>NC_140595.1:162824820-167824820 GCF_964204655.1 Triturus cristatus | reverse complement strand
CATTTTGTTAGATCTGGGGGTCTCTAGTTGGCAGGGTAGGTACCACTGTCCAAGTAGGGACCCTTGCTTCTAGTCAGGGGAAGGGGGATACACTGTTAAGATAACCCCTGCTCACCCTCTAGGTAGCTTGGCCTGAGCAGTCTAGGCTATCAAAGGCAATGTGTAAAGTATTTGTACCAACACTCACAGTAACACAGTGAAAACACCACAGATTTACTCCACACCAGTTTTAGAAAAATAACGTATCTTTACTAAAAACTTCACAAGACCAAATACTACAGAAAAACCAACATACAATTAAAAAGGTTACTTTAAAGATAGTTCAAGAGTTTGCAGAAAGTACTCCAAGATGTAAAAATCAGTGTCCTGCACAATGCGACTCTCAATGCACAAAATGCGACACTCTCGTGCCCAACAGTACCTGTAGTTGCGCTAAGGTTCCCAAAAGCTATAACAATGAAGATGGCAAAGGCGATGCGATACTCCTGAGACCTTGGGGAGGCTTTGCAGCAGCCCTGCTTCCCGCAGCAGAGGTGGATGCGCCGGCTCCGATCTGTAGGGGAGGATGCGATGACTTTGGCTTTCGTTGCGTAGGTTTCTTAGGGGGAAGCTTCACGCACAGGTACGATGCGACGAACTTCGATGAGGCGCGCTGCGCGGCGCAGCGCTGACTTCTGGCGCCGCAACCCTCGATGCGTCACGGGACGGGACTCTGAGTCGACACACGCAGCAACTGGATACTTTCACGCACCGACAGTGGTGCGGCCCGCAAACTGGTTCTGCGACGACCCTCGCAGCGTCAGGAATCTTCACGCACCGGGACGATGCTCGACGCACTCGGCGATGCGGGGACTCCGGGTGCTGCGATGACGCCGCAATGAAATTCTCCTCGCACTCTCGCTCTTGCGACTCGCAACCGGATGATGCGTCCCTCAAATGGATGGGTACCAGTTACTCTTGTTCAGGCTTCTGATTTCCAGCTCCCAAACACAGCAAAACGACCTCCTGAGGCCCCAAGACTAGGCAAGCACTCCAAGGCAGGTCAGAACTCCCTCAGCAGAGTTCCAGGGGAGCTGGTGGTGAAGTCCTTTTGTTCCTGGGACTTCTTAACAGGGAGCCAGCTCTCCTCAGGCCCTTGGAGGTCAGAATCAAAAGAAGGGGACACAGCAAAGTCCTTCCCCTCTCCTTGGCAGCAAAGCAAAACAGCAAGCAGGCAGTCTTCTCCTCTTCAGTTCCTTCCAGCTTTCTCCTTGGCAGAGGTTCCTTCTTAGTTCCACAGTGATCTAAAGTTTAGGTGTCTGGGGTCCTCTTCTTATACCCCTCCAAGTCTTTGTCTCTCTTTGTTTCAGTGGGGGGATTCCCCTGCTCAAACCGGTTCCTGGGTGTGCTCTGCCCTGGAGCACCTGGTTCCTTTCAGAGCGAGGGGCAGGGTCGTTAGACGCTCAGCAGGAGGTGGAGCCTTCTTTGTGCTGGCAGAGGCAGAGTCCTCAGCCTGGCCAGCAGGGGGTGGAGCCGGCATTGTGCTGGCAGAGGCAGCCCTATTCAAAACCCAGGGGCTACTCCTCCCACCCATCTAGAGCAGATCTCCCTATTCACCCTGCTGCTGACTCATCCTGACTCCTGGAGCCACCTAGCCCATCACATGACACCAGTCAGCCAATCTGCACACAGGCACACAGGAAGGTTAAACAGGAGAATAGCTACTTTCTAAAAAGTGCTATTCTCACACAGTGAATTTAAAAACCATCTTTCTAAAAAGATGTATAATTAAATTCTGAACACAAAGATACCAAACTTGGATTTTCTATCTTGCCTTTAGGGGAAGATAGGCATGTAAACAGCCTCCCCCATTCTGTCCTATGGGCAAGATAGCCTCTCAGCAGTGAAAAACGAAAATGGCTGTAATTCACTACCAGGGCATGTTACACACCTCAGTACATGCCCTACCTTTCAGATACACTGCACCCAGCCCAGGGGGGTACCTAGGGCCACCATAGGGATGCCTGACATGTACAGAAAGGGAAGGATGAGGCCTGGTCAGTGGTTGCACTGGCTTGGTCGACATGGCAGTCCTGGACTGCACATAGGCACTGCAAGCAGGCCTAAGACATCATTTTAGTGCTACTCCTGTGGGTGGCACAATCAGTGCTGCAGCCCACTAGTAGCATTTGTACTACCAGCCCTGGCACTCTCAGTGCACTTTACTAGGGCCTTGCAGGTAGAACAAATATGCCAAACATGTATAGCCAATTACATCACAATTTCCCTAGGGAGCACTTGCACCTTGACACTGATCAGCAGTGGCAAAGTGCCCAAAGCATCTATACCAGTAAAAATGACATCCAGCATAGCATCAAAAAATACAGGAGGTAGAGGCAAAAAGTCAGGGGTAACCACGCCAAAAGATGCCAGGTCTAACACATTTCTTTCCAAAAAAGTGCTCCTACTTAGTTTTGCAAGTCGCAGCACACCACAAGCAGCAGCTGTTTGGGATGGCCCCAATGATGAAGCAAGTCACCTAGGTGCAACCCTGGGTGAGTGAGGGGACTCAAGAAAATAATTTTCTTTTTTTTGGACAGGGGTCTTGTTTTTTCGCGCATTCAGCAGAATCCCCATTCCCTTGGCTAGGTTTTTTGGCTCTGACATTTACCGATTTTTTTGTGCACTACATGTACATTGGAGGGTGAACCTAACCAGTACCTTCATCTGTCCCCCCCTTTTTTGATTGGACTGGGTAAACTACTTCAGGATCCACTTCCATCAAGATACCAAATCCCGGGCTATGGAGCCAAACACGGTACTCAATTGAGGCAGTGAGACACTGGACACTGCCCGGGCGCAACGCAGTTCCCCAGACCTTGAAGCATCAGAGAGAAACTTGCCAATTGATGTATCCTTAAACAGCAAAATCAGCACAATTAAGCAGCAAATAGGAAAGGGAAGGAGAGAGGGGGCTCTGGCCCCAACGGAATCCCACCAGTTCTGTACAAATAAGATGAAAACCTTTGGGCCAAGGCACTCGAACCTCTCTTCACTGAAATAAGGCTACTGGGCATACTTCCACAGTCCTGAAGAGCATCGATAATCTCCTCAATCCTCAGGTCAGGTGATAAGTCCTCGCCACAAAACTATCGACTAGTGGCACTCTTGGACAACGAGGCAGAATTATTTGCAGGAACACTATTAGAAGAGCTCCAAGCTTGGGCCGACGAGAAATCAGCTATTCCCCCTAACCAGACCGGCTTTGCAAAATCCGTCGGAACAATAACAAATGTCCTAGCCATGGTAATGCTAATCGACTAGGCAGAATCAACAAAAATGCCATTACACTTGTGCTTGATTATAAGGCCACCTTTGACCACGTAAATCGCAACAACCTGTGGGCCAAATTGGCGAGCTGGGGAATACCACAGACCAAGCTGAAGCTGAAAATTAATCTACACACAGACACAAGGGTTCAGATAAAGCTGGGTGACGGATCCCTCCTATCAAGGCGCATACCAACTGAGAAGGGACTCAAATAGGGATGTGTTTTAGCCCCCACCCTATTCGACTTGTTTCTAGCAGACCTCGTCCTGACACTGAACGCCTGCAATTCACACCCACCAAGACTAGAAGGCTTAGTATTACCATGCCTCCTCTACGCGGATGACATAGTCCTGATCAGCCACACACGAGTGGGCCTACAACATCTCCTCACCACCACACAGGAACATTCTGAAGCCAACGGTCTAACCATCAACCTGGAGAAAACAAGGACTATGACGATGAGTAAAAACTGAAAGAAACCTACAACTTTGTTTTGGGGCAGCACACACATCGAATCTGCATCAGAATATAAATATCTAGGCGTAATTATAGATAAAAGTGGCCACTTCACTGACCAGAAAAATAGCATTAGACGCAAAGGCCTTGCCCTGGAAGTCTCAATAAAAGACCTTAATTCCAAACTAAGCGGCCCGTCGATACTGCCCCTGGTATAAGTGGTTCAGGCCAAACTCTTACCAACAATTGCCTATGACAGCGAAGCACAGAGGGGCAGGGATTCAAAGGTACTGGACAACACAGTTACAACAGCTTACAGGATCATCCTCAGTCTGCCCAAATACACCTCGCCTGCACGAATCAAGCTAGAATTTGGCATACAATAACAGTCCTTGGCAAGACAGGGGGCGTATATTATCAGCTCGGACAAAGTCAGGAAAGCTGCACCAGGAACTCTCAATCAATATCTGTGGAAAGAGTTAGAACTACAAGCTAACTTCACCTGCTGCAAAATATCTCAAAAGCAGCCTCAACAACACGGGGCTAAACCAGCTCTGGGACACACCTACCAACAATACCACACTCAATTCAATTCAAATAACTTTATTCGGTTACTATACAGAGTAAACCATAAAAGTACAATTCATATATTACACAGGTAAGAAAAATCCCTGAACATTTCTAAAACAACTATATATCATATCACAATTGATTTCCGTGATTTAAAAACACTTTTTAAAAAGGCAGTGATAGAGGCAATGATAAATTTATTATCCAAACATTGTAATGCCAAAAATGCAGGGCGACATTGTCTTAGTCCCAGCCGTTTTAGCACTGGCATGATCCATCGTTTTCTAGGAATACAATAAAATTTATAAAAAAACTGTATATGTATGGACGATTGTACCGAAACATTGTCACACGGGCATTTGCCTAATGTTCTAGACCAATCATTTTGTTTGGGGAAGCTTAGCGCTCTGTATAGTGTGTTTAATCTGAAGCGTGTTAGCAGGAATCTCCTGTAGTCGCTGGTGACTAACAGAACATATGGCTGAATATTTTCAAAGACCAGGGTAAGATGGTGAGACTGGACCGTTGGTTTCTTCATTTCGGTCATAAATCCCAATTCACTCAGGTATTGAATGCAACTATACTTTAGATCCTTTCTGGACAGATTACACATAGTATGGGGATCGTTGTAATATTCTTGATGTCCTAGATGACCTAAACATTTTTTAACATATTATAGCCATCTTATATGTTTAACACCATCCATACCCTGTGCGTCTTTTAATATATGACGATTGAAAGCAGTCTCGTCTGTGGTCCAGACCCTGTGCCAAAGGAGGACGGGCTGGATCTTATTCACATCCTCCAAGTAGGGCAAACCGAGTTGAGCATGACAAATAAAGTTAGGTGTACTGTCTGGTACTGATAAGAGGAATTTAAGAAATGTATTTTCTGCCATCTGTAATGAACTTACATTAGCAAACCCCCAGATACCTGCTCCATAAGTGGCAATCGCAACACATTTTGCCTTATATTTATATGCAGTAATTCCCCTGGGGAACATTTTCCTAATTTTCTGCTTAAGTTGGTTAATGCCATCAGCGACTTACTGAATAAAAGCCTTCTAGATTTAACTGCCCTAGTCCAAGTTCCTGATTAGTCAAATAAATTCCCTAAATAAGAAAAAGTTTTAGCGCACTCTATAGCCTTAGTGTTAATAAAAATGTTTTTACTCTTTTTAGTTGACCCATTGCCACAATTCATTGTGAAAGTTTTTGAGCATTTAATTGTAAGGCCCAAATTAAACATGAAACTTGTAAAAAAGAGGTAACTACCCTTTGGAGACCGAGAGGCGTACGGGCCATAAGGACCGCATCATCTGCGTACAGGAGTGCAGGTATAGGGCGAGTTGCTGCTAATGGCAAATCCCTCCACTCCTTAACCAGGGAGGTCTCTAAATCACTTATATACAATGTTAAATAAAAATGGGGCGGGACCGCAGCCTTGCCTGACACCTTTCTTCAATCTAAAATGTTTTGTACAGTCCCCGTCCTGTCCGAAGCGCACCCTTGCCCTTGTCCCTGAATAAAGTTGCTTTAAAAAGGAAATCAATAAAATATCTTCCCCCTGCCCCTCTAAAATCAGCCATAATTTTTTGTGAACGGCGCAATCAAATGCAGCTGTTAAATCAACAAATGTTAAAAACAGCCTTTCCCTTTTTGCTTTAGTATATTTCTCTAATAAAATATGTAGATTTAATCCCTGTTCAATTGTCCCCCGGCCCTTACAAAAACCGTACTGTAGGTCACTTAATTCCTTGCTCCTCCGCCCAAACCTGAAGTCTTTCTAGGATCACCCATCCTATAATCTTCACTGTAGAATCAAGTAAAGAGATCGGGCGATAACAGGCTGGGTTCGCCCTATCTTCCTTCTTAAAAATGGGGACAATTATGGAATCATACCAGGTCATTAAAAACCCCTTAGTACAGCATGCATTAAAAACTTGTGTTAAGAGTGGACCCCACAATGCCAAATTGGATTTAAAAAGGTCCACCGGGATTCCATCCGGCCCCGGGGCCTTACCCCCAAGACTTGCATTTATGGCAGCATTGAACTCGCTCAAGGTGAAATCCAGGGATAGTTTTTGAAAGGGAACAGGAGGTTCAGGGTCAGCCCCATTCACTTTAGTTCCCTGTACGTCACTGATTTGATTATTGTACACTTTAGAAAAATGCGAGATCCATTCTGATTCACTTATGGCAATTTCTATAGTTGCTTTTTTGTTCTCAGTCAAGATAGTTGCGTTAACCGCCTTCTAAAAAGCAGTGGGATCTCGCTTCGTCGAGGCCTCGTGCAGATCATGCCAGGCTTCCTCTTTCAACATTTTCCTTTCCTTTAAGGCCCTCTTATAGTTCCTTCTAGATTCCCTAATAAGCTCCTTATCTTTCACCCTTGCGTTTAGTGCATGTTTAGGCTTTTGTGCATAGAGAGTCAAACCAACCTTCACTGTGTACATTATTTCTTCTTGCTTTTACACACAGTGTATCTTTAATTTGATTTGAGATAATTAAAAAACTCTCTACAATAACATAATGAGGGGGCCTTTTGTCAAGACACAAATAAAACATATTCTTACACTTCAAAACAGTTTTTGAAACAAATTCTTCTGGGTCCAATTTCCCCCATCTTAGTGCATACCCATTTTGTCTGCTCAAGGTAATATTCTTCAAGAGTTGATTAGAATTACCCCTCGTGTTAAGATCTTTTTTATATACTGACACATCAATGCTTTGCGGGTAATGATCACTTAGGGCGAGATCATGAGTGGTGAAGTCATTGACGCGTGGTGAATGCCTACAGGTTATCAGTATATAATCAATTATAGAAGAAGTGCCTCGGCCATTACACGTTGGGCGGAAAGGGACCACAGGTGAACATAGATTATTTGCGAAGCCCATATCGCATGAAAACATAATATTATTCAAAAGATCTCCATAGGGTGTGTGAGGAAGATGGGAAAGACTGGAATCTTTTTCATACATTATTCCACAAACCCCCTTAGCGTCCTTTGGACATATAGAGGAATTAAAATCTCCACCCCATATAACAAAAGCATCATTAGATGAGTGGGAGAATGTTCGCAATATCCCCTCAAGTGTTTCTGGTGGAACATTGTTATAAAAATTTAACAAAACAACAAATAATCCCTGGTCCACGTATAGATTTATAATTTGATAATATTGATTAGAGGCAATTAATTCGACTTTCCTCAAATCTAGATAGTTGGAAATGTAGGAGCATAGATCCCTTTAGCTACGCCATGGGGTGATCTTATTGCTGGGGTGTGAAACGTTTTATACCCGCAAATGTGGATTGGATCCTCTATCCATTTTTCTTACAGACTAAAGTTCTTGAATTTACTCACAAAATTGACCCAAACGTTATAACACACTTTGGATTTTAGTCCTGCCACATTCCAGAACAGGAACTGACATTTATCTTTCCTGTCTATACCCATGTTCCTGTTCCGTCCCCGCCCGTTCACCCCCTGCGGTGTTTTGGGCCTAGTTTGTGATAAGTGTGGTTGTGTTTGTAAAGTCGTGATGTCCGGGGCTGTGTCCACAATTGCCTGTATGTTTTCCACTAGGGTTCTCTCTTGTGTGTCACCTATTACAATGCTAACTCGGGATGCTAACAGACCCGCATTAGAGCCAGCGTCCATACTGTATGATGTTACTGCCTGAGTAGGATCCTCTGAGCTTAGTCAGCCACTGCTTCTAGATTGTTAAATACATCGAAGGGGTTATGTGTTTGGACATTACACTGATTTCTGTAGGTCACTGTGTAAGGATCCCAGTTTGTTCTTACGTTATTGCTGAATATAGGTTGATAAAAATAGCCTAAAGGAACTACTGTAATACCTTGTTCTAGCTCAGTATGGTTTCCTGTCCTGCTCAAAAGCAATTTTACCAAGCTTGGGGTCTTAAAGGTCAGGACTACGCAATCCCTAGGGAGGGTTTTTCGTCCTCTACCTACCCATCCTATTCTCCTTGCCATCTTAAACTCCTCAAATAACTCTCTGGCAAGGGCTGTCCTAGTACCGAGCCACCTTAAAGATTTATTCCTTAGTGCTTCCCACGATTCTTCTGTCCCATTTTCAATTTTTGGAACATTAGCCAACACCACTATAAATGGTGTGGCCGCTGGGGGTAAGTCCAAGTATGTTATATGCTGTTCTCTCCTCTTTTGATATACAGTATCAAATGGAGGGTTACGCATAGGTGTAATCGTAGCTGGTGGAATAATAGGCGGAGGGACCCCTCTGTTTATTGTGGAGGACTGAGGCAATGTATTGCTTTTTCCACGTCCTGTATTGGTAAGAGTACCCAGAATAGGACTATTGGAATTAGGTCTTAGTCTACTCAGTTTACCATCCTGATCACTCAGTTGGCTAAGGACACGTCCCTGCCCATAGGACTGGAGTTTATCCAGGCATTTCGCTAAAGTTGCCTTTATTGATCCGAGCTACTTAAGCTTTCTCTAAAGTGCGTATCTAGGTCTTCCAGCTTGGCTTTTAATTTACAAACCTCGCTCTGTGTGCGCGCGTTAGAGCTAAGTATTGATTATTCCCAATTTTCTAATTTTTGGGGCATGACTTTTTTAGCGACTTTTTTGCGTGGTATGGGGGGGACTTACTAGACTTTGAGCCTGGTACCACGAGCAAAGGGGAGCAGATGTCAGGATTCCTAGGGCGCTTTGTCGGCGGTTGAGTTTCATAATCATGTTCGCTACTGGATATATGGTCTGAGATATTTACCGAGCAATCGTTTGCGACCGGGTTACTTCTGTGGGCCTCGGTTGAATTAATAGAACAAGCACCCCCTGATGCAACCCCTTCCAACCCTGGGTTCAATGCCTCTTCAACGGTTATGATCTGCCGCTCATTAGCTCCCACGGCTCCCGTCAAATAACTTAGTAGGGACTGACGAGAAAGCTCCCCTGATTTGACTAGCTTTTTATTCGCTAATTTCCTCTTCCCCATGATTTTGTGAGCTGATGAAAAAAGGGAAAAAAATAAAAATAAAAGATTGTGCCAGAAATAAAATAAATTCACCACAGATATAATTATTATTTGTCCACAAATCAGGGAATCAGAAGGTCAAGAGTTAATGCTGTGCTTCAATCAGTTTTTCTTCCCTGGATAAATAGTGCGAACTCAGTAAGTCATATGGTAATTGACCATACTTCAGTAAAGCCTCAGTATTTGTAGAGTTTGGTTAAATTACAGTACACAGTACCTTTAATACGGCAGATGACAGAGTTGTGTCCCAGTCCGGCCTCAGTCGGTCTATGACAGGCTAAGACGGGCCCGTCTTGGCTCGGTCTTTGCCCGGGCCAAGCCCGGGCACGCCTTGCGCGCGTCCCGTGTCGTGGACTGCCGCTGGAGTTATCAAACCCCTCCGGGGGGCCGGGTAGAAAGTGCTGTGTGCGTAGGCCCAGGGACAGGGGCAAAAGAGCTGCAACCTTGCTTTGCGGTCTCCCGCTGTCGCGGAACCGCTGCAGGTGCTATCAAGCTCCTCCGGTGACCGGGTAGAAAGTGCTGTGTGCGTAGGCCCAGGGACAGAGGCAAAAGAGCTGCAACCTTGCTTTGCGGTCTCCTGCCGTCGTGGGACCGCCGCCGGTGTTATCAAGCCCCTCTGGGGGCGGGTAGAAAGTGCTGTGTGCGTAGGCCCAGGGACAGGGGCACAAGAGCTGCGGCCTTGCTTGCGGTTTCACAATCAATAAACTGGTATGGGAAACGTTCAAGTACCTCTTGTGGATCGAGGACAAGGCATCTCTCTCAAAAAGGGCTCACGGTTGGATGACACTGAACACCTACACAGCCTCAGCTCCTCAGAACTATTTCGACCTGGGGTACGCCAAACCCACCAAAATTAAGTTCTTGAAGCACTGATTTGGCCTTTTACCCTGCATACAGCATTTCCCACACTGGCTCAATGAAAAAGCAGGCTCTACCTGCCACCTATGTGTCTTAGCACTAGAAGACCTGCTGCACCTCCTATGCACATGCAAAGACCTTCTGGAAGAACGGAAACAACTACTAAAACCCTATTTCAATCAATGAAGGATTCGTACTCAGAGACAAGCAGTGCTGGCCTACTTTGCACCTGGTGACCCACAGTTGAACTGCTGTCTAGTGAAGTTCCTGAGAATGGTGAGAAAATAAGTGCCTGAACAAAGGATGTGAGCCTGACCAAGGAAAGTCTCTCTGGAACAAGCTCAAACCTCCCCAGCAGCAAGCTCCATGATGAACTATTGCTACCTATGTGATCAAAGTATAACACCTCCAAGCGAAATGTCCATGCTGGCAAAAGTGCAAAGGAAACAAAATAATAAGTCTTAATTGACTTCTCAAACATGCATACTACAAATCTGTTCATCCGAACGTTTTGTAATACTGCTTGCCCTTAAAGCACTGAGTTCCAGCAATCATGTAGAAACTCTTTTTTTACTTAAATTTACTCACCAGGCAGTCTGCACTTTAGAGGGGGGCATTTCAAAACATTATATTGGTCCCAACAAATGTCGCCCAGAAAGAGCAAATCATGCTGGGACGAAATACGAGATCAGCACTTTTAATAAGCACCCAAGCACTTTCAGCACTAAGAGCACGTCGCATTCACCCTGTGACCAGACTGGCTGGAACCGAGAACATCGCTCTCTCTAATTGCACTAAAGCAACAACAGAATGTTTTATGAAGAGGTACGTTTTAGTTGCCTTAGCCTGTAAAGGGCATCTTTTAAGAAACATGAATATGTACTCGTCCCTTTATTACTTTCATATGTACTAATGAGATTATCTGCTGACTTATTGTATTGCAATGGTTTTTGGTAACTAGCAAATAAAAATAAACCTAGTACTCGCTCACGTATGTGGGATGCTGTTAGTTTTCTTGTGTTTACTATCAGTTTATAAATAAAACTGGCCTTCATGTCTTAGTAACAAGCAAAACCCTTACAATTCTATATACAGAAATACTTCTTCACATACATCCTCTTTTGGGAGACTTGGAGATGAATGGTGTGTAAATGCTTTTTGATTATTTGAGTTATTAATGCAGCAACAAGCGCAATATTTCTGGATTGTTTGCAGTTCTTGCAAGAGATTCATTGCACCCCTAGCCTCCTGTAGGCCCATAGCATGCTAATAGAGAGCCCAGTAATGGAGATGCATGCGTTCTGTGGAGATGCATTGAGATTAATAGAAGTGACGTTCTCTGGCTGCATCTATTAGAGGGATGCTAATCTAGGGACATTCTCAGAATTGAGGGAAAGTCTTATCGATGCATGGGCTGCGTCCCTTCACTCCAGGGAGTTTATACTTTGCTCAAGAATTATATGAAATGTTTTCTACAGGGAACGTTACCCAAGTTATAATAGGAGAATACGTTTGTACAGGGAGACACCATCTCTTTGAAGGATGCACTCAGTATCCAGTGGGTATATGATTACTCAACCGCTACTGAAAAGAAATCATTATGTCAATTATCCCATTAAAATAATCTTGTGTGAAATATATTCGGTGAGAAGAGCATCACCGGGATCTAAAAACATAAAACATATATCATCTTGTGTATGAGCCATGCTCAACAGGGTCGAGGAGAGAAGAAATAGAGCTGTATCCTCTCTAGGCCCCATTTCCAAAGACTGACTACCCACCATTGGATACTATTTGTTGCTTCCCCTCATCGAGGCCGCTCTTGTCATTAAACCTTCATTCATGAGGCATGAGGTAAACAAAGATAGCATGATGAGTCCCTTCATCTGGCATAGTGGAGCGAGGTGTTGAGTGTGCCATTTATGGAGGCAGAGGATGTCTTCCTAGCATCCGAAATCCTGGAATTCGTTGATATCCAACTTCAAGCCGAAGGAACCGGTTTGCGCACCTAGTTGCCTCTCAGATTTCTTCACTAAAACCCCTTCTGTGACTCAATCATTTTGTCCCAGAGGTAGATGTCCAGAACTTCACCAGCAGGTATTTGTGTTGGATCTACGGAGTCCTTTGCGCCATCATTTACCCGTTGAGGGCCACATATAGACTACAGAGCCTAGGAAGGAACGCAGCATGCACACGCTTAGGGATTTCAGCGCTTGCTTTCTGGGAAAATTGAGTAAATGTTTTAAATTCTCTGGTCACCCACATAGTTTTCAACAATCCTAACTCTTTTGGATAATACTCCTTCTGTTTTATCTTCTTCTTAGTCTTGTTTGGGCTCTGCTTTAAGCTTGTATGCCTTTACTGTTGTGCAATTTAATTGCTGTCTCTTGGCTAGAACCATGCCTAATAAATATCTTAAAATATAAAAGGGAAGAGATAGTTGCATGAAGTTGTCTTTTGTTTGTATTTAGGGTCATCATGTTTAAAAATGATGTTGTTGTGTGATTTGCCTGCATGGGATTGTCTTCTTCCTTTCCATGCTATCAAATTTCATTTGGTGGACATTCTCAGCTCATGTCCTTGGCTTGCTGTAATCAGAGCATACTTATTGGCCGCTCCTCAGTAGTCCCTAAAGAGTATCTGCTAAATTCATGTTTTCACTTCTTGCCCCATCATTACCACTGTGTCTCAACTAGATGTACTCTTTAGCTTATTCACTATGGCTGCCTACATAAAGTGCATGCCAGTGCGTTGCTCACTTGTCTCTGTTAGGTGGACTCTAAAGATCTACCAAGGCTGCCTGTATCAAGTACATGCCTGTCGACTGCTCATCTGTCTTTCTAGGTTGGATTATATAGATCTGCCATGAATGCTGCTTCGAGTGCGTGCATCTGGATAGCTCACCTGTCTCTCTTCGGTGGTGTATATATAGTTCTACCACATCTCACTGCATCAAGTGCATGCCTGTGGACTACTCACCTATCTCTCCAGGGTGGAATATATAGATATGCCATGACTGCCTGTATCCAGTGTAGGTTTGAGGATTACTCACCTCTGTCTTATGAGTGGAATATATATATATATATATATTTTTATAACAAACTTTATTGGGTTTTTTCATCTATTAAAAATACAGTATAGCATAACTCGAAACGAAAATAAGGGTCTGCATACAAAACATTGAGACCATCGATGTAAACAATCAAAGAGAATATATTATGTCACAGCATACTTTCCATGCGTCATTGTGTAAACCATTTGTATATGCAACAATACTTAACTATGACCCATTAAGCCTCCCGCCTCCCTTTTCTACAATCCGCCCCCCCCTCCCTCGTCTCTGGCTGCATAATTCAATATCTTGAATACTCGTCCCTTTCCGAACAAATTTCCTTTGTGTTACAATGGATTGCCGCACTGTCCTGCCAATATCTATTGTTGAGTGACTACATATCAACTCAATACTATATCTGCTATTGTGTATGTGGATCGTCAAGAATATCGTCGGGCTGGTACTTTTATGGGCTTCTAACTTTACGTCCCATTCCATAGAGATTGTGTTTTTCTGTAGACCACAGGCCTCCTCCCTACGCAGCGGTACAAAAGGGGGTGGTGATGGACAGAGCATCAGAACCAATCAAACACTCACACCCAGTCAACAGATCTGGGTTTGATCCATCACCGTTCTTTAGCCCACTCTGCCACCCCAGTTCAGACATGGCCATATGCAAATCAGTCTGACCCTGTTCCTCATGGGAACA
This sequence comes from Triturus cristatus, assembly GCF_964204655.1. Lineage (NCBI taxonomy): Eukaryota > Metazoa > Chordata > Amphibia > Caudata > Salamandridae > Triturus > Triturus cristatus. The sequence goes on along the minus strand of NC_140595.1, from coordinate 167,810,846 downwards.
GTCCAGCCCGAACTGCCAAGCCATGCCTTCCCTGGACCGGAAGAAAGCTTCCTAGGACCGGTTTCTGGCATTTCAGCCGTCTTCAGCCAGGCTTGCTTGAATCCAGTGGCAAAGTGAGCAAGGGACTCACGTCTGAGCATACCCTGCCAACTTATGGCGAACAAAGCGGTACAAAAGGGGGTGGTGATGGACAGAGCATCAGAACCAATCAAACACTCACACCCAGTCAACAGATCTGGGTTTGATCCATCACCGTTCTTTAGCCCACTCTGCCACCCCAGTTCAGACATGGCCAAATGCAAATCAGTCTGACCCTGTTCCTCATGGGAACAGTCCAGCCCGAACTGCCAAGCCATGCCTTCCCTGGACCGGAAGAAAGCTTCCTAGGACCGGTTTCTGGCATTTCAGCCGTCTTCAGCCAGGCTTGCTTGAATCCAGTGGCAAAGTGAGCAAGGGACTCACGTCTGAGCATACCCTGCCAACTTATGGCGAACAAAGCGGTACAAAAGGGGGTGGTGATGGACAGAGCATCAGAACCAATCAAACACTCACACCCAGTCAACAAATCTGGGTTTGATCCATCACCGTTCTTTAGCCCACTCTGCCACCCCAGTTCAGACATGGCCATATGCAAATCAGTCTGACCCTGTTCCTCATGGGAACAGTCCAGCCCGAACTGCCAAGCCATGCCCTCCCTACGCAGAGCTGCGCTTTCGGCCCCCGCCCACCTGGTCAGTTCGCTGTGCCACGTGCGTAACACAGGAGATTTGGCTGACTTCCAGCGCATGGTGATAGACCTCTTAGCTACTATGAGCACCAAGTCCAGAAAGCACAGCTGAACCTTGTGTGTTTTCTTACGTCTAAGGATGCCTAATAAGCACTCCAATGCTGCGCCCCCTATGGAAAAGTGTATAGTTTCCTCTGTTAGTTGCCTGACCCCCCCCCCCAAACTCGCCAAGGCATGTGCACGCCCATATCATATGGAGTAGATCTGCTTCCGGCAACTTGAACCGGGGACATTGATGGGCAGTGGCCGGGTACATCCTCTGTAGCCTATGTGGGGTCAGGTAAGCTATGTGTAAAATCATACATTGAATAAACTTGAATTTGGCATTTCGGGGTATCCTCTGCGGGTATTCCAAAATATCTGACCATTCCCTATCCGTGAAATGCTTGAGTGGAATATATAGATCTGCCATGGCTCCCTGTATCGAGTGCATGCCTGTGGAGTGCTCACCTGTCTCTCTTGGGTGGAATATAAAGATCTGCCATGGCTGCCTGTATCGAGTGCAGGCCTGTGGATTGCTCACCCGTCTCTCTTGGGTGGAATATATGGATCTCTAATGGCTGCCTGTATCGAGTGCCTGCCTGTGGATTGCTCACCTGTCTCTCTCGGGTGGAATATATGTCTGCCATGGCTGCCTGTATCGAGTGCGTGTCTGTGGAGTGCTCACCTGTCTCTCTCGGTTGGAATACATAGATCTGCCATGGCTGCCTGTATTGAGTGCGCGCCTGTGGATTGCTCACCTGTCTCTTTCGGTTGGAATACATAGATCTCCCATGGCTGCCTGTATCGAGTGCATGCCTGTGGATTGCTCACCCGTCTCTCTTGGGTGGAATATATGGATCTCTAATGGCTGCCTGTATCGAGTGCCTGCCTGTGGATTGCTCACCTGTCTCTCTCGGGTGGAATATATGTCTGCCATGGCTGCCTGTATCGAGTGCGTGCCTGTGGATTGCTCACCTGTCTCTTTCGGTTGGAATACATAGATCTACCATGGCTGCCTGTATCGAGTGAGTGCCTGTGGATCGCTCACCTGTCTCTCTCAGTAGGAATAAATTGACCTGTCATGGCTGCCTGTATTGAATGCGTGCCTGTGGAGTGCTCACCTGTCTCTCTCGGGTGGAATTTATAGATCTGCCATGGCTGCCTGTATCAGGTGTGTGCCTGTGGAGTGCTCACCTGTCTTTCTCGGGAGGAATACATAGATCTGCCATAGCTGCCTTTATCGAGTGCGTGCCTGTCGAGTGCTCACCCGTCTCTCTTGGGTGGAATATATAGATCTGCTGAGGCTGTCTGTATCGAGTGCGTGCCTGTCGTCTGCTCACTCGTCTCTCCTGGATGGAATATTTAGATCTGCTGAAGCTGCCTCAGTGTACTGCTTCGGGTAATTTCCATTTAATTATTTATTTATAATTTTATAATGCACTACAATTTAATTGTGATGATTAAGTTGCCTTCTTTGCTTGTCCTAAATTGTCTTAAGAATTCAGTGAAAAAACATTATGTATAAATGAGACATGGACTTGCATGAACTAAATACATTTAATTATTAAAAGACATATCATGCAAATATGATTCGTTACATTTTGAAAGAGGCAGTAATTATAGTGAAAATGATGTGTCTGGCTTGTATAGCTGTGTGCGCGGGCACGCCGTATGATGTCAGTGCGATGACCAGTCGCCTCTTGAGGTCATTGGGTCTTTGCAGCTCAGCATGCCTCTGATGGCTCTCGCTTACACCTGGGAGTGCTCCAATGAGCACCTACCACAGGGTCCTGTAGTCCAGAGCAATCTCTGCACCTGAAACCCAACCAAGAATCTTAACCTTTGCCCTGTCTCTGACGTCGGGCACGTTTGCATGCACTGCTGTCTCACACTTCTCCACTCCACTTCACTTCCCTCATAGGACAGCTGCGCCATCTCAGTCTCAATAGGATCTCATTGACACGGAAGAGCATTCCAAACACACACCGGAACCACTTTCACTTAGCTTCCGGGTCTGGACTCTGCTGCGCTTCGGCATTAACATTGTGCTACTCCGACCAACAGGACACAGTCATATCATATGTTCCCACAAGCAAAGCGTTCTTCAAACCCTAAAACACGTGACCATTGTCTCTAGCCTTTGTCTATAAATTGTCCACATAAGTTATTAAATGGCACAAAGAAATCAGCGGAGGACCCCCAACACTTCATGCTATGCAATGTTTTGACTAAAGTTACTCTCTGATCTGATTTGCTTGCAAATTTACCCTTTGCTAGTAAATTTGAAGAAAAATCCTTTTTCGGGAACTCCTACCCCAAACAACAGCCTACATCCAGACAAAGTGATTAAAGAATATTAAATTATATTTCTTTTTCTAAAAAAGCAAATGGCAATCGAAGAAAACGAACAAAAATGGTTCTGATATTTCTATTCCTCTTGCAAAGCTTGGATAAATCTAATCTAATTATATTCGGATTGTTTTATTCCCATACTAATTAAGTGCTAACTAGAGCAGGCCTTCAGGGTCGACTGTGCAACAAGTCCGCCCAAAGGTGTAACCAGGAAGGCAGGATGTCTGCGTTCTGGGGTTAGGGGATTAGAACTCTATTAAAGGTCCAGGGTGTTGGGGCACCAGGCAGTAGGCGGCAGGAGGACCTGAGGGCAACACATTGTGTGTTTATAAGCATTAAAATAGTAACAGTGCTCCCCACATTCTGGATTTAAAAATTGTTTTAGATGTGGGGCTAGGAGTACCCCCAAAAGGATTTTAATTTCAAAGTAGGGAGACAGGGTAGATTTCCAAGCACATTAGGGAGTAACAGTAGTCAAAACATTGTACAGCATGAAGTACATAGTGTCCTCCACTGATTTTTTGAAGCCAATGTATTAAATCATTTGGACATTTATGAACATATTAGGCAAGTGACAAGAGTCAAATGTGTTTTTTAGGATTTAAAGAATAATTCTGTGGGCAGATGACTATAGCCTGCTTGCGGAGCTGCAATATGTTCCTGCCTGGGCTTAGCAGGGTCCAGGCCCCGAAGTCTTGGACGCATGCTTGTGTAACAGTGGAAGGACTGTGTTGTGCAATGCATCAAGAGCCATGTGTACCCTCAGCAGAGGCGGTTCATGCACAACTGCAGCAATGCACATTGCATTTTACAATAGTAAAAACGACTTATTCAAGAATGTCTGAAAAGCAATGGAGGTAATGGCTAGGTTTAAACAGGCGCACTCTACCATACTAGTTTATGGAGAGTATATAGTATTGTTCATTCACAGTTCATATATCTTCCGGTGCTTCAGAAGGAGAAGGAACCATCCATTTTTTCTCAGTTAGACAGGGTCCAGGATATACAAACAACAATGTTTCCAAGCACACAGAAATCCAATGTTGAGGTTGTGGTTTCAATTGTCTTTTATTCTAACATATTAGACACGCCCCTTCGCCAACACGTGTTTCATCTATTGCTGTTCCAATCACAGAAGGATTCATCAAGGCTTTGTATTCGATGTTATCGAACTTTCGTGTATGTGTTCCGATCAGTGAATTCCACTTTGGATTCACTTGTGTTCTTGTTATCTTTATTTTCTGTTGCAAGTGATTAAGTTGTGGTAATTTGTAGCGGTTCTGCCAATATCGTTCTCTGTATCATCTCCGGTCCGCAGAGTATGCACGACCGGCGTTATTCCAGAGTGTCTAGCATCTGTCTGGGGCGTAACATAGCCCCTGTAGCTGCCCCGCCGCAAGGGGGTCCTCAACCCCTCATGGGGCCCCCAACCGTTCAGTGGGACCCCATTCAGCCCAAGCCAATGTGTATCTGTGAGATATTGGAGACTCAGGGGTCCCCTCATCACATTCTGCATAGGGAGCCCAACATTTTGCGTTACACCACTTGCATCTGTGCCCAACGAACGACCAGTGCTTATAAGCTAAAGGAGTCTGCTGCCAGAGGCTGGAGGGTCAGAAAAAATCTACAAAAGAGGCTGCTTTCAGCACAGTTTTGCACAGCACTGAAACCAGTGCCTCCATTTCCCATGGGCAGGATGCTAAAAAGCCCCAGCACCAGCGTTTTATTTAGTAAAAAGTTGCAATCTGCCCTCTTCATTAATGGCAGCGAGGCAGAATGCTGATTGTGTACAAAATAGCGAATCCTTGGGTGAAGGTCTTCATGGATTGGCAGATATCCATCTCATGATTGGTTTTCGCAGTATGCCTGCGCTGCCACTCCTATCCCATAAAGAGACAGTCATCACAATGTCCCAAACAGTGGCGCCTGTGCATGTGGCATTGAGACGGGCATGCACATTCTGCTAGTAGCCTTCTAATTCCTGCTGTCAGCGCTGGGACACCCCTTTGCTGGGGCAGCTGTGTGCTATATAAAACTCACAACATAACATAACATACCTGCAGCCCGCACAGAGTATAAGCTTTATAAGTTTGTCGGCTTCAACTATGCGAGTATTACCCCTTGGCAGGTGCTCTATCACTTTTTTTAAAAACTGGTTTTCAGTCATATAAATCCATTACAGGCAGTAAAGCATCATTGTAGTTACCACAACCTTACATGAAGCACATGTCGCCCTATTTTATCGTCAACTGGTGTATTTGACTTCGACAGCAAGTATGTTACAAGTGGACTCCATATGTCTTTTGGTTGGAGGACGCAGGTAGCTCCTCCGCATAAATTCCCAGTTGCTCTTTACAATATACCATGTCATTTATCCAACTTTTTCATTTAGGAGCATTCTTGCTTCCCCAATTCATGGCTATACGTCTCTTGGCAAGTAATAGGGCTGCGGCTGTAAATCTACGTTTGGGTGGCTTTAAAGACTTCACTATGCCCAATAAACAGATTTGTGGAGTATGGGGAGAACATAATACAGCATAGTTCCCATAGCATCAGCATCTGTCACTTCTGTCCAAAACTGATTCACCAATGGGCAAGCCCATGCAACATGCAAAATGGTTGCCCTCCTCTTCCCACACTATACATATTTTGCATCTCCTCGCAGTCCTTATATGTGTAGCTGCATAGGCGTATATTATATACTTGTTGTAAGAATTTAAAGTGGATGATGCGTAAATTACAGTTTGGGGTTAGCATATTGTGCAGTAAAAGCCCTAGTCATCTGTAGATAAGGGCATGTTGAGCGCAGCATTCCACCTATATAAAGAGGGGTTGGAATCCATGTATTTTTCATTTTGACCCACATTATATAGTTTGGTTATGAGGCGCTTACATATAGGGCTTGTTAACAGTACTTGTAGCGTTTGAAGTACTGGAGGTTACTGAGGAAAGGATGAATAAATAATTTTGACGGCCATCTGCAGACGCAAGTAATTAAAGAGCAGTAGTGGGGTTTGAGTTGTGTCTTAGAAGAGATCCGGGGGATCAACGAACGATCCTGGCCAGAACATATCACCCTTAGTTCGCAAGCCGACATTGGCCAGCATCTCCTCCGCATTTGGTTCTTTTGTAACTAATATATCTGGATGGTATATAAGAGGGAGAGTGAGGGCGTAGAGTGGAGTTTGTGAGTATGTTGCCCCAAATTACGCCATGCTATAATTGTGCTCTGAACCAATTTAATCTCAGAGTGGGACATACCTGACCTCCTTTGTGATATCATAGCGGGCAATGGAATAGGGTGTGCATCATCTGACTCTATAGCGATGTGAAGAATATATTAATAGGGTGATGCCAATAATGCGCAAAATGCGCATGGGCGCAGAGGAAGTACAAATATAGGTCAGGAGCTCCAAAACCCCCCTTGGGCGTAGGGTAGTGTGAGCACTTCACTTCCCATCGGATCCTTGGTTGATGGCCGGCCCACTTCAACAAAATCATGTGTGAGCGCAGGATCCTAAAGAAATGTTGAGGCAGAGTAATAGGAAAGTTAATGAATAGATACAAAAACCGTGGGAGTACAATCACTCTTTGAATCGCTATACGATCAGCTAAAGACAGCGGCAATCAGATCCACTTGGCTACTTGGTCTTCTAGTTTACATATTGCTCTTCCGTAATTGTCTCGGATCACAAGCTCTCGGTCTCATTGAACCCAGATCCCCAGATATTTAATGGGGTCGCTTTGCCAGACTATGGGAAAGTCTAGTGAGAACTGTTGCGTACATGGTGTTAAAGGAAAGACAACTGATTTAGACCAGTTTATAATTAAGCCGGCATACAGCTCAAAGCAAATATATTCCCTTATTAAAGGTGTCAAATGATCTGCACGGTTAGGCGCATACAGGCCCATGTAATTTGCATAAAGGGATATGCTAATGGGTCGCAATCGAAATCGCAGTGCTGAGTCTGCGTTCTGTTGATGTATTTTGCATGCTAGAGGTTCAAGGGCAAGGGTGAATATTAGCGGGGACAGAGGGCAGTGGTTCCACTGTTTTGCCATTTATTCGAAATCTGGCAGCTGGTTCAGTATAAAGTAACTGTATCCAGTGGTGAAAAGAGAGGCATCCCCAGACTCTGTAAGATGGCAAACAAGAACCTCCCTTCTATTGAACGAAAAGCTTTGGTGCCGTCTAACAATGCCGCAGGTAAGTTAGGGCCCAGTTGATGGAAAAGTGCAAAAATGGTACGCAAAATGATACGTCGTGGAACGGGTGGGGATGAACACCGATTGGTCAGGCAGTATCAGTTGTTGCATTAGGGGCTGCAGTCTACTAGCAAGTATTTTTGCCAGGATTTTGGCATCAGTATTATTGAGTGAGAGTGGTCTAGCGTTGCTAGTAAAGCTTCCCAAAGGATCGGAGGGAGCATGCCTTTCTCCTATGCTTCTGCATACATTTCAATTATACGTGGAACTAACAGGTCACTGAATTCCATATAGATTTCGCCTGTTAAGTCATCTGTCCCTGGAGCCTTACCATTGGGTAAAAAGCAGATCGCGTCTGGTACTTCTTCTGTGATAGGCTGTGTGAGGTATTCCCTATGCCCATCAGACAGCCAGGCCAAAGCGACCTCTTTTAAATACTCTTCAGTCTCGCTGTCCCATGTAATCGTATGCGTAGAATATAGATGTGAATAACATTTTGTGAATGCGTGTAATATGGATTGTGTGTTTTACCATTAGTTTCCTAGGGAATCTTTTATTTTCACAACTTGTGTGGGTGCCCATGATATTTTAAGTTTATTGACCAGTGTGCAGCCAGGTCGACCCCTTCAATATAGGTTCACGCTACATGACGGAATGATAAAAATGTGACTTCGAGAGCCGCCATCTCCTGATAAGCAGACATTTTCTCGCAAATGGTTGCTAGTAGCGCTGCATTAAATGTTCGTTCATGTTCCCTCTCTAATGTCTGCATATCTTGTTCGAGCATATGGAGTTGCTGGTGGATGTCATGTAGGACACCTGTTTGTTTGCTAATACCGACCCTGCGTAATGTTACTTTAAAGGCTTCTCATAGCGTGTGTGTACTTGCTACCATGACCGTATTGTGATCAAAATATTGTACAATGGCCTGATGCATTTCTGCCCTATAGACTTGGTCCAGCAGCACAGTAGCGGGGAAGAGCCAGGCAAATTGTTGCAGCATATGGGAAGGTAACAAAATCACTAATTTAACAGGAGCATGATCAGATAGGGTTTATGCCACATATGGTCTACTGTCCCAGTCCAACTGCTGACCTCTCGGGTAGCTAACCAATAGTCTATCCTAGACCAGAAATAGTGCATTGACGAGGAGTACGTGCCGTCCAGTCTGGTTGGGTATCACAACCTCCAGAGATCTACAAGACCATGTTCTTCCATACCATCTCTGAGCACCCTAGCAGCGTGTCTACCATATCGAGCCGTGTGAGTTGATCTGTCTAAGGCCAGATTGATGCATGTGTTGAAATTGCCTCTCCACACCACCACTGATGGTGGCATGCTATGTAAATGTGCCCATATCAACGTATAGAATTCTGGGTCATCAATGTTTGGTCCATAGAGTGGTTAGTGTCAGTATAGTGCCACAGAAATTTCCTTGCACAATGACGTAGTGACCGGGTGTGTCATTGTCTGTGTTTAGAACTAAAGATGGGTTCCTTTTTTAATCATTAACCCGTTGCGCGCTGCGTGAATTTTCGCACTGTGCGGGCGTTTTATTGAGTGGACGGAGTTCGGCCGGCACCCGGCCGTCCTCCGCACATGCCCACCGTGACGTCGGACGGCCGGGGGGCGTCCGAAACACACAAGGGGTTAAGACCATGCCTCAGGCATAGGATGGGTAGGAAGAGGCTATACGTATAGATGCCCATTTAGTACCTATGTTATGTTCTGTGTGCCGAGTGAAGTGTGTCTCCTGTAGCAGATCCACTTGTACACTGTGACGATCTAGATATGCCAGAACTTGGTGAGTTTTCTGGGGGCTATTTAATCCTCTGATATTCCGGGTGAGTAGTTAGAGGTCTATGCGTCTGTGCCATGTCCCATCATAGTGAGCGATCTTTGAAATATAGAACAGCATGAGATCTGTAACATGTGCCAATGTGATTGCAGTACAATACTGATATGTATCATGTAAAATGAGTTTCAGCCCCACAAATAACTACCCCTTCCCACTTCGGGATCCCAATTGCGCCGAAGATATTCCCTTCTTCTAAAAGTTCCCCTCTAGATACACAAACCCTCCCCATTCCCAAAAACAACAAACTTACATGAGGATGGTGTGGTGCACACATATGGAAGGAAGCTGCCTCAGACACTTACACAGAGTAAAGTCGCGGCGGGGCTGCCGTGTAAAAGCAGACAGTGCACCAATTGTGTAGTTTATATGTAGGAGCATACCGCTCAACTCTAGTATATTGTATGCAACACTAACATTGTGCCTGTTATGGTATAGGGACTAAGCTCATATCAAGTGTGGAAGCCATTGCACACCATAAAGTGAATATTCCGGCGGTCCTAGTAGAAGACCAATCTGCGAAAGGTCAGGGTAAAGAAAGTTATGGACAACCAGGCTCATCCAGTTTACAAGACATTGTTGACTCTGTTTTCCTCTCTGGGAGATCTCTGCCTGCCACCTGCCCTCTCTTGCTGCTGTAGAAACTGTTGCAGACTCTTGGGATCTCCGAAAATCTTCAGTTTGCCATCAATTGTTACCTTCAGACGAGCTGGATAAAGCACGGTATAATTAGTGATAATTTCCAGTAGTTTCCTATTGCCTGGTAGAAACTGCTTCCGTGCTCCTTGAACTTGTGGTGAAAAGTCTGGGAAGATGGAGAATTCTGCACCTTCATACCTAAGCGTCTGCAATTCCCTTGATCGCCATAGTGCCGCATCTCGATCTCTATAATTTAGCGACCTCGCTATATTTCGGCGAGGCCTTGCTCCTGGTACCGGCCGTGGAGCCGGAGGTCAGTGAACCTGCTACACTACAAACATGTCGGAAAATTTGTCTCGACCCAAGAGATCTGCCAAAAGCTTTTCCACAAATTTCCCCATATTTCCTATATTTGTAGATTCTGCAATCCCAATGATACGAAGGTTATTATACCTTGACGATGCTTCCAGGTCCTCTTTTGGATTGCAGTGTCGATAGCACCTTCTCCAGTCATTTTTGAGTCTACATAGCTGAACTCTGGATATCTTCAGCCTCTGACACCCGTCGTTCGACCACGTGAAGACGCTCTGCATGTTTGTCCATTCTCTCTGAAATTCTGTCTATGCGATAAGTGAGAGCATCAATTTCCCCATCAAATGCTGTTAGGGTAAGTTGCATAGCGGACAGAATTTGGTACAAGTCTCCCAATCTCAGACTCCTGAGCATCCGCATACATCCCCATTGCAGTCGGATCATCCTTACGCTGTCCCAGGATCGTGCAGTGTTCAAAGTGTAGTTTGGGCTGCGTCTTGTCTGTTATCCCCATTTTAGCCCAGTGTATCAAAGGGCGCTCAGAAGCGTAGACCAGCGTGGGGTGGCACACAGGGCAACAGTCGTGAGCCCCTCATCCTTTTCCACAGATCAATTTCAGTGCAGGTCACGTCTAAACAATGTTGTGGCCAGTTGTGCGCAGCTCTGTACATGGCCCACCAGTAGTTCCTCTCCTACCCACCTCAATGGAGGACTACTACTGTGTCCAATTCACACCTTGTGGAATCAGTTTGATCAATCTGCAGCATGGCCTGTATGTGCACTCCTGGATTCTTGTGCCCGCTCTGTGGCCAGCTAGCTAGCGTCAGGCCCGTTCATATATCTGCTTCAGCCATTCCAGTGCATTCTCATAGTCTACTATATAGGTTCTAAGTGTACCGCCACCAGCTCCAACAAGTGTTTTTAGGCTAAGCGAGCCAGTGCCATGCGCAAAAGGAAGAGGGGGAAATCTGGAAATACCCCATTATAACATCAGGGTACCCCCTGACCGAGCTGCCTCAAGACCCCAATCCGGCAGTCTGCTTGCCTCTCGTGCATCCAGCAAGGGTCACCTTAGATGTTGCAGTGATCAGGAGTGAGTCTACACCCCAAGTGAGCAGCAGTGTGCGTTTCGTCTGGAGAGGTGGCAGGCACCCGATCCAGAATCGGTAGGCAGGGGGGTTACCTGCCTCTGTCCCAGCAGTGTAGGGTCAGGGCAGTCAGCTACACAGCAGGCCCAGCCGTTCACCCCAGCTGCAGTTTTGTGCATTCAGGGCCCTGCTCGTAGGACTCCCGCCAGTACATGTACTCCCAATGCTCCTCAGGCGGCCTAGAGGCTCGGAGACCAGTTGCGTCTGCCCCCTCTTCACCAGGAGGCAGCCCCTCGACCCGCAGTCAGGCGCATGAACGCAACAGGATCAGGCTGCCAATGGACACAATCAATAGACTCCCACAACGGCAGCCTGGAATCATCCGCCAGTTTCTCACTGCTCGTGCCTCAAGCCATGGTGCCAGTAACGTACGGCCCAAAGCAGTCCGCTCCACAGCCAGCGCAGTGTAGGCTGCTCTCACCACGCAGTGCAGGGGGTCTGGTGGGCCCGTGGGCTCAGGCGGTCTTCTCAGGTCAGATTCTTTGGCTTCAGGCTGTGTCCAAGTCGACCAGATACAGGGACCTGTGTTTAGAAGAGCGTCATATTAGGATTTGGCGCAGGATGATGCATGATTAGTGTAGCGGCCATAGGAGCTCACTTAGATGGCAGCCATCTTCAGGCCAGGCAAGCTCCATCCCCTCTCTGTTTCACTTTTAATACACAAAAACATTCACAAATCTTTTGTGAATTATCTTGTGAAACGCATGGAGAGTAGAATGCACCATGACCCACCCCTATCCCTTGTGATTCACAGGAACCACAATGCTTGCGTTGCAATTCATAATACTCATTCCAAATTACAATGCGCTTTTGTGCACTGCGATTTCAAACTTTGCATTCACAGAGTCACTTTCACTGACTTGGCAAAGTAAAGTCTTTTCTACATCTCCTGTTATTTATAGAGGCAGGCCACCCCATTACCTCCGCCAACGGCACCATTGCCGATGCCTGGCATAAACATTCCGTAACCCACCCTGACTTCCTTCCACCCCTTGAAAGTTTATGGGTATTAACTACTCAGAATACACCAGTATGAAGCTGACCTAAGCCAATTAGCTGGTTTTAATTTCATATCTACTGTTTTTGTATGTTACCTTATTATTGAAGTGATATGATGGAAATTGTGTTTATACCCCAAAATATGGCAAGTTTTGAAGATTGTGTTTGATCTATGGATGGGATATGGATTAAAGTGATCAGACTTGCAATGCAACCGATGGAGGTAGGCACTGCTACTCCTTCTCACATACGTCAAGTGCTGCTGGATTGGTATCAATTTACTAGATGCTTAAGCTAGTGCTTAATTTGTAAAACAATTAGTGCCAGGTCCCTTGTCAGTAGGACACTACAGCTTGCACCATTTGTTACCCTTGCCAGCGCTGCCAACTACAGTGCCAATACAACAACTAACCATCAAATAATTACAAGTGTGACAACTCAGACTATTCTAGGCCCCCAAAGCTATAAGATTGGTTTGGGAGGCAGCTATTAGTCATTTTAAATGTAAATGGAATTAATAAACAGCTGTTGTAGCACTCACACGTAAATTAGACAGACAGTGCCACCATGTGGCAGAGTGTCATAAGCACTGGTGCTGGCAATTAAGTGCCGGTGCAGAGCACTGGAAACCACTGGCTCAAATTAAGCACTGGCTTAAGCCCACGGCACCTTTTGATAGGCCAGACATTATTTGAAGATTCCCAAAACTGTGCATGCCACAAATGAGGGCAGCATCATGCTCTACTATGTCTATTCATAAAATACCCATACTTATCCTGTATGGGAAGCCCTATGCACTACTATCCTAACTCCAACCTCCTGCACTGCAACTAGGTTTTCCCATAAAGGCCAAACAGCAATACAATGGTTTACTTGGTTTAATTTGTCGAGACGTGTTAAGAGTCCCATGTCTCTTGTGGCTAACACTGGTTACATATCTTTAATAAATGGCGGTCAACTTCCTGTTGAATCTGCCTCTTTTATCTCAAGATTCCTGACCACATAAGACTTAACCCAGAGCTAGTGCTATTTCATAAAACACATCTCTTCAAACTATATTTCACTTACAAGGGACTAAACATCAAACACTTCTTTGTTATTGCTTCTTTGTACACCCTCTAATCTGTTTACTTTAAGTATGTAACATGAAGAGTGCTTATATCTCTTTATTAGCTGCTTATTATGTTATATGTAAAATGCTCCACTGCTTCAGAGCGAGGTCCACACTGAATATATACAAGAAATCAGGGCTTTAAATGGGCAGGTACTGTCCAGTCCTGAGAAACTGCATGTCTTTAATTCTTTAATTTAAAAAGCAGAGTGCTTCAACTTCTCTGTACTGGCACAATGCATTTAATGCGAGAGTACCAGCAATTCTCTGGCACAAAGAGGGTATTCTAGAAAGTGAGTACCAGCACTTCCATTTTCCCACTAAAAGCAATGCTAGAAATAAAGAAGCACGATACTGTGTATTTGTAACTAAACTACTTACATTTGGAGAACTAAATATTGCCCTAATATGTCAAATGATCTAGTAACCAGGAGTTGTTTAGCATATGTACCTGACCTTGTCAGTCCTTTTGACTATGGCTGTATATAGTACATTGAAGCAGTGCTTAAGTTGTAAAATATTAAGTGCAGGTGCTCACATTCTTTAGGAGGCAACACCCACTTCCCCGGCTCTGCCCACTTCCTCCACTGGCTCCATCCACTTCCTTTATTGGTTCCACTCACATCCACAAGTCTTAATACATCAGAGCCACCTCCTCACTTCTTGAGTTCTGCAAGAAGCTGAAGACCTAGACTTTCTCGAAAGCACCTCTGGGACCTCCCACCTACATACATGCCCAAGTGCCTGGATACCCTCTCGGGTGATTAGTATGCTATAAAAATCAATATAACATAACAAAATGTAACATATGGGAAGCCTTCAACAACAAGTTAAAAGAGAACTCAAATTAGAGAATGTATGTAAATCTCAAAATGCAGCTTTAGGAAAGGTCATTTGAGGACTTGAGGCAGCTTTGCAACCTAAAAATAATGTGCTTGTACTGTGCTGTTTAGAAGAAAGCACAGGATGAAGGATGGAATACATTAAAGAAGGCAGCAACCAATGCAGACAGGAAAGGGAGTACAGGAGTGAGGAAACAAATGAATAATGGATGAAAGAAGAAGGAAATAAGAAAAAAATGTGAAATGAATGAATAGACGGAGAAAGGAAGTGAACGATGGATGTGTGATGAATGAATAGAAAGAACAAAGAAAAGGAGGAAGAAAAGTTGAAGGAAGGGATGAGGATAAGAAAGGAAGAAATTAAAAAAGGGATGAAGGACGAAGGCGGAAAAAAGAAAGTAAAGAATGAATGGAGGAAGAAATGCACTAAGGGAGGAAGGATGGGAAATGAATGAGGGTGTAAGGAAGCAAGAATGGAAAGAGGAAAGGAGGCATGGCAGGAGGTGGTGAGGAAGAGAAAAAAGTAGGACAAGATGGGAATAAGGAAAGAAAGGAGGTCAGGGGAATTGATCTGAGTATGACAGGTACTGGGTCAAGGAGAGACAGAGGGAATAATGAGAGTGTAATATTGCAAAGAAATTGAGAAACAAAAGATTAAAATAAATTTCTGCGTCCTTAACACACCATATATGTTTGTAAAGCATATATTCGCCAGAGTGAGCCTAGACACCAAATTAAAAATGGTGTTATCCAGCTCAATGGCACTCATTTTATCGACCTCAGGAAGATGAAAGACTGAGTGCCACACCAAGATTTAAATGTATGACCCGGAAAATCAAACACGGAGTACTGGAGTGGATATAAAGATATGCGCAAGAAGTAAAAACTTAAAAGGGAGAGTGAGAAAGGAGGAGAGGTCTGAAGGCAAAGATAAATACAGTAGACAAAGAATGTGAAGAGAAGTCAGAAAAGCAGATTGGGAGTGTAAGATTGGTGTTGAACATGAAGAGAATGAAAAGCGGAATGATTAAACAGGCAAGGGAATATTCAGTGCTTATGACTATTGATGAGGATCCCCTGGAAGAGAATTAATTATGTAAAGGTGAGAGGGCTGTATCATTTTTGGCCTGTCTCATCACTGCGTAGCTGTGCTGTCCAAGACACACAATAGCAATTCTTTAACTGTGTTAAGGTTTTAGGCCATCAAAAGATGTTTTGTGGCATCGCAATATGTATTCCTGATAAAAGATAATAAAGTATCAGTTATACCATTGGGATTAAGCTTTGATGGAGAATCAGGTTTCATGTTTCAAACAAATAGTTCTATTACATGATCAGGCTATAAATCACAAAATCCTACTGCCACCAGTTTTAAAATGAAGTCAGACATTCAACTCCATTCAGAGAGGCTTCTACACATACTTTTGAACTAATAAAGCACACAATTCAACTGAGTCTGCTGCCTGTACTATATTAGGACTGTAATTAATGAACAGCAAGCAACAAAAGGATTTCTGTGACAAAAACAGAAACCCACTGACCTATCCATAGACATACAATTCTGTAACCTGCATGGTACATGTTGTTTGCAGAAGGCACATTAACTCTCTGGGCTCTAATCAAAACTACCACTAGACAAAACTCCGATCGCTCTCCAAAAGGAACATAGCATTTAATCACCAGCGTGCAGTTTCCTTGACATCTTTACTGCTGCCTGAATCCTGCTGGAACACACAAGGAATTCTGCAGCAGGCGCTTTTAATCCGAGTTATTTCCTAACACCGAGATACACATGGGGTAAATAAAAATACATAGTGACACTATATAACAAGCATTGGCATAGCCAATAGGTCTCGCCTTTGGGACCTTATAAGTGTTTAGCCATACAACAGTTGATGTTGTTGCACCAAGGATATTGTGCTGCATAACTGAATAGTTATAAGGTCTCAAAAGCGAGACCTATTGGCTATGCCAATGCTTGTTATATTGCGCGAGGGGGCAAGAGGCCATGCAGGCCACCCCTGGTGACACAACGTGAAACCAATTCTGGGTGATTGAGGAAGTCCCGGCAGCCCCTGGGTGCCCTCGGAGGCAGGAAAGTGACTATTAACTGAAAAAGCCAACGGAGGGACGGCCTCCCCCGGCCTCTGAGCCGGAAGCAGCACTCATAAAACAGGCTGACAAGTGCGTGTCAGTCTCGGAATGAGTTGCAATTTTCTGGGGTCACCTTGGATGAGTCCTCCTGGTAACAGAAAGGACAGTTAGGAAAACAGCTCTCAGCCTTCACCACAGTTCCCGGTTCCCGATCCCCGAGAGGACGCAACGGTCATGAAAACACGCAAATGACATATGCGATGGGCCTTCCACCAGCTCTGGCGTGTTAGTATTATGCAAATTACAGCTCTTTAAAGTAGCATTCAGGCGTGAGTTAAAATGCGTTATTAAAACAAAAACTTATTGTTATAAACAGGTTGTGGCACGTGGCTTAAGGGTCACAGCTGCTAACAGGAACCAGGCTCCAGTCTCAGTGTCGTCTAAACATCCTGTGATGCTGGGTAAACCGCTCATTCTCCCGAAACCAAAAATGAATGAAAGTGTCCTTCTTGAATGTAATGGAGAGAAAACCACCATGATTTCTGATCTTACAGGAGCTATAGGTGCCGTTTTGGAATGGGGGGGGACCAGGTTTGAGTACCGGCGCCGGCTCGCAACCCTTTTATCCCAGGTACATCAATTCTTCTCCAAAAAAGCAATATGATCTCGTGTATGAGGTCCCTGGGTCGTGTCCGTGTTATATATTGTAGACTTTAATGTTCCTCTCGCTGGGCTTGGACTCTTTGGTTTGTCATCGAAATTCAAAGCAACACAAGTTTTTATGTTGCGGCGGTCAAGTGAGATAAATTGTGTTCATTAAGTTCACCATGGAAGAGGGGCAGTTGTCAGCAAAAAGCTTACAGCAGCAGGTTAGGTAAAATGTGGTTAGGCTGTTTCCTGTTGAATGTGGCTTGGGTAAGGATGGGGTGTCGGCTATTTTCCTCCTGTTTCGTAAGGATGTTCCCCATGCTCTTAACTAAATGCTGAACTGAAAATAATTTGTAAAATAAACAAGCGCGATAGGGTATAGGGAAGGGAAGCCCGGCAAGAGAACTGTGCTTATTAAAAAACAAAGGGAGGGCGAGGGTGAGAGCGAGAGTAGAGGAATGTCACCAACCAAGCGCGGCCACGCTAATTGAAAACAGATGGCCCCTGCGCGCCGCTGCTCACTCCCGCAAGGTGGATACCAGCACAAGCATGAGTGTAACAAAAGTGCAGACCGATTTCTAAAGGTCATCTCCTAGAGCAGCGCTGCGCTAGGCTCGACATAAAAATGGGCTACATCATCATCGCGTATGTAGCAAAAGACAGTTGTTAGCCAAATAGTGCATACGCATAGAAAAGCGTGATTCTGTAGGAAGCAAAAATCAAACAAGACGTACGATGGCCCATGAAATCCTCATTCCAGCACCGAAGATAAAATATACACACAGACGTCCAAGAGACTCAGGTTCCTTTAGTAGTCAAGAGAAAGCATATGTAACCCCATCACTGGGTTGTTGAAGGGCCTGGGACAGGATAAGTATTGTTACCAAGAGGAAGAGAAGAAAGTCTTATACTTGGGCAAAGCAGAGGCAGTTGATCGACTGGTGCCAAGCTCTGTAGCCTCAACAATACGGAAAAAATACAAAAACAATACATGGTTAAGCCACAGTAAACAGTTGCCTGCGGCCTCCACAAGTTGGAACAGGATGCCACTAAAAAAACAGAGGGCGTTAATTAGCAAAAGAGTTCCCTGGAGGGGCGGGGAGTCACAATCGTCATGACCTGCTTTGCCCGGGACTGCCCTTCCAAACCTGTCACCCTCTGCAGTGGAGAGGGTAGGGTCTGCAGCAAGAGTTGCCTCCCTCCCCCCAATGGTTGATGCCATAGTGGCGGAAGAGAGATCAGTCAACAGCTCTTGCACGACTGCACACCCTGCAAAGCCCCCCCACGCCAACATAAATACCTCTGCTCTGGCCAGAGATGGGGCCGTGAGCAGGCCCACCTCCACCGCAACTTCAGGTGCTTGCTAGAAGGGTCATCTCGCTACTCCAGCTGCTCAAACAAACCACTCCTGTAACGTCACACAAGACTTCTTCTGCCACTGAAAATAATCACAACTGAAGCCAAATTTAAATCCACAGTTGTCTCCGTGATGTAGTAATGCCTGGAGCAGGGTGGACCTTTCTGTGAAGACAAACCAGCCAATCACAGAAGAACATATTATTACTTTTTAATAATATATACCGGACCTATTGCCCAGGGGAGAAAAATCGTATAGACCTGTCCCTGTGAAATAAGTAAAAACCAAAGGAAATGATGGACGGAGTGTTGAACAGTGCAAGCACTCACCCCCAGTCAACTGATCTGGGTTTAATCCACCACCGTTCTTTAGCCCACTCTGCCACTCCAGTTCAGACATGTCCATATGCAAATCAGTTTGACCCTGTGCCTCATGGGAACAGTCCAGCCCGAACTGTCAAGCCATGTCTTCCCTGGACCGGAAACAAGCTTCCTAGGACCGGTTTCTGGCATTTCAGCCGTCTTCAGCCAGGCTTGCTTGAATCCAGTGGCAAAGTGAGCAAGGGACTCACGTCTGAGCATACCCTGCCAACTTATGGCGAACAAAGCAAAAACCAAATGGTACAGACGTGAGTCCCTTGCTCACTTTGCCACTGGATTCAAGAAAGCCTGGCTGAAGACGGCTGAAATGCCAGAAACCGGTCCCAGGAAGCTTGTTTCCGGTCCAGGGAAGACATGGCTTGGCAGTTCGGGCTGGACTGTTCCCATGAGGCACAGGGTCAGACTGATTTGCATATGGCCATGTCTGAACTGGGGTGGCAGAGTGGGATAAAGAACGGTGGGGGATTAAACCCAGATCAGTTGACTGGGGGTGAGTGCTTGCAATGTTCAACACTCCGTCCATCATTTCCTTTGGTTTTTACTTATTTCACAGGGCCAGGTCTATACGATTTTTCTCCCCTGGCAATAGGTCCGGTATATATTATTAGCACCGATTTGAAGCCTTTATTTGTTGCAGATATGCGCTCATAATACTTGAATTTATCCCTTAAGCGCCATACAGTTAGGGCCCGATTCACAAATGTAATTTGAGACAAAAGTCTAATTTTACTACTTTTGGTATTCACAGAGGTCACAGAGTCATATCTTTATGTCTGCAGTCAGTCTGGAATCTCTGGCTTTGGCCATGCTCTCCGCACCGGGCCGTAATCTCTGGGTGCGGAGAGTACTGCCAAAGCCGGGGATTCCGGCCGGACTGTAGACGTAAAGATACAACTTGTAAATGACCTCTGTGAATACCAAAAGTCGCAAAGTTAGACTTTTGTCTCAGATTGCCTTTGTGACTAGGGCCCAATGAGTTCTGGGGAGTTTGTTGCTTTTTGATTCTTGTAACTTGATCTTTTCTTGGTTAAGTCCTATATTTGGGGCATAGAGTGAAAAATAAAAGATGTCATCCTTTATTTCGACTGTATGCATCATAACTTGCAAACAGTGTCCCGCTGATAGATATATGGTAGCTAGATTACTAGCGAAAGGTCAGACGTGATCTATAGATCCGACCCCTGACCGGCATGCATAACTTCTCAGTATACCTTTAATGCAACGAGCTCCTCTACTGGGCATGGCATTGGTGTACAACACCCTGCATCTTCTTTACCTGGGCAGCTCTTTGCGAAGTTCATGAATTCTTCCCTAGAGAAGTTTGCAATATTCCCTGTTTGTCTTAACCAGATAGGATGGACAATGTAGGCAGAAGTTTTCCCTCTGACTTTACATTTTGCCCCTTTTTCCCAAACACATTGGTATTGTGCAAGGGAACACTAAGGGCCCTATTCACATAAAAACGAAATAAAAGGTCAAACTAAGGGCAGTGATTTAGTACTCCAACGGAATGTATTTTTACTTTTATTTTCTATCCACATACATTCTCCTGGAAAGCTGAACCAGACAGGTTTCCGGTGTATTACTGGACCTGTCATATGCCATATTAGAAGGGTTCCTATTCCTTCTGGGCAGTATTCTACACAATGTAGAAGTCCTCACCGGGGAAATATAAAGTCCCTGGTCTTTAAAAAAGTATTTTTGCCCCATAGAAAACCTCGCCCCTTAGACCCCCAGCAAATCTTTGGGCGATCTGCTTTCTGTCCTGGACCACTCCTCTTCCCCTCTATTTCCAAGGTGGAAAGGCGGCCTACTGGAGCTTGGGAATGCACAAACGCGTACATATTTATGGGTAGTCCCAAACTTCCAATGCAAACCATGACCTGGAACGCCTACTTCCAACCACTTGAGTGGGATTAACTAATGTATATATTTTTAGGTCTCGCCTACGCAGCACGCATGCGCTTCATAGGAGACCTTTAGCCGTCGTTCAGCTCTTCTTCGAAGCACATACTCGTGCTTGTGGCGGCATACACCTTGCGGGAGCACGCAGGGGCGCGCCACAAGCACGAGTATGTGCTTCGAAAAAGAGCAAACTACGCGCGCACGCACACACGCACGCACCACTCCCAGGCCAGCAAACACGCTCTGCTATTCTATGTCCCTTCTCCTCTGTTCCTCTCGTTTCTCACACCTCTTCCTTTCTGTCTTCCCTTTTCTTTGATTCTTCTTTCTCTCATATCACCAATATCTTTATCTGTGATAACCGCCTTCCCACACCTCACTTTACACACTTCCCTTTTTCCTCTTTTTCTTTCCCCTTGCGTCCCCCACCTTTCATTTGTGATATCCGCCTTCTCTTCTGTTATTTTTATAACCCGATTCTTTATCCTCTCCTCCCCTTCCCACTTATTTTTCTCCGTTACTGTGTGTCATGCCCATCTTATTTTCAACCCTCCCCCCACATTCTAATAAACATGGCGGCCGGCTGAACTTTCCCTTTCGTGTCGCTGAAGCCAGCCCTGGATGAGTCCCACCGAGCCCGGCGTGTGTAGGTGAATCCGGGAAGCTGTAGAAGAAAAGGACTTTCACTTTCACACGAAGTGCTCGTTTGATGTGGAGGTCTCCTCGAAACGCTCCAATTGTATCACGGTCTAAGAATATTCCAGTGGCAGATTTCCTCTACCTGATACATATTTTGCAAGCGTCTTATCCATGTAAGTATTATGACTTCCATATGTTTCCATGAGTACTCCGGAATTCATGAAAAATTCCATAAGTGTCTTAAATTTGCTCCAAGTATAAGAATAATTCTGTGACTTCAAATTTCAAACATTTCACCCGCTCTCTTTGTGAAACAGGCACTACACACAGTTACTTGTTGCGGCAGCAGGTGGAAACATGAGCTGACAAGCAGGACCTGGTATCTGCTCTTTCTCCATCGTCACCTTCCTCGCAGTTTTAATAATCAGTAGTGCATCTGAGCACATCCGGTGGACAGCCGCGGCTCTCAGTCCTGCTGGGGCTTTGATGCACACGCTACGCATGCGCAGAGCTTTCAAGCGCCAATAGTCGACTTCTTATTTGCTAGTGCTGCATTAAATAACTTAAATAAAAATAATACTGGGCACACGTGACTCAGTACATAGGAACAGCGATGCATTCCAGTAAACTGACAAACCTGTGAATGCTTAGCCTGCACCTTGATAAATGCAAGCACTGTGAGAACCCCCGCCCCACAATTAACAATTAGTACAGTCCTGCTAATGACTCCTGTCCATGTACAACAATAAATTGAAGTAAAACAAGGATTTTGGACAGAGCCTGTAGTGCAGAAAGCCTTATTTACATACAAAGCGAAAAAACTACTTCCACGCGTGTCTCCTTATGTCTGGAGTAAATTCCTGATTTTTGGGGTATTTTCGAATAATGATGACTCTTGGGAAGCTGTGGCTCCCAGCTGTCCTAGGCATAATCCTGGAATTATTTTGGGAATTCCATACACTCGTGCATTTAGTCTGGTGCACATTTGCTCATACTAACATTTTTAACGAAAGCCCCTTAACTTGCTAATTTTGTTTTTCTTCATGTTTCTACATCTGGAAAACATTTTTCTCAGCTAAGAAATCCTCCTGCCTACACCTTCAAACTACTTTGGGGGTGTTTCCTCTCCTATTGAAATTGATTTACCCTGCCATTAGCAGGGGTACATCGCAAACCTTTCGTCATGGGGATGGGGTGACAAAACCTTAAGTCTGTGGGTGTGTGGAAACATTTCTAGGCATGTCCTCCCAGGCATGCCCACTCCCCGCACATGGGACTCCTATGTAATATCACACTTTAAAGGAGCCTGTAGGATGGCTCAGCAAGATGAGTCACAGCAGAAATCAGGCAATGCTTTGTAAATAGTGTATTCAAATCATGACCAGGCAGACTCAGCTTCCATCCTCCTGAGATGATTAGATCAAGTATAAACAAGCATTGGCATAGCCAATAGGTCTCGCCTTTGGGACCTTATAAGTATTTAGTTATGCAGCACAATGTCCTTGGTGCAACACCATCAACTGTTGCATGGCTAAACACTTCTAAGGTCCCAAAGGCGAGACCTATTGGCTATGCCAATGCTTGTTTCATACATGCTGTCAAGTGTCATGCATTCATGCCTGCCAGGAATCACTTTGTGAACTCCTGGCTGGTGTAAATGAGGTATTTTAAGACGTAAACTTACATATCTGGACGAAAATACCTTTGTGAATAGGCCCCAAATGTTTTCTGCAACATATGTCTTATGTAGAACTATTTTAGAAATGTGGAATAAGGATATATGCTCCAAAGATTACAGCAAAAGTCACAGTCCTTGTACTGATGTCGCAAAGCAAACAAATTACAGGGCAAAGCTTTCCAAAGATCTTTGGGAAAAGTAACAAAAACGTTTTCCACACCCGAGAACAAAGTGATGTCAACTTCAGTCTGTGTACAGTTTGCTCTGCCGTCATTTACAAAAAATGTTAAGGGCGAGGGAAAGTGACAGGAAATTCCCTGTGATCCCTGATGATTTCACAGGAAGGGACCTACTTCACAACCTTCAGTTCTCTGCGGGGGAATGTGAACAAGGCTGATGGGAACGAGGGGGCGAATGGAATAAGAAAAGGGCGGACGGGAGGGAAGAAGAGAACATGCGCATAGGTATTCATAGTTACTTGTCTAACCCATACTCCGCCCTTCAGCATTTTCAAAAATGCTGAGGAGGAGAAGGAACATCATATGTATCGTGTGATGCCTGCAACGAAAATACCACCGTCTGTGAAACCTGAGAAAAAGTCACCTTTAGTTGTGAGGGTAGGATATTTGAGGTACAAAGTTCATTCAGTCATCCTGTTCACAGAAGCAGTTCTACTTTAAGGCACTACTAGACAGTCACTCTAGACACGGCCCGCAAGGGGGCCATAGATAGCCCCTGGAACCATGGACGCTGATTCTCCAAAACGCCGGGAGTAGCGAAAGTGTTGTCACATGCCCCTTTACCCCTGATGATGTCACAGAAGACTTTTAACCTGGTGACATAACAGGAATTGCCATAATTTCACCTTTGACACTTTCTACAATGACATCACAGGAAGTGACATCACATGACCTTTACCCTGGTTGTTGGACCTGATACTCGTCAGTTAAGCGGTTCCCGGAACCTTTTGCTTTTTCCACCTGGGTTTTGCTGATTATCTTATGTGGCCTCCGGGCCCTTTCCCACCCCAACTACGATGTGAAAGTGTGCGTGTCCTTCCTATCCGTGCTGGGAAATGGTGCTGATTTTATGTTCTGAAATAGGGCCCAATCTGTGATTGCAGACCGGTAGGTTGTACACGGGTATCTATCGTGGGTAAACACATGAGCAGCTTGCCAGTGTAGGCCTCTGTGAGTGTGCACCCGCGATTTTCTGTTCCACCTGCCAATGCAGGTTTGTGTGTGCACACAGACACACGTATTGTTTAAACTTGTGTCCAGTCTGCTGTGCAGACTCGGGCGGGTGGACTGGAACAACTGGTGCTGGGAATTATGTGTCCCTCCTGCCATCGCAGGTCGCGGTGCGCAATAGCACAAGTGCACTCAGGTAGAGAGGAATATCTATGTGTGTTTTCACTACATATGAGGCCTGCTCTGCCCTTATGGGGAAGTGGTTGACAATACTGCCCATTGGAATGTTGGATTGCAGCGGAGCAGCCTGTCAATGGATTCGCAGTGCCAAACCCTTTCCATTGGAAAAGGGGGTTTTGGCATAACTCGTTTAAAAATGCCACTTATAGGATATGGACATTTCTATGCTCCAAGAGTTTTGGGGAGCATGATGTCTGGCTCCAGTGGACACCAGGAGTCGAGGGGGAGCACATCTGTGCATTCTCCGTTCGACAGCCATAAAACATGGCCATCCGACGGTAATGGCAGACCTTTGCCATTTGAGGGCCAAATCGGATAGATGAAAGATAGAAGTTGTGACTCTTAGCCTCTAGGGGCCGAAACCACTAAAGAGTAAGATCTGCATTCCAAGGCCCCATGGCAGACAGGCCTACAATTTAGAGGAGACATCTGTGGTTCAAAGGGAAAACCCTTAAGCCACCTGGACTTCAAAGACACACAACAGTATAACTATGGGTGCCATCCTCTAGCAAGTGGTGAGATACAAATGTGGGAACATGGGACTGGAGAATCTGGACTGCGTGGTGCACATTGTCAGGGGACTCTGTTGTGCACATGGTGGATAACTGTAAATCCAAACTGGAAAGGTGGTGTGAGTGTGGACTTATGTCTTGTGTCTGGAGACAGGATTGCCTAGTGCGGAGCCCCAGCAATCTTGCCTGCATCTGAGACATGGGGTCCATACTTCGGGAACGGCAACACTCCTAAGCGTCTAATGGTGGTGAGCAGATTCACTGGTTGCCGGACCCGGCGTGGCCCGTTTCATCGATCGTGCCGCATTTCCTTCATGCGACACGCCTACTGCATACTCACTGCATGCATTGCCCTATTCACAGGATGCGACCTTCGGAGGTGGGGGTCTACCCAGAGTAGTGCCTCGTTCTACCTCATGTTGCTCTGCTGAACTTGCACCTGTTTGTTTGTAACCGGACTGGACTTGTGAAAACTGGATTATAGTGCACCAGACGTTGTGCCTCATTTCCAGAGAGGTACAGAATTGCAACTCTTCGCTGTGTGTGTGATCCAAATTTTCTGGTGCAACCCAACTCAACGTGCACCGATCATTGTGCTTCCTTATCTGGAAGGTATGGAATTTGCAACTCATCGGGTTTGAAATCTGAAGAGCCTGGTGTGACTCATCTCTATGTGCACCAGTCGCTTTCCCCGGATCGCCTGGGCACGACCAGGATCATCGTGTACCGATCAGGGCACCTCATCCTAGCGAGAGGATCCCTTGTGTTATTCCCCATTCATCAGTTGTTCCCTTGTTGACCCCCATCGTAACAGACCGACTGCCCTCTCCACACATGGCCACTCCAGAAGACATCTTGGTGCCAGGTAGAGATTGACTGGGTTGAAGAAACGCTTCCAAGACAGTTCAGAAGCGTGTCAAGAGACTGCGTGACTTCTTTGTGTTTTAAGACCTGTGGGTGAACTTCCCAAGTGGCGGCTAACCTCTCACTTGTTTACGTCTACCCACTAATTAAAACTGTTGCCTATTTCCACCTGCTTCCTGAGGATCAGCCTAAGTGTGACTTTGGCTGCGTGCGGCACAGTGTCTGGGAGGTGGGCTGGTTATCTTCTGTCCGGGGGCATAAGACTCTAGGTGTGAACTTGAGTGTGGAGTCTGCAGAGGGTAATCCATATACCTGCTGGGTACCAGTGGCACCGCATTAGGGTGCTGAGTGCGTATGTGTATGTAAAAGAGTGCCTTACAGACTGGCTTCAGCCCGCAGTGCTGCAAAAAAGTGTTCTATGTTTTGTGTATGTACATAATTATGATAACGTGCACCAAATAAGGGTGTTCTCTCTCAATTGGGGGGGGGGGGTTGGATTAGAAATTGTCCATAATGTTCATACTAGTGAAATCATAACAATACGAGGGGGCCTAGTGCTAGTAATATTTCAGATTGTATTTTATGCCCAAAGTATATGATGGTCATGTTTTAATGATTGAAAATGTGTGTTGAATATAAAAGTTTTTACATACATCCTTTGTAAAATCTCTTTTGTGATACTCAGTGCAATTATCGCAAGTGGCTACTGTGCCTTTGCTTTGCACATTGCCTTCGTAGTGAGCCTGACTGCTCAGTGCCAAGCTACCCAAGGGTGAGCATGGGTTTTACAGCAAGTGTAATCACCTGCCCTTGCCGGTAGCGATAATTCTGCCTGGCTGGGGGCATCCCACCGGCCAACCCGACACTGCTGGTTCCAACACTGGTGCCATCACTGGGAGTGACATATTTGGCTTTTCTGGTCACACAAAACAGTTGGAAAATCTCCTAGCAGATACAAATGAAATACTCCGAAAACATGTTTTTTCAAATCCTGTTGAAATGCTCCCACATACAGCGTCAGTACCAAACTAGATCTTCAGATACAGGGCTGAAATAACGCAACATGAGGTAAGAACCTCTTAAATAGTGTACAACAATGGAAAATAAGCCAAATCACCCAACACCGAATAAATGTGTTGTATAGTGGGAAGGTCAATAGGCACAGAATGATCAGCACAATTGCGATTTGCTATTTAAAATTTGAAAAATTCATATCCTTTTCCCCGCGGCCATGATGATGCTACTAGTGAACCGAGAGTTGGCTATCGTGTATACCCTAATATGTGACCTACTACGCAGCCTAAGTTGTTTTTATATGGGGAGTAATATTAAAGTCTATTACAAGTAAGGTTTTAGTGCAGTGAATGCTGAACTTTTCAATTTCGAGGTGCTCCCATTGCGGTGATAAGGGGAAACGAGGCACAGTGAAATAAGCTATTGGCTTAGCATCACACAATTAGGTCAAGTGGGAAAGAAAGCCAGGATTGATCCCTGTTTTCCTACTTTCATGTTGTGCAATTTAGCCACTATATGGGCATTTCTTTCTTTCTTCGGTTTTACATCAAAGGTGAGGATGCGTCTTCAATTCTTTCCCACATTAAAAGGCTTAAGACTAATTAATAGTAATACTCACATTGAAAATACATGGCGATAAGAGTGTATGTGGTGCAAACCTTGCCATGCAGATGTTTCTTCATGTACACGTGTACTCTGCCTTTTGTGCGGTGGCTTGTGGCCTCCACAAAGTGATAACGCACAGTGGTATAATCCAGCCCATAGCCCACAGTTTTTGTACAGGGGGCACTCTCTTTTCCCTGATGAAAAACCCTTTCAGGGAGATGAAGGATCCCTCCATCTCTTTCATGCTCTAACATCTGTGCTCTCCTGCCTACTGTGAGAAGGCTAGCATGGTCACTCTTGTGATAAATACACTGGTGGTTGTGTGTAACGGGGCGAAGGGTGAAGTTCCTTTGTAAGAGTCTTAGTTTCATGCAAATGAGCTCTTCCAGGGGTCATGGTTTTCCAATGCGCACCTTGCTTAGGTATTCTTGAAATGACAGAAATGTTTGGTAGATCCTTTGGTGATGCACAACGTCTAGGCGCTACAAAACGAGCACAAACTAGCGGGCATATCAACAACAATCGGCGATAATTATCGCTGAGCGCGCTTAGCGCTAGGATAATTATCGCCGGCTATCGCTGAATTTTATCGCAGAGATAGCGCGCTATCAACAACACTTATCTCCAATGCAATATAAATTCAAGCGATGGCGGCGAAATGTGCGATTATCGCTGGAAATCCAGCGATAATTGCACAGTGATAGGAAAAACCTTGTTGATAGGGCTGGGTGGTCTCAGCCTTATAATCCACCACCCATAGGCTAATATGGCTTAGTCAGATGAAAAGCAGGCGTAAAGAAACCTGCGATAAGTGCGGTTAGCTCTACTTTTATCGCCGCGGCACAGGTTAGCGTGCAGATTGATAATAGGAGCAATGTTGCTTAACGACATTTTCCTGGTAATTTCTATGTGTTACGCCCACTTTGCATCTCATTAGCGATGCAAAGCTGGGCGTTGAGGAAACGGGCGTAGAGGCATGTAAACACGCGATAGCGTGTCTTTGCTGAAAGGGCGATACAATTTTCGCCATTTTTCGTCTGAAAACGGACGCTAAAGCGGCGATAATTTTATCGCGGGGCCTTGATGATATGCCCCTAGGTAAGTATCGAATTTAAGATTGCTTAGTGGTAGGCACACTGTGAGGAACATTTGCCAAATTCTTGTATTTTTCAGTAAGGCGATACACCTCAGCAAAATATGAACCTTTACCCATTGTGAGCTGAGGTTTCATGAAAGAGTGCTCTCTGACCACATTTTTGGTTTCGGAGAGCGTCGGATTGATATGAGAAGTTGCTGAGTTTGCTGAGTGGTCTTTAAAGTGACTGGTTGAGGGTTGAGCACTTTTTGAATTCATATGTTCTAAAGTATTTTGGTCTTGATTTATTTTAACTGCTTTAAAATTGCATGGCACGAGTTTGAGCTTTTGGAAACAAATCCTTTACATTTCTTTTATTATTCTATCTCAGCTGAGGACATTGCTCAGTGGGTTAATCAACCGCTACAGACATGGCCCTGGAGATTATTATAAAACCTACAAATAACCAATCTGAATCCCAGCTGGGCAAGCCTATGATTATTCTGAAGTTGAGAGAGTACCAACATCAGTCATGATGATAACTTCTACTAATTACACTACTTTGAAAGTGCATTCTTGGTATTGCTCAACGGGTTAATCCCCTGCTGCAAAGTTTACTGTAATAATACCAGTATTTGTACAGCACGAACAATTACCCGAGGGTGTCAAGGTGCTCGGGGCGGTCGGGAAGATTAAGTGAGCTCTTGCCCAGGGTCACATGGTGATGGGCTAGCCTGTGGCGCCGGGATCGAATCATGAGCCCCGTGTTCCGGAGTCAGCCGCCCTGGCCGCTGCGCCACACCTCCTCCATCTGTACACACTGTACATCTCGTAAATTACAAGTTTACATTCCAGTATAAACAGGGCAGCCTATCATCATTCTGAGATGGATATACAAAGTATGTTTGAGTGGAGGTAATGCTGCCTGCCCCTTACAGTGCTTTTTTAGCAACATTCTCATGGCAATAACTAACATGCCACCACCTAGACCTCCTTCACAGTATTTACAGACCACTTATTGGCAAAGCTTCCACAAGGTGCACATAACTGACACACCCTGTGACTTGGCATGCCTTTGCAGAGTCTGCCAATGCTGAAATGAGGAAATAGTGATTTAAAATTCTAAATATTGTGCTTTGGGCACCTGACATATGTACATTGGCATTCATAGAGTGGAGTTTCATAATCCAGCATTTTTCTGCACTCCTGTCTGTGAAGCTCTTTTCCTGTACGCGATATTCCATTGGATATTCAACATCAGAGAACAATTGAGAGGCCTGACTAAGATAACCAGGAGACACCGAAAAGGGGAAACACAGGAGCCGTTTGGAATGAAAAGTATTTACCATGGCATTAAATATTTTGTAGCTGGAGATACACTTTCATAAGAAAAATGACATGTTTAGTAAATGTAAGACTGTTGAGTAATGGAATCAGAGTAAGAGATTGTAGACGTATCAGTAAATATTTGAGGAACATGAAAAAGGGATGGAACGGTGTTCATTTTTAATTCCTTGTTTTAGCAAGTTTAGCTCCAAAGTTTAAAATCCTCCCCTCAATTGATTTGTTTAAAAAGGCCCTTAAGACGTGGTATTTTATCAAGGCTTACCATTAAGAGATTACTGATTTGATCTGCAAGCTGCTTTATTTGATTTAGGCGCCTTGACGCCCATTGGGCTAAGTCCGCGCATGATAAGACTCACTTCATTCATTCATTCAAAGTATGGGTAGCTTAAGTTACAGACTATTTTAAATGTAACTGTGAGTTACCCCCCTCTGCTACAACACCATGGCCCGCCTGGCAGAGTCTAAAGAGGACACACCACTGCAGATCCAAATCACAGGCTGGCAGGGGCTCCCCTATCCCTGCACGTTTTCTAAAGGAAGACTAGAAAGGGAGTGCGAGTTCGGGGTGCAGCCGAGCTGACCCTCAGAATGCATGAGGAAACGGCCGGGAGGGTGAACAAGGTAATGGGATTACATGTCAGTTCAAGGGTCGCAAGCAATATAACGGGGGTCGCAACTGGTTGCCTCGGAGTCGTTGTTGCGACTCCTGGCAACCCCCAATTGACGTCTGTTAGACCTGGCCCTTTTGACAGGTTTATCCCCAAACGTTTTGCCTTTTGCCTCCTATTTTTCTGACCCTGTTTTCGTTGGCTATAGGATTCTGGGCGCTTTACCACTGCTGATCAGTGCTAAAGTGCATATTCTCTATGTGTAAATTATGACTGTGAGACGTTGGCCTGGTATAGGCTGACCACTAATTAAAGTGGGCACCTTGTACCAGTCCAAACAACCCTTATTGATGATTAGGTTAAGAAAAACTTTATTGAAAGCTATCCTAGTGGTAGCTATGGAAACCAGCCTTCAGGCTAAGTCTTGAAGGAAAGGAAAGCAGTTTGTTTTACCAGATTAGAACCTCCTGAATGACCAAATAAAAGGAGAACCACACAAGGAATATATAAAATATATTTATTACTAAACACTCTCCGCTAACCTCTTTATGAGATTAGTGAACAAAGCACACAATATTAAATCACTAGAATGTCAGTAAATAGCACAATACACAGCGGCTCCAGGGGGAGCCCAAACCATATACTAAGAAAGTGGTATAACAACCACGACTTGACTGGACACAGTGCCTAGAGCACGTAGAATCGCTGGGTCCCCAAGGAACCACCCAAAGTAGTGACACAGGGGACCCACGGAGGACGGGTGCAGTGTGTGAACACAGACGCAAGCTCCGTAAAATCCTATGAGAAAGTTGCGGTTGGAATTTTAAATATTAAGGACACTTCGGAGAGGACTTTAAGCAAAGCCAGTTAAACATAGAAGGTTCTAAGGCCAGCACCCTTGATAGTACCGAGATACCCGTGTTACCTATCCCAGAGGAGCTGGGTGCATAGGGGTCAAGTGATGTCGGAAACCTTCGTCGTTTTCGATGATGGGATGCTTAAAAGTGCTGCTGCCGGGAACATGAAAAGTGTCCGGTGGAATCCAAGCCTGGATCCGAGGTGAGAAGAACCTGAAAGCAGAGGGGACAGAGTCTGGGTCACTTCACAGTGACCAGGGGCACGATAGACGAATGCCCACCGATGTCGGGTGTTTCAGGTGAGAAGAGGCGAAGCTTGACTCTACAGCCACGGGACAAGGAGACGTTGACGATGACCAAAGTCCGGAGGTGAGGTGTCCCACAAAGGATGTCGAGTACTAGGGGGTCAATGTCCGGATTGAACATCAACAAGCCTTGGGAACTGCAACCCACGCGGGCAGAGGAAAGATGCTTCGGTGAGGACTAGCAAGGTCCTGGGGACTCTCCAAGCTATGGAAAGCCCACAGAAAGTCAAAGTTACCTTCACAGGAACCCACAGGCCAACGGACCAGGGATCGCGAAAGGACCTCAAGCTGAATCACAAAATACCAGCCCACGGAACACTCGTGGAGTGTAGGCCGGAAATCTTCAGTGGAATTACTGCTTGGGGTCAGGACTACAAGTAGCCCAAAGCACAGCCTCGGAGATTGACGAAAAGCATATGCTGCTGCAAAAGTAAACAGTGCACAGGGGTTCGGGTTGCACGGTCCCCACTGGGGATACGGGCCTCAGAATTGCTGAGAGCACAGATCAACCTCAGAGACCTCCGGAACCCACCTTCTGTGTTGCAGAAATCTTCGGAGTCATCAGAAGCTTGGGAGATGCAAACCAGTCAAATGCGTTTAGGTGCCTGCCTTGCAGGGGAGTAAATCCTTTATTCCAAGGGAGATTCTTCAGTCATCCAGCGTCGTGCAGATCGTCGAAGTACTTGGTCTCTGTAGCAGAGATTAGTCCAGGTAAAATCTAAAGTCCTGTAGTCAGGGGTTCCTACTTTATACCCAAGGAAGGGGTGGGACAAACTCTGGGGACCCACATACGGGAGGGTCAGGACAGAGGGGTGGCTACACCCATGTCCTTTGCCTAGTTTCGCGCCAGAGCAGGAGCAAATGGCTCCTGCAACCGGTTTGAGCTGGACTATGCACAGGGACACCAAATGTGCCCCCAGTGCAGACATCAAAGCAGTCTCAGAGTGCACCCACCCAGCCCCAATACACTAAAGCCTGGCTGGGAGGTGGGTACACCTCCCTGTGACGGGAAGCCTATTGTCAAGCCTTCCCCTGCTCGAGCTTGGCTCAGCAGCAGGAGGGCAGACTCGTGTCTGTGGCTGGCAGCATCCATTTTGTGATGCCTAGGTCGAGAAAGCTGGTACCGGGTAGCCCGGTATGTCGCATTTGTCCTTCTAGGAGGGTGGAATCATACCTCCCCTGCCAGTTACTGGCAGGGAGGTATGATTCCAAGGTGTTTGACACCAAACACAACATGTTTCTATGCAGCTGTTTTAAAGATAGCAGTTACCACGAGATTATAATGCACTTAAGTATATATGGTTGGCTGCATCACAAACAACCCGGGAAAATAGGTTCTGAAGGCTGCAGAGGGGCTCTGCTCATGCAGGTGCACCCTCTCACATAAAACCCAGCACCCTGCCTTCAGTATTGATAAGACCTGCCATAGGGGTGACTGATAGGTTTATATGTGCAGTGATATAGAATAGATATAGTGAACCTATATCTAAGTAAGGGGTGCATGCACCACCTTACACAGGCTGCTGTAGCAGACCTGTGGTGTCATTTTGAATGGTCTCTCAGGGGTGGCACAATACATGCTGTAGCCCCTGGGAGGCCTCTGGGGTACCTAGGCCCTGGGTAGATAGTATATCATATACTAGAGACTTATAAGGGTACCCCAGAAGCCAATCTGGAGTGTACCTAAAGTACATACCATCAATTTAGAGGAGAAAGCAGCTAGACTGGGGTCCTGGATAGCAGGATCCCAGTCAGTCTAAGCTGAAAACAGTGAAACATCAGCAAAAAGTGGGGGTAACTATAAGAAGCAGATCCTACTCTCCTACAATGATAATCATTGGTTATCCATGGATAGCATATTTGATTTACTGGTAAAGGAGGAGGGTTACATTTATTTATCTGGTGTAACAAGTCTGCAATACCATTTTGTCTTGCTACGATGGAGAGGCGGCATTGTACATCACTTGATGGCTTTTCCAACCATGAAGTCCTGCCCTTCTGATCAGACTCCATGTGCATGTGATGGACGAAGTAAGCAAAGTACGATGTTTTGTAAATTCTATCAGAATCTAAGGAGTTTTTATCTAAAACCTATCTTTGTTAGACACAACATCGATCATACAAAGCTGCTATGAAATTTCTGATTGTACTATGTGAACCCTTTGTGTGTTGCAATGTGGACCTTTTTATTCTGAGTGCCATATATATAAGGAAAAGACTTTACATATTAGATTGTCTTTGATTTTAAATGATCTTTTGTATCGATTTAAATTATCAATTTAATAGTGATTTAATTTTAATTGGGATTACCATTTTTTTTAATGTTGCCTTATGGCTAATTTCATTTAGCCGAATAAAGTTTTAGAACCAAACTGATATACTGGTAAGCCCCTAGTAAAGTAATTGTGGACCAGGGCCTGTAAATCAAATGCTACTAGTGGGCTTGCAGCACTGGTTGTGCCACCCACATGAGTAGCCCTGTAAATGTGTCTCAGACCTACCACTGTAGTGATCTGTCCCATAGGCTTATCATTGGGGCTGCACTGTAAGAATTTTACATGTGAAGCTTGCAGTAGGGACAAGATAGAAAAATGGAGTTTAGGCTCTCTGAACGTAGAATTTATTAACACACCTTTTGGTAAAGGTGGTTTTTAAATTCTGTGTTTGAAAATGTCACTTTTAGAAAGTGGGCATTTTCTTGCTTTACTATTCTGTGTGCCTCTGGTTGTTTGTGTATTCATCGTTGGAGAGGTGAGGTCCCTGACCTCGACGAAGGAAAGTGGGGCCACTCGCTAGCTGGGTGAGCACAGCAGGACCGCCATGTGTTGGCTCGCAGCAGGCACCGCAGAAGACTCCTGCGGCACTCGGCAATACCTCTCTAAGCAGCCGGAGAGAGGAGCGGCCACAACTTCAACACGACCCAGTTCCCCCAGCCCATCGCTGGATATAGCCTCGTGGGTAAGCTGGGTGTCCCAGGAAGGAAGGACCCAGGAAGTGTCCTGTTGACGCATGCCCCTTGTTTGGACAAAGGCTAGTCAGTAGAGCGAAGGGAGGAACCCTCTGCGGAGGTCCCACTCGCACCCCTTTGTCCAGCGCAGTCGTGCCTAAGGCAGCATGTGAGCCAGCGGTCCGTCAGCCTTCCGTCGCCGGCTGCACTCAACCATATTGCCAACAGAGGTCACCATGTGAGTGTGCCTCCCCACTTTGCTACACCTACCTGAGGGCACGTACTCAAGCTCTTGCACATCGGAGAGAGTCCTCCACGGAGGTCCCGACTGCAAGCTGGTTTCAGGGAAACCACAGGGATTTCCATATTCCCTGTAGGAGGGGAGCAGATGCTTCTGCGCCTCACATGGAGGTAGGGAAGTACAATATCAAAAGTAGTAGGAGTGCAGGGATGCTGCTCTCTACGCATTTATGGTAATATATGGTGCTTCATGTACAATGAAATTGGGTGATTTACACTGCATCTAACTACTGCCTTTTCAGGTCCTGATGTAATGCAACATAATTTGATGGTATGATATGCACAGTAACCGTGTCTTTCATGATGTGTGCTTATGGTGTGTGCCACATAGGAGTATTCGCTTTATGGCACTAACTGAGATGTTATGCATAATGTTTCCACAATGTTTTTAGTACATGAGCAATCTGAAACTATTGCCTTAGTGCACTAACTGGGATGTTATTCCCAATGTTTACCTGGTGATTTTGATGACATATGTAACTTGTAAGTAGTGCTTTAGTGAACTAAATGTGGTACAACAATTGCCTAGTTGGCAAAGTGATTTATGTGATTTGTGGTCTAATGTGTTTTATATATAATACAAAGGGTATTGTTTTATATAACCTTGTGTGGAGTCTCTTTTTGTGATGTACCTAGTGTGTCACTGGTGTGTGTGTGTGTGTGTGTGTGTGTGTGTGTGTGTGTGTGTGTTGCGCAAACGCTTTACACATTGCCTCTGGGATAAGCCTGACTGCTCGGGCAAGCTCCCTTCCAAGGGGGTGAGCAGGGGTTATCTTGGGTATATAACTTCCTTACCCTGACTAGAGTGGTAGATTCTGCCTGGCTCAAGTGCATACTCTAGCCAACCAGAAACCCAATTTCTAACAACGTCCATGCCTGGAACATGGGTGCCCAACACTTGTGCAGCAAGACCAGAGGCATGCCGGATTTTCACAATAACTGCTGCATAAATGATTTCATTTTATATTAATTGTGTGTAAATATGTCTTACGTGGATACCCAGAAAATCTGGCAAGGATACGACTTTCCGAGATCTAAGTTAGACTCCCCTGCCTTGAAAGCAAGACACATGGAAAAATATATGGATAATCTATGTTATGTATTGTGTTTGCCCCTTCTCAATTTTTATACCAACTTGTACCACTTCTGCTTTCTACTCATTATACCTCACCCATTATTGTGCAATCCGTGGCTACATTTCACTCACACAAGTGATGAAAAGCCATAAATGTAACAGA
Organism: Triturus cristatus; assembly: GCF_964204655.1. Classification (NCBI taxonomy): domain Eukaryota; kingdom Metazoa; phylum Chordata; class Amphibia; order Caudata; family Salamandridae; genus Triturus; species Triturus cristatus. Next base: position 167,774,809 of record NC_140595.1, on the reverse strand, counting down.
GGGGTCCGGAGGGGGCATAAAAATGCCACTTCGCTTTGGGCACCAGAACTCTTTGAACGAACCCTACATGAACTGATGTTGGTCTATGATTAAGACAAGAGGTCTTGCTGTCGCTGGTCCTATTTGGTACTTCTTTAACATGAAAGGGAGAGTACCTGCACTTCTCAGCACTAGTGCAATACTTTTTTTCTCTTAAATATGTTTATTGGGTTTTCACATGAGAAAGCAAGAAATAATAGTGGTATGCACAGTATAACAACATGAGTGGTCCCAGGAGAGTGGGGTGGCCGGAATCTGTATGGTAATGCAATGCGATATGGAGGGTAAGCACAATAATCATATACGAGAACCAGATGTGGACACCAATAATGGTAAAATTACCACTGTGTAACACATGTAAACGCATACAATGCAGGAGCATCTTAAAACAGAAATTGAACAGTGGAGTAGGGCACAACAAAATGTGGACAAAGTAAGTAGAAAGAAGGGGGAAGCAACTGTTAGTGGTATGTTGCTGAGATGCCCCGTGCCCAAAGCCCCTCCAAATGCGCACTGCCTATGTTTTGTTTCTAAGGCGAGTAAGTGTCTTGTGTACAAATATGAGCTCGCTGACTGGTTAAGGAAGAGATATACAAAGGTATAACCTGACAATGTAAGGTTGGAGGGATGTCCCTGTTCATGGCATGACAACGGTCGGCTACCCCTCTATGGGAGAGTCTATTGAATCCATGTTGTCATTTCTCTGCAGGGAGTTTGCGAAGGCCCAGCAAGTCTTCTCTATGTAGGGCACTGCTCTCCGCTTTCACCCATGTCAGTAAAGAGTGACGCCACGCTACAACATGGGGGGGGCTGCAGGGGATTTCCACCTCTTAGTAATTAGTCGTTTAGCAGTTGCCATGCCTAGATCTAGAAAGCGAGAAGTGACCTTATATCTTTTGCCTCTACTGAATAGATGCAGAATATAGACTTCCCATTGGGAAGGGACATTGCGTTCCGTGCAGTGGGCAAGGGTGTCAGCCACCATAGTCCAGTACCCAGTGAGAACAGGGCAGTGGCATAGCATATGTAAGAAGTCTGCATCAATCAAGTGACATCTGGGACAGGTAGAGTCCATGCGGTAGAAATACTCGCTAACCTTTGCTGGGGTAAAGTAAGCTTGGTGTAAGTTAAAAAATTGGATCTGCTAGAAGTGCTGATTGCTAGGTATTCAAATGGGGCTTTCCAGGGCAGCAGCCCATCCTGGGTCAGTGAAAGGGCACTCCAAGTCACCTTCCCAGTGAAGCTTTAAGGAGTCTAGCGTGATTGCAGCATCTTTTCGAAGGGAGGCGGCGAACCACTGAGTCAGGTAGCCACAGTTCCCATTATGTGCAAGTACTAAATCATATGGTGCAAGGGAGGCTCTGTGGATAGATCTCCCCAGCGGGCCGAAAGGGTTGCAATAAGGGAATGGTGCAGTATAATGTGACCTGGATGTAGTCCCTCCTCCGAGACATGCTCGGTGTATGGAATGAGGGTACAGTCTCGGAAGAGATCTCCAGTGTCGTGTATGCCGGCCGTTCCCCTAGTTGTGCACTTCGGCCACCGTGGTGACCTTCAGGCTCTTAGGTGATCCCAGAGAGGAATAGCAGGGGCATATGGTATTGTAAAGCGGGCGATTAAAAGACTTCTACGGTAGCATTTGCATGCTATCAAGAGCAGTAGGGAGTCTATGATTGTGGGCTTCGCACAAGGATGGATCAAATGTAAGAGGGAGAGATGTGACATGGGCGGGTGCAGAGTGGCCGTGTCAGCAAGATGACAAGAGGCCAGCCATCTGGCAATCCATTGTAACTGTGGGGCTAGGTAATAGTGTACAAAGCTAGGGGCTAAGTCTTTTAATGGCAACGCCGTGTCTGGAGATACCCCAGATGAAATCTCTAATCTTTCTCTCAAATTTACTGAAGAAGGAGGGGGTAACATAGAGAGGTAGGTTTGTGAAATAATAGAGACGCCAGGAAGAATTACCATTTTTGTGAGGGCGATCCTGCCAGTGACAGTGGCAGAGTCCCCCAAAATGTAAGCTGGGCATGGATTGCAGTTGTAGCTCTACTTATGCAAGTAGGAGTAAATGGAGTATCTACATGAAGGAGAAAGTATCCCTCTCATGTTCTAGTGATTACATTAATGTGTGCCATGCGGGATGACAGTAGTAACTGGACTCAGTCAGCGGTGCAGTCATGCGGGAGAAGAGCAGTCGGCTGGTCGACACATCACTAGGGATAACAAAAATTATTTGGGGAGAACCAAAGAATTTACTTCTGAGTTATGAAACTTCATGAGAGTGAACTCGCAACAGGTGTTGGCCCAAACAGGTATGCTTAACCATGGCAACTAATGCGCAATCGAGCTAGAGACAAGAGGGGGTGGATATGTGTGGCGCTATGACATGTTGCCTATCCCCCGTTATGTGGTATGAGAAAAAGGGGGAAGAAATATCATGCGCAGATAATACATTGTGGACCCATGCTCCGTGCTGCAGGTCCTCATGCCAGACCAATGCATGGATTGGTCCCGATCGTAGGGTATCTCCTCCCTACCCATGCAGTACCCAAATGTGTATAGAGAGGGAGAATCAAAAAACGGGGGAGGTAGAGGGATATGCTAGGATCACCCTCCAGTTGCAATAGTAGACCTACAATAATCCGAGATGTCGGATAAGGAACCTAGCAGAAAAAAGGGAAGGGATTTTCGCTCAGTCTGAGTCTGAAAATCTTTCTTGAGTCCCCTTACTCAACAGGGTTTCCCCACAGTGACATGCTTCATCATAGGGGCCATCTCAATCCGCTACGACGTGCGACGTTACGTAGGAGCACTATATAGTGAGGAACTATGTGTAGTGCAGTGGTGTTGTGGAGTGGAGTGAATAAAAATTCCTAACTAGTGGGCGAAATACCTTTTGGAGTGGTACACACAGGGCTGGACCCTGTGTATGTCCTGAAGAAGAGCTCTGGAGAGGCTCGAAACATGTTGACGTTTACTAGAGACCCCTAACTCATTATAGCTAGGCCTCCTAGGAACTCACCCCGTTTTTAACATACTGACTAGGAGCAAGAATAAAGTTATTTCGCCCACTAGTTAGGTATTTTTATTCACTCCACTCCACAACACCACTGCACTACACATAGGTCCTCACTATATAGTGCTCCTACGTAACGTCGCAAGTCGTAGCACGCCTCAGTCCGCAGCAGATTGAGATGGCCCTTATGAAGAAGCATTTCACCGTGGGGAAACCCTGGTGAGTGAGGGGATTCAAGAAAGATAATTCTTTCTTTCCTGCTGATTTTCCGACTCAGACTGAGCGAAAATCCCTTCCCTTTTTTCTGCTAGGTTCCTTATCCGACATCTCGGATTATTATAAAGAGGGAGAAACATAGCATAGAGAAAAAACACCCATCGCATAATAAAGTACAAGATGGCTTGACCAATGATACAAAGCACAATTACAGCAGTCAGATTATAGTGTCTGTGGAGTGATGACGGGGGGGCGAGGCGAGCTTGAGTCCGCAGACCAGGTCGGCAGAGAATCTTCATCACAGAGTGATCTGGACGGCGACACCGCCGAGACCGAGGAAGACCCTGTGTTGTGGAGTGATGCCACCACATGGAGCGCCTCTTGACGTTCGGACAAAATTCGGTGTCCGGGGCGTTGATTGGTGAGAGATGACAGTGTGAATCTTCTCCTCTACCTCTACGGCGACCGTGCCTGATGCGCCTAGGCGCCGGGGGGTCATCTGAGGGTCTAGATGAAGTAGCCAAACCTGTCTCCTCCAGCCAGTCCCAAGCGTCAGAAGGTGTATCGAAGAAACGGGTGGCTTCATCCTTAACCACCCGCAGGCGAACTGGAAAAAGTAAGGAGTTAAGCAAGTTAAGGTCCCGGAGCTGGCGTTCATAGCCCCGAAAGAACCCTGTCTCTTTTGTACTTGGGTGGAGTAATCTGGGAAAAACATGACTGATGTGTACTAAACAGTGGGCCCTGGTAGTTTTCTGATTTCTCTCAATATTGTGTCTCTGTCCCTGAAATTCAATAGCCAGAATAGAAATGGTTGTGGGTTAGATCCAGGAGGGGGTCTGCAAGCAGGGACCCTATGCTCCCGCTCCACCACAAACTGGGGAGATAGGGCCCCTGATGGAAGTAGCTCTCTGAACCAGTTCTCTATATAGCCAACCAGATCCTGTCCCTCTGCGCCCTCAAGGAGGCCAACCACTCGCACATTGTTACGGCATGAGCGGCCCTCAGCATCGTCAAGTTTATCTTCAAGAGTGCACACCCGGTCTAATAAGTCTTGCAGGGTGTCAGTGTAATTGTGACCTTCGTGCTGTCCCCTCACGCAAGTGCATGCCAAAGAATAGAGAGCAAAGGAGACTGAGGACCTTGTCACTTCCGACCTCCACAAGTCAGCAGGACGGGAGGGCCACCGCCGGTGCCCAAAACAGTTGTACAGGAGGGGTAGGGGCCTAGGCCCGAACGACCCCCACCCTAACTCCTCGGGCGCGATGCTGTGGTGACACAAGGCCTGACTCACCTCCCCAAGTCTGGTAAGCGCTGGGGCCCAGAAGGCCGAGGGGGGACAGAAGTTACCCTACAGGCAGGAAAGTCACTGTGTAGGGGCTGGCAGCCCCGTGCCAGCAGCTGGGTATAGGAGCACAGGCCACCACTCCAGCCTGGAATGCCTAGGCCACAATGTCGCAGGGCACACCCCGAAATCTCACGCGGCGGGCCACAGGAGAGGCAGGTCCAGTGTCCGTCGGTGGCCATGCATCCGTATGACCCCACGGACCAGGGGAGAGGAAAATGCGACTGGTGATTGGGACATGGAGGCACCAGTCCCCCAGCTGAACAGCCCGCCCACCGTCAGCCTCAGCAGGCATGTCACACAGGGCCTGGGCGGAGAGGTGAGATAGAGACAGGCCACAGACTCCGGCTCAGGGAAGGCCACACCCCAGATCTCATTGGGATCAACGGGACTGGGGCTCTGGAGTTCACTCAATCCGGGTCAGCAGCAGTTGGACAGTGTCTACAGCGGTAAGTGAACTGTCCAATAAAATTGGGCGCAACGATGGCAAAGGATAATCAGGAAAGGATGCGGAGCGGACTCAGAGCATGTCCGCCATCTTAGGCTGCTAGTCATCCCCCCAGCACTGGTGTAATACTTTTGATGCGAGAGGACAGGCACTTCTCAGTAGCTAACAAGTACTCTGGGATAGTGAGTACCTGCACTTCCGTATTTCCATATGCTATACATCCATTTCAAATACTGCTGCTGTTTATGTACAAAACCCTTCATCTTGCCAACATGTTCCCTGTTCCCATATTTTCCAGATAGACATTTTTTCTCAATTAGGGGCAACTACTTATTAAAGCAGTAACAGGTGCCTGGCAATCCCTTGCATATGAAGAAAATACATGCCTTTGCTGTGGAATTTGAGTTAAAGATTTAGCTGACACCATGAAAGAGTTTCATCCTGTGGCAGATCTTCATCAACACTTGTGAAACTATTTAGTAAAGTCTGTAATGTATACCATATTAACCCTCTCCCCCCCCAAAAAATGCGAGAGTAATCTTTATATGTTGGACATGTTATTCATGCCACGACCATCTCTATCGTGTCGCATTTGCCCCTGTGGGATATGTTGTACCAGTCTCTCGGTAGCATACCTATTCAAAGCTACATCATTGGAAATGCCTTGCGTCCACCCTACTTCCCTGCAACATCCTTTGCTGTCTCCTCTTCCCAGATTCGGTCCTTTGCTTTATGAGACAGTGTTGATGATACCCTCTGCACTCCTGAAAAGCTCCTTGAAAGCAGGGCCGACTTAACAGCATTATAGGCCCCCGGGCAAAGCAGTGCATTTGGGCCTTGCCAACACAACTACTCAAAGGAATAAAAATGTTTAATGGAAAATTTGTGTTAAATTCTGGTCTACATAGGGCCCCTATGCTTGTGGGGCCTCCGGGCAACTGGCCCGTGTGCCCATGCATCAAGATGGCACTGGTTGAAGTGCCTTCCTATAACTTTGTAACGACCCGAGCTGCTGATTTTGGAAATTTGGGTTTGAGCATCTGCATCTGCTCAAAAGCCTGTGATTCTGGCCGTATCACGTAATCTTCTCGAGGTCCTTGTGTAATGTAATTGATGCTCATGTAAAGTGCTTCAATACCCCGGGGTCGAGTTCACACTATATAAAACTGCAAAAAAAAATCTTTCTCTTACTCTTCCATTTCAGGCCACCAAGGATGGGCCTGTTGTATGATCCCTGGCTAATCTCTTTTAAGCCCACAACATCTCTTTGGCTCAAGATACCTACACCCTCACTATGGGAGCCACAGGTCTTCCTCATCCACTTCAAAACTACCCCTACCTCCATTTATCACTCTGTCTCTGGACCACCAACAATTGTGGCTGTAAGGATGTCAGATTCTAGGACAACACAGCCACAAGTCTGACGTGATGCCAGTGCCCCTGATCCCAGCTATTCGTTCTTTCCTCGGGTGAAAGTACTGGTAAAATATTAAAATGATTTATTCGGTGCCTGTCATGACCACATTTTGACACTTAACGAAAGTTAGCCCAACTAGGGGGCATATCAACAAGGGCTTTATCTCTGCTTTTTTGGCTTTAAAAGACAAAAAAGCAGAGATAAAACTAGCGCCCTATCAGCAACAGGGTGCTAACATGCAAATTCGCATGTTAGCACCCTTTTACTTTACACTTCCCCTTGCATCTCTAATGAGATGCAAATTGGGCGTTCCAGAGTAAAATAATAGGAGAAATGTCGCTAAGCGACATTTCTCCTATTATCAAGGATATCGCTAACACTGTTAGCGATAAAAAAGCAGCGCTAACTGCGATTAACGCTGCTTTTTTACGTCTGGTATTTTTCTGACTTAGCCATGATATCCTATGTAAGGTGGATATCATGGCTAAGTATGTCTATCCCTATCAGCAAGCTATCGGCAAACCTTGTGGGATTATCGCTGTATTTCCAGTGATAATCTCACAATTGGCCGCTTGCGCTCTGAATTTTATCGCTTTGGAGATAAGCGTTGCTGATAGCATGCTATCTCCACGATAAAATTCTGAGTTGGCCAGCGATAATTATCCTCACGCTAAGAGCACTGAGCAATAATTATCGCCGGCCCTTGCTGATATGCCCCCAGATCCTGTACTGTTTCTATTGTTCCCACAAAATTCTTCGGAGTCTATACTCCCAGGTTGGAAGTGCATCAGTCATTACGATACATAGAGTGGCCATGCGTCATTACGTGATGACCATCTCAAAACTGGCTGAAACAAACCCTGTCATGTTTGGTATCAAACATGTTGGAGTCATACTCCCACACAATAAATGGTGTGAGACGTATGATTGCATGTGCTGCAAAGCTTCTCCGGGAGGCTCTTAGTGCTCCCGGTACCAATCTTCTAAGCCCGGAAAGTACAACATGGCTGCTGCCGACCAGAAACACGATTCTACCCTCCTGCTGATTAGCCAAGCTTGAGCAGGGGAAGGCAGAACAATAGGTATCCTGTCACAGGGAAGTGTGACCACCTCCCAGACAGGGTTTAGTGTACTGGGGCCGGGTGGGAGCGCTTGCCAGGGCCACTCAGTCTGCTTGAGGAGCTCATTTGGTGCCTCCTTGCATTGTCCACTTCAAACCAGCTCAGGGAGCCGTTGGCTGCCGCTCTGGCGTGAAACTGGACAAAGGACATGGGAGTATCCTTCTCACTGTCCGACCTCTCCCCTGGGAGGGAACCCTGAATCGTCCCAACACTTTCATTAGGCTACTTAAGGGCTTACCTGAAGGTGGGTCCCTAGATTCGTCATGGGACAAGATTAATTTCAAGACACCACTTCTTCTTCGACGGTCTGGGCACTCTGGACTTCGCTCTGGGCTTCAAGACTGCAACTGAGAAGACTCCTGCTTCTCCTGGTCTCGTCACCCTGCTCGTCTGCTGCAGTGTTCATGCCTGTGCTCCATACAGGAATCTTCCAAGGTCTGTGGACACCCAAGACTCCTGAAGGAATCTCCCTTGAAGGGAAGGAGCCACTTCCCTGCATTTGCAGGCACCACATTGAAGCTGACCGGTCTGCTGATCCTGGGCTCCCATGGACTCCGAAAGGCTCAGCAACACAGGTGGTGCTTCTTCACATCCTTCAAAGCCAGTATCCCTCATCGGAGCCGCAGGAACAGAAATCCTGTGCACCGCGTCGCCTTGCTGTTGCAAAGGCTTGTTGGCTTCCTTCCACCAAGATCTTCGGGCTCCAAGTAGCCCCAAACTCATGCATCTCCTGTGACCAAGATTTTTGTCCTCATCGCATCACTTGCATCGTGGGCCTGCATCTTTGGCGAGCTGCTCGAGGTCCTCCTGCGACTCCAGTGCCTCTGGCCTGTGGGTCCTCTTGAGGTCTTCTTTGATTTAAGTGGGCTCCCCTGATTACCCGGGGCCTGCTCTGACTCCCCTGCTTGTGGTGAGTCATCTGGACCTTGCTGGTCCTGATACTGCACCTTCTTCGCTTTCCACATTGTTTGCAGTTGCTCCTGACGGATACAGACCCCTGGGCTCTCGAGATCCAGTGTGGGACAGCTCGTGAATGGCTCCTGGTCTTCCAAAGCGTTGCCTGGTCCGCACAACTGCAGCTCCAAGGTAATCGTCAGCTCTCCTGCAACACTCCACTTTGGTGGGCATTCGTCTTCCGGGCCTTCTGGTCACTCCCAAGTAGCATAGACTCTGTCCCCTCTGCTTGCGGGTACTTCTCATCTTGAATCCACCTTTGGGTTCCACCGGACACTTTCACCTTCTCCAGCAGCGGCATCCTCCTGAAGTCCTCCATTGAGTTTGACTGTGGTTTCCGACGCCACTTCACACCTATGCACCCAGCTGCCCTGGTGTAGGTATCCTGGTTCCTAGGGTATCCACGAGTGGGGTGGCTCTCCAACCTTCTGTCTTCCATGGGGTTTCTTCAGGGTCCACTCAAAAGGATCCTTCTGCTTTAAAATTGCAACCGCGACTTACCCATTGACTTGTATTGGACCTGCAGTTGTGTTCCCACTCTGCACACGGGCTCCGTGGGGTCCCTGGTTACTTACCTCGGGTGGTTCCTTGGGTTCCCAGCATGTCTTTGTCTCCTGGGTATAGTCTTGACTTAAAACGTGGTTCGCATACCACTATTTTAGTATATGTTTTTGTCTGCCCCAGCGACCACTGTGCATCTGGGCTACTTACCTGTTTCTATTGCAAAGTATTGTGTGTATTGTGTATATCTTTGGCTAGGAGATATTTGAATGTGTTATTGAGTGTCTTATAATAACTACATATTTTTATAAATATACTGTGTGGTTCTTTTTCACTCAATCTATACCATTAAGATTATGCTCTGGTAAAACAAGCTGCTTTACACTCCTTCTGGACTAAGCCTGAAGGCTGGTCTCGACAGCTACTACTTAGAGAGCTTTCTAAGGTTGTCCAAGACCACTAAAATCACCATAAGGGTTGTCTGGATTAGTGCAGGGTGCCCACTCACATAAGTGTGCACCATATACTAAGCCAGCTTCTCACAGTATTTTAACATTATGTGCGTGATTGTTGGGATATCTGAATCTCCCCCCCAAATCTTACTGACCAAGCTAGGACCCTGGCAATTGGGTGCCAGTCTCACACCTTTAGGCATAGCTTCATTCTCTAAGTATGAGTATCACTTCTTGGAGCACAGTATCACGGTTTGTACGTTTCAAATACCATCCTATGTGTGGGAAGTAGTGTGCGGGGGGGGGCAAATGATGAGAGGTGGGGGCACGGAGAATAGAGACAAACAACCAATGACCCCCAGTACAACATGGCCGCAATGTATACGAAGGGGCACTGAATGCCTAGTAAAGAGAGGGTATGGTGTGGTGGGGTCAGATGAGAAGAGGCAGGGGGGTGAGGGCACCAAAAAAAGAATCTGCTGCTCGTGGCTCAATATGACATCTACAGCAGTAACAGGGGAAAAAGAAAGCTAAATGTAAGACTTTGGAGGGGAATATGGACTCTTGTGTGGTAAAGGTGTCAGGCTGCATCTGAGAAGCTTAAGAGAGTAGTATCATTCGGTAGTAGTCCTAGAGGTACAGTAGGGTCAGACCAAGGGGAGCGCAACTCACAGCGCTGGTTGGTACGCCAATGGTCATCCATGTTAGCTTCAGCTTGCATTTAGGACGCATAGCTGCCTGGGCGTCTGATCTATGCTTGTGTGTGTGTGTCTTTGCTCCTGTGGTAGTAACATTAAAATTGTTTTCTCCAAATTACGTGCATTGTTTTGAATATGTAATCACGTGCATCACTCAATTCATCAACCAACCTAACTAAAGTTTGCCTTGTTTTCATTGCTCTTCTAAAAGAGAAAAACATCCGGCAAATCCGGCAAAACATGTAACAACAATTCTTACCCTACCCCCTCACACACACATAACAGAGATAATCATCATATTTGGTTATCACATCAATCACAAAAGCAAAAAGACTGATTTGCATATGGCTGGTTCTAAACTGGATTCGCATGGTGAGCAAAGCAAAAAAATGATGGATTTAGGCCCAGATCTCTGTTCTGGGGGTGAATGTTTGACATTGTTTCAGCATTCTGTCCATCAATTGTTCTTTTTGCATTTGTTGCCCTAAGTGGGAAGGGTATGCCCATACGTGGGTCCCATACTTACCATGCCACTGGAGTCAAGTTAGCCTGGTTGTTGAGGGGTGATACCCTGAAACCGGTTCCAAGATGCTTGTTTCTGGTCCAGGGAGGACCTGGCCACGCAGTTTGGGCTGGGCTACTCTCATGGAGAGCAGGGCCAAGACTGATTTGCATATGGCTGGGTCTAAACTAGAATGGTGTGGTGTGCAAAAAACACAATTAATTTAGGCCCAGATCTCTGTACTGGGGGTGAATGTTTGACATTGTTTCAGCATTCCGTCCATCAATTGTTTTTTTTGCATCACATCAATCACAGCAGTAATTTCCTTCAAGACTTGCCACAGAAGAAGAGCCAAAAGAACAGGTTTAACAGAATATTCCAGATGTGCCTTTTAGTTAAATATCTTATCGCTTCCAACAGTGTCAGCCCATAACATGCGGCACTCATAAATATACACCAGAATACTCTTGACAGAATATTTCTGATTGATCCAACGCAGCTCATGAGTACTATATCGTTGGCTTTCAAGGGCACCAGGAGTACAAACCAAGACATGCCGTTCAAAGACATCCAAGAAACACATTAGACAAACATCACACAAACATCAAACACTGCAAACAGTTCACATAGTAGGCTAATGTTGGGCTTACAACAGTGCCACCTAACAGTGTTAAGCACCAGACATTTTTAACATACACGACTAAATTGATCCAACTATGCATAACCAAGCTGTGATGAATAAATACTGACCACTGCTACTTATGCAGAATTGATTCATCTCGGGCATCGTCGGCACACTTAGCCATGAACGCTGTGTTATATTAAACTGCCTGAACAGCACCAGTATATATTGCATAAATCCTGATATATGTACCATGATAGTGAAAATAAATGTGACCCAATAATGCGTATTATTTAGAGCGACTCTACTGTTAAGTGTACGTTCATACATGTAATAATGCCGTGCAATGGTCACATTCGAGTTTATTGCCACAGTACAGTGAAATTTGACCTAAGTAAGACACTTCATATAGCCTCACAGATGGCATGTTAACTATTACTTTACACGCCCCGGCCAGTATGCTACAGTGTGTTCGACCTTCTGAGGGCCTGATCTGTCCCGGAGGCGTTGGACCTGAGTGTGATGTGGTGGCCTCATCCCGTACATGCCCTCCTACGACCCAGGGACAACTCCTGCAACTAATGTCTGCTTTGGCTGCTTCTGCCTCCCTGAACCTTGCATGCAGTGCAGATCCTAGGGCAGCACTGGGAAGCCTGTTTCCTCACGCGGCGGACTGTGTTGATGTTCAGAGACTTCCACCCCACCTGTGTGCGTCGCTTCTCTGTCGTTGTTGGACATTTCTCTGCCTAGGAACATTGGGTATGGTGCTGGGTCGAGGGGTTGGCATGGGCAGAATTCCAAAGAGTGGTCAGGGATGAGGCTGGCCCCTCGGGGGTGGTCGCCTAATGGACGGGCGGGCATAGAGGTGGCGTGCTCTCCTGACATGGCTACTGGCACAATAGGTACATAATGCTCCCCATCGTGGTTTGAGAAGATTGTCTTTGTGCTGTTCCTTGTTCACTTTAGGGGAACCTTACCGTGCGGGAGGGAGAATGCCGGGGGTCTGTTATGAAGGCCCTCCTCCAGTTTATAAATACTTTCTCTACCCCCCGCCTGGTGGGGGTCTTTTCCTACTTCTTTTTCCCTACTCTTCTATATTTCGGGTCTGGTTCCAGGGCGACAGGCACACTGCTGGGGGGGGGGGGGCCGTACTCATTTGCAGAGGTGCAGGGTGGGGGGTTGGGGGAGGGGATTCTGTATTCTTTCATCTCCTTTTCCATGGCCTCCTTTTTCTGATCTGATTCTTTTTGTTTTTTCTTTTTCTGGGATCAGCGTGATACACTCCCTTTTGCTATGCCTCGTTGCCATTCCATGTGTTCACAACTTCCGAGGTGTTCTTGGGGAGTTTTGGCGGGGGACTGCGGGCGCAACTGTATATTATGTTCTTCCCCATCCTGATGTTCTTGTGTTTGCGCCATCGACCTAATAGATTGCTGTAAATCGCTAACGTTCATTACTCTGCAGCTCCGTGATCGTTGTTTTAAAATTGCTTGTCACCTGATCCTACTGCCTTGTCTCATCATAAAATGAAAACCTTTTTCTCCTGGTGCCCTACTTACGCTGTTCACAGTATTAGTAGTACGATTTTGCTCCCCGAAGTGCTGCCTGTGTTTGTACTTGTCGTTATTGATCTGATTGCTTAGCGGCCGGCCCTGGGGGGTTGTAGGCCCATACTTGTTCTTATTGAACTGTTAATAAAGGTTTCCAAAAAAAAAAAAAAAAAAAAAAAAAAACTATTACTTTACATAGGGATTTGACTCTCCTATAGTTATAAGGACTCTTTAGTTTGATTTTACATTCATTCCTGCACAAATGTAACCCATTGCTTCCTTTTTTGGTCAAATATCTTTTGTTAAAACAAGTACACATGAAAAAATACCATGGCATAAACCGCAGATGTACATAGTATAATATTCTATTTATTGCCATTGTTGAGGGACGGTAGGAGCATTTTAATTCCCTCATCAATGGCAACTAGTAGCCAGCACACTCTGCACATCTGGATGGATGGAAGGAAAGGGATGGGGAGCGAACCATTCATAATATGGTTGAATTATCACAAACGATAGACATATAGGAAAGAGAAACTTAGCCTTTCAATCAATGTTTCTCTTTTGTATGGATTGGCACGGTTCCCATAAGGATGAGCCCAGTTCAATGTCATCTCTAACACTCAAGACACATCATATTAAATGACCAACTGACCCCATTAGACAGAATAGCTTGCATAAATCAACATATGGCTTTTACGTGGCACCACGAGCGACAGTTCTGTCGCATCATGTAAATAACAGTGCCAAGCTCTGACTACCATTAGCCTCTGGGCAGTCAGCATATTACTGATTTAGACGTAGCACCAGACGAGAGTAAAGCCCTCAAGCCACTTCTCTGACACAAGTATCATTAAGCCACAGTCTTGTGATTTCAAATTGATGCCATGCCATCAACTAGGATTAGCAAATCACACCACACTCTTTAACCTGATCCAAAATAACTTTACAGTGGTGTCTCTAAAAGCAATTTTTCTGGGGGCGGCACACAATGGTCTCCAGTTGAAACTATATATATTATATATATAATATATATATATATCTCTTATATATATATATATATATCTCATATATATATATATTCACTGAAAAAAACATAGGTTTCACACACGTTATAGTTACGAATTAGCATTTAAAAAACCTTGCAAATTCACTGAAAAAACCATAGGTTTCACACATGTTATAGTTAGCTGGACATTTCACTCGTAAAAAACCAATGAAATTCCCCCGTTATAGTTAGTGCAGGCAACTATAACTCACGCGACCGCAATCCTCTGCTGATGACGTCAGATATTACATCACTGTATTTAGACACTTATTTACCCGTCTTCTTCCATTAATCTTTAGCTATACATATATTACAAATATTTATTTTTCATAAAGACACATATGTCATTAGTGATGTAATATCTGACGTCATCAGCAGAGGATTGCGGTCGTGTGAGTTATAGTTGCCTGCACTAACTATAACGGGGGAATTTCATTGGTTTTTTACGAGTGAAATGTCCAGCTAACTATAACATGTGTGAAACCTATGGTTTTTAAAGTGAATTTGCAAGGTTTTTTACATGCTAATTCGTAACTATAACGTGTGTGAAACCTATGGTTTTTTCAGTGAATTTGTGCGGTTTTTTAAATGCTAAGTTATGTATTGATAAAAAAAAAAATTCAGGTTTTTCACCGTGCGCGCACCGTGCGCGCACGGTGAGCTACATTTATAGAGGAGACGGTGTACATTTCAATGATGAAGGGAACAGAGTCTTCCTCTTGAACTTTAGACTCTGCATCGGTACTTACTTGTAGGTACCGAAAAACACTCAATAAACACAAGGGCTCTTTTTAGGGCCACCTAATATCTAAACACTTAAACTTGATTTTTATTTCTATTTTTTTATGGGTTTTTTCGGGTGCGCGCACCTTGCGATGTTTTTAAAAAAATTGAAATCTTTTTTTTTGCCCTTCGTGGTCCTACTGTGACCCCCTGACAAAGGCTAGGGGGTCAAGAACTCCCTACTCTGTCCCCTATTCACGTTCTCCACCTTTCCTTTTCAGTGCGACAGACAAAATGGCGGCCGACACTTCCTGATTTCGACCGATTCGAATGTTACTGACATCTAACAACCAGAATTACGCTCGCGCACGGCAGGGTGCGCGCACAGGGCTTGCACAGTGCGCGCAACCTGCGCGCGTATAGATATTGATATGATTTTAAATGCTATTTTCTCAGGAAATACTGAACAGATTTACACCAGACCTGCAAAAGGCACTTCCTTGACCTTATGGCCACCTCTCTGCCAAATTTCAAGTAATTCTGTTCAGCCGTTCGGGCTGTAGCTGCGACTAAAGGTCCTATGGAAAAATGCATGGGGAAACGCGTTTTGGGACCCCCTTTGTTCTCGGCCCCCGCTTGACGAATCACCCCGAGACTTTCAGGGTAGGAGCTGAGCGGAGCGCCCCATTAGTTTTGAAAATTTCGCGAGGATTCGTCAACCGGCGCCAAAGTTATTCAAAATAGAATTTTGAGATTTCCTATGGAAACACGGTCCTAACTATAAATATCTACTGGCGACCGCCAGTAGATAATATATATATATATATATATATATATTATATAATAATAAAAAAAAAAAAAAAAATAGAAATAAAAATCAAGTTTAAGTGTTTAGATACTAGGTGGCTCTAAAAAGAGCCCTTGTGTTTATTGAGTGTTTTTCGGTACCTACAAGTAAGTACCGATGCAGAGTCTAAAGTTTAAGAGGAAGACTCTGTTCTCTTCATCATTGAAATGTACACCGTCTCCTCTATAAATGTCTTGCATGTTGTAACGCAAGTTGTTGTGGTATATAGAACCCATACCATAGTCTCTGAGGAAAGCAGAAACAGACTTATTGACGTGCTTTCTTGCTTTGTCAATCTGCGGACAAAATTGGTTGGACCAGTTCCACTTTTGCCTTTGGCATATATTAGAATATACAAAGGCAGTTTGTGGAAAAAGTGACATCAATTGCAGAAAGGTGTCCTTAATAAGCATTTCCAGACCTACCCCAGTTAAAGTGCCTAGGTCATTTCCACCACAGTGCACAATAATAAGGTTAGGCTGTGGGAGATGTAGAAAGGTTTTCACCAAAGACATTAATTGGTGCCACTTTAATCCTCTCTGACCAATCCATTTAATGTCTACATTTGGCAAAGCAAGGTCTTTTACAATACCTCTTTTTTCTGCAAATGTTTCACTCCAGAAGACATAGCTATGACCTACAATCCACACTGTGAACATCTTTCAAGGAGAACAGGATGCACTCAGGAGTTGTCTTTCAGTAGAATGGCAATATGAAAAGAAAGACAGTTGAAAAATGGAGGCATACATACTTTTTTTTAATAAAAAGAACTGATTGGCTGATTCAAACCATTTTACAGTTAAAACTAGGCTGTATGTTTACATTTTTAAAAGCATGTTTTGGATTGGTTCAGAAAAATGTGTTCCCACAGAACATTACTTTGGATTTTCTGTTAGGTTTAAAAAGTCAAGCACTCTTGCTGTTTGGATTTGAAACATTGTGTGCTGAACTTCTGACCTCTCTGCTCACACCAGTGTTCCATGACCTGTTGCTATGGTAGCAGGCAGAAGTCATGTTAGGGGAAGGGATGATTTGGAAAGGGGTTGAAAGTTGCAACCAATAGAAATGTGTGATTCCATTTGAAAAAATGTGGGAAGGACTGTGATTTTACATTAACATGTATATGTGTGAAAAAAGAGAGGGAAACATTGCCATTTACTGGTTGTGGTGAGAGGAGAGAGGTGTACAGCTCTGAGATTCTGGCTCTGATAATCTGCTGTTTGAGTGCCACATTTGACCTCCTGAGGCAGAAGCCGGGAGAGTTGTATTGCTGCTTTTAACATTTGAGTGTATTGTTGTGCTTTTACTGATCTTACCCTCATTCTCCCCTGGGCACTACCGCGCTGCAGTTGACAACGCTGCCGCGGGCTACCTGATTGTTTTGTGTTGCCGCCAGCCCCGGGACACAGAGGCCACGCCCACCAACATCAGGCCACGCCCCCTCCGATTCAGGGTATTTTAAGCGCGCTGATTGGCTAGCGCGGCCCAGAACATTTGACCTCCTGAGGCGGAAGCCGGGAGAGTTGTATTGCTGCTTTTAACATTTGAGTGTATTGTTGTGCTTTTACTGATCTTACCCCCATTCTCCCCTGGGCACTACCGCGCTGCAGTTGACAACGCTGCCGCGGGCTACCTGATTGTTTTGTGTTGCCGCCAGCCCCGGGACACAGAGGCCACGCCCACCAACATCAGGCCACGCCCCCTCCGATTCAGGGTATTTTAAGCGCGCTGATTGGCTAGCGCGGCCCAGAACATTTGACCTCCTGAGTCGGAAGCCGGGAGAGTTGTATTGCTGCTGTTAACATTTGAGTGTATTGTTGTGCTTTTACTGATCTTACCCTCATTCTCCCCTGGGCACTACCGCGCTGCAGTTGACAACGCTGCCGCGGGCTACCTGATTGTTTTGTGTTGCCGCCAGCCCCGGGACACAGAGGCCACGCCCACCAACATCAGGCCACGCCCCCTCCGATTCAGGGTATTTTAAGCGCGCTGATTGGCTAGCGCGGCCCAGAACATTTGACCTCCTGAGGCGGAAGCCGGGAGAGTTGTATTGCTGCTGTTAACATTTGAGTGTATTGTTGTGCTTTTACTGATCTTACCCTCATTCTCCCCTGGGCACTACCGCGCTGCAGTTGACAACGCTGCCGCGGGCTACCTGATTGTTTTGTGTTGCCGCCAGCCCCGGGATACAGAGGCCACGCCCACCAACATCAGGCCACGCCCCTTCCTATCACTCACTTCCTATTTAACATGTGCTTTTTCCGGTCGCGCAGCGGACGAGCGCAGCGGGCGCGCCGTTTGCGCGCCAAAGGCGCGCCTAAGGCAAGCCCGTCTGCGCCCGTCCGCGACCAAACCGCGGCCGGGGCCGGATATGCTGCCGGTGAGGCTGCACATAAGGGTAGAATCGTGCGATCACGGGAAAACCTTTGGTCTCTAAATTCCATGGCTGATACCTGTGCTCACAAGATCGACCTTGGGACTACCACCCTCCCTCAGGCGTGTGGGACCTGTGGGATACCACTAGGTAGGCCGGTTGGTGGGAAGGTGGAGGGGATGATTAAACCCAAGTCACCATGCAATAGAGACCTCAGAGCGGGCCTTCTGAACTGCAGATCCATGGCTAAGCATGCAGACGAAATCTGGCTGCTATTGGAAGGGTATCAGTGGGATGTGTTGTTTCTAACAGAAACTTGGCTTAGTGAGGATAATATGACCGCCATTGCACTGGCTGTACCTTTTGGGTATAAAATATGCTTCTCCAATCGGTTAGGCGAAAAAAGGGGCGGGGGTGTGGCTGTCATATTTAAAGAGCAGCTCATACTCACATCTTCAACCCCTACTCTTATTCAGGGTCTAGAAGGTCTACACTTTTGCTTTCAGGTGGGTCCTCAACTATCCCTAGCGGGATTGGTCATCTATCGCCCCCCTGGGGGGGAGGAGCCCCACCTGATCACTTTGATGGATATTATCATCCAGAGCTCCTTCCTCCACCCTCAATTTCTGGTCGTTGGCGACTTCAATATTCATATGGATAGGGAGGAATGTGTCCCTGCAGCTTTACTAAGGTCAACATTGGATACAGCCAATCTAAGACTCATTAACAAGGGCCCCACGCACAGAGCGGGACACATGCTTGATTTAATATTTTCTAATATTGACAATGTGTTGGCAGAGACACCGTTGCCAATGGTATGGTCAGACCACTCGCTGATTCCATTTAAACTAAAGTTAGTGGTGGACAAACCTGCGACAAGTAAGTGCTCTTTTAGGAAGAGACAATGGAAGAAGTTAGTTCCCGCTACGATGGGGCCAGTTCTAGCCCAGAACACACCTTCCCTCACCTCAAATGTCGAGACTGACGCACTGTTACTCAATGACTGGGTCGGAAACATGGTGGCTTCTATTGCACCAGCATCACACGCGACATCCAAGCGTGATTCCCCGTCCGCTCCCTGGTTCTCTCAGGACCTTAGAACACTAAAGTCGGACTGCAAAAGGCTGGAGAGGCTTTGGAGGCTTCATTACGGACTCCCAGATAAAGTCCGATATAAGGAAGCTTCAAAAAAACTGCACAAAGCCATTAGAAAGGCAAAAAAACAGTTCTACGCTGACTCCATTCAACAAGCTGAACACTCGAGCAGAGAAACTTTTAAATTAGTACAGTCCTTCTTTAAACCTAGGTGTGTTGAGAGGGAGGTTCCCCCATCGACCAAGCTGTGTAACAGCATCTCTGACTTCTTTGACTCAAAAATTAAACAAGTCTATGAATCTTTTGGTCCAGAGAAAAAAACGGTAAAAACGGACTTAGCCGATAAATTGCCGGATTGCGCTACTTTGACACAATTTGAGCCAATAGCACTAAACTTGGTTTCGCAAGAACTTAGCCGTTGTCAATCAGGATCTCCTGACGACCCCTGCCCTCCAAAACTCTGGAACTCCATAGCTGATTTCGTGGCTCCTACTATTCAGCAAATATGGAATGTGTCCATCTCCTCTGGGGTGTTCCCGAATATCTGGAAACACGCCACTCTCCTCCCGCTGAAGAAAAAACTAAATGGGGACCCCAAGGATCTTAGCAATCTCCGCCCGATCTCTCTGCTGGCGGCACCGGGCAAAATGCTAGAGAAACTAATCCAGCGCCAACTGAATAAATTCATTGAAGGAAATAATATATTACATGAGACGCAATCAGGCTTTAGACCCGGCTTCAGCACTGAGACGGCACTAATTGAGGTGGCAGAGTCAGTGAGGTGGTCGATGGATTCAGGGGACTCAGCGATGCTGGTGCTCCTGGACCTGTCGGCCGCTTTTGATACGGTCGACCACGCCATATTGCTGTCTCGTTTAGCGGAGTCAGGCATTAAGGACCAGGCACTGGGGTGGTTACAGTCATATCTGACCCAGAGAACACAGAAGGTGGCGCTGGGTTCCGCCTCTTCAACACCTAAGGCCCTCAGCTGCGGCGTCCCTCAGGGATCGGCTCTTAGCCCACTCTTATTTAATACCTACCTGGCTCCGCTCTTCACGCTGATTGCCAACTGGGGGGTCAAGGCTATTTCATATGCCGATGACACCCAGCTGGTGTTTCCGTATTCAGGAGTGTCTGAGGCGTCCTTTGCAAGCTTCAAGGGCTGTCTCCAAGATGTGGCTTGCTGGATGAACACAAATAAACTAAAACTCAACGCTAACAAGACGGAAGTGATCTTTTTCGGTAAAGGCCCCCCTCCCCCATCTGATCTTTGGTGGCCGGTAGAGATGGGACAACCTCCCTCGCCCAGCCACTCGGCAAAAAACCTGGGAGTGCGGTGGGATGACAGTCTGTCTTTTGTATCACACGTCCAGCAAAAAGTCGGTTGCTGTCTGTGCAAGCTAAGAAATCTACGTAAGATTCTGCGACTCTTGCCAGTAACTTGCCGAAAAACAGTGATCCATGCCATGGTAACATCCAGGCTGGATTACGCTAACAGCCTTTATCTAGGCCTACCAAAATACCTCATACATCGATTGCAACTGGTCCAAAATGCGGCTGCGAGACTATTAATGCGGATTCCTTTCAAGCATTCGGTCTCTCCACATCTTCTCTCACTTCACTGGCTACCAGTAGCAAATAGAATAAAATTTAAGGCACTGACATTGGCTTTCAGATCTCTATATGGCACTTGTCCAAACTATCTGAAAGCCCGATTGCCTAGATACACACAAATCCGCTCTCTCCGTTCCAACAACCGGGTTCTGATTGCAGTTCCTAGAGCAAAAAGAGCACGGCTGGGAGGACGGACTTTTTCGGCAAATGTGGCGTCACTCTGGAACAGCCTGCCCCCTGCTCTTCAACAGGCCCCTTCTGAAGCCTGCTTTAAGCGCATGCTGAAAACCTGGCTTTTCGCTCAACCACGCTAGGCGCTTACACCTCTAGCTCTCTTGGTCAACATTTATATCTTGTTCTGCAGCGCCGGGACACCTCCCTGTGAGGTAGCTGTTTCGCGCTTTATAAAATTCTGTATTATTATTATTATTATTTCTTAACTAACTAATTTTAAAGGTGAGTTATGAGTTTGAGAGGGGATGTTATGTGGTGATGTTTGATATAAATATTAGAATTGTCATTCTTCTTTTAAAGTTGTGTTTTACATTTTGTGTTTTAGGAGATATTTAACTGTCTTGAACTTGTAAGATATTATGGAGTATGTCTTCACTGTAAGTTAAGGTGTACTGGTATCACTGAGGAATACTGTTTTGTGCCTAGAATCACATCATGAGTCTGTCTGCACACAGGATTTGTTGTCAGAGATTTAATTTGTGTTGCTCTTGTTCTGTTAGCCATGCACTCGCAGGAAAGGGGCAGTTTGTTTTCTTAAAGTGTGATGGTTAGCATTCAGCAGAAATCAGTTACTCACAAATGAGAGGCAAATGCAAACACATTTGAAAATAGCATGGTACATTTTCCTACCACTTTAAAAGTTGTGTTTTCCATTTTATGTTAAGGAAGATATTTAAGTGCCTTGAACATGTTAGATATTATGGAGTATGTCTTCACTATACGTTAAGGTGTACTGGTATCACCCAGGAATACTGTTTTCTGCCTAGAATCACACCATGAGACAGTGTGCACACAGGAATTGTTATCAGAGATTTAATTCATGTTGGTCTTGCTCTATTACCCGTGCACTCGCAGGAAAGGGGCAGCTTGATTTTTGTAACACATGGTCATGGTCTCAAGGAGCTGTTAGGACATGTGCTCTTTTCTGCTTGTCTAAAATATAAGAAAAATGTGTCAGGCTGTCACAGTAATTATCACTTACTCCACCACAGTACTAAATGTGCTTTCAAATTGCCAAAGAAAACATCGCTTTGTGGTTAGAATCACACCATGAGTCTGTGTGCACACAGGAATTGTTGTCAGAGATTTAATTTGTGTTGGTGTTGTTTTGTAAAACTTGCACTTTCAGGAAAGGGCCAGCTTGTTTTCTTCAAATGTGTTAGTTAGCACTCAGCAGAAATCACTATCTCAAAAATGAGAGGCAAATGCAAACACATTTGAAAATAGCATGGTACATTTTCGTACCACTTTAAAAGTTGTGTTTTACATTTTATGTTAAGGAAGATATTTAAGTGCCTTGAACTTGAAAGATATTATGGAGTATGTCTTCACCATACGTTAAGGTGTACTGGTATGACCCAGGAATACTGTTTTGTGCCTAGAATCACACCATGAGATAGTGTGCACACAGGAATTGTTGTCAGAGATTTAATTTGTGTTGCTGTTGTTCTGTAAAACTTGCACTTTCAGGAAAGGGCCTGGTATCACCCAGGAATACTGTTTTGTGCCTAGAATCACACCATGAGACAGTGTGTACACAGGAATTGTTGTCAGAGATTTAATTTGTGTTGCTGTTGTTCTGTAAACCTTGCACTCGCAGGAAAAGGGCAGCTTGTTTTCTTAAAGTGTGATGGCTAGCACTCAGCAGAAATCATGATCTCACAAATGAGAGGCAAATGCTAACACATTGGAAATCAACAGGGTAGATTTTCCTTCCAATCTTGTAATGGGTGAGGTAGTTCCTACATGTACAAAACTCCAATTAACCTTTACCAAACATGTACTCTTACACACATATCTGCAGTCTTCATGTAGTTGTAAAAGTCTCCATGCAGATCTCTCTTGCAACTGACAATACACAGTCTCCAGAAACACACTCTTTGCACACATGCAGCAGCTTCTCCTACACTCCCATGCATAATACTCAGCTCTGTGTTGTGTTTCAGATAGCAGTGTGTAATGCAAACACATTCAACATCACCAAGGCACATTTCCTTTGCTCTACTCTAATCACTCACCCTGTAACACATGCTGATGGTCTCAAGTAGCTGTTGGGACATGTGCTCTTTTTTGCCTCTCTAAAATATAAGGGAAATGTGTCAGGCTGTCACACTAATTATCACTTGCTCCATCCACAGTACTAAATGTGCTTTCAAATTGCCAAAGGAAATATCGTTTTCTGCCTAGAATCACACCATGAGTCTGTGTGCACACAGGAATTGTTGTCAGAGATTTAATTTGTGTTGCTGTGTTTCTGTAAAACTTGCACTTTCAGGAAAGGGCCAGCTTGTTTTCTTCAAATGTGTTGGTTAGCACTCAGCAGAAATCACTATCAAAAAAATGAGAGGCAAATGGTAACACATTTCAAATCAACAAGGTAGATTTTCCATCAAATCTTGCAATGGCTGAGGTAGTTCCTACATGTTCAAAACTCAAATTAACCCTTACCACACATGTACTCTTACACACATATCTGCAGTGTTCATGCAGTTGTGGAAGTCTCCATGCAGATCTCTCTTGCAACTGACAATACACCGTCTCCAGAAACACACTCTTTGCACACATGCAGCAGCTTCTCCTACACTCCCATGCATACTACTCAGCTCTGTGTTGTGTTTCAGATAGCAGTGTGTAATGCAAACACATTCAACATCATCAAGGCACATTTCCTTTGCTGTAGACTAATCACTCACCCTGTAACACATGGTCATGGTCTCAAGGAGCTGTTAGGACATGTGCTCTTTTTGGCTTGTCTAAAATATAAGGGAAATGTGTCAGGCTGTCACAGTAATTATCACTTGCTCCATCCACAGTACTAAATGTGCTTTCAAATTGCCAAAGGAAATATCGTTTTCTGCCTAGAATCACACCATGAGTCTGTGTGCACACAGGAATTGTTGTCAGAGATTTAATTTGTGTTGCTGTTGTTCTGTAAAACTTGCACTTTCAGGAAAGGGCCAGCTTGTTTTCTTCAAATGTGTTGGTTAGCACTCAGCAGAAATCACTATCTCAAAAATGAGAGGGAAATGCTAACACATTTCAAATCAACAAGGTAGATTTTCCATCAAATCTTGCAATGGCTGAGGTAGTACCTACATGTTCAAAACTCAAATTAACCCTTACCACACATCTACTCTTATACACATGTCTGCACTCTTCATTCAGTTGTGCAAGTTTCCATGCAGATCTCTCTTGCAACTGACAATACACAGTCTCCAGAAACACACTTTTGCACACACGCAGCAGCTTCTCGTACACTCCTGTGCGTACTACTCAGCTGTATGTGGTGTTTCAGATAGCAGTGTGTAACGCAAACAGATTCAATGTCACCAAGGCTCATTTCCTTTGCTCTAGTCTAATCACTCACCCTGTAACACATGGTCATGGTCTCAAATAGGTGTAAGGATATGTGCTCTTTTCTGCTTCTCTAAAATATAAGAAAAATGTGTCAGGCTGTCACAGTAATTATCACTTGCTCCTCCACAGTAGTAAATGTGCTTTCAAATTGCCAATCAAATATCGTTTTCTGGGGGAGGAGCCTAGCGCGCAACCAAGATGGCCGCGTAGGTGCGAGGCTCCCGAGGACCTCTGCAACCTCCTACGTTTATCCTGTCTTCATCCTGCATCGGTTGAGGGGACTGTGTCGGTGAGCCTGAGCCGAGGTGGCACCCGTTTCCCGTTTTCGAATCGGACCTCGGGTGCCGGAGTGAGCACCGATTGAAGTTTGCGGCCTACTTCTCTCCTGACCCCGGATTCGCGTTTGGGGGCGACCCAGTGGCAAAGTGAACAACAACGGCGGGCTGGGCCTGGCGAGTCGCGTACCCCACACTTTCACTTTCACTTTCGCGCCCCCTGGCCGTTTTCGCAAGTGGGATCACGGCGCTCTTTGTGTTGGGGTGGCCTCGCTGGGAGACCCTGCCTGCCTGCCTGCTGTGGCCCGCTCTGCCGTCCTGGGGTGGCCCCCCGGAGCTCGTGGCCTTGATTGCTTGCTCTTCACTGCGTGACTGGTGCGGGTGTGAGACCCACGACGATGGCCACGAAGCAGGATGGGGATCGGTTGAAGGCCAAGTCAACCCGGCGTGGCGCCGCACATCAGGCCAACATCATGGACCGCTACACCCTCCCGAAGGGGTCTCCCGGCGGATCGCACAAGTCCTCTGAGTGCCCCCCGGATGCCCCGGACTTGCCCACGGATCTGTCTTTGCAAGACGTCAGGAGCGCCATTGCTGAGATGAAGGCCTCGGTGGGCCAGCAGTTCGACACTTTAGCGCACAAAATCGACGCGGTCCTCATTGATGTCAACCTTGTGAGAGCTGATCTCTCTAAGACTAACGACCGGGTCGACTCTTTGGCCCACACCGCGTCGGGCCTCACGACTGAGGTGGCGGCCCTTCAAACGGAGGTGCACCGGCTCCGTCAGGCGAGTGCGCTCATGGATCGGCGCCTGGAGGACTCCGAGAGCCGGGCCCGGAGGAATAATATCCGCATCATCGGAGTGCCCGAGGGACGGGAGGAGTCGGCGGCGGATCTCTTCGTGGAGGACCTGATCACTACCCATCTCCAACCTCGAGGGCTGAGTAAATTCTTTGCCGTGGAGAGGGCCCATAGAGTTCCCGGGGGCAGACCGAAGGTTGGAGCCCCTCCACGGCCTCTTATTGCCCGTATCTTTAACTTTCGGGACAGGGATGCGATTTTGCAAGCTTCCAGACTGCAAGGGCCGATTAAGCTGGAGAACATGGAGGTGAACTTTTATCCTGACTTCACCCAAGCGGTCCAGAAGCAGAGACTGAGTTTCCTGGGCGTCAAGCGGCGGCTTCGAGGCATGAACTTAAAATACGCCATGCTCTTCCCGGCCAGGCTGCGGGTGGAGGTGGATGGTCGCACTCACTTTTTTGACCGTCCTGAAATGGCCGGGGACTGGCTGGACACTTTGTCTGGGGGTCATGATCGGGATGGCGGGGGGGGGGCTGCGGGAGGAGATTGCCCACCGGACCGGGTCTGAGGTACTGATGCCGGGGCTCACTCCGGATGACGCGGCCACTTTCGGCCAAGCTTAGGGTCTTTTGTTTGTTGTACTCGTCTCCCCTCATTTGGAGGCTGTGCGGGGTCTTGAGGGGGTACTCTTTCCTCCTCTAGGGGGTCTAGCTAGTTCCACTTATATAGGGGCGACAGGCACACTGCAAGTTGGGGGGGCTGTCTGGGCTCATGCAGGGGTGCAGGGAGGGGGGAGTTTTGTTGGGGCGGTTGGGTTGGGGTGGGGTATTGTTCATTTGTACCACAAGGCAAAAGTATTGTTGTACTATTCCTAAAGTGCTCTCCGGGAGACGATTGATCGCTTTCGGCTATGATGGGGGGTAGGGGACTGAGTCTTTTGTCCTGGAATGTTAATGGACTGGGGGACAGGATAAAACGGGGTGTGGTCCTGCAGTTTCTGAAACGAATTTCACCTGATATAGTTTTTCTGCAGGAGACGCAACTCATTGGCAACTCCTTTCGTGCTATGAATCGACGGGGCTACCGCCTTCTGGCCCATTCGGGCTTCACGTCTGGTTCCAGGGGTGTGGGCATCATGGCTAAAACCTCGCTCCCATTGGAAGTTGATGAGGTGCTCCATGATGACAGGGGACGTTATACGGTTCTGGTGGGTAGAATGGAGGGCAGAGTGATTGTTTTTGTTTCTGTCTATGTCCCACCAGGGTTGCAGACGACTACTTTTGCGGATCTGGGGCGCCTCCTCCTTGGCCTTCCGGAGGGGATTCTAGTGGTTGGGGGGGATTTCAACGCGGTGGTTTCCGGAACTGAGGACCGTCACCCCCCTAGGGATCTCCCCCGTGCCCAAGCGTGGTTATCTGGCCTCTTGGATACTTTGGGGTTGGTGGATTGTTGGCGTTTGAAACACCCTACGCAGAAACAGTATTCCTTTCATTCCGGGGCCCATGGCAGTCTCTCAAGGCTAGATTATGTCCTGGTGCCGGCGGCGCATGCGGGGAGGATCGGGGAGGTGCGCCATTTGGCGCGGGGTATTTCAGACCACTCCCCGCTCCTGTTGCACTTCGACATTCTCCCGAGGGGGGAGGGTAGGGTGGTCCCGAATAATCCCTGGTACCTGCGTGACCCCACCATTCGCGCAGAGTTGGTTAAATCCCTTAAGCGATATTTTGACGATAATGTGGGGTCAGTGTCATCGGCGGTCTCCCTGTGGGAGGCTTTCAAGACGGTACTCCGGGGGGAGGCCCTGTCCCTTATTTCCCATTCCCGGAAGCGCGAGCGGGAGGAGGTGACCCGTGTTGAAACTGAGATAACCGAGTTGGAGGGTGACCTAGAATGTGGGGTGACGGATGACAAACTACATGTTCTCCGACTCAAGCAGGCGGCCTATAAGGCCCTCGTCACGGAGGCGGCCAGGGGCCTTAGTAGAGAGCAACAGGGGAGATTGTATGATGTGGGTGATAAGGCTGGGAAACTGATTGCGTGGCTGGATAAAAAGGAGAGAGCGAGTCGAGTTGTCCCGTCGATTGAGAAACTGGATGGTGTGTGTGTCACTGAACCGGAAGAAATTGTTGATTGCTTTGCAGAATATTTCCGTGGGGTGTATTCCCCGGTGTCCTCCCGCTCGGAAGATGATTCCCATGCCCTGCTCAGGGATATCGCGCTGCCTTCCCTTTCGGAGGAGGAAAGGGTGTCGTTGGACGCCACCCCAACATCTGAGGAAATTGCCCTCGCCATACGTTCGGTCGCTTCCGGCAAGGCCATGGGTCCTAATGGTCTTCCTATCGAATTGTACAAGCTGCGACCGGATACGCTGGCGCCGCATCTCCGTGCTATGTTCCTCGCGGCCCGTTTGGCGGGTTCCCTCCCGCTAGACCAGCGTCTAGCTACTATCGTGGTTATTCACAAGGAGGGGAGGCCGCGGGACCGGGTCACGTCCTACAGGCCCATTTCGCTGCTGAATGCGGAACCCAAAATTCTCGCCACGGTGTTGGCCAATCGGCTGGTTGGCGTGGTGTGCGATCTGATTCACCAGGATCAGTCCGGTTTTATCCCTCATCGCAACACTGCGCTCAACCTGCGGCGCTTGCATGGGGTGCTCGCGCGTGTCCCGTTCATACGGGAGCCGGCCATTTTGGCGTCCCTGGACGCCACTATGGCGTTTGACACACTTGAGTGGCCATATATTTGGGCGACGCTGGCGAAGTTTGGGTTTGGCCCGGGATTCATCGGTTGGGTGAAATTGTTGTATTCCGGACCGCTGGCGCAGGTGGTTGTAAACGGTAGAGTGTCGGCTCCGTTTGAGCTGGGCAGGGGCACGCGGCAGGGCTGCCCGTTATCGCCGCTCCTCTTCGCGCTTGCCTTGGAGCCCCTGGCGGAGTGGCTGCGGTGGCATCCTTCTATCCGTGGTCTCCGATGGACCCCCGAGTATGAGGACCGCGTATCTCTTTACGCTGATGATATTCTTTTGTACCTGGCTTCCCCGCGTAAATCGCTGATAGTGCTGGTTGATGTATTGCACTCATTTGGCCTCAACTCCGGCCTAGTCATCAATTGGGCTAAATCTTGTGTGTTTTTCCTCTCTGGGGAGGCTCCTATCCTTCCGCGGGGTTGTCCTATCCAGATTCCCCCGCGGGGATTTAGGTACCTGGGTATCTTCATTACCCTGGACGCGGAGGCCCGGTATAAACAGAACTTGCTTCCCCCCCTCCAGCGCCTGAAGGATGACGTCGTGCGTTGGAGGCGCTTGCCACTCTCGCCGCTCGGCCGGGCGGCATTGTTTAAGATGATGTCGCTGCCACGTTTCCTGTACGCCTTACAGAACACAATGGACGTTGTCCCGGCGCGCTACTTTCGCGAGGTGGAGAGTTTGCAGCGCCGCCTGTTCTGGGACGGTAGACCGCGTATCGCCCTGGCGAAGCTGACGCTCCCGTGGTACGACGGGGGGGTTGCCCTCCCAGACATCAAGCGATATTACTGGGCCTCCCAGCTGGCTGCGATAAATCACGGCCTTTACGGGCCCGCTCTAAACCCGGCCTTTGAGATGGATAAAATGTTACTGCCGGGCGGCGACTATAGTCGGGCGCTTTATTCTAGCTCGCTCGACGCACGTCTGACGGGCCCCACGCGGGTCATGGTGCGAGTGTGGCACGCGGCTAACTTGGCGATGGGGTGGAAGGATCGTTTGACCCGGGCGACGCCACTATACGCATCTGAGCGTCTGGGCTCCCTGTGGACCTCGAAGGGCTTTGAGAAGTGGGACATGATAGGCATCAGCAGGGTGGGCGATCTCTGGACGAGGGGGGGATTCAAAACGTTCGATGTGCTGCAGACGGAATTCCAGTTGCAGGACAGGGAGTACTTTCGATATATGCAGATCCGTCATGCGTTGTGCTCCGTATTCCCGGACGTTGCCTCCATCCCGGAGTACTCCCCTCTGGAGGATAGAGTGCTAGATGGGCATGTACCGGACGCCACGATTTCATTAATTTACAAAAAACTCATCAATGATCGTTCGGGACTGCTGACTGGCCTTCGTGAGGCGTGGGGGGCTGATGGATTGGAGCTGGATGACGAGGACTGGGTGTCTGCGGTGGCCTCCCCGAAAGAGGTGGCCATACCGGCTCACCTTCGCTTCGTCCAGCTCAAGATACTCCATAGGGTCTATGTTACGGGGCCGAGTCTGATGCGTATGGGCTATGCTGTGGACGGGTTGTGTAAGCGTGGGTGTGGTTCTTTGGGGACCTTTCTCCATATATTGTGGGAATGCCCGGAGGTGGCGCGATTCTGGCGTGGTGTGCACGAGGTCTTGCAGGCAGTTACGCATGTGCCGCTGCTGCCCGAGGCGAGGAGATGTCTCCTGAATGTGTGGGAGCCAACCGACTACTCAGTGCCGCAGACGTGGTGGGTGACTCTGGGATATATGGTGGCCAAGCGTGATATTGCGCAATTGTGGGGTTCCCAGAGGTCACCGACTGTCTCGGCGTGGAAGGACAACATGGATTGGTGTATGTTTCGGGAAAAGGTGGTGTATGTTGCGAGAGGTAAGCCTGGGAAATGGGTGAAAGTGTGGGGCCCCTGGAACGCCTACCGTGGGGGAATCTGTACCCCGCCGCTGATGCCTGATCCGTCACCGGCCCCGTCTCCTTAGCCTGCTTGTCTTCCTGGTTCTGGGCTTGAGTTCACTTTGTCTCCGTCCCGACCTATCCCCCCCCTTGATATTCCTGTGGACCGGTAGGGTCCCCCCCAAGGGTGCACATGCTATTGTTTCCGATTGTGGGTTGCCTTGTGGACTTGTTTTCTTCGTTATTTATATAAAAATGAAACCGTTGTGTGGGGTCCGGATGGTGTGGCTGCCAACGCTTCTTTCAACTCCTGTGATCTCTCTTCTGCCGCAGCGTGTGTTCTACTGTTTGTATTATATGCTCTTTCTGTCTGCTAGCGGCCGGCCTGAAGGTTGTAGGCCCATCTTTGTATATCTTTTGGATTCTGTAATAAACGGTTTAAAAAAAAAATAAAAAAAAAATAAAAAAATATCGTTTTCTGCCTAGAATCACACCATGAGTCTGTGTGCACACAGGAATTGTTGTCAGAGATTTAATTCATGTTTCTCTTGTTTTGTAAGACTTGGACTCGTAGGAAAGGATCAGCTCATGTGAAATTGTAATGAATTAAAATTACATAAAGGTATTTTTTTTTAGTTTTTTGCAGGTATTGCTGAGCAACAGTGAAAAAATTTAAAGATGCCTATAAAGTCAAGAAAGAGAAAAGAAAAGCAACAACAACTATATTTCAAGACAACTGGTAAAAAAAAAATAGGAGGAGAAGCTCGTGTTGGAAAACAGAAAAAGTCTTCTGGTAAGCAGACTAAAGAATTTTTAAAAAATATCTTCAAAAAAAAAATGATCGAAAGATAAATTCAAACAGTGTTTCAAGTGCAAAACAACAACAGAGTCGACAGCAAAAACAAAATGCTAATGTAGACTCAGAAGTAAGAAAGAGTGACTTAACACGAAAAATAGATTTTGAAAACATTCGTCGAAAAATGTTTCAGAGAAGAGTGATGTTAAATTTGCTAAAGGATGTAAAAAAATATAAACAGAAAACCAAATTTTATAAGAAAAAGAAATTTATTGAAAGTATTGTTACCAAGGCATTAGAAATAAAAAAAAAACTATTCATTTTAATTTTTAACAGGATGCGTAGATTAGATAAATTAGTC
The DNA here is from genome assembly GCF_964204655.1 of Triturus cristatus. NCBI lineage: Eukaryota > Metazoa > Chordata > Amphibia > Caudata > Salamandridae > Triturus > Triturus cristatus. The sequence continues at coordinate 167,743,786 of NC_140595.1, read as the reverse complement.
AATGCAATGAAGTCACAAAGCAAAAGGAAAAGAGAAGTGAAAAAAAATAACTTTTGTAAAGTGTTCTTAGGAGAATGGAAGCATAGTTCAAGTACTGAACCATTTTTTAATGAAGAGAGTTATCTTCAAAGTAATATTTTGTTGCATGCAGTTGACACCAATGGTAGAGCATATGAAGTTAAGGATGGTTGTGTAATAGAAAAGGAGAAAATGGTTCCAAGAAATGAGGAAGAAGTGATGGCTGATGAGGTTATGGAGAGACGTCCTAAAGTCCCAGTGTACACTTGGAATTGTAGTAGTATTTGTACTGTGCGTCAGGAATCTATTGATAAATTACGTGACTTTCTAAGAGAATATAGTAAAAAAGAGTGTTAAACAGAAAATTAAGGTGCTTCAAAGACTCGATCCATGCAGAGTGAGAGAGAATACTGGTTTGCAAGGACATTCTCTGGCTTGTCTATCTAGGAAAGTGTGTCAAAGTGTTTTTCACCATTTTAGGATGCTGGCTGTTCATCATACTGAAATGAGAAAGTTTGTGAGAACATTGTATTTTGCTAAAAGTCCAGCACTAAAGTTAAATGAGTTGAATAATGCTCTGTTCTGTGGATCTGTATCTGCTGTAGTGAAGGTTACTGATGAGATTCAGTTTTGTTACTTTGGTCCAGAACAAGAAAGTGCAGAAAATGACACAGTTATTGATGAAAATGTGGAAGAGAATGTAGAACTTACTGTTAGTAAGAATTTTGAAGATGAAATGACAAAATTTACTATCATCTCTAATGAAAGACCAAATATTACTTGTATTTGTTGCCGGAGAAGCCATTATAAAATTCAAACAAGGAATGTTGATCTGTATAAAAAAAGTGAAAATGAAGATAATTATAAGTGAAAAGATTTTGCAACATATATATTTCTGGAAAATTGTTTTGAATTGGGTGAAGATCAGCGTATTTGTAAATACTCTTATAACAAGTTAGAAGAAAATAGAATGCCAGCAAGAGCTGTACATAATAAATTAGAATTGGTTGATATTCCTCCAGAACTTTCTGATTTAAATACGTATGAGTCTATACTCATTCAATGTGTCCATCCGTTTCAGACCATAGTGCGTATGGAGCCAAAAACAAGTAAATTACCTCCTTCGGATTTACAAAGAGGTTTAAAAGGAAGAGTTGTCTATTTGCCATTGGATTTGAAAAAAAATATGGAAACAATTGATGCAGATACTTTGGAAACTGAACCATTAGTTATTCTGGTTAATGGTGTACCAACAAAGAATACGAAAATTTGGCAGGAGCTGGTGGATGTACGAAAAGTACAAAGAGCAAATTTGTATTTGAAAAAAAATAATAAATGGTATGAAGCCATTTATATGGATGAAGATGAAGAAGAAATACTAGAAGACACAGGAATACCAACTGGGCAAATTGAAAAAGTGGATAAGTCAAAAGAAGAAGAAATTTATGAACATTTCAGCATACATCCTCTTCATTCTAAAGAAGTTATGGGAAACGCTATTGATCTGTTTCAGATGAAGAAAGGAAAAGGAACTCCTGTGAGTGTATGGGAGGAGAGCTTGGAAGCTCGTTGTTTTCCCCAACTGTTTCCTACAGGAGAAGGTGGACGATATGATGAACGTCCAGTACAGATTCCTGCTTCGGAGTATCGGACTACAAGATTATATGCAGAAGATCCCAGATTTCGTCAAAGTATTCCTTATTTGTTTCATCTTTTATTTGAAAGTGACTTGTCTGCACTATCTTATGTAGTAAATCACATTTTGGAAACTGGAGTACATCTACATAATGTGTCAGCAAAGGACTTTATCAACAAAGTGCAACAGCGAGATGATCATTTGGAATCTCAATTGATCAATTTGATGGCTTGTCAGCGTGGGACTAATGAATATTGGTACCGGCGCCATGGAGAATTGAAGTGTATGTTACTGAATTTAGGAACTCCTACATGGTTCCTTAGCCTAAGCTGTGCTGAGTACGCTTGGGATGATCTTCTGGATTTTCTTCGAGAGGCAAATTCAAACATTAAAAACATACAATACAAGACAGCAGGAGAATTGTGCTCATTGGATCTGGTTAATGTTTGCAGATATTTTAATCATAGATTTGAGGCTATGATGTCCTTCATCTGCAATAAAAAAAATCCACCTCTTGGAGAAGTTGTGGATTTCTTTTGGAGAAAAGAGTACCAAGCAAGAGGTGCTCCTCACATTCATATGCTGTTGTGGATCAAGGATGCCCCAAAATTTGGAACAGATGCTGATGAAGCAGTTTTATCTTTCATTGAAGGATATGCAACATGTGCTATACCTAAAAGCACAGAAGAGAAAAACTTAAAAGAGAAAGTTTTACGTTTCCAAAGTCATCGATGTGGAAAATACTGTCGACGAAAGTACAAGAGTAAAGATAAATTCTACACAAAATGTCGATTTGGATTTCCACGACCTGTTCTTTCAAAAGGAAGAGTCAACAGTTTTATGTCAGCTGTGCGACATACTATTACAAGAAAATCGCCTAAGAATACCTACAACCTAAGAAGAAAAGAAGAGTCAAAATATATAAATGACTACAATCCAGTCATTTTATCCATGTGGAATGCTAACATGGATATACAGTATGTGGCTGACAATTCTATTGCTGTTGCTCGGTATGTCACATCTTACATCACTAAATCTGAGAAAACGGAATTGAAGGAAATGTGGGAAGAGATTTCTCACGAGAAGACTGTCAGTAAGAAGCTATACAGTTTCAGTTTAAAGATGTTATTGCTGGAGCAGAGTTTTCTGTTGAAAATTTATCGAGTTTTAAGCTCCAGTTTCGTCTATATGTTATGATTTAAAATGACTAATTTGTAACGACTAATTAATAGTTTGTTTTGTCCGGATTAACCAATATTACTAATGAGAGAAACTACACGTGGGATGCATATATGTTGCTTAATAATAGTGTGCGGTTTTATTCACAAATGCTATTTGTTATGTGTTTGTGCGTTTAAAATAACGTGTACTAATGCTTTATTGTGTCGCAGAAGGCTAGATAAGTACATACACATAAGGGTGTTAGAGGGGTTTAACACTGTACAATCATTATGATGTGGTAACGTTGTTTTTGTCTCTTTTAATTAAGATGGTCCGTTTTGGCCTAAATAAAGATGGCTGCCATTTACAGCCTGCGCTCGAGTGATTGAATTTTGACGAGAGGCCTTGCTGAACATGGTCGAGAGTCACCTGACCACAGCCTTTGCCTGGTTAGAAAGTTTTCCGTGAGGACAGCAGCTCCGGGAACGAGTCCAATTGTCCTTGGACAAGGATAAAGCCACAATGAACAATGACAATGCTGCGATGGCTCTGCTAAGATATCAAGGAAGAGCATTTACGAAAGAAACATTTGCAAACTCGAGTATCCTTCTTCCGTCTTTTTATTTTTGTGATTTTTCCTAAGCAGAGGTTTTCTAAATGTAACCAAAAGACTTCCTTTCCTGCTCGCTCTGCTCAGTGGCTCAACGGATATCTAACATTTGTTTGTAACCTTTATTTGCAACATACTCTATAAGTATGTTAGACTAGAGAGGGTCCATGTTCGTTCGCTGGTTCATTCTTTCATCGCGTTTGGACGTTTCCCATGCTGAGGACGGCAGCTCGAGAGACTTTACCGAGAGACCTGTCCTGTCCCATTTAGCTAGAATAGGTAACTATGAGAATCACGATTTTGCTAATGATTGACTTTACTTTTGAATTAATTTTAGATAAACAAGCTTTTGTTTGAATTACGGTGTTGAGTGTTTATTCTTTGTCATTTATTGAGTTTCAAATGTATTTCTTATGTTCAAAATCATGACTCAAGGCAATGTCATTAAGGTCGCATTGACCTCATTGTAGATGCAGATTGGTGTAGGTTTTCTCACCTATATTCAGTGTGGATAGAGTAATAGTGTGAATTTAGTGATATGGGCCCTAGCGTATGATGTGTGATTGCGTGTGTGACTGTAGATTTACTCTGTCCGTGGAAGCAGGGAGAATTTATATGCGCCGATCTGCAGCATTATCGCATCGAGAAATTGGATCCTACGAATGCTCAGATAGGTTTTCATCTGCAAGTCTGTACTCGAAATCCAGAAGAATAATTTGGGTAAGTTTAGGCCTTGCAGGAATGCGAAATCGGGTACTGAAATCTATTTGAGTATTTAGCAGAGTTCGAACCAGAAAGTACAGACATTTTAAGAACAAACATGTTGGACACATATTACCCACAAAGAAGTCATCACCTTGAGAACATGTGTCTCTATGAAGTGCTGCAGAACTTCATTTTTAAACGGAATGCCACAGAAGATATCAACAATGGAAAATATAAAGTCAGTGGTGAGGAAGGATGTTTGGTGAAGCAAACAAAAGGAAGTTTGATAAATCACCGGAAGCTGAGTTGCGACACTCCTGACAAAAAGGAATTTTACTACTTGGCACTTTTGCAGCTGTTTAAACCATGGCGTTCAGAGGACAAACTACTTGGAGAATTCCAGAGTTATGAAGATTCCTTCAATGCTAGCAAAGACAGCATGGAATGCAGTACTTACACAATTTATTTTCAAATGTTAAATGAAGAAATTGAACAAGAAGCAACAATTGCAGCTGAAGTAGCTAGAGACAGTTCTCAAGACAGTCAAAGTTCTGGGACATTCAGTCAAGATCCTCTAGGACAACCAATCGTAGACAATGAAGCAGCAATAGCCATGAATGAAGTGGAAACAGCTATGAATCAAGCTCAGGAAGATTTAGTAGACTTAACATATTTGGAGCAGCAACTGAATGAAGAACAAAAACAAATTTATGAAGAAGTCAGGAAAAAAATTGATCACGGATTACTACATGAAAATAAAGAGTGCTCATGCACATCTTTTGAACCAATGAGAATGCATGTGAGTGGACAAGCAGGAACTGGAAAAAGTTTCTTAATTAATGTAATTAGAAGCTACCTACAGAAGAAAATGGATTCCATTTTGTCTTGTGTTGTTACTACTCCAATTGGGTTAGCAGCGTATAACATAAAAGGAGTTACCTTGCATCGTTTGCTAATGTTACCAGTAGAGCATGAGAACAAAATACAGTACCACAAACTATCAGGAGAAGCATGCTTGGAAGTTTCAAGAGTATTGAAGAAATTGAAAGTACTCATTATTGATGAGGTAAGCAAGGTATCAAACTTAATGCTTGCTTTTGTGCATTTAAGAATGCAGCAAATACTAAAGACAGACTATGACGTGTTATTTGGAGGAAAACACGTCATAGTTTTTGGGGATCTTTTGCAACTTACTCCAGTTAAAGGACAACCGGTATTCCATACACTTACACATGAAGACACGAAAAAGTTGTTAGGAAGTATAGGCAATGTAAATATTTGGACATATTTTGAGTATAAGGAACTTATTACCAATATGAGGCAAGCCAATGATGAGGACTATGCAAGTATTCTGAAAGATATAAGAATTGGACTACTCACAGAACATGGCAGAAAAGTATTACAGAGTCGATTGCTGAGTAATTTGTTTACAACAGAAGAAATAGTTCCAGAGAAAATATACAAGAAAATTGCTGAAAAAAATACTGTAATCTGCTTAATGCCAACACTACATGAATGCTCTGTATTCAATCAAGAACTTTTGAAATTGGAAAATGAAGAGATCATAAAACTGGAAGCTGTGGATAAAATTCAACATGAACGAATAACTATTATATTGACAGGCAAATTGGCTACTAAATTGGATTCTCTGGAGAAAAACATTTCAAAAACAGCTGGTTTGGAAAAGAATCTTTATGTGTGTATGAACTGTAGAGTAATTTTAAGACGTAATTTGGATGTAGAAAAAGGTTTAGTGAATGGAGCTATGGGTAAAGTTGTGGGTGTTGTAAAGTACCAGAAAAAAGATGGAATTGAATTCTTAAAAATAACATTTGATCAGATTGAAGAGGTTAAAGTCATTAGTCGTTGTTCAGTTCGTTTTTTGCTAGTGAAAGACTTATATGTACGTAGGAAGCAGTTTCCGATTTCTCTAGCATATGCTGTAACTATTCACAAGTCTCATGGATTAACTGTTGATAGTGCTTTTGTAAACATTGGATCTACTGTGTTTAAAGAAGGTATGGCATATGTTGCTTTGTCACACGTGAAAAAAATATCTGGTTTATTCATGATAGACTTTGATGACTCAAAAGTAAGTGCTGATGCAAACTGTGTAAAGGAGTATAATAGATTAAGAAGAAGCTATGCTCCTCATTTAGGTCAGTATCCTGTGTTTGAAAAACGTGTTGTTTGTCGGAAAAGGAGATTTGAGAATATCTGTAATGAGGATGTACAGAAGAGAAAACAAAAAGATAGTGATGTGACTGCAAGCAAAAAGAAAAAGGACAGTGTGGAAGAGGTTGTTGGTTGTCATTTTGAAAATAGCTCTGGTGTCAACTGCTACGCAAATGTAGTGCTGAATGTTGTATTTTATCTTGAAAGTTTGCAAGAGCAGATAATACTAAATCATGAAAAAAGATTCTGTTCTTTGCTGAGTCTCCTTTATGAGAAGTTGAGTAATGATATAAATAAAATAGAAAGTGCTTCTGATGTTAGAAATCTTTTAGATGTATGTTCTGGATGTACACAGTTTACACAAAATGTCCAGCAAGATGCACAGGAATTCTTGATGTATATCCTGATAGTACTGGAAGATGAAGGAGTAGAAGTAGAACATTTATTTGGTGTCTCTTATAAATGGGAACATTGTTGTGATAACTGTATGAACACAAGCAGTAGTAATGTTGATTCTGAAAGGTTCATATATTTACCATTACCAGAAAGTAAAACAGTGACTTTTAGTAAATTAGTTAAAGATGCTAATCACAACATGGAATGTTCTGAATGTAAATCTGAAATGTTGTCAACGTTATTTTTAAAGAAATATGGACAGTATGTAATTTTAATGGTACAACGTTGTAGAGCTGATGGAACAAAATTGGAAACTTTACTAAAGAAGTTTGTTGGTAATCAATTATCTATATCTGGAAAGATATATCGCAGAAGAAGTGCTCGGCTGAGCTGCCAAAGATGTGCTCAGCTGAGCTGCTACAGATGTCGTCGGCTGAGCAGGTGGAGGGTTTGCTCCAGAAGCTTGACGAAAAGTCACAGGATGCATTTTCTCAACGTGCCTCAACATTGTGTGAATGCTAAAAGAGTACTTCTTATTAGCATTCCCACGTCATAAGGTGCGGTGACAAAGTGTGCAGGTGACTTTTGGTGCATTCACCTTCTTTTGTCCCTCAGGAAAAGTGAAAAACTGCCATATAAAGGAGTCTTTCTGCTTCCTCTGCCTCTGTCTCTCAAGAGTGTCCTGTTCACTCTCAGAAGATGGCTGGTGCTCTGCCATTGTCTCACAAAAACAGAGTAGCTCCTTCTCCAAGGGAATCAGAACTAACAATGAGGGGAGTGGGTGTAGTTTTGGAAGAATCTGGAACTGAAAGTACTTTGAACCAATGAAAAGTGATGTTTCTTGATCACATGACTTGCCATGAGGGGATTGGGTGTGGTGTTGAAACAATCTGAAACTGAAAGTAATGAAAACCAATTAAAAGTGTTGTTTTATTAATCACATAACCCGAGGTGCGCGCACGGAGTAAGCTCAGAGCGCGCACGGTGCAATTGCGCATGCGCAAACGCGTACGCGCGCATGCGCATAAGTATTATGCGCGTACGTAACGCGCATACGCAGCACGTGCGCATGCGCGAACGTCAGCGCGCGTACTCTGCGCGTATACGTGAGTGTAGCGCGCGGAGCACGTACGACGCACGCAAGCGTACGTACGCATGCATACTGGGTGCGCGCTGCGAGCGCGTACTAAAACGTACGTATGCGTACGTATATAACGTACATATGCGTACTAGGTGCACGGTGCGAGCGCGCACTAAAACGTATGTATGCGTACGTAGATAACGTACGCAGGCGTACATGAAAAACGTAGGTTCGCGCTCAGTGCGCGCACCCTAAAAATTTATAGAAAAAAAAAAAAGAAATAAAGTGGACATAAGTTAACAGAAGATATTAACTATGCTGTTTAACTTTATCCAAATTCAAAGTAAAAAAAAATGAGCCACACCAAATTAAAGGATACAGTTAATTTATAAATGTATACATAGGGAAATTTTTGTAAAAGAAATATATAAAAAATATATTAAAAAATTCTAAAATTACCATTTAAAAAACCTTTGAAATTCACTGAAAAAACCATAGGTTTCACACACGTTATAGTTAGGAATTAGCATTTAAAAAACCTTGCAAATTCACTGAAAAAACCATAGGTTTCACACACGTTATAGTTAGGAAATAGCATTTAAAAAACCTTACAAATTCACTGAAAAAACCATAGGTTTCACACATGTTATAGTTAGCTGGACATTTTACTCGTAAAAAAACAATGAAATTCCCCCGTTATAGTTAGTTCAGCTAACTATAACTCGCGCGCCCGCAATCCACTGCTGATGACGTCACATATTACATCACTCATGACATGGTCAGTGACATCACTCATGACATCACTGAAGACATCTTAAATGACATCACTGATAACATCACTGATGATGTCATCCATGTGATAAATTAGCACATCTTCTCACACCCTAATATAACGTTTGATACACCAAATTAAAATTTAAAAGTTCAATTCTCAAAACTATACATACTGCAATACCAATAACTACATACCCACTTATTAGCTCTTAGGTCTACATACACCTCCAATCATTCAGCTGTACAGTCACTCATACTTACAGTCACTCCATGCAAAACTATCTTATGCATTTATATACCTATATAGACACTCACACACCACCAATCATCCATAGAGGTACACTCACACCTTGTCAGTCATGTAAATAATCACACTCCCATTTACTCACCTATGCGGTTATACACACTCAAGTTCACTTAGTCATAAAAATAGTACCACATTCTTACGCTCTTATAGACTCATTCATACAAGCACACACTCATCCATACAGTCACTTTCACAATCACACACTCTCACATCTACCCACTTATATACTCTTACATGCAGATATACTGCCTTTCACATATGTAGTTAGTCACAAATGTACCACTGAGATATACATTCAATCCCTATCACACCCATACATACAGTCACTCAACCATACAGTCCATCACAGATGCACTCTTAAAACCATGCACCCATAGAATCACCCACTCACACATTTATGCATAGAGTCACACACAACCTACCCACACAAACACTCAGGAACCCATACAGATACTGAGACAAGCAATCAATAACTCATATACACACTTATATAGGTATTTACAAAACCATGCAGCCCCTTATACACCAACATACAGACATATACAAACATTTACACAGTTTAGTCACTAGTCTGCAGGAAGATACATTTAATGACTCACTTATAGAGTCAGTTACGCACCACAGAAAATCATCCATTTACACACTTGTACACCCACTCATTCTTCCAACAGGCCTTTCCCTATATATATTAAACATATTTAAACTTTACAGAAACACATACTCAATGGATGATGTCATCAGTGATGTCATTTGAGATGTCATCAGTGATGTCATGAGTGATGTCACTGACCATGTCATGAGTGATGTAATATGTGACGTCATCAGCAGTGGATTGCGGGCGTGCGAGTTATAGTTAGCTGAACTAACTATAACGGGGGAATTTCATTGGTTTTTTACGAGTAAAATGTCCAGCTAACTATAACATGTGTGAAACCTATGGTTTTTTCAGTGAATTTGTAAGGTTTTTTAAATGCTATTTCCTAACTATAACGTGTGTGAAACCTATGGTTTTTTCAGTGAATATATATATATATATATATTCACTGAAAAAACCATAGGTTTCAGGGGTGTTATAGTTAGCTGGACTTTTCACTTGTACAAAACCATTGAAATTCCCCCGTTATAGTTAGTTCAGCTAACTATAACTTGCGCGCCCGCAATGCACTGCTGATGACGTCACATATTACATCACTCATGACATGATCAGTGACATCACTCATGACATCACTGATGACATCTCAAATGACATCACTGATGACATCACTGATGACATCATCCAGTGAATGTGTGTTTTTATGAAAATTAAATATGTTTTATATATGTATATCTCAAGGTCGATGGAAGAATAAATGGGTTTATAAGTGTCTAAATGGATGATTTGTTTTTGAAAAATTGATTGTGTAACTGACTGCTTAAGTGTATCATAGTGAATACATGGCTTAGTGAGTAATGTTTAAATATGTAAATATCTGTATCAGTCTCTCACTTTGTGTATAAGTGGCTGCATGGGTTGGTGAGTAGCTACATGGGTGTCTATATAGGTTATTAGTTGGTTTTTTGAGTATCAGTCTGAGTGTCTGCATGGTTCGGTGGGGGGTATTACGTAGTGTATAGGTTCATGAATGAGTGGCTCACTGTTTGTATGTGTTGAAGACAGCATGTGTGCAGGACTGTATGGGTGGATGAGTGTGTGTATGGGTGTGTTAGTGAGTGAATGACTGTCTCAATAGTGTCTTTATGAGTAACTACATATGTTTTAAACTAGTATATGTGACTATTGGTGTATATAAGTGAGTATATGTGAGAGTGAGAGATTGAAAGAGTTCCTGTATGAATAAGTATGTGTTTCTATAAGTGATTGTTTAAAAGACTAAGTATGTGTACGTTTCCATAGAAGTAAGTGTGGTGGTGTGTGTATAACTGTATATGCAAGCAAATGTATGTTTGATTCTCTATTAGCATGAGTGACTATGTGTGTGAGTAACTCTATGGATGAGTGGCATTGTGTAACAGGATGTATAGGTGTATGAGTACATATGATGAGTGAGTACATGTATGAGTGACTGTATAAGACTGTTGGTGAATGAGTGGATGTGTATGTGGATCTTAGAATTACTGAAGAGGTTGTTGTAACTGGTATTGGTATGTCCATTGTTTTGAAAATTTTAGTCTCTATTTTTGAATGTGTGTATGAAAGGTTATATTAGGGTGAGAGGAGGTCTGCCACTCTATCACAAGGATGATGTCATCAGTGAGGTCATCAGTGATGTCATTTGAGATGTCATCAGTGATGTCATGAGTGATGTCACTGACCATGTCATGAGTGATGTAATATGTGACGTCATCAGCAGTGCATTGCAGGCGCGCGAGTTATAGTTAGCTGAACTAACTATAACGGGGGAATTTCAATGGTTTTGTACAAGTGAAAAGTCCAGCTAACTATAACACCCCTGAAACCTATGGTTTTTTCAGTGAATTTCTGAGGTTTTTTAAATGCTAATTCCTAACTATAACGTGCCTGAAACCTATGTTTTTTTCTGTGAATTTCAAAGGTTTTTTAAATGCTAATTTCTAACTATGCCTACAGAGATAGGACATGTGAAGAAAGAAGAAAAACTGCACAGAAAGAAAAAAAAGAAGTGCAGAAAGAAGCAACAGAAGTCCTCAAAGACGAAGAAAAGTGCAGGAAGAAGGATAACGTGCAGAAAGAACAAAAAGAAGAGCAGAAAGAAGCCTTGTTGCAAAATCATCCTGTACCCTCAACTTTTTCAGACGGATACTGGTGGTAACTGAGTCTGACTAACCAGTCCTAGAGCCAGTGCTATGTTAAAAGACACTTTGAATACAGTGAAAACACCTACATACACTAGGGAACATTATGCATTGGGGTCCCCCTGTGATTAGCATGACCTCCTCTGTAAGCCCCTAGTATATAATAGGGCAGGGGGGGTTAAAACTACCTCTTAAAACAGGCCACAGGGTGTTTTTCCACACGTTAACTCAGGCCCCGTCCCCTCCCTTCACCACTGTGTAAACACGCCCTATGTCCGTTTTTAGTTGAGAGATTAAGTTCATTTGAATCCTGAGGGTCCCTAGGGTCCAACTAGCCCACTAGGTACCTCCAGTAAGTGCCACAGAGCTGCATTGCAGAGAGGTGTAAAAAGTGGCACGGCCTGGACCACCTCTCTGCAATGCAGCTCAGTGGCGCTTACTGGAAGCACTTGGTGGGCTAGTTAGCCCCCAGGGGCCCTCAGTATTGAAGGGAAATTATATCCCCAATTTAAAACATGCCATAGTGCGTGTTTGCACACCTCACCTCAGGCCCCGTCCCCTCCCTTCACCACTGTGTAAACGCACCCTGTGGCTGTTCTAAGTTGAGAGATTAAGTCCCCTTGAATCCTAAGGGTCCCTAGGGTCAAACTAGACCACTAGGTACCTCCAGTAAGCGCCACAGAGCTGCGTTGCAGAGAGGTGTAAAAAGGGGCTTGGCCTCAGAACACCTGTCTGCAGCGCAGCTCCCTGGCGCATACTGGAGATGCCTGTTGGGCTAGTTGGCCCTCAGGGACCCTCAGTATTGAAGAGGAATTAATTTCCCAACTTACAACTCGCCAGGGGGCGCGTTTGCAGAGTGCTGCAAGGAGGGGGCGTGGCCTCCTGCACGATGCCAGTCTTTTATTTATTTTAATTTTTTAAGAAGGGGGGCTGTGTGGTTCCCCTTCTTATTCTAATTTATTGGCCCTGATGACCCCATCCCCCAGGGCCTGTCTCCTAATTATATTTTTTTTACCCCAATCCCCAGGGCCGGCCACTGTTTTTTATTATTTTTAAAAAATATATATTTATAGACACACCTAGGACATGCTGGACAAACCGTACGTACCTATCACCATGACGATTTGCATGATATTCATTAAAAGGTGACTATGCATACAATTAATCCACGTGGAATGTATTTACACCACTAGTGAAGCTCTGACATGTCTGATGCCCTACCGTGCCTAATCCCGGTAGACACCCTTGTCGTTTATTTATACAAACATGGGTAGCTATTGACGGGCACATTTAATACACATGCACACCAAGCCAGTCAAAGGGGATTCGACAAAAATTCGACCAAAACTATGCAAGAAACCCCCCTCACGGTTAATAAAACATACATCCACTGCCGGATGTGTAATACTTTTTATTTTACTCTCTGGAAAGGGGACGAACATCACTTGAGAGTCACAGCGCGCTCCTGGCAGAGCCCAATGCTGTGTTACACCCACCATTGCCTGCTGAGTGCCACACACCTCTGTGTTGTATTCCACTAGCTAGTGCATATGCTATGACACTCTCTAGCCCATGTGCACTGTAACACCACCCCGTGAATATGTCATGCCACACTTGTCTTCGCACGGGTTTTATTGCCCCATCTAACGTGCCTTCCTCGATGCCTATGTTATAACGCACAGTGCTATGCCATACATATTACAATCTGGGATCCATATCTTTGCCACAGTGCATATGCAACGTTACACTCCCCAGCACATATTTTATATTACAACTTTAGAGACTAGTTAGGTTACACAACACTGCCCTGTGCATATTACACTCCAAGGCGCATATCACATAGCACGCGCTAGTGCGTGTGCTATCTCGCGCTCTCCAATGAATCTGTCATTGCGCACAATGTATTGCATATTATATTTCACGCCTGGTACATCTTATATCACACTTTTTGGTGCATAGTTTATACCATACACTATATCTAGTTTTCATTTTCAATCGTGCTCTCAGGACTATGTTCTATATACCACTGTGTTCACCTACCCTTTTCACGGGCATTACATTTTGCGATAGGAGGTGGAGGGTCAGGGGGTGTTTCTGCCATGTGAGCCCGGAGTCACAGTCACAAACGTCCTCTTCTTCCTGAATAAAAGTGAGATTATGCTGCATACTTGTTCATATTTTAAGTAGTTCGCACAGACACACGTTTTAAAAACAATAAAGTTCCTAATACCCGCCTTCTCTGAACAGTTAGCTTGCTGCCCCATCCCCCTCCTCCCTATCCTCTGTTGTGTGAATCCATGGACTAGCCTCCTCCCTCCTGCCATCCGTGGTCTGATGTGCTGCCACTGCCCTCAATTTAGAGTGATGTACCAGTCCACTCCTCCTGCCCTCCATTGCCCAATTCTATGCCCCATCATTGACCTCCTGCTTAAACTCTGTGCTTAGCTTGCTGCCCCTATTCTCCTTCCCCCTGCCCTCTGATGTCTTTGTGCATGCCCCAGCTCCATCCTTTTTGCCCACCATGTTCCATGGACCTGCCACTCCTATCTACTCTGAGTGTTCTGTTGAGCTGCCACTCCCCTCCCACCTGCCTAGCATTGTCAGATGACTGTAACCTGTCCCTGCCACCTCCACCCTGCCTGTCCACATGCCATGCCCCTATCCTCTTCCTCCTGTCCTACATGGTCTATTGTACTGCCACACCCTTCTGCCCTCCCTGGTCTGTTGTGCTGCAACTGCTCCTCCTGCCTGCCCCGTGCGGTCTGTTGTGAGGCCCCTTCCCCTGAACTTTCTTGTCTGTGCTCAGGTCCTGACCCTCCCTTCTATCCTCCATCGTCCTTTGTGCATGCCCCTGCACCCTCCTTCTTGCCAATCATAGCCATTGTGCTGCCACTAACCCTCCCACTTGCGATGCATGGTCTTCTGTGCTGCCATGGCCCCTCCCACCTTCCCTGTGTGGTCAGTTAGCTGCCCCTGACCCCCTCCCACCTTCCCTCCATGGTCTGTGTGTATGCCATCACAGTCTCACTGTTCCTCTCTTAAAGTGTGTCTTGCTTCTAGTGCCCATCCTGCCTGACCTCCATGGCTATCTTGCTGCTCCTGCCCTGCCCCCTTGCCCCCAGCCCTCTGTTTACATGTGCAGACCCCTACTCCTTCCCTCCTGGCTTGTCTATTCCATTGTAATGCCCCTGATCCGTCCCTCCTGCCCTTTATGGTCTGTTATGCTGCAGCTTTCTCTCCTGTCTGTCCATTATGGTCAGCTAGCTACCATTGCCTCTTTACCCTCTGTTCTCTGTTGTCCATGTGCATGGTCCTGTCCCCTCCCTATTGCTTTCTATGGATTGTCGTGCTGCACTCCCGTCCCGCATGCCCTGTGTGGTGTATTGTGCTGCTGCAAACCCTAATGCCTGCCCTGCAGGGTCAGTTTGGTGCACCTCTCCATGTCCCTCCTGTCCTCTGTTATCCAAGTCCAAGTCCCTACCCCATTTCCTTCCATGATCCAATGTACCATACTTGCGAACATTTTGAACTTGGTAAGAGGGAGATTTTGAAAAAAAACTGGGGTATTGATTTTCCCCTTTGAGTTACATTGAAAAAGAGGAGATTGTAGACAGGAGACAGATCAAATAAAGCCCATTTGAGCTTAAAAACATTGGACGTTTCCTGGCTGAATTGGGTCTGTTGGCATGTATGGTTGTACTACCATTGCCTCTTCCTTCTGCCCACAATGGTCTATTACATTGCCACAGCCTCTCTTGCAAGTCCTGTATTGTTGGTTTGTTGCCCCTGCCCCCCTTTCCACTGCCCTCCATAGTCTGTTGTGCTGCCACGGCCCTTCCTGCCTGCTCAGTGTGGTTAAATTGTTGCCTTTGCACCCTCCTACCTGCCTTCAATTTTCAGAGTCCGTGCACCTGGCCTCTGTCTCTCAACAGTATCCTAATGAACAACTAGATTGCTAACATTCTATATTTATTACAAAAGTGTGGAACGCCTGACGTCATCTTGATGTAATCAAAACTGTAATACCTAGAGCATTTACTTTAGAAATTACATATATGAGAGGGTCTTATTGGCATCAAAATTATGGTTAGTGCTCTAACAGACTAAAATAAGGACATATTTTCTGAGCTTTCAAATAGCGACAAAGCACTTTTAAGTTGTTTGTTATCTTTATGTTTTTTTATCCAGTTGACCACTTGATTACATGTTGCACTTAGGGGAGAGGATGTGGTGTTACTTCCAGAACTGCAGACTTTGCAACTGGGGAACCAGGTTGGAGTTTCTGCTTCAGCTCGACATTCTGTGATTCTGGTCAAATCACTTAGTCTCCCCATGTCTACAACCAAAATGAATTTGTTATTGTGTGATGTAACCAATGCTCATGTAAAGCACTCCAATACCTGACAAGACTGCACTATATAACACTGCAAAAACACCAAATAATAAGTGTTTTGCACACTTCTGTCATTGGGCTATATTTGGGCTACATCTGGGTGATTTTGGGCTACATTTGGGCTCTTTTGTCTCCGGTGGCCATCTTGGGAGATTTATTTGTTATGAAGTTTCCTAATTTCCTCATGTACTGCAGTCTCCTCAGTAGGAAATGCTTTCAGTTTTTTACTTTGATTCCATCATGAAGGTATTCAGATATGTCACACATTTGCCATAAATTCTGAATGTTAGCACACTAGTTGCTCATTAGATCACTGTAGTAAAACTACTGTTCACCATGGAAGTCTGCTCCTGGTATTAAAAGTGCATGTTTCAGTCTGCATGTCAGAATTTTTTAATGAAATAGAAGAGGATTTGAGAAGTCACTCAAAATGTGCCCTCATTTTCTTTCTTCAGCATTAATCATAATTTCTATGGCAAAATGAACCCCCTCATTGTGTTCCTTATTAAATTAAATGTTTTAAGTGTTACCAGTTTATTCCAATCAAGATGGCTTCAGGTGTGCCATACTTTTGTCAGAATGAAGACAGTAAGCGCTCTAGTTGTTTTTAAGAACACTCTGGGACATTCTGTCATTGGGCTATACTTGGGCTACATCTGGGTGATATTTGGGCTACATTTGGGCTCTTTTGTCTCTGGTGGCCATCTTGGGAGACTTATTTGTTATGAAGTTTCCAAATTTCCTCATTTACTGCAGTCTCCTCATTAGGAAATACTTTCAGTTTTTTACTTTGATTCCATCAAGAAGGCATTCAGATGTGTCACACATTTGCCATTAATTCAGAATGTTAGCACTCTTTTTGCTCATTAGATCACTGTAGTAAAGCTACTGCTCACCAGGGAAAACTGCTGCTGGTATTGAAAGTGCATGTTTCAGTCTGCATGTCAGCATTTTTTAATGAAATAGAAGAGGATTTGAGAAGTCACTCAAAATGTGCCCTCATTTTCTTTCTTCGGCATTAATCATAATTTCTATGGCAAAATGAACCCCCTCATTGTGTTCCTTATTAAATTAAATGTTTTAAGTGTTACCAGTTTATTCCAATCAAGATGGCTTCAGGTGTGCCATACTTTTGTCATAATGAAGACAGTAAGCGCTCTAGTTGTTTTTAAGAACACTCTGGGACATTCTGTCATTGGGCTATACTTGGGCTACATCTGGGTGATATTTGGGCTACATTTGGGCTCTTTTGTCTCTGGTGGCCATCTTGGGAGACTTATTTGTTATGAAGTTTCCAAATTTCCTCATTTACTGCAGTCTCCTCAGTAGGAAATACTTTCAGTTTTTTACTTTGATTCCATCAAGAAGGCATTCAGATGTGTCACACATTTGCCATTAATTCAGAATGTTAGCACTCTTTTTGCTCATTAGATCACTGTAGTAAAGCTACTGCTCACCGGGGAAAACTGCTGCTGGTATTGAAAGTGCATGTTTCAGTCTGCATGTCAGCATTTTTTAATGAAATAGAAGAGGATTTGAGAAGTCACTCAAAATGTGCCCTAATTTTTCTTTCTGCAGCACTAATCATACTTTTTATGGAAAAATGAACCCCCTCATTTTGTTCCTTTTTAAATTAAATGTTTTAAGAGTTACCACTTTAATCCAAGCAAGATGGCTTCAGGTGTGCCATACGTTTATCATAAGTAGGACTGTTAGCGCTCTAGTTGTTCTTTGGAACACTCTGGGAAGCTGCAGTAGAACACAAAGGAATCAACTGACAGTCTCTGCCCTTGTTGGATGTACATGTTTTACTGAGAATGTCAGACTTCATTCTCACATGACTGAGAAAGATAATGTGAATTTACAGAAAATAAGCTCTCAGTTTAGCTTATAGATCACCTTCCAAACCTCTGTGGGAAAAGCATGAGAAGATATTTTTCTCTCAATCATGATATCCCAGCAGAAGGCTTTTTCACATGGTGAAATCACCTTAGAACATACCACAATTCCTAAAATGAGTATGGTACCATCAACAAATGATTTATAATGTAACTAAAGTCTTAAAACCTTCTATTAACTGCAATGCTTTTTAATGAGGTGCTATCATGTATATTGGTCCCAAGATGGCTGCCAACACTTCTTGGATGAAGTGCTGACAGCCAATCAGATCTCAGGATGAGATGTGTGGTTAGGCTCCGCCCACATATATATATGATGTTACTTTTGATTTTCTCAGGAACTACTGAACAGATTGACTCCAGATATTCAAAAGGCACATCCCTGACCTGAGGACTACCTCTCTGCCAAATTTCAAGTAATTCTGTTCAGCCATTCGGGCTGTACCTTGGACTAAAGGTCCCTATGGAAAAATGCATGGGGAAAACGCGTTTTGGGACCCCCTTTTTTCTCGGCCCCCGCTTGACTAATCACCCCGAGACTTTCAGGGTAGGAGCGGAGCGGAGCGCCCCACCTATTTTGAAACATTTGCAAGGATTCGTCAACCGGCGCCAAAGTTATTCAAAATAGAATTTTCAGATTTCCTATGGAAACACGGTCCTAACTATAACTATCTACTGGCGACCGCCAGTAGATAATATATATATATATATATATATATATATATATATATATATATATATATATATATATATATATATATATATATATATATATATATATTCGTTATATATATTCACCAAAGAACAAAAATATATTTCCACTACAACGTTTCAGCTTCCGCCTTCCTCAGGTAGTACAATTTGGAGCTCTGCGGTAAGCAATGACTGGTGGTTTTGGAAAAACCTTTTGCAATTTTTCACAAGTGGACAGTAAGGGAAATGTTTTTTGCATTATATTTCTGTAGTTAGGAGCTGATGGATGATAGTCAACTACAAATGGAGTTCTGTCACTTTTGTTTCTGCCGTTGGTATTCCAAATAAGTGCTTCTCTGGGTAACTGCAAAGACTTGTCAATTTGTTGCTGTATGATATGCAGAGGATAGCCTCGCATTTTAAATAAGGTAGCAAGCTCCTGTAGATGGTCTTTACAGGTTTCCTCATTGCTGCAGATGCGTCTTATTCTGAGTGCTTGGCTGTAGATGATGCTCAGTTTAGTGTGGTGTGGGTGACATGAAGTCCAGTTTAGATACAAATGAGCATCTGTAGGCTTGTGGTACAGATCAGTTGTAATTTTGTGTTCATGAATGGTGAGTAGCACATCCAGAAAAGGGAGATGAGGATTCTGTTTAGTATTGCTGCTGGTAAATTTGATGGTAGGATGGATATTGTTGATATACGCTGTAAAGTGTTCCAATGTTCTACTTCCTGAATTCTATAATATAAATATGTCATCAATGTATCGTAGCCATACCAGTGGTTTGATGCTAGAAGTAGCAAGTATACAGTTCTCTAGTTTGCCCATGAAGATATTTGCATAGGATGGAGCCATCCGAGTACCCATGGAAGTCCCTTGTATCTGCAGATAGTGTTTACCATTGAATGTAAAATTGTTGGATTTAAGGATAACTCTTGCAAAGTTGGTAAGCACATTTGTTGATGGCTTTTTCACAGTTCTTTTATTAAGAGCTTCAGATAATGCCATAAGCCCATCCTCATGTGGTATATTGGTGTATAATGATGTAACATCATATGTAGCCAGAAGAGTATCATCATCAAATGTGTAGGTTTGGTTTAATTTTTCAATAATCTGAAGGAAGTGACTGGTATCTTTAACAAATGTTGGAAGTTCCTGTACAATGGGCTGGAGGTGCAGGTTGACAAATAAAGATAGTCTCTCAGTGGCTGTGTCATTGCCAGAGATGATGGGATGGCCAGGATTGTTCATTTTGTGAATTTTGGGAAGCATATAAAATCTCCCAGGTCTTGGTTTGGGATGAACAAGTATATCACTATATGGCCACTAGGGCGTGAGAGAGTTTCACGAACGTGATCACAAAAATAATTGAAACCGATCAATTCTACGATCATATACGCATGGAGATAAATTTTGATTGCTTCCACTGAACTGAAGAGGTTGGGCATAATGAATTGCTAATATGATATGTTCTGTGATCATGAATTTGCAACGTTGAGTCATTAGCACTTGCAGTTAACATTCATTTACTTTTGTAATAGATGAAATTACAATCACATATTAAGATTATAATTTATGATCTATCATTGCATAAATTGAATGCTCTTTTCTGATTCCCTAAACATCTTGTGAGCTTTTTGAATAATTGTCTTCCTAGCTCCGAGAACGTCTAAAAACGAAGGAATCTGTTTTCACTTTCTATGATTTTTGGGTGTGTCACATGATATAGTTAAAAGAAGATGTTTTACACTTCGCTCTTACTCGTGCACAAGGAGGTGTTTCTCCGAAACGCGTTAAGTGATAAGGCTGTAAAGAATAAAAACACGCTGAGAAGGATTTTGTGGCTGTGGCATCGTTTTTGTGAAAACGTGTTGACGATTGGTGTTGGATATATATATATATATTACCTACTGGCAGTCGTCAGTAGGTAGTTATAGTTAGGACCTATTTTCCATAGGAAATCTGCAACATTCTATTTGAAATAAAGTTGGCGCCGATTGAGGAATCTTCGCGAAATTTTCCAAACTTTTGGCCAGCTCCGGTCTGCTCCTCTCCTGAAAATTTCACGGTGATTCGTCAAGCGGGGGCCGAGAAAAAAGGGGGGTCCCAAAACGCATTTTCCCCATGCATTTTCCCATAGGACCTGTTGACGCAGCTACAGCCCGAACTGCTGAACAAAATTACACCAAATTTGGCAAAGAGGTAGTCCTCAGTTCAGACTCGTGCCTTTTGCTTAAATGGTGTAAATCCGTTCAGTAGTTCCTGAGAAAATTAGAGTTAAACAGATAGATATATCTTGGCGGAGCCTAACCACACATCTCATCGTGAGATCTGATTGGCTGTCAGTACTTCATCCAAGAAGTGTTGGCAGCCATCTTGGGACCAATATACATGATAGCACCTCATTAAAAAGCATTGCAGTTAATAGAAGGTTTCAAGACGTTAATTACATTATAAATCATTTGTTGATGGTACCATACTCATTTTAGGAATTGTGGTGTGTTCTAAGGTGATTTTACCATGTGAAAAAACCTTCTGCTGTGATACGATGAATCATGTTTGAGAGAAAAATATTTTCTCATGCTTTTCCCACAGAGGTTTGGAAGGTAATCTATAAGCTAAACTGAGAGCATATTTTCTGTAAATTCACATTATCTTTCTCAGTCATGTGAGAATGAAGTCTGACATTCTCAGTAAAACATGTACATCCAACAAGGGCAGAGACTGTCAGTTGATTCCTTTGTGTTCTACTGCAGCTTCCCAGAGTGTTCTAAAGAACAACTAGAGTGCTAACAGTCCTACTTATGACAAACGTATTGCACACCTGAAGCCATCTTGATTGGAATAAAGTGGTAACTCTTAAAACATTTAATTTAAAAAGGAACAAAATGAGGGGGTTCATTTTGCCATAGAAAGTATAATTAGTGCTGCAGAAAGAAAAAATAGGGCACATTTTGAGTGACTTCTCAAATCCTCTTCTATTTCATTAAAATATTCTGACATGCAGACTGAAACATGCACTTTCAATACCAGCAGCAGACTTCCCTGGTGAGCAGTAGCTTTACTACAGTGATGTAATAAGCAACTAGAGTGCTAACATTCTGAATTTATGGCAAATGTGTGACACATCTGAATGCCTTCTTGATGGAATCAAATTAAAAAACTGAAAGTATTTCCTACTGAGGAGACTGTAGTAAATGAGGAAATTAGGAAACTTCATAACAAATAAGTCTCCCAAAATGGCCACCAGAGACAAAAGAGCCAAATGAAGCCCAAATATCACCCAGATGTAGCCCAAGTATAGACCAATGACAGAATGTCCCAGAGTGTTCTAACGAACAACTAGAGCGCTAACAATCTTACTTGTGACAAAAGTATGGCGCACCTGAAGCCATCTTGATTGGAATAAAGTGGTAACACTTAAAACATTTAATTTACAAAGGAACCAAATGAGGGGGTTTATTTTGCCATAGAAATTATGATTAGTGCTGCAGAAAGAAAAATTAGGGCACATTTTGACTTCTCAAATCCTCTTCTATTTCATTAAAATATTCTGACATGCAGACTGAAACATGCACTTTCAATACCAGCAGCAGACTTCCCTGGTGAGCAGTAGCTTTACTACAGTGATCTAATGAGCAACTAGAGTGCTAACATTCAGAATTTATGGCAAATGTGTGACACATCTGAATGCCTTCTTGATGGAACCAAAATAAAAAACTGAAAGTATTTCCTACTGAGGAGACTGCAGTAAATGAGGAAATTAGGAAACTTCATAACAAATAAATCTCCCAAGATGGCCACCAGAGACAAAAGAGCCCAAATGTAGCCCAAATATCACCCAGATGTAGCCCAAGTAAAGCCCAATGACAGAATGTCCCAGAGTGTTCTTAAGAACAACTAGAGCACTTACTGTCTTACTTATGACAAAAGTATGGCACACCTGAAGCCATCTTGATTGGAATAAACTGGTATCACTTAAAACATTTAATTCAAAAAGGAACACAATGAGGGGGTTCATTTTGCCATAGAAATTATGATTAGTGCTGAAGAAAGAAAAATTAGGGCAAATTTTGAGTGACTTCTCAAATCCTCTTCTATTTCATAAAACAATTCTGATATGCAGACTGAAACATGCACTTTTAATACCAGCAGCAGACTTCCATGGTGAGCAGTAGTTTTACTACAGTGATCTTATGAGCAACTAGAGTGCTAACATTCAGAATGTATGGCAAATGTGTGACATATCCAAATACCTTCTTGATGGAATCAAAGTAAAAAACTGAAAGCATTTCCTACTGAGGAGACTGCAGTAAATGAGGAAATTAGGAAACTTCATAACAAATAAATCTCCCAAGATGGCCACCATCGACAAAAGAGCCCAAATGTAGGCCAAATATCACCCAGATGTAGCCCAAGTATAGCCCAATGACAGAAGTGTGCAAAACACTTATTTTTTTGTGTATTTGCAGTTTTATATAGTGCAGACTTGTCAGGTATTGGAGTGCTTTACATGAGCATTGGTTACATCACACAAGATCAAATTCATTTTGGTTGTAGACATGGGGAGATTAAGTGATTTGACCAGAATCACAAAATGCTGAGCTGAAGCAGAAACTCCAACCTGGTTCCCCAGTTGCAAAGTCTGCAGCTCTGGAAGTAACACCACATCCTCTCCCCTAGGTGCAACATTTAATCAAGTGGTCAACTGGATAAAAAAACATAAAGATTACAAATAATTTAAAAGTTCTTTGTCGCTATTTGAAAACTCAGAAAATATGTCCTCATTTTAGTTTTTTAGAGCACTAACCATAATTTTTATGCAAATAAGACCCTCTCATATATATCATATAGGAAATGCTCTAGGTATTACAGTTTTGATTACATCAAGATGACGTCAGGCGTTCCACACTTTTGTAATAAATATAGAATGTTAGCAATCTAGTTGTTCATTGAGATACTGTTGAGAGGCAAAGGCCAGGGGCACGGACTCTGAAAATTGAAGGCAGGTAGGAGAGTGCAGAGGCAACAATTTGACCACACTGGGCAGGCAGGAAGGGCAGTGGCAGCACAACAGACTATGGAGGGCAGTGGAAAGGGGGGCAGGGGCAACAAACCAACAATACAGAACTGGCAAGAGAGGCTGTGGCAATATAATAGACCATTGTGGGCAGAAGGAAGAGGCAGTGGTAATACAACCATACATGCCAACAGACCCGTTTCAGCCAGGAAACGTCCAATGTTTTTAAGCTCAAATGGGCTTTATTTGATCTGTCCCCTGTCTACAATCTCCTCTTTTTCAATGTAACTCAAAGGGAAAAATCAATACCCCAGTTTGTTTTCAAAATCTCCCTCTTACCAAGTTCAAAATGTTCGCAAGTATGGTACATTGGCTCATGGTAGGCAGGAGGAATTGGGGTAGGGACATGGACTCGGATAACAGATGACAGGAGGTACATGGAGAGGTGCACCAAACTGACCCTACAGGGCAGGCATCAGGGTTTGCAGCAGCACAATACACCACACAGGGCATGCGGGACGGGAGTGCAGCACAACAATCCATAGAAAGCAATAGGGAGGGAACAGGACTATGCACATGGACAACAGAGAACAGAGGGGAAAGAGGCAATGGTAGCTAGCTGATCATAATGGACAGACAGGAGAGAAAGCTGTAGCATAACAGACCATAAAGGGCAGGAGGGACGGATCACGGGCATTACAATGGAGCAGACAAGCCAGGAGAGAGGGAATAGGGGTCTGCACATGGAAACAGAGGGCTGGGGGCAAGGGGGCAGGGCAGGAGCAGCAAGATGACCATGGAGGTCAGGCAGGATGGGCACTAGAAACAAGACACACCATGGAGAGCAACAATGAGACTCTGATGGCATACACACAGACCATGGAGGGAAGGTGGGAGGGGGTCAGGGGCAGCTAGCTGACCACACAGGGAAGGTGGGAGGGGCCATGGCAGCACAGAAGACCATGCATGGCAAGCGAGAGGGTTAGTGGCAGCACAATGGCTATGATGGGCAAGAAGGAGGGTGCAGGGGCATGCACAAAGGACCATGGAGGATAGAAGGGAGGGTCAGGACCTGGGCACAGACAACAGAGTTCAGGGGAAGGGGCCTCACAACAGACCGCGCGGGGCAGGCAGGAGGAGCAGTTGCAGCACAACAGACCAGGGAGGGCAGGAGGGTGTGGCAGTAAAATTGACCATGGAGGACAGGACGAAGGGGATATGGGCATGGCATGTGGACAGGCAGGGTGGAGGTGGCAGGGACAGGTTACAGTCATCTGACAATGCTAGGCAGGTGGGAGGGGAGTGGCAGCTCAACAGAACACTCAGAGTAGATAGGAGTGGCAGGTCCATGGAACATGGTGGGCAAAAAGGATGGAGCTGGGGCATGCACAAAGACATCGGAGGGCAGGGGGGAGGAGAATAGGGGCAGCAAGCTAAGCACAGAGGCTAAGCAGGAGGTCAATGATGGGCCATAGAATTGGGAAATGGAGGGCAGGAGGAGTGGACTGGTACATCATGCTAAATGGAGGACAGTGGCAGCACATCAGACCATACATGGCAGGAGGGAGGAGGCTAGTCCATGGATTCAGACAACAGAGGATAGGGAGGAGGTGGATGGGGCAGCAAGCTAACTGTTCAGAGAAGGTGGGTGTTAGGAACTTTATTGTTTTTAAAATGTGTGTCTGTGCGAACTACTTAAAATATGAACAAGTATGCAGCATAATCTCACTTTTATTCAGGAAGAAGAGGACGTTTGTGACTGTGACTCCGGGCTCACTTGGCAGAAATACCCCCTGACCCTCCACGCCCCATCGCAAAATGTAATGCCCGTGAAAAGGGTAGGTGGGCGCAGTGTTATATAGAACATAGTCCCGAGAGAATGATTGAAAATGAAAACCAGATATAGTATATGGTATAAACTATGCACCAAAAAGTGTGATATAAGATGAACCGGGGAGTGAAATATAATATGCAATACATTGTGCAAAATGACAGATTCATTGGAGAGCGCGAGATAGCACAGGCACTAGCGCGTGCTATGCGATATGCGCCTTGGAGTGTAATATGCACAGGGCAGTGTTGTGTAACCTAACTAGTCTCTAAAGTTGTAATATAAAATATGTGCTGGGGAGTGTAACGGAGTGCCAAATTACTTTTTTTCAACAATAAAAATGAGGGTGCAGGCCCTGGGGGATGGGGTCCCCAGGGCTAATAAATTAGAAAAAGAAGGGAGGCCACACAGCCCTCCTTCTTAAAAAAATAAAGTAAATAAAAGACCGGCATCGCGCCGGAGGCCACGCCCCCTCCTTGCAGCACTCTGCAAACGCACCCCCTGGCCAGTTGTAAGTTGGGGATTAATTCCCCTTCAATACTGAGGGTCCCTGAGGGCCAACTAGCCCAACAGGTATCTCTAGTATGCGCCTGGGAGCTGCGTTGCAGACAGGTGTTCTGAGGCCACGCCCCTTTTTACACCTCTATGCAACGCAGCTCGGTGGCACTTACTGGAGGTACCCAGTGGGCTAGTTTGACCCTAGGGACCCTCAGGATTCAAGGGGACTTAATCTCCCAACTTAAAAAACGGCCACAGGGCGTGTTTACACAGT
The DNA here is from genome assembly GCF_964204655.1 of Triturus cristatus. Taxonomy (NCBI): domain Eukaryota; kingdom Metazoa; phylum Chordata; class Amphibia; order Caudata; family Salamandridae; genus Triturus; species Triturus cristatus. The sequence goes on along the minus strand of NC_140595.1, from coordinate 167,717,543 downwards.
GGGGAAGGGAGGGGATGGGGCCTGAGGTGACGTGTGCAAACACGCCCGATGGCGCGTTTTAAGTTGGGGAAATAATTCCCCTTAAATCCTGAGGGCCCCTGGGGGCTAACTAGCCCACCAGGTGCTTCCAGTAAGCGCCACTGAGCTGCGTTGCAGAGAGGTGGTCCAGGCTGTGCCACTTTTTACACCTCTCTGCAACGCAGCTCTGTGGCGCTTACTGGAAGTACCTAGTGGGCTAGTTGGACCCTAGGGACCCTCAGGATTCAAATGAACTTAATCTGCCAACTAAAAATGGCCACAGGGCGTGTTTACACAGTGGTGAAGGGAGGGGACGGGGCCTGAGTTAACGTGTGCAAACAATCCCTGTGGCGCATTTTAAGTTGGGGAAATAATTCCCCTTCAATCCTGAGGGACCTTGGGGGCCAACTAGCCCACCAGGTGCTTCCAGAAAGCGCCACTGCGTTGCGTTGCAGAGAGGTGGTCTAGGCCGTGCACCTTTTTACATCTCTCTGCAACGCAGCTCTGTAGCGTTTACTGGAGGTACCTAGTGGTCTAGTTGGACCCTAGGGACCCTCAGGATTCAAGGGGATTTAATCTCCCAACTTAAAATGGCCACAGGGCGTGTTTACGCAGTGGGGAAGGGAGGGGACGGGGCCTGAGGTGACGTGTGCAAACACGCCCTGTGGCGCATTTTAAGAGGTAGTTTTAATTCCCTGCCCTATTACATACTAGGGGCTTACAGAGGAGGTCATGCTAATCACAAGGGGACCCCAACGCATAGTGTTCCCTAGTGTATGTAGGTGTTTTCACTGTATTCTGAGTGTCTTTTAACATAGCACTGGCTCTAGGACTGGTTAGTCAGACTCAGTTACCACCAGTATCCGTCTGAAAAAGTTGAGGGTACAGGATGATTTTGCAACAAGGATTCTTTCTGCTCTTCTGTTTGTTCTTTCTGCACGTTATCCTTCTTCCTGCACTTTTCTCCGTCTTTGAGGACTTCTGTTGCTTCTTTCTGCATTTATTTTTCTTCTTTCTGTGCGTTTTTTCTTCTTTCTTCACATGTCCTATCTCTGTAGGCATAGTTAGAAATTAGCATTTAAAAAACCTTTGAAATTCACTGAAAGAACCATAGGTTTCAGGCACGTTATAGTTAGGAATTAGCATTTAAAAAACCTTAGAAATTCACTGAAAAAAACATAGGTTTCAGGGGCGTTATAGTTAGCTGGACTTTTCACTCGTACAAAACCATTGAAATTCCCCCGTTATAGTTAGTTCAGCAATACACTGCTGATGACGTCACATATTACATCACTCATGATATGGTCAGTGACATCACTCATATATATTTGTGTATATATATATATTCACTTAAAAAACCATAGGTTTCACACATGTTATAGTTAGCTGGACATTTCACTCGTAAAAAAACAATGAAATTCCCCCGTTATAGTTAGTGCAGGCAACTATAACTCACGCGACCGCAATCCTCTGCTGATGACGTCAGATATTACATCACTGTATTTAGACACTTATTTACCCATGTCTTCTTCCATTAATCTTTAGCTATACATATATTACAAATATTTATTTTTCAGAAAGACACATATGTCATCAGTGATGAAATATCTGACGTCATCAGCAGAGGATTGCGGTCGCGTGAGTTATAGTTGCCTGCACTAACTATAACGGGGGAATTTCATTCGTTTTTTACGAGTGAAATATCCAGCTAACTATAACATGTGTGAAACCTATGGTTTTTTAAGTGAATTTGCAAGGTTTTTCAAATGCTAATTCGTAACTATAACGTGTGGGAAACCTATGGTTTTTTCAGTGAATTTGTACGGTTTTTTAAATGCTAAATTATGTATTTATTATTTATTTTTTTCAGGTTTTTCACCGTGCGCGCACGGTGCGCTTCCCGCACCTTGCGCCCACGGTTCGCAGTGCGTGCCGTGCGCGCACGGTGCGCGCACCTCGCGATTATTATTTTTTTTTTAATTGTTTTTTTCTCCCTTGGGGGTCCTTCTGTGACCCCCTGAGCAAGGCTAGGGGGTCAGGAACTGTCCACTCTGCCCCCTTTTCACGTTCTCCACCTTTGTTTTTCACCCCCTCAGACTGCGAGAGACAAAATGGCGGCCGACACTTCCTGGTTTCGACCGATTCGAATGTTTACCGACATCTAACAACCAATCAGAAATGCGCTCGCGCACGGCAGGGTGCGCGCACCGTGCGCGCACGGTGCGCGCGTATAGACATTGATATGCTTTTAAATGCTATTTTCTCAGGAAATACTGAACAGATTTACACCAGACCTGCAAAAGGCACTTCCTTGGCCTTATGGCTACCTCTCTGCCAAATTTCACGTAATTCTGTTCAGCCGTTCGGGCTGTAGCTGCGACTAAAGGTCCTATGGAAAAATGCATGAGGAAAATGTGTTTTGGGACCCCCCCTTTTTCTCGGCCCCCGCTTGACGAATCACCCCGAGACTTTCAGGGTAGGAGCTGAACGGAGCGCCCCATTTGTTTTGAAAATTTCGCGAGGATTCGTCAACCGGCGCCAAAGTTATGCGCACAGTGAAAAACCAGAAAAAAAAATAAAAAATAAATACATAACTTAGCATTTTAAAAACCGTACAAATTCATTGAAAAAACCATAGGTTTCACACACGTTATAGTTAGGAATTATCATTTACAAAACCTTGCAAATTCACTTAAAAAACCATAGGTTTCACACATGTTATAGTTAGCTCTACATTTCACTCGTAAAAAACCAATGAAATTCCACGTTATAGTTAGATCAGGTAACTATAACTTGCGCGACCGCAATCCACAATGTGTAATTTCAGATGTCATCATTGATGTCATGAGTGATGTCACTGACCATGTCATGAGTGATGTAATATGTGACGTCATCAGCAGTTTATTGTGGGCGCGCAAGTTATAGTTACCTGATCTAACTATAACGTGGAATTTCATTGGTTTTTTACGAGTGAAATGTACAGCTAACTATAACATGTGTGAAACCTATGGTTTTTTTAAGTGAATATATATATATATATACACTGTGAAATGTATGTGGCTATAATAATGTGTGTGTGGCAAGGTGCTGTGTCTGCAGTGGCGGCTCCTCCATGGGGGCGTTGCCCCACTGCTTTCTCGCAGTACGAGAAGGCAGAAACATAAAATGGTAAAACTATTATTTTATGTTTCTGCTTATCGCACTGCGAGAAAGCAGAACGCCTGGAGTTCCTAGTTGTGGGTGGGCGGATGGGCGTTCCTGGTCACGGGCAGGGGGGGAGTGGCTTGCCCACTGTTGTGGGTACTGCCACACAGTCTTGCGCAATCCCCCTTTTTAAGTCTCGCCTACGCAGCGCGCCTTCGCTGAACAGGAGGGCCTTTAGCGGTCGCTCTGCTCATTTTCAAGCACACACTCGTGCTTGTGCTGGCATCCAAGCAAGCGGAGGGAGTAAGCAGGGGCGCGCCACATGCACAAGTGCAGTGCTTGAAAATGCAATCCTAAGCGCGCGCGCACCACTCGCGGGCTCACCTCCTGCTCCCTACCTCATCTCCCTCTCTCTCCTCGCCCACACGTCCCGGCCACGCACTGGCTCCGCCCTCTCCGCCTCCCGCTAACAGAGCAAAGGCACTCTCCCGATATCATTCTTTATTTAGTTTTGAAATAAGGCCCTAAGGTCAGAATTGTTAGCAGAGGCCGGTGCACGTGAACCCTGACCTGCAGCACTCTCTGCAGCTCCATTATTGGGTTGAAGACAGTTCTGTCAATAAACCGAGTCCCGGCTTGGGCTGCAGCCCCCTCGAGCAGTGACAGGACCCAAGCCCGCATGAGCTGTCAGTCCTGCCTCTGTTCTTGAGGTACAGAGAGGCACAAGGCCTCCAACTCCAGGACCCAGGTCTGACTCCTGATTCACATCACCCTCTTTCAGAAGCAACGTGATTTCTCATCCCCAGGATAGCTGCCGCCCCCCCCCCCCCTGCTTTCACCCCCAGGATCAGTCACATGCCCCCGCTGCAGCAAGCGGGGCAGGCATCATCGCATGTTCATCTCGCATGTATCTTTCTCACTCTCGGTATTTCACTCCCCTTTCGACTTCTTCACTCGAATTTCTCGCTTTCATCTCATCGTTTTTTAGGTCTCGGCTGCGAAGGCTGCGCTTGCGCAGTCTAGCTCCGAGATTTAATGACTTGGAGAAGAGGGGCTTGAACCCGCCCCTCTTTTCCCCTGTTCTCCATTGGCTGGCCTCTTGAATGCTGGCCAGCCATTGGAGAAGAGGTCAGTCATTCAGATTAGGCCCCGTCCTTTTCGGATCGGGGGCGTGTTTTTTGCAGGAAGTCTCAAGGAGGAGTTAACAGCAAAACACGCCCCCGAATCCGAAAACGACGCTGCCTTTCTCCGAGGCATTTCTGTTTTGCCTCGGAGAAAGGCGGTGGTGTCTTCCGGTGCCCTCGGCTTGTTTAATTCGGTATTTCTCATAGATGTTTAAAGGCTTGCATACGAATTGGATACAAGTCATGGTAAGCAAGGCTCGCACTGTTTGCTCCTGTTAGTGAGATTAATTGAGGTCTAACTGGTCTCACCGTCACGCACGCGAAAGAACAAACACACTGCTACTATATGTGCCAGATTGTTGAATGAAGGTTTTTTGAAATACGCAGTTATGGAGGACAATTTCACCACACCCCCTTAAAGCGGCTGCGTCTTGAATAGATGTTCCTAAGCGCACTTATTAATTAATGAGGCTGGAGGCAGAAGGCACAATGGCCTCGGGTCTGCGTGCTGCGTGTCTCTTTAAGAGGCTGACACCCTCTAGCCGCTGGAGGACTCTTCCTCTATGGTGAGCCCCGCCTCCCTGTACCTGTTCATGCTCCCGGGGGAGTTCCAGTAGCTGATTCTCCTTGTGAGGTGTGAGCCGGGCTCCTGCCGAGGGAAGGCTTCAGCCCGGGCTCAGTGCATGCCGGTGCCTGCTGTTCCAGGTGCCGCCAGCCTCCCCCGCGCGCCCTGCCATGCACACGCAGCCCGTCCGCACCTGACTCCCTCCCTCCCAGCCTGGATGCGCACCCCGCCGCCCTCTCTGCCAGAGCCCCCTGCGCAGGGATGTGGTGTTTCTGCGCCGTCCCGGAGGAATTCTACTGTGAAGTTCTGCTCCTGGACGAGTCCAAGCTGACCCTCGCCAGCCAGCAGCAGGGCATCAAGGTAGGCAGCCGGGCTGCGTCGAAAGCCTGCGTCCTGTCACTGGTGTCAGTGCGGCTGGGATGGGCTTTGTCTGAGCCTGGAGTGCTGCAGGGGCAGATAGGTGCGCACTGACCCGAGTGTGTGCGTGCAGCACAAGGTCTATGCGTGAGGCTCCTGCAGAACCTGTCACACGACATCAGACAGGAGTGTTGTTACCATGTCCGTGTTATCTGAGATTAGTGACGATGGCAGATAAAGCCGTTGCCCAGGGTCACACTGTGTTCAAGTTATAACCGGGATTAGAACACAGCGCTCCTATTTCCAAATAATCAACCGTAACACTGGACCACGTTAGGCTCTCAATCTAGTGTCTTTCCCAGAGCGCACAAAACACCTGCGTGGCCTGACACACAGAATGTCACACATATCACCCCCGCTCTGAAAATTGGCCCATTACACTGTTTATAAGAGTCTCCCGCAGACCACTTGACTTAAAATGCGCTCCCTGGAATATGTAATTTATAGCGCATTGAGGCCAGGCGCGCCTACAATGCAGAAACTCGTGGTAAGGCGGTGGAGTCCCCTTTCCGAAAGCTGTTTTATGTTCTGTACAGAGAGAGTGATTCGTCGGAGCTCGCACCGAGGGCAGCGGCATCCGCAAGTGGGCCGGTAAGTCAGGCAACTAGGGATCCGTAAGCTTCTGCGCATGTTAAAAAAAAAAGCATTTACAATGCAACGGTCTCGGCATTGTTAAAGTTAGAGCTATTGGCATTGCTCATGACAATGCCGTTTCTTTAAATGTTTGAAAAAAAAAAAACATAAGCAAAAATAATGCCATGAGCAATGCCAATAGCTCTAACTTTACCAATGCCGAGACCATTGCATTGTAAATGCTTGCCTTTCCTTTCCTCGGGCCCTCTTCTCTCTCCTTCTCTTTTTCTCGCCTATTTATCCTTTGCTATTTCTTATATACGAAAAACAGACCGACATGAACAATTTCATAACAGTATCACGTTTCTCATCGAGCCTGTTGCCGTGGTTTCTTCCGCTGTAACGAAGAGATGTTCCTATCATTACCCAATTAAATGGTACGTCATTTATCACCCTCTTCTGGATGAAAGGCCGACATGGCCGTGCAGAGCTTGGACCCGGGCCTGCAGGTCGCACCAAATGCCCTAATGATCTATTGCGTAACTCGGCGAGCCGCCCAGAAGTAAACGAGTTACCACTGGCCTTCAAAAATATTAATTTTATTTCTGGCATTTGAAACCGACGGAGCTACTTCGGTCCGCAAAAAGTAGTCTAACTTCCAAACGTAATCAAGCTCTGTCTGGTCTTTACCAGTACTCAAGTTATTTCAGACTTTTATATTTTATTTACTTATGTCCTCTGGGCGAAAAATATTTTTGTCTGTCCTTTCAAAGTAATTAAACTTTTCCTGTAATGTAAAGGTAATTTTCAATTTTCAGGCAATTGCTTAGATACCTACAGCAATGACACATAAGCTTTATGAGGACATCGGAAGAGCTGCAATTTTTTTCATAAAGATAATAAATATACTTACCAGCACTGTTGAAATAGCCAGACTGATCAAGAACTGCTTGCAGAGTTGTTAGTGAAGCCATCACACTTCATTGCTAGGGCACTGTGTGCACTGCAGCCACAGGAAGTAGTTCATAGCAAAAGGCACAGCTGCGTTGCTGCTGTAGGGAGTCATAGTGTTTTTTTGGTGTAAAAAAGTGCAGTTTATGGAGAAAATGATGGAATATGTGGCAACAGTCATTATTATGTGGAAACTGCCACAGAATAACAGACACTTTGCTATTTAAGCTCTATAACGTAGCTTATAAAGATTGCCAAAGACAATAGCTCTAGCTAAACACTTATAAGGTTCCAAAGGCAAGACCTATTGGCTATGCCAATGCTTGTTCTCTAGCAGCGTTGTGATTGGTGGAGGGGAGGGAGGCTGCCTGTGGGATGCTCTCCTGTTGATAGCAGAAAACGCGGGACTGTGGAAGTTGGAGCCAGGAGCTGAGGTGGCGCAGAACACTGAGTTTTATTTTAGCTAATTAAACCCCTCCCGCCCCCCCGCGAGGACCCCATTTCCGCCCTCCCCCCCTCATGCCGGCCGCGACTGCCGATGTCTTCGATAAGTACTTTTGATGTTTATTTATTTAAATTACATAGTTACCGGTTAGCAGGGAGGTGTGCACAGCTTCGTTCTGCTCTGGGTCACAGCTCTACTTCATGACGAGCTGCACCCAGGGCCGTTTCTAGGTGTTTTGCCGCCCCCTCCCTTTTACAACCATCACTCTCTACCCCTATCAATCAGGCTAGAAGAATTAATGCATTAGATATTCCCAAACTCATGTTTTGCCACCCTCCCCCTTTTGCCGCCCTAGGCGGCCGCCTAGTCTTGCCTAATGGTAGAAACGGCCCTGGCTGCACCAGCACAACAACGTTTTACTGAGACTGCAGCTCCTACTCACCTTTGAGCAAGCTTCAGGACTAGTGAGTTTGCATGAAGCCGACTCTGGTGCAGCTTGCCACTGGAGCTCCTCGAGGGAAAAACATTCAGCCTCTGATTCCCTGCAGAGGTACAGACTGTTGTAAATCCATAAGGCCTGGAGCTCCGGAGAGTCGTACTTAGCGCTGAGAGGTGCAACAGGCCAGGAACTTCAGAAGGTCACAGCCAGCACAGAGAGGCCTGGAGTTCCAGAGGGTTTTAGGCAGAGCCGAGAGGCCTGGAGCTCTGGAGGGTCACAGGCAGGACTGAAAGGCCCAAGAGGTCCCACTCTCTGCTGGCATGTTGTGGTTCAAGACAGTAACGCTTATTATAATAGTGCAGCCCTAATACTTTACAGGCAGGTAGACACTTTACTTTTTTCCCCCTACATATATGGCGCACCGGGGAGCACAGCTTTCCAGGCCAGGAGGAAAGATAAACACTTGAGCCTTACTGCCCTGGAGAGTCTATGGGCTGATGCATTTGTAAATAAAGGGCCGGGGAAGGAGAGATTGCAGGTTTGAGGTGATACAGAGAGAGTGAAGGTTTGAGGTGATACAGAGAGAGTGCAGGTTTGAGGTGATACAGAGAGAGTGCAGGTTTGAGGTGATACAGAGAGAGTGCAGGTTTGAGGTGATACAGAGAGAGTGCAGGTTTGAGGTGATATGTTTGTAAATGAAGGGCAGGGGAGGGAGAGCGAGCAGCGATCTGTCTCTCTGCATCTTTCTCTCCCTCTCTCCATCAGTGTGCAGTCTCTGTGTTCTCTCTTTCAGTGTGCCATATCTGTCTGTTGTTCTTGCCTCTGTAGAAAGATGGGCACCTTCTGTTGACGGAGAAAAAAAATCTCCATTCCCAAAAGTTTCAGTGCAGCATTAACAGAATGGGTATGACCGGGGCAGTGGGGACATGTACTTCAGGGTAGATCGAGGCTAACTCTTCAGAGGGACTCGCATGAGTGGATACAGCTACAAATACTGCTGTTTTACCTCCTTTCACCAACTCTTCCAGGATTTTAAAGTAGCCCCCAATACCCATGTCCATCCCATATGGAACCGAGAGAAAGAAAATGTGATTTGCCCGTTATTAAAGGGCTTGAAACAGGGAAGTTGGGATTGCAATTCTGGTCTCCGTGCTCATTTTTAGGTCTCGCCTAGCGAAAGCAGCGCATGCGCTGCTCTCGCTGTTGCGAGTACCTTTTGGAATCGATTCTGCGAAGGGCTTGTGTGCACGCTTCTCCATGGACAAACATGGCTGCTCTTGCCATTTGTCCATAGCAGACAGCATGCGCGTGTCCGTTGGACTGTTGACAGTCTGACACCATCGTGCAAAGCTTTCGTTGTCATAGGAACGAAAATGCCGCTTTGTGTGTGCTTTGTTTTTATTTTTTCTGTCAGTCCGCCCGGGGCACAAGCAGGCATCCACTTCTGTCTTTTTGCTGCTATCAGCTGTCCTGACAGAAGTGGATGCCTGCTTGTGCCCCGGGGGAACTGACAGCAAAAACATGCAGGCATCCACTTGTTAACAGGTTGCAGAGAGCAAGACGGTGCCCATTCCTGAAGTCCAGCTCATACCTTATAGCACTAACTTCACAGCGCCCGTCGGGCGCCGCTCATCTATTTAAATGATAAACCAGAGGACACCCTACTCTTATGAGGTGTGTGAGAAATGCCTGTGTGTGTGCTTGGGGGTATCTTCATGTGACCTCGGGCAGCATATATACTCCTCCCATTCTCACCCTGAGGGACAGTAGCCTACCATCAAAGACATACTGCTCAACACACCCCAAGCAGGGGCAACTTACCAAGCCCAGCCAGGAGTCTGCAACGTCAGCCACTGTCCCCTGGTGCTTGAAAAAGACAGCAGCTACTTTCCCTTAAACGTAATGACTTAGGGCAGACTCAGGTATCACATGGGGACAGACGTACCAAACCTGCGGGGGAGTGAAGATAAAGCCATGTCCCCCAGACAGAGGCGGAGAGCTAACAAGCTGTATTTGTTGTAAAATTAATAGGATTATTACCCCAAATATGGTCACTAGGTGACGCCATATTGTTATCTATCGAAGTCTTTCTAGTGGTCCGGAGAATCCTTTACCGAAAGGAAATCTTCGCTCATTTAACACAATAACTTAGCCCTCGTTATGGAATTGTGTTTATTTAGTCCAGCGGTTTTTTGCATCGCTGAAGCTTTTATAAAGACAAATGGCATTATTTCAAATGCATGTTAAAAATATATTTTAAGTTAATGGAAAACATATAAAATAATATAGATGAAACGTCATTAAAATCAGACTATGATTGACGGTTTTCTATTCTTTCGAAATATAGCTTTAGTGGTTCCGTTACATGTTAGTATAGTATTGAAATATGTTTCACCTTTTATTTGGCCGCCGCCATATGCTGTTGGTTATCGTCTCTTGTCCCTTTTCTCTGTCTTCTGTCTTTTGGCTAGTCTTTTCTTTATGACTATAACTTGCTTGGATGTTGCCGGAAGATTGCCTCTTGTTGTACTCTGCTGTCAGGACCACACTTAACTTTAGTATACCTCGCGCATATGTGACTTAAAAAAGCAGAGCCACCTTTCCTCCCGCCGCAGCCATGGGGAAGTCGTTCGCTAACTTCATGTGCAAGAAGGATTTCCACCCTGCTTCCAAATACAATATCAAGAAGGTGAGCGGAATTGTAGGACAATAAATAGACGCCACTGTTGGGCTTAATTAAACCTAGGCCGGCAAACTCACACGTTAACATTCTGTTCGTTTTATCGCCTCATGCACACATTTTTGGCAGGGGCAGGTTGTTAATATTACAGTTTACCTGGCTCATTGGTCCATGATGTGCCAATCCCAATTCATCCTCTGTTACTGGTGAAAAGAAGGGGCACGAGGATCATGACCCAGCAGCTATTTTTTACTGAGGTTGATCCTGGCTGGCTACAGTAAAATATGCTAACCTCTCCCGTGTAAGTTCTCCACACCTTCTGGACACCTTTCACCAGCACCGGGACTCTGTGTACACTACCTTCAGAACAACAACAACCTGCAGGGGTTGAGGAAGACCTCTTATTTTCAGTTACAGATGGACCCAACAAAAACGCCCCAATTACAGGGCTGTCAGCACGCCTTTTCGAGCCTTGATGCTAATTCCATCTACGCAATATAAACTCGTCTTGGCACTTAACAAGTGCTGAAAAGATGAACTATAATTTTGAGCCAAGTTTCTTTCTTTGATATGTACATAAAAACAATGTCTTTGGCATCTCAGATTTACATTTGGCAATTATTACTGAACTTCACTTTGTCGGCTTACGTTTTATCTAGTACTACTGGATACACGAAAATAACTGGTCCTTTTATAGATTTATTCTGAATTTTAGGATGTGCTGGGAATGTAAAAAAAAAAATTACCCCGAGATCCCATTAATTGGGGTTAAAATGGTGGCGGTCGAACCAGGAGAGTGATGCCCTTGCTGGAGAGGTCTTTGTGCGATTTAGTCACAGGTTTGCTTCGTCATATAATACTACTGAGAGCTAATTTGTCTTCTGCAAATCAGTTTATAACATGTAGGTCACATATTTGTATTTTATGTAACAGCTCTGCAGGTTACTGCTACACTTGCCGAGACGCTTGCAAACTGCAAAGCATACGTTTAGAACCTTGCGGTCTTTGGTCAATGTTTTTTTTTATTGCTAAACAGGACCACGTCGGGTAGTAATAAACACTTATTAGAAAGTTTATATAAAAGGTTATCAGTGTAATTATTATATAGATCGATATATCTGACATTCTTACAGTGCATGAATACCTCTCACACCACTTGGAAAAGTAAACCAGCATTGGCATAGCCAATAGGTCTCGCTTTTGGGACCTTATAAGTATTTAGTTATGCAGCACAATCTGGCACATGCATCAACAATGCCATTTGCGATTCCTTATGAGCGAAAAATAAGGATTCGCTAATAAGGAATAGCAAAAGGCTATGCATGTAGAAATCGCTTAAAAAATAGCGATTTCTAAACATTCCTCAATTGCGACTCGCAAATTGCGACTCGCAATTAAGGAATACCTCCCCATTTATTCCAATGGGTCTAGAGGCCCATAGGAATGAATGGGAAGACATTCTCAATTTGCGATTCTCAATTAGAGACTCGCAAATTGAGAATGCAATTTCAAGGGTGCCAGGGTGTTAAAAGGACACCCTGTTGCACCCCTGAAATCTGCATATGAGTACATCTTGCACACACATATGCCCCAAGGGCATGTGTGTGTGTAAAATGGAACTTTGAAAAATGCACTTTAGTGCATTTTTCAAAGTTTTTGCAAATTACCATGAAGTTCAATTTCATGGTAATTTGCTCCCCCTATTAGCGAAGTCACTAGTTTTTTTACTTTAATGCATTGCATTTAAGGAATCTCAATTTGCGATTCCTTAAATGCAATGGAAATTTAAGTAATCGAAATTTAGAGATTACTTTAAATTGCGAGTTTTTCATTTGGGATGATGCATCCCAAATGCAAAAATACCGGTCGCAAAGGGGCAGATTCTGAGAATCTGCCCATTTGCGACCGGTTTTTGCTTTGATGCATGTGGGCCAATATCCTTGGTGCATGGCTAAACACTTATAAGGTCCCAAAGGCGAGACCTGTTGGCTATGCCAATGCTTGTTTATACATGCTTGTATATGCACTTCTGGGGTTCATTCTGTAAGTGTGCTGATAGTAAGTGTTTGCAGTACCCTGATGTAGTATAGAGCAAGTTAGGTGTCCTTTGTGTAGCGCCTTACACCGGCATTTAACCTGTTTCTAAACTCTGAATTGTTTTAGCTAAAAGATTGGGGTTAATGTGGCAATTAATGTGAAAATTGTGCTTTAAGTCTCACCCACCTGCCCACTGACATACATTGATCTTCGCAAGATCACACAGCTTTACTCAGTTGTGAGGCAGCCACGACTTCTGATTCCACAGCAGGTTACAACACCACTAAATACCCAAAGTATGGAAGAGAGCAGAGACGGAATGTGGCTAGAGAGTAGGGTTCAAGAGTGGGTGCGAGGAGAATCTCTGAAAGGCTAGCTCAATTTGGTTGTGTGTAAATTCGTCAAGCTGCCTTCTGTTTCTCTAGTGTGGATGAGTAGGCTAATAGTGAATGACTCTTTTGACTGAGTCACCTCGAGGCACCCAAGGGCTCTCTTGTGAATAGATAAATGAATAGGTGGATGAATAGGAATGTAGAACACTGTTCTGTTAACTGAATCGTCTCAAAGTTGTGCCTGGTCCTCTTATGAAAAGGTCGACGAATGACTGAATGAATAAACTTTTATAGAATGGCTATGTTAAGTGAAGGGCTCAGGGTGCACCTCTTCTGAATGGATGAAAAGGCTTGTACATAAGGATGCAATCCAATTGCCTTTCTTGTGAATGCATGGATGGGTGGCTTATTCATTTGCTTTATAAACGTTCTTGCTTTCTCAAATTTGCTTGAAAATGCACCATTTGCCCTCTTTTTCCCCCCAAACTATTCCCCGAACTCCACTTATGGTTGGCCTCGCTCACTACACTAGCTTGCCATAGGACACTCATCCCGTACTTTTACGCCTCACCACTTTCAAATATTACCAGCCACCACTGTGTGTCTGTGTTTTTCCTGTGCCCTCAACAGTTCGGGTGGGCGGGGGGGGGGGGGGCGAAAGTGAGGGCAAATGGTGCTAGGGACCGGCACCATCAGCCCAAAACGCTCGTGACCTTAAACATAACACGCTATGAACTGTCAGACTCCTGTTGGTGATTGAAATGTTGCCAAACCAGGACTTTCTTTTAGCAGACTGTATACAAACACCACCTGCAACATCACATATTTAAGTCATGGGCTTACTTAGCATGATACATTTTAAAACAGCATTTTTATAAACAACTGGCCCCTTTCACATACATATGTACAATAAACATTATTTCCCTCCTGCACCACCCATGCGTGACCCCCCCCCCCCCCCCCAGGCCGTAAGAACCCCTGTCTACGGGACGGGGTCTTGCTAGCTGGAAGTCGAGCAGAGATGGGGCTAGCAGCGGCGCCATCCGCCCAGTCACGCTGCAGCCCCCGCCTCCGCCGCCCCCAGCCCCCCGCCGTCTGAGATGATTCCCACACAAAGGAGAAGCCCCTCTCTCTCCCCGGCCGTGTAGTAATTCGCCTTTTCTTCTCAGCCCGTGACATCAGAGGCCGCCTCACCATAGATGGAGCTGCTGAGCCCTGAGCAGCGCTGCGTGCGAGCCCCTGAGAGGAAGAGAAACCCGGAGGAGGCGGGAGAGGGCGAGAGAGGGAGTGCGGTGATGTCTGTGTGCAGGCACCAGAAGCCGCCTGGAGTTAATGCGGCCAGACGCCCTTCTCTCTGATCCACACACAGGGAGCGGGGGCGCCCCTTGAGCACCCCCTCTTCAAGGCACAGCCTGCACTCCGCTCCGGGGGACCCTCGTCCGCGCCACCACCACTCTGGGAATAATGAAGAAAAACAATTCCACCAAAAAGGTAAGTTGAAATGACTCTTCCCCCCTGCATGTTTACACCCCACCTCTAGCGGGAACCCCAGCCGCCCTCTGCCCCACCCAGCCCCTTCCCCTGCTGCTGGGGGAATCCTCGCTGTGCAGGGAGGAGGGGGCGCCTCGTGCGGAGGTCCTGCTGCTTGCAACCCCCCCGTGCGCTCCGTGCATGTGGCGGCCACAAACGCCTGCCACGGGAGCATGCACACAGCCACACCATGATGTCTCTTCGGATTGAGGCAGGCACTGGGCGCCGCATCACATCCCTCCCGTGTCTCTCTGACTTTGCGTGTCTGCGAAGGTCTCGCTGAACGGACAAAGCGCAGCTGTCTGCCGTCTCCAGCTAGATGGGCAGAGGGTGTGCCCAGCCCCCCGCAGAGTAAAGCGCCCAATGATCTGTTCGAAAGGGTGTCCCCACTGGCTGATCTTGTGTGTCTGCTCCCCCCAGGGTCCGCAGGATGGAAGCCAGCCGCCCTCGCAGCCGGAGAAGGTGGGATGGATCCGGAAATTCTGTGGCAAGGGGATCTTTCGGGAGATCTGGAAGAACCGCTATGTGATCCTGAAGGGGGATCAGCTGTACATATCGGAGAAGGAGGTAAGGCTGCTCCGGATTACTAGCGCTCTTCTGCGGCCCCCCGGAGGGAGATGTTGTTGATCCTGAGTGAGCGCAGGTCTAGAAAAGGTCCTTTCTCCCAGCAGCTGAGCCGGGCCTTGTTTATTTATGGAGTCAATCATTGAGGAGTTTTTGTAAAGCGCTACACGTCGCCTCTTCAGAGCGCTAGAATGGCTTCGCGCTAGATTTGAGTTCAGATGCTGTGCATCCAGATGTGCTTTGGGAATGATCCTCAAACTTGCTAACACGTTTCAGTCCAGAACCATTCCTGTAGCAGAGCCTCTTAATGCTTTCCAAAATGGTATGCTGATTTAAATAGCGCACTAATCACCCGAGAGGGTATCCGGGCGCTAGGGCAGGTCCCCAAAGGTGCCTATATGAAGAGCCAGGCCTTAAGCTTCTTGCGGAACTCAGGTAGTGAGGAGGAGGCTCTGATGTGTTCAGGGAGGTCATCACCTGTTTTATGTCTTACTTTGTTTATAGGGAGGTTTGCGACTCGCTCATCGAGACAGGCCAACTTCTCTTTACTTCTGTTCTCGCCTGTTTTTCCAATCTCCAGTTGTAATGTCCAAGTCTCTGTGTATAGCTTTTACGGCCCTTCATTTTGATGGCCCAGAATCTATCAGACAGCTCCTTCATCGATACACCCTTCCTAGGATTTTAAGATCGTCCTCCCAGGCCAATCTGGTTCTACCTAAAATGAAGAGAGCCACTTTGGGAGGCAAGAGTTTAGCGGTGGCCTCCGCTAAACTTTGGAACTTGATGCCTCTTAAACTAAAAACCACAGAAAATCTGACTATGTTGCGTAAAGCACTTAAAACGTGTCTGTTTAATAATTAGTACAATCACCCACCGTGCTCCACATGTCGTCTTGGCTTTTACTTACTCCCTCTTTTCCAACTTGGAGCTCAGCGCCTAGACACCTACGGGTAGTAGTGTGCTTTTTGAAATCTCAATTTCATTTCATATGCATTGTGAGAATAAAAGTTATGCACCTTTTATTCCGACCCCAACCCTGTAATTGCAGCTCTACACGTCTGCGTCATCATCAAAACAACTTTATTCGGTCTAAACAAGACCATAAAAATATAATCGTCATAAATACTCACAATTCACACACGTAAAAAAGTAAAACAATCTATGGCAGTGAGCTGCTTATATCCCATAAAAAGCATAAGAAACATATAATATACAGAGGAATTTCTCAATAGGTGAATTGTGTCAATAAAAAGAAATACATCAAAAAATCTATACGTCACATCTAAAAGATTAAGAGAAACGGAGTTAAAAAAACAAAACCTTAAAAAGCAATGATAATAAGTACAGGTCCACAACCAGCTTCTTCCAAAAAGACTAACAGCATTTACATATCAACACACCCCTTATCAAACTAATTTCGCAGCCACAAAAACGAGGCAGAAAGCGAGCTACACAATGCGTGGAGTACACACCCGAGTGACTGCATAAATAATGCAGGTTTTACTTGTACAAACTGCAAAACTTTCAGTAGCGGGATTAAATACATTATTCGAGGGGTTAGATAAACACAAAAGAAAACAACATGCAGTAAATCCTGGGGAGAAAGGGTATCACAAGTGCAGGGGCATACCACTGTACTCCACTCCACAGTTTTAGGGAAGGCTAACAACAAATGAAACATGTCTGGGTTATTTGCAGAGTGAAGGAAACTAAGCCATGAAGTATAATACCTGTGCAGCACCTGTGCTAGTAACTTTATGGAGCTGTCCTGGTTCCTGAAACGTGCAAATGTCCTAGAACTTTTGAGAACACCTTCTGCTCTGTGTCAAGCTAGATCTGTGATACTAATAATGATAGCAAGCGCCTTGCAAGGGGTACGAAAGCTCTATATATGTCCCATCACAGTACAACAAAACTGCTCATTTATGTAGAGCGTATTAGTTACTACATTGTCTGTTTTGGCCCCCGATAGTGTTGTTATCTGCACCCAGCAGCACTTACCTCCTTCACGAGGATGAAAAGCTGGGCCAGTTAAACATGTAACTTTCAGTTTGCATCCAGATTTCTGCAGCTGGGGCATCAGACCACCAACACCACCTCTCAGGAGCCAGACTAGCCTAGCTTTAAAAGCATGACGTGCTCATTTCTTCAGAATGTCCAACTCTGTTATTGCTTTTGAAACCCGAGTTTAATGGCGGCTGTTCAGACTGCTGCTGGTTCAATGAGTCTGGCGTTGGGCATCTGTGTCACGAGACTTGAGACATTGGTGGCCTCTTGCCTGGGTCTTGCAGAGTGTTGGCTCTACAGCATGGCGGCTGCCTTTGTGACACATGTGTAGGCAAGGCACGAGCCTAAGTCCTCTTGACTTTAGTGCGAGCCAGTCTAGGCCTCATCATGTGGGACCGTGATGGCTGGCCTCTTTGCTGCCGCATCGTACAACTCTGCCTTCAGTGAGGTTGAGAGCAGCTCTGAAGCTGGGGAGTCTAGCTGCTGAGGAGCCACAGAGGAAGGCTTTCACTAAGGCCTTCTTAAGAGCTCATCTTAAAGAGGAGGAGATGTGGCCTAACTCCCAGAGCTGCCAACATTGAAACTGGGGAACAATGTTCGAGTCCACCGTGGGCTCAATATCCCGTGATTCCAGACACGTCACTCATCTCCCTGTGTCTAAAATAAAAAGAGACCCTGTTGAATGTACTCTGGTACCCATATAAAGCGCCTAAATTCTCTTGCTTGCACCAAGTTTGAGCTAAATAAACCTGCAAAAAATAAAACAGACGTAAAGAATAGCACAGATACCACGCGCAAACGTTATTCTATGAAGCCCACAACTTTACATTCAAATGCCAGGTTGGCGTAACAAGGCTTCTTGGTCTTGATTTCACCCCACACTTCCTGTCTTTTTATCTCACTCTTGTAGGTTCTTCTTCATTCTTGCTTTCTCACTTTGCTGCTGTTTTCCTGTCCTTTTCTCCCTTTTCAGCCTTTCTCTTCCATGCTCTGGGCCAAGTCTGATGACGAAAAATAACATTTACCTGGTACCCAAAATGAGTACTGGTGCTTAGCACCTATCCGCACTGGCACAAATTAAGCACTGGTTGCCAAATACCTAAGCTCTTTAGTCTTGATGTCATCTTTTGCAATGTTCTTCTTTCACCCTACACTTCCTGTCTCTTAATTTAACTCTAGCAGGTTCTTTTTCATCCCCACTTCCTCCTTTGTCGCAGTTTTCCTGTCTTTATTTTCAACCTTCTTTCTCGCTTTTCTTTTTTTATCGAGCTAGCTCAAAATCTGATTACAAAACGATGGAAAATAAATTCTGTTTTCCAAAATTACTGCTGTTGACCACCACTTTCTACAACCACCAATTAGCACTGTTTTATGCTGTAAGGGTTGCTAATCTGCCTGGGCACAGTGTAGGCTTGAACCAACTTCTCTTTGCCTTTTCTTAATTTTAGGGAGTGGCATGGCTTCTATTTCTAGTTGGGTTGTGGCATTCCTTATACATGTGGCTAGATGCACCCGAGTTGCAACAGTTATTTGGGCGGCGTCTGTCTGCATGGATGCATTCTTGTTTATGTTGTTGCACAGTGCGTTGCACAATCGCCATATGTTGGTGATACTCTTATCACGTAATGGCAGAGGCCATCTCTGATAAATGTAGACCAAGACTCCATTTCCAGCACCAATCGGGATTCTAGGCTTTTCACGATAATGTGGACTGGAGTTCTTTCTGTATTGTCATAATGAGAGGTCCGGCCACGGTCTGGAGATTGTTATTTTGTTTGAGTCTGTAGGTCTGGTTAGAAGATGTCTTATGGTGCCAGGGGAGTTATCTTACTAATTGAATGGGATTTCAGACCTTTACTGAGGCAGATTGCATGAATAACCTTATTCCGAAACATAAAGAGTTCCTGAGGATATGACCACGGATGGATAAAGCTCTCTTACCTCTGGATTTGATCTTCTATAGAAGAGCTTGGATTGACTCTCGAGACAGCAGCTGGAGGTATAAGACTGATTCTCTCGGCTGCTGAAGGAGGAGTCATATTATTGACGCATTTAAACATTAACCCCTTCACCGCGGCAGGAATTCCACCGCGGCGCTGGGGGGGGTTTGGGGGCAGCGCGGTGGCGCTGTGCTCGTGACGGAACTGCTCCGTCACGAGCCACGGTTGAGCTGTGCTCATGACGGAGGGGTTCCGTCACGTCTCCGCCCACTGCGCTAATCGCCCGCACAGGCGGGGAATTAGCGCCGCGTGGGCGGAGCGGCGGCCAACGGCCGCAGCATGACGGAACCACTCCGTCATGAGCACACGGCAACCGTGGCTCAAGCCGGCGTGGTTCCGTCATGAGCGGGGAAGGGGTTAAGGTGTCCAACTTGAAACATGCTGCCTATCACAGAAAGCCGGGGAATACATCTTCTGACATGGGACATGCTTTTTCTGGTTGTCTGATAGAATATGGTTGCTAAAAATATTGCATGCCAAAAATATAGAGGACCAAAATATTGAGAAGATAAGTGCAAATAGGTAAGATAAATGTACTATTCTCAACTCCTTATCTACATACCTTGAAGATATATATATCGTCACGGTACA
Source organism: Triturus cristatus (assembly GCF_964204655.1). Taxonomy (NCBI): domain Eukaryota; kingdom Metazoa; phylum Chordata; class Amphibia; order Caudata; family Salamandridae; genus Triturus; species Triturus cristatus. The sequence continues at coordinate 167,698,126 of NC_140595.1, read as the reverse complement.
TATATGTGGAGTTATATATAGTAAAACTTTGCTTTTCCCATAGAAACTTGCAGCCACAATATATTTGTCCTCGATATTCTTGAAACAATATTTTGCCCCACGATATTTTGGAAACAATATTCTGTCCAAAAACCATTTTTTCCTTATGGCTGGAAGAATGTCCCCTTGGTCAATGCCTTTAACTTAGAGTTCATGTTCAGGTCATTGTATAAAACAAGTTCACAGTTTTTAGGTTGAGCCCGAGCAGCAAATGCGCTGCTCTGCGAGGCAGGTTGTATTCAGTTATGGAATACAAGCTCCGTCCATTTCCTGCCCATCTTTTCAAACGGCTCCTGTTACTGTCCTTTTGAAATCATTGCTTTTCATTGATAAATAGGTTTACTACTCCCTCCTTGGTACCGCCTTGTCTGCATTTGTAACCTCCCACGAGGACGGGACTTTTTACTTGTGTTGTTACACAGTTTGCTTTATCGAAGCTGTGAGCACTATTTTCTTTAATGATCTAACATTATTCCTGCAAGGCAGCATGCCGCCAGATTTTATATTTGTAATAGTAATGTATATCTTTAATTTACAGCGAGGTCCACTTTAACTATAGGAACTGTGCTTATTTATTTAATTTACAGTGCGGTCTGCTTTTACTATTGTACTGTATTGTATTGTAATGGCATTTATATAGCACTTACTACCCCTGACGAGGCGTTGAAGCCCTTCTTCGGCGAGTAGCACGCTACTGTGGAACCCATAAAGGATTAGTGGTGAATTAGTCAAGTGAAATATGAAAGTAATTTGAGTGTTGGGTATGTAAGTCACTCTAACCTTGAAAACGGCAAGCAGCAACTAAAAAAAGGGGCGCAGTCACCATTATAGTGGTCTCGCATGTGCGAGAGTTTGAGCTATTGGCATCACAAATAACAATGCCTTTTATATGTGTGTTGCTTTTAAAAACACATAAATAAAAGGCATTGTCATTTACAGTGCCAATATCTTAAATTCTCGCAAATGCGAGACCTATTGCATTGAAAATGCTTGTTGTTGTGTGTGAACCAGTGCAACTGTTCTCCCAAAAAGAGCGCTGTAAAGTAGGGAGATGGAAAGCATCCCAGAACAACGTGTTCTATCCAAGGAGCAAAACTTCTGTTTTGGCCCTATTGATCTTGAACCAACTCCACTCTACATGATCTTCTGTCACCAAACACTCTCAGCCTTTGTGGCGATCTCTTTCTGGGGGCCGCAGACTTGTTAGTGGGTGTGGGTATTAATGCCCATCTCTGGACAGTCTCGTGAGTGGCAGCACGTAAATGGTAAACAACAAGTCCAAGAGTTGGTAGACCAGGAAGACTATGGGACAGCTAAAAGGGGTTCAGACTTGAACAGGCCATTTTAACTGACTGCTCCTGATAAGTTAGTATTCATCCAAACCACCCTCTGGGACGTATGAGGGATCCACGAGGCCTCAGTCTTGTCAGCTAAGATTACCAAAGGCTGGTGACAGGTCAAGGAGAATGAGGGTAGAGAAAAGAGAGCCTCTCTGTCAGCCGGAGTCAGGATGTATTCAATCCAGTGGGAAACAGCGTCTACATTGAGGTTTTTACCATGTTGTGCCTTTACAATACATGTTTTTACCACATATATGCCTTTACAGCACGAGCCTTTACCACACATTTGATTTTAATTTTTTTAAATATATATAAACAATGCGTGGTAATGGCATGCATTGTAAAAGCATATGCGTTCTAAAAAAAGCGGGGTAAAAACTGGGTTGTAAAGGCATGTAAAGTATTTCCCTGCGTTGTTCCATCATACAACCAATCTTGTGATCAGAGCAGTTTCAGTTCCACAGGCAAGTCTTTAGCCAGACCAGCAGATGCCTATAAACTTGATTGTTCCGTAAAGGTGGCCACAGTGGCATTTTTCATCCAATTGGGCAAATAATCAGTCCTTATTAATCCCCGTGATCTCTCTAACATGATACAAGATGAGAAAGCAATGGATCACATTTCTGACTCCTTCTTGCTCAGTTATAACCTCAAGGGCAGCTACATATCTTGAATTAAGAACTCCACTCTCATCATCATGCAGACCACCAAAACACTCCTGATATAGCCCAGACTGCCGATCTACTCACTTCCAACCGTGCACAAGCACGGGAGTTGGTGCTATCACCCACAGAAAGTTTTTCAGCGCCTCTTCGGATATATGAAGACTAAATAAATGCAACACTACTATAAGTTGTGCTCCTCGGAGAGCCAAAGGAGGCTATCTAATGACCAATAGTCAGCCACGGTTGATGGTTCATGGGAGAGTTTCTTGTGGAAGTATTGGAGCTTGGACTTGGGGAGGCAGCCGGACAGGAGAAAGGAGTTGGTAACCTATACTATTAGCTTGGCTTGAAGATCAGCTGAGCCCATAGCTGGATCAGATTAGGACAGAGACCTGGTCTGTTCTGTGAAGTGGTGAAGTAAGGTAATGTTAGGCGTTTGTAAAGGTGAGTGGTTAAATGTGTATGAGAGGGCACAGAGGACATCTGTGTACATTTCTTGTGTGTAAGTTGGTGCATCATTCCGGCAGTGATGGGTTGGACAGTTACGGGGAGGAGATCTCATGCCTTGGGTTCAGGATACTTCCAGTTGCATGAAAGAACACATTGAGTTACTTCTTCCTTCCTGGATCTAGGCCACAAAAGAAATACTCTTACTCGGTTTCAAATAAGTCTTTTTGTATTTTGCGACATCTTGTTTGAGGGCATCCATTATAGGGCTTGCCCTGAGGCATTTCCAGGAACACAAGTTGGCCTTGTTTAGGTCTGTTGGGAGTGAAGGCTGGAGTGTTTTTTATTATTTTGTGGTTACGTACTTTGCTGGTGCAGGCCGGGGACTCCATCGGTGGATTTGGTAGGCCTGTAGTTACAGAAAGCTTTGGTGCATCTATAAAGTCCTTTCTGTTGTCTTCAAAGACTTATTTTATGTTCTTACAAGAACGGTTGCCTGTGCGCCAGAGGTCACTGAAAGTGCTTTGACTTTGACAAAGATAGTCTGTCTCCTGGTGGAGAACAGTGTGTGAGGGTGAGTTTTGGTGTTAGGCAGCTTTATGCATACTCCTCAAAGTCCAATACATCTTCCAGTAGTTGCCTCAGAGTTCTTGAGCGAGATATCGCTTTCTTTGGCACACCTAAAAGTTAAGCGAGATTTTCCTGATTAATTTAGATTATTTTGGCCATGCACCTTTATAGAACAAGCCCAGTGAATCGTTACATGCTTTCAAACAAACAGACCAAGTCCAAGATCTCTCGGTAGTTAGAAGCAAAGGAATTTATCGCTTTCAGATTCAGTGTTTCATCTAAAGTTCCTTCTCTTCTCTGGCCGTGCGCCTACCTTCTTTCCTGTATTCCTGAAACAAGCTAACTCTTGCAACCACTTTGCACACTTTCTATAATGGTTCCATAAAATACCTCAAGCACCATTCCGAAATCTCACACTATCATCTATTTTTTTAGACTCTTTCAGATCTGTAGGATTACTCATTTTGCTAGGTTATCTCGCGGTAGCTTATTGTGGAAAAACTTGAGCTCTGGAAATGACATTTATGGAACTGGCGCAAGGGCAAGCTTTAAATCCTTTCCTTTATGACTTCTATAACTACTTCAGAAAAGAATGTCCCAGTGATTCTGTTGAACTCCAAAAGATTCAAATGTATTACATCTCTAAGGGCCATATGTATCAATGTTAGGTTTTGCGATTCTCAAATAGCGAATTTTTGAGAATCTCTATTTGAGAATCGCAAAACGCTATGTATGTAGGATTTGCAATAAATTTTGCAAATCCTACATATTCCTCAATTGCGAATCGCAATTCGCAATTAAGGAATACCTCCCCATTCATTCCTATGGGCCTAGAAGCCCATAGGAATGAATGGGAAGACATTCTCCATTTGCGATTCTCAATTAGAGAATCACAAATTGAGAATGCAATTTCAAGTGTGCCAGGCTGTCCAAAGGACACCCTGTTGCACCCCTGAAATGAGCATGAGTGCACATGTGCCCTTATGGCATGTATGTGCGCCACATGCCACTTTGAAAAATGCAAAAATGTGCATTTTAGAAAGAAATCGTAAATTACCACCAACCTGTAGTTGGTGGTAATTTGCGATTCATTATGCCATATTCGCACAACTTGGGTGCCTCAGACATTCCATTTAAGGAATTGCAAATTGCAATTCCTTAAATGCATTTGCAAAATAAGGAATCACAAATTGTGCGATTCCTTATTTTGCAAGGCAATTTTTCTTTTATACATACTATAAAGCCTAATTGCGATCGCAAACGCCAAAATTCTGCGAATTTCGGCATTTGCGATCACAATTTTGAATGATACATATGGCCCAAAATGCCATGACTGCTTGTGCATGTGCATATACAACTTAAAAAACATAAATACCCTAAAACCTTAAAAATTTCGGCTAAGTATTTATATGTTTTAGTATAAGTTTTTCTTTTTTACCTCCTGTATTTGATATTGTGCGTAAACTTATTCACACCAGTAAAAAAAGGAATAAATAAATAAATAGCCAAAACGTCTAATTTTGTTTTTGTTTTTAAAGCTTAGCTTGTCTCGTCTTTATGTGATATCGTGATTATACTTGTTCACAACAACACAACACTTCCAAAATTATAGATAAATATACAAATACATAAATAAATAAACAAATACATAAGTACATGTTACTTCCCTACTTCCCCCGCATGAACAGGAGGCTACTGCTGTTTCAGAGGAAGTTTGGCAGGCAACCATGCTTGTCTGGATGTTTTACAAAATATAAATACATTATTTTCCTTTGTTTGGTAAATCTTGAATTGCTATATGCAATTTAAATTCTCACGTCAGCGGGGTTTGTGGCCCTTCATAATTTCTGTGGTTGGTGTGAAGAACATTTTTTGCTTGGCCTGACTACATTGAAATAATAAAGTTATGCACTTCCTGCCTTTTGGTCACTTTCATGCATTACTCCTATCTTTAGCAAAGCACATGTTTAAAATCTAAAATTCTATTTTAGAGGTTTCTTGGTTTGAGTATTCCAAACTGATGAGCTTTTTAAAGTGCTATTTATGCAGACACATTTATTTTTGCTGGCAAAGGATGACCACAGTGGTTCCCTGAGTAGGCTTGCTGTGTTGATTGGCCTCATAAAATGGCACAGTATTCTAGCACCAATTTATTTACACATTTGCAACACAGTTTAGTGCAAAATGTTTATTTGTCTTGAAATTGCCTGTGCAAATGTTTTAGGTTTCAAAATCGTTTAAGCTTTCCAAACAGCTGAGGGTGATAATATCACATTAATACTCTAAAATGTGCCCCTGCCAGAGCTGTGTTGTTGGGATCACCTCTTTTGAGGTGCACTGCTCCGAGCTCTCTTGAGCACCCCTCAGTACTTGAAACTTGCAGGTTCTAGACATGACCACCAGCGGTACCTGTACTTCTAATGTTGTTCCCACAATATAGACACCCTGTAGTCCGACGCTTACTTCCGGGAGCCTGCTATTGGTTGTCGGGCAGCCATGAGGGCTATTGACTTCTATGATACTAGCAAATAGCCACCACTCTTAACCACCCACATACAGGCGTGGCCACTGGCCAGGGAAATTGTCATCGAAAGGATTGGAAATCCGAGGATAGGAGTAAAGGAGAGAGGAGACATGCAGAGTTTAAAGGTGATGGGGGCGATTTAAACACTTAAATCAGAAAAACCCAGCTTTAATATAAATACAGTGCGTCTGGTCATGGATAGCTCGGTGTATAGCAGGATGCTTAGATTTCTTAGTGTGACCGCCAAGGGACCGCGTGCATTGTTTTTGCTTTCATGTCCCTTCTCTGATAGTGTACCGTCCTGATCAGAACCTATCTCCACTTACCTAAAAGTATCTTCAGCCCTTAGGGAATGCCAACTAAAGCAGAATTTGCTGGAGCAGACCAGATGTCAACACGCCCCAGAAGTAGACGGGCCAGTCCCTCAGCCGTAGCCAATGAATCCAATTCATACAGATGTTTTTGCATTGATTGCATCCGAGCGTGTGAGGCATTCGCTGAGTTGTGAAAATTGCATGAGATGGGAATAAAAACCTGAGCATGCAAAAACCTCAAGTACAAGCCGTGGGGACCCACACAACCTAAAAACAAGTGCCCGTCCTCTTGCCTAGGCAGAAACAATTGAGTTAAAGGACGAGAGCTACTGAGAATGCAGGGGGGTGAGTGTGTTTTAGAGGTAAAATGTGCCCGAGATACTCCAATTCAGACAGCTCCTTGACATGGAGTGAGGTTTCTTTGATTTAGGGTTCAAGCAGGGCTTACTTTGTGTCGGTGGTTGTAGGTGGAGGGAACCAACACTTTTGTTTGAGGATCAGGTCTTATTTTTCATCATCAGACACAGAGTATGAGCAAGAGGGAGAGAAAGACAGGAAAAGGAGAAGGCGGGAGGAAGAAAACGAACGGAAAACAGTGACAAAGGGAGAAAGCAGGGATTAAAAAGAACCTGCAAGAGTGGGATGAAGAGACAGGAAGAGTAGGGTGGTGGAAAAAAGAGGCTTGAGGCGCAATCAAGTCTAGGCCACCCTAGAGTTTGACCGCACTGATGGAAGTCTTCTAAAAACAACTTTGGGCCTTGGCTTCCTTTAAATTACAGATTAGGCACTTTCTAAAAGGAAGCCACATTTTAGATTAGTATGGATGCAATTCATCTGAGGCTACATTTAGACGCTGCCATCTGCCGCCTTTCTGCTGTTCTTCTGTGGGTTAGGGGGTTTTACCAGCGTGGATGCCTGGTGTGCCGCCCTTACTACACACGAGGCGCACACAATGTGCTGCGCAGCTGGCTACACTTCAGGCTTTTTAAATACAGGCTTTCCTGACAGCGACTCACAGCTTTCGCCCTTTAAAGTTGGAATGCAAGTATGTGAACCAGGCGCTTTATTCGACATGGGGCATTCCTGTGCTGTTTAACAGCTGCGGGCTTTGAATGGGCATTTTGTACCTGGGGCGAAGGCGCGTCCATTCTGATACCTCTGCATTGAAGGGCAACAGTGGTTTGTGGCCCTAGAAAGTGGAATTCAAGCGAGGACTCTATCTGTGGGGAAAAGTTTTTTTTTTTGATGAGTTGCACATCCAGGACTTTTTTGACCTATATGTTTTGCTCTGGTATATGAATTCTTCTTCAGGTAGATTCTGTGAGCATGAACATGATATAATATTTATCATTTTTTTGTGGACATTTGTGTTTTTTGTGTATACAGAAACACCTGGCAGGTAGCTAGCCTTGCTTTCCCTTATACAAGGTTTTTTTTTTTTCAAACAAATTTTTATTAGTCAAATGCACAATCAGCGGAGCTCTGTATCCCAGAGGCATCCGTAGCATCTATGAATCAAATCCTGACTTTGACCGTTTTCCCATATAATAACAAAAGAAGAGTACAGAAGGGACATGCATATAAAATACAGCCCAATTAAGCAAAAAAACAAACAAACACCCCCCACCACCCCACACCCCATCGCACAATACAAGGGTTTTTTAACAGCAAGGTTAGCTTATCTCCTTTGCACTACTAGTATGATCGTCAAAAAGACTGGGGAAAAAGTACCTTCAGTGTAAGTTTTCTGGCACAAGCCTTGCATTTTGGGGATCGAGGACCACTCCTTCCTCTAGTCAGGGCAAATCAGCTTTCAACCTTTAGGTGAACGTTAGGAGAAAAAAATCCTGTCCTCTCTGGCCACCATATTGGTATGTGTAGGTGTATTGATTATATGCAGAACACTCGGTGGGTGCTTACATACAGAAGGAGTGGTAAACAGTGTTTTTAATGATTACAACCAAGTCACAGTGGAATAGATATACAGTTTTACATAGCTGATACATTTACGTCTTTTAAGGGGCCCTAACAGGTACTAAAATGCAACTCTGGAATGTACCCGTTACATATTCAAATATGGTGATAAAATTCGATTGGATACATTTAAGTATCTGGCATTTACATAGTGGCAGGAAATGACATTTATGAATAAATTATTGATATTAGATATTAGAAGACCTCTTTTAAGCTAAATTTGTGTTCAGTGCGAAGACCACGGCAAGGATATCTGCAAGTTTTTTTTTTATGTTGTAAAGCTTTGTAAGCTTATTTCACTGAAACGTAATTGTTGTCACCGCTTGTAGGCTGGTGAATTGGCCTTTTCGAGCGGCAACCTTTCGAAGTCAGTGCCACCGTGTTTTAGTGGCCTGACTGAAATCCAATATAGATCATTGGGCTACATTGAAAAATCATCTGCCTGACACCGAACTACTGCAATGTCATGAAGTGGGTGTGCGCCAACCCCATATTTTTGTATCTTGTCCTGGGATGTCCAGATACGTCCATATGGGCTAGTGCCATGTTTTAAGGTTGACTACTCAGGCTCCAGTTATGATAGGCATGCAAACGACAGACTCTCCAGGTTGCAAACTGCACATATGGTGAGTACTGGCTGCGCTGTGGTTTGGCATTTATCATCCTTGGCTCTGGCTTTGTACAGGCCTGGGACGTTTGACTAGAATAGGTATGGTTTTGTGAAGATTGTGGTTGATTAGTGAATATCAGTCTGCCCGTTGTGTCGATAAATATGGATATTGGGTGCTGGGAGGCAAACCTCCTGGCATCCCCATCATCAACCAGGGCTAGGTAGCTCACTGCCAGTTGATCTAGTCTGCCTGCTACTGTGGCACGAATTATGCAAATGGTGATTCTGTACTACAGAAGGGAAGTTTGAGGTATCTACAAGCAAGTTTGGCACATCCCTATCGAAGGCCGGACCAAGAGTGACACGCAAGCACTATTTTCCCACTGGTGGTGCTCACCTCCGAAGGTCCTGTTGCACCGGTGGATCCTGTTTGTTTGATGGTCTCCCCTACCTCTGCCATCAATGGAATTAAGAAAACACAAGGAAATGATGGAGGGAGTGCTGAAACTTTTCAGACACTCACTCCTAGTCACAGATCTGGGTTGAATCCATCATTGTTCTTTAGCTCACCTCAGTTCAGACCTGGCTATATGCAAATCAGTCTTGACCCTGTGCCTCATGGGAACAGTTCCGCCTGAACTGCCAAGCCAGGTCTTTCCTGGACCGGAAACAAGCATCCTGGGGCCGGTTTCGGGGTAACACCCTTCATCAGCTAGGAGAGCTTGAATCCAGTGGCAAAGTGAGCAAGAGACCCACGTCTGGGCATACCCTGCCAACTTAGGGAATTACCGAAGTGGTAAAGACAGGGCTGGCACTGCACAAGATGAGGCCTGCCTTTTGTGAGCCGCAGGATTGGATCTCCTTGAAGCCTGCCGCACGCGTATTTAGATTGCTGTGCAGGGTCGACCAATATTCCAGTGACCTGCATGGATGGAGTTTTGTAAGCCCCCGACGTTAGCTAAGAGGGGACTTCTTCCCTCTTTTGGGAAGCAGAACGTTCCCTTCAGGCTCAGATTTATATCTGCTTTACCTGTTTTTGAGGTGCCAAGCAAGGATGACGAAGTAATTGCAGTGGCGCGGAAAGATATCAAACCAACCATAAAGTGTTGTGGAGAGACGAGAAAGGAAAGTGCAAAGTATGAGCTAAGAACAGCAATGTTATCTCCCAAGGAAATACCTCAATACATGTAAAACATCACGAGTTTAAAAAAAAAAGAATTTTAGGTGAAGGAAACTCCCTTTGTCTGAAGAAGTTAAACCCGCTAGGCTAGTGGGCGTAAGCAGTGTCTGCAGTAAAGCTGCGGGATTTGTGTTTGCTCTAAATTCTCACGAGAGAGTAAAGAGCCTTGGCTGGTATTGATGTATTCCGCCAAAATTCTGCATTTCAGATAGCAGATTGACACATCCTGCACTTTTTCTTCCGTTTCCCAGCTCTGCGCTTCTGGTAATTGTTCTTTCGTTTCCAGTCTCACTTCATTATTGGGTGACACTGGGGAGACATTTGCAGACTCGGTGCTCAGTGCACAGCTGGGCTCGCGCCACTTCCTGTCAGGCCCGCCGTGTGCAACTTGAGCCGTCCGGCCGAGTCCAGCTAGAGACTTGGCTCTTATTATTTTTCCGCTCCTGTATAAAGGTAGTTGGCATAGAGCCTTGAAGCCGGCAGCCTATAGCAAAGGCGTCCCTGACCTGTGCCCAGTAAAAGGATAATTATTCACCCATCATCAATGCAGCCCTGTTGTCGAGGTGGATTTTGGAGTTTTTTAATATTATTTTGTTTTTACATTTTAGTATTTTTTTTTATATGCCTCTGTACAACTGTGCTGGCGGGGTCATTGTGTCATACATACGTTTCCACAGGTTGATGAAGAGCCTTACTTTGTATCACCTCATTCTATTGGTTGAGGTGCAAGTATGTGAGCGGAACTGGAAACTGAGTATGTTGAATGGGCGGAACTGGAAACTGAGTCTTGGCTGTACGGAACTGGAAACTGAGTCTTTTGGTTGGGCGTAGCTGGAAATTGAGTCTGTTGGGTGGGCGATACTGGAAACTGAGTCTGTTGGGTGGGTGTAACTGGAAACTGAGTTTGCTGGATTGGCGGAACTGGAAACTGAATCTTGGGTGGCGGAACTAGAAACTGAGTCTGTCGGTTAGGCGTAACTGAAAACTGAGTCTTGGGTGGGTAGAACTGGAAATTGAGTCGGTTGGGTGGGCGTAACTGGAAACTGAGTTTGCTGGATGGGCGGAACTGGAAACTGAGTCTGTTGGGTGAGCGGGACTGGAAACTGAGTCTTGGGTGGGTGGAACTGGAAATTGAGTCGGTTGGGTGGGTGGAACTGGAAACTGAAGCTGTTGGATGGGCGTAACTGGAAAAGGAGTCTTGGGTGGCGGAACTGGAAACTGTGTCTGTTGGGAGGTCTTCTTAAATTAGGAGATGAGGCGCCACTGCACAGAGATCAATAATGGTAGGGTTGAATTAAGAATGATATGAAAGTATCTTTTAAGCTGCTTCCTGGATGACAGTGCGCCAGATGTGTTTCTGCTATGTTGATGTTGGGGAAGGGGATGTTGGAGAGTGAGGGTATAGAGTTGCAGAGGCAAGGTTCTGCTACTACATTAATACAACCTGCAGTAGTGGATATGTTTGTTAATGGTGATCACTTAATATTGAGACTAATCATCGGGATGGGTGTTTCTCTGGGAAGATAGTTTATTGTCTAAGGACATTGGCTTTTCATTTTGGATAGCCAGGTGAGTAACACATGTTGTTGAACTTATTTTTGGATCTTACCGCTGTACTTTGAATCTGGCGGGTATTGGGCATCAGCAGTCCAAGGACACAAGTCACTCTACTGGCCAGGCAGTAGTTTTTGGACCTGCTGCTACATGTGGTTGTGGACTCCACGAAAACTCCCAAGAGCGAGTAACAGTACCTGATGTAGAGACAATTGGGGCCAGAGTGGCAGTTTTCATGCGGCTTGGAGGCAGCATGAGGTTCTTGTCGTGTTAATTAAGCGTGCTGAGCTGAGGGCCTGTGACTTTTGTAATGTGTGCTCACTATGAAAATTGAGCGACAAAGAGACTCCCTGAGGCTTTCTCAGTGCCGGATTTTCCTGTGTCTGGGACAGCAGCCATTTATTAAGATGGACCAATATAGTTGAAAGTTCAATCAGGAGTGCATCTGCTTTTGTTTTACTGAGGAAGAACCAGTTTACTCACACCTATTGTTGGATGTTGTCTAAGTAATCATCTATCCTTCGTGCTCTTATGAAAAATATGTGTATAACAAGCATTTGCAATGCAATAGGTCTTGCGTTTACGAGACTTTGAGGTATTGTAAATGACAATGCCTTTTATTTATGTGTTTTGAAAACCTGCAAGCGTAGCGTACCGCTTGCAGGTTTTCAAAACTCATAAATAAAAGGCACACATTTGCAAGGTTTGCCAAAGAAGCCAACTATGCTATGCACATCTCTTCCATTTTCAAATGGAGTCATTCTTATCATTACAAAAATATATATTACTCTCCCTCAAGAGAAGGCTTGTTTACCTTGTATATGCAAAGCTTTATCAATGAACTAGTTGCAAAGGAGGATGCATCTCAGATCAAAGGTTTCTTATCGGGGATTTCTCACAAGAGTATCAACCATATTTTTCCCCATTCCCCCATATTACTGTTATTCTTTTACGGTAGAATGTGCTTTGCAGCCAGCAACAAATATATGCCTCCATGGGGCTCTGATGTATAATTATGCTGAATAGTTTTTTTTCTTTTGCTATCACCCATGAAATGGCCCTCCTGTGACATTTCAAATATTCCTATCAAGGCCTATTTCTGCGCGAGTACCCAAAGCCATCCATATCCATCTTGTATCACAATTGTAAATGCCACCATCCATTAAACAAACCATCTGCATACGCCCTACATAAAACTTGTGAACAAATGTCAAAGCTTAGAATATAAGGGAAGGCTACATGGAATCATTTCGCCTTTCACATTGTGCAGGTCTGAGAGCCAGTCACGGATAATTTCAAACTTCATTCAGCCTGAGCAGCAGGCATCAGGCTACATTCCCAGGGCTAAGGTCCTCAAATCATTATCTCCTCTTAACGGAAGAAGTTATGTGATCTGAAGATGTGAAAAATCTGAACAATGCAGAACTTTGTGGGTCATGGCGGCCATCTTGAGGCGGATAGAACAGCTCGTTTCACGGAGCCACAGAGTCTGAAGCGGTAGATAGTGTTTGTTCTGTAGATGATGGAGGTTTTTCAGAAATTCGAGGTGGAGCTCTGCATACAAGGGGTTCCAGCGTTCACAGCATTCATTCAAAGAGACTGACAAGAGAGGTTGCTCCCTTCCTCCCTTGAACACTGTCAGATTAGTAATTTCATCATGATGTGAGTTTGAATCTGTGAACTGCGGACGATAGTCTCCTGAGTTTGTTCGCTGCAGACGCCGGGAGGGTGGGATGAACACGGATTAATGTTCGCGTTCCCATTCGTCTTAGCTTCAGTCCACTATATGTTCGAACACTTAACAGTTGCCCTAGTTAAGTTCCGGTTATTCTTTTCAATTCATTTGAAAAAGCTATTAAGACCAGAAGGAGACATCCTTATATAGATTGATAAAAGAGACAACTGAACTGAAGTCACTCTCCATAGAGTCACTGTCAAGTGCACTAAATAAAACGTTTCAATAAATCATTTAAATAGATATGCCTGTTTGCTGCACATGTATGGCACTGCACCCGGTGTCAACAGGTGACATCCTCCGTGGCCTTACACCAACACTGAGCAGAAAGAATGATATTTGTTGTATCCTCCCGTCAAAGGTAAAGGGAAAAATGTGGTGGAATTGGAGGATGGTCAAGTTTGGAGTGGGGACAGAGTAGCTAGGTAATGTTCTCACTTTTTTTTTTCTTTCCTGTTATGTTGGGTAAGGAGATGTGTTGTATCCTCCCCTTTTCTCCCACCTTGGTACCTTCCGTCCACCCCCTCCGTCCCTCTTACCTTGGTATCTCCCGAAGCTCACCTTAGAATGTTGACAACCTGCTCATGTCAGAGAGCGGATGGCTTGGAATAAAGTGACAGTTGTACTTCCCTGGCTCTGTGTCACTTTGATTACTACAATATTCTTAAAGCCAGAAGGACTGTGCAGTTCAAATGAATCCTGCACATGCACAGCTTGTACAATGCAAGAGGCACATTACATCCTTTAGCTTTGGATAGCCTGTGATCACCTGCTGCATGGATCAAGACAGCCTCTTAAGACACGTCGTGCACCGTATACTGAAGGATACTCAGAGTGAGGAGTCCAACTGAGTTCGTTTGTATGTTTGTCCTCTTTTATACGAAAATTTGTAAATACAAGTATTAGTTGTGCAATATTGTATCTACTTTGTTTTAAACAAAAGGTATTGGTCGAAACATTGAACTAAGTGGTGTAGAGAGCCAACAGCCAACATGTTTCGCCCCTTCTCGGCACGCAGACCTGGGGCTTTCTCAAGGTGTCGAACATGTCTGTCTTAATCAAATCATAGTGAAATCTGTATAAATGTCGTAAGAAATTCTATGCGATCTCAAATGGCTACTCGTCTGTTGAGGCCCTGATCGGCTAAAGCCCCAGGCCTGTGCACCGAGAAGGGGCGAAACACGTGTCGGCTGTTAGCTCTGTACACCAATTGGTTCAATGTTCAGAACCAATACCCTTTGTTTCAATCAAAATAAATACAATATTGCACAATTAATACTTTGATATACGAATTTCTGTATAAAAGAGGTCAACCATACAAACAAACTCAATTGGACCTCTTACTTGGTTTACTTGAATGCTCCTGTGGGTCAGGGGTTATCCTACTTGGAGGACAATCTAGAACTTTGGAAATTGACCCAATTATAAAGGATGTGCGACGTCTGGGACACAAACTCCTTCTTTTTAAAAAAAAATATATATTCTGAAGGAAGGATATAAGAAGTCCTGAGATCAAGACAGAAATCTTTGTCAGGGCTTAACCACGTCACATTTTGTTTCGCCTGATGGGTACTGGGAAGCAGAAACCCACATAGCAAGGGACTTGAGGCCTTTTTGATGGACAGTGTGAGCAATGCAGGAAGTGTACACCTACATTGTAAGACATGTTGGCCACTTGGGTGTGCAATGTTAGGTGCTTGTTTTGCACAGATCGATGGTGCTAGAAATGCACAGACATTTAAATGTGTTTGTTACACTTGGACAGGCGGTGTGAGAACCTTGCACTGGCCTGGAGAACTGAAGATCACTGTGATCTAAGTTTGTCACCTTACTGGAGTTCCAATGTTCGAATGCCTGTTCGGAAACAGTGCCGGGTTTCAAATCTTTATCCCATATTGACCTGGTTTTACCAAAGAGCCCATGTTTCTGGAGACAGGTGTCGGTCTTTCAATCAATCTGCCATCTGCCAAGCAGTCCTGTCCAGATCTATGCTACTCTTCACCGTCAGCATGCCACCTTATAATAGCACTGACCCAGGGACTAGTGGAGTATGAGTAGCATGGTGTACGGGTTGATATTGATCGGACCCAGTAAAATCCAGCTCTGCTGGCCAATTTAGTGGGTCTGATGAACAACTCCCAAGTACGAGTTTGCCCCGATAATAGGTACTAAGATGGGGATTTTGATGCTTAATGTACCAAAATACAAATGTCCCGTTAATTACGAAATATTTTTCCCACAAATACATTTCAACAGAGTTGACCTGCCAACATTTATCAGGAAAAAACTGCAGCAGATCTTTATGAACTGCCAGACTCCAAACTGGAATACATGCCGTAACAGGAGTTACCGTAACCTTTCACGTTTCACTGGGTCCTTGCAGTGAGGCTCTAATAATTTTGTCTTAAACTTCAAACCGCCACAATTTCATACAGTCGAATACAGCAAATAAAGCCGGCAACTTTGCAACAATACCCCAGAGACTTTATTCTTGACAAACTAAATACAAATGACTTTTACTAAATATATACATGCAATAATATTTTAATATGCATTTGAGTGAAAAGTTAAAAAAAACACTGAATGAGGCATTTTGTGTTAACATATCACACCCAGACATCAATCCTCCGTCATTTCCTCAGTCTGCTTGTTACTTCTCCATAGCCGGAAAATAATTCAGCACAACAAACACATAGAGATGTCAAAACAAGACCATCAGTGCAGCAGTACAAGTGCGAGCCTTTCACTTCAGTGCCCTAATTGCCTCTTCCTTAACATCCTCTTGTGTCTTGAGCCTTGTGCTTGGCTAAACGGTCCTTTCACTCATTGATTTTTGTGTGTGGTACACAGCGATCTGAATGGCTTCTAGGCTCTCCCAGGAAGATAAGGCAGCTGAGACAAAGGGCGACAAGGGGACCAGGGTTCACAGTTTGGTGGAGTGGTGTGGCTCACTGGTTAGAGGCAGCAGACCCGGAAACAGAGGACGGCCCGGGACCAGGGTTCAATTCCGGACGCGGCAGGGTCGTGGACCAGGGCCAGCGGACTCGATAATTCTCGCCTCGGTGCCTACTCTAACCAGGGATCACACTCGGCATCTCTGGGCATTAGCTTGCCTCATCTCCACAACGGCCCCCCACAATCGCCGGGGATGCCTGGTTTCACCTTGGAGATACCCAGGAGGGACCATCTCACAGGGATAGCCAGGACGGGTTCCCCAGCGGTCTACAGCGCCAGGACGCCTCAGGGCAGCAGTGCGCTTTACAAGACACATACATTTACATTTACAGTTTGTCTCCTGATGCTGTAGTTAGTAACTTAGCTACAGAACACTGCTGTGTTTTTTTTGTGCCTGGTTTTGAGTTCAGAGGGAGGGTTGTGATGGACCCCGTCCACCTTACAGATGCATTAGGGTACAATGCACTTGTAATAAGGCCGATGATATAGCCATCACGTTGTGACGGATTAATCAGTTCGCCAAATTCTAAATCAGGCCCTCTGTCTCTCTTTTTCTCTGAGGCAAAGTATTATAAAGGCCACTGTTTCTCCTTTCATAAAGCTTATGTTTATAAAGTTTGAAAAAATATGTATCGTATTGCTATATGTCAGATTAATATCTCTGACCGCGGTCTCATAAACGCTCATCTCAAGGGTGACCATACCACTCCATGTCATATGGGTTACTGTTTCCAGTCCTAGGCTTCAATGTGAATTCTGGGTGTTGTAGTCTTTGCTTTCATGGAGCTGATTACACTGAGTAGTTATTTGTGGACTTAAAGCCCAGGATTAGTAGCCGGGTTTGTGGTGATATGGAGTAAGGGTCCCTTTATGAGCAAGTATCTTTCATTTCTGGTCCACATAATAATTTTGGGGTGCTTTTAAAATAAAGTACAGAAAAAAAGAAATATGTAAAGGAAGTTTTGGGTTCCCCTTGTAACGACTGGACGACCTAGCTTTTTGCCCGCCATAACTTGTCAACTCTGTTCAAAATTTTAAAATGTACGCTGTTTTCTTCCAATAATAAATTATTGCCAAATGAAAATATGATAACCTTAGATTCAGACCCACCCACTCTACACATCATTGGAACAAAAACTGTTGATAGTATGGTCATATAGAAATAAATTTGATGTTCTCACCCTCCCACATATTTTTTTGAAGTGTCAAAAACTTTGGGATTCTCTACAGATTCTCTTTATGATTCGTACCAAAGAATGATGATGTGTTAAACATGCTTTGTTTAGTTTGATTACTCTTTCTCATGAACTTGCTTCAATGAGTTGTAACTAGTGCCGGCAGTAGTCATTTCCAGGTCACAAAACTGACAAGCGGTCTGTCCGTTCTACTGCTGAAACCACAAAAACACGCTGGTAGTTATTTGAGGCCTCAAGTGCTCGACTTTGGTAGCTTCCTGTGACTCTCTCAGACAACCACAAGGCTTTCGGGATGGGGCTGAGGCACCTGAACAAACTCAGCGCTCACTATAGTTGAATCAAACTTTGAGATTTAAGTCTTAACTACCTACACCAGACGTGATCTAAAACCATTCCCAGGAAATATATTTACACCAGTCCTTTATGACATCAAGATGGCTTAAGCTGATCCCTTCCAGGAGTATTTGTATGACGACTGTGCCAAGATTTTGTTTAAAAAACGGGGTCCAAGATTCATTTTGCATCACAATTTTCTATGTAGGCTAGCCAATACCTCATTTACTAGGTCAAGCCTGGGCAGCGCATGTGCTGCTCTGCGAGGCATGTTGTATTCAGGTATGGACTGGAAGCTCCGCCCATTGTCCCCCATCTTTTCAATTGGCTCCTGTAACTTTTGTTTCTAAATAGCTGCTTTTGATTCATGAATAGGCTGAGTAGTCCCTCCTTAGTACCCCCTTGTTTGCATTTGTAACCTCCCGTAAGGACTGAACTTTTTACTTGTGTTGTTACACGGTCTGTTTTATCTACAGTGTGTGAGCACTATTTTGTTTAATGATTTTCCCATATTGCAGGCACAAAGTGCTTTCCTGCAAGGGTGCCCGCTTTGCCTCTGGGTGCACGTTACAGTTTCAGCACGGCGCCCACTTTTACATCTTTATTGGGCCAACTTCACAAACAAATGCTTTTAATTTTGTAAAAGCGCCCCATACAAGACGCGTCTTATTAAAGGAGCGTGGCTGTCATTAAAGTGAAAGCGCGGCATGGTGCGATATTTAAAAAAACATTTGTTTGTCAACTTGACATACAAATGATTTTTTTGGTAAAAGTGCCTCATACCGCGCTTTCACTTTAATGGTGGCGCGTACTTTTCTTTAGATGAGCCGCGCCTAAAGAAAGGGGTGTGGCCGCCATTACAGTGAAAGCGCGGCATGGGGCACATTTCCTCCAGAAAAGCATTTGTTTGTCAACTTAACAAACAAATGCTTTTTTTTGTAAAAGTCCCCATACCGCACTTTTACTTTAATGGCGGCCACACATCTTTCATTAGAGGAGCCTGTTTAAAGAAAGGGGCGCGGCCACCATTAAAGTGAAAGCGAGGAATGGGGCGCTTTCACAAGCATTTGCAATGCAATAGGTCTCGCATTTGCGAGAGTTTAAGCTATTGGCATTATAAATGACTATGCCTTTTATTTATGTTTCGTTTTTTAAAACATAAATAAAAGGCTTTGTCATTTTCAGTGCCAATAGCTTAAACTATCGCAAATACGAGACCTATTGCATTGCAAAGGCTTGTTTCACAGGCAGCTCTGAAGGAAAACTCATAAAATAGACAAATATGTTTGTCTCTTGGACTCGGAAGCATTGTTTCCAATTAGCACTAAACTGGATGAGCAAATAAGAAATGTATATGCTTCGCCTGTGCTTCTTTAGGATAGACATGCAGAAGAGACCACAGCCTGGCCAGTCATGAGAAACAGCCCATTCTCCATCAGCTTTCTGGAGCTTTCGCCGAATGCTCCATGGCCAGCCTCTCATCTGCTGTTACTGGGGACCACATACAAGAGCCTGATGCCTCTTTGTTGACATTACCTTATGATGAAACATGCTTCCTTTAGAGAGGAGACAGCGGGGCAATCACTCCCAGTGCTTAAAGGATAGACTGCCTAGGAGACTTACCCAGGTCTCACCATCCATCATCTGTTCTGCTGCCTTCTCTTTCTCTTGTACTCTGCTCGCCAGAAGGGAACTCTAGGCGGTAAGTGGCTCTCTAGAGACCTCCTCAATAAATCAGTCCACAAAAACAGGTGAGAATTGTCATCTGTGAGAAGGAAAAACTGTTCCTCGACGTTCACTCAGTGCTACCTCTGGATAACACTCACGGATTGCCAAACATTAACTTATTCTGTATCTCAAGAGAGGCAAGTGGATCTTGTTCAGCAAGTAGCAGGCACTCCGTTCTTTGAGAATAAAGTTTTTTTAACCAGTTGCTTCCTCGTGGCGTATGTAGCAAACACACACGTGTCACATGCAAGCATGCATTCCCTTTTAAAGGAATAGCTGCCATTTATAGGCAGTCTCTCTAAGAACTATTGCAGCATCAGTGACCCTCCTCTATGCTGCACATTACAATGGCTATGGGGTGGATTAAACTGTGTCTGCCACCATGACCATGAGAATGGCAGACCTGTTAAGGGCCTTGGTGAACTTGCAGCTGCTCCCATGACACCACTCAACGCAAGCCCCGACATGAGGCTCACACCAACCCTGGTCCCTTTAACAAAGGCGGCCCCAAGGGTCATATTTCAGAAAGCCTCAATCTCCCTTCACGTGTATGGCGCGGGAATGAAGAGCAAGTAGCAATATGTTCTACCACTTGAGGATTAACTCTGAATATTATTGTAGAAGAGATGGTTACCTAATGAAGTGGTGAAGATTGCGTACTTCACAACACTTTCAAATTGTTTAAAGTTGAGCCTTGAGAGATGTTTTGGGTTTTACAATGATTCAATCTTTACTTACGTGTGTGTCCACTACTTAGCTGGTTGGTAGTCAGATGACTATGTCCTGAGGAGACCCTTGCATTCACACCGGGTCGAAACGTCTGCAAGCCCTCCCTTCGGTTGACTCTCATGATTTATTCTAAACGGATGTCGTATCAATTCATGCAACCCCTGTTTTGGACTCTTTGGAGCATTGAAGAAGACCACTAGGAATTTATACTGCGTCCTTGTTCATATATGTTGTAAATAGAATAACTTTTCGAGCACTGCGTTGTCTGCGCTATAATCACTAATGTTGCATTTTGCAATATATGATTGGATTCAATGCATTTAAGATGGAAAACTTTTGTGGCCTGTGCTTTGTTATGCAAATGACATTTGGTTTATGATTGAATTTGAAATAATGAGGTGGATCTCTTTTAGATACAAACGAGGTTCCCATTTAGAAATGAGACCCACAGAAAAACTGCCTTAATTACTATATTTTCCAGAAAGTAGTCATGCGTTCCAAAAAGAGGAGAGAAGAAAATGCATGGCAGGCAGGTGGAAGAGGGCGCTGAGCTGCTACCCCGCCCTTACCCAATGCCTACAAAGAACGGCTCCACCCCTGTCTTAGCACAGCCTTCACCATGAAGGGTTCCCATTTGTACCCTCCACACCCAAAGCCTGCGCCAAACAGCGCACGGCTGCTATATTGTCCTTTATATGAGGCGCATGGTGCTGCCTGGTTCTACACAAGACTCAGTAGAACTCTGGAACCCATTGCAGAAAAGAAACGCGAAGAGGGAATGCACGAGGGAAGCCCACCTCCTGAAGGCTTCCATTCCAGATGAAGGACCAGTTCCACAGGGCACCTGCTTCCTTTTACGAGGCAACGGCCCGCCACCAATAAGGGTCAGGAAAGGAACGACATGTCCCCGAATGCCGGAAGCCGACAACGTCAGACCAGACGCTCTTTCAGAAAAACGCTGTTGCTAAAATTAAACTTGTGCTCACCCTGCTGTGTCTTACTGCGCACCAACAGCAAAGCATGCCCCGTGACACTGCTTGGGCCCAAAGCCAGTGCTTACCACCAAGCACCAAGAATAGAGCCCTTGGTGGCATGGGGAAGCTGAAAGCAGACAATGAGGAAGTGAAAGGAGTCAGCTGGTACGCCACCTCACCCATGCATGCCTACCATGAGAAAGATAGTTCACACTCGAGACACCGGGACAAAAGAGGCACCTGCCAGTAAAAAAGAAAATTATATTAGAGGCTGATCCAAATTTTTATACCAAGTTCTTTGCACTGACATTGTGAGAATGTTTCCTAAACTGAAGGCTTTTGCCATAAAGGCCATTATTATTCTAAGTTCTTTTGGTGGTGAATAACGGGTATTTCTTTCCAGGTTTATTGTCTTGGAGTTGTGAGAGTTTTACTATCTTTTTGCCTTTGGCAAGGGGACATTTTCATACCACGTTTTTTGTCTTAGCTGTGTTTTTCTATCATGTATTCTTTATACCAAGTTCTCTGCGTTTAAGTTGTGGGATTTTTCCCAGATCCTCCGCTTTGAAGTTCGATGATGAGTGAATTCACTAGGACTACGCGTGTATTCTCATATAAAGATCGTTGTTACAGAGGTGTGTTCTTTACCTAGATCCTGCATCAGAGTTGTCTTTATTAATGTGGAGTTGTGACTTTTTTTCCCCCAAGTTCTTTTCCTTAGAGTTGCCGTTTTGACAGATTTACTAGGCTTGAGCCACATATTTTTGCTACGTTTTGTTTGCCTTGGAATTGCGTTTAAACTAGAAAAGATATATTTTTTTAAGGTATTTTCCTGGGAGTTTTTTTTACCTAGGCATTTGCTCTATGAGTGGGATATTTCATGCCAATGTATTTGCCTTGAAGAAGTGTCCATTCTTTAACTTACTTCTGTGTCCGGTGCAACTTGAAGAATAAATCCAGCTCTTGAGGAATCAAGTGCCTGTGGGTGCCTTAAGCAACAGGGTCAGAACATGCCAATTGCCACCTCCCTTGCTGCCTGGAAGCTCAGTACCAATCTGATGGATGCCCTTGATCAGGCAGAAGTTTATTGACAATGCTTAAAACATTGTGTTGTATTGTACACCAGCATTTGTTTAGTGTACTCGAGACACCAAAGCACCTCTCAGGTGCATGAGTAAGTAGCTACTCCCTTATTTATGCATGGTTAAAAGAGTGTTGGTAGGAGTATAGCCTACAAGTAGGATGTTTTAGCGTCTTGTGTTTATTTCGGAGGTGTGCTTTAAACGTGTGTGGCAAGCAGCTTGCAGGGTATCGTAGCGTGAAGTGAGATGGGAATGAGTGTGAGAGATAGAAATTGCAATTTGCATACCACTGCATCTTGTAATTTGAGGCAGTTCAGGTCATAATTAATGGAATAATCAAATATTTATTGCTTTGCTGAATCCTAGGGGATTGTTAACTATCGTTATTTTCTTCATGGCGGTGTTCTTGAGCTAGCATGTTTGCACAGAAAAAGAGCACCCACCAATGTGGTTTCTTTTGTATATATATATATATATATATATATATAGTATTTCTATATCATGAAGCTAGCCAAAAGGCAACAGAGCACTTTACAGGGTCAACTGGAGCAGCGTTGGAGCGGTCTTAATTGATACAGGTATGTTGTTCCAGATCCCGTGTCCATAGATGGAAAAGGCCTGCTGCATTGTTTTTTTGCTTTAACATTTCTTAGGCTGCAGTCTGCTGGTGTTCTGGCTGCGTGTGTATGGGGAACTACCATAGATGGTGAGTTTGTCTGCAAGATAAGCAGGGTGCTAGTCATGGTGGCTTTGTAAATTATTCAACTGGTTTTGAAGATGGTGCGGGCTGGCAAGGGAACGAATGAGGTTCCATCAGGATGATGTTATATGATCATATTTCTTAATGCCCTGGATGAGACATGCCTCAGCATGTAATATACCCTCAACGGATTCCAGTGTGGAGCATTGGAGGCCATGGAGCAGGGTGTTACCACTACTTATACGCAAGAGTACAAGGGCTTGAACAGCTGTTCTAAAGTGGCTATCTGGAAGAAACTGTTTCACTAGCTTGTACCCGGGTGTCTTTCTTTTTTTGGGGCAGTGTGCTCCTTGAGGGTGTATTTACTGTCCTGGATGAATCCAAATGTCCACCTTTGGTGAAAGCTGGGGTTCGAAGCTGCCGAGGTTCAAATCATTGTACCATGGTGTGTACTGGATTATTTTTTTGGGCAAGTAAGAGGAATTCTCGCTTAGTTGGGTTAACTTCAGGTAGGTGCCGGATGATGTGCCCTGGATGTCGCAGAGGAGACTGTCAGGTAGAGTTGTGTATCAGTGGCATCTTGATGAATCGTGATGCTGTTATGGGTGAGTAGAGCACCAAGTGGCACCATGAAGAGGTTGAAGATGACATGAGACTCCATGTAAACCTGGTGGGGGACAGGTAATAGGGAACTTTTGGGACCTTGAATGAAAAATGTGAAAAAACTGGTGTTGGTTGGAAAGGTAGAACTAGAACCAGTGAAGGACTTTGCCTATGAATCCCATAGTCCATATGAGGGTGGGAAGGTCTACTGTGTCGCAGGCAGCTGAAAGGTTCAGCAATTTTAGAAAGCAGGGATCATCTTCATCTGTGCGGAGGTAGAGCATCTTCCACAATGTGCACAGTATGAGCCTCAGTGCTGCAGCATTCTCTGAAGCCAGAATTGTGCTCTGTAGGAGATGGTTATCTTGGAGTTGGACATCAACTGTTTTTTCAATGGTTTTGCCGGTCAGTGGTAGGTGAGTGAAGAGCCAGTAGAGGGTGAGGTCACCAGGCTCTAGTGTACATTTCTTTAGGAGTGGGAGGATCTGAACTGTCTTGAAAGCTTCTGAGTGAGGGAGGTAATGGGGATGGGGAAATGATCAACAATGGGGCAATTCTAGCTCTGATTTCCTCATTTGACTGTTGAGTCCAAGTCTGGATAGTAAAGAGTTTTAGCCCTGTCTTGTGAATGACTTGGCAGGCTTAAAAAGATATTCTTCTTGTAACCGGTAGCAGGGGCATGGAAGGCAAGATTAATGCAGTAGTGTCGGCTCAGGTATAGAATTTATATGGCCGTGGCGTACTTGGGTGTTTTGTAGTCTGTTGCTTCAGTACTAAGAGAATCAGGTGTAGAGCCCATGGGCATAATTACGACCTGACAGCACAAGAGCCATTGAGGCCTATGTGGAACCCAGGTAAAGACTGACGTGGTGCAGTATTCTTATTGTATAAAAAGCACATTCGGTCACTTTGTTAACCTGAGTCTGGTGTGTGTGATGGGAGTCTTCGATCACACCAAAATTCTTCACTTCTGTTGACGTGGTATGGAGTGGTCCAATCTCTATAGGTCATGGGCTGGGGCTGTCCTATTTTTTCCAAGATCCACAGGAAAGTATCTTCATTTTTGAGAAGACAAATACATGATGACAGTCAAAACAAATATAAAACGATAATGGAAAAGTGGCATAACCTACATGGCCACGGCGTCTACCAGCTTGGAGCTGAGAAAGTTCCTTCATACATTTTGCATGGTTAATCCCGAGCAGGGTACTATATATTGAGATGATTGAAAGTTCAGTAGTGTTGTCAGTAAATAATAAAGTAATAAATAACATGGCATTTGAAAATAAACCTGCATCAAGATTGAGGATTAAAAGTACGAATCATCGTTGTTACCCAACTTTGAATCTCGGCGTCAGGATACCTCGATAAGTAATGTCAATTTAACCAGACTGTAGATTGGTCATTGATTGGAAGTGAAAAATGCCTTATATATGAAAGTTCTTCTAAAAAGGTGACAAGAAAGGCTTCAGTTAGAGGACTAGAATTAGTGTTTGCTTATGGACTAGTACAGCCAAATACAATTTTGCTCTGCTCTCATGAGCATGTCTATGCACTACATTAGTTGTCATTGGAGCGAGTTCTATATTGGTGTGATAGATCCCCGAAAGGAAAGGTTAAGTGTGTGTTTTTTTGAAAGTCAAGCGTTGCAGCCCGAAATTCTGCTTACTGTGAAGATAGCACAATCATCCTAATTCGAGTTACATAAAGTACACAAATAAACAGGAATACGTCACAGATCTACGCAGATCTTAGGGCTGTCCGAGACTATGGGTGCACACTAATGGTTGGCATTATTGTGTCTACACTTACGTCCTCAAATCAACTCTACACGTGGTAGGGACGTGGACTATTACTCTACTGCTCCCCAAGGGGTCGATTTACATTTAGACTGACTTGATGTACATGGTCATCCATATATGTCATGGCTGCCCAACTTAAGTCCAGTAGGGAAAGATCCATACTAAGATTTCAGCATATCCGCAAAACATATTTACATACAGTGAGTCTAAATAAAGCTCAGTTGCTCAGCCTTTGGTTATCCTAAAAATGTTGCATAGATCTGCCCATCTGGAAAGTACTATGGCATATCGTGATCAAGGATCCTTGTCACCTTCAGCAACTAACTGGGAATAAGCACCTAAAACAAAGACACCAGTCACCCATCACTTATTGCGTCAAAGTACTGTTGTAGCAGGAAAGCAAAGTCTCTTATCTGTGCACGAGGGTATATCAGCTTTGTGATTCATACCTTCTCAATTTGAAATAAATAACTTACATCCCGGAAATTGACATGCATTCGAATATAAACATAAATATGTGAAGTATCACGAGATGACAGATCACAAAGGCCATCAGATCGAACGAGCTGCTGCAGACCGTGTCAGAGCAGGGTGGGTAGGATGCCATGCCAGTGTGATGCGCTGATCAGTTTCCTGGAGGTTGAGTCACGTGATACTCCTCTGGGAAGCAGCAGCAGACAGGTTGGCGCCTGGAAGTCCCAAAGGCCTCTTCCACCAATAACCCCCTCTCCATGCACGGTAGTACTGCGGTCTCATTATATAATGTCTGCTAGGCATGACGTCCTGTGCCCATGGGGGTGCCAGCCACTGCAAGGCTCAGGCTGCTGGGGGAAGGGATTTAAAGACGGAAAGTGACCGCACATCTCTTGTTTCCTTGAAATCTTTACAACCTAGTGGAAGAAGGAGCATCTGGCGTAGACCAGCAGGAGGGAGTAGCCTGTGTCCATGCTCTGTGCTAATGCCTTTAATTCATTTTTATTGAGTTTTAACGAAGAAGAACATATGGCATCACTTGAGTGCACGATCCCGCAGTATGATTTAACAGTAGGGTTAGAGTGGGTTGGCGCTTCCGTATTGCATTGTGTGGGTCTTCACCTCATAAACTGATTTAATCTAACATGCCATGTCAGACTTTGCGGGGGCATCAACCAAACAAACACGAAAATCCATCTCACTGTTTAAATGAACCGCCTGTCAGATATTTCTAAGCGCCCCTTCGAAAAAGTATGGGTCAGGCCAGATAAAAGAAA
This sequence comes from Triturus cristatus, assembly GCF_964204655.1. Lineage (NCBI taxonomy): Eukaryota > Metazoa > Chordata > Amphibia > Caudata > Salamandridae > Triturus > Triturus cristatus. The sequence goes on along the minus strand of NC_140595.1, from coordinate 167,671,822 downwards.
GGGCAATAATGTCTCAAGGCGACCAGAAACACAAAAGGCGCGGTCAAAAGACAGAAATGTGTGCCGGTCTGGTTTGCCGCTTCTCCTAATGATACCCCACCATGGGAGAAATTTAAGGAGAGTCTGGCACAGGGAGCCTACCATGCAGGGCGAGCTGGACTTATCTCAACTGGGTTACAGCCTACTCGTTTAAGTCTCCAAAACAGCTTGACGGGGAAGTGGGGAGCAGTTGAGGTTCTCCTAGGAAAGTGGTCGATAAGTCCTAAAATAAGCACATCTGACTGCAAAGTTAAAAGAAATAATGGCATCTCGAATCAGATACATTCAAAGGCAAGATTTTGTTTGAAAAGCAAGTGCATTAACAAAGAGAGAAAAATTAAAGTGTTTTGTAAATAGGAATCAAATGAAACTTTTAATGGAGTCGTTGTCCCAAAAGATATTGCAGTTCAAATTCTTTCAGAGAAGGAAGTGAGTGTATGTTGTTCGAGCCTCAGACACACTGAAAACACACAGAGAAACCTTGTACCATGTCCTCCCACCTGTCAATCTTCTGTTTTTGTGTAACAAGTAACCAGCAGAGAGCAAGAGTTCTTGCAGAGCACAGAGAGCTCTTTTACACTGTGCATGCAAACGCCAGTTTCCTGGATGGGCATTAAAGCCTAACACTGATTGGCTGGATTGCCGTTGACGCATTTCTCCATTCAGATTGAGTGTGGTTATTTTACTTCCGGTATTGGTACTATAGCTCGACCACGCAGGGAAAGGGGCTGTTGTTTGCCTGCAGAACAGAATTATACATACACTGCATTGCTCCTCGATGACCGCCACAGAAAGGGGTCATTTCTCCTGTCAAGGAAATAAAGGATAAACACTTTTCCCTATTTTCTACTGGAAATCTAAGTTCCTCAGAGAAAGAATGCTTGCTCCTCTGGGCTTCCTTTAGAGCAAGATCCAACTGTTACGCCTTGAGCAAATCACTTGGGATGCCCCAGGCAGCCTGGGCAAGATGTCCTACAAACAGCCTAGTACAGTTTGAACGTGAGTTGTTCTGAATTGCCTCAGAATGGGGACAGCAGTTGTTTACATGGTGACTGAGCGTCGTGAGGAGGTGCAGCACAGGTGTACTACACAATGTCAAACACTTTAACCATTAGTGCTGCTGTTAAGGACCAAAGCTGACACCTGCAGTGGGGCAGCAGAACATCGGCCCTAAAGACTTCCAGGTAGTCGGATGATCCGATATTTTAATGGCTGGTCCTGTCTGAAGGGAACTGACGTCGTAATATCACAATCCCTATTATCCCCCAAGATTTATTCCATTCATGAATGGATAAGGAAACGTTTCGTTAGTTTTCAGGAGGAATACGCGGAACCCCTCTATTTGTCTTGCCTGCTTTCCACAGGAATATTCACTTTAAAATAGCAAACTACAAAAATATTAGACCCAGAATTTCGAGAACCAGAATATTTTGTAGGGTAATTATATGTAGGCAAGTACAGGTTAAATGTAATTTACTCTCCATGCATACAACCTGAAGGGGGCAGCGGGGGACGCACGGATTTCTCCTGATATGTGCATTGAGGATTGAGTCCTCTTTATTCTTCTCTGTAGTTGGTTTCACTGCGCTGATGGAAAACTTTAATGAAAATATTTAAAAAAAAAAAAGAAAAAAACCTGAAATAGCTTCAAGGTACATAGATGTGGGGTTACAAATAACAGATCTATTCATCCCCGTATATCCTTTCCTAAACAATATTTTCGTACTCGATATTCTTGTCTTAACTTTTTTTAGCTTGACACTTTTGTATTTGATATTCTGACATTCTATTGGCAGTCCCCGTGGTCTACAAACTTACACTCACCTCTTAGAAAGTTAAGAGGAATTCTCTTCGAAACTGATCTCAGACTCATCCCTCAAGTCAGAGCTGTGCTTATTGGGAGTTCAGTATTGAATACACCATCCTTTAGAACACTTTTCTTCTTTTGCAAACCATTCAGTGGATTTAACTGACAAAAGCCTCAGTTCGGTGCATTCTAGCTACTGAAATGTGCTGTGTGTAGCCCAGAAGTATTAATTATTAACCTCAGGTAGCCACCAACACTGCTGCTCCCCATACTCACGGAATCCGAGCAATGAATCTAATACTGGGACTACACTTCCACTCTTGTCCTACTGCCAGTGCTGTACTGAGTGACTGTCTGGAGATTACTTCGTGGTGTTCTTGGAGCTGAGCCGTTTCAGCCCCACAGAGCTCCAGATGTCTCACCATGCGAAGAGCTGCTTCGGGGAAGAATGCTCCTTCAAATGAAATCTTCCAACTACAGCCTGTAGGAAGAAGAGCTCTTGAGCTCACACCAAGCCTCAGTATTATGGGGTTGAGTGAACCTTGGGAACACAAAGAAATCTTTCAGAGGACTATTGCTACTGGCCAGTTTCTAAATCTGCAAAGAGATTTAAGCAAGCATTTGCAATGCAGTAGGTCTCGCATTTGCCAGAGTTTAAGCTCTTGGCATTGTAAATGATAATGCCTTTTATATATGCATTTTTAAAAGCAACACATATATAAAAGGCATTGCCATTTCGAATGCCAATAGCTCAAACTGTTGCACATGTGACACCACTTTAATGGTGGCCATGCCACTTTCTTTAGACGTTGCTCCCCATATTCAGGTTACAGTGAGCAGCGTCAAAAGAAAGGGGCGTGGCCAATATTAAAATGAAAGCGCGGTATGGGGTGCTTTCACCCAAAAAGAAAGTAAGAAAGAAAGGTTCTGTAGCACGGGCGTTAAAATGAAAGCGACTGCGCTGTGAATTAAATAAATAAGAGCGGCCACTATAGTTAAAGTGGACCGCGCTGTTAATGAAATAAATACATTATTAATAACATTATAAAAGTGAGTGGCGTTCTGCGATGTCGTGGGTTGAATAGGAGAAGATCATTAAAGAAAATAGTGTTTACCGACTACATGAAGCAGATCATGTAACAACACAAGTAAAACGTCCAGTCCTTATGGGAGGTTACAAATGCAGATAAGGCGGTATCAAGGAGGGACTACTGAGCCTATTCACGAATGAAAAGCAACGATTTGGAAAGGACAGTAACAGCAGCCAATTGAAAAGATGGGAGGGAAATAGGCGGAGCTTCCATTCCATAGCTCAATAGAGCATGCCTTGCATTGCAGTGCATGCGCTACCCATGCTCAACCTAAAAAAGGAATATAAAACCCCTCAAGAGTGCCCCTAGATTGGTGATCCTCCTGGGGGCCATATTTCACGACTCAAGACTCATCCAGATCAACTGTTGATCACAGTCATTGCTAAACTCAATGATAATAACCCACGAGACGTAGGACCCAGTGTCTCAGTTCATCACTAAAACTGCGTATTAGACGTAGTATTTAAGCAAAGGCATTACATTCTGCCACATGCTAAATGCAGGAAGAGCTATACCACATAACAAAATCCGCCACAGGCATTATAATGGCTCCTCATGGGTGAAGAAAAGCTCGTCACACCAATGTAAAACATACTAAATGCTGGGGTAGATTGATTCATCACACCAGTCCTGTAATCATCAAACAGCATCTTCTTTGAGACTCCTCACATTATTAGAAAGTGTTACAGCCACAAAACCTGATGATATTTGGCACTCATATCTGCTACATCACCTTGTGGGAACCAACCCCGTTGTGGTGTACCCACTAACCCTCCCAAAGCAGACAGGTATTCACTCATTCATTTGACCTGCATAATTTGAAGACATTTCAATATTGTGGTAATGAGATCAACCTTTTGTATTCATGCAGTGAACCAATTTTACACAATCCATTGCCGTAAGCCTGGCTAATGAGTATTAGTATCCGTAGAAGAATTCCACGTGTACATCTTAATCCTGCCATCTGTTACTACATGACTAATCGGAATTAAAAGCATTCTCAATTTGTTATTTTTGGGTGGGCCAAACTTTTCCTCACGTTTGACACTTAGGAGAGATTTAGAACTCATAATCACTACGACGAGAGTGCCCTCTGTCTTTAAAGGCCCGATCTTTCTTGCACTGAAAGTTACATTGGTATAAACTGTAACTTTTGAAGTTATGGACTGTGTCACTTACTTGTTTTCACTGGATTGACCTGATGCAATTGTAATTATTTTAAATAAATCCAAGCGGAAATTTCAGTTTTCTTACCCAAGCCATTGGAAGAATTTGTTCAAGAGAACAAGTGTTGAGCCCCCCATCTTTTCCTCAACCTCAAAAGTTCTCCATCTTTATCAAGTTTGAGTTTCCCAGGTGAATGTTATACAGTTGTTTGTAATGCCAGCATTCCTCACCTGATCACTCTCTGCAGTACTTTTCTACAAAGTTTTTCACCTATACCAAAGGCAGGAGATGAAGTGGTTGGTCTTTGCATGAACAGTTGACCAGTTCATAGTCCTGTCTCAGCTGAGCACCACTGCAGACAGAGCAAATCACACCTTCTCTATAATCTGCAATTTGGAGTGCTAACATTAGTTCAGGAAGATTAGTATCCCCAAATACACCCAACAAGGTGAGGTCATTAGGGGAATTCTAGTCAACATATCTTTCCCTCTGCCGTCTACTCACTGGATGTTTCATTTACCAGGGAAGTCATCTCATTATTATATAGACTAGGTTTAGCAGACATACAGTGTTAGTAAAAAAGAATCTATTTAACCGGTGTCAACCGACCTGTCTCGTGGGATTTTTAGACAGTGTTCTCTAATGATTGATGTAGCCTCCAGAAGCCTCAAACTAGAACATTAAGCCCCAGAAAGAATATTTAGCTTTGGCGATCATCTACATCGGCAGTGATACACTGTATGGTTTTACACACTCTTGAACATTAGGCCTGCTGCATTTTGAGGCTAAAGAATGTATTATACAGGCACATTTTAAGAGTGGCTTTTCATCTTGGTGACGATTTCCAGCACCCCATGGAGCATGTCAGATCAGACGTACACCGAAACATCTTCCTCTGAAGTAGGTCGTCTGTAGGCCTCTTCACTGGGCAGGTAACCTTACCACCCAGTCATCTCTGGAACATCTCTAAAGCAAAAACAATACCAGAGGGCAACATCCTTGCCTGCCAGCTTTTCTCAGTAGGACCCCTGAAAAGTTTCGATCTATTTTGATCTGACATGCTGTAAAGTAGAGAACTTGTGTGCCTGAAAGTGATCTTCAAACTCTGAGCATCAAGGCTGCAAAGTAATCGTGGTTCGATGTGGATGATATGGTCTCATCTAACGTTTGGAAGTAGTTACTAGTTGATGTTAAAGAAGATTTCCCTTTTCAAAAACTGTTTAGGATATGACAGGCGAGACCTTAAACATTAAGGTGAATACTTTCTTTTTTGTTATATCTAAGAGCAGGCCTTCTTAGCCATTCACTAAACAAACCAACCACGCGTTGTTATGCAGCTACCTTCCTCCCAAGCATTATATTGCTTCACCTAGCAAAGTCGTGCACCGCCATCAAGTTAAAATGGTATGTGGACAATACAAGGATCCTTTATATTAGGACAGTTTTTTTTAGTTTTTTTGCATATGGAGCATATTTGAAAAAAACAATACACACTTACGAAGGCCAGACCTATTGTTTTTGTCAAGGCTTATTTATATAAGATGGGTTTGCTTTTAAAGTGTTGTAAAATGTATTATAAAAAGTTGAAACGAGTTGGATCTGGCAAGGAAATGTGAACAAGGTGAGTGTTCCTCGAATAGCAGGAAGACAGGTGAGTTGGCTACTTTCAAGTGGTGACTGAGAGGCAGTCCCATATTTTGGGGCCCATGTTGACGAAAGCCTATCAACATTAACCCACATGTGCTGACAAAATGAATTTTTGTAGAAATATATACTGCTGAAATTTTCCATCTGTGCTTAGAACCATAGCTTGCTTCCCTGTCATGCGCTACTTATGACATCTGTCATGGTATATTAGGTGACATCATGGATATATATCAATGTATCGCAAGGCTCTGAAAATAAGTGTGTCAAAATAACACATGCTATTTAGAGCAACTGTACTATAAATACGTATTCACACATTTATTACTGGAGTGCTAAGGGCAAATTTTGGTTTATTAAAACAATACAGCAAACAGGACACAATAAAAATACTTTTGTTACTGCCTCAGATTTCATGCAACCATTACTATGTGCATGGTAACAACTCTTCTAATAGTCACATATCTCTTGAGAATAATTTTGCCTTGCTGCGTACATTTAACTGCTTACATCATGGCTTTGGTTTAATATGTTTGTCAAAACAAATTCACATGAAAAAAACTCCCTGGCATAAACCATATATTGTTGAAAAAGGGAAAGAACATCATGACTCACTTGAGGCTTTCCCTACTGTGAGTCATGGCCCCTCTCCACACTCAACAATAGTAATAAATAGCATATTACACTCTGCACACTGGTATATAAAGCCCTATCAAGTTTCATGCATCAGGCATTAGTTTAACACACTTCAGTGTATGGTGGTCCTCATTGCTGCACTGAAATGCAAAATCACACATTATAGTGCCTCTCAGCTGTCAAGCCGGAGCGCTGCTATGATGAACCATTACTGAAAGCTGCAGTGGCAGCAAGCAGTGTGTGCTGCTCCCGCAAGGCTTGAGGGCAGGCGCCTCTGCTCGTTAGCTGCTAGTATTAGTCTGTGCTAAAATGTAACAAAGGAAACCAAACACCACGCAGCATAATAACCTAAGGAAACTGCACTGGCTCCCAATCAGGGAAAGAATTGCCTTTAAAAGCCTATGTATTGCCCATCGCGCCTTCTGGAAGACTGGCGCCACTACTAACCATTCTCTGATATCCCCTTATTTCCCAACCAGACATCTCAGGTCAGCGTCCTTGTTCTTGACCACAGTCCCAAAAATTAAGAGATCCAGAGAGGGCGGACGATTGTTCTCCTATAACTCCTCAAAACTTTGGAACTCCCTCCCTCTCCATCTGCGCTCTGAACCTAACCATCTCTCCTTCCGAAAGGGGTTAAAAACGCTGCTGTTTACCACCGCAGACTTGGTCCCTTCACCCACTCACGCATACCCAGTTCGCTAGCGCTGGGACGCCTCAGGGTAGCCATCGCGCTTTATAAAAACTCTTTTCATTTCATTTCATTTCATTCATTTCATTCATTCATTCATTCAACTGATGTCAGGAGGAGTCACTGTCAGTGCCCAGTGGTTACTACCGAGACAGTGTCAGTCTCAGTGAGTTTGTCAGACTCATTTTAATAGGCGGGTGACGGGTCCATCCTTCCGCCAGCCGCACGAGTGGGCCGCATTTCAAGTTTTGTCTGCTGCAGTGAGTGTGTGGGCAATGGCAGCACAGCTGAGCACGCCGCTTGCACGGCGGTGGTATGGATCCCGCAACCGGACCCGACCCCACCAGTCAGGGCGACTGACTGTGACAGGGCCCACCTGTTGCCATGAAGTTCGCTTGCAAAGAAGTAGGTGCCTGAGACTGAGTGATGCTATAATCTCTTGGTTCCACTTGCAGTGCTATGCTATGCTATGATCAGATCAATGAGATCATCTTCTGAGCAGCTGCACTGTCTGCCGGCCCTGTGTTACTGAGAGCTGCAGTCACACACTCTGTCTCCAGTTAGTGCCCTTCCATTTATGGTGCTTTGCAGCAGTTTTAAGATCTAAGAATTCCTTGTTGCTCAATTGGGTGTAATTTCTGATATGTTTCACTCATCTTCTTTGCTTGATTTTGCTCGCGAGAAAGTGTCACTAATAGTTGTTAAAATGTCACTCATAATTACACTGAAATTATGAAAATGTCACACATAGCAATCTGAAACCTTGGCAGCTATGCATAAATACTATGTGGAGCATGCATATTGAGTAACACTTTAATATGATCCTATGTTGCCATTGAGGGGTTCTGGTGATATTTAGGTAGCTTTTATATTACATGACTTTGATTTTAGTTCACTTTAGAAACATATAGCGCATTTGAGTGTCATCTGTTTAGTATTTATTGTTTACCTGAGGCTGCAGATGTCTGTTGGTGTTTCGAGAAATGTGTGTTTTAGTTGGGACTAATGTCCTAATATTTGAAATGTGCTATATGCAACAACGTGTATTATTTTTAATCTGATTTTAAATGCAAAGCACATTGTAAGGAGATTAAAAACATGGATTGTAAAACGCTCTTCTTTTTTGTACTATAGACACTACAAAGTATGTTCAACTAGACATACATAAAAAAAGAAAAATTGCAGTATGGGACAGTGTAAATTTATGCAGACATGGTTCTGCGTTTACACTATTTTATTTCATACACTTGGGAGGAATCTTTGGCAGATACTTAAACCATAGATGGGTATGCAAGGGCGTGCTTCTCAGGTGTGCTGATTAATGGTTTAAGAGCAGCACTGTCATTGTAAAACTGTTTTTACAAGCACGGAAAGAAAGACCAAATTCTGTCTTGAGGGAAGCTAAATATCCTGCAAATTAATTCAGCACTCTGGGTTACTGGAAATAAGTCACAATTAGGTGGTCTGTTATCTGTGAAATACGAACTTTAAAAACAAACCACTGGCAAACATTTAATAAATAGACTTATCGCTTACCCATATACATATAAAGACAAACGTGTGTGTGTGTGTGTGTGTACATACACACATAAAAATAGAAGCAGATTGTAGCTACATCATAAGAGTGAATGGTACAGATAATACTTGGCGGTGTACTGGATTAAACTGTAGGCCACAAAAATGATATATATATAGTCCTCTGTACATGTTTGGAGTAATGATTATTGTAGTGGCTGAGAAAGGAGCGACTTAACCCCTCTTGGACATGATCTGCGAGGGGGCCCTTTTCAGGTCTGGAAGCATGTTATTCCTCATCTTGGGTGCTTCTCGGAGAAAGACGGATTTAGTGTTTTAGCTGTCTGAATTTACAATTTGACACACCTATACTTCTGTGTTTCTAGGATCTGTTTTGCCCTAGGTTATGTCGTTTTTGTGCTAAATACCCTGATGTGTTTTTCAGAACCTTATATGTTGTACATGCCATACTAAGTAGGCAGCTTTCTGAGATCTCAGGGCTGCTGAGATGTACTCTGTTTTCTTTGAGTCTGTGATTAGCTGCGCCTCAGAGTACAGCGCAATTTCTAAGCCCAGCAACCTTGATTTAGGTAAGGATGTGAGTAGGCTGTACCATAGTCCAGGCTGGAGATGACTAAAGAATGGATTATCGTTTGTAGAGCCTGTCCAGCAATCAGGTATTCCAGATTGAGAATGGTGCTCAGGTGCCAATGGACATTTTTTGTGGTGTTGTCGACGTGATCTATTAAAGAGTGAGCAACAGGCTTCAGGAGCTTCTTTGTTCCCCACATGCAGAAGAGTGATATTATGTAAAAGTTTAAGAATATGTGGGGATGTTCTCATCTGCCATTGATCCATCTTCCTGGCTCTCTCTTGGAGTAGCTGAATGATGTCTGTTAGTTTAGGGTTTCCTTTGGGAGAACCACATAAGCATGTCAGGGATGTGACTAACCTAGACAGCAACGTGTCTTCCCATGCCGGAGTAATATCCCTCCCCCCCCCCCAGCGTGAGTGTGACCTGAAGTTGTTTGTGTACTCTTAGAATTTAGATTGCCTTCCACTGAAAACAAAACAGAAGGGATATTGTTATCCCAGGGTGTAGTTGTGGAAAAGGTTCTTTTTGCCTATTTTACTTGAGGCAGGAGAGTGCTGTACCCCTGCACGTAGCCGCTCTTGCGTGCCACTCTACTTTGAGCTTCATGGACCTCTTCGTCAATGCCAATGTGGGAGCCCTGTGGTACTTTGAAACGCCCTTTAAAGCTGTTGTGCTTTTGGGCGTCTTCAAAGTCCCTCTGGTGGATACTGATAGCCAAGTATGTCAGAGTCCCTGTCTGCACTTGGTCTCATTGCTCTAGGTGATGTTGGTTCATGGAGGACCTGAAGCAGGGTTGTTTGGCTTGCTGTGGGTTGGGAGAGAGGTCCGTGCTTACCAGTTAGTTTTGTTAATTGGAACATGAATTTTGAAAAATCTGTGGAGGACAGCCGGGACCATGCAAGGAAAAGACAATGAGGTAGGAAAAGACTAGGAGATGTCGAGGGGAGGCTTAAAGGGCCTACGCAGACTGTGTCCTATCATTCTATTTAGGCTGTAGAGGCGCTGGAGGTCGGTGGACCTTTCCTGTATTAGTGAATTTAGTTGAAGGTGAGAATCAAGTGAGAGAGAGTAGGAGAGTCATAGAACTATGTCAGTTCTCTCATTCCTCAAGAGTGAGTGATTTTGCATTGCTGGTAGCCGTGATAGGTGCGATAGGCTGTGGTTGTAGGGGGCATGTTGTGTGAAAGAGGGTGCAGGTAGACTGTCTAATATTTTCTATTCTATCTGTGAGTGGTAACATCTGTGAGGCCTGGGCTGTAGGGAGGGTCACTTTGCCAGCTACATGGCCTTGATGTGGTGGTGGGCACACAAGGTGCGGAAAAGGTCTATAAAGCGTTTACTGTTGTTTCTTTGATCCATTGTTGTGTACACTCTGAGCCCGAACCCCCATTCCTAAGATTCGCTCATTAAGCAAGGGCCACTTTGTGACGCTGTTTTCATGGTTTGATAGCATGGGGTTGGAAAGTGAACAGAAACCACTTCGTGACCTGGGAAACTGTCAAACGAGCGACCTGGAGGCGAAGGGTTTGCTAAACCGACCTATCAAAGGCTGGTGGACTCGCATGTTTTAGGAAATGTGCAGCCTCTGTACGGTGTTTAATTTGTGCCTGTGGTTGCGGATGGTGGACATAAAGTGGCGAAGAAGGTGAAAGAGAAAGGTAGGAAAACAGTAACTAAAGGCAAAAGCAGGGATAAAAAAAACAAAGCAGGGATGAAAAAGACGAAAGCAGGGATGAAAGTTAATCTGTAAGAGTGAGATGAAGAGTGGGAAGTGTTGGGGGGTGGAAGAAAGGTATGAGGTAGAATAGAGAATATACAGCCTTTGCATTTTTGAATCTGATAGTCAGAACTAAAGCTCTGTATCCCCGCACGTATTAATTTTTTTACACAAGCACTGGTGTGTCAATTTACAGCCAGGTGTGTGCCGCAGGAGAAAAGTCTGCTGTTTACTGGGTCTCTTAAATTAAGAAGAGGCTGGTTTACATTATGTCTTAGTCCTCGCACAGGGAGTCCATCCTTCAGGTCTTCATTATGGACGCAGCTGCTGAATACCAAAATACATCTCTTGGAAGAGCCTGATGCAAAGGCATGAAAGTCTTCGTATTGTTTAACACCACAACTCTCAGCCTAACCTCACTGTCTGATGTTTTACGAGTACTGTAATAAACAAAAAGTTGTTCAGGAAGATGGTAACTAGACACAAAAAGCAAGCACACTTGCTCAGCGACATAGAATATTGCTTGATATAAAATAAGGGTGAATGCATCTGGCCGAAAGCAATACCCGCTTTGTTCCAAGATTTGCGCCATTCAACGGGACCGACAGGGAATAAAGGCCCATGGAGGCCTGTAGAGGCCATGTCCTTGTGATGCCTTTTCACATCTTTATAAATACATTTTAGACTCCTGTCTGCCCTGTCCTGTCTGCTTTGGCACAATGCCCATGGCGCGTTTCCTTGGTTTTGTGCCAGGCCCCTGCTTTAGCTTGAACTGTCTTCTCAGTAGGGTGGCTGGTTACCAGGCACTCATAGGGTCTGTTCTAGAACAATTAGAACTTTGATGTCGCAGAAAATGAGGTCACTGACATGAAGCGTCACATTGCTTGGAACCTGTGACTTAAAACATTAAGGATGGCTTTAACCAAAACAGTGAGGTGCTGTCGGAGTCTAAGGGCAGAAGCAAAAATAAAATGATATGCCTGATACTTCAGGTGTTCTCAAGCCCTGGTGGATGCAATCTAAGCCCTATGATACAGAGTCTCGGCACTGGCAATAAGGCCACAGAGAGACTGAGACAGAGAGATGAAAGTGTAGCGAGATGATTCAGTGGGATATTTGTGTTTATGTTTTTATGCAGAATACACTGGATATCCAGTCTCAGAAAGACAGGAAGGGGCGTGGCTGAAACTTTGGGGGAGCAGTGATGGCCTCCGGTCATATAGAAGCTGAGACTGTAAGATCTAAGTAAGGTTCAGAGGGTATGGAACACACGTATCGCTACAAAAATACCACCTGACTGTAAATGGGGTTATTTTCTCTCAAGGTGTGGGTAGGGTTCTTTTTTCTGTTTGGACAATTAAAGAAAATTTCAACAGACGATCTGCTCTATTTAAACCTAGGAATCTACTGCAATATGCTATGTTGGGTTTACCACAATCCCCCCGTACAATACTGAATTGCCACTGGTAAAAAACAACACAGCATAGACAGCAAACAAGGAGAGGAAAAATGTAGGGAGGAATAAGTCAATAGAGTAATAAGACGCCTAACCAGAAGTTGCTTATTCATCTCTAAGTGCACAATCATATCTATAAAAGCTATGAGAAAAATGGTAAGTTATGTGCGGGTCTCCCATAGGGAAGCAAAAGGCACTACAGTGATAAAATATCAGGCATTGGTCCCAACTCCATGCTCGCAGACACATTTGAAATCTATGACTAGCAACAAGGCCGTACTAGGTACTAGCCTTAGTGGGCACCGGGCGATTCCCTGGTGGGTCGCCAGGTACCGTTTTTGTTACCGGGGCTGGCAATATCTGCCCCCTGTAACAAAATCGGCCGAAACCGGCCCTAGCAAACAGCTCGGCCGACCCCCACTACCCCACAAGGGGGCCGGATGATCAGTTTGCCAGGGCCGGTTTCGGTGCCCAGTCCAGCTCTGACTAGCAATCAAGGTATGTATATACTGAGACCTTGGGCAATATGGGTGACATTTACAGACTTGGATAGTGAGAGCTAGGGATAGATACATGCAGTAGTTGGAAGGCAGGGTCCTCAAATATGATCCACATTGGCAGAAGGTAAGTTCTTTATTGCATGTTAGGCCTTTAGCTTACAGCCACAGCCCGATATCTCCTGTTAATGCTCCGTTGTCTCTCCAGCCAGGGCTGGCCTTGGGCATGGACGAGCTGGGCCCAGGCCCGGGGCGGCATTATTCCGAAGGGCGCAGCAGGGAGCTGCCTGACTTAATTTAAGGGAAACAGCAGCTCTTCCATCCCACTTGTCCTCAATCCTCAATCGGGTCCCGTTTAAGACTTTGTAATCAGCCCTTAAGGCACCTCAGTAGTTGTTAGCATCCCATCAACCCCTGCCCTCCTCCATCTTCCTCACACCTCCTGCTGTCAAACCTCAAAGTTCCCCCACCCCCACAACAAACACCAAATTGTTTTTCCTTCCAGAGTGCTGTCCCAGTAAATCCGAATTAGGGCCGGCTCTGCCTCCAACTTTATCCATATATATACCCCTGGCGAGGAACAGCACAGAGCGGGTAGATGTCTCTCTATTGAGGCCTGGAGGCCAAGTTTGTAGATATGTAATTTTGGAGAATCAGAGTCAGGGACCATCAATCATTGGTGTTTCAAAGAACTAGTGGATGTTATTAAAGCATGGACCCAAACAATGCTATGCACATGCAGGTCTTACTAAAACACAAAACGGTATATGCCAGCAGCTATTGTTTCAATCAAGCTCTGTTAGGACATTTCAATCTTCAAAAAGCTCTGAAGCATCAATTCTGTAAAATAGTATCCCCTTCTTAATATTCTGCATTGCTTAGATGTTATCAGTGCCCACATACAACTGATACACATTGCATGATACCTGCCCCGTCTCCAGTGTTGTCATGTTGTTAATGGAGAAGTTCTGACATTCCAAGATTCATTGTGCTTAAACAAAGCAAGCATATCATTCATGCAGCAGATACAGTCCTGTTTTTCTTGCAAATTGGATTGGATTTCCAGGTGTGAGAATGCACCACTTAAGTATTTGTCTTTTGGATGATTTTCTAAATCCAGAAACCAGTGTTGGGTCTGGTTTAAAAATGCATCAACTCAAAGATTCTGTGTGTGACCTCTGCCTTGTTCAGTCCTGATGGGCCCCCTCAGACTTTCTTGATTCCCAGGTCGATAAAATGAGTAGCTCTGAGTAATAATAAACCTCTTTTGTTTACCCGCTAGATGCCCCAAGGAAGTGAACGTGCACTTTATGAAAATATATGTTATGCTGTAATGCACATCCAAGGATTAGTAAACAATGAGGGCCTGATTACGACTTTAGCGGTGCGGCACAGGGTCCGGACTGCAGCCGCCCTGCCAAAGCCGTTGTCAGAACGCCCGGCAGAATAGGAGTTTCCCCGTTTGGTGGACTTTTTTTTACTTCCAACGGTCGTGCCATGAAAATGGGCACTGCAATGAGAATGGCAAAAACAGTTCCTGCACGGCATGGACTGAAAAGTTCATGCCGTGCAGCAACTGGTGTGCATGCACACAGGGGGCCCGCATGTTGTGACCACCTGTGTGAATTCACAAGCGGAAGAGGCACAGGGGGCCCTGCATGGCCCTCTTACTCCTTTCTGCCAAGGTGTTCATGGAGGAGGAACCTCCATGAGACCGCCGATGGAGACGAAACTCATAATATGCTTAGCTGGGCCACGGTGTTCCCGCCAACCATATTTACTGTCCTCCTGACCACCACAACACCACCAGGAATGGCGATTTCCTGGCGGCTGCGGTGGGCTGTGGAGTTCTGACCGCCCGGCTCATTATAGGGTGTTCAGGGGACCACCACACCCCCCGAAGTCTGGCAGTCAATTGACCATCAGACTCGTAATAAGGCCCTAACAGGCACATGCATCATCATAGGGTTTTGCGATTCCTTAATTGCGATTATTAAGGAATCGCAATTAAGGAATAGCAAAACCCTATGCATGTAGGAATCGCTAAAGAAATAGCGATTCCCAAAAATTCCTTAATTGCGACTAGCAAATTGCGAGGCGCAATTAAGGAATGTCTTCCCATTCATTCCTATGGGCCTCCAGGCCCATAGGAATGAATTAGAGATTGTGGGAGCAATTTGCGAGTACCAGTAGGTACTCGCAAATTGCTCCCGCAATTTCGATGGTGCAAGGGTGTCAAAATGACACCCTATTGCACCCATGTGTGTTAACTCTGCACATATGTTGCATACACACATGCTCTAAGGGCATGTGTGTGCGCAGCATGAAACTTAGAAAAATGCAAATAAGTGCATTTTTCTAAGTTTTCGCAAATTACCATGAAGTCCAGCTTCATGGTAATTTGCTCACGCTAATAGCGAAATCGCTATTTTTAAAACTGTAATGCATTGCATTTAAGGAATCTCAATTAGGGATTCCTTAAATGCTATCGCTATTTAAGGAATCGCTATTTTGAGATTCCTTAAATAGCGATTTGTGCATTTGGAATGATGCATCCCAAATGCAAAAATACCGGTCGCAAAGGGACAGATTCTGAGAATCTGCCCGTTTGCGACCGGTTTTGTGCTTGATGCATGTGCCTGTAAGTGTGCTTCTATGTGTATTGTAAAACACACTTTTGCGCTGTGAGCAAAACAATGGTGGTGGTTGCTGCTGACATCAAGTATAACCGGCAGCTCACAAGTTTGAATCCCCTAAAGGCAAAATTCAACCTTCTGTGATTCCGAGGTGAGTAGATTAGGTTTGTTATATGCTGTAACAAGAGCACGTTATTCGGTTGATTAGAAACACCAGAAGGGAGGTTTGAACACTAGAAAACGTGTTATTTTTACTTTAAACATACTCATATGAGCAAACGTTCTAGCAAATGTAACTTTGGAGACTTTTTCACAAGCTCTATAAATGCTATTCTAGACACACAGTGTCCTAGCCGGGGAGCAGGCTTTGTGCATTGCTATACACAAACAATGTGATGCAAATTGTTACTGAGGAAGTGCTAAAGTTCAACTTAGCCTTAACTAAAAGCAAAGGTAATTGTTTACCTGGCTAATAACAATTCTGAAACTTGTGGAGGAAAAGGTAAATCCTTTAGGTGGGATGAAAAAAGTAGAGGCAGGTGCCCAAAAGGGGTGTGACCTAAAAAGCATGTTTGTGAAATATCTACAAGAGGTGTGACCCTCTCACCTAAAATATCTCTTAAGTTTACAGACTCACATCCCCTGTTGCCGCACGTGAGAAGCCCATTTGACGCTGAAAGATGTGATGCTATGGAATGGTAAAATATCACAAGCCATCTCTTTGTAAATCAATAAAATAATTACATACATTAGACCACAGCCTAATGCATGTGAAAAAGAACGGTATGCTTGGAGCTTTCAAAAATGGACACTTACTGGATAAAGAAATCTGCAGGTAACACTTTATTTAACAGTTTATATAGAGCCATTATCCTTGGCTATAAGCGATACAACTTGTGATCAAGTTAAAAGTAAATTCTGATAACTTGGTTATTGAATTGGAAGGAAAGAGTACCTTAAGGACAGGATCACTAATTGAAACTGACAGTATCTGCTGTGTCCCTTCACCCACATGGCACACATGGGTGCTTCCTGGTGACGATGGACTGCAGCTCTGGTGTGGGACAGGCAGGTACAAGGTTTGTTGTCTTCAGTTGGCAAAGGACACAAACAGAAAGCACCATAGGGGCGCTGGTTCAATAAATGTTTTCAAGCTCTGGTTTCACAGTGCAGCTACCTATATACCTATTGTTACAATTTCTAAAAAATATATATACGTAGAGTGCGCTATGTCTGCCCCACATCATACTATTGACTGCAGAGTGTTTCATTCCACCTTCTATTGCAATGCATTGGGACTATCTTGTGTCTGAAAAGCACACTCAATGATCACACCGCGCGTGGCACTTTGGAGTGTGTTTACAAGGGCATTGCGCCACAGGAATGTCCCTTTTAACAGCGTTCCTGTGGCGCAATGCCCTGCTCCATATTTACAATGCGGTGTGGCTTAACGCCGCATTGTAAATATGGTACCCTTTCACGCAGGTATCTGTGTGAAAGGGGTGTGCAATGGATGTTGCTGTGAAAGTTCCACCATTTTTGGTGCTGCCCCAAATTTACAAGGATTCGTAAATCTGAGGCAGCGCCAAAAACTAACGCCATGCAAGAGCAGGCATTAGAATGGTGAAATGAGGAGAAGTACTTTTATTTCTCCTTGTTTTTGGTCTTTCTATGTGTATTGCATTCTGCAGCAAAATGCCAATAATGATTGTTTATGTGCAGGAAGATTTGCTACTTCTATGTCTGCTATGCAGCAGACATAGAAGTAACAAATCGCTATTATTGATTGGTTATGTGCCGAAGGGCCACCTTCCTACGCATAAACAATCATTCCCTGCAACGCAGGCAAGTGCAAGGGTGCTTGTGTTGGGTCTAGGCAGCTAATTTTAGCACCAGCACTTGGGAAAACACAAGGGTGAACCGTATTGTTGTAAATACGGCTCAGCCCTGCGTTTTTTAAATGTCGGAGCGCGGCGTTGCCAAATGTGGCGCAGCTCTGCGCTCCGACATTTTCTTGTACATATGCCCCCTGATTCATTATCGCCTGTATGCATTCTGTAGAGCACGCAAACTCTTTTTTTTTTCGAAGCATTGATAAAGCCACTAGGTCTGACTTTAATGTGCTATGCATCATTTGTGCATCCAAAGCGTGCAAACACGATTTGTGCATCGCCCACTGGGCATAGCAAGTGTGTCATGGGCCCTAGTGCAGAGACGGAAAATAAAAAATAAAAATTATAAAAATACAGCAATAATCAGGATGCAGTGGGCCCCTAAGGCTGCAGCAATAGAAGCTACGCCCCTCACGCCTGTGTTTGCATAGTTAACACATGAATGCCCGGCCTGGTCAGTGCCTGCTTTGACTTGACAGCACTCTGCAGCCCTTTGCAGCACTGCGGGGAGGTCGAACCTGTCAGTCACGCTTCCGTCGTCGAAGTAAAATCTTGAATTTTGTGCGAGGAAGTCCCTGAGAGAGTACAACCGGAGGTCACTCCAGCCCACAATATCTTCTCCCCCGAGTAGCGGAGTAAAGAATAATAGACAGGCGCTGTGGCGCGCACGACAGGGAGTAATTACCTCCCTACCTCGCCTGCCTCTCCCGCCCCCGAGTACTGATAGGCCTTGCTGCGGAGAGGAGCCGGAAAACGAGAAGACGCGGGTTTTATTCCATCCCTCGCGCCTGACTGCGTCTCCATTGTGCGCGCGGATGTTGCCTGCCTGTGTGGCGTGTTAGTGACATAACATCAATAGGTTAATGCGCGTGGGCTTAAGTGCAGGGTATGGAAGCGCTGCCCGCAGCCTTTGAGCACCAGCTTTTACAGGGGTCACTTCTGACCAGATGCCAAGGTCTGTCAGGGCATGCACGTGGCATCATTGTCTCCAATGGCCTGTGAGAGGTTTTAGTTTTCACCGCATTCAGGACATGGATTGAAACACAATGATCAATTTGAAATGATCCTATTAATGTAAAGATTCGTCCCAGGTCGTGTCTACATTAAAACCCCTCGGGTAAGTGCATAGGGGCAGATTTACAAGGACTGGCGCATCCCTGCATATCAGCAGGGATGTGCCAGGCAAGATGCGTCACGCAAGTTTACCCTTGCGCTACCACAGATGTGCCGCATTTATAATGCGGCGCATCGTGGCGCAAGGATAAACAGATGCGTGACGCATCTGATGGCATAAGGGTGGCACATTACTGGAGTCGTGTCGCAAGAGCGACGCAACTCCAACAATGCTCAGGGGCTGCCCATATCTAACATGCTGCGTCACGCCTTACACCTGCTTTAAGCAGACGCAGGGTTTTGACGCAGCAGCATCGGAAAAGTGACTCCGTGAAATCTTGTAGATTTCACTGCATCACTTTTCCGAGGCTTTTTCCGAGGGAACGCCCACCCTGCATACATTAAACCTGAAGCAGGTTTAATGTGGCGCAGGGCTTTACAACGTGACGCATCTCCCTAGGTGCGTCCCGTTGTAAATAAGGCGCAACATGGTGCATGGTTTACGCCGCCACTGTGTCACAGAAGTGACGCAACTGCGGCGTAAATGTGTCGCAAGGGGCTTGTAAATCTGCCCCATAGTGTTTACTGCAGGGTACCCAGCATTGATCCAGGGAGGCTGGAATCTTACCAAAGTTTCAGAATATCTAGAGCAGTGCTACTCAAAGTACGGTCCGGGGGCCGCGTGCGGCCCTCCTGGCCTTTCCATTCCGACAGCACTGGGCGGCTGTTTACTCGACTCAGCACTAACACTTGAAATATGTTAAATAAACCGACAAGCATTTATGCACAGGGGAATTCAAGTTAAAGAAAGGAAGTAACTAGGGTGTCCTGCACCACTTAACTTTAGGAGCACTTTCATTTTTAATGACATTGGTAGCAATAGTGGGAAAATATGATAAAGTCTCTTCGAAATTCATAAAGTGTGCTTCATTAACAAGTAGAACTGTTCACCCTAGAACATCAGATTACATCAGTGCCTCAGGCAGTTTTTTTTTTAAAGTGATGGTTTTTAAACATGAATTAAGAAGCATTCATGCTTCATCCCTCCCTGGCAACAATGCCAATAGTGAGCTAAGAGGCACATCAGTAGTCTGGTGCACTCTTTGGGTGTTCTGGTTTCCTATTATAAAAGAACTGCATTGCAGTTTATTAAATCAAACACAGAAAAAGGTTTTGTACAGCACACATCCTGAAGTCATGTATTTCGAGGTCCTCCTAGATGTGATAATGAAGAAAGAGGAGGGAAAGTGAAATAAAAACATTGCCTAGGATCACACATTTTGGTAAAGTGGGGAAGCCAGGATTAATCCTAGGTGTCCTGATTTCATAAGGTGCATTTCAGCTACTGGTTGTGTATATGCTTTGCTTCCCCTACACCCACCTTACCGCCCCCTACCCCACATCTCCCCCCACTGACCGCCACCCTGTTGGCATCAATGCGGCGGCCTTCGATCATATCACAGAAATGGGAAAATGTTTGCAAGAATCTATGATCTAGGGAATATAAATCTACATGGAGTTACTATAAATGGGAATCATTTACATAGTCCAAGGTTACCTTAAAACACTGGCATTGAGCCAGTCCTTTTGGACTCATGTTGTACACCAGTGTTTTGAAAGGTTACACTTGTTGAACGTTTTTAGATGTCTGGATTATTGACAATGAAGGGCGCATTAGAAGTGAATTTATACACTAAGCCGACAGACAGAAATACCCTTCTACACTTCACCAGTGGCCATCCCAGGAGCCTGAAGAAGAACCTTCCCTATGGGCAGTTTCTCCGGATTCGTAGAAATTGTACCAACAAACACGATTATTTTGATAATGCAGAAAAATTGAAAATCTAACTAGTTGAACATGGGTATCCGTCTAAATTGGTTAGAAATGCGCTCAAGAGAGCATGGTTTACACCAAGAGTGAATCTGTTGACCTCGAAAAGACGCCCTGAGGCTAATCCCCTTATATGTGTGTTGACATTTAATCCGAAAGCCAACAAAGTTAAAAAGATTATACAAAGGAATTGGAGAGTGATAGGACATCTTGACATTCCCAAGCCGATGTTCGCTTTCCGGAAAGGTCGTAATATCTGTCAACAAGTAGTAAGAGCTACAAGACTAGGCGTGACAAAGAAAGATCTGAGAAGCATGCTGAGCCTTCCTCCTGTAGTTGGACATTATAAATGTCACAATTGTGCTGCTTGTCAAATGACAACTGACTCGAAATTTATTAAGATCAATGGTAAAGAACATCACCAAAGGATCTTTGCGAACTGTATCACAAAGAATGTTGTCTACTGTCCGAAGTGTCCTTGTGACTTGTTCTATGTCGGAAAAACTACACAAGCTGTAAAAAACTTGCATCCTTCAGCAACAATCAAGAATAAAATGCAGAGTGCATGGTACCCCTTTAGTTCAACATTACCAAGGGAAAGATCATAATGTAAATGAGATACAATGGTCAGTGCTGTTGGTAGTGGCCAATCTGAATAGAACCAATTTACAGACCAAGTTAGACAGATTGAAAGCTCGCATTATCGAAATATATAGGACAGCTACACATGGGCTGAATGAACATGACGAAATGTGGGCCCTGTTGTGAACATTGATGTAATTTGAGATATATTGTGTTTCCGAGATCTTAACATAGATATTTACACATTGTAGAGGAATTGAGACTGTACTGTGAGCTCTAGTGGATATGTAGAAGCCCGTTCTTGAAGACAATATAGGACTGAGGTTATGGTTATGTGGGCCACTGTGTGGTCTCGAATAGCGAAAAATGTCTATCTCTATGCTTGTTGATGACCACCACAGGAGATATGGGTTGATTGATGTTTTGGTTGGGTAATACATCCATTTATTTATTATTTTTATTTCTATCTTTGTAGATACATTTCTTGGGTGAGTGATGTAGTGATGGATCCGTACTATGAGTAATGGATAGGACATGTAGCTCTGTCATGTCTGGGGAGATTGTAGTTCCGGAGGGAATAATGTTTCTTCATGCCTGTGATATGGACTACCCACGTTAGATCCCAAAAGGAGGTGGACTGGTTGCCCTTTAGTCTCCGCTAAAAGAGGACAGGTATTGCTGGGTGCATTTTTAGATACGTGTCTGAGTTTATTTTGGGCTCTTTTTCCTGGGATGGTAGAGAGAGTTAAGTATTGCTGATCACTATAGGCGGAGTATCTGCTATGGATCAATAATATTCTGCCCGTTCCGTGGCCGGCTTTAGCGCTGGTGGCGCCCAGTGCGAAAATCTCTTTTGGCGCCCCCACATCCCATGACCACCTCCTCGGCTTCTCTCCCTACCACCTGCAAAAGTGCCCCTCATCTCTCCTAACATTAGATATTGCTAAATACAGCGCCCCCTTGAGTTCACCCCTCCACCCTCCACAGGTCAGCGCCCAGTGCGACCGCACCAGTCGCACTGCCCTAAAGC
This sequence comes from Triturus cristatus, assembly GCF_964204655.1. Lineage (NCBI taxonomy): Eukaryota > Metazoa > Chordata > Amphibia > Caudata > Salamandridae > Triturus > Triturus cristatus. Next base: position 167,649,883 of record NC_140595.1, on the reverse strand, counting down.
CGGCCCTGGCCCGTTCCTGTAGGTTCGAAACGCTCTTTTTAGATACATCCATACATTGACGGGAATGCTGGATATTCATTGCTAACTCCTTGAGTTTACTGAAGGGTCTGTGCAGGTGTCGGGGGAACGTAATTTGACGTGTGCGGCGTTCCAGCGTGTGCACTTGGGACAGCGGGGAGAATAGAATACTCCCGTTGGAAGTTGGTGTTTCAGGGTCTTTTTCACCCGCGGCGAGACGGGCGTCTTGGGAATCCGAGTAGAGACCACGGTAAGAGCCTTGCTATGAGGGGCGGCTTTGATACACAGCCGTACTGCGGAGATTTGATCCCCTAGTGGGACGCATGTATGTTAAGTAATGGGGTCTATTGTTGTTTTTCCCTGCAGATAGTTGTTTGCCTGATCCCGTACTGACACAGTGGTTGGGACTTCGGTCCCAGTATCAACATAATTTGTCGTAGGATTTTTGCCGAAAGGAGACTTGTAAGTGTCACCTATAGGGTTCTATATAGTGAGTCTAGGGGCTGCATATACGTTTGTTCGGTGGTGAGGTTGCTCACCGGAAGACCTGTTCCTATCCCAGCAGGTTCAGATGCATAGTGACGTCTGTGTCCGGTGATGTAAAGTGGCCTTTGATCTACCTAAGTAGGTTTGTGTAGAGGTTCGTGTATTTTTGAACTGGGCATGGCTTGCATGTGGCACTGACACGAAGTCTGGCCATAACAAAGGTGATGCGTGTTGTTGTTGAGTGGTATCACTATATATAGGTTCATGCAGTGCTTAATTTGTAAAATGTTAAGTGCCAGGGCTCTGACCAGGAGGCCACTGCAGCTTGCACCACCCATCGCCCCTGTCATCGCTGCCAAAACAACTACTTACCATCTCTCTCGCATGTAAATGGAACAGTTCAGATTATTCCTGGTCCCCAAAGCTAAAGGAATGGCTGGGGAGCAGGTATTAGCAATTTTCTAATGTATAGTGTTTTCCTAAATAACTGTTATACTGCTCTTCTCTAAATTACATGAGCAGCGCCACCTTGTGGCAGACTGCCCTAAGTGTGGTGTTGACATTTAGGTGGCGAGCACCAGAAACCAATTAAGTGCCGGTGCTCAGCACCGGAAAGCACCGGCTCAAATTAAGCACTGGGTTCACGTGGTGGTTTTAATGGATGTATTATCGCCTTCATTTTACTCTTAACTTTTTTATTTCCTTCTGTGGTGGTCACCATACGTTTGATTCTTGTTCCCTGCATGTGCATGAGTTCATGCATGGACGCTACACGGCATTTTGTTCTTTATATGTATAAAGTGTATAGGGTTTTAAATTGTGTTATATTGTTTTTTAGGGAACATTAGTGTTGAATTGTGTTACCCTTGTCCTCGGGAGGCCCGACTCAGTGGGCTGAAATGCATCGACACATGAAGAGGAGGAATCCATCTAAATGAAATGCGATTGTTGAATAATGATGTTACACGCTGTAGAAGTTATCGAATAGAAAGGGAACCTCTCTCTGTTTAGATAGTATGTAAAAAGGATTACCTCCCCCTGGATTCCTCTGATATTTGCATCCGTGTGCAGCCAGGTCTAAATGGATGGGTACTACTAAAGATTCTAAACAACTGATGGTTGTGATTTTGTGTTTATGTATATATACTGTTTGTTACTTTATATACGTTTTGTAATCGTGCAGATACACATATCTAAAATAAAGGAAAATATATGGTAAAAGAATTGAGAATGCCCTTGTGAGGTTTGAAATAGTTTACAGGTAGGTTGTGAGTTGGCTATTTTGTGCCCTTGCATGAGACTCATTAGTTTGTCTCTCTGCAATAGTCGCTTGAGCGTTATCATCCCTGGACATCCATTCCATGTTTTTGAGCCTTTTTGGGTCAGGCATCAGCCTGGTTGTGACACAACATTATATGTTGTAGTGCGTCGAACTAAAATTGCACGACTGGAGATTTGTCATAAAATATGGCCAAGAATATTCCAGTTTCCTGTCTCCATTGGCTTGCAATCTCAACATTTTGAGTAAGTTTAAAGAGATCTTCCGAGTCCAGTTGTGCTGCCGGAGGAGTAGTACTTCTTTGTCAAGAAACAACCTTTAACTTGGCTACATTAACAGGGCAAACATTGGATAGGACAGACAATCTGGTTTCACATCTGTGCCAGTATTGGTGCAGGCTCGGCATGTAGTTTTACTTGTACGGTAGTTTGAGTATACATGCAGCATGCATTGTTACTTCTGCACCTGTGTGAATATACATGCACTGTACAGTGTTTATCATATTTGAGTGTGAGTACTAATGAAGCATTTAGTTTAACTTCTAGGTTGGTGTGACTATAGATGCGGACTATATTTTTACTAGTATGTGGGTGTGAGTATAGATGCAGCCTGTAGTTTTACTTGTGTCAGTGTGAGAATAGCTAAATCATGTAGTTTTACTTCTACATTGATGTGAATATGATGCTGCTTGTAGTTTTACTTGTACATCAGTGTGAGAACAGATGCAGGGTGCACTTTTATATGTACGTCAGTGTGAGAACAGATGCAGGATGTAGTTTTTCTTGTACCTCAATGTGAGAACTGATGCAGGATGTAGTTTTATATGTACGTCAGTGTGAGAACAGATGCAGGATGTAGTTTTACTTGTCTGATGGTGTCAGTAGAGATTCAGCCTGTAGTTTTACTTTTCTGCCGGTGTGACTATCGATGCAGCCTGTAGTTTTACTTGTCTGCCAGTGTGATTAAAGTTTTACTTGTCTGTCGGTGTGATTATGGATGCAGCTATAGTTTTACTTGTCTGTCGGTGTGATTATAGATGAAGCCTGTAGTTTTACTTGTCTGTTGGTGTAAGTTTAGATGCAGCCTGTAGTTTTACATGTCTGCCGGTGTGATTATAGGTGGAGACTGTAGTTTTACTTGTATGTCGGCGTGAGTTGAGATGCAGCCTGTAGTTTTACTTGTCTGCTGGCATGACTATAGATGCAGCCTGTAGTTTACTTGTCTGCCGGTGTGACGATAGATGCAGCCTGCAGTTTTATTTGTCTGTCGGTGTGACCATAGATGAAGGATGTAGTTTTACTTGTCTGTCCGTATGACTATCGAGGCAGCCAGTAGTTTTACTTGTATGTCGGCGTGATTAGAGATGCAGTCTATAGTTTGACTTGTCTGTTCTTGTGACTACAGATGCAGCTGGTAGTTTTACTTGTCTGTCGGTGTGACTATAGAGGCAGCCTGTAGATTTACTTGTCTGTTGGTGTGATTATAGATGCAGCCGTAATTTTACTTGTCTTTCGTTGTAAGTTTAGATGCAGCCTGTAGTTTTACATGTCTGCCGGTGTGATTATAGGTGCAGACTGTAGTTTTACTTGTATGTCAGCGTGAGTAGAGAGGCAGCCTGACGTTTTACTTGTGTGCCGGTGTGATTATAGATGCAGAAGATAGTTTTACTTGTCTGTCGGTGTGAGTATAGATGCAGCCTGTAGTTTTACTTGTCTGCCGGCATGAGTGTAGATACAGCCTGTAGTTTTACCTGTCTGCTGGTGTGAGGATAGATGCAGCCTGCAGTTTTACTTGTCTGTTGGTTTGACAATAGATGCAGGATGTAGTCTTACTTGTCTGTCCGTGTGACTATCGATGCAGCCAGTAGCTTTACTTGTATGTCGGCGTGACTATAGATGCAGCCTGTAGTTTTACTTGTATGTCGGCGTGAGTAGAGATGCAGCCTGTAGTTTTACTAGTCTGTCGGTGGGAGGATAGATGCAGCCTGTAGTTTTACTTGTCTGCTGGTGTGATTTTAGATGCAGCATGAAGTTTTACTTGTCTGTCGGTGTAAGTTTAGATGCAGCCTGTAGTTTTAATTCTTTTAGTGTAAGCATAGATGCAGGATGTAGTTTTACTTGTCTGCCGGTGTGATTAAAGCTGCAGCCTGTAGTTCTACGTGTCTGTCGGTGTAAGTATAGATGCAGCCTGTAGTTTTACTTGTCTGTCGGTGTAAGTATAGATGCCGCCTGTAGTTTTACTTGTCTGTCGGTGTGACTATAGATGCAGCCTGTAGTTTTACTTGTCTGCCGGTGTGAATATAGATGCAGCCTGTAGTTTTATTTGTATGTCGGCGTGAGTAGAGATACAGCCTGTAGTTTACTTGTCTGTCGGCGTGACTATAGATGCCCCCTGTAGTTTTACTTGTCTGTCGGTGTGACTATCAATGCAGCCTGTAGTTTTACTTGGCTGCCGGTGTTAGTATAGATGCAGCCTGTATTTTTACATGTCTGCAGGTGTGAGGATAGAGGCAGCCTCCAGTTTTACTTGTCTGTCGGTGTGACCATAGATGCAGGATGTAGTTTTACTTGTCTGTCCGTGTGACTATCGATGCAGCCAGTAGTTTTACTTGTATGTCGGCCTGAGTAGAGATACAGCCTGTAGTTTTACTTGTCTGTCGGTGTGACTATAGATGCCGCCTGTAGTTTTACTTGTCTGTCGGTGTGACTATCGATGCAGCCTGTAGTTTTATTTGTCTGCCGTTGTGAGTATAGATGCAGCCTGTAGTTTTACTGTATGTCTGCGCGAGTAGAGATGTAGCCTGTAGTTTTACTTGTCTGTCGGTGTGACTATAGATGCAGCCTGTAGTTTTACTTGTCTGCCGGTGTGACTATAGATGCAGCCTGTAGTTTTATTTGTATGTCGGCGTGAGTAGAGATACAGCCTGTAGTTTTACTTGTCTGTCGGCGTGACTATAGATGCCCCCTGTAGTTTTACTTGTCTGTCGGTGTGACTATCAATGCAGCCTGTAGTTTTACTTGACTGCCGGTGTTAGTATAGATGCAGCCTGTATTTTTACATGTCTGCCGGTGTGAGGATAGAGGCAGCCTCCAGTTTTACTTGTCTGTCGGTGTGACCATTGATGCAGGATGTAGTTTTACTTGTCTGTCCGTGTGACTATCGATGCAGCCAGTAGTTTTACTTGTATGTCGGCGTGAGTAGAGATACAGCCTGTAGTTTTACTTGTCTGTTGGTGTGACTATCGATGCAGCCTGTAGTTTTATTTGTCTGCCGTTGTGAGTATAGAGGCAGCCTGTAGTTTTACTGTATGTCAGCGTGAGTAGAGATGCAGCCTGTAGTTTTACTTGTCTGTCGGTGTGACTATAGATGCAGCCTGTAGTTTTACTTGCCTGCCGGTGTGACTATAGATGCAGCCTGTAGTTTTATTTGTATGTCGGCGTGAGTAGAGATACAGCCTGTAGTTTTACTTGTCTGTCGGCGTGACTATAGATGCCCCCTGTAGTTTTACTTGTCTGTCGGTGTGACTATCAATGCAGCCTGTAGTTTTACTTGACTGCCGGTGTTAGTATAGATGCAGCCTGTATTTTTACATGTCTGCCGGTGTGAGGATAGAGGCAGCCTCCAGTTTTACTTGTCTGTCGGTGTGACCATAGATGTAGGATGTAGTTTTACTTGTCTGTCCGTGTAACTATCGATGCAGCCAGTAGTTTTACTTGTATGTCGGTGTGAGTAGAGATACAGCCTGTAGTTTTACTTGTCCGTCGGTGTGACTATAGATGCCGCCTGTAGTTTTACTTGTCTGTCGGTGTGACTATCGATGCAGCCTGTAGTTTTATTTGTCTGCCGTTGTGAGTATAGATGCAGCCTGTAGTTTTACTGTATGTCGGCGTGAGTAGAGATGCAGCCTGTAGTTTTACTTGTCTGTCGGTGTGTCTATAAATGCAGCCTGTAGTTTTACTTGTCTGCCCGAAGAGAGCATAGATGCAGCCTGTAGTTTTACTTGTATGTCGGCGTGAGTAGAGATGCAGCCTGTAGTTTTACTTGTCTGTCGGTGTGATTATAGATGCAGCCGTAATGTTACTTGTCTGTCGGTGTAATTATAGATGAAGCCTGTAGTTTTACTTGTCTTTCGGTGTAAGTTTAGATGCAGCCTGTAGTTTTACATGTCTGCCGGTGTGATTACAGGTGCAGACTGTAGTTTTACTTGTATGTTGGCGTGAGTAGAGATGCAGCCTGAAGTTTTACTTGTCTGCCGGTGTGATTATAGATGCAGGATGTAGTTTTACTTGTCTGTCAGTGTGAGTGTAGATGCAGCCTGTAGTTTTACCTGTCTGCTGGTGTGAGGATAGATGCAGCCTGCAGTTTTACTTGTCTGTTGGTGTGACAATAGATGTAGGATGCAGTATTACTTGTCTGTCCGTGTGACTATCGATGCAGCCAGTAGTTTTACTTGTCTGTTGATGTGTCTATAGATGCAGCCGTAATTTTACTTGTCTGCCGGTGTAATTATAGATGAAGCCTGTAGTTTTACTTGTCTGTTGGTGTAAGTATAGATGCAGCCTGTAGTTTTACTTGTCTTTCGGTGTAAGTTTAGATGCAGCCTGTAGTTTTACATGTCTACCGGTGTGATTATAGGTGCAGACTGTAGTTTTACTTGTATGTTGGCGTGAGTAGAGATGCAGCCTGAAGTTTTACTTGTCTGCCGGTGTGATTATAGATGCAGGATGTAGTTTTACTTGTCTGTCGGTGTGAGTATAGATGCAGCCTGTAGTTTTACTTGTCTGCCGGCATGAGTGTAGATGCAGCCTGTAGTTTTACTTGTCTGCCAGTGTGAGAATAGATGCAGCCTGCAGTTTTACTTGTCTGTTGGTGTGACAATAGATGTAGGATGCAGTATTACTTGTCTGTCCGTGTGACTATCGATGCAGCCAGTAGTTTTACTTGTCTGTTGGTGTGTCTATAGATGCAGCCTGTAGTTGTACTTGTCTGTCGGTGTGAGGATAGATAGAGCCTGTAGTTTTACTTGTCTGTCGGTGTGATTATAGATGCAGCTGTTATTTTACTTGTCTGTCGGTGTAATTATAGATGAAGCCTGTAGTTTTACTTGTCTGTTGGTGTAAGTATAGATGCAGCCTGTAGTTTTACTTGTCTGTCGGTGTAAGTATAGATGCAGCCTGTAGTTTTACTTGTCTGTCCGTGTAAGTATAGATGCAGCCTGTGGTTTTACTTGTCTGCAGGTGTGAGTATAGATGTAGCCTGTAAATTTACTTGTATGTCGGTGTAACTATAGATGCAGCCTGTAGTTTTACTTGTCTTTCGGTGTGACTATAGCTGCCGCCTGTATTTCTACTTGTCTGTCGGTGTGACTATAGATGCATCCTGTAGTTTTACTTGTCTGTCCGTGTGACTATAGATGCAGCCTGTAGTTTTACTTGTATGTCGGCGTGAGTAGAGATGCATCCTGTAGTTTTACTTGTCTGTCGGCGTGACTATAGATGCCCCCTGTAGTTTTACTTGGCTGTCGGTGTAACTATAGATGCAGCCTGTAGTTTTACTTGTCTTCCGGTGTAACTATAGATGCAGCCTGTAGTTTTACTTGTCTGCCGGAAGTGAGTATAGATCCAGCCTGTAGTTTTACATGGCTGCCAGTGTGAGTATAGATGCAGCCTGTAGTTTCACTTGTATGTCGGCGTGAGTAGAGATGCAGCCTGTAGTTTTACTAGTCTGTCGGTGTGACTATAGATGCAGCCTGTAGTTTTACTTGTATGTCGGCGTGAGTAGAGATGCAGCCTGTAGTTTTACTAGTCTGTCAGTGTGACTATAGATGCAGCCTGTAATTTTACTTGTATGTCGGCATGAGTAGAGATGCAGCCTGTAGTTCTCCTTGTATGTCGGTGTGATTGTAGATACAAGATGTAGTTTTACTTGTCTGTGTGATTATAGATGCAGCCTGTAGTTTTACTTGTACATCGGTGTGAGTATAGATGCAGCCTTTAGTTTTACTTGTCTGTCAGTGTGAGCATAGATAAAGCAAGCAGTTTTACTTCTACGTCAGTGTGAGAATAGATTCAGGAAGTTGTTTTACTTGTACATAAGCGTTACTATAGATGTAAAATGTAGTTTGCTTATTTGTCGGAGTGAGTATAGATGAAGCATGCAGTTTTACTTCTCCATCAGTGTGACTACAGATGAAGCCTTTAGTTTTGATTGAATGCCAGTGCGAGGACAGATGAAGCATGTTGTTTTACTTCTGTGTCAGTTTGAGTATAGATGCAGCATATAGATTTACTTGTAAACTAGTCAGAGTATAGATGCAGTATATACCTTTACGTCTATGTCTGTGTTCACAGAGTTGTAGCACGCATTGTATGCCAGTATAAAAGTAGTGTGTGGTGTTGATGGTCATCACTGTGATCATAGATGCAGCATACAATGTAACTGGTACGTTACTGTTAGTATAAATGCAGCGTACAGTTTTACTTGTACCTTACTGAGAGTATAAATGCAGCACGTAGTTTAACTTGTATCTTACTGTGAGTATAATGCAGAGTGTAGTTTTCACTTTGCACTTCAGTGTGAATAAAGGCGCAGCATGTAGTTTTACATTTATGTCAGTATGAGGGAGGGAGCAGGATGTAGTTTTACTTATGCTTTAGAATGACTATACATGCAGCATGTAGTCATCCTTGTATGTCAGCGTTACTGTAGAGGCAGCCTGTAGTTATCCTTGTACGTCAGTGTTTCTGAATAATGCAGCTTGTAGTTATCCTTGTACGTCAGCGTTACTGCAGATGCAGCCTGTAGTTTTCCTTGTACGTCAGCTTTACTGTAGATGTGCGTTACTGTTGATGGGGAAACAATCTTTACAACGCAGTCATTACATCGCACTACCTTTACATAGTAGTCATTACATCACAACATCCTTTACATCGCATTTCATTACATCGCATGTCACTACAACGCAGGCATTACATCGCAAGTCATTACAATGCATACCATTACAATGCATAGTACCCTTACACTGTCCAACACTTACCCTACTGTTGCACTCACTAGCGTTAGAATAGTAATTTTTACCCCGACACTATCCAACACTTACCCTACTGTTGCACTCACTGGAGTTAGACTAGTAATTACTACCCATATACTATCCAAAACTTACCTCAAATGCGATGTAATGGTATGCGTTGTTAAGGTAGTTTCTGAAATTGCGATGTTACTGTAGATGCAGCCTGTAGTTTTCTTTGTACGTCTGCGTTACTGTAGATGCAGCCTGTAGTTTTCCTTGTACGTCTGCGTTACTGTAGATGCAGCCTGTAGTTTTCCTTGTACGTCTGCATTACTGTAGATGCAGCCTGTAGTTTTCCTTGTACGTCTGCATTACTGTAGATGCAGCCTGTAGTTTTCCTTGTACGTCTGCATTACTGTAGATGCAGCCTGTAGTTTTCCTTGTACGTCCGCATTACTGTAGATGCAGCCTGTAGTCTTCTTTGTACGTCTGTATTACTGTAGATGCAGCCTGTAGTTTTCCTTGTACGTCGGCGTTACTGTAGAAGCAGCCTGTAGTTTTCCTTGTACGTCGGCGTTACTGTAGATGCAGCCTGTAGTTATCCTTGTATGTCAGCGTTACTGTAGTGTAGATGCAGCCTGTAGTTTTATTCGTACGTCTGCGTTACTGTAGATGCAGCCTGTAGTTTTCCTTGTACGTCTGCGCTACTGTAGATGCAGCCTGTAGTTTTCCTTGTACGTCGGCGTTACTGTAGATGCAGCCTGTAGTTTTCCTTGTACGACTGCATTACTGTAGATGCAGCCTGTAGTTTTCCTTGTACGTCTGCATTACTGTAGATGCAGCCTGTAGTTTTCTTTGTACGTCTGTATTACTGTAGATGCAGCCTGTAGTTTTCCTTGTACGTCAGCGTTACTGTAGATGCAGCCTGTAGTTATCCTTGTATGTCAGCGTTACTGTAGATGCAGCCTGTAGTTTTATTCGTACGTCTGCGTTACTGTAGATGCAGCCTGTAGTTTTCCTTGTACGTCTGCATTACTGTAGATGCAGCCTGTAGTTTTCCTTGTACGTCTGCATTACTGTAGATGCAGCCTGTAGTTTTCTTAGTACGTCTGTATTACTGTAGATGCAGCCTGTAGTTTTCCTTGTACGTCGGCGTTACTGTAGATGCAGCCTGTAGTTTTCTTCGTACATCTGCGTTACTGTAGATGCAGCCTGTAGTTTTCCTTGCAGCCTGTAGTTTTCTTCGTACATCTGCGTTACTGTAGATGCAGGCTGTAGTTTTCCTTGCAGCCTGTAGTTTGCTTTGTACGTCTGCGTTACTGTAGATGCAGCCTGTATCAGCGTTACTGTAGATGCAGCCTGTATCAGCGTTACTTTAGATGCAGCCTGGATTTTTCCTTGGTCGTCTGTGTTACTGTAAATGCAACATTGTGTGTGGCACATATGCCAGTGTTGGTTTCGCTGCAGTGAGTCATAATGCCCGCGTTGGTTTGGGTAGGACACGCATTCAACGATGCAGCAGTTCATGCCCCCGTGGGCAGGGCATCTGGTGTGCCCTTCCTTCATTCTCACAGGCCCGCCCAGCAGAGATGGTCTGTGTTTGCCTAGCAGCTGAGTGGGAACAGATGCTGCACTCACGCAACAAAATACACCCTTACAACACAAACGGGAGCTGAATCGCAGCGCACACTCCCTCTTTGTATCTTCTATTTCTCGGTGCTCCCCAAACCTTAAATCACTCTTTACACAAAATGAAATGTAAGTAAACCATTGATCGTTAAAAGTGCGCGCAGTTTGCGAGCTCGGCAGGCACTCGGGCGTCCGTCGCGGCAAGTGGCGAGCACTGCTATAGATTTTCTATTTGTATCAGTCCTCCCTGATGGTTGAGCCAGCAGTATATCAGAGTCCAGCCTGTCGCACTCTGGTTTCCAGGCCATGTCAGTGGTGTCCGCGCGCAGCTGTCGCGACAAGGCTCGAAGTCCACCACATCACGAGCCCTTGGCTTCCGAGAACAGCGGGCTGGCTGGCCACATCCCGCCCCAAACATGACATGATGAACAAGAGGCTACCCTTCCTAACGCTCATTCAAAATGAGGGGATGCACCTACCAAAAACAATTAAGAACTGTAAATATCATATTGTGTTCGGCCAAATTTTGGTTCTAATTAGAATCATGCCAGGAAATGTACGCTTAATTCCGCGAAATGCAAATGTAACGTTTACCGCTATATTTTTAGACTGAACAGCATCCTCTCATCAATTTTTGACAGCTCGTTCTGAAAAAAAGAAACACAAAACACCAACTGCCACAAACAATTGCTCTCGTTCTGTTTTTTCGCCTTGTTACCACACCCCCACGCTGCAGTTATGGTGCGAACAGTAACATATCTATGGAGTATGGCATAATTTACAAAATCTCTCTTAAAAGCATAACAAAGAATGCCCAAAATTACGCAACATAATTTAAACATCACCGAGGGATGAATAAAAACCAAATTAGCAAGGAAGCTCAGATGCTTGCATGTGTTCCCTGTTTCAGATGTGGTATCTTGTAATTATACATAGAGCACAGTACATGTCATATCATAGACGCATAACTTAAGTGATGTTACTCCGAGGTGAATGGGAATTTCTATCTTAAAGTGCTCTCTCTCCCTGAGGTCTTGAAGCAGCATACACATCTATCTATCTGTCTGTCCGTCTATTTCAAAGTGTTCCTAAATGCCCCAAAGGCAACATGACAGCTCTGTACCAAAGACTGCAGGTGAATTCTAATAACAGAGAAATCACTTTTTCGATGAAAAACCATTGGCCAACAGCATGGACAAGGGCTTTATTGAGATTTGGCAATGGGAAATCCAGCATTGGCTAAATAATGAAAGGCAACAAATTGAATTTCCATCACCCTTGAGATGTGAATAAAACGGAGGAGGTAGATTCTCCTCTGAATTTAGCACTTTACCCACAAATTAAAATATTTTCCCATAGCTGCCTGCTCTAAGTCAGGCAGCAGTTTCTTGAAGCAGTTTGTGTCTACAATTTACAGTCCACTAGGGCAGCTCGAGCTACCAGCTGATCTCGCACAGTTATTTACACTATGTTTTGCTCCTTCTAAGATGTTCACTCTTTACATTTTCATAGAAGAACATTGTTTTGTTAAAACTGTGCAGTTGGATTGAGAAGGGCTAAAGTGCTCTCTCTCTTCGTTGTCATTTTCCCTTTTCCTGATAATTGTTGCATCCCCCAGTGACTGGCTTTAATTAAAGCCTGGCTTAGCTTGAAGTTGAGTTGTGCAGCAGTGGATAGAGTCAGCCATTTTAGCTGCTGTAGGATCTCGGTCGGAGAGCGCTTGCTTGGTGGGGGTGCTAAGTGATAATCCAAGAAGACGCATCGCTTAAAAGGTTTAACATGCCCTGCTAAGACTTCTTTTAATAGAACAATCGTCACTATCAGCTCCGCTGGGCTACGAGAAACCATGCACATATTAACGCCTACACACCACAACCGCAGCAATAGCACCGACCCACTTACACAACACATCCACCTGGTAAACAGGCAGGCATGAGTGGGCTATATCAGGCTCAGGCAGCTGCAGCAGAACTTGAATTTGCTTGAAATTTTTGCCATGATTATTTTTTTCTGTTCTCTATAGGTGAAAGATGAAAAGAACATTCAAGAGGCCTTTGACCTGACAGACTACGAAAAATGCGAGGAACTGCGGAAGTCGAAAAGCAGAAGCAAGAAAAACCACAGCAAGTTCACATTGGCACGCTCCAAGCAACCTGGGAACACGGTATGCAGCGTGCAAATATTAGCTCCTAAGCACAAGTTGTGAATATTAACAGAGGGCAGGGCATGGATTAGCCTTAATGGTAGATGTCATTAGATAAAAAATGGCGGTCTGACTGGATGGGTAGGGCTTTGTTGTTCGGGGATGGATCTTTGTGACTTCATCAGTAGCAGTACTAGCCAGTTCAAACCCTTGAGACAACTGGGGATCCTTGACATACCGCTCTACAAGTGGACTTCTTGTGCCTGAGTGGCTCAGGCTAACACGGTTATGATGTATGCCTGTAGTACCTGTTTAATCAAAGACCTGAAACTGGCGTCATATTGATCATTCGGTTCATCATTGGAAGTGTTTATACCACACATATTCTCCCTTCGATAGAAGAGAAGCTAGACCACTCATCCCCTTAGCATCAAATGAATGTTAACAACATTGCTAGTCGCTAGATCACATCAGGTCTACCTCTGCTAAGATTGCGGGTCGCATCTCTGTGTCCTCCTTATCCATTCTCTATTACCTAACATTTTGTGGGAACGTTGGTATGTGTCCCAGTGTGCAATTTTAAAGTCAAAAACAGCATCTTCCTAGTCAGTCAGTGATGGCCATCCACTTTGTCAGGCTTAACAGAGAAGTCATTGTTTGAGAGAGCATGGAATTAGAATGGGAACTAGAATTAGAACTGAACTTTGACCTTATCACAAAGGATTTAACTACAAGGAGGATGAGTACACTGTTTTGAACTAATGTAACATTCAAGCAACAATGAAGATTTCAATGATAATCCATCATTTTTAAAGAGCTTCACATTTTAAAAAGTAGATTGAAGCTGCAGGTGAGCTTTCAGTGACAACCTCTTTGCCTTTACAAGATGTGGGCAAAGAGGACCCTGCAGTGATCCAACATCCATGAACCTCCTCTTACAGGCTTAGACCAGACATTCACTAAAAGGAAGCCTCTTTAATGATGCTTTTCTGCCAGCCTGGACCCTCAGGTGACACCACCAACCATACCTCCCTCTTTAATTAATATATAGGTGACCCGGAATTTGGGTCTCATGCTTTGTCCCACATAGCACTACTTCCAAGTAAGGCTGGTGTCATCGAGCCACCCAAAACAAACAAAAAAAACAACAATCTGTATCAAGGTTGACTAATGCATTTGAAGTCTATCTCTTCAAACGGAGACTCAGCTTGTTTTTAGGTCTTGCTTACACACAATGCTTACTTAGGTATCTGTTGTCAAAGGTCAATTGTAGACAATACCAATACTTACAGGGGCTTTCAGACAGCACGCTCCTTAACATTGTTTGCTTTTCTCATCAATTGCATTTCCTTGATTCCTATTTGATGGTTTTCCTTCTTCTTGTGTTTGTCCTCTATTGGGGCATAGTATCTTTATCATCCTTTTTGATTCGGTGACTTGTATCCTTCCACTGCTATATTGAGGGAACTACTTTTTTCTTTTCCTTTTAGCACCTCATGGAAGTGTGTTTGATTTGTGTTTCTCTTGCTCTCTCTCCATCATGTTCTGCTTTCCCACTGGTCTCAAACACTGACCACCCCCATCCCTCACACCCCCTTGCTCCCCCACCCCTCTCCACCCAACTCCGATCTCTCACTTTTTTAATGAACCACCCCACTGTGATTTGCTACCTGGCTTCTCGTCTGAAGCAAAAAATATGCTTTGGTCCTCTTGTCAAGATTTAGCATCTACAGTTTCAAGATGATCGGCCGCTACCTTGCAACAGTAAATAAAAAACAAAATGGCCACTTTGGCGTGCGCTTGCATGCTAAAGATGGGAGCCCCCGTAGAGTCATGATGCACATGTTCACAAGACTGATGCCAGATATTCATTATTTTATTATTATTTGGTTTTTATAGAGCGGACGGCTACTCAGATGAGTGTCCCGCACTAAGGTTCGCAACCACTGGGCAGAGGAACTTAGAAAGCAAGGTTGAACAGCCAAGTTTTAAAAGGAACCTATTAATTATAACCGTTTTTTTTTCTACTTGATGATGAATAGCACCTTCTGCAAAAGCAATTTGAATGATTATAGGTGTGCATTGGAAGCCAAAAAGCGAGACCTATTGACAGTGACGTTGCTTGCTTCATTTATATTGGTAGCTATTGTGGATGTCATGAGACCTAAACTGTATTTAATGAACGGATTCATAAGGTGAAAGCGACGAGCACCTCCCCGAACAACAGGATACAATATATTTGTATGTTTTTTGTGAAATCCAGAAGCGCAAAAATGCAATAAGCCACTTTTCTCACATTTTTTTCTTTGCCAAAATGTTAGTAATTGATGCAGGTTCGCTGATTGGTTTATGGGTGAAATTATGTCGGAATTATGAAACTCAGTGAAATCAGACCAGCCAAACAAATGTACGAAAAAGGGTGAGTCGGTTCCGCAACAAAATTTTCTCCAAAGACACATTTCGGACATTTCATGCATTTTTGCTTTTCAGCGAAAAATCTGGGGCTACTTGAATGTCCCTTCCTTGCTATGAATCCAGGTTGACCTGCCCTGTTTGACGGTAAATAAGATTCAAACAATGGTCTCTTAAAAACACATATCCTCTCTCTCTCCCACTCCCTCCCTCTCCCCCCCTCTCTCTCTCTCTCCCCCCTCCCTCCCCCTCTCTCTCTCCTCTCTCTCTCCTTCTCTCTATCGCTCTCTCTCTCTCCCTCCCTCTCTCTCTCCTTCTCTCCCTCCCTCCCTCTCTCCTTCTCCTTCTCTTTCTCTCTCTCTCTCTCCTTCTCTCTCTCTCTCTCTCTCTCTCCTTCCCTCTCTCCCTCTCTCTCCCTCCCTCCCTCTCTCTCCCTCCCTCCCTCTCCCTCTCATTCTCGCCAACTTCCATCCCGCGGTTCCACTGCTCTGCCACAACCTCATTAAACGCCGGCGTGGAGGCTGATAGGTGGAGAAGGTCAGCGCCACTGATTGCTATGAGGAGGGAGTGCCAGGAAGGGACAGGAGTGTAATTAGTTTGAATGATTTTATTAATTTTGCGGTCTGGCCTGGGGCGCCTTATTGTGCAGGGTCAGGCCGTGCGTGTCCCAATGTTCCCGTCGTCATGCGGGATCTGCGAGAAAGTAAAAGGGGAGAACTCTTTAAAAAAACAAGGAAACATATGAAGTGATTTACTTCGCATGTGTTTATTTTATAAGCTGATCCTCTTAACGTGGCCTAAACAATTCAATGAAATTGATATACAGCAACTAAAGTATACCATCAACGCCCGGTAATCGCGCCTGTTTCGTGAGGTGGCATGTTCGGCGCTTTATAAAACAGGCACATGAATGAATATGTTAAAAGCAGGGGAAGGCAGGGCCCATGCAGAAGTGTGTTACAAAGCCAGACATGCCTCTGTAGGCTGAGAGGGATGCCTAAGAGTCTAATGAAGGTTTAGGCAGGCCTGCACACCCGCTTCCTGTGTGCACTACCAAGAAACGCGCCCATTATATGATGCATTAACTACTAACCACCGAGGCCGACCTACCGCTGCATATGAAGAACCTACAATATGACTGCAGTTTGGAGGCCCACTGAAGAGGGGAGACCTATGTTCTTGGCCAGAACCTCTTCACTGACCAAATGATGTAAATCTGCACATCCCCATGCCATAAAAGGGTGTCCATATATGTGTGTGTGCACGTACGCCATGGCCACGCGCCTCAAGTGCCACGGCTTGTGCCACAGATGTGTTTGAGCAAAATTGGGAAACATGCTTGGCACATCAAACAAGTACCCCAGCAGGCATGAAAACCCTATATGTTCACAGCAATTCTTCAGGCGGGTATACATACACCTTTACAAAGACATGAAGACATGAGCTTCACCTTCACAAAACCTTTTAATTCGACATGCAGATATCTCTACCTGCCAAGAGAAGCCTCATGTCAGAATATTCTAATAAGAAATATAATCGAGGCACACATCACGAGCTAAATATTGTTTACAAAAATATCGCCCCATTGAGTGCAGATTTTTTATTTACTAACTTCTCTAGGGCGGAACTGTAAACAATATTTAGATGTCTATTTTAGACGATATTCTGACACCACATACCACGATCTCTCTAATGTTCTATTCTACCACCTTTCCTAGCAATCTAAGTGATAGGGCATGTTATGGCGACGTAAATGTTTTGTCACTGTCAAGCTATGTGACCGTAAGGATCTCGATTGGATGGAGTTTCACCCCTGAAAAAATATTTTTTTTACAAACATCAATAATTATCAAGGAAATGCTTGTCGAGCTGTGTTCAGACTGTAGCACAAGCATGCACTCCATTATGCTGTGTGGTTGTATCACTCCTGGCAGTCTGGCATAGGTGATCTACACTTAGTACACCGCCAGTATATCTTTTGTGACTTAGCAGGGGCTGTCTATTCCTGTGTGGCCCTTGCACAGATGCCCCCCTGTGTCCTGCACAATTTTGAGAGTGCAGGATAGAGTGTTTTTGGTCACAACACCTAAACTGTAATGCCTACAATTTCTTATATTGTAAACAAAATTCCCAAATGTCTATAGCTATGTTTGCAGACGTTATTACTATAAACTCGAAAATGTAGGTCCGAAATGTATATAAAACAGAAATAATCAATGAAGAGTGATAAACCTATAGGTCCAATACTCACCCTGATAAGTCTAATATTTACCGTTTGCCTGACCCTATGAAATGCTCCAGTCCTTATCTTGAGTTTAATGGCAACTCTAAAACTAATCTTAGTCGTGCACTCTCGCCGTAAGTCTAATGCTAAATTTAAGCCTTAAGGAAAAAAGCCAAAGTAAACCGTAATTTGAATGTTGGGATTTTTTTTTTAAAAATGCACAGTTTTTCATTATAAAATATATTCAATATTAAAGTATTTTATCTTAAGTATTTGTGTTTTAAATGTATCTGTCATTACTGCATACAGGAGGAAGGATTACATCGAAGGAATACAGCCCAAACCTATGTTCTGTCTTTCAGGAATTGTTTGTAAATTAAGCCATATTCTCAACAGTCAGAAACTATATAAAGAATCAAGCAGTATAAAGAAATAGTCTAAACCTCCCATAATCTGAATTGGACAAGCCTCTCACAAGATAGAAGGATGGGTTGAGCAGCTTTTTGCAAATGATGCTCTAGAAAGTGCGACAAATTGAACACTGTAATCTTAGACACTTGACCGACAAGAAAAAATGGAATTAGTGAGATCACAAACGCAGACTTTCCAACAACAAACAACATTTCGAAACATATTGATCACACAATCAACAAGCATTGGCATAGCCAATAGGTCTCGCCTTTGGGACCTTATAAGTGTTTAGCCATGCAACACTTGATGTTGTTGCACCAAGGATATTGTGCTGGATAACTAAACACTTATAAGGTCCCAAAGGCGAGACCTATTGGCTATGCCAATGCTTGTTTCACTAAGGAGCAGCATTGTTTACAGGCTAAAGTTCAAAGCTTGGAACCTTAAGATCTGGGTCCTAATTCTTTTTCTTGTACTTAATAAAAGGGATTCTGGGTCAATTACTTTATTGCTCTCTGCCTACAATTGTAAATATGTGTAACTTAAAAGTATAAAATTAAACATGCTGTGGGTGGAGTTTTGTTTGAGGTTTTTGCAAACACATACATCTTCATTTCTGTAATCCAGTCGCAGTTGCATCTGAACCCCACGTACAGTAAAACTGTGTTCTGTAAAGAAGTCTGCAGCTCCTGTGGGCTAAGCCTAACCTGTACCAAATTTCCAAAAATAAAAAGGTAGAAAAACAGCCAATTACATATTTAAATACAAAAATTGATCACTGCATTGTGAAAACTCTTGAACAACATAAGGCCGACTCACAAAAGCATTTATGAGTACGCAAAGTAGCACAGCTGGAGGACTCGTTCACATACGTTTACACGCCCTTGTGAATGGGTCCTGAAATGTCCAACTCCCTATTAGTAAAAGAGCAAAGAGGGCGCGGTCCTATGTATCTACAATCATTTTATATGAAAATTCCTAAGTTGCTCCTATTTTAATTGCTCTAGGGCCGATACACAAAAGCATGAAAGAGAGTGTTAAAGAGTCCAGAATGCCTCTGTCAATATGCCTCCATATGTTTGATATTGCAATTACTGGTGAATCAAAATGGTTGCCTATATTAACTCTAAATATCTTGAGTTACTGCATGAGTCTCAGAGAGAACACCTCAGAAACATAAAGAGGCAACCATTGGCCTCTGTCTCCAAGCTCAGTGAAGTGTTCTGGATGACAAAATCAGCACACATTCATGATGAATATTCTCCAGTTTATTCCTCAATAAGGATCCCATCCAACAGCATCCAAGCATCTGCAGTAACTCCTTAGTTTATCTTCAAAGCTCCACTAGAACACCATGAGCTCAGTGGATGACACAGTAAATGACTCATATAAATTCTAATATTCTAACAGTGACATATTGCAATTCCATCAATGCCCATGTAATGAAAGAGATACAGAACATCACACTCAGCTGTGGAGCACTAACTCAGAGCTATTCAGAGTCAAAAGCATCCCCCAAGACACTTCACATACAAACCCCAAGAGCTCAGCTCTGCTCTGAGCCAGCACAACTGTTCATGAAACGGTCCCTGGATTACTACAGTAAAGGACAACGTTAAAATGTTGGCACCACCAATAGCTATCTTGTCAATTTTGGTGTAGCGTGGTTGAACTTTATTGGCAAATTATTGCATATGTATGACTAGATAGGTTGTGGGGGTTAAAATATTCTTATCAATTTCAGGGTCTATGGGACCCAACCTCCACGCACTGTTGCTCTCTGGTATCAAATACCTTAGTTATTTTCAACATATGTACATATTAATCTTGTAAAGATCTGGACTTCAAATTTACTGAAAAAAGTTAGTCAGTACTTTGTTGCAGATTCATCTCAATTTTATTCATTGGATGTCCAAAATGTTCATTTTGTTGATTCTGATTGGAGAAATTATAATTCAATACATTTATCTGATTGCCCAATGCATTTCGAGCCAGGACGGCTCTTCTTCAGGGGCTCAATCTCTATGACATAAACAACAACAAAAAAATATTTTAACTTTACAATGATGCGAGAGCGTCATATTGCCTGTATGGTAGAAATGAACATTCATAGTTTATTTTGTACTTCAAAATCTTGTGTGGTCACAATAGAAGAAATGAAACCTGGTACAACCACCACCAGAAAAGAGACTTAGTTGAGAGTGAGGAGGTGTGATGTGGGAATAAATCTTTCAGAAAGCGTAACCCATTCTATCTTGAATCTAGTCTACACCCAAGATCAAGGTACACGTTTTATTTTACCCCGTTTTTCTCTTCATTCGCTCGTTTTTTACTTTACTCGACAGATTTATTCCCACATCACACCTCCTCACTCTCAACTAAGTCACTTTTCTGGTGGTGGTTGTACCAGGTTTCATTTCTTCTATTGTGACCACACAAGATTTTGAAGTACAAAATAAACTATGAATGTTCATTTCTACCATACAGGCAATATGACGCTCTCGCATCATTGTAAAGTTAAAATATTTTTGTTGTTGTTGTTTATGTCATAGATATTGAGCCCCTGAAGAAGAGCCGTCCTGGATCGAAATGCATTGGGCAATCAGATAAATGTATTGAATTATAATTTCTCCAATCAGAATCAACAAAATGAACATTTTGGACATCCAATGAATAAAATTGAGATGAATCTGCAACAAAGTACTGACTAACTTTTTTCAGTAAATTTGAAGTCCAGATCTTTACAAGATTAATATGTACATATGTTGAAAATAACTAAGGTATTTGATACCAGAGAGCAACAGTGCGTGGAGGTTGGGTCCCATAGACCCTGAAATTGATGTGTATATTGGCATTCTTGACTGTTGCATGCCTCCTCTACAGCACGCTTAATTCAATGAGATTGAAGATATAAAAAAGAATAACGTTGATTGTTTCTAAATTCAAACAAAAAAAGCAAGTGCCTGTCCCACCAATATTGTTGGTTAAAATATTCTTCACATTTTCTGCCCCCCCGTCCCACCCTCCAAACAAATACATCTATTGTTGTACCTCATTCCACAATCCGTACTGAGGTTAGCATGGCACATTGAGCCATTTTATGAGCATGAAATCCTGGGGGGCATTATGAAAGAGATATGGGTCTTTAAATAGATAAGAAAGTATGGTGTCAGAAGTGAAGATTTAAATGTTATCTCTGACATATTGGACAGGTGGGAGTGAAATGGCCCAGCACTGTGATTTTACTACTGTCTGTTAAAAACACTATCCCCACTAGAAATACAGAGATGCGCCTGATCATATTTTCCCGCACCTGATATTTCTTTTTTCTCGCATCCAATAGGCACTGGAAGTTGGGGTGCGGGGGATGCTGCGCACCCCCATAAATTAACATGCGGGAGGTCCTAAAGTGACTGAGCATTAACCTCTTCAATGCCTATGACGAGCTGGTCTCGTCATGGGCCGCGGTTGCGCTGTGCCCATGACGAGACCAGCTCGTCATAAACCCCGCCCGCTAATGAAAGCGCCGGCACAGGGTGGAGAAAGGGGCGGGCACTGAAGGGGTTAAAGATTACATTTATTTTGTTTTGATCTTGCCACATTTGCTGTCCGTTCAAAGTCAGAGGTCAAATGTCAGTCTAGTCTCCTAACAAATTGGGGATTTTGTACAGTGAACTAAGTGACAGTCTTGCTGGTGTGAATTAAAATACTGTAGGATGTCATTTTATTCTAACACACAACACAATTTAAATACCTATAAATGAACTGCACGAATATTTCAAAATAAACAGAAAAGCACAAATAAAGTGTTGTTTCTAATTCTGAACTATGATGGAAACAAAGAATTTAACAGAATGAAAA
Organism: Triturus cristatus; assembly: GCF_964204655.1. Classification (NCBI taxonomy): domain Eukaryota; kingdom Metazoa; phylum Chordata; class Amphibia; order Caudata; family Salamandridae; genus Triturus; species Triturus cristatus. Next base: position 167,628,411 of record NC_140595.1, on the reverse strand, counting down.
CAAATCAAGACACCTTACTTGGTGAAGTACAAATAACAAACATTTGCTGAAGCCCAATTTTCACACATTATCTTTTTGCACAGTATAGTTTTATCAGTAAAACTTGTGTGTCTGAGCAAATTTAGTGTTCACTTCAATGGAAAATGTGCTGTCTGTAAGCGACAGCGTACTGCCATCTGTGCCTAATTTGAGCCTGTGGTTTGTCCTGCTCGGCATTGCCAGCACAGGCACTTACTTGCCTAAACCTGCACTTATGACAGCTGCCATATGGTGGCTCTGTTTGTGTAATTTAAAGATAAGCAGAACAAAATGTGTTTGTTATTTCAATATACATTAATAACAACTAATACCTGCCACCCAAGCCATTCTTAAAGTGTTGGCGGCCTCGAACAGTCTGAATTGTCACATTTTAGTGTGATAGTTAGTAGTTGTGTAAGTACAGTGGCAATATGTGGTGCAATCTGCAGTGGCCTCCTGACGAGGGCTCCGGCACGTTTTTTGTTTTACAAATTAAGCCCCATTCTTTAGTAATATATTTGTGACAGTGTGCTCCACAAATGCTGCATCAGTTATATACTACGCCCTTACCGTTCTCTTGCTGAATGGGCGTGGCTCATTTTTGACACTTGTTCTTTGTGTGATGCTACGAGTTTTCTACATCAGTGATGTAACATTGATGGCAGCACCCCCATTCTGAAATTTCTTCCAGCACCAGTGGTCACAAGCTGGACTGGCATGGGTTTTAAGGGGTGCAAAAAGAGAAGAAGGAGGGATATGTCTGTAGAACAGAAATGTTGAGCAACACATGGCGTCTGTATCAAGCAGTGAGTAAGCCAGAGTAGACTGGAAGCTTGCACCACATAGATCAATGTGTAATGGTGCGGCTAGAGTGGTAACCTCAGGGCAGTTCAGGAGAAGTGGCAAAGGGAGGCTACAGGGCATCAAGGGGCACATCTGTCATATGCTGCAACAGTTCTGAGGTCCTCAGAGGCGATGTAATAAAATGTGGACTGCTGAGATGATCACCAGCAACCACGTAAAGGCAAAGCCAATGTGTTCCTGGAAGCATGTCCACAATGGCGTTGTGTCTATTCACCATTTTTGTGGGAGGTGGTAGGCGGGAAGACACACCACCAGCAGTGAGAACAAGACTGTAGGCAGGAGTGAATGGGGAAACACGGGTAAAGGTGCACAGAGGGCACATCATTTTATTCTAACTGGGAGATTTGAGGGCAGCTGACCAATGGTTAGAGAAGAAAAAGTGCCACTGAGAGGCTGCAGGGTTTGGTGGGGGGTGGGAAGGAGAGGGGAGGCCAGGGAAGGTGGTGAGCTAGATTTAGTGTGCTAGTACTGAATTTGACTTTGAACAGGTGTGAGAAAAGGAGGTACCACCAGTGGATAATTTGTTAAAAAATAAGTGCCGGCGCTCTTGTCAGGAGGCAGCTTGCACCAGCCCATTTCTCCGGTTAGCGCCGCCTAAAACAGCTAACTACTAGTCATGAAAGTGGGGAGAGGATGTTCCGTAAGGGCCAGAACTGCCAACTTTGGAAATGGGGAACCAGGTTCAAGTCTCAGCGTTTTCTCAACATCCTGTGATTCTGGACAAATCACTTAATCTCCCTGTGCCTACCATAAATGAACGTGCCCGTAACTGGTGCTCATGAAAAGCGCTGGTGTTGATTATTAAGTGCCAGCGCTGAGCACCGGAAACCATCAGCTGAAATTAAACACTGGGTACCACTGAGAGGCAGTGCGAGTGTCAGGTGCTGGTATAGAATATGCACAATTTGAGTAATGGTAGAAGAGAGGAGACTGCTCACCCAGGCTAAGCAGAAGTAAAGGGCACTGAAGGTTGGCAGCTGGTGCAGTTGCCACTACTGACAGGAAGAGGTGGGGCCAAGCCCGAGGCAGTTCACCTCACACAGGACACAGTTGGGCAGAGTTGAGGCAGCCTGCCGTTCAGCATAGGTCACTGGTCAGTGAAGGAGACTGTGCTGTCAGAAGCGGGGATGGTAGTCCTAAGAGTGTGTGTTGTCTTTTGCTGCCGAAAGGGGATGAGTGAGTGACATGCAGTTGGTGTTTATTAGTTTGGTGCTTGTATGGGCAGGAGTCAGTAACGTTGGGTGTTTTGTAAACTTGGATATAGCGCAGTAAGGGAATCTTACCTCCCAAATTGGGTGAATTTCTATTACCATTAAACTCTAAATCGGGCCCTAAATTTTATGTAAAGCACCACATTGTGACAGGAGTTCTAATGTTCCAGCTTGCCGCAGTGCGTGATCCTCTGCAATTTCCTTTGCATCCCCATTTAGGAGATGTGAAACATAAAATAAAAGCACTAACCAGCGGAATGCACTTTTAAAAAACTAGACATTTTTGCCTGGGTTTTATCGAGTGGGAGCGAAAAAGCTGTTGAGATAAATATGCTCTCACTTTGATTTGGAAGAACAAAGCGCTTCGCAGCCTTGACAAGAATAGGAAGCGCTAAATAAATGCTGAAATGCAATACCACAGGTAGATTCTTATTGAAAAAGTGGTGCTGATGTCTACTGGCGAAAAATGCAGAATCTATTTAAACAAGAACCCCCTGTACGCTGGCTCTGTTACTATAGTGGTGGGATTGAGAAGAGGGGCCTGTGTTGGGTGAGTGGGAGGGTGGGGGGGAGGACAGGGGTCTCAGATTTCAAAAGTGAGGTCAGCGGTGGGAAAAGTCGTCTTTGCATAATGAAAGTTGTGCCGTGAGTGTGCACAGATTTACAGGTCTGTAACTATTCCCAGCAGAAAGGTGAATTTTACGACACCCCTGGAGTAGTGGCCTCTCTGAAAGCACATTCTGATAGACATTCTCACGAAACACTGTAAATAAAAACAGCGAAGACCTTAAGAAACATAGTAAAATCTAACAATAAGACATAAATGCGCCGAGGGCTCGGTCCACTTATACAAAGTTAAGTTGAGGTTCTTTCAGGAAATAAATTGTCACTTGGAAAACAAGCGCGTGCCTCGCGCTGGATGTTTAAAAATAAAAAAAACAAGCCCGGGAGTGGTGCGCGCGCACTGGGGAGAGCAGTATGCTGTTTTTCCAAGCACATACTCATGCTTGTGGCGCACCGCTGCGCACTCCCGCAAAGTGTATGCCGCCACAAGCACGAGTATGTGCTTGGAAAAACAGTTGCACGACGGCTAAAGGTCTCCTACGCAGTGCATGCGCACTGCGTAGGCGAGACCTAAAAATGGACAGCAGCGGAGGTTAGAGCACTGAAGGAGACCTTTAGGTCACTTCTAAGTCTGCCTGGCGCAATAGTTGAACTAATTGCAGCAAGGCAAAAAGCTTACTCATTCCATCGAGTACAATGCCTGCTCAGGCCCAGGCTTCTTTATGCATTGGTTTAAACAGTCGATAGCATTCATCTATACTGTGTTAATAGTGCGTTGTGGACCTTGCGCATATGGTGCTTTCGCAGTAGTCACAGAAAGGGCTCAATTTCTAACAAAAAGTAAATAAGTCCAGGGACACAAATGCCTCTTAGGAAGCTGTCGATAATGCTGGATTCATGAATACCAAGGCAGCCTAGTTTTGATTTCACCTCAGACCTCTTCCACCACCCAACACTTGTTCTCTCTCCTTATTTCACGCCTGCGTGTTCTTTTCAGCCCTACTTTCTCTGGTAACACTGTTTTTCTATCCTTCTCTTGCTTTTCACACCCTATTCTACTACTCCCTCTCTTGCTCTGGGTTAAAAGCTGATGATGAATAATAGGTCCTCTTTACCATAAAACAGAACCAGTGTCTACCACCTGCTTCCACCCCCACAAATTAAGTAAAGATCTAAAGTGGAAAAAACACACATCATGGCTGGAATGTTATCCCCGATGACATGAATGAAGAGTGAAGTATTCTTGCATTATTGTAGAAAAACGAAAACATAGCCAAATCGGAGACACTAACATAGCATGACTCGAACAAAAAAAACAAGCATTTGCAATGCAATAGGTCTCCAATTTATGAGAGTTTGAGCTATTGGCATTGTAAATGATAATGCCTTTTATTTATGTGTTGTTTTTAAAACAGATAAATAAAAGGCATTATCATTTACAATGCCAATGGCTTAAACTCTTGCAAATGAGAGACCTATTGCATTGCAAATGCATTTGGGGTCTGTGCTATAAAGATTTGTTTTAAACGCCATAGGAGAGAGCATGTCCTGCTTGCAACAGCAAGCAGGACAAAGTTATTTGAAAAAATAGTGCTCAGAGGCTGTAATTAAAGCCTATCGAGTAACAACACACGTAGCTGGGGGTGTCCTCATCGGAGGTTACAAAATAAGACAAGGTGGTACTAAGGAGGGACTACGAAGCCTAGTCCAATGAAAAGCAACAGTTTACTGTGGACAATGGCACAAGCCAATGAAAAATATGGGCGGAGAGTGGGCTGAGCTTCAAGTCTATACCTGAATACAGCATGCCTCGCAGAGCAGCGCAAGCGCTGCCCAGGTTCGACCTAAAAATATTTAATCTAAAGTCTCACAGCAGGTGAATCCCAACAAAGCATCCTATTTAGAGTTTATTGGTAACTGAAAATCCTCCGGCTCAGTCATTGCCACAACCGATGGACTCTGCTCCATATTTAGATTTTCCACTGCAGAAAGTGGAGCATTTTCAGTTACCACTGAACACTGAGTGAGGCGTAAAGCAATTACAGCAGCAACAGAAATACCAACAAAGCATTATAGACTTCGTCCCAACCCATGGGAAATTCCCTCTCGCTTTAGGTTATAATTGTTTTTTTTAAAATTAGTATTAATTAGCATTTTTTTTACAGCACCGCGCAACGCTACTCGTAATCTTAAACAATAGCAGCTGCGTGGCTCGCCCCACTTTTTTTAAACTTCTTTATACTTTTTTTTAAGCACCCCGGCACATCGCTCCTAATCAGCAACAACAGTGGCTGCGCCGGCTTGCACAACTTCCTTCGTTCCCTCCACCCCACTAACAAAAAAACATAAATAAAAAGCATTAGCATTTACAAATAGGTCTAACTTTGAGAAATGCGTTACCTATTGCATGTCAAATGCTTCTTTTGCAAAGTGTTAACAGTAGAGGTGTATATGTACACGTATGTCCTACAGTGCAGGGTGACTGAGACATGTAAATTAGTATCGGGTTAGTCTGACACCGGTGGTACCATCAGGCATGAGAAGACTTGTATCAGGTGTGTTTTTGGTGGTCAATGAGATTGAATCCATGCAAACACTTTACATTTCTGGACATGCTGTTACCCTCAGTAAGAAGCCGGTGGTAATTGTATGAGGGAGACTGCAATTTGCTCTTCGCTGCTAAAAGAGTATTGCAAAACTCTTGCAAATACAGCTTGCGCCTGGTTTTATGTTGCTGCTGCTGGAGGGTAAATAACGGTTTATGTCGCAATACAAAAGCAGTGGTAAGACCACAAGATAATCAGAATAACTGACGATAGCAAAGTTGTGATCACATGCGAACCCAGCTCCCAACAGGCAAAGGATGCTTGCAAGGAAACAAGACATATACAAAGAAAAGCCCACAACTATGTCAGGTTCAAAGGCGTATTTGCTGCCAGTGGCTCTTCAGTTGCCTGCGTGGTGAGACGAGGGAATTTAAAATATGTAGAGATGGTGCACACCATGAACATGTACAGCAAAACACGCAGGTGGGCACAACCCTTATGTCTACAACAGGGCCGGAGAGGAAAAACTTCCAAACCTGTCTTGACGTGTTACTTCAAAGGGACTCAGAATATCATATTATATACAGAAATATTGCCTGATGTAGTAGTTATCGTTTATACAAACACGGTTCCGTTGGGTGTAGATTCTCCATTGTTAACTCCAACAGGGCAATATTTTTTAATGATATTTAGGAGCGGATATCTATGTCGGAGCATATTCTGGAACCATACCCAACAGGGACTCCGAAGCAATGCCTGATAAGGATCTTTTTGCCCCTATGCAAGGGCTGCTTAAGGGAGCCATCGCCATTAATTATACAGAACCCTACTGAGCACGTCACCCTATAATGCCCCAACTTACGAATGAGGTTAACAGGCCTTGAGGGTCCCTACATCATATCCAAATATGCACACACAGACAACACATGCATGCATACTTTCAACACGCCTATGGGCTCATGCAGACTCAGGTGGATTTACATGGATGCCTGATTTGATGGCTGAGCAGTTGAATACACAGATACATTGAGGGCTGTCGATACACACGGGTGGGGAGGTAGATGTATGGCTATGGTCACGTAGATAGGTTGACGCAAGAGTGTGTGAGTGCATGAATGTTTCCTTGTAGATAGATGAATGAATGCCTGGTTGTGGGTGGTTGGATATGTTGTTGTGTGAGGATGGATGATGATTCGTGCGGGATAGGTCGATAGATGTATTTGTGTGGATAGATGTATTTTATGGATGGATGAATGCCTGTGACTAGAAGAATAAATTGATGAGTGCATGGTTGGATGAGTGTAAGTGAAGAGGGGACAGCATGGTGCATTAGTGAATGTAGAAGGACGCATGGATGCCATAAGAGATTTCAGATCACAATGATCTGCTTTCAAATAGGTTTTTTTTACGAATAAGAAATCCTAATGTGCTCTGACTGTAATTTCTAACTACAAGGATCTGCTTGTAAATAAGATTTTTATAAATAAAATATGCAAATGTGCACTTCTACTGGGTTTCAATAGCACAAGCTCACTATCTGACTTCCTGAGCCCTGCCTCGTCAGCTCAAGCCTTATTTGTATATGGACTGACTGCTTGGACTGTCAGCCGTTGCCTGTTCACTGATACCTCTCCTACGGACTGCAGACTATAGTAACACATAGCAAGGCTCTAGAAATGATACCAAGAGTAGTCGAAGGTCAACCATGTACATTTACAACAGGGTGACTATCCTGTGTTTCTTTTACTCAGATGTTTAGTGGCCTCGGTAAAAAAAAAAAATGCATAGGCAAGAGTTTGAGACAAATGGGCCCTATCAAATTATGAATGTGGCGCCTCACGTCCTCCTGGCCTCGGTCCGATGTTCAGCGACTGAAGGTGTGTCAGGCAAAATGGGGTAGAAAACCACTAAGAGCCTAATGTGATCACCCCGGGAAATTGAAATGTACCAAGGACACAAAATCCAAACAAACTAGCACAGAATCAAAACAGTTAAATGCTTTTTAGGTGAACCTTCAAATAGGAAAGTTGATTGCAGATTCCCTTTATGCGGACAAAGGTTCAAGCACACATACTAGAACACCATGTCCTATACCTCTAGCACAATATTCTTTCAAAACTGACCTCCACTGAGTAACGATGATGAACAGATTCATTTCTGATAGTGTTTACAACGTCTGTCTCGGGAGATTGAGACTGTGATAGGATGTTTTAAGGGTTTTTTAGGTCATGTGAGTGGTTCGTAGGGTTACACGTCTGTTTTGGGATCTTAAGAAGCAGACGTGTTGAGTGACGGGGAGTAGATCAGGACAGCAGTCCCTGGGAGGAGAGAGCAGACTTGGGATCATCTCAAGGGGGTGGATCCAGCTCGAGTCAGATATCACGCAGCTCATCGTGGGGAGTGATTAAGAGGATCTACACTACGGTCAGTAGTGAGTGACTGTAAGTCGAATTGTCACACATCTTGTGTGCATCAGTGGAGCGTTAGTTTGTGTCATGTATTTTTGGTGTAGCTGAACTGACAAGGAACTGGTGGACAGATGGATGCTGGTGGCTTCTGAGAGGACCGTGGGATTGGTTGTTGATAGTGTTTCCTCCTGTGTCGGTGTAGATGCAATTTTCCTTAATTTATGCAGGTATTGTGCTGTCTGATGTAATTCCTGAGGTTTATGTTAGTGGAACTGTGGAGACAGGGAGGAGGAGGGTGAGCTAATGATGCTGTATCCAATAGTGACAACAGGCATGTTAGATCTGTTACTTCCATAGCAGTGGTAGAAACTTGTAGGGACGTCAGGGTAAAAAACAGTGTCATTATGAAATGGAGGTTGATATCTGAGTATTGGATCATCAACTTCCAGTTTTTCAAACAGGTTAATGTACAGCTTATGGGTATGGTAGCCTAAGATAGTACATGTTGTCCACCAGATGGGATTTCTATATTTTGAGACAAAGAAAAACCAGCGTATTGTATCCAGGAGGGTGTTCTTATAGTAAAAAAAGTATATCAATTTGGTATGGAGCCCAGACTGAGTCTGTGGCATTTGTCACAACTTAGGTTTTTTGTGTTGACTTTCAGACCTTAGTGTTTGTGGTAATGTAGGCCGGTTTTGGATGACCCATGGGTTACTAGCGTTGCTGAAGTGTTATTATCTGCACCCTGGAGTCTAGACAGGAAGCTCTGTTTGGTTTAGGTTTTGGGGCCATACTTAGATCACACAAAAACTGTGCAGGCCATGGACCCTGAGGAGCAGAATCTGCTTGGGACAGCTGAACAATGTGCAGCTCTTGGGGTCGCAAAGTAAAGAGAAACTGCAGTAGTAAGATGTCACATTAGCAGCCGCGGTCTGTGCAAGTAACAACGGTGGAGATTTTGAGGTACAATGCCGATGGAAAATTAATTATTTATTTAATTTTCCCTCAGCATCGTCCCTCGAAATCCTCCCTTACTCAGCCCCACTGCCCCACCGCTGTTACCTGTACGGACCGCGGCCGCTAATGGTGTAATAGGTGCATATCAATATGACATTCTATATGGTTGTCAGCGCATTTAGGTGCAAAACGACACTCAGAGCAACATCAACCTGTGAGATGAAAACTTTTACGAGCAAAAATCCTATTTATGTCAAAAAAACACTTCATTTTCTGGGTCTAATTAGCCTTACAGATGCAAAACTCCCCTGGAAGAAAAATCAGCAGGTGCAAGGAAATACTTTTATAAGCACATATTACATTTTGGAGCAAGTACACATTTGGGTGCTAAATCCCCCATGGAGCAAAGTCACCTGGGCTGTGGTATCATGTTTGGGTACAAGGCACTCAGTACAGAGGAAAAATGCAGAAGTGAGTGTTGACATAAAGTGTAATAGGTATGCATCGATATAATATCAGATTAGGTTAACAACACCTCAAAGTGCAAATATCACACTAGCTGCTGGATGAGCAAAAGTGTGGAAAACGTTCAGGGACAGACATCATGTATAAGTGTAAAATAACCTAGGTGCAAAACCACCAAGGTACAAAATCACTTTATGATGCAAAATCACTCATGGTGCAAAGTGAACAGGACTGGGGTATTATATTTAGAACCACATTTAGGCCACAAATCACAGTTAAGAGCAAAAACACATTCTGGTGAAAAATAATGTTTAGGTGCAAAATCACATTTAGACACAAATTACTTTTGGTGCATGTTTAGGTGAAAAATCATAATTGATGCACCATCTGCAAGTTCAAGTTATGCATAAGCCCAAATCACATTTAGGACCAAAAGAACATTTAGTTGCAACACTGTCCTCGGTGCATCATTGACAAGACCCTGAACTCACTTTTAGACACAAAATGGCAAAAAGATGCAAAATCACATTTGGGTGCAGAAACACCAGTGTTGCTGCATAAACATGAGTATAGAAACACTTTTCGATGGCAGAATGTATTTGGGAGCAAAATTCACATTTAGGTGCACAAATATATTCAAATGCACTCTTGGTGCAAAGTCAGCTAGAGTGTGCTGTCTCATCCAGACATTTCAGCCAAGCAGTGGATAAAGGGGTTGGCACACAAGAGGCAATCGCAGAAGAGTAGTCACTCAAAGCCCATACATTCGCTGCACATTTGTGTGTGTTGATGACATGGGGTCTGGCAGAAAGATAATGATGTGTGTAGCCAGAACTAAAGAGAAAAATATATGAGGTATGGTCCAATTTACTGGTGTCTCTCACATAAACCCAGCACCCAGGCACAATTTTCTGGATATCCATATAAAATAAATGTATGTACAATAAATCTAACAGAACTGATTCCCATAGTCATTGGTTATCCAGAAAATATGGCATAAAATCCACCCTCCTGGATCTGTGTTGGACACCCCTGGGCTAGTGTCCAGATTGCTGACTGTAAAGCCAGGTAACCTCGCTTGTAGTTGTAGCTTCCTCAGTTGACCACATTCTAGGTTCCTTTATCTGCCACGATTGGGAACGCTTTAAAGAGCCTAACCCCATGTATCAGATGTTGTATAAACCCTGGACCAGAAAATGTGAGCTCCGGCTCATCTAATGAGCTCTGCTGTCATGGGCATATCACTTACACTCTGTCTTTTTTTTTCCAGGCTCCCAATCTGATCTTCCTAGCAGTGAGCCCAGAGGAAAAAGAGTCTTGGATCAACGCCTTGAACTCTGCAATTATTCGCGCCAAAAACCGCATCCTTGATGAGGTAAGCAGGCCCCGTTCAGGCTGCAGAAGGATTCGCTTTCTCGCCGACCCTTAAATTCCTTGTCAAAGAATTAAGCTCCCTTTGACTCGGCTAGATGATGAAACCAGTGGCAGGGGTGTAATCCTTCCCACAGTGCTGCAGATCCGTTCGAAGCAGACTCTCCTGTAAATCCTTTGTAGGCCTTATTCTGCTTTAGTGATGGATATTCAAAACAGATTTTCAATCAGACGCCTGGTCGGTGTCATTATCACATTTAATAACCTGTTACTTCCAGACTTTAATTTCCTGTATCGCTCAGACACACTGCGATGGATGTATCAGAGAGACAGAAATTAACCACGTTGTACATGCACCAATAACCGGTGTTTGCGTGTCCTGCAGGATATTTGTGTTCAAATGATGTGTAAAGTTATTTTTCTGTAACCTAACATTACATTATGTTACATAGGGTATCATATTAGATAGTGACTAATGGATTGTTTAGCAGTGGATTGTATTTGAAAAAGGCAGGCTGTATCCAGTTATGGATTTCTCTATAGTAAGATGTGTTAATATGTGTGCAGATGGACTTGGAGCATCGACTCTCCTTAGTCTGAAAAATATGCACCATCCTGATATTGTTTTTTGGTTAAGCTTCAAGTGTCACAATGTATTTTGTCATGACCACAAAGTTTACCTTTGTCTCATGGTGGTAAGAAGATAGCACATATGCCGTTGTCGCACAATCACAACAAAGAGACACAAGTCGATTGCACCACTCACATGGTTCGTTAGGTTGCGGTATAACCCTGCGGACAGTGCACCGTACTGTGAGACTTCTGTCCCTCACCTTGCATGGCCATATCTAGGGCCCAGGTCTACAGACCTACAGCGATAATTGCATAACGTTTGCCATCATGAATGAATGGGGATTTATAAAGCCCTCTGATACTCCAAGGAATGTCCTGGTGCTCCGCACTACCGCCAGCGCACACATAAAAGGCCTAATCTGTTTAGTCTTGGTTAAACAACCATGTCGTCAGTCTCTTCCTGAACTGAGAGATATCGGTAATGCTCCAAATTTCAGAGAGAAGTTTATTCCATGCCGACGGGCCTAAAAAAGAGAAGGATCTGCCAGCGGCCCTAGCAGGCCAGATCTTAGGAGTGCTGGCTAAAAAAGCTTTGGCTGAACTCAGGCATCTCAAGGGAACATAAAAACTAATTTGTGCCCTGAGGTAGCCAGCGCCCCTCTCATTAAGAGCTATCTGGACCAAATCAAGAGTCTTAAATAAGATTTACTTTTTTCTGGGGAGACAATGCAATACCCAAAGGTGCGGTGACATGTGTGCTCTCAGAGGCTGGCCTAGGAGAGTACGTGCTGCCGCATTTTGGACCACCTGCAGTTTGTTGCTGTGGTAGTCCGGTAGGCCCGGATACGAGGCATTGCCATAGTCCAGCCTAGATGACACCAACGCCTGTATCACCTGTTTCCTGGCTGAGAAGGACAGAAAATGTTGAAACTTTCTTAAAACACACCGTAATCCAAAGCAGGACCCCACCACTGAATTTACTTGCGGTAAAAAGGAGAGGTCATCATCAAACTTCATACCTAAATTCTTCACAGAATTTGCTTGACTCTCTGGAAAGGGGACTTCGACTTGCCAGAAAGATTGCCATGTTTCCTGGGCCTTCGCTCCAAAAAATAGAAGCTCTGTTTTTTGTGCATCGCATTTGAGCTGATGGTATGTTAGCCACTGGAAATTAGCTGACAGACAGGTTCTAGTTTTTTCACCGGGCAACCCTGCATTACAGTCCCATGAAAACAATAGCTGTGTGTCATCAGCATATGAGGTTATGTTTGCTCCCAAGGCCTCCGCAAGTAGAGCAAGAGGAGTAAGACAGATGTTAAATACAGTAGGGATCAGAGCCAAGCCCTGGAGGACTCCAACTTGCAATACACGTGGTCTAGACGTAAAAGGAGGGATCCACACCTCTTGCCCACCTCCTTCAAGGAATGATGCCAACCAGTCCAGGCCTGTGCCTCCAATTCCAATAGCTTTGAGCCAGCCATGGCTTTGGTACTGTGTTTCTAGGGCTTTAAATTATGAGGCAATGTATTTAGTAAAGGAAAAGCCATGTCTTTATTGCTCTTCTGAAAGTCACTTGCTCTGGAGTGGCATCTCCGTATCCATCAGGAATGCCCCAACCCTACTCCAATTTAGGAAAAAGCAGACTACACATCTCTTTAACCTCTTCAGTGCCCATGACGAGATAGTCTCGTCATGGAGCACGGTTGCGCTGTGCCCATGACGAGACTATCTCGTCATGAACCCCACCCACTAATGCAACGCCCGGCACAGGAGGGGGAAAGGGCGTGGCACTGAAGGGGTTAAAGAACACAGCATCAAAATGCAGCAGCAGTGCACTTCTGCTCCCGAAACCAAACTACCTCTTCAATCATCTGCTGCTCTATATTTTCCTTTGACCATACACAGAGCTACACTGCCTTTCGGCTTGGTTCGTGCACAACTATCACTTGACTTCATCTATACTGGCCTGAAACTGTTCATGAATTGTGCTTCAAAGCTAGGTATCTTAACCCCTTCGGTGCTCATGACGGAACGGTTCCGTCATGAGCCACGGTTGAGCTGTGCTCATGACGGAACCGTTCCGTCATGACCACGCCCGCGCAAGATTCCGTCAGCACAGCGGCGGAATTTGCGCAGCATGGAAGGGGTTAAAACCAAGATTATCTGCTGCTCATACATGCAGAGGGTATTAATGGGATCAGTGTAGTTGTCTGCAGGCACAAACGTATTATTAATAAACAATGGTATTATTCCAAGGCGAGCTTTATGTAGCAGGCACAGAGCTTTGAAACCTGCATGCAACGCTACTGGTGAGCCAACAGTGACCTGAGTGCCTGTGTGATGTACTCTATTTGATCCAGACAGATATGCAAGTGCACTGCAGCTTTTCTGGATGCACTGACGGTTTGCAGTCTGTCTTCGGGTTTGGGCATTTCTGGACACTTCTCGCTGCAAAAGTCAAAGCTGGATGACATAAAGGGAATATGGTCTCAGTGAAATAAAGAAACTAAGCAGAAAGCTCGGCCTGTGAATATGGGAATATGAGCATTTTATAGTAACACATGTATGCACATGGTACAAGTACATGGAGTAGGGCTAAGATCTGAAAAGCTTGGAGTGCCACGTTACTGGATAAGAAAAGAAGATAATACTTTCTGGCTTCGAAGGATTACAGCCATCACATTTTACCACCTACTTGTGGTAGATACGATTTAGTTCCCCATCCATATAAAGGACGAGCTGGCAATTGTAGCTAAATACTGTGTAAAGCTTAGCTGTGACTGCTTCCTGTGTCTGAGAAAGACGTTTCATTCACCAGAGTAGGAGCACAAGGAACAGGACTGGAGGCTAAGTAAGTGCAGAAAAATTCACAGCAGACCACCCAGGATAGGGCACTCCAAGGATGGAGAAATGGCTTCAGAGGAGCAAGAGCTGTTCCAGTAATCATGACTAGAGGCCCAGTCCCACTCAGTGGGTGCAAGGGCTGAATATTCATTCCTGAAGCACAGTCTCACTAAGTGGGTGTGTGGTGCGAATCCCAACTCAGGGAGCATAGTCTCACAAATTAGTTGTAACTTTCACTTCATGGAGGACAGTCTTACTCATATGAAATAAATATATCACTTTGGTGCACCATTTCTCTTACAAGTTTCCAGACCTTCTGCAGTCTCATCGTGCAACGGGTATGTGTCTCCAGCCGCTGAGAACTCTCTTACTCTTAAGATGTGAGTTTTACCTCTTGCATTACAGTATCGCTCATAGTTTTTATGTCTCACTTCTAGGAGAACAGACTCACGTCTAGAACACTCCGTAATCGTAGGAGAACAGTCTCACTAAATATTTGCCAGCTTCACTCTTTGGAACAAAGCATCACTCATTTGATGTAAACACCATAACTTGGTGGTGAGTTTCACTCATTTAGTTCAAGGCCCACAACTTGAAGCACTGTCACACTCATTGGGTGTTAATTCCAAACACTAGAGCATATTTTCACTCATTTGGAATGAATTTCACTTGTTGGACCGCGTCACTCATTGACTATGAGTTTTAACTCTTAGAGTGAAGTCTGAAGCCATGAGTGTGAATCCCATACCTCAGTGCACAGTATCACTTAGTGTGAATTACAACACAAGGAATAAAGTCTCACTTACTGGAGGCCAGTCTCTTCCTTTTGCGGCAGTTTCAATTGTTGAAAATGCCATTGACTTTCCCTGCATAGGGTATCAGGGATTTTGGTCTCTAGACCCAGAAATCACACTCCTGTGGAAGTTTGAGCTTGAGAACTCTGTGAAGGCCATGTGTAAGTCCAGGGAAATTACTCTCCTAACTGCTATTCAGAATAAACTCTATGAATGATCTGTGACTGCAACTGCCATCAGAAACCATTGAAAATGTACTAACACCTCCAAGCTGGTGGTGATTCACGAAGGGGAAGCTGTCTCCACTGGACACATGCCCCTTTGAGAATTGTGTCAGACAGCTTTGGGCGAAGAATGCAGTGAACCAGAAGACCACCATGAGATCCCTAATGTCTTTCCAAATGAGATTTTTTTTCATGAAGCATTTGCTCTTGTAGCTACTTGCAGGTGGTCACAAATAGTAACTTGCCACATTTTTTAATTTAAATTATTAAGCAGGTTGTTCTGCGACCCTCTGCGACCTCTTAGTACAAAGGGTGCATCGCAAAATGATAGGCAGGTCACAATAAGTCATTGCTCAGTTTGCATCTTCGCATTTTCTTTGTACACTAGTCCTTTAACTTATATTATTTCTTCCTTTGACTTTAATTCAGATTTCTTTGCCAGTGATTCTCAAATCTATTTTAAATTTTTCTCTTATACTTGTCTACCACTTTCTATCTGCATTGACAATTAGATGTCCTCGACCTATGGTTCAGACTTCCAACTGACAGCTCTTTTGGTCATGCTACACTATGGTGGAGGTAACCACATATTGGAGGGGATGTTTTGCTAAATCTCCATCAGTAGCAAAGATGTGCATACAGAGGAGGTTGAGATTAGCTCAGGCCCCTCTGAAGAGGATGTGCTTAAATATCTGACAGTGATGGCAGGGCGTAACAAACTGATTTATAGGATAAACAACCAACCTGTTATAATCGACAAAATGTGGGCCACTTTCTTCCCCCTGCTAGCGCGTAAGCCTGGCAGTTGAATCGATTATCAAGCAATGAGTACCGCTGGCATGGGGTCCAGGCGGGATCATGGTGTGGATGACATTCTGAAAGCTCTGTGTATAGGTGATACAATGAGTGGGAACTCTGTGTACAGTGAGTGTAAGACATGAACAACTCTTATCTGTTAATGGTACAGAGAATAGCTGACATTTATTGCGTGAGGACAGTGCTTTGGTTTAGAGAATGTAAAAGCTGAGACCATAGTTTTGCAGCGTGAATCCTTCATGTTTTGTGCAACTTGTTGAGAATATTTGGGAGTTATTACACCTAGACGTTGACTGTGCTTGGTTCCTATATACGAAGTCAGTGTTGGTGCTTAGTGTTGCCATTGTTAGGATTTTCTATATGTATGCTCCAGCAGCCATTTTATTCTCCTGCCATTCCCTCCCATCGATCCCCTTTGACACTGCTAATGGCAAACACGCACTACCCTACTCTCACGCGGTTAGTTGTGTATATGCAATAGATCTCTGATACGGGGTTGTGTTGGACTGGTTCATTGCTCATTTGACTAGCATCAATGCTTCTCGTCAGTGCTCTACTTTGGGCCTTTGTATTTATGGTCCTTTATTTGTAATAAAGTATTGTTTAAAAAAACTGAAAGTTGAGTGAATTGATTTAACTTGAATCCTACAAAAACAGAAATTATTTTTTTCCTGCCTCATCACCTATATTTATTCCTACTCTGGTCTATTTTTCTTCTGCTCCTATCCAGTTTTCTTCCTCAACAGACAATCTTGTAACAATGTTTTATTTGTCAATGGCTCTTTCTAAACAACAAAGATAGTAAAATCATCATCAAGCAGGAATGTCTTTCTATACACAAACTGTGTTTCAGGGATTTAACAGTAACTATCGGGATAGAAATGGGGGCTAAGAGCTGGGATATTCACAACATATATTTACATATCGGAAAACCAGATAATACTTTCCTAATGACAGGCAATGCTGTGGTGGCTGGTGAACTCTGAAAGTGGTTGGGTGTCCTTCCCTAAGAAACCTCCACAATGTAATTTCTTAAAGTCTAGAACTTTGAGGAGATCGTTGATAGAAGACCTGAGAAAGCAATATGGATACGGAACGGAAGATGGTACAGAAGGAAGATGGAAACATTGCCATAGATGGGGCTGTGTACAGTACAGAGGACCGTAAAAGAGATCCAGGCATGATTTGCAAGGCAGTGAAGATGGCAAAGAAAGTGTTTCGTATTGATGAAGTTTCAGCGTGACAAAATTGACCTGTAAATGTTGCGTTAAAAAGGCGGGGAATCCCGATAGAACAAATAATCTCTGAAATAATCAGATGTTTTCCCTCATCGATATGGTAAAGCAAGATTTTGTGAAGTTTGCATTGGTGGAAAAAGGTATCTGGAGTTCAGGCTTGGCTTTTGTCACATTTAAATCCTAGAATTTTCAGCACCTTCACATTCATGAGTTAAGGTCCAAAAAGATGGGTCCAAAAGGATTTTCTTTTTTTATTAAACAACAAAGCGACATCTCAATCACAGTTTCGGCAGAGTATTTCACATTTGCATGATTATGAGCACATTCTTCACCGTTATACAATATACATTAATACAATAATGTAGTGATCTCCATGGTGTTGCAGAATCTTCCAAAGAGAGAACAACTGGGAGTTCACAAACATTACCACGGTAGTTATTCCACTTGCTCCAGATATCTATCCATTTCTTGGGGCACCCTCTAGAGACATACACATATTTCTCACGCAGCATGCACCAGTCCATGTCCGCTTTCCACCCATCAACGGTGGGCGGTTTCGTGGCCCCTCACAGTCTTGCCAGATTCCGTTTTGCCACTAATAGCCCCAATGTGACCTAAATACGATCCTTTCTACCTTAATCTGTGTGCTCCCAGACATTTAGGAGACATCTCTTAGCCTCGATCCCAACTGCAAGCCTGAGGACCTCCCCCATACAGGCGCGTATCCCCCTCCAATATCTCTGTATGTATTCACACTCCCACAGGATATGCATAAAAGTGCCCTCCTGCCTGCATAGTCTCCTGCATAGACCCTCTTCCGCCCTTCCCATGCTGACGAGCCTAGTCTCAGTAATGTAAATTCTATGTAGGATCTTCAGTTGGACCAGGCGTAGCTTGGAGGAGATCGCCATTTCTCTCAGTGAGGCCACTGCCTCCTGCCACTCCTCGTCATCAAATTCCAGCCCATCGCTCCCCCGGAGAACTTGGAGGGGGTCTAGTGTATTATTGATCAACTTCTTGTACGTCAAAGAGACTGCCTTCATTGTCAGGTAGCCATTGAGCAGCATGTCCTCAAGCGGAGACGCATCCGGGAGGGATGCACCCCTCTGCAATTGCGTCATCTAGACCTGTAGATAGCAAAAATATTCAGAGTCGGCCAACTCATATTCTTGTTGCATTGCGGTGAAGGAGATCATGTCTCCCTTTTGCCATAGGTCCCCGATTTTCATGATCCCCATTAGGTCCCATCGGGTTCAAAAGGATTTGAGCCTGATGTTAAAAGGAGCTCGGCTACCAAAACCTTTTAATTTGAGCCAAGGAATGCTACCAAGAGCTCTGTTTTATCAAAGTTTACCTTGAGCAAGTAGCTGCCCACCCACTCCCAGGCCTGCACCATATGGTGCTAGAACTCCATAGCCAAGGATGCCTGCAATCCTAAGAGAAGCTGGGTGCCATCCGAAAAACAACTCAAACTGAAGCTATGACATTCTAATAAATACAAACAGATGAAGTCACCTTTTAGGTGCAAGATGTGACATGGTTAAAATGCACTTGTGACAGGTCAGAAAAAGCCCTTGTTTTGGTTACATACGATCATTTCGATCAGCACTAGCAATGGATTAATCCATGAATCAAAGGGAAAAATGCTTTTCACCCACCACCAACTATGATGATCTGGATAGTTCAAGCAGATGTGCTAGAAAGTGCTTTTGGTCCTCAGTAAGAGGCAGGAGAGTGCGATAACAATGCAATACATGACAATACTAAGAACATAGGCGTAGGTCCAAAAAACAAAGCATGTTTATGTACACCATATATTTGGTGAGAAAACCTTGATTCTTCCCTGCATTTTCAAAAATGGACATCAACGTTGTTTGAAAAAATAACTATATGTCTTTAATTTTCCGCCAACCTTGTGTAATTTACCAGCTGTGTAAACAGAAGCAAGTCATCTAAAGCGCTACGGTGCCATCCCAATGTTAGAAGGTGCTGTACAAATGCGGATACCATAACCTAACATTTGGAATCAGCAAACTTCTTTGGGATTTTCTCCCAAGTGGATGTACACCTCGTTTACATTACACAAGAACTCCTTTAATCCAGCCTTTTTCACAAGCAGGTGAAGTGAATATGCAGTTCAAATCCTTCTCCCTCCCACATGCTGCAACATACCTGCAGTGTGTATGCCTAAGTTATGCATGTGCAGAGTAATTTATGCATGTGCAGACTAAATTATGCACACATAGGTTAAGCCACATCTAAGGCATGGCATTTTAAGTCGAGCCTACCAGACAGTGGACAAGCGGACTTTAAAAAAAGACCTAGTGTCAGTTTACCAAGAATTTACAGAGAGGATTAAAGCATGCCATTGCTTACCATTAGTTGGCTTTATTGCCGCTCTCATATGCTTGCTTTTTATTTGATGCTTGACATGCAAATTTTGTGTTTGTCCTACCCCAGCCTCTTTACTTGTGTCCGTCCTCTGTTTACTTTTAGAGAACTACTTTTTCTTTTTGCTTAGGCAATCCATGAAAGTGCATGTGTTTTCCAATTATCTTCCTTGTGTGCTTCTCTCCCCTGCACGATTCTTGTTGCTGTCTCTCGTCCATGCTCTTCTTTCTTTTTCTGCTTTTTAGTAATGCTGTTCAGCATCACCAAAAAGCATTGGTTAAGTCAGTGGGTCCCAAAGGTGAGCCTTACGGGCTTTGTCAATGCTTGTTATTTATTTTTGGGATTCTTGTGTATTATGCACGTCTTCTACTTACACTTTTATGGGAGAAGGTGCATTTGCAACTTGAAAAAGGACTGTTCTTTAGGTCTGTGTGAAAGTGCAAAATTTAGTTTCCTTTTAATGTCTTGGAAAATTACGAGACTTTATGCTAAACTTCACAAAGCTAAATTTCACAGTGTCTTGTCTGAAAACTGAATGTGAGTGACTACTGGCAAGAGAACTGACTTGAGAGAAAAAGTCTCCTACAGTATATTAACACATCGAGCAGTCTTCAATGTAACAAACTGGTGTGAAATGCCATGATTGCAACATTTGCAGATTTTTGCGTAACATGAAATGTTTCAATGTTTGGTATTTTTGCCTATATATTAGAAAATCCTGCTCTTCTTACAAGCTACAAAGGAATTGATGGTAGGAAATGGCTTTCAGTCTCATGTTGTGTGGGCTTCAGAAGGTGGGAATGCGTAAAGCAGACTGAATGGGGCTATTAATCCTCATCTATTGGGAAGTTCTGTGTCTAAGTGAGGCACCCAGAGGCGTTCAAAGCTTGTGGTGCACAGTCTAGGATAGGGATTTGAAGTTATTGCCAAAAAAGAGCATGGAGTGGTGATGCGAAGTTAACATAGTGGTGAATGTGTCATGAGGAGGGAAAAACAGCTCTAATGGGTGGCACACGCCAACAAAGTCAGGGTCTGATTAGGTCTTCTCAATCAGAGACGTGCATGGAAAACCTTTCAGAAGTTCCAACCTCTGATCGGCATGTGTGTTTTTAATGGCTATTAGTAAGTGGCATGAAGTATTGCTTTTTAGTATATTATTTTTACTTATGTGAGTGGTTTGTAGAAAACAGTGGTCTTTATAAAAGATGCATGTCAGAATAGTGGGGAGAAAAATAGAGAGTTGCCCAAAAAAAGTGTCACAAATAATGGCTATCAGAATATTTTGGTGGTAAGTGCATATGGGTTAGTATAGGTTTACTATATTTAACTTGATATCAATGTACCTTGAAAATATGTATCTTGTCACGGGTACTTCACTGCGTAGTTTAGAATAGTAAATCTATACTAATCTGTATATACTTTCCCTCACTTTTTTCTGGTTGTTGATATTTTTACCACAATAGTTTGTCACGTCAAAACATTGATACTCTGGTAGTAGGCTGATATTTATCTTACATTTGTAGACCAGTGTGTCTAAAGAGGCTTTCATTTTGTATCTCTTTCTTGCCAGGTCACTGTTGAGGAGGAAAGCTTTCTTGCCCACCTCACTCGCGACAGAGCTAAAATCCAACATTCCCGCCGCCCTCCTACAAGGGGCCATCTCATGGCTGTGGTAAGTAGTGAAACATTTTGCTAAAATGGCTATGCCACTACAACAGTATTAGTGCATCATGGACAGCCGTAGAAGGCACCCCAGTTTCCTACCAGAAGCTGGAACACAGGAGGCGATAAAGTAGCTACCTTACTTTTTGATGTCAGGAACCCACCTGCATTGGAATCTCCACAGAGGCAGTAACATAGTGTTTGCTTTTTAAGAAAATAGCACAGATTTACTAATAGACTGGGGTTGGCTAGAGTCAATCTGCGATAGCCAGATCCATGTTATTTCTTTTAAATGTAACTACTGACTATGCAAATATTTCAGTTTAAGATTAAATATGGATGTATCCCATGTGGATATCTTGAAAATATGGCAGGGACCTGGTACCTAAATGAACACCAGACGCTCCCGGACCAGACACTCCCAAATAACATGGTCGCTAATTTTGGAATGTATTTTTTAACAGTAGATTAAAGCAACTAAGGATGGGGCAGTTTAGAGAAGGACTGAGGAGGTATTAAGTTATTCAATTATATTGGAAGTTTAATAATGCGGTGATTCAATGCCTTGCATGACGATAGAAATGGAAGTCAGTAGTTAGATGAAGCTTAATAACCTATCACATTTTTAATCCTGAACTGGGAACTCTTTCAAATTGGTATGCTTGGGGATTATTAAGAGTAAAACTGGCCCTTTGTAATTCAGGAATTATTATGATTCTACAGAGCAAGTGATGATATTTTAATATAAGATTGCAATTTAAACAAGTCTTTATTTCTTGTCATCACATTTTTGACATTTATTTTGCTTTTTCAGTTGTTGTTTTTTAAACACCATTGAATACTAATCTGACCTTTCCTGTATGTCTTTGTTTTGCTTCCTGTCAATTACCTTTATCACATCGTTCTCCTATCAGTCATATAACTATTTTAACTCTTAACTCTCACCGCCATTCCCATCCCCAGTCTTCTGTTACCTTCCTCTTTCTAATCCATTATTTGTTTTTAAAGTTAGAAGGTGTCTGGCGGAAAAAGATGTGCAGGCCTTATAATGTCGTAGTTATTTAAACAGTTCAATTAGCAACATACAGTGGGCTGCCTGCAGTGGGCAGGGAGTTAACATGGGATGTGGGGTTGGTAGTTATTGTACAATTACTGCAGTCCACAAAGGGGCAGATGCACACATAGAAAATCGAACAATAAGCTTTTGATGTAAAGGTGTAATTTTGTGTCAGCTTGTGGACGTATAAGCATACGTTGGAAGGGTTGTATGGTAATAATGTCGTATACAAAAATATTGTCTGATATAAATTTGGTATTCTAGATATCAATTACAAAAATATCATCCAAAAGGTTTAGATGTTGAGGATCACATGGGGGTTTTAGCCCACTACAGTTGTACATATTTATTTTATGGTGGCGTTGCCTGAATTAAACATACATATTGATCATACAGTATTAAAAGATCAAGTCAAGGGTATTTTGGGCCTCTGAACACTTTAATCAGGGGCGGTGTTAGGGGACGGTGGCGGGGGGATAGACGGTTAGAAAAAAAGAAGTACGAAAAAGAAGACTTACATGCTGGTTGCAGTCGCCAGCCACTGCCTCTCCTCCGTCCTTGCCGTTTTCCTGGCTCCCGCAGCACCCAGGCTCACAGACTCCCCTAGCCAATCACAACGTTGCTATCACCAGCATGACAGCAGCATTGTGATTGGTTTGAGTGCCATAGTTCGAGGATGAGACAGGGAGTGGGAGCCTGTGCATGTTCTCCGCCCACTCTGTGAAATACAGCCTGGTGGAGAACATGCTAAGTGCAAATGACTGTTTGGCCGGCTCAAGAAGGCCGGCTAAACCATTATACTCACTTACGGTGCATCAAACACCACTACTCCTCCCTCTGGCATCACGTGAGCCTAGCCCGCCGCACTAACCTGGCAGCCAGCTCCGTACTAAAACTAAAATGATAATAATGTTCTGTTATTATCATCTTATTTTTTCCTTTTTTTGTTGCTTTTGACAGTGGGGCGACGCTCCTCTGCCTTAGCGGAAGAGCTGCCACTGAATTTAATATTCAGGGCCTGATTTAAAGATGTGTCATTTTAGTACCGCTTATTTCTGTGAATTTGCAACAAGACCAACATTGGCATATTTACCATTGTAATATTCAGGGGCAGACTGGGAACCGAAACTGGCCCTGGCCTACCCCGGGTGTGGGCCGAGCTGTTTGCTAGGGCCGGTTTTGGCCGATTTTGTTACAGTGGACCAATATTGAAGGCCCCCAGTAATAAAAATGGCACCCAGGGGCCCAAAACAGGCCCCCACCTGGGAAACACCCAGTGCACGTGACGGCCAGTCCGGACCTGGTAATATTGCAGTATGGCAGTAGTAATTCCGTGAGCGATAATCGAGGGGACGGTAGATTTAGCTCCTACTGTACCGCCCACCTTTAAAGTCGGCCCCTAGACTTTCAATGTATGATTTGGGCCTGTGATTCACCTATAAATGGAATAAATGTGCAATCTATAGAGGCCTTTTAGTAATTTTGAAGTGATAGTCATATCTGGTTAGGCGTGTTCTTGATAAACAAGGGAATGGTCGCCATTACCTGTTTACAGGCTCTTTAGAGGTAAATGTTACATACCTACCAGGTAGACAGATTAACACAATTTAATTAGAGGCAGAATTTCATTGAATTTCTCCCCCTTTGAAGCAAAACGGAACAGGCTTTTTGAGGATTGTTTGCTAAACGGAGGTTTGATTTGTCTGCGGCTTGTTTGCGGTAAGAAAGCAAAAGACACACAATTGATAAACGGAATGCAGAACAAATCAAAACATTCACCCCCAGTCAAGAGATCTGGGTTAAATCCATCATTCTTTTGCTCACCATTCCACCCCAGTTTAGACCTGGCCATATGCAAATCAGTCTTGACCCTGTGCCTCATGGGAACAGTTCAGCCCAGATCTCTGTACTTGGGTGAATGTATGACATTGTTCTGCATTCTGTCCATCAACAGTTCTTTTTGTGTTTGTGGTCGGCCTGTATATTTGGACATTAGTGTACTTGTGTATATTGATGCCATAAATTAGTGTACCTGGATATTCTGTTTATTTGAAGTAAACAGCTAAGCATTTTGATATCGTCTCGCGTGCAGTAGTTGTGCAAGAAGGCTTAAGACTTAATGGATGTGTGCAAGTATTTTTAACATATAGTCCTGTTTACGGCATGTGCTTAGAAGAATGTATGCTTGTATATCCCCTCTGCATATTTTTTAAAGAACTTTTTATTAGGACAAAAAAAAAAAAACAGGTTAATACACCACATCCCGTCATCGTCCTGAGTAGATGGATACCAAATAACAGCAGTACACATTAGACACGTTCCATCCCATCCATCCCTCGGGCCCATAACCAGGTTTCAACAATACTGTTTTAAGAATGTAACGCAGCCCTCTGTGCAATTTTAAGCGCTTTTCCAGGTGTGGGAATACTGTACCTGACTGTACCTGCTGGAAAATCGGGCTTGTAAAATCAAAAATGAAGGGGGAAGCAATGCAGCCTGGACACTTTTGTCTGACCCTAAATATAATTCCCCCACGTGCCAGACAACATTTACCCCCGCATTCCTCCCGTCCATCTCCCCCACCGAGAGATCCTGCAAACATTACTACTGGCCCAGAGATGGCGGTAAATGTCTGTGTTAACTCTCTCAGAACTGGGCATACCGTACAGAAGGATTCTGTTCCATATAGTTATTCCCCATTACAAGCGGTTTAACTGGTAAGTGAAGAAATTCTGTGCCGAGATTCCAGCCAGGATTTGTGCATCCATTCTCCTGGAAATGGTGCACAGAATTCTTCTAAACGCGTAATCAGGGCCTATGAAGGTTAGGGGGTAGGAAATGGCAACAGGAGGGTAGTTTGAGCCTGCTGTGGTAGGCAAAGGCCATCCGCTTATTCTCTACTGCCCCCCCCCCCCCCCTGAGTCTGTCTGGCCCTTCTCTTTCGTATTTCCAGCTTTAATATTTGGGAAAGGCTTGAATGGCTGTTCGCATAGAAATGGCAGAAGAGGTGCCAAGTATCCTCCGAGCTGCAGCAATAAGAGCGAAGATTATCGTGATGGGGAGGACGTCATAAACCTTTCTACTTAGCCACCTTATTTAAAATGCATTAGTGATTTTATAGTGCTTCATAATTAATTGTCCCTCGTCCCTGCTTTAAACTGCTCTTGCAGAACGTTATGTTAGGGTAAAAGCTTGTTTGTATAAGCGTGAATAATTTGCAATGTGTCAATGCGCTCTGCAGGCCCTTTACAGGCATTTTACAGCGGTAACTGGTTGGACCATTCTACTGCAGCCTGAAGACAGAAGACCGAAGCCAAAATCTTGTTTATCATTTGTGTTTATTATTTAATCTTGACCTGGAGGGTGTTATATTTAATATGAAATGAGAGACAGAGGTCTCTGAAACACAAATACACGTTATGTTACAAACAAATATAGCATGCAACAGACCGGAAAGATTCAAAAGCCGCCAAGCTAGCTACCAGCCTTTTGGCTTTGTCAAACCTTGTTTTGTTTTGTCAGTTTTTGTAAAACTTTATTGTTAGTGGAGGCAGCTGGGCCCCACAATGTAAAAAATACAGGCTAAAAGCGAAATATTTTTGGTGACAAAAGTGAACATTGCTTTAGTAGCCCCTAGCACTGACGGGAACCACTATTTATGCGTATGCGTTTCATGTGAAAGAGCAGAATGCCATCAGTCACTGTGGAGTTAGCCTGCAGCTGAGGTGGCCTGGCACACTGCCCCATGCTGTATGCTTTAGTGGGTGGAAGAAAGTGTGACTGATGTAACAACGGACCAATAGAAGAAGTGGGCGCTGACGGAAAGCCCCTGTAATTGAGTATAATCCAGATATAATGTTTGTAAAATCCAATGGTCTTGGCTTACTCCAAGTCTTGAATAATCAATAATAGCTACCCATCTAACCAAGGATACAGGGTTTGTAAACTAAAACTAAAGAAAATGCTCTCCTAGGTGAAACTCTGTACTAACCAAATACATTCACTTACACACACACACACACACCATCTGTGCTTTTAGAAAATTATATGAAACTGTAAAAATATATGCATGTCATATAAAAAATATTATATATATATACATATATAATTATTATAATCGAAACCCTCTGTTGAGTTATTTTACATATGTAACGTGCTCCATAAAAACATACATCACAATGACAAGGAAAACTTTAAAACTACACCAAAATATTTGCCATAAAATGTAGACCTATCTACCAATTAATGCCACTGTACAATCATAGACAATCATTCAGTGCTGGTACATTATGTATTTAAATCCCTATCAACGTGTTACTGTTGGAGAAAATGTTTTCTAGTCTACCTTCTTCTGGACATTCATAGATGTATTCTTCCCATACATTTTAAATCATATATATGTATTATGAATAAGAAACATTCTGTATGTTTCCCCTTGCTGATTCCTGAGCAAAATCAAATAGTCTTGCAGTGTGAGCCTTCTGAAAGTGCTCGCGGGTTAATAAAAACTCCCTGTTGGCCAGTTCACCGATGGAGCCAGTATTGATTTTACTACTGCTCTGTCATTTCTCTCAGCCGGGCTCGCTTCATGTTTCTAAGGTTATCACATGGATAATTTTTAGACACCTTGTTTTGTTTTTCAAAACTATATGGGAGATATATCCCCCCATGTGGTAGCTTCTGATTTAAATGTACACAAACATCGACTTCACATTGGCTTCTTACGTAGAGTCGGACAATCTAAAAGGTGAGATGTGTCAACATTTCCAGGTAAAGGATGATTTTGCTGGGTCTTCATCTGGACAAATGCAAAGACATATGGAGTGTAGCAAGCCTCAGCTGCAATGTAATTGAACGTATCCGAGGCGGATATGCATACTTGAATCACTCTCAATGTAGCAACAATTTGGCTCGAACATAGTGTGTAAGGAATGCAAAAAGTGCTCCAACCTCAAAAAGAGCAAGCAGACTGAAAGTGTCTCCACTTACCGGGGGTTTGAGCAAATCCACAGAAAGCTCTTCCCTTGCAAAAAGAAATGCGAGTGGTTGTGCTCCATTGCTGTCTGAAATTGTCCACAACCAAAATAAACCTTATCTCTATTGCCCCAACCGAGGGTTTAAGACTTGGATGTCCTAAGAAGTTTACTGAAGTGTCATATATTTGTGGTTAGTTTTTTTAAATAATTTCACCTAGAAATTAACGTAAACACAGAAATGACTACTCACCCAGGATGGTGTAAACAGAACAGAGAAGGCTTGTGTTAGTGACTCGCTGAACTGATCAGTCTGGAGGAGGTTATCTATCTTCACAAGAAGGACTCTTGCCAATTGCTGCTCTGGAGACAGACTATGTTTGACAGCCATAGGGATAAATAAAAAGCTATTGAAACCCAGACCATAAAGAGCGATGCTCCAATTAAGCAGAATGCCCAAATAAGTAGAATTTAAATTAAGAACTGTTTGGGCCCATGTCTAGGAGCCATTGTACCCAGGAACTTCCACCACCCCTGCTACTTGCTCCAAAACTTTGTGACTGTACAGTGCCAAATAACCTTTTTATCTTATAATCAAGAAAGAGAGTGTGAATCCCACGTACTGGGTATGCAGTGTGGTGGAACCAGGGATTTTGAGGGTTAAAACCAACCCTGCAACAGCACCTGACAAGTTACTGTAGACGCGCTTTCTGGCTGGATCCCTTGACAGTCCAACTTGCGCATACAACAGCAGTTTTACCAACCTAATCTGCCATAGACATCCAACCAACAATTGTGACACCACTCCTCCACATTCTCTCTCAGCTGAATTGACTGTCAGAGAGAGGATAGTTAAAGATCTTATAGACCAAGCAAGTGAAAAAAATCAATTAATAGAAAGGCTAACAATTCTTTTTACTGAAGTTGAGGTTGACAAATAAATATTCCTACCTTTTTGCTGGCAGCTAAAATGTTTAGGTCAGGTGTTAGCCAAGACATTTTGATTTTACTAAAATGGTATATAAATACACTGGGCTATTTTATGTCATTCACATATTTCTTCCGCCCTCTGCAGCCTGGAACAATAGGTCAGCCATTAGTTGACATCACAGTGAGTGAGGGCATTGCGCTCTTTCGCAATAAGCATATTATGCCAGGAACTACTGTAACAATGTGAACTTTTTGAGAACAAAAATATTTTTTGCTCTTAGTCAATATGTAGTTTTTTATGATAGCAAGGGCCACGCAACTCCACAAAAAAGATACAATTTTACAAAAAACACGGCAAAACAAGCTTTGGCAAAGCTAAAAGGGCTATCAGTTGATGCCAGATGGATCGACTTAACAATGAATGTTGAGACTAGAACCAAACACATAAGGTGAGGATCAAATTTCGTTCCACCTTTTCTTCTTGCCTCTCATTTTTCTTTCTCTCACTGCAAACCAGTCTAGTCCTTAACGGATCTGGAATCCTCTGACGCACATATGGACTCAAAATCACTACATCTCAACTTTCATTGTACTCTGTATTTGTAAAGAGAGCTTTAAAGACCAACAGTTGATTCAATATGTTGTGCTCGTTAACCTCATCTGTTCATTTAGGCAGCAGGATTGGAATAGCGCGTTTTTGAAGGAATACAATATTTGTACTAAGCGACCAAGTGGGTGCTGTTCTCATACCTCTTTCAATGACAGTTTTGTTGGTAGATGCAATGGTTATTGTATTGTGAGGCCAATTAGAAATACCAGTTAAACAGTCTTGCCTTTTTTTAGCTGCACAGGCAGGGCTATTATTTGTGGAATTCTTAGAAAGGCTCTGGAAGTTCAAAAGAAGTATTGTAGATCAAGAGAGTGTTACGTCAAAGGTAACCCAGGCCAGTCACCTTCAAACGTGATGATCATTTAGCTAAAATGCACTGTACAGTAGTTGTTGATTGGGTATCCAGATAGGGAGTTAGCTGGCCGACAGCCTGTTGGCCTGGCTGGCCATTGGAGGCAGTCGCTTCCACTCCCCTGTCAAAGGACAGCCTGCCAGATTTAGAGATCTCCAGCTGCCTGGCAGGGATCTCTGTGCCTTCAGTGGACCTGTCTCTGTTATGGCTGCATGGAAGGCAGCATCCCATGCCTTGCTTGATTTACCCACTCTGGAAAGGTTTTTGTTTTCTGAACCAGCCTCTCTTAGAGGAAGTTCAGAAAACACAAATGTAATGACCCTTAAATTCTGGAGTTTTCTCCCTGCACTAAGGGGGCCATTAGACTTCCCCTTTCCACAAATTGGGACCTGATTACTTCTCATGGCAGTCCCTGGTATGGAAAAGAAGTGACAGTCACCGTGCCCTAAATAGGGGGTGCATGCACCACTGTGATCTAGCAGCAGTCTGAGGAAGCGGCCACCAGGCCAAGAGTTGGGATTACATCCGATGAGCGTAAACTGGCTCATCTGTGTAAACTCAAACCTTCCTCGACTGTAAACAGAGAGGGGGAACTGCAGTTTTGCTGGGGGCAGGAGCACCGCCAATTTACATCATTGATACCGCTCTACCAAACACTAAATGACCCCCTTAGTTCCCTGTCTTTACATCCAATAATCTCTTCTATTTCAAAAGACGCTGTTGTCAACTAAACCCCTTAAAAGTGGTCCCTAAAATGCAAGGCCGGGAGTCTTGTCATACAGACGATTTGAGAAAACAAGGCTGTTATCATTAGGGTAGTAATGCGGCCTTTAGCATAGAGGGTATATTAATGACTAGTGGGAATAAAGTGTAAAGGAACCTGATAAAAGTAAGGGACTGAAAAGGAGGAACTTGTAATCCTTGCTCTCCTTTATTAATAAACCTATTGAGAGCCCTAGTTATTCTGCTTCAGTCTTTCCGATAAGTTAGGATGGAGAGGAGGCACAGATGAAAGAGAAACGAATACAAGCATCAGGGAGTGGTCTAGAGTACTATTAATTTATTTAGCGATTTTGTTTTCTTGTTGCGCACTATTTGTCGTCTTACTGTCCCTTTAGGTCAGCTGTCTGCAAGGCTAATGGTGCAACAGCGAAGCTTTAGACTCCTCAAATTGTGTGGTTTTGAAGGACATGGAATAACATTGTATTGTCGAAATGGTGGAGCTATGAGTCTTAGCCGAAGGGTTGGAGTCATATCAGTCTGTTGGCTGTGAGGTGTAAGTTGTACCTCAGGTCCTTTTTATTGTAGATATGGGAGCACTTAGAAACAGGCTAATTACCTGTCTTAAGTCTCAAATAGAAACAGGCACTTCAGTACACTTGGCGAGCAGAAAGAAGTTATTTCAGACCGCTCCTAGTGTGCTCCTATCTTTTTGCAGGGCTTATGTGGGGCATTAGAGTACAAGGAGAGTGAGTTCCTTCACAGTGCATCCCCATGAGCCTCACCAGGGCTTTTGCGGGTGACATCAGATTGTGAGCGGTTCAGGCAACAGCCAGGGGCGGGCGGTGGACGCCTCCCCACTTCCTTCCTGGCACTCACATACACATGAACGACTTAATCCTATAGTCACTTTGACAGCTTGGGACTACTGATACTCAAAAGAGGGTGAATTCAATGGTTGGGATTTCTGAGGGCACTGACATATGATATCATACCTGGTAGCTCTAGGGTGCTGCAAAAGGTCTGAAAGATGTGGCTGTGGTGCAGTCTATACTTTAGCAACCTTGGGTTGGCACTTGGCTCTTCTGATTATTATCTTCATTGATCAACCTTTTAGTATACGGTCCTGAACTTTTGCCCCCCCCCCCACGTTGTGCCAAAGTAGTGCAGCACAGTGAACCTGGTGTTTGTTGGTAGTGTAAGACAAACTCACTGAGAGATCGGCTGATTCATAGACTTGGGTGAGGGACATTTAGGATTATGAGGAAGAGGAGGAGGACTGCAACTCAGACTAGAGTGGAGGAAGCGCTCACAAAAAGACCAGGTATCTCTGAGAGTGTGTGTACCAGCTTGTGCCATTTGTACAAACGGCGGTTATTGTTCTCTGCTGAAAGAGTGGGGCACCAGGTGTTAAAAAAACACTCCCAAGCATAGTCTTATGTTGAGCAGGAGATTTTGGGGGACTGAAATTCATTTAGACCTTGCGGTGGCAATCAAGAAAGAAGACGAGTATAAGAAACACGTTATAGGTCCTTCCTGATGTGGATAGCATCTTGCTTGGCATCATAGATGATGAAAACCAGAAGAAACCCGCTTAGGCACACCCTTAAGAGCCACTTCAAAACATTGGCCTGCATCCGAGGGCATAGGTGCGACATTTAGAAGTTTATAATATGTGATTTTTGTAGATCACAAGCTGTTCTCCCTCCTGCCAATTAGTGTTGAGGTCAGAATATTGCAAATGTGTTATTTTTTTATAATCTTTGCTGTAGAACCGAGTGTGCACAGAATGTCTGAAGGCCACAAACCCACAATGCATCTGTACACAGACTCCAACTCCGATTATGTTTTCTTGCTATCAGGTTCGGAGCTGGAACTATGTGAACCCTAGATGGAACCTTAATAGATCAAGAAATTGTTCTATCCGAATGGTCTATTGTTAAAAAGGATGTATGGACTTCCAGTGTAAAGGGATTTTGCACATTTCTATATTAAGGTTTCATTCCTTCTCATTCATGCCATACGTCCCAAGGGCAATACAATTACATTTGTTGTTTGCCAAAACCTTGATGAGGCTTTGAAGGGCCTGTCTGGCTTACAATTGATGGAAATTGAACAGGTGAAAATGCCTTTTTATTTGAAATGTGTATATGACATTCTCTGTAGTTCCTCAATAAAGACATTTCTCTTATTTATTTATAGGCGTCTACCTCAAACTCTGACGGAATGTTGACCTTAGATCTTATCCAAGAGGAGGATGCCTCTTCAGAGGACCACGGGACCTGCCAGGAGAGTTTCCGAGTGGATCTGGATAAATCCGTGGCCCAGTTGATCTCTACCCGGCGCCGATCTGATTCCGAGAATGTGCGCCCACTTGAACAGGGGAGGTCATCGAGTCTTCCAAGGAGAGAGCCAGTTTCTTGGGAAAGGCGTTTACAGTACGGTGACTCCACGGACAAGGGAGCCACCTACACCCCTCAGGTGCCCAAAAAGCTCTCCTACTCTGAAAAGAACAAATGTGCCTCCTTGGAGGAAATCCTTTCTCGCTCGGACTCTGCCCACAGAGCAGTGCTGAGAAAGGGCGTTGAGGTTCACCTCAACACCACAGAGACCGAGCAGCTTTCACGGATACAGGAACTCATTGCACTGAAAATGGAAAAGACTCAGAGACTGCTAACAGAGACACAGACCTGCGGGGGGGACAGGAGAAAGACAAAGGAGAACTCCTCCAAGTCAGACTGTGAAAGCATCTTGCAGGAGACGGAACGGCTACTTGAGGAAGCCACTTCTAGCTGGAGCCAAGCCCAGAAGGTGCTAGAGGAGATTAAAGGGCTTAGGGACCTGTACAAACAGTTGGAACAACAGCCATCAGACCCGAGACACAAACAGAGCCCCCAATATAGAAAGAGTTTCATGTGAGAGCGAGTGTTTGCCCTGCTGCTGATGAGAGCACACAGTGAGCGTGGATGTCTGGTGACGTATCTAATGCTGAAAAATAGAGAAATAAAGGAATTAAAACTTTACAAGCGTGTTTCAATAAATCAACCAGGTTCTCTGGGTTTCAGCAGATATCTCTCAATCTTAATTTTCGTGCAGTAAGAGTTGGCGTTCATACTGTCTGCCTTTCCTGATATCAGCGTTGTTTTCATTTCTTTCCAGAATACAGGTAAAAACAACTCATCCTAAATGTTTCCTTGGTGAGAGTAACAACATATTTGATTTGTTAGCTTGTGGCTACATTGGTTTAGTTGAAGAGACAAAAGTAGTATATAGTAAGCCTATGTAACGATATAGGCGTGGGAATAGTAATTAAATACTCAACTTGAGGAGGTAGTGGTGGGCAATGTGGTGGATGCAATATTATTGTGGGTAAATATTATCAGCCTCATAAACCAGTATTAATGCAGAGGCAAAGCACACTCCACTGACATGTCATGGCTTACAACTTATCTGTCAAGGGTAAGAAGTAAATCATGAAGTTTACTCTACAGAAAGAATAATAAATGCATAGAGCCACATTGAAACAGGAGTTTGGGGCCTTAAATCACAAACAAAATGCAGCAAGAGCATGGGCAAACACAATACATAATTGTAGTAAGAGAACAGGAACAGAACAAAAGACTAGAAACTATCTATAACGTTACAATAATAGGATAAGTGGGTAAACTGCCTAGTGTTCTGAATAGTTCATTAATATCGTTGTACCTTCTGCTGCAATCGAAGGAACAGCCTCTGTCCCCAACACCTATAGCTAAGCCATAATTCCACACTGAAGCAGTAACAGTCTGCGATTTAGAGACTCCATTCCCCAGTACCCTCTGCTCTTATTGTGGTAAGTGCAGTCCACTATTCTAGGGTTGCGATAGTTACCTCGTTTGAGGATTGATTGATCCAACCTGACTCCCTGATTAAGAAGGTATTCCTGATTTCTCGTTCGGTGATGTATTCTTGACTCCCCACGTGGTAACTCACCAATGAATTGTAATTAAAATAAAACGCGAAATAAAGCCCAATGTTTGTAATTAGATCGTTGTAATTATACAATCTTGCCCACTCAAGAATGATCTTCCCTAATGATCTCAATTGGCCGTTATACTCAGCAGTCTGTACCTGAAACAACGACTACAATCATTCACTCTTATCAATTCCTAAACGGTATGTCGAGGATATCCAATGGCCGATGCTTATTATGGCTGAGTTTTCATCTCTCCTTCTTCTTGCCTTTGAGCTGTTGTCGTCTTCCTGCTTTTCGATCAAATCAAATAAGGATAGGTTTTTCTCAGGTTCACTTTGTAATTTATAGAACTCTTGTCTGTCATGAGGGCTTATTAGTGCTTGCTGTGCAGCAGGAGAACTCAGAAGAAATACTAATCATTACTAGCATTACTTATGGAATTCCCGGGTCTTCAGTTGTTCACCAAAGGCAAGATGGATTGACTGTTTTCTCACCGTCCATGCAATCGAGTTGCAAAGTAATGCTCTGTAGACGTAGAATTTTAAATATTCCTCATAGTTCATTGTTAGCCAACTGCTGAGTGCTACCTGGTTATTAACGATCCCAATGTATAGGTCCCAGACGCAGATGTGGGCCTATAAGCAAGGAAAGGGCCTTTAACACCTGGGAAAATAGCTACAATGTCTCTAGAATATTCCACCCACTGAAGGTGAAATGTTTTAAATTAAACAGGGAGAATAGAAGGTCTACCCCAGCCATTTTTGGCATTTCATTATCTTCAAAGGCGCTCCAAACCTTCCTGTGATCTAATAAAATAACGAATCAAGCTGGAAACAGTGTAGTTTTGGAATTTAGGGTCAGATTTGTCAAGGCTGGGAATTGGTACAAACTCACAAAAAGTGACCAAACCAGCCAAAATCTTAATAAGCCATTTACTTTTCAGGAAATTCTGAAAAGTTCCTAAAAAGTTACACAAAGTAACACTTTGTGCTGCTTTTCATTACTTTGCAAAAGGGTGTTCACTTGGTGGAACCTGGGCATTCTCGCGTGAACACCTATGCTTTTTGACTCAAAGGCCTAGCTACTATCAGAAGTCAGAAGTGGGGGCCGGATATTTTCATACAATGCCGCCAAACTTTGGAACTCCCTCCCTCTTCAGCTACGAAGGGAATCTAACCACCTGGCCTTTCGCAAGCTGCTGAAAACATGGCTCTTCCCTAAATGATTCTCGGAAGCTTCAGTTATCCTCCAGTGGTGGGATGCCCACGGGTAGCTATGGGCTTTAAAAAAACTGTTTCATTCATTCATTCATTCACTATCAAAGGAAGACAGGGCTTTGCACCAAAACAATTACACGTCCTCAAGGCAGGCACAAAGGAGAAAGGTTTTTATTGCTCCAACCTTTTCGAAATATGCATGTAGGCTGCACTCTACAGCAAACATACAAAGTGGGAAAAGTATTATAGTTATTCTAGGCATATTATTTTTGACTGGACCAGTGCCCTTCCACTACAAAGCCCATGCTACATATAAAAAACACACTTTTGCACTGATGCAAACGTGCACGGCGCTAGGCAGTCTGTTTGTGTACCAGTGCTTGTCAACAGAGGAGCGGTGTCTTATCTTTGTAGATGTGGCTTTGCTGTCCTCTCTTCCTTTCACACAACTCACTATAGCAGCTTTTGTGATTGCACTGTGTTGTGAGAAAAAATAAGCAAATCTTCCCCATAGTGGCAAGAACGGCTGAGCGGTTGTCCGGGAATGCTTTGTAAACTGTACACAGGAACATGAACATCTCTTTTGCACCACCAAGAGCCAATTGAATTGTCCAAAGAACAATGAGCTGACTCAGATGACCTTTCTCACTGGTGTTCTGTAAAACTATCAACATGAGTTAAGGACTAGAGATCTCTATTGAGGGTTTCGTCGTCAAAGATATTGTGGCTTAATTTGATAAATCCCATGAGTTGGTCGGAACAGATTGGAGTAGTTGTACTCTGTACTGTAACCTGAAGATAATGAGACTTGGCTTCCTTTTTTCAGTTTTTTTCACACATAAACTAAATGTTGCAACATGTCCTAGTCTGGATTACTGTAGCATTCAATGTGTGGTTTCCCCATAGTATTTTTAAACCAGTTACTGAGGTTTCGCAATATGTCTGTACATGTGATGATAAAGGGAACATGGGGTGGCCAGTCGTCTCCGGCATAGTTGCCGTTCCTGGCTTCCGGTGACCAAGAGATCAACGTTCTATTCCCTCTGAATGGTTCATAGAGAGAAGTGTATCAAAATATTGAGATCAATTATATCAAGCTAGAAAATATTTACTCCAGAATCCCACCTAACACTATATGGTTAGGGAAACCAAAGTAATGGTTTACTATTATTAACTACACATCTGCTTACCTTGAGAATATGTTGGTAGTAGATATTCAATCAATCAATCAATCAAGTAACTTGTAAAACGCACTACATACCCGGGCGGGTTTCAAGGCGCTGGAGGGGGGCGGGGAGGAGGGAGGCTGTTAGTGGTCGAAGAGCCAGGTCTTGAGTTGTCTCCTGAAGGTCAGAAGGTCTTCGGTTTGGCGTAGGTGGAGGGGGAGGGTGTTCCAGGTCTTGGCGGCGCGGTGGGAGAAGGATCTGCCTCCGGAAGTAGTTCTCCGGATGCGTGGGACCGTGGCCAGGGCGTGGTCAGCGGAGCAGAGTTTTCTGTTGGGTACGGCTGTTGAGATATTGATGGCTCGATATAAGGGTAGGGCAATACTAAAAACGTAGTCTTTTGTTCGAACACCCTTAGAGGATTATGTCATTAAGCTTCTCTGATATAGGTTTCCATGTCCTTTATCGGCTTTTTCATCCTCACAGGTCATCACATTCAGATCTGTTTGTCATCCCCAAGTTAAAGACAATCTAAAAGGGTGTTTGATGTGCATACAGTAGTGGAATGCTCGACCCAAGCTGATTTTCTTGCAAGTGGACCAAAACCCCTTCAGAATCAGTGTAAAGATGTGGTCTTTCACAGAATAAAGCCCCTATTCAGCGGTCTGGATTGTTTTATATACCAACTTAACCAAACTAAGACTTCACCGTAAACAACTTCATACAAATTTCTTTTTTATGACAAGCATGATATTGGCCCATCTTTCACACTTAAACCTGCTCGGGCACACACAAAGTAGTTCACTTTGTGGAACCATCAAACACAATTATCGAGGTAAACAACTCAGGAACCACCTTTCATCTCCATACGCGGCGGTTGAGACCTTTGAGATATCTCTGTGACTAAGCTGGCTCTTCATGACTAGGT
Source organism: Triturus cristatus (assembly GCF_964204655.1). NCBI lineage: Eukaryota > Metazoa > Chordata > Amphibia > Caudata > Salamandridae > Triturus > Triturus cristatus. The sequence goes on along the minus strand of NC_140595.1, from coordinate 167,591,557 downwards.
CTTGATCGAGCTGTGCCACACACCATCCTACGCACTGAGAAGTAACCAGAGGCGACATACTGAAACTACATACAAACCCTTAGTTCACAAGAAAGGTTAGGACATTGATACTGTGCTTTGTGTTCTTAAAAATAAACATGAAAAACTGTGGGATCACTTTTCTGCCCTGCAAATTGAATTATTCAGTCTTGCTTTGCACCTTCTTCACTCACCGGGTAAGATAGAAAAAATTGATTCAGCATTGCTGCCGTAGCTACATTGCTTTTAGGAAATGTAAAATCAGCCCAGAACCTAAAGCCAAAAAATAATAGACTGAAGCCGTTTCATTCTAACATGCATTGTTTTAAAAGCAACATACATGTCCGGTCGTACATAGTTTTGTGACGTGCTGTTTCTTCCAACATGCAGAGTGCAGGATTGTGTCTCCTTCGTGTTTAGCAACATTATAAACAGGGATCGGTGGTCAATAAAGCTCAAAAAAAGTATATTTCTGGGTAGGTGTAAAGGAACAAGTGGCTATTCCTAGAGCCATTCTGGAAAGTGGTGTTGTAAATTTCACACTATGTAATAATGACTGTCTAGCTATTTATAGCAGCAGCACCAAAAGGGAATGGTAAACAATCATCTTGCGTTTTTTAAACTCTACAATTTTGAATTTCCCTATGGTGTGCAAATCAAATTTTGGATTATTTGAGACATGATAATCAGCCTTTTAGTCAGGGCCACTGGAAATATAAGTCAGGAGAGGGCCAAATTATGTGGCAGGGTTTAGTAAATTAAGCGGCAAGAAAAGGCAAATCATGCAGCATAATGCAGCATATTTTTCAGCAGTATTAATTCATTTATTTGACATTTTTAAACTTGGTAGCACTGTCTGGGCATTGGTTGCACCCCATTAGTACCACTTTAATACCCAAATTTAGCAATAAGCAACAGAAAGTTGACCATTCCAGCTTTGCAAATGGCCTTCCACCACACAGCATCAGCATTTTTAGTAACTTTTTAACTGTTTGAGCTGGAAAGAATTTTTGTTTGCTAAAATCTGCAGATGATGGAGTATGTGGCAAATTAATAATTACGTGAAAATCGCCACAGACGTACAATCACATAATTCAGGTGACCCTGCCTATACACAATAGCCTTAATTGGGTACATGCCAATATGGGGATTTTCCTATACTACAAACTTCCTTGAGTTGGATGTCTGAATAGTGACACCAAAACTATAATACTATAAAAATATTAACTCTGGAATATCAACCACCACAATATAGGAAAGCAAGCATATTCTTAACGCCACATCTATGGACCTTGCACATATGTATGTATGTATGTATGTAGTTCTGTGCCGGTGTCTGCAACGGGCACAGGAAACGTTTCTAATCCAAAAGAAGCAGTGTCAATACGATCCTTAACGCAGAAGCTCTTACTCCGGGATGTGTTTTGGAGAAAAACTTTATTCGGCAACACAGCAGTGATAGAGACCGCCAGGTCAAAAACCACAGCCAATGAAACCTTTTCTTCAAAACATATCCCGGATTCGTAGCTTCTGTGTTACTGATCTTATTGACACAGCTTCTTTTGGATATATGTATATATATATATATATATATATATATATATATATATATATATATATATATATATATATATACATACATATATATATATATATACAAGTTCAAATACATATATATATGTCTATAAATATTTATCTATGTGTGTGTGTGTATATATATTATATACACACACAAATATATATTTATAGTCATATATATGTTGCATTTTTTATATATATATAAAACGCAACATATATGTCTATAAATATATATATGTGTGTGTACATAATATATACACACACACACACAGATAAATATTTACAGACATATATATATATATATATATATATATATATATATATATATATATGTAGCGTTAAAGCATGAAGCTAAAAATGTGTTGCGTTAAGAACAGTACATTTGAACTTACATAAATATATTTAGCTTCACAGTCAGTATTATGGTAGTCGATAGTCAGGGGTCAAATATTTTGTAAGGGTGATAAATACAACTTGATATTCTGGTAGTACCCGCCTTCTTTATTTGTCCTTTGGCTGTCACTGCTTTTGCAAAAGTACGCTCCACCTCTCCTTCAAACAGTGATATCGCAATCCGTTTTGGCATGGAGGAGAGAAACCTGAGAGATGGCAGCAAAGGACAAACATATCACTAGTTTCAAACTGGTCTTCTCAACTTCTAAATGTCAACCCGTGTGTGCACTCTTTGCAACAATAGACGTTTGATCTCTTCTTCCTATTTTTGATGCAAATCATTATTATCTGTGATGCAAACCCTCAAGAAATCACCAAAAAGTCCAATGTTACAGAAAATTAAGAAAGTCTTATTGAATATTTAGCAGTTATCTACTGTGGTAAGCATTCTAATGGTAGGTATGACCATGTAGTGAGGTGGGCAGGAATACGGTTAATAGCTTATTTTCAGTTTAATCCAGACAAAAAATGCAAATAGGCAGTTAAAAAATGTGGAGTATTATCAAAAACATCTGTCAGATCCCAGGGAACAATATAAAGTTTAAAGACAAGAAGCTGTTAACCTAGTACCAAAATTAACTTTTGGATGATGAAGAGTACAGACTACTTAGGACAGATCATCCTGTGACCTCCACAATCTATTTTCTACATGAAGTCCACATAAACCTAAGTAATCTTCCAGGAAGACCGTTTGCAAGCTCAATTGGAGCGCTCCTAGAAAATACTTCACATTTCATTGATATCATTCTTTTCCCATATGTAACCAGTCTGCCATCGTACCTGAGGGACTCTCAAGATTTTTAAAAAAGGGTAGGTGATATACCATGAAAATCGAATTATTGGATGGCCACAGTTGACGCAGTATCCCTATCTACATTGATACAACATAAAGACAGGATGAAAGCCTGCGAATATTTTTGAGGACCAGGTCATTGTTACTTTTAGAACATTCTAGAGTGATCATGGAAATGATGACATTTTGTTTGGAGCATAATGTATTTTTATTCAACAATGAGGTCTTCCTTCAGAAGCAAGGCATGGACATGGAGACTTCATTCGCATGACCTATGCAAACCATGGGCCGAATGAGAAGCGGAAACAGTATTAGTTCAAAAAATGAGTTTATTAAGGGAAAGATAAGTCATGGTACAAAATACAATATAACAAGAAATAGTCACATGAATCAATGGGAAACCAACAAGGAAACATAAGAGTTGGGTATGTAAAGCATTATAACAAAGACAAAAGAGGAGAAAAGCAAGTAAATATAAATTAATTGTGATAAAACATGATACAAAATTCAAAATGAGCATGTATTGATATGAACAACAAAAGGAATATCAAGGGGGTTTGGAGACTTCTTGTTGCACAGGGAGCTAAACATGGGAGCGTTGAGCACTGGAATCGAGAAATAATGTAACAGGTAACCATAAGTTCAAGCGTTTCACTGTTAGAGTGACAGGATACACAAAAGTTGTATCTAATCTGTGATTATAACACACAGCATACCACCAAGCTTAGTAAGATTATTTGCGAAAATCCTTCCAGTCTTTGGTAATTTGCTGAAAGGCAACTGCTAATAGTAAATCAATTATCTTTATGCTAGAAGTACATTGTGCCCATACGGGAGACAGGCTACCTAAAAATATATACTAGAAATAGAAACAGGATGACTGGAACCAAAAATTAAGTTAATTTGGGACCATACCTTTTCCCAAAATGTATGAACGAGGGGGCAGGTGAAGAGTAAGTGCTGAAAATCTGCATGTGGTGAGGAACATGACCAGCAAACATCTGAAAGGTTGGCATGGCGTATGTGTAAAGTAACTGGGGTCAGTAACAATCGATTGTAAACAAGACATAATGTTTGCGTAGTATTCGCTGATCTAGAAGATTTCCGAATTTTAGTCCATAGCTTGGCCCATGTATGTGTAGACCAGTTAACTTCCAGGTCAGTTTCCCAGGCGAGTTCCACCTTAGTTTTTCCTTGGGGAATGCATGAGGCTTGTAAATGGGTATAAAGAGTAGAGGCTTTGGGATTTGTACGTAAAAGGGTGTGTAAATGGTCAACGGAGGGAGGTGCGTGGGCATTCAAAAGGGCGCGGAAGTAGATACCGGGTGCGAGCAGCTAGAATAGCTTGCTGAAGTAGGGAGTATTTAGAACAAAGTGTTGGGGGAAGGGCAAAAAGTTCACTAATTTGCGAAAATGACATGAGCTCTTCCTGTGCGTATAGTTGATGTACCCAGATTAGACCTCTCTGCCGCCAAGATTTCCAGTAAAAGGGCTTGCCACGTATTAAAATTGTATTGTTGTGCCAGATTGTAGAGTCAGAAAAAGAAGTCCAGTCCAGAGGTGGGTTAGGCGAAGCGGACTTCAAAAGCGTAGTTGTGTGTTTAATGATGGGAGTGAAATGGGACTGCGGTTTAAGGGAAATAGAAAGATATTCTTTAAATGAGAAAGGTGAAAGATAAGAGAGTTCAAGTTGGGCCCAAAGAGGAGAAACTTTGGAAGGTATAGAGAGCCACTTTGCAGCTTGACGAAGCAAAAAGGATTTGTGATAGGAAGGGAAGTGAGGGAAATTAACACCACCCTCTGATTTAGGGCGTATTAATTTTGATAGAGACATACGGGATGTCTTGTTGCTCCATAGAAAAGAAGACAATAAAGAATTAATTTGCTAAAACATTTTTACAAAGGATGCCATTTGGTGGTTAAGGAGGAGATTTTCTGTATGCAATTTTCCATATATCTTGAAACTGTGCCTGAAACCTGAGGGGGTAAAATGAAGACCTAGATATTTGACATGTTGGGAACGCCAAGTGAAGTTAGAAATAGCGAAGTCCTCTTTAAAAGTATATTTTGTCAGGGGTAGAATTTCACATTTATCTGTGTTGAGTTTATAACCAGAAATAGCAGCAAAAGAGGCTACTTTGTGGAGAAATGGGTGGAGAGAAGATTGAGGTTGGGACTGAAATAAGAGAACATCATCAGCGTATGCTGCTAGTTTAATATGAGTGTTTTGGAATTGAAATCGATGGATATCCTCATTTTGACGGATCCGGGAGAGGAAGGGCTCCAAGGCTAAGTTAAAAAGAAAAGGGGACAAAGGACAGCCTTGACAAACCCCTCTGCCTAAATTAAAGTAAGAGGAGGTTTTGCCGTTTGCACGCACTGCAGCTCTCGGATTTGAGTATAAAATTGAGATTAAGGAAATGATTTTGGGACTAAATCCAAACCATTTGAGAGTTTGGAAAAGGTACAACCACTCTACTCGGTCGAAGGCTTTTTCCGCGTCTAACGCGATGGCTCCTAAGGAGTGGGGGACGTGGGGGCATTTGGATAGAATGTTGAAAAATAAACGCATGTTATCTGTGATAAAACGATTATGAACGAAACCAGATTGTTCCAATCCCAAAAGATCAGGCAAATGGGAATCCAAACGCAGAGCCAAAGCTTTTGAGAATATTTTATAATCGACATTAACCAAAGAAATTGGTTGATCGGTTTTACAATATTGTAAATCTTTCCCTTCCTTAGGAATAAGACAGATTAGGGCATCTGAAAAAGAGCCTGAGAATTCACCAGTTTGTAAAAAAGAAGTCATAAGAGTATGTAATTTGGGAAGTAAAGACTGAAAATGTGCAAAAAACTCGACAGTAAATCTGTCTGGTCCCGGGGCCTTGTCTTTTTTAAGGGTCTGTAGGGCGGTAAGAAGTTCCTTTTCTGAAATATCATTTTCTAGGAGAATGAGGTTTGATTGGGCGTGGGAAGGTCGTTGGATACTAGATACTAGATAAAAAGTGGGATATGTGGTTAGGTGTGGGGGGAATTTCTGAGGTGTACAATGTTTGATAAAAACAGAAATTTGTCTAAAATGTCATTATCTTTGAATTTCAAGTTTTGACGTTCATCCATAAAGGAGTCAATGTTAAGTTTGTTTAACTTTCAGATAGTTAGCTAACACCTTGCCAGCTTTGTTCTGGCCCCCATAACATTTTGCAGTGGATTTTATAGAAATGTAGATGCATCATTTGTAGACTGTTTATTGAACTGATTTAACGTTAATAAGTTCCGCCAAACAATCTTTCGATTTTGAGGAATAAAAAGAATGCTCCAGTCTCTTTATCTTGTCTAAAAGGATTTTGGTAAGATCTCTTGACTGTTTACGTCGTTTGGACACATAGCCAAGAATGAAATCCCGGGCTGCGGCTTATAAAGCATCCCACACCACAGGAAAAGGCATAGTGTCATTCTGATTAAACAGAAAGTATTCATTGGAGAAAGAAGTAAAGGAGGAAGTTAATACGGATCGGAGAAGAGAGCGTTATTAAAACGCCAGGTATGAGAGGAGGTGGGCTTCTGGAAAACATCCAATCGAATGGAGAGAGGAGCATGATCAGATATTAGAATGGAGCCAATATTTGCTGCTATTAGAGATTGGGAAATATTATGAGATACAAAAAAATAATCAATGCGTGATTGAGTTTGATGAGCTGGAGAATAAAAAGTATATTCCCTAATAGTAGGATGACAAAAAGCTTATGGGATCTATGGGGGATAAAAGAGACTTTGGAGTGGCGATCTAAAAAAGAGTCAAAAACCTGGTTGCAGTCCCCTGCAAGAATAAAATTCTCATCAATGCAATGTGCAAGTTGTTGGGCTAGGGAAGTCCAAAAGGAGGGATCTCCCATGGTGGGGGCATATAGATTAAGTAAAGAGACCAAAGCATTACCAATTAACAATTTAGTAAATAGCCATCTGCAAACATCATCCACACTTTGTGATATCAATTTAACAGAAAGAGATTTCCGAACAAGAGTCAATACCCCATTTCGTTTACCATCTCCTGGGGAATAGAAAACTTCCCCGACTCAAGAACTCTTTAGTTTAATGGATTCCTCAGCTGTTAGGTGAGATTCCTGTAAACATGCTACATCAGCCCCCAATTTAGCTAAGTGGGTAAGCACCCGTTGGCTTTTAATAGGTGAATGCAGACCTTTGACATTCCAGGAAATTAAATTTAAGGACATAAAAGAGGTAAGAAAAAGGATAGAAGAGAACGAATAATGTATAGTGTCAAACAACAAAGAGAATACTTGAAGTTGAACCAACTGTAAGCAAGAAAAATAAAATAAAAAAACAAGAGGCGAGTAAGAGAATAAGGAAGAGACGAGACAAGACTTGATGATTGAAATGCAAGAAAACAGAAAAAATGGTACATGTGACTGAAAGGAGGAGAAGAAAGAAGAGAGAAAGAGAATAAAGGAGGGGAAATAAAGTGGAGAAAGAATGAGGTGGAAATAAAAATAGAAAGAAGAAAGTACCAAATTGGATGAAAGAGTAGGAAAGCAATTGAAATAAACCCTCCAATAACAAAGAACAGCTACAGCAACACTCAAATTGTATACAAAGTTGAGAAAAATACATACAAATGGTAGCACATAATAATGAAGATATAAACAAGAAACATAATAAATCCGAAATAGTTTAATTGAACACCAACTGTGAGAAAACAGAACACGGGAGGGGAGTAACAGAGAAAAAGGAAAAAAGGAGTGAAAACATACCAAAGATACAATTGAGAATGGGGGGGGGAGACCGCGTGGGAAGGAGGGACATCCAAGCAGGTCAAGGGGGAGAACGGGGAAAAACCACGGCTCATAGAAGACGATGAAGGACAAACAGGAATAACAAGGACAAACCTGTGAGGAGAAAAGAAATGATTAGTCAAAAGGAAGAACCATATTATAGGCAACAATGAAATCTAATAGAACAATGTCATATTAACCAGTACTACTCCGGGTAGAGAAACAAAATACATGTTGAAATCCAGCGATAAACATAGACAATTTTTAAAGAACTTTAAAAATTAATATAGTTTAGGAGTAAGAAGATCCAGAAAGATCCATTGCTTACAACTTGCATGAGTTAATAAAACTTTTCAGTCTGATTGGATCCTCATAAGTAGTGGTTCTATTCTTGTAGGTGACCTTAAATAGACAAGGGTGGAATAGACCAAAACGGGCACCAAGGGATCTGAGATCAGGTCTCAAGTTGAGAAATTCTTTGCGCCTGTCAGCTGTATTTTTGGCGTAATCTTGAGAGAAGTAGAGTGTAGTACCAGACCAAACAACACGTTTGAGTGCTCTAGCGGCTGCCAGGACCTTGAGTAGATCAGTATATTCTAAAAAATATAGGATTACACCTCGAGGCCGTTGCGAACTGGTGGAGGAAGCTGGAAGACGTCCAAGGCGATGAGCAAGTTGGATATTGAGAGAGGTTTCTGGTGGCATATTTAAAACCTTCGGAAGGAAGGATTTAAAAAATGTAAGTGGATCGTTGGTCTCCGTGCCTTCCGCCAGGCCGTAAATGCGTGAATTATTACGCCTGTTTCTGTTTTCCAAGTCCTCCACCTGTTTTTGGAGTGAGTTGACATGAGATTGCAGAGAAGTAACCTTACTCTCAGTGATTTCAAGCTCGGATACATTGCGCTCTACCACAGTAAGTCTTTAATTCATTGCTGACCAATTTTCAGTGAGAAATTGCAACTTTGTAGATGCGTCTTCCATGAATGGTCGCAGCGACCGGATTTCTTCCATTAACATGTCCATAGAAACCGGGGAGGAAGGTTTCTGCGGTGAAGGTGGGTCCTTTTTTACACGTTTTGTGGAAGCCTTCCCCGCAACAACAGGGGCAGGTATCGAAGAAGAAGAGCTCTTTGAAACAGATGCCAATGAATCTTCCATCGCAGAGTATTTTGAAAATAGCGTAGAATTTTTGATAAATACTTGTGTGGGACGAGCTAAGGAGCAGCCTTCTCTCCGTAACCTTCCCATATAAAGTAGAAAAAAAAGTGATACAAATTGCGGCAGGACAATCAGGTATACACAGTAGGGCGCAGGTGTTTCAGATCGCAATCGCAGTGGTGAAAAGAGAGCACAAAAAATGGTTATAGTGAGACGAGAGGAGGGATTCGCAATAGATTATGTTTGAGGCGTCTTGGTCTGAGGAACCTATACCTTTGTTAGCAAAGCAGAATATTAGTTGAAGAAGGGACGAACAAAATGGCTGCCATCAGTTCCAAAGATTTAACAATCAAAATGTTATGTAAAGAACCTCATAAAAATATATAAAAAGCGCCTCCACATCATACCAAGCCCAAAAAGGAAGTCACAAAAAGAAGTCTGTAAGCACATATTTAGGCATATTCGGAGCGTCAGCTGTTACCCCAGAAGCACCGATAAAAAGGAAATGCCTTCCGCTTTTGTATCCGACGTGAGGCAAAGAGCGATATGCGGGAGGTCCGCGCTTCAAAGGCGCTGCGTAACCCACCAAAGACATCCTTACAGGCAGGGCAGCATCTGCTACCGATAAAAGTCCTTCGGTCGAAGAAATGTGCAAAATGCCGTAAGATTCACCGTGTCTCCCTGCGGAGCTCTACTCGGACGCTGCCATCCTCACCGGCGGTCAAGCCTCGCCCGAGAAGCGGAAACAGTATGGAAAGAAGAAAACATGGCCAAAGCGTACCAGGTTATTCTGTGGATCCACTATATAGATGACTTTTGTGGGAAGGAGATAGGAAGGACTTTGAGAATTTTATCGAAATTATAAATAACAATCCACATAAATTTAAATTTATATGTGAAATTAACAATGTAGAAATACATTATTAGATATCAATGTGTATATAAAAGACAATAAACTTTGCACTCAAACTCACAGAAAAGCGACCAGCAGTAACAAACGCTGAACGCTAATAGTGAGCACCCCAAAGCTTTGAAATGGAACATCCCCTATGGGGAATTTCTCAGAGCGAAATGAAACTGTTCAGAGACAGAAGAATTTGAAATACAAGTAGGAGAAATGTGCCATTGTTTCAAAATAAAGGGTTACCCAAGAACAGTACTAGATGATGCCAAGGAAAGAGTTAAGATCAAGAAAAGAGAAGAATTACTTGTGGTAACACCTAAGAAATATGGATAGGAGCCGATAAGGTTTATAATTCTTCTTCTTTTTCTTCATAAAGCTTTATTCGGCACATATAAATGACCATGAAAGCATAAACAAAAAGGACGACAATACATATTTTACAAAGACATTGCAATTAAAACTTACAGTTATTAATTATAGTTAATGGCTCATTGAGTAATACATATAATCATTCATAAATATATAAAATGAATAATAAAATACGTTAAAAACTCATACTTTTCCTGGAATTGATGCACTGATTTAAAAAGGTGGAAGTATAAAAACAAATATCTGCCGATTGCAGATTAAAAATTAAAGCCATGGCATGTTTGACTGTACGTGTTCCGTATTTGACAAACAGAGGTTTCAAAAAAACTATACGAAAACTTGTATACAGTTTACAGAACAGCAGAAGGTGCACAGTGCTCTGTGTAGATACATTATCGCACCTACATGGCCCAGTCGGGTGTTTCTTAATGTTTGGATGGGCTACTAAACAATGTGCCATCCCAAATCTTAATCTGGTTAGCACAAATTTGTGTGAATTCCTAGTCACCATAGTTAAGTAAGATGGAAAACCCTCCATTAGATTGTATCTATTATAAAAAATTACAGAGGACAATGATCCGGCTATGGTTGCTCATTTCCTTTTTGCATAAATTAAGAATATACTTTTCATTTCTGATTTGGAGATCGTGGATGCTGCACTGGGATTATTTAAAATATTCAGATTAAAAATGTCTGAGAAACAGACAACAACATATTTAACCCAGGGAATATCTCGGTATTTATCCAAACGTAAGCAATCCTCAACAATAGTTCTGTTAAGTAGTTTCTCATCGCCAAGCTAAAAAGACCGCCAGATCATCAATGGTCTAAGTGATATCAAATCAATTAAATAATTAATGGCTAATTCGCGATGGCTTAATACAGTTGAGGCAGAGATGGGCAAAAACAGGAGCTTTTTTAAAAACATATTTTCCTCCAACTGTAAGTTGTTGGTACAGCTATAACCCCATACTCCCGCCCCATACAGAGCAATAGTCACACATCTAGCTTGGTAAATCTTGAGCATATCCCTGGTTCGACGATCCCCAACTTTTGCAGCAAATCTATAAATACCATAAGCATTTTTTGCCATTTTATTCCGGATGTTATTAAATTCATTGTTCCATTTCCTGTCGTTAGAGAAGGTAATACCTAGATAACAAAATTTATCCACCTGTTGCACCTTTTCGCCGTCTATAAAAAAGGCATTTAACATTTTAGCTTTAGCTCCGCAGGTCATGGTATGCGTTTTTCCCTTATTAATTACTAGTTTTCTATCTTTAATAAAGGAGGAAAAACTATCCATTAGTCGTTGTAATCCGACAGGTGTTCGAGAGAGTAAAACAGAGTCGTCGGCATATAATAACACCGGCACCGGAACACCGTTGATCTGGGGAGCATCAGCATTAACCTTTTTTAAAATATCATCAATTCCATTAATAAGTAAAATAAATAAAAGAGGTGCCAGAACACAGCCCTGTCTAATTCCCCGTGTAACACAAAATTTATCCACCTGTTGCACCTTTTCGCCGTCTATAAAAAAGGCATTTAACTTTTTAGCTTTAGCTCCGCAGGTCATGGTATGCGTTTTTCCCTTATTAATTACTAGTTTTCTATCTTTAATAAAGGAGGAAAAACTATCCATTAGTCGTTGTAATCCGACATGTGTTCGAGAGAGTAAAACAGCGTCGTCGGCATATAATAACACCGGCACCGGAACACCGTTGATCTGGGGAGCATCAGCATTAACCTTTTTTAAAATATCATCAATTCCATTAATAAGTAAAATAAATAAAAGAGGTGCCAGAACACAGCCCTGTCTAATTCCCCGTGTAACACAGATTTTTGGAGTACATTCTCCTCTGGTTCCAAAACGTACATTGGTTTTCAATTTCTCGTATAACCTAGCGAGAAAAAAGATTATGCCTTCTGGGGCTCCTAACTTTAACAAAGTTGGCCATAAAATGGAATGATCTACCATATCGAATGCGCTGCTCAGGTCAGCAAAACAAAGATACAGGGAACCAGGTTTCGCTTCAGTATACTTCCCGATCAGTAGATCAAGATTGATGCACTGATCGAGCGTACCTCGTCCCTTCCTAAAACCATACTGGCTGTCAGCCAGTATGCTGTCCTGCTCAGCCCATTCCTCTAATCTTACTAACATCACTCTACTCATAACCTTGACTGAAGAGTCAAGGAGAGAGATCGGGCGGTAATTCTTAGCGTCAGATCTACTTCCCTTCTTATGAATTGGCACAATAATTGATTCACCCCAGGTTACAGGGGTCTCGACACACACGGCAGCATTAAAAACAATGGTTAAAAGGGGGCCCCAGACATCTGGCGCAGCTTTATAAACATCTATAGGTACCCCGTCCGGGCCCTGGGCTTTCCCTCCTTTGCTAGCCCGTATACCACATTTGACCTCACTAACAGATATGTCCAAAGGCAGAGCAGGCCACTTATTGAGACTAGCATCAATGACATTATCAGAATCAAAAATGCTGGAGAAATGTGCAATCCAACCCTCGCTAGAAACATTAGAAGTCAACTGGGGTGTTTTTTCATCCCTTAAAAAAGGCGAGTTGACCGTGGCCCAAAATAATGTGCAATTTGATAATTCAGCAGCTTGGTTGAGGGAATCCCAAGCCTGTTGCTGCAGTTCACCCTTCCTCTGTTTGAGCGCACATTTATATTCCATTCTTAATTTATTTACCAGTTTTTTGTCCCTGGGCCTCGCTGCTAAAGCCTGCTTGAGGCCAGTTAGTGTGGAAGTGCAAAGGTGATTAAACCATCTCGGTCCGTTCCTACTTTGCCCGCTATTGCGCCCGGTAAACTTGGCATCAATAGCTTTGTTAATTTGGTTAAAACAATATAAAACCCTCTCAGAGTCAGAACTATTTTTTAAAATAGAAGCAATGTCCGGCAGGCTCTCATTAATTATGGAGCTAGTTAAATCATCGGCTCTTTCACCAATCCATCTTAGCCTTACACCGTTAGTCCTATGTGGTTCTACATTAGAAATAATAATTCCCACATCCACCGAGCTACCGGCCCAGAGGGTGGTGTCCAGAATAATACGGTTGTGGTCACTTAGGGTAGTTACTTCAATTCTTGGTGGATCACAATAAGAACTAATATTGGAAGAAGTGATCACATGATCAATGACCGAGCTGGTGTGCCAATTTTTAAAAGTGGGAATGGATAAACCATTAGCATCTTTACAGCACTCCACTATTTCCAGGTCATAGCAGCCCATGAGCTTATGCAGTGCTTCCCCATAACTGTTATGTCCAAAATGCGCAATATCCCAGCCGGCACTGTTAGTAACCCCACAGGCCCTTTGTGATAAGGTTTATAATTGAATATAATTTGTCTCACTAGGATATGGGAACATTTGAAGAAAAATTGGCCAATTCTCAGAATGCATGAAAGTCTGAAAGAGGTGATTGCAGAATATCCTAATATCACATACAAAAATCTCCATTCCTAGGAGACAAATAAACAAGTAGATATATGCAACCTGAAGTGCAAACAGGAGAAGCTGATATGAGGAACTGGCTTTCGACCACTAGAAAAGGATTTCAAAAGTGTAAAAAATGCAAAGCCTGCCAGTATGCCTGTAATAAGACACAATTTACATCTTAAAATGGAAGCTTGAACTCCATTTAGGGAATGGAAAACATGTGAGACCCCCTATGTAGTATATATTCTAGAGTGCTCTGTGGACAAATACATGGACAGCACAGTGATTACATATAAGGGCCATAAAAAATATGTAATTTTGATACTCAAAGGCCAAGCACTTATGGTATTCACATGATGGGGACATTAGGAATCTGCAATTCTATGGCATCCAGCTCATTCGAAAGCAGCTCCGTAGGGAAGATCGATAACAGGATCTGCGAAGAATGGAATCAAGATGGATTATAATTATAGGAGGAGAGCAGCCATGGGGGCCTTAATTTGGATGCTGAACTGCATGTTCATCTCTGATCCCTTGTGTTACCCCTTATAATGTTTTGATTCGATGGATATCAAAATACATATTTGTTACTCGTTTATTAAATTAAATGGTTTTGCATTTTTATTCAGAGATAATGAGTACATAGAGTATTTGCATATTTCTTCAGTGAAAAAGGCCAAATGGTAAGGTGTTCTGTAGATAGGAACGTTATTCATAGAGGGTAAGAAAATCAATAAAACATAGAGTAAGAGATGTTACATTAGAGTGGATTGTGGAATACGATGTGGATCCCCTAGATTAAGCTATTCAAAGATACGAAACATAGGAACATTTATTCATATTGCTAGCTTTTTTTAATCTATATTTTTATTAGGTTTTACACATTTTCATGAGTTGTATAGTCATACATTCTTTTTTACACATTTGTGGTTGCCTATTAGAGGACATTTTACAAATATGTCAACGGCGCGCGCATGGTTGCCAATGTTACAAATGGTTAATCGTTGCGTTCTCGGCAATAATACATGCAGTACATCAACTCTTGTTGATGAGCAATTGCAGCATTGGACATTGGCTACTGTAAGAGTTCAGTGTTGTCTAGATGCACGCAATGCCAACAATGTGGTTGCGTGGTTCCTAATATTTTGCAAACTGTGGAGATGGGCTATAACGATACAGGGAAAATTAAAACATAACAGGTAGTATGTCATAACAGAAGGGCTTGCTACTGGTTCCCCCAGATGGTGCATCAATTATATTGTTTCTATTGACAGATGTTTTGGCGTATGTTCGTGACATGGTGTAGAGTGGGGTATGGGCTTACAAATTGTTGGCTATCTTGATTCCATATCTTTCCCTGTGTCTTTTATCTCCTTGAGTACATGTCTTTAGTGAGTTACGTTGGCTGTGTGTAGGGGGGACATGTCAATAGTATGTATGTGTGTTAGTTCAGCCAGTATTGCATCCCAGCTGCTGGGGAGAGGGGTCTTGCGGATAACTAAGGTGTCCTCACGATCGAGTGTGCCACTCTCCGCTTTGGCCCATGTGAGCAGTGAGTGTTTCCACGCTATTATGTGAGGGGGGTCAGGGGCCTTCCACCTTTTGGTGATCAACCTTTCCGCCACTGCTATCCCTAAGTCTAAGGACCTGGAGGTTACTATGTTGTTTCTATTTCTGCGATGCAGATGTAGTATGTATATGTTCCAGTGGGGTGGGCGGGCACAGTCCATACATAGAGTCAGTGTGTTTGCCACCTCCCTCCGGTATGTAGACCGAACAGGGCATCCCCATAACATATGTGGCAAATCTGCATCAACAAGTGAGCATCTGGGACATGCAATGTCTGCGGACATGAGGCATGCTCTGTGTGTGATATAAAATTGGATGTGACCTAAGCGCACATTCCTAGGGATTTGTACCGGGCTTGTTAGGCCTGCGGTCCATTAGGAGCTTGTAAATTGGCGGCCCATGTCCTCTTCCAGTGGTGCCGAAGCGGTGTTAGGGTAATTGCTGTGTGGTACCTTAACGAGGCAGCAAACTATTTTATTAGGTGCCCGCCTTGTCCCATAACGTGTATGTATTGTATGGTGAGGTGAGTCGCTGGTTCAATGGTTAAATCACCTCAGTTATTAGATAGAGCAGCCAGTAGCGAGCAATGGAGTAGGAATCAGCCCTTAAGCATTTTGTCTTCCTCTATCAAAGTTGTGTATGGGATCAGTGCCCAGTAGCGGCTCGTGGAGGGAGTTCGGTGGGGCAGTGAGGCGGGGCGGGGTAGGGGCAGGGTGGGGAACTGTAAACACCGGAATATGGATGAACGGAGGTAAGTACACATTTAAATTAATAAAATGAATTTCGTTGCGCGCGCTGCATCGCAAAATGCGATGCAGCGCGCGCAAAGGAATTTGTTTTATTAATTCAAATGTGTACTTACCTCCGTTCATCCATATTCCGGTGTTTACATTTCCCCACCCTGCCCCTCCCCTGCCCCGGTTCACTGCCCCACTGAACTCCCTCCACGAGCCGCTACTGTCAGCGCCCCCTATCGGTATAGGTCCCCCATATCCTGTATGCCCGCTTCCCTGTAGTTCGGCAGCTGTGGCGACTATGCTATCTCTCGGGGTTCCCTCCAGTGGCAAGGCAGGTGCGCATGAGGTAGCTTT
The DNA here is from genome assembly GCF_964204655.1 of Triturus cristatus. Lineage (NCBI taxonomy): Eukaryota > Metazoa > Chordata > Amphibia > Caudata > Salamandridae > Triturus > Triturus cristatus. The sequence continues at coordinate 167,575,359 of NC_140595.1, read as the reverse complement.
ACAGGTAATATATAGCATTCTGCGGTAGCACCTGTACGCTACACTGAGCAGCAGTGAGTCTTGTGGTTTGTTTTTTGCCTAGGGGTGAAATAATCCTGTCAACTCTGGAAGGGAAGTGGTGGCTGTATATTCACAGTGTCTACTCTATAGTGATCAGCCACCCATCTGGCTATCCACTGTAGTTGCGCTGCCAGGTAATAGTGTTCTAGATTTGGGGCTGCCAAGCCATCTTGGTGTGTGAGTAGATAACGCTTGTTTATCACCACTCACTGTCTGTAGTTTCCCATATAAAGTTTTTTATCAGTTTTTCCAATGAGCGGACATATTGCTAGCTTTTATAATATACTTTTGTAACTCACCATTATATCTTAATATGTAATATACATTGTTTGTCTCCTTTTATTTTATGAATTATGCAAATTTGCACATTAGGTTAATAGCTTGGACTAGCCTTGATGGTAATAGAAAAGTAGTGTACCAAACAAATATGACATCCTATTTTGAGTACTTTATGACATAGCACTTTAATTAGATCCATCTAGTTTGCTAATTTGCTCACTTACTTTCCCTTTTTACGAATTTTGCAAATGTGCATATTAAGCCAATAGTTTAGATAATATTTGCTGCTAATAGGGAAAGGGGAGTACTTAACAAATATGACATCCTAGTTGGAGTACTGTATACACATAGCACTTTAATGAGATCCATCTATTTAGTAAATTTGCACTTTGAGTTAATAAGCTTGAGTAGAGTTACCCTTAATATGAAAGTAGTGGACTAAATAAACCTTACATTTTATTTTCGAGTACTGTATACACATAGCACTTTAGTTAGATCCAATAATTCGGATTAAAGGAGATCGTTAAGAATAGAAGGTAACTGATAAGATACTAATACCGAGGTATAGGAGAGTAGAATTTTCTCAGTAATTGGCACTGTAATTGGACTAAGACAGCCATGTTGAAATGTGTCACCAAATATATATATATGTATGTGTGTGTTATATGTATGTATATATATGTATATATATATATATATAATATTCAATGAAAAAAACAAAGGTTTCACACATGTTATAGTTAGCTGGACATTTCACTCGTAAAAAACCAATGAAATTCCCCCGTTATAGTTAGTTCAGCTAACTATAACTCGCGCGCCCGCAATGCACTGCTGATGACGTCACATATTACATCACTCATGACATGGTCAGTGACATCACTGATAACTATAACATGTGTGAAACCTTTGGTTTTTTCATTGAATTTCTAAGGTTTTTTAAATGCTAATTCCTAACTATAACGTGTGTGAAACCCATGGTTTTTTCAGTGAATTTGCAAGGTTTTTTAAATGCTAATTCCTAACTATAACGTGTGTGAAACCCATGGTTTTTTCAGTGAATTTGCAAGGTTTTTTAAATGCTAATTTTTTTTTTTTTCTTCTATTTTTTTAAACATATTTTTATTTTAATTTTCTATCCTTTTTTAAAGACTATGGTTAAATTTTTAAAATTCTATAATATGTTTTTTTAATATATTTTATAAAATAAACATGTAAAATTTATTTGCAATACATTTGTTCCTTTTTTTTTTTTTTTTTTTTAGTACGCGTACCGTAAGCTTACGGTAAGCGTACGGTTTACGCAACGTCCGTAATTTATCTACGCTGTTTGCGTATATTTATGCAATTTGCGTAGCCGCGCGTACTCCGCGTGGGACGCATACGCGTGTACGCTACACGCGCACGTTACGCGGAAGTGTCGGGGAGTGACTGTTATGCGCATGCGCGCAAGCGCGTGTCTTTTTTACGCGCATGCGTACTTTTTCCGTTAGCGTACCGTAAGCGTACGGTAGGTCATGTGATCATGAAACACAACTTTTGATTGGTTGAAACTACTTTCAGTTCTAGAACTCTCCTACACCACACCCATTCCCCTGATTTCTGCTTGTGATCCCTTAGGAGAAGGAGCTGGGTTGTCTTTGTGATACGATGGCAGAACAGCAGAGCCCTTCTGAGAGTGAGGCTAGCACTAGCAGCACTACCTTGAGGCAGAGAGCGAGGAAACAAAAGACCTCTTATGTATGGGATTATTTTACTTTTCCTGAAGGCCAGCAAAAGGTAAATGCACCCTTAGTAACTTGTAAGCTGTGTATGCGTGTACTTTCAAGAGGTAATCCTGACAGGAAGTATTCCTTTGGGAATCATACCATGATGAGACACCTCAAGGATGTACACAGAAGGACACATGCTCGACTTACTGGAGGTAACCCTTCAGAAAGTCAACCAAGCACATCCACAGCAGCTCAGCCTGGACCATCATCTGCAGGGCCGAGTCCTTCTTCTGCAGGTCAGGTGAGCCCTTCATCTGTGGGGGGAGCATCTCCTTTTGCTGGCCCTCTGGAAATTAACCCTCGATTTCTGAGGGTTGATATTCGATGCGCCTCTTGTCATGATCTAATTTGTCATAGGGAGACCAGTGTTTCCCTAGTGAACAACAAAATAGATCAGCACACTTGTCGCAGAGACTAATTTTCCCAATCTTTCTTTCCTCTGTCCCTGCATGAACACAACGGCTCTTTTAAGAGCCAACCTTATCTTTCATCTTTTTTTTATATATGTTTTTAAAAACTTTTTTTATTTTTTTTTTACCGTACGCGTACGGTGCGCGTAATTTTTTTTTTTTTTTTTAAAACACTAAAAATCAATTATCACATTACAAGGTCCTTGAGAGACTACAATTAAAAACTGAAAATGTGATTGTGGAGAAGTGGAAAAAAGTGACCATGATATTTTTGACTTACCATACCCACTCCAAAAAATATTTATTCATTTAAATTTTTTTTTAATTGCATTAAAAATGGTTCTAGTTTTCGAAAATTATCTATCTCAATCATGACATCTCTGCCTGTAATTCCTATATGCACACAGAGTCATGTTTTCACATTAGTCACAAAACGAAATTTCTTTGCCAATTTGAAAGCACACTTACTGCTCTTTTTTTTTGGCAAGTGATAATCACTTTTACAGACTGACACATTATGAATCCACTTTTCAGATTTTGTAAAAAGCCCATGTCCAGACTGCTTTTTCAGACCACCACCATGTGTATCCTGGGTGACTGCCTACACTCCAGCAAGGGCAACCAGCCTTAGTTATGCTGAATGTATTTGCATTACAGACTGAAACCTCAAACCCCACTCGCTTGTAAATACTGTGCATGATTCTACATGGAAAGCAGCTGGGTGTGTGCTAAGAGTCTGCTTCTGCACCAAAAAATGGCTCCCCCTTTTTCCTACTAATGCAACTGTGAAATCACCAGAGCAAAACGCAATAAATCTCTGCCTGTAATTCCTATTTGCACACAGAGTCATGTTTTCACATTAGTCACAAAACGAAATTTCTTTGCCAATTTGAAAGCACACTTACTGCTCTTTTTTTTTGGCAAGTGATAATCACTTTTACAGACTGACACATTATGAATCCACTTTTCAGATTTTTTAAAAAGCCCATGTCCAGACTGCTTTTTCAGACCACCACCATGTGTATCCTGGGTGACTGCCTACATACCAGCAAGGGCAACCAGCCTTAGTGATGCTGAATGTATTTGCATTACAGACTGAAACCTCAAACCCCACTCGCTTGTGAATACTGTGCATGATTCCACATGGTAAGCAGCTGGGTGTGTGCTAAGAGTCTGCTTCTGCACCAAAAAATCGCTCCCCCTTTTTCCTACTAATGCAACTGTGAAATCACCAGAGCAAAACGCAATAAATCTCTGCCTGTAATTCCTATTTGCACACAGAGTCATGTTTTCACATTAGTCACAAAACGAAATTTCTTTGTTAATTTGAAAGCACACTTACTGCTCTTTTTTTTTGGCAAGTGATAATCACTTTTACAGACTGACACATTATGAATCCACTTTTCAGATTTTTTTAAAAAGCCCATGTCCAGACTGCTTTTTCAGACCACCACCATGTGTAACCTGGGCGACTGCCTACATACCAGCAAGGGCAACCAGCCTTAGTGATGCTGAATGTATTTGCATTACAGACTGAAACCTCAAACCCCACTCGCTTGTGAATACTGTGCATGATTCTACATGGAAAGCAGCTGGGTGTGTGCTAAGAGTCTGCTTCTGCACCAAAAAATCGCTCCCCCTTTTTCCTACTAATGCAACTGTGAAATCACCAGAGCAAAACGCAATAAATCTCTGCCTGTAATTCCTATTTGCACACAGAGTCATGTTTTCACATTAGTCACAAAACGAAATTTCTTTGCCAATTTGAAAGCACACTTACTGCTCTTTTTTTTGGCAAGTGATAATCACTTTTACAGACTGACACATTATGAATCCACTTTTCAGATTTTTTAAAAAGCCCATGTCCAGACTGCTTTTTCAGACCACCACCATGTGTATCCTGGGTGACTGCCTACATACCAGCAAGGGCAACCAGCCTTAGTGATGCTGAATGTATTTGCATTACAGACTGAAACCTCAAACCCCACTCGCTTGTAAATACTGTGCATGATTATACATGGAAAGCAGCTGGGTGTGTGCTAAGAGTCTGCTTCTGCACCAAAAAATCGCTCCCCCTTTTTCCTACTAATGCAACTGTGAAATCACCAGAGCAAAACGCAATAAATCTCTGCCTGTAATTCCTATTTGCACACAGAGTCATGTTTTCACATTAGTCACAAAACGACATTTCTTTGCCAATTTGAAAGCACACTTACTGCTCTTTTTTTTTGGCAAGTGATAATCACTTTTACAGACTGACACATTATGAATCCACTTTTCAGATTTTTTAAAAAGCCCATGTCCAGACTGCTTTTTCAGACCACCACCATGTGTATCCTGGGTGACTGCCTACATACCAGCAAGGGCAACCAGCCTTAGTGATGCTGAATGTATTTGCATTACAGACTGAAACCTCAAACCCCACTCGCTTGTAAATACTGTGCATGATTATACATGGAAAGCAGCTGGGTGTGTGCTAAGAGTCTGCTTCTGCACCAAAAAATCGCTCCCCCTTTTTCCTACTAATGCAAATATAAAATTACCAGAGTTGTACACAATAAATCTCTGCCTATATTTCCCAACATGTGTAACCTGGGTGACTGCCTACATTCCAGCAAGGGCAACCAGCCTTAGTGATGCTGAATGTATTTGCATTACTGAGTCCAACCTCAAACCCTTAAACTATTCTTTTTTTATACCAATACACCTTAATGTATCGTGAAAACATAGTCCATATTATTTTACATGTTCCTCACATTTAAATTTCTCCCAAAACAGAAAATAATAAACACAACTTCAACAAAAAGAATTACATTTCTATTATTCATTTCTTAATTTCCCATATACATCTCCTCTCAAACTCTAAACTCACCTTTAAAATGAGGTAGTTGTGAAAGAAATGTGGCACTCAAACAGCAGATTATCAGAGCCAGGATCTCTGTTCTCTACACCTCTCTCCTCTCAGCAGAACCAGATAATGGCAAAGTTTCCCTCTATTTTTCCACACATATACATGTAAGTTTCAAATCTCAGTGCTTCCCCCTTTTTTTCAAATGTAATCACACATTTCTATTGGTTGAAAACCCAACCCTTTTCCAAAAGTACCCTTCCCCCAACTTGACTTCTGCCTAGTACCCTTCCCCCAACTTGACTTCTGCCTGCTACCATAGCAACAGCTCATGGAACACTGCTGTGTGGAGTTAGGTCAGAAGTTCGCCAAACAATGTTTCAATTCCACAGAGCAAGAGTGCTTGACTTTTCAAACCTTACAGCAAATCCATAGTACTGTTCTTTGGTAACACATTTTTCTGTACCAATACAAAACATGCTTCTATAAATTTACACATACAGCCTAGTTTTTAGTGTAGAATGGTATGAAACAGCCAATCAGTTCTTTTGTTTATGAAAAAAATATGTATGCCTCCATTTCCAAACTGTCTTTCATTTCTTTTTACCATTCTACTGAATTACACCTCCTGAGTGCATCCAGTTCTCCTTTGAAGATGTTCACAGTGTGGATTGTAGGGCACAGCTATGTCTTCTGGAGTGAAAAGTTTGCAGAGAAAACAGGTATTGTGAGAGACCTTGCTTTGCCAAATGTAGACATTAAATGGATTGGTCAGAGAGGGTTAAAGTGGCACCAATTGATGCCATTGGTGAAATCCTTCATGCAAATCCAACACCCTGACCTCATAATAGTGCACTGTGGTGGCAATGACCTAGGCACTTTGACTGGGGTAGGTCTGGAAATGCTTATGAAGGACACCTTTGCACAACTGTTTTCACTTTTCCCTAAAACTGCCTTTGTGTTTTCCAACATATGCCAAAGGCAAAAATGGAACTGGTCCAATCATTTCTGTCCGCAGATTGACAAAGCAAGAAAGCACGTCAACAAATCTGTTTCTGCTTTCCTCCGTGACTATGGTATGGGTTCCATTTACCACAACAACTTGCGTTATGACATGCAAGACATTTATAGAGGAGATGGTGTGCACTTCAATGATGAAGGGAACAGAGTCTTCCTCTTGAACCTTAGACTCTGCATCGGTACTTACTTGTAGGTACCACTAAAAAATAACTTCATAAACACAACGGGTCTTTTTAGAGCCCCCTAATATCTAAACTCTTAAATCTGCATTTCATTTCTTTTTTTTTTTTTTTTGTTACCGTACGCTTACCGTACGCGTACCCCGTGATTTTCTTTTAAATCAATAAATGTTTTCTTTGTACTTTTCTGTCCTTCTTTGACCCCCTCACAAATGTAAGGGGGTCTGTAACTCTCCTCCTTGCCCCCTTTTCTTGTTATCACTCTTTTTTTTCTGAGTGAAACACACGAAATGGCGGCCGCCGCTTCCTGGTTTCGGCTGATTCGAATGTTTACTAAGATCTAAGAGCCAATCAGAATCGCGCTCGCGCACGCCACCGTACGCGTACGGTAAGCGTACCGTAAGCGTACCGTAAGCTGGCTCAGATATTTATATTGATTTAAAGGCTATTTTCTCAGAATCTACTGAACAGATTTACACCAAACCTACAAAAGGCACTTCCTTGACCTGAGGACTACCTCTCTGCCATATTTCTAGTAATTCTGTTCAGCCGTTCGGGCTGTAGCCCTGTCTAAAGGTCCTATGGAAAAATGCATGGGAAAAACGCGTTTTGGGACCCCCCTTTTATCTCAGCCCCCGCTTGACGAATCCCCCCGAGACTTTCAGGATAGGAGCGGAGCGTAGCGCCCCACCTATTTTGAGAAATTCGCGAGGATTCGTCGACCGGCGCCAAAGTTATTCAAAATAGAATGTTGCGGATTTCCTATGGAAACGTGGTCCTAACTATAACTACCTACTGGCGACCGCCAGTAGGTAATATACACACGCATATATATATATATTTATAGATATATAAACACAAGCATATATATATACATTTATAGATATATATAGCATTATAGCATGAAGCTACACGTGTCGTGCTAAGAACAATACATTTATTCTTACATAAATATACTTAGCTTCAAAGTCAGTAGTGTTGCAGTAGTTAGTCAAGGGTAAAATATTTTGGAAGGATGATAAATGCAACTTGATATTCTGATAGTACACCCCTTCTTTATTTGTCCTTTGGCTGTCACTGCTTTTGCAAACATGCACTCTGCCTCTGCTTCAAACAGTGATATCACGAACCGCTTTGGCATGGAAAAAAGAAACCTGAGAGATGTCAGCAAAGGACAAACATATCACTAGTTTCAAACTGGTCTTCTCAACTTCTAGATGTCAACCAGTGTGCACATTCTGTGCAACAATAGACCTTTGATCTTTTCCTCTTGTTTGACATAAAATATTTTGTTTCACTATTGATACAAATTCTTGGTTCCATCCTGGTGTCCTCAAGCATCAGTTATAACAAGAGGGCTTTTACTTTAATAAGACTACCAAAGGCTATGCATTTTCTTTTTAGGTGTTGCCTGAGTAGCGCTTGCACAGTCTTTTCGAGACATGCTGTATTCAGGACAGGAGCTTTAAGCTCCACCCATGTTCCACCCATGTTTTTAATTGGCTCTTTTGACTCTCTTTTTCAAATGCTTTTGTTTCCTTGGTTAATATCTTTACTAGTCCCTCCTTAGTACCGCCTTTTCTCCTGTTGTACCCTCCCATAAGGACTGCCCCTGTTACATGATTTATTACTCAGGATCTGGTATTTACAGTTTGTGAGGACTATTTTTTAATTACTTTATCGGAGCAAAGCAGTGCTACACACCATGCTTCACTTTAAACAAGTGTGTCGCTCGCCAAACTTTTGTAAGCAGACTGACATGCTGCAGTTAATCTTTAACAGTGGCGGCTGCGCGCTATTCTTATAGCGTAGCTTGCCTAAATCCTTTTTTTTTTATTATAATATTTTTTATGCAGCATGGTGGGCCACACTTGATCTTTACAGTGGACGAGCACCTTTCTGGTTTTTTTGGGCCGGCTCATCGAACTGTTTTTACATTTTGTTTTTTTCAAACCAGCGCGGAACGCTGCTCTTTTTTTTATTGTGTGCCTTTGTTCCAGTACCTGCTCAGCACCTGACGTACTTCATATTTCGGTCTCTCATTCAAATGTGAAACAAATCTGCGTGAGTGCTCGTCATGGCTTGAAGACATGCCAGTAACAAATATCCCTGTGCTGCCCCTCCCTCATTTCACTGCCAGTTATTTTCAATCACTTCATATCCGGCTGTCAGTTCTCCCCCATTAACTTCTCTCCCACAATTCCCTCGTGCAGTCCCTACGCATCTTCCCTTTTCCCCCATCACCCCTTAAATTGACCCAATGGGGGCGGAGTCAAGATGGCGGAGTGAGCAGACGTGCTGCTCGAGTGCTCCTGCCAGCGATCGCTCAAGCACCGGTCCGAGGACCGTCATCAGCACCGCAGGGCAGTGCCAGAGAGCAGGGCTCGTCGCGAGCGGCTGGGGGCCGGTTCTGGCCCAGTGCAGTTGGCTATCGGAGCGTCGGAGGCGCGATCGGAGTTCGGCGCCCAGCCGAGGCCTAGGGTCGCCGGGAGGCGGGGCCCTGAATTGGTGGCGCCGGCCGAGGGGGAAGCAGCAGTCACCGGAGCACACAGAGAGGCAGCCGGCACGGAGACGCAGGCAGTGGTGCGGTGGCGCCGGCAGAGGGCTCCCGCTGCGGAACTAGTGCAGTAGCGGACCCGGAACAGTGAAAGCGGTGGCGCCGGGCTCATGGAGCAGCGGCGGGGAGCGAGGACGCCGACCGCAGCGACGGCCGGACCGGTGAGTGCACCCCTTTCCTTCCATCCCCCCCCCGCACGCGCCGACACCCTACAGACTTGTGGCGCTGACCTCGGGGGGGGGGGCTGGTTGATTGGGGGCCGGCGGCCGGGTCACCCCTGCAGCAGGGGTGGGGATGGCGAGGAGGCGGAGGCAGCGGGAGCACCGCGTGAGGAGGGCCAGGCCGGTACGTGGAGAAGGCCGGGAGGAAAGGGCCCACTGTCAGTAGCGGAGCTTCGAGGAGTGCTCCCGCCACAGAACCATAGCAGTAGCGGGCCCAGGAGTGGTGAAAGTGGTGGAGCGGGGCCCGCGGAGCAGCGGCGAGGAGCGGGGACGCCGTCAATAGCGACGACCGGGCCGCTGAGAGTGCCCCTTTCCTTCCTCTACCCCCCCACCGACACCCCATGACGCGGTGGCGCTGATCTCCTGGGGGGGTCAGTTGACTGGGGGCCAGCGGGCAGGTCGCCCCTGCGGCTGAGGTGGAGGCAGCGGAGAGCCGGCGACAGTGGGCACGCCGCGTGAGGAGGGACCGGCCCATCCGCGGAGATCTCCGGGGGACGAACCCCATTGCCACTGGAGGAGCAGGAAGAGGAGCTTCGAGGGGGTATACCGGCGCCGTGACAAGGGAGGCCGGAGGACTGACCTCAGCGGAGGCTCCCGCTGGGGGATCGGCCTGATCGTGACAGTGGGCCTACACGGCAGCGGGACCAGCAGGGGCGCGTCGGCTACCGGAACCTCCCGACCAGGACGAGACGGGTAGAGGCTGGGGCTGGAGCCGCGTGCCCCGACGCCCGCCCCAGCGGTATCGCTGCTCCTGAGATCACGGTGGGCAGGGACCCACCACCCAGGCCTCCTCGGCTCCTGTAGTCTGCCTTCCCGCTACGATCGTCGGATTGGGCCGTGTGGCGCCAGCATTGAGACAGAGGTATTGGACCCCGGGGCGTTTCCCGCGACCCGGATAGAGCAGGCTATGTCCACGGCTAAGAAGAGGCAGGGCAAGTCGATAAAAGAACTGTTTGGCCAGGGCCCGGCCGGCCAGATGGCTTCTGGGGTGATGGCTGGCGCCTCCGGAGGAACGGCGGCGGAGGGAGGTGGACCGGAGCCCGTTACCAGGGCATTCCTTGAATCTATGTTCGGCACATTGAGGGAGGAAATTCGCACACTCAAGCAGGAATTCACCTCGGAAATGAAGGAGGTTTGTCGCGATGTGGATTCTATTGGTGAGAGGGTAGCGGATCTGGAAGGCATGGGCGATGCTCGAGATGTGGAGATCTCAGAGCTGCAGCAAGAGATCATCCGGCTCCATGATCAACAGGTAGACCTCCAAACCCACCTCGAGGACATGGAAAACCGTTCCCGTCGTCACAATATCCGGATTAGGGGAGTGAAAGTGGATGAGGAGTCGAAAGATCTGTTCACCTACTCACAACGGCTCTTTAATCACATTTTGGGCAGCCCGCCTGAGACTGAGATCCGAATAGATCGAGCGCACAGAGTGGGCCCTCCGAGGGCGCAGAAGGCTTCCCCGTCGGACATCCAGGACTATCGCACTAAAGAAACCATCCTTCAGAAAGCACGCCAGCTGCATCCCATTCAGTTTCAGGGTCAGACACCGATTCTGCACTCACGCTGCAAAGGCGGCGAACATTCAAACCTGTCACTATGCACCTCCAGCAGCACGGCATTTCCTATAGTTGGGGTCACCCTTTCCGGCTGGTGTTCCGTAAAGACAATAATCTGTTCCAATTGCGTTCCTTGTCGGAGGCGTGCACGCTCCTGGGTCTTGATCTTCCGGAGGGGGAGACCGATGGGGTGTCTTGCACTGCGGGGCCTGAGAAATCCAGGGCTCAGTGGCGTCAACAAGGCTGCAGGCGTCGCTCCAGGAAGCCTCCGGTGGCAGACATAGCGGAGGGCAAGAGATCCGCTTTGGAGGCCGCCTCCACTGGATTAGCATGTCCTGAACCGGTCTGACTCTGCACAGATAGCTATCTGCCAGCTGCGTCCTGTATCCTCAGAAGTGGATCGCTGGCAGGAGGGGGGCTCCCGTTCCACAGTAGACGATCTCACCCAGATGTTCTTTCACCGATCACTGACGAGTGATGGACTCAGAGTTTTTTGTACTGGTTGCAAGTTGGTTTTGATATTGTGTTGTTGGGGGTTTGTTGAGGGAGGGATCCCGATGCTCCGCGTTCACCCTCTTTCTACAACTCAAGCGTCTGATGATGTCTGCACATGTCCCCGACGACCGTCGGACGTGTTGACAGGGGTGGCACCGAGGGGCGCCCGCATGTGGCTGCAGGAGAGGGGGGACCACGCCCATGCCTGACACCACACTTAAAGTTCTTACCCTTAATGTGAGGGGCCTTAATAATCCCGTGAAGCGTAGGGCTGTTCTGTCCTGTTTGGAAAACTCCCAGGCAGATCTGTGCCTTTTACAGGAAACCCACCTATTGCTGAGAGATTGCCACCGTCTTAAGTCCCGGAGGTTCCCAACACAGCTATTCTCTTCTGCCGCCACTAAGACGGCGGGAGTAGCGATACTGGTGGCTCAGAAGTTCCGGGGGGAAGTCCTTCACAAAGTAGCCGAGATCCGGGGAAGATTGCTGGTCTTCCGTTTTGCCTTGGGGGGTCAGACATTTACGGTTGGTTCCCTATATGCCCCGAATGAAGACCAGGAACGATTTCTGCGAGCCGCTCTGGTTGAGGCTACTGCCACGACGGACCGTAATATTATTCTAGGGGGGGACTTGAACCTGGTGTTTGACAATAGCAGGGACAGGTCCAGTCAACGCACCCATCACAAAGGGGTATTATCAGCGTCAGGGATTGCACACATACGGGACCTGGGGCTCTGTGACCTGTGGCGCAGCTTTCACCCTCATTCGAGGGAATATTCATTCTACTCCAACGCCCATAAGACATATGCTCGACTGGATCACTTTTTAGCGTCTGACTCGATCCGCACAATCACGCGGACGGTGGAGATTGGAGTGGAGGCCTTGTCGGACCATGCGCCGGTACTGGCCACTCTTGCCCTTCCGCCCACATCCCGACCACTCAGGGTTTGGCGGCTTAGAGACACTCTCCTACACCGACCGGACGTTGTCCGACATATACGCCAAGCCATAGACGACTGCACTCTCCAAAATGCGAATTCCGACACCACACTGGCAATACAATGGGCGGCCATGAAAACTGTAATCCGGGGGGAGTTCATAGCTTTGGAGGCGGCGGACAACAGAGAACGCGGACTTAAGCGGGACGATCTCACACAGCGCACCCGGGAATTAGAGCAGATGCACCAGCGAACAGGAGCCCCGAGAGTGTGGCGACAGCTAAAAGCCGTGCGTCACCAGCTAGCAGCGTTGGATCAGGACAGGGTGGAATTTGCGGCACTGCGACTGAAGCATGCATACTACACTGGGGGGGATAAATGCGGGCGTCTCCTTGCTCACAAATTGCGGGAAGTACATCAGCGGCGAGGGGTCAAGGCTATCGCCCGACCGGATGGCACCCAGGTGTCCGAGGATGGGGCTATAGCGGAAGCGTTCCATGACTTCTACGCCACTCTTTATGCAGGAGATTCCCTGGACAGCTCGGAGGGGGCGGCCTTTCTGGACTCTGTTACTCTACCTACATTGACCACGGAGCAAGCTGACCACTTAGATGGGGAAATCCGGCAGGAGGAGGTCATAACGGCTATATCCCGTCTCAAACTGGGGAAGGCACCCGGTCCAGACGGCTTCTCCGCAGCTTTCTATAAGACGTATTGTGTCGTGCTTGCCCCGATTCTTACCCGGCTGTTTAACTCCTTTGCTACGCAAGGGGCGATACACGGGGATCTCTTGGAAGCCTCTATAGCGGTGATTCCCAAACCTGGGAAGGATGGCTCCCGTTGCGGATCGTACCGCCCAATCTCCCTCCTTAACATAGACCTCAAATTATATACAGGAATTCTGGCAGCCCGTCTTGGTCCTTATATGGCTGACCTCATTGACCCGGATCAGGCTGGGTTCATCCCGGAGCGACAAATGGCAGACAACACCAAAAGAGTTCTGCACCTCATAGAGAAAGCTACTCGGGTGGCGGGCGAGTATATGCTGTTGGCCATTGACGCCGAAAAGGCATTCGACCGAGTACATTGGCCATATTTGGAACAGGTGTTGGAGAAGGTCGGGATGGGGGAACGGTTTCGCACGTACATATTTAACTGCTATAAATTTCCCACTGCGACGGTTAGGGTGAATGGCCACACTTCCTCCCGATTCCATATTGAAAGAGGTACGAGACAGGGGTGTCCTTTATCCCCCTTCTTTTCGCACTCTATATGGAGCCCTTAGCTCAAAGACTGCGGCAAAACCCGGAAGTGCGGGGGATCAAGTTCGGGGGGTTCACCCACACTATTAGCTTGTATGCAGACGATGTGCTGATCTCACTCGCCGAGCCGAGATCCGCGTTGCCGGCATGTGTGGCAGAACTGGACGCCTTTGCCCGAGTTGCGGGATTCAAGGTGAACATTGATAATTCTATGGCCCTTGATCTGTCCTTGTCAGGACCTACACGGGATTATTTGCAGTCTGTACTCCCTATCCAGTGGGCAACAGACACAATCCCCTACCTGGGGATTCAGTTGGCTCCCTCTCTCCCAGCGGTAGTTGAGGTCAGCTATACTATTTTACGTGGGGAAAATCCGACGGGAGCTGGGCCGATGGAAACACTACCCTCTGTCATGGCTGGGTAGAGTGGTGGCGGTAAAAATGACTATTCTGCCGCAGATTCTCTATCTCTTCCGCACCATACCTTTGCGACCGCCAGCCGACTGGATTCGTCTGACCCAATCCGAGCTGGCCCAATTCATTTGGAACGGCCGGAAACCACGCATGAGACGGGCCTTGGTAGTGCTTGCGCCAGAGCTCGGGGGACTGGGCGTCCCGGATCTTCAGCTCTACTTCCAGGCGGCACAGTTACGTTATATTGTGGAGTAGGTGGGAGTCCGAGAAACACTGGCTGTTCCAGGATCAGGCGGTGGCGGCCCGTCCCTTGCAGGACATACTGTTCATGCGCAAGCCTCACAAATCCTAATCTATATGCTTCATACATCACCCGAGTCCCCTTAGAGGTGTGGGATGCCACTAATGCTAAACATGACCTCACAACCTTTCCATCCCCGTTAACGCCGCTGTTAGACAACCCCGACTTCGCCCCGGGGATGGATAAGGCGGCTTTCTCAAACTGGGAAACAGCAGGGTGCCGGTTTTTGTATCACGTCTATGGCCCGGAAGGGGTTCACTCGTTTAATCAAATGGAGCAGGAATATAGGTTTCAGGAGGCAGAGAGACTTCGGTACTTTCAGGTGAGGCACTGGGCGCTCCAACCACAGATCCGCGCCGGGGCAGACAGGAGATTTTCCTCCTACGAACGATGGCTTCTCACACGTACGTCCAATCGGAAACTCATATCGGACCTTTATAAGACACTACAATTGTTGCATGCGCATGACTACAACCCCAGCAGAGAAAGGTGGGAACGGGAGTTGGGTAGAGTTCTAACGCACAAAGAATGGGGAGACATATACTACAGAGCCAGGCACTCAGCATATCACATAGGGCTCACGGAGACGCTCACAAAGATCGCGACATACTGGTACTACACCCCGGAGTGCCTACACGATATGGACCATACCCGAGAAGCGGCGTGCTGGCGCGGATGTGGCCAAGTGGGCAGCCTAGTGCATCTACTCTGGGAGTGCGCACACATTCAATCATACTGGACACAGGTGTTGGATGAGGTGGATAAGCACTTCGAGACGGAGATACCACGCTTTCCGGCATACGTCCTATTGGGTCTTCCTAATCCCTTGACCTACCCATTGAAATCTCGTAGAGGGCGGCAGATCGCCATAGCACTGGGGTCTGCAACGCAAAACATTTTAACTCATTGGCACACCCCTACGGCCCCAGCCTTCACAGGCTGGTTATATCGCCTGTGGTACGTTTTGGGGATGGAGAAGCTAGCGCTCACGATGGCAGGGGAGGGAACTAAATACGGGGAGCTTTGGCGCCCATTCCTGTCGATGTCGGCCACTGAATTCCGTGAAGTCACATGCCCCAGATATTTAAGGCTGTTACGTCTTGCAGAGGTGGATCAGGCGGGGGGTTAGAGGCATGGTCAGGGGGCCCAGATATAGCTTAGAGGGGAGACGCGGGCGGGGCGGGGAAAGGGAGGATGTTTTATTGCTTATTTTTGTATATTATTGCACTGCGGGCTCTGTATAGTTAAGACATATATACAGTCACCACCCTCGGTGGTATTCATATTGCATCTTATGTCCACAGTTGTTCGTATGTGGTGGTGTTTTTTTTTGGTTTTGTAAATTTAATAAAAATATTTAAACCATAAATTGACCCAATGAAGATACGCACAGCCGTTTTCCAATCCAACATGTTGTGGTGCCATCCTCGTTGTGGCTCTCCCCATGTTTTCTTCCTCCCTACCATTCACCATGCTGCCCACCTCGCTGCTCTCCCCCTTGTTATTCCTAGTTAAAGGACTGTATTTGTTCATATCTCTGGCACTTTGGTTGGTCCATGTGCAGTGTTCTGTATGCAAAACCAAACCGTTTTGCTTTGCCAACACCTGCTAGTGCATTCAGTTTGATTCCAATGTTTGGGTCATGTTACATCGACACTGCATGCCAGAGTTTCCGTACTACATGACATTACCTTCTTGTGTACATCACTTCTCTTGTTTGTGTTATATTTGTATTGATACTGCCACTTTGCCCCTGATATAATTTCTCCTACAATGCGGCTACCGTTCAGCCGTGAATGCTGTGCTGCAGTGGGGCTCAGACTTGATCAACAGAGATGTAGAGAACATGATTACTTCCCAGTCTGGCTCCTTCTTGCCGGACTCCACTTTCTGGGTCTGTCTACAAAAGCAGAGGTCGCCCGACCATGGCTGCCTCAGTACATACTTCCCATGGACATTAACAGGTTCCACTTCAACCGGATTGAACCAATAAATATTTTGTACACCACATGTTTAGTAATCCACTTTAATGTGAACTAAATTACCGGTTTTCGTTTTATATATTGGTTTGAGACAAACTAAAAGTGGATTTCCATTGCATTAATTGAAGCACTTTAACTCAGTAAATGTTGGCATCTCGTGTCTATACCTTGCCTACTGGTCTGAAACTGCCTGATCTTCTCAAAAACACAATTATTTTTTCTTGTTTATGTAGGGAACAACACCAATAGCTCTGACTTTCACAAACGCGAGACTAATTGCATTGCAAATACTTGTTAAGGTATGTTGCCTTAAATCTTAAGTGTCCCACTGGTCAGACAAAATCCCACTAAACATTGATCCCCACGCAAACAGTTGTTTGCAATCATAAGTTGTGAGATAATTATTGCATCCAGCAAGTAACAGATGCATTAAAGCCGGTAACCCCTTGTAACTTTTGGCAAGTAAGACCTGCCAGAATTTAACAGGTCTAAAATGGCCAGTAAATACTGGGACATCTAGTTTTTGGTGCTGAAAGCACAAAACTGGGCATGACATTCCCTATTTTTCTAGATAAACCCAGAAAAGGTGACAATTGTCACATCTGATAAATCCTGAACCTCAGAGTTGAATTTTATCCGCTGTGATAATTATCATATCCGTACTGGGGCGCTATCTATCTATCTATCTATCTATCTATCTATCTATCTATCTATCTATCTATCTATCTATCTATCTATCTATCTATCTATCTATCTATCTATCTATCTGTCTGTCTGTCTGTCTGTCTGTCTGTCTGTCTGTCTGTCTGTCTGTCTGTCTGTCTGTCTGTCTGTCTGTCGGCCTACCTGTATGTCTGTCTGTCTGTCTTCTGCCTGTCTATCTATCCGTCTGTCTGTCTGTTTGTCTTCTGCCTGTCTATCTATCTGTCTGTCTGTCTGCCTGTCAGTCTGTCTATCAGTCGGCCTGCCTGTATATATGTCTGTCTGTCTGTCTATCTATCCGTCTGTCTGTCAGTCTGTCTATCTGTTGGCCTTTCTGTCCAATCTAATAATTTACCTTTCCTTCCCACATCATTTATCTTTCCTTGTCATGTTATTGATTTTTTTAAATTTCTGCATAATATGATCAAACCTGCTGCATAATTTAATCTTCGAGCGCTGCATGATTCCAGTGACACTGTCTGTAAATTATAATGGTAATAACAAAACTAGAAGGTTGAGATTGCAAACTAAACTTTTGGTAGACTCACCAGAGTTCTCACCTTCAAGTAAGGGAGGAGGAGGAGGAGGTTCATTTTAGTAAACTATTCATGGTCCTTGGCTCACATTAACCTCTTGTGACTTTCGAGGGAGGCTGGTAGGCTTCTTGAAGTAACTGAAGCGCCCCCTGTCTGTGGGCAGATGTTATGTTGTTGACATTTGTACAGCACTATTTAAGATCGTTATGGTATTGTGCTTTACTTTTGTGCAGATATTGGAGAGCCTTCATTTTGTTGCGTACATCTTTGATGCTTTTTGGGGTAGTGCGACCCCATTTTGTTGGTGACTCCTGAAGAAGTAGCTTAGATTGCCTTGCCTAAAAACCACCCGGACCCTAGTTTGGGAATGGTATGATTCTTTAACCAGGGTTGGTTTTGGTTGCTAGTTTTGGCTTGATTGTTTAGTGCTCCTCTTAAGCCATGGTGTTTTGGAACATGGGGACATAGCTGTAACCTCGTCCTATGTCATGAAGATGACACTTCACCCTTCGTGGTTTAGCAAACAGTATAGCCCAGGGTTGGATTGGGAAGGCAGGCAGTCGGGCATTGGGCAAAGGGCCGGTGCCTGAAGGTGAATGTGGGTTGTTTTTTAAGGACCTCTGCTTTATTCCTGCCCTGGCAGGCCATGGCACTTCAAGCAATGGTGGGAGACCGACGAGACAATAGGCCTTACTGGGGGCCAGGTGTTGCTCCATTTGTTGGGCCATTCTTACCTCAGCCCTCCGTGGGGCCAGCTTGGCCCAGAAGCAGTGTTTGCACCTGACCCCTCCCCTGTCAGGCCATAACATTCAGGCAATGGTGGGTGGGGAAGGGTGGAAGTATGCAGGTGGCTTGCGGGGGCAGTATTCTCTGGCTATGGGCCATCTACACCTCAGCCCCCACTGGAGCAGCAGTAGCTGTGCCCTTTTTCTTGAACCCTCTCCTGCAAGGCCATCGCCCTGAGGCTATTGATGGCTGGGGAGGGAGTGAAATAAGAGAAGCCTTCCTGGAGGGTGTTTGTGTATTTGCACAGGCCTTGCTGTGAGGCAACCTTTATTAAGCTTTTATTAATCCCTTGTGTGCTTCGGATGGCCCCCGGCCGTCCAACGTCACGGGGGCTGTTCAAACTCCGCCCACTCAATAAAACGCCCTCACAGCACGAAAATTCACGCAGCCTGGAACGGGTTAAACTAGAGAGGAAGTGCTGTTACAGCCAAACCTGCTGACTTTTCAAGTGGGAAACCAGGTTCCAGTCCAGGCTTCGACTCAACATCCTGTGATTCTGGGCAAATCACTTAATCTCCCAAAGCCTAAAGAAAAAAAGTGATGCTCCTGTAAATTGCTCCAGTGCCTTATCTCCGAGTTCACCATATGTAATACTATTTAAAAAAAGCAATGAGGAAAAAACTGAAATTTATAAATGCTAGATGCTTTGCTCCTCCTGCCTCCAGCTTACTGTACACTTATCACTAGTTGCGACCCTTTGTCGCTGGACATATTATCTGGTTGCTTTGGTTGTATATTGCCCTATTTCTCGCTCTCACCTAACCTGACTCCCATGTCCGCGTTAATTTTATTCTGCTCCTTTTGTATTTTATCCCACTGTTTCCCTGATTTCTCTCCACTAGCTGTTTCACTTTGTATGCCTCAACTGTATGTAAAGTGCTCTGATACCCAACTGGGTCATGTTCGTGCTATACAAAACTCTAAATAAATAAATAAATGTTATAAGATTCTGCAAGAGTAACAGCATGATAGAGAGCACTCTTTATATAAAAATATCCATATTATTTTTTAACATCAACATGGCTTTTCTGTCTTTGTTTAGTTTAACTATTAGTCACGGATGAGTAAAGCAGCTTTACAACACATTTAAAAGTGCTTTCACCTTACTTTGGCTGTTTAAAATACATACTGATCAGAGGAAAAAATACAGACTTTCGTAGATTTTCTACATTTTCGCACCGACCAGGATATTAAAATACAGGTCATGTCAGTAAAAAACACAGCCAGGTGACAACCCAAGCCAGATCAGGTATTGTGCCCCATGTGCCATGTTATTTCACCTTGCCCACATGGCCAAAACACAGTGCTTTTCGTTTACACCAGTCTTATTTATCCTATAAACTTTAAAATGCTTAGGTCACCAAACATTTCTCTAAAAATGAGTCCAGTGAGACTAACCAAATGATGTTTCATTAAAGTGCCCGATCCGCGAATGTGGGCCACTTTTTTGGGACTAATTGCAATCCCAATCCGACCCTGGTGTAGCCGTACTGGGATGTATAGCTTCTCGTGTATCCATCTATGTATGGGCCGGCTAGTCCCCGCGTCACCTCAGGTTTTTCCTGCATGAGCCAGTCCCGCTGAAAGTCATGGCAGTGGTGTGAGCGACTGGACCGCTGTCAAAGGACTATGAGCACACTACTCCATAGTGGTTGGTATTATTTGCTTGTCTAACCCATATCTAGGGCCACTGGAATTGTTTGGCTAGATTAGGTAAATTATTCTGCCTAATATGGTGCATTCTGTGGCAGTATATTTCACTCTTGTGTTATTTTAACATACAATAATCCTGTCTGAGCAAAGTTTCACACCGTTAGTATCAATTTAACACCGCAACACAGCAATCAGATCTGAACGGTGATCAGTTAACCTTTAGCAAAGTTTTTTTGGGGGGGTTGCTTAAATAATTTTTGTGTTGAAAACCTCAAATTATGCAGCAGGCAGCAGTTTATGTGACAGTACACTAAATGTATAATTATGTGAACATCGCTCAATCGCATAATTGCAGCGTCCCTGCATATAATCGATGGTTTTTGCGGCTTATTCGCTCAACCATTCTTATGTTAAAGTGGCAATGAATTGAACTCTGGGCGTCCCTTCCACTTCTCAACGGATAATGACCTAGGCTTGTGCACAATATGGGAGGAGATTTGGATTTCAGGCTGCAGATGGCATCGCAAAAACAAAGGACTGACAGCGTTGGGAAATGTATATTTAAAAACTGAGTGACAATTATTTAAAATAGTCAGTGGTTTAATTTTGATTGAGGCTACATCTTAGCCGTTCGCACAGAAATGGGGCTTGTTCATCCCTCCATAGGAGCACTGTTTCAGAACCATGCTCTCTCAGAATTTGCCTGGTCGTGTCAGCAATTTCTGCTATGTATTTTTTCAATTACCTTCAATGATTAATTTAAAGCACCAGCATGAGTGCCGGCTAAATGGGCTGATACTGCCTTGTATTAAATACACACACTTCTTTAATTTTAAAGGGAGAGTACCTGCGCTTCTCAGCACTACTGCAATACATTTAATTGGAGAATACCTGCACTTCTCAGGAGTAAACAGGTACTCTAAAAAGTGAGCACCGGCACATCTATATTTTGATTTAAAGCACTAGTGTTGGCTAAAAGACCAGGCCAAGCTGAAATCCAACCTCGTGACTGGGACAACCATCGGAAGCTGTTTAGGTTGGATTGTAAGAAGGGCCACTGGAATTATGCGGCAGGAGAGGGACAAATTATGCAGCAGGGTCGAGTAAATTATGTGGCAAGAAAAGGAAAATTATGCAACATAATGCTGCACATTTTGTTTTATAGTATTACTTAATTATTTTGTACTTTTTACACTTGATAACACTATCTGGGCATTGGGTGCCGCCATTAGTACCAGTTTAATACCCAAATATAACAATAAGCAACGGAAAGGTGGCAGGGCCGGACTGGGAACCACAACCGGCCCTGGCAAAGTGCTCGGCCGGCCCCCTTTCCCCCCCCTGGGGGAGCGGGGGTGCCACCGAGCTCTTTGCCAGGGCCGGCTTTCAGCCGATTTTGTTACAGGGCCGATTTTGCTGCAAAAACGGCCCTGTAACAAAAACGGCCCCCATGGGCCCAAAACCAGCCCCCACCCGTGCAGCGCACCAGGGGATTGCCCGGTGCCCGCTACGGCCAGTCCGGCCCTCAAAGGTGGCCAGTCAACCTTTGCAAAAGACCTTTCACTGTGCGGCAACATGTGCTACTGGTGCATAACTTTTGAACCGGTCGCACTGCCCTAAGCAGCACAGAACGGTATCCCTAGGTGCAATACCACTGTACCTAAGTATGACTGGACCTGTGTTCTTGCAATTTCCCCAGGTGTAGCAACACCTGGCTCAATTTCACTAGCTGGTAATCGGGCCAGTAAAATTGCATTTGCCTAAGACTGACTTACTCCTTTTTTTTTTCTTTGGCAAATAGAAGCATTCAACGCTCCCCCCCTGCCAGAACCATTCTTTCCATTTCTCCCCTACCTTCATTCTCTGACCTACCCTTCAGCCGCCACCCCGACCCACAGAGAAGCCTCTGGAAATAGTTGCCTCCTGCTAAGAGGAGGTAACAAGCATTTGCAATGTAATAGGTCTCGCATTTATGAGAGTTTGAGGTATTAGCATTGCAAATGACAACGCCTTTTATTTATGTGTTGTTTTTAAAACAGATAAATAAAGGCATTGTCATTTACAATGCCAATTGCTTAAACACTTGCAAATGCGAGACCTATTGCATTGCAAAGGCGTTCTGCACCCATGCTATAATTTTTTAAAAAAAAGCATTTAGGAGAAAGCGTGTCCTACCTCCAACAGCAGGCAGGACAAAGCTATTTGAGAAAATAGTGCTCAGAGGCTGTAATTAAAGCCTACCGAGGAACAACACTCGTAACAGGGGATGTCGCCATGGGAGGTTACAAAAAGAGACAAGGCGGTACTAATAAGCCTATTGACCAATGAACAGCCACAGTTTACAGTGGACAATGACACAAACCATTGAAAAATATGGGCAGAGAGTAGGCGAAGCTTCAAGTCCCTACCTGAATATAGCATGCCTCGCAGAGCAATGCATGCCATGCACAGGCTGGACCTAAAAAGTGTATGTTCAACCTTTCGGAAAAGGGAATAATGTGCAGAGTACCGTAAAGGTAACTTCTGGTCTGCACAGTGATTTCCTATTCTGTGGGGTTTAACTGGCAGTTGAAAGATACTTGTGAGGTGTTACCACATGGTAACAGTAATTACTATATGTAATTGCTTGCACCCCGTCAGTTCCGTGCAACTTGTAATCATGGCCGAAGTGTGATGGACAACATAGAGCTTCAGTTGAGGTGTTAAATGGTTTGATGTGAATGTTGCAACATTAGGATGTACATAGATAATACAGAGACATTTGTACAAAACACATTTGTCATTAGTGTGACCACTTATCACTGCTGGAATTTCTAAAAACCTTCATGCCCAGGTCTCGAGAATTACATCTGAGTTAATTTTGCATCAGTGACGTACTGGATGGCTAGGTAATGGTCTGATAGTACCACAGTGCTATCACAGACGCATGGCGTAAAAATAAGAGATCAGAATGTTATCCCTGTGAGAAGGTGGCCTGATATATGCTGTCCACTAGTTCTAGTGGGCACCTTGTATCAATCCAAACAACGCCTTATGGTGAATGGTTAAAGACAACCTTATGTGAAAGCTATCCTAGTGGTAGCTATGGAGAGCAGCCTTCAGGCTAAGTCTTGAAGGAATGTAAAGCAGCTTGTTTTACCATTCTATAATCTCTTGAATGATCAAATGAAAAGACAACCACACCAGGTATATATTCAAAATATATGTATTTAAGGTTAAACACACCCCTCTAGTCTCTTTATGAGACAGGAGTTCAAAGTACTAAAGTAACAAGTGATTAAGCATCAGTAAAAGCACAAATACACGTTTGAGCCCTAGGGGCATACCAAACCATATACTAAAATAGGGGTATAAGAACCACAACTGTAATAGGCACTAGGCCTATTGACTCTAGAATCGCTGGGACCCCAAGGAACCACCTAAGGTAGGAACACAGGGGACCCACGGGAACTGTATGCAGTGTGGAAGCATAACCGCGGGTTCCTATTACTTTCTATGGGGAATGTCGCGGTTGGAATTTTAAAGATTAGGGACACTTCTAATCGAGTCAGGACCAAACCCTCTTGGACTTAGGAAGTTCTAGGGCTAGAACCCACAAGAGTACCGGAGTACTCGAGTTACCTCACCCAGGGAAGCCGGGTGCATAGGTGTCTTTTGGTGTCGGGTCGCGTCGTCGATTTCAATGGAAGCCTGCAAAGAACTGCTGCTGCCGTGAAGAGGAGAAGTGTCCAGAGAGATCCATGCCTGGATCTAGGATGTAAGGAACCTGAAAGCAGTGGGGACAGAGTCTGGGTCAATTGCCAGTGACCTAGGGCAGGATGGACCTATGCCCACAGATGTCGTGTGCTTTAGGTGAGTTGATGGGTGTCTTGACTCTTCAGCCACGAGGTCCAGGAGGTGTCGACGAAGTCCACGAGCCGGATTCGAGCTGTCCCACAAAGTCTGTCAAGTGCTGCGGTGTCGGCGACCAGGAAGGACCCAACAAGCCTTGGCAACGGCAAGTCACAGGAAATCAGAGAAAGGACTGCGGTGCAGACCAGCAAGGTCTGATGGACTCATCCAGCGAGGGTAAGTAAGAGCAAGTCTGGAGCAACCAGAAAAGCCCCAACAGAAGTGGAGTTGCCTTCGCGGGGACCTGCTAGCTAATGGGCTAGTGATCGTGAAGGAGCCTCAAGCGTTCGCACTGGAAGCTGGCCCACGGGTCACTCGTGGAGTGGAGGCCAACAATGTTCAGTGCAGGAGGTGCTCAAGGCTGGGGCTACTCGGAGCCCAAAGCACAACGTCGAGGATGACCAGGAAGGTGTTGTTGCTGTAAAAGTTCACGGTGTCCAGGGGTCATGGTTCCACGTTACCCACAATAGCCACGGGCCTCAGCTTTGCTGTGGACTCAGGGTAGCCTCGGGAAAGTCTGGAAATCCACCTCTGGTGATGCAAAGACTTCGGTGTCCGGCGGGAGCTTCAGCAATGCAGACCGGTCAGTTGCTTCTTTGGTGCCTGCCAAGCAGGGGAGTCACTCCTTGACCCCAAGGGAGATTTCTTCCGTCTTCTAGTCATGATAGAAAGTCGAAGGTCCAGGATATATGTTTCAGAGGTTCGTCCAGGGTAATCTAAATTCCAAGGGACTGGATTCCTACACTTATATTAAGTTTAGGGGATGGACTAACTCTAAGGCTCCACCTATGGGTGGGCCTGGGGTGGGGGTGGTTACACCCCTTCCCCTTTGTCCAGTTTCGCACCAGAGCAGGGGCTGAGTGCCCCTGCAACCAGTTTGAACTGGGCTATGCACAGGGACACCTTGTGTGCCCCAGGCAGTGTCTCAAAAGCATTCTCTGAATGCACCCACCCTGCCCCAATACACATCTGCCTGTCTGGGGAGGCGGTTACACCTCCCTGTGACAGGAAACCTATTGTCCAGGCCTCCCCTGCCGGAGTTTCCCCCAGCAGCAGGAGGCCAGACCCGTGTCTGTGGCAGTGGCATCCATTTTGTGATGCCAGGGCTTTGAAAGGATTTAACCGGGTTTAGCCAGTGTGAACATGTCTCTCCCTCTAGAAGGGTGGAATGCTACCCCCGCCGCCAGAACTGGCAGGGCGGGGGGTAGTATTCCAAACCGTTTGACACCAAACACAACATGGTTTGATGCAGCCATCCCAAAGTTAGCATTTACCACGAGGTTATAATGCACTTAAGAGTATATGGTATGGCTGTATCACAGAACAGCCATAAGGAAGCATTTCCGAATGCTGCAGAGGGGCTCAGCTCATGCTTGGGCACCCTCTCACATAAAACCAAGCACTCTGCCTTCAGGATTGTCAAGACCTTCCATAGGAGTGGCTTATAGGTTTATATGTGTCTGTATAAGGTAGTGATATAGGTAGCCTATACCACAGTAAGGGGTGCAAGCACACCCTTACCCAGGTTGCAGTAGCAGACCTGTGGTGTCATTTGGGAGTGCTTCCCAGGGGTGGCATAATACAAGCTGCAGCCCCTGGTAGACCTCTGAGGTACCTATGCCCTAGGTACATAGTATACCACATACTAGGGGCTTATAAGGCACTCCAGAATCCAATTAGATATGTACCTGGAAACCATTTTAGAGAGGAAGCAGGTAGGCTGTGGGCCTGATTAGCAGGGCCACAGCTAGACTAAGGTCGAAAAACAGTGAAACACCAGCAAAAAGTGGGGGTACCCATGTGAAGCAGATCCTACTCTCCTACAATCCCCTATACACCAGCATTGAATCGGGGAATAGCATGCACAAATCCGTGTTGCTGCACCCATTTTCACATGTAAACTCATAATGATAATATCCTCCAGGTATGACATGGAAGATTTGACCCCTAAATAATAATTGTAGGATGACTGCATCTGGGAACATGCATTGATATTATCCCACATTAATCGTGATTCTCGATCAGGCTGAAAATTCATGTTACTAGCCCACCAGGAATCTCGTCCATTACTAATGAGAGCCTGCATGGTATATCTTCACTATGTTGGAATGTGAAGTGTGTTATGTCTAATAACTGCAAGTTGGCCATGTAGTTTAAAGCCTTAAACCAGTTAAGCTTTGCTTAGCCAAAGCAAATAGCAATTGTTTGAAGGCTATATCAAAATTGGGAAAGGAAAAACAACCAGAGTTCATTAAATTTGTCTTTGTATATTGACTAACTGGCTATGACAGCCAGCACATTTGCTATATTCTGACTAGGTGTTCCTGGCAGGTGATTGTAACCTCACACAGAGATGCCCAATTACTTCTCGAGTTCATGGTCTTTAGTGGTCTAATTAAACGTGTGAATGGCCTCACTCTCTCTGTGGCCATACTCTGGATTTAGTGTTCAGCTCTCCCTTAATTATTATCAACCCATACACTACCCCTTGGTGTGGTCATCATACGAGGAGCTTATTTTTTCATGACAGTACACCTAAGCTATGAGAGAAGAAAGCACTGGTCTTAATTTGATCATAATTTACTTAATGCAAAGATGGGTCATACACTGCCCACAATTACACTCTGCTCTAAGGCTCACTCCAGTTCTAACTAGTGATTGAAAATTAACGTTCCCCTAACTTTCCTGTGAAGAAATTGCATATGAGAGAATTTGACCATTTGTCTTCGCATAATTTGGTTTCCCTAACAATAGAAGTAAAAACGCCTTAAAGCTTGTAGCGGGCCAAATGTAAGGACTCTTTAAGTATATAATATGAAAACGAACGCCATAGCAACAAATCACAAAGTATGTGTTAGATCTGGGGGTCTCTAGTTGGCAGAGGTAGGTACCACTGTCCAAATAGGGACCCTTGCTTCTAGTCAGGGTAAGGGGGATACACTCTTTAGATAACCCCTGCTCACTCCCTTGGTAGCTTGGCACGAGCAGACAGGCTTATCAAAGGCAATGTGTAAAGTATTTGTACCAACACTCACAGTAACACAGTGAAAACACCACAAATGGACTCCACACCAGTGTAGATAAATAAAGTACTTTTATATAAACTACACAAGACCAAAATGACAAAAATCCAACATACACAGTTCAAGAATATGGTTTCAAAAAGAGTTCTTAGCTTAGCGACAAAATCATTCACCTTAGCGTCAATTTTAGCCAACAGTACCTGGTGATGCGATAAAAGTTCTTAGCGGCGCTCAGGCGTTGAAAAACAAGCAACAGCGTCAGTCCTGAGACCCTGGGGAGGCGAGGCCGCAACCCCGCTGCACGCAGCGGGTGTGGACGACGAATCCGGTCTGTATGGTGAGTGAGGCGATACTTGTATGGATTCCAAGGCGTAGCTTTTCCGGTTAGAAATGTACTCGCTAAGTCACGATGCGACAAAATTCGGCCCGCTAACGAGCAGGGCGACAATTTCACCAGCGATGATTTTGGCTGGCTCTGCGACGATGTTCGCAGCGATAAAATTGGGCACGCTAACAAGCGGTGCGATGATCTTGATTGGCTCTGCGACGCTCTCACCCAGCGGCGGCAGGCTCTGCGACGAAGTTCGCAGCGATAAAATTCTGCCTGCTAACGAGCGGAGCGGGGATCTGGGCTGGCTCTGCGACGATGTTCGCAGCGACAAAATTCGGCCTGCTAACGAGCGGGGCGACAATTTCACCAGCGATGATCCGGCTCAGCAGCAGCAGGCTCTGCGACGATGTTTGCAGCGATAAAATTCTGCCCACTAACAAGCGGAGCGACCGAAATTTTCTCGCTAAGCCGGCTGGGCGTGAAAAAGTGTAGATCCTTTGCTTCTTTCTTCTTGGTCAGCTTCCCAACAGCAAGCACAACTTCCAGAGGCCCCACAATTGGATCAAGCACTCTCACTCAGCACAGTTCAGGGGGAAGCTGGGGGTGAAGTCCTTTTGTTCCTGGGACATCTTTACAGGAGGCCAGCTCTTCTCAGGCCCTTGGAGATCTCTTCAAGCAAGGGAACACAGCAACAGCAAAGTCCTTCCCCTCGCCTTGGCAACAAAGCAACTGCAGGTCAGCCCACAAACACACAGCAGGACAGTCCTTCCTCTTCAGTCTTCCAGCTTTCTCCTTGGCAGAGGTTCCTTCTTGATTCCAGGATGATCTAATTTTCTGTAGTCTGGGTCCCAATACTTATACCCCAAAATCCTTTGTCCTCTGTAGGCAGAGGGGCCTTGGCCTAGTCAGAACCAGTTCTGGCCAGTCCTGGAGCACTCTGTTTACTTGGTTTCTTCTTTCCTTTGAGAGAGAGGGGCAGGGCTATCAGCCGCCCAGCAGGGGGTGGAGCCAGCATTGTGGAAGGCAGGCACAGCCCTATTCAGGCCCAGGTGCTACTCCTCCCACCCATCTACAGGGGAATTTCCCTATTCAGCCCGGGGCTGACTCATCCAGCCTCTGGGAGCCACCCCTGTCCCTGTCACTCACAAACCAGACAGTCAATTCACAAACAGGCCAAGGCACACAGAAAGGGCAGAAAAGGAAAACATCCACCTTCTAAAAGTGCTGTTTTCACACACAGGAATTAAAAACCATCCTTCCTAAAAGATGTGTTATTAAATTCTGAATTCAGGGATACCAGACTTTAGCTCTCTATCTTGCTACTATGGGAAGATATGCAGGTAAACATTATACTCAGCATTCCCCATTATAGCCTATGGGCAAGATAGCCTTTCAATAGTGAAAAACGAAAATGGCTGTAATTCACTACCAGAGCATGTCACCTACACCAATACATGCTCTACCTTTCACATACACTGCACCCTGCCCAGGGGGGTACCTAGGGGCTACCATAGGGGTGTCCAATGTGTACAGAAAGGGAAGGGTTAGGCCTGGCCAGTGTGGACACTGGTCAGGTCAGCATGGCAGTTAGCAACTGCACCCAGGAACTGCGGTGGCAGGCCTGTGACACCATTTTAGGGCTACTCCTGTGGGTGGCACAATCAATGCTGCAGGCCCACTAGTAGCATTTGAATCACCAGCCCTGGCACACTCAGTGCACTTTACTAGGGGCTGACAGGTGAAACAAATATGCCAATCAGGGATAACCAATCAATATAACAATTTACCTAGGGAGCACTTGCACTTTGACACTGATCAGCAGTGGCAAAGTGCCCAAAGCTTCTAAACCAGCAAAAACGAAATCCAGCACAGCGTCAAAAATACAGGGGATAGAGGCAAAAAGTCAGGGGAAACCACGCCTAACACGTGTCCCCTCCAGCTGAAAGTGGGGAGAACTACCCACCGTCTTAGGAGTTCTCATCGCTAAGGCGGAAAAACCTGGACAGACCATCAGCGTTGGCGTGTTCTGTACCGGGACGGTGTTCCACCGTAAAGTCCATTCCCTGTAGGGAGATGGACCACCTCAACAGTTTTGGGTTCTCACCCCTCATCTGCATTAACCATCTGAGGGGCCTGTGGTCTGTCTGAACCCGAAAGTGAGTCCCAAACAAGTAGAGCCTCAGCTTCTTCAGAGCCCAGACCACAGCAAAAGCTTCCCTTTCAATCGCACTCCACCTCTGTTCCCTGGGAAGTAGCCTCCTTCTAATGAAAGCTACAGGTTGGTCCAAGCCCTCGTCATTGATCTGTGAGAGTACCGCTCCCACACCATGCTCTGAAGCGTCTGTCTGCACTACAAACTCACTGGAGAAATCAGGCGCCTTGAGCACCGGTGCCGTGCACATGGCAGTTTTCAGGGCATCAAAAGCAGTTTGACAGGCATCGGTCCAATTCACTCTCCTGGGCTGCTTCCTTGAAGTCAGCTCCGTCAAGGGGGCAACAAGGGAGCCATATCCCTTGACAAATCGGCGATAATACCCAGTGAGTCCTAGGAAGGCTCTCACCTCTGTCTGGGTCTTGGGGGGCTCCCAAGCCAGGATGGTATCAATCTTCGCTTGAAGGGGCGCCACCTGGCCGCTCTCTACCTGATGTCCCAAGTACACCACAGAACCCTGCCCTATCTGGCACTTACTGGCCTTGATAGTGAGGCCTGCCCTTTGCAGAGCCTTCAACACTTCACAGAGGTGTTGCAAGTCTTCCTCCCACGTGGAGCTGAACACAGCAATGTCATCCAGGTATGCGGCGCTGAATTCCTCCAGCCCGGACAGTACCTGGTTGACCAGTCTCTGGAATGTGGTAGGGGCGTTCTGCAACCCAAAGGGCATAACTCGGAACTGGACGTGCCCCTCTGCCGTTGAAAACGCAGACCTCTCTTTGGCCCCCTCAGTTAAGGCAATCTGCCAGTACCCAGATGTTAAATCAAATGTACTGAGGTACTGGGCAGCTCCCAACCGATCCACGAGCTCATCAGCTCTGGGGATGGGGTCTGCGTCAGTCTTGGTGACTGCATTCAGCCCACGGTAGTCCACACAAAACCGGAGTTCTGGGGTGGCACCGGGCGCAGCAGCTTTTGGAACTAAGACCACTAGGCTTGCCCAGGGGCTGCTGGAGGGCTCAATTACCCCTAGCGCCAACATCTTGGAAACCTCCTCCTTGATGCTGGCCCTGACCTTGTCAGCTACCCTGTAGAATTTCTGCTTTACAGGTAGACTATCTCCAGTGTCCACATCATGGACGCACCAGTTGGTGACCCCTGGGGTCAGGGAGAACAGGGAGGACAACTGACCCAACACCTGGCGACAGTCCCTCTGCTGTTCTAGGGTCAGGGTGGGCGAGAGGACCCCACCATCCACTGATCCGTCTTGCTCCTTGGCTGCCAGGAGGTCAGGAAGAGGGTCACTGTCCTCTTCCATTCCAGCATCTGTAGCCAGGAGCATGGTTACATCAGACCTCTCGAAGTGGGGTTTGAGGCGGTTCACATGTAAGTCCCTCAGGGGCTGCCTGGGAGTCTGCAAGTTAACCAGGTAGGTTACTTCGCTCTTGCCCTCCACCACCTCATATGGCCCAGTCCACTTGTCTTGGAGCGCACAAGGCTCCACTGGCGCCATCTACCCACACTTTCTGCCCAGGTTGAAATTCGACCAGAGTGGTATTCTGGTCGTACTATCTTTTCATTTCTTCCTGGCTGGCTTCTAGGTTCTCTTGGGCGAGCTTCCTGAAGCGCAGTGTCTGGTTGTGGAAGGCCAGCATATAGCTGACCACATCCTGGGGGGATTTCCCGGGGGATTTCTCCCACCCCTCCTTCACCAGAGTGAGAGGTCCTCTAACAGGGTGGCCATACAGAACCTCAAAGGGACTGAACCCTAAGGACTTCTGAGGCACCTCCCTGTAGGCAAACAACAGGCATGGTAAAAAGACGTCCCACTTCCGTCTCATGGGCTCCGCTAGGCTGATAATCATACCTTTCAGAGTTTGGTTGAACCTTTCAACCAACCCGTTTCCTTGAGGGTGGTAAGGAGTGGTGAACTTATAAGTTACCCCACACTCCTCCCACAGAGACTTCATGTACCTAGAGATGAAGTTGGTACCCCGGTCGGAGACTACCTCTCTGGGGAACCCCACACGGGAAAAGATCCCCATCAATGCATGGCCCACCACGGGTGCTGTGATAGTCCTGAGAGGGACAGCTTCCGGGTACCGGGTGGCATGGTCCACCAAGACCAGGATGAGCCTGTTGCCTAAGGCTGTCTTGGGGTCCAGTGGCCCCACAATGTCGATGCCCACCCGCTCGAAAGGGGTGCTCACCACAGGAAAGGGTTGGAGGGGTGCCTTGCACTTTCCTCCGCTGTTACCACTTGTCTGACAAGTCTGGCAAGTCCTACAGAATGTACCAACGTGCTTCTTCATCTGGGGCCAGAAGAAGTGGGTGACAAGCCTTTGGAAGGTCTTGTCTTGCCCCAGATGTCCTGCGAGAGGCACGTCATGAGCCAGACCCATTAGCAAGGTCCTGAAGCGCTCGGGTACCACCAGCACATGGGCTGCACATGGCTCAGCGGCCTTAGGCTCACTATAAAGTAACCCACCTTCCCAGTAAATGAGATGATCCTTGGACTCTCCACCTGCTGCCTGCACACCAATGAGAGAAGGGCATTCCTTCTGCGCCTTGCAGAACTACTCCCTGGAGGGACCACCCTCTTGCTGCCAATGGGTCAGCTCAGGTAGTTCCCCCAGTTCGGCCACCTGTTGCCCTGTAGGTTCCAGGGCATCCCGCTCAGGTTCTGCTCCTTCCTGGACCGTGGGAACGGTGGGGGCTGGTTTCCCACGCCCTCTGCCCCTTCCTCTCTGGGCAGGTTCCTGGGCCACTGTTTTAGGCTCCAGGTTTGCTGAATCACCCCTACTGGCTGCCATAGACCGAGTGGTCACACAGATGCACTCAGGCAAACCCAACATCTCCATGTGAGCCTGGCGTTCCACCTCCTTCCATGGGGAACTCTCCTGGTCATTACCTAGCAGACAGTCTACAGGCATGGATGGACTCACAACAACCTTCAAGAGACCTGAGACCCCCCTCCACTCAAAGGGAACTTGCGCCACCTTACAGAGGCGCACCGAGTTGTCAGCTGCAACTACTGGGTGAAGCACATTGGGAATGACCTGCTCTTCAGACACCCACTGACACCTCACGGATGTCACGCTGGCTCCTGTGTCTCTCAGAGCCTCCACCCTCCTCCCATTGATGGTCACCCACTGCCCGTATTTCTTAGTGTTATCGGGCAGGTAGGTTTCCTGGACCATCTCTTGGTCTCCTAAAGAGACCAGGGTGATAACTGCTGGTTCCGCCCCTTCACTAGAACTTAAATCCTCCCCCAAAGCTACACTCACTAAACCCGGTTTAGGAGCACCAGTGGGTGCTGGAGGTTTCTTGGGGCACTTGGGGGCAATGTGTCCCACCTCATTGCAGTGATGGCAGGTAGGTGGGCCCCTGGGGTCCTGCCTGCACCTAGGGGGCCAGGTCAGTTTGGGCTTGGGGGGTTGGGACTCCTTTCCCTGGGAACTGTTTTGGGGCCCTTGGGAGAACTCCTTTTGGTTACCCTTGTCCCCCCCACTCTTTTGCTGGGGACCCTGCCCACCTTTGGCTATGGTACCCACAATTCCTCTGTGGACCCTGGTACTGGTCCAATGGTCCGCCTCATTAGCAAGCTCAATGGGGTCCGTCAGCTTGCTGTCTAAAAGATGCTGGCACAGCTCTGGAACACATAGACTACTCAAGTGCTCCCAACTAATTAAATGCAACAACCCCTTATAATCAGTTACTTTGCTGCCCTTCATCCAACCTTCCAGTGCACGTGAGTACAGATTCACACACTCCATCCAAGTCTCAGATTCTTTCTTCTTGGAGTTCCTAAACTGTAGTCTATACTGTTCTGGAGTAAGTCCATACCTGAGACATAGGGCCTCCTTCATATTGGGATAGGTCATGGTCCCTGCTAATTCTAAGGGCTCTAGAGCACTCCTCCCAGAAGCCTCAAAATGTTTCCACAGGCCCGCCCCCCAATGCTGTTCAGGCACACCATTCATTCTCAACGCAATCTCATACGAGGTAAACCAGGCATAGATATCCTCACTCCTATTATAATTCTGTACCAAATCCTTGGAGATATATACTTTACCCCCCTGCACTGGCTGTGCGCTGCCACCATTGGAACCGGACTCCGCCTGCTTGGCCTTGATATCCAGTTCTCTCATGCTCAACTCATAAGCCAGAAGCAATTTCTTCTCCTCCACCGCCTTTTCTTTCTCTACTTCGAATTGCTTCATTTTCATTCTCATTATTTCCAATTCATGGTTTCTCACTCTTTGATTCTCCTCTAACTCCTCTGGAGTGAGACCCCTACTGGAATGGGTGCTGCCAGGTCTTGAGCCTGGGTTGCTCACAGGCAAATCATGGGAACCATCCCCCCTATTAGCATCATTTCCATCTTGGGCCTCCCACCAGGCCTTCAAGGCTTTCTGTAGCACATCCTTTCTAGATCCGCTTTTCACAGGGCAACCAAGGTCTTTGCAGAATTGCTTGAGCTCTTCAGCTTTGTATGAATACAGATCCTCAATGGAAAACTCTAATTCTGCCCTCTCACTTGTTGCCTTCTGAGACATGATGCTCTTGAAGGGTTATTCAGAAATAGAACCAAAAATACAGTATGTGGTTGCGTAGTGGTCTGCACTTAAACTAGTGATGTACACCAATTACTGTGGGTCAAGTACAAATACAAGTTCAAATCCTCACCGCTGACCACCAATGTTAGATCTGGGGGTCTCTAGTTGGCAGAGGTAGATACCACTGTCCAAATAGGGACCTTTGCTTCTAGTCAGGGTAAGGGGGATACACTCTTTAGATAACCCCTGCTCACCCCCTTGGTAGCTTCGCACGAGCAGACAGGCTTATCAAAGGCAATGTGTAAAGTATTTGTACCAACACTCACAGTAACACAGTGAAAACACCACAAATGGACTCCACACCAGTGTAGATAAATAAAGTACTTTTATATAAACTACACAAGACCAAAACAACAAAAATCCAACATACACAGTTCAAGAATATGGTTTCAAAAAGAGTTCTTAGCTTAGCGACAAAATCATTCACCTTAGCGTCAATTTTAGCCAACAGTACCTGGTGATGCGATAAAAGTTCTTAGCGGCGCTCAGGCGTAAAAAAAAAACAAGCAACAGCGTCAGTCCTGAGACCCTGGGGAGGCGAGGCGAGGCGGCAACCCCGCTGCACGCAGCGGGCGTGGGCGACGAATCTGGTCTGTATGGGGAGCTCAGCGATACTTGTATGGATTCCAAGGCGTAGCTTTTCCGGTAGAAATTTACTCGCTAAGACACGATGCGACAAAATTTGACCCGCTAACGAGCGGGGCGACAATTTCACCAGCGATGATCTGGGTTGGCTCTGCGACGATATTCGCAGCGATAACATTCTGCCCGCTAACGAGCAGTGCGATGATTTTGGCTGGCTCTGCGACGATGTTCGCAGCGATAAAATTCGGCACGCTAACGAGCGGTGCGATGTTCTTGGTTGGCTCTGCGACGATCTCACCCAGCGGCGGCAGGCTCTGCGACGAAGTTCGCAGCGATAAAATTCTGCCAGCTAACGAGTGGAGCGGGGATCTGGGCTGGCTCTGCGACGATGTTTGCAGCGACAAAATTCGGCCCGCTAACGAGCGGGACGACGATTTCACCAGCGATGAGCCGGCTCAGCGGCAGCAGGCTCTGCGACGGTGTTCGCAGCGATAAAATTCTGCCCGCTAACAAGCGGAGCGACGGAAAGTTTCTTGCTAAGCCGGCTGGGCGTGAAAAAGTGTAGATCCTTTGCTTCTTTCTTCTTGGTCAGCTTCCCAACAACAGGCACAACTTCCAGAGGCCCCACAATTGGATCAAGCACTCTAGGAAGGGCAGAACTCACTCAGCAGAGTTCAGGAGGAAGCTGGGGGTGAAGTCCTTTTGTTGCTGGGACTTCTTAACAGGAGGCCAGCTCTTCTCAGGCCCTTGGAGATCTCTTCAAGCAAGGGAACACAGCAACAGCAAAGTCCTTCCCTCTCCTTGGCAGCAAAGCAACTGCAGGTCAGCCCACAAACACACAGCAGGACAGTCCTTCCTCTTCAGTCTTCCAGCTTTCTCCTTGGCAGAGGTTCCTTCTTGATTCCAGGATGATCTAATTTTCTGTAGTCTGAGTCCCAATACTTATACCCCAAAATCCTTTGTCCTCTGTAGGCAGAGGGGCCTTGGCCTAGTCAGAACCAGTTCTGGCCAGTCCTGGAGCACTCTGTTTACTTGGTTTCTTCTTACCTTTGAGAGAGAGGGGCAGGGTCGTCAGCCGCCCAGCAGGGGGTGGAGCCAGCATTGTGGAAGGCAGGCACAGCCCTATTCAGGCCCAGGTGCTACTCCTCCCAACCATCTACAGGGGAATTTCCCTATTCAGCCCGGGGCTGACTCATCCAGCGTCTGGGAGCCACCCCTGTCCCTGTCACTCACAAACCAGACAGTCAATTCACAAACAGGCCAAGGCACACAGAAAGGGCAGAAAAGGAAAACAGCCACCTTCTAAAAGTGCTGTTTTCACACACAGGATTTAAAAACCATCCTTCCTAAAAGATGTGTTATTAAATTCTGAATTCAGGGATACCAGACTTTAGCTCTCTATCTTGCTCCTATGGGAAGATATGCATGGGAAGATATGCAGGCAAACATTATACTCAGCATTCCCCATTATAGCCTATGGGCAAGATAGCCTTTCAATAGTGAAAAACAAAAATGGCTGTAATTCACTACCAGAGCATGTCACCTACACCAATACATGCTCTACCTTTCACATACACTGCACCCTGCCCAGGGGGGTAAATAGGGCCTTCCATAGGGGTGTCCAATGTGTACAGAAAGGGAAGGGTTTGGCCTGGCCAGTGTGGACACTGGTCAGGTCAGCATGGCAGTTAGCAACTGCACCCAGGCACTGCGGTGGCAGACCTGTGACACCATTTTAGGGCTACTCCTGTGGGTGGCATAATCAGTGCTGCAGGCCCACTAGTAGCATTTGAATCACCAGCCCTGGCACACTCAGTGCACTTTACTAGGGGCTGACAGGTGAAATAAATATGCCAATCAGGGATAGCCAATCAATATGACAATTTACCTAGGGAGCACTTGCACTTTGACACTGATCAGCAGTGGCAAAGTGCCCAAAGCATCTAAACCAGCAAAAACGAAATCCAGCACAGCATCAAAAATACTGGGGGTAGAGGCAAAAAGTCAGGGGAAACCACGCCAAAGATGCCAGGTCTAACAGTAAGGGAATGGCCTATTATGAATAGCTTAAATTCAGCCTCCAGTCGCCTAAATGGGCTCAGTGAAAACCTGCTGCAAGTGCCGCTTGCTACAGTGATGGGGTGCTGGTAGCTGTCTGGTATCAATTCAGGAGCTTCCTCAAACTAGTACGCATGACAGCCTGGAAACTCTTGTTGTATCTCCATCTCGTGGACTTGGCCCTTGCTAAGCTGCTTCTGAGCTTCCTACCACTATCTTTTCTAATATACAACTATTCTACTTACACTTAACAGAATTAATTGTTTTCCTATGTCATACTTCTAATCTTGAGATCTTTGGACCCCTCATATTTTTTTCTAAAATGGTACACTTCACCTATATTGTGGGACCTGTTGCCCCGCTGGATCCCACCTTTTGTCAACCGTCTGCTATTGCGAGAAGATAAGGTTTGCGTTTGGGTTCTCGGTCACTCAAGAGTCTTTGCTATACTTTGATTTCATGATTTTGCAGTACCATCTATTCCACCCGTTACAAATTATCTACAAAGTCCTTACATCCTTATATTTCTTTGCCTCAAAACTGATCAAGTGCTTATGAATCTAAATTGTCCAAATGATGTCTAATGAGGACCACCAGTAACAAATTTGGCCAAAACGCCATCCACTTCCTAGGTAATGAGACCAGTAACTTTGGGTCTCATTTAGAGTTTTGAGGTAATAGAAGATCCTCCAATTTCTTGTGTAATCTCAAAATACGAAGAAGAATCCAACGGCTCAATATTCTCCACAAAATTATCATTATGGTGGAGGAAATTCAGCTGAAGATAGTTCCAGATCCGAGCCAGTTGCCTAAATGACGCTGCCAAAGTCATACCCAGCACCGACAAAGGACCAGGAAGTGGAGCCAGCAGCATAGAAGTGAAGGCATGGCCCAGAGTCAAATGCAGAACAGACTGACTTCTTCAGCGTTAGTGCGCCCTGGGGAAGGACCCACGAGTGGAAGTTCGGCTGGCGGCACTGATTGAATAATGGAACTTGAAGGTAAACCAAAGGGAGCCAAAATGCACTTAAAATTTGAAGTGGGCTATAACCTGCTGCAGGGTTGGCAAAGGTCTGGGAAATTCAGGTGCACAGTTCCAAATTCACACCAAAGACAGAATTGAGTGCCCTGACAGCTGAATGCATGACCTCCCTCTGGATTTGGAGCATATGGACATAGTGGAGCTACATCTTCATGTCTTGTCTTGTGCTTCTTCCTCAACTTGTCTATAGACTTGTAGCTCAGCTAGTGTGTGATCTGAGCTGTGTGGCTGCCTGTGGAGCCCACCGGTACTCATTTTTGGGGCCCGAAATGTATTGTTCCTCATCAGACCGTGAGCAAGAGAGGGAAAAAACACATAAAGACCGAAAAAAACTGTTGCAAAGGGAGAAAGCAGGAAACAGCAAATTGAGCTAAAGGTGCAAGGAGTGTCTGATAGTGGATGAGGTCAATTCAAGACTACGCGACCTTGGTATTTTGTGTGTTGACATTTAAAAGCACCGTATGCGAGTTTCTGAGCAGAGCATTGGGCACCAGCACTCATTCTATTACAAATCAAGCACTGCGACCTACTTGACAATGGCGATATCCATCAAGCTTGCGCTAATGACTTACAGCTTTTGACTCTCTTTACCGGGTGGCATTTGGTAGCTTGAAGGAATACTTGTTGCATGATTTGGAGCCATGCTTAGTTTCGAGTCCCCATTAGCAGATTGTGTAGGTCTGACACGACATCCAAAATTGGTAGGAGTGGACCGCTGGACAACCCGGAATAAGAAGAACTAAGCTAAGCTCAGAGGGACACATCTTTAAGCATCTCTATGTCATAATGGCCTGAGTCGGGGGCAGACTCACTTCACTGGTGCACACTGGAGCTACTGCATGGGTTTCTGTACCCTGTCTGCCCCCTGGTGAGATTAACCAGGTTAGAAATCTGCAGTTAAAGTATCCATCAGAGTGAATGTGTTCCTCTTGATGTCTATAAACGAATTACAATTAAATTGTGTAATAGCCATACCTTATATATATATATTTACAGAGCATATAAGCAGCAAAAAAAGCAGTATTAAGCTCTACAAAAAGAAGCTATTGTTATCATTAATAGTACCCTACAATTCGTCGTGGCATTCCTATTTAGACCCAAATGCCTTTATAATTTCTGTGCACTGTTTAATTTGGCGGTTGTTGCACACCTGTGCTAGATTCTCGGTCTCTCTGTTTACTGTATGTCTTGCGTTTTCAATAAAGACTAACAAAAGGCCAGCAGCTACCACAATGTTGATGCAGGTACCCTGAGGGAACAACAGGGGAGCACTGCTGACAAACAAGGCACCTAGAAAAGCCACAGCTTTCTCCCAACAAAGCTGTCATTGTCTGTCTGCTTGGAACCACCCATCTTAACCTTCCCGCTTTACATGCCCCAGCCGAAATCTCTTTGAAGCAGGGGCATAGCCTGGTTAGTAAGGTTCTGGGGGTGGGGGTGGGAGGAGGCAGTGAGCTTCAGATTTCTCAACAATCGTGCTGGCACATATAATTGTGACTGTGTTAAGCAATAAAAATTGTTTTTGCAAAAAAAAAAAAAAATCGTGCTGGCACATATTGTTAAAATACATTATACAACAAGCAGGGTGCACAAGAGGGGATAAAGGGGCAGTGGAAAGAGAGGAATGCGTATTGACAGAGGTTCTAAGTGTAAAAAACATGTTGGGGTATATTTACAAGGGGATAGCGCCACCGGAATGTCACTTTTTGCGACGTCGTGGTAAGTTCTATGCCTTTCTCCATATTTACAAAGTGGCGTTAAATGCCATTCTGCAGCACAAAGAGAACGAGCAAAACACCATTATTGATTGTTTATGTGCAGGAAGGAACACCTTCCTGCACATAAACAATAATTCCCTGCAATGCAGGCACCTTTGCACTATGGTGCAAGGGTGCCTGCATTGGTACTAGGCAGTTAATTTTAGGGTCAGCGCTAGGGAAAAAACAGGGGTGCACCGTATTCTTGTAAAAACAGCACATTCCTGCATTTTTTAAATGTAGGAGTGCGGCACTGCCAAATTTGCTGTAGCTCCATGCTCTGACATTTCCGTGTAAATATACCCCATTGTTTTGTGAAATAATCAACAAAAATAAGTCTCAGAGAGTTGGAGAGAGTGTGAGCGTGTGCATCTGTCTGTGTATGTAAAAATTCCTGATGAGATCCACCAGACACCTCACCCTACATGACTGAAAGCACCTATACCCAACTATTTTTCACAAAATACATTCATTGGGGAGGGGGGGAGGGGGGGGGGGTAACATCCCAAACAAATCCCTGAAGCTACGACCTTACTTTGAAGAGTAAATTTAGAGGACCACGGGGGGCGGGGCTCTGTACAGAAACAAAGAAGATCAGAGTTCAGTGCTCTTATAGATACAGAAAAAGCAGGGACAAAGGTATACCATCCATTTGCATGGAAGTGGATCTGCGCCCCAAGCCTGCACCAAGGTATGTCGTAGCATGGCGCATGGCACACTGTAAAAGCTACTCTTGTGAAGGCAGAAACCATTGACATAAACTTTGACTTCTCTTTATCTTTCTCTCCAGGTCAATAAGGGGACCTTTGCCTGCTCTCTCGTTTTGAGAATTCTGAGGAGAACCGCCCCATTTCATTCCGAAAGCAGCAGGCTCGCTATTCGAGAAGCCGTACTTTCCAAGCTGCATTGTGGCAATGCCACTTACTGGGGCTTGCCTAAATAGTATCTCATGGAAAGGCTTAGATTGCTCATACCACTATGGCCCCTCTTTTTCTTGGCCTGAGGTAATTTTTCACGGTCACCATCCCCATTTTGCCAAATTGCATTGGCTATTGATGACCAAAGGAATATTTTTCAAGGCGTCATGCATGGTCCTTTAGGCCTTTCATAAGAAAGGCCTCAAGTCTCTACCTAAAATTTTGCCCTGTATGTTCCTTCATATTTTGTTAGGTCTTCTTCTAGAGCTACCCAGAAGATCCCTTGCTTTGCGAACACTCACCTGGGTGGTTGCTCCACGTCTCACACTGTCGAGTGGTTGCCTACAACTCCCCTTCCTTAGAGTGCAACCAATCTTTCATTATATAAATAACTTAACTCATCTTTTCACAGCCTAAGTTGACTCTGCTTGATTGCGTGTCTATAAAGCCAGTGCACCTTTGGTATCAATTTGCGCGTGTAGGAGAGTGGAATCTGACTAATGGTTGCCCCCAACTTTTTGCCTGGTATTTAAGTGGTTTTTGACTAGTCTGGCTGGGATCCTGCTATCCAGGACCCCAGCCTATCTGCTTTCTCCCTAAAACTGATGTAAAGTACTCTAGGTACAAACCTAATTGGATGCTGGGCATGCC
Organism: Triturus cristatus; assembly: GCF_964204655.1. Classification (NCBI taxonomy): domain Eukaryota; kingdom Metazoa; phylum Chordata; class Amphibia; order Caudata; family Salamandridae; genus Triturus; species Triturus cristatus. Next base: position 167,534,363 of record NC_140595.1, on the reverse strand, counting down.
CTACCAGTCCCTTGTAGATGGTACCCTAGGTACCCAGGGCATGGGTCCCCCAGTAGGCCTACCAGGGCTGCAGCACTTATTGTGCCACCCTGGGACAGCCACCCAAACTGACACCACCAGACCACAACTGTAGTCTGGGTAAGGTGGTGCTAGCACCCCTTACAGGGATGCAGGTACCCTATATCCCATACCATTACAACACATATGCTCTCATAGGTCACCCCTGTGGCAGGCCCTGGTAATCCTATAGGGCTGGGTGCTGAGGTATGTGTGAGGGGGGACCCCTACGTGAGTAGGACCTCTCTGCAACCTTCGTAAAAGCGTTACTGGGTTGTTTGTAGTGTAGCCATACCATATACTCTTAACCGCATTATAAGTGAATCACGTCATCGTGATAACTTGAGAATGGCTACACAGAACCATATCGTGTTTGGTGTCAAACATGAAGGAATCATACCCCCAGTCCAGCCATGGGCATGGGGGCACGATTCCCCCTTGCTAGGAGGGTGATATGGGAAAAGCGGTAGAATTTAGACACCAATTTAAAAGTGCACATGTACCACAAAATGGCTACTGTCCGCCACCTACACGACTCTGGCTGGCTGTTGCTGGGGAAAACCCCAGCCTCGCCATCTGGACAATAGGGCTCCTGTGGCAGGGAGGTGCCAGCACCTCCCCAGACAGGATAAGTGGATTGGAACAGGGTGGGTGCACCAAATGTCCTTTCAGAGTTGCACGTAGGCAGCTGCAGAGCCCCAATTCTGCATACACCGCCTGGAACCGGTTCAGGGGCATCCTGCCCCTCGCCCAGGCGGGAAACACACAAAGGGGAGTGGGTGTAGCCACCCTTTCCCGCCTCTACTCTGATTGGTAGGCTCTATTTGGGACCATCCCCTAATCTTGGGGATATATGGGAATAACTTTGCCCTAGAGCCTTAGATTCGTACAGGACTTCACAGAACTGACCTTCGATGAGCTGCTGCCCAGCTGACTGAAGAAATCTCCCTTGGGATAAAGGAGTTATCCCCCTGCTTGGCAGGCACCTAAAAGACTGCAAGATACCCGGTTGGAACTTCGCTGCTCTCACGAACTTTGACGCCTTCCATCAACCTTGAGGTGGGTCTCCAGTGCATCCCAGAGTCCTGTGAGTGTGCCCAGCAAGTCTGAGCACCATGGACCACGTGGGTGCCGAGATCCCTGCATACCCTGAGGCCCCGGCCACCTCTTGCATAGCACACGACCCCGACCAGTGGGGAAGTTGTGCTTTGGCCCATTTCTGAGCCAACCTTCAAGCAGCATCCGTGCCAAAGCTCAGCCCCCTAGTCCACTCCGGTGGCCCGTGGGAGCCCTTTTACGCACTCCATTTGCTGCCTTCCACGGTCCCTTGTCTCTCAACTTGTGGGCCCTGGCAGAGGACAATCTACTTTTCCAAGAGTTCCCCTGGTTGCTCCAGGCCTGCTCTACGCTCCCTGCGAAGGAGAGCACCCTCAGACCTCGTGGGTCTGCACCAGCAGCTGCTTTGTACATCTCGCGTGGGTTGCGGTTGCCAATGCTTAGTGGATCCAATCGGGACACTAACACCGCAGCGACCCTCATCCAACGTGGGACAGTCGCCCTCCCGAAGCTGGCCTTCCTTGAAGCCTCCCGGAGCCCGTGACTGCAGAGCCCAGCTGTACCTTCCACACCTGAAGCACCCGACATCCACGAGCTCCTTCCTGTGAGCTCCCTGGTCACTGTGCTGTGACCCAGACTCTGTCCCCTCTGCTTTCAGGTTCATATTTATCTTCTCTTCAACTTTAATCTTCACGACTTCAACGACGCTTTCAGCTAGCAGCAGTTTGGACTACTTTTCCATTGAAAATCAGCCCGCGACCCGACACCAGAATCGACCTATGCACCCGGCTTCCCTGGGGCAGGTAACAGTGGTACTTCGGTACTCCCGTGGGGGTGGGCTCTCCAAAGCCTTAAGTCTCAAGCCTTAACTTTGTACTGTTGCTAGAAGTGTCCTTAACCTTTAATTATTCAACCGCGACATTCTCCATAGGCTAACATTGCGATCCCGATAGCAGCTTCTCGCACTGCACACGCCTCCCGTGGGTCCCCTTCCTCTTAACTGTGGGTGGATTCTGAAGGGGCAAGCGATCCTGAATGCCCTAGGCATTGCCTGTAGAATTGTTGTGGTTCTTATACCACTATTTTAGTATATGGTTTGGTCCCCCCCTGGGGCCCATTGATTTCTGTGCTATTTATTGTGTTTAGAAATGCTTGTTTGAATTGTAACTTTGCCACTAGCCACATAACGTGACTGTGGGATTCTGTCTAGAATAAATACATATATTTTATATATATACCTGTGTGGGCTACTCTTTCATTTGGATATTCAAGAGGTTATTATGGTAAAACAATAAGCTTAACACTCCTTCAAGACTTAGCCTGAAGGCTGCTCTCCACAGCTACCACTAGGATAGCTTTCTTTAAAGGTTGTCTTAAACCTATCATCAATAAGAGTCGAATTGGACTGGTGCAAGGTGTCCCTATAACTAGGAACAGCATATGCCAGGCCAACTTCTCACAGCGCGTCAAGCTCACATGATCATCACATGATCAAACTTGTATACATAGACATATTTTCATAAATATCTTTTTCCTAAGGAGAAGCGAATAGTAATGGAGACAAAAACCTGTGTAGAGGCCTCTGATCTGGGATCGGTTCTTTGTAAAGCACTTAAAAACATATGCACAGCTATTGGAACATGTGCTTTAAGCTAACACATAGCTACCAGATGGCTGCATGTCATGTGTGACACGTTTAGCCAGTCCTGTCTTTTAAGCAAAAAGTATATTGCATTCTGGGACTTATAGTTTTGCTTTTATTATTTTTACCATAGGCTCAACTAATCCAGCACACACTTTGGTACTGGCTAATAAGGGAGAACTTGCTGAAGGTATCACACAACAGCACTTGCCACCATGATTGTCCATACATAACAATTCAGCAGTAAACACTAGGCAGAAATTACCAGACACATTATACAAAGAAACGCCTCACACAAACATTCATTCTTTGAGCAAGTGCATGTTTATCAACCTACAAGGTACGCAAGCAATTGATAAACCATTCTGGCCCAAAACACCAAATAAGAAACACATCAGCAAAAATCGAATCACACTCCAGTCTGCATTCGAAATCATGTCACCATGTGTAATGGCACCTTGCGCTATCAAAAGAATTAACGGGCCAAACCAATCACAGAATGAATCTGTGCTACACAAATGCTAATACCATCAGCATATCCACCATGATCTAGGGCAACTTTGCGGGAACGTACCCATGTGAGTACGCTAACTTTGTTATTAGATGCTACTCAAATGCTAATACCATAACAATATCAACAATGACATCAGGCAACTTTGCAGCAACGTACCCATGAGAGTACGCTACCTTTGTTATTACGTGCTACACAAATGGTAATACCATAATGATATCAACCATGACACAGGGCAACTTTGCAGCAACACACTCATGAGAGTACGCTAACTTTGTTATTAGATGCTACTCAAATGCTAATACCATAACAATATCAACCATGACATCAGGCAACTTTGCAGCAACGTACCCATGAGAGTACGCTACCTTTGTTATTACGTGCTACACAAATGGTAATACCATAATGATATCAACCATGACACAGGGCAACTTTCCAGCAACGCACTCATGAGAGTACGCTACCTCTGTTATTACATGCTACTCAAATGCTAACAAATGTTACAGAAAGACCTGAAGAGATTCAATAAGGAGAAGGTATATCCCTACACAAAAGAAGACTACGTATTCTCAAATGTCGAAACAACTTCCGATGAAGGGAGTAGCAACAGATCTAGTAGGACAGGATCTGTGGGGAGTGATTCGAGTTATGAAGGGCAACAGTATTCACCATACGCCAGAGGAATACAACAATCGACACGCCCTCCGTTATTCCACAATCCCCCAGCCCCATTCTCACACTCACCCTTTCAACCACCTACCTACCCAGGCCAATGGATGGGACCACCTCCAATGTGGCATGGACCTCCTACACATCACTTCCAACCGCCTCACTACCAACAATATCCGAACCCCCCTTTTCAGAACAGAGGAAGGGGCAAAGGAAGAGGCAGAAGGAGAGGAGGCTTCAAGAAGGTACAGTGGCAAGATCAGGAACCGATGACACTACGGAGCCAGGCAAGAGGACAGAGACCCTAGTTGTCAATCTGTCATCTAGACAACTGACAGAAAAAGAAACCACACTCCTAGAAAAAGGCTTGGGATTTGTCCCCACACCAAAAGAAGATCCCTTTCGGTTACACCAGGAACTCCAACAATTCTTCAGGAAAATCAGACTAAAGGCCTTCTTTCAAGGAAAACCTGACAACCCCCCTACTGAGACAGGTTTGAAAAAACCTTCAAAATTTACTCCAACAGCAGCAATGACCCCACATGAGATCTTGACATTTGAGCAAGCTGTCCTAAAAGAAGTAGGAGCTCTGAACCCGAGACGGCCCTACGACAACCTATCTAGAGAAGAGAGATCTGTTCTTCGAACTATGACAGAAGATCGCAATATAATCATCAAGCCAGCTGACAAGGGTGGGGCCATTGTCATTCAGGACCAAGATGCATATGACAGAGAATGTGACCGACAATTGGCGAACACCAGGTATTACGAATTGATCACAGTGGACCCAACGAAACGCCTTCAGATTCAGATCAAGAGCATGACCAACGAAGCAATATCGGAAGGCTGGATTTCACCACAGGAAGGAAATTTCCTGACGACAGAAGAACCCCGCACTCCATACTTCTACGCGCTACCGAAAATCCACAAGGGGCTTACCCCCCCACCAGGCCGTCCAATCGTGTCCGGAATTAACTCTGTACTAGAACCTCTGAGTAAGTTCTGCGACTTCTATCTACGTCCTTTGGTCAGCAAAACTCGGACCTACCTGAGGGACACTACCGAAGTCCTGAATCTGATAGAACTCTTCCCGGATGCAGACAAGATAGACTTCCTGGTGACCATGGACGTGGAAGCCCTTTACACGAACATACCACAGGACGCCACTTTAGAAGTGTTGGAGAATACGCTCCGGAACCTTGAACCATGGCCCTTCGAAACACCGATTACTTTCATTTGCGATTGTGCTTCCCTTGCTCTCAAAGAAAATTTCTTTGCATTCAAATCACAGCTGTTCCACCAAATACAAGGTACGAGCATGGGAAGCACATTCGCGCCGAGCCTGGCATGCCTTTACATGGCACATTTCGAAGATAGGCACATCCTAGGAGCCACCAATCCCTACATCAAACACATTCTCCTTTGGCGTCGTTACATTGACGATGTGGTTCTTTTCTGGCAAGGAAGCGAAGAACAATGTATCTCATTCTGTAATTGGGTTAACACTCTAAACCCATATTTGAAATTCACGAGTACAAGATCTCAACACAGTATCCCCTTTTTGGACCTTCTTATTTCACTGGAGAATGGGTGTCTGCACACTACGAACTACAAGAAACCTACAGACAGGAACAATCTTCTGATCTATGATAGCCACCATCCCCGTGCTCTGAGGAACAACCTCCCGGTTGGCCAGTTCTTGCGTCTACGAAGGAATTGTGATACTACCAAGGAGTTTGAGACACAATCAGCTCTACTTGAGCACAATTTGGAGGCGCGACACTACCCCAAGAACATTATCCGTCAAGCTCACAAAAGAGCAAAAAACAGCCCCAGAGCAGCCCTGTTGGAAATAAAAGAGAAACCTGATTTGGAGACGATCACTTGTGTCACCACGTTCACCCCTGGCTCTAACAATGTACAGAAGGCAATCAAAAAACACTGGACAATATTGAACTCAGGAGCTTTCGAACCTGGTCCCCTACCGTTGTTTGCATTCAAACGTACGCAGAACTTGAAAGACCATCTGGTACATACGAGACCAAAACCACAACCCACACACCAATCTACATTATGGTCACTACCACCAGTAGTGGGACATTATCCTTGTGGCTCCTGCTCAACATGTGCAGAAACTGCGATCTCAAAAGAAATCGACCTGGGTCTAATGACACCTTGGCGCCAAACTAGACACACAAATTGCAACACTACTAATTGTGTCTACACTATAGTTTGCCCATGTAACAAGAGATATGTGGGAATGACAACACGAGCAGTCAAGATACGTATAGGGGAGCATAAAAGCACCATAAGACGCAAGAAGACCAATACTAAATTACTAACACACTTTTCTGAACTAGGACATCCAGCAGAAAGTCTACGATGGACCATCATAGTTTCCAATCCTTTTTGGAACAAACGTACTTTGTTTATACAAGAACAACGGTGGGTCCATAAACTGAGATGTGACTCCATGGGTTTAAATGATGAAATCCCGTGGGCTGAGCTAACATGAGTCCTAGAAAAAACTTCCTACTGAATTTTCAGGTAAACTAGCCGTTTACGGTTGATAATCTTTGCATCCAGATCAGAATCGCGCTATCCGGAAGCATGGTCTTTAGCAATACACACCAAATTGCTGAGACCAACTCCGTGTGACGAGATTGATCCTGATACATTACCACACCATAACATCGTTTATGTAAATACCCCCTGTAAAATCTGCTTTGTAAGCATAACTTCTAACATACAGCAGTTGGGTTCCTGCTTACTGATTGTCACGACTTTGAGCTGGTTCGTTGCTGCCCACTAAAAGGCAGATTCATCTAATCCCGCCGCGCGATCACTAGTTATTTAGTGTATATACGCACAATATTAGCACATGGAGTTTTGTTTTCTCTAACTAACCATTCGACAAGGTATCCTGGTTTCACATCGTGTAACCTTCCTAAGAACCAACCCCTATCTCTGACGCCCCAACGATCAACGTGATCGTCATGACAACGCCCACAACATCCTTGCCAACCAACCGCAGCGCAGCATGACGCATCTCAGACGCCCCAACGATCAACGTGATCGTCATGACAACGCCGACAACATCCTTGCCAACCAACCGTAGCGCAGCATGACGCATCCGAAATAGACCGTATTGTCATGACAACTCCACAGAGAGCGTCACTACGTCACCTTTCAGCGTCCGAAATAGACCGTATTGTCATGACAACTCCACAGAGAGCGTCACTACGTCACCTTTTAGCGTTGTTAAGCGACAGGTGATCTCCCTAAACTTAACGTCATTACGTCACATTCTGACGTCTTTTGACCGCGCGCATTCTCAGCGTCTGCTATTATTACATATAAGCCCTCCCCGCACGACACCGATATACCGTTCCGGCGTGTTACGGAGGAGGGGTAGGTTTTCACCCTACAGGCGACTGTTCGATTGTGAGTATTCCCCCACCATGGAAACGCATTCGGCGTCGGAACAACTTTAACGAGGTAGACTAAATATTCTCCTTGATTTCCACCAGTTGCATTGCTCGTCTCACCCGAACCGCTGACGGAGCCCTTCCCTTTCATCTTGTAGGGTAGGCTTGAGTTGTCCTCATTTATATTTTTCATATTTTTTACATACAAACGACACCTGAACACACACCGGGTGATTGTATTTAATCTAATAACCGCTTGAGGAAAAGACCTTCATTCTGGTTTTTTCACAGCACATGATCACATTTGATTAGTATAACAAATCCACATGTGCACTACAGGTAGCGGCTAGATTTACTTTATTCTATAGAATTGTGTCTCGGTGAACATTTTCACTAGAATCTGCATGTGTACTTTATAAGCATGTAGATTATGTACACTTTTCGTGCAACTGTACAATGAACTCACGACATCTCTTGGCACCTGAATATGACAGTTGTTGCAATTTCCTTTTCTGTTTATATGTGTGTTTGTCCTTGTTTTTACTTTTATAGGTTGGGTATAGGTTTCCTAATAAGAAGGAGCACCTACCAGCGCAACGACGCAATTCTCCTTACTATTAAGGTATAATTGGTTCACAGTACCTCACTTTCACTGGAACCTTTTCCTTTTCATATACTTTTTTCACCTGTCTTATCTGGTCCTGACGAAGCGCAATCGGATCCCTTAAGGACCTACTTCTATGCGCGAAACATGTTGACCCTATTTTTCTAGTACTTACACTCCCCAATCACTCACCTATCCTGAGAGTCGCAGTAAATTTTATATCTGCCCTCACTATATTTTGTTCTTGAGGACCTCCAGGATCATTTTTAATTTATGCTGGATAGAGCCGCGAATAAAGGTCTTGGCTTCTACCTAGCTATTTTAACGCACCACTCACATCCCTTATAGACAGACCCACACACCCACATGCACAACTGCGGCGTCTCCTAAAAAGAACTCCGATAAAGAGCCCTCTCGCGGGGCCCGTGGGGGACTGCAGCGCCACCCCCACGAGGAGCAACGCCCTATGATGAAGCAGGACACCTGAAAGGGTGTGTGAGGGCACAAAATTCCAAAGGAGAAATTCCCCACACTCATCCCGGCCCAACCAAGCCTCAAGCACACATAGCAGCTCTCTCTACCCCCTTTTTTTGTTAGGAACAGCTACCCTCTCAAATTAAATACTCAAATGCTAATACCATAACAATATCAACCATGACATCGGGCAACCTTGCAGCCACTAGCACATTAGAATATGCTATCTTAGCTATTACATCTGCACAAATGCACCCATTAGTATCCATTCACTTTGTTATCTCATGATGATGTGCTCCACAAGCACAAAATGTGAGAATCAAGTGCCCGATTAAAACTCTGTGAAGCAGTGGTTTAGGTGGGCCAGGAACTGCCTGAGCTGAGCCCGGGCTGTAATGTCTTTTACTGGCTGATGAAAACCAAGCATTAGAAATGCGATAGGTCTTGCAATCGCAAGATTTAGAGTTATTGGTGATAGAGCGTCATAAGATTCTGAAATTTGTAGGGGTGCATCATATTCACCGTTAGTCAGCGCCCGCATATTAATCAATGTATGTTTAGAAGTGTCATAGAAATGTACTGATGTAATCGGTTAACTTAGAGGTGATTAGAAATGTAATAATGCTTTTGTGAAGATCAAGGTTGCAAGTTATTGCGAATGTATTCAACAAAATGAGTAATCATTAGTTTTCGTACAATGCAATGTATTAGGCTAAACGTGTGCCATGTTAAAGTTACGTATAGGTTGCTTATTCACATACATGAAAACAGTGAACTAATGCTTAGAGTGTGGTTTATTAGAGTGTTTAATCTGTAAAGGCCTGATCACATATATGCTAAAGAGAAGGCCTGTTCGTTCCTTATGTTAGATAATGTTGTAGGCCGAAAATGATTCCCTTGGTAAAGGCTTTGGGTTGCAGGGAAATGTAAAATCTTAAAGATGTGAAAGGGCTTTTCTCGTTCCCATGTTTCTGTTGCAGGTGCAAGGACATTTAGCTCGTTAGAGAGAATAGTTCTTTGTTTTAGGAGTTAGGATGCTGTGAGAAGCCAACAGGGGATGGATGCATTGGAATGTGAGATAGATTCATTTGCTGCGCAAGATGCCTGGGACCCAAGGTCAAGCTAACCGTCGTTGGATGCAAGACAACTTTGTGGAAAACTACAGAGAGAAGACCTGGCTGAAGAGGTGTGCCGAAGGGCGTGTTCTATGATTTGGGGGGTTTGTATTAGGGACAGTGCCCCGTGGGTTGAGCAGATGAGGTTTAGACGGGAAGCTAGAAGGAGCATCTTACAACGAGCTCTGACTAAGTGAAGGTACTTCTTAAAGGAGTCTTCACTTCTGACACCTTTTCCTTGATTCTCTTGCCTGGTATGGGAATGCTAAGTAGGGATGTCACCTTAGTGGTAGAGTAGGTACAGACTAACGTTTTCCTTTTTGACTAATGATTCCCAATTTAGACATTGGCCTTACAATCGCCTTTTTGATGATTCTAGAATCTGTAATTCTTTTCGTTCTGAGTCGGATGAGAGTCTTACGTAGGCTTGCATTTGTATTAGTGCCCATTTATCTTTTACACCTTGTTTTGAGGTGTTTGTATGTTCAGTTATTTTTGGTTGCAATAAAGTCTTACAAATTTTAGATTCAGAGTCAGTGGTCCTTTCCAAATGAAGTCCAATTGTGGTAGATACATTTTGATAATTGTGTTCATCCCCTCCACGCTATCTGGCAAATCAAAAGATCCTGGCGACCTGTGAGGATTCTTGGAGATAATCAGGTAGGCAAGAATCCGGCTTTATCAGTTGGTAGCAGAGTAGGATGGTTATTTCCGATAGTGAGGGGAGATCTAGATTAGGATAAGAGATCCTTTAGGCCCATAGAAGTCAAGTGATGGTGACTCATCGGATGGCGAGCAGCGGACGACGGCGGTTGATGGAGATTGATGGAGAGTAGCAGTGCGGCGGAAAGCAGCAGTTTGTGGAGGAGTGAGTATGAATAGGGTGAGATGTCTGTAGATTGCAGTGTTGATTTGTTGTGTGATGTCTTACGGAGTTGGAGTGAGTGTTGAGTGATTGTGAGATCAGGCTGTGAGTGCGCGCAGCCCGGGAAAGTCTTATGCTCGACGAGTAGCTTAAGCGATTGTGGTGTAGAAGACACCGAGGTAGATTTTGTTGACCACCGAAAGGGGATCGTGAGACGTCATCGATCACCTGGACCGAGATAGGGGGAGCGAATGTGTGAGTGCGTGAGGAACCGACGCTGGTCGTGGGTTGTTGTACGTGGAATTTGAGTATTTGTAACCTATCAGAGGTGATAGTCTGGCCGGACGTGGACAGACAGTTGCCAACCGAGGCCGACAACTTCGAGAGACTGTGGATGGACAGTCAGAGAAGTAACTTGTTTGGGACAAATGGTTATTTCAGCGTATGAATGGGACGAATGCAAGGGTGAGACGTGAGCTGTGAAGGAGGGGAACTGCTGCAAGCAGAGGACGGGTGACGTCAGAAGGTGCCGCGCTGCGATAGGTCGGTTGGTGTGAGTCGCGCTGTTATTGGTGGGGTTTCACATCAGGAAGTAAACTAAAACATTGTGTGCGATTGAAATTTGTTCACCATGAAGTGTTTTAAAGTTTTTCGAGAATTGTGTAGAGGTGACAAACATGTGGTTACTCATGGGGGAGAAGAGGCTCCTCCCGAAGATACTCCAGCGCATTATATGGCAAGAAATGTGGGGCTGCATACTATAATTTGGCTTGAAAATTGGCATAAAATGACCCAGAATGAAGGAGAGCTAGCTTTCCCGCGATATGGCTCATTTAGATTGGAAGTGTTGTACCAGTTGAAATCTGTGATGGCGGCATTACGACCCTTGCCGAGACCGACCCAGTTTGAAGCGTTGCATGCATGGATTAGAGCAGCGCGTGATAGGAAGAGAGATCGAAGTCAGGAGAGGGTGAAAAAGTCGATTAAGGCATTTCAGAATGCAAGATGGGATGCAGAAGAGAAAAGGTGGAGAGTGCAAACGATAGAAGGAGACAGGTTGTATCCCCTACTGGTAAAAACTGACAGCTCAAGGATAAAGAGAGTAGGGGATGATGATGACAGTGACACAGATGATAGCCTGCTAGAGAGGTTGTTGTCCGAGAGACCACCTCCATACAATCCCGATCCTTGCTAGGGAAAATCGGTTCAGTCAGAAGGGACTAGTGGAGTACCGACTCAGTCGGAAGTGAGAATGGAAGGGAAGATCTCGACAGGAGCTGAGAGTACTAGAAACCAGCCTGTAGCCAGCACAGAGGTTGGGAGAGGTACGCGGTTACCGGATGCTCTAAAGGTACCGGTCACCATTGGACCTATCGTTTCTGTTTACGACCCAGATCAAGAGAGAGTTGAAAGTTCAGTCCAGTCAGTTGTGGGAACGAGGAGTGTGATCGAAGGGAATGGGTCAGTGAGCAGAATGGAGCAAACTCCAAAGCCTATCGAATGGAGTACGCCATTGCCAGCTACAGCAGACTCCTCTAGGGGACAGACAAAGGCGAGACCAGTGAGGCCGAGGTCTTTGGCCGAGTCAAGATCACATTTGCGGATGTGGGCACCACCAGTGAGGAATCAGAATCAGAGTGTGAGAACAGCGGAAAGTGAACGAGGCCCAATAGTGAATCGTTCAGTTCCTATGAGTATGTCAGAAGAGAGTAGATCACAGGAACGGGAATGTGATTATGATGAAAAGGATGGTGCAGCTTGTAGAGAAGTACTGAAGGGAGCCCTGAAGGAGAAAATGTTAGATGTTGTGAAGCTAAAGGCAGAGGTAGATGAGATCATAAGTGGGAACTTGCCTCTTGAGAGAACATGCATGTACGAACAAGATGAGTTACTCTTTGTAGCGAAGGATGTGACTCGCAAGGCACGAACTGCACATGAGAAGTTGTCGGAATTGGCTAAAAGGTATGATGTGGATTTGTCCAAAACGAAATCCTTGCAAGGAAGTCATAGGTTGCAGTATAGCGATGAGGAATTGGAAGAAAAGAGAATCATGGGTTTGAGAACTCATATCAAGGATTTGATCATAGCAATGCATGCATGGATCACGCCTGATAAGTGGGAAGAAAGATGGTCCAAGAAGAAAAGTTCGAAGAGAACGATAGGGGAGACGCCACCCCCAGGTGGAGGGATGACGGAGATAGGGAATTTCCCGTTACGAGAGGTACAGAATGGAGGATATGTGCATGTACCGTGGAGTAGGGGTGATTTGGCTGCATTTACAAATGATTTTCCCCGGTAGAGGGAAAAGCCCGTGGAGTTTGTACAAGCAAGTTGATCGGTTTGTCCAAATTTCGAAGGTGTTGTGGGTTCATTTGAACACATTATTTGACATTGTGGTTCCGAGTGATTTGTGGTCGGCATGTAAAATTGCTGTTGAGTGGCCAACCTCAGAGCCTGATAGGGACCCAATCTCGAATGGTCCGTCGCCCATTGTAATGAAAAAGTTCGAGCAGGTGATCACATGGTTGAAGTCGAAAATCTCACCTCAGGACATTGATTGGGTGAAGATAGATCGAACGGTGCAAGAGCCAAAAGAGACGGTGCATGAATTTTATGAGAGACTTTTGCAGGCGTTTAAACAGTACAGTGGATTAGACGTGCTAGACACGAAGGACATGGGACAGTTTGTTTCGAAATTTGTGTTGGGATTGAGGCCAGAAGTTAGTCTCATGATACAGCAGAATTTGATTTGTTGGCAGAATAATCCAGTGGATGAGATTTTACGGTATGCTAGGTACTGTAGTGATGAGATAGAATCGAAGCACAGGAAGTTAAAAGACAAATTGATGCTTGTCCAGATGCAAACAGCTCAGGGACAGCCTAAGGGAGGGACTCTAGGAAGAAAACAGGGAAATAATCAAGGAGGAAACCAGAGTGCTCAAGGTCAGGGAAGACCAAAGTCAATTGATCCTAAGACAGGAATGGATGTGGCGACATTGAAAAAGACCACTGCGTGTCATCTTTGTCACCAGATCGGACACTGGAAACGTGAGTGTCCATTGAATCCATTGAATCAGATACAGCAAGGAGAGGTAGTTCAGGTTCCTGTGGCGGATATGGTTCCTACAGTGACTCGACCGAAGATGGTCAAAGGGGGGTCTGGTGTTCCGCAGATGCAGGTTCCTCAACCACCTAGGATACCGAATATACAACAGGGAGTCCGAACTTACCTACAGATGCCCATGTTTGAAGGGAGTGAGGAATACAGCCCAGATCCATTGGCACAACCATGCTTGAGAGGGGAAGAGGGCTGCGCGCTTGAAGCAGTCTTAGAAGTAGATCAGAGGGGACCATTTGTGGAAGCGGAGATCGATGGTCACCCTGCAACCTTTTTGGTTGACACTGGTGCTACTCGGTCTACTGTTTGATCTGCAGTAGTCCCTGACCTACCCCTCTCGGGACAATCAATCCAAGTCGTTGGTGTAGCAAACAAGAAAATGACCAGTCCATTGAACGAGCCAATTCCAGTGAAGATAGGAAATTTCAGAGATCGGCACCAGTTTGTGGTGTGCGATTCCAGTCCAGTTTGCTTGTTAGGTAGAGACCTGTTGCGTAAGCTGAATTGCACCATTTATTGTACCCCAAAGGGAGTAGAAGTACAGACGAGGGATGATGATGCGACCTTCAAGGTTGCGAATCAGCGTGTGTGCATAGAGATGTATCCAGCATTGACAGTGGAAGAACTCCCACTAGACTTGAGGGATTCTGTGTCAATTGATGTTTGGTACCTCAGTGGAGAAGAGATTGGATTGGTCAAGGGTGTAGACCCAGTGAAAATCCAGGTTAATCCAAATGTAGAGTTCCCTAGGATGCCCCAATATAATTTGTCACCTGAAACTATTGCAGGGATCAAGCCTGTAATTGAGTCGATGATCAAGCAGGGAATTCTAAAGGAGATCATGCGTAGCCCATGTAATTCACCTATCATGGGACTACAGAAACCAAGTGGGAAGTTCAGGATTGTACAGGACCTGCGAAAGATCAACGAGATAGTCGTTCCATGTTGTCCAGTGGTACAGAATCCGTCTGTGATCCTGTTTCAGATCCCATGCGAAGCTGAATGGTTCACAGCGATTGACTTGTGTCAAGCTTTCTTCTCGATTCCTCTACATGAGGAAAGCCAATTTCTTTTTGCTTTTCGGCTGGAGAATTGTGTGTTAACGTGGTGTCGTATCCAACAGCGGTATACGGAGAGCCCGTGTATCTTCAATCAGATCTTGAAGAAGAATCTTGAAGGTCTTGTGTTGCCGCAGAACTCTGTTCTAGTGCAATACATCGATGATCTGCTCGTTGCGTCGGAAACTGAAGACGCTTGCAGGATCGATACAATTGCCCTACTGAATTATTTGGCAGAGAATGGACACAAGGTGTCTCCGAACAAACTGCAGTACTGTTTGAGTGAAGTGCAGTATTTGGGTCACAGGATTGAGAAAGGCAGGAGAAAGGTGTCACCAGACCGTATTGAGGCTATTATGAATATGCCTGTGCCTACCACTCAGAGAGAAGTCAGAATGTTCTTGGGGATGGTTGGCTACTCTCGCCAATGGCTTCCCAATTTCTCCTTTGAAGCGAAGCCTTTACAACGGCTGACGCATAAGGATGTGAGTGATCCGGTACCATGGGACGAAGACTGTTTGAGATCATTTTTGAGGCTGAGAGAAGCCTTGTGCTGTGCCCCAGCTTTGGGGATGCCCGATTACAATAAGGCATTTGCCCTATTCTGCTGTGAAAGGGAAGGTTGCGCATTGGCAGTCTTGACTCAGAGCCATGGAGGTGTCCGTAGACCAGTTGCCTACTTCTCAGCTACTTTAGATCCAGTAGCTTCCGCGTTGCCCGGATGTCTCAAATCCGTTGCTGCAACCGGTGTCAGTATTGAAAGATGTGAGAGCATTGTAATGGGTCATCTGCTTACAGTTTATGTACCACATTTTGTTGAACTGTTGATGACAAGGACTAAAACACAGCACCTCACAAACAATCGATTGACTCGTTACGAGCAAGTTATATTTGCTGCAGAGAATGTGACTTTGAAGAGGTGTTCTGTTTTAAATCCTGCTACGTTATTGCCTATTCCAAACGTAGATGATGTAGATTGTGAGAACAATGATTGTCTCGATGTGACTGAATTGTGCACCAAACCGAGACCAGACATTGTTGATGAGCCGCTCACAGACCCTGATGAAATTTTCTTCGTGGACGGTTCATGTTTAAGAGACAGTGCTGGTCGACTGAGAGCAGCGTTTGCTGTATGTACCATCACAGGAGTGGTTGAAGCCGCTTGTTTAGAAGGAGTACACTCCGCGCAGGTGGCTGAACTTATTGCTTTGACCCATGCCTGTTTGGCTGCTGACCAGATTCGGGTAACGATCTACACCGATAGTCAGTATGGGTTTGGTGTCGTTCATGATTTTGGGCAGTTATGGTCCCAGAGAGGGTTCATGACATCTTCTGGTTCGCCCATTAGAAATGGGGAATATGTTAGACAGTTGTTGGACGCATTGCAATGTCCAGAGGAAATCGCAGTTGTCAAATGTTCTGCGCACAGCAAGGGGAGCGATTTCGTGTTGCGGGGTAATAGCTACGTGGATGAAGTTGCCCGGTTTTGTGCAGAATATGAATGCATATTCACTGAAGGCCATGTAGAAAAGAGCCAAGAAAGAACCGATCTCAGCATGATGTTGACCATGGCTGACACATGGGAGGAGCTAAAACGGGTGCAGGATGAAGTTACTGATCAGGAGCGAGACAGTTGGATATGAGCTGGATGTGAAAAGGGAGATGTGGACGTATGGATTTTGAATAATGGACGAGCTGTTTGCCAGAATGTTTGTTGAACCCAATGGCACGACTGTTACAGAGTGCTGTACATCTTGGTAGAGACGCGATGATGCAAGTGTTTCGACAGACCTGGTACAATCCGAAGTTTCGTGCAGTAGCTGAAGCTGTGTTTCAGAGGTGTGTTACATGCCAGCAGATGAATGCAGGAAAAATAACTGCTGTGACTTTGGGCCACATTGGGAGGTCAGGAGGGCCTTTCAATAGGATGCAATTGTATTTCATTGAGATGCCAAAGTGCAATGGGTTGAGGTACATCTTAGTTGTAGTATGTGTCTTTTCAAGATGGGTGGAGGCTTACCCAACACGTAGATGTGACACACTCACTGTAGCTAAACTGTTACTGAGAGAGCTTATCCCGAGGTTCGGTTTTCCGACCTCTTTGGAGTCAGACAGAGGGACACATTTCCATAGTGAGATCATGAAATTGCTTTGTGCTGCCTTAAATGTGGATCAGAGATTGCATTGCAGTTAACGACCAGAGGCTTCGGGGATTGTGGAACAAGTTAATGGGACTTTGAAAGCACGGATGGCAAAAGTGTGTTCTTCGACATCACTGAAATGGCCTGATGCACTACCCTTAGTTCTCATGAGCCTCCGTAGTGTTCCCGATAGGCAGACTGGGTTGTCACCTCATGAGATACTCATGGGGAGAGCAATGCGAGTACCAGCAATACCTGCTACTGCTTTGATTAACATCACTGATGACTTGATTCTCGACTACTGTAAGGGCCTGGTTGACATAGTCCGTTCTGTGTCTCAGCAGGTGCAAGCAGCAGTTGTTCCAGCCGCAAGTGACCTGTGTCACGACCTATGCCCAGGGGATTGGGTGCCTGTGCGTAAACACGTGAGGAAGAGTTGCCTGGATGCTCGTTTGCATGGTCCGTACCATGTAATACTGGTTACGAACACGGCAGTGAAGTGTGGGGGACTACCAAACTGGGTGCATGCCTCCCATACCCGCAGAGTTCCAGCACCCTTGGAAGATACAGCCCCTCTCGTGAACGAAAATCCAGCTGAGGTGGCAGAGCCATCTGAGAGGGCAAGCCAAGCTGTGGGGGTTGCTGATGCAGTTGGTTGTGCACTAGACCGAGCTGAAAGGGGTTGTGCAAATCGAAGCCCTGAATTTGACTCAGACGGAGAAAGTGTCGTTGTGGGTGGAGTAGAGTCAAATTCTGCTGAAGAAGAAAGTAGTGCACAGGGTACTCGAAGGGAGAGCAGAAGTGCCACTGAAGCAGAGAGAGTTTGGCCCGTGAACCAGAGACGGGTAAACTTGAGATTGGCACCTGGAAGAGATCTTGCCCCAGTTTCTGAAACGTCTGAATCTGAGCAAAGTGACGAAGAGCAAGCTCGAGTTAATCTGAGGAGGTCAAGGAGAGCAAGAGTGCCGTGTCAAAGGTACGCCTCACCAGAGTGGATATATGCTGTGACTGATGCCAGGCATACTGAGCACAGGGAGGCTGAGATCCCTGACATTGATCAGCAATTCTCCGAACTTGCAAATAGAAGTGTTGCTGAGAGTTCCAGGATTGGAAATCGAAGGAATACTGACCCTCAATATTCTGAATCTGCCGCTTCTGAGTAAAGTTCGTGAGTTGATTCTGGAGACGCTGGTTTTTCTGACTTTTGCTATTGTACCACCACATCAGGAGTTGGCGATACTCTGTCTTGAGATTTTGCAAGGAGTTTTAGAGCTGTTGGGAGCGAATATCATTCTGGATTAAAAGTAAAACTCTTTGTTGTACATAAAAGTCCAAAAGAAGAAGATAACCTAGGCCCGAGTGGAAGAAGAATAAAATTAGGGACTTTCCGTCAGGAAACGAAAAGAGGGCTAAGGAAGTCTTTTTGTGGACTGTGTAAATAAGGAACTGAAAATTTCTAGGGGACTTCCAGCTTCAAGGCGGTGTGTGAACTGGTTTGACAAGCAATACTCGGATGAGAAAAAGAGACTTTTACATTGCAGTTGAACTGAAATTCTGAGAACGTTGCAAAGATGGCAGATGCTGGAAAAACCCATTGTAGAGCTAAATTAGTGATAGGTACACTTTTAGGGGTAGTGATAGCTGCTATAGTTGTGATAGTGGTAGCCTCATATATTGTTTCCCATGAGCAGGAGGGGGAGGTACAGGGGGCACCTACACCTACCACCTCTAGCCAGACAGAGGTTACTATAGGAGCTCAAAGACTTGAAGAGAGTTGTAGGTTTCATATGGATCTGTCTAGAAGTGACTTTAAGCTTAATGCTTATGCAAAGCTGTTGTATGAGTATGTTGATGCAATGGATGCGAAAGATTGCTATGTGTGCATGCAGCTACCTTCTTCCGTGGATGAGGGTATTAGATACCATCATCTTCCATTAACCTATGGGATTTCTTGCAGCTTACTGCTTGGCATCTTTTATGAGAGAAGACAATTTGAGTATTTCTTTTCCAATTATGATGCAATACTTCCTGAATTACCGGCATATAAGCATTTGAATAAGTACGACTATTATAAGTCAGAGGACAGACTTCGGAAGTATTTCACACCAACCTTGAGTTTGGATACAGTTTATGCTCACCGACACAATCTAACGTTTATTGGCCAGATAGAGGATAGATATAGAAAACTAACCCAGACACGGAATACAGGAGAGAGTCCAGTAGATTGGACTGATGAGGAGAGATCGCATAGATCTAAGGGGAGTTATGGACCCATAGCGTTAGATCAGACGCAGAAGGGGAAGTTGTGTGTGAGACGTCCTCAGACTTATTATGAAAAAGTCCCGGTAGGACAGAGTACGTGCGATCATACCTTTACCATGGAGGACTCTGCTAAAATCTTTTTGCAAGATCCGGTGCAAGTGATTCCAACTGTGTTTTTTGTGTGTGGAAGGAATGCCTATGTGAGGTTGCCTGCGAATTGGTAAGGTACATGTTACTTGGCTATTATTTTTACGAAGATTTATCATACAGAAGACTTAAATCTTTTGGAAACTGGACATCATTCTAAAGTGCGGAGAGCTGCAAGTGCAGGAGCAGTGATTGGTGATATCTTTGGAGCAATGATACCAAGTTTGGGTGTGGTTTTGAATGACGTGAATATAAGAAAGTTGGCGACTGTGGTTGATGGGTAGTCAATGAATACGGCGAGGTCTTTGTTGTTGGTGGATGGAGAGATGTTGTCGATAAGAACTATGGTTTTGCAAAATCGTCTTGCTTTAGACGTGTTAATAGCAAAAGAGGGCGGAGTCTGTAAATTGTTGAAAGTTCAAGAATGTTGCACGTATATTCCAGATAACAGCAAGGATCTGGAGAAATATATTGACAACATTACCACGATTCACCAAGAGATTGCGGATTTGACTGAAGAGGGTGTGTGGGAAAAGATTGGTAAAGGATTTGGTCGTGTGGGAAGTTGGTTTGCGAGCCTGGGAAAAGGTTTCCTTGGATTTGTATTGAAGCCTCTTATTATTGTTCTGGTTTGTGTGATCTGCTTGTGGGGTCTCATTAGAGCCTGTAAGTGGTACAGAGGAAACAGAGTTGAAAGAGCTCTTAGAGCGAGTGAGAGGCAAATGTCTAGACTGCAGGACAGTCAATACCAGAATCTTAAGAGAATGGAGAGGTTCCGACAAAATAGAATGGCAACAAGTACTGTTTAGGTCGGTTCTTTCTCCAAGGGAATGTGGTTGTGATGGTGTGATGACATTTGTCATCAAAGGGGGAACTGATAGAGCGTCATAAGATTCTAAAATTTGTAGGGGTGCATCATATTCACCGTTAGTCAGCACCCGCATATTAATCAATGTATGTTTAGAAGTGTCATAGAAATGTACTGATGTAAGCGTTTAACTTAGAGGTGATTAGAAATGTAATAATGCTTTTGTGAAGATCAATGTTGCAAGTTATTGCAAATGTATTCAACAAAATGAGTAATCATTAGTTTTCGTACAATACAATGTATTAGGCTAAACGTGTGCCATGTTAAAGTTACGTATAGGTTGCTTATTCATGTACATGAAAAAAGTGAACTAATGCTTAGAGTGTGGTTTATTAGAGTGTTTAATGTGTAAAGGCCTGATCACATATATGCTAAAGAGAAGGCCTGTTTGTTCCTTATGTTAGCTAATGTTGTAGGCCGAAAATGATTCCCTTGGTAAAGGCTTTGGGTTGCAGGGAAATGTAAAATCTTAAAGATGTGAAATGGCTTTTCTCGTTCCCATGTTTCTGTTGCAGGTGCAAGGACATTTAGCTCGTTAGAGAGAATAGATCTTTGTTTTAGGAGTTAGGATGCTGTGAGAAGCCAACAGGAGAGTGCATTGGAATGTGAGATAGATACATTTGCTGCGCAAGGTGCCTGGGACCCAAGGTCAAGCGAACCGTCGTTGGATGCAAGACAACTTTGTGGAAAACTACCGAGAGAAGACCTGGCTGAAGAGGTGTGCCGAAGGGCGTGTTCTATGATTTTGGGGTTTTGTATTAGGGTCAGTGCCCCGTGGGTTGAGCAGATGAGGTTTAGACGGGAAGCTAGAAGGAGCATCTTAGAACGAGCTCTGACTAAGTGAAGGTACTTCTTAAAGGAGTCTTCACTTTTGACACCTTTTCCTTGATTCTCTTGCCTGGGATGGGAATGCTAAGTAGGGATGTCACCTTAGTGGTAGGGTAGGGACAGACTAACGTTTTCCTTTTTGACTAATGATTCCCAATTTAGACATTGGCCTTACAATCGCCTTTTTGATGATTCTAGAATCTGTAATTCTTTTCGTTCTGAGTCGGATGAGAGTCTTACGTAGGCTTGCATTTGTATTAGTGCCCATTTATCTTTTACACCTTGTTTTGAGGTGTTTGTATGTTCAGTTATTTTTGGTTGCAATAAAGTCTTACAAATTTTAGATTCAGAGTCAGTGGTCCTTTCCAAATGAAGTCCAATTGTGGTAGATATATTTTGATAATTGTGTTCATCCCCTCCACGCTATCTGGCAAATAAAAAGATCCTGGCGACCTGTGAGGATTCTTGGAGATAGGTAGGCAAGAATCTGGCTTTATCATTGGCATTGTAAATGTGTTTTTTATTTATGTGTTATGGATTGGATGTATGTGGTGTGTAGAATAAATCGGTGGTTTGGTTTGTAATTGGTATTTGTGTTATTGTGTGGTGTGAAATTGTGTGTTGTGTTTTTTGTTGTTGTTTAACTGTGGTATGGTGTGTAGTAGAATTATGTGGATAGGAATTATGTGATATTGGTTTGTATTAGAAGTATGCTTAGTGGGATTGGGTGTTTTGGTGTGTAATTAGGTGGAATTTGCTTTGTGTTGTGGAGTGTTATGTAGGGGTGATTCATTTTGTGTTGTGATGTTGAATTATGTGTTATGATGTGTCATTATGTGGTCTATATTGGATGTATGTTTTGTGTTATGTTAATATGTTGTTGATTATAAAAATTTAGTTTGTTGCAGAATTATTTGGTTTTGAATGGAAACGTTTTGAGTAGATTTGTGTGGTGTGGAATTGTGTGGCGTGGAGTGTAATAATGCTGAATATAGTATATGGTGTGGAGTATATTTATGTGGATTGTTGCTAAATGGTATAGTTTGTTGTTTTCCGTGTGAAATGATGAGGTAGTGAGTAGCATCTGTGTGTTGTGCCTAAAAATCAACTAAGACATTTATTGTGGTAGTAAAGAAACACCTTACAAAAGCACCTTAATAAAACCGATACAATCAATATTCTATGTGTGTGTGCCGATGTGTGAAACTAGTAATGAAAGCTGTTTTGTTTATAAACTAAGTACAGTACTAAAATGCACATAAATACGTTTTTATTTAAACAAGATAAATCTTGTGCAACCGCATGTGACAAAGCCTTTTTTTATTTGGAGGCAGGGAGGTCTGGCGGAAATTAAGATGGAAGGCTTTAGGCTAGCATTTGCACCTTCCCAGCTTTACAAGCACTATCATTAATGTGGGAAGTACTCATAAGATGGAATGATATGTAATGTTAATCTAAAAAGCCCTCTTGCACTGCTTTCATACATAAATGCAAACGTGTGTGTATCTATAAAGATAGTGATCGCAGACGAAAGCAACCTCCTGCAGAGACACGACCCTGTTACCCATGATCTACAGCAAGATGTAGTTGCTTTGTAGGCCCGTTTGCTGTTTTATTGTTTGACCCCTCCCCGCACTGTTTTTAGTTATTTTGCAACATAGAAACGCACAGCTTTTGTACAACATAAACACATATGTTTAAAAAGTGCACAAACGCTCCTTTAAATAAGAATTTTTATTTGTGAAAGTCTTCCAACACTCCCTTATGAACAAATCACCAGAAAGCAGTTAGCAACTCTAGCGCCTTGAGACCCTCATGGGTAATTTGCTGCGCTTTATAAATCCTGATTGATTGATGATTAAGTATGTAGGCTGCATAGGGGCGTGTGTGGGCCAAGTATTAAATGTATGTCCAATGTGGTACCGAGTAGTGTTCTTGCGAGATAATAAAACTAGCCAATCACATGCTCTGGATTTAAATAAAATATTTGCGAAGGTGACTCACAAGACAAGTGGTTACATGACAGTTATTGTGGCCAAAACGTTTTCCCCGAAGGAGTCACTGGAAAACATTATGGTAAACAGCATATTTTAAAGCACATTTGGCCAGCAACTTTTATCAGCGTTGGACATCATTTAAATATCACTTTGCCAGGTTCTTTTATATATAGACCAAAATATGTGGTGCTGCTTCTTCAGCGTATAAATGACATTTGAAAAAAAATGACATGCAAGAAATATTTTTAACAACTAAGCTTGGGGAATTCTTGGATATTTATTTATGTTAGTGTTAGATTATATTTAGGGCTCCCGGTTTTATGGTATTTATTTTTTTGACATTTTATCTGTATTTATCCATATTTATGTTGTGTTTTGTGGAGAAATTAAGCTGAAATTAGTATATTTCCACATTTATTTAACCGATAAATATGCACTCATGCTTGAATGCCTGTCATGTTTTAATGCTATGAACATCCGCAGAAGATAAATCAATGCACTTATATGAAAATATGATCAATTTCAGTGTCAAACTTGCGCATATCTGCTGCTGTTAAATCCTCTTTACTAAAATTCCTTTCTTTTTTAACCCCTTACATATCAATCCATGCAGCTATTGGCCTGGCAGTCATGGCAGACAGGTTTTAGAATTACTCCAAAAGCAACCCAATTTCCGTTTTTATCCACATTTAAAAATAAATACAGACAAGAAAATAAATTGTTTCTGTCTGTATTTATGTGTAAAAATCAGTAAAAACGGAAAACAGGGAGCCTTAATTATATTGCGGGAATACTACTTCGTACTGCACCAAGTGCTGCTGACTCTACAGGGACATCTAGTAACAACCTGTGGTACTGCACCCTCTCATGCTTAAGACAGGGACATCTAGTCACTGCCTCTTATGCTCATTCCATAAAGAAAATAAGCAGAAAAATAAATGATTGCTGAGCCTGGTGAGTGAGGGGGTGTTACTTTTTGTTTTTCTCATTCACTACGATTTTAATTGTGTCTGGAAATAGAACATTCCTTTATATTTTGGGGCTTGTGGTAAGAGAATAAAAGCTGAATGGCATCAGTAACAACATAGAGTTTTGAGACAAAAAAATTCACGCACTATTCTATTTCATTAATCAAAATTAAAAACATACCATGAACAGATGTTGGATTCTCTAGAATATAAACACTAAACACACAAGGCTGTGAAACTGGTATAAATTAGTTAAATACTAGTAACTCAAACATTATTTATGTAGTTCTAATTTAAACAAAATAAAAATCAAGGGGCATATTATCAAGGACGGCGTTAAAATTATCGCCGCTTTAGCAGCAGGAAACTGCCGCTAAAAGTGGCGATAATGGGCTTGATAATATGCCGCAGAGAATTCCAATAGAAGCCCATGTTCTGGTGTGAACATGGGCTTCTATTGGAATTCTCTGCGGCATATTATCAAGCCCATTATCGCCGCTTTAACTGTAGTTTTCTGGCGCTAAAGCGGCGATAATTTTAACGCTGTCCTTGATAATATGCCCCCAAATTGGTAGACAAAGTTAGATTCCGCTACAGATTCAGACACACCAGGGTCTTTACTGCATACTTAACATAGTAAATGGTTATGTAGAAATTGATATCTCGGCCGTCATTGATGAGGGTATTTTCAAAAAAGTTTCTGTCAATGAAGAACATGAGGTATCACAGATTTTAAACAAGCCTAGAGCGCTGTGGGGATGAAGGAGTGTGGTAGTGGCTGATTGCTGAACTTGAATTCCATGTTAACAGGAAAGTCTGTGTGGCCATTCTGTACGTGAAAACGAGCCAAACTGAAAGATAAAATAGTACACTGACAATCACATACATTAAGATTAGAGTAAGCGTACATGTAACAGGGGCAGTCTGCAGGGGAGGAAACCAAGCAATGAAAGGAGGGACAAATGCAACTACATGACCAGTAAAAAACATACATTTACGAGAGGCACTACAGAGAACCAATGGGAGCAATGGGCGTGCACCTAGGTTTGATCTTACCCCACAGAGCAGTTACAGCAGTCTTGAAGAGACAGCGCATGCGCTGACTAGGTGAGGTCTAATAATTGTAGCTGCCTACCTGTTACATGTTGGAGCTGCACCACATTATCAATGGTAATTCTCATTGTGACACAGGGACGAATTGACATGGTAAATCCTGTTTGCCACTGGCATAAGATACTATTTTATCGATAGTGAACAATCAATTTATCTAGTTTTACAATTGGTTCTCCAAGTATTCTCCGAGTACAGCAATATGAAGCAGTCAAGGTGCCATTTAGCTTTAAATTGACATTTTCATCTATCTGTTGTTTATGGGATAGAATAATGGGACTTTGTAACTTTTTTGTAAAATTTCTTCTAACCCAGTGGCAGAGGCCGCCCATGAAGGTGTTCCCACCAACCTTCCCACTGGCCCATTCAGGACCTTCCTTTCTGCCGACCTTTTCCTAGCGGGGACAATGCCAGGCGAGAGTCAACAAAAAGGCAGGGAATGAGGCGAATAACTGGCTTGTGGGCAAATGTGCCCTTGTGAAATGTGACTGGTGCTCATTTTTTGTCCTCTGTTGCCTTTGGGTCGGGTGCGCACACTATTTCAGTTGCAAAACATAATGCAAGGAAGCAATGCACCCTACTTGCTGGAGGCACTGTAGCATTGCCGGCAAAGGCTTACAGCTCATTACCAGAGCCAAAGCATGCCACTGCCATGACTCCGCCGCCCACACACTGCCAGCCCCGTGGGAATCTCAGGATACGGCGGGTGGGATGCTGCCGACATGGTGAAATTTTGGTGACCACCGCCTTGGGCCTTGAGAAGCTGGAGTAGGAGGGAAGCACAGCTGGCGCTGTTAACTTGATTTCATGACTGGTGTTCCTTGAAGGTCAGAGGTGTCAGAGTTGAGTGAAATAGCTCCTCTGTGTCCTGAAGACCCAGTTCTGACACTCACCTAGCCTAAAAAGACATGATTTCCAGAGTTTGAATCCACAACATCACCTGCTAGAGGACTACTCAGTAGAGAGCCCTAATGTATTGGCTCAGTGAGACCTACTTGTGTTTGGATGAGTTCACCCTTGTGGAAGTATATAAGACCCATACAGAAGCTATCTGTTCTGCTCTAGAATTTCACTCACAACCGACTGTGGGATGGTCAGGGTGTAGCTAGCTTTAAGGTGGTTTTCGGGGCATTACAATGTCCTAATTAATCCCTTTCCTCGTTCAGGAATACTCAAAGTACAGCCGGGGGACACATGCGGCCCTCCTGTCCTTTAATTGCTGCCCCCTGGTGAACAGCAGCACTGGGCTGCTGTTTACTTCACAGAGCAGGAACATTCAGAAAGCTGTGAAACGAGCATTCATTATTTACATATAAACTGAAGTAATGGTAAAGAGGCAAATAAGGTGTCCTAGACTACATATCTTTAGGAACACCTTTAGTTTAGAAGACATCTTGCACTAAACATGTAAAAACATAATAAACGTTCTGCATTTAAAAAAAAAAGTATATTTTATTGACATGCATGAGCTTTTTACCTTGGTGGATCAGATGATATCACTGTATTGAGAGGCGTTTATTAGCAGTGATAGTTTTCAAACATGATCTTGGAAACATTCCTGCTTCCTCCATTCTGAAAACAATGTCATTAGTAATCCAAGAGGCAAGTCTTGTCATATGCACGTTGTGTGTAGCCTTGGTTGTTATATAATTAGAATGCCATTGTAGTTTAATAAGTAAAGCACAATAGAAGGTTTTGTAGCACACATCCTGAGCTCGTGTATTTCAAGGGGCGCCCATATGTGGTAATGAAGAAAAACAAGGCAAAGTGAAACTAACCAATTGCCTAGGATCACACAGTTTAGTCAAGTGGGGAAGTCAGAACTGATACCAGGTTTTCTGGTTTCACATTTGGCAATTCAGCCACCATATGAGTATCTCTTTCACATTAGAAGTTAATGTTTTGACTTTAATTCTTGGTGCATGCAAATAGAGCTCTGGTGGCAGACTGAAGTCACGTAAAGGCTCGTTTTGTTGTCCACAACATGCACCTGCTTAACGTCCCCCTATGCCCACCTTTCATCACGGGACCCTTGCCCTGCTGGCATAGACTTAGTCCTCGGGCATGCCACAGAAATGTTTGGGAGTACCCATCCTATAGTTGTTTCTTAGTCCAGTGCTTAATTTGTAAAAGAAAGAGTGCCGGTGCCTGAAGTTCTGCTCAAACGTCCACAGTTAGTGCTATAAAATGTCGGCATGCCGCATACCAAGGGTGGTAGTCTTAAATCCACCTCAGGCCTCCTAAATGTAATACCAGACACTCCATGCTCCTTTATCCCACTCTTGCCGGTTGCTGATTTCTCCCTTTCTGGCAGTTTTGCAGTTTTTCTCTTCCTCCATCTTTCATTTTTGCTCGTTTTTTCTTCTCTTACTGTCAATAAATATGTGATGTGGTAACACAAGTGCAGGTCCCCTAAAGTAACTGCTGGTGGCCAGCCCAGCAACCAGTGGCTCAAATTAAGCTCAGACTTGATCCAAGCCCTCTCTGTCAGGTATGATGGAAGTGTGTCAGATTTCACCAATGACCAGAAGCACTGGCGATACAAAATATTATTTCTCAGAATCTTAAAAGTGTTTTTTTTTTTTAAATTAACAAAAGCTAAGCAGTGGCGTAACGAAACCTGAGTGGGCCCCCCTGCAAAGTACATGGAGGGGGCCGCCCACCCACGACTTACCACTGTGCCCCACTGCCAAAAAATCTGGTATATTTTTAAGTGAAACCTCCAACATTTAATGGAACGCCTTTATATTGCCTAGCTCAGTGTTTCCCAAACTGTGGTCCGCGGACCCCCAGGGGTCCGTGACACATTCCCAGGGGGTCCTTAGGTAGTAATTTTAAAAGCACAACAAAGTTCCTTGTAGCATTAGCAGTTTTCCAGCAACAATAAAAGTGTCAAGATAACGTCAGTGATTAATGTACGTGCTTGAGAGAGAAGAGAGTCTTGTCAAGTGACTTATCTAATGTAGCACAGAGGGTTAATATGCCTACTGCAAAGAACGTGTACCATACATTTTAAAAAACAGTTTATGTGCATAGGTTAGTGGGTTACTGCTTTTGTCACAGAGATTCTTTTATTACTGTGCAGTTCATAAGTGACAATCGTAATCTAGCACAGTGACCTATAAACTCTCATCAAAGAGCTGCTTGCAAACTGCATGGTGCAAGTTAGAAACATGTTTTTTCCAAGTCTTTCATCATCCTGATGCTGCTAAAAAGGTTTATTTGGGTGGAAATACAATTTTATTGTTAAAGTCAATGCTAACTACTGTGTTATGTTCTGAATCCTCAGTTTGTGCTTCTCCAGACCAAGCACTCTTTAAAAATACCTACCAGTATGAATGACATGTGATTCCTATACCTTGTAGTCGCATTTGCCTTATGTAACATTTTCTATACCCTGATTTACACGTATAAATCATTGTCTCTATGGGGCAGATTTACAAGGAAAGTGACTCAGTGTGTGCCCCAAGCCATTTGGCTGCGCCGCACTGAGTCACTTTCAAAGCACAGGGATGTGACATATTTACAACAATATGTTGCATCTCTGTGCTTCCCCCTGCGCTGGCGCACAAACTGCTGCCATGCGCCCGCACAGGCACATTCGCACCATGGTGCAAGGATGCCTGCAGAGTGGGGAGATTGTTTATATGCAGGAAGGGTTCCCTTCATGCACATAAACAATCAGAAATGGCGTTTTTTAACTTCTAAGTTTGCTGCATTTGCACACATAGAACTTGTGAAACTTCATTGTTTTACTGATTGTTTATGTGCAGGAAGGGACACCTTCCTGTACATAAACAATCACCAGAGGTGATATCCTCTTTCTATGTGTGCTGCAGAATGCAACACGCATAGAAAAAGGAAAAAAATGAGGAGAAATTAATACATTTCTCCTCGTTGCGCCTCCCTACGCCTCCCCTGGGGAGGCATAGCATTCGGACACATTTCCAGATTTACGATTTCTAGTAAATCTGGAAATGTGTCTGGTTTCATGGGTGTTACATGGGAACACCCACAGCAACACCCATGGAACGCCCCTTTCACGCAAAGTGCGTATGCAAATGGACCATATTTACAAGACCAGGAAAAGTCACGCAGGGCAGCTTTTCCTGCCTTGGAAATATGGGGCACTAAAATACGTCACCGGTGCGTCACTTTTTGTGACGCACCCGTGGAGCAAGGGGCTTGTAAATCTGCCCCTATATGTGTGTGATGTAAAGTGCTCTGACATCCTTCAATGGTATGAGAGATGCTATAAAATAAATTAAATACATGTGACAGAGGGGCTATGGAGAGATGAGAGGCACTGTTGGAGGGTGATAATAAGGGAATCATTGAAGAACCCCAACAAAGATTGTCGTATCCTGGTGCATAGTAAGGTCATCATTTACTATTCTTTTAAAGCTGATACAGTTCAATATATAATGATACATTTGTTATAGAATGCACTATTGTTTCCTAAATTTTCTTGGGGGTGAGCCTCCCGAATGCTTCTTTGTAGTGTCAAGGCTCACTCACTGCACTTGGTGTGCACTGTATGGGGACTGGTCTGAAAACATTTGCCAGGGCTGCTTTGGGTTTCCAGTCTGGCCCTGGCAGGAGCCTCGTACTGCTAATTAAAACCAACCATTTAAAAGTTAGTCACGGAGATGCAGCACTAACCTTCCTGTTTTTTGCAAATTCTTTCATTATAAAATACTAAAATCCTTAGTAATTCGAGTATTTCTTGTATGCACACGTGTGTTTATTGTTTTTGAATTACTGTTTTAATGTTTGAAATTTAAATTATACAAATTGCTTGGGGGTCCCCGGCTTCCAGAGGTGACTCAATGGGGGTCCTCAGGAGTCAAAGGTTTGGGAACCACTGGCCTAGCTCAAAGTTTGAATAAGAAAGTGAGAAAAACTCTTAACATATAAGCTACACCATTTGTAACATTATTGTTAAGAGCAGATTATTTTTCTGAGACAGCAATCAGAACAATGTCAAGGAGCTGGCCTATTGCCTCCGGAACCGCGTAGAATGTTAGTGTGAGTGGAATGCTTGGGTGCCTGTGTGTGTGAGCGACAGTTGGGAAGATGGGCTGAGCAGCAAGGAGGCTGCTCGTGGTGGGGCTTGTGCTAGCTTGCTGTAACTTCTACTTATGGACTTAATAAACTACATAAAATCATCTTGGCTACGTCTACTTCGTCACCTGAACATGTGGGGCAAGCCCACTACAGAATGTTTCATGCAAAAGCCATAAAAAATAGTTTCTTTTAGATCACACTAGGTCCTCACAGTTGAGAAATGGGAGGACATCACAGAGATTATTTGCAGTAATATTAGTGAGCTGCTGCTGTGTATCACTATTGAAAACACACATCACGATCCCTGAATAACATTTGGAATTTGAACCAGTGTGCCTGTGTACTGCCCGTGGCATGAAAGCCCTGATATTGAGTCAAAAATTCAAAGCTGTTCCAAACAGGGGTCCCAAAAATTCTTAAGATGTCTCTGGTCCTTAATCATTGGTGCAGTGCTTGGTGTATATTTTTGCAAGCAAATGAGGGCAATTAATTATATGATGTCTAAGAGCAAGACCCTCTGAAGTAGCCAAATTCCACACGCACTACACTCTCACATCAAGTACGAGTGCTTTATGCTGGATCGTGCTTATTATTCTCACATGCATAGTTTAATTTAGCATTGCACCACTGTAACTTTATTTCTTTGGTGCAGACTTAATTTAAAAGATAGAAGCACAGAGTTTATAAAAAATAAATAAATGCTCCTGCATTGAGGAGTCATTGAGAGGAAGATGGAGAATGCATAGCTTTAGAAACCAAGGTGATGCAGCTTTTTCACAATGACCTGCAGACACACTGTCAATGCTTGACTACCAGCTGAACAGCCCTGCCAAGTATCACGCATCAGGCGTTAGACTAACGCATTTCAGTGTGGTGGTTCGCATCACCACACTGAAATTTATAGCACCTCAGGTGTCTGCAGGAACGCTGCTATTCAGCACCTCCACTGACTGCCAAAGCTCTTAGCTTGGGGGATCGCTCAGCTCGTGGCAGCAGGCTTTGGGGCTGGCTTAACTCACTGCTGGCTACAATGTTTTACCCGATACCGTGCATTTACTGAGGTCACCTCATGAGTCTTAATTTGCCCAATCACCATAGGCGCTGTGGGCGTGCACGGCTGCGCGGCACAGTTTCCGTTCTTTGGCAGCCTGCGCACTTTGGGCCTGCCGCTTCACCTCGCTGTAGGAGAGTAGGATCTGCTTCACATGTTTACCCCCACTTTTTGATGGTGTTTCACTGTTTTTCGACTTTAGCCTGGCTGGGACCCTGCTATTCCGGGCCCCAGCTTAGCTGCTTCCTCTCTAAATTGATTGCATGTACTTTAGGTACACCACAGATTGGATCCTGAGGTACCCTTGTGAGTCCCTAGTATATGTTATACTATGTACCCAGGGCATAGATACCCCAGAGGCCAATCAGGGGCTGAAGCATGTATTATGCCACCCCTGGAAAGCCACCCAAAATGACACCACAGATCTGCTACTGCAGCATGGGTAAGGTGGTGCCTGCACCCCTTACTGTGATATAGGTTACCTATATCACTATATATATATATTCACACATATAAACCTATAAGTCACTCCTATGGCAGGCCTTATCATTCCTGAAGGTAGAGTGCTTGGTTCTTATGTGAGAGGGTGCCCCTGCATGAGCAGAGCCCCTCTGCAGTGTTCGGAGACCATTCTCTGATGCTGTTTGTAGTGCAGCCTGACCATATACTCTTAAGTGCATTATAACCCAATGGTAAATGCTAACTTTAGACTGGCTGCACAGAAACATGTCATGTTTGGTGTCAAATACCTTGGAATCATACCTCTACACCAGTAACTGGTGTGGGAGTATGATCCCACCCTTCTAGAGGGAGAGACATGACAGCACTGGTATACCCGGTAGAAACTTAACAGAACCTATAACCAATAAGGGGTTGTTTGGACTGATACAGGGTGCCCACCAATACTAGTGGACAGCATATACCAGGCCAACTTCTCACACTCGCCACACGAGGCCCGGCCGGCGTAATGATTCGGCCGTGGTGATGCATCAGCATGACTGTTCAGCTTGCTGCCTGCAGTCAAGTGCAGCCAGTTCTGCCAATGCCACGAGATTCGGAGTGGAGTATCCGATCTGGCCTGTGGCCGTGCTGCCCGGGACTGTACCAGGGCAAACGTCACAGACCTGGCCCGTACCTTCAATGACCGTGCTCGCAGCTGACACAGTAAGTGAATTGTCAAGCTGCTATTTGTTCTTGTATTCCTAATGTAATTAACTTGTAGGAGTGCTTCAGTTACAGACAGCAGCTCTGCATGCAGTGAGTCTGTCTACACAGAGTTGAATTCAGCCGCGCATGTAAAGTCAGGGCAGCAGCAGAACATAAAGAGAATACTCGACTTCTGCATGTTAAAATTAATGCAATACTCTGCTATCAGTGCTAGAAGGTTAAAGGGTCGAATCTGTTTTGATTGAATCGAATTTACGATTTAAAGGTCACACATGCATGTCTGTGAACAGACTATAGGCAATCTCAATGCCTAATTATCACGCACATCAAGCCGAGCCCTCCTCTGTGAGTGAGTACCTTAAAGCCTAACAGTTTCAATATCCTGCTGCGCGGCATTGGCTCACTAGTACATCTTAAGCAGTTCAATAGCGCTAATTTGACCTGAAAATATTGCATGCAGGGCTGAGGGCTGCTTTGTGACAAGGTAAGGGCGGGGAGCCTCTCCTTACCTCCATGGGCCTGCCCAGTTGGAGTTGCAGCAAAGACAGCACAATGGTGACAGTTTTTTACCGTGGCCGACACTCCTAGGACCCTGTACTCTTCGGAGTCGCCCTTCTCTTCCACCCCTGCAAAATCCTTCTCTCCCTCGCATGGGTCTTGGGGTGGCCTTAGCTGTTGTAAGGGGGTAGAACTACTGTCAGTCACCTCCCAGTCCCAAATTTCCTGCTGACCACGTATGTTTGCAGCAGCATGCTCGCATATTTCCGCCAATAGCCCCCAAGTCCTGCAGAGGCCATGGGTCTATGGTCTGCCTAAGCAAGAGTTAGCACGAAATGTGTGCACTAAAGCGGGGCCCAATAAGAGGACTCCAGTCATCAAAATCTGGCACTCACCGGCCAGGTCAGTGACAAAATCCATCACCGGGAGCGGGATAGTGGTGGAAAAAGAGATGGGCACACAAGGGTGGACACTGCCTCCCCTCTGGGCTAGGAACCAGCCCTGGGCATGTTTAAATGAATATCCAACGCTCAATCACTGCCTGTGTACACTGCACAGGAATGTGTGTGTTTTGATTAACAAAGACAAATGACCTATTGGTACCTCACACCCTCAAATCAGGGCCCATGCGGAATTGCAAAAACATCACATTGCAATTAGCATCTTGAACTATTGCCCCGGGATAGGTGCGGTTGGGACACTAGGTCCAGTATTCATCATTCTGAGAATGCTCCACAAATTACCTATGTTTTAGAAGTACTGAAGCATTAATGATAAATAAGTGAGGCAAAGGCATTCATTAATCCTTGGTCAGCCATTCTCCCAGGTGAGGGTTCAAGCCAGCCTGAGTATTGCTGACAAGGTTTCAGGTTGCTATGTGTGACATTTTCATAAAGTCATTGTAATTAGTTAGCCCGCAGTCCTTTGCACAAGTTTAAAATATACTTACAGTTTCTCATTGCATAAATGGGTCTAATTTCTTACATTTTTATGGTTCCCTCATCTTCATTGCTTGATTTTTTTGTTTGCAAGAAAGTGTCACTCATGCTCGTTGAAATGTCACTCATAATTCTATTGAAATTATGAAAATGTCACACATAGCAATCTGAAACCTTGGCAGCTATGGCTGAACAGTTTTTGACTTCTGTTTTTGCTTCTATTTCTTTACTGAATCTGGTTCGTAAAGTTATAAACAACTCCATCCCCACAATAAAAAGAACTTACCTAACTTACAGGCACATGCACCAAAAGAAAAACCGGTCGCAAACGGGAAGATTCTCAGAATCTGCCCCTTTGCGACCGGTATTTTTGCATTTGGGATGCATCATCCCAAATGCAAAAATTGCAATTTAAGTAATCTCTAAATTGCGATTACTTAAATTGCGATTGCATTTAAGGAATCCTAAATTGAGATTCCTTAAATGCAATGCATTAAAGTAAATAAATTAGCGATTTCGCTAATAGGGTGCGCAAATTACCATGAAGTTGAACTTCATGGTAATTTGCAAAACCTTTGAAAAAAGCACTTTTGTGCATTTTTCAAAGTTTCATGTTGCGCACACACATGCCCTTAGGGCATGTGTGTGCGCAACATATGTGCACAGGTCAATTCTAGGGGTGCAACAGGGTGTCTTTTTAACACCCTTGCACCCTTGAAATTGCATGCGCAAATTGTGAGTACCTATTGGTACTCGCAAATTGCGCTTGCAATTTCCCAATTCATTCCTATGGGCCTGTAGGCCCATAGGAACGAATGGGAAGCTATTCCTTATTTGCGACTCGCAATTTGCGATTCGCAAATAAAGAATGTGTAGGAATCGCTATTATTATAGCCATTCCTACATGCATAGGATTTTGCGAGTCCTTAATTGCGAATCCTTAATATTCGCAATTAAGGACTCGCTAAATCCTAGCTTGATGCATGTGCTAGCTAGTTGCTTGCAGGCTTCTGTAGCGTCCATGGAGGCAGGCACAGACTGCTGGTGCTATTGCACGTGCAGTTTACACTGTACTCACATAAAAAGAAACGTACCTAACTTAGTTGCTTGCAGGCTTCTGTAGCGTCCATGGAGGCAGGCACAGACTGCTAGTGCTATCGCACATGCAGTTTACACTGTACTCATGACCCACCCTGCCCCACCCACCCTGCGTGATGGTGCACAGATTGCGCACCAAATGTTAACATGCTGCTGTGCGTCGGCGTGATCCCAGCCTCTGTCTCTGAGGTCGAGGGCCTGTTTTAATAATGGCCTACCGCCCGTGCACAGAGTCAGCCTTTGCAGTGCATGGGCAGCAGGCCATTATCATTATTTAAATGCTCCTCTGCATCGGAGACTGTGTCCAGCCGATGCATGCGGTGACAATGTGCGTTGAAATTTTGAGCCAGTCTGCAATGCGCTGAGGGGGCCCCCTGGGCCGCGGGGGCTGCGGGGGCCTTTGTTACGCCCCTGAAGCTAAGACCGTACGACTTGGTAATGTTTTAATACAGTGCTTCCCAAACGTTTTAGATCCACAATCCACTCTTCAGAATGGCAAACTCTTGCTATCCATCTAGCTTTAATGGACATGAGTGTTGCTATTTTTTTACATAACGAAAGCATTGTGTGGTAGTTCACTGTCATGTACAGACAGCACATTTTACACTGAAATGGGCACTAAATTTGCAAATATATACAATTTTACTGATAAAACTATTTTTGCACACAAATGATAGTGTGTGGAAATCGGCTTTCAGTGAATGTTTATCATTTTGCATCACCAAGTAACGTGTCTTGATTTGTTTTGATCCTTTAAAATCTTTGTTTCCATCACACTTCAGAATTACAAAATAAGGTTTCATTTTTGCTTTCTTAACTCCTGATTGTGTACATTACATGTGTTCATATTTTGTTGTGTGTTACAAAAAAATAATGACATCATACAGCCTTTCCTTTCACAGTCTCTATATACAGCAAGATTGTCACATAATTCCCTTTACTTTTGTTTCTCTCACTTCAAAGTGAGAGGAGCTTGTACACACTAAGCCCCATGTTAGAAAAAAGAAAGCAGCAATTTGTCAGAAATCATATTCTGACTTTTGAACTATAGGGACGATTACGATGCGGCCCGTAAAGGCTCCGACCGCTGGTCGGAGACTTCCGGGCCGCATCGTAATTGGCACCTCGGTATACTTTCCGACCGTTGCATTACTGGCGGTCGGAAACTAAACCAGCCGGTCATTCTGGATGGCTTCCGACGGGCGCATGGAGCCCGCCCGCCAGCCAGTCAGAACTGGCTCGTAATACCAAAAGGAGTGCCTTTTCGCCCTTGGGATTACGATGCATGGTTTCGCCATGGTGTCCATACCAGCCTGCCCGACATGGAAGCCATGTCGGAAAGTGTGTTTGGGGGCCCCCAGCAGGGCCCCCTTGGGTGCGCGGCCTCCGATTAGGGGCCGAGGGGGTACCATGATTCCTGCACCCCGTGGCAGGCACCTTGAGGTGCCTGCCACGGGGTGCAAGGATAAACAGCACCTCTCATTTCCCTATGGGAGAATGTATTACGGCCAGTTTACGGCCGTAATGCATGCTCCCTAGGGAAATGTAGGAATGCGACTGAACAGTGTTCGGTCACCTCTTAATGAGGATGTCAGGACCGCCAACCAGAGGTCGATCGGTCCCAGGACCGAGACGGTGTTGGGCGGACTTCGTAATTAGGCCCTATGTCTTTGAATTCTGGATTAATCTGTTCACATTTGCTACACTTTAAAGGCATTTTTAATTACTGCTTGGACTTTCGAAACCTAGCAAAAAAACGTCAATGAAAAACTATTTTAACACCATGCTATAGCCCACCTCATCAATTACTGTTATTGGTAAGTTGGTTACAATTGGTCCCAAAGCACACAATACCATTGAATATGTAGCATCTTGAGTGTAGGATGCAACTGATGAAAGAAAATTCTTCTGAGGCTTGGGTTCACATTTTATGTAAGTGCCACGCATTCAATTAAAATACATTTGAAGTCACAGGCATGTATGCGTGCACACACACACACACACACACAAAGAAACACACGTAAACACACAACACAACCGGTGCATTAACCCACCGACAGATGTTAATGGCAAAGCAAACCCTACGGTTTAGATCCGTGCCGCAACAACATCTCTGCCCAAGTCTAAACAGTGCCAGTACACTACAAGGGCAGATGGGCCATGGCTGCAATATAGTGGGCAGGGGCAGACATCAGCAGGGCCGAAAGCATCACTAAGGTGAAGCCTCCGTTCCTCGTGGCAGCCCTGCAATGCTCCCTGGTGGGAGACGTCTGATTGCTTGGTATTCTATGGCATTCATAGCACTGCTGGAGGAATCCCTGGGAAGCTACGGGGGAGACCTGTGGGTTTCAATTGGGCCTCAAGACTGTATGCTATGCTAATTCTGGGATGCACAAGTATTCCGGACAAGAGAGGAATTCCTTCACCAGTATGACATATGCGAGCACTATCAGCAGAGTACTCTCCAGGATTTTCCTTCTTTCTTGTGTTATTTACCCACATTAGGGAAGATAATATTAGGGGGTACTATGCAGGAGGGCAACAAGACCCAAATTTCAGGGGGGCTTACACTTTTAGCAATGGGTCAGAACAATTGATTCTAGATGTGGAATCTGATCTATCCTCATAGCCAATTAAAGAAAAAGAGGTGACAAACTTTACAATTTAAACATATTGGACAAACAAGTTATTATAACACACATGTTTTTGTAGATTTGATACTGCTCCTAGGCTACTCACTGTGATCTTTAAAAAGCAGATTGAGTGCATTGACAACTAAAAAACAGCGACAGATTTGAACCCAAAGCACATAAGATACGTTTTTGCGAAGTTATTTCAAGAAAACATCCGTTTTGTCAACTCATTGCAAGTCAAGTCTAAAAAAATGCTCCTGTCCCATTAATGACTGAAGGTCCAATTGTGAAAGTAAAGCTGCTTTTGTGCCACAGCCATACCAGACTCCCCTTTGGTAATCTAAGAGAAGGTTTTGTTCTTTGATTAATGTTGCTATTTGTTTTAACACTGATCTTTCAGTCTTGTTGTCTAGAAATAGTTGATTATTGGCCGCAAGTTAGAAAGAGCCCTTGTTTGAAGCCCTCTTTGTTTTAGGGAGTTCTTTTGCGAATGCGCCTTTATCCAAAGAGTTGTTGATAGCTCCGGATGGATTAGATGCAGCCCTATTAATGAGGATATTCTTTCATATATGAGCAGGACATGGGTCTGTCGGTGGTCATGCTGGACTACAAGCTTTTGCATCGTTGATGATGTACTGTGTGGTTGCTTTCATGATGTGCCGTCTGGTAAACCAGACGGCACTGCTTGAACTGTGATTGAGCAATGATTGAGCAATAGGGAGGGAAGCCCGGGGTTTAAAATCATTGGAGGGTTAGAATAATGCAGGCGTGCCAGGCACACAGAAAGGGCCTTTGAGGCCTTTGACTGTGCTGCCAAAAAATGAGGATGTCCTAAGTTATTGCCACTTCGGGTACTATGGATAGAGGACCCTTTTTCATGTGAACTCATCTAGCCGGTCTGTTCTTGTGCTCTTGAGGCCCACTGTCAGCTCTCCTTGTTCAGATGTCCTGTCTCATGTTCCAGTCGCTTTAGTACGGTCTGCTGTTCAACCATAGGTCATTTCTCCATGGCATAGGGCAGGTTCCACTGAAGTAAGGCAGGCATCTGGTATCTTGGCGCGAGCCAGCTTTCCCTGCTACCTACTCCTATGTTGTTCTTCAGAAGATAAGAAAATGATACATCCATGCTGCACACCATATAAAGGTGGAGCAGTAGCCATTCCAGTAGGTGTACGTTGTATAGTCATTGACAATTATTGGGAAGAATATATATATTGAGTTTGATGATTATGTATTAATTTTTCAATTGAGATGCAAATATACATCAGTTTAGTACCCATGCAATGACACATTTTACGGAGTCCACAAACCATATGAAAATCCATATTCATTTAGGAAGAATATAATGTTGCGTGAATGCGCTCTCTATACACAATAAGATACATATTCCGACAGAACAACTGTGCACCACCCAGCTCCATGGAGTCACTGTCATTCACTTACAATGGGACTCAAAGGCACAATGTGCGAAACAGAAACTGTGAAAGGAAATGCAATAGATGCTTGAAAGGAAAGAAATTAAAACAATATGATTTGGACTAAAAATTACTTATGAAACCACTGCACTGTTTCTGGATAATGTGTTAGTTATTTCATGGCAATCCATTACGTAAATTCATGAAGTAGTCTGAAAAAGTTAAGATACTTGTGTAGCACTGTGATGCACTTTATTTAAAGCACCATAGTTAATGGATGTGTTTCAGAATTTCTGAGATTTAGAGATTTACTTTTTGGGTCTGGCTTCACTTTACAGCAGTCAATTGACCTTATGTGATCAAACGAAAAAGAACTTTAAGAAGCATACCTGAGAGAGGGGTTTGTCTTTGTCCACATATTGGTTACCTTGAGTACAGTATTTGATTGGGCAGAAGGTGTGTACTACCATTGAGAAACATTGGTTGTCGTACTCCTGTTGACTCCTGAAGGGAGTTTAGTCACCTGAAAACATAACAATGTGGCAGTTGACAATGGGAAAACTCATCTACCATGCTGCAGTATTGGCTAATAATATTGTTAAAGCTTCATGACATGCTCACTATGTGCATTAACTATATCGTAGACCATGTTTTTATTGATAGGCTAATCCTATTGGCAAATATACCTTCTTAATAAGGATGTTCCCTCTTTCAAAATGGGTGTGGCAACCACCGTAATGCTGCAAAAGCATCAGTGTAATAAGAAGTTTGTTCTGCCCTCTCATCCCAGCACTCCGAAAGACAAGCCAGTTGCTGCAACCTCAATAGTCTCTTGTCGATCCTTCCTCCCACACCATTGTCAAATCTTTGCTGCTGTCCTTTCGGCAGTAACTGTGCACACTCTACTGTTAAACTGCCCCCTGTGCACCCTGCCAATTCTGCTTACTAGTGTTAGCTAAAGATCATTGTAAGTGGTCAGGGGGTGATACTTCCCATGAATTCCAGCAAGCAAAACAAGCAAAGAGACTTCTTGTAGGTGGGTTTGGGAAAGTGAGCTTCTCCCAAGAGAAAAAAAAAATGTATTGGGGTCAAATTTGCTAAAAAACCATAGACGCTGAAAGGGCATTCATGAAACATTCCTGTACTTTTAAAGCGTGTGAGAGAAGCCTGTAGGTTAGAAGTTTGCCATTGGAACCCCCTATAAAACGAGTACACGGTCTCTTATGACAAGAATGACCTCAAATGTCAAAATTCATCATTTTGCTATGGATGCGCTCCATATGCTAAGAATTATGTACGGTAGCAGAACAATGGTTCTGGTGTGGCCAAAAGGCTCAATATTAAAGTGATCCTGCGGAGAGCACTTATGACTAGAGAAATGAAAATTAATTTCTTAAGGTAGCAAAAACAATGTACACAGGGACATAGGTCAGTTCATGTGAAAGATTTATTTCCACAATAATAGTATTCAGGGGCTCACACAATAAGTGAAGGAAGCGTGACGTGCAGAGTGATGGTGTAGTTTAAAATTACGGCATCGCATTGACAAAAATTGTAGAAAACTCCTCAAAAAACTTTTTATACAATAGGAACAGTTTATTGAAGAGTTTATGTTGTAAGGGGTCAACGGCGTTTCGATCTCAATTGTTCGAGATCATCATCAGAACATATAAAGGGTGAGCAAGCTGAATCTAAAATGAGGAAAAACGGGCAATTTAATAAACTATTGTTTGATCCCTACAGGTAGTACAAATAAAAACATTCAAAGGCTCCATTTTATAAACATTACACACATGGATAATTATGAATAAAAATCCTAACCATATTACTTGGCATAGGGTGTATGTAGTAATAAACTGTATGTGATATATCTAACCATGCCAAAGGGTCAAGGTAGGTGTAGGAACACATGAGTTTAGAGCGTTATTCAGTGGCGATTATTATCTATAATTATCCATGTGTGTAATGTTTATAAAATGGAGCATTTGAATGTTTTTATTTGTACTACCTGTAGGGATCAAACAATAGTTTATTAAATTGCCAGTTTTTCCTCATTTTAGATTCAGCTTGCTCACCCGTTATATGTCCTGATGAGGATCTCGAACAATAGAGATCGAAACGCCGTTTACAACATACAACATAAACTCTTCCTATTGTATAAAAAGTTTTTTGAGGAGTTTTCTACAATTGTTGTCGATGCGATGCCGTAATTTTAAACTTCACCATCACTCTGCACGTCACGCTTCCTTCACTTATTGTGTGAGCACCTGAATACTATTATTGTGGAACTAAATCTTTCACATGAACTGACCTATGTCCCTATGTACATTGTTTTTGCTCCCTTAAGAAATTAATTTTCATTTCTCTAGTCATAAGTGATCTCCACAGGATCACTTTAATATTGGACCTTTTGGCCACATCAGAACCATTGTTCTTCTACCGCATATTTCACCCCAGGTTCACGTATTTGGGCACCCTTGTTTTTCTTAAAACCAAGAATTATGTACAGCATGCCAGAGCCTGCATTCTTCCATGGGTAACATCTCCCGTTCGTATGACGTTAGTGCCCTCATCCATACTGCAAGCATAATGTCCAGTATGCCAGACAGGCAGAACACTTGCAGGCACAACACACATACACTCACAAACAAACATGCACTCATACACATACACATTCTCTCACAGACACTCATTCATTCTCACACTCATTTTCATTATATCTGTTGCACTCTTTTGTACATTTGTTTTCTGTCATACTCACACAGACACACACACATGCTGCCCCTCACACACCCATGAGTCAAATCTGCTTATATGCATTAGAAAGGCTTACACTGTTGCTGCCCCTGCTATACCTGTCTTGCCTTTTAGTGAAGCTTAGTAAAACATTTTCTCCATTCTCTATTTAGAAATCATAACATATGGCATTGTCAATACTTGCTACAAGTATGATGTGAGTACAAAAAGTGTGTTTCCTTAAAATAGAAGTAACGGGTTCATATTTGGTGTCACATGTTAATCAAGCAGCAACACTATTAACTAATTCACTCCATTGACAAACATGTTTTTTTATCCAGTAACACTTTGCATGTTGGGATTTTCAGACTCAACTTACAATGTAAAAAAAAGAGGGACCAGTGTGCCTGTGTGAGTGCAGAGTGTGCAGCGAAAGAGAAGAGTGAGCTACTGGAGTGACTGGTGAGCGCTTGGTGAGAGGAGTTAGTGCATTGAGAGTGGTGTGTCCCAGTGAGATCTATCAGACTATTGTGCTTGTGTGCAGGGTGAGCTGCATGAGTGATGTATGAATGGACTGTCTGAGTAAGTGCAGGCGGAGCAGTGTACCCGTGTGAGTGCAGGGTGAGCTGTTTGAGTGCCTATGTGAGTGCAGAGTGAGTGATGTGCTCATTTGAATTTGGGTGCGGGTGAAAGTGCAGAGTGTGAAGAATGAATGTATGGTGAGTGATGTGCTTGTTTAAGATTGAGTGCAGAGTGAGCAGTGAGAATGAGAGGTGAGTAGAGTGTCATGTGAATGCAGGGTGTGTGGTGTGTTCATGTGAGTGCAGGGTAAGAGGAGGGTGAATGGCGTGAGTGCAGGGTGAACAGCATCAGTGCATGGTAAGTGGTGTAAGTACAGTGTGATCGCTGT
Source organism: Triturus cristatus (assembly GCF_964204655.1). Lineage (NCBI taxonomy): Eukaryota > Metazoa > Chordata > Amphibia > Caudata > Salamandridae > Triturus > Triturus cristatus. The sequence continues at coordinate 167,491,932 of NC_140595.1, read as the reverse complement.
GAGTGCAGGGTGATCAGTGAGATTGCAGGGTGAGCAGTGCGGGGTAAAAGCCAGACCCTGTGTCCAACCCTCATTGGTGACCTTGTAGGACCTCGGATTAAATAAATCTAAGGTTTTTATTGCGTTTTGTGGGTGATTCTCTAAATAACTTTTGGAGGATTTGGGATTTTGAGGTTTTTGTGCTTTAACTGAACTGTGGTGCTTGGTGCTTGCAGTTGTGGTGAGAAATGGCCACTTATAAACTTGACTATTTTTATTGGAGGATTTCTTTGTATTGATCCGCCTTCCTCTAGTTCCGGATCTTGGCGTGTTTTATATGGTTCTGCAGTCTCCCCTGTGTAAATGATTTCTTCACCTTTGGAGAAGCAGCCAGTAACGATCCAGGATTCTCCTTTTTTTCTGCCATTGGTAAGTTGTAAAATGCAGCTGCCACTCCAACACCTGCTATAGTCTACTGCTCACCATAAATGATGACTTGTCTCCTGTTAAAAAACTATCAATTTTGATTTGGTAGATGGACATATAAAATGTCAACCAATGAAAAATTAAAATGCTTCCCAGTTTGCCCCAAAGTCCTTGTACTCGGATTCGAGTCTGTGGTATTTTTTTTTTTTTTTTAAGCATCCTTTTTCTAGGAAAACAAACCCTAAAAGATGATGAAACATTAATCAGGAAATAATCCTTGTTTCATACTTTAGTGGCATGCAAACTTATCTAGAGTTTGCAGATTTTAAATTGAGCTCACTGCCTCGAGGCACACACAAATGACACATGAAGTCCTTAAACTTCGTTCATAGTTTGCGTGGTAGAAAAAGTATTTAACAAATAAAGAGAACAGGCAGAGTGGGGACGCAGGGGGTGCTGGTACCAGTGGAAAAAGCAGAAAGCCTCGTTAGCATGTAAATGGCTTTAAAGTCCTGTGAAATGCTCAGATGATGCTTAGATAAAGTGCCAGCCACTACCCATACAGCCCACAGTAGCTCAAGCTCAGCGTGTGTGCCTTGAAGCTGCATCAGCCCGGGCTGAGACACATGAAGGGGGAAGGGGCGTGTAAAGCCCTTGAGCCCCATGGGCGTTGCACGCCTATTACTATAATACCCTGGTATGCAGCGAGCCATTCCCCCCTTCCTGGGGTTCAGGCAATCCCAAGGAGTCCACTTGGACTACTGCACATGCGCAGTGTTGCTCTGGGGGGGTCCCAGGGGGCTCAATGAACCACGGAGCCAGGTGGCCAATGCCAGTTCTGAGTTTTGGATGATGGAGAAATGGGCACAAGGACAAACTAAAATCTAGAGGTTTGTTAGCCAAAAAAAGCTTGAGCCAGAAATCTGGTCCTCTTGGAAGCTTGCGCTCAAAATGAGATGAACTTTCACAGGAGGTGATGTGGCCTACTGGCTACAGCTGCCGACCATGCAACAGAGGGACCCAGGCTCCAATCGCTTCCTCGGCCCAACATCTGGTGAATGCGCAAAATCTCTCTGTGCTGAAAAAAAACACGTCAGTTGTGAAGGGCATTTATGTCCTTGGCCAAGGTTCATGCTATGTAAAAGTGCCAATAATAAAGTGTGGATTCTGCCTGTCAACTATACTGTAATCTCCTCCTCCAAGAATTAAGGACAAAGTATTAACACTTGATGTTAGAAAGAGATACCAGCTAGTGGATGAATTACCCCTTGCGAAACTAGAAAATCTGGAATTAATCGCAGCTTCCCTGCTTAATTAAATTGTAAGATTCTAGGCAAATACTTTATTTCTGAGAGCGTCCGCTATGTTCTTTATCACATTTGAGAGCACCTTCCAATACATGAGTTCAGGATGTGTGCAGCACAGAAAATACTCTTTAGTTTGGTTTAATAGGCTATAATTTTTCTCCATGTATAATAAGACTCCAACCCACATATAGAGCACACATGACCCCTGACTTACCTCTTAGTTCGCCAATGTATTGTCAAAATGGGGGTGCAGGAATATTTCTTAGTTCACTTTTGAAAACACACTTTTAATAAAAATTTCTAAATGTAGTGACATAATCTGATGTGCTAAAGTGCAACACTTCTACCTGTTAAAGAAATACCCTTGTTTTAATTTTGAAGAAATCTTATCATATTGTATGCAATCTTTTTTACATGATTTATGTGCTGGATCTTTTCAACGCTAGGCTCGTTGATGGGCTTTCAGAGCCTGAGCTGACCCGAGGCTCGGCTCTGGTTTATCCCGCTAATTTGTTGGCTCGACCACCTCTACAAAAATCAGGTGGCTGATAACACTTTCTGGGTCTTACATGGTGAGAGTTTGGCGAGTCACTGGCCATGGCAGACGTAATGATACCACCATCTGTGTGGCACTATCCACATCTCTATCTGGTCAATGGCAGCTGAGTGATGGGTGGTCCCAACGTTTTTTCCACAGAATTTCCAATCCCTCATTCTATTTTTGCAATAGAAAATGCTTTGATTGATTTGAGGGTCTCCGAGAATGTTTATTTTTATTTCAAAATATCTTGTATCGTACCACAGATCACAGATGCCCGTATAAAAACGCCAGTTATCTGCTCCGTTCATCTATCTGCCCAATGCCCCTTAAAGCACCCCCTGTCCCTGCTCGATGTACTGCATATTTTTAATTGGGTTCGCCCTGATTATAGCCGAGAAATCTCAGACTCACACCCTCAATCTTGTTGATCAAGACAAAGCCCCGTTGGATTAGAAACCTGTTCAGTGGGATGACAACAACATGCTGGTACTTTGGGATGGTGCTGGACCTGCTTGGTCAGAACACTTGAAAGGACCATATGAAGTTGCAGCCAGGATCGCACATGTGGTCTGCGCATGTGCAGAGATACTTGTTTATTTACAGTTTCCTATTCTCACGCCCAGCTCGACTTCCCACGCATTGGAACATCAAGATGATGGACGCAGGGATATCAGTGAGACGTCTTGTAAAACCAAGAAACGGTGACAGGTTAAATATAAAGTATGTTCTCGCTGCCCCGTGAGGGGTAAGCTATTTTTGGGAATTAATCTGGCTGTGAGAAATTGTTCAATGAAAGTTGATCCTTTTAATTGGTTAGGGAGTAAATTAATGACTTGACGTGACAGCACTGATTCCAGCGGCCTCCTTTCAGTTGTGATGAGAAGCTCACTCTTCATATGACTTCACCATGAGAGTGTACGATGTGGGTCACAAGACAGGCCAGAGTCAGCCCTGTCACCATGACGATGGGAGAAGACATGGGCACAGGGTCCAGTACGCCTTCACGGACGTGTGCACTAGAACGCTAACACAATGACGTTGAACCATAGACACTCACCAGGACATGGCACTTGCACTAAACGCACCGAAAAATGGGCAAAGGCACAATGACAAAGACACCAGGGCAGGGCACAAGTCCAAACAAGCATTTGCTATGCAATAGGTCTCGCATTACTGAAAGTTTGAGCTATTGGTGTTGCAAACGATAGTGTTTGTTAGGTTTTTTTGTGTTAAAAAATATCCCAGCACTAGCATAAGTAATAAAATAAAATCCACAAAGCAAGAAAAGGGTGCGGTACCACAGGATGTTACTAGGTGTCCCAGTGGAGTTGTAAAGATACTACACCCTTACTGATGCTACTGCTGGGATCTTTTTTAACAAAATAAAAATGTGACAAACATTATTATTTGCAACACCAATAGCTCAAACTTTCAGTAATGCAACACCTATTTCATTGCAAATGCTTGTTATCTGAATGCAGCAGAGAATCAAAGTCCATATTTTATTCAACTAAACTCTCACATGGCCCAAAATGTACAGAGCAGTGTGCCACATGTCAACGAAATTCACTCCAGCACCTCAACAACGGTAGGACGCACTGCACACATGCAACTGGGAAGTTATGCAAAACAATTCATACAGGAATCACCACAAAAGTTTGGGAGCATGATATGAAAAAAATTCTGTAAACACCTCAGTTATAATATTGTGTTGATTGTGCAACTGTCACGGACGCACTGTAACGCGTCCTCTAATGTGTCACAATCACTACTTCAGAACACGTCACCAACAGTAAGTACAATTAGAAAGATAGACTTCCACCTTCAAGCCAAGGGATGGCACTTCTTATGCTGAACTGCACATATCAGAGACAGGAATGAATGGCCCCCAGAGAGGTCCGCAGCATGCCTTTTAAAGTTCAACCACCGGGAAATTTAAACACCGACAAAGCCAAGAATAGCTGTCTCCAAGTGTAATTACACTTCATAACACACCGTGAGGGAACCTAAAGACACATGCTCTGTAGCATTCCTTAACCTGTTCAGTACTTTGAGTGCACCTCCCAGACAGCAGTGTCGTACAGGGGGTGGGGCATGCCATAACGAACACTGAATAAAATGCGTTACAGTCCGTAAAGTAAACAAAATACAATGCATCACGGTCAGCATCAGCTCGGAAAGGACGGCAGCAATAACGAGAGGGAGGGGTTGTGAGTGAGGATGCAAAAGATAGCCAGAGATGGTGAACCAAAAAAAACAACTGGTGTTATCCGCTGGGAGAGAACCAAGCACACAAAGGCAGAACAGATGGACAGAATTGACCAACCAGAGGGAAGAATTTTAGAAAGTCAGGTCAAATAACCAACCAGAAGCGCTGGGCGTGTTGAATGCCCATATCCTGAATACAGCATGTCTTCAAGAGACAGTGCAAGTGCTGCCTAGGCTAGACCAAAAAAGAAGTGGGGGGACTAACCAAGTTAGGCAGTATATAAATAAAATGTATAAATAACATGATGCTGCGTGACAACACAGTGTGACATCACTGCATTACAGGAAGTGACATCACCCCATGATCTCACCGGAAGTAACATCAGATCTTAACACTTCACAAACGTTTCGCAAGTCTATCATGAGTATATTTAAGCGCATTAACAATTAGAATATTTGTGTTTGAGTTGTGCCAAAAATGAGACGCAAGCCCAATGCAAAAAGTAGGCCTCAATTTTTAAAAGATGTTTTTGGGAAACACTGCCACAAAGAAGCTGGCAACAAGGAGAAATGTAGCAGTAAATCTATTCTGCTTAATTGGTTGCAAAGTCTGCATTTTAAAATATTTTATGGGATTAAGGCACCTGCTGCAAAGATCTTTGTTTGCCCACTAAATCTCAAGGAACAGTAATAATAGTAAGATAACTTTGGAGAGTAAGGCTTTTGCAGGAGAGACCTGTGTTTCCCCTTGTCCCAGTTTTGAATTAAAGTAGTGTAGAGGGTTAATGTGTCTCCTGGAAAGCACATCATCTACCATGCAGATGACAGGTTTTTATTTTATGTAGACAAGTGAGTGGGTTACTGCTTTTAACACAGAGATCTTTTTGTTGCTTGCAGTTCATAAATTGTGATCCTTCTAATATAGCACAGCAAGCTATGAAAGACATGTGACTCCTACATCATGTAGCCCTCACTGTCTATATAACACATCTTGTACATTGATTTACACATTTATTGGATTTAATCTCAATGTATAATATGTATGTGTAATGTAAAGCACTCTGATAACCTCTATTGGGATGAGTAGTACAACATAAGAAAACAAAATAGTGGTACTTAAATTCTTATTTGTATACATCAGTGCTTAATTTGTGCCGGTGCTTTCCGGTGCTTAGCACCGGCACTTATCAGGGCCGGGTCTACACGCAGCGGAGTCTGCACATCACATATGGGCTGGCATAATTGATAAGTCTAGGCATGACTGCTTTACAGCGCAGAGTGTTGTTCTCGTGACTCGTCTCCTGACAGAGTCCCGGTGAATAGTGTTGCTGCAGTGAGACCTGCCTAAGCCAAGATTTATATTATAGAATGCCGGCCGCGACACTTGGATTAGTGTTGCCGGTAGGCGGGAGTAGGGAACACTGATTGGGCTGGAATCCGGATATATTTGGTTCTGCGGGTCTGTGTGCGCCAGGCAGCATGCGCAGATCTTTTTCAGATTGCCACGTGATGCCCCGGCACACCCGCGCGGCCAACCCCACCCATGAGTCAGAGTTAGCCTGACGGCTTGAGGAGCAGAGGCACAGGCCACCAGGCCTGCTATACTACATCCACCACCACAAGTAAACCGTAAGTATGCCATTGCCGTACCAACGCTGCTTTTTCATTTTTTGAGCATGGTGGCGTGACACCGGTACACGTGGTGGTAGCCCCGGCTCCATAAGATTCCATAGATACACTCCAATGCCCGCCCTGGCCTAGTAGCAGCCAGCGGCTGCCGGCGTACACATTATAAATTAGTGCCAGGGTTAAGTTTAAAGCCCTGTCTGGCCCCTGCCTTGAAGTATCCTCCCGTAAACAGTTTACTGCTTAAGAGTGGCTAAATGCCATGAAAAGGAGAATGTTGTAGTGGTTGTGGCGTGCGGAAGGCAGCATGCCCATAATTTTATTGTATTTTAAATAGGCTAAGCATGTTAACTTGTCATTTCGAGTGAGTTTTACGTTGAAATATTCCTTCAAGGACCTTATTCTACTCTTCTTTCCACCTGGGCCTTATGACTTTGAATATATATGCAGCATAAATATTTGTGTGTTCACGGATGTGACGGTTTCGTTTCTGTTCACTGAACTCTTTTTTAGCATGCCTGTGTTTGTGCAGTGCCTCAAACAAGCTCTTAGAAGCATTCACAAGTATGAATGTGCTGCTATACGCAACAAAAAATACATAATAATGTGAATCACGAAAAAAAATCCGGTTTCTGTTATGTGTCCAGTAAAATTGACCAGGTTTTAAAGTACCATCGCTAGAATCTGTGAATACTTTAGATTTACAGGTGCCACCCTTTGCAACGCTACTTTAGACTTTCATATATACTGTTTATCTATAAAGAGCATATCAAGTTTGAAGGCAATACAACGCAGTGCGCAGTAGTTGAGAGGGGACTTATTTTGAGTGTTGTGCAGCAGGGCTTTAAGTGGGATGAAATAACCCAGGGGTCTCTCTTAGGGGCATGGCCAAAGTAATTTAGGGCGTTGCTTAAAAACACCTAAACTAAAAATCTGTCCTTGGCATGGTGTGCCGCCCGACTGGTATTTTGCTGCTTCTGCCAGTGCACCCAGAAATGTAATACAACAAGTAACATTACACCGACAATAAACCAAGACTACTGACTTTGTCAATGACTGTTAGATGCATATACTAAATAAGCAACTACTATGGCTTCCTTGTATATAATATTTAAAATGCTTCAGTTGCGCTAATATGAGACAGTGAAATAACTATAACGAGTCTCTTTGATTTTACATCAGAGGCAGTTAAGGGTGGCACTGCTGCAGAGTTAAACAAAATAGTTTCACCCTGAGGATGAGGGAAGAAATGGAGAGCCTGATAGGGACCCGTCTTAACACCTGATTTTCAGAGCTGCCTGTGCTAAGCACTGGCAAGACCCATCCCACTTAAAGCCCTGTTGCGCAGGAGAGGTCATGGATTGGGGAAGATATCAAAGTGGGAGGAAGAGCTATGTTGTCATTGGGCATAAAGGCTTGAGTATTAAGGCGGGTCTTTATCGGTGATTGTGTGCTTCATTCATTATATACTGCAGGACTGGTGTGGATTGTTTGATATGTGGGAGCATGATGTTTCAGTTTCTGGGCTTATAAATTGAGGTGGTTTTCCTCTTCTTTCTTTTGTTTTGCATTTCTTGATTTTGAGTCTGGCCGTGTTGTGACTCCATGTGTGGCACTGATCTCTTGAGATATGATTTGATTACTGAGAGCTTTCAACCAGATAACAAGGATAAGCATAACCTTACACTGCAACAAACCAAGTATACCTTTTTTTTTTTTTAAATTATCGATGGCACATTTGGTAAGCAACACCCCATAACTGATGAGCTCCAAATACAGTGGAATTCCTTTGCGACTGTTGAGCATATTTAACAGATTAGCATAGTTAGCTTGCAAACACATGTTGGCTGCCTTCAGAATATTCCATGTGATGGTTTTTCTTAAAATCAATTAAATTGAAGGGTTGTGTGTTTAGCTGTTAAAATTATGAATATATGTACACCATTTCTAAAATCCTTATCTTGCCTCTGTGTCATCTTTAGATTGCTCTGACAAATGGTCATTTTCTACAGCATGTAAAATACAAAATAGGCAGCAGAGATGTTTGAAGCAAACATTCAAAGCAACCCTTTAAAGTTTGCTCTAGGTTGCCTCTTCTCTTCACAAGGTGTGCATGTCACATTCACTTGAGAGGTTTGGAATGCCCCAATACCTGCAACATGCAGACATTTAAAAGGAACACATATCTGGTGTATCTGCATTGAGTTTAAGAATCATATAGGGTTTTGATATGCACCTGATCATTACTGACTCTGAGAGAGTGCCAGTGGCAGAAATACGCTCCTGGCTGCAGTGGCACCTGGACCCAGGGTGAAGGGGCAAGTGACAGGCCCATTTGTCATACTTGCACTGGTGACCTTTGCAGTATTGTAATGCAACTGATAGGCTCTCCACTTGTTAGCTCCCATAGTGGGGTTGTCACTACACAGCTGGCTGTCTTTTATATCTTTCATCTGAATTTGTCAAGGAAAAGAGGTCTCAATACAGTCTGTTGTTTAACCCCTCATCTATTTTGTGAGAAGTATCTGTGTGTGTATCGGATGACATCTCTCTTGTTATGTTAATTCCTCCAGATTTCAGACGATGTAGTGACAAAGCCCACAGTTAGCAAGCACTATAAAGACAAGTTATCATGTTTTATGGTTATAAAATTTAAACCAGTCATATAATAACACTATATGAGGTGAACTGTCTAGGCGCTGATGTTATTCACTTATTTGCTTCAGAGTCGAAAGGCTCCCTTGCTGAAATTCAGATTGGGTATTACAGCTGACTTTTAGCAGTGCCATTTTAAGATGTAGGTGGGGTCAATAGAGTAAGTAGGTGGAGCTAGAGGAGGAAGTGGGTGGGGCTGGGCAAAGTGAGTGTGGCCTCCGACAAACATGTGAGCACCTGGACTTCATATTTTGCAAATTAAGCACTGGTATACATACTGTAACAGACCAACACATCTGACATTCGTACGGAGTATGCATATCTATTATATACAGGAATTGAATGAGGTAAACAACATGCTTCTCAAGTATTTATTAAGTCATAACAACAAGCTGTGTGCCTTTGTTTCCCCTGTCTTGCATTTGCATTTAGGTGTGAAGCTCAGATAGCTCCCGTCCAGACAGTGGAGCGAAGGAGGCCTGATGGTCCATTAAATTCAGCTCTTGTTATGGGCCCAGATGGAGTCTGAAATATGAAAGCCCCCTTTCCGCCTGCATGTTGCTGCTCGAAATGAAAGCAGACAAGGTGCAGGCGGTGCTGAATGTGTCCCAGTGTCTGTTTCAGTGGGGCCCACTTCTTTCAGTGTGGCCGGTATCCACCCTGTCAAAAATAGTGGGTGGACGCAGTGTACCCATATGTACCCTCGACTTGTGTACTGTACCAGGACAAGTTTGTGTTCATTAGAAAACTAAAAGAGCCACACTAGCCATAGACACCAGAAAAAGGTCACACACTTTGGAACAACCAGAGAAGGACATTGAATGGTGGCACAGGAACCAGGACACGGTCACTCGCACTAGAACACTGAGAGAAGGACATGGAATTGTAGAAACAAATACCAAGACAACAACACTTGCACTAGAACACTAAGAGAAGGACACTGACAGTGGACACAGACACCAGGATAAGGCCACATGCACTAGAATACTAAGAGGACACTGACAGTGGACACAGACACGAGGACAAGGTCACACGCACTAGAACACTCAGAGGACGACGTGGAATCAGAGACACAAATACCAGGACAGCAACACTCACACTAGAACACTAAGAGGACACTGACAGTGGACAGAACCATCAGGAGAATGTCTCACACACTAGAACACTAAGAGGACACTGACAGTGGACAGAACCATCAGGAGAATGTCTCACACACTAGAACACTAAGAGGACACTGACAGTGGACACAAACACCAGGGCAAGGTCACATGAACTCGAACTCTAAGAAAAGGAAAATTACCCTGAACACAGACACTGAGACATGGTCACGCACACTAGAACAGTAATAAGACACTTACTGTGGACACAGTCACCAGGAGAATGTCACATGTACTAGAATGGTGAGAGAAGGACACAAACCATGGACACAGGCACTTGACAACGCTTGTTTTTGGGTCCAGGTGGTACAGTCTCTCCTTCCTTTTGGAAGGGTAAGGTGGACCAAAGAAGGTAGACAATGTGATAGACTGGTCTATGTAAAAATGAGTTACTGCTTTTTGTGGGAAAGGAGCACATGTACTCAAAATTAGTTTGTTTGAGTAGAAATTCATGTATTCAGGGTGTACAGAAAGTGTTTGCAATTCATTAACCCTCCCGGCTCACGTAATGGCCAGTAGAAAGGCTGTTTCCATGTTCAACAAGCAAAGGGGGCAATTGTATAAGGGCTCGAAGGGTGAACACATCAGGAAAGTTAGAACTAGGTTCTGGTCCAACTGGGGCATGATGAAGGGTTTAAGAGGGAACATATGCTGGATTACTCTAAGGAACAGAGTCACAACTAGTGACTTAAACAGGAAGAGCTGATCCGGTAACCTCAAAAATGCTGATATGGCTGAAATATATCCTTTAACTGTGCTCAGAGCAATGCCTAGGCAAGTTAAAGAAAGAACAAACAACAAAACCTCAGACAAGGGTGCAAGCGGGGTCAACCTGTTTGGAAGCACACCAAACCACAAATTTGTTCCAACAGCCGGCATATGCTGTCTTAGTTGAGGGACCCCTGGCTGCCACAATGACATCGTAGGCTTCAGGAGGAAGGTCAAAAACTGTCATCTGACTCCGCTAAAACTCCATGCATGAAGGCGGAGTCCATGCAGGTTGAGGTGGGTGCAGTACCCGACCCTTCTGCTGCGACAATATATCCTCCTGAAGAGGCAGCGTAATCGGAGGACCGATGCTCATGTTCAAGATATTCCTGATCTTCTTGAGAAATCTGGATTATTATTGTCAGAAAGGCACACAGGAGCCAGAGCTCCAATCGAGATTAAAAGAATTTCTGAGCGAAAGCCACCTTGAAAACTCCACAAGTGCTGACATTGCTTGTTCTCTGCGGTGGTGAATGACCTAACCAAGGTTCTCCCCCAATCTGAAAAGAGACCTTGTACCACCTCCGGATGGAGACGCCATTTATGATCTGCTAGGCATCGACGAATGAAGTCCACCAGATGTTGAATCACCCGGGAAATGCCCTGATGTTCCAGCCATGACCATAGACGCAGGACCTCTTGACACAGGGTCCACGACCCCACCTTGCCCTGTTTGTTGCAATACCACATGACAGTGGTGTTGTCCATGAACACCTGAAAAAGAATTCCCCTGACAGAAGGAAGAAAGGATTTCAAAGACAGTCTGATAACTCTCAGCTCAAGCAGGTTGATGTGAAGATGAGACTCACTGGAGATCAGAGTCCTCTGATTTCCAACTCCCCCAGATGACTACGCAGCCCAGTGGTGATGTATCTGTCACTACAGTCAGCTTTAGTTGGGGAAGGGAGAGGGGTCTGTTGATGACCCCTTCGCAGTTTGTCTGCCAATACTGCAGATCTTTGGCAGTTCCTTCCGATATCTGGACCAGGTAGGAGAGATTCCCCTGGTGCTTCACCCACTGGAACTTCAGGTACCACTGTAGAGCCTGCATATGTCAATGGGCATGTGTTACCAGCAGGATGCAGGAGGTCATGAGACCCAGCAGCCTCAGAGTCACCGAAATCCAGGATAGAGGCTGAAACATAGGAATCATATCCTGACTATCCTGGACTCGATGTTCCAGAGGATAGGCCCGAAACTGCACAATGTCCAGAACAGCTCTGATGAAAGGGAGTGTCTGGGAGGGAGTCAGGTGTGACTTCAGCATGTTTATAGTGAACCCCAGCAAATGCAGGAGGTCTGCAATACTCTGGAGCTGGGAGATGACAGACGGTTGTCAAGGTAAGGGGAGGCAGGAACCTCTCACTCCCCAGGTTAGCTACAACCACACCATCACCTTGGTGAACACTCAAGGGATGCGGCTAAGGCCAAAAGGGAGCACAGCGAACAGATAATTCTCATAGTCCACCATGAACAACAGGTAGCCCCTGTGGGCAGGCAGGGTGGGAAAATGGAAGTAGGCACAATGAAAGTCCAGAGCAACCATCAAGTCTCCAGAATCGAGGGCAGGCAGAACCAGAGCTAAAATGAGAATCTTGAATTTCTCTTTCTTCAGGAAGAAATTGGGAGAGCGCAGGTCTGAAATAGGGTGCAGGCCTCCGTCCTTCTTGGGCACCAGAAAGTAGCGGGAACGTCAATCATGGCCTACTTCTGATGCCAGCAAACTCTGGATAGCTCCTTTGGGCCAAAGCGCCTGAACTTTCTGCCAAAGCAGGGACAGGTGGACCTTGATCTGCCAGACGGAGGCTGGTGGAATAAGTGACAGGGTTTATCAAAAAGCACTTGGGGTAACCCCACTGAAAGATCTGAAATACCCATTTATCCAATGTTATGGACTGCCACTGGATGTCCATGATGGTAAGAGGTCAAACAAAAGTGATTTGGAGGTTGCTGGGTGGGGTGGGGTAGCTGACTGGGTTGATCTCTGGCTGGTTTTCCCATGAGGCTTGTAGGAACCCTATGTGCAGCCACAAAAGGGCTGGGGAGTCTGTTTGTATTGGTGGCTGGGCAGGAATGTACGTGGTTGGCAGCCCCTCCCATAGCCATGGAAGGAGTGAAAATCAGAATGGAGTTAGCATAGTGCCATGGAGAGGCCCAGGACCTGTCAGTGGCTAGGCAGTCCTTAAAGCACTCCAGCACTTAATCTGCCTAGTCTCCGAAGAGACGGGTGCCATCGATGGGCACATCCATTAGGGATGCATGGACATCCTCTGAGCCAGACGTGGCGCCTGAGTGCCACTAACACAATAGCCCTGCCTAGCGAGTTGGTCGTATCCAGTCAGCAGCGAATGGTGAACTTTACTTCTTCTCTGTCATCTGCAATAGTCTGTGACAGTATGGATCTGGCCTCCTCCGAGACCATAGGCAGCACTTGCACAACCAAATGCCAAAATGTGTGGGTGTATTGGCCCAAAAGGCACGTAGTGTTCACTGACTGTAGTGTAAGGCTGGCAGGAGAGTACATCCTCTTGCCAAAGGCGTCTAACCTCATGAATTCCCTATTCGGTGGTGGTCCAGGAAATGAACCAGGGTTGACCTTGGAGGTGGAGGCCTTGATAACCAGGCTCTCCAGGGTGGGGTGCTGGGTAAGGAAAGCTGTGTACCACGGAGAGAGACGATGGGGGCCGGCAATTGTCCTGTGCACAGGCGCTCAGGTGCTCACTCCCGACTGAAGACTCTTAGTCAAGACATTTGTCTTGACTGCATCAGATAGTAGCTGAAGGTACAGGACCTCAGCCGCCCTCCTATCCACCATAGTAAAGAAGGCCCCTTCTTCCATAATCACACTAGGAGAGAAACCAAGCCAAAGTCTGAGGAGTTGTTCCGACCTCTGACATCCGTCAGTTTCTCATACCAGCTATCATCGGCCTCCCCAAGTGGGCTCTAGCCATAAGGATACTCAGATACTCCACAATAATACTCCTCTCCAGGCCTGTAGAAAAATGGAGGCCCTGACTTTGACTCAGAAGGTAGAGTTTCGGCCAGCGGAGGACTCAGTGTCAGGCAACGCTGGTCCGGCTCGAATATAGTCCTTTACATCACATGCGTTTACTACACATGCGATTACAACGGGGTCGTTACAACGACCGCGTTGTTATATCGCAGTACCATTTCAACGCAAGTCGTTACAATGACTTGCTCTAGGGGGCGAGCTGGACTTAGGAATAGTATAATTTACTATTCTAACCCCAGTGTGTGCAACAGTAGGGAAGATGTTGGAACAGTAATTATACTATTCCTTAGTTTAGAGCGCGCCCTAGAGCAAGTCATTGTAACGACTTGTGTTGTAATGATACTGCGATGTAACAACACAGTTGTTTCTAACGACCACATTGTAATCGCATTGGTTGTAACGCATGCAATGTGATGGCTGTTTCCCGTCCCGCTCCATATCAAAATTAGGTATAATGACGGGGTCAGCGCCACTGTGGGACGCAGGCGGTGCTGGGAATGACATTGCTGGAACAGGATCCTGGAAAGGACTGGCACTGAGGACCGACCCGGTATTGGAAATAGAGTGGAGGAACCAGCTGAACCCATGGGGCACCATGGCACTCCGGAGGGACGGCTGGCCCAAATATGAGGTGCGCGGCCTCATAGAACTCACCGAGTTGGGCTGAGTCACTCTGGCTTGGAGAAACTCATTGAGGTGCAGAGCTGACCCAAAGGCAGGTTTCAAGTGATGTTGTTCCCATGCCCTGCCCAAAGATTTGGACTGGTGTGGTGAAGTCAAAGAGCTCTTCAATTTCTTGGACTTCTTGTGTGACTTCCCTGACGTCTACAAGCCCGATGAATAGCACCCGGAAGCACTCACTGAACTAGCTTGGGACCCTCCTCGTGATCAGGACCCGGAGCGTCATGGAGTCGACATGCATTGAAAAACTAGGAGCATTAAAGTGATCCCTCAGCTCACTGGGGTTCATGCACGGCAGTCCTCACAAGGCTTGAAGTTGTCGTCCAGCTTTAAGCACCATAGGCAAACCAGAGAATAGTCAGTCACTGGCATCTATCTGTGACAGTGTTAAATGGTTCCTACTAATCTAGTAGCACTGTGTATTTCTGAGTTTTTTTTATATAATCAGTGAATGTTGTTCTGTTTTGGCTAGCTCATAGTACTGCATCCAAACTCCTAAACCTCCAGAGCTATAGATGTTGTCAATTACCTAGAACATAACTTTCAGATTCCCAAGGAAATCGTGGAAACAGATCTAACCCTTTTGTTTGTAACTCTTCATGCCCAAAGTGTCACGAAGACAAGATACAATTTTGCATTTTCAAACATATATTGAAAAGCTCTAATCTTTGCAACTAAAACTGGAACTTCAATTGTAAGAAAGAAAAGACACATTATTGTAAGCAGCATTATTAAAATAGTGAAAAATACAAACAATTCAATCATGGTAATTGATCATAGTATTGCTAATGTTACTCCTATCTATTGCTAGCCTCTATGCTAAAGTACTGGGAGTACCCATCTGCACGATCTGTTGGAATGCCTTAACCCCATACCTTGATAGTGTGTGTCAGAAACCCAGGCTCACTGCATCCACTGATACGCCTCAGAGTGTACAGCTATCTTCCTTCTCAGGATGAAGGTCGGGGACAGTGGGTTTGCATCTCAAGAGTGTTGCGTAATGACTTCAGCAGGCTAATCAAACTGTACAAAAGGTGTAGAACAACATTTAATTAGACTGAAACACAAGAGTTGTCTCTTTTGTGAGCACAAAAATAAAACAATGATTGTTTTATGAATTTCTGCCACCCTGGAACCAACTTTGCAGACTATCAGGAGACAATGCTTATCAGGAAGAAATGTGTGCAAGGACCAGTCTCGCAATAGAAAACATGTACAAAGCACTATTAGAAAATGAGGATAAGTTAACACAAAAAGTAAAAAGTAAGCTAAAGGCAAATCACATAACAACACGAGCCACAGGGCTAAAACCCCACTTCTTACTTAGGGGATATCCGTGACACAGTGAGAGATGTCTCGAAAAAAGGATCTAGACAGAAAAAGTAGAATAAAGTCCATAAAAAAAGTGTGCTAGAGAGGTGGCTATATAATCACTGTGTACGTCACTTCCATCGCGGACGACGCAAAGCCGAATGAGGCCACCTACTGGAACGCAGAGGTACTACTCAAAAAGTTTTCGGATTGAGTCTGATGCCTAGGGATTATTCGAAGATAAGGAATCTGCAGCAAGAATTTTCTATCAGATCACAAGAACACAAGCACTTGAAAAATCACATAAGGACACAGGCACCAGGTGAAACACATAAGACTGCGGACAAATACACTAGGACAAATGTCAAACACGTGCAGCAGAACACAAACACAAGAACACATACACTAGAACACTAACACATAAACATAGGCACAAAACATGGTAATGGACATATACTCATGGAGAGGTACACCAGCATACTATCAGGAAGACACAGGTACCTGAACACGGAAAAAAGGACGCAGGCCCAAGAACACATACAAGAATACAAACACAATGATAGTGACCTAAAATGTACAGGACATGTTTTAACACACTAAGATGAAGAGACGGGCACAATAAAACATATAGATAGCCATGCAAAGAACATCAGCCAAGGGCACTGACAAACGAACAAAAGACCAAGGACACTGGAACAAGGCCATGTATTCAAGAACTCTAATGCGAGGACACACACAAACCAGAAGCACTAACAAATTGGCACAATCATAGGAACATAAAAAAGCAAAAACACATAGAGCTCTAATAGAAGAACGTAGAAACAGGGAATCAGGCACGATAATTAAAGGATGGGAGCTACCCGAGGGTGATGGCAGAGGCACGGGCACAAAAACTACCATGGACCAGCGGCGTCACTAGGATTGGTGTCACCCAGTGTGCAACTCATGGTGTCACCCCCTCACGACTTACCCCATGATCGACCTCCTCCTCCAACTTGTGCGCAAAACAGAGTTACTAAAGAAAACGTTTTCTGGAGCGGTTTCTTGTAGCTGGATTTTGATGAGACTTTTAGCGCTCACCTCACCTGAGATAAACTCTTGTTTTTAAAGACATGTTCCGTATCCCTCGCCGAGGCAGGTAGGTTTGGTGCATTCACTCTGATTACTGGCTCTGCCGTGAATTCCATAATAGATGACACAAATGCACACCCTATAGGCATGGCTTAAAATATCTTTAACACTGCAATTGGGACAAAATGCTGTGGTGCGTCTGGCAGGAGGCCTGGGGGGAGGAATCACGGTACCAAAGCTGGGACAGACTCCCAGTGATGGCTCGATCCAAACTCACGTGTACGCGCCTCGTCCTCAGAGCACACAAAGGACAGCTCCTGATGTACTCACTGGTACTAAAGGCTTAAAATGCTTCATGTTGTATTCGAAAAGCGAGCTTTAGGGTCAGACTTGGGCTGCACATTTATCCATCAGATACGTCCATAACGGGAGCCCCCCGCTACACCTTCTTCCCCTTCGGGACTCCTCTCTACCCCTTTCCGCAGGATACCTCGCTAAGGGAACATCAAATAAGGAGGGATTTAGGAGAGTTGTTTGTAGATTCCCTCTTATCCTCTCCATGCAGTTTCAACGACTCATATGAGACGAAACTGGGAGAGACTCAGCCCACGGAAGAGTCACTAGGTCAAAATTTCAAACTCTGGCAGGGCTGACCCAGACTTCCATCCTCCCGCAGTCACTAACCTTAGGACCATTAAAACTGGTTAAAAGGAAAGCGCTTTATTTAAAGCGCTTTGAATAGACACGTGTGGTATTAAGCAGGCTCATGCCCCACCTGCACTTGAAACTGACCTGCAAGTTGCACCCGTCACGGTGTCACCCCATGTGATGGTGTCACCCGGTGCGGTCCGCAACCCCCGCACACCCCTAGTGACGCCCCTGCCATGGAGCCAAGTCAGCGACCCAAAGCAAGAGGCATGGACCCCACAAAAAGGCATGAAAGGAAGAACTATCAGTGTCAAGACGACACAGAAAAGGTATTTACAAATGCCTTACAAATAAAAATCACCGTCACATGACACACCTCTTCCTTTTTCATTCACAAAAGCGCTTTTGTCTTAGGTTCCCATTTGCAGCTTAGTTAGAGAAGCTTTGGGTGTGAGTGTTTTTTAAGTGCGATGCACTTAAGCATCTCTCAGTTGAAATATCTCATCTGATGCCATACATCACCTGGGTTCGCCACTAACCCTGTTATCGCTCCCTGAGTATTATAAATGTATATAACGATTCATTGTGCACTGTTTCTTAATAGAGTGGGGAAGAAGTATTACCGTATAAGAGAAGAATTTCATGTGGTGTGTGAGGATGGCAGACATGTTCTAATCATGGGGTGGCGAACTGTTAGCAGCGCATAAACATGAGGTGTTGCAGAAAAGTGTGAGAACATGGGCATGCGTTTGGGTACCCAACTGTTATTTTACATTTTTTATTTCTTTTTTGGGGTTGGTCTATGTTATAAAATTAATACATCGTGAAGAGCTGGGGTTATAATGCTCTCTGAAATTTAAAGTGGTTATCAATTTACATTTTTCTTGCACAAATACAGTGCCACGTATTAGGTCTAGCACCGAGAAAGCACATCTTTAAATCCTTGACTATTAGAAGAGATAGTCAAGAGAGGAAACAACGTACTGCATAGCAATTTGGTTTGGTCGTAGATATAAGGCAGTGCCCACCAAAGTTTTTAGAACCATACCCCATTGTTAGAATGACAGACTTTTGCGACCCTCATAGCTTTAATGGACATGAGGCGAGCGCTTCTTTAATGTAACTAAAGCTTTGTGTGGCACACACTGTCATTTACAGACAGCCCATTTTCCATTGAAATGCTACTAAATTGCCACTGACATATAGTTTCACTGACAAGACTATATTGCACACAAATGATAATGTAAGGAAATAGGGTTCCATTGAATGTTTATTATTGGTGCGCCACCAAGTAAACTGTCTTGATTTGTTTTGATCTAATTAAAAGCTTTGTTTACATCACACTTCAGAATTACAAAAAAATGTGCTTCATTTTTGCTTTCCTAACTTCCCAATGATTACAGTTCATTCATAGGTATTTACATTTTTTTGTGTTATAAAAAAATGAGATCCTACAGCCTTTCATTTCATACTCCCTGTACCCAAGCAAGATTGTCACATAAGTCACTTTTTTCTTTCTCTGACTCCAAAGTAAGAGAAGTTTGATAACACCCATCCCCATTAAAAAAATAGCAACAGTTTGTCAGAACACAAAGCCTGACATTTGACCTCTGTCTTTGAAGTGAAGCAAAAGTGACATGATAAATACAAATTTTAAAGCCATCTTTATTTATTGCTTGAACTTTCGTGACCCACCAAATCCTGGCTCAAGACCACAGTTAGGGAAACTCAGGTACAGAGTGTATGTTGTATTTTTTCAAAGTTCTAGTAAGGAAAGAATGCTTACAGATCATTCAATGTATTTCGATTTCCTTATATTTATTTATGTGGTATTTAAACCCATTGGCTCATTGACAAGACTGATCTGCAGTACTCTGTGCTTTGCAATTGCCCTTATTCATGCACTCCAGATAAAGGTGCATTACTTCAACACTCCTGTTGGGAACTCTGTGTTGCTGTTATATTAGGGCAGAGTTAGTGTCTGCAAAAGGATGGGGTCAGCATCACTAAGATTTTGATTGAAGTTCTCCTTCATTCTAGGAGTATGCCATAAATTAGTTTGGTTTGCTCCTGGAATTCAAGATTAGGTCAGCAAAAATACATGAGTAAGTCACACCTACTTACAGCAACATCTTTCTGAATAGGGGCAGAATCGTACTGGCATATAGGGCAATCAGGCAGTGCCTGACAGGCTAGTCTGACAGGTTAGTGCGTGAGCTGTTTTTTTTTTGCTGTTTGTGGGCCTGTTTTATGGTCTGCTGGGCTGGATTATACTTCTGATTTCCCTGATATTAAAACAAACATTGCTAGCAGCAAGCTAAAATATATTTAAACAAACACTGCCTGCAGCAATCTCAAATGCATGGAATCTGCCCCACGTCACCGCCCCGGTAACACGCCCTATACGGGCCGTCGCTGGCTGTGTGGCATTCAATTAATGATTTTAGAGTGTTCCTTAGGAATGATTCTCACTAAAAGAAAGGTTCTTATAATGCCTAAAATTACAGATCACAGCACACTTGCTACAAAGTGGGTTGCTATGAGCCCTACTTGCCAAGGGCATTGTTGTCGGCCAATGCATTTGAAAGCAGCATTAATAAGCTTTCCTGTCTTGCATGCTAAAGTAGGTCATAGGATTACTTGTCAAATTACTTTATCCAAAATATAATCCTTCACTATAATCCCTCCCTTGAACAACCATCCCTTCGGACGTAGGGGTTAACTGTGGTCTCAGACGACCACAGCAGTGAAGAGTAAAACATCTGCCCAGTAAAGGAGGAAGTTGGTACGCATGACCGTCAATTCACCAAAATGCCAAGTGGAGCGGAGGTGACATCATACACCTTTTAACCCTTACCTCACAAGTGCATGCTTACATGTACACACATATTTACGCATACACACACTCACTCTCAATCGCAAGCATGCACATAACATACATTTAAAACATTTATTTTTGCTTACCTCAGCTGTCAGGGAGGGTCATATTCTAGCAAACTGTAATTCATTCTCTATTACACTAATGGTGAATAATATTTTTTTATTCACTATTAGTGTAAAAAAACATTGACAGAAAATAAGCAAAGTGGATCTGCCCTTGTGTTTTTGGCATTGATTTTGCCACCTCTGAGGCCAGAGATCACAAAGGCAGTGCCAGGGGTCTCAAGGGGCAAGCCAGGAGTGGCAGCTGTAACCCTGGTGACCCCTACATGATGTCCATGTTGGTAGAACAAAAAGAGGAGCTGTTTACCCACAATAAATGCTTGCGTATAAGATCAAGTTGCGTTCAAACAAGTTGGCCAGTAGTGAGACCAAAGGGTATTTGCAATCTTTCAGTTATATATTTTTTTGGTATTGAAGTTTTTTAAGATCATTTAGAGGTGAGTGATTGGTGTTCTTCTGGTATAAACTGGCAGATGTCAACATTTGCTAACCTCACGATCCGCCACATGTGGAATCACTAATAGAAAAAAAACCACAATGTACCCCCACGTGCTGGGATAAGCCAGCCAACACATTAGGGTCACTGATTTTCTTGCTTTGCAGAATGAAATGAGGGTTTCTTTCTGCGCAACAAAAAAATGCAGGCTGGCAGCTATACAATGGCTTCTGGCTCGAAATACCTGCACGCCATTGGAGCACTCGCAGGAGAATGCAGATTATCCTGGCTCCTCCCCCAATGGGAAAGCGCCTCTGCTGCCCCCAACAGACTTGCAGACGTTCTGCATATTCAAAACGACTCCATGTTGGTGTCCAGTGTGACTCCCACGGAAGACTGGTGTTTGCTATCTTTCACATCATATCTACTTGAGTATTGAGGTGTTGACCTGCATTGAGACTCCGTTTTCTTCTGGTCCTTCCAGTCTTGCACATCACACTTTTTCATCGTTTTCTCAATATAAGGGCAGTATTTCACCATTTTTACTGCTCTTCTGAGAGGCTCACGTTTTGAGAAGGTTCTCTGCCTTAACTAATTCAAACAGTAGTAGTGGTAGGTTGGTGGTATAACTGTTTTTGATTTTATCATAAAATTATAAATGTACACACAAAGATACAATCATAAAAAGAGTTGAACTCCTTCTATAAAAACAAGGGGGCATATTAACAATGGCCAGCGATAATTATCTCTGGCTGTGCTTAGCGATAATTATATTATCGTAGGCTATCTCTAGTATTTATCGCCCTGGTAGCGAGTTATTAACAACGCGTTACTCCAGGGCGATAAAAATTCCAGAGATAGTGAGGTTATCGCCCTTTTGCAGGGAACATCGCTGGTTTTCCAGTGATGTTCCCTGCAAAAGGGCGATAACCTTGCTGATACGACCCACAGGGTCGTATCAGCATAATCCACCCCCTATGTAAGGGATGGCTAAGTCAGGATTTTAGCAGACGTTAGGTTTTGGCGAAAACAGCCGTTTTCACCAAAATCTAATGTGTGCTAAAATCATGTGGGCTGCCTTGTAAGTATTGCAATGTAAACATCAGCGATATTTGCAAGGTAGTCCATCTTGGGTACGCCCAGTAACGCTCACTTTGCATTTCATTGGAGATGCAAAGTGAGGCGTTGGGAAAAAGGGTGCTAACATGCGATTATGCATGTTAGCACCCTTTTGTAAATAGGGCGCTGGTTTTATCTCCGCTTTTTTGGCTTTGTAAGCCAAAAAAGCAGAGATAAAGCCCTTGTAAATATGACCCAAGGTACTTCCACAAATAATATAGGTTTGCAATTGCATATGCAGAAAGACTTCAATTCCACTAAAGCCGAACGGCAGTACACAGACCCCGGAGGCTCCTAGCTTCTCGAGATCCCCACAAAAACGAATTTAAATTGCATGTGCAAGGCCATTTCACAAAGCAGACGTGCAGTAGCAGTGAATTGCTTTAATTCAAAACCAAGAGTACAAATAAATATTCAACATAGTAATGTGAAGAGCTGCGCTGCTAGAGTGCACTGGCAACTCAGCGGGGAACAAGAATTAATGATAAACGTGATTACCAGTCAAAGACGTCTAGTACCAGAATATAGCGGGGTCTGACTGGGAAACAGATCCTGATTACTATAAATACAAGGCTTATCTATGGCACTCTTGTCTACTCTGCAGATATCTACTTGCAATAAATGTTGACTCTCTCCGTGGACTGTTGCACACCACCAGTTATTTGATATGGACTTCCAGCAAGGAAATGACAGGCAGTACAATTCAATAGAAGTAGAAGAAGCTGAGGTTGCGTTCAATCAAACGGGCCTTATTTGCTACACTTCCGCATGGGCGCTCGAGCAATGCAAGGAGAGTCAGAGGACACTGTTAATTTACTAACCACTTCAGTAGCGCTATATTGAGTTGTGTTTTGCAACCGCTTGTGCAGCTTTTAGTACATCATACGGTGTACCCTGTCAGCTGTCTGTCCTACTTCTTTTATTTGCAATGTAGAGAACTGGCAACAACCATTTAGGTGGGACAGGACAAGACAGAGCTCACTCTATTGAGGTGAAGGAAGTCATGTTCGTTCCTTTAGCACCCAGAGAATTTAACGGACTTCACCTGTGCAATAAATATATTATTATATAGTTATGCATGGCTGTCATAGAGAGGCATACGACTGCATTCTAAATCCAGTAATTCACTGATATGAGGGAAGCAGTGGGTCACACAACTTGTTATCCACTGTTGATTGGACAGAAAGAAATTCCAGCCTGCTCTGGCTGGGCTATCTGAGAGACTGTCAGAGCAGTGCTGATAAGCAGAGAGCACAGCTTCCGAAGCAGGGGAAAGGAAGGGAACAAAGAGTGGTGACGGTGGGTGGCAGGACGCCATTTTTTTATATTTGGGACAGTCGGAGAGTAGATGCCATGTGTGGCTCCCCCATAACACCTCTTCCCCTGTGTAGCTGTCGAAAGCGAGAGGCATATAATTTTGCGGTGCATAGATAACATAAAATCATAGATGAGTAAAAAAAGAATTATGGAGATGTTATTCACATCGGGGCTCTGAGTGACCCGATTATTACCACATTAATATATTTTTGAAAATGCCTTCATTGCACTTTAGGTGCAAATACCCGATTATTATATATTTGTTGCAGCCTATTATAACAATTAGGGCATCAATATCAGATTATTATATTTTTACAGTAACGCATCATAATCTTTAGGGTGAGGATCCTGATTACAATATTGTTTTTACGGCCCATCATATTATGTAAAATTAGGATACCGGAATATACTTTTATTGTCGCCCGTGATACTTTTTATGGTGGGGTTATACGATTATTATATTGTTGTGTGATGACACCTGATTATTATATGTTTGTTGCAATTTTTCATAATATTTAGAGCAAGGATACCAGAATATTATATTTATGTTTCAGTCCATCATAACCTTTAGAGGGAGGATACTGATTATCATGTTGTTTTTGCAGATCATCATAAGCTTAGATGGAGCATAACAAATTGTTATTTTGTTGTTGATTGCTCATCAAAATTAGTAGCCCAAGGGTACCACATTAAGATTTTGTTGGTGCTGCATGTCACCACATATCAGCTGGGAGGGTGTGCCGGATTGTTATATTGTTGTCGTTGGCTGACACTGTACTTCTCCTCACAGAAGGAAGGAGATGGTGGTAGAGCTGCACGTTAGCGCAGCCCAGCGAAGCATAACAGTTGGCGATACTGTGGTACTTATCATGTTGTTCATCATAGCACAGAGTGGGTATCCTCGATTGGTCCATCACTGTTGTCCATCATATGTTTGTTGCAGTTTCGTATTAATACTGTGGTTTGGGAGAGCAATGGTAGTTGCTTCCGGATAGTTTAATGTTCAAGGGTGGTGAAAGGTAAGGATTCTACAGCTGACACATCATACAGTTTTTGGGCAGGATTTCTGTGTCAGTGGTGTTTTCATTTCTTAGTGTTCCTGGTTTGATCACATACACAGATTTTTGTTTGGGGGTATTGGTGGTTGTTATGCTAAAAACTGTTGGCATTGTTTGAATTTGTTATGAAAAATGTTATGCATCAAGCACTGTGCAATTTGCGTTTGTAACATTCCAGAATCTCGCATATAAATGCATGTATATGATCTTACAAATAACGCCTACAAATTCAAATACCGCACATACAAAGCTGTTTTGAGGTCTTGCAACCCTGTGGTGTTCAATGACTCAATGCAGCATTTCAATGAACTGTGCTCAAACGTGAAGACCACCTCATCCAAATGGGTATAACTCTTTTCTGTTCAAGTGCGATGTCATTGGACAGTTTTACGATCCAATCTTTTTTTAATCATCTTGGTGCTCTTAAACGGAACCAATTAGAATAAAGTATACTGTAACAAATGACACGCAAGAGCTGGAGGTATTGTGGCCAGTGGTCGAAGTGGGGGGGGGGGGGGAGGGGGGTGGGTCTGAGGGGAGCAAGGTGCCCAAACTTTTTTAATTTAAGGGAAACCGTTCCCCTACTTTTTTGTGAAAAGACAACCGTCCCGGGATGGTTAATTCAAAGAGTTGAAATGCTTCAACTGAAGTATGAGGCAGGGAGGCTGTGAAATCATGGGATGGACAAGCAGCTAAACAAACCTTGTTGCCAGAGTGCCAGCTTCCCTGAAAGAAATGTAAATGTGCACAACTGGTTAATCTGCAAATCTAAAGGGTGCTTGGAAGTGGTATTGGTTTTAATTGATGGATCCACATTAAGCTTCTGGATGACACAAATGTATTCTTTTTGAGTGGTATCGCAAGAGAGTTACAAGCTGAGCTGTGAAGTGTGTGCTTGTAAGATAAAAGATGCACAACTACATTCTGAAAATTATTGAAATCCATATTTTGGAAGAACTTTTCATCTTAAATCGTTTTGCTCATTTTGTAGCAGCCTATCTTATACTGTGTGCAATGTAATCTTTAAAATATTTACTTACATATTGACAGTGCTTTCTATCACAGGCTGGGACTTCGTAGCACTAAACATACACAAGTCCTTACCATGTGCTGTGCCAACCAGGATTCAATTCTGTGGCTCTCTGTGCATTAACTAATAGAGGTTTCATAATGTGCAATACTGCATTTCCCACTGATAGGGTCAGCTTTTGGCATGGGAGAAATGGGCAGAGGACCTGGGTGCTGATTTTCAGTGAGGCATAAGGAGCTGTCTGCACTAGGATCATTCCGACAGCAGAGTCCCTGTCACCTGGTTGCAGTCATTCACAATAGTGCTTTCACTAATTATTTAACATACTGCAGGCATTATTTTGAGCATCTCATCAGTCGGCTATCTTGACTGCCTACAACGTGCTGCCATAAACTATTAACCTTCCACCCACCCAACAAACAACTTGGCACCAGAGTGAGGAGCTAATCTGTTAGTGATTTAGGTGGGATGGGGAAGTTGCAGCGATGTGTGTATTCAGAGACCAGTCGCAAGTCTGACGTAATCAGCCTAGGGTGACCAACGCCGTCCGTAAATTTCACGGACTGTCCGTTATTTTGCTGTCTTGTCCGTCATCATTCCTTTTACGGATCCCTTTTGTCAGGGCTTTCAGTGGGATGAAAAAACTGGAAGGTCTCTCAAAGGGGCGTGGCCAATGTAATTAAGGGCGTGGCTTACAAACACGTAAGCTAAAAATCTGTGCTTAGCATAGTGTGCCGCCCGACTTGTATTTTGCTGTTTCTGTTATTGCAGCCAGATATATGATACAACAAGTAACATCATATTTACAAGTCAGGACTATTGGCTTTGTCAGTGGTTGTTAGTTGCATAAGATAATTAAGCAGCGACTATGGCTTGTATATAATATTGAAAAAGGTTCCACTTAAAGCCCTGGTGACACCACAATGTTGCTGCTCCTGAGTTTCAAAAAAGAGAAGGGAACTCCAGAGAGAAAATAGCTCTCTTTAAAGGATTCCCCTTCCCCTACAATGCTCATGACGTCATGCTGTAACTTCTCCACTAGCGAGAAGTGAGCAGTGTGAGCAAGCGCATCGATGTCCCTGCTGTCACTGCAGTCCGGAAAAAAACGAACCGCCTGTGCCAGGGTACAAAACAAAACCCGATAGAGACCCGTTTTGAGGCCTCCTTTAAAAAACTGCCGGTGCTCAGCACCGGTGAGACCCGGCCCACTTAAAGCCCTGCCATTTGTCCGTAATTTTGGGATTGCAGCATGCTCTGCTGTTCCCTGGCGACAATCGCAGCCAGCTCGCCGTTCTCTTTCGAACTCTAGAGGCTGCAGCAGCCCCTCCCAGACCTGACACAGACTGTGGACTGGCCCATTGTCATTCTGACTGTGGCTGATTATCACATAAAGAATGACAATGGGCCATAGGTGTATTGAAGCACCCCCTAAGTGGGGGTGTGACGGTGTCAGATAAAAGCTCAAAACCTTGTAAATAGATAAGTAAATAAATAAATAAATAAATAAATAAATAAAAGCGTTTCATAGCTCTTCCTAACTTTGATCTGTGGCTCGCAGGTCAGCATAAGACAGAATAAGAACCTCCTAAAACAAGAATAATCTCCTTAATGCAGATGCGGTGAGGGGGCCAAAAAATGCCGAAATAGGCAAAAGTGGCACAGAAAGCATCACAGTTCCCATACTTTTTTTAATGCACTTCGGCCAATGATTGTGTCCATGTATTATGTCTAGGGTGACCAACTGGCATTGGTGCAAATTCAGGACGGTGAGTGTAAAAATTCAGGACAAAGGGTCAAAATTCAAGACACAAATTCAGGACAGGAAGTCAAAATTCAGGACAAAACTTCAGGACAATAGGTAAGTTTTACAGACACATCAGAGGAGGTCGCGCAATAGTATATAAGTAAGTCCAGCCATACAGTGCTTAATTTGTAAAATATGAAGTCCGGGTGCTCAAATGTTTGTAGGAGGCCACATCCACTTTCCCTGGCTCCACTCACTCCCTTCACTGACTCCACCCACTTACTCTAGGAGCATTATCAACTCTGCGGGGGTCCACGCTGCTGGATGGCCACCTGCCAGCCGGGCAGTAAGTTAGCCACAGAAACCAACTGGCTCACCTCGCCGAGCTGTGATCCAATGACCTGGACGAGGGTGGCATGAAACCAATGGGCCACCAAATGTTTACGTTTATGAAAGTGCCCTCAATTCAGCCCTCTAGTGCTGGTCATGCACATAAGTCCCTAGCACGAACCATCCACTGGTCACGCACATACAGTCCCTCGCCCGAACCATCCACTGATGGTCACACACATACAGTCCCTTGCCCGAACCAGCTACTGATGGACACGCACATACAGTCCCTTGCCTGAATCATCTACTGATGGTCACGCACACAGTCCCTCGCCCGAACTGTCCACTGATGGTCGCGCACATACAGTCCCTAGCCCAAACCATCCAGTGCTGGTCACGCACATACAGTCCCTAGACCGAACCATCCACTGATGTTCACGCACATAGAGTTCCTCACCCGAACCATCCAGTGCTGGTCATGCACATACAGTCCCTCACCTATATATTCAGTGATGGTCATACATGGCAGTCCCTTGCCTAAGGCATCAAGAGATGGTCACTCATGGCAGTCCCTCATCCGAGCCTTCCAGTGTTGGTCACACGTGGCAGTCTCTCACCTGATCCATCAGGTGATGGTTACTCATGTGCTGGTCACTCATGGCAGTCCCTCACTTCAAGCATCAAGTGATGGTCATTCATGTGATGGTCACTCATGGCAGTCTCTCCCCCGAGGCACCAAGTAATGGTCACCTATGGCATTCCCTGAGACATTAAGTGATGGTCATTCATGGCAGTCCCTCACCTGAGACATCAAGTGATGGTCATTCATGGAAGTCCCTCACCTGAGGCATCAAGTGATGGTTACTCATGGCAGTTCCTCACCTGAGACATCAAGTGATGGTCATTCATGGTAGTCCCTGAGGCATCGAGTGATGAGCACTCATGGCAGTCCCTTCCCTGAGGCACTGAGTGACAGTCACATGCACGACAGTCTCTAGTCCGAACCTATATTAACAACGTGGCCAAACTGCAGCAGTATATATGTAGCATTGATGCAGATGCGCCGAGTGTATTATGCTATTTATTTCCACTGTGAAATGTGGAGAGGGGCCATCAATAAAGAAGGGCAAAGCCTCAAGTGACTCCTGATGTCCTTATCCACTCTCAGCAAAGATGCCACCAAGTACCATTGATAACTGGAATAATACTTGTTAGTTACAGTGCTTAGAAGCATGAGACGTTCTTTAAGGAGCATATTTACTTCATATGATAAGAAGCCAGAGGGCACAGTACTCTTCGTGGGTCAATGCATATATTGCAAGTCATGCTGTTTTATTAATAATAAAGTTATGTTTACGGCTCCATACCACCCTTCTGCCCCTTTCTACGATCTGTACACAACAGGTGTTAATATTTACCAGGTCAAAGGGTCTCAATTACTCACCATGGAGGATGAAAGGCTGAGAAGCCCTGCCGGGATTCAAATTTGTGACTTAAACAAAAGCCCACAACCCCATTCCTCTTAACAGGAGGATGCCATACGAAAACACAATTTATACACAAGACAAATAGACCAGTTCTACAACTCAAGAAAAAGAAAAAACATTATGCAGCCAATGACCAAAATAGCCATTTCACAACACTAGAAGGAAAAACACCCGGTGAAACTAAATTCCCAGTTCGCTCACAGAAAACGGAAGCCCCAAAAAGCTGTGAAATACTATTTCCGATAGGAATTATTTTCCAGCTGTAGTATAGTCGGCCCACAGAACACCACTAAACTGTGTAATCACCCATGCCTCAAGGTGCAACTCGGCACCCTTCAAGAACACGCACCATCCACCCCCTTAGAATGTGCTAGCATAGTAAGGCGGCGTCCTATCAGGAGGCAACCGCAAGGCCTTGTTAAACTCCACATGATGTACCGTAAATAGGCATGACCCCACGTCACATGTGAAGTGTACATAACACAGAGAGCATCTCATGGCTCCTTACTCAACCACATCCCCCCCTACAACATAACGCTATCAGGTACCACTGACCGGACGTCTCAACCGCCACAAGAGCACAGCAGAATCACATCCACACTTACAAAAACCTCCACAAGAGCGCAGCAGGGTATCCCCTTTGTTCATGTTTTTTTTTTTTATTACGTTCACCACCACTGCCTCCTGAAAATAATTTATAGCCCTGGCCCTGACAATGAAGTGCCGGTGCTGAGCACCGGAAAGCAGCGGCACAAATTAAGCACTGCAGCCATATCCAAACATATTCAACCATTTGCAAACCTATCCATCATGTATCCTTCCATCTATCATTTCACTCATCCTTCCCTTCATCCATTCTTTCACTCATCCATCCATTATCCATCCATCTACCCTTCCACCCTATCCATCTGTACACTCATCCATCCACTCTTCCACCCATCCATCCATTCCTTCATCCATCCAGCCATTTACCCTTTCACCCATCCAGCCATCCTTTCACTTACTCATCCATCCACCCAGCCACTCCTCCTTCCACCCTTTCAGTCATCCATCCATCATTCCTTTCTCTCTCCATTGACCCTTTCACTTAGCCATCCTTCCTTCCATCCACCCACCCATCCATCTACTCATCCACTCATGAATCCATCCATTGACCCTATCACTCATCCATCCTTTCTCTCATCCATCTATCCTTTCACTCCTTCACTCATCTATTCATCTATTCATCCTTTTGTCCATCTACCCCCCTTTCACTCACTCATCCAGCCTTACATCCACCCTTTTACTCATCTGTCCATCCATTCACCCTTGCACTTATCAATCCATCCATCATTTCACTCATCCATCCACCCACTCACTCATCATCCACCTTTTCACTCATCCATCCACCCTTTTACCCATCCAGCTACCCTTCCACCCATACATCCAGCTATTTACCTTTTCTCTCATCCATCCTTCCACTCACTCATCAATCCATCCATCCTCTCTCATTATCCATCTATTCAATCGTTCATTCATCCATTCACCCTTTCACTAATTCATCCAGCCATCCACCCATCCCTTCACTTACTCACTCGCCCACCTTTTCATATTACTTTTGAGCTGAACCTTTTTGAGAAGAGGCCCATCAAGAACTTCACCCTCGCTGCAGGAGCTATTCCAGGGCTGGGACAGAAGCCATCCAGGATGGAGACAGGATCCACCACAGGGGAGGGGGGGGGGGCAGCAGCCATCACAGGTGGGGGGGCAGGAGCCACCACATGGGGGGACAGGAGCCATCGCTGGGGGGGGGGGGCAGGAGCCATCACAGGAGGGGAACAGGATCCACCAGGGTGGGCATGCAGTATTCTAGTATCATCTTGGTCTCTTCCAGGGTGGGGTAGGGCTCCTCACCCCTCCTGGACAAGACAACGAGAAGACAGACTCTCTTTCCAAAATGTTAGTTTTGCCATCCCTCACTGTGAGGTACAGTACTTAAAGGAGATACTCCAATAGAACTGATTTAACTGATTGTCCTCCATACTTTGTTAATTAGAGTGGGTGCGATTGTGCCATTTCTTTATTTCATTACATTATAGACTGCATGTTTGAAGAACCGAGGTTTGCTTACAATTTAGTGACAGTAATTAAGCTCTGTGAAGAGAACCATGTGCTGCCTGGTGTAATCAGGGCCGGTTCTAGGGTGTTTGGGGCCCTGGGCAGAAAGGGAATGTGTGAGGCCCCTCTAAATTGACGCATTCAGGGCTGTTTGCATCTGAATATGCCCCTGCTCCTGAAGCTGCAGCCCCTCCCTCTTAGTCACCTTCAAGCACCTCTTAACAGCTCATCAAGGGCTGAAGGTGTGAGGGTAGCCATCCCGCTGTGCCTCTCCAATGCTGCTGGGTATCTGAGCTTTGGTACTGCATCGGAGTCAAGAAGGGAGGTGGGTGGAAGCTGTGCCGGCTTAGGGTGTTGCGACCGGAGCCCGGTTAAAATCACGGACAAATAGCGTCCGTTAAGGAATCCTTCACAGACAATGGACAGACGGCCGAAATTACGGACTGTCCGTGAAATTTACGGACGGTTGGTCACCCTAATTACGTCGATTTTAAGACCTCTCATCCATTCCCGGCTTACTTCAACCTGTTTCAGCTTTTGACATTAGTCTTAAGCTAACACTATCGAAAGTCGCCATATAGGCTCAATCAACAAAAATATTAGTCAAAGATTTTTGTTTAGATTAAGAAACGATCTATAAATAAAAGGAACGTACAACTCTCAATGTTTGCAGTTCAAAGCTTAGAACACTGGGATGCACGCCCAAAACAAGATCTCTAGTGAGTGGGCGATCCCAGCTCCCTGCTGAAACGCGTGAATCTGCAGTGTTAGCACCTCCCGCGTGTCATCTGCTGTGCGTCACCAGGCGCGAGGGTTTCAGGCTGGTGCTGACGCCGGCGGTGACCTTCGCAGTCACAGCGTCACATGATGGTCAGAAATACACGTCCGCTTTTGGGGTTTGAACAGAGGGCTGCAACTTCCACAGTCAAAGGATGGTCAGAATGTCTGCTTCCTGTTTATGAAAACTGCCCTTCCTGTGAGCATCACTCGCAACAGCAGACATTTGAGTGGAAATCTTGAGGGTGAAATGATCACCAAGGGTTACCAGGACCAGTGGGGGTTGTAGAACTTTAAAAGAGATGGCACATAAGGAAGGGGCTGCTATAAAAACAGTTGTCGGGTGAAATGTGAAAGCAGCGAACTGCAGTGAACATAAATGGCTGAGTTTACCGAAGGCAGAGGGACTTGTCCGGAGAGGTGGGGCCAGTTAGTGCATTGTAAAGGCTACTTATGCCCCTACATAGGCTAACACGCCTATGCAGACTAAAAAGTCTTAGGCTCTGCAGGGCGCTTATGAAATGTTTCAGTCCTTTCATGATGCAGTATAATTTTCTTCCTAAGGATGTCTGCAGTTTTCATTCCACAAGATCACTCTGAATAAATGGTGACAAAGCAATGAATTAGTAGCACAATTTTCTTTAAAATCAGCTAAAAGCATAAATATTAGAGCCAGTTCAGAAATCTGGTTGTGAAATTTCACATGGGGTAACTTTACATAAAAAAATCATCACCGTGGCACAGACCTGTTTATCATACGCAGAATTCCTCAAGAGTATCTTTCCATGAGTGGAACCCTCACAGATTTGGGCAGCAAACACCTCAATACAGTTACACTTAGGACATCTATCTTAAACTCCCCAAACTCCTTTTGGTACATTTTTGTTGACTCTAGAATGCAAGAGTATAACACTTCCTAGCTAGAGTGAAAGAAATCTTCAATTCTATTATGGAAACAAAGGCATGGATTACGCATTGCTCTCTTCTTTTACTTTCTTGCTCTCTTCCTTTACTTTCTTAGCAGCCAAGTAAATAATAAAAAAAATAAGAAGAAGAACATTTCTAAACCTCTCATGCATTCCGAAAGCAAATATTATGTCCAGTCGGAAGCCAGGGATTCTACAGATAATCCCCAAAGAGAAGTAACGCCTCCTCTTTCTTCATGCAAATCATTTATCCGCAGATAGGATCCACCACTCGTCATTCCTGCTTTTGATCTACTATTGGCCACAATACGAACCAAATAACAATTCTAATACAGTTATCGACAATTCAAATCAACAACTGAGCTTTCTGTACAATGAACAAATCATCATCCATCTAATTTCCTGTGGGCGATCTTTCGAAAGACATCAGATACGTCTACCTTACAGAGATTGGTTTCCCTGTGCATTGTTGGGTGGGAAAATCCTCACCTCTGTGTCCTTGGTAAAAATGAAACTTTCCTCCAGAACATATTATGACTTATGTCAGGACTGTAGGCAAGGATTGTGTGTGTTTAAAGCTGACTCACGGTCACAGCTGCCATCCTCTGGACTAATCTGAGAAAAAAACTTGAAGGTGGCTTCAGATTACCATTCCACCGCTCTCATCATATTTTCTATTCTTCCACCCAAGGTAAAGACTTCAGCACCGTAGCCCCCAAGTAGAATGAGCTCCAAAAACTGAAACATCAACTGCCTCTTCCTCCTGCTTGATCCAAAAGACCCATTGTGGCATGGAGGAGGAAGAAATCTCCCTAAATGATTTTGTAATGGCAACTACTAGTTTGTCAACACCAGGTGGGTGAACATTCCTAGTCATCTCCTCAAACACCCTGTGCATCTGACCACACACAATTTGGGGGCATCCGGGTCATTTGCATTTAAGTTATAGCGAGTATTGGAATTCATTGTCCTGTAATGGTGAACTTTACTCTTTCAGGACTCAACACGTTGTCCAAAATATCCATAACTCACACATTCAAGACCCTACACAAGAAACCAGGCATAATAGCACGGTAAGTTCAGCTGAAAGTTCAGTTCCAAAAAAGTTATTTATTCTGAGGCCATGACAACAATAAATGTAAAGAATGGTTGACAGCCAATAGATTAGAATATTTTCAGCTCCAGGGAGCAGAAAGCTTAATGCCCCAAATAAGTTTGCACTACATCAGATGTTCAGTAATCAGCAGATGTCTCACCAAGAAGCCAATCTGAAGGTGATTACTGTCCTATATTAAACACATAAAACGATGCTGGGAGGAATTCTTGCAAATAGTGTAACCACTAGTAACCACTTGGAGTAGCATTCCAATCCATCTATTTTTTTCCACCATGCCACCTCAGATTTGATCCAGAAG
Organism: Triturus cristatus; assembly: GCF_964204655.1. NCBI lineage: Eukaryota > Metazoa > Chordata > Amphibia > Caudata > Salamandridae > Triturus > Triturus cristatus. The sequence continues at coordinate 167,457,862 of NC_140595.1, read as the reverse complement.
TATTAAACTCAGCATTGGTCCTGCTTCAGTAGGAAGAGCCCAACCAAAACTGCAAATGTTAAAATTTCCACCTGGCAAGGTCCTAATCTGCCCACCAGTTACTCCAAGATCTTCTGATAATTTTCCAATCATGCACGTCCCGAATGTACCTAGATTTCACGTCTGCCACCATGTTCTGATAGCCAGGAAGAAGTGACGGTATAGGCAGAAATGCCAATAGTCCTTGGCCATTTCCATCAGCATCCTGAACCTCGTTCTCTCTAGTCAGTTGACACAGTGGAACACACATACTTTGTCCATTTTCAGTAAGTCACAGGAGGTCACCCTGTCTTATTCATACACATTATTGAAAATAATGTCCAGAAGTCCCAGACTGTTGATATAAAGTTACAAGTTGTCTAATGACTCCCTTCCTCCAGTAGACGAATCTCCACATCAAATCCCTCAGTCTGTCTATTATCAGATCTGGGGAAGTGCCAAAGATGTCCCTCCTGTTCAAAGCCTCCATGTAGTCCAATCACCAATGGATTTCCCTTCTGGCTTCCTTGGGCACAACCATCAGCTTTGAGTAAGTCAATTATCTCTAAAGCTAGGACGCTTTCCATTGCAGGTGGGCTTGTAGTATCATGGACTGGGGAAGATCACTTGAACTGAGGAGGACAGCAGTCTCCCCAGCATGGCTAGTTGCAAGTGCTAGTCCCTGAGGAGTGCTCTCCTCAACACATTTTTGATACTTGTAACTTTCTTAGCAGGCATTCATTACATAGTTGTGCTCAAAATAATTATGAACAGTAGAAATGACAATGTCAGACTGGGACATAACTGATTTGTCCCCATTTAACACTAAACCCAGGTCCTGCATCTGGGGCAACACCATCAGCAATTCGTGAAGTACCATGAGACCAAGTACAGTCCAAACGGAAGGGGTGCAGACAAGTACACATGGTCCTTCCAGGCAAACTGGAGAAATCCGTGATGGGCCAAAGCTGGGATCATGAGGTAAGCATCTTTTATGTCCTGTGGAGCATCCAATCGTGCTTCATCATGTTTCTGAGGAAGTGAAGGCCCCACCATCTTGAAGTGCAGGTAAACCAATTGTTGAACTTATTTAGGTTGTTCACCACCTGATGCCCCTAGTCTTTTTTCGTCACAATAAAATGTTGCTTAATAAAAAAACATTTTGGTGGATAACTTACGAAAGCTCCTTTTCCATCATCTCACCCACTTTGTGTTATGTAAGGGACTCTTACCCTTTTAAGAAAGGAGGGGATAATGCTCTTGTTTCCTGTCACGGGGACCCATAAAAGTCTATGTGGAACATTCCATTCTCTGGAGCACCCAAGGAACCCCAATTAATAGACGCCACCTGTGGGCGAATGAGGCAAACCTCCCTCCCAGTCTTAATATTGAAAAATGGGTTATCTTTGTCTGTAAATCATCCTGGAGTTTTGACGGTGCCTTGGAAATCCTCCCTTACCACCTTTCCCTCAGCAAGACCCCATTTACAGGAATACAGTACCAAATCGTCTAAGGTCTTGCCAAAGGCTGCCTCTCCTGCTGCGCTCCCATCTTTGGAAGCCTTGGTTGGCAATTTTGTCTGTCAACATACCACCGAAAAAACCTTGTGCCCGAAGACCATGTTCAAAGTGCCCTGGGCTTTAGCAAAGGAAATAAAAGTGGCCATACATTTTCAGAGTTCCTTTAAAAACAGGCCTCGAAGCAAGCAGCTCTCAACTATTGGCTCTGCATCGGCCTGTGCCAAATATCTCAACTTGGGACACAATTTAATTAGAAGCAGTTGAAGGTGTCCCATGGGCAATTCACAATTTGTGTTGTCAGGTAAGGTTGACCTTGTCAAAATGTCCAGACCAGTCTATCTCCCAGAGGCCTTGGCCTCTTCGGCCATGTCCAGTATCATTGTGAAGAGACCCAGAACATCAAGGGTTACCTTGGCATATCTACGAGGACCTTTCAATCATGTTCTTAGGATCTTTGATGAATTTAGCCAAGAGGGTGGTCATCCTCGTATCAATCTCGGGAGTGACAACCACTTTACTCTCCAACTAAGGTCTTGGGCACTCTGCCCTAATGCAGTGGCAGCTGGCATGGCTCTGGGGTGGCGGGGCAGAGGGCACGGGGGTATTGAGGTAAGGAAAATAAAAATTAACTTACCTCTTTACCGCTTCTCTCTTCATTGTCCCTTGTTGTCGTCCCTCTGTTTCGGGCAGGACATGAAGCACCCAGGCTCTCCTTCTTTTGTTGCCTATGTAGGCTGGGACATTGGCTGCTGGCATCCAGTCAAATGAGGTGGAGTGGTACCAGTTGTAGCGCTCAAATAAATTAGATTGTGCACCCCCAGATGGCTACTACATGTGGAAACATTTGTGTCTCAGGATAAGGCACCAAGATCTGAGGGACCAAGCATTCTTATAGGATGCATCCAAGCAATATCATCAATCCCCTCTTCCCGAACCGGGGGATTCCCTATGGGCCAGGGCATAAAAGACACATCCTCTGCTACTGGTTCATAATACTCATCTACTAAGAGGCTATCTGCCACAGCCTTAGCCATTTGTACCAGACTTTACTTGTCACACATGTACATATTGTGGTGTCTCAAAGCCTTGCAGGAGGACTTTCTAAATTGAGGGATTGACTTCTACAATTCCTGCCTCCCTATAAAGTAAGCCTCGCTATGGGCACCACACCCTCTGTTCAGAGCAGCCACTTACTGTGGACAAGACAAAAATAGAGACCTTTCTGCATAACGTTCTGTACGCGGTGGCAGGGAAATCCGAAGGCTGAAGCCAGATAAAAAACAAGCATTTGCAATGCAATGGGTCTCGCATTTACTTGAGTTTAAGATATTGGTATTGTAAATGACAATTTGTTTTATTTATGTTTTAAAAACTAAAACATAAATAAAAGGCATTGTCATTTACAATGTCAATAGCTCAAACTTGTGTAAATGCGAGACCTATTGCAAATGATAGGCATCACGGGCAATCCGGGGGAGAAGGCACGGACAACTTGTGGTAAAGAAGGCACGGACAATGGGCGGGAGGGCGGGGGTAAAGAAGGCATGACAACTGGAGGGAGGGCGGGGGGTAGAGAAGGCACGGATAATAGTATGAAGAGCTTCATAAACACACGATACAATCTTTCCCGTTCTGCGATGTATGCGGGTAGACGCTTACAAAATGCTTATCTTCGGTTAACTATTTCTCAAGAGGTAGCAGGATCCCGTTCAGCCATCAAAAACACGTGAGGAATGAGTTCAATAGCTCCCTCCTGGATCACTTTGCCCAAGAGTGCACTCTGAATGAGTGAAGTCGTTGCGCCTCGGGGATCCGATCTTCCAGCTCAGAAGTGAGTGGCTTGAAGGCGTGTAGTGCCTGCTATCTAGTCTCGTCTCTTCTGGTTGCAGTAGTAATATGTTTATTAAGACAAATCTCCATAAAACATCATTAGCAACATCTTTAAAAACATATAACAATCACATAAACCAGCATCCTAACTTGCCTTCATTAAAAAGTAACCCTTGGTGTTTAATAAACGTTAAAAAGTGCTTCCCGGCCCTGAGTGGCCCGCTCTGTTTCTCTAGTTGGGCTTTCAGGACTGGTTCCCGAGCTCCCTACAGCGCCTTGCCCTAACTGGGGCTTTACAGAACCTACAACTCCTTCACTACTGCGAGGCACCGGCAGGTCAAGATTCGCAATCACGACTCACGCCCTGGAGCGGTTCTATCAAGCGTCTGGAAGCCATTAGGTTACGCACTACCCCCTACACAAACAGAAGGATACAAATAAATGAGTCCGTGTCTAGACAAGGGAAATGCGAGCCTAGCTTTGCCCGCCCATGTTAGCGCCCTTGGCAAGAAGCAAAATAAAAGTGATTTATTTGTTGTAGCACAGAATAGAAATACTACTAGTACATATACATGGCTTTATAGCGCTTGCTCCTAGAGGTCAACCGATTGGAACCGCTATAGATAAGATGTGTTTTTAGGCACCTGCTCGATGGTGCTCAGTTTAAGTTCATCGTGAGCAAGGAAAGGCTGAGCTGGTGCTAGGATTTCAAGTTGCGACTGATGGCTCGACAGGCGTCAGCATCTAGTGCTGAACTCACTGAGATAACTCACTGGTCTGGGTGGGGGTGGAATCAGTTTGAAATTCTAGTCGTGCTGCTACATCACAATCCTTGCTGTGAGATTTCCTTCCCAATGGTGAAGAGTGCGCTCCAGAAACTGATGGAAGTTTTTGGAAAACTCCCTCCCTCTTCACCATATCCAGGTCCCTGGAGACCAGGGTGACTGACTGACCTCTTCACGATCTCCCTCTGTCAACCAGGGTCGGGATCACCCTAATGCTCCATCCCAAGGCTTCTGACGCTCTGTGTGACCTGATGGACATCACAGCGCATTTAGGGTGGGGGTGGGAGGAGAAGGCATGGACAACGGGAGGGACTGCGGGAGTTAAAGAAGGCATGACAACAGGCGGGAGGAGGGCGTATAGAAGGCACGAACAACGGGAGGGAGGGCAGTGATGTAAAGAAGGCACCAAAGCACGTTGTGCCTGTAGTAAGAGAAACTGGATAATAAAATAGTGCTCACAGTCTAAATAGCACATACCGCTGCTTCCAGGCCGCCCGAAACGCACCCACGGACCCTTCTCCTGCCACATCTGCAACTTCACTTGCGACAGAACCACCAAAACCCCAAGGAATGGACCCAACCACCTTTGTTGCATACTTCTCAACACCCGCTCCGCGCGAAAGCACGCCGTCGAGTTCTGGGACCTGCTCAACACCACCGCCCCAGACGTTGCCTTCCTGACCGAGACCTGGTGGAACGACTCCTCGGCACCTGACGTCGCCATAGCCATCCCGGATGGCTACAAGATCTCCCGCAGAGACCGCACCAACGGGATGGGAGGAGGAATAGCCATCGTCCACAAGTCCACCCTCCAGGTCCACACCCTCGCAGACGACTCCCTCAACTCCACCGAACACCTTCACTTCCGGATCCACACCGACCCCAACACCACCCTCAGAGGAACACTCATCTACAGACCCCCCGAACCCCGGGCTCAGTTCAGCAAGTCCACCACTGACCTCGCCAGCACCCACGCACTCGCCTCCACGGACTACATCCTCCTCAGGGACCTGAACTTCCACCTCAAGAGCAACAACGATGCCAACTCCACCGCCCTGATCGACAACCTCGCCAACCTCGGCCTGCCACAATTCGTCACCGAACCCACCCACGCCGCCGGCCACACGCTCGACCCCGTCTTCTCCACAAGCACCCACGTCTCCTTCAACCACACCACCGAACTCCACTGGACTGACCACTGATGCATCCACTTCACCTTCAAGAAAGCAACCACGCACCACCGCACCCAACAGCTGCCTCGCCGCTGCTGGAGCAAAGTTACCGAAGACCAGCTGACCTCCACCCTCACCCAGAACCCACCCACCGACCCCACAGACGCCACAGCCCAAAACTTCAGACAGTGGATCAACGACTGCGCCAACACCCTCGCCCCGATCAAGAAACCCTCCATCAACCACCCCAGCAAGAAAGCTGCCTGGTTCACCGAAGAACTCCAGATCTCCAAACGAACATGCCGGAAGCTGGAAAAGAAATGGCTCCACGACCGCGCACCAGAAAGCCACGCAGCCCACTAGGACGCCACCCGCAGACATCAACACCTCATCAGAACAGCCAAGAGATCGTCCTTCAAAGCCCGACTGGATAACAACGCACACGACAGCAAAGAACTTTTCAACATAGTGAAGGAACTCTCCAGCCCCAGCGCCAACACCAACGACATCCCGCCATCGCAGGATCTGTGCGACTCACTGGCGACCTTCTTCCATCGCCGACATCCACGACAGCTTCAACTTATCATCCGCCCGACCGCAACAGACCACACCCGAACGCCACCTGCACCAACCAGCTGACCTCCTGGTCCCACGTCAACGACGAAGAGACATGCAAGGTCATAAACACCATCCACTCAAGATCTCCATCAGACCCCTGCCCACACCACGTTTTCAACAAAGCTGACGCAACCATCGCACCCCATCTGCGAAAGATCATCAACATCTCCTTCGACACAGCGACATTCCCGGAAAGCGCTGAAGCACTCCGAAAGAAACACAAGGCGGACCCCAAAGACCTCAAGAACTTCCGGCCCATCTCCCTGCTCCCGGCGAAGGTCATCAAGAAAATCGCCAACATGCAGCTGACCCCCCACCTCGAAGACAACAGCATCCTAGACCCATCCCAGTCCGGATTCAGATGCAACCACAGCACCGAGACTGCCCTTATCGCCGCCACTGACGACATCAGGCGCCAGCTAGACAATGACGAAACCTCAGCCCTCATCCTCCTGGACCTGTCTGCCGCTTTCGACACAGTCTGCCACCGCACACTAAGAACACGCCTCCAAGAAGCCAGAATCCAGAAGAAGGCCCTGGACTGGACCACGTCCTTCCTCTCCGGCAGAACCCAGAGAGTCCGCCTCCTGCCCTTCTGATCCGAAGCCATCAACATCATCTGCGGCGTACCCCAGGGCTCATCCCTCAGCCCGACCCTGTTCAATGTCTACATGGCCCCCCTCGCACAAGTGGCCCGCCAGCACAACCTGAACATCATCTCCTATGCCGACGACACCCAGCTCATCCTCTCCCTCACCAAGGACCCGCACACTGCCAAGACCAACCTCCACGAGGGAATGAAGGCTGTCGCCGAGTGGATGAGGAAAAGCCATCTGAAACTGAACTCGGACAAGACGGAGGTCCTCATCCTAGGTTCCACCCCCTCCGCTTGGGACGACTCCTGGTGGCCGACCGCACTGGGAGCAGCTCCAACACCCACGAACCACGCACGCAACCTAGGATTCATCCTCGACTCCTCCCTCTCCATGTCGAAGCAGGTCAACGCCATCTCCTCCTCCTGCTACAACACCCTCTGCATGCTTCGCAGGATCTACAAGTGGATCCCGACTAAAACATGAAGAACAGTGACCCAAGCCCTTGTCAGCAGCAGGTTAGCATACGGCAACGCACTCTACGCAGGAATCCCGGCCAAACACCTGCGACGACTACAACGCATTCAGAACGCCTCAGCCCGACTGATCCTCAACGTCCCCAGCCGCAGCCACATCTCCCCCCACCTCAGAGACCTGCACTGGCTCCCCCTCAACAAGAGTATCACCGTCAAACTCCTCACCCACGCACACAAAGCACTCCACAACACCGGACCAGCATACCTGAACGACAGACTCAACTTCTACACCCCTGCCCGCCAGCTCCACTCAGCTAGCCTCGCCCTTGCCGCCGTCCCGCGCATCTAACAAACAATATCCGGCGGCAGATCCTTCTCCTTCCTCGCTGCAAAAACCTGGAACACCCTCCCCACCCATCTACGGCAGACACAGGACCTGCTCACCTTCAGAAGGCTCCTCCTGACCTGGCTCTTCGAGCAGTAGCAGCAACCCCCCCCCCCCCCAGCGCCTTGAGACCCTCACGGGTAAGTAGCGCGCTTTACAAATTCACTGATTGATCACTAGCAACCGAAGTTAAGGGGCCAGTCGCCATGGGAGGGGCCAAATGAAGAGGAGGCGGTACTAAGGCGGGACTAACAAGCCTATTTATGAATCAGAAGCTAGCATTTAGGACGGACAATGACACAAGCCAATGACACAAGCCAATGGCAAATATGGACGGAGAGTGGGTGGGGCTTCTATTTCCTACTCGAATACAGCAGATCGCGAGAGCGGAGCATGCGCGCTGGCTCAGGCTCATCCTAAAAAGGAAGCACTGTAGAGTGACAGACTCTGCTGGAAAGGCACAGGGGTAATCCTGTGTGGTGCCTCAACCTCAACAGCAAAATTGTTTCTGCATCACAATCAATCCAGTGACAGAGTAGATGGACTACTGCATGATCAGCACAATGCCTCCCAGCAGCAGAGCTCTGAATTGCAGCTCTGCTTCATGGCCCCTTCTCACCCTTGCTGACTGATGAAACGCATTCACCAGGATGAGACCTTCTATTTCCAGTCCCACCTCAGGTGAGTGAAAGAAGCTAATGGTCTAAATGATAAACCCTAACTAACCAGCTCCCCATGTTAGTTCCATGTACCATGAACGTTTTCCTCCCTATCAAGGAGTTTGAGGGGAACGGAATGCAATGGGTCGGATAGGGAAAAGAACCACAGTGGGGCAATAGATCTTCAGAGGAAAAACACTTATCTGACTGTTGAGCAGCAAAGAAAGAGAAGGTGCAACTTCTTCTAAAGGATTATGCGAAGACACAGCTGGCTTCCAATTGGACATGTATGGTCCGATTCACAAGGGTAAACTGAGACAAAAGTCTAACTTTACGACTTTTGGTATTCACAAAGGGAATTTACGAGTAGTAAAGTTAGACTTTTATCTCAGTTTAACTTAAGTTTCCACTCAGTTAGACCTTAAGACCAAAACTTAAGTTAAACTGAGACAAAAGTCTAGCTTTACTACTCGTTAATGCCCTTTGTGAATACTGAAAGTCACAAAGTTAGACTTTTGTCTCAGTTTACCTTTGTGAATCGGGCCTGATGTTTTCATCCCAGACTCATGGGAATTGTAGTCCTGAAAGGCATTACTCTTCTCATTGTTGGTTTTTATTTGGCTGCTGAAAAATTAAGAGAAAAATGCATGAGCCTTGCCTCACACACAGACTCATGCTAGGGGCAGAGGCTGAGCAAATACAACACCACCCAGACCGGGCTAGACTTCACCAGCTGCCTGCAACAGGTGATCTTTAAATCCCTTGGCATTATTCAAATACAAAAGGATAGTTCACAGTGCTGCCCCTTCTTTTTTGGAGTGAAATCTAAGGTATCTGAACATACAAAGACCATGGTGAAGATCTTAGATACACAGAGCTAACAGATGATGCAGTACACATGCCTGTTACTATAGGCCGCTTAAACTTAGCACAGTTTTTTGGCAAATTTGGAGAAAGAGAAATGCTGCAAAATGCTATACAAATGTGCTTTTGTGGTCTGTCCTCATTATAGTATTGGGGATAGGGGCATAGAGGAAAATTGTGGAAGAGTGGAATGGGAAGAGACTGCATCAACTATGAAGTAACCCAATTGGTGTTGCTAGTTCAGGACATACTGGACGGGGTAATTCTATGCAAACGGATTCGCACATTTATTAGCTGAGGCGCAGCTAGATATGTTCAGTATGTGTTTCTATTGGAACACATCTTGCGTTGAACACAGACATCAGGAAATAGACAAAGGAGAAAATCAAAGGTTCTCAGGAAGACAGCTGAATAGAATCCACCCCTTCCGAGAACCAGGGAGGTCACTGGAGATTGCTTTCAGAGCCTGTAGTTGCTGTTTCACAAGATGCAATGAGTATCATGTTTCCTATGGCTTTTTCCACCAATTCATGTTCATGGTTAATGGTAGTTTGAAAGGTCTGCGGGAATGCAAAGGTCCCTGCAGATGATGTGTGCATATATACTATAAAAGTCACAATTAGCATTCTTGATGCAGAAGTAAAAGTAGAGGAGCTATTTAGAGGCAGCCAATCAGGTTTAATATTGTTAAGTTAAAGAAAGGTCCTAATTGTATTGTATTTTGTGGAAACAACCTAGCTTCAGTTGGTGTTTTTTAGAAACAGGGTGACCACTTAACACAAAATATACCCGGGGAAAGGTTTCCACCACATTAGCTGTGCCCCTGAATTTGAATTGCATTTTGAAGGAGGCTGGCTTCAAAATTTTTTGTTAGCTGTTTGGAGTTGGCTGGACGGTTAGGGGGGCAAAGTTTCTCGACTTCCCAGAAAGCTATTGACAAGGGCAGCGTAATTAGGAGGCAGCGCCAACATTAAGACCAGGTAAAACCTGATCTTAAGTTGGCAAAAAAGAGGGGAAATAATGCATTGTTTGATCTTTCCATGTGTGCTGCCTTGTGTAGCACACACGGAAAAAGCAAAATGCCTTGGATTGTTTATGTACAGAAAAGCCCCCCTTCCTGCAGATTAATAATCTTTAAAAAAAATGCAATTTTGTGACTTCCATGAGTGCTGCATTAAGCAGCACACATAGAAGTGCCAAAATGGCAACTAGATTGCTTATGTACAGGAAGGGGGCCTTTCCTGTTCATAAACAATCTTTCCCCAGCATGCAGACACCCTTACACTATGGTGCAAGGGTGCCTGCGTTGGCGCGACACTACTAAGTGTAGCGCCAGGGCAGGGGGAAACTCAAGCCTGCACCACATCGTTGTAAATATGGTGCAGTCTTGCGTTTCTGAAGTGGGGAGTGACGTGTTAAACCATGACAGCTAACGCCTCACTCCGCCACTTCCTTGAACATGTGCCCCTTACTCTTTAAGGTAGATATAACCTTCCCTCACTTAGTATTTGTCTACTTAGTAAATGCCTTCCATCCTCCGGTATGGTAGGGCACTTTTTTTAGGTCTCGCCTAGCGCAGCGCGCATGCGCTGCCTAGGAGAGGGCCCACTTGTAATCACTGCAGACATTCAGAAAGCTTTCAAAAAGCTTGTGCGTCTGGTTGTGGAATCCTATTGGCCTTTGCGACTGGCTTTCACAAAATGAAAGCACGCAATTGGCCAAAGGCGTGTGTTTGTCCCACCTTTTGTCTAAATGTTCCCTCCCATAGCGTTTTGGTGTAGGGAACGAGCAGTGGCGCGCATTGTGGCATCTGCATTCTTCCCTTGGATCATGTTACTAATGACAGCGTGGTCGCTTTCACTATCGCGGCCGCGCTTTTTAAAAACTTTTAATATTACTTATTCATTGATAATAACACAAGCCTGGTTGTTGGCACGGTTGCGCATACACATAAGGTGGTCCACCTTCGAAGGGCTTTGCCTCATTTCTTTCTATTGGTCAGGGAAAGTCACCCGTTTCAGCAGTTGAGAGCTTGAACCCTCCAGAAAAATCCCCAACGCTGGCTCTAGAATGCCATCCGTACAGACTGATGTAAGCTTGACCGGATGTTTTTGTGCATTAGAAATGCCAAGCCTGGGCTTGAAGTTAGCACTGGCTTCCAAGTGCAGCTCTTTGGCACGACAGTCCATCCTGTGGGAACTAAATATGTACATCTCCCCCGCGTTTGTTCCACTCTGGTCCTTTGTGCCTAATACATTTGAGTGGACTCTGCAGCGCTGTCGTGCCCCCGACTTGAACTCGCCAGGTAGGTTCGAGGAGCAGAAACCAAGCACATACATTGTACATGCTTCTGCAAAGTGCGCATGCAAGGGAATTGCATGAACAAAAAATCTGGTGTCTGTGCCTTAGAAGTAACAATCCTGTATGAACACCTCTCCTCTGGCACATTATTTAGCCCTGACAAGGAAAGAGAGAGGGAAGAGAAAGAAACTAACACAAAGCATTTAAAAAGATTGACAGGCGCGGGGGTTTGCTGTGAGATCTATTTGTAATTGTCAGGGTGACATTGTTAGGGGAGGAGGCATGAGCAGGAAAAGCAGCTCGATGTCTATCAGTTGAGGCTGTATGAAAGCCCTGGGATCTTGGTGTGTGCTATATTTCACAGAAAGCTACGAGAGAGCAGAGAAGTGCATCCCTACCTCTCCCAGGAGTTTGTTTCAAGAAACAAACAGTGGACAGGTTCATCCTCGGGCGAGAAACGCTTTCTTCTACACACAGGCGTGGCTTTTTATTTTTTATGGTTACGCTCCTCGCCCGTTTATTTTTTTTCGTGTTGTTTTTTTGTCACAATCTAGCAAGGTGGACAGAACGTAAGAAAATCCTCAAAACCATATAGAGCTGCATGCAGCGTGTCGCGCGGGCGTCTGAAGACGTCGCAGGCTCGGATGGGGGGGGGGGGGCGCGAAGGGGAAGCAGAAGTGGCTGTGCCCAGCAGACTGTTTGATCTGTGACTGGGAGGCGGAGCAGGAGTGACTGACATTAACCATCCGGTGTCCTTCCTGTTAGTGGCTGGAGACATTCACACCGAGGTGAAGGTGTTCGCTTCAGATTTCATCTGCATTATTCAAATGTGTTACAATCTCGGCTTATTTACTGTATTCTGGGCTTTATTCCTCTCTTAAAAGGTATATATTTTCTAGCCAGAGAATCGAAAGAGCACCTCACTTTTTTTGCGACATGACACATCACACATTCCCAGCAGTTGCTTCAGTAGACACTGCTTTATTTTTTTGTCAAGGAACACAGTTGTTTTAGTTCCCTTTTTAGGTCTCGCCTACGCAGCGCACATGCGCTGGTAGGAGGGCCTTTAGCCATCGCTCTGCTCATTTTAAAGCACACACTCGTGCTTGTGGTGGCATCTACCTTGTGGGAGCGAGCAGGGGTGCGCCACAAGCACGAGTGCAGTGCTTGAAAATGAGCAGACTGCGCACGCACGCACGCACCACTCCTGGGCTCACCTCCTGCTCCCCCTCTCTCTCACGCGCATTCCTTGTTTTGTCATCTTGCTGATGACTCATGTCCCCGATTTCCCGATTTAACTTTATTACTGACAGCACTTTTTAATCAATTCCCTTTGGGGAAATTAAAAGTGAAAGCCCTTAATTTTTCAAACTGTCAAAATATTTGAAATGCGTTTCATTTGTATGTGTCTTTTTAAATAGCATCCGACATTTCACTCATACGGTGGAAGTTTTGTTGAAGCAAATGTCCTGTATCACTATGCTGTATGCATCCTAACGGCAAATGTGCCAGCTATTTGAACACCACGTCCACCACCACCACCACGTCCACCACCACCACCACATCCACCACCATGTCCACCACCACATCCACCACCACCACCACATCCACCACCATGTAAACCACCACCACGTCCACCACCAACATGTCCATGACCACCACTTCCACCACCACCACATCCACCACCACCATGTCCACCACCACCACGTCCACCACCACGTCCACCACCACATCCACCACCATGTCCACCACCATGTCCACCACTACCACGTTCACCACTGCCACGTCCATCACCACCACATCTGCCACCACCACCACGTCCACCACCAGATCCACCACGTCCACCACCACCACCACGTCCACCACCAGATCCACCACCACCACATCCACCACCATCACGTCCACCACCATGTCCACCACCACCATGTCCACCACCATCACGTCCACCACCAGCATGTCCACCACCACCACCACGTCCACCACCACCACCACCACATCCACCACCACCACATCCACCACCATGTCCACCACCACCATGTCCATCACCACCACCAAGTCCACCACCACGTCCACCACCACGTCCACCACCATGTCCACCACTACCATGTCCACCACCACCATGTCCACCACCACCACATCCACCACCACCACGTCCACCACCACCACCACGTCCACCACCACATCCACCACATCCACCACCACCATGTCCACCACCACCACGTCCCCACCACGAGGTCCACCACCGCCATGTCCACCACCACCACGTCCACCACCACATCCACCATCACCACCACCACATCCATCACGTCCACTACCACATCCACCACCACCACATCCACAACCACATCCACCACCATGTCCACCACCACATCCACCACCACATCCACCACCACTACATCCACCACCACCACGTCCACCACCACCACATCCTCCACCAACACACTTCCTCCACCACCACCACGTCCACCACCACCATGTCCACCACCACCACCACCACATCCACCACTACCACCACGTCCACCACCACCACCACAACCACCACCACCACATCCACCACCACCACATCCACCACCATGTCCACCACCACCACGTCCACCACCACCACCACGTCCACCACCACCATGTCCACCACCACGTCCAGCACCACCACCACATCCACCACCACGTCCACCACCACCACCATGTCCACCACCACATTCACCACCACTTGCACCACAACGTCCACCACCACATCCACCACCACCACCACCATGTCCACCACCACGTCCATCACCACCATGTCCACCACCACCACCATGTCCACCATCACGTCCACCACCATGTCCACCACCAACACCACGTCCACCACGTCCACCACGTCCACCACCATGTCCACCACCACCACATCCACCACCACCACATCCACCACCACCACATCCACCATCACCACGTCCACCACCATGTCCACCACCACCACATCCACCACCACCAGGTCCACCACTACCACATCCACCACCACCACGTCATCACCACCATTTCCACCACGTCCAACTCCATGTCCACCACCATGTCCACCACCATGTCCACCACCACGTCCACCACCACCACGTCCACCACCACATCCACCACCATGTCCACCACATCCACCATCACCACGTCCACCACCACCACGTCCACCACCACCACCATGTCCACCACCACATCCACCACCACCACGTCCACCACCAACATGTCCATCACCACCACTTCCACCACCACCACCATGTCCACCACCACCACATCCACCACCACGTCCACCACCACATCCACCACCATGTCCACCACCACGTCCACCACTACCACGTTCCCCACTGCCACATCCACCACCACCATGTCTGCCACCACCACCACGTCCACCACCAGATCCACCACCACCACATCCACCACCATCACGTCCACCACCATGTCCACCACCACCATGTCCACCACCATCACGTCCACCACCAGCATGTCCACCACCACCACCACGTCCACCACCACCACCACCACATCCACCACCACCACATCCACCACCATGTCCACCACCACCATGTCCATCACCACCACCAAGTCCACCACCACGTCCACCACCACGTCCACCACCATGTCCACCACTACCATGTCCACCACCACCATGTCCACCACCACCACATCCACCACCACCACGTCCACCACCACCACCACGTCCACCACCACATCCACCACATCCACCACCACCATGTCCACCACCACCACGTCCCCACCACGAGGTCCACCACCGCCATGTCCACCACCACCACGTCCACCACCACATCCACCATCACCACCACCACATCCATCACGTCCACTACCACATCCACCACCACCACATCCACAACCACATCCACCACCATGTCCACCACCACATCCACCACCACATCCACCACCACTACATCCACCACCACCACGTCCACCACCACCACATCCTCCACCAACACACTTCCTCCACCACCACCACGTCCACCACCACCATGTCCACCACCACCACCACCACATCCACCACTACCACCACGTCCACCACCACCACCACAACCACCACCACCACATCCACCACCACCACATCCACCACCATGTCCACCACCACCACGTCCACCACCACCACCACGTCCACCACCACCATGTCCACCACCACGTCCAGCACCACCACCACATCCACCACCACGTCCACCACCACCACCATGTCCACCACCACATTCACCACCACTTGCACCACAACGTCCACCACCACATCCACCACCACCACCACCATGTCCACCACCACGTCCATCACCACCATGTCCACCACCACCACCATGTCCACCATCACGTCCACCACCATGTCCACCACCAACACCACATCCACCACGTCCACCACGTCCACCACCATGTCCACCACCACCACATCCACCACCACCACATCCACCACCACCACATCCACCATCACCACGTCCACCACCATGTCCACCACCACCACATCCACCACCACCAGGTCCACCACTACCACATCCACCACCACCACGTCATCACCACCATTTCCACCACGTCCAACTCCATGTCCACCACCATGTCCACCACCATGTCCACCACCACGTCCACCACCACCACGTCCACCACCACATCCACCACCATGTCCACCACATCCACCATCACCACGTCCACCACCACCACGTCCACCACCACCACCATGTCCACCACCACATCCACCACCACCACGTCCACCACCAACATGTCCATCACCACCACTTCCACCACCACCACCATGTCCACCACCACCACATCCACCACCACGTCCACCACCACATCCACCACCATGTCCACCACCACGTCCACCACTACCACGTTCCCCACTGCCACATCCACCACCACCATGTCTGCCACCACCACCACGTCCACCACCAGATCCACCACCACCACATCCACCACCATCACGTCCACCACCATGTCCACCACCACCATGTCCACCACCATCACGTCCACCACCAGCACGTCCACCACCACCATCACGTCCACCACCACCACCACCACCACGTCCACCACCATGTCCACCACCACCATGTCCATCACAACCACCACGTCCACCACCACCACCACGTCCACCACCATGTCCACCACTACCACGTCCACCACCACCATGTCCACCACCACCACCACGTCCACCACCACCACCAAGTCCACCACCACATCCACCACATCCACCACCACCATGTCCACTACCACCACGTCCCCACCACCACGTCCACCACCATGTCCACCATGTCCACCACCATGTCCACCATCGCCACATCCACCACCACATCCATCACGTCCACTACCACATCCACCACCACCACATCCACAACCACATCCACCACCATGTCCACCACCACATCCACCACCACTACATCCACCACCACCCCGTCCACCCCCACCACCACGTCCACCACCCCCACATCCTCCACCACACTTCCTCCACCACCACCACGTCCACCACCACCATGTCCACCACCACCACCACCACTACCACGTCCACCACCACGACCACATCCACCACCACCACATCCACCACCACCACATCCACCACCACCATGTCCACCACCATGTCCACCACCACCACGTCCACCACCACCACCACGTCCACCATGTCCACCACCACGTCCACCACCACCACCACATCCACCACCATGTCCACCACCACCACCATGTCCACCACCACCACCACATCCACCACCACTTGCACCACAACGTCCACCACCACATCCACCACCACCACCACCATGTCCACCACCACGTCCACCACCACCATGTCCACCACCACCACCATGTCCACAACCACCACCACGTCCACCACCACCACTTCCACCACCACGTCCACCACATCCACCACCACGTCCACCACACCACCATGTCCACCACCACCATGTCCACCACCACCACCACATCCACCACCACCACGTCCACCACCACCACGTCCTCCACCACCACCACATCCTCCACCACCACCATGTCCACCACCACCACATCCATGTCCACCATCACCATGTCCACCACCACCATGTCCACCACCACATCCACCACCACGTCCACCACCACCACCACGTCCACCACCACCACCACGTCCACCACCACGTTCACCACCACACTGTCCACCACCATGTCCACCACCACCATGTCCACCACCACCTCGTCCACCACCACTACATCCACCACCACGTCCACCACTGCCACATCTACCACCATGTCCACCACAACTACCATGTCCACCACCACCACGTCCACCACCACAATGTCCACCACGTCCACCACCACCACGTCCACCATCACCACGTCCACCATCCCCACCATGTCCATCACCACCACCATGTCCACCACCACCACCATGTCCACCATCACGTCCACCACCACCACGTCCACCACCATGTCCACCACCAACACCATGTCCACCACGTCCACCACCACCACGTCCACCACCACCACATCCACCACATCCACCATCACCACGTCCACCACCATGTCCACCACCACCACATCCACCACCACCAGGTCCACCACTACCACATCCACCACCACCACGTCCACCACCACCATGTCCACCACCACCATGTCCACCTCCATGTCCACCACCATGTCCACCTCCATGTCCACCACCATGTCCACCACCACGTCCACCACCACCACGTCCACCACCACGTCCACCACCACATCCACCAGCATGTCCACCACCACCACCACAACCACCACCACCACGTCCACCACCACATCCACCACCATGTCCACCACATCCACCATCACCATGTCCACCACCACCGCGTCCACGTCCTCCGCCAGCACTACGTCCACCACCACCACGTCCACCACCACCACTACCCGTGACAGGTAAAGTGTCACTGGAGGGCAGGGGTAATAGGAGTGTCAACCCCAGCTGTACATGGGACATTTAAGGATGCATTGGGTGCGAGAAGACGGGTATAGGGGCTAGAAGTATTACACCAGACCCAAGATACATTTTGAAGAGGTGCAATGTCACAGGGGCTCCTGTAATAGCACTCACAGCATCTCTACCTCACAGTGGCATACCTGCACGAGCCACTCACTCAAAACAAGCATTGGCATAGCCAATAGGTCTCGCCTTTGGGACCTTATAAGTGTTTAGCCATGCAACACTTGATGTTGTTGCACCAAGAAAATTGTGCTGATAACTAAACACTTTTAAGGTCCCAAAGGCGAGACCTATTGGCTATGCCAATGCTTGTTTATGTTTGATCTTTAGTCAGTGAGATGCTCCAGTCCTGAACTGTCGGTGCATATTACTGCACCAATCCATCATTTTTCTGTGGCAAGAAGAGTGTTTAGGGACTTCCGTCACATTTGAAAATGAATCTATCATGTATTGACTGTGCATCTTCAGAATAGAAATCTCATTTAAAGGAGACACTGCTTGCGGAGCTAGGAAGCTTTCAAATTTGAACTTCAATGTATACGCTTTAAGTCGGGCTGTATATCTGCATCCCACTTTGCACTGTACGTTAAAGGATTTGCCTTCTTGGAAGTAACTCCATTCAGTAACGATTTAGCAATATATGTTCGGAAAGCCTTTTAACCAGAAGATCTGTCATAAGTTCTGGCCTCCGGCACGTCATGATCTTTGTGTGTTTCATAACATTTAAATTGCCTTTAAGAACCTCCCCCTAGCACTTACGTCACTTTGACACTACCTCTCATATAATTTTTGATCGCATGTCTGTGCAGCTATAAGGCTTATAAGGTCCCAAAGGCGAGACCTATTGGCTATGTCAATGCTTGTTATTGTTTAGTTAATTAAAACCATAACACTATTAAAAGTGCACGCTAAATTCTGACAGATAAAAAGTGTAAAAACACTTCAGCAAACATTAGTTTGTTATATCAAACTATTCAAATTAATATACTTAAGCTAAAAACTAGATAATGTATAAACGAAAAAACTAAATAGACATTCTTGCATTGTTACACTAAAACGTGGTCAGGCTATCGTGTCTGAAAGTAAATTAAGTGTGTGCAATAAGCAGACAAAAACGGGCACATCGTTACTAGCTAGAAGCACATCTAGGTGATGGTTAAATGTGCAAAATGAGTAAGGTAATACTCAAACTTCATTTTTAAAAGGCATAAAATATATAATGCTGGCTAGAAGTATAACACAAGCATCATTCTTATTTTGAAGCATAAAGGTACTTAATATAAAAATTGTTTCAAAGTGCACAATGAGCAAGATGATTCTAAACTTCATCGCACCTGCTTTACTCCTAGATTGATGCATAACAAGTGCATCATCGCATGATTGATGCAATATACCAAATGAGTAAAGAAACTCATACTTCGTTCGTGAGTGGCATAAAGTGCAATGTCCCGTCCAGAGATATTGTACCGGCTTCGTTCTTATTTTAGAATATAAAAACTTGATCTAAAAACGTTTTCAATGTGCAAAATAAACAAAATAGACCCACACTTCCTTCTTAAATTGAGACATAATAAACACTACCTCTAAAATTGATTCAATATGCAAAGAAAGAGTTGATAACGCATCATGAAATGCAGGCGTAAAGTGCGTTATGCAGGCTGGGACTGTCACATTAGTCCTTCCCCTCTGTGTTCCATAGGCCTACGATCCAAATAACAGGCTAAATACTATTAAAATGTAAATATCTAAAAAGGTACAGAGTGACCAAACAGAGAACTCAAAAAAATTAGGGCTTCGGAAATGACGAGACATTCATGTTCATAACTTTGTAGGTGTCCTTCAAAAATTTCTGAAATCTTGCAATTAGCTGAGGGTGTGTTGCACTTAGGCATGCTGCAATTGCGTTTTGATATTTCCTGATTCCTAAAATAAGAAATACAGGAGTTAACCAATAACGACTCAGCCCATTCAATTCTTTACATAGACATACTACATGCAACAGAGATTCAAGTTTATAGTTACATAGCCTGCAGTTCGACGCCATTCACTCTGCCCTATTTGTAGGCTTTTAGGGGTATAATGCCGCACCTTAGCCTGGTTAGGTCTTTTTTCAAGTCAAGATTTAGCAGGCAGGATAAATAAGGACTGGTAAAAATAAGTGCACAAATCTGCATGGGGCTTTATAGATAGATCCTGTCGATACTCATCTGCGGATCTCAGCTTTGTAGTTTTCATAAGCAGGTAAGTGCATGATCTTGGCAGAAGGTCAGATTAATAATTTCTTGAACACCTGCAGAATTGCTGGAATTGTGGTATATACTTTCCATGCAAGCTTACTATTCTGCAGGTTTGACCATATCAGACCCCTCAATGAACGGGGGGAGGGAGCCTTGAACTTGGGATAGGAGTTAAGAAACCTGGTAGCTTGCTTACTTAAGTTGAATTCCAGACAAATCTGTGAAGACGGGGTGGCAGAACTTACACACATCCTTCCACCCTGTTGAATCCTTGCATAGCTCTGACAGAACACTACCTCATCTCCCCTTGCATTTTTATAAATTAGTTGTATTGCTTTTAATGTACAAAACCAACATAAAAAAAAACATCCATGGCAAGCATCACATCAACACATCACCCTGTACATCTTTCATTAAATAATTTGCGAGCAAAGTGATCCTACCACCGACCCACCAATGTCCGTTCCACATGGGTACCTCCCACATCACTTAAGTCCCCAATAGAGCCACCCTTGGAGTCATTTCCTCTAAAACCTGGCTTAATCGACTACCAATCCCAGACCGGTACTTTGCTATTTCAGGGAACTGTCACAGTACATGAAATAAAATCTGCATTCGACTCATCACACCGTAAGCTGGAGAGGTTAAGAAGATGCCCCACATACCATAGGCGTTTGGGTGCAAAATACGTGATGTATCAATATTTCAGCTGTATTAGCCGGAGACAGGTGGATATAGTGATTTCACATGGGGCCATCTTGTCCTCTCTCCTGTGTCATCTACTGGGCGTGCCCATGTCTCTGTGAGTGCCATCATATCATCTAAGGCACTGATGACTAATTATCAATATATCTATGAAACACCTCCCTTTCCCAGGGACCCATCAAGACCTGCGCTTCAAGCAGATTGTGTTCTGGGATTTCCATCAGTTCTGCACAGTGCCCCGGAAGTGCATGACACAGTTGTACATATTTATAGAATTGGGTGTGGGCAAGATTCAACTGAGCCTGGAGATCTACGTACACCAATGTGCCCCCGGTGCAGCCTTCAAACACTCTCAAGAGTGCACCCACCCAGCCCCAATACACTAAATTCTGTCTGGGAGGTGGTCACACCTCCCTGTGACAGGAAACCTATTATCAAGCCTTCCCCTGCTCGAGCTTGGCTCCGCAGCAGGAGGGCAGACTCGTGTCTGTGGCTGGCAGCATCCATTTTGTGATGCCCAGGTCGAGAAAGCTGGTGTACCGGTATTTCACATACGTCCCTCTAGAAGGGTGGAATCATACCTCCCATGGCATGGGGAGCAAAAAGACGATGGATTAAGGCCCAGATCTCTGTACTGGGGTGAATGTTTGACATTATTCAACATCCTGTCCATCAATTGTTCTTTTTGCATTTGTCACCCCAAGTGGGACGGGTATGCCCAGACGTGGGTCCTGTGCTCTCCATGCCACTGGAGTCAAGCTAGCCTGGCTGATGAGGGGTAATACACCGAAACAGGTCCCAGGATGCTTATTTCCAGTCCATGGAGGAACCGGCCTGGCAGTTCGGACTGGACTGTCACCCATGAGGAGCAAGGTTAGGACTTATTTGCATATGGCTGGGTTCAAACTGGAACGGCATGGTGAGCAAAAAAACGATGGATTTAGGCCCATATCTCTGTACTGGGGTGAATGTATGACATTGTTGTGCATTCTGTCCATCAACTGTTGTTTTTGCATTTGTCACCCCGAGTGGGAAGGGTATGCCCAGACGTGGGCCCCGTGCTCTCCATGCCACTGGAATCAAGCTATCCTGGCTGAAGAGGGGTGAAACCCCAAAACCTGTCCTAGGATGCTTGTTTGCAGTCCAGGGAGGACCTGGCTTGGCAGCTCGGGCCAGACTGTTCCCATGAGGCACAGGGTCAAGACTGATTTGCATATGGCTGGGTTCAAACTGGAACGGCATGGTGAGCAAAAAAACTATGGATTTAGGCCCAGATCTCTGTACTGGGGTGAATGTATGACATTTTTCTGCATTCTGTCCATCAACTGTTGTTTTTGCATCATCCCTCCCACACCAGTTACTGGTGTGGAGGTATGATTCCAAGGTGTTTGACACCAAACACAACATGTTTCTAAGCACCCGTTTTAAAGTTAGCATTTACCGCGAGGTTATAATGCACTTAAATATACATGGTTGGCTGCATCACAAATAACCCCGGAAAATAGGTTCTGTCGGCTGCAGAGGGGCTCTGCTCATGCAGGGGCACCCTCTCACATAAAACCCAGCACCCTGCCTTCAGGATTGATAAGGCCTGCCATAGGGGTGACTGATAGGTTTATATGTGCAGTGATTTAGAATGGATATAGTGAACCTATATCTAAGTAAGGGGTGCATGCACCACCTTACACAGGCTGCAGTAGCATGCCTGTGGTGTCAGTTTGAATGGTCTCTCAGGGGTAGCATAATACATGCTGCAGTCCCTGGGAGGCCTCTGGGGTACCTATGCCCTGGGTACATAGTATACCATATACTAGGGACTGATAAGGGTACCCCAGTATACAATCTGGAGTGTACCCAAAGTACATGCAATCAGTTTAGAGGAGAAAGCAGCTAGACTGGGGTCCTGGATACCAGAATCCCAGTCAATCTAAGTCGAAAACAGTGATACATCAGCAAAAAGTGGGGGTGACCATAGGAAGCAGATCCTACTCTCCTACACAACCCCCCAAACGTAAGGACATTAAACTAACCTTAACAAGTTGAGTCTTCATGTTCTAAGTGGAAATATCTGGAGAGTCCATCTGCATTGGCATGGTTACTCCCAGGTCTATGTTCCACTGTATAGTCCATCCCCTGTAGGGAAATGGACCACCTCAAAAGTTTGGGGTTTTCACCCTTCATCTGTTTTAGCCATGAGATGGGCTTATGGTCTGTCTGAACAATGAAGTGAGTGACAAACAAGTATGGCCTCAGCTTCTTCAAGGCCCAAACCACAGCAAATGCTTCCCTCTCAATAGCTTACCAATGTTTCTCTCTGGGGGTCAGCCTTCTGCTAGTAAAGCTACTGGCTGATCCTTACCCTTTTCATTCAGTTGTGATAACACAGCCCCTACCCCCAACTCAGATGCATTAGTTTGAACAATGAATTGTTTGGAATAGTCAGGACTTTGCAGAATGGGAGCAGTGCACATGGCCTGCTTCAGGTCATCAAATGCCTTTTGACAGCTAACTGTCCACTGAACTTTCTTAGGCATTCTTTTGGAAGTTAAGTCATTCAAAGGGGTCACTATGGATCCATATCCTTTGACAAACCTCCTGTAGTACCCAGTCAGACCCAAGAAAGCTCTGACCTGAGTCTGGGTAGTTGGAGCAACCCAGTCCATGATGGTCTGGATTTTGCTCTGCAATGGTTGAACCTGACCTTCACCCACAAGGTGGCCAAGGTATACAACCTGACTCTGCCCTATCTGGCATTTGGTGACCTTGATAGTGAGGCCTGCTTTCTGCAGGGCCTCCAAAACATTTCTCAGGTGGACCAGGTGATCCTCCCAGGTGGAGCTAAAGACAGCAATATCATCTAGATAAGCTGCATTATAGGCTTCCAGGCCGGTCAGGACTTTGTTCACCAACCTTTGAAAAGTGGCAGGTGCATTCTTCAAACCACAGGGCATCGCCACAAATTGGTAGTGCCCACTAGGGGTTGAGAATGCTGTTTTTGGCTTTGCATCCTCAGCTAATCTGATTTGCCAGTAGCCAGCTGTCAGGTCAAATGTACTCAGAAACTTGGCTGAGGCCAGCGTATCTATAAGTTCATCTGCCCTGGGTATTGGATGGGCATCAGTCATAGTAACTGCATTGAGACCCCTACATAGAACCTCATCTCTCTCTTACCATTCTGGGTGTGAGGTTTTGGTGCCAAGACTACTGGACTAGCCCAAGGGCTATCTGAGGGCTCAATTACTCCCAGGTCCATGAGTGCACCAGGTAGTCTGACTAGGAGTCAGTGAAAACATATGTCTGAACTGATTTAGGACTCCCCTGCAATCAGTTTGCTGCTGGTCAGTGAGGCTGCCTGCCAAGGCTACACCATCAATTGACCCATCAATAGGGTTTTGTGAGAGCAGGTCAGGGAGTGGATCACTCTCTTCCTCCTGTCCCTCATCAGTAGCCATGAGCAAGCCCATGTCTACCCAGTCAACATATGGTTTGAGCCTGTTCACATGGAGCACCCTATGGGGGCTCCTGGGAGTTCCAAGATCCACCAGGTAGGTAACCTCTCCCTTTTGCTCAATGCTTGTATGAGGGCCACCCCACTTGTCTTGGAGGGCTGCTGGGGCCACAGGCTCCAACACCTATACTTTCTGTCCTGGCTGATAAACAGACAAAACAGCCTTTTGGTCATGCCAGGCCTTTTGCAATTCCTGGCTAGCCTCAAGGTTTTTGGATGCCTTCTTCGTGTACTCAGCCATCCTGGAGCGGAGAACAAGTACATAGTCCACAATATCCTGTTTAGGGGGTTTGAGAGGTTACTCCTATCCCTCCTTTACTAGACATAAAGGACCCCTAACTGGATGTCCAAACAGAAGTTCAAAAGGGCTGTAACCAACCCCCTTCTGAGGAACCTCTCTGTAGGCAAAGAGAAGGCAGGGCAAAAGTATGTCCCATCTATGCCTGAGCTTTTCAGGGAGACCTTTAATCATGCCCTTGAGGGTTTTGTTGAACCTTGCAACTAACCCATTGCATTGTGGGTGATAAGGGGAGGTAAATTTGTAATTTATTCCACACTCCTTCCACATAGCAGTCAAGTAACTAGACATGAAGTTTGCACCTCTGTCTGATACTACCCCCTTAGGAAAACCCACCCTTGAAAGATTCCCAGGAGGGCTCTAGCCACAACAGGAGCTGTGGTAGTCCCAAGTGGAATTGCTTCTGGATACCTAGTGGCATGGTTCACCACCACATGTATGAATCTGTGCCCAGATGCAGTTTGACGATCCATGGGACCAACAATGTCAATCCCAACCCTCTCAAAGGGAACCCCCACCACAGGTAGTGGTATCAGGGGGGCCTTTGTAGTACCACCTACCAACTGGCTTGACAAGTGATACAGGAGCAACAAAACTCCTTTGTGTCCTCTGACATATGTGGTCAATGAAAGTGAGAGACCAGCCTGTCCCAAGTCTTGTTTTGGCCTAAGTGACCTGCTAATGGGATATCATGTGCCAGTGTCAATAGGAAGCCCCTGAACTTCAGAGGTATAACCAACCTCCTGGTAGCACCAGGTTTGGGGTCTCTACTCTCTGAGTATAAGAGTTCATCATCCCAGTAGATCCTAAGGGACCCACTGGCACTCCCAGCAGCCTCAGCAGCAGCTTGCTGTCTCAGAGGTTCAAGAGAGGGGCAGCTCAGCTGCTCCTGGCTCAGATCTGCTCTAGAAGGGCCCCCGTGCCCCCAAGAACTCAACCTGATCAGGTTCAAGTTCCTCTGAGACAGTTCCTTCTTCAGGGATAAGATAATCTCCCTCAAGAGACTGATCTGTACTCAGAGTCAGGGGGGAAGACACTGCCTTACCCATACTGCTCTTTCTCTTGTAAGGCACCTGGTCCATTATTCCAGCATCCAGGGCCTGTTCAGTAGAAAACATTTTTGCCTGTGACCTAGTCATAGCAAACACATCTGCAGGGATACCCAACATTTCTGCATGAGTCCTAAGTTCCACTTCAGCCCAGGCTGAAGTTTCCAAATCATTGCCCAATAAGCATTCAACAGGGAGGTCTGCACTTACCACAACCTTCTTAGGGCCAGTTACCCCTCCCCAGGTGAAATTCACAACTGCCAAGGAATGGTCTGTCCTGACATTGCTTGCATTGGTCACTTGGTACATCTCACCAAGTATGATTTGTTCAGGGGCCACAAGATCCTTTGTCACCATTGTGACACTTGCACCTGTGTCCCTGAATGCCAAGGCCTCCTTTCCATTGATCAAGGGCTGCTGTCTGTATTTGCCCAGATTACTAGGATTGACAAATAAGGAGGCATTATCCATGTCTCCATCACAGACTAACACAGCCTGAGTTAGAACTCTGACTAGGCCAGAGTCCATCTCAGATCCCAGGTTTAACCATACTAAACCCTTATTCTGTGTACCACCACTTTGCGCTGAACTAGGGGGAACAGTTGCCTTAGGGGCAATGGTGGCTGGAATAGATTCCTTGGACTTTGAACAATCATTTGTCCAATGGGTCTTCTGTTGACAGATATGCCACCATGGCTTCTTTTTGCCTTTATTCTTGTTTGATTGTGACTCCCCCCAGATAAAGACTTTTGGGGCCCTTGAGAAGACTTCTGGTCTTCACCATTCTCCCCACCCTTATCTGAGGTTTTAGAATCTTTCTTCTTAGAGTCACCACCTTGGTTCTGGGTTTCCTGCCTCACCCTGGTTCTGACCCATTTGTCTGCCTTTTGACCCAATTATTGGGGAGAGGTCAGATCAGAGTCCACCAGGTACTGATGCAACAATTGATTTTGACAATTATTAAGGATCTGCTCCCTCATAATTAAATTGTACAATCCTTTAAAATCACACACTTCACTGCCAAGTAACCAGCCTTCCAGAGCCTTAGCAGCACAATCTACAAAATCAACCCAGTCCTGAGTCTGTGCTTTCTGGGTGTCTCTGAACTTAATCCTGTATTGTTCAGTGGTTAAGCCAAGCCCATCAACGAGAGCACTCTTCAAGACTGTGTAATTATCAGCATCCTCTTCTCTTACAGTGGGGAGCTTGTCTCTACATTTGTCAGCAAAGGAGAGCCACAAGATAGCTGCCAACTGCTCTTGAGGGACCCTCTGTACTTTCCAGGCCCTCTCTAGTGCAGTTATCCATTTGTGGATGTCATCCCCACTCTGGTAGGGAGGGACAATCTTGTTCAGGTTCCTATGATCATCAGTATATTCTCTAGCTCTAGGGAAACTGTTGCCGCCACCATGGTGCTCTAGCCCCAACCTTCTGGAAGCTCTCTGGAGCTCTAGGGATTCCCTGTCTAAGGCCAATTGGTCCCTCTTGATTCTGAGTTTGGCCCTCTCATACTCAAGTAATTGACACTTCTCATAAGAGGATTCCCTTCTGTAAGAGGCAGAGGTCTCTACAGAAGTACCTGAATGATTAGATTCCTGAGAAGGAGATCTTAATCTTCTAGGTAAACTGTTTACTCTCCCTGGTGGATAAAGAGAGGGCCACTGGGGCCTTCTCCCCAACCTGAAGGAAGAGATGGATTTTCCAGGTTAGAATCATCTTGATCCTCCTGGCCAGTGTTTGAGTCCAGATCAAAGAAGTGTTCACTTCCTGGTCTTTCCTCATCTCCTGTCCCACCCAACTTGCCTGCCTCATCAGACCCTAGGGTCTTTCTGAGGTAATCTAAAAGCAACATCTCCTTGAGACGTTGGGTGCTTGCACTTCTCCCTGTCCTCAGTTTCCTAGATGAACACATATTTCTTAATTCCTGAAAGGTGAGATGGTCATATCTAGTTGTCAGAGGCCCACTGGCTTCTGGCCTTGAGGACATACTAGTGTTATGTGGTGTAGGCACCTACCTAACCTAGCGGGAACTAAACTCTCTTGAGTTGGAGAAAGGGTGTGCTAGACCCTTGACTACGCAACTCCAAGTTCAGTAGAACTTACTTATTATAGTCTTGATTTATATGTACCTAATATCTTTAGTGGTTTTCAGTTAATCACTCAATGAGATTTATTTGGTAAAACAATAGCAAGCTTGTATCCCAACCGCTGCACACCAATGTGAGCACTATGTGAGCACACTATGACCCTACGTACACCGGGACTCACCAGAGATCAAGGCTGACGGGAGTGTTCCGGAATCACGCTGTGTGTTCCTGCAGGGAACACTGATCCGCGCCTCGCTGCCTCCCGGGCTGGTAACGGATGCCCCGGTGATGAGCGATCAGCGGATTCATCAACGAGCAGATCTATTCTCTGGCAGATGCGGCACCCAGCGAGTAACCAAGAGATCCCCTGAGCGAGGAGCCCGCTCCTGTTCGTGGTTTCCGGCCGGCGCAACTTTCGGACTTGGAGGCTGGTAACAGCGCCAGTGAGTGCCCGTGAAGCCTGGGACGGAGATCCACTCTCCAGATCCTTAATATTGAGATCAGCTGCCGCCGACCGCAGTAGCAGTGAGGCGCGCTTCACATAATCTTAACTTTAATTAATCTTGGGTGCCTGACTCCAAAATGGCGACACCTCAGGGCAAATCACACCCAACGCGCTGTCTGCTGACCTGTAAACCCCTGTGAGGCCGGAGACGAGGGCCTGCCTCTGACGCGCGGACCGCAGTGGCGGTGAGGCACGCTTCACAAAATGATAATCTCAACTTTAATTCATCTTTAACTCAACTTGGGTGACTGTCCCCAAAATGCCGACTCCTCAGGGATAAGACACGCTGACTCCTGACCGGTGAGTGCCCGTGAGGCAGGGGACGGAGATCTGCCTTCAATGCGCTGACCGCAGTGGCGATAAGGCGCGCTGCATAAAGAACTTAACTTAGAAAACGAAATCTTAACTTTTATTTAACTTGGTGTCTGACCCTGGAGTTTCTAGGAACGAATGCGGATCGGAGCATCGTGCTTTGGTTCCTGACAGAGCTCTGCCCCTGTGGGTGCCCTCATCGGCTGACCAGATGTGCTTAAGAAGCATAATTGCCGCCCGTTATCCTACCAACCCGAAAAAGTTAAATGTGATGGTTTAAAATGGCTGATGACGATCATCATTAACTACGGCATTACCCATGAAGTCTTCAATGAGCCTGATTACCATTCCAAGCCCCCGTTACCTGAAGATCAAATCGACCACGTTTTTCTTTGCTAAGGTACAATTATTTCGCTGCAGATATGCAAAAGGATCTTAATGTTTCTGGCGATTAATGTTTTAAGCTGCCTGACCCTAAGATGTATCCACAATCCGGCCTTCTACCCCTATGGACATCTCCAACTCGGGGATCCCTCCACACCCAAGACCACCACCCTTGAATGCAACACAACCTGAACACTTGGCTGAAAGTTGGCAAGAATTCCCTGCTCTGTAAATATGTAATCTATAATTGTCCAAGCCTATTTGCTCTTAAAATGTAATCCTGAGTGAATTTGCAATTTGTATATATATTTATCTCTAACCACTAGTATATGTAGTAGACCTTTGTACTTACTACCATCCCTATCTGATTTTAGAGTTTATATGTTTGTATCTCTTCCTTCAGTGACTTTACAACTTGTACATTTGCAATTTTTCCCTCCTTTCATTCCACTTGTATATATAACTCTAACCACTAGTATATGTAGTAGACCTTTGTACTTACTACCATTCCTATGTGATTTTAGAGTTTATCTGTTTGTATCTCTTCCTTGAGTGACTTTACAACTTGTACATTTGCAATTTTTCCCTCCTTACGCTCCACTTGTACATTTGCAATTTTTTCCTGTTTATATCTCGTATGTAACTCATGTAATCCAAAGTCCTTATGTAACGCAACTGGTTCTTTTGTGAAGCGCTCTGACACCTTCAAGTAATGTTCGTGCTATATAAAATCGCATTAAATAAAATCTTGTAAGGACTTAATTTGTGATGCTTGCTAAGACCTCTTCTAAATCTGAAATGTCAATCAAGTTCCATGACTTAAAACTTACCAATTTACTTGTCTATCTTAATCCTCATCTGCACCACTGCGGTGTTAATTGCATTTGTTTTTGGTTCCCTCCAATGAAACACAACAGTTGAAAAGACCACTCTTGTGACTCCAGGAAGATTTTGTTGAATGGGGTCCTCATACAACATACCCATCACTTTGTTAGAAGAATTAAGGCCATTTCACATAGTTGGCCGAATCCTGCCACCTTCCAGTGAGCCAATTGTTAATTACCAAGAGGTATGCTGTCCAATTATAAGGCGGATGCCTGACATTCCCGTACCTCCATCATAAGGGGATTGTCTGCACTTGTCCACTGCAATACATGGATATCTTACATTTTGAATCCTTATACACATCACATCTCTTTGACCGTTTTGACATTCTGTCTTCCCTCACTTCGTTTATTGTATTCTTGATGACAATGTTAGTATGTCTTTCACAGATGCAATATTCTTGGCCAAGCTATCTTCTCTTAGCTCCGTGTATGAAATCCTGAAACTGTTGTTGAAATTCTCTTCCAACTGAAAGAGAGGGGACAAAATGGAGGATTTAAGCTACAAAAGAGGTGTGTAGGACTAAGACCTAGGTGATGCACCTAAGAGAAGGAGAACCCAAGCAGCAAGTCGGTTTTAACGATGTGCTGAGGAAGAAATAGTGTGGTAGGCCAAAAACAAAGGAGCAAAAATGCTGGAATAATCATTGGTAAGAAAAGCGAGATTTAGGACAATACTGAAGAAGGAATCCAAAGCTGAAGAAGGCAAGGTCCACGACGAAGACCAGGAAAATGCTGTGGATTGGTGGGTTTCCTCATATCTGCAGGACCAGGAGGACATCATCAAGTCCATCCCACGTTCTGATGACAGGTTACGGTGAGGCATGTGTGTGGGGAGAGAAAAGAGATTCAATGGCATGTATAATGTGCAAGTAGATTTTTACTTTAAGGTGAAAAAGAAAGATCCAGAAAAGGAGGAAAACAACCTGCAGGACACACTCTTGTGAGGCCGCATAGAAGAACATTAGATTATTAATTCTAACAGTTTACCAATATTAATAGATGCCAATCAATCAGTAAATTCCACTCTGAAAGACTGGATTCTACTTTTGCCCGTTTACATACACTATCAGCCTGTCCTGTCTAAAAAGTTTATGGCTGGCTCACATTGTATTGTATTGTAATTGTATTTATATAACGCTTACTACCCCTGACGGGGCAGCAAAGTGCTTTTTTGTCGAGCAGCACGCTACTCCTGAACCCATAAAGGATTAGTGTTGAATTAGTATAGTGAAATGTGAAAGTATTTTGAGTGGTTGATAGGTTAGTCAGTTATTTGGATTCAGAAGGATAGTGGAAGGATAGAAGAGGGAAAAAGGTTTGCGTTTATATTGTGCTTGTTACCTCTGATGGGGTGTTGAAGTGCTTTTTCGGTGAATAGCACGCTACTCCGGAACCCATAAATGATTATGGTGAATTAATATAGTGAAATATGAAAATAATTTGAGTAGTGAATATTAGTCAGTTGTTTGGATTGAGAAGGATAGTTGAGAGATAGAAGAGGGAAAAAAGGTTTGCATTTATATAGTGCATGCTACCCCTAAAGAGGTGCTAAGGCTCTTTATTCAGCGAGTAGCACGCTACTCTGGAACCCATAAAGGATTAGTGGTGAATTAGTATAGTGAAATATGACATTTGAGAAGTGGACATGTTAGTCTGTTATTTTGATTGAAAAGGATAGTGAAGGGATAGAAGAGTGAAGGATTTAGACTTTTTTTGTTTGTAGGTCATAGTAGTAGTGGGAGGCTTGGGATGAGTTAGAAAGGATATGGAGGGGAAGAATCAGATGGAAGAGTTTAGAAAGGCTAGGTTTGGGGATCAGTATAGTAAAAGAGGTGTCAGATGGTGCAAGGAGACGTAGAGTAGGGGAGAATATAGAAAGGGCTATTTTGGGGATCATAGAAGTGGTATGGGGTTTGAGATGAATGAGAGAGTGGATGTAGAGGATATATTGATAGAGGTATAGGGTGAGAAATAGGGTAGTGCTTTGGATATGCTGAATTAGAAGAAAGTAATAAATATATAGATCCATAAGTACGTGGAAAGTTTATAGATGCATAAAGGAAGGAAGTATATGTAGATTAAAGACATTGATAGAGGTATCGGGTGAGAAATAGGGTAGTGCATTGAATATGCTTTTTTTGGGAGGCAAGTAATAAATATATAGATCCAAGTGCATGGAAGGTATATAGATGCATAAAGGAAGTACGTATTAGTAGATTAAAGATGCATTCTATAAACTCTGTTTTTCAAGTGTTATACTTAATTATTTTTTTAAAAACAGAATCATTCTACATGTTTATACAAAGCAATACACATATATATAGGTAAATAGCTATAGTACAAATAAATGCTTATATACAGAGGGATATGTTGTATATTTCTGTTTGCGCATGGTGCTTATGTAGGGAAGAGCCAATTCTGGAGTAGTTTTCTGAAGATAAGGTGGTTGTCGGTGTTTATACCCGGAAACAAAAATACGCTGAGGAACATTCGCCGACTCACTCAAATAATGCAGGCTCTTGGAGAAACTGCAGAGGAAAGCACGCTCGCGTTTCTTGTCACTGAACAAGCGTTCGGCTCGGTCTGATGGGAATATCTCTGGCAGGTCCTTCTAAAAATGGGACTGGGGTCTGGGTTCGTAGAACGGATCAAACTGTTTTACGGTAGGCCCATGGCGAGAGTCTGGACGGGACGGTACGTATGAGATGCTATGATGCTGCTAAGGGGCACACGACAGGGGTGCCCGCTGTCCCCCTTGTTATTTGCCCTCGCAAGGGAGCCACTGGCATGCCACCTCCGGATGAAGTTGTAGGGTCAAGGTATTCAGATTGGTCAAACAGAGCATTTAGTGTCACTGTATGCAGATGACGCATTGATTTATTTGCAACGCCCATCGCATTCAATTACTGTATTGCTCCATCCATTAGATAGGTTTGCTGGGGCCTCTGGCCTACATATCAATAAGCAGCTTCCTGAGATGGGTCTTACATGGGAATTAGAATCGGTACGATACCTTGGGATACGAATTACCAGGGAGAAAGACGCCTTCTATGAATATAACATGGGTAGGATAATAAAGGGCTTGCAAGGGAGTATAAAGTTCTGTAATACCCTAAAATTATCCCTGATGGAGAAAATTGCTTTAATTAAAATGGTGATACTCCCCAGATGTCTTTAACAGATGCAAGGATCATTTTATGAAATCCCACATAGAGTTTTTAAAGAGCTGGACGTACTTCTCACCCGGCTGTTCTAGAATGGAAAGAGGTGTAGGGTAAGCTTAGAGGTGATGAAAAGACAGTGGGGTAAAAGAGGTCTAGAAATTCCGGACTTGGAGTTATATTATCTGGCGTCCCAATTGAAACATGCAATAGCATGGCTAGATACGGATCCCTCATGGGAACGATCCCTGCTGGAGGGTACCTATGGTAGACAACAGCTAGAAGCACTTCTCTGGACAAATAAGCAGCATCTGGAACAGTATTATCCCTTATTTGGACTAATGGCCAAAATATGGGATAGAATGATTAAGAGACTTCTCAAAGGTGTGAACTATGCACCAGAGGAGGATTTATGGGTCATGCCTTAGTTTACTCAGATAGAACGATCAATGTCAACTGGAAAATGGAGAGAGGGGGGTTGTTTCATGATGTCAGAGTTATACCCAGAGAACAGATTCATTACCTATCAGGATGCGGTGAATACGTTTGGACTGGGGGCGGGACAATTTCTACGGTATGCCAAGTTAGCAGCTATAGCCCGGCAACTTTGGCCGACTTTTCCGGAGGCCCCGGAGCATACACATACACTTGTCACTATAATTACAATGGTGGGGGGCAAAAATTAGTTTCTCACTTATACAGGGCACTGAGAGAAGATAAAAAGACTAAACCCCTAAAAATAGAAGGAAAATGGCAAGAGGTCAGTGAGCACATACTAGCGGCTAAAGACTGGGTAAAGATTCACAAAAGTGTTCGTACAGTATCACTATGAAATAGACTTAAACAAATACAATATAACATAGTCCACATGACTTACCTTTCACCCAGGAGGCTTCACGCTATAAACACAGCTAGAGACCCCAAATGCCCCCGCTGTCAACATACACAAGCAGATTTTGTATATATGATATGGCTTTGTCAAAAAATACGAATATATTGGGCTGAAGTTTTAGAACAACTGAATAGAATATCGGGATAGGAGATAGCCTCAGAGGTGAAAACCTGTCTCTTTGGGTTGATCTCCCAGAATCCCAAACGCAAAACTAGTAGATGATTTTCGATATTGGGACTTATGGTAGCCAAGAGGAGAACTGCAATCCACTGGTTGTCCACGCATGCTCCACAGTTAGAAAAATGGAAGAAAGACCTAAAAGAATGGTCAATGGCCGAATAAGATCATATGAGAAAGACCAGGAAGGATGATAAGCTTCCGGAGGTACTGAAGGCCTGGGGGGCAATGGTACAAGAGATAGAAGGGGCGACCGCGCAGATTCAACCTGAACAGTTGGATGAGGAACATCACAGCATAACGGCTACACAGAGCTAGGAAACATGGGCATATACACCTAAATGAGTTCAATAGATATGGATTTAGGATATCATCTGACGAGAACCGGTAGAGGAGGGGTGTTCCTTGTTATTGGTTGGGATTGAAGATTTTTATTCATTGTAAACTGTGTTCCAGATTTGTCACTTTGAAAGGAGGAACTGTAATCAAAACTTGCTTTCTGCTTCTGATATAGAGGAACTAACTGAGAGACTTCCTTGTTTTTTCTCTGTGAATGTTAAGATAATGGAACTATAATGAAGCGAACAAGACAATGCTGTACGATTTATATTGAATATGCCTGTTTTGGGAAAATAATAAAAATAAAATTAGAAGAAAAAAAAGGTGGTTGTCGGTGGATCTTTAGTTGGGGGTAAAGAGTTCCATATTTTGGCTGCTTGAACAGAGAAGGATGTGCCACCCATGTTTTTTTTCTTGTATCTTGGGATTTTGAGGTGAGGTGCCACTCTAGAGCAGAGGTTCCTATGATGAATGTTTTTGGTGACTTTATTCCTGATGAAGAGCGGTCCCATTCCATATATCGCTTTGTGGGTGATATAAAGTAGCTTGAACGTAGATCTTCTGTTAAACGGTAACCAATGCCGGGCTTTCAAGACAGGGGAGATATGGTCTCGCGGTTCATACATACACATATACACACTCATACATATACACATACATATACACATATACATACATGAACATGCCCTTGTGGTGAAATCCGTTGGTGGTAGTGGTGGTGAAATAAACAACCCTTGAAAACTCATTGCTGGAGTGCGGCATTCTCTTTTCTTTTGGAATTAATATTGGACTGGATTCCACCCATTCTTTGCCTGCACCAGACGGATGAGCGCGCTGACATCGGAAATCGTTTTGTTGGCAACATATACATACATATACACACACATATACACATAGACACATACATATATACACATACATATATACACATACATATATACATACACATACACACATACATACATATACATATATACTTATACATACATATACATATACTTACATACATATATATATATACATACAGACCCACATATACACACATACCTATATATACATACACACATACAGGGAACTCTATTCTACATGCGGATAGTGCCCATCCTCACCACACAATTCGGAGTATCCCATACGGCGAATTCCTTCGGATTCGCCATATTTGCAGTGAGGAATTAGAATGACAGACATGCCAATCGGAGGCTTTTGTTCGTTTCCTCGATCGAGGTTCTTCTAGAGAAGTCTTGAATTCAGCACTTACCAAAGCTAATTTGTTACCTAGAGTTGATCTTTTAACTGTAAAAAAAGCACAATTAACATCCTCTGTCCAACAGAATAGTGAGACAGACTTAACTAACATCAGATTTGTTACCACGTACAGTCAGCAAGAAAAACAGATACGCAATAGGATGTATACTCAGTGGCCTATTGTACTAACCGACATGACACTTAAATCTATTCTGCCAGAATTTCCTGCGATTACCTTTAGAAGGGCACCCTCTATGAGGGATGCCCTTGTAAAATCAAGTCCTGAAGTCACTCCCAAAACAACTTGGTTGACTGAAAAGGCTTTTATAAATACAATTCATGTCGGGCTTGTACCTTTGCAAGTAATAGTACTGATTATATTACGGCATTTGACAACAAAAAAGGTCCTATTCGGGATTATCTAACTTGCCGTTTTGCGATCTATAAACTACGCTGTACTTGTGGTCTAGAGTACATCGGAAGCACTCAGCTCCCCGAACATAAGCGCATCTTACAACATGTTAGGGCAATCGTCAATTCGGATCCTAATTATCCGGTGGCGAGGCATTTTAAAATGGTCCATAATAACAGACTTAAGGATCTTGAGTATACTGTCTTAGGGGCTGTCCCCATTTTTGTGAGGGGAGGTAATCGTGAGAAAACCCTCTGTCAATTGGAGACACACTTTATCCTGTCCCTTGACACTAAGATACCTAATGGTCTCAATAACAGCGAGAACTTACATAATTTCCTTTAATACATGCTGTCTGAGTTTCCTTGTTGGATCTCCGCTCTGTTATTGTATTTTCTGTGTTGGAAGAGATTAAAATATGTCTTCTACATTCTAGTCTTTTATGATATGATGCAATATCTAATTGGTGCTTTCTTGATGGTTTTATCTTCGTATCAACTCTATTGAAGTCTGTACAACTTATTATATTTTATTCATGATATGATCTAAGTCTCTCTTGCGCATATTTGTTCAGGCTTGAACAAATTTTACCAACTGCCTCATTTAATTATTAATGTAATATGTTTTTTACTTTTTACACATTGCACTTTATCACTCTTTCGACTTCCAGGTATTTTGTGCTGACTGATAGACCTGACAGTCCTTTTGTTAGCTTATTTTGTTTGTCGCTGCTACTATGACCATTCTTTGCACATTAGATCCAGATTGGAATTTTCCATCATCTAAACCTTGCGCTATTTTGCACTAGTGTATATAGCATATTAATTCTTATATTGGTATATAAATTTTAATTGTGATAATTATTCCCTTCTCTGCTGTTATTTCCAACTGCTATTTGTGTCACTGGTGCACATGTGATTAAGCTGATTTCCCGTTATGCCTATTTGCACAGTGTTTTAGAATTTTGAAAGGAATTTTCCTGGATGTTATCATCATTCTTTCTTATGTGTTTTTTGTCATATATTTTAGTCGAGCTGCTATTTATTGCTCATTGAGATAAGACATATGCCCTAGGGACTATTTACACTTGTAAATGATACAGCAGTGGAAATATAACCACCATACTTTGCACTCGCATTTTGCACTTGCTCCTTATGTAATGTTCATTGGTGTTGTTCCACTACTTATTTTCACCATTGGCATGTGCCGTGAGGTCTTTTTTCTTCATGTGTTTATGAGCATTTACATTATGTTTGGGACAATATATATATATGTTTTCGATACAGTGCTAGGTATCTATATGCTGATTATTATTTGTGCAGCATGATGACCTTAATATGCATAATATGAATATCGTTGCTATTTGCAAACATCTGAGGTTTATGTTTACTGATATGGGAACTTATGTGATTACTAATTGTGTATCTTTGACATTTTGTTTATTTACAAATATAGTTGGATATTATGCCGTTTTTTAAATATTTTATGACGAGGTTTTTTAGCATATTTATTGTATTTAAATTAATACTTAAAAGCTTCATGTGTTTGCAGCGAAAAAGTATTTGACTTTACATGATTCCAAACAGAATTTACAATTCGATTTTGATTTATATATTTATATATTTTCTTCTCGAGCTATGAGTACTGTCGGTAGTTTCACGGCAATTTACCATGTGTTTTGAAGTCTGTTGTCCAGTTTTATGCACATAGTAGTTTTTTTCCAAAGGAATTTGTGCATGTGCTACAATTTAACTATGGTTGTCCCTGAGCGCGTCATGTGATCAAGCTCGCGGATGCGAGCGAAATGCGTTATGGCGGACACTATGTCCGATGAATATGTTGAATATACTTAATGCCGAATAAACTAATTTTTGCACTGAATCCGGATTCCTGTTGGTTCCTGATAGCCTGAGCGTATTAAAAAGGTCCTTGTCAGCTTTTCCCCGCCTGTGCTTGCTAGTGGCGGGGCTGGATTAGTTTTCTGATACTTACATACATGTATATATATACATACAGACCCACATATACATACATACCTATATATACATATACACACATACACATACATATACATACACACACACACATATACATATATTCACACACACAATTGACAAATCAGTATAGATAATAGAACCCAAGTTTTTGGTGGGAACAACATTATAAAGTCACTCCTGAAGTGGGCCTTGTGGCTAAACAGAGTACTAATCGCCTAAACTAAAGAGTTACCACGGAGAGGAACCACACCTTCTTCCATTTTCTACAAGGTACCTAGTAACACATTGCACACCTCCAGGACCAACATTAAAAACCACAAGATCTTCAGCTAGGTCTACTTGCAAACACATGACCTCCAAGATCAACACAGTGAGGCCTACAGAATGTGTCCACATAATCACAATAGGACAGGCCTACTGCTTTTAGCAATGCATGCACATAGAAATGTACCACGTCACCACTGTATTTTAACTGTATTTTACCTCTGATCCAGTCCTCCACTGGATGGGCGCTCAACAGCCCGCTAGATTAGTATCGGGCCATGCCATGGCCAATGGGATTCCCACTCTATTTGAGCCTGAAGTAAATCCCAAGTGCACAAGAACTCCGTACCTACCTCTCCCCAGGACCTCACATATTACCCACTAGATGAGATTCTTATAAGATGAGGTCCGGGTCTTGTATGTGCAGACATTTCTGTACGATTCCCCTTTTGATCTTGTGTCCCAGGCCGAATCTTAGGGCTTTGGTAATTTTACCCCCTCCCCCATGATGTGTTTGATCATGTCTAGTCCAGCGTACCTAAGCAGCCCTTCCAATGTTTCAGAATGTCCCACATTCCTCACCTCTGCAAGCCCCTCCCTCACCCCCAACTATCGCTAACCATACCCCTTCCCTTACTCATCACACCACCAGATGCTGCAGGTTTGGAACTCCCTGTTTTCACAATGCTGGAGAAGTCCATTGCCCACTTACCAAAACCCTTAATGCACAAACTTGTTCCAGCAACAATAATTATTACAGTTAACATTTTTTGGGGATATGTGGTTTGGCTATAAAATGCAAGTATTGTGGGTTACAGTCTCTGCACATATTTGCTCAGTTCATGTAGAGTCCTGCTCTGTATATGATATACCACCAAGTGGTTATACCATGCACAGAGTCCAGAGATTCGGATTTGGATGTTTGCAAGTTATCCCTCCCCGAAGTCATCCCACCCACATGAGGCAAGGTGACTCCTCCCCTCGGCGACAGCGCGCACATATACCTCCAGGTTACAAAAGATCCCTATTTCCAGCGGATCCCATATTGTCATCTTTAACCTTTACTTGGAGCCACTTGGTGGTCTCCACACAGATAATGACATCAAGATTCACCAATATGCAGATGATACAAAACTCTGCTTGAAAGTCTGCTCCACTCAAACATTCACAGTATCAAACACTGCTTGCACATCATCCATACCTGGATGCCAGGTCACTTGAATTCACACTCGACATCAACCTCAACCTCAAAAAACACACCACCAAAAAAACGACGGCCTGATGCTAGCTCTCTTTTCTGAAGAAAGTGACTTCAGAACCGCTGCTCAAGACCTCAAACTCACATCTGGATGGTGGTAATGCCCTACTCCTTGGCCTCCCTATTAAGGGCATCCTACATGCTGCACCACATCTCATCCAGGGTGTGAAGAAATATGATCACATCACCCACATCCTGATGGAACTATATGGCTCCTCTTGCTGACCCACACCAACTTCAAAACCAGCTGCATCATTTACAAAGCCATCATGACCAGCACCCCTGTTTATCTGGCAGACAAGCTCACTTCAGGAGCAGAAACCTACAAGAAAACTCCCAAAAATAATTTAATGGCTTTTTTAGACTCAACTTTCAATTGACTCACGTCATACTGATACCATCACGGCTGTACTGCGTTTGCTGTACCTCAGTCTCATGTGGATTCTTATCAGTAGCTACTGAAATTTTATGTTTGAGAATAAAAACATGAGAAGCTATGATTTCAATGAAAACTACTATGTCTGTTCAATATATTGAATGTTAAATATTTACTTCGTTAGGAGATATTCTATAACATGATGATACTTATCTGTGGCCTGCAGTCAAAACGACTGCTAGGTGGAATCTGGATAAGGCCACTGGAAGTATTCTGCGATACGCTCACTGTACCACTCATGTTGTTCTTCTATGTCCCACCCTTCCCTTTTCTGTCTCCATGTATTAGCTTGTCTCTTCTGAATACCTATCAGGAAGTACACCGCCATTGCCTTTGCTCACGTCACTGGGGTCATGGACCCACTTGTGAGGCCCATTTCTCATGTTCTTGCCTCTTTCACTATTACTCCCTTTTGCCCCTCTGCATTTCAGCTTAGCACCCTGTGTTTTCCTTCTTACCCCGTTGCCATGGCCTGCTTTTTCCTCTCCTGGATAAGCCATATCTAAGCACTAGTGCTGGGACCCAAGTCAATGACATCTGTGCAAATAGCTCACCTCAGGGTGGGACATGTGTCCACCTCTAAGTACCCAGCCACCTTGAGTGCCTTTCGGTGTAGTGCTCCCCTCCCCAGTGGCCCTGGATGAAGGCGGCAGCGAACCCTTTCTTCAGACGGTGCCTACGAGAAGCAATTAAGCATAGACCTGGCTCTGTTTTATTATTGGTGCAGTTTATGCAAATGTCTGATGTAATCAAAATGCACATCTTTATAATTGTGCTTAACAAATTGGCCGTGGCAAGTTAATGATGCAGTTTCAATAAATTCCTATTTAAAGAGCCTATTGAATTTCATAAGTACAAGCAGCATAAACGATGCAATTTGCGAATACACTCATGCTGGGATGGAGATCATTTAAGAACTTTTATGTTTCTTAGTCAGTTTATACCAAGGGATTTACAGTTTAAGTGGTTCCACATTTCCTCCTGGCTATACATACAACTCCCTACATCCCCATCTGTTGACCACCTATCTTCAATATCCAGTTAGCTTCAAAGTGAGCAAAGTACTGCTGTAGCGCAACATATTAAAATTATGTAAATCTAGATTTTATTTTTAGTCAAAAAGCAAGACCACATTATGGCTGTCCGAAGACATACACCAGCTACCAGTCAAGGAAAGGCTATCTTTCGAGATAGGTTTCCGAGCATATAGATGCGGTTATGAACAAGCCTCTTTCTACCTTGCCAGCCATATTCAGTGCCCTACAAGCACTGGGAATATGAGAATCCTACACTTCTGTCTGGTTGATAACCCCACTTTACAGTGTTATCCAGAGAGGGTACATCCTCCTTTTGGTCAATGGCGTAACAAAACTTGAGGCCCCCCTGCAAAGGACATGAAGTGGACCCCCTCCGGACTCACTCAGGAGAGGTCAGGCCAGGGTTTTGTGCTGTGGGGCCCCCAGGATTTCGGGCTCCCGCTCACTGCGGGGGTTGTGAGGGCCTTTGTTATGCCACTGCTTTCGGTCTGGGTTTTGACAGCGTAGCAGTCAACCACACAGATTTCTAGCAATATACAAAGAATGGGCTTTGGGTCTGCTTCTTCCAACCATTGCCTTTTTTGACCAGCCTCCTACAGCCATTGGCTTGAAAATTTGCCAATCATCTCAATGCTCAGCCCAGTGAGGTATTTATCTTTCACCTAAAGCTTTTCCCTGTCCTCTCCTTCTGGCTCCCTCCTGCATGGCTCGCTCTAAAGTGCTATTGATGCATGCGTTACCACAGTAAACCCAGACCTACTGGCTTTGCCAATGCGGTACGTCCGGGATGGCCTCTACTGCAATACAGAGCAGCTAGATATAAAACAGTCTTAGTCCAATGCTGTCTTTAGGAAGAAACGTAATAATTACTTGTTTCATTTGAACTTGCTTGCTTCTGGTTGCTTCTTTAGATGCGCTCCAAGAGACCATTTGGAGTAGTGTTCCTCATAAAAATGTAAAAGTGAGTGAGTCAGTCTTTTTATTTCATACATCTAAGACATACATAAAAGAGTTGCACAGCATGAGAATTTATTAAAGAATTTCACACATGCTGCTGATATGTAAACACACCAGCATACATAGCAGCAGGTGCCCTTTTTGAGACTCTACAAAAGAGCCTAATAGAACAATTTCTGGAAATAACTATGGTCCTGATTGGAAGATGGATGAGCGAAATACAGAGGAAAGAAAATTGATCATTATCCACTTTGTCAGGTATCTTGGAACAGAAATTTGAAAGATGTTTGTGAATCAGACAAATGACTTTAAAGCATGTTAGTGGAAACACCAGTGGCCAATAAAATATGTGGAGAAGTTGTGGTAGAAGAACTCACTGTCTCAAACTGGCGACTGGCACAGTATTCACATGCAAAATAAACTGAAGTCTATGAGACGAGTTTGTTCAAGTGGCTTAGTGCAATACCCATTCAACCTGGAAGTTACCAAGACACCTTTCATTTTCGCTGACCTATCCCAGAACGTTTGAGTACCGTAGGTAACCAATCACTGTCTTTCATATCAACAAATCAAAATGAAATTCTACCACTAGAACTGCACTCAGTGCTCAATTTGTAAAACAAAAAAGTACAGGATCCAAGGTTTTTCTTAGAGCCACTGACGATTGACGATTTTGAAGAATACTAAATTTGCCTATTCTTGATGAAACCTTGTGTTTCTATAATCCACCTTCCTACACTTTATATCTCTTTATCTCACTTTTGCACGTTTTTTCTTCAATTGTTCTCCATTTGTCACTGGTTCCTAACAAGCTCTTCCTCCTTCGTTCTCTCTTTTATGCCTTTCTCTCTCTTGCTTTGAGTCACTCTGATGATGAGAAATAAGTCCCGGTCACCAAACATGAGTGCTGATACCCACAATCTCCAACCACTACCACAAAATTAAGGACCGCACACAACGTAGGTATTTTGCTGTGACATTTCAAGTGCAAGGTGATGCTCTCCCTGTCTACCCAAATCAAATTAGACAATCTTCATTTTACGATTTGCTCTAAACAAATCGCGAGCTGAACCAAAACAATGCAATGGTCAGTTCAGTGAAATTTGTAAAGTTAGTGCTGCTCTCAAAAAAGGTTTT
The DNA here is from genome assembly GCF_964204655.1 of Triturus cristatus. NCBI lineage: Eukaryota > Metazoa > Chordata > Amphibia > Caudata > Salamandridae > Triturus > Triturus cristatus. The sequence continues at coordinate 167,414,447 of NC_140595.1, read as the reverse complement.
GTTGGATTTAACCTTTAGTGATTTCTCAATAACAGGGAAATTCAATTGTTCCAGGTAAGATTCCTGATGCTGTGGTCCTTATTAGCATTGTGGCCTCTCTGTGGTACTGCTATGGCCTCAGTGAAGCCCAAACCTATTGATGCTCTCAACTACATCCTCACCCTAGCAGATGATGCAAAATCACTGGGAATCACTCTGGACCTTAAATTAGACATGAGCAAACATATCAAGAATAACGCAAGGAGCGCCTTCATCAACCTTAAACTACTCAACAAAATAAAACACTTCATCCCCCCAAACGATTTTAAACAAGCCACTCAATTCCTGGTGCTGTCCAGACTGGACTATGGTAATGCAACCCTCACAGGATCAGCAAAATCGCACCTAGCTCTGCTCAGAACAACTTTGAATGCAGCAGCCAGAATGGTCACCGGAGTTAAACAATATGAACACATCTCACCGGCACTCAGAGAACTCAAATGGCTCTGAATCGAAATGCGTGCCAACTTCAGAACTGCCTGCCTCACCCACAAAGCGCTGCACACAGGAAAACCTGTATACCTGGCCTCCAAACTCCAGAAGGCTGGTCAGACAAGAAGCCTAAGGAGTACCAACAACTTACTCCTTATCCCTCTGAAAACCCACAAACAAAAAAACGCATCCCATTCCTTTGCAGGAAATGCACCCAAAATCTGGAACTCCATACCAGTCCATATCAGGACTAACCCCTCCTACTCAAATTTCGAAAGGCAGCTCAAAGACCTCCTCCTCAAGCGATCTCTCCCGAATGGAAAGGTACAGCCTAATCGCAAGAGCCCTCCCGCAACAGCACACAGAGACTTTGACATTATGACCTCTACCTCACTCTCCTCAGGACTAGCTCCTCCAACCCCCCCTACCGGATCCAGTCCCGTCATAAGTCACTGTAATTTTGCGGCGACAACACGTGAACCGACTTGAGACAATGTACAGACTATTATGATTATTTACCTCATGAATGTCACTGTGATCTTTATGACGAGACTATGCAATGGGTCTGAGACACTGTACGTATTACTGTATTAATGTATCATACGAATGTTAAGGCTGTAAAGCGCTCCGATACCTCCGGGTCTGGCTAGCGCTATATAAAACGCCTAAATAAATAAATAAATAAATACAAACCGTGCCAACGAGCACAGGTGGGTGCAACATTGGGTCCCAGACTTGTGCCTACTAGGATACAGGCTTGCAGCCATGTGGCACCCATATGCTCTTTCACACAAACAAAACATATTGATCACTCAGCAGACTCACCACCACTCCATTCCCAAAATAAGTGTATGGGGCAGGCAGTTTATGCAGAGTCCTCCAGCTTCAACTGTATGAATTATTGGGACAGATGGTACTCATGCTCAGTATCGTCTGTTGTAACAAATCGTCCTTGCCTGTACTTACCGTCTTCCACTATGAGTTTTACTAGGCTGCCTAAGGCGACTGTCTCCTCCAATTGGATAAGTCTGAGCAGGACACCCTATCTTGGCCATGTGCACGACAACCATCTCTCAAAAGAACTTCAGTCCTTAACAATGCACAGAAAAGAGTAGATGGGCTACCACTTCTGTCTGCACTGCTCCTTTCAGGTGGGACCAACACTAATTTTCAGATACTTGCTCTCTGTCTGCAGTGGTACAGTGAGCAGACAAAATAAAGCCATGGACTGGCAAGTGTCCGAAGATTAATTCAAGCATTTTATTAATTACTTTGGAGTTTTTCCTACTTTTATAAAAGAATAGGTGATTAAAAAAAACAGCAACCAGATGTAATGCTGCCCAGTAGTTAAGATGTATTGTCTTATGCCTTTTCATCCAGCATTTTTCAGATCTTAGTGAGAAATGTTTTCTCTGCTTAGGGTTCTTTAATGCTATTGGTACCTATTCAACACATTCCATCACAACAGCTGTTTCTCACTCATCTCATCCTCAGAAGAAGTTAAAAACATCTACAACGATAACCGAAGTACTGTCAGCAGATGTCCTAGCAAGCTGCATACTGAATAATACACGACTGGGAAAAGGTTTAGAAAATCTGACATTACATCTTTCCCAGGTAAACAAAGCCCCTTTCACTCCTGATGTGGAATGAATTATTGTCCATGCTTCATTCTATCTTAGACAAGACAAACCACCTCTAGGATTGCCACCTGGCAGTTTTTTACTGGCATTACCAGTATTTTAATGTCTTGCACGGTTCAAAAAAAGGGAAAATCACTTAAAACCGGTATTTGTGACTTTTATCAGTACATACATTAATCTTTAAATATGAGAAAGCACTTTAAAATGTGATCTAGTGTTCCCTTAATGGTCTCTTACTGATAATTAAAGTAACAAAGACAGTAAGGTCATGTTAAAAAGAAATACAGACGATTTTCTATAAGGTTCTATTTATGTATCATGCCCGCGCCTTTGCAGAAACTTAAAACCTGAGAAAGGTGGCAACCCTAAGACTGCAGCTCAGTATGCAATGGTGAACAGAGCACAAATGGTGTATCGTGGAGCATAGCAGAACTGTCCTAAAGTAAGTCAGTCAGATCGCACTCTGTTACAGTCCTCTACCAGTCAACAGAATCAACACCCTGGACCTGTCTTCTCCAACGGATAGCTCGTGAGCTATTGGTAGCTCTACAGGTACCTGTATGTAGTTCTCTTGTGTGCTGTCCAGCCTACTAAATGAAAAGATTTTGCTTGGTTGAATTATTATATGTACACCGAAACTAAAAAGTGTGTATGCAAGATGAAAATGTGGGCGTTTTCCGAACGCATATGCTGATGTTTGCAAAACAAAATGGTTGAATTTCTGATATTTGGGTAATAATTCCTGCAAAGTTAGTGGCAACATTACTATAATAGTGTATAATTGGTGTCAGGGGCTTCACAGCCATGGCTATGTATTACATACCCTTGGTGCATCAAGGTGACCACTGTAGGTAATCTCGCTTGTGGAGGCCAATAATGTAATCTTGTTTAATGTGGTCACAATTAAAGTTCTGAGATGCGCCTTTGGGGGTGATTTCTGCGCTCTGTGAAATCCAAGTAACATAACAGATTAAAACCCTAATATTACTGGTAGCTCAGGATGATTTAAACTGAATTTAAGTAGCTCTTATTGCAGAAAGGGTTGGAGAGACCTGACTTAGACCAAGAGATTCCCCAGTTTTCGAACGGAGGGAATGAGGGCTCGTGCCTGGGTCAACACTTATATTCTCTGTGGCAAGGGCTCAGTTGTTAGTGCTAAAATTGATGACTACTAGAGGTATTCATCAAAGTGAGGCCATAAATCCCCTCCCTCTGAATTCGATTTGTTTTTCGAGAAAGCCTGCGCCAGTAAATCAGCAGGATGGTGCATGCTGAAAGGCTCTGTGCTGCCAGGCATGCTCGTGAGAGTGATGCCCGTGCACTTCTCCATTCACTGTGTGTTGATACAGCCGCCGCCGCTGGAGTGGAACTCTCCGCGCTGTATCAGTTTCTGAAGTCTATCAGCCCTCTGTAATTTGCCTCGCTCTCTCACACCCCTACGCAGTAGTGGGATGAACAGTGTGGAGAGCGAGGGAGTGTCCAATCAGAGGCTTGCTCCGGCTCCACGCCATATAAGGAGGCGAAGCGTCGAGGAAGCCCTGCATTCACGCTGAGCTGGGTCAGGTGACAGGCGGCAGTAGACACGCAGAGGCGGTTACAACGTGGCGACGGAGAGCAAGGATGCGCGCGCGAATCATCATGCACAGTTCACGGTTTATACAGCGAGTAGTGCAAACATACATTTAATAATACAGAAAAAGGTTGAAGCAACAAAGCAGACCCCATGTGAAACGGAGGGAGAGGGTGTGGCATGACGATAAGAGTTATCGATTTTAACAAGCATTGGCAAAGCCAATAGGTCTCGCTTATGCAAGAGGTATTGACTTTGCCAATGTGTTTTAGCCATGTTCTACGCCAGAGTAGCTGCTGTTCAGCATGGTTAAATGTTAGTGGCTTAAAAGAGAGCTGAGTGGAGTGTCGTAGAGTGGAATGGCAAAGTGTGGATTAGAGTGTTGTAGAGTGGAGTGGCAGAGTGTTGTGTATTGGAGTGACGTAGTGTTGAGTTGCGTAGAGTGGCATACACTTGAGTGGCATAAAGCAGACTGGACTGTTTAGAGTGCATTGGGGTAGAGTGTTGCAGAGTATAGTAGCGTAGAGTACAGTGGCATTGAATTCAGCAGCATACAATGGAGTGTCGTAGAATACAGTGGCGTAGATTAGAGTGGTGCATAGTAGAGTGGTGTAGAGTGGCACGGAGCGCAGTAGCGTAGAGTGCATAGAGTAGAGAGTGGTGCAAAGTGGAGTAGCATAGAGTGGAGTGGTGTAGAGTGGAACAGTGGTGGAGAGTGCAGTGCTGCAGAGTAGAGTTTCAGAGTACAGTGGTGAAGAGTGGACTGGTGTAGAGAGTAGTGGCATAGAGTACAGTGCTGCAGAGTAGAATGCAGTGGCATAGAGTGCAGTAACAGTGCATTGTCATAGAGTGTAGTGGTTAAGAGTGGAGTGGTGCACAGTGGAGTAGAGTACAGTGGCGTAGAGGGAAGTTGTGCAGAGTAGTTTGGTGTGATCTAGACTAGAGTGCTGTTGAGTGCAGTGGTTAAGAGCGCAGTGATGTATAGTAAAATGATGAAGAGTGCATTGGCATAGAGTAGAGTAGAAAAACGTAGCATGAAGAGGCATAAAGTGCAGTGGCGTAGAGTGGATTGGTGCAGAGTGCAGTGACGTGGAGTGGTGTAAAGTGGAGTGGTGCAGAGTAGAGTGCAGTGACGTAGAGTGGAGTATGAATGGTATAGTAGCACACTGCCATTACAGACAGCACATTTTCAGTTGAAATTACCATTACATTTGCACAGACTTACAGTTTTACTAATAAAAATAGACAGCGCACAAACAAAAAAATGTGTGGAAATTGAATCACCTAGTGTAATTATTTGTTTTGATCATATTAAAGTATTTGTTTCCAGCACACTTCATAAATAACAAAACATTTGCTTGATTTCTATTCCAAACTCTTATATATTTTGAAATACTGACACAGCTCATTTAAATGTTGTTGTGTACTACAAAAATCCTCTTTCCTACCCCCGGTATCTAGCAAGATTGTCACATAACTCCTCTCACTTTGAAGTCAGAGAGAAAAAAGTAACCAAGCACCCTCAGCAGACAGTTGCTGTCATTTGACCTCAGTCTCTGTATGCACAGCAAATGTGACAAGATAAGAACACGATTTAAAGGCCTGTTTACAGATAGGGAGTTTGTGGAAGAACACAGTAACCATGGTTTAGGCAATGGGAGAGACAAACTGAACCTGGAAAGCCTAAAGCAAATAAAGCCAGCAAATAGAAAGTCAGAAAATGTGAGGTACAAACCACAAAGCCAAAGGTAATCAATGTGTAAAATGCATTTCTAGGTCAACTTTCTGAAAGTCCCTAAGATTTCTTTAGTAAACCAGTCTGGTAGACTGTGACCCAAAAACTGGGGAATGGGGTTTGGGTTTTAACGTCTGAACGACATCCTGTGATTCTGGGCCAATTGTTTAATATTTGCGTGCAGAGCTGCGAGCTCCAATATTTTCGGGTTGAGCTTACGGTATATAAAAACTTAAAAAAAAAAAAGTAAAAACATGCAATCTTTCTATTTCAGCCACACCAATCAGCAACCCACATACTGACAGTGAGCGATGTTTAAACGTTTCAATGCTAAAAGGATATACACTCGAGAGCTTTACAGCCTCATGCCTCATGCCTTGCTTCGCTGCAATGCTGTATTGGGCAAAAGGTAATAAAATGTATAGCGTCAGATTTAGCAAAAGTCTGGTACAATTATGTAATCAGGCTGCACTAAAAAACCTGTTTTCAGATGAGTACAGGCATTATGGCACAATGGTTACCAAACAATGGAAGGCATCAGGTGAGCACTTTAACCTCTCCAGTATAGCTCTCAATTGGAGAACAAATGCACAAAGGTAAATGACATAAGATTTGCTATTTGCCTCAATTACACAATGTATGCATAAGAATTTCAGAATATTCTAGCCAGGTGTGAAGGAGAGTCCTCAGCCCTTCGCTTATCCGATGCCTGAAGTTATGCAAATAACATACTACTTTTTAGCGATCATTATGCCAGTTTGAAAAAGACAACATGCAAAAACTTAGATTCCCGTAGCAAGAAAAGAGGAAGTTACATGTGAACTGCCTATCTGCTGCCTGCAACGCAGTGGGACCTGCCTTTCTGTGCCAGTGCCCGCGGTGGGCCAGAAGCCTTCCAAACTATTCAAACAAATTCAGTTCAATGGACAAAGGATGCTGCACACCAATCCGATAAACAGACGTTTTATTGTGCAAAACCAACAACGAGTTTCAGCCAAAACGGCCTATGTCAAGTTGCAGATTGTGCACCACACACCCTAGAAATACCAGCACAAACCATCATAGACATAGAAGCAATATTTACACGGTCAATTCATCCGACCGAGTTAAATAGAAAATTGCACATTCTAAAATCAATGGAAAAAGGTATAAATGGATATGGGCAAATTATAACCACGTTATATATTTAATCATGAATAAAACATAATTTTTAGTCTATCTTTCAGTCAATGGACATAATAAACAGTCTACTTAATCCATATTCGTAGCATTTCACCATATCAACAATGCCATTGTAAAATTGCTAAAATCAATTTTTTTTGCAAAGATCATAGGGTTTAGCAGCACAGTATGATTCGACCTATTATATTGAAATGTGTGCCCTTGCTCACTTTAATGTCATACTAGGATGCATGCAATTAGAACAGCATTGCCTTACAGGTAGCCACTATACCGTGAGGCATCGTGGGCTTTTCAATGTCACAGAAGAGAGCCGTGCAGCTCTGCATTGACTGCTGGAAGGGAGAAGTACAGGCTCTAAGCCCTCATCCACAGAGCCATGCAGCTCTAAGCCATCTGCTAGCGGCGGGCATCATGGGCACTCAGTGCCAAACCATAGGGCTGTGCTGCTCTGAGCTGACTGCTGGGTTTGGGCATCACAGGTCCATAGCCCCACCCAGCCAAAGAGGCATGCAACTTTAAGTGACTTCTAGCACCGGCACAATGGGCTCTGAAACGGCACAATAGTACCATGCAGCTATAGCCTGACTGCTGGGGGTGTGAAGGGTGACCTTCTGGCAGCCTGCATGTCCTCCATTTTAGTTTGAGCAAATGTCTTTCTTCCTGAACATATGGTATGCAAAAAAAAAACATGCACCCCATTTGAAACAAATTGCCCGACCTACAAAAATATCTCATTCATTACATTGTCAACTAGGAATATATTTACGATTGTTAAATCCACACCTACTTAACTAGACTCAATATGCGATGTAGTGGTTGGGTCAATCTAGTGGTTGCATTATTTTTGTAATGAGATGCTATTTAATGACCCAGTGCCCTCACATCAAGCTGAAGGCCCACTTCTCTTCTGTGGATTCCTATTCTGTTATTTCTATGTAAGACAGACCTTCCAGCGAAGTTATTTTTGTCTGTTCCCCCCAGTTATCACCTAGACATTGTGCACTTTGATGGGCTGGTGAACAAGGCAGTACTAAAATCCAAACCACAGAAAACTACTTGCACCTGTTGCAAACACAAAGGTTTTCCTCGGTGGTATTTCAGAGCCAAGAAAAGGAGGAAGGTTCTTCCGTTTTTCATCTGGATATCTTTGCTGACCCCGTAGAACAATACACAGGGGTTGTTATGCAAACCAAGGTGGTTGTGGGCGTTAGCTGAAGTTGCAGTTTCTCCATAGCTTTTATCTGTGCGTACACTTGGAGTATAATAAACACGTGTTCCATTTTTAGCCAGCCAAGCTTCTATGCTATGTTCCACAAGGATAGAACGAGAGTCCATTTATCAGACATCATAAGACAAAGTTACTCATGATTAAACTTGCAATGAAGTCTGAAAGATTATTTAGCTTCAGTGGCAGGTCTGATCTCCTTTGTGGTGTGGCCGATGATGGAGCTGAGACGCACCTGTTGAACATCACACACAGCACACTACACATCTTGTATGCTGTACTCTGAATTTTACCCCAGTGAAAGCTCATCATCACTGCGGTTTAACAACTGGTCCTGCATATTAACCAAGTGGTTTCTATTTCGACCCCTGGAGGAATAGCCACTCTAGTGCCATATAACACAAACTTTGCTCTAAGGCGATAATAGAGCAAATCCATTTTCTAATATTTTACTAATGTGTAATATGGAATGGAGAAAAAGTGTTTTGCACCATCTTTAACATTTAGGAATACCAAGCATCGGCAAAGCCAATACGATTCGCCTTCATAATGCGAGTGTCGAGCAGTTTCCTTTGCCAATGTTTCTGTGTAAAGTATTGTTTAAAAAAAGTAAAAGACATTCTAGAGTACTAAAGCACATGCTATGGTATCTCAAAATTGTACATTGAATTCAATGTTTTCAATATTTATAAATGTCAGGATGTAATGTTAAAATACTTTTTACTCAGGAATCTGAACAGAATTGAAAAAAGAACAAGGAAGTGTTGTGTCAGAATGTAAACGGAAATGCTTCCCAAGGTCTTAGTTGCTTTCCACAAGATTCAGCTATTTGATCTTCTGTAGTAAACCTGGGAGAGGTTATGATCCAATCAGGAGAAGTTTCATACTAAGTACACCTACTGTCCCAAACATCAGCTGAGTACAGCAGATGGCCCTTCGACAAGAGCCATAAAGGTATTTGTGTGCCAATGCTTGTGCTTTCATGAAATGTATGGAATGCAGGAGATAAACATAAACAACCCTAACAATCCACTCTTCACCCACACCCCAGCAAAACTATCCATGGTGCTTAGCTTTTACAGGCAAGATAAGAGGGGTGTGAAGCAACACAGCATTGGGGTATTTGTTGGAGAACGCAGCACATGAGGCACAAGGAACAAGCATTGGCATAGCCAATAGGTCTTGCCTTTGGGACCTTATAAGTGTTTAGCCATGCAACAGTTGCATAACTAAATACTTATAAGGTCCAAAAAGCGAGACCTATTGACTATGCCAAGCGTCCCTGCAGTCCCGAAAGTGATCGCGATCAAATATCAAAGCGTCCGCAAAGTGAAAGTAATCGCGGTCAAGCGCGGCGCACGTGGCCTGCGCACATGCACTGTAGCTCTAGGCTGGCCTGTTAGCACTTTTTGGAGCCCTCTCAAAAAGTCTTGCCAGACCAGCGCATGCGCTGGGTGAGGCGAGACCTAAAAAGTAGTAGTTCCATAGGGGTGAGCAGGGTAAGGGTACCAGTCAGCCAATAAAAAGGATCATAAAGAGGCTAAGCTCCAGGGGAGGGACAAACACATGAACAGGAATGTGAGCCATTCAATATGAAGCACCCACATACGAGTGCACAACAAAGCCAACCAATGGACTGCAATTGACAAGCTGTAAGCCTGTTGTAAGTTCACAATGGATTTTAGCAACCAGAAAGATTGCTTGCCCCGTGTTGTAGGTTCGACCTAAAAACGGAGCTAACACTTTTTGCCCCAAGCTTTCTAGCTTTCACATTTGACAAGTGGAGAAAATGTATTATTTTCTCAATTATTATAAAAGCAAAGCAAACCAGTGTAAAATCCTTTTGGTCTATGTTTTACCCTGGTGCAACATATAGTTTGCCTTACAGAAGCAGGAAAAATTGTGCAAATGGATTTCACCTGCGTTTCTTGCACCCACTCAACATTTCTTTAAAATGCTCCCTCGGATCTTCAATCATCGTGTTGGTTTCACCTCGAAGTTTGAAACATGGGTCTACTTATCAAGTTTTTTCAGATGTTTTCTCTGTTGCAATATAGCTCCTTATTATCTCTGCTGCTTCCTATTCAAAGATGAAATGTGTGAGGCTGCCAAAAAGAGACTGTTCTTTCTATCTCTCTTTTGACCACTTTTGTCAGTTTGCTTTCCAATTTAATTCCTGTTGCCTTATCTTTGAGATGTGGGCTTGGTGTTTGACCAAAATATCGAGTTTGAAATATTGTTTTATCAGAATATTGTTGCAAGAATATTGTGATATAAAAAATGTAATTGACAGCAATATCGCATGTAACAATATTGTTTTTTGGGGTTGTATCTAATATCATTGTTAAAAATGTCTTTGTTAAAACTATTGTAGCATGTTATATAATTTTTTACATAATGTTGTGGTATTATATTTATGTGTTTTAAATATTGTAAATGTTTTTGTTGTAAAATGTTTAACAGTTTAATTGAATGTAGTGGTGATTTGAAAATATTTATTTGTGATTTTGGCAATTCTTGTATAAAGAATTGCAATCAAATATTTGTATATGTAAAAATGATATTTACATTTTTTATGTATTCTTGTGACATATTTACTTTATTTTTAGCTGAGTTGACTATTTTTAGTAGCAGTATTTAGGGATTATAAAGAAAAAGGGCAATGATTTTATGAAAAAATATATATAAATCTTAAAGAAAGCAAAAATAAATACTGAAGTAGATTGTAATGTAATATGTATTAATTTTTTTAAATACAAAATTTTAATGTATTATATTTCTTTCATATTGTCTTATTTTAAAGTAATATGTATAGAAAAGAAATACTATTTTTAAGAATAAATTTACATTTTAGTTTAAATTAAACAATAATATACATATACATTTTGTAAATATACATTTTTCCATTTTATAATAACAACAAAATGTATAATAAAAATAAAATGTTTATAGTTAGACATTTAGGGCCCGATTTGGCTGTCCGACCACCGTATTTTAATTTAAGGAGGGAAAACCGCAAGGCGATTTCTCTCCTGTTCCGATGAGCTCTGTGAGCCTGTCAGAACAGGAGCTCCTATTGGAAAATGGATATTTCCGACCGCACTAGGGGGCAGATTACAATGTCGGGCAGAAAACCTCCTCCCGAAAGTCGGATTTTCCTAGACCGTGTTGGAGCCTTTCAACCGACTCTGTTGGTTTACAATCCGCCCGACCGATTACGATGTTTGTAGTCGGAAGGTAAACTGCACAGTCATTCTGAATCGGTTCTGACCAGCTCTCGGAGGATTTGTGTCAGTCGTAACTGCACTGTACACTCCAATGGACAGCGTTTCCGACCTCTGGATTACAATGTCGATTTCCAACAGCCTTTCCGAGTTGGCCTGTCTGACACGAAAAGGCTGTTGGAAGGTGAATTTAGGGGCCCCTAGAGGTGCACCCTTAATCCTGCAGCCTCCATTTGGGGGCTGAGGGTGTACCTAAGGGACTCCCCTGTAAAGCCCTGAACTGTGTGGCAGGCACCATGCGGTGCCTGCAACAGGATGCAGGGTTTTACACACACACCCTATTTCCCCTTAGGAGCCTGTGTAACAGATGGTTGTCAGGCGGAGCACAAGCTCCCATAGAAAACAAAGGGAATCTGACTGAATAGTGTTTGGTAGCATTGTAATCGGGCGGGCAGAACCGCGAGTCAGTCGGTCCCGATTCCAAGTCGGTGTAGGGCGGAAAGTTTCCATCCGACATTGTAATTAAGCCCTATGTGCAGTTGCATCCAAATTAGGGTGTTGGAAACGCTGACCTATGGGTGGTTCCTTCTCTGCAACAGTGTCAGGTGGATTCGTAATGAGGGCCAATATGTTTCATTTTGTGTTGTTAGATATTTCATATATTTGTGTATATATAATTAATATTTTTTAACTTGATATGTGATTGTTTTTATTATATCTCTAAATTGTCCAATCTAACACTTTTTTCATGAATACATCATTTATAGTTTGTTAAGCTTTTAATAATGATATAGTTTGTATGCACACAATAATGAAAAAATACTACATTTAAAGTATAGATTTAAATATTTTAATGCTGAATTATTTAAAAAATAGATTTACTTTATAGGGCAGTGATATATTGAACTGTTATACCTTAATGCAGTTTGTATATTTTGGGCTATGTATAGAATATTAAATAATTTTAATGTCCTACATCATGCCTACTGTAGTTTAGATTTGAGTGGGAATAGTAACTATAATCCCTGTAATGTCCAACACCTTCCCAGTGTAGTGTAGATTGTAGTGGGAATAGTAAACCTAACCCCTTTAATGTCCAATCCTTACTTCAATGCAGTATTGATTGGAGTGTGATTAATAAATGTAACCCATTTAATGCTCAACACTTTCCCCAAAGTAGTTTAGATTGGAGTTTGAATAGTATATGTAACATTTTAAATGCTTCATACCATCCTGAATATAGCTTACATTCAAGATAGAATAGTAATAGGATCCATTTTGATGTCTAACTACTTCCTCAATAGGATGTAAATTGGAGAGGGACTAGTAAATGTAACCCTTTTAATGTTCAACGCTATCCCCAATGTAGCGTTGATGGGAATGAGAATAGCAAATCTCATTCCTTTGATGTCCAACACTTTCAACAAAGTACTTTAATGTCCACCACTTCCACGCATGTACTGTATATTGGAATGCAAATAAATAATAGTTAATAAAAATGTGTTTGTTTTAAATTATTGGGTGGTATGTAGTGTTTGTTTGATTTCACAATAAAATATACATATGTTTCAGCTAGCACACATTTATACAGTCTCTTTATTTTTCTTAATGTTTTACTTTTCATTTTTCTCTTAACATTTCATATATACATTTACCATTGTGATATGTTGTTTGTTTCACATGTTTAAATAATACTTAAAAAAATGTATTTGATTTTTAAAGAACATTCAATAGATATATTTGTAAGCATATGTACATTAATTTTATTTTAATTAGTAGTATTAACAATATATTTTTTCATAGCAATTTAATTTTTTTTAAAACTATTTTGTACATGTATACATTTTGGAACAATTTAAAATATTTATCTATAACTAATACATAGTAGTAATAATATTTATAGTTTAAAAATTCATTGATTAATATGACAGAATGTAAATGTTTTGTCATCGTCATTGAGCGGCAATTTTGTTATCAACATGACCTCTATATTTTAGTCTATCGTAAGTTTTGGTTAGTTCCTGGTTCCTGTCTATCAGGGGTCACTGCTACTGCTGTACGGGCCATGTAAGACTATTTTAAGTTACTTTTTTGGGGTTTTGTGGATAGTGGGGATATGGATAGAGGCAGTAAAGTTAGATTAGTGTATTGTTTTGTTATAGTGCACTAGTTTTCCATTAGGTTTAAGTTTGCTTTTTGTAGTGTAGTGCGGTAGGCCTCAGTGAAATATATGTAGTGTAGTTTATTATTTAATTGTATTATGTGATTGTTGTTTTTGAAATAATGTTATATTCTTTGCTAAGTATTTAGGCTATTGTGTGGGTGGGTATATTGTGTTTTTTCCTCATTAGAGTGGAAGACTTTTGCTAGTTTTAGATGCACATAAAAAAAAAGGAAAATAAGTTGTTTACATTTCAACCAACATACATTTTTTCATTTCCTTTTATTTTTTGGCTTTCAAGGAGAGTTTTTTAAATGTATAGGTTTTAGGATTTTTCTGCATTCGAGGGACTTTGAATCATCTCTGTGAATTTTAGTTTTTGTTTTATTGTTTCATTTTTTGTGGGGTTTCTTTTTATCAATTTTTGTGGATTTGTTTTTTGTGGATTTAAGGAAGATCCTGGACATCAGCTTCAAACCTGTAGATTATAGTTTTTTATGTTGTCAATTGGATGGAAATATTTGTTTTACAGTAATTGTTTTTATTGTGATGTTTATTTAATTGATTTTTATTTTATTTATTCATTGGTTGGTGGTGTTTACATATTATTTGGTGATTTATGTTGGCTTTTATTACATCTTTCTATCTTTATTAATTTTTAATTTATTTATTTTTACTCATCAGTCTTACTAGGTTTTGCATATAATTGTGACGAGGCTTCACCAATGAGTAGCTTGTGAGCTACGTGAAGCTCTCCAGCTACCTCTAAGTAGCTCTTAAGTGAGCTGCTCAGCCTCTTAAATTAGGAGCTTTAGCATAGTTGAATTAAAAACATACATACCAACATTGTAAAGTGTACTTGAAATAAAAAATGTGTGTATTTTCAGAACTCCTAATTTTCAAGCCGAATTTAAAGTTGATATTTGAGTGTTAAATCATGTGATGTGTGGAAGACTAATTATTAATCTTGTTACCTTGGTACCAAGTGCATTGCACCCATGGCTGGTATGTATTACACATGTAGAGACATTCCAAATTGACAAAGCCTTTTTTACATAATTGATTATAAGTAGGGCTCCCGGTTTTATGGTATTTATCTTTTTGACATTTCCATTTGTATTTATCCTTATTTATTTTTTGCCAACTTTATCTGTATTTATCCATATTTATCATGGGTTTTGTGAAAAAAAAAGCTGAAACTGGTATATTTCCAAATTTGTATTTAACCAATAAATATGCACTCATGCTTGAATGCCTGCCAGGTTTCAGTGATATGAACACCCACAGAAGATAAATCAATGCACTTATATGAAAATATGCACATTTCAGTATCAGCCTTGTGAATCTACTGCTGTTTAAGCCTCTTTACTAAAATTACTTTTTTTAACCCCCTTACCTATCAATTCACACAGTTATTGGCCTGGCAGTCAAGGCAAAGTGTACTTAGAATCACTCGAAAGGCACCCAATTTCCATTATTATCCACCTTTAAAAATATATGCAGACAACAAAAGAAATGGTTTTATGTCTGTATTTATCCGTAAAAATCAGTAAAAACGGAAAACAGGGAGCCTTAATTATAAGTCTGCACTGCAGTGATCACTAATGTAATCTTGCCTGATGTGGCCACTATTACAACACTAGTAGTTGCTCAGGATGATTTTAATCGAACAAGATTAGCTCTTACTAATGAAAAGGTTGGAGACCCCTGATTTATACTGATTAGTGAAAATTAGTTAAATAATAGTTATAGATAAAGGTGTTTGGTTTATTTATTGTTTAATGTAGTTTTTTAGTTTTAGTTGGAGTGTTATATTTTTACAGTAGTGTACTTGTTATAGAATCCAAGTATGATAGGCTTTTGCTATAAATATATAGTTGTATTTTGTGTTGTAGCATTTGGTACTTTTCCTTGGTTTGTTCGGATATTTTAGGCTTATCTTGGGTAATACATTGTTCTATTCTAGGTAGTTAATAGTTTTGATCTTTTTTAAGATCTCTAGGAATTGATAGAGGATAGGGAGGCTTCAGCCTACTGTGACTTGGAAGGCATCCTTCTACTTTGTTGTTTGTTTAGCTTTTTAAGTCATGTTGCTGACACATACGTTCCACCATAGTATCTGATACATGGGTTAGTTCCTGTGACCAAAACGCCACAATCTGCCATCCCAACTATCTTCAAAATTCTTTATTAGGGGATTAGTTTCTGTTGGTGTGTTTGGTAGTAGTGATATATTCTCTACAGGTACCCCAGCCCTCACCCACCCCCACAAAGAGTCACAGGGGTTGGCTTTCTGACCCCCTGGCACCAAGGACTTTAGTTATTGTGCCAACCCGAACTAGAAATACAGATGGACCATAACCTCTACACAACCCACTGAACAATGCTGAAAGTGTTTACTGGTAATAATCAGTACTATAAGATAAATTCAGGGACAACTCTGGAATGCCCAACCCTCTTTTGCAAATGAGTAATGAGTAGCACACTCAAAACAGCAATAAAACACAGTATATGTCTTTTAAAACATTTATTTTTAAATCTTGACCTAGTGCATAAAATGTGGATGGTAAAGCACAGAATAAAAACAGTAAGACAACGAAGCACGTTATGGTTAATGAAAATAACAGAGATAATTCCAAAATGCTTATTGAAAGTTATAGTCTCAAGACCCTCATGCTACTACTTGTAGGCATTATGCTACCTTTAGCTGAATCAATAAATGATATGCATACTTTTGAGTTTCAGAGATGGTGTGCACAGCAGACCGGTTTTCAAACCAGCAAGGAAATTTTGTGTTGTTCTGAAATAGCAAAGCAGTTATAGGCTATTACCTTTGTGCTGCTCTAGAACACGAACAGCAACCAGTGAAGGCCACTCTGCTCGTTGTTGCTTTTAGCTAAAGCAAGTGGTGCAATGGGTTGTGCCCTTATCTGCCATATTTCAGGTGAAGCTCCTCACTAACAGTTACGTCACATAGACCTGGGTTTTTATATGATCTGATAAGGAAATTTGTTGAAAAAAACCTAATGTTAGGTATTTATGTATATGATATATTGAAAATAATGATAAAGCTTGCCAACATCTATGCTATGATTAACTTATCAAGAGGACAAGCAATCTTGAATGTAAGATGCTTTAGCTCAATTTTATAAGGGAATTAGAATGGTGTAAATTAAAGAAATAGAAGAGTTTAAACGCATAGTATGAACGAAATAGAAGAGTCTGAAATCATAGTGTTTGCAACAGTAGGGAGAGGACAGGTACTTCTGTGACAGCTACATATGCTGGGGTCTAATAATTGTTTTATCTGGTACGTGAATTGGTCATCTGTTACATATTCTACACCTAGTATAGATTTTTGGAGGTGTCTCGAAATGCTGTGGTTGAAATGGTTATAACAGCCTTGTATGTCTGTGTGAAGGTACATTTTAATGTTGTGCTTATAATTGCTTGTTTAAAAATCATTGATAATTGTTTGGGGGTAGTATTTATAATTTTTGGATTTAATTTGGTTAAGTAGTCCATAGCACGTTGCACTTTACTTGTTGGGAAGCAGTGTGTATACCAAAGGTGTATTTGTGTTATGATATTCGCCATGTACGGTGAAAATCTGTATTAATGGTGGAGGGCACTAATTAAAAGTGCCACCTATCATTCATGTTTGGTTTTGGGTTAGTCTAAAAAGGTTATATTCTGTTGCATAGATTATTCTTCTCCTGCCATTATTGTTATATTACATGAGGAAGGGTTCTTTACTATGTGTAGTGGTTAGATTATCTGGAATGTGTATATCTTGGAATATTTTATGAACAGCTGGAGTTTCTGTTGTACCCTTTCCGGTGTGTAATATTAGACCTTTTAAATCTCGGTTCTTGCCACTTGCCATGTAATGTACTCAGAACTTTTAGAAGTACAGTTTTAAAATGGTTCTTGTAGGTTCTTGGGAATTCGTGTTTGCCTCTCTAAGGTCATGCAAAACATTTCTCACTTCTATTTCTGTCACATTTAGGGGTGATTAGGCTCTCTAACGTTAATTACAACATAATTTTTAATAGTAGCCCTCCAATAACAAACATTAGCATAGCATTTTTTGTCCCCTTTTTTGTAGGAAGGTGGAGTATTATGCTGTGATGCTGGTCAGCGTTGCAACAAACAAATGATGGACGGAATGCTGACAATGCAGACATTCTCCCCCAGTCAAGAGATCTGGGTTAAATCCATCGTTCTTTTGCCCACTACACCACCCCAGTTCAAACATGGCCATATGCAAATCAGTCTTGACCCTGTGCCTCATGGGAACAGTCCAGCCCGAACTGCCAAGCCATGTCTTCCCTGGACCGGAATCAAGCATCCTAGGACCGGTTTCTGGCTATCAGCCGTCATCAGCCAGGATAGCTTGACTCCAGTGGCGTAGTGAGCACGGGACCCACGTCTGGGCATACCCATCCCACTTAGGGCGAAAAGCGTTGCAACAAACAAATGATGGACGGAATGCTGACAATGCAGACATTCTCCCCCAGTCAAGAGATCTGGGTTAAATCCATCGTTCTTTTGCCCACTACACCACCCCAGTTCAAACATGGCCATATGCAAATCAGTCTTGACCCTGTGCCTCATGGGAACAGTCCAGCCCGAACTGCCAAGCCATGTCTTCCCTGGACCGGAATCAAGCATCCTAGGACCGGTTTCTGGCTATCAGCCGTCATCAGCCAGGATAGCTTGACTCCAGTGGCGTAGTGAGCACGGGACCCACGTCTGGGCATACCCATCCCACTTAGGGCGAAAAGCGTTGCAACAAACAAATGATGGACGGAATGCTGACAATGCAGACATTCTCCCCCAGTCAAGAGATCTGGGTTAAATCCATCGTTCTTTTGCCCACTACACCACCCCAGTTCAAACATGGCCATATGCAAATCAGTCTTGACCCTGTGCCTCATGGGAACAGTCCAGCCCGAACTGCCAAGCCATGTCTTCCCTGGACCGGAATCAAGCATCCTAGGACCGGTTTCTGGCTATCAGCCGTCATCAGCCAGGATAGCTTGACTCCAGTGGCGTAGTGAGCACGGGACCCACGTCTGGGCATACCCATCCCACTTAGGGCGAAAAGCGTTGCAACAAACAAATGATGGACGGAATGCTGACAATGCAGACATTCTCCCCCAGTCAAGAGATCTGGGTTAAATCCATCGTTCTTTTGCCCACTACACCACCCCAGTTCAAACATGGCCATATGCAAATCAGTCTTGACCCTGTGCCTCATGGGAACAGTCCAGCCCGAACTGCCAAGCCATGTCTTCCCTGGACCGGAATCAAGCATCCTAGGACCGGTTTCTGGCTATCAGCCGTCATCAGCCAGGATAGCTTGACTCCAGTGGCGTAGTGAGCACGGGACCCACGTCTGGGCATACCCATCCCACTTAGGGCGAAAAGCGTTGCAACAAACAAATGATGGACGGAATGCTGACAATGCAGACATTCTCCCCCAGTCAAGAGATCTGGGTTAAATCCATCGTTCTTTTGCCCACTACACCACCCCAGTTCAAACATGGCCATATGCAAATCAGTCTTGACCCTGTGCCTCATGGGAACAGTCCAGCCCGAACTGCCAAGCCATGTCTTCCCTGGACCGGAATCAAGCATCCTAGGACCGGTTTCTGGCTATCAGCCGTCATCAGCCAGGATAGCTTGACTCCAGTGGCGTAGTGAGCACGGGACCCACGTCTGGGCATACCCATCCCACTTAGGGCGAAAAGCGTTGCAACAAACAAATGATGGACGGAATGCTGACAATGCAGACATTCTCCCCCAGTCAAGAGATCTGGGTTAAATCCATCGTTCTTTTGCCCACTACACCACCCCAGTTCAAACATGGCCATATGCAAATCAGTCTTGACCCTGTGCCTCATGGGAACAGTCCAGCCCGAACTGCCAAGCCATGTCTTCCCTGGACCGGAATCAAGCATCCTAGGACCGGTTTCTGGCTATCAGCCGTCATCAGCCAGGATAGCTTGACTCCAGTGGCGTAGTGAGCACGGGACCCACGTCTGGGCATACCCATCCCACTTAGGGCGAAAAGCGTTGCAACAAACAAATGATGGACGGAATGCTGACAATGCAGACATTCTCCCCCAGTCAAGAGATCTGGGTTAAATCCATCGTTCTTTTGCCCACTACACCACCCCAGTTCAAACATGGCCATATGCAAATCAGTCTTGACCCTGTGCCTCATGGGAACAGTCCAGCCCGAACTGCCAAGCCATGTCTTCCCTGGACCGGAATCAAGCATCCTAGGACCGGTTTCTGGCTATCAGCCGTCATCAGCCAGGATAGCTTGACTCCAGTGGCGTAGTGAGCACGGGACCCACGTCTGGGCATACCCATCCCACTTAGGGCGAAAAGCGTTGCAACAAACAAATGATGGACGGAATGCTGACATCCTAGGATGCTTGTTTCCAGTCCAGGGAGGACCTGGCTTGGCAGTTCGGGCTGGACTGTTCCCATGGGGCACAGGGTCAAGACTGATTTGCATATGGCTGGGTTCAAACTGGAATGGCATGGTGAGCAAAAAAACGATGGATTTAGGCCCAGATCTCTGTACTGGGGTGAATGTATGACATTGTTCTGCATTCTGTCCATCAATTGTTGTTTTTGCATTTGTCACCCCGAGTGGGAAGGGTATGCTCAGACGTGAGTCCCTTGCTCTCCATGCCACTGGAATCAGGCTATCCTGGCTGACGAGGGCTGAAAGCCCGAAACCGGTCCTAGGATGCTTGTTTCCAGTCCAGGGAGGACCTGGCTTGGCAGTTCGGGCTGGACTGTTCCCATGGGGCACAGGGTCAAGACTGATTTGCATATGGCTGGGTTCAAACTGGAATGGCATGGTGAGCAAAAAAACGATGGATTTAGGCCCAGATCTCTGTACTGGGGTGAATGTATGACATTGTTCTGCATTCTGTCCATCA
Organism: Triturus cristatus; assembly: GCF_964204655.1. NCBI lineage: Eukaryota > Metazoa > Chordata > Amphibia > Caudata > Salamandridae > Triturus > Triturus cristatus. The sequence continues at coordinate 167,394,271 of NC_140595.1, read as the reverse complement.
ATTGTTGTTTTTGCATTTGTCACCCCGAGTGGGAAGGGTATGCTCAGACGTGTGTCCCTTGCTCTCCATGCCACTGGAATCAGGCTATCCTGGCTGACGAGGGCTGAAAGCCCGAAACCGGTCCTAGGATGCTTGTTTCCAGTCCAGGGAGGACCTGGCTTGGCAGTTCGGGCTGGACTGTTCCCATGGGGCACAGGGTCAAGACTGATTTGCATATGGCTGGGTTCAAACTGGAATGGCATGGTGAGCAAAAAAACGATGGATTTAGGCCCAGATCTCTGTACTGGGGTGAATGTATGACATTGTTCTGCATTCTGTCCATCAATTGTTGTTTTTGCATTTGTCACCCCGAGTGGGAAGGGTATGCTCAGACGTGAGTCCCTTGCTCTCCATGCCACTGGAATCAGGCTATCCTGGCTGACGAGGGCTGAAAGCCCGAAACTGGTCCTAGGATGCTTGTTTCCAGTCCAGGGAGGACCTGGCTTGGCAGTTCGGGCTGGACTGTTCCCATGGGGCACAGGGTCAAGACTGATTTGCATATGGCTGGGTTCAAACTGGAATGGCATGGTGAGCAAAAAAACGATGGATTTAGGCCCAGATCTCTGTACTGGGGTGAATGTATGACATTGTTCTGCATTCTGTCCATCAATTGTTGTTTTTGCAGTGATGCTGGTCAGGCATCACCATACAATACTGTCACAAACCCCACAGATAGTCCTTGGATTCACACTAATAAATCCCTAGCTCAGTCCGGGTAGTATGGCAAAGAGCAGTCAGGCTTTAATAGAGGAGCATGTGTTAAGCATTTCAGAGTACCAACATGGCCGATAAGTATTTCAATCAATCAATCAATCAATCAGGGGTTTGTTAAAGCATGACTACTCACCCTTAAGGGTCTCAAGGCGCTAGAGGGGGGGGGTGCAGGTTCCATTCTATCAAGGAGGGGCCTGTCGAAGAGGCAGGTTTTGAGGGTTCGTGCGAAGATGGGGAGCAATGTTGTCTGTCTGAGGTGGAGCGGAAGGGCGCTCCATGCTTTGGCCGCGAGGAAGGAGAAGGAGCGGCCTCCCGATCTGGTCTTTCTGGTGCGGCGGAACACAGTGTAGGAGAGCTGGGCTGATCGTAGGGTCCTTTGGGGTGCGTGGAATTTGAGTCGGCTGTTCAGGTATGCGGGTCCAGTGCCGTGGGGTGCCTTGTGTGCGCAGGTGAGTACCTTGAAGGTGATTCGCGCCTCGATGGGGAGCCAGTGGAGTGTGCGCAGGTGCTAGGAGATGTGGCAGTGTTTTGGCAGGTTGAGGACCAGTATTGCGGCGGCGTTCTGGATGTTCTGTAGCTTGCGGGTGAGGTTTTTGTTTATTCCAGCGTAGAGTGCGTTGCCGTAGTCGAGTCTGCTGATGACCAGGGCGTGAGTGACAGTCTTTCAGTGTTCGAGGGGTATCCATTTGAACGTCTTACGAAGGAGGCGGAGGGTGTGGAAGCAGGAAGACGAGACAGAGTTGATCTGGCGGTCCATTTTGAGCTCGGAGTCCAGGATGATTCCCTGGTTGCGTGCGTGGTCCGTGGGGGTTGGCGGGTTTCCGAGGGCGGGGGGCCACCAGGTGTTGCTCCAGGCCTATGATGAGTACTTCTGTTTTGTTGGTGTTTAGTTGTAGGCAGCTGTTTTTCATCCATTTGGCGATGGCTTCCATGCCTTCTCAAAAGTTGCGTCTGGCGGTGTTGGCCTCGTTGGATAGGGAGAGGATGAGTTGGGTGTCGTCTGCGTGTGACACAATGTTGAGTCCGTAGGTTCTGATGATGGGGGCAAGTGGAGCCATGTAGACGTTGAAGAGCGTTGGGCTGAGGGAGGAGCCCTGGGGGACTCCGCAGGTGGTAGGTGTGGGGTTCGAGAGGAAAGGGGGGAGTTTGACTCGCTGCGTCCTGCCGGAGAGGAAGGAGCCGATCCAGTCGAGGACCTTGTCCTCGATTCCTGCGTCGTGAAGTCTGCGTATTAGGGTGTGGTGGGAGACTGTGTTGAACGCCGCTGAGAGGTCAAGGAGGATGAGGGCTACTGTTTCTCCTTTGTCCAGTAGGGTGTGGATGTCGTCTGTTGCGGCCAGGAGGGCGGTTTCCGAAATGTGTTTTTTTCTGAAGCCGGATTGGGAGGAGTCGAGGATGTTGTGTGCTTCAATGAATGTGGCGAGTTGGCTGTTGATGGCTTTCTTGATGACTTTCACTGGGAAAGGGAACAGGGAGATGGGTCTGTAGTTTTTGAGGTCGGTGGGGTCGGCTGAGGGTTTCTTTAGGAGGGGGTTGACCTCGGCGTGTTTCCAATCGTAGGGGAACGAGGCAGTCGCCAGGGAGTGGTTGATGGTGTGGCGGAGCATGGGTGCGATGGTGTCGGCGTCTCTGTTAAAGATGTGGTGGGGGCCCCTGAGTGGATTGACTTCATTGTCTTCAGTGTGTCTTCGGTGGTGAGGGCTGTCCAGTTGTCAATCGCTGGTTTCTGGGTGTCGGGAGTGGTTGGTGAGGGTAAGTGTGTTGGTTGTCTTCGTAGAAGTTGTCGTAGATGCTCTTGATTTTGTGGTGGAAAAAGGTGCTGAGTTTGTCGCAGAGGTCTTGTGAGGGAGGGATGTCTGTAGACTCGCTGGTAGGTTGGATGAACTCCTTGATGATGCTGAATAGTTCCTTATTGTTGTGCGCGTGGGTGGAGATTCTGTCTTCAATCGCTTTTTTCCTCCTTTCTCTGATGAGCTGATGGTGGGTGTTGGTGGCGGCTCTGAAGCTGATGTGGGCTTTTGGTCCTCCAGGCCTTTTCGAGGCAGCGGCAAGTGCATCTGGACTCTCGAAGTTCGGTGGTAAACCATCTGGCTTTCTTGGCGGGGGTATTTATGTTTTTCTTGAGGGGGGCTATGGTGTTGGTGCTGTCCGAGATCCATCTATGCAGGGTTTGGACTGCGGTGTTGGGGTCGTTGTTTTCCACGATGGTTGGGGTGGAGCTGTTGAATGAGGAGGTGAGCAGGTCATCGGTGATTTTGGTCCAGTTTCTTTGTGGGAGCAGGTGCTGGTGTCTGTGGATGGTGGGTGTTCTGAAGGTGAAGTGGATGCAACTATGGTCGGTCCATGGGAGTTCAGTGGTGTAGCTGAAGGTGATGGAGTTTCCTGTAGTGAAGAGGGGGTCGAGGGTGTGTCCTGCTGAGTGTGTGGACTCGGTCACAATCTGGCAGTGTCCAATGTTGTGGAGGTTGTCCAGGAGGGATGTGGTGTTGGGGTCCAGTTGGTTGTCGAGGTGGAAGTTGAGGTCTCCCAGCAGGGTGTAGTTGGTGGATGCGATGGCCTGTGGGGAGATAATGTCCGTGATGGAGTTGGCGAAGGGTCCGCGGGGTCCAGGGGGGCAGTAGATGAGGGTTCCTCGGAGGGTGGCGGAGGGGCTGGCCAGTAGCTTGAAGTGAAGGTGTTCCATCAGTTCTGTGGGCTCGTCGGGAAGTGTGCTCAGGCGGAGGCTGGATTTGTGGACGAATTTGATTCCTCCTCCCGGGCGGGTTGGGCGGTCCTTCCTGGAGATCTTGTATCCTTGGGGGATGGAGATGGCGATGTCCGGTCCCAAGGTGGTGTTGGTCCAGGTTTCGGTGAAGAACGCTACGTCCGGGGTGGTGCTGTCGAGGAGGTCCCAGATTTTGGTGGCGTGTTTGTGGAGGGATCGGACGTTGAGGCGGATGCATTGCAGGGTCTTCAGTTCGGTTGTGTTCTTGTGGGCGGGTTGTGCTGGATCCATGTTCTTGGCAGTGCTGCAGGTGTGCCGGCAGCGGTGACTGCTGAGAAATCAGATTCCCAGACCTGAGGCGGAAGCCGGGTCCTGGAGGTACGCGATTGTTTGTAAAACTGTGTAAACTTGCTTTTAATTGTGTTGACTGATAACCTTCAAACAGCTTACTGATCTCTGCATCCCACCTTTTTACCACGCAGCCGATTCAGCGCTGCTGCGGTAATTGTTTGGTCTCATCCAGCGGCCGCCATCGCAGGCGTGCTCGCTAGCCACGCCCCCTTGAGGCCACGCCCCCCGCCCCTTTATAAAGCGCCGCTTTGAAAACATTGTCAGAAATCAGATTCCCAGACCTGAGGCGGAAGCCGGGTCCTGGAGGTACGCGATTGTTTGTAAAACTGTGTAAACTTGCTTTTAATTGTGTTGACTGATAACCTTTAAACAGCTTACTGATCTCTGCATCCCACCTTTTTACCACGCAGCCGATTCAGCGCTGCTGCGGTAATTGTTTGGTCTCATCCAGCGGCCGCCATCGCAGGCGTGCTCGCTAGCCACGCCCCCTTGAGGCCACGCCCCCCGCCCCTTTATAAAGCGCCGCTTTGAAAACATTGTCAGAAATCAGATTCCCAGACCTGAGGCGGAAGCCGGGTCCTGGAGGTACGCGATTGTTTGTAAAACTGTGTAAACTTGCTTTTAATTGTGTTGACTGATAACCTTTAAACTGCTTACTGATCTCTGCATCCCACCTTTTTACCACGCAGCCGATTCAGCGCTGCTGCGGTAATTGTTTGGTCTCATCCAGCGGCCGCCATCGCAGGCGTGCTCGCTAGCCACGCCCCCTTGAGGCCACGCCCCCCGCCCCTTTATAAAGCGCCGCTTTGAAAACATTGTCAGAAATCAGATTCCCAGACCTGAGGCGGAAGCCGGGTCCTGGAGGTACGCGATTGTTTGTAAAACTGTGTAAACTTGCTTTTAATTGTGTTGACTGATAACCTTTAAACAGCTTACTGATCTCTGCATCCCACCTTTTTACCACGCAGCCGATTCAGCGCTGCTGCGGTAATTGTTTGGTCTCATCCAGCGGCCGCCATCGCAGGCGTGCTCGCTAGCCACGCCCCCTTGAGGCCACGCCCCCCGCCCCTTTATAAAGCGCCGCTTTGAAAACATTGTCAGAAATCAGATTCCCAGACCTGAGGCGGAAGCCGGGTCCTGGAGGTACGCGATTGTTTGTAAAACTGTGTAAACTTGCTTTTAATTGTGTTGACTGATAACCTTTAAACTGCTTACTGATCTCTGCATCCCACCTTTTTACCACGCAGCCGATTCAGCACTGCTGCGGTAATTGTTTGGTCTCATCCAGCGGCCGCCATCGCAGGCGTGCTCGCTAGCCACGCCCCCTTGAGGCCACGCCCCCTCCTTCTCCTTTATCATGTGCCTGGGCAGGAAGCGCAGCGGACGAGCGCAGCGGGAGCGCCGTTTGCGCGCCGAAGGCGTGCATAAGGCAAGCCCGTCTGCGCCCGTCCGCGCCTGGACGGGCCCAGGGACCAGGCAGAATGAAGAAATCATCAGGTACTCCTCTCTAGAGTTGCATTCTCTGCATGATCCCGTTCCTCAACCACTCGACCCGTCCACTCATGCCCGCCTAAAGGCAAGCAACATCCTTGCTCACCATTACTCACAAGAACCGACTTCTATCCTCTCTTTAAATTCAAAAAATAATAATCCCCCCCCTAAACCTAATCTCCGGACCCTCCGATGTCTCTATCTTAACACCAGATCCCTGGTCAAACACCAACTTGACATATTCCTGCTCCTAAAAACGGATAGCCCCGACATACTCTTTGTCACTGAGACATGGCTCACCATAGACTCCCTGCCAGATATACTCTCGGCTTTACCATCAGACTATTACATCCTGTCTGCAAATAGAAAACCAGGTAAAGCTGGGGGAGGTGTCGCCGCTATTATTCACAAAGACCACACATTTACCTCCTCACCCCCCCTAGACTTACCAGACACGGATAACCTAGTTATCAAATCTGACACCGAGACAGGCACCATGGTGCTAGCATTGATATACCGTCCACCCACATCTATGCCTTCCTTTCCTGCCTCCTTGTCTGAGCAAATAGCAGGTCTAGTCGTTGACTACGACAAGGTTATGGTCATTGGAGATTTCAATTACTGGTACAACAACGCAGATGCTGGTCCTCACGCCACAGAATTGTTCGAACTCCTCTCTAATTTAAACTTCCACCAACATGTCTCGACCCCCACCCATGAAAAGGGACATATCCTAGACCACATTTGGTCTCACAACATCTCTACCTCCTGCCCCACGGCCTCACCATGCATATGGTCCGACCACCACTTACTGCAATTTTCTATTACCACTCAGGGTCACCAAAAAAACAACGCGCCCCCGGGAGGATCAGTCAGGAAATGGAGATCTCTAAATCTCCAAGATTTTCTCTCCACCCTGACCAACTCCATCTCCACCCAGGGACCAGACATCAATCTGACGGATAAAGCGCACTCTGAGTGGCTCCTCTCTGCATGTAATGAACATGCTCCCCTTACCAAGTTCTCTCGCGCCCGTCGCATGGACGCCCACAAATGGTTCTCCGCTGAATTGAAAGAGCAGAAACTAGAACTCCGCCAACTCGAAAGGAAGTGGAGACATAGCTACCACGCCACAAACAGAGCACTCTATAAGATAGCCCGCAAAAATTACAAGGACTCCATCTTATCTGCTAAAGCCACTTTCTTTTCAGATAAAATTTCCAACGCCAAAAACAAATCACGGGAAATCTTCAGAGTGATTAACGATCTTTGCAATGACGCCAGAACCGCCCCCTCCCAACCTGCATCTCAAATGCTGTGTAACCAACTTAACAACTTCTTTAAGGAGAAGATCGACAACATAAAAAACAGCATTCAAACCAACCACCCTGCAGCTGACGAGTCGGACATCTGTAGAAACCCCAACATCCTGCAAGACATCCCCCCCATTGACCCACCTAAACTATTGGAACTAATGAACCGAGTAAAATCAGGCTCACCCAACGACCCCTGCCCCCCGCATATTTTGAAAGAGGTCTATACCATACTCCCTCAGAGCATACTCCCTATCCTGAACACCTCCCTTTCACAAGGAATAGTACCCGATTCCTTCAAAAATGCCACCCTGGTTCCTCTTATCAAAAAACCAGGTGCCGATCCCTCCAACCTCTCTAACTATCGCCCCATCTCCCTTCTCCCTTACTGTGCAAAACTACTGGAAGCCTATGTAACCAGCTACTTATCCAACTTTATCGAAACGTCAGACTATCTCGAACCCAACCAAGCGGGATTCCGCCAGGCACACTCCACCGAGGCGGTGATCCTCGCCGTGCAGAACACCCTAAGGACCAACGCCGACAATGGTATTCATCAGGCCCTCGTACTACTCGATTTATCGGCCGCGTTCGACACGGTGGACCATACTATACTATTACACCGTGTCGAACAAGCCGGCCTCAGTGGCGCGGCTCTCTCTTGGATTAAGTCCTTTCTGACAGACAGGTCTCAGGCAGTAAAGCTGGAGAACTTCACAGCTCTCACCCTCCCAACCACTTGCGGTGTCCCACAGGGCTCCTCATTGTCTCCCCTACTCTTTAATCTTTATATCAAACCCCTTCTGCACTCCCTGAAAAACAGAAAAGTAATTATTTTTAACTATGCCGACGATTTGCAGTTGGTATTCCCCCTCAACTCCCCGGACTCCATCGAGGAATTCCAAAAGACCATGCTGCATATCCAGAGCTGGATGGATCGGAACCACCTTAAACTAAACCCAGGAAAGACTGCGTTAGTACTCCCTAGCGACAGTGAACTCAGCTGGGGGCCCCACTTCTGGCCACCCTCAATGGGCACACCCCCATCCCCCTCCCAGTCAGCGAAAAGCCTCGGGGTCACTCTTAGCGCCGATCTCTCTCTGAAGACCCAGGTCGGAACAGTGATCTCCTCTTGCTTCTTCCAACTAAGAAAGATTAAAAAAATTGCTCATTTGCTGTCCCACTCTGCTCTCATTCAGGCAGTACTCGCACTAGTCCTCTCGCGATTAGATTTCTCTAATTCTATTTACCTCGGCCTCCCCCTCACCATCTCTAGACGCCTGCAGATTGTGCAAAATCAAGCAGCCAGATTAATTTTCAAGAGCAATCGCAGGAAGTCAGCCAAACCTTTGCTAGCCTCCCTCCACTGGCTCCCCATCACCCATCGGATTACCTTTAAGACAGGCTGCATAATTTTCAAGGCTTTTCACGGAAAAAGCCCTAGGTTCATTAACCAACTCATCAACAAACACGTCCCGACTCGCGAGCTTCGGTCTGCCCATCTATCCCTTCTCACGGTGCCGACATTTAAAAAGAAACGACTCGGCGGATCCAGTTTCGCATACCTCGCCCCAAAAACCTGGAACTCTCTGCCCTTGTCTATCCGGAGCTGCTCCAAGCTGACAGAATTCAGGCGAGCATTGAAGACCTGGCTATTCAAACAAGCGTACGGTTAGAACACCATACCTTCTGACCCTTCACTATCCATCTCTCATCTGTTTTCTTCAGCGCCATGAAACCCCTGGGTGTCCGTGCGCTTAACAAATTCCGCATAGAATAGAATAGAATAGAAGGGTCCGTGGGTGTCGGCTGGTGATGCTAGATTGCTGTTGTTGTTGCGGTCTGGGTTGAGTGCGTGGAGTGCTGCTGGGTCGTAGCACTGGAGGGGCGGAGGTCCAGGGTTCCTGGCACTGGACGCGGTCGGGTCGCAGACGGGTGCAGGCAGGCTTGCCTTTGGCGTACCCGCTGTGCACGGCCGCGCAGAGGCTGCCATTAAGTAGGGGTCGGGGAGGACTGGACAGCTGTTAAGCGGCAGCGGGGAGGGGAGCTGGATTGGGGCGGTCGCGCGGGGGGAGGGGCTGCAGGGGCAGCAGCGGTGGGGAAAAGGTAAAGGGAGGAAATAAGGGCTAAAGCAAAAGGGAAAATAAGCAGAAATAAGGCACAAAAGAGCAGAGATGCAGAAAAGTGCAGAAAGGTGAAAGATAAAAGAGGGTAGAAAAAAGAGTGGAAATGAGTGAAAGAGCAGAGCGAGAGGAAGGAGGCAGAGGTCCACCGGACCACCAGGGATGAGGCGCAGGGAAACCTGCGGGTGGAGGAGGGCCTCGATCACCAACACTCGAGAGTGCAGGGGCAGGTCTCACTTAATGGTGGAGCTGCGAGGGTGGGAGAGAAGTTTCACTGACAATGAGTCAGTGATCTTGTAATTGACATGACTCTATAGAAATCTGACCCCAATTTATAAAAATAAAGTGTATTTTTATCTTAATATGAACACCAAAATGAATAGACTAGCATACATAAAAACCAAAGTCCGTAAAAAATAATACAATGAAACGTTATCATTGGGTTCAATGGTAGAAAAACACTAGTGACAATCAGTCAATTGCAGGTTGAGTTGCTTGAAACCCCTGCACGGTAAAGGTGATGGGGGTCCCAGGACCAAGCCACGACAGTCAGGTACATTTTACCTGGTCCTTGGAACTCTGGTGCAGAGTTGTCCTGGCTGTCCCTGGTGCTGAACGGGAGCCGCAGGAGAGCTGCTTTTACGGCTAAAACGCGGCTGCTGGGATCAAGATGCAAAAACACAACAATGGGCGCCTCTGCTGATGTCAGATGAATGTCCGATAAAGTTCCCGCTAGGTGCAGCGTTGAGTGCAGAGGTCGGTTTCCAAACTGGCGACCAACAAGCCTTGGCAGGGGTAAGTAGAGCAGATAATTACTTCGATGTCCCGTGGTCACAGGGAACGTGGTAGCTGCCTGTAACTTCGTGGAAGGCATGACTACAGTTCCCACAGTGCACTAGACCATCTGTATTAGGGCAATGCCTCGGATGGCCCGATGGCCAGCGATTCTTCGGTTCTGGAGTATTTCTTAACCTGAAGTTTGCAGGGGATTAGTGCCACTAGTTCAGGGGAATCTAATGGTGCTTCAGGCTCTCACAGGGGTCCCTCTATCTGGGGGAACTGAGAGATAGATTAGGATGAATCACAATCAGACAGTTCCAGGAGCGTTGCCATAGGGACAGAGTATCCCTCTTTTGTTTTGTGCAAGTCCTGCTGTCGCAGACACGGGAGTCTTCTTTGTCCTCTTCAATGGAGGTTGTTCAGAACTGAGGTTCTGGTGTCAGGGGTAGCCATTAAATCGTAGATTTAGGGGTGTTAGGGGTGTGGGTGCAAGTGGCCAATGGGCTACTAGCCCCAGCGGCTAATCCGCCACTGAAGTAACCACATCTGGGGGTGAAGTTCACCTTTTGTACCCACCAGCCACTATTTCTACCACTTTTAAAAATGGCAGAATTGTTCCTCGGCTGTACAGACCAGGTGTCACGCCCTAGAGGTGTGGCTAGCATTCTGGGGGTGTACGCCTCATGACTATCTAATTTTCCCACCTCCCTGGGTGCAAATGTGCCTGGGGGCAGGAGGATGGCTGCTCCTTCTTTTGAGAAGCAGCCTAGATGCATATCAGGAACGGTGTAGCCTTTCAAGCTCACCGCTTTGATACGCCACTTCACTAGCCAGCCAGGGAGGGAGGAGGTGTGACCTCCTTCCTGCCTCGGCCTTTGTTCTTGACTGCTGGGAGTGTTCACACTGCCTGGCAGTAGGTCAGAATCCTGTCTTGGAGGCAGCAAGTACGGACTGTCAGCCGGAGCACAGGAAAGCTAGAGCAACCAGGTGGGCAACCTCTAAGGTAGCAATCTCGGTGCATGCCATATCGCTCCTGGCATGAGAATCATGTCAGGGGTGAGAAGGTACATTGTTTGATACCAGACATGACATATTTAGGTGGTACCATAATGAAGCTGCCAACGTCGGGTTTGCCCAAGTTCCAGCCCATGTTATCCTATGGACATTCTAGCACGTATAGCGTCCTTCAATGGTAAAGGGCACTATAGGGACATATAAGCTTGAACATATGTGTCCACACCTTTAATACATTGCACCCTGCCTCCTCGACAGTAGGAGGACTTTCTTAGGGGTCAATGATATATGTTAAAGGCAGTGCATTGACAGCTACCTATGGTAATGGCAGAGTCGAATTTAAGAAGTTTACACTGCTCCTGCAGTCTGCAAAGGCAGGCCTGCTGATGATAGTTTAATTGGGTCACTCAGGGTGGCCCAATCAGTGATACAAGCCCTGGGGACCCCATTACCACCCATGCCTTGGGTACCTTTGGTACCATATACTAGAGATTTATAAGGGGGATAAACTCATTGTCAATTGGGGTTGTCAATTTACACATAACAGTTTTAGAGAGAGGGCACTGGCACTGGACAGCAGCATTAGAGCAAAACATTGTTGTGGTGGGGTGACCATCCAAAAAGGGCACTTTCCTACAATTTGTTTATATTTCTAATGTTTACTTTGTGTGCTTGTGCTCTCTTAGTTTATTGTAATTTTAAACAGAAAGTTTAAACAGAAAGTACATCTGTTAAGTAAGTGCATAATTGTACATCCTAGCAAACGTTCCTGCTTACACTTCCACTCATTTCCGTTTCCGTCCCACTGCAACATTTATCATGACTTTGTTTGGTATTTCACTTAAAGCACAGCCTGTGAGGACATTAGGTATGCCTTTACAGGCGCCCATATATCCTTAGGTCTAGACAATATACAACATCTCATAACCATTGATCCATCTTGAGAGCTGCCTTTTTCCCCCCAGTAGATAGCCACCTGCCGTTTATCTGGTACTGTCTTAATGGATACCAGTTTACGATTGTCTGGCTACAGAGATTTAACCAGCCCCAAGAGACATTTCTGTGAAGTGCATTCCACCCTCTCCATTACCAGGGCCTGTACCACCTGTGTCCAAAATCGATTGATTAGTGCACAAGTCCAGGCTTGGTGCATGAAATCTGCATTCATTATCCCACATCTCATACACTGGGAACTGGCGCGGAGCCCATATTTATATATTTTCAGGGGTATAGTAGATTTGTTGTTAATAGAATTAGCTGTGAGTCTCCCAGTAAGTGCGCAGCAAACCCCCCAGCCCTCCTGAGACAGCTGAGTGTCCAGCACTTCATTTCATCTATCAAGGGCCGCACACGAGTCACCCAGAGTCTCCTTGAGAAGCGTTATATAAACGGTTTCTAAGAGCTTTACGTGAGCTACAGATTAGCATCGCCAGCAACGCCCCTAATGTGGCGGGTTCTTCCGGGAATAAGGGATAGAGTGATCTCACCGTTGCCTATATATAAACACCACCAGTGGGGAGCGAGGCTGTGTAGAAGAAAATGGCTCTAGTGTCAGGAGTGCCGGTGCATACATCCGGACCCTACCCACCCTGACACTCAATTTATTACAAGCCTTCGTTGTGCTGCGTATGGTGTTGATTTCTAATCTTGTGACCTCTGTTCGCTTATAAAGTAGGATGGCTGTAAGTGGCATAGGATGAGCGTCATCACAGTCCACCACTAAATGTGGCAAAAATGGTATCGGAAAGTACCAATAATGCGCACACTGCGCCTGTGCACACAGGTAATACAGGTACATGTCCGGGCCCTGAACCCACCTTGCTCATAGGGTTTTGTCAATGTGGTCCAGCTGCATCTAGACTGTTTACCAGCCCAGGGTAGTGTTATCATGCAAGTTTTGAAGGTCTTAAAGAACTCACTGGTCAATAATATGGGAATGTTAACAAACAGATACAGAAATCTGGCCAGTATAACCATTTTCATAATTGCCACTCTGTCAGCAAGAGAAACAGGTAATCCGATCCATCTAGCTACTTGGTGTGCCAATTTAGTGACTGCTCATCCATAATTCAGCCTGATCACGATCTCCGGGTCCATAAGGACCCATACCCCGAGATATTTAATGGGCTCTGTACACCACTCCACTGGGAATTCTAAAGCAGGAGGTTCCTTGGCCTGTGTAAGAGGGAATATTGGTGATTTGTCCCAATTGATACTCAGACCTGAGTACCATTCATTGCAGACATATTTGCATATGAGGGGTGACAGCTGTGTCTCTAAGTCGCGCACGTAGAGCACCATATCACCCACATACAAGGACATGGCTAATGGGCGCTGGCAGAACCACAGCGCAGCACAGCAGTTGCATGTCGCTGCCAAACCACACATGCTAATGGTTCCAGTGCAGGAGCAAACAATATCTGTGACTGCGGGCAGCCCTGCCTTGTTTCCATGCAGATCTTGACTGGGTACGACACAGTGCCATTAATGCGTACCCTCGCTACTGGGCTGTAATACAGCAGACATATCCACAGCAAAAACGCCTGCGGCATTCCCATATGATGTGAACATATCATCCCATTGTATAGAATCAAAAACCTTTGCGGCGTGCAACAGTACAGCCGCTGCTTTAATCTCTGGGTCCAGTTGATTGAGATCAGCAAATAAAGTTTGCAAATTGCGGGAGGCTGAGCGTGCGGGAACAAATTCCGCCTGATCTGGTACGATTAAACTAGGGAGAAGGGGTTGTAGTCGAGTGGCTATTATTTTTGCCAAGATTTTGGTGTCTATAATTATAAGAGATAGTTGCCTATAGGATTCGCACCATCCTGGGACCTTTTCTCGTTTCAATAACGGTATTATAAGGGCTTCAAGGAGTGTCGGGGGCAACATGTGCTTTTCCTACGCTTCTACATACATTGCATGCAAGTATGGCACTAATAATTCAGCATAGGTCTTGTAACACTCACTGGGAATTCCTTCCCCCCCTGATTCTTTACCATTTGGCAGGGTGCTTATGACTTCTTTCACTTCTTCTATTGTGATTGGTTGTACCAGAAATTTCCTCTGGCCCAGGGAGAGCCACACTAAAGTCACATCATCCAGGTATTCAGCTATACCTGCTGCGGCTTCTCGTGTCTCATACAGTCAGCTATAGAAGTCCATAAATTGTGACAGAATGGCTGGGGTGTCCCCATTTTGGGCTCCGTGGTTCTGTAATTTTAAAAGTGAATGTACGTCCCGGTTTCCAGCCCTCCCCATACGAGCTAGCTCTCCATCGTCTAGACATATGACGCAGTTCCTGCTCTGCTGTTTTTGTGTATTCAGTGTGTTGTTCATGTATTTCTGCTAGTACGTGCCGGTCGGGACATATTTCATAGTGTCTTTCTAATGTTTTAATGTGCATTCTATATCCTTTAGCCTCGAGCGGGGTGACCTCACTCCTGCCTGTACTCCCATACACTCTCCTCAAATGGTAAAGTTGAAAGCCTCCCATAATGTCCCAGCCTCTTCCACGGAGCCTTCATTTTTTAAAAAGTAGTGCATAATTGCTGCTCCTATACTATCTCTAAAGATCGGGTCCAATAAAGAGGAGGCCATTGAAATGGTGGGCGCTCATAGGTAGCGTTTGCAAGTTCTAATTGGACTGGTGCGTGGTCTGATGGTATCCTGGGCAGATGATTTACTGCTGTTGTCCATGTGCACATCTCCTGTGACTCTAACCAATAATCTAGCCACACCATGTGTTGTGTACCGATGAAATAAATGTCCCCTCTCTAGTATCAGGGTTGCGTGCCCTCCACACATCCACCATCCCAAGCTTTTCCAAGTTATCCCAAATAACCTGAGCTGCCTGCTTCCTATGCCACTCTGTGGTGGCTGACCGGTCCAACATAGGATTAATATTAGTGTTAAGATCTCCACCCATAACACCACTGTAGGATGCAAGGCACTCAGGTGTCCCCAAATCCTAATATAAATCTCGGGATCGTCTTTATTGGGGCCATAGGTATTGACAATAGTCACCATAGTCCCACCAAGGCATCCTTGCGCTATAATTTATTTCGCCTGATCGTCTGTTTTGGAGTGTGTAAGTGTAAAAGAGTTTCCTTTCTTTATTAGCAGAATAGGACAAGGCCACCCTCTCCGTCGACCATCTCGCTGTGCTCTCTTAGGTTTAAGTATATCCAATGTGCGACAATAACTGTTTTCTTTTTTGGGTGATGATGTAAGTGGCTCTTTCTGCCATTTTATGTGTAAATATTAGACCAATGTATTTATTAAATGTTTGTAAAATTACACATTTAAAGAACGTGACTTTTTTAACATGCATTACAATTTTGTTGCATTTTATTTTATTAAACAACACAACAGAAGACCAAGTCAGAGGAATCAAATGGACCTTATCGTCTACACTGGAGTACCTAGACTAAGCAGATGACCTAGACTTCCTCTCTCACAAATAGACGCATACGCTGGAAAAGATTTCTAGCAAAACAACTGGGCCAGAAGATCAACATGAAGAAATCAGAAGTCATGCCACTCAACATCCCAAACTCTTCACCAATCAAGGTGGATGGAGAAGTCCTAGCTATGTCTGTAGAGTTCACCTACCTAGGTAGTACTATCAAACACAATGGAGGGGCCGGTCTGGTAAATCTCTTTCTGGAAGTGACTCTATTTAGCTAGAGAATCCTCAGCTTTTGAATATTCCCAAGGCATACGAATGGATCCGTAAACTTTCAAGCAGTGCCTCTGAGCTCCGGTAGGTGACGCCAATGCGGCTCTGCACCAATGCTGCTCCACTCTGAAAATCTGGCACGCTAATGTCAGTTGCTTTTGAGACTGTCAGCACCCCCAGACAAAAAGCCCCAACAGCAAATTGGCTTGTCCACTATGTAGATTCCTAGACTTGGAATCCTACTAATGGATAGAGTCCAATCACAAAACGGGGAGGATATGAGGGTCGGTGAGGAATATGCAGCTAGATGGAGCCACTACCAGAAAGAGTGTTACTGAAGGTAAGTAAATGATTGTTCAGATAGAGGCTTTTAGATGACAAATCCTCACCTTTTGAATAGATACGAAAGCACTAAATATATGGAGGCGGGTCTGTGAAAGGATACAAACCAGAAGTCCTGCAGGACCGAACCTCAGAGTCAACTTCACTGAAATCCAGGACCAAACCTGAAAGATCGTGAACATAGCCTGAATATTCTGGACTCTCTTGCTTGAGGGAAAACCATTACGGTGAACCATTTCTAGAATGGCTCAGATAATGGTGTGCATCTGAGAATGAGTTAGGTATGACTTCTGCAGATTGATAGTGTACCCCAAATATGATAAGAGGTTCGGCATAGTCTGGAGGTGGTTGATGACTAGATGGGGTGAGCAGTCCTTCAACAGCCAGCTGTCGAAGTAGGGGAAGACTGGCACCCTGACCTTCAAAGCCGTGCTGCCACCATCGCCATCACTTTTGTGAACACCTAAGGGGCACAAGGAAGATCAAAAGGGAGGACAGCAAACTGAAAAATGCTCTGTTCCACTACGAACTGCAGGTAACGCCGAAGGGCTGGTAGGTCGGGTACATCGAAACAGGCTTCCTGCAGGTCCCATGCTACCATCCAGGGTCTAGGGCAGACAAGACCTTGGCCAGTGTGAGCATTTTTTAATTTTCCCCTTCTGGCGGAAGGTATTGAGATGGCACAGATCTAGAATAAGCCAGATGCCTCTGCCCTGTTTAGGCACAAGGAAGTAGCTGGAATAAGAATCGCATCCTACCTCTGGCGCAGGCACCCTTTTCAATAGCACCTTTGGCCAAAAAGACTTGCCCTTCTTGCCGTAGATCGAAAAGAAGGTCCCCTGTCAGGCATTGGGAAGCTGGTGGAAGGTGGGGCAGTGTGGAAAGGAAGGTGAGGGCATAGTTCTTCCAAACAATTTGCAGGACCCACCGATCTGATGTTATTGCTTGTCAACTCAGCAGGAGTACTGCCACCCACCATGCGGCCATGCTCCACTAAGGGCAGGCTGAAAGGATTTTGGAGGTGGGGCTGCAGGGGGGGCTCAGGGAAAGGACAGTCCATTGACCTTGACTGATAGGGTGGTGGGGAGCTTGTCTGCAACTGCAAAACTTCTGGGCTTCAGGCTGGGGTTGGATCGGCCTGCAGAATGGAGTACCCAGCCGCGGCCTGTGTATACGGCAAGATGGGCAACACCCATCACCTTTTTCCCCAATAAGAAGACTGTCTGACAGGCTGAGCAAAGGTCAGTCTGACCAACACTCTTTTTCTTCAGGTCAGGTAGTCAGAAGCTAGATATCGGTTAAATACATAGGCTCCTGGCTGCCAGAGGTGAACTTTGACAGGCAGAGGATTTCACAGCTCTGTGGGTGTGACCTCCTCAGCCTGGCAAAAGTGCCTTGAGGCCCTCTACCTCATGATGAGAGGGAGCATCACTGACAGCCTTTGACCCTGGTGTTTCAGTTTTAAGCCCTGAGTTGACCAGGGCTGAGTGTCTATCAGTGACACCTCGTCAGAGTGGGGTGGGGTCACCAGTCTCACTGACCTCATCCCACTCTGTGATGAGTGAGGGACTGCTGCCTTCCATCATTGGCTTACCTAAGGTCAGGTAATGCTGAAAGGCAGCAGTCCCAACCCTTCTGGGATCTCTGACGCTGCCCTCCTGGAGAGCTGCAGTGAGGGTAAGTTTTATGTGTTTTGGTTTGTGTATGTACGAATGTATGTGTATTTGTGAGTGAGTGTTGTGAATGGCTGTGTGTGAGCACATGTGTGATTGGATGGTTGTGAGTGAGTGTGTATGTGTGCGAGTATGGGCCCCGCACCCCTCTCTGCTAAAATTACTGGCTGCTACTGGGGGAATCGCTGCTGAAATCGTGAAGGAGCTGTAGGGCTGATGCGGATGGAGAGGTGGGACTGCTAATCCCAGGGAGCGTGCCATGGCCCTGCTCTCCTTGAACCACTAGAGAGCAGAGTCTACCTTGTCACCTATCTGTTGAGTCCCCTAAAACGGCATGTCAATGAGGGACAACTGGACATCGCCTGAAAAACTGGTGGACCGCAGCGAGGCGTAGCGGCGAATGGCAACACTGGTACCGATGGCCCACCTGATGGAATTGGTGGTATCCAAGCCACAGAGAATTGTGAATGTGGCAGCATCTCGGCTGTCCTAAATGTCCTAGGCAAGGGCAAGGACAGGCTGAGGATCTTTAGGTACACCTGGAAGGACTTGAGCCACTGAGTCTCAACGGGCATGGGAATAGTTCCCCAGTAAGCAGCTGGAATTCACAGCCTGAGTGTCAAGCTGATGGATAAAAATACTTGACAAAGGTTTCAACACATTTGGTCTCTGTCTGAAGGAAAAGTTGGGAAAGTGCTAGGATTGGTCTATCTTGCCGATGCATGCACCACCAAACTTTCAAGGGAGAGGTACTGAGAAAGAAATGCGGGATTACCCGGGGCAGGGTGCTGGTTTTGCACAATTTAGAGGTTGACTGGTAGGCCAGAGCAAAGTTTGGCCCATGTCACCCAATAAGGTGTCTGTTAAGGTCTTGTTAAATGGCAGGAGGGGCTCTGAAGATGTTTGCCTTGGCTGCAGAACTTACGTCAATAAGTTAGTTTTTACCTCCAAGGTGGCGTGCTGATGGTCATGGAATTCAGCCGCCGTAAGCATCACCTTGACTTAGGAAGTGAACTACTCAAGGGCTGGTTCACGGGGATAGAGAAGGCCTAGTTCAGGAGAGGTATTGAGACCACCAGCCTCCTGCAAGTCATCATATTAACTATAATCTTGATAGGGCTGAGCGAACTCATCGACACGTCATAATGATTCTCTGAGGCTAAGCCAAAAAGTGAATGTTGGGTGCGTTGTCTACCCTATAGAGGTAGCAGAGCAAGTGGAAGAAGCGGTGCCCTAACTGTCGTCAGGTGCGGCATCGTGTGAGGTTAGAGTGGCACAGTCTCAGGTTCGGACAGTATTAAGGATATCTGCTCATCTGACGTCAATGGATTCGCTATTGGCATCGAAGTTCCAGGGACCAGCATGAACTGTAGGGTCGGAGGCAGGGTCCGGACTGGAGACAGAGGCATCATAATGGACTTGGAGAGTCCAGCTGGCACCGAGGGCAAACTGGCTGGCAGTACTTCAGGTGGAAGGCCTCTCAGCTCCTTGGGGCCTGAAGGAGTGCCAGAGGGAATCAGCAAGGAGTCAAAGAGCCGGAGCATTGCTGCCCGGAACTCTCTGATCTGCTGCGGGGTGGCAGATGGCCCCAGAAACTTGGGCTGTGCCAGAACCAGTTGCGGGGTCGGCTACCACGACGGTAGATAACGTGAACGAGATCTAAATTAATGGTGCAGCTCCTGTGCCTGCTTAGGCAAATGTTATGTTATGTTATGTTAATGGGGATTTGTAGAGCGCATGTTTACCAACAGGTTTCTTGGCGCTGGGTAGTTTATTTTCCTTTGGAGGCACCATTTTGGACAAGTCCCTATCTAGCTGTAGGCTTAGGTGAACAACCAGGTTTTCAATTTTTTTCCTGAAGCACAAGAGGTCAGTTTCTAATCTCAAAGGAGGGGGCAGAGAATTCCAGAATTGGGGACCCTGTGGTGAAAAGCGCGACCCTCCTATCTGTTTGCGTCTGAATCTAGACACCACCAAAAGATTCATATGCGTGGATCTTAGAGTGCGCTGTGGAGAGTATCTCTGAATTCTTGAGGTTAGATATTGCGGGCCAGTACTATGTATAGCTATAAACAGTATACATCCAGTTTTAAACATGGAACGATTCTCCACTGGGAGCCAGTGGAGTTCCTTCAGTATTGGCTTGACATGGCAACGTCTGCCTTGTTGGTAGATCATTCTGGTTGCTTGGTTTTGGATCAGCTGCAGACGGTGTTTCAGTTTGCAGGAGAGGCCGAGGTAAATTGCATTAGCATAGTCGATTTTAGATAAAATCAGGGTAATTGTGATTTGGATGCATGCCTCTCTGCTTAAAAACCTTCAGATTTTTCGCAGCTTCCGATGTTGGAAAAAACAGACCGAGGTAACTGAACCAATCTGCGAGTTCATTGAGAGGTCTGAGTCAATTTGAATGCCTAAGCTCTTGATCGAATTCTTGGGAATCGGTGCGCGGCCTAGCTCCGATGGCCAGTAGGGTGGCGTCCAATGCGATTGTTTATTCTTCATGATGATAATTTCAGTTTTTTCGGAACTTAGTTTTAACTGGTTATTGTTCATCCAGTTTTTGATGAACAGCATGGTATTTCTCAAAAATTCCTTGGAGGTTGTGGAGTCATCAATGGTGAAGATCAACTGCATTTCGTCAGTATAGTTGTATATCCTCATCCTTAACTGACGAAGTGTCGATATAAGGGGGCGAATGTATGCATTAAAAAGGTGCGGGACAGCGAAGAGCCCTACGGTACTCCGCAGTTCATGCTGACTATGCCGGATTTGTAGGGTGTGAGCCACACTGATTGTTTCCAGCCCTCCAAGAAGGATCTGAACTAATTTAGGGCCGCCCTTTTGAGACCTGCTGCAGCAATACGTTCCATCAGGATGTCATGGTTGACAGTGTTTAATGCTGCAGACATGTCTAAGAGTATCAAGGCCTGAGTGCCGCCCTCATCCACCTTTCCTTTGAGGTCGTCAATGACTGATAGGATGATGGATTCAGTGGAGTAGGATGAGCCAAAACCTGCCTGGTGGGACTCTAGGAAATTAGTGCTTTCTATGAAGGTACTAAGTAGTTTGGCTACATGTAGCTCTAATAGTTTGGCCGGAAAGGGGAGAAGGGATATAGGCCTGTAATTTTCCAGCCTTTGCGGGTCCATCCCTTGTTTTTTTGAAGCGGGATGATCACTGCTTCTTTAAAGACTGACGGAACCGTCCCTTGAGCTAAGGAAAGATTCAGTAGGTTCAGGATTACCTCAGGAAATTTAGAGAAGATAGATTTATGTATATGGGGTGGGCAGGCGTCTTTGGGGGAGCCTGATTTTACTTTATTAAGTAGTGCTGTGAGCTGTTCTTTATCTAGGCAGGAAAAATTGTCCAGAAGAACCAGCTTGGGGTTTCCTGACTGTGCTTCTACATCCTTGTGGCTGGTATCAATAGATTCTTGGATTTTGTCAATAAAATGAGAATTTAGATCAGTACATAATTTCTGGGTTGCATGATCGGAGGGGTCACGCTATCAGGGTTAGATAATTCCCTAACTGTACTGAAGATGTCTTTAGTCTTATTGTTTGAGCTCAATACTTTATTTGTAAAAAACATCTTTTTTGCCTCCAGAATAGCTTTTTTGCAGGGCGTTATAATTGACTTATATTGTTCTCTGGATTTTTCTGAGTAGGTGCTTCGCCATTTCCTTTCTGCTTGACGTGTTCTGAGTTTGGCTATTTTTAAGTCGCTCGTAAACCATTTAGAGGTTTCATGCCGCCTTATCCGAGAGTTTTGGGGCTGTAGAGGCACATGGATATTGAGGGCGTTGTGGTACTTTTAAAATTCGGAACCACATTGGAGGCATGCCCCCACCATGCCGGTTTTGGTGTCAACGAACCGCAAATGACAAATGCGGTATGTGCGAGTGTTTTCGTCAGGTTCTACCAATGAATTCACCGTGTATATGATACTACATATTGTATCCGTGGGTTCCATTTTACAATAGTAGCCATTTTGTGGTTGCCCTCACATAGGCTGCGCTCTGTGGCCATGCCTAGGCCTAAAGGACACGTACACCTTCTGTGACTTCTTTGTGACCTGTGCAAACTGACTCCGCTGCCCGAGGTCAATCCTGTCCGGCCAGTTCCTTTAACTGCGGCCAGATGAGATTAGCATCAGGGCTCGACACATCATAAAGTCTTTTCATCCCACACGAACCCTGACTAATCTCTTTCACATCTGACTCTGTTTCTTACTTTATGGCTTGTTTTACGAGCAGGAGGTGCCCGTTTTATTGGGGCCTGCTGATATCTGATGAGGGTTCTGAGCCTTGCTGGGTTAAATGATTGTGGGCTGAACGAACTGAAATGTGGGATTGTTATCATGACTCTGCCTTTTCTTTGAAGCGAAAATATGTGAATGACCACTTGTAAAACAGGGGCCGTGTTGCCCAAAGCGTAATATTCTGTATAAAAGAAAAGACTGGTTTTTGGTTCAGGAGGCTGCCTCGTTCAGTTGCTTTGGGTGCTTCTGGGCGACGTAGCCTCACTCATTTGAGTTTAATAAAGATGTCTTTTCATATTTCAGCTTCTTTGCCAAGTTCTTTGTTATATTACCCTGAGCATGAAATTTTGCAATACCACAGTTGGCGCCCAACGTTGGACCTCATCAGAAGTGGCTATATGGAGGAGTGATCTTGTCAGAGGACAGAAAATCTACTGGGGAGAACAGGACAGAAATCCACTAAGCAGGTACTCTGTGCACAGAGGTTCTGGGGGGATTCTTTGTCTCTGCAGCCCAGTATATCTCTGATCTTTCTGACTTTGACTCTCCAAAAGATGTCACACCTGACTGAGAACCTTTTTGGCGTGAGTATTATAAAAGGCCGTTAGGTCATGTAGAACTTGACAGTTAGAATTTGGATAACCTTTTGATTAGTAAAAGTAAGAGTTAAGTATAAGTCGGTCGCTCCCAGTCCTTTGGTTCTTTGGGTCTTTGATTTGGTTATCGCAATTACCAAAGCCGAGGGGTTGGTTTCTGGGTTTTTGATTTGGTCATTGCAATTACCATAGCCAAGGGTCTCGTATATTTGCGAGTGTATTGGTAGAGATAACCCCTTGAAGTTTGAAGCTAGATTAGTGAGCTATAAGATGCCTGATCTTAGCAAATTTGGAAATGTAGCTTTGGAACTTTGAAATTTGTGTTGGCCAACTTTTTGTTTGTATAGGTTTGGATATGTGAATTGCAATTTGTGTAGGCAGGTAATGAGGAGATATTTCTCCATTTGGTTTAGTTGAACGGTGCATGTACGAAAAGTACCTTAAGCACCATTTTGATTATAATACTTGCGTTTTCCGCAGTATTTTTGGCATGCCTGTTTGTAAGCTCACATAAAAAATGTGTTGCTTTTTTGGAAGGTACCATAGTGTGGGAAATATCTAAATAGGTTAGATTTAAAAACATATTTCTTCCTTGGTGATTTTGTATCCCCAGGGAATTAAAATATGACATAATACAAAACAAGGATACTTTGTTCTGCGCAGTTTTATGAATGAAGGTATGCAGAACGATTTTGTTTGGTGTTCTGCTAGGCAAAGCTAGTGAATTGAGCGCATTCACTACTTCTTGGAGATACATCAGTCTGTTGGGCTGCTTATGCAGTCTTTTGGAACACTATTGAGAAGCGTTTCTTGTAAATTAACTTACAACTAGTATTTGCAAATGGTTTGGTTCAAGTACAGTCTGTGAGCTGTTCTTTATTTCTGTCCTGAGTATTGATTTGTGGGTCAAATGTGTGTTTAAATGTCTATGTGGTTTTCCCATTAGTGAAACTTCTGTAAGTAAATAGCGATGGCGCTACTCACGAAAATGCAAGAGCGCGCTGTAGTTTGTGTCCTGAGTGTTTGACCCCTTTCTGTTTATGTCTGAAATGAGCTCAATATGTGTTTGTGGGTCTTCTGATGTTTTCAGTCTGTTAAGTAAAATGTTGGTTAATTAATATTAAGTAGAAACTTAGGAAAAATCCAGAAATGAACCATGTGATGTACTAAAATAGCTATATGTTGCTCTTTAATTTATAGAATGAGCAATTGTGTACATATACAAAACTGCCGTTAAATGCTTAAAGGATAAAATTAGAAACACATTCAATAGATATAAATAAGGCCCCAAAAACGAAATTATCTATTTTTGCAAAAGTAAATAAATTTACAGCATTGTCCTTAGATGCATTGTATTAGATGTTCACAGGCAAACTTTTCAGCTGCAGTATATTTGATAGGGATGTTCATTCAGCCAGCACTTTCCCAGTTACACACGGGTGGAATTTTGCATAACCGTCCTTTTAAATGAAAGTGGCGCAAAAATGTGACGCGTTTCAAGTTGGGCTTATGCGCTTAGGCTTGTGAGTTAATGTGTCCTAAATGATAGGCAAGGGATGCAGCTTGCTTTTTATATGTGGAATTATCACGAAAACGAATAATTGGTTTGTTTTTTTTTAAAGAAAATTATTAATCATGGAAAAATTATTTTAAAAAAAAATAAGTGCTTTTCAAAATCGTTTTTTGATATTTATAGAGCTTAATACTCATACTATGACCTCCTAGCGTTAAAATTTGATTGAAGCTGTGTTGCATCACTAAAATGACAAGCATTCGCGTGTACAATTTTCCCTTGGCGCAGGCACAAACAAGCTCATTTTTATAAAGTATAAGTTATTATTTCCAATGCCTGACTCATGGGTTATGTAATAGACATTCTGGTAATGCATATTATGCAAGAAAATTGTAGGATATTCATTTTTTTAATGCCTAAAATATCAAAGTCGAATTTGGGTAAAAACACTGTTTAAACTGCATTATCTTTCATTCAGAGTATTTTTTTTTAAAGTGTCTCAGGCTTCAGTAAATGCATACATTTAGGTTTGATATATATTTACAGGTTGTGCCTTCTTATGATTCAATGAGTCAATGTTCCAGTACAAGGGCTTGTTTTAATATCAGGGTTGAAGGTTCTAACTTCAGCTGGGCCTACTGAGACGTTCATTCATTTGAGGTTGAGGAAATGTGTACCATTGCATAGGATTGCAACAAGCATTTAATCTAAAAACTGGTATGTGTGTTATTAAATTTTGTGAATTATTCACGGTAAATGTAGTTTAATAATCTGGGAATAGAGAATTTTTTTTTAGCGCCTAAAAAGGAGAAATTATTTTTCCAAATAGAGTGAATTATTGAAAGTTAGGAGGAATTAGGAAGGCCTTCTGGCTTTGACAAATTCAGAGTGGCAGAAGCTGGGGGCTAGGAGAGCTGCAGAGGCTGGCTCAAGTCACGCGGCTGAGATGCTATCTTTAGTTTTACCGTAAACGATGGAGTAGGCTGTCACGTTGACATTTATGACCTTTTAAATTAGGGCCTTGTCTCTGTGAAATGCAGAATGACCTTACGGGCCTCTAAAAAGTGAGGTTTCTGGTTATTGCATGAGAACATCAATAAAACTAAAGAACTTAATTCCAAAGGGAAAATATAGAAAAGGGTTTCTTTGAAAGTCCCAACATCATGTTAAATGCTCTACAGAACTAATACATTTGTGTCTCCGCTCTAAAATAAATAAAAATAAAATAATGCCTGCTAGTTGCTTTTATTTGACAGAAAACGAAGTGTTGCATTAAGTCTTAGACAGAAAATAAGGTGCAGCTCTTTTCTAAAATTTTGAAGGCTACATGCCTCAGTGAGTGCAATTTTGCCAATTAAGGATTATTTTTCATAGTGGAAATTGTAGGTGCCAAATTAATATGAAGTGTCAGTGTAACAATTTTTTACTTTTAGAAAGGTAAAACTACGGTAGCTTAATGTTGCAAGGACTGACAAGAGGGTAACAGTTAAGTAATGGAAATTTATTTTTGTGTATTTGGTCCTATCATGAATTGTTCTTGCTGGTCCTGTATGTTAGAAGAGGGATAGTAAAGTTATATTTGACAGCAGATTTCCATTGCCTGGTGATCTACTGTCAAAAGGAGGGTAAGGATTTTAAACCTGACAAATTAAACAGGCCCAAATATTGAGTTTTGGGCAGCAGGTTTACAGTGCATAAAGTACATGACATGGTGTTTGTGTGTCACCGCTTACTCACATATGCTATTGTTTTGTCTATGCTTTTTGTGCTTGATATACAGCAAGTATATCTGATGGCTTGACGTTTTGTGCGTTTTTATTATTTTTTTTATTTTTATGCATGTTTTTGTTCTCTTTGTTGCTGCTTTTGATACTATTACAAGGTTACCTGTGTTGTGAGGGGATGGTCATGACGATGCCCATCGCTACGCAACAGTTGGTTGAACTTGTTCTGGTTACTAAATTCCACAGATAATGAAATTTCATGCTGTGAACATAAGAGACAACACTTCACCAGTGCATGTCTATTTGGCTATAATGGTATTGAAGGAAAATAAAAAAGATATACAGGATCAAAGTGTGTCACCTGCAGTTAGTCACGTTACTGCCCCTTCCCTTAAAGGAACAGGCAGCCCTACATTTATGTATCCTTGATTGGACCTAAGGATGAAATTATAGATCTGTGACTCAAGGTGGCCTAATTTCTATATTACATTAGTTAATGATGTTCTGTTTCCTAAGTACCATATGGCTTTTGTTCCTTAAAACAAAAACCAGGTTTTCATTTTTCCCTGAAGAAGGAACTGGAACATTACCTAGGATTGGTGTAGTCGCCAGCGGTAGAGTTAAAATTTGTGTAACTTTGGCCTTTTGTGAATCACCCGCACTCTTGGTGTTGTGTCACATGCCTGACTATCACCCTAGTAACTTCTTGTTCTTCCTATAGATTTTTTTTTTCTTTTGTTGCTTCTCCCCTGACCGATGTCGCATCATGCTTAGTTATTGGGGATTTTAGTTGTGTCCTAGTTCCAATTCCCTTTTCCGTATTCCTTTCACCAGTCAGCCCATTTATTATTGTAGGTGTATTGTTCAGGTACACACTTCCAGACTGCAGTGATGCACCAGGGACCCCCATATTATGTATAATTCCCTTTTGTATGACCAGACTGGTTTTCAAGAATTTTCCTTAGGCCTGCTTCAATGTTTTCCAGCCTGACTGTCAGGGTAGCGATAGACTGGTTAACTGACTCAATATTATAGTAAGACAAGTTTTTCATATCAATAGGAGATATCTTACGTTTACCTTTTTTTGAACATGACGAATTTTCAATGTCTATTTTTAATGTGGTTTTTACCCTTTTGTTCCTGCTGCTTTAATTTTTGGTGGGATCAGATGTGTTCTAATAATGCAAATATCAGGACCCTCTAGTTCTTGTCTTTTGTTTGCATATTTGACTATTAGCCTGTGTATTGCATAGTGCACCTGATGTGAAAGTTTTCTACATGCCCATGATAATCTGTACCATGTGATTTCTCTATTGAGATGTTCTAGATAAGGAATTTAGGAACACATAGATGTAATCATTGAGAAAAAATGGGTTTGCCCCATTAGACAATGCCACCATATGTGAAGACATCCATTTAGATAGAATTCTCGTGTAATTATCTACCTTTAGATGATGGAGGCTCTCATACGGAAACCCAATTGAAAAGCCTAGAGGCACTGTTTTGCCTACTGCCTTTATATTTGTATTGCTTTTTGAGAATGACAGTGTATTCTGTCCCATGGCGTGTGGCCACTCCTTTGAAGATCACAGGCCACCTGTTTGCAGTCCCCTTGTTATACAACAAACTGTTTAAAGCATCGCACTTGCTTCATCAGAAGGCGTTCAACATCAGAAAAGAAGGAGGAGCTGGTTTTGCCACAGAACCAGAATTTCAGTGCAAAAGAGCGCCTGTCATGTGCTGGTAACCTCTGACAGTGTGCAGTCCCTTGAGCCCCTTGGCCTGAGTTTTTGGCCACACACCCCCCTCTTTTTCCTTTGCTCCAATGGAAGTGCAGTGCACCGGCGGATCCAAGATTGACAAGAGGCACTACATTCTGGTGCCCATGAAAGAGCAGCCTGAGCGCCCTCTGACACCGAATGATGAGTGTTGGAGCCTGAGAATGGTCCCGGGTCTGCACAAGATGATCTGTGCCCATGACCAATGAAGAGCATATTATTTGTAGTGTCTGCCGCAGAGGAGAGACACTGGTGCACTGCCTTGAGACATTGAGACTTTCGAGTGAGCTGAGGGTGTTTGCCAGGAGGGCACTCCAACTAAGCAGTACTTTTCTCATGAAAGGCTTGAATGAAGAGGCCCATGCGAAAGAAAACAACAAAAGAAGATTTGATGGACAATAGAAGCCTGCCAGAGAGGCTTTTTGAACGGACTCTGGGCATATTTGGTTTCACAAGAAGTTTCCGTGTGATTGTATAGACTAGGTGTTAGGAGACTGATTGTTTTGCTCGCATTGTTTTAAAGTACTATTCTGTTTAGTAAAAGCAGAATAAAGTCCATTTTCTGTAGAAAGAGTACCCCCTTTTCACCTCAGAGCATTGATGAGGGTCACCACTGTTTCACCTGAACATACAAAAAATTACTGAAATGCATAGGAGCCCTAAAAATGTTACTAGATAATTTTAGGATTTGCTTTTTGCTCAGGGTTGTAAAAAAATTATTATTTCATTTGTAATAGTGGTCACTACTTTCTCCCGTTGTCTATATGTTCTTAATAACGTGTTTTCTAGTGATTTTTTTAAACATGACGTTGTCATTTATGGGTGGGATTGATTTTCTCTACTCAATTGACTTCTGCACCCGCTTCCCAACCTATGTTTTTTCCTACTACTGTTTCTTTGCACTCTTTTCACCCTTTTCCTGAACATGAACAGGTTAGAAGATCAGAATTCGTAAGCAATTCTTTTGTACAGCTTCTGCATCAACACTAGTTAGTAGTGAACATCACTAATTGTTGGGTGTGTGATCTTATGCCACCTACTACAGACAGAGGTATTCCTTATTTTGTCCCGCCATATGTGGCCTTTGTGCTACTACATGGGTAAGGAAACATGTATCAAAAGACGAGCTAAGTAATAGGATGATGCTACAGCAACATCTCCATGACCTTATGAAAATAGACCTGGACTCAGATTAGTATGAGTATAGTTATTGCCTATGTAAGGGCAAAAGGAGGGTCTGTGGTACTTTTAAAATTCAGAACCACATTGGAGGCATGCCCCCACCATGCCGGTTTTGGTGTCAACGAACCGCAAATGACAAAAGTGGTATGTGCGAGTGTTTTCGTCAGGTTCTACCGATGAATTCACCGTGTATATGATACTACATATTGTATCCATGGGTTCCATTTTACAATAGTAGCCATTTTGTGATTGCCCTCACATAGGCTGCGCTTTGAGGCCATGCCTAGGCCTAAAGGACACGTACACCTTCTGTGACTTCTTTGTGAGCTGTGCAAACTGACTCCGCTGCCCGAGGTCAATCCTGTCCGGCCAGTTCCTTTAACTGCGGCCAGATGAGATTAGCATCAGGGCTCGACACATCATAAAGTCTTTTCATCCCACACGAACCCTGACTAATCTCTTTCACATCTGACTCTGTTTCTTACTTTATGGCTTGTTTTACGAGCAGGAGGTGCCCGTTTTATTGGGGTCTGCTGATATCTGATGAGGGTTCTGAGCCTTGCTGGGTTAAATGATTGTGGGCTGAACGAACTGAAATGTGGGATTGTCATCATGACTCTGCCTTTTCTTTGAAGCGAAAATATGTGAATGACCACTTGTAAAACAGGGGCGGTGTTGCCCAAAGCGTAATATTCTGTATAAAAGAAAAGACTGGTTTTTGGTTCAGGAGGCTGCCTCGTTCAGTTGCTTTGGGTGCTTCTGGGCGACGTAGCCTCACTCATTTGAGTTTAATAAAGATGTCTTTTCATATTTCAGCTTCTTTGCCAAGTTCTTTGTTATATTACCCTGAGCATGAAATTTTGCAATACCACAGCGTTCAGTTGCCAGTTGGCAACATCTCTCTCAAAGTTATCTATGTTGTCCAGGTTTTTGGGGGACTCAAAGTTCAGGGTGTCACACAGGGACTCCATATTGAGGCGATTCCAGTTCCTATGTGGGCCCTTTTGGCTTGGCGGGATTTTGGGCGTAGTGATGTCACATAAAGTGAAACTGATTCTGTAATGATCTGACCATACACATGGCTCCATTACTAAGTTCTGAAGAGTGACATTGATAGACTAGACTTGGTCGAGTGTGTGGCCTTTAATATGTGAGGGTGCACGGACATGTTGCGTGAGATTCAGACTTTGTAGGGACTCAGTCAATTCTTTAGCTACCTTGCCCCCTTCTACCTCATTTACTCAGTATTTTATGTCACCAATTACCAGAATTTTTTCATAGTCCACTGTCAGGGACGAGATGCAATTTGCCAATGCTTCAGGGAAAGCCGGCAACGCTGAAGGTGGTCTATACAAGAGTACACATATCATTGTGCTCTGATGGAACTCTAGTTTGACTATAAGATTGTCAACTAGTGCTATCCCTAGCAGGGAGATGGAGGTGAAAGATAGTCCATTTTTTAATAACAACTGCCACCCCGCCACCCTTTTTCCCTGTCGATCTATTTGACTGTAAGAGGTAGTAGTTGTCTGGGAGTGCCTCTAAAATATCTGGGGTGGATTCCTCTGTCATCCATGTGTCTGTCAGAAACAGCATGTGAGGCAAATCGGTATCTAAAAGGTTAAACAATTCCAGTTGGTGTTTGACCGCAGAGCGAGTGGTTAGGTACATTAGGTTTAGATCTTTTACAGAGTGTTTTTCAGTTGGTGTGGGTCTGGTGTTTTGACAAGGGGCTTGACAGGCGCCTCTGTTCTTATCAAATTTTAGTTCCTGACCTGGATGAAAGAGCCCAGGCTCTTCTAATTTATGTTGAAGAGACGGGTCGACTAGTTGGCTGTCAATTGGGGCCATGTCTTTGAGCTCTGCCTGTGTGTATGTGAAAATTTGGGCATAGTGGTTGGCCCCTGGCCCCGGCCGGCTGCGGACGGGCGCAGACGGGCTTGCCTTTGGCGCGTCCGCGCTGAGGGAATAAATTTCACCCTTTTGGAGTACAACTGACTCCGCCCTCCTCCCCTCCTGATTGGCTGAGAGTCCTCTAGCCAATCACCGTTGGGACTTTTACACCGGGCTGCGAGGCGAAGGAGCAGGGTGAAAGCAGGTAGCAAGCAAATACAAATTCAATTTACAGTGCTTTTTGAGTGGCGCAATTAAAAAGTGACTGTTGCTAAAACAATTAAAGTATTAGGCAGCAAGGTAGTGAGTTGACCAGCTTTGTCCGCACGGTGTCTCCAAACCTCCAAATGCAAGTGGCAAGGGTGGGCCAAGTCCCGCTTTGAATTCTTATGTTTTTTCTTAGACTTACCAGACAATTAAGATTGCGACAAAGACCATCCTAATGAGTGGCTTCAGTGACTCCTGGTGCAGGAACGGGACCGAGCCTTGGACTTGGACCGCAACTTAGAGCAGTCTTAGCATGGAGTCTTCCTATACTTGGTGATGTAAAGTAAAACTTCACGTCATGGTACCTTATTGTCTTCCGGTTCATCAACGCGCAGTCACTACAGGCCTTGAAGTCTCGGTTTCGACCACAGGCACACCTAATGGGGATCTGTCACAGACATTATATTATCAATATCTTTAATCTACATATACTTACCTCCTTTATACATCTATATACTTTCAATGTACTTATGGATCTATATATTTATCACTTTCTTCTAATTTGGCATTTTCAATGCACTACCCTATTTTTCAGCCTATACTTCTCTCAATATATCTTCTAGCCCAACTTTCTGACTCATCTCAAACTACTTTCTACTATTCTTTCCATTGCACTTCCCTATCTCTCACCCTATACATCTATCAGTATATCCTCTACATCCACTCTCTCGTTTATCCCAAACCCCATACCACTACTATGATCCTAAAATAACCCTTTCTAGACTCTCTCCTACTCTACCCCTCCTTGCATCATCTGACACATCTTTTACTATACCGATCCCCCAAAACAAACCTCTCTAAACTCTTCCCTCTGACTCTTCCCCTCCAAAAACCATTTTTACTCATCCAAAAACCTCCTCCTACTGCTATGATCTTAAAAAAGAAATAATAAAAACTTTTCAATCAAAATAACAGACTAACATGTTCACTTCTCAAATTCCATATTCCACTATACTAACTCACCACTAATCCTTTATGGGTTCCAGAGTAGCGTGCTACTCGTTAATAACACCCCATCAGGGTTACAAGCGCTATATAAATACAAACCTTTTTTCCTTTTCTACCCCTCCCCAACCCTTCTCAATCCAAATAACTGACTAACATATCCATCACTCAAATTAATTTCATGTTTCACCATACTAATTCAACACTAATCCTTATGGGTTCCAGAGTAGCGTGCTACTTGCCAAAAAAGCGCTTCAAAACCCCATCAGGGGTAGCAAGTGCTATATAAATACAAACATCTTTCCCTTTTCTATCCCGCCACCTACCCTTCTCTACCCAAATAACTGAATAACATATCCACCACTCAAATTACTTCATATTTCACTGTACTAATTATCAGCACTAATCCTTTATGGGTTCCGGAGTAGCGTGCTACTCGCCAGAAAAGCGCTTCAACACCCATCAGGGGTAACAGGTTCTATATGAATGCAAACCTTTCTTCCCCTTCTATCCCTCCGTTATCCTTCTCACTCCAAATAACTGACTAATATCCACCACTCAAATTACTTTCATATTTCACCATACTAATTCACCACTAATCCTTTACGGGTTTCCGGAGTAGTGTGCTTCAACACCCTATCAGGGGTAACAAGCTCTATATAAATACAAACCTTTTTTCCTCTTCTATCCTTCTGCTATCCCCCCGAATCCAGATAACTGACTAACCTATCCACCACTTAAAATTTACTTCCATGTTTCACTATACTAATTCAACACTAATCCTCTATGCGTCCAGGTGTAGCGTGCTACTCACTGAAAAAAGTGATTTGACGCCTCGTCAGGGGTAGTAAGCGCTATACAAATGCAATTACAATAAAATACAATATAACTGTCTTTGAGGCAGGGGTCCTGCCCTGTTAATTCTGGCAGACACGTATATTTATATACTTATTTACTTTCAAGGTGCCAAATAAAAGGGGGGAAACATTAGTAGAAGTGCCTGAACATCAAAACACCCATACATATCCAGATTTTGCAAAATGACAGATAATAGGCATATTCAGAACTAACAATAATACATACATGCATGCAGTCATAAAGGTGTTCTTTATAAACTGTGTCAAACGTCGATATCTGCATTTTCTAGTATCCGATTTGTTTCCTTTATGTCATTCCCCTACTAAGAAGATTCAGGTATGTAAAATCAAGTTCAGTTGACTCGTGAGTCACATACCGCATGCATTCCTGCAAGAAAGGTGGAGAGAACATGCGTTTCTAGAGCGAGGCCGTTTTCCAACACTATTTGTCTTGACACCCAACCCCTCCCCCAGATATCCCACCATCACCTATTACAGCTGCTTAATGTACCAAGTGCGAAAGGAACAATTGATAGTCATAATGTTGAACAATGTAAAACATTCACCCCAGTACAGAGATCAGGGCCTAAATCCATTGTTTTTTTTGCTCCCCATGCAATTCCAGTTTAAATCGAGCCATATGCAAATAAGTCTTGACCTTGCTCCTCATGGGAACAGTCCAGTCCGAACTGCCAGGCCGGGTCCTCCCTGGACTGGAAATAAGCATCCTGGGACCTGTTTCGGTGTATTACCCCTCATCAGCCAGGCTAGCTTGACTCCAGTGGCATGGAGAGCACGGGACCCACGTCTGGGCATACCCGTCCTACTTGGGGTGACAAATGCAAAAAGAACAATTGATGGACAGGATGTTGAATAATGTCAAACATTCACCCCAGTACAGAGATCTGGGCCTTAATCCATCGTCTTTTTGCTCCCCATGCCATTCCAGTTTAAAACCAGCCATATGTAAATCAGCCTCGACCCTGTTCCCCATGGGAACAATCCAGCCCGAACTGCCAGGCCAGGTACTCCCTAGACCGCAAACCAGCATCCTGGGACCGGTTTTGGGGAATTACCCCTCATCAGCCAGTCTAGCTTGACTCCAGTGGCATGGAGAGTAAAGGACCCACATCTGGGCATAATGTACCAAGAGCAACACAAAAAACACACTGCACCTTGCCACACACAATACTTTGTGAAATTCCATTTCGCTGCAAAGCACTGCTGATTAAAATATTTAAATCTGTTTGTGTGAGTGTGTCTATATATATATCTGAATATACATATAGAAATTTATACATGTAGAAATATATACATGCAATTCAGAGTTAAAGATATTTTATGCATATGTGTGTGTGTAATAGGGTTCTCACTCCAAGAATGAGACATATGTCAACACTCCAGGAAATCCAGTTTATTCACTGCAAAAAAGTGGCACATTTCGGTTACACTTTGTCAAACTACATCCATATGGTTTATAGTATTCCCGCCATATATTACAAGGACATGGCAAGTCACTGTGGCGTTCTGTGACCATATAAAAAAACACGGCTCAAGGTACGAGTTTCTTTATAACGGACTGATGATCCGAAATTACTTGAGTGTGCTTGTGTGCTCTTTCCTTGTCCGCAAAAGCTTCGCTGCCAGAACGCTGACCTGAGGTGGGACTTCATCCCCCAGACGTACGTGCGGTGAGGCTGGCTCATCTGGACCAGTGCAGTTTAGTGCGAGAGGAGTCCCGCAGCGTGGGACCTGCGCGGGTCGAGCCCCGGCGAAGACAGGCCAAGACTGGCCCCGTCTTCACCCGTCATCGGCCGGGTTGGGCCTGGCCTCTTGGATCATCGACCCAGAAGGTATAGATTGTGAGACTGTGAGTGTACCCTTACTCTCACTGTGGGACTTCGTTAATTCTGTACCATCATGGGGGAAGGGGGGGGGGAATTACAAGCTGTTCACCCGTCTCGACCCCCAAGTAGTGGCACTTCTATAGATCGCATGTTGGAGCTTGTAGTGATTGTCATCAGCACCATTATTGAACTCACCGAGAGGAGGCTATCCTTAGGTGTTGGGTATAATAATCAGAGTCTTGGGATGGGAGCGGGGCTGCTAAATTCCCCCACTGTAGCCACTTCATATGAATCTGTAATCACCAATCATGTAACTCCTCCCGCCAGGTTACATCTCCTCCACCTGCAAACTCTCCGAAGTTGCTAAGTCCCCAATCTATCTGGAAGTGAAGCCTTTAACTCAGCACCATCAAAGAGAAATAAAAAAGGCACTCACTTAAGGGCCAGTCTGTCGTTATTATTGGAGGGGCACTTTGAGCAGCACAGTATGGAGACCCCCTCCCCAAGCTGATTTCAGCCCAGGGTTCCCCATCCCCAGGGGCCAATGTATTAATTAAATGATGGAGGATATGCGGCACCCCTCCCTAACTCACTTTTGGTTCTAGGGACCCTATCCCGGGGCCTAATGAAATTATTTAGGAAAGGAGGCTCATGGCCCCCTCTTCCTGAGCAGCTTTCGGCCTGGGGCCCTATATATATATATATATATTTAGGGGAGAGGGGTCATGGGGTCGGCCAGCACCCCTAACCGCGATTTAAAAAGGCCCTGAGGAGCTCATACACAAGAGCCATCAGTTTAATTAAAAGGAGAGCGAACCCCCTCCCTGAGCCGTTAATGTCCCCCCATACCCCTGGGGCCACTCACTTACTGTGTCCCAGGGAGCCCAGCCCACCCCCGGTACACAGTACCGAAACATGTGCTTGCTCCTGTCTGGTGGGAGCATTTTCAAATCTCCCACCAAACTGGAGCAAAAACTAAGTCTGCTCCCAACCTGCGGGACCTTTCCAAATGCTCTTGCCAGCCTGAAGCAGGTTTGTGATCTGTATCCCTGCCTGCACAGATGCGAGCAGGGAAACAGAACATATTGCTGCTCCCTCCAGGAGGGAGCGATGCCAGCTCCTGCACCATGCGGGAGCCAGCTGGAGTCATGCGGGCCCTGGGGCTCCCCCTGTGGCCCCCAAGGTGTTTGTTGGTGGGTGCACCAGGTGGACACTGGGGCACACGTCTTTAATTGCTATGGGCCCTGTTGGATGGGGACCCAGGGGCCAAAATAGGCTCAGGGAGGGGGACCCCCCTTTTATTTAAATGTTGGCCCTGGGGGATGGGGTTCTTGAGACCTAATTGGCTCAGGGAGGGGGGCCACGTGCCCCTCTCCCCCTATTGATTACTCGGCCTGGGGGGATGGGATCCCCATGGCCTAATGAAGCTCAGCGAGGGAGGCTGCACAGACCCCTACCCTTTTTTGTTTAATTTGGCCGTGGGGGTGGGGCCCCCGGGGCCCAAAAACACTCAAGGAGAGGACCTCTCTTTTTTATTGATTTGGCCTCAAGGGATGGGATCCCTAGCGACTAATAAAGCTCGGGAAGGGGGATCTCGCAGCTGCCCTCCCCTTTTTTATCATATCTGGCCCCTGGGGATGGGGTTCCTGGGGCCTAATAAGGCTTAGGGGTTCAGGCAGCACAGTGCCCTCCCCTTAGATTTTGGCCCTGAGGGAAATTGTCATGAGTGGTGTAATATTTGAGGACATAAGCAGCCCATGGCGGAGGCGCAAGATATAGTTAGCCCTGTGAAGTTCTGTGTTTTTTTTTTTGTTCAAAACCTCAATGTTGTCACTGGCATATTCACCTAACTATAATATACATTACTTTAACCTTAGTTTTTTCATTCAGTGTATATGTATATATATGCCTCCGTGATAAAAGTCAATTGATGGGTCTCTCCGGGACCATTGTTGTGAGGCCGCCCTGAAGGGTCTGGGGCTCCTGTGCCTGGAGGTCTTGTTTGCTGATGTTGAATCTGGAGCTCGATCCACTCATTGCCAGGAACCTAATTAAGGCAATGCTACTTTAGCAAAATCCATGACGATGCTGGAAGGGATTCGGAGCTGGGTGACCCCCGCCTCGATCGTGCCCGAGGACAGGCTTCGTTGCAGGTACTTAAGAAACAAAGAACTGAGCATGATTAATTTAACACGGGACAGTTTGAAAATTATACCCACTATTTACGATGCCAATATGATGAGCAACTTTTAATATGAAGGCAGATGAAGTTTACATGATTCCCTGCAAAAAAAATAAATAAAAATACGCAATGAGATGCATCATGGGATTAGAAGTGCGAATATATCTGTCACATGATCTTCAAGTGAAAAAGCGCGCACTAATGCACTTTGCACATAAAGACTCCATCCTGTGACCAAGGCGAAAGATGGCCGAAACGCGTAAGGAATAAGGAGATGAAATTCTGTTGCGTTGCTGTACCTGCAAATAAAGCTTTACCTCTGGTATTGGGCCTCACTTGCCTCCGTGATAAAAGTCAATTGATGGGTCTCTCCAGGACCATTGTTGTGAGGCCGCCCTGAAGGGTCTGGGGCTCCTGTGCCTGGAGGGCTTGTTTGCTGATATATATATATATATATATATATATATATATATATATATATATATATACACACACATACACACACGCACACACACACGCATACACATACACACACACATATATTTATTTTGCAGATGGCCCAACCTAGTTATCTGTGGTCAATGTGTGTCCCTTCCAACATTCTCTAGAAACTGATTGCAAGGATACTATGTATAATCCTCCCATTGAGGTGAGGTCTACTTTGCAGCACTTGGTCTGAGGTATCACAGGTTTCTGTCTACTCTGCTCCTTTTGCAAAACGTTTCCTTTTTTTTTTACCTTACTTGGCTGTTCCTAAATAGCTCCTGAGAAGATCTATCATTGTGCATCAGTGTTAGAAATGTGATTCCTGGTTGGTTGAGGTATGCACCCAGGTCAGGAATGAACCACCACTCTAGTCAGGGTAAGCTAGATACACAATAAGATAACCTATGCTTACACTCTGGTAGCTTGGCACAGAGCATTCAGGCTTATCTACAAAGGCAATGTGTTAAGTATTTTTGCAACACACACACACACACAGTAACACAATGAATACACCATAAAAAGACTCTAAACGGGTTTCAAATATAGATTATATTTTTATGAATAAAACAAGACCAAAAGGACAAATATCCAATATGTAGAACCGGAGTGTTAGGTAATACATATATAATTGTTATGCACCTGCACTGGTGCGCTCCATGCCTTAGTGTTTGTTTTGGAAATATATTCCTTGTTCTCTTGCGCGCTCCTCTATGGTTCAGATTCCGTATTGGATCGTCCATGAGGAGACAGCGTTGGAGAAGAGGAGCTTCTGTCTTGGTGTTTCAACTCTAAATAAACCTGTTTGGAAACTTATTCTGCCTTCCATTTGTTATTACAAATTGGTGACAAGTTGTATTGAGACACCATGGAACCCACAGCTTTTGGATTTTATTTGAAACCATTAAATCGTTTCAAGGAGGAGTGCACTCGTATTTATACAACTTGTCTTTCTTGGTAATTTGTCGGAACGTCTCTACCCGTGACTACTGTTACTACTGGGAGTTCGCAGAGGGACATTTCTGCTATGGTTCTCACCTACAGGTTACTCACATGGTTGATCCTGAGCGCGTTTTGAATGATGCAGCCATTGTTTGGGAGAAGAATTCCAAGCTGTTGTCCGCCATCAGGAGAGAACGTTTAGTCAGCGTTGCCTCGTAATTTACGTCATTAAGTCCTTAAGTGGGGTCAAAGTGCCTGTCACATAACGTGCTGCCATTTTGGAATTTATTACGGGCGACATGGCAATCTTTACAGGCTTTTCACAATTAAAGACGGCATTTCTATCTTTACTGCCTTCACACAAGTGCTACCGCTTTTGAATATTTGAGTTTACAACTTTCTTTTGCACTGCGGAGTAATCAATCGCACATTACAAGGTGGGCCCTTCCACTAACTTTCTACCTTTCAAGGAATCCCTTGTTTTACTATACCTTTCTACTGTGTGGTTTTGATAGTTTTTGAAATTGGATTTCCTTCTACAGTCCTCACACATTGGTTGGAATATAGTGAATTAGTCCCTTGTGGGTGAAGAAGGGACACTGTATTCTTATCCCTGCCACTTGTACAAGTTACTTACACTACCACGGCTACGCAGAATTTTTCCTTGCAACCACCTCAAGCGTTTTGGCCTGCAGGGGGGAGTTCATATATGAAATGGACAAACTGGAAGTCATTTTTAGGTCTCGCCTGGCGTAAGACTGCGCAGACATGCACAGTCTCGCTGGCGAGATTTAATGTTTTGGTTAGATTTCTCTAGTGGGCTTTAAGCCCCGTCCCTCCTTTCCATTGGCTGGCGTTACCGTTTATGCTAAACGGTGGTCAGCCATTGGAAAGGAGCGTCTCGTGACGTACACTTTTCGCTTTTAGAGCCGTCCCAGTTGGACTGGCTGCCCCGACTTACTGCTGGCGTGAAAGGTTTTCTTATCTTTATGGAGCCAAACACATGGCCCCGTAAAGATAAGAAACCAGTCATGCGAGTCAGTCCAACTGGGACGACTCGTAAGTCAGTCCAACTGGGACGGCTCTAAAAGAGACAAGGGTTCCAACTGTCCTTTTATTGTATGTATACCCCTCGAAAGTTAACGTGGTCTTCATATCAGGTACGTATCCGATATCAACCGAGCAAACTTCTAAAAAAATATTCAGGTAAACAACCAACTACACCCTTTTCCAGGAAAAGTTTAAGTGCTTTTCCTCGATTGGCTTGCCTTGCCTGACGAAAACTCCTTTGAATGGTTGCTGAGCTTCAGCCAATCTCAGAGATGAGGGATAATTTCAAAGAGCCTAACAGTGAAAACGGACCGAGGCCTAGCACGACCAGCCGCCATCTTTGTAAATAAAACCGAGCCCTTGGGTTGAGCGAAAAATTGTTCAACTTGCAATAGAGCGCGATACCGAACGCCCATATTGAGCGCATCTGAGCCGTCAACCATTATATCAAGAAAAATTATCTTTACATGTCTAGTATATATGAATAATTAGCAATCATAACATTGTACTGTTTTTCCTTAATAATAACTCTTAAGACCGAAATAAAGATTTTCTCACCAAAGAATATTTTAATTTCTGCGAAAAATAATGGGTGTTCGATGCTATACATTTTGCCTAAATTCATGCAATTGGGCTCTAGTTTTGCTGTCCGTCTTCTATGTTTCGGTAATGATCACCCGGCAAATGATTCCCAGAATGCACTGGGCGTATTTTATGTGAATAAAACCGCTAGAAATTGGTGTGGCCGACGCCGTGTGCAGAGCGGTGAGATGTCGTGAGTTGAAGTGCTTTTCCTCGATTGGCCTGCCTTGCCTGATGAAAACTCCTTTGAATGGTTGCTGAGCTTCAGCCAATCTCAGAGGTGAGGGATAATTTCAAAGAGCCTAACACTGAAAATGGACTTCGGCCTAGCATGACCAGCCGCCATCTTTGTAAATAAAACCGAGCCCTTGGGTTGAACGAAAAATTGTTCAACTTTCAATAGAGCGCGATACCGAACGCCCGTATTGAGCGGATCTGAGCTGTCAACCATTATATCAAGAAAACTTATCTTTAAATGTCTAGTATATATGAATAATTAGCATTCATAACATTGCACTGTTTTTCCTTAATAATAACTCTTAAGACAGAAATAAAGATTTTCTCACCAAAGAATATTTTAATTTCTGTGAAAAATAATGGGTGTTCGATGCTTTACATTTTGCCTAAACTCATGCAATTGGGCTCTACTTTTGCTTTCCGTCTTCTATGTTTCGGTAATGATGACCCGGCAAATAATTCCCAGAAAGCACTGGGCGTTTTTTATGTGAATAAAACCGCTAGAAATTGGTGTGGCCGACGCCGTGTGCAGAGCGGTGAGATGTTGTGGCCATGCATGTGTGACCTAAGTATAGGAATGGTCTGGCTCTCAAGACAAACCGTGATTGCGTGGCGTATTTTTAGAGGAGAGTATGACGGAGGGATGTCACACTCATCTAAGTAGTGCTTTCCTAGGTTAGTAGAGGCATCTGGGCACTCTGATCTGCAAATGGCACTGAGGTAGTGTCTGTGTTCTCATTTTAATTAGGGTCTGAGGTTTAAGCAAACCTACCCCTGATTCTTTGAAGAGCTCATTATAACCAATGCCCCCTTCTACAGCATCCAAAGCATGCGCGCGCAGAAACACACACACACATGAAGAATCGAAAAGGACAGGTTACAATGTTTGAAGAATTTGTTGAGGGGTCTGAACGAAATACTGCAGAGAAACTTTCCACTTAATAAAACTACGCTTTTAAACTTTCCGGGAGTATGCAAGCAGTGTTCACTTGTTCATTTCTGAAGGAGCAGCCTCACATACATGGATTCATGCATGGGTCCCCAAGCATCGCTGCTGCGACCCCTGGCTTGGCCCTTGCAACCCCTGGTTATGCCTTTGGGACATCTGGCCTCAGAGATCATACAGCCAGCACCAGGGCTTTCAGTGGGATGAAAAAACTGGGGGATCTCTCAAAGGGGCGTGGACAATGTAATTAAGGGTGTGGCTTAAAAACACACAAACTAAAAATCTGTGCTTAGTATAGTGTGTCACCCGACTTGTATTTTGCTGTTTCTATCATTGCATCCAGATATATGATACAACAAGTAACATCATACCTACAAGTCAGGATTATTTGCTTTGTCAATAGTTGTCAGTTGTATAAGATAAATAAGCAGCAACTTTGGCTTGTATATAATATTAAAAAAGCTTCCACTTAAAGCCCTGGTGACACCAGGACAATGTTGCTGCTCCTGAGTTTTAAAAGAAGAAGGGGAATCCAGAGAGAAAATTATGCTCTTTAAAGGATTTCCCTTCCCCTACAACTCTCACCTGGCATGTCATCATGCCGTAACTTCTCCACTAGTGCACTGTCACTGCAGTCCGGAAAAAAATAGACCGCCTGTGCCAGGGCACAAAACA
Organism: Triturus cristatus; assembly: GCF_964204655.1. NCBI lineage: Eukaryota > Metazoa > Chordata > Amphibia > Caudata > Salamandridae > Triturus > Triturus cristatus. Next base: position 167,353,084 of record NC_140595.1, on the reverse strand, counting down.
GAGCCCGATAGAGACCCGTTTTGAGGCACTCTTTAAACAAACATTAAAAATGCAATAGGTCTCGCCTTTCATTAAGTTGAAGCCATTTGCTTTGCTATACAATACCATTAGCAAAGCAAATGGCTTTAACTTAATTAAAGACAAGGCCTATTGCATTTTCAATGCTTGTTTAAAATGTCATCTATACTATTGACGAAGAGGACAACATGTCCCCAGAAAAGAAAAAAATAATTTTCTTACATTCCATGGGTCCAGGAGGTTTAATGGCTTACGAGGAAATGACGAAAGCCCTTGGGGTGGTGATATTAATTTATTCCAGGCTATTTTAAATTATTTTGACAATTACTTTGCACCCACATTTTGTATAGGAATTTTTAGGTATAAGCTTTTTTATTGCAAACAGGAGGCAAATGAGTCTACAGATGAGTATGTTGCTGCACTGAGGAAGTTATCTGATGACTGCAAGTTTGATTATTTACAAGACCAATTCATTAAGGATCAGATAGTCATGCACACTAGAGTCCCTGCCATACAAGAAAGGTTATGGCTTAATGGAGATTCAGAGCTAAAAGATATACTAGCAATAGTAAGTTAAAGCTGAGTTGTCTAGTCATGGCGTGAAAGCCCTCAAATCAGATACTAGAGTAGAATTAGTAGAAACAGTTAACAAAATAAGAAATAAAGAATTCACAAAACACAGGAAACAAAGTCTTAAGAGACAGGATTAGTTATACATTTTTAAAGAATAAACCAAAAGCAGTGCTTAGAAGTCAATAGCCGGCCACCATCCCTGTGATTTTTGCAATTCCTAGGGGGTCGCACATTGCGACCTACCTCATTAATATTCATGTGGTAGGTCATTTGCGACCCCATAGCAATCGCAGAAAGTGTACTGCACACTTTCATGCATGCCGTTTTGCGATTCCCTAATTGCGAATCGCAAAGATTTGCAATTAGGGAATCGCAAAACATTATTTTGATGCATCTGGGCCAAGGAGCAGTAAGTACAAAGAAATATCCACTTTCTAAAAGTAACATTTCTAAAACAGTTATGTTAAATCCAACTTTACCATTAAAAACAAATTATCATTATTATTCCAAACATATCAAACATGAAAAAGCTATTCGTCTCTGATCAGGAATTACAGTTTAAAAATATTTTATGTAATTCTCAATGCTGGCCTAAGAGAGTGGTATGCTTCAGGAAAAGTTAAAAACAAAATAGCCTGTTTTTCACTATCAGGACATGCAAAACATAAAGGTACGTGTCCTATCTTTTACTTACATAGCACCCTGACCTTGGGGTTACTTAGAGTCTAACTTAGGGGTGACTTATATGTAATAAAATGCGAGTTTAAGCCTTGGTAAGTAGTTTTAAATGCCAAGTTGAAGTGTCAGTAAACTGCACACACAGGCACTGCTGTGGCAGGCCTGAGACAGGTTTGAAAGGCAATTCCTGTGGGTGGCACAATCAGTGCTGCAGCCCACTAGTAGCATTTGAAGTACTGGCCCTGGGTATATGGTATACCACTTTACAAGGGTCTTAACAGTACAACAAATAGGCCAATCAGGTATACACTATTGTCATCGTGTTTAGGGGAGAAGCACATGCACCTGGTCAGCAGTGGCAAAGTGCCCAGAGTCCTAAGGCCAACAAAAAGAATCAGCAAAAATGGGAGGCAAAAGGCAGAAAGTTGGGGGAAAGACTGCCCTAAGGATGACAGGTCTAACACTCAGAATGGCTTCTTACCAAAAAACTAATTTAGAGTTTGGATAGCTTTTAGCCCAAAATATGACCATTTTCTGTTGTGGGTTGCAAAGTGATGTTCCAGGCACCAGAACCACCCATAATATTTCTCTGTAGTCATAGAGGTTCAAGGTGGAATAATGGTGCTTGCTCCAAAGCAGGATAATCAGTGTTTGAAAATTCATGTTACTGAGGGTTTACTGCTTTTTCTTACTCAATCCATAACTGTCCCACTGTTTATGCAACAGTCAGACCTGCAGAATGAGGCATGCCATAACCAGGTACTAGGCAAAGCATAAAGCAGCGCCTGGATCACCCCTCTCCCCCTTCAATCTTCCTTCTGCCTTTCTCCAGCGCCTGCTCTTGTTGTATGGCAGCCTATTTGGACTCCCAGTATTATGTAGTTTATGTTATGTAATTAATGAATACAAGGATGTATAAAATCACATACCATTTCCTCATTGGGCGTGAAAAGTTTCCATTACATTGTTGTTAATTGTGATACTGTGGCAGCACCTTACTGCCAAAGTTGATGTATTGGATTTAGAAGCAGGACAGCTTAACACCCTGATGGCCCAATTGGATAGCATGTGCCACTTTTCAAAAACACCACTCAATTAATTTAAAGAAATAAAAACACACTTTGTGGACATGCATAACAATTAACACTCCTTGCAACCCAATAACTCAATATTTAATACTGAAGAGCCAAAACTTTTTCTCGTCAAAGTAAAATATTCTGACTTGCCCTAACTGAGCACCCATCCATTTTGTTGCATTCAATGTTTTATCACCGCAGTGTGTTCTAGGTTGTATGACAGAATATCATATACAAGAGTATCATCTGCAATAATTTTTTTCAACAGATTTAATTGAACGATTTATCATCAGCACATCACAATTACATTTGTACCATCAGGTGCCTGGTGGTAACTCTTACAATTCAAACATCTTAAATGAAAAATCAATTGAATAGTTCTCCAACTTTTTCAAATTCCTTCTCCCCCTTCCCCACCATCCATGAGTTGTTTCCACAATGCAGGAAAAAGCCTGTCATGTTTTAGATTGTCTAGTTGTCCCTCTGCATGGCACAACAAAGCACTCAGGGTGCCTGGATAACTTATAGTATCTTTCAAAGGTTGGGTGCATGTGATACAGTGTATTTAGAGTATGGCCTCCGCATACATTCTCAGTCTGGCGAGGAGGTTGGAGCAGACAATCCCTCTGATGACGGTTCATGCGACTGTGGTTATGGCTCTTTTAGACAATCTACCAGTGTCTCGCAGGCCCGTGCCACCTCCTCAGAGGCCAGTCCCTTCACATCCAGCGCACCCTCTTGAGCTCCTTGCACCATGCGGTGATTCTGGGTCTCCCGGGGGCCTTCCAGTGCCTTGTGATTTCTCTCTTTGCTAATTGGAACACTAGGTCCTGAAATCTGCTTGTGAACTTTGTTTTGGAGTTATGTGGGAACCAGCTCAAAATACTGTGGCAAGGCGAGCAGGGAACCCCCACTGTTGTGACTTCCTCTCAGTAAGCAGCCAACTGAGGGCAGTCCCATATCATGTAAGCTCAGCTCCTACCACCCCGCACTTGGGCATGCCACATCTACTGTATGGAAGTATTTATTGATATGTCCTGGCGTAAGGTATTCCCTATGAAGGATGTAGTAATTAATCAGTTAAAATTGGGCATACCTGGATAGTAGTAGTAGTAGTAATGGACTTTATTCGGTAACCAAATACCGTCAAAGTGAACATATGCGGAAACATTTCAAGAGATATACCATAAAACCATTAAAACATATAACAACACAATTCATTAAAAGAGACACACCACTATTCAAAATTCCATTTTCTTTAACCATTACTTATGTGCAAAATTGGGGCAGAAATCAAGCAGAACTGTGTGCAAATTGAGCAATAAATACATAAAAGAACTTAAAAACCATCTTCAGCCATATATGTAAAATCAATATTGATAGAATAAAACAGACATTAAAGAAGATTGGCCTAGTCGCTTGGGGGCACAGTCAGTAGTCTACCACGTTTATGCTATACCGCCTGTAAAAATGTGCTCGTAGCAATGGCTATTACTGGAGTTGTGTCACTCCTTAGTATTCTAAGGGCCACTATATATTTTGTTAATTTCAGATTTTTACATGTGGGAGAGATCCATTTCTGCCGCGGGGCATGGTAACTCGGGCAGAAGAATAATATGCGTGCCTCATTTTCATCTGCCAAGCCACATGCCAGACAAGTGCTAATACCGAGGGCCTTGCTCCATTGACTCGTTACCGATCTCACGGTCAGAGTGCCAAGTTGGAAACGGGTATAAAGACTCTTGGCTAGAGGGGAGGAGATGAAATCTAAGAATTCCTTGTAATGAGAAAACAGCTTAATATCTAAAAATCTGTTTGGTAGTTAGCCAATTGAATGGTTACCTTAATGAATATCTCGGATATAGGTCCAATAACTAGATTTTAAAAAGTTGATATCGGTCTTACACATTCTTTCTGGATTAGTTCATAGCCTTGCCAATCCCAATTTATTAAACCAATCTGAGACAAACTTGCTCCAAGGTATTGATTTGACACCTCTTATACACAACAATTCAACAAGGCAATCCCTAAATTCCTTTAGTTCAGGGGTGACCCATAGTCGAATCCAGTAGACAAGTGGTCTAAGAGAGGCCAGATCTGCAATGCTTTTGAGCCCTAAATCATAAAACAAGGGTATTAATGGCGTACTACTTGGGACAGAACCCAGCCTTCTGGCAAATCTATTTTCTGCAGCAGTGAGTTGTAATGTAATGTAATGTAATGTAAATGTAATGTAAAAGAAACTTGTAAAGCGCAACTTACACCGGACGGTTTCTTGGCGCTGATCACTTGCTTAAGGGGAGGCACGGAAGGGGGGAGAAGAGTACTTAAGTATAAATGCTGCGGAAGAGGTGAGTTTTAAGAAGAGACCTAAAGTGTAGGTGAGAGGGAGAGAGTCTAAGTTCCAACGGGAGTGAATTCCAAAAGGAAGGAGCCAGGAAGGAGAATCTGAGTCCTCCATGTTTCTTGCGCCTAAATTTAGCCGTCTGTAAGAGCGCATGATGAGAAGACCGGAGGTGTCTGGGGGGAACATAAGGGTGCAGAAGGGAAGAGATGAAAGACGGGCCTATGCCGGCCACAGATTTATGGATCAAGCAACCGAGTTTGAATTTGCAACGCTCTGAAACAGGGAGCCAATGGAGGGCTTTGAGCAGAGGGCGAGCGTGGAAATGTTTAGGTTGATGATAGATCAGGCGAGCTGCCTGATTCTGTATCAACTGTAGTCTCTTAGTTTGATATTGCGGGATGCCTACATACAGGGAGTTGAGAAACATCAGTGCATTCCCAGGTCTTGGCTCCATATAGGGCTACCTCTTGTGCTTTGCCGCGATAGTCTTCCAGGGCTGGTGATACTGTACAGGAGCTTGTTTTCCTATGCATCCTACCAATAGCATTTGCTCTGTACTCTAGTAGTAGTGAACTTTTCTTCAACTGGTCATTCCACTTAATACTCCCCATTACCTTAACTCCGAAGCTCCTGACCCTCTCAAGTGCTTCTCCCCTGGCCCATATGGTTGAATTTTTGGCCGCTCCCATGCCGAATACATGTACTTGGTTTTGTTGGCATTGAGCTCTAAGCCCCGTGCCACACAAAAATCAGTACATTTATCGACAAGGAGCTGAAGACCCATTAGGGTCTTAGAAATGAGAAGGGAGTTGTCTGCAAATAAAAGAATCGGTACTTTATTACCGTTTTGTGAAGGGGAGTAATTTCTACAGTTTTTTAAGACATCAACCACATCGTTTATATAGAGGGTAAAGAGCGTAGGAGCAAGGACGCACCCCTGGCGTACACCCCGCTGTATGGGGATATGCTTGGTTAGCTCTCCTACGTGCCCACACCATACCTGGGCAAAGTTATTACTATGTAGCTGGAACATAAAATGGATTAAATTCCCTGGGACCCTCATCTCATTTAAGACAGACCACAGATTGTACGGGGGATGAGATCAAAGGCGGCTCTAAGATCAACAAATGCCACATAAAGATTCTGTTGTAGTAGAGTATATTTCCAGTATAGTGTGGTAAATTGTTCATCAGACTAATTGGCCTGTAATTTGATGGTACACATGCATCACACTTCTTGAATATGGTGACAATCTCGGCCCCTTTCCAAGAGTCAGGTATTTCCCCCCCTCTTGCTATAGCATTGGAAAGGAGATTAAAGTAAAGTGACCAAATCCGGGATTCCGATTTATAGAGGTCCCCTGGGAATTTATCGGGTCCTGGTGCCTTAGCTGTTTTTAGCACCGAGATGGCATTCATGGTGTCTTCCAGGCTGAAATTAACAGCCTGCGCTACTTTATACGTGCATCAGGTATGATGCATGAAGGTTGGGCGTTTCCCCGCAAAACACCTCGTAGAAGGGGCGCAGTGAAATCTATGAGATTCACTGCACCACTTCTAGGACACTACTGCATCAATATCTTACACCTGCCTCACAGCAGGCATAAGACTGACTCAGGCCCTTTCACATGGGGCCTGCCCCATGTGAAAGAGCACATTGTTGGAGTTGCGTCTGTTTTCAGACACACCCTAGCAATGTGTCACTTTTGCTCTGACAGATACGTCAGTAATACTGACGTATCTGTCATTTGTTACTACATGATGCATCATACAGTAAATGCATCCATCATGTCGCAAGGAGGGTGCAGTGAAAACAGTTGCATCATTGTTTTCATGCAGCGATGCAACAGTTTTCATAAATAAGGCCCTAAATTCCTGTGTGTCCTCATCTGAGAGACGTCTTTTTCTCAGCAACACCCCCTTCTATCTACCAAGCTCTGGAACAAATGTCCCCACTGCACAGTCAGGGGACCGTCTGCTTGCCAAACACTGCATGTACCATTGCAGTTGAGCTGCCTGATAATAGGATTCAAACTCCGGTACTGCCAGTCCGCCATCGCTTGACATACGCTGTAGTTGAGAAAGTGCCACCCTCCTACGGACCGATCTCCACAGGAATGCCATTGTCAGGGAGTATATTTCTCTGAACATTGCCCCAGGGATCCACACTGGGAGAACTTTAAAGAAATAAAATTGGGGGAGGGCTATCAACTTAAGTAAGGTCACCCTTCCTGCTACTGACAATGGGAGCGTCCGCCAAATCTCTGTGCTCGATCTTAATGATCTAATGGCAAGTCTCAGATTCCCTTCTTGCAGATCTTGCCTATCATGGAAGATTTTTACCCCCAGATAGGTTAGGGAGCGAGGTTCCCACATAGGCTCTCCAGATCCTCCTGGCGGGTAGCCATTCTCTCCCATGGGGAATAGTCAGGATTTCTGCCAATTCACCTGCAGGCCCAACAATGAAACAAATTCTTCCAGCATGGCCCTAGCTCCCTCCAGGTCTGTAGTCATGTTCTCAAGGAATATTAGGAGGTCATCCGCATATAAGGCTATGCGGTGATGATGGTTGCCAATCTGGACACCGTGATATCTTTTCCCTTCTCTCGCAAGACTGGCTAGTGAGCAAACAGCAGGAACGACAGTGGGCATCCCTGTCATGTCCCTTGTCCCACATAGTAGCTCTCTGAGATGGTTTGCCCCATGCAGACTCTGGCTGTGGGATCTGCATACAGCAGTCAGGTCCATGCCAAGAAGACTCGCCCTAGCTGCATTTAATCCATTTTAGGTTGTCGAAGGCCTTTCTTATATCGACAGCAACAACCCTTGCCTGGTCATGGTCATAGGTTTCAGCCTTCAGAAACGCCAGAAGGCGTTGGCTATTAAGTGCTGTGTTCCGGCAGGGTATAAAGCCCGCTTGGCAAAGTATACTAGCTTGGGCATAAGGGGGAGAAGCCTGGAGGCCAAGATCTTTCTGAAGATTTTGTAATCAATGTTGAGCATTGACAGCGGCCTGTAGGTCCTGCAGTCATGTGCCGGTTTCCCCTGGTTTTAGTAGGGGCACCACTAGAGCCTCTCGAGAGTAGTTCGGTATGTGATTCGTGTCCCTAGCTATCTTACAGAGGTCTACCATTTTGGGGGCTTATTTGCTGATATCTGTCACATAAAACTCGACTGGCCTCCCTTCTGTCCCCGGCGTCTTACCACGTGCCAACCCTTTTATTGACGCTCTTATTTCTGAATAGTGATCTCACTTCCTAGTTCTTCAGCTTCTTCATGCGTGAGGGGCAGTAGTGCAAGGATGGCATGTAATGTTCCCTCATCATGTCATGTGACGCTCGTGTAGAGTCCGGTGTAGTACAGCAAGAAGTGGCTGTTAATCTCCCCTTGTCTATTTAACGGGACGACTCTCTCCATATTGCGCTCAAATATATTCAAGAATCTCTTAGCCGGGTTAGCAAGCCATGCCAGCAGGGATCCGGTTCTCTCATGCTCTGTGTGAGTTCGCACCATGTATTGTTTAAAGTCAAAGCAGTGGAGCCTCTCGACCTGGCCTGCCACTTTCTCTTTAGCATCCATTAGGGTTTTCTGTAGTTCTGGATGCCCTGGCCTGCACTTCTCTACTTCCCTCAGCTCCTGCTCTGCCTCCATGACCTCCCGCATCAATGTGCCCATGATTCCCAATGACTCTGCTATGCATTTTCCCCTAATCATTGCCTAAAAGGCATCCAACTTCAACAGGGTAGAAGAAGCTGTGCCGCTGTTATTTTCAAAATACCATCTAACGTGTTACCCAATCACCTCCCAGTGGAGTGGGTCCACCAATAATTCAGGCTTCAGTCACCATGTAGGAATGCATGGTTTGGGGCACTCCCACCTCAACTGTAGCAGTACAGGGTATTGTTTGGGCCAGATATTCTACCGTGTGCACTAGACAGTGAACATCGGGGTGCAGATGAGGAGGCCCCATGCCATTCCAGTTCAGACCCAGCATATGCAAATTAGCCTTGACCCTTTTCCCCATGGGAACCGTTCAGCCCGAACTGCCAGACCAGGTCCTCTCTGCACTGGAAACAAGCATCCTGTGACCTGTTTTAGGGCATCACCCCTCATCAGCCAGGCTAGCTTGACTCCAGTGGCATGGAGAGCACTGGACCCATGTCTGGGCATACCAGTCCCACCTGGGGGTGACAAATGCAAAAAGAACAATTGATGAACAGAATACTGCACAATGTCAAACATTCACTTCAGTACAGGGATCTGGACCTAAATTAATCGTTTTTTTGCTTCCCATGCCATTCCAGTTTAAACCCAGCCATATGCAAATCCTCCTGGGACCGGTTTCGGGGTTTCACCCTTCATCAGCCAGGATAGCCTGACTCCAGTGACATTGAGAGCACTCTGTAAGACTGCTGTGTGGAGTCTCACTTGCGACTGAAATGCCCACAGCCCTGCCAGCACCTCTGCTGACATACAGCCCCACTTTACAGTCGGCTGGTCAGTGTCTATGAAAGGGCTTCACCCGCCTGTCATCAGCGCCCCACAGCCGTGGACAGACTGATTGAATGAGATCTGGCACTGGAAGTGACACTGTGAGGGAGGGGGTGGTGCGACTAGCGTAGACAGGGAGCTGGTTGTTCCCATGAGGTACAGGGTCAAGGCTGATTTGCATATGGCTGGGTCTAAACTGGGGTGGCATTGTATTGTATTGTAATTGTAATTGCATTTATATAGAGCTTACTACCCCTGATGAGGCGTTGAAGAGCTTTTTCGGCGAGTAGCACGCTACTCCGGAACCCAAGAAGGATTAGTGTTGAATTAGTTGAATGAAATATGAAAGTAATTTGAGTGGTGGATAGGTTAGTCAGTTATTTGGATTCAGAAGGATAGCGGAGGGAAAAAGGTTTGCATTTATATGGCGCTTGTTACCCCTGATCGGGTGTTGAAGCGCTTTTTTTGGTGAGTAGCACACTACGCCGGAACCCATAAAGGATTAGTGGTGAATTAGTATAGTGAAATATGAAAGTAATTTAAGTGGTGGATATTAGTCAGTTATTTGGATTGAGAAGGATAGCGGAGGGATATAAGAGGGAAAAAAGGTTTGCATTTATATGGCGCTTGTTACCCCATATTAGGTGTTGAAGCACTTTCTTGGTGAGTAGCACGCTACTCCGGAACCCATAAAGGATTAGTGGTGAATTAGTATAGTGAAATATGAAAGTAATTTGAGTGGTGGATATAAATCAGTTATTTGGATTGAGAAGGATAGCGGAGGGAAAAAGGTTTGCATTTATATAGCACTTGTTACCCCTGGTGGGCGTTCTTCTGTATGGTGAGCAAAAGAACGATGGATTTATCATCTGTGTGTCATTTGCTTAAATTTACTTTCGAGCATAACAGCGCCAAGCGTCACTAGTCAGTATACCATGTAGCTCTGTGACTGGCTGCGGAGGGCTCTCAGGCTGTGGCTGGTGCTGCTGCGGGGCTGGGTAGCGGTGGGCGCTTGTTGCTGAGTATTTTTCTGGCAAGTGGCGTCACCCCTCTTCTTTGTGGAAAGAAAGATTACATGCTTCACTGCCAACAGGGCGAACCGGTTTTAATGGGCAAATTTGACGGATTAATTTAAATTTTGCGCTGAATTACACTGCAAAAAACAGCATCATTACACAGTCAAACTGTAACTGTATTGGAAAACTCACGCTGTAATTACAGTGATTTCCTAGTGTGAACGTTGACCGTCACCCACGTACTTTAAACATCTTAGGCGCAATTCCATTTAGCTTACACCAGGTATGGTTTTCTCATTTTAATGTAACATCGAGATGCATAAAAATAGCTGAAAAGAAGAACGTTTTAGAATATTTTTACCTTTACATGAAAATCATTACTTGGTTTTACTCCCACTAAAGTGTCACTCAAAGTGTCACTGGATTGTCACTCATAAGTGCAATGAAACCACAAAGATGTCACTCATAAGCAATCTAAAGACTTGGCAGATATGACTCAGACACATTCAGACGTCAGAAAGGGTAGGTAAAATTGCCCTGGATTAATATAAAAAAACTAATTTGATTCAGAGTGTTTCACTTTGGAAGGGGAAAATGCGTGATAACCTCCAGTTATCCCCCAATTTGCCACGAATGGAACTTGGAAAGAGGAAGTAAAACCGTACTGGGTAAAAATCGAATCTTGTCAATCTAATAATTTACCCAGGAAGTTTTATCTCCCGGGGATAACCAAGGCGAATCCGATCTCAGGGCCTGATTTAGAGTTTGGCACACATCATGGGGTAGATTTACAAGCCCCATACGCCACTTTTGCGCCGCCGGTGCTTCACTTATGTGACGCAGCGGCGGCGTAAAGCCAGCGCCATGCTGTGGGATATTTACAATGTGACGCATCTAGGGAGATGCGTCACGTTGTAAAGCCCTGCACCACATGAAACCTGCGTCAGGTTTCATGTGGGCGTTTTGGCGCAGGTGGGGCGTTCTGGCGCAGGAACGCCTTGGAAAAGTGGCTGAGTGAAATCTACAAGATTTCACTCAGTCACTTTTCCAACCCCCCTGCGTCAAAACCTTGCGCCTGAAGCAGGCGTAAGGCTTGACGCACCATGTTAGACATAGGCAGGGTTGGCACAGTGCTGGAGTTGCGTCGCGCCCGCGACACAACTCCAACACTGTGCCAACCTTACGGCAGCAGATGCGACACGCATCTGCATTTCCTTGTGCCATGATGCGCCGCATCCGTGGTGGCGCAAGGATTGAGATGCGTGTCGCAAGTTTCCTGGCGCATCCCTGCTGATTTGCAGGGATGCGTCAGGAAACGTAAATCTGCCCCCAAATTTCCATTGGGAAAGCCACAGCTAGCTCTGCTAGTGGAAATGTACTCTTACAGACCAACAAGGTAAGTACATCAGACCGCCGCATTTAAAGCAGCCTGTTTTATTTATTTTTTCGTCGGGACAGCAAGAAAAAGCCAGGCAGTCCAAAGAGAAAAAAAGTAAATGACCCCAAGACCCTGGAAGAAAACTCTCATGGTCAATAGTTTTCATTTTGCATAAAAAACTCCTAGTTTGGGTATTTGTTTTTGTAAAACACAAAGGGGCATATCAACAAAGCGGCGCTATAAAATTATGGGCGCTTTTGTGGCCGTTTTTGTCTGAAAAGCGGCGATAATCTTATCGCCGTATCAGCAAAGACATGCTATCGCGTGTTTTGCTGACTTAGCGCCCGTTTACAGCACGCCTAACTTTGCATTGCTAATGAGATGCAAAGTAGGCGTGGCTGTGAAACCAACCAGGGAAAATATCGCGAAGGCAGCTTCGCGATATTAACAAGGAAGAGTAGGGATTATTTAAATTGCGTTAAGTATGCCTTAACGCAGGAATTTAACACCTGTTAAATTCCTGACTAAGGCATACTTAACATGAGGGTGGATTCTGTGGCTAAGACCACAGGCCCTATCATCTAGGATATCGCCGTTTTCCACCATGGAAAACGGCGATATCCACACTATCTCTGGAATTTTTATCGCCTGGGCGATACGCGTTGTTGATAAGGCGCTAGCCAGGCGATAAATTCCAGAGCTAGCCGGCGATAAATATGCAAGCGCTAAGCGCGCTTTGCGATATTTATCGCCAGCCCTTGTTAATATGCCGCAAAATATGGTGGCTACTCAGCAAACATTCAATGCCTTTACAGTAGCAGTTCTGCTGGTGCTTCCTCTGAAGGTATATAGGGGCATATCAGCAAGGGCCGGCGATAATTAACGCTCAGCGCTCTTAGTGCGAGGATAATTATCGCCGGCTAACGCTTGATTGTATCGCTGAGATAGCGTGCTATCAGCAACCTTTATCCCAAAAGCGATACAATTCCAAGCGCAAGCTGCCAAAAGTGCGATTATCACTGGAAATCCAGCGATAATCGCACAACGTTTGGCGAAAGCTTGATGATAGGGCAGGGCATACTTAGCCATTATAGCCACCTTCCATTGGATATAATGGCTAAGTAAGACTGAAAGCAGGCGTAAGGAAAGTAGCGATAACCGAGGATAGCGCTACTTTTCTTATCGCTATGCTGTTTAGCGTGCAGTTTGTTAATTGGAGAAATGTCGGTTAGCGATATTTCTCACATTATTTAGGTGTGGAACGCCCACTTTGCATCTCATTAGAGATGCAAAGGGAGGCGTAGGTAAAAAGGGTGCTAACATGCGATTATGCGTGTAAGCACCCTCTTGTTAATAAGGCAATAGCTTTAACTCCGCTTTTTTGGCTTTTAAAAGCGGAGATAAAGCCCTTGTTAATATGCCCCATAGTTCTCTATATGTGGCATGTGATAGTCCACCAGAGCTGTGAACGTTATTACCTTCACTCTCCTGGTGGACTGCAGGTCCCCTGTAAATCTTTAAATCAGGCTGCTAGGGCAGTCAGGGTACCCTACCACAAACTTGGCAAAGTGCCCTGTCTTCCAAACTGACTGTCCAACCACTCTGTTTAGAGTCAGGTGAACCCTCATGTTTGTGCAAGCAGCCCCCATGCTTATTATACAATGAAGGAACAACAGAGTTGGGTCCATTGGCGTAAGTACATCTGACTCTCTGCCAGTCGCGGCCAGTGCAGGTAAGCGCAGTGGGGCTGTGAAGCGGGGAGGGCGGGATGGGGATGGGAAGTCGACAGACGACGGAATAGGTTTTATTTATTTATGTATTTTATTTTACCTATTTCTTTGGCCGACGCTGCAGTCTACCTGTTTGGAGCGGATAAGCTGGTGTAATTTTTTTTATCTTCAGAATCACCATAAAAAATATGTTAGGCTGTAGACCACTTCTGTTCTTCTGGTGGGCAGAGGGCTGGCCGCCAAACTGTAACTCAGGCCCGTAGTCTATTATGAGCTGCCTGTTTAGAAATCTTAAGGGATGAAACAGGTCCCCAGGTTTTCTTTTATGTTTACAAATGTCTGAACAGTCAGTTTAAAGGGTTCTCACTGCAAGTGTGCAAGTGTGAATCAACTGCAAGTGTAAGGACATAAGATGCACCAGTTGTTAATGTACATGCGACATTGGCTGTGTGGAAGTTGAAACTCTTGAATGCACCGGTGTGAAGCAGCATTTCAGTCCAGCCCGAAAAACAGAAGTAAGACAAGAATCAGATGCACAGAAGGATGGCCTACATCCCAGGCTGCAGGATTCCGAAACATAATCCCTTGACCTAGATGCAAGAGCCCCACAGACCGAGAGACCTTAGAGGCTCGAGACAGTGAGCTCATTCAATCATTTTAACACAGCTGAGGGAAGGCCTTTTATGGCAGTGTCTAAACTAAGACAATGTGATAGAGAGTTTAAGAACGGTGAAAGGGCTACAGTAACCATCACGTCATCTACTGGAACTATGAGGCGGTTCCGGACGGTCATATGCCAACAAAAGAAGTTTAGATATAACTGTGCTAAAACGGTGGGTGGAAATGATGCCTGCCACAATTTATGACCTAGTAATACAAGGAAGATGTATCCATAATGTATATATAATCAGGCACAGTCGTCCAGGTCTATATAGGGTACATTCAAATTTCTAGATCGAATTTGAATGCTATACAAATGTAATTATCACCAGGCAATGCTTATTCACACACAGATGATGTGACAGAAGAGATCACAAATAATTCAAAAGGATGGTTATGTGAATTTTAGACAGTCTCATTTGATAGGTAGGGGGCCCATAGACTGGCTCAGCTGACCCACAACAAAGCTCACAGGGACAACATACATGGCACAGATGGGGTGCATGATCAAGGGCCTATGTGAAGACAAGAATTAAGCATCTAGAGCACAGCACCTACAAGTTTACCAACTGGGTATTACCAGTGGAAGGTAAAAAATGTACTGAAAAAACGCTGTGATATTATTGCTGTCTGCTATGCACAAATAGGAACTTTTGCTATAAAATATGAAGGGGTGCTATGATTTACATACAAAACATGATAACCACCGAAACGTGGAAGTTAAGTTAGTGATGCAAAACAGCACACACCAAAGCACTATTGTTTGGGATTTGGACTGTGATCATAACACTATGACATCACTTCTTCGACTTTTCTTTTCAGAAACAAGTTAGAATGTATGTATCACAGATGACATCTCAAATGACATCCTTGATGACATCACTGATAAGATCACACACCAGCATTACCTTCCTTTTACGTTATTCAAAAAAGACTCGGATCTGGCCTAATGTATGCAAACTAATAGGAGAAAGTTACGTCAGCAACAGCCATTTTGTAAATTTCTGTTCTGAGTGCACAGATCACTGTGCTTTGTTTAAGCTGTGTGCACTATAGGTAGTTGTGCACTGTAAAGACCGGCCTGAGCCTAGGTATCACATAAACACTTACTTAGAAGCACAAATAACAAGTCTGTATATATTGAAATCCCGATTGCCCTGAATTTTAATGTACAAAAGTTTGGCGCCGTCCACAGAGTTTTTAAAGGCAGGGAATCCTGATGGGTCCATGGAATTCAAGAACAAGTTTGCATAACTTATGCGTTTTTTATGCATTTATGAATGCATACTGTAAACAATAAGCTGAGGCTGGACATCCCATAAACACTCGGGCGTATTTAAAAGTTCCTAGCACCATTGGAACGGCACTTTTTTAAAACTTTCCAGTGGAGCTGTGTGCTGGCAAATATTTACAAGGTCATGCAAAGCCGCCCTGCGTGGCTTTACACAACCTTGTAAATATGGTCCTCTTTTACGCAGTACTCTGCGTCAAAGGGGTATGTCATGGGTGTTGCGGTGGGTATTCTCACACAACACCACATGGCTTTTTGACACTGCCCCATATTTACAAGGATTAGTAAATTTGATGCAGCGATAAAAACTAATGCATTTCTAGGGGCGGCGTTAAAGTGGTGCAAGGAGGAGAAATACTTTTGCTTCTCCTCGTTTTTTGCTCTTTCTATTTGTGCAGCATTCTTCAGCACACATAAAAGGAGCAAAACTACATTAATTATTTTATTGTGCAGGAAGGTGTACCTTCACTGCACAAACACAATCAATCCTAAAAACACAGGCACCCTTGTATCAAGGTGCAAGGGTGCCTGCGTTGGCGCACGGCTGCTGTTCCTGCACCGGGGCAGGGGAGAGCACAGGGGTGCACCGTATTCTTGTAAATACAGCGCATCCCTGCGTTTTTGAAATGACGCAGCTCGGCGCAGTAAAATTGCTTGCGACGCAGTGCTGCACCATTTCATTGTAAATATGCCTCTCAGTTTGTGGAGAACAACTTATGTTGATATTAAATGGTATTTTTTTGTGCCTGAACTTCACAGTCCTGGGTTTGTGTCCACAAAAAGGAAGGTCAGACCCTGCCATTGTGCTGAGTCTGCAGATGGTGCATGGATCCTCGTGGAACATTGGAGCAAGTGTTAGACATGTATTTACCACTAAAAATAGTTATTTTCTGTAACTTAGAATTGAGAGTTTTATCACTTTAGTACTGAAGCGTAGAAAACACCTTTGATGTGCTGCTAACTATTTTCTTTGCTGATGGTGCTTTTCTGAGAACCACAGATAAGCCTTCTTTTGTTGTAGATGCCTGCAACATTATTCAAAGTTATGACAGTCTAGAAAATCTGGATCCTGAAAAGATACTGTAGTAGGATTGCAGGATACAGAAAACACTCAAGGGCATATTCACAAGAACTTATCTCCGATTTATCTCCACCTTAACGCATCAAAAGTGGAGATAGATCTAACACCCCATTCACAAGCTGGTGCAAACAGCAGACATCGCCAGTATTCCCGCGATAAGTGCCCCAACATTTATCACCATGGTGGACACCACCAACTAACCCTAATGAGATGCAGAGTAGGCGTTCCTGTGCAAAAACACACGAAAAAACCACAACACCACTTTCACAACGAACTGACAGATCTGCAAAGTGAACCAAAAACAGATAAGCCATGGTAGCTGCAGGAATTTAACACCTGCCTCAAGCAGGTGTAAAGACGGGCGACTGCCCTCAGGAGGCAACGGAGACCCGCACACAGCCACACCCGAAGAACAAACGACGCCATGGAGCTACTCATCATGCAGCTCGGAGCCCCAACAGGGCCACAACACGCACCGCCACCACCCCAAGGACCGCCACCCCCCCTCAGGACCCGGACCCGCCCCCACCCCCGGACCACCACAGAGGCAGCACAGAGTAAGACAGCGGACCTACCGAAAACGCACCACTCTCACAGACCTAACACCCGAGGAAGTCATTGCCCACTACAGGCTCAAAAGGGCAACCATCCTCCGCATCAGGACCCACATCGCCCACAGGCTGACGGTCCCAACACAGCGGAGAACCAACATCCCTCCGCAGACAAAGCTGCTGGCTGTGCTGCACCTGTCGGCCTCTGGTACCTTCCAACCAACAACTGCCAGAGTCAGAAGGGTCTCACAGCCAGCCCTATTAAAGTTCATCACACCTGTCGTGGATGCCATACTCAGCTTCGTACCCCAGTACCTTCACTTCCCCAACACTGCGCAGGAAAAGCTGGAGACAAAGCAAGGCTTCTACGCCATAGCCGGATTTTCGGCTGTGTTGGGTGCAATCGACTGCACACATGTCCCACTTGTGCCCCCTACGGATACTGCCCACCACTACCGCAACAGAAAGCATCAGCATTCCATTAATGTGCAGGCAATAGTGGACCACCGGGAACTCTTCACCAAGGTCGTCGCCAATCACCTTGGCAGTGTGCATGATTCCTTCATCTTCCGACAGTCCATCATGAACCAGCGCTTCCAGGATGGCACATATGGAACAGGACTGCTCGTTGGTAAGTGCCAAATTAACACATCACACACCCCAAAGCCACCAACACACAATGCACAACTGTGGGAATGCACACGTGACCAAATCACATACAACATGTCAAACTACACGTCCACCTAACAGACACGACTTCACCACTCCATGGTCATCCTTGGCTACCCCTGCACCTAATACAGACATTTCATGGCACCACAGCCACACAACAGCTGAATGTGGGGAGATGCGGAATGCAGCCATGTGCAACGATGCAATTGACCCGTGAGTGGGAATGTACACACGAGAAGTGAGGCGTGGATGTGCAGGACAGACATGGGAATGCAAACAACTGATATGTCCATGCAGACCACAACTGCTGGTGACTGGAGAGTAGTGAGCAGTGGACGCAACCATGTCACCCCAGGCCGTGGGACAAATAGCGGAAGTGTTGCACGCTGCGTCCCCCCATGTGTGCGTGAGCGTAGTGGGTTGGCCCTGCGCAGGGGTGTTGTGTAAAACCCCGTTGCACAGGGCAAGGTCCACTCCCGGGAAGGCCAACGTCACTGACAGTGCGGCACAGCACAGCCTGCCACGAGGCCAACGCCGTGAGCAGCGGGGCCTGCGACCCAGTGCGCCTGCTGCACCCCAGGACGCTGATGCACAGACCAGGCCTGCCCGCCCCAGTGCCGCACTGCTCACCTGCCGACACCGTCGTATGCCAAAGAGAGCCCAACACGTGCCGGTGCAAGCACCAAGCCCCAGTCCCGCGACCTCTGCAGCCTCCGCAGACCATCGCTGGCCCCCGATGCTGGTCCACATCACTCCTTACTAATTTACATGCTCCATCCGCGTCCTCTTCGGCCCAGTAGGTCCCACATGTGGAACAGTGTCCTGAGTCCTGAATGGCAGTGACCCCAAGTCCGTGGCAGCGGCCACAGCACAAGACTCCCTTCAATCAGTAAGGCATAATCCCATATCGCAGGCCTGCGACACGTGGTGCCACTAACCCTGTCCGCCATGAGTGACCGTCATCCTCCGGCGGTACATTGTTGGTGTCTGAGCCTGTGGCCTTGGGGTTGTCATCAGCAACGGACAGGTACGGATTTGGTGTCTGGCCTGGGTCTGTGTAATTCCTATCCGCCATGTTGCCGGACACAGCTGGCATGTGCCCTCTGCATCATGCCCTGGGTGTAGGCCTCCCATTCTCCCCCGTGACACTCCGCGGAAGGCACCCATGACAAATGTGAGGCCCTGCTCTGCCCTCATGACCCTACCCCAGTCTCCTGCAGGTCAGCGTCCCGTGGCGGTGGGCCCATGTCGGCCACTGTGCTTCCAGGGCCACTAGCCCTGTGTGACTCGAGTAATTCCCCCTTGTAGTTCTGACATTGCATTTCTGAGTGCCTGATGACTGTTGGAATTGTTGACAGCACCAGCTACTCCCTGAGGGCTGGCTTATACTCACCCCACACACACCCAGCACAGGCGTCACTGTATTAGTGGGCCTGCCATCACATCCTGCCAAACGAAGTATTGACTCTTTTCTCCCTGCACTGTCACAGGTGATCAAGGATATGCACTCTGCCCTTTGATGATGACACTCCTCCGAGACCCGAACACACCGGCCCAGAGGCAGTACAATGCGGCCCACATACGCACCAGGGGCATCGTTGAATGCACATTTGGCGTGTTGAAGTCACGTTTCAGGTGCCTGGAGGGCACAGGTGGAAAGCTCCTGTACAGCCCGGACATCGTATGCAAGATGATCGTTGCATGTTGCACAACATCTGTGTTCGCACCAATGCCCCATGGATCCCAGTTCCAGAGGTACCGGACGATGATGGTGATGATGGGGCAGGTGGCCCACATCCCACTGCAGCTGCGGCAAGAATGGCCTGTAGGAACACCATCATTGACACTTACTTCTCATGAGCACATCACATTGTGGCCGCCCATGGCAATCATGGGACAATAGAAGATGTCCAATTGCACTGCATGTGTGATTAAAACATATTTGCAGGTTACAGGTTGTACTTGTACATTGTCATGTTACATTTTCCTGCGGTTTCAGATGTGATTTGCCAGGTTGTGCACATTTGCGAAACCAGTTGTGTCATGTGTTCAGCTGTGGAGCGGTTGCTGTTTGTACCAGGATGTTGTCAATGTCGAGGTGCACTTCTGCTTATGTGCGTATGCTGCACGGTGGGTGAGTCGCTCCTGCGGCTCTGAGTTGTCTGCCACTGGTCTCTTTCATGTGGTGTGCCTGTCGGTTCTGTTCTTCCACGGTGCTTGGATGTTGTGGTGTACATGTTGTCCTCTGCAGTCGGTCAGGGTGCCTCCGTGGTACTCCGCTGTTGATGTATTTTGTGGCATTTTCGTATGCTGTTCTTGTGCTTTTTCCCGCATTCTGCGTGAGTACTAGGCCTTGGCGGTAAATTTAGTTCCGCTCGCGGAATTTGCGATATTTTGACATTTTCGCGTTCCGCGGAGAGCGCGAAAATGTAAAAACTTTCGCAATCTGCCACGAAACGGAAGTATTTTTCTTGTTTGCGCTTTAAAAATGCGGTCTCGCGTGCGCGGTCGTGACTTACTGGGTCCCTGCGTTTGCCGACAAGTTTTCCAATCCGTTCGCGTGCGCCGCGAGATGTTGGATTGTTGGTAGCCGGTCGCGCTATCCCGCGAGAGTTTGCAATCGTGAACACGTCATTCGACCCGGAACAGGAAATAAGCATCGTGAGCAAGATGGCCGCGCCCATTAGCAACAGCGTGGGCAAGTTGGAGATACATTTCCCAGCGAGCACGCAAAAACACATCGCAAACGGGCGGGAAAAGCAATCTACGCATCTTCGCGAAAGTTCCACCAGCTCGCGGAGATTTTGAGCAATTTTGCGATAATTTGCGAAAGTCAATTTAGCAAATTCCGCCCACACCTAGTGAGTGTTGCTGCCCTCGCGCTGGTTGTCACTGTTTTCTTATCGCGCTTTGGCTCATCGCATTGGGGTTTGTGTTTTTGTCTCCGTCGTAGGGGTTGTATCGTGGGCATTGGCCGCGGTTTCAGCAAACTATTGCATGGGGCCGCCTTGTTGTGAATTCCACATTGACACAGGGTTATTTTCCCGCGATAGCCTGCGATGTTGAGAGTTGCGTTAAGCTACTCTTGTGGTAGTTATCACATGTTCTTGTGAATATACCCCTCACTTTTGATCAGTTATTTGGAAATGTTCTTGTTAGCTTTGTGACAACCAAGCTGCAAAATACCAGGGAGCTGCAGCATTGGTATATCTTGCATGCACAGACATTTGAATGCAAAGCGTTATGTTGCTTATAACAAAGCAAAAGGCATGTGTGGCGGGAGTTGATAGCAGGTTCTCGCATTCCTTGGTGTAGGCAACTCTCACTACGCCAATCCCTAAGCTGGGTGCACAGGTGGCTAGACAAAGGGCATGTCTTTGGCCCAGCTGTGTACCCACCCCAGAATGAGACAATTGTTGCTGCACATGACCAAAGGTCATCCATGTGGTCACCCTTCGCTGTGGTTGGTCAAGGCCTGTGAAATCAAAAACATTGTGGTTCCTCTGACTCTAAATGAGACAAGGGAACTGTGAATCGTTGGTCAGAAAACCTGATATTTTTTTGGTGGGTTACTCTCATACTACCCATTAATAAATGATGCCTCAAGTCATTTAGAACCCACCTAGGACCTGAATGCTGGGAGTGAATTGCCAAAGCGCAGCCACTGAGCTAGTCCTCGAGACACAAAAAGACTAGAAAGAACACTTGAGAGCATCACCTGAAAAAATACACATGGACTGAGGCAGCATGATACTTTTAGAGAAGCCTCTTTGGAAACACTAGTTTGGTTATGGAGTCTCCTTCATTGAACACATACATCAAGAGCCTCAAACGCTACCCGCACCCCAAACACCACAGCTCTGGATATCCAGCACCTATCCAAAGCTCAACCAAATCAAGACAAAATTCCTGCTATTTGCCAAGAAAAAAAGCAACACTTAGTCAAACCTGGCTCAACAACATTACTTAGACAGATTCAAATCCTAACTTTTACCAAATGCCAACCTAGTCACTTGTATTTCCCAGGACATTGATCTCACTATAAGAATCATA
Source organism: Triturus cristatus (assembly GCF_964204655.1). NCBI lineage: Eukaryota > Metazoa > Chordata > Amphibia > Caudata > Salamandridae > Triturus > Triturus cristatus. Next base: position 167,331,470 of record NC_140595.1, on the reverse strand, counting down.
TTATTATGAAATCTGTTTATTGGCATTTCGTTAATAGAGACATAGCATAAATCATAAATGGAACATCTCACAGGCAATGAGTCAGTAACTCGGAGGAGCCCCCGCCAATTGTGAATGCGGTGAACCACAAGATCAATCGCCACCCCCATGTGTGGAGCAAGTTAAACTGATAGGTGTCAGGACCACCGCCCACATTTAAACAGATTCATAGTACAACAAAAGGAAACAGGCTAAACAACAGAAGCCCAGCATAACAGCAGCAGCAGGTTCGGTCTTCGACCACATGACCCCCAAGATACCTCCCCCAGTCCACCCTTCCCCACCCGGCCCCCACCTCTCGTTACATACAGTTCCATTAAAGGCAAGTGTCATTGTCCGCACATCTGCCCGGCTCAGCGAGGACCTCCCCACCAGTCCCCAAAGTAGGCCCCCCAGTCTCGCCTCCGTTCCCCTCCTCCTCAGGGAGTGTCTCCACAGTACGTGCCCCACAGAGTCCCAGGGCATCCCCATCCAGCTGCATCAGGGCCTGTAAGTGTACGTCCCACTGATTCGCTATGGGTGTGCGTCTGAGGCCCAACGTTTCTTCCCGCAAGAGAGCTGTACCCTCCGCTCCCGCCCACACCAGCAGGGAACTCTGCCACGCCTGCGCACGGGGGGCTCAGCCGCCTTCCAGCGCTTAGTGATTAAACGATTCGCCACGATCAGACCCAGGTCGAGGAAGCGACAGGCAACCTTCGTTGGGGGAGTTCTACAAAACAGGTGTAACAAACAGGCCGGCCATTCCCGCCGCGCCAGCGGGCCGGCACAAGTACTTAACGCTCCATGCACCGTCCGCCAATATGAGTCTAGCGCTGGACAGCTCCATAACATGTGCACCAGTCCAGCATCCAGAGCCTTGCAGCGTGGGCATTCAGCGTCCACACGGTGGAAATAGCGGTTGATGGAGTCAGGAGTGAGATATGCTCTGTGCAGTATAAAATACTGAATTTGGCGAAACCGCAAGTTCCTGGGAACCCGCGTGGGTCCCCGTAGCGTATCCCTCCACTCCTTGTCGGTCCTGGGGTGATCCAGATCCACTTCCCATTTACCCCACAAAGGAGACAGGTCCGTCGCCACCTGCGTGCGCAGGGAGGCCGCGAACCAACGAATCATGTGACTGCCCCGTCCTATGACATGGAGGTACTGCATCATGAGGTGTTGTGCCGGCTCCTCCTGAAGAGCACCCCACCGGTTCGTCAGCGTTGCGATTAGCGAGCGGTGACGGAGGAACTGATCGGCTGGTAACCCCGTCTCCTCCGCTAGTTGAGCGAACGGTATAAGCGCACCATCACGGTAGAGGTCCCCTAGCGTGCAGATGTCCGCCGCGTGCCATTCCGCAAGCTCCGTTGAGCGTAGTGTCCCTCGACCACTAGGCGAACCCTCAATTGGCATGGCGGGAGCGTATGGGGTATGTGACCGGGTCAAGTAGAGGGCACGCCGATAGCACTTGTAGGCCACTGCCACAAGAAGGGGGCCCGGCTTGACCATTCTGGCCGTCGGGTGGAACGACGCTATAATATCCGCCAGGGGGAGTGGCGGCTCCGTGGACGCCGTGTCATCTCTCTCCCTGTCGGCCAACCACCTGGCCAGCCATTGCAGCTGCGCTGCTAGGTAATAGTGTGCAAAGCATGGCATCGCGAGTCCCCCTTGACCCGTGGGGAGGTATAACTTAGAGAGCGCCACTCTGTGGCGTGCGTTGCCCCATACAAAATCCCGGAGGGAGCACTCCAAGGTGGCGAAGAAGGACGCCGGGATGTAGGTCGGCAGATTAGCAAAGTAGTAGAGGAGTCTGTGCAGGGCCACCATTTTGACCAGTGCAATGCGGCCTGTGACCGCGAGAGGGAGGGTGCCCCAGAAACGCATCTGGGCCCTGATCGCCTCCACCAAGTCAGCTGGCCGCCGATACACCTGGATGCCCAGGTAACGGAAGGTGTCCGGCTGCCACTTGACAGGCACACCCCCTAGGTGAAACCGGGGATCCAGAGCATCGGCACAGAACGGGTAAAGGCACGATTTGGCCGCGTTCACCCTTAACCCGGAAAGCGTTGCAAATTCCGTGAGAACCCGCTCAAGGTCCCCTGAAATATTCGCCACGTCCCGTACGAAGATCAAAAGGTCATGCGCGTATAAGGAGACCTGGTGGGTGGTATCGCCCATTGGAATGCCGTCCGTCAACACCCTCCACAGGGTGGCCACTAAGGGCTCTATGGCAAGCGCAAAAAGGAGGGGCGAGAGGGGGCACCCCTGCCTGGTACCTCGGCCAACCGAGATGGCCTCGGAAATGTATTGGCCAGTTCTCACCCGGACCACGGGATTCTTGTAGAGGAGCGCCGCCATTTGTAGGAACCCGAGGCCTAGTCCATAGTGCGATAATGCCGCCACCAGATACCCTCACTCTAGGCAATCAAGGCTTTTTCAAGGTCTAACACTAGACAGCCCGCCCGCGGCCAATGCTGTGCGCCGTGTGTGGCAACACGGAAGAACCGGCGGAGATTAAGCGAAGTGCTGCGCTTCGGCACAAACCCATTCTGGTCCCTGTGCACTAGTACAGGCACAGTGGGGGCCAGCCGCTCCGCTAGGACCTTGGCCAGGAACTTGTAATCGGTGTTGAGGAGGGCAAGGGGACGATAGGACCCTAGATTAGTAGGATCACGCCCCGGCTTGGGTAAAGAGATCAGGTAGGCCTCCCTCATGGAGGCGGGCAGGGTAGCCTCCTCAAGGGCCGTGAGATATAACGCGTGCAGTCTGGGCACCAGAGATTCCCGATATGCCTTGTAGTATTCTGCCGGGAGACCATCCGGCCCAGGCACCTTGCCAGAAGCCAGTGAGGCCACCGCTTCCCCTATCTCCTCCAGAGTGAGGGGACCCTCTAACGTTTCCTGGTGGGCATCCGGAATTGTGGGGAGGCCGGCGGCCCCCAGAAACTGATTGAGATCCTGTGCCTGCCGATGCCCCCCTGAAGTGTACAGGTCTTTGTAGTGCGCCGTGAGTATCTGATGGATCTCCCGCTGCGTGTGCACCAGTGTCCTGTCCGATCCACGGATGGAGGCTATTGGCGCATAGCCTGATTCCTGCCTGATCAACCAGGCCAGCAACCGCCCCGCCCTATCCGACGTGGTGTGGACCCGTGCCGAATGGGCGGCGTAGTTATGGCAACGCAACCTCTCCAACAGCTCAGCATGGCGTGCCCGGAGCCGGGCCAGCCTGGTCGAGTCACGCCCTCCACCCTCGCCATGGCGTTCGCATGCCATTAGCCGGGTTTCCAGAGCGGTGAGTAGTAACGTAAGCTGCTTACGGATATTCCCCGTCGCCCCCAGGCAGTGTCCCCGCATGGTCGATTTGTGCGCGTCCCACTCTGTCAACGTGCTCCCCGCCGTACCCTCATTGAGGTCAAAGAACTGTTCGACCGCTGTGCCGAGCGAAGCCCGAAACTTCGCGTCCTCAAGAGCGGCTGGTTGCAAACGCCATGTGGGAATGGGGGGTCTCCCCGGGTCCCAGCAGAGACGCAGCCTAAGAGGATTGTGGTCAGAGTGGGTCCGGCCCAGGTAGTCCGCCTTGATTATCAAAGGGTCCAGCGACGGAGAGCTCACCACCCTGTCGAGGCGGACGTGAAGGTCGTGCACCGCCGAATAATATGAATAGAGCCGGTCAGTGGGATGTAAGGTGCGCCAGACGTCATGAAGGGCCCACCGCGACAGCCAATCAGTAAGGTTCCTCGCATTCGAGACTGCCTGTGTGCTACGGAGTGGCGGGTAGGATCTGTCAAGGCTCGTGTCCAGCACTGCGTTAAAGTCCCCACCCAGCAACCAGGGAAGACCCACATACGGGGTCAAGGCCACCGAGAGGTGGTCAAGGAATGACGGCTGTTCAACGTTCGGGGCATAGATGGATCCTAGGAGCACAGAGTGTCTGTTGAGCCTCCCCCGCACCAAGGTGTATCGGCCAGTAGGGTCAAGCACTACTTCGGAGCATGTGAAGGGTGTGCCCGCCCATACCCAAACCAACGTACCCTGAGCATGCGCAGAATATGTGGTCCCAAAAAGCTGCCCCCTCCACCGAGCGCGCAGCCTGTCCAACTCTGGCCGTGTCATGTGCGTCTCTTGGAGAAGGGCCACCCCTATCCTGTGCCTCTGCAGGTAGGCAAAAACAGAGTATCGGCGGGCCGGTGTGTGCATGCCTCTAATGTTCCATGTGACTATTGCAGTGTCAGCCATCGGTGCAGAGTGCGGACAACACCAGGCCCACAGGCCGAAGCGGGCCAGTCGGGGGAAGGAGGGGAGACCAGGAGCACTGTTACCCAGACCGCCTGCCACAAGAACATGATGTGTGAGAGAACTGCAGAACACTGCAGAATGCAAAAAGGGAAAAGAAAAGATAAAATTAACAAAAGGAACTCCATAACCGCAAGGGCGAACCCCAGAACGGGCATTCGTCCAAACATGTAAGGCTCAATCGCCTGTGAACTACCAGGTCAAAGATGTGTTAGTGAGGGGCTAAAGAGCAATACCGTTGGTCCTGGCCTGCAAGAGCCCCATGTCACCCCCGTCAGAGCCTTTTGTGCCTATAGGGCTGCCAATCGCTCAAACGCTCCCCAGAGGAGTGTGTGTGGAAATCGCCACCACCCCGCTCCCCTGTGACCAGAACATGCCCGGACCCTCAACCCCGGCTCGTGTGTGTAAGGGGACTCGCACTGCCCCTCTAGCCCCCGTGACCCCCGCAGCACCCCAACCTGCTCAGTCACAGAAGCATACAGAGCCACAAAACCACAATCCAGGAGGCAACAGAGGCAGAAAGCCCCCCTCCCCCAAGAGTAGTCCGCAGCAACCCACCCACCACCTCGGGGTACCTGCATTGGACACAGTGCAATCAAACAAGAGTTCACCCCAGAAGGTCGGCTGTCTGGGGGGTCACCTCTGGCAACACCTGGTCTTCCGGAATCAAGATGGACGGGGAGGAGGACAGGTCAGTCTCAGTGTCACTGTGTATGCGAGCAGCCACGTCCCCCTGGCTGCTCACAGACCCCAGAGTGGCCACCGCTTAAAGAGCCTCCAGCCGCTCCACACGTATCCTCTCCGGACTCGGGGCCGCCGGGGGACTCGGCTCACCCCACCACGTCGGTCCCTCTGCCTCCGTCGTCTCAGCCTTTTCTCCCTACGCACCACGGGCCCGGGTCCGCGGGCCGGGTGCCACCATGTTGGCCCGTTTCTTCCAGCCAGTCCCAGACATCAGATGGGGCGTCGAAAAAGCATGTCTCGTCTTTCGTGACCACCCTGAGGCGCGAGGGGAACAGCAGCGAGTAGTGGATGTGCAGTTCACGGAGCCGGCGTTTCACCACCAGGTAGTTGCTCCTCCGCTTCTGAACGGTCGCAGTGTAGTCCGGGAACAGCATCACTGTGCCACCCCCTATCGTCAGGGCACCCATTTTCCTTGTTTCCCGGAGGATCACGTCCCGGTAGTTGAGGAGGCGAAACAGGAAAGGACGCGGCCGGGCTCCAGGGACAGGTCTCCGCATCGGTACTCTGTGCGCCCGCTCCACCACGAACTGTGGGGAGAGCACTCCTGGGGGCAGGATGTCCCGCAACCAACCTTCAACAAACTGCTCTGGTCGTCGCCCTTCCTCGCCCTCCACCAGGCCCACAACTCGTATGTTCTGGCGCCGAGAGCAGCCCTCCGCATCCTCCGCACGGTCCTCGAGAGTGTTAACGCGGTCTATCAGGTCCTGCAAGGTGGCAGAGTGATTGCGCACTATCAGCTGCACGTCCTGTAGCGCCTGACTGTGACCAGCAACGGTGTCCGCCAGCTTGCAATGGTCGGCGTGGAGCAAGGTGAAGTCAACCGTGACTTTGTCAATCCGGGACTCCAGGGAGGTTCGAGTTTGTTCCAGCGTATTGCCCAGTCGGTCGACCGCTGCCAACATGGCGTCCATTTTGGCTTCCAGGGTCGATGCAGGCGGCGCCACAGTCCCAGCAGAGCGCCCCGGCGCCGCGTCAGGGCCTTCCGCCCTCAGCCTGGTCTCGGCCTGCTTGTTCCGAAGCCGCCCCATGGCCAGCTGCTGCGCCGATGGCATTCAGAGGGCTCAGTGGTGCCCGAGGCCGACCGGGGCTCCAGGCACCTCCAGACGCCGATATCAAAGGGGCCCAGTCCCACTGCCACGAGTCGGGCCAACGCCAGGGGTGTCAGGGCGCAGGGCAGCGCCACCGACGGGGGAGGTGTGCCGCGAGCCGTGGGCAACCGATAACCAAGGTCCTCCAGGCCGCACTCCGTCGAGTCCGCAACGGCCACCCCAACGCGTCCAGCAGCAGACAAGCGGCCAGCTCCCCAGGCTCCTCACTCTGATCCCGGCCGATCGGTGCAGTTTGTAGGGCCACAGCACGCCCGCCAGGGTCGCCTCCGCCACCACAACAGTCCGCTTCGCCCCCAAGGGGCAGCAGCCAGGCGCTCACCAGGTGCCCGTCCACAGCCTCACCGCCAGAAGGGGGTCCGCCACACCAGGTCACTCACCGGGCTCCCGGGCGCCGCAGGCTCCATGTCCGCCTCCATCGCCTCCAGCCGTCATGGTCGCCACCGTCGTCCACCGCAGCAAGCTCCTGCAGGCTCGGTGTGCTGAGACAGGCAGGGTCACGACATAGCCGACCGTCAGCACGACACAGCCGATCACCAGACACCCTGTGTACCGTCGCTGCAGGGGAGTCCCTCGCGTGTCCCCAGTCCTCCCGCTGACGGTCTGCACCTCGCCGCGCGGTCCAGTACACCGCGGCCGGACAGGTCCCCAAGGGGGCGGCACGCTGTCAGATGCCGCCCCGCCTTCACTTCGGGCCCCACAGGAACGCCGGGGCCTCACAGGCAGGAGCAGGCAGCTTCGGCAGCCCCGTGGCACATCCCGGGCAGGAGAATCGGAGGAGAACGGCTCCGTTGCTCGGGAGCTTCACTCAGGCACAGCCATCTTGGCCGCGCGCTCTCTAGCGCCCCCCCTCACTATAAGAATCATATAGCAAATATAATTCATACAGCCTGACTATCTCTACTAAAGAAAGTTAAACTGTTTCTCCTAGAAACCAAATTCACAACTGCTGTTCAAGCCCTTGTTTACTCTCGCATGTGGCAATAGCCAGCTCCGGGCCTCCCATTCTTTACCAGACCTCCTTCAAACGAATTTTATATACCACAGCACTAATCAGCAAGGGCCTGAAAAAATATAACTACGTCACCGAAATCCTGATGGAAATCCACTGACCAGTGCACCACCATCGGCCTGATAATTTCACCATTTCCGGAGGCTCATCGCACACCTGCAGCCAGAACAGCATCAGTCTGGAGACAAAAAAGTGTAATAAAGAAAAAAAACAAGGCAACAAATCTTTTTCTATACACCCAGGATGTGGAATGAGATCTCCAGATTCATACATGCCGGCCAAACCGTGCTCTAATTTAGGAGAGTTGATTTGATGGCACACCTCTGTAAAGAACACTTATTCATGAGGTAGTAACTGTTTAATTCCGCTCGCAGAATTCCACTAATCTTCCAATCATTTGCTGATTGGAGGAGTAGCCTTTGACTCTGTACAGTGCTCTGCTACCTTTCAGTTAGGTTCACACTAAATAAATACCATGTAATCACATATACTTACATATGGGGAAAACCTCTGCTCATCCCTAGTGAAACACACATTAACCACTACATCCCAGAGAAGCAAAGCAAGAAAAACGAGGCTTCACGCACTGATAATCCAAGTAAAAAATCTCAAATTGTGAATAACAATAATTCACAATGCACAAGTTATGTATCTCTGGTAACGTCTTATCTGGTAGAGACTATCTAGTCGCAGACTCCTTACCATAGAATTCTCCCCAGGCGACAGACTGGATCTGGAAATTTTTCTCAAGCAGTACCCCTGTGCGTCAGTAGGTGGCATTGTTCTGCTCCATGTGGCGTCATCAGCATTGTCTGCCAGAGGTGACGTGTGCAGTGTATATATTGGTACAACCCCAGCGCACTGACATCATTTAATTGTCACGACTTTTCACGCTAGAAGCGATGAGCCACAAATTACACTGACAACTGGTGTGGAAAACTAGGGCCCTGAAAGTGGAGAACCATGTCTCTAGAAATCTGTTTGCATAGCAGGGAATATAGGTGGATCAGTAAGGAATCTGCAGCTAGAGTACCAGATAAGGCATTACAGAAGGTAAGTAAACTGTTCATCTGATAAAGACTTCTAGCCGTAGATTGCTTACCTTAGAATAGATACCAAACAATATCTCCCCGGAGGTGGGTCTGCAGACCAATTTCACATGACGAGGTCTTGCAGGACCAAACGCGCGAAATTCCCCATCCCTATGGACCTGGCTGTGCAAGTAGTAGTGCTTGGTAAACGTGTGCAGGGAAGCACATGTTGGCAACTGACAGATGTTCAGGACCGGAACTCTACGTGCTAATGCAGAGGTAGCAGCTTTAGCTCTGGTGGAATGAGCAAGCCATTCCTCAGGGGTTGCTTCTTAGCCAATGCTTGGCAAATTTTGACACAGAGCAGGATCCATCGTGAGATGACCCTCTTCTGTACGACCCGTCCTTTCTTCACTCTGACATACCCCAAGAGGAGTTGGTTGCCTTTTAGCCAATGCGTAGCAGATTTTGATACAAAGCACGATCAATCGTGAGATGGTCCTATTCTGTACAGCCCATGCTTTTTTCACTCTGACCTACTCCACAAAGAGTTAGTAGTCCACCTGGAACTCTTGTGTGCAGTCAAGGTAGAACGACAACACTCTTTTCGGGACCAGATGAGGAAGTTGCTCCCCTTCCTTGGAGGGGTGAGGCGGAGCTTACAAACTGGGCAAAGTGATGGATTGTCCTACGAGAAAGTAGTGACCACTTTTAGGAGAAAGGAAGCTCTCGTAGGAAGCCACAGCTTGTCTGAGGAGATGTTCAGATAAGTAGGACTAGAGGACAACTCCTGAAGCTCATTGACCTCCGGGCAGATGTTATACCACAAGAAAGGCCATCTTGATGGTAAGGAGCCTGAGTGGACAGTTGACACAGGGTCCACAACACCACCCTGCCCTGTTTGTTGCAGTACCATATGGCAGTGGTGTTGTCCGTGAACACCTGCACTAGCCTTCCCTTGATGGATGGTAGACATTTTTTCAGTGCCATCCGGATCGCCCAGCACTCCAACAGATTGATGTAGAGTCCTGATTCCCCTTGGAGACCAGAGACCTCTGATCTCCACCTCTCTCAGAGGGCTCCCACATCCCAGTAGTGACAACGCGGTCACTACTGTCAGAACTGGTTGGAGAAGGGGGGGGGGGGGCTGGCACCGAGGCAAATCTTGCGAAGGTCCCTTTTAGATATGGACCATGTAGGAAAGTTTTCCCTAATGCTGCACCCACTGGAACTTCAGACCCCACTGTAGAATCCGCATATGCCAATAGGCATGTGTCACAAGCAGGATGCATAAGACCCAGCAGCCTCAGAGTGAGTCTCACCAAAATCCAGGATGTAGTCTAAAACATCGGTATCATAGCCTGAATATGTGGGAGAGGCGCGGCGATGCGGCCAGGGCGGCTGACTCCGGAGCATGGGGCTCACAGTTCGATTCCCGGCGCCGGCAGCAACTCAGCCCAGCACCCTGTGACTCTGGGCAATAGCTCGCTTAATCTCCCTGACGGCCCCCAGTGCATTGAGACCCTCAGGGGTGGACTTGCTTTTTGGGAGGAAAGGCCAGAAACTGTACCATCTCCAGAACAGCTCTGGTGAAAGGGAGCGTTTGAGAGTGAGTCAGGTATGACTTTGGCATGTTTACAGTGAACCCCTGTGAATGCAGGAGGTCCATCATAGTCTGGAGTTGGGAGATGACAGTCTGAGGCAAGCCTGCCTTAAACAGCCAGTCGTTGAAATAGAGGAAGACTGACAACCCTGATCTCCGCAGATGAGCTGCAACCACCACCATCACCTTAGTGAACACCTGAGGGGCACTGGCAAGACCAAAGGGGAGCATGTTGAACTGAAAGTGCTTGTGGCCCACCGTGAATGGCAGGTAACCTCTATGAGCGGACAGGATGGGGATGTGAAAATTCCGCCCTGCAAGTCCACTGCTATCATCCATTATCCTGGGTCCAGGAAAGACAGGACTTGAGCGAGAGTGAGCATTTTGAACCTCTCTTTCTTGAGGAAGAAATTGAGAGAGTGCAAGTTGAGGATAGGGCGGAGACCTCCATCCTTCTTGGGTACCATAAAGTAGAGGGAATAACAACCACTATCCACTTCTGGCGTCGGCACCCTCCATGGCTCCCTTGGCCAAAAAAGCTGTCACTTCTTGGTGGAGAAGGGGAAGATGACCTGCCGTCAGCCTTTCACAAGTAGGTGGCATGGAGGGAGGGTTAGACTCAAGGGAAGGGAGTAGCCTCTTTGGACGATCTGCAAACCCCAACTGTCTGATGTTATGGACCGTCAATGGGGCAGGTGATGGTGAATCCTCTGACCCACTTGGTGTCCATGATGGTAACAGGGAAGATTTGAGGGTTTGGAGGCTGTGACTGCCAGGGTAGGGGGGGGCGTGGACTGACCCAACCGATGGTTGCCCGATCCACGGGGTCGGTAGGTACTGCGTCCTCAGCCACGCAGAGGCTGTGATGCTTGCAAGCCACAGTGGCTGGGCGGGTACAGATGCAGCTGAAACCCCTTCCGTGGCCGCAAAAGGGGGATTGGGGGTGGCAAGGGGCAATGGAAAGCCCCAAGGACCTGGCCATAGCCATGTTTCCCTTAAAGCACTCCAGTGCTGAATCCTCCTTGTCACCGAAGAGATGGGAGCCAACAAAGGGCATGTCCATAAGCGATGCTTAGATATTAACAGAAAAAACAGTGTTCCTCAACCAGGCGTGACATCTAAACCTACTGTTGAAGAAACTGCTCTGCCCAGTGAGTCAATCATATCTGCTAGTCCAGCTCAAATCATGAACTGCGCTGCAACCCTCCTGTTGGCAACAGCCTGGGCGAGTACCGCCTGGGCCTCCTCCGGAACCTTTGGCAGCACCTGAAGAACCGTATTCCACACAGCATGGGAATAGCGGTCCAAAAGGTACGCAGTGTTCATGGACTGCAGTGCCAGGCTGGTGGATGAAAATATCTTCTTGGAGAAGTTATCCAGCCTCTTGGATTCCTGACCCAGCTAGCTGGGAATATGCGAGGATTTACGAGGGCAGTGAAAGCTTGGACAACCAAGCTATCCGTGGTGGGGAAATTTAAGCCCTCAGGTGCAGGGCGGTGGTGGCGGACAATTGTCCTGTTTACAGGAGCCCCTGTTCTGGGCTTGAGCTACGTCCCAAGATGGACGTCAGTAAGTGCCACATTAAAAGGGAGAAGTGATTCTAATGGTGCACTCCTGACTGAAGCACTTTCGTCAAGACATTTGTCTTGACTGTCACCGAGGGCAAGCTAAGGTCCAGGACCTTAGCTGCCGTCCTCACCACCATTGCAAAGTAAGCTCCCTCCTCTATAGTCCTGGTAGGGGGAGAAAGCGTGCCAGTATCTGGAGAACTGTCCAGTTCACTGGCTTCACCCAGATCCTCACACCAGTCCAAAGCATCATAAGGCTGGTATTCTTCAGGGTCCAGCCTCTAATAATACCGCTCAGGTTCCGGCCTGGAAGTCATAGCTCCAGTCGACATCAGGTGACGCCCCTCCGGCTCAGTGTTGGGGATTTAAATGGCGATGGCGGCGCTGGTGGGTGTTACCAGCATGGAAGCGTTGGCCTTGGGACTGGCGCCGGGGAAGGTCAAGATGATATAACCAGGCTGATCCGGATCCTTCTGTGAATCCCTGGAGCCCTAATGGCACCAAAGCTGCCAGAGTGAGTCCAGTAGGGACCCCTCCCGAACGACAAGCCCAAAGTCGCACTGGAGGAAACTGGCTGTCTAAATGTGAAGTGCATAGCCTCATAAAAGTATATCAGCTGTGTAGGGGTCGCTCTGGCTCCTGGAAAGTCTGGGAGGCGCGTAGTCAGCCAACATGATGGCTTAAATGCGGAGCCAGACCTTGGGCAACACTGCCTAGTCTTGGATGACATTCCTGTCACACCAGGAGGAAAAAACAATTTTTTTTTGGACAAAACATCAAATAAAGTTAGTCAAAAACTGACTAAGGGGTAGCTCTTCCCAGATCTCAACTGACTGGTACAGAAAGAAAAGAACTGACACCAGCGCGCTGCGGTGGCACCTATATAGGCATCGCACATGTCACTTCCAGGCGGATGACGCCACGCGGAGTCAAACAATGCCAGCTACCTATAGTCTAGTATGTAAGATTCTTTATTTGGTTTTGAACCACACCATAAAACCATACATACATATATTACCAATAGAAATCCTGAAACACATTACATAAGCGCAAACAATCAACCAATACAGCTATCTTTTTTTAAATACAGCCCATTTTCCAAAGAGGAAAAACTAGGACGCGTTAGAAACCTTTAATAATCATTTTTTAGGAGTAGACAGTGGTTACAAGGACTACTTGCTGCTCCTAAAAATGTTTTTGTCCACATTTACAAAAAAGAAGGAGTTTCTTGATGACATTTTCCACTGTGTGACTATCTTACCAACTCCTTTGAGGAGGTGGTAAAATATTAAATGGTTTGCAACAGGATTTTGGTCGCAAAGCATTAACACATAACTTTTTCTTTACACGCTTCTTCCAAATATCAGTTTGGTATTTAATCGCATAAATAAGCCATTTTGTGATCACAAACGCTCCTAATTGACCTTTACAAACTTAAAGAACAAGTTACTTACCTTCGGTAATGCTTTTTCTGGTGGATACAGTATCTGCCTGTGGATTCCTCACCTTTTGAATACCCCCTGTGCCAGCATTCCGCAGATATTCTTTCCTAGCTCTCCCACGTTGACGAGGATGTCATAAAAGTACGGCTCCGCACGCGACACCGTATGACGTCATCGGAGCCATAAGAGGACCTCGTCAGCGTGCTGACGTCAGTTCCACCCATTTTTTCCGTGCCACCGAGGCAAATGGGCGGACTGACACATTTCCACATGTATACATAGTATACTAAATATATATATATACAAATGCATAACCAATAAAGGCATAGAGAAATAGCACGGATCAAGAATTTTTCACTATTAAAACATAAGCATGATTAAGACATATTAAAAACATCCATGTCAAACAGTTAAAGCTTTTTTTGGTAGAAACAGGTGGACAACGGGGAGGCAGGGGGGGACCGTGAGGAATCCACAGGCAGATACTGTATTCACCAGAAAAAGCGTTACAGAAGGTAAGTAACTTGTTCTTCTGATGGATACTTCTGCCTGTGTATTCCTCACCTTTTGAATAGAATCCCAAAGCCGTACCTCTCCCGGAGGAGGGTGTTCACCTGACTAGACCAAAAAATTTTGCAAAGCAGAACGAGCAAAATGGCCATCCCTCCTAACCTCCGAGTCCAAGCAGTAAGGCTTTGCAAAAGTATCGAGGGAGGCCCAAGATGCTACTTTACAAATATCAATAACAGGAACACCTCTAGCCAAAGCAGAAGAAGTAGACTGAGCTCTCGTGGAATGAGCTCTGATACCTTCAGGAGGATCCTTCTTGGCCAAGGCGCAGCAGATCTTGATGTACAAGATGATCCACCTGGAGAGTGTCCATTTGTGCACAGCTCTGCCTTTCATCCGTCCAATGTAGCCCACAAAGAGCTGTTCGTCCAGTCTCGAATCTCTTGTTCTGTCCAAATAAAAGCTGACAGCTCTCTTAGGATCCAAACGATGAAGTCTCTCTTCCTCCTTGGAAGGGTGAGGGGGAGGATAGAAGGTAGGTAAAGTAATGGACTGTCCCATATGGAAAGGAGGAACCACCTTGGGAAATAAAGCAGCCCTGGTCCTTAGAACCAACTTATCCACATGAATGGTCAAGAATGGAGGTTTTGAACTAAGAGCCTGAAGCTCACTTACCCTCCTAGCCAAGGTAATGGCAATCAAGAAAACCATTTTAAAAGAGAGAAGCCTCAACGGGCAAGTATGAAGAGGCTCAAATGGAGAACCCATTAAAAAGGTAAGAACGAGATTCAAATCCCACTGAGGCATAATGAAAGGAGTGGGAGGAAACGTATTTGTAAGGCCCTTAATGAACCTCATGACAATGGGGGACTTAAACAAAGATGGCTGGTCCGGCAAACATAGAAAAGCCGACAAAGCCAACAAATAGCCCTTAACAGTGGCCACAGCACAACCCTGCTGGGCCAAGAAAAGCAAAAACTGAAGAACATCCCACAAGTGGGCCTTTAAAGGATCAATGGATCTCTCTCCACACCATTTTACGAATCTATACCATCTGGAAGAGTAAACAGACCTTGTGGAGTGTCGCCTGGACGATAAAATAACATCCACCACATCCGGCGGGAGAGAGAAGGAATTCAGATTGCCCCGTTCAATCTCCAGGCATGAAGGTGCAGGCTCTGGAGGTGGGGGTGTAGAACCGACCCCTGCGACTGCGAGAGGAGGTCTGCCCTGAGAGGGAGACAGAGCGGAGGGTGCGATGAGAGGTGAAGTAGATCTGTGTACCACACCCTTGTTGGGCAATCTGGGGCGATCAATATAACTTGGACCCGGTTTTGGCAAATCTTCCTCAGAACCTGAGGAATCAAGGGTATGGGGGAAACGCGTAAAGGAGTTGCGAGCTCCAATCCAACTGAAACACGTCCCCCAGTGCTCCCTGCATCGGATACTGGAGACTGCAGAATCACGGACAGTGCGCGTGCTCGTGAGTGGCAAACAGGTCCAACCGAGGAAACCCCCACATCTGAAAGATGTGATGGACCACCTCCGGATGAAGCCGCCACTCGTGATTGGCCGAGTAATGCCGACTGAGACTGTCCGAACGAACATTCAGCACACTGGCTAGATGATTTGCAAACACACAAATCTGATGGACCTGACCCCAGGACCAGAGTCGTAGAGCCTCTCGGCAGAGACGATATGACCCTACACCTCTCTGTTTGTTGATGTACCACATCACGGTAGTGTTGTCCGTCAGGACCTGAACCGACTGACCACGAAGGGAAGGAAGGAAAGCCTTTAGTGTCAAACGTATCACCCGCAATTCCAGAAGGTTGATGTGAAACATCCTTTCCTCTGGAGACCAAAGACCTTTGACATCGAGATCCCCCAGATGAGCATCCCACCCTAGAGTGGAGGCATCCGTAATCACTGTGGCCACCGGCGGAGGAGGCTGAAAGGGCTTTCCTCGAAACAGGTTGCCCTGCACACTCCACTAAGTCAGCTACGCTGCAGCGTCTCTGGAGATTCTGACCTTCTCCCCAAGATCTCTGTTATGCTGATACCACTGCCTGCGGAGGCACCACTGGAGTGCCCTCATGTGCCAGCGTGCATGACTGACCAACAGGATTCAGGAAGCGAACAGACCGAGCAGACGTAGAATCTTCAGGACTGGAACAATCGCTCCATCGTGAAATAAAGGAATAATTTCCTGAATGTTGAGAATCCTCTGTGGAGGCAGGAATGCTCGACACAAAGGAGTGTCCAGTATTGCCCCTATGAACAGGCAGCGCTGAGAAGGCACCAGGTGAGATTTGGGTACATTTATTGAGAAACCCAAACAGAACAACAGTTGTGTTGTTGCTTGCAAGTGGCGCAACACCAACTCCGGAGACTCTGCTTTCAACAGCCAGTTATCCAGGTAGGGGAAAACAGGAACCCCTGACCTTCTGAGATGTGCTGCTACCACCGCCATCACCTTCGTAAAGACTTGAGGCGCGGAAGTGACACCGAACGGAAGAACCGCAAACTGATAGTGTTGCGATCATACCATGAACCGGAGATACTTCCGATGCGACTTCAGGATGGGAAGATGAAAATACGCATCCTGCAGATCGATGGACACCATCCAGTCTTCCTGTTGCACGCAAGAATAACCTGAGCCAAGGTCAACATTTTGAACTTTTCCTGCCTGAAGTAAAGATTCAAAATCCTGAGGTCCAAGATCAGCCTTAATCTGGGGATCAGGAAATACGGGAGTAGCATCCCTGACCCCTTTCCTGCTCCGGAAACCACCTCTATTGCACCGTTCTGTAACAAGGTAAGAACTTCCTGCTGCAAAAGCAGTAAGTGGTCCTCTGAACACCAACCCTGGCGAGGAGGGTAAGGAGGAGGAAACTCAAAAAAAGGGAGGGCATACCCATTCTCTGCAAGATTTAAAACCCAACGATCTGAAGTGATCAGTTTTCAATCTTGTAGAAAGTGGGACACCTGACCCCCTACCAGACCAACATGTTCTAAGATGGGGGATCTAGAACTGCTTTCCTGAAGTACCAACGGTGGCAGGAGGAGAAGTGGAGGAGGAGGAGGATTGTTGCTGAGGGGCTCCCCTAAGACGCCCTTTATTCTTCCCTCTGTACGATTTGTACAAAGGATTCTGCTGCTGCTGGCCCTGTTGAGTCTGCTGGCGGCCACGAAAGGAAGCAGCTCTTACAAAACCACGATACCGCTTGTAGCTGTATCCCCTGGACTGCACCTGGAGACCCAGAGACCATGCAGTAGCCCTGCTATCCTTAAAACGCTGCAAGGCAGAGTCAGCCTTTGAACCAAATAGTCTTGACCCATCAAAGGGCAAATCCAGCAGAGTCGCTTGAACATCAGGAGAAAATCCAGACGATCTAAGCCAAGCCTGTCGTCTTGTCGCAACAGAAGACCCCATCACACGAGCCCCAGAGTCAGCAGTGTCCAGACCCGATTGTTTCACCTGACGGGCCGCAGCTTGAGAATCAGAAAGGGCCTCCAAGAAATTAATCTGATCCTCTTCAGGCAACTTCGGAGCTAGCTGCTTGACTGAGTCCATCAAAGCATGGATATACCTCCCAAGAAGACAGGTTGCATTAGTGGACTTAAGAGCCATTCTCGCAAAAGAGAACACTTCTTTGCTGCCTGCTCCATTTTTTAGAATCTCTATCACCAGGTATGGTAGGGAAAGAACCAGAAGATTGCTTCGAACAAGAAGCCTGGACCACCAAGCTTTCAGGTGATGGATGCGAAGACAGAAAAGCCGGATCCCCAGGAGCGGGCCTGTACCTTCTTGAGATGGAACGAGAAAATGCAGGAGCAGACAAGGGCTTCTGCCAAACTTCCATTATAGGCTCCGTTAAGGCCTCATTAAAGTGTAGCAGCGGTTCAGAGGCTGAAGAAGGTGTATTAAGAACCTCCGTAAGGATATTAGATTTTACCTCCTCTGAGGGAAGTTGCAGATCAAGCAATTCAGCTGCCTTCCTTATTACCACGTAATAAGGAGCAATGTCTTGTAATACTCCAGTCTTCGGGGATGAGAGATCATACTCAGGAGAAGTATCCAACCCACTGGGCTCCTGTAAGCCCTCAAACTCGTTCACAGACTCAACAATTTCTCCTTCCTCCTGATCCTTTGCATATTGCTCCTCCTCAAGGAGTCTCTGCGCCTCTCTCCTAGAGCACTGTTTAAGAATCGGAGTCGGCAGCGCCAAGCGTGGCGCCAGTGAGGACATCAATGTCGTCAATGGAGGAGCCTCAGCTTCAAACCTCGACCGAATTCGAGGTGGCGCCGACTCGACAGCCAAAGGAGTCCGCGGAGCCGGAGTGGAAGACCTCGGTGCCGGGAAATGCCAAGCCAGAGTCGACGGCAAGAATGGCACAAAGGGTGCTTGAGGATAGTGGTGAGGAACACCCAAGTTAAAGGCCAAAGAACCCACGGGCCCGAAGGCGCACCAAATGGAGTAGAGGCCCTGGCAAACATGTCAAACATCGCATTAAGAAAATGTGTAGGGTCTGATCCAGGAACAGGAAAAGAAGGATATGGATCCGTACCTTCCTGAATCGGAACCACCTGAGGCTGAACTGGAGCCTTCGGAGCAGGGGACGAAGCCGGAGAACCTTCATGTGACGAAGAGCCCTTCAAAGCCGGCGACCTCGGAACCGGCGTCACCCGTGGAGATGGAGTTGGAGAAGGAGAAACAAAGTCCTGTCTTCGAAGTCGCTTAGCTGGAGAAGGCGACCTCAACCTCGAAGCCTTGACCATCGACGAACGGCGCCGAGAGCCATGTCTCCTCTTAGACTACTTTGCTCTTTTACAACCCCTCTTCTCATTCTTAGCTCTGGCTATAAACAGCTTAGCTTCACGCTCCTTAATGGCCTTCGGATTCATCTTCCTGCAGCTTCGGCATTCATCAACGTCGTGATCCGACGATAAGCACCAAAAGCAATCATCATGCGGGTCAGTGATCGACATGTGACCGCCACACTCTCTGCAGGGTTTAAACCCAGACTTTCAGGAAGTAGCAATTGGAAATCCTCGAGGATACAAAGTTTTCTCTATAGAAAATGGAGAGCCCCTAGAAAAACCGTTACGCGTCGACGGCGCGGAAAAAAGGGAACTGACGTCAGCACGCCGACGAGGTCCTCTTATGGCTCCGATGACATCATACGGTGTTGCGTGCAGAGCCGTGCTATTATGACGTCCTCGTCGACGTGGGAGAGCTAGGAAAGAATTTTCGCAGAATGCTGGCGCAGGGGGTATTCAAAAGGTGAGGAATCCACAGGCAGAAGTATCCATCAGAAATTGCTTTGTACATGAGACCCTAAGACCAGAGAAGATGCATGGAAGGAAACCAGAACCAGATGAACCCTGAGAATCATAGCCATGGTGCCAGGGTGCAATAAAGCATGTCAGCAAAATGCCTATTTCCTGGGCCTCTAGTATACCATATCGTTCTGATTCAAGTAAGTTCATGCGCGAAATTGTTTTAGAGGGTACGGAGATTGCTGGCAATATGGGAAATAATGAGTCACTGCACTATTTATATGGCTCACAAGTCCCTGACAGCCCAGGAAATTTTGTATTGCCACCACCTACTCTGATTTTGTCCTTTGTAATCATGTTAAAAGGAAGCTGACTTGAGCATCCTGTTTAACTGTTCCAAGCCTCACATGACATCCAATAGTATATTGGTCATGCCAACTTAAAGCCCTGTGTGCACCCATATTAAGTAATGGCAAGATTTACTGCAGAAGAATTAACCCTGTCTCAGAGGAACACATTAGAGAGTGGACATGTTCCTCATCAATTTGGCATGGTGACAACAGTCCTAAATCTCCTCCTTCTGAGCTGTCCTAAGTTTGCTCTCTGACAAGACACCTTCCTTTCCTATGATTGTACAGCTACTGGATTCTTGTCTTACCCAAGATATCGCAAGGACTTTTCTATTTGTCTCAACCACTTCCAGGAAGTTTTAAATTAGACTACAATTTAAAAAAAATAAGAAAATATGAAGGCAACCAACAGTGGGGAGCAGACAACACAGGTCTAAAATGTTCTCAGACACTATGGGGGTCATTATAATTGCGCAAGGACCGTCACCGCCGGTCCTTCCGCCATCACCAAGCCTATTACCCACCGCCAAATTAGGATGGCGGTGGGTACCGTGGCGGACGCAAAGTCCGTCCGCCGCTTCACCGGCAAAGGCAATCGTACCGATTGCCTGGCGGACGGTTTAGGGCCCCTGAAATGGTGGCGGTGCCTAGCAGGCACTGTCCACCAAATCAGAATGTTGGTTTAGAAAGGCCTTTAAAGGCTGGCGGGGATTGGGTTTGGGGGGTGTTGCTACACTGGGGGGTACCCATGGTACCCCCCTGCATTTCCATGCACCAAGTGGCAGGCACAGCATGGTGCCTGCCACGTAGTGCAGGGAAATGAAGTGCAAGCACTTTTAACATTGCATACGGTGCTGCAGCCAGCAGCACCGTCCGCAATGTTAAAAGCCATTGTAGCGCCCGCCAGTATGGCGGGCGCATCCTAATCGCAGTGGTGGGACAGCCACATGTGTGGCGGGCGGTCCCAAACACCGCTACCGCCATCGTAATCAGCCGCTTTGTCACTAAAAAACAGGAACTCTTGAGACTTACAATCACTTAACATCTTAAGTGATGCTTCAAACCTCAGTTTACAACTATTAACACAAAGAGGAAGATAAATAATCATAACATTAAAATACGTCAATCTAGCAAGAAGTACAAGAAAGCCTACTTTGCACGTGATCAAGGTATTTACAGCTCCTTTTTGAAGAAGATGGCTGCCAGGCGTAAACGAGGAGGGGGTACAAAGAATGTGAAACATATTTTCAGGCCATATGCCTCCTCTAATGAGGCAGCTGACGGCGGAGCTTCAGGAGCCGCTGAAAACCAAGAGATCCCGGCCAAGCTTTCAACGTCAGCTTTAAGCTTATGGGGATTCCGAAAATGTTTTCCTTCGCTGCCAAATTATTTATGTTAACTGCGGAATATGAAAAGGAAGCTGGCGGATCACATTTAAATCGACTTTGTTCTCTGTTTTGACTGCTTTGCTGCCAGGGGAGATAATGGGAGCTTTGCGTCAAAGGCACGTGTGCTCTTCCATTGCTGTCGTGAGTGCATCAATTAGTCAAGTCGGGAGCTTATTCAGTATAATTCACCGTTGAGACATTAAAATAGCTTGCCAAACATCAAACGTTATGTTGTCAGTGATCATAGATCTTGATTAAGGCATCCGTCATCTGTCATCACGTCAGCTTTGGGGAGGGTTGGTGATAAATTACTATTAATAGCCAATTAACAAATGAGCAATCATGGTTCCTAATTATGTACCATGGATGGCAGGCAGATACACCACGGATTATGTTTTGAGCACAGATTTATTAAACTTTGGTTCATAAATTTCCAACATCACCCCGAAGTTTTTACATTCTGTAATGACCCCTAATGCACGCAAGAAACCGTTCTGCTCAACCCCCCAGATGTGCAGTAAAAGCTATAACCAGGACCACTGGGATTATACTCCAATAAAGGACCTCATTTTCTGGCATAGTTGTCTAAAAGGGCAAGTACATTTTTTGGCACTGTTATCTCCCTATTTGGCATTCTAACATTCTCAAAGTAGAATGATTCCAAACGCACGCACTCTACAAAGAGTTTTTAAGGAAGAAAAGATCCAATAGGAAATGTTACTCACCAACAAATAATGATGTTGCCTTGCATGAAAGCAGGAGGACACCTTTTTTAGGTCTCGTGAGCCAAAGGCTCGAAGAGACATTTTATATGTGGGATTTTCAAAGTGCTACCCACACTTTTGGCTGGCCTAAACCTTGAGTGCACGAGATCACATGCATGTGCACAGCTGCTCCTCTGCTAATTGCATTCCCCCCTCCCTTCTCACCCAGTCCTTTGATGCTCTGCTCGATTACTTTCACTTTCGCCGCTTTGACCCTTGCATTCCCCCCTCCCTTCTCACCCAGCCCTTTGATGCTCTGCTCACATCTCCCTCCTCCCTGGGCGTGAAGGGAGACAGAGACATCCTCCTTAATTGCTGTTTCCCCTCTGAGCCGAGAACACATCGGGTCCTGTGGACACATTATTGATCAGCTCCAAACTCCGATACATTGCTCTCAAGTGACCATCTGTCAGAGGAAACAAGCAGCAGGCACTTAAATGACCTCTATACATAATTATGCTTTATTATATGCCACATAATTTTACACCACTCAATGCAACACAATTCCACGCCATGCTACACAATTCTATGTCACATAATTCTACTCCACATCACATAATGCCACTCCACATCATGCCACATAATTTGACAGAACACCACATAATTCAACAAAGTGTAACATAATTCCACTCCTCCCTACATGACTCCACTCCACACAATGGCATTCCACATCACACAATTGCACTCCAAGTTACACATCTGCCCTTCATGCCACACAACTGCTCTCCATGCTGCACAATTCCATGTCTCACAATTCGACTCCACACCACAGAATCCCACGCAACCAAGTTCCACGCAACGTAATTCAACTCCACACCACATAATTTCATGCCATATATTACCCCTCCAAGTCACATAATTCCACTCCACCTATTTTCAATCCACTCCATACCACATCATTTCACCCCATGCCACATAATTCCACACCACTCAAGGCCTCGCAGTTCCATGCAACACAATTCCACATCTCATAATTCCACTCATGCCACAAATTTCCACTCACACAATTCCATGCCACATAATTCTACTCCATACCACATAATTCCACTTCAGTGCACAACATATAATTCCACATCATGCCACATACTATGCCACATAATTTCACTCCCTACAACATAATTCCACTCTGTGTCACATAATGCCTCTTCCCTTTCGTGCCACATAATTCAGATCAACATATTTCCACTCAACTCAATTCCTTGCCATGCGACACAATTGCACATCACATAAATCCATGCCACATAATTCTACTATATGCCACACACTTTCACTCCACACCACATAATTCCACACCACGTCACATAATTCCACTCCACATCACTTAATCCCACTCCACACAATTGCACTCCATGTCACACAGTGGCACTCCTTACAATTCCATGTCTCAAAATTTCACTCCATGGCACACAATTGCACGCCATACAATTTCACACCACACAATTCCATGCCAAAAAATTCTGCGCCACTTGAAGCCAATCCATGGCATGTAATGCCATGCCACACAATTCAAATCAACATAATTCGGCTCCATGCCACATAATTCCACGGCACGCAATTCCACTCAACACCACACAATTCATTACCATGTCACATAATTCCACTCCATGCTATATGATTTCCACTCCACTCAGTGACACTCCATGTCACCCAATTGCACTCCACATCACACAATTGCATTTCACGCCACACAATTCCACGTTGCACAATTCCACTCCAGTCAACACAATTACACTCCATGCAACACAATTATGAACCACACAATTCAACTCCATGCCACCTAAGTGCACTCCACCCTCATATTTCCAATCCAAGCCACATAATTCCACTCCATGTCTCATAATTCCAATCCTCTCAATGCCGCACAATACCATGCCAAACAATTCCATGCAACACAATTCTTCTCCACATAATTTCACGCCACCTAATTCTACTCTACACCACATAATTCCACTAGTCAACACCCCACAATTCCATGCCACACAATTCAACTCCATCCCACATAATTTCACTCCATGCAACATCACGACTCCACATCATGCTACATAATTCCACTCCATGAGACATAATTCCACTCCATACCACATAATTCCACATTGTACCACACTGTACCACCTAAATTTAATCTCCCCAAACCAACATAATTTCACACCACACAATTCCACACCAGACAATTCCATGCCAGACCATTCCATGTCACATCTCATAATTCTACTCCACGGAGCATAATTCCACTCCTTGCCACCTAATTCTATGCCACACCACTTGATTTCACACCATGTCACATAATTCCACTTCACGGCACTGAATTCCTCTCCACACAATTGCACACCACGTCACATAATTGTAGTTCACGCCACACAGTAACATGTCCATCTCAGTGAATGCAAAATAATTCCACTCCACATAATTCCATGCCTCATAAAGTGCTCTCCACTTCTCATAAATCCACACCACATAATTCCATTCCATGGCACACAATTGCATGCCACATAATTCCATACCACACCCCATAATTCCACACCACATCACATAATTCCACTCCACCCCCATACTTCCTCTCCGCAGAATTGCACTCCATGTCACACAATTGCATACCACGCCACACAATTCCATGTCTCACAATTTCCCTCAACACCCCACAATTCTAGGCCACACCACACAAATCCACACCAATTAATTCCATGCCATACCACATAATTACACTCCATGGAACGTAATTCCATGCCACATAATTCCACTCCACTATTAATGAATCCACTCAATAACATAATTCCACTTAGCGGCACATAATTCAAGTCCACCACATAATTTCATTCCATGACACATATTTCCACTCCATGACATATACTTCCATTCCTCTCAACACAATTCCATGCCACACAATTCCATGCCACACAATTCCACTCCACACAATTCCACACCACACCATATAATCCTACTCCACGCCATGCCAACTAATTCCACACCACATCCCTTAATTCCACACCATGCCACATAATTTAACTCCAGGTAACATAATTCATTTCCATACAATTGCAGTCTATGCCACACCACGCCAAAGAATTCCACATCTCACAATTCAGCTCCATGCCACACAGTTCCAAGCCACTCAACATACTTTCATGCCACATAATTTCACCCCACACATCATAATTTCACTCTGCATATTTCCACTCTACTTGACAACACGTAATTCTACTCCCCTCTACATTTGCAGAACAAGCATTTGCAATGCAATAGGTCTCGCATTTACGCAAGTTTGAGCTACTCACATTACAAATAACAATGCCTTTTATTTTTGTTTTCTTTTTTAAAACTTAAATAAAAGGCAGTGTCATTTACAATGCCAATAGCTTAAACTCGCGTGAATGCGAGACCTATTGCATTGCAAATGCTTGTTTTTTTAATAACACAGTTCCTTCCAACTTTCTGAGTTAAACAGTTTGTGCAAATGCAGAATATTGCACTCAGCACAAAACTTGCAAGATTTGCATATTCCTGTAAAAAAGGCGAATCTCTTTTTATTCTGCTCATTTTAGTTAGGCTGTAGAACTGGTGTTCAGATTTAGGATTACCCTGTTTTCACGCTATGAACCTCCGGACTCACCTATTTCCATTAAGAAACCCCCAGAAAAACCGCAATATTGTAAGAGTATCACTAGAAGACACTATAAGATTGAAGCACCAGGCCTTAAAATAAGAAAATAAATTGTGTCATGTTTCTGTACTCCACATGCCTTCCTGAAATCACTGCCGGGTTGATATCCATGCCTGCAGTTGATTAGAATTTGAGCAAATAATGAATAATGTTTCTCCTCTATCTGCATAGGAAGTGAACTCACTGTATTATCTATCATCCGTTTGCATATGAAGTGAAATCACTTCCTGTCTTCTCCCTACTTCAGTCAACTCTTCAGGGCATCCCATCTCCAGGGCTTTCGTAATTCTTCATTGACCTTTAGATTAATTAAAATATTTACAGTAAAATGTGCGATGCTGTCACCCCGCCCCCCACACCCCCCAGTCTCCTGAGTCTGCAGAACAGCAATGGTGACCTGGCCCACATGAGCTATTAAGTCAAAGTTATTTGCACTTAAAGGTAAAGTGGAAAAAAGCTTCAGCTGCGAGAACCATTTGTTGGTGTGGACGTCTTCTCCTATACAGTTAGTTAAATATCATAAAATAAGGCGAGTCTCCTCAAGTTATGCCAGTTCTGTGCAACCCTGCATAAAACCTAGGTTGTCCTAAGGACTTGTGAGTGGACTGGGCCACTGACCAAGATTAATTGAGCTGGTGGACAAAGAGGCCCTTGCAATGCATATCATCTTAGCCTAAGAGGGATATACTGTACAAAAATCTGAAAAACGTTAAAAAAAAAGATTAATTGCAAATAGTGCTGATTTAAAGAGCCGTGTGCCCTCCCATCAAGGCCTGTTGATTATTCTATAGCAACTCAGTAAACACAGACCAGAAGATGTTAAAGGCTTGAAAGTCCAGAATGAGTAAACTGGACTAATAGATTAATAGATGGTGGCCCTTGCTCTGCTCCCCCTTATGACCTGTCAGAGACCTACCTTGCTACCCCCTGAAAGGAATAAAGTGCACAGTGCTAGTAAAAGTGTGTAATAGTTAGTCTGTCATGGGAATAGCTTTAGTCTGTAACAACTCCTTAAGAGCAATTCTCATTAGATTCGTCAACTTCCCCAGTCTGGCTAAATTGTGTGCCATGGTTTCAGTGAAATACAGGTCCGAAGCCTCCCTGCAAGTCCTGACTTCCTTTGCCCTAAAGATAGGTTGAAGCAGTCAATGTCGATCATTGGCCTGTTTGGTGCAGCAGCACAGAAGATGCAGCCAAGATTCTTTGCAGTAAAAACATAGTCTGCACAAGACCCCCTTATGTGCCCAGGCTGGATTAAAATCTGTGATTTGTAGGACAGAGAGTCTCATGTAGAGTATTTTCTTCCAGGTCTGTGCTGTCGAAGCATCGCAAAAATAAGGTTGAGCTTTTCCCAGGATGTATGTCATTTCCAGTGGCTCTGTAATGGAGCTGGGGCAGAATGTGTCTTTTTCAAATGATGTTACCAATACCTGTTTGTTCACTGCTTTTTTCCAAGCGGATAGAGGAATGTCAGGTGATTGCAGGCTTACTACTCCAATCTTCAAGGCGTCAATTGCCTGGACAATCCGGAGTGCCAGAAGGAACCCTCCTCTTCAAAAATGAACCTCAATTGGTGTTTGAGTGAGTCTGTTGGGGTTCTCGAGATCCTGATGAAGAGTTTTATTAGGTCCCCCTGGCAAGCAAAGTCCGGCCTGCCAAGACCGAGCTCCAGCCGCAACCTTGCTTTTCTTGTGCGCCGCGGTGCTAGCAATACTGACTTATATGCCTTGACCTGTGCAATAATTAAAGACATATCCAGGGCCTGGTGGAATTCATATTTGATTAGAACGTCATCTAATGTTCTTGTTAGAGATTTCATGAGTTCCTTCTTATTAATCCGTGCAGGATTGATATAGCAGTTTATTAGCAGTAGGCAAAGGGGTTGAGAGTTAAGCATCAGCCTTTAATTATTAAGACTTGAATCTCGGGTGCTTTAGTGCATATTTCCGTAGCTACAAGTTTGCATGGATGTTTTAAAAAGACCGAGAGCCCTCCAGAAGGCCGGCCTAAGATGTTCCATTTGGTAGCTGCTGCGTGAGATTTGTAGAATCCTGCCAAGGGACTAGTGTTTATTGCCCAGGTCTCCTGGAAACACAATATGTCACCATTAGCTAGAAAATCTTGTATTGGCTATTCCTTGGAGATTTTCCTAATCCCTGCAATATTCCAGGAGATTATTGACAGTTGTTGATGGTCCGAGATTACGTCCCATTCCCCGTCCCTGATGAACTGGCTATTGCTATTGTTAGGGATGCTGCCTCTGTAATCTGTGAATGCAGGAACAGATAGGCATAAATGTGCAGCGCTTTGGTTGTTACAAAATGTAACCCTGATGTTGGTAGGGGCACTTGGGCTTATTTGGCTGCTGCTGGCGACTTTAATACAGTTAGTGCACCGCAGAACTGAGGGGGCCCCTTTCTCCCCATGGGTGGGAGGAAGGACGTGCAGGTATTTCATCTGCCAGGGGGCTGGGCATCTTTGCCCCAATCTGCTAGCTGTTGCAATTCTCCCAGAACTGTAAATTGAAGTCGCTGTTAGGAAAATCCCACTGGGGTCGAATCTTCGTGGGTGTGCCCATGTAGTTTCAAGAATCGGACCCATTCCAGATCGTCTGAAGAAATTTGTGCAAGGGATGCTACATGTTTAAATAGGCAAATAATATCGCTCCTGTTCCAGAGATCATGCGAGTCCTTGATGTATCTAGGAGTGAGCACTACCTCCTAGATGCAGGGGGTTTCATCAGAGGTTAAAGCATCTCCTATTCCTTCACCCGGATCTTGAGGGCTTGTTGGAAGGTCAGAACTTAATGGAGCTTTTAAAACATTACCATGTTGATGGCTGGTTGCCCTACCTGGTATGCTCATTGGACTTTCCTTCCTTGTCCGTCCCAGCTGTGGATGTATGATAGGCCCTTTGGGCTTGCTGCTACTTCGGCCTTTAAGATAGTGAGTGCAGATGCCTGGTTACTGACATCCACCTTCAAGATGAGTATCCCCACTGCTTCCTTGGGCCCGAGGTTTCAATATAATATGTTGGTGACCTGGGGGCCCTGTGTGTTCCTGTGAAGGGGCGGGGCTAGTGGCCCTTGAATCTTTATGTCTTTCAATACCCCTGGCTTAGCCCCCTATTTGACTGCAAACAATGGGTAAAACTGCCTTTCTTTAATTTCGATTTGTGGAGTGGGTTGGATCATGATGAGTGGTTGCATTGACCTCCTGTTAACTTTGGCCTTTTTTTGTGTTTTCTCAGCTTTTTCTTGGCTCTCCTTGATAGAGGGGCGTCTAGTGTGGTTGGAATAGTTGGTGCTACTAAGTCTTGGCTATTCCTTATAAGCACTTTCCCTTCGCTGGTGCTGGCCCTCACTTGGCCCAGTGTAACTTCAAGCCGTGGCATGGGGCTCTGGGGCTCTTGAATGGACTCGTACTTCAGGTCAGCCTTTGTTTGGGGACTTGAGGAGAGTTCATATTTGCCACTTGGGCCAAGCGAGGGTTGCTGGGTGCTATTAAGCTGGTAGTTATTTTGGTGGTTGCTGAATTACTCCCACACCCCCGGGTTATCCCAACTATGTCCCCAAGAATCTCTGGGAGAATGGTCCACGTATCAATGATTGCTGCACATGCGCATGAGTAGGATTTTGTGTCCAGGTTCCTAAGAATATTTTCTTCCATTGCCTCCATCCTGCTGCTTAGATTTACTAGGCACTGCGCTATCGATTGCAGAAGGTCTATTTGGACCTCCATTTTGTGTACTGCCATAATAGGGCTCTGGCTAAGGTGTTTTTGTGCTTCGTTTGTGGCCGTCAATCGCAGATCTTCCTTGTTGTTAGGTGATTAGATCTCTAACAGTGTTTCCTTTATGTACGCTAACTTCCCAAACAAGTTTGGGGTTAGTTCAAGAGTTCTTTATATTTTTAGCCCCAGATTTTGGAGGAAAGAGGCTGTGAAGTCCCCCACCACAGTGGAGTTAGCCATCAGGCCGCAAGTTGCTGCATCGGGCCTTGAGGTGGCTGGCAGTGTTTCCAGGTGTGCATTTTCCGGGCCGTGTCAACTGTGCCGGTGAATTTGCACAGTGATGACTTGTTCTCCTTCCTCTTTGTTAGGAGCCTCCTTGGCGCTCCCCGGGTTATGTGTGTTCTTTACATTTAGAGATTCAGCCTCCCTTATGAAACAGGGATAATGTTACAGATATTTCTCCGTTGGTTGCCCTTAAAAGAGCCTGGTTCTGATGCCCCTCACTCCCTGGGGCATGACTATGATCTCCTCTTTTAGATGGGCAAACTAGGGAGGGGGAGCTTAAACTGAGACCGGCCCCTGAAAATAGGGCTTCAGACCCTTCGTTTTCCTCATCCATTGGGAGGGCCAGAGTTGATCTTGGGCTTTCGTTTTTAGGGAAAAACTGCATGACCAGATCCCGTTGGGAAGAGTTCGGTGATTGCTTGTTTGGTGGGTGTGGCTGGGCTGGGCTCCTTGTGACCGTTTTGATTGTTGGCGGAGAGGCTTCCCTTTCTTCAAAATCTGTGACTGATCGACAAGCAGTCCTCCTTTTGGGCCCCATTAAACTGGGGCCACCAGATTTTTGTGGGAGGCAGTAGGGAGGTTTCAGTGCTTTTAAAAATTGGTGGACACCCCAGGGCTCATCAGGTATGGAGGCTCTTGGGTCTTCCTGTGGCCTCCTGGTGCTGCCAGTAGACTTGGCAAACCCCTCCTGTGGGGTTCTGCTGTTGGTGGCCCACAGCGATCCCTGGAAACCTGTGAAGAATTTTCAGTACCTCCTTGTTCCCCAGCTGATTTTTAATCTCCTATTGCTTCTGCTCCCGCTCCAGCAAGCCGGTCCTGTGGGGTCTTGTTGTTGGTGCCCCACGGGGAGCCCTGGACAGCTGTATGGTATTTTCTAAATCACCTGGTTCACCAGCTGCTTTTGTTTCTCTCCTGTTGCTCCTGCTTCGACAAGCAGGTCATAGGTGTTGGTTCTCCCCTTCAAGCTGTCACATTCCTGCTGTGAGTGCACCCTGCCGGTGAAAGAGAGAGAAGAAGGTGGGGGCCGAGAATATGGCCTTCATGGAGGCTAGGCTGTGCCGCACCCAGACCTATCTGGGCTGCTTCTGTGGTGACCTCGAGACCCTCTCACTGCTGTGGATCACTATGGCCGCTGCTCTCTTTCCACTCAACTCAGTTGTGGCGGGGGGGAGGGGAAGGACCAGGGGAGCCAGAAAGAGCGGTTGAGGGCAGGACCAGGATCACTCTGCCACGCTAGGTCCGTCAGGGCTGAAGGTCCACTCGCCTGCTGTGGATCCGCTGAGTCACTCTGCTCCCTCTGCTGTTACTGCACTGGATAATCCAGCCTGACCCCGAGCTCAACTAGACATTCATGATCAGTTCTCAGGCCAGTGGTCACCAGCTTTCCCCTCCGAGAGACTGAGTGGCAGACGAGGGTTGCAGAGTCACAGAACATTAGTGCCTACTCCACGGCAGCTTGCGACTGGGGTTTCCTGCCACGCCCTCTGCAATTGGCAATTGGCCGTTTAAGTGACTTCAAAGGAAAGGAATGTGTTGAACCCACACAATCAGAGGACACTCTCCGAGGACACCAGGATGCTACCAATGTTCCTCTCACCATCTCCAGAGCAGTGAGCAGCAGTGAGAGCGACGGTGTTGCAGTGGCAAAGCAAGCAGGCAAGATGGAGGTGAGGTGAGTGAGCGAGCGGTGTGAGGCGGTCTGTGAAGTCAGATGAGCTTGTGCCTGAGCGCCCAAGCACACCCGGCACCCGCCATCCCGGCATCCGGCATCGGACACTCAGGGTGAGCGCAGTGGCAAAAGGAAGAGGCGGAGGCGAGCGGTGAGAGTGGTGAGAGCCTGAGTCTGCTCCCATGCAGCCCCGTCTCGTTATTTCTCGGCAGCTCTCAGCGGGACCCGGTGGCGGTTTTACCCGGCTTTTTACTCTGCTATCGCTATCACTGACCGGCTTGACCACATGACCGCCGCACCAAAAGTCAAAAGCCAAAGCCAAAGGTGAGCAGCGCTGTAAGCTGTAAGTGTGGCAAGCGCGGCTGCCCCTTAGCCGGCGGCCGCAGTGAGTGAGAGCCCCTGGCAGGATCACGGAGGTTGGCCTGGTTAGACAAGGTACAGCCTGGGACCCCGCCTTGTGTGCCCCGCTTGCGCTTGACCCTTCCCCACATTGATCCCTCGCCTGTATCTAAAAAACAGCACCTGGAAAAAAAAATATATATATATGTGAGGTGTTAACTGCTTACAGATTTATGTGTCCTTCCTCAAGCTTGAGGAGTGCAGTTTTGGTTCACATTTTGTGGGCCCAGAAGTGAAGAGGAGGTGCAGGAGAGGTGAGCAGCCAACTAAGACACCCAATCAACCAAGCAATCAAGTAGAGCTGAACCGAGCTGGACTACCAGACCACTCAACCAACTCGACTGGGAACTCAGGTGTGTCACTGCAGCCAACAACTCCAGCGTCACTTCATAAAACACAGGCTGTAGCAGCTGTATAAGGCAGCATAAGGCGTGCAGGCTTTCACCCCATACAATGATGTCAGGTCAGCTTTGTGGGACATTGCCACAACCTCAAACAAAGCGGCGGCGAAAGAATGAGGAGAGTGGAGAGGCTGGGGATTGTCTTTTGCATAGCAGTCTGAGTAATCCAATAGGAGATAAAGCTCGAGAACTAGTTAATTTAGCAGCATTTTCTTTAACTTCTCCTGCAGACGCTCAATATTCCAGAGTTCGTAGAAGGACCAGTCAACCACCCATCTTAGGATTCTTCAAGCAGCAACAAACTGTAAACAAAGATAATGGAACAGCATCAATAGCCTGTGGTGCCAATGGAGATCAAATACCTGAGAATAATACAGCGATTTCGAATGGCATAGGTCGAGACCCGGGGTGTATGTTTGATAATGCCCTACTTTGCCCAGGTAATAAAGAAGCCAGCAGTAATCACCAATGATTAGATAATAGCACTGGCACCTTTCCTACAGCGGCCAGTGTGGCCTTTCCATCAACAAAACCACAAACCATAGGCCCGCTTTTGGTAAAAGCTCAAGTTCACGCATCCATGGCAATACCCGGTGGGAGCAAAGGCACAATTATGCAAAGGTCCAGTCAAAATGAGAACAACTCCGTGATCAATATATCGTCTGGCCCGGACCTAAATTTTCAAGTGACGAGGTCTTTATGTCCCCTCTCATTCGGATACCCTCCCTTGCTCTGCCTAATTCAGATATTGTCAGGGGTTCCCAAATTATGATACCAGAGGCATCCTCCAGCCCAAATGACTGTAAGAATGCATTTAAAATGGATCCACCAAGCATCATCTTGGAAATCAGTATCATTAATAATGACAAGTCGACCCTGGTCCCAGGTAAACTTCCCGTAGATAACGTGCCTTCTTTAAACGGTCAAAGTAAGCTTGTGCAAGCTGATTCTTTGATTAATACGCTCAGCAGACTTATCATTGCTAGCAAAATATGATGAAAATTTTCGGGATGGAACTTGTGCTTCTGAAGATAAACTAAAAAGACCCGGAAAACGGAATATGGGGTAGTTTGCTCAATACAATGGATAACATCACCAATCCTCTTAATTTTCACTCAGTCAAACTGAACATCCAGGTGTATTTACTTAACACATTGGCTCTCTACGTAGCCGGGATAGATACTAAATTGCTTCACCTATCAAACCTGGTAACCAAATTCCAATCAGACAGCGCCAATCAACTGTTAAAATGCACTTGAGCCCATATGATTGATAAAATCTCAGAGCTTCCAACCATAGTAAGATCCATGGTGCAAGAGGTTAAGGTGATGTGGGACAGAATTGCACAAGATAAAACAGGCTTATCCAAACATAACCATGGTCCTCACCTTGATACTAAAGCTTCAATTGTGGGAACACCAGATGAAATTGGGAGCACACAGGCAAAAATCGCGATTAGAAGAAAATCAACAAAAAACAAAAATTGCTCCAATACTAGTAAAGCTCAGCAACATAATATAGCCTCATCAAAAAGGAAGGTTATAGAAAGTGAAAAGCAATCCCCAAAGGGAGAAACCTTACAAAATATACCTGAGAAACCCCAGGACTTGATGGAAGGAAACAAATCCAAGGACCTACCATCAGTAGCCAATGTTAATGCCTCCCAAATTACTTCCAACCTGGCACTAATCACTAATATAATTTCAGATGGACAAACTAAAAGGGCGAGGAAAAGATTAAAGAAAGCTCACAACAAAATAAAGAACTCAAAAAAATCCACAAACACTGGCTTGTCCACCGAGCTCACCACAAAAGAAATCTATCCAATCTTCAGAACCTTGGAATCACGTCGGTGCGAAACTACGGCTGGCCCAATTGGTTCGGCCATAATATGCCCTCCCGCCGAAGTGGCCCATGACTCCACAAGGTCAGAAATCACTGTAACATCTAATTCTCAAGTGAGTGGACAAGATCAGGCCCAAAGCGGAACTGATCGTCAGTGTGAGGAGCAAAATGTGGTCAAATGCAAAAGTGTTAACAATGTTGCCTTTTCAGAAGATATTCCAACTAACATCAAGCCTACAGTATCCTCTGAACAACCAATTGTGGATGACACCGTGCCAGGCGATGGAGTCATTCATGGCATGCAGCTGCCACTCAAGATCGCTGGTAACATAAAAAAAGAAAAATCAAAGAATAATGAATATTCAGATGCAACTATGAAAGTAGCATTCTCCCCATGGTATACTTCAAGAGGCCTCCATGATATTTTGAATCGCGGTAATATTTTGAAACTGTTGAACGCGATCCCAGAGTTTAAAGATCTAACATCGGAAGACTTAGATTCAGTTGAATTTAAACAAGATCTTAACAATCCCACCAAAGAGATGACTTTCACAACTTGGCACCGAGAAGAGACCGTCAGAAAAATTTTAGCAAATAAATCATAATGTGAGAAATAGGGCATCAAAATATGGAAAATCAGTGAAAATCAATATCCAACTTTGCTGATCCCGAAGTTACCAATTAATAGCCTTGACTCAATGGATTCTACTATAAGTATGAGATCAAGAGGTCATTCCAGGGTATTGAAAGGAGCTTCAGGGCCACTATCAAATTTAGATCTGTCATCTGGGATCAAGATTACAAGTTGCAACCCGGGCACCCGTGTGTGTGAGGAGCTAAAGAAAAATATAGCCCTCAGTGATGACTGGAGCTGGTTCCCTAAAATACTCACAAAAGGGAGAGCTGAAACACACGAATGATGCCTAAAGGGCTCAAATAAGGACACAAAACCTTTTAATATTTGCTCGTGGAATGCCAACGGTCTAAAAACCCTTATAGAGGATCTAGATACAGTAACCTTTTTTAGGGACTTTGATGTTTTAATATTCCAAGGAACTTGAAATATGGGGAAGGAACCCCTAATTGGTTATTATGAGTATTTAAACCTTGCATCCCGTAAGTCAGGCTTTGGTTGCGCAAGTGGCTGCTTATCCATCTACGTTTCTTTGAGCTTGGACGTCAAACATTATGAAATCGATTTCCAATTGGCGTGGCTCTTGTGCATCAATTTAGTCCTTAAACAACCTATAATACTCTTAAACGTCTATCTAAGTCCAAAAAACTCTGTCAAGATATCTCAATTTACTGCTCTATGGGAAGTAGTCAAAGTGCTGTATCATGACCACTCAGACGCTATGATAATTATCTCAGGAGATTTTAATATGCACATCCTTACTAAAAACTGTGTTAATAAACCAAGCAGAGCACTCACACAGATGTGCTGTTCTCAGCTTAATAAATATAACCTTGTGTTACTACAAGAAGACATTCAAATACCCACATTAAAAAAAACAGGCCAATTCTCCATCATCGATTATTCCATCATCTCAATGGAGCTGACATCCTCCCTTTATAAGTATCAAGAAATACCTAGGATAGAAAGTGATCACAATTCACAATCAATCTACCTGGCTCTACCACTTGTGCCAACAGCCTTTAGCCATAAAAGACTTGTGTGGAACTCGAGAAATCAAAAGGAAATGTAGGATTTGCTTCAACGTGCAATTACTAAAGCACTGACTGAGAAAAAAGAAGGGAAGTCCATGGTTGATATTTGGCCTTGTTTTTGTGTTTCCCTTTTGGATCGTTTTCCTCCTTCTAATACATCAAAAGGCTCCATTATGATACCAAAAAAACCAGGATGGTACACTAATCGGCTGCTTCGCCTAAAAAGAGAACTCAATAGAGCTATAAGCGCGACTTTTAGAAAACTGAATGGCGCATTAAAAACTTGGGAGCTTCATAAATTAAAAAGGCTCAGAAGACAATATAAAAACGAAATATGGAAAGCCAAACAAACATATTATAAAGGAATATGGTCCAAGCTGCATTTCTTCATGCAAAACTCAAAATCCAAAATTATTCTGGGGCATATTAAACAATCTCGAAAATGGTAGTAAAAGAGGGAATGGTGCTAATATCACCGAATCCTGCTGGGCGTCTTTCATTTATAATCTTTACAGTTCATCCCCGGACATACAGCTTAATAGTAATACTGTTTGCCAAAAGTCAAGGGCGTTAAGCAGAGAAGAAGGTGAAAAATTTAGAAATGTCAAGCACAATATCCAAGCTGAGCTACAAATTAAGGAGACATGGCCTACAGAGCAAGATAAAAAGGCAATAAGCAGGATCAGATCGAATGGAACGCCTGGCCCTAACGTAATTCCAAATTCAATTTTCAAAGCAAATCTTGAGCATTGTTCCGACATCTTAACGACTTCATTCAATGCCGTTACTAAATTTGGATTGTTCCCCGAGTCATGGCA
This sequence comes from Triturus cristatus, assembly GCF_964204655.1. Lineage (NCBI taxonomy): Eukaryota > Metazoa > Chordata > Amphibia > Caudata > Salamandridae > Triturus > Triturus cristatus. The sequence continues at coordinate 167,295,884 of NC_140595.1, read as the reverse complement.
AGGAAGTATAATTCGGCTGATCTACAAAAGTGGCCCACAAGACAACCCTGCAAATTATAGGCTAATTGCCCTAACAGATGTGGAGGCAAAAATCTTCTAAAGCTGTCTGCTTAACGACCTGGAAGAATGGGCCGCAAAAGAAGATTTAATTCTAACTTTCCAAACAGGCTTTAGAAGGGGCGAGTCAATGATTAGGAACTTGACCTTACTGACTTTATAGGCCGAAAGAGCCAAGTATAGAAAGCAAAAGCTATATATCTGTTTTGTCGACCTTACGGCCACTTTTGATTCTGTTCCCCGTAATCTACTTTGGGCCAAACGTTCAGAATGGGGTATCCCAAACCAATTGCTCGACATGATTAAATTGTTATATACTAACACATGGCTCCAGATCAAAGTCGGAGATGGCAGAAGTACAACCTGACGATTTGAAACTAAGAGTGGTCTAAAACAAGGTTGGGTTCTGGCTCCATGCCTTTTTAATCTTTTTATGGCCGACCTACCATTACATTTTAAAGAAGTTAACGCCCATTCACCTACCTTCTTAGGCAAAGACATCAAATATTTACAATATGCTGACGATTCCATTTTGTTAAGCCATACTGCCATAGGCCTAAAAAGATTAGTTGATTCTTTTTTTTTTTTTTGAAACCGTTTATTACAGAATCCAAAAAATATACAAAGATGGGCCTACAACCTTCAGGCCGGCCGCTAGCAAACAGGAGGAGCATGTAATACAGACAATAGAACGCACGCTGCGGCAAAAGGGAATTCACAGGAGTTGAAAGAGGCGTTGGCAGCCACACCTTCCGGACCCCACATGACGGTTTCATTTTTATATAAATAACAACAAAAAAAAAAAAAGCAAGTACACAAGGCAACCCACAGTCGGAAACAACAGCATGTGCTCCCCTAGGGGGGGGACCCCACTGATTCATAGGAATATCGAGGGGGGAATAGGTCAGGACGGGGACTAAGTAAACTCATTGCCCAGAACCGGGAAGACAAACAGGCTAAGGAGACGGGCCCGGTGACGGATCAGGCAGTAGCGGCGGGGTACAGATTCCCCCACGGTAAGCGTTCCAGGGGACCCATACTTTCACCCACGTCCCAGGCTTACCTCTTGCAACATACACCACCTTTTCCCGAAACATACACCAATCCATGTTGTCCTTCCACGCCGAGACAGTCGGCGACCTCTGGGAACCCCACAGTTGCGCAATGTCACGTTTGGCCACCATATAGTTGATTCTTTTAATCACTATATCACCTCTAATGATTTACAAATAAATACCAAAAAGACAAAAATAATGACGATAGGTGGTACAACAACAGATAAGAAAGAATGGAAGATTAACGGGTTACATATTGAAACTGTGAAATATTATAAGTACCTAGGAATAACATTCGACGATAATCTGTCTTTTAGACAGCATTTCATTAACCTTCAAGCAAAGGCGACAGCCTTGTCCTTTGCTTTTAGAAAGTTGAGGGATAAGTTGTCTTGTCCAAATCATGAACATCTATTAAAGGTTATGAAAGCAAAGCTGATCCCTTCTTTGGCTTACGGTGCAATGATTTTTCGGGGAAAAGATGCGAAAATCCTTGATGACCTACAAATAAAAGTTTTTAAATCTGTCTTTGGGGTCCGTAGGTATATAGGACATGCTAATGTCAGACTGGAATTTGGTCTGAAAAGGCAATCTCTGGTACAGCAATCTGCCTTTTTTAAAACGTTATATTCTTTGTTTCGTTCAGACCAGGGCACCCTTGCAAACCAATGTTGGCAGGAGATAATGAGGTATGAGCATGCTAGGAGTTGGAGAGCTTATCTAAGAGAGAGTTTAAACAATTTTAAGTGTCCGCTCTTTGAAGAAGAAGTCAGGAGCAAAGCAGTTTACAAACAGACAATAAATCGTTCAGTTACTCTTCTATCGAGTCTTTTAGATAAGGATGAGCTCTCAAAAAAGAGTCACTGCTGGTCAGTTATCAACTCATTTAACAAATTAGAACCTCAATCATATCTCATGACCCATTTAAAGCCATTTCTAAGGAACAAATGTATGTTGTTACGGTTTGGGAGATATCCCTCAAAGGACGGAATCCCTACATGGGAAAAAAACTGGTCCACAAAAAGCTGCAGGTTATGTGGTTTCTATAATGAATCTTTAATACATTTTGTAACGACGTGCCCGCAGCTGTTAGAAGAGCGGAAGACTCTGTTGAAACCCATCTTTAATGAATTAGGGGTGAGAACATGTCAACAAGCCATTATAACCTGTCTCACTGGGAATATGCCCGGCCTGACCTCACAATTTGTAAAGTTCATTTTTATTGTAGAAGAGAAGCTACTAACCGAAATGCGATCCCCAACACCAATCACCTGCCTAGACTGATAATGATTGTTATTGCAGGAACATGTTGCCTAAGCCATTAATGCTAAAATGATAATTTGTTCCTAAAGGTTTGTGTACGACTCAGAATCAGGACGTTCTAAAAGGTTTTAAATCATCTATAGTGATTGGAAAAACAAATTCGAGATTTAAAAGCAGAGAAAAAAGAAAAAAAAAATGGTTTTAAAAAAAAAAAAGAGAGAAAATAATTTTTCCTTTTTTTGTTTGTTTTTGTTTGCAACAACTGGTCATATTTTAAACACGCATAATTAGCTGTATTTTGTGGGTCGGTTCTGCCGAGGAGAAAACGATCTATTTTTAATAACAGTTTTTGAAGATGTCCTCCAGTTGTTAGACTCTGTACAACTGCACTTTAATTATCGCTGCTAAATATAAGTCTTTGCACAATTGTACTTTAATTATTGATTGGTACAGGCACTTTTAATTATTGCTGCTAAATGTTTAGTATAAAGTTGTATATGTGTTCTATTGGCAAAAAATAATGCTCTTAACCGATTGTGTTTTATTCTTAATTGTAATGATTTTTATTAATCAACAAATAAAATATTACTTACTCTCACCATCTCCAGGGAGAACAGCAAGGGATGGACACAGATAGGGGCATGACCTGATTGAACCTGTTAGAACTAGGAAGTGCTTTGGACCAAGACCACTGTTCCACTGAAACCAATAAGGTAAGATAAGATCATGTGCCTCACCAAGCAGCCCATACTGGCAATCCCCACAATCACACTCAGATCTAGATGACCCAGACAGTCACATAGCATTTGCACAACTCAATGACCCAACCTCGTACACATTCCACTACCTACCATACACCCTCTGAGCACATGAGAAGTGAGGGACGCCTCGCTGTCACCCATAAGTCTTCTGGGTCCTGCACCCTAGCCAAGCAAGTAGCACAGAACTACACTGAGATGCTAACATGCTACTTGCCACTTCCTGTAACTCAGATCATCATTGTCAGTGTAGGATGCTGGCTGTCTATATAGTGCACTCAAATGAAGTATATTGTGCAGCAAGTCCAGTGAGACCCAGATTGGTATACAGAGACAAAAGTAGATAATACTAACGCTCTATTTGTGGTAGTGTGAGTGAGCAGTTAGGCTTATCAGATTGTAGTGCTAAGCATTTGTTGCACTCACAGAGGCAAGAAATAAGACACACAAACAAGAATACATTTGAGACCATTTTATACAAATAACACCAATTTTTATGTAGTTTTTCAGGCCAAGAACTTTTTTATACAGTAAGTACTTTTTAGGATATGATTTTTCAAAGTTTGCAAAAATGAATTTCTTTTGTGCACAATTATGCACCAGGGTGCTTAGGTCGCTGGTAGCTGGTGCACTACGAATAAGGGGACCACCTGAAAACACACTGCACAAGGGAACTTAAAGGTAAGTCTGAGGGGCCCCACTCAAGGGAGCAGGTTACAAGGGCTTCAGGACCAAGGGAGCACAACTGGTTTGTCGTTACCCAGGCCGGGCCGGCTGGATGCAAAGTAGATAGGTCAGCCGGGTGGCGCACGTCAAGCTGTCCTCACAGTCAGGAGCAGGCAGTTTGGAGAGACAATTTCGGGACAGATGGGCAGCTCACAAAGTGGGACTCAGGGGTCTGGATGTCCCTCGAAGGGTGCTTGCTTCCTGGGCAGTTGGAGTCCGGGTTAGACTCTTCGTCTTGGTGAATGCTGCAGGGGGTCCGGTACGCCGGTTATTGGTGCGGCACAGCTCTGGTAGGTCCTGGTGTCTCCAAACGTGGTGGGTAGACAGAGCTGACCCTCTGGAGCTGGTGTACTCTTGGTTTGGGTGCTGTGTTGAAGATGCCAGGGAGCAACAAGTCGGTACAACTGGATTGGCAGTTTAGTGCCTGCAGGCTGCAGAGGAGCAGTACCTCCACTCCAAGGGAGTTCTTTGGCGATTTGTAGAAGGCTGGACGAGCACCGAGGTTCATGGAGGACTCAAAGTTGCAAGATGAGATAGCACACCATGATTGTTGAGTCCTTAAGGTAGCAGGCAAAGTTTGGTTCCAATTTTCTGCAGCAGGGCTTCAGTTCTCGGGTCAGCAGCTCTTCTTTGTCCTTTTCTTCTCTGTGTCCACTGAATCTAAGTTCAAGGTCCAGGGATGTAACCTAAATACTAAATATAGGGGTGTTAAACGTAGTGACAGGTAGTAGCCAATAGGCTACTGATCTTTAGCGTGTATACACCCTCTAAGTGACCACTTCCCATGGGAAGGGGCACTAACCTGACCCTAATTGTCTTATTCCCCCTCAAACCAAGATGGAGGGAAATGAAAAGTGCGGTTCACATCGCCTGACCCACCTTGGGGGTGATGCTCGCTGAATGGGGACCCACCTCCTAATTTGCCTAATTTTCCCGCTTGTCCTCCTGCCAAATGTGGAGCAGGAAAGGTGGCATCCTCCACTAGTTGGAGCTGCCTGGGTCGCATTTCAAAGATGGCATCTCCTTTGAAGCTTCCCGCCTTGGAAGACGGTCCTGTACAGGGGAGGTGTGAAGCACCAATGCCCAGAGCAGACATTGTTCTTGGCCTCTGAGAGCGCTGACCCTCACCCCATGAGGTCAGAAACATGTCTGGTGGTGGCAGGCTGGCCAAGACATGTCAGAGACCACACCAGTGCTTTGCAGGTTTTCAGGGGACCCTCTAAAGGGTCTCCTGTCTTCATTTAATAAAACATCCAACACTGATATCAGTGAGGATTTATGAAGACAAGATGTTTGGTACCAAACATCTTAAGGTACATTGAAGCCATCATAGAGCTAGGAAACTCGTAATGACAAGTATCCAGACCATGAACTCTCTAAGGCTTCCCTGTGCACTTACAATATCCAGAAAGGACTTGATATTGTAAGGTCACATCTGCTCATGCAGATATGTCCACACATGGGATACAGTGCTGCCTTAGGGGTGTATGGCCTGAAGCAGGGGTGACTTACCTATACCTCATGCAGTGTCTGTGGGCATGGGGAACAGGGGTGTGTGCCATGTCGACTCTTCAGTTTTCTCTGCACCAAGGCACGCATCCTGCAATGGTAGTTTACATGATCTTGGTGAGGCGTTGCTAGCGTGGCACAATTTGTGCTGCAGCCCTAGTGGACCCTCTTCAGTTCCAATGCCCTAGGTACCAGGGATACCATCAATTGTGTGTCTTATACAATTTACTAGGGACTTATAGGGCCGCTGAAGTCATGTCAATTGTAATGCAGTTTTATGGAGAGAACACTGGTACTGGGAACCTGGTTAGCAGGGACCCAGTAAACCGAAGTCAAAGTTTCATCAAAAAACCACAAAATAAGTGGGGGATACTGCAACAAGAACTCAGTTCCTCAAAGTCAGTCTCAAGACAGCCTCTTCAACTTCATTTCCACTGAACCTGGGGCAGCTTGTCTCACAATGAACACACCCATAGGCCACATCCTAAGACTCGTCTTCTCAACATAACCAACAGTCCAATGCAAACCATCATTATGAGTGGTCTGGACCAACTACTTTTACATCCCTGTCTACCTGGTCAGAGTCCTGCCAACAAACCTAGGTCAACACAAAAAAGAAGAATAGAGCTTCAGATTTTTCAAACACTTCTTAATAGACAACCCAAAACTAATCTCTCACCCTATCCACTCTACGTCCAACATCTACACCCTTCTAAATACCTTTTTTTTTGGAAAACTATATGAACATCCACACCTAAATTAAAACATGCAAGTACAATCCAAAGCCTTCAGCTACCTGGTATTCTAGAGACCTTGCTGACAAGTCAAATTAATTCATTTTGATCCAAATAACTTCAGCGTAAGCCATAAAAGTGATCAATAAATAACACACGGCTCATACAAACATTACCACATTTACCTTAAAAAAATCACATTTAGCAGCATAGCCTACATCCACTTTACACAGGTAATTCTTTCCATTGTTCTAAAATTCCCTGAAATTAATTCATGATACGAGAAGTACAATTAATAATCATATTAAAACATGAACACTGTGTATGATTTAAAAAATATTTTAAAACCTTAAAATCACATTACAGCAGTAGCGGCCCTAATTTTTGCCCACATCAAGCCCAAGAAGTTTGCAACTGCGCAGACATTCAAGGGAAGTGGATCCGACCGTACCCGGGCAAAGTTGTTATTGTGTAGTCTAACCAACAAGGACAGTATATCAAGAGGCATCCCCATCTTTCGAAGAACTGACCATAGCCTTGATTGTGGCACCAAATCCAAAGCAGACTTAAGAACGACAAAGGTGACATATAACTTAACCTTGCCAATCAAAACCGTCTTCCAGTATATTATGTCAAATCTGAAAACTTGATCAATTGATGCTCTGGTTCTAAAACCTGCTTGCAGTAGGCTTATGATGCCATTACTTTCAACCCATTGTTGGATCTTTACTAGTGCCATTCGACCAAAAACATTTTGTTGGCAGTCAATTAAACTGATGGCCTGTAGTTGACTGGCAGACTTGTGTTCCCCTTTTTACATACCGTATCACCTCCGCTGTCTGCCAGGATGCTGGAATGGAATCACCATGGCTATCTCATTTGCAAAGCACAATGTGTACTTTACCCATAAGTGTGGATCATGAAGATATCCACTGGCACACTGGCATGCTGTCTGTTTCAGCAGCTCTCCCTCTAGAAAAAGTGGGCTGAGAGTTAAAGACATCCTCCATAGAGAAGGGTGGTGAATTAAAATTAAGCAAAGTGACATTCTGGTGTGTTTCACAAATTTATGGCGTCTTCATGATACAGGGCTGAAAAATGTTTGAACCAATCAGAAGATGGAACATAGTTCTGAGGTTCGAACCGTGATGTATGCTCACCTCTGGCCACTAATCTCCAAAAACGAGAATCATCCTTGGATGCACATGTCTCCACTAGACCTCGCCATCTCTTATTGTCCCGCTCTTTCTTGGCACTGTCCAATGATAGCTTGTAAGCCTTCCTAGTGGTCGCTATCAAGGGAGACTTTTTAGCTTTTATGTCTGTGGCTAATGTACGTCACTTTCTGCATATGCTATTAAACCATCTACTGCCTCCACATGGGGCCTTCTTTTTACTTACAGAGGAAGAAAAAAGTGAGCAGCTATTTCCTTGTTTGCATCTCAATGATTTCTTGCTTGCCTTTATTTGTCTTCCTCCAATGTAATAGTTTAGGCAACAATTCATGGGCGTCATTGCTAATATTTACTAGAAGTTCAGCTTTATCCCTTACTTGCTGCCATTTAAGGTGACATTTGTCTGCTGTGTGTTAAATGCTCCTAGATCTAGTGAGGGTTGAACAATCGACCCAACATGTATTGAATAGGCATTCCATTGAGAGGCATAGAGGGTTATGATCACTCTCCTCTCTAACTTGTATGATCATGTCTTTGACTAGTTGCACAGTTTTTAATCAACTATTATATAGTCAATGCAGCTTTTAGACTTGTGGTTGTTAAAAGTATGACACCTCCCAATCAGATTTAGTCCTCCAATTAGTAGCCTGTACACTAAGTTCAATTATGGGTGCCTTCAACTGGAGAGCAGCCTTCGGACAATAAACAATTCACCTGCAGAAAGGAAAGAAAATGGAATAAAAAAGAACTCCTGATGACCTCAGGAAGCTATAGTCCCTCCATGTGACACGCAGACAACTCATTATCACATCAGTCAAAAAAAGTAGCATACCAAAACCATCAATGCATCTTCCAGCAGAAGCAGAACACTTTTCAAGATAATCAAGCACTGCATGAACCATCTGCCACACCTGCCTATTCTCCATTTCACAGAAAAGTCCAATGCCATCAACCCCTTCTTCTGTAAATAAAATACAGATGATCAGACAACACATTAATAACACCAAGCCTGCTTCATCTTTCATGCTCACCCCTTCCTATACAATTCCGCAAGCCTTCAATGACCTACCTCTAGCAGATCATTCCAGAATACTCAACTACCTTGGAGTCACTTCTTAAGAGGATGATGTACTACCCTCATCCTTCATCAAAGCTCTCTCTCTGGATGTTTTTTCACCCCTACTCACGGTTGTCAATGACTTCCTCACTCAAGGCACCTTCCCTAAAGCTCTCAAGACAGGCCAGATCCTCACATTCCTAAATAAACCTGCACTAGACCCAGATGACCTCTCCAACTACTGGCCTACCAATCACCCACCATTTATCGGCAAGATCATTGAAAAAGCAGTCATTGTTCGATTCCTAGGTCTCATCAATGTTTACAGATCATACATAGCTGCATATGAACCTCTCCTCTGCTCCAGCTATCCAATGACTAAAATCTTCTTGCACATCATCCAGACTGGGATGTCTAGCACTTATCTGAGGTTCACCGCAACCAAGACAGAAGTTTGGTTATTTGTTAAGACTAACAAACAGTAGTAAACAGTAGAAGACTAGCTCAGTGATATGCACCGTGGTGGCTTTGAACCCCACCCTTCACTGCCAAGTCACTTAGAGTCAACCTGGACACCAACCTCACCCTCAAAGAAAACATTGCTGAAAAACACAGATGGTCTGGCTCCAGTTCTCACTTTCAAGGAAAGGGAAACAGTTTCTTCCAGAACTTCTGTTCAAGCATTTTTACTCTTTAAATCTGGATGGTCCTAACACCCTGTTCAATGGCCTCTCAGACTCCACACTTACACACAATAACAGCATCCTACAGGCTGCAGAACTTCTCGTCCATGGCCTGAGGATTTATGATCACATCACCTCCAGCCTGATTAACTTCCATTGGCCGCTCTTGCCAGTCTGCACCATATATTCAAAACCAGCTGCATCTTTTACAAAACCAACACCAGTACCCCTGCTTATCTTGCAGAAAAGCTTACCATCTGTAGTAGTTCACACCATCTGTAGTAGTTCATAGCACTCCCACAGCCAGAATGCAGACAAATAAGTGTTAAATAGAAAAAAACAAAGCCAGGGCTTTTCCATCTATGCCCCCAGGATCTCAAACAACATCTTCACTTCCATTAGGACTGCCCCAAGGCTGCTCCAATTTAAGAAAGAGTTGAAGTCTGGCCTACTTCACAATGCATTACACACCCACAACCCAGCTACCTCTCCTATCACTTGTTGACTTTATGCTTGTCTTTATCCCTGTACAGGACTACGCTGCCTTTTGTCCAGGATGGAGCTATAGGACTACCATATACATACATATACATAGGTTAGAGCTGTAGAACTACCATATACATACATTATTTCTACAAGGTTCAAATTGCATTTAAATAGGTATGGACTTTCTTCATGCTTTACACAAAAGCCCTTCCCCAGTATAGTAACTGGGTACATTAATACTGTCTGGCCAAAGGCTGCACCTCATTATCTCCAGGTTAATATCTGAATACAGTAATCAATGACTGAAAGTTGACCAATTAGTTTGATCCAGTTGAGCTAGAAATAACTTTTTTGTTGAAATCGGTGACAAATGTGGCTAATAGCTTCAATATTGCAAATCCACTAATATACGGATAATGTGGCAATTGTACATTCATATAGTTTCAGAAACCGTGGATATAATTGAGGTGCAGTGGGCCATTAAGATCTCTAGGCTCCTCTGCAACTGCACCTCCAGTCTAAGAATAGCTGCAAACTTGGATTCCTGACAGATGCTCAAAATAACATCTAACTAGGTAAAAGATTCCCACAAAATTCCCAGTATGCAAATTTATCTTATGGGCTTAGACTTACAATCGAGACCAGATCCAGCCCTCTTTGAACTATGACAGATATCTGCGTGGTTTTGTTTCTCTTATTTGACAGATAAAATTCCAGGCCAAGCTTTGTTCATTAGAAATAAATAAATTAATCAATCTCTAATCTCAATACTGACCGTCTTTGCCCCCACTAATACATGGTCCCATATCTACACTTTGTGGGTTTTCTGTGAAGACTAGGAGGTCCATTAGGATGTAGGGCAGAAAAAAACCCCGACCGCCATGGAAGCGGAAAACAACCGCAAATTATCATTAACCGCCCAAAAAATCCAACCGCGGCGGTACAAGGCCCAGAATAACCGCCCGTAGCGGGCGGAGATGGCCAAATTCTGTCCGCGGTGGTCAAAATTGCGGCGGAAAAACTAAAACCAGCCGCAAGTATAGTGGAGACACCGCCCCGGAAATTAGTAAATCCCCGAAGGTCCCGCGGTACGTACCGCCGTCTCCGACCCCCGGGGTCGCACAATGGGATAAATGGGAGAGCCAGTGGAAGAGCTGAAGCACCGCCACCGCGGCGGACGAACCGTCAAAAAAATATGGCGGATCAAGCCAAAACCCCACAAGAAGGCCAAAAAGTGCACACAGAAAACTAGACATGCCTCCCAAATACACAAAACACACCCCAATGACACAACCACGTGGCAAAACGAAAAAAACAAATCCCAGGACAACACACCTGTCAGCAACACCCCAATTGGACACACCCACATAGCTGAGTATAAAACCAGCCCCTTCCCTGACCACAATCACCACCACCACCTCCAAACCAGCACAACTAACCCCCTGCACAACACACACCATACACAGCACAACCACAACCACCACTCACACTCCTGCACCCACAATCACTTTGCACACCACACACCATGGCCACACAGAAAATGCCCAAATTCACTGAGAGTGAGTTGAAGGTCATGGTAGATGAGATAGTCAGAGTGGAACCACAGCTTTTTGGTACCCTGGTCCAATAGATACCATTAGCCACAAGGACACAAATTTGGGCTAGGATAGTCCAAAGAGTCAATACAGTAGGGACCACCCCAAGATCAAAAAAGGAGATCATGAAGCGTTGGCATGATCTGAAGAGGGTGGTCAAGGAGAGGAGGAGCAAGAACCGTGAGGACTGGTGGTGGCCTTCACATTCCACCAAAACGATTCACACAATGGGAGGAGAAGGTACTTGCCATACTGCATCCAGAGAATCTCACAGGAGTAGCCGGGTGACTACCACCACTCTGCAATGTACTGCCTTGCACAACTACAAAGCTACACCACCTAGGACACATACCATCCATCTGCACCACACACTCACAAAAACATGGCTCATAGATCCAACATTCACCCACTCCCATTCACCCCAAACATAGCTAACAACATAACCATGGGGGCATGTGTAAAGGCAGACAGCACTACAACAACCACCAGGCCCCCTGGCCCACACCTGAGTCGGATGGATCCCTCCCCCACCCCACCCAGGAGCAGTTGGAAGCCATTGCAGTACACCAAACAAACTCACAGGTAGGTAGCCATCACACAATGAGGGTGTCTGTGGTGGGGGGCCTGTACCACTACTCCCACCATGCCCCCTGTCCCACACCTGAGCAGGATGGAGCCCTCCCACCACCCCACCCAGAAGCATGTGTCAGCCATTACACAACCCGCATCAAACTTACAGGTAGGTAGCCATCTTCCCTGGGAGGGTGTTTGTGTCTGGGAGGGCTGCACTACTACTCCCAACATTCCCTCTGTCCCACACCACAGCAGGATGGAGCACTCCCCCACCCCACCCAGGAGCAGTTGGAAGCCATTGCAGTACACCAAACAAACTTAGAGGTAGGTAGCCATCTTCACAATGAGGGTGTCTGGGGGTGGGGGGCCTGCACCACTAATCCCACCATGCCCCCTGTCCCACACCTGAGCAGGATGGAGCCCTCCCACCACCCCACCCAGAAGCATGTGTCAGCCATTACACAACCCGCATCAAACTTACAGGTAGGTAGTCATCTTCCCTGGGAGGGTGTTTGTGTCTGGGAGGGCTGCACTACTACTCCCAACATTCCCTCTGTACCACACCTCAGCAGGATGGAGCCCTCCACCACTCCACCCAGGAGCAGTTGGAAGCCATTGCAGTACACCAAAGAAACTTACAGACAGGTAGCCAGTACGTGCACCCACCCATTTTTCCCAAATTAAATGGTGCCATATGACAACACCAGCCCTGTCATTGCACAAAGAGGCATACGTACCCCATTGCCAAGCACAGTGTGAACACAGGTAAGCTAAGGAAACTGTTACAACCACCAAAGTGTGACACACCAATGCACAAGTAGAAGAAAGCCTGGGCACATTCATGCACAGCAACTAGTTACATGTGCATCACCATGGGGCAAGTGCAACAAGGACCATTCTAAAAATATGAAAGCATGTGTGGTGGCACAAATCAAGATATGTACATGACAGGACAAAGGGATGAAGGAGATGACAATGGCCAGTCCATGGCCAGATGTGACGTCTGCTAGGTCAGACAAATAAACCATGAGTCCACAATTAAACACATGTTGTGCCAGGCCCTAGATGGCAACAAGTCCCAGTAAACCTCAATTGTACATGGTTCGCATGGTATGCCTTGACACCTCGCACCATGGACAAGTAATGCTTGTACTACTGCATCATGCCAGGAAGCACAGTACTACACACAGTCAACAACGTGATGATATGTCAATTTTGCGGTGTACAAAAAGTGAATGACACACAGCTAACACAAAGCTTGCCGGGTGCACTGCAATGACCATTTCACATCTGACCCACAGGTGACCAAGAACTCAATGCCGAGGACAACACCAGCAACCTGCAGAGCCAGTCTCCACCCCCGGTACAAGGACTCTCGGATGTTGACTCCCAGGATTCCGTGGACGATGAGCTTGAGGCCAGCCCATCTGGTGTGCCAGGGAGCAACAGGTCCCAGGACCCCAGTGTCCCCCCCACCACATCTGCGGCAACAACAATTCCACAGCAGACCCCTGCTGTCATGGCCCGTGCGGCCACCACCACCACCAGTGCTGCCTGCAACACCCTCCCTGTCCCAGAGGATGCCCAGCACACACCACCCATGGAGGAGGGCAGGGAGAGGATTCGGGTGCCCACATTGGTGAGGCAACAGAACGTGGCAGCAGGGCAGGTGGGAGGGGCAGGGTCACCCAGGGACACCAGGAGGCTGGGACCCACTCCCTGGAACACATCACCAGAGTCCTGGGCGCATACGAACAGGCCCAGGGACGAACGGGCCGGTCGGACGATCTGTTGCACGAGCTCATCCTGCTGATGAGGTCCATCGACAGACGAATGGGACAAATCGTGGACCTCTTGGGCCAGCAAGTGGCGGTACTGAGGGACAGGCATGCGCCCCAGACAACACCTCCGCCTCCCTCTGGTGGGCTGCACAATGACAGTTCACCATCCTCCCCTGCGCCCACAGAGAGGGGAGAGTCCTCAGACCCCACTGGCCCTGCAGCAGGCCCCCCTGCCAAACGACGAAGGGGCCATCCCAAGAAGACCCTGGGAGTATCTGGAGGCCAAGCACCTGCCAGACGGTAGTTACGGAGCCAGCCATGATGGCAACCCTCTCCACCACTGCATTGACTCTTTGGACTGTCCTTCCCCACACTGCCTTGTGAATGGCATCTGTCTGTTGGTTTGGGTCACCACAGCAATGTGGTGACTACTCGACCATCTAATCTACCACGACTGTCAACTCACTGCTCCCCCCAATGGAAATGTACACCCCCGTCGCATCTCACCATAGTAAATAAAATATCCTCACACACATGTTGTTGTGTCTGCTCTGTCTTTATTGTAGGGTGTACAGTCTTCAACATGATCACAATGTACCAGGACCATGGGCTGTATGTAGGCAAGGAGAAGTCGAAGGCACCTAGGGAAACACAACAGAACAACTGTCACTGGTCTGGGTGTGGCATCACAGACATCACACAAGCCCTAACACCAGGATAACCCAACATGCACATGTCACAATGGCCTCCAAGTGTCAACATACACGTCCCGTTGATGAACTCAAATGACATGTCCTAGAAACATTTCCAATCACCCCTTCACGACAACAGCAATATCATCAGACAATGGGTATGTTGCACATTGACACCCACCGTCAAGTGAAGTAACGGATGATGAGCTGTTCACGCAGGTCAACACCTTCCTCCTCTCCAATGTCCTCATCACTGGACAAGGCTTGGTTTGCAGGCTGGGGCCTTGGATCCTCACCATCATCCAGGAGCAGTTGAATCTCCTTGTGAATGGCTAGGTTGTGGAGCATGCAGCATGCCACAACAATCTGATACACCTTCCCGGGTGAGTATGCCAGTGCACCTCCGGTCTTGTCCAGGCACCGGAAACGTGACTTGAGCAGGCCAAAAGTACGCTCCACCACACGACATGTCCTCCCATGGGCCTCATTGTAGCGGACTTCAGCCGGGGACCTGGGATTCCGCAGTGGGCTCAGCAACCAGGAACGGTTGGGATATGCAGAGTCACCTAGATATGACAAACACAAATAGACACTGCAACGTCGCAGAGTCTCAGGGGAGCAGGTCACACACACAGCACGCCACACGACTAGGCATACTCACCCACAATCCATGCACGCTCTGGAAGTAGATTATACATATTATACAAGAAAAACAGGAGCAAGCCCGTTAACCCAGTTGAGACCGGATATACGTAATAACAAAAAACAATGTCTCAACAGGAAAAATGAATAAAGGGACCAATCAAAACACGATTCAATCAAGGGAAGGGCAAAATTAAGAGAGATCCAAGGTAGAGAAGGAATAGATTTAATAATTAGATACACAAAGGTATATACAATTCAAAATAACCATAACTAACAGACGTCTCCATTGCTTGGACGCCGAGGCCCCTTTCTCGGACTAATCCCGATGCCCGGACTACTCTAAGCCCCGTGGACTGATCCCGTTGTTTGGCAACCAACCCCGCCTACACTGAGATTCCTTCCCGTTGTTTGGCAGGTTACGATTCCTTTCTAATATTGCGGAATTAACCACCGCCGGATGCCCTTTCATTATTTAACTTGATGCCACCGTTGATGGTTGCCCTTTAAACAATACTGGACCTATTTATCATTCCCATTGGCCTTCAATTCGCTGTTGTCAGCCACAGACAATCAATGATCCCCTTCTAACTGTGCTGGACCTTATATAATTGATCCACCTCTCCCTGCAATTAACCTTGTAGTGTTTTCGGACCACGGACACAGGTATTTGGAAAATGCAATAACCATAGTCCTGATGATGACCTCAACTTATGGAGGTTGAAACGTCGTCGACCAGACAACATTATTTACAGCTAACCTCAGGGTCCTGTGAGACCTTCATGTATATATGTAAATTATCAACTGTATATAACTCTCCTTGACCTTGAATTTATTCAAATCATTTCGCCGTACCGTGTTGTCACTTCCACACTTTCTGTCACTGCGCCGTTCACTTTTTCATTTTTTTGTCAGTGCATATGTGTTAGTTATGGTTATTTTGAATTGTATATACCTTTGTGTATCTAATTATTAAATCTATTCCTGGAAGTAGATTAGCCATCAGCTGGGGCCCTATGCTGTTCCGCAGGATGTAGGAGTCGTGGGCAGAGCCTGGGAATTTGGCACACACCTGCAAGATGGTCATATCTGCCAGGCACACCACCTGCACATTGATGGAGTGGTAATGCTTGCGATTGCGGTAAATGTGCTCACTTGCCTGTGATGGCACAAGAGCGACATGGGTGCAATCAATGGCCCGAACAACATTGGGGATGTGTCCAAGGGGATAGAAGTCTCCCTTCACAGCTGGCAATTCAGCACCCCTGGGGAAATGGATGTATCTGTCCTTGTATAGCATCATGGCGGACAGTACATCACACAGCACCATGCTGAACATCGGTTGTGACATCCCACCAGCGCTGGCCACAGTCTCCTGGAACGATCCTGTGGCAAAAAAATGCAGGGCTGCCATCACCTTATAATTAGGGGTGAAAGCTGTTGGATATGTCCTGCGTGGCTGCAGGTGGGACTCCAACAGATCACAAAGGGTTTTCAGGGTAGCTCTGTTCAGGCGGCATTTGCATATGATCGCAACACCGTCAAGTGACGAGTCAAATTTGGCCTCCTCCTATTGGAGATGATAGTGGACACATGTCAATACAATACATCATGAGATGTGCACAGCATATCACGTTCAGGATGACACAACAACAACAATGACTGACATCTATAGTGACTAACAGACCAGCTTACATGGAGGGACACCTTCAGCTACACAAAGGGCACACCTGTCAACTTACACAAGACAAGTACCTCAAACAGCACCTTTGGCTATGTGAATGCATATAGAGATGTGGACACAGTACACATGTGCACGCCTGGGAGTCTAGCATCCAGCATATGTGTAACTAATCCAAGCCACTGTCTCATACCTAGCTGCTGTACCGGTCACACCTTAATGCGTCATTACAATGTGGCACACATCCACCACACAATGACCACAGTCGGCGCTGAAATGATGAATGTGTTCATGAGCAGACATGAGAGGCAATGCTAAATAAATCAACATTCATCGAGACGAGCATTGCTGTGATTGTCACTGGACCTCAACACATTGACATGTGTACACATTGTACAGTCCAGAACTACACTGTGCTGCCTACACCAACATCAAATCCTTAAGTGACATGTGAGTGGGTACAGACAAATCTACGTTACACACACACAAACATGGCATGTGTAGCCATCAGTGGAGTAAATTGAACATTGCCATTGTGTGCACAATGATGTGCCATTGAACATGTTGGCACTGTGCACTGTTGATGTTTGACAGATGGACTTCGCCATTGTATGGCACCCATATCGCGGTAGCTATCGCCTGGCACCGGCGATGTGTTACCAGCACCCCCATTCACACAAGTGCGGTAGTCATAGGCATGGAGACATGTGGAAATGGCGGTTGGCATGCTCCGCCGCCAGAATGTCTGTACCTCGTGTCAATGCATGGCACCCATATCGCGGTAGCTACCGCCTGGCACCAGCACCCCCATTCACACAAGTGCGGTAGTCATAGGTATGGAGACTTGTTGAAATGGCGGTTGGCATGCCCCGCCACTAAAATTGCGGTAGCGCACACCGGGCCCCTGCGGTGTTACACCTCCATGGAGCTCGCCCTAGAGCCAATGTGAAGCTCGATAGCGGTGGCATGATGTAATTTTGAAGATCGCGATAGGCGTGCTCCGCCACCGCGGAGGCAGTCATTGGCTGCATTTGAAAGATGCACCATCGCGGTAGTGCACCCCGGGCCCCAGCATTGAATCACCGCCATGGAGCATGCCCTTACAGCCAATGGGAGCCATGATTGTGGTGACATAATGCAATTTTGAAGATCGCGGTAGGCGTGCTCCGCCACCGCGGAGGCGGTCATTGGATGCATTTGAAAGATGCACCATTGCGGTAGCGCACCCCGGGCCCCAGCGTTGTATCACCGCCATGGAGCATGCCCTTACAGGCAATGGGAGCCATGATTGTGGTGACATAATGCAATTTTGAAGATCACGGTAGGCGTGCTCCGCCACCGTGGAGGCGGTCATTGGATGCATTTGAAAGAGGCAGACCTGGACCACCAATTGCTGCAGCTTGGCACTTTTGAAACGACCCCAGGGGGCTATATATGTGGGAGTGAGCCTCACATTGCCACTGCTCACAGAACCTGCTGCCTGAGACCCCTCACCTGCTGCTGCCTCCAGGGACTGCTGCCTGAGACCCCTCACCTGCTGCTGCCTCAGACCCCTCACCTGCTGCTGCCTCCAGGGACTGCTGCCTGAGACCCCTCTCCTGCTGCTGCCTCCAGGGACTGCTGCCTGGGAACCCTCACCACCAAAATCTCCGGCTGTTGTCTCACGTCCACAGTGATGGCAAGGACAGAGAAGATCTGTGCCAGTCCCTTCACGAGCGAGGAACTGGAGGTCCCGGTGGACGAGGTGCTCACACAGTACCCAAGGCTATATGGTGCCCCAAATGTCATGGTAAGTCTTCAACAGTGGTGTGGTAGGGCAGGGGGGGGCACACATGTAGTGGACTGATGCAGTATGTACCTGGGAGAGTGGGGTAGTGTCATGCACTGCCTGACATGCTGTCTCCAGTGGGAGGGTGTGTGTACCCAATGCCACAGCTTTCCCTCCCTGCACATGTATGTATGAGTGACCTGTGTTGTGTTGTCAGCCATAGAATGACACAGTAGGTTGTTCATGCTGTAGTCAGGACAGTGGTTGCTTGGCTGGATGTCTGTGTGTGCCCCTGTAGTCCATCTCAGTGTGAGCCCAGCTGGCCTGCACAGTCCACGCCTACAAAGACAAGGACAACTCACTCAACTTACAGAGTAGGACATCAGTCTTGTCACATATCACTCCAGCTCTGGTCCATCTCAGCACTGTGGTTTGCACACAACTGTCCCTTGTGATTGACATTTTGGATTTGTGATCTCATGTTCATCCTTGTGACCACCATGACACATTCAAATATTCACAAGACAGGGACATTGATGGCTGCACAGTCTTGGACACAGTGAGTCCACCCACAAATACAGGTTGACATGTGATGTATGTGTTGCTCAAGCAAACAATGGACTGGATATGTGGGCAGGCTATATGGGTGTTTCAGTGCTGACATCCTGCATGTGTGTGAGATGTGCAGGGACTGTGCTCCCCCTCACACCTGCATGCTTTAACATCAGCTTTTCCCATGCAGGGGTCCCATGTGGGCTGTACTATAGTCTCTGATTGACCTATCATTGGATATGGGATGATGTTGTATCTTGCTGCCATACTGATAGATATCGGTACATGGCACTGTGTCCCTGATCATTTCTCCCTCTTGTCTCCCATGCCTGCAGCTCAAGGTACACCAGCGTAACGCATCTTGGCGGTGACACAGCCTGAGCTGGATGCACGTTTGAAGGAGCATCAGCAGCAAGCCAGGGGTGAGCATTTGGGGAGTCTGACTTTGGATGGGAGTGGCTGCATGTGTACAGAGCCTGTGCCAGCGCTGGCCTCTGTGATGTTGGCAGTGTGATGCTGTGGCATGTAAGTGGCTGCTGGCCTGGGGGCCTGTGGCATTGCCCTACCTGTACTTGCAAAGTAGATTTGGATGCTGTGCCTTCACATTACATTCTGAGTTGTGCTCTTCAGGTTTCTTCTGCATTGGTGTAGTCTTGGGAATCTCATTGGAGGGAACGGCAGTGTGCCCAATCTGACTGTGCGTACATCAATGCGTCCATTGCATGCACCCATATTGGGGAGGGCTAGACATCTTACAGCAATGTGCAGCATTCTATTGTCCCCAAAGTACGACATGGTGGGCGCATGGGCTAATGTCCATTGTGGACTGTCATGTTGTAGTCTGGGTCTGTGTTGTCCCAACCTGTTCCATCCAGTTCTGTCATTGGCAACATGTACTGTGCCCCCATCATGTCCCTAGATGTGCTCAGAACTAGTTGTGTGTCTGTTTGAACAGAGCCACAAGCAGGGTGTTGTGCTGTGTGGTCATCACATGGCTCACTCATGCCTGAGTTTCCAGTTTCCACGCACTGCTTGAGTCTATGTAGTGAGTTGGCACGATGTGATTGCACAGGGTGGTGTGCAACATGTAGATTTGCTCTACTTTTGTCATGCATTGCTTGCATATGTTTGTTCTGTTTTTGCGACTGACCTGACCCTACATCTCTCTCTCCCATGCATCATCACCTGTGGTTACGGAGGGACAGGAGACGGACACCAGTGGGGGTGAAACTAGCACCACAGCTGCCCAGGAGCCCAGTGCCACAGATGTCACCAGCGCATCAGAGGGGGACAGGAGTCTGCTGGAGGAGTCCCAGCCTGAGACGCAAAGCACCACATCATCCGATGCAAGCGGGGATGCGTCCATGTTGGAGGGCACAGGGAACGGGGACTCTGCATCGACTTCCACCACACAGTGGCCATTGCCCACCCTCCCAGCCACTTCCTCTGGTGCTGCCCGTGTCTGCCTCAGTAAGAGGGGAAGAGTGTCCTTCACCCCTGGCACCGCTGCCCCTATCCCTGTCCCCCCTGCTGCCATCAGTGCTGAGTCTGTGGACCTTTGGCGCCAGCTGTGTGTAGGCCAGACAGCTCTCCTCAATGCCTTCATTGACCACGACAAGAAATTGGCCCAGGTGGTTGCTTTCATGGAGGGCATACATTCCGATGTGGGTGGGCTGCACCGGACAGTCCAGTCTTTGACATCAACAGTGACGTCTGCCCTGCAACAGGCACATTTTCACAGTCCAGCTCCAGTCCCTTTGTCCCCCCCCCCCCGGCAGTGGCCACATCTGACGATTGTGACCACGGTCCACATACATCAAAGTCACGATACAGTACACGGAGCACACAGCAGCAGCAACCCAAGTGGTCCCATGCGCAGACACCATCCCCACAGAAGACCCAAGGCACCCCAGAGCGCAGGGAGAAAAGCCCGTCAGGCGACACCAGTGGACAATTAGCAATTCAGCAGACCTAAGGCACACATGCCTCAGTGGCATCCCCATCCAAGGACTCTCCTGCCCCTAAAGCATCGCGCAAAGATAATCGTACAGTGTCTGTGCCCACCAAGGAGGTGGTGCATGCCAAGGGTACACCTAGGAAGGGCTCAAAGGCAGTATCACCAACCACCTCGACTTCCATTCCAAGCCCAGTGAAGCAGGGGCCGGAGGGCACTGTAGGGGTAACACCTAGTAAACAGGGGAAGGGGGGGCAGAGGCGAAGCAAGGCAAAGCGTTCCACTGGGTCCAGCACATCACCAGAGGGGCTGCCAGCGCTTGCACCTGCTGCTGCAGTGGTGGTGTGTGTGCCTGTTGTGCCCACACCACTTCCCATTGATCCCAAGTCAGGCAAGCCATTTAGGATCCCCAAGAAGTGGAAGGGCACCCCTCCACAATCTCCCAGCCACACCGTGACTCCCGTCTGCATGAATCCACCCCCACGTGCCACAACACCACCTGGTCCAAACTGCCCTCCAGCTTGCCAAGCCACTGATAGCTCTTCCTTAGATGTTCCGCTCTCTCCCCCTTTAAGTGCCCTGACAGTCCCTGAGACACAGCCAGCTCCCAGTCCGCCTGACAGCCAAGTCTGAGTGTTAGTCACCCTCACACACCTGTGTCTCACACAGGTGGGCCTGTACTGCACATTGTTGCCCCCTGACTGTGTTGCTGACCATGGAAAGGTACAGTCGCACACATTCCCTGTGCAGTTTCTCATGGAGTCAGTCTGCACTCTGCCCTGGCCACTGGCCTTGTTGTTCACTGCTGTTTTGCCCTTGCCTGTGCAGCTTCTCATGGACATGCTCTGCACTCTGCCCTGGCCACTGGCCTTGTTGTTCACTGCTGTTTTGGACCCTTGCCTGTGCAGCTTCTCATGGTCATGCTCTGCACTCTGCCCTGGCCACTGGCCTTGTTGTTCACTGATGTTTTGCCCTTGCCTGTGCAGCTTCTCATGGACATGCTCTGCATTTTGTGCCTTACTCTTCTCTTCTCATGGTGACTATCTGCGCAATTTGTGAATAAAGACAGTTGCTCCAGTTGTCTATTTTGTCAGTATCCTTACTGAATAAAGTTATTTTGCTGTGTGTAAATGGTTTACGGTGCCACATGGTCTGTGTGGCACTTCAACATGGTCCATGTTTGGGCTCACTTGCTCTCTTTTTTCAGGGGTGACAGGGTCTTTGGTTCTTCTTGGCATAGATGCTTGTGGTGGCAACGGTGTCAATTTTGAATGGTTTGGAGTTGTCATGTACTTGATTAGTTCATGTTGGCTCTATTGTACACATGTCAGGTTGGGGGCACTGTCAGCACTGGGTGGGTTTCTGCACACAGTATTGCAGGCAGGCTGTCCAGGGTCATCTTGTGTGTGTTCTTACTATATGTGTGCCCAGTGGTATATGTGTGTGGTCATCTGGTGATGGCCAGTCACCCTAGTCCCATGGTTTACTTTTCATGTGTGCTCTTGGATGGCCAGGTAGTGTGCAGTGTGAAGGGGGTGAGTTTGTGGGGAGAGTTGATGTGTGCATGCCTATGCAATGTCAACTACACACATGTCACCCAGGAGTTGTGTACCTGTTGTTTTGATTGTTCATCCCTGTAGATGTGGTGGTATGCCCATGTGTGAGTTGTATGTTGTGCACTGTGCAGTGTGTTGGTGTGTCCTTGCAGTTCTGTCTGACTCCTACTTGTTGTCTTTGTCACTTGTGAGTATGCAGAGGGTGTTACTGTCAATTCAGTGTTGTGTTTTGTTGCACATCCATGTGTCTGGTGGGTGTTTGTGGGGTCTGTGCAGACCTGCTGCTCCACACTGCCATTGTGGTTGTGTTTTCTCATGCCTTGCTGTCCTATGGTGCCTTCTTGCCTACAGTGTGGCATGTTGTGTGTGTTGTCATGCCATCCCCTATCTGTGCTTCAGCTGCCTACCCATGGTGGCACTTCCTCTCTTTGTGTATGGTACACTCCTGCCATGTCCCCTACTGACATGCAGTACACTTCACTTTGGTGTGATATGTCCCCTTGGTTTGTATGTGTGTGTGTATGTGTGTGTGCCTCCCCATGACTTCATTTGTGCCACTGTGCTTTGTGGTGCAGTTCTTTGGCCAGGGTCAATGTGTCACTCAGTGCATTTCACCAGTGGGTCATGTGTGATGTTTTGGTGCTGTTTGTCTGTCAAGGTTGCTGCTATGCAGTTCAACTGTGTGTGCTGCCCAGTCCTGTGGTCAAGTTGTTTCCACCTTGGTGTCCCAGACTTGTGCATCTATTGGGTGTTGTGTTGGATGTATGTGTGTTGTTTGTGTTATTGCTTCACTTCCTGGGTGTGCTGTTGTCTTTGTGCTGTGCTGTATGGTGTTGTGTGGGTTGCTGTTCTGTCACTGATGTCTGTGTGTGTCTGGTATGCTTGGTGTGCACACACAGCTTGTTGTGCATGCAGTGCTGTGTGTGTATGTTGGTGTGCATCTCCTGATGTTGTGCTATGTTTGCTATGTGATTTTTCTGCCTGTGCATCTGTTGATTGTTTGCTAAGTGATTGTTCTGCCTGTGCATCTGTTGTTTGTTTGCTGTGGTTGTGTTGTTCTGTGATGGTGCACTTCTTGTGTGTGATGTGGTAAGTTGTCTGTGCATTGTTCCTGAGTGATGAGGTTGTGCACTCCTGTTGTGTCTGTGCTCCCATTGCCTTTCCACAGTTTAGCTGCACCGGGCATGCCTGTTGTTGTGGCTCTGTGTGTGTTTCTGTTGGGTTATGTGTTTGTCTGTTGTGTTTGTTTCTACATTTGTGGTGGCATACCTGTGTGTGTGTGTGATGTTTGTGGCTGAGCCCAGAGATTTTGGTTGTTTGTGTGTGTATTGCCTGTCAAGTATTGGCAGCCTTCAGTGTGTTTGGCACTGGTGTTGTGTGCTGCCGGTGTGAGGGGGGTATGTGTGTAGATTCTTACTGGTGTTTGTAAGTCCTGAGGTGTGTAGATGGTCCCTGTGTGTAGTGCTGCTGGTGTACTCCTGTGAAGTAGTTGTATGGATGTGTGGCTTTTCCCAGTTTGACTTCAGGGCCTTTCTTTCATCGTTTCATCCTTGTGCCTATACATGGTTTGCCTTGCTGTCTCCCTGAGCTGTGTGTGGTTTGATTTCACTGACTGTGCCAGCTATGTGTGCTTTGATGGTGTGAGGGTGTTGTGCTCTGTTCCTTGTGTTGATGTGATGTACACATGCTTGTTGTGTGTCTCCATGGCCTTCCATTTGTGTGCAGCCCACTTTGGTTTCCCTATTTGTTGTGCTCCATTGCTGTTGGCATGTGGGGTGTGTATGTGTGTGTGTGTCAGTCTGTGATATGTATGTGTGACTGTGCAGGCTGTGTGTCCATTTGGATGTTGATTCCTTGTGTGTGTTCATTTGTTGCTTGTCCTCATTGCTTTTTCCCTGAGTGTGGTGTAGTGTGTGTCTCCCTGGCCCTGTGCTACTGTTCTGTGTGTTGTGTGTTCCAGTGCAGCCACTCCTACATTGTGTGTCTCCTTGATTGTTTGTTGTGTGGTGCAGGGTATGTATTGCCCTGGCTTGTTGTTGTGCATGGGGTGCACAGGGGGGGGCACATGGCATGTGCCTTCATGGGGTGTGCTAGTGTGTGGAGGGAGTGGGTGTGTTCCTGTGGTCTTTGTGCCCTGTCCATGCCTGGCACTGGCCCTGCCTTCTGCATTGTGCGCGTGTATTTGCTTGTGTTCGCCGCTGCGGTGACATGACCGGGACATTGCTGCATGGTGGCGGTAGCTGTGTGTCCAGGATGCAGCGGGGTGACTTTGTGGCAGGTGGGTGATGTGTGGGTGCCCTTGTGGATGTGTCCCTGTCCCCCCTGATGTGGATTTGGACCCTGTGTCAGGCCATGGGTTGTGTGTTGTGTGTTGTATTATTGCGTACCTGCGGCATCGTCCGCGGAGGTCCATGAGTTCCCTGGTGATGTAGCAGGTACAGCACCGGAAAGACGTGTAGAGCTGGGTCTATTGCGGTCGTGTCCGAGTGGTGTGGACCGGGACTCTGGTTTCGCGCTCCGTTGTCGAGTTTCCGCCGTCTCTGGTTGGGCGGTGTCTCTGCTGCGGTGCGTCTGCTTGCTTGAGTCATCCTAATTTGTGGAGCGGGGCGGATGTCATTCCGCACGGCGGAGGGTCTCCGTTGGCTCCCACCACTGCGGTGGCGGGCGAACTCTGATGGCGGTGCATGTCGCACCGCAGCGGTCGGAAATTGGCCTATGTTTGACCATACTAATATGGCGGGCGCGATGTCCGCTGCTAGCGGGTGGAAAAAGGCATTTTTCCACACCGCCGGCACAGCGGTGGTCCCACCGCCCTACATCCTAATGGACCCCTAAGTTATCAGAGGGTGAGATTGCAGATGAGATATCTATCTGTAGCTCAGAAACTTGAGGACATCCTGCGGGTCAATTTGGAAAAAAGTGAGTCAAGAGATAGAGAAACACTAAGAGAGATGGACCAATTTTCCACTAAGCATCTATGGTATAGTTAATTTGGTTAAGATGATTGTTCTCCCAAAAGACACTTTTCTGTTTAACTCTATACCTCTTACATTCCTCAAGGAGTCTATCGCTAAATTGGAGGGAAAAAGTGGGAGCTTATTTGGGCCTCAAAAGGGACCAGGATTGCATAGAAAAAACTTAGGAGGATGTTTGTGGTTGGAGGGCTGGCTTTGTCTGATCTCCAAATGTATTGTTATGCATTCCGCTTTCAAAATGTTCAGATGCTGGCCAACAAACCAGATTGATCCTCAATGGGTAAACTATATGAGGCAATGCTTAGTGGATTGGGGCAGAGTCACTTCTTGTTCAATGGGGATCCGAAATTGTTTTAAAAAGTTAGGCTGAAACTTTTAAAAACAGCGTTAACAACTTGGGTATACTTTAGAAAGAGCTTTAGTATCCCATATTATACGTCTTCAGATACAATCTGAGATTCCCCGGGTACACCAGAATGTTTGGAGGACCAGTTTAGCTGCCCTCTAAAGCAAGCTGGTCTGAACTGTTGGGAACATTTGAGGGTAGGATCTGGATTAGTGGAGTGGCAAGATTTAAGTGCACGTACTAATGGCCAGCTAACGAGATTCATATTTTATCAGCTAGAATCATGGTGGGCAACTCAAGAGAGGGTAGAGGAAGAGGAGGAGGAATGGTTTGAATGGGGGATGAAGACTGGCCCATTGAAGAAGGAAGTATTGGTATGGTATTAGGACTTCCTTGAGGCTGATGACAAGAAATATCCTGGTTTAGCCTCAATATGGGAAGACAGAACCATAGAGGGAGATAGGAGGCAGATGTGGCAAGTATCTTATACTACACTATATGCAGTGGTGAAGCCTACCTTTCTTAAGAGAAATCTTCTGCCACGACCCACAGGGTCTATTGTAGTCTGAGTAAGCTGTCAAGAATGGCTGGGCAAGATATCGGATGTTCAAAATGCAAGGACATAAAGGCAGATGATATACACGTTTATGCAATGTTCAGCATTGGCCTCCTATTGCTATACTGTATGTAATTTCATCAGCGATATAATAGAGCACCATATAGAGGTAAGCCCTCAACTCGTCTTTTTGGGAATCAGTCCTGATGGCTACTTTGGTTTGAACTCTGCCAAAAAGAAGTTTGTCTTTTACGTGGTACTGCTGGCAAGACGAGAGATATGTAGGCTTTGGAAATCATCAAATGTACCGCTTTTTAAAGACTTTTCCAAGAATTTCAAGTTAATAAGTCAGACGGACATAACCTGTGATCCCCGGAGCCTTGAGAGAGTCTGCAAACACTATATTGATTGGCAAATAACGAGGGGGGTCCAATGATTAAGCCATGCCTGCTGTGTTTTTGAGGCTGAGGAGGCCATTTCGGAACAGCAATAATCTTTTGTGGGTGTCCCCCCCTTCCTTCCGGGGGAGACGGGGAACCCACACTAGCAAGAGATGACGTGATAAGGGCATAAAAAAAACTATGTTATCTACACATTGAGGCACTATAAAGTATTACGCCTGTGCATACACAGCAGATTCCAGCAACTCAACAATAATGACTGCACTGTGTAACATTCATGAAAAATTGCTTGATGTTCAACACAGGACCATACATCATATTCATAACCTTTTAACTTCGGTGTAACCCAACTGAATGTCTATAGAAGATAGGACACTGGTCTAAGCAATTTCTTCAGTTTGAAGATCAAAACAAAGCATACAAATACAGAAACCAAATACATCAAACAGGTACACAAAATCTGAAATATATATTGTATTTACTTCTCAAACACAACTATACAAAAATTGAGATTTCAATTTTAATGGGAGGTTGGGGCTCCTCTAAATTCGATTGTATTTCTTAAAAAAAAACGTATTTGCTACATTATAGCATATCACAATTCGTTTTTGCTCCTAAGGCATGCTCTTCTTGCAGCGTACAACAGTACTACAATTCAGGCCACCAGCTGTCCATACTAGATTTTGTTTGTTGTAGTTTCACTGCTCTTAAGAATCAAGCTAAGGATTTAAACTTAATTTTTAGACTCTAATTTTTAGACTCTATTTACAAATTTCATGCCATTTACAGAGGGTTTTGAAATGTTCAAAATGTGATCATTTATGGATATATCCTTTATAAATCTGCTAATATTAGTGGAGGACCCCCTAAGTAGGCGTAACGGGCGATAGGTTAAGTACCGCTCTCGAGGTGCATTCAAAGGACAAGCATGAGGAATGTGTGTCAAGTATTTTGCCTCAACACGAGTGCATGCCATGTATAAAGCAGATACTGCATATAGGGTATCATGGCATTACAGCAGTGCATTCTGCCATTTGCATTTCCTTTAAAATTACTACAATGACTCCAGTGATAGAAAAACTCATGAGTGAGAAACCCTGTGACTAAACACGCTTAATACCCATATACGTTGCAAAATGCTTTCCGTGTGACCAAGTATGTTAAAACACTTTGAAAATGTCCACACAGAATCGTTATCACCAGAGGCCATTGAGGAATATAACACCGGAGACGGAAAATGTTTCCAGCTTGAACCAACCCCATATCCCATGATCCAAAGCAGGGAGGGGTCAGATCATAGGGGCAAGAAAGTGGAACTCAATCATGGTGCCCTACTTTAACCTCCATTACTCATGTTACAAGTACAATAGAAGGAAATGTTTCTTAGCAAGATGTCTGTGCAAATGAAAGATCAACATTCTTCTGTGTAGGTTTGTGTTGTGAATTTCATAGGCCTGGGTCTAGATGTGATAACAATAGCATTCAATGGTGCACGTTCTGACTGAACACATGCTTAATGTATTTTATGATTCTAAAATTATATCAAAATGTAACAAATAAATATATATATATATATCTATACATACATATACCATTAACATAAAATCTATTTAAAAAACATTTAATTAAAAATTAAAACATTAAACTATTTAAAAATCTTTAAACTTACATTTCCCACTCCAGTGAGTGCAACAGTAGGGAAAGTGTTGGATAGCGAGGGATAACATTTACTATTCCCACTCCAGTCAGTGCATCAATAGGGAAAGTGTTAGACAGCGGAGGGACATTTGCTATTCCTACTCCAGTCAGTGCATCAATAGGAAAAGTGTTGGATTGCGGAGGGGTAAATTTTACTTTTCTCACTCCAGTCAGTTCAAAATTTAAAAAAAACAAAATATCATGAACAAAATAAAAAAATATATTTTTTAAAGTAAATAAAAACAAAATATATGTTAAAAATAATTACAAAAAAGGATTTTTATATAAAAAACATAATAACATATTATAATGTTAAATACATATCACAAATAACTACAAATATTATATTAAACACAAAAATTATACTTTCCAAACAAATAAATATTTTTATTTAGAAATGATTTATTAAAAAACATTAATTATTACATAAATGTATTCTGTTTACTTCCTATGCTATAACATCACACAACTCACAACCCACATTAAAAAAATGGCATAATTAACATAATTACTTATCAATTAAACGAATATGATTTTTTTTTTTAAACAAATACAATTTAATTACCTTCTCAACCTTTACACCTATAATCCCCACAACCCACACGTAAAATTAAAATGTAAAAAATATAAAATACACAATTAAAAAACGTTTTCAATTAAATAACTAATAGTACTTAACAACAAATTATAAGGTAAGTAACATTAATTTACTCCCCCCTTTACCCTATAAACCCAAAACCCACAAAAAAATAATTAGGCAATTACCTGAATTAATTAGCAATTAATTAATTAATATTATTTATCAACTAATCATTAATTAATTAAAAATAAATTACTTCCACCCTTTACCCCTAAAAACCCCACAACCGGCACCTCAAATTAATTACACAATTACCATGAATAATTGCCACTTAATTATTTAATATTAATTGAAAGCGAATTATTAATAATTAAAAATAAATTACTTCCCACCCTTTACCCCTATAAACCCTATAACCTGCACCTAAAATAATTACACAATTACCATAATTAATTGTCAATTAATTAATGAATATTAATTAACAACTTATTATTAATTAATTACAAATAAATAACTTCTTACCCATTACCCCTATAAACCCCACAACCCGCACCTAATACGTACCCAACAAAATTAAAAACACAATAAACGTTATAAAATCTCAATTAAAAAATATTGTGTTTAGCACGCAGATCTTGTCAATGCTTGGGGCCACACCCGGGAAAGGGGTTGAGGATGGGAAATGAACAATTTGGGAATCAAATATGATATTAATATTTGGTATATTTGGGATTGTTCTTTAATATGTAATGAAATGGCTGAACGGATTAATAATCATATACCGCTTTCCAGTCGATATGTCCAGGGTACATATAATCAGGCAACGGGGCAAGCGTAGGCGCACTGATTATACCGACGCCCACACCTGGGTACTCCAGGACCCAGGATGCCTCATAGGGTGGTAAGGGGGGGGGGGGGGGTGGGCAAGCAGGTGGAAGGGAGGGAAGGGTTGGGATAGGGGGAAGACCAAGGGAAGACAATCAGTGAAGAGAGTACCTTTAGTATTTCAAAAGAAGTAAACTTGTTAGTAGGACTTAAAGAACTAATCAAGGGCCAGGGAGGAAGAGTATGGCGGTTAAAAATAACAATGATTGTTTTTACACGACGTAAGATTTATAACATAGATGGCTAGACTACGAATTGTATCCTTAAATATTTGCGGACTCAACGATGTAAAAAAGAGACAAACCGTAACAGAAGGTCTCCATGCTATGGAGGCCAATATAGTTTGCTTACAAGAGACCCATATAGAGAAAGGCCAACAACATCTGCTGAAATCACTGGGTTTTCAACTTATAGTTGCATCCACTCAGGGAACTCGTACGAAGGGAGTGGCCATTCTTGCTAAAGGAGGGGGCTTACAATTTAGGCGATCACTTGCAGACAAGCTTGGGAGATGGGCCATTACTGAGTGCCGATACAATAATGGGCAGAATACGGTGACCCTATGTACAGCTTATGGGAATCTGGAGGATGACCCTGATACCCTTCTAAGCATTTCTAATGAATTAGTACATTGGCCCTTGCCTCTTATTGTGTGTGGTGACCTAAACCTTCACCTACCCGGAGATTGGACTGCTGGCCCTGCATTTAACTATCAAGGGAGAAAACCTAAAGTCTTTAGAGCGTTTAAAGACTTGTGTGAACGACATGGCCTGCTGGATGGATGGCAGTTGGGGCACCCCGGGGACCAAGGATTTACTTTCTTTTCCCATTCCCATTCTCGTCATGCCCGTCTAGACTATATTCTTCTATCGAATTCCATTAGGGATGGCTGTACTATAAGGAAGCTTCCAAGGGTATTATCCGACCACAAACCTCTAGAACTGAATATTGCATGTAGTAGTACTATCCGTACTAGAAACCTTTCGACATTTGAAAGAGCCTTCTTAAGAAATGAGGAGTACCGTATTCTTATGAGAGAGTGGCTACCATCTTTCTTAGAAATAAATATGGACAGTGCTCCTGTTGAGGTAGTTTGGGATGCAATGAAGGGTGGCATCAGAGGGGAGACATTGCAATTCTCAGTACGCACTAACAGGAAAGGTAAAGAACAACTAGCCTCTTTATATCAGAATTTGAATAAAGCTGAAACAGATTTGATTATAGCTCTGCAAACAGGCCAGGGTACCGAAGGACTAGCGCAAGTTGCAATCGCGAGAAATAAGATATCTGAGATCTTTATAGAAAAAGCGATCACTAAGGCTATGACGTACAAAGAAAAAACTTATGAACTCAGCGAGTAAGTAGGGCACCATCTGGCTGTTCGTACAAGGGAGGAGATGACGGGAAATATCATCATCATCATCATAGTCTTTATTCGAATTTAAAAAGAATTCATACAAGACACAAACATGTACAAAACACAAACTTATACAAAAAAAATATATATATATTACTAATGACATACCCTATATAATGCATAAAATCACCAAATAAATACCTAAAAGTTACTATTAAGAAAGAATTAAATATGTCAGCAGACTAAAGATGGGAACATTATTAAAATACAATGCAAAAAAGAAAAAGAAAACATCCGTTGGAACAAAGAAAAATTTCAGCCAACGTCCCAGCAACATAAAGCCTCACGGAGGTACTCCCACAATTTCCTTAAGAGCCTTGTGCCTTAGGGACCAAGCCCAACCCAAGTATTTAGCTAGGGCAATTGAAACAACTGGAAAAGTGCTTGTGCATAAAAGTCTTAGAACAACAGCAGAGCTCCTTGTGGCCAAGGTTTTACACATAGGAGACAACCATATTCGTCTAGGGATGGCGCATGCAGGGCAAACAAACAAAAAATGGGCAGTTGATTCCTCGTGAGAGCCACAGGCAGGGCATGTTCCTACACTTGCTCCAAACCACCTGCTAGTAAGGGCCCTGAGTGGGAGAGAACCTGCTCTGAATTGGAAGTAAAGTTTCCTATCTCTAGGTTGGGTAATCAGATCCCAATAAGGTTCAAAAGCTGGAGTGACCTTCGCCTCCAAATATCGACTAGTCATCGTGGGGGAGTTAGAATCACTCCAGACCCGATAGTTTACCCGTTCCCAATAGAGCGTTTTCAGGAGTCTTTTAGGAGGAAAAAAGGCAGCCACTGGGTCGCTCCATAGCCCCTCCAATCCCAGGTCTATCAATGTCTCCCGGAGGTTCTTCAGCCACCCGATCTTATGGAACGTATTGGCCTGTATTACGTCCATAAGACCCATTGCGTATGAATGAAGCTCCGGGGTGGTCCAGAGCCTCTGCCAGTATAAGACCGGGCGGAGTTTGGCTAGGTCCATGATAGCCTTCCTGCCTAGATCAAATCGCAGTGGTACCAGGGGCGTGCTCTGTGGGAGGCCGGTTATGCTACGGAAGAATTTATTTTCGACGACTGTTAGAGATGTTATTGCGTCGAAACCCCATAGCTCGGCCCCGTACAACACAGAGCTTAGAGCCTTTGCCTCGTATACTTGGAGCACAGGTTTAATAGGCTTAGTGAAGGATTTTTTGTGCTCACTGGTCAGAGCTCCCGTTATCTGCCTAAATTTCATTGTAGACATTTCCATATGCCTATTCCACTTATTGTCGTGAGTCACATGCATGCCTAAGTAGACAAAATTGTTAACCTCTTCGAGTGGTTGCCCATTCATAGAGAACTTTCCTGCTCTATAACTTGGATGCGGGTTAAAGACCATGAGTTTAGTCTTGGTCACATTTACCTCCAGACCGTATTTTCTGCAACAATCTTCAAAGACTGACAATGCCCTTTGCAGGCCACTCGGAGTTTTAGATACAATGAGAGTATCGTCAGCAAACATCAATATTGGGGTAGTCACTCCAGCCAACTTGGGAGCGTCGGTGTTGACTCGTAGCATATAGTCTACTATTCCATTGATATACAAGGAGAAGAGCGTAGGTGCCATGGCGCAACCTTGGCGCACACCGCGCTCTACCGGGAACTCAGGGGTGACTTCACCCGGGCCTCCCCACTGAATTTTTGCTAAATTAGGCTCATGGAGCCGCATGATTAAAGTCAAAAGTTCCAAGGAAAGCCCCAACTTTTCGAGGACACTCCACAACCGCTCACGGGGGACGAGGTCAAAGGCAGCTCTTAGGTCCACAAAAGCAACGTAGAGACTGCCTTTACCTAACGTTACTACCTTCCAGTGCAGTTGGACAAAGCGAAAAACCTGGTCCACAGTGCTGGTAAATTTGCGAAAACCAGCTTGAAAAACTGGAGAGTATCCTATTGTCTTCAATCCAAACCAATAACGCATTCAGGACCATCCTCCCAATGACCTTTTGGATTGTGTCTATTAGACTAATAGGTCTGTAGTTTCCTGGGAGTGTTTTATCTCCCTTTTTAAAAATAGGAATTATAATAGCACCCCCCCATTATTTAGGCACTGGGGCGCCTTCAGCCACAGCATTAGCCACTAGTGCAATATACTTGCTCCAACAAGGTTTGTTATTAAGAAAGAGATCAGATGGGACCCCATCCAATCCCGGTGCCCGCCCTGCAGCTACACAAGCCATGGCAGCTAAAACATCCTTGGGACTAAAAGGACCGTGCGTGTAAAAAACGTGCGATGTCGGCCCCGGACATTTATATAGGGGATTACATGCGTATTGTGGTTTAAAGTGCCCAAGCCACTCCTCTTGAGTGACATGGTTTGATGGACTATCAGGCATACCACCTCTGTTCCACTTAATCACGTTCCAGAACAATCTAGTGTCCCTGGCGTAACATGCCTCCTTCAGATCTAGCCAGTACAAGTCATCCCATCTTTTTTTCGCCTGAGCAAGACATTTCTTATAGGAGTGTCTGGCTAGTTGAATACTTATCTTGCTCCCACTAGAAAGGGCATGTGTCAGGTTACCTCTGGCTCGTCTGCACTCCCCATCGTACCACCGTAATCGCTTAGGGGGGGGCTTGTTACCCTTGCTCTTTGGCTTGAGGAAGAACCCACGTAGTCCCTCGAAGAAGGACTCGTGTAATCTGGTAACTTGTTCTCTACTTTCTTTAGTCGCCAGAGCGTCCTCCAATTTCACAATGGTTTGGGCAAGCTCAGTGTCAATACTAGCAATAACCTTGGCATTAGTCTTGACCTGAGTCCACTTGAGTCTCCGCATGTCATTGGTGGGGACACAATCGGGAGGAACTAATTTTGGTTCTTCTCCCGCCGTGTTAAGGTCCCCCCACCAGCAGTGAGTAACACAAATGGGATTGTGGTCGCTCTCGACTCTTGATTCGACCACCATGTCAGTAATATGCTGCCATAACCTCATGCAGCAGAGAACATAATCGATCCTGCTGGCTGAGCGTCCATTATCAAAGGTGGTTGCACCCTTCTTATCCCCTAGAGTCCTACCGTTCAGGGCTCTTAGACCTTTCTCATAGCAAAGTGCGTTTACCTGTACTGCTACCGTGGACCATCTTTTGATTGATTGGAGCAAGCGGCAGGGCGGGTATACCCCACAACCGGTCTTCTTCGGGGTCAAGGCCCCATTCGGAGTCCGGATCTAAAAGGGGTTCGAACGTGACATTAAAGTCGCCCGCAACGATCAAATCCCTGTTGCTCGAGTTAGTTTCTATAAGACTGGTCAAGATATCCAGGCCCCGTGACCTTTTCCCTTTCGTCCCACGAAGATATAGATTGTAGATGTCTAATGTATCCGTTAGACCAAGGGTTAGTCTAACTAATTGGATATCGGGGGAACCCGTGTGTATCTCAACAGCTCTTGAAAATAAATCCTGACGGGCCCAGATAGTTAATCCACCCATGGGGCGGCCTTTGGGTCCCTTGGTGGCTGGGACATAGAAATTCAAATAACCCAGCAGGAACTGGGCCTCGCTAGTCCATGTTTCCTGCAAGAGGCAAACATCATATTTGTTAACAAAACCAACCCATTCAGGGGAGTCTATCTTGGTCTTAAGGCCAGCTAGATTCCAAGATAGCAATGTACCTAGCCCGTAGCCCGACGGTGTACCATGGTGTGCGACGGTCAAACTTTCCACACTTGGCCTCACACTCCCCCTGCGCTGGCTTGACGATAAAACCTTATGCGAAGCAGGCGCCCCGATTGAAACCAGGGGGACAGCATCACGCCCACAAGGGAGTTCGCTTTCAGTTATCATCACAACTTTGGAAGGGAAATATGATAAAAGCTATAAATGACAGGAATGGTGAATTGAGACTAGAAGCACACGATATTAGAACTGCTTTTCAAATGCTTTTTCAAGAATTGTACGAGGAACCGCTAGGCGGGCAAAAGGATGCGAGAGAATATCGGGATAAAGAGTTGGTCGAGCCCCTCGGACAAGAAGATAAGGATTTATTGGACTCTCCCGTTAGTTGGGAAGAAATACTGTTATCCATGAAATCTCTGACCGCTGGCAAAGCAACAGGTGTAGATGGAATCCCTACAGAGTTTTTTCTTGAATTTGCAGAACAAATGAAAATTATTATGTTACAACTTTTTAAGTCCATACTTCAGGGAGGAAACCCACCACCGTCTTGGTCACTAGCAAAAATTATGATCTTCCTGAAGAAAAAGAAAAATCCGTTGGAAATGGGCTCGTATCGCCCAATAACCTTGATTAATGGAGACTCAAAAATTTACTCCAAACTCCTTGCAGGGCGATTAGCACCTATAATTCATAAAATTGTATCAGTCCGACAACACGGATTTATCCCCGGCAGATCAACAAGTGACCATATACAAAGAGTTATCTCTTTATTTGACTATGCAGAAACTACAGGAGATCCTATGGCCCTTATTCTTCTGGATGCAGAAAAGGCGTTCGATAGGGTCTCCTGGAAGTGTCTATGGGCAGCAATGTCAGATCGGGGATTAACGAAGGGATTTATTAAAGCTATCCAAGGACTATATGTCAATCCAAGGGCTAACGTCATGATAAACGGGAGTATGTCCGAGAACTTCATGATCACGAGGGGAACTAGACAGGGGTGTCCCTGCTCGCCTCTCTTATTCGCGATATACATTGATCAATTTATACGCAAACCTGATAGCCATCCTTGCGTGCCATCTATTATGATCAACAATTATGAAACCAAAGTCCTAGCTTACGCAGACGATATAGCTTTAGTTACCACCAACCCCAAGGAGGCAATCAAGATGGTTGAGGAGGAAGCAACACGATTTGGCAAAACTTCCGGTTATAAACTGAATACGGGGAAAACTCAAATAGTTATTAATGACAAAGTGGAGATGGAGGACGATAGAGTTGTGGAACACGCTACTTATCTAGGTGTCAATATAAGCGCCACGGTAGACAAAATTGTACAGATAAACCTTGACCCACTAATAGGGCGCACCAGAAAAGACTTAATTAGACTGGATAATCCACACTTAACTATTGGTGGCAGGTGCAATCTGATTAAAATGCTGATCCTACCTAAATTTTTATACTTTTTCAGAACAATTTGTCTCGAGTTTTCCCCGTATTACTTTAAAAACATCGAATCTCTGTTCTCTAGATTTATTTGGGGATTTAAGAAACCACGAAGGGCACTAAAATGGATTATGCTACCAATAGAAAGAGGAGGGTTAGCGCTGCACAACTTTAGGATCTATTATTGGGCAACAGTGGCCAAATACTGTACACACGTGTTAGATATCGAGCCGAGTAATTGTGCGATCCCGACCTCACAGGAAATGGTTTTAGGAGATAGAAGTAAAGGGTGCTTATGGCGACATATTAATGACAACTTTTTCAAGAAAACTAAACTCAAGACCATTTTGGGAATTTGGAAAGTTTGGAGCAATATCCGTAAACTCCTAGGGTTAGGACGCTTCTCATGCTATGCTCCAGTTAGTGGCAACTCTGATCTCTCTGAGATTTTTCATCATGGTTATATGTCTAGGTGGGTTAGGGCAGGGATTACCCAACTTGGTTGCTTCTATATCGAAAACCGATTGAAAAGTTTTTCAGAGCTACGTAATGACTATAATGTTAGCAACAGGGATTTTTTTAAGTACTTACAGGTCAGGGATTACTTGTCAAAGAAAATGGGGGGGCGCTGTAAGTTCCAAAATATCGTAGCAATAGATAAACTATGTTCAGAAACCACCCTTAGAATTGGGGAAATATATAAGGACTTCAATAGTACTCTCCCGGATGATCTAGATAAACATCTTACTAGATGGCAGACTAACCTATCCGTACAGCAAGCAACACCTGAGCGAGCTTTAGAGTATGCACAAATTTTGCTTATGTCAATAAAATTGCAAGCTCAATTCTACAAAACATTTTTTGCCCTTTACTATACACCGTATAAAATGGGCAAATGGGCCAGCGGCTCGGGAACTGCTTGTCCACGTTGTTCATTGTTGGCCGCTAATGATATTCACATGTTTGCCACGTGCTCTTCACTCATTAACCTTAGGATAGAAGTATCCAATTTCATTTCGGATTTATTTCAGGCAGAAATTACTATCTCTAGTGAAGAAATGATCTTAGGAGTGGCTGCAACTGAGCGCCCAATATACCAACAGGGGCTGATTTTTGTAGCAATGGCAACTCTTAGATTGTGTATAGCCACCGCATGGCTTGATTCTCAACCGCCATCTTTCACACAATGGAGGGCTAGATTACTTGCCATATGTAGCGTGGAGGTGGCCATATATAAGAACAAGGGATCTAAGAAAAAACAAAGAGGGTTGATGATTTGGGAACCATTGTTACTCTGGATAGAAGAGCACAGTTAAGGATAATATATTTAAGGGACTAACCCTAAGGAGAAAGCGGATGTGTGAATCTCTTTCTCTTTTTTTTTCTTTTTCCTCTTCTCCGTTTTGTTTCTCTTGGCTATTAATTCTGCACGCTGCGAGAATCGACTTCTTTATTGTTTATACTAAAGGGAGTTCAACAGAAGGTGTTTCTTGACCTTGGTCTCCTAGGGGGGAGGGGGGGGGGTTTGTATGGTATTGTAATAAATTGTCAAAACGTGAATAAACACTATTAAAAAAAAAAACCAATACATATGAGCATCAAATAAAATCCTTATACAATTTCGGGAAAAAAAAAATATATATTAATAAATATATATATTCATTATTTTATTACAATTAAATTACTTCCAACCCTATTCCTCCATAAACCCACAACCGGCTACGGAACTAAAAAACACAAAACTTAATTAAAATAAAATTAATAACTACTAAA
This sequence comes from Triturus cristatus, assembly GCF_964204655.1. Taxonomy (NCBI): domain Eukaryota; kingdom Metazoa; phylum Chordata; class Amphibia; order Caudata; family Salamandridae; genus Triturus; species Triturus cristatus. The sequence continues at coordinate 167,257,862 of NC_140595.1, read as the reverse complement.
AATGTAACACATATATTAAAAAACTACATCACATACATTTAAAATATATACTAAAATACATAACACTAATTAAAAAATCGATATTTGAAACAACTATATTTTTACAAACGATATTAATGACTTCTATATTATTAAAATCGATATTTCTTACATTAAAGTTGATACTGTTGACCACTATATTCTTGCTGTCAATATTTCTGTGCCACCATATTTAAAACTCGATTAGTGTACGTCGACATTTCAAACTCGACATTTTGACTGAATACCCCTATTGGTATAGGTTAAGTGATAAATAAACACAAAGTGATCTATAAAAATAGGTATTTATTATAAGACACTCACTAACACATAATAATATCTCCTACCCAGAGGTATAACACAATGCACATAATACTTTGCAAATAAAACAGGTAAGTAGCACAAATACACAATGGTCTCCAGCAGGAGAACAAACCATATATTAAAATAGTGGAATGCGAACCGCGACTTAAGTGAAAAATGGACCCAGAAGACGGAAAAGAGCCGGGGACCCAAGGAACCACACTAGGTGAGTATCTAGGAGCTCCATGGAGGTCATTTGCAGAGTGGGAACACAACCCCCTGCTCAATGTTAGTCAATGGGTAAGTTGGGGTTGCAATTTTAAAGAAGAAGAACCCTTCCCAGTGAACCCTGAAGAAACTTCGTGGAAGATGGAAGGTTGGAGAGTCACCCCACCCGTGGCTAACCCAGGATTCAATTCAATTCAATCTTACTTTATTTCGATTTACATTGTAAATCATGAAAAGTATACAATAAAAACAATCAATAAAATTACAATTCTTTAAAAGATATAAAAAGGAACAAAGTTGTTTCCAAATTAAAAGAAAGAGCTCTAGGTTACAAGTACTTTCTATAAACACAGCTGAGAACATTAAAATTGTTGGAGTTGTAAGTTTATGTAGATTCAATGGCTTTTTGGTCTAGAATCTTTCGGTAGTAAACAATGGATTTCAAAAAACTGGCTACTGTAAATGTCAGTAAGTCTCCTTCCAACATCTGCAAAAAGAGTAATGCTGGGCGACATTGCCTATATCCAGTGCACCTCAGAATGGGAACAATTAGTTTTTTCCTACTTTCTGCAAAAAAATTACAGAAAAGAAGAGTATGTAGAGTTGATTGTGGGGAAGTGAGGTCACAAGGACAAACAGGAAGAATTTTAGCCCAGTTATTCTGAACTGGGAAGGCTATTAGTCGATGAAAAATATTCATCCTGAGTCTTACCAATAGATAGCGCTCATAGTTTGTCATATTTAGGGTAAGATATGGCTGCAATGTTGGTACCGATTGAATCATTAGGCTATGGGTGACAGATGGTTTACTAACTTCACTCAATAGTCTCATCTCCTCCAGATGGGCAAGTGCTTTGGTTTTTAAGATCTTTCTTGGCACCTCACGTATTGATGAAGGATTTTGAAAATACTTGTCCCAGCCCAAATCATGGAGGAAAGTTGCAATATACCTCAGCCACTTAGACCTATGGACATTATCCAAGGTTAGACAGTCCGACAGGAGTGACTGGGAAAGGGTGGCTTTATCAGATGACCATATTTTACGCCATAGCAAAAGAGGCTCCACTTTTGCTAGGTCCGCCAGATATACAAGTCCCAATTCTAAATGGCATGCAAAAGTTCCCGTACTTCCCGGAACGGAGAGAAGAGACCTCAAAAAGCAGTTTTCAATTTTCTGAATGGTGTCTATATTCGCAAAGCCCCAGAGACCAGCCCCATATAAAGCCACTGATAAGCATTTGGCTTTTATAAATCTGGATAATTTCATTTGGGGCTCTGTTACCCAATTTCCTAATAAAGTTAGAGAGGGCTGTGACTGTTCTCAAGAAGAGTAGTCTTCGAGTTTCCACTGCCGCTTTCCATGATAATTTGTGGTCCATTGTTATGCCCAAATAAGAATATGTGTGGGTGAAAGCTATCTTTTGATTGTTCAAATAGATACCCCTCATTTTATTTCTGTTTGTGCGGGAGGAACTTGACCTCATGACGAAGGTTTTAGTTATATTTATTCTGAGGTCAAGGCTCGCCATGAATGTGGAGTATCTATTCAAGTTTTTTTGTAGTTCGCGGGGGGTGCGTGCCAGTATGACTGAGTCATCTGCATAGAGTAATGCAGGTATTGGACGCTTGCTTATCATCGGGAGATCCTGGGAACCCTTCAGCATCTCTTTTTCCAGTGCGTTAGTATATAATGTGAAAAGGAGAGGGGCCAGGACACATCCTTGCCTAACTCCTTTTTCTACTGGAAATGCGTCCGTCAGCTCCCCCCCCACCCCATAGCGGACTCGAGCAGTGGCTTTAGCATAGAGTTCCCTGACAAATGTGAGCAAGTTCAAAGGGGCCCCCATGTCAGCCAGTGTTACCCAAAGTTTGGAATGGGAAACGCAATCGGACCCGGCTGACAAGTCCACATAAACCATGTACAAGTCTCCCTTTTTAATGTGGACATATTTGTCAATCAAAAGGGAAAGGTTTAGCGCCTGCTCAATAGTACCCAGGCCCTGACGAAACCCGTACTGGAGGTCTGAAATAATCCTACCTTCGTCAGCCCAATCTTGTAATTGTTCTAGGATGACTCTCCCTGCCATCTTGCCCAGGGAGTCTAGTAGAGAGATTGGACGATAGCAGGATACTGAGTCCCGATCACCTTTCTTAAAGATGGGGACTAGTACGGATTTTGACCAAGATGGTAATAAACCCATCTTGCAAGTTGCGTTGAGGACTCTGGTTAGAATAGGGATCCAAAGGTCCACTTGATCTTTAAATAAATCTATAGGAACGCCGTCTGGGCCCGGTGCCTTCCCGTTCTTACTTGCATTCAAGGCCGAGGCGGTCTGTTCCAAAGAAAATTGTAGATCAATAGGGTAAATTGAAGATGGTTCATTTAGAGGGTTAAGATTCAGGTTATTTAAGTCCAGAAGTTCAGATGGCTCGTTGCCTACCGAAATTTTTTTAGAAAAGTGTAGGACCCATTCCTTTTCCTTAATCGCTGAATCTAGCTTAGCGTGGTGTGTATTATCATTTAGGAAAGGGGACTTTACTATTTGCCAAAAAGCTACCATATTTTTCTGTGAGCAGGTTTCGTGCAATTGTTCCCAAAGCTGAGTTTTTCATTCTTTTTTCCTGGTTCTTAAGGCTTGATTATAAGCTTTCCTGAGTGTTAGTATCTCATGTGGTAACCTTGTTGTTTTTCTCAGCGCCGTTTTTAAATTGGAATATGCGACTGTGCAATCATGATTAAACCAGCCTTTTTGTTTATTTGAAGCATGTTTTGTTTCCACACACAATACTTCGTTGATTGCCACAACAATCAGTTCAAAACTTGCAATAACCTCTGAGTGGGTAGAATGTGGGTTAAGACAAGTCATAATAGATGAATTGGCCCTCGCAATCACTTGTTTAGTCACCTCCATAGGTACTACGTTCCCCCATTTGAGTGCATAGCCATTCAGTCTAGTAAGCGCTAGGTTATTTTGTGATAGAATGGTCTCCGTACCTCTCTTTAGTTTGTGAGTCAGGGAAAGAGAGATACTAAGAGGATAGTGGTCACTAAGCGGAACTAAGTGTCTAATAAAAACAGCGTCTTCAGTCCTCTCAACGTTTGAAACCAGAATGTAGTCTATGGTTGACGAGCATCCTCTCCCATGAAATGTGGGAGCCAAGGTTTGGTTCTTTTCATTCCTGACGTTTGCCTGAACCAAATCTAGTTCAAATAAGGTTTCATTTAGGTAGTTCCCCAAGGTTGAGTGTCTGAAGTGTGGTATTGGGTTATCAAATTCATCCAATATACCACATATGTTCTCATTAGCAATGTGATGGCATGGACCTAGATTGAAGTCCCCCCCCCAGATAATCACCGGATCACTTATTTTCTTCGTTATTCTAGATTTTAGTGTGGATCGCATCTGAGAAACCACAGTGATTGTTTCAGCCTCGGGGAGATTATTGTAGAAATGTACTATAATAAAGCTGTCCCCACCATTTAAAATCAGCCTAAGAATCTGGATATTTAGATCAAGGCTCATGGGGACTACTTTTTTTATGTTTAGGAGGTTTGAGATATAGATTGCTAGACCTCCTTTCGCTCTGCCTGACACAGAAGGTTGAGCTGGGGAAAAGAAGGTTTTATAACCTACCATGTGTATTGGTTCAACAGTCCAGGTCTCTTGGAGTGCTAAGATGTCAAACCTGGGAACGAAGTTCATCCATATATCGTTAGTAACCTTAGTGCGTTGACCTGCTATATTCCAAAATAAAAATGTTACATAAGATTTTGCCCCCTCTCCTAGGCGTATCTGAGAGTTAGGAGTACAAAAGAGTTTTGGATTATGTTCTATGTTTGGAATGAGTTGAATTTTATCTGTGGTGGTGTAATTGGGTAATACATCCATAGATACTAAAGGGTTCTGGACGTGCATTAAGTTGACATCCTGAGACGTATGCGTGGCAGAACTGATATTAGGATTGTCCTCCATGTTACTGGAGGGCACCTTTTGTGATCTATCAATGTCATTGTTTTCTACTCCATGTAAATTCAGTCAATCCACTCCTTCCAGGTCTGTCAATTCTGCGTATCGATTATAAAGAGGTAAGGAATAGTCATCCTGATGACAACGTGAAGAACAAGGACGATAGTTCTGATGTTGGAAAGAAGACCTTGAGTAACCAGATTTATAATAAGTTGGGGTTATGAAACAATTACGCTGTAAATGAAATGGTGCAATATGATGTTTGTGGTTCTCTGTAAGAGACCTTACTGCATTAGTCCTATATTGGTAAGAAGAATTGTAGTGATCTCTTTGATCTATAAAGGGAGGCCCTAAATAGTTCTCTGAGTATTGTGGCATGTATGTAGCGCAATCATTTTGTTGATTATAGGAAGGCCTATGATGGCTCTCCTGACGCTGGAGTAAAGGACTAATGCACTTATCCTGATTTTGAATTAGTAGGCTTGAATTGTTTTTAGCCGAAAAATGTGCTCGGGGATAAAAATGGGTCAAGTCATGTATCTTGATTGAGTTAGAGGGTTTGAGAGAGGGATAATTTAGAATGTATCTTACAGCTCTTTTGTCTCTGAAGTTGATTGTTATAATGTCACCCGTGATGTCTTTTTTCCTACTTCCCAGCCAGGAGAGACGCCTAACCAAAAGGATTTCTCCATTGATCTCTGGGGGAAGAGGGCATTTCTGTGTAAGCCAAAATATGACTTTATTTTTTAATTGGCAGTGGTCTTCTGTTTTTCCGTCCTCTAAGGGAGGGACTCCGGTTAGGACCACCACCAAAGGAACTGCTTCTGGGGGAAGGTCTACAATAAGATTTGTTTGGGTAGATATCCTTACCAAATCTTCAAGCTCAGTATTTATTGCAATGATTTGCTTAGAATTTGATTGGGTTTTGGATTTTATAACCACCTCTGCCTCCTTATCTTTAAGGGGTACATCAGTACATTTTTTTCGAGGAGGGATCGTGTGCTGGCTGTTTAGTTTTGCTGGGCTGATAGCACTATCGATCAGTCCCTCTTGGTTATTATTGCTTATAGTTGGTAAAATCGGTGAAGGGACTGGTAAAGAATTTGCTAGTTCCTTGGTTCCCTCCTTAATCTCCTCAATTGCATTTTCTAAATTCTCCAATTGACGGGCTATCATTTTTAATTTCTCTGTTAACGGTAGCATGAGGGATCTGATCATTTTCCCAAAATTCTCCAGAAGTACAGTATCTGATGTTGCAGTTTGAACATTATGTGTAACTGGTATAGGAATTTTTGTTATGAGATTAGTTAATCTAGCATTTATTATGTTACTTTTGGACTTAGATTTTTTTGCTAAGGAGCCCTTCTTTTTCCTTTTTTTTGATGTGGGGCCTTGCGGTCGTGAAGTTACCGAAATCCTGGTTTCGTTTCGCAGTGTCTGCACTGGGGATAACGAGTCAACCATCAAGACATCTTTTTCAAGTAAAGTATTGTTCAGGAGGGGGGATGAAATGTAAGTATGCTCATTGTCTAGATCTGGAGGAGGAGTAATGTCTCTAAAAAGTGAAGTTGTGCCAACTCCAAAGGAAGCGTCAAGACCATCGCTTCCATGAGGAATAGTACATTGTGATGACATCACTTCCTTTAAGGGGTGATCAAGTGAACGACTATTTTTTGCGTGTTCCACGGACCGACGTCTCTCAGCCCGTAAGTCGTCTAAAGCCATTACCTTGTCTATTTCTATAATTGGTCTGATAACAAAGTTATCCAATGTCCCTCGATTAGCATATCCTCTCCTGGGAGGCATTTCTTTCGAGGCAAGCAGACTCATGGTTTGTGTTGTAGTTAGTACGTCTACCTCTACGGCAAGCAACTAGTACATATAAAGTATATAGTATACAACAGCTACAACACGTGGATTAGCATATAACGGTAATTATGTCAACCAAGTCACTTACAGTTCAATGCGGGCACAAACAAGTGCAAGTAGAATCCTTATGCAGAGGAAGGGGACGTGGCCCAGTCCAGTCTCCTCGGTCCTCTGAGGACCTCAGAGGGCCCGCCCTTTGCCCGGCCTTAGCCCGCGACGCGGGGAGAGTGACCAGGTTAAATAGCGCCTCCAGGCGCGAGTGTCCGCCTATCGGGTTCCGGGACTGAAGCGGAGGAGTCTGGGGATTGTGGTCCCACCTCCGCACAGCGGCCGCGAAGATGGCTATGGCGGCGGCGGGAGGGAGACCTGTCGGTAGAGCTCACAGTCAGGTAAGAAGTGCCCCAGGAATTGCAGTGTTCAGATGGCCAAACCAAATTTCAAATCAGTACAGCGCCCGCTCCACCGGGAGAGTGACCAGGTTAAATAGCGCCTCCAGGCGCGAGTGTCCGCCTATCGGGTTCCGTGACTGAAGCGGAGGAGTCTGGGAATTGTGGTCCCACCTCCGCACAGCGGCCGCGAAGATGGCTATGGCGGCGGCGGGAGGGAGACCTGTCGGTAGACCTCACAGTCAGGTAAGAAGTGCCCCAGGAATTGCAGTGTTCAGATGGCCAAACCAAATTTCAAATCAGTACAGCGCCCCCAGGAACCAGGATACCTACACCAGGGAAGTTGAGTGCATAGGTTTCAAGTGACGTCGGAAACCGCTGTAGACCACAATGGAGGACTTCAGGAAAGATGCTACTGCAGAAAAAGTTGAAGGAGTCCGGTGGAACCCAAAGGTGGATTTAAGAGGAGTACCTACAAGCAGAGGGGACAGAGTCTATGCCCCTCAGGAGTGACCAGGAGGCACGGAAGACAAATGCCCAACAATATTGGAGGTGCAGGGGAGGTTGATGGTGCTCTTTAAGCTGCAGCCAGGCGATGGTGTGGAAGACCAGAAGCCGGTTATGAGCTGTCCCACGTTGGATGTCGAGCACCAAAGGGTCAGTGCCGGCAGGGGCACCAACTAGCCTTGGCAGCGGCAACCAATGAAGTCAACGAAAAAGATGCAGGGTCGGGATCCACAAGGTTCAAGGCACACACCATGTGCAGGTGAGTCAGAGCAGGCCATGAGTAAGCAGGGGAACCCACTGGTGCCAAAGAAGACCCCCGAGAGGACCCATGGGCCAAAGGCACAGTAGTCGCAGGAGGACCTCGAGCAGCTCACCCAAAGATGAAGGCCCATGGTGCAGAGGATGCGATGCAGGTGAGGATCTTGGCTGAAGAGGAGGCTTGAGGTAGGAGCTTCTTGGAGCCCGGAGATCTCTGGAGGAGAGAGTCAACAAGCCTTGGCAACGGTAATTTAGTGCGGTGCACAGGGGTCCTGTTCCAGTGGTTCCGACGAGGGATACGGGCCTCAAACTCATTATGAGTTGCAGAACCACCAGCAGTCTGGTCAGCTGCGTTGTGGTGCCTGCAGATGCAGAGGAATGACTACCTCACTTCAAGGGAGGTTCCTTCGGGGGTCTTTGGATGTCCTGGTGAAGAACCTGTAGGGAGCACAGACCCAGACATTGCAGAAGACCAGCAGCACGACGAGACCAGGAACAGCAGGAATCTTCCCTGGTGCAGTTTCCGTTCCCAAAGCGAAGTCCAGCAAAGTCCAGAGTGTCCAGACGGTCGAAGTTGAAGTGGTATGTGATCTGAATTTTGTCCCACGATGAATCTAGGGACCCACCAACAAGTAAGCCCTTAAGTACCCTTAAGAAAGGGTTGAGATGATTCAGGGGTCCCTCGCAGAGGAGGGGCTGGACAATAGGGAGGATACTCCCTTGTCCTCTGTCCAGTTTTATGCCAGAGCAAGAGCCAATGGCTCCCTGAACTGGTTTGACATGGAGTATGCAAGGAGGGCACCAAAAGTGCCCTTCAAGCAGTCTCAGTGGCCCTGGCAAGCGCCCCCACCCTGCCCCAATACACTAAACCCTGTCTGGGAGCTGGTCACAGGATAACTATTGTGCTGCCTTTCCCTGCTCGAGCTTGGCTCAGCAGCAGGAGGGCAGAAACATGTCTCTGGTCGGCAGCAGCCCTAGCTTGCTGTCTTGTTCTGGAAGACTGATACCAGGAGTACGGAGGGCATCCGGAAGGGGCTTTACAGTGCATAAGATGGAATCATACCTCGCACACCGTTTACGATGTGGGGATATGAATCCAACATGTTTGATATCAAACATGTTAGGGTTTGTTCCAGCCAGTTTAGAGATGGTCATCACGTAATGACGCATGGCCACTCTATATATCGTAATGGATATTGCACTTACAACCCGGGAGAATGAACTCTGTAGGTTGTAGGGGTGTCCCGCTCATGCAGGGACACCCTCACACTTAGGACACAGCACCCTGCCTTCAGGATTGGAAGGCCTGCCCTAGGGGTGATTTATAGGTTTTAAGTGTGGTGACCTGAGATATATGGAAACCTATATCTGTCATATGTGGTACTAGCTTATACAGGATGAAATGGCAGGCCTGGAGTCACAATTCGAGTAGTCTCTCATGGGTGGCATAATATATGCTTCAGCCTAGGGGTGACCCCTGGTGTAGCTATGCTCTGGGGACCTTAGTACCATATACTAGGGACTTACCAGGGCACCAGTAGTCAATTTGGAGTGTACCTAAATGCTCACCATGTCCAAGTTAGGGAGGGAGCACAGAGACTGGGGTCCTGGTTACCAGGATCCCAGTCAGACTAGTCAGAAAAACATAATGACACCAACAAAAAGTGAGGGTGACCATGAAAGCAGATCCTACTGTCCTCAATATTCATTATCTCTGCATGGTTTACTAGTTGGAACAATCCCATAGCTTTGGGTCGAGCTTATGCTGATAGATGGGTTGTTTCATCAAAGCTTTATTCTAGTGTCCCATGATGACGCAGTTAACTCAGGCACAACCAGGTTTTTAATGGTCCTATGTACTGTATATGCTACTGAATACATTCTATTTTAACTGGTAAAGAGTTCCAGGGTTTGGCTAATTGGATCAAGAATACAGCTCTTCATATAGATTTTTATCATGAGGCAGTTAGAATGTCCTAGGTGGAACCTAGGAATGTAAACTCCTTTTTTGTCTATATTGCCTAACTTCCATTTGTAGGTTTAGTGGCCGTTTCTCCCAGGAGGTTCTGTGGGCAGTGCAGAGTGCCTTGCACATGGATTGCCTACCTAGCATGAGCCAGACTGCTTTCAGCATTGGCGCCAGATGTGTACTCTGGGGTGAAGGAGGAGAAGTGGGTCTTACTGCAGTGTTGTAGTTTGTGTATGATGAAACAGGGTGTGTTAAGGTATGGTATAGCAGTATAGTTGAATTTGGATTTCACAAGTGTGACTATAGCTTGTAGTTTTTATTGGCAAATAATATACGGGAAGATGGGTTGAAAGGTTGTTACTGCATAGGTACTCCTAGTAACCTCATTGACACTTGGAGTTAGGATAGATATGAGTCAATTATCAACCTTAGATTCCTCACTTCACTTGACCTATCCACAGGAGTACCGGGTTTCTTAGCCCATATGTCTACAGGTTGGTGTTTGTGCCATTGTCCGCAGGTAATGATCTCTGTCTCTGCCATGCTGAGCATTACGCGGTTCGTCATCAGCCAAGCATGGTAGAGGCAGAGGCAGTTATCAAGCTTAGATTTGTAAACATCTTCTGAACCATTCATCATAAGGATGATTTGTGTATCATCTGCATACTTGTAACATGTAAGGTTAAATGATCTAAATAGTTCCGGTAAGAGAGTTAAGTAAATGTTGAAAAGTAGGGAGAAGATGACAGATGGATGATGGAAGAAGCAAAAGACATCTACGCATTAATGAAAGAAAACACATTGGAACTAATATCTGCAGGTAATCCTCCTAGCAATTTAAAGCAGTTAAATATCTAATGAAACATGAGATTAAACAGAGATTACTGGCACCACATTGATACAATACCCTAGTAGAAAATGTATGCATTGGGGATTAACAACAGCAAACATTAGGTGCAAATAACAAGAAGTTTATATTGGTATGCCATATTGAATATATGTTTACTAGACTTGATGTTGCTCATTACAGAAGTATATGAGTCATCAATGAACTCGAATAAGAAATATCACAAATTATGGAGTAAATATCCGGGAAATACAGACATCTGAATGAGAATATAATTTAGAAGACATCAATAATAAGAGATTGGGACTCTACACTAAAGAGATAAATTAAAGAACGATCCACAAGTATAAGAGGGAAACAATGCACTATAAACTAGAAATCTATACTTAGGCTGGGTATATGCCAAAGTAAGAACTCAACTGAAGAGTCACAGTGCAGACAAAAATAGTTCCTCAGAAAAAGAACCAACAAATTCATAGCAAAATCTTAGAAAGAACAAAGTAATATGAGCATATAGATACAAGTCCCCAAACAGTGGCAGGTACCGCCACTTTGACATTTATTTTTTTATTGGACAACACGACAGTCAACAATAAACCAGACCAAATTGGTTCAAAATAAAACAAGGCGTGGACAATGAAAAAGACAAAATAATTCTCTGAGTTTAAACAAGACCTATTAATTAACAATTCTTGTCTACAGATGTCTAATTTTAATTAATTAATTAATTTGTCTCAGCCCAAGGGCGATACAAAATTAGATATTGTAAAAGACATTAATATTAAAGAAAAAAGCAGTGTTTACCGTAGGAGAGAAAGAAATCCCAAATGCCTAAAAAACATGTGTACGTCTGAACTGTCAACTGACATAGTCCAAACTTCTGTTTACCGAATAGATCCAGATAAACTGAGTTACCTTTTGGAATAAACGTTCAGAATCTGTTCTGTTGTCTAAATTTGAAGTGCAAACATTGTGCAAGTGATTCTCATTAGTCCAGAAATACATGAGCAAAAGTTTGGAAACTGCAACCGCTATTTTTCGCTTTATGTGCAGTTTATGACTACATTATTTCTTTGAAATGACTTTAGGAACAAATGTAGTGCAGAAGAAAACTGAATACAAAGAATTTAAACAAAAGAGCAAATTAATTGCTTCTGCCATTCATAAAGCATAAGACATTGATATTACAAGAATCAAAGGAGGTCCATATGTTATGTAATGTTACTGTGATTTATAAAGCGCATGGCTGCCCCAAAGGACTTTCCAGCATTAACATAACAACCAAGGTGCGTCCCTCAGAAGTAGAATATCCATGTCTTCAACAGTTTGCGGGAAGTCTCATTGAATGCAGGAGGGAATGGAGTTTCAGAGTTTAGGTCATAGATATTTAACAAAAACAACCTCCTTGTTTTACCAGATTGACTTGTGTGATCACTCATAAATTCTGGTCACCCAAGCGTAGGGGATGATTGAGAAGGTAAGGATGAACCAGATTCCTTAAACATTGGGGGTCCGACTGAGTCATGGCTTTGTACATATAGCATAGCACTTTATGAGCAATACAAACAGGAGAAACAATTTAACCAATAAGGAGAGGAGTGTACTTCAGACTTTGGCCAACAATTAACATGGAACAGTCAAAATGCCAGATAAGGGAGAAGGAATAGGTTTAATGTACACTGAATTCTATGACAGCTAAGTCCAATAATGTATTATGAATGAAAATGTGTAGATTTGACTCAGTGGGGATCCGACATGTAGTGTCTAAAGTGGACACTTGAGGCAGCCAAAAACCATGGTTGGATGAGCAAAAAATCAAGCAATATTTGACCATAAAATATCTGGAAAGGCCACATATCTACCTGCAACCTAATGTGCATTGGCGCATAACTGATACTGCATTCCAACCCCAAGTTTCCGAATGTGGATCCATACATGAGATCATAGAGAAATACATAGACGTATCTCTGCAACCAATAGTTAAGATAATCAGGTAATTTGTGAAAGAGTCTATTCATTTTCTGAAAAAGTTTAACGCATTAGATCAGAGTAGAGACGAGAGCATAGCTGTAGGAAATGGCTTCTTTTGACATGGTTAGCCCCAACTTCTTGCCTGGAAGATGATGTAGTTTCGACTAAAAGTGCACAGGGTCCCTGCCAACCAGGTCCCCTGTGCCAGATCTCCTTTCCTATACTGTACCAGTCCTTTCCACGATTGACACCCTTTTAGTTCACATGTAAGTCCCTAGTTAAGGGTACCCCTGGTACCAAGGGCCTTCTGGTTAAAGAGGGTCCCTAAGACTGCAGCACAAATTGTGCCACACTAAGGGACCACTCACCAAGCACATGCACACTGCCACTGCAGTATGCGTGTCGGTGTGCAGGCAAAACTGAAGAGCCGACATGGCACACATCCCTATGTGCCATGCCTACAGACACTGCATGAGCTATAGGTAAGACACCCCTCAAGCAGGCCTTAGCCTTAAGGAGGGTGCCCTATATCTCCTGTGACGGCAAATCAGATTTTCCCGTGAAATATCCTTGTTGATTCATGGATATTGCATGGGTACCAGGGGAGCCACAGTAAGTACACGGGCTTGACACTCGTCATTATGTGTTCCCCAGCTCCATGATGGCCTCACTGAAGTATGGGATGTTTGGTACCAAGCATCTCAAAATAATAAACCTGCACTGATTCCAGTGCCAGATGTATTAAAAATACACACAAAGGCCCCTTAGAGGGGTCCCCTGAAATCTACCAATCCTTAGTGTGGTCACTGACTGACTTGAGCAAGCCTGCTACCGCCAGACAGTGTTCTGACTTCATGGGGAGAGTGCCTGCTCAGTCTGAGGCTGAGAACAATGCCTTTTACAGAGTTGCACTAGCAGAGAAGACTGCAGAAACCAACAGACTTGGCCCCGGCCCTACCCGCCTCTCTTCAGCCTGCACCGAAAGACAACTCGTACTGCAGCCCAGTGACCCCAGAACCCTGGGAGGATTGACTGCCTTCAACAAAGATCAAGACTCCCGAGAACAGTGGACCTGTTCACCGAGCAACCAGACTCTGTGACCTGAAGAACCGAGAAGCCTGCCCCGGTTCCACCTCTGCACGCAACAACTTCGGCCTGAGATCAAGTGGCCCACCGGTTCCAGCAAGACTTCCCAGATCCTGAGTCCACTGTGAGCTGATCTCTCCTGGACTCCTCAATGTCGCCTGCAGCATCTACATGGAAAACCCAAACCGCGACCTGCTCCGGTCAGCCGTTTCCAACACTAAAAGTCACCCCTGCACCCATCCGTAATGGGCCTTGGTGAAGAGAACAAAAGGTGTTGCCACATCCGGACCATCGCAACTTACGTCTGCAGCTGTAGGTTTCCTGTGACTAGCCTCTTGGGCTGTGCCTACAGCCCTTGTTCGACTTGGCCATTCTCCATTGCCTTGCATTGGGCACCCAACTGCCCCCCCCCAAGCCTCTGCTACTTATCTGTAAGCAGCCTCTGTCCAATTGCCCCCAATCCCCTTTGATTTGCATTGGGCACCCGACCTAGAATTTACACCCTGCACCTAGCAGCCACTGTGCCTCTAGTGGTGCACTGTTGGTGCTGAATTGAACCTTTCCCAATACCTTCCTTCACTTCCGAAGACTGTCCTTGTAAGTCGATGTTATCCTTATGTATGCTGAATGTTTTCTTCCTCCCACATGTTAAGATTGCAAAGTCTGAAAATTGCACTGTGTATATTTTTGAAACAGAAAAGTATTTCTATTGAAAAACGGATTTCCTATGATGAAGTTTTGTGGCTCTGAAAAATAAATACAACCAAATACTATTTTAATAAATTGGTCTTGGATTTATTTATTGAGTGTGTGTCTCATTTATTGCCATTGTGTGTACAACAAATGCTTAACACAAACCTCTGATAAGCCTACCTGCTTGCCCACACTACCACAAAAGAGAGCATTAGTATTATCTACTTTAGACCCTGTAAAGCCTCTGGGGATCCACTGGACTCGCTGTACACACCTATACCACACTAGGAAGCGTGGGAAGCAATGGAATGGGCTTTGATAACTAATGAAACAGCAGAAGCAAATATGATCTTCATAATGGAATTATCAGAAATCACATTGATATGGAAAACAGATTTCTTCATGCAAAAGGATTGGACCTCAATGGGCTTCGGCTGGACCCCACGTTATGCTAATCTGTGTACGAATAAATTTGAATATGATCACGTCAGTAAAGACACACTGTGGACGGAAGGAATAATAGCCTAAATGTCATACATCAATTATATTTTCATCTTCTGGAAAGGCACAAAGAGAACTATTAGAGAAAATGTAACTGCACAACAAGAATCCTTGTTTCAACTTCAGTCAAATGATAGATTAGAAAAATGGATAACAAATCTATGATATAAACCAAACGCAAAGTAACAACAATTGTATAGAGGATACCAACAGTAAGAATGATATGCTATGTTACAGGAGTTTTCATCCAGAATCATTGGAAAAAAACATTTACATGATTTACAACCTTTCAGAATCAAAAGAATCACTTCAGATAAAGAAGCAATAGCAGAAGAGGAACAGCATCTAAAAGACAGATTTCTTCAAAGAGTGCGTCTCACAAGGGTGGTTAATAAACTCAGTTCATTTAG
Organism: Triturus cristatus; assembly: GCF_964204655.1. NCBI lineage: Eukaryota > Metazoa > Chordata > Amphibia > Caudata > Salamandridae > Triturus > Triturus cristatus. Next base: position 167,242,848 of record NC_140595.1, on the reverse strand, counting down.
TCTTTATTCGATTAAAGATCATAAAAGACACAGCATCACAAATATATAAGCCACATCAATAAATTAAATAAAATGGTATTAAATACACCAAGACTAATGTAATAACAGTAGATCAATAATAACAGTATACTCTCATAAAACCCAATAATAGCTTTTAAGTTTGCAGATGATTCCTCCTTATAACCCAGCACGTGGACCAGAACTTCGCCATAGCAACCACAATCACCTCCTTGGTATCACACTCAAAGATACGCAGAGCTGTTTGCGCTGAACTTATGCCTAACTGTTTACACAGGGGCTTAATCCATTTCATGCGGGGAGCTCTATATGCTGGGCAAACAAATAGCACATGCGGAATAGTCTCAGGAAGCCCTGGGCAACAGTGACAGGAGGTATCCGTGTTTGAACCCTGATTATTGCCCCATTTTTTTGTAAAATTTTTTAGGGGTAAACATCCAACTCTAAATTGATGGTACAACTTCCTGTCAACGTTTCCAATAATAATGTCCCAATAGGGTTCCAATGAATAATCGACCTTATGGTCTATAAAGAGATCAGATAGTGAATCCCTGGGAGTCTGGGCGTGGGACCTAAATTGGAGCATCTCAACGTACAGTCTCTTAAGATCACTCTTCGATGGAAAGGGAGTTCCTTCGGGATCTAACCAAAGATGACCTAAATTCAAAGCCATAAGGACTGCTCTAATGTTATATAACCAAGAAATTTGACGGGACTTGTCCACCCCTATGAGATATTTAAGGGCCAAAGCGTAAGGAGCTAACTCTGGGGTAGTCCACAAGCGTCTCCAGTACGCCAATGGTCTAAACCCTGCTATCTCTTCAAAGGACACACACCCCAAATCCTGCAACAATGGTTTTAAAGTTGTAGATTGGGGTAAACCAGTAAGAGATCGCAAAAACTTGTTTTGGGCAAGTACCAGGGGACGCAAGTTTTCAAAACCCCAGAGTTCCGCACCATAGAGTATTGACGCTCTAACCTTCCCATGATACAGCTTCATAACTGGAGCTATAGGTTTTGTTAGGGAGGATCTATGTTCTTTTAAAAGGGCTCCCGCCAATTGATTATGTTTGATTAATGAGAGATCCAACTGATGATTCCAATTAAGTCTCCGACCCAGAGTCACCCCTAAATATGCAAAAAAATCAGTTTGCTCGATAGGGGCATTATTCATTCTAAGTGTAGTACTGATTTTTTTCCTCTTATGAAGGACCATAAATTTGTCTTACCAACGTTAACCTCCAACTCATTGTCACTACAAAAGAGTTGGAAGCGATCCAGAGCACGTTGGAGGCCGGGTTTAGTTTTGGACAATAAAAAGGTGTCGTCTGCAAACATTAAAATCAGAATTCTTAATCCATCAAGTGTGGGGGCATCGGTAGGAAAATCAGTAAAATAGAGGACGACATTATTAATAAAAAGGGAGAATAAAGTGGGGGCTAGCACGCACCCCTGACGCACACCTTTGGCAACTTTAAAACTATTAGTAGTCTCCCCTTGCCCTCCCCATCTCACACAAGCATGGTTATTTCCATGAAGCCTTACAATAAACGATAAAATCCCTAGTGGCATCCCAGCCCTTTCCAGGGATTCCCAGAGCTTATTACGTGGAACTAGGTCAAAGGCGGATTTGAGATCCACAAAAGCTGCATATAGGACACCACCGCCCAGCACTACTGTGTTCCAGTACAGCATCATAAATCTAAAAACCTGGTCAATAGTGCTGACATGGCTCCGGAAGCCCGCCTGAAAATTGGATAGTATACCATTTTCATCTATCCACTCCAATACCCGATTAAGTACGATTTTGGTTAATAAACTCATTATCTGATCTAAAAGCAAAACCAAAAAGGAGCTACTAAAAACATCAGATAAAAGTGAGAAAAAAAAACATACTTTTGTATCCAAATACTGGACATCAGGTACAGCGATAAAGAACATTATGCTAGAAACCTGGGACATTGTACAATTGATCTAATCAAAGATCCAAGAACATAAATGAGTGAATAACACATCAACCAATAGCAAAGAATAAATGAAAACCGATGAAAAAAACTAAGAAATGGGTACATACTACAGTTAAAACTGTGTGGATTGACATAATGTTATAAGGACAAACCACTTATTGCACCCATACAGAGGAAAGAGGATTTCACAAAAGCGCAGTTATAAACAACACATATACTAATTGAAATGTTCATGTGGACTCCTGTATACAGGGAAAATTGAACAGAAGATGAAAGTCAGAATTAGTGAACAGAAAAGTAATATAAGAACAAAGAATCAAACATCAGTGATATTAACTCCCTACAATGAATATGGACACAATATTAGTCAACCACGTTAATAGATATTGGAGGCGATACATGAAAGTATAGAACACAATACCCATAAGTTACTCCTGTAGAGTTTCTGAATGGAAAAGACTGGAAAGCTGAAGCCGAAGGGTCTAAATGACTGATTAGAAATGCCTTGCTGCCTATCACTTATTATTTGATTTATTGTGAATAATATTTCTGATAATATTTTTGTCTTAGGTTGTGTGACTTGATGTCAACACAGCATTATGACAAAACAATTGTAGAAGTCTTGCTATCCAACACTCTAATCTTTCATGTTTCACTTATTTTCCCCCCTTTTTTTTGGTTGGGTTGTCACTTTAATTGCATACAGAAACATGCATACATCTGATTATGTGTATACTCTATAAGATTGAGTCACTCACACGTTCTAATAGTGGCAGTTTTGAAAACACTTAAACAGTTGTTAATCAAGTGCATCTTTGCAATTATGAAGGTACTTTCACACTAAATTTGGGATGAGGGTGAAGAGACACCATACTTTTCATTACACAAGCCAACCAGTTTTCGTGATTTACTCCCTGGAACCACGTCCACTGTGGTGTGCCCAACTCTTATATGGGATCCTTTACAGGCCCCATTCTTCTCACGATTTCCGTGCATAACAAGCTAATCAGCTCACTATCCATTTGAAAATGAAGAGCTACACTGTTACATGTGAGTCTAAGAATAAACTGACACTGCTTGCGACACTGCAGTCACCAACATGAAGTCACTTTCCCTCTCACAGTTCATGTGTCCAGCACGGGCTCACCACAGGGGCAAACAGCGTTTACAATGCTGCTGTTACCACGCAGGTAGGTAACAACGCGGTTGTTACAACGACCGTATTGTTACCACGCGTGGCTTTACATCGCAAGTCGTTTCTACGACTTGCGCTAGGTAGCGTGCAAGACCAGGGAATGTGTTGGATTTTATATCCAACACATTCCCTGCTGTTGCGCTAACTGGAGTAGGAATAGTAATTTATACTATTGTTGTAAATTGAAACCACGATGTGATTAAGCATTTACTAAAGACATGAATTCTCCTCCCTTACACATGTCTCTTTCGTTATGTTAACTGAAGTTTGGACTCCATTTTGTATTGTCATGTCTCCACGTGCTCAACACGAGAAGAGTCCTATCTCCGTGTTAGTTGCTCTTGTAATCTGCCTAGTAACAGTCTATAAATAGTTCCTTTGTCTGCCTGGCGCATGCCCAGGCTTGACCACATCTGTTATCAGTTAGTCCTTGCTTGACCATGTTTTCGCGGGCTCAAGGAGTATGTCAGCTCCGCCCACATATTGATCTTGTATCGAAAATGTCCATAAAAGGTAACATTCCTTGCCTCATGCTGTATCCACCCACTTATGAGCCCCTCTGTTGTGTATAAAAGGGGACCGTGTACGCAAGTTCTTTGTGCTACTCTATGCAATACTGAAGGGTATTGTATGGATTGTAGGACCACCCTTAAGGGTTAATAAACTCTGTCTTTATACTTTGCAGTTTCCGTGCCAACTTCCTTATAGATTCCATTGCAGGAGAGCGAACCCTTGTGTCCTGCGGGCCTAGCTGGGGCCTGTATTCGTCAATTGGCGCCCGTCACGTGGGGCTCATCGGCGACTCGGATGCTCGAAGGATTGGTCACGACGAAGGTGAGGAATTTGGCCGGGGATGTGATCACTGCCAGAGGCACTTTAGTCCTGGCATCCCGAGGTTTTTCTTCCTTCCCTTCCGAGCTGACCATCTGGGTGGCGCCGGTCCTCGACTGAGACCTCTTCTGTCGGTCCTGCCGTGACAGCCGTTTGGGCGAATTTTGGAGCTTGGCAGTTGGAATCTGGACTCTTGATTGGTAAGAACCGTTGTACGGTACTTGCTCCAAGTTTTTGAAGCCTGGTTTGGCTATTTGAGTTTGATTTGTGATGACCGGTCATATCTTGTATTGATTATTGTGAGAATATATGCGTTGCAACACATATAGGCAGGTAATGTGGAGATATTTCTCCGGAACTGTGTAACTTTGAACGGCGCAACGTTTAAGTGCCATTTTTTTGATAATACTGCATATTCTGCATTATTTTTGAGCATGCCTGCTTTTAGCGCACTCCGTAAGTGGTGCTGCTGCTTTGGAAACCGGTTAAACCTCGAGGAATCTGCTCCAGCTCCCCCAGAGGGGACTCCTAATAGGGATATGTATGTGAAGCATGGTCTTTCTTACATAATGTACAGCACAGTATGGAGGAAATATACCAGAAAGGATCCTGAGTTACGGTGGCCGTTGTATGGGTCGTTTGATATGCGTAAGATTGAGTATGTGGAACAGTGTATGTGTAAACGGCGTGCTCGTCAAGACATGTTTGAATGTGTGCGATTATGGGTGAAGGAGGTGCGTGAGCGAGAGAAGCGTGAGAAAGCGCTGTTTGATAAAGAGCAACGGAAGAATGATCATGTGAGAGCACAGGAAGCAAAGCGCCGGGAGGAAAGAGAACAGACGGAGAGGCAAGAGAAAGAGCGTAGGTTACAAGTCTCGGGTCAATATGCTGTTCGTCAGTCACTTTATCCTGTCCTTGATAATCATGACGATGATTTTTATTTATTAGATCGTTCTCCGCCTCCTTATGTCGGCGCGTCTGCCCCGAGGCCACAAGATTCTGGATCGGGCTCGGGTAAGGTAGACACGCGGTCCATGTTATCGGCTGAGCGAATGGGTGAGCTTCTGCAAGTTTCCTATCGTGCACTTAAGGGCAAGTTATCCCTTGCTGAGTTGTTGGATTCTTGGGAGTTGTGGCAGGATAGAGAAAGGTTGTATTTTTTGGGCCACTTTTCTGAGGAAGTGATTGCTGCTTTCCGGAAATATTCCAGTGTCTTTGAACCTGACGATGTGGTATTAGATGCTAAAGCATTGCGTAATGGTGTTTTCTCTCCCTCTAAGGCGCCTGATGCAGTTCGGCGACTGTTTGCGTTGCGGGATGCGGCGAAAGACCTTAAAGAGAAAGCACGCCAACAAGTCGAGGAGGAGAAGCGGTCGGATTCGCGTACCGGAGATGGCCATTCATCCACCTCTCAATCAGATAAGAGCGATCTAGTGCATGCTAAACCAATGCGAGAGGCGGCGCCTTTGTATGTTCCTCCTAAAGGGACGGGGACTAGCTCGGATATTACCTCCGCCGATGCTAAGGGATATTTTGTATATAATTGGGTTTATACTCCCTGGCACAGGGCTGACGTCATGGCGTTAAAGAATGCGTTGCCTGATCCCCGCAAGAATCCAGCGGCCTTTTACGAAGAAGTCGAGGGGGCCTTGAATTCTTGTACTATGACCTTAGCAGATATAGATTTGTTCTTTGGGCTTATTCTACCACCAGATATGTGGCGATCTGTGCGGAAGGTGGATGATGTTGCCGCTTTCAAGGCTCGGTGGTCTGAGCTTGAGGATGAGGATAGGGAGAGGAAGCCCGCGCAGAAACCACCTCAGCTTATCTTAGATCTCCCTGCTGCTATTCTGGCTAAGTTGAAGACAATCATTCCCCCTAAAAAGATTGACTGGAATATGCTAGCCTCGTGCAAGCAGAAAGTCGATGAATCAGTTGCAGATTTCTTTACGCGCTTTGAGGAGACGTTTCATGATTTTAGTGGTCAGTCACTTACGGATGATACGGGTCGACACCTCTTTGCTGATAAATATGTGGTGAATTTATTACCGGCGATCGCAGCCCGCCTAAAAGCGAGTGAAAGTTCTTGGTCTACTGCGACCCCGACAGCCCTCCTGACTATAGCTCAGTACTATGAGCGCCAGGAGCAAGAAGCGAAGGGGCAGGAGGAGAAGAAATCGAAGGATTTAAAAACGAAGGTGATGTTAGCACAAGTATATGGTCCGCCCCGACGGGGTGTAAATAGAGGTAGGGGAGGATTTTATGGTCCTCCCTCGGGCCGATCTGATGTGAACAGGAATCAATGTGCGTACTGTAAGCAATCGGGACACTGGGCCAGAGATTGCCCGGCGTTGCATGCTTCGCGTCAGGGACACAATCAGGGTGGCCCGAGAGGTAGAGGGGGTTTCTCGAATTTCAGAGGGAATTCTAATGATCACGCTCGTTTTGACCCTGCCGGGCAGCAACGAGATAGGCCTAATGTTTTCGATCGACAAAACCAGTATCAAGTGTCGGGGATTGACCGTTCTGGGTACCATGATTCTCAGCACGCATAGGAACGCGTTGGATGGGGGTTAGAATCAGTTGAGGTGCCGGTTGATCAGAAGGGTCCTTACGTATCAGCTGAGGTTTTGGGTTCTACTGATCAGTTCCTAGTGGATACAGGAGCGACTCGTAGTGCGCTGTCTAAACAATTGGTTCCGAGGGCTCCCCCATCTGGCTTAATGGTTACATCGGTAGGGTTTGATGGTACACTCTCCCGCAGCCCTCTTTCGCGGCCCCTCACATTTCAGGTTGATTCTTTTTCTGCACCCTGTCCGTTTCTGCTTGCCCCGAACACGCCGGACAATATTATGGGCCTTGATATGTTGAAGCACTTCAGAGCTACGATCCGCTGCTCCCCTGCTGGAGTGCGGGTGATATTAAATGACAATTACCCCCTGTCTGAACGGATGTGTGTGGTTGCAGAAGATGCTGTGTTAGCTACCCTCCCTTGTGCTCTGTGGGCCACCTCGGATACTGATGTGGGACAGATGGTGATTCCGCCTGTTCACATTAGTGTCCAGGAGGGGGCGGTGTTACCACGCCTTCCACAGTATCGTATTTCGCAGGAGGGGGAAGAGGCTCTTATACAGATTGTGCAGGATTTGATTAAGGTGGGAGTAGTGGAAGAAGTTCCCTATAACGTCTGTAATAGCCCGATTCTACCCATTTTGAAAAAGGATACGGATGCCAAAGTCTATCGGTTTATAATTGATTTGAGAGAAGTAAACAAGATCGTGATACCTCAGTACCCAGTGGTTTCTGATATCACGACGTTGCTTACTTTGGTCCCGCCTACGGCGACCACGTTTTCAGTTATTGATTTGAAAAATGCCTTCTTTTCAATTCCTATTCATCCCGATAGTCGATACCTCTTTGGTTTCACTTTAAATAATAGGTCTTATCGATTTTGTAGAATCCCTCAGGGCTACACAGAAAGCCCTAGCATTTACAGTCAAGCTTTGAAAAGACAATTGGATTCCTTTGTTCTGCCCGAGGGTGTCGCCCTCATTCAATATGTCGATGACATCTTGCTGGCGGCCGACACTTCGGAGTTGTGTGAAAGGAGTACGTTGTCCTTGCTTTCCTTTTTGGCATCCCACAATCACAAAGTATCTCGGAAAAAGTTGCAATTCTGTAGACCAAAGGTGACTTATCTGGGTCACCTTTTGTCTAAGGAGGGGCTTGCACTCACACCAGATCGTGTCCAAGTAATTCTGGACACGCCGACGCCGTCCACGCAGAAGGACGTGCGTGCATTTTTGGGTCTTGTGTCGTTTTGTAGGCAATGGATACTAGGGTTTTCACACATAGCTAAGCCATTGTTAGCCCTTTTGACAAAAGACACACCTATCCCGCTTCCTTGGACGAATGAGTGTGACACTGCCTTTCAGAAATTGCGACAGGCCCTCTGTTCAGCACCAGTGTTAGGGACTCCTGATTATACCAAACCTTTTTCGCTGTATGTGCATGAGAAAGATGGATGTGCATTATCAGTTTTAGTGCAGATGCACGGCGACAAGCAGCGCCCTTGTGCATATTTTTCGGCTGTACTTGATCCTGTTGCCCGAGCATTGCCTGGTTGTTTTCGCTTGGTTGCGGCAACAGCTGTGTCAATACGCCAAAGCGAGGGAATTGTGTTATCTCAAAAGCTGTTGGTATTAGTCCCCCATGCTGTTGATGCCCTGCTTAATCAGACAAAGACGCAGCATTTGACCAGTGCCCGTTTAACGGGATATGAGCTGACGCTTTTGGCTCCTCATATTACGTTAAAGAGGTGCGTAACGTTAAATCCGGCCACATTGTTGCCATACCCTGAGACTCAGTCTGAGGCACGGAAAGCACATGATTGTATCCTTGTGACTGAGGAACAAACAAAGGGTCGTATTGATCTCCAGGATACGCCCTTTTCAGATGTAGATGGAGAACTGTGGGTGGACGGGTCATGCCTGAAGCTACCAGATGGTACGACTTCAGCAGCGTATGCAATTACCACATTGCAAACAATAGTGGAGACAGCACGCATACCACAGAAATCAGCTCAAGCAGCGGAACTGATAGCATTAACACGAGCATGTGAGCTCAGTACAGGATTGTGTGTGAATGTTTATACAGATAGCCGCTATGCCTTCGGAGTAGCGCACGATTTCGGCCTGCTCTGGAAGGAGAGAGGGTTTTTAACGTCACATGGAGTACAAATAATGCATGGGGAGTTAGTTCATAATCTTTTAACTGCATTGACATATCCGAAGAAAATTGCCATCATTAAATGTAGCGCCCATAGGAAGGTAGTCGATAAAGTTGGAGAAGGGAATGCGTTAGCAGACCGGGTGGCACGGGAGACTGCGATGCAGCCCGGTGCTACTGCCATGTATGTAGTGAAGTCGCAAGTAGAAAGATGGCACGATGTGAAGGAAGAAGTGCGAGAAATACAGAGGACCGCTTCTGATAAAGAACGGGAGCAATGGTCCAGTGAGGGAGAATTGGATGATGAGGGTTGCTGGAGAAATAAGCAGATGGATAGATGGAAACTACCCACGGCTTTTGTACAACCTATGGTTCAGATGGCACATGGGCTAGCACATGTTGGAGCTTCCGCAATTGTAAAATTGCTTACTCAAGTCTGGGAGCATCCAGAGATTGCTAGCACGGCAAAGAGGGTGGTGCAGACCTGTATGATCTGCCTGAGGTACAACCCAGGAAAGGGTACTCGAACTCCAGCAGGAGGATTTGTAACACCTACTGCACCCTTTGAGGTTCTGCAGATGGATTACATCCAGCTTGAGCGCTGTAACAATTTGAAGTATGTTCTAGTAGTGGTTTGTGCCTTTAGCAAATGGGTTGAGGCATACCCTACGAAAGACAATACTGCAATGACTACCGCCAAGATGCTGTTGAAGGAGTTCTTCCCTCGATATGGCGTTTGTAGACTTCTGTGGAGTGATAACGGACCCCACTTTATAGCGGATGTTATAAAGTATGTTTTGAAGGGTCTGGGCATCACCCAGAAGTTCCACGCAGTATTTCACCCTCAATCTGCAGGACTAGTCGAGAAGTATAATGGTACACTGAAGCTCAAGATCGCTAAAATCCAAGCTTCGACGTCTTTGACTTGGCCAGATGCTTTACCGCTGGCGTTGTTGTCAATTAGGTCGGTACCGCACTCTCGAACCGGTCTTACACCGTACGAGATTGTCTTTGGACGTCCAATGAATATTTGGGGTCCACCAAAACCTAAGACTGTGTATGATGTACCTTGTGTAATGATGAATGATTATCTGGCACAGTTAACGGATAACTTGGTTTCTATTCATCAACAGGTCCGGGAGGCGCTCCCTGATCGGTCCACCGGTGAAGGACATGGTCTCCGGCCTGGCGACCATGTCATGATAAAAATCTTTGACAGGACGAACAGCCTGGAGCCGAGATGGGTTGGTCCTGAGCAAGTCTTACTGGCAACGAGGACGGCTGTGCGAGTTTCCAACAGAAAGAATTGGATCCATTCCCTGCACTGCCGCAAAGTACCGCCCGGATTGGTGGAGCCTGCTGTATTGACCGATCAACGAGAGATTCTGACCACAGAGAAAGGCCGTGCTGTGGAATCGAACGACGCTGAGGAGCTCTTTCCGGACCACGCGACTCCTGGAGGAAAGCGATATCATCTGAGGCCAAGAAAGTGAATCCTTCAGTATCGGGACATGTTGTCAGAACGGCCCTTGGGTTAGTGAAACGGAGAGCCAATGAGGCAAGGGGGGGGATCAGCCCTGCATTAGTGTAGCGACACCCGTCTTGGCCCGTTGGTGAAGAAATCGACCGCTGCCCAAGGGGAAGAGTTCTGACAAGCCTTTAGTTTCAGGAAGATATTGATTCTTTATTCTGACATGGAGAAAAAGAAAATTCTTTGTGCAACAGGCTTTATGCTCACAGTAGCTATTGTTGGGATAACCACATGGTTTGTGGAGGATGTGACTCCTGCTCGAGAGTTACTTGTGTTGACCACTCCAGTGCCTGAGGAGCACTACTTCTATACCCTTCCGTATCAAGAATTGAAGCATCGTCAGTCTTATTTGAATAACACTTTCATCCAGATGTTGCATCATACCCACGTTGCCACGAATGCTACGAACTGTTGGATATGTGGTATGATGCCAGCTCATCAGAAGAAAGGAGGAACGCCATTCATACCTCTTCCTTTCTCTCATAATGGCTCTTGTAGAGCATGGTACACTTTGCTTTTTGCCACTCGGAAACCCACAGTGGGACTATTACTCTTCAGACTCAACAAAGAGTGTCATCAGGATAAAGATGGATATCCGCAAGCGAATGGGACAATTTGGGAATGGGAAGAGTATCGACCAGACAATGAATCGATTCCTTATATTTTCACGAACACCAGAGACACTGTGGGAAAAGACAAATTTGTGATTCAAGTGGCACAAGCTCAAGCGGACCTGTGGGTCCAGAGTGTGGGTTATATTCCTGTTGGTGTTAGTGATTGTATTACCATATTAAACATCGACGGGTTGAATAACAGTACCTTCTTAGCATCCCATAATACATACTTCGTATGCGGAAATAAAGGTTATTACCGTTTGCCAGCCGGTTGGTCCGGAGTATGTTATGTAGCATTTCTATTGCCTCCTGTATTTTTGGCACCTGCATCCTATCATAAGGATTTGAAGTTGTTAAATAATGTGACTGTAAATAGGTATAAACGTACTCTATCAATTGATGATGTGGACCAGACAGACACCAGTCTGCAGCAGTACATTGATTTTAATTTAGGATTGTTTTTCTTCGTTGGAGCTGCCCTAAATAGTAGGAAAGTTCGAAGGTTAACAAGAGTGGTAGAGGCTGTGACAAACCAAACCGCTGCTGCTCTTGGGAATCTTACGGAAGAATTGCAGATTACCAGAATCGTTGCATTGCAGAATCGTATGGTGTTAGATGTTATGTTAGCTGACCGAGGTGGAGCTTGTAAAATTATCGGAAGTAGTTGCTGTGTGTTTATCCCTGACCACACACCGTCAGTCTATAACGCAATCAACAGGTTGCATAAAATTGCAGCTGAAATCCATACAGAAAACGGCACTTGGTCCTTTTCTGGATGGTTTTGGGCATTGGTCACTGCTTGGGGTTGGAAGGTTTTAACTGGTCTCTGTATAATTATAGGAGGGGGTGTGACCGGGGAACATTCACATTTTGAGGGGGTTAAAGATGAGCCAGCTCCTGCTTCCTTGACCACCTCCTTGGTTATTGAGGCAGGAGAAGAGGGCATACATGTTGAGAGTGGGGACAGGAACGAAGGGGAATTTATAAGTTTAGTTTGGGAAACCCTTAAGAAACTTCTTTCTCCTCTTGATCTTAGACTCTCACGCATTGAGAACCATTTACTCGAGATGGAAAAGAGCATTATTGCTCTGGCCACTCTCGGTCTGAGAAGTCTAGAAAACCAGGGTTTTCCTGTTGCTGAGCCTCTTCCCCATGATATGATCCCTCAAGTTCCACAACCTTCCCCTCCTTTACCAGTTATCGCACGATCGGTGCCTACATCGGGGCCTGCGGCTGGGCATCATAGCTCAACCGCCTCTATACCTAAAGCTCCTAAATGTCCCACCCCCCAACCAGTAGTTAAACCTAATATAGGTGTGTTGCATAGACCCCCTCCTAGGGAAGCGGTGCTCCAATCAACCAAGAGCCCTCCTGCTAAGAATAACTTTAGAGGGGGTTTTATCGATCTCCCTCCAGAGGCTAATGATTATGTGGTTGTGCTGACGAATGTCCCCCAGTTAGGAAATGGCCAATACGAGAACCATTGGTCTCTGAAGAATAAGACAATCCATTGGCTCAATGCGAATAGACCAATCCCTAATGGTCAGAGAAGTAGAATTTTAATGGTACGTAGAACCCCCTGGGTGGGCCCCTCAAGGAAATCTAGCGCTGGGGATTGCATAGTGGTGACCTTTGAAGATCCTTTCATGGTACACCACATCTGTTCCTGGCCCATTGGCGAAGGTTCTCTCGTTATACCTAGGCCTTTGTCCTTCTTTTATCCACCGTGTCTTAGATCTACACGTGATGAGGACTGGTCTCTAGTACACCACCGCAACTGGAGGAGCCACCCCAAAAAATCCCAAGTTTTCCCCATAAATTGGAATGTCTTTTCCACTTCTAATCGGTTTACTGGGCTTGAGGAGGTAGATTGACTGGCATGTCAACCTGTTCCCCAGGATCCTTTACCACTGGTACTAGGGCATAATGAACCATCTTCCTCTCCTTGTGTGACCGAACCCTCGGCTGTTAGCCCACCAACTTCAGAGGGAATGCTGTCTGTTCCATCTATGGAGGCGGCCTCGATTACGCTGTATTCTTCTGATTCTCAACCTGTAATGGACCAACTGGCCCTACCTTGCCCGTTTCCCACGATCTCAATCCAGCATGTTCCTTTAGCTAGGAAGCTGACTGATGTAACAATGGCTCCCAATTACCATCAGATTGAGCCATTATCTAGGCCAAATAGATCTGCTGCGGGGGGGGCAGGTCCTGTGATTAAATTGGCCACATTAGATGACCCTCCAAGACAGACTACCTCTGCCGACCCCTTGATAAAGATCATATGTTGGAATGTGGCAGGGCTCGCCCGTAACTTCGAAATTCCAGAATGGAATGCCTTTCTGGCCCCCTACAACATCTGTCTTTTGCAGGAAACCTGGTGTCTTGAGCCTAGGCATAGAGTGGGCTTCACGACTTACTTTGTTCCAGCTTCCCACCAAAATGGAGGTAAAGGTCGCCCGTCAGGTGGCCTTCTCATATGGGTTAACATTGCTCTAGGTCTAAGTGTCACTCAAAAGCCCACGCATTCTCCTGATCTCCAGAGGATAACCATTCTATGCCCAGGGGGTAGGAAGTTGGAAGTCTTTAACCTTTATCTAAGGGGGGCCAGGGGCGGGTCATCCACATTATCCTCTACAGGTCTGGGCAGCGATTTAGCCGCCTGCAGTATCGACTCTTATGTTCTTCTGGCAGGCGACTTTAATTGCTGTTTTGAGCCATTGGCTGTGGAGGATATACTGGATACTTGGGATGAGGACACAAGGAGAGGTATTCCCATCCTGACCCTAGATCCGATTCCCAAGTGGACCCAGAGTGCGGTAGACATCAACGCGCTCTGTATGGAACATGACTTAAGACCAACTAACGGCCGATCTAAATCGGATATCCTGGGTGCGCACACTTACAACCGGATAGGCCGTACCTCCAGAATAGACTATGTTGTGCTGAATTATAATTTGTGGGCATTCCATTATGATATGGAGGTCATTGCGTCTTGTGATAGTGACCACAATCCTCTCTCCTTATCATTGATTCCGCCCTGGCAGGTGGGAAGTCAAAATAAGATTCCCTACAAGTGGAAAACCTCCCATGAGCTTGTCCCCTCGGCCTGTGGTAGGCGCCTAAAATGGGCTAAAGTAGAAGCGGATGAGGGAAGGATGGCACAGGCAGGGACCGCAATGTTAGCGGCAGGGCAGCGCCTGGATGCCCTGGGTGTCTCCAGCCAATCTGTTTTACCTTTATTCACAGAAACCATTGTGGTGCTAAGCGATTTGTTTATTATACCTCAATCCAGCGCAAAGGTTTCTGTGAAGGGTGCTCCCAGGGCAAGAAATAAATGGTATTCTTCAAAATGTCGGGTTGCCAAGGGGGAACTTATTACCGCAGTTAAAAACAAGGATCCAGGCACCATCCGATTGGCGAGGAATCTCTATAAAAAAGTTGTGGCAGAGGCGAAGGAGGCCCATGACTTTAGCTTTTGGTGGGATTTAGCGGAGGCAAGTACCAGAAAAGACTCCAAAGGGTTCTGGGATCTGCTAAGAGCCAGGGACAAACCCCTTGATTCGCAGTTCACTTGTAATATTTCTGGCGATCTCTGGTTTGCCCACTTTTCCAAATTGTACTCTGTTCAAAGTGGGGTACCCATCCTTAAAACGGGCCTTCATGCCAGCCTACCACCTGAGATTTCTACCAATGCCTCCCCCTTCAGCATAGAGGAAGTTGAAGGGGCAATCAGTCGTATTGTTTCTAGTAAGGCTGCTGGTCCCGATGGAATTCCGGGGGACTTGTTGAAGAAATATCCATCATTGTGGAGTAGATTAATTGCCGCTCTTCTGAATGAGGCGGTGTTGGGTGGTTCTCTTCCTGACTCATGGAGTGGTGCTGAGGTCGTCCCCATTTTTAAGAAAGGCAGTCGGGACGACCCAGCTAACTATCGCCCTATTAGCCTGCTTGATTCAACGCAAAAGGTTGCGGGCAAAGTGGTTCTAGGTAGGATCCTGCAGTGGGTTGAAGAAAACCAGGTTTTGTCAGATTTCCAGGCAGGTTTCAGATCTGGGATGGGTACTATCGAGCAGACATTCCGTCTTTTAATGATTTACTGGAAGGTGGTTGTGCTGGGTGGGGGCAGCTTGTACTTTGTCTTTATAGACTTGCGAACTGCCTTCGACCTGGTCCCTCGAGCCCAACTATGGAATGTCTTAGATAGGTTGGGCATACCTCCCTATTTGCTGGCCTTGCTTATAAAGTTTTATGAAAGCAACTTTGCCCAGATTAGATGGGGTACCCAGGGGGATAAAACATCTCGTATCTCCGTAGACAGGGGCGTCCGCCAGGGTTGCGTGCTCGCCCCCACTCTGTTTTCTCTATACGTTAACGGAGTGGTGGAGCATCTGCTTCAACAGCCGTCAGATGCACCATCCTTGGCTGGTAGGAAAGTTCCTACGCTCCTGTTTGCGGATGATACCCTCCTAATTTCCAAGTCACCAGTAGGTATCCAAAAGTTGCTTTCTAGCTTTAAGGCCTTTTGTGATACCAAGGGCCTGTCTATAAACATAAGCAAGACCAAATTCCTCGTTCTTAATCCTCCCAGGAAAACGGTTGTTCCCCCTACCTTGGACTCTGTTCCTTTGGATAGAGTCAATGAATTTGACTACCTTGGTATTCGTTTGTGTGCCAATATGAGTTGGAAGGCGCACCACCAGAAGGTGTTTCTGACACACAAGAGAGTTTCAGGGGCCCTGCTCAAGGAACATCGTGCCTCAGCTTTAAAACCTATAGGGGCACTGCTTGATATCTATAGGGCAAGGGTGGTGAGTGCAGCATTGTATGGTGCTGAACTGTGGGGTATACAGAGTGTTGACACCTTGACATACCTCGAAAATAATTTCCACAAAGATCTTATGAGGTTACCCCATAGCACCCCTACTATTCCTCTTTTGTTAGACGCAGGCACACGCCCAATTTGTGAGCAAGCTAGGCTACGTCCTCTCTTATTATGGGCCAGGATATGGAATGTCCCTGAACTGAGTAGTTATGCAGATGCCCTTAGCGAAATTCTATCCTTATCTGGCTGGCATAAGGTTACCTGGCTCAGGGAGGTTAAGCGTCTCCTTTTGGACCTGGGATTAGGAGATGCCTGGGCAAATAGAACAGCACCCTCAAAACAATTGCTTAAGAAGATCAATTGGCTCTGGGTGGATAATGAGAGGTTGTGTAACCCTAACCATTGTAAATCTGTCGCCCAGTTTTTCTTGGTTAAGGAGATCCCTTGCAGAGAACCCTACTTGGATTCAATCCTTAACCCGGGTGACAGAGCATTATACTTTAAATTTAGGGTGGGCGTTCTTCCATTAGGTCTGTTCACGTCTACTTGGAAACCTCCATACCAAACTATACCCTATTGCCCCTTTTGTGATTCTAGGGTCGAGTCTACAGCCCATTTGTTATTTGAGTGCTATGCTTATTCTGTGCCCAGGTCGAGATGGTTAAAGCCCTTATGTAGGTGTCTAGGCACAAGATCCTGTCTGGAAGCTTTACGCATATTACGTTCAGACGCCCGTCCCTTCTATGCCTGTTGCTTGGCTAAATTTTTGGGCTGGGCTTGGAGGATAAGATCTGTAAGAAAACAGTTGTTACAGTAATGTACTCTTCTTAATTTTTTTAGATATTAGACAGTCATGGAATTTAATAACTTTTTACCTTGTAATTGTATATGTGTTATTTATTGATTGTTATGTGTTGTATTGTTGTGCTTTTATGACAAACTGTCGAAATAAAGCTTTGTGAATGAATTATAGCAGTTCTGTTTTCTTGTTGCATCTGTGTCCAATGTGGTCCCTTGCTCTGTTCCTTATGTGTATCATTCTGTATTCCCGATAAGAAAGCTATTGCCAATGTCACTTATCAGAAACGTTTAGCCAAAGAAGTAGAAGAAATGATGACAATTGACATATACGATGATTATCCTAACAAACCGGATGTCTTCAGTAAATGCTGAAAGGGTCGTCTGTTGTAAATTGAAACCACGATGTGATTAAGCATTTACTAAAGACATGAATTCTCCTCCCTTACACATGTCTCTTTCGTTATGTTAACTGAAGTTTGGACTCCATTTTGTATTGTCATGTCTCCACGTGCTCAACACGAGAAGAGTCCTATCTCCGTGTTAGTTGCTCTTGTAATCTGCCTAGTAACAGTCTATAAATAGTTCCTTTGTCTGCCTGGCGCATGCCCAGGCTTGACCACATCTGTTATCAGTTAGTCCTTGCTTGACCATGTTTTCGCGGGCTCAAGGAGTATGTCAGCTCCGCCCACATATTGATCTTGTATCGAAAATGTCCATAAAAGGTAACATTCCTTGCCTCATGCTGTATCCACCCACTTATGAGCCCCTCTGTTGTGTATAAAAGGGGACCGTGTACGCAAGTTCTTTGTGCTACTCTATGCAATACTGAAGGGTATTGTATGGATTGTAGGACCACCCTTAAGGGTTAATAAACTCTGTCTTTATACTTTGCAGTTTCCGTGCCAACTTCCTTATAGATTCCATTGCAGGAGAGCGAACCCTTGTGTCCTGCGGGCCTAGCTGGGGCCTGTATTCGTCACTATTCCTAAGTCCAGCGCGCCATCTAGCGCAAGTCGTAGAAACAACTTGTGATGTAAAGCCACACGTGGTAACACCGCGGTCGTTGCAGCAACCGCGTTGTAACCTACTGCGTGGTAATAGCATGCGTAGTAACATCATACATTCCATCACAGGACATCGTGCATATCATTCAAACATTAGTCCACCTCTTTATAGAACGTTGAAGCAAGATGCCCACTCCCAGCTCTAGCAAATGTATCCATTTGTTCCCTTTTTTTTTTTACAGATGAACAGTTTTATGCATTTTTAGTAACATTTACATATGTGTCTATAAACAAACCTATGTATACCTAAGACATTGGCACCTTCAAGATAGCAGTATGTTCCATCACACGGTCCTCGTGACCAGCACATGTCCACCATTTGAAAATCTTTTCACCATCAATATGGCACTGAAGCAAAATGTGACGGTCGGTACACAAACGAACTCCGAAGATAACATCTATCTATAGTCAGCAGAAGATGCATTTCAGTTTTCAAGCTACCTGTGGACAGAAGGGTGAGATTACAATGCGCCTGAGTGGCACTCAAATTGTATTACACAGAGGTGCAAGTCTTATTGTTGATGGCTAGCATCCATCACAGCAGCATATTGTTTAAAAAGTTGATCATACCACCACTGTATAACACTGCGATCGTTTAGATTTAAACATTGGCATGCCTGTCTAATGTTGTTTTGGGAGGAAATACATTTGTATGAGTAAAATCTATTTGCTTACATTGTAGCATGTAATAATTAGAATACTCACCCTGATGAAAGGCCACATATGGGTCTAAATGCTTTGCAGTCAAAGTGAGGGGATAAGAAGAGGTTCACCAATAGGGATTACACAATAAGGATACATTTACACAACTGTGAAGACTATTATCAATGTTAGACAATTTAATTGAATAGTGCTTATATATATATATATAAAGAAAAGTTCAATGAACAGAGGTTGAATTGTAGAGACTGAGCATACCGTCAAGGATTGTTTCTATAGACCTTCTTCAAACTAGGGAGAAAGCTATACATGATTTCATATTTGTGCCTGATGGGGTAGAGGGCATACTTTGACAGCACCTATAATTATTGATAAGTGAATTATTGATTGAAAGGAGTGCTGAACAAAGGGACCCTAGGTAATACCCATGTGACCCTGGGTAACACCACACTGTTAAGTGTGAGCAGTAGCAGCTGGAGGCGAACGAGATTGGAGGGGGTGGTCGCGGGGGGGTACAACATAAAACAAAAAACATTTACCTCTTCACTGTGTCTCGAGCCCTCAGCTGTCTCTCCTCCTCGTCTCTCTGCAGGAAACAGGAAGCACACAGGCCCCCTTCCCTAAGCCAATCACAACTATGCAATGCAGCAGTGGCATTGGTCTGAGTGCCGTGGCTCGGCGCTCAGACTGGGAATGGGAGGCTGGGCATATTCCTCACCAGGGTGTATAATGCAGCCTGGTGGGGAACATGCAAAGTGTGCATGACTGTTTGGCAGACCGCAGAGGACCGGCCAAGCAGTCATGCACACTTTGGAGTTCAGCAACCACCCCTCCTCCCAGACATCACAGGAGTCCCAGCCCCGCCCTGCCCAACCTGGTTGAAAAAAAATAATATGATAATAACAGAAATAACTTCTGTTATTATTATTTTATTGTTTTCACACTTCTCTGAGTGCAGTGGGGCGACGCTCCTTTGCCTTAGAGGAGGAGCTGCCACTGAGTATGGGGTGTGGGAGTGAAGGGTGGTAGGAAGACCAAGCCTTTTCAAGGTTTAGGTAGAAAACATAAACATTTTAAGGCATTTTCTCATTTTCTGACACGGAGGATCCTGCAAAGGTCCTGGACAGCTGATGGCAAGGGTGCTCCACTGCACCTAGTTTTGGAAGGGGACTTCAACTGCATAGTAGACACAATACTAGATAGCTCAAACCATCCACTGCCCAATGCAGCCCAGCATAACATTTCTTGCTGTTTCCAGAAGTGGATATCACAAAGGTATCTGGTCGATGCATGGAGAGAGCTCTATCCCCACAAATGGGACTATTCCTACTATTCAGGAGTGCACTCCCTGCATGCACGACTGGATAAATTCTTATGCAATGTGCGATTAACTGAAAAAGTGTTGGAGGTAGAGTACCTAGCCAGGACACACTTGAACCACAACCCCTTGCTATTGACCCTTAATTGGGACACAGCCAGACCTCTACTACAGAGATGGAAACTTAACACTAGAAGACATGGCTTTCCGGAAAATATTGGGTGGAGGCCATTAAACCCTACTTCTGAGAGAATGAGGGTACTGCAACATTCCAACCAGTGTAATGGAAGGCATTTAAGGTAGTAATGTAGGGTCATTGCATAGCAACAGCATTCGGAGTCTGGGCACAGCTGAATGCAGACAGACCTGCTTCATAGATTGGAAAAAAACTTGCAGTGAATACCTACTGAAGAGGTTAGACTGCGCAGAGAGCGGGAGACACTATTGGCCCTAGTTCAGCACCTGCAAAGTTCTGATTATCGCACATATCCATCTATGGCTCATGACGAGCGGGACAAAACGGGCAGTCTTCTAGCATGTGTGGCTAACCCGAACAAACGGGACTCCCCGATATTTAGGGGCATATCAACAAGGGCTTTATCGCTGCTTTTTTGGCTTTAAAAGCCAAAAAAGGAGAGATAAAACTAGCGCCCTATCAACAACAGGGTGCTAACATGCAAATTTGCATGTTAGCACCCTTTTACTCTACGCTTCCCCTTGCATCTCTAATGAGATGCAAAGGGGGCGTTCCAGAGTAAAATAATAGGAGAAATGTCGCTAAGCGACATTTCTCCTATTATCAAGAATGTCGCTAACCCTGTTAGAGACAAAAAAAGCAGCGCTAACCGCGGTTACGTCTGGTATTTTTCTGACTTAGCCATGATATCCTATGGAAGGAGGATATCATGGCTAAGTTTCCCTGTCCCTATCAACAAGGTAACGTGAGATTATCGCTGGGTTTCCAGCGATAATCTCACGTTAGCCTGTTAGTGTGAGAATTTTTATCGCTATTGAGATAAGCGTTGCTAATAGTACGCTATCTCAGCGATAAAAATTCACGATAGCCAGCGATAATTATCCTAGCGCTAAGTGCGCTTAGAGATAATTATCGCCGGTTGTTGTTGATATGCCCCAAAGTATCAAGAACACCAGAGATTAGGCGATTCCCTCAATGGAGGAAACTAAATAAGCGTTTATGGAATACTATAAACAACTTTATGCTCCGGGTACAGTGTGTAGAGGGCAGTCAGTTCATGGTTACATTCTTAGTGCACACCTGAGGTGACTTCCAATCGCAGAGGTGAATTTACTAGGGGAGGCCATCCCTGAATAACAGGTTAGGGATGCACTCAAAGCCATGGCAAGCGGAAAGGTACCAGGCACAGATGGGCTCCCTATCAAATCTTTGTGTGATCTATGCAAACTCGCTGGCTCTCCGCCTGACCTCGCTGTTCAGCCTGGTTAGGGAAGCTATGGAGCTGACACTCTCCACGTGCAAGGCATTAATATTGGTGCAACCCAAAGCAGTAAGAGTGAGCACAATTGTTGAATCATACAAGGCCTTCTCTTTAATGAATGTAGACTACAAGATTCTTAGCTGAATTTTCAACAATCTTCTACCTCAGTTACAAGGGTTGGTTCATCAAACCAATCGGGATTCATCCCTACGTACCAGACCTTCCACAACATCAGACACCTAAAATAGGTGTAACACCAATCCATTGGCCCTTTCCTCAATGGACTTGGCACTGGCGATAAACTCTGAGAAGACCTTTAACTCACTGTCATGGGACTTCCTCGTTGTAACAATAGCAGGCAAGGGTCTTGGCAGTGGATTTATCAAATGGAATAAGTTGCTGTACATATCAATGTACATACTCAATGCCTTTTGTGTTGAATGTGTTCTCTCATAAATAAGTGTTTGTTACCGCAATAATTGGATATGCCTTAGGCTTCTGTACATTTATATGTTCTTTCCCTGCCTTAGGAACTCACATTATTAGCAGGGGGTGCCGTTTTTCTTAACAATAATAAGTTACAGCACATGAGTCCAACGACCTGTGTGAAAACGGACTACATCATCTCAGAAAATGTTACTGTGAGTAGGGGCACCTGGCAGGGCTGCCCACTCTCACCAGTGTTATTGGAGATAGTAATAGAACCGCTGCCCAACGTCCTCCATTAAGGGGGACCACTATCAGGGGCATGTGATTAATGGCACCCCCTGCACCTATCACTATATGCTGATGATGAGATGCTTCATATGAGTGGCATGACTGGGAGAAGTACTTTTGTAGTTAAGTTCCTACTAATCCGTAGGGTCTGCACATTGTTTTCAACATAAACTAAGGGCTTGGTGCCTAGACTCATTCCAGACACCCCCACAGGATATGTTGGCCTATAGACCAGCTAGCTCACAGTGCCGCTGTAAGACCCCCTAACCTACTAGGTAGCGTACAGTTTCTGGCAACCACTGAACATGATAACCCGAATTCCTCAGGAATCGTGGAAATAGTACAGAACCTTTCACTCAGTTACTCAAGCTCACTTGTTCTCAGAGAAATATACAGAGAATACAAAGTGGGACTTTTTCAATAATATTTATTGAACCAACGTTATTCTTGTTTACAGTACGTGTGCTGCACTGATTAGGAGACAGAAGCAAATAAAGGAGATTACAAGCACCAAAAGAGTAAACAGTAGATACATTTCTACCATGTTGCTGAAGCAATGAATATATGCAGGCATATATGTAATATGGTAATCTAACGTACTCCTATGTTGCGGACCCTACTCTAAGTGTGCCTAGAGTGTGTGTAGGTGTAGAGCCAAGAATCACCCCCCTAGGGACGACCCAACCCCATTACCTGATCGGAGTAAACTGGGGTGGCATGGTGAGCAAAAGAATGATTGATTTAACCCAGATCTCTTGACTGGGGGTGAATGTTTGGAATTGTTCTGCTTTCCGTCCATCAATTGTGTGTCTTTTGCTTCCTCGCCCTAAGTGCGCCGGATATGCCCAGATGTGGGTCCCGGTCTCACTGTGCCACTGGATTCAAACTATCCTGTCTGATGAGGGGTGAAACCCCAAAATTGTCCTAGGATGCTTGATTCCGGTCCGTGGAGGACCTGGCTTGGCAGTTCGGGCTGGACTGTTCCCATGAGGCACAGGGTCAAGACTGATTTGCATATGACGAGGTCTAAACTGGGGTGGCATGGTGAGCAAAAGAATGATGGATTTAACCCAGATCTCTTGACTGGGGTTGAATGTTTTGAAATGTTCTGCATTCCATCCATCAATTGTGTGTCTAGAGAGTGAAGGACCCCGTCTTGGTCTCAAATTGGACACCCGTCACGGAATGTCAGACCGGTGCGTGGTGATTTCTCAGCATGCAGGGACTTTCGGTGTCAGCAGAAGTACCTTCTCTACCAATGTAGTGAAAGAGGCACTCTTGTGATCTGGCACCCTATGATGACCTTCGACTACCATCATTTTAGTGTGTTATTTTACCCTAGCCTTAATGTAGGACGGTCCTGCATATGCCTGCTTTTCTTCTTTCTTGTAATCTTGCTGTCTTTCAGTAGAAGCTCGCCACAGAATAGACGTATTGCTGTGGAGGTGACGGAATTTGAGTCCTGATCGTACTTCTTCCTGGGCTGGTGAAGGCCTGCCCCAGCTTGAGTTGGCAAGGATGTTGCTTAATCGATCGGTGAGGTGTTCCTGATCATTTTGTATATATTTTCTACTCTTTGCTACTTGTATATACTGCATTTTATTCTAATTGTTTATTTTAGTCACTTGATTCTTGGGAATCTGCATTTACTGATATATTTGGCCTACCGTTCTAAAATGTTGCATTAATAAACTTGTGTGTGTTATTTTAAATGCACCTGGATTTGTTTTCTTGCCTTGCCTAAAGGGAGTGCTGCGTCTTTTCCTCGTCTTTAGAGAGTGCTGCTCAAAGTGTATTATTAAATGTGCAGAGGTATATTTGCCTCCAAAGTGGGAGTGCAAGGTTTGGGTGTGACTTATTGGTGAGAAGTCACATTCATTACATCTAATCTATCGAGATGCCTATATTTATAACAAAGAAAGGTCTTTATGATGTGCGTGCTAGATTAGTGATGTTATGGATATGTGTATAGCGCTGTCACCTCGTGGATGAATATAGGATGTCTTTTGTACCTAGTGAGTGGAGAGGCCTAGTACATGATGTTCAAGGCATCGTGATAATGTTGCACGAAGCTGGATGTGAAAACAAAGTAGTTTCAGAGAAACTAATCCAACATTGTCGTGCATCTAAATATGTGCAAAAGGTCACTGCTGAAATGTTATTTTCTATGGCTATGTAAGGAATAGGCAGCCTCGCTACATGGGCCTAACTCTGGAATATAACACTGTGCATACAATATTGCGGTCCCCAGAGGAGAGGGGTCAAATCTGCAGCAAGAAGGGACTCCCTTTAGTGAGAACAGGTCACAGTGAAATATTTAGGGGTCCGTATTGCCCATACAAAGAACAACTTTTGGGCGGTAACATGGTGGTAGCTGTAACTTCTCAGCAGCAATCCATTAGATTCTGGCAGACCCTATCGCTATCGGTAGTGGGCAGATGGATCCTACGAAAGATGTCCTTTATCCCAAGGCTGTTGAACTATTTTACAGCCCTCCCAATATAGGTTCCCAGGAAAGTGTTCCAGGATATTGATGCACTGATCCTGCAGCTCATCCTGGGACACCACAGAAAGAGACTAGCGCTCACAAAATGAAGATTGCCCACCCCAGAGAGGGAGATAGTGATTCGGAACACAAGCTTTATTACCTGGCCACACAGCTACAGTGGGCAGCATGTTGGCGAGTCACTGCTGGGGAGACCTCTGTGGTTTCCCCCTCTGGGACAGCCCTGGTGTGCTTGATGCTGGCCCCTACAGAGACGTCCCGACCTCAGAGTGAGGGGATCCTGATGGCAATCCGTCACCAAGTGTGGACCCGGGTGTTACAACGCACACGCACATGGACTCCCTATGCTCGAGAGCTCCCACTCACATTCCTATTAGCATTACCACACAGGGGCATCTGGAGTAACCGCTGAGATTCAGTAGTGCAGGGATCACCAAAGTGGGTGAACTATACATAAATGGCATAATAGCAGATTTCTTATGGAACAACATGAGACACCGGTGCGCCATTTCTTACTATATGGAGACCTCACCATGGAGATGTGCCAGTGGTGGTGCACTGGAGTGGCTGATCCCCGGTCCACATGTGTCTGCAACGGGTATGTGAGATTAATGGACAAAGACACCCAATATCGTTGCTTTCCCGAGTGTTTTTGGACCAGTCAAAATTTAACCTGGGCCTGCTTCTAGAGTACCCGGTACTAGATTTAGTTTCCCCCATGAGTGACTCTAATTGGACTAAGATACGAGAACACACTCCCAAAGTATTGCACAATGTGATATTCAACCATACACAGTATTATTTCCTCTATCGGGTGTACATCATGTCCAAACGTGTGAATTTGATGTTCCTGAATCCGCGGGTGGGTTACACAGGTGTGGGAAAGATAATGCAGACTTCTCTAGATGAATACTGGAACAGGTTGATAGAGGCAATCAAGGTGGCAACGGACAGGTCCTTGACCAGGACCTCATGTGTTTGCCTTTTGGGTTGGTTCTCTAGAATGAAAGCCAATGCCATCATATCTAAGTTCATGAAACTGGCACTAATACTAGCTAGAACTTAACTGGAGATCCCCTGAAGGCCCTAGGGTTGAAGGGCGGGCTGCCGGTCTATCAGAACTCAACCAGTGGGCCATTTGCGAGGGGGCAATGCTGCTCAAGGAGGTTGACACGGGGATGAGGACTCAGGAATTGATGGACGTTTGGAATCAAAGAACAGCATATACTACAAATAGATGATTGAGAGCAACTGGTGCACCTGAAGAGAATGAGGTCTCGCACAGAATTCGCACAAGACTGAAGAGCACCCACGGAGCAATAGGTCACCTGGTGACAGCCGGTTGGGTACCCCCCGCCCTACCCTTGTCTGCAATTGCATGCAGTGTTAGGGTAAAAGAGGCAAAATAGTAGCAGCAACAGATTCTGTTTGTATTGTTCTGCACACAGCCTCACCGCTCTCTGGCAGAGTTATGGTTTGATTGGGCGTTTAGGTTGACACATAATTGAAAACTTGCAAAAACCTATGTTTATGATGCCTATGTATACTATTCCAAGATAAAGGGGGCCGGTTGGGTGCAGAGGAGGGAGGAATTGTCCTGTGTAAGATGTGCTGTTCATGAAAAACTCAATAAAATACATTAAAAGAAAAACAGATTTATATGACACAAATGCTTTGGCCATCCTGGACACTACTATCACAGCTTTTGAGCTGCTAATTGGACAATTTTTACAACATCATGACGTCTCAAGGCAGCCAAGAACATCTGGGAAACGCAAGACTCTGTCCAATTCTCACTGACACTTGAGCTACTGGTGGCAGCCGACCAAGATAGAGGAGTAATGACTCGAGTTACATAACAGTGCAGGCTGAAGCACCTAAGCAACCACTGCTAGCACGACAAAAATGGGAGTCAGACTGTGGTTTGGAAACCACGAGTAAGCAACGGAAGATTGTCCACCTGCTACTGACATAACAAGTGTCCTATAATCCTAGAGTCAACCCTACCCACCTCAGTATATTAAACATAACACTGATAAACAACAGGAGAGAGAGGGTTTTCAGGTAATCTAAGAAGGAGCACTCTTAGTCCCCCTGAGCAATATAGTAAAAAAACAACAAAAGAGTGCACTTTCCTTGAGAGAGGAGAAGTCGAAAAAAGAATCACAATGGATTCTTTAGAAAGCCCTCACTCACCAACCTAGTGATGAATGCCTAGCGAGTTTGCACCCAGATAGTCAGAAACATGTTGATCACACAGAGCGTGGCCTAGCTGAAATATCTATCTAGCTTTTCTACCGCCCGCTTCCTTTTTTAACCGTGCTGGGTTGGCCTACGAATAAAATACTTTTAGACACAACCTAGTCACTTTTATCTCACATCACTTGATTACTCACACACAAAATAACCTGCTCCACAGTAATTCTGGCGTCGAACCACACCGGGGGGGGGTTTTAGACCTTCCTGGTGGGGCCCGATGATGAAGCATGTCACCAACTAGGTTGGTGAGTGAGGGCTTTCTAAAGAATCCATTGTGATTCTTTTTTTGACTTCTCCCCTCTCAAGGAAAGTGCACTCTTTTGTTGTTTTTTGACTATTAAACATAACAGACAACTTAGGTGACATTACAAAGACCAGACCCACAAAAGACCGGAGTGGCAGATTTATTTATTTACCAAAGTTTTTGTGCTGAATTGCGCTAGCAAGAGACAGCAACACAGAGCCATATTTACTTAATAAGGCCTGCTGCACATCTGTTCCATTGCGCTGGCGCACAAGTGTTTGTTTTTTAAAAAAACATTTGTCCTCATTTAGCACCAGATGATGCCTACTTTTCTGGCGAGGCAGTCAGCCCTCCCGATCCAACACTCGTGTACAGGCAGGAGTGGGACTCTCTCCAACACGTACCCTTGGACCTAACGACCCGGTAAGTTGGACTTCTGGTCTAATCACCGGAGAGCCTCACCCCCCTCTCCAACCTTGCTGCATTCAACCTCTGCCACCATTGTCCCACCCACATCCACATCTTCGTCTTTTTGCATGACAAGCGCTTCCGAGCCAGCTTGCCAACCCACACAACCGTTTATACCCATTCCATAAACTCCAGCGGGGGCAGAGCAGAACCATTTCTTGCACAACTTAATTTGGCCAACAAAACAAAATACAGAAGCAGGGAAAGCAGTCTCTTAAATGAAGAGGATTTAAGCCCGCTTTCTTCCGGAATACCAAAAAATACCAAAAGCAGGCTTACCTTAAATTCTCTATTCAGAATTCCAGATAGAGTCTTACCACCTGCTTGCCAGAAGAGGTGAATACCATGACACTGCATAAACATTTGTACTCTAAGCTTGTAACTGTATTTGTTTGTATATGTGTATTTATATATATACACACACACATTTACAAGCCTAGCGTGGGTTTGTATGTATGTGTGTGCATATATGTATGTATATATATATATTCACTGAAAAAACCATAGGTTTCAGGGGCGTTATAGTTAGCTGGACTTTTCACTCATACAAAACCATTGAAATTCCCCCGTTATAGTTAGTTCAGCTAACTATAACTCACGCGCCCGCAATGCACTGCTGATGACGTCACATATTACATCACTCATGACATGGTCAGTGACATCACTCATGACATCACTGATGACATCTCAAATGACATCACTGATGTCATTTGACATCACTGATGTCAGCTAACTATAACGCCCCGGAAACCTATGGTTTTTTCAGTGAATTTTTAAGGTTTTTTAAATGCTAATTCCTAACTACAACGTGCCTGAAACCTATGGTTTTTTCAGTGAATTTCAAAGGTTTTTTAAATGCTAATTTCTAACTATGCCTACAGAGATAGGACATGTGAAGAAAGAAGAAAAAACGCACAGAAAGAAAAAAAAGAGATGCAGAAAGAAGCAACAGAAGTCCTCAAAGACGAAGAAAAGTGCAGGAAGAAGGATACCGTGCAGAAAGAACAAACAGAAGAGCAGAAAGAAGCAAAATCATCCTGTACTCTCCAATTTTTCAGACGGATACTGGTGGTAACTGAGTCTGACTAACCAGTCCTAGACTATGTTGAAAGACACTCAGAATACAGTGAAAACACCTACTGCACTAGGGAACACTATGCGTTGGGGTCCCCCTGTGATTAACATGACCTCCTCTGTAAGCCCCTAGTATATAAGAGGGGAGGGGATTAAAACTACCTCTTAAAATGCGCCACAGGGCGTGTTTGTACACGTCACCTCAGGCCCCGTCCCCTTCCTTCCCCACTATGTTAACACGCCCTGTGGCCGTTTTAAGTTGGGAGATTAAGTTCCCTTGAATCCTGAGGGTCTCTAGGGTCCAACTAGACCACTAGGTACCTCCAGTAAGCGCCACAGAGCTGCGTTGCAGAGAGATGTAAAAAGGGGCACAACCTAGACCACCTCTCTGCAACGCAGCGCAGTGGCGCTTACTGGAAGCACCTGGTGGGCTAGTTGGCCCCCAGGGTCCCTCAGGATTGAAGGGGAATTATTTCCCAACTTAAAACGCGCCACAGGGCGTGTTTGCACACGTTAACTCAGGCCCCGTCCCCTCCCTTCACCTCTGTGTAAACACTCCCTGTGGCCGTTTTTAGTTGGGAGATTAAGTTCATTTGAATCCTGAGGGTCCCTAGGGTCCAACTAGCCCACTAGGTACCTCCAGTAAGCGCCACAGAGCTGCGTTGCAGAGAGGTGTAAAAAGTGGCACGGCCTGGACCACCTCTCAGCAACGCAGCTCAGTGGCGCTTACTGGAAGCACCTGGTGGGCTAGTTAGCCACCAGGGGCCCTCAGGATTGAAGGGGAATTATTTCCCCAACTTAAAACACGCCCTAGGGCGTGTATGCACACGTCACCTCAGGCCCCGTCCCCTTCCTTCCCCACTGTGTAAACACGCCCTGTGGCCGTTTTAAGTTGGGAGATTAAGTCCCCTTGAATCCTGAGGGTCCCTAGGGGCAAAATAGCCCACTAGGTACGTCCAGTAAGCACCATTGCAGAGAGGTGTAAAAAGGGGCACGGCCTGCACCACCTCTCTGCAACGCAGAGCAGTGGCGCTTACTGGAAGCACTTGGTGGGCTAGTTGGCCCCCAGGGTCCCTCAGGATTGAAAGGGTATTATTTACCCAACTTAAAACGCGCCACAGGGCGTGTTTGCACACATCACCACAGGCCCGTCCCCTCCCTTCACCACTGTGTAAACGCGCCCTGTGGCCGTTCTAAGTTGAGAGATTAAGTCCCCTTGAATCCGAAGGGTCCCTAGGGTCAAACTAGCCCACTAGATACCTCCAGTAAGCGCCACAGAGCTGCGTTGCATAGAGGTCCCTGGCGCATACTGGAGATACCTGTTGGGCGAGTTGGCCCTCAGGGACCCTCAGTATTGAAGGGGAATTAATTCCCTAACTTACAACTGGCCAGGGGACACGTTTGCAGAGTGCTGCAAGGAGGGGGCGTGGCCTCCGGCGCGATGCCAGTCTTTTATTTATTTTAATTTTTTAAGAAGGAGGGCTGTGTGGCCTCCCTTCTTTTTCTAATTTATTGGCCCTGGAGACCCCATCCCCCAGGGCCTGCACCCTAATTTTTTTTGTTGAAAAAAAAATTTGGAAGGGGGCCGCGTGGCCCCCCTCCCAAGGCCTTAATCGGCCCCGGGGACCCCAACCACTGGGTCACGGCCTTTTTTTAAAAAATTCTTTAGGAGGGGGGCTACGTTGCCCCCCTCCTCAGGCCACTTATGGCCTCGGGACACCATCCCGCGGGGCCGGCCTTTGTTTTTTACACATTTTTTTTTAATATATTTATAGAAACACCTAGGACATGCTGGACAAACTGTATGTACCTATCACCATGACGATTTGAGTGATATTCATTAAAAGGCGACTATGCATACAATGAATCCACGTGGAATGTATTTACACCGCTAGTGAAGCTCTGATGTGTCTGACGCCCTACCGTGCCTAATCCTGGCACCCCCGCCGGTGGGTACTCTCCAAGTAGACACCCTTGTCGTTTATTTATACAAACATGGGTAGCTATTGACGGGCACATTTAATACACACGCACACCAAGCCATTCAAAGGGGATTCGACAAAAATTCGACCAAACTATGCAAGAAACCCCCCTCACGGTTAATAAAACACACATCCACCGCCGGATGTGTAATACTTTTTATTTTACTCTCTGGAAAGGAGACAAACCTCACTTGAGAGTCACAGCGTGCTCCTGGCTGAGCCCAATGCTGTGTTACACCCACCAGTGCCCGCCGAGTGCCACACACCTCTGTGTTGTATTCCACCAGCTAGTGCGTATGCTATGACACTCTCTAGCCCATGTGCACTGTAACACCACCCCGTGAATATGTAATGCCACACTTACCTTCGCACGGGTTATATTGCCCCATCTAACGTGCCTTCCTCGATGCCTATGTTATAACGCACAGCGCTATGCCATACATATTACAATTTGGGATCCATATCTTTGTCACAGTGCATATGCAACATTACACTCCCCAGCATATATTTTATATTACAACTTTAGAGACTAGTTAGGTCACACAACACTGCCCTGTGTATATTACACTCCAAGGCGCATACCGCATAGCACGTGCTAGTGCCTGTGCTATCTCACGCTCTCCAATGAATCTGTCATTGCGCACAATGTATTGCATATTATATTTCACGCCCCAGTTCATCTTATATCACACTTTTTGGTGCATAGTTTATACCATATACTATATCTAGTTTTCATTTTCAATCGTGCTCTTAGGACTATGTTCTATGTAACACTGCGTCCACCTACCCTTTTCACGGGCATTACATTTTGCGATGGGGGGTGGAGGGTCAGGGGGTGTTTCTGTCAAGTGAGCCCGGAGTCACAGTCACAAACGTCCTCTTCTTCCTGAATAAAAGTGAGATTATGCTGCATACTTGTTCATATTTTAAGTAGTTCGCACAGACACACATTTTAAAAACAATAAAGTTCCTAATACCCACCTTCTCTGAACAGTTAGCTTGCTGCCCCATCCACCTCCTCCCTATCCTGTGTTGTCTGAATCCATGGACTAGCCTCCTCCCTCCTGCCATGCATGGTCTGATGTGCTGCCACTGCCCTCCATTTAGCATGATGTACCAGTCCACACCTCCTGCCCTCCATTGCCCAATTCTATGGCCCATCATTGACCTCCTGCTTAGCCTCTGTGCTTAGCTTGCTAACCCTATTCTCCTTCCCCCTGCTCTCCGATGTCATTGTGCATGCCCCTGCTCCATCCTTTTTGCCCACCATGTTCCATGGACCTGCCACTCCTATCTACTCTGAGTGTTCTGTTGAGCTGCCACTCCCCTCCCACCTGCCTAGCATTGTCAGGTGACTTTAACCTGTCCCTGCCACCTCCAGCCTGCCTGTCCACATGCCATGCCCCTATCCCCTTCCTCCTGTCCTCCATGGTCCATTTTACTGCCACACCCTTCTGCCCTCCCTGGTCTGTTGTGAGGCCCCTTCCCCTAAACTCTCTTGTCTGAGCCCAGGTCCTGACCCTCCCTTCTATCCTCCATGGTCCTTTGTGCATGCCCCTGCACCCTACTTCTTGCCCATCATAGCCATTGTGCTGCCACTAACCCTCCCGCTTGCCATGCATGGTCTTCTGTGCTGCCATGGCCCCTCCCACCTTCCCTGTGTGGTCGGCTAGCTGCCCCTGACCCCCTCCCACCTTCCCTCCATGGTCTGTGTCATAGTCTCACTGTTGCTCTCCATGGTGTGTCTTGTTTCTAGTGCCCATCCTGCCTGACCTCCATGGTCATCTTGCTGCTCCTGCCCTGCCCCCTTGCCACCAGCCCTCTGTTTCCATGTGCAGACCCCTATTCCCTCCCTCCTGGCTTGTCTGTTCTATTGTAATGCCCCTGATCCGTCCCTCCTGCCCTTTATGGTCTGTTATGCTGCAACTTTCTCTCCTGTCTGTCCATTATGGTCAGCTAGCTACCATTGACTCTTTCCCCTCTGTTGTCCATGCGCATGGTCCTGTCCCCTCCCTATTGCTTTCTATGGATTGTTGTGTTGCACTCCCGTCCCGCATGCCCTGTGTGGTGTATTGTGCTGCTGCAAACCCTGATGCCTGCCATGTAGGGTCAGTTTGGTGCACCTCTCCATATTCCTCCTGTCCTCTGTTATCCGAGTCCATGTCCCTACCCCAATTCCTTCTGCCTACCATGATCCAATGTACCATAATTGTGAACATTTTGAACTTGGTAAGAGGGAGATTTTGAAAAAAAACTGGGGATTGATTTTCCCCTTTGAGTTACATTGAAAAAGAGGAGATTGTAGACAAGCGACAGATCAAATAAAGCCCATTTGAGCTTAAAAACATTGGACGTTTCCTGGCTGAAACAGGTCTGTTGGCATGTATGGTTGTACTACCACTGCCTCTTCCTTCTGCCCACAATGGTCTATTATATTGCCACAGCCTCTCTTGCCAGTCCTGTATTGTTGGTTTGTTGCCCCTGCCCCCTTTCCACTGCCCTCCATAGTCTGTTGTGCTGCCACTGCCCTTCCTGCCTGCCCAGTGTGGTCAAATTGTTGCCTCTGCACTCTCCTACCTGCCTTCAATTTTCAGAGTCGGTGCCCCTGGCCTCTGCCTCTCAACAGTATCCCGATGAACAACTAGATTGCTACATTCTGTATTTATTACAAAATTGTGGAACGCCTGACGTCATCTTGATGTAATCAAAACTGTAATACCTAGAGCATTTCCTTTAGAAATTACATATATGAGAGGGTCTTATTTGCATCAAACTTATGGTTAGTGCTCTAAAAAACTAAAATGAGGACATATTTTCTTAGTTTTCAAATAGCGACAAAGAACTTTTAAATTATTTGTAATCTTTATGTTTTTTTATCCAGTTGGCCACTTGATTAAATGTTGCACCTAGGGGAGAGGATGTGGTGTTACTTCCAGAGCTGCAGACTTTGCAACTGGGGAACCAGGTTGGAGTTTCTGCTTCAGCTCAACATTCTGTGATTCTGGTCAAATCACTTAATCTCCCCATGTCTACAACCAAAATGAATTTGATCTTGTGTGATGTAACCAATTCTCATGTAAAGCACTCCAATACCTGACAAGTCTGCACTATATAAAACTGCAAATACACAAAAAATAAGTGTTTTGCACACTTCTGTCATTGGGCTACATCTGCGTGATATTTGTGCTGCATTTGGGCTCTTTTGTCTCTGGTGGCCATCTTGGGAGATTTATTTGTTATGAAGTTTCCTAATTTCCTCATTTACTGCAGTCTCCTCAGTAGGAAATGCTTTCAGTTTCTTACTTTGATTCCATCAAGAAGGTATTCAGATATGTCACACATTTGCCATAGATTCTGAATGTTAGCACTCTAGTTGCTCATTAGATCACTGTAGTAAAGCTACTGCTCACCACGGAAGTCTGCTGCTGGTATTAAAAGTGTATGTTTCAGTCTGCATATCAGAATTTTTTTAATGAAATAGAAGAGGATTTGAGAAGTCACTCAAAATGTGCCCTAATTTTTCTTTCTTCAGCACTAATCATAATTTCTATGGCAAAATGAACCCCCCTCATTGTGTTCCTTTTTAAATTAAATGTTTTAAGTGTTACCAGTTTATTCCAGTCAAGATGGCTTCAGGTGTGCCATACTTTTGTCATAAGTAAGACAGTAAGCGCTCTAGTTGATCTTAAGAACACTCTGGGACATTCTGTCATTGGGCTATACTTGGGCTACATCTGGGTGATATTTGGGCTACATTTGGGCTCTTTTGTCTCTGGTGGCCATCTTGGGAGATTTATTTGTTATGAAGTTTCCTTATTTCCTCATTTACTGCAGTCTCCTCAGTAGGAAATACTTTCAGTTTTTTACTTTGGTTCCATCAAGAAGGCATTCAGATGTGTCACACATTTGCCATAAATTCTGAATGTTAGCACTCTAGTTGCTCATTAGATCACTGTAGTAAAGCTACTGCTCACCAGGGAAGTCTGCTGCTGGTATTCAAAGTGCATGTTTCAGTCTGCATGTCAGAATTTTTTTATGAAATAGTAGAGGATTTGAGAAGTCAAAATGTGCCCTAATTTTTCTTTCTGCAGCACTAATCATAATTTCTATGGCAAAAGTAACCCCCTCATTTTGCTCCGTTGTAAATTAAATGTTTTAAGTGTTACCACTTTATTCCAATCAAGATGGCTTCAGGTGTGCCATACTTTTGTCATAAGTAAGACTGTTAGCACTCTAGTTGTTCGTTAGAACACTCTGGTACATTCTGTAATTGGGCTATACTTGGGCTACATCTGGGTGATATTTGGGCTACATTTGGGCTCTTTTGTCTCTGGTGGCCATCTTGGGAGACTTATTTGTTATGAAGTTTCCTAATTTCCTCATTTACTACAGTCTCCTCAGTAGGAAATACTTTCAGTTTTTTACTTTGATTCCATCAAGAAGGCATTCAGATGTGTCACACATTTGCCATAAATTCAGAATGTTAGCATTCTAGTTGCTTATTAGATCACTGTAGTAAAGCTACTGCTCACCAGGGAAGTCTGCTGCTGGTATTGAAAGTGCATGTTTCAGTCTGGATGTCAGAATTTTTTTATGAAATAGAAGAGGATTTGAGAAGTCACTCAAAATGTGCCCTCATTTTTCTTTCTGCAGCACTAATCATACTTTCTATGGCAAAATGACCCACCTCATGTTGTTCCTTTTTAAATTAAATGTTTTAAGAGTTACCACTTTATTCCAATCAAGATGGCTTCAGGTGTGCAATACGTTTGTCATAAGTAGGATTGTTAGCGCTCTAGTTGTTCTTTAGAACACTCTGGGAAGCTGCAGTAGAACACAAAGGAATCAACTGACAGTCTCTGCCCTTGTTGGATGTACATGTTTTACTGAGAATGTCAGACTTCATTCTCACATGACTGAGAAAGATAATGTGAATTTACAGAAAATATGCTCTCAGTTTAGCTTATAGATCACCTTCCAAACCTCTGTGGGAAAAGCATGAGAAAATAGTTTTCTCTCAAACATGATTCATGATATCCCAGCAGAAGGCTTTTTCACATGCTAAAATCACCTTAGAACACACCACAGTTCCTAAAATGAGTATGGTATGGTACAATCAACAAATGATTTATAATGTAACTAAAGTCTTAAAACCTTCTATAAGCAAAAGGCAAGCCTGGCTGAAGACGGCTGAAATGCCAGAAACCGGTCCTAGGAAGCTTGTTTCCGGTCCAGGGAAGACATGGCTTGGCAGTTCGGGCTGGACTGTTCCCATGAGGCACAGGGTCAGACTGATTTGCATATGGCCATGTCTGAACTGGGGTGGCAGAGTGGGCTAAAGAACGGTGATGGATTAAACCCAGATCAGTTGACTGGGGTGAGTGCTTGCAATGTTCAACACTCCGTCCATCATTTCCTTTGGTTGTGCTATGGTATGGTACCATCAACAAATGATTTATAATGTAACTAAAGTCTTAAAACCTTCTATAAGCAAAAGGCACGAGTCTGAACTGAGGACTACCTCTTTGCCAAATTTGGTGTAATTCCGTTCAGCAGTTCGGGCTGTAGCTGCGTCAACAGGTCCCATGGGAAAATGCATGGGGAAAACGCGTTTTGGGACCCCCCCTTTTTTCTCGGCACCCGCTTGACGAATCACCGTGAAATTTTTAGGATAGGAGCGGACTGGAGCTGGCCAAAAGTTTGGAAAATGTCGAGAAGATTCGTCAATTGGCGCCAACGTTATTCCAAATAGAATGTTGCGGATTTCCTATGGAAAATAGGTCCTAACTATAACTACCTACTGGCGATTGCCAGTAGGTAATATATATATATATATATATATATATATATATATATATATATATATATATATATATATATATATATATATATATTCACTGAAAAAACCATAGGTTTCACACATGTTATAGTTAGCTGGACATTTTACTGATAAAAAACCAATGAAATTCCCCCGTTATAGTTACTGTAGGCAACTATAACTCACGCGACCGCAATCTTCTGCTGATGCTAATACTGTATTTAGACACTTATTTGCCCATGTCTTCTTCCATTAAATTTTAGCTATACATATATTACAAATATTTTTTTTTCATAAAGACACATATGTCATCAGCAGAGGATTACGGTCGCGTGAGTTATAGTTGCCTACAGTAACTATAACGGGGGAATTTCATTGGTTTTTTATCAGTAAAATGTCCAGCTAACTATAACATGTGTGAAACCTATGGTTTTTTCAGTGAATTAGCAAGGTTTTTTAAATGCTAATTCCTAACTATAACGTGTGTGAAACCTATGGTTTTTTCAGTGAATTTGTACGGTTTTTTAAATGCTAATTTATTTATGTATTATTTTTTATATATTTATTTTACAATAAACTACGTATTAAAAATTATTATTTTTTTTTTTTGTGGTTTTCACCCTGCGAATTTTTTTTTTTTTTTTGTAAAAAAAAATTTTTTTTTTGTGTTTTTCAGGGTGCGCGCACTGTGCGCGCACCCCCGCGATTTTAAAAAAAAAAATTTTTTTTTTTGCCTTCGGGGTCCTTCAGGGACCCCCTGACAAAGGCTAGGGGGTCAGGAACTCTCTACCCTGCCCCCTTTTCACGTTCGCCACCTTCCTTTTTCACTCTCGCACTGAAAACAAACAAAATGGCGGCCGACACTTCCTGATTTCGACCGATTCGAACGTTGACTAACATGTAACCACCAATCAGAATTACGCTCGCGCACGTCAGGGTGCTCGCACGGTGCTCGCACGGTGCGCGCACCCTGCGCGCATATATATATATATATGCTTTTAAATGCTATTTTCTCCGGAAATACTGAACAGATTTACACCAGACCTGCAAAAGGCACTTCCTTGACCTTATGGCTACCTCTCTGCCAAATTTCAAGTAATTCTGTTCAGCCGTTCGGGCTGTAGCCCTGTCTAAAGGTCCTATGGAAAAATGCATGGGGAAAACGCGTTTTGGGACCCCCCTTTTATCTCAGCCCCCGCTTGACGAATCCCCCCGAGACTTTCAGGGTAGGAGCGGAGCGTAGCGCCCCACCTATTTTGAGAAATTCGCGAGGATTCGTCGACCGGCGCCAAAGTTATTCCAAATAGAATGTTGCGGATTTCCTATGGAAAAGGGGTCCTAACTATAACTACCTACTGGCGACCGCCAGTAGGTAATATATATATATATATATATATCGTAGAGCACTCCTTCAAAACAGTGTCTCGTTCCTGCGTGCGCGAAGAAAGAGCACGGACCACACAAATTCCTTTGTTAGACCGCAATATTTATTTAACTCCCAAACATACAGCGGCAGCCATTACACGTTTCGTCCCTCCCAGGGGACTTGATCACATGACACGCTTTAACCTTAACGGTTTGCTTTTATAGGTTGCACTTTTTTTCTTACTTTTTTTCAAGTGGTTTTCATCAGTACCACGTGATAAAGTTTTAAAGTGACAATGTGCTCAAAATCGACCAACAGAGGTTTAGAGATGCAATCATTTTCATTAATAGTATCTGCACATTGTTAAGATGATTTGCCATGTTTTGTGTAGACAATGAGCAGTTAGCCCTCAGCATTAGTTCAAAAAATGCCATTTGACAATGCATACAACAGCATAGATATATAAATAAATGTATATATATATATATATATATATATATATATATATATATATATATATATTACCTACTGGCGGTCGCCAGTAGGTAGTTATAGTTAGGACCCTGTTTCCATAGGAAAACCGCAACATTCTATTTGGAATAACTTTGGCGCCGGTCGACGAATCCTCGCGAAATTTTCAAAATAGGTGGGGCGCTACGCTACGCTCCTACCCTGAAAGTCTCGGGGGGATTCGTCAAGCGGGGGCTGAGAAAAAAGGGGGGTCCCAAAACGCGTTTTTCCCATGCATTTTTCCATAGGACCTTTAGACACAGCTACAGCCCGAACGGCTGAACAGAGTTACTTGAAATTTGGCAGAGAGGTAGTCCTCAGGTTAAGGAAGTGCCTTTTGTAGGTCTGGTGTAAATCTGTTCAGTAGTTCCTGAGAAAATAGCATTTAAATCAATATATATATCTGTGGCAGCTTACGGTGCGCTTACCGTGCGCTTACGGTAAGCTTACCGTACGCGTACGGTGCCGTGCGCGAGCGCGAATCTGATTGGCTGTTAGATCTTAGTAAACATTCGAATCGGTCGAAACCAGGAAGCGGCGGCCGCCATTTTCTCTCTCGCACTCTGAGGGGGGTGGAAAAAGAAAGTCAAAAAACATGTAAAGGGGCTGTTTAGACAGCTCCTAACCACCTAGCCTTGATGAAGGTGTCCCCAAAGATCCCCCAAGGCCAAAAAGGCAATTTTAATATTTTTGAAAAAATCGCCGATTACGCTTTTTAAAAAAAGAATTATCCATACTCTCCCCACCCCGTGCGCAAAAGGTGCCCGAAGGGCACCACTTGTGCATCGCATAAATGTCCAAGCAAAAAATAAAAGATTACCTTTCACAACGAAGCGCATAATCTGTCCTCCATGTGCGCACGGTTCGCGAAGCGCATCGTGCGTACATGGCCCATCTAGCATAACGTGGGCACGCCGTGCGCGTAGCGCACCGCGTGCCCACCGTGCGTGCACGGCACTAACTGCGTAAAGTGGGCGAGCGGTGCGCGAAGCACACCGCGTGCTCACTGTGCGCGCACGGTGCGCGAAGCGCACCGTGCACGCACGGAACGAACTGCGTTAAGTGGGCGCGCACGCCACGAATGGCGTAAAGTAACTTAGCATTTAAAAAACCGTACAAATTCACTGAAAAAACCATAGGTTTCACACACGTTATAGTTAGGAATTAGCATTTAAAAAACCTTGCAAATTCACTGAAAAAACCATAGGTTTCACACATGTTATAGTTAGCTGGACATTTTACTGATAAAAAACCATTGAAATTCCCCCGTTATAGTTAGTGCAGGCAACTATAACTCACGCGACCGCAATCCTCTGCTGATGACATATGTGTCTTTATGAAAAAAAAATATTTGTAATATATGTATAGCTAAAATTTAATGGAAGAAGACATGGGCAAATAAGTGTCTAAATACAGTATTAGCATCAGCAGAGGATTACGGTTGCGTGAGTTATAGTTGCCTGCACTAACTATAACGGGGGAATTTCAATGGTTTTTTATCAGTAAAATGTCCAGCTAACTATAACATGTGTGAAACCTATGGTTTTTTCAGTGAATTTGCAAGGTTTTTTAAATGCTAATTCCTAACAATAACGTGTGTGAAACCTATGGTTTTTTCAGTGAATATATATATATATACACACAACAGTCATTTCATCCACTTTCGTAAGATTATTCACTTTTGAAAGTCCTGTTATAATTGATGAGGCAAATTCATTTTTTAAATATATAAATAAATAAATAAATAGTTGAATAAAGACATAATTACATATATAAATATATATATATATATATCATCATATAAAATTAACAGTTTGCAATCAGTGCATAAATGCTTGTTCCACCTGTTGTTGCCTAGATATGAATGCTTTCATTCTAAATGCATATGAAGGCTTTCCATCTTGAACCACACTGTTTCCGGGCTAGACAGTCCTACAGCGTCGTATCCCTACATTGTTTTGTCAGTTGTTTGTTAATAAGTGCAAATGTGCAAAAGTGACTAGTGCAAAGAATGTAAAGTTAAGTGAATTAAAATCAAAGGGAAGGTATATTCGATATTCAGTAAAAATTACTTTGGGCGGTCTTTTACTCCTTTTTCACATTTGATTGCATACGATATTCATTCTAGATGTGTTTGTTGAAATTATCATTATATCGTTTTAGATGGTAATTTGACTCATATAGTAGAAGACATTGGGATATTAAGCTTGCAAAACTATTTACCATTATGCATAAAGGCTGGCATGTAATTCCTCCAAACTATTAAGACCATTGGGATGCTTAGTGTCAAGATTCAAGATGTATTGCATCTCTAATGCCCGGAGTGCCTTTTCCCGGTCTCCTCCTCTTTTCTTGATCAGAACGGAATCTATAAGGTAACATTTGAGATCCCTGGGATTACTGTCATGCCTTTCATTAAAGTGGAGAGCCACTGGGTAGGCCTGATCATTGTTTTTAATGGAGTGTATGTGCTGGAGCACCCTTTTGTGTCCTTGCAAGATGGTACTACCAATGTATTTCAGTTTACAAGGGAACTCCAGCACATAGACCACATGATCTGTTTTACAACCAGTGGTCGGAGTGAGCGGGATCGGGAGGGCATGGCGTGCCCCTACTTCTTTTTTTCAATAGATTCCGTTCCCCTACTTTGTTTATTTTAAACATTCGTCCCAGGACGGTAGAAATATCCAAGGCCGGCAAAGACGGTTCGGCGTTCGTGGCTGTTTGGGGAAGGGCGTAGGGGGCAGAGCACGAAAAGGACTCTTTTCCGTCTTGCTCAGAGAAGGCAAGGAGAGTGTGCATTCTGCTCTGCCACTAGCAGCTGCGCCCACCCCTCTTTCTTTTTTTCTCTAATTCCCTCTCTTTTTCTCTCGCTCCTCCTCACTTACAGAAAACCGTTATTCCAAGAAACGGTTCTCACCCTCTCTTTCCCCCTTTCGTTTATTTGTTACCTCATGAAATTGATCCAAAAACAGAAAAAACACTTTTGTTGTCTTTTTCTCACATTTTTGTTCTCCACAGTGCAGCCTTGAGAATAAAAAGGTTAAAACTATGAAAAATAAATAAAACACGAAATTAAGCAAGACAGGGTGTTCGCAAAGTGGCCAGATTGATTTTAGTCACACCCAAACACATTTGCACCACTTTACAGAGTTTGCCAGTGAAGCGCTACTTTTGTGTTCTTGTCTTTCTTTGAACAGCATTATTTTGCCGGGTGGTGAAGTGCACCAATCCTGGAGGTACGGTAATGCCTGATTGATGGGCGGATTGGTAACCATGTTGTACCTGCTTACATTTCACATGCTTTACTTTGCTTTTTCCAGGATGTTGTTACTTTTATTTTTTTTTGGCAGCATATTGCTCTTGTCTAGTGCATAATTTGAATTGAGTTGCAGCCAGGTGTTTATAGCGGGGCACAATTGGGTTGTAGTTGGAGGCAGTGCGAGTTTCTCTCAGCGGGGCAGTATGGTTTTCAGTGGGGGAGAGGATGTGGCACTATGGTCAGAGCTGCCGAATTTGGAACTGGGGAACCAGGTTCAATCTTCATGACC
This sequence comes from Triturus cristatus, assembly GCF_964204655.1. NCBI lineage: Eukaryota > Metazoa > Chordata > Amphibia > Caudata > Salamandridae > Triturus > Triturus cristatus. The sequence goes on along the minus strand of NC_140595.1, from coordinate 167,201,344 downwards.
AGTCCCCCAGGTTCAATCTTCATGACCAGTCCCCCAGCCCACTCTCCTAAGGGAGCACATTCCCAAGCTAGACCTTAGAAGGTCCCGTAGACCTTAGAAACCCTAGAGTCTTAGCACCAGCAGGTGGAACGTAGCGGTGGCAAGTGTAGGTTAACCTTGATGCCTGTCAACCACAATCCATACTGAAGTTCATCTCCAGTCTTGCGGGCAGGCCTATGAAGAAGCACACCCTAGAGCAACAGTGACCCTGTCACTAATGTCACAGGACACTTGAGAAGGGGCGGCTGTAGGGCGGTGCGACTGGTGTGACCACACCGGGCGCTGACTTTGAGTGGGGGGCGTCGTGTTTGCAAATATATAATGCTTCTAAAAGCACTTGCTGCCTCCTTCTTGGTCTCCAGCGATTTTCAGCAACAATAAAAAATGTAATGATAACTCTGGTGATAAATGTTCTTCCTAGAGAGAGACAGATCAGAGTTTTGTCTAGTGGAAGTTTTGACTCATGGAAAGGTAGCGCAGAGGGTTAATGTGCCTGCTGCAAAGAACATTTACCATGCATATCACAAAGTGCATATAATGTAAATAGGTCAGTGGGTTACTGCTTTTGTCAAAGAGATCCTTTTGTTACTTGCAGTTTATAAGTTAAAATCCTAACATAGATCAGTGAGCAATTAACTGTCATCAAAGAGCTGCATGCAAACTGCAAGGTATATATTAGAGCATTATGTTTTTTCCCCCAGTCTTTGATTATCCTAATTTTGCAAAAGGTGTTCATTCAGATGGAAATCAATTCTGGTTATTAAAGAGAACCCCCATCCATGGCATTAAGTTTTAAATTCTCAGTTTATGTTTCTCCAGACCCAATCACTATTAAGCTGTATTGCCAACTAGTATGGTTGCCATGTGGCTCCTACACCTTCTAGTCCTTTGTCTTATGTAACAGTTCCTATGCAGTGATTTACACACGTATAATTGAGTGTCTCTGTGTAATGTGTGTTATGTAAAGTGCTCTGACACCCTACACTGGTATGAGAGGTGCTGTAAATAAAATTAAATGCATCTGAGCGGGAGTGTGGTTATAGATACTTGAGGGGTGCCGGTAAAGGGTGGTATTGAGGGAGTCCATGGTGGAGGTGGTCATGGGGGGCACTAACAAACCTTGTTTCACAGGACGCCACCAGCGCTAAAGCCGGTCCTGCCCTTGAGGCCAGTCCGCCTCACCAATTGGTACCTCCAATGGCCTTGTTTCAGCAGTAGTAGCTGCAACTCATCAAGGATCGGTAATGCAGAATTTGCACACACACCAAACTAAGTTCACAAACTTCATGGTCTCTCTGCCTCATTCACAAGCACTTTTAACACGTGATACCTGCTTTGGAGCATTGGAATTATGGAGCAATGGAGGACAAAATTATGCTGCATTGTTGACTAAATTATGCGGCAAAGAAAAGGCTGCAGCGTAATGCAGTATATTTTCTGATACTCTATTATTTTGACATTTGGACTCATGCTAACAGTCTCTGGAAAGATGTTGCCTTATTAGTACCAGTGTAACATACAAATGCAGCAGTGAGAAAGGTGATCAGTCAACCTTTGTGAAGGGCCGTCCCCTTTGCAGCAACATGTCACATTTTTTGTAACTTTTGATCCGTTTGAACAACAAACAATTTATTAGTTAAAATTGACAGATTATGCGCCAGATGATGTATTATGTGTCAACTATGGCAGAGCCATAATTATGTAGAAAACATTTGCAAACTAGAATATTTTGCTATTCGTTTGAACTGCTCTTGTGGAAAAAAGGAGAAATGCTGATGACAGAAACGCCATGGCTCGGAGACAAATGGCTTGTGCTTCCATTTTTAAGCGTATTTGGGACATTCTGTGATTGGAAACGTCCCACTTTGTGAATGTATTTTAAAGTCAATAACTCATATTAAACCTTAAATAAGCATGTGTATCCAATGGTTGAATTAAATACCATAATAAGCTGTAACCGGTTAGTGAAATGCCAAACAAATACAAAAAATTGGGATGTTTTGTGCACTCTGGCCACACCTCTGACTCCGCCCACTGATCCAATCTTCGGGTTATTCCCGCCCTCTGATTCCCCGTCCACAGTTCCCCTACTTCCCCCCCCCCCACTTCGACCACTGTTTACAACAAAGTGCCTTATTTATTTTTCGGTCTGGGCTGCCAAAGGGGGTTGTGTAACTAGTCGTAGACACCCCATGTTGGCACGCTTTGCAAGACTTGCATTTAAAAAATCCCATCCTTCGACTCAACCATGTACTCTTGCCTATAGGGCCACAGGGGTCATTGTTGACCAAGGTGTCTTTCATGGATGTATTCCTACTGTATGTGATGGCTGGTCGTTTGGGGACTGTTTTACCATTAATGGGATCTTGGTGGATGAGATACCAATTTTTGTTGATTACGTTTCTCACCGCCGCTTCCTGACGATTAAATTCAAATATAAATCTGAAGCTATTGGGTGTATCAATGACAGTGGCCTTACTAGGTTTGTGTTTGAGTAGGGTTTCTCTGTCTTTCTGACTACATTCGGTTAAGGCGGTCGCTAGACATTTATTGCTATAGCCCCTTTCCTTAAACCTGGATAGGCATTCCAGTTGTGCAGCCTCAAGATCCTTGCTGTTGCTACAGATCCGCTTTAACCCCTTCGATGCTGCGCAGATTCCGCCGCTGTGCTGACGGAATCTTGCGCGGGCGTGGTCATGACGGAATGGTTCCGTCATGAGCACAGCTCAACCGTGGGTCATGACGGAACCATTCCGTCATGAGCACCGAAGGGGTTAAGCTTAATAGCTTCCCATATGGAATGCTTTGAACCAAGTGGCCTGGATGAGAGCTGCTGGCATGCAAAATTGCATTGCCAGCTGTTGGCTTTCTGTGTAGTTTTGTCTCAAGCCTATCCTGGTTGACATACACCTCAACATCAAGGAAGTTTATTTTAGTTTTACTAATGCAGGCAGTGAAGCTCAAATTTAGCTGATTGATGTTAATTTGTTCTATGAACCTTTCCGCTTCTGACTCAGTTCCCTGCCAGACCAGAAACAGATCGTCTATGAATCGCCACCAGATCTTAACATTGTTAGTCATGACATCACGCTATACTTCCATGAGAACCAGCTCCTCCCACCAGTACATGTTTAGACAGGCATAACTGGGGGAGAAGCTGGCTCCCATGGCAACCCCACAAGATTGCTGAAACAGGGTATTTTGAAACATGAAGAAGTTGTTAGTTAAACACATGTATACCATATCGACCAACATTCTGGTGTGTTCAGCATATTATGGCCCCCTCCTTGAAAGATAATATTGCAAGGATCTGAGCCCATCCTTGTGTCTAATGGATGTGTATAAAGAAGCTACATCAAGTGTAATCAAAAGGTAGTTCTCTTTCCATGAAAGCCTATCATTTTAGCCAAAAAGTCCCCAGTGATATAAGATGCCAATTTGCGGACATACTCCTGTACAAAAGAAGTCTATGTAGATGGAAGTTTTTTCAAAAATGCTATTTCTTGCCGATATGATCGGCCTTCCTGGAGGATTTCTTTTATCCTTATGTACTTTTGGAATGAAGTACATTATGGTTATTGTAGGGTTAGCATTCCACAAATACTTGTATTCATCAGTTGTTAATAGACCAGTATTTTTCCAGGCTATCAATTTCATTTTGTAATTTGCATGAACTGCATTCAAAGTCATTTTGTTGCTGCAACAATAACAAGTTTTGTCATTAAGTTGGCTCATTGCTTCCCTTATGTAGTCATCTCTCTTCCACAGCACAAGGTTACCACCTTTATCGGCACTCCTAATAACTAAATCTTTGTTGTTTTTTAATTTTGTAATGAGTTGGTGGTATTGTAATTCTCTCTTATTTTTTGAACCAGCATTTTTTGTTTTATTTTCTTTCCGATTCAGATTTTTGAGACCGCTGACCACTTGTTCCTGAAAGATGTCAATGTTATCTTTTATCATTAAAGGATAGAATGTAGATGGTGGTTTGAAAGGTGTATGACATAATCCGGGTATACTGATAGGTGATCCCACAGATTCAGTATCTTGACTTGTGTTGCCCTCCTCATGCATTAAATTATATAAGACCTCCACCATATTGTCTGAGTCTTGATTACTTGTGGCCGTCGCACCATTTTCCTGTGTTGACTGGTTGCTGCTAACCGGAGTTATATCCACAGTATTTGATTTTGATGATCTAGATTGGGCGTGGACTTTTTGGAGTTTCAATTTCCTGACGCTTTTGTAAATATCTACTATTGTCTTGGCATAAATGAAAGAGCTCTCAGGACAGAAGGACAGTCCCAGGGCTAATAGTTGATTTTTCGCCTTATTTAATACCATGTCTGTTAAATTAATGACAGTTTTGTCACTTGCTGTCTCTGAGTCTGTTAGTATTTCTTCTGCTGCAGTTTTGGTGGCCTATATATATATATCATAAGTACTCCACCATCACTCTTTGTCCCACAAGAACTGTATCATGGACCACATTTCAGTGCAAGTAAGCTGGTTTTTATTCCGCTCTACAAAACAGCAGCCATTAGGCGTTTCGACCTCAGAAGGGCCTTGATCACATGACGCGCTTCACAGTTAGCGGTGTGCTTTTTCTACCATTTTGTGAGTTTTTTTCTTATAGTGACAGTGCATCAACTCATGAAATAGTCATAAACATAGACACAATACTTTCAGTTTACATACATGGGATTTTTGGTTAAAACAACGTCCAGGTATGAATACCTTAAAATCCAATTGGGATTATAAAATACCATAAAACACCATAAAAGCAGTAAAACTGTATAGATTTCAAGCCATTCTTTTATATGTTGTATGCCTTAAACCCAGTTTAAAGGCATGTATATAATTCTTCAGGGGCATTCAAATCCCCATGGTGCTTGGAGTCTAAATCAAGGATGTAGCGTGTCTCTAATCTTCTCAGGGCCTTCTCCCTATCTCCTCCCCTTTTGTATGATGGAACGGCATAAATTAAAAAATATTTCAAATCTTTTGGATCAGCATTATGAGCTTCACCAAAGTGTCGCGCCACGGGGTAGGCGTGGTCCTGGTTCTTAATGGTCCTAATGTGTTGGAGTACCCTCTTGTGCCCTTGGAGTATGGTACTTCCTACATAACGTAGGCTGCAAGGGCACTCCAGCACATAGACAACGCAATCTGATTTGCACGTCATGGCTTTGTTGATAAGTCGTTACTGGTCTCCAAATGGTGTCGTGTAAGATGTTTTGTTGACACCAAATTGGCATGCTTTGCATAATTTGCATCTATAGAATCCTTTTCTCTGAAAAAGCCACGTACCTCTAGTTTGGCTGCCAGGGTAATTTCTGACCAATGTGTCCTTCTTAGAGGTTGGGTTGCTGTACGTTATGGCCACCCTGTTTGGTAACATGTGGCCTATTACTGGGTCAATGAGGACCAGCGGCCAATTTTTTCTGATGATGTTTTTGATGGCCTTTTCCTGCTTCTTGTACCTCAGGATGATTCTTAAGGCAGTCACCCCTCCCTCCTGTTTCTTTTTTGTCTTGAATGCTGTATTGTCAGATTCAGAGGGCTTGTTAAGTAGGACTTCTCTTGCTACCAAATTGCTTTTCTTGATGGCAGCGTTGACACATTTTGTGGAGTATCCTCTCAAAAGGAACCTATTTTTGCTGGTTGGCGTTGCAGCGTGCGCAATATAATTCGTTTTATTTATGTATTCATTTACTTAACTCCGTTCAGCCATAAGCCGGAGTTTACTACCTTCCACCCTGCCCCTCTACTGACCCGCCCCGCCCCACCACCCGCAGCACTCCCACGAGGAGCGGCCACTGCATGAGCAATATTATCAGCGGTACGATTAGGGGGCATTTGAATAACAGCAACAACAACATATAGAATCACTGACTGCTGGCAGCATGTTCAGTGAATCGGCCCGCCGTGAAGCGGCTATGGACATTTAAAAAAAGAAAATAGGGATAGAGCGAGTGAGCAGAACGGATGACGCGAGAACTGACAACAATTTAAACAAGAAATTTACTAAGCTGGAAAGGTTGTATGAAAGGGAAATGTGCAAATGGTGGGAGGTAACCTCTCTCCAGAACTATATGGATGTTGATCGGTTCCAAAGAGGACTGCGCATTTACACAATCCCAGCCTATGAGAATCCAGACCCACTCTTATTGGAAGAGTGGGCAGAACATACGACGCAGTCATGTAAAGGAATGCTGAACATTCTGGTCAAATTTGCCTGGAGTGACAGGGCTCTTAAAGAGATACAAGAATTGAAAGAAGAAATAATAAAAGATGAGGACAAGAACAAACAGGAGGAATTAAAGGAATCAATGAAAAAACGGTTGATCAAATATGAGCTCAAAGCAAAACAAAGAAAACAAGAAAAATTTGAAAGGGATGGAAGGGATTATCTACAAGGAAGAGTGCTGACTTTCGCAAAGAAATTCGATGGACCAAGGAGAGAACTGTCCATGAAGAAAGGAGTACTCCCCATGACGAGAGTGGAAACATCTCAATCTGATGTAACTGAGAATGAACAGTCAGGGGACGACACTGCCAGCACTTCAGGAGATAAATCTAAAAAAAACTCCTTTTCACGAGGAATTCCACTTGATTCGCCAGTCCTGGCTAAGGGGTAGGAAAAGCAAGCCACCGGAAGGCACCACCCGAAAACCAGAAGGGGGGCTGGTGCAGGAAGAGGCAACATGTCCCCACGTATAAACACGCAGCAAGAGGGGAAGCAAATGGAAGTAGAAACTGAAAATTTTACAATATTCAATCTTACAACTAGAAACCTCACACCTGTTGAGGAGTCGGTGTTAAGGTTAGGACTAACATTTTGCCCGGATAGTTGAATGAAATATACACAAACGAGAATAGACCTTTTCAAATTTGTTTGGAAGCTGAAATTATATAAGTGTTTCAAACTGAACCAACTATCAAGGAATCGAGACTAATTAAACAGAAGTCAACAGCTATGGATCTTCTAACCGCTGATGAGCTGGCAGCCTTAGAAACTTTAGAAGAATTGTGTATGGAACAAGAAGGAGTGAATAATGTTACTCAGGACATTGCCCAGAGGACAACAAAACTGGGCATTGAGCAAGAAATGGCTGTGAGGCCATTCAAACCCACTTCACAGTTCATACCACAAATGCCAATAGATGCCATTGACATCTTTTCAGATGCAGTCATCAAAGATTTACTCCAATTTAGAGCATGAACAAATCATCCAAAGCAAAGAGAAAATATAATGGAGAATCAAAAGAAAGCTTTGGAAAGTTTGCTGATGGACACAACGATAGTATGCAAGCCCTCTGTTAAAGGCGGCAATATTGTCTTACAGACAAGAGAGCAATATTGTTGAGAAGCCCTAAAACAACTTTTGGATGAAAGACACTATGAAAAAACAACCAGGGAGAGCTATAATGAGAGTATCAAACAATATCATACCTTGATTAAGAAATGGCATGAAAAATCCATGTTGGGAACTGATGAATACTTATTTCTCCGGAAGACAAATCCTATAACACCCACCTTTTATCATATTCCAAAAATTGATTAGGACGAGATAAATCCAACAGGCAGACCAAATGTATCACAAGGCAGTTGACTAAACATCTTTCTACTTTTATTGACCATTTTTTGTTTCAATTTGTGTTGCAAATACCCTCATATATAAAGGACACCAAGGACTTTTTAAGTCATATGGAAGAACTGACTTGGGAAACATCATACCAGTTGATTGTTTTGAACATTACGAGTTTATACACAAGTATTGCCCACAAAGATGGTCTTAATGCGGTGAAATCCTTCCTGAACAAAAGGCCATTGAAATTTTCTGAACACAATTCCATGCTTACAGAATTCACAGAATTCTGTCTAACTAACAATATCTTTTTACTTCAGGAGGATTACTATAGACAGATCTTTGGTGCGGCCATGGGCACCTGCTTGGCACCCAGAAACGGAAATGTATTCGTGGGCTGATGGAAGGAACAGGTGGCATGGACGCCAGAGAACAAAGCAAGGATGGAGAAGGTTGTATCTTGGTATAGATACATAGACGATCTGTTCTTGGTCTGGGAAGGGTCAGCAGATTCGGCATGTGATGTCATAGCACACCTTAATCAAAATGAAGTAAACTTGAAGTTTTCAGGAGAAGTAAGTTCAGTGGCAGTGAACTATTTTGATTTAAGAGTTTCCATAGTAAAAGGTGAATTATGCACGACGGCGGGTAACTCTACACTCCACACTACAAGTAGCTATCCACCTAGGCTGATCCAAAGCATACCCTACGGCGAGTTCCTCAGATTGAAGAGGAACAGCTCAAGGAATTGTGATTTTCAATCAGCTGCTAAAAAAGGCACTGCTAGATTTGCGGTCAGAGGATATTATAAAAAATTGCTAGAGACAACACTGAAGAAAGTTGAGACAATGCCCAGGATACAGATATTGAAAGGGAAAAATAAGATTGAAAAGAAAAATATTCGGGAGAGCCAATTCTCTGAGAAACATACTACGAAGAAATTGGCATGTTTTGAAGATGGATATGATCATTGAAAGAGACATACTACCAGCCCCTCTGGTAATAAGTAAGAAAGCGAGGTCATTAAGGGACATGTTGGTACATAGTCATTTGGAGAGAGACTCGCAGAAGAAAGGAACTATCAAGGAAGGGAGGGTTTTTTTCCCTTGCGGAAAATGTAAAGCGTGTGCTTACAGTAAGAAGGTGTCAACATATGCAATACCTGGAGTCAGAAAAAGTAGAATTATAACTACATTTATGACATGTCACACTGCCTATTCAGTATACTGCTTAATCTGCCCTTGTGGGTTAAAGTATATAGGCAGCACAATTCATCCGATGAAAATCCGCATATTAGAACACATGCGGGCAATAGCTAAGAAGGATGTTTCGTATCCAGTGGCCAGGCATTTTGCCAATAAACATCACAGTAACAGGGATCTGTTACGGTATTTTGGTATTATTGACCATGTACCCAGCAATATCAGGGGAGGAGACAGGATTCTGAAATTGCACAGACTCGAGTTGCGTTATATCATTGATCTGCAAACAAGAGCACCCAATGGGTTAAACAGCTGGGAAGAATTAGCTGTGCACCTGGAGGATTAAATCATGGATGAGATCTGATTGACATTGTTATTGATATGAGAACTGTGCCGATATACGGCGAAATGTATTTGCAGTCACTTCTTTGATTTTTATTTTTATTTGAAAATGAATTTTTGATAATGATCATAGGCAACTTCTGCAAAGTGCCGATACACAGGCTTGATGAAAATAGGACAAATGATTGATGTACGTAATATGGTTCAGTGGAGATATAGCCTTTGCCGATACACGGCATGATTTATTCTATACTTTTGTTAGATAGATGAAACGCAATGAAATATTTTGTCTATGTATATGAATATAGATAGTATTGGTTTATGACAAAGTGCATTTGAGCCATGATTGTTGTCAGTCTGGCCATGCTAAAATGGCACTCCCCATGGAAATCGAAAAATTCCCTTTACTCAATGTTGTTGCTTAAATGTGAAACTTTTACTCTTTAAAAATGACGGCTTCCGGTGTGGCCACTAACACCGACGAAGGTGCTAGTGGTTCTGACACCCTCTTATCTCGGGAAACGAGGTGAGAGATATACACATATATTCTGGGACCGGTAGAGACCTGAAGAAGGCCGGCGTGACCCCGAACGAGGGGCACAAACACACGACCGAAACATGTCGATGATTTGGCAGTAAGGAGGGGTGTAAGGAGCACATTACATCTCCCAATCACCACCATCCTTCATGTTTTTAATCCTGGCTGGAGGGTCCAGGAATAAAGTATAGGCACAGCGACACCTCCAAGCTAGTTTTAATCTACACTGCATTTTCACTTCCGGTGATCCCAGTCACTTGAGACATTATTTGTTTGTCTTTTGTGTTGTGTTTGTCTTTCCCTACCCTATTTCTCCACCCCAGGCGTTGGCTGCGCAGGGGTGTTTTGTAGCAGCCCTGTGATGAAGCATGTCACAGAACTGTGTGAGTGAGTGCAGTATTAAGACACACAGCACGTGCCATCACTACATAGAGATACTTTTATCACTCCCTACTCTTTCAGGTGTATAAAAGTATTGTCTGGGGGTCCGGAGTAGGTGAGTCCGTTACCCTCACCCCTCCTCGTTTGTGAGAATTAATGGGCTTCTTCTCCCAAACTATCCACCTGGAGGACCAGGCACACTACTTTAGTCTCTAAGCAGGTAGGCTTCTAGGCATGTCAGGCAGACCCTCAGCTCCTCCAGCGCAAAGTTCATGTGATGTTAACTCAACTTTGGGAGATCAGCTGTCTGCAGACTACAGCCCTGGTTAAGCAATAGCTCTTACAGTACTGCAGTACTCTGCAAAACACTCTCTTCTTTGGTCTAGAAGAACTTGGGATCATAATAAGGTAGGGTTATTTTGGCCCCCCTTTTAGACATATTTTCCAGACAGTGGCTGTGTATCCACTGTCTAAGGTTGCAGAACCTGTTAGGGTTAGTGCGCTTTCAAATGTTATTCTCAGGCTGCTCTCTAAACACAGCCTTTGTGCAAAGTGATTGCTCACACAGAAGATAGCAACGTGGTTTGCATCAATCAAGAGTACCCAAAACATGTGCAAAGTGAAGTGAGAGGCATCTCCAATTACACTAGTGGAGACAGTAGGCTCCACTCCTAACACAAAGGAAAAGGTCGGGTGACACTACTGATTCACAATACAAGGCACGCTTTATGCCTTATGTGGTGCACCGAGGGCATATACAATAGTCCAATATCCACTAAAAGGGCAGGCTTGGTGTGCTCCTCCAAGTCTCAGAACAAATCAAGGACATTTTATTACTAATGGGCAGGCCTAGACCTCTGCTCACATAATAGATTGGCACGACATCAGGGTCAAAATAATGGTCAGAATGCCACTTTCACATGTAGTTGGGCACTAGGGGAAGGGGTACACACCTATTCACCATGCAGGGGGCATTCCTGTCCCAACCCAGTCCCTGGCTTACTCCTTGGATACTGACTATAGGTATCAACGGCTTTACCTACTAGCTTTCATTATTTGTTGTTCCAAAGCACATGATTGTCAGGCTACATGATAGTTAAGCTCCCAAAGCCCTTTAGCTATGCACACCACCCCAGGTATGTATTCATCAGTTTCCTGTACACCATCTGTTTCATGACACTGTAAACTCCATCAGTTTGTGAGTCCATCTGCCTACATCCTCATGCTATATTCTTAAGCCCCTTTGCCAGTGGTGGTTCCTCCGCTAAGGCGGAGGAGAGTCGCCCTACTTCTCTGTGAGCAGGAGTTAAATAAAACTAAAATGAGAATATTTAGCATCATTATCATTTCAGTTTTCCTTACCTGGTGTGAGCAGGGTGGGTCTGGTAGCCAGAGCAGGGCAGGGGAGGAGTGGTTTGCCCACTCCAAAGTGCGCAATGACGCTTTGACAGGCCCTCTCGGGCCGAGCAAACCGTCATGCGCACTTTGCATGTTCTGCACCCAGGCTTCATTACAGTCTGGGTGCAGAACATGCCCCAGGCTCCCATTCCCTGCCTGAGTGCCGATCCATGGCGCTCAGACCAACCACAGCGCCTTGATAGGCTACGGGAGTCAGGAGTCAGGAGCCTGGGTGCTTCTTGTTCCTGCTTCTAGGAGCGAGAGCCGGCGGCGGCGAGCGGACAGAAAGGCTACGGCTGGGTGGCCTGCCTTAAGGCAAGTGTTTTTTTTTTTGCTGTGTTTATATCCTTTCCTAGGTTAATCAAACATTTAGACCCTCATTTCAATTTTTGTGGTAGTTGCACCAGAAATCCTGCACCCAGTAAAATGCAGTTGCCTCATACCAGGTGCAATGTTTCCAACCAATTATTATTTTGTCTCCTCTTTTTGAGGTATAACCATATAAATAAATGTTTTCTTGCCGATTTCTACAGATTTTCCTAATTAAAAGATCATACTCCTGAAATTCCTCCAATTTTTTTAAGAAATGCTGTGTATAGAGAATATTCCACAGGTTTAATTTCCTCTATCATAAAAATTATATGGTTGATACAATTGAATTTAGGTAGTCTACAGCATATTAAGACACTCCTCCAGGAATGTGAGTATTTTCTGTTATCAGTGAATTTCGTGCTTAATGTGGCTAAGCAGCTGCAAACGAAGAGGCATATGTACAAGCCCCTATCGCCACAGGAACGTCACTTTTTGTAACGTTTCTGTGGTGGTATGGGCTTTGCCTTATTTACAAGCCAGCCTTAAGCCACTTTATGTGGTTTAATGCCGCCTTGTAAATACGGCTCCCTTTCACGCTATGCTTAGTGTGAAAGGGGTGGGCAGTGGGTGTTGCGGTGGGCGTTCCACCGCAACACCCACTGATTTTGACACTGCCCCCTAATTACAAAGGCAGCGTCAATAAGAGGCAGTGCCAGAAATAAGACCAGGAAAAACCTGGTCTTAACTTGGCGAAACGAGGAGAAATGCTTTATTTCACCTCGTTTATGCTTTTTCCATGCGTATTGCCTTGTGCATTAAGCAGCACATTAAACAGCACACATAGAAGTGACAAAAGGCATATAAACATTGATTATTTGCAGGAAGGGACACCTTCCCACACATAAACAATCTTCCCCTGCATGCAGACACCCTTGCACTATGGTGCATGGGTGCCTGCGTTGGCGCTACAATGCTGTGTGTAGTGCCAGTGCAGGGGGAAATGTAAGGCTGCACCATAACCTTGCAAACATGGTGCAGCCTTGCGTTTCTGAAGTGGCGGAGTGAGGCTTTAAGACATGACGGCTAACGCCTCACTCCACCACTTCTCCCCCTAAATCTGTTGGTCCCGATGCAGCACACCCACAAAATGAAGTGTTTGCTGCTGGTTAAGCAGGGAAACAACCATTACAATGCAGTCATTACAACGCACTACATTTACAAAACAGTCATTACAACTCAACTGCCTTTACATCGCATGACATTACAACACAGCCATTACAATGCATGTCACTTCAACGCAGGCCATTACAACGCAAGTCACTACAATGCATGCCATTACAACACATTATAAGGTAAGTACTGGGGAATAGAAATTGTTACCCCTACACTATACAACATTTACCCATACTGTTGCACTCACTGGAGTGGGAATAGTAATTTTACCCCTACACTATCCCGCACTTACCCTACTGTTGCACTCACTGGAATGGGAATAGTAATTTTTACCCCTACACTATCCAACACTTACCCTACTGTTGCACTCACTGGAGTGGGAATAGTAATGTTTACCCCTACACTATCCAACACTTACCCTACTGTTGCCCTAAAAGTATTATGTGTTGTAATGGTATGCGTTGTAATGGTATTTATTGTAATGGAATGTGTTGTAAATGTAGTTTCCAAAAATGCGTTGTGATGGCATGATTTGTAAAATTATGCGTTGTAATGGATGTTGCGATGTAAAAAACAAGTTGTGAAGGCATGTGTTGTAAATGTTTGAGTTGTAACATGCCCTGTTCGTTCCATCATGCCAGGGCAACATGGAGAAAGAATGGTATTTTTTTATTTTCCAAAGATAAACCCTCAAGGCGTGAATTTGGATTTGAAAAATGACCCAAAAATGTATGTCTCTGAGGCACCAAGTTTTCCCCCAGGTTTGTGGGACACTCTGTTCCTGTCTGGTACCTATGTGCTGTGCTAAATAGTCCAGGCTTTCTGATGCCATATTATTAGAGCAGCTGGCCACTCCACGATCAGAAATACAGACTTTCAATGAGGAGGCGGAGCTGAAGCGTGAGTGGATGGAGGTTTCACCCTTTTTCTGTCTGTTCCAATTAAAATCAACCTCTGGATTTGGCCTTGGGTACGTAAGGAGGGCTGCACTGCTGCTGCTCGTGTGTGTGAATGTGTGTATATTTTTCTGTGAAGGGCGCTTTCCTGCAATTGCCTGTTTTGAACCTGTCCAGTAAATAGGGTAGATTACATTCTTGTTACAGAAGGTGTTTATTGTGTAGGCAGCGATTATTTCTGCTGATGAATCTCAATCCTGTTGCTCCTGTTGATGTTCCCGGCCACACCTTGTGCAAGTTGGCTAAGGCTTAGCTGGACCATTTGGAATTTGGGAGGACAGGATAAGTATGTGCTAGTGGCTATAGATTACTACTGGAGGTAGACTTTGTAGACAGTGTTAGACCCAGAGTGGTGGTGAAATTCATTTGAAAGTTAATGAGCCACAATGACCTTGCTGGTGATGGAGGAGTTCTTGGGAGAGTAGGGATAAAGAGAAGAACACTAAACACCCCTGTTTCACCCAAGGAGTTGTGGTAAATAAAATTCCTTTACCGGGACTTAATTTGATGCGGAAACATAATAAAATAGCTCAGTAAAATGAGAGGCAGAATCCGTGGTATTAGAGGTTCGGAATGGGCTTTATTCCAATGAACGATTATAATCGGTTGCTCCAAGTTCCATCACCACGGAGGTTCAGGAAGTGAAGTACATACTTTATTGACAAGAAATGACTTTTATAGTACATACATTACAATGAAGCGAATGCAGTAGGCGTAACAATTGATAAGGAAAATGACGATTCATATGCGTAACCGAAAATGGGTGTAATAAGGAGTAAAAAGGAACATAATTGGTTATGATGTCATATATAGGTGGATCTATAAGATAATACTTGGCATAGATGCGCGCGCAGCAGCATGACGTGTGATTGACGTGCATCTAGGGGGTGAAGGGGACTTGACATTTAGCTCTACATGTGGAGACGAAAAGTCTGGGGGGTCAAGTCAACCTAATCCCAAATCATATCTAACATCCTATGTTTAAAGAACTATGTTATCCACAGAAGAAGGACTCTTGGACAAAATCTATTCTATACTGACTGTGTGTGCGTGCACAAGCGTCTAAGTGTCTACACTAAATGCGAGGGGGTAGGAATATTCCATGGTAACAGGACTATGAATTACTTGCATAAAGACAGAGAAGCCGAGCCTTTGCTCGGTAGCTGGAAGAATGTTTACTTAAACTACTAGACAGGAATGCATCGGCTGAGGGGGAAGCAGATAACTCAAAGGTGAAATACAGTTCTTGGCAGAGAATAGGCTGATGTCAGGCTTCGTGAGCCGCGTAGAGAATGAGACAAAGTTCATGGTCACAGATGCAGGCTCAGACTGGAGTTTTCAGAGGCAGAAGGCAAGAAGAGTTCGATGACAGAATCAGGGCCTACTTGCCTGGACTGTAAAATGGCATAAGTGAACCATATAAAGGCGGTGGCCTTTCGTACTTAGGAATGGAATATCCGGCCTATTCATGGCGGATCTGACAGAGGACATGTTGACGGTGGACGCACATGTATTTGCGTCTTCATAACTGGAACTGGAGGGAGCATACATGTACTTGTAACATGCACATAGAACCGTTGGGGTCCAAGATAGGGGACATAACTGACCAGAAAAATCCATATTTCCACATTCCCTCCTTGTCCCCTACTTGCCCGTCAAGAGATATCAATCTTCATTAATCCATTGATCTGTTCATATAGCATCATTTGTTCTTCTTTCTTCTTCCGGGATCTTGAATGAAAATCTTGATGTGGAATGCACGATGTGGCACACAGACCACAAATCGCTGGTCCACATTGCAGGCATAAGCAGCAACTGAATAATATGAGAAGGCCAATACCTAGGAAGGATAGAACTCTCCATCCCCAGGCTGATATCACACTCCAAAACCAACCGGACCAAGTCCAGGTGCCTGGATTCTGGTGTATCTGGCTTACAATCTTGTGAAGGCGAGTTATAGCTTTATATACAGATGGCGAATTTTCTGGTATGAATACGCAGCAGCTTGATCCGATGACCCTACAAGCTCCGCCCCTATCAGCCAGGATGACATCAAGGACAAGACGATTTTGAAGCACAACAATCCGCATAGCAGACTGCTCTTCTGTTAAATTGCCTAAGGCGGAAATAGTTTCATTTACTACTGCTTCAAGGGTTCTAGTTAATCTACGTATCAGCTTACTATTAGTAACAGTACCTATATAGGGAAAGATGCCTTTATTGAAATCTGTGTATTTTTCCCATGCTGTTTCAGTGTAATCGACTATCGGGAGATCTCTCCGCTCTCTGTTGTGTACTAAATGAATGTTTCTATAATAATCAGGAGGAGCTAGGAAAACAGGTGGCAAAAGGAATGCAATGTAGCAGGTACCATCCCAATCTAGAGGTAGACGCATATATGCAGTCTGACCACATATAAAGTAGGAGTGGCGATAAGCTCTAAATGAAGATTTGCTTTGATCACTGAATTCTACTGTAGTAGTGCATTTACTATGGCCCATATGTATAGAACCAACTTTTCTTACACACAATTCACCTTTCGCTGGGAATACTGACATGGTTGGTAAAACTAGTTCAACTTCGGATTCGACATTTAGAACCATGAGATTAGGAGTAAAGTTACCTAATCCATATACTTCATTTTCTAGATCAGTTCCTGTTCCTTTGGGTCGACCCTCCTTATCAGGGTAACAGACTTTGAATAAAACTAGGTTCAGATTTCCCCATACCCACTGGTCTTGGTAAACTGCTGTGTCTGAGTCTATGGAATTGATTAAACTAAACCATGCTCCACAGGAGCCATTATGTGTAAACGGATGTGGAAAGAAAGGCAAGACTCCTTCATAATTCTGATAGGGAGGGAGCCGGCCACACACCCAACAATTAGTTGCATTACTAGTCTGATGGGAATGATGTAACATACTAATGAAAGTGTTATTGCGCAACGCAAGTCTATAAGACAATTCATGTGGCGGTAGGTCACTAAAAGAATGTTCAGTAGTAACATTGTAAACGTTTCTGGCAATAGGGTAATATATGTGCAACAATATACTTGCAGTAATTATTAAAAGACTTAAAAAAAACAAGATTAATAATGTCACTATGCAATGGCTACGCAGTGATTTACAATACGCCTGTCGTTTCATCATTTTTCGCGACTGTCCATGATTCAGGTCTAGGCGATACATGTCGGAGACAGATTCAACCGTTTCACCTAGGAGAGGACTTAAACAATCAAATCGTCCGACGGCCTAGGCCTTAATTTTAGTTTGTAGAGTTCTTTACTGTCGGTCTCAGCCAGAGGTAGTTTTGAGTCAATTGGTGAGGACACACGAGGTGGGCTGTTTACATCTGAAGAAAGTCCATGAAATTTCTTGATATGACTTGAGTGAATCCATCCTTTCCTGCCTTCAATCTTCACGGCTGTCCTTGTGGTTAGCAAGACCAACTTGGGTGTCTTCCACCTGGGCTCCAGCTGAGTCTTTCGGTCGAAATTCCTCACAAGGACGAGGTCCCCCGGAATTACATCATGGGGTTTCACCTCAGTGTTGTCGGGAAAGGCTGCAGCTACCTGTGAACGACAAGATTGTAGTGCAGACATCAAGGAAGCCAAGTAATCTGTCAGCATATTACAGTCAATATCAGTTATTTTGCGTGGTATAGGCGTCCCCCACATATTTGGTGGTCTGCCGAAGATCACCTCATACGGGGATAGCCCTGTTCGAGAGTGTGCTACCATTCTTGTGAAAAAGAGTGCAACTGGTAGTGCTACTACCCAGTCGACACCTTTCTCCCTGCATATTTTGGACAATCTAATTTT
Source organism: Triturus cristatus (assembly GCF_964204655.1). Lineage (NCBI taxonomy): Eukaryota > Metazoa > Chordata > Amphibia > Caudata > Salamandridae > Triturus > Triturus cristatus. The sequence continues at coordinate 167,183,592 of NC_140595.1, read as the reverse complement.
CAGTGTCTGATTATGTCTTTCTACGAGACCTGCTGCCTCAGGGTGTCGGACACAGTGGAATTTCCACTGATAACCTAACAAGAGTGAAACATGTTTCATTAATTCAGATGAGAACGGCTGGCCGTTATCTGAGTGAACAACACGTGGTAAACCGTATCGTGGGAAGAATTCTCGAACTAACTGTTTGGCAGTAGTCGGGGCAGTGTAATCTGAAACCGGGTATGCCTCCGTCCAGCGGGACAGAGCGCAGACAACTACGAGAACATATTTTAATCCTCGACATCGTTCCATCTGGATATAATCCATCTGGAGGACTTCAAAAGGGTGATTAGGAGGATGAAATCCACCTTGTTCTACGGGAACACTTTTTCCTGGGTTGAACTGGCAACAGATCATACAGGTACGGACCTTTTGTTTGGCTGCAGCTCGTAAATGCTTGTTGAACCAAATATGTTGAATGCTGTCTAGCATAGCTTTCTCTCCTAGATGCGCTGGACTATGGATAGTGTTAATAATGACTTGGACCATTGAATCAGGGAGGAACCACACAGACTTTTCCTTCATCAACCATCCTTGATCCGTTTGGGTCCCTCCTAATTCGGTCCATTTCTTTATTTCATCTGGTGTAGCATGTGTCTGGATGTCAATTACGTCAAGGGTAGGATCTTTAACTGTCATACAATGTGTCGGGACTATTGTCTTTGTCATGTCGGATGTTTGAGTTTGAGCAGTCTGTTTAGCTGTTCTGTCGGCTAGATCATTGCCTTGAGAAATGATATCAGTAACCTTCGTATGTGCTTTGCATTTCATAATCGATATTGCAATCGGTAGATGTATCGCATCTAATAAGGCATGAATGAGGGGTCCGTGCTGAATGTGGGCACCGTGGGAAGTTAAATAACCTCTCTCTCGCCACAGCACGCCGAAATCATGTACAACTCCGAATGCATAACGTGAATCAGTGTATATGTTGACTTTTTTACTTGTGGCTTGAATACAGGCTTGTGTCAGAGCAATAAGCTCTGCGGCTTGAGCTGACAAAGTATTTATACGATTAGTTTCAATGACTTCAGTATCTGTTGTGACTGCGTAAGCAGCCACCAACTCTCCTGTACTTGTTCTCATACATGAACCGTCTACATACAACGTCAGGTCTGGATCTGACAATGGAACATCTGTCAAGTCTTGTCTGGGTTTCGTCGTGATAGTGATAACTTCAATACAATCATGTGCAAGTGGGTCTGTTCCGGTTACTGGCAAAAGTGTGGCAGGATTCAATGTGTTACAGCGTCTGATTTCTATGTGTGGCTGAAACAATGTAAGTTCGTACCCTGTAAGTCGCGCTATAGTCAAGTGTTGCGTTTGCGTTCTATTTACAAGAACCTCTACTGCATGTGGTACTTGAACTGTTAATGGATGTCCTAACACTATGGCATCGCTTTGTCTGATTGCTAATGCTGTCGCTGCCACTGATTTTAGGCATGCAGGCAAAGCCTGAGCTACGGGATCTAATGTGCTAGAAAAATAAGCACATGGTTTGTGTGCTCCTGCTTGTTCCTGTGTGAGTACTGACAGGGCAGTACCTTCGCGTTCTGTAACAAAGAGTGTAAACTGTTTTCTGTAACATGGTGTTGCTAAAACAGGTGCTTGACATAAAGCTTTCTTTAGGCTTTCAAAAGCTTGTGTATGTTCCTGAGTCCAAGGGAGAACAGTCGATGTGGCTGCCTCCTGTGTTGTCAACTGAATGAGTGGTTTTGCTAGAAATGCGTATTGAGGGATCCACTGTCTACAATATGAAGTGAGGCCTATGAAAGCCCGCACCTCCTTTTGTGTCTTGGGTATTGGCATGTTAGCTATTAACTGAATGCGGTCTGGTGTAAGCTGCCTTCCCTCCTTGGACAGCGAGTGTCCAAGATAAATAACTCGCTGGACACAGAATTGCAGCTTAGAAGGGGACACCTTGTGCCCCTTTTCGGCTAGAAATTGTAAAACTGTCAGTGATGCTTTTTCACATTCGGGTTCGCTTCGGGCGGTGATCAGCAGATCATCGACATATTGAAGCAAGGCAGTGTTAACTGGCATGTGGATACTGTCAAGTTCTCGTTTCAGTGCTTGGCTATAGATGCTGGGGCTTTCTGTAAATCCTTGAGGTGCGCGTGAGAATTTAAAGCTACGCCCATTTAAACTAAATCCGAACAAATATTGGCTTTCCGGATCTATTGGGACGCTGAAAAAGGCATTCTTGAGATCGATTACAGTAAAGAATGTCGCTTCGGAATCAATGGCTGTCAATAATGATGAGATATCGGGGACCACAGGGAATTGTGGCACAATGCACTTGTTTAATTCGCGCAGATCAATAACCAATCGATATACTGGCGGGGCCTTTGGATCTGTTCGTTTAAGAATCGGAATTATCGGTGAATTACATACATTGGAGTCTGTTTCCACAACCACTCCTTGGGCAATGAGCTCGTCAATGATTTGTAGTAAAGCCACTACAGCATCTGATGGTAACTTGTATTGTCGCATTCGTGGTAGTACCACTCCTGCCTTTAATGTGACTCGATATGGTGTAATATTCATGCGACCAACATCAGTAGGGCCTTGTGCCCATAGATGTGTAGGTAAAGTCTGCAATCGGGGATCCATGTCTCTAGACACATAATGACCTTTAAAATCACGTAAAAACAATCTTACTCCTTCCGGAGAACAACATATTATAGCTCCTAGAGCTTTCAGTGTTTTTATTCCTAACAGATTTTCTGGACATGATTTAGTAAGCAATAAATCGGTAGTTCGGGTCAAAGGTCCTATCGTAAGTGGAAGAGGTTGTGACACTTCATTAACAATAGGTTTTCCTGAAAAACCAAGGGAAATATTCTGAGAGCCTGAGAGGGGTGCCCCTGGAACTTCACTACGTTTTATTGTTGTTCGACTTGCCCCTGTATCGAGTAAAAATTTTCTGTCTTGGCCTAATAATTCACTATGTACATAAGGTCCTTCTTGATCTACAGGGATCTCGATAAGGGGTAAGTCAACTTCCCTCTCTAGGCTGGTTCATGCGTATCGTTGATAATCAGGATAGTCGTACTGTGCGGTCTGGTACAGTTGTCGTGTCGTGGTTTGTGTGGCAGCAACAGGCAGCGCTGGTGCAGCTGGCACAAACTGTACAGATTGTTGTGAAGCTGGCATGGACTGTGCATGTTGCAAGGCTCCTTGTTCATTCTGATCCTGTCTAGGTGGCCGTGGTCTTTCTTGTGTTTTACCTATGGCGATATTATGTTTCAAAACTGGACAATCGTGTACGTAATGACCTGGCTTTTTACAATAATTGCATGTCCCTTTTACAGGTCCTGCTGAATCACCGGAATGTGTCATACCCTTCTTATGTCCTTCAGCTGGAACTGTCTGAGAGACTAGCATTTTCATTTTCGTGTCTTTCATGCGTCTTTGTTCATGATCTTGTTCCTCTCTGATTCTATTGTGATGGTACTGTAACATTTGTAACATTTGTGATGGAGTGTTACCTTGCCAGGTACTCTCGAATTTTAATACTCTATTCTTTACTTGGGGCAGGGCATTTTCTACTAATTTTGTTACAAACAGATGTGGGTATGATTCGCTACTCGCTTTTATGCCACTATTTATACCAAAACATTTTTCAAATCGGGCATAGTAATCACTAGTGTCTTCGTCTTGCTTCTGTTTACAGGCTGAAATTGTACCCCAATCTTCCTTTTTCGTAGTTAATAAACGTGGCAGTACCTGTACTAATAAACCTGGTAGTGCTTTAGTTTTATCCCCAAGTCCTGCTCCTGCAGTTCGGGCCTTTTCTTCTGCTTCTAATACTGACCATTCTATCTTTTGGTCTCCTACCTCCCACTCTTTTTCCCTGAGTTTCTCATAAATGCCAGCAGGCATCAATACCTTTAATATTGTCATAATGTCGGGATAGGTATACTCTCCCATGAGTAACATGTCTTTAATTTCTCGATGAAAACCCGCTGGATCTTTGTCATGACTGGGTACCACTTTCTTCATTTCTAACAATTCTATTTTTGATATGGGCGTATATACAAATACGCGCTTAAACTCGTTGTCCTCGCCCTTTATTGGGTGCACTTCTCGTAAGGGATTCTGTCTGTCCATGTAATACGTGGTTCTTTCCTTAATGGGCAATGAGACACGATCTGAACATACAAAAAGAATATACTGCTTTCTTGATTCTAGAATTTCTTTAATTAATTTAGTACCTGAACCTCTCCATCTATTCGTGAGTAATTCGGTCAATATATCAGGTAAGTGACCAGGATCTGAATGTTGACTCTGATATAGTATAATGAGTTGTTGAATCATATAAATCCCAGCTAAACGCTGTTCATCTGGGGTGAGATTCAAAAATGTGCGTGCTACTGTATCATCACTATATTTTCCGGGACTATCAACCCAATGGACAGCTGACCTGGCTAATTCTTGTTCATCCATAGAATCGAGAAAATGATAACCCCTTCGTTCTCGGAGTAGTTTGTCGGCGGCTTGGAACGAATGCTCGTTAGACCTTATATGGACTATGGGTGTTGGGAAACCCCTGTTATTGTCTGGACATATCGGACGTATCGGGTCAATAAGACATCTATTACTATTACAAGATCTTCCTCTACCTACATAGGCTATCGTGTCGGACTGTCCTGTGGGCAGTCCAGATCCTTCCTCCTCGTTTTGTTCGAACTCATCTACCGCTAATCTTTCTTCGTGTAGGCGTTCTATTTCTTTACGGATCTTTCGGCACATGGCTATTATACAATTCTGCTTTTCATGTCTTCCTTCTGATATATTCTGACTCCATCTGGTAAGAATTTGCATTGCTTCCGGGTCTACCCCCGGTCGGTCTTCATTTCTGATCACACAATTTATAAGGAAACGCAACAGTTCCCCCTGTATTTCCACTTTCTGGTATTCCATAGCTCTGTTAATACATTCTGGATCTCGCCCTGTTTGGACAAAATGGTATATTTTATCTAGATGTGCAGTCATTCCTGGTAATTTCCCTAAATACACTGCGGCTCGTCTGATACGTAATGATGCTAGGGTCATTTCGTCCTCTTTTCCGGGCACAGGGTCATATCTACAATCTATCAGAAGTTCCTTAAGCGTACGGGCATTTATGAGTTTGGGTGTACGTGAATGTCCTGACTCTTGAAAAGTAAGTTTATTTATTCTGGGTGGCGTAGAAAAGATGTTGCTAGCACCTCCCGTAGCCCCATCTGGGGTGTCGGGCGTGAAAGGATTCGTAGAACGCGATACAGCAACTATAGGTGTGGACACAGCTATAGAAGCAGCTGTGGGAACAGATGTAGAAACAGATGTGCTTGCCGGAACTCGTTGCTGTAGAGATACGGGTACCGGATCTTGGCGTTGAACCTCCCTGATAGGTGGTCTATGTGGGGCGGAATTAGCATACTCGGGAGCTGCGTCATCTAAATATGAGGAAAGAAAAACATCTTCTGCGGTTCTAGGATGCCCCTTAGGATGTACCTTTATTGGGAATAATGGGGGTGGCAAGTCTTTCGGTATCTCTGGAGTAGCCTTAGGTAATCCTTCGGCCAGAAGGGGATACATACCATTCATAAGGGCATTTCTTTGTCTGTCTCTGATTTCACTCGGATACCTTCCTCAATTAATAGATTTTCTTGAACTTTATTGGAATTCTCTTTACTCTTCTCTTCCTGTCTACGTGCTTTTTCTGTTCGTCTATGTGATTCTTTACGCCATAATTCAATGGCATCTTTCTGTGATTGTCTAGCTTTCTTTTTCCATAATTCTTCCTCTACTTTCACGATGCACTCTGCATCCCAGGTCCCCGCTGCGGGCCACCTCTGACTTTCTGGTAATTCCTTGGTGTAGTCTACCCATAGATCAAGAAATAATATAGCATCTAAGCCATGTTTATGATACATGAAGTACCCTGGAGTGTCCCTAGGAGGAATAGGAACGGCTTCTTCGAGTACCCCTTTTCTTGTAGTGATCTGTCTTAGTTTCGAAAAGAGCGGCATTTTGAGAACTGATCTGATACTTAATCTTGAACACACTTAGTACAAAAGCACAATAATGAACAACCATTCATACCACAATATGCCGGACGTTTAACACATTAAACATTAAACATTAAACATTTTTTTTTTAACCTTTAAAAATAACCTACAATGATGATCGTCTGCATAACTAATCACCAAGCATAATTCTTTGACAATAACTAGATACTTCGGAATACTTGATATACTGCTAAACAGTACATATACACTGCTAAAACAGTGTAGACCGGATTTGTGTACCCAAACCCGTCTTGACCGGCACAACCTATGTGCACGTCAGAAATGCCTCCCCAGCAATGGTACTCACCGGGTAGCTTCGGAAACGGAAGGCCTCGGAGACTGGACTTGGACCGGACTGGACTCGACTCGACTCGACTCGTTGGACACTGGACTCGACTTGGAACTGGTGGGCCTCTGTATACCTCGGATCTTGCTCTCTCAGCTAGGCTCTGGTCGGGATACTTCGCACTTCTCACCGCCTCGTCTGGGTGTTGATCGCAGCCTCAGTCGCCCCCGCTTGACCGGAGGGAGATACAGGAAATCCTGCTGGTACGCGTTATTGTCCGTCCAGCTGTGGCAGGAAACCGGGCCTGCAACTCACCGCCGGCGCGTGAGATGAGAAAGTGTCCCTGTTCGGGCGCCATTCATGTGGTAAATAAAATTCCTTTACCGGGACTTAATTTGATGCGGAAACATAATAAAATAGCTCAGTAAAATGAGAGGCAGAATCCGTGGTATTAGAGGTTCGGAATGGGCTTTATTCCAATGAACGATTATAATCGGTTGCTCCAAGTTCCATCACCACGGAGGTTCAGGAAGTGAAGTACATACTTTATTGACAAGAAATGACTTTTATAGTACATACATTACAATGAAGCGAATGCAGTAGGCGTAACAATTGATAAGGAAAATGACGATTCATATGCGTAACCGAAAATGGGTGTAATAAGGAGTAAAAAGGAACATAATTGGTTATGATGTCATATATAGGTGGATCTATAAGATAATACTTGGCATAGATGCGCGCGCAGCAGCATGACGTGTGATTGACGTGCATCTAGGGGGTGAAGGGGACTTGACATTTAGCTCTACATGTGGAGACGAAAAGTCTGGGGGGTCAAGTCAACCTAATCCCAAATCATATCTAACATCCTATGTTTAAAGAACTATGTTATCCACAGAAGAAGGACTCTTGGACAAAATCTATTCTATACTGACTGTGTGTGCGTGCACAAGCGTCTAAGTGTCTACACTAAATGCGAGGGGGTAGGAATATTCCATGGTAACAGGACTATGAATTACTTGCATAAAGACAGAGAAGCCGAGCCTTTGCTCGGTAGCTGGAAGAATGTTTACTTAAACTACTAGACAGGAATGCATCGGCTGAGGGGGAAGGAGATAACTCGAAGGTGAAATACAGTTCTTGGCAGAGAATAGGCTGATGTCAGGCTTCGTGAGCCGCGTAGAGAATGAGACAAAGTTCATGGTCACAGATGCAGGCTCAGACTGGAGTTTTCAGAGGCAGAAGGCAAGAAGAGTTCGATGACAGAATCAGGGCCTACTTGCCTGGACTGTAAAATGGCATAAGTGAACCATATAAAGGCGGTGGCCTTTCGTACTTAGGAATGGAATATCCGGCCTATTCATGGCGGATCTGACAGAGGACATGTTGACGGTGGACGCACATGTATTTGCGTCTTCATAACTGGAACTGGAGGGAGCATACATGTACTTGTAACATGCACATAGAACCGTTGGGGTCCAAGATAGGGGACATAACTGACCAGAAAAATCCATATTTCCACAGAGTAAGAACTTTGTTGAGCATTTCTTATGACTCATGAAGGATAATTTATAGTGCTGTTTTAGAAAAGATCTGAGTCAGAAAGACGTATTAAGGGACTTTTTGTGGGCAATATATACAACACTACATACAAATATGAATGTGGTACCCTAAGTTGTGGGCTTCAACACGGCTAGAGAATGGATGAAAAATTATAAGTACAAGAAGAAAAAAGTGCTTGAAGTGGAAGGTAGGAGATTTTTAACCCAAATCAAACATGAAGGAAAGAAGGGTGGTTTATTGAAGGCGAATGTAGGGTTTGGGTGAGAGACAGGCCGACATAGGAAACAAGCTTAAAAACAAAGTTTCAAACTGTGCTTCATGTGAAAGACCTAACTATGAAACTGGAAGATGGGAAGATGTGGATGGGGGAAGTTTTTGGGTGTCCAGAAAGTGTAATGAACAAAGTTTGGGAGTGGTTGTGAAAGGAAGGAAGTGCAGATGAAATTATATTGCGATGGAACTCATTCTGAAGAAAAGGGATGTTCTAGTACAATGACATATATCCCAAAATGCCTGAGAAACAATGCTATGTTTTAACCTTGCATGTCTTTTCTAGCAGGGCATCATCCTATTTTGCACTCTGAATTTTCTTCTATGAAGTTGTGTTTGTTAAAGGAGTTGGGAGAGAAGGGGTTGTATTAGTCTTCTTATAGGCTGGGCGGTGAAGTGTTCCATATTAATGAGGGAAGGTAGTGGGCATTCTGTCTGTGACAGCTTGAAGTGCCTGCCTGAAGTGTGCACAATGAAGAACACATTTGACTTACATTGAAGGCATTGGCTTCCATATCTTTTTAATAACCTGGGCACATTTGATATAGTAGAATATTTGTCATCATCAGCACAAATACGTAGCTGAATATACTTTAAATAACGCACCCAGTCAGTTGAACATTTCTAAAAAAGTGTCTAATGCCTTTTCTATGAAAGGAATGGGTCCCCTGCAAAGACACTGGTAAATTCTTCGAAGCGTATTGTTAAAACAGCAACCGAGTGGTCCACCGGTTCTTGAGGCTCTGGGAAAATCCACGATTAGTTCTGGCTTGACAGAGTTGTTTTCTGCATTACGTATTTTTACCAATTCTTCAAAATGTACACAGATTTTGGCATCACTGAGAGGGGTATCGCACTTGTCCTTCCAGTGGCTATTTGGAATATCATTCACCTTCTGAAGTATCATTTGATGAACTCCAGCTCGTGGAAGTGCTTCCACTGAAATGCAAGCAGTACAATGTCATATCTCAGGCGCGCAACGCCCATTGGGCTCAAAGGGCTTCCGCCACTCCCCCCCCCCCCCCCTCATGTGTGGCAGCCCGGGCTGAGCCAGCTGCCTGGGCACACAGCCACGGCCCGTATAGGACGTGCTACCGGGGCGGTGACGTGGGGTGGAGGAGGGGCAGGGTGGGGGGTTGTAAAATGCGGCATACGGCCGATTTCAGGTAAGTAACGGAAAAAAATAAACACATTTTTTTTTTCCGTTACCTGAAATCGTCCGTATGCTGCATTTTACAATCCCCCAACCCTGCCCCTCCCCCACCCCACATCACCGCTCAGAAGCACGCCCTATACGGGCCGTGGCTGCGGGCACACACACAGCCGCACCCGAGTACTTCACAGGTCTTTAAAAGACCATTTGCATGTTAATGAGGCTTTGTCGTTTTCACCCCTTCTTAGAGCCCCTGCATCTCCACACTTCCTACTGCTGGAAGAATTAGCTCCCCCACGACATTTTTTCTTAGCCCCTTCCCCCGAAATTCGGCTCTAGATGCGCCTCTGTTATATCTGAAAGTACAATCAACATGATAGTTGAATTGTTCAATGCTTTTTGTCTTATATGCATCCCATCAAGAAAGCTATTGTGTTGCTACTTTTTCCCCACCACTGGCAAAGCCAAAAGGGCTGTCCTTAATCTAATAAACAGCATTTGTGCATATAAAGGAAGTTAACACCATTTGAGAAAGCATATTTTTTCATGTGTTGGCAGTTTAACGCCAGACCTCATGCATTGCTAATTCTTATTGTTCAATTGTATGCTCTCAGGGATCTAAGTATCAAACATTTTTAAATCTAGGCTTGATGAGCCGAGGAGCAATTCCATAGGAGAGCGGGCCTTTGACCAAAATATCAAGTTTGAAATATCATCTTACTAGAATATCGGTTTAAGACTATTGTGATATCGAAAGTATTGCTGATAAGAATACCGCAGGTAAGAATATTGTTATTAGTGTTGTTTTTAATATCACTATTAAATATATAATTGTAGGTCATTTTGATATTTTTGTAATAATACGTGTTATAAATAATTTAATTTTATAGTATATAGTTTAAGAGTTTATTGAAGTTAGTGATTATTTACAAAAATAGTTGAACTCTCAGTATTTTTTATGTTTAAAAAAATTGAAAACAAATATTTGACAAGATTTTATGCAAAAATTATATTTCCAGTTTTGGTGTCTTTTTTGTGATTTAATTGTATTTTTGAATGAGTTATTAATTTTTAGTAGCAGGGTTTATAGGGGAAAAAGGACAGACGTTTATTAAACATATACAAAATATTTTTTTTTAAATAAATTTTGAAGTGGCTTTTAATGCAATAGTACTCTATTCTTTAGAATTGAAATGGGTTTAATACGTTTTTTATATATATTGTTTTTATTTAAATGCAATTCTTAGAACATAATGATAAATATACATTTTTGTCAATATATTTAAATGTTAATTTAAAATTAAAGACAAAAATAATTTAAATAGAATTTAACAAACTTTTTTAAATGTAACAAAATGATAATCAATGCAATTGTATTGTTTTAAAATGAATTATTTTTATTTAGTTTTATATTGTTTGGAATTTAATATATTTGTGTTTTAATAAGTGTTAAAACTTTAAACTTGAAATGTGTTTTTTAAAAAATATATCATAATTTCAAAACCAAAAAACATTTTACATTAAAAAATATTTGTTTTTTTTAACTGTCAGTAATTTTCACAGTTTATGAGTATATTCTAATGCTAATATAATATATAGTTTTACATATTTTGACCTTCAATTATTAAAATTAAACTTAGTTTTAAAAAATATATATATTTTATTAGAGGTTTTTACAGTTTACATCTATAAGAATCTTACCAATCTTTCCGCAGGAACGTCATGGAATTGTAGTAAGATCCACAACTTCTCTAAATCACCTATTGCACCCGACACTATCAAGGTAACAATGGTAATCCGGGGAAGAAGGGAAACAAAACAAGGAAAGAAGGGGAAGAAACTCCACGTCGTAACTCAGACAACCACAGGATTCGTCAGGACAAGTCAAGAGGCTGTAGGCTGGAAAGAGTCAATGCATAAATTAAAGAACAGAAACATATATAGTTCGTCTGTGTTTCTTGTTATTTTTTCTATTCCCTACCTTGTGATATCCCTTATTCAGTAAACTGGGTGGTAATGTAACTGTGATTAGGACTTGTGTCTGGCGCTAAAAAAGATAATGATGTAATGTAATTGAAATGACCCTTTGAGAATGAGAGAATACAATATGCAAGAAGCTATATGTGTGCCTACCTCTTCACCCTGTGTTGCTCGTGAAAAAGCCCCAAGTAACTGTCTGTAAACAACTTAAATATCAGAAATGAAATACTCCTTATGCTCAGGTAATATAACTTTTCTCAGTATTCTTGTTAGATCCCAAAGGAAGGAGCGGATACTCACAGTACAGAAAACACAGGATCAGGTAAGTTACACAAACAATTATTCTTAAAATAATAAGTCAGAGCAAGAGCTGTTACCGCATAAACTGATTTGCTGCTTTGTTTTTGTTTTGTTTTCTTTTTGTTTAATTGCAAGAAACTGGAACGAAATCCACAGGTATGCCAGGAGAAGAAGAAGAAGACCCGAGGGGAGAAATGCCGAGTCCAACTCGAGGAACGTGACAACAGTGTATGCCAGGAGAAGAGAACCCGAGGGGGAAAATACCGCATCCACGCTGAGTCCGACGTGAGGAGCACGATGACCCGGAAGCAAATCAGGTAAGACGGCGGGGAGCCTAAGAAATACTAGAACGCGAAGCGCTGCGGATTGAGGAAGGCCGAGCTTTAACTCGCCTGACCTGTCCTCGCGCATGCTCGTTCTAGACCGGCGGTCATTTTAGTAGTTTGTTGTTTTACCTCGCAATCGTGACAACATCCATGTGAGAACAGATATTTGTACTAGATACACCAGATGTCTTGGTGTAGTCAAAATGAGGAAGTCCATATTGGGTTACAAATTGTACCACTGTGCCCATTTTGTAACATTATGGAATCACATTTGTCCTTTCTTGGTATCGGTATAGTACACAATAAATATCACATGGACCGATTATCACGACATATCAGAAATATGTGAAACCTAATGACAGAATAAGTGAGTTATAACAGTTATCCTAACCCTTCCCTCACACCCTTCCCTGAACTCGTCTGACCCTACCCCTAGCTTACCAGGTTATCGGAAAATCCCGCCAATTGCTCATTTCGTGTCAGTACTCGCTTGGATATGCAATCTTGGTGTTATGCTACCACAGGACTGTATTTAGGGTTCCCCTGCGTAGTTGGAAGGGCCTGCATTATTGGTAAGTTCTACTAGTTCTCTACTACAGGGACCGGCGCTGGCGCTAGTGTCTTGCAGGTTTCCATTATTATATCCCAATCCATAGAAATCACCTTTTGCCTGAGTTTTCTGCACTTCCTCATCGCACCACCTCCCCATGTCACCCATGGAGTGTTGGGGGTTGAACTGACTTCCACCGCATTGTGATAGTACGTTTGGCCATGAGAAGGGCGAGGTCTGTGAAGCGGAGTGGCACTTTCTGCACCTTAGATCGTTGGGTCAGTCCTAATAGGCAGTTACCTGCTGTGTGCAGCACAGGAACCCCAGTTGCAGAAGTGATCATTGTAATCATGTCTGACCAGTGTTGGACTATCACTAGGCACAGCCATAGCATGTGAAGCAGGTCTGCCTCCTCTAGTTTGCACTTGGGACAGTGGTGTTGCGTGGTTGGGAACATGCACTGCAGTCGGTGTGGGGTGAGATATGCCCTATGTAGTACCATGTTTTGGATTAACTTAAATTTTGCTTTCCGAGGGATTTTGTTTGGGTATTCTAAAATCATGCACCATTCCTTGTCTGACAGGTCTTTGTCAAGGTCCGCTGACCATTTATTACGTAAGTTCGTCAGGGGCATGCCAGTGTGCGTTTTAATGCCTCTGTACAGCCATGTAGTGAGGTGGCATCCTTCTCCCATTAGGTAGGTCATATGGACCAACTCGTGCCGCGCGGGTGCTTCCCTGTGCGGGGCCCAGTGTTTTTTAACGTATTGAACAATCGCAGCATGCGTGAGATATAGTCTTTTAGTGACCCCGTTGTGTCTGGTGATGTTCTCATGGTCCATGAGGTTGCCCTCATTGAATAGGGTGCCAACTGTAGTGACACCACTCTCAGACCAAGCAAGAAGTCTCCGTTTGGTGAGTAGGCCTGTAGGTGTAGGGATGCCCAGGAGCGCCGTGTTGTCAGAGTATGGAGGGCAGCAGCGCGTGTAGTGGAGGGATTTTTTCCAATACGTGAGCGCAGTGCGAAGGAGTGTCGGGGTGCTGGGGGTATAGTAGTACGCGGTAGCAATAGTGTGTGTATTTCCCATCGGTCAATTGCAGATGTTGTGTAATCTATTTCGTGCAGATTACGCCCTGCCAGCCAGTATGACAGCCATTGCAGTTGGCTCGCGTAGCAGTAGGCATGGAAATCTGGGGGACCCAGGCCACCCTTGTCCGTGTCCAATTGTAGCTTAGATAGCCCCACCCTGCGGCTGCCTTTACCCCATATCAAGTCAGTCAATGTCGCATCCAGCGATTTGAGTGTGGGAGTCGGGATCACTACTGGCAAGTTGGTAAAGAAGTATAGCAGGTGGGGTAGGACCATCATTTTTGAGATCGCCATCCTGCCCATCACAGAGAGCGGTAGTGAGGCCCAGAATGTTGCCTGCGACCGGAGTGCCCAGATAGACTTAATGAGATTGCCTTCTATAAGATCCGGAGCGGTTCTGTAAATTTGTATGCCCAAGTATTTAAACGTGTGAGTAGCGACTGTTAGGGAGTGCTGCCCAAATTGGATCGCTTCTGGATGTGTCCCGGGGTGGAAGAATAAGGCATAAGATTTGTTCTCATTTATTGTGAGTCCTGAAAGTTGTGCAAAGTTAGTAAAGATGTCCCGCATCGGTATTAGTTCTTTGGTCAGGTCATTGGCGTACAGTATGATGTCCTCTGCATAGGCGGACAACACGTGAGTGGCATTTCCCAGTTTTATAACCTTTTGTGCTGCCAGCAGCCTTAGTTTAAGGGCCAGCGGTTCTAGGGCTAGCACAAATAGTAAGGGGGACAATGGGCAGCCCTGGCGGGTGCCACTGCCAATCGGATATTCCAGCGAAATGTGTTTACAGTGGGGGATGAATACAATATCTTAATCCATTAAAAAAAATCTGGGGGTAAACAGGGCCTGTGGCAAACCCATTCAGCCCTTCCCCCAAATTTTGCCTCCTTAATATTTGGGAGGCAACTGATCTTACATAGGCAGAGCAATCCTGGACGACCATGGGGTGGACCATAGCAAACATAACACTGCTCAGTAGTGGGGGGCTGACATGCTGCCACGGGCAAGGGACTGGGCATGGTAGCCGAAAAGCGGTATTTAAGGGACGAGGCTGCCCCAAAAAGTGGGACCACAAATGGGGAAAGTGGAATAAATATAGGGGTGACATGTGCATTTCTCCCACGGTGGAACTTAGGAGGGAGAGGCGAACATTGATGGATACACTGGAGGGGACTGTGGGGACCCTTTCACCGGGCAGTCAACACTAGTGCGAATCAATACATGTACCACATATCAGTTTTCAAATGTTTATTGATCATGTAAAGATGTAATCACTGTAATAGCTGTTATGGTATCTGGTGAGAGAAGTTCTATGTATCCTTGACTCTGCATAAGTTGCAAAGCAATATATTACCTTTGTCTTGCCTTGCCAATAATGTCTGTATAATGCCTGAACCGATGCTTTTTATTATTAATAAAAATTGTTTAAAAAAACAATAATAATAATCTGGGGGTACTCCAAATTTTTCACGCACCTGAATCATATATTCCCACCTAAGAGTGTCAAAAGCCTGTTTCAGGTCTAGTGTTATGCATCCTGCGTTTTTATTGTCCGGTGGAGTTGATGTCATGACATGGTATAACCTCCGGATATTGAGAGAGGTGCTTCGTGCCGGTACAAAGCCACATTGGTCGGGGTGGATTAACCTATGTAGGTAAGGAAGTAACAGGCACAAGAGTACTTCGCTCAATATTTTATATTCTGTTGTGAGTAGGGACAGGGGTCTGTATCCCGAGACATCTGTTGCAGTACTGCCTGGTTTGGGGAGGGACACCACCAATGCCTGCATTGTGGTGTAAGGTAATGTTCCCGTATTTATCGCTGACTTATATAAGCGCTCCAGTTGTGGTACTAATGCGTCTGAGAATGTGGCAAAGAATTCGGCCGGTAGGCCATCAAGGCTAGGGGCCTTGTTCCGTGGGAGGTCTCGGATGGCCTTTTTAATTTCTGCGCCTGTGATGGATCCGGATAGATTATCTTGTGCCGCTTGGTTAAGTTTAGGGAATGGTAAATCCTCAAGGAATAATTCGAGGGAATCGTCTGCCAGTGGTGGGGGCGACTGGTATAACGATTGGTAGTATTCGCATAAAGCTTCATTTATCTCTCGCTGCGTGTCTACTGTGGCCCCACCCAACATTGTTATCTCTTGTATCGGGGTATGCGGGGGTTCATCTCTTATTATGCGCGCCAGAAGTGGGCCAGCCTTATCGGCGTGTTTCGTGTGTGTGTAAGCAGTGTAGTCAATGTGCCGTAGTGTTTCTAGGAGCTCCCCGTGTTTATCCGGGCTTCCTGTAAACGTGTGCCCTTAGTAGGATCCGTTACTACTTCCTGTTTTAATGCGTTCATGGAGTTTTTCGACTTCTTTTAGGCTGATGTGCATTTCCTACCTGGCCCCGAATGTGGTACTAATGGCTATCCCCCTTATTACAGTCTTAAATGCATCCCAATCCACCTGGGGCGTGGCGGCAGTACCGGTATTTTCTGCAAAGTAATGATTAATGCCCATAGATATGGCATCACGGAAGACTGCGTCCTCAAGCATTTGATTTGAGGCCACAGCTTCAAGGTAGGGACTGGGGTGGGAATTCTACCCCAGGCGAGAGTGATCTGGAAGGGATTGTGGTCCGAGAATGTCTTCCCAAGATATGTAGCATGTGTGACCTGGGTGGTGGTAGGGGCCGACCAGAAGATCTTGTCTATTCTAGTATGCAGCTGGTGCATGTGTGAGTAAAAAGAGTACTCCCTCCTCTTAGGGTTTCTCAGACGCCAGACATCCTCCAGCGTCCAGGCCTCCACCCACCTACCCAGTGCATCAGCTTGTCTGATAGAGCCAGCCCCTTGGAGAGGGGGGTGCGATCTGTCAATGGTGATGTCCATCACCGCATTATAGTCCCCATCCAGTATCCATGGGTATGCTGCCCATGATGCCAATACAGGGTTAAGGCTCAAGAGAAATTTGTCCTGATCAAAATTGGGGGCGTATATGCTTTCCAATACTACTTGTGTACCATCTAATGTGCCTCGCACCAGGTTGTATCTTCCTAAAGGATCCGCGCGCTGTTCCAGCACTCTAAAAGGGACTCGATTCCTAATCCATATGGACGGGCCTCTGGCAAAGGCGGAGTATGCTGTGGAGAATACCTGCCCCCTCCATTTCTTGCGCAGTTTAGCTGCCTCAACTGCTGTCAGATGGAATTCCTGTAGGCAAACTATATGTGCGCGCCTCCTATTTAATTGTGCATGAATTCTGTGCCTCTTATGAATGGATCCCAGACCCCGGACGTTCCAGGTGATTATATTATAGCTGTCTTGCATGTGTATACGATTTGCGGCTTTGTTGGGTGCACAGCTAGTGTAGAAGGAGCATTGGCATGTACAGCAGATAGGGGTTGGGCCAGACTTCCGTAACTCCCAAACTATAACATCTAATACCCGGTTCAGCAGCTGGAAATGTGCTGGTCCAAATCATGTGCATAACAGTGCTAACAATTAATGTAGTTGTTGCTTTCGCGTTAGAGGGGTGCATTCTAACAGTCTGCCTAGTAGAGTTAAGGCATTGTGAGCTCAATGCGGCCCAGGCCGCATACAACAGTAAATATTGCAAGATCGGGACATCAGTGCAGCTGGTGTGCTGCAGTTACAAGAGTATATCGTACTATTAAATCTTATCGGGAGTGTGTTACATTGTACTTCACTTTCAGCATCATCCCAGAAAACCTTTGGCAGTTTGATGCGTGATAGTGCTGAATAACGCTAGACTGCCCTCCGAGTCAGTGTGGACAGAGTTCTCTTCAGAGGAGTCCGACGAGATTCGGTGTGCGCCTTCCCTAAACTTATTAGCCGTTGTTAGCACCTCCGTCTGGTCCTTCAGGGCTTGTTGTGGTGTGGGGTTTACAGCCTGAGATGTGCTGCCGAGTTTCGGGCGCCATGCTCGGCGAGTCCGTCTTGGCCGTTGAGAAGCAATAATACTCAGACCCATTTAGATGAAACATAATTTCTAGCCATGCTTCCACTTCATTTTTTGGTTGTGTATTACCTTTAATCTGGCCGGGAATAATAGAGCATATTTGAGATTTAGTGCCCTGACTTTTTTCTTGACATCTTGATATTGGAAGCGTTTACGTTGTACCAGGATGGTGTAATCAGGGTCACTCTGGTTTTCGTATTCGTTTTGGGTGAGCTCCCTCGCTTTCTGCAGCAGCGTGTCCCTGTCTCTGAAGTTCAGTATCTTAACGATTAGGGGACGGGGTTGGGCCCCAGCTGTCAGCCTACCAGTGGGGATTCTGTGACGCAGAAAAAATCAGATAGGCCCTCTGGTGCTACGTCGTCCCTAAACCATTGTTCCATGAATGTGGTTGCATTTGGGCCCTCACAGCGTTCTGGCATACCTATGATTCGGATGTTATTGCATCGGGCCCATCCTTCTGCGTCATCCACCCTGTCTGCAGCCCGGTAACTTGTCGTTGAAGTTGTGCAATTTGCTCCCCATGCTCCTTATGCTGTGGTAATAACTCCGCTATGGAAGTTTTATTATCTTTAACAACGGCAGGGAGTTTATTATGGTCAGCCTTGAGGAGAGTGAACACGGTCGTCAGGGTGCCAATTTGCTGCACAATGCCCTTTCTCGAGTCTCAGGCTTCCTGTAGTATTAGGTCTAATTTGTCTGAGGGAGGTTCTATATCAGTAGGTGGGATGCTGTTTGTAGTTTGGGTGGAAGAATCTTTGTCCGCCATCGGCTGGGTGTCAGTGGTGGTATTGTCCGGTGCCTTGCCCTTGGTGCGCCCCATTTTGGTAACATATCTTGTGTTACCCTGATAGGAAGATCTCAGCCTGCACCACCGAAGGACTTCTGCAGTGGTTTCTAGGGGGGGGGGGAGGGGAGGAACTCATGCGCCCCGAGTGTAGAACTTTCCGTTAGGGAGGAGGGGCAACGTGTACTTGTATTGGAATTGTCACAAAATCTAGGCGCAGGACCTCACACACCATGCATATAGTCCATACCTGCACCAGGTCGTTATCACAGAGTTGGTCCCCAGAGGGCATGCAAGGCAGTTATTGGCACTCCTGCGATTCAGCCACGCAGCACACCCCACTCCAGTAGTCAGGGTACAGCAGCAGGCCTCAGCATGGTCACCGGACCTTTCTGCGACCATGCATCAACCCCCACTAATGCGTAGCAGGCGGTCAGTAGTGCCCGGTTCCGTAGCCTGCACTCAGTCACCTCCGTAGATGATTCGGCTCAGACTCTCTAGCTTCCTTAGTGGTGAGAGCTCCTGTGCTGCTAGCCGGCAAGAGGCCCCCTGCTAGCTCAGCCCAGTCCCCTCCCAAATCAGTGCGCAGTTCTCGGTGAGAACCTTATTTCAGGAGCCCCCAGCGGAGATCGGGCTGTGCGGCGTAATGGCGTCGCAGGTGTCAGGACTTTGCCGGAGATGTTATATCACACAGCCCCTCGCAGCTTTCAGCAGCCCCCTCCCTTCGCAGGGCCTGCCTCTCTAAGTCTAGGTCGCAGCCTCTGAGCATCGACACAGTTCTGCTCGGTAGTCTTGTGACCGCATTAGGCACTCGCCCATGAAGAACTTCTATGGCGTCTCAGTAGTTCTACATGAAAGGGAGGGAGACGATATGGCCACGTCTCAGTCGCATCCAGTTGGAGCTAGGCTCAGAAAGCACTCTGATTATTTGAAGCTCTGTCGGGTCTGTCTCACGAAGCCCTCCACCGCCATCCTCATGAATCGGTCCTAGGGATTCTCACGCCTCCTTCCTGCGCAGGCCCGGGTGCTGCAGGCCTCTCCCTCTACCACCATCAGCACACCCAATCGGGGTCACGGTTCGGGCGGCCTCCGCACATTCACTGCCCCTCTGCTCTCTCAGCACGGCCAGGCACACCCCTCGCTCTGCCATGACTCACCTCTAGGCCGTAGGCAGCATTCAATCGGCGCGGGAAGAGATCTTCTGCAGTCCTTCGCCAGTCTGGTGTGCCGGGGAGGCAGCCATGCAGATCGGCGGGGCACTCACAACGTAGGCCCGGGGTCGCAGCCGGCCGCAGGCCCACACGTTCCGGGGTCGGTGTCCTTCAGAGAGCCAGGGGCAGCTACAGGGGTGAGTAGCGGGGGGCACCCATCACTGTGTCCATATGCCGGCACCGCCGTCCGTTGTTATCGCAGCTCTCTGCCCGCAGGTCTGACCGGGGCCCACACGGCCTCCACGCAGTTCCCAGGTCCCTGCTTCCATCCGGCAGGGGCAGCCGGCCCCCTAAGTGGAACACACCGTTGTTGTGTCTCTGGGCCCACCACAGGGCCCTGCCAGGATCTGGGAAGCCGATGTCGACCGATCTGGTAGGGTTAAAGCTGGATTTCAGTGGTCCGGGCGCAGAGCTCGCTCACTGTGCGTCCGCCATATTCGGCGGTTAGCCACGCCCCCCAAAAAATTAAACTTAGTTTATATGCTAGTGAAGTATTAAAGTATTATTTTTCACTACATGCAATATATATATATATATATATATATATATATATATATATATATATATATATATATATATATATATATATATATATATATATATATATATATATATATATGCTTAAAAAGTTACCCCTCAAGGTGGAGGCACACTCAGGATCGCTCAGGTCCCCACCTGACAGCCTCTACATAATCTGCTGCGACGCGTTTCAAGCATTTCGCTCTTCTTCTAAGGCAGCCATGATGAAAACAAATAGCAAACAGCCACCAGCATATCCCCTTATTTATGTTTATTACTCCTTGATTATAATCATGATGAATTCTGGGGCTGGTAGTTCCCACGAATATATATATCCAGGTGGGGTGCTATGATAATTTTCAATGATAAAAACAATCAAAGTCGAGGAAACAAAGTCAAAATGGGGAATACATCAATATCACCAGGCATCTCCCGTTCCGCAGTGCCACTCGGTGCTCCGGCGGCCGCGGACCCACAATCTTCCTGTGGTGGTGCCGTCCGTGACCAAGGGTTGGCCACTAGTATGCTTAAAAAGTTACCCCTCAAGGTGGAGGCACACTCAGGATCGCTCAGGTCCCCACCTGACAGCCTCTACATAATCTGCTGCGACGCGTTTCAAGCATTTCGCTCTTCTTCTAAGGCAGCCATGATGAAAACAAATAGCAAACAGCCACCAGCATATCCCCTTATTTATGTTTATTACTCCTTGATTATAATCATGATGAATTCTGGGGCTGGTAGTTCCCACGAATATATATATCCAGGTGGGGTGCTATGATAATTTTCAATGATAAAAACAATCAAAGTCGAGGAAACAAAGTCAAAATGGGGAATACATCAATATCACCAGGCATCTCCCGTTCCGCAGTGCCACTCGGTGCTCCGGCGGCCGCGGACCCACAATCTTCCTGTGGTGGTGCCGTCCGTGACCAAGGGTTGGCCACTAGTATGCTTAAAAAGTTACCCCTCAAGGTGGAGGCACACTCAGGATCGCTCAGGTCCCCACCTGACAGCCTCTACATAATCTGCTGCGACGCGTTTCAAGCATTTCGCTCTTCTTCTAAGGCAGCCATGATGAAAACAAATAGCAAACAGCCACCAGCATATCCCCTTATTTATGTTTATTACTCCTTGATTATAATCATGATGAATTCTGGGGCTGGTAGTTCCCACGAATATATATATCCAGGTGGGGTGCTATGATAATTTTCAATGATAAAAACAATCAAAGTCGAGGAAACAAAGTCAAAATGGGGAATACATCAATATCACCAGGCATCTCCCGTTCCGCAGTGCCACTCGGTGCTCCGGCGGCCGCGGACCCACAATCTTCCTGTGGTGGTGCCGTCCGTGACCAAGGGTTGGCCACTAGTATGCTTAAAAAGTTACCCCTCAAGGTGGAGGCACACTCAGGATCGCTCAGGTCCCCACCTGACAGCCTCTACATAATCTGCTGCGACGCGTTTCAAGCATTTCGCTCTTCTTCTAAGGCAGCCATGATGAAAACAAATAGCAAACAGCCACCAGCATATCCCCTTATTTATGTTTATTACTCCTTGATTATAATCATGATGAATTCTGGGGCTGGTAGTTCCCACGAATATATATATCCAGGTGGGGTGCTATGATAATTTTCAATGATAAAAACAATCAAAGTCGAGGAAACAAAGTCAAAATGGGGAATACATCAATATCACCAGGCATCTCCCGTTCCGCAGTGCCACTCGGTGCTCCGGCGGCCGCGGACCCACAATCTTCCTGTGGTGGTGCCGTCCGTGACCAAGGGTTGGCCACTAGTATGCTTAAAAAGTTACCCCTCAAGGTGGAGGCACACTCAGGATCGCTCAGGTCCCCACCTGACAGCCTCTACATAATCTGCTGCGACGCGTTTCAAGCATTTCGCTCTTCTTCTAAGGCAGCCATGATGAAAACAAATAGCAAACAGCCACCAGCATATCCCCTTATTTATGTTTATTACTCCTTGATTATAATCATGATGAATTCTGGGGCTGGTAGTTCCCACGAATATATATATCCAGGTGGGGTGCTATGATAATTTTCAATGATAAAAACAATCAAAGTCGAGGAAACAAAGTCAAAATGGGGAATACATCAATATCACCAGGCATCTCCCGTTCCGCAGTGCCACTCGGTGCTCCGGCGGCCGCGGACCCACAATCTTCCTGTGGTGGTGCCGTCCGTGACCAAGGGTTGGCCACTAGTATGCTTAAAAAGTTACCCCTCAAGGTGGAGGCACACTCAGGATCGCTCAGGTCCCCACCTGACAGCCTCTACATAATCTGCTGCGACGCATTTCAAGCATTTCGCTCTTCTTCTAAGGCAGCCATGATGAAAACAAATAGCAAACAGCCACCAGCATATCCCCTTATTTATGTTTATTACTCCTTGATTATAATCATGATGAATTCTGGGGCTGGTAGTTCCCACGAATATATATATCCAGGTGGGGTGCTATGATAATTTTCAATGATAAAAACAATCAAAGTCGAGGAAACAAAGTCAAAATGGGGAATACATCAATATCACCAGGCATCTGCCGTTCCGCAGTGCCACTCGGTGCTCCGGCGGCCGCGGACCCACAATCTTCCTGTGGTGGTGCCGTCCGTGACCAAGGGTTGGCCACTAGTATGCTTAAAAAGTTACCCCTCAAGGTGGAGGCACACTCAGGATCGCTCAGGTCCCCACCTGACAGCCTCTACATAATCTGCTGCGACGCGTTTCAAGCATTTCGCTCTTCTTCTAAGGCAGCCATGATGAAAACAAATAGCAAACAGCCACCAGCATATCCCCTTATTTATGTTTATTACTCCTTGATTATAATCATGATGAATTCTGGGGCTGGTAGTTCCCACGAATATATATATCCAGGTGGGGTGCTATGATAATTTTCAATGATAAAAACAATCAAAGTCGAGGAAACAAAGTCAAAATGGGGAATACATCAATATCACCAGGCATCTCCCGTTCCGCAGTGCCACTCGGTGCTCCGGCGGCCGCGGACCCACAATCTTCCTGTGGTGGTGCCGTCCGTGACCAAGGGTTGGCCACTAGTATGCTTAAAAAGTTACCCCTCAAGGTGGAGGCACACTCAGGATCGCTCAGGTCCCCACCTGACAGCCTCTACATAATCTGCTGCGACGCGTTTCAAGCATTTCACTCTTCTTCTAAGGCAGCCATGATGAAAACAAATAGCAAACAGCCACCAGCATATCCCCTTATTTATGTTTATTACTCCTTGATTATAATCATGATGAATTCTGGGGCTGGTAGTTCCCACGAATATATATATCCAGGTGGGGTGCTATGATAATTTTCAATGATAAAAACAATCAAAGTCGAGGAAACAAAGTCAAAATGGGGAATACATCAATATCACCAGGCATCTCCCGTTCCGCAGTGCCACTCGGTGCTCCGGCGGCCGCGGACCCACAATCTTCCTGTGGTGGTGCCGTCCGTGACCAAGGGTTGGCCACTAGTATGCTTAAAAAGTTACCCCTCAAGGTGGAGGCACACTCAGGATCGCTCAGGTCCCCACCTGACAGCCTCTACATAATCTGCTGCGACGCGTTTCAAGCATTTCGCTCTTCTTCTAAGGCAGCCATGATGAAAACAAATAGCAAACAGCCACCAGCATATCCCCTTATTTATGTTTATTACTCCTTGATTATAATCATGATGAATTCTGGGGCTGGTAGTTCCCACGAATATATATATCCAGGTGGGGTGCTATGATAATTTTCAATGATAAAAACAATCAAAGTCGAGGAAACAAAGTCAAAATGGGGAATACATCAATATCACCAGGCATCTCCCGTTCCGCAGTGCCACTCGGTGCTCCGGCGGCCGCAGACCCACAATCTTCCTGTGGTGGTGCCGTCCGTGACCAAGGGTTGGCCACTAGTATGCTTAAAAAGTTACCCCTCAAGGTGGAGGCACACTCAGGATCGCTCAGGTCCCCACCTGACAGCCTCTACATAATCTGCTGCGACGCGTTTCAAGCATTTCGCTCTTCTTCTAAGGCAGCCATGATGAAAACAAATAGCAAACAGCCACCAGCATATCCCTTTATTTATGTTTATTACTCCTTGAT
The DNA here is from genome assembly GCF_964204655.1 of Triturus cristatus. NCBI lineage: Eukaryota > Metazoa > Chordata > Amphibia > Caudata > Salamandridae > Triturus > Triturus cristatus. The sequence continues at coordinate 167,159,387 of NC_140595.1, read as the reverse complement.
TATAATCATGATGAATTCTGGGGCTGGTAGTTCCCACGAATATATATATCCAGGTGGGGTGCTATGATAATTTTCAATGATAAAAACAATCAAAGCCGAGGAAACAAAGTCAAAATGGGGAATACATCAATATCACCAGGCATCTCCCGTTCCGCAGTGCCACTCGGTGCTCCGGCGGCCGCGGACCCACAATCTTCCTGTGGTGGTGCCGTCCGTGACCAAGGGTTGGCCACTAGTATGCTTAAAAAGTTACCCCTCAAGGTGGAGGCACACTCAGGATCGCTCAGGTCCCCACCTGACAGCCTCTACATAATCTGCTGCGACGCGTTTCAAGCATTTCGCTCTTCTTCTAAGGCAGCCATGATGAAAACAAATAGCAAACAGCCACCAGCATATCCCCTTATTTATGTTTATTACTCCTTGATTATAATCATGATGAATTCTGGGGCTGGTAGTTCCCACGAATATATATATCCAGGTGGGGTGCTATGATAATTTTCAATGATAAAAACAATCAAAGTCGAGGAAACAAAGTCAAAATGGGGAATACATCAATATCACCAGGCATCTCCCGTTCCGCAGTGCCACTCGGTGCTCCGGCGGCCGCGGACCCACAATCTTCCTGTGGTGGTGCCGTCCGTGACCAAGGGTTGGCCACTAGTATGCTTAAAAAGTTACCCCTCAAGGTGGAGGCACACTCAGGATCGCTCAGGTCCCCACCTGACAGCCTCTACATAATCTGCTGCGACGCGTTTCAAGCATTTCGCTCTTCTTCTAAGGCAGCCATGATGAAAACAAATAGCAAACAGCCACCAGCATATCCCCTTATTTATGTTTATTACTCCTTGATTATAATCATGATGCATTCTGGGGCTGGTAGTTCCCACGAATATATATATCCAGGTGGGGTGCTATGATAATTTTCAATGATAAAAACAATCAAAGTCGAGGAAACAAAGTCAAAATGGGGAATACATCAATATCACCAGGCATCTCCCGTTCCGCAGTGCCACTCGGTGCTCCGGCGGCCGCGGACCCACAATCTTCCTGTGGTGGTGCCGTCCGTGACCAAGGGTTGGCCACTAGTATGAGGGGTAACTTTTTAAGCATACTAGTGGCCAACCCTTGGTCACGGACGGCACCACCACAGGAAGATTGTGGGTCCGCGGCCGCCGGAGCACCGAGTGGCACTGCGGAACGGGAGATGCCTGGTGATATTGATGTATTCCCCATTTTGACTTTGTTTCCTCGACTTTGATTGTTTTTATCATTGAAAATTATCATAGCACCCCACCTGGATATATATATTCGTGGGAACTACCAGCCCCAGAATTCATCATGATTATAATCAAGGAGTAATAAACATAAATAAGGGGATATGCTGGTGGCTGTTTGCTATTTGTTTTCATCATGGCTGCCTTAGAAGAAGAGCGAAATGCTTGAAACGCCTCGCAGCAGATTATGTAGAGGCTGTCAGGTGGGGACCTGAGCGATCCTGAGTGTGCCTCCACCTTGAGGGGTAACTTTTTAAGCATACTAGTGGCCAACCCTTGGTCACGGACGGCACCACCACAGGAAGATTGTGGGTCCGCGGCCGCCGGAGCACCGAGTGGCACTGCGGAACGGGAGATGCCTGGTGATATTGATGTATTCCCCATTTTGACTTTGTTTCCTCGACTTTGATTGTTTTTATCATTGAAAATTATCATAGCACCCCACCTGGATATATATATTCGTGGGAACTACCAGCCCCAGAATTCATCATGATTATAATCAAGGAGTAATAAACATAAATAAGGGGATATGCTGGTGGCTGTTTGCTATTTGTTTTCATCATGGCTGCCTTAGAAGAAGAGCGAAATGCTTGAAACGCGTCGCAGCAGATTATGTAGAGGCTGTCAGGTGGGGACCTGAGCGATCCTGAGTGTGCCTCCACCTTGAGGGGTAACTTTTTAAGCATACTAGTGGCCAACCCTTGGTCACGGACGGCACCACCACAGGAAGATTGTGGGTCCGCGGCCGCCGGAGCACCGAGTGGCACTGCGGAACGGGAGATGCCTGGTGATATTGATGTATTCCCCATTTTGACTTTGTTTCCTCGACTTTGATTGTTTTTATCATTGAAAATTATCATAGCACCCCACCTGGATATATATATTCGTGGGAACTACCAGCCCCAGAATTCATCATGATTATAATCAAGGAGTAATAAACATAAATAAGGGGATATGCTGGTGGCTGTTTGCTATTTGTTTTCATCATGGCTGCCTTAGAAGAAGAGCGAAATGCTTGAAACGCGTCGCAGCAGATTATGTAGAGGCTGTCAGGTGGGGACCTGAGCGATCCTGAGTGTGCCTCCACCTTGAGGGGTAACTTTTTAAGCATACTAGTGGCCAACCCTTGGTCACGGACGGCACCACCACAGGAAGATTGTGGGTCCGCGGCCGCCGGAGCACCGAGTGGCACTGCGGAACGGGAGATGCCTGGTGATATTGATGTATTCCCCATTTTGACTTTGTTTCCTCGACTTTGATTGTTTTTATCATTGAAAATTATCATAGCACCCCACCTGGATATATATATTCGTGGGAACTACCAGCCCCAGAATTCATCATGATTATAATCAAGGAGTAATAAACATAAATAAGGGGATATGCTGGTGGCTGTTTGCTATTTGTTTTCATCATGGCTGCCTTAGAAGAAGAGCGAAATGCTTGAAACGCGTCGCAGCAGATTATGTAGAGGCTGTCAGGTGGGGACCTGAGCGATCCTGAGTGTGCCTCCACCTTGAGGGGTAACTTTTTAAGCATATATATATATATATATATATATATATATATATTACCTACGGGCGGTCGCCAGTAGGTAGTTATAGTTAGGACCGTGTTTCCATAGGAAATCCGCAACATTCTATTTGGAATAACTTTGGCGCCGATTGACGAATCCTCGCGAAATTTTCAAAATAGGTGGGGCGCTCCGCTCCGCTCCTTCCCTGAAAGTCTTGGGGGGATTCGTCAAGCGGGGGCTGAGAAAAAGGGGGGGTCCCAAAACGCGTTTTCCCCATGCATTTTTCCATAGGACCTTTAGTCCAAGCTACAGCCCGAACGGCTGAACAGAATTACTTGCAATTAGTCCTCAGTTCAGGGATGTGCCTTTTGCAGGTCTGGTGTAAATCTGTTCATTAGTTCCTGAGAAAATTGCAGTTAAAAGCATATATATATCTATAGGCGCGCACCGTGCGCGTACGGTAAGCATACCGTACGCGCACGGTGACGTGCGCGAGCGCAATTCTGATTGGTTGTTAGATGTCAGTAAACATTCGAATCGGTCGAAATCAGGAAGTGTCGGCCGCCATTTTGTCTCTCGCAGTCTGAGGCAATGAAAAACAAAGGGGGAAAACGTGAGAAGGGGGCAGGATGGACAGGTCCTGACCCCCTAGCCTTTGTCAGGGGGTCACCGAAGGACCCCCAAGGGTAAAAAAATTATTATTTTTTTTGCGAAAAATCGTGGGGTGCGCGCACCGTACGCGCACGGCACGAACAACGCATTGTGGGGGCTTGGTGCGCGAAGCGCACCATGCGCCCACAGCGCGCGCACGGTGCGCGATGCGCACCGTGCGCGTACGGTAAGCGCACGGTGAAAAAACTTTAAAAAAAAATACATAACTTAGCATTTAAAAAACCGTACAAATTCACTGAAAAAACCATAGGTTTCACACACGTTATAGTTAGGAATTAGCATTTAAAAAACCTTGCAAATTCACTTAAAAAACCATAGGTTTCACACGTTATAGTTAGCTGGACATTTCACTCGTGAAAAACCATTGAAATTCCCCCGTTATAGTTAGTGCAGGCAACTATAACTCACGCGACCGCAATCATCTGCTGATGATGTCAGATATTACATCACTGATGACATATGTGTCTTTCTGAAAAAAAAATATTTGTAATATATGTATAGCTAAAAATTAATGGAAGAAGACATGGGTAAATAAGTGTCTAAATACAGTGATGTAATATCTGACATCATCAGCAGAGGATTGCGGTCGCGTGAGTTATAGTTGCCTGCACTAACTATAACGGGGGAATTTCAATGGTTTTTCACGAGTGAAATGTCCAGCTAACTATAACATGTGTGAAACCTATGGTTTTTTAAGTGAATTTGCAAGGTTTTTTAAATGCTAATTCCTAACTATAACGTGTGTGAAACCTATGGTTTTTTCAGTGAATTATATATATATATATATATATATATATATATATATATATATATATATATATATATATATATATATATATATATATATGTAGGACTGCCTATAGAATTTTTAATGATTTTAATGTTCAATGCCATGCCTAATGGAGCAGAGATTTGAGTGTGACTAGTAATTATAGCCCTTTAATATCCAACGCTTTGTCCATTGTAGAATGGATTTGACAGTCAAATAATGAATGAAACCCCTTTAATGTCTGGCACCTTCCCCAAAGTTGCACATATTGGATTGGGAATAGTAAATCTAACCCCTTTATTGTCCAGGACCTTCCCCAAAGTAGGTTAGATTGGAGTGGAAATAGTAATTATAGACCCAATGATGTCCAACATCTTTCCCAATATAATGCAGACTGGAGTGGTAACAACGAATTTAAACCCTTTAAACTTCGACAACTTCCTCAATGTAGCTTAGATTGAAGTGGGAATAGAAATGCTAGCTCCCTTAATGCTCCGCACCTTTTACAATGTAGTTTAGATTGGTGTCGGACTAGTAAATTAAATCCTTTAATGTTCAACACTTTGCCCACTGTGCCATAAATTCAAGTGGAAATAGTAAATACAGCCCTTTTAATGTCCAACACCTTCAACAGAGTAGTTTAGATTGGAATTGAAATAGTAAATATAGTCCCTTTAATGTCCAACATGGTCCCCACGGTAGTGTAGAATGGAGTGGGAAATTAAAGTTAATCCCTTTAAAATCCAACACTTTCCCAAATATATCATATAGATGTAACCCCTTTCATGTCCAACGCCTTCCCCATTATTGATTAATCTGGAGTGGGAAAAGTAACTCTAAATCCTTTAATGTACAACACTTTCCCTAATGTAACTTAGGGGCCGATAATGATGTTAGGCGGTCAGACCGTTGCATACTATTGCTGTGGTCAGGCGACCACCCGACAAGCAGATGGTGGTCCGTGGGCCCCATTACAATGTGACTGCTGGGCTGGCGGTCGAAAAGTACTTCTTTTCATGGCAGCTTGTGCTGCGGCCTGGTAAAAGTGCAGCAGCACAAGCCGCCATGAAAAGGATCACTTCTTGCACATCTATGGACCGTGTCCCATGTACCATGAGGTGTATTGCACATGGTGCATCGAGGTGAGTGGGGGCATTATATGTGCCCTTAGGGCCACTTTGCAGTAGCCCACTAGGGATTGGGGCCCTGTTAGGGGCCCTCCAATATCCCTTTCTGACAGCCTGTACATGACGGTGTTCCCAATGGCCGTGCCTGGCTCGGCACCGCTGCCATTAAAGGCTGCGACTCTGACTACTGCCCCGCCGAGATCTGAGATCCTGGTGGAAGGGGCGTTGTGGACTGCGACCGTATAGGGTCCAACCGCCAGCTTCATAATGCAGCGGTCGGACTGAAGAGCTGACAGCGGCCGGACCGCCACCACTGGGCTGTCTGTGGCGGTCCGACCGCAATTGTAATGAGGCCCTTAGACTGGAGTAGAAATAGTAATTATAGTCCAATTACTGTTGAAAGCCTTCCACAATATGTTGTCAATTGGAATAGGAATAATGCATCATATTTACTGAATAAGTGTAGGTTTTTAATTATTGGGTGGTGAGTAGTGTGATATGTTGTTACAAATAATATATACACTTTGAATTTTGAACATAGATTAATACATATTTATGACCCCTCTTCCATATAGCTTTATATATATATTATTTTTCACACAGTTGTACTTTTTGATGTAGCATTTCATTCATTGCTATGGTTTGTTTAGATTTTTTAGGATTAATTTGGGCAATAGACAGTTCCGCTCTGGTTGTTAGTAGCTTTGCTCTTTTTTTTTAGGATTTCTAGGAATTGATAGAGGTAGGGTGGCTTCAGCGTAGTGCGGCTTGAAAGGTGTTATGCCTTCCTTAGATTGAGCTGTTTGTCTTGGCTTGTTAAGCGAAGGTGTTGTCCTATATGTACCACCATGGTTTGTGATACTTGCTTTTTTTTCACCTGTGGCCAAAACGGTGACATTTACCAACCTAAGTATCTTCAAAGTGTTCCATTAGGGGGACTTAGTTTGTATGTTTGGTAGTAGGGATATTCCATGACCAGATTGTAGTCAAAAGTTATTTCTGTGACTTGTACATATGCAAGGGATATTACTTTTCTTTATCTTGTAGACAAACTGGGCATTGGGATATATTCTACCCTTAGTATAGATTTTTGGAGGTGCCTCCAAATGATCCGGTTGAAATTGTAATACCAGCCTTGCATGGCATTGTGAGGGTAGATTTTTAATACTGCTTATCATTGCTTGTTCAAAGTCAATGATAATTTTGGGGTTCGGACAAAATATCTAATAAAAAAATATCAAGATGTAGAAATATTGAGTATTTATCATTGTGAGACACAAATATTGTGATGCAGGAATATCGTTGACAAGACTATTGATTTTTTTGGTAAGTAACGATGTCAAAAATATTTGTGTTGCTAATATTGTTCACAAAAATATCTATGGTGTTAGTATCGATGTTAAAAATATCCATATAGTTAATATCATTTACAAAAATATCGTTGTTAATAATGTGTTCAGATTATTTTGATGTATTTTTGTATATGTTTTAACTGTATATATTATAAATTGTTTGTATATTTATTGTTAATATTTTATGATATACTTTGTAAATTTTTAGTTGTTTTTAAATTGAATTTAATTGTTTATTGTAATTGTTAGTGTCGTAGAGGGTTGTGAGGTTTGTAGGGGTAAAGGGTGGGAAGTCAACTATTTCTAATTAATTATTAATTAATTTTGAATTTTTAATGATTCATTATTTCATTTCAATTTAATTGTGTTAATTGTTAAATTTATTCATTTTCTAAGTTACGTTTTAGGTCCAGGTTGTGGGGTTTGTAGGGGTACAGAGTGGAAAGTAAATTAATTAATTTGGGGCCCCAAAGGCATTTTCCAACAGCCTTTTCATGGCAGTTGGACTGCCATGAAAAGGCTGTCGGGAAAGGGGAATCCTAATCCTGACGGCGGTGCCTGCCCCAGCTCTGCCGTCATTGGGATTGCAATTTCGAGTGCCACCCTGTCTGGATCAGTAGATCCTGTCAGAGGCTGACGGTCCGACCCCATGCATCCAAATGCGGCGGTCAGAATGAAGGACTGTCTGTCCGGCTGACTGCCACCGACGGCCTGTCGGTGGCGTTCTGCCCAACATCCTAATCAGGCTCATAGTGTGGTATTTTAATTAATTTAATATTATTTTTTTAATTGATAATTATTAAAAAATTGTATTAAATGATGTTATTTGTTTTATTCTTTTTAAAATGTAGACGTATATAATTTCAATGTAAAAATGTATATTTTTTTTATTTAATACAGTTGTTAAAATATGTTACTTCTTTGAAGTGGACTACTCTCTCTCTACTGTTGCACCGACTGGAGTGGGAATAGTACATTTTACTCCTCCTGATTCCAATGCTTTTCCCACTGTTGCACCGACTGGAGTGGCAATAGTAAATTTTTACCCCTCCTGAGACCAATGCTTTCTCTACTGTTGCACTGACTGGAGAGGGAATAGTAAATTTTACCCCTCCTGAGTCCAAAGCTTTCCCTACAGTTGAACAGACTGGAGTTGGAATAGTAAATTTTACCCCTCTTGAGTCCAATGGAGATAGTACATTTTACCCTTCCTGAGTCCAACACTTTCCCTACTGTTGCACCGACTGGAGTGGGAATAGTAAATGTTATTCCTACTGAGTCCAGCGCTTTCCCTACAGTTGCACAGACTGGAGTGTTAATAATGAATTTTACCCCTCCTGAGTCTAATGCTTTTCCAACTGTCTCACAATCTGGAGTGGGAATAGTACATTTTACCCCTCATGAGTCCAATGCTTTCCCTCCAGTTGCACAGGCAGGAGTGGGAATAGTATGTTTTACCCCTCCTGAGTCGGACGATTTCCCTAATGTTGCTCAGACTGGAATGGGGATAGTATATTTTACCCCTCCTGAGTCCAACGCTTTCCCTACTGTTGCACTGTGGAGTGGGAATAGTACATTTTACCCCTCCTTAGTCCAATGTTTTACTTACTGTTGCACCATCAGGAGTGGGAATAGTAAATTTTACCTCTCCTGAGTTTAAAGCTTACTCTGGTGTTATATAAATTGGAGTAGGAATAGTATATTTATTATTTATATAGTTTCACTTTTTTATTAATATTGTTTACATTTATATTATTAAGTGCTTGTTTTAACATTTATATTTTTATATATATATACATTTATGTAATTTTAAAGATGTTTTTAGTAAAATGTTTTTTAGATGTTTAATTGGAAATATTTAAAATTGTTTTACAGTTTATTTGTTGTACCTTCCATTTTTTAGGTGTGTATTTACATGTACATAGATATATATATTTAATTGTTATATTGATAACTTTAAAAACAATTGAAAATTATAATGTAAGTTAAAATTAATATTTTTTTTTATTGTTTTGCATTCACATATAACATCACAATATAATTATGATGCGACCACCGTGCTGGTAGTCAGAAAAGTGCTCTTTTACACTGCAGCTTTTTCTGCAGGCCTGGAAAAGAGCAGTGTAAAAGAGCATATTTGTGGTGCCTCGCATACGGTGCATGGATGAGTGTGGGGCAGTAGATGTGCCCCAGAGCGACTTAGCAGTGGCCCACGAGTGTCGGGGGCCCTGTTGGGGGACCTAAAGTCCGTTTCTGACAGCTTTTTGATGGCGGTTGGTCCACCATGAAAAGGCTGTTGGAAAGGGGAATCGAAATCTTGAAGGCAGGGCCTGCCTTTGCCCCACCGTCATTGGGATTGCGATTCCGACCGCTGCCCTGTCGGGATCAGTAGATCCTGTCTGAGGTAGCGGTCTTTCCCCCGATGGCTGATGGTCCGACCACATACATCCAAATGCGGCGATAGGACCAAAGGGTTGTCTGTTGGGCCAACGGTGGGGGTCCATCTGACATCTAATCAGGCTCATAGTGTGATATTTTTATTAATTTAATATTATTTGTTTAATTGATAAAAATTATAAAAAATTGTAATAATGATGTCATTTGTTTTATTTTTGTTAAAATGTAGGCATATATGTTATTTCAATTTAATCCACCTGACATTCGATTCAGCTCCTATATTTTTGTGAACGATTTTTTTGACACAATAATTCCGTAAACACAATATTTTTGGTTTCGATACTTTGTCGAAAAACCGATTTTTGGGGGGGGGATAGTTAGTTTTAGCTTTAATTTGGGTAAGCCGTTCAAAGTATGTAGCACTTTGCTTGTTAGGAACCAGTGCGTACCCTAAAGGTATATATATGTTACGATATTCAGCATGTATGGGGTAAATCTGTGTGATTCGTGAAGGGCAAAGCTTAAAAGTGTCACCCATCATTCATGTTTGGCTTTGGTTTAACCTAAGGATGTTATTTTATGTTGCACAGACTATTATTCTCCTGTCATTATTATTGTTATCATACACGAGTGTTCATCGCTATGTATAATAGTTAGATTTTGTGAAATGTTTATGTCTTGGAATCTTTTAGAACAGTGTTTCCCAAACTGTAGGTTGTAACCCTCTGTGGTGAAGAGAAATACCAAGTAATAAATAAAGATGCCTTTTTAAATTACCTACTTATGGGCATGGCTTGGGGTGTCAAGATAGTGGTCACACTTTGATGGTGCTCCGGACCGCTCAGTCATCCGCCGCTTCTTGCCGTCGTATATCAAGGTTCTCTTCACCTCGGCCTGCTTCTGAAGGACCACTGAAGGACCACAGTCCCTGCTTTCCCTGCCGATGCTGTCTAGGCCATGGCGTACAGGACCAAGAGGACTCTGCCCAAGATAAAACGGCGCCCCTCAGACTGCTGCAAGCCTCCAATCCAGATCCCTTCAGCCACGCAGACTGAGTGTGGATGCAGCCCGGGTCTGGGGTCTGCTTTGATGGGCCACTGGGAAGTCTGCATCACTTCCTCCTCCTGCAGCCAGCAGCAGGCCCCAGGGACAAGAATAAAGATTAAAGAATAAGTGCAAGATTAATAAAATAATACAATAGATTTCTAAAGCTGATACAAATCTATTTTTGTATGGTACAAAAATAGATATGAAAATTGATAGGTAAATAGAATAAATATAAAAAGGTTAAAAACATCTTGTATATGGTTTAGAAATCTTTTGCATTATTTTATTGGTCTATAAATTAATGTGTGTGTGTGTGTATCTATGTGCATATATACATATATATATATATTCACAGAAAAAACCTTGGGTTTCAGGGGTGTTATAGTTAGCTGGACATTTCACTCGTACAAAACCATAGAAATTCTTTAACATATTAACTATGAGTTACTATGTGTTTGAATAAATGAGGTGTTGGGGGTATAATTGTGTAAGTGAGTAAATGTAAGTGCGATTAATTTTCTTCATGAGTGAGTAGGATGACTGCATAACCGACTAAGATGACTGCTGATGTGTCAATGTCTATATATGTGTATAAGTGCATTTGATAGTGTTCTATTAATTAGTGACTGCATGCATAAGTGATTGTGTTGTTGAATGGGTAGTTGTATGTGTAGACTTGGGAATCAGTGAGTGGGTATATAGTAACTTGTATTGGTGTGTCAATTGTTTCAAATATTTACAGTGACTGATGAAAGGTTATAATAGTATATCATGAGGTGTATCAGATTGTCACATGGATGATGTCATCAGTGATGTCATCAGCGATGTCATTTGAGATGTCATCAGTGATGTCACTGACCATGTCATGAATGATGTAATATGTGACATCATCAGCAGTGCACTACGGGCGCGCGAGTTATAGTTAGCAGAACTAACTATAACAGAGGAATTTCTATGGTTTTGTACGAGTGAAATGTCCAGCTAACTATAACACCCCTGAAATCTATGTTTTTTTCTGTGAATTTCTAAGGTTTTTTAAATGCTAATTTCTAACTATAACGTCTCTGAAACCTATGGTTTTTTCAGAGAATTTCAAAGCTTTTTTAAATGCTAATTTTTAACTATAACGTCTCTGAAACCTATGGTTTTTTCAGTGAATTTCAAAGGTTTTTTAAATGCAAATTTTTAAGTTTAATAGTAGTTATACCTATTTTTTGTACTGATTTTCTACAGTTTTTTAACTGTTTATTTATAAATATTTTATTCATAAAATAACATTATATATTTTTCAGAAAATTGCAAAAAAAAAATTTTTAATTAAAACTGAAATATTGTTTATTTTTTTTATTTTTTTATTTTAATATATTTATATTATTTTCTTTTTTATCCAAAAAAATTTCGGAGTTGCGCACCCAAAGCGTACACATCACGGTGGGTGCGCGGATTCTAGCCGCCATTTTAGAAACATCGTGAAGGATCCGGGTACGGTGTGCGACGGCTGCATGTTTTCAGTTACATCATATACATTTAATATTACCAAAAATCCGATTGGCCGCACTCTGCTAGTCCTACCAGCGTGTTACCCCAAAGAATTGTGGTCCATGAAGTAGCATCGGCGGGTACGCCTATGCCAAAAGTTTAAAATGAATCTGAGTGTCACGTCAGCCATCCCTGGACACGTGTTTCGAGGTAGTTGCCTCTCGTCAGCAGGGAGTAGGTATGTGTGTAGGGTTGCTGCGTAGGCTGCCAAAAAATATTATCAGATAAAGTACCACTCAAGGCGCGCAGGTGCGTAGCCATGGGCTTGTCAGCCCCACCGGCTCAAGGGAGCCTGAATATAAACAAAAATCCGATTGGCCGCACTCTGCTAGTCCTACCAGCGTGTTACCCCAAAGAATTGTGGTCCATGAAGTAGCGTCGGCGGGTACGCCTATGCCAAAAGTTTAAAATGAAAATGAGTGTCGCGGTAGCCATCCCTGGACACGTGTTTCGAGGTAGTTGCCTCTCGTCAGCAGGGAGTAGGTATGTGTGTAGGGTTGCTGCGTAGGCTGCCAAAATATATTGTCAGGTAAAGTACCACTCAAGGCGCGCAGGTTGTTAATATTCAGGCTCCCTCGAGCCGGTGGAGCTGACGAGCTCATGGATACGGACCTGCGCGCCACGAGGGGTACTTCACCTGAGAAAACTTATTTTGGCAGCCTACGCAGCAACCCTATACACTCACCTACTCCCTGCTGACGAGAGGCAACTACCTCGAAACACGTGTCCAGGGATGGCTAATGCAACACATGCTTTCACTCAAGACTTGGGCAGAGGCGTACCCGCCGACGCTGACTACATGGACCACAACGCTTTGGGGTAACACGCTGGTAGGACGAGCAGAGTGCGGCCAATTAGACTTTTGTTAATATTCAGGCTCCCTCGAGCCGGTGGAGCTGACGAGCTCATGGATACGCACCTGTGCGCCACGAGGGGTACTTCACCTGAGAAAACTTATTTTGGCAGCCTACGCAGCGACCCTATACACTCACCTACTCCCTACTGACGAGAGGCAACTACCTCGAAACACGTGTCCAGGGATGGCTAACGCAACACATACTTTCACTCAAGACTTGGGCAGAGGCGTACCCGCCGACGCTGACTACATGGACCACAACGCTTTGGGGTAACATGCTGGTAGGACGAGCAGAGTGCGGCCAATTAGACTTTTGTTAATATTCAGGTTCCCTCGAGCCGGTGGAGCTGACGAGCTCATGGATACGCACCTGCGCGCCACGAGGGGTACTTCACCTGAGAAAACTTATTTTGGCAGCCTACGCAGCAACCCTATACACTCACCTACTCCCTGCTGACGAGAGGCAACTACCTCGAAACACGTGTCCAGGGATGGCTAACGCAACACATACTTTCACTCAAGACTTGGGCAGAGGCGTGCCCGCCGACGCTGACTACATGGACCACAACGCTTTGGGGTAACACGCTGGTAGGACGAGCAGAGTGCGGCCAATTAGACTTTTGTTAATATTCAGGCTCCCTCGAGCCGGTGGAGCTGACGAGCTCATGGATACGCACCTGCGCGCCACGAGGGGTACTTCACCTGAGAAAACTTATTTTGGCAGCCTTCGCAGCAACCCTATACACTCACCTACTCCCTGCTGACGAGAGGCAACTACCTCGAAACACGTGTCCAGGGATGGCTAACGCAACACATACTTTCACTCAAGACTTGGGCAGAGGCGTACCCGCCGACGCTGACTACATGGACCACAACGCTTTGGGGTAACATGCTGGTAGGACGAGCAGAGTGCGGCCAATTAGACTTTTGTTAATATTCAGGTTCCCTCGAGCCGGTGGAGCTGACGAGCTCATGGATACGCACCTGCGCGCCACGAGGGGTACTTCACCTGAGAAAACTTATTTTGGCAGCCTACGCAGCAACCCTATACACTCACCTACTCCCTGCTGACGAGAGGCAACTACCTCGAAACACGTGTCCAGGGATGGCTAACGCAACACATACTTTCACTCAAGACTTGGGCAGAGGCGTGCCCGCCGACGCTGACTACATGGACCACAACGCTTTGGGGTAACACGCTGGTAGGACGAGCAGAGTGCGGCCAATTAGACTTTTGTTAATATTCAGGCTCCCTCGAGCCGGTGGAGCTGACGAGCTCATGGATACGCACCTGCGCGCCACGAGGGGTACTTCACCTGAGAAAACTTATTTTGGCAGCCTTCGCAGCAACCCTATACACTCACCTACTCCCTGCTGACAAGAGGCAACTACCTCGAAACACGTGTCCAGGGATGGCTAACGCAACACATACTTTCACTCAAGACTTGGGCAGAGGCGTACCCGCCGACGCTGACTACATGGACCACAACGCTTTGGGGTAACACGCTGGTAGGACGAGCAGAGTGCGGCCAATTAGACATTTGTACATTTAATATTACGTGATGTGCGGGATTGGTATGCGACCAGTCCGCGACTCCCGCTCCCGCGCATTCGCGACACATGCGCATTACGGTACGCGACGCTTGCGCGCTGGTGGGTCCCGCTTGACGTCATATACGTGCTGGGGCGCGCTGGGTGCGCGACTCCCGCAAAAAATGTTTATGTTCTAAAATTATATGTATGTGTGTTTAATATACATATTAGGGCAAGAGACTATCTAAGATATTCATAAAAATAATATATTTTTACTTATAATAAACATATTATTTTTAAATATATTTTTGCGAAGTCGCGTTGGGTGCGTGCTTCATGAGCGCAGAGTGCGCGGATCCCATGTGACCTAAAAAAAAAGATTTCATTGGTTCATAACATTTCCCACTGTAACTATTGAAGGACCCCACCCATTTCAATCATTCTTGTTGGAGCATCTTTAGAGAGACATCTCTTTTCCTACAAGAACCCTTTTTGCTTGTTTTTTTTTGGTGTTTTTCAAAAAATATCAAACAAAATGGCATCTGGACAGCAGCAGCAGCAGGAGGAAGTATCTTCTGAAGAAGAATTCTTGCAGGAGGCACCACGTCCACAGAGGCCGGAATCTGTTGTGTCGAAATTCTTCACTTTTCCACCTGGAGAGAAGAAAGTAAATGCGAGAAAGGAGACGTGCAAAATTTGTGACCGAATCCTGTCAAGAGGCAGTGAAAAAAAATAGTCTTGTGGCACTGCTTCTATTTACAAGCATCTCCGGACCACACATCCTCTCAATCTTGCTCGGGAGGAAATGAGGCAAGCTGCTTTGAACCCCTCACTTGCTGTGGCAAGTACATCTGGAGCGTCCTCAGGAACACCTGCAATGGACATTAGGCCAGAATTCGCCTTTCTCGAGCAACACTGTGTGAAGTGTAAGAAAATTATATGCTTCGGTGAGCAGTCGGTGGATCCAGTTTGTGCTGCGCAACGCAACCATCGTTGTTAATTTTTTTGTTTTTGGAGTGATAAGTAATTCCAAATGTTTCCTGTTTTATTCGTTCTTTTTTGTTCATTTTTTGAAAAAAACTAAAAAAATACAAAAATGTTCAAAAAAATTAAAATAAAAATACAAAAGAAGAAAAAAAAAATTCTTATCAGAACTACCTTATCTGGTTAAAGAAAGAACTATCATTGCAAGGTAATGTGTGAAAGTTTGGTTGAATATATGTATACAGCATGATTGACTGAAAGAATGCATTAGTAGTGTATGGTGAATTTATAGGTGAAGATTAATGAGGAAGTACTGCAGCGTGACACTGCAAGCTCTTTAGCTGCACTGCACTGTGGCACTTCCGAAGCACAAGGATGTGACATATGTACATGAAAATCTTGCAACTCTGTGCTTCCCTCTGCACTGCTGCACAAACTGCAGCCATGCGGTGACACAGGCACCCTTGCACCATGGTGCAAGGATGTCTGTGTCGCGTGGAGATTGTTTTTGTGCAAGAAGGGACACCTTCCCGCACAAAAACAATCAGTAAAGGCATTTTCCTCTTTCAATGTATGCTGTGGAATGCAGCATGCATGAAAAGAGGAAAAAATGAGGAGAAATGAAAAACAATTCTCCTCGTTGTGCCTTGCTACACCAACTCTAGGATGGTGCAGCATTCACACACATCTCCAGATTTACGATTTCTCATAAATCTGGAGATTTGTCTTGTTCTATGGGTGTTGCGTGGGTACACCCACAGCAACACCTATGGGACGCCCCTTCAACACAAAATTCTGTGTATGAAGGGGTCGTATTTACAAGGAGAGGAAAAACTATGCAGGGTGTCTTTTCCTCTCCTTGTAAATATGAAGGAGTGCCTGGCGCCATCACCACATTACAAAAAGTGGCGTACTGGTGGCGCAGGGTGCTTGTAAATCTGCCCCATAAGTGCTTAGGTATTGTTAGACTGATACAATAAGAACATAGTGCTGGATGGGTGATTGGAGAAATGCATGGGACAGACAGGAGGATTCCTACACTGCATAGGTACTAACTGGGTATTTAGAAGAGCGTATCAATAGTTTGTAGCTGTTTAGAGGTGTGCATGCATAGTGTACAAAATATTGTACCTGCACTTGTGTTTTTGACTACGCCATTCCTTAAGTATACGACTATTAACTGGAGTAATTTCAGTGTTGCAAAGAAAGTGCGTGCTGAATTTATAAGTACTTAGGTATTGGTGGAGTGATAGGATATGTAGATAGTGCTGGATGGATGAATGGAGAAGTGCATGGGACAGACAGATGGATTCCTAGACTGCATAGGTACTAACTGGGTATTTAGAAGAGCGTATCAATATTATGTAGCTGGTTAGAGGTCTGCATGCATAGTGTACAAAATATTGTACCTGCACTTGTGTTAGTGGCTAGGCCATTCCTTAAGTATATGACTAATAACTGGAGCAATTTCAGTGCTGCAAAGAGAGTGCATGCTAAATGTATTAGTGCTTAGGTATTGGCAGAGTGATAGGATATTTAGATATTGCTGGATGGTTGAATGGAGAAGTGCATGGGACAGACAGAAGGAGTCCTAGACTGCATAGGTACTAACTGAGTATTTAAAAGACTGTATCAAAGCTATGTAGCTGATTAGAGGTCTGCATGCATAGTGCACAGAATATTGTAGCTGTACTAGTATTGGTGTGTCTATAGTTTCGAGAATGGTAGTCTGTATTTTAGGGTGTGAGGAGGTGCATCAGATGATCACGTAGATGATGTCATCAGTGATGTCATTTGAGATGTCATCAGTGATGACACTGACCATGGCATGGTCACGATGTGAAAATTCAGGAATTGATACAATAAAGAAAAGAAAACAAGTGTTAATATGCACACAATGTCATTTCAGCATATCTTGCCCCGTGACCGCCATACCTGCATGTGACTTATTCATAATAAACATACTTAGAATTGCAAACATCTTTATAAACCTTGGACTACACATTACTTTAAAGTGAAAGGCTATCGGCCATATTAATCTGGGCACGTTGCGTATTATAATGGTTCTTACACGAAAGAAAAGGAAAAAAAGGGGTGTTAATATACACACACTATCCCTAAATAAAGTTCTAGCGATTATAGTTCCATTCCATTCACAGCTCATTTGAGATGTCATGAGTGATGTCATGAGTGATGTAACTGACCATGTCATGAATGATGTAATGTCTAAGGTCATTAGCAGTACAATGCGGGGGTGTAAGTTATAGTTAGTTCAGGTAACTATAACTGCTGAATTTCACTGATTGTGTATGAGTGAAATCTGAGTCTAACTATACCATCCCTGTAATCTTTGTTTTTTTCAGCAAATTTCTAGGATTTTTTTTAACGTTCAGTAAGATGCAAATCACAATGGATGGTGGGGGGTTGGAAGCAGGGCCTGGCATTGTGCTGCCCCCACCCAAGCTTGCTGCTCCTGCCTTCCCTCCTCCTAGCCACCCACTGTCCAAGTCCATGTCCCTGCTCCCTTATTACAGCCCTGTGTGGCCGTTGTTCTGCCACTGGCCTTCCCGCCTTCTCTGAACAGTTAACTTGCTGCCCTATCGACCTCCTCCCTATCTTCTGTTGTCTGAATCCATGGACTAGCCTCCTCCCTCCTGCCATGCATGGTCTGATGTGCTGCCACTGCCCTCCATTTAGCATGATGTACCAGTCCACTCCTCCTGCCCTCCAGTGCCCAATTCTATGCCCCATCATTGACCTCCTGCTTAGCCTCTGTGCTTAGCTTGCTGCCCCTAGTCTCCTTCCCCCTGCCCTCCGATGTCTTTGTGCATGCCCCTGCTCCATCCTTTTTGCCCACCATGTTCCATGGACCTGTCACTCCTATCTACTCTGAGTGTTCTGTTGAGCTGCCACTCCCCTCCCACCTGCCTAGCATTGTCAGTTGACTGTAACCTGTCCCTGCCACCTCCACCCTGCCTGTCCACATTCCATGCCTCTATCCCCTTCCTCCTGTCCTCCATGGTCCATTTTACTGCCACACCCTTCTGCCCTCCCTGGTCTGTTGTGCTGCAACTGCTCCTCCTGCCTACCCCGCGTGGTCTGTTGTGAGGCCCCTTCCCCTGAACTCTCTTGTCTGTGCCCAGGTCCTGACCCTCCCTTCTATCTTCCATGGTTCTTTGTGCATGCCCCTGCACCCTCCTTCTTGCCCATCATAGCCATTGTGCTGCCACTAACCCTCCCGCTTGCCATGCATGGTCGTCCGTGCTGCCACGGCCCCTCCCACCTTCCCTGTGTGGTCAGCTAGCTGCCCCTGGCCCCCTCCCACCTTCCCTCCATGGCCTGTGTGTATGCCATCATAGTCTCACTGTTGCTCTCCATGGTGTGTCTTGCTTCTAGTGTCCATCCTGCCTGACCTCCATGGTCATCTTGCTGCTCCTGCCCCCTTGCCCCCAGCCCTCTGTTTCCATGTGCAGTCCCCTATTCCCTCCCTCCTGGCTTGTCTGTTCCACTGTAATGCCCCTGATCCGTCCCTCCTGCCCTTTATGGTCTAT
The DNA here is from genome assembly GCF_964204655.1 of Triturus cristatus. NCBI lineage: Eukaryota > Metazoa > Chordata > Amphibia > Caudata > Salamandridae > Triturus > Triturus cristatus. The sequence continues at coordinate 167,140,773 of NC_140595.1, read as the reverse complement.
TATGCTGCAGCTTTCTCTCCTGTCTGTCCATTATGGTCTGCTAGCTACCATTGCCTCTTTCTCCTCTGTTCTCTGTTGTCCATGTGCATGGTCCTGTCCCCTCCCTATTGCTTTCTATGGATTTTTGTGCTGCACTCCCGTCCCGCATGCCCTGTGTGGTGTATTGTGCTGCTGGAAACTCTGGTGCCTGCCCTGTAGGGTCAGTTTGGTGCACCTCTCCATGTACCTCCTGTCCTCTGTTATCCGAGTCCATGTCCCTACCCCAATTCCTCCTGCCTTTCATGATTCAATGTACTATACTTGCGAACATTTTGAACTTGGTAAGAGGGAGATTTTGAAAAAAAACTTGGGTATTGATTTTCCCCTTTGAGTTACATTGAAAAAGAGGAGATTGTAGACAGGAGACAGATCAAATAAAGCCCATTTGAGCTTAAAAACATTGAAGGTTTCCTGGCTCAATCGGGTCTGTTGGCATGTATGGTTGTACTACCACTGCCTCTTCTTTCTGCCCACAATGGTCTATTATATTGCCACAGCCTCTCTTGCCAGTCCTGTGTTGTTGGGTTGTTGCCCCTGCCCTCCTTTCCACTGCCCTCCATAGTCTGTTGTACTGCCACTGCCCTTCCTGCCTGCCCAGTGTGGTCAAATTGTTGCCTCTGCACCCTCCTACCGGCCTTCAATTTTCAGAGTCCGTGCCCCTGGCCTCTGCTTCTCAACAGTATCCTAATGAACAACTAGATTGCTAACATTCTGTACTTATTACAAAAGTGTGGAACGCCTGACGTCATCTTGATGTAATCAAAACTGTAATACCTAGAGTATTTCCTTCAGAAATTACATATATGAGAGGGTCTTATTTGCATCAAAATTATGGTTAATGCTCTAAAAAACTAAAATGAGGACATATTTTCTGAGTTTTCAAATAGCGACAAAGCACTTTTAAATTATTTGTTATCTTTTTTTTTTTATCCAGTTGACCACTTGATTAAATGTTGCACTTAGGGGAGAGGATGTGGTTTTACTTCCAGAGCTGCAGACTTTGCAACTGGAGAACCAGGTTGGAGTTTTTGCTTCTGCTCGACATTCTGTAATTCTGGTCAAATCACTTAATCTCCCCATGTCTACAACCAAAATGAATTTGTTCTTGTGTGATGTAACCAATGCTCATGTAAAGCACTCCAATACCTGACAAGTCTGCACTATATAAAACTGCAAACACACAAAAAATAAAAAGTGTTTTACACACTTCTGTCATTGGGATACATCTGGGTGATATTTGTGCTGCATTTTGGCTCTTTTGTCTCTGTTGGCCATGTTGGGAGATTTATTTGTTATGAAGTTTCCTAATTTCCTCATTTACTGCAGTCTCCTCAGTAGGAAATACTTTCAGTTTTTTACTTTGGTTCCATCAAGAAGGCATTCAGATGTGTCACACATTTGCCATAAATTCTGAATGTTAACACTATAGTTGCTCATTAGATCACTGTAGTAAAGCTACTGCTCACCAGGGAAGTCTTCTGCTGGTATTCAAAGTGCATGTTTCAGTCTGCATGTCAGAATTTTTTAATGAAATAGAAGAGGATTTGAGAAGTCAATATGTGCCCTAATTTTTCTTTCTGCAGCACTAATCATAATTTCTATGGCAAAATGAACCCCCTCATTGTGTTCCTTTTTAAATTAAATGTTTTAAGTGTTACCAGTTTATTCCAATCAAGATGGCTTCAGGTGTGCCATACTTTTGTCATAAGTAAGACAGTAAGCGCTCTAGTTGTTCTTAAGAACACTCTGGGACATTCTGTCATTGGGCTATACTTGGGCTACATCTGGGTGATATTTGTGCTACATTGGCGCTCTTTTGTCTCTGGTGGCCATCTTGGGAGACTTATTTGTTATGAAGTTTCCTAATTTCCTCATTTACTGCAGTCTCCTCAGTAGGAAATACTTTCAGTTTTTTACTTTGGTTCCATCAAGAAGGCATTCAGATGTGTCACACATTTGCCATAAATTCTGAATGTTAGCACTCTAGTTGCTCATTAGATCACTGTAGTAAAGCTACTGCTCACCACGGAAGTCTGCTGTTGGTATTAAAAGTGCATGTTTCAGTCTGCATGTCAGAATTTTTTAATGAAATAGAAGAGGATTTGAGAAGTCACTCAAAATGTGCCCTAATTTTTCTTTCTTCAGCACTTATCATAATTTCTATGGCAAAATGAACCCCCTCATTGTGTTCCTTTTTAAATTAAATGTTTTAAGTGTTACCAGTTTATTCCAATCAAGATGGCTTCAGGTGTGCCATACTTTTTTCATAAGTCAGACAGTAAGTGCTCTAGTTGTTCTTAAGAACACTCTGGGACATTCTGTCATTGGGCTATACTTGGGCTACATCTGGGTGATATTTGTGCCACATTTGGGCTCTTTTGTCTCTGGTGGCCATCTTGGGAGACTTATTTGTTATGAAGTTTCCTAATTTCCTCATTAACTGCAGTCTCCTCAGTAGGAAATACTTTCAGTTTTTTACTTTGGTTCCATCAAGAGGGCATTCAGATGTGTCACACATTTGCCATAAATTCTGAATGTTAACACTATAGTTGCTCATTAGATCACTGTAGTAAAGCTACTGCTAACCAGGGAAGTCTTCTGCTGGTATTCAAAGTGCATGTTTCAGTCTGCATGTCAGAATTCTTTAATGAAATAGAAGAGGATTTGAGAAGTCAATATGTGCCCTAATTTTTCTTTCTGCAGCACTAATCATAATTGCTATGGCAAAATGAACCCCCTCATTGTGTTCCTTTTTAAATTAAATGTTTTAAGTGATACCAGTTTATTCCAATCAAGATGGCTTCAGGTGTGCCATACTTTTGTCATAAGTAAGACAGTAAGCGCTCTAGTTGTTCTTAAGAACACTCTGGGACATTCTGTCATTGGGCTATACTTGGGCTACATCTGGGTGATATTTGTGCTACATTGGCGCTCTTTTGTCTCTGGTGGCCATCTTGGGAGACTTATTTGTTATGAAGTTTCCTAATTTCCTCATTTACTGCAGTCTCCTCAGTAGGAAATACTTTCAGTTTTTTACTTTGGTTCCATCAAGAAGGCATTCAGATGTAGCACACATTTGCCATAAATTCGGAATGTTAACACTCTAGTTGCTCATTAGATCACTGTAGTAAAGCTACTGCTCACCAGGGAAGTCTTCTGCTGGTATTCAAAGTGCATGTTTCAGTCTGCATGTCAGAATTTTTTAATGAAATAGAAGAGGATTTGAGAAGTCACTCAAAATGTGCCCTAATTTTTCTTTCTTCAGCACTAATCATAATTTCTATGGCAAAATGAACCCCCTCATTGTGTTGCTTTTTAAATTAAATGTTTTAAGTGTTACCAGTTTATTCCAATCAAGATGCCTTCAGGTGTGCCGTACTTTTGTCATAAGTAAGACAGTAAGCGCTCTAGTTGTTCTTAAGAACACTCTGGGACATTCTGTCATTGGGCTATACTTGGGCTACATCTGGGTGATATTTGTGCTAAATTTGGGCTCTTTTGTCTCTGGTGGCCATCTTGGGAGAATTATTTGTTATGAAGTTTCTTAATTTCCTCATTTACTGCAGTCTCCTCAGTAGGAAATACTTTCAGTTTTTTACTTTGGTTCCATCAAGAAGGCATTCAGATGTGTCACACATTTGCCATAAATTCAGAATGTTAGCACTCTAGTTGCTCATTAGATCACTGTAGTAAAGCTACTGCTCACCAGGGAAGTCTTCTGCTGGTATTCAAAGTGCATGTTTCAGTCTGCATGTCAGACTTTTTAAAAAAAAATAGAAGAGGATTTGAGAAGTCACTCAAAATGTGCCCTATTTTTTCTTTCTGCAGCACTAATCATAATTTCTATGGCAAAATGAACCCCCTCATTATGTTCCTTTGTAAATTAAATGTTTTAAGTGTTACCAGTTTATTCCAATTAAGATGGAAACAGGTGTGCCATACTTTTGTCATAAGTAAGACTGGTAGCGCTCTAGTTGTTCATTAGAACACTCTGGGACATTCTGTCATTGGGCTATACTTGGGCTACATCTGGGTGATATTTGTGCTACATTTGGGCTCTTTTGTCTCTGGTGGCCATCTTGGGAGACTTATTTGTTATGACGTTTCCTAATTTCCTCATTTAGTACAGTCTCCTCAGTAGGAAATACTTTCAGTTTTTTACTTTGATTCCATCAAGAAGGCATTCAGATGTGTCACACATTTGCCATAAATTCAGAATGTTAGCACTCTAGTTGCTCATTAGATCACTGTAGTAAAGCTACTGCTCACCAGGGAAGTCTGCTGCTGGTATTGAAAGTGCATGTGTTAAAGTCTGCATGTCAGAATTTTTTAATGAAATAGAAGAGGATTTGAGAAGTTACTCAAAATGTGCCCTAATTTTTCTTTCTGCAGCACTAATTATACTTTCTATGGCAAAATGAACCCCCTCATTTTGTTCCTTTTTAAATTAAATGTTTTAAGAGTTACCACTTTATTCCAATCAAGATGGCTTCAGGTGTGCAATACGTTTGTCATAAGTAGGAGTGTTAGCGCTCTAGTTGTTCTTTAGAACACTCTGGGAAGCTGCAGTAGAACACAAAGGAATTAACTGACAGTCTCTGCCCTTGTTGGATGTACTGTTTTACTGAGAATGTCAGACTTCATTCTCACATGACTGAGAAAGACAATGTGAATATAGAGAAAATATGCTCTCAGTTTAGCTTATAGATCACCTTCCAATCCTCTGTGGGAAAAGCATGAGAAAATAGTTTTCTCTCAAACATGATTCATCATATCCCAGCAGAAGGCTTTTTCACATGGTGAAATCACCTTAGAACACACCACAATTCCTAAAATTAGTATGGTACCATCAACAAATGATTTATAATGTAACTAAAGTCTTAAAACCTTCTATTAACTGCAATACTTTTTAATGAGGTGCTATCATGTATATTGGTCCCAAGATGGCTGTCAACACTACTTGTGTTTTGGTTGAAGTGTTGGTTAATGCAGGCGCTACCTCTTAATCATCTAATTTTAAAAGAGTGTATGTCTCTCGATAATGTATCAAGAATACCATGACTTATTTATATTAAAAGCAGCCTCGAAGGGTTAGGGTGTGCTGATTTATATTCTAATCCTGAAACCATTGTAAAAAAGGATGTGGAGTTAATCAGGGAATCCTTCCTCACACTAAGGAAATTAGAACGGGATGAGCGGGAAATCAAGAAACCGAGTGTTCGCACCTTTTTAATGCTCAAAACAACCCCTTCTACCGAGCCTTACCTCCTGGGCTCTTTATCCACACATAAGCGGTTTTTACAGACGAGGTTTCGCATGAATCTTTTTCACCACCTGTTAGCCAGGCCCAAAGGGTGCAGTAGAGGTCAAGTGTTAGCACCCTGTGGCTGCGACAGACAGTCTCCACAGGATCTGCTACATTTTATGCTTTCTTTGTAAATTTTTTGCGATCCCTCAAAGACATTTTTTAGTCCCTATTTTAAAGAGGATGAATTTTACCCAGGCTCGTCCTGCCCTCCTGCATCTTCAATTGTTGAAGGAGGATTGTATATTTTTTATTGTGGGCTACCTTAAATCCACTTTGAAAACCAGGGTTTGCTTGGACATGTAGCCATCTGTTGGATGAATCACCACGGTCTTAGAGGTCAAGGAGGACCAGCTCATCTTCGTAGGAAAAATTCCAACCTCAGGGAGATGTTTTTATGGTACTATGCATTTTTATTGTTTCAGATTAAATAGGGAGGTTGTGCAATGCATTCACTTCATATTTTATAAAGTGTGTTATTTAATGAATTTATGTTTTAACGTATTATGGATTTTATGTAACTTTTATGGTTCTCTCTCTGTGAAACCGAATAAAGTTTACTTGCTTGCTTGATTTCAGGGGGGCAGAACATGCATCCCCCTGTTTGCATGCACCCCAAGTTCCTGCGCGGCATGAACTGCACAGTCTGTGCCATGCTGGAACTTCTTTTTCGTTCCTATTGTGGTGCACATTTTCAGGGCATTGCAGTGGGGCCGGTAAAAGAAAGGACCAAAAAAGCCAACCAGACACAAGTTTTCCCCAAAGTCTGGTGGGTGGTCCTGCATGGCTTTGACGGTGCTGAGCTTGCGCAGAGCCAGCGCAGCACCGCCAAATTCATAATAGGCCCCTAAGTCTTTTCATTTGAATTGGCTCCTATTAGTATATATGTTGTAATGCCATCAACTGTGCTGTAAAAAGTGCATTCTGTCGCACAGTAGGATGCTATTTTGTATTCTTTGTCACTTAATTTTCCTTACCTTATTGAATCATTTTGTCATTCGGGATTCATAATTTGATTCTCTTATGACGCATGAATCCATCAAACGGTGCTCATTTTGAACACATCTGGAGAATTAACCTTTGGATTAGGAATATGACTCTTTACATCGCAGATTTTACTCAGCGATGCATTCACAACACTGTCGTTACAACTGCTGCGTTGTCACAACGCAGTGCCATTACAACGCAAGTCGTTACAACGACTTGCGCTAGTTAGCGCGCTGGATTTCGGAATAGCATGATTTACTATTCCAACTCCAGTGTGTGAAACACTAGGGAAAGTGTTGGAATAGTAATTCATACTATTCCTTAGTCTAGAGCGCCACCTAGCGCAAGCCGTTGTAACGACTTGCGTAGTAATGTGTTTACACGTGAAACGAGTTTTCCCTTGGATGAGTGATTATGCCTCGCAGTTTTCAAACAGATGAATTCAGCGAACAAAAGCCACTGCACTGTTTTGTTAGGTTTCAAACATGTGATCTACATGTTACACAAAGACCTATGCAACAAACTTGTTAACCCAGCGAGTTTACCTTTTTTAGAATTAGTCCATACTGTCTGCATGTTACACGTAATAATCTGCATGAGGCACACTAACACTTATCTCCAAGGTATTTTGTGATGATTCGTACCTGTGATCATTATATTACATATATGTGTCTGCATTCATTAACTATATTAGAAATCACACCAGTATTATAACTTTGCACTTGTTAGATACACACGAATATGCTGCGGGGGCCTTATTTCACAGATTACCAGCAAAAATAGCTGGTAAAATAGCTCAGTGGGGTAATGTTCCTACTCTGGTGGTATGATAACCACCTGAAGACCATAGGCTTAATTGTTGTTATGGCGAACTTTGTACAGGACAGGCGAGGCGAGCATGAGTGAGTTGGGTAATCAAAACACCTACTGTAACTGCACTAGTCGATCAGCACCATGTACAACAAGAGATGCAAATGTGTCTGTGAATACAGACAGATATGCAAATATTACACATTAACAAGGGTGGCACATTTTAGTGTCCGGATTTTGCTGTAAACAAAGATAATTACGCTTTAAGAAAGAAAGAATTTTTTTTTCAAGCTTTTTATATTACTGCTTCTTGAGGAGTGATTTCACTATCCATCCAGAGTGGTTGTCTCAGAAGGAAACGTCCATGTTAGATGAGGCTTAGCTTCTGGGCTTGTACAGGATTTGAATCTGGCCTTTCAGGCTCTGTACAAAGGCCCCTTTTGTCTAGTAAAGTACTTGCCTCAGCACTCAGCAGCGCACGATAACGAACGACCTCAAGATGGCAGAGAAAGATAGCAGAACTCAACGCCATTTATCCCAAGCCTCTCAGTAAAACATCGGCTGCAGCTGTCTCCTTCTGTGTTTTCCTAGAAGAGCATAATGAAAGCAGAAGACCTTTCACGCAAGAAGGGCAGGCTGGACTCTCTCAGCTGTTCCCCTCAAAGAACACTTTAAGCTGTAGGATCAGGCCTCCTAATGAAGTCAGCTACAGGTGTTAAAAGCCACAGTCGGCTTGTGTTAGCTCTAACTGCGCGCCCGAGGCTGGCTCATCTTCCGGCAAGCAGTAAGGAGATTTATTTCAGTGAGTTTCTTTATTTTGGTCAACGGGCAATGTTTGATTTATACTACACACTGGAAAGGTTCTCTTCTCCCTTTTAATACAAAGACGCTGTCGTTAAAAAACACATTTTGTTCCTGGGCAATAATTAAAACATTGATTTCAGAACCATTGCAAAACACTTGTAACCCACTTTTTTGCTTAAAATTAAATCCCCTCGCATGCTATACATTTTAGAAATGTAAAGCCTCATGCATCATAAGCCCCTTTTCATTCAAATAAAACATAAATCATATTAATCTGGCTTTGCTAATAATGTAGTAAACAAAGGAATATACTCAATTCCCAGTCAAATATAGACCATCGAAAGCATTTAAAAAGTGTATAAAGTCTGTTTCCTCCACTTCATTTTAAGGAACCCTAGCATAAATCATATGAAATTAGTAAGAGCTGATTAAGAGTCTTGCGGTCCATAGACTGCCAGACTCTCGGGGGTGCGGTGGTGGCAATCTCCCCACCACCCTATTACGAGATGGATGGTGAGGCCGCCCCAGCAACGCCACACCCGCCAGGGAACCCTGGTGGCGTTGTGGCATTGTAGAGGCATCCATATGCTTGGCAGGACCACCGCGGTCCCTCCAAGCATATTAGCAGTTTCCTCTCTGCCAGGGTTTTCATGGTGATTCCTCCTCCATGAAAACCCTGGCAGAGAGGAAACAACGAGGGTCCTACAGGACCCCCTGTGCCTCTGTGGATGCACACAGGGAGGCACAAGAACAAATGTTACTTACCTGTAAACTGTGGTTCTCCAGTATTGGTGTCTTTCATAGATTCACATGCTTGAATATTCCCCGTCGTCGAAGTGGGAGTCCCACGGTACATAGAAAAAGCAATAAGCCTCATCTATATATATATATAAAAGAAACTCCCTTTCAGGCATAGAGTGACGAATAAATTATGCAAAAAAGAAGCAGAGAACTCTGGGTAGTTCTCAAGTTTAGGTGGAAAGCAGCTCCTGTATGGAGCACTCTCAACACCAGCGACACTCTAGATCTGCTCACCTCAAATGTCTGTTTTTCTATCAAAATCTTTAAGCATAGGATTAGCACAGTGCCATCCACGCCGAGATAGAAAAGGACAAAATCTTTTGCCATTTGTACAGCAAAGTCTTTAAGCATAGGACTAGCACAGTGCTGCCCTTGCCGAGCTGTAAAATGACAAAAGCCAATTACCACTCCAGGCACAGTATTACAGCTTTGAATTGGTAAAATACCAATCAAGCCAACCTGAAATAAGTAAAAGCAACCCCTGACACAGTGTTTCGCTCTAATTAGAGCTCTTCAGAGAGGTATAGCTTTGTCCAGACACAAGGGAGCACCCAGTATAAATAAAAGAAATACCCTTTCAGGCATAGAGTGACGAATAAATTATGCAAAAAAGAAGCAGAGAACTCTGGGTAGTTCTCAAGTTTAGGTGGAAAGCAGCTCCTGTATGGAGCACTCTCAACACCAGCGACACTCTAGATCTGCTCACCTCAAATGTCTGTTTTTCTATCAAAATCTTTAAGCATAGGATTAGCACAGTGCCATCCACGCCGAGATAGAAAAGGACAAAATCTTTTGCCATTTGTACAGCAAAGTCTTTAAGCATAGGACTAGCACAGTGCTGCCCTTGCCGAGCTGTAAAATGACAAAAGCCAATTACCACTCCAGGCACAGTATTACAGCTTTGAATTGGTAAAATACCAATCAAGCCAACCTGAAATAAGTAAAAGCAACCCCTGACACAGTGTTTCGCTCTAATTAGAGCTCTTCAGAGAGGTATAGCTTTGTCCAGACACAAGGGAGCACCCAGTATAAGTAAAAGAAATACCCTTTCAGGCATAGAGTGACGAATAAATTATGCAAAAAAGAAGCAGAGAACTCTGGGTAGTTCTCAAGTTTAGGTGGAAAGCAGCTCCTGTATGGAGCACTCTCAACACCAGCGACACTCTAGATCTGCTCACCTCAAATGTCTGTTTTTCTATCAAAATCTTTAAGCATAGGATTAGCACAGTGCCATCCACGCCGAGATAGAAAAGGACAAAATCTTTTGCCATTTGTACAGCAAAGTCTTTAAGCATAGGACTAGCACAGTGCTGCCCTTGCCGAGCTGTAAAATGACAAAAGCCAATTACCACTCCAGGCACAGTATTACAGCTTTGAATTGGTAAAATACCAATAAAGCCAACCTGAAATAAGTAAAAGCAACCCCTGACACAGTGTTTCGCTCTAATTAGACCTCTTTGAGAGGTATAGCTTTGTCCAGACACAAGGGAGCACCCAGTATAAGTAAAAGAAATACCCTTTCAGGCATAGAGTGACGAATAAATTATGCAAAAAAGAAGCAGAGAACTCTGGGTAGTTCTCAAGTTTAGGTGGAAAGCAGCTCCTGTATGGAGCACTCTCAACACCAGCGACACTCTAGATCTGCTCACCTCAAATGTCTGTTTTTCTATCAAAATCTTTAAGCATAGGATTAGCACAGTGCCACCCACGCCGAGATAGAAAAGGACAAAATCTTTTGCCATTTGTACAGCGAAGTCTTTAAGCATAGGACTAGCACAGTGCTGCCCTTGCCGAGCTGTAAAATGACAAAAGCCAATTACCACTTGGACTTGGACTTATATAGCCCACATCCTCTTCGGTTGCCGGGAGCCGCTAGCAGTGGTTCAGACTTGCCAATTTAAACAACATCTTCGTTCACCCAGGCTTGTCGAACACTCGGCGGGTGCTTCCAATAGCGGGGGTTGAACCGCATCTGTTACACAACAACTACAAATCTCGGAGCACTCTCGGGAGTTTTCGGTGATTTTATTGTGCAAATGCATTTCGGCATAGGCCTTCTTCAGTGCGTAAAATCATTACCATTAGGCACAGCTTGCGTTCTTTCAAATTTTCATTCTTTTCCTATTGGTGGAGTTTAGACCAATCATAGGGCGGCATGGCAACCTGGAAAGGCATCAATGTCCCATAATGCAATATTCTTCCACAATCATATCCCACATTGGTGTATTTTGTTGTTTGCCATACCCCATTGCTGAATATTATGCCGCCTCTAAGTCACTCCAGTCTGCTTGCTGTGCCTATCTTCCTCGCCTGCTGCAAAGTTCGTTTTCACGGTGTCCCGTAGGTATAACTATAACTCGCGCGACCGCCACTCTATCACAAGGATGATGTCATCAGTGATGTCATGAGTGATGCCACTGACCATGTCATGAGTGATGTAATATGTGACGTCCTGAGCAGTGGATTGCGGGCGCGCGAGTTATAGTTATCTGAACTAACTATAATGGGGGAATTTCATTGGTTTTTTACGAGTGAAATATCCACCTAACTATAACATGTGTGAAACCTATGGTTTTTTAAGTGAATATATATATATATATATATATATATATATATATATATATATATATATATATATATATATATATATATATATATAATTCACTGAAAAAACCATAGGTTTCAGGGGTGTTATAGTTAGCTGGACTTTTCACTTGTACAAAACCATTGAATTTCCCCAGTTATAGTTAGTTCAGCTAACTATAACTCGCGCGCCCGCAATGCACTGCTGATGACATCACATATTACATCACTCATGACATGGTCAGTGACATCACATATGACATCACTGATGACATCTCAAATGACATCACTGATGACATCACTGATGACATCATCCAGTGAATGTCTGTTTTTCTGAAAATTAAATATGTTTTATATATGTATATCTCAAGGTCGATGGAAGAATAAATGGGTATATAAGTGTCTAAATGGATGATTTGTTTTTGAAAAATTGATTGTGTAACTGACTGATTAAGTGTATCATAGTGAATACATGGCTTAGTGAGTAATGTTTAAATATGTAAATATCTGTATCAGTCTCTCACTTTGTGTATAAGTGGCTGCATGGGTTGGTGAGTAGCTACATGGGTGTCTATATAGGTTATTAGTTGGTTTTTTGAGTATCAGTCTGAGTGTCTGCATGGTTCGGTGGGGGTATTACGTAGTGCATAGGTGTATGAATGAGTGACTCACTGTTTGTATGTGTTGAAGACAGCATGTGTGCAGGACTGTATGGGTGGATGAGTGTGTGTATGGGTGTGTTAGTGAGTGAATGACTGTCTCAATAGTGTCTTTATGAGTAACTACATATGTTTTAAACTAGTATATGTGACTATTGGTGTATATAAGTGAGTATATGTGAGAGTGAGAGATTGAAAGAGTTCCTGTATGAATAAGTATGTGTTTCTATAAGTGATTGTTTAAAAGACTAAGTATGTGTAAGTTTCCGTATAAGTAAGTGTGGTGGTGTGTGTATAACTGTATATGCAAGTAAATGTATGTTTGATTCTTTATTAGCATGAGTGACTATGTGTGTGAGTAACTCTATGGATGAGTGGCATTGTGTAACAGGATGTATAGGTGTATGAGTACATATGATGAGTGAGTACATGTATGAGTGACTGTATAGGACTGTTGGTGAATGAGTGGATGTGTATGTGGATCTTAGAATTACTGAAGAGGTTGTTGTAACTGGTATTGGTATGTCCATTGTTTTGAAAATTTTAGTATCTATATTTGAATGTGTGTATCAAAGGTTATATTAGGGTGAGAGGAGGTCTGCCACTCTATCACAAGGATGATGTCATCACTGATGTCATCAGTGATGTAATTTGAGATGTCATCAGTGATGTCATGAGTGATGTCACTGACCATGTCATGAGTGATGTAATATGTGACGTCATCAGCAGTGCATTGCGGGCGCGCGAGTTATAGTTAACTGAACTAACTATAACAGGGGAATTTCAATGGTTTTGTACAAGTGAAAAGTCCATCTAACTATAACACCCCTGAAACCTATGGTTTTTTCAGTGAATTTCTGAGGTTTTTTAAATGTTAATTCCTAACTATAACGTGCATGAAACCTATGATTTTGTCTGTGAATTTCAAAGGTTTTTTAAATGCTAATTTCTAACTATGCCTACAGAGATAGGACATGTGAAGAAAGAAGAAAAAATGCACAGAAAGAAAAAAAGAAGTGCAGAAAGAAGCAACAGAAGAGCTCAAAGACGAAGAAAAGTGCAGGAAGAAGGATAACATGCAGAAAGAACAAAAAGAAGAGCAGAAAGAATCCTTGTTGCAAAATCATCCTGTACCCTCAACTTTTTCAGACGGATACTGGTGGTAACTGAGTCTGACTAACCAGTCCTAGAGCCAGGGCTATGTTAAAAGACAATTAGAATACAGTGAAAACACCTACATACACTAGGGAACATTATGCGTTGGAGTCCCCCTGTGATTAGCATGACCTCCTCTGTAAGCCCCTAGTATTTAATAGGGCAGGGGGATTAAAACTACCTCTTAAAACAGGCCACAGGGCGTTTTTGCACACGTTAACTCAGGCCCCGTCCCCTCCCTTCACCACTGTGTAAACACGCCCTGTGTCCGTTTTTAGTTGGGAGATTAAGTTCATTTGAATCCTGAGGGTCCCTAGGGTCCAACTAGCCCACTAGGTACCTCCAGTAAGTGCCACAGAGCTGCGTTGCAGAGAGGTGTAAAACGTGGCACAGCCTGGACCACCTCTCTGCAATGCAGCTCAGTGGCGCTTACTGGAAGCACTTGGTGGGCTAGTTAGCCCCCAGGGGCCCTCAGTATTGAAGGGAAATGATATCCCCAATTTAAAACGTGCCATAGTGCGTGTTTGCACACGTCACCTCAGGCCCCGTCCCCTCCCTTCACCACTGTGTAAACGCGCCCTGTGGCTGTTCTAAGTTGAGAGATTAAGTCCCCTTGAATCCTAAGGGTCCCTAGGGTCAAACTAGACCACTAGGTACCTCCAGTAAGTGCCACAGAGCTGCGTTGCAGAGAGGTGTAAAAAGGGGCTTGGCCTAAGAACACCTGTCTGCAGCGCAGCTCCCTAGCGCATACTGGAGATGCCTGTTGGGCTAGTTGGCCCTCAGGGACCCTCAGTATTGAAGAGGAATTAATTCCCCAACTTACAACTCGCCAGGGGCGCGTTTGCAGAGTGCTGCAAGGAGGGGGCGTGGCCTCCGGCAAGATGCCAGTCTTTCATTTATTTTAATTTTTTAAGAAGGGGGGCTGTGTGGTTATTCTAATTTATTGGCCCTGATGACCCCATCCCCCAGGGCCTGTCTCCTAATTATATTTTTTTGACCCCAATCCCCAGGGCCGGCCACTGTTTTTTATTATTTTAAAAATATATATATTTATAGACACACCTAGGACATGCTGGACAAACCGTACGTACCTATCACCATGACGATTTGAGTGATATTCACTAAAAGGCGACTATGCATACAATGAATCCACGTGGAATGTATTTACACCACTAGTGAAGCTCTGACATGTCTGATGCCCTACCGTGCCTAATCCCGGTAGACACCCTTGTCGTTTATTTATACAAACATGGGTAGCTATTGACGGGCACATTTAATACACATGCACACCAAGCCATTCAAAGGGGATTCGACAAAAATTCGACCAAAACTATGTAAGAAACCCCCCTCACGGTTAATAAAACACACATCCACTGCTGGATGTGTAATACTTTTTATTTTACTCTCTGGAAAGGGGACGAACATCACTTGAGAGTCACAGCGCGCTCCTGGCAGAGCCCAATGCTGTGTTACACCCACAATTGCCTGCCGAGTGCCACACACCTCTGTGTTGTATTCCACCAGCTAGTGCATATGCTATGACACTCTCTAGCCCATGTGCACTGTAACACCACCCCGTGAATATGTCATGCCACACTTGTCTTCGCACGGGTTATATTGCCCCATCTAACGTGCCTTCCTCGATGCCTATGTTATAACGCACAGTGCTATGCCATACATATTACAATCTGGGAACCATATCTTTGTCACAGTGCATATGCAACGTTACACTCCCCAGCACATATTTTATATGACAACTTTAGAGACTAGTTAGGTTACACAACACTGCCCTGTGCATATTACACTCCAAGGCGCACATCGCATAGCACGCGCTAGTGCCTGTGCTATCTCGCGCTCTCCAATGAATCTGTCATTGCGCACAATGTATTGCATATTATATTTCACGCCCGGTTCATTTTATATCACACTTTTTGGTGCATAGTTTATACCATACACTATATCTAGTTTTCATTTTCAATCGTGCTCTCAGGACTATGTTATAACACTGTGTTCACCTACCCTTTTCACGGGCATTACATTTTGCGATAGGGGGTGGAGGGTCGGGGGGTGTTTCTGCCAAGTGAGCTCGGAGTCACAGTCACAAACGTCCTCTTCTTCCTGAATAAGAGTGAGATTATGCTGCATACTTGTTCATATTTTAAGTAGTTCGCACAGACACACGTTTTAAAAACAATAAAGTTCCTAATACCCGCCTTCTCTGAACAGTTAGCTTGCTGCCCCATCCCCATCCTCCCTTCCGCTGTTGTGTGAATCCATGGACTAGCCTCCTCCCTCCTGCCATGCATGGTCTGATGTGCTGCCACTGCCCTCAATTTAGTATGATGTACCAGTCCCCTCCTCCTGCCCTCCATTGCCCAATTCTATGCCCCATCATTGACCTCCTGCTTAAACTCTGTGCTTAGCTTGCTGCCCCTATCCTCCTTCCCCCTGCCCTCCGATGTCTTTGTGCATGCCCCTGCTCCATCCTTTTTGCCCACCATGTTCCATGGACCTGCCACTCCTATCTACTCTGAGTGTTCTGTTGAGCTGCCACTCCCCTCCCACCTGCCTAGCATTGTCAGATGACTGTAACCTGTCCCTGCCACCTCCACCCTGCCTGTCCACATGCCATGCCCCTATCCTCTTCCTCCTGTCCTACATGGTCCATTGTACTGCCACACCCTTCTGCCCTCCCTGGTCTGTTGTGCTGCAACTGCTCTTCCTGCCTGCCCCGTGCGGTCTGTTGTGAGGCCCCTTCCCCTGAACTTTCTTGTCTGTGCACAGGTCCTGACCCTCCCTTCTATCCTCCATCGTCCTTTGTGCACGCCCTTGCACCCTCCTTCTTGCCCATCATAGCCATTGTGCTGCCACTAACCCTCCCACTTGCCATGCATGGTCTTCTGTGCTGCCATGGCCCCTCCCACCTTCCCTGTGTGGTCAGTTAGCTGCCCCTGACCCCCTCCCACCTTCCCTCCATGGTCTGTGTGTATGCCATCACAGTCTCACTGTTGCTCTTCATGGTGTGTCTTGCTTCTAGTGCCCATCCTGCCTGACCTCCATGGCTATCTTGCTGCTCCTGCCCTGCCCCCTTGCCCCCAGCCCTCTGTTTACATGTGCAGACCCCTACTCCCTCCCTCCTGGCTTGTCTGTTCCATTGTAATGCCCCTGATCCTTCCCTCCTGCCCTTTATGGTCTGTTATGCTGCAGCTTTCTCTCCTGTGTGTCCATTATGGTCCGCTAGCTACCATTGCCTCTTGCCCCTCTGTTCTCTGTTGTCCATGTGCATGGTCCTGTCCCCTCCCTCTTGCATTCTATGGATTGTTGTGCTGCACTCCCGTCCCGCATGCCCTGTGTGGTGTATTGTGCTGCTGCAAACCCTGATGCCTGCCCTGCAGGGTCAGTTTGGTGCACCTCTCCATGTCCCTCCTGTCCTCTGTTATCCAAATCCATGTCCCTACCCCAATTCCTCCTGCCTACCATGATCCAATGTACCATAATTGTGACCATTTTAAACTTGGTAAGAGGGAGATTTTGAAAAAAAACTGGGGTATTGATTTTCCCCTTTGAGTTACATTGAAAAAGAGGAGATTGTAGACAGGAGACAGATCAAATAAAGCCCATTTGAGCTTAAAAACATTGGATGTTTCCTGGCTGAATCTGGTCTGTTGGCATGTATGGTCGTACTACCATTGCCTCTTCCTTCTGCCCACAATGGTCTATTACATTGCCACAGCCTCTCTTGCAAGTCCT
Source organism: Triturus cristatus (assembly GCF_964204655.1). Lineage (NCBI taxonomy): Eukaryota > Metazoa > Chordata > Amphibia > Caudata > Salamandridae > Triturus > Triturus cristatus. The sequence goes on along the minus strand of NC_140595.1, from coordinate 167,123,880 downwards.
GTATTGTTGGTTTGTTGCCCCTGCCCCCCTTTCCACTGCCCTCCATAGTCTGTTGTGCTGCCACGGCCCTTCCTGCCTGCTCAGTGTGGTTAAATTGTTGCATTTGCACCCTCCTACCTGCCTTCAATTTTCAGAGTCCGTGCCCCTGGCCTCTGCCTCTCAACAGTATCCTAATGAACAACTAGATTGCTAACATTCTATATTTATTACAAAAGTGTGGAACGCCTGACGTCATCTTGATGTAATCAAAACTGTAATACCTAGAGCATTTCCTTTAGAAATTACATATATGAGAGGGTCTTATTGGCATCAAAATTATGGTTAGTGCTCTAAAAGACTAAAATAAGGACATCTTTTCTGAGTTTTCAAATAGCGACAAAGCACTTTTAAATTATTTGTTATCTTTATGTTTTTTTATCCAGTTGACCACTTGATTAAATGTTGCACTTAGGGGAGAGGATGTGGTGTTACTTCCAGAACTGCAGACTTTGCAACTGGGGAACCAGGTTGGAGTTTTTGCTTCAGCTCGACATTCTGTGATTCTGGTCAAATCACTTAGTCTCCCCATGTCTACAACGAAAATGAATTTGTTCTTGTGTGATGTAACCAATGCTCATGTAAAGCACTCCAATACCTGACAAGTCTGCACTATATAACACTGCAAAAACACAAAATAATAAGTGTTTTGCACACTTCTGTCATTGGGCTATATTTGGGCTACATCTGGGTGATTTTGGGCTATATTTGGGCTCTTTTGTCTCTGGTGGCCATCTTGGGAGATTTATTTGTTATGAAGTTTCCTAATTTCCTCATGTACTGCAGTCTCCTCAGTAGGAAATGCTTTCAGTTTTTTACTTTGATTCCATCATGAAGGTATTCAGATATGTCACATATTTGCCATAAATTCTGAAAGTTAGCACTCTAGTTGCTCATTAGATCACTGTAGTAAAACTACTGTTCACCATGGAAGTCTGCTCCTGGTATTAAAAGTGCCTTCTCTGAACAGTTAGCTTGCTGCCCCATCCCCATCCTCCCTTCCGCTGTTGTGTGAATCCATGGACTAGCCTCCTCCCTCCTGCCATGCATGGTCTGATGTGCTGCCACTGCCCTCAATTTAGTATGATGTACCAGTCCCCTCCTCCTGCCCTCCATTGCCCAATTCTATGCCCCATCATTGACCTCCTGCTTAAACTCTGTGCTTAGCTTGCTGCCCCTATCCTCCTTCCCCCTGCCCTCCGATGTCTTTGTGCATGCCCCTGCTCCATCCTTTTTGCCCACCATGTTCCATGGACCTGCCACTCCTATCTACTCTGAGTGTTCTGTTGAGCTGCCACTCCCCTCCCACCTGCCTAGCATTGTCAGATGACTATAACCTGTCCCTGCCACCTCCACCCTGCCTGTCCACATGCCATGCCCCTATCCTCTTCCTCCTGTCCTACATGGTCCATTGTACTGCCACACCCTTCTGCCCTCCCTGGTCTGTTGTGCTGCAACTGCTCTTCCTGCCTGCCCCGTGCGGTCTGTTGTGAGGCCCCTTCCCCTGAACTTTCTTGTCTGTGCACAGGTCCTGACCCTCCCTTCTATCCTCCATCGTCCTTTGTGCACGCCCTTGCACCCTCCTTCTTGCCCATCATAGCCATTGTGCTGCCACTAACCCTCCCACTTGCCATGCATGGTCTTCTGTGCTGCCATGGCCCCTCCCACCTTCCCTGTGTGGTCAGTTAGCTGCCCCTGACCCCCTCCCACCTTCCCTCCATGGTCTGTGTGTATGCCATCACAGTCTCACTGTTGCTCTTCATGGTGTGTCTTGCTTCTAGTGCCCATCCTGCCTGACCTCCATGGCTATCTTGCTGCTCCTGCCCTGCCCCCTTGCCCCCAGCCCTCTGTTTACATGTGCAGACCCCTACTCCCTCCCTCCTGGCTTGTCTGTTCCATTGTAATGCCCCTGATCCTTCCCTCCTGCCCTTTATGGTCTGTTATGCTGCAGCTTTCTCTCCTGTGTGTCCATTATGGTCCGCTAGCTACCATTGCCTCTTGCCCCTCTGTTCTCTGTTGTCCATGTGCATGGTCCTGTCCCCTCCCTCTTGCATTCTATGGATTGTTGTGCTGCACTCCCGTCCCGCATGCCCTGTGTGGTGTATTGTGCTGCTGCAAACCCTGATGCCTGCCCTGCAGGGTCAGTTTGGTGCACCTCTCCATGTCCCTCCTGTCCTCTGTTATCCAAATCCATGTCCCTACCCCAATTCCTCCTGCCTACCATGATCCAATGTACCATAATTGTGACCATTTTAAACTTGGTAAGAGGGAGATTTTGAAAAAAAACTGGGGTATTGATTTTCCCCTTTGAGTTACATTGAAAAAGAGGAGATTGTAGACAGGAGACAGATCAAATAAAGCCCATTTGAGCTTAAAAACATTGGATGTTTCCTGGCTGAATCTGGTCTGTTGGCATGTATGGTCGTACTACCATTGCCTCTTCCTTCTGCCCACAATGGTCTATTACATTGCCACAGCCTCTCTTGCAAGTCCTGTATTGTTGGTTTGTTGCCCCTGCCCCCCTTTCCACTCCCCTCCATAGTCTGTTGTGCTGCCACGGCCCTTCCTGCCTGCTCAGTGTGGTTAAATTGTTGCCTTTGCACCCTCCTACCTGCCTTCAATTTTCAGAGTCCGTGCCCCTGGCCTCTGCCTCTCAACAGTATCCTAATGAACAACTAGATTGCTAACATTCTATATTTATTACAAAAGTGTGGAACGCCTGACGTCATCTTGATGTAATCAAAACTGTAATACCTAGAGCATTTCCTTTAGAAATTACATATATGAGAGGGTCTTATTGGCATCAAAATTATGGTTAGTGCTCTAAAAGACTAAAATAAGGACATATTTTCTGAGTTTTCAAATAGCGACAAAGCACTTTTAAATTATTTGTTATCTTTATGTTTTTTTATCCAGTTGACCACTTGATTAAATGTTGCACTTAGGGGAGAGGATGTGGTGTTACTTCCAGAACTGCAGACTTTGCAACTGGGGAACCAGGTTGGAGTTTCTGCTTCAGCTCGACATTCTGTGATTCTGGTCAAATCACTTAGTCTCCCCATGTCTACAACGAAAATGAATTTGTTCTTGTGTGATGTAACCAATGCTCATGTAAAGCACTCCAATACCTGACAAGTCTGCACTATATAACACTGCAAAAACACAAAATAATAAGTGTTTTGCACACTTCTGTCATTGGGCTATATTTGGGCTACATCTGGGTGATTTTGGGCTACATTTGGGCTCTTTTGTCTCTGGTGGCCATCTTGGGAGATTTATTTGTTATGAAGTTTCCTAATTTCCTCATTTACTGCAGTCTCCTCAGTAGGAAATGCTTTCAGTTTTTTACTTTGATTCCATCATGAAGGTATTCAGATATGTCACATATTTGCCATAAATTCTGAAAGTTAGCACTCTAGTTGCTCATTAGATCACTGTAGTAAAACTACTGTTCACCATGGAAGTCTGCTCCTGGTATTAAAAGTGCATGTTTCAGTCTGCATGTCAGAATTTTTTAATGAAATAGAAGAGGATTTGAGAAGTCACTCAAAATGTGCCCTCATTTTCTTTCTTCAGCATTAATCATAATTTCTATGGCAAAATGAACCCCTCCATTGTGTTCCTTTTTAAATTAAATGTTTTAAGTGTTACCAGTTTATTCCAATCAAGATGGCTTCAGGTGTGCCATACTTTTGTCATAATGAAGACAGTAAGCGCTCTAGTTGTTTTTAAGAACACTCTGGGACATTCTGTCATTGGGCTATACTTGGGCTACATCTGGGTGATATTTGAGCTACATTTGGGCTCTTTTGTCTCTGGTGGCCATCTTGGGAGACTTATTTGTTATGACGTTTACTAATTTCCTCATTTACTGCAGTCTCCTCATTAGAAAATACTTTCAGTTTTTTACTTTGATTCCATCATGAAGGTATTCAGATATGTCACATATTTGCCATAAATTCTGAAAGTTAGCACTCTAGTTGCTCATTAGATCACTGTAGTAAAACTACTGTTCACCATGGAAGTCTGTTCCTGGTATTAAAAGTGCATGTTTCAGTCTGCATGTCAGAATTTTTTAATGAAATAGAAGAGGATTTGAGAAGTCACTCAAAATGTGCCCTCATTTTCTTTCTTCAGCATTAATCATAATTTCTATGGCAAAATGAACCCCTCCATTGTGTTCCTTTTTAAGTTAAATGTTTTAAGTGTTACCAGTTTATTCCAAACAAGATGGCTGCAGTGTGCCATACTTTTGTCATAATGAAGACAGTAAGCGCTCTAGTTGTTTTTAAGAACACTCTGGGACATTCTGTCATTGGGCTATACTTGGGCTACATCTGGGTGATATTTGGGCTACATTTGGGCTCTTTTGTCTCTGGTGGCCATCTTGGGAGACTTATTTGTTATGAAGTTTACTAATTTCCTCATTTACTGCAGTCTCCTCATTAGGAAATACTTTCAGTTTTTTACTTTGATTCCATCAAGAAGGCATTCAGATGTGTCACACATTTGCCATAAATTCAGAATGTTAGCACTCTTTTTGCTCATTAGATCACTGTAGTAAAGCTACTGCTCACCAGGAAAAACTGCTGCTGGTATTGAAAGTGCATGTTTCAGTCTGCATGTCAGAATTTTTTAATGAAATAAAAGAGGATTTCAGAAGTCAAAATGTGCCCTAGTTTTTCTTTCTGCAGCACTAATCATACTTGTTATGGAAAAATGAACCCCCTCATTTTGTTCCTTTTTAAATTAAATGTTTTAAGAGTTACCACTTTAAGCCAAGCAAGATGGCTTCAGATGTGCCATACGTTTATCATAAGTAGGACTGTTAGCGCTCTAGTTGTTCTTTGGAACACTCTGGGAAGCTGCAGTAGAACACAAAGGAATCAACTGACAGTCTCTGCCCTTGTTGGATGTACATGTTTTACTGAGAATGTCAGACTTAATTCTCACATGACTGAGAAAGATAATGTGAATTTACAGAAAATAAGCTCTCAGTTTAGCTTATAGATCACCTTCCAAACCTCTGTGGGAAAAGCATGAGAAAATATTTTTCTCTCAATCATGATATCCCAGCAGGAGGCTTTTTCACATGGTGAAATCACCTTAGAACATACCACAATTCCTAAAATGAGTATGGTACCATCAACAAATGATTTATAATGTAACTAAAGTCTTAAAACCTTCTATTAACTGCAATGCTTTTTAATGAGGTGCTATCATGTATATTGGTCCCAAGATGGCTGCCAACACTTCTTGGATGAAGTGCTGACAGTCAATCAGATCTCAGAATGAGATGTGTGGTTAGGCTCCGCCCACATATATATATGATTTTACTTTTGATTTTCTCAGGAACTACTGAACAGATTGACACCAGACCTGCAAAAGGCACTTCCCTGAGCTGAGGACTACCTCTTTGCCAAATTTCAAGTAATTCTGTTCAGCTGTTCGGGCTGTACCTTGGACTAAAGGTCCCGATGGAAAATTGCATGGGGAAAACGTGTTTTGGGACCCCCCTTTTTTCTCAGCCCCCGCTTGACGAATCCCCCCGAGACTTTCAGGGTAGGAGCGGAGCGGAGCGCCCCACCTATTTTGAAAATTTTGCGAGGATTCGTCAACCGGCGCCAAAGTTATTCCAAATAGAATGTTGCGGATTTCCTATGGAAACACGGTCCTAACTATAACTATCTACTGGCGACCGCCAGTAGATAATATATATATATATATATATATTCACTTAAAAAACCATAGGTTTCACACATGTTATAGTTAGCTGGATATTTCACTCGTGAAAAACCATTGAAATTCCCCCGTTATAGTTAGTGCAGGCAACTATAACTCACGCGACCGCAATCCTCTGCTGATGACGTCAGATATTACATCACTGTATTTAGACATCTATTTACCCATGTCTTCTTCCATTAATCTTTAGCTATACATATATTACAAATATTTTTTTTTCTGAAAGACACATATGTCATCAGTGATGTAATATCTGACGTCATCAGCAGAGGATTGCGGTCGCGTGAGTTATAGTTGCCTGCACTAACTATAACGGGGGAATTTCAATGGTTTTTCACGAGTGAAATGTCCAGCTAACTATAACATGTGTGAAACCTATGGTTTTTTAAGTGAATTTGCAAGGTTTTTTAAATGCTAATTCCTAACTATAACGTGTGTGAAACCTATGGTTTTTTCAGTGAATTTGTACGGTTTTTTAAATGCTAAGTTCTGTATTTATTTTTTTTTTTTTTTAAGGCTTTTCACCGTGCGCGTACCGTACGCGCACGGTGCGCTTCCTGCACCGCGCGCGCGCTGTGGGCACACGGTGCGCTTCGCGCACCGCGCACCCACGTTACGCAGTTCGTGGATTTTTTCCGTTTCTACCGTACGCGCACGCTACGCGCACTCCGCGATTTTTCGAAAAAAAATTAAAAGACATTTTGGCCCTTGGGGGTCCTTCTGGGACCTCCTGACAAAGGCTAGGGGGTCAGGAACTGTCCACCCTGCCCCCTTTTCACGTTCTCCACCTTTGTTTTTCACCCCCTCAGACTGCGAGAGACAAAATGGCGGCCGACACTTCCTGGTTTCGACCGATTCGAATGTTTACTAAGATCTAACAACCAATCAGAATCAGTACATTTTACCGTACACGCACGGAGCGAGCCTATAGATATATATATTGATTTAAATGCTATTTTCTCAGGAAATACTGAACAGATTTACACCAGACCTGCAAAAGGCACATCCCTGACCTGAGGACTACCTCTCTGCCAAATTTCAAGTAATTCTGTTCAGCCGTTCGGGCTGTAGCTTGGACTAAAGGTCCTATGGAAAAATGCATGGAGAAAACGTGTTTTGGGACCCCCCCTTTTTCTCAGCCCCCGCTTGACGAATCCCCCCGAGACTTTCAGGGAAGGAGCGGAGCGGAGCGCACCACCTATTTTGAAAATTTCGCGAGGATTCGTCAATCGGCGCCAAAGTTATTCCAAATAGTATGTTGCGGATTTCCTATGGAAACACGATCCTAACTATAACTATCTACTGCCGACCGCCAGTACATAATATATATATATATATATATATATATATATATATATATATATATATATATATATATATATTCAGCTCGCAAAATCCCTTACTCTCATCCGGAGAAAAAAGGCAGCAGCACTCGCGGTTTCAGTTTTAAAGGCCAGTTTTATTCCTTTGCGCTTCACAGACGCGTTTCGGGGTTTCCCTTCGTCAGTGTGTAAACGATTTGCAGAGCGCGGCGCCATTTTTTATATACAAATTCATCTATTTCCGGAAGTGTGAGCAATGGAGAAACGGCGCACCACTGTGTATTTTTTGGGCGCCATCTTTGAATATGCAGGACGCAACGTTAAACATATGCTATTACAATCAATAAATGCAATTCAATGTCATTCATGTTATTTCACAGTTGTTATGTCACATAAATATGCATTCTTATTGTTGCCATCCTGAATATCATTGTTAAAAAATATATCGCCGTGGGTCGGCTTGTCGGCGGTATTACTGAGCCGCCCTATCTCTCATCTTGCTCATTATGATAGCCGTGTATCGGCACGGAAAAAACCCATCTATATACATTTTATAAGAATTTTTTACAGATTTACAATACCACAATTCTAGTTGAAAATTCATTCTGGTTCTTATTTTTGGGCTAGGTTCCCAAGTGCACTATGAACTCCTCTCCACTGTTCATGCCATTAGGATTTTTTGTTTGCAGGTCAATGATGTACCGTGACTCCAGTCTTCTTAACCTAAGCACTCTATCCCCTCCTCTGATGTGGGGTGGTACATGGTCTAACCCAAAGAATTGGAGTAGATTCCTGTCACTGTTGTGTTTTATGGCAAAGTGCCTTGCCACTGGGTAACTCATGTCTCTGTTAGTGATTGCACGCATGTGCTCTAAGATCCTGATTTTTACATTATGTATCGTGCTACCGATGTATCTTAACTGACAGGGACACGTCAAACAGTAAACCACATGGGTGGTATTGCATGTTATGAATTTGTTAATAGTTTTACGTGTTCTCATTCCCCTGATTTCGTAGTTTAATACCCTTCTGCTAAATGCACAGGCCTTGCATTTGCCGCAGGGGAAAAAACCCTTTAACTCGCCCAATGTACCCTGTCTTATTATTGGATTGTCAAGATGGCTGTGGACCAGTTTGTCTCTGAGTGACCTGGCTTTCTTAAAGGTCATCAGTGGCATCGGTGGAATGTCCTTGCCGATAATAGTGTCTGTTTTCAGGACATGCCAATTTTTTCGAAAGATGTTTCTTATAGAGTCCACATCTTCAGAGTAAGTTGTGATAAGGCGAAATTTGCCCTCTTCTTTCTTTGTTCCATTCTTGTTAGCCCCTAGTAGTTTTTCCCTGGGTATCTTGCTTACTCTCTTCAGTGTGTTCTCTAATAATGTTAGGTCATAACCTCTGGCTACAAATCTCTCAAGACTTTCCTTAGCTGTGACCGAAAAGTCACATTCCCTTGAGCAATTACGTTTCAAACGTAAAAATTCCCCATATGGGATGCTATTTTTTAATTTTATCGGATGGCTACTCGTGGCATGCAATGTACTATTGCCGGCTGACGGCTTCCGATATAAGGCAGTTGTTATTTTCTCGTCTTGTATTCTCACTTCCAGGTCGAAATAGTTCACTGCCACTGAACTTATCTCGCCTGTGAAGTGCAAATTGAGATCGTTCTGATTTAAGTGATTGATGTATTCTTTAGCACTGCTTGCCGACCCCCTCCAAACTAGGAAGAGGTCGTCAATGTATCTATGCCAGGTTATGATATTCCTTGTCCATGTGGCATTTGAGGGTGACCAGGCCACCTGCTCCTCCCCCCACCCCCAAATAAATTTGCGTAACTGGGGGCGAAGCAGGTGCCCATCGCAGTCCCCGAAATCTGTCTGTAGAGTTCCCCTTGAAATAGGAATATGTTGTTAAATAAACAGAATTTTAGACACTCAATCAGCATGTTATTATGTTCCACCATACTTAGTGGCCTATTATTCAAAAAATATTTTGCCGCCCTTACTCCATGTTCATGGTCTATGCAGGTGTATAGACTTGTGATGTCCAAGACTATGAGAACAAAAGATGACTCCCACTGTAAGTTCTCAATGCGGGAAATGAAGTCCTTCGTGTCTCTAATATATGAGGATAACTGTATTACAGCTTGAAATAGAAAGTGATCCACAAAGACGGACACATTTTCCGTCAGGCTCCCCAATGATGACACTATGGGTCTGTCCGGAGGATTTATTGTGTCCTTATGGATCTTAGGTAGATGGTAATAGGTAGGGATGGTGGGATTCAGAGTCCTTAAGAAAAGGAATTCCTCCATTGTCAACATGGACTTGTCTTGCCATTTTTTAATTAGTGCATGGTATTCATTGACACTATCGTCATATCTCTTTCTCGTTGTTAGTTCATAGTCATGTTTATTTGTTAATTGACGTAGTGCTTCTCCTACGTATTGCTCTCTTGGCATCAAGACAATGTTTCCTCCTTTGTCGGAGGGTTTGTAAATTATGTTTGGATCCTTCTGTAGATTATTGAGAGCTTCTTCCTGGGCTTTTGTTAAATTCCTTCTTGTGGTCCCTCGCTTACCCTTCTCCCGCAATTGCACCAGGTCCTTGATAACCGCGTCAGAAAAGACATCAATTGCGTCTTGCGGCATTTGTGGCAGGAATTGAGAAATTGGTTTGAAGTTACTGCATGGTGCCTCCTGATCAATTCCCAAGTTCCTGGTTCTTTGTGTTAGTGAATCTTCACTATGGTCTTGAGTCTGATGTTGTTCTTGTCGTAGTTCTTCTAGTAGCTCCAATGTTGTTAAATCGTCTACTGTCAGTAGATCTGTTTCTTTCACTTTGCCTTTGATCTTTCTGGCTTCTTTCATTGTAGGTTTCATTTTGAAGAACTTATGTAACTTCAACTTCCTTACAAATTTAAAAAGGTCGATCCTGGTTTGGGTGAATTCAAAGCTGGTTTGCGGGCAGAATGATAGTCCCAGTATCAATACGGATTCTTCCGTCTCAGTTAATTGTTTCGGTGTTAGATTCACGATGGTGAGGTTGTCAGCTTCGTTTACCATCTTGCTCCTCTCTTGCTTCGAGTGACTCTTGCTCCCTTGCCCCTTCCTCTTCCTCTTCCAGCCGCCCCTTCTGGTCTGTCTGTGTCGGCCTCCGGGGGCTTGCTCTTCCCTCCCCTCAGCCACGACTGCCTGATCAGGTTGAACTCTTCGTGAAAAGGAGTTCTTTTTTGTTCTCCTGAAGGGCCTGCTGTGTCGTCTCCGGACTGTTCATTTTCCGTCAGATCGGACTCGGAAGTTTCTATTCTTTCTGGTACCACTATCGGTGTCTGTTGTTTTTTCGACATCTCCTTCCTAGGCCCATCAAATTTCTTCGCGAATGTTAGTACTCTACCCATTGAGTAGTCCCTTTCATCGCGGTCAAACTTCTCTTGTTTTCTCTGACGTATTTTCAATTCATATTGCTGTAATCTTTTCTTCATTTTCTCCCTTAGATCATCCTGTTTGTTTTTATCAGAATCCTTCGCAATCTCTTCTTCCATCATCTCTATCTCTGCTAGAGCCTTTGCTCTGTCGCTCCAAGCGAACTTCACCAAGATCTCAAGGCTTCCTTTGCAAGATAGAGCCGTGTGTGCGGCCCACTCCTCTAACAGTAGTGGGTCAGGATTCTCATAAGCAGGCACCGTGTAGATGCGCAAACCCCGTGGGACCCTTTCCACCTCGATGTAGTTCTGGAGGGAAGTCGCCTCCCACCATTTGCGCACCTCACGTTCGTGTAGTCTCTCCAATTTCGTAAATTGGGTTTGCATGGTATTGGATAAGACAGAATATTCTGTGCGTATTGTTTCTGTTTTTTTCTTTTTGAACATATCGGCTGCCGCCTCCTTTCGCGCTGACTCACTGAACATTTTGAGTTCTGAGATAGGAGCTCCGGTCCCGGGCTCCTTCACACGGAAACTACCTGGTCCTTGTTACTTCCCCTCGCCAAGTTCTGGGCAATTTAGCACTCTGTAATCAGTCACACACAGGCATGCGGCTTACCGGACTGTCTTCAGATGTAATATCTTGTCGACATCAGTCATCGGTCTCGCCTGATTCGCCCGTGTTCAGTGCAATCTTGTCCTGAACGGTGCATCCGTTGTATTAAGATACTTGCTCCACTGCACCATCAAAGTAACGGATCACTCTCTGGCGGGTGCTGCTAGCACGGTGATGCTCCGTGTAAATATTCAGCTCGCAAAATCCCTTACTCCCATCCGGAGAAAAAAGGCAGCAGCACTCGCGGTTTCAGTTTTAAAGGCCAGTTTTATTCCTTTGCGCTTCACAGACGCGTTTCGGGGTTTCCCTTCGTCTGTGTGTAAACGATTTGCAGAGCGCGGCGCCCTCTTCTTTCTTTGTTCCATTCTTGTTAGCCCCTAGTAGTTTTTCCCTGGGTATCTTGCTTACTCTCTTCAGTGTGTTCTCTAATAATGTTAGGTCATAACCTCTGGCTACAAATCTCTCAAGACTTTCCTTAGCTGTGACCGAAAAGTCACAACTGTGAAATAACATGAATGACATTGAATTGCATTTATTGATTGTAATAGCATATGTTTAACGTTGCGTCCTGCATATTCAAAGATGGCGCCCAAAAAATACACAGTGGTGCGCCGTTTCTCCATTGCTCACACTTCCGGAAATAGATGAATTTGTATATAAAAAATGGCGCCGCGCTCTGCAAATCGTTTACACACTGACGAAGGGAAACCCCGAAACGCGTCTGTGAAGCGCAAAGGAATAAAACTGGCCTTTAAAACTGAAACCGCGAGTGCTGCTGCCTTTTTTCTCCGGATGGGAGTAAGGGATTTTGCGAGCTGAATATTTACACGGAGCATCACCGTGCTAGCAGCACCCGCCAGAGAGTGATCCGTTACTTTGATGGTGCAGTGGAGCAAGTATCTTAATACAACGGATGCACCGTTCAGGACAAGATTGCACTGAACACGGGCGAATCAGGCGAGACCGATGACTGATGTCGACAAGATATTACATCTGAAGACAGTCCGGTAAGCCGCATGCCTGTGTGTGACTGATTACAGAGTGCTAAATTGCCCAGAACTTGGCGAGGGGAAGTAACAAGGACCAGGTAGTTTCCGTGTGAAGGAGCCCGGGACCGGAGCTCCTATCTCAGAACTCAAAATGTTCAGTGAGTCAGCGCGAAAGGAGGCGGCAGCCGATATGTTCAAAAAGAAAAAAACAGAAACAATACGCACAGAATATTCTGTCTTATCCAATACCATGCAAACCCAATTTACGAAATTGGAGAGACTACACGAACGTGAGGTGCGCAAATGGTGGGAGGCGACTTCCCTCCAGAACTACATCGAGGTGGAAAGGGTCCCACGGGGTTTGCGCATCTACACGGTGCCTGCTTATGAGAATCCTGACCCACTACTGTTAGAGGAGTGGGCCGCACACACGGCTCTATCTTGCAAAGGAAGCCTTGAGATCTTGGTGAAGTTCGCTTGGAGCAACAGAGCAAAGGCTCTAGCAGAGATAGAGATGATGGAAAAAGAGATTGCGAAGGATTCTGATAAAAACAAACAGGATGATCTAAGGGAGAAAATGAAGAAAAGATTACAGCAATATGAATTGAAAATACGTCAGAAAAAACAAGAGAAGTTTGACCGCGATGAAAGGGACTACTCAATGGGTAGAGTACTAACATTCGCGAAGAAATTTGATGGGCCTAGGAAGGAGATGTCGAAGAAACAACAGACACCGATAGTGGTACCAGAAAGAATAGAAACTTCCGAGTCCGATCTGACGGAAAATGAACAGTCCGGAGACGACACAGCAGGCCCTTCAGGAGAACAAAAAAGAACTCCTTTTCACGAAGAGTTCAACCTGATCAGGCAGTCGATGCTGAGGGGAGGGAAGAGCAAGCCCCCGGAGGCCGACACAGACAGACCAGAAGGGGCGGCTGGAAGAGGAAGAGGAAGGGCAAAGGAGCAAGAGTCACTCGAAGCAAGAGAGGAGCAAGATGGTAAACGAAGCTGACAACCTCACCATCGTGAATCTAACACCGAAACAATTAACTGAGACGGAAGAATCCGTATTGAAACTGGGACTATCATTCTGCCCGCAAACCAGCTTTGAATTCACCCAAACCAGGATCGACCTTTTTAAATTTGTAAGGAAGTTGAAGTTACATAAGTTCTTCAAAATGAAACCTACAATGAAAGAAGCCAGAAAGATCAAAGGCAAAGTGAAAGAAACAGATCTACTGACAGTAGACGATTTAACAACATTGGAGCTACTAGAAGAACTACGACAAGAACAACATCAGACTCAAGACCATAGTGAAGATTCACTAACACAAAGAACTAGGAACTTGGGAATTGATCAGGAGGCACCATGCAGTAACTTCAAACCAATTTCTCAATTCCTGCCACAAATGCCGCAAGACGCAATTGATGTCTTTTCTGACGCGGTTATCAAGGACCTGGTGCAATTGCGGGAGAAGGGTAAGCGAGGGACCACAAGAAGAAATTTAACAAAAGCCCAGGAAGAAGCTCTCAATAATCTACAGAAGGATCCAAACATAATTTACAAACCCTCCGACAAAGGAGGAAACATTGTCTTGATGCCAAGAGAGCAATACGTAGGAGAAGCACTACGTCAATTAACAAATAAACATGACCATGAACTAACAACGAGAAAGAGATATGACGATAGTGTCAATGAATACCATGCACTAATTAAAAAATGGCAAGACAAGTCCATGTTGACAATGGAGGAATTCCTTTTCTTAAGGACTCTGAATCCCACCATCCCTACCTATTACCATCTACCTAAGATCTATAAGGACACAATAAATCCTCCGGGCAGACCCATAGTGTCATCATTGGGGAGCCTGACGGAAAATGTGTCCGTCTTTGTGGATCACTTTCTATTTCAAGCTGTAATACAGTTATCCTCATATATTAGAGACACGAAGGACTTCATTTCCCGCATTGAGAACTTACAGTGGGAGTCATCTTTTGTTCTCATAGTCTTGGACATCACAAGTCTATACACCTGCATAGACCATGAACATGGAGTAAGGGCGGCAAAATATTTTTTGAATAAGAGGCCACTAAGTATGGTGGAACATAATAACAAGCTGATTGAGTGTCTAAAATTCTGTTTATTTAACAACATATTCCTATTTCAGGGGGAACTCTACAGACAGATTTCGGGGACTGCGATGGGCACCTGCTTCGCCCCCAGTTACGCAAATTTATTTGTGGGCTGGTGGGAGGAGCAGTTGGCCTGGTCACCCTCAAATGCCACATGGACAAGGAATATCATAACCTGGCATAGATACATTGACGACCTCTTCCTAATTTGGAGGGGGTCGGCAAGCAGTGCTAAAGAATACATCAATCACTTAAATCAGAACGATCTCAATTTGCACTTCACAGGCGAGATAAGTTCAGTGGCAGTGAACTATCTCGACCCGGAAGTGAGAATACAAGACGAGAAAATAACAACTGCCTTATATCGGAAGCCGACAGCCGGCAATAGTACATTGCATGCCACGAGTAGCCATCCGATAAAATTAAAAAATAGCATCCCATATGGGGAATTTTTACGTTTGAAACGTAATTGCTCAAGGGAATGTGACTTTTCGGTCACAGCTAAGGAAAGTCTTGAGAGATTTGTAGCCAGAGGTTATGACCTAACATTATTAGAGAACACACTGAAGAGAGTAAGCAAGATACCCAGGGAAAAACTACTAGGGGCTAACAAGAATGGAACAAAGAAAGAAGAGGGCAAATTTCGCCTTATCACAACTTACTCTGAAGATGTGGACTCTATAAGAAACATCTTTCGAAAAAATTGGCATGTCCTGAAAACAGACACTATTATCGGCAAGGACATTCCACCGATGCCACTGATGACCTTTAAGAAAGCCAGGTCACTCAGAGACAAACTGGTCCACAGCCATCTTGACAATCCAATAATAAGACAGGGTACATTGGGCGAGTTAAAGGGTTTTTTCCCCTGCGGCAAATGCAAGGCCTGTGCATTTAGCAGAAGGGTATTAAACTACGAAATCAGGGGAATGAGAACACGTAAAACTATTAACATATTCATAACATGCAATACCACCCATGTGGTTTACTGTTTGACGTGTCCCTGTCAGTTAAGATACATCGGTAGCACGATACATAATGTAAAAATCAGGATCTTAGAGCACATGCGTGCAATCACTAACAGAGACATGAGTTACCCAGTGGCAAGGCACTTTGCTATAAAACACAACAGTGACAGGAATCTACTCCAATTCTTTGGGTTAGACCATGTACCACCCCACATCAGAGGAGGGGATAGAGTGCTTAGGTTAAGAAGACTGGCGTCACGGTACATCATTGACCTGCAAACAAAAAATCCTAATGGCATGAACAGTGGAGAGGAGTTAATAGTGCACTTAGGAACCTAGCCCAAAAATAAGAACCAGAATGAATTTTCAACTCGAATTGTGGTATTGTAAATCTGTAAAAAATTCTTATAAAATGTATATAGATGGGTTTTTTCCGTGCCGATACACGGCTATCATAATGAGCAAGATGAGAGATAGGGCGGCTCAGTAATACCGCCGACAAGCCGATCCACGGCGATATATGTTTTAACAATGATATTCAGGATGGCAACAATAAGAATGCATATTTATGTGACATAACAACTGTGAAATAACATGAATGACATTGAATTGCATTTATTGATTGTAATAGCATATGTTTAACGTTGCGTCCTGCATATTCAAAGATGGCGCCCAAAAAATACACAGTGGTGCGCCGTTTCTCCATTGCTCACACTTCCGGAAATAGATGAATTTGTATATAAAAAATGGCGCCGCGCTCTGCAAATCATTTACACACTGACGAAGGGAAACCCCGAAACGCGTCTGTGAAGCGCAAAGGAATAAAACTGGCCTTTAAAACTGAAACCGCGAGTGCTGCTGCATTTTTTCTCCGGATGGGAGTAAGGGATTTTGCGAGCTGAATATTTACACGGAGCATCACTGTGCTAGCAGCACCCGCCAGAGAGTGATCCGTTACTTTGATGGTGCAGTGGAGCAAGTATATATATATATATATATATATATATATATATATATATATATATATATATATATATATATATATATAAAATACATATATAAATAAACATTATATATTTTAAAATAACATACAAAGTCAAAAGTACCATAGGATAACATTGACACATAGGAATGCATCGAAAAAGAAATCACTTTACTGACATATCCATGTCGTTTTAATAGTCCAAACTCCAACCAATCAGGCGCAAACACCCTCTAGAACCTTCTCCTCAGAAGCTCAGGCCCTCAGATTTTCGTAGCACAAGAGTGACAAAAGAGTCTATGAGGAGAAGAGAGCCTCTGAGGGGAGGAAGGGTGGGTCGCATGTGAATCTATGAAAGCCACCAATACTGGAGAACCACAGTTTACAGGTAAGTAACATTTGTTCTTCTCCAGTATTGGGGTGTCATTCATCGATTCACATGCTTGAATAGAATAGTGAGCAGTACTCTGCAGCCTGAAGAGGCAGTATCAAAGTTGCATGAAATACAATGACATAGCATCGCAGAATCACAAAATTGATAACAACCCAAGGAGGAGGGAAGTAACAGAGACTCACCTTATTTGAAAAGATTACGAAGAACTGCTTGGCCCACTGCTGTATCGGCTTCGTTGATCTCCTCCAGGCAGTAGTGCCTTGTGAAAGTGTGCCTGCTGGACCACGTAGCTGCCCGGCAGATTTGATGAATTGGCACACCAGCGAATAAGGCAGTAGAGGAGGACATCGCCCTTGTAGAATGCGCCCTCACTCCGGAAGGAAGAGGCCTGCCAGCCTTCTGATGGCAGAATGATATCGCTGAAGAAATCCAACGTGCAATTGTTGGCTTGGTGGTAACAGAATGTCCCTTACAGGTTCGTCCATAGGCAACAAACAGTTGGTCAGATTGGCGAAAGGGTGCCGTTCTGCTAATATAAAATTTGAGGCATCTCTTTAAGTCCAAAGAATGCAGACTCTGTTCCGCTGGAGATTGCGGATGAGGAAAAAAGGTTATTAAAATCACAGGCTCATTAAGATGAAAGTCGGACGGCACCTTCGGCATGAAAGCTGGGTTAGTTCGAAGGATAACACAGTCCGATTTAAATTGGAGGAAAGGAGGCTGGATTGTGAAGACTTGAATGTCACTCACTCGACGCGAGGAAGTCAGAGCAAGCAGGAGGGCAACCTTCCAGGTCAAGAATTTAAAATCTGCTGAGTGGATTGGCTCAAAGGGCGCCTTCATAAGTTGCGCCAATACGATGTTAAGACGCCATGTGGGCGGGGGACGCCGAATGGGTGGAAACATCCGGAACAATCCCTTAAAGAACTGTTGAATCACTCTAGACGAATAGAGAGAGGATGAGCCGTCCTGGCGAAAACGAGAAATTGCTGCCAAAAAGACTTTTAGAGTGGAATGAGAAAGTCCTGACTGTGCCAACTGCAAAAAGAAAGGCAGAAGTTGTGCCGGAGAGGCATGCACTGGGTGGATGTTAGTAGACGAACACCAATGGCAGAAGCGTTTCCACTTGTAGGTCTTCACCGTGGAGGGCGCCCATGCCCTGGCAAGAACCTCTCTGCAGGCAGGCGAAATATTTAAGTGAGCAAATTCAACGTGCTCAGGTTCCAGGCCGACAATTTGAGCGAACTGGGGTTCGAATGGCAGATCCGACCGTTGTTCATCGTGAGAAGGTCCGGCCGGGGGCGAAGAAGGATGGGCTCGCATTGTGAGAGGAGCAGTAACTCCGAGAACCATGCCTGCCGAGGCCACCGAGGAGCAATCAGGAGAATGTGGCATGGTTGTCTCTGCATTTTCCACAACACTCGAGGTACCAGCGGGATTGGCGGAAAAGCGTAGGCAAATATCTTGCACCAGTCCATCGAAAGGGCATTCCCGCACGAGATCCAAGCCCGGATGACCCCAGACGCGGAAGACGAAGTCCAGAGTCGGCTGATGCAACTCCCACTCGTGGGTCGATGACGCGGACCTGCTGAGAGAATCCGCCAGAATGTTGGAAATGCCTGGTAGGTGGACTGCGGTTAGCGTGATCTGATGGACTATGGCCCAATCCCAGATCTTCTGAGCTAGCTGGGAAAGCAGCGGAGATTTGGTACCGCCCTGCTTGTTTAGATAGTGCATGCTCGTGGTATTGTCCGTTTGAATGAGCACTGATTCCCCTTGAAGAAGAAGTCGGAACGATTTGAGTGCAAGGAAGATCGCCATCAGTTCTAGCCTGTTGATGTGCCAAGAACGTTGGGACAGATTCCACTTGCCTTTGATGGACAATCCTTGAAGGTGACCGCCCTACCCTTCCAGGGAGGCATCTGTGGTAAGGACGAGCTCTGGAGCCTTTGCCAAGAAGGAAGTGCCGGCTGCGATGTTGCGAGGTTGCGTCCACCAGCGCAGAGCTTGTTCCATGCGAGTGGTGACGAAGATCCGGTCACTGAATGAACCGGACACCTGACGCCACTGCTTGTCCAGTTCTTCCTGAATTGGACGACCCTTCAGTCTGCAATGTGGGATCAAAGAAATGCAGGAAGATGCCATCCCCAGAAAGGACTTCAAGATACGGACTGAAACGGACCGTTTTGATCTGATGTGAGCTGCGAGCTGCAGGATCCGCTTCTGCCGGTATTCGGAAACAAAAGCCATGGCCATGGAGGTATTGAGAGTAGCGCCTAGGAAAGTTCTGTGAAGAGCTGGCGTGAACTGAGATTTTTGTGTGTTGACTGACAGTCCCAGAGAGTGGAACAGAGTCAGACAAAACTGAGTGTCTAAGGATGCCTGATGGTAAGACTGATACAAAAGGGGGTGGTGATGGACGGAGCATCAGAGCCAACCAAACACTCACACCCAGTCAACAGATCTGGGTTTGATCCATCACCATTCTTTAGCCCACTCTGCCACCCCAGTTCAGACATGGCCATATGCAAATCAGTCTGACCCTGTGCCTCATGGAAACAGTCCAGCCCGAACTGCCAAGCCATGCCTTCCCTGGACCGGAAACAAGCTTCCTAGGACCGGTTTCTGGCATTTCAGCCGTCTTCAGCCAGGCTTGCTTGAATCCAGTGGCAAAGTGAGCAAGGGACTCACGTCTGAGCATACCCTGCCAACTTATGGCAAACAAAGCGGTACAAAAGGGGGTGATGATGGACGAAGCATCAGAGCCAATCAAACACTCACACCCAGTCAACAGATCTGGGTTTGATCCATCACCATTCTTTAGCCCACTCTGCCACCCCAGTTCAGACATGGCCATATGCAAATCAGTCTGACCCTGTGCCTCATGGGAACAGTCCAGCCCGAACTGCCAAGCCATGCCTTCCCTGGACCGGAAACAAGCTTCCTAGGACCGGTTTCTGGCATTTCAGCCGTCTTCAGCCAGGCTTGCTTGAATCCAGTGGCAAAGTGAGCAAGGGACTCACGTCTGAGCATACCCTGCCAACTTATGGCGAACAAAGCGGTACAAAAGGGGGTGATGATGGACGGAGCATCAGAGCCAATCAAACACTCACACCCAGTCAACAGATCTGGGTTTGATCCATCACCATTCTTTAGCCCACTCTGCCACCCCAGTTCAGACATGGCCATATGCAAATCAGTCTGACCCTGTGCCTCATGGGAACAGTCCAGCCCGAACTGCCAAGCCATGCCTTCCCTGGACCGGAAACAAGCTTCCTAGGACCGGTTTCTGGCATTTCAGCCGTCTTCAGCCAGGCTTGCTTGAATCCAGTGGCAAAGTGAGCAAGGGACTCACGTCTGAGCATACCCTGCCAACTTATGGCGAACAAATGGTAAGACTGAGACTTGATTAGACAATCGTCCAAATATGGGAAGATTGGAATTCCTCGCAATCGTAGATAGGCCACCACCGGGGCGAGGACCTTCGTAAAGACCCGGGGGCGGAGCGGAGCCCAAAGGGCAGGACTCTGAATTGGAAGTCTCTCTGGCCTACACGGAAGTGCAGGTATTTTCTGTGGTGTGGTAGAATCGGCACATGGAAATAGGCATCCTGAAGATCGATTGTCGACATGAAGTCGTCTTGAGAGAGGAGCTGAAGAATTTCCCTCAGTGTAAGCATGCGGAAAGTCTGATCCTTTAGAAACTTGTTCAGAGCCCTCAGGTAGAGGATAGGGCGCCACTCTCCAGACTTCTTTAGCACGAGGAAAAAACGCGAATAGAAACCCAGCCCCCTCTGAGTCTTTGGTCTCTGTCTCTGTCTCCGTGTAAGTGCCAGTGAACAAGGGCGTCAAGCCCGAAACGCGTCTGGACCGCTGTATTTGTTGCTGTAGATGCGAGGCTGACATGTTCTGGCGAATCCTTGGATTAAATGGTGAAAACTCGCCGGGTGTGGTGTCTTCATTGGAGGCAACTTTTTGGATTTCATGTATGCAGCCTGTCTCAGCCACGAAGATGCCCCACTGCGAATTCATGGCAGGACCGCAGCGACTGCAATTGAGAGACGCTTGCGGTACGACGAGTCCTATCCAGGGATTTAATATTTGGCAGGCCCTTGACCCCCTGTTTTCATGCAGCAAAACCCACTGGGGTAAAGACATTTTGACATTTTGGGGATATGGCAGCACCCACTGGGGTTTAATAATAAAAATGGACTACTTGAACCATGATACACTACGCGCACACGCCCACAAGGGCGGAACATTTAAATACGCGCAGCTGGTCTGTTTTTGCTGCTCTGTCTCCGTGTAAGTGCCAGTGAACAAGGGCGTCAAGCCCGAAACGCGTCTGGCCCGCTGTATTTGTTGCTGTAGATGCGAGGCTGACATGTTCTGGCGAATCCTTGGATTAAATGGTGAAAACTCGCCGGGTGTGGTATCTTCATTGGAGGCAACTTTTTGGATTTCATGTATGCGGCCTGTCTCAGCCGCGAAGATGCCCCACTGCGAATTCATGGCAGGACCGCAGCACCTGCAATTGAGAGACGCTTGCGGTACGACGAGTCCTATCCAGGGATTTAATATTTGGCAGGACCTCGACTCCCTGTTTTCATGCAGCAAAAGCCACTGGGGTAAAGACATTTTGACATTTTGGGGATATGGCAGCACCCACTGGGGTTTAATAATAAAAATGGACTACTTGAACCATGATACACTACGCGCACACGCCCACAAGGGCGGAACATTTAAATACGCGCAGCTGGTCTGTTTTTGCTGCTCTGTCTCCGTATAAGTGCCAGTGAACAAGGGCGTCAAGCCCGAAACGCGTCTGGCCCGCTGTATTTGTTGCTGTAGATGCGAGGCTGACATGTTCTGGCGAATCCTTGGATTAAATGGTGAAAACTCGCCGGGTGTGGTGTCTTCATTGGAGGCAACTTTTTGGATCTCATATATATATATATATATTCACCTAAAAAACCATAGGATTCACACATGTTATAGTTAGCTGGGCATTTCACTCGTGAAAAACCAATGAAATTCCCCCGTTATAGTTAGGTCAGATAACTATAACTCGCGCGACTGCCACTCTATCACAAGGATGATGTCATCGGTGATGTCATGAGTAATGCCACTGATCATGTCATGAGTGATGTAATATGTGACGTCATGAGCACTGGATTGTGGGCGCGCGAGTTATAGTTATCTGACCTAACTATAACGGGGGAATTTCATTGGTTTTTCACGAGTGAAATGCCCAGCTAACTATAACATGTGTGAAACCTATGGTTTTTTAAGTGAATTTGTACGGTTTTTTAAATGCTAATTCATGTATTTATTTATTTTCTTAAAGTTTTTTACCGTGCGCGTACCGTGCGCGCACGGTGCGCTTCACGCACCGTGCGCGCGCTGTGGGCGCGCGTGCGCTTCGCCCACCGCGCGCCCACGTTACGTAGTTCGCGGAATTTTTCCGTTTCTACCGTGCGCGTACGCTACGCGCACTCCGCGATTTTTCATAAAAATATTAAAATACATTTTTGCCCTTGGGGGTCCTTCTGGGACACCCTGACCAGGGCTAGGGGGTCAGGAACTGTCCAGCCTGCCCCCTTTTCACGTTATCCACCTTTGTTTTTCACCCCCTCAGACTGCGAGAGACAAAATGGCGGCCGACACTTCCTGGTTTCGACCGATTCGAATGTTTACTAAGATCTAACAACCAATCAGAATCGCGCTCGTGCACGGCAGCGTGCGCGTACGGTAAGCTTACGGTACGCGCTCGGAGCGCGCCTATAGATATATATATATTGATTTAAATGCTATTTTCTCAGGAAATACTGAACAGATTTACACCAGACCTGCAAAAGGCACATCCCTGACCTGAGGACTACCTCTCTGCCAAATTTCAAGTAATTCTGTTCAGCCGTTCGGGCTGCAGCTTGGACTAAAGGTCCTATGGAAAAATGCATGGGGAAAACGTGTTTTGGGACCCCCCCTTTTTCTCAGCCCCCGCTTGACGAATCCCCCCGAGACTTTCAGGGAAGGAGCGGAGCGGAGCGCCCCACCTATTTAGAAAATTTCGCGAGGATTCGTCAATCAGCGCCAAAGTTATTCAAAATAGAATGTTGCGGATTTCCTATGTAAACACGGTCCTAACTATAACTATCTACTGGCGACCGCCAGTAGATAATATATATATATGTGTATATATATATATATATATATATATATATATATATATATATATATATATATATATAGATGAGGCTTATTGCTTTTTTTATGTACCGTGGGACTCCCACTTCGACGACGGGGAATATTCAAGCATGTGAATCTATGAAAGACACCCCAATACTGGAGAACATGTTTCCCTCTGTGTGTATGCACAACAGTTCCTGCACGGCATGGACTTTTCAGTCTATGCCATGCAGGAACTGTTTTTGCAACAAAGATAATGTTCATATTGAATCACATCCAAAATGATTCAATGTCAATATATACAAATGGAATGTCCAGTGTGTGTGCCCATACAGAAGCAAGCTAGAGTGTGGAGTGAACCACTTAAACAGATAAGCCACAATATCACCAGACGTTATGGAAATGTCCCCAAACTTACAGTGGGAATAATTACGAAATAGAAGCCACAGTGATATAAGACGTGGTTAATGAACTAAGGAATCGATCTCTGGAAAAAAGGCATCCTCAAGAAATGTTAAAGATAAAAGTCAGTGGGCGGCCAAAGATGGATTGCTGACCCCTGACCGGAGTATCTTTCTAATAGAATTCTACTGTGACACAGTGGTGTCTAGTAGATACGGAATGTCATCCTTGAAGTATCAGCCTCAATTACATATGTCCTGTTACTGAGTACGTTGGCACCGGGTTTATGAGAAAAAAATATTTTCTTAAAAATAACGCAAAGCAGAAGATTGAATTATGTCTGTCCTGATGAAGGTGGTCAGATTGATTTGATCCACCAAAACGCGTTGACACTGGAATTTCAGTGAAACACAGAGAATTAATCCCTTTGTGGTGTGCTGTCTATTATTGCAAATTAACAATCGAAAGACAAAATGTGAGTGTCTCACTATATTCCTTTCCAGGGGGAAGTGTTATGATTTATAAAAGTGCAATATATTATGTTTTTTACGGTACATTGAATGTATTTTTGAACATTCTTAATTGTTTGTTTTTATCAAATTACTGTGGGGTTTTTATTAAATATTTCTATAACTGCCTTGACATCCTGGGTTGGTGTGTTCCCTTGATGAGGTGTTGGTGATAGTATGTGACTAGTGCGGATCTGAATGTGTATGAGTGTTTAATGAAGTATCTCAAAAGGTAGAATTGATTTGTGACTTTTCAGTCTGTTGGTGCTCTGTCCCTTTTGAGTAGGGGGGCCCCTCTCCTTGTTTTGCAAGGTCCTTACAGAAGCATACAAACCTATAAATATGTCTTTGGTGTTTGTATATCTATCTCTCTCTCTCTCTCTCTCTCTCTCTCTCTCTCTCTCTCTCTCTCTATATATATATATATATATATATATACATATATATATATATATATATATCTATATATATTATCTACTGGCGGTCGCCAGTAGATAGTTATAGTTAGGACCGTGTTTCCATAGGAAATCTGAAAATTCTATTTTGAATAACTTTGGCGCCGGTTGACGAATCCGGTTGACGAATCCTCGTGAAATTTTCAAAACTAATGGGGCGCTCCGCTCAGCTCCTACCCTGAAAGTCTCGGGGTGATTCGTCAAGCGGGGGCTGAGAAAAAAGGGGGGTCCCAAAACACGTTTTCCCCATGCATTTTCCCATAGGACCTTTAGTCGAAGGTACAGCCCGAACGGCTGAACAGAATTACTTGAAATTTGCCAAAGAGGTAGTCCTCAGGTCAGGCATGTGCCTTTTGCATATATGGTGTCAATCTGTTCAGTAGTTCCTGAGAAAATTGCAGTTAAAAGCACATAAATATCTATAGACGCGCACCGTGCGCGCACGGTACGCGCACGGTGCCGTGCGCGAGCGTAATTCTGATTGGTGGATTCATGTCAGTCAACATTCGAATCGGTCGAAATCAGGAAGTGTCGACCACCATTTTGTGTGTGACAGTGAAAAAGAAAGGCGGAGAATGTGAAAAGGGGGCAGGGTACAGAGTTCCTGACCCCCTAGCTTATGTCAGGGGGTCCCTGAAGAACCATGAAGGGTAAAAAAAATTTTTTTTTTTTTTTTTAAATCGCGGGGTGCGGGCACGGTGCGCGCACGGCGGAATCATAAAAAAAATAGAATTAAAAATCAAATTTAAGTGTTTAGATGTTAGGTGGCTCTAAAAAGAGCCGTTGTGTTAATTGAGCGACAGAGGAAAAAAAAGACATGGCAAAAATTATAGGGTGACGCACGTGTGCTGCTGTATCTTGCTCTCTATTAGGGGAATGCTGGTGTCCGCATAAGAGAGAAGAGCATTGCACGCATTGCACCGTATGCACCCTCTTAAACAGAGGGTGTATATCCAGAGGAACCGAAGAAGGTGAAGCTGCCACCGCAGATGAAGTGCTCGGCTGAGCTGCCGATGATGTTCTCGGCTGAGCTGCTGCGGATGTGCTCGGCTGAGCTGCTGGAGGGTTTTCTCTAGCAGCTCGAGCATAAGCCACAGGATGTACATCTCTAACGTGCCTGATCATAGTGAGTATCCTAAAAGAGTATTTCTTTTTAGGATCTCCTCTTGATAAGACACGATCACAAAGAGTGCAGGTGAATTTTGGAGCATTCACCTTCTTCTGCCCGTGTGGAAATGTAAAAAATTGCCATATAAAAGAGTCTTTCTGTTTCCTCTGTCTCACAAGGGTCTCCTCCTCACTCCCAGAAGATGACTGCTGCTCTGCCATTCTCAAGTACTGGAGCACTGGAAAAGCTGCTCAGCTCCTTCTCCCAGGGATTCAGAAGTAATAATGAGGGGAGTGGGTGTGGTGTTGGAAGTTTCTGGAACTGGAACTACTATAAACCAATGAAAAGTGTTGTTTCTAAATCACATGACTTGCCGCGCGAGCACCGTGCGCGCATGGTACGCGTACGGAGCATGCGCGCATGCGCTTACGCGCAAGGAGCACGTGCGCATGCGCGTAAGGAGCACGCGCGTACGGAGCACGCACGACGTACGCATGCGCACGTGGAGCACGTACGCATGCGCACACGGAGTACGTACGCATGAGACAAAAACCCTTAAAAGTGTTTATAAGTTTATAGAAGATATTAACTATGCTGTTCAACTCTATCCAAATTTAAAAAAAAAAAAAACTGAACCATTCCATATTAGAGGATAAAGTTAATCTATAACTATATATATAGGTAGCTTATTGTAAAATAAATATTTAAAAAATATAAAAATACATTCATAAATTAGCATTTAAAAAACCTTGCAAATTCACTTAAAAAACCATAGGTTTCACACACGTTATAGTTAGGAATTAGCATTTAAAAAACCTTGCAAATTCACTGAAAAAACCATAGGTTTCACACATGTTATAGTTAGCTGGACATGGACATTTCACTCGTAAAAAAACAATGAAATTCCCCCGTTATAGTTAGTTCAGCTGACTATAACTCGCGCGCCCGCAATCCACTGCTGATGACGTCACATATTACATCACTCATGACATGGTCAGTGACATCACTCATGACATCACTGATGACATCACAAATGACATCACTGATGACATCACTGGTGACGTCATCCATGTGATAAATTACCACATCTTCTCACACCTTAATATAACCTTTGATACACCGACTCAAAATTTAAGAGTTCCATTCTCAAACCCATACATACTGCAATACCAATAACTACATAGCCACTTATTAACTCTTAGGTCTACATACACCTCCACTCATTCACCTGTAAAGTCACTCATACTTACAGTCACAACATACAAAACTATCATATGCATTTATACACCTATATAGACACTCACACACTACCAATCATCCATAGAGGTACTCTCACACCTACTCAGTCATGCAAATAATCACACTCCCATTTACTCACCTATGTGGTTATACACACTCAAGTTCACTTACTCATAAAAATAGTATCACATTCTTACGCTCTTATAGAATCATTGATGCAAGCACACACTCATCCATACAGTCACTCTCACAATCACACACTCTGACATCTACCCACTTATATACTCTTACACACACATATACTGCCTTTCACATATG
The DNA here is from genome assembly GCF_964204655.1 of Triturus cristatus. Taxonomy (NCBI): domain Eukaryota; kingdom Metazoa; phylum Chordata; class Amphibia; order Caudata; family Salamandridae; genus Triturus; species Triturus cristatus. The sequence goes on along the minus strand of NC_140595.1, from coordinate 167,097,053 downwards.
TAGTTAGTCACAAATGTACCACTGAGATATACATTCAATCCCTAACACACCCATACATACACTCACTCAACCATACAGTCCATCACAGATGCACTCTTAAAACCATGCACCCATAGAATCACCCACTCACACATCTATGCATAGAGTCACACACACCCTACCCACACAAACACTCAGGAACCCATACAGATACTCAGACAAGCAATCAATAACTCATATAGACACTCATATAGGTATTCACAAAACCATGCAACCACTTATACACCAACATACAGAAACATACAGACATTTACACAGTTTAGTCACTAGTCTGCAGTAAGATACATTTAATGACTCACTTATAGAGTTAGTTACGCACCACAGAAAATCATCCATTTACACACTTGTACACCCACTCATTCTTCAACAGGCTTTTCCCTATATATATTAAACATATTAAAATTGTTCAGAAACACATACTCAATGGATGATGTCATCAGTGATGTCAACAGTGATGTCATTTGAGATGTCATGAGTGATGTCATGAGTGATGTCACTGACCATGTCATGAGTGATGTAATATGTGACGTCATCAGCAGTGGATTGCGGGCGCGCGAGTTATAGTTAGCTGAACTAACTATAACGGGGGAATTTCATTGGTTTTTTACGAGTGAAATGTCCATGTCCAGCTAACTATAACATGTGTGAAACCTATGTTTTTTTCAGTGAATACATATATATATATATATTCACTGAAAAAACCATGGGTTTCACACACGTTATAGTTAGGAATTAGCATTTAAAAAACCTTAGAAATTCAATGAAAAAACCAAAGGTTTCACACATGTTATAGTTAGCTGGACATTTCACTCATAAAAAACCAATGAAATTCCCCTGTTATAGTTAGTTCAGCTAACTATAACCCGCGCACCCGCAATGCACTACTGATGACGTCACATATTACATCACTCATGACATGGTCACTGACATCACTCATGACATCACTGATGACATCTCAAATGACATCACTGATGACATCACTGATGACATCACTGATGACATCATCCTTGTGATAGAGTGGCAGACCTCCTCTTCCCCTAATATTACCTTTGAAACACACATTCAAAAATAGAGACTAAAATTTTCAAAACAATGGACATACCAATACCAGTTACAACCACCTCTTCAGTAATTCTAAGAACCACATACACATCCACTCATTCACCAACAGTCCTATACAGTCACTCATACATGTACTCACTCATCATATGTACTCATACACCTATACATCCTGTTACACAACGCCACTCATCCATAGAGTTACTCACACACATAGTCACTCATGCTAATACAGAATCAAACATCTGTTTACCTGCATATACAGTTATACACACACCACCACACTTACTTCTACAGAAACTTACACATACTTAGTCTTTTTAACAATCACTTATAGAAACACATACTTATTCATACAGGAACTCTTTCAATCTCTCACTCTCACATATACTCACTTATATACACCAATAGTCACATATACTAGTTTAAAAGATATGTAGTTACTCATAAAGACACTATTGAGGCAGTCATTCACTCACTAACACACCCATACACACACTCATCCACCCATACAATCCTGCACACATGCTGTCTTCAACACATACAAAGAGTGAATCACTCATTCATGCACCTATGCACTACGTAATACCCCCCACCAAACCATGCAGACACTCAGACTGATACTCAAAAAAACAACTCATAACCTATATAAACACCCATGTAGCTACTCACCAACCCATGAAGCCACTTATACACAAAGTGAGAGACTGATACAGATATTTACATATTTAAACATTACTCAGTAAGCCATGTATTCACTATGATACACTTAATCAGTCAGTTACACTATCAATTTTTCAAAAACAAATCATCCAGTTAGACACTTATATACCCATTTATTCTTCCATTGACCTTGAGATATACATATATAAAACATATTTAATTTTTAGACAAACACACATTCACTGGATGTAATATTAGGGGAAGAGGAGGTCTGCCACTCTATCACAAGGATGATGTCATCAGTGATGTCATTTGAGATGTCATCAGTGATGTCATGAGTGATGTCAGTGACCATGTCATGAGTGATGTAATATGTGACGTCATCAGTAGTGCATTGCGGGTGCGCGAGTTATAGTTAGCTGAACTAACTATAACGGGGGAATTTCATTGGTTTTTTACGAGTGAAATGTCCAGCTAATTATAACATGTGTGAAACCTTTGGTTTTTTCATTGAATTTCTAAGGTTTTTTAAATGCTAATTCCTAACTATAACGTGTGTGAAACCCATGATTTTTTCAGTGAATTTGCAAGGTTTTTTAAATGCTAATTCTTATATTTACTTTTTTTTTTTCTTTTTTTTTTTTTTGCAATGTTTTATACATATTTTTATTTTAATTTTCTATCATTTTTTAAAGACTATGGTTAAATTTTAAAAATTCTACAATATATTTTTTATTTTTACCTTTTTTTTAAACTAAACTGGTAAGATTTATTAGTATAACATAGTGTTTTTTGAATTCCCCCTTTTTTTTTTTTTAGTATTTTTTTAACGTGCGCGTACGGTAAGCGCACGGCTTGCTTTTATTACGTTAGATTTCTACGCTGTTTGCGTTCATTTACGCAATTTGCGTAGACTTACGTCACGCGTACGCAGCACGTAACGCGTACGCTGCACGCGGATGTTACGCGGAAGTGAAGGGGCGTGCCTGTTTTGCGCATGTGCGCGTGCGCGTGTCTTTTTTACGCGCATGCGCACTTTTGCCGTAAGCGCACCGTAAGCGTAACGTACGCGCACGTTGGGTCATGTGATCAAGATACAACACTTTTGATTGGTTTTTACTACTTTCAGTTCTAGAACTCTCCTACACCACACCCATTCCCCTCATTTCTGCTTGTGATTCCTTAGGAGAAGGAGCTGGGTTGTCTTTGTGATACGATGGCAGAACAGCAGAGCTCTTCTGAGAGTGAGCCTAGCAGCACTACCTTGAGGCAGAGAAGGAGGAAACAAAAGACCTCTTTCATATGGGAGTATTTTTCTTTTCCAGAGGACAAGAAAAAGGTAAATGCACCCTTAGTGACTTGTAAGCTTTGTGGCCGTGTACTTTCAAGAGGGAATCCCAACAAGAAGTATTCCTTCGGGAATCACACCATGTTGAGACACCTTAAAGATGTACACGGTAGGACACATGCTCGACATACTGAAGGTAACCCTTCAGTAAGTCAACCAAGCACATCCACAGCAGCTCAGCCTGGTCCATCATCTGCAGGGCCGAGTCCATCTTCGGCAGGTCAGGTGAGCCCTTCATCTGTGGGGGGAGCATCTCCTTTTTCTACTCCTCTGGAAACAAACCATCGGTTTGTGAGGGTTGAAATACGGTGCGCCACTTGTCATGATCTAATTTGTCATAGGGAGACCAGTGTTTCCCTAGTGAACAATAAAATAGATCAGCACATTTGTCGTACCGACTAATATTCCCATTCTTTCTTTCCTCTGTCCCTGCATGAACACAACGGCTCTTGTAAGAGCCAACCTTACCTTTCAACTATTTTTTATATATGTTTTTAAAACTTTTTTTTGATTTTTTTTTTACCGTACGCGCAGGGTTGTTTAAAAAAGGCCCAGAATCTCTTCTCAGTTAAATATAACATTATTGAAATGCAAAATATTATTCATTAAAAATATCATCTAATAACAAAACCAATTTCTAAAAAATACCGTCTGACAATTTTCTTACAGAAGCATAATCTCAAAAATAATATACGTAGTTCGCGGAATTTTTCCGTTTCTACCGTGCGCGTACGCTACGCGCACTCCGCGATTTTTCATAAAAATATTAAAATACATTTTTGCCCTTGGGGGTCCTTCTGGGACACCCTGACCAGGGCTAGGGGGTCAGGAACTGTCCAGCCTGCCCCCTTTTCACGTTATCCACCTTTGTTTTTCACCCCCTCAGACTGCGAGAGACAAAATGGCGGCCGACACTTCCTGGTTTCGACCGATTCGAATGTTTACTAAGATCTAACAACCAATCAGAATCGCGCTCGTGCACGGCAGCGTGCGCGTACGGTAAGCTTACGGTACGCGCTCGGAGCGCGCCTATAGATATATATATATTGATTTAAATGCTATTTTCTCAGGAAATACTGAACAGATTTACACCAGACCTGCAAAAGGCACATCCCTGACCTGAGGACTACCTCTCTGCCAAATTTCAAGTAATTCTGTTCAGCCGTTCGGGCTGCAGCTTGGACTAAAGGTCCTATGGAAAAATGCATGGGGAAAACGTGTTTTGGGACCCCCCCTTTTTCTCAGCCCCCGCTTGACGAATCCCCCCGAGACTTTCAGGGAAGGAGCGGAGCGGAGCGCCCCACCTATTTAGAAAATTTCGCGAGGATTCGTCAATCAGCGCCAAAGTTATTCAAAATAGAATGTTGCGGATTTCCTATGTAAACACGGTCCTAACTATAACTATCTACTGGCGACCGCCAGTAGATAATATATATATATGTGTATATATATATATATATATATATATATATATATATATATATATATATATATATAGATGAGGCTTATTGCTTTTTTTATGTACCGTGGGACTCCCACTTCGACGACGGGGAATATTCAAGCATGTGAATCTATGAAAGACACCCCAATACTGGAGAACATGTTTCCCTCTGTGTGTATGCACAACAGTTCCTGCACGGCATGGACTTTTCAGTCTATGCCATGCAGGAACTGTTTTTGCAACAAAGATAATGTTCATATTGAATCACATCCAAAATGATTCAATGTCAATATATACAAATGGAATGTCCAGTGTGTGTGCCCATACAGAAGCAAGCTAGAGTGTGGAGTGAACCACTTAAACAGATAAGCCACAATATCACCAGACGTTATGGAAATGTCCCCAAACTTACAGTGGGAATAATTACGAAATAGAAGCCACAGTGATATAAGACGTGGTTAATGAACTAAGGAATCGATCTCTGGAAAAAAGGCATCCTCAAGAAATGTTAAAGATAAAAGTCAGTGGGCGGCCAAAGATGGATTGCTGACCCCTGACCGGAGTATCTTTCTAATAGAATTCTACTGTGACACAGTGGTGTCTAGTAGATACGGAATGTCATCCTTGAAGTATCAGCCTCAATTACATATGTCCTGTTACTGAGTACGTTGGCACCGGGTTTATGAGAAAAAAATATTTTCTTAAAAATAACGCAAAGCAGAAGATTGAATTATGTCTGTCCTGATGAAGGTGGTCAGATTGATTTGATCCACCAAAACGCGTTGACACTGGAATTTCAGTGAAACACAGAGAATTAATCCCTTTGTGGTGTGCTGTCTATTATTGCAAATTAACAATCGAAAGACAAAATGTGAGTGTCTCACTATATTCCTTTCCAGGGGGAAGTGTTATGATTTATAAAAGTGCAATATATTATGTTTTTTACGGTACATTGAATGTATTTTTGAACATTCTTAATTGTTTGTTTTTATCAAATTACTGTGGGGTTTTTATTAAATATTTCTATAACTGCCTTGACATCCTGGGTTGGTGTGTTCCCTTGATGAGGTGTTGGTGATAGTATGTGACTAGTGCGGATCTGAATGTGTATGAGTGTTTAATGAAGTATCTCAAAAGGTAGAATTGATTTGTGACTTTTCAGTCTGTTGGTGCTCTGTCCCTTTTGAGTAGGGGGGCCCCTCTCCTTGTTTTGCAAGGTCCTTACAGAAGCATACAAACCTATAAATATGTCTTTGGTGTTTGTATATCTATCTCTCTCTCTCTCTCTCTCTCTCTCTCTCTCTCTCTCTCTCTCTATATATATATATATATATATATATATACATATATATATATATATATATATCTATATATATTATCTACTGGCGGTCGCCAGTAGATAGTTATAGTTAGGACCGTGTTTCCATAGGAAATCTGAAAATTCTATTTTGAATAACTTTGGCGCCGGTTGACGAATCCGGTTGACGAATCCTCGTGAAATTTTCAAAACTAATGGGGCGCTCCGCTCAGCTCCTACCCTGAAAGTCTCGGGGTGATTCGTCAAGCGGGGGCTGAGAAAAAAGGGGGGTCCCAAAACACGTTTTCCCCATGCATTTTCCCATAGGACCTTTAGTCGAAGGTACAGCCCGAACGGCTGAACAGAATTACTTGAAATTTGCCAAAGAGGTAGTCCTCAGGTCAGGCATGTGCCTTTTGCATATATGGTGTCAATCTGTTCAGTAGTTCCTGAGAAAATTGCAGTTAAAAGCACATAAATATCTATAGACGCGCACCGTGCGCGCACGGTACGCGCACGGTGCCGTGCGCGAGCGTAATTCTGATTGGTGGATTCATGTCAGTCAACATTCGAATCGGTCGAAATCAGGAAGTGTCGACCACCATTTTGTGTGTGACAGTGAAAAAGAAAGGCGGAGAATGTGAAAAGGGGGCAGGGTACAGAGTTCCTGACCCCCTAGCTTATGTCAGGGGGTCCCTGAAGAACCATGAAGGGTAAAAAAAATTTTTTTTTTTTTTTTTAAATCGCGGGGTGCGGGCACGGTGCGCGCACGGCGGAATCATAAAAAAAATAGAATTAAAAATCAAATTTAAGTGTTTAGATGTTAGGTGGCTCTAAAAAGAGCCGTTGTGTTAATTGAGCGACAGAGGAAAAAAAAGACATGGCAAAAATTATAGGGTGACGCACGTGTGCTGCTGTATCTTGCTCTCTATTAGGGGAATGCTGGTGTCCGCATAAGAGAGAAGAGCATTGCACGCATTGCACCGTATGCACCCTCTTAAACAGAGGGTGTATATCCAGAGGAACCGAAGAAGGTGAAGCTGCCACCGCAGATGAAGTGCTCGGCTGAGCTGCCGATGATGTTCTCGGCTGAGCTGCTGCGGATGTGCTCGGCTGAGCTGCTGGAGGGTTTTCTCTAGCAGCTCGAGCATAAGCCACAGGATGTACATCTCTAACGTGCCTGATCATAGTGAGTATCCTAAAAGAGTATTTCTTTTTAGGATCTCCTCTTGATAAGACACGATCACAAAGAGTGCAGGTGAATTTTGGAGCATTCACCTTCTTCTGCCCGTGTGGAAATGTAAAAAATTGCCATATAAAAGAGTCTTTCTGTTTCCTCTGTCTCACAAGGGTCTCCTCCTCACTCCCAGAAGATGACTGCTGCTCTGCCATTCTCAAGTACTGGAGCACTGGAAAAGCTGCTCAGCTCCTTCTCCCAGGGATTCAGAAGTAATAATGAGGGGAGTGGGTGTGGTGTTGGAAGTTTCTGGAACTGGAACTACTATAAACCAATGAAAAGTGTTGTTTCTAAATCACATGACTTGCCGCGCGAGCACCGTGCGCGCATGGTACGCGTACGGAGCATGCGCGCATGCGCTTACGCGCAAGGAGCACGTGCGCATGCGCGTAAGGAGCACGCGCGTACGGAGCACGCACGACGTACGCATGCGCACGTGGAGCACGTACGCATGCGCACACGGAGTACGTACGCATGAGACAAAAACCCTTAAAAGTGTTTATAAGTTTATAGAAGATATTAACTATGCTGTTCAACTCTATCCAAATTTAAAAAAAAAAAAAACTGAACCATTCCATATTAGAGGATAAAGTTAATCTATAACTATATATATAGGTAGCTTATTGTAAAATAAATATTTAAAAAATATAAAAATACATTCATAAATTAGCATTTAAAAAACCTTGCAAATTCACTTAAAAAACCATAGGTTTCACACACGTTATAGTTAGGAATTAGCATTTAAAAAACCTTGCAAATTCACTGAAAAAACCATAGGTTTCACACATGTTATAGTTAGCTGGACATGGACATTTCACTCGTAAAAAAACAATGAAATTCCCCCGTTATAGTTAGTTCAGCTGACTATAACTCGCGCGCCCGCAATCCACTGCTGATGACGTCACATATTACATCACTCATGACATGGTCAGTGACATCACTCATGACATCACTGATGACATCACAAATGACATCACTGATGACATCACTGGTGACGTCATCCATGTGATAAATTACCACATCTTCTCACACCTTAATATAACCTTTGATACACCGACTCAAAATTTAAGAGTTCCATTCTCAAACCCATACATACTGCAATACCAATAACTACATAGCCACTTATTAACTCTTAGGTCTACATACACCTCCACTCATTCACCTGTAAAGTCACTCATACTTACAGTCACAACATACAAAACTATCATATGCATTTATACACCTATATAGACACTCACACACTACCAATCATCCATAGAGGTACTCTCACACCTACTCAGTCATGCAAATAATCACACTCCCATTTACTCACCTATGTGGTTATACACACTCAAGTTCACTTACTCATAAAAATAGTATCACATTCTTACGCTCTTATAGAATCATTGATGCAAGCACACACTCATCCATACAGTCACTCTCACAATCACACACTCTGACATCTACCCACTTATATACTCTTACACACACATATACTGCCTTTCACATATGTAGTTAGTCACAAATGTACCACTGAGATATACATTCAATCCCTAACACACCCATACATACACTCACTCAACCATACAGTCCATCACAGATGCACTCTTAAAACCATGCACCCATAGAATCACCCACTCACACATCTATGCATAGAGTCACACACACCCTACCCACACAAACACTCAGGAACCCATACAGATACTCAGACAAGCAATCAATAACTCATATAGACACTCATATAGGTATTCACAAAACCATGCAACCACTTATACACCAACATACAGAAACATACAGACATTTACACAGTTTAGTCACTAGTCTGCAGTAAGATACATTTAATGACTCACTTATAGAGTTAGTTACGCACCACAGAAAATCATCCATTTACACACTTGTACACCCACTCATTCTTCAACAGGCTTTTCCCTATATATATTAAACATATTAAAATTGTTCAGAAACACATACTCAATGGATGATGTCATCAGTGATGTCAACAGTGATGTCATTTGAGATGTCATGAGTGATGTCATGAGTGATGTCACTGACCATGTCATGAGTGATGTAATATGTGACGTCATCAGCAGTGGATTGCGGGCGCGCGAGTTATAGTTAGCTGAACTAACTATAACGGGGGAATTTCATTGGTTTTTTACGAGTGAAATGTCCATGTCCAGCTAACTATAACATGTGTGAAACCTATGTTTTTTTCAGTGAATACATATATATATATATATTCACTGAAAAAACCATGGGTTTCACACACGTTATAGTTAGGAATTAGCATTTAAAAAACCTTAGAAATTCAATGAAAAAACCAAAGGTTTCACACATGTTATAGTTAGCTGGACATTTCACTCATAAAAAACCAATGAAATTCCCCTGTTATAGTTAGTTCAGCTAACTATAACCCGCGCACCCGCAATGCACTACTGATGACGTCACATATTACATCACTCATGACATGGTCACTGACATCACTCATGACATCACTGATGACATCTCAAATGACATCACTGATGACATCACTGATGACATCACTGATGACATCATCCTTGTGATAGAGTGGCAGACCTCCTCTTCCCCTAATATTACCTTTGAAACACACATTCAAAAATAGAGACTAAAATTTTCAAAACAATGGACATACCAATACCAGTTACAACCACCTCTTCAGTAATTCTAAGAACCACATACACATCCACTCATTCACCAACAGTCCTATACAGTCACTCATACATGTACTCACTCATCATATGTACTCATACACCTATACATCCTGTTACACAACGCCACTCATCCATAGAGTTACTCACACACATAGTCACTCATGCTAATACAGAATCAAACATCTGTTTACCTGCATATACAGTTATACACACACCACCACACTTACTTCTACAGAAACTTACACATACTTAGTCTTTTTAACAATCACTTATAGAAACACATACTTATTCATACAGGAACTCTTTCAATCTCTCACTCTCACATATACTCACTTATATACACCAATAGTCACATATACTAGTTTAAAAGATATGTAGTTACTCATAAAGACACTATTGAGGCAGTCATTCACTCACTAACACACCCATACACACACTCATCCACCCATACAATCCTGCACACATGCTGTCTTCAACACATACAAAGAGTGAATCACTCATTCATGCACCTATGCACTACGTAATACCCCCCACCAAACCATGCAGACACTCAGACTGATACTCAAAAAAACAACTCATAACCTATATAAACACCCATGTAGCTACTCACCAACCCATGAAGCCACTTATACACAAAGTGAGAGACTGATACAGATATTTACATATTTAAACATTACTCAGTAAGCCATGTATTCACTATGATACACTTAATCAGTCAGTTACACTATCAATTTTTCAAAAACAAATCATCCAGTTAGACACTTATATACCCATTTATTCTTCCATTGACCTTGAGATATACATATATAAAACATATTTAATTTTTAGACAAACACACATTCACTGGATGTAATATTAGGGGAAGAGGAGGTCTGCCACTCTATCACAAGGATGATGTCATCAGTGATGTCATTTGAGATGTCATCAGTGATGTCATGAGTGATGTCAGTGACCATGTCATGAGTGATGTAATATGTGACGTCATCAGTAGTGCATTGCGGGTGCGCGAGTTATAGTTAGCTGAACTAACTATAACGGGGGAATTTCATTGGTTTTTTACGAGTGAAATGTCCAGCTAATTATAACATGTGTGAAACCTTTGGTTTTTTCATTGAATTTCTAAGGTTTTTTAAATGCTAATTCCTAACTATAACGTGTGTGAAACCCATGATTTTTTCAGTGAATTTGCAAGGTTTTTTAAATGCTAATTCTTATATTTACTTTTTTTTTTTCTTTTTTTTTTTTTTGCAATGTTTTATACATATTTTTATTTTAATTTTCTATCATTTTTTAAAGACTATGGTTAAATTTTAAAAATTCTACAATATATTTTTTATTTTTACCTTTTTTTTAAACTAAACTGGTAAGATTTATTAGTATAACATAGTGTTTTTTGAATTCCCCCTTTTTTTTTTTTTAGTATTTTTTTAACGTGCGCGTACGGTAAGCGCACGGCTTGCTTTTATTACGTTAGATTTCTACGCTGTTTGCGTTCATTTACGCAATTTGCGTAGACTTACGTCACGCGTACGCAGCACGTAACGCGTACGCTGCACGCGGATGTTACGCGGAAGTGAAGGGGCGTGCCTGTTTTGCGCATGTGCGCGTGCGCGTGTCTTTTTTACGCGCATGCGCACTTTTGCCGTAAGCGCACCGTAAGCGTAACGTACGCGCACGTTGGGTCATGTGATCAAGATACAACACTTTTGATTGGTTTTTACTACTTTCAGTTCTAGAACTCTCCTACACCACACCCATTCCCCTCATTTCTGCTTGTGATTCCTTAGGAGAAGGAGCTGGGTTGTCTTTGTGATACGATGGCAGAACAGCAGAGCTCTTCTGAGAGTGAGCCTAGCAGCACTACCTTGAGGCAGAGAAGGAGGAAACAAAAGACCTCTTTCATATGGGAGTATTTTTCTTTTCCAGAGGACAAGAAAAAGGTAAATGCACCCTTAGTGACTTGTAAGCTTTGTGGCCGTGTACTTTCAAGAGGGAATCCCAACAAGAAGTATTCCTTCGGGAATCACACCATGTTGAGACACCTTAAAGATGTACACGGTAGGACACATGCTCGACATACTGAAGGTAACCCTTCAGTAAGTCAACCAAGCACATCCACAGCAGCTCAGCCTGGTCCATCATCTGCAGGGCCGAGTCCATCTTCGGCAGGTCAGGTGAGCCCTTCATCTGTGGGGGGAGCATCTCCTTTTTCTACTCCTCTGGAAACAAACCATCGGTTTGTGAGGGTTGAAATACGGTGCGCCACTTGTCATGATCTAATTTGTCATAGGGAGACCAGTGTTTCCCTAGTGAACAATAAAATAGATCAGCACATTTGTCGTACCGACTAATATTCCCATTCTTTCTTTCCTCTGTCCCTGCATGAACACAACGGCTCTTGTAAGAGCCAACCTTACCTTTCAACTATTTTTTATATATGTTTTTAAAACTTTTTTTTGATTTTTTTTTTACCGTACGCGCAGGGTACGCGTAATTTTTTTTTTTTTTTTTTTTAAAACACTAAAAATCAATTATCACATTACAAGATCCATGAGAGACTACAATGAAAAACTGAAAATGTGATTGTGGAGAACTGGAAAAAAGGGACCATGACATTTCTGACTTACCATACCCACTCAAAGATTTATTTATTAATTAAAATTTAATTTTAATTGCTATAAAAATGGTTCAAGTTTTCGTAAATTTTCTATCTCAATCTGAAAAAAAAGAAAAAAGTATTAATATTTAATAAAACATTTTATAATACAGTACACATATTTACATATTTTCAAAAAACAATTTTTTGCCTTTTTTTTGCTGTTTTCAGAATATATTGCATTTCACTATAAATCGTGAAAGCAATTGCATTCATCACTTAACAGCGGGCAAAAAAAAAATAACAATCTCAAAGATTGTTTAAAAAAGGCCCAGAATCTCTTCTCAGTTAAATATAACATTATTGAAATGCAAAATATTATTCATTAAAAATATCATCTAATAACAAAACCAATTTCTAAAAAATACCGTCTGACAATTTTCTTACAGAAGCATAATCTCAAAAATAATATATCTCAAATAAATCCACAAAACATCTAGTTTCCTTTCTTTTAGGCCAAATGTTAATTTTAGAAATTAATTTTTGATTAAATTTCCAACGATAATCCAATAAAATTCCAAAATTTAAATTGTACAGATGTAACCGATTCTCAATAAAATTTTGGTTTCTGAAACATTAATTAGGATTTAATTAAGTCCACAATACAATTGGATACCTTTCCTTTAGGCCAAATGGTAATTTTAAAAATCTTTTTTGATTAAATTTCCAACGGTAATCCAAGAAAATACAAAAATTTAAATTGTACAGATGTTACCGATTCACTCTAAAATGTTGTTTTCCGAAACATTAATTAAGAATTATATAAGTCCACAATATAATTGGTTACCTTTCCTTTAGGCCAAATGATAATTTTTAAAATCTTTTAATTTGAAAATTCCAATAGTAATCCAATAAAATGGTAAAATTGTTTTGTACAGATCTTGCCAAGTTTCTCTAAAATTTTGGTTTCAGGAAGATTAGATAGGAATTTGCTAAATCAAAAGGCAAACGTTGCATGAAAATCAATTGTGAATCATTACACATTGTCCAGCCTTTTTCACATTTAAGATAAACTGTGTAATGTCCAGAAGTAACAGTAGGTCCATCATGGAAAATTATTGCAACTGTTACAAAAGTTTTTCCTGAAATTGATAATTGCTGTCCTGTAAACTTCTTTATTAAAGTATCTAATTTTGAACCATCAGCTTTACATCGTTGCATCATTAAAATTACATACTGTCCGTATTCCTTTAAAATTAACGTTGAAAACATTTCAGATTTACACTCACTGCATTCCATGCTATGATTAGCATCTTTAACTAATTTAGCAAAAGTGACTGTTTTACACTCTGGCAATTTTAAATAAATAAACCTTTCAGAATCCACATTAGAGCCACATGTATGGAAACAGTTTTCACAACTATGTTCCCATTTATAAGAGAGACCAAACAAATTTTCAATGTGTATCCCTTCTTCTTCCAGTACCTGAAGAAAAAACATCAAAAATTCCTGTGCATCTTGCTGTACATTTTGAGAAAACTGTGTTCGTCCTGAACATACATCTAAAAGTTTTCTAATTTCAGTAGCACTTTCTATTTGAGTTTTATCATTACTCAGCTTTTGAAAAAGGAGACTCAACTCAGAACAGAATCTTTTTCCCTGATTTACTAATATCTGCTCTTGCAAACTTTCCAGATAAAATATAACATTCAGCACTACATTAGCGTAGCAGTTGACACCAGAGCTGTTTTCAAAATGGCAACCTACAACCTCTTCAACATTTACCTTTTTCTTTTTGCTTGCAATTACATCACTCCTCTTTTTTTTCCTCCTCTCTACATCCTCATTACAGATATTCTCAATTCTCCTTCTTCGAGAAACTACACGTTTCTCCAAAACAGGATACTGACCTAAATGAGGAGCATAGGTTCTTCTTAATCTATTATACTCCTTTACACAGTTTGTATCTGCACTAACTTTTGAATCATCAAAGTCTATCATGAATAAACCAGATAATGTTTTCACTCGTGACAAAGCTACATAAGCCATACCTTCTTTGAACACAGTTGAACCAATGTTTACAAATGCACAATCTACAGTCAATCCTTGAGACTTGTGAATAGTTACAGCATATGCTAGAGAAAACGGAAACTGTTTCCTTTGTACATATAAGTCTTTCACAAGCATAAAACGAACTGTACAACGACAAATGTCTATAACTTCTTCTATCTGATCAAATTTTATTTTTAAACATTCAATTCCATCTTTTTTCTGATAATTAATAAAACCTACAACTCTTCCCATAGCTCCATTAACTAAACCTTTTTCAACATCCAAATTTCTCCTTAAAAATACTCTACAGTTCATGCAAACATATAGATTTTTTTCTAATCCAGCAGTTTTGGAAATGTTCTTCTCTAGTGAATCCAATTTATTTTTCAGTTTGCCTGTTAATGTGATAGTAATTCTTCCATCCTGAATTTTGTCCACTGCTTCCAATTTCCTGATATCTTCCTTTTCCAATTTCAAAAGCTCCTCATTGAATATTGAGCATTCACGTAGAGTTGGCATTAAGCAGATGACACTTTTCTTTTCTGCAATGTTCTTGTATATCTTCTCTGCAACTATTTCTTCCTTTGGAAATAAATTATGTAGCAACCGACTCTGTAATGCTTTTTTACCAGCTTCAGAGAGTACTCCTATTCTCATATCTTTCAGAATACTTCCATATTCTTCATCGTTTGCTTGTCTCATATTAGTAGTAAGTTCCTTGTACTCAAAGAAGGACCAAATATTTGCATTACCGATGCTTCCCAATGACTTCTTTGTGTCTTCATGTGTCACAGTATTAAACACTGGTTGTCCTTTAACTGGAGTAAGCTGTAGAAGATCCCCAAAAACTATGACATGTTTTCCACCAAATAACACGTCATAGTCTCTCTTAAGAATTTGTTGCATTCTTAAATGCACAAAGGCAAGCATTAAGTTTGATACCATGCTCACCTCATCAATAATGAGAACTTGCATCTTCTTCAATACTCTTGAAACTTCCAAGCATGCTTCTCCAGTTAGCCTGTGGTATTGTATTTTGTTCTCATGCTCCACTGGTAACATTAGCAAACGATGTAAGGTGATTCCTTTTATGTTATATGCTGCTAACCCAGTTGGAGCAGTAACCACACAAGACAAAGTTGAATCCGTTTTTTGCTTTAGGTAGTTTCTGATGACTTTTATTAAGAAACTTTTTCCAGTTCCAGCTTGTCCGCTTACATACATCCTGATTGGATGAAATGATGTGCATGAGCACTCTTTTTTTTCATGTAGTAATCCGTGATCAATTTTGTTTGTGATCTCTTCATAAATTTGTTGCTGCTCTTCATTCAGTTGTCTTTCCAAATTTGGTAAGTCTATAAATTCTTCTTGAGCTTGATTCATAGCCATTTCCACTTCATTCATGGCTATTGTAGCTTCATTTTCAACGATTGGTTGTCCTAGGGGATCTTGACTGAGTGTTTCTGAACTTTGGCTGTCTTGAGAACTGTCTCTAGCTACTTCAGCTGCAATTGTAGTTTACTGTTCAATTTCTTCATTTAACATTTGCACATAAGTTGTGAATGTACTGCATTGTATGCTGTCTTTGCAAGCATTAAAGGAATCTTCATAGCTTTGAAATTCTCCCAGTAGTTCATCCTCTGTACGCCATGGTTTAAACAGCTGTAAAAGAGCCAAGTAGTAAAATTCCTTTTTCTCAGTAGTGTCGCAACTGAGCCTCCTGTGATTTATCAAACTTCCTTTTGTTTGCTTCACCAAACATCCTTCCTCACCAATGACTTTATACTTTCCATTGTTGATGTCTTCTGCGGCTTTCCGTGAATAAATGTAGTTCTGCAGCACTTCATAGAGATACATGTTCTCCAGATGATAACTTCTCTTGGGATAATATGTGTCCAACATGTTTGATTTCAAAATATCTGTACTTTCTGGGTCATTCTCGGCCAAATATTCAATTTCTCCAACAGATTTCAGTACCCGATTTCTCATTGCTGCAAGGCCTAAACTTGCCCAAATTATTCTTCTTGATTTAGAGTAGAGACTTGCAGAAGATAACCTATCTGAACATTCGTAGGATCCAATTTCTCGATGCGATAACATCTTTAAACTGAAACTGTACAGCTTCTTACTGACAGTCTTCTCGTGAGAAATCTCTTCCCACATTTCCTTCAATTCTGTTTTTTCTGATTTCGTAATGTAAGACGTTACATATCGAGCAACAGCAATGGAATTGTCAGCTACATACTGTATATCCATGTTAGCATTCCACATGGATAAAATGACTGGGTTGTAGTCATTTATATTTTTTGATTCTTCTTTTCTTTTAAGGTTGTAGGTATTCTTAGGTGATTTTCTTGTAATAGTATGTCTCACAGATGACATAAAACTGTTTACTCTTCCATTTGAAAGAACAGGTCTAGGAAATCCAAATCGACATTTAGGTGCCGATTACGATCCGGTAAAAACCGGGTACGAACCGTCGGTCGGAGCGTTTTCCCCGTCCGACTCGTACCCGGTCGTAAAACTTTACAAACATGGAATTACGATTCGCACGGAAACACCATTTCCGTACGAATCGTAAAAAACACCGACCGACGAAAATATACATACGAATGTGATCCGGGAATGCTGCGACGTGACGTCGGGACGCTTTCAGGCAGCGTTTCACGACCCAGGAATTACGATTCGAACCGACAGCAGTCCGGATGGCAATATTTTCACGGCACCCAAAAAGTGCCGCAAAAGCGAAGTACGGCGCGAATCGACCAGAGTAGGTGGCCCGGTACGCACCGTACCCCCCCCGCCCCCGTAGTTACGCGCCGACCCCCCCCAGCCCCCGTAGGTACGCGCCGACCCCCCCCAGCCCCCGTAGGTACGCGCCGACCCCCCCCCAGCCCCCGTAGGTACGCGCCGACCCCCCCAGCCCCCGTAGGTACGCGCCGACCCCCCCAGCCCCCGTAGGTACGCGCCGAACCCCCCTGTATGTACACCCGTGTACGTGTCGAACCCCCCCGTGTACGTTCGAGTCGTACCCCCACCCGTGCATAGCGCTGGGGGTACGCACCGTACATACACGGGTGGGGGTACGACTCGAACGTACACGGGGGGGTTCGACTCGAACGTACACGGGGGGGTACGCACCGTACATACACGGGGGGTACGCACCATACATACACGGGTGGGGGTACGACTCGAACGTACACGGGGGGGTTCGACTCGAACGTACACGGGGGGGTACGCACCGTACATACACGGGGGGGTACGCACCGTACATACACGGGTGGGGGTACGACTCAAATGTACACGGGGGGTTCGACTCGAACGTACACGGGGGGGTTCGACACGTACACGGGTGTACATACAGGGGGGTTCGGCGCGTACCTACGGGGGCTGGGGGGGGTCGGCGCGTACCTACGGGGGCTGGGGGGGTCGGCGCGTACCTACGGGGGCTGGGGGGGGTCGGCGCGTACCTATGGGGGCTGGGGGGGGTCGGCGCGTACCTACGGGGGCTGGGGGCGCGTATGCGGGCACGTCTCCATGGTTGCTATGGGAGTTCGGTGCGGACGGTGATTTTTCCATCCGGTTGTAACCTCGGACGCACGGGATGGATCGTGATTCCTCGGTCGGACTTCACCTTTCACGTTTGTACGGTAAATCGTCCGAGGACGTGTCGGACACATTTTCCGACCCGAGGACGTGTGGGGAATGATTCCCAATGCGGTTCGTATGGACTTTTTACCATGCGAATCGTGATTGCCAGTTCGTACGGCACTTGTACGATTCGTACGGTAAAAAGACCGGATACGAGTCGCACGGGGATATTTTTTACCGGATCGTGATCGGCACCTTAGTGTAGTATTTATCTTTGCTCTTGTATTTCCGTCGACAGTATTTTCCACACCGATGACTTTGGAAACGTAAAACTTGCTCCTTTAACTTTTTATGTTCTGTGCTTTTTGGTATAGCACATGTTGCATATTCTTCAATGAAAGATAACACTGCTTCATCAGTATCTGTTCCAAACTTTGGGGCATCCTTAATCCACAACAGCATATGAATATGAGGAGCACCTCTTGCCTGGTATTCTTTTCTCCAAAAGAAATCCTCTACTTCTCCAAGAGGTGGATTTTTTTTATTGCAGATGAAGGACATCATAGCCTCAAATCTATGATTGAAATATCTGCAAACATTAACCGGATCCAATGAGCACAGTTCTCCTGCTGTCTTGTATTCGATGTTTTTAATGTTTGAATTTGCCTCTCGTAGAAAATCCAGTAAATCATCCCAAGCGTACTCAGCACAGCTTAGGGTAAGGAACCATGTTGGTGTTCCTAAATTCCGTAACATGCATTTTAATTCACCATGGCGTCGGTACCAATATTCATTTGTCCCACGCTGACAAGCCATCATATTGATCAGTTGTGTTTCCAAATGATCATCTCGGTGCTGCACTTTCTCCATAAAATCCTTAGCAGACACATTTTGTAAATGTACTCCACTTTTTAAAATGTGATTTACTGCATAAGACAATGCAGACAAGTCGCTTTCAAATAAAAGATGGAACAAATAAGGAATACTTTGTCGAAATCTGGGATCCTCTGCATATAGTCTTGTAGTTCGATACTCAGAAGCTGGAATCTGTTCTGGACGTTCATCGTATCGTCCTCCTTTTCCTGTAGGAAACAGCTGGGGAAAACATCGAGCTTCCAAGCTCTCCTCCCATACACTCACGGGAGTTCCTTTTGCTTTCTTCATCTGAAACAGATCAATAGTGTCTCCCATAACTTCTTTTGAATGAAGAGGATGTATGCTAAAATGTTCATAAATTTCTTCTTCCTTTGACTTGTCCACTTTTTCAATTTGACCAGTTGGTGTTTCTGTGTCTTCTTGTAAATCTTCTTCTTCTTCTTCTTCTTCTATATAAATTGATTCATACCATTTATTATTTTTTTTCAAATACAAATTTGCTCTTTGTACTTTTCGTACATCCACCAGCTCCTGCCAAATCTTCTTATTCTTTGTAGGTACACCATTAACCAGAATAAGTAATGGTTCACTTTCCAAAGTATCTGCATCAATAGTTTCCATATTTTTTTTCAAATCCAAGGGCAAATACACCACTCTTCCTTTTAAACCTCTCAGTAAATCTGAAGGAGGTAATTTACCAGTTTTTGGCTCCATACGTACTATGGTCTGGAACGGATGAACACATTGAATAAGTATAGACTCATATGTATTTAATTCTGAAAGTTCGGCAGGAATAGCATCCAATTCTAAATTATTATGTACAGCTCTGGTCGGCATTCTATTTTCTTCTAATTTGTTGTAACAGTATTTACAAATACGCTGAACTTCACCCAATTCAAAACAATTTTCAAGAAATATATATGTGGCAAAATCCTTCCACTTATAATTATCTTCATTTTCACTTTTTCTATAGAGATCAACATACCTGGTTTGTTTTCTATAATGAGTTCTGCGGCAACAAATACAAGTAATATTTGGTCTTTCATTAGAGATTTTTTCAAATTTTGTTATGTGATCATTAAATGTCTTACTTACAAATGGTTCTACATTCTCTTCCACTTCTTCCTCATTTACTGTGTCCTTTTCTGCACTGTCTTGTTCAGGACCAAAGTAACAAAACTGAATTTCATCAATAACCTTCTCTACATCTGATACTGACCCACGGAACAGAGCCCTATTCAATTCATCTAACTTTATTGCTGGACTTTTAGCAAAATACAACCGTCTCACAAACTTTCTCATTTCAGTATGATGAACAGCCAGCATCCTAAAATGATGAAAAACACTTTTACACACTTTTCTAGATAGACAAGCCAGAGAATGACCCTGCAAACCAGTATTCTCTCTCACTCGGCATGGATCTAGACTTTGAAGCACCTTAATCTTCTGTTTTACACTTTTTTTACTATATTCTCTTAGAAACTCACGAAATTTATCAATAGATTCCTGACGCACAGTGCAAATACTACTACAATTCCAAGTGTACACTGGGGCTTTAGGACGTCTCCCCATAGCCTCATCTGCCATCACTTGTACCTCATCTCTTGGAACCATTTTCTCCTTCTCCATTATAGAACCATTTTTCACTTTGTAAGCACGACCTCTGGTGTCAACTGCATGCAGCAAACTATTACTTTGAAAATAACTCTCTTCATTAAAAAAAGGTTCACTACTTGAACTATGCATCCATTCTCCTAAAAACACTTTACAAAAGTTTGTTCTTTTCACATCTCTTTTCCTTTTGCTTTGTGATTTCAGTACATTGACCATTTTATCTAATGTACGCATCCTATTCAAAATTAAAATGAATAGTTTCCTTTTTAATTCTAATGCCTTAGCTGCAATGGCTTCAATTTCTTTTTTTCTCTTATAAAATTTTGCCTTTTGCTTATATTTCTTCACATCCTTTATCAAATTGGACATAACTCTTCTCTGAAACATTTTTCTACGTATCTCTTTAAACGCTGTTTTTCTGTTTAAAAAAATCTTTATAGTTTCTGAAGGTATATTTGCATTAACTAAATGCTCAATTTTTTCCTTTTCTTTCCTATTTAAAACATTCTTTCCAGTACAGACATTTTGTACATTTTTCCTTCTTTTGAAGATGTTCTTTAAAAAATCTTTTGTTTGCTTACCAGAAGACTTTCTTTTTTTCCCAACATGAGCATCTCCAGGTAACTTAGGTCCTCCAGTTGTCTTCAAATATATATTTTTTTTCTGGTTTTTCCTTACTCTTGATTTTGTAGGCATCTTAAATTTTGTTCACTGCTCTTCAGCAATACCTGAAAAAAACTAAAAAAAAAATCTTTATTTTATTTAAATATATTACTACATTTTTTATGATCTTTTCAAATCTTAAAATACTAAGTACCCCTTTCCTACAAGTGAAAATCACAATAACAACATCACAAATTAAATATCTAAAAACAATTCCTGTGTACACACAGAGTCATGATTTGATATTAGGCCGAAAACGAAATTTCTTTGCCAATTTGAAAGCACACTTCCTACTGTTTTTTTGGCAAGTGATAAGTACTTTTACAATCTGACACATTTCTAATCCACTTTTCAGATTCTCAAAAAAGCACATGTCCAAACAGCTTTTTTAGACCAGCAACATGTGTAACCTGGGTGACTGACTTCACTCCAGCAAGGGCAACCAGCCTTAGTGATGCTGAATGTATTTGCATTACTGACTACAACCTCAAACCCCACTCGGTTGTGAATACTGTGCATGATTCTACAGGATAAGCAGCTGGCTGTGTGCTAAGAGTCTGCTTCTGCAGAAAAAAATAACACCCCCTTTCCATCTAATGCAAATGTAAAATCACCAGAGCAATACCAAACAGCTTTCTGAGACCAGCAACATGTGTAACCTGGGTGACTGACTACACTCCAGCAAGGGCAACCAGCCTTAGTGATGGTGAATGTATTTGCATTACTGACTGGAACCTCAAACCCCACTCGGTTGTGAATACTGTGCATGATTCCACAGGATAAGCAACTGGCTGTGTGCTAAGAGTCTGCTTCTGCACCAAAAAAATAGTTCCCCCTTTCCTACTTATGCAACTGTAAAATTACCAGAGCAATACGCAATAAATCTCTGCCTGTAATTCCTCTTTCCACACATAGTCATGTTTTCATATTAGGCCGAAAACGAAATTTCTTTACCAAATTGAAAGCACACTTACTACTCTTTTTTTTGGCAAGTGATAAGTACTTTTACAATCTGACACATTTCTAATCCACTTTTCAAATTCTCAACAAAGCACATGTCCAAACAGCTTTTTCAGACCAGCAACATGTGTAACCTGGGTGACTGACTTCACTCCAGCAAGGGCAACCAGCCTTAGTGACGCTGAATGTATTTGCATTACTGACTGCAACCTCAAACCCCACTCAGTTGTAAATACTGTGCATGATTCCACAGGATAAGCAGCTGGCTGTGTGCTAAGAGTCTGCTTCTGCACAAAAAAAATAGTTCCCCCTTTCCTACTAATGCAACTGTAAAATTACCAGAGCAATACGCAATAAATCTCTGCCTGTAATTCCTCTTTGCACACAGAGTCATGTTTTCATATTAGGCCGAAAACGAAATTTCTTTGCCAATTTGAAAGCACACTTACTACTCTTTTTTTTGGCAAGTGATAAGTACTTTTACAATCTGACACATTTCTAATCCACTTTTCAGATTCTCAAAAAAGCACATGTCCAAACAGCTTTTTCAGACCAGAAACATGTGTAACCTGGGTGACTGACTTCACTCCAGCAAGGGCAACCAGCCTTAGTGATGCTGAATGTATTTGCATTACTGACTGCAACCTCAAACCCCACTCGGTTGTGAATACTGTGAATGATTCCACAGGATAAGCAGCTGACTGTGTGCCAAGAGTTTGCTTCTGCACAAAAAAAATAGTTCCCCCTTTCCTACTAATGCAACTGTAAAATTGCCAGAGCAATACACAATAAATCTCTGCCTGTAATTCCTCTTTGCACACAGAGTCATGTTTTCATATTAGATAGAAAACGAAATTTCTTTGCCAATTTGAAAGCACACTTACTACTCTTTTTTTTGGCAAGTGATAAGTACTTTTACAGTCTGACACATTTCTAATCCACTTTTCAGATTCTCAACAAAGCACATGTCCAAACAGCTTTTTCAGACCAGCAACATGTGTAACCTGGGTGACTGACTACACTCCAGCAAGGGCAACCAGCCTCAGTGATGCTGAATGTATTTGCATTACTGACTGCAACCTCAAACCCCACTCGGTTGTGAATACTGTGCATGATTCCACAGGATAAGCAGCTGGCTGTGTGCTAAGAGTCTGCTTCTGCACAAAAAAATAGCTCCCCCTTTCCTACTTATGCAACTGTAAAATTACCAGAGCAATACGCAATAAATCTCTGCCTGTAATTCCTCTTTGCACACAGAGTCATGTTTTCATATTAGGCCGAAAACGAAATTTCTTTGCCAATTTGAAAGCACACTTACTACTCTTTTTTTTTAGCAAGTGATAAGTACTTTTACAATCTGACACATTTCTAATCCACTTTTCAGATTCTCAAAAAAGCACATGTCCAAACAGCTTTTTCAGACCAGAAACATGTGTAACCTGGGTGACTGACTTCACTTCAGCAAGGGCAACCAGCCTTAGTGATGCTGAATGTATTTGCATTACTGACTGCAACCTCAAACCCCACTTGGTTGTGAATACTGTGCATGATTCCACAGGATAAGCAACTGGCTGTGTGCTAAGAGTCTGCTTCTGCACCAAAAAAATAGTTCCCCCTTTCCTAATTATGCAACTGTAAAATTACCAGAGCAATACGCAATAAATCTCTGCCTGTATTTCCTCTTTGCACACAGAGTCATGTTTTCATATTAGACAGAAAACGAAATTTCTTTGCCAATTTGAAAGCACACTTACTACTCTTTTTTTTGGCAAGTGATAAGTACTTTTACAATCTGACACATTTCTAATCCACTTTTCAGATTCTCAAAAAAGCACATGTCCAAACAGCTTTTTCAGACCAGAAACATGTGTAACCTGGGTGACTGACTTCACTCCAGCAAGGGCAACCAGCCTTAGTGATGCTGAATGTATTTGCATTACTGACTGCAACCTCTAACCCCACTTGGTTGTGAATACTGTGCATGATTCCACAGGATAAGCAACTGGCTGTGTGCTAAGAGTCTGCTTCTGCACCAAAAAAATAGTTCCCCCTTTCCTACTTATGCAACTGTAAAATTACCAGAGCAATACGCAATAAATCTCTGCCTGTAATTCCTCTTTGCACACAGAGTCATGTTTTCATATTAGGCCGAAAACGAAATTTCTTTGTCAATTTGAAAGCACACTTACTACTCTTTTTTTTTGGCAAGTGATAAGTACTTTTACAATCTGACACATTTCTAATCCACTTTTCAAATTCTCAACAAAGCACATGTCCAAACAGCTTTTTCAGACCAGCAACATGTGTAACCTGGGTGACTGACTTCACTCCAGCAAGGGCAACCAGCCTTAGTGACGCTGAATGTATTTGCATTACTGACTGCAACCTCAAACCCCACTCAGTTGTAAATACTGTGCATGATTCCACAGGATAAGCAGTTGGCTGTGTGCTAAGAGTCTGCTTCTGCACAAAAAAAATAGTTCCCCCTTTCCTACTAATGCAACTGTAAAATTACCAGAGCAAAACACAATAAATCTCTGCCTGTAATTCCTCTTTGCACACAGAGTCATGTTTTCATATTAGTCACAAAACGAAATTTCTTTGCCAATTTGAAAGCACACTTACTACTGCTTTTTTTGGCAAGTGATAAGTACTTTTACAATCTGACACATTTCTAATCCACTTTTCAGATTCTGAAAACAGCACATGTCCAAACAGCTTTTTCAGACCAGCAACATGTGTAACCTGGGTGACTGACTACACTCCAGCAAGGGCAACCAGCCTTAGTGACGCTGAATGTATTTGCATTACTGACTGGAACCTCAAACCCTAAAAGTATTCCTCATTTTTAATAATACACATTATTTTATGGTGAAAACATAGTCCATATTATTTTACATGTTCCTCACATTTAAATTTCTCCCAAAACACAAAATGATAAACACAACTTCAACAAAAGGAATTCCAATGCTATTATTCATTTCTTAATTTACCATATACATCCCCTCTCAAACTCTTAACTCACCTTTATAATTAGTTAGTTGTGATAGAAATGTGGCACTCAAACAGCAGATTATGAGAGCCAGGATCTCTGTTCTGTACACCTCTCTCCTCTCAGCAGAACCAGATAATGGCAAAGTTTCCCTCTCTTTTTCCACACATATACATGTTAAGTTCAAATCTCAGTGCTTCCCCCTTTTTTTCAAATGTATTCACAGATTTCTATTGGTTGAAAACCAACCCTTTTCCAAAAGTACCCTTCCCCCAACTTGACTTCTGCCTAGCACCCTTCCCCCAACTTGACTTCTGCCTGCTACCATAGCAACAGCTCATGGAACACTGCTGTCTACAGTCAGGTCAGAAGTTCGCCACACAATGTTTCATTTTCAAGGAGCAAGAGTGCTTGACTTTTCAAACCTAACAGCAAATCCATAGTACTGTTCTTTGATAACACATTTCTCTGTACCAATACAAAACATGCTTCTATATATTGACACACACAGCCTAGTTTTTAGTGTAGAATGATGTGAAAGAGCCAATGAGTTCTTTTTATTTTAAAAAAATATGTATGCCTCCATTTCCAAACTGTCTTTCATTTTTTTTCCCATTCTACTGAAATACACCTCCTGAGTGCATCCAGATCTCCTTTGAAGATGTTCACAGTGTGGATTGTAGGGCACAGCTATGTCTTCTGGAGTGAAAAGTATGCAGAGAAAACAGGTATGGTGAGAGACCTTGCTTTGCCAAATGTAGACATTAAATGGATTGGTCAGAGAGGGTTAAAGTGGCATTGGTGAAATCCTTCATGCAAATCCAACACCCTGACCTCATAATAGTGCACTGTGGTGGCAATGACCTAGGCACTTTGACTGGGGTAGGTCTGGAAATGCTTATGAAGGAGACCTTTGCACAACTGTTTTCACTTTTCCCAAAAACTGCCTTTGTGTTTTCTAACATATGCCAAAGGCAAAAATGGAACTGGTCCAATCATTTCTGTCCGCAGATTGACAAAGCAAGAAAGCACGTCAACAAATCTGTTTCAGCTTTCCTCCGTGACTATGGTATGGGTTCCATTTACCACAACAACTTGCGTTACGACATGCAAGACATTTATAGAGGAGATGGTGTACACTTCAGTGATGAAGGGAACAGAGTCTTCCTCTTGAACCTTAGACTCTGCATCGGTACTTACTTGTAGGTACCACTAAAAAATCACAATAAACACAACGGCTCTTTTTAGAGCCCCCTAATATCTAAACACTTAAATCTACATTTAATTTCATTTTTAATTTTTTTTTTACCGTACGCGTACGGTAAGCTTACCGTACGCGTACCCCGCGATTTTTAAAAAAATTAATACATTTTTTTTTGTACTCTTCTGTCCTTCTTTGACCCCCTTTCAAATGTTAGGGGGTCTGTAACTCTCTTCCTTGCCCCCTTTTCAAGTTATCACCCTTTTTTTTCTGAGTGAAACACACAAAATGGCGGCCGCCGCTTCCTGGTTTCGACCGATTCGAATGTTTACTAGGATCTAACAGCCAATCAGAATCGCACTCGCGCACGTCACCGTACACGTACGGTAAGCGCACCGTAAGCGCACCGTAAGCTGGCTCAGATATATATATTGATTTAAAGGCTATTTTCTCAGAATCTACTGAACAGATTTACACCAAACCTACAAAAGGCACTTCCTTGACCTGAGGACTACCTCTCTGCCAAATTTCAAGTAATTCAGTTCAGCCGTTCGGGCTGTAGCTCGGACTAAAGGTCCTATGGAAAAATGCATGGGAAAAACGCGTTTTGGGACCCCCCTTTTATCTCAGCCCCCGCTTGACGAATCCCCCCGAGACTTTCAGGGTAGGAGCGGAGCGTAGCGCCCCATTAGTTTTGAAAATTTCGCGAGGATTCGTCGACCGGCGCCAAAGTTATTCCAAATAGAATGTTACGGTTTTCCTATGGAAAGAGGGTCCTAACTATAACTATCTACTGGCGACCGCCAGTAGGTAATATATATATATATATATATATATATATATATATATATATATATATATATATATATATTATCTACTGGCGGTTGCCAGTAGATAGTTATAGTTAGGACCTATTTTCCATAGGAAATCCACAACATTCTATTTGGAATAACGTTGGCGCCGGTTGATGAATCCTCGCGAAATTTTCCAAACTTTTGGCCAGCTCCGCTCCGCTCCGCTCCTACCCTGAAAGTTTTGTGGTGATCCATCAAGCGGGGGCCGAGAAAAAAGGGGGGTCCCAAAACACGTTTTCCCCATGCAATATCCCATAGGATCTGTTGTCACAGCTACAGCCCGAACCGCTGAACGGAATGACACCAAATTTGGCAAAGAGGTAGTCCTCAGTTCGGACTCGTGCCTTTTGCATATATGGTGTGAATCCGTTCAGTAGTTCCTGAGAAAATTAGGGTAAAAAAGTTAGTGATATCTATGGCCGCGGAGGATCCGCGGACCGTACCCGCACCATAAGCGCACCCTCCCCGAACCGAGCGCGCACTCTCCCGATCGTGCGCTGAATGCTAATTGGCTGTCGAGTGTCTCTCTACATTCGAAACCAGGAACTGTTGGTGGCCATTTTCTGCCTTGCTAGAAGCGAGGCTGAAGAAGCAAGGGGAATAAGTGTGTAAAACATATAAAGGGGGCAGAGTGGAAATACTCTGACCCTCTAGAGGTGCTTAGGGGGTCCCAGAAGGACCCCCTGGGGCCTCCCCTTTTTAAAAAAAAACCCAGCGAAATACGCGCACGGTGTGTGCATCCTAACGCGTTGGGTACATGGATTCTCACGAGTTGGGTGCGCGGATCCACGGCAATGTTTTTTGAAAAAAGACAAGAAATCATTGGTTGTATGTCTACGTTCTACACTGAAAGGTAGGGTGTATATTTCTGTTTTTTAAAGGTATGATTCTTATTGGTTAACAAAAACAGATTGTAAGGAACATTATATATGATAAGCTGATATGTTGAAAAGTCAAGCACACTTCTTGTCTTGTGTAGGAACATTGTGTGCTGAACTTGTGACCTGTGAGCTCAGTGCAGTGTTCCATGACCTGTTTCTATGGTAACAGGCAGAAGGCAGATTGGGGGAAGGGTTGAAATGTATTTCAGTTGGAAAGGGTTGAAATGTTTAACCAATAGAAATGTGTATTTGATTTTGAGTTTATGTGTGAAGGATTGTGATTTGATGCTTACATGTATATGTGTGGAAAATGAAAGGGAAACTTTTCCATTCTTTGTTTTTGCTGAGAGGTGCACAGTGCAGAGATTCTGTAAAAGAAAATATGGTGAGTGATTGATTTTCTTCTTAATCTACAAAAGAACTTGAAAGATGAGTTATTTAATTGGGAGGGGATGATTGTAGACTATTTTGATTTTAATCAGACTAATGTATTTCTCCTGCTAAAGTGTAGGGAGTACTTTTTTCTCTACAATGTGTGTGCATGTAGAAACCTTTCTGTGACAAGTATTTGTGTTTTTCATGTGTTTGTAGACAGATAACTGTGCTGTTTTTATATTTTGGTAGAATTAGAAACCAGTCATTGTTTATGAATCTGTGAAATGAGTTATGTTATGTTTCTATAGTAAAATGTAGTACTACTTCTAGATGAAGAAATGTGTTTTGGTATAGTGCAAGGGATAGTGTTGTTTGTCTCGAATCACACAGTGAGTCTGTGTGCATTTGGGAACCACTGTGAGAGAAGCTTTTGGTAACATTGTGTATTTGCTGACAGATAACTGTTTTAACTTGTCATGTTGTGAGGTTTTAGTAGCATTAGAAGACAGTTATGGCTTATGATTTGATTAAATGAGTCAGGCTTTGACAGAAAAGTGCAGTCCTGAAATATGTAGATTGTGTGCAGTTCCATTACCACTTGCACTGTAGTGAATGAGTTTTGGTAAACTCCTAGGGATAGTGGTGCTTGTCTAGAATCACACTGTGAGTTAGTGTGTATTTGGGATCAGTGTGAGAGAAGCATTTGGTGACATCATGTATTTGCTTACAGATAACTGTTTTAAAACCTGTCATGTTGTGAAGTTTTAGGAGCATTAGAATCCAGTCTTTGCTTATGCGTTGATTAAATGAGTTATGCTTTGACACTGATGTGGTGTACTTAAATATGTAGATTGTGTGCAGTACCATTAACTCTTCCAGACTAGTGAATGAGTTTTGGTAAACTCCTAGGATAGTGTTGCTTGTCTAAAATCACACTGTGAGTCTGTGTGCATTTGGCTAAGGATTCTGAGAGAAGCATTTGGCAACATCGTGTATTTGCTGACAGATAACTGTTTTAAAACCGGTCATGTTGTCAAGTTTTAGTAGCATTAGAAGACAGTTATGGCTTATGCTTTCATTAAATGAGTCAGGCATTGACAGTAAATTGCAGTCGTGAAATATGTAGATTGTATGGAGTTCCCTTACCACTTGCACTGTAGTGAATGAGGTTTGGTAAACTCCTAGGGATAGTGGTGCTTGTCTAGAATCACACTGTGAGTTATTGTGTATTTTGGGATCAGTGTGAGACAAGCATTTGGTAACATCATGTATTTGCTGACAGATAACTGTTTTAAAACCTGTCATGTTGTGAAGTTTTAGTAGCATTAGAATCCAGTCTTTGCTTATGCGTTGATTAAATGAGTCATGCTTTGACACTGATGTGGTGTACTTAAATGTGTAGATTGTGTGCAGTACCATTAACTCTTCCAGACTAGTGAATGAGTTTTGGTAAACTCCTAGGATATTGTTGCTTGTCTAAAATCACATTGTGAGTCTGTGTGCATTTGGGTAAGGATTGTGAGAGAAACATTTGGTAACATCGTGTATTTGCTGACAGATACCTGTTTTAAAACCGGTCATGTTGTGAAGTTTTAGTAGCATTAGAAGCCAGTCTTTGCTTATGCTTTGATTATATGAGTTAGGCTTTGACATAAAAGTGCAGTCTTGAAATATGAAGATTGTGTGCAATTACCTTACCACTGCCACAGTAGTGAATGATTTTTGGTAAACTCCTAGGTATAGTGGTTGTTGTGTAGAATCACACTGTGAGTCTGTGTGCATTTGGGAACCACTGTGAGAGAAGCATTTGGTAACATCTTGTATTTGCTGACAGATAACTAATTTAAAACCACTCATGTTGTCAAGTTTTAGTAGAATTAGAAGCTAGTCTTTGCTTATGCATTGATAAAATAAGTCAGGGTTTGACACTAAGGTGCAGTACCATATACTATTCTGTTCTATGGTAGAAGATGGTTCGATAATGCATGTACTAAAGCCCTGACTGAGCTTAAACACGCTATACACCGGGAACCACGGAACCCCACCCAAATAAGAGATTTAAGGAACCGTTATAATCTTGCACTCCAAGAAAGAAAGAAAAACATAAAGAATTTGGCCTGGGAACAACTATGCGATGCCTCACAGGCTAAAGATTTATCGGCATTTTGGAGGGTGGTTAATGCCCCCCTTCTTTTTGATAATACTAAGGCTCGCATAGAAATTGCTATAAATGAGGATGACTGGGTTACACATTTTTCCACCCTATATATGTGCCTAGAACAGTCCCCACAAAAGGTTTCCCAGTCTTTATGCGAGAACGAGATAAATATACAAAATGTATCGGTTATACCATCGGAGGATTCTAGTGAGAAAGGGGGGGTCCGTGAAAAAATAGTGGTTACGCTGCCTGAAGTTTTATTGAGCTTAAAAGCCACAAAGGGTGGAAAAGCACCAGGACCGGATGGGATCCCAGCCGACCTGTATAAAGCTAACACTGACCTCTGGGGCCCCATTCTGGTTCAGCTTTTTAACGCAGCATTGGCCAAGGGCCTAAGCCCGTCATGGTTTACATCCATTATTGTTCCCATCTATAAAAAGGGAGACAGACAAAATTGCGCATGTTACAGGCCAATATCCCTACTTGATTCAACTATAAAAATCCTGGGTAGAGTTATTTTAGTTAAACTGCAAAACTGGGCGGAGGACAACGGGGTAATAAGTGACCTTCAGTTTGGTTTTCAAAGGGGTTTAGGAACTATAGAGCAATGCCTAAACCTATTTTTAATTCAGCAGAAGTATATAACGATAAAAAAAGAGCGCTTATACCTTGTATTTGTCGATCTAACTTCTGCTTTTGATTGCGTGTCTCATAGCAAATTATGGAAATTGATGCAAAGGTTGGGCGTGGACGATTCGATTCTTTGTTTTTTGAAGGAGTTGTATTCAGGGGCTACAGCAACTGTTCGTTATGGAAAAGGGGGGGAATGCAGTAGACCTTTTGGGATAGGGCGTGGAGTACGCCAGGGATGTGTCCTGGCCCCCTTCCTATTCCTGATTTACATAAATGGGCTGGAAGACCGTCTACTGCAGGAGGGCAGGGATGTCCCGGTTGTTGGTAATAGGCGTATCCCTACGCTCCTTTATGCGGACGACGCTGTTTTAATGGCGCGAACACCGAATGCCCTCCAAAACCTATTAACATCCTTCAATAAGTTCATGAACACTCTGGATTTAAAAATCAACTGTAGTAAAACTTTCACCATGAACTGTGGAACACGATCTAAAAACAAGATGAAAACTATTTTAATAAATAACGTTAGTTTAGAAAATACGCCTGCCTTCTCTTATTTAGGCATCCTATTTCATGAGACTGGTTCATGGACAAACGCGATCAAGGCAAGAACTCTTTTGTTCTCAAAGACAATAATGGCCTTAAAGAGTTTCATACAGAAACTGGGAAAAAAGCCTTTTAGGGAAATTTTAACTGTTTATAACGCAACATGTATATCGGTGGCTGTCTATGGAGCAGGACTCTGGGGGTATGCAAATATTGATGCTATCCAAATAATTGAAAATAAATTTATGCGGTACATGCTGTCTGTGCCCGATAGCACTTCAACCGTTAATTGCCATGAGGAATTGGGGCAGCCGTACATTTCAGACATAATAAGAATTCAGCCCATATTACTATGGCATAGGGTCTGGACTGCTAATGAGTGTGTTATAAATCGTGCCACACTTCGGGATGTGTTATCACTTGAAAATGTAAATACATTTAAATGGTTAAATTATGTGAAGACCTCCTTAATAGAAATGTGCTTTCAACAATATTTTGAGGATCCACTATCCATGGTACACATCACAAGAAAATCATTGAAAAAAGCCTGTATGGAACATCTTAGGGAAAAAAGACTGTGTGTGGAAAAAAACAAAAAGACAGTGTGTTCCCACCAGTTGATATTAAATGGCGCTAGTCTACAACCATACTTACGCCTTTCCATGCCATCCTATGACAGGTTCTGCCTTACACGTTTTAGGTTTAATATTGTTTTTAGATTACTAACATTCCCAGTAATGAACTCTTGGTCTAATGAATTGTGTTTATGCCCATGTGACGAATTATCCACGCAATCTGATATTCATGTACTGTTCTTTTGTAGATTCTATACCCTGCCCCGCAGGAAATTTATAGTCCCACTTCTTAAAGAGTTGAAGGTAAACAGATGTCGCCCAGCATTTTTAGTATTGCAAAGAATGGACACTGTATTTATAGTTATTTCATTGATAGAATTTTTTAAAAATGTTTTTAAACTACGTAAATCAATGGACAGATAATTTTTAAAAATTCGATATAGAAATCCTGACATTTTCACTTGTAATAATAACTATGTATTGAACTATTTCTTCTTCTTAATTGTATATGTATTATTGATGCTTTTATGGTTACTGTTTTTTAACCGAATAAAGTACTTTTTGAACTTTTGAACACTGTGGCAGAACTGACATTTTAAAAGTTTTACCTAAGCACTGTCCTAGAAGTAGTCTGATTATTTAGTCAGTTTCTAAGTACCAAATAGATTGCTTCAAATGTCTATGCAGTATGCATGTAGTGTTCTAACATACTATACACTTGTCTTTTACACCTTCAATTCCCTAGTCAGTATCCATACACTTCCAGGAAACATCCTGTCACTTCCTTTGCAGTCCTCTAGAGACCCATTCAACAGCATGTACTAATCCATTCACTTTGCTAAACCCCAAACACTTATAAATTCACCAAGACACTCTCTTTCCATATGAACCGTTTTTTTAATATTCAACAACACATAGAAGTCAGAAGTGCAACGTATTCTATCAACACACTTTCTAGAACATTCTACAATATGTGCAGGTTGAAAGTTCATCAATTTTTTAAAACTTTACGATATTTTTTTGTAACATTTTCTTGAACATTTAATGACACGTGCAGGTTAAAATTTGACGATTGTTTTAAGTTCGAACAGTGCCTTCCAAATGCAAGTAGCAGGTGTGGTTGAGCTGAGCAAATTTTATCCTATGATATGTACTCCACGTTGAAACTGCTTTTTCTTAACAAATCACAAAGATGCTTTTCCACAAAACTAATGTGCACCCTACTTTTAAAAAAGAATGCTTTTCATGATATCTTTAGAGATAAGTTATAGATAGGAATTAGCATTTAAAAAACCTTTGAAATTCACTGAAAAAAACATAGGTTTCAGGGGTGTTCTAGTTAGGAATTGGCATTTAAAAAACCTTTGAAATTCACTGAAAAAACCAAAGGTTTCAGGGGCGTTATAGTAAGGAATTGGCATTCAAAAAACCTTAGAAATTCACTGAAAAAACCATAGGTTTCAGGGGTGTTATAGTTAACTGGACATTTCCCTTGTACAAAACCCTAGAAATTCCCCTGTTATAGTTAGTTCAGCTAACTATAACTCGCGCCCCCGCAATGCACTGCTGATGACGTCACATATTACATCACTCATGACATGGTCAGTAACATCACTGATGACATCACTGATGACATCTCAAATGACATCACTGATGACATCATCCATGTGATAAATTACTGCATCTTCTCACACCCTAATTTAACCGTTGATACACGAACTCAAAATTTCAGACGTCCATTCTCAAAACCATAGATACTCCAATACCAATAACTACATACCCACTTATTAACTCTTAGGTCTACATACACCTCCACTCATTCACATGTACAGTCACTCATACTTACAGTCACTCCGTACAAGACTATCATATGCATTTATACACCTACATAGACACTCACACACCACCAATCATCCATAGAGGTATTGTCACACCTAGTCAGTCATGCAAATAATTAATCACACTCCCATTTACTCACCTATGCAGTTATACACACTCAAGTTCACTTACTCATAAAAATAGTACCACATTCTTACGCTCTTATACAATCATTGATACAAGCACACACTCATCCATACAGCCACTCTCACAATCACACACTCTCACATATACCCACTTATATACTCTATCACGCATATATACTGCCTTTCACATATGTAGTTAGTCACAAATGTACCACTGAGATATACATTCAATCCCTAACACACCCATACATACACTCACTCAACCATACAGTTCATCACAGATGCACTCTTAAAACCATGCACCCATAGAATCACCCACTCACACATCTATGCACAGAGTCACACACAGCCTACCCACACAAACACTCAGGCACCCATACAGATACTCAGACAACCAATCGATAACCCATATAGACTCTCATATAGCTATTCACAAAACCATGCAGTCACTTATACACCAACAGACAGAAACATACAGATATTCACACAGTTTAGTCACTAGTCTGCAGTAAGATACATTTAATGACTCACTTATAGAGTCAGTTACGCACCTAGAAAATCATCCATTCACACACTTGTACAGCCACTCATTCTTCCACAGGCCTTTCACTATAAATATATAAAACATATTTAAAATTTACAGAAACACACAGTCACTGGATGATGTCATCAGTGATGTCATCAGTGATGTCATTTGAGATGTCATAGGTTTCAGGGGGGTTATAGTTAGTTGGACATTTCACTCGTACAAAACCATTGAAATTCCCCCGTTATAGTTAGTTCAGCTAACTATAACTTGCGCGCCCGCAATGCACTGCTGATGACGTCACATATTACATCACTCATGACATGGTCAGTGACATCACTCATGACATCACTGATGACATCTCAAATGAGATCACTCATGACATCACTCATGACATCTCAAATGACATCTCAAATGACATCACTGATGACATCATCCAGTGAATGTGTATTTTTCTGAAAACTAAATAACGAAGGGGGCGGGGCCTGAGGTGACATGTGTGCAAACACGACCTGTGGCGCGTTTTAAGCTGGGGAATTAATTCCTATTCAATCCTGAGGGTCCCTGGGGGCCAACTAGCCCACCAGGTACCTCCAGCATGCGCCAGGGAGCCTTTCCCCCGGGGCATGGTCAGTTTTTTTTATTTATTTAAATTTTTGGAAGGGGGCTGCGTGGCCCCCCTCCTCAGGCCATTCATGGCCCCGGGGACCCCATTCCCTGGGGCCGGCCTTTCAGTTTTTTTTCTTTATAATTTGGGAGGGGGGCCGCGTGGCCCCCCTACCGGGCCACTTATGCCCCGGGGACCCCAACCCCCGGGGCCAGCCCTATCCGTTGGGGATCGTGGGGGGGTCCCCAATCCCCCCACGATCCCTCGCGTCTTGCAGGAGCCGACATTTCTTTTCCACACGGGGAGCTGGTGGAAAAGCAATCGTCTTTGGTTTGCTCTCTCTTCCAAAAACCAAAGCAGTTTGCTATGCCATAGCAAACTGCAGTGTCCCAGGGATGGGCACCCCGGGACACTGCAGGAATCAATATATATTTAAGTACAGCACATCAGTGTCAAAGCATGACTCATTTAATCAACGCATAAGCAAAGACTGGATTCTAATGCTACTAAAACTTCACAACATGACAGGTTTAAAAAAAAGTTATCTGTCAGCAAATACATGATGTCACCAAATGCTTCTCTCACAGTGATCCCAAATACACACTAACTCACAGTGTGATTCTAGACAAGCACCACTATCCCTAGGAGTTTACCAAAACTCATTCACTACAGTGCAAGTGGTAAGGGAACTGCACACAATCTATATATTTCAGGACTGCACTTTTCTGTCAAAGCCTGACTCATTTAATCAAAGCATAAGCCATAACTGTCTTCTAATGCTACTAAAACTTCACAACATGACAGGTTAAAACAGTTATCTGTCAGCAAATACACAATGTTACTAAATGCTTCTCTCACAGTGGTTCCCAAATGCACACATACTCACTGTGTGATTCTAGACAAACAACACTATCCCTTGCACTATACCAACACCAATTTCTTCATCTAGAAGAAGTACTACATTTTAGTATAGAAAGTAGAAACATAACATAACTCATTTCACAAATTCATAAACAACGACTGGTTTCTAATTCTACCAAAATATAAAAACAGCACAGTTATCTGTCTGCAACCACATGAAAAACACAAATGCTTATCACAGAATGGTTTCTACATGCACACACACAGTCAATAAGATTGTAGAGAAAAAAAGTACTCCCTACACTTTAGCAGGAGAAATATATTAGTCTGATTAAAATCAAAATAGTCTACATACATCCCCATACAATTAAATAACTCATCTTTCAAGTTCTTTTGTAGATTAAGAAGTATATCAGTCACTCACCATATTTTCTTTTACAGAATCTCTGCACTGTGCAACTCTCAGCAAAAACAAAGAATGGAAAAGTTTCCCTTTCATTTTCCACACATATACATGTAAACATCAAATCACAATCCTTCACACAAAAACTCTAAAGCAAACACACATTTCTATTGGTTAAACATTTCAACCCTTTCCAACTGAAATACATTTCAACCCTTCCCCCAATCTGCCTTCTGCCTGTTACCATAGAAACAGGTCATGGAACACTGCACTGAGCACACAGGTCAGAAGTTCAGCACACAATGTTCCTACACAAGAGAGGAAGTGTGCTTCACTTTTCAACATATCAGCTAATCATATATAATGTTCCTTACAATCTGTTTTTGTTAACCAATAAGAATCATACCTTTAAAAAACAGAAATATACACCCTACCTTTCAGTGTACAAAGTAGTCATACAACCAATGATTTCTTGTCTTTTTAAAAAAAAGATCTGTGTATCCGCGCACCCAACGCACCTCTAGAGGGTCAGAGTATTTCCACTCTGCCCCCTTTATATGTTTTACACACTTATTCCCCTTGCTTCTTCAGCCTCGCTTCTACCGAGGCAGAAAATGGCCGCCAACAGTTCCTGGTTTCGAATGTAGAGAGACACTCGACAGCCAATTAGCATTCAGCGCGCGATCGGGAGGGTGCGCGCTCGGTTCGGGGAGGGTGTGCTCACGGTGCGGGTAGGGTCCGCGGATCCTCCCCAGCCATAGATATTTATGTACTTTTAACTCTAATTTTCTCAGGAACTACTGAACTGATTCACACCATTTATGCAAAAGGCACAAGTCTGAACTGAGGACTACCTCTTTGCCAAATTTGGTGTCATTCCGTTCAGCGGTTCGGGCTGTAGCTGCGACAACAGATCCTACGGGAAATTGCATGGGAAAAACGCATTTTGGGACCCCCCTTTTTTCTCGGCCCCCGCTTGACGAATCACCACGAAACTTTCAGGGTAGGAGCAGAGCGGAGCTGGCCACAAGTTTGGAAAGTTTCGCGAGGATTCGTCAACCGGTGCCAGACTTATTGGGAATAGAATGTTGCGTATTTCCTATATATATATATATATATATATATACACACATACATATGTACCGACACATGCATGCCATGAAACACCGGAAAATAGGAATCACAGTGGCACTCCAGGGAAAAAGGTCACAGAGTTTTATTAATAAGTTACTTCAAACAAATGCACTAACATGGCAGACACGTTTCGGCTAACACCTTCCACCTTCCACTCAACCATGTTTCCAATGTCCATCACCACACATAGATAATTACTCAAATGTTAATACCTCGTTACTTGCAGTGCTTGATCAAGTAAACCACACAGTAGGCAAACACTGAGCCACCAAATCGAAATTTGTGCCCACCATTTTGTCATGATGCAAACTCCTCTACTAGATTCAAGTGCTCATGATTCCTGAATTTCGAATCCTCATCCACTTTCCACTTCAACTACCAACAGTATTTACAATGTTAGATTACTAATGAGATGGAACAATTCATTCAAAAACACATTACAAAAATTTTATATATTTCATATATCATTTTTGCACTGCCTCTTATATTCGTCTCAAATGCTACAATAATAGTAACTGGCCTTTACTTCCATTTAAGTGCCAGTGGATTGTGCATATATTGCAGTATATAACAAAAGTGACAGTGTATACTTCCTATGAATTGATCCAAACCCAATATTAATTGATGAAAAGTGCAAAAATGTGTCCTTTAGTTATTAACTGCAGTTTGGTCTAAGACTCTGTTAAAGTGTCAGTGCATTGTGCATACCACAATCTTCAATTCCAATAAAGTGACAATGCCTATATTATTTTTAAGTAATCCAATTCAATTTTCATTGGTAATAATTTCACAATTTTGCTTTTTAGTTCTGGACTGCAGTACATTTTTAGGCCACACTAAATTGCCCGAGTGTCCCAAACATTCATGATGCACCATAGGTGATAATGTAACATATCCAAAGCTGAAGTGACATTAAAGTGACAGAGCATACTCGGCCTCAATGTAATTTCAACCTCATACAGTCAATAACCATTTATAATATATATTATTTGGTTGGTAAATGGAATGCTTGTAAAAGTACTAAGATACTATAAGGGCATAATGACAATTTTTCTTATACCTATCCATTGTTCAAAAGAAGGGTTAAAGTGACAGTGCATAAAAATCCTCTTCAATTCACTTCAAATATCTATAAAGAGTATCAATCCCACATATCTATCAACAATCAATAATCTATTTGTAAATACAACAATTCATAAAGAGTCGAAAAACAATTGTAAGTCAGATTCAGGCCAATTAATACGATACTTTGACACCACCATAGTAATTATAATAATTGAGAGTTCAGTCCATCTCCATTGTTTACAGCTTCAATCTAAATATTCATCATCTCATGATATAGCATTAATTTCTGATACGTTTGAAGGGTTGAAACTGTCCATAGTATGACAATCATCGTTCCACTAAGGTGCCGATTCCGATCGTGTAAAACCCGGGTACGAACCGTCGGACGGAGCGTTTTCTCTGTCCGACTCGTACCCGGGAAAAACACCTTACAAACCCGCAAGTACGATTCGTACAGAAACACCATTTCCGTACGAATCGTAAAAAACACCGACCGGCTAGAAGAAACCCACAAATCGGATTCGGGACACCGCGCACGCGACATTCGCACGGAGTCAGGCAGCGTTTTACGGATCAGCAAGTACGATTCGTACCCACAGCACTTCGCACGGCAACATTTTTACGGGACCCAAAAAGTGCCGGAAAAGCCAAGTACGCCGCGAAGCACGACAAAAAGGGGGCCCGGTACGCACCGTACCCCCATCCATACACGTCCGCACCGTACCCACAGCCCCCCATGTATGCGCTGTACCCCCAGCCCCCCCATGTACGCGCCGTACCCCCAGCCCCCCCATGTACGCGCCGTACCCCATCCCACCCCCATGTACGTGCCGTACCCCCAGCCCCCCCATGTACGCGCTGTACCCCCACCCCCGTAGGTACGGTGTGGATCCCCACCCCCGTAGGTACGGAGCGGACCCCCACCCACATAGGTACGGAGCGAACCCCCACACCCGTAGGTACGGAGTGTACCCCCACCCCCGTAGGTACGGAGCGTACCCCCACCCTCGTAGGTACGGAGCGTACCCCCACCCCCGTAGGTACGGTGCAGACCCCCACCCCCGTAGGTACGGAGTGTACCCCCACCCCCGTAGGTACGGAGTGTACCCACACCCCCGTAGGTACGGAGCGTACCCACACCCCCGTAGGTACGGTGCGGACCCCCACCCCCGTAGGTACGGAGCATACCCACACCCCCGTAGGTACGGTGCGGACCCCCACCCCCGTAGGTACGGAGCGTACCCCCACCCCTGTAGGTACGGAGCGTACCCACACCCCCGTAGGTACAGAGCGTACCCACATGTTTGGACGTCTCCATGGTTGCCATGGGAGTTCGCTCCGTACAGTGTTTTTTCCATACGGTTGTGCATTCGGACGGACGGGACGGATCGTACTTGCGCGCTCGGACTTCAGTTTACCGATTCGTACGTAAAACTGTCCGGAGACGTGTCGGACACTTTTCCCGACCCGAGGACGTGTCAGGGAATTTTCCCAATGCGATTCGTATGGAGTTTTTAACATACGAATCGTACTTGCCAGTTTGTACGGGACTTGTACGATTCGTACGTAAAATAATCCGGATACGATTCGTACGGGGAATATTTTTAACGGATCGGAATCGGCACCTAAGTTTTTATATTGTGATGTATTCTATAATGTGTAGTGATTCATCATCTTTTAGGGACTACATATCCACTCAACTGATCAGACACTGAGTTCAAAGATGTACCTGCAATTCGGTATCCAAATTGTGTCCCCAAGGATATTCTGTTCCCAATAGCAATATGAGAGGACTTCTGTCTTCTTAGTTCTAATTAATGGTCCCTACTCTTGGGTACACTTTCACATGTGTAATGCTATAGTATTTTATAGTTAGGACCACCCTGATGTTTTTCTCAGTTGTGGTTTGCCACAGAATAGCTGTTATCCTTAATCTTTATTGCTCACAAATGTTGTAAAAGAACATTTTTAGGTCTCGGGACCATCCGGTCGGCAGACCGGAAGTCCGGAGATTTAATGACTTGGGAGAAGAGGGGCTTGAACCCGCCCCTCTTCTGCCCTGTTCTCCATTGGCTGGCCTCGTAAATGCTGGCCAGCCATTGGAGAAGAGGTCCCGTCACTCCAATCATGCCCCGTCCTTTTCGGATCGGGGGGCGTGTTTTTTTGCGAAAAGTCTCAAGGAGGAGACAACAGCAAAACACGCCCCCGAATCCGAAAAGGACCCTGCGTTTCTCCGAGGCATTTCTGTTTTGCCTGCCTCGGAGAAAGGCGGTGGTGTGTCTTTTGCTCTGCCTTGTTTAGATATTATTTTGTGAGCTCGCGCTTCTGTTCCTGGCAAGGAGCGGAGGCAGTCTTGCCCGATGCG
The DNA here is from genome assembly GCF_964204655.1 of Triturus cristatus. Lineage (NCBI taxonomy): Eukaryota > Metazoa > Chordata > Amphibia > Caudata > Salamandridae > Triturus > Triturus cristatus. The sequence continues at coordinate 167,055,826 of NC_140595.1, read as the reverse complement.
TGTGTGGAATGAAGAACTGATGGAACGCAGCTCTCCCCCGCCCTGTCCGGCTCCTTCGACGGGGCGTTTCCGTGCTGAATTGCTGCTCGGAGCGGATCTAAGGAGGCTGGTGCTGGTTCTTGCCTGTGCCCCACACAGGCACTCGTCCTGTAGACCAGCGTCCACCATTCCCCGCCGCTGCTTTTGTTAAGGGACTGGCAGGCTCTCGACAATAAATAAATCTCGCATCTTGTTACTGAAACTCCTTGCAAGCGATGTGTTTTTTTACTAGAGACTTTTTTAAAGCTCTCCCCCGCCCTGTCCGGCTCCTTCGACGGGGCGTTTCCGTGCTGAATTGCTGCTCGGAGCGGATCTAAGGAGGCTGGTGCTGGTTCTTGCCTGTGCCCCACACAGGCACTCGTCCTGTAGTCCAGCGTCCACCATTCCCCGCCGCTGCTTTTGTTAACGGACTGGCAGGCTCTCGACAATAAATAAATCTCGCATCTTGTTACTGAAACTCCTTGCAAGCGATGTATTTTTTTACTAGAGACTTTTTTAAACGTTCAATACACACTTTTCATTCCATTTTGCAGATTAGCGAGACCCGTTGTAGAATGGTGTGCTTCACAAGGACGGTCTGCCCTCTTCAATCTTTTGTGGCACTGCTCTGGGCAGGGGGAGAATGCGGATGTGTGCCGGTGGAGGCTGATGTGTGCCGGTTGAGGCTGATGGAACGCTTTGCTGTGAAGGGCATAGGGATTTCTTCCTGGTCGAGGGGAGGCTCAGTGCCACTTGCCCCAGTGAAACCCTTACAGCCGGTGTTGTGGTTGTGAGTTTGCCTTTACAGGGAATGCTGGACAACATTTATGGCCTGCTTTCGTGGTTTGCATGCCCTTGCCTACAGCCCATAGCAACAATGGCACAACAGGGAAGATGCACGTGTTCGGACGGAGGGAAGGTTGAAATGTGGTTCATGGACGGTAGTTCATGCAGAAAGATTATTTTTTTTTTAAAAATTAACTGTGTCACCACAGTTGGCTGATAATAGAACATTTAGGGGGGAAAAGGGGAAAAACAGCTGAATGCAGTTTTAAGTAAGGCAACGGAAATGGCTTATTTATTTAATGCTCTTAAGCGCTTTACAAGAGGAGAAAAGCCCAAAAAGTTCAGAGCACGTCAAGTTTCACAAAAACAGGGGCAGGCGTTGCTTGGCAACCCTTAGAGCAGCCCATCTTGGGAAGGTGGTGGGTCGGATTAACCAGCTCAGTGTTAACACTTGAAATATAACGTAATCCAGCTGATTTTGGGAAGTAAAATATATAAATAAGACCTATCAAGGCCATCAGTCCATGTAATAGGCAGGCTAGCCAGCACCTTCCATGACTGCTGATGGCAAATCTATCCAGAGGGAAAAGAATTCTGTTGTGATGTGCTATTCTCTATACACTCTCCCTACTCTGGCTCTCTGCCTGCCTGCTCAGTCTTTGATGAGGTATGTTAGAATGTTGAGGGTGGTTGGAATTCTAGTGAGATCAGTTGGTGAGAAGGGGCTGAGCAGGGAGGACGCTGCTCCTGGTGGGGCATTAAGAAGGAACAGAACATCTCCTTATAACCTGTAACTAATGATTTGGACTTGAAGAATAAAGCATCAATCATCAATACAAGACCTATGCCTGCGCCCATTCATTCATTCATAACACTGGCGACGATTCAAAGAACCTGCGTGTATTTTTAGACTTGTGAAACTGAAGGGCCTACCTTGGATGAATTTGGATGGACTGAAGAAGCGCATTAAAGGAAAAAGAAGTAATCTTGCACTCCACAAGCCCCACCAGTGACCTAAAGACCGGTCAGCCCTGTCGTGGATGTGCTAGATCATGGACTTGGGTGAGTGATTCCCCAAAAGACTAGTTTGACTGTGGTCTTGGACATTTCTGACCATTTGGGAACGGTCAGCCCTAACCTGGGCCTGCCATTGTTTGCTGTTTTGGGAGTGTGTCTTCATGTAGAGGAGTTTCCCTGAGAACCTACAAGAATGTGTTAGCTCGCAATGTTTTCACAGTGCCTCTGAGTGGAAGTGCTGCCAGAGACTTTAAGGAATAATTTTAAAAGACATCGAGGCTTGTTAATTCAACAGAGTGGATTTTCCGGTCAAAGCCAGTTTAAAGAACATGTCAACTTTTGCATTTCGTCTTTTGAACTGTGGTGTGTGATCGATGTTTTGAGCACGATTTTGCTGGTTTGGCATTGCCAGCGTGATGAGGATCCTGCACAGTTATCTTACAACGTTGTGCGCAATTTTCGGCGCATTTTGGGATTTGTGACTCTTTTTGTTTTCGGTCACCGGCAGCGTGTTACAGTTGGTTTGTTTTTTCTTTTCGTATTCAAAAGCTGAGGCGCGTGTAACAATTAGCGCGTGGACACTTACCTGTCTCTTCGAGATCGCGCTGTTCATCGCTGACGTCCGTGTCTTCCATGACGATGGTGGAATCTGTTGGCTGCTGTTGGGACGTGCGGTGTGCACCGACGCGCTGTGAGCCACTCTGCAATGACGTCGACAGCGTGCCGCCATCTTGTGGTTGGCGTCCGCTGTTACTTTTCGTTTTGAAGGTTCCTGATTAGCGCGGAGTTGCCGTGTTCGTGTGTCTTCCTGCCAACCAACATGTTTGCGTTTTTTTTTGCAATAAAGTTTCATGAAGCACGAAGATGATCGAGTAGGTCATTATGGCGGACTTTGGGGCTGAACATAACTGTTTGGAGAGTTGATGATTTTATGACAAAAGTGGTGAGAATCTCGGGTGAGAGATCGCTCACCGGCGCTAGAGACTTTCCTCTTCTTTATTTTTCAGCAATGTGACACAGTTATTGTTTTTATGTTTTGAATGGTGGGGTTTGTTTCCCTATGATGTGGTGGTTGGTTGGGTTACAGTTTATTTTTGGGGGTTTTGTGTATTTGAGATTAAATTCCTTATTGTGGCCAATATATTTTGGGGTTCAAGGACATACTTGTTTTGATATGTTGCCTTGAACTGTAGGGGGTTGAAGATTACCCTGTGTTTGTATAGGGTTAAAGGATACCCTAAATGGTCTAGTCACCCACGTGTGGGTGTGTTTTGGGTTAAAGTTTACCCTAAATTTTTGTCTTGGGTTATAATTACCCATAGTGTTTTGCGTGTGTGTGTTTTAGGGTTAAGGGATACCCTAAATTTTGACATGGGTTATAAATTCCCATAGTGTATATTGAGTGTGTGTTTTAGGGTTAAGGGATACCCTAAAATTTGTCGTGGGGTATAATTACCCATAGTCTTTTGCGAGTGTGTTTTTGGGTTAAAGGATACCCTAAATGGTCTAGAGTCACCCACGTGAGGGTGTGTCTTGGGTTAAAAAGGTTACCCTAAATTTGTCTTGGGTTATAAATACCCATACTGTTTTGCAAGTGTGCCTTAGGGTTAGGGGATACCCTAGTTCTGTCAGTTTTAGTTACCTTTAAAGCATTTTGAGTTTTAAGGTACCCTATGTTTGGTTAGGGTTATGGGATTTAGCCTTGGATCTGTCTTATTGGTGGATCTGTCTTGTCTTAGGTTGTGCAGCTTAGGGTTGTAGATCCCTTTTCTGCCGCAGTCTTGTGTCTTTTTATGAGGCACAATGGGTACGTGGTGGGGTGTAGTGTAGTGTCTTGTACCCATAGTTATAGTCTGAGTTTTTATGCCAGTTTTGCAATTTTGTTTTGATCATTATCAGGGGAAGGATGGTGTTTATGTTTTGGTTATTCATCTTCTTTTCCTACTAAATGTGTGTTAGATTTTTCTTCATGCATTTTACTGTTATGATCATTATTGCTGGGGGGGTGATGTTTAATTAATTAATTGTTATTAATGCATCCTCCTATGCTCAGTGAGTGTTGTATTATCTTGACACTTGTTGATTGTTTTCAAATATTATAAGGGGGGAGATGTGTTGTGATGTGCTATTCTCTATACACTCTCCCTACTCTGGCTCTCTGCCTGCCTGCTCAGTCTTTGATGAGGTATGTTAGAATGTTGAGGGTGGTTGGAATTCTAGTGAGATCAGTTGGTGAGAAGGGGCTGAGCAGGGAGGACGCTGCTCCTGGTGGGGCATTAAGAAGGAGCAGAACATCTCCTTATAACCTGTAACTAATGATTTGGACTTGAAGAATAAAGCATCAATCATCAATACAAGACCTATGCCTGCGCCCATTCATTCATTCATAACACATTCCTTACATTCTTGCATAATAATGCTTTGTGTCACAGTTCATGATGACGGCTCGCGGCTCCCGATTCCAGATCCAGTGGCTAGTGACCCTGGATCACGCTTGGAGTGCCGCATGCAGTGGGGACAAAGACGCCCGGTGTGCTGCTGCCGCGCCTTCTGCTGGCTCGATAACAGAAGTTACTGTGGAGAGAGCTTCTCTAAACAGCGGGAGCTCGAGCCACCACGGTTAGAGATGGGTGAGCGAACAGCCCGCGCAAAGCTCTGAAAGTGTTTGCAATATAGATCACGTAAAATAGGATAGGATTTATAAAATACTCTGAGTGTATTTCTTCAACATGTTGAAACGTTGCTAGTAGTACGTCACGTTATGGCACGGCACTGAGAGGTACTTGTAGAAAGTGATCGTTTAAAAAAAAAAAAGTGTGATGGGCCCTTGCAGTCAGAGGTTCAGGACAGGAGGAGAGAACGGATCAAGGCCAGAGGGGCAGACTATGGAGTTGGGAATCCGTGTTAAGAGTCTCGGAGTCGGCACAACATCCTGTTTTGGGCAAATCACTTAATCTCCCTGTAAGAACAAGCATTTACAATGCAATGGTCTCGGCATTGGTAAAGTTAGAGCTATTGGCATTGCTCATGACATTATTTTTGTTTATGTTTTTGTTTCTAAAACATTTAAAGAAACGGCATTGTCATGAGCAAGGCCAATAGCTCTAACTTTAACAATGCCGAGACCGTTGCATTGTAAATGCTTGTTCACTTTTTAGGTTGTGCTTCCCATGTATTGTTTTCTACATTCCAGGACATAAACCACAGATACTGAATTGAAGTTGAATGTCTCTTTCATGGGCATCTTTTTGTTTTCATTTCCTGTCCAATTTTACAGGCCTTGTAGGTCCCACATTTTCCAGAACCCAACATTTCCTTTGTTTAGTAGGCATGTTGTTTACTCCGGTGTAGGAAACTTGAAGTTAATAATTCTCCCAAATGTGATGTTCTTCTATAGGTTATGTGTGGGTGGAATCCTGCAAAGTCATTGAGATACTCATCATGCATAGCCATTAGCACATTACAATTGTTTGATAATTTTCTCAGCATCTGATGTTCCATAGTGCAATTCATAAAGAACCAACAGACCTCATCACCCTCTTTCAATCTATGTGTTTCGCCTCTTCTGGTCACGTCAGATTGAAACAGTAAGTCTTCCCCTTTTTTCAATTGTATTCTTTCATAAGCATTAAGTAACAAACTTTTTGTGTATTCCATCATAAGAAATTCAGACATCATTAATTCAGCTACCATAATGAAATCCTCATCTGATGAGCAGATCCTTCTTGCTCATAAGAGCTAGCTATAAGGAAAACTCAATTTGAGGGTGTTAGGATGCCCACTATTTGCATGTTACAAGGAGTTGGAGGCAGTCACCTTTCCTTATATATTTCTATGTAATGTGCTGTTGTCAATATATTGGGCCATATCCCAAAACTCTAGGTTTGTTCGATTCCAGCTACTTGTCAATTGCATATGAAAGTTGCTAATATTCAGTATATCCACAAATGATTTTTAAGATCTCTTCCTCACCATCCCATATTAGGAAGAAAGTGTCAATTAATCTAATCCACAATCTCACATGATTCTTGTATATTTCATATATACACACACACACACACACACACACACATATATAAGGATCTTTTTGGAGGGTAATCACCCATCCCCTTTTTTTATTTCCTTTCTCTGTTTTGGGAGTGACCCCTCCAAAAGCCTTTTTTGTTAAACATCCCCTTCCGCCTCTTGGCGGCCTTAACCCAAAACATCCATTTACCTCTACCCTCTGCTTAGACTTAAAAAACCATTAACTCCCTTTACCTCTACTCTCCACTGAAACCTAAAACCATTCACCTCTCTTTACCCCTACCCACCCCAGAACACTTAAACTCCTTACTTCCCTTTGCTTTTATCAACCCCTGAACCCTAAAAAAACCCTTACCTCCCTCCAGCTTTACCCTCCCCTGAACCCTAAAACCTCTTAACTCCCTATACCTTTTCCCCCAAACTCTAAAATCCCCTTGCCTCCCATTCCCTCTACCCACCCATGCGCACTAAAAACCCTTCACCTTCCTTTACCTCAACCCAAACCTGAACCTAAAGAAACACCTTACCTCCCTCAGAACCCTAAAAACTTTACCTCCATTTACCCATACCACTCTGAAATGTTACCCATTCTCAAACCTTTAAATCCCCTTTGTTGATGAAATTATTTTGACATAATTATATGTACCCATGTGGTAAAGTGCAGTGGGGTAAAGTACCAGAAGAAAAAGTTGCTTACCTTTTCTGGAAAAGAATCAATCTTACCACAGAATTCCCATCATTTGATTATTCCCTAGGTGTCAGACTGAATCCAGAATCTTTTCCAGCTGTAGCTCTGAGTGCCAGCAGGTGATGCAGTGCGGCTCCACACTGAATGACATTTCACTCCTCACATGATGTGCGGAGCCTAAAAGGGCACCACACCCACACACTGACATTAGTTGCGTTCAAAGCTGACTGTGCCCCTAATGCAGAGCACTGAAAGTAAATTGGTTGTGACCAGTGTGTAGATTGCTAAACTTTGGATCTTATTAGGGTCTAGAGTCCAATCACAGAACGGGGGAGGGTTGGTAAGGAATCTGGGGTTAGATAGAGGTGCCGATCACGATCCGGTAAAAACCGGGTACGAACCGTCGGACAGAGCATATTCTCCGTCCGACGCGTACCCGGTCGTCAAAATATACAAACATGGAATTACGATTCGCACGGAAACACCATTTCCGTACGAATCGTACAAAACCCCGACCGACGAAAATAAACGTACAAATGCGATCCGGGAAAGCGCCGACGTGACGTCGGGATGCACGCAGCCTGCCATTCACGAACCAGGAATCACGATTCGCACCGACGTCATCCCGCACGGTGAATATATTCCGGCTGCCAAAAACTGCCGGGAAATCAGGACGACGCGAACAAGGAGTACCTGTACGCAACGGACAGACATGGACCCGAACCTACGTGTCATCCCGGCCCTCATAGCAGTCGACCTCCTCTACAGGTTCGGACGCAGACGCCGCAGAAGGTCAGAACAACAAAGGGAGGGGGGAAAGAGGGGGGGTGGCAGGACCAGGGGCAGGCCACAAAACCCCCACCAAAGTCACACAGCACACATGCCCTGGGCATACCTGACCCTCAGGCCCTGGTCACTACGAGGGGGTGGGGGCGTGTCCAGCAAAGCCAGCGACTGCCACAACGGAAGTGCTTGACGACGCGAACCGGAACACAACAATACAGGTACGTCGCGTACCCACGCCTTAAGAGCGTGGGTACGAGTCGTACCACGCCCACACCTACGTCATCCCAACAATGGCGGGACGGCTGTACCCACGTGGCAAAGGCCTGGATACGGCCCGCACAAGCATCACATAGCGTGGGGACGCATATGTACGGACCGTACCCCCACCCCCGTATGCATGGAGCATACCCCCCACCCCAACAGTGTAAGTACGACCCTTACCCTCACCTGCGTATGCATGGAGTTTATCCCCCACCCCAACAGTGTAAGTATGACCCGTACCCTCACCCGCGTACGTATGGAGCGTACCCCCCACCCCAACAGTGTAAGTATGACCCATACCCCCACCCGCGTACGTATGGAGCATACCCCCCACCCCAACAGTGTAAGTACGACCCGTACCCTCACCCGCGTACGTATGGAGCGTACCCCCCATGCCAACAGTGTAAGTACGACCCGTACCCTCACCCGCGTACGTATGGAGCGTACCCCCCACCCCAACAGTGTAAGTACGACCCGTACCCTCACCCACGTATGCATGGATCGTACCCCCCATGCCAACAGTGTACGTACGGACCGTAACCCCACCCGCGTATGCATGGAGTGTACCCCCCACCCCAACAGTGTAAGTACGACCCGTACCCCCACCCGCGTACGTATGGAGCGTACCCCCCACCCCAACAGTGTAAGTACGACACGTACCCTCACCCGCGTATGCATGGAGCGTACCCCCCACCCCAACAGTGTAAGTACGACCCGTACCCTCACCCGCGTACGTATGGAGCGTACCCCCCACCCCAACAGTGTAAGTACGACCCGTACCCTCACCCGCGTACGTATGGAGCGTACCCCCATGCCAACAGTGTACGTACGGACCGTAACCCCACCCGCGTATGCATGGAGCGTACCCCCCACCCCAACAGTGTAAGTACGACCTGTACCCCCACCCGCATACGTATGGAGCGTACCCCCCACCCCAACAGTGTAAGTACAACCCGTACCCTCACCCGCGTATGCATGGAGCGTACCCCCCACCCCAACAGTGTAAGTACGACCCGTACCCTCACCCGCGTATGCATGGAGTGTACCCCCCACCCCAACAGTGTACGTACGGACCGTAACCCCACCCCGTATGCATGGAGCATACCCCCACCCCAACCGTGTATGTACGACACGTACCCCCACCTCGTATGCATGCAGCGAACCCACACACGTGTATGTTCTAAGCGTACATATCCTGAAATAGGAGGGGTGTGTGCAGAGTCCTCCCAGCAGTGCCCAGAGACAGGAGGGGTGGGTGCAGAGTCCTCCCAGCAGTGCCCAGACACAGGAGGGGTGTGTGCAGAGTCTTCCCAGCAGTGCCCAGAGACAGGAGGGGTGGGTGCAGAGTCCTCCCAGCAGTGCCCAGACACAGGAGGGGTGGGTGCCTAACACTCCCAGCAGTGCCCAGAGACAGGAGGGGTGGGTGCCTAACACTCCCAGCAGTGCCCAGAGACAGGAGGGGTGGGTGCAGAGTCCTCCCAGCAGTGCCCAGAGACAGGAGGGGTGGGTGGAGTCCTCCCAGCAGTGCCCAGAGATAGGAGGGGTGTGTGCCTAACACTCCCAGCAGTGCCCAGACACAGGAGGGGTGTGTGCAGAGTCCTCCCAGCAGTGCCCAGAGACAGGAGGGGTGGGTGCAGAGTCCTCCCAGCAGTGCCCAGACACAGGAGGGGTGTGTGCAGAGTCCTCCCAGCAGTGCCCAGACACAGGAGGGGTGGGTGCAGAGTCCTCCCAGCAGTGCCCAGAGACAAGAGGGGTGGGTGCAGAGTCCTCCCAGCAGTGCCCAGACACAGGAGGGGTGTGTGCAGAGTCCTCCCAGCAGTGCCCAGACACAGGAGGGGTGGGTGCAGAGTCCTCCCAGCAGTGCCCAGAGACAGGAGGGGTGTGTGCAGAGTCCTCCCAGCAGTGCCCAGAGACAGGAGGGGTGTGTGCCTATCACTCCCAGCAGTGCCCAGACACAGGAGGGGTGGGTGCAGAGTCCTTCCAGCAGTGCCCAGAGACAGGAGGGGTGTGTGCCTAACACTCCCAGCAGTGCCCAGACACAGGAGGGGTGTGTGCAGAGTCCTCCCAGCAGTGCCCAGAGACAGGAGGGGTGGGTGCAGAGTCCTCCCAGCAGTGCCCAGACACAGGAGGGGTGTGTGCAGAGTCCTCCCAGCAGTGCCCAGACACAGGAGGGGTGGGTGCAGTGTCCTCCCAGCAGTGCCCAGAGACAGGAGGGGTGTGTGCAGAGTCCTCCCAGCAGTGCCCAGAGACAGGAGGGGTGTGTGCCTATCACTCCCAGCAGTGCCCAGACACAGGAGGGGTGGGTGCAGAGTCCTCCCAGCAGTGCCCAGACACAGGAGGGGTGGGTGCAGAGTCCTCCCAGCAGTGCCCAGAGACAGGAGGGGTGTGTGCAGAGTCCTCCCAGCAGTGCCCAGAGACAGGAGGGGTGTGTGCCTAACACTCCCAGCAGTGCCCAGACACAGGAGGGGTGTGTGCAGAGTCCTCCCAGCAGTGCCCAGAGACAGGAGGGGTGTGTGCAGAGTCCTCCCAGCAGTGCCCAGAGACAGGAGGGGTATGTGCCTAACACTCCCAGCAGTGCCCAGACACAGGAGGGGTGTGTGCAGAGTCCTCCCAGCAGTGCCCAGAGACAGGAGGGTGGGTGCAGAGTCCTCCCAGCAGTGCCCAGACACAGGAGGGGTGTGTGCAGAGTCCTCCCAGCAGTGCCCTGACACAGGAGGGGTGTGTGCAGAGTCCTCCCAGCAGTGCCCAGAGACAGGAGGGGTGGGTGCAGAGTCCTCCCAGCAGTGCCCAGACACAGGAGGGGTGGGTGCCTAACACTCCCAGCAGTGCCCATGGAACGCAAAGGGTGGAGTAGCCACAGATACCATGCCCACAAATGTCAGTCAGGTGCACAAAGACCCTGCAGTACATGTACCACATGTGTGCGAGGCTGGGAGTATACACATGCATAGCGCCGAAAAGAAAACATGTCCACATGAAGTCATGTCAATAGTCTACATACAAAAGTACAGTGACTACCAAGGATGCCACGAATGATGCAGGTGGAGACATCGCTCAGCATGCATGTGCAAAGTTGAAGGAGTCCGTCACACACCCAGCTAATGTACACACAGCTCAGCGCTAAATATTGGGAACACCCTGCAGGGAAGATGGCAGGGTACACAGAGGAAGGAATACACCTTGGGACAATTTCACCATGCAGTAACTGCTTACATGAACAGAGAAACCTAGCTAACACCGTGTGATGGCACACAGATACCAGGGTCCCCACTATGACCAGCACACTACTACATTTCCCACACACCCAACACATGATCACCACCCAAAATCATGTAGCAGCCCCACCAACAGCAACACCCCAAAAGCAGTAGTGTTGTAAGGAAAAAAAAAGGCTTTATTCAGCATTTCAAAATAATGTGTGTGTGGATAAAGTTCAATATTTACAAAGCCCATAGGGCAGTCCATGAGTGACAGCTGGATGGGGGACACAGTGGGACGCGTGTCCCCTAGCTTGCCTGCACAGTCAGACTCCTTCGTCTTCCACAGCGGGGAGGGCATCATGTGGGGGGGAAGGACCAGGCACCGCAGGGACATGAGGGCGAAGGGTAGGCGTCGTGGGTGCAGGGATGGAGGACTCTGCCACAAGGGGTGGGGCAGGGCCAAAGGCGGAGGCCAGGATGTCGCTGCACACCTTAGCAAGGTCCTCTAGCGTCTCCCCTGCACCCGAAGGAACCACAGGCCCCAAGGAGGGGGGGGGGCGGAGGGATGGGTCGCAGCGCCACTGGGGGAGGGTGCGGACAGGGGGGGGGACTCAACCACCCTGACCGGGGACTCCCTTGACCGCTTGCGGGGTGGTGTCACAGTGGGGCTCAGGGACAGAGCAGACATGAAGGAGTCCTTGCTGGATATGTGGCCAGGAGAGCTGAGGGGAGGGGATTTGGAGGGAGTGGATTGGGTGGAATGCGGACTCCCACTCTGGCTGCATGACTTACGTTTGCCCCCAACCCAGTGGGTGTGCCTACTTCACCCTGTGTGTGCGTGCCAGGAGGTGTGCGTATGACCTTCCCTGCTGGTGTGGTGCCTGTGTCTGTTGTGGTGGGTGCATGCTGACGTCTGGGTGTACGTGGGACAGGCATGGGAGTGGGAAGTGTGGATGGGGCAGGGGTAGTGGGTGGGACGTAGCGCTGCAGGAGACCCACTGCTGCAGTCAGTGTCGAGTCTATGGACCTCAGCAACTGGCGTTGGTCAGCCTGCGATGAAAAAATGCCCTCCAAGTATGCCTCCATGTTGTGCAGCACTTGGCTGTGGCCATGGAGGACATTAAGGATCGCAGCCTGACCAATCTGCAACTGCCGCTGGATGTCCACAGACTCGGCATTGGCGGCAGCAGTGGAGCCAGGGGCAGGGGGTGCGGTGCCTGGCAGGAAGGAGACATGTGGTGACCGGGCACGCTGGGAAGGGACACGAGCAAGTGGGAGGCGGCTGATGGCAATGGAGGGGGCGGGGTGCGATGTTGTGCCGCTGTCAGCTGGTGGTGCAGCCTCCGCCCACTCGGAGAGATCATCCTCGGACCCGTCAGCTTCATATTCAGTCGTGCCAGTGGACAGGTCCTCGGCCTCACTCTCCTCCGCCTCAGTACCACTCAATGTGCCAGCCACGATGTCAACGCTGGCACTGGTGCTCGGTCCCTCCGCTCCGTCTGTGCTCATGTCTCCCTCCGTGTCCCCCGACGATGCTGTGGGCAAGGTGAACAGACAGCAATTAATCACACACCTGTATACATATGTCACATGAGTCCAATCTACATAGGTTACAGTGCATAGCCTGAAAAGAAAGATCAGTAACATCTACAAAACAAGGTACAGATGTAGGGCATGCAACACACAGTTGGTTGACCCACCATGCCACTGAAAATCCATGGAGAGCATGACACAATTGCAAATGACATGAAATGGAGTTTGACATAGGAGCCAGGCCCTGGGGACAATCCAGCACTGCATCTGCACCACACAGCGTTGCCGAAAATAGGGATGAGCAGGGACCATATCCATGAACTTGAGGCACATGCTGCAGAGGTAATACTGAAAACATGCCCAACATGACTGGCTCACTGCACCTTGAGTGTATGTCCAGACAAACTTCACACACTGGCCAGACCTAGCAAGGAGATCTCAGGTTTTGACATGTAGGCTTTGCCCGCACCAACCACCCCCTACATGAGACAATTTGTTGAGACACAGGAAGCACTTACATCTCTTAGTCTGGGTGAAATACACAGGGGCTGCATAAATGCAAGATTGGACGCCAAATTCCCAAGGTGCGCCTGTCCAAAGAATCATCTACAAATGGCCATCATCGGCTGATTGTAACAAGACACACAGGCACTGGCCACTGTGACTATGAACAAGGAAAATCAGGTCAGGCTGTACAGTGGACACTTGTACTACATTTCACGTCAATATACATGGTGCCAGGGGACAATGGCACAGAGCACAACCTATGCTGTAGACACTGAGAGTGTCCACGTTTTGTGATGACACACATGACACCTATGAAAATATGCCCCAGGGGACAGTAGTGGCCACACAACTCCATGGTCCTGAATGGGAATGACTGCAACACACGCCACCATCCCTGCACTATGCGTATCGCACACTCATGCACATCATGTCACAGGCCACAACATAGGAGATGCGCGCTGTAAGGCATGACACTTGAGAGACTAACTCCCATGTCTGGACTCAGCATCAGTGCCAACTGACATGGAACCCACATGTACTGAACTGGACAGGGCACAGGCAAGGTCCCCAAACCTGTTACACACCACCCCCACACATGATGCTACAGGCATAGTTCACATGGAGAAAGCGCAAGCCTACATTACCTTGTGAAGGAGTGACTACACACAGACCAGGGAACACATTGCAAGGAGGGGAAGGGAGGCAGGAGAGCACAGCTATACTGTGGGTAACTGGATCTGCACAGCACCTTTAAACCCTGGCAGTGAATCCATGCAACTGTGCACTTACAAATGCTGGTGACACACAACAAAGACACATGTACCTACCCCCGTCCTGCTGCTGCTTCTCCTGTAAGCGCCTCTCCAAGTCTGGAAATACCACCGCCAGCACACGCTTGTGGATGTGGGTCAGACGGCGGCGCCCCCGGTTCTTATGGGTCTCAGGTGAGTCCCCCAGCAGGACCCGTGCGATCCTCCGCGTCCAGCACCGGATATCCTGCCAGCGTTTCCTCACCTGGGACAGGCGCCGCTTGCGACCATCCGCACTCCTCACGACATTGACGGCGGTCAGCCATATCTGCTTCTTGGCAGAGGCGCCTCCCTGTGAGGATGAACAAGTGACACTACATCAATACACCAGGCACATGTCACAGAGAGACATATTAGAACAAATGTGCTGTGTACAACAAGGCATAGTATGCATCCAACGCATTGCACCTTTGTCATAGGGACATGATCCTCTGGGGAAGGGCAAAAGCAGTACGTGCCATTGAAAGTACACAGGTGGAATGAGGACAACGACACAATCAATGATCCAGGCTCACACTGTGCATCACAAGGTACACCAGGATAATGTGCAGCACCTCTAAGCAGTCACATGCCACAGGCCACTGACGCTACCGCAGCAGAGTACACAGACACACGCAGGCACAGGACATTCACCTGCCATTGCCAAATGCAGCTACAAACCTCACTCTGCACATGTGCCACTAGACGGGGGGGGCTCACAGGTGTGGGGCTGGCTCTGCACGTCAGACACACAGCACTGCTCCCTGCTCACATCACATGGGCAGGGTATATCCATCCCTCATGCAGCCCGGGTGCCACACCCCACATATGCACCCACCCACATGACAGGGGACTTACACACACACCGATGTCCAGGGTACGAACACATCATGTGGACACTCTTAGCACAGGTACACTGAACTAACACACATCTGTGGGTACAGTCACCTGTCACACTGGGCTGACCACATAATCACATGAGGACTGTAGAGGCTACATTCCCAGGAGGACAAGACAGGCAGAATGTGGCATGCACCATGCAGTGATTGTCACAGTAAACACAATGCAAGTGAGGACGGCAGACATGCACCACAGCATGCACTGGCTGGGAGACATCAGGCATTCCCCCCCTGGGACCCCCCCTACAGTACATAGCATGTGTGCCACACCTGGACACAATGCCAGAAGTCACAATCACAAAAAAGGGACACAGTCTGTGCCAGTGGACTCTGCACTCACCTGATACCCTGGTCGCCCATACAGCATGGGGTACTGTGGGAGGATCACATCCAGCAAAGCCAGGTTCTCCTCCAGGGTGAAAGGCTGTGACCTCTCCACAGACCTTGACATGGTTCCAGGGAATCAGTAGCAGCAGCTGGGTCGTGGAATACAAAGATGTGCAGGCAAGTGCTCCCTCATGGGACCTGGCTGCCTTATATCTGCCTTGCTGGCCTGTTTCATGCACAGGAGTACAGAGTGATTGGTCACTCACATTTGCATCCTATGTTTCCTCCAATCCCTTCAAACCTAGCACAGTCAGTGGGTTCTTATTGTGTTTTTTTCTTCAGCATGATGTCAACTCCACAAACACATTGCAACAAAGTAGATTCATTCCAACTGACTTCTGCTGTGCACCTTCCGGAAAAAATTCAAACTTTAAACTTGGTCTCCATGACAACCAGCATGCATGTAGGCCTTTATACTTATCCCTCATGTGTCCCCTATGTAATTTGGAGCTTCACACACAGGTACGGTGCGTTCCGGGGCCCTAGGGCACCCCAAATGCATAGCAACGGCCCGTACAGGCGTGTGTACGGTCCGTACCACTATGGGTGTTCTCGCGTATGCGTACTCATGGTGGTACGGACCGTACACACGCCTGTACGCTCACTATCACTATGAGTACGCATACGCGAGAACACCCATAGTGAGACGGGCCGTACACGCGTGCGTACGCTCACTATCACTATGAGTGTTCTCGCGTATGCGTACTCATAGTGATAGTGAGCGTACAGGCGTGTGTACGGTCCGTCTCACTATGGGTGTTCTCGCGTATGCGTACTCATAGTGATAGTGAGCGTACAGGCGTGTGTACGGTCCGTACCACCATGAGTACGCATACGCGAGAACACCCATAGTGAGACGGACCGTACACACGCGTTTACGGCCCGTCTCACTATGGGTGTTCTCGCGTATGCGTACTCATAGTGATAGTGAGCGTACAAGCGTGTGTACGGTCCGTACCACCATGAGTACGCATACGCGAGAACACCCATAGTGATAGTGAGCGTACGCACGCGTGTACGGCCCGTCTCACTATGGGTGTTCTCGCGTATGCGTACTCCTAGTGATAGTGAGCGTACAGGCGTGTGTACGGTCCGTACCACCATGAGTACGCATGCGCGAGAACACCCATAGTGAGACGGGCCGTACACGCATGCGTACGCTCACTATCACTATGGGTGTTCTCGCGTATGCGTACTCATGGTGGTACGGACCGTACACACGCCTGTACGCTCACTATCACTATGGGTACACATACGGCAGCACTCCCATAGTGATACGGGAACGTACACAGGCCCTCTTAGCGAAAGTGCTGTGCCTTTCACACATCACAGTGGTGACAGCCAGCACACAGGAAGGAATAGGGATGACATACTTGTCCATGGATGGACATCAAGGCATTGTCTGGGCAGTACTACATGTGTGGGTCACAGGTGTGAAAGGCTGTGATGTGGCACATTACTCCTGAGTCGAGAAGGCACCAGATGTATGATGAGATGTGTACACATGTAATGTGTGACGGTGCAATGTGTGCCAGGCATGTCCTTGACTCCTTTGACATGTGTGCATGTTGTACTGCACACTTGGGATGAGCGTCACTGGCATGGCACGGTCAACAACACACGCAAGTGTCCCCTGAGGCCTGCTACAGGGGTTACCACACCAGACATGTCACTACCCACGGTGCACGATGTGACTATGTCATGTATGTGTGGGGGGTTCCCATTAGGTTGATGTTGGAGCTCCCTCAAAAGCATCAGCTGTTGCAGCAACCAACATGTGCCTGTGTGTCGATGGACATGGCACACTGTTCCGCACACCAGGCCACATGTGGTATCGGATGTGAGGTGCGTATGTATGCATGGGACACGGAGTAGCGGAACAAGGACATGTCTGCATCCTCTCTATGAATGTGTGGTGAGTCATGACATGTACACCTTCATGGCAAGGTGTGTGGGCTGTCCTAGTGTACTGTCATGTGACCTGTGGCTCTAGTGTTCCGCTACCAGTCTCTGCAATCGACATCCTACTTCTGCTGATGTGTGGCTGCATGTCACTCCTGTGTTGCGTCTGGCTGTTCACTTACACTGGGACACAGCTAATCCCATGCCATGGCATGTGGAGGTTCACAATCTCCGTGTGTAGCTGGGTCTTGGTAGGAGTGTCACCTGCCAGCCATACGTGTCCAGGGCATGTGGCACATACCTGACTCCGTATGTCGCATATGTGTATTGACAGATGAACATGTGCTCAGTACATATAAATTGTTGTTGTAGTGCACTCACTCTTCCTTGTCACTTCCAAATTACTGCAGGGCGCCGCCTCTTCCCCGACCAATTCCGGACTTGGCTGACATGCAGGAGAATGACTGTATCCGGTGCTACCGCTTCCCCCAACCGTTGATTCTGGAGTTGACGGCGAGACTGGGACCACACCTGCAACCGCTGCACAGGTATCCGACGGCACTGACACCCAAGCTGAAGGTAATGGCAGCCCTACATTTTGTTGCCATGGGTACCTTTCAAAATACCATAGCTCATGTTGGTGGCATGTCCCAGAGCATGTTCTGCCGTGTGCTGCATGATTTCTTAGAGGCCATGTTGCTTCACCTGGATGAGTTCATCCATTTCCCAACCCCTGAAATGTTGACTGGGGTCAAGCGTGGATTCTATGCCCTGGGAGGGATACCCCATGTCATTGGGTCCATAGATGGGACACATGTGGCTTTGGTACCACCACAGGCACAGGAGGTAGCGTACAGGAATCGCAAACACTACCACTCCATCAATGCCCTTGTGGTGTGTCTGTCCAACATGGTGATTTCACATGTCTGTGCTCGTTTTCCAGGATCAGCACACGATGCCTACATCATGAGGCGTAGCAGGGTGCCTGAAATGATGACGCAGCTGCGCAACGAACGAGCATGTGTTGTTGGTGGGTACACTCTGTCTGTCCTGTATATTGCGTAGACTTCCAGCACGACCGCTTCTCCTGTCCTACTTATGTCCATGTGCTTTCCATGTAGGGGACGCTGGCTATCCCAACATGCCATGGCTGATCACACCTCTCCGCAACCCCATCACGCCGGCCCAGCTCCGCTACAACACCGCCCATGGCCGGACAAGGCGAGTGATCGAGAGGACATTTGGCCTCCTGAAGAGCCGATTCCGGTGCCTCCACAAGACCGGCGGCGCCCTCCCATATGCCCCGGCGAAGGTCTGCAAAATCTTCATGGTCTGCTGCATAACATGGCAGTTGAGAAAGCTGTGCCACTCATCCTGGATCAAGATGATCAGGACCATCCACCCGTGGAGGACGAAGGTCTTGGCAATGGGGCTAGTGATGTGGAGGATGTGGTTCCGCAAGAGGACATCCGGACTCGGCTCATACGTGACTTCTTTGCTTAGTGGTGAGTACCAGTGTCTGTGTGTGCACGCATTGGTCCACGTGTGGCATGTGTTGCGATGTGTGTGTCCATCTGCATGTATGCCACGTGAGTCAGAGGTGTGTGTGGATGTGTCACTGGAGTGATGGTGGCAGTGATGTGTATTTCCCCAGTCATAATTGTGACCTGGCATGTTGTCATCCTTACATGTGTCGAGTACATGCACATGCAAGTGGCTGTGCTTTTTGTGGCTGACTTCTTGTGTGTCTCTCATCCCCAGGTACTTGCGCATGCCGTCTGCTGGTTGCATTGTTGTGGCACTGCTATTCCTCATGGACACGTCATCGTGTGCTGACTCAGCGTTACACGCACGGACAAGTTTGGAAGTCTCCTTAGGGTAAGGGATGCATCAGGGGTGTATTGGGTGTGGCTGTTGTTTCTGATGTGTGCACACTGCCCCTGTCGATGTTTGGTTCCTCTGCAGACATGTCGCATCACCATGGTACACATTACATGCAGCTGGGTACACCTGAATAGATGGTCGGCCTTGTTGACAGTCATCAGTGATGGGATTGTGGAATGTGATGATGGCATCAATGTGTGTTACACTGCCCTCGGACACATACGGTTTGCATTGGCTTGACATGGTGTGGGACTTCCACATCAGCGGATCTATGGTGTATGGCAGTCTCTCCGTGAACAGCAGGGGGTGTTTAGCTATTAGCCGACACTTGTGTGCCGGTTCCATGGCTATCACGCATTTGTGCTGCAGAAGGGGGGTGCCAGTGTTGGACCCACATGTTACTCCACATGACCCGTTCATGTGTACTCCGAGTTGCCTCTGCAATCCCGAATACATGACTAATAAAGGTGTCCCTATGCCTCCAAGGTGCCTCTTCTCAGTCAATGCTGGTGTGTTGCCACGGGGCATACGGCATGTCTGGCATGGTTTTCCGTGATAGTGGCTATGTGTCTATGTGTAGAGTAGCAAGATGCAAGCTGTTTGTGTGGGATTAGACTGTGTATTGTGCATGATGTCCATGACTGTGTGGGTATTGTGACATGTGCCATCCCCATGCATCGAACGTTGGCCAGGCCACCATTCTCTGCATCCACCTGACTCAAGCTTGCAGGACATGGTTCTGCCACCTGTCCACACATACCTGGGTGCCCCCCAGGACACTCCACATGATCCCTGACCTCTGCGCATGGCTGTCGCTGTACTCAATATGTCTGTCGGCACAGTTGTGCGGCCACCCCCTCAGCTGGTTGGGCCCATCACGGGTGTGTATGGTGCTCCATGTCTGTCTTGCCTAATACAATGTGACCCATGTGTGTCCTGTGCCAGACTCAGGCCCCAGGGTGTGGATGGTTGAAGTCAAACGGGAACTCAGGCATGGTTAGACTTTACAAGACACATGTAAGGTAATAATGCAATAAGTAGGCATCTTCTCTTTATGGTGTGACTTTTTATTTTGGTTGGGGTA
Organism: Triturus cristatus; assembly: GCF_964204655.1. Taxonomy (NCBI): domain Eukaryota; kingdom Metazoa; phylum Chordata; class Amphibia; order Caudata; family Salamandridae; genus Triturus; species Triturus cristatus. The sequence goes on along the minus strand of NC_140595.1, from coordinate 167,036,060 downwards.
GGGGGGGTTTGACATGAGGGGCTTTCCGGGTGTGTGGAATCCAAAGTTCACTAGGGGAGTTGGTGTCCTTGCCATTTGAAATCCTCAGAGTCCATGCCACAGTCTTTGTCAACATTGGTCAGACAGTGACCAGCAAGTCCATGTGGCAGAGAATGTCTTTTGATGCTGTGCTGCTGTTGCTCCAGTGGGCCAGGTGCCAGGCCAGGTGTCCTGGGAGATGGTGCTGTTGCGCCGACCCTCATGGTCTTTTCCGTGGACGACCCGCCCTCCTGCGGGGACCCTCAGAAGCAGGCCGTGACGATGTTTGGGATGCTCCGTTGGATGTCTCCTCCTCCTCCTCCTGATCCCTCCCTGTGGGTGGTGATGTTCTACGCCTGCTGGCACAGGGAGGGTTGCCCATGTTGTCGGCCATCCGACGGAGTGTACTGTGAATTCCCGTGAACACCGTCACGAGCTCAGCCTGTCTGTCCTCCATCCGCCGTTGGTGTCGCAGTAGACAGGCATGTTGCTCCGCATGTTGCTGGGCCTGCTGGATCTTGATCTCCTCGAGGATGGACACAACCTGGGCCATGCCCGTGGTGTCCTGCCGGTATGTGTCCAGGATGTTACGGACATGGAAATATACCGGTTCCCCAGCCAACAGGTCAGGCTCGCGCCTCCGCCGTCCTCCACTCCCACCACCCCTGCCCACTTGCACCTGGCCTGCCCTTGTGGGGACATCGGGTCTCCGGGACCCCTGAGGGGTGGCATTGGCGTTGTCGCCTGCCTCCTCCTGGGTGCCCGGAACACCGTGTCCCTCCTGGCCAGCCTGGCTGCATTGTGGTGTTGGGGCAGGGATCCTGGGTGTCTCCTGGGATGTGGCGGGAGTGGGGGTGGTGGTTGGCCCAGTTGTACCTGACGCTGGTGCTGCAGGTCGTTGGACACCAGAGGGGCCAGGTTGGTCGGGGTCGGGTTCGTCCACAGAGTGGTGAGAGTCGTCGCTGCCGGTGGCTCCGTCATCCCGCCGAGCCGGGTCCTGGGAGTCTTCCCCCCCAGTGTTGGGGGGTGATCCACGACGTTGACCTGTGTGTGAGAGAGACAATGTTAATTTTGTTCCATGCAACATCCATGTTTCATTGGTTTCTAAGTTGGCACATTTCCTCTGGGAATTTGGATATGTCTTGCATTCCACTCACAGTGCACTTGTACATGGGTATGTCCCTTGGCCACAGCTTTTGCGACTTTACCTATGTGTGGCACAGTCTTACTTGCTGTGTCAATTGTGACTGCAGTCAGCAGTTGAGTGGGCTGGTGTGGCGAGCCATGCATTGGCTCCTTCCGTGTTGCACTGTACGTGGGCACATGGAGTGGTTCCACACACTTAGATAATGCAGGTAGCTGTCGTTGTGCTCGTGCACAGGTTGTGACTTGGCCCTGTGTTTAGCCATGGAGAAGAGGGGGGGTTCTGGCACTGGCCACCCTTGTCTACATGCACGCAGTCCACCTGCTGACGAGCAGACATTCCCACACCCCACAAGGCTGATTTGCTCTCCCTGTGTGTCCCTTTCTCGCTCCCTCTCTGTCCCCCTCTCCCTCCCTCTGTGTGTCAGCCTCCTCCCTCTGTCCGTCTCCCTGTGTCTCCCTCCCTCTCTGTCCCCCTCTCCCTCCCTCTGTGTGTCAGCCTCCTCCCTCTGTCCGTCTCCCTGTGTCTCTCTCCCTCTCTGTCCCCCTCTCCGTCCCTCTGTGTGTCAGCCTCCTCCCTCTGTCCGTCTCCCTGTGTCTCCCTCCCTCTCTGCCCCCCTCTCCCTCCCTCCGTGTGTCAGCCTCCTCCCTCTGTCCGTCTCCCTCTGTCTCCCTTTCTCCCTCCCTCTGTCAACCTCCTCCCTCTGTCCGTCTACCTCTGTCTCCCTTTCTCCCTCCCTCTGTCAGCCTCCTCCCTCTGTCCGTTTCCCTCTGTCTCCCTTTCTCCCTCCCTCTGTCAGCCTCCTCCCTCTGTCCGTCTCCCTCTGTCAACCTCCTCCCTCTGTCCGTCTCCCTCTGTCTCCCTTTCTCCCTCCCTCTGTCACACTCCTCCCTCCCTCTGTCTGTCTCCCTGTGTCCACCTCTGTCTCCCTCCCTCTCTGTCCCCCTCTCCCTCCCTCTGTGTGTCACCCTCTGTCACCTCAGCCCAGCTTCCTGGGCACACACTGTTAGCAGATCTTTGAATGGCCATTGGATTGTTGATGTGAGTTTGTTTCTGATCTCCAGGCACCCATTGGGTGTAGTGTGTGTGTCTGCACTGCTGCTGTGGTGGTGTGTGCTGCCACTCTTTCACAGTGTTGGCTGTTCATTAGCTGCTGTCATGTGCAAGAACATGCCGTCACCCCCATGTGTTGATGCAAGGCGTCCGCCATTTGCTGGCGAGTCTTTCCTGTGTGGGGACACACTGTTTGTCTGGCTGTGACCTAGGCCATATGGGCAGGGGGCATTGTTGTCTGCTTCTGATTTGCACTATGTGATTTTTTGAGCCCACACTCCCGCCATCTGGCTTACCGTGTCATGTGTTGGTGTTTTCTGTGGCCTGTGACTTGACATTGTCCAGCTGGGTGCATGGGGCATGGTGGCGCCAGTGGCATGTGCGTGTTCATGGAGTGTGGTTGAGTCATGCGATAGCTTGGGGTGGTTGCGTGCCTGTTTGTGAGTTTGGTTGTGGATGACGTTCCCCCCATGTGAGGTGAGTTGTTTGTGTACTCACCCGGGTCTCGGAGTCCTTCTAATCCGTCCACTGCCACCACCGTCAGTATGGCCATCACCCTCTCCTCCCAGGGATGGTATTCTACGCGTCTGCGGGGCGGCCCTCCTCCAGTGACGTTGGCCTGATTGTGTTCGTCCGTCATTTTGGCTCGGACCCTCCTCCGCAGATCGTACCACCTGGCTTGGAATTCATGCCTGGTCCTTCTGGTGTCCGCAACAGCATTCACAGCATCGACGATGGTCTGCCACATGGATGTTTTTTCTGAAATGCTGGTCTGTCTGACCAATGTTCCAAAGAGGTGTGGCTCAACTCTGAGGATTTCATCGACAAGGACCTCCAACTCTCGGCTAGTGAACTTTGGATTCTTGTTAGTGGGCATGGTGAGGGGTGTGGGTGTGGATGGTGGGGGGGGTGTGGATGGTTGTGGGTGTGTGGGTGTGGTTGTGCAGGTGTGTGTGTGAATGTGATGTGGGGGTGTTTGTGAAGGTGTGTGTGTGAAGGTGTGCAAGTGTAAGGTGTGGTAAAGCTTCTAGTATGGTGCTGTAGGTTGTCTGTGGGGTCTGGCAGCAGTGAGTCTGTTGCAAAGGCTCATGGTTTGTGTGTGTGGGCCCTTTTTATTGGTCCATTGGTGGGTGTGGCTGTGTTTGAACTTTGGGTGGGTGTGTTATAAGGAGTGGTTGTGTTTTGGGCCTCTGTTTTGGATTTTGGCAGTTGCAGGTCAGTGATTGTGTTGTTTTTGAGCTTGTTGGACATGTTTTGTGGCTTTGTGCCATTCGAATGGTGTATTCTTGTGTTGTTTTGCTTTGTCCTGGTTGTGTACGTGCGTTTTTAACGTGTGTAGGGTGTTGGGGCCTGGGGTACGCTCCATACGTCCGCGGGTGAGGGTACGGGTCGTACATACACGGGTGGGTACGACACGTACACGGGTGTACATACACGGGTGGGGGTACGACTCGAACGTACACGGGTGTACATACACGGGGGTATGACACGTACACGGGTGTACATACACGGGTGGGGGTACGACTCAAACGTACACGGGTGTACATACACGGGGGGTGCGACACGTACACGGGGGGGTGCGACACGTACACGGGTGAACATACACGGGTGGGGGTACGACTCGAACGTACACGGGTGTACATACACGGGGGGTACGACACGTACACGGGTGTACATACACGGGGGGTAAAACACGTACACGGGTGTACATACACGGGGGTACGACTCGAACGTACACGGGTTTTACATACAGGAGGTACGACCCGTACACGGGTGTACATACACGGGGGTACGACACGTACACGGGTGTACATACACGGGTGGGGGTACGACTCAAACGTACACGGGTGTACATACACGGGGGGGTACGACACGTACACGGGTGTACATACACGGTGGGGGTACGACTCGAACGTACACGGGTGTACATACACGGGGGGTACGACACGTACACGGGTGTACATACACGGGGGGTACGACACGTACACGGGTGTACATACACGGGGTGTATGACTCGAACGTACACGGGTGTACATACAGGGGGGGTACGACATGTACACGGGTGTACATACACAGGGGGGTACGACACGTACACGGGTGTACATACACGGGGGGTACGACACGTACACGGGTGTACATACACGGGGGGTACGACACGTACACGGGTGTACATACACAGGGGGTACGACACGTACACGGGTGTACATACACGGGTGGGGGTATGACTCGAACGTACATGGGTGTACATACACGGGGGTACGACACGTACACGGGTGTACATACACGGGGGTATGACACGTACACGGGTGTACATACACGGGTGGGGGTACGACTCGAACGTACACGGGTGTACATACACGGGGGTACGACACGTACACGGGTGTACATACACGGGTGGGGGTACGACTCTAACATACATGGGTGTACATACACGGGGGTACGACACGTACACGGGTGTACATACACGGGGGTACGACACGTACACGGGTGTACATACACGGGTGGGGGTACGACTCGAACATACGGGGGCTGGGGGGGTGTTCGGCGCATATGCGGGCACATGTAGCCATGGTTGCTATGGGAGTTCGGTGCGCACGGTGTTTTTTCCATACGGTTGTAACATCAGACGCAACGGATGGATCGTGATTCCGCGGTCGGACTTCACTTTTCACATTTGTACGGTAAATCGTCCGGGGACGTGTCGGACACATTTTCCGACCCGAGGACGTGTGGGGAATTATTCCCAATGCGATTCTTATGGTCTTTTTCCCATGCGATTCGTAATTGGCAGTTTGTACGGCACTTGTACGATTCGTACGGTAAAAAGACCGGATACGAGTCGTACGGGGAATGTTTTTTACCGGATCGTGATCGGCACCAGAGTGTCTACCAGAAAGAGCCTGAGGTTAACTTGTTCTTCTGAGAGAGACTTAACCACAGACACATTATTTTTTTAATAGATACCAAAGCAGTACCTTTCTGGAGGCGGTTCTGTGAACGGACCTAAACCAGAAAGTGTTGTAGGACCGAGCAGGTGAAATGACCCTCATGGTGATTCTGGCTACCCAGACTGTAATGATTAGTGAACATTTGGAGTGACGCCTGTGTTAGATGCCTAGCAGATATCCCGGGCAAAAACTGTGAGTGCAAACGCAGTGGTGTCAGCTTTGACCCTGGTGAAATGTACCTGCAGTCGTTCTGGAGGCTGATTTTTGGCTAATGTGTGGCAGATCTTAATGCAGAGTATGATCCAGCAGGAGTGAGCCTTTTCTGCATCACTTTGCCTTTCTTTGCTCCAGCAAATCCCACAAAGAGCGATCATCCACCTGTTATTCTCTGGTACGATCAATGTAAAAGTTTAGAACTCTTTTGGGGTCCAAACAATAGAGTCTCTCCTTCTCTTTAGAGGGGTGAGGCAAACATAGAACGCCGGCAGAGTGTTAGTTTGACCAAAGTGGAATGGTGTCACAATTTTTGGGAGAAAGGATAGTCGCGTCTGCAAAACCAGTTTGTCTGAAAAGGTGGTGGTTTACGGTGGGTTTACACAGAGCATTTGAAGGTCACTAAATTATCGCACCAATGTTATGTCGACAAAGAACACTGTCTTGAAGGTTGAAGCCGCAGGAGTGGAAACAGATCAAAAAGAGTGCACATTAAATATGTGAGGACCAAATACAGTCCCACTTTGGCATAAGCATGGTAGAGGGATGAAACAAATGTTGTAAACCTTTAAAAAAAAGTACAGCAAGCAATTTAAACATTGAGTCTGGCAACCATAAAGGACACGAAAGGTACACTTTAACGGTGCTCAAAGCATAACCTTGCTGGGTGAGGACACAACAAACATCAGAACACCAGATAACTTGGCTTGGAGGTGGACAATCTGGCGTGTGCCACACCAAATCCCAAATCTGTCAAAACAACATGAGTAAACATTTTTTGTCGAGGTATGCCGGGCGGCCAAGATGACATCAACCAACTCCGGAGGAAGGTCTAAAGTGTTCAGCTGTCAAGCTCAATCTCCATGCATGAAGATGGAGATTGCAAAGGACCAGGTGCAGAGCCTTGCCTAGTTGCTGCAATAACATGTCCTCCTGGAGAGGCAGGCTGATTGGACAGCAGGTGCTTAAGTCCAGATGGGTGTGCAGAGAAAATATCGAGTTGGAAATTTTGAACTACAGAAATATCGAGTCCTGAATATCGTCAGTGAGAAATATCAACAACAAGAAGATCGTGGTCAAGAATATCGATTTAAAGGTAAGAGATATCGTTTAAAAAAATATTGAAGTCAAAAATATGGTTTGCAATAATATTGTTGTTTAAAATATCAAGTTTTTTAATTAGTGTTATGTATTTTAGTATATATTTTAAATGTATGTGATGTATTTTTTTTGTATGAGCATAGTTTATGTCTTTTAATATATGTGTTACATTTTTAGTAGTTATCAATTTTATTTTAATTAAATTTTACATTTTTTAGTTCCATAGCTGGTTGTGGGTTTGTAGGGAATAGGGAGGGAAGTAATTTAATTATAATAAACTAATGATTTTTTTTATTTATTAATATTTATTTATTGAGATATTATAGTGTTAATTGTGGGAAGTCATTTATTTTGAATTAATTATTATTTTGTTGTTAATTATTATCAATTAATTGAAAATTAAATATGGAAATTGTGTAATTAATTTTAGGTGTGGGTTGTGGGGTTTAAAGGGGTAAAGGGTGGGAAGTATTTTATTTTAAATTAATTAATAATTAGTTGTTAAATATTATTAATTAATTTATTGAAAATTACATATGGAAATTGTATAACTAATTTTAGGTGCAGGTTGTGGGGTTTATAGGGGTAAAGGGTGGGAAGTAATTTATTTTTAATTAATAATTCGCTGTTAATTAATATTAATTATTTAACTGAAAATGAAATATGGAAATGGTGTAATTATTTTTAGGTGTTGATTGTGGGTTTTACCGGGGTAAAGAGTGAGAAGTCTTTTTTTTATTAATTAATAATTAGTTGTTAATTAAGATTATTTTAGTAATTGAAAATTAAATATGGGAAAGGTGTAATAAATTTTAGGCGTGGGTTGTGGGGTTTATAGGGGTAAAGGGTGGGAAGTTAATTCATTGTTATGTGTTTTAATTTGTTTTTTAATTAATATTTATTTAATTGATAATCAATTATGTTAATCATGGGACTACACTTTATTTTTAATTAAGATGTCAGTTGTGAATTGTCTGATGTTATAGGGTAGGATGTAAATAAAATAAATGTATGTAATAATGTTTTTGTTCATAAATAATTTCTGTCTAAAATATTTGCTGGTTAAAAAATATTTTTATTCTTTAATAAAATATTTGTAGGTATTTCTGTTATGTATGTATAATATGTTTTTATTTTTTAAATTTATAATATTAAATATATTTGTATTTCAATTTTTAACATATTTATATATTTTTTAAATATATCTTGTTTTTCAAATATTTTTGTTGTTGATATTTTGTTTGCTTTTAATTTTAAATTGACATTAGTGGGAATAGTAATTTTTATCCTTAAACAATCCTACACTTTCCCTAGTGTTACACTCACTGGAGTGTGAATAGTAATTTTTACTCCTCCACTATCTAACACTTTCCCTATTGTTGCACTCATTAGAGCGGGAATAGTAATGTGTACCCCTCTGCTAGCCAAAACGTACAGTACTGTAGCACTAAATGGGGTGGGAATAGTAATTTTTACCCCTTCGCTATTCAACACTTTCCCTACTGTTGCACTCATTTGAGTGGGAATAGTCATTTTTACCCCTCCGCTATCCAACACTTTCCCTACTGCTGCATTGACTGGAGTGGGAATAGTCATTTTTATCCCTCCGTTATCCAACACTTTCACTACTGTTGAACTGACTGGAGTGGGAATAGTAATTTTTACTTCTCCGCTATCCAACACTTTCCTTACTGTTGCACTGACTGGAGTGGGAATAGTAATTTGTACCCCTCCGCTATCCAACACTTTCCCTACTGTTGCACTGACTGGAGTGGGAACAGTAATTTTTACCCCTCCGCTATCCAACACTTTCCCTACTGTTGCACTTATTGGAGTGGGAATAGTAATTTTTATCCCTCCGCTATCCGACACTTTCCCTACTGTTGCACTCATTGGAGTGGGAATAGTACATTTTACCCCTCCGCTATCCAACTCTTTCCCTACTGTTGCACTCACTGGAGTGGGAATAGTAATTTTTACCCCTCCACTATCCAACACTTTTCCAACTGTTGCTTTGATTGGAGTGGGAAATTGAAGTTTAAATATTTTTAAATAGTTTAATGTTTTAATTAATAATAGAATGTTTTTTTTTAGCATAAATGTTATGTTATTGGTATATGTATATATATTTATTTCTTACATTTTTCTATATTTTTAAAATTTTAATATAAATTTAAATTAATAGTATATTATTGTTTTACAGTAAATATATATAATAATTATTATTCATGTGTAACTTTTTTAAGTTAAGTTTATTTGTTATTATTTTTGTTAAATTTATATTACATCTATTTATTTTCTTAAATAAAGTTTATTCTTTAATAAATGTAATATTTATTATTTTATATGTATATAAAAACCGATATTTTTGACATCTATATTTATGACTCAATATCTTGGTATGAGGATGTTTTGGGTGTCGATTTTTGTCTGTGAACCATCCAGAAGCACCCTATACAACTCTCTTCGACCAATCCGGGACCACTGGGATGACTTTGGCCTAGTAGTCCTGATCTTCTTCAGAACTCAAAGCAAAAAAAGTATCGTGGAAAGGCTTACAGAAGTCCTGCGTTCCACGCTAAGGGGCCGATTACGATCCCGTTAGGAAAGCCTTCCAGACGAGACGGTACCGGAAAGCTTTCCGTACGAATCGCACCCCGGGAGCCCACTGACCGATTACGATGTGTCCGTATGTTTACAGATTCAGTTCGGTCGGACTCCATTGAATTCAATGGGAGCCTGTGTACCCAACGTGAACACAGGCTCCCAATGAAAAAAGGGGTGGGTGGGCAAAAGCGTGCACCCTGTGGCGGGCAACCAATGTGCCTGCCACACTGTACATGACTGTACATGAATCGAACGGGGCGACTAAATGGTACCCCGTGCAACCAATTCGGAGGGCCCTGGGTGAAGGGGGCCTGCTACGGGCCCCCAAAGTCCGATTCCCAAAGCCGTTTCATTTTGTCAAAACCGAGCCAGTACGTCTGTCAGAATCGGTCATCATACTCACTCATTCATAAACCGTCCCCATTGAGCTGCACGAATCGGCTCTGAACAAGTCAGACTGCCTGAATCGTGTTCGGAAACGATTCGGTCAGCCCGGACGGCTTCCTCGCATCGTACTTGGTTGTTCGGAAAGGTGGACGATTCGGTCAGAAACATAGGCTCCGAATCGGATTTGTTTAGTCCGAATCCCATTTGGAGCATTTCCTAACGAGATCGTAATCCCCCCCTAAGTTGAATGCGTCTCCCAGTGAGCGATGCCTTGGTAATGGCCATTGGGTAGAATTGCTGATATTGCGCTTTCTTTTGGGTGGTGATTAGATCTACCCAAGGGTCTCCCCTGTTGCAGGAGAGACCTTGTGCCACCTCCAGATGTAACTGCCACTTGTGATCCACTAGGCTGAGCTTGTGAACCCTAGCATTCAAGGATTGAGCTAGATGATTCACGACCAGGAAAATCCCTTGAGGGTCCAGCCTTTGATAGGGATATAATGACTCCTGGCACAGGGCCCAGAACCCCACTCCTCCCTATTTATTGCACTACAACATGGCAGAGGTGTTGTATGTAGGCACCTATTCCAGCCTCCCTTTCATGAATGGAAGGAAGGCTTTCAACCCCAACCCAATGGCCTGGAGGTCTTGGAGGTTGATATGAAGCCGGGCCTCCACCAGACACCAGAGACCTCTAATCTCCAACTCTACCAGGTGGCCACCCAAACACAGAAGTGATGCATTGGTCCCCACTGTCAGCTCGCTCTGGGTGGGGTAGGGAGAGCGGTCTGTGGCTATCCAGTAACCACCACTGCAAATATTTCTCAGTCTCCTTTGCAATCTTGAATTGGTCGAGAGGGTCCCCTTGATTTTGGGCCCACTGAGACTTCGAATCCCACTGCAGAGCATGCATATGCCACGCAGAGTGCATGACCAGCTGGGTAGAGGAGGCCACCAGTCACATAAGCCTCAGAGATGACCTCACTGAAATCCAGGACAAAGGCTGAAAGACTTGGCTCATAGCCTAAATGTCCCGTACTCTCCTTTCTGGAAAAAAGGCACCGAACCGAACCGTGTTCAAAACGGTTCCCATGACGGGGAGCTTCTGAAAAGGAGTCAGGTGGGACTTTGCATGGTGATAATGAACCCCAAAGAATAAATTAGGTTTGCCTTAGTCTAGGGGTGGTCCTGGTGTGAGCCCGCCTTCAACAGCCAGTCTTCGAGGTAGGGGAAGACTGGGACCCCTGACGTCCAAAGGTGTGCTGCTATCTCTGCCATTACTTTCATGAACACCCGAGGTGAGCTGCTGAGACCAAAGAGAACCACAGGGAACTGAAAATGCTCCTCTCCCACCAAGTGCCAGAGGTAGTACGGATGGGCCTGCAGTGTGGGTATATGAAAATAGGCATCCCCCAGGTTCAAAGCCACCACCATTCAGTCTGCAGGGTCGAGGGCAGGCAAGACCTGGGTCAGAGTGAGTTTCTTGAATTTTTCCATCTGGAGGAAAACATTGAGAGGGTGCAGGTCTACAATAGGACAAAGGCCGTCATTCTTCTTTGGCAGGAGAAAGAGGCGGGAGTAGCAACCAAAACCTCCCTCTGGTGCAGACACCCTCATAATAGCCCCTTTGGCCAAAAGAGCAAGCTCTTCCTGCTGTAAGATAGACAAAAGGTGCACTCCTTTCAGACAACCTGCAGGACCCACCTCTCTGATGTTTTGATTTGCCAACCCGGCAAAGAATCAATAGATCAGTTCAGGGCCCACTACAAGGGTTGGGCAGGTGGGGCTGCGTCGGGGCGTGGGGAAGTGGCAGTTGACTGAGTGGCTCACTGATTTTGACTGCAGGGTCATTGAGTGCTGCAGTCATGTAACTGCTGGAGGTCTGGCTGAGGCTGAAATGGCTGCTAGTATAGAGTACCTCTCTGAAAAAGCCAAAGGAACGGTAGGGCTGATGGGATGAGTGAGGACGGACAGATAAGTCCAGGGTCATGCTGTGGCCCTGTTCTCTTTGAACTGCTCCACAGCCTTATATAATTTGGCCCCAAACATGCAAGTCCATCAAAGGACATGTCTATAAGGGATGACTGGACATTACTTAAAATATTTGTTGACCGAGCCAGGCGTGGTGGTTGATGGTGATGCTGTCACCTACTGCATACACACATGCACCTGGGCACTGGCACGCCACTGAATTTTAGACAGGGGCAAAATGTGCCCCATTGGATGTTACATGCAGGCTTGAGTATAGCATTACATAAACTCATGAGGATAGCCCAGCGAATACACACAATTTTGGTCCGTAACTCCTGCATGTACATGAGTGAAAATTCTTTACGCATGACTAGTTGTGAGAATTTCCCATAAATTGAAAATCTCTACAAGCGCATATTGAAGGGATCAGTATAGTCCTAATGATAGCCGGATGACCCTAGGGGCTGAGCATAACCGTCTGAAACATGTTGACTAGAATATGTTAGAGTTAATAGTTTATCCCTACACATCCTGCTCTGTTTTTAAATCACGAAATGTCCCATAAGAATAAACCTGAAAGGAGTTCACCTGCAGCTATTTTAATTATCCTCCAGAGTCTTTAATGCTAACATAAAAATGCTCCCTTCAAAAGTAAAGTCGAGCCTGCCCGGTAATGTTAGATGCCCTGGGCGAGTTCTCTATGATGAACCATGCACAAATTGATGTTTAGGAGTTGCTTATCCTCCGCAATGTCTAGTGGAGTTAGCACAGTGAAAAATCGACATGAAAAAGATGAGACTTTCCTAATAATTTTAGATGTGTGTCAATAATATTTTGAGCGTCCGAAGCGGTTTCCTGTTGCAGTACACCTCCTCGCAATTACTCTGTGATGTGTAGGACACCTTATTACGGTCAACCACAAATCAAGGCAGGATTTACTAGAAAATACTTGATGATTTTGATATTGGCCCCATCCACAGTCATGTCTAGGTTCTAAGAAAATACATATTTTTTAAACTACTGAAAGTTCTAATTGCTACACCAACCGTCATCTACAATGATCCTAAGGCACGCAGATTCAACATTGAACGTACTTCCACTGAAGATGATATTATCATATATATTTGTGATCCAATACCACCTAAAAGCTGCCTGTGATCTCATGGTTGGGTCTTTGTAGTTTGTACATCCCCGTTACTCATCAGGCATTTCAAAGATCAGTACTCAGCTGAGGTGTGTTGCACTCCATCTCATTTGCCGGGTCTGTTCAATTACTTCGGTATGTGATCCGTCGGCTGCGCTGCCGCCTCTGGTGCAGGAAACCAGGGTTCGAGCCTGGGGGTCGCGTCCACATCCTGTGATTCTGGGCAAATCACTTAATCTCCCCGTGCCTGAATGTGTAATGTAAATACGGTGCTATGTAAAGCGCTCCAATACCTTCGGGTCGAGTTTGCGCTATATAAATATGCACAAAAATAAAATATAAGAGACAAGGATGATAGATGGTTTAAACGTCACAGCCATGACGGGCGAGATGCCACATAAATATTTCAGAGGCCAAATTGTACCTTAGTTTCTAAGAGCGTAATGAATAAATGCACAGAACACACTTTAACAGGAGAAGTGCAATGGCTGTCATGTACAAAGGCTACAATAAAGAAGACTGTCCAAGTAACTATCAAAGAAACTACAATAGATGCATAATATCATCCTTGAAGTGGAACATTATGCTGTACTAACAAACAGTACAACAAGCCGTTGATAATGCTGGACCATCATCTTTTTGGAGGGATAGCATGTTTTGTTCTTTTAATTTTTGGCGTTACTTTATATTTCAATACGTTCTCTCTGTAGCTACAAAATGAATTTCTTGTACACCTGCTTCCTGAAATTTCTAAAAGTGGTGCTCTTGGCCCTTCGGGCGCTAGGAGCCCCCAGGTTCTGCAGGCTCCATTCACCCCTAATGCTGCCCATTATTTGGTGATTTCAGGAAAAGTTGTGTGTGGATACCCAGTCAGTCAAAGGTACTTTATTCGGTTCATATCAAAAACCATAAAAGTATAGTAAATAATACAACAAATACAACGAAATCAAGACCTCTTATTTAAAATGTGACAAAGCAATACTGCACATTATTATAAGCCTTACACTAAAATCACTTATATGCAACAATACAAACACATTTAAAAAGCAAAAGCAAGAGGCTCGGACAGAATTCATAATTTCCCGCTATGTACTCTATAACCAATTTATATTTTTCCTCAGTCTCAATGCTATTGATAAAAAATTTGCTATATTAAAAATCACCCAAGGTTTTCCAACAACTGAAGATACAAAAGAGCAGGTTTAACTTGTCTGAAATCTCTATCTTTAATGAGAGGAATAATGAACTTTTTCCGAATAGGGCAAAGGTGTTTGCAAAAGAAAATAAAGTGCACAGTGTCTTTAAAAGAGAAGCTATCACAGGAACAAATCTCCAGATCCATGCCCTTCGTCCACCCTGGACGATTAGTAAGGAGAAGGTGGAATTTGTTCAGTCTAAACTTAGTTAACAGGTATCTGTGATTCATATTGTTTACAATTCTCAGGTAGGGTTCTAAACCACTGGAGGTAATTAACAACTGGTGAGCCCGTACTGTTGGTTTACATAATTCCTTTTCTTCTCTTGCTAGGTATGCCGACTGTTTATATGTGTATTTCACCCATTTCACATCCCCCTTTAATACATTTTGTGGGTGATCAAACAATTCTGGACGACCCATTTCAATGGTTAATTTTTTGACATAGTTCAACCAGGGGATAGTATTACCATGCTCAAGAGCTAAGCAATCCCTGAGAATCTCATGATTCAACTCTAATTCAGAGTTTAACCACATTAAAATCCATTTTAATAGCGGGGCTAAGGCGATGCGGTCTGAGAGATATTCTACCCCGCACTCCTGGTGAACAATATATCCAGGTGTTGACTGGGGAAGGGATAAGATATCTTTAAACCCTAGATAGAACATTCCCTTCACAGTGCAAGGTTTTAAATCTTTTGGACTTGCTACCCACAATCATTACGTGAGATTTCGAAAAGTTCACAGTTAAATCAAGCGCTTTCATAAAGTTAGCAAATATATTTAAAAGACGGTGCAGCCCCACTGCTGTGCGTGCTATTAAAGCGGCATCATCCGCATATAATAATGCTGGAATGGAAAACTTGCCCGCCCTTGGAATGTCTTGGCACGCCCCCGTGAGAGCCGCGCCCAAATCATTATTATAAAGAGTAAAAAGCAAGGGGGCTAAAATACACCCCTGCCTAACCCCTTTAGTGATCCCAATCTTGCCCGTGCAGTTACCTAGCCGGTCATATCTGACTGTGGCTGTTAGGTCCCTATGTAGGTCAGCAAGAAAATACACGATATTTTTATCTATGCCCAGTTTAGGGAGCAATCCCCAAAGTTTGGACCTATTCACTCGGTCAAAGGCCGAGGAAAGGTCCATAAAAGCTAAACATAGCGTACCCCTTTTGGCAATAGTGTATTTTCCAATTAATAAATGGAGGTTGAGGCTTTGATCTATGGTCCCTCGTCCCTTCCTAAACCCGTATTGCAGGCAGGAAAGGTTATCTGTGTCCTCCAACCAGGCACTTATTTTACCTAAAACCACTCGCCCCAGCACCTTCACTGCAGAGTCAATTAGAGAAATGGGGCGATAACAACTGGGATCACCTCTATTACCTTTCTTAAAAATGGGTATGATAACAGATTCAGACCAAGTGTCTGGAATCCCTACAACACATACCCTGTTAAAAACGTTAGTTAAAACTTTGGACCAGGTCATGAGATCGGATTTAAAAAGATCAGCTGGAACGCCATCGGGACCCGGAGCCTTGTTACTCGTCAACTTACCGATAGTGTCTGCCACCTCGCTCTCAGTGACCGTTAGAGTGTAAGGGTGAAAAATGGGGGTAAGCATATTCACCTCCTCACAATTTTCCCCTTCATAGACTGACTTAAAATGAGAGTACCACAACTGTTCCTGAATACCACAATCAAGTTGATTATTAAATTGATCATGAAAAAAGGGTTTATTTACAACAGCCCAAAATTTGGCGCTATTCCTAAGTACATCCACGGAGGTTAACTCTTCCCAGGCATCCTCCCGTATCTCCCTTCTTCTGGTTTCCAGAACTTTATTATAGTTTTTCCTTAATAAGGCCACCATGGCCCGATTCACAGGCTTACCATTCAGGGCGGCCTTCAGCTTTTTATTAGCTGACGAGCAGTTATGATCAAACCACCCTTTTTCGGCAGGATCCTTAGCTATCCCTGTACATCTAAGGTCAGCTGAAACCTGGGTACAAATTTTTGAGTAAGCCTCTAAAACCTCCTCATCATCTGCTTCCAAATTCAAACATGTGTCCAGCGCAGATCCTACCTTCCTTATTAAATTGGTATGAAAGTCTCCCGGTATTACTCTACTCCAGCTAATCCTGCGGGCCTGATCTGTTGGACGGATATCAAATTTGTCCTTTCTATTTTTATTTTTAGCTACCTCAGGCTTTGTGATCAGATCCGTGACACTGAGGACCACTGGGTTATGGTCACTAAAATGTGACCAAACCGGTGAATATCCAAGAATCCTAACTCCCAGTGTTAAACTAATGAGATGTAGTCAATAACTGAGTGACTACCATTCCCCTTGAAGGTAGGTGTCTCCTCAGCCACCATTGGTAGAATGTTCAAAGTGAGTATCCCCTTGCTCTATCAGACCTAACAAGTCTAGTGACAGGCATTTATCAGGGCAACCATGGATGTTGAAATCCCCCATAACTATGATAAAACATTCTTTTTTGTTGGCTTCCTTATAATTTGCCAAAAAAAGATGTAACATAGACAGGCGATCAGTCAGGGTAACTCTGTCATAAGAATTATAAAAGTTAATAATTAAAACATCTGCCACTCCACTCAGGGACATTTGTACAGCCAAACAGTTACGTGATCCCGTATCTAATTGAATAAGAGTGCCGGGGATAGTGGCAGAAATTAGGGTGACCAATCCACCCTTCGCCCTCCCCATATTGGATGGAACCGCCGGTATAAAATAACTGGAATACCCATCCAATGTCAGGATATTCCCTGTATCCCAGGTTTCTTGTAAACCTATAATGTCACCCAGACCCACAAATTCCCTCCAGACTGGGTCATCTATTTTATATTTGAGGCCAGCAACATTCCATGTTACCAGCTTTACAGGTGTTCCCCTGGACCCTAGATCACACTCATCTACAAGGGGGACATTTCTTACCGGTGTAACTATAGTGCGAACACTAACCTGGGTAACGGGGAAAAAAGTGTCTTCTTGAGTTCCTAGTCACTCAATTTCACCCAGATTTGAGAAGGTATCAAATCAGTTAAAGACTGGGACGGTGAATTCATAAGAATCTCTCGTTATAAGTGGGTCACTGCACACTTGCCGGATATTATGTGGGGGATAAAAGAACCCCAAAGGGAGTACATTTACATGCTCATTTAAGATTCTAACTGACCCAGCCTACCTCAAAATGTTATCCACCAGCCTGGGAGATCTAAAGCTTATGACGATGCAGTCGCCTTCTAAGCTTTTCTTGGTCTTACCCACCCACGGCACCCTTCTAATCATCAAGAAATTGTTATACAAATGCTGCCCATAACTGTTTTGTTGGATAAATAGTGGAGGGCCTTATTTTTTAATGAGGTCCAATGTTCGTTTTGACTGCCCTCAATTTTAGGGACATTAGCAAGCATTATTGTGTATGGACATGCCTCTGCTGGTAAATGTAGCGACGGTGCACTCTTAGGGGGTTGTACTAAAGGACTTAATCTCCCCACAGAACTCCCGAGACCCTGCTGCTCTCCCCGAGTAGCTCCAGTGACTTTTGGCACAAAAGATGGAATACTAGGTCCCGCCCCCTGGGGAGCTGCTAGGGGTACCGGTTGTTGAAGTGGGGTGATTAAAGAGTCCAACAAGTTGTTAACTGAGGCTGAAGCTACACTTAATGAGTGAGCTACTGAAGAACTTGGCCCCTTCTTTGGGTCCTTAGTATTAAGGTGTGTTTCAATGGACTTCAGTCGTTCTTCTATTGATTCCAACTTGGCCATTAGGGGTGAAGTAAATAACCTAAGACGTATATCCAAAATCTTAACTGAGTCCAGCATACTTCCCTCGTTGCTATGTTCAATATCTAAATTAGTACAGTCAATTCTACCCCCCCCCGATTCTCAATAACTATGGGAGGGACTATAGCTTCATTTTGATCCGACCCAGAAGCGGACTTACTATTTCTAGGCTGTTTTGCATGTTGCCGGCTACCATGAGGAGTATTTTTGCCCTTCCTTTTCGTTGGGGCAGTTTTACTACGATTGGTTGCCATGTGTGGTCCGGCCCTCGATAGCCTGGTGCAAGTAGCCACAGGGTAAGAGGCTATGCTAGTTCCAAGTAAGGGGGCAGGAGAAATCGTGGCACTGTCTGCTGCCACTGACCCATTTGAAATCATATGGGGGGGCGAGCAGACCGATGGGATATCAATAGGGGTGGGCAACGACGGAGGAGCTAAATGGCTGATGGGATCCAAGGACAATCTACGCTCAACTAGATCGATCTCCCTGGCAACGGCTGTTTCTACCTGTTTCAAATAGCCATCGAGTGTCCCCATACCCACCGCCTTCAAACCTGTTTTGCTCCTAACTTTAGCCATGCTAAACAGTATATAAACACCAGCTAATGTCTCCCCTTCACAGGTATACGCAGAATCAAACAATGTGCTGTCCCACACCACCCAACCTTACAATACAAGTTGTCAAAATACGATCACTAAATGAAAAGAAATAGGCCCAGCCCAGCCTCCTCAGGCCTCTAAGGGCCTAAGAGGGCCCGCCCTTTGCCCGGGCTTAGCCCGCGCGCATCCCGCGACGCGGAGGGAGTCTGTTCGTATTTGGCGCCTCCGGGCGCGGAAGTGGGTGTGTGTAGGGGCGGGAACACTGCCGGGGATTCTGGGTATTGTAGTCTGCTCCCTCCGCTCGGCTACCGCTACAAGCACCAGCAACGGCGGCGGGAGACAGCGGCAAGTCAAACACCAGGCACTCGCCTCGCAGGTCCCACCAGCAGCCCAACCGTCCCAACACGAGGTCCCAGGTATGAACGAACACTGAAGCAGAATGAGACAAGGCTCCCGCTCCACCGAGGGAGCCTGTTCGTATTTGGCGCCTCCGGGCGCGGAAGTGGGTGTGTGTAGGGGCGGGAACACTGCCGGGGATTCTGGGTATAGTAGTCTGCTCCCTCCGCTCGGCTACCGCTACAAGCACCAGCAACGGCGGCGGGAGACAGCGACAAGTCAAACACCAGGTACTCGCCTCGAAGGTCCCACCAGCAGCCCAACCGTCCCAACACGAGGCCCCAGGTATGAACGAACACTGAAGCAGAATGAGACAAGGCTCCCGCTCCACCGAGGGAGCCTGTTCGTATTTGGCGCCTCCGGGCGCGGAAGTGGGTGTGTGTAGGGGCGGGAACACTGCCGGGGATTCTGGGTATTGTAGTCTGCTCCCTCCGCTCGGCTACCGCTACAAGCACCAGCAACGGCGGCGGAAGATAGCGGCAAGTCAAACACCAGGCACTCGCCTGGCAGGTCCCACTAGCAGCCCAACCGTCCCAACACGAGGTCCCAGGTATGAACGAACACTGAAGCAGAATGAGACAAGGCTCCCGCTCCACCGAGAGAGCCTGTTCGTATTTGGCGCCTCCGGGCAGCAATGGCGGCGGGAGACAGCGGCAAGTCAAACACCAGGCACTCGCCTCGCAGGTCCCACCAGCAGCCCAACCGTCCCAACACGAGGTCCCAGGTATGAACGAACACTGAAGCAGAATGAGACAAGGCTCCCATAGCACTGCACAGCAATCTGATATACTAGCATACTATTTAAAATTAGGCTAAGGGTTTTAGGTTGGCACTCACCATACTTAATAATGTAATCTGGGGTATTTCAGTCTGCACATTAAAGAGCACCCCAATAAGAAGCACTTTAACAGACTGTCCCCCCGTAGAGCATCAGTTGGCCGCCCCAATAGTGATGCACCTGTGAGCATCTGCTCAACATGAAGCATTTTAACATACCTATCCTCGCAGAGCATTAATTGGCTGCCTCTGTAGAGGTGATCTCTTGAGTATTTGCTGTATCCAACAAAGCCAGCCCAAGATGAATGGCTTTTTGGCATGGCAGGAATACTCTGCCCTTTAGAAGTACCTAATAATTTGAACTATCATTCCGGCCATGCATTCAGCCTGGCAAGAGGGCTTTGGCTGGGCATACACCGCATTTTATAAAGCTGAATAAAGCACTTTAAGTTACACTCTAAGGAGCACTTTAACCTATAGCACTTTAACAAATGCAGAAAAACAGCGGATATGCCCCTATCCTTAGCTGTAGGACCCAGTTGAAAACCCCATATGCTCTGCGTATCTTGTCCTTCAGAAGCATTTTAAAATCCTACCCCAAGTAAAGCCTTAGACAGTTGTCCCCGGAACAAGCAACTTTCTTCCTCCAAACTGATGATAACATATAGCCTTTTTGCTGGGGTCTTAATACAAACAACCGCTAGGGCTATTTGTTGACATTTCTATCACAACAAATGCCAGTGATCACTGTAACTGAATGATTATTGTACATTGCAAACTTTATAAGGAGTGTGATTTTTTATTTGTCTTCTAAAGGGGCCCACTAGGTTACTGTAACAACTTATTTAATTGCACAATACATTTAATTCCGATTGTATTTTTCCTTCAATACAATATAACTATTCACGATTGCTGTTTGGACTCATTTATTTTCAAATCGGAAGGTGTGTCTTATTTCTTTAGACATGGCGTCCATGAGAATTGTGATGGACCTCAAACTGCTGTAGATTAGCCAACAGAAGTGTAGTGTATTTTGCCATACATCAGCGAGACATCTACGGAGTTAAGTCTGATATAATGGCATTGTTAACTGAAAATATGCATGCATGCATCCTCATCATTCAGGTGTTAATTATTCTAAGTTTCATATTGGCACACAACTTGAGTTGTGGTCTAACTCCTTGTCAACAGACACCATGCATGCTCCATTACAGTGCTTACATTTCGCAATAACATTACATGCCATGCATAATGGTTGTGTTAGACAGACTGCAAACCACATATGACATTTGGCATGCAATTACATAAATGGAAAATTGAATGTTACACGGTCGGTTGATGGAATGTGCCACGTATCATTGAGTGGTTTAACTAGACTGTTCTGAAAGCTTTGCTTTCACCAGGGCCAGGAAGATTGCCTTTTATCTGGCTCTCATACTGCGGACTGTTGGTTCAGATTATTCCAAGCTTTTCTTACAAAGGTATGCATTGACAGCCATCAATTTGCATATTACCTAAGAGTAGTTATCACAGTTTCAGTTGCAGCCGAAGTTACTGAATTTAATGACGATTCTGAAAAGCTCTATGGTTTGGCATAAGGCTTCCAAGATATGCTGTGTGCAGTGGGAGTTCCTGGACAAGATGTGGAAAGCGCTTCTGGGGTCACAAATTCTGTATTTCCCAAAATATAAAGATTTGTGACAGCAACAGCTTTTTACATAGTTGAAAACCCTTTTCAAAATTCGGAAAATCCTTTCCAACTTGTAAAAGGGCTGTTGCAGGGGTCAGCTGCTCTTTGCAGGCCTCCATTCCAACGTTTATATCCAAACACTGAGAGTCACTGTAGGAAGGTAGGCTCCTTCTGCATGGTTACCTCCACTTTTTGCCTGGTGCTATGCTGTTTCTGACTAGGATCCTGCTAATCAGGACCCCAGTCTCTGTGCCTAATCCCCTAAATTGGTCATGGCAAGTACTTAGGTACATCCCAGATCGGATACTGGTGTACCCTTATAAGTCCCTAGTAAATGGTACTGAGGTACCCAGGGCATAGGTACACCAGGGTTCCCCCATGGGCTGAAGCATGTATTATGCCACCCATGGGAGACCACTCAATCTGTTACTACAGGCCTGCCATTGCAGCCTGTGTAAGCTGGTGCTAGCACCACTTACGACAGTTATAGGTTTCCCTATATCTAAGGTCACTGCACTAAAACCTATAAGTCACCCCTGAAGCAGGCCTTTCAATCCTGAAGGCAGGGTGCTCAGTTCTAAGTGTGAGGGTGCCCCTGCATGAGCAGAACACACCTACAACCTCCGGAGTCCACTCTCCTGAGTTGTAAGTGCATCAGCCATTACGATACATAGAGCGGCCATGCGTCATTATGCGTTAACCAGCTCTAAACTGACTGTAACAAACCCTCTCATATTTGGTATCAAACATGTTGGAATCATACCTCCAGCACCAAAAACGGTGTGGGAGGTATGATTCCATGCACTGTAAAGCTCCTCAGGGAGGCCCTCAGTGCTCCTGATACCACACGGACAGTACAACATGGCTGCTGCCGACCAGAGACACGATTCTGCCCACCTGCTGCTGAGCCAAGCTCGAGCCGGGGAAGGCAGAACAATAGGTACCTGTCACAGGGAGTTGTGACCACCTCCCAGACAGATTTAGTGTATTGGGGCCGGGTGGGAGCGCTTGCCAGGTCCACTCAGCTTGCTTGAGGGGCTCATTTGGTGCCTCCTTTCATTGTCCAGTTCAAACCAGCTCAAGAGCCGTTGACTTCCGCTCTGGTGTGAAATTGGACAAAGGACATGGGAGTATCCTCCTCACTGTCCGGCCCCTCCCCTGGGAGGGAACCCTTAATCGTCCCAACCCTCTCCTTAGGGTACTTAAGGGCTTACCTGTAGGTGGGTCCCTAGATTCTTCGACAATCTGGGCACTCTGGATATCGCTCGACTTTGCTCTGAGCATCAAGATTGCAACTGGGAAGACTCCTGCTGCTACTGGTCTCGTCACCCTGCTTGTCTGCTGCAACGTCCGTGCCTGTGCTCCATACAGGAACCTTCCAAGGCCTGCGGATATCCAAGACACCTGATGGAATCGACCTTTGAAGTGAAGGAGTCACTTCCTTGCATCTGCGGGCACTGCAACAAAGCTGACTGGTCTGCGGATACTGGGCTAACACAGACTCCTAAAGGCTCAGCAACACAGGTGGTGGTTCTTCACATCCCTCGAGGCCCGCCCTGTCCTCTCACCAAGTTTGAGGCCTATACCCCTTGTCGGTGCAGCAGGAACCAAACCCCTGTGCATGCGTCGACTTGCTGTCGCAAAGGCTTGTTATCTTTCTTCCACCAAGATCTTCGGGCTCCAAGTAACCTCAACCTCAAGCATCTCATGTGACCAATATCTTTGTCCTCACCACATCACTTGCATCGTAGGCCTGCATCTCTGGTGAGCTGCTTGAGGTCCTCTTGCGACTCAGTGCCTCCGGCCTGTGGGTCTTCTTGATGGTTTTCTTTGAGTTCAGCGGGCTCCCCTAATTGCTTGGTGCCTGCTCTAACTCCCCTGCTTGTGGTGACTCACCTGGACCTTGCTGGCCCCGACACTGCACCTTTTCGGCTTTCCATGTTGGTTGCAGTTGCCAAGGCTTGTTGGTGCTCTTGACGGACACCGACCCCTCAAATCTTGACATCCGACGTGGAACAGCTCATGAATGGCTCCTGATCTTCCACAGCATCGCCTGGTCTGCACAGCTGCAGGTCCATGTTCATCGTCAGCTCTCCTACAACACCCAACATCAGTGGGCATTCGTCTTCCGTGCCTCCTGGTCACTCCTGAGTGGCAAAGACTCTGTCCCCTCTGCTTCTCATCTTGAATCCACCTTTGGGTTCCACCTGACACTTTTACCTTCTTCAGCAGTGGCATCTTACTGAAGTCCTCCATTTAGTTCGACTGCGGTTTCCGACACCACTTCACACCTATGCATCTGACTTCCCCAGTGTAGGTATCCTGGTTCCTAGGGTATCCATGGGTGGGGTGGCTCTCCAACCTTCTGTCTTCCATTGGGGTTTCATCAGAGTCCACTGGGAAAGGTCTTACTTTAAAATTGCAATCGCGACTTACCCGTTGACTGGTATTGAGCCCGCGATAGTGTTCCCAATCTGCACACGGCCTACGTGGGGTTCCTGGTTACGTACCTCATGTGGTTCCTTGGGTCCCTGGCACTTCTACGTCTTCTAGGTATAGTCTTGAATTGAGTCGTGGTACGCATACCACTATTTTAGTATATGGTTAGGCCTCCCCCTGGCGACAGCTGTGTATTCGTGCTACTTACCTGTTTTTATTGCAAAGTATTGTGTGCATTGTGTATATCTCCGGGTAGAAAGTTATCTGTATGTGTTAGTGAGTGTCTTATAATAAATACATATATCTTTAAATACACTGTGTGGTTCTTTTTCACTTAATCTATACCAATAAGAGTATGCCCTGGTAAAAGAAGCTTCTTTACACTCCTTCTGGACTAAGCCTGAAGGCTGCTCTCCACAGCTACCACTTAGAGAGCTTCATAAGGTTGTCTAAGGCCACTAAAATCACCATAAGGGTTGTCTGGGTTAGTGCAGGGTGCCCACTTATATAAGTTTGCACCATATACTAAGCCAGCTTCTCACAGTCACAAATTGCTACCTGCTTAATTCATATTTATTAGGCAGCTCATTTTCGGCCAATTAGCACACAGGTAACATCACAAATTGCATTCCCATTCGCAAACCAGTTGGTGTGCAAAAGATATCTTTACGGTTGCATTGTATATTGTGTACTCTCACTGTGATTGTTTTTTCACTTCCATATTTTTTATTATACTTTTTATGTATAATGTTTCATACTGGGTTAGCAAACACCCTTGAGAATTAATACATTCATAATACAATTTGACAAAAACAAGATGCCATCTAGAACTAACATATTCATCATCAGCGTTGTGTAGTATTAGTTTAACAAATACATTACCTTCATAAACAAATTATATCACATTTCATATTGTTAAAATCGTTCTATTGAACAGCAAACGAGTCCAATATCGGCACCAAGAACTGAAATTGAATTGAGGAAAATTTTGAGTTGATCATTGAGAACAGTTGAGAGTGATTCACAGCTACTCAGCACATGAGCAAGAGTCATATTAATATTACAACTGCAGAAGCGACAGTTGCTAATAACTTAAGTATTTGTTCTCTATCTCTTGCATTACGACATAATATAAACATTTACATATAAAACACAAGACACAAACACCCAAGAGCTTGTTGCAAAAACTGACACACAACTTCATATTAATGACCAATCACTACAACAGAATCGCGGCAAACTTAATAGATGAGCTCGCCCCCCCCCCCCACCAAACGTAAGAGGCAAAAAATAAACCTCTCATACAAATGGTTTACCAGGGAACTAAACGGAGATTGACAACAGTTTAGATTAGTGGAGAGAAGATGGAGACAAAACCAGTCTTTCATGACTCTTTTCACAATCTGTAGGTAAGCTGGCCCAATGAATCAAATCTAAAGAAAAAGGTGAAGAGTTATCAGAATACTTCTATAAAAACCAAAGCTTGAACAAGTACCCCCCTACCAACCCTATAGAGACCTTTCCATTCACTATATCCACAAAAAGTTACAAACTGAAGAGAGTTCAGGTTGGTCAGCCACTGCAAACTCTTTACAATTGTAGCTAACACAAAATTAGTACATATGGCACGATGTCAGCCCATAGCTGGAGATCATACCTCCCCAGCACAGCTAACGAATTTGCTGCTCTAACCGTCATACCTAACATTGATGAGAAACACTTGCCATTATTATCCAAGCGTCTGCCCTGCTTGTCCGGAGGTGCAGAGATCAGAGCAGAGGGATTCTTCCATCTTCTCTGGGCTGCCTGCATAATTACAGAGTCTGGTTCAGGCTGACTGGTCAAACAAGCTGGGGCATCTTCAGGGGCTTTGTATTTCTTGTCAAGGCATGGATGAACCACTGTTACTGTAGCTGGATTTTTTATGACTTTCATGCCCTCCTCCCAGATATGGCTGACAATAGGCATATACCTTAGGCTTTTTTTCAAAGGTGCCTTAAAATCATATAAAAACAGTCCATCTGTTTGGTGGGCATGGGGAGGGCAAATCTCTTTGCTGCCCTTTCTAACAAACTATGGAACTCCACAATAACCTCCAGTGGAAAGTCCATTGGGGTGGGTGATAGAGATGATGGTGTAGGGATGAGATAGCCATCCCATTCCGCCCTCAAGTAGCTCCCCTACTTCTCGCTCCTCATCAGAGGTATCTGGATCATGGAGCAGGGCTGTCTGTGGTATATGCCTTTCTGGGATAGGCAGTATCATAGGTCTTTGTGCTGAAGTGGATGTTGAACAGTGGGTGATCTGGCAGGTGTGGATGCCTGTGGGGCTTCAGGTGTAGTAGGTAGAAACCTTTTCCTATAGTCTGCCATCATAAACTGCAAATCTGAAACCAGAGAGCAAGGTTGATAAACCATCTCTCCTTGGTATGAGTGATGATACTGTAAATGGAATGAATATTAATGTTGGTCATATTCCTCCTCATAGCCCTCCTCCTCTTCTTGGCATTTAACATGCAACTCTGAGCGGATGCGTGCGCCCCAAAGCTTCGGTCATCATCAGATTCTTCTTCCACAAAAAGATGTACTGGTATCATGCTTGGAGAAGTGCTGATGTTAACAAGCTTAATTTCCTTTGTTTTTAAATTTTTTAAATTTTTCTGTCATCCACAAGGTCGTGGACGAGGTCCTTGGCAGGGTCGGTAAACTGTTATGCACCATCGGTGGTGTAGTCATCGATGGTATCACCCTCATCTGCGAGGATCTCAACTTCGACAGAGGAGTAGTTGATGGAGCCTTTGTCAACGAGCTAAGGAAAATCTTAAGCGTCAACGGTCTAGTCAAAGATGTCGCCGATGAGGATGTCGTTGTCGAGAAGGAGAAGGCTCTGGACAGTGTAGTAATCATAGCTGTTGTCACTGTCGATGATGCCATGGTTACTAGACTGCTACTGTGCAATATTTAGGATCCAGCAATGTAGAAACCATGGAAGAAATGTTCTAACCACATTGCTTGCATAATTTCAGTAAATCCAAAATTGGCAGAAGCCTTCTCAGTCCAGAAATCAAAGCACTGGTACAGCCGACTCCTGCCTATGGTTGTTGTGCACACCTACAGTAATAAGATGAGGAGAACTGTGATGTTGAAAGTGGCATGTTGAGACTGCTGACACTCCCACCTAGTCTATATCACAAAAAAGAATAATCAACAATCATGTAGACCCTAAACACAACGAAGCCTGGCTGCTAACTAACATGTTATCCATCAGGAGTAGTTTATAAGTTGTAAAGGGACATATATGCAAACTGAGATGCTATATGTTTTGCATTAACTTTCCGTTATAAGCGTTACTACAAGGTAACTGCAGCACGATTGGAGCACACCTTCACATCTCATGCACAACACTGAACATACCAGATATGGGCTACACTATAAACTAACACTTTATCAATTATATGTAACTAAGTAATGGCAACCACTATTAAAGTTTTTTGGGGTCCTCATAAAGGTATGTGTTAGACTGGGCATTTTTTGGCATCTTTTCCTTGTATTTTTGCTTTCTGACCTCCTGTATTTGATGGTATGCTGGACTACATTTTTGTGTCTCTGCACACTTTACCACTACTGATCAGTGCTAAAGTGCAAGTGCTCTCTCTGTAAATTTTGTTATAGATTTGTATTTTCAAGATTGGCTTATTTGATTTACTAGTTAGTCCCTAGTATTGAGCAAGGGTGTGCCCGGGCCTGTAAATCAAATGCTACTAGTAGGCCTGCAGCACTGATTGTGCCACCCACACAATTAGCCTTTCAAATGTGTCTCAGACCTGCCTCTGCAGTGTCTTTGCACACAGTTTTAAACTGCCATGTCGATCTGGCAAGGGCACCCACTTGCCATGCCCAACCTTCCCTTTTATTATATGTAATCCAACCCTAAGGTAGGCCTAAGGCAGCCCCATGGGCAGGGTGCAGTGTACTTAAATGGTAGGATATGTAATAGTGTTTTTACATGTCCTGATAGTGAAATACTGAGCATTTCGTTTTTCATTATTGTAAGGCTATCTCTTCAATAGGTAAACATAGGGTCTGGCTGGAAACACCTTTCCAGTGCAGGTTCCCGATTGGAAGATGATAGAAAATTGGAGTTTGGGATGTTTGAACTCACAATTTAAAAATACATCTTTTAGTACAGATGTTTTTTTAATTGCATGGTTGAAATTGCTGGTTTTAGAAAGTGGGTATTTTCTTGCTTAACCATTCTGTGCCTGCCTGTGGAACCCACGTCTGGTTTAGACTTACAGGGGCTGTTTGTGCATTCACTCCTGACACTCACACAAAGGAAGTCGAGGTGTGCCCTGCATATCCTGATGGGTCTTCCTGAGCTAGAGTGGTGGGATGAGTTGTCACTGGCACCTGAATAGGGCTGGACCTGTCCTGCACAAAGAAATCACCACCTCCTAGAGAGTTTCAGGGACAGAACAGGAAATAACTGGATCTTGTGAGCAAGAAGGACTTTTCTTTGAAGTTTACCAATGTCAAAGACCAGAACTGGTATAAGTTTTGGGGTACTGACCCCAGAACTTTATAACTCTTTTGCACTAAGGAAATTGCCAAAAAGAAGAGCTAGAGAAGTTGTCAGGAGGGACTTCCACTTTGCTGTATTGGCCAGCAGCTTACTGCTTCTGTCTTGGGCAGTGAAAAGACTGGACATTCTGCAACTTATTTCCTGAGTTTCTCCAAGGGCTTGAAGTAGAGTTTGCCTCCTGTTGGAAGTCTCAGGAACATCCAAGATGTCTGGTTCATCTGCCAACAGCACTGGTGTAGGAAGCTTGCTCTGTACATACAATACCAAAGGGGAAACATCCTTTACCACGCAACCATTACAACGCGGTATGGTTACATTGTGGTTTTAACAACGCAAGTCGTTACACCGACTTGCACTGGAGGGCGCTGTAGGATAAGGAATAGTGTGAATTACTTTCCAACACCTTCCCTACTGTACGCAGACTGGAGTTGGAATAGTAATTCACACTATTCCTATGTCCAGCGCCCTCCAACGCAAGTCGATGTAACGACTTGCGTTGTTAAAACCGCGATGTAACATACCGCGTTGTAATGGCACGCGTTGTTACATCATACATCCCCAAAGGGGAAACATCCTTTACCACGCAACCATTACAACGCGGTATGGTTACATCGTGGTTTTAACAACGCAAGTCGTTACACCGACTTGCACTGGAGGGCGCTGTAGGATAAGGAATAGTGTGAATTACTTTCCAACACCTTCCCTACTGTACGCAGACTGGAGTTGGAATAGTAATTCACACTATTCCTATGTCCAGCGCCCTCCAACGCAAGTCGATGTAACGACTTGCGTTGTTAAAACCGCGATGTAACTTACCGCGTTGTAATGGCACGCGTTGTTACATCATACATCCATACCAAAGTAAGGTATAATGTGCACATTGTCCAGGGAATCCCCAGAGGTATAGCAGAGGCTAAATTAGGTAAGTACTAACAGTTCTTTTTGTGGTAGTGTGAGTGAGCAGTTAGGCTTTTCCAGAGGGTGTGTTAAGTATTTATTGTATTCACTCAATCAAGGATTGATTACACACACAGAATCCAGACCAATTAGGTAAGTATAACAAATGTATACTTATGTTTTATTTTAGAACCAAGTAGGACTTGGCACAGGTGAGTAAAATATACTCTTAAACGGAAGACTGTTAGGGGGAAATGCAGTTGCGGTTGAATATGCAGTTGTTACAGGTTTGTATCACTTTAAAATGCAGTTAGAATTATACAGAAAGTACTTTTAGAATACCTTTCAGTTACTTTGGATAACTTTGAGTACGGTGAGTGGTATGCCTAGATACCACACCTTAGGAGCTCATAATACAAGGTAGATATGACTTTTTATACTTTGCAATTGAGTTCTCTTTTCTCCATACATCAACAGTTCCCCAAGGTCTAGATGGGAACTCGAGTTGCACCACCAGCGGCATTGGGACGGTAGGGTGCAGAGTGCAGGGGCCCAATGTTAGCCAATGGGGCTAAGGGGGCCTTCAGTTAGGGACTGCTGTCAAGCAAGCCACTTGGTTGTGGGAGCAAAGGTCCTAAGTTTAAGGTCAACACTGCAGGGGCCAACATCCAGCACAGAAGCTGCAGTGGGCGGCCGGGTGCAGGGTGCAAAACGGGGGTCAGGGACCCTCTGCTTTTCAATGGAGACCTTTGGTTTTGCAAATTTGCTGCAGGCTTGGACAGGAGACATTCTGAAGGCGACCACTGGCTGTAGAGGTAAGTTGGGATCTTGGGGGATGCCTGGACACCGTTGGTTGGGCCACCCAAGGCCGTGGGGCGTTGGGTGCAGGGGTGTCTTCTGGCGTAGAGTTTTCTTACCTGCTCCGGTCGCGGTCGAGGGGACTCTCCAGCTTGAGGCTGCAGTCATCGTCTTGAGGGAGGTCGGTGATCACCAGATCAGGACTGCTGGGGAGAGACGTTGTGGTGTTGTACCACTCAAACTCGGTCAGTGGGTGTCGGGTGCAGAGTGGTACAGAATCGCGGAGTCGCCGGAATCCGGATTCTGTGGTGAGTCTTTGCTTGAGCAAATCCGGTGCTCACGGGAGACAAAGTCTGTAAGATGGCCGCAGGGCAGGTCCTCCAGGCTCTGGGAGTTTCTGGCTACTAGACTCGCTGGGGTTCTTGCTGTAGGCAGGTTGTAGATGGGACAAGCCAGTAGGGCTGGGGCCAAGACAGTTGGTGTCCTCTTCTTCCTGGGTCAGCATGGCTCTTCGGTCCTTCTTCTTTCTTCCTCGAATTTGAGGAGGCAAGGTTCAGTTTGTCCCTAAATACTAAAATTATAAATGTAGGGGCATTAAAGGGGTGTGCAGGTCGGGACCCATTCCTTTGGGTGGTTACACCTCCTATTATGCTACCCTCCAGGGGGATGGGCATGAGCCTCTTCCTAATTGGCTGAGTTGCCCCCATCTTCAAGATGGGGGAATTGAGATGTGTGCTTCACCTCGCCTCCTCCACCTGAGGGGTGGGGTCGGCAAAGGTGGGCACACCGTTCTTCCTAGTTAGGTTTTCCAGCTGATTTCCCATCCTAAGTGGGGGCCAGAACTGGTGGGAGCCAGTTGCTGGGGGCAGCAAAAGGCAGGGACAGCTTCCAAAGGCAGCAGGCCTTTGAG
Organism: Triturus cristatus; assembly: GCF_964204655.1. Taxonomy (NCBI): domain Eukaryota; kingdom Metazoa; phylum Chordata; class Amphibia; order Caudata; family Salamandridae; genus Triturus; species Triturus cristatus. Next base: position 167,005,388 of record NC_140595.1, on the reverse strand, counting down.
GCTTCCCCTATCATGGACCCAGCCCATCTTGGGGGAGGAGGCAAGACACCTCTGCCCAGGATGGCCTTTGTTTCTGGACCCAGAGAGCGAAGGATCTCTACCCAGGGCTCCAGAAACCTATCTGATGGTGGCAAATGGCGGGTAGCCATTCAGTAACCACACCAGGGCTGGTTGATTTTTAAGGGGCATCTCTAAGATGCCCTCTGAGTGCATTGCACATTAAATCCAACCCTTTCATCAGTGTGGGTTTAATGTGCTGAGAAGTTTGCTACCAAACTGCACAGTTTTTAGTAAAGCCACTATGGAGCTGTGGAGTTCGTAATGACCAACTCCCAGATCATATACTCTTTATGGCTTTACTACACTTACAATGTCTAAGAATGAACTTAGACACTGTAGGGGTACAGGGCTGATGCCACTGTATCCCCACCTTAGGGCTAGTGCACCCTGCTAGAAGGGTGACTTACCTAGGCCATAGGCAGTGGGTTGCAGGCATGGCCCACAGAGATTTGTTGAAAATGGGTGGTGGGCGCACTCGTTTTTTAGGAGATAAACTGAGATTATGACGGTAGGCGTGCAATATTGCCTTATGCTTGCGTGGCACGTAGTATGAAGGAAAGGGGGTGGCCTAGTATAAAATTTACCAGGACTGCAATATGCACAGCTATAAAATTGTTTCAACATTTAATTCATTTCACTTCAAAATAAACAATGATCATATGCAATTTTATCATGTGAGCTTCCACAATATACATGATCATTCAATGTGTATACATTTATACAGTAATAAACACAAGTTACTAATGAAATAATTTTTCAAACACCCAATGCATTTCGGGACATTTGTGGTCCCTTCTTCAGGGGTAAACTGTTGGAGAAGAAAGGAGAGTGTATGTCAGAATCTGCACGGTGCGTGAACAGAATGTCGTGTTTTTTAATTTAATAATGAGGTATACGATACCTTTCAGTAGTTCACATGAGTTACATGTTTGTATTCTGTGGAGAGAGTTCAAGACAATGAAAGTATAAGAACAACTAATCTCTCTGTGAATTAATAATGATAAATAATGCAAGGAGCCCCGATTTCGTACCTGGACAGTTATGTCATTTTACACGATTCTCATGTTGCTAACGAGGAAGAATCTGCAGAAATAAAAACTCTATATTAACTACGTTGTGTGAAGCATTATGTCTGGATACACTCAATGCTTAAAGCCAAGCTCACCTTAATAACAACAGTTCAGGTGGCGGTGAAAACCGTTACTGGAGCAGTATATTACTGATCTGAAAATAAAGGACAAACCTTACATTCCAGTCAAATTTTAAGTGCAAGCCCATAGAAATGGGGTCGTAAAGTATAACGTCCTTACCGATTCGAAGAAACGTTCGTGATGAAGTATGTCTCGGTCGAAGTTGGTAGTTCATCAGTATCAGGTGAGTAAATAACCGCGCTGTAAAGCGTGGACATAGAAACTAAAAAAAGACTACGAAGCACCATGATCGCGAAGAAAGATTCGAGCGTTACCTCTGCGCTCAATACAAATCTACGAAATCTATTCACCTTAAGTGCAGTGTATAGATCATCTGGTTGAAAAATAGAATATTATTAGAACCATCGAAAATGGTTCGAATAATTTTCAGAGTAAAATGAAGACGCGATGAAGCATGCTTAGTGTGCCCGGGTCGTATGTCAATAAAGTTCTGAAAAAAATGAAACCTGAACGAATGTTGTTGATCGATGTATATAAATTATGTGACCGCCAGAGTGTACCTGGCTTCATAAAATAGTGTGAGTGAGCGTAGTTTATACGCTGAATGTCAGCAACAGTATATCAATTTAAACATAATCAAATAATACATATGAATCATATGGTCAAACATAACGTCAACAAATATAAAACATGATCATAATCAAATATTACGTTTTATGGTCTATGTCTCAACTTAATTAAGGAGACAAAATCATTTGACGCACAGAGCGGATCAGTCACACAACAATTACGCCAACTGGAATACCTCACCAGAAGAGAATTGAACCAACGTTTACACGCTTCTACACTTATACAATACCATCGAGTCAAACGGATCCCGCGTGGTTTAAGACTATCGATACGTCCAATGCTTTTCAGGCTTCAAAACAACCCACAATTCATGGAAAAATGGTACTCCATTTTAAATAAATGTTCTCTGGATCTGATACTGCTGATAATTGAGGAACTGTCCAAAACAATTCGGGATTTAGAAGAAGAAATAAACACTTTAAAAACTGAATTATCAACAAGAATGGAAGTTGAACCATGGGGACAATTCCTAGAAAGTCTCAACCTTAAACTAGAGAAATATGGAAAAGAGTTACAAGAAACCAAATTGCGAAAATTTAAGAGAGATACAATTGATTATAAGCTGAATGAAGTTTATACTTGGGCCGATGTATACACACAACGAAGATTTACCACCAAAAAAACCACCCAAGCATCCTCAGAGGAAAGTGTTGTATCCGATTCAGACATTGATACTCAGAGAGCTTCATTTACAGGCAGCGCCAGTTCAAAATCTACGACCAAACCACCAACAGAAAGTTCGTCAGGTGCAACACCTAGCACTTCAGGTTCTTCATCTTCTTTTTTGGACTCCAGCAGAGAGCAAGGGAGACCCCCAGACAAGAGTCAAACCAAAACAATCAGCGGTACCGAAAAACAAGGAGAGGAAAAGGACAAAGACAAAAGCAAAAAGGGCCTGAGGAGCCAAACAAAAGCCTCATCATAAATATCTCTTCTCTAAAACTAACATCGTTCGAGGAAAAAGTACTGAACAAAGGCATGTCCTTTGTGAGCACCTATAACAGCACAGAATTGGAGACAGAAGTAGCTCTATATAAATTCATGAGAATCTTGAGACTTCGTAACTTTTTCACCAACATTTGCCCCCAAGACACATCGGATAACTCTACTACAGATGTATCACTCCCAATTTTCAAACCAAAGAGCACTTTTGTTGCTCCAGTGTCCCACAAAACTCTGGACACATTTGAACTATTGGTACAACAAGACCTAAAAAAGATAAAATATTCTAGTAAAACAAACAATCTGAGTAGAGCGGAAAAAAGTGTTTTAATCAGACTCGCCAGAAACCCAACAATTACAATATCAAAAGCAGATAAAGGGGGAGGATTAGTAATCATGAACTCCGAGCATTACCAAAGGAAAGTTCTCGAACACATCACAAACGAAGACACTTATGGAAAACTTGATAAAGACCCTACAAAGGAAATTTCCAACAATCTCAATCTCATGTTGGATAAAGCGGAAGAACTTAATTGGATTGACTTACCAAAAAAAATAGAATATTATTAGAACCATCGAAAATGGTTCGAATAATTTTCAGAGTAAAATGAAGACGCGATGAAGCATGCTTAGTGTGCCCGGGTCGTATGTCAATAAAGTTCTGAAAAAAATGAAACCTGAACGAATGTTGTTGATCGATGTATATAAATTATGTGACCGCCAGAGTGTACCTGGCTTCATAAAATAGTGTGAGTGAGCGTAGTTTATACGCTGAATGTCAGCAACAGTATATCAATTTAAACATAATCAAATAATACATATGAATCATATGGTCAAACATAACGTCAACAAATATAAAACATGATCATAATCAAATATTACGTTTTATGGTCTTTGTCTAAGGGAGTTCAGGAAAAAAGGACCAGTGTGTGGGGAAATATATGTGCGTGTAATGTCAGGTAGGAAATAAACGTGGGTTGAATGCATTATAGGTTAAAGTGCTTTCATATTGAGTCGGGGTCCCAAGGTGGAGTACAAGTATCAGATATGAATATTCTTTTAAAGAAAGCAAGCCATCTCAAATTTGTCGTTGAGTCCGTGCGGAGTAAGAGTTTTAAGCTTCTTAATCCAGAATGCCTCTCTTTGTAAAAGATACTTTGAATTGTCGCGATCTGTGTGTTTTGGTACTTCTTCGATGATCTGAAATTTCAGTTGGGCAATTTGGTGCCGTGAGTCCTCCCAGTGTGTCGCTAAGCTAGACGTCGTGCTTTTGGTGCGTATTTTGCTTTTATGTTCCGTCAATCTGATTTTCATTTTCCTCTCTGTTTTACCGACGTATAGTAGCCCACAAGGGCATTTTATTGTGTAAATAACATTTTCTGAGTTACATGTTGTGTTGCTGTGAATTTTAATTTTTTGACCCGTGGATGGATGCAATAAAGTATCACCTGTTATTACATTGTTGCAATGCGTACAGTTCCAGCATTTCTGTGTGCCTTTACTTGGTTCAAGAGACCTTATTGGTTTTTGTTTTTTAGATAATAATTCTTTCAAGTTTTGGGCTCTTGTGAAGGCGAATAGTGGTTTCTCTTTGAAGAGATCTTTGAAGTCCGTTTCCAATTGGAGTAAGTTCCAGTGCTTGTTGATAGTTTGTTTAATCTTCCTGGATGCTGTGGAGTATTTAGAGACAAAAACTGTACGTGTGCTCGTGTCTTTTGGAACTTTCTTCAGCAACTCTTCACGTGGTCGGGTCTTGACTTTGTTTAGTTGTTCTAAAACAAGTTTCTCAGGATATCCTCTGTCTGTATAGTTCGTTATTTGTTGATGCCATGTGGATTCACATGCCATATCTGTAGAAGAAATTCTTCTCGTTCGCAAAAATTGGGACACTGGTAGATTCCGGATCAACGAAGGAGGATGGAAACTGCTGAAAAGCAGAGCATTATTTCTGTCTGTTGGTTTTTTGTACACACTCGTTTGTATTTCGCCTTGTCCAATGTCAATCCATACGTCTAAAAAAGCAATAGATTTGCGGCTTATTGTATGAGTGAATTGAATTCGAGGATCAATCAGGTTAAGTGTCCGTATGTTATTGATAAGTTCTGGTTCTGACTGATTCCAAATGAGGAAGATGTCGTCTATGAAGCGTTTGAAGAATATAAGACCTTCTTTCCATGTGGGGTCCCGGAGGATATAGTCATGTTCGAATTTTGCCATATACGTATTAGCGTATGCTGGTGCTCCTGGAAATCCCATAGATGTTCCATTTAGTTGTATGTAGAACTTTTCTTCCCAACAAAAGTAGCTGTTTTGTAAGCAAAACTCCAGTAGTTGTATAATGAAATGCTTAGGTATTTGTGTATTTTCTTGTTGCAATAAAGCCCATTCAACTGCTTCAATTCCGTTAGCATGTGGTATCGAAGTATATAATGCTACTACATCAATAGTGCATAAAATCCAATTTTCTGTATTTAGGTAATTAAACATTTGTAAGTTTCTCAGGAAGTCCGTAGTATCTTCAATGTAAGTCTCCCAATTTTGAACAAATGACTGTAAGAATGTATCAATAAACCTGCCTGGTTTTTCAAATATTGAGTCGCATCCGGAGACGATAGGTCTAAATGGAGGATCCATCAAATTTTTGTGGATCTTTGGTAGTAGGTAAATTTTGGGTCTCCTTGGGAAGTCAGTCCAGAGGTATTTTTTGGTTGGTAAGTCAATCCAATTAAGTTCTTCCGCTTTATCCAACATGAGATTGAGATTGTTGGAAATTTCCTTTGTAGGGTCTTTATCAAGTTTTCCATAAGTGTCTTCGTTTGTGATGTGTTCGAGAACTTTCCTTTGGTAATGCTCGGAGTTCATGATTACTAATCCTCCCCCTTTATCTGCTTTTGATATTGTAATTGTTGGGTTTCTGGCGAGTCTGATTAAAACACTTTTTTCCGCTCTACTCAGATTGTTTGTTTTACTAGAATATTTTATCTTTTTTAGGTCTTGTTGTACCAATAGTTCAAATGTGTCCAGAGTTTTGTGGGACACTGGAGCAACAAAAGTGCTCTTTGGTTTGAAAATTGGGAGTGATACATCTGTAGTAGAGTTATCCGATGTGTCTTGGGGGCAAATGTTGGTGAAAAAGTTACGAAGTCTCAAGATTCTCATGAATTTATATAGAGCTACTTCTGTCTCCAATTCTGTGCTGTTATAGGTGCTCACAAAGGACATGCCTTTGTTCAGTACTTTTTCCTCGAACGATGTTAGTTTTAGAGAAGAGATATTTATGATGAGGCTTTTGTTTGGCTCCTCAGGCCCTTTTTGCTTTTGTCTTTGTCCTTTTCCTCTCCTTGATTTTCGGTACCGCTGATTGTTTTGGTTTGACTCTTGTCTGGGGGTCTCCCTTGCTCTCTGCTGGAGTCCAAAAAAGAAGATGAAGAACCTGAAGTGCTAGGTGTTGCACCTGACGAACTTTCTGTTGGTGGTTTGGTCGTAGATTTTGAACTGGCGCTGCCTGTAAATGAAGCTCTCTGAGTATCAATGTCTGAATCGGATACAACACTTTCCTCTGAGGATGCTTGGGTGGTTTTTTTGGTGGTAAATCTTCGTTGTGTGTATACATCGGCCCAAGTATAAACTTCATTCAGCTTATAATCAATTGTATCTCTCTTAAATTTTCGCAATTTGGTTTCTTGTAACTCTTTTCCATATTTCTCTAGTTTAAGGTTGAGACTTTCTAGGAATTGTCCCCATGGTTCAACTTCCATTCTTGTTGATAATTCAGTTTTTAAAGTGTTTATTTCTTCTTCTAAATCCCGAATTGTTTTGGACAGTTCCTCAATTATCAGCAGTATCAGATCCAGAGAACATTTATTTAAAATGGAGTACCATTTTTCCATGAATTGTGGGTTGTTTTGAAGCCTGAAAAGCATTGGACGTATCGATAGTCTTAAACCACGCGGGATCCGTTTGACTCGATGGTATTGTATAAGTGTAGAAGCGTGTAAACGTTGGTTCAATTCTCTTCTGGTGAGGTATTCCAGTTGGCGTAATTGTTGTGTGACTGATCCGCTCTGTGCGTCAAATGATTTTGTCTCCTTAATTAAGTTGTAAATTTCATTTGCGTCTTCTGTTGTGTAAACTTTGGTTGTGGCTCGATTTTCAGTAATACTGGAGATAGATTCGAAAGACATTTTTATGCGGTGCAGTCCACCGAAGTCGCAAAAGTGAAAACGTTGAAAATGGGTGGTGGGTGCACTCGTTTTTTAGGAGATAAACTGAGATTATGACGGTAGGCGTGCAATATTGCCTTATGCTTGCGTGGCACGTAGTATGAAGGAAAGGGGGTGGCCTAGTATAAAATTTACCAGGACTGCAATATGCACAGCTATAAAATTGTTTCAACATTTAATTCATTTCACTTCAAAATAAACAATGATCATATGCAATTTTATCATGTGAGCTTCCACAATATACATGATCATTCAATGTGTATACATTTATACAGTAATAAACACAAGTTACTAATGAAATAATTTTTCAAACACCCAATGCATTTCGGGACATTTGTGGTCCCTTCTTCAGGGGTAAACTGTTGGAGAAGAAAGGAGAGTGTATGTCAGAATCTGCACGGTGCGTGAACAGAATGTCGTGTTTTTTAATTTAATAATGAGGTATACGATACCTTTCAGTAGTTCACATGAGTTACATGTTTGTATTCTGTGGAGAGAGTTCAAGACAATGAAAGTATAAGAACAACTAATCTCTCTGTGAATTAATAATGATAAATAATGCAAGGAGCCCCGATTTCGTACCTGGACAGTTATGTCATTTTACACGATTCTCATGTTGCTAACGAGGAAGAATCTGCAGAAATAAAAACTCTATATTAACTACGTTGTGTGAAGCATTATGTCTGGATACACTCAATGCTTAAAGCCAAGCTCACCTTAATAACAACAGTTCAGGTGGCGGTGAAAACCGTTACTGGAGCAGTATATTACTGATCTGAAAATAAAGGACAAACCTTACATTCCAGTCAAATTTTAAGTGCAAGCCCATAGAAATGGGGTCGTAAAGTATAACGTCCTTACCGATTCGAAGAAACGTTCGTGATGAAGTATGTCTCGGTCGAAGTTGGTAGTTCATCAGTATCAGGTGAGTAAATAACCGCGCTGTAAAGCGTGGACATAGAAACTAAAAAAAGACTACGAAGCACCATGATCGCGAAGAAAGATTCGAGCGTTACCTCTGCGCTCAATACAAATCTACGAAATCTATTCACCTTAAGTGCAGTGTATAGATCATCTGGTTGAAAAATAGAATATTATTAGAACCATCGAAAATGGTTCGAATAATTTTCAGAGTAAAATGAAGACGCGATGAAGCATGCTTAGTGTGCCCGGGTCGTATGTCAATAAAGTTCTGAAAAAAATGAAACCTGAACGAATGTTGTTGATCGATGTATATAAATTATGTGACCGCCAGAGTGTACCTGGCTTCATAAAATAGTGTGAGTGAGCGTAGTTTATACGCTGAATGTCAGCAACAGTATATCAATTTAAACATAATCAAATAATACATATGAATCATATGGTCAAACATAACGTCAACAAATATAAAACATGATCATAATCAAATATTACGTTTTATGGTCTATGTCTCAACTTAATTAAGGAGACAAAATCATTTGACGCACAGAGCGGATCAGTCACACAACAATTACGCCAACTGGAATACCTCACCAGAAGAGAATTGAACCAACGTTTACACGCTTCTACACTTATACAATACCATCGAGTCAAACGGATCCCGCGTGGTTTAAGACTATCGATACGTCCAATGCTTTTCAGGCTTCAAAACAACCCACAATTCATGGAAAAATGGTACTCCATTTTAAATAAATGTTCTCTGGATCTGATACTGCTGATAATTGAGGAACTGTCCAAAACAATTCGGGATTTAGAAGAAGAAATAAACACTTTAAAAACTGAATTATCAACAAGAATGGAAGTTGAACCATGGGGACAATTCCTAGAAAGTCTCAACCTTAAACTAGAGAAATATGGAAAAGAGTTACAAGAAACCAAATTGCGAAAATTTAAGAGAGATACAATTGATTATAAGCTGAATGAAGTTTATACTTGGGCCGATGTATACACACAACGGAGATTTACCACCAAAAAAACCACCCAAGCATCCTCAGAGGAAAGTGTTGTATCCGATTCAGACATTGATACTCAGAGAGCTTCATTTACAGGCAGCGCCAGTTCAAAATCTACGACCAAACCACCAACAGAAAGTTCGTCAGGTGCAACACCTAGCACTTCAGGTTCTTCATCTTCTTTTTTGGACTCCAGCAGAGAGCAAGGGAGACCCCCAGACAAGAGTCAAACCAAAACAATCAGCGGTACCGAAAAACAAGGAGAGGAAAAGGACAAAGACAAAAGCAAAAAGGGCCTGAGGAGCCAAACAAAAGCCTCATCATAAATATCTCTTCTCTAAAACTAACATCGTTCGAGGAAAAAGTACTGAACAAAGGCATGTCCTTTGTGAGCACCTATAACAGCACAGAATTGGAGACAGAAGTAGCTCTATATAAATTCATGAGAATCTTGAGACTTCGTAACTTTTTCACCAACATTTGCCCCCAAGACACATCGGATAACTCTACTACAGATGTATCACTCCCAATTTTCAAACCAAAGAGCACTTTTGTTGCTCCAGTGTCCCACAAAACTCTGGACACATTTGAACTATTGGTACAACAAGACCTAAAAAAGATAAAATATTCTAGTAAAACAAACAATCTGAGTAGAGCGGAAAAAAGTGTTTTAATCAGACTCGCCAGAAACCCAACAATTACAATATCAAAAGCAGATAAAGGGGGAGGATTAGTAATCATGAACTCCGAGCATTACCAAAGGAAAGTTCTCGAACACATCACAAACGAAGACACTTATGGAAAACTTGATAAAGACCCTACAAAGGAAATTTCCAACAATCTCAATCTCATGTTGGATAAAGCGGAAGAACTTAATTGGATTGACTTACCAAAAAAAATAGAATATTATTAGAACCATCGAAAATGGTTCGAATAATTTTCAGAGTAAAATGAAGACGCGATGAAGCATGCTTAGTGTGCCCGGGTCGTATGTCAATAAAGTTCTGAAAAAAATGAAACCTGAACGAATGTTGTTGATCGATGTATATAAATTATGTGACCGCCAGAGTGTACCTGGCTTCATAAAATAGTGTGAGTGAGCGTAGTTTATACGCTGAATGTCAGCAACAGTATATCAATTTAAACATAATCAAATAATACATATGAATCATATGGTCAAACATAACGTCAACAAATATAAAACATGATCATAATCAAATATTACGTTTTATGGTCTTTGTCTAAGGGAGTTCAGGAAAAAAGGACCAGTGTGTGGGGAAATATATGTGCGTGTAATGTCAGGTAGGAAATAAACGTGGGTTGAATGCATTATAGGTTAAAGTGCTTTCATATTGAGTCGGGGTCCCAAGGTGGAGTACAAGTATCAGATATGAATATTCTTTTAAAGAAAGCAAGCCATCTCAAATTTGTCGTTGAGTCCGTGCGGAGTAAGAGTTTTAAGCTTCTTAATCCAGAATGCCTCTCTTTGTAAAAGATACTTTGAATTGTCGCGATCTGTGTGTTTTGGTACTTCTTCGATGATCTGAAATTTCAGTTGGGCAATTTGGTGCCGTGAGTCCTCCCAGTGTGTCGCTAAGCTAGACGTCGTGCTTTTGGTGCGTATTTTGCTTTTATGTTCCGTCAATCTGATTTTCATTTTCCTCTCTGTTTTACCGACGTATAGTAGCCCACAAGGGCATTTTATTGTGTAAATAACATTTTCTGAGTTACATGTTGTGTTGCTGTGAATTTTAATTTTTTGACCCGTGGATGGATGCAATAAAGTATCACCTGTTATTACATTGTTGCAATGCGTACAGTTCCAGCATTTCTGTGTGCCTTTACTTGGTTCAAGAGACCTTATTGGTTTTTGTTTTTTAGATAATAATTCTTTCAAGTTTTGGGCTCTTGTGAAGGCGAATAGTGGTTTCTCTTTGAAGAGATCTTTGAAGTCCGTTTCCAATTGGAGTAAGTTCCAGTGCTTGTTGATAGTTTGTTTAATCTTCCTGGATGCTGTGGAGTATTTAGAGACAAAAACTGTACGTGTGCTCGTGTCTTTTGGAACTTTCTTCAGCAACTCTTCACGTGGTCGGGTCTTGACTTTGTTTAGTTGTTCTAAAACAAGTTTCTCAGGATATCCTCTGTCTGTATAGTTCGTTATTTGTTGATGCCATGTGGATTCACATGCCATATCTGTAGAAGAAATTCTTCTCGTTCGCAAAAATTGGGACACTGGTAGATTCCGGATCAACGAAGGAGGATGGAAACTGCTGAAAAGCAGAGCATTATTTCTGTCTGTTGGTTTTTTGTACACACTCGTTTGTATTTCGCCTTGTCCAATGTCAATCCATACGTCTAAAAAAGCAATAGATTTGCGGCTTATTGTATGAGTGAATTGAATTCGAGGATCAATCAGGTTAAGTGTCCGTATGTTATTGATAAGTTCTGGTTCTGACTGATTCCAAATGAGGAAGATGTCGTCTATGAAGCGTTTGAAGAATATAAGACCTTCTTTCCATGTGGGGTCCCGGGGGATATAGTCATGTTCGAATTTTGCCATATACGTATTAGCGTATGCTGGTGCTCCTGGAAATCCCATAGATGTTCCATTTAGTTGTATGTAGAACTTTTCTTCCCAACAAAAGTAGCTGTTTTGTAAGCAAACTCCAGTAGTTGTATAATGAAATGCTTAGGTATTTGTGTATTTTCTTGTTGCAATAAAGCCCATTCAACTGCTTCAATTCCGTTAGCATGTGGTATCGAAGTATATAATGCTACTACATCAATAGTGCATAAAATCCAATTTTCTGTATTTAGGTAATTAAACATTTGTAAGTTTCTCAGGAAGTCCGTAGTATCTTCAATGTAAGTCTCCCAATTTTGAACAAATGACTGTAAGAATGTATCAATAAACCTGCCTGGTTTTTCAAATATTGAGTCGCATCCGGAGACGATAGGTCTAAATGGAGGATCCATCAAATTTTTGTGGATCTTTGGTAGTAGGTAAATTTTGGGTCTCCTTGGGAAGTCAGTCCAGAGGTATTTTTTGGTTGGTAAGTCAATCCAATTAAGTTCTTCCGCTTTATCCAACATGAGATTGAGATTGTTGGAAATTTCCTTTGTAGGGTCTTTATCAAGTTTTCCATAAGTGTCTTCGTTTGTGATGTGTTCGAGAACTTTCCTTTGGTAATGCTCGGAGTTCATGATTACTAATCCTCCCCCTTTATCTGCTTTTGATATTGTAATTGTTGGGTTTCTGGCGAGTCTGATTAAAACACTTTTTTCCGCTCTACTCAGATTGTTTGTTTTACTAGAATATTTTATCTTTTTTAGGTCTTGTTGTACCAATAGTTCAAATGTGTCCAGAGTTTTGTGGGACACTGGAGCAACAAAAGTGCTCTTTGGTTTGAAAATTGGGAGTGATACATCTGTAGTAGAGTTATCCGATGTGTCTTGGGGGCAAATGTTGGTGAAAAAGTTACGAAGTCTCAAGATTCTCATGAATTTATATAGAGCTACTTCTGTCTCCAATTCTGTGCTGTTATAGGTGCTCACAAAGGACATGCCTTTGTTCAGTACTTTTTCCTCGAACGATGTTAGTTTTAGAGAAGAGATATTTATGATGAGGCTTTTGTTTGGCTCCTCAGGCCCTTTTTGCTTTTGTCTTTGTCCTTTTCCTCTCCTTGATTTTCGGTACCGCTGATTGTTTTGGTTTGACTCTTGTCTGGGGGTCTCCCTTGCTCTCTGCTGGAGTCCAAAAAAGAAGATGAAGAACCTGAAGTGCTAGGTGTTGCACCTGACGAACTTTCTGTTGGTGGTTTGGTCGTAGATTTTGAACTGGGGCTGCCTGTAAATGAAGCTCTCTGAGTATCAATGTCTGAATCGGATACAACACTTTCCTCTGAGGATGCTTGGGTGGTTTTTTTGGTGGTAAATCTTCGTTGTGTGTATACATCGGCCCAAGTATAAACTTCATTCAGCTTATAATCAATTGTATCTCTCTTAAATTTTCGCAATTTGGTTTCTTGTAACTCTTTTCCATATTTCTCTAGTTTAAGGTTGAGACTTTCTAGGAATTGTCCCCATGGTTCAACTTCCATTCTTGTTGATAATTCAGTTTTTAAAGTGTTTATTTCTTCTTCTAAATCCCGAATTGTTTTGGACAGTTCCTCAATTATCAGCAGTATCAGATCCAGAGAACATTTATTTAAAATGGAGTACCATTTTTCCATGAATTGTGGGTTGTTTTGAAGCCTGAAAAGCATTGGACGTATCGATAGTCTTAAACCACGCGGGATCCGTTTGACTCGATGGTATTGTATAAGTGTAGAAGCGTGTAAACGTTGGTTCAATTCTCTTCTGGTGAGGTATTCCAGTTGGCGTAATTGTTGTGTGACTGATCCGCTCTGTGCGTCAAATGATTTTGTCTCCTTAATTAAGTTGTAAATTTCATTTGCGTCTTCTGTTGTGTAAACTTTGGTTGTGGCTCGATTTTCAGTAATACTGGAGATAGATTCGAAAGACATTTTTATGCGGTGCAGTCCACCGAAGTCGCAAAAGTGAAAACGTTGAAAATGGGTGGTGGGCGCACTCGCTTTTTAGGAGATAAACTGAGATTATGACGGTAGGCGTGCAATATTGCCTTATGCTTGCGTGGCACGTAGTATGAAGGAAAGGGGGTGGCCTAGTATAAAATTTACCAGGACTGCAATATGCACAGCTATAAAATTGTTTCAACATTTAATTCATTTCACTTCAAAATAAACAATGATCATATGCAATTTTATCATGTGAGCTTCCACAATATACATGATCATTCAATGTGTATACATTTATACAGTAATAAACACAAGTTACTAATGAAATAATTTTTCAAACACCCAATGCATTTCGGGACATTTGTGGTCCCTTCTTCAGGGGTAAACTGTTGGAGAAGAAAGGAGAGTGTATGTCAGAATCTGCACGGTGCGTGAACAGAATGTCGTGTTTTTTAATTTAATAATGAGGTATACGATACCTTTCAGTAGTTCACATGAGTTACATGTTTGTATTCTGTGGAGAGAGTTCAAGACAATGAAAGTATAAGAACAACTAATCTCTCTGTGAATTAATAATGATAAATAATGCAAGGAGCCCCGATTTCGTACCTGGACAGTTATGTCATTTTACACGATTCTCATGTTGCTAACGAGGAAGAATCTGCAGAAATAAAAACTCTATATTAACTACGTTGTGTGAAGCATTATGTCTGGATACACTCAATGCTTAAAGCCAAGCTCACCTTAATAACAACAGTTCAGGTGGCGGTGAAAACCGTTACTGGAGCAGTATATTACTGATCTGAAATTAAAGGACAAACCTTACATTCCAGTCAAATTTTAAGTGCAAGCCCATAGAAATGGGGTCGTAAAGTATAACGTCCTTACCGATTCGAAGAAACGTTCGTGATGAAGTATGTCTCGGTCGAAGTTGGTAGTTCATCAGTATCAGGTGAGTAAATAACCGCGCTGTAAAGCGTGGACATAGAAACTAAAAAAAGACTACGAAGCACCATGATCGCGAAGAAAGATTCGAGCGTTACCTCTGCGCTCAATACAAATCTACGAAATCTATTCACCTTAAGTGCAGTGTATAGATCATCTGGTTGAAAAATAGAATATTATTAGAACCATCGAAAATGGTTCGAATAATTTTCAGAGTAAAATGAAGACGCGATGAAGCATGCTTAGTGTGCCCGGGTCGTATGTCAATAAAGTTCTGAAAAAAATGAAACCTGAACGAATGTTGTTGATCGATGTATATAAATTATGTGACCGCCAGAGTGTACCTGGCTTCATAAAATAGTGTGAGTGAGCGTAGTTTATACGCTGAATGTCAGCAACAGTATATCAATTTAAACATAATCAAATAATACATATGAATCATATGGTCAAACATAACGTCAACAAATATAAAACATGATCATAATCAAATATTACGTTTTATGGTCTATGTCTCAACTTAATTAAGGAGACAAAATCATTTGACGCACAGAGCGGATCAGTCACACAACAATTACGCCAACTGGAATACCTCACCAGAAGAGAATTGAACCAACGTTTACACGCTTCTACACTTATACAATACCATCGAGTCAAACGGATCCCGCGTGGTTTAAGACTATCGATACGTCCAATGCTTTTCAGGCTTCAAAACAACCCACAATTCATGGAAAAATGGTACTCCATTTTAAATAAATGTTCTCTGGATCTGATACTGCTGATAATTGAGGAACTGTCCAAAACAATTCGGGATTTAGAAGAAGAAATAAACACTTTAAAAACTGAATTATCAACAAGAATGGAAGTTGAACCATGGGGACAATTCCTAGAAAGTCTCAACCTTAAACTAGAGAAATATGGAAAAGAGTTACAAGAAACCAAATTGCGAAAATTTAAGAGAGATACAATTGATTATAAGCTGAATGAAGTTTATACTTGGGCCGATGTATACACACAACGAAGATTTACCACCAAAAAAACCACCCAAGCATCCTCAGAGGAAAGTGTTGTATCCGATTCAGACATTGATACTCAGAGAGCTTCATTTACAGGCAGCGCCAGTTCAAAATCTACGACCAAACCACCAACAGAAAGTTCGTCAGGTGCAACACCTAGCACTTCAGGTTCTTCATCTTCTTTTTTGGACTCCAGCAGAGAGCAAGGGAGACCCCCAGACAAGAGTCAAACCAAAACAATCAGCGGTACCGAAAAACAAGGAGAGGAAAAGGACAAAGACAAAAGCAAAAAGGGCCTGAGGAGCCAAACAAAAGCCTCATCATAAATATCTCTTCTCTAAAACTAACATCGTTCGAGGAAAAAGTACTGAACAAAGGCATGTCCTTTGTGAGCACCTATAACAGCACAGAATTGGAGACAGAAGTAGCTCTATATAAATTCATGAGAATCTTGAGACTTCGTAACTTTTTCACCAACATTTGCCCCCAAGACACATCGGATAACTCTACTACAGATGTATCACTCCCAATTTTCAAACCAAAGAGCACTTTTGTTGCTCCAGTGTCCCACAAAACTCTGGACACATTTGAACTATTGGTACAACAAGACCTAAAAAAGATAAAATATTCTAGTAAAACAAACAATCTGAGTAGAGCGGAAAAAAGTGTTTTAATCAGACTCGCCAGAAACCCAACAATTACAATATCAAAAGCAGATAAAGGGGGAGGATTAGTAATCATGAACTCCGAGCATTACCAAAGGAAAGTTCTCGAACACATCACAAACGAAGACACTTATGGAAAACTTGATAAAGACCCTACAAAGGAAATTTCCAACAATCTCAATCTCATGTTGGATAAAGCGGAAGAACTTAATTGGATTGACTTACCAACCAAAAAATACCTCTGGACTGACTTCCCAAGGAGACCCAAAATTTACCTACTACCAAAGATCCACAAAAATTTGATGGATCCTCCATTTAGACCTATCGTCTCCGGATGCGACTCAATATTTGAAAAACCAGGCAGGTTTATTGATACATTCTTACAGTCATTTGTTCAAAATTGGGAGACTTACATTGAAGATACTACGGACTTCCTGAGAAACTTACAAATGTTTAATTACCTAAATACAGAAAATTGGATTTTATGCACTATTGATGTAGTAGCATTATATACTTCGATACCACATGCTAACGGAATTGAAGCAGTTGAATGGGCTTTATTGCAACAAGAAAATACACAAATACCTAAGCATTTCATTATACAACTACTGGAGTTTTGCTTACAAAACAGCTACTTTTGTTGGGAAGAAAAGTTCTACATACAACTAAATGGAACATCTATGGGATTTCCAGGAGCACCAGCATACGCTAATACGTATATGGCAAAATTCGAACATGACTATATCCTCCGGGACCCCACATGGAAAGAAGGTCTTATAGTCTTCAAACGCTTCATAGACGACATCTTCCTCATTTGGAATCAGTCAGAACCAGAACTTATCAATAACATACGGACACTTAACCTGATTGATCCTCGAATTCAATTCACTCATACAATAAGCCGCAAATCTATTGCTTTTTTAGACGTATGGATTGACATTGGACAAGGCGAAATACAAACGAGTGTGTACAAAAAACCAACAGACAGAAATAATGCTCTGCTTTTCAGCAGTTTCCATCCTCCTTCGTTGATCCGGAATCTACCAGTGTCCCAATTTTTGCGAACGAGAAGAATTTCTTCTACAGATATGGCATGTGAATCCACATGGCATCAACAAATAACGAACTATACAGACAGAGGATATCCTGAGAAACTTGTTTTAGAACAACTAAACAAAGTCAAGACCCGACCACGTGAAGAGTTGCTGAAGAAAGTTCCAAAAGACACGAGCACACGTACAGTTTTTGTCTCTAAATACTCCACAGCATCCAGGAAGATTAAACAAACTATCAACAAGCACTGGAACTTACTCCAATTGGAAACGGACTTCAAAGATCTCTTCAAAGAGAAACCACTATTCGCCTTCACAAGAGCCCAAAACTTGAAAGAATTATTATCTAAAAAACAAAAACCAATAAGGTCTCTTGAACCAAGTAAAGGCACACAGAAATGCTGGAACTGTACGCATTGCAACAATGTAATAACAGGTGATACTTTATTGCATCCATCCACGGGTCAAAAAATTAAAATTCACAGCAACACAACATGTAACTCAGAAAATGTTATTTACACAATAAAATGCCCTTGTGGGCTACTATACGTCGGTAAAACAGAGAGGAAAATGAAAATCAGATTGACGGAACATAAAAGCAAAATACGCACCAAAAGCACGACGTCTAGCTTAGCGACACACTGGGAGGACTCACGGCACCAAATTGCCCAACTGAAATTTCAGATCATCGAAGAAGTACCAAAACACACAGATCGCGACAATTCAAAGTATCTTTTACAAAGAGAGGCATTCTGGATTAAGAAGCTTAAAACTCTTACTCCGCACGGACTCAACGACAAATTTGAGATGGCTTGCTTTCTTTAAAAGAATATTCATATCTGATACTTGTACTCCACCTTGGGACCCCGACTCAATATGAAAGCACTTTAACCTATAATGCATTCAACCCACGTTTATTTCCTACCTGACATTACACGCACATATATTTCCCCACACACTGGTCCTTTTTTCCTGAACTCCCTTAGACATAGACCATAAAACGTAATATTTGATTATGATCATGTTTTATATTTGTTGACGTTATGTTTGACCATATGATTCATATGTATTATTTGATTATGTTTAAATTGATATACTGTTGCTGACATTCAGCGTATAAACTACGCTCACTCACACTATTTTATGAAGCCAGGTACACTCTGGCGGTCACATAATTTATATACATCGATCAACAACATTCGTTCAGGTTTCATTTTTTTCAGAACTTTATTGACATACGACCCGGGCACACTAAGCATGCTTCATCGCGTCTTCATTTTACTCTGAAAATTATTCGAACCATTTTCGATGGTTCTAATAATATTCTATTTTTCAACCAGATGATCTATACACTGCACTTAAGGTGAATAGATTTCGTAGATTTGTATTGAGCGCAGAGGTAACGCTCGAATCTTTCTTCGCGATCATGGTGCTTCGTAGTCTTTTTTTAGTTTCTATGTCCACGCTTTACAGCGCGGTTATTTACTCACCTGATACTGATGAACTACCAACTTCGACCGAGACATACTTCATCACGAACGTTTCTTCGAATCGGTAAGGACGTTATACTTTACGACCCCATTTCTATGGGCTTGCACTTAAAATTTGACTGGAATGTAAGGTTTGTCCTTTATTTTCAGATCAGTAATATACTGCTCCAGTAACGGTTTTCACCGCCACCTGAACTGTTGTTATTAAGGTGAGCTTGGCTTTAAGCATTGAGTGTATCCAGACATAATGCTTCACACAACGTAGTTAATATAGAGTTTTTATTTCTGCAGATTCTTCCTCGTTAGCAACATGAGAATCGTGTAAAATGACATAACTGTCCAGGTACGAAATCGGGGCTCCTTGCATTATTTATCATTATTAATTCACAGAGAGATTAGTTGTTCTTATACTTTCATTGTCTTGAACTCTCTCCACAGAATACAAACATGTAACTCATGTGAACTACTGAAAGGTATCGTACACCTCATTATTAAATTAAAAAACACGACATTCTGTTCACGCACCGTGCAGATTCTGACATACACTCTCCTTTCTTCTCCAACAGTTTACCCCTGAAGAAGGGACCACAAATGTCCCGAAATGCATTGGGTGTTTGAAAAATTATTTCATTAGTAACTTGTGTTTATTACTGTATAAATGTATACACATTGAATGATCATGTATATTGTGGAAGCTCACATGATAAAATTGCATATGATCATTGTTTATTTTGAAGTGAAATGAATTAAATGTTGAAACAATTTTATAGCTGTGCATATTGCAGTCCTGGTAAATTTTATACTAGGCCACCCCCTTTCCCACAGAGATTTGTGCCATGTCGACTCTTCCCTTTTCTCTGCACCAAAACACGCTGCCTGCAATGGCAGTGAGTGTTAAGGTATAGGGCCTCTAAGGGTGGCACAATAGGTGCTGTCGCCTTTATTTTATTTATTTTATTTTCTGGATTTATAAAGCGCGTAGCTACCCGTGGGCGTCCCAGCACTGAAACTTAGCCTGTCAGATCCAGTAGAGGGAAAGGAGGGGGAAGTCAAAGTGTCATGAAGCAATGTGATTAGGTGAATAACCAGGTTTTCAAGCGCTTACGGAAGGACAGCAAGTCCGTTTCCGTTCGGATGGAGAGAGGAAGCGCATTCCATAGCTTAGGAGCGTTAAATGCAAAGAGACGGCCTCCTGAGCCTGCTCTTCTTATTCTAGGGGTGCAAGCCAGGGAAAGAGTGTTTGACCTCAGCTGCCTGATGGATTGATAGGGCTTAATGAGAGGGCTCAGTATTGGTGGACCTCTGCCATGGAATATTTTATGTGTGATGCAGAGGGTTTTGAAGGCAATTCGTTCCTGGATTGGAAGCCAGTGAAGAGATTTAAGGGCAGGTTTCGCGGAGCATCTAGATTTAGTCCCAGTAAGGAGCCTGGCTGCTGCATTCTGGACATGCTGCAATTTATTGATAACTGAGGATGGGGCGCCTAGATACAAGGCGTTTCCATAGTCCAGTCTTGAAATGATCAAGCCTTGAATCAAGAGCTTTCTGGACTGAGGAGGGATAAGGGGAAAAATCTTCCTCGCTGTCCGCATAAGGCCAAAGCAGGTGCCGGCTGTATTCCTTGCTTGGGCTTTGAAGTTGAGATCTTGGTCCAACCATATACCCAAGCTCTTAATTTCCTTTTTTGGGGTGGGGGGAATCCCCATACAGGACGGCCATGAAAGGGAAGTAGGAAATTCACGAGAATCGCCAATTAGCAGTATCTCGGATTTCTCACCATTAAGTTTAAGGCGAGAATCACACATCCATGTGGATATACTCTGAAGGCATGAGGACAGGTTCTCCATACAGTTGGCTGACTGGTTTAGTGAGACAACCAGTTGAGTGTCGTCGGCGTACATGACTACCTTTATTCCAAAAGGTGACACGATGTCTTCGAGGGGGGACATGAACACATTAAAGAGTGTGGGGCTCAGGGAGGAGCATTGAGGGACCCCACACTGGAGCGGAAGCGCTCTAGAGTATACATTTCCGTCAGCCACCTCGAAGGTCCTATGTTCCAGGAAAGATTTAAGCCAGCGCGGAGCCCGTGACTCCTGCCTTGGAGAGACGGTGGACCAAGATGGTGTGGTCCACCGTATCAAATGCGGCACTTAGGTCCAGGAGGATCACTGCCACTGATCCTCCCGAATCCAGGATAGTTCTAGCTTCTTCGGTCACGGCTAGGAGGGCGGTGTCGGTGCCCTGCCCTGGTCTGAACCCTGTCTGGGAGTGGCGGAGGAGATTATTAGACTCTAAGAAAAGGGAAAATTGTTGATTCACAACTTTTTCCGTCACCTTACTGATCCCTGGAAGGAGGGAAATTGGCCTAAAGTTCGACAGATCGAAGGAGTCTAGATGAGGCTTTTTCAGAAGGGCACGGACTATGGCTCTTTTCCAGGCATGGGGGATGATGCCTTGAGTGAGAGAGGCATAAATGAGCTTGGTAAGTAGAGGGGCAATAATAGGGGCGATCAATTTTAATTTATTCATGGGAGCTGGGTCAGTGGGAGCTCCGCTATTTATTGAGGTGAAAGTGGTAAGTAGTGTCTCTGTGGATATTGGAGAAAAACAATTGAGACGAGGAGCGTCAGGGCACGTGAAAATGGATAATGAGTCCAATGGAGTGATCTGGGGGGGGGAGTGTATTTAAAATTTTGGTGATTTTGGAGGAGAAAAACTCTGCTAATTGATTACATTTAAAGCCTGAAGGATCACTGGTGGGCAGGGGTGCTGGGACTTTCATCAGGGAGCGGATGATCCGGTAGGTTTCCTTAGAGGAGTTGGCTGCGGCTTGTATTTTACTTTCGTAATAGGAGGCTTGGGTGTTTTTTAAGCACGTTTTGTAGTGCTTCATAGCTAATTTATACTCTCCTTTGCTCTTTGTTTCCCAGTCCTTTCTCCAGAGGCGCTCGAGTTTTTTGCATCTCTTTCTTAATTCACGCAGCTCAGGTGTAAACCAAGGAGATTTGAATGTTTCTTTTTTACTGGGAAGCAATTTATAGGGAAGAGCTGCGTCAAGAGATTTAGTGATCCAGGAGCAGAGTTGGCGGTCTGCAACAGATGGGTCTGGGTCGAGAAGGGGAGTGGTGGATAGTAGTATACCGATCCAAACATAGGTATCCAATTTAGACCAAGGGCGAGAGGGGGCCTGGGGGGAGGGTCTATTTAGGGGTTCCATGGAGATCATATACTTAAAGGGAACCAAAAAGTGATCTGACCAGGGGATTGGCAAGGGCTCAGTTACAATTAAATCAGGAATGTTAGAAAAAATGGGGTCCAGGAGGTGTCCCTTGATGTGAGTAGGGTCATGATTTTTTATGGTAAGATTGAGGGAAGTCAAATCTTCCTTGAGATCAGCTGCTAGTTTATCTTCTGGGTCATCAAAGTGGATATTGAGATCTCCAAGTACCGTGAAATTAGGGGCAAGACAGGCTAGGGACGTAACGGTTTCTACCAAAGAATTGGCGAACTGACCTTGAGAACCCGGCGGCCGATAAATAAGGATGCCTGACAGTGTTTTAAGTGGGGAGAGCTGGATGGAAAAGTGGATGTTTTCACAATCCTGGATCGGGCTGTCTTGAAGATGACAGGATATATGTGTTTTGAAAATGATGGCAACTCCCCCCCTATCTCGGATAATCTATCATGATGTTTGATTAGATATCCTGGTGGCAGTGCTTGGACTATGTCCGGATCCGATTTGGTATTGATCCATGACTCTGTAAGGAACAGAACCTCCAGGTCTGTCTCTAACAGGAGTAGATTGAGTTCAGCACTATGTTTGGGGAGGGATCTACAATTAAGTAGAGCCATTTTAGCCCAGAGTTTTGTGGGGGGAGAGAGAGGTTTCAGGCTAAACGGGCAATGGTGGCAACTTGTGTGGCGTGCTATTGGGGAAACCGAGTGGAGGCAATGGTTCAAAGCAGGCTTCCTAAGTTGGAGAAGGCTATTTCGCGAATAACTAATCGGTCTAGGGTTGGAGGATAACAGCGTTCTAGGCCTCGGGCCAGTACCGGCGTGGACGGGCGCAGACGGGCTTACCTAAGGCTTACCTTAGGCGCACCTTCGGCGCGCTGTCGGCGCGCCCGCTGCGCTCGTCCGCTGCGCTTCCTACAGGGTGCGTCCATTTGTACTACTTATTGGCGGGAGGGGCGAACACTAGTCTGCCGACCCACTCCTCACCCAATATGGCGACCAACACCCGGCAACAGCCACAACTCGACTGCGGCGGTGGAAGGGAAGCGTCTGCGCTTAGGGACCCGTGCGGCAAAATAAGGATGCGGCAAGGATCGTGGCAGCAGCTGCAAGTCACATTAAATCATGGCATGCAATAAGGTAGGCTTAAAATTACAATTACAAATGTTAAAAACACAGCGTCCCCGGCTTCCGCCTCAGGGATACAATGCAGGCAAGTAACTGCGCGTGTAAACAGCGCGACTTAAGTACTACTTATTGGCGGGAGGGGCCAACACTAGTCTGCCGACCCACTCCTCACCCAATATGGCGACCAACACCCGGCAACAGCCCCAACTCGACTGCGGCGGTGGAAGGGAAGCGTCTGCGCATAGGGACCCGTGCGGCAAAATAAGGATGCGGCAAGGATCGTGGCAGCAGCTGCAAGTAACATTAAATCATGGCATGCAATAAGGTAGGCTTAAAATTACAATTACAAATGTTAAAAACACAGCGTCCCCGGCTTCCGCCTCAGGGATACAATGCAGGCCTTTAGAGGCCTTTCCTTGTCACAGGGCCCTTGGTACCCATGCTTTTACAAGGGGCTTACCTGTAGCCAGAAATGTGCTAATTGTAGATACAAAGGTACTGTCTTGGAAAAGAACACAGGCCCTGGGAACCTGATTGGCAGGGACCCAAGGCACATCAAGTCAGGTTGCATCAGATGTCAGGCAAACAGTGGGGAATAACCATGCAAAAAAGGGGCACTTTCCCGCAACTGGGAACTATGTGTTTTGTGCTGCAATAGAAAAAACACAACTACGGCGCCGTCAACGATGCTGCTGCTGGCTCCGTGACATGAAGGCACTGTGCGGAACATCAACGTGACCCTGGTCTCACCGCTGCCACCAGACGATGCCATCATTGAACCGCTGCTTGCACCTTGACCTGTGGACACTGCATCTTGCATCGCCTTGCTTGACATCCCCACCTCGCCTCACCGACAACGACGCTCCACGCCGACAACGACGCCACTTCCTGCACTGTGTCCTGTGCACACCGCTCGTGATGTACACAAAGCATAGCCCTGGCCCACACCGTAGCCCTGGTCCACTGATGTCAGCGCCATCGACTCCAGCCTCGTCAACCAATGCCGCTGCTAGCACCCCGGCCTGTGTGCTCCGCATGAAGCATTCCTTTGCATCGCAACCTTGGGTCTACCAATGACAGCTTCAACAACGATGATCTTGCTGCCTGCACCTTGACCTGTGGACACTGCACATTGGATAGCTCAGCTTCACACCGCAGCCCTTGTCTCACCGATGATTTCGGATGTCGTCACTGAGCTACTGCCTGCACCGTGACCTTTGGGCACCACACGTTGCATTCTCCCACTTCGCATCAGAGCCAGACGCCAGAGCTCCTCACTTCAACATCATGGAGTATGATCTGCAGCACGTGTGACTTCAAGGGCTCGACACCTGCCGATGACAATGCCTCTTCAGAGCTCATCGCAAGGTCCACGATGCCCTGCATTTCCAAGGTACTGTTTATGGGTCTTCCTGACAACATGGCTGGCCTGCAACCTGTCGGCCTGAACTGTTGGATTTTTTTGTTCTGGCAACAAATGATGGAGGGAATGCTGAATGAAACAACCATTCACCCCCAGTCAAGGGATCTGGGTTAAATCCATCATTTGTTTGCTCACTACGTATCCCCAGTCTGGACCCAGCCAATTGCAAATCAGTCTTGACCCTGTTCCTCATGGGAACAGTCCAGCCCGAACTGTCAAGCTGGGTCCTCCCTCGATCAGAAAAAGGATCCTGGGGGCGGTTTAGGGGTAACACCCCACATCAGCCAGGCTAGCTTGAATCCAGTGGCACAGCGAGCAAGGGACCCACGTCTGGGCATACCCATCCCACTTGAGGCAAAAAGTGCTGTGGCAAAAAACTTATGGATGGAATGAATGAATCATTTGTTTCTTCAGGATGCCGTGATAACCCCAATGGAGCTATCGACTTCAAGGAACTGTATTTTTAGTTGATTCTTGGAATATTCATATCTTTATTACTGTATGCTGGATTTTTATCGTTTTGGTCTTGTTTTACAAAGATAAATATTGGCTATTTTTCTAAAACTAGTGTGGTGTTCTTTTGTAGTATTTTACTGTGTGTTAAGTACAAACACTTTACACATTGCCTCTGAGACAAGCTTGACTGCTTATGCCACACTACCAAGGTGTTGAGCAGGAGTTATTTTATAAGTGTAACTCCCTTATCTGGACTAGAAGGATGGTTCCCTACTTTGACAGGCTACAAACCTGCCAACTAGAGACCCTCATTTCTAACATTGGTTGTCAGCGGTGAGAATAGAACTTCCGTTCGCACTTCACCAACAGTGATTGGTGTACACTACTACCACATACTGTTTTTTCCTTTTGGCCTATCTTTGTCTTGCCACTTTTCTTGAGTTCAAGTTGAACTTCCTACTGCATCATGTTTCAGTCAAGAGCATCATCAGTTGCCTCCATGGAATTGGTATTAGGTTTTTGAGGAGGATAGGTTGGAAATCTACACTGTGAAGGAACTGAAGGCAGTTTGGAAAAACCTCAAAGTCCAAGTTAAAGGCCTCACCAAAAAGGAAGCACTACAAAAGGCGCTGAGGGCCTGAGTAGCAGCTATAAATGTGAGTGGGCATTCAGGAGATCTCAGTGTTGAGACTGAGGTGATCAGGAGATCTCAGTGTTGAGACTGAGGTGCCAATTCAAAGGGACGATGTGCTGAGGGCTCAGGAGAAGCCAGGAGGGGATACCCTCAGGGTCAAGCAGCAGTGGTTCTTCAAAGGTTTGTCTCCAGATGAATTGGAGCACAGGTGGGAAGCAAGGAAGTTTGAGCTGTAGAAAGTCCTGTTGAAGAGTGAAATGGAGGCTAGCCATGGAGGAGAGAAAGATTCTAAAGCAGAGTTTGTAATCTCTTATTTCGGAGGTGTATCTGCTAACTGGCCAATTCCTTCAATAGAAAGAAACAATTCCTTTTGTTCAACTATTAAGGCCGCCATGACTCAGGTATTTTCAAAACACACTTTTATCCAAGCAAGTGACAATGAGTTATTAAACCTCGAACAAGGTTCTAAGGACCTTCTGACTTATTTTAATAGTTTTAATCGACTGGTGGGGGAAACGTGCCCGCCGGAAGAGAAAATAACATCCTTATTCTATTGAGGTTTAAGATATGACCTTAAAGATTACCTCTCGCACATCTATGTGCCCAACGACTGTGCAGAATTTGTTTATCTTGTGGTTAAGCCGGATCACCGATTGGGCAAGCGAAAGGGTGACCAATCTCGCAGTGACACCAGAGTACTTGTTCTCAAAACCAAGAAGGAGTCAGATAGTAAGACACTTGATACTGAACCTATTCAGATAGGAGGTATAAGGGGTATAAGGGGTCCACTATCTAATGAGTGTTGGACTTGGCCCTTCTGGCAAGTTCACCCCTAGAACTTTTTGCATGTATCCTAGCCTTTTTCCTATGTTGTACTAGTGGTTTTAGGCCTCTAGGCGCTTTTACACTGTGTCCCAGTGGAAAGTGCGTGCGCTCTGTGTATGTTTTAGTGAGACTGCCCTCCCATAGGAGTGCATGGGGGATCTGAGTGACCGTGTTAAGTCGTGATGTGAGAGGAGTGCAGGGTCGAGTTTGGTATGTGCGAACTCGTGAGATTGAATGCTGCGCAATGATGTGTGCGGCGTTGCTGTGTCTAGTGTAGAAGTGCCGCTTCTAGAAGCTGGCATGTCTGTGTAATAAATGTGCAGTGACTGTCTGGCTTGTGATTGGCTGGTGTGTCTGGCTCCAGGAGTCAGGATGGGTCTGCCCCGGTGGTGAATGCATGTTGATGGCAGGAAGGAGTACACCTGGGACCTGAATAGGGCTGGGCTTTCCCTCCACAATGCTGGCTCCACCCCCTGTGGTGCGTCTGATGTCCCTGGCCTGTCCTGTGAATAGGGAGAGGGGCTGAGCAAAACAAAGTGCTCAGGAACCAGTTGCATCTGGTTCGCCCCTTCCCTGCACCTTTGGAGACAAAGGATTCTGTGTATAAAAGAGGGGCTGTGACCCCATGAAAATGTTCGTGTTCTTGGACTCGAATCTGCCAGGGCCGTGCTGCTGCTGGGGCCCAGGGGAAGGCTTGCCTCCCTGGGCCCTGCCCAGCCCCTGGATGCCTGATGGACTTCTGGGACCTTTGGGTATTTATTGTCTTTGCCCCAGGACCTTTGCCTTCTTCTAGCACCTGGGAGCGCTTTAACTTAATTGGCCCTTTAGGAAGAGCGCTGAGGCCTCTCTCTGCCGCCTGCAGCGCTGGGCTGCGATCTCCTTAGAGGGAATCCCCAGCGTAGGGATTCCCCCTCATTGTGTCCGGTTGCGGGTGGCCACCCTGCTGTTTGTGTGCCTTAGCAGGAGCCTACCCCGCGGTATTGCCACAGTCTTAGTTATTTTAACGGCGGGTGCATACCCCGCCTTATGCGGCCTTAGCGAGAGCCCACCCCACGTTCTTCTTCAACATCACCGCTGCTGCCCGGGCACAAACCGGAAGCCAGGCACGTCTGCCTGGGACAGGGGTAGGGCCTCGCCGTCATTTCCCCCGACCGGGAGAAGGCCGCACGGAAGACTGTGCCTGCCTCGCGGGGCTCCCGTGAGTTGAGGGAGCCCCGCGGATGTTCAGAGAGTCCCGGGTCCCAGGAGGGGGCCAGGGTGAAGAGGATTCCTGGTAGGAGCCGCGAGGGATCCATCCCTGAAGTCCCGGTCCCGAGATGGTGGACCGGGTGAAGCGTGGCGGCCGCCCGACCCAAGGAATCCCCTGCGCCGGAGCCCGGTGAGTTAGGGCTGGGCAGGGGACATGGGCCGGTCGCTCCCCCTCCTCAAGGGAGCAGGTTTTGTTTTCGGTGCGAGGCACCGAGTCAGAGCGGCCCCGGCTCTCAGCGGGCTGCTCGACCGAAGGGGGCATTATTATTCTAGAGCCTACGTGGCTCCAACGTCTTACATTCCTTAGTTACCGAGCCCCGTGAGGCTCTAACGCATGGCACATTGTTGTTTAAGAGGGCCGGAGGGGCCCGTGAGCATTTTCCTTGCCTCAGCATGGTGTTGGTTTTCCCAGCGGCACCGCAGTTGCGGGCCGCTGCCACGATATGGGGGCATTAATTATTTTCCGAGCCCCGTGTGGCTCCAACGCTGGCGCATATTGATTTCAGGAGCCCGTGCGCTCCATGGGGACATGGTTGTTTTCTGAGCCAGATGGCTCCAACTTGGGGCCCATTGATTTCCTCATATTTGACTTTCACAGCTGCGCAGCACTTAGTGCCAGCTGCAGCGTTTAGATCCTGTTCTTGTCCCCAGCTGCCCAGCAAGTAGTGGGCAGCTGCTACGTTTAGGTTTTGGTGCAACCTGGACCCTAAATGTGATTGAAGTACTATTGTGGTTTAATGCTTATGGTGTTAGGAAATGTACCGTGAATAGTATGTTTTGCGCACCCTGTGTTAATGCTTATGGTGTTAGGAAATATACCGTGTATAGTATGTTTTGCACACCCTGGGTTAATGCTTATGGTGTTAGGAAATGTACAGTGTATAGTATGTTTTGCGCACCCTGTGTTAATGCTTATGGTGTTAGGGAATGTACCGTGTGTAGTATGTTTTGCGCACCCTGTGTTTTATACCTCTAGATATGATTTCTGCACAGGAGGTTGTTTTACCTGTTTAGGTTTATGTTAGGGAGATTATACTTCCCTGTGTGATATACGCCCCTAGTGTAATTATACTTAGGAGGTAAGGTCTAATGCGTTAGACTTATGAGAAATTACATAATGTGTTTATGCCCCTGTGATGTATACAGGATAGGCTTGATACCTGATTCTATTGTGATAATGCTGAGGTCATTATTGCGCCAGTAGTTACTGGTTGTGCTCTACAGTTATAATTTGTGTTACAGTTGGTATATGTTCTACATTTACAATTGGTGATTTGTGCTAATTCTGACAGTGGTCCATGTGGCCCTGTCTTGTGTAAATAGACCCCTGTAAAATTCTGCCCCGTGCCAGTTGGCACCGTGTAAAGTATGTGATTATCATCTAATGTGTTTATTATAATACAAAGGCTATTTTTTATATATAACCTTGTGTGGAGTTTCTTTTGTGGTGGGCCTAGGGTGTTGTTGCTGTGTGCGTGCGCGAACGCTTTACACATTGCCTCCGGGATAAGCCTGACTGCTCGTGCCAAGCTACCAAGGGGGTGAGCATGGGTTATCTTTGGCGTGTAACTCCCCAGCCCTGACTCAGAGTGGTGGTTTCTGCCTGGCTTTGGCGCAAGCCCTAGCCAACCAGAAATCCCATTTCTAACAATGAGGAAAAGGAACTTTGCAGCAAATTAAGCATATGTCTTTATTGTGGCAAAGCTAGTAATTTCGCCAGGGAATGTTCTGCAAAATCAAAAAAAACAAAGGCTTTGGCTAGTGTAGAGGTCGATCAAGAACAGTGAAAATTAATGCTCTCGACCAGAAGGGAGAACTTCTTGTCGAGAGAAGCCGTACAGATCTCACAATCTCTGACCAATTTAGGAACATAAATTCTGCGACATCTGACTATCCAAGTCACAGTAATCCTATCCCCACAGCAAAGGCATATAATATCCATGTTTATTGACTAAGGGCCAAAGGCAATTTCTTTTATCTGACCCTAGCGGCCAAGCTCGGGCTCACAAAAGTTCGCAAAGAAAAACCTGAGCCTGTGCGAGCAGTTGATGGTTTGGAGTTGTCTTCTGGACTAATGTTTTAGACAGAGGCTCTAAACTTAGTGTGCAATAATGGGCATACGGAATGACTTGTCTTTGATCTAATAGATACTCCCACTTTTGGGGTAATTTTAGGAGTACCTTGGCTAGAATACCATTATCCAAAAATTGATTGGGTACACCGCACCGCAAGCTTGGACTAACCATTCTGCACTACTAGCTGCTACCAAGAGGCTCCAGAGATGGGGATATCCCTACATTGAACCTTGGTCCAAGGAATAAAAAACCCTCAACTACCCAAAGAATACCAGGACTCTGAAGATGTTTTTGACCCCGTGAAAGCCACCCAACTGCCCCCACACAGAGCCTTTAATTGCCGCATCGATCTCCTTCCAGGCGCAATGCTGCCCTGTAGTAGAGTTTACGCTTTGACAGATCCTGAAACTCAATATCTACGCAAATATCTGGATGAACTACTTGAGATAGGTTGTATATGCCACTCCACATCAGCTGTGTCTTCCCCACTCTCTTTGAACCCAAGAAGAAGGGGAAGTTGAGGGCTTGGTGGATTATAGGATGGCCAATAAGGTGACTATTAGGAACAGCTATCCTCTCCTGTTCATTCCGGTACTGCTTGATCAGGTCAGAAATTCCACCATTTACATGAAACTAGATTTATGGGGAGCTTACCACTTAATCCGTGTACAAGAAGGTGATGAATGAAAACCACATTCAGGACTTAGTTCAGGCTGTCTGAGTATCCTGTTATGCCCTTCAGGCTATGTAATGCTCTGTCAGCATTTCAATATTTCATTCACAAGGTATTGAGGGAGTTTTTGGATATGTATGCAATCGTCTACATAAATGACATTCTGATTTACTCAAACTCATAACACGAAAATGCACAGCATGTACGCGCCATCTTGCAGCGCCTTAAGGAAAATGCTCTTTGCTAAATTGGACAAATGTTCCTTCCATGTACAATCAGTAGAGTTTCTGGGGTATCACTTATCTCTGACAGGCATCACTCAAAAAAATGTACAAAAACTATGGACCCCAAAAAGG
This sequence comes from Triturus cristatus, assembly GCF_964204655.1. Lineage (NCBI taxonomy): Eukaryota > Metazoa > Chordata > Amphibia > Caudata > Salamandridae > Triturus > Triturus cristatus. Next base: position 166,974,693 of record NC_140595.1, on the reverse strand, counting down.
TAGAGGCTATTACCAATTGGTCCACTCCAACAAATGTCACGGAAATTCAACAGATACTTGGCTTTGCCAATTTTAATTGTCGTTTCATCCCACATTTCTTAGAGATGGGGCATCCAGAAAACAGCTTCTAAAAAAGGGACATTCATTTGTGTGGTCTCCAGAAGCCAATCAGACGTAGCATCTGTTAAAAACTAAATTCACCACTGCTCTCATTCTTTATCACCCCAATCCAGACCAGCCCTATTATGTTGAAGTCAATGCTTGCAGGTAGCCATAGGAGGAATTTTATCTCAAAAGAACCCAAGAACTGGTCACATGCATCGCATAACCTTTTATTCCCAAAACTCTTCTACCATCGAAGCAAAATTATCCTGGGGCTGAAAAGAGAACTTCTGGCCATCAAGCTGGTGTTCAGTAAATGGTGGCATTACCTACAGAGGGCTAAACATACAGTCACAATATTCTCAGATAATAAAAATGTACAATTCTTTAGCTCCGTTAGGGCTCTCACCCTGAGACAAAGGCTATGGCTGCATTTCTTTAGTGGGTTCGATTTCATCATCACCTCTTGCCCAGGGACAAAGCAGTTACAGTCTGATGTTCTTTCTAGACTGGGTTATGCTCACTTTTCCCCTTCCTCATCAGACTCTCCTACTATCATTCCACCGGAAAAAATAGTCGCAGTCAGTGAGGGTGACACGCTTATGGCAGCCTTACATGAAGAATACAAAAAACTAAAGATCAAAGAATGATTCCTTCATGCTCAGAAACTGTACATCCCTACTATAGAATTAAGACGTCAGGCAATTAAATGGAGTCATAACACAGCAGTAGCAGGAAACTCAGGTATAACCGAAACCCTAAGGAACTGTCAAAATACCTTCTGGTGGAACAACATGCAGAAGGATATACAAGAATACGTATCTGGTTGCCCAACTTGTACATTAAGCAAAAACACTCAACTGTGCCTGCAGGCTTATTACAGCCTCTGCCCCATACTCCCAGTTCCTTGTCACACCATTAATCTGGATTTTATTACCAACCTTCCATCAAGCAATACCTTCACTACCATTTTAGCAGTTGCTAACATGTTATCAAAAATGGCACATTTCAATCCCCTCAAAAAGATACCCACCGTCACAGAATTTAGTCAAATATTAATTGATCGTATCATAAGACTGCATAGTCTATCGACTAAAATCATCTCAGATTGCTGTGTTCAGTTCACATCTAAATTTTGGAGAAAACTCTGTTATAAGTTAGGAATAGAGGTAGCCTTGCCATCTGCCTTCTACCCACACACCGACGGGCAACCTAAATGGGTCAGCCAATCCCTAGAAACTACACTAAGATGCTTACTATCCACATACACAGGACAATTGGATCAGGCCTTACCCCTAGCTGAATACACTTATAATAACAGCACCCACTCAGCCACCAACTACACACCCTTCTTCTTCATGTCAGGACAACATCCACTTTCCCATCAATACATCAGGAGTTTCTACTATGCTACCTTCAGTCAGAGAAATATTAGAACTACTGCATGAGATTCAAAAACAGACTAGCATAAGTTTAGCAAAAGCCAAATTGGTCATAAAGGCAAAAGCTGCAAGCATAGAACCCCAGCACCTACATACAAGCAAGGAGACAGGATATGGTTATCAACAAAACACCTACAACTAGAAAACCAAAGGAAACTACAACCTCAGTTTATAGGACCTTATGATATTATTAAAATAATTAATCCAGTCACTGTCACGCTACCGCTTACCCTTGAATACACTATCCGCCCAGTGTTTCACGTTTCACTGATCAAGCCATACCACCCGCCATACAAAAAGATACCCCACATCCACCCGTTCTGATTGATGGGCAACAAGAGGACGAAGTTCACCATGTCCTGGACTCTAAACGATCTCAGGGAAAACTACATTACCGTATCGATTGGAAAGATTATGATCCTTCAGAACGTTCCTGGGAACCGGTCTCCTCATGCCCATATCTGGTGACACGATTTCATGCCCTCTCTCCCTCCAAACCACGACCTGTAAGACTGGACTAAAGCCTTATTATTTGTTTGTTTATAGGTACCATATCTGCCGGTACCATTCATTAGACTGGTGTGAACGCCTGCTGCAGTGTTGCTCTTAAGTAGACAAGCCACAGTATTTTTGACTCTACACGCTCCCTCCATCCCAACCCCCTTCCCTCTAGGAATTGCTATTGGAGCAGTGTCTCCTCCTGTAAACTGAGGGAAAGTCTTAGGAGGATTTGGGAACTAGCATCGCCACCCCATTGGAATCATCTGGGATCCAGGTAGGTGGCTTATGACACTAAGTCTGACTTGATCTACTGGGAGAATGGTCTCCTGTATTGCAAGCCTATGGTTGCTGATCCTGGGACAGCCTGTCTGCTGACGGGACCAATGCGCTTCAGAACCTTCCTACTGGGTTTGGCTCATGATGTGCCGCTGGCAGGACATTTGGGGAAAGGCAAGACCTTTGAAACGCTTGTCACCTACTTTTACTGGCCTCAAATGAGAAAAAAATCTGAAACCTTTTGAAGGTCCTGCCAGACTCGCAAAGTGAATGGCAAGAGCGGAGAGAGATGTAAGGCTCCCCTGCAACCATTCTCTGTCGTGAGCACCTCTTTCAAATAGGTGGGCGCTGACAAAGTGGTGCCTCCGGACCCCAAGACAGCCATGGGCAACATGTTCATTCTGGTCTCGGTGGACCATACCAACTGATACCAGGAAACTATCCCTCTACGGACAGTGACAGCGCCTGTCATGACCCAGGCTCTGATGGGAATCTTTACCCGAGTGGGTTTCCCCAAAGGAAGTGGTATCCGACCGGGTTACCAACTTTATGTCCATGTACATAAAGGCCACGTGGAAGGAGTGTAGGGTGAACGACAAATTCACCATTCCTTACCACCCCCAAAGTAATGGGTTGGTTGAGTGGTTCAACCGAACCCTGAAAGGCATGATTGGGGGTCTGTCAGACTCCATGAGATGTAAGTGGGACGCCCTTTTACCATGTCTTCTCTTTGCCTTCAGGGAGGTACTGCAAACGTGGGTAGGTTTTAGCCCTTTGAGCTGCTGTGTGGGCACCCTGTAAGATGACCTCTCAGTTTGGTGGAAGAAGGCTGGTAGAAAGCTCCTAGGAAGGCACCCAGGATGTATTTAGTTTCATGGTGGCCTTCAAAAACCAGACTCCCCTCTCCAGGAAACTCGCTCAGGAGACCCCAGGATCAAGCCAGGAGGACATGAAAACCTGGTATGACCAGAAAACCACTCTGGTTGAGTTTCAGCCTGCCCAGAAAATGTGGGTCATGGCCCCAGTGGAGCCCTGTGATCTACAGGACAAGTGGACAGGGCCATTTGAGGTGAAGGAGCCCAAGAGTGATCTCACCTACCTGGTGGACTTGCAGACTCCTGAGAACCCCTTGAAGGTCCTACATGTGAACTGACTCAAACCACACTTTGAAAGGTCTGAGTTAACTATGCATTTGGATACAGATGATGGGGTGGAAGAGGAGTGTGAACCTCTCCCCGACCTCCTGTCTGCCAAAGAGCAGGATGGGTCAGTAGAAGACCTAAGTAAAAAGCACCCTAATTTATATCCACAATATTTGTTACGAAGTATCAGATTGCCAGCGAGTCCTTTATGAAAGTCGTCAACTCAATAAGTGACCTGAAAAACCGGCTTCTGTGATCCAGAGTACAGGAACCAGGTTCCTGTACTCGGGATCACAGAAGCCGGTTTTAGGGTGCTTTTTACTTAGGCCTTTGACGCTTGGATGGCCTTTCAATGATTTTGCTGCATTTCGTTTTCGGAATTGGGACTTGTGATTATTATCAAGTCTAATCAGGTTTGCAGTTCTTCGAAAAATTAAGCCCTGAGGAAGTCGTATGGGTTAATCCCTTCCAAACGACGAAACGCGTTGGGGAGTGGAAGAATCTTGCAAATAAAGAAAGAAGAACTGAAGTTTTTGCTGGATTTGATTAATTGAAATATTTACTTATTTTGTAGCGTGTGCATCAACTTTATTTCTTGTTTCTATCAATCTTGGATTGAGCATATTGGGATCTTGGGTGTTGTTCCCATTGTTGTTGGCACCGCTGTAATTTTGGCTCTTATATGTCTGATATTGTGTGATATTGTTGGTAGCGCCACATAGCCTCTTACACCCTAAAGATTTTCTATGGGTCAGTAGAAGATCTGATCCTCTTCCCTTCTCTGACCCTAGAGCAGCAGAGTGACTTTCCCCAGTTACTAGGACAGTTTTCTACTCTGTTCTCACTCACCCCAGGAGTCAGCCATGTCTGTACGCATGATGTGGACACTGGGATAGCCTTCTTGAAAAACACAAGATTTACAGGTTAGCTGAGAGTGTGAAGGCCAGCATCAAGGATGAAGTATCCAAGATGTTAGCTTTGGAGGTGGGGGAGCCCTCAAGCAGTCATTGGTCCAGCCTAATGGTTTTGGTTCCATAAGGCTTCTACGTCCGGTTCCACACTAGAACTGTGGTTTTGTGTGGATTACAGTGGGCTCAATGCCGTCATCAGGACTCACGCCCACCCCATCCCCAGAGCTGATGAACTCATTGATTGGTTCGGAGCTGCCAAGTTCCTCAGCTCGTTTGATCTACCGTCTGGGTACTGGCAGATTGCCATAATTGATGAGGCCAAAGAGAATTCAGCGTTCTCAACGCCGGAGGGGCACTTCCAGTTGCAAGTCATGCCCTTCGGGTTGAAGAACGCCCCTGCCACCTTTCAGAGATTGGTCAATCAGGTCCTGGCTGGGCTTGAAAACTTCAGTACCGCCTACCTTGATGACACTGCTGGTTTTAGAACCAGTTGGGAGCACTAGCACCACCTCTGGGAAGTGTTGAAGGCGCTGCAAGTTGAAATCCTAACTATCAAAGCCAGTGAGTGCCAGATAGGGCAGGGGATAGTGGTGTACTTGGGACACCAGGTAGGAAGAGGCCCGGTGGCGCCCCGACAACCCAAGATTGACACCATTCTGGCTTGGGTACCCCCCAAGACCCAGACAGAGGTGAGAGCCTTCCCTGGCATTCCTGACAGAGCTGACTTCCAGGAAGCAGCCTAGACAGGTGATCTGGACTCAGTTGTGCCAAACTGCTTTTGACACTCTGAAAGAGGCCATGTGCTTCTGGCCCCTGACTTCTTTAAGGAATTAGTGGTGCGGAAGGATGCTTCAGAGCCTGGTGTGGGAGCGGTGCTCTCACAGTTTAAAGAAGAGGACCTAGATCAACCTGTAGTCTTCCTTAGAAGGAGTGGTGGAACGCAATTATAAGGGAAGCTTTTGCTGTGGTCTGGGCACTGAAGAAGCTAAGACCGGGTTCGGACAGGCCACCGGCCCTCAAGTGGTTGGTGCAGATGAGGAGTAAGAGCCCAAAACTGTTGAGATGGTTCTTCTCCCTACAGGGAATGGACTTCACAGTGGAACACTGCACTGGCACAGAACACGCCAATGCTGATGATCTGTACAGGTTCTTCCGCCTTAGTGAAGGGAAATTCCAGGAGGGTGGGTAGCTCTCCCTACTTTCAGCTGGAATGGACATGTGTTAGACCTGGCATCTTTTGGCTTGTTTCCCCTGTCTTATTGCTTTCTGACCTCCTGTTTTTGATGGTCTGCTGGACTTCATTTTTGCTAATTTGTTGTCTGCGCACTCTACTACTGCTGATCCATGCTAAAATGCAAGTGCTCCCTCTGTAAATTGTGTTATTGATTGGTATTTCCATGATTTGCTTATTCGATTTACAAGTAAGTCATTAGTATTGGGCACAGGTATGCCCAGGGGCTGTAAATCGAATGCTACTAGTAAGCCTGCATTACTGATTGTGCCACCCATACAAATAACCTTCCAAATGTGTCTCAGACCTGCCACTGCAGTGTGCGCCCCGTTTTAAACTGTCATGTGGACCTGGCATGCATCCACTTGCCAGGTCCAAACCTTCCCTTTTATTATATGTAAGCCAACTCTAAGGTAGGCACAAGGCAGTCACAAGTACAGGGTGCAGTGTACTTGAAAGGTAGGACATGTAGTAGAATTGTATTTTACATGTCCTGATAGTAAAATAGTGGGCATTTCGTTTTTCACTATTGAAAGGCTATTTCTTCCTTAGGTAACATGGGGTCTGGCAAAAAACATCTTTCCATGGCAGGTTCCCATTGGAAGATTATAGAAAGTTGGAGTTTGGGATATCTGAACTCACAATTTAAAAATACACCTTTTAACCCCTTCAGTGCCCATGACGAGCTGGACTCGTCATGGGCCGCGGTGGCGCTGTGCCCATGACGAGTCCAGCTCGTCATAGACCCCGCCCGCTAATGCAACGGCCGGCACTGGGCGGGGAAAGGGGCGGGCACTGAAGGGGTTAATAAAGATGGTTTTTAAATTGCATTATTGAAATTACATTTTTAGAATGTAGGCATTTTCTTGCTTAACCATTCTGTGCCTGCCTGTGGGATCCACATCAGGTTTAGATTGACAGGGGCTGTTTGTGCATTCGCTCCAGACACACAAAGGGAGCTGAGGTGTGCCTTCCATATCCTGATAGGTCTTCCTGAGCTAGAGTGGTGGAAGGAGTTGTCACTGGCACCTGAATAGGGCTGAACCTGTCCTGCACAAAGATATCTCCACCTCCTAGAGAGGTTCTGGGACAGAGCAGGAAATAACTGGATTTTGTGAGCAAGAAGGACTTTTCTTTGAAGTTTAATAACTTCAAAGACCAGAACTGGTACAAGCATTAGGATCCTGACCGCAGAACTTTAGAACTCTTTTGGACTAAAGAAACCTGCCAAGAGGAAGAGCTGGAGAAGCTGTCAGGAGGGTCTTCCACTTTGTTGTGTTAGCCTGCTGCTTGCTGCTTCTGTCTTGGGCAGTGAACGGACTGGACAGAACTTTCTGCAACGTATTTCCTGAGTTTCTCCAAGGGCTTGAAGTAGAGCTTGCCTCCTGTTGGAAGTCTCAGGAACATCAAAGACTTCAGGGTCATCTGCCAATATCACTGGGAACTGTGTGCTTTGTGCTGCAACAGAAGAAAAATAACTACAACAGCTCCAACAACGACTCTGTTGGCTCTGTGACCTCAAGGTACCACCCGGAGCATTGCCCTGATTCACAACGCAACACTGGTCTCACCGATGTCGCCAGCCGACACCGTCATCAAGCCACTGCCTGCACCATGACCTGTGAACCCCGTAGACACTGCTCGTGAGGTACACAAAGCATTTCCCTGTCCCACACCGCAGCCCTGGTCCACCGGCGTCAGCGCTTTTGAGTCCAGCCATGTTTACCGATGCTTCTGCTTGTACTACGACCTGTGGGCACCGCACGAAGCATCGCCACACTGCGCATCGTGACCTCGGGTCAACAAACGACTATGCTTCAGCAATGGTGACAACGCTTCTTGCACCATGACTTGTGGACACCGCACGTTGCTTCGCCCCGCTTCACACCGCAAGCCCTGTTCTTACCGATGACGCCGGATGCCATCACTGGGCCGCTGCCTGCACCGTGACCTGTGTGCACCACACGTCACATCGTCCCACTTAGCATCGCAGCCCCGACACCAGTGCTCCAGACTTCAACCTCATGTAGTTCGATCTGCAATGTGTATGACTTCAAGGGCCCAACGACTCCTGCATCGACCTCTGGAACCAAAGCCTGCCAATACCTGCCAATACCTCTTTGGAACTCATTTCAAGGTCCATGATGTCCTGCATTTCCAATGTACTGTTTGCGAGTCTTGGCAACACCGTAGCTGGCCCGCAACCTCACAGTCGGCCTGAAATGTTGGATTTGTTTGTTCATGACGCCGTGAGAGCCCCTTTGACTTCAAGGAACTGTATTTTAATTTGATTCTTGCAATATTCATACTTTTATAACTGTATGTTGGATTTTTATCGTTTTGGTCTTGTTTTACACAGATAAATATTGGCTATTTTTCTAAAACTGGTGTGGTGTCCTTTTGTAGTGTTTTCACTGTATTGCTGTGTGTTATGAGCAAACTCTTCACACATTGCCTCTGAGATAAGTCTGATTGCTCGTGTCAAGCTACCAAGGGGGTGAGCAGGGGTTATATTAGAAGTGTAACTCCCTTATCCTGACTAGAAGGAAGGGTCCCTACTTGGAGCGGGTACATACCTGAAAACTAGAGACTCACATTTCTAATAGTATGACACAGTATAGAAATACTACAATATAATTATATATATTACAGTAACTATGCACTATTCTGTTACAGTCATACTCTTTGCTATACTGGAGGCATTGGTGTGGCCATTCAATTCTACCTATTTAAGAAAATCACTTGAAATTAAGGTGCATTAGGGCACTGAATATTCCTAACTGCCTATCATAAGGAGACACAGCTTCAGGCAACAAAATGCAGGTGTTATCCTTAACTGGGAGACAGTGCATGGCACAACATGCTTTTGAGACATAGTCCAACTTTGTCAGCCGTTGAGTGATGTGCATTCTGTATTATATTCCAAATGAAGACATAACTACACGAAAATAATAAGCCTGTTACTTAGTTAGAATGAAATGGTGCCTTAGGGCATCAGACGTCAATTGTAAACAACAATCTTAACCACAGATTCGTCTAGTAACCACCGACTTTGCCGAACCCCTTGGGTATTGTGGTCTTGTAGGTAAATCTGAATGTGCAGCATGGTTGTAATTGTTTCCAGTCATGCCATCAGATTCACCCACACTCCAATTGCGGTCTTGTGGGCAAGATTGAATGTTTGGCATGATTTTTAATCGTGACCACCACATTTTCCTAGATTTTGTGCTCATGGGTAATCATGTTCTATACTTATCTGTTTGATCCAATTTTCATCTAAATTAGGAGTACTTAGAATCAGACTAAAAGCTTAGAGTAAGTGCATGATGAATACCGAACACAACACAAATTTAATATTACCCTGAGGAGCAAACAGTACTTTGTTGCAGTCTCATTTCTCTTACTTTATCCAACTGTTTCACCTCGGTCAAATCCTACTCTCTGTGTGTGAAGAATAATCACCTCTGATTATTATTTGCTTTGTTTCCTGCACAGAAACCTAAGACCATGGGTGTCTGCATCCTCAACTTGCGCTCCCATAAATGGCTCTGTAAACAGATAATAAAATTAATGCCAGAAAGTGGATTCTAGCTTCCTTTGAATTTGACATCTCTGCAACTTACATTTTCCAGACAGGGCATTTATGAACAAGTGATCTCCGGAAGACTCCTTTAAAATGGTGGAAATTGTGGTCATCAAAGTGATAATGTTGATTCATCACGTTGAGTTATTGTACAGCGCACCAAAGCCAGAAGTAGCATCGTAAATGCTAAACAAAAAAATATTTATTGAATAAATATAATCCAGGACAACCTTTTCTATACTGATATTCCTATGCCCTATACACGTCATGTTCGTAATATCTGACAATCTCCATTTGTACCTTAAAGTCTGCACTATATCAGAGCGCCTTAAAGCTGCAGCATGACACCATGCACTGCTATAAAATACACTCAAGAAAAATATGGAATTTCAGCATATCTCCCTCCCAGAGCCAATGAAAGAAGTACCAACATTTGCTCAGTAACAGCCCCTATCATTAATCGAAAAGTTGACTATTGTGCTTGTGGTATTCACTATACAATTGTGAAACATTTTGATTATACTGACTAAAGGCCAATAAGGATATTTAATACCATGGGAGTCTGCATCCTCAACGCACAAGTTACTTACCTTTGGTAACGATATATCTGTAAGAAACATTAGTAGTGATGGGGGGCGTGGCTTGATATGCATAATATCGCGGTTCTGCCGGCTATTGACATAATCCTGCAGTAATCCTGTTTCCCTGAAGCCATCGGCCCTTTTACACTGCGGCGCCTGATATCCTGACACTGGGGGATTGTTTATCGGAGAAATTGCTGCAGGAAAAGGCACTACCGACGTGAGGATTGGCTATTCAACCTGGGGCCACGCTGGAGACAATATGGCGGCCTTCATATCCAGATCCTAACGTATCAGAGTCCGTGGGTCGAGCAACGATCAGGCCGGATGCATTGTGACCGATTGCCGCTCCTACGGACTCCAGTTTAATTTGGCGCCCGGACGGGAGTAATCTAAGGTGAGGCGCATTGCTGTACGGCCGCCGGAAGGACCCGCTAACAACCGTCGGAGGTTTGTGTGCCGTGGCCTCGGTGCACCGAGGTGAGCTGCACGCTCTGGGGGCCACTCCACGGGGCTCAATGTGGGTGCAGGAGATCCCAGAGCGGCTCGGTAAGAGGCCACAGGAGAAACACTGAAGCGGCTGATTGAGTGTGCTGTTTGGGGAACCCTGACCGCGTAGTGGTACAAACTGAAACGGCTAATTGATGGTGCCGTCTGAGGAAACGTGACCGCATGGTGATACAGCCTGATATTTTGCGAGAAGCGGAAGTAAAACTGAGTGCGCATAAATAATTGAGACATTCCATGAAGATCTGCTGAGACTGTTGGCACCAACATCTATGCGCCTTGAAATATTTGTAGGGCCACAGACCGGTATCCCGACAGTGGTGAGTGCTATACTGTGACTTAGCTACACCCCTACTGCCCTTCAGATACTGTGCAAGCACCACACATAGCGCCGTACTGCCCTAGACATCAGAGTCGGTGTGTGTTGCAAGGACAAGGCGCTTCATGTCACTTGCTGATTGAATAAACTCATACACACTACCCTCAGGTAGAACTGTGTTGCTGCATGATCACGTTGGCGTGGCAGACTGGGCTATCCCATCAACAAACGTGGGGACAAAGGGGTAAGTTCAATGAGGTCCAATGTACATACCCCATCAAGGTTGTGTACAAGAAAAGGTACAGAGTGACACCTAGCTTGCTGGGTGTGTGAGAGCCCTAGTTCCAACAAGGGAATCTCCCTTTCTTCCGACCTGCTTATCTCACAGCAAGGCCCACTTGGTACCCCTTACACGTGACAGTACTTTTTCCTATTTTCTCTAGAGGAACTCTGTACCTTTTCTTGTACACAGACTGGGCTATCCGTCAGATGTGCGCATGTTGTTCCTTAAAAATCTGAACGGCACTGATTAGCGTGAGTGGCTGCATAACTGGAAGTACCCAACGGCGCGCTACGCCCCACGTGGTTCTTTGAAGCCCCCCAGGCATATTACTAAACAGATAGTTTGGGCAATACCAATCGAAGTTTCTCTGTTGGGCTATTGTCTACACGCTGATTGTACACAATGGGAAAACCGGACAAACATCAACCGCGATTAACGTTCGAGTTGCGTGCAAATCTGTTAAACCCCAACATGCCTCAAACTCGGAACTGGATGGTGCCGCCTCAGCCCCATCCACTTTGGAGAAATCCTTAGCTGCTATACAATGAGCCTACAATCCATAAACGACAATATGGAGGCGCTAAATGGCTGAATTGACAGCATCTCCGCTAAGCTTGATAAACAAGGCCTGAATATTGGAGAAGCGGAGCAACGAATATCAAATACAGAGGATGGCCTACAGAAAATTGAGACGAAAATGTCCGAAATGGAACAACTATTGGCGGTCATCCAAGCGAAGAATGAAGACCTCGAAGCGTGATGAAGACGCAACAACGTACGCATTTTGGGGCTTTCTGAATCGACCAATGTTGGGCGCCTAGAAACGTATGTCGAAAATCTGTTCCAAGAGCTTTGTGGTGAAGACATGCTAGCCAGTATGTTTATTGTAGAGAGGGCTCATCGCTCACTAGCAGCGCGGCCGTCTCCGGGAGCGCTACCTAGGCCGATTATTGCCCGCCTGCTCTATTATAGAGACAGAGACACTATACTTTGTTCTTCTAGACAAAAAGGAAATGTCAATTATCAAGGTAATGCCCTCTCCTTCTACCCTACCTTTACAGCGACAGTGCAAGTCGCGCGTAAAGAATTTCAATCGGTCAAGAAAAACCTGTTCGCAGAAAAGATCCCCTACGCCATGCTGTACCCGGCGCGTCTTCGTATCGGAATGGAGGATAAAGCTAAAATCTTTGAAAATCCCAAACGAGCCCTGGACTACGCGAAAATGCTGCGGCGCTTTTAATTTTGTACGATGTGATCGCACAATTACACAGGATAAGATTGCGTTTATTAGAGGATTATAAGGGAACAATCTATATTTTAGATTCTGCTTTCTTTTTTATGTACTATTTGATGACCAAGGACTATTGCAAGGAATTTGGACATTGGGTATCGGAGCACATTATAGGGATCTCTGAAACGAGATAGTACCTATATGCTGATTTATTGTACAACGGCCCTTATGATTAAACAGATCCTAGTCCCCACTCACGTCCACGTAAAGCTGGTTACTTAGAATATGCACAATGATTACACTTGCCTGACGTGGGATATAAGGGGTCTCAACACCCCCAAAAATATCCGCCAAGTACTAGCTTACCTAGACAGACACACAGTTCAGATAGCCCTTTTACAAGAAACGCATCAAACCAAATCCTCAGAAGCCAGAATTGCGACTAGGTGGGCTGGGTACAAGTTAGCGCCATCATACTCCGCATACGCTAGAGGGGTTCTTGTCTTGTTTAGACGAGGTTTGCAATTCACAGCCCTCAGAACATATGTTGATGATGAAGGATGATGTGCTATGGTTCATGGGATGTTAGGACAAACTATGATCACTGTCATTAACATTTATGGGTATATTACGAGAGGGTAACTGTTCCTGAGGAATTATGGTTGTGTTTGTTCTCTCAATGTGGTGTGGGGGATTTCTCCTTTTGTATATAGTGCCCTCACACACCCTTTCGGGTGTCTTGCTTCATCATAGGGCGTTGCTCCTCGTGGGGGTGGCGCTGCAGTCCCCCACGGGCCCCGCAAGAGGGCTCTTTGACGGAGATCTTTTGATTGGAGACGCCGCAGTTGTGCATGGGTGTGTGTGGGCCTAATGGAAAACAAGTGGGTGGTGCGGTTAAAAATTGCTGGGTAGAGTTACAGACCTTTATTCACTGCTCTACCTGGCAAATGGTTAAAAATAGTAATCCTGGAGCTACTCTTAATGAAAGAAATAAAAGAGGGCAGATCCTGGAAAGTAACCGCTGCTCTCAGGAATGTGAGTGGGGAGCCTACTGGTGAATGGTCAACATGTTTCGCGCTCACGAATGGGTCCTTAAGGGATCCCAAATGCGCTTCGTCAGGACCTAAAAAATAATTAAAATAGTGAGTGAAAGTGTTTGTGAGTGAAATAGAATAACAGGTTTCAGTGAGGTGTGATACTGTAGACCTGTTGTACCTCAATATTAAGGTTAGTCCAGCGTCTTTGCGCTGAGAGGTTTACCTGTCTTTTCTGGAAACCTCAACCCAACCTGGATTGGTAGGGAAAAAAAGGGGGGAGAGAGAAACAAACACAAGGACAGGGGAGAAAAAATATGCAGAGACAAGTAACAACAAGGTAAGTACTGATACATTTATATCACGAATGTCATACAGGTGACATAGGATAATTACAGTGCACGCCATGCTTCAAAAGTAAACATAACATGCGTGTGTGACGGACTCGATAGTGAGGACTATGATCCCAAAATATCTTGAATCCGTTATTGTGCCTTGAGAGTATCATTACAACCATGTGTTTTCACTTGGCCAGCTGTTCGTGTGAGGCAGTCGAACTTACCCCGTGAGAACTAAAGCTGGCTATATCGTGGCTGTTACCGGGAGACGAGCAATATCTGTACAGTGGTGTGTACGTATGTGTGTAAATAACACAACTAACTGTATCCGTGAGACTCAGGTGAAAATAAAGGATAAAAAACTAGATTAACAATTGAGGCCTACCCTCGAGTTGTAGGGATTAGGGCTCCATCAGCATAGTGGAGTTGGCACTAAGGAGAAACTAACAGATGGGGAGACAGAGAAAGGTTTTCATGACAATCGGTAATTATGTCAGACCCAAAAGTTGCGCGGCTCGGCTCACCTATCTCGTAGGGAAGTACTCACTCGTGCTCCTTCGCCCGGGACGTAGTAACCTACCCCTTCTCCGTCTATTGCTGGAACGGATAGTAACTGAGCGAAAAACTTCCGCTTATATCCGATTACTACTGCTGCACTGTTCTAATTGGGGACGTGTTAGTGGGCGCGGATAAATGACGTCACTGCGTTGCGTGACTCGGTAACTATGGCAACAAGTAGGACTTTGTTCACAGACGTGGTAGTGTCTGGAGACAGATCGTCAGTCTAGTTGTTCTGTGAGTGATTGTCATGGTACTTCTGGCAATAAGTAGACGTTAATCCGATGTAAAATGGATCGTTTATACAGAATGCGGTTCATGTTGTAAAGGTATGCCCTTCATGTCGGAGGCGAAGCTTCATTTCTAGGGGATCGGTTATCAATATGTCATGATGAGGATACCCCCCGCATTAACGAAACGGTTGCTCGTATGTGTAATGTTGTGTCAATAAAGATATTTGTATGAAAAAACCTTTGATCGTGACTTAGGGAGATGTGGGGGTTTTTTTGTGGAAAGCTCGTGACAGAAGCAGACTGAGTAGGTTGAAGCCATTAAAACCAACCTGGTGTCCCGTCCATCAAAGATAGATGTAAATATCCCACTTGTATTGTCGAGTGAATGGGGGGTATGTTTCTATGCCTGTATTCAGAATGTTACATAATGGTTATTATTTTCGCTACTAGTCATATTGGAGCTATTCCAGATAGTATGACAGGGGCAGAGCGAAGGAAGGCAATAACAGTAATATGATCCCTTTACTGAGAGTCGACATGTGGATGTTATGTCAGCTCTACCCACGGAATTTCGTCGTTCAGACCTATTGTATCGCTTCTCAGTCTATGGACCCATCTTTGTTCCTGTTTGAACAAGGTCTGTTTTGTCCAATGAGGATTGGAATCGATGATGGTCCATCTCAGACTATTAGCGGTGTGCCCTTCCTCTGCAAAGTGTGTCAACAGTTTAGTGTTGGTTTTGCCTCGTCTGATGGTGCTCTTATGTTCCCCCATGCGGACCTTGACTGCTCTAGTAGTCATTCCTACATATCTCTTGTTGCATGGGCATACAATGGTGTAGACACAATTGGTAGTGTTACAGTTAGTGTGTCTCAGCTGGCGCCACGGTGTGTTGAGGCCCAAGTCGATTTCTTTTGAAACCATGGTCTCTGCACAGCTCGAGCAGGAGCCGCAAGGGTAATGGCCTACTACAGGTGGTAGAGACCAAAGTGTCGTTTGGTGTGTGGTTGCGGGTTTTGGCCTAGTATGCACTAGGTGGTCTTTCAGATTCATTGTGCGTTTAAATGCGAAAAGGGGTGGTGGTCCTGGTTCAAATGAACCGGAATTTAATATAGACCAATGTCTTCTGATTGCTTTTTGCACATTGTTCGAGTTCGGAGTGAATGTAGTGACACAGGTCATTGTGTCTAGTACAGGTTTGTCTCTGGTCTCGAGCAGTGCAGCCCTCGTGCTGTTTTTGGCCCTCTTGTGTGCCTGACGAATGATGTTCTTCGGATAGTGCCGTTTTTCCAGATTGTCTCTGAGGAGATCTGATTGTGTTTCAAATTCTTTTATGGTGTCACAGTTCCTTCGGAGGCGTAGGAATTGGCCAACCGGTAGGTTGTTCCTAAGTGCCCTGGGGTGGTGACTATCATAGATAAGGAGATTATTCCTATCCGTGGGTTTTCTGTAATTGGTGGTATGTAGACACCCACTGTCCAAGGAGATGAGAAGGTCCAGAAATGGAATGGATTGACGTGACCTGGTGCTGGTAAACTTCAAGTACGGATTCAGGGTGTTAACCCAGTTGCAGAATTCTGTACATTGGTCTTCATTCCCTTGCCAAAACACGATTACATCGTCTATATAACGACGCCATAGCAGAATGTGTTCTTTGAATGGGTTGCTGTCTCCCAAAATGTGTCCCTCTTCAAAATGAGCCATGTAAAGGCAAGCCAGACTCGGCGCGAATGTGCTTCCCATGCTCGTGCCTTGTATCTGATGGTAGAGTTGATTTTTAAAGGCAAAAAAATTCTCCTTGAGAGCCAGGGAAGCACAGTCGCAAATGAAGGAGATCGGTGTCATGTAGGGCCATGGTGTGATTTTCCGGAGAGTGTCTTCTAGGACTTCCAATGTGGCATCCTGCGGGATATTCGTATACAGGGCTTCAACGTCCATGGTCACCAGAAAATCTATACCCGAACCCACCTTTTCACAACAGAGGGAGGGGCAAAGGAAGAGGCAGAAGAAGAGGAAACTACAAGAAGGTACAGTGGCAGGATCAGGAACCGATGACACTACGGAGCCAAGCGAGAGGCCAGAGACCCTAGTGGTGAACCTCTCTTCCAGACCACTTACAGAAGAAGAGACCATGCTACTTGAAAAGGGATTAGGATTTGTTCCCACACCAAAAGAGGACTCTTTCAAGTTACATCAAGAACTTCACCAGTTCTTCCGCAAAGTTAGACTCAAAGCCTTCTTTCAAGGGAAACCAGATAATCCTCCTACGGAGACGGGTCTGAAAAAACCGTCAAAATTCACCCCCACCATGGCCATGACACCCCACGAGGTCCTTACTTATGAACAAGCGGTCTTGAAAGACATAGGGACACTCAACAGGAGGCAACCATACGACAATCTGTCAAAGGAGGAAAGACACGTCCTGCGTACCATCACAGATGATCGGGAGATAATACTGAAACCAGCAGACAAGGGAGGTGCCATCGTCATCCAGGATCAAGATTCTTATGACAGAGAATGCACTCGCCAACTGAACAACACTACCTACTATGAAGTAATTACAGAAGACCCCACCCAACGTCTATCTACAAGGATTAAGAGCATGGTCAACGAGGCATCCACTGAAGGCTGGATTTCACAACAAGAAGCCAACTTTCTAACGACAGATGAACCACGGACCCCGTACTTTTATACTCTGCCCAAGATCCACAAAGGGGTAACCCCCCCTCCCGGCAGACCGATTGTCTCTGGCATTAACTCTGTGTTAGAACCACTGAGCAAATTTTGCGACTTTTACCTACGCCCCTTGGTGAGCCGGACGCCTACCTACCTGAGAGATACCACTGAAGTCCTAAATCTCATCGATCAATTCCCTGACGCCAACCGTATAGATTTTCTGGTGACCATGGACGTTGAAGCCCTGTATACGAATATCCCGCAGGATGCCATATTGGAAGTCCTAGAAGACACTCTCCGGAAAATCACACCATGGCCCTACATGACACCGATCTCCTTCATTTGCGACTGTGCTTCCCTGGCTCTCAAGGAGAATTTTTTTGCCTTTAAAAATCAACTCTACCATCAGATACAAGGCACGAGCATGGGAAGCACATTCGCGCCGAGTCTGGCTTGCCTTTACATGGCTCATTTTGAAGAGGGACACATTTTGGGAGACAACAACCCATTCAAAGAACACATTCTGCTATGGCGTCGTTATATAGACGATGTAATCGTGTTTTGGCAAGGGAATGAAGACCAATGTACAGAATTCTGCAACTGGGTTAACACCCTGAATCCGTACTTGAAGTTTACCAGCACCAGGTCACGTCAATCCATTCCATTTCTGGACCTTCTCATCTCCTTGGACAGTGGGTGTCTACATACCACCAATTACAGAAAACCCACGGATAGGAATAATCTCCTTATCTATGATAGTCACCACCCCAGGGCACTTAGGAACAACCTACCGGTTGGCCAATTCCTACGCCTCCGAAGGAACTGTGACACCATAAAAGAATTTGAAACACAATCAGATCTCCTCAGAGACAATCTGGAAAAACGGCACTATCCGAAGAACATCATTCGTCAGGCACACAAGAGGGCCAAAAACAGCACGAGGGCTGCACTGCTCGAGACCAGAGACAAACCTGTACTAGACACAATGACCTGTGTCACTACATTCACTCCGAACTCGAACAATGTGCAAAAAGCAATCAGAAGACATTGGTCTATATTAAATTCCGGTTCATTTGAACCAGGACCACCACCCCTTTTCGCATTTAAACGCACAATGAATCTGAAAGACCACCTAGTGCATACTAGGCCAAAACCCGCAACCACACACCAAACGACACTTTGGTCTCTACCACCTGTAGTAGGCCATTACCCTTGCGGCTCCTGCTCGAGCTGTGCAGAGACCATGGTTTCAAAAGAAATCGACTTGGGCCTCAACACACCGTGGCGCCAGCTGAGACACACTAACTGTAACACTACCAATTGTGTCTACACCATTGTATGCCCATGCAACAAGAGATATGTAGGAATGACTACTAGAGCAGTCAAGGTCCGCATGGGGGAACATAAGAGCACCATCAGACGAGGCAAAACCAACACTAAACTGTTGACACACTTTGCAGAGGAAGGGCACACCGCTAATAGTCTGAGATGGACCATCATCGATTCCAATCCTCATTGGACAAAACAGACCTTGTTCAAACAGGAACAAAGATGGGTCCATAGACTGAGAAGCGATACAATAGGTCTGAACGACGAAATTCCGTGGGTAGAGCTGACATAACATCCACATGTCGACTCTCAGTAAAGGGATCATATTACTGTTATTGCCTTCCTTCGCTCTGCCCCTGTCATACTATCTGGAATAGCTCCAATATGACTAGTAGCGAAAATAATAACCATTATGTAACATTCTGAATACAGGCATAGAAACATACCCCCCATTCACTCGACAATACATGTGGGATATTTACATCTATCTTTGATGGACGGGACACCAGGTTGGTTTTAATGGCTTCAACCTACTCAGTCTGCTTCTGTCACGAGCTTTCCACAAAAAACCCCCCACATCTCCCTAAGTCACGATCAAAGGTTTTTTCATACAAATATCTTTATTGACACAACATTACACATACGAGCAACCGTTTCGTTAATGCGGGGGGTATCCTCATCATGACATATTGATAACCGATCCCCTAGAAATGAAGCTTCGCCTCCGACATGAAGGGCATACCTTTACAACATGAACCGCATTCTGTATAAACGATCCATTTTACATCGGATTAACGTCTACTTATTGCCAGAAGTACCATGACAATCACTCACAGAACAACTAGACTGACGATCTGTCTCCAGACACTACCACGTCTGTGAACAAAGTCCTACTTGTTGCCATAGTTACCGAGTCACGCAACGCAGTGACGTCATTTATCCGCGCCCACTAACACGTCCCCAATTAGAACAGTGCAGCAGTAGTAATCGGATATAAGCGGAAGTTTTTCGCTCAGTTACTATCCGTTCCAGCAATAGACGGAGAAGGGGTAGGTTACTACGTCCCGGGCGAAGGAGCACGAGTGAGTACTTCCCTACGAGATAGGTGAGCCGAGCCGCGCAACTTTTGGGTCTGACATAATTACCGATTGTCATGAAAACCTTTCTCTGTCTCCCCATCTGTTAGTTTCTCCTTAGTGCCAACTCCACTATGCTGATGGAGCCCTAATTCCTACAACTCGAGGGTAGGCCTCAATTGTTAATCTAGTTTTTTATCCTTTATTTTCACCTGAGTCTCACGGATACAGTTAGTTGTGTTATTTACACACATACGTACACACCACTGTACAGATATTGCTCGTCTCCCGGTAACAGCCACGATATAGCCAGCTTTAGTTCTCACGGGGTAAGTTCGACTGCCTCACACGAACAGCTGGCCAAGTGAAAACACATGGTTGTAATGATACTCTCAAGGCACAATAACGGATTCAAGATATTTTGGGATCATAGTCCTCACTATCGAGTCCGTCACACACGCATGTTATGTTTACTTTTGAAGCATGGCGTGCACTGTAATTATCCTATGTCACCTGTATGACATTCGTGATATAAATGTATCAGTACTTACCTTGTTGTTACTTGTCTCTGCATATTTTTTCTCCCCTGTCCTTGTGTTTGTTTCTCTCTCCCCCCTTTTTTTCCCTACCAATCCAGGTTGGGTTGAGGTTTCCATAAAAGACAGGTAAACCTCTCAGCGCAAAGACGCTGGACTAACCTTAATATTGAGGTACAACAGGTCTACAGTATCACACCTCACTGAAACCTGTTATTCTATTTCACTCACAAACACTTTCACTCACTATTTTAATTATTTTTTAGGTCCTGACGAAGCGCATTTGGGATCCCTTAAGGACCCATTCGTGAGCGCGAAACATGTTGACCATTCACCAGTAGGCTCCCCACTCACATTCCTGAGAGCAGCGGTTACTTTCCAGGATCTGCCCTCTTTTATTTCTTTCATTAAGAGTAGCTCCAGGATTACTATTTTTAACCATTTGCCAGGTAGAGCAGTGAATAAAGGTCTGTAACTCTACCCAGCAATTTTTAACCGCACCACCCACTTGTTTTCCATTAGGCCCACACACACCCATGCACAACTGCGGCGTCTCCAATCAAAAGATCTCCGTCAAAGAGCCCTCTTGCGGGGCCCGTGGGGGACTGCAGCGCCACCCCCACGAGGAGCAACGCCCTATGATGAAGCAAGACACCCGAAAGGGTGTGTGAGGGCACTATATACAAAAGGAGAAATCCCCCACACCACATTGAGAGAACAAACACAACCATAATTCCTCAGGAACAGTTACCCTCTCGTAATATACTAGTTATTCTGAGGGAGCTCGGGTACTGGACCTACTTTCTAACTACGCTCCCGGTCCCCCCCTCTTTTTGTGATATAATTAACGTACGGCAGCCAGCCGCGGGACCTATCTATTTTCATTTCCTCTTTTCCTAACTCTATACAGACCACTGTTCTGTCCTGAATACTTACACTCACCATGGATACCGTTGGCCTCAGCTTTGATGATGACACAATAGCTGAGATACTTCGGGCACCCTCACTACTAGGAGATGATGGCAGCGCTGCTACAGGCAGCAAAGCAGACGACTGGAAATCTCTACAGTCACTTAGGAAACTACAAATCAAGACAGCCCTACATGGATTAATGATGACGGAATATCTGAGAGCGAACGTTGCACCTAACGGCCTCCTAGTCACCTTACCCCCTAGAATTTTTTTAGAAGACCTGACATTCCGGACGGAATGGTCACAAATAGCATGGAAGTGTACACGGGATTGGCTCGTGCTAATAATCAACACGGCTAAACGTCTCTCAGATGAGCTCCTCATCCAGATCACTATAGCTGAAAATGGCTTAAAAGCAGGCATCTCTATTTCTTCATTCAAGTCGAGACTCGCGGAAATCAACGAGGAAATGAACGAACACAAAGATTTCCTAACTCAACAAAAAATCACAAAACTTCAAAAAGATTTAAAACGGTTCAATAAAGAAAAGGTATACCCTTACACGAAGGAAGACTATGTTTTCCAGAATCATGACACATCCTCAGACGAAGGAAGCAGCATCAGATCCAGTAGGACAGGGTCATTCGGCAGTGATTCTAGCTATGAGGGACAGCGGTACACACAGTACGCCAGAGGGGCTCATCAACAAGTACGCCCTCCCTTATTTCAGAACCCTCCACCACCACCCCATTTCACACACCCGTCGTTCCAACAACCGAACTATCCGGGACAATGGATGGGCCCTCCACCCATGTGGCACGTACCTCCAACTCATCATCTTCTGCCTACACAATTCCAGCAATTCCCGAACCCACCTTTTCACAACAGAGGGAGGGGCAAAGGAAGAGGCAGAAGAAGAGGAAACTACAAGAAGGTACAGTGGCAGGATCAGGAACCGATGACACTACGGAGCCAAGCGAGAGGCCAGAGACCCTAGTGGTGAACCTCTCTTCCAGACCACTTACAGAAGAAGAGACCATGCTACTTGAAAAGGGATTAGGATTTGTTCCCACACCAAAAGAGGACTCTTTCAAGTTACATCAAGAACTTCACCAGTTCTTCCGCAAAGTTAGACTCAAAGCCTTCTTTCAAGGGAAACCAGATAATCCTCCTACGGAGACGGGTCTGAAAAAACCGTCAAAATTCACCCCCACCATGGCCATGACACCCCACGAGGTCCTTACTTATGAACAAGCGGTCTTGAAAGACATAGGGACACTCAACAGGAGGCAACCATACGACAATCTGTCAAAGGAGGAAAGACACGTCCTGCGTACCATCACAGATGATCGGGAGATAATACTGAAACCAGCAGACAAGGGAGGTGCCATCGTCATCCAGGATCAAGATTCTTATGACAGAGAATGCACTCGCCAACTGAACAACACTACCTACTATGAAGTAATTACAGAAGACCCCACCCAACGTCTATCTACAAGGATTAAGAGCATGGTCAACGAGGCATCCACTGAAGGCTGGATTTCACAACAAGAAGCCAACTTTCTAACGACAGATGAACCACGGACCCCGTACTTTTATACTCTGCCCAAGATCCACAAAGGGGTAACCCCCCCTCCCGGCAGACCGATTGTCTCTGGCATTAACTCTGTGTTAGAACCACTGAGCAAATTTTGCGACTTTTACCTACGCCCCTTGGTGAGCCGGACGCCTACCTACCTGAGAGATACCACTGAAGTCCTAAATCTCATCGATCAATTCCCTGACGCCAACCGTATAGATTTTCTGGTGACCATGGACGTTGAAGCCCTGTATACGAATATCCCGCAGGATGCCACATTGGAAGTCCTAGAAGACACTCTCCGGAAAATCACACCATGGCCCTACATGACACCGATCTCCTTCATTTGCGACTGTGCTTCCCTGGCTCTCAAGGAGAATTTTTTTGCCTTTAAAAATCAACTCTACCATCAGATACAAGGCACGAGCATGGGAAGCACATTCGCGCCGAGTCTGGCTTGCCTTTACATGGCTCATTTTGAAGAGGGACACATTTTGGGAGACAACAACCCATTCAAAGAACACATTCTGCTATGGCGTCGTTATATAGACGATGTAATCGTGTTTTGGCAAGGGAATGAAGACCAATGTACAGAATTCTGCAACTGGGTTAACACCCTGAATCCGTACTTGAAGTTTACCAGCACCAGGTCACGTCAATCCATTCCATTTCTGGACCTTCTCATCTCCTTGGACAGTGGGTGTCTACATACCACCAATTACAGAAAACCCACGGATAGGAATAATCTCCTTATCTATGATAGTCACCACCCCAGGGCACTTAGGAACAACCTACCGGTTGGCCAATTCCTACGCCTCCGAAGGAACTGTGACACCATAAAAGAATTTGAAACACAATCAGATCTCCTCAGAGACAATCTGGAAAAACGGCACTATCCGAAGAACATCATTCGTCAGGCACACAAGAGGGCCAAAAACAGCACGAGGGCTGCACTGCTCGAGACCAGAGACAAACCTGTACTAGACACAATGACCTGTGTCACTACATTCACTCCGAACTCGAACAATGTGCAAAAAGCAATCAGAAGACATTGGTCTATATTAAATTCCGGTTCATTTGAACCAGGACCACCACCCCTTTTCGCATTTAAACGCACAATGAATCTGAAAGACCACCTAGTGCATACTAGGCCAAAACCCGCAACCACACACCAAACGACACTTTGGTCTCTACCACCTGTAGTAGGCCATTACCCTTGCGGCTCCTGCTCGAGCTGTGCAGAGACCATGGTTTCAAAAGAAATCGACTTGGGCCTCAACACACCGTGGCGCCAGCTGAGACACACTAACTGTAACACTACCAATTGTGTCTACACCATTGTATGCCCATGCAACAAGAGATATGTAGGAATGACTACTAGAGCAGTCAAGGTCCGCATGGGGGAACATAAGAGCACCATCAGACGAGGCAAAACCAACACTAAACTGTTGACACACTTTGCAGAGGAAGGGCACACCGCTAATAGTCTGAGATGGACCATCATCGATTCCAATCCTCATTGGACAAAACAGACCTTGTTCAAACAGGAACAAAGATGGGTCCATAGACTGAGAAGCGATACAATAGGTCTGAACGACGAAATTCCGTGGGTAGAGCTGACATAACATCCACATGTCGACTCTCAGTAAAGGGATCATATTACTGTTATTGCCTTCCTTCGCTCTGCCCCTGTCATACTATCTGGAATAGCTCCAATATGACTAGTAGCGAAAACAATAACCATTATGTAATATTCTGAATACAGGCATAGAAACATACCCCCCATTCACTCGACAATACATGTGGGATATTTACATCTATCTTTGATGGACGGGACACCAGGTTGGTTTTAATGGCTTCAACCTACTCAGTCTGCTTCTGTCACGAGCTTTCCACAAAAAAACCCCCACATCTCCCTAAGTCACGATCAAAGGTTTTTTCATACAAATATCTTTATTGACACAACATTACACATACGAGCAACCGTTTCGTTAATGCGGGGGGTATCCTCATCATGACATATTGATAACCGATCCCCTAGAAATGAAGCTTCGCCTCCGACATGAAGGGCATACCTTTACAACATGAACCGCATTCTGTATAAACGATCCATTTTACATCGGATTAACGTCTACTTATTGCCAGAAGTACCATGACAATCACTCACAGAACAACTAGACTGACGATCTGTCTCCAGACACTACCACGTCTGTGAACAAAGTCCTACTTGTTGCCATAGTTACCGAGTCACGCAACGCAGTGACGTCATTTATCCGCGCCCACTAACACGTCCCCAATTAGAACAGTGCAGCAGTAGTAATCGGATATAAGCGGAAGTTTTTCGCTCAGTTACTATCCGTTCCAGCAATAGACGGAGAAGGGGTAGGTTACTACGTCCCGGGCGAAGGAGCACGAGTGAGTACTTCCCTACGAGATAGGTGAGCCGAGCCGCGCAACTTTTGGGTCTGACATAATTACCGATTGTCATGAAAACCTTTCTCTGTCTCCCCATCTGTTAGTTTCTCCTTAGTGCCAACTCCACTATGCTGATGGAGCCCTAATCCCTACAACTCGAGGGTAGGCCTCAATTGTTAATCTAGTTTTTTATCCTTTATTTTCACCTGAGTCTCACGGATACAGTTAGTTGTGTTATTTACACACATACGTACACACCACTGTACAGATATTGCTCGTCTCCCGGTAACAGCCACGATATAGCCAGCTTTAGTTCTCACGGGGTAAGTTCGACTGCCTCACACGAACAGCTGGCCAAGTGAAAACACATGGTTGTAATGATACTCTCAAGGCACAATAACGGATTCAAGATATTTTGGGATCATAGTCCTCACTATCGAGTCCGTCACACACGCATGTTATGTTTACTTTTGAAGCATGGCGTGCACTGTAATTATCCTATGTCACCTGTATGACATTCGTGATATAAATGTATCAGTACTTACCTTGTTGTTACTTGTCTCTGCATATTTTTTCTCCCCTGTCCTTGTGTTTGTTTCTCTCTCCCCCCTTTTTTTCCCTACCAATCCAGGTTGGGTTGAGGTTTCCAGAAAAGACAGGTAAACCTCTCAGCGCAAAGACGCTGGACTAACCTTAATATTGAGGTACAACAGGTCTACAGTATCACACCTCACTGAAACCTGTTATTCTATTTCACTCACAAACACTTTCACTCACTATTTTAATTATTTTTTAGGTCCTGACGAAGCGCATTTGGGATCCCTTAAGGACCCATTCGTGAGCGCGAAACATGTTGACCATTCACCAGTAGGCTCCCCACTCACATTCCTGAGAGCAGCGGTTACTTTCCAGGATCTGCCCTCTTTTATTTCTTTCATTAAGAGTAGCTCCAGGATTACTATTTTTAACCATTTGCCAGGTAGAGCAGTGAATAAAGGTCTGTAACTCTACCCAGCAATTTTTAACCGCACCACCCACTTGTTTTCCATTAGGCCCACACACACCCATGCACAACTGCGGCGTCTCCAATCAAAAGATCTCCGTCAAAGAGCCCTCTTGCGGGGCCCGTGGGGGACTGCAGCGCCACCCCCACGAGGAGCAACGCCCTATGATGAAGCAAGACACCCGAAAGGGTGTGTGAGGGCACTATATACAAAAGGAGAAATCCCCCACACCACATTGAGAGAACAAACACAACCATAATTCCTCAGGAACAGTTACCCTCTCGTAATATACTAGTTATTCTGAGGGAGCTCGGGTACTGGACCTACTTTCTAACTACGCTCCCGGTCCCCCCCTCTTTTTGTGATATAATTAACATTTATGGCCCAGTTTCAGACGAACCACAGGTATTTATCCGAATGCTAGCAGTGCTGCGCACATGGCCAGAGACAGCAATCTTATGGGGAGGTGATTTCAATACACACTTAGACCCCACCAAAGACAGGTCGAGCCCACAGGGTGCACGCACTGTAAAGGTTGCTCAATGTATACGTGATGCCATGTTGGAGTTGGGGCTTGTGGATGCCTGGCGCTTACGCAATGCAGAAGTGAGGACAGGCACAAACATCACACCTGCATAGAACACGTGGTCCAGACTGGATTATTGGCTTTTAAATGAAGACTGCAACAATTGGGTTACTGAATAAGGTTACAATATTGCACAACACTAATGCAGTACATGGTATAGATTTTCATTAGAGATCACCACTCGTTCCACTGATCATGCCCTGGTTCATTCTCCTTGCGCCAAGGTGGTAGTTGGATCCCCCGCTCCTCCAAAACCGAACCCTCCTCCGAACCTGTTTCCAGAGCCTGCAATAGTGCAACTAAGGCCTCCCACGCCCTTGCCGCCTCCTGTGCCTTTTCATTATTAGTACGTAGTGCCTGTTGTAGCCTAATTGTACCTTCACTCCGCGTCCACCTGAGTAATTCCGCCCACCATCTCCCCACACTTGGCCCCCTCGCTGATTTCCAATGCATTGTGATTTCCATCTTGGCTAATACGAGGCCCAGGTCTAGAAATGTACTTGTCACTTTCGTTTTAGCGGTATGCTGGAACCAGTGCAGTAAACAAGTGCCCAGTTCTAGTGCTATTGTACGGGCAGTTATACTACACAGCAGTTCCAGCACTTCCTCCCAATACGTTCCCAGACTCGTACATCCCCACATCATATGCTGGAAGTCGGCCCCCTCCAAACCACATCTCGGGCACTGAGCGGCCGCCGCATTGAAATATTGATTAAGCTTAGCTGGTGTCAGGACATAGAAATGCACCAATTGAAATCTGGCATTCCTCGTGCTCTTCCAGGCTCTTCTAACCAACTGAGCCCATGTCTTTTCAGGAATTTCCCTGCCAAGGTCCACTTCCCACTTCCCCTGCAATGCGTGCAATGGTTCCAGAGCCTCATTCAACATGCGCCTGTAAAGGCACGTAATGGCCTTAAAGGTCCCCGCTGCCATTACCACATATTGGCACGCCATTGAGGTACGTGGTTCCGACAGTCCCGTCCCCCAGTAGCATTGCATTGCCGAGACAAGTGCTGAATGCAGCAAATAATCCCCTTGCGGGAGATCATATCTATGTTGCAGGGCCTGAAATGACAACAGAGTTTCGTTTTCGTAGAGGTCCCCTAGCACTTGTATTCCCAGTTCTTCCCAGTTAGCCAGTGCTGTCCAATCCCCACCATGTTGGAAGGCCGTGCACATACCCAGCGGTATCTCCGGGGCATACGGGCGGAGGAATCCAGCCCGGCGCTGGCTCCGGTTCCAGCACAACCGCAGCGTCCTCTCCTCAGTAGTGAGCAACTCAAGACGCATCTTCTGCTGAAACACTATAAAGAACAAGAGATAGCGTGGGACCCACCATCCTTCAGGGCCATCCGGGCCCCCGGAACTCCCGAGCTACAGCTTGGGTGAGCCACTGCAGCTACGCTGCCAGATAGTACCACTCAAAGTCTGGCACTGCCATACCCCCATCAGCTCTCGGGCGTATCATTGTAGCCATTGCCACCCGCCGCCTGCCCGTCCCCCAGAGAAATCCTCCAGCCATAGAACGGAGATGTCGGAAGATGGAGCCCGGCACCCAGATCGGCAACGTCCAAAAATAATACAATAAGTGCGGGGGCGCCACCATCTTCAGGAGCACCACCCGTCCTGCTACCGATAACGGCGACGTACTCCAAAACACAAAACTGCTCCCAAGTCCACGTATGGCCCGGACCAAATTACCCTCCAGCAACTCCTCGGTGGTATGATACATGTTGGTGCCTAAGTAAGGTAAACAGTGGGGTTCCCAGCGAATGCCCGCCACCTGCAAAGGGTTCACCTCAGCCGGTGCCACCGGAAACAAGCAGGTCTTTGCCCAACTCACCCTCAGCCCTGAGTATTGCCCAAACATATGAAGCAAGTGCCGCGCGCCCTCCAAAGCCATATCCGTGTTTGCGAGAAAGAGTAACAAGTCATCCGCATAGAGGGATATAAACCAGGATAATGCCTCCCCAACCAGGCATGAGGCTCAATGGCCAAGGAAAACAACAACGGAGAGAGCGGGCATCCCTGTCGCGTGTCCCGTCCCACCTGGCAGGCTGAGGAGATCATCACCCCCGTCCGCACACGCGCCATCGCCGATCTATAAAGGGGCTCCGTCCACCCCACAAAGGAGTCCCCAAGTCCGAACACGTGAAGGACCCGGTACAAATACGGCCACTCTAGGCTATCGAACGCCTTTTCAATGTCAACAGAGAGAACCGCTGCAGCAGGGGTCTCACTATGGTCCTCTCCCAAAATCCGTAGAAGGCGTTGCACATTAGTCGCGGTAGTGCGCTTCGGTATAAAGCCCGCCTGGTCCTTATGGACCAGTTGCGCCATATAGGGAAGAAGCCGGGTCGCAAGAATCCTACTCAAGATCTTATAATCAGTCGTTAACATTGATAATGGGCGGTAGGCCGACCTAGACCATGAATCCTTACTCGTTTCAGCAGCGGGATAATGACAGCCTCGCGAGTAGAAACTGGCAATCTCCCTTGATCCCAGGCCTCCTGATAAACTGCCAGCAGTTTGGTGGGCAGGATATTGACATATGTCGAGTAAAATTCAATTGGTAGACCATCTGCCCCCGGGGTTTTCTTGCGTGCCATATGTTTTAGTGCACTACGTATTTCCCCCTCTGTGATCTCCTGTCCCAACGTATCCCTCTGGTCGTCCTCAAGGCACGGCAGTCGTATCTCAGCTAAGATCTCACCCAATCCGTCACACGTACCCCGAAACTTATTCTCGTATAGGTCCGCATAGTATGCCAAGAACATCTCATTAATCCCCTGTTGGGTATACTCCGGTATGCCCGCTGGGGTGGTCAAAGCCAGGATGGGTGTACCTCTCGGGGCTGGGATGGCCAGCCATGCCAGGAGGGAGCCCACCTTATCCCTTTCCGCGTGTGCCCGTACCAAATACTCTCTATGGTCAAAGCAGCGCAACCTCTCCACTTGCGTCGCCACTCCCTCTCTCGCAGCTATGACTTCGGCCTGTATTCCCGGGTTCCCAAGGTGGGCCCTCTCCGCCCGCCACAGCCGCAGTTCCTTCCTCTCTATATCCTGCAAAAGCGTTCTCCGCACTCCCGCTGTTTTGGCAATACACAAGCCCCGCACCACCACCTCAAAGGCATCCCACTCCAGAGCCAGGGTCGAAGCCGTCCCCTCATTCTCGAGGAAATAATGCTCTATATCCTCCTGCACCTCTGCGCGAAACACCGGGTCTTCCAAAGCCTCCGGGGGTAATCGCCAGGTAGGGATTGCAGGCCTTCCACGAGACCATCTCAACGCCAAGAGCAGCGGATTATGAGCCAATATTGTCTTCGCCAGGTACTCACTATGGCGGACCAACGCATGAACATCTGGGGAACACAAAACTGCATCCAGCCGCACATGCAAGTCATGTAGGGCAGAATAATAAGAGTAGTCCCGCTCCCCTATATGTTGCGCGCGCCATGTGTCTCTCAGCCCCCACTCAGCCTGCCAATCCCTCCGGAGTTTCGAGAGCCTATGTATGGGAGCTTGGGGTAGCGGTGGATGTGACCTATCCATCTCAGTATCTGTGACAGAGTTGGAATCGCCCCCGAAGATCACTGAACCAGTCAGGAATTACGCCAATTTCCCAGATAACTGAGCAAAATAGGACATCTGTTCCACATTAGGGGCATACACACTGCATAATGTCACGTCCCTCCCATCTAACCCCCCCATAACAGCCACAAACCTCCCTTCAGGATCCACTATCTGCTGAGTCAGCTGGAAGGGAACCCCCGCCCTCACCCAAACCAGTGCACCCCTAGCAAAAGCAGAATACGTTGTATAAAAAAGCTGCCCCCTCCAATGGCGCTGCAAAGCCTGGCCTTCAACTCTGTCCATATGGGTTTCTTGGAGAAAAGCTATCTGCACCCCCCCTACGCGCTAAATAAGCATGGACCCTGTGGCGTCTCAACATCGTATGCATCCCCCGTACATTTCACATAATGCATTTGAACTCAGGTGATGTCCCCATAGTGTGAATTATCCCTGTTCCACAACTGCACTCCCTGCATTGGCACACCGGTGGCTCTAACAACCCCAACGTTTTCCCCACCTCCCCTCCCCAGAACAGGCTCTAAACAGCTAGTACCCATCAAAACTATCCACTAACATTCCCTCTGGTAGCTACCAGGGATTCACTGTAGGAGCGAAACTAAGGGGGGAGCCCTAGCGCCAAGAAGATCTGGTCTGCGGCCTCACTGTATCCAAACGCCAAACCCCACTATAACAAAGTCTTCAGCTCCCCCGGAAGGGTTCCCAGGTGGGCGGGCAGCCGCACAGTGTGAATGTCCTCTCATCTAAGCCCGTCGAACCACCTTGTCTGTCCCAATTACCCCCCTCCGAGGGCTACAGCACCATGACCAGTCGACCCCTCTTACTAGTCCCTTGAGACACTGCATAAGTTCAGGCATCAACAATCTCGTCTGCTGTCCCTGGAGTGATATGTGATAGAGTGACACTCCCCATGTCCATCCCATCAGAATCCGTCCCTGCCGACCCTCTTTCCGATTCGGTCACTCCCAGCAGCGTCGTGCCGCTCGCCTGTGAGATCTCTGTCATGGCCTGCAGTGCCGCCGACCTTTCTCTTTCCATCTGAGTCGTGGAAGGCTTCTGTGTCCCAGGACGCCGTCTTCTGGTGCGTCTTGCACGGCGCGGCTGCGGTGCCTCCGTTGCCGCCCCCCAAAGCCTCCTGAGTCACCCGCCCCTGCCCGGTAGATTTCCAACCAGCTCCAAGCCTCATTGGGGTCGTTATGGAAGAATGTTTTGCCATCCAGTGTCACTCGCAAGCGCACCGGGAACCTCAGGGAGTATTGAATGCCTTCATCTCGGAGGGCTTTCTTGACCGCCAGAAACGAGGCTCGATGGCGCTGTACCTCAAAATTGTAATCCGGAAACAGTGACACATTATTATTGTCCACTCTATATGGACCTGCGGTGCAGTCTTTATGTAGCAGGAGGTCCCTGTCCTTGTAATGGAGCAGGCGGGTCACCACAGGCCTGGGTGGCCTCCCAGGGGTCAACGGACGGGCAGGCACCCTGTGCGCTCTCTCCAAAGTGTAGAATGGCCCTCCGGAGCAACCTCAGTACGTAGCCACTGTTCCAGGTAGTCTATCATACTGTCCCCTTCTACTCCTTCCGGAAGACCCACCACTCGTATGTTGTTCCGTCTATTACGCCCTTCAGCATCCTCTGCCCTCCTCTCCAACACTTGGAGCCTGCGAGTGACTTCTCCCATCTGAACATCCAATGCTTTCTGAGATGGTTCTAAGACCTCCAAAGTAGTATCAGCCTGCTTCACCCGATCAGCCAGCTTCGCATGATCTGCCCGTAGGAGTCCCAATCCCAGCAACACCTGAGCAATGTCTTGTTGGAGCGCTTCTTTTGTGTCCGTGATAGCTCGGAGGATCTGGTCCACCTGCTGTTGCATCAGCCCCTCTGGGTGCGGGTCAACCATTTCTTGCTTCCTCTGTTCCACCGCTTCATCCTCCGGCTCCGGGTAAGCCCCCCAGCCGGCCTCGTGGTTCCCCCATGGTTGTCAGACTACTTGGCCCCCAGTCCTGGTCGCACGTACAACACCTCCTGCAGTCCGGTAACTCGGGTCCCCCCGTCAGACAGGGATATGGGTTCTCCGGGCCACCAGCCCCCGCCGTCCACCACGCTCCTGGAGATTCCTCGCCCGTCTCTGCTTCCTGCAGTTTCCCCAACGGAGCCGTCTACTATCAGGTGAAACTTCCAGCCACCAGGCGAGGGTGCATCAGGCCCAGCAGAACCACAGTGGCCTTACCATTAAACCCCACGCCTGATATAACCCAGCAGGGTTCCTCAGTCCAAGGTCCTCAAAGCCAAACTCCACGGGAGATGGACCCAACAGGGAGCCACCTAGCAAGTGCTCCAATCTGAGCCCGAGGCCGCTTCAAGCCACAGGGGGTTACCACTCCGGTCCGCCAGTGTCGCCGCTCATCCAATCACCATGGAATGTCCGGCTGCCCACGTCCCCAGCCCTAGTGCACCTCGAAGTACCTCGGTCTGTTCCTGTGCTGCCCACCGGGCAGCTTCGCCACATCCAGTCCCCGCCGCCAGCTCTGGAGGTCGGCCCCAAGCTCCTAATTGGCTCCGCTGCAGCAGGCCACTCACACTGGTGCGACCGACAGGCCCTCACTCCGGACCGTCGGCCAAACTGCGAGCGGCCCCACGTCACCCCAAGTCTTTGAGGCCAGGGTCTCTCAGCACCTTACTGCGGCCTTCGCCGTCTTCTCCAGGCGCGGGGCAGAGCAGAGCCCTACAGCAGGCAGGCCCGGATCCCCAGTCACAGTCAGGCAATCAGATAGCGGCTCACCAAGCCCTCTTCGGCCGAGCCAGGGGGCCTATCTCACCCCCGATGCCGGTTTCAACTGCGCAGGGCTCCCGCTCAGAGACTGCAGGAGCCGGGACCCCCGCCCGTCCTTTTCCACCAGTCTCTGGGTAACGCGCAGCATTCCCCGACGTTCCCTCACCGTCAGCTCCCTTCTTCACTGTGGCCAGGCGCTCCCGGGATCACCCAGGTGCCATACCGACAGAAGCTGCCGCACCTCCCGCTCAGTACACGGGGGGAGAGTAGGACCCCTCTACAGGCGCTCGGCACCTGCCGCTCTCAAGGGGGGAGGCACTCACTCTTCCAGGACTCCGGTCCACGCCTCCTCCTGGCTGCTCCCCGCAGATCAACTTGAGGAGACGGCCGCCATTTTCTGTACGTGTAGTCCAGGTCTCTCAATTCCCGGCTTCAAAGCTCAGCGTCGGAGGGCAACAAAGCAATCGATCTCTTGAGGTGCAGGCCCCCGCAGCACCAGTCCAGCTCGTCATGACACCCACCCACGGGGGGAGCGCTGGTGCTCCCCCCGTGGGTGGTGGATCTGCGTTTTTGTTCCGGGGAAAGCAGGGGAAGACCTTCCCCTGCCACCACCCGCTCCCCCTTCCGCGTCATCAATGACGTCAGCGTGCGAGGCGTGCTGACGTCATTGGAGGTTTCCCTTTGTTTACCGACGTGCGGGAAGCCATTTGCTTCCTGCACGTCGGTGAACAAAGAGGTAAGTTTTGGGGCTGGGGAGGGGGGGATTTAAACGAAAGAGCCATCTGGGGAAAGGAAAGGGTTTTCCTTTCCTTCGATGCCTCTTTTGTGTATTCCTGCTGCACTATCGTGTGATCGTGCAGCAGGAATGCCCACTAGCGTCAGGGATTTTTTGGCCAGTGTTTGTTGGTGGGGGGAGCGTCCCCTTGGGCAAGGGTCGCTTCCCCTTTTGTGGCCATTTTGGGGGCTTTGTCTGCCCCCCTGGGGGGGCAGAATGTAATTTTTGAGGAAAAAATCGGCCCACTCGGCCAATGTGCTGGGGAGTGGCCCTTGGGCAAGGGTCACTACCCTTTGGGGGCCATTTTAGGAAGCCCACGATGTTTGTTTTTGTTTTGGGGAGTGACCCCTTAGGCAAGGGTCGCTCCCCTTTTGGGGGCCTACATTTTTGCTTTGTTTGCCCCCTGAGGGGGGGGGCAGATTTAAATTTAAAAAAATGTATTCGGCCCACTGGGCCAATTGAATAAATGTAGTGGGGAGTGGCCCCTTGGGCAAGGGTCACTCCCCTTAATGGGGCATACATTTTGACTTTGTCTGCCCCCTGGGGGAGGCAGTTTAAATTTTATTGAAAAAAATCGGCCCACTGGGCCAATTGAATAAATGTACTGGGGAGTGGCCCCTTGGGCAAGGGTCACTCCCCTTTGGGGGCCATTTTAGTATGCCCATGATGTTAGGTTTTGTTTGGGGGAGCGGCCGCTTAGGCAAGGGTCGCTCCCCTTATGGGGGCTATGTTTTAGACTTTGTCTGCCCCCCTGGTGGGGCAGATTTTCTTTATAAAAAAACAAATGCCCACTGGACCACCAGGGATTGTTTAGTGGGGAGTGGCCCCTTGGGCAAGGGTCACTCCCCTTTGGGGGCTTATGATTTTGGTTGTCTGCCCCCATGGGGTTGGGGCAGATTTCGCTATTTTTAGGTTGAGCATTTGAGACCTTTTGTATATTCTTTAGTATTTACTTATATGTTTTTATGGTTTGTGTGCTTTGGAGATCAGCCCTAGGACTTGTCTGCTTCTGCTTAGGGACTTTTTTTTCTGATCAACTGACTCTATTTAACTTTTTTGATAGAAAACGACCAGCAGAGGTCAGTAAAATACCGGAATCACTTCAGCATTCTCTAGTTTTCAGTCCATAGAAATTGTCTTCCACGAGCACCCATAGACAATATTTGTTTTCAATCTTGTATTGTCAGTGATATGACCACCGAAGGCCCAGATTTTATATCAAAAACAGAGCATTGGACTATACCATTTCCCGCTGAAAGGCAATATTTCTCCCTGTGTGTTCCACTACTTGGCATGTCAAGCAGTTTGGTGCTTACTTTCCCTCCATGTCAAAGAACAGCAGATGGTTCAGGGCGCAGGCTAATGTGCTGCATAGCTAAGTACATATAAGGTCCAAAAGGCGACACCGATTGCATTGCAAATGCTTGTTTAATGTAGGGCCCACTAGGCCACCAGGGAGTTATTTGTGGAGAGTGACCTCTTGGGCAAGGGTCACTCTCCTTTGGGGTCATTCTTTGTGGCTGTAGCTGCCCCGCAGGGGGCCAGATCGCCATGTTTTTTTTAAATTGGGCCCACTAGACCACCAGGGATTTTTTTGTTGGGCGTGGCCCCTTGGGCAAGGGTTGCTCCCATTTGGTGAGCATTAATTTGGCCGTTTCTGCCACCCTGAGGGTCAGATCGGCTGATTTATTTTTTTGTAGGGCCACCAGGGTTTTTTTTTTATGTTGGGAAGCGGCCCCTTGGACAAGGGTTGCTCCCTTTTATGGGAGGATGATTGTGGTAATTTCTGCCCTCTTTGGGTGGCAGAATTGCAGTATGTTTATAGGCCCATCTGCCCTCAAGGGGGGCAGAAGGCACTAGCCACCTGTTTTTTTTTCTCTATTTTTGTGTTTGGGAGTGGCCTCAAGGGCAAGGGTTGCTCCCTTTTACGGGGTGAATATTTTATTTATACTCTTAGGCCCACCTACCCCTTAGCTTGGCTGGTTGATTGTGTGTGGACTGGTGCATTATTTGCATATATGATTGTAATGTTTTTTTTCTAGTGTAAAGCTTTTGATTACTGTTTGCGATTTCGACAGTGGTGTTCTGCAGTTTTGCGTAGTTGCATTTTTTTGGTAAGAAAAACATTTTTGTTGTATATACTCCAAATTAGTATTTTTGTCATGTATGAATGAATTTTTTTGTAAGTGGTGTCATAATGCCAGCTTATTTAGTTAGTGTTTTGTACATGGAATTCTTTGCAATGTGATTTGCATTGTCTTATGAGTAGGTGGTGGTGAATTTATCTGCTTCTGACAAGTGAGTGGTATCGTTTTGGAGTCTATAGGTATTTCTGATAAAGGTGCATTTTGTTTATTACTTATTTTACAAAGTGTTTGTTGTTGTTGACTTGTTTGACAAGTTACTTTTATTAGTAAGCAGTATGGCTAGCCGTAGAATGACTGCTCAGCAGGTGGTTGGTATGCTTCTTGAATCTTCCTCTGAGCAGGATTATGAGACTGACAGTGTGTCTGAGGGAGAGGAGGGAGGGGAAGATTCAGGCAGTGAGTTTTCTCTCCACGTGGAATCATCGGATGATGAAGGTACTCTCAGTGCAGATGAAGCTACTCTCAGTGCGGATGAAGTGCCTGTTTTAGAGGAGGATACTGCTGTGCCGATGGTGCAAGAGGCATCTGGATTGCAGCCTGAGGCTGCTACGCTTCCTACTGGAAGTGCTGGACTCTGGGTTGATCCAAACATGGCGCAGCCGGTGTTGCCTGCCTTTAGTGGTGATGCAG
The DNA here is from genome assembly GCF_964204655.1 of Triturus cristatus. Classification (NCBI taxonomy): domain Eukaryota; kingdom Metazoa; phylum Chordata; class Amphibia; order Caudata; family Salamandridae; genus Triturus; species Triturus cristatus. Next base: position 166,938,393 of record NC_140595.1, on the reverse strand, counting down.
GGTGTAGAGTGGATTGTGATTTTTTTTGCCTATACAGTTTTTTAAGTTGTTTATGGATGATGTATTTTTGGGTGAGATGGTTGAGCAGACTAATTTGTATGCTGAACAGTTTTTGAGGGACAATAGTGACAAACTTAGGCCCCACTCTAGAGCTACCCGGTAGACTCCCACAAATTTGGAAGAGATGAAGAAGTTTTGGGGTTTGACTTTATTGATGGGTTTGATAAGGAAGCCGTCCATGGCTTCATATTGGTCTACCAGTCCCTTGATGGCAACGGCCATATTTCCTGCAGTTATGACTCGTGATCGGTATTTACTTTTGCTACGGATGCTGCATTTTGTTGATAATTCTTTGGCGTTGCCACGAGATCACCCTGAATGTGACCGTCTTTTTAAGATTCGGCCTGTTCTTGATCACTTTGTAGATCAATTTTCAGAAATCTATACTACAGGGAAAGAAATATCTATTGATGAGTCTTTGGTCTTGTTCAAGGGCCCTTTGGTTTTTAGGCAGTACATCCCTAGCAAGAGGGCACGCTATGGAATTAAGCTGTATATGTTGTCTGAGAGTAGGACAGGATATGTTTTTAATTTCCGTGTGTACACTGGTAGGGATTCCACTATTGACACTCCTGGTTGTCCATCCACTTTTGGAGTTTCTGAGAAAATTGTGTGGGATCTTGCTAGAGGACTGTTTAACAGAGGCCACCATTTGTACCTTGATAACTTCTACACTTCTGTAAGGAATTGTTCAAAGTGGACACTTTTGCTTGTGGCACAATCCGCTCTAACCGTAAAGGTTATCCAAAAGAGCTTGTTTGCAGAAAACTTCAGAGGGGACAGTGCAGTTCCTTGCGTAGTGATGAACTACTAGCTGTGAAATTTGTGGACAGGAGGGATGTGTACATGTTGACTACCATCCATGATGAGAGTACTTCACCTGTGGCTGTTTGGGGTCAGATTTCTGAAGTGCGCAAACCTGTGTGCATTTTAGACTACAATAAGCACATGGGTGGTGTTGATAGAGTAGATCAGAGGTTGGAACCTTACACTGCTATTCGTAAGGCTTACGTTTGGTATAAGAAGTTGGCCATCCATCTCTTTAATTTCGCAACTTTCAATGCTTTTGTTGTGTTCAAGGAGTGTTCTCCTGCATCAAAGTTGACTTTTGTTCAGTTTCAGCAATCTGTGATAGGCAGCCTTGTTGTTGTGGAACAGGCATGTGTTCCTAGAGTTGGAGTGGTGGAGGAAGTGGCTCGATTATCCCTGCTTGTTTTAGAGCGTACAACACGCAAAAGAATTTTTGGGAGCATCCATGAGTGGTAAAGTGAACTGCCTGGTCTGTATTCTTGAAAAAAATTGATTCTGTTTCAAGGTTGGCATTAGTACTACGTTTTGGGCTTCCCTGTCGTGGGTACTTGGGCCTCCCACACAAGTTAGGCACCATTTTTACCGGGAGACCTGGGGGAACGCTGGGTGGTGGGAAATTTGTGTGAGCCCGGTGATGCCACAACTTTCCCACACAAAAACTGAGGTTTGCAGGGGATTCTGGGTAAGGAAACGTTGGGGGATCCACGCAAGCCATACCTCCCTGGAAGCCCCCGGGTGTCTAGTTTTCAGAAATGGGTGAGTTTGGTAGGTTTCCCTAGGTGCCGGCAGAGCTTGGGTTCGCGAACTACAGCTAGTCACTTTGCCAAAAAAGGGTCATTTTTCACTGCGAAATTGAGGTGTGACCACGTTGTGTTTTGCACCGTTTCCTGTCGCGGGCACTAGGCCGACCCACACAATGAGGTACCATTTTTTTCGTAAGACTTTGGGGAACGCGGAGTGGGTAGAAATTTGTGGATCCACGCAGATTCCGGAACTTTCCACCACAGAAATAAGGGGAAAATGTGTTTTTTTGGACACTTTTTTAGGTTTGCAAGGGATTCTGGGTAACAGAACTTGGTGGGAGGCAGCTACGTCACCCCATCCTGGATTCCCCTGGGTGTCGATTTTCCGAAAATGTATAGGCTTGCTAGGTTTGCCTAGGTGCTGGCAGACCTATGGTTCAAAAACTACAGCTAGACACTTTGCCAAAAAAGGGTCATTTTTCACTGCGAAATTGAGGTGTGACCACGTTGCGTTTTGTACCGTTTCCTGTCGCGGGCACTAGGCCGACCCACACAAGTGAGGTACTATTTTTCTCGCAAGACTTTGGGGAACATGGGTGGGTGAAAATTTGTGGATCCACGCAGATTCCAGAACTTTCCACCAAAGAAATGTAAGGAAAATGTGTTTTTTTCGACAATTTTATAGGTTTGCAAAGGTTCTGGGTAACAGACCCTGGTGGGAGGCAGTCAAGTCACCCCATCCTGGATTCCCCTGGGTGTCTAGTTTTGAACAATGTATAGGTTTGCTAGGTTTCCCTAGGTGCCGGCAGAGCTAGGGTTCACAAACTACATCTAGGCACTTTGTCAAAAAAAGGGTAATTTATCACTGCAAAACAGAACTTGGTGGGAGGCAGCTACGTCACCCCATCCTGGATTCCCCTGGGTGTCGATTTTCCGAAAATGTATAGGCTTGCTAGGTTTGCCTAGGTGCTGGCAGACCTATGGTTCAAAAACTACAGCTAGGCACTTTGCCAAAAAAGGGTCATTTTTCACTGCGAAATTGAGGTGTGACCACGTTGCGTTTTGTGCCGTTTCCTGTCACAGGCACTAGGCCGACTCGCACAAGTGAGGTATCATTTTTCTCGTAAGTCTTTGGGGAACGCGGGTGGAAATTTGTGGATCCACGCAGATTCCAGAACTTTCCACCACAGAAATGTGGGGAAAATGTGTTTTTTTTGACAATATTTTAGGTGTGCAAGGGATTCTGGGTAACAGACCCTGGTGGGAGGCAGTCAAGTCACCCCATCCTGGATTCCCCCGGGTGTCTAGTTTTGAAAAATGTATAGGTTTGCTAGGTTTCCCTAGGTGCTGGCAGAGCTTGGGTTCGCAAACTACAGCTAGGCACTTTGCCAAAAAAGGGTCATTTTTCACTGCGAAATTGAGGTGTGACCACATTGCGTTTTGTACCGTTTTCTGTTGCGGGCACTAAGCCGACCCACACAAGTGAGGTACCATTTTTCTTGCAAGACTTTGGGGAACGCGGGGTGGGTAGAAATTTGTGGATCCACGCAGATTCCAGAACTTTACACCACAGAAATGTGGGGGAAATGTGTTTTTTTTGTCAATTTGTTAGGTTTACAAGGGATTCTGGGTAACAGAACCTGGAGGGAGGCAGTCAAGTCACCACATCCTGGATTCCCCTGGGTGTCTAGTTTAATAAAATGCATAGGTTTGGTAGGTTTCCCTAGGTGCCGGCAGAGCTAGGGTTCAAAAACTACAGCTAAGCACTTTGCCAAAAAAGGGTCATTTTTCTCTGCGAAATTGAGGTGTGTCCACGTTGCGTTTTGCGCCGTTTCCTGTCGTGGACACTAGGCCGACCCACACAAGTGAGGTACCATTTTTCTCAGAAGACTTTGGGGAACGCGGGGTGGGTAGAAATTTGTGGATCCACGCAGATTCCGGAACTTTCCACCACAGAAATAAGGGGAAAATGTGTTTTTTTGGACACTTTTTTAGGCTTGCAAGGGATTCTGAGTAACAGAACTTGGTGGGAGGCAGCTACGTCACCCCATCCTGGATTCCCCTGGGTGTCTATTTTCTGAAAATGTATAGGTTTGCTAGGTTTGCCTAGGTGCTGGCAGACCTATGGTTCAAAAACTACAGCTAGGCACTTTGCCAAAAAAGGGTAATTTTTCACTGCGAAATCGAGGTGTGACCATGTTGCGTTTTGTACCCTTTTCTGTTGCGGGCACTAAGCCGACCCACACAAGTGAGGTACCATTTTTCTTGCAAGACTTTGGGGAACGCGGGGTGGGTAGAAATTTGTGGATCCATGCAGATTCCATAACTTTACACCACAGAAATGTGGGGGAAATGTGTTTTTTTGTCAATTTGTTAGGTTTACAAGGGATTCTGGGTAACAGAACCTGGTGGGAGGCAGTCAAGTCACCACATCCTGGATTCCCCTGAGTGTCTAGTTTAAAAAAATGCATAGGTTTGGTAGGTTTCCCTAGGTGCCGGCAGAGCTAGGGTTCAAAAACTACAGCTAAGCACTTTGCCAAAAAAGGGTCATTTTTCTCTGCGAAATTGAGGGGTGTCCACGTTGCGTTTTGCGCCGTTTCCTGTCGTGGGCACTAGGCCGACCCACACAAGTGAGGTACCATTTTTCTCGGAAGACTTTGGGGAACGCGGGGTGGGTGGAAATTTGTGGATCCACGCAGATTTCAGAACTTTCCACCATAGAAATGTGGGTAAAATGTGGGTTTTTTTGGACAATTTTTTAGGTTTGCAAGGGATTCTGGGTAACAGAACCTGGTGGGAGGCAGTCAAGTCACCCCATCCTGGATTCCCCTGGGTGTCTAGTTTTAAAAAATGTATAGGTTTGGTAGGTTTCCCTAGGTGCCGGCAGAGCTAGTGTTAAAAAACTACAGCTAGACACTTCGCAAAAAAAGGGTAAATTTTCATTGTGAGAATGTGATGTGTTCACGTTGGGTTTTGAGCCATTTCCTGTCGTGGGCACTATGCCTACCCACACAAGTGAGGTAACCATTTTTATCGGGAGACTTAGGGTAATTCGGATTTGTAAAGCAACCGTTATTACCTATTGATTTTTGATGCATTTCTGCCTTCCAAATGAAAGACTTTGTGTAAAAAAGAAGTCATTTTGAAAAATGACCGACAATTCTCATGCTAGTATGATTATTCCCAATTTCGAAAATGTGCAAATATGTACTGTTTCTAAACTCTATAATTTGTTCCCATTTCAGAAATACATAGGTGTCTTTCATACTGATTTTTCCATGTATACATTTTCCCACAATAATTGCTATATACCCGGAACATAATAAAAAAATCATTGCAAATTGCTTCTCAGTTTTTGACTCTGGGTTCGTCGGGTTCTTGGTAACCTATAAGTCCTATATATCCCCACAACCAGGAAGGTCCAGCGGATGTAACGGTATATTGCTTTCAAAGAGCTGTCACAATTAGAAGAAGTTACAGGTAAAAACGTTGACACAAAAGGCTGTTTTTTTCAACTAATTTTCAATTTTTCCTATATTTACACTGTTAGTTTCTATAAAGAAACCTTGATGGATCTACAAAAATGACCCCTAGCTGAATACAGAATTTTATCTACTTTTCTAAAATGTATAGCTTTCCAGGATCCATTATTGCTTTCACACCCATTTCTACCATTAACTGGAAGGAGGTTGAAAGCACAAAAAATAGCAAAATAGGCTATGTCCCAGAAAAATGCCGAAACTATGTAAAACATGTTGGTTTTCTGACAAAAGTCTGTCATTCCCTAAAAGCTGGGAAAATAGTGATTTCAGCCCCACAAACCCTTTTTTGATACCATTTGCAGAGAAAAACCCAGACGCTTTTATTTGCAGCCTGTTTTTCCCATTTTTCACCCCCCCCCCCACAAACATTTTGCTGTATTTTGGCTAATTTCTGGGACCCCTCCAGGGGAATCCACAAACCCTGGGTACCTTTACAATCCCCATGATGTTGGAAGAAAAGGACGCAAATTTGGCGTGGATACCTTATGTGGTCAAAAAGTTACAGGGGCCTAAGCGCGCACTACTCAAATAGCCCAAAAAAGGCTTAGCACAGGGGCGGGAAAGGTCTAGCAGCGAAGGGGTTAAGGTCACTGAGAGGGGAGTTTGCATAAGCACTACGGCCGGCATACTGAGAGATATACAAGGTCAACTTTGGAAAATTGAAACTACACTAGCGAGCCTGGATCGCGACTACATAACCAACCCCAACACCGTTACACTAGCGCGCATTCAAGAACAGTTAAAAGAATATAACAGCATAGCGGAAACAGAAACCCGTTATTTATCACGTCGTCATATCGCGAGAGCAAACGGCGAGGGGGCAGGCCTGGCCGTCAGCTGGCCACCAGACTCAAATTCCGAAATGAACATCGTCCCATCACGAAAATAGTAGATGCACAAGGGGAAGAACATTACACACCTCAGGGGATAGTTGAACAATTTAGATCTTGTTATTCCACACTATATACGTCAAACGGGAGCGCAGATGAAGCGGCACTAGATGAATATCTTTCTGATATTGCCTGCGCCTGGCCACCGGGAATATCTCAGCCAACCAATTGGCGAAGAAGATACCAAAGCAGAGATCCGATATTTACCAAACAAAAAGGCCCCAGGTCCAGGTGGACTCACAGCTGAGTTCTACAAGGAATACGCTGATCTTTTAACGCCCTATTAGAGGTATATGCAGAGGCCCATGAAACGGGTATTCTCCCCTTGTCTTTAAGACAGGCCGTAATATTATCACTTTATTAAGAAAAGATAAACCTCTGTCCCAATGTGACTCCTATCGTCCTTTGTCACTAATTAATTTAGATGCAAAAATATTAGCTAAAATATTGCCCACTCGACTTCAACCCCTAATGACCTACCTGGTGCTTCTGGATCAATCTGGCTTTATACCGGAATACTCTACGTCACATAATTTCAGAACGCTTTTTGCCATGTGTCATGTTTTAACGCCAGACCTGCCTGCTGCTGCGGTAATGTTGGATGCAGCTAAAGCATTTGATTCTATCGAATGGTGCTATATGTTTTATATCTTGAAGCGAATGGGGTTTCCGCCCATGTTCATGCGTTGGGTGAAGCTGCTATACACAGAACTGTCGGCAAGGGTCCGAGTGGGGGGCCTCACTTCCGAACCCCTATCCATTAACAGTGGCACTCGACAGGGTTGTCCCCTCTCGCCACTACTATTTGCTCTCACACTTGAGCCCCTGACTTGTGTAATCCAGCAGCGTCACAGGGAATCAGCGTTCAACTTCAATCATCGCCCTGTCGGCATATCATTATATGCTGACGACATGGTGCTTTTTAAACGTGAGCCCCATAAATATTTATCCCCACTTCTACGGGAATATATGTTTTGGTTTACTCTCTGGACTTTTAATAAATTGGGATAAATCGGTAGTTGTGCCCCTGATGACAATAACTACGCCTCCACAAATGGAATATCCGCTGATTTGGTCTATAGATCCTGTGAAATATTTGGGAATGTGGGTGCATCGCCACCCGGAGAGTGTAATCAGGGAGAATTATGGCAAAGCATGTACGACATTAGAATCTCAAGTTGATAGGTGGTCCTCTCTGCCCCTCTCCCTGGCTGATCGCATAGCCATTATCAAAATAATAGTGTTATCACGATTTCTCTACCTCTTCAATAATATTCCGATTAAACTGTCAAAACAGCTATTCCAAAATATCCGCACCCAACTACTTCGGTTGATATGGAAAGGCAAGCAGGCTAGGGTAAGCTGGCATACACTTACTCTGGATTATGCACAAGGGGGTTTTTGTGCTCCAGATCTATATATATACTACCTATGTGCACAAGCACAATATGCCTACTACTGGCACAACCTGCATGCCTTCACGCCCCATGTGGCAGTGGAAGATGAAGATGCCCACCCCACTGGCTGGGATACTCACACATACAGGCAGAGGCACACCACGAACTGAAATAAACATGGTGGACACTACTATTGCCGCCTGGCAGACTTTTGGCAAAATGACAGCTTAACTCCCATTATATGCCCCAGCGCTGCCACTTGCACATAATGCTTCCCTTTCAGTGACTCAGGAAAGGGGGGTGATCCGATTATTGCAAACGGTGGGTATTCAACGCATGCAGGATATTTTCGTGGAGGGCCAGTTTCTCACAGCTGAAGACCTCCAATACGTTACTAATCAATCAATGTTGTTTCGGTTCACCATTCATCGACTGAAACAAGAGCTTAAGTCTCATTACTGCTCATTCCCAGAGGAGCCACCTACATTACAATCATTACAGCTTTTATTAGTGGCACCTTCAAAGCATAAATTGGTGACCAAATTGTATAAAGCGGTGCACTCTGAACTGGTGAGGGTAGGGATGATAGCCTAGAGAGGTGGAATAGTAAACTAGACCCTCCACTGGACCCAACTGACTGAGATCACATATGTACATTAACTGGTAAATTGACCCCAAATGGCAATCTAAGAATTATCCATTTTAAATATATTCACCAGGTATATCATACACCTCTGAAATTGTATAAAATTGGTCTCCGAGACAGCAGTGGTTGTAAGAGATGTCGCCAACCCGACGCAGACTTTTGGTATTTGTCATGGCACTGTGCGGCTCTGGAGGGATGTCATACAATGTCTGCAGACTATGTCCAGTCAACAATTGCAATGTACACCTGCTGTGTGTTTATTGAGTTATGTGCCTCATATTAAGGGAGCAATGGGGAAATTTTTACTGATTGCTTTACTACTAGCAAAACGACGAATAGCGTTGACCTGGGAGAGCTCCTTGACCCCACGCTATCGTCATTGGTTAAAGGACATGGTTTATTGTAAAGAATCTCTTAAGCTGTATGTGGAAGAATTGCCATCATCTTCTAAGCCTGAAGACATCTGGGAACCACTATAACTATATTTATTGACAAATAATCAGAAGGACCCTACGCTCACCCCTTAAGCATCATTGGTATATAAAGTGTAGTCCCTATGTTGTATCATGCACATGAAAATAAAAAAACATTAGTAGTGATAGATTCCTTACCTTAGAATTACCCCCAGGCGTCAGACTGGATCCGGGAAGTTTTCGTCAGCAGTACCCCTGCGCGTCGGTAGGCGTCATCGTGCAGCTCCGTGTACGTCGTTGGTGCCGGGATGACTTCGCTGGAGCTACTTAGACGCGCCCACGCGCGCTGTCAGTTCTGTACACGACTTTCCGCGCCAGGAACGCAGAGCCATGCAAGAAACAGACCACTGGTGCCATGAAACTAGGGCCCTGAAAGGGATGACCTTAACGCTAGAAATCAGTTCGCAGAACGGGGAGGATGGGTGTGGCGGTAAGGAATCTATCACTACTAATGTTTCTTACAGATATATCATTACCGGAGGAAAGTAACTTGTGCATCTAAAAGAAACACGTAGTGATAGATTCCTTACCTTAGAATAGATACCCCAGCAATACCAACCCTGGTGGTGGGTCTGCGAACCAAGATCACACCAGAAAATCCTGGAGAACAGAATGGCCAAAGAAGCCATCTCTCCGGATGTGGCTGTCCAGGCAGTAGTGCTTGGTAAACGTGTGCAGCGAGGCCCACGTAGCTGCCTGACAGATGTCATGCAAGGGAACACCCCATCCCAAAGCAGTAGTGGCTGCCGTCGCCCTGGTAGAATGGGCAAGCAGTCCCACCGGAGGCTCTTTTTTAGCCAAAGAATAACAAGCTTTTATGCACAGAACAACCCTCCGAGAGATGGTCTGCTTGTGCACGGCCCGACCTTTCTTGGCGGCCACGTAGCCAACAAAGAGCTGGTCATCCACCCGGAACTGTTGTGTGCGGTTGAGATAGAATGAGAGCGCACGTTTTGGGTCCAGACAGTGGAGCCTCTCTTCCACTTTTGAGGGATGCAGAGGCAGAAAGAAGGAAGGCAAAGTGATGGTCTGCCCGATGTGAAAGGCAATGACAACCTTCGGCAGAAAAGATGGACGACTCCTTAGAACCACTTTGTTTGGATGGACAGAGAGAAAAGGAGGTTTAGAAGAAAGAGCCTGGAGCTCACTCACTCATCTGGCAGAGGTGATGGCCACTAGGAAAGCTGTCTTTAAAGTGAGAAGACGAAGAGGACAGTTGTGAAGGGGCTCAAAGGGAGCACTCATCAGATATGTCAGAACCAGGTTCAAGTACTGAGGCATTATGAAAGGAACAGGAGGTAAAAGTTGAGTAATGCCTTTTAAGAATCTATTTACAACAGGGGACTTGAAAAGGGAAGGCTGATCTGGAAGCCGTAAAAAGGCTGAAATGGCCGAGAGATAGCCCTTGATAGTGCCCAGTACAGAGCCCTGCTGGGCCAAAGAAAGAAGGAATAGAAGGACCTCTGAAAGAGGGGCAGAAAGGGGATCCACAGCCTCTGCTGTGCACCATGCCACAAACTTATTCCACCTACAGGCGTATACCGTCTTAGTGGAGGGACGCCTGGCTGCCAAGATTACATCACAAACTTCGGGAGGCAGGTCAAAAGACGTCAACTGCCGCCACTCAATCTCCATGGAAGGAGGTGAAGGCTGGACAGGTTCGGGTGGAAGACCATCCCCTGTTGCTGTGACAGAAGATCCTCCCGAAGAGGCAGTTGGATTGGGGGATCGAAAGCCATGCTGAGTAGCTCGGGATACCATACTCTTTGAGCCCAGTCCGGAGCCACAAGAATGACTTGGACCCGGACGCGCTTGATCTTCAGCACACTGGGTAGAAGTGGTATAGACGGAAAGGTGTATAGTAGACTGCAACTCCACTTGCGATGAAAAGCGTCACCTAATGAGTGCCGCCTTGGAAATTCCAACGCACAGAACTGATGACATTGCGCGCTCTCTTCGGTGGCGAATAGATCTAACCAAGGCTCTCCCCACTGCTGAAAGAGACCTTGTGCTATGTCCGAGTGCAGACGCCATTCATGAACCATCATGCACTGGCAGGTGAGTTCGTCTGCCCTGGCGTTCAGAGAACCCGCCAGGTGGTGAACCACCAGGAAAATGCCCTGATGTTCCAGCCATGTCCAGAGACGCAGAGCCTCCTGACATAGGGTCCATGACCCCACCCCGCCCTGTTTGCTGCAGTACCACATGATGGTTGTGAACACCTGCACTAGTTTCCCCCTGACAGAGGGAAGGAATGCCTTCAGTGCAAGTCCGATCGCCCGAAGCTCCAGAAGGTTGATATGGAGCGAGGACTCTGCCGGAGACCAGTCCTCTGATCTCTGCCTCTCCCATGTGGCCGACCGAGCCCAGAAGGGACGCGTACGTCACAACTGTGTGTTCCGGTTGGGGAAGGGATCTGCCACTGACCCAATCGCGATTCGTGAGCCACCACTGCAATTGTCGTGCAGTACCCTCTGAGATCTGGACGTGATCGGACAGGTTGCCCTGATGTTGTGCCTGCTGGAACTTCAGGTCCCACTGCAGAGCCCTGATATGCCATCTGGCATGATCCACCAACAGGATGCAGGAGGCCATCAGGCCCAGTAGCCGGAGGGTCATCCTGACCAAAACCCGGGATAAAGGCTGAAAGATCGGAATCATAGGCTGAAAGATCGGAATCATAGCCTGAATATCCCGGACTCGCTGATCGGGAGGATAAACCCGAAACTGTGCCGAATCCAGAACCGTTCCGATGAAGAGGAGCTTCTGAGAGGGGATCAGGTGCGACTTCAGCACGTTGATGGAGAACCCCAGCAAATGCAGGAGGTCGGCCGTAGTCTGGAGGTGGGAGACGACTGCCTGGGGCGAGCCCACCTTCAACAACCAATCGTCAAGATAGGGGAAGACTGGGACCCTGATCTGCGCAGATGAGCTGCAACCACTGCCATCACTTTCGTGAACACCCGAGGGGCGCTGGTAAAGCCAAAAGGGAGCACGGTGAACTGAAAATGCTTGCGGCCTACCGTGAACCGCAGGTAACGCCGGTGGGCCGGCAGGACGGGAATATGAAAGTAAGTGTCCTGCAAGTCCAACGCTAGCATCCAATCTTGCGGGTCTAGGGCAGACAAAAACTGAGCAAGTATTAGCATCTTGAACTTCTTCCGGAGGAAGCGATTGACGTTCCAAAGGTCTAAGATAGGATGCAGACCCTTGTCCTTCTTGGGGACCAGAAAGTAGTGGGAATAACAATCACGACCTACTTCTGGCCCAGGAATGCGCTCGATGGCCCCCTTGGCCAAGAGGGCCGAGACTTCCTGCTGAAGAAGCGCAAGATAGTCCCCTGACATGCAGTGGTATTGAGGTGGCATGGCTGGAGGGGAAGTCTCGAGGGGAGGGAGTAGCCCCTTCGGACAATTTGCAGCACCCACTTGTTCGAAGTGATGTTGCGCCAGTGGGGAAGATGATGGCGAATTCTGCCGCCCACTGGCGTTTGATGGGCCTGAAAGGTCGGACTAGGAAGGCTTTGCAGTGGATGCTGCTGGGGTGGAGGTGGACTGACCCGCCCGCTGGCCCCCTGAACCGCCTCGATGGTTTCCACGTCCGCGCTGTTGTTGATGCTGCCTGTGACCCTGCGAATGTTGTGGGGCACCCCTTCTGTGGCCACGAAAGGAGCGAAAGGCAGAAGGCGGAGGAGGCAGAGTGGCCGAAAGGCCCAAGGACTTGGCCGTAGCCCGTGAGTCCTTAAAGCGCTCCAGCATACTATCTGCCTTATTGCCAAAAAGGCGAATGCCATCAAAGGGCATGTCCATCAGAGTGTTCTGGACATCCCCCGAGAAGCCACTTGTTCTCAGTCAGGCGTTGCGCCTAAGCGCCACCGTCGTGGAAATTGCCCTGCCCAGCGAGTCGGCGATGTCAAGCCCACAACGGATGGTGAACTTAGCTGTGTCTCTCCCAGCAGCAATAGCTTGGGTGAGTACTGTCTGGGCCTCCCCCGGACAGCTAGGCAGCACCTGCGCAACTTGCTCCAGCTTCTTGGATTCCCTATCCGGAGGTGCGGAAGGGAACGTGCTCTGGGACGCAGAGCCTTGGACAACCAAGCTCTCAGGAGTGGGGTGCTGGGAGAGGAAGAGGGAGTCGCCCGGAGCCGGGCGATGGCGTCGGTCCATGTTCCCGTCCACAGGAACCCCTGTGTTGAGCCTAGACCAGGTGCCTAAAAGAACGTCAGACAGTGCTTCATTAAAGGGCAGCAAGGGCTCCGAAGAGGTCGCAGCCAGCTGGAGCACTTCTGTCAGGAGGTTAGTCCTGACGGCCACTTTAGGGAGCTCAAGGTGAAGGGTCTCGGCCACCCTACGCAACACCACTGCGTAACTGGCTCCCTCCTCCGTGGCCACGGTAGGAGGAGACAGCATGCCAAGGTCAGGTGAGGTGTCAAGACCACTGGCATCTCCCAAATCCTCTGCCCAGTCTGGGTCATAAGCACAGTCCTGTGCGAGAGGGTCCCCAGACCCCTCCCAGTCCTCCCCTTCCTCTGAAGTCTGTGGAACAGGCTGAAAATACAGAAAACGGATATAGAGAAAAAATGGCCCCATCGGAATCGGTGCAGATCAGGCACCGTGTCCGGTTCAGGGCTGAAACTGGGGACGACGTCGTGCCGAGGAGCAGGCGACGTCGGAGGTGGTGCCGGTGGGGTCGAAGTCGGTGGAGGTGTTGTAAAGTCAACCAGCGTAATCCCGGATCCCAGGGGAACCTGCGGCACCGGAGCCGCCGGCGATGGAAGGACAGGACCCCCAGTCGGGCCTGCAGGGCCCAGAGGCGGGCCAGACGGCCCAAAGTGTTGGGCCATGGCAGCAAGAAACTCTTGCACCTTGGCAGGCCTCGCCGACCCGCCGGGAAGGGCGGGTAGACCGGCGGTGACATTGCAGGCCCGCGTGACGGGCAAGGGTAAGTCGAGGAGCGACGACACTCCTTCGACTTCTTTTTGGAATGCTTCGACTTACCTGACCCCGAGTGCGAAGACTTAGATTCAGAAGAATGATGGTGACGGCTCCGCGACCGGTCCCTCAACCTCGCACGGGACCAGGACCTTGAGCGGCGCGGAGCCGACTGCCGGACTTCCAGCAACTTTCGGGACCGCTCCCGCAAAGTCTTCGGCGCCATAGCCCAGCAGTCGGGGCACGACTTGGAGTTGTGGTCACGCCCCAGGCAGTAGAGACACACGCGGTGTGGCTCCATTCCCGACATGATGCGGTGACAGCCCCCACAGTTCTTAAACCCGGGCATCCCTACGACACCAGGAGTCAATCGACTCGAGAAAAAGGAGACAAAAGGCTTAATAAAAACTCAGTCAAAAAATGACTGGGGGTACTAGCTCTTCCCAGATCTGCCCTTACTGGCGCGGAAAAAGAAAGAAATGACGTCAGCGCGCCTAAGTAGCTCCAGTGATGTCATCCCGGCGCCAACGACGCACACGGAGCCGAATGACGACGCTTACCGACGTGCAGGGGTACTGCTGACGAAAACTTTCCGGATCCAGTCTGACGCCTGGGGGTAATTTTAAGGTAAGGAATCTATCACTACATGTTTCTTTCAGATTTGCGCTCCCATAAATGATTGTAAAAGATAATAACATAACTGCCAGAAAGTGGATTCTAGCTTCCTTTGAATTTGACATCTCTGCAACTTACAATTTCCAGACAGGGCATTTCTGAACAAGTGATCTCCGGAAGACTCTTTCAAAATGGTGGAAGGTGTGGTTTTCAAAGTGATAATGTTGATTCATCACATTGAGTTATTGGACAGTGCACCAAAGCCTGAAGTAGCATTGTAAATGCTAAACAAAAAATCTTTATTGAATAAATATAATCCATGGCAACCCTTTCTACACTGGTGTTCCTATGCCCTATACACATCATGTTTGTAATATCTGACAATCTCCATTTGTACCTTACAGTCTGCACTATATCAAAGCGCCTTAAAGCTGCAGCATGGCACCATGCACTGCTATAAAATACACTAAAGAAAAATATGCAATTTCAGCATTTCTTCCTCCCAGAGCCAATGAAAGAAGTACCAACGTTTGCTCAGTAACAGCCCCTATCATTAATCGAAAAGGAGACTATTATGCTTGTGGTATTCACTATACAATTGTGAAACATTTCCATTATACTGACTAAAGGCCAATAGGGATATTTAATACAGGATGATGCATCTGAAGGCCAGTAGTCAGTTGCATACAAGGTTATGTCTCATAGAGCCTAATCATGAGTGGTTTATTAAACTGTGTGCAGTGCGTAAACCCCTTGTTTATCGGATGCGTTAAATAACCCAATATTTGCTATATTTTGGCAGGTTAAACCTGCTGAAATTTAACAGGGGAAAACATATGGTATTTGTACCATATCATGTGGCTATTGGTGTGTAAAACACGAAAATCTGCATTTTATTACCCAAATACTCATTACAGTTGTTATTTATCGTACCCAATAAATATTGTATCTGGTGGAATTGTTATTTAACAGGGGTGATAAATAACACCTCAACTCTTAATCAGGCCTAAAGTGTGTCTGACCTGTGACTGATGTAGCTCACCCACAACTCAGCTAGCCATAACTCCTGGCCTTTACGAGGTCTAACAAATTCCCCCACAGAAGAGAGCATGGGCATAGGCATCTCTTGGTCATTTCACTCACTGAAGGAATCCCTTCCTTATTGGCTTCTGTATTCTCTGGCCGTGGGCTGAACCGCATCTTTACACAGACTGACTCCCTTCGGTTAACTATACTACCGAATTTGATGTAGAGGTGGACGAGCTAGTCTCAAGCTATAGCTTCTTGGATGCTCGAGCCCAAAATGAGCTGAGCTTTCATGCGGCTTTGAATAATCAATAAACTCTAACCCCATGCACCAAGAATTAAAAACATAGCAGTAATCTTTAATGTAAAATGGCTGAGAGAGATACATACAATATATGGCTGAACTGCACAATGTGGATTAGAAAAAACCTGGGCCAATCCAGTTTAGCTGTTTCACCAAATAGTGTGAGTCTCATTGTTAGGTCTCACCTGAGGCAGTTCATGTGCTGTTGCTTGTGAGACATTTTGTCCATTTACTTACATGGGACATATAGCCTGTCCATTGCTTACCATTGGTTGGCTTCATCATCACTCTCATTTCCTTGCTTCTCTTTGGTCAACGTGTGTAGGCTTCACTTTCTGTGTTCATCCCTCTTCTGGTGCATGATCAAAGTACAGCTGCATTTCCCAGAGTCGCTCCACTGCACATTCTTTCAGAGCTACTTTTTCTTTTAGTTTAAGCACTCCATAAGAGTGCATGTGCTTGTAGACCGTCTCCCTTGTGCACTTCTATCTCCGTTCCTTCTCCGTGTTGTTGCTTGCCTCGTCCCGTCTCTCTCTATCTTGTTGCTTGCCTTATCTAAGTCTCCTGCATTGTCACTTTACCTCTCTATGTTGCTTGCCCCCTCCAGCCCTCCTGTTCATGTCTGTGTTGTTGCTTTTCCCTCCCTCCCGCCTCCATGTAGTTGCTTGACCCCTCCTCTCCATCCCATGTTGTTGTATGACCACTCCCATCCCATCCTATGATGTTGCTTTCCCCTTCCTGCCCCGCGCTGTTGATTGCTTCCTCTCAGCCTGACTTGACTTGTTACTTTCTCCCTCTCATCTGGTTTCGCATTATTGCTTGAATTCTCTCACACTACAGCCCCATCCCACATTGTTACTTGCTACTTCTCACTCCACCATGCGTTGATGCCTGCTTTCTTCCACACTACAGTCCTGCTGTAAAAAAACATGCATTGGGACAGCCAATATGCCTTGCCTACACAACCTTTTGGCTTTGTCAATGATTTAGCCATGTTGCACAGCTGCTGTTCACTATGGGTGATAGTTTAAAAAAAGGAAAAGGCTGTGATGCAGCCAGCGTTTGCTGCGCTATAGCGCTTTTTTTACTGCTTGCGGGTGGACTAGTCATCTACACCCTCTGTGTTGAGTGCCCTTACCTCCTTCTGACGTGCCTCAAACCATCCCATCGGCAATTTAAAAAAAAGCATTGGCATAGCTAATAGGTCTCACCTTTGGGACCTTGTAAGTGTTTAGCCATGCAACAGTTGATGTTGTTGCACCAAGGATATTGTGCTGCATAACTAAATACTTATAAGGTCCCAAAAGCGAGTCCTATTGGCTATGCCAATGCTTGTTTTTAAAGTGTGTGTCTGGTACCCGAATGCAGACATCCAGCTGGAAACATCAATTTGCTCACAGTTATGCCTTGCTCATGGATGAGATTGTCCAGGCATTCCCCAGCCCCACACACACTCCAAGTTTCTCAGCAAATATTGACTCAGGCATGTAAATTCACTCCTGTTTGGGGGGGATAGATTAGCAACTACATGCACTATATGAGAGGGTGAATGGTTTGTATTAGGAGGGGGGAAACTTGCACCATACACATTTAAAGAAAAAAATACTCCATAATAACATATTAAGAGATTGACAGAAAAATTACATTGACATAAAATCACCAAAATATAATTTAGCCCAGCAACGAGTCAGGATTAAAAGTACAACAATGCAAAATAAAAATCTTTAGTGAATAAGCTACATTCGCATGGAAACAGGAAATTTGAGGGATTGTTTTCTTTTACCAAATCATTTCAGTACGTGCGTTAATTAGTCCAGCAGGGTCAACGATAACTGCAGCTCACTGACTACATTACGTTGCAAAATAAAAGTCCTATACTGGAAACATGCTGTTCTAACGACATGGAGGGTGGTGGCACCATTAGATCTCCCCAACTATTCTAACACACATCATTTTCGACATCAGTATAAATTCAGCACGAAGGGAGATCCATTTCCAAAGCTGCCACAACATGCATAACTTGTCGAGTGAATAAAACCAAAAACATGGTTTTTTCACTCTCTAATCCTGTCCCTTCGCATTCTCTTACTTTTTAAAACAGCGCCGGAACACTCCTCGGAATAGCTGTGCGCTTTATAAACCCCGACATTCATTCATTCAATGAAAACGGTAAAAAAATTCACGCCCAAATTGTAAATTGTTAGTGAATTTTCAATAATTCACGTAAATGTTGCTGTATGTTTTAAAGAGGGCTCCAAGTTGTCAGAGACTTGGGGCCATATGTAGGTAGCCTAACATTTACCACTTCATAAATACCGAATTTTACCGATTCGGTATTTATGAAGTGGTAAATGATATGTAGGTAATCCATCGGTAATATTTACCGATTCGGAATGGGTCGGTAATTTAGAATCGGTATTTACCGATTTGGTAATGGTAACTGGCTTCCAATTGATTCCTATGGGCCAGGAGGCCCATAGGAATCAATGGGAAGCCAGTTACCATTACCGAATCGGTAAATACCGATTCGGTAATGGGGGGTGCACAATCAAGGGTGGCAGGGTGTCACAGTGACACCCTGTTGCACCCCTGATTCCTGCATGTGTGCACATGTGGCACACATACATGCCCTAAGGGCATGTATGTCTGCCACATTGCACACTTCAAAGTGCAAAAAAATGCTTTTTTCCAGCTATTCGTCATTTACCACCAACTTTTAGTTGGTGGTAAATAACGAATCCCCACAACAACCACACACTCCCCCTACATATCATTTCAGGATTCGGTATTTACCGAATCGGTAAAATTACCGAATCGGTAATTTTACCGATTCAGTAAATTACCGAATCCTGAAATGTGCCCCCTACATACCAAAAGCCTGAATACCGGTCGGTAACGGGATATTTACCGAAAATCGGCCGTTACCGACCGGTATTGGGCTTCCTACATATGGCCCTTGATATCTATGCATCTGGATCTTTAAATTTTGATTCTTCTAATGCACGTGCAGGACTACAAATAAGAGAACTGAACTAGCAGGGGAAAAAACTCACCCGGCACGAGGAAGCGTGAAAACTACGTGTTAGGCAGTTTTCACATCTGTCAAGTGGCCATGAAGGCCCCGTGTAACTCCTATAGCAATTCTTCTATTTTGGGCCAGCAGCACTGTGCACACGACCTTAGCTCATATTGCAGAGCTACAAGTGAAAATACAAGTCCCAGAATGCAACGCACTGATGGGCAAGACGTCGGGACTGGCTAAGTCATGCATAACATTGGGTCAATCGGTTATGAATTAATAGAAGCAGATTGAGTTTTTACCTTTGCAAGTTGAGTGTACAGCAGCCGAGGTAGCTGTAAGACAGGCTTGTGACACGTCGGCCTCTCGCCCTCTTGTCAGTCTTTCCTATTAGTGCTGGATGCCCGAGCTTGGTGTGTTTACAGACTCGTTTCCTAGGAGACCGAGTCACGTGCAGCAGTACGCCCCGGCCATTGAGGAAACTCGGTACCTACACACACCATATCGATGGAAGGTAGAATGGACTACAATTCAAAGCCGGGTATTGTATTAGCATGACAAGGCTTGTCAAAGTACTACAGTCAAAGAGGGGCAAAGAGGACGGACAATATGAACATTTACGACCAAGGAACCTAGCTTCGCCACAGTAAATAAAGAGGATGACTTAAAGAGTAAGCGTTTCGTGACCTCAAAATGTATAAAAACAAGCGCACGCGCCTCGCGCGCAAGCAGGGGAAGGGGAGAGAGGCGGGGGCCTGTGCCGGTTTCCCTTGCGGGAGCGAGCAGCAAGGCGCGATAATTGCTAACATATGGTGCCGCTGCTCGCTCCCGCAAGGGAATCACCAAACGTGCATGCGTTGCCATTGAAAGCAATGCAACGCGTGCACGTTTATGCAGAAAAAGGGAATGCGCGCTGCGTAGGCGAGACCTAAAAATTAAAGTGCTATGAGGCAGTCAGCGATAGCAGGGTCATGGTGTTTTTTGTTTTTTATTGGAAAACTTTTAGCCATACAGCACGGCAGCCGCAATACAATGCAACATGGCTAAAAGCAGTAACAAAGCCAGTAGCTTGTATATGTGGGACCTATTGCTTTGCCAGTGCTTGTTCTTCATTGTCACAAATGACTTTCCCTAAAGCATGGTAACATTTGCATAGCCCAATTTAGCATATTTCATTTACATAGAAGTCCCTAGTAAAATGCACTACATATGCCCAGGGACTGTATATCAAATTTTACTAGTGGGCCTGCAGCACTGATTGTGCCACCCACTTCAGTAGCCTTTTAATACATGTCCCAGGCCTGCCATTGCAGAACCTGTGTGTGCAGTTTTAAACTTCCATTTCGACCGGACAAGTTAACATAACATAACATAACATAACATAGCATTACATAACATAATAAAACATAACGTGTATTTGTAAAGTGCACGTTTACCTGTAAGTATCTTACACTGAATAACACATGCTTATTGTTACCCACCTCAATGGTACTCACTTGCCAGACCTAAACCTTCCTTTCTAATACATATACGTCACCCCTAAGGTAGGACCTAGACAGCCCCAATGGCAGGATGCAGTGTTTTAGAAACTTTGGACATGAACTTTGATGTTTTACATGTCCAGGTAGTGAAAAACTCTTAAACTCTTCGTTTTTCACTAGTGCAAGGCCTATCTTTTTCATAGGCTAGCATTGGGGTTACCTTAGTACATCTTATAAATGTAATTTCCAATTTCAGACAAGATAGAAATTTTGAGTTTCCTGTCTCTGGACTTATAGTGAAGTTGGATTTTAGATTGTAAGTCTTACATTGCTACTTTTAGAAAGTTGGCATTTTGTGCCTCTGCCTGTCTCTAAATACACGTCTGGGGGCGGTGACAGCTGGGCTTTGTGCATTTCTTCTAGACAGTCACACAAAAAGGGAGCTGAGGTGTGTCATTCACAACCTGACGGCCCAGTACCAGGTTGATGGGCCTTCCTGAGCTAGATAAGAGTGAGGAGCTGACACTTACACCTGAATAGGTCTGTGCCTCTCCCCACACAAAGAGCTGCCTACCCCCCCCTATAGTGAGTCTGGCACCAGGGCAAGATAGGCAGTGGCCTTGTGGGCCTCTAAAAGCCTCTCTTTGAAGTCTCCCCCACTTCAAAGGCACAATTGGGTCTAAGAAATGGACCCCTGACACCACCAACTCAGTACACTCTGGACCTGAGGACACTCTACCAGGAAGCATTGCTGTGCTGCTGAAAGGACTAACACTCTGTTGGACTCTGTTGGATTTGCTGGGCTCCTGCTCTGCTGTGCCTGTCCTACTGCCCCTTGCCTGGTAATGAGAAGGACCAGACCTGAATATCTTCATCCCCATAACCAGGTGACTCCAAGGGCTTGCCTCCTGTTCTGAAGTCTCAGGGACATCAAAGACTTCATTCATCCCTGCTACTGCCTCTGGATTCCGCCATCTGTGAGTCCTGCCCTGCCAATTGTGCCAATCCAGTCCTGGGCACTTGAAGGTCGGTTTTCCTGGCTGTACTAGGAATCCACAAATCGCCTGCTTTGTGCCAGTCAGAACCAACGCATTCAATTCGACACTGATGCATCGCCACAACAAGGACTTCACTGCCTCGACAGTGCAACCAGCCCGTCGATGACTCATTGCCTCAGTGGCAGCCACCACAATCAAAAAGTGGTGGGCGGGAAGGAGGGGCGCGGGTGGAGCATGTGAGGGGGTGTGGGGGAAGGGGTGGACGAAGGACTTTAAAATAATAGAAATGTTTTAAAAAGTTCTACTCACCTGCAGCCGGGCGCCTCCGGCGTCTTGCCTCAGTGCTGGGTCTTCCGTGTCCCAGCAGACACTAGGACTGCGTCTCAGACTCCTTATCCAATCCCTGCACTGCAGAGCAGCGCAGGGATTGTATTGAGAGGGCTGAAAAAACGCTCCACTCCACTCAGGGAGTCTGTGGGGTTTCTCTAACCCCTATGTTCAATACAGGTTAAAGAAACCTGAGTGCCCATGTGTTGGCCTGAGACTGCCGGCCAAACACACATGTGCACTTAGAGAGTGCACATAGCACTCCTCCTCCCCGCCCCATGCCTCGGTCCCGCCCCTCCCTGCACACCTTGGCTGAGCCAGCTGCGTAAAAATTAAAATAATAATGAAATATCATTTTATTGTTTTGCTGCTGGCTCTGGGCCAGTGGGGCGACGCTCCTCCACCATTGAGGAGGAGCCGCCCCTGCCTAGCCTTCTTTGCCCGGACCTCAACGAGGACGTAGAACCCGACTGCGTTGCTCGCAATTACTTCATTGCACGGAGCTTGCCGACGCATGGATCCGACTGCACAGCTCAGAACCAACACATCGCCTACAACCCTTCAGATCGACGACAACACATCGCCTCCTCCGCTCCTCACAGTTGTTCCTGCATGCTGACTCCGATCACAGGGCATGAAATGTCTGAGCCCTTCCCAGCTGGTTTTCTTTATCTTCTGTGACATGCAAGCCATCCCTCAAGAGACAATACAACTTTCACACCTGTGCCCTTTTAAAAGAAATGCATCTAACAAACAAAGGCCTTTCCTGGTTTCTCAAGTGGCCTGTGCACTTGAGAAAAGATTCTAGGCGCTTCGGGGAAGCAATCCGTACGCTGCTATACAAAGAGCAGTAGACAGGTCACCTAACAGATGTTAAATTCACTTTTGGTATCTAAGACGATGCAGAATATATTTTGTTTTTCTCCATATGTACCTAAATGTGTTTGGCTATATCACACAGTTACCTGGTTTTGCACTAATCAGTGTGGGGCAATATAATTTAACCCCACACCAGCCTTTCTCCAGATGTATGGTATTTCCTTTCCTTCTTTTAATCTCTTCATTATATATTACCTCATTACTCAAGAGTGTGACAACAGGAGAGACCCACCCCGAACAGACCATGAAGCACCTAACTAAGTAGCATTAGATATTTAGTTCTCCTGGTTTCCACTCTATTTTTCTGAAATGTCACATGAACATACTGTGCTAACTGTATATTTTACCTCAGTTTAAATATGGTGTAATCACCTGATCCCTCCTCTTTGATTATTGTCATACAGTGCTATATATATTTTTTTTAATGATAATTCTGGGGCAACAATACTTTGGTCGACCACTGTGCTGAGTTAAGTCAGCTATGATTTTTTTGTTTATTTAATGCATTAACAACATCTTGCTTATACATTTGTGTTTGTTCCATAAGTGTTCGCTTGTAGTGATACGAGCTGAGAGGTAGGTCCTCTCTTTACTTGTTACATCTATACACCCTCAACACTTACTATTTACAGTGTAGAGAGACATAGATGGGGCCCTGATGAATGCCTTAGACCCACGGCTTAATAGAGGCAGAAACATGTTGGCATGACTACTTAGTCATATACAGTGACGCATATAGGCCATTATACCTAGGTTTGCCTCCTGTATTTACCCCTTGGTAATCTTTTTAACTAACCTAAGATACCACCAAATTAAAGGACTCTTTAGTGGTTTATCCTAAGGTGTTTTAACTGACGAACTAGACCCAATCATTGTTCTGAAATATTAGAAATATCTTAAAACTCCCTCAGAAAAGCCCCATTCTGAGGTTGAGTCCACCCTGGTAGTAACATCTTACCAGGATGGGACGAGGTGGCAAATGATGAAGCATGTCACAGTATGTGAGTGTGCCATCCTCGTCCAATTCTTGGAATTGCCTTGAGATTAGGTTAAGAAAAGTTAACAGCACATAGAGAACTCTTTGGGTCCCTGACAACGACCTGTTTATCAGCTAAATAGGCAGATAGCAGACCTTGGAGGGTACCACACCAATCTTTGTGTTTATTTGATTGGTTCACTGACCTATTTATTCACTTATTAGGACCTTGATGCTTCATTGTAGAGCAGTTTGATAACCTTGGGCCTTGTTCACGCTTTATAAAACCAAACAAATAAATAAATATCACAAATACACGTCAGCATTGTCATTTTACTGTAGCTACAAATACACGCTTAAAACAATCATATTACCATATATTAAAAAATAAGGCTGGTGGGAGCATTTTAGTCACCCACAAGTAACATCATCAAATTAAAACTCTTTCACTTAATGCTTAGGATATTTTTACGCTTTTATATTTATGCTAGAATTTCAATTAGAGATGGGGAAAAGCTGCATAATTATAATCTTTTGCAGCTAAGCAGTTCAGCTTTTAACCAGAGCCATAATGTATTAGGGCGTCAAAAATAAAGTTCCCCTTCACAGTTACTGTCATGTTGTGTGTTTCCTCCACTGCATTTACATTTTTCTAAATTGCTTTTATTTGTAATCTTAAATCCAGGTTGAGCCAACCAGCTTTTCCACAGGATCTGTCTGATCCTGACCTGAACAGAGGGCAACTCCAGGCCAAGGACCTCAGCTGCCCTCCTTACCACCATGGCATTTGAAGACCCTTCCGCCACAGTAGGAGAAGAAAACATACCAGTATCTGGGGATGTGTCCAGTCCACTGGCCTCCCCAAGTTCCTCATACCAGTTCATCTGTTCCACAGACACATCCTGGTGTTCCAAAGGATCCATAGAACGGTCCCAATTCTTACCTGTGCCAGAAAAGTCTTGAAAATGACTAGGAGCGACGCAGATCCGAGTCATCTGGGATAAGGGTGAGGCTAGCACCGGCAGTGGGTGCCAGTGGCACCAACTTCAGGTCCCATGCCAGGGAAGGTCATGTTGGCACGACTGGCGTTGTCTCAGATCCAGAATCATATCCCAGAGACTCCACCAGTTCCGTGGCTGAAGCCGACGGCATCATTCTCAATGGGACCCCCTCCGGCCCGCAGGGCCCAAAGGCTCACCAGAGGTGTGAGCCTGCTTAAATACAAGGCGCATGGCCCTGTAAAACACTTTGATTTTAGTGGGGGGTCACTCCCTCTCCCGGAAACAGGGGGAGGCACGAAGTCAACCCTGGCTCCGCAGAATCATTCCTACAGCGTTGGTGCTCCTCACGTCGTTCGTGAAAAGACAACAGTTCAGGCAAAGATCAAGTCTGCTTCGACTTCTTCTTCTTGAGCCTCTTCCCCGAGTGTCCTGAAGATCTTGAGTGGGAGGAAGAGGACTTGGGGCTTCAGGAGCAGTCCCGCAAACTCCGCTTCTTCTATCAGGACCGGCATCTCCATGGAGTCTCGCTTGCTGGAATCGACTGTCGGGCCACAAGGAGCTTCATAGCACGGTACCGCAAGGCCTTCGGAGCCATGGCCCAACGTCCCAGCACGACTTTGAGTCATGGTTGCGCTTGAGAATCTAGAGGCAGACGAGGTAGGGGTCGATAACCGACATGGTGCAGTGACAAGCGTCACGTGGTTTGAACCCTGACTTTCTAGAAGACATACTTTACACACACCAAGAAAAAAAAAGTCAAGAAAACGTTTTTAAAAACTGCCAAAAAGCGAAAGAGGGGTAGCTCTACCCGCATCAGCGCTTAACTGGCGCAGAAAGAAAAGAACCAACGTCCGCGCACCTGAGTGGTGCCTATATAGGTGACCGCAACATCATAACCAATGCTAATGCCGCTGTCGACATCAGAGCCGAATGAAGCCACCTGATGGTGCGAACGAGGGGTACTACTCATCCAAAAGTTTCTGAATCCAGCCTGCGGAATTCAAAGGTAACGAATCTGCAACTAGAAGTCTCTATCAGTTATGGTGGGTTTCTGAGGACAAAAGGTTTAAGACGTGTGGTATGTGTAAAACTACACAAAAAGAATTATTGGACTGTGGTTCAATGCCTCTTCAGAACTAGAAGAGCAGCTCTGCTCTCCAATCAGCCCTGTGGGATTACAGCAATTGGTGCAAGACAAGACTGGATCAGAAAATGATCCAGGTCAGATTCAATTCATAACACCTTTGCTGGTGGAGTATCATTATTAGGCTGTAGCTTGGAGGAAGTATTCCTGCTGGAAGGAACGGTCAAATATTCTGTGGACGTTTGTCTAGAAACCCACATCACTGAAGGGAATGCATTGGTTTCTCTATCAGGGACAGATGCTGTATGGAGAACCTATTTAGTCATTAGAATACTTCTACCCAAATGGGTCCTGTATACTGCAGTTCAGTATATTTTGCTGGTGAAGCTTTCCCTTCAAAAAGCATTGACCTAGGTCGAGGAAGTCCCTAATCTTTTGCTGAAGTGCAGGTGGTGTTTATAGACGCGAATAAGCAGTGTGACATTCTGAAACTCTTGGATGTGAACCCCTAAATTTTGATTTGAAATGAAAGCCTTGCCAAAGTTCCATGAGATGCATTAGAATGACATGTAACTAAATCTGGATCTCCCATTACCAAAAAAACAAACCATGACGTCAGTTCTCACACACCTCCGTTTTTCATCAACAATTGAAAAAGCACGGTTTTAGATAAAAACAGGTTCCATGATTGAATCATGTACTTGTGAACAGAGATCAGTTGGAGTATATGTCATATCATTACACCTTGCAGTATGCTGTTCTTCCCTTATTTGTGTCTTTGTATTGTGCTAATGCTGTCTCAGACGCTTTAGGACAATAAACATTCTTGCCTTGCAAACAATGACATCGGAGTTAAAGTGAACAGATGATAGTTTAATCTTGTATGCTTATTCTAGTTATGATTATCATAGTTTCTGGAGTTTGGTGAGATAGCTCTTTGTACTAGCATAGTGCCATTCTGCAGCACACATAGAAAGAGGAAAACCTGAATTGATTGATTTTGGGCAGGAAGGTGTCCCTTCCTACACAAAATCCATCAGCCCCGCAACACAGGCACCCTTGCACCATGGTGCAAGGTTGGCTGCGTTGGCGCATGGCAGACCATTGTGCGATGAGGAAAAGCACAGGAAGGCACCGTTGGCGTAGGGCAGCGCAGCAAGATTCCTTGCGGCGCTGCCCTATGCCAAAACCTCATTAATGAGCCCAAAGTGGGCTGGTAAGGGTCATGGTTACGGTTAAGTCGAAACATTGTCAATAAGTATCAGGTACTGGAGATGTTTTTTGGCAATGAGGTGCACATGTCTGTGTATATCCTGAAGAAGGGTTGTGTGAATGGATATGGGTAGTTGATAGTCCTGGAATGAGAGCAGTAACCTTCACATTGTGCACACAGACTTTGTCATCTCTATCTGAGCCCTTACTTATAACTGCTTTCAGTATTTTGCAAAGAAGTCAGCTGTACTCCTTGGTACCAGTCCTATACATTTACCTTGCTGTGGGTATATTTAAGGGCCCTCAATGTAACTGCACCACAGAATGGGAAGAAAGGAAGTAAATGGGGATCCCCCAGCAAGTGTTGCAGGCTACATAAATCACAATATTTGACGCAAAGTTTAGAGCAGGACTAACAAAGAAGATGGGAGAGAAAAATGGATCTTAAGAGTTTTGAAGGAAAAGAAATCTGACGTTCCAAGTAGTTGGCAGGAGAGGTAGATTCAAAACTTTAAAAATAGAAAATATCACTAAAATGCCGCTGACAAGAGGTGTCTAGGTGAAGGATAAAACGGAGGAGCTAGTATGCACCATCTCACTGAAATTCCAGAGCAACGCCATTTTCTAAATAGGACTGTCAATTCGATATTCTGTGCATTAAAATACTGTAACCCGTGGAAAAGGAGAGAAGCATGGACAACAGGGTTTCATTCACTTTATTAGCAGGCCTATGGTACAGTTATTAAAGGACTAATGTGTCAATGTTCAACACTAAGCCGGAGACAAACATGCTTTAAAGGTACATAAAATCGTAAAAAACTGAGAATATGCATAATTATTCAACTATTTCGATGTATAAACAATTTTCCTAAGACAGCCACTTTTGTGTAACAAATGTATGACCCTCACTGATATGTGCTGCACGTGGAATGAATGAATTGCCATGAACAGAACACTGAAACAGCCAATCCCAGAACACCATATACAAAAAACATGGAAGTAAAACATTGTCAGATTAATTTTTAATGTCTGAATGCAGGATATTGCAACATTACTTTCCAATCAGAAAAAAAGTAGAATCACTGGTGTTTTTATATTTTGAAGTGTTTTCAACAAATACAATAGTTGAGTATGTTTGATCAGTTTTAAGGTTCACCCATACTTTAATTTACTACGGCAAGCAGAGCGTAGGGCTCAGTAATGGTTTGCTTCTTTCTAGTTTGGTGACTTCAGATGTGGTATTTTCACAAATCTCTATTTTTTGATTCATTCACTTCTGTTCTCAATGTTTTATTAATTGTTGAGTCAATGTGCGTCGTATCAAAATCGGGTATAGGTATGAGGGAGAACAGACTTCCAACGTTACTGGAAGAATTGGTTTCTTGACTATGAGTATCTGTTGGTAAGTCTGTGATCCTCATCACAAGGTCAATTATTAGATCATGCAGAAGAAGAGGCTGTACTTCCTCTTGCTTGTTTTCAGATCTGTTTGTGAAAGAGTTGTGCAGCTCTTTAGAGAATGTTCTTACCTCAAGATTGTCCACTCTTGTCAATGTTGGCTCAAGGGAAGTCTGGTTAAAAACAACATTCCCACTGTTGATAGATATATTTGTTTGTTGATCTGAGAGGGTCCCTTGTGTATCTGAATAGTTAGTCATGGATTTATGAAAGTTCATTGGTGATAAGAAAGGATTTCTTAGGGCATCCATTATTGTTTCTGTTGTCTTCTCTGTAAAATTCTTTGTCTGCTCTTTTTGAGTATTTGGGAAAGTGTCCAGTGATTTGGTCATCGATACTGTGGTGAATGTGACCACTATAGTTGTTACTAATGGTTTTTCAGTTATTTCTACTGCATTCTTCATGTGTTCCTCATTTTGATATAGGTTGGTCCCCTTGACAGTAGTGGGTAAATGATCTTTCCATAAGAATTCTGGTATCTTTCTGACCTCTGAGAAAGTTGGTAATTGCTTTTTATTTCTTCTGACTTTACGTTCCCCTCTATTCTTTTTCTGTGCATCATGCTGATATGGATAGACACCAGTGATCCCAACAAAAGAACCATCGTACCCTCCTGTTGACACTGGTCTTTGGACCTCTGCTTGGAATGGTTTATTCTTTTTTATTTCAATCGTTTCAATTCCATTTTTAACCGGCTCTTCTTGCTTATGTGGGTTACTGCTTTGGAAGCCTCTGGATAAATTAAAGTTCTCTAATGACATTGATTCTCTTCCACCAAACAAAAAATTTAACAGATTTGTTTTTCCTCGTATCATACTTCTCATTTTGTTCTTTATCAGTTTGTTTTCTTTGTTTAGTAGAGAGGTGCTAACTGCTTTACTAAATCCATAATGTTTTTTCACTGATACTGGTGGCAGTGTTCTGCTCAATGAGAAAGTATTCAATTGCTTTTTTCTTCTTCTGACCAGATTTTCCCTTCCAGTCTTTATCTGTTCCTCTTGTTTATTTTCATGGATGCCCGTGACTCCAAGTGAGAAGTTATAGTTACGTGGAGAAAACAACATGTGTCTGCCACTTGATACAAAAGCCACTGGACGCTTCGTTGATTCAGCTTGTTTTTTTAGAAATGGCACCGTTTCTTCTGAGATTATGTAATTAGTCACCACTGGTACCGTTGAAATTGTGATTTCTGAGAAAGAAGTTGATTGTTTTATTATTGGTGCAAAGCTTTCCATGGCATTCACCAACCTTACCTCGTCTTTGCTTTGCTCGGTCCTTGTGGCATCTACAATAACATCTTTGCCTTTTAATGACTGCTTGGGACTGCCATCCTCTGGAAAATTAATCATTTCGAATTCTATTTTCTCCTTAAAAGGTTTTATTGGATTTTTTACTTTGCCATCTGAGACAGTAATTCTTGACTCAGTATTAATGACAGAATTCAGTTCTGGGCTGAACTTTGCTTTTACATTGTCACTGTAACCATCATTCCAAAACCAACTGAATTGAGGATCAATATCACTGAACATCACCTTGAAATTTGGGGACGGTAGCAATGCCACATGCATGTTTGACTTTTTGACTGTACTCGTTGGATGGGTTTGAGAGGTTTCACTAGATACTATCATCTGTCCAAGTATTTCTGTGGATGAACTCACAGTGCTGAAGTTCGGCTTGACAGATTTAGAACTTCTCAGAATTTCCTTGATTTTTAGATTGATCACAGCAACTTCTCCAAAATATCCACTTGATGAATTAATTTTATTTTTTAATAAGCCTTTTAAAAACTCAGTATCTAAATTTGAATATCCCTGTTTTCTATTTATACTTGTTAGTAACTTTCTGGTTTCATGCCGACGTTCTTTCATTGGTAATAAAGCCAAAGCATTTTGATTTGAAATTTCTGAAGAAACCGTTGATTGCAATGACAGCATCCGTGTTGCATTCTGGCCGTGCACAAAGTATAAATATTTGCCAGTAGGCTCTGCATTAAGCAGCTCATCTGCAGGAAGCATCCTTTTTTCCACTGGTTTCCTTGATGAGAAGGTACAAAGAGGTGTTTGTTTTTTGTTCTCTTTCCAAACTATGCTTACTTTGTCATATTTTTCTTGAGGTCCCTCAGACAAACCTGATGCAAAGCCTGGTATTCCACGAACTAAACTTCTTGCAGATTCTAAAGTTGACACAAAAAGTAATGATAGAATCTTTTTCACAGTGTGTATATTTATTGAAGGATATATCATCTGCACATTTGCTTTATTTCAAACTTACTTTATTGCTCTATTTATAAGTAATATATTAAACAATCTCGTGGTATGCATGTTTAAATGTCTTGGCGTAACAGACTTCCTGAAGTACTGTTAGCAGCAGCATTAAAGCTTTAGCTCTAATGTAGATTTCTGTTTTATCAACAGGCACTTATACATTTATATTGCAGAAGGCTACAATTTTGATGGCAGATCAGGTACAGAACTAAAACCTTTAACCGGTCTTTCCTTGTACTATTTAAAAAACAAATCAGCAGGAAGATTTTTTTGTATATCAAACCAACTTTTAAAAAAAATATTTTTTGCACATAGTAGAGCAAATTCAGGAACACATAAGGTAATGACAGTAGCTTCAGGGTTCCATTATTGGAAGCTTTAGTCATCACCAGGCTCGGAAGCCACAGCATTCTAACATAGCCATAAACAATATTAACATTCTCACAGGCAAAAACTGTTTGTACTTAGTAGCACATACTGCTCATTAGAAACAGCCTATACCTTAGCCCATGAAGTGAATGTGCTGAAGACTTCACTTCCCCTAGGGGACACTATAGCTCAGATTTCATAGCACAAGCGTAAAGGGATAAACCAAAGAAGTTAGCTTCTTAATTAAGAAGAGGAATGGCCGCATGTGACTATTAAAGATATAAGAACTAGAGAACTGTGGTTATAGGTAAGTTGTTTATATTTTTTTCAGCATTTGATCTTTCATAGATTCACAGGCTTTACTCAAAGTAACATTTCAGAGTAACCTTTAAGCTCATCTTGCAAACATTTAATAAGAACTGCTTGGCTCACAGAAGAAAACATTGGTGCATCCTGGTCCAGGCAATTGTGGTTTGGTGAATGTGCTACTGTTCTCACATTGGGTTGCTCGGTAGATGTCATGTAGTGGCACACCTGCACACATCTGCTGTTGAGAAGAACAAATTACTTACCTTCGGTAACGCCTTTTCTGGTGGATACAGTATCTGCCTGTGGATTCCTCACCTTTTGAATTACCTCTATGCCAGCATTCCACGGAAATTCTTTTTTAAGCTCAGGCTCAGCCCCCCGTACAGCTTCAGATGGATCCAGACCAGGGGGTTTCGTATATTTATCCTCCTTTTCCAGGACGAGCAGCGGATCCGTCGCATTTCCTAAATGCGATGTTTGCCAAGGCATCTTACCCTACAGGTGCGCCATCTGGCCCTGTGGGTCCACTTACCTTTAATTTGGGCACCCTTTCATGCCGACGGCTCCATCATGGCAGTTTCCGGCGCTGAGGTTTTCAACTCCGATACCTCAGTCTCTGGTACTATCTAGTGTTGGGCCGACGTCTTCCCGGATGTGGGCGATGCCGTTGCCCACTTCGGAAGGTACTCCTTCTACGTCGGCGCCGGTGACGCCGGCAACGTAGATCCCGAAGCAGCGTTCCAGGAGAGAAGTGCAAAGACTGCTGGAGGAGGAGGAGTACCAGCAAGAACATGAGGAAGGGGAGAACCTCGACTCCATGGACAACTTCGAGGGCCTACGGGAGGCCAGTGGCCTGGATACTTCCACAGAGTGAGAGTTTTCTTCTCCGAAAGCCTTGCCTTCACAGGACGTTGCCCCTAATCACTCAGTCATCAGGAAGGCCGCTGATCTGTTGGAGGAATCCACAGGCAGATGTATCCATCAGAATGTATCTTATGGAGTAGGCAGTCACTTTTCAAGTGGATAGATGATTTGCCTTTCGGCTGAGAAAGGGAGTGTTATCAGAGATCTACTTTGCTGTGCCTTGCTTTGTAAGGGGTAAGACCCTTGAGACTATATCCAAATGAGAGAGAGAGTAGGTTTGAAGACTCTATGGGTCTGATTTTGTCTCTGTCAGGTGGCCCGCCATCTGTTATGGTGGGGAAGATCTCCTTTCTACAACTCTGGCTGGACCCTCACCATAATAAAGAGATTTTGCTCACTGTCACAGAGGCCTGTGAAGGCACTAAATATTTGGTGAGCAACCACCGTATTTTAGGCAGCTGTTAAACCAACCTTTTTGTTTCCCAAAAACAAACTTCCAATCTAGGCGTTTGTTTTGGAAAAGCACAAAATAAATGAGTTTTCTCCCAAGGTGTGGCTTAATACCCTGTCAGCTAAACTCTAAATGAGGTGCTATATCTTTGGTCTTATAACGGTAAGATTTTAAGCACCAGAGGGTATCTGTAAACAAATCACAAAACAGTTTCAGCTTTGTTCTGTATGTCTTTGTAGTGGAAGAAGAGTGACACAGTGCTGAAACCGGTTATTTGGCACAATGGAAAGTCCGGATTGCAGAGCTTTACTTGAAGAGGGGGAGGTCAGTTGACACTGATGCTCCAGTTCAGCTATTGATGCTACCCTAGCTTGTCTCATATATTACCTTAATCCTGGGCAGCTGGAGAGCACCATTAACACCTAGTGGGAGCATTCATAGCTACCAGAAAGGATTTAAAGATATGCAGCATCACATTAGACCTAATGGTGCAGAAGCACTATCACAATTGCAAAAGTCTCCTGCCACTGACAGAAATTTTGTAATGCGTTCTTGTGAAGGGAATGCCCTCAAACACAGCAAGTCTAAAGCAGGACATATGTCTTTTCTGCATGGTCACTTCAGATTTGTCGCCAGGACTTTTTATTTGCTGGCTTTAAAACACTGTGCACTTTGCACCTGATAACCAGTAATAAAGGGCCTGTGCTCCCCCTTTTAATTTGGTTGAATTTGCCTATTCCTAATTGGTATATTTAACTTGCCTATAAGTCCCTATTATAAGAAAGTGTACACAGTGCCTGGACGTTAAGTACCACTAGTGGACTGCAGCACCTATTAGGCCATCCACTACACTGGCAAAGCAAACATGGCTTTATGCCTGCTCTGTGTAGCCTGAGGGCTGCAGCGTAACTTATTAAAATAACCTTTTTTGACAACTAAAAATCTCTTTTAAATATTAGTAAGTCACTCCTATGTAGGTCTAGCAGTCAACAAGGATGGTGCATTGTATTTAAAAGCGGGACATGTATAAAATGAATGTGCCTACAGTGACAGGGCCCCAAAAGCTATTTTCACTGTGGAATGCCTAGCTGTCCTATGTAGAAAATCAAGAGTTCAGATTAAAATACTAGTACTGATAGCTCATGAAAGGGAACAGCTACAAAAATAATTAAATCTCTATTTGTCATAGATATTAATAATCCAATCTACTGTTAAAGTCAGATTTGTAATAAATCAATAAAACATAACTTCTAGAAAGTTACCCATCATAGGAATGTGCCCCTTTTTGCATGTTACCAACACTTTTTGCCTGACTTTGATGCAACCTAACTTGAAGTGCCCTGGGTCCCTGCCAATCAGGTTCCCAGGGCCTGTGTTCTTTACCAAAAATGTACCTTTGTATCCACAATTGACAATCCCTGGCTACACATAAGCCACTTGTAAAAGGTATCATGGGTACCAAGGGCACTGTGATCAAGAAAGGCCTCTTAGGTGCTGCACCACCTATTGTGCCACTCTTAGAAGCCCTGCCCCTTAACCTCCACACCCTGCCACTGCAGGCTAGGTGTTTTGGTGCAGAGAAAAGTAAAGAGTCGACATGGCAAACATCCCTGTGTGCCATGCCTGCAATCCACTGCCTAAGGCCTAGGTAAGTCACCCCTCTAGCAGGGTGCACTAGCCCTAAGGTGAGGGTACAGAGGTATTAGCCCTGTGTCCCTACAGTGTCGAAGTCCATTCTTAGACATTGTAAGTGCAGTAAAGCCATAAAGAGTATATGGTCAGGGATTTGGTCACTATGAACTCAACAGCTCCTTAATGGCTTTACTACAAACTGGGCAGTTTTGTAGCAAACTTCTCAGCACATTAAACCCACACTGATGCCAATGTGGGATTTAAAATGCACTTAGAGATGCGCCCTGAAAATCGACCAGCCATGATGTGGTTCCTGAATGGCAGCCTGTCATTTGTCACCACCAGACAGGTTTCTGGACTCATTGGTAGAGTGCCTCCACTCTCTGGGTCAAGACACAAAGCCCATCCTGGGCAGAGGTGTCATGCCTCCTACCCCAGGATGGCTGGGTCCACGAATGGGGAAGCTTCACAGGCCTGCCACCTCTGGACGCTGTCCCTGCCTTTTGCTGCACAAACAATTGGCTCCCACCGGTTCGGACACCCATATTGGGCAGGAGAATCGGCAGGAAATCCAAGCAAAGAGAGGGGGGCCTACCTTTGACAACCCCACCCCTCAGGTGGGGGATGCCAGGTGAAGAACACATCTCAGTCCTCTCCATCTTGAAGATGGGGGGCCTAAGCCAATTAGGAAGAGGCGCATGCCCTCTCTCACTGGAGGGTGGCATAATAGGAGGTGTACCCCCCAAGGAAGTGACCCATTGGTCCCGACCTGCACACCTCTTTAAAACCCCTAGCCTTGCTGACCCAGGAAGGAGAAGAGGCCACCAACTGCCTTGACCCCAGCACTACCGGCCTGTCCCGTCTACGACCTGGTTACATCAAGTACCACAGGGAGTCCAGCAGCTAGCAACCCCCAGAGCCCGGAGGACCTGCCCTGCGACCTTCCCACAGAGTCTATCTCCCATGAGCACCAGATTTGTTCAACCAAAGGCTCACCTCCAGAATCCAGATTCCAGTAAATCTGCAATTTTGCACCACTCTACACCCTATGCCCACGGCCCGAGTTTGAGCAGCCCAGCACTACAAGGCGATCCTGACCTGGGATATGGTGATCCCCTAACTCCCTCAAGTCTCAAGCCGACGTCTGCAGCCTCAACCTGAAGGGTCCCCAACCGGAGCTGGTAAGAAAACCCGACGCCAGAAGACGCCCCTGCATCCAATGCCCCCAGCCTTGGGTAGCCCAACCGACGAAGTACAGGCATCACCCCAGATCCCAACTTACCTCTCCAGCTGGTGGTCGCCTTCAGGAAGTCTCCCTGCCCGAGCCTGCAGCATCTTTATGAAACCGAAGGTCTCCATTGGGAAACACAGGGCCCCGACATCTGTTTTGCACCCTGCATCCGGCCGCCCCAGTACCGCTGGTGGTGCAGCTCTGTGCTGGTCATTGACCCCTGCAGTGCTGACCTAAACCCTAGGAGCTTTGCTCCCACACCCGAGTGGCCTGCTCGTCAACAGTCCCTAAGCACAGTCCCCTTTAGCCCCATTGGCTTTTCTTCTTTTGCTTTTTTTTTTGTAAAAGCGCCCCATGCCGTGGTTTTACTTTAATAACGGCCGTGGACCTTTCTTTAGACACAGCTCGTCTAAAGAAAGGGGCGTGGCCTCTATTAACGTGAAACCGCAGTATGAGGCACTTGAAAAAAACAACCAAAACTGAATTAATAGTAAATAAAAATAAATGCTGCTACATTCGGTGCCGCAAATAAACTTAAGGCGCACCCACCACTGTGGTGTGACGTGCTATAAAAAATAAATAAGAATACATTACTAATAAGATAAAACAGTGCGCCATGCTGCGATGTCGTGGGTGGAATAGGGGTTAGATCATTAAAGAAAGTAGTACTCACTGTTTAGATAAAGCAGACTGTGTAACAACATAAGTAAAAAGTCCAGTAGTTATGGGAGGTTACAAATGAGGACAAGGCAGTACCAAGGAGGGACTACTAAGCCTATTCACAAATGAAAAGCAACGATTTCGCTAGGACAGT
Organism: Triturus cristatus; assembly: GCF_964204655.1. Taxonomy (NCBI): domain Eukaryota; kingdom Metazoa; phylum Chordata; class Amphibia; order Caudata; family Salamandridae; genus Triturus; species Triturus cristatus. Next base: position 166,902,587 of record NC_140595.1, on the reverse strand, counting down.
AACAGGAGCCTATTGAAAAGATGGGTGGAGCTTCTATGCCGTACCTCGATACAGCATGCCTCGCAGAGCACCGCATGCGCTGCCCATGCTCCACCTACAAATTGATGTGTATGAACATGAACAACTTCATGATGTTGGGGTTAATAAGCCTACTAACATACAGGTCATAGAGCATTAAGGTGTCCAATGGTCAACAAATAGACTGTACACATCAAAGGACTCATTAAGAGAATAAAGTAAACAGAAAGTGTTCCACACTTTACAAGGGAGTAATTCGCTAGTGATGCATGTAATTATTTTAAGTGCATTCCTGAAATGTTGTGAGGTAGTTGGAAAAAGATTTTGGTACATTATGCACTTGCATTAACAGGTCTTCTGCTGAATAAGCACGATGCACAAAATGCAGTGAGAATCTTCCAAAACACGTAGATGGGTCTGATCCCATTATGTTAACAAAATGTTAAAAAAACACAGGGGAAACCTAATAAAATTGCTTATTCTAAACACAAAAAGTGAAGCATGAATAAACATTAGAAAATATGATTTCAAGGAATCTGTATATTGGAAACCGCAGAAAATAATAGGTTGCCGAATTCAGCAACTGAGGAATGTGCAAAACAGTGGCCGAAAAAGGCTCGCGTCTTGAAGGACAGTCAATGAATGGTGTAGTGTATCAGCACAGTTGCTTGTGGACCCAAAATCCACAAATGAAACATTAAAAACAAGTTTTGGATTAACCACCAGGTCAAGGGAGTGCTGTGAGGGACGGTTTGGTAACCGCTGTTCAGCCATTTTGGGCATATCAGCAAAAATATGAATGTTAGTCAGTTGTGCAATCTCAACCTAGCTATGTAGATCCCTATATTTTTGCAATCAAAGGAATATGCCCATAATTGACTGTGAACACTGGGAAATATACACAACTGTGAATGTGGCATTTATGCATATGTACACTTTTTCACAAACCATCACACTCCAAACGCTTATGAACAGAAGGAAAGCAAAAAAAAAGCCAAGGCAGCATAGATGACTTGATGCATAAGTGGGAAGGCATTCCTCTCCCTTGCAGTCAGGTTAATGAGGTCAGTGAGTGGCATCAGAATAACTTTAGGTGGTGCAAGACCCAACGCTCATAGACAAGGCAGCCTGCAGAAGTAACAGTGGCTCAATGGTAGCACTTATTGCATTTGGAGGTGGAAGTAGCGCTGTGACACAGCCATCATCATGGTGTTGACCAGTGCGGAGAGACCTGCAGGATACGTGGTCACTAGGGACTAAACATCAGATGGACATCCATAATGGCCTTTTGGATGGCTTTGATCTGCTGCTGCATAATACTTTTACATCTTAGCCTGTTTTACTTCCTCTTGAAAGTGAAACTGGACATGGCTTAATGCAGCTTTTAAGACAATAGAAAAGGAGAAGCAAACTTTTGACATTTCTAAAAACCAAAAGAGGATATCCACCCTATTTTCAAGGATGCTTCTCAACATACCTATTCAACCAGAATCAGCAAGAAGTCCTCAATTTACTAATGAAGCAAACATGAATATTGAATATCATTAAACCTGTAGGGAAACACAAGCAGTGTAAAACTTATGAAAAAATGAGACGTTCTCCTGTTTGCGGTCTTCCTACAGACAGCTGTCCGGGAGACAGCAATATTTATCATGCTCCATAGAGCATGCCTGCTCAGGACTGGAGGCTTTCATGTCAATCTCACTTGCCTAGGTACCTTTTTAGGTCTCGCCTAGCTATTTACGCAATCGTTATGCGAGACTCTAGTAAGAGGGGCATTTCAAAGTGCTCCCAAAAGTGGATTGTATGGCGAGCACACGCACAATCATGTGCATCGTGCCGCCATGCAATCCGTTTGGGGAAGCGCTTCAGCCCACTGGCACGTGCACGTGTAGCCACAGCCTCGGCATCATACTTCAAAGGGTCCGCTCCCCCGCCTGGAATGCGCTCCCTCGCCCCTGCCACAGCATGCCGAGAGTTTGTTTCCTCATGGCGCCTCTCACAACTGTCCCTTCCCCACCACAGGGCTAGTCTCACGGACGCATTGCCATCCATCGATTTCACTTTCATGCCCGTGTTCTCTTTGCCTTTCAGCACACAGCCCGCCCTCCCCCCTCCGTGTTTTCTTGCAGCTTTGCCCAGATCTGAGTCTCAAACAACCAAAATAATAAGTTTGCCCTGCACGCTTTCTGCGCTTACAAAGTTAACATATGCCGCGCTCATTCCCTTTTTATCCTTCTAAGGTCGATAACATTAGCTCCATTCATTCTGCGTCTAAGGATTTAAATAACCAAATGTTTTCTTGCAACTTTAGGCACTTCACACACACAGCCCCACTGCTCTCACACACAGGCATCAAGGCAGCAACAGAATGCTCTGTGCCCCACCAGTGTTTGCCACACACACATGCCTCTCGCATCTCGTGTTTTCTTACAGCTTTGGCCCGTGTTCTCTTTGCCTTTCAGCACTCAGCTTCCCCGTAACCACCATTTAACTAACATCCTGCCACACTCATTCCATTTTCATCCTCCCTTTCACTTTCATGCCCGTGTTCTCTTTGCCTTTCAGCACACAGCTTCTCCGTAGCCACCATTTAACGACCATCCTGCCGTAAACACCATTTAACTACCATCCTTTTAGTTAAAATAAAAGAATTGCCTCTAAGGGTTTAAGGAACCATAGAAATACAAGACAAGGCAGCAACAGAACGCTCTGAACCCCACCAGTGTTTGCCACACACACATGCCTCTCGCCTATCTATCCCCCGCCCTCCCCCTCCGTGTTTTCTTGCAGCTTTGCCCAGATCTAAGTCTCAAACAACCAAAATAATAAGTTTGCCCTGCACGCTTTCTGCGCTTACAAAGTTAACATATGCCGCGCTCATTCCCTTTTCATCCTTCTAATGTCGATAACATTAGCTCCATTAATTCTGCGTCTAAGGATTTAAATAACCATATGTTTTCTTGCAACTTTAGGCACTTCACACACACAGCCCCACTGCTCACACACACAGGCATCAAGGCAGCAACAGAATGCTCTGAGCCCCACCAGTGTTTGCCACACACACATGCCTCTCGCATCTCGTGTTTTCTTCCAGCTTTGGCCCGTGTTCTCTTTGCCTTTCAGCACTCAGCTTCCCCGTAACCACCATTTAACTAACATCCTGCTACACTCATTCCATTTTCATCCTCGCTTTCACTTTCATGCCCGTGTTCTCTTTGCCTTTCAGCACACAGCTTCTCCGTAGCCACCATTTAACGACCATCCTGCCGTAAACACCATTTAAATACCATCCTTTTAGTTAAAATAAAAGAATTAGCTTTAAGGGTTTAAGGAACCATAGAAATACAAGGCAAGGCAACATACACTCCGAATGCCACTCAGAGCCACATAATTACATGCCACATAACTACAATGCACTCAATACAACAGACACTCCAAAAACCAATCAGTGCCACATAGTTACACACCACATAATTACACAGCGCTCAATGCCACATACACTTCAAATACCACTCAGCGCCACATAATTACACACCACATAATTACACTACACTCAATGCCACATGCACTCCAAATAACACTCAGTGCCAATTAATTACAATGCAAACAATGCAAGATACACTCAAAATAACACTCAATGCCACATAATTACACACCACTAAAATCAACATACACTCCACACAAAACCACTCAGTGCAACATAATTATATTCTACATAATTATACTCTATCGCCCTCACTCTCTATCTATCTATCTATCTATCTTATCTATCTATCTTATCTATCTATCTATCTATCGGACTATTGCACTCTATCTATCTATCGCATCACCACAGCATCACTTAGCACCACCACAGCATCACTCAAGGGCACCACTACATCACTATGCGCTACCACAGCATCAATTAACGCCACAGCATCACTCGACACCACCACCACATCACTCACCGCCACCACAGTATCAATCTGTACAACCATTCAACAACTGGCTCTAATATGTTCTCTCAATATTTAGGCTTTATTACAAATGGCACAAAAAAAATGATAATATTTAAATTCCGTTCTTGGATTTTAGGCGCAATTAAATACACTAAACATAATCTTCACAAGAGTTATTAACAAAAGTTTAAACGATTGCCATTATAATTTACATTAACTTTTATTTAAGTATTAATTATTTGCAAAAATTAAAAGCCATTGTTATTTGTAATATCAATACATCTAAGTGACGTAAATACAACACATATTGCATTACAAATGCTATAGGTGTCACATTTGCAACAGTTAAAACTATTGACATTGTACATGAGAAAGCTAGTAATTTCAATATTTTCAATACCAACACATAAATAAAAAATTAGTCAATTTACAATAAAAAAAGCTCAAACTTTCCTAATGCGAGACCTATTGCATTGCAAATGCTTGTTTTTTCTTTCTTCTCTTTGTGTTTTTGGTTTCGCCGCCTGTTGATTTATGATTTGTCCTACTCTGACCGAAGCGTTCAACACCAGTTTGTTGCCTTTCAGGGCCACCTAGTGGGCTAACACAACATCGACCTCTACAGACATTGAAGACAACTTTTTACATAAAGGATTGAAAACATTTTTAATAAAAAAAAATCAGCCCTACTAATGTAGTGCACCTGAAGATTTTCTAACAAACAGTAACGGGCAATTTACTCATTATCATTCGACTCAGAAATCTGCAGACAATGCACACATCATTTGAAAAGTGTGTTTGTGTTTCACCACAGGAACACTAGTGAGAATTAGAGACAGCTACATGGTCAACTATATACAATACTTTAAAAGAATATGTAATGTTCATTAAAAAAACAGCTGTATTTTTCGGATTTCATGCATTTGTGATTTACTGAAAGCGAGCTTACTAACATAGAATTTAAAAAAGAAAACAACACAGTGCATCCAAAAATAAGTGATTAGCATACTTTTAGTTCTCTTCGCTTTTCTGAGCATACCTAAACAGTATATTATTTCACACTGATTTTTACCACATGAAAAGTATTTCAGTCGCAAAATAAAATGGACCCAGCCAGGAATGAACTAATACTTCCACCGGGGGATAGATTTACCGGCGGTTCTTGTGTTTGACTGAACCATAGTTTTGTTTTAAAATGAATGGTTCAGTCAGGAATTCCGCCGCGGCGCTGGGGGGGTTTGGGGGCAGTAGCGGTGGCGCTGTGCTCGTGACGGAACCACTCCGTCACGAGTCACGGTTGAGCTGTGCTCATGACGGAGTGGTTCCGTCACGTCTCCGCCCACTGCGCTAATCGCCCGCACAGGCGGGTTAATTAGCGCCGCATGGGCGAAGCGGCCGCCAACGGCCGCAGCATGACGGAACCACTCCGTCATGAGCACACGGCACCCGTGGTGCATGACAGAGTGGTTCCGTCATGAGCGGGGAAGGGGTTAATGAAAATAATTTACTTAAACTTTAGGGTTAGAATGGCGGGGAGGTAAATAAAGCATCCAAATTGCAGGGATAAAAAAATCCATGATTGCCACGAACCTTAAATGGAGAGAAAGAGTGAAACTCAGCATAGGCTAGCGACAGAAAAGACAACCGAGGGAGGAAAAATAGCATTGGAGAGGATGAGGAAACTATAGAGACACCAGACAGAGCACGTGGTGATTACAAAGAATGTGATTGAGGTGCTGCAGACATTAGACACATGTGAAGGTGAAAGACGACTAGCAGCAAAGAGCAGTGAACTAACAGACAGGGCAATAGACCAATAGACAGAGACAAGAGAGGGGAGATATAACGTTCCAACTACGTGAAGAATCAGATTCTTTCCATTTTTACACCATCCACAGCGTACTTATTTTAAAGCATGCCCTTTAGTGCGCCTTTTGTGGCATGAAACCGCCCTTTAATGGAGCAGCGCACCAAAACGGCAAGGCGCACAGCTACGGGGCATATTATCAAGGGCCGGCGATAAATATCGCAAAGTGCGCTTAGCGCTTGCATATTTATCGCCGGCTATCACTGGAATTTATCGCCCTTTTAGCGCATTATCAACAACGTGCATCGCCGAGGCGATACAAATTCCAGAGATAGTGGGGATATCGCCGTTTTCCATGGTGGAAAACGGCGATATCCTAGATGATAGGGCCTGTGGTCTTAGCCACACAATCCACCCGCCATGTTAGGTATGCCTTAGTCAGGAATTTAACAGACGGTAAATTCCTGCGTTAAGGCATACTTAACGTGATTTTAAATATCGCTAACCCTCGTTGTCAATATGACGAAGCTGGGGTAGCGATATTTTCCCAAGGGAGTCTTATCAGGCACGCCTCCTTTGCATCTCATTAGCGATGCGATGGGAGGCGTGCTGACAAGTGGCGCTATTGCAAGGAAACACATCGCCGCTTCCGCCCGAAAACGGGCTCTAAAGCGGCGATATTATTGTCACCCCTTGTTGATATGCCCCTACATTCTCTATCCCTGACGTCCCCTGTAATAGCGCCAAATAAGTGAAGTGTTGGGAGAGAGCTGAGCGGCAATGGGAGGATGCCTTAACTGTGTGATTACAGTGGGCTGAGAGCCCCCATTTACCTGCAGCTGCGAGCTGTAACCTCCTACCTGCATTCTCCTCAGACATTCCCCAACCTGCAGACAATGAAAAACGAAACTAAAATCAATTGCTTCACGTGGAAACAAGACAAGAACACCACACTTTTGTAAATATAAAAGAGGGCACTCTGCTCAAACAAAGCACGGCACCCGTGCATAAAATTTATAAGCATGGCGGCCACCATGGTATTAAAAAACAAAACATGAAAGTGGGCGGCAGGGTATTAAAAATAACATGAAAGCGGTTGAGGTGCTAAAAAATAAAGTGCGCTGCCTGTGTTGTAAATATGGAAAGCGGGTAGCAAAATGGAGCCTCCAAAGCGCAGTTTATCACGCTGGAAGTGCTTGCCGGCACAAAAACAACCTTTCTGTTTCGAAAAAAAACAGTGCATCCATTTCACTTTAGACCCTTGGGATATGATAAACAAGTTAGCTATATGGCCTAACAAGCAGAGCTGCCGACTCTGTGCCTGGGGAACCAAGTTCATGTCTCCGCATAAGCTTTACAAAACACATGGGGACGGTATCAATTAAATTTAAACACAACAAGTATAATCAAAAATATAAATATAGTTACAGGATCAGTGAATTACGGCTGTACAAAAAACATGGGAGGGGTAAATGCACGGGGCAGGCGCCATTGATGTCTGATGAGCAAAAATCAAAGTATCGGGTGACTTCCGGCATTACAAAAAACATGCCGATGGGAGGGGGAGGTGCACGGAGCAGTCCATCGGACTCTGATGAGCAAAAAAAAGGGCTGCCGGAGAGCGTCCTGCCTGCAACAGCAGGCAGGAGAAAGCTATTTAAGACAATAGTGCTCCGATGCTGTAAATAAAACGTGCTGAGTAACAACACATATAACAGATTTCCTCATGGGAGGTTAAAAGAAGAGAAAAGGCGGTACTAAAGAAGGACCACTAAACCTATTGACCAATGAAAAGACACAATTACAAAGGACAATTACAGGAGCCAGTTAAAAAGATGGGCGGAGCATTATGCCCACATCTTGAATACAAAAACAACAATTGATGGACAGAATGCAGAACAATGTCATACATTCACCCCAGTACAGAGATCTGGGCCTAAATCCATCGTTTTTTTGCTCACCCTGCCATTCCAGTTTGAACCCAACCATATGCAAATCAGTCTTGACCCTGTGCCTCATGGGAACAGTCCAGCCCGAACTGCCAAGCCAGGTCCTCCCTGGACTGGAAACAAGCATCCTAGGACCGGTTTCGGGGTTTAACCCCTCTTCAGCCAGGATAGCTTGATTCCAGTGGCATGGAGAGCACGGGACAATACAGCATGTCTCAAAGAGACAGAGCAAGCGCTGCCTAGGCGAGACCTAAAAATAGGAAGCCCCGGACTCTTTTAACTCTTCTACTGTTAAAGTCTATCAGGCTGCTATTGTACTCATTATTTAGACATGTTAGGCATGCTGCACAGAGCCTTTATGTTTATGAATAAACCAGACAACTCTAAAAGGGCCACATGTCTCAGCCTAGCCATTGCTATAAAAGTTATCCCTCAGCATGTTTATACCCGTGGAGAATATAAATTAGCTATGCTTAGTCAGGAAACAAGTTGAATGTGAGCAATTAGTGGTTAAAATTAAGAATCCCCAAACATTCATTCTTATTCTGTGCCTACAACAAATCTAAAACAGGATATTATATTTCTTTTATATTTAATTTCCAAATATGACGCACATGATCCTTTCCTATTTGGAAAGATTTTTCTTCTCCAGTTTAAAGTGTTCGGCCACCATAACAGTGGGTGAGTATATAAAGTGTTTAAGGAGGTAATGGAAGTCCAACTGTTTTCATGAAGGGATTCGGGTTGTTTGATCCTTAAGGGCATACAAGTAATACAGACACAGGGTCCGATTTGAAGTTGGGTGGTAATGGAATTCATGGGTGTGATTTCACTCAAATTACTAGTCAAAGTGTGAAAGATATTCCATTGGTGGATTTTATGGCAAGACAGGAGGCTAGTGTTATGCAACTAACCTTTAAAGTATTTCCAAAAGGACTTTAACAACCAAACAATGAAATTAGAACTCTCCAGTCCAACAAAAGCTCCCTGCCAGCCATCCTCTTCCTCTTTTGTTGCTGCTTCTGCAGCTAAGTATTTGTTTAGTGTTTATTTTAATTGGTAAAGTTTTTAATTAATAATATTTATTTAAAGTATATATTTTTTTCTGATTGAACAAGTAGCAAAGCACATGCCATAAACAGTATAACTGTAATAATCGATCGCATCCAAAAAAACGTGGTCGTCATCTATATAGCAGCACCCCCTCCCCCCAATGATTCATGCTGGTTTATGTTCACCATCAGTGTCCTCACTGGTCCATTATGCAGTCCCATTTGGGATTAGGGAACAATAGTAGTTGGCAACCAGGTATTTTCTCTAGGGAGGTCCTCTCTCAGGCCCCCTTAAGGATATCTCCTGTGTTGTATGTGTTGCAGATTGTTTTGTATCTTCTCCCAGGTCCAACCTAAAGTGTCGCCTCCATAGGTCCCATATTCTATGGAATTTTTTGAGGCATCCCCTGTTAAGATATGTGGTTTGCTTAGCTGTCATGTATACGTCCATTCCCATCGTCCATTCTTGGATTGTAGGTTTTTCAGCCACCTACCATCTTCTGGCTATACCCCTTTTGGCCACCACCAGTCCCAGGGAGGCCAAATTCAGGTGTGTCCTGGTGACATCTACCTCATTCGGTACCCCCAATATCACGAACCGTGGCTCAATTGGCAATATCACTCCCAGGACCGTTCCCAATAGCTCGATTACCTGCGTCGAATATACCTGGAGCTCGGGTATGCCCAGACAGTATGAAATAAGTCACTTTTGACTGTTTTGCAGGTAAAGCAGGATGGTGACTCTGCCCTTCCCATTTTGTGCAGCCTATCCCTGTCATAGTATGTTTTATGTAGTATCTTATATTGAATGAGACGGAGCCTTGCCTTGATAGCTACTTCTCTAGGGTGCATTAACGCCGCCTCCCAATTTATGTCCTCTATTGACCCCACCTCTTTCTCCCAGGGTGCTCGTAGCCCTATCTGTCATCTGGGATGTTGTTATTAATAGTTTTACAAGTGAATGAGACCGCCTTTTTTATTAGTTCTTCTTGTAAGAATCTGCCCTCTAGAGGTGCGTTCTCCGGAGGTTGTTCGCTTTGAATGTTCTCTGCCTGCCATGCGTGACGCAGTTGCGCATATTTGATGAATTGGGAGTTATTCATGTCGTACTCCTGTTTAAGCTTTGCCCATGTTTTAAGTTCTCCTTTTTCAACAATATTTCCTGTTGTGGAGATCCCAGGTTCTAAACCCTTTTAGCTTTCGTAGCTCTTTGAGCCAAGCTCCTTCCCAGAGCGGAGTGCTCTTCGTGAACCGGCCCGTCCAGCCCATGGTTTTGGTCGCCATAGTCCATGCTGTCAGAGTAACTTGTGTTGCGGGTAGCAAGTGGGAGCCCCACTTCCCCCGTACAAGTAGTGTAGATACGTGTGGTAGCATATCTTCTCTCTAGGCGATACGTAGGGTGGTCCCTATTTGTACATATCCATTTGTTTATGGGTATCAGGTGAGACGCCCAGTAGTAGGCTTCTATATCTGGGAGTGCAAGCCCTCCGTTATATGGGTTGCGTTGCAGTGTCTTGAGCGCTATCCTGGGGTGCCCCCCTGCCAAAATAATGCTTGAATTCTACTTGCTATCTCCGTAAAGGTGTCTCTGGGGAGTGGGTAGTAAGTGTTTTGAAGAGCATATAACAGCTGGGGCAGGGTGATCATTTTAAAGATGGCCGCCCATCTAAGCAGGGTGAGGGAGGGATCCATCCTCCTCTTCACGTCTGAATTGAAGTTACGCAGGACTGTACCAAGGTTTTCCTTCCTACATGCCTCTTGATGTGGGGTAACAAACATCCCCAGGTATTTGAAGCCCCCTTGTACTACTCTCAATTCACCAGGCAAAGGCCATTTGGGCAGTAGTCGGCAGTATAGTGTGGATTTGTTCCAGTTGATTTTGTAGCCAGAGTAGCTGCCATATTATGTTATAGTTTCGAACAGGGCCAGGATCGCCGTGGTAGGTTTGGTGATCTATAGTAAGATATCATCTGCGTATAGGGAATTTGTTTTCCCTGCGCCATCTATGGGATTCCCTCAAAATCCTCGGATGGAGGGATGCTTTCTAACTATGCAGGCGAGAGACTCAAGGGTTAGTGCAAAGAGGAGAGGCGAGAGAGGACAGCCCTTTCGTGTCCCTCTCTCAATGGGGAAGGGTGCTAAGCACTTTCCATTGACCCGCACCGTAGCTCCCGGCTGGTTATAGAGGAGCACCACCCAACTGCAAAATTTTGGCCCGAACCCGAATTTAGTCAGAGTGGTGTCCAGGAATGACCAGTTCACTGCATCAAACACCTTTTTAGCTTCCAGTGATAAAAACACCTGTTGGCTTGTCCAGTTCTTCACCTTCATTAGCCAATTGTGGGTTCGTCTGAGGTTCAGACAGGTAGCTTAACCCGGCATGAATCCCGACTGGTCTTCATGGACCAGGGCTGTGACGACCCTCAGGAGACAGGTCGCCAAGATGGTGGCCAAAATCTTCACTTCTGAGTTTAGCAGCGATATGGGTCTATAAGAGCCAAAATGGTCGCGGGGCTTACCCTCTTTGTGTATGACCACTATAGTTGCCATCATCAGGTCGAGAGGTAGGGCACCGTCTTTGTGTGAGTCTATGAATAGCCGAAGTAAATGAGGGCCCAGGATATCAATGTATTGCCTGTAGATTTCAGCCGGAAACCTATTGGTGCCAGGGGTTTCCCTCGGCGGAGTTTAGCCACCGCCCCTGAATTTCTGTCAGAGACAGATCTGCTTCTAGGTCGTGAGCTTCCTCCTCCCCTAACACTGGGGTGGGAATTGCCGTCAGGTAGTCCCTTATCTTTGTATGTGATTTAGGGGTACGGGCCCGATATAGGTCTCTGTAGTAATCCACAAATGCCTTTGCTACTCCCTCATCTGTGGATTGGATAACCCCCTGGAGGTCTGTTATCTCTCTTACCCATCTATCTTGGACCTCCTTATTGCTGATCCAGGCTAAGAGCTTTCCCACCAAGTCCCCCACCGAATAGAGGCGGTGTAGTGAAGCCAAGTGTTGTTTTTTGGAATTGTCTATGGCCAGTTCCTTGTATTCCTGTCTCAGAGTGGACAGCCTACGAATCACTTCGGGATCTTTTCTCTGGGCTTCTTGTTTGTCGAGCTCGGTTATCTTTTGATCCATAGTATCAAGGCACTTGTCTTTCTCTTTATTCTACCAGGCTATTCGGTTTCGGGCTCTATCCCGTAGCACGGTCTTATATGCTTCCCACACCGTCATCGTGGGGGGAACAGAGTCTTTGTTCTCCAGGAAATAAACTTCTGTGTCTTCCCTAATCCCGCTTGCTATTTTGATGTTATTCAGGTCCCATGGGTTTAGTCTTCATCTGCAGGCTCTATCCCTTTCCCTCAGGCCCATCTCGACTTGGAGCAGGGAGTGGTCAGAGACCCCTAGGTGTGCATTCTGCATGGCCTACGTCATGCAGTTCTCCCCTGGGAATAAATATATAGTCCAGTCTGGAGTGCGTGTCGTGTGCCCCTGAGTGGTAAGAGAACTGCGTGGTCTGGGGGCTGTTTCTCTCTGCATGCATCTATTAATCCCATTGTTATGGAGAATTGTCTCTAAGGGGTGGTTTGTGTGGATCTGTCTCCCGCCCCCAGTGCGGTCCATTACTGGGTCCATCACGTCCTTGAAGTCACTGCCTACTATATGTAGGGCGGTGGGTTTTTCGATCAAGATGTCATCAATCTTATTCATGGTGGACGCTTGCAGTCTGGGTGGTGCATTGATGCATTTCAACGTGACCTCTGTCCTTCCCCAAAGTCATAAAACTCCCACGTATCTGCCCAAGGGACCTGCCAGAAGCGTGAGGTCTGAAAGGGAATATTTTTTTAATCAAAATGGCCACTCCCCTACCCCATAAGTGAATCCTGAATGCGCCAGCTACTACAAAACCACACTGTGTGCCTTTAAGGTGGGTTTCTTGGAGCAGAGCAATATACAGGTGAAGCCTTTTAATGAGTTGTGACACTATCCCTCTTTTAATCTTATACCCCAACCCATTAACGTTCCATGTCATAACCATTAATTTTGGCTGCCAGGTCATGTTATGTCTACTGGTAGCGTACGTGCAGTGCCGGGGTCCAGGGGAGGAGAGTGGTACTTCCCTGTGTCCCTTGGTCTATAGGAGTTTCTCGTTGTGGCGGCCCCTGCAATCAATGAACCAATATGCAAACAATTAAACCCCAACTGTGTGGTCTCCCAACCTTCACCCCACCCCACCTCCCTCCGCCCCCCCTTCAGCCTCTGTCTCCCCATCGCGGGAAGTGACTCTCAGCCGGAGAGAGTAGGTCAGTCCATCATTCCCCCGCCCAACTATGTGCCCTAATACCCCAATTCTTACAGTTTGTAGCTCAGTTCATCAAAGTAGTCTCAGCTTTTAACGCTTCGGAAGGGGCTCGATATAGATTCTCGTTACCTTCTCTCCGGTGTTCAAGTGGCAGTTTCCAGTTCGCTCGGGTCTATTTCTGTTGGTATAGTTCCCTCTGCAGGCCCCTCGGTCCCTCCACTTTTCTCTAGAGCCTGGGTTGCCTCTACTTGTGGATGCCTTGATTCTGGATCTGAGGACATATCATTGTCATCTGAATCCGTCTGTAGGTTTGGGGATTTAGTCCTCTGGACTGTGTCGGTTTCAGACTGAGATCGATTGCCTTTTGGCTGCTCTTGGCACCTCTTGTCTTGTGTGATTTTTAGCAGGGCATATGGAGTTCCCTTACCTATTCTCCTCGGTGGACCGGCAGTCGTGAGTCTCCTTCTTCGAGGAGACACCTCTCCGTTCGTTCTGCTACAGTTCATGCGGTTATCCGTCCGAGATCCTCCTGGGGGCCGAAGCACTGGTCTTTCTTCCACCCATGCCCAGGCCTCCTCTGGAGTCTGGAAGAAGAAGGCTTTCCCCTAAAAGATGACCTTCAATTTTGCCAGGAACAGGAGCATGAATTGAAGTTGGAGGGCCCTTGACCTTGACTGGATCAAAAGTTCAACGATGTTTCTGTACTTTGCGGCTATAATCTGTGAACATCATGATCTTCGAGTTTTCGTAGAGGACTTCCCCCTTGCGACACATTTCGCCCAGTATCACATCCCTGTCCACAAAATTCTATATTCTCACAATGATCGGCCTTTGTGTTGCCCCTGGGGGAGCTTTTGCACTCAGTGTGTGGTGCGCGTGTTCTATGACGAAGCATTGAGAGAACTGTTCTGTCGGGAGGAGATCTGTCAGCCAGGTTGTCAGGAACGTCGATGCATTGTTGTCTTCCCCTCCCTCCGAAAATCCCACGAAGCGGAGATTGTTCCTCCGGGCTTGATTTTCCGCATCATCAATTCTCCATAGCATGTCTGACGCACTATGCATGTCTCTCATCCTTTTTTGTAAGTCTTTTAGGGCGTCTTCCACTTCTGATACCTGAGTCCCAGCCTCCATTACTCTTTCGGACACAATACAAAGGTCTTGACGAAGCAACGATACCTCTGAACAGACCTCTCCAACCTTGCCTTCCAGGGCTTCTCTGGAGCTTTGTATTGCTTGGAGGAGCAGTGCCGTGTCTGTTGGTGGTTGTGCTGCCTCTGTCGATTCTGCTTGCGTTGGGAGTATCTTAGTGTATTTGTCCATTTTCCCCTGCATTGGGAGTTTTGGATCTTTGTCTTTGGCCATGGTGTTAGTTATTACCTCTATGGGCAGGGATTACTGGTTCTGTCCTGTACTCTCTCCCATGTCAGACCGGGTGAGGGTCTCTCCCTGTCTCTCTTTGGGCGTGCGACACCTTCTTATGGTGTTGGGGCTGTCCTTCATTTTCAAGTTTGGAACTGGGGATGTGCTCTCCCTAATGGTGAGCTCTTCGTTGTGTCTTTCTGTTTTCTGGGCCCTCTTGTGACCTCCCCTGTCTCAGCCGCTTTTTCTGTAATCCTTGCTTTGGATTTTGGCCCCTCGTGCCTCTCCGGGTCCTTTCTTGTGTCACTTGCTACTCCTATGCCCCCATGAGTTGAGCCTTCCCTTCCCTTCAGGTAGCGGTTGGTCTTCCGAGTTTTGGCGGTACCTGGCCTTCGCTTCTGGTGTCTCTCCCTCTCCGTGTGCTTTCCGGTGTCTTTTCGGGTGTATGCAGCCCGGTGCCGCCGAAGTAGGGGGTTAACTACCAGCAGGTTATAGTGTCTTCAGTCGCTGTTGCGCCGGGCTGTGTAGGCTAAGTTCTGCCCCGTGGTGGAGGGGTCTCTTCTGCGTCTCCTGCCTCCCAATGTCTGTCCACAGCACCTCGGACTCTCCGACCAGCCCGGCCCAGTCTCACGGCCGGGCCCTCGTCTCTTTGCTCCCGCTTCTGTGTGCCCCCCTGTGCTGGAGGGCCTCTCTTCCCCTCTCACTTCTTCAGGGGTCTCTGTGGGCCCCGTGCGCTGGCCGCTGGGATCTTCGGCTGCTGGTAGCTCTTTACTATGTTTCCTGGTATTTATTTTCTCCCCCTCAGTGTGTTTGCCCGGGAGGCCGCCGTCTCGCTCTGCCCATCAGGCCTGTGGACCTGGCTGCCACTCGGATGCATACAGTCCGGGGACTCTGCCTCTGCTTGCTGTCTCGCCGATAGTAGGGCCCAGAGTCCTCACCCCTTGGACGTCTGTTTTGCGGCCGCCAAGCTCTTTGCGGGTGATCGCCTTCCCCAGGATGCCAACGGGGTATTGTGCTGGGGTTGCAGGGCACCCTCCACGTGTTCAACTGGTGCGTCAGGACTTTTCGCTCTTCTTCACTGGGGCTGTGGGGCAGGGAGTCCACCTCTCTCTCCAGACCACACATGGTCCCGGCAGGTCCCCCGCTCACCACGGGCTCGATGAGCACGGTCGGGCCTGGACTGCCTTTTGATCAGCAGCCGGCGGCCGCGGTGCACCAGCCCTCTCTTCAGGTCAGTTCCTCAGCTGGTCGCCGCCCGTGCAGGTGTGAGAGCCACCTCACCTCTTCTGCTGGGCCGCTCTCCTGCAGTCGGGCGTGTCAGGGCCACCCCGGGTCTCTCTCTGGTCCGTCTGATATCCCTGGAGGGTTCCGGAGCACCTCAGCGAGCAGCCATTTTATGTCGTCCGTGGCTGATCGGCTGAAGGACCAGGATAGCTCCGCTGTGAGAAGCTGGTCACTAGTTAAAGTGGCCACCTTGCACCAGTACAATTTGACTCTTATGGTAGATAGGTTTAAGACAACCTTTTAAAGAAAGCTATCCTAGTGGTAGCTGTGGAGAGCAGCCTTCAAGCTAAGTCTTTAGAGGAATGTAAAGCAGCTTGTTTGACCTTATAATCTCTTGAATTACTAAATGAAAGGACACCACACAGGTATATATATATAAAAAATATATGTATTTATTACTAACAACTCTCTGCTAATCTCTTTATGAGATTAGAAGTCAGGAACATATGCACAAACCAACATTTCACAACAAGTTAAGCACAAATATGGCTGGGGCCCTAGGGGCATACCAGACCATATACTAAAAAAGAGACTTAAGAAGAACGACTTGCGAGGGGACAAGGCCACCCAAAGCAGGTAAGTAAAGGACCCACGGGAGACGCATGCAGTGTGAGAACACAGCAGCGGATCACAATTGACTTCAATGGAGCAAGTCGCGGTTGGAATTTTAAAGTTTCAGGATACTTCGGGAGAGTCTACAAGCAAGTCACTTACAGGGTAAGTAGTTCTAGAGCCAACACACACAGGAGCACTGTAGTGCTGGAGTTACCTCACCCAGGGAAGCCGGGTGCATAGGTGTCTTTTGGTGTCGGGTCGCGGCGTCGTTTTCAATGGGAGCCAAAGAAGACTTGCTGCTTGTGAAGACAGAAGAAGTGTCCGGTGGAATCCAAGGCTGGATTCAGAAGAAATAAGACCTGAAAGCAGAGGAGACAGTGTTCAAAGTGACTTGGCAGTGACCCGGGGCAAGGAAGCTGGATGCCCACAGTCGTCGGGTGATTTCAGGTGATCACGGGTGTCTTGACTCTTCAGCCACGAGGTCCAGGAGGCATCGACGACAACCAGGAGCTGGATTCAGCGTGTCCCACGTAGTCTGCAGCTTACTGCGGTGTCGGTGACCAGATTGTAGCCAATAAGCTTTGGTAACAGCAAGTCTTGTGGAAAGTGTAAAAAGTCAGTGGTGTAGACCAGCAAGGTCTGGGGGACTCACACAGCAAGGGTAAGTCAGGGCAGGCCTGGAGCAACCAGGGAAGCCCTTCGAAACTGTAGAAAGGTCTTCTGGGGACCCACAAACCAGCCGGCAAGGGATTGCGAAGACGCCTCGGGAGGATTCACTCACCAGGAGCCCACGGTCACTCGGGACGAGGTAGGCCTCTGATCTTCGGAGGAAACCCGGCTGGAGGCATGGACCACAAGTGGTCCAATGCACAAGTTCGTAGAATGTCGTGAAAGGGTTGCACTCGAAAATAGTGCACGGTACCCGGGTATTGCTGTTCCTCGTCACTCGTGGGGTCCACTTGCCTCAGCGTCGCTGGGGACTCACAATGGCCTTGGAGAAGTCAGGAAATTCACTTCCGGGGCTGCAGGGACTTCGGACTCCGGTGGGAAAGTTTGCGACCGTTGATTCAAAGTTTTGGTGCGTGCCAAGCAGGGGGAGTCACTCCTTGACTCCAAGGGAGATTCTTCAGTCTTCCAGAGGTAGTGGAACATCGAAGGTCCAGGATTCTTCTTCAGAGCGTCGTTTAGGGATATCTAGTTTGCAATGGCAAGGGTTCCCTAACTTATAATACAAGGAAGGGAGGGACTAGCTCTATGACCCCTCCTATGGGAGGGTCAGGGGAGTGGGTGGCTACACCCACTTCCCTTTGTCCAGTTTCATGCCAGAGCAGGGGCAGGTAGCTCCTGAACCGGTTTGAGCTGGCATATGCACAGTTGGCACTTTTTAGTTAGAATAGAGGGATTGGGTTATTATGTCGGTACAAAGTTAGCTTTATGTGTTTAGTAGGTTTTTGTATTTTTTCTTTTGGAGATGGAGGTTTGATTGTAGCTTGACGTCGTTTGTTAGTGGCACAACTGATAACAGTTGTTTTTCCGTCACGATCGGATAGAGATTTTTTTGAGATGGCCCTTTGGTATTCTACTTGGATATTAGAGGAAATACAGTAATATTTTAAAGATTTAGACTGTGCTACTTTAGTTGGTAGTTAGTTTTTTTTTCTTTATTTGTTAGCTGAAATACAACAGAAAAAAATAAAATTAATAAAAAAAGAAAGAATATATAAATATATATATATATATATTTTTCTTAGTTAAAAAGTAAGTTTAAGATAGTTGTGGCTGATCAGATTTCTGAGGAGGCTGACCAATCTGGCAAAGTTTCAGATTTGATTTCAAAAGAATTTAGAGAGTTGGTGCATGAGTCAGTAAGAGCAGCTTTGGGAAAAAGGAAAGCATCCATTAATGAGGATGACGAGTATTATTCTATTACATAAGGCGAAGAGAGAATTGTGAGGTGGCCATGGGAAAAAATTTTGAGGTAGAGAAAGAACTTGGAAGATCAAATTTAGCAGAGAGGAGTCCCAAGCGGCTCAAACAAACTGGGTGTCCTTAGCAACATATCAGATGGGCAGGGTAACCCTGCAAATAACAACGAAGATGTAGATGAGTACATCTTAGATCTAGATTATTAGTATTCTTTTGATGAAGCATGGGAAGATAGTACTAAGAGCAAAGATCTTTCTAAAAGCTATGTGACAGAACCCCTGGGTGAAAAATATGTTGATCTAAGTGACATTAAAAATCCTCGGGGATCTGAATGGTGGCCCCTGAATCATGTTGCTATGTATATTAAAAAATGGATTTGGAGACCTCTGTAGAAGGAGGAACGTAGGTTGATGAGGGCAGAGTGTTCACGCCCTGTGCTAGATGATAAAGAAACTATGACACCTTGATCATGAATTAATAACATACCTGTTCAAGTTGGGACGTGATCCAAGAAAAGGTTTGGAGCGCTTGTTAAGGCAGTGCAAAGATAAACTTTTAGATGTTTTGGGTCCCATGGACAGAATATTTGACTTAGTCGAAGATTCTTATGTAAAAGGTCCTGATTTGGATATAAATTTATTGAGAGGTTGGTGCCAATGTGCAATATGTTTTCTAGGGAATGCAAATGCTGCATTAATTTCTGAAAGACAGAAGGCAGTTCTTTTGAGAATAAATCCCAAATTGGCTGATTTGGCCATGAAAGAACCTAGTGAAGAGGCAAAAGGATTCCTCTTCAGTGAAGGGATGGTTAAAAGTTTGGGTAAATATGTTCAAACTTTTATGACCTTGAATAAGGCACATTACTCTATGAGGAGAATTTTTTCAGGCCAGGGTAATTTATATGGTAGTGTCGGGAGGAGAGGGCAGACTCTCGTTTATGCCTACTATAAGTCCCAATATGCAGGAAAGGGTTCGTTTAGAGGAACCCAGGGAGAAGGTGTTGGAGGATTTTATTCTCAAAGAGGAAGATCGACCAGAGCAAGAGTCTCACGTGGATGAGGTCAATCATCCTTGTCAGGAGCAGGTGAGTATGAATAAAGTCATTGGTTTCATCCACAAACGAGTGGGAGGAAGATTGAGATTTCATGTGGAAAAAATGGAGATCAATTACAAAGGATGCATGGGTTATATCCACAATTGCAGGTTAACGGACAGGGTTCGATTCAAAGCCTTGGCAGGTTCAAGACCCTAGGGAGCACTGCATCAACGCAGTTACAAGATGTGGTAACTTGCGAGATTGTATCTAGGCTGGAAAAAGGTGTACGAAAACAGAGTTGCAAGGAAGAAGTGGGTTTTCCATGCACTTTGTAGCAGAAAAGAAGAAAAAAGGATGGCGTAATGTAATAAACTTGAGGGATCTGAATGTTTCTGTGACTTACAGGCATTTTAAGATGGAAGGTATCCATCTTGTCAGGGGTGTATTGTTGGAAGGAGACAGGCTGATAAAGTTGGATCTAAAAGACGCTTAATACACAGTTCCTATTGCAGAAGACAGCCAAAGGTTTTTACAGTTCCGTTGGAAGGGTCAATTATATCAGTTTTTGTGCCTTCCATTTGGATTAGCCTTGGCCCCATGGTGTTTCATCAAGGTAATGAGAGCGGTTGTTGGTTTTCTGAGAGAGAGAGGTGTTCGTCTTTTGATTGATCTGGATGAAATTTTTATCCTGAATCAATGCAATGAACATTTGGTAACTCAGATGGACATGGTGAAGGAGCTTTTAGAGTATTTGGGTTTTGTGATAAATATGGACAGGTCAATTTTGAAACCCACTCAGTGTCGTGAGTTTTTGGACTTTGTGGTAGACACAGTTAAGGCACAACTTCTATTACCAGAAAAGAGGATTGCAAAGATATGAAGGAGATAAGGTTTGTCTCGAGGAAGGGGTCAGTCAGACTGAGAGAAATAGCCAGAGTGTTGGGCAGTGGGGGCTCCACCGCTATGGCGGAGGAGCGTTGCCCCACTGCTTTCAAGCAGTGCGACAAGAGGAAACATAACATGATAATAACGTTCAGTTACTTTTATGGTATGTTTCCTTTGCGGGCGGGAGGGTGGGCGGGCCTGCTCTGCTCGCGGAGCAGGGCAGGGGCGGAGTGGTTCGCCCACTGAAGTGCGCAATGACTCTTGGGCTGCCCAAAACAGTAATGCCCACTTCCCTGTTCTCCATGCAGGCTGCATTACACCCTGCATGGAGAACATCCCCACCCTTACAGTCCCTGGCTGAGCGCCGTGTCACGGAGCTCAGACCAATTACAATGCTCCATTGGAGCTTTGTGATTGGTTTAGGGTTGGAAGCATGGCTGCCTCAGCTTTGTGATTGGCTTAGGGGTGGGAGCATGGCTGCCTGCTTTCTGTTCCTGGTAGCGGACTCAGGAGAGCAGGAGCAGAGATGCGGGACCTGGCCTGAAGGTAAGTATTTTTTTTTTTAACATTTCCAACTCCCGCTCCCCCTTTCCCGTGTGTCCCCCTGCAAGCCCTTTGTGGCCCCCCTCGTGACTCCCAAACCCAGCCCCCCCACCCAGGAAACATGCGGGCCGCCCCTGGTGTTAGGTCTGTTATCTCCATCAATAAAGGTGCTGTTTCCAGGTCCTTTACATTACAGGGCATTGCAGAGAATGAAGAGATTCGAACTCCCAAGAGGGTGTTGGTATGGAGACATGGTGTAGATTTCACTGAAGGTTCATAAGGAGTTGGAATGGTGGTTAGAAAATTTGCATGCTTGGAAAGGAAAGCAACTTTCAAAACAAAAACTTATTTTGTTCTGGAAACAGATGCAAGCAATCTAAGATGGTAAGCATTGTGTACAGATCGGGAGACAAGTGGTCACTGGAATTTGAAAGAAAAACTGGATCATATCAATTGTTTAGATATGAAAGCAGGTTTTTTTTGCTTTACAGACTTTCAGCTCACAATTTCAAGGTGCTTCAGTTTTATTGAGAATGGACAATGTAACAGCAGTGACTTACATAAAAAGGTTAGAAGAAGAAGATCAAAGAATTTAGTGGAGCTAGCAAAGGAGATATGGGAGTTTTGTCTGGAGCACAAGATTGGTTTGGTTGTTCAGTATTTACCAGGGAAAGAAAACTGGATAGCAGATTGGAATCCCAGGAACTTGATACATTTTAGCGATCGGATGTTAAACAAGGAAGTGTTTTGCGAAATTCAGGAGTGTATGGGTCCTTTGGATATAGATCTGTTTGCATCCAGAGTGACGCATCAGCGGATAATGTATTACAGCTGGGGCCGGATCCGGGTGCTGTAGCAGTGGATGCATTCACTCAGGACTGGTAAAAAATCAGGGGTTATGCATTTCCTTCACTTGCGATGATACATAGAATGTTGGTTCAGGTGAGAAGGTAGAAATGCCATTTGGTTACTCCTTTTTAGACGTCTCAGGCTTGGTTCTCTACAATTTTGGAAATGGTGGTAGAGATTCCTTATTTGACAACATGTTGAAGGGGTTTGCTGAAAGGTGTGGAAGGAGTGGAACATCCTTTAATAGAGGCAAATTCACTCAACCTACTAGTTTGGAGAGTATCAGGAGTTCCGGAAGACTCAAGGATCTTTTGGGAGCAGTTTTGAAGTTACTCAATGAATCCTGGGCACCAGGAACTCATAAGAGATTTAGAAGTGCATGGAATGTCTGGTTTTGTTGGTGCGTGGCAAAGGATTTGGATCCCGTGGAGGTTGATGAGGAAATGGTAGCAAAATGTCTGGCGGAGCTATTTAAAAAACTATTGACGTACAGAATGGTAAATTGTTATAGGTCGTGATTGCAGTAGGACATTCATTAGTTAATGGTGCTTCCATTGGTAGGAGTCTTTTGATTGTAAGGTCATGAAGGGTATTAGGTTGAAAAGACCCCCGGTTTCCAGGTATGAAACTGTTTGGGATGTGAAGGTGGTGTTAAAGCTTCTTCAGTCTTGGCCAGGGAATGAATACCTGGCCAGGGATTAAATACCTATAAGTGAAAATGCTTTTTCGGAAATTAGCTACTTAATTATGTTTAAATTCAATAAAAAGAGTGTCAGATGTCAAGGCTTACAAACCAGAAGGGGTTCATTTTGAAATTTAGAAAAAACAACAACACCTTGTCAAAGTCTGTTTTCTATCCAAGATTTTAGCAAAATTCAAAATCATGTGTTGCTAATTGTTAACAGTAGTATGCGGCTAGAGTGAAAGAGAATAGGAGTCATGGAGTGGATTAGCTGTTGATTTCTTATGTTAAACCTTTTAAAGGTCAGCTACGATTGTGAATTGGGTGAAGTCAGTTATAAAAGAAGCAGGAGTAAATGTATCTCACTTTAAGGCACACTCTGTAAGAGGTGCTATGGTTAGTAAAGCTTATTTGAATGGTGGAAGATTGGAAGAGATTTTAAAAGTGGCGGATTGGAGTGATGTGGATGATTTTAGGAGATTGGATTTCAGACCTGTGGAACATGTTTCCAACAGGGTGTTGCATTCCTTTGAACATGCTTAATGCTAGCTCCTTGTCTTGCAATAAAATGTTGATTCTCAGAGGTTGCACTGCATAGAGAATCGTGATTTTATTAAAGACAAGGAGACCAGCATTATCTCAGCCACCCTCCCCTGGTGTGTTTGGGTTTTAATGGATACATTATATTTCATTGGTATATGCATTTTAGTTAAGTGCTTAAAATGGGCAAAGGATGAAAGTATTGGTGATCTGATTCATATATTTCTTTCACATATAGGAGTATGGAGTTTGTGTTAAAGGATAAAGTGGGAATATGAAGAAGTCAGAACAATAGAGGAAGATGCTGGCTGGCAGGGAGCTTTTGTTAGACTTGAGGTTCTATTTTAATTGTTTGGTTGTTAAAGTTCTTTTTGGAATTCTTTAAAGGTTTGCTGCTTGGAAGTGGCAATAAAAGGTCTATTGCATAATGCTAGCCACCTTGTCTTTAATAAAATCGCGATTCTCTAAACAGTGCAATCTCTGAGAATCGACATTCTTTCACGCTTTTAGAACTTTTTCAATGAATGTGGATTTTCCAAATTAGCCAACTCTAAATCAGGAATCTGTGTAGAAATTTTTAATTCAGGATTCATTTAGTGATGTATGCCATATTTCATAAAAATACTGGCCTTAGAATTTTGGACTGATTGACAATTTCTTAATGATTTGGATGGAACACTTGCAAAGACTCTAATTGATAGAACAGAAGCCTATTTACCGAGAGCTTCTGCATGACTTGCTGCTGTACGTTAAAGATAGGAGGCGGAGAGGGTGACAAACACCATAGAGATCAGAATTCCAAGTCGGAACTTGCATATTTGGTAAGGTTAACAAGCCCTTAGAGAGTAAAGGAAGGTCAATCATAACTCGTAAAGATAGTAGAAAAAAAGGACAAACATACCAATGGGTGGAGGAGGGCTACGTAGAAATGCTATTACAATCCCGCATAGCTAGGTAGGTCCTAAGCACCCGCCAATGCCGCTAACCAACCCCGACTGGATCCCATATTTGGTCTAATCGTTTCCCCAAGGATCATTCTCAATTAGTGCCATTTCCAACCAACTTACATTGAAAAATTCCTGCCACCAAATCCTGGGATCGGGAGCCCTGTTGGTGTGCTAAAACCTTGTCAAAATCAGTCTAGCTAGAGAAATGGCAAAAAAATATAACCGAGATAGACGGACCCGGATAGCAGGTGAATGTCCCAGCATAATCAGCTTTGGGCCAGCCGTCATCCTCAACTGAGAAATAACCCCTAGTTTGCCTTAGACAAACTCCCAGAAAAGATTTAATTCAGGACATGTTGCAAAAACATTGACAATATCTGCCCCACTACATCCACAGCAAAAACAGTGATTGTACAGTCGAAGTCTCATAGTTTTAAGACAATGAGGAGTATAATACCAGTCATTAATACATTTGAGATGGTGAATCTTAATACGAGAATCATTCAAAGCTGAGTGCAACAACATATTACTATACTTGAGATCTGCACAAGTCACTTTCCTGTTGGGAAGTTTACTCCACTTATAAGCCCTCTACTGAAATACATCACCCATCTGGAGATTTGATGAACCATAAACTAGTTTATAGGCCATCCCTATATTTCTCTTAAGTGGAGTGTTTCTAATAAGATCCAAATAGAGACTATCCACGCAGCTCAGGTCAGCTTCTTTTAAGCTGAAATGAAAACAACGCATTTGCAAATTTAAAAAAAAAAGCTGTATCCAGAAGAAAGGTCTTTCACTATAGGTTACCAAATGAAGAAAGGACCAAACCCTCAGATAGTTGCCCTAATGTCAAAAGATTGACTTTTGCCCAGATGTCCAAGAACCCCCTCCTGAATACTTCCCGGAAAATTGGGATTATGAGCCAAATATATGAGCTTATTAAAGATGGTAATATCTGAAAATATTCTCTTGAAGGAACCCCAAATAAAATGATAAACTTTTAGCATCTTAAACCGTGTGCATTTGAAGTATACAGTATCAACTATGCTGGATCTATCTCTTACCCTAAATGATAAAATGCGGACCATCTTTTTGCTATTCTCAAAATAGGTCATCTGTTGGGCCCTCTCACTTTCAACTGCTCAATCCCATATTTGTTTACTGAGAGAGGATATATGAGTAGTCATCTGCTCACAAAGCCCTTCGACTCGAGGCCCGTCCTTGACCATCAAACAATAACCTAGCTCAAATTCTATGACACTAAGAGCCAGTTGGACAGCCATTTCCTCCATCCTTGAAGCTTTACTTCGACGTGAAGCATATTGAAGAGTCTGTCCTCGACACAAGGCTCTAAGAGTATCCCACACCATCAAGAGTGTGGCTGATCCATTATTGAAGTAAAACAAATCAATTAAATGTGAAATCATAGAGCTGATATACCCATCTTCCAGTAAAAGATTACGTTCAAATGTCCACCTGCGAGGGGCAGATACTGGTCCCACTTCTAAAGATATAAACAAGGATCTGAAAGGAAAAGTGTTGGATAGTGGGAGGGTAAAAATTACTATTCCCACTCCAGCAGGTGCAACAGTAGGGAAAGTGTTGGATAGCGGAGGGTAATAATTTACTATTCCCACTCCAGCAAGTGCAACAGTAGAGAAAGTGTTGGATAGCCGAGGGGCAAAAATTACTATTCCCACTCCAGCGAGTGCAACAGTAAGGAAAGAGTTTGATAGGGGAGGGGTAGAAACTACTAGTCCCACTCCGAGTGCAACAGTAGGGAAAGTGTTGGATAGCGGAGAGGTAAACATTACTATTCCCACTCCAGCAAGTTCAACAGTAGGGAAAGTGTTGGATAGCGGAGGGGTAAAATTCCCTATTTCCACTCCAGTCAGTTCAAAAATAAAAACAACCAAAATGTCAATAAGCCCAAAAAATATTTTCAAAACAAAATAAATAGATTTTAACTCCGGATTCATTTGGTGACGTATGCCATATTTCATAAAAATACTGGTCTTAGAATTTTGGACTGATTGACAATTTCTTAGTGATTTGGATGGAACACTTGCAAAGACTCTAATTGATAGAACAGAAGCCAATTTAACTAGAGCTTCTGTGTGACTTGCTGGTGTACTTTAAAGTTAGGAGGAGAAGAGGGCGACAAACACCATAGAGATCAGAATTCCAAGAATTCCAAGTTGGAGCTTGCATATTTGGTAAGGTTAACAAGCCCTTACAGAGTAAAGGAAGGTCAATCATGACTCGTAGAGATAGTAAAAAAAAATAAAAGGACAAACTTACCAATGGGTGGAGGAGGGCTACGTAGAAATGCTATTACAATCCCGCATAGCTGGGCAGGTCCTAAGCACCCGCCCATGCCGCTAACCAACCCCGACTGGATCCCATATTTGGTCTAATCGTTTCTCCGAGGATCATTCTCAATTAGTGCCATTTCCAACCAACTCACATTAAAAAAAATCCTGCCACCAAATCCTGGGATCGGGAGCCCTGCTGGTGTGCTAAAACCTTTCCAAAATCAGTCTTGCTAGAGAAATGGCAAAAAAATATAGCCCATATAGACGGACCGGGATAGCAGGTGAATGTACCAGCATAATCAGCTTTGGGCCAGCCGTCATCCTCAACAGAAAAATAACCCATAGTTTGCCGAAGACGAACTCCCAGAAAAGATTTAATTCTGAACATGATGCAAAAACATGGACAATATCTGCCCCACTACGTACACAGCCAAAACAGTGATTGTCCAGTCGAAGTTTCATAATATAAAGATGATGAGAAGTATAATACCAGTCATTAGTACATTTGAGATGGTGAATCTTAATACGAGAAACATTCAAGGCTGAGTGGAACTACATATTACTATACCTGAGATCTGCACAAGTCACTTCCCTGTTGAGACGTTTACGCCACTTATAAGCCCTCTACTGAAACACGTCACCCATCTGGTGATGTGATGAACCATAAACTAGTTTATAGGCCATCCTATATTTCTCTTAAGTGGAGTGTTTCTAATAAGAATCAAACAGAGACTATCCATGCAGCTCAGCTCAGTTTCTTTAAAGCTGAAATGAAAATGACGCATTTGCAAATATGAAAAAAAAGCTGTAGCCAGAAGAAAGGCCTTTTACTGAAGGTTACCAAATGAAGAAAGGACCAAACCCTCAGATAGTTGCCCTAATGTCAAAAGATTTTCTTTTGCCCAGATGTCCATAAATGCCCTCCTGAACACTCCCCAGAAAATTGGGATTATGACCCAAATATGTGAGCTTATTAAAGATGGTAATATCTGAAAATATTCTCTTGAAGGAATCCCAAATAAGATGATAAACCTTTAGCATCTTAAACCGTGTGCATTTGAAGTATACAGTATCAACTATGCCCAAACCAGGAATAATCAATTCGCTCAACGGTAGGAACTCATTAAACATAACACCTAGCAGCCACTGCCCCCACCCCAGTACTAACCAAAGCTGTGAAAAGAAAGATGCCAGATAGTAAAACCTAAGGACCGAGAGTGAGAGCCCTTTCTCTTCCTTCGACTGCTGCAAAAATGTAATCTTACCCCGGGGCATCCAGTAGGACCAAATACACTTCTACCATAATGACTACTTTTTTATGAAAAAAAGGCCAAGTGGTAAGAACAGTGGGATACAATGAAAAATATTAAGGTATCGTGAAAGAATAATCATTTTATTAAGATTACAGTGGCCTATAACCCCCAAATGTAAGTGATTCATTTGAGAAACACCTCCCCTGAATGTTGAAAAAGCTTACCATAATTATTTTCTATGGGGGACTTTAACACGGTCTCATCCCCGGGTCTGGACACATCAGATCCCCCTTCCCTCAACAGGATCTCGCAGGCGAAACACTTAACGAACTGGTCCGAGTCACTGGGCCTCTGCGATGCATGGCGTGTCTGGCACCCACAGGCCAAACAGTACACTCATACTTCAGCGGCTCACCACACACACACGTGTATTGATGCCATCTTTGCCCCCTCGACGGATTGTGCTGCGATCCAGAACGTCCATATTCTCCCCAAGGGCATTACTGACTATTCCCCGATCCTACTTAGCACAGACACCCCTCCCCCTCAATGCGTCAGACGTGGAGACTGAACGCATGGTTCCTTCAGGACAAGAATTTCCGGAAGGTAGTGGGTCAGGAACTCCAGCACTATTTTCTGACCAACAACGGAATAGTGTCTTCCCCGGGTACCATGTGGGAGGCGAGCAAGGCCACGGTCCACGGTGTTGTCAAAGTCCAGCTTCAGCGTCAGAAGCAGGAGCAGCAACACCAGATTTCCTCACAAGAGGCGCAGGCGCTGCGCCTCAAACAGAACTTATCCGTGACCACGGACGCGTCCGGGGAGAGACTTCTGGCTCACCTCCGAGCCGAGATTGCTCAACTCTCCATGGAAGAAGCCAAGCTCCTCTGGCGATTGTCAGTTGCCAGAGTATACGGATGGGGTGATAAGAATGTCTCCCTCCTTCACAGATTGACCACCTATCCTAGGGTGAATCGCATTATCCCTGAAATAGTTGAACCGGATGGGTTGGCGAGGGAATCTCTGGCAGCCTTGATAAGGTCCGATATCGGAGAGGAACTCTCGGAGGTGTTGGGATAGGAGGTTCCCCACGACCCTCGTCATGCACTCCTGGGTATTACAGATGGGCTAGATGGGTCCAGGAATGAAAAGTTGTTTCTCAGTACTGCAATGGTTGTGGCTAAAAGGGACATAGCTGCCTCCTAAAAACACTCTGACCCTCAGAACGTTAGACGCTGGCGAAGCGGGGTTGACTGGTGCGCCACACAGGAGAAAACTCTATACGAGGCACGTGGTTGTCCCAAGAAATACCGTAGGGTGTGGGGGAAGTGGCTGGGAGAGTTGGTTTAGCTCTCTAGGAATTGTCTGCTCGTATCACTTTTGTATTCTGCCAGGATCTCATACTGGCACAGTTTAGCCGATAATTACATTTATGCTCTTTTATTGTATCGTGATGAGTGGCGTTTGTCATGTATGCAAACAATAAAAATGTGTTTATCCCAAAAAAAAATATTTTCTATGATTTCCTGAATGTTGAGAGCAAAAATGACACCCAGATATACCAGAAACTGTACCCATCTCCTGTCCTGCTCTGGAGGGACTACAATGGATAAAACTTGTGTCTTTTCCTGGTTCAGCTTATACTCAGCGAGTACTCCGAATAACTGAGCCGCAGTTAATTATAATTAAATTACTTCCCACCCTATTCCCCTATAAACCCACAACCCGCAACGGAACTAAAACGCAAAATGTAATTAAAATAAAATTATTAGCTTCTAAATATTAATACATTTATTATAATTAAATTACTTCCCAACCTATTGCCCTATAAACCCACAACCCGCAACGGAACTAAAACACAAAATGTACTTAATAAAAAATTAATAACGTCTAAAAATTATAAAAATATATTAAAAACAAATGCAATACTTCGACAAAAAATAGAACACATACATTTAAAATAAATACTAAAATACATAACACTAACAAAAAAACGATATTTTCAACAACTATATTTTTGCTAACTATATTAATTACTTCGATATTGTTAAAAACGATATTACTCACCTTAGACTTGATATTCTGTACCACGATATTCTGACAGTCGATATTTTTGTATCCCAATATTTTGCACTCGATATTAGTGCACGTCGAGAATAACTTGATATTCTGACTGTTTACCACCTCCGGCAGCTATCTACCTTCAGGGTCCAACAGATCTGTTCGACTGATCTCAAACCACAAAAGAACAGAATAAAACAGTACCATCCTTAAAATTACATAAAATGATAATAAAAACATGCATAAAAACGAGGCAGTTCCATTTGCTAGGATCACAAAAGTTCATATATAAAAAACATTAATCACACACTCCCGTATAGGTTTATGATCCTTATTGCACAACGAACCAAGTTTAATACTGCTACACAGTTTTTGCAAATGAAGCAACGCTCCTCTACGAGATCTAATTTTGGGTGAACAAAGAATTGGTCTCCGGAAGTGCTTCTGGGTTTGAGAATATAAATGACAAAAGATAGTAAAGTGCATAATGCTTTGCTTTGATGAATCATCACAAGGGCAATTTGGCAAGGTTGTGCACCAGTCAACATCCTTGGGAAATTCCACTAATAAATGAAGAAAGTTAAAATGAAAACTGGTAAGCAAGAATCTACTTATTGCGTCAGGAATTGATATCAGATCATATTCACAGCCCAGCAATAATTAATTAATTTGTCCAAATGTGCCTGGTGGAGGCTATGCTGTCTTTCCCTCAATGCCTCTTTCACCAGGGATGTCAAAATTGGGTTTATATCTCTTGGGCTAAGATACAAGTCTGAGAAAACCAGATCAGTGAAACCCCCTTTGACATACTCGATACAGGGGACCGCCAAAGCATGATCCAGGGAAAAACAATCTCTTCCAGTACATCTTTTGAAAGTGAAGCCACATTTTTATCCCAAATTCTGATCCAGAGTAACAGAGGATCCATCCTAATTCTGGCCTCTAGTGGTTACTCACCTCAGCATCACACATGAAAGAGTGAGTGGCTTGGGGAACAGCAAGAAGACTTCTTAGGAACTTGTTCTTGACCTTCTCAAGTGAGCCAGCACCTTTATACCACCACACCTTAACAGCATACGAAGCTAAGGAAGTGCACTTACTTTTGTAAATGCTGATCATCTCGCACACAGGCTTATACCCTTGCTGTCCTGCAAAGGTGAATATTGCCTCCACAGCTCTTTGGGACTGAATAACCCTATTGGAAAATAGACTGTGCCAAGTTAAATTATTGCCAAGAGGGATGCCTAAATAATTAAAAGTCAAACTTTTGAAATGTTGTACCTCCGAGATGGAACAATCAAGTTTAAAAACTGTTTTGAGCCAAAACTCATAGCAGAGGTTTTGCTGAGATTGGTTTGTAGATAAAGCCCCCCCCCCACCCCTCTAAAAGACGTTGTAAGCCGTAAAATAAGGACTGCATCATTTGTATATACAAAAACGGGCAGGGCCCTTGACTTCACTTTGAGGAGATCTTTCCCTGCTTTGCATAGGCTTGATTCAAGATCATTGATGTGAATAAGAAACAATAAGGGGACCATCACCTACCCCTGTCCTTCACTGTTTGCCAAATGGATTGTTAGGGAAATTTCTTGAGTCCTGCTGTGCTATATTTCCCATTTCTGTCAAAACTGCCTGCACTAAGAAAATGCCAATTTGCTGGTATAAGGCATCCCCAAGGTCAGCAGCATGTATTGTGCCACTTTAACCCCTTCAGTGCCACGCCCTTTCCCCCTCCTGTGCCGGGCGTTGCACTAGTGGGTGGGGTTCATGACGAGATAGTCTCGTCATGGGCACAGCGCAACCGTGCTCCATGACGAGACTATCTCGTCATGGGCACTGAAGAGGCTGAGGGACCCACTACTGTGAGAAGTTGGCCTGGCATATGCTGGTCACTAGTTATAGTGGCCACCTTGCACCAGTCCAATTCGACTCTTATGGTAGATAGGTTTAAGACAACCTTTTAAAGAAAGCTATCCTAGTGGTAGCTGTGGAGAGCAGCCTTCGGGCTAAGTCTCTGAGGAATGTAAAGCAGCTTGTTTTACCTTATAATCTCTTGAATTACCAAATGAAAAGGACACCACACAGGTATATATATCAAATATATATGTATTTATTTCTAGATACACTCTACTAATCTCTTTATGAGATTAAAACCCAGATACACATTCAAATGTCAACAGTTCTCAATAAATTAAGCACAAATATGGCTGTAGCCCTAGGGGCGTACCAGACCATATACTAAAAAAATGGTTTAACAAACTCGACTTGCAAAGTAACAAAACCTAGGGCCTTGGGGATCGCTGGGGCTTTACTACTGCAGTGTTAGCAGGTAAGTAACAAGCCCACGGGAGACGCGTGCAGTGTCTAAACACAGCCGTGGGTTTCCTATAGGTTACAATGGCGCACGTCGCGGTTTGTATTTTAAAGTTTTAGGGCACTTCGAAGAAGTCAACAAGCAAGCCACTTACAGGGTAAGTATTTCGAGGGCCAACACACACTTGGGCACCGGAGTGCACGAGTTACCTCACCCACGGAAGCCGGGTGCATTGGTGTCTTTTGGTGTCGGGTCGCGATGCTGTTTTCAATGGAGGCCAATGAAGACTTGCTGCTTGAGACGACTGAGGAAGTGTCCGCTGGAATCCGAAGATGGATTGAAGATGAAGAGGACCTGAATATTGAGGGGACAGTGTTCAAAGTCACTTGCCAGTGACCGGTGGCCAGCAGGATGGATGACCACTGATGTCGCGTTGTTTCAGGTCGTCGATGGTGATTTGTCTCTTCGCTCACGAGGTCTAGGAAGGATCGACGATGACCAGCAGCTTGATTCGGAGTGTCCAACGACGTCTGCAGCTGATGACGGTGTCGGCAACCGGATTGGCGCCAAAAAGCCTTGGCAACTGTAAGTCTCGTGTCGACTGAAGATTGACGATGATGCAGACCAGCAAGGTCTGATGGACTTACCCAGCGAGGGTAAGTGAGGGCAGACCCGGAGCAACCAGGAGAGCCCTTGAAGTCGATGAGAAAGTCTTCAGGTGAGTCACTAGCCAACGGGCAAGTAACCGCGAAGACGCCTTTGCAGGAAAAGTTCCACAGGAGCCCACGGTCACTCGGGACGGGGTAGGCCGCTGATTTTCGGTACCAGACCTGCTAGGGACTTGGACTACAGATGGTCCAAAGCACAAGTTCGTAGAACATTGTTTAGGGTTTGCACTCGAAATCAGTGCACGGTTCCCTGGTATTGCTGTTCCACGTCACTTATGGGGTCCAGATGCCACAGCTTCGCTGGGGACTCAAAATGGCCGTCGAGAGGTCAGGAAATCCGCTTCAGAGGACGCAGGGACTTCGGACTCCGGCGGGAGCGGTGAAGTTTGCAACCGTTGAGTAAAGTTACTGGTGCCTGCCAAGCAGGGAAGTCAGTCCTTGACTCCAAGGGAGATTCTTCAGTCTTCCAGAGATAGTGGAACGTCGAAGGGCCAGGATTCTTCTTTGTAGAGCTTCGTCCAGGGTAAACTGAATTGAATTGGCAATGCTTGGTATCTTATAGTGACGATAGGGGAGGGACTAGCTCTAGGACCACTCCCCTAGGAGGGTCAGGGTAGTGCGTGGTTACACCCACTTCCCTTTGTCCAGTTTCGCGCCAGAGCAGGGGCAGGAAGCCCCTGAACCGGTTTGAGCTGATATATGCACAGAGGAGCCTACTGCTCCCCCAGTGCAGGACTTCAAAGCACTCTAAGAGTGCACCCACCCAGCTCCAATACACTAAATCCTGTCTGGGAGGTGGTGACACCTCCCTGTGACAGGATACCTATTGTTGGGCTTCCTCCACTGCAAGTTTCGGTCAGCAGCAGGAGGGCAGCTCAGTGTCTGTGCTGGTGGCATCCATTTTGTGATGCCAGGGCTCTAGAAGATTTCTACCATTTAGTACAGTGGGTACATGTCGTCCCCTCTAGAAGGGTGGGATCATACTCCCACACCAGTTACTGGTGTGGGGGTATGATTCCAAGTTGTTTGACACCAAACACGACATGTTTTGATGCAGTCATTCCAAAGTTAGCATTTACCGCGAGGTTATAATGCACTTAAGAGTATATGGTTTAACCGCATCCACAAACAGCAGCAGAGAATAGACTCTGCCAGCTGCAGAGGGGTCCTGCTCATGCAGAAGCACCCCCTCACATAGTAAACCAAGCACCCTGCCCTCAGGATTGTTGGGGCCTGCAAGAGGAGTGACTGATAGGTTTATATGTGTGTGTATAGTGAGATATAGGAACCTATACCTCAGTGAGGAGTGCTAACACTACCTCACACAGGCTGCAGTAGCAGGCCTGTGGTGTCAGATTGTGAATGCTTCCCAGGGGTGGCATAATACATGCTGCAGCCCCTGGTAGGCCTGTGAAGTACCAATGCCCTAGGTACCTAAGGTACCATATACTAGGGGCTCATAAGGTACCACAGTATCCAATCACTAGTGCATTTAATATACACACCAAGTTGTTTAGAGAGATCAGTGAGACTGGGGCCCTGATTAGCAGGGACCCAGCCAGACTATAGTCAGAAACCAGTGTATACATCAGAAAAAAAGTGGGGGCAAAATAAGTGCAGATCCTACTCTCCTACAACTACCAAACCTATACAAACTGCCATTGCAGGCTGCGTGCAATCGTGTAGACAAAAGTGAAAACATGACATGGCACATACCGTGTCCATGCCCACAGACTCTGCATCCAATATATATAATTCACCCATACAACAGGGCTTATAGCCCTAATGCAGGGTGCATTATATTACATGTGAGGACTTATCTGCATGAGCAGATATGCCCCTGTGCTGTCTAGTTCGATTGTTAGATAGGACAAGTGAACACGGAAGCCACCAAAAGTATATGAACTGGGCACTGGTCATTATGAGTTCCCCAGCTACAAGATGGATTCACTGAAACATATGGTATTTGCTTGTCCTAATAAATCCATACTGATGGCAGTAGAGGATGTATTAGGACACTTTAGAGATCCCCCCTGAAAACCTACCAGCCTCTTAGTGTGCTGGCTGACTGGTATCATCTAGCCTGCCACCACAGACATGTTTCTGACCCCCTGCAGGTGAGAGCCCACACTGATGGGACAGCTGGACTTCAATGCCCCTGCTGCCTTTGATTTGCGACCCCAGCTTTCCCCAGACCTGGGAGATGCCACCCCTGCCATTTGGCACCAGGACAGGTGAGAAATTAGCTATGCTAGGAGGCGTGGTGCCCTACCAGGCACGTGAAACCCCTAAGGTGGGCTGGCTGATATGCTCCACAAAAGAACAGTTCCACTATTTTGATTTTGGTGGAAATAGGAATTCTGGGACAGGATTATGCCCACTCCCCAAAGCGAGAAGTCATATAAGGAGTGTAGTGACCCCCAATAGCAAATAGCCCATTGGCTACTACCCTTCATTCCACTTAACACCCTCAAATCTAGTATTTAGGTGGCCCCATGACACCAGGAACTCAGATTTGTCAGACTGAAGAAAGAAGAGGACAAAGAAGAGCCGAAGT
Source organism: Triturus cristatus (assembly GCF_964204655.1). Taxonomy (NCBI): domain Eukaryota; kingdom Metazoa; phylum Chordata; class Amphibia; order Caudata; family Salamandridae; genus Triturus; species Triturus cristatus. Next base: position 166,867,745 of record NC_140595.1, on the reverse strand, counting down.
AGCAAGAACGGTGGACTACTGGTGGACTTTGGTGCCAAACCTTGTCTGCCTACCTGCTCTTGTCCCAACAATTGTAACCACCCCACTTGTCCTGCAGCTGTACATTCTACAAAAGCCTTGGGGGCCTTCCAGAACTTTGCCAAGCTGTCAGCCTCTCCCTTGAAATGGAGGAGCCACTTCCCTGCAGCCTGCAGGCATCGACCACAATGGCTGGTTCTCCGTTCCGCTATTTACTATGTCCACCACGCAGCAGCCGCCCAAGAAGAGGTTACCATGCTCCAAGAGTTCAGAGCCACCTCCCAACCAAATTAGAAGATGTCAGGACCAACTGGAGCTACCCCGCACCAATAACTGGAGTACAGGACCCCTTGCAGCAACCAAAGCTTGTTTCAGTCCAATCCAGACTCCAACGCTGCAAAAACCGAGCAGTCCACGAGGGACGTCAGCCCAGCTGTCCTGATCTGTCCCACTTTGTAGGTCTACTCGAAAACAGTGGGAGCCTTTGATGCATGGGCACCAGCTGGCGAAAACCCTCTGCACTCGTGCTCCCAGGCCCAGGTCCATGACAACAGAGAGTGCTCTTCAGCTCCCAGGACCCCCACAAACTGAGCCCCACGTTGGGAGCTCCCGGACTTGTTCTAAAGTCCCCCTCTGCAGAGTGTTTAAAAGTGCCACCTCCTCCCCCCTTTGCCTGCAGAATAGCACGCAAGGCTAACAACCCATCCAGCACCTATGCACCCGGACACTCCAGGGCAGGTAAACTCAAACTGCTGCTGGTACTTTGAACCCTGGTCCCCTAGCACATTAAGTCCAACAGGGACCCTCGAGAACTGTTTGCAAATAACTGTATGCAGTATATGCCTGTTCCCCACAGGAAAGCATTACCGCGTAAAAACGCATTTCAGTGCCATTTTTACTTACCTTCTAAAATTGCTATTACGAAAAGTACTTACCCATTTATGAAGTTCTTGGCGTTAAAATAAAAATAAAATACTTTTTCTAAATTTGTCTTGAGTTTCTTAATGAGTCTGTGCCTCATTTATTGATTGGGATTGTGAATTTAAGCCCTGTAAGCCAACAAGGGTCATCTGGACTTTCTACATAGTATACCTCATTTTGGTGTACTACATAAAAAGCCAGCTTCTTACACTCAGGCATCTGAATATGCTCACCAACACGGACTCCGTGACCCACCACAGGAGTGAAAGGTATAGTGAAGTAGTCAGTCATACTCAGAGACTTGTGTCCATTCACTGCCACTCACTCAGGCCACTCTGAGGGTGACACCGAGGGACCTGAACATGCCTCATTGTCTTGATCAAGTGACACACCAATGATGTGAAAGGCACAATGACAAAGTCATAACAAGGATATGTGTTTACCCACTGTCACTCACTCATACCCAGACTGAGGGACACACTGAAGGAATGGAATATGCTTACCGTCATTGACTGTGTCACACCAATGAAGATATTGGCACAGTGATGGAGCCCAAGTCACACAGAGTCAGGTGTTAGCCAACCGCCACTCACTCAGTTACACTCTGAGGGACTGGAACATGCTTACCGTCATTGACTGAATGACACCAATGGAATGGAATGGCGCAGTCAGACATTACTAAAGCAATAACACCCAAATAGAGTCAATTCACAAGTACTTTACATGTTTTATATAATTCCAAGAAAACGGTTTAAATAATAGAAGAAATATAGGCAGTTATTAGGATGGCGGTCGGTCAGACTACCGACCGCTATCGTTTCATGCAGGTGACCGTCCGAAAATGTGTTGGTAGTCCCACCAGCCCAATTAGGATAAGACCACCATGCAGGCAGTCATAAAATGTTTTTTACTACTGCAGCTTGTGCTGCGGCCCAGGAAAAGGGCCTCAGCACAAGCCACAGTAGAAAAAGGCATATTATGCACATCCATGCACCGTGTGTGGCACGCGGTGCATGGATGTGTGGGGGGCACTACATGTGCCCCCCAGAGAACTTAGCAGTGGCCCATGGGGGACCGCCGTGAACAGGCCGTCAGAAAGGGATAGCCTAATCCCTACAGCAGTGCTTGCGCCGGCACCGCCTCCATTGTAGGGCTCTATGATCGTATCAAGGCATAGGTCCCATTCCCGAATTCTATGGTCTGACTGGCTGCATTGTAATGCAGCGGTCAGACTGATGCCCTGGATGGCGGGCGGATTGCCACCAACCCACGGTTGGTGACGGTCCACCCACCATCGTAATGAGGGCCATAGTAAATGAATGAAAAAGAGGTAATATGTGAGGTATGATTAGAGCTATGCACCACAACTGGTGAATTTAAATGGTTTTCCATGTTTGAGCCAGACTTCTGTTTCTTTCAGTGAATTGCACAGTGGTGGTCACCACTCTGTAGCTACAGTTCAGGCAGAGCTTCCATTAAAAAGTCATCTACTGATTTGCCTATAACTTTTTTCACGTGGAGGAACTCTGTAAATCAACTAATTCAGTCAGTTATGGTTTGGTACGCTAGGTTTTGTGGTTTTCAGTTTTAGCTCTCATAGGAAATTTTGCTCAGGGGTACAGTCCAATTCCCTGAATGGATTTATGCCAAAGTCAGGAAAGTAAAAATTCGCCCAGCAAGCATGCATTCATTGATGTAAATCCATTCAATCCATTTTGAGAGAACATGTGTAAAAATGTTTCCCTTAAGGTTTGAAGGCGTTAACACTTTTGTACATCTAAGCATTTTTAAATCGGTAGTCATGACTCCTGACTCTAGAAAATGAAATGTTTTAATTTTTTCACAAATCTACTGACTGGAGATGTGCGCCAAACTTTTCCCCCATTTTGAATCTCAAGTTAAGGCAAGTCAATAACTTTATTCGTTCATAAAGAACAAGTTACATACAGTCGGTAATTCCTTATCCGGTAGAGACTCAATCTAGTCACAGATTTTTCATTTTAGAATTATCCCCAAGTGTCAGAATGGATCTGGAAGTTTTTGTGAGCAGTACTCCTGCACACCGGCAGGTGACGTCCTTCGGCTCCGCATGGCGTTATTGGCGTCATCCAAAGTAACGTTTATGGTACCTATATAGCCTACATGGTAGCCAGCCTCCCACCCCTAAGCCAATCACAACGCTGCAATACAGTGTTGTGAGTGGTCTGAGCGGAGTGACACGGCGCTCAGCCAGGGGCTATAGGGGTTGGCATGTTCTCCATATAGGCTGTAATGCAGCCTGCATGGAGAACAGGGAAGTGCAAATGACGGTTTTGGGAAGCCAGAGAAGGCCAACCAAACAGTCATTGCACACAGGTGTTCTACCACTCCTCCCCTGTAGCTCCGCCCTGGGCCCTCATGCGCTGCTGTAGCAGGAGGAAAAAATAAAATGATAATAACATTCCGTTATTATCATTTTATTTTTTCCTTTCTTTGCTGCTCCAGGCAGTAGGGCGACGCTCCTCCGCCTTAGCAGAGGAGCCTCCACTGGACAACACGGTTTTTGGGTCCAGGTGGTGAATTTGCTCCTCTTCCTTGGAGGGATGAGGTGAAGTGTAAAAGCAAGCAGAGTGATGATTTGGCCTACGTGAAATGGAGTGACCACTTTTGGAAGAAAGGAAGCTCTGGTATGAAGCACTAGTTTGTCTGGGTAGATGTTAAGATAAGGAGACTTGGACGACAATGCCTGAAGCTCACTGACCCTCCAGGCAGATGTTATTGCCATGAGGAAGGCTGTCTTAATGGCAAGGAGCCTCAGAGGACAGTTCTACAAGAGATCAAACGAAGCGCACATCAGGAACGTCAGGGCCAAATTAAGGTCTTACTGAGGCATAACAAAAGGAGTGGGAGGAAATATATGTTACGCACCTTTGAAAACCTAAGTACAAAAGGGAAGGTTGGTCAGGCAACAGAAGAAAATCAGAGATTGCAGAAAGATATCCCTTAACAGTGCCCAGAGCAGAGCCCTGCAGAGCCGAAGGGGAGACTGATCTAAGGACCGATGCCAAGCTCAACAGCCTGGGATACCAGACTCTCCATGTCCAATCAAGAGCCATAAGGATGACTTGGGCCTGGTCATTCTTGATATTCTTGAGAACTCTGGACAGGAGTGGTATGGGTGAAAAGGCATACAGGAGATCGGAGCTCTACTCGAGATGAAAAGTGTCTCAGAGGAACAGCAGTCTTGGAAACTCCAGTGGGCAGAACTGCTGACATTGCACATTCTCATCAGTGGCGAACAGATCTAACCAAGGGTCTCCCCACCGCTCAAAGAGAACTTGCACAACCTATGGAGGGAAATGCCATTCGTAACCTGCTAAGCATCTTCGGCTGAGTTCATCCGTTATGCGTTCAGAGAACCTGCTAGATGTTGAACCACCACGGATATGCCCTGCTGTTCCAGTCATGTTCAGAGACGCAGTGCCTCTTGACAAAGGGTCCATGACCCCGCCCTGCTTGTTCCAGTGTTGTCTGTGAACACTTGAACTAGCCTTCCCTGGATGGAGGGTAATCAGGCTTTCAATGCCAATAGGATCACTTGGAGCTCCAATATGTTGAAGTGGGGTCCGAATTCCACCAGAGATCAGAGTCCTCTGATCTCCACCTCTCTTAATTGGCCACCTGTAGGGAAGTGGAATATTATGTAGTATGGCTGGATAGCCTTACCATGTAATATTGTCACAATACCCCAAAGATGGTCCTTGGATTCACACTAAAAAATCCTTAGCTCAGTCCTGGTCGAGTGGCAAAGAGAAGTCAGGCTTTACAAGAGGAACATGGGTTAAGCATTTCAGAGTACAAATGCGGTATATGGTTCTGAGCTTATCTAGAGTAGAATATAGAATGTAGGGAACAGAACAGAGAACAAAGAATGTGGAATGCAGTTGAGCAGCTACATGACCGTTGCAGGGGTCAGTTGCTCCCAATTCCTGATGGGTGAGGTGCCTTATTAAATACTCCTCCTTTACTCACCATAACCTGTAACTCTGTGTGGTTATTATCTCATTACACTGGTATTGAGTTGACGTCGAAAGAAGTGAGGGCACCTTAATGTCAGGAAAGTCTAGTTGGAGGGGAAGGTTGTTTCCCTAATGTCCCAGAGAAGTGGAGAGCAACAACATAATGTAACGGACAGGTGGAGAGCTGCAACGTTTGTGGAGGTTTCGCTATGGCACTGTAGTCGAGGGTAAAAGAGTGGAGCAGAGGATTTTGGAGCATTCTGCATTCTGTGGCGTCAGCAGGAGCAGATATCACTTTGCAGTGTCTGCATAGTCTGACAGCGGTGATCTGTTTGATGACATAGCGGGCCTTGAAGGAAACAGTGGAGAGTTCCTGGAAGGTCAAATAAGGCGGTGTGCGTGCCTCCATGATGCATGATTGGGCGGTGCTGGTTGCTATGTTATCATAGAGACGTTATGGTCTCCAAAAAGGAAAACAAGAAAGATTTTGCAGACAAAGCACACATGTTTGCATGCATGCCGCCATTTTGAATGGTTAGGCTCTCTGACATAGCTGTGGTGCAAATGTGTTATCCTGAAAGCATGTAAAACAGGTGCATGCCACCAACTTGAGTAGAGGCCATGAACTAAGCAAGAGTAAGGAGCGCGCATCACAAGTAGAGTGTGTTTTGTCTGTCACGGTGACAGGCATGACTCCTTTTTGAGGTAAGTGGCGCATTCTGAAACTTGTTTTGAACGTTACGGTGGCAGGCACACCTGTTGTGACAGAAAGCAGAAATGAAATTTGTGGGGGAATACTATCACTATGGCAGGAGTGGTCACAAACCTTATGCAAAAGATTGCCCAGCTTTGAATGTGGTGTGCCATAACTGTGGGAAAGGGGGACATTTTAGTAAATGTTGCAAGAAAGGTTCAGTAAAGAGGTTAAAACAGCCACACATGAAGTAGTATTTCAGGTCAAAGATTCTGAGAAGGAGCAGCCGAGTGGAATTGTGAAAATTGATGGCAGGAATGTGAATATGAAATTTGATTCTTGTTCACACTTAATGATTACTTCAAATGATACGGGGAAAAAGTATGTTACAATCGATGGATGTAAGTCCAGGTGGATATAGTGGACAACCAATTAGTATATGAGCGGTTATTTTAATGCATGCATTGAACTAAAGGGCAGATTTATTCTTGGGAAAATGTATGACTCGAAGAAAGGAGAACATTTAATTAGGTGGTCTCAACAGCGATTATTAGGGGTAACACTCAATCCTAATGCTCAGCCAAAGATACACATACAAGAAGTGGAGGCAAGTACAGTGGATTTTGAGTCAGAATTTTCACACTTGTTTAAAAAAGATATAGAGTGTTTGAGGAGATACAATCATCAAAAAAGATTGAAAAGGATCTTTACCTATTGTAGCTAAAGTGAGATGTATTTGAGTAGCAGTTCAAGAGAAAGCTGAGAAAGAACTAAAGAAATTAATCGATCAAGAAATAATAACACAGGTAGAAGCAATTGAATGATTAGCACCAATAGTTGTATCTAAGAAGAGTAATGGCGATATTAGATTTTGTGTCGATGTAAGAGCTTTAAACAAAGAAGTAATTGTTGACCAGTTTCCACTCCCAAATATTGAGGAAATTGTGTTGACACTAGCTGTTCTAAGGTACTTTACAACGCTGGATTTTACCTCAATGTATCATCAGGTGGACTTGGTTTAAACATCCAAGAACTCACATCTCTTATTACACCAATGGGAGCATTTAAATTAAGGTGCATGTCTTTTGGACTGGTGTCAGCAGCATCTGTTTTTCAGAGGCAGCAGTCCTTAATGGGATAAAGGATGTGAAATTACATCAGAATGACCCGTGGGCGTATGGTAATAATATTTCTGAACATAATTCCAGGGTAAGGCAAGTATTACAGAGGCTTCTTCAGGATGATCTAATCTTAAAGCAGGACAGATGTAAATTTGGGTGAAGGAAGTAAATTATTTAGGATATTTGATTTCAGGAGAAGGTGTGTCACCTAAAAAGGAATTCGTGGACACTATTCTAAGTTTAGCAAATCCCATTTTAACAGAAGAAGTTATATCTTTTCTTGGGATGGTAGAGTACAACGGTAAATTCATAAAACATGTGGCTGAGAAATGTGCTTATTTGAGAGGTCTGGTGGTAGGGAATAAGGAATTTGTCTGGACTTCTGATTGTCAACATAAATTCGACAATTTAAAAGATGAATTAAGGAAGGCTCCAAATTTGCAAGCATATCCTCCAGGAGAAGAAACATTTATAGTCACATATGCACGTTCCAAAGGACTTGGTGCAATCTTGAAGCAAAGGAAAGATGGAAAAGAACGGCTAATTGCGTGTGAATTGAGAAGTTTATAAGGGGGAAAATTTAATTATTCTGTGATTGAGAAGGTAGGTAAATAAGTTTGAGGCACAAAATGTAAGGTTTGCACAGATCAAAAGCTGTTGAAAGAGATTTTCGAGAGTGAAGAGTTGCATTTTATATTGTCAGAAATTAGAAGATGGGTGATAGTGTTATAGGAGTTTAAGTTTGATGTAGAACATGTACCTGGTGTTAACAATTTATCAGCTGTTTGCTTATCCAGATTGGGGTCTACATAGATGCAGGATGCGCAAAAAGAAGATTATTCGGAAGACAGTGTTAATGTATGTGAAATAACCTTAGGTGCATTAACAGAGGAGACTTGGAGGGAAGACTTAAAAAAAAGATAATGAGTTAACTGAAATTATACAGGCAATTCACTCTGGTAAATTCAGAGGACTAACAAAATCTTGGTTTTCCATACAAGATTAGTTAATGGATAACATAGGTTTCTCCTTCAAATGTAAGGACAAGTTTAATATCTGAAGCACATCAGGGACATCTAGAGATTGTATAAACCACAGCCCACTGAATAACACCACATACATATACAGGAAAGGAATAAAGAATAATGGAGTGGGTGATTAGTGAGAACGTGAAGTGCAGTTGCAGAAGAAAAGGAAGGAGTATTTTGATACTAAGTGAGCTATAAGAGATAATACAGCACAAATAGAAGATTGGGCAAAGATAAAAGCGCTTGTAAGATGTATGCTTTGGTCAAAATTCACCAGACCAGTTAGAGTGATAGAGGCGCCGATCACGATCCTGTAAAAACCGGGTACGAACCGTCGGACGGAGCATATTCTCCGTCCGACGCGTACCCGGTCGTCAAAATATACAAACATGGAATTACGATTCGCACGGGAACACCATTTCCGTACGAATCGTAAAAAACCCCTTCCCGAACAAAATAAACCTACAAATGCGATCCGGGAAAGCGCCGACCTGACGTCGGGACGCTCGCAGCCTGCCATTCACGAACCAGGAATTACGATTCGCACCAACGTCATCCCGCACGGTGAATATTTTCCGGCAGCCAAAAACTGCCGGGAAATCAGGACGACGCGAACAAGGACTACCAGTACGCGACGGACAGACAGGACGACGCGAACAAGGAGGACCAGTACGCGACAGGACGACGCGAACAAGGAGTACCAGTACGCGACGGACAGACAGGACGACGCGAACAAGGAGGACCAGTACGCGACAGGACGACGCGAACAAGGAGGACCAGTACGCGACGGACAGACATGGACCCGAACCTACGAGTCATCCCGGCCCTCATAGCAGTCGACCTCCTCCACAGGTTCGGACGCAGACGCCGCAGAAGGTCAGAACAACTAAGGGAGGGGTAAAAGTGGGGTGGGGGGCGTGGCAGGACCAGGGCAGGCCACAAACCCCCCAACAAAGTCACACAGCACACATGCCCTGGACATACCTGACTCCCAGGCCCTGGTCACTACGAGGGGGTGGGGGCGTGTCCAGATAAGCCAGCGACCGCCACAACGGAAGTCTGTCACGACGCGAACAGGCAACACAACCAGACAGGTACGTCCCGTACCCATGCCTGAAGAGCGTGGGTACGAGTCGAACCACGCCCACACCCACGTCACCCCAACAATGGCGGGACGGCTCGTACCCACGTGGCAAAGGCCTGGGTACGGCCCGCACAAGCATCACATAGCGTGGGGACGGATATGTACGGACCCTACCCCCACCCCGTATGCATGGAGCGTACCCCCCACCCCAACAGTGTAAGTATGACACGTACCCACACCCGCGTACGTATGGAGCGTACCCCCACCCCAACAGTGTAAGTACGACCCGTACCCACACCCGCGTACGTATGGAGCGTACCCCCACCCCAACAGTGTAAGTACGACCCGTACCCACACCCGCGTACGTATGGAGCGTACCCCCACCCCAACAGTGTAAGTACGACTCGTACCCTCACCTCGAATGCATGGAGCGTAGCCCCACCCCAACAGTGTAAGTACGACCCGTACCCACACCCGCGTACATATGGAGCGTAGCCCCACCCCAACAGTGTAAGTACGACCCGTACACACACCCGCGTACGTATGGAGCGTACCCCCACCCCAACAGTGTAAGTACGACCCGTACCCACCCGCGTACGTATGGAGCGTACCCCCACCCCAACAGTGTAAGTACGACCCGTACCCTCACCTCGAATGCATGGAGCGTAGCCCCACCCCAACAGTGTAAGTACGACACGTACCCCCACCTCGAATGCATGGAGCGTACCCACATCCGTGAATGTCATGAGCGTACATATTGTGAAATTGGAGAGGTGGGTGCAGAGTCCTCCCAGCAGTGCCCTGTGACAGGAGGGGTGTGTGCAGAGTCCTCCCAGCAGTGCCCTGTGACAGGAGGGGTGTGTGCAGAGTCCTCCCAGCAGTGCCCTGAGACAGGAGGGGTGTGTGCAGAGTCCTCCCAGCAGTGGCCTGAGACAGGAGGGGTGTGTGCAGAGTCCTCCCAGCAGTGCCCAGACACAGGAGGGGTGTGTGCAGAGTCCTCCCAGCAGTGCCCTGAGACAGGAGGGGTGTGTGCAGAGTCCTCCCAGCAGTGCCCAGACACAGGAGGGGTGTGTGCAGAGTCCACCCAGCAGTGCCCTGAGACAGGAGGGGTGTGTGCAGAGTCCTCCCAGCAGTGCCCAGACACAGGAGGGGTGTGTGCAGAGTCCTCCAAGCAGTGCCCTGAGACAGGAGGGGTGTGTGCAGAGTCCTCCCAGCAGTGGCCTGAGACAGGAGGGGTGTGTGCAGAGTCCTCCCAGCAGTGGCCTGAGACAGGAGGGGTGTGTGCAGAGTCCTCCCAGCAGTGCCCTGTGACAGGAGGGGTTTGTGCAGAGTCCTCCCAGCTGTGCCCAGACACAGGAGGGGTGTGTGCAGAGTCCTCCCAGCAGTGCCCTGTGACAGGAGGGGTGTGTGCAGAGTCCTCCCAGCAGTGCCCTGTGACAGGAGGGGTGTGTGCAGAGTCCTCCCAGCAGTGCCCTGAGACAGGAGGGGTGTGTGCAGAGTCCTCCCAGCAGTGGCCTGAGACAGGAGGGGTGGGGGCCTATCACTCCCAGCAGTGCTCTGAGACATGAGGGGTGGGGGCCTATCACTCCCAGCAGTGCCCTGAGACAGGAGGGGTGGGTGCCTATCACTCCCAGCAGTGCCCTGAGACAGGAGGGGTGGGGGCCCATCACTCCCAGCAGTGCCCATGGAACGCAAAGGGTGGAGTAGTCACAGATACCATGCCCACAAATGTCAGTCAGGTGCACAAAGACCCTGCAGTACATGTACCACATGTGTTCGAGGCTGGGAGTATACGCATGCATAGCGCAGAAAAGAAAACATGTACACATGAAGTCATGTCAATAGGCCACATACACAAGTACAATGACTACCAAGGATGCCACGAATGACGCAGGTGGAGACATCGCTCAGCATGCATGTGCAAAGGTGAAGGACTACGTCACACACCCAGCTAATGGACACACAGCTCTGTGCCAAAGTCAGGGGACACCCTGCAGGGAAGAAGTCAGGGTACACAGAGGAAGGAATACACCTTGGGACAATTGCAACATGCAGCAACTGCTTACATGAATGGAGAAAGGTAGCTAACACCGTGTGATGGCACACAGATCCCAGGGTCCCCCCTATGAGCAGCACACTACTACATTTCCCACACACCCAACACATGACCAACACCCACAACCATGTAGCAGCCCCACCAACAGCAAGGCCAGCTATGCAGGAGTGTTCCAAGGGCAAAAATAAATAGCTTTATTCAGCATGAGAAAAAAACTAGTATGACGTGAGTCCAATTTTAACAAAGGCCATAGGACAGTCCAGGAGTCCCAGCTGGATGGGGGACACAGTGGGATGCGTGTCCCCTAGCTTGCCTGCACAGTTACAATCCGTTGTCTTCCACAGGGGTCAGGGCATCATGTGGGGGGGGAAGAAACAGGCACCGCAGGGACAGGAGGGTGAAGGGTAGGTGTCGTGGGTGCAGGGATGGAGGACTCCACCACAGGGGGTGGGGCAGGGCCAAAGGCGGAGGCCAGGATCTCGCTGCACACCTTAGCAAGGTCCTCCAGGGACTCCCCTGCACCCGAAGGAACCACAGGCCCCAAGGAGGGGGGGGGGGTCAGAGGGATGGGTCGCAGCGCCACTGTGGGAGGGTGTGGACAGGGGGGGGGGAATCAAGCACCCTGACCGGGGACCTCCTTGACCGCTTGCGGGGTGGTGTCACTGTGGGGCTCAGGGACAGAGCGGCCATAAAGGAGTCTTTGGGGGAGATGTGGCCAGGAGAGCTGAGGGGAGGGGATTTGGAGGGAGTGGATTGGGTGGAATGCGGACTCCCACTCTGGCTGCGTGTCACACGTTTGCCCCCCGACCCAGTGGGTGTGCCTACTGCACCCTGTGTGTGCGTGTCAGGAGGTGTGCGGCGGACCTTCCCTGCTGGTGTGGTGCCTGTGTCTGTTGTGGTGGGTGCATGCTTATGTCTGGGTGTATGTTGGACAGGCATGGGAGTGGGAAGTGGGGAAGGAGCAGGGGTAGGGGGTGGGACGTAGCGCTGCAGGAGACCCACTGCTGCAGTCAGTGTGGAGTCTATGGACCTCAGCAAGTTGCGTTGGTCAGCCTGCGATGAATGAATGCTCTCCAAGTATGCCTCCATGTTGTTGAGGACCTGGCTGTGGCCATGGAGGACATTAAGGATCGCAGTCTGACCAATCTGCAACTGCCGCTGGATGTCCACAGACTCAGCATTGGCGGCAGCAGTGGAGACAGGGGCAGGGGGTGTGGTGCCTGGCAGGAAGGAGACATGTGGTGACCGGGCACGTTGGGAAGGGACACGAGCACGTGGGAGGCGGCTGATGGCAATGGAGGGGGCGGTGCCAGATGTAGGGCTGCTGTCAGATGGTGGTGCAGCCACCGCCCACTCGGAGTGATCATCCTCGGACCCGTCCGCTTCATAGTCTGTTGTGCCAGTCGACAGGTCCCCGGGGTCACTCTCCACCGCCTCTGTCCCACTCGAAGTGCCAGCCCCGATGTCACCGCTGGCACTGGTGCTCGGTCCCTCCGCGCCGTCTGTGTCCATGTCTCCCACCGTGTCCCCCGACGATGCTGTGGGCAGGATGAAGAGACAGAAAGTAATCATACACCTGTATACATATGTCACATGAGTACAATCTACGTAGGTTACAGTGCATAGCCTGAAACAAAGGATGAGTTACAACTACAAAACAAGGTACATACGTAGGCCCTGCAAGACACAGTTGTGTGACCCACCATGCCATGGAAAAACTATGGAGAGCATGACACAATAGCAAATGAGATGACATGGCTATCTGACTGAGGAGCAAGGCCCTGGGGACAATACAGCACTGCATCTGCACCACACAGCGTGGCAGGAAATTGGGATGAGCAGGGACCAAATCCAGGAACTAGAGGCACATGCAGCATAGGTAATACTGAGAACATGCCCACCCTGACTGGCACGCTGCACCTTGAGTGTATGTCCAGACAAACATCACACACTGGCCAGTCCGAGCAAGGAGATGACAGGTCTTGACATGTAGGCCATGGCCGCCCCACCCACCCCCTACATGAGACACATCTGTGGAGACACAGGAAGCACTTACATCTCTTAGTCTGGGTGAAATACACATGGGATGCAATAATTCAAGATTGCACCCCAAATACCCAAGGTGCGCCTGTCCAAAGAATCATGTACAAATGGGCATCATCAGATGATTGCTACAAGACACACAGGCAATGGCCACCGTGAGTATGTACTTGGAAAATCATGTCAGGCTGGACAGTGGACACTTGTAATACATCTCACGTCAATAAACATGGTGCCAGGGGACAATGGCACAGAGCACAACCTATGCTGTAGACACAGAGATTGTCGGCATTCTCGGATTACACACATGATACCTAGGAAAAGATGCCCCTGGGGACAGTAGTGGCCACACAACTCCATGCTCCTGAATGGAAATGACTGCAACACACGCTAACATCCCAGCACTATGCGTAACGCACACTCATGCACATCATGTGACAGGCCACCACATGGGACATGCCTGCTGGAAGGCCTCGCACTCAAGAGATTAACTCCCATGTCTGAAATCAGCATTAGTGCCAACTGACATGGAACCCACAAGTCCAGAACTGGACAGGGCACAGGCAAGGTCACTGAACCTCTTACACACCACCCCCACACATGATGCTGCAGGCATTGTACACTTGGAGAAGGTGTCAGGCTACATAACTTTGTGATGGAGTGACTACACAGAGACCAGGGAACACATTGCAAGGTGGGGAAGGGAGGCAGGAGAGGCCTGCAACACTGTGGGTAACAGGATCGTCACAGCACCATAAACCCTGGAAGTGTATCCATGGAACAGTGCACTTAGAAATGCTGGTGAAACACAATAAACACACACATGTACCTACCCCCTTCCGGCTGCTGCATGTCCTGTAGATGCCTGTCCAAGTCAGGAAAGACCACCGCCAGCACACGTTTCTGGATGTGGGAGAGACGGCGGCGCCCGCGGTTCTTGTGGCTCTCAGGTGAGTCCCCCAGCAGGAGCCGTGCGATCCTCCGCGTCCAGCACCGGATATCCTGCCAGCGTTTCCTCACCTGGGACAGGTGCCGCCTCCGACCATCCGCACTCCTCACGGCGCTGACGGCGTCCAGCCATATCTGCTCCTTGGCAGAGGCGTCTACCTGTGAGGATGAACAAGTGACACTACATCAATACACCTTGCACATGTCACGGGGACACAGATTAGAACACATTTGCTGTTTACAACAAGGCATAGTATGCATCCAACGCATTGCAACTTTGTCATAGGGACATGATCCTGTGGGGGAAGGCCAAAAGCAGTACGTGCCATTGAAAGGACACAGGTGGAATGAGGGCAACTACACAATCAATGATCCAGGCTCACACTGTGCATCACACCCACCCCTCCTGTCTCAGGGCACTGCTGGGAGTGATAGGCCCCCACCCCTCCTGTCTCAGGGCACTGCTGGGAGTGATAGGCCCCCACCCCTCCTGTCTCAGGGCACTGCTGGGAGACATCAGGCATTTCCCCCCCTGGGACCCCCCCTACAGTACAAAGCATGTGTGTCACACCTGGACACAATGGCAGAAGTCACAGTCACTAAAAAGGGACACAGTCTGTGCCAGTGGACACTGAACTCACCTGATAACCTGGTCGCCCATACAGCATGGGGTACCGTGGGAGGATCACATCCACCAAAGCCATGTTCTCCTCCAGGGTGAATGGCTGTGACCTCTCCACAGCCCTTGACATGGTTCCAGGGAATCAGTAGCAGCAGCTGGGTCGTGGAATACAAAGATGTGCAGGCAAGTGCTCCCTCATGGGACCTGGCTGCCTTATATCTGCCTTGCTGGCCCATCTCATGCACAGGAGTACAGAGTGATTGGTCACTCACATTTGCATCCTAGGTTTCCTCCAATCCCTTCAAACCTAGCAGTCTGTGTGTTCTCTATCGGTTTCATTCTCCTGCATGATGTCAGCCCCACAAACACATTGCAAAAAAGTAGATTCATTCCAACTGACTACTGCTGTGCACCTTCCAGAACACATTCAAATTTTGAACTTGGTCTCCATGACAACCAGCATGCATGTAGGCCTTAATACTTGTCCCTCATGTGTCCCCTATGTAATTTGGAGCTCCACACACAGGTATGGTGCGTTCCGGGGCCCTAGGGCACCCCAAATGCATTGCAACGGACCGTACACGCGTGCCTACGTTCACTATCACTATGGGTGTCCTCGCGTATGCGTACTCGTAGTGGTACGGGCCGTACACACGCCTGTATGCTCCCTATCACTATGGGTGTCCTCGCGTATGCGTACTCGTAGTGGTACGGGCCGTACACACGCCTGTACGCTCCCTATCACTATGGGTGTCCTCGCGTATGCGTACTCGTAGTGGTACGGGCCGTACACACGCCTGTACGCTCCCTATCACTATGGGTGTCCTCGCGTATGCGTACTCGTATTGGTACGGGCCGTACACACGCCTGTACGCTCCCTATCACTACGTGTACGCATACGCGAGGACACCCATAGTGATAGGGAGCGTACAGGCGTGTGTACGGCCCGTACCGAACTGCCAAGCCATGTCTTCCCTGGACCGGAATCAAGCATCCTAGGACCGGTTTCTGGCTATCAGCCGTCATCAGCCAGGATAGCTTGACTCCAGTGGCGTAGTGAGCACGGGTCCCACGTCTGGGAATACTCATCCCACTTAGGGCGAAAAGCGTTACAACAAACAAATGATGGACGGAATGCTGACAATGCATACATTCTCCCCCAGTCAAGAGATCTGGGTTAAATCCATCGTTCTTTTGCCCACTACACCACCCCAGTTTAGACATGGCCATATGCAAATCAGTCTTGACCCTGTGCCTCATGGGAACAGTCCAGCCCGAACTGCCAAGCCATGTCTACCCTGGACCGGAATCAAGCATCCTAGGACCGGTTTCTGGCTATCAGCCGTCATCAGCCAGGATAGCTTGACTCCAGTGGCGTAGTGAGCACGGGTCCCACGTCTGGGAATACCCATCCCACTTAGGGCGAAAAGCGTTACAACAAACAAATGATGGACGGAATGCTGACAATGCATACATTCTCCCCCATTCAAGAGATCTGGGTTAAATCCATCGTTCTTTTACCCAATACACCACCCCAGTTTAGACATGGCCATATGCAAATCAGTCTTGACCCTGTGCCTCATGGGAACAGTCCAGCCCAAACTGCCAAGCCATGTCTTCCCTGGACCGGAATCAAGCATCCTAGGACCGGTTTCTGGCTATCAGCCGTCATCAGCCAGGATAGCTTGACTCCAGTGGCGTAGTGAGCACCTAGTGAGCACGGGTCCCACGTCTGGGAAGACATGGCTTGGCAGTTCGGGCTGGACTGTTCCCATGAGGCACAGGGTCAAGACTGATATGCATATGGCCATGTCTGAACTAGGGTGGTGTAGTGGGCAAAAGAACGATGGATTTAACCCAGACCTCTTGACTGGGGGAGAATGTATGCATTGTCAGCATTCCGTCCATCATTTGTTTGTTGTAACGCTTTTCGCCCTAAGTGGGATGGGTATTCCCAGACGTGGGACCCGTGCTCACTACGCCACTGGAGTCAAGCTATCCTGGCTGATGACGGCTGATAGCCAGAAACCGGTCCTAGGATGCTTGATTCCGGTCCAGGGAAGACATGGCTTGGCAGTTCGGGCTGGACTGTTCCCATGAGGCACAGGGTCAAGACTGATATGCATATGGCCATGTCTGAACTGGGGTGGTGTAGTGGGCAAAAGAACGATGGATTTAACCCAGATCTCTTGACTGGGGGAGAATGTATGCATTGTCAGCATTCCGTCCATCATTTGTTTGTTGTAACGCTTTTCGCCCTAAGTGGGATGGGTATTCCCAGACGTGGGACCCGTGCTCACTACGCCACTGGAGTCAAGCTATCCTGGCTGATGACGGCTGATAGCCAGAAACCGGTCCTAGGATGCTTGATTCCGGTCCAGGGAAGACATGGCTTGGCATTTCGGGCTGGACTGTTCCCATGAGGCACAGGGTCAAGACTGATATGCATATGGCCATGTCTGAACTGGGGTGGTGTAGTGGGCAAAAGAACGATGGATTTAACCCAGATCTCTTGACTGGGGGAGAATGTATGCATTGTCAGCATTCCGTCCATCATTTGTTTGTTGTAACGCTTTTCGCCCTAAGTGGGATGGGTATTCCCAGACGTGGGACCCGTGCTCACTACGCCACTGGAGTCAAGCTATCCTGGCTGATGACGGCTGATAGCCAGAAACCGGTCCTAGGATGCTTGATTCCGGTCCAGGGAAGACATGGCTTGGCAGTTCGGGCTGGACTGTTCCCATGAGGCACAGGGTCAAGACTGATATGCATATGGCCATGTCTGAACTGGGGTGGTGTAGTGGGCAAAAGAACGATGGATTTAACCCAGATCTCTTGACTGGGGGAGAATGTATGCATTGTCAGCATTCCGTCCATCATTTGTTTGTTGTAACGCTTTTCGCCCTAAGTGGGATGGGTATTCCCAGACGTGGGACCCGTGCTCACTACACCACTGGAGTCAAGCTATCCTGGCTGATGACGGCTGATAGCCAGAAACCGGTCCTAGGATGCTTGATTCCGGTCCAGGGAAGACATGGCTTGGCAGTTCGGGCTGGACTGTTCCCATGAGGCACAGGGTCAAGACTGATATGCATATGGCCATGTCTGAACTGGGATGGTGTAGTGGGCAAAAGAACGATGGATTTAACCCAGATCTCTTGACTGGGGGAGAATGTATGCATTGTCAGCATTCCGTCCATCATTTGTTTGTTGTAACGCTTTTCGCCCTAAGTGGGATGGGTATTCCCAGACGTGGGACCCGTGCTCACTACGCCACTGGAGTCAAGCTATCCTGGCTGATGACGGCTGATAGCCAGAAACCGGTCCTAGGATGCTTGATTCCGGTCCAGGGAAGACATGGCTTGGCAGTTCGGGCTGGACTGTTCCCATGAGGCACAGGGTCAAGACTGATATGCATATGGCCATGTCTGAACTGGGGTGGTGTAGTGGGCAAAAGAACGATGGATTTAACCCAGATCTCTTGACTGGGGGAGAATGTATGCATTGTCAGCATTCCGTCCATCATTTGTTTGTTGTAACGCTTTTCGCCCTAAGTGGGATGGGTATTCCCAGACGTGGGACCCGTGCTCACTACGCCACTGGAGTCAAGCTATCCTGGCTGATGACGGCTGATAGCCAGAAACCGGTCCTAGGATGCTTGATTCCGGTCCAGGGAAGACATGGCTTGGCAGTTCGGGCTGGACTGTTCCCATGAGGCACAGGGTCAAGACTGATATGCATATGGCCATGTCTGAACTGGGGTGGTGTAGTGGGCAAAAGAACGATGGATTTAACCCAGATCTCTTGACTGGGGGAGAATGTATGCATTGTCAGCATTCCGTCCATCATTTGTTTGTTGTAACGCTTTTCGCCCTAAGTGGGATGGGTATTCCCAGACGTGGGACCCGTGCTCACTACGCCACTGGAGTCAAGCTATCCTGGCTGATGACGGCTGATAGCCAGAAACCGGTCCTAGGATGCTTGATTCCGGTCCAGGGAAGACATGGCTTGGCAGTTCGGGCTGGACTGTTCCCATGAGGCACAGGGTCAAGACTGATATGCATATGGCCATGTCTGAACTGGGGTGGTGTAGTGGGCAAAAGAACGATGGATTTAACCCAGATCTCTTGACTGGGGGAGAATGTATGCATTGTCAGCATTCCGTCCATCATTTGTTTGTTGTAACGCTTTTCGCCCTAAGTGGGATGGGTATTCCCAGACGTGGGACCCGTGCTCACTACGCCACTGGAGTCAAGCTATCCTGGCTGATGACGGCTGATAGCCAGAAACCGGTCCTAGGATGCTTGATTCCGGTCCAGGGAAGACATGGCTTGGCAGTTCGGGCTGGACTGTTCCCATGAGGCACAGGGTCAAGACTGATATGCATATGGCCATGTCTGAACTGGGGTGGTGTAGTGGGCAAAAGAACGATGGATTTAACCCAGATCTCTTGACTGGGGGAGAATGTATGCATTGTCAGCATTCCGTCCATCATTTGTTTGTTGTAACGCTTTTCGCCCTAAGTGGGATGGGTATTCCCAGACGTGGGACCCGTGCTCACTACGCCACTGGAGTCAAGCTATCCTGGCTGATGACGGCTGATAGCCAGAAACCGGTCCTAGGATGCTTGATTCCGGTCCAGGGAAGACATGGCTTGGCAGTTCGGGCTGGACTGTTCCCATGAGGCACAGGGTCAAGACTGATATGCATATGGCCATGTCTGAACTGGGGTGGTGTAGTGGGCAAAAGAACGATGGATTTAACCCAGATCTCTTGACTGGGGGAGAATGTATGCATTGTCAGCATTCCGTCCATCATTTGTTTGTTGTAATGCAGGAGAATGACAGCATCCGGCTCTACCGCTTCACCCAACCGTTGATTCTGGAGTTGACGGCGAGACTGGCACCACACCTGCAACCGCAGCACAGGTATCCTACGGCACTGACACCCCAGCTGAAGGTAATGGCTGCCCTACATTTTCTTGCTACGGGTACCTTTCAAAATACCATAGCTCATGTTGGTGGCATGTCCCAGAGCATGTTCTGCCGTGTGCTGCATGATTTCTTAGAGGCCATGTTGATTCACCTGGATGACTTCATCAAGTTCCCAACCCCTGAACAGTTGACTGCGGTCAAGCGTGGATTCTATGCCCTGGGAGGGATGCCCCATGTCATTGGGTCCATAGATGGGACACATGTAGCTTTGGTACCACCACACGCACGGGAGGTGGCGTACCGCAATCGGAAGCACTACCACTCCATCAATGCCCTTGTGGTGTGTCAGTCCAACATGGTGATTTCACATGTCTGTGCTCGTTTTCCAGGATCAGCAGACGATGCCTACATCATGAGGCGTAGCAGGATGCCTGAAATGATGATGCAGCTGCGCAACGAAAGAGCATGTGTTGTTGGTGGGTACAGTCTGTCTGTCCTGTAATTTGCATAGCCTACCAGCACGACCGCTTCACCACTTCTAACGATGTCCATGTGCTTCCCATGTAGGGGACACTGGCTATCCCAACATGCCATGGCTGCTCACACCTCTCCGCAACCCCATCACGCCGGCCCAGCTCCGCTACAACACCGCCCATGGCCGGACAAGGCGAGTGATAGAGAGGACGTTTGGCCTGCTGAAGAGCCGATTTAGGTGCCTACACAAGACCGGCGGCGCGCTCCCATATGCCCCTGCGAAGGTCTGCAAAATCTTCATGGTCTGCTGCATGCTGCACAACATGGCAGTTGAGAGAGCTGTGCCACTCATCCTGGATCAACATGACGAGGACCATCCACCCGTGGAGGACGAAGGGCTTGGCAATGGGGCTAGTGATGTGGAGGATGTGGAGCCGCAAGAGGACATCCGGACTCGGCTCATACGCGACTTCTTTGCTTAGTGGTGAGTACCAGTGTCTGAGTGTGCACGCATTGGTCCCCGTGTGGCATGTGTTGTGATGTGTGTCTCCACCTGCATGTATGGCACGTGAGTCAGAGGTGTGTGTGGGTGTGTCACTGGAGTGATGGTGGCAGTGATGGTTGTATTTCCCCAGTCATAATTGTGACCTAGCATGTTGTCATCCATACATGTGTCGAGTAAATGCACATGCAAGTGGCTGTGCTTTTTGTGGCTGACTTCTTGTGTGTCTCTCTTCCCCAGGTACTTGCGCATACCGTCTGCTGCTTGCATTGTTGTGGCACTGCTATTCCTCATGGACACGTCATCGTGGGCTGACTCAGCGTTACAGGCACGGACACGTTTGGAAGTCTCCATAGGGTAAGGGATGCATCTGGGGTGTATTGGGTGTGGCAGTTGTTCACGATATATGCACACTGCCCCTGTCGATGTTTGGTTCCTCTGCAGCCATGTAGCATCCCCATGGGACACGACATGCAGCTGTGTACACCTGACTAGATGGTCTGCCTGGTTGACAGTCATCAGTGATGGGATAGTGGATTGTGATGATGGCATCAATGTGTGTGACACTGCCTTCGGACACATACGGTTAGCATTGGCTTGACATGGTGTGGGACTTCCACATCAGCGGATCAATGGTGTATGGCAGTCTCTCCGTGAGCAGCTGTGGGTGTTTAGCTGTTAGCCGACAATTGTGTGCCAGTTCCATGGCTAACACGCATTTGTGCTGCAGAAGGGGGGTTCCAGTGTTGGACCCACATGTTACTCCACAAGATGTGTTCATGTGTACTTCAAGTTGCCTCTGCAATCCCGAAAACATGACTAATAAAGGTGTCCCTATGCCTCCAAGGTGCCTCTTCTCCATCAATGCTGGTGTGTTGCCACGGTGCATCCAGCATGTCTGGCATGGTTTTCCCTGATAGTGGCTATGTGTCGATGTGTCGAGTAGCAAGATGCAAGCTGTGTGTGTGGGCTGAGACTGTGTATTGGGCATGATGTCCATGACTGTGTGGGTATTGTGACATGTGCCATCCCCATGCATCCAACGTTGGCCAGGCCCCCATTATCTGCATCCACCAGACTCAAGCTTGCAGGACATGGTTCTGCCACCTGTCTACACATACCTGGGTGCCCCCCAGGACCCTGGACATGATCCCTGACCTCTGCGCATGACTGTTGGTGTACTCAATGTGTCTGTCAGCACGGTTGTGCGGCCACCCCCTCAGCTGGTTGAGCCCATCACGGGTGTGTATGGTGCGCCATGTCTGTCTTGCCTAATACACTGTGACCCGTGTGTCCTCTGCCAGACTCAGGCCCCAGGGTGTGGATGGTTAGAGTCAAAAGAGAGCTCAGGCATGTTTAGACTTTACAACACACATGTAAGGTAATAATGCAACCAGCAGGCATCTTCTCTTCATGGTGTGAATTTTTATTGGGGGGGGGGGGGATAAAGTGAGGGGCTTTCCGGGAGTTTGGAATCCAAAGTTCAGTAGGGGAGTTGGTGTCCTTGCCAATGTAAATCCTCATAGTCCATGCCACAGTCTTTGTCAACATTGGTCAGACAGTGACCAGCAGGGCCATGTGGCAGAGAATGTCTCTTGATGCTGTGATGCTGTTGCTCCAGTGGGCCAGGTGCCAGGCCAGGTGTCCTGGGAGATGGTGATGTAGCGCCGACCCTCACGGTCCTTTCCGTGGACGACCCGGCCTCCTGCGGGGACCCTCAGCAGCAGGCCGTGACGATGTTTGGGATGCTCCGTCGGATGTCTCCTCCTCCTCCTGATCCCTCCCTGTGGGTGGTGATGTTCTACGCCGTCGGGCACAGGGAGGGTTGCCCATGTTGTCGGCCATCCGACGGAGTGTATCGTGAATCCCCTGGAACACCGTCACTTGCTCAGCCTGTCTGTCCTCCATCCTCCGTTGGTGTTGCAGTAGACAGGCATGTTGCTCCGCATGTTGCTGGGCCTGCTGGGTCTTTATCTCATCGAGGGTCCCCTTGATCTCATTGAGGGTGGACACAACCTGGGCCATGCCCGTGGTGTCCTGCCGGTATGTGTCCATGATGTTACGGACATGGGCAAATACCGGTTCCCCAGCCAACTGGTCAGGCTCGCGCCTCCACCGTCCTCCAATCCCACCACCCCTGCCCACTTGCACCTGGCCTGCCCTTGTGGGTACATCGGGTCTCCAGGACCCCTGAGGGGTGGCATTGGCGTTGTCGCCTGCCTCCTCCTGGGTGCCCGGGACACCGTGTCCCTCCTGGCCGGCCTGGCTGCATTGTGGTGGTGGGGCAGGGATCCTGGGTGTCTCCTGGGATGTGGCAGGAGTGGGGGTGGTGGTTGGCACAGTTGTACCTGACGCAGGTGCTGCAGGTGGTTGGACACCAGAGGGGCCAGGTCGGTCGGGGTCGTCCACAGAGTGGTGAGAGTCGTCGCTGCCGGTGGGATCGGGCTCCCGCAGATCCGGGTCCTGTGAGTCTTCCCCCCCAGTGTTGGGGGGTGAACCACGACGTTGACCTGTGTGTGAGAGAGACAATGTTAATTTTGGTCCATGCAACATCCATGTTTCATCAGTTTCATAGTTTGCACTTTTCCTCTTGGAATTAGGATCTGTCTTGCATTCCACTCACAGTGCACTTGTGCATGGGTGTGTCCCTTGGACACCACTTTGGCCCCTTTAAATATGTGTGGCACAGTCTTACTTGCTGCGTCAAGTGTGACTGCAGTCAGCAGTGGAGTGGGCAGGTGTGGCGAGCCATGCATTGGCGCCTTCCGTGTAGCACTGTACATGTGCACATGGAGTGGATCCACACACTTATATAATGCAGGTAGCTGTCGTTGTGCTCGTGAACAGGTTGTGACATGGGCCTGTGTTTTGCCATGGGGAAGAGGGGGGGTTCTGGCACTGGCCACCCTTGGCTACATGCACGCAGTCTACCTGCTGACGAGCAGACATTCCCACACACCACACGGCTGATTTGCTCTCCCTGTGTCTCCCTCCCTCTCTGTCCCCCTCTCCCTCCCTCTGTGTGTCAGCCTCCTCCCTCTGTCCGTGTCCCTGTGTCTCCCTCCCTCTCTGTCCCCCTCTCCCTCCCTCTCTGTCCCCCTCTCCCTCCCTCCGTGTGTCTGCCTCCTCCCTCTGTCCGTGTCCCTGTGTCTCCCTCCCTCTCTGTCCCCCTCTCCCTCCCTCTGTGTGTCAGCCTCCTCCCTCTGTCCGTGTCCCTGTGTCTCCCTCCCTCTCTGTCCCCCTCTCCCTCCCTCTGTGTGTCAGCCTCCTCCCTCTGTCCGTGTCCCTGTGTCTCCCTCCCTCTCTGTCCCCCTCTCCCTCCCTCTCTGTCCCCCTCTCCCTCCCTCCGTGTGTCAGCCTCCTCCCTCTGTCCGTGTCCCTGTGTCTCCCTCCCTCTCTGTCCCCCTCTCCCTCCCACCGTGTGTCAGCCTCCTCCCTCTGTCCGTGTCCCTGTGTCTCCCTCCCTCTCTGTCCCCCTCTCCCTCCCTCCGTGTGTCAGCCTCCTCCCTCTGTCCGTGTCCCTGTGTCTCCCTCCCTCTCTGTCCCCCTCTCCCTCCCTCCGTGTGTCAGCCTCCTCCCTCTGTCCGTGTCCCTGTGTCTCCCTCCCTCTCTGTCCCCCTCTCCCTCCCTCCGTGTGTCAGCCTCCTCCCTCTGTCCGTCTCCCTGTGTCTCCCTCCCTCTCTGTCCCCCTCTCCCTCCCTCCGTGTGTCAGCCTCCTCCCTCTGTCCGTGTCCCTGTGTCTCCCTCCCTCTCTGTCCCCCTCTCCCTCCCTCCGTGTGTCAGCCTCCTCCCTCTGTCCGTCTCCCTGTGTCTCCCTCCCTCTCTATCCCCCTCTCCCTCCCTCTGTGTGTCAGCCTCTGTCACCTCAGCCCAGCTTCCTGTGCACACACTGTTAGCAGATCTTTGAATGGCCCTTGGCTTGTTGCTGTGAGTTTGTTTCTGATCTCCAGGCACCCATTGGGTGTAGTGTCTGTGTGTGCGCTGCTGCTGTGGTGGTGTGTGCTGCCACTCTTTCACAATGTTGGCTGTTCATTAGCTGCTGTCATGTGCAAAACAGTGCCTTCACCCCCATGTGTTGATGCAAGGCGTCCGCCATTTGCTGGCGAGTATTTCCTGTGTGGGGACACAGTGTTTGTCTGGCTGTGACCTAGGCCATATGGGCAGAGGGCATTGTTGTCTGCTTCTGAGTTGCACTATGTGATTTTTTGGGGCCCACCCTCCCGCCATCCGGGTTACCGTGTCATGTGTTGTTGTCTTCTGTGGCCTGTGACTTGACATTGTCCAGCTGGGTGCATGGGGCATGGTGGCGGTAGTGGCATGTGCGTGTTCATGGAGTGTGGTTGAGTCATGCGATAGCTTGGGGTGGTTGCGTGCCTGTTAGTGATTTTGGTTGTGGATGACGTTCCCCCCATGTGAGGTGCGTTGTTTGTGTACTCACCCGGGTCTCGGAGTCCTTCTAATCCCTCCACTGCCTCCACCGGCAGTATGGCCATCACCCTCTCCTCCCAGGGCTGGTAGTGTACGGGTCTGCGGGAGGGCCCTCCTCCAGTGGCGTTGGCCTGGTTGTGTTCCTCCTGCATCTTGGCTCGGACCCTCCTCCGCAGATCGTACAACCTGGATTGGCATTCCTGCCTGGTCCTTCTGGTGTCCGCAACAGCATTCACAGCATCGACGATGGTCTGCCACATGGCTGTTTTTGCTGCCATGCTGGTCTGTCTGACCAATGTTCCAAAGAGCTGTGGCTCGACTCTGAGGATTTCATCAACAAGAACCTCCAACTCTCGGTTACTGAACTTTGGATTCTTGTTAGTGGGCATGGTGAGGGGTGTGGGTGTGGATGGTGGTGGGGGGTGTGGATGGTTGTGGGTGTGTGGGTGTGGTTGTGCAGGTGTGTGTGTGTGTGAATGTGATGAGGGGGTGTTTGTGAAGGTGGTTGCGTGAAGATGTGCAAGTGTAAGGTGTGGTGAAGCTTGTAGTATGGTTCTGTGGTGTCTGGCAGCAGTGAGTCTGTTGCAAAGGCTCATGGTTTGTGTGTGTGGGCCCTTTTTATTGGTCCATGGGTGGGTGTGGCTGTGTTTGAAGTTTGGGTGGGTGTGTTATAAGGAGTGGTGGTCTTTTGGGCCTCTGTTTGTTTTTGGCAGTTGCAGGTCAGTGAAGGTGTTTTTGTAGTGTTTGTTGGCCATGTTTAGTGGCTTTGTGCCATTCGTATAGTGTATTCTTGTGTTGTTTAGTTTTGTCCTGGTTGTGTACGTGCGTTTTGAGCGTGTGAACGGTGTGTACATGGGCCATTTGGTTGTACGGTGCTGTCCTTGTGTGTGGCTTGGTACGACTCGCACATGCGGTTGTGATGTTGGGGCCTGGGGTGCGCTCCGTACTTAGGAGGTTGTGTTGGGGGTGCGACGGGAACGTACTGGGGTGTACATTGACGGTGGTACGACACGTACAGGGGTGGGGGGGTGTACATAGATGGTGGTACGACACGTACAGGGGTGGGGGGGTGTACATAGACGGTGGTACGACACGTACAGGGGTGGGGGTACGACTCGAACGTACTGGGGTGTAGGTACACGGTGGTACGACACGTACAGGGGTGGGGGTACGACTCGAACGTACTGGGGTGTAGGTACAGGGTGGTACGACACGTACAGGGGTGGGGGTACGACTCGAACGTACTGGGGTGTACATAGACGGTGGTACGACACGTACAGGGGTGGGGGTACGACTCGAACGTACTGGGGTGTACATAGATGGTGGTACGACACGTACAGGGGTGGGGGTTCGACTCGAACGTACTGGGGTGTACATAGACGGTGGTACAACTCGTACAGGGGTGGGGGTACGACTCGAACGTACTGGGGTGTACATTGACGGTGGTACGACACGTACAGGGGTGGGGGGGTGTACATAGACGGTGGTACGACACGTACAGGGGTGGGGGGTGTACATAGACGGTGGTACGACACGTACAGGGGTGGGGGTTCGACTCGAACGTACTGGGGTGTACATAGACGGTGGTACGACACGTACAGGGGTGGGGGTACGACTCGAACGTACTGGGGTGTACATAGACGGTGGTACGACACGTACAGGGGTGGGGGTTCGACTCGAACGTACTGGGGTGTACATAGACGGTGGTACGACACGTACAGGGGTGGGGGGGTGTACATAGACGGTGGTACGACACGTACAGGGGTGGGGGGTATACATAGACGGTGGTACGACACGTACAGGGGTGGGGGTTCGACTCGAACGTACTGGGGTGTACATAGACGGTGGTACGACACGTACAGGGGTGGGGGTACGACTCGAACGTACTGGGGTGTACATAGACGGTGGTACGACACGTACAGGGGTGGGGGTTCGACTCGAACGTACTGGGGTGTACATAGACGGTGGTACGACACGTACAGGGGTGGGGGTACGACTCGAACGTACAGGGGTGTACATACACGGGTTGGGGTGTACATACACGGGGGGTACGTGTCGGACGTACGGGGGCTGGGGGGAGTGTTGGGCGCATATGCGGGCACATGTCTCCATGGTTGCTATGGGAGTTCGGTGCGGACGGTGTTTTTTCCATACGGTTGTGGCCTCGGACGCACGGGATGGATCGTGATTCCTCGGTCGGACTTCACCTTTCACATTTGTACGGTAAATCGTACGAGGACGTGTCGGACACATTTTCCGACCAGAGGACGTGTGGGGAAATATTCCCAATGCGGTTCGTATGGACTTTTTACCATGCGAATCGTGATTGCCAGTTCGTACGGCACTTGTACGATTCGTACGGTAAAAATACCGGATACGAGTCGCGCGGGGAATTTTTTTACCGGATCGTAATCGCCACCTAAGTGTTTTGATAATGCTATTAATACTGAAGATGGCAGAGTGTGGAATAAAAGTTGTGTGGTGGTATTAAGAAATAATGTGTTTATATAAGACGAAAATGGTAAGGATGACAATGTAAAGCTACAAAATGAGAATTTAGAGCATGGTAGCAAACATGTGTCAGAAGAAAAAGAAACAACAAGAAGACGTTTTCATAAATGCAAATATCCAAGCTATCTCAAAGAGTATGTTCAATAATGTGGGATACCACTTAGACTTGATTCGGTTACACATCTGTATTTTAGTGTTTTTCAAAAGTTTAATTTCTCTTCTGTACATTATGTATGCTTGCAAAACTATTTTTATAAAATTTACTTATGTATCACTTTTACTTTAGATATATTAATGTATACCGTTGTTTTATTTTTACTTTAAATTTTTATGGGGGAAGACATGTGATATGCTGTTCAGGGTATAGCTAGGGTAGAACTTATAATGCAGAGAACAAAATAGAGAACATAGAATGATGAATGCAGCTGAGCAACGATGTGACGGTTGCAGGGGTCAATTGCTCCTGATTCCTGATGCGTGAGGTGCCTTAATAAAGATTTCTCTTTTACTCACTATAACCTAAAACTCAATGTAGTTATTACTGCGTTACAATTACCATGGACGATAAGTAATTGACACGACTCAAGAGAAATTAGAGACCTATTTGTTAAAATAGAGTGTATTTTTATCTTAATTTTGACCTCATAAATAACAGATTAGCATACATATAACCAGAGTTATAGATTTTTGAAGCAATATTAAATCAGTGCAGTAAAATACATAGATGAAATAACATTGCGGTCATTGGCAAAATCCACTAGTGACAATCGGTCACTTGCATGTCGAGTTACTTTGGTCCCTTATAGGGATAAGGTCATGCAGACCCCAGGATCAGGCCACAACAGGCAGATCAATTTTACCTTGCCCTTGGTGTCCGGGTGCAAAGTAGTTCTGGCTGTCCTTGGTGCTGAACGATAACCACGGGTGGTGCTGTTTTTACCGCTAACACAGTGCTGCAAGAAACAAAATGCAAAAACACAACAGGTACACCGCTGCTGATGTTGGATGATGATTGCACGAGGTTGTCTGTAGTTGCAAGGTTGAGTGTGGGGGTCGGTCAAAGGATTGGTGACCAACAAGCCTTGACAGCAGTAAGCACAACGAAAAGCTTTAGGAACTTCACTGGGTATGAGGGAGTAACGTAGCGACCTGAGGCTTCGGGCAGGTGAGACTACAACTCCAATGCACTGGACCACCTGGATTTGGTCAATCAATTGGAGGGCCCGATTGCCAGCTATTCTTTGGATCCAGTGAGTGTTTTTACCTGCAGGGGACTAGTGCCACTAGTCTAGGGAAGTCTGTGGGTGCTTCTGGCTTCACCAAGGGTCCATCTCTTCAGGAGTGTGAATTTTAGCCAAGGATGTGGGTTGGTCACTCAGTTCCAAGCATGTAACCTTAGGGACAAAGGATCCCTCTTTTGCATTATGCTGGTGAATGAAGGCTTGTTTTTGATGACACAGATCTCCTCTTGGTCCTTGTTTGAAGTAAGTTGTTCAGATCCGAGCTTCTGGTGCCAGGGGGGGGTGTTGTTTAAATCCTAGATTTAGGGGCCTTAGGAGTGTGGGAGCTAGTAGCTAACGGGCAGCTAGTCCCTACAGCTAGTCTGCAACTGAGGTGACCACATCCAGTGGTGTAGGTCACCTTTTCTACCCAGAACCGATTATTTCTGCTCTCCTAAAGATGGCTGAATTCACTTTTTGGTATACCGACCAGGCTGCCCACCCTAGAGGTGTGGACAGCTTTCCTGAGGGTGTAGAACTCACGCACAGCTAATTTTCCACCTTGCCTGGGTGCAAGTGCACCTGGGGCAAGGAGAGGGCTGTTTTCTCCGCAGGGGGACAGCCCAGATGAATATCAGAGGGGGTGTAGCCTTTGAAGCTCTCAGCTCTGATGGGCTAATTCACTAGCTATCTGGGGAGGAGGGAGGTGTAAACTTCTTCCTGCCCAGCCTTTTTCTCTGACTCCTGGGAATGATCACATTGCCTGGCAGGAGGCCAGAATCCTGTCTAGGCGGTAGCAGGCACCCGAAAGCACGGGCTGGTCAGCCAGCACACAGTAAAGCATGGGGCAACCACGGGCTAACCTCAAGGTGCTCTCTGGGTGCATGCCTCATCACCCACGGCACGAGAATTGTGTCAGGGGTGAGAAGGCATGTTGTTTGATACCAAACATGACTTATTTTAGTCGTACCATAAAGAAGCTACCAATCTCAAGGGTACCTGGTTGGCAGCCCAGGTTATCCTATGGACCACCAACACATATAGTGGTTTCCAATTGGGAACACCACTATAGGGACATATAGGCTTCCTCTTATAGTTCCACACCGTTAATATAATGCACACTGCCTCCTGAGCAGAGGAAGCTTTCCTTAGATATACATATACTAAAGCAGTGCAGTTGACTGTACCACACATGGTGCGGGCACAGTTGAGTTTGAGCAGCTTGCACTATTCCTGCAGTCTGCAATGGCAGGCCCACTGTCAGTAAATTGCATGTGTTGCCCAGGGTGGTACAAACTCCTTCTGCAGCCCTGGGTTTTCCATTGCCATCAATGCCCTGGGTACCCCTGGGACCATATACTAGGGACTTATGAGGGAGTAAAGATTTTGCCAATTTGTGATTACCAAGTCAAACATAACAGTTTAAGGAGCACAGGCCCTGGGGTCTGGGCAGCAGACTCCAGTGCACTATCAGGGTCATAACCATCAGCATTTGGAGCAAAAAGTGAGGATGGCTATACAAAAAAAGGCACTTTCCTACACCTCCCCATCCCAGGTGAGACTCATCTGTCACTACTGTCGGATTTGGTTGGGGAAGGAAGAGGGGTCTGCCGCTGACCCAATCGCGGTTCATAAGCCACCACTGCAGGTCCTTGGAAGTTCACTCTGAGATCAGGACCATGTAAGAGAGATTCCCAAGATGCTGTGCCCACTGGTCCCACTGCACAGCCCACATATACCAACAGGTATGTGTCACAAACAGGATACAGGAGGCCATGAGGCCCAGCAGCCTCAGAGTTAGTCTCACCGAAATCCAGGATAGCGGATGAAACATCAGTATCATTGCCTGAATAATCTGGACTCACCATTGGGGAGAATAGGCCTGAAACTGCACTGTGTCCAGAACAGCTCAGATGAAAGGGAATGTCTAAGAGCGAGTCAGGTGTGACTTCGGCATGTTGATAGTGAACTCTAGTAAATGAAAGACGTCCGCTGTACTCTGGACGTGGGAGACCACAGCCTGGGGAGAGCCTGCCTTCAACAGCAGTCGTGAAGATAGGGGTAGTCAGGCACCCATGATCTCCTCAGATTATCTACAACCACCGCCATCACATTGGTGAACACCCAATGTGCTCTGGTGAGGGGCAACAGAAACCACAGGGAACTAAAAAATGCTCGTTGCCCACGTGAACTGCAGGTAATGCATGTGGGCAGGCATGACGGGAATGTGGAAGTATGCGTCCTGCAAGTCAAGCGCTACCATCCAGTCTCCAGGGTCCTGTTTGAAAAGGCTCTGTTGAGCCATTGAGCTGACAAGCTTGTGGAGATGCACCTGTGCGCCAGTGAGAGGTACGGAGACCTGTAAGAATTGTGGCAGCCTGCTCAGCCACCCCAGATGAAAATCGTTTTTTGATCTCTACTGATGATGGATAAAATCCAGAAACACATGTCTAGAGATGTACAGCACTAACCTGCACCAACTTTGGTGGAACACTCTAGCAAAATACCAAGTAAGCGTGCACTACAAACTGCAGTTGCCATAATGCTAATGGGCGAAATGTGCTGGGAGGTCAGCAGTTTGCTCCCACCCCTTCCGGTTCCAGGGGAGACAGGACCTGAGCATCGTGAATTTATCCTTCTTGAGGAAGAAATTGAGAAAGTACAGGTCCAAGATAGGACGAAGGCCTCCAGCCTTCGTGGGAAATAGAAAGTAGCGGGACTAGCAACCCCAACCTACTTCTGCTGTCAGCACTCTCTCTATCGCTCCTTTTGGCAAAAGAGCCATCACTTCTTGTTGGAGAAGAGATAGGTGGTCCCCTGTCAGAAAGTCATAAGCAGGTGTCATGAAGAGAGGGGTAGTTTCAAAGGGGAGTAGTCCCTTTGGACAATCTGCAAATCCCACCTGTCCAATGTTATGGAC
Source organism: Triturus cristatus (assembly GCF_964204655.1). Classification (NCBI taxonomy): domain Eukaryota; kingdom Metazoa; phylum Chordata; class Amphibia; order Caudata; family Salamandridae; genus Triturus; species Triturus cristatus. The sequence continues at coordinate 166,836,226 of NC_140595.1, read as the reverse complement.
TGGGGCAGGTGATACCGAACTTTGATGCTCACTCGGTGCCCATGATGGTAAACAGGGAGACTAGGCGGGCTTGGAGGCTGTGGCTGCTGGGGGATTGGTGGACTGACCCAACTGCTGGCCACCCGACCTATGGGGCCAGTATGAACTGCATCCACCGCCACGCAGAGGCTGGAAAGCTTGCAGGCCATGGTGGCTGGGTGGGTAAGACATAGCTGTATGCCTCTTCTGTGGTGACAAAAGGAGCAAAAGGTGAATGTAGGGTGACGGGAGCCATAGAAAGGCCCAAGGAACTGGAGGACATACCCCTGCTGTCCTTAAAGTGGTCTAGCGCCAAATCCGCCTGGACTCCTAAGATACGGGAGCCATCAAATGGCATGTCCTTGAGTGAGGACTGTGCAAAAAAAACAAAAAAAAAGGACCCTGCCTGGTCTTCTTTAAAGGTGGAGTAACTCACCTTACTTTAATGATGCTGAAAATCAGTCATCATATATGCACATAAATATATAAAGTTACAATAATTCAAGAGCAATGATAGTCATCAAATCACCATTTTTTATCAAAAAATTATATTAAGTATTATAATCATATTCAAACAAATGTGGATAACCATAAATATATTTACATAGTTGGCATCAGACCGCCAGGTATCTCAAACCCATGTATGGCAACAAAAAAAGTATTACATGCTCTGAAAACACAAAATGCACAACCTCTACATGCTCAACTCATTATCCATAGCATTCACATCTCAATTGTTCACTATCTGACACATAAACAGAATGACTAAACAAAAAGGAGAACAAAAACATATAACAAACAGGTAAAGAGACCTTACAGATAAAAACAGATTAATCCAAAGGCATAACAAGAAAAAAGAGTAATGTGTACCTTAATTATTGCACATACATTCGTCACATTTTTAGATTATCACAATAATCCACTGAAATAAATCCTCAGACAAATATCATAATCAATATGTTTTGTTTCCTAATAATGCGTTGACGTGCGTTTCGGTGATGACCCGCAATCCTGGTCACACCTTCTTCAGGGCCCTAGATCATACAAGACAGAGAAAAGGCATGGGGTACATCAAGAGCAGTCTCTAAAACGAAAATGTAAAATTATATATATATATATATATATATATATATATATATATATATATATATATATATATGTGTGTGAAGGTTTTTGTTTATTAAGAAACAAGACACATGTATGCTCCTCCTACTAGCATGATTTTTTTTAAAATATATATACTTCCTTAATAATAAAAGACGTTGTGCATGAAAAGTAGATCTCCTATAGCCCACCAAGTGGTGCAAAAAAATGTGAATAAAGTTTTTTAGGAAAAAAATGGAAAGGAAAAGTGCCCAAATGAGACTAAAAAACAATTGCGACCCCCAAAAATGTTTAAAACAAAAAATAAAATAAAATAAAGATCACAACTAAAAATGTGCACCTTATACCCCCCTCAGACAGTCACTCACATTACTGTACAACATGAGAAATAGAAATGATAAGAGACAAACAAATAAAGAAATATCAAGGACATGGTCCCATTTGCGAGCTCTATACTTATTATTGGGTACTGTAGAGGTAGGACTACCTCAAAATAAAGCGCATGTGTGATAAACAGCAGTATATCCAGATGATAAAGACGATATCTGGAAATACATGAACCAAGAAAGAGGGGGACAACTAAATAAGCCATTCAAGGTGTTACGAGCCCCCATTGTACCCCAATATAGGCCTACGTAGCTGCACGACCTTTTACCTACATTTGTCCTACCTTGCTCTACATACCGGTTCTGGCACTGACCTTTTACCTAGTTAGGTGCCGAATAAATGTTGTATGGTTTTCTTCAAAAACTAGCCGTATGTATTATGCATGAAGATTCTTAGTATCACACAACAGGATTACCATCTTCTGTATAATAAGTCATCGCTTTCGTCATCCTTGAATGGTAGGCCCACAGTATCATGACACATCAAGATAGAACCCCTCAGGGTACATTTCGGGTATTTAAACACCACATCTTCGCTGGGCAAACCAGAGGAGAAGCTTCCATGCTGACACGAGACACTGAAGTCTGCACGCAGACACTCCAGCACGCAGTGGTCTGACATCCCTTGCAGGGTGTCCAGCTCGAGGCCAAGGCGGGGGCCCATCATTCTCTCCCATCAGGTAATGGGGTTCACTTTTTCCTAGGGGGATTCTTGGCTTCACACTTACATACATGCCAGGTACACTTCAGTACACTTAGCTGGAGTTTGCATTTTAGGAGTACACATGATTACTACAATGTATCTATATGCCTGCATATATTCACTGTTTTAGCACCATGGTAGAATTTTACCTTTTATTTACACTGTTGGTGCTTGAAAATGCCCCCTTCATTTATTCTGTATATCTCTCTGAGAAGGAGTGAGCCCGAGTGACTGAGCGAAAAGTACTGTACTGTTTCCATGATCCCTGAGGGGTCAGGGTTGTCATGTTCGCTAGTTGCCAGAAACTATTCTCTCCTTCGTAAGGTTAGGGGGCTTATAGTGGCACTGTGAGCTGGCTGGTCTACAGGCTAACATATGCCTTGGGGGTGTCTGGAATCAGTCTGGACACTAATCCTTTAGTTTATGTTGTCTAAATGCACAGATCCTATACAGATTTGTAGGAACTACACAACATGGCACCACCAAAGTTGGAGTGGTTCTTATTTAACAGTCAAATCTGAGTAGTTCAGTTGTGCTTTTCTTCGAGACCCCTACTCACATCTACCCAGAGATGTCTGGAGTGGGGAGGGGTAATCCACCACAGCTGAGTAGGTATATCCTATGCATTGGCTGTAGGTTTATTTAAGCTCGAAAGCTTTTAGTTCCCCACACTTTGAAAAACCTTTTCTCTTTACCTATAGAACTTCCACCCATAATGACTCAGAACACAGACACTGGTGCTAGTGGTTCTAACAGTGCTACTGGTACTAGTAGGGAGGAAGCTGAGCAGGAAAGTGCTATAAACATTTCGGAAAATTGCAGAAATGCACTTGCCGTAAAATTAGAAAGTTATTGTCTCTCATCGTTAGGTGGGACCATTACCTTCGTGATTGAGGCACACAAAGCATTCAGAACAGAGGTGTTCTATTCTTGGGTTAAATTCCCACCTGCAGATGAAGGGAAACATACATTTCATTCTTATACTCCGGATGAAATACCAGATGAATACTCTCCATACGAGGACATGGAAGTCCTATTAACTTACCAAGTGCATATAAACTGGTTTAAAGGTGCCCTCCTCCATACCACAGATAAAGTGAAACTCAGTCCGCTCAGTAGAGACGGAGCGACTTGGCCGGACCTAGCTGCATAAACACTGCATCCAGAGATTGATACATTGCCAGCAGCAGACTTAAGTCCACTTCACAAAGAAATCATAAAGCTATAAAGAAATCTTACACAGATCATAATGCGAACACTTACAATTCAACCTACGAGAGTCACTCAAGCTGGTCAGCTACAAGGGACCCCAACAAAAATCACCCCACAAAAGCTTAACGCAATCATGGGAAGAATGCCCACAAAACCAGAGCAAATGCCATTCTGGATAGCACAGAAAATAGCTCAGCTTGAGGCAGTTGTCCACAAACTGGCCCGCAAGAAAAACATAGAATACTGACAATTCACTTGCCAATGTGGATAGCTCCCCCGATAGAAGATCGTACCACCTGGGGTTCAGTTTTTGCTGCCGTTTATACCAGAACGCATGGTACCCTCTCAATAGCAGTAATACTAGAGGTATTGAAACAATTACAAAACGAGTATGGGGCAGAACCTGCCCTGGACATAGGGGTGAAATTGATAGGCAATTTTGCCCAGGAACCTCCAATTGTGTTACCCAACATAAAAGGGGAGGCAGCAGCGGTGGGTATGCCAACGCCCGAAGGAATGCACTACTGCACAACAGAAGTGAGAATTACCTGAAATTATCGAAGATACCTGTTAGAAATGGGGGTCTCTAGCTGGCAATGGCTGGCCACTGTCCAAGTAGGGACCCTTCTTCCTAAGTCAGAATAAGCGGGCTACACCCTTTGACAACCCCTGCTCAACCCTGTGGTAATGTAGCACGAGCAGCTAGGCTTATCTCAGAGGCAGTGTGTGAAGAATTTATGACCATACACAGTAACACAGTGAAGAAGACTACAAAGGAACACCACACAAGTTGTTATAAAAAATAAGTATCTTTATATATAGACTCAACACAAGACCAATAACAGTAAAAAGCCACAATACTAGAAAATAGGGTTACTCTCAAAATGCTGCAAAAATGCTCCAAAGTGTGTAAAGAGGAGTTCAGTTCAAGGGAGTTGTCTCTGCGACCATTTTACTCACAAGATACCTAGATTCAGTAGCAAAGCAACCAAAATGTCGCTAAGGAGTTGTAGCCATGATTTTCCTCACGCGTAACCAGCGATGCGTTGAATCCTCGCCGCAAGGGAGGATGATGCCCTGATCTGTGTGCAGGACAAACTTCTCCACGCTAAGCTGGTGATGCGTTGAAATCCTTGCCCCAAGGGAGGATTATGCGCGGAGCCTGTTGCGTGTGCGATCTTGTTGCGATGAAAAGAAATGGCGCTCCACGAGGGAGCGACCATCCTGATGCGATGCGATGAAAATGGCGGCCGCTCGGCGTCCGCGCTGCGATGTCGTGAAGCGATGAACTCGATGCGATGATTTCTGGTTAGCGAGCCTCTGGCAGCAAAAATAGTCCAAAGTGTGCAAAGAGGAGTTCAGTTCAAGGGAGTGGTCTCTGCGACCCTTTTTCTCACAAGATACCTGGATTCCGTAGCAAAGCAACCAAAATGTGGCTAAGGAGTTGTAGCGATGATTTTCCTCACACGTGACCAGCGATGCGTTGAATCCTTGCCGCAAGGGAGGATGATGCGCTGATCTGTGCGCAAGACAAAGCAACAAACTTCTCCACGCTAAGCCGGTGATGTGTTGAAATCCTTGCCGCAAGGGAGGATGATGCGCCGAGCCTGTTGCGTGTGCGATCTTGTTGCGATGAAAAGAAATGGCGCTCCGTGAGGGAGCGACGATCCTGATGCGATGCAATGAAAATGGAGGACGCTCGGCGTCCGTGCTGCGATGTCGAGAAGCGATTAACTCGATGCGATGATCTCTGGTTAGCGAGCCTTTGGAGGCCCGCAAACAGGTGATGCGATAATCTGGAGGCCAGCGAGCATTTGGCAGCCCGCAAACATGTGGCAGTAACCCCAGGTCAGGCAAGACACCCTGACACTGACCCACCAGCCCTGGGTCTGTACCCAGCGGCTGGGCGAGAGACTGGAGTGGGCTTTCCCACACCAGGTCCTCCTCCTTGGGGCTCGGTACCCTCTCACCTGGAGCGATACCCCCTTCCAGAATTGTCAGGGCACCTGTGACAGGTGTCTTGCACAATTCGCCCACCAGTTCAGGGGTTCTATCCTGCAACTGGCATCACAGCCTAGGGTCTGTACCCTTAGACTGGGCGGAGGTCAGGGGTGAGGCTGCCCTCTCCCTGCCCCCCTTACTGGGGCCCTGCACCCACCCACCCACCTGGAGAGGTGCCCCCATAACACAAACCGGTAGGGGCACTGTTAGCAGTGGCCCCTTCCTCCAGGTCGGGGTGGATACCCTGAACCTGATCCTCCAAACCAGGGTCTGTACCCTTAGGCTGGACCTGTGCCTGGCAACCCAGGACTTCCTGGGGAGCACACAGGCCTCCCTCGAGGGAAACATACCCCTCCACCAGTTCAGGGCCTTGACCCTGCAACCGATCTCCCAACCTGGAAAACCCCTCAGGTGGCACCGGGGTCAGAGGCGAGGACTCCCTCCCTCTGCACCCCCTTCCAGCATACTGCACCCTCCCACCTGGAGTGGTGCTCTCAGAAAACAAAATGGTCGGGACACTGCTTGTCCCTCCCTCCAGGTCACACAATACCTGGACCTGACTTACCAACCCAGGGACCAACCCCTGCGGCGGAACAACTGCCTGGCCAACCAGGACTTCCTGGGGAGTACAACCACCCTACCCGAGGGTAACACAGGACTCCTGTGTTGCGTGATAGTCTGCCTGGCGCTGATCTCCCGGTCCCTGTCCACCTGACAGTGCGCGAAGATCTCCCAGGCCAGAAGTGGTGTCACCATGGTCACTCCTCTGGGGCTCAGCCCTCCTGACTGGCCCTTGACCCACTGGTTCTCCCACTGTGGGCTCTTTCCCCCTCTCACCCCTCAAGCTGGACTTCTGCACCCTCCCCCTAGGAGTGGCACTGTCAGACACAATAACTGTTGGAGGCCTGACTACAGGCACTCCCAGCTCACCTAACACGGGGAGACTCCCCACAACTGACGGTCCATCCGGACAAACTAGATTCCCTACTTGGTGTTCCCTCATGGAATCATCCAGTCCTGGAGACTGAGGTTGGGGCACTTCACGACCAATCCCAGTCTCACTCCTGCTCCCACGAGACAGGATGTGAGGCCCTACAACCTCCTCACAACAAGGGGACCTAGCGGCATCACTCCGGACCTCTCCCACCACTCTGGGTTGGAAGACCTCTGAACCACTCCTATTAGGGTCATTCCCTAATGCCTCTACAGAGCCTCTGGTACCCACCCAGAGGTCTGCTTCCTGTGCAAGCTCCCTATGATCAGAGAACTCGCGCTCTAACAGGTGTTGGTTTAGCTCTGGAAAACAGGAACTCACAATATGCTCTCCCACCACTGGATTACACAGTTCCATGCAGGTGCTAACCTTCACCTCACAATCCAGTGCCTCACATACGTACCCCACATCACTCTCCTGAAATCGGCGAGACATTACATGACTGTCTCTATCACTCAACCCACACTCTTCTGGGCGGTTCTCACACTCATACACCAGGACTTCAACCACGGAGGAACCCCTCTCCCTGCACCTCACATCTAGAGTCGGTAGGGTGTCCTTCCCCTCACTAGGACTATGGGCCCCTGCGCTTGTTCCCCAATCCACCTCAGGGACACTGCACACCAATGGAGCTACGTCATATCCTTGAATCCTCTGGTGTAGATCAACCCCCTTCTCCGAGTCAGGTGCCACATCCCTGGGTGGGTGTACTACACTGTCATCAATACATAACTCAATTTTGCTGCCACCACTGGACCTCACCCTCACTGGTGAGTCCAGACAATTAAAACTGCGCTCAGAGGACAATCTACCCTCCCAATCTAACTTCTCCTTTACTGCCATCTGCGCTAGGTGTGCCTCCAGCTGGGCAATCTCCATTTGGAGCCTCTCTAATTCCAGCTGGTTCTCCCTCTCCCTCTGTCTGTCCAACTCCTCTGGGGACCATGAAGGGAATCGGTTACTACCATAGGCACTAGACTCAGCAAGGGACTCCCTACCTATGAGATATTACATAACATTTTCTCCCTCCTCTTCTGACTCTCCAGAGCCACCCTCAAACCAACTACCCTCTTGGTTGGTGTACTGGGACTTCAAGAATCTCCATCTGTCTTGTTGCCAAAGCCTCAGAGATGTTTGCAAGGATAGCTGAGTCTCCTTCCTACTCACTGCTAAACCGCTCTCCTCACAGAACCCCCTTAGCTCCTCTAGACTGTAGGTCAACAGGTCATCTATGTTAAAGGTAGGTCTCATTTCAGCAAGACCCATTGTAGCAATAACTGGCAATATCAATCAAAAAAAGAATCAAAACCTCAAAAACGTACGTGGTTATGTTATGGTCTGCACTCACTAGTAGTGTACACTATAATTACTGTATGCGATCATAAATGCAAGTCCAGATCCTCACCGCTGACCACCAATGTTAGAAATGGGGGTCTCTAGCTGGCAATGGCTGGCCACTGTCCAAGCAGGGACCCTTCTTCCTAAGTCAGAATAAGCGGGCTACACCCTTTGACAACCCCTGCTCAACCCTGTGGTAACGTAGCACGAGCAGCTAGGCTTATCTCAGAGGCAGTGTGTGAAGAATTTATGACCATACACAGTAACACAGTGAAGAAGACTACAAAGGAACACCACACAAGTTGTTATAAAAAATAAGTATCTTTATATATAGACTCAACACAAGACCAATAACAGTAAAAAGCCACAATACTAGAAAATAGGGTTACTCTCAAAATGCTGCAAAAATGCTCCAAAGTGTGTAAAGAGGAGTTCAGTTCAAGGGAGTTGTCTCTGCGACCATTTTACTCACAAGATACCTAGATTCAGTAGCAAAGCAACCAAAATGTCGCTAAGGAGTTGTAGCGATGATTTTCCTCACGCGTAACCAGCGATGCGTTGAATCCTTGCCGCAAGGGAGGATGATGCCCTGATCTGTGTGCAGGACAAACTTCTCCACGCTAAGCTGGTGATGCGTTGAAATCCTTGCCCCAAGGGAGGATTATGCGCGGAGCCTGTTGCGTGTGCGATCTTGTTGCGATGAAAAGAAATGGCGCTCCACGAGGGAGCGACCATCCTGATGCGATGCGATGAAAATGGCGGCCGCTCGGCGTCCGCGCTGCGATGTCGTGAAGCGATGAACTCGATGCGATGATTTCTGGTTAGCGAGCCTCTGGCAGCAAAAATAGTCCAAAGTGTGCAAAGAGGAGTTCAGTTCAAGGGAGTGGTCTCTGCGACCCTTTTTCTCACAAGATACCTGGATTCTGTAGCAAAGCAACCAAAATGTGGCTAAGGAGTTGTAGCGATGATTTTCCTCACACGTGACCAGCGATGCGTTGAATCCTTGCCGCAAGGGAGGATGATGCTCTGATCTGTGCGCAAGACAAAGCAACAAACTTCTCCACGCTAAGCCGGTGATGTGTTGAAATCCTCGCCGCAAGGGAGGATGATGCGCCGAGCCTGTTGCGTGTGCGATCTTGTTGCGTTGAAAAGAAATGGCGCTCCGTGAGGGAGCGACGATCCTGATGCGATGCAATGAAAATGGAGGACGCTCGGCGTCCGTGCTGCGATGTCGTGAAGCGATTAACTCGATGCGATGATCTCTGGTTAGCGAGCCTTTGGAGGCCCGCAAACAGGTGATGCGATAATCTGGAGGCCAGCGAGCATTTGGCAGCCCGCAAACATGTGGCAGTAACCCCAGGTCAGGCAAGACACCCTGACACTGACCCACCAGCCCTGGGTCTGTACCCAGCGGCTGGGCGAGAGACTGGAGTGGGCTTTCCCACACCAGGTCCTCCTCCTTGGGGCTCGGTACCCTCTCACCTGGAGCGGTACCCCCTTCCAGAATTGTCAGGGCACCTGTGACAGGTGTCTTGCACAATTCGCCCACCAGTTCAGGGGTTCTATCCTGCAACTGGCATCACAGCCTAGGGTCTGTACCCTTAGACTGGGCGGAGGTCAGGGGTGAGGCTGCCCTCTCCCTGCCCCCCTTACTGGGGCCCTGCACCCACCCACCCACCTGGAGAGGTGCCCCCATAACACAAACCGGTAGGGGCACTGTTAGCAGTGGCCCCTTCCTCCAGGTCGGGGTGGATACCCTGAACCTGATCCTCCAAACCAGGGTCTGTACCCTTAGGCTGGACCTGTGCCTGGCAACCCAGGACTTCCTGGGGAGCACACAGGCCTCCCTCGAGGGAAACATACCCTTCCACCAGTTCAGGGCCTTGACCCTGCAACCGATCTCCCAACCTGGAAAACCCCTCAGGTGGCACCGGGGTCAGAGGCGAGGACTCCCTCCCTCTGCACCCCCTTCCAGCATACTGCACCCTCCCACCTGGAGTGGTGCTCTCAGAAAACGAAATGGTCGGGACACTGCTTGTCCCTCCCTCCAGGTCAGACAATACCTGGACCTGACTTACCAACCCAGGGACCAACCCCTGCGGCGGAACAACTGCCTGGCCAACCAGGACTTCCTGGGGAGTACAACCACCCTACCCGAGGGTAACACAGGACTCCTGTGTTGCGTGACAGTCTGCCTGGTGCTGTTCTCCCGGTCCCTGTCCACCTGACAGTGCGCGAAGATCTCCCAGGCCAGAAGTGGTGTCACCATGGTCACTCCTCTGGGGCTCAGCCCTCCTGACTGGCCCTTGACCCACTGGTTCTCCCACTGGGGGCTCTTTCCCCCTCTCACCCCTCAAGCTGGACTTCTGCACCCTCCCCCTAGGAGTGGCACTGTCAGACACAATAACTGTTGGAGGCCTGACTACAGGCACTCCCAGCTCACCTAACACGGGGAGACTCCCCACAACTGACGGTCCATCCGGACAAACTAGATTCCCTACTTGGTGTTCCCTCATGGAATCATCCAGTCCTGGAGACTGAGGTTGGGGCACTTCACGACCAATCCCAGTCTCACTCCTGCTCCCACGAGACAGGATGTGAGGCCCTACAACCTCCTCACAACAAGGGGACCTAGCGGCATCACTCCGGACCTCTCCCACCACTCTGGGTTGGATGACCTCTGAACCACTCCTATTAGGGTCATTCCCTAATGCCTCTACAGAGCCTCTGGTACCCACCCAGAGGTCTGCTTCCTGTGCAAGCTCCCTATGATCAGAGAACTCGCGCTCTAACAGGTGTTGGTTTAGCTCTGGAAAACAGGAACTCACAATATGCTCTCCCACCACTGGATTACACAGTTCCACGCAGGTGCTAACCTTCACCTCACAATCCAGTGCCTCACATACGTACCCCACATCACTCTCCTGAAATCGGCGAGACATTACATGACTGTCTCTATCACTCAACCCACACTCTTCTGGGCGGTTCTCACACTCATACACCAGGACTTCAACCACGGAGGAACCCCTCTCCCTGCACCTCACATCTAGAGTCGGTAGGGTGTCCTTCCCCTCACTAGGACTATGGGCCCCTGCGCTTGTTCCCCAATCCACCTCAGGGACACTGCACACCAATGGAGCTACGTCATATCCTTGAATCCTCTGGTGTAGATCAACCCCCTTCTCCGAGTCAGGTGCCACATCCCTGGGTGGGTGTACTACACTGTCATCAATACATAACTCAATTTTGCTGCCACCACTGGACCTCACCCTCACTGGTGAGTCCAGACAATTAAAACTGCGCTCAGAGGACAATCTACCCTCCCAATCTAACTTCTCCTTTACTGCCATCTGCGCTAGGTGTGCCTCCAGCTGGGCAATCTCCATTTGGAGCCTCTCTAATTCCAGCTGGTTCTCCCTCTCCCTCTGTCTGTCCAACTCCTCTGGGGACCATGAAGGGAATCGGTTACTACCATAGGCACTAGACTCAGCAAGGGACTCCCTACCTATGAGATATTACATAACATTTTCTCCCTCCTCTTCTGACTCTCCAGAGCCACCCTCAAACCAACTACCCTCTTGGTTGGTGTACTGGGACTTCAAGAATCTCCATCTGTCTTGTTGCCAAAGCCTCAGAGATGTTTGCAAGGATAGCTGAGTCTCCTTCCTACTCACTGCTAAACCGCTCTCCTCACAGAACCCCCTTAGCTCCTCTAGACTGTAGGTCAACAGGTCATCTATGTTAAAGGTAGGTCTCATTTCAGCAAGACCCATTGTAGCAATAACTGGCAATATCAATCAAAAAAAGAATCAAAACCTCAAAAACGTACGTGGTTATGTTATGGTCTGCACTCACTAGTAGTGTACACTATAATTACTGTATGCGATCATAAATGCAAGTCCAGATCCTCACCGCTGACCACCAATGTTAGAAAAGGGGGTCTCTAGTTGGCAATGGCTGGCCACTGACCAAGTAGGGACCCTTCTTCCTAAGTCAGAGTAAGCAGGCTACACCCTTTGACAACCCCTGCTCAACTCTGTGGTAACGTAGCACGAGCAGCTAGGCTTATCTCAGAGGCAGTGTGTGAAGCATTTATGACCATACACAGTAACACAGTGAAGAACACTACAATGGAACACCCCACAAGTAGTTATAAAAAATAAGTATCTTTATATGTAGACTTAACACAAGACCAATAACAGTAAAAAGCCACAATACTAGAAAATAGGGTTACTCTCAAAATGCTGCAAAAATGCTCCAAAGTGTGCAAAGAGGAGTTCAGTTCAAGGGAGTTGTCTCTGCGACCATTTTACTCACAAGATACCTAGATTCAGTAGCAAAGCAACCAAAATGTCGCTAAGGAGTTGTAGCGATGATTTTCCTCAAGCGTAACCAGCAATGCGTTGAATCCTTGCCGCAAGGGAGGATGATGCCCTGATCTGTGTGCAGGACAAACTTCTCCACGCTAAGCTGGTGATGCGTTGAAATCCTTGCCGCAAGGGAGGATTATGCGCGGAGCCTGTTGCGTGTGCGATCTTGTTGCGATGAAAAGAAATGGCGCTCCACGAGGGAGCGACCATCCTGATGCGATGCGATGAAAATGGCGGCCGCTCGGCGTCCGCGCTGCGATGTCGTGAAGCGATGAACTCGATACGATGATTTCTGGTTAGCGAGCCTTTGGCAGCCCGCAAACAGGTGATGCGATGATCTTGAGGTCAGCGAGCATTTGGCAGCCCGCAAACATGTGATGCGATGATCTCTGGTTAGCGAGCCTTTGGCGGCCCGCTAACAGGTGATGCGATAATCTTGAGGTCAGCGAGCATTTGGCAGCCCACAAACATGTGATGCGATGATCTCCTGTAGCGAGCACTCAGCGGCAGCAGCGCGATGATTTTTCGTACGTGCACCAGCTGCGGCGGCTCGCAAACGGGCGTTAGCGACGATTTTCAGCACTCTCTTCTCCACAGTAGGATTAGAGGCCCTGGAACTCTCAGGAGCCTCACCTGCAGATAGAAATCCTCGCTGGGAGGAAACAGGAGGCTGGTGGTGGAGTCTGATGTGCTTGAGACTCCAGCAGGAGGCTAGCTCTCTTCTAGCCCTTTGGTGATTGCTGTAGCAAAAATAAAAGTTCCTTCAAAGTCCTTTTCCTCTTCTTCCAAGTTCAGAAGTAACCACTGCAGGCCAGACCAAGAAACAGCACACAAGCACAAGGACAGTCCTCTCCTGCAGATTTCTTCAGTTACACAGACAGAGGTTCTTCTTGTTGTACAGGAGCAATACAAATTGTAGGAGTTTCAGCACAGATATTTATACCCCAAAAGTCTTTGTTCTCAGAAGCTACAAGTCACTGAACCCAGCCAGAACCAGTTCTGCCCAGTCCTGGAGCACTTTGTTTACCAGGCTACATCCTTCCTTCCAGAGTGCAGGGCAGAGACATCAGACGCACCACAGGAGGTGGAGCCAGCATTGTGGAGGGAAGCAGCCCTATTCAGGTCCCAGGTGCAACTCCTCCCTCCCACCCATCTAGATGCAGATCTCTCTATTCACCACTGGGACACCTCACCCTGTCTCCTGGAATTCCCCAGCTCTGTCACTCCAGAACCAGACAGCCAATACACATAACAGCAGAGCACACTTGAACGCTTAGGCAAGAAAATACCTACTGTCTAAAAGTGGTATTTTCAAACACAGAATATAAAAATAAACTTCACTAAAAGATGTATTTTAATGTTCAGAGCTCAGGCATACTAAAATCGTTTTTCTACCATGTTCTTTGGGTCAGTTAGGACTATAGAATGTTATAGTTAAACTGCCCATTCTGGCCTATGGGGAACAGGTAGCCTTACAGTAGTGAAAAACGAAATTGGTTGTAATTCACTACCAGGACATGCTATACACATCAGGGCATGTCCTACCTTACACATACAATGCACCCTACCATAGGAGTGACTCGCATGATGCCAAGGGAAGGTTCAGGGGCTGGGAAGTGGGTGCACTTCACAGCCAAGATGGCAGTTCTGGACTGCACACAGACTCTGCAGTGGCAGGTCTGAGACACACTTTACAAGCTGCTTCTGTGGGTGGCGTAAACCAGCACTGCAGGCCCACCAGCAGCATTTGGTCTACCAGCCCTGGTCACACACCGGCCATGCTACTAGGGACTAACAGGTAAACCAAATAAGCCAATCAAGGATATACCAATTCACATATCATATTTACACAGGGAGAGCATATGCACTTTAGCACTGATCAGCAGTGGTAAAGTGCCCAGAATCTTAAAGCCAACAAAAACAGGTTAGAACAAATCCAGGAGGAAGGCAAAAAGCTTAGGAATGACCCTGCAAAAAGGGCCATTTCCAACAATACCTATGCTTCGCTGGGTAAAGATAATTTGGGAGCTAGACCAAAGGATCAGATTGCCACCCTTCCTCTCCAAACCCACGAAAATCAACTGTGGATTGCCCCAGGGATGATTGCTCAGCCCTACCCTCTTTAACATATACATGGCCCCCCTCGCCGCCATCGTCCGGCAGCACAGCCTCATGCCGACGACACCCAGCTCATCCTCTCCCTCACCTAGGACCCCACCACTACCAGACTCAACTTCTAGGAAGGAATGCAGGACGTCGCAACCTCGATGAGCAACAGCTGCCTGAAACTCAATGCGGAAAAGACAGAAGTCCTCATCCTCGGAACCACCCCGTCGGTATGAAACAACACCTTTTGGCCCACAGCCCTCAGCAGCCCCCCGACCCCCATGGGCCACGCCACAAACCTAGGCATCGTACTCGACTCCTCCCTCTCCATGAACCGACAGATCAATGCCATCGCCTCCAGCTGCTTCAACGCCATCCGCATCCTCCATAAGACCTTCAAATGGATCCCCTTGAGTCAAGGAAGACAGTCACCCACGCACTCATCACCAGCAGACTGGACTCCAGAAACGCCCTCTACGCCGGCATAAACAAGTCGCTGCTCCGCAAGCTCCAGACGATACAGAACACCGCAGCCAGACTCGTCATCAGAATCCATCGACACAAGCACATCAGCCAAGACCTATGGGACCTCCACTGGCTCTCAGTCGAGAAGAGTCACTTTCAGAATACTCACACATGCCTACAAATGCCTACACAACACCAGACCCCAATCCCTCAACAATAGAATCACCCTCCATGTACCCAAAAGAAACCTCCGATCCGCCAACCTCGTCCTCGCTGAAACCCCACGCATCCGCAGAGCCAAAACAGGGGGAAGAGCCTTCTCCTACATCGCGGTCAAATCCTGGAATGAGCTCCCAAATGACATCAGACGCGCCCCCTCCCTGAACACCTTCAGGAAGGCTCTCAAGACTTGGCTCTTCGGCTGAACGGAACTGCAGACCCTCCCGCACCTTGAGACCCTTATGGGTGAGTATCGCACTTACAAATCCCTGATCGATTGATTGATTGAGACCAGTGAAACCACAACTAATGGGTACACCTGAAAAGGATTGCTCAAAGCAAGCACCAGATTTTTCTAAAAAGAAATAGGATAATAATAACCAAAAAACGAGCAGAATGCATCACAATCATGGGGTGGATCTCCTCAGCAGGAGCCCCCTGACAGAAAATATAACTTTAGAAACCGTGCCAGTATTAAAAAACCTGACAGGTATCAGGATACTGATAAACGTTCATCTTGTTCCTTTCAGGGTTGATTAAAAAAAGAGGGAAGGAAGGTCAGAACGCAGATCAAAAGAGCGAGTCAAGCCAAGAGACACACATCGTACTTCAGACTACATTATCAAACAAGAAGATAAATCAAAATCTAAACCTCAATTTAAAAAGAAGAAGGTAGCTGGCCTTAAATTAAGAAATGCCCAGGCTCCAGAGGACTCAACTATTGAACGGGGACTGGGCTCTGACGATTCTAGACAGCGCAGCAGAAGTAACAATAGCTCACCAGACCCTGATGGAATTTCTGTTGACAGCAGCATTGAATGAGCATATCACGGTGGAAACACCTGATACAAGGGTAAGTGTCCCACATCTGTTACACAAAATAACACTCCAAATAGAGGGGGACATACTGAGAAAAGTGAAGCGTCTCTTTTGGGAGAACCTGACTTTTGGATACGATATCCTTTTGGTTGAAAAGATTGGTCGCCTGAGTTCATCATGGATTGCCCAAAGGGGAAGAGGTAGTCTTACCGGCTTTCTCTGACCTCGTTCTAGATTCACTAAAACATTAATACGCGCAGGAGTAGGCGGTAGCACTAGCTCCTACATTATACAGAAATCATGTAGGGTGTGATGCTGAGTCAGCTCAACATGAAATCCCAGTAAAAACAACTCCATCTCCACAGAGACAGTACTCAATAAAACATGATGCAAAGAACCAAGTCGGAGATCTTAGACCAACTTGAATATCAAGGTGTTATTGAAAATTGCCCCAAGGGTATAAGAATAGCCCCGGCTTTTTCTCAGCAATAGTATTGGAGCTGCTTCAAAATTGTGATGAGGATGCATTGTCCTATGTGGATGATATTTATCTGATGGACGAAGAATGATTGGATCACTTGAACAGGATGTACAACATAATTTTGGGGTTCACTGCTGAGGGCTACAAATTTAACTTTAAACATCAAAAATTGCCCACCTCAGTGTCCTATTTATGTGATATGAGCTGTCAAGTGACAGGAAAAGACTGGCAGCTAATTTTTTAGAAAATTCTGTGCTGGACCAACATCCAAAGACTCTGAAAAACATACAATCCGTTTTATGATTTCTAAATTTTGGCATAACATACATTTTGGATTACGCAGAAAAAGTCAAATCTTTCTACGATTTAATTAGACCTGATTTTTCAGTTTGACATTGGACACAGGAACACACAGAAATTCTCCATTCCTTACAAGCTGACATGATAGCTTCTAAACACTTACACACACGTGAACACTAAAAACTTGGTGATCCGTATAATAGCGGGTCAACCAGGATACACTTACCGCACCTTCAATGAAGGCAAAACGGTAACGATTGCATACAAATCCCATTTGTACACAAACGTTGAAATGCATTTTGCATCAACTAAAAAAATACTGACAGCAGTACAGTCTGCTGTAGTGAGAGAAAGAGCACTGGCTCAGGGGAAACATAATTGTGGTAACTCCAGTACCAACCTTAGAGGCTGTTATCAAAGCAAGTGTTCCTTCTCCCCAGCAGCTCCGCTGTGCTCTGCGGCCACGCTTCAGGCAGGGTTCAATACCGCCCTGCGACTGCTTTGTCTCTGCTAAGTATTTATTTACTGTTGCCCACATAGTATTGGATTGCTTTCTTTGCCTTGTTGCCCACATTTTGCTCACTTTTACTGCATATAGTTTTTGACGCCCACATTGTTGTATTTCTGTGCCCTTCTTATTGCTTGCCCATCCGTTGTCTGCAGCTCATCTTTCCTGCCGTTCCTACCCCCTCTCCCGCCTCCCAGCTGCACGCCCCTCCCCCTACTTAATGGCGGCCGCTGTGCAGTCGCACCTAAGGCAAGCCCATCTGCGACCATCCACGACCCGACCGTGGCCAGCGCCAGGAACCCTGGATCTCCGGAACCCCGCCGATACAACTCCACCGCCCTCCACGCACTCAACACCGGAAGGCACAACAACTGCCAAAGCTCCACACTGAACACCACCCATGGACAGTTCTGCAGACACTGTTGACGATCCTTCACCATCAACAACGCCCCCATGACTGCCGATGGCTCCCTGGACGCCCTCACCACCGATAACCTGACATGCATCCACCTCAACGTATGCTCCTTACACAGACACGCCGTAGAGATCTGGGACTTGCTTGACACCCTCTCGCCCGACATCGCCTTCTTCACAGGAACCTGGACCAACGCCACCTCCAGCCCCGACATCGCCACCCCCGACGGATACAAGATCCAGAGAAAGGACCGCCCCCACCGCCCAGGAGGAGGACTCGCCATCGCACACAAGACCTCCTTCCATCTCTCCACTTCCAGCACATGCGACCCCAACTCCAACACAGAACACCTCCACTTCCAGATCCAGACCAGCCCCAGGACCACACTGCGCGGCACCCTCGCATACAGACCCCCTGGACCTCACACCCAGTCCGCAACCACCATTGCAGACCTCATCGCACCCCATGCCATCACCTCTACGGACTACATCCTACTCGGAGACCTGAACTTTCCACTCGATAACAGCAGCGACCCCGACTTCATCACCCTCCTTGACAACTTCGGCAACCTCGGACTGAAGCAGCTCGTCACTACCCCCACGCACAGAGCAGGACACACCCTCAACCCCATCTTTGCAGGAGGGACTAACATCCACTTCAGCCACACCTCGCAGCCCCTCTGGATGGACCACCACTGCGTACACTTCTCCTTCAACACCTCCACCGCACCCAAACCCCCCCTGCACCCACCACGAAGGAACTGGAGCAGGATCACCGCGGAACACCTCACCACCACCCTCCTCCTAGACCCACCCTGCGCCACGACCACACAAACTCCGCAGCCAAAGAATTTCACCGCTGGATCTTCAGCTGCCCAGACAACCTCGCGCCCCTCCGCCTCCCTGCCAAATAACGCCCCCTGAAGGCCACCTGGTTCACAACCCAACTCCAAGAAGCCAGGTGCTCCTGCAGACGCCTCGAGAAAACCTGGTGAAATCGGATATCCAAGGAAGACCTGAACAGGTACAGGAGCGCCCTGAAGGAATACCACCAGAGCATAAGAGATACCAAGAGGACTTTCATCAAGAACAAAGTCCACATCAACGCAACCAATGACAAAGAACTCTTCAACGTCAAACAGCAATTCACCAAACCCCCCAGCGAAGCCACGGACGTCACACCATCCCAGGAACTCTGCAACAAGCTCAGCTCATACTTCCATCTGAATATCAAGACCCTCTACGACAACTTCAGCGAACAGTCGCCGGACACCACCACCAACCCCACCATCGATAACAAGCTGAGCATCACAACCTGGAATCCAGCCACCGTTGAACTCACCTCCGCGACCAAAGAAGAACACCCACTCAGGAGCCCCAACAGACCCCTGCCCACCGCACATCTATGACAGGGCCAACGTCGCCATCGCACCCAAACTGGGACGTACCATCAACGCCTCCTTCGAATCCAGCATTTTCTCTGATGGCTGGAAGCGGACGGAGGTTAAACCCCTCCTCAAGAAGCCCACGGCCGACCCAAAGGACCTGAAAAACTACCGGCCCGTCTCTCTCCGCCCTTTTACTGCCAAAGTCACAGAGAGACTTGTAAATGCTCAGCTGACCGCCTTCATCGAGGAGAACTCTATCCTAGACTCCTCTCAGTCCGGATTCCACAGCAACCACAGCACCAAGACCGCCCTCCTTGTCGCCACCGGTGACATCCCCATGCTACTCGACCAGGGCCACACTGCGGCCCTCATCCTACTAGATCTCTCCGCAGCCTTCGACACCGTCTCACACCGCACCCTCGCAGCCAGACTCCACGACAGCGGCATACGAGGAACCACCCTCAACTGGATCCTATCCTGTCTCTCCGGCAGAACCCAGAGGATCAGATTCCCCCCCTTCCTCTCCAAACCCACAGAGATCAACTGCGGAGTACCCCAAGGATCATCGTTCAGCCCCACGCTCTTCAACATCTACAAGGCCCCCCTCACCGCCATCGTCAGACAGCATGGGCTCAGCATAGTATCATACGCCGACGACACCCAGCTCATCCTCTCCCTCACGAAGAACCCCGAAGACACCAGCCTCTGCTTCCAGGAAGGAATGAAGAACGTCACAGCTTGGATGAAAGATAGCTGCCTGAAGCTCAACCCGGTGAAGACTGAGGTCCTCATCCTCGGACCCTCCACCTCCCCCTGGGACAACACCTGGTGGCCCTCCTCCATCGGAAGTCCTCGCACCCCTACAGACCACGCACGGACCCTCTGCATCATCCTGGACTCCTCCCTCACAATGACCCGTCAGATCAACTCCGTCGCCTCCACCAGTTTCAACTACCTTCGCATCCTCCGCACGACCTTCAAATGGATACCCCCTGAATGCAGGAAGACGGTCACTCACGCACTCATAACCAGCAGACTGGACTACGGGAACACCCTCTACGCCGGAATCAACAGAACTCTCCTACACAAGCTCCAAACAATCAACTGACCGGAGCTGCACTCCCGCCTCCTCGCCCCCCTCCAGCGCCTTGAGACCCTCACGGGTGAGTAGCGCACTTTATAAACCCCCTGATTGATTGAAACATGAAAGCACTGCATCCACGATGGATACAATGGGCTAATTCTCTCACTGCAACTGATGTAGACTACAAATTTGATTCTACATTAAAAACACAAGCATTACTGCAGTAACAACAGGAATATCCTCTCCCAAATGAAATAATGCCTCTAGATCAGTATGAATATATAATTTAAACTGACGGATCTGCCCAGCCTGCTGTTGGAAGTAAACAGCAATACAGCGCTGCATGTGCGATTGTAAAGGGATGTATGTGGGACGGCAAGTTCCGTCCTAGCAATAAGCATACACAGTCTCTAGGAGATTGCACGGCACAGCTGGCAGAACTAAAAGCCCTGATACTGGCACTAATAAATACGGATCTGGAATTCCCCACACTCATTGTGTGCGATTCATTTTACCGTGTCCAGTCTTAGAATGAATATCGTCGCTATTGGGGACAGAATGGGTTTAGAGATTCAAAAGGTTGCACAATAAAGCACAAGTTGCTTTGGGAACAAGTGGCAGAGCTGAAAAAAAAGGCTTGCTACAAGATCATGTAATTCACACATTGAGTCATCAGCGTGTTGGCGTGCACACTGAAGGGAATTCACTGGCTAATGAAGCCGCCAAGGCGACAGTGAGAACTGCTGCTGTTGCTGCAATTACTCGTTCTAATATCAGAATAGACGGACAGATAATGATACCTGTGAACGCCACCCGCAACAACAGCTCGGCCTCGCCAAAAGGTTTTCCACTCAAGTACTCCTACAAGTTAGTGGCGCAAAACATACAGTATGTTCAAATTCCAGGAGTGGGAGATAGAGTAATACCAAACATGGATCGCAGATTAGGTTTAACTCTAGCTACACATGAGGGTCTGGGCTCAGCACATACAGACATCACTGCAATGGTTTCACTACTGAAACAATGTTATTGGTGGCCAGGTCTTACCAAACAGACCAAAGGCTTTGTCTTTAAGTGTGACACCAGTCCACAGATAAAGGGTTCCACAGTAGCACCACTAATAATATCAACGACATCACCCCTTCACAAGATCTCTGCGACTCCCTCGCCTCGTTCTTCCACCGCAAGATTGCCGACATCCACAACAGTTTCGGCGCACCATCCTCGCACCCAACCACCGAACCAACGAACCCCACCGCCACCCTCCGCACCTGGACCATGGTGACCACCGAAGACACAGCCCGCACGATGAACACCATCCACTCCGGCTCTCCAACCGACCCCTGCCCCCACCACGTCTTCAACAAGGCCGACTCCACCATCGCACCCCAACTCCGGGACATCATCAACACCTCCTTCAACACCGCCACCTTCCCGGAGAGCTGGAAGCATGCTGAGCTCAGCGCCCTACTGAAGAAACCAACAGCGGACCCCACCGACCTCAAAAACTTCCGACCCATCTCGCTCCTTCCCTTCCCCGCCAAAGTCATCGAGAAGATCGTCAACAAGCAACTGGCCGCCTTCCTCGAGTCGAACGGATCCCTCGACCCATCACAGTCCGGATTCAGAGCCAACCACAGCACCGAGACCGCCCTCATCGCAGCCACCGACGACATCCGAGCCCTGCTTGACAACGGTGAAACAGCGGCACTCATCCTCCTAGACCTCTCTGCAGCATTTGACACTGTCTGCCACCGCACCCTAGTCCAACGCCTCAACGACACCGGCATCCAAGGGGCGGCCCTGGAATGGATCACCTCATACCTCTCCGGCAGAACACAGAGAGTACGCCTCCCTCCTTTCCTCTCTGAGGCCACCGGAGTCATCTGCGGCGTCCCGCAAGGATCATCGCTCAGCCCCACTCTCTTCAACATCTACATGAAACCCCTCGCTGCCATCGCACGCCAACACAACCTCAACATCATCTCCTACGCCGATGACACCCAGCTGATTCTCTCCCTCACCAGAGACCCCGACACCGCCAAAACCAGCCTACACGAGGGGATGAAAGACGTCGCCAAATGGATGGACATCAGCCGCCTGAAATTGAACACGGACAAGACAGAAGTCCTCATCCTGGGACCATCGCCCTCCGCTTGGGACGACTCCTGGTGGCCCCCGGCCCTAGGCACCGCACCCAAGCCTACGGACCACGCACGCAACTTGGGCGTCATCCTGGACTCCTCCCTATCTATGACCAGACAAGTCAACGCCGTATCGTCAGCCTGCTTCCACAACCTTCGCATGCTCCGTAAGATCTTCCGCTGGATCCCGACCGAGACCAGGAAGACGGTCACCCAGGCCCTAGTCACCAGCAGACTAGACTACGGAAACACCCTCTACGCCGGTACAACAGCCAAGCTTCAGAAAAGACTTCAACGTATCCAGAACGCCTCCGCCCGACTCATCCTGGACGTCCCCCGACGCAGCCACATCTTGAGCCATCTGAGGGACCTGCACTGGCTCCCCGTCAACAAGAGGATCACGTTCAGACTCCTCACCCACGCACACAAATCCCTCCACGACCTCGGCCCAAGATACCTCAACGACCGCCTGACCTTCTACACGCCCACCCGCCAGCTACGATCCGCAAACCTCGCCCTCGCCGTCGTCCCTCGCATCCAGAGAACCACCGCCGGAGGAAGATCCTTCTCCTACCTGGCGGCTAAGACATGGAACTCCCTCCCCGTCCACCTGCGACTGACTCCGGATCACCTCGCCTTCAGGAGACAGCTCAAGACCTGGCTGTTCGAGCAGTAGCAGACCCCCTCCCTCATGCGCCTTGAGACCCTTCCGGGTGAGTAGTGCGCAATACAAATTTCTTGATTGATTGAGTGCTTCCTCAGCGTCTGCTGTGGGAACCGGAGAAGATCACCTTTGCTTTATTGACCTGATCCAAGAGGTGTTACAGAGACTGTCGTCTGGGAAGGCTAGCAACAGTGATGTTGCGTCTCCCATACAGGACATATAAAGATTTGGCTCTCCATGTGATGGGAACAATTCAGCCTTTTTCCAAAACAACCCAAATTGGAATTCGAAACCTAATTTTTGTTATATTTTTTGTCTTGCTCTCATTGGGCCCCATGGCTTTCGATGTGCTCAGTTGTGCTCAGTTGGCCTAAACAGTAGATTGACTTTCTATGAGGAGCTTTTTCACTTTTCACATCATCTTTACATATACCGTTCGTTTTTTAACAATGTTTTAATGCTTTTTTGACAGGCATATTTTATCAGTAGTTTATATTATCATCCTTCGGATGAGGAGTGGCTGTTATGATCCCCAATGTACCCCAAAATAGGCCTAGGTAGCTGCATGTTCTTTTACCTACACTTGTCCTACCTTGCTCTACATAATTGCTCTGGCGCTGACTTTTTACCTAGTGATGTGCTGAATAAATGTTGTGTGGCTTTCATTGAAAACTAGCCTCATGTATAAAGCATGAGGATTCTTAGTATCACACAGCAGGATTACCATCTTCTGTATAATAACTCTGTACAAAAGTAATCACTATCATCATCCTTGGACGACAGGCTCACAGTACCATGACACATCTAGGTAGAACCCCTTCGGGTATTTAAACACCACATCTTCACTGGGCAAACCAGAGGAGAAGCTCCCATGCAGACACGTGATGCTGAAGTCCCTGCACACAGAC
The DNA here is from genome assembly GCF_964204655.1 of Triturus cristatus. Taxonomy (NCBI): domain Eukaryota; kingdom Metazoa; phylum Chordata; class Amphibia; order Caudata; family Salamandridae; genus Triturus; species Triturus cristatus. The sequence continues at coordinate 166,812,600 of NC_140595.1, read as the reverse complement.
ACACCAGCACGCAGTGGTCTGACATTCCTTGCGGGGTGTCCAACTCGAGAACAAGACGGGGTCCCTCGTTCTCTCTCATCAGGTAATGGGGTTGGCTTTTTCTTAGGGGATTCTTGGCTTCACACTTACCTACATGCTAGGTACACTTCGGTACACTTCGCTAGGGTTAGCATTTTAGGAGTACGCATGATTGCTGCCACGTATCTATATACCTGCATATATTTTCACTGTTTTAGCACCAGGGTAGATTTTGTTTACTCTGTTGGTGCTTTTAATTGTATATATCTGTTTCTGTCTAATGGTTGTCGCAGCACATGTATTTTATACTAGAATGACACTGGTACAATAAATGCTTATTGAAAATGTCCCCTTCCTTTATTCTGTCTATCTCTCTGAGAGGAAGTGAGCATGAGTGACTGAGCGAAAAGTACTGTACTGTTTCTACGATCCCTGAAGGGTCAGGGTTGTCATGTTCCATAGTTGCCGGAAACTATTCGCTCCTTGGTAAGGTTAGGGGACTTATGGTGGTACTGTGAGATAGCTGGTCTAGAGGCAAACATATCCTTTGGAGTTGTCTGGACTCAGTTTGGACACCAATCCCTTAGTTTAAGTTGTCTAAACGCACAGATCCTATATGGATTTGTAGGAACTACTTGACAAAAGTAGATAGTAGCAACCGGTCAGAGCTATCTGAATCAGACAAAACAATGATACCTCTTTAGGATGAAGGAGAACAATGGTGCCTAACCATACAGAATCTTATATTTACAAGGTATGACAAGTATGGGCAAAAGGTAGATTAGACGGCAGAAACATGCGTCAAAACAGTGAATGAGGGCTGGACATTCCCAGACAAGCCAGTAGTCGTCAACCAAGCATGGCGTTGGAGGGACACTGTCAATGAAACCACGGTGCCCAATGAGTCGTTGGTGTCTAGTCTACAGCGAATGATGAACTTAGTTGCATACCTCCCATCGGCAACAGCCTGGCATAGCACACCCAGGGCCTCCACAGGTACGGCTGGCAGCACCTGTGCAACCGTATCCCACAAAGCATGGGGATAGGGTCCCAAAAGGCATGCAAATTACACTGACCGCAATGCCAGGCAGGCAGAAAAAAAGAATTCTAAATTTCTTGCCAAAGTTGTCCAGTCTCTTACACCAGGATTTACATGAGGTGTGGAGGCCTGACCACTAAGCTCTTTGGTGTGGGGTGTTGGGTGAGGAAGGTTGGGTCCTGTGAAGCAGTGCAGTGGCGACGGTCAATCAGCCTGTTCACAGGAACCCCTGTGTTGGGCTTGGATCAAATCCTAAGCAGGACATCAGTAAGTGCCTCATTGAAAGGGAGAAGCAGTTCTGATGGGGACATTCCCAGCTGTAACACTTCTATCAAAACATTAGTCTTGACTGCCACTGAGGGCAAGCTAAGGTCCAGGACCTCAGCTGCCCTCCACACCACGATTGTGAAGAAAGATCCTTTCTCCATTGCAACGACAGGGAGAGAAAGCATACCAGTATCTGGAGAAGTATCCAGTTCACTGTCTTCACCCAGATCCACTCACCACTCCATTTGTTCTTCATAAGGCTGGTATTCTTCTGGGTCCTAGCCCATAACAATAGGACTCAGCTCCGGCCTGGGTGACATGGATCCAGTTGGCACCAGATGCCCCTCCTGCTCATGTCAGAGTCAGGGATGAGGATGCGGATGGCGCCGCTGGTGGGCACAAGCAGCCCTGGAGCATCGGCCTTGGGATCTGCATCAGGGAAAGTGGAGGTGGCACGACTGGCACGGATCCGAATCCATCTGTGGATCCCTGGAGCCTGACTGGTGCCAGAGCTGCTGGTGTAGATCCAGTAGGGGTACCTCCTGGACCTGTGGTGTCCGAAGGCACGCTGGAGGGAAGGGGCCACCAAAAAATGAGGTGAATGGCCTCATAATTCTTTCAACTGGGGGGAACGCTCCACCTCCTGGAAAGTCAGGGAGGCGCAGAGCCAACACAAGCGATGGCTTAACTGCAAAGGCAGGCCTCGAGTGGCTCCCTCGTCTTGTCAGCCAACAGACGAGGTGAAGTTGAAGCATGCTTCGACTTCCTTTTCTTCTTAAGAGACTTTGACTTACCTGAGTGGCTTGACGACTTGGAGCTCTGCATCTGCTCCCGGGAACTTCCTCTCGAATGAGACCTCAATTGTCATGGCGTCACGCTTCCTGCCGACATAAGCTTGAGGGTGCATGGCGTGGCAGTCGGGGCAGGCCTTCTGGTCATTGTCGGGCTCAAGACACCAGAGGTATACAAGGTGTAGTATGTCACAGACATCTGCCGGCGACAGGCGCCTCAAGGCTTGAAGCTGGCCTTCTTTGATTACATTTCTGCCAAGCCAGGCAGTAAACCTCAAAAAGGACTTCAACAGAACACTGAAAAAACCTACTCAACAAATTACTAAGTAATATCGAGCGTGAAATATTGTGATGCACAAATATTGTGTGCAAAAATATCGTCGACAAGAATATCGATTTTACGGTAAGTAATATCGATGTTGAAAATATCTATGTTGTAAGTAAGTAAGTAAATCTTTATTTGTTGATTTATTAAGATCATTGCAAAATAAATAAAAGACTCATTACAAAAACCCTTTTTTTTTAACAGTCTACATGAGAATAAAACACAATTCTATTTAAACAGTATGCAGTGTAAATTAGTTGAAACACATAAAAGGGTTGTTGCCCTCAAGTGGCTGGAAGTCTCGACAGGGCTATGGGGCAATACATTGTTTACTAGTCAAACTGTTGTGTAGCCAAGGCAGGGGTGCTATACCGTCAACTGGACTGAGCCTCACTGGGTCCACACTGTGACCCTGCTGTGCAGATAGCAGTCTTTTTACTTGCAATAAAAACTTTGTTGGCCTCCAAGAGTGCTGGAGGTAATGGCTATTTTATAAGAGTCATCACAGCGGGTGACAGGATCTTATCAGGAGGACCCGAAGGACTGGCAATAGGAATTTCCATCTGCGCTGACTAACAGCGGGGCAGATGCATAGGAAGTGTAATATACTTTCCTCAAAACGTCAACCTAAATGGCAGTAGTGGTCCGACCAGGTTTATTTCCAGGCTGGCACCTGGTCTCTTGACAGAAAGGCTCCTAGACAGATTAAAAGCAAGAGGTGCAGAATTGATGGAGCTATATGACTTATGAGATAGGGTTGTGGACCCCAATTATTGTAGGTTTGAAGAATCGACCATCCATGCTTGTTTCGTGCCATCTCGGCTATATCCCTTGTCCAGGCTTTTAGTTTGCCGGCTTTGTTAACTTTTTTAAAAATGCTGTGAAACTGATACTTAGGCCCCACACTTGGACAGATTGACAGTGGTTAGTGACTGTTGAAGCGCCATTTGCCAATTGTTTTTATGAGTAGGCAGGTTCTTCATTTCTGTCCAGTACAAGGCAACCAGTGAATGAGGTGAAGCAGATCTCATTTTCCAGCATAATTTAATGAGTGCAGTCATCCTTATTGGGGACTGATGGAATAGCCCAAATTCTAGGCGGACTTGTGCTTTGGGAATATGTTGAGGAAGATGAAAATAAGTTTAAATAAGACGGACTACAGTTGATTTAGGGTGGTTACATCCTTTCCCTTCAACAGTTCTGAGCCGTGAGTGAGGGAAGAAATTTGGCTCCTATTGCTTGCAGTAAATGGGAATGAGATGTACCTCCCAGCTTTTTATGAAGAATCTTGAAAGCAGAGAGCAGCTTGTGTGCCAGAGCTCTTCTTTGGAGTAAGTGCTCCTTAAACATTAGGCCCGAGTCGATGACCACACCTCGGTATTTATACGATCTGACCAACTCTAGGTTGCTCTCTACAGCTTTCCACCTGAATTTGATATGATGGAGGCTGGGCTTTTAAGAAAGCAAATGACCTTGGCTTTCTTGTAATTTAGTTCCAATCCCAGTGTTTCTGTGTACGGCAGTAATTTGTTTATCTGATGCTGGAGGCCAATTGGAGTTTTGCTACATAGAACTAGGTCGTCCGCATATTGCAGGGACAGCACTGGGGTCGTTGCTAGTTTAGGTGGATCACTTTGTACTTCAGATAGGCGTGCATCGAAATCCACCATGTAGATGTTGAATAAGCAAAGGGCGAAAGCATACCTCTGCTTCAAGCTGATGTGTGTAGGGATCTTGCTAGTTGTTCTATCGCCCTTGCCTATTTTGACTTGCACTCAGGTCTCTGAGTACAGGTTAACTATGGCCCTCAGTAGCTTTGGGGGAGCACCCCATCCAGGCATCTTCACCCAGAGTCGCTCTGTCGGGACCATGTCCAATACAGCTTTTAGGTCAACAAAGCAGGTGTAACGTTTGTAGGTTTTTTTAAAGCTTTTTTTGTGAGACATTGCCCTAGTATATGTCCACTAATTAAAGTCGGCACCTTGCACCAGTCCGAACAACCCTTATGGTGATTTAAGAGGTCAAAGATAAACTTAGAAAGCTATCCAAGTGCTAGCTGTGGAGAGCAGCCTTCAGGCTTATTCTTCAAGGAATGTTAAGCAGCTTGTTTTACCAGAATGCAATATTACTGGTTAAATGAAAGGAGAACCACACAGTAGTTATCAGAATATATATTTGCTATTATAACACCTTAAATACCTCACAGTATCTGCTACACGCAGATGAACACAAAGCACACAATACTGTAGTACAGAAACAATCATAAGTAGCACTAATACACAGTAGGCTCCCGGGGACACCAAACCATACACTAAAATAGTGGTATATGAACCACGACTCAAGTCAAGACAATGTCTAGAATGTGTAGAATTGCTGGGACCCCAAGGAACCACCCAAGGTGAGTAAGTAGGGAACCCACGGAGGACGGGTGCAGGGTGAGAACATGACCAGGCGCACCCGCTCGCGTAAAACCCAACACCCTGCCTTCAGGATTGTTAAGGCCTGCTATAGGGGGTGACTTATAGGTTTTAAGTTTAGTGACCTATAGATATAGTAAAGCAATATCTATCGTAAGTGGTGCATGCACCAGATTACACAGGCTGCAATGGCAGACCTGTAGTTCCATTTTGCATGGACTCTCATCGGTGGCATAATACATGCTTCAGCCCATGGGAGGCCTCTGGGGTATCTATGCCCTGGGTACATGGGTACCATATACTAGGGACGGACAAGGGTACCCCAGTATCCAATCTGGAGTGTACTTAAGTACATGTAAATACATTTTAGGGAGAAAGCAGATAGACTGGGGTCCCAGTCAGACTAGTCAAAAACAGTGTAACATCAAGCAAAAAGTGGGGGTAACCATAAGAAGCAGATCTATTTCCCTACACAACCCCCCCAAATGTAAGGAGATGAGACTAACCTTGCCCAGTTGAGTCTTCATGTTCTAAGTGGAAATATCTGGAGAGTCTATCTACATTGGCATGATTACTCCCAGGTCTATGTTCCACTGTATAGTCCATCCCCTGTAGGGAAACTGACCACCGAAAAGGTTTGGGGTTTTCACCCTTCATCTGTTTTAGCCATAAGAGGGGCTTATGGTATGTCTGAACAATGAAGTGAGTGCCAAACAAGTATGGCCTCAGCTTCTTCAGAGCCCAAACCACAGCAAAGGCTTCCCTCTCAATAGCTGACCAACGTTTCTCTCTGGGGGTCAACATTCTGCTAATAAAAGCTACTGGTTGATCCTGACCCTCTGCATTAAGTTGTGACAACACAGCCCCTATCCCCAACTCAGATGCATCTGTTTGGGACAATTAATTGTTTGGAATAGTCAGGACTTTGCAGAATGGGAGCAGTGCACATGGCCTGCTTGAGGTCATCAAATTCCTCTGACAGCTAACTGTCCACTGAACTTTCTTGGGCACATTTTGTGATGTAAGATCATTCAAGGGAGTCACTATAGACCCATATTTTTTGACAAATCTTCTGTAGTACCCAGTCAGGCCCAAGAAAGCTCTGACCTGAGTCTGGGTAGTAGGAGCAACCCAGTCCATGATGGTCTGGATTTTGCTCTGCAATGGCTGAACCCAGCCTCGACCCACAAGGTGGCCCAGGTACACAACCTTAGTCTGTCCTATCTGGCACTTGGTGGCCTTGATAGTGAGACCTGCTTTCTGCAGAGCCTCTAAAACATTCTTTAGGCGGACCAGGTGATCCCTTCAGGTGGCGCTAAAGACAGTTATATCATCAAGATATTCTGCACTATAGGTTTCCAGGCCTGTGAGGACTTTGTTCACCAACCTTTGGAATGTGGCAGGTGCATTCTTCAAACTAAAGGGCATCACTAGGGGTTGAGAATGCTGTTTTTGGTTTGGCATCCTCAGCTAGTCTGATTTGCCAATATCCAGCAGTGAGGTCAAATGCGCTCAAGAACTTGGCTGAGGCCAAAGTGTCAATGAGTTAATCTGCCCTAGAAATTGGGTGAGCATCAGTTCTATTGACTGCATGAGCCCCCTGTAGTCCACACAAAACATAATTTCTCTCTTACCACCCTGGATATGAGGTTTAGGTACCAGGACAACTGGACTAGCCCAATGGCTATCTGAGGGTTCAATCACTCCCAATTCCAGCATCTTTTGGACCTCAGTCTTTATGCAAACTCTGACATGGTCAGGCTGCCTGTAAATCTTATTTTTACCAGGTAGACCCTCACCTGTGTCCACTTCATGGGTACACCAAGTGGTCTGACTATGAGTCAAAGAAAACATGCTATTGTTCAGTAAGGCTGCCTGCCACCACGGCTACACCATCTACTGAGCCATCATCAGGGTTCTTTGAGAGGAGGTCAGGGAGTGGGTCACTCTCTTCCTCCTGTCCCTCATCAGTAGCCATGAGCAAACCCATGTCTGCCTTGTCCACATAGGGTTTGAGCCTGTTTACATGGAGCACCCTGTGGAGGCTCCTGGGAGTTCCAAGGTCCACCAGGTAGGTGACCTCTCCCTTCTGCTCAAGTATGGTATGGGGTCCAATCCACTTGTCTTGGAGAGCTGCTGAGGCCACAGGCTCCAACACCCATTACTTCTGTCCTGGCCGATATACAGTCAGTACAGCCTTTGGGCATGCCATGCTTTTCGGAATTCTTGACTTGCATGAAGGTTTTTGCTGGCCTTCTCACGCACTCAGCCATCTAAGAGTGGAGACCAAGTACATAGTCCACTATGTCTTGCATGGGAGGTTTGAGAGGTAACTCCCATCTCTCCTTCACCAAACACAAGGGATCCCTAACTGGATGCCCCAACAAGTTCAAAAGGGTGTTAGCCAACCCCCTTTTGTGGGACCTCTCTGTAGGCAAAAAGAAGGCAGGGCAACAGGACATGTCATTTTCACCTAAGCTTTTCTGGAAGGCCCATGATCATGCCCTTTAGGGTTTTTTTGAACCTTTCAACTTCCCATGAGGAACATGGTCAAGACTGATTTGCATATAGCTGGGTCTGTACTAAGGTGGCGAAGTGAGCTAAAGAATGATGATGGATTCAACCCAGATCTGTGACTAGGGTGGGTGTCTGAAAAGTTTCAGCGCTCCGTCCATCATCCCCTTGTTTTTGCTTTGTTTGCCCAAAATTGGCAGAGTATGCCCAGACGTGGGCCCCTTGCTCACTTTGCCACTGGATTCAAGCTAGCATGCCTGATGAAGTGTGTTACCCAGAAACTGGTCCCAGTATGCTGGTCTACGGTTCAGGGAAGACCTGGCTTGGCAGTGCAGGCTGGACTGCTCCCATGAGACACAGGGTCAAGACTGATTTGCATATAGCTGGGTCTGAACTGAGGTGGCAAAGTGAGCTAAAGAATGATGATGTTTTCAACCCAGATCTGTGACGGGGGTGAGTGTCTGAAAAATTTCAGCGCTCTGTCCATCCTCTCCTTGTGTTTGCTTTGTTCGCCGGAAGTTGCCAGGGTATGCCCAGACGTGAGTCCCTTGCTCACTTTGCCACTGGATTCAAGCTAGCCTGGCTGATGAAGGGTGTTACCCAGAAACTGGTCCCAGGATGCTTGTTTACGGTTCAGGGAAGACCTGGCTTGGCAGTTGTGCTGGACTGTTCCCATGCGGCACAGGGTCAAGACTGATTTGCATATAGCTGGGTCTGAAATGAGATGGCGAAATGAGCTAAAGAATGATGATGGAGTCAACCCAGATCTGTGACTGGGGGTGGGTGTCTGAAACGTTTCAGCGCTCCGTCCATCTCCTTGTGTTTGATTTGTTCGCCCTAAGTAATGGGATGTAATGTAATGCAACACGTTGTCAGGGTATGCCCAGAAGTCAGTCCCTTGCTCACTTTGCCACTGGATTCAAGCTAGCCTGGCTGATGAAGGGTGTTAGCAATAAAACAAAAGAGAGAGGGACCCCTTGAAACTCACAAGGGAAATAAGGTCCTTACAACCAGAAAAAGAAAAAATTCCCTTGCTTTTATGGTTATATCATCAATACGTTCTGACTAATGATGAAACACACAATGATAAACTCAATTAAATAAAATTTCTTTTTTTACTTTATTTAGACAAATATTTATCTATAGTTGTCTTGTCAATAAAATTACATCTCATACCCCAATCATTAAACCACAATTAATTGAAAACAATATACAGTACATATCAATCAAATCTAGTTACAATTCAACATAACATCATAAAATCACAATTATGACAAGCATAATGGAGACAGACAATATGTAAGACACGATTCTTATTCTTTACAGATGCACATCTCAATAGACTCAAAAACACAGCTTATTGTACATTTATTAAATCTGTTACTGATTTATCTGTGTCGGTCATAGGATTGTGCTTTCAGATAAGGCGTCGACGCGTTTCGATGGTTTTACATTAATCGTACCATCTTTATCAAGACACAATTTTACTGTCTCCCATTGTCGTCAGTTTTATTTCCTTATTCCTAAATAGGACAAACATAAGTTCTGATTACTAATCCAAAAAGACATATACAGTTTTTGATAACAACAAATTTGTTTAACCCCACTACTAGTCAGCCCGTCTGATTTATGTTGTAGTCAGACCCCTCATTTCTTATATATATTTTTATCCGGGATATAGAGGCAATATCACATTCTCATTGTACTATTTTATATGTCCCGGAGATGATACAATCCTTCCTATCAGCTTTTGTGTTACTGATTTTACAGAGAGTGGTTACCTCCCAAATCTTACTTTTTAATAGAAGGAATTATAAAAAAAAAAAACTATCTTTGAATTTTCGAAATACATTCTATTCAGCATTCCGTTATTTATAATAATAATTGCTGAAGGCGGGTTGTGTACTCTCCCGCACCCGTCTGCTTAATACGACAGCATTTCCTATCAGTAAGGGACTGATTATTATGTTATATTAATTTGCCACTCTAGAGCTGTCTACCTATTTAATATCTAAGATGGCGATCTTTTCTCGTTTGCAGCCAAAACTATAGTCCTGTTTCTATGTTCGGTTTTGTTTTAAAGCATGTGATTACAGACGTTTCTCCAAACGCTATTGTTGGTGTGGGTTTATCGTGGACTGCAGTTAGATCTGGTAAGCGTTGCGTCATTTTGGTAATAGCTTAGCCTATATCTGCTTTCGATATAGGTATTCTGACACATTTTTTATTTTTTCATTGTAGACGCCAGACGAATATTGCTACCGCATTTTTGAGGCTTTTACTTGTGGCCATCAGTGGCGGGAAACGGAGATTAATCGGTCATCTAGTTGTCACTCTGGTGTTTGACCTTTGGTTGAGGTGTAATGCCGGTAAGCGGATCTCACTTGTCCAGTCTATGTAGATTCACTTGGGACAGGTTTCAAGTTTTCTGATTTTTCGTTTTCATTTTCTATAGCGCAACTGCAGATGATTTGTAAATACATTTTGGTCTTCGTAATAAGTTCTCTAGCTGTTTTCGTTTCTCCACGCATCGTAGGACACTAAGGTATGATTTGCTTGTATTCAGACCACATATTGTTACACTTCGCAGTTCACGGATGTGTAAATGAGGGTTTTAGTTTTTTGTTTCTTCTACGTTGTTTTGGTGGTGGTTTTCTGCTTCTGTTGCAATGACCATAATGCTATCCTCTATAACCCTGACTTTCCGTGAGCCGCAGTATTGTACATGTTGATATTATGACAATCTTGATGTATATATTTAAACTCATAAAAACATTGTTCGTTTTCATAGATTCCCCTGACGAAGGGCTTAGGTAGAAGCCCGAAATGCATTGGGATTTGATATGTGAAATTGGAAGCACAGACCACTGCTGAAAATAAGCAACGTTCTGTCGAATTGTTTCATCTTGATTTATAAAGAATTAAAAGATACACAAATTCATTTTGTTCATGGGAAACTCATTCATTATTCTAATTATTACCAACGCATTTCAATGTATTCTATGTTTAATTTTTGTTTTTGCTTTATGACCAACTGATCATTCACTGTTGTTACATGTGTCATATCAAAGTTGTACTTTAAATGTGATTACGCCCCGTTAGGGCATCAGTAGTGCACTTGTTGTTTCTGGACACTCGTCCAGATTTTTCTCTGTTTGAATTTCACTAAGGTGGCTGGCAGTGCCACTTTTCAGGTGCACACATAAATGAGTATAGTATAGAGTAATTTTTCAAAATAATTGATATAATAGTTTCAGTTTGATTTAAACGAGTGCATATCTAGCTGCTTTTGTTCTCCTAGTTTACCTATTTAATATCAACATTTCATATTTGCTCACCTTTGCTTTTAGTGGACTTTTATCATTCGTATTATGTTGCACAGGGGGATTATAACAGCCGTAATTCACCCGTCCTTCCGTTTTTCTTTTTCTTTGTAAAAAGACTGGTCCGTTATTTAATTTAATTGAGTTTATCATTGTGTGTTTCATCATTAGTCAGAACGTATTGATGATATAACCATAAAAGCAAGGGAATTTTTTCTTTTTCTGATGAAGGGTGTTACCCAGAAACTGGTCCCAGGATGCTTGTTTAAGGTTCAGGGAAGAGCTGGCTTGGCAGTTCGGACTGGACTGTTACCATGCGGCACAGGGTCAAGACGGATTTGCATATAGCTGGGTCTGAACTGAGGTGGCAAAGTGAGCTAAGGAATGAGGATGGATTCAACCCAGATGTGTGACTGGGGTGAGTGTCTGAAAAGTTTCAGCGCTCCGTCCATCATCTCCTTGTTTTTGCTTTGTTCGCCCCAAGTTGGCAGGGTATGCCCAGACATGGGTCCCTTGCTCACTTTGCCACTGGATTCAAGCTAGCATGCCTGATTAAGTGTGTTACGCAGAAACCAATCCCAGTATGCTTGTTTACGGTTCAGGGAAGACCTGGCTTGGCAGTGCGGGTTGGACTGTTCCCATGAGACACAGGGTCAAGACTGATTTGCATACAGCTGGGTCTGAACTGAGGTGGCAAAGTGAGCTAAAGAATGATGATGGATTCAACCCAGATCAGTGACAGGGGGTGAGTGTCTGAAAAGTTTCAGCGCTCTGTCCATCATCTCCTTGTGTTTGCTTTGTTCAAGAGAGGGGCATGTTTGCTGCTCCTGGCTCAGCTCTGCTCTGGAAGGCCTCTTCTGATGAAGGGTGTTACCCAGAAACTGGTCCCAGGATGCTTGTTTAAGGTTCAGGGAAGAGCTGGCTTGGCAGTTCGGACTGGACTGTTACCATGCGGCACAGGGTCAAGACGGATTTGCATATAGCTGGGTCTGAACTGAGGTGGCAAAGTGAGCTAAAGAATGAGGATGGATTCAACCCAGATGTGTGACTGGGGTGAGTGTCTGAAAAGTTTCAGCGCTCCGTCCATCATCTCCTTGTGTTTGCTTTGTTCGCCCTAAGTTGCCAGGGTATGCCCAGACGTGAGACCCTTGCTCACTTTGCCACTGGATTCAAGCTAGCCTGGCTGATGAAGGGTGTTACCCAGAAACCAGTCTCAGGAGGATGCTTGTTTTTGGTTCAGAGAAGACCTGGCTTGGCAGTTTGGGCTGGACTGTTCCCATGAGGCACAGGGTCAAGGCTGCTTTGCATATAGCTGGGTCTGAACTGAGGTGGCAAAGTGAGCTAAAGAATGATGATGGATTCAACCCAGATCTGTGACTGGGGGCGAGTGTCTGAAAAGTTTCAGCGCTCGGTCTATCATCTCCTTGTGTTTGCTTTGTTCAAGAGAGGGGCATGTTTGCTGCTCCTGGCTCAGCTCTGCTCTGGAAGGGCTCCCTGTCCCCAAGAACTCAACCTGATCAGGTTCCAGTTTATCTGCGACAGTTCCTTCTCAAGGACTGGAATCATCTCCCTCAAGAGATGGATCCTCTCTCTGAGCCTGGGGGGGGGGGGGGGGGGGGGGGAACACAGCCTCACCCCTCCAGCTCCTACTCTTGGAAGGCACCTGATCCATTTTTTCAGAATCCAGGGCCTGTTCAGTAGACATCAGTTTAGCCTGTGACCTAGTCACAGCAAACACATCTGCAGAGATGCCCAGCATTGCAGCATGAGTCCTTAATTCCACTTTAGCCCAGGCTGAAGTTTTCAAATCATTGCTCAATAAGCATTCCACTGGAAGGTCTAAGCTAACCACAACTTTCTTTGGACCAGTTACCCCATCTCAGTTGAAATTAACAACTGCTAAGGAATAATCAATCCTGACATTGTTAGCATTGGTCACTTGGTATATCTCACCAAGTATGATCAGTTCAGGGTCCACAGGATCCTTTGTCACCATAGTGACACTTGCACCTGTGTCCCTGTATGCCATGGCCTCCTTACAATTTATCAGAGGCTGTTGTCTTTATTTGCCCAGGTTACTGGGATTGACAAATAAGGTGGCAATATCCATGCCACCATCTCAGACAAGCACAGCCTGAGCTGGAGTTCTGACTAGGCTAGAACCCACCTCAGAGCCCAAGGTTAACCCTACTAATCCCTTGTTCCCTGTACCACCACCTGCAGTTGCGCTAGGAGGCGCAGTTGCCTTAGGGGAAGTGGTGGTAGGAGGATTTTACTTGGCTTTTGGACAATCAGCATCTTTTGTCCAATGGGTCTTTACCTTACAAAAGCAACACCGAGGTTTTCTCTTGCATTTTCCTTTATTGGATTATGACCCCCCCCCCCCCTCCCCCCCCCCAGCCGCAAGATGGCCACCGAGTAGGAGCTCATCCCTGGAGCTCCCGGGTTGGGGATTACCCTTATCGGTTGCTATCCCTTTGATAACCCAGCCATCCAACTTTCCTCACACTTTCACTCAACACAATCTAAACTTGCTTACCTGTTGAATCGTTTTTCGTCCATCGAGCCTCACCTCTTTAGCTTCGACGCTCTCGACAAGATGGATCTCTCCCCGATGACAGCCGACCCTCACCTCCTCCTCTGCTGCGTTGAACACAACAGGACGGATTCCCCTAAGACGGGTGTGCCTCGCCTCGTCTAGTGAGCGATGTGCCCTGCTGCCGACCTTCTTGAGGCTGCTGCTGTGAGACGGCCCCAGCTGGGACCTGCAGCCTAGAACGGGGCCCTATTGTGAAGGGAGGTTCGCCCTCTAGCCTGGCGCTGTGACCAGGCCGGATTCTGCTGCTCCCAAACAGGCTGCTTTGATGGACCGCAGCCCACGGCCTCCCATGCCGCACCAGCTCTGCTATTTGTGAGCCCGCAGCCTCGCTGCTCTCTGATGATGACGGGGAGGCCTGCAGCCCACGGCCTCCCGAGACGCTCCAGCTCTGTTTGTCTGTTTGAGCCTACTGACTCGGTCTGCCTACCGACGAGGAGCGCTGCGGTCCATGTCCTCCCATGGCACACGGCACACCGGGCATCCTGTGGCCAGCTCTGCTGCATTTTCTACAGGCACGCTTGGTTCACAGGGTAAGTGCCACCCTGATCTCCTAACTCTGAGGCTGGCGATCGCCCCCCTTTTTGAGCATGGTCGCAGACATGAGACGGTCTCTGCTGCTTAGCCCAGCCAGCTGAGATGACACTCTGACCCTATGACGACAACGGAGGTTTCCCATCGTCGCTGAGCTGAGGCCGTGGCTCTTCGCTACTCACAGCCTGATGGGCCTTGACTTTGCCTGATTGAGGTGGCACCCATTAGATTTTTTCTTGCTCCTCTGGATTTCCTGACTACCGGTCTAGTGCCCGCCATTTCATGACTTTCTTTTTGTGCCCTTACTCAAACTGGCAGCTCCTGTTGATTACTTGCTACTGGAATGTTTTTTATCTAACTGGCTCTTTCTGGACATATCCCCTGCCTATAAATGCCTCGACTCTCTTTGCTCCCCCTTTAATCCTTCACTCTGCAGCCTTTTTGCTTACTAATCCCTTTATCTCTTACACCCCCCCCCCCCAATTGGCCACCATCTTCTATCTCTCCCTTTCGTCCTCCACTGCTCTGTTTAATGCAGAAGAGTTAGTGGTCTCCTGTTTTAAACCTTGAGCACCACCTTGTGGCCTAAATTAGTATCTGAGGGCTAGTCAGTTTTTTGATTCCAGGTGATTGGGGCTACATTGCATCTCTGGCTGTACACGGTATTTCCCCGCCGCATTCTTTTGTCCACTTTCCTTGATCCCGACATTGACGGACATAACTCAGCCCTCCTGGGGGTGAGCTGGAGGGTGAGGCGGGCGGCATTTGCCAGTAACACCGTGACTGGTGCGGCCGATGGAACTCTGACAATGCCCCCTGGGCGGAAACCACGAATGTTGTACTGACAACGGAGCCCAAGCTAGCATGGTCGATGGCCCGGTGGTTTAGGCAGCTATAGAGGAGATTGGCTCTGGTTTCAGCCCCTCGGCCGTCACCTACCCAGCTGGACATTGGACATAGTTTTTCCTCGTCTCTACGCTGTGTCTCCTTCCCTCGCCCGCCTCCTTCCTCTGTGATCCTATTGCTTCCTCCCCCTTCCTGCCCTGCTGGACTGCTCCTTTGTTCTCCTGACTGACCTTTTTCCTCTAGTCAACCCCCCCTTAGGTCTCCAACACCCCTCCCTTCCTTTATTTTCACAGATACACAGGATGTTTTTGGATTGTTTGTCCCCAGCCCGTTTGTTTGTTTATTCTTGCACTTTGACTGTTCTGTTCCCCTGAAGTACTTGCCCTCCTGCCAGTCTGCCTGACTTGATATGTATTCCTTACCCCTTTTTACCATTCCCCCTCTCCCTTCCATGCCCCATTGGACGTGTGTCTTGACTATGCTAGGCGCTCATAACTGATATTGTTTAGTCACTGTTTTTTTTCTCGTATGTTATACTTGGCTCATGTAACTGATGTAATCTTTTGTAACTTTTAAGTCGCTGATCCTCATGTAAAGCGCTCTGATACCTCCGGCTCTACCCAGCGCGATATAAAACTCTGCAAATAAATAAATAAATAAAATGAAGATGCAGGTTTTTGGGGCCCTGATGAAGACTTTTGATCTTTACCCTTATCCCCACCCTTATCTGGAGTTTTGGAATGCTGTTTCTTCTGGTCACCACCAGAGTTCTGTTTTTTCTGCTTCACCCTGGTTCTGACCCCACTTATCTGCCTTCTGTTCCAATTCTTGGGGAGAAGTCAAATCAGAGTCAGACAGGTATTAAGGCAACAACTGATTTTGGCAATTATTAAGGATCTGCTCCCTCATAATCATATTGTACACTCTCTTGAAATCATTCACTTTGCTGCCAAGCAACCAGCCTTCCAGAGCCTTAATAGCAGTATCCACAAAGTCTACCCAGTCCTGATTCTGTGCCTTATGGGTGTCTCTGAACCTAATCTTATACTGCTCAGTGGTCAAGCCAACCCCATCAATGAGAACACTCTTCAGAACTGAGTAATTGTCAGCATCCTCTTCTCTAACAGTGAGGAGCATATCTCTACCTTTGTCAGCAAAGGAGAGCCACAGGATAAATGCCCACTGCTCCTGAGGGAACCTCTGAACTTTACAGGCCCTCTCTAAAGCAGTTATCCATTTATGGATGTCATCCCCAACATGGTAGGGAGGGACACTCTTGCTCAGGTTCACTGTTGCTGCCACCATGGGAGTCTAATCCCAATTTTTTTCTAGCTCTCTGAACTTCTAAGGATTCCTTGTCTAGGGTCAACTGCTCTTGCATGAGCCTAAACCTAGCTTTCTCAAGTTCAAGCAGTTGGTACTCCCTGTCCAAGGAATGGTCCCTCTTGCTAGATACAGACTGTCCTGAGTAATGCAGAGGGAGATTCTGATCTCCTTGGTAAACTCTGCACTCTTCCAGGAGGAGTGAAGAGAGGGCCATTTTGGCCTTCCTCACCATCTCCCTGAAGATCTGAGTTGTCCAGGTGGGAATCATCTTGTTCCTCCTGACCAGGGTTTGAGTCGAGGTCATAGAAGGTGTCACCTCCTGACCTGTCCCACCCACTTTCTCCTATTCATCTTAACCAGGGGTCTTCCTAAGATCATCAAGCAGTAAGGCGTCTATGAGGCGGTGGGTGTTTGCAGTTCTCCCTGTCTTCAGCTTTCTAGAGGCACACAGGGCGTTCAATGCTTGGAATGAAAGCTCACTGTATCTAGAGAGCAGAGGGCAGAGAGCCACCGGCATCTCCTTTAGAAGACATACTAAGTGTGGTGTGGTGTTGTACCTACCTAACCTAGTGGGAACCAAATTCTCTGAGGTTGGTGAAAGGGTGTGCTAGACCCTTGACTTACCCAACCCTAAGGTCAGTAGAACTTACTTATTCTAAGCTAGTATTATATGTACCTAGTACTTAGTGGTTTTCAGTTAATCAATACAAAGATTTATCTGTTAAAACAAATCAGGCTTGAATCCCAACCGCTGCACACCAATGTGAGAAGTTGGCCTGGTATACGATGTCCACTAATTAAAGTGGGCACCTTGCACCAGTCCAAACAACCCTTATGGTGATTTAAGAGGTCAAAGATAACCTTAGAAAGCTATCCAAGAGGTAGCTGTGGAGAGCAGCCTTCAGGCTTAAAGTCTTGAAGGAATGTTAAGCAGCTTTTTTTACCAGAATGCAATCTTATTGTATTGGTTAAATGAAAGAAGAACCACTCAGCAGTTATAAGAATATATATTTATTATTATAACACCTTAAATACCTCACACGCAGATGAACACAAAGCACACAATACTGTAGCACAGAAACAATTGAAAGTAGCACTAATACACAGTGGGCTCCCGGGGGAGACCAAACCATTTACTAAAATAGTGGTATAAGAACCATGACTCGAGTCAAGACAATGTCTAGAATGTGTGGAATCGCTGGGACCTGAAGGAACCACTCAAGGTGAGTAAGTAGGGACCCCACGGAGGACGGGTGCAGTGTGAGAACACGACTGCGTGCTACGTACAATTCAATGGGAGAGTCGCAGTTGCAATTTTAAAGTTTAAGGACTCTTCCCAGTGGATTACGAGGAAACCCTTTGAAACATAGAAGGGTGGAGAGCCACCCCACCCGTGGATACCAAAGTACCAGAGTTACCTATCCCAGAGGAGCAAGGTGCATAAGGCTGAATTGGCTTTTGGAAAGTGCCGTCGTTCTCAATGGGAGTCTTCAAAGAAATGCCACTGCTGGAAAGAAGAAAAGTGTCCGGTGGAATCCGCAGGTGGATTTTTGATGGAAGGAACCTGAAAGCAGATGGGACAGAGTCTGGGTCACTCAAGAGTGACCAGGGGCACGGTAGATGAATGCCCACTGATGTCAGGTGCGAAGAAGGAGACTTTAACTCTACAGCTGCAAGGACCAGGAGACGTCGAGGACAACCAGGAGCTAGGCTGTCCCACAAAGGATGTCGAGTGCTGAGGGGTCGGTGTCCGGCGGGAGCACCAACAAGCCTTGGCAACGGCAACCCACGAAGAAGGTCAAAAAAGGTTATGGTCTGGACCAGCAAGGAGCAGAGGACTTACCACACCAAGGGGAATCAGGGCAGGCCTGGAGCAACCAGTGGAGCACAAGAAAATCAAGATTGTCCCTCATTGGACCCACAGGTCGAAGGTACAGGAGTTACGAGGGGACCTCTAGCAGTTTCACCAAACAACAGCTTTGGAGGGCACAAAGTGAAAGAAGGCCAAAGTCCTTGGTACGAAATGTGCGCAGAGATTACAGCTATCAATAGCCCAATGCACGAAGTTGGGGAACACCAACAAGCATATGTACTTGCAAATGTACACGGTGTACAGGGGTTCGGGTTACGCGGTGCCCACCAGGGATACTGGCCTCAAACTTGCCGATAGGGCATCTCGACCTCAAGGTATGTAGGAACCCACCTCCTGTGTTGATGGAGCCTTCAGTCCGCAGCAGCTCAGGATCAGCATACCGGTCAGTTGCGTTACAATGCTTGCGAATGCAGGGGAGTGACTCCTTCACCCCAAGTAAGATACTTCAGTTGTCCTTGATGCTCCACTGGTCGTACACAGAGCCTGCATGGTGCACAGGCACAGACGATGCTTTGGACGAAGAGGGAGATGAAGTCGGGCCCAGTAGAAGTCCAGAGTGTCCGGAAGGTCGAAGGTCAGTGGTTTCTTGTTCATAATCTTGTACACATCGAATCTAGGGTCCTACAGCCAGGTAAGCCCTTTTGTACCCACGGGAGAGGGTTGGACAGATTCAGGGGACCCTCCCAGAGGAGGGTCAGGAAAGGGGGGCGGTTACGCCCATGTCCTTTGTCCAGTTTCGTGCCAGAGCTGGAGCCATCGGCTCCCAGTACTGGTTTGAGCTAGACTATGCACAGTGACACCAAGTGTGCCCCTCGGGCAGACTTTCAGGCACTTTGGAAGTACACCCACCCAGCTCCAATACACTAAATCCTGTCTGAGAGGTGGTCACCCCTACCTGTGACAGGATGCCTATTGTGCTGCCTTCCCCTGCTCGAGCTTGGCTCAGCAGCAGGGGGGCGGAAATGTGTCTCTGGTCGGCAGCAACCATTTTGTGCTGTCGGGGTCGAGAAGGCTGGTACCGGGAAGACCAGGGTGAAATCATACCTCCGACACCGGTTCCTGGTGCGGAGGTATGATTCCAAGGTGTTTGATGCCAAACACAACATGTTGTTTCAGCCGTTTTCGGGATAGCATTTACCGCGAGGTTAGAATGCACCTCTACCTATATGTCTGGCTGTGACACAGACAACCCGGAGAATGGTCTCTGAAGGCTGCAGAGGGGTTCTGCCCATGCAGGGGCACCCTCATGTAAAACCCAGCACCCTGCCTTCAGGATTGTTAAGGCCTACTATAAGGGTGACTTACAGGTTTCAGGTGTAGTGATCTCTAGACATAGTAAACCTATATCTATCATAAGTGGTGCATGCACCAGCTTAAAAAGGCTGCAATGGCAGACCTGTAGTTCCATTTTGCGTGGCCTCTCATGAGTGGCTTAATACATGCTTCTGCCCATGGGAGGCCTCTGGGGTACCTATGCCCTGGGTACATGGGTAGCATATACTAGGGACTTCTAAGGGTACCCCAGTATCCAATCTGGAGTGTAGCTAAGTACATGTCAATACATTTTAGGGAGAAAGCAGATAGACTGTGGTCCTGATTAGCAGGATCCCGGTCAGACTAGTCAAAAACAGTGTAACATCAAGCAAAAAGTGGGAGTAACCATAAAAAGCAGATCCTACTTTCCTACATTTTTCAACAAGAAGACTCAGTGCAAGGAGATTGGACGTGGTACTCATACCAGCTCTAAATCCTGTTTAGGTGAACGGTAAAATATTTTCTGGATTAGACCCAGGCCTCCAGGTCTTTTAGTAAATTAGTGGCATAGAGTTTTGCTTCAGCCATCAGTCTGTAGTTTGCTGGGTTGGAATGACAACCTGCTTTGAATATGGGGTGGAGCACACTGCCTCGACAGGAATCCAGAATGATGTTAGTGCTAAAAGCGTGATTGAATAGCTGGGTGAGATGTGTTGCCCAGAAATGTTGCTTATACTTAAGCGAGTTCGGCAGGCCATTTGGGCCGGGCACCCCATCTGCTCTCAGACTCTTTGATTTCCAGAGTTATGTTTCTTTCAACCATTGACCTTCAGAATGGGTATCCTGAAACGTGAGTTTTGTTGTAGTTGTGTATGTCTCATTTGGGATGTTTATAGCCTGAAGATTGGCCGATTCAATATAAGTTATCCAATCTTCTTCTGATATATCAGCGCTGAGGTATCGATGTCTGCTGTTGGCCAATGTGTTAATTTAAGCCCAGAACGTTTGTTGTTATTTGTTTTGCTTGCGTGCAGAAGCTTAGTCCAAATGGTTATTCTGTGACTTTTTTTGCCGACCAAATTGCTTTTTTGTATTTTTTGCCTTAGATTGTTAATTTGCTTCTTAGTGAAGAAATTATGTGATGGGTCCCTTTTCCGTAGCGTCCTGATCTCCTTATTCAGGGCTCTCTTTTTCCATAAGAGAGATTTGGTAAACCAGATTGCTGCTTTACTCGATGTATTTGAGTTAGGTGATCGGTTTGGTTGGAAGTTGGTTATTAGTGCTGCTGTTAAAGGCTCCCAGCATTACCACAGTAGCTGCTGGTGAGTATCACTCGATTGGGTCGAAAAACTAGCTATGAAATCCATTATGGTTGATGCCAGCATTCCATTCCAAGAGAGCCGTTTCAGGTTGTAGGCACTCAGTGGAACTATTAAAATGTTGGTTTTTGGTGCTCTTGACGGGCATATTTGGAGTTCAATAAGCTGCGGGAAGTGATTGCTCTCTGCTCTGGATGTTATGTGGATGCTTGTGATCAATTGGAACAGTTCTGTGTCTACTAATGTGAAGTTCAGTATGGATTGAGCTGTATTTGATGTTCATGTGGTGGCTGGCGGTTGGTCTTGTGGTATTCGACCATTAAGCATAAAAATGCCTACGTTTACCTGGCCTGCAATGAATTCCTTCCCTTGGCGGTCTGTTCTGTGATAATTGGCTATGACTGGGGGTATGCACTGTGCGGCTTGCTTGTGGTCTTTATCCAACTGATGATTGTTAGTTTATAGTAAGTGCATGTTTAAATCCCCTGACAGAATTATACCTGTTTGAGGAAAAGTGTGTAGTAGCAATTTTAAGGTTGATAATAATGACTTTATTTTTTCTGCTTTGCTCTTTTGACTGGGGTGAATATACACGTTGCAAATTAGTAAGCTATCTTTACAGCTATATCTGAGAGTTGTTTGATCTTGCCGAGCTAACAGTTTAATGCATTGCGCCCAAGTTAGGCCCAAGTCAGCCTGTTCTTATTGCCATCTTAGATGAGTTGCTGTGAATATTGAAAGACCTCCTGAGGCTCTGCTCTCTTCTTTCTTTCTTAACGGGTTGATGGTACTCCTTAAAGCCCAAGATTAGCGATGGTTGCTCGGCACATGTTTCCTGGAGTAGTGAGATGTCAAAGCCTTCGAGTAAGGAGTTAAAGTCAGTCTCCCCCACCATGCTGCTAAGGCCGTTGATGTTCCATGAGCAGAATTTGTATGGGCTAATTGTTTGTGCCATGTGCTGTTGTAATCATGCCTCCCTCTTGAGTTGGGATGGTCCCCCCTGTAATAGTAGAGAAACCTGCCTCGTGTAGCTAGGAGCTACTGGGGCTGCTGTGTGATGAATGCTTAGAATTTGATGGCATTTGAAGGACTGTTCTTCTGGGCCTATTGCTCCTCTTAGTACCCCACATGTGGCAAAGTGTTGTTTGTTAGGATTTTGGGGTTTGGACAGAAAGAACCAGGTACCGCTCTGGTTCTGCTCTTTGCACAAAAAAGAGAGGTGTCCGATGCGGCATGGATTGTAAAAATAGGCATCCTTCAGATCCTACTTACCAACTAATTGTCTCTTCAGCAACATCCCTCTTAAAAGGTGGATCCCTTCTTTCTTGTAGTGTCTGTACACCAAGATTCGGTTCAAATCCCTTCGTTCTAAACAGATCTTCTTCCCCTGCCATTTTTCTGTACTTGGAAAAGTGTACTTATGAAAACTCTTCTTTCTTTGCACACTTTTAAAATCACTCACTTTAACAACATAAATTTTACTTCTTTGTGTACTACTTGTTAGATTGAGTATCAGCCCATGCGCTGTCGGCAAGACCTGCTGTAATCACTCTATGGAGTGTAATTACAGCTGCTACTTTGGATTGGCTCACAACTCCATCGCTCTGATTTCCTGGATACTTATTGGCCGGTGCTCCCAATACATCACTTCTGTTTTTAAGCCAGAAGCTCCGGCCAACTACAGTTTTTCTACGCTGTAAGTCTTTTTCTATTTCTGTATGGACTACTTATTCTTTTTTTCCAAGCGCCTCATTCCGCGCTTTACCTTAATTGTGGACGTGCCACTTTCTTTGAACACCTCCGGTCTACAGAAATGTGTGCGGCAGCTATTAAAGTGGAAGTGCATGAGGCGCTTTTACATAAAAAAGCATTTGTCAACTTGAAAAACAACTGCCTTTTTTTGTAAAAGCGCCCCATTACGCTCTTGTGGGGCAGGTTATACAATTATATTAAAATGTATTTGCATTTTCGTGCATATATTGGGCTGCAAATGCTTTTGCTTGTTCTAATTTTTACATTTCATTAACATTTAAGATCCACCGGTCGCTGCTATTTGTTTTTATTGTTAACGCGGCTCCCGCTACAAGATTGCCGTGCTTTATCTACTTTTATTTACTTTGCTGAGGACGAGCACTTCCCAGAAGTGTTTGTGTTATGTTTCATTTTTAACGTTCGCCCGCTCCACAATCGTCTCGCTTCATTTTATTTATTTTAATGGTAAGGGTGGAGCAGGTTATCCATTTTTCAAACGTATTGGTGTTATGAACCCTCCCAGTAATTTTGACAACACATGAAAGACAAACAAATGCATACCAGTATTTTTAATGTTGGCACGCTTTTCTGAGGTGCAGGCAAGTTAACAAAATTCTGAAAACTGCTCCGTGGAGTTACTTTGCGTGCTTACTTTATTCAGCTGGTCATTTCTCTGTGCTTGAGAATGCGGCTTGAAATACCCCAGCAGGATGACTAAATACATGGGACTGGCTAAGTCACACCCCGTAAGCTCCGCTGTCGCAAATTAAGGGTGAATGACCTAAATATCGATTCCAAAATATAGAATGGACAGAATATCGACTCCAAAATATAGAATGGACAGAATATCGAAAATCAAAATATAGATAGGTCAGAATATCGAAATTGGGGTACAAAATATCGATTTCCATAATATAGAATGTAAAAATATAGAATTCCATAATATCGACTTTAAAAATATAGAATCCCATAATATCGATTTTTTTTTATAGAGTTATGTATGGTAGTATATGTGTTAAAATTATGTATTATTTTTGTAATGTATGTTTAATTTATTTAAACTAATGAATGTTATGTAATTTAATTTTTGCGTAATTTAATTCAGTAGCGGGTTGTGGGTTTATAGGGGAATAGGTTGGGAAGTAATTTAATTATAGTAAATTAAATATTAATTATATTTATATGTTTAGATAATTAATTGATTGACAATTAATTATTAATTGGTCATTAATTTTTATTAATTGATAATTAATTTATATTAATTGATTATTATGTTAATTTAAATTTTGATTATTAGCAGCGGGTTGTGGGTTTATAGGGGAATTGGGTGGGAAGTAATTTAATTGTAATAAAGTAAATATTATTTTTTTTATTTATGTGTATTGATAATTAATTGATAATTAATTATTAATTGGTAATTCATTTGTCTTAACGGGTAATTCATTTGTACGAATTGCTAATTAATTTTTATTAATTGATTATAATGTTAATAGTATTTTTTATTATTGGGAGTGGGTTGTGGGTTTATAGGGGAATTGGGTGGGAAGTAATTTAATTGTAATAAAGTAAATATTAATTATTTAATTTATGAGTATTGATAATTAATTGATAATTAATTATTAATTGGTAATTAATTTGTGTTAATGGGTAATTAATTTGTATGAATTGCTAATGAATTTTGATTAATTGCTAAATGATTTTTATCAATTGATTAATTGATAATGTTAATTGTATTTTTTAGTATTGTGAGTGGGTTGTGGGTTTATAGGGGAATTGGGTGGGAAGTAAATTAATTGTAATAAAGTAAATTTTTTTTTTTTAATTAATGTGTATTGATAATTAATTGATACTAATTATTAATTGTAATTAATTTTTATTAATTGGTAATTATTTTTTTACCAATGGTAATTAATTTTTAATAATTGTAATTAATTTTAATTAGCTTTTTATTGGTATTGATAATTAATGTAATCTTATTTTAAAATTAAAGCATTACTTTCCCTACTGTTGCACTCTCAGGAGTGGGAATATTATTTTTTACTCTCCCGCTATCCAACTCTTTCCCTACTGTTGCAGTCACTGGAGTGGGAATAGTAATTTTTACCCTCCCGCTATCCAACACTTTCCTTACTGTTGCACTCACTGGAGTGAGAATAGTAATTTTTACCTTCGTGCTATCCAATGCTTTTCCTACTGTTGCACTCTCTGGAGTGGGAATAGTAACTTTTACCGTCCCGCTATCCAGCGCTTTTCCTACTGTTGCACTCACTGGAGTGGGAATAATAATTTTTACCCTCCCGCTATCCAACGCTATTCCTACTGTTGCACTCACTGGAGTGGGAATAGTAATTTTTACCCTCCCGCTATCCAATGCTTTCCCTACTGTTGCACTCTGAGGAGTGGGAATTGTATTTTGTATCCTCCCGCTATCCAACTCTTTCCCTACTGTTTCAGTCACTGGAGTGGGAATAGTAATTTTTACCCTCCCGCTATCCCTCACTTTCCCTACTGTTGCACTCACTGGAGTGAGAATAGTAATTTTTACCTTCCCGCTATCCAATGCTTTCCCTACTGTTGCACTCACTGGAGTGGGAATAATAATTTTTACTCTCCCGCTATCCAACGCTTTCCCTACTGTTGCACTCATTCGAGTGGGAATAGTAATTTTTACCCTCCTGCTATACAAAGCTTTCCCTACTGTTACACTCTTTGGAGTGTGAATAGTAATTTTTCCACCTACACTATCCAATGGTTTCCCTACTGTTGCACTGTCTGGAGTGGGAATAGTAATGTTTACCCTCCCGCTTTCCAACGCTTTGCCTACTGTTGCACACTTTGGAGTGGGAATAGTAATTTTTACCCCTACGCTATCCAACGTTTTCCCTACTGTTGCACTCACTGGAGTGGGAATAGTAATTTTTATCCCTACGCTATCCAACGCTTTTTCTACTGTTGCACTCATTGGAGTGGGAATCGTAATCTTTCTCTTCCCGTTATACAATGCGTTACGTACTGTTGCACTCTCTGGAGTGGGAATAGTAATTTTTACCCCTACACTATCCAATGCTTTCCCTACTGTTGGAGTCACTGGAGTGGGAATAGTAATTTTTCCCTTCCTGCTATCCAACGATTTCCCTACTGTTGCACTCTCTGGAGTGGGAATAGTCATTTTTACTCTCCCGCTATTCAATGCTTTCCCTACTGTTGCACTCTTTGGACTGGGCATAGTAATGTTTACCCCTACGCTATCCAACGTTTTCCCTACTGTTGCACTCACTGGAGTGGGAATAGTAATTTTTACCCCTACGCTATCCAACGCTTTCCCTACTGTTGCACTCACTCGAGGGGGAATAGTAATTTTTACCTTCTCGCTATCCAACGCTTTCCCTATTGTTGCACTCTTTGGAGTGGGAATAGTAATTTTTACCCCTACGCTATCCAACGTTTTCCCTACTGTTGCAATTACTGGAGTGGGAATAGTAATTTTTACGCTCTCACTATCCAACAAAGGGGCCGATTCCGATCCTGGAAAAAATTTCCCCGTACGAATCGTATCCGGATTTTTTTCCGTACGAATCGTACAAGTACCGTACAAACTGGCAAGTGCGATTCGTATGGGAAAAAGTCCATACGAATCGTATTGGGAAAATTCCCCCACACATCCTCGGGTCAGGAAACGTTTCCGACACGTCCCCGGACGATTTTACGTACAAATGTGAAAACTCAAGTCTGAGCGCGCAAGTACGATCCGTACCGGGCGTCCGATGTTACAACTGCATGGAAAAAGCACCGTACGGACCGACCTCCCATAGTAACCATGGAGACATGTGCCCGCATACGCGCCGAACCCCCCCCAGCCCCCGTATGTACGCCCCGCACACCCCCCAGCCCCCGTATGTATGCGCCGAACCCCCAGCCCCCCGTGTAAGTATGGACCGTGCCCCCACCCGTGTATGTACGGACCGTACCCCCAGCCCCCCCGTGTAAGTACGGACCGTACCCCCACCCGTACATACACGGCTGGGGGTACGGTCCGTACATACACGGGTGGGGGTACGGTCCGTACTTACACGGAGGGCTGAGGGTACGGTCCGTACATACATGGGTGGGGGTACGGTCCGTACTTACACGGGGGCTGGGGGTACGGTCCGTACATACACGGGTGGGGGTACGGTCTGTACATACACGGGTGGGGGTACGGTCCGTACTTACACGGGGGGCTGGGGGTACGGTCCGTACATACACGGGTGGGGGTACGGTCCGTACATACACGGCTGGGGGTACGGTCCGTACATACACGGGTGGGGGTACGGTCCGTACATACACGGGGGGGCTGGGGGTACGGTCCATACATACACGGGTGGGGGTACGGTCCGTACATACACGGGTGGGGGTACGGTCCGTACATACACGGGTGGGGGTACGGTCCGTACTTACACGGGTGGGGGTACGGTCCGTACATACACGGGTGGGGGTACGGTCCGTACATACACGGGTGGGGGTACGGTCCATACTTACAAGGGGGGGCTGGGGGTACGGTCCGTACTTACACGGGGGGGTACGGTCCGTACTTACACGGGGGGACTGGGGGTTCGGCGCGTACATACAGGGGCTGGGGGGGTGTTCGGCGCGTACATACGGGGGCTGGGGGGGTGTTCGGGGCGTACATACGGGGGCTGGGGGGGTGTTCGGGCGTACATACGGGGCTGGGGGAGTACGGCGCGTACCGGGCCCCCTATTCCGCTGGCATCGCGGCGTACTTAGCTTTTCCGGCACTTTTTGGGTGCCGTAAAAATATTGCCGTCCGGACTGCTGTGGGTACGAATCGTACTTGCTGGTACGTAAAAACAAGCCTACCTCCGTCCGGACATCACGTCCGGATCTCATTCATATGTATTTTTCAGTCGGTCGGTGTTTTTTCCGACTCGTACGGAAATGGTGTTTCCGTACGAATCGTACTTGCAAGTTTGTAGGGTTTTTTTCCCGGGTACGAGTCGGACGGAGAAAACGCTCCGACCGACGGTTCGTACCCGGTTTTTCCAGGATTGGAATCGGCACCAAAATCTCTACTTTTTTTTACTTTTTTTTAATTATGTTTACATTTTAAGCTTTTTTATATTATATTATGTATGTTTTATTTAATTGTTTTTAATATTTAATTAATTTTATATTATTTTTGATACATTAAAAAAATTCGATATTTTGGCTAACTATATTTTAACATTCTATATTTTGGAATCGATATTTTAGTACTTACCTGTTTGTAGATAGGGAGTCGATATTCTGTCCTTCTATATTTTGGTGTCGATATTTTGTGCATTCGATATTGTGTCCCTCGATATTTAGTCACTGAACCCAAATTAAGTGCATTGTGGTTAGGAAATTAGAGCTACAATGCCCCTTGAACAGACCATTTATCACCAGCCGCATCGGTCAAGCAGAGGCTTGTCGCATTCATTCTCCACAGGTCTTAAGTGACTGAAGAACAGTTTTCATGTTGTCAAATACAAATATGTACATATAACTGTAAGCTGTAGGAAAATGCTGGTAGTATAAATTGCTTCGGTTCTGGTGGGTCTCAACATACATGATTTCTTTTTTTATCTTGGCATCACCATTCGTTAACTAGAGGTTAGTTATTTTTTTTTATCTGCTTTTTGGTAACGCTGCCAACTGAAGCACTATGCTCGACATTGCAGTGTTTCCTACTCACGTTCTAATGTTTGCTTTGCCTGGAATGCAGGACATCATAAAAAGCAGAATGCGAGGCCTACAGTGGCGGCTCGCCAAGGGAGTGCTGTGGGGCGGGTTTACATTGTGCGCGCTGTATCGCTGAGTTGGCTTTGCAGCGCGCGCAATGAAAATTGTTTTATTTATTTATTTACTTAACTCGGATCCACCGTATGCCTGAGTTTACTATGCCCCACCCTGTCCCTCTCCACCGCCCCGCCCCACAGCACTCCCTCGGCAAGCAGCCACTGCCTTAGAATCATAGCTTTTTCTAATGCTAGTTGCCACTGATGTAATAATCAGCTGTATTGTGCGTTTTTGCTTTCTGATGAAATATTCAACTGCATCATGGGTTTAAAAAAAATACTTGTGTTCATTTGAGAGTATTTCGTTCTATGTGGCTTTTGAATACGTTAAACACGCGTGTAGGCCGTTCCTATTCTCTAGTTTTATCATTATTTACCTTTAACTTTAACAGTGTACATAAGTATACACTGCACCATGTTTTTTGTGTGAGACAATGCTAAAATCCAAAACAAAACTTTTTGATCACAGTTTCTGTAAAAGCCTTGCTATTTTCTAATGTATTCACATTTCATTTCTTCTGTATTTTGTTACATATAGTTCCAGAGTGTGCGCCATGGCTGCGCCTTAGACAGACGGGACGCTTGTTCAGTAACTGAGACCAACAATCCACTTACCCGTCGTTAGGGGAACGGCTCGCAGAGGGCTGCTGGGCTGTGCTTCTGAGGAGTAACATCGCCGTGAGGGAAACGGCCCGAGTAAACTCCATTTCCCAGCACTCCCCACTGTAGCGCATGCTGATGACGACGCTACTCAGCGCCGGATTGCCATAAATTTGAGCGGGCGCTCACGCAGCGCGGGACGCTTGTTCAGTAACTGAGACCTACAATCCACTTACCCGCCGTGAGGGGAACGGCTCGCAGAGGGCTGCTGGGCTGTGCTTCTGAGGAGTAACATCGCCGTGAGGGAAACGGCCCGAGTAAACTCCATTTCACAGCATTCCCCACTGTAGCGCATGCTGATGACGACCCTACTCAGCGCCGGATTGCCATAAATTTGAGCGGGCGCTCACGCAGCGCGGGACGCGCGCGGGCAGCGCCCGGGCGAAGCCAGGGCCAAGGGCGGGCCCGTCCTTGCCCGTCTGTGCCCGTGTGGGACCGGACCAGGCCCTCCATCGTGGTAGTTCTCCACACCCTCCTATCATGACCTCCCTGCAAGGATTGGAGTACATCTGCAGGTAACTCTAGTCACTCTCGAAATAGCTTTTGATCGAAACTACCCTGATCACTTCTACAAAATTTACCAGACTGTGTGCAATTTAAGTGGTTTAAAGCATCGTTTAATTTTAATTTTCTCTGATTATGGGCAAAAGGAAAGCATTGAGCTGCGAACCACCAGAGGGAATGGACACTAAGAAGCCAAAAAAGCAAACTCTTCTAACATACCTGACTGGGGCAATGGGGGCAATTGAAAAACAAATATCCTCAGTAGAACAAACACTAGCAGCTGGTACCCTGGCGACTGGAGAAGCTAGAGTGGGGGACGACCAACCCACTCCTATTAAATCTACTACTCCGACTGCGTTCGCTGACACCGGAATACCAGTTAATGGCTGTGTCCAAAATATTACAAGTGATATCATAGTGCTATATCTCCAACAGCAATAAATATCACCAAACAACACAGTAAGGGGATTGATCTGGACTGCATCCTCTCCTCTATAAAAACTTTAGACGCTTTTGTGAGAGGAGCAGTCGAGGCGATCGGATCTAGATTAGATCGGATCGAGTCCCAGGTAGCCAAATTCCTTTCGTGTAACGACGACAAGACCATCCTATCCCTCAGCCCTAGGCCCACTAGTAATGGCGCGAATAACACCAGGAAATCTCGACACTTTCCTTCCCACATTGACTCACTTGGAGATACCCCCATAACTGAAAGTAACAACCATCTTAGGGCTACAAAGACACAACAAAATCTAGTCTTGCCGTCTCATACAGTCACTGATAAACATTCCTCTTTTGCTTTTAAACCAACATCTGTAAAGGCACCACCTTCTTTACATCTGGATCTTCCTCCAGCCTGCACTCCCTATACAGTGATTTTGGGAAATGTTCCTCACTTAGGCCAAAACGATCAGGAGAGCAATGAATCACTAAGGAACAAAGCTCTACATTGGCTGGGGGACAGAGTGGGCGACACTAATATCTTGTTTGAAGAATTCAAAATGATACGCAGAATAGGATGGATTGGAAGATCTAGGAAATTATTTACGGGTGACTGTTTGGTATTGACTTTCAGATCTCCTTGGTTAGTCAGGAAAATGTTGGGGTTTGCGGCCAAAAATATATTTGAACTAGGGATTAACATACTTCCTCTAGGCTTCTTTTATCGCCCTCCCTCTGAATTAACGAATTCGGTTCATCACCAGCTCCTGCCTAACCAAAAATTTAATATCCCTGTCTATAATCGTTTTGGCGCACTCACTTCTTTAGAAGACCCAGATTGACTACCCCTAAAGCCAACAAATAGAGCCAAGATCCTGGCTGGGAACCCCGATACAGGCTTGTTTACCCCTCCTCATAGGAGCATATCTGAGACTGAGATTGAATTAGTAGCTAGAGTTCATGATACTGAGAGGCAGCCGCAAAATAAGTTAACGCAGGAGGATATTCATGCTACTGTCTCTACCAAAAAAAGCATCATGAATCCTATTTTAGCGGAAATAGAGGTACCAGGATTAGCTCATCAATCATTTATAATACCTAGGGAAGAGGAAGGACATATTAACATCACATATTGGAATATATGGGGCTTATATTCCAAAATCCACAACGACCTTTTCCTTGATTTTGTTAAAAATATGGACATTCTATGTCTGCAAGAGACTTGGGTGCCGATCACGATCCGGCAAAAACCGGGTACGAACCGTCGGACGGAGCATAATCTCCGTCCGACGCGTACCCGGTCGTCAATTTTTACAAACAAGGAATTACGATTCGCACGGGTACACCAGTACCGTACGAATCGTAAAAAAGCCCGACCGACCAAAAAAAACCTACCAATGCGATCCGGAAAAGCGCCGACCTGACGTCGGGACGCTCGCAGCCAGCCATTCACGACCCAGGAATCACGATTCGCACCGACGTCACCCCGCACGGTGAATATTTTGCGGCAGCCAAAAACTGCCGGGAAATCAGGACGACGCGAACAAGGACCACCAGTACGCGACGGACAGACGACGACGCGAACAAGGAGGACCAGTACGCGACGGACACACAGGACGACGCGACCAAGGAGGACCCGTACGCGACAGGACGACGCGATCAAGGAGGACCCGTACGCGACAGGACGACGCGATCAAGGAGTACCAGTACGCGACGGACAGACATGGACCCGAACCTACGAGTCATCCCTGCCCTCATAGCAGTCCACCTCCTCTACAGGTTACGACGCAGACGCCGCAGAAGGTCAGAATAACTAAGGGAGGGGGGAAAGTGGGGTGGGGTGGGGGTGGCACGACCAGGGCAGGCCACAAAACAACCACATAAGTCACACACCACACATGGCCTGGACATACCTGACTCCCATGCCCTGGTCACCACGAGGGGGTGGGGGCGTGTCCTGATAAGCCAGCGACCGCCACAACGGAAGTCCGTCACCACGCGAACCGGCAACACAACCAGACAGGTACGTCCCGTACCCACGCCTGAAGAGCGTGGGTACGAGTCGTACCACGCCCACACACACGTCACCCCAACAATGGCGGGACGGATCGTACCCACGTGGCAAAGGCCTGGGTACGGCCCGCACAAGCATCACATAGCGTGGGGACGGATATGTACGGACCCTACCCCCACCCCGTATGCATGGAGCGTACCCCCACCCCAACAGTGTAAGTACGACCCGTACCCCCACCCGCGTATGCATGGAGCGTACCCCCCATGCCAACAGTGGAAGTACGACCCGTACCCTCACCCGCGTATGCAAGGATCGTACCCCCACCCCAACAGTGTAAGTACGACCCGTACCCCCACCCGCGTATGCAAGGAGCGTACCCCCCACCCCAACAGTGTAAGTACGACCCGTACCCTCACCCGCATATGCAAGGAGCGTACCCCCCACACCAACAGTGTAAGTACGACCCGTACCCTCACCCGCGTATGCAAGGAGCGTACCCCCCACCCCAACAGTGTAAGTACGACCCGTACCCCCACCCGCGGACTCACGGACCGTACCCCCACCCCAACAGTGTAAGTACGACCCGTACCCCCACCCGCGTATGCAAGGAGCGTACCCCCCACCCCAACAGTGTAAGTACGACCCGTACCCCCACCCGCGGACTCACGGACCGTACCCCCACCCCAACAGTGTAAGTACGACCCGTACCCTCACCCGCGTATGCAAGGAGCGTACCCCCCACCCCAACAGTGTAAGTACGACCCGTACCCCCACCCGCGTAAGCATGGAGCGTACCCCCCACCCCAACAGTGTAAGTACGACCCGTACCCCCACCCGCAGACTCACGGACCGTACCCCCACCCCAACAGTGTAAGTACGACCCGTACCCTCACCCGCGTATGCAAGGAGCGTACCCCCCACCCCAACAGTGTAAGTACGACCCGTACCCCCACCCGCGTATGCATGGAGCGTACCCCCATGCCAACAGTGTAAGTACGACTCGAACCCTCACCCGCGTATGCAAGGAGCGTACCCCCCACCCCAACAGTGTAAGTACGACCCGTACCCCCACCCGCGGACTCACGGACCGTACCCCCCATGCCAACAGTGTAAGTACGACTCGAACCCTCACCCGCGTATGCAAGGAGCGTACCCCCCACCCCAACAGTGTAAGTACGACCCGTACCCCCACCCGTGGACTCACGGACCATACCAACAGTGTAAGTACGACTCGAACTCTCACCCGCGTATGCAAGGAGCGTACCCCCCACCCCAACAGTGTAAGTACGACCCGTACCCCCACCCGCGGACTCACGGACCGTACCCCCCATGCCAACAGTGTAAGTACGACTCGAACCCTCACCCGCGTATGCAAGGAGCGTACCCCCCACCCCAACAGTGTTAGTACGACCCGTACCCCCACCCGCGGACTCACGGACCGTACCCCCACCACACCAGTGTAACTAGACTCGTACCCTCACCTCGAATGCATGGAGCGCACCCCCACCGTGTATGTTCCAAGCGTACATATCCAGAAATAGGAGGTGTGTGTGCAGAGTCCACCCAGCAGTGCCCAGAGGCAGGAGGGGTGTGTGCCTATCACTCCCAGCAGTGCCCTGAGACAGGAGGGGTGTGTGCAGAGTCCTCCCAGCAGTGCCCAGAGACAGGAGGGGTGGGTGTGGAGTCCTCCCAGCAGTGCCCAGACACAGGAGGGGTGGGTGCAGAGTCCTCCCAGCAGTGCCCAGAGACAGGAGGGGTGGGTGTGGAGTCCTCCCAGCAGTGCCCAGACACAGGAGGGGTGGGTGCAGAGTCCTCCCAGCAGTGCCCAGAGACAGGAGGGGTGTGTGCCTATCACTCCCAGCATTGCCCAGAGACAGGAGGGGTGTGTGCCTATCACTCCCAGCAGTGCCCAGAGACAGGAGGTGTGTGTGCAGAGTCAATCCAGCAGTGCCCAGAGGCAGGAGGGGTGTGTGCCTATCACTCCCAGCAGTGCCCTGAGACAGGAGGGGTGTGTGCAGAGTCCTCCCAGCAGTGCCCAGAGACAGGAGGGGTGGGTGTGGAGTCCTCCCAGCAGTGCCCAGACACAGGAGGGGTGGGTGCAGAGTCCTCCCAGCAGTGCCCAGACACAGGAGGGGTGTGTGCCTATCACTCCCAGCAGTGCCCTGAGACAGGAGGGGTGTGTGCAGAGTCCTCCCAGCAGTGCCCAGAGACAGGAGGGGTGTGTGTGGAGTCCTCCCAGCAGTGCCCAGACACAGGAGGGGTGTGTGCAGAGTCCTCCCAGCAGTGCCCAGACACAGGAGGGGTGTGTGCAGAGTCCTCCCAGCAGTGCCCAGACACAGGAGGGGTGTGTGCAGAGTCCTCCCAGCAGTGCCCAGAGACAGGAGGGGTGGGTGCAGAGTCCTCCCAGCAGTGCCCAGAGACAGGAGGGGTGTGTGCCTATCACTCCCAGCAGTGCCCAGACACAGGAGGGGTGTGTGCCTATCACTCCCAGCAGTGCCCAGAGACAGGAGGTGTGTGTGCAGAGTCCACCCAGCAGTGCCCAGAGGCAGGAGGGGTGTGTGCCTATCACTCCCAGCAGTGCCCAGAGACAGGAGGGGTGTGTGCAGAGTCCTCCCAGCAGTGCCCAGAGACAGGAGGGGTGGGTGTGGAGTCCTCCCAGCAGTGCCCAGACACAGGAGGGGTGGGTGCAGAGTCCTCCCAGCAGTGCCCAGAGACAGGAGGGGTGGGTGTGGAGTCCTCCCAGCAGTGCCCAGACACAGGAGGGGTGGGTGCAGAGTTCTCCCAGCAGTGCCCAGAGACAGGAGGGGTGGGTGTGGAGTCCTCCCAGCAGTGCCCAGACACAGGAGGGGTGTGTGCAGAGTCCTCCCAGCAGTGCCCAGACACAGGAGGGGTGGGTGTGGAGTCCTCCCAGCAGTGCCCAGAGACAGGAGGGGTGGGTGCAGAGTCCTCCCAGCAGTGCCCAGACACAGGAGGGGTGGGTGTGGAGTCCTCCCAGCAGTGCCCAGAGACAGGAGGGGTGTAACACATGTGTGTGAGGCCGGTATTACCCACATCCATACTGCCTACAAGGGAACATGTCCCCATGAACTCATGTCAACAGACTCCACACACAAGTACAGTGATCACCAAGGATGCCACGATTGTTGCAGGTGGAGACATGGCCATGCATGCATGGCCAAAGTAGAAGGGCTCCGTCACACACACAGCTCATGTAGACACTGCTCTGCGCTAAACATTGGGAACACCCTGCAGGGAAGAAATCTGGGTACACAGAGGAAGGAATACACCCTGGGACAATTGCACCATGCAGTAACTGCTTACATGACCAAAGGAAGTTAGCCAACACCTTGTGATGGCACACAGATCCCAGGGTCCCCCCAATGAGCAGAACACTACTACATATCCCACACACCCAAACCCTTAAACACCACCCAAAACCATGTAGCAGCCCCACCAACACCAATACCACCATAGCAGTAGTGTGATAATGAAAACAAAATTAAGCTTTATTCAGCATGAGCACAATGTCCGTGGATCGCAGGCAGTTCAATATTCACAAAGCCCATAGGGCAGTCAATGATTTGCAGCTGGATGGGGGACACAGTGGGATGCGTGTCCCCTACCTTGCCTGCACAGTCAAATGGCATTGTCTTCCATACTGGTGAGGGCATCAGGAGGGGGGGGAAGCACCAGGCACCGCAGGGACATCAGGGCAAAGGGGCGGCGTTGTGGGTGCAGGGATGGAGGACTCAACCACAGGGGGTGTGTCATGGCCAAAGGCGGAGGCCAGGATGGCACTACACACCTTAGCAAGGTCCTCCAGGGACTCCCCTGCACCCGAAGGGACCTCAGGCCCCAAGGAGGGGGGGGGGTCAGAGGGATGGGTCGCAGCGCCACCGGGGGAGGGTGGAGACAGGGGGGGAGACTCAACCACCCTGACCGAGGACTTCCTTGACCGCTTGCGTGGTGGTGTAACTGTGGGGCTCAGGGACAGAGCGGCCATGAAGGAGTCCTTGGGGGAGATGTGGCCAGGAGAGCTGAGGGGAGGGGATTTGGAGGGAGTGGACTGGGTGGAATGCGGACTCCCACTATGGCTGCGTGTCACACGTTTGCCCCCCGACCCAGTGGGTGTGCCTACCTCACCCTGTGTGTGCGTGTCAGGAGGAGTGCGGTGGACCTTCCCTGCTGGTGTGGTGCCTGTGTCTGTTGATGTGGGTGCATGCCGACGTCTGGGTGTACGTGGGACAGGCATGGGAGTGGGAAGTGTGGATGGGGCAGGGGTAGGTGGGGGGAGGTCGCGCTGCAGGAGACCCACTGCTGCAGTCAGTGTGGAGTCTATGGACCTCAGCAAGTTGCGTTGGTCAGCCTGCGATGAATGAATGCCCTCCAAGAATGCCTCGATGTTGGTGAGGGTTTTCCCGTGGGCATGGAGGACATTAAGGATCGCAGCCTGACCAACCTGCAGTTGCCGCTGGATGTCCACAGACTCAGCATTGGCGGCAGCAGTGGAGACAGGGGCAGGGGGTGCGGTGCCTGGCCGGAAGGAGACATGCGGTGACCGGGCACGCTGGGAAGGGACACGAGCAAGTGGGAGGCGGCTGATGGGAACTGAGGGGGCGGTGCGAGGTGTTGTTCCGCTGTCAGCTGCTGGTGCAGCCACCGCCCACTCGGAGACATCCTCCTCGGACCTGTCAGCTTCGTATTCTGACGTGCCAGTCGACAGGTCCTCGGCCGCACTATCCTCCACCTCTGTCCCACTCGATGTGCCAGCCCCGATGTCACGGCTGGCACTGGTGCTCGGTCCCTCCGCCTTGCCTGTGTCCATGTCTCCCTCTGTGTCCCCCGACGATGCTGTGGGCAGGGTGGAGAGACAGAAATTAATCAGACAGCTGTACACATCAGTCACATGAGTCCAATCGACATAGGTAACACTACATAGCCTGAAAAGGAAGATCCCTAACATCTACTAAACAAGGTACCGATGTAGGGCATGAAACACACAGTTGGTTGAGCCACCATGCCACTGAAATACCATGGAGAGCATGAGACAATAGCTAAAGACAGGAAACGGAGTCTGACATAGCACCCAGGCCCTGGGGACAATCCAGCACTGCATCTGCACCACACAGCGTTGGCGAAAATACCGATGACCAGGGACCATATCCATGAACTTGAGACACATGCTGCATAGGTAATGCTGAAAACATGCCCAACATGACTCGGTCACTGCACCTTGCGTGTGTGTCCAGAAACATCACACACTGCCCAGACCCAGCAAGTAGAAATCAGGATTTGACACATAGGCATTGCCCGCCCCAACAAACCCCTACACGAGGCAAATTGTTGAGACACAGGTGGCACCAACATCTCATAGTCTGGGTGATAAACACAGGGGCAGGCAAAATGCAAGATTGGACGCCAAACAGCCAAGGTGCGCCTGTACAAATAATGAGGTACCAGTGCCCATCCTCAGATGAGTATAACAAGACACACAGGCACTGGCAACTGTGAGTATGAAGAAGGACAATCAGGTCAGGCTGCACAGTGGACACCTGTACAAAATAGCACGTCTATATACATGGTGACAGGGGACAATGGCACAGAGCACAACCTACGCTGTAGACACTGAGAGTGTCCACGTTTATGATGACACATACACCACTGAGGAAAAGGTGCCCCAGGGGACAGTAGTGGGCACGCAACTACATGCTACTGAATGGTAATGACTGCAACACACGTCACCATCCCTGCACTATGCGTATCGCACACTCATGCACATCATGTCACAGGCCACTACCTAGGACATGCGCGCTGTAAGGCATGACACATGAGAGACCAACTCCCATGTCTGGAGTCAGCATCAGTGCCAACTGACATGGAACCCACATGCAGTGAACTTGACAGTGCACAGGCAAGGTCCCACAACCTGTTACACACCACCCCCACACATGATGCTACAGTCATTGTTCTCGTGGACAAAGCGCCAGCCTACATTACCTTGTGAAGGAGTGACTACACACAGACCAGGGAACACATTGCAAGGAGGGGAAGGGTGGCAGGGGCGCAGCGCTATACTGGGGCAAACAGGATCTGCACAGCACCTTTAAACCCTGCCAGTGAATTCATGCTACTGTGCCCTTACAAATGCCGGTGACACACAACAAACACACATGTACCTACCCCCTTCCGGCTGCTGCATCGCCTGTAAGCGCCTCTCCAGGTCTGGAAAGACCACCGGCAGCACACGCCTGTGGAGGTGGCTCAGACGGCGGCGGCCGCGGTTCTTGTGGCTCTCAGGTGAGTCCCCCAGCAGGAGCCGTGCAATCCTCCGCGTCCAGCACCGGATATCCTGCCAGCGTTTCCTCACCTGGGGCAGGCTCCGCCTCCGACCATCCACACCCCTCACGGCACTGACGGCGGTCAGCCAGATCTGCTCCTTGGCAGTGGCGCCTACCTGTGAGGAAGAACAAGTGACACCACATCAATACACCAGCCACATGTCACAGAGAGACATATGAGTACAAATTATCTGGTTACAACAAGGCATGTCATGCAGTCAACGCATTGCACCTTTGTCATAGGGACATCATCCCCTGGTGAGGGAAAAAGCAGTACGTGCCATAGTGGGTACACAGGTGGAATGGTGGCAATGTCACAATCAATGATCAAGGCTCACACTGTGCATCACACCCACCCCTCCTGTCTCAGGGCACTGCTGTGAGGACTCCACACCCACCCCTCCTGTCTCAGGGCACTGCTGTTAGAGATAGGCCCCCACCCCTCCTGTCTCAGGGCACTGCTGTTAGTGATAGGCCCCCACCCCTCCTGTCTCAGGGCACTGCTGGGAGACATCAGGCACCCCCCCCTGGGACCCCCCCGACAGTACATGGCATGTGTGTCACACCAGGACACAATGCCTGAAGTCAC
The DNA here is from genome assembly GCF_964204655.1 of Triturus cristatus. NCBI lineage: Eukaryota > Metazoa > Chordata > Amphibia > Caudata > Salamandridae > Triturus > Triturus cristatus. Next base: position 166,774,044 of record NC_140595.1, on the reverse strand, counting down.
AGTCACAACATAGGGACAGTCTGTGCCAGTGGCCTAGGCACTCACCTGATACCCTGGTCGCCCATACAGCATGGAGTACTGTGGGAGGATCACATCCAGCAGAGCCATGTTCTCCTCCAGGGTGAATGGCTGTGTCCTCTCCACAGCCCTTGACATGGTTCCAGGAAATCAGTAGCAGCAGCTGGGTCGACGAATGCAAAGATGTGCAGGCAAGTACTCCCTCATGGGACCTGGCTGCCTTATATGTGCCCTTCTGCCCAGTCTCATGCACAGGAGTACAGAGTGATTGGTCACTCACATTTGCATCCTATGTTTCCACCAATCCCTTCAAACCTAGCAGTCTGTGGGTTCTCTATCGGTTTCATTCTCCTGCATGATGTCAGCCCCACAAACACATTGCAACAAAGTAGAAGAATTCCAACTGACTTCTGCTGTGTACCTTCCAGAACAATTTCGAAATTTGAACTTGGTCTCCATGACAACCAGCATGCATGTAGGCCTTAATACTTGTCCCCTATGTAATTTGGAGCATCACACACAGGTACGGTGCGTTTCGGGGCCCTAGGGCACCCCAAATGCATGGCAACGGCCCGTACATGCATGCCTACGTTCACTATCACTATGGGTGTCCTCGCGTATGCGTACTCGTAGTGGTACGGGCCGTACACTCGCATGTACGCTCACTATCACTACGAGTACGCATACGCGTGCAGACCCATAGTGATAGTGAGCGTAGATGCGTGTGTACGGTCCGTACCACTACGAGTACGCATACGCGTGCAGACCCATAGTGATAGTGAGCGTAGATGCGTGTGTATGGTCCGTACCACTACGAGTACGCATACGCGTGCAGACCCATAGTGATAGTGAGCGTAGATGCGTGTGTACGGCCCTATCACTATGGGTGTCCTCGCGTATGCGTACCCGTAGTGGTACGGACCGTACACACGCATCTACGCTCACTATCACTATGGGTCTGCACGCGTATGCGTACTCGTAGTGGTACGGACCGTACACACGCATCTACGCTCACTATCACTATGGGTCTGCACGCGTATGCGTACTCGTAGTGGTATGGACCGTACACACGCATCTACGCTCACTATCACTATGGGTCTGCACGCGTATGCGTACTCGTAGTGGTACGGACCGTACACACGCATCTACGCTCACTATCACTATGGGCACACGTATGCGTACTCGTAGTGGTACGGACCGTACAAATGCCTGTACGCTCGCCATCACGATGGGTACACATACGGCAGCACTCCCACAGTGATTTGGGAACATACACAGGCCCTCTTAGCAGCAGTACGGCGGTTTTTACACATCACAGTGGTGATAGGCGACACACAGGTAGGAATAGGGCGGACATACTTGTCCATGGATGGACATACTTGTCCATGGATTGACATACTTGTCCAGGAATGGACATCAAGGCATCGTCTGTGCATTACTACATGTGTGGGGCACAGGTGTGACAGGCTGTGATGTGGAACATGACTCCTGAGTGGAGAAGGCACCAGATGTATGATGAGATGTGTATAGGTGTACTGTGTGACGGTGCAATGTGTGCCAGGCATGCCCTTGACTCCTTTGACATGTGTGCATGTCGTACTGCGCACTTGGGGTGAGCGTCACTGGCATGGCACGGACACCAACACACGGAAGTGTCCCATGATGCCCGGTACAGGGGTTATGACACATGACTTGTCACTACCCACAGTGCACAATGTGACTATGTCATTTATGTGTGCGGGATTTCCATCAGGTTGATGTTGTAGCACCCTCAAAAGCTGCAGCCGTTGCAGCAACCAACATGTGTCTGTGTGTAGATTGTCATTGCACACTGTTCCGCACACCATGCCACATGTGTTATCGGATGTGAGGTGCACATGTATGCATGGGACACGGAGTAGCGTGACAAGGCCATGTCAGCATCCTCACAAGGAATGTGTGGTAAGTCATGACATGTGCACCTTCATGGCAAGGTGTGTGGGCAGGCCTAGTGTAATGTCATGTGACCTGTGGCTCCGGTGTTCCGCTACCAGTCTCTGCAATCGGCATCCTACTTCTGCTGATGTGTGGGTGTATGTCACTCCTGTCTTGCGTCTGGCTGCTCACTTGCACTGGGACACAGCTATTCCCATGGCGTGGCATGGGGAGGTTCTCAATCTCCGTGTGTAGCTGGGTCTTGGAAGGAGTGTCACCTTGCATCCATACGTGTCCTGGGCATGTAGCACATACCTGACTCCCTATGTAGCATGTGTGTATTGCCAGATTTACATGTGCTCAGTAGACATGAGTTGTTGTCGGAGTGCACTCACTCTTCCTTGTCACTTCCAAATTACTGCAGAGCGCCGCCTCTTGCCCGAAGAATTCCACACTTGGCTGCCATGCAGGAGAATGACAGGATCCGGCTCTACCGCTTCACCCAACCGTTGATTCTGGAGCTGACGGCGAGACTGGCACCACACCTGCAACCGCAGCACAGGTATCCTACGGCACGGACACCCCAGCTGAAGGTAATGGCTGCCCTACATTTTCTTGCCACGGGTACCTTCCAAAATACCATAGCTCATGTTGGTGGCATGTCCCAGAGCATGTTCAGCGGTGTGCTGCATGATTTCTTGGAGGCCATGTTGATTCACCTGGATGACTTCATCAAGTTCCCAACCCCTGAACAGATGACTGAGGTCAAGCGTGGATTCTATGCCCTGGGAGGGATGCCCCATGTCATTGGGTCCATAGATGGGACACATGTAGCTTTGGTACCACCACACGCACGGGAAGTGGCGTACCGCAATCGGAAGCACTACCACTCCATCAATGCCCTTGTGGTGTGTCTGTCCAACATGGTGATTTCACATGTCTGTGCTCGTTTTCCAGGATCAGCACACGATGCCTACATCATGAGGCGTAGCGGGATGCCTGATATGATGATGCAGCTGCGCAACGAACGGGCATGTGTTGTTGGTGGGTACAGTCTGTCTGTCCTGTATTCTGTATAGCCTACCAGCACGACCGCTTCACCACTTCTAACGATGTCCATGTGCTTCCCATGTAGGGGACGCTGGCTATCCCAACATGCCTTGGCTGCTGACACCTCTCCGCAACCCCATCACGCCGGCCCAGCTCCGCTACAACACCGCCCATGGCCGGACAAGGCGAGTGATAGAGAGGACGTTTGGCATGCTGAAGAGCCGATTCCGGTGCCTCCACAAGACCGGCGGTGCACTCCCTTATGCCCCGGCGAAGGTCTGCAAGATCTTCATGGTCTGCTGCATGCTGCACAACATGGCAGTTGAAAGAGCTGTGCCACTCATCCTGAATCAACATGACGAGGACCATCCACCCGTGGAGGACGAAGGGCTTGGCAATGGGGCTAGTGATGTGGAGGATGTGGAGCCGCAAGAGGACATCCGGACTCGGCTCATACGCGACTTCTTTGCTTAGTGGTGAGTACCAGTGTCTGAGTGTGCACGCATTGGTCCCCGTGTGGCATGCGTTGTGATGTGTGTCTCCACCTGCATGTATGGCACGTGAGTCAGAGGTGTGTGTGGGTGTGTCACTGGAGTGATGGTGGCAGTGATGGTAGTATTTCCCCAGTCACAATGATGACCTAGCATGTTGTCATCCATACATGTGTCGAGTAAATGCACATGCAAGTGGCTGTGTTATTTGTGGCTGACTTCTTGTGTGTCTCTCTTCCCCAGGTACCTGCGCATGCCGTTTGCTGGTTGCATTGTTGTGCCACTGCTATTCCTCATGGACATGACATCGTGGGCTGACTCAGCGTTACAGGCACGGACACGTTTGGAAGTCTCCATGGGGTAAGGGATGCATCTGGGGTGTATTGGTTGTGGCAGTTGTTCACGTTATATGCACACTGCCCCTGTCGATGTGTTGTTCCTCTGCAGCCATGTCGCATCCCCATGGGACACGACATGCAGCTGTGTACACCTGAATAGATGGTCTGCCTGGTTGACAGTCATCAGTGATGGGATAGTGGATTGTGATGATGGCATCAATGTGTGTGACACTGCCCTCGGACGCATACGGTTAGCATTGGCTTGACATGGTGTGGGACTTCCACATCAGCGGATCTATGGTGTATGGCAGGCTCTCCGTGTGCAGCTGTGGGTATTTAGCTGTTAGCCGACGCTTGTGTGCCAGTACCATGGCTATCACGCATTTGTGCTGCAGAAGGGGGGTGCCAGTGTTGGACCCACATGTCACTCCACATGATGTGTTCATGTGTACTTCGAGTTGCCTCTGCAATCCCGAATACATGACTAATAAAGGTGTCCCTATGCCTCCAAGGTGCCTCTTCTCAGTCAATGCTGGTGTGTTGGCACGGTGCATCCTGCATGTCTGGCATGGTATTCCCTGATTGTGGCTATGTGTCAATGTGTCGAGTGGCAAGATGCAAGCTGTGTGTGTGGGCTGAGACTGTGTATTGGGCATGATGTCCATGACTGCGTGGCTATTGTGACATGTGCCATCCCCATGCATCCAACGTTGGCCAGGCCCCCATTCTCTGCATCCACCGGACTCAAGCTTGCAGGACATGGTTCTGCCACCTGTCTACACATACCTGGGTGCACCCCAGGACACTGGACTTGATCCCTGACCTCTGCGCATGACTGTTGGTGTACTCAATGTGTGTGTCAGCACGGTTGTTCGGCCACCCCCTCAGCTGGTTGTGCCCATCACGGGTGTGTATGGTGCTCCATGTCTGTCTTGCCTAATACACTGTGACCCATGTGTCCTGTGCCAGACTCAGGCCCCAGGGTGTGGATGGTTGAAGAGAAAAGATGACTCAGGCATGTTTAGACTTTACAAGACACATGTTAGGTAATAATGCTACCAGCAGGCATCTACTCTTCATAGTGTGATTTATTATTGGGGGGGGGGGGGGGGGGACAAAGTGAGGGGCTTTCCGGGATTATGGAATCCAAAGTTCAGTAGGGGAGTTGGTGTCCTTGCCATTGGAAATCCTCAGAGTCCATGCCACAGTCTTTGTCAACATTGGTCAGCCAGTGACCAGCAGGGCCATGTGGCAGAGAATGTCTCTTGATGCTGTGATGCTGTTGCTCCAGTGGGCCAGGTGCCAGGCCAGGTGTCCTGGGAGATGGTGATGTAGCAGCCACCCTCACGGTCCTTTCCGTGGACGACCCGGCCTCCTGCGGGGAACCTCACCAGCAGGCCGTGACGACGTCTGGGATGCTCCGTCGGATGTTTCCTCCTCCTCCTCCTGATCCCTCCCTGTGGGTGGTGATGTTCTCCGCCTTCTGGCACAGGGAGGGTCGGCCATGGTGTCGGCCATCCGACGGAGTGTAGCGTGAATCCCCTGGAATGCCGTCACTTGCTCAGCCTGTCTGTCCTCCATCCTCCGTTGGTGTACCAGTAGACAGGCAATTAGCTCCGCATGTTGCTGGGCCTGCTGGGCCTTGATCCCCTCGAGGACGGACACAACCTGGGCCATGCCCGTGGTGTCCTGCCGGTATGAGTCCAGGATGTTACGGACATGGGAAAATACCGGATCCCCAGCCAACTGGTCAGGCTCGCGCCTCCGCCGTCCTCCACTCCCACCACCCCTGCCCACTTGCACCTGGCCTGCACTTGTGGGCACATGGGGTCTCCGGGACCCCTGAGGGGTGGCATTGGTGTTGTCGCCTGCCTCCTCCTGGGTGCCCGGGACACCGTGTCCCTCCTGGCGAGCCTGGCTGCATTGTGGTGTTGGGGCAGGGATCCTGGGTGTCTCCTGGGATGTGGCAGGAGTGGGGGTGGTGGTTGGCACAGTTGTACCTGACGCAGGTGCTGCAGGTGGTTGGACACCAGAGGGGCCAGGTCGGTCGGGGTCGTCCGCAGAGTGGTGAGAGTGGTCGCTGCCGGTGGGATCGGGCTCCTGCAGATCCGGGTCCTGTGAGTGTTCCCCCCCAGTGTTGGGGGGTGCACCACGACGTTGACCTGTGTGTGAGAGAGACAATGTTAATTTTGGTCCATGCAACATCCATGTTTCATCCGTTTCAAAGTTGGCACATTTCCTCTTGGAATTAGGATCGGTCTTGCATTCCACTCACAGTGCACTTGTGCATGGGTGTGTCCCTTGGGCACCACTTTGGCCCCTTTAACTATGTGTGGCACAGTCTTACTTGCTGCGTCAAGTGTGACTGCAGTCAGCAGTGGAGTGGGCAGGTGTGGCGAGCCATGCATTGGCGCCTTCCGTGTAGCACTGTACATGTGCACATGGAGTGGATCCACACACTTATATGATCCAGGTAGCTGTCCTTGTGCTCGTGAACAGGTTGTGACATGGCCCTGTGTTTTGCCATGGTGAAGAGGGGGGGTTCTGGCACTGGCCACCCTTGTCTACATGCACGCAGTCTACCTGCTGACGAGCAGACATTCACACACGCAACACGGCTGATTAGCTCTCCCTGTGTCTCGCTCCCTCTGTGTCCCCCTCTCCCTCCCTCCGTGTGTCAGCCTCCTCCCTCTGTCCGTCTCCCTCCCTCTCTGTCCCCCTCTTCCTCCCTCTCTGTCGCCTTCTCCCTCCCTCTGTGTCCCCCTCTCCCTCCCTCCGTGTGTCAGCCTCCTCCCTCTGTCCGTCTCCCTCCCTCTCTGTCCCCCTCTCCCTCCCTCTCTGTCCCCCTCTCCCTCCCTCTCTGTCGCCTTCTCCCTCCCTCTGTGTCCCCCTCTCCCTCCCTCCGTGTGTCAGCCTCCTCCCTCTGTCCGTCTCCCTCCCTCTCTGTCCCCCTCTCCCTCCCTCTCTGTCCCCCTCTCCCTCCCTCTCTGTCGCCTTCTCCCTCCCTCTGTGTCCCCCTCTCCCTCCCTCCGTGTGTCAGCCTCCTCCCTCTGTCCGTCTCCCTCCCTCTCTGTCCCCCTCTCCCTCCCTCTCTGTCCCCCTCTCCCTCCCTCTGTGTCCCCCTCTCCCTCCCTCCGTGTGTCACCCTCTGTCACCTCGGCCCAGCTTCCTGGGCACACACTGTTAGCAGATCTTTGAGTGGCCCTTGGCTTGTTGATGTGAGTTTGTTCCTGATCTCCAGGCACCCATTGGGTGTGATGTGTGTCTGTGCGCTGCTGCTGTGGTGGTGTGTGCTGCCACTCTTTCACAATGTTGGCTGTTCATTAGCTGCTGTCATGTGCAAAACAGTGCCTTCACCCCCATGTGTTGATGCAAGGCGTCCGCCATTTGCTGGCAAGTCATTCCTGTGTTGGGACACACTGTCTGTCTGGCTGTGACCTAGGCCATATGGGTAGAGTGAATTGTTGTCTGCTTCTGAGTTGCACTATGTGCTTTTTGGGGCCCAGCCTCCCGCCATCCGGGTTACCGTGTCATGTGTTGTTGTCTTCTGTGGCCTGTGACTTGACATTGTCCAGCTGGGTGCATGGGGCATGGTGGCAGCAGTGGCATGTGCGTGCTCATGGAGTGTGGTTGAGTCATGCGATGGCTTGTGGTGGTTGCGTGCCTGTTAGTGATGTTGGTTGTGGATGCCGTTCCCCCCATGTGAGGTGCGTTGTTTGTGTACTCACCCGGGTCTCGGAGTCCTTCTAATCCTTCGACTGCCTCCACCGGCAGTATGGCCATCACCCTCTCCTCCCAGGGATGGTAGTGTACGGGTCTGCGGGAGGGCCCTCCTCCGGTGGCGTTGGCCTGGTCGTGTTCATCCTGCCTCTTGGCTCGGACCCTCCTCCGCAGATCGTACCACCTGTTCTGGCATTCCTGCCTGGTCCGTCTGGTGTCCGCAACAGCATTCACAGCATCGACGATGGTCTGCCACATGGCTGTTTTTGCTGCCTGGCTGGTGTTTCTGACCAATGTTCCAAAGATCTGTGGCTCGACTCTGAGGATTTGATCAACAAGAACCTCCAACTCTCGGTTACTGAACTTTGGATTCTTGGTAGTGGGCATGATGAGGGGTGTGGATGGTGGGGGGGGTGTGGATGGTGGGGGTGGTGTGTGGATGGTTGTGGGTGTGTGGGTGTGGTTGTGCAGGTGCGTGTGTGTGTGAATGTGATGAGGGTGTGTTTGTGAAGGTGGTTGTGGGAAGGTGTGCAAGTGTAAGGTGTAGTAAAGGTTGAGGTCTAGTGCTGTGGGTTGTCTGTGGGGTCTGGCAGCAGTGGGTCTGTTGCAAAGGCTCATGGTTTGTGTGTGTGGGCCCTTTTTATTGGTCCATTGGTGGGTGTGGCTGTGTTTGAATTTTGGGTGGGTTGGTTATAAGGAGTGGTGGTGTATTGGGCCTCTGTTTGTTTTTGGCAGTTGCAGGTCAGTGAAGGTGTTGTTTTAGTGTTTTTTGGCCATGTTTAGTGGCTTTGTGCCATTCGAATGGTGTATTGTTGTGTTGTTTTGTTTTGTCCTGGTTGTGTCCGTGCGTTTTGAGCGTGTGTACGGTGTGTACATGGGCCATTTGGTTGTACGGTGCTGTCCTTGTGTGTGGCTTGGTACGACTCGTACATGCGGTTGTGATGTTGGGGCCTGGGGTGCGCTCCGTAGTTAGGAGGTTGTGTTGGGGGTAGGACTCGAACGTACTGGGATGTACATACACGGTGGTTCGACACGTACAGGGGTGGGGGTAGGACTCGAACGTACTGGGTACACGGTGGTACGACACGTACAGGGGTGGGGGTAGGACTCGAACGTACTGGGATGTACATACACGGTGGTTCGACACGTACAGGGGTGGGGGTAGGACTCAAACGTACTGGGTACACGGTGGTACGACACGTACTGGGGTGTGGGTACACGGGGGTAGGACACGTACAGGGGTGGGGGTACGACTGGAACGTACTGGGGTGTGGGTACACGGGGGTAGGACACGTACAGGGGTGGGGGTAGGACTCGAACGTACTGGGGTGGGGGTACACGGTGGGACGACACGTACAGGGGTGGGGGTACGACTGGAACGTACTGGGGTGTGGGTACACGGGGGTAGGACACGTACAGGGGTGGGGGTACGACTGGAACGTACTGGGGTGTGGGTACACGGTGGTACGACACGTACAGGGGTGGGGGTACGACTGGAACGTACTGGGGTGGGGGTACACGGTGGTAGGACACGTACAGGGGTGGGGGTACGACTGGAACGTACTGGGTACACGGTGGTACGACACGTACAGGGGTGGGGGTACGACTGGAACGTACTGGGTACACGGTGGTATGACACGTACAGGGGTGGGGGTACGACTGGAACGTACTGGGGTGTGGGTACACGGTGGTACGACACGTACAGGGGTGGGGGTACGACTGGAACGTACTGGGGTGTGGGTACACGGTGGTACGACACGTACAGGGGTGGGGGTACGACTGGAACGTACTGGGGTGGGGGTACACAGGGGTAGGACACGTACAGGGGTGGGGGTACGACTGGAACGTACTGGGGTGTGGGTACACAGTGGTACGACACGTACAGGGGTGGGGGTACGACTGGAACGTACTGGGGTGGGGGTACACGGTGGTAGGACACGTACAGGGGTGGGGGTACGACTGGAACGTACTGGGTACACGGTGGTACGACACGTACAGGGGTGGGGGTACGACTGGAACGTACTGGGGTGTGGGTACACGGTGGTACGACACGTACAGGGGTGGGGGTACGACTGGAACGTACTGGGGTGTGGGTACACGGTGGTACGACACGTACAGGGGTGGGGGTACAACTGGAACGTACTGGGGTGTGGGTACACGGGGGTAGGACACGTACAGGGGTGGGGGTACGACTGGAACGTACTGGGGTGTGGGTACACGGTGGTACGACACGTACAGGGGTGGGGGTACGACTGGAACGTACTGGGGTGTGGGTACACGGTGGTACGACACGTACAGGGGTGGGGGTACGACTGGAACGTACTGGGGTGGGGGTACACGGGGGTAGGACACGTACAGGGGTGGGGGTAGGACTCGAACATACTGGGTACACGGTGGTATGACACGTACAGGGGTGGGGGTAGGACTCGAACGTACTGGGGTGGGGGTACACGGTGGGACGACACGTACAGGGGTGGGGGTACGACTGGAACGTACTGGGGTGGGGGTACACGGTGGTACGACACGTACAGGGGTGGGGGTACGACTGGAACGTACTGGGGTGGGGGTACACGGGGGTAGGACACGTACAGGGGTGGGGGTACGACTGGAACGTACTGGGGTGTGGGTACACGGGGGTAGGACACGTACAGGGGTGGGGGTATGACTGGAACGTACTGGGGTGTGGGTACACGGTGGTACGACACGTACAGGGGTGGGGGTACGACTGGAACGTACTGGGGTGTGGGTACACTGGGGTAGGACACGTACAGGGGTGGGGGTACGACTGGAACGTACTGGGGTGTGGGTACACGGTGGTACGACACGTACAGGGGTGGGGGTACGACTGGAACGTACTGGGGTGGGGGTACACGGGGGTAGGACACGTACAGGGGTGGGGGTAGGACTCGAACGTACTGGGTACACGGTGGTACGACACGTACAGGGGTGGGGGTAGGACTCGAATGTACTGGGGTGGGGGTACACGGTGGGACGACACGTACAGGGGTGGGGGTACGACTGGAACATACTGGGGTGGGGGTACACGGTGGTACGACACGTACAGGGGTGGGGGTACGACTGGAACGTACTGGGGTGGGGGTACACGGGGGTAGGACACGTACAGGGGTGGGGGTACGACTGGAACGTACTGGGGTGGGGGTACACGGGGGTAGGACACGTACAGGGGTGGGGGTAGGACTCGAACATACTGGGGTGTACATGGACGGTGGTATGACACGTACAGGGGTGGGGGTAGGACTCGAACGTACTGGGGTGTACCTAGACGGGTGGGGGTGTACATACACGGGGGGGTACGTGTCGGACGTACGGGGGCTGGGGGGAGTGTTGGGCGCGTATGCGGGCACATGTCTCTATGGTTGCTATAGGAGTTCGGTGCGGACGATGTTTTTTCCATACGGTTGTGACCTCGGACGCACGGGATGGATCGTGATTCCTCGGTCGGACTTGACTTTTCACGTTTGTACGGTAAATCGTCCGAGGACGTGTCGGACACATTTTCCGACCCGAGGACGTGTGGGGAATGATTCCCAATGCGGTTTGTATGGACTTTTTCCCATGCGAATCGTGATTGCCAGTTCGTACGGCACTTGTACGATTCATACGGTAAAAAGACCGGATACGAGTCGCACGGGGTAATTTTTTACCGGATCGTGATCGGCACCTTGGTCGTTAAATGAAATCAGCATTAACGGTTTCAAAACCTTTCACACCCCAGCTTCTCCCTCCACTCATGGAAGACCAAAGGGAGGCTTATGCACATACATATCCAATCTTGTGATAACAAAAAAACTCACATTTGAGAATTCGAACCCCTATTACCAAATTCTTACTCTCACAAGGGATAGGAATGACATCTTAATACTTGTCAATTTCTACAACAACATCCCAAAAGAGAATGAATTTTAAGTTATTGATCAACTCAGACAAGTCGTACATAGAATTCAGATGGTCAGCTCAGGAAATGCCCAGATCATCTGGGGAGGGGATTTTAATGCTAATTTGTGCCCCAATAGTAATAACAGGATTTGTGGCATGATCGATGAGGACAATTACAACCTTACTCATTTTCCCCATAATATTCTCGGGAGTGCTTTGAACGAAACTATATTTATGTTGAACTTGAGTTTTGCAAACGAATTAGTGATCCCTCCAATCGCATTCTTACCAACTCATAACGGGAGAGGGACAGGCTCTGTAATAGATTATATTTTGACATCAAATAAACTTGGGAATAGGGTAAAGCAATTTATTACCCATAAGATCGCTATCAGCGATCACTTCCCACAGACTGTAACCATCAAGAGGAAAAGTTCCAACTCCCATAATAAACGCAAAACAAACAAATTCTGCCATACCTGCCCCAACCTTGCCATTGACAGCATGAACGGTTTTTCTTTAAAATGGGAACTAGTAGATCCAGAAACCATTACATCTTCAGTAGTGGCCAAGGCTCTACCCCATATTTTGTCTTGTCTGGATGAGAATTCCTCGCCATCATCTATCCTAGACAGTTTTATTTCCATTACAGCCATTATAAAAAGCACACTGTCCGTAAATAGGAAAAAGAGTGATCTTAAGAGTACAAAATGGTTTGATACAAACTGCACAAATGCCTACCGTACACTAAAAAAAGCGATCCATAACAGGGATAAAGATGGACTAGCTGTCCAGCAAGCAAGGAAATCATATAATCAGGCTATCGCGACCAGGAAAAAGGCAATAAAAAAATCACTGTGGGAAGATCTACACAGGGCAAGCAGCCAGAATGATGCCAAAGCATTTTGGAAAGTAATTAGGTCTCCGTTTCTTTTAACTGATAATTCTCCTTCTATAGAGATAGCGATAGACGAGGCCCAATGGGTGAATCACTTTACAAGAAGTTTTGGCTCTTCAGAGCCGTTAAATAGCATAGCCGCATTACCGCCATCTCTACATGTATACTCCATTCCTCACATTATCGAGCTATCTTTTTCACTCGAGGAAGTCCTGGTAGCACTTAATGAAAGTAAAGGCTCTAAGGCCCCTGGACCCGATGGGGTCCCGGTAGACATCTATAAACACAACACAGATCTCTGGGCCCCAATTTTGACTCGCGTTCTTAATGCAACCTCCTCGCAGGGCCTCATTAACAGCTGGACGGAATCCATCATGGTCCCTATCTACAAAAAGGGTAATAGACAGGATCCTTCCTGCTACAGACCAATCTCACTCCTAGATTCACTAGGAAAAGTAGTAGGAAGGATCCTTCTTACTGTCAGGTTGTCAGCAGCTCAACAAAGGAATATATACAGCCCACTAACCTCTGCGTAGCAGCCAGCAGGGACGATGTCGTGAAGAATAGGATTCCTTCGCCACCGAACACCTTCACCCCAAAGTGTAATGGTTTTACAGCTCTGAGGGAACGCACCCGGGGGACAAGGAACAACACAAGGGTCTTCGGGGTCTTGGGTCAGAGGGTCTGGTCTAAGAGGAGTTGCAAGCTGCCTGTAAGAACAATAGGAAACTCACATTAGAAAGGGGGGGCACTCAATCTCATTCCTTCCCTACTTCCCTCTTGTCAGACACGTACCTGAAAGGCTTACCCCTTCAGCGAACCTGTTGTTCTCGACACAGTCTCGAGTGACTCCTCTAAGCAACGTCGTCTCTGTTGTAGTCACAGCGACCGACAATTAGTTTGCCCCAACTTCCACAGTGTCTAGGAAGCAGGCCGATGTGCTGAACTTTGAGAAAAATTAACAATAGTCAGGTCTGAAATTATACGGGGATTCCCTCGGACTCGAGTAACTCACCAGGACTGGGGAATTCTAAGGAAGACACTGAATTCCTATAAGTACTCACGTCTCCACCGGGAAGGACTCGCAGCATGAAGAAAATCGGAGGCTCAGGTGAAGCCCTCCGCTCTTTTGAAGTCCTCAAGGGATAATGGCAGATGACCTCGGCAGGACGAGACTTGCAAATTGGAGGCTCCGGTTGGAATCCCTCCGCTCTTTTGAAGTCCTCAGGGAAAAAATGGCAGATGACCTCGGCAGGACGAGACTTGGAAATCGGAGGTTCCGGTGGAACTCTCCGCCCTTGTGAAGTCCTCTCAGGATATACGATGTTTTCGCTTCCTCTCTCAGGGTTGCGGGAAAGAAAGCGTCCGCTTGAAGCCAGGGTCCGGAACGGAATGTCAAGCGCCGTTCCGAGGCCTCAGAAGTGTTTTTATGTGCTTCCGACGTCACAGAGTCCTGCCCCGGAAACGGCCCAGCCTCTGGGAATTGTAGTTTTTCCGCCTTGGTTGTGACGGAACGGGAGGAATCGACCTTCGCGTCTTTGTTTTCGGCTCCGTGAGTACAGGAGCATGACAGAACCCCCTCTTAAGGAACGTCGTCTCGGCGGTCGTCCTGGTTTACCAGGGTGAGTGTCATGGAATTTCTCTACGAGATCAGGGCAATTAAGGTTCTGTACCGGTTCCCAGGTTCTATCCTCCACTCCATAACCCTTCCAGTCCACCAAGTACTGAATCCTACCCCTTTTCAATCGTGAATCTAGGATTTCTTTCACCTCGTATTCCTCTTGCCCGTCGATTGCAATCGGGGGGGGTCGTTCTGGCAATCGAATGTGAGTAGGGCATGGTTGGAGCAAGGATACGTGAAACACTGGGTGTATTCTCCATGACGGGGGTAAGGATAGTTTCACGGCTACAGGGTTGATTACTTCAACTATGTTATAAGGACCTATGTATTTCGGTTTGAATTTGTTGGCCCCTTTTAAATGTAAGTTCTTTGTAGCCAGCCAGACCATGTCCCCCGCCTGATATTCGGGTTCTTTTGTTCTTTTGCGATCTGCAAATTTCTTTTGCGCTTCCTGTGCCTTCTTTAGGTGTTGTTTCGCTTCTTGTAACACAGTGCGCAGATGTGTGTGATGTTCTTGTATGCTAGGGACTGGTGTTTGGATCGGCCAATCAAAAGAGAGCATGTTTGGGTGGTACCCGTACAAACAGAAGAATGGAGAACATCCCAACGTCGAATGATCAGAGTTGTTGTACGCAAACTCTGCCGTCCAGAGAAGGGTAGTCCAGCTGGTAGCGCTCTGAAGGGAAAAACAACGAAGGTATTGTTCCACTGTCTGATTGAGGCGTTCTGTTTTCCCATCCGATTGAGGATGGAAACTGGTAGAGAGCCTGGCGTCGATGTCCATGACCTTGCATAACTCTCTCCAAAACCTAGAGGTGAATTGGGATCCCCTGTCTGTGATTAGAACGTTGGGTATGCCATGGAGACGCACGACATGCTGGAGGAAAGCAAAGGCCAATTCGGAAGAGGTAGGGAGCCCTTTCAAGGGTATGAAATGCCCCATTTTAGTTAAATGGTCCACCACTACCAGCACTACTGTGTATCCATTGCAGGGGGGCATTTCCACTATAAAATCCATTGAGACTGTGTGCCATGGCCTGGGAGGGATCGGTAAAGGGTGTAGGAGTCCCACGGGTTTCAGGTGTATCGCTTTTCCTTGAGCGCATATCGAACACCCACTAATGTATTCCTTGGTATCTTTCTTTACCGTCGGCCACCAGAAGGAGCGTTCTATACTGGCAATGGTTTTTGAGGTTCCCAAGTGTCCTCCTAACGCTGTATCGTGGGCCCAGGCCATGACCTGTCTCTGTAAACCCGTCGTGGGTATGTATAGTACTTGCGAGTGGTACCATAAATTATTATTTATGACTCTGAGTTCAGGTTCCTCCTGAATCCAACCCCGTTCATCCATAGCTGCCAGGGCCGTCTTAACTTCCTCGAGAAAGTTCTGGGAGGTTAGTACTGCGAGGGAGGAGTCCGCTATGGTACCTTCTGCTAGGATCAAGGGAGGTTCCTGCGTTTCCAGGTCTCCCTGTGTCTCAAGGTCTTCAAAGCGAGAGAGCGCATCTGCTTTCCCATTTTGGGAGCCAGGTCTATATTTGATGACAAAATCATAATCAGCAAAAAACAAGGTCCAGCGAAGCTGGCGGGGTGTAAGAGCTCTCGCTGTCTTAAGGAACAACAGATTCCGATGATCAGTGTATATCTCGATGGTATGTTGTGCCCCCAAGAGATAATGGCGCCATTCTTCACAAGCCCGTTTGATGGCGAGTAATTCCTTATCCGAAATAGAATAATTCAGTTCATTGGCTGTCAGTCTTTTTGAGAAGTAGGCCACCGGGTGCAACTGTCCCGTTTGGGGGTGTCGCTGGGATAATACCCCTCCTAGGGCGTACTGGGACGCGTCTGTTTCTACCACAAATGGGAGAGAAGAGTCAGGATGTCGTAGGATGGGGGCCTGGGTAAATCTGGATTTCAATTCTCGAAATGAATTTTCGGCCTCCTCTCCCCACACAAATGGGGCATGTTTTCTGAGCAATTGTGTTATGGGCTGGATCACCTTGGAGAAATCTTTGATAAAACGCCGGTAATAATTCGCGAATCCCAAGAAACTTTGGACTGCCTTGACATGCTGAGGAGTTTTCCAGCGGGTGATCGCCTCCACCTTAGTGTCATCCATCTGAAAACCCTCTGCATTAATCACATAGCCGAGGAAGGCTACTTCAGGGACATGGAACAAACATTTTTCCAGCTTGGCGTATAGGGAATGTTGTTGAAGTCTTTCCAAGACGGCTGTCATATGCTTGATGTGTTCAGTTAGACAGGGAGAGTAGATGAGGATATCATCTATGTACACCACGCAACAGACTTCCAGAAGGCCTCTCAACACCTCGTCCATGAAATATTGAAACGCCGCTGGGGCGTTACAGAGCCCAAACGGCATCACTCTGTACTCAAACAGTCCAAATTTGGTTCTAAAGGCGGTCTTCCACTCGTCTCCGCTCTTAACTCTGACGAGATGGTAGGCACCCCTCAAGTCCAACTTAGTAAAAACTCGGGCCCCTTTCAGTTGGTCCAAGAGAACCGGGATCAGAGGGAGAGGGTAGCGGTTTTTTACTGTGACTCGATTCAACGCGCGGTAGTCTATGCAAGTCCGCAATTCGGCACAATCTTTCTTCGGAATGAAGAAAAGAGGGGACGAGGCTGGTGAGGAAGAGTGTGTGATGAATCCAGAAGCCAGGTTTTCTTCTAAATACTTCTTTAGGTATAGTGTTTCAGGCTCTGTCAAAGCGTAAACACGACTGCACGGAATGTCGGCGCCGGGAATTAAGTCAATCCTGCAGTCGTGAGTCCGGTGCGGAGGTAGTTGCGTGGCCTTCTGTTTGTTGAAGAGAGACTGGTACTGCTGATAGGCCTCGGGTAGCCGGTTGGTTTTCGCTGGGAGTGATGGGCTACATGCGAGGGCCACCAATACTGTGAGGGACACGGTGTTGGTCTCTGGTTCGGAATTCTCTTCTGTGCAGTGTACCTTGCAATACTGGGAATTCAGAGAGACCGTGCGATCGGCCCAACTAATCTTGGGGTCGTGCAGAATAAGCCACGGTATGCCTAGTATGAGCCGAAACTGGGGGGCATCAATTAGATCAAAAGAGATGCGTTCATAATGTTCCTTCCCGAGTTTCATCAGAAGGCGATGTGTATGGCTTACAACGGGTCCGGATGTCAATTCGGAGCCATCCACAGCTCTCACGTTGTCAGGGATCTTCTTTCGTTCACTTGTTACTCCAAGGTGTTTTGCGTAGGTTTGGTCCATATAGTTTCCTGTTGCCCCGGAGTCGATTAAGGCTTCTACTTTCACTGGTTTTGACCCTATAATCCACAAGGAAACACCTACATACAGATGTGCTACGGCAGGTTGGAGAGTGTTTGCTATGAGGGAGGAGATCGGTAAATGTAAAGGACCCGACCCAGAGATCTCTGGCTGGCTCGGGTTTGCTAGTTTTCCGATGGTTCTGGGCTCTCCATGGATGCCACGGTCTTTGGGGAGCTGCTCCGTTCGGGTAGTTGAGCTCGTGCTTGGCATTCACGTATGAAGTGTCCTCCTTTGCCGCAATATAAACAGAGTTTCAGTTTTCTCCGTTTTTCTCGCTCTTCGGTCGTTAAGGGACCTCTGATCCCCCCTATTTGCATTGGTTCAGGTCCGTCGGTCCCTTTGGGGCGTTCTTCTAAGGTGTTTCTAGGGCGCGGAACGAAGGGACGCATCTCCCCACGACTCCGATCCCCTTTTCTCTCCAGCAGTCGGTGATCCAATTGGACTGTTAGATCTATTAGTTCTTCGCACGTGGAAGGCAATTGAACCACCTGTGCCAAAACGTCCTTCAATTCTCCTCTTAACCCCTGGTAAAAAAGGGTGGTTCGTTTCTCTGGTGGCCAATCCGTTTCAACCACTAACCTGTTAAACGAGGTAATGTACGTTAAGAGGTCTTGTGACCCCTGCCTCAGTGTAAGGAGTTCGCGATCCAGGGACATCATATGGGACTTTCTATCAAATAGTTTCCTCAGCTCCACACAAAAATCCCCAAAATGATGCAAGACTGGGTCGTTTCGTTCCATTAGGGGTATGGTCCAACTCGACGCATTTCCTCCCATGTAGGACATCATGAAGGCGGTTTTGGCCGAGTCCTCTTGAAAGACTGTCGGTTTACATAAGAAGTGCAGACGGCATTGATTGAGGAACGTTTCAAACTTTTTTGGTTCTCCATAGAAGCGTTCTGGTGGCGCTAAGGGTATACTGAGCTTTTGGATCACATGGATTGTGGGAGCAGTCTCGGAGGTTGATGGGGGACTAGGAGAGGCTGTGAAGATACCACCCCCTCGAGGATCACCTACGGAAGGGAATCGGGTCGAGTGAGAAGGGGGTTGTAGGGTTGCCTCCTTGATGTAGGAACTTGGACCCCTACGGGATAATCCAGCGACTTCCCTACGTAAGGAATTCACTTCTTTACGTACTTCTTGATTTTCTAACCGTGAAGTTTGTACCTCTTGTTGAAGAGCGGTTAGACTCTCCAACAATGAGGACATCACAACATTGGTGTCCATCGTCCGGGCTGGGCGTCTTTCTTGGGCTTGACAATCTGTCAGGTTGTCAGCAGCTCAACAAAGGAATATATACAGCCCACTAACCTCTGCGTAGCAGCCAGCAGGGACGATGTCGTGAAGAATAGGATTCCTTCGCCACCGAACACCTTAACCCCAAAGTGTAATGGTTTTACAGCTCTGAGGGAACGCACCCGGGGGACAAGGAACAACACAAGGGTCTTCGGGGTCTTGGGTCAGAGGGTCTGGTCTAAGAGGAGTTGCAAGCTGCCTGTAAGAACAATAGGAAACTCACATTAGAAAGGGGGGGCACTCAATCTCATTCCTTCCCTACTTGCCTCTTGTCAGACACGTACCTGAAAGGCTTACCCCTTCAGCGAACCTGTTGTTCTCGACACAGTCTCGAGTGACTCCTCTAAGCAACGTCGTCTCTGTTGTAGTCACAGCGACCGACAATTAGTTTGCCCCAACTTCCACAGTGTCTAGGAAGCAGGCCGATGTGCTGAACTTTGAGAAAAATTAACAATAGTCAGGTCTGAAATTATACGGGGATTCCCTCGGACTCGAGTAACTCACCAGGACTGGGGAATTCTAAGGAAGACACTGAATTCCTATAAGTACTCACGTCTCCACCGGGAAGGCAGGACTCGCAGCATGAAGAAAATCGGAGGCTCAGGTGAAGCCCTCCGCTCTTTTGAAGTCCTCAAGGGATAATGGCAGATGACCTCGGCAGGACGAGACTTGCAAATCGGAGGCTCCGGTTGGAATCCCTCCGCTCTTTTGAAGTCCTCAGGGAAAAAATGGCAGATGACCTCGGCAGGACGAGACTTGGAAATCGGAGGTTCCGGTGGAACTCTCCGCCCTTGTGAAGTCCTCTCAGGATATACGATGTTTTCGCTTCCTCTCTCAGGGTTGCGGGAAAGAAAGCGTCCGCTTGAAGCCAGGGTCCGGAACGGAATGTCAAGCGCCGTTCCGAGGCCTCGGAAGTGTTTTTATGTGCTTCCGACGTCACAGAGTCCTGCCCCGGAAACGGCCCAGCCTCTGGGAATTGTAGTTTTTCCGCCTTGGTTGTGACGGAACGGGAGGAATCGACCTTCGCGTCTTTGTTTTCGGCTCCGTGAGTACAGGAGCATGACACTTACGAGGTTGCAAACTTGGGCCACAGACAAGAACATACTGTCTGATCTACAGTTTGGTTTTAGAGAAGGCCTGGGGACAATAGACCAGGGACTCAACCTTGCCATTCTGCTGGGCAAATACACGAGGGCGAAGAGAGGAAAACTCTACCTTGCGTTTGTTGACCTCTCTTCGGCCTTCGATTGTGTTGCTCATGGTAAATTGTGGCGTATTTTAAAGGAAATGAAAGTGAAGGAACCCCTAATAGATTTTTTGAAAGCCCTTTACAGCAATGCCTCAGCGAGAGTCCGATTTGGAAGAGCGGGAGAATGTACTTCATCATTTAAAGTACTTAGAGGGGTAAGACAGGGGTGCGTCCTGGCTCCATTCCTTTTTACTCTGTACACAAATGGTCTTGAGAAGGCCTTATTGGATGGAACCCAGGACGTTCCCCAGGTACAACAAATTCTGACCCCTAGACGCATACCAGCATTACTGTATGCAGATGATGCTGTGATTCTAGCTAGGACGCCCATAGCTCTCCAGAAGGCACTGGAATTGTATAATAAATATATGCAAGGCATTGATTTAAATATTAATATCTCAAAAACTTTTGTGATGAACTGTGGCAAAGGTAGCAAAAAGAGTAAAGATATCTACCTAAATGGGAACAAACTGGCTACTACATCTACCTACTCATACTTGGGAATACTCGTAGACGATAAGGGCTCATGGAAACTGTAGGAAGGTGGATATCTGACTATGGTTACCCCCAACTTTTTGCCTAGTGTCTAGCTGGTTTTTCGACTTAGTTGGCCTGAGATCCTGCCATTCAGGGTCTCAGGCTGTCTGCTCTCTCTTTAAAATGGACTCCATGTACCCTAGGTACATAACCAATTGGTAAGGATCACCTTATTGGACCCTGTACAGTGTACCCTAGGTACCCAGGGCATAGGTGTACCCTAGGCCTCCCAGGGGCTGCAGCATGTATTATGCCACCCCTGGTCTGGCCTTCCAATCAGACACAACTGGCTGATCACTCAGCTGGGGCAAGGTCGTGTAATCACCCCTTGCTTAGATATAGTATGCCTATATCTACCCTTATATATAGACACATGTGTACCTATCAGTCACTCCTATGGCAGGCCTTAACAATCCTGGAGGCAGAGTGCTTGGTAACATGTGAGATGGTGCTCTAGCATGAGCTGAGCCTGTCTGCAGCTTTCGGAACCAAGTCCTTATAGCTGTTCTATGATATAGCCTACCATATACTCTTAAAGTGCCTTATAATCTTAAACGGTTATGGTAACTATGGTTTGGCTTTATCAAAACATGTCGTGTAAGGTGTCTAACACTTTGGAATAATACCCCCATACCATTTCTGGTGATGAGGATATTATTCCTCCCTTCTAGAGGGAGAGACATGTTAAAATCCTACTTTGCTGTTTAACTCTAACCAAAGCCTCAGCATCACAAAATGGATGCTGCTGCCACAGACACAAGTCTGACCTCCTGCTGCTGGGAGTGATCCCAGCCAGGGAGGCCTGGACAATAGGTTTCCTGCTTGGGGAGGTGCTAGCACCTCCCCAGACAGCCTTTAGTGTATTGGGGCAGGGTGGGCTGAAAGGAATGAGACATGCCTGGGGCACACAAGGTGGTCCTTGCATAGTCCAGTTCAAACCGGCGCTGGGGCACTCCAGCCCCAGCTCTGGCGCGAAACTGGACAAAGGGAAGTGGGTGTATCCACCCCCTCCCAGGTCCCACCCATAAGGCGTGACCTAGCAGGTATCCCAGCCCCCCAGATTAGTATAAGAGTGGGAGTTGGGCCTCAAGACTTTAGATTATCCTGAACCTGCAAAACTGAACAGAAACTCTGGACCTTCGACATTCGACGAAAGAAGAAGACTGAAGAATCTCCCTTGTAGCCAAAGAGTGGCTACCCTGTGCAAACAGGCACCATCAAGAGACTACCCTTTGCTTTGCGACCGTTCTACGAGGAACCGACTGCAGAGCCCGACCAGAGCCTTGACTTCCAGACTTCTCCGACCCTCATCCACATCTGCAGCAGAGCTGAGATCCGTGGAGGCGACGAGCGACGTGGGACCGGCTACCTGGGAAAAGTGGCTAGTAACTTACAGCGCAGCTTCTGAGGTACCCTCGAAGTTGTGCATCGGGGATTGAGAAACCCCAACCCCAAGCACCATCTGCACCGAAGATCAGCCCCCCACACTCCACGAGTCCTGCGTGGGGCCCTTCTGCATTTTCCTGCTTGCCGCGTCTGTCCGGTTGCTTGCCCGCTGGCTAGTGGCCTCTGTGATGACGCACCCTGAAATCTTCTGCGCTGGTTTGGCTCCTCCAGACTGGCTCCCGCTTCTCTGCAAAGAAGAAGCACCCCAGACCTTCCTGGTCTGCACCAGAAGCAAGTCCTTCGTTCTTCGTGGGTTCCGCTTGCCAAGGCTTGGTGAGTCCTAGTACAACTTCGACGCCGCCGACAGCAAGAGCCTTCGTGGGACAGCTCGCCTCCTGGTCCTGGTCGTCCTCGACGCTTCCTGGTCCTCCTGGCTGCAGCGACAAGCTTCACCTTCACCTGCAAATCTTCACGACATCGCCTGGTTCCTTCCTGGTTCCACGTGGTCACTGGCTAGTGACCTTGACTCTGTCCCTTCGGCTTGCAGGTTTCTTCTCTTCTTGATCCCAGCCTTGGGATCCACCGGACACTCTTCACTGACTGCCTGTCAGCATCTTTCTTCAGGCATCCATAGGAGTCGATGACGAAAACGACGCATCTTCACCCCTATGCACCCACAGCCTGTGGGCAAGGTAACTTGGGTACCCCGGTGCTCATCAGGATAGTGACTATCCTAGTGTTTAGTTTTGAAGTCTCAACTTCCTAGCTACTCCGGAAGTGTCCTAAATCTACCGTTTTCTAAACTGTACTATTGCTATTGACTTTTACGCATTACGCGTGAGTGTTTCCACTCTGCACACGAATCCCGTGGGCCTCCCACTTCCTAACTAACGCTAGTGTAGTGTAGCCCCAGCGATTCCCTAGGCCTAGGCCTATTCTATTTCCGTGACAGTGGTTCTTATACCACTTACTTAGTATATGGTTTGCGTGGCCCCTAGGGCCTAACTGTATTACTTACCTGTGTGACTTACTGTATGCATTAATAAGACTGTGTTGTACTTACCTCTAATCTCATAAAGAGTGCTGAGGGTTTGCTTAGAATAAATACACTTTATTTTATATATATATATCTGTTGTGGTGTCCTTTCATTTGGTATTCAAGGGATTATATATGGTATCACAGCTGGCTTCACATGCCATTCAGAGTTTAGCCTAAGACTGCTCTTGTCCATGCTACCACTAGGATAGCTGGTCTATAAGGTTGACTTTACAACCAATCACCATAAGGGTATTTGGACTGATATAAGGTGTACACTAGAACTAGTGACATCATACATCAGGCCAACTTCTCACATTGGTGAGCAGCGGTTGGGATCTGAGCTTGCTGTTGTAATACCATTGTAATCTTGAGATACTAAATTGAAAGATCACACAGATATTGTCTAGGTACATATAACATAGATTATAATACTTAAGTCCTACTGGACTTTGTAGTTGTAGGTTGAAGGGAGTAACACACCCTGACTACAACTACTAGAGAGGTTTAGTAGATACAACTAGTGTAGGTAGGTGCACACACCACACCCTCACTAGATCATGTCTCTGAGAGGAGATCAAGTAGATGCTCTCTCAGGAGGATCAGGTCTGCAAAAGATCCCCTCTAGATATGATACCTTAACATTCCAGGAGATGAGACACTTGTGTACCTCCAGAGGAATAAAACAGGGTGCAAACCCTACCCTCCTTCAGTTAAGACAACTCCTAGAGGAGTATGATGCTCTTAGGGCATCTCAGGCAGGTGCCCTAGGCACAGAGGAGGGTCTACCCACCACAGAGGAGTCAGATGGGGCTTCAGATGGAGAGGTAGACAGCCAGGGCCAAGTAGGAAGACTTAGCCAGGCTAACCTAAGTTTACATGGGAGTTTGCATGGGGTCCCCCCATACAGACCCACAAGTAGGCTTACACAGAGAAGCAGGAGGGACAGATCCCCTTCAAGGGAATCCATCCACTCCCATGTCTCTAGCATCTCTAATGCTTCCTCTCACAGGGGAATGACTTCACCTGAGAGAAAGGAGCATGCAGCCAGAATGAGGGAGGCTAATCTGAGGATTCAGAGGGAAGAACTTGCCCTTGCCAAAGAGAAGCTTGCTCTGGCTAGAGAACAAAAGTTAAGTGGGTTAGAACCCACTGGTGGCAGCAACATTCCTAGAGATAGGGATAGGTCTTATGACCATAGAAACCTAAGCAAGATAGTCCCCCCATATCAGAATGGGGATGACATCCACAAGTGGATGACTGCTTTGGAGAGGGCCTGCAAAGTACAGCAGGTTCCCCAGAGTCAGTGGGCAGCAATCTTGTGGCTCTCCTTTTCTGACAAAGGTAGAGACAAGCTCCTCACAGTCAGTGATGAGGATGCAAACAATTACAAAGTCCTGAAGAGTGCTCTGATAGATGGGTTTGGCTTAACCACTGAGCAATATAGGTTGTTGTTCAGAGACACCCAGAAGACACAGACACAGGACTGGTCTGATTTTGTGGATTGTGCCACTAAGGCTTTGGAAGGTTGGTTAAATGGCAGCAAGGTGCAGGACTATACAGGATTGTACAACTTGATTATGAGGGAGCAGATCCTTAGTAATTGTCAGAACCAGCTTCTCCATCAACACCTGGTAGACTCAGATTTGACCTCTCCCCAAGAATTGGGAAAGAGGGCAGATAAATGGGTCAGGACCAGGATTAGGCCTAAAAATCAGGGTGGTGACCAAAAGAAAGATACCACCAAGCCTCAAGAGAAGGGTGGGGATAAAACAAAAGAGAAATCTTCCTCAGGGCCCCAAAACTCCACACAGGGTGGTGGGTCCCAAGCTCCCTCCTCTACCACAGTTAAAAAGCTTTACTGCCATGTGTGTAAAACACCTGGGCATTGGAAAACTGACAGCAGTTGCCCACAGGCTAAAAACAAAACTGTTCCTCCAACTACTCCTGTCACACCACCTATTACTGTCAGCAGTAATCCCCCAGGTGGTGGGAGTGCCCCCAAAAATTTGGTTGGGTTTTCTTGGGGAACACAGGGGGACTCTGGCTTAGCCAATTCCCCTACAGCAGCTACTCTTGTCTGTGATGGTGGCATGGGGTTTGCCAACTTCACTGCCTGTCCCAACACTTTGGGTAGGTACAGACAGGAACCCTACATCAATGGTAGAAAAGCTGAGGCCTACAGAGACACTGGAGCTAGCATCACTATGGTGGCCCATAGGCTAGTTCCCTCTGAGCAGCTTTTGCCTGGTTTCTCATACCAGGTAACTAACATTGATGGCAAACAGAACAGTCATCCCATGGCAGAGGTATGTCTCAGCTGGGGAGGGGTCACTGGCCCTAAAAGGGTGGCAGTGTCTCCAACCTTGCCTGTGGACTGCTTACTGGGGAATGACTTAGAACTCTCAGCTTGGGCTGGAGTTGAACAAGACACCCATTCTAAAATGGTAGGCCTTTCACAAAAGGGTAGTGGGGTTGTGCCAGCCACAACCCCTGTCCAAGTAGATTTCCTCCCTGAAAAGGTTGGAAGGGCAGTGGTAGCCACAGCCCAGGCAAAGACAGACTTCCCTGTAGAGACTGGCAGAGCTGTGACAGTCACAGCTCAAACCCAAACTGAGTGCCTCCCTGAAAAGGTTGGCAAGGCTGTAATGGTCTCAGCCTATACTCAGACTGACATAGGTGTAGTGAAGCCTGAAACTATGGATCACTCCACACAAACAGAGAGTAGTGGGGAGGAAGAAAAGTCTCCCTCTCCCCAGACATTAGGAAAAGGTCAGCCTCCTCAGGGATCTGACCTCACCCCTTGTGAAGGAACTGCCCCAGAGGTAGCCAGGCCTGGCCTGGCAGAGCCTCTGATGTCAGTGGCCCCTTCCAAGGTGGGACCCAGTCTGGTGCAGGTAGCCTGCCTCTCTCTACCCTGCCTCAGTCAGCCCAGGGCTGCAGAGGTCAGGGAGGCCAGTGGACCCCAAGAGGGCCCCTGTCCACAAGAACCCCCCAATCAAAAGAATGAGGATTGCCTGGCTAGTAGCCCTAGCCAGGTGATGGGTAAAAACATTCCTGAGGGATCCCCTTTACAGGTAGTTAGGGACCTCCCCCAGAGGGATTCTGTTGGGCACAGGCAAACCTGGGACCTTAGGGCCCCAAACCTGACCTGTCCCTCCAGTAAGCCCACAAAAGGGACCCAGCCTCCAGCTTTAGGTAGCCAGAGGCTGACCCTGAGAGCACAGTGCAACTCAGTGAAAGAAAGAAAGGCATCCATGGTGGAGGATGATTGGAGGAAGCTGAGGCCTCACTTTGAGGACACTCACTTCAGTACTCCATCTCAACACCAGCCTTTTACTTTGCAAAGACACACCCAAGGTAGAGATTCCCTATGGTGGAGACCCTATCATACCTTTAGGATGAGGGATTGCTTAGTGGACCATGAGACAGGGGGTAACCATGCCAGTGCTGGTTCTTCCTTATATGGCCACTTAGACAATAGAGGCTTACCTTGTCAAGGCCAGCCTTATCTCCTTTCGTTTGGGGGGGGGGTTGTGTAGGAAGGTGGATATCTGACTATGGTTACCCCCAACTTTTTGCCTAGTGTCTAGCTGGTTTTTCGACTTAGTTGGCCTGAGATCCTGCCATTCAGGGTCTCAGGCTGTCTGCTCTCTCTTTAAAATGGACTCCATGTACCCTAGGTACATAACCAATTGGTAAGGATCACCTTATTGGACCCTGTACAGTGTACCCTAGGTACCCAGGGCATAGGTGTACCCTAGGCCTCCCAGGGGCTGCAGCATGTATTATGCCACCCCTGGTCTGGCCTTCCAATCAGACACAACTGACTGATCACTCAGCTGGGGCAAGGTCGTGTAATCACCCCTTGCTTAGATATAGTATGCCTATATCTACCCTTATATATAGACACATGTGTACCTATCAGTCACTCCTATGGCAGGCCTTAACAATCCTGGAGGCAGAGTGCTTGGTAACATGTGAGATGGTGCTCTAGCATGAGCTGAGCCTGTCTGCAGCTTTCGGAACCAAGTCCTTATAGCTGTTCTATGATATAGCCTACCATATACTCTTAAAGTGCCTTATAATCTTAAACGGTTATGGTAACTATGGTTTGGCTTTATCAAAACATGTCGTGTAAGGTGTCTAACACTTTGGAATAATACCCCCATACCATTTCTGGTGATGAGGATATTATTCCTCCCTTCTAGAGGGAGAGACATGTTAAAATCCTACTTTGCTGTTTAACTCTAACCAAAGCCTCAGCATCACAAAATGGATGCTGCTGCCACAGACACAAGTCTGACCTCCTGCTGCTGGGAGTGATCCCAGCCAGGGAGGCCTGGACAATAGGTTTCCTGCTTGGGGAGGTGCTAGCACCTCCCCAGACAGCCTTTAGTGTATTGGGGCAGGGTGGGCTGAAAGGAATGAGACATGCCTGGGGCACACAAGGTGTTCCTTGCATAGTCCAGTTCAAACCGGCGCTGGGGCACTCCAGCCCCAGCTCTGGCGCGAAACTGGACAAAGGGAAGTGGGTGTAACCACCCCCTCCCAGGTCCCACCCATAAGGCGTGACCTAGCAGGTATCCCAGCCCCCCAGATTAGTATAAGAGTGGGAGTTGGGCCTCAAGACTTTAGATTATCCTGAACCTGCAAAACTGAACAGAAACTCTGGACCTTCGACATTCGACGAAAGAAGAAGACTGAAGAATCTCCCTTGTAGCCAAGGAGTGGCTACCCTGTGCAAACAGGCACCATCAAGAGACTACCCTTTGCTTTGCGACCATTCTACGAGGAACCGACTGCAGAGCCCGACCAGAGCCTTGACTTCCAGACTTCTCCGACCCTCATCCACATCTGCAGCAGAGCTGAGATCCGTGGAGGCGACGAGCGACGTGGGACCGGCTACCTGGGAAAAGTGGCTAGTAACTTACAGCGCAGCTTCTGAGGTTCCCTCGAAGTTGTGCACCGGGGATTGAGAAGCCCCAACCCCAAGCACCATCTGCACCGAAGATCAGCCCCCCACACTCCACGAGTCCTGCGTGGGGCCCTTCTGCATTTTCCTGCTTGCCGCGTCTGTCCGGTTGCTTGCCCGCTGGCTAGTGGCCTCTGTGACGACGCACCCTGAAATCTTCTGCGCTGGTTTGGCTCCTCCAGACTGGCTCCCGCTTCTCTGCAAAGAAGAAGCACCCCAGACCTTCCTGGTCTGCACCAGAAGCAAGTCCTTCGTTCTTCGTGGGTTCCGCTTGCCAAGGCTTGGTGAGTCCTAGTCCAACTTCGACGCCGCCGACAGCAAGAGCCTTCGTGGGACAGCTCGCCTCCTGGTCCTGGTCGTCCTCGACGCTTCCTGGTCCTCCTGGCTGCAGCGACAAGCTTCACCTTCACCTGCAAATCTTCACGACATCGCCTGGTTCCTTCCTGGTTCCACGTGGTCACTGGCTAGTGACCTTGACTCTGTCCCTTCGGCTTGCAGGTTTCTTCTCTTCTTGATCCCAGCCTTGGGATCCACCGGACACTCTTCACTGACTGCCTGTCAGCATCTTTCTTCAGGCATCCATAGGAGTCGACGACGAAAACGACGCATCTTCACCCCTATGCACCCGCAGCCTGTGGGCTAGGTAACTTGGGTACCCCGGTGCTCATCAGGATAGTGACTATCCTAGTGTCTAGTTTTCAAGTCTCAACTTCCTAGCTACTCCGGAAGTGTCCTAAATCTACCGTTTTCTAAACTGTACTATTGCTATTGACTTTTACGCATTACGCGTGAGTGTTTCCACTCTGCACACGAATCCCGTGGGCCTCCCACTTCCTAACTAACGCTAGTGTAGTGTAGCCCCAGCGATTCCCTAGGCCTAGGCCTATTCTATTTCCGTGACAGTGGTTCTTATACCACTTACTTAGTATATGGTTTGCGTGGCCCCTAGGGCCTAACTGTATTACTTACCTGTGTGACTTACTGTATGCATTAATAAGACTGTGTTGTACTTACCTCTAATCTCATAAAGAGTGCTGAGGGTTTGCTTAGAATAAATACACTTTATTTTATATATATATATCTGTTGTGGTGTCCTTTCATTTGGTATTCAAGGGATTATATATGGTATCACAGCTGGCTTCACATGCCATTCAGAGTTTAGCCTAAGACTGCTCTTGTCCATGCTACCACTAGGATAGCTGGTCTATAAGGTTGACTTTACAACCAATCACCATAAGGGTATTTGGACTGATATAAGGTGTACACTAGAACTAGTGACATCATACATCAGGCCAACTTCTCACAGAAACAAGCAATCACATTAAGAAAACTCCTTTTTATGAGAGCCACCACTGCCCTTGTCAATTTTTCCCAAAAATTAGGAAAAAGACCACCATCGGAAATGATCAAAATATATAACGCAACATGTTTGAGTGTAGCAACATACGGAGCAGGGATCTGGGGACACCGGAATGTTTCCGAACTGCAGAAAGTGGAAAATGCATTTTTTAGATATTTATTGGCGGTTCCGGCTTCCACATCCACTTTTGTCTGCCACGCTGAGTTGGAAGTCCCCCACATTACGGACATTATAAAAATTCAACCTATAACTTTGTGGCACCGCATTTGGAAGTCAGAAATAAACCACTTTAATCAGTTAGTGCTCCAAGATGTTCTCAAACTGGACTACTGCCTCGAAATAAAATGGATCAAGTATGTGAAGGACTTTATGGCAGATATTGGTAATCCTGAATATTTTAATAATCCTTTTTCCATGTCAGCAATCGTAAGGAAAGATTTTAAGAAACGCTGCATGAACCACATGGAGAGTCTGAGACTAACCAGTGAAGTCACAAAATTGTCAGTGAGTCATAACCTAATGATATCAACTTCATTTGGTATGCAACCGTATCTACAAAAAACAGACAAAAGATACGATAGATTTGTGCTCACCCGCTTTCGACTGAATGTTTTTCATAGGCTGGTGACTTTTCCAACCGTTAACAATTGGTCAAACGAATTATTACACTGCCCATGTGACTCCGTTTCTGAGCAAACAACAATTCACGTCATTTTATTTTGTAAATTCTATGAAGAATTGAGAAGGGAAATGGTTAAAACCAATTTTTAAATTATGGGGAATTCGTCAATGTCGACCAGCATTCTTGGCTCTTCAATGTCTTGATAATGATTGCATAAATTATAATGTTATCGCTTTCTTAAAAAATCTGATTAAATATAGAAATAGTATTGATTTAGGTTTATTGTGAATAGAGCAAACTTTAGAAGAACGGTAGACATTTGTTACCAAACGATGTTTTGGATTTATCCCCCAACACATCTTAATAACGCAGTAGGGGGCATATGTTTCTTCTTTTTTGCTCCAAAGCTGTAAACTTATTTTATCATTTTTACATATGGATATTTAAACTTGGTAACACTGTCTTGTATACCTATTGGGTGGATTACCTTTATCGTGTACACATTACATCTAAATGTTTTTCAGCGAAAATGAAATGTTCTTTTTTACTATGCACATACGCACTCTGTTTTTGCACGTATTTGATCAAACAAAGTAATAGCTTTTAGTTAGGCACGAGGTGAACAGAGGGACAAATAGTACCATTGATACAAAGATATAGTTCCAAACGCTGTTTTGGATTTATCCCCCAATGCATCCTAATAATGCAGTAGGGGGCGTACGTTTCATCGTTCTTGATCCACAGTTTCACCTAATTTTAATAACTTAATAATCTGGTAGATTAATTTGAAATAATGACCTGCATATTTATTAGCTGTATTGTTGTCACCGCTTTTCATTACCTTGAATCGTCTATCTCTTTTTTGAAGCATTATCTTTTTGGGCTCATTTGTTACCATCTTTATATATTCATAAACCGGAACCATGGAAATGAGCTTTTTAGAATTATATTTTGTATATACAGGTTTTTATAAACTTTTTTTATGTTTTATGTATTTAAAATGTTATGTTATATTGCACATGCTTTTATGGATTGAAATTAACTTTCCGAATAAAGCTTATTTTGACTTTGACAGATGGTACCCTTGCTTATTAATTATATTTCACATTAAGGATTCATAGGTTAGCTGCAACGCCTTGCTGGTAGTTCATGTATAGGGCCGAATATGAGTCCTACAGCAAGTTTTTTTTTCATGGCAACACATTTACAGGACCCATTTGTTTGTATAATCGATAGGAGCATCATCTGCTGTGGACATGGGCCACCATCTTCTGTGCTAACAACTTACACATTTCCTTATATCTTTGCACTGTAGTTACATATCTGCAGTTGCTGCCAGTTTGGGAGGTTCAAGACATTTACATTCTTGAACAGAGTTCTGTCAAAATACTTCATAGGGGGTCGTATTTGTCTGGAGGTGTTTTTTGCGCTTCTTGTTTATGGATGCTATTACAATAGGCTGTGCGACAAGGTGGCAGAATTTACTTATATAAAATTATAGTCATTAGTGCCTTGTGTACAGAATGCCAGTTATACAAAGTGGTCATGTCAACAACATGCATTATTTCCATTAATGTAATTTGATTTACCATTGGCATATTTCTTTAAGCCTACCCTTTACATTATCTTACGATATAAGAGTGAGCAAATTTACAACTTTTTATTTAGTAGCTCGTACCATGTCAGTTGTTGGTGTCGGGGCACTACAGAGCCAGCCAATCAGCATATTTTTACTCAATGCCACACAGTTCCACGCCACACAATTCCCCTCTAAACATTTCCAATACACACCACATAATTCCACACCAAACCACATATTTCAACTATATGACGCATGTACACAACACACCACATACCTCTAAACCACACCACATATTTCCACATCAAGCCACGAAATGTAACAGCACACCACATAATTCTACTCCAAAATATGCCACTCCACAACACCATTCCACATATTTAACTCCATAACACACAATCTCACTCTACATCATTCCAGTACAGTTAATACCATTTAATTACTATCCATATAATTCCAAAGCACACCATGCCACATATTTTCACTCCACAATTCAACACTACAATGCACAATTCCACACCATACAGTTCCACAACAAACAATTCCAAAACAATCCATTCCTAACTCCCACTTTCACCAACCCAGTCATCTCTTCCCCACACACCGCTTGCCCGTCTCATCTTGCCCTCACACTTCTACTACACCTTCTTATCTCGCAATTCCACTGCCCCCTCATCCCACCCTCACACTTCCTGTCTCCTCTCTATACTGCCTGATCACATATGCTACCTTCCTATACCTCCTTGCGCTGTGCACTGGTCCACCTCTCTCCTTCAACCCACTCCCCGGTTCCCCTCCCACACATCCCTTTCTCTCTCGTACTCTCTAACACTTCTCTCTCGCTCTCTCACACACTTCCTGCCTCTCATGTGGTTTACTTCAGGTCTTCAAGCAGTTTTCCCCCCATACCTTTTCAAGATTTCTGACCCTCAAAACCACGCTCTCCTCCTCTTCTTAGGGTGTCTTCTGTATACATAGGCACTCCCTCTTTATGCATCTATTGCCTGCTCTCCCCTTCTTTCTCTCTTTCTCACATACTCTTTCTGCTCCTAAGTCTGGAATCCATTCACCACTTCATGCACACACTACTTATCCCTCTCTATCTTCTTTTCTATCTATTCTGTACCGCTCTCACTCCTATCAATTCACCATGGCACATAATTCCACTACAAAAATACTCTGCACACCACACAATTCCACCCTATTCAATTCCACAACAAACAATTCCAATTCAACTCAGATTATTCAATTCCACACTACATACATCCACTCCACTCCAAACAAAAGCACATGGGTAAAATACATTTTATTTACAATACCAATAGCACTAACTCTCACAAACACAAGACCTATTGCATTGCAAATGCTTGTTGTTTATCTTCATTCAAAATCAAGTCCCTTGGAGGATTATACTGAAAAAGGGGGGTTTGTGAGACATCTAATCTGAATTCTTAGACAGTTTCTTAAAACCCATGGATCCTGTGTATCCCACACTTGAGTAAAATGTTCGAGGCGACCACCCACTCTTCCCTGAGAGGAAGAATGAGAAAACACAGGACTCACCCTGGTATCCGGTGTGACCTTGGTCCCTTGCCCAGGGTTTTTACCATGTCTTTGGTGAAAATGAGCCCCTTAAGTTTCTCTGTGGTCTCTTTCTCTTCTAAATCTCCCAACTTGGGGTGGAGTTTCTTTAGTGCCGCCTTGCGCTTTTGGCCTTTAGTCCTGGTCGGCGTTCCCCAGGAGAACCATGGAGCGCAGGCGCCAGGCTCCAGTCACCAGGTCTAATAGAGGCCCCTGAAATATGCCTCTTTTGACATATCAATGATCCTTGTCAGTGGGCCAACAACGTCAAGTAGGCGATCTAGACATTGGTTGAGGAATCTCTCAATACCCATCCTGGGGTCACTGCCGATTGGGCATTAGACATACTTGTCATGGATGACTGACCTAGAACATTCAGCCTTGAGGACCTACTACCCTTCTTTCTCTAGAGTAATTCTGATCCACATCTCAATCAATTTGCCCACATGTTTAACCAGCCATCTTTCAGCACTTCTGATATGTTTAGTACTGTGTGGCGAGAACATATTCTCTCCAAACGGATTCCTGAAGTCATCTTTAGAGGTAGAAGTAATTTGATCCTCACTGAAGAGGTCATTTCCATTAACATCCCCTGGGAGATCAAGCACATACTCCTCATAAAGCTCATCATTGTCTCTATGGAGCTCCTCCTTCACATACTCAATTTATTCAGTGTCCATGTCTTGTGTGTCGCTCAGGACATCAATCACCATTGTGCCGCATCGGATAAGAACAAATGTTACTTACCTGTAATCTGTGGTTCTCCAGTATTGGTGTCTTTCATAGATTCACATGCTTGAATATTCCCCGTCGAAGTGGGAGTCCAACTGTATATAAAAATCAATAAGTGTCATGTATATACATAAACATACATAACCACATAATAGCATATACATATCCAAATAAACTTTATATACAATTCAGAAATAACATATCAAGTGAAAATACCATAGGATAGTATTGACAAATAGGAAAGCATTGAGAAAAAGAATCACTTTACTGACATATCATTGTCGTTTTACAGTCCAAACTCCAGCCAATCAGGCGCAAGCACCCTCTAGAACCTTCTCCTCAGAGGCTCAGACTCTCAGATTTTCGTAGCACAAGAGTGACAAAAGAGCCGAAAGAGGAGAAGAGAGCCTCTGAGGGGAGGAGGGTGGGTCGCATGTGAATCTGTGAAAGACACCAATACTGGAGAACCACAGTTTACAGGTAAGTAACATTTGTCCTCTCCAGTATTTGGGGTGTCTTTCATAGATTCACATGCTTGAATAGAATAGTGAGCAGTAAGCAGCCGCTGGCTGACAAGGCCGTATTAATATTGCATGAAATACAATGACAATGTATTTAATACGCAATTGAGAATACCCAAGGAGGAGGGAAGTAGCAGAAGCTCACCTTATTTAAACAGATTCCGTAGAACTGCTTGTCCCACAGCCGTGTCCGCTTCATTAATCGATTCCAGGCAGTAGTGCTTCGTGAACGTGTGCCTGCTGGACCACGTAGCTGCCCGGAAAATCTGATGGATGGGTACACCAGCGAACAGGGCAGTGGAAGATGACATGGCTCTCGTTGAATGAGCCCTTACTCCAGAAGAAAGAGGCTTGCCAGCCCTTTGATGGCAAAAGGAGATTGCTGAAGAAACCCAACGGGCAATCGTGGGCTTGGTAACCAACTGTCCTTTACAAGTGCGTACATAGGCCACAAACAGCTGATCCGACTTGCGAAAGGATTGTGTTCTGCTGATGTAAAATTTAAGACATCTCTTTAAGTCCAGAGAGTGTAAACTCTGCTCCGCCGGAGACTGCGGATGCGGGAAAAAGGTTTTTAAGATTACTCGTTCATTGAGATGGAAATCGGATGGCACTTTAGGCATGAAAGCCGGATTAGTGCGGAGAATAACACAGTCCGATCTGAATTGAAGAAACGGAGGTCGTATTGTAAAGGCGTGAATGTCACTGACTCTGCGGGAGGAAGTCAGAGCAAGTAGGAGGGCCACTTTCCAAGTTAAGAATTTGAAATCCGCCGAGTGGATTGGCTTAAAGGGCGCCTTCATGAGCTGAGCCAATACGATGTTCAGACGCCACATGGGTGGAGGACGCCGAATGGGCGGGAACATTCGGAGGAGACCCTTGAAAAATTGCTGTATTACTCTAGATGAATAGAGAGAGGACGAGCCGTCCTGCCGAAAGCGAGATATTGCCGCTAGAAAGACCTTTAAGGTAGAGTGTGACAGTCCAGACTGCGCTAACTGCAGGAAGAACGCCAGAATGTGTTCCGGGGAGGCGTGCACTGGATGTATGTGGGCAGACGCACACCAAAGACAAAATCGCTTCCACTTTAGCTTATAAGTTTTCACTGTGGAGGGCGCCCTTGCCTTAGCTAACACCTCTCTGCAGGCTGGTGGAATGTTCAAATGAGCAAATTCAAGGTGCTCAGGTTCCAAGCCGACAAGCTGAGTGAACTGGGATTCGGATGGCATATCCTCCTGTCGCTCATTGTTAGAAGGTCCGGCCTCGGGAGAAGAAGGATGGGCTCGCATTGGGAGAGGAGGAGCAACTCCGAGAACCATGCCTGCCGAGGCCACCGTGGAGCTATGAGGAGCATCTGGCACGGCTGTTGCCGCATCTTCCCCAACACTCGAGGAATCAGAGGGATCGGCGGAAAAGCGTACGCAAATATCCTGTACCAATTTATCGAAAGGGCATTTCCGCACGACCCTTCGTGGGGAAAACAGCTTGCGTAGGACTGGCATTTGGTGTTCTGAGGGGTTGCAAAAAGGTCGATAGTCGGGCGACCCCAAAGGCCGAAGACAAAGTCTAGAGTCGGCTGATGCAATTCCCACTCGTAGGTCGATGACGTTGACCGACTGAGTGCATCCGCCAGAGTTTTGGAAATGCCGGGCAGGTGAACTGCCTGGAGCGTAATCCGGTGGACTATGGCCCAACTCCAAATCCTCTGAGCCAGACGGGAAAGCAGCGGAGATCTTGTCCCACCCTGCTTGTTCAGGTACTGCATGCAGGTGGTGTTGTCCGTCCGAATGAGGACTGACTCCCCCTGGAGCTGGAGGCGGAATGATTTCAACGCCAGAAAAATGGCCATCAGCTCCAATCTGTTGATGTGCCAGAAACGCTGAGCTGTGGTCCACTTGCCCTTGACGGATAAATCTTGAAGATGTCCGCCTCAGCCTTCCATGGATGCGTCCGTGGTAAGAACGAGTTCTGGGGCTGTCGTTAGAAAAGATGTTCCTGCTGTGATGTTGGAAGGACGAGTCCACCAATGCAGCGCCTGAGCCATGCGGGGTGTCACCACGAGCTGGTCGTTGAAGGAACCGGAGACCTGACGCCACTGCTTGTCCAATTCCTCCAGAATGGTACGACTCCTCAGTCTGCAATGTGGGATCAAAGCGATGCATGAGGACACCATCCCCAGAAAAGACTTTAATGTGCGGACTGAAACTGACTGCTTTGCTGCGATGGAGCTTGCAAGCTGTCGAATCCGTGCTTGACGTTCCGCAGAGGCAAAGGCCATAGCCGTGCTCGTATCGATGGTAGCGCCGAGAAAGGTCTTGAACAGAGCTGGCGTGAGCTGAGACTTTTGCAAGTTGATCGACAAGCCCAGAGACTGAAACAGATTGAGGCAGCGCTGAGTATCGAGGGCCGCTTGGTGGGAGGATTGAGATTTGATGAGACAATCGTCCAAATACGGGAATATTTGTATGCCCGTCAGTCTCAAATGAGCCACCACCGGGACCAGGATCTTTGTGAAGACCCGCGGAGCTGAGCGGAGGCCGAAGGGCAGGACCTTGAATTGGAAATCCCTGTGACCCACACGAAAACCCAAGTACTTCCTGTGGCGTGGAATTATGGGCACATGGAAATAAGCATCCTGAAGGTTGATTGTTGTCATGAAATCGCCCTGAGAGAAGAATTGTAGGATGTCCTTTAGCGTGAGCATGCGGAATGATTGGTCCTTGAGAAATTTGTTGAGCGACCGTAGATCGAGGATGGGGCGCCACTCCCCAGATTTCTTTACTATGAGGAAAAAGCGGGAATAGAACCCCAACCCCTTTTGTGATTTCGGAACCACTTCGATGGCCCCTTTTTTGAGCATTATCTGAATCTGATTGAAAAGTTCTTTGAGGTGAGCGGGAGGAGGTCCGGATGGAGAGGTGTGTGGGGGAACCTTCACAAACTCTAGGGCATGGCCCCTTGAAATAATGTCCAGAACCCAGCGATCCGAAGTGATTGAGGACCAAGTTGAATAGAACTGGGAGATTCGTCCTCCAACAGGAGAAAGGGGAAAACTGGAAAGAGGGGAACTTTGATGTACCCAGTCATTGTTTTTTGGAAGAGTTTCCCCTGTAATTTGACTTTCCTCTATAAGAATTGCCAGACTGCTGTCTGTAAGACTGTTGTGGCTGTGAGGAATAACGTTGTTGTCCTTGGTTGTAGGAGCGGTACTGGGAAGAGGACCCACGAAAAGAAGGAGGAGGTGCCACGGCCGCTCGCACCCCGAAAGGGCTGCTTCCGGAACTGGAGAGTGCCGAGGGAGCGAGCCGTCTCCGTGTCCTTCTTGATGGCTTGCAAAGCGTCCTCCACATGCTGGCCGAATAGAGATTCTCCGTCATACGGCATGTCCAGAATCTTGGCCTGTACCTCCTGACGGAACAAGGTGGAACGAAGCCAACCTTGTCGTCTTAAAACAGCCGCTCCAGCCAATTGACGAAACCCCGTGGAGGCAATGTCGACGGAGCAGTCGATGATTTCGGAGGATGCCCTCTCACCCTCTTGCAGGATCTTTAGAGCTTCCACTCTACAATCTTCCGGGATAAGCTTAACCAAAGCCGCCATGTCCAACCACATCTGTCGATCGTAACGACCGAGGATGGCCAAAGACTTTGCTGCCCGGACTGTTGTTGAAGCCATGGTTGAAAACTTCTTGTCAATGGCATCCAGGCGGCGGCTGTCACGATCCGGGGGTGACGAAAGCGGAGACGATGGATTTTTGGAGCGACGTTGCGCCACCTGGGTGATCACCGAGTCTGGCTTAGGCTGAGACACTAAGCAAGCTGGGGAAGAGTCCAGGGCCTTGTACTTCTTCTCCAGTCGCGGGAGGACAGCCGGGATGGAATTAGGCGTTTTCATCAGTTTAATGCCCTTGTTCCAGATAAAGTCAATAATGGCCACGGCTCGTACCTGCTTCTGTGGCTGGGACTTGAAGTCGTACAGAAAGCAGTCCTCCTCCCTAACCATCATGGGAAGGTGAAAACGTTGAGCTGCCCTGTCCATCAGTTGATGGAATCCTGATATGTCGACAGGTGGTGAATTTACTGGCGATGTTGGAGGTGATGCCGGCGAATTGACTTGATAGCCATCCCAGTCCGCCATAGAGTCGTCATCATGAATCTCTCCCTCCTCCGTATCCAGATTATCCTCCACCTCATCTGTCGCAGGGGGAACCAATGCAGGTGCGGATGGTGTCGGCAACGTTGGCAACACAGGGGTAGACGGAACAACAGATGGCATCTCACGTGGAGAGCTATGAGAGGAAGCCGGAAAGCGCAGATTGTAATCTTCCAACATGAATTGAAGGTTGGAGATGAGCGACAACGGGAGCTGCGCCATGGGAACTTGTGCAGGGGGATGTTGCTCCTGCTCCTGACAGTAATAATCCTGCGAATAATCATCCTCTTCAAAATCTTGGCATTTAATGTGAAGCTCAGAAGGACTACGAGCATCTCGAAAAAAGGACTGAACATCGTCATCCGAGTCTGAAACCTCCCCAGCACCCAAGGGGAATAGCTGATGAGATGGCCGAGTGACCGGTGGCATCATAACAGAGTCCAGAACAGCATGGCGACGCTGCAACAAGGAGGTGTCCACCGACACTGGCGCTGGTGTAGACATTGGCACCAAAGGCATCGTTGCAAAATTTGACACCTCCGTCGTCGAGACGATCGTCGACAATGTCGCCGTCGATGAAGCCGCCGTCGACGAGGCCGCCGTCGATGCCGTCGACGAGGGTGCCAGCGACGAAGCCCGTGCCAATGAGACAGCCGTCGACGACAAGCCTGCCGTCGACGACACCGTCGTCGACAATGCTGTGAGCGTCGACAGCGATGACTTCTTCTTCTTCTTCATTATCGTCGACGAAGTCTTAGACGTCGACGGAAGCACCAGCTTCCTAGTCGTCGACGAAGAAGATAGTGGAATCGTCGACGAAATAGTCTTCAGGGTAACACACACCACTGTCGACGGTGAAAACGTCGACGAAGTCGTCGTCGACGACGAAGGAAATCTGCTCGACACAGTCGTCAGTGTCGTCGACGAGGTTGAAGAAGTGGCAGATCTCGTCGTCGGAGGGGCCGTCGACGGGCCCGTCGACGGTTTAGCGCGTTTTTGACTAGAAACATGCGCTGACGGAGTCAGAGACGCCTGAGAGCTAGGTCTCGGGGGCGCTGGCGTGGTAACAGAGACGTGGCCTGCAGACACTTCCTCAAGATGAAGTCTCTTCTTTTTTAAAAAGGGAGACGGCAAGTCCTGAACACTACCACGCTTGGAGGAGACTCCTGTTCGGACAGAGGCTACACTCTCCACCTCAGAAAGGGGGTTATCCGGATCCTTCAGTTTTTGAAGCCACAATAATAGGCGACCCTCCCTGTCCTTCAAAGTCTTTTGAGAGAAGGTTCTACAGATTTTACAGTTGGCCACCTTATGGTCAGGGTAAAGACAATAAATATATTTTTCATGAGGGTCCTCTTAACTTCCCACAAGATGAACAGGGACGGAAAAGAGACTTCTTACTTGAAGACATGGTGAGAAAAACTCAAACCAGACCAAAGAACTGAGCAGAGCTCAGGGAGACTCCCTTCACATGACGTGCCTGAGCCTCTGAGGAGGGTGCTTGCGCCTGATTGGCTGGAGTTTGGACTGTAAAACGACAATGATATGTCAGTAAAGTGATTCTTTTTCTCAATGCTTTCCTATGTGTCAATACTATCCTATGGTATTTTCACTTGATATGTTATTTCTGAATTGTATATAAAGTTTATTTGGATATGTATATGCTATTATGTGGTTATGTATATTTATGTATATACATGACACTTATTGCTTTTTATATACCGTGGGACTGTGGTAAATATTTCGTTACCGGTACTATTTTTTATGCGGTAAAGTCTTAGTGAGAATAACTCAGTAAAAATAAGAGGCAGAATCCGTGGTATTAGAGGTTTTAAAAGGCTTTATTCCTATACAAAGGAATACAATTCGAATTGTGGGCCTTCTATTCCATCACCACGAAAGTTCAGGAAGGAAGGGACATATATTATTGACAGATAAGCAGTTTTATAGAAAATGCATTACAGTGAAACAGATGCAAGAGGCGTAACAGCTGATAGTATAGATAAAAGGTACATACGTAGCTAATAGAGGCGTATACATGGGTGTAACTAAAATACGTCATTAAACATGATGTCACAAGTGGGTGGATCCACAGAAGAATCCTGCAATGTCAGCAGAAATATTTGGCAGAGATGCGCGCGCAGCCGCATGACGTGTGATTGACGTGCAACTAGAGAGTGAAGGAGACTTGACATTTAGCTCTACATGTGGAGACAGAAGTCTGGGGGTTATGTCAACCTAATCCCAAATCATATCTAATATCCTATGTTTAAAGAACTGTGTTATCCAAAAGGAAAGGTCTCTAGGATAGAATCTATTCTATACTGACTGTTAGTGCGTGTACAAGCGTCTAAGTGTCTACATGAGATGCGAGGGGATAGGAATATTCCATGGTAACGGGGCTATGAATTACTTGCATGAGGACAGCGAGGCCTGGCCCCTTTGCACGGTAGCTGGAGGAATGTTTACCTAAACTACTAGACAGGAATGCATCGGATGGGGAGGGAGGAGATAATCTTGAAGGTGAAATACAGTTTTTGGCAGGCGATAGGCTGGATCAGGCACCGTTAGCCGCACAGGGAGTAGGACAAAGTTCATGGATACAGATGCAGGCTCAGACTGGAGCTTTCAGAGGCAGAAGACAAGGCTTGATGACAGAATTCAGGGCCTACTCGCCTGAATTTGTAAAATGTGGAAAGTGAACCACATAAAGTCGGTGGCCTTTCATACTTAGGAATGGAATATCTGACCCATTCATGGCGGATCTGAAAGAGGACTTGTTGACGGTGGACGCACATATATTTGCGTCTTCAAAACTGGAGTAGGAGGGAACATACATGTACTTATAGCATGTACATGGAGCCGTTGGGGTCTACGATAGGGGACATAACTGATCACAAAATTCATATTTCCTCATTCCCTCCTTGTCCCCTACGGACCCTCAGGAGATATCGATCTTCATCAATCCATCGATCTGTTCATATAGCATCATTTGTTCTTCTTTCTTCTTCCGGGATCTTGAACGAAAACTTGGATGTGGGATACACGATGTGGCACACAGACCACAAATCGCTGGCCCACATTGTAGACATAAGCAGCAACTGAATAGTATGAGAAAGCCAATACCTAGGAAGGATAGGATTCTCCATCCCCAGGCTGACAACACGCCCCAGAACCAACCGGACCAAGTCCAGGTGCCTGGACTCTGGTGTATCTGGCTTATAATCTTATGAAGGCGGGTTATGGCTTTATATACTGACGGCGAATTTTCTGGTATGAAAATACAGCAACTTGATCCGATGACCCTACAAGCTCCGCCCCTATCAGCCAGGATGACGTCAAGGACAAGACGATTTTGAAGCACAACAATCCGCATAGCAGACTGCTCTTCTGTTAAATTGCCTAAAGCGGAAATAGTCTCGTTCACTACTGCTTCAAGGGTTCTGGTTAATCTACGTATCAGCTTACTATTAGTGACTGTACCTATATAGGGAAAGAATCCTTTATTGAAATCTGTGTATTTTTCCCATGCTGTTTCAGTGTAATCGACAATTGGGAGATCTCTCTGTTGTCTATTGTGTACTAAATTGGTATTTCTATGATAATCAGGAGGAGCTAGGAAAACAGGTGGCAGAAGGAATGCTATGTAACAAGTACCATCCCAATCTAGAGGTAAACATATATATGCGGTCTGGCCACATATGAAGTAGGAATGATGGGAAGCTCTAAATGTAGACTTGCCTTGATCACTGAATTTTATTACAGTGGTGCATTTACTATGGCCCATGTGTATGGAACCATTCTTTCTTATACATAATTCCCCTTTTACTGGGAATACTGACATGGCGGGCAAGATTGGTGTAGTTTCAGATTCAACGTTCAGGATCATGAGGTTAAGTGTAAAATTACCTAATCCATATACTTCATTTTCTAGATCAGTTCCTGTTCTTTTGGGGAGTCCCTCCTTGTTAGGGTAGCAGACTTTAAGTAAAACTAGGTTCAGGTTTCCCCATACCCAGTTGTCTTGATAAACTGCGGAATTTGAATCTAGGGAATTAATCAAACTAAACCATGCTCCACAGGAGCCATTGTGTGTGAACGGATATGGAAAGAGGGGCAAAACTCCCTTATAGTTTTGATAGGGAGGGAGTCGGCCACATATCCAACAATTTGTGGCATTGCTGGTCTGATGGGAATGATGTAACATACTAATGAATGTGTTGTTGCGCAGCGCAAATCTATAGGACAATTCATGCGGAGGTAATTCGCTAAACGAATGTTCTGCAGTTATGTTGTAAGCACGTTTAAGAATAGGGTAATACATATGCAATAGTATGCTAAAAATAATGATCAGAAGACTTAGAAAAAACAAAATTAATAATGTTACTATGCAGTGACTACGAAGTGATTTACAATATACATGTTTTTTCAGCTGCATCTGTTGATTTCTTTCTCTATTCCGGTCTAGAGGATACATGTCAGAGACAAATTCAACCGATTCACCTTGGAGAGGACTTAAACAATCAAATTGTCTGACTTACTAGACCTCAATTTTAGTTTGTAAAGTTCTGGTTTTGTTAATTCAGCCAAGGGGAGCTTTGAGTCTGTCTGTGAGGGAATACAGGGTTGAGTATCTACACTGGATGGTAGTCCATAACATTTCTTGATATGACTCGAGTGCAACCACCCTTTGCGACCCTCAATCTTCACGGC
Organism: Triturus cristatus; assembly: GCF_964204655.1. Taxonomy (NCBI): domain Eukaryota; kingdom Metazoa; phylum Chordata; class Amphibia; order Caudata; family Salamandridae; genus Triturus; species Triturus cristatus. The sequence goes on along the minus strand of NC_140595.1, from coordinate 166,731,046 downwards.
CGTCCTTGTAGTCAGTAGAACCAACTTAGGCGACTTCCACCTAGGATCCAGTTGGGTCTTCCGGTCGAAATTCCTGACCAAAACCAGGTCACCAGGAACCACGTCATGGGGCTTCACCTCAGTATTATCGGGAAAAGCTGCGGTTACCTGTGAACGACAAGATTGTAGTGCAGACATCAAGGAAGCCAGGTAATCTGTCAGCATATTACAGTCAACATCAGTTATTTTGCGAGGTATAGGCGTCCCCCACATATTTGGTGGTCTACCGAAGATCACCTCGTACGGGGATAGCCCAGTTCGAGAATGTGCTACCATTCTCATGTAAAAGAGCGCAACTGGTAAGGCTACTATCCAGTCGACACCTTTTTCCCTACATACTTTGGACAATCTAATTTTCAGAGTTTGATTATGGCGTTCCACGAGACCTGCGGCCTCGGGATGCCGGACACAGTGGAATTTCCATTGGTAGCCTAGCAAAAGGGAAACGTGTTTCATTAGTTCAGATGAGAACGGCTGGCCGTTATCTGAGTAGACAACACGTGGTAAACCGTACCGTGGGAAGAATTCTCGAACTAACTGTTTGGCAGTAGTCGGAGCAGTGTAATCTGAAACCGGGTATGCTTCTGTCCAACGGGAAAGAGCACAGACAACTACGAGAACATATTTGAATCCTCGACATCGTTCCATCTGGATATAATCCATCTGGAGGACTTCAAAAGCATGATCGGGAGGTTGAAATCCACCCTGCTCTACGGGGATGCTTTTACCTGGATTAAACTGACAACATATCATACAGGTACGAACTTTTTGTTTAGCTGCTGCTCGCAAGTGCTTGTTGAACCAAATGTGTTGAATGCTGTCTAGCATAGCTTTTTCTCCTAGGTGCGCTGGACTATGTATTGTGTTAATGATGACTTGAACCATAGAGTCGGGAAGAAACCATATAGATTTTTCCTTCGTCATCCATCCTTGATCCGTTTGGATCCCTCCTAATTCAGTCCATTTCTTTATTTCTTCTGGTGTAGCATGTGTCTGTATGTCAATTACATCAAGGGCGGGATCCTTAACTGTCATGCAATGTGTTAGTGTCTGAACTATTGTCTTTGTCATGTCAGTTGTGAGAGTCTGATTCTGAGCAGTCTGTTTAGCTGTTCTGTCAGCTAGGTCATTACCCTGAGAAATGATATCGGTAACTTTTGTATGGGCTTTGCATTTCATGATCGATATTGCAGTAGGTAGATGAATCGCGTCTAATAGGGTTTGAATGAGGGGTCCGTGTTGGATGTGGGCACCGTGAGAAGTTAAATAACCTCTCTCTCGCCACAGTACGCCGAAGTCATGGACGACTCCGAATGCATAACGTGAATCTGTGTATATGTTGACTTTCTTATTTTTGGCTTGAATACAGGCTTGTGTCAGAGCGATGAGCTCTGCTGCTTGAGCTGACAAAGTGTTAATACGATTTGTTTCAATGACTTCAGTGTCTGTTGTGACTGCGTAAGCGGCCACTAACTCTCCTGTACTTGTTCTCATATATGACCCATCTACATACAATGTCAAGTCTGGATCTGACAAAGGGATATCTGTCAAGTCTTGTCTGGGTTTCGTCGTGATAGTAATAACTTCGACACAATCATGTGCCAATGGATCTGTTCCGCCCACTGGTAACAGTGTGGCAGGGTTTAACGTATTGCAACGTCTGATTTCTATGTGTGGCTGAAACAATGTCAGTTCGTAACCGGTGAGTCTCGCTATAGTCAAGTGTTGTGTTTGTGTGCGGTTCAAGAGAACCTCTACTGCATGTGGTACTTGTACTGTCAATTGATGTCCTAACACTATGGCATCGCTTTGTCTGATTGCTAAAGCTGTTGCTGCCACCGATTTCAGGCACGCAGGAAGAGCCTGAGCTACTGGATCTAATGTACTAGAGAAATAAGCACATGGTTTGTGTGATCCTGCTTGTTCCTGAGTGAGTACTGACAAGGCAGTACCTTCGCGTTCTGTAACAAAGAGTGTAAACTGTTTACTGTAACATGGTGTTGCTAAAACAGGTGCTTGGCATAAAGCTTTCTTTAAACTTTCAAAGGCGTGTGTATGTTCTTGAGTCCAAGGGAGGACAGTCGATGTGGCTGCCTCCTGTGTTGTCAACTGGATGAGTGGTTTTGCTAGAAATGCATATTGAGGGATCCACTGCCTACAGTATGAAGTGAGGCCTATAAAAGCCCGCACCTCCTTTTGTGTCTTGGGTGGTGGCATGTTAGCGATTAACTGGATGCGGTCGGGTGTAAGCTGCCTTCCCTCCTTGGACAGCGAGTGTCCAAGGTAAACAACTCGCTGGACACAGAATTGCAGCTTAGAAGGGGACACCTTGTGCCCCTTGTCAGCCAAAAATTTCAAAACCGTCAGTGACGCTATTTCACATTCAGGTTCGCTTCGAGCGGTGATCAGCAGATCATCGACATATTGAAGCGAGGCAGTGTTAACTGGCATGTGGATACTGTCAAGTTCTCGTTTCAGTGCTTGGCTATAGATGCTGGGGCTTTCTGTAAATCCTTGAGGTGCGCGTGTGAATTTAAAACTTCGTCCATTTAAACTGAACCCGAACAAGTATTGACTTTCCGGATCTATTGGGACGCTAAAGAAAGCATTCTTGAGATCGATTACAGTGAAGAACGTTGCTTCTGAGTCAATAGCTGTTAGTAATGAAGAGATATCTGGGACCACGGGGTATTGTGGTACAATACATTTATTTAATTCGCGCAGATCAATAACTAATCGATATACTGGTGGTGCTTTTGGATCCGTTCTTTTAAGAATCGGAATTATCGGGGAATTACATACAATGGAGTCGGTTTCGACAACCACTCCTTGTGCAATGAGCTCATCAATGATTTGCAGCAAAGCCACAACAGCATCGGGTGGTAACTTGTATTGTCGTATTCGTGGTAGTATTACTCCTGTTTTTAGTGTGACACGATATGGTGTAATATTCATGCAACCAACATCAGTGGGGCCTTGTGCCCATAAATGTGTAGGTAAATTCTGCAGTCGGTGATCCATGTCTCTGGACACGTAGTGATCTTTAAAGTCACGTAAAAATAGTCGTACTCCTTCCGGAGAACAACATATTATAGCTCCTAGAGCTTTCAATGTTTTTATACCTAACAAGTTTTCTGGACATGATTTAGTAAGCAATAAATCTGTAGTACGTGTCAATGGACCAATCGTAAGTGGAAGAGGTTGTGTCACGTCATTTATTATAGGTTTTCCTGAGAATCCAAGGGAAATATTCTGTGAGCCTGAGAGGGGTGCCCCTGGAACTTCACTGCGTCTTATAGTTGTTCTGCTTGCCCCTGTATCAAGTAAAAACTTTCTGTCTTCCCCTAATAGTTCACTATGTACATAAGGTCCCTCTTGGTCTACAGGAACCTCTATAAGGGGTAAGCCAAATTCCCTCCCTAGGCTATTTCATGTGTATCGCTGATAATCGGGATAATCTGCTTGTGCATACTGATACATCTGTTGTGTCGTTGCTTGTGTTGCAGCAATAGGCTGCACTTGTGGTGGTGCTACGGTCTGTTGTGGAACTGTCTGTTGCGGAGCTAGTTGTTGCGGAGCTAACCTAGGTTGTGTATGCTGAGGAATTTGTTGTTGATTCTGATCCTGTCTAGGTGGACGTGGTCTCTCCTGAGTTCTACCTGTAGCAATATTATGTTTCAGGACGGGACAATCGTGTATATAATGACCTTGTTGTTTACAATAGTTACATGTCCCTTTCGTAGGACCTGTGGAATTACCCTTATGATGACCATCGGCTGGAACTGACTGAGCAACAAGCATTTTCATTTTTGTATCTTTCATACGTCTTTGTTCGTGTTCTTGCTCTTCTCTTATTCTATTGTGATGATATTGTAACATCTGTAACATCTGTGATGGGGTATTACCTTGCCAGGTACTTTCGAATTTCAATACTCTATTCTTGACTTGTAGCAGAGAATTTTCAACTAATTTTGTCACGAACAGATGCGGATATGACTCACTACTGGCTTTTATACCACTATTTATACCAAAACATTTTTCAAATCGGGAATAGAAATCACTAGTGTCTTCATCTGGCTTTTGTTTACAGGCTGAGATTGCACCCCAGTCTTCCTTTTTCGTAGTTAATAAACGTGGCAGTACCTGTACTAGTAGCCCTGCTAGTGCTGTAGTCTTTTCCCCAAGCCCTGATCCTGCAGCTCGGGCCCTCTCTTCGTTTTCTAATGCTGTCCAATCTATCTTTTGGTCTCCCACCTCCCATTCTTTTTCTTTGAGTTTCTCATAAACACCGGCGGGTAATAGGACTTTTAATATTTTCATGATGTCGGGATAGGTATACTCTCCCATGAGTAACATGTCTTTTATCTCGCGGTGGAAACCAGCTGGGTCCTTGTCATGGCTGGGTACTACTTTCTTCATTTCCAATAATTCTAGTTTAGTTATAGGCGTGTACACAAACACGCGTGTAAAGTTATTACCGTCACCTCTGATTGGGTGTACTTCGCGTAACGGGTTCTGTCTATCTATATGATACATTTTTCTTCCCATGATGGGAACTGGAACGTGTTCTGAGCATACGAAATTTAAATATTGGTTTCGGAATTCTAGAATTTCTTTAATCAAATCAGTACTTGACCCTTTCCATATGTTCGTTAGTAGTTCTGTCAATATGTCAGGTAAGGATCTTGGATCGGAGTGTTGGCTTTTATATAATATAAGGAGGTGTTGAATCATGTATATGCTAGCTAAGCGCTGTTCGTATGGGTCAAGATTCAGAAACGTGTGTGCAAGTACATCATCATTGTAGTCGCTGGGACTGTCAGCCCATTGTACTGCTGACCTGGCTAATTCTTGTTTGTCCATGGAATCGAGCACATGGTACCCTCTTCGATCTCGGAGTAATTTATCAACGGCTTGGAATAGGTGTTCGGGGGATTTTGTATTTAACATAGGATTTGGAAAATGTCTATTATATTCTGGACGTATTGGACGTATCGGGTCGTTAAAGTCTCTAGTATTATTATGGGGTCTTCCTCTACCTACATAAGCTATTGTTTCGACTTGTTCTGATTCTTGCTCCTCCTCCTCTTCTGATTCTACTCTGTCTGTTTCTCGTCTTTCTTTATGTATTCGTTCTACTTCCTTGCGGATCTTTCGACTCATGGCGATTATACACGCCTGTCTATCGTGTTTCTCTTCTGATATGTTCTGACCCCATTTGACAAGTCTTTGCATGGTATCGTGATCTGCCCCGGGCCTGTCTTGATTCCTAATTACACAATTTATGAAAAAACGTAGTAGTTGTCTTTGGACATCCACTTTCTGATATTCCATAGCTTCGTTAATACTTTCTGGACCTCGCCCTGTTTGGACAAAGCGATATATTTCGTCTAGGTGTTCACCCATTCCTGGTATTGTCATTAAATATAATGTAGCTCGTCTTATACGTAGTGATGATATGAGCAATTTATCCTGTCTACCTGGTACTGGGTCGTATCTACAATCCACAAGCTGTTCTTTAAACATGTCGGATGTCGCTAATTGGGGTGTACGTTGGAGTGCTAAATCTCTAAGAGTCTGTTTATTTCGCGGCGGGGTGGCAAACATGTCTGTCGTACCTCCGGTAGCACCATCTGAGGCGCTAGGCACGAAAGGATTCGTTGGACGTAGGATAGAGATTGTAGATGCAGGAAAAACTGTAGAAACGGACGGACCTGTGGGAACTTGTGTAGGAGTTTGTAGTTGTGGGGATACAGACGGATGCTCTTGGTGTTGAACACCATCGGCAAGCGGTATGTGTGGTATGGCATTAGCATACTCGGGAGCTACGTCATCTAAATAGGAGGAAAGGAAAACGTCCTTTGCTGTTTTGGGATGTGCTTTTATCTGGAGCAATGGAGGGGTTAAATCTTTTGGTATTTCCGGGGTAGCCTTAGGTAACCCTTCGGCCAGAAGAGGATACATACCATTCATAAGAGTGTTTCTTTGTCTATCTACTTGTTCTGAGTTTACTCGGGTACCTTCCTCAAGTAATAGATTTTCTCGGGTTTTATTTGAACTCTCTCTACCTTTCTCTTCCTGTCTGAGTGCTTTTTCTGTACGTCTGTATGATTCTTTACGCCATAATTCAATGGCATCTTTCTGTGACTGTCTGGCTTTCTTTTTCCATAATTCTTCTTCTACTCTCATGATGCAATCTGCATCCCAGGTCCCCGTTGCGGGCCATCTCTGACTCTCTGGTAATTCTTTGGTGTAGTCCACCCATAAATCAAGAAATAATACGGCATCTAGACCATGCTTATGATACATAAAGTATCCTGGAGTGTCCCTAGGTGGGATGGGAACAGCTTCTTCGAGTACCCCTTTTCTAGTTTTGATCTGTCTTAGTTTCGAAAAGAGCGGCATTTTTAGATCTGGTTACTTAATCTTTAAACACACTTAATACAAATAAACGTAAATAATGAACAGTCATTCACACCACAATATATAGAACGTATTAAAACATTTAACGCTTAACATTTTTAACGAACAATGATAACCAATAGAAAACTAGTTACTGACATAATACTGACACTAGATAATATTTATTTATATGCAAGACATACTATATATACTGCTAAACAGTACAGATACACTGCTGAAACAGTGCAGACCGGACTTGTGTACCCAAACCCGTCTTGACCGGCACAGACTATGTGCACGTTAAATGCCTCCCCGGTAATGGTACTCACCGGGTAGCTCGGAACGGAAGGCCTCGGAACGGAACTGAAACTGGACCGGACTGGACTCGACTCGACTGGACTCGGAACTTCGGAACCTGGTGGGCCTCTGTATACCTCGGATCTTGCTCTCTCAGCTAGGCTCTGGTCGGGATACTTCGCACTTCTCACCGCCTCGTCTGGGTGTTGATCGCAGCCTCAGTCGTCCCCGCTTGGCCGGAGGGAGATACAGGAAATCCTGCAGGTACACGTTTTTTGTCCGTTCAGCTGTGGCAGGAGACCGGGCCTGCAACGCACCGCCGGCGCGTGAGATGAGAAAGTGTCCCTATTCGGGCGCCAATTTATGTGGTAAATATTTCGTTACCGGTACTATTTTTTATGCGGTAAAGTCTTAGTGAGAATAACTCAGTAAAAATAAGAGGCAGAATCCGTGGTATTAGAGGTTTTAAAAGGCTTTATTCCTATACAAAGGAATACAATTCGAATTGTGGGCCTTCTATTCCATCACCACGAAAGTTCAGGAAGGAAGGGACATATATTATTGACAGATAAGCAGTTTTATAGAAAATGCATTACAGTGAAACAGATGCAAGAGGCGTAACAGCTGATAGTATAGATAAAAGGTACATACGTAGCTAATAGAGGCGTATACATGGGTGTAACTAAAATACGTCATTAAACATGATGTCACAAGTGGGTGGATCCACAGAAGAATCCTGCAATGTCAGCAGAAATATTTGGCAGAGATGCGCGCGCAGCCGCATGACGTGTGATTGACGTGCAACTAGAGAGTGAAGGAGACTTGACATTTAGCTCTACATGTGGAGACAGAAGTCTGGGGGTTATGTCAACCTAATCCCAAATCATATCTAATATCCTATGTTTAAAGAACTGTGTTATCCAAAAGGAAAGGTCTCTAGGATAGAATCTATTCTATACTGACTGTTAGTGCGTGTACAAGCGTCTAAGTGTCTACATGAGATGCGAGGGGATAGGAATATTCCATGGTAACGGGGCTATGAATTACTTGCATGAGGACAGCGAGGCCTGGCCCCTTTGCACGGTAGCTGGAGGAATGTTTACCTAAACTACTAGACAGGAATGCATCGGGTGGGGAGGGAGGAGATAATCTTGAAGGTGAAATACAGTTTTTGGCAGGCGATAGGCTGGATCAGGCACCGTTAGCCGCACAGGGAGTAGGACAAAGTTCATGGATACAGATGCAGGCTCAGACTGGAGCTTTCAGAGGCAGAAGACAGGAAAAGGCTTGATGACAGAATTCAGGGCCTACTCGCCTGAATCTGTAAAATGTGGAAAGTGAACCACATAAAGTCGGTGGCCTTTCATACTTAGGAATGGAATATCTGACCCATTCATGGCGGATCTGAAAGAGGACTTGTTGACGGTGGACGCACATATATTTGCGTCTTCAAAACTGGAGTAGGAGGGAACATACATGTACTTATAGCATGTACATGGAGCCGTTGGGGTCTACGATAGGGGACATAACTGATCACAAAATTCATATTTCCTCAGGACTCCCACTTCGACGGGGAATATTCAAGCATGTGAATCTATGAAAGACACCCCAAATACTGGAGAACTCTATTTCTCATGTTGCGTAGGACACCATTCCTCCATTGTGCCGCATCGGACACCTCTCTTTTTCATGACGCATAGGACACCATTCCTCCATTGTGTCGCATAAGGGCAGCCTCCGGTCTTGTAATAATATTGTAGTTTTGTTTGAGGTTCTGTGGCTGACTTGTCAATGTTCAGTGTCAAAACCATTTTGAGAAAGAGGTTGATGCAGGCAATTGTTCAACTGTTTGCTTTTTCCTTTGACAGGCCTTGATCAATCAGTCATCCAAGTAGGGATGTACAGGGTAACCCAGAAGCAACCGGTGCTAGGCACTTGGTAAAAATCCATAGTGTTGACTTGAGACCAAAGGGGAGCAACTTGAATTGGTAATGCTGACCGCCACTTGAAAACAAATGGGAAATTCTCCCTCCTAGTGGTTGATGTGGGGATGTTAGTGGTGCAGCTGCAAAAAGTAAGGCAAGCTTTTGATTGTCCTGGGCGAACGTCTGTGAAAAGCTCCTTCTTTGTCCAGAATACCTGCCATAGTTTTGTATGTTTTGGTTGAATGTAAAACCCTGTTCATATCCAGGCAGTTATGGAGGATAGTATGGATGTTTTGTCCTCCATACAAGTGAAAATATATTCTACAAGTCTGAGCTCTTTTTGAGCCCAGAAAAGGCATGAAACTTGAACATTGTTGGTGGGGTTGAGTCTGTAACAAGGGCAATCTTAGAGGTCCATTAGGATATAGGGCGGAAAAAAACCCTGACCGCCATGGAAGCGGAAAACAACCGCCCACCGGCCCAGTGGGAAAACCGGCGGCCAAATTAGCATTAACCGACCAAATAATCTGACCGCGACAGTACGAGGTCCAGAATAACCGCCTGTAGCGGGCGGAGATGGCCAAAATCCGTCCGCGGCAAACAGAATCGTGGCCGAAAAACAACAACCCGCCGCAAGTATAGCAGAGACACCGCCCCGGAAATTAGTATATCCCCGACGGTCCCGCAGTACGTACCGCCATCTCCGACCGCCGCGGTCGCACAATGGGATGAATGGGAGAGCCAGTGGAAGAGCTGAAGCACAGCCACCGCGGCGGACGAACAATCAAAAATATGGTGGACGAAGCCAAAACCCCACAAGAAGGCCAAAAAGTGCACACAGAAAACTAGACATGCCTCCCAAATACACAAAACACACCCCAATGACACAATCACATGGCAAAACGAAAAAAACAAATCCCAGGACAACACACCTGTCAGCAACACCCCAATTGGACACACCCACATAGCTGAGTATAAAACCAGCCCCTTCCCTGACCACAATCCCTTGCAAAACTCCAGGCGTGAAGGGACACATACCCCAGCTGACAGGAGAGGCAAAGGACACAACATCACCAGCCACACCACACACAGCACCACCACCACCTCCAAACCAGCACAACTAACCCCCTGCACAACACACACCATACACAGCACAACCACAACCACCACTCACACTCCTGCACACACAATCACTTTGCACACCATGGCCACACCGAGAATGCCCAAATTCACTGAGAGTGAGTTGAAGGCCATGGTAGATGAGATAGTCAGAGTGGAACCCCAGCTTTTTGGTACCCTGGTCCAACAGACACTATTAGCCACAAGGACACAAATGTGGGCTAGGATAGTCCGAAGGGTCAATGCAGTAGGGACCACCACAAGATCAAAAAAGGAGATCATGAAGCGTTGGCATGATCTGAAGAGGGTGGTCAAGGAGAGGAGGAGCAAGAACCGTGAGCTGGCTCAGAGGACTGGCGGTGGCCCTCCGATTCAACCAAAACCATTCACACAATGGGAGGAGAAAGGTGCTTGCCATACTGCATCCAGAGAGTCTCACAGGAGTAGCCGGGGGAGTGGAGGCTGGTAAGTAAAAACAAATGACTACCGCCACTCTGTAATGTACTGCCTTGCACAACTACAAAGTTACACCACCTAGGACACATACCATCCATCTGCACCACACACTCACAAAAACATGGCTCACAGATCCAACATTCACCCACTCCCATTCACCCCAAACATAGCTAACAACATAGCCATGGGGGCATGTGTACAGGCAGACAGCACTACAACAACCAGCAGGCCCCCTGGCCCACACCTGAGCAAGATGGATCCCTCCCCCACCCCACCCAGGAGCAGTTGGAAGCCATTGTAGTACACCAAACAAACTTACAGGTAGGTAGCCATCTTCACAATGAGGGTGTCTGAGGGTGGGGGGCCTGCACCACTACTCCCACCATGCCCCCTGTCCCACACCTGAGCAGGATGGAGCCCTCCCACCACCCCACCCAGAACATGTGTCAGCCATTACACAACCCGCATCAAACTTACAGGTAGGAAGCCATCTTCCCTGGGAGGGTGTATGTGTCTGGGAGGGCTGCACTATAACTCCCAACATTCCCACTGTTCCACACCTCAGCAGGATGGAGCCCTCCCCCACCACACCCAGGAGCAGTTGGAAGCCATTGCAGTACACCAAACAAACTTACTCCCTCTGGTGGGCTGCACAATGACAGTTCACCATCCTCCCCTGCGCCCACAGAGGGGTGAGTTCTCAGATCCCACTGGCACCGCAGCAGGCCCCCCCCTTGCCAAACGACGAAGGGGCTGTCCCAAGAAGACCCTGGGAGTATCTGGAGGCCAAGCACCTACCAGACGCCTGTCACGGAGCCAGCTATGATGGCAACCCTCTCCACTACTGCATTGACTCTTTGGACTGTCCTTCCCCACACTGCCTTGTGAATGGCATCTGTCTGTTGGACTGGGTCACCACAGCAATGTGGTGACTACTCGACCATCTCATCTACCATGACTGTCAACTCACTGCTCCCCCCCTCAATGGAAATGTACACCCACCTCGCATCTCACCATAGTAAATAAAATATCCTCACACACATGTTGTGTCTGCTCCGTCTTTATTGCAGGGTGTACAGTCTTCAACATGATCACAATGTACCAGGACCATGGGCTGTATGTAGGCAAGGAGAAGTCGAAGGCACCTAGGGAAACACAACAGAACAACTGCCACTGGTCTGGGTGTGGCATCACAGACATCACACAAGCCCTAACACCAGGATAACCCAACATGCACATGTCACAATGGCCCCCAAGTGTGAACATACACGTCCCGTTGATGATCCCAAATGACATGTCCTAGAAACATTTCCAACCACCACTGAGTCTACAACTGGCTGATGCTAAAATTCTCACATGCCCCTTCACGACAACAGCAATATCATCAGACAATGGGTATGTTGCACATTGACACCCACCGCCAAGTGAAGTAGCAAATGATGAGCTGTTCACGCAGGTCAACACCTTCCTCCTCTCCACTGTCCTCATCACTGGACACAGCTTGGTTTGCAGGCTGGGGCCTTGGGTCCTCACCATCATCCAGGAGCTGGGGAATCTCCTTGCGCATGGCTAGGTTGTGGAGCATGCAGCATGCCACAACAATCTGACACACCTTCCCGGGCGAGTATGCCAGTGCACCTCCGGTCTTATCCAGGCACCAGAAACGTGACTTGAGCAGGCCAAAAGTACGCTCCACAACACGACATGTCCTCCTATGGGCCTCATTGTAGCAGACTTCAGCCGGGGACCAGGGATTCCGCAGTGGGCTCAGCAACCAGGGACGGTTGGGATATGCAGAGTCACCTAGGTATGACAAACACAAATAGACATTGCAACGTAGCAGAGTCTCAGGGGAGCAGGTCACACACACAGCACGCCACACGACTAGGCATACTCACCCACAATCCATGCACGCTCTGGAAGAAGATTAGCCATCAGCTGGGGCACTATGATGTTCCGCAGGATGTAGGAGTCGTGGGCTGAGCCTGGGAATTTGGCACACACCTGCGAGATGGTCATATCTGCCAGGCACACCACCTGCACATTGATGGAGTGGTAATGCTTGCGATTGCGGTAAATGTGCTCACTTGCCTGTGGTGGCACAAGAGCGACATGGCTGCAATCAATGGCCCCAACAACATTGGGGATGTGTCCAAGGGGATAGAAGTCTCCCTTCACAGCTGGCAATTCAGCACCCCTGGGGAAATGGATGCATCTGTCCTTGTATCGCATCATGGCGGACAGTACATCACGCAGCACCATGCTGAACATAGGTTGTGACATCCCACCAGCACTGGCCACAGTCTCCTAGACCGATCCTGTGGCAAAAAAATGCAGGGCTGCCATCACCTTATAAGTAGGGGTGAAAGCTGTTGGATATGTCCTGCGTGGCTGCAGGTGGGGCTCCAATAGATCACAAAGGGTTTTCAGGGTGGCTTTACCCAGGCGGCATTTGCGTATGATTGCAACATCCTCCATGTCCTCCAGCACCGTCAAGTGACGAGTCAAATTTGGCCTCCTCCTATTGGAGATGATAGTGGACACATATCAATACAATACATCATGAGATGTGCACAGCATATCACGTTCTGGACGACACAACGACAACAATGACTGACATCTATAGTGACTAACAGACCAGCTTACATGGAGGGACACCTTCAGCTACACAAAGGGCACATGTGTCAACTTACACAAGACAAGTACCTCAAACACCACCTTTGGCTATGTGAATGAAAATAGGGATATGGCCACAGTACACATGTGCACGCCTGGGAGTCTAGCATCCAGCATATGTGTAACTAATCAAAACCACTGTCTCATACCTAGCTGCTGTACCGGTCACACCTTAATGCGTCAATACAACCTGGCACACATCCACCACACAATGACCACAGTCGGCGCTGGAATGATGAATGTGTTCATGAGCAGACATGAGAGGCAATGCTAAATAGATCAACATTCATCAAGATGAGCATTGCTGTGATTGTCACTGGACCTCAACACATTGACATGTGTACACATTGTACAGTCCAGGACTACACTGTCCTGCCTACACCAACATCAAATCCTTAAGTGACATGCGAGTGGGTACAGACAAATCTATGTTAGACACACACAAACATGGCATGTTTAGCCATCAGTCGAGGAAATTGAACATTGGCATTGTGTACACAATGATGTGCCATTGAACATGTTGGCACTGTGCACTGTTGATGTTTGACAGATGGCCATCGCCTTTGTATGGCACCCATATCACGGTAGCTACCGCCTGGCACCGGCGGTGTGTCACCAGCACCCCCATTCACAGAAGTGCGGTAGTCATAGGCATGGAGACATGTGGAAATGGCGGTTGGCATGCTCCGCCGCCAGAATGGCGGTGCCTCGTGTCAATGCATGGCACCCATATCGAGGTAGCTACCGCCTGGCACCGGCAGTGTGTACCAGCACCCCCATTCCCACAAGTGCGATAGTCATAGGCATGGAGACATGTGGAAATGGCGGTTGGCATGCCCCGCCACTAAAATCGCGGTAGCCCACACCGGGCCCCTGCGGTGTTACACCGCCATGGAGCTCATCCTAGAGCCAATGCGCAGCTCGATAGCGGTGACATAATGCAATTTTGAAGATCGCGGAAGGCGTGCTCCGCCACCACGGAGGCTGTCATTGGATGCATTTGAAAGAGTCAGACCTGGACCACCAATTGCTGCAGCTTGGCACCTTTGAAACGACCCCAGGGGGCTATATATGTGGGAGTGAGCCTCACATTGCCACTGCTCACAGAGCCTGCTGCCTGAGACCCCTCACCTGCTGCTGCCTCCAGGGACTGCTGCCTGGGAACCCTCGCCACCAAAATCCCCTGCTGTTGTCTGACGTCCACAGTGATGGCAAGGACAGAGAAGATCCGTGCCAGTCCCTTCACGAGCGAGGAGCTGGAGGTCCCGGTGGACGAGGTGCTGTGAGAAGTTGGCCTGATGTATGATGTCACTAGTTCTAGTGTACACCTTATATCAGTCCAAACAACCCTTATGGTGATTGGTTGTAAAGTCAACCTTATGGACCAGCTATCCTAGTGGTAGCATGGACAAGAGCAGTCTTAGGCTAAACTCTGAATGGCATGTGAAGCCAGCTGTGATACCATATATAATCCCTTGAATACCAAATGAAAGGACACCACAACAGATATATATATATAAAATAAAGTGTATTTATTCTAGTCAAACCCTCAGCACTCTTTATGAGATTCGAGGTAAGTACAGCACAGTCTTATTCAAGAATACATTAAGTCACACAGGTAAGTAATACAGTTAGGCCCTAGGGGCCACGCAAACCATATACTAAAGAAGTGGTATAAGGACCACTGTCACGGAAATAGAATAGGCCTCGCCTAGGGAATCGCTGGGGCTACACTACACTACCAACAGTTAGGAAGTGGGAGGCCCACGGGATTCAGGTGCAGAGTGGAAACACTCACGCGTAATGCGTATAGTCGATAGAAATAGTACCGTTCTGAAATAAGCAGTTTTAGGACACTTCTGGAGTAGCTAGAAAGTCGAGACTCGGAAACTAGACCCTAGGATAGTCAATTTCAATTCAATTCATATAGTCTTTATTTCGATTAAATTTCATCATGAAAGACATTTTACAGGCATAAAATTTAAAATACAATATCATTAAAAACAGGAAGAAACATAAACCATAAGACACTGAGAAGGAAGAGGAAGGTCACAGCATCATACCAGGCAACTATTAAGACTTATTACGAATAATCCAGACCCAGCCAAGGAATTTAGCCACAGCGATTACAACGCACTCACTAGTATCGAGTCGCAAAATGTTGAGTGCTACAAAACCTTGCCGGGTGCCCATATTCTGGCAGAGTGGTTTTAGCCATTTAGCCCGTGGTGCAACGTAGGCCGGGCAGGCAAAGAATATGCGGCCGACAGAGTCAACACAGTCCGAACACCACCTACAGGTATCACGAGAGCCACCCTTCCATTTTTTAGTGAATGAGTTGGTGGGTAGGGAGCCTACCCTGAATTGGTGGTATAGTTTCCTGTCACTAGGCGTGGTGATGATATCCCAATACTCTTCGAAAACAGGAGTTTGTTTAAATCCAAAAAACTTGCCAGTCAGGGACTCAGGGGAAACAGATAGCATATGTTTTTGGGAAATCATAGACCAATAGAGGATCTTAAAACTTTGTTTCGGGGGAAAAGAACTGTTAGCTGGGTCAGACCAAAGGGTATCTAAGCCCATAGAGTCCAATAAGAGACTAACATGTTTACACCAGGGGAGGTCACCCGCCCCCAAAATACAACGAACATCCATAAAAGCTTTGGCAAAGGAAGCCAATTCGGGGACTGTCCATAGCCTCCTCCAATAAGCCAGAGGTTTAAACCTGGCAATGTCATCAAACGAACAACAACCAAGGTCCAAAAGAAGTGGTTTCACTGGCGTTGAGCTGGGGAGTCCCGTTAACTTTCTGAAAAATTTGTTTTGGGCTATAACCAGGGAGGAAAGATCTGTATGACCCCATAATTCAGCACCATATAAAATTGCTGAATTAATTCTAGCTTCAAAAATTTTGATGGGTGGACCTATCATTTTTGCCTGGGATTGTTTGTGCTCCTTGATCAGACAGCCCGATAATTGAGCAAATTTAAGAGAAAGAGCGTCAATTTGAGGTCCCCAGTTCAACTTATTTTCAAACAAAACACCCAGGTAGGTCATAACATTTGTGCGTTCCAGAACACCACTATCCATGGTCACCTGGCCCCTCACAGGTTTCCCTTTGTTAAAAAACATATATTTGGTTTTTGAAACGTTAACTGACAGGTCGCAGTCGGAACAAAAAGAAGAAAATAAATTCAAAGCCGACTGCAGCCCGGACAAGGTTTGTGAGAGGAGAAGGGTGTCGTCCGCAAACATAAGCAGCGGAACCTTGGACCCTCCTAGTGTGGGGGCATCTGTAGATTTGTTGGAGAAATATTGGACAACTCTATTAATGAATAGTAGGAATAATGTGGGTGCGAGGACACACCCTTGTCTGACGCCTCTGTTGACATTGAACTTATCGGTGACCTGCCCTTGGTTACCCCAGCGGACTTGGGCAAAGTTATTATCATGTAACCTAATTATGATGTTTAAGAGGTCTGAAGATAGCCCAAGCTCCGCTAATTCACCCCAGAGTTTAGTCCTATTGACCAAATCAAAAGCAGACCGAAGGTCTACAAAAGCTGCATAAATTGTACCACTGCAAAGATAAACCGTTTTCCAGACAATTAGTTGGAATTTAAAAGCCTGGTCAATGGTACTAATGCACGATCGGAAGCCTGCCTGTAGGGGCGAAATGATATCAAGCTGCTCAGCCCAGAGCTGGATCCTTACCAAAATCATTCTTGCTACAATTTTTTGAACACAGTCAATAAGACTAATGGGGCGATAATTGCCCGGGCACGAACGATCACCTTTTTTAAAGATGGGCAGGATCTCGGCGCCCTTCCATGAGTCGGGGATAGGGGCCCCTTTAACTAGTGCATTAGCCAAGAGGGCGATGTATGGGGCCCAAATACCAGGGTCGGATTTAAAAAGGTCCGCAGGGACACAATCGATACCTGGGGCCTTGCCATTAGGAACCCTCGATATTGCCATCTTAACTTCATCAACGTCGAACTCAAGGTTAGAAGGTATAAACGGATCCCAGCAAAGCGGTTCAGAAGATGTAACGGCCATATCAGCATCGGAAAACTGGGATTCATAATGGGATACCCAGTTGTCCGGAGAAACATTGTTGGAGGGAGCCTGTGAGTTTGAAGTATTACCCCACTTCAAGGTGTGCCAGAACAGTGTTAGGTTCCTTAATTTGCTGGCTGCCAGTAGGGCACTCCAGTGGTCATTATCCCAGTCGCGCTTCGCCTGGACTTTGGCCCTGGTGTAAAGTTTTCTCGTAGATCTTATGGTGGCCTGGTCCTTAGAAGCGATAGCAGCTTTCAAAGCATTATAAGAATCTCTGCAGTTTTTATTATACCAAGAGCTTTGCTTGGGGATCTTAGGGGGCATGGCCTTGCAGGGTTTTGAGAAGATGGATTTTAGGTCCAAAAACAGATTGGTATGTATGTTAGTAGCATCGACAAAGTCGCCGTTTTCAAGCCTAAGTGACTGTAAGGCTACAGTTGCTGAGGAGACTTTATCACCAATCTCAGAAAGTATAGCACTGTCAAGAGCAACCCTATCCCATCGCACTCTGCGATGATTGTTGGTTAAAAGGGCATTTGCAGTCAATATCTCGGATTGGGTGTTTCTAAACTGGGGACTGAGCAGGAGTGTCAGAACCAGGGGGTTGTGGTCACTCTCAATTCGCTCACATATCATCATATCACCCAGAGTATGCCAGTACTCCACTTTTATTAGAGCATAATCAATTCGACTACTACATCCTCGGCCATCGGAAAAGGTCACTTTGCCAGACGGATCCGAGGAGGTTCGTCCGTTGGCTGCTCTAAAGCCACGTTCAAGGCATAAACTCGTCCACTGAACAGCAGATTCACTCCAGCGTTTAATAGGAGTGAGGGCGAGAAAAGGTATGTTCCAAGTAATATCAATTTCCGTGGTCAGAGAGTCGCATTCTGGGTATAATGGCTCAAAACAACAGTTGAAATCACCTATAATAAATACGTTGGAGCTAGGGTCAACTGTCTCCAGGAACTCGTCCAGTTGTAGGAATGTATTAGTTCCACGCCCTCCTGGAAGACCCCGATTATAAATATTAATTAATAATATTAAGGGTTCATCGTTGCTCTGCAGAGAGATGATCAGAAGGTCGGGATTGTCAATAGACAGTTCTGTTAGGCTATACTTCAAGGTTTGCCTAACCCAGAAACAGAGACCACCAGAGGAACGACCCCTGGGGTTACTAGTTGCCCCCTTAAAAAAATTTACGTACCCAGGATAACATACAGGGTCAACAGCCCATGTCTCCTGGAAAGCCAGGATATCATGGGTGGAGACCCAGGCGGACCAATCCTCGTTGGTTAGTTTGCTGCGAAGACCCGCAATGTTCCAGGAAGCCAGGGAGAGGACAGGGGAGCCAGGGGGGGCCAGGGGAACTGGAGTGCAAGGTAAAGTTGGAGAACTAGGGGATCCCAGGGGAATTGGGGGGCATAAAGAAATTGTAGACACAGGAGGGAATTCAACGCCATCCAAGCCCGTAGGCTTGGTTCTAGGGTAACAGGAAACGATTCGTACAGGGGATGGAGGAACTAGGAACAACCCACCAATGTCAGATACCACATCAGAGCGTATGCGGCTGGTGGTAATGGGAGCACATGACAGGGATAAATCTGAGCTCTCCAAAACTGCGGGTGGAACATGGGACTTGTAGGGGTGTGTATGTAAACGGTCACAAGGAAAACCAGGGGGTGAGATCCTCTTGTCCGTATAGGATCGTCCATGCATACCCCGACCACTGGACCTATAAGGCACGGGGCTATGGTTGCAAAGAGGTCAATCAACCCCATCCAAATCACTCAGCGGGGTGTATGGGTTGAATAGTGGAAGGTGGCAATCCAAGCCCTGTACTCTACGAGGACCCCTAGGGACCGTCTCCCAACCAAGTGATCCGGTGTTGAACTGTTGGAGAGGTGCAGGGGGATAAAAGTAAGACAGGTCCGTAACAAAAATTCCTGAGGCATTCGAGATGTTAGGGTGGGAACATAGGTAACGCACCACCCTGGGATCACGGAAATTTACAAGCACACAGTCCCCCTCTACTCCCTTAACCCCACTGCCCAGCCAACAAACCCTACGAACAATCAATATTTCAGCACAAGAAGAAGCGGGCAGAGGCCTATTACGATTTAACCAATGAGTAACCTTGTTTTTTAACTCACTATGAGACTCAGCCTTATCCTGCGAAAGACTGGGAACACCCACCAGAATGGCAGTATAAGGATGAGACTCAGGCGGAAGGTTAATACGAGGGAGTTCGGAAAATGGAGAAGTACCCTGAACGAGGGAATGCTTAATGATGGGTTGATTTCTATTGTTATTTGCGTTACTATCTGGAACGTGGCGGGAAGTGGTACAAGATGGCTGGTGGGGAGTGTTTGTGGGAGGGACAGTGGGAGCAGGGGGATCTGAGGGAGCTCCAGACATAGGGGTGATGTCATTGGGGACAACCTCAACCACAGTGGTTACATCAGGAGGTATTGTGGGCCCAGAAGACAATGGGGAAGCTAAAAGCTTCTCAGTTATTACCATGTTGGCATGCATCATAACCTCTAGTTTTTCGACCATTTGAGAGAGACGATTAACTTTCTCAAATAGTGGAGTAAGAAAGGCCTTGAACAGCTGCTCTAAGACCTCAGCATGGACGGCAGGCAAAGGGGATGTAGTGGATGAGGGCACAGGGCGAGAAATGGGCACGGAACTCACGTCAGCGGCAGAAGTAACCTGTGGCGCTGGGAGGATGGAATCAGGACAGGGAACAGAGATTGTGGGCACTTTGGTATTATTAGCTGATTTGCCCTTGGGAAGCCCTTCCCTACATGAGTTCGTCCCCTGGGTTAACGGTAACAGGACACCCAGTGACGAGGTTGCGGGACCAGGCAAATCAAATGGGGGCTGTAAGTGATTATCTGAAACAGTAGGGGGCAAGCCAAGGGGGGGAGAGCCAGATGTTGTAATTAGAGTATTAACCAGTGGACCTGTTGCTAAGCCAGTATCCAAACCAAGCTCGATGTGCTCGGTAAGATCAGAAATAGGTTGTGGGGGCCTGGGGACAGGAGAGGAGACTGTCATAAGGCTGCCCAAAGAGGATCTTTTGGAAGACAAGTCAAGAGACAGTCTTTTTTCTGTTAGATCAATTTCGCGTTCAAGGATCCGGGCAGCTCTAGTAATAAAATTGTCTAACGTCCCCGAAACACAACCCCCAGTACTACTCTGTGCTAGTTTCCTACCTGACCTCAGAGACGACATCGCTGTATACGACAATTAACAGATAGAAATAGGGTCTGAGACAGGTAGGCTAGGGTTATGCTCAGCCGGAATACAAAGTATGGGCCCGTCCCGTCCACTTCCGTCCACGAACGGCCACAAACGGCCCGCTCTTTGCCCGGTCTTCGCCCCGGGCGTCGTCCCGCGCGCGTACCGCTAGCGCGCTAGGACGAAGGCTGAGTTAAGCCCGGGGGAGGAGTAAGGGGCATGAACGGGAATAGGAACCAGGTGAGCAGAGTTAGAGGAGCGCAATGCTCCGTGGTCCTCGCAGTCCCGTGGGTGAGTTGATCAGCGTCCAGCCCCCAGCAAACAGCGTAGCGTCCAGTGCGTTGTGGATCAGCAAAGATTCCCACTGTTGAAGAGCCCCAGCCAAGGTTTTATACTCTTGGGGTCAACGAGCGGCGCCCGCGCAGCGGGGGCCGCGAGGCGTGGCGGTGGAGGGAGGAACCAGGCGGGAAGAGGAACCAGGTGAGCAGAGTTAGAGGAGCACAATGCTCCGTGGTCCTCGCAGTCCCGTGGGTGAGTTGATCAGCGTCCAGCCCCCAGCAAACAGCGTAGCGTCCAGTGCGTTGTGGATCAGCAAAGAGTCCCTATCCTTGTGAGCACCGAAGTACCCAAGTTACCTAGCCCACGGGCAGCGGGTGCATAGGTGTGAACTTGCGTCGGGTTTCGTCGTGGACTTCTATGGATGCCTGAAGGAAAGTTGCTGACAGGCAGTCAGTGCAGAGTGTCCGGTGGATCCCAAGGCCGGGATCAAGAAGGAAGGGTACCTGCAAGCAGAAGGGACAGAGTCAAGGTCACTAGCCAGTGACCATGTGGAACCAGGAAGGAACCAGGCGATGTCGTGAAGTTTGCAGGTGAAGGGTGAAGCTTGTCGCAGCAGCCACGGGTACCAGGAGACGTCGAGGACGACCAGGACCAGGAGGCGAGCTGTCCCACGAAGGCTCTTGCTGTCGGCGGCGTCGAAGTCGAACTAGGACTCACCAAGCCTGGGCAAGCAGAACCCACGAAGAACGGAGGACTTGCTTCTGGTGCAGACCAGGAAGGTCTGGGGTGCTTCTCTTTTGCAAAGAAGCGGGAGCCAGTCTGGAGGAGCCAAACCAGCAGTGAAGATTCAAAGGTGTGTCGTCACAAAGGCCGCTAGCCAACGGGCAAGCGACCGGACTGACGGGGCAAGCAGGAAAATGCAGAAGGGCCCCACGCAGGACTCGTGGAGTGTGGGGGGCTGATCTTCGGTGCAGATGATGCTTGGGGTTGGGGCTTCTCAATCCCCGGTGCACAACTTCGAGGGTGCCTCAGAAGCTGCGCTGGAAGATACTCGCCACTTTTCCCAGGTAGCCGGTCCAACGTCCCTCGTTGCCTCCACGGATCTCAGCTCGGCTGTGAATGTGGATCAGGGTCGGAGAAGTCTGGAAGTCAAGGCTCTGGTCGGGCTCTGCAGTCGGTCCCTCGTAGAACTTCAGCAAAGCAAAGGGTAAGTCTCTTGATGGTGCCTGTTTGCACAGGGTAGCCACTCCTTGGCCACAAGGGAGATTCTTCAGTCTTCTTCTTTGGTCAAATGTCGAAGGTCCAGAGTTTCTGTTCAAGTTGCAGGTTCAGGATAATCTAATCTCCTGGGGCCCAGCTACCACACTTATACTAATCTGGGGGGCTGGGTTGCCTGCTAGGTCATGCCTTATGGGTGGGACCTGGGGGGGGGGTGGTTACACCCCCTTCCCTTTGTCCAGTTTCGCGCCAGGACTGGGGCTGGAGTGCCCCAGCACCGGTTTGAACTGGACTATGCATGGGGCACCTTGTGTGCCCCAGGCATGTCTCATTCCTTTCAGCCCTCCCTGCCCCAATACACTAAAGTCTGTCTGTGGAGGTGCTCCTCAAGCAGGAAACCTATTGTCCAAGCCTCCCTTGCTGGGATCACTCCCAGCAGCAGGAGGTCAGACTTGTGTCTGTGGCAGCAGCATCCATTTTGTGATGCTGAGGCTTTGGTTAGAGTTAAACAGCAAAGTAGGATTTTAACATGTCTCTCCCTCTAGAAGGGGGGAATAATATCCTCATCACCAGAAATGGTATGGGGGTATTATTCCAAAGTGTTAGACACCTTACACGACATGTTTTGATAAAGCCAAACCATAGTTACCATAACCGTTTAAGATTATAAGGCACTTTAAGAGTATATGGTAGGCTATATCATAGAACAGCTATAAGGACATGGTTCCGAAAGCTGCAGACAGGCTCAGCTCATGCTAGAGCACCATCTCACCTGTTACCAAGCACTCTGCCTCCAGGATTGTTAAGGCCTGCCATAGGAGTGGCTGATAGGTACACATGTGTCTATTTTAAGGGTAGATATAGGTATACTATATCTAAGCAAGGGGTGATTACACAACCTTGCCCCAGCTGAGTGATCAGCCAGTTGTGTCTGATTGGAAGGCCAGGCCAGGGGTGGCATAATACATGCTGCAGCCCCTGGGAGGCCTAGGGTACACCTATGCCCTGGGTACCTAGGGTACACTGTACAGGGTCCAATAAGGTGATCCTTACCAATTGTGTATGTACCTAGGGTACATGGAGTCCATTTTAAAGAGAGAGCAGACAGCCTGAGACCCTGAATGGCAGGATCTCAGGCCAACTAAGTCGAAAAACCAGCTAGACACTAGGCAAAAAGTTGGGGGTAACCATAGTCAGATATCCACCTTCCTACACAACCCCCCCCCCCCCCAAACGAAGGGAGATAAGGCTGTCCTTGACAAGGTAAGCATCTATTGCCTAAGTGGCCATATAAGGAAGAACAGGCACTGGCATGGTTACCCCCTGTCTCATGGTCCACTAAGCAATCCCTCACCCTAAAGGTATGATAGGGTCTCCACCATAGGGAATCTCTACCTTTGGTGTGTCTTTGCAAAGTAAAAGGCTGGTGTTGAGATGGAGTACTGAAGTGGGTGTCCTCAAAGTGAGGCCTCAGCTTCCTCCAATCATCCTCCACCAAGGATGCCTTTCTTTCTTTAACTGAGTTGCACTGTGCTCTCAGGGTCAGCCTCTGGCTACCTAAAGCTGGAGGCTGGGTCCATTGTGTGGGCTTACTGGAGGGACAGGTCAGGTTTGGGGCCCTAAGGTCCCAGGTTTGCCTGTGCCCAACAGAATCCCTCTGGGGGAGGTCCCTGACTACCTGTAAAGGGGATCCCTCAGGAATGTTTTTAACCATCACCTGGCTAGGGCTACTAGCCAGGCAATCCTCATTCTTTTGATGGGGGGGTTCTTGTGGACAGGGGCCCTCTTGGGGTCCACTGGCCTCCCTGACCTCTACAGCCCTGGGCTGACTGAGGCAGGGTAGAGAGAGGCAGGCTACCTGCACCAGACTGGGTCCCACCTTGGAAGGGGCCACTGAAATCAGAGGCTCTGCCAGGCCAGGCCTGGCTACCTCTGGGGCAGTTCCTTCACAAGGGGTGAGGTCAGATCCCTGAGGAGGCTGACCTTTTCCTAATGTCTGGGGAGAGGGAGACTTTTCTTCCTCTCCACTACTCTCTGTTTGTGTGGAGTGATCCATAGTTTCAGGCTTCACTACACCTATGTCAATCTGAGTATGGACTGAGACCATTACAGTCCTGCCAGCCTTTTCAGGGAGGCACCCAGTTTGTGTTTGAGCTGTCTCTGCCAGTCTCTACAGGGAAAGTCTGTCTTTGCCTGGGCTGTGGCTACCACTGCCCTTCCAACCTTTTCAGGGAGGAAATCTATTTGGACAGGGGTTGTGGCTGGCACAACCCCACTACCCTTTTGTGAAAGGCCTACCATTTTAGAATGGGTGTCTTGTTCAACTCCAGCCCAAGCTGAGAGTTCTAAGTCATTCCCCAGTAAGCAGTCTACAGGCAAGGTTGGGGACACTGCCACCCTTTTAGGGCCAGTGACACCTCCCCAGCTATGGTCCATCTCCGCACTGTGGTTTGCACACAACTGCCCTTGTGATTGACATATTGGATTTGTGATCTCATGTCCTTCCATGTGACCACCATGACACATTCAAATATTCACAAGACAGGGACATTCATGGCTGCGCAGTCTTGGACACAGTGAGTCCACCCACAAACACAGGTTGACATGTGATGTATGTGTTGCTCAAGCAAACAATGGACTGGAGATGTGGGCAGGCTATATGGGTGTTTCAGCGCTGGCATCCTGCATGTGTGTGAGATGTGCAGGGACTGTGTTCCCCCTCACACCTGCATGCTTTAACATCAGCTTTTCCCATGCAGGGGTCCCATGTGGGCTGTACTATAGTCTCTGATTGACCTATCGTTGGATATGTGATGATGTTGTATCTTGCTGCCATACTGATAGATGTCAGTACATGGCACTGTGTCCCTGATAATTTTTCCCTCTTGTCACCCATGCCTGCAGCTCAAGGTACACCAGCGTAAGGCCGTGTGGAGGGCCATTGCAGCGAAGGTGCGAGCCCTGGGGGTCTCAAACCGATGGCGCCCCCACTGCCACAAGAGATGGGACAACATCAGCCGGCTGGCAAAGTATGTGGCGGAGATGACCCTGGGGCTGCTTCCTCGCACTGGGCGTCTAGCACGGCGCAGCATGACACCATAAATGGGGCACATCTTGGTGGTGACACAGCCTGAGCTGGATGCACATTTGAAGGAGCATCAGCAAAAAGCCAGGGGTGAGAATTTGGGGAGTCTGACTTTGGATGGGATTGGCTGCATGTGTACTGAGCCTGTGCCAGTGCTGGCCTCTGTGATGTTGGTAGTATGATGCTGTGGCATGTACGTGGCTGCTGGCCTGGGTGCCTGAAGCATGCATTTGCCCTACCTGTACTTGCAAAGTAGATTTGGATGCTTTGCCTTCACATTACATTCTGAGTTGTGCTCTTCAGGTTTCTTCTGCATTGGTGTAGTCTTGGGAATCCCATGGGAGGGAACGGCAGTGTGCCCAATCTGAGTGTGCATACATCAATGCGTCCATTGCATGCCCCCATATTGGGGAGGGCTAGACATCTTACAGCAATGTGCAGCATTCTATTGTCCCCAAGGTACGACATGGTGGGTGGCATGGGCTAATGTCCATTGTGGACTGTCATGTTGTAGTCTGGGTCTGTGTTGTCCCCTCCTGTTCCATCCAGTTCTGTCATTGGCAACAAGTACTGTGCCCCCATCATGTCCCTAGATGTGCTCAGAACTAGTTGTGTGTCTGTTTGAACAGAGCCACAAGCAGGGTGTTGTGCTGTGTGGTCATCACATGGCTCACGCATGCCTGAGTTTCCAGTTTCCACACACTGCTTGAGTCTATGTAATGAGTTGGCATGATGTGATTGCACAGGGTGGTGTGCAACATGTAGATTTGCTCTACTTTTTTCATGCATTGCTTGTATATGTTTGTTCTGTTTTTGCGACTGACCTGACCCTACAGGAGACGGACACCAGTGGGGGTGAAACTAGCACCACAGCTGCCCAGGAGCCCAGTGACACAGATGTCACCAGCGCATCAGAGGGGGACAGGAGCAATGTTCCCTCTAATTTTTTTCCTCTGTGCGCTGCAGCCATGGATGTGTGTGCCAGGAACCAGACCGCGCTTGTGCGCAGCGCCAAATATCACTCCAAACTTTTGCTTTAAAAAATTGAAAAGACGGTGCATTTCCACACATACAATCCACGTTAGGGGGCTTAAGGCAGATTTGCAATTACATGACATGAATTGGTTACACAGGCAAGTACACTTTAGGTTTAGAAAAGCACAAGAATCCAACGGCTGAGGGTCCATAGACTGCCTGAAGTACATGTAGTTCTCCAGCCGAAAATGCCATTATAACGGAATGGTCATAATGAAATTAGGGGAGAAGAAATTAGATGGGCGATGGGGAGAGCCTGTAAACCGACAGGGATAACTGACATACTTTAGTTAGAAACTTCCAGGACTTAGTGCAAACTCATAATATCCCACATACCCAACAGTGGAGACATGCTCTACTGGTGCACCCAATACGTGGAAAACTGGGCCCATGGCCTATCAACATACCACAGTCCCCAATTCTTCAATATCTACTCACCTGGAAGGAATATGGTGAGATGGATTCTGGCTTAGATGCAACTCTAATTGCTAAACTCTTCTTGCAAGCCACCTCAAATGCACTTCATAATTGGAGGGAAGTGCAATTACAGACACAATTCTTTGAGGGGGATTCAGAGGAGCCATTAGAAGAACATGATTGAGGGTTAAGGGAGGCCCGTCTGTAAGATAGTTATTTTAAGATACTACATCAATGGCAGTGGACCTCCAAAAGACTCTATGCCTCCTTCAAACGCAACCCTTTTTTCTCTCCTTTTCTCTTTCATGTGTCTTGCTTCTCCTTTTGTCTCTGTCTCCTCCCATTGCTCCCCTCTGCTTCTTCTTTTTGCTTTTCTCTTCTTCTGTCCTCACCTCTTACTTGTTTTTTCTCTTTTCCTACTTTTCCTTCCTTTTCTCTAGTTTTCCCTGATCCTTCAATCACACAGGTGATCTTTGTTTCTATCCTCACCTTGTCTCATCCCTCGCCCCTTATTCCATTTATCTCTCCCTCCATTTTGCCCTTCTAACTCGCCTGTCCATTAGTCTTTACCTCCCTTTCACCTCTCCTAGAGGCCCTGTCCTTTCCTATCACTCCTTTCCTTTTATTTCCCTACCTCTCTCTCTTCCCTCACTGTTTCCGTTCTCGCTCCTGGACAGTTGCTACAAGATTAAACTGGTTTTAGTTAGCATTAGTTTGGACAAAGAAAATCAATCTTTTGGGCCAACATTACCCAGATGAGTGCCAATAATACTCCTTGCTCATACAGCATTCTGCACAGGGACTGGAGCCTCGCTGTATGTGCAGCGATGTACACAGGACAGCCGGAGAAGAGACAGTCTAGCACAGCAGGATATCTGTGTACACCTCTTCACCTGGGCACATGGGAGAGGTGCCCTGCAGTATGTGTCGGGAAGCACAGGGTTCTACACTATGTAGTAAGCAGCCCCTACCCAGACAGCTCTCCACAGGAACAGGCGCTCCCCTGAGCTATAAAGCCTGGTCTATGCAGACACACTACTCTAGCACAGCACAGAAGGCATGCCTGCGGTCTGTGCCCGGGAGTATAGGGTTACAAAGCACGCAGCCCCATACCTGAACAGTTCCCTACAGGAGTCACACTGAGCTATACACCCATGTCTATGCAGCCACATACACAGGAAAGGCTGAAGAAGTGCTTCATTTGAGCCAGTGGTTGCAGGTGTTTTCCACCAGCATTCATTTTTTTGGACCGGGACTTATTTTTTCTTACATTTCATACTTTGACCAAGATCAGGAGATAGAAAGGCAGAATAGGGAGGCGGACGATTTCTGAGTACTTTTGGGCCCCGGCACTTATTATTTTACAAATTAAGCACTGGTAAAGCGCGGGGTAGGGAAGACTGTGGGCTTTTGTTTAAGTATTCATGTTAATCACAGCCCATTCACGAGCTGTGATTAACATGAATACTAAAACAAAAGCACACAGTCTTCCCTACACTGCGCTTTATTAACAAAAGTGTAGAGCAAGTTTAAAAACACAGCGGCAGCCCTGTCAAGTATCACGCATCGCACGTTAGACTAACGCATTTCAGTGTGGTATTCCGCATTACCACACTGAAATGCATTGCCACGCATATGCAGGTCTCAGCTGTCACTGAAAGTGCTGCTTCACTGTTGAGGGTGGCAGTGCGCCGTCCGTGGTGCGCTCGATGCTCCTACAGCCAGCGTGGGTCTCCCAGCAGAGTTAAGGCTGCACAGGGTGTTTTTAAACTTGCTCTACCCTTTTGTTAGTAAAGCGCGGTGCGGGGAAGACTGTGGGCTTTTGTTGAAGTATTCATGTTAATCACAGCTCGTGAAGGGGCTGTGATTAACATGAATACTTAAACAAAAGCCCACTGTCTTCCCCGCACAGCGCCGCTCCCAAAACATTCAGCAAGTGCCCCAAGCCAGCCTTACCTGCACTCCTGCTGGCAAAACCATATCAAAGAAGTGCTTTTCGCGCCGCTCGCTTTTTAAAGCGGCGGCGCAACTTCTCGCTCGGTCTTTCGGGATGTCCTGTGTGTGCGCGCTCCACACACGGGAGTGCGCGCTCACTGGAAGAGAGGTGCGTGCGCGCACCTTAATGGGAACAGTGGACAGGAGTCTGCTGGAGGAGTCCGAGCCTGAGACGCAAAGCACCACATCATCCGATGCCAGTGGGGATGCGTCCATGTTGGAGGGAACGGGGACTCTACATCGACTTCCACCACATAGCGGCCATTGCCCACCCTCCCAGCCACTTCCTCTGGTGCTGCCCGTGTCCGCCTCAGTAAGAGGGGAAGTGTCCTTCACCCCTGGCACCGCTGCCCCTGCCCTGTCCCCCCTGCTGCCATCAGTGCTGAGTCTGTGGACCTTTTGCGCCAGCTGTGTGTAGGCCAGACAGCTCTCCTCAATGCCTTCATTGACCACAACAAGAAATTGGCCCAGGTGGTTGCTTTCATGGAGGGCATACATTCCGACGTGGGTGGGCTGCACCGGACAGTCCAGGCTTTGTCATCAACAGTGACGTCTGCCCTGCAACAGGCACATTCTCACAGTCCAGCTCCAGTCCCTTTGTCCCCCCCCACCCCCGGGCAGTGGCCACATCTGACGATAGTGACCACGGTCCACATACATCAAAGTCACGATACAGTACACGGAGC
This sequence comes from Triturus cristatus, assembly GCF_964204655.1. Taxonomy (NCBI): domain Eukaryota; kingdom Metazoa; phylum Chordata; class Amphibia; order Caudata; family Salamandridae; genus Triturus; species Triturus cristatus. The sequence goes on along the minus strand of NC_140595.1, from coordinate 166,702,109 downwards.
ACACAGCAGCAGTAACCCAAGCGGTCCCGTGCGCAGACACCATCCCCACAGAAGACCAAAGACACCCCAGAGCGCAAGGAGAAAAGCCCATCAGGCGACACCAGTGGACAATTAGCAAAGCAGCAGACCTCAGGCACACATGCCTCAGTGGCATCCCCATCCAAGGACTCTCCTGCCCCTAAAGCATCGCGCAAAGATAATCGTACAGTGTCTGTGCCCACCAAGGAGGTAGTGCATGCCAAGGGTACACCTAGGAGGGGCTCAAAGGCAGTATCACCAACCACCTCGACTCCCATTCCAAGCCCAGTGAAGCAGGGGCCGGAGGGCACTGTAGGGGTAACACCTAGTAAACAGGGGAAGGGGGGCCTGAGGCGAAGCAAGGCAAAGTGTTCCGCTGGGTCCAGCACTTCACCAGAGGGACTGCCAGCATCTGCACCTGCTGCAGCAGTGGTGGTGGTGTGTGTGCCTATTGTGTCCACACCAATTCCAATTGATCCCAAGTCAGGCAAGCCATTTAGTATCCCCAAGAAGTGGAAAGGCACCCCTCCACAATCTCCCAGCCACACCGTGACTCCTGTTTGCACAACTCCACATGCTACTACACCACCTGGTCCAAACCGCCCTCCAGCTTGCCAAGCCACTGATAGCTCTACCTTAGCTGTTTCTCACCCCCTTTAAGTGCACCGACAGTCCCCGAGACACAGCCAGCTCCCAGTCCGCCTGACAGCCAGGTCTGAGTGTTAGTCACCCTCACACACCTGTGTCTCACACAGGTGGGCCTGTACTGCAAATTGTTGCCCCCTGACTGTGTTGCTGACCATGGAAAGGTACAGTTGCGCACATTCCCTGTGCAACTTCTCATGGACTCAGTCTGCAGTTTGTCATGCCCACTGACCTTGCCTTCTCACTGCTGTGTTGGACCCTTCCCTGTGCAGCTTCTCATGGAAATGCTCTGCACTCTGCCCTGGCCACTGGCCTTGTTGTTTTGCCCTTGCCTGTGTAGCTTCTCATGGACATGCTCGGCACTCTGCCCTGGCCACTGGCCTTGTTGTTCACTGCTGTTTTGCCCTTGCCTGTGCAGCTTCTCATGGACATGCTCTGCAATCTGCCCTGGCCGCTGGCCTTGTTGTTCACTGCTGTTTTGCCCTTGCCTGTGCAGCTTCTCATCGACATGCTCTGCATTTTGTGCCTTACTCTTCTCATGGTGACCATCTGTGCAATTTGTGAATAAAGACACTTGCTCCAGTTGTATATTTTGTCAGTGTCCTTACTGAATAAGATTCTTTTGCTGTGTGTAAATGGTTTACTGTGCCACATGGTCTGTGTGGCACTTCAACATGGTCAATATTTGGGCTCACTTGCTCTCTCTTTTTCAGGGGTGACAGGGTCTTCAGTTCTTCTTGGCACAGATGCTTGTGGTGGCAACGGTGGCAATTTCGAATGGTTTGCAGTTGTCATTTACTTGATTAGTTCATGTTGGCTCTATTGTACACATGTCAGGTTGGGGGGCACTGTCAGTACAGGGTGGGTTTCTGTACACAGTATTGCAGGCAGGCTGTCCAGGGTCATCATGTGTGTGTTCTTCCTATATGTGTGCCCAGTGGTGTATGTGTGGTCATCTTGTGATGGCCAGTCACCGTAGTCCCATGGCTTACTTTCCATGTGTGCTCTTGGATGGCCAGGTAGTGTGCAGTGTGAAGGGGGTGAGTTTGTGGGGAGGGTTGATGTGTGCATGCCTATGCAATGTCAACTACGCACATGTCACCCAGGAGTTGTGTGCCTGTTAATTTGATTGTTCATCCCTGTGGATGTGGTTGTATGCCCATGTGTGAGTTGTATGTTGTGCACTGTGCAGTGTGTTGGTGTGTCCTTGCAGTTCTGTCTGACTCCTACTTGTTGTTTTTGTCACTTGTGAGTATGCAGAGGGTGTTACTGGCAATTCAGTGTTGTGTTTTGTTGCACATCCATGTGTCTGGTGGCTGTTTGTGGGGTCTGTGCAGACCTGCTGCTCCACACTGCCATTGTGGTTGTGTTTTCTAATGCCTTGCTGTCCTATGGTGCCTTCTTGCCTCCAGTGTGGCATGTTGTGTGTGTTGTCATGCCATCCCCTATCTGTGCTTCAGCTGCCTACCCATGGTGGGTCTGCACTCCCTCTCTTTGTGTATGGTACACTCCTGCCATGTCCCCTACTGACATGCAGTACACTTCACTTTGGTGTGAGCTGTCCCCTTGGTTTGTATGTGTGTGTGCCTCCCCATGACTTCATTTGTGCCACTGTGCTTTGTGGTGCAGTTCTTTGGCCATGGTCAATGTGTCACTCAGTGCATTTCCCCAATGGGTCATGTGTGATGTTCTGGTGCTGTTTGTCAGTCATGGTTGCTGCTATGCAGTTCAACTGTGTGTGCTGCCCAGTCCTGTGGTCAAGTTGTTTCCACCTTGGTGTCCTAGACTTGTGCATCTATTGGGTGTTGTGTTGGATGTATGTGTGTTGTTTGTGTTATTGCTTTACTTCCTGGTTGTGCTGTTGTCTTTGTGTTGTGCTGTATGGTGTTGTGTGGGTTGCTGTTCTGTCACTGATGTCTGTGTGTGTCTGGTATGCTTGGTGTGCACACACAGCTTGTTGTGCATGCAGTGCTGTGTGTGTATGTTGCCTTGTGTTTGCCTCATGTGCATCCTCTGATGTTGTGATATGTTTGTTATGTGATTGTTATGCCTGTGCATCTGTTGTTTGTTTGCTGTGGCTGTGTTGTTCTGTGATGGTGCACTTCTTGTGAGTATTGTGGTATGTTGTCTGTGCATTGTTTCTGAGTGATGAGGTTGTGCACTCCTGTTGTGTCTGTGCTCCCATTGCCTTTCCACAGTTTTGCTGCACAGGGCATGTCTGTTGTTGTTGTGGCTCTGTGTGTGTTTCTGTTGGGTTATGTGTTAGTATGTTGTATTTGTTTCCACATTTGTGGTGGCATCCCTCTGTGTGTGTGTGATGTTTGTGGCTGAGCCCAGGGTGTGTGGTTGTTTGTGTGTGTATTGCTTGTCAAATATTGGCAGCCTTCAGTGTGTTTGGCACTGGTGTTGTGTGCTGCTGGTGTGAGGGGGGTATGTGTGTAGATTCTTACTGGAGTTTGTCAGTCCTCAGGTGCGTAGATGGTCCATGTGTGTAGTGCTGCTGGTGTACTCCTGTGAAGTAGTTGTATGGATGTGTGGATGTTCCCAGTTTGACTTCAGGGCCTTCCTTTCATCCTTTCATCATTGTGCCTATACATGGTTTGCCTTGCTGTCTCCCTGTGTTGTTGCACTGAGCTGTCTGTGGTTTGATTTCACTGACTGTGCCAGCCATGTGTGCTTTGAGGGTGTTGTGCTCTGTTCCTTGTGTTGATGTGATGTACACATGCTTGTTGTGTGTCTCCATGGCCTTCAATTTGTGTGCAGCCCACTTTGGTTTCCCTATTTGTTGTGCTCCATTGCTGTTGGCATGTGGGGTGTGTATGTGTGTGTGTGTGTGTGTGTGTGTGTGTGTGTGTCAGTCTGTGATATGCATGTTTGACTGTGCAGGCTGTGTGTCCATTTGGATGTTGATTCCTTGTGTGTGTTCATTTGTTGCTTGTCCTCATAGCTTTTTCCCTGAGTGTGGTGTAGTGTGTGTTTCCCTGGCCCTGTGCTACTGTGCTGTGTGTTCCTGTGCAGCCACTCCTGCATTGTGTGTCTCCATGATTGTTTGTTGTGTGGTGCAGGGGATGTATTGTCCGGGCTTGTTTTTGTGCATGGGGTGCACAGGGGGGGGCACATGGCATGTGCCTTCATGGGGTGTGCTAGTGTGTGGTGGGAGTGGGTGTGTTACTGTGGTCTTTGTGCCCTGCCCATGCCTGGCACTGGCCCTGCCTTCTGCATTGTGCGCATGTATTTGCTTGTGTTCGCCGCTGCGGTGACGTGACCGGGACATTGCTGCATGGTGGCGGTAGCTGTGTGTCTGGGATGCAGTGGGGTGACTTTGTGGCAGGTGGGTGATGTGTGGGTGCCCTTGTGGATGTGTCCCTGTCCCCCCTAGGTTGTCTTATGTGGATTTGGACCCTGTGTCAGGCAGTGGGTTGTGTGTTGTGTTACCTGCGGCGTCGTCTGCGGCGTACCATGAGATCCTGGTGATGTAGCAGGTACAGCACCGGAAAGACATGTAGAGCTGGGTCCATTGCGGTCATGTCCGGGTGGTGTGGACCGGGCCACTGGTTTCGCGCTTCGCTGTCGAGTTTCCGCAGTCTCTGGTTGGGCGGTGTCTCCGCTGCTGTGTGTCTGCTTGCTTGAGTCCTCCTAATCTGTGGAGCGGGGCAGACGTCATTCCGCACGGCGGAGGATCTCCATTGGCGGTCGGAAATTGGCCTATGTTTGACCATACTAATATGGCGGGTGTGATGTCCGCTGCTAGCGGGCGGAAAAAGGCATTTTTCCGCACCGCCAGCGCAGCGGTTGTCCCACCACCCTACATCCTAATGGACCCCTAAGTGTCTTTGTGCACGATGAAGATCTCAATGTTGAAGGAGCAGTAGTCGATGGTGGTCTCGAAGTGGACGATGGTCTCAATGTCTTTGAGGATATCAACGTCCATGACAGTGTCATAGGTAACACTGGTAATGTTATGTTATGTTATTTAAGCTTATAACGCCCACAGATACTCCAAGGAGTGTCCCGGCGCGAGCCTAGAGAGGGGAAGAGAGCCAGCATTAAACAAGGAGATGTGTCTTCAGTTTTTTAAAAAGACAAAAGTCTTGAATACTGTGAAGAGCCAGAAGTAGCGAATTCCAAGCCGTGGCCGCTCTAACAGCAAGACAACTGCCCCTCACTCTTGAAAGCCTGAAGCGAGGGATGCGAACGAGAAGCTGAGATGATGAACAAAGGTGTCTAGCAGGGGTGTGGAACCGAAAACGCTTCCTTAGATAAGTGGGGCCGCAGGTATGCAGAGCACAATGGGCCAGGGTCAGAGATTTAAACTTGACTCGTTCAGCCACAGGCAGCCAATGAAGTGAACGCAGTAGCTGTCTAACGCTGCTACTCATTGGGATGTTAAAAAGAAGTCTTGCTGCAGCATTTTGGACAACCTGCAGTCTATTGAGTAGGTAACCCGGAAGGCCGACATACAAAGCGTTAGTGTAGTCAATCCATGAAAGTATCAGGGCCCGAGTCACCATTTCCTTAGCTCTCCTAGGAAGAAGCGGGAAACATTTCCTAAGGATCTTAAGTATCCCAAAGCAACTCCCCGCTAGTTTCTTAATCTGGGTAGAAAATAAAAGATCCTCTTCGAACCAGACTCCAAGATTCTTAGCGGGTTGCCCCGTCGAGGCAGGCATGGGGAATTCAGCTGGCCATAATGCAATGTCTTCGATTATGTCATCGATTGTGAGTTTTGTTTTCGCCGTCAACAATTATTAATTCACCGGTGCAGATTGGAAGCCATCCTGAAGGGCCAGAAGGCTTGATTTTTGTTCAGTTTTTTGTACAGACTTGTGATCTCATGTTTGGACCATTTATCTGAGTAACTCTCTGTGTTTTTGTGTGAGGAGATGGCTGCAGGCTCTTAAGGTTCTACGTTCAGCTCAGGAAAGTCCACATGCTTTCTTTTTTAGCCACCTTCTTTGAAGTGCTTGCATGACCACATTCTAAAAAATATTTGCCTGAAGAAGGGGCAGCCCCCCTATCAAGCGGGTATTTTTTATTTAATACATATAGGGCCAATCTCCTTTCTATGTTCTTTAGAGTCTTTGGTGGAAATATACTACAGATGTCACAGCTCGAAGGTATGTGCATAGGATTAAGGCAATAAATACATTGCTCATATGGGTCATCAATATAAACCTTTCCCTGACCACAATTAGTGACATCCTTGAAAAGAGATTACATGTCTCTGCCATGGTGACTTTTGGTGACAGTTGGTAGCTGAAAAGGTCTTCCTGGCCAGGTTAAATAGACATCTTCTCTAAAAACAATTTACAGTAATCTGGAAGTTGATGGTAGGGTTGGTTCTATCCTTGGGTAGACAAGAAAAAGTAACAGATCAACCTCACTGAAAGGTGATCGTAGAGGTATAAGGGCTAAAGATGAAGATGGTCTAATTAAGGCTAAGTGTTTGATGTTGAAAGCTGCTTTGATGTCAAGCATATACACTCAAAAGTATTGACATGTATGGCTGAGAAATGTTTAACATTGCAATGCTTGAGGTTGACAGCAAACAAGATCAGTGGTGACTGAGATCAGGGAGCCGATGTATGACGTTACAACGCGTGCTGTTACAACGCATGCTGTTACAACAAAACTGTTACAACGCAAGTGGATTTACAACGCATGCCATTACAACACAAGTCTTTACTGCGACTTGCGCTAGATGGCGTGCTAACATTAGAAAAGTGTAATTTACTATTCCAACTCCAGTCCACTTAACAGTAGGGAAGGTGTTGGGATAGTAAACCACACTATTTGTAATGTTAGCACGCCATCTAGTGCAAGTCGATGTAAAGACTTGCGTTGTAATGGCATGCGTTGTAAATCCACTTGCGTTGTAACAGTTTCGTTGTAATGGTAGTGCGTTGTAAAAGTTGCGTTGTAAAGGTTGTTCCCCTCTAGTGGACTTGTGAAATGGAAGATTAGGAGGAAATTCCCCCATATCTTCAGACTTCTGTAGGGAACCTCTTAATAGATGATGTAGTACTTAATGGTGTGAATCTACACACACTAGTCGTGGACATGCAACTTGTGCAGTTCGGCCCCACTGGTCAAAGAGCACTGAGAACAGCACAGATGGTGAAAGAAAGGCTTCTTGAAAAACACACAAGAAAACCTTTTTTCCCCCGGTAAACAAAAAGAGGAAAAAAAGTAATCTGACATCCGAAAAAATCAATGGGAAAAAAACAGACAAAATTGAGAATATAGGGGAGTGAGAGCCATGCAATGAATTTGTGGAAATCCAGCCCTGTCAATCTTGGGGTTCCCCTGCCTCACAGATTCCATTGGCTGAGTCTCAGCTGAGTCCAGTGCAAAAAACCCTTCACCCAGCTGTCCATCCACATCAGGACCATTGTGTCATGGTGGTCGTTTCTTCGTGCCATCACTGATTTTCTCTGCCTAGGTATGCCACGCCTAAGCTAAATGTGCATGAAGATAATTCTCTGCATGTAAGCCATTTGGTATTTGGCTTTTTGGAAGAAAAAAACACAGCTTCCAAGGTCTGTATTTGAAAAGGAAAATAAAATGCAGAGGCAACTAATAAAGCATGGCACCATCTTAGTATTTTATCTTTGCCTACAGTGCAACCGTAACTCTGGGGGCACTATAGGTACAGATTTCCCTGCCAGGTGGTTTTATCTCTTGATACTGTGGGCCCACCATCAGGTGAGCACAGGTCATAATCTATGCTGATCTAGTGTGCCACCCACCAAAAGTTTAAAAGACCCTAGGAGTTTTCATACGGAAAAAGGCTATAAAAGGCAATACGTTTCTAGGTTCCTTCCTCAATGAAAAGGACAAAACTAATGGCTTCACTGACTCATTAAGCATGATGGCAATGGTAAGCAAACAAAGCTCCTAAAGCAGCTGGATCGCTCTGGGTGAAGACAGAATATCGAGCAATAAATATCGAATTGCACAAATATCGTGTCAAACATTTCGTGGGTCAATACCCTTCCCTATTGAGAGAGGGACGTGACACGGTTGCCCCGTCACCTCTTCTTTTTGCGCTCAACCTTGGGTCCTTAGACTATTCTATTAGACAGAACCCTTCCATCTGTGTATTCGGTGCCTCCCTCACGGGCTTCGGGGGAGGAGAAAATTTTGCTCTACGCCGACGATATATTGCTATATATTACCAAACCTGAAGAGTCCATACTGGCTCTCTTGGACACCATCACAGAGTACGGGAGCTACTCAGGCTACAAGAACAACTGGAATAAGTCCACGCTCTACTGCACCACAGCCGCACAAGTGGATTGCCCCTTACCCGAGGAGTTAAGGGTGGTGCAGGAGGGCTTTAAATACCTGGGTATCTTCTTTACTCCACACCCAGAGCTGTGCAGGAAGGAAAACCTTGGAACAGTCTTACATAATTTCAGGGCAGACGTGGAGAGTTGGAAAGATCTCCCCCTTACCCTGCTCGGTCAGTCAGCACTTTTTAAAATGATCACCTTGCCCCAACTTTTATATGCCCTGCAAAACTCGTATCATCCCCTCCCCAAGGCTATCTTTGTGGAAATAGCTAGCAAAGTACGAACACTCTTGTGGCAAGGGGGACACCCGTGAATATCGCTTAGGACGCTGCAACGAAATCCATACAATGGAGGGATAGCACTTCCCGACATAGAGGCTTACTATTAGGCGTCTCACCTGATACCAATAAATGATTGGACACATAAACATGGAGACCACCCCACATATCGCCTGGAGAGGAAATGTTGTCACACACATACGTGCACTACCTCTACGGGGGGAAGGGTAGTTCCCGCTTATTGCCAGCGACTCAGGTGACCTTGATAGCGTGGGAGAGGGCGACCAATACTATGGGGTAGACGGGGAAAATCACGAAAAGCACACCGCTATGGGAGGGAGTACGGTTTCGGGAGCTAAGCAGGCTTAAGGGGTTTGGGACCTGGGATACCCTGGGGATCTCCACAGTGGGGGATATCCTCGAACAAGGAAAACTCAAAAAGGAATACGACATGCACAATTCCCAATTCCTTAAAAATGCACAATTGCGCCATGCCTGGCAGGAAGAGAACCTCCCCTGTGATTAGCTCCCATAATACGCACCCCTGGAAGTCAGACTCTTGCAGGAAGAATTGAAACACAAAGCGATGTCCTTCACATACAAGACCACTAATAACAATATTCCCGATGGACTGGTGGGACTCCGGACATGGTGGGAGAGAAAGTAGGGCCTATGGAAGACAGAGATTGGGAGGCGGCATTAATGCACCCCAGAGAAGTCGCCATAAAAGCGAGACTTCGCTTTATTCAACTTAAAATACTGCACCAAATGTATTACGACAGGGCCAGGTTGCACAGGATGGGTAAGGAGGAATCACCATCCTGTTTGACTTGTGCCGCGACCAGGGATTTTTTCCATACAATATGGTCATGTCCTGAGATACAGTTATACTGGCAGCAAGTAATTGAACTGTTGGGAACAGTCCTAGGGGTGGCTCTGCCAGTGGACACAAAGTTTGTACTACTGGGAATACCAAGTGAAGTGGACATCACCAGAATGCAACTAACTCTTGCCTCCCTGGGGTTGGTGGTGGCCAAACGGGATATAGCCAGAAAATGGGGGGTAGTTGACAAACCGACTATCCAGGAATGGACGAAGGGGATGGACTTATATATGACGGCTGAACATACCACATACCGTAGTAGAGGAGGCCCAAAACAATTTCATAGGATCTTGAGTCCGTAGAGCCGATACTTCAGACTTGAAATAGGAGGTGACACACAACAACCCAACACTCAGACCACACAAGGGACCTTGCCATGACGAAAGAGTGCAGGAGTCCGGGCACCCTTCATTGCGACTCACTCATTACTATTCCTGGGTTTACGGCGACGAGACAGGAACAGAACGATAAGACACTGGTGGCGAATCTTACCTTGATCAGATTGAGAGGGAGGGGGACAGATGGCCCCGATATTAATTATATTGTTTGTACTTTGTTGCGATTGATTTCTGCAATTGTATTACGTGACACCCGTCTTGCGCTATTTGTTTTGTTGGAAAATAAAAATAAATGTATTAAAAATCGTGGGTCCTGAATATCGACAGACAAATTCTCGTGGTCAAGAACATCAATTTTAGGTAAGCAATATCGATGTAAAAAATATCGAAGTGTTTAATATAGTTTGCAAAAATATAGTTGTTAAAAATATCGATTTTTTATTAATGTATTTTAGTATATAATTTATAAGTGTGTGATGTATGCTTTTTTGTATAAGATTTGGATGTATGTTTATTATATGTGTTAACATTTTAGTAGTAATTTTTTTTGATTTGAATTTTGCGTTTTTAGTTCCGTAGCGGGTTGTGGGTTTATAGGGGAATAGGGTGGGAAGTAATTTAATTATATAAAATGTATTGATTATTTTAGTAGTTATTATTTTTTTAAGTTTGGATTTTGCACTTTTAGTTCTGTAGCGGGTTGTGGGTTTATAAGGGAATAGGGTGGGAAGTAATTTAATTATAATTACATTTATATTTGTTTAATTTTAATTAATTAATGATAGTAATTGTGTAATTAATTTTAGGTGTGTGTTGTGGTGTTTAAAGGTGTAAATGGGGGGAAGTAATTCATTTCTTATTGATGAATTACTGATTAGTTGTTAGTTATTTTAAATTAATTAGTAATTAATTATGGTAATTGTGTAATTATTTTTAGGTGTGTGTTGTGGATATTATATAGTGTTAAAAATGTGTACTCCATGAATGTTTTTTTTATTTTTTATTAATAATATTTTTTCAATTCATTATTAATTATGTTAATTATGGAAACACATTTTTTAAATAAAAATGTTGAAGTCTTTTTTTATTGGTGTGGTGTTATAGGGTACTACTGTTGCACACACTGGAGTGGGAATAGTAATTTTCATCCCTCCGCTATGCAATACTTACCCTACTGTTGCACTCACTGGAGTGGGAATAGTCATTTTTACAACCCCTCCACTATCCAACACTTTCCCTACTCTTGCACCCTTTGGAGTGGTGATAGTAATTTTTACCCCTCCACTACCTAGCACTTTCCCTACTGTTGCACTCTTTGGAGTGGGAATAGAATTTTTTGCCCTTCCGTAATGCAACACTTTTCCTACTGTTGCACTCACTGGAGTGGAATTAGTAATTTTTACCCCTCCGCTATCCAACATTTTCCCTACTGTTGCACTCACTGGATTCGGAATAGTAAATGTAATTCTTCCGCTATCCAACATTTATCCTACTTTTGCACTCACTGGAGTAGAAATAGTAAATTTTACCCCTCCGCTATCCAACACTTTCCCTACTGTTGCACTCTTTGGAGTGGGAATAGTAATTTTTACCCCTCTGCTATCCAACACTTTACCCATTGTTGTATTCACTGGAGTTGGAATAGTAAATGTAATTAGTCCGCTAGCCAACATTTTCCCTACTATTGTATTTATTGTATTCTGAAATGTACATTTTAATTTCTTTTAACAGTTTAATGTTTTAATTAATTCGTTTTTTTAATTTTAAATTATTGATATATGTATTTATTTTCTTTTTATATAATTTAAAAGCTTAAAAATTAAATAAAGTTAAAGTTAATAAATTATTTTAAAGTAAATACATGTATAAATTATTATGTTTGTGTGTTTATAATTTTTTTTATTAAGTTTATGTTTTATATTTAATTAAAATGTATATTACATTTAATTCATTTTGTTAAAGATAATATTAATATTTTATATCTCTAAAATATATTTTATTTATATTTTTTAATCACTATTTTTTACATCTATATTTTTAACTTCGATATTTTTGATTCAATATTTTTGTACTTACCTGTTTAAGTATAGGGAGTCGATATTTTTGCACTCCATATTTTTTCGTCAATATTTTTGTCATCTATATTTTTGCTATCGATATTTTGTCAGTGAACCGTGTTTCTAGTCACACATACTTTATTTGCACTGACTTGGCTAATTTGAATATATTTTACAAATAAGACAGAAAATATTGGGGCACATGCATCAACAATTAAAGAATCGCTATTGCCTATCCATGTAGGAATCGCATAAAATTTTGCGATTCCTACAAATTCCTTAATTGGGACTCGTAAATTGCGAGTTGCAATTAAGGAATTGATACCCATTCATTCCTATGGGCCTAGAGGCCCATAGGAATGAATGGGAATTGCATGCACAATTTGAGAGTACCCAATAGGTGCTCGCAAATTGTGCATGCAAATTCAAGGGTGCAAGGGTTCCAAAAGGATACCCTGTTTCACACTTAAAATTACAATTTAACCATGTTGCGCACACAAATGCCCCAAGGGCATGTGTGTGTGCAATGTGTGACTTTGAAAAAGGCAGTTTAGTGCATTTTTCAAAGACATGGAAAATTATCATCAACTTTAGAATGATGGTAATTTGCGATTCATATTAGCAAAATCGCAATAAAAAATTGTTTAATGCATTGCATTTAAGGAATAGCAGTTTGCAATTCCTTAGATGCAATCGCAATTTAAGTAATCACAAATTTAGCGATTCCTTAAATAGCAGTTTTTGCATTTGGAATGATGCATTCCAAATGCAATAATACCGGTTACAAAGGGGCAGATTCTGCGAATCTGCCTGTTTGCGACCGTTTTCTTGGTTGATGCATGGGGCCATTGTCTCCTAGAAGCATGTGTTCCTCTTTAAAATGTTTTCAAATTTGAAAAAGATGTATTTTTAAAAATGTGTTTTGAAATCCCACAATGTGTGATGATGAACAAATGTTACTTACCTGTAAACTGTGGTTCTCCAGTATTGGTGTCTTTCATAGATTCACATGCTTGAATATTCCCAGTCATCGAAGTGGGAGTCCCACGGTATATAAAAAGCAATAAGTGTCTATCTATTCTGTACCGCTCTCACTCCTATCAATTCACCATGGCACATAATTCCACTACAAAAATAGTCTGCACACCACACAATTCCACCCTATTCAATTCCACAACAAACAATTCCAATTCAACTCAGATTATTCAATTCCACACTACATACATCCACTCCACTCCAAACAAAAGCACATGGGTAAAATACATTTTATTTACAATACCAATAGCACTAACTCTCACAAACACAAGACCTATTGCATTGCAAATGCTTGCTGTTTATCTTCATTCAAAATCAAGTCCCTTGGAGGATTATACTGAAAAAGGGGGGTTTGTGAGACATCTAATCTGAATTCTTAGACAGTTTCTTAAAACCCATGGATCCTGTGTATCCCACACTTGAGTAAAATGATCGAGGCGACCACCCACTCTTCCCTGAGAGGAAGAATGAGAAAACACAGGACTCACCCTGGTATCCGGTGTGACCTTGGTCCCTTACCATGTCTTTGGTGAAAATGAGCCCCTTAAGTTTCTCTGTGGTCTCTTTCTCTTCTAAATCTCCCAACTTGGGGTGGAGTTTCTTTAGTGCCGCCTTGCGCTTTTGGCCTTTAGTCCTGGTCGGCGTTCCCCAGGAGAACCATGGAGCGCAGGCGCCAGGCTCCAGTCACCAGGTCTAATAGAGGCCCCTGAAATATGCCTCTTTTGACATATCAATGATCCTTGTCAGTGGGCCAACAACGTCAAGTAGGCGATCTAGACATTGGTTGAGGAATCTCTCAATACCCTTCCTGGGGTCACTGCCGATTGGGCATTAGACATACTTGTCATGGATGACTGACCTAGAACATTCAGCCTTGAGGACCTACTACCCTTCTTTCTCTAGAGTAATTCTGATCCACATCTCAATCAATTTGCCCACATGTTTAACCAGCCATCTTTTAGCACTTCTGATATGTTTAGTACTGTGGGGCGAGAACATATTCTCTCCAAACGGATTCCTGAAGTAATCTTTAGAGGTAGAAGGAATTTGATCCTCACTGAAGAGGTCATTTCCATTAACATCCCCTTGGAGATCGAGCACATACTCCTCATAATGCTCATCATTGCCTCTATGGAGCTCCTCCTTCCCATACTCAATTTATTCAGTGTCCATGTCTTGTGTGTCGCTCAGGACATCAATCACCATTGTGCCGCATCGGATAAGAACAAATGTTACTTACCTGTAATCTGTGGTTGGTTCTCCAGTATTGGTGTCTTTCATAGATTCACATGCTTGAATATTCCCCGTCGTCAAAGTGGGAGTCCCACGGTATATAAAAATCAATAAGTGTCATGTATATACATAAACATACATAACCACATAATAGCATATACATATTCAAATAAACTTTATATACAATTCAGAAATAACATATCAAGTGAAAATACCATAGGATAGTATTGACACATAGGAAAGCATTGAAAAAAAGAATCACTTTACTGACATATCATTGTCATTTTATAGTCCAAACTCCATCAGGCGCAAGCACCCTCTAGAACCTTTTCCTCAGAGGCTCAGGCCCTCAGATTTTCGTAGCACAAGAGTGACAAAAGAGCCGAAAGAGGAGAAGAGAGCCTCTGAGGGGAGGAGGGTGGGTCGCATGTGAATCTATGAAAGACACCAATACTGGAGAACCACAGTTTACAGGTAAGTTACATTTGTTCTTCTCCAGTATTTGGGGTGTCTTTCATAGATTCACATGCTTGAATAGAATAGTGAGCAGTAAGCAGCAGCCGGCTGACAAGGCCGTAATAATATTGCATGAAATACAATGACAATGTATTTAATACACAATTGAGAATACCCAAGAAGGAGGGAAGTAGCAGAGGCTCACCTTATTTAAACAGATTCCGTAGAACGAACTGCTTGTCCCACAGCCGTGTCCGCTTCATTAATCGATTCCAGGCAGTAGTGCTTCGTGAACGTGTGCCTGCTGGGCCACGTGGCTGCCCGGCAAATCTGATGGATGGGTACACCAGCGAACAGGGCAGTGGAAGATGACATGGCTCTCGTTGAATGAGCCCTTACTCCAGAAGAAAGAGGCTTGCCAGCCCTTTGATGGCAAAAGGAGATTGCTGAAGAAACCCAACGGGCAATCGTGGGCTTGGTAACCAACTGTCCTTTACAAGTGCGTCCGTAGGCCACAAACAGCTGATCCGACTTGCGAAAGGATTGTGTTCTGCTGATGTAAAATTTAAGACATCTCTTTAAGTCCAGAGAGTGTAAACTCTGCTCCGCCGGAGACTGCGGATGCAGGAAAAAGGTTTTTAAGATTACTGGTTCATTGAGATGGAAATTGGATGGCACTTTAGGCATGAAAGCCGGATTAGTGCGGAGAATAACACAGTCTGATCTGAATTGAAGAAGCGGAGGTTGTATTGCAAAGGCGTGAATGTCACTGACTCTGCGGGAGGAAGTCAGAGCAAGGAGGAGGGCCACTTTCCAAGTTAAGAATTTGAAATCCGCTGAGTCGATTGGCTCAAAGGGTGCCTTCATGAGCTGAGCCAACACGATGTTCAGACGCCACGTGGGTGGAGGACGCCGAATGGGCGGGAACATTCGGAAGAGACCCTTGAAAAATTGCTGTATTACTCTAGATGAATAGAGAGAGGACGAGCCGTCCTGCCGAAAGCGAGATATTGCCGCTAGAAAGACCTTTAAGGTAGAGTGTGACAGTCCAGACTGCGCTAACTGCAGGAAGAACGGCAGAATGTGTTCCGGGGAGGTGTGCACTGGATGTATGTGAGCGGACGCACAACAAAGACAAAATCGCTTCCACTTTAGCTTATAAGATTTCACTGTGGAGGGCGCCCTTGCCTTAGCTAACACCTCTCTGCAGGCTGGTGGAATGTTCAAATGAGCAAATTCAAGGTGCTCAGGTTCCAAGCCGACAAGCTGAGTGAACTGGGATTCGGATGGCATATCCGCCCGTCGCTCATTGTTAGAAGGTCCGGCCTCGGGAGAAGAAGGATGGGTTCGCATTTGGAGAGGAGGAGCAACTCCGAGAACCATGCCTGCCGAGGCCACCGTGGAGCTATGAGAAGCATCTGGCACGGTTGTTGCCGCATCTTCCGCAACACTCGAGGAATCAGAGGGATCGGTGGAAAAGCGTACGCAAATATCCTGTACCAATTTATCGAAAGGGCATTTCCGCACGACCCTTTGTGGGGAAACCAGCTTGCGTAGGACTGGCATTTGGTATTCTGAGGGGTTGCAAAAAGGTTGATAGTCGGGCGACCCCAAAGGCCGAAGACAAAGTCTAGAGTCGGCTGATGCAATTCCCACTTGTGGGTCGATGACGTTGACCGACTGAGTGCATCCGCCAGAGTATTGGAAATGCCGGGCAGATGAACTGCCTGGAGCGTAATCCGATGGACTATGGCCCAACTACAAATCCTCTGAGCCAGACGGGAAAGCAGCGGAGATCTTGTCCCGCCCTGCTTGTTCAGGTAGTGCATGCAGGTGGTGTTGTCCGTCTGAATGAGGACTGACTCCCCCTGGAGCTGGAGGCGAAAGGATTTCAACGCCAAGAAAATGGCCATCAGCTCCAATCTGTTGATGTGCCAGAAACGCTGAGCCGTTGTCCACTTGCCCTTGACGGATAAATCTTGAAGATGTCCGCCCCAGCCTTCCATGGATGCGTACGTGGTAAGAACGAGTTCTGGGGCTGTCGTTAGAAAAGATGTTCCTGCTGCGATGTTGGAAGGACGGGTCCACCAATGCAGCGCCTGAGCCATGCGGGGTGTCACCACGAGCTGGTCGTTGAAGGAACCGTAGACCTGACGCCACTGCTTGTCCAATTCCTCCTGAATGGTACGACTCCTCAGTCTGCAATGTGGGATCAAAGCGATGCATGAGGACGCCATCCCCAGAAAAGACTTTAATGTGCGGACTGAAACTGACTGCTTTGCTGCGATGGAGCTTGCAAGCTGTTGAATCCGTGCTTGACGTTCCGCAGAGGCAACGGCCATAGCCGTGCTCGTATCAATGGTAGCGCCGAGAAGGGTCTTGAACAGAGCTGGCGTGAGCTGAGACGTTTGCAAGTTGATCGACAAGCCCAGAGACTGAAACAGATTGAGACAGCGCTGAGTTTCGAGGGCCGCTTGGTGGGAGGATTGAGATTTGATGAGACAATCGTCCAAATACGGAAATATTTGTATGCCCGTCAGTCTCAAATGAGCCACCACCGGGGCCAGGATCTTTGTGAAGACCCGCGGAGATGAGCGGAGGCCGAAGGGCAGGACCTTGAATTGGAAATCCCTGTGACCCACACGAAAACGTAAGTATTCCTGTGGCGTGGAATTATGGGCACATGGAAATAAGCATCCTGAAGGTCGATTGTTGTCATGAAATCGCCCTGAGAGAAGAATTGAAGGATGTCCTTTAGCGTGAGCATGCGGAATGATTGGTCCTTGAGAAATTTGTTGAGCGACCTTAGATCGAGGATGGGGCGCCACTCCCCAGATTTCTTTAGTATGAGGAAAAAGCGGGAATAGAACCCCAACCACTTTTGTGATTTCGGAACCACTTCGATGGCCCCTTTTTTGAGCATTATCTGAATCTGATTGAAAAGTTCTTTGAGGTGAGCGGGAGGAGGTCCGGATAGAGAGGTGTGTGGGGGAACCTTCACAAACTCTAGGGCATGGCCCCTTGAAATAATGTCCAGAACCCAGAGTACGAAGTGATTGAGGACCAAGTTGAAAAGAACTGGGAGATTCGTCCTCCAACAGGTGAAAGGGGAAAACTGGAAAGAGCGGACCTTTGATGTACCCAGTCATTGTTTTTTGGAAGAGTTTCCCTTGTAATTTGACTTTCCTCTATAAGATTTGCCAGACTGCTGTCTGTAAGACTGTTGTGGCTGTGAGGAATAACGTTGTTGTCCTTGGTTGTAGGAGCGGTACTGGGAAGAGGAGCCACGAAAAGAAGAGGAGGTGCCCCGGCCACGCGCACCCCGAAAGGGCTGCTTCTGGAACTGGAGAGTGCCGAGGGAGCGAGCCGTCTCCGTGTCCTTCTTGATGGCTTGCAAAGCTTCCTCCACATGCTGGCCGAATAAAGATTCTCCGTCATACGGCATGTCCAGAATCTTGGCCTGTACCTCTGGACGGAACGAGGTGGAACAAAGCCAACCCTGTCGTCTTAAAACAGCCGCTCCAGCCAATTGACGAAAACCCGTGGAGGCAATGTCGACGGAGCAGTCGATGATTTCGGAGGATGCCCTCTCACCCTCTTGCAGGATCTTTAGAGCTTCCGCTCTAGAATCTTCCGGGATAAGCTTAACCAAAGCCGCCATGTCCGACCACATTTGTCGATCGTAACGACCGAGGATGGCCAAAGAGTTTGCTGCCCGGACTGTTGTTGAAGCCATGGTTGAAAACTTTTTGCCAATGGCATCCAGGCGGCGGCCGTCTCAATCCGGAGGTGACGAAACCAGAGACGATGGATTTTTGGAGCGACGTTGCGCCGCCTGGGTGATCACCGAGTCTGGCTTAGGCTGAGACACTAAGCAAGCTCGGGAAGAGTCCGGGGCCTTGTACTTCTTCTCCAGTCGCGGGAGGACAGCCGGGATGGAGTTAGGCGTTTTCATCAGTTTAATGCCCTCGTTCCAGATAAAGTCTATAATGGGCACGGCTCGTATCTGCTTCTGCGGCTGGGACTTGAAGTCGTACAGAAAGCAGTCCTCCTCCCTAACCACCATGGGAAGGTGAAAACGTTGAGCTGCCCTGTCCATCAGTTGATGGAGGTGATGCCGGCGAATTGACTTGATAGTCATCCCAGTCCGCCATAGAGTCATCATCATGAAGCTCTCCCTCCTCCGTATCCAGATTGTCCACCACCTCATCTGTTGCAGGGGGAACCAATGCAGGTGCGGATGGTGTCGGCATCGTTGGCAACACAGGGGTAGACGGAACAGCAGATGGCGTCTCACGTGGAGAGCTATGAGAGGAAGCCGGAAAGCGCCGATTGTAATCTTCCAACATGAATTGAAGGTTGGAGATGAGCGACAACGGAAGCTGCGCCATGGGAACTTGTGCAGGGGGATGTTGCTCCTGCTCCTGACAGTAATAGACCTGTGAATAATCATCCTCTTCAAAATCTTGGCATTTAATGTGAAGCTCAGAAGGACTACGAGCATCTCGAAAAGAGGACTGAACATCGTCATCAGAGTCCGAAACCTCCTCCGCAACCGTGGGGAATAGCTGATGAGATGGCCGAGTGACCGGTGGCATCATAACAGAGTCCAGCACAGCATGGCGACGCTGCAACAAGGAGGTGTCCACCGACACTGGCGCTTGTAGGAGAGTAGGGTCTGCTATCCTATGGTCACCCCAAATTTTTGCTTTTGCTTCACTGGTTTTATGACTTAGTGTGGCTGTGGGCCTGCTAATCAGACCCACAGCCCTGCTGCTCTCTCCCTAAACGAATGCCAATGCACACTAGGTGCATTACCAATTGGAACTGGTTCACCTTATTGCCCCCTGTAACAGTGTACCCCAGGTACCCAGGGCATAGGTGTATCCAAGGCCTACCAGGGGCTGCAGCATGTATTATGCCACCCCTGGCCTGGCCTGGCCTCACTATTTGACACAACTGGCTGATCACTCAGCTGGGGTAAGTTGGTGTAATCACCTCTTACTAAGATATAGTATCTCTATATCTAAACATATATGGACACATGGTAACCTATCAGCCACTCCTATAGCAGGCCTTAACATTCCTGGAGGCAGAGTGCTTGGTTTCATGTGAGATGGTGCTCTGGCATGAGCTGAGCCTGTCTGCAGCTTTCGGAACAACATCATTTAGCTGTTTCATGATATTGCCATACCATATACTCTTAAGTGCATTATGTACCTTGCGGTCAAATGCTAACTTTGGTTTGGTTTTATCAAAACATGTCGAGTAAGGTGTCATACGATTTGGAATACTACCCCCTCACCAGTTCTGGCGACGGGGGTAGCATTCCACCCTTCTAGAGGGACACGACATGTACCTAACCTGAAACCCGGGTAAAGTTGAACAGAGCCTCACCATCACAAAATGGATGCTGCCACCACAGACACAAGTCTGCCCTCCTGCTGCTGGGAGTCCTTCCAGCTTGGGAGGTTTGGACAAAGGGTTTCCTGCCAGGGGAGGTGCTAGCACCACCCCAGACAGGATTTTGTGTAGTGGGTTAGGGAGGGCTGAATAGATTGAGACATGCCTGGGGCACACAAGGTGTCCCTGTGCATATGCCAGTTCAAACCGGAGCTGGGGCTCTACAGCCCCAGTCCTGGCGCAAAACTGGACAATGGAAAGGGGGTGTAACCACCCCCCTTCCTGGTCCCACCCAGAGGAGGGACCTAGCAGGTAATCCGGCCCCTAGATTTGGAATAAGAGTAGGAGCTGTGTCCCAAGAATTCAGATCATCCTGAAACTCGACTTAAACAAGAAGAACTACTGGACTTCGACGTTCTGCTGCACAGAAGAGTGAAGAGAATCTCCCTTGTGGCCAAGGAGTGACCACCCTGTGAATACAGGCACCATCCAGCAACTCAGCGACTGCTTTGCCGCCGCCTCCCGCCGGAGACCGAGCCCAGAGCCCGACAAGACCCAGACTCCCAGACATCTCTGAGCCAGATCCACAGTCCCTGCAAAGAAGAGACCCGTGGAGGCACCGAGAGACGTGGGACCGGCCATCTTGAAACGTCCACGAGAAGCTGACTGCGCAGCACCTGAGGCATCCTCAACACTGTGCTTTGGGCCCTGAGAAGCCCCAACACCGAGCAGAATTTGCACCAAAGACCAGCCCTCCAGCATCCACGAGATCTGCGTGGGGCCCTTTTGCTTTTTGCCACTCGACGCGTCATCCCGGTTACTGGCCCGTTGGCTAGTGGCCATCTTGGCGACGAAATCTACGAACAACACCGCTGGTCTGGTTGCTCCAGACTGGCCCTTGCTCCTGTGAAAAGGAGCAGCCCCTCTGACCTTGCTGGTTAGAGCACCAAGCTTTTATCGACTCCTGCGTGGCTTGCATTAGCCAAGGCCTGTTTGCTCCAATCGAGAAGCCGACACCGCCATCAGCTAGAGCCTTCGTGGGACAGCTCATGAGTGACTCCTGGTCGTCGTCGATCCCTTCACTTTCACGTGGCTGCGGAGACAAGCTTCCCTTCTTCACCTGTTGGCACCCGACATCGCCTGGTTCCTTCATGGTTCCACGCCGGTCACTGGCTAGTGACTTTGAACACTGTCCCCTCTGCTTACAGGTCGTCTACTCTTCAGATCCACCCTTGGATCCACCCGAACTCTTCCTGCCTGGCCGCTTGCAGCATCTTCATCTTCAGGCTCCATAGACCTGCACGACGAAACCCGACGTACTTTGACACCTATGCACCCGCTTCCTGTGGGTGAGGTAACGCTGGCACTCCGGTGCACCTGTGTAGAGAAACATCTCTAGTGTCTAGGTTTCAAGTTGCTAGGTTCTAGTCCATCCGGAAGGTTCCTTTTTCTTTAACTTTGTGACTTTTACGCACCCATTGAAATCAATAGGTGCACACGTGTAACTTTTCACACTGCACACGCATCCTGTGGGCCTCCTGGTCACTAACTACAGTTAGCTCCTTGTCGTCCCAGCGATTCCCAAGGCCCTAGGCCTTCTTTCCTTTCTATTTGTGGTCCTTATACCACTATTTTAGTATATGGTTTAGCTGGCCACCTGGCCCATCCATAATTGTGCAACTTTTGTATATTTAAACACTGCCTTGTTTTAACGAATGTGCTTCTGTGCTCATAAAGAGTATAGGGGATACTTTTAAGTAAATAAATACATATATATTTTGAATATATATCTGTGTGGTGTCCTTTCATTTGGTATTCAAGGAGATTACATATGGTAAAACAGCTGGCTTCACATGCCCTCAAGAGTTTAACCTGCAGACTGCACTGTCCACGCTACCACTAGGATAGCTGGTCTATCAAGGTTGACTTCAACCACCACCATAAGGGTTGTTTGGCATGGTACAAGGTGATCACTAGAATTAGTGAGCAGCATATACCAGGCCAACTTCTCACAGCGGGGTGGGTAGAATTTTGTGGATCCACACAGATTCCAGAACTTTCCAGCACAGAAATGTGAGGAAAATGTGTTTTTTTACACTTTTTTTAGGTTTGCAAGGGATTCTGGGTAACAGAACCTGGTGAGGGCCAGTCAAGTCACCCCTCCTAGATTCCCCGGGGTGTCTAGTTATAAAAAATGTATAGGTTTGCTAGGTTTCCCTAGGTGCCGGCAGAGCTAAGGTTAAAAAACTACAGCTAGGCACTTTGCAAAAAAAGGGTAATTTTTCACTGTGAAAATGTGGTGTGTCCACATTGTGTTTTGGGTTGTTTCCTGTCGCGGGCACTAGTACTACCCACACAAGTGAGGTACCATTTTTCTCGGGAGACTTAGTGTAACACAGAAATGAAGAGCAACTGTTATTACCTATTGACTTTCGATGCATGACTTAGTGTAACACAGAGGGGTCGATTTCGATCCGGGTCGGACAGCTCTCCGAGAGCTGTCCATAGCCTTACCGTGCGACCGACACGTACCTGTAGCCGGTCCGTCCTGTAGATGAAGTATGATGCGCATCACTGCCAAAAACACGACCAACACTTAGGCTGTGATTCAAGATCCATTCTCCGTCTGAACTGTAACTCCTAACGCCGAACCGAGTCGCCCGGAAGCAGTATCCACAGCAGTTTCCGCCCTGAAAAGTACGATGCGTACTTCCTACGCGCCGGTCGGGTCGCCACGTACGGCACGTCACAGCACCCGAAAAACAATCATACCAGCTACGATTCGCGCCACAACTCAATCCACAGCTACGAGACGGACCAGCTTGCAGCGGGTATGAGACAGACCAACAAGCAGCGTGTACGACACGAACACATCATGAATCCCATCGCGCAGGTCATACTAGTAATCTACATCTATGACCGGATCAGGAACCGACGGCGCAGGCGGTAAGTCAGACACCTACCAAACAAATAAACGACATGTACCCGCAAAATGGTACACACACACAAGGGATCCACATCCTGGCCACTAACAACAGGCCACCATAGGGGTTGCATGGCCAGCACCACTACCACCCCCACCCATAGGGCTTATATTGCCCATCACCCCTGCCACCCCCACCCATAGGGGGCCTGTTGCCCAGCACTACTGCCACCCCCACCCATAGGGGACCTGTTGCCCAGCACTACTGCCACCCCCACCCATA
Source organism: Triturus cristatus (assembly GCF_964204655.1). Lineage (NCBI taxonomy): Eukaryota > Metazoa > Chordata > Amphibia > Caudata > Salamandridae > Triturus > Triturus cristatus. The sequence goes on along the minus strand of NC_140595.1, from coordinate 166,679,262 downwards.
GGAGACCTGTTGCCCATCACCCCTGCCACACCCAGCCATAGTGGACCTGTTGCCCATCACCCCTGCCACCCCCAGCCATAAGTCATATGTTGCCCATCACCCCTGCCACCCCCACTCATAGGGCATATGTTGCCCATCACTACTGCCACCCCCACTCATAGGGCTTATGTTGCCCATCACTACTGCCACCCCCAGCCATAGGGGACCTGTTGCCCATCACCCCCACCCATAGGGGACCTGTTGCCAATCACCCCTGCCACCCCCACTCATAGGGCTTATGTTGCCCATCACTACTGCCACCCCCAGCCATAGGAGACCTGTTGCCCATCACCCCTGCCACCCCCACCCATAGGGCACCTGTTGCCAGCACTACTGCCACCCCCACCCATAGGGGACCTGTTGCCCAGCACTCCTGCCACCCCCACACATAGGGGACCTGTTGCCCATCACCCCTGCCACCCCCACCCATAGGGGACCTCTTGCCCATCACCCCTGCCACCCCCACTTATAGGGCTTATGTTGCCCATCATTACTGCCACCCACACCCATAGGGGACCTGTTGCCTATCACCCCTGCCACCCCCACCCATAGGGGACCTGTCGCCCAGCACTACTGCCACCCCCACCCATTGCGGACCTGTTGCCCATCACCCCTGCCACCCCCAGCCATAGGCCATATGTTGCCCATCACCCCTGCCCCCCCCACTCATAGGGCATATGTTGCCCAGCACTCCTGCCACCCCCACATAGGGGACCTGTTGCCCATCACCCCTGCCACCCCCAGCCATAGGGCATATGTTGACCATCACCCCTGCCACCCCCACTTATAGGGCATATGTTGCCCATCACTACTGTCACCCCCCACTCATAGGGCTTATGTTGCCCATCACTACTGCCACCCCCAGCCATAGGGGACCTGTTGCCCATCACCCCTGCCACCCCTACCCATAGGGGACCCGTTGCCCATCACCCCTGCCACACCACTCATAGGGCTTATGTTGCCCATCACTACTGCCACCCCCAGCCATAGGGGACCTGTTGCCCATCACCCCTACCACCCCCACCCATAGGGGACCTGTTGCCCAGCACTACTGCCACCCCCAACCATAGGGGACCTGTTGTCCATCACCCCTGCCACCCCAACTCATAGGGCATATGTTGCCCATCACCCCTGTTTCATTTAATTTGCAGCCATTTGCTTGCTGACACAATCTTCAGACAAGTGTCACTTAGGGACACTAACGGCCCGAACTTTGATCCAAACTGGGTGAGTGGTCCATACCAGCCCCCTCCTTTCTCGCTTATCGCCCTTTACGGCATTTTGCATGCCTGACAATCGTTTACATCTCTTCCATAGGCTGCTACAAGTCACCTTCCCCCCCCCCCCCTCCTCACAGTCCTGATGATGACCCGTAGTGATTACCGAAAGGAGCACCTCAAGGGTTGAAACGTCGACGCAACACCTAGGCTCAGACCAACCACAGCCCTACACGAAAAAGCATTATCAGCATCCAGGGCCTATGGTTATTAGGCTGGCCACTGTATAAATAATCTTGTTCTATCCCCTGTATATAAAGCTTGAATCACTCTGTACATATTGCACAAACTGTTCACCTTCTTGAGCACATATGTCACAATTTTCACCTATTGTTCACAGTTATTGTCTCTAAACCTTACTAAATGAGCATATCTGAATGAATTAATTCTGATATAAATACAAAGTGGATATACATTCAAGGCCTTTACGTGATTAATTACAATCTTCAGATGCATATATACAGGCGTGGGCGATATACATGTCTCATGAATAATTTGCGTGCAGGATACTTTGTACATATATGAAATAACTCTTTGAACACCCCACAGAACCCCCAGACATAGGGCATATGTTGCCCATCACCCCTGCCACGCCCAGCCATAGGATGGGTGATGCGCCACACATCCATCATACTCCAACATTAGCTATGTCAGCAAAATACATCCCCCCTAAACATCATGACAACAGTGTGTAGTCTGTGACAAATGCACACAAAAGTGATTATGACTTTGAACATACAATGTAACTAACAGCACATGTGTGACCAACAAATGAGTGGGCCCTACACAAGGCAAGCATCACTATAGCAATGTGTCAATGTAAAAATAACACCCCCTCACTGTATAGAACAAAAGTTAAGCATGGGCTTCCAAACTGCAGCAGATGTTGAGCATTGTAATGATGGTGTCTAAACCCCCCCTCATCACAGTGACCAAAAGGTAAGTGTCATCATGGTCAAAGCTACAAATAACAAACAGCATGTATGATACCTGCTCCCAACACCTTAAACCCTTCTGGGGCGAAGTAGTGGTTGTGTTCCATACCCACAGAGATGTGGTGAGGCTAACAGTGCTGTGAAAACCTAACAAACTCTTGGCCATGTGCAGACAAGCACCACCCATGGGGGCTGACAATGCATACACTGTACAATGACACAAGAGCAGAAGTGACCATCACAAAGCATACACACATCTCGAAAATAGACACACTAATCAAAACAACCTGTGTAGACTGTAGGTGTCAGCTCACAAACTCCCATTAAATGCCAGCAATGGCACCTAACAACCAGGATGAATGTGCACAATGATGTGATATGACTCACAGGGACAGCAGGGAAAATCACAGAAACAGCATCCAGACAAAGGCCCACAACAGCAATACCAATGCACTGATACAGATGCACGAACACAAACAGGCAACCTCACACTGCACATCTGACACAACATGTGTGTGTGTCTCAGTATCCCCAGGCAAATACACAGCACATGAGGGGGGCTGAACCACAGTGACACAGATGTGGACACAGTGCCATACAAAAGTAAACCATCATTGGGACACCCTTAGTGGGCAATCAGGCATTGTGAGATGAGAGGGAGCACAACAGACACATGTGACACAAGCTGGAATGAACACCAACTAACACAGCAAGAGACTGACACACAACAGCACTACCCCCAGTGACCAGACATTGGGGTGACACAAGCATGCATGACACCTCCACTGTGATGACAAAGGTAGATGTCGTACAAACTAGGAAACCCAGACATGTGTCCTGTTCCACAAACGTACATCACACCTACACAAATCACTCAGCATGGCTCGTCATCCATGGACAAACGGGAGCTAGGGGACCATCCATGCAAACATTTACATCAGTCCACCCTCAACACCACACACCCTGAACTGCAACAATGTGCATCTATGAAGCCCACACGGACAGATGACATTGCACATGCACCCATGACAAACACAGGAATGTTGGGAGGAACTAAGGTGCACAGACTCATCACACAAGGACAGTTTACAACCCTGGTGAATGACAGACATACTGCACAGTATGCGGTACATGGCCATGACGTCAAAGCTCACATAACCTTCAGAATACCTGCCACAGTCCCAGGACAATGCAGAAGCCAAGGAGAACCACAAGGCACACATGCTGACACATGCCAACATTGCAGCCCTGAACCCGACAAGTGGGAGCAGTCACACACACATTCACATGTCTCAATCACTGAAAGGAACCACCTAGGGACAACTACATGATATTGTGAATAAACACTCATTCAAGTTGCTGGTGATCGTAAGGAGGTGTAGCAGTACTGGAGAACTGATGTGCTTGCCCGTGAATTTGTCCACTGCTCGCCAGACCCGCTCCGCGGGTCCCGCTTCGTTGTTTGGGCTTGCCGACTGTGTTTGTACCGGGACTGGCGCAGAGGCGCTGTGTTTGGGAAAGGTGAAGGTTCAACTGGCTACAGGGCTGCGAGCGTATTTACAGGGACTTCATCTCCCAGGAGTCCCTGCATGACCAATTAACACCACCTGGTCCGCTCTCCCTGCATGCCTGCCCCGCCCCCTAACCACTCTCCCTCCCTTCATAGCAAGCTGATCATACCGCTGCGCGGGAGCGCCGCGGGAGCGTCCCGGGAGAAGCCCGGGACAAGGGCAGGACCGTCTGAGGCCGTCCAAGGTCGTTTGAGGCCGGGCTGGGCTATTCCCCTTAAATCTGGTTTTTAAGTTGTTCATTGTTTGCGATTCATTGTATTTTAGTACTGCCACCAACCAGTTATGGCATTACGCTCTGGGAAGGGAAGAACTGCTCAATTGCCAACCACGGGTGGGGTGGTCAGTGGAACAATGGACCAATTTATAAAACGAGCAACAGTGATTTTAGAGAAAGAGATTGCTCTTACTGAGAAACGTTTGTCCCTAGATCGCAATACAGGGAAACGCTCATCCTTAGGCCACATTGGGACTGTGATCTCCCTGACCCCTCAAGATTACCTAAACCCAGGAATCTCGATCCTGCTCGAGCCCAACGATTCTGGTTGCGGACAATTCAGCGGTTTGTTCTACCCCCAATCATTCTAAACCCAGTATGATTTCTAGTAGCTTATTCAGTAGAGTTTCTAGCCCTTCTCCGTCACATAGACCCACTACAGAAACCCAAAAAATAGGTTCACTGGTAAATACCAAACCAAGCAAAAGGAAAAGAGGGGGTGGTCCTCAGAAGGGTGGAACTGCTAAAATGCCCAAAATCCCTAACAAAACTGGGAAAACTTTGATCCCTAATGATACTACCCAGCCAACAAACCCAACTTTGGTCAAAAGAGGTCCAGCCCAACAGACCCCCACGAGTAGTGCTGCTGATGGTCTTTTGGGTAAACTGGAAACCCTAATCAAATCCTTGATCGTACCCCTAGTGGAGAGAACAAGGTTGATTAATTCCAAATTAGACAAGTTGGAGAACCTTGTTTTATTAAACACAGACGTACTGAACAAATTAGTTACAAGAATGGAAAACCCTAACGTACTGATTGTTGAACCCCAAAAAACAGGGTTAGATAATGGAACAAGTGCTTTAACATCAGTTGTAAATGACATTCCTAATTCCCAAGAAGTACAACATAGTACGGATATTCCCCAGGTAGGCAAAACCATTATAGTTATCACACAGGCTAGGCATACTGGGGCGGGGGTGGTGTCTAAAACAAAGGTTGCTCTGCAAGATCCAGTTCCAGTTAGTGGGATAACTGGGTATTCTCGATTGGAGAAGGAGAAAAACAAGCAGTGTTTGCCTTGTGTTAATCTTCCCCCAGAATCCACACCTTACACTATCATTCTGGTGGGAGTCCCTTCATTGGGGGAGGATAAACAAGAATCAGATAGAGAGCTAAAAAATAAAGTCATATTTTGGCTTAATAAGAAAAGAACTCTCCCTCCCTTCTCTAACACTGAGATACTCTGTGTTAGAAGGGTGAATTGGGTGGGACAATTTCCAAAGGACTTAGAGGGTGACTGTATCATTGTGAATTTTAGGGACCCTTGGGTGGTTGATTTTATCCGCAGAGAGCCAAGATTTGGAAGGGAGGGAGATATACAATCCTTAGGTCTTGATTATTTCTACCCTCGCTCAACTAGTGGCTCTTCCCACTTACCTTTCAATCCATATAGGAGAAGACACCCGGGGGGAAATCCTGTAGTCCAGATAGAACGACACCTTCCCTTGTCTAACCGGTTCGAGCCCCTTATAGGTCTAGAGGGGGTAGATTGACTTTCATACAGGCACGGTAAAAATAGTTGGCAGATGAATTCTGAAGCGGTCTCCATAGGGAGTGGTACCATAGGGGGGGAAGTAGCTGTCCCTGATGGATTCATTTTAGGTAGCCCATTGGAGTTGGTGCCGGCGATATCGGAGGGTGTGCAAGGAAAGGGGCAGTCCGCATTTCCAACCAGGATATTTACAGACAGGGATTCCTTGTTGGAGAGTGGAGGGTTATCGAGTATTAGTCTCCAGGCTATCGATCATTCTCAATCCCCTAGTATGAATACCCTGCTTAAATTAGCTTCCTGGAATATTGCGGGGCTGAAAAGCAAGGTAGGCCTAGGAGAGTGGGCTGACTTTGTGGACAACCAGGACATTTTAATATTTCAGGAAACCGGGGCCCTTGATCCTATTTATAGACATGGGTATATTAATTTCTACAAACCCGCCCAGAGGGGTAGAATGGGCAGAGCTTCTGGGGGATTAACTATTTGGGTGAGCCAGTCACTCAGTTATAGGATCAATGAAGTGTTAGTGGATACTCCTGATATTCTTGGGATTATGCTGACGAGTCCCAACCTCCAGGAGATTTTTATTGTCAACATATATGCTCGCGGACTCCCTGGGGGACGTAGTCCGTTGGTTATTAGAGAATTAGATCTCCTCCTTAATAATATCGGTAGGGATAAGTTCGTGGTAGTGGCGGGGGATTTTAATTGTACCTTCGAACCACTCCAATATGAGGGAGTGGACATATTTGCTGAAGAAGATGTGCAATGGAATATCCCTCCCATCGAACTAAAACCGATTAAGCGAGGGACAGAGGCTGCACTACAATGGATGGGTTTGTGTCTTGAGTGGGGGTTGAGAGCGGTTAATGGCCGATCACATTCTGATAAAGAAGGCCGGGCCACATTTGACAACGGCACCAGTACTAGTCGAATTGACTATATCCTAATCGGGGTTGAGTACTGGGTGCTATTGGAGGATATGTTAATAATGGCTCGACCTGAGAGCGACCATAACCCGTTAGTGCTTGGTCTAAATCTAAAGGACTGCCTAAGGAGATTAATTCCGACTGAGTGTACAACTGCAGAGGCAATTCTAACAAATGACAGTAGAAGGCTTAGGTGGAGCCGGATAGTGGAGGATCCTATGATATTAGACAGAACTTCATTAGAGGTTTCTTCCACTTTATCTGCTTTGCAAGCTCTGGTTGACCCGTTGAACCAATTATCGTACATAATTGGTCAGCATGACAAGCTCTTTGGTGTCTTAAAATGTCTTTTCACTACAAGTTATAAACCCATGAACTTAAAGGTCCCAAAAACAAGAAAAAAATGGTATAATAATTCCTGTAGACAGGCACATACTCACCTGATTAAAGCCTTAAAATCTAGAGATGTACCAGAAATTAGGATGGCAAGGCTTGCGTATAAAAAGGTACAAAGAGAGTCAAGGAGAGAATGGGATGATTTGCATTGGCTGGACTTGTATGAAGCCAGTAAATCAAAGGACCAGACTAAGTTTTGGCAGATAGTCAAATGGGGTAGTAATCAGGACTGTCAGATCCCGACGAATTTTGTCTCGCCAGAAGTGTGGGTAGAATATTTTGAGCACCAGTTTAGGGGTAGTGAACCAGAAACTGTGAGTGGCTTACCTGCTCTTTTTTTAAGTGAATTACTGTTCTGTCCACCTATAGTTTTTGAGAATACTGATGCAGAGTTTGCACTGGGTTTGATTAAAGCAGGTAAAGCCCCTGGCATTGATTGTATCCCGGCCGACTTATTCAAATTTGATTTATTGAATTGGGTCCCTTATATCACTTTTATAGCTAATGCCATTGCAAGTGGTGCCCAAATTCCGGATTCATGGCGTGGGGCGGAAATTTTACCTATATTTAAGAAGGGGGAACGCTCGGCCCCGGAAAACTATCGCCCTATAAGTCTAATAGATTCAATTCAGAAAGTTGTAGCTAGGATGGTGTTGGTTAAAATCCTTGAATGGATGGAGATTGAGAATATATTATCTCCTATGCAAGCAGGATTTAGACCCAGTGTCAGTACAATTGACCAGGTGTTTAGATTCCTTCTTATATATTGGAAGGTGGTGACCTTGGGCGGTGGAACTATTTACGCAGCGTTTGTAGACTTAAAGTCAGCATTCGACCTCGTACCAAGAGAAAAGCTATGGGCTGCCCTAAGGAACATGGGAATGCCGTCAGCACTCCTGGATATAATAAAAAGATTACATGAGGCTAACTTTGCCCAGGTGAGATGGGGCAGGCAAGGACAGATAACAGAGAGGTTTCCAGTCACCCGTGGCGTCCGCCAGGGATGTGTCCTTGCACCGACTCTGTTTTTGTTATTTATCAACAGGGTCGTACAGTACTTTGTAGACACTCCCACTGATGCCCCTATTTTAGGTGGTACTAAATTCCCACTTCTCATCTTTGCGGATGATACCCTCATTCTATCCAAGACTCAAAAGGGGCTCCAACTCGCCATAAACAAGTTTGAAGAGTTTTGTAAAGACAACGACCTTCAAGTCAATGTCAGCAAGACAAAATGTATGGTGTTTACTAGAAATAAGCCACAGAAGGGTCACGTTAGGATGAATGGTGTCGAACTAGAACAGGTGGAAGTTATGACATATTTAGGGATTGTACTTGAAAATAAGTTAAGATGGAAACCACAGGTTGATGTCCTGTCACTGAAATTTGCCCAACTATCTGGTACCTTAATCAAGGAACAAAGAACCTCTACAACCAAAAGGATTGGCCCTGCATTAAGAATTTATAATGCTAAAATAAGTTCAGCAATCCTGTATGGTGCAGATTTATGGGGCTCTTCAGACTTGTCCTTCTTGGTTAAAGTCCAAAATAAATTTCTACGTATAATAGGCCTGCCCCAATCTAGTCCCTTGAAGCCCTTGTTACTAGACCTGGGTTGTTACCCTATTGACAAAGTGGCACGGTATAGATCCGTTGCTCTGTGGAGAAGGATTTGGTCAACACCTGAACTTGCTACTTTTGCAAAGGAGATATTAGATGTTAGATCCATTTTGGGATCTGCTAACATCCCTTGGTTTAGAAATGTGAGATCGATACTGGTAAACATGGGCCATGACCAGTTATGGTCGGATCCCGGTAATAGTATTTTTCCTTCAAAAAAGGGTTTTAAAGAACAGTACTGGGCGACTATACGTTATCAACATATTGTCCAGACAGATCCCACTTCTCTTTATGGTAGATTCCTGGAACACAAGATCACTCCCTCTTTAGAGGAGTATTGGGATATAATTGTAAAGAGCTGTGATAGAAAACTATACCATCAGTTTAGGGTGGGGTCACTTCCAGTGAGATCCTTTACATCTACATGGCGTGGCCAGACGAATGAGTACTGCCCTTGGTGCAGGGATAAAAAAGAGTCCATAGGCCATGTATTTTTTGTTTGCCCATCCTATTCAGCCCCCCGAGGAAAATGGCTCAAACCCATCTGTAAAAACATGAAAACTCGGGTGAGCCAGGAGGCATTATGGCTCTTAAGGACTAATACACCGATTCCAGTGGCCATAGCCGTTGCAAAATTTCTGGGTTGGACATGGATTATTAGAGCCAGTCAATTTTGTAATAGTGGCTAAATAGCCCCTTATAACAAGTACATATTTTTAACACGTCTTTAACCGACATTTTTAAATACCTTTTAATCTTATTTTATTGTGTATAATATGTTTAACTCCGCTTATTAGTGATGATTTGTGCTAATTAACTCTTGTATGTATTTTATCTTATTTTCCTGATCTTTTAATATTTTGTGTAATTTTGACATCTGGAGTTTTTAGTCATGAGTGGAATGTTTTATCGCATGTCTTTTATGATGAAATAATATCGAAATAAAGACGTATGAACTGAACTGAATAAACAAGTGCCTTGGGGAACCCTGACTGTGTCCCATCTGTGTCTGACAACATCATCACCACTCAGAACTGACAAATCCCAATGATGAAACACCAATTAACAGTAGTGTGTCATGCATCCACACATCTGGTATCCCGTGGGATGAACACAGTACCACTCAGCAAGCATCAACAACAGGAACATATCAAGGGAACACTGTCTGTGTATGAAAAGGGATGTGGACACACACAAATGCTCATACAACACACACCATGGGCCCAGCCTATGTCACGGGACAGCACACTTACTTGAGGGGACCCAACTCCTGTGGAAGCCCAGCTGTGCCAAACATATTCACAGCACGTCTCACTCATGTCAGCAGAACACTTGGTCAGTCAGCCATCAATTACCACACAATAAAGGCTCTGGTCACAACAGCCTGGGTACGTGAGTCTCCCCTAAGTCATCTGCACATACTCAAAACATATGTCTAGCAAGTTGCACAGAGGATCCAGTTGCTCCTATACCAATGATGCCCACACCTGTAGGTCCAGTGGTGATGCGCACAAAGTCTGTGAAATTGGCAAATTGGACAATGGAAAGCACATCATATGTGCATGGGTGCAAGCCAGAGATGTGACCATGAAAATGAAATGTTCACAGAGATGTCCACAAATAGTTGATCATGACACACCCAGGTAGCTGCAAAGGATGACATGGATACCGACCAGAATAGGATACATATGTCATGGACCACATGGAGTACCTCACATCAACACATCAGTATTCAACATTGGAAAACAAGCATTACAGGTGCAAGGGCATGTTAAACATCATCAACATAATGTACAGCTAAATCAAGTTCACAGGGATAAAGAAAAAAGCTTTATTCAGCATATTAAAAGTTAAACGTCCGTTCAAACAAAAAGGCCAATGGCCAGTCCATGTACAAATGCCAAGGAGTGAACTAGAGTGACAACTGTCACACGTTGCTTGCCTGCACTGCTAAGGACAGGGGTCATCCCCTCAGAGGGGCATACATGGGGGCAGGGCAGGCACCGCAGGGACAGGATCAGGGCGCAGCAGAAGGAGGCAGTGAAGAGGTGGTGGATGCAGGCAAGACACTTGAACCTGCAGTGGAGCTGACTGAAGTGGTGGGTGCAGTCACAACGGTGGGGCACAAGTCAGATGGGGTGGGTGCTGGCACAACTCCAGTGGGTAGGTCATTTGGAGTGGATTGGGTCCCCACTGCAGTGCCCAAGTCAGACGGGGTGGTCGTGGACTCCACTGCAGTGCCTAAATCCATGGGAGCGGAATGGGGTGCAGGTGAGATCGGAAGGACGGGGGAGGGGGGGGGAGACACGGTCCCCACATCAGTGGCACTAACCGTCTGACCAGGTGTGGAGGAGCAAGTGGTAGGGGGAGGGCCTTTTCATTTTGGGGATGGTGTATTTGTGGGTGGGGGAACCCGGGGCTAGGAGTGGCGGGGGAACATCTGGAGTGGTGGCCTGGGGGATGGAGGACGGAGACTTTACCTTGGAGCTGCGTGGTGGCGGGGGGATCTTGCTCTTCCGGCTCCGGGGGGACTTGCGGGTGGGGGTCTCAGTCTGACTGCGCCTGGGGGAGGGTGTCCGGGTGTGAGAGGCACTCCCCTCTGTGTGTGGGGACTTCCTCTTCCCCTTGTAATCAGGATCTGCTGGGTCGGTGGGGAAGAGGCCAAGGTCACAGAGGAAGAGCTTCTGTGGAGATGGGGTTGCAGGTGAGGCAAGGGAAGGGGGCTGGGAGGGAGAGGTTTCGGAGGACTGCGGAGTGGTTGTGGATGACTGTGTGTGTGTCTGCAAACCAGCCCCTGTGAGTGTGGTATCAGTCCCCTGCGCTTGCTTGTGTGCACGTCTAGCCCTTGGTTTGGGTGTTTGTGTGCTGCCCGTGTCTGTGGCTCTGTGAGAATGTGCAGGTGTTTGTGTGCTTGAGACAGGTAGGCTGCTAGGAATCGTGGGTGGTGCAGGGGTAGGAGGGGTGCGGGACTGTTGGAGGAGGGACACTGGACTGATTGGTCCTCTGTAGGGCAGACATGCCAGAGGAAATGCCCTCCATGAACGACACCAGTTGCGTCAACAGACTTGTGTGTGCATGGAGGACCTTCAGCATCGACGTCTGCCCTACATGGATCTGGCTAAGTAAGTCCACAGACTCCTCACTCGGGGCAGCAGGGGACACAGGGGCAGGGGGTGTGGTGCCTGGCACAAAGAAGACATTCTCCCGAACACGGGAGCCTACAGTGACCTCTGGGATGGGAGCTGATTGGAGGGTGGTGATGGTGGTGGCGGGGACAACCTTACTAGCTGGTTTTTGGTGGCTGCTGACACCCGCCTCCACAAGGGAGCCATCCTCAGAGCTGCTGTGGCCCTCAGATGGGGGGGGGATGGTGCTGACGACTCCTCTGTGTGGCTCCACTCGCCCTCCATGCCACTGGGTCCCCCAGACTCCTCTCCTTCTGTCCCTATCAGGCTCTGTGGCTCATCCTGGTCCGGGGAGCTGTCCCATCCTGTGGCCGTGGATGTATCTGGATAGGAATAGGAAGTAAGAGAACAACATCAGTCACCTGCACTGACTGCACACACCACAGTGAGTACATCACATCACAGGGCAAGCCGTGGCATCATCAGCTGAACACATCTCAAAGTGCCAACACTGTTTAGAATAAGCCAATTGTCATTCTCAACATCAACCATGGCACACATATTCCTCCTTGACTTGCACACATATGTCTGTTGCATGTTGGATGCTAATACCCCAATGGCCCGACATGCACCACCCACACATTAGTTGTACATGCAAGTGAACATGTAGGAGTATGTCACTATACACATAGCACATCTCTTGCTACTGACTCAGTACAGGTGTCCGGATGAAGGGATGGGCAGAGACTCATTTCACATGCTTGTGATGCATGCCAGCAACACACAGTATGATGTTCTCATGTCCTGATGGGCAATGCTACAATGGGGTGCATGGTGCACACTTGAACACAATGCAGGATCACTCATAGCAAGTCAAATGCCATGGCACTGGGATGCCTGGAAAGTCAGTTAACACTGTCTCCTGTCACAGGGGCAGGGCATCCAGAAAACAACATTATGCACTGAATCACAATCCTAGCTCAGGGGTAAAGCTAACTCTGCAGATGACCGGCGCACTTGCCCATCCCCTGCAAACAACATATCCAGGACCCAGAAGACCCCACATCATGCATATCAGACATATGAGTCTCTGCAAACACAACTCCCTGTACATTAACACATCACAGTCTGCCATGCATGTAACCCAGCTGCCTGAAGGACACAGTTGCATACACCATTGTGCGCTGTCAGATGATCACACACCTATCTGTCACACAGGTCTTGTCTCTCACAGTCACATCTCAGATGTCCTGCTGACCCATTGAATCATGGACACCCCAGTTGTACGTAACAACAAGCCACACCATAATTACACAGAGGCAGACACCTGAAGGCACGTGTCACTAAGCACAACCTGTAATTTAATACACAGGAGTGGGATTACAGAGTGTTTCTAAATGCCCTTGAGGAGGCATGACTGCCTAGGTCTACATGAAACAGTGTTTGGCCCTGGACAGTAGTCAGGAGGCTAAGCAAGTGTGACATACATGATATACATACTCCTGAGGCCCCAAAATTGGAGTCCCCTGCTGCATGTGTTTGTTTGGAATACCCCAGCCACATGTTGGCGAGTCAGACCAGCAATTGGAACACATATCAAGGGCACACACAGATCACATGTCAGATCTCAGGCATTGGCCAAACAATTGAACCACCCATGAAACACACAACAGAGTCACAGGAACATATGCTGTCCGGTAGCTGAAGCATAGCTGACTGCAGGGACACAGTGCCCTAGTGACACAAGCAACAGACTGTAGGGGCCACACCTGTGGAACAGATGAGGAGGGTGCATCACACAATTGAGGTACCTGAGTATTGGACTACAAGACCTACATAATGTGGAAGTGTGACCAGGCCAAAAGACTGCAATTAGCATGTCGGACATAGTACACAGATAAGGCATGGACTTACCCCCTTCCTGCTGCTGTCTGGCCTTCAGCTGCCTATCCAGGTCCGGGAAGACCACTGCCAGGATCCAGAGCATGTGGGGGGTGAGGAGGGGGGGGGGTCGGGGTCCGGTATCCGCCCCTCCTGCGTGGAGATGACAGCTTCAGCTGGACTCTAGCTATCCTCTGGGTCCAGCCCCGAAGGTCCTGCCACCTCTTCTGGCAGTTGCGGATCCGGCGCTTGTAGACCCCCACCAAACGAACTGCCCGGGCGATGGTCAGCCATATCTCCTGCTTCTGGTGGGCATCAACCTGTGAGGATGACAAAGTTAAAAGTCCATTAACACACATGCCCAAGATTTGTGCTGCACACATTTGGATATACATGTCATCATCACAAAGGGAAATGAGTTACACAGGTAGTGAAGCCATGGGGAAGGACAAATCACCTGCATGTCTGGTATGTCAACAATGTCTCGATAGTTTAAGCTTGCACTAATGCATTTTAGCAGCAGGACACCTGTTCATTACATGTACCTACACACTTTGGGTGATGAAAGTAGTCAGTGAGAATGCTTGCCACTGGTGTACACACTGCTAGTACTGCTAGTCAGACAACATGCATAATTAGGAAGGCAGTGGACTGCACACTCACCTGCTCCCCTGGTTTCCCATAGAGCTTGCTGTACTGTGGAAGGAGCCCGTCCAGCAGGGCCTGGTCTCCTACTCAGTGAAGGCTGGGGCCCTCTCCAGAGTACATGCCATAGCAGGAGACAGAAGATGCAGAGACAGCAGCAGTGGTAGCAGGGATGTGGTCCAGTAGCATGTAGTGCAGGCATGTGAGCTCCCTGGGGGCCAGCCAGCCGTATATCTGTGCTGCAGAGGCAGAATCTGTGCCATGTGTCCCAAGTGATAGGTCCAACACGGATGCATTCTATGAATCTGGCCAATCCATGGAAATGTACGACTTGTACACGTCTTCCGTATCGTTCAAATCTTCACCTTCATGAAACACTTGAAATTGCAACATTGTTGTGGGCATCCAACTGAATTTCCAGCGCACAACTCGTACAAGTTTTGAATCCGCATCCATCTCCATGACAGTCTAGAGCCAATGGGTGCGCCCGGCTCTGTCAACTGACTGTACAACGCGTATTTTGAAAATACACACACACCCGTCTCCATACGATTCAATGGCCAAGGCGTACGCCTGTCTCGGACCATGCCTGCCCGATGAGTATGCATGATAGTCACCCGCGTCGGACCTCATTGCATTCAATGGCAAAGCGTACGCATGGCTCAGTCATGAACCGTGCAATGCGTACGCATTGTCACCCGCGTCGGACCTCATTGCATTCAATGGCAAAGCGTACGCACGGCTCGGTCATGAACGTGCAATGCGTACGCATTGTCACCCGCGTCGGACCTCATTGGTGTGACTATTCGACGGATTCAACACACAATTACTTGCCAGGGACACCTGTGCACACCTACCACACTACAGCATTGGCCACACAATGTCCCATGGCAAGTAAGGCTGCATTCCCTGGGTGTTTGGGGGGGGGGGGGCACATTTGGTTTGTTGGGTGGCACTTTTGTGCAGCCACTCCCAGGCTGTGCACGTCTACATGGGGGCAGAATCCTTTGTGTGTGGTGCACATTACCACTGTGATGTGCAAATGTACAGTAATGGGCATGAGTCACGGACACAGTTTCATGTTGGATATGTTTGGGCCATGTCACATACAACCTGAGTCCTGGGGGTGATGGCATGTACGTCACAGTGAGACCTCTAGCCACAATACTGATGTGCACCCACAGTCTGTGTGCATGTTGTGTCTCAGATGTGTCTGATCAAATGTGCCCAATAGGTGACAGTGTCCACATCCATGTGGTATGTGCATCAACTTTGATGGTGTGTGTGTGTCTAAGAGACATGCATGTAGGGCCTGCAGGGACAACAGTGGACACTACCTGTGGGACTCACGCTCGCCTTGTGGTGTGTACGTGATACGCTATGTCCATGCTAGTGTCGATGTGGCAATACAGGGACCCTGGGTGTCTGCATGGCAAAGATCTGTGATGCCTGGGAGACATCAGGCCTCACTTGTCACTGTGGTGTGTGTTTGGAACGTCACAGCAGTACATAGGTCGGGTGACACAGCCAGATGATTGGCCATTGCACTACATGGGACTCATGTGGACATGTGGAATTGAGATGTGAGGTGATGGTCATGTAGGTCATGTAGGTGACTTATGTGTCCATGCCCAACAGCACACACCTCAGTACATTGTGTAATGTCATGTTCTATCATGTGATGTTGAGCCTGGTCATGGCCACATGGGTGGATGAAGCGACAATCTTCCTTTGTTCATCTCTGTTCTGCATGGCACCAGCTGTCCATCGACCGTTCCCAGACCTTGCAACCATGCAGGAACGCGACTGCATCCGACGGTACCGCTTCACCAGGCCACTGATTGAGGAGTTGGCAGAGCAGTTGGCGCCACCTCTGCTACCTGGCCGGACATACCCTACAGCACTGACCCCAGAGGTGAAGGTGATGGCAGCCCTGCACTTCTTTGCTACTGGTACCTTCCAGTACACTGTGGCTACTGCTGGTGGTATGTCGCAAACTAGGTTTAGTCCGGTGCTACGCGATGTCTTGGAGGGGATGTTGCATTTCCTAGACCTGTACATCAAGTTCTTGAGACCAGCTGAACTCCCTGAAATAAAGGATGCCTTTTATACACTGGGGAGGATGCCAAACGTCATCGGTTCAATTGATGGTACACATGTGGCCCTGATACCACCACAGGTACATGAGCAGGCATACCGGAACAGGAAACATTTCCACTCGATCAACGCTCTGGTGGTATGTCTTGCAGACATGTCTATCACACATGTGTGTGCACAGTTCCCTGGTTCTGCGCACGATGCCTACATAATGAGGAGTAGTCGCATTGCAACGCTGATGTCACAGATGCCACCTCAGCATGCCTGGCTTGTCGGTGTGTACTGACTGTTTATCATTGTGTGTGTTTGTTAATGTTGTATTCCACACTCCTACAAAACTCAGCTACATGTTCATTTTTAGGTCTCGCAAAGGGCAGCGCATGCGCTGCCTCTCCGAGGCATTAAGTAATTAGTATGTTGGGTGAGACTCCACCCATTGCGTTTATATTTGTATTTTGGCTTGCCATTGGTTAAATCGGGCATTGCTCCTTTTATGTAGCTCATTGATTGGCTGGTGGTCTGAAACGTCCCTTCCGTTTTCCTGCCGTTTTGCAGGAAGCAGCACCGACCAACTACAATGTAGTTCCAATGCTGGCTGTTATCGTTTCATTTAGGGACTACTTGTCTTATTTAGGCATCGGGCACGCACGCACGCCTGGGCAGGAAAAATAGTGTTTTAATATTTACGGCGCGAAACGCTGTCCAATGCCTTTCTTTTTATGGGTATTTGTTTAATACAATAGCGGCACCAGGGTCCAGGCAAACGCAGTCGCTCTGCCTACAGGTTCCACAGCGCTGTTCTGCAGAGGAACAACAGAGCTGTGGAATGCGCTGTCTTTTTTCTTTTCGAGTGAACCAAGGTATCATATTTGATAAATATTCCATCGTAGCCGCGAACCTTTCATGGATGTAGTAGCAGATAAAGGTTTGCCGGTGAATTACTTGAATGAAAGTGATGGCTTTTTTGGATATATCATCCTCCATTTCTCCCCACACGTCTTCCAGTGTCAGGCAATTAAGCGCCGGGTGGGGGGGGTATCGGGTGGAGCGGGACACTGCTCATCTTGGTTACAACTATCTCCTGAGTTATACTAAAGTTCAGAGCTCCTCGTCCCTGCCGCTGGTTGTCAGCGTTTTTGGTATAATGACTAACTTATTTTTCTGGAAGCATTCTTCAGCAGAAGAGGCCTGTTGGAGGAAGGCAGCGGCTTGCTCTTCAGAAACGCATAACCTAGTTTTATTTTTAGCATTAAGGGCTTGCTGAGAATCTGTGAGGCCGTGACGTACAGCGTGTGAACGTGGGAGAGAATGGTTTAGTTGAAGCATGATATCCTTGTTCTGAAATGTAACTGACCAGTCCACCTCTGTGACCCGCTGACCTGTGACGTAAGATAGTAATTTTTAATTTGGCCGCTGCTTCGGAATCATCTGCTCTCTGCAGGTTCATGCAGGCTGTACTGCTACCCACTGAGAGACGGCCACATCTTGCTGAACGCATTGATTTCTGCGACTGAAGAATCAGAAGGGGCATTTAGTGGTTAATGTTAAACTTGCTGTAAGTTATCATTTGGCTAGTATTTGTTCACTCTGCCTTCAGTGTTTTTTTAAACTCGTAGTCAAGCAGTTAGAATTACGCCACTACTGCCAGACTGGCCAGAGGATGTGGTCCGTCGGCTGCGCTGCCGCCTCTGGTGCAGGAAACCAGGATTAGAGCCTCGAGGTTGCGTCCGCATCCTGGGATTCTGGACAAATCACTTAATCTCCCCGTGCCTGAATATGTGATGTAAATACGGTGCTATGTAAAAGCGCTCCAATACCTTCGGGTCGAGTTCGCGCTATATAAATATGCAACAAACAAAAAAATGATCATAACGTTGTTTGTACAAGTCAAGGAAGACAATTTAACATAACCTGCTGTGGAGGTGGACAACTAACAAAATGTCGTTCTCTGGAGAGCGGCACAGAAGTGGCTGTTTAGTGGAACTACTGGTTGATGCCACTCCCAGTGCTTGCATAGGATAACAAGCTGTATTTCGTTTCCAGGAGATGTCTTGGAGATGGTTTCATGTTCCTGCCTTGGCAGATTAATCGCTGGACCTTTCCCAGTTCATGGTGCTGGCTTTATTGAGACCTATCAGCAAGTGCCACAACAACTACTGCAGGCTTTCCGTGTTATGTGGAGCAGAAATGTCCAGGAACCTAGCCAAATTGATAGGTCCACTCCAAATCCTGCTGTTATAACTTCCTAGTGCTCACTTTAAAGGCACTGTTTAGTTCCTTCAGTCCGAGTTGTCATACCTGGCGGCATGTGTTGAAAAGCAAAGGCAGCACTACTGGACACCTTGCAGTCCACTCAGTACCCTGTGTGTCATTTCTCAAGTTGGCCTAGTAATAATCTGATATTAAGTGGTTTCCATTTCTCAGACTCTGCACAAATAATATTTTACAAGGCTGAATGTGGTTAATATGACCTTGATGATTCTTCCGTAATAAATGAGAAAAGTGGAACCTCTGGTGATAGATAATATGCTACTCTTAGCTAGAGGTGGGTGAGCCAACACATCAACGGGCCAAGCCAAAGGTCTGGCTTGCTTCATATATTTTCTCCATGAGCCGGGGCTTGAACTCAATCATACAACAAACTTCACGTAAAATATTATAGACTCTTAAAATTTCAAAAAATTGTATTGGTTTGAACATGTGGAACTTTTGACATTAATACTTCACATTACACAACTGCACTGAAGCACTTATTAAGTGATAGTTTTTGCCAATATATAGCCAATGTTGGACCTATTGGCTTTGCCAACGCTTGTTTATTATGTTGTCTTTATGATCCTACCCAATCCTTATTCGTGAACTTTTGAGGTGCAGAGTAGGCCAGACATACTATGAAGGCTTTCATACCAGGCTCTTCTTCGCCTTCCTCTAGACGATTAATAAGTATTTGGGATCCGTTCTCTAACTCCTCTATTTTCTGTGTCTTTTGCAGGAATTGCCGGGTATCAGTATTCCTCAGCTGACATTCCATGAATGCTTTAAATGCTTCCAAGGAGTCATTTCTGTTTTCAATCTCTTACAGAGCCCCCTTCATTTTTCACTTCGTCAAACAATCTAATCACCTTATCTTGTTCGCAGAACTAAAACATTTGTATTTTAACTGAACTGCAATGGATTTGCAGTTCTTTATTTGATTTTTATTTTACCACCATTTTTTCAATACAAAGTCCACTATTAAGGGCCTGATTCAGTGCTTACAGAGCAGTCGTCCTTAAGTCAGAGCGTGGAGAGCTTTTTGTTTGCCAACTGATGGACTACTGACCACCAGATTTAAAGATCATCGTGGGCTCAGTGCTGATCTCTGTGCCTTTAGAGAAACCACCATCATGACGGATACTCTGAAGTTACAAAAAAGTTTGTGGATAGCAGCCGTTGGTTTTTAAACCAACCCCCACACTTTGTTTCTCAATAACAACTCCAAAGTGGGAGTTTGTTTTAGAACATCAAATAGATAATGACCCCGACACCCAAAGAGTTTTTTCCCTCAGTGTGGGGTCATTAATATTTTCAGTCCTTGGCTGCCACGTTTTAAATGGCAGTGACAGAAAGAAGAACAAGCATTTGCAATGCAATAGGTCTCGCATTACTGAATGTTTGAGCTATTGCATTATTATTAGCAATAGAAATAGCTCAAACTTTAATAATGCGAGACCTATTGCATTGCAAATGCTTGTTGTGTGTGTAGGTGATTCCGGATACCCCAACATGCTGTGGTTGCTGACACCCCTCAGGAACCCTGTGACACCAGCCGAGATGCGCTACAATGAGGCACATGGTCGGAGCAGGAGGGTGATTGAGCGCTGCCTGGACAAGACCGGAGGGGCCCTCTCATATGAACCTGCAAAGGTGTGCAAAATAATCCTTGTATGCTGCATGCTACATGGCAGTGCGGAAGAAGGTGCCTCTCATCCAGGATGACGATGACCTACCTCCGGCACCTGTGGAGGATCCCGGCCTGGGCCAAGGTGCCAGTGATGATGAGGATGTTTTTCCGCTCACAGCTCATCAACAACTTCTTCACCTGAATGTGAGTTTCCAAGGTTGTTATGTCAATGTATGGAGTTAGCCTGGAATGTGTTGTGGCTGCTCTGTTGCTGTCTGAGGGTGCCTGTGTGCCACTTGACTGGATGCGTGCAGTGATGTGTCCATTCAGGTGGTGTGTACTCCACAATAGGGTAGTACTGCTAACTTGTTTTTGTGTAGGTTTCTTGCGACCTGTTTTGTGCATGTGTATTGCATTTCTCTCCTGTTCTGCTGTGCTTTTGACTGTCTTGTGTCTGTCCTTCACGGGGTAATTTGCCTGTTGTACGTTCAACACTGACCCCCAACACCCAGAATCCGACACCAGTGTGGGAGTAGTCAATTGACATCAAGTGATGTGCCACACACCCCTGGACTTCAATCCTTTGACACTCTGTGACCGTGCGTCCACCGTAACGTAAAATTGCCTTGCCACTATTTTTGAATAAACATGCTGCTGATGTGTAATGAACCTGTGCTATGCTTTGTTAGGTGCGTTGTCTGTCTTCCCATACTCTGACTGACATTTGCTTACCTCACCTGTGGACTTATTACCACTGACTGTGGATAGGTGTTGTTGTGCATACCTATGTGTTTCAAGTCAACATCATTGTGTGGGATGAGTAACATGGCCATGGTGAGTATGTGTTGTGTTGCCATAGTGGTGTGTCTCCCTCACATGTGTCACATCACCATGACTCACCTAACGTTGGTCACATTGTTGCAGCATTTGGCATGCACTGTGTTGTGTAGCAGATCGACATCTCCATGACACATGACAATTTGGAATCCCAACAGAGGCAAGTATGGTGTACTGGTGAGTTTATTTTCGAACGTGTGAGGAAAGTGCACAGGATGGTGGGTGCTGTACATTGGTTTTGGAATCCAAAGTTCACATTAGAGTTGGAACCAGCACCAGCGTTCCCTGCTGGTGCTGTGTCCTCTGGCTGCTGCCCCTCGCTGCTGCTGGGAGTTCGAGGCCCGCCTCCACCTGCAGGCTCCCGCCTGCGCCTCATCCCTGGTGGGCGGTAAGTATTCGCTCTGATCTGCTGCCTGTCTCCCGTATTTGTATTATATTTGTTGCCTGTTTTCTCTGTGAGCTGCTCTACTGACTGTTTTTCGTATTTTCATCGTAATTGTTGCCTGTTCTCTCTGTGCGCTGCCTTAGTGACTGTTTTTCGTATCTTTATTGCATTTGTTGCCTGCTTTCTCTTTGCGCTGCATTACTGACTATTTTTCGTATTTTCATCGTAATTGTTGCCTGTTGCCTGTTTCCCGCTGCTGCGTCCCCGCCCCCCTCCTCTCCCATTCGCTCCCCGCCACCCAGATGCTCCTCCCTCCCTCCACCCCTTCTTAAGGCAGGATGCTGTGCGTCCGCGCCGCTGGCGTGCCGGAGGAACGCCAGAGGCAAACCCATCTGCGCCCGTCCGCGCTCCGCGCCAGAACCCCTGGACCACACGCACCCCACCGCACCATACCCAGCCTCAGCTACGACGCAGACTCCCTCCACGCTCTCAACACCGGCCGAGACCAACGCTGCAACCAGGCCGCCCCGAAACGCACCCACGGACCCTTCTCCTGCCGCAGCTGCAGCTTCACCTGCGACAGAACCACCAAACCATCAAGGACCAGACCCAACCACCTCCGCTGCATACTCCTCAACACCCGCTCCGCACGCAGACACGCCATCGAGCTCTGGGACCTGCTCGACGCCACTGCCCCGGACGTAGCCTTCCTGACCGAGACGTGGTGGAACGACTCCTCGGCTCCGGACATCGCCATTGCCATCCCAGACGGCTACAAGATCTCCCGCAGGGACCGCGCCAACGGCATCGGAGGAGGAACTGCCATCGTCCACCCTCAAGGTCACAACCCACGCAGACGACACCCTCAACGCCGCCGAACACCTGCACTTCCGGATCCACACCAACCCCAACACCCCCCTCAGAGGAACGCTCGTCTACAGACCCCCCGGACTCCGGGCCCAGTTCAGCGACTCCATCGCCGACCTCGCCAGCACCCACGCACTCACCTCCATGGACTACATCCTCTTCGGGGACCTGAACTTCCACCTCGAGAACAACAACGACGTCAACTCCACCACGCTGATCGGCAACCTCGGCCTCAGACAACTCGTCACTGCACCCACCCACGCCGCCGGCCACACGCTGGACGCCGTCTTCTCCACAAGCACCCACGTCATCTTCAACCACACCACCGAACCCCACTGGACTGACCACCACTGCATTCACTTCACCTTCAAAAAACCAACCACGTACCACCGCACCCAACAGCTGCCTCGTCGCGGCTGGAGCAAAGTCACCGAAGACCAGCTGCTCACCACCATCTCCCAGAACCCACCCACCGACCCCACCAACCCAGACGCCGCAGCCCGCAACCTCAGACAGTGGATCGATGACTGTGCCAACACCCTCGCCCCACTGAAGAAACCCCCCAACAGCCACGCCAGCAAGAGAGCCACCTGGTTCACCGACGAGCTCCTGGCCTCCAAGCACGCATGCCGGAAACTGAAGAAGAAATGGCTCCACGAATGTACACTGGACAACCACGCAGCCCACAAGAACGCCACCCGCAGACACCACCACCTCATCAGATCAGCCAAGAGGTCCTCCTTCAAAGACCGCCTGGATAACAACGCACACGACAGCAAAGAGCTCTTCCGCATCGTTAAAGAACTATCCAACCCCAGCGCCAACACCAACGACATCCCGCCCTCACAGGAACTGTGCGACTCACTGGCCATCTTCTTCCACCGCAAGATCGCTGACATCCACGACAATTTCAACACCACGACCGACCCGACCACCCCTCCTCCGAACACCAACAACGCCAACCGCCTCACCTCCTGGTCCAACATCAGCGACGACGAGACACGCAAAGTCATGAACTCCATCCACTCAGGATCGCCGACAGACCCGTGCACACACCACATATTCAACAAGGTAGACGCAGCCATCGCCCCCCAACTACGGAAGGTCATCAACATCTCCTTCGAAACAGCGACATTCCCGGAAATCTAGAAGCACGCCGAAATCAACGCCCTCCTCAAGAAGCCCAAGGCGGACCCCAAGGACCTCAAGAACTTCCGGCCCATCTCCCTACTCCCATTCCCGGCGAAGGTCATCGAGAAAATCGTCAACATGCAACTGACCCACCACCTCGGAGACAACAACATACTGGACCCGTCCCAATCCGGATTCAGAAGAAACCACAGCACCGAGACTGCCCTCATCGCCGCCACAGATGACATCAGGCGCCAATTAGACAACGGCGAAACATCAGCCCTCATCCTCCTGGACCTCTCGGCCGCCTTCGACACCGTCTGCCATCGCACTCTAAAAACACGCCTCCAAGAAGCCGGTATCCAAGAGAAGGCCCTCGACTGGACCACATCCTTCCTCTCTGGCAGATCCCAGAGCGTCCGCCTCCCACCCTTCCAATCCAAAGCCACCGACATCATCTGCGGCGTCCCCCAGGGCTCCTCCCTCAGCCCTACGCTGTTCAACATCTACATGGCCCCCCTCGCACAAGTGGCCCGCCACCACAACCTCAACATCATCTCCTACGCCGACGACACTCAGCTCATCCTCTCCCTCACCAAGGACCCGCGCATCGCCAAAACCAACATTCACGACGGAATGACGGCCATCGCCGACTGGATGAGGAGCAGCTGGCTGAAACTGAACTCGGACAAGACGGAGGTCCTCATCCTCGGACCCAACCCCTCGGCCTGGGACGACTCCTGGTGGCCGACGACTCTCGGGACAGCACCGACACCCACCGACCACGCACGCAATCTAGGATTCATCCTCGACTCCTCCCTCTCCATGTCCAAACAGGTCAACGCCGTCTCCTCCTCCTGCTTCAACACCCTCAGCTTGCTTCGCAGGATCTACAAGTGGATCCCGACCGAAACAAGAAGAACGGTGACACAGGCCCTCGTCAGCATCAGGCTGGACTACGGCACGCACTCTACGCCGGAATCCCAGCCAAACACCTACGACGACTACAGCGCATCCAAAATGCCTCCGCCCGACTGATCGTCAACGTCCCCCGCTGCAGCCACATCACCCCCCACCTGACAAACCTACACTGGCCCCCCGTCGACAAGAGGATCACCTTCAAACTCCTCACCCACGCACACAAAGTACTCCACAACACCGGACCAGCCTACCTGAACAGCAGACTCAGCTTCCACACCCCCACCCGCCAGCTCCGCTCCGCCAGCCTCGCACTTGCCGTCGTCCCTGCATCCAACGAACAACCTCTGGCGGCAGATCCTTCTCCTACCTCGCCGCCAAGACCTGGAACACCCTGCCTACCCAGCTATGGCAGACAAAACACTTACTCGCCTTTAGAAGACTCCTCAAGACCTGGCTCTTCGAGCAGTAGCGCAACTATATCCCCCCCCCCCCCCTCTCAGCGCCTTGAGACCCTCACGGGTAAGTAGCGCGCTTTACAAATACCATGATTGATTGATTGGAAGTGCTGGTAGATGAAATGTCCAGAGTAAAGTCCACAGTCATCTGCTACATTGGCCCAACATGTACCCTCCATGTCATGTGGGCGAGTTGTGTGCGATTGAACAAGGTGAACGGGTTGCGCACAAAGAACATTGTCCAGAACAGGTTTAGAGGCCCTGGGGGATGTGCTGGGACATCTGCCTCTCACATGTCCTTCTTCGGATGACCCCTCTTCTTCCTGGGGGGGATCCTCAGGTGCAGGGGACTCTCCGCCAGAGTCCTCCTCCCTCCCAGTGGTGCTGGCAGATGGTGTTGCAACAGATGTTGTGACCACACGGAGGTGTGGACAGGTTTGTGTTGATCTGGCGGAGGCATTGGAGTATGTCCCGATGCACCGCAGTAATGGCATCCCACTTGGCCTCCATGCAGGCATGGTGGGCAGCCTGCTCCTGTTGCATGTCCTTGAGGATCCCCACTACCTGGCCAAATCCTCTGGTGCTATACTGGTACGCATCTATGATGCGTGCCAGTTGGGGGTCATCATGCAGTCCAGACCCCTCTGCAAGGCGCGCCCTCTGCCTCCCACCCCTCCCAGCACCCCTATCCACACGGGCAGGACCAGCGGCGGGATGCACAGGTGACACTGGGACCACTTGGGTGGAGTTGCTGGTGGTGTTTGCTGTAGCTTTCGGGGGGTCCTGTGTCCCTGTGCTGTGGGTGTTCAGTGGCCTTGGTCTGTCCGTGTTGGCGAGGGTGCCCTGTCGGTTTCCGGATGCTGGAGGCCTGGGTACAGGGGGTGTAGATGTTGATGCTGCTGGTGCTGCATGATGACTCACACTGGAGGGGCCAGGTTGGTCGTCGTCATCCGAAGAGGACAGAGACAGAGTCAAACCAGAGAGCTCAATGTCCACCAGAGTCTGGGCCTGGGAATCCTCTTTATTTGGTGTTGGGTTCCAGCACCACCTGTGTTTGGAAGAGACACACGATGTGAGTTATGTTTCTACATGCATCGATGGTTCACAAACATGACATTTTCTACTGTATGAACAGATGCCTGCCTGTACACTGCTTTTTCCCAGCTTGTCACAGACAGAGTTTGATATTGTTGTTGCCCATGTCCCAGCATGGCCTTGTGCTCCCCACAACAGAGCCCAGTGTCAGACATCTTGTCAGTCCCTTCCCACTCCCTGTGAGGCGAGCATGGTTCAGTGTATGCTTGCTGGGCCATGTGGGTGGGTGTAGATTGTCTGTGACTGCGACTCCCATCATGCTGTTGGCTACACCCCCCTTCCCAGCCTGCCCATACTTCCTCCCACTTGACTCTGCTTCCCAGTGAGGGGGTGTGACAGCAATGGCAAGATGGCTGACTGTGAAGTCCTGGTGTTTGTTGTAGCTCAGTTCCCAGCAGGGCCTTGTACTCCCCACAACAGAGCCCAGTGTTAGACATCTTGTCAGTCCCTTCCCACTGCCTGTGAGGCGAGCATGGTTCAGTGTATGCTTGCTGGGCCATGTGGGTAGGTGTAGATTGTCTGTGACTGCGACTCCCATCATACTCTTGGCTACACCCCCCTTCCCAGCATGCCCATACTTCCTCTCTCTTGACTCTGCTTCCCAGTGAGGGGGAGTGACAGCAATGGCAAGATGGCTGACTGTGAAATCCTGGTGTTTGTTTGGCTACAAGTCCAAAGAGTGCCCCTGTGCTTCACACAGCTGCACCTAGTACGGGGTGTCTTTTGATGATGTTTCACAGAGGTGTGGGTCAATGCATTCTACCCGGTGAGTTGTGTGGAGTTTGTGTTGAGGGGGGGGGGGGGGGGTTGTCTCCACATGCTGGTAAGTATGGTCAGAGCCGTCAGTCCTCCTTCCCACCCGGCCAGACATCCCACCATGAAACGTGCTTCCATTGTAGGGCGTGCAAGTTGTCTTTCTGGATGTCAGTCAGTGGTGTCCTGCTTCTGATTTTCGCACATGCCCAAGCAGAGCCTTGTGCTCCCCACAACAGGACCCAGTGTCAGCCATCTTGTCAGTCATTTTCCACTCCCTGTGATGTGGGCATGTTTCAGTGAGGTCTTGATGGGCCAATTTGGATGGGGAGCATTATCTGTGACTACAAACCCCATCATGCTTTTGGATACATTCACTTCATCTACATCCTCACAATTCCTTCCTGTCAGTCAGCTGCACTGTGAGGTAGTGTGTTTGTGGTGGCAAACTGTCTGGCAGTGTCTATTTAGCATTGTGCCACTGCCTTGCTCTATTTGTTTGTAGGTTGGTGCATGTCATGACACAGTTCCAAGTCACTATGGGATGGCAGGTATTGTGTTTGTCTGACTGGATTACACATCTTGGGTTGATTATCTAATGGTTACTGTAGCTTTGCTTGCGGTGCATGGTTTCACTGTCCCCTTGCCACACAATCTTGGGTTGTTGTTTGTGTACTCACCAGGCTCTGGTATGTCTGTTAGCCCATGGACGCTCTCTGGTGGTAGGATGTCCCGCACCTTCTCCTCCCAGGTCCTGAAGTAGACTGGTTTGGCAGGAGGGCCACCACCGGTGCACTGACTCAGGGCGTGATCTTTTTCAATGAGTTTCTTGACCCTCCTGCGCATGTCATACCACCTGTTCTGGATATCGTCCTTTGTGCACCTTGCTGGTGCTGGAGCGTTCACCTTGTCCACAATCCTCGCCCACATCTTGGTTTTCTGTGACATGGGGGTCCTTTGGACCAATGTACCAAACAAATGTGGCTCTACTCTGATGATCTCGTCTACCAGCACTTCTAACTCACTATCTGTGAACTTTGGATTGTTCTTTGGGGGCATGGTGATGGGTGGTGGTGGTGACGGATGTGTGTGTGAGGGTGCAAGTGAGGGTGGGTTGGTGTTGGTTTTGCTGGCTGTATGTGTGTGTGATGTTGGATGAGGTGCTGATGGTGTGTGAGTTGTGTGATGGGTGAGTTGTGAGTGTGTCTTTGGTTGCTGTGTAATGGTGTTTGCTGCTGGCTGTGTCTCCTGTTTGCAAGGGATGATGGTAGTGATTGTAGTCCTTTATATATTTGGAGTTGTGGGTGTGTCTTTGGCCCAGGTTTTTTTTATTTGGTATTTATTGGCTTTCTCATTGCTTGTTTGGTCCTTATTTTGTCTTTTTTCCTTTGGCTTTTGTAGGCATGAAGGAGACGTTCTTCTGACCGAGACGGACGCTGATATTGTCTCATGTAGGCTTCTCCGGGTCGTTCACGCTGCCTATCTTCTGTGTTTCATTTGCGTCGGTCGCGAAGGTCTCTATTGCTTGTGGGCCCGGTTTTCTGTGCGTGTCGGTCGTGCGGCTTGGTCTCCGTGCGAGTCGGTCTGGGTTTCCACGCATTACATCGTACTGCGCGGATCGGACATCGCAGGTACGGGTCAGTCGGGTTCATTCCGGGTTCGTGACGGTCGGTGAAAACCGCGTCGGTTTTCCGGCCAGATCACTATTTTTTCCATACGGCTCGGTCGTACGGCTTGTATTCCGTACGTGTCGGTTGTAATTCACTCGTGTTGCATCGTACTGCACGGGTCGTACGGCGCTGGTCCGTGTCGGTCGGTATCCGGTCCAGGTCCGTGTCGGTCGGTTCGTTTTGCGGCCGGAATCAGAATCGGCCGTAGAATTGTAGAGCAACTGTTATTACCTATTGACTTTCGATGCATTTCTGCCTTCCAAATGGAAGACAATGTGTAAAAAGGAAGTCATTTTGAAAAATGACCTATAATTCTCATGCTAGTATGGGTACTCCCAATTTCGGAACTATGCAAATATCTACAGTTTCTAAAATCTATATTTTGTTCCCATTTCAGAAATACATAGGTGTCATCATACCAATTGTTCCATGTATACATTTTCCCAAAATATTTGCTATATACCCGTTACATAATAAAAAACCATTACAAGACGCTGCTCAGTTATTGGCTCTGGGTTCGTTGGGTTCTTGGTGAACCTACAAGTCCTATATATTTCCACAAGCAGAAAGGTCCAGCAAATGTAACGGTATATAGATTTCATACAGCTGTCATAATTAGAGGAAGTTACAGGTGAAAACGTTGACACAAATGGCTGTTTTTCAATTTTTCCTATATTTAACTATGAAGAAACCTTGAAGGATCTACACAAATTACCCCTTGCTGAATTCAGAATTTTGTCTACTTTTCTAAAATGTATAGCTCTCCAGGATCCATTATTGCTTTCATACCCATTTCTACCATTAACTGGAAGGAGGTTGAAAGCACAAAAAATAGCAAAAAAATGCCAAAACTGTAAAAAACATTTTGGTTTTCTGACAAAAGTCTGCTTGTCCCTGAAAGCTGGGAAGATGGTGATTTCAGCACCACAACCCCTTTTTTAATACCATTTGCAGGGAAAAAAACCAGACTCTTCCATTTAAAGCCCTTTTTTCCAATGTTTTTTTTTTTTTAAACCAAATTTAGCGGTATTTTGGCGAATTTCTGTGTCCCCTCCAGGGGAATCGACAAACCGTGGGTACCTTTAGAATCCCTATGATGTTGGAAAAAAGGGACGCATATTTGGCGTGGATACCTTATGTGGTCAAAAAGTTACAGGGGCCTAAGCGCGAACTACCCCAAATAGCCAAAAAAAGGCTTAGCACAGGGGTGGAAAAGGCCTAGCAGCGAAGGGGTTAACTTGAAATCAAGACCGTGTTACTTATTGGATTAACTGATGCTACAGGAATAGATTTATGTTTTTAATTTTCTATGAGATGTTTTCCATGACGTCGGTGCCACCTAGTGGATTCGCTATTAAACTATCTACATGGAATGCTTTAAAAATCCAAGATGTGTGAGCAAATCTATCAATAGGGAATGGAAGCAGATGAAGGGGGGAGGTTTCATGGCTGGACAGTCCTAGGAGTCTGTGCTCACCCACAGTTACATGCCATAGCGTCCCAAAAACACTGTTGTAATGTAAGTTTCAACAGCTGAATCTGCGTTTACTCTGCAGGTTTTCGCATGAGCAAATATCCATAAGTATACTTGCTCATGCTAAAATGGAATTCACAAGTTTACTTGTATAATGGCTTTTAGGTCGACCTAGGTAAACTCTTGTGAATTTGTTAAAGTCGGAAATCTGCACCATGTAAGCTCATGGAATTGTGGATGCACTTTTTGACTTTCTTAAATAATGAGGCTCTTGATTATTTCTTTTTAAACATTGCCCACAGTGGTGTAATACAGATTCTCCGTTATCATTGGTTGTTTAATATACTGGCATTAATTTTTATTATAAAACAATTATTTACTAAAACATGGTAAAACGTTCGCCTGTTTTCTAATTTGCTTTTTTCAAATACTAATCATTGTTTGTATACGTTTTTGTTTGTGGAAAAAATTCACTGATCTTGTTTCCATTCTTCTGTTATGTTATGTTATTTTAACTTCTTAAGCGCAACGGGTACCCTGGGGTGTCCTGGCGCTGAGCACTGCCTATTTGGTAGCTGTGTTATGTTATGTTATGCTATTTGGTATTTATAAAGTGCACGGCTACTCCCAAGAGTGTGGTGAGGAGTAACTACAAACTGCATGTGTATGCACATAGATAAGGAGCAATCTGGAAGCATTATATTAACCACACATTATTGCATTTTGTAAACCTGAGTGCATGTGTTTATATAAAAAAACACAGTGGGTAAAGCAAACTGAGCTTACAGTTACCTGTATTTCCTTACAGCACTCACGTAATAGGTAAGGATTTCCATTAGTGAACTATATGTGCAATTGTGAATCTATATTATACAGGCAATTTTTTGATTTGCCTATAGCTTTTAACCATGTGGGCAGATCTGCACAAAGTGTGACAGCTTTCAAGTTTAGTTAAACTTCCGCATGTCAAGTTTCGTGAGGATCCGTACACAGGAAAAAAATATGTGGGTGGAAAAAAGTGTTTTCCCATTTTAGCTCTCCTACGACCTTTGCTTACGACTACAGGCAGCTCCAGTGAACAGATTTACAGAAAACTTGGCATGAAAGTAGAACTTTGCAAAGAAAAGGTGTGTAAAGTGGGGATGCAATAGCCATGCACATCTGGTGTATTTTATTTAACCTTAGACATTCTACTAAGATACAGATCATGAGCTAAGACCTGGACTTTACTTCTTTGTGAGTCTGTTCACTTCAAACAACCCTGCACTGTTCTGATTTATTACAATAAAATCTTCCGTTGTAGAAAAATTACAGCATTGTGTCTCAGGGTAGGACATGACTTCACACTGGACAAGACCTATAAATGGAGAACGAACACTAAAATGCATGATCTGTTTTTTTGGGTTCACTTTGTTGAAACGATTTGCAATACCATCTTTTATAGTGATTTTTTATCACCACTTCACAGTCCAATCAGCTTAAGAATCGTTTTAAAATCTTATATTGGTATTAATGAGACTGTCCTGCACTTGTCTTTGAATTACAACATAGTTAATACTCACAATTCTATAATATACTTTTTTAAAAATAGATTGTAGATCTTAGGGGTCGATTAGGATGGTGGAAGGACAACCATTCTGACCGCCGTGGTAGTGGAAATTAACTGCCGGCATGTACTGCGGGAAAACCAGCGGTCAGATCAAGATGAACCGTGAGAGTAATCCGACCGGGGAGGGCGGATTCCACAAAAGACCGCCGCGAGCGTGCGGAGCAGGTGAAAATCCATGCGCAGCGGTCAGATTTACTGCAGAAAGACCCCAAACCGCCGCACGGCCAGAGGATTGACCGCATGTGAAATTAGGATACGATTGCGGTGACAGCGGAACAATCAGCTGTTTCCGACCGCCGCGTTCGCAACTATTGCTGAATGGGAGAGCTGGCAGAAGGGCTGTTGTATTTCGACCGACGCGGTCGCTCCGGAAAAGTAATGGCGGTCCAAAACAAATGCACAACAAGGCTACCAAGTGTGGCCATTAATCTGGCTCAGCCTCAAAAAAATCCTAACACACCCCAATGACACATCCCCATGGCAACTAAAAACTACAAATCCCAGGTCTACCCACACAACACACCTGACGGGAATACTCCATTTTGACCCACCCACATAGCCGAGTATAAAACCAGCCCCTTCCCTGACTAGAATCCTTCGCACTACTCCACAACTGAAGGGCCTAACCCCACAGCACAAAGGAGAGGCAAATCTGCACACATCACAACCACACACACACCACACACATCACCACCTTCACACCTGCACCTTTAACGCATTTGCACATCACACACTATGTCACAGAAGAAAATGCCCAAAATCACTGACAATGGGTTGTCAGTGATGGTAGATGAGGTAATCAGAGTAGAACCACATTTGTTTGGAAACCTGGTCCAACAGACACCATTAGCCACTAAAAATCAAATGTGGGCAAGGATAGTCAACAAGATCAATGCAGTAGGGACCATCCCGCGCTCCCAGAAGGTGAGCGGGAAGAGGTGGAATGACCTCAAGAGCAAGGTGAAAGAGCGGAACAACAAGAACCTGAAGCTTGACAGGCAGCGGCCCTCCCATTCCACTACGAACATTCACCGAATAGGAGGAGAAGGTGCTTGCCACACTGCATCCAGAGAGTCTTACAGGAATAGCCGGGGGAGTGGAGGCTGGTAAGTACCAACAAATGTCTCCCATTACACTGCTATGTACTGTCTTGCATAACTACAACGCGACACCTCCTAGGCCCAAATGCATTCATGTGCACCACACCCTCACCAACACATGTCTCACAACATTTACTCCCTCTGATTCACCCCAAAGGTAGCTAGCAATATTTCCATGGGAGCATTTGTACAGGCAGCCAGCACTACAACTCCCACCAGGCACCCTAGTCCCAAAGCTAGCTGAGCAGGGTGCAACACTCCACCCCACACCCACAACCACGTGTCAGCCATTGTATTGCTCACTTCAAACTCACAGGTAGATAGCTATCTTAACAGGGAGGGGTGTTTGTGGGTGGGAAGCCATCACTAAAACTTCCACCAGGCCCCCTTGTCCACATCTCAGCAGGACGGACTACTCCCCCACCCACAACCATGTGGCAGCCATTCTATTGCTCACATCAAACTTACAGGTAGGTAGCCATCTTAACAGGGAGGGGTGTATGTGGGTGGGAAGCCATCACTACAACTCCCACCAGGCCCCCTTGTCCCACAGCTCAGCAGGATGGAGTACTCCCCATACCCACAACCACGTGGCAGCCATTCTGTTGCTCACAACAAACTTACAGGTAGGTAGCCATCTTAACAGGGAGGGGTGTTTGTGGGTGGGAAGACTGCACCACAACTCCCACCAGGCCCCCTTGTCCCACAGCTCAGTAGGATGGACCACTCCCCCCCACCCAGAAGCATGTGGCAGCCATTGCATTGCCCTCATCAAACTAACAGGTAGGTAGCCATCTTATGCTCTCTTGTCCCACCCCTGAGCAGGATGGAACACTCCCCCATCCAAGAGCCATGTATAGCCTATTCCCTTTCTCTGCTCCACTTCACAGGGAGGCAGCCATCTTAAAAGGGAGGGAGGTTTAAGGGTGGGCAGCCTGCACTACAACCCCCACTCGGCCACCTTGTCCTAAAGCTCAGCAGGATGGTACACCCCCCACACTCAGAACCATGTGGCAGCAATTCCCCTCAACTGTGTCACAGAACAGGTAGGTAGACAGTGCATGCACCCTGCCATTCCTATCTAAATGCATGGAGCCATATGTCCACACCATCCCTCACATGTCCTCCAACTTGGCATAGATCCAATAGCCACTTCCAGTGTGCAGACAGCTAAGCGTATGTAACTGTCACAGAAATTAAAGTTTGACTCACCAATTCACATGTTGAAGAAATTCAGGGCACAATCATGCACAGCACTGAATGCTATGTGTAAGTGTCATGGTGACAGAGCATCAAGGCCCATATGAACACAAAACATGCATGGTCAGTTGGTAAAAGAAAGTAAAGTACATGATATGACAAAGGTATGCATAAGATTACAATGGCTAGTTCTTGCTCAGATGTAATGTCCTCCATGCAGAGCAAACACAAAAGACGCATCACATAAAGTTGTTGTGCTGCTAGTCGTTCGATGACGACATGTCCTTGTAATCACACAATCTGTACGTGGAACATGGTATCGCTTGGCATGTCACACCATGGACAAGTAATGTTTGTACGTCCACATCATGTCATGATGCTTAGTACCTTGCAGCCCTACAAAGTGATTTCAATGTTAACTGTGTGGTGTATCATTTGTAACATC
This sequence comes from Triturus cristatus, assembly GCF_964204655.1. NCBI lineage: Eukaryota > Metazoa > Chordata > Amphibia > Caudata > Salamandridae > Triturus > Triturus cristatus. Next base: position 166,645,155 of record NC_140595.1, on the reverse strand, counting down.
CAAACGTCTAACACCAAGCTTGTGGGGTGCACTTCAATGACCATTTCACCTCTGTTCAACAGGAGATCAACAATTGACTGCTGCAGAAGACAACACCGACCTGCAGAACCAGTCTCCCCCCCGGATCATGGACTCTCGGATGCAGACTCTCTAAGGTTCTCGGATGAGGAGCCCGAACCTGGCCCATCCGGACTGCCAGGGCGCACCACGACCCAGGCCCTCACTGTCCCACCACCACCACCTCAGCAACAACAACCGCGCTGACCCCTGCTGCAATGACCTATGCAACCTCACCCACCACCACCAGTGCTGCCTGCAACGCTCTCCCTGCCTCAGTGGATACCAACACCATCACACACTCAGAGGAGGGCAGGGAGAGTCTACGGGTGCACCGAGTGGCAACGTCACAGGTCCGGGACAGCAGGGCAGGTGGGAGGGCAACTGGAGGACAAAATCGACAGGACACTGGGACAGAAGCCCTGGCCAATATCGCCAGAGTCCTTGGGCAGGGCTCGAAAAATCTGAAAAATGGTACTAGTCCTGCAGGTCTAGTACCTTGAAAAATCTCCTCGACCTAACAGTAACCTACTTGACCTCCGTCTCTGAAAGCGGAGCAAATGTGACAAGATAACAAGATTTAAAGGCATCTTTATTGCTCATTTGCTTTGTGAGCAATAAAAAGGCCTTTAAATCTTGTTATCTTGTCACATTTTCTCCGTTTTCAAAGACAGAGGACAAAAGTTAGTATGTTTTCCTACTTGCCAGAAAGGGCGAGTAGGACCTAAAAATAGCTCGACCTCATTAAATTTACCTCGCAAATGCGAGCGGTCGATTGGATTTGTCGAGCCCTCTTGGGGCATACAAAAAAAAAACAAGGGCACACGGGCCAGGTTCTGGAAGAAGTGCGTGAGCTCTGCCTGCTGCTGAGGTCCATAGACACACGTATGGGCCAAATTGTGGACCTCATGGGCCAGCTTGTGGGTGTTCTGAGGGACAGTCATGCGGCCCAAAGGACAGATCAACCTCCCTCCAGTGGCCTGCACCTCAGCTGCAGCCACAGAGAGGGATGAGCTGGAACAGGATGACTCCTCAGACACCGCTGAGCCCGCAGCAGTGGTCCCCCCTGGAAAACGCAAAAGGGGCCATCCGAGAAACACCACGGGAGGATCACATGGCAAAGCACCAGTCAAACGCAAGTCAAAGAGCCAGCCATCATGGCACCTCTCTTCACCTTGACATTGACTTTGTTGACTATCCTTACCCCCACTGCCATGTTGATGGCAGGTGTCTGTTGGACTGTGTCACCACATCGATGTGGTGACTACTCTATTTTCTCGTTTACCATCACTGACAACTCATTAATTCACTTTGCACCATTTTTTAAAACATCACTTGTGTGTCACAAACACTCTTTGTAAATAAACACTCTTTACACACCTATGTTTTTGTGTCAGCTCCATGTTTATCACAGGATGTACAATGCTGACTTTAATTCCAATCTACTAGGAGCTCTGATTGTACCAAGGCATTGAGATACTGAAGAGTCCTAGAAAGACACAAGAGAACGACATTTACTAGTCAGGCGATGGCATCACAGCCAGTACACAACACTAGTCATCAAGGTACACAAACCAGCACACATTACAATGAGAAACAATATCAACATAGACATCATGTGGCTGGTCATGACTACACTGTGCCACAAACATCAGCCATCTGCACAGAGCCAACAACAGGCAGCAGTCAAAAAGCTCCTCTAGGCCTTTTCACTACCATCAAAGACAGCAGACAATGGCACTGTTGTACAATGTCACTCACACTCAAGGGAAGTAGCGGTTGATGAGCTGTTGACGCAGGTCGACACCTTCCTCCTCTCCACTATCCTCGTCACTGGATATGTGTGGGTTTGCAGGCGGGGGCATCTGCTGCTCATCATTGTCCAGGAGCAGGGGGATCTCTTTGCACAAGGCCAGGTTGTGGAGCATGCAGCATGCAACTTCGATCTGACACACCTTTTGGGGAGAGTAGAGTAGTGCACCTCCGCTCTTGTCCAGACACTGGAATCTAGACTTCAGAAGACCAAAAGTAAGCTCCACCACACGACGTGTCCTTCCATGGGCATTATTGTAGCGGATTTCACCCGGGGTCCTGGGATTCCTCAGTGGGCTCAGCAACCAAGGCCAGTTGGGCTATGCAGAGTCACCTAGGTGTGAGATACACAGAGCAATTTTGTAATATAACTGTGGTTGAGGACAGCATGTCACACATACAGCACGCTACTTGACTTTGCTTTCTCACCCACAATCCATGCACGCTCCGGATGCAGATTTGCCATCAGCTGTGGTACGATGCTGTTACGCAGTATGTAGGAGTCATGTGCTGATCCTGGAAACTTGGCACAGACATGGAAGATTATCATATCCACTTGGCATACCACTTGCACATTAATGGAATGGAAATACTTCCTGTTCCTGTAGATGTGCTCTCGTGCCTGTGGTGGAATCAGGCCAACATGTGTGCAGTTAATGGCACCAACAACATTAGGGATGTGGGCAAGGTCATACAAATCACCCTTCACAGCTGCCAATTCATGTCTCCTGGGAAAATGGATGTAGCTGTCCTTGTAGGTCATCATAGCAGACAGGACATCACGTAGCACCATGCTGACCATTGGTTGTGACATCCAACCTGCGCTGGCCACTGTGTACTGGAACAAACCAGTTGCAAAGAAATGCAGGGCTGCCATCGCCTTACATGTTGGTGTCGAAGCAGTCGGATAGGTTCCACGAGGTCTCAGATGGGGCACCGACTGAGCACATAGGTCTTGAAGGGTAGGTCGATCCAAACGGAATTTACGTATGATATCCTCATCCTCCATGTACGCAAGCAATGTGAATGGACGATGCACATTTGGTCGCCTCCTACATAAGATAAAAGGGGACACGTGTCAATTCAATTCCCCATGAGATGTGTCCAACATCTTACGTTTTGACTGACACAGCACCAACAATGACTGGCCTGAAACAACAGTTCACATCACAAGTCACATGCAGAGACACCTTGATCTAAAGTAGTTGTACACGTGTTCAGTATGTACATAGTGAGTTCCACCAAAACAGATTCAGACGATGTGAATGCCAAATGATACATTCCAACATCTTGTGTCACCAGCCCTGAGAGTAGTTGACACAGCAACACTGCTGGCTTCACCGTAGCTGCTGGCCCTTCCACACCTTCTTGCGTGATTCGGACAGGGCACACATTAACATCACAATGAGCACAGTGTGTGCATAAAGATCAAGTATCAACATGAGTTCAGCAATCTACACAGTGAAATAGGCACATTATGTAGTCAGTGCATCATTACTGTGGGTAGCTTAGCCATCTCACACATTGACATGTTTACATATTTGAGAGTCCATCACACAACAAATCTGTGTACATGCGCAACAACATCATACGTGACGTGTGAGGGAGTACATGACAATGCATGTAATCCTTTGCACTGATATGGCATGTGTAGTCATCAGTGAGTTAAATGTCACACTAGCATTGAATTTAACTATCTGGTGGCATGATTCATAGTAAGTGTCTATTGTTCAATGCTGAGAAATGGCCATTGCCATTGCTACAGCATAATGTGTCCTTAGGTGCCGTGAGTGTGCTCTGCCACCCCTATCACGGTCATTGGCACCAATTTCAAGATGCCAATTCGTGGTAGCGACTGCCTGGGCCCCGCGGTGTGACACCGCTAATGCCCATGCCCCTTCAGCCAATGGGAACCGCAATCGCGGTAGTGAAACACACATTTTAATCCCACGGTAGGCGTGCTCTGCCACCGCAATCACGGTCATTGGCACCAATTTAAAGATTCCAATTCACGGTAGCGACCGCCTGGACCCCGCGGTGTGACACCGCCAATGCCCATGCCCCTTCAGCCAATGGGAACCGCAAGAGCGGTAGTGAAACACACATTTGAATCCCGCGGTAGGCGTGCTCCGCCACCGCAATCACGGTCATTGGCACCAATTTAAAGATGCCAATTCGCGGTAGCGACCGCCTGGGCCCCGCGGTGTGACACCGCCAATGCCCATGCCCCTTCAGCCAATGTGAAACGCAATCGCGGTACTGAAACACACATTTGACTCCCGCGGTAGGCGTGCTCTGCCACCGCAATCAAGGTCATTGGCCCCAATTTAAAGATGCCAATTCGCGGTAGCGACCGCCTGGGCCACTAAGTGTGACACCGCCAATGCCCATTCAACCAATGGGAACCACAAACACGGTAGTGAAACACACTTTTGAAAATCGCGGTAGGCGTGCTCCGCTACCGCGGGCCGGTCATTGGATACAATTGAAAGATGCACGATTGCAGTAGCGACCGCCTCGGCCCCGCGGTGTGACGCCGCCAATGCCCATCCCCTTTCAGCCAATGGGAACCGCAATCGCAGTAGTAAAATACACTTTTGAAAATCACGGTAGGTGTGCTCCGCTACTGCAGGGCCGGTCATTGGATACAATTGAAAGATGCACGATTGCGGTAGAGACCGCATGGGCCCGTGGTGTCACACCGCCAATGCCCATGCCCTTTCAGCCAATGAGAACCGCAATCGCAGTAGTGAAATACACTTTTGAAAATCGCGGTAGGCGTGCACCGCCACCGCGGGCCGGTCATCGGTTACATTTGAAAAAAGCTGACCTGGAACACCAATTGCAGCATCTGAGTACCACTAAAACAACCCCAGGGGGCTATATATGGCTGGGAGAGAGCCACCAATTTCCACTGCATCCAGACACTGCTGCCTGCCATTCTTCACCACCAACTGCTGCTGTTCCTGTCTCCTGGACCCAGTGATGGCGTGAACTGAAAACATCAGGGCCTGTTCCTTCACCACAGAGGAGCTGTAGGTCATGATGGACGAGGTGCTTTCACAGTATGGGAGACTATATGGAGCTCCTGATGTAATGGTAAGTGTTTCAGAGTGAAAGTTGGAGAGAGCAAAGAGTTATCACATGAAGTTGCTCTGCTGTACTGTGTGCCTGTGAGTGCAAGTTAGTGTGGTACACTGCCTAGCATGCTGACAACATGTCATTGGGGTATGTAGCCTTATTTCTACAGATCCATGGCTGCATTTAAGGATGGGAGGGACATGCAGTGTGTTTGCAGCCATACAGTAACACTGCTGGTTTGGACAGTGGAAGTCAGAACAAACATTGCCTATGCTAATGGATGTCATAGTCCATGAGGTTTTCACATGCTCATTTGTGACATTACAAATGTGTTTCATCCAGAGAATACTGAAGGATGTGTGTACAATTTTCATATTGCCACCATGGATATGTATGCATTATGCACAAGATTGAAATGCCTGAGGGTGACACTCTTGGTGGATATTCACCTATGACACATCAGATGAATGTACTACAGAAACATCCTCCTTCCATTGTTTTCATTATGTGTACTGACTCGCACGTGTAGGCACTGCTTGCCCTCTCATATTGTACATGCATGTGAATGTCCTGATGGTCCATGTTTAACCTCAGTGTGAGTCCCCCTGGCCTGCACAGATACTACCCAATTTGACAAGGACCCATCAGTAAATGGACAGAGTGAAACATATGTGTTGTCTGCCACCTTATTTCACAATGAGCTATCTTAGGCCTGAGGATTGCACAAGACAGACCTTGTGAGAAGGGTGTGAGAATGTAAGATCATGTCCCTTAATGTGACCTCTATGACAGTTAGTCATTCACAGGCCAAGGACATTGAGGGGTGTGTAGTGTTAGACACAGCGAGTCTGCCTGACACATAATTTCCAATGTAATGTATGTCTTGCTCAGTCACATACTGCATCACAGGTGAGGCCTTCTTCACATTGCTTTCTGTGCTAGCATTCTGCATGTGTATGAGATGGCGATGTACTGTGTCCATTCTCATATCTGCATACATTTCTATGCGATTTTCTGATGCAAATGTACTACGTGTCAGGCTGTATGGCCTCTGCTCAACATTTCTGTATTGCTGTGCTAAGTATTACATGCTCCTGTACTGAGACACATTGGTACATCACAAAGTGTCATTGAAACTTCCTCTTGTCTCCCATGCCTGCAGCTTAAAGTCCGCCAGCGTAAGCCTTATGGAGGGCCATGGCATGCAAGGTGCGGGCTCTGGGTGTCTCCAATCGACGGCACACACACTGTCACAAGAGGTGAGATGACATATGTCAGCTGAGCAAAAACGTGGCAGAGATGATGCTGGGGATGCTCCCTCGGACTCGAAGGTAGGTGCGCAGGCGCATGACACCCCTAATGCATCTTGGCAGTGACACAGCCAGAGCTGGATGGACGTTTGAGGGCCTATCAGCAGCAAGTTGGGAGTGAGTATTCTGCATAGGGTGACTTTGGGTGTGAGTGACTGCATGTATCCCAAACCTGAGCCAGTGCGGAGCTCTGTGATGTTTCTAGTATGATGCAATGGCTTGTACGTGGCCTCTGTGTTGAGTGCAGCTGTCATGCATTTTCACTACATGTACTTTCTCATGTGTTTAATACAATGGCCCGTGACATTGCAAGATGAGATGTGGCCTTATGACATCTGCTGCATTATGGGTGTCATAGACATCACCAGGCAGTGAACAGTAGTGTGCATCATCTTAGTGTGCTTTCGTCGATGTGTGCAGTGCCTGACTTGGGAATTGTGAGAACTACACATCTGACACCAATGTGCAACGGTCGTTATGCTTCAAAGCACAACATGGTGGACATCAGTAGCTCATGGCCATTGTAAAAGGACATTTTGGAGTCACTGTGTTGTCCCCTTAAAGTGACTCCATATGTGACTGAGACAACATATTGAGATGTATATCTATCTCACCTACAGGCACGAAGGGATGCTTACAGAGATCAGTATGTTAGGTTACAATGTGGCACGGGCCAGCTATTTGGCTGTGTGAACGTCACATGGTTCATTACGATCAACTATGCATGTTTCCATGCATCTTCTGAGTTTTGCATTAAGGTTGCACATGCAGACTGCAGAGGGTGGTGTGCAAGATGGGGGTATCATATTCTAGTTTTGTGCTTTGCTTGCATATGATGTTTGTGAGTATGGCACTATACTGAACCGTCGTCTCTGTCTATTGTAGCATATACCGAGGGCACGGAAGGACAGGGGAAGGACACCGGTGGTGAAGCTTCTGGCTCAACTGCTACACGAGCTCACTGACACTGATGTGGCCAGCGCCTCGGAGGAGGACAGGAGTGCACTGGAAGAATCACGCCCAGAAACACCAACCTCAACATCATCTGACTCCAGCAGTGACTCCTTGATGTTGGCGGGCACAGGGAGTGCGAAATCTGCCTCTTCTTCCAAAACACATCGTCCAGTGCCCACCCTCCTGGCTACTACCACTAGTGATGTCTGTGCCCGCAGCACTAAGAAGGGTAGAGTGTCCTTCCCCCAGGCACCACTTCCCTTGCCCGTCTCCCCTGCTGCCCTCAGTGTGGAGGCGGTGGACCTTTTGCGCCAGCTGTGTGTGGGTCAGACTACTCTCCTAAATGCCTTCCAGGATCATGACAAGAAGCTGACACAGGTAGTTGCCTCCATGGAGGGCATTCATTCTGACATGGGTGGGCTACACAGAACTGTCCAGTCTTTATCCTCCACAGTGACGGCAGCCATTCAGCTGCCACAGGCTCAAAGTCCAGCTCCAGTCCCCTCAGCAACCACCGTGCCAGTGTCACCCTCTGACGAGAGTGACCACACACCACAGCCCTCAGGCGCCAGTACCGCACACGCAGCACACAACAGCAGCACTCCAAGCGGCCCAGAGCACAGACACCATCCCCAAAACAAAAAACAGGCACACAGGAGTGCAAAGGCAAAAGCTCTTCACGTGACACTCAGGGGCATCAGGCCAAGAAGCAGGCCTCAAGCTCACATTCATCCAAATCACCCACATCCAAGGACACTCCCATCCCCACACCTGCTCCCAAAGACAAACAAACAGTTGCCCTGCTTGCTGTGAAGCTGGTGCCTGCAAAGAGTCAGCACAAACAGCTCTCTAAGGCAGATTCACCCACAACCTCTACTCCCACCCACACCTCTGTGAAGCTGGGACAGGAGAGCAATGTGGGGGGTTCACCTGGTCAACAGGGGATGGAGGGAAAAAGGCCAGGCAACCCCAAACATACCACCAGATCCAGCAAATCCCCACAGGGGAAGCCACCTGCAACTGATACACCTTTGGTGGTGAGTGAGGCTGTTGTGCCCACCCCACTTCCCACTCCTACCAAGACAATTCTTGCCTATTGAATCCCCAAGAAGTGTAGACTCAGCCCTCCACATTCACCCTCTGTGGTGCCGTCAGGACACAGAGTTGGCAGCGGCATCGTCAAGGTCGTTGGGTTGCTTTTTCCTCTGTTGCAGCACAAAACACACAGTGCCCAGTGCTGTGAGCTTGAAGTCTTTGCTGTTACTGAGACTTCGTGAATAGGGGGCAAGCTCTACCTCAAGCCCTTGGAGAAACTCACAAAAGTAGATTGCAGAAAGTTCAGTCCAGTCCTTTCACTGCCCAAGACAGAAGCAGCCACTGCAGGCCAACACAGCAAAGCACACAGCAATGTGGTAGTTCCTCCTCACAGCTTCTCCAGCTCTTCTTCTTGGCAGTCTTCTTGGTCCTAAGGAGTTCTAAAGTTCAGGGGTCTGGGCCCCAATATTTATATCCCAAAAAACCCTTGATCCCTTAGGCAGAGAATGTCTGTGCCCAGCCAGAACCAGTTCTGCCTTCTCTGGTGAGGCATCCTGGCCGGAGGTACACACAGCATTGTCAGAGGCAGACCAGGCCCATTCAGGTGCAAGGGATTCTCCTCCCCCTACTCTAAATGCAGCCTATCCAGAGCTACTCCTGCTCCCCAGCGCCTGTTATCCAAAACCCAGACAGTCAATCCACAAACCCAGCAGAGGCACACTGGATGGGTAGGCAAGAAAATACCTACTTTCTAAAAGTGGTATTTTCAAACACAGAATGTAAAAATCAGCTTCTCTAAAAGATGCATCTTTAGATTCTGAGTTCAGGCATATTAAACTCCATTTTCCTACCTAGTTCCCCAGGCCAGTTATGTTTATAAGATGTTATAAACAAACTCCCCATTCTGTCCGATGGGGAACAAGTAGCCTTGCAATAGTGAAAAACTAAATTGGCAGCAATTCACTATCAGGACATGCCACCCACACCAGGGCATGACCTACCTTTCACATACACTGCACCCTGCCCACAGGGGTACCTTGGGCCTACCTTAGGGGTGACTGACATGCAAAAAAAGGGAAGGTTATGGCCTGGCAAGTGGGTGCACTTGCCAAGTTGACATGGCAGTACTAGACTGCACACAGGCTCTGCAATGGCAGGCCGGAGTTACATTTACGGGCTGTTTGGGTGGGTGGGATAATCCAGTGCTACAGCCCACCAACACCATTTGATTTACAGGCCCTGGCACACGCAGTGCACCTTACTAGGGACTGACACATGAATCAAACAGGCCAATCATGGACACACCAATCCACAACACATTTTACCACAGGAGCACTTGCACTTTACCACTGGTCAGCAGTGAGAAAGGTGTGCAGAAACACTAAGCCAGCAAAAACAGAGTCAAAACCGGGAGGTCAGAAAGCAAAAACTAAGGGGAAACACGCCAAAAGATGCCCAGTCTAACACATACTAAAGAGACCTTCCTTTTTAACACTTTTCGCCAATAATATTAATCTCTGTTGTCTTTGTAATGCAGGGTATGCCTTGTTTTGCATGGTGTCCAGAATTGCATCTAGGCAGGTTGGCCATCGGGAGGGTCGAAGAACTGACTTTTCCGTATTCAATGTGAGACCTATTCATATACCCATACACCAAAAGCACAATAAGTTTCTCAGGTTCATGGTGACCGGCAGGCACTATCAGTTCAGAGTATTGCCTTTCTGGCTCAAATCTGCCCCTCGCATCTTTACAAAGTGTCTGGCGCCAGTTGCAGAATACCTCAGGCAGCAGCATCATCAAATTTTTCCTTACCTCGACGACTGGCTTATCAAGACTCCTACTTACGAAGCTGCAAAAACATCTACCAAAACCTGTCTGCGGCTTTTCAAGAGATTAGGTGGGGTGAAGAGTAAATATAAGAAAAAGTCTTTACAAGGGCCCCAAAAACCTGCATCTGGGGGTGAGTCTCAAAGTTCCAAGAAAGGCAAGAAACCTTGGTGCTATTTATGTAAGGTAAAGACCCATTAGACCAGGGATGCTGATTGTCCAAAGGCCACAAAAACTTCTACAACCACTGACCCTAAGGCACCTGCTCCCCCTAGCACAGTACAAGTGGTAGTACAGCAACCAAGAGATTAGTGGGGGTAACCTTGGGTACTGACATGTCGTTTGGCCTAGTCAGTACTCCAGCTCAGGTTGTGTTGGTCTGTGATGGTGGCATTGATTCTGTGTCCAAGAGTCAGAGCGTACCAAAAGAGCATGCACAACAGAGGATTCCAAAAGTGACAATGCGTAGTGACCGAGTCCTCTCAGGTAGAGGAATACAGCATCCCGACTACCAGGAGATACATAGATGTGGACAATAGAGATACAAATATGAAAACAGTGTGGACCATGGAAGCCACACCGCCACCTGCAAAAGTCCATGAAATGGAGCAACGACAAACACATGAGCGGTAGCAGAAAGACACCGAACGTATTACCAGGTAGTCATACTGACCAGCCATACCTCAGGATACACTGGTCAAAGGATACTGGCAGAAGCCGGACACAAACAGAGTGCTTGCTCTCAAGAAACGGAGGGAAAGAGAGAGTCTGGGACAAGGAACCCAGAGACTGCAACAGGTAAAAGCCTCGTACATGTACTCTCGTGTAAGCAGGATACATATATGATATGTATACCTCTACATACAAACATACCGACCTACAAGCAGAGATATGCACATATATTACAATCGGAACAAGACCAAATACATACATGTAGATATATATATAGATATATATATATATATATTGTATGGTGCTCTTGTATTTTTTTTATTTTTTTAGAAAAACAAGGCAACTCCACACAAGAGTCACCTATGGCACCGATGTGAACTACAGCAGGACATAACACATGCCAAGCATAGTAAGTACATACTTATACCGTCAGAAACATGTATATATAAACATACAGATACGGTAAAATTCACCATGAGCATCTCGAAACCGAGAGGCGTTCAAGAAGAACACCAGCGGAAGCCAGGAGCAGAGGTACCTGAGCCGCTGCTCGGCAAAAGCAGAGGGATGACCAAGGACAGAAGGGCTTCCCAACACCAGATATTGAATAGCAAATATTACCACAAAGAGAGAAAGTGTTCCGGAAGTTGAAAGGGCGGATGGCAGGACACGGTGAGCCCCAAACGCCAAGGCCGCTAGACTCCCTCCGCACGCTTACGTGGAATATCCGGGGGCTCAATGACCATCGCAAACTGCGTAAGGTAATCCACTACCTGCAGAGGCAGAATAATGATGTGGCCCTGGTACAGGAGACCCACCTCCCATTGAATAGTGCTATTCTGCGCAGTAGAGGGCTGGCGGATCATGTTAATGTCTCCGGATTCACCACACATGCTAGAGGAGTTCTGACATGGGTTAACCCTAAATCCCCCTATACATTGGTTCAATTGGACTCGGACAAGAATGGTCGCTATGTTATTTCCAAATGTCAGGGAAGAGGTATTGACTTAATTATAGTGAATGTATACGGCCCCAACTATGACTGTCCAGAGTTTTTCTCTGCGCTGGCGTCCGTAGAGGCCAGATACACTGAGGCGCGGTACCTCTGGGGTGGGGAATTAAATTTGGTCAGAGTTCCAAATTTGGATAGATCCGGGGGTCCGGTGAGGAGGACCACAGCAGCGGCACGGGCACTTGAATGCGCTAGGACGAGACTGGGCCTCTGCGATGCTTGACGCACAAGGCATCCAGACAAGGGGGGTTACACACATTATTCTGCGTATCACAACTTGCACACCCGTATAGATTATTGGTTACTCTCTGCATCCCTTATAGAGCACGTTCGGGAGTGCTTGATTTTTCTGCATACTCTATCGGACCATTCTCCGCTGCTACTGGTTATTAGCTCGCCGAGGAAGACTATTCCTCCATTCACCTGGCGCTTCCCCCCTTACTCACTGCTCTTTTTAAAGCTGAACAAGCTGAGGCAATAGAATCCTTTTTCCCCATAAATGTGGGGTCAGTGGACAGTTTCCAAACAGTGTGGGAAACGTTTAAAGTATATATCAGTGACGTGGCTATGGCCAAGCACTCGGGGGTTCTTCGCTCGATTCGTGACCGAATCTCTACTCTGGAAAAGGAACTGGGGGCGTTAAAACAATCTCCGATAGAGAACCCAGATGAGACTACCACGCAAGCCATGAAGGACCGTTTGGGGGAGTTTCAGGAAGCTAGAGATAGCAAACTGAAACACATGGGTAAATATGCAGCGGCGCGCACCTACGGGGAGGGGGATAGACCGGGGTCGGTTCTGGCGCAAATTATCAAAGCCAAGTGCAGCAGAACGCTGATCACTGAGCTTAAGTCAAAAGAGGGAGACCTGCTTACGGACAAAGCGGACATAGCAGACCGGTTTAAGAGATATTACGGGGACCTATACACTTCCCGGTCTACCGGAACGGAGGACCAAATCTTGGACTACTTAGAACATATCAAATTGCCATTTCTCGCGAACACGCATCGCGAATTTCTCATGCGGCCTATTGTAAAGGATGAAATATTGCTTACACTGTCAGGAATGCGAGCAAATAGTGCCCCGGGGGTTGATGGCCTAACTGTTGGGTTCTATAAGTCCTTTTTGGATTTACTACTCCCGCACCTGGCTGCGCTTTTCGATGATATGTGTGTGTCGGGCACAATGCCACCATCGATGAGAGAGGCGGTTACTGTCACCATACCTAAACCACATAAACCGCTAGATGAGTGCGGATATTACCGTCCACTCTCCTTGCTTAATGTGGATACCAACATTTTTGCAAAGATTCTTGCCAATCGTCTGTCCCTCCTGGCACCGACACTGGTAGCTCCAGAGCAAGCGGGGTTCGTCCCGGATAGGAATCTCACCTACAACCTTCACACAGTGTTCGGCACCATTCAACATGTTAGGCACGATACTAAGGCCGTTGCGGTCTTTCTTGACATGGAAAAGGCCTTTGACTCAGTCGAGTGGCCTTTTCTGCAGCATGTTCTCACTAGGATGGGACTCGGCCCCATCTTCCTTCAGTTGATTGGGGTACTGTACGCCTCACCCAGGGCGCGAATAAAAATAGGTAATTTGGTGACGGATCCCATAGCTATTACACGAGGAACGAGACAAGGCTGCCCATTATCCCCTGTTTTATACGCTTTGGTCGCAGAACCGTTGGCGTGTGCGCTCCAAGAGTATCACGGACATGAAGGTATCAGTTTTCCGACATAGAAGATAGAGGTCTCCACCTATGCGGATGATACACTGCTGTACGTCCGAGACCCGGAGAATAATCTTTCCTCTATCCTTAGAAGTAGTGCATTTCGGAGCACTGTCGGTATTACGAGTCAACTGGTCTAAATCCATAATTTTCCCACTCACCCCGGCTACGTCGCAGTTTGAACCAGAGTATCCACTATGCTGGTCTACTGAGTCGATTCGATACTTGGGCATACGGCTCCATACAGACTCGGAGATCATGTTTCGGGAAAATTGGGGTACAGTGGTCAGTAAGCCGGAAGATGATGTAGAGGGCTGGATTAACCTACCGCTATCATTACTAGGTAGAGTGTTCAACATGAAGATGGTGATTTTGCCCCGGTTCCTGTTCTTATTCACAAATATTACCATTGTTCTACCAGTATCATTTTTTCAACGAGTCCAAGCATTGTTGATAAAGTTAGCCTGGGCGGGCAAACAAGCATGGGTGCGTTGGCAGGTACTTACCCTCCCAATTCATATGGGGGGGCGGGGGGGGCTGGGTGCCCCGGATTTGAGTCTGTATTACAGAGCGGCGCAAGGCGCTCAGGCGTACCACTGGATGCACGGCTCGCCAGATATCCTGTTTCTCCGCATGGAACGGCTTTTTGCCGACCCGCTACCTCTTCCTGCCACGATATGTGCACCCTTTGACCGCAGGACAGGGATACTAGACTCGTTTAATTCGACATGCCACACCTGGCACACTTTGTTGAACTTGCAAGCGGGGGTGCTATTGTACTCGCCGGCTATGCCTATTGAATGGGCCCTTTGGCTTGCTCCATGACGGGACAATGGAGTGGTTCGAGCCTTGCAAGCGTTGAATGTTCTGATGATGGGACACTTGTTCCACGGCGGGGTAGTGAAGACGTGGGGGGCTCAGCCGCTGCCAGTACTTTGCTTCAGAGATTTCAGTTCCACAGGGTGCGGAGAGCCCTGCAGGAAGTGCTGGGGGACGATCTGCAGGAACCACCGGAGATGCTGGAACTGTCATATATTATTGAAGCTAAACCGCCGCGCAAGGCGGTTTCCAACGTTTATAAATTGGCAATCTCACATAGGGAGAATCAATATACGAAAGTCAGACTAGCCTGGCTACGTGACTAGCAGAAGGAAATAGATGACTCTATGTGGTCCTATTGCTGTACCAGCACCCGACGCATTTCGCTACACAGCAGACACAGGCTTGTCCACTTCAAGTTTTTGAATAGAGCGTATTATACCCCAGAGAGACTATGCAGATATGGGCTGCGGGATGACTCGGCTTGTGACAGATGTATCATAACATAACATAACACGTGTATTTGTAAAGCGCACGTTCACCACTACGGGTATCTTGGCGCTGAATAACAGATGTTTATTGTTACCCAACTGAATGGTACTCATGCGCACTCGGCAGACATTGTCCACCTAGCTTGTTATTGCCCTGAAATGTATAGATTTTGGGAGCAGCTCTTTCTGGAACTGGGCAAGGAGGTGGGTGTGGAGCTTTCCCCGGAACCAGCCTTGGCTCTCCTGGGGTACTATAAGCAACTGCCTAAAGCGGTCCGCAGGTTGGTTGATATGGGTCTGCTGGTGGCAAAGCAGCGTGTGGCAATGTGTTGGATGAAGGGTCCTGTACCCGCAATGGTCGCATGACATGCTTTATTGCAGCACCCAAACTGAGACCTTTAGTGAATTACTACCTCTCAGGAGCAGGCCCAAGAACTTCTGGGGACTATAAACAACGTACCTGCTTACTAAAAAGGTTACCCCAGAGGAGGTAGCTCCCGCCACCCCTGACACGAACACTAATGACCCTGGAGTATGAGAACCTCCATATGAAACATAACAAGTGACACTCCCCCGGACACATTCCTGCTGGTACGGGTTCGCATCAGGCTTGTTGAATGGCATCTGCAGAGTCGGTGTACGAATTAGGCCTTACTAAATCAACATGGGGTCCCCCTTGCTGGACTCACTGTGCGGTATTGGCCTTGGGGTGATGTGTGTAGTTACCTGCTTTGGGAGGCCAACAGTACACTATGATTATGGAATGGTGGGTTTAGTGCAACATGTGCTTTTTGCGAGCAACGGACATCCTACAGCATGTGATTGACGACCGCTGCCTGCTCCTTGGGTTGTTGGCTAAATAGCTGTGTTCCTTGCTGGGAATTATTGAGCTGCCGGCCCACAGGGTTGTAGGCGAGAGGCTGTGTTATTTTGAGACTTTATTTAAATAAAGGTATTATAAAATCAACAACAAAAAAAAGAAAGTGTTCCGGAAGTGGAACAGAAGTGGAACAGAAAAACATCCATATGAGCCACCGGCTGACGGCTGTAACCTCAACAATACTCTGGAGAAGGCTGCCTCCTGAAAGGCCGGAGAGAACTGCAGACCAACTGCAACAGAGTAGGATGTGGTATAACCCCACCAATGCTTTGCAGGAGACTGCCTCCAAAAGGCAGGAGAAATAGAAGCATCAAGAGAGAGAAGTGCCACCATGTAGCTCCAAAGAGACTACTTGACCCGTGCGGGCGTCCTCCTACAGGAAGGAGAGAGAAAAGAATTTGGCGGGGAATTGGACCCGGGACAACTGCATGGGAAGCAGCGAGGCTCACCACTACACCACCAACAGCACAGCAGGAAATACGACACAGCCCTATAAGGGCCCTACAGGAACCCCAGTAAGGAACCACACCAGCCAGTAGAACCGTCCTGGACAGTAGACACAGACACACACCACCCAGGCAGAGCACTACCCATGGGAAGGTAGAGTGGTTATACAAAAACCAACAAATACCCCACATAGGATATGTCACGTCCCTATAAAAAGCTAGGGAGCACCTCTTGAGACTAGCTCTTAGGCAGAGGAGACAAAAACAAGAACAGAAACAGCTGGAAGCTGTATCGTCCGTCTGGGAAAGAACGTGAGCCTGGAGATAAAAACCATAGAACAGCAGTGACAATACTGCAACCAATATAAGACAAGAGCGCACAATGGCCGAAAAATGTATTACGGAAAGTGAGACATGAGACGCTGGACCGCTGAATCCACGTGACTGTCACAAAGATGGGCCCCGTCAAAGGCCAAATCTCGGAGATGCTCCTGAACATTTTCAAGAAAACTGCCAACATGCAGCCAGGCATGGCGACGGAGAGCGACTGACCTGGCCATAGCCCGACCCACCGAGTCAGTGGTGTCCATGGATGATCGAATAGTAAATTTGGCCATTTCATGACCATCTTGGAGTATTTGAGTCAGGTCAGCCCGAGGGCCTTCCGGGAGGGAGATAGGAGACGCTCAACTGAGTCCCAAAGGGCGTAAGTTGCCCGAGCAAAGACGCAGGCCGTGTTTAAGGACCGAAGGCCTGAGCTCGTGGATGCAAACAGTTGACAACCACATGTCTCCAACCGAGACTCCCTAGTAGGAGGGAGTAGTAAAAGAGAGGCCGATGGCAGCGAGGCTGAGGCGGCCGTGACAACCAGCCCCTGAGCCCTAGGGTACAGGGACATACAGATCGGGTCATCTGGGGCCGGGTGATTACGGTGCGCTATCGCACGTTCCACAGGGTCCCCTGAGGAGGGCCTCGCCAAGGTCCCCAAAAGAATGTGGCATAACGAGACGCCAAAAGGCAGGAAGGGCTCAACATCTGCGTGGCCCTGGTGGAGAAGATCCAACAAGGGATCGGAAGGCAGAGAGACAGAGGGAGGCTGGAACATTAAAATGTCCGCAGCCTTCCGAACCACTCGTGCAAACGCTGAACTAGCCTCCGTGGCCATTCTAGGTGGCGACAGCAGGTCATAATTAGGGGACGGTTCCAGGCTAACATGTCCACCAATATCCAAAGGCTCCGTAGCCGGAGGATGCTCAAGGGCCTACTGGGGCTACACATCCACCTGTTCCGGGGAACACGCAGGCAACAGTGGGGGAAGAATCCCCAGGGGCCTCATCCACCATCAACAAAAGTGGTGGGGGGAACCGGCTCTGGTATCAAATGACGCCGAGACAGCGTTGCCTCGACATCGATGATTGCCGAAAGAGACTCCGTGGACCAGCGTCGATCCAGCGTCAACCCGACATCCACCGTGATGGAAGACTATGGTGGAGAATGGCGTTGGCTTGGGGACAAACCCCCCTGTGGCCTCAGCGGACGCCAACGCAGGGAGTCCCAAAGGACTGAGCACTGATTCCGAAGTGCGGCCCGACGTATGAACGGGAATCCCCACCGGGCCGACTCCCGACGTCACAGGGACTCTGGAACCAGAGTCAGGGTACTCGAGTGGTGCCGAGGGCGAACCCGCCAGCGAGCTCCCACTCTGAGGCCCTACCACCTGTTTGGGGCCCGAAGGCGCGCCAGGGAGAGGGGCCGACCCAAAGAAGGCCTGCAAAGCCTGGAAATAGGCATCCATCTGAGGTCTGGTTGCCCCAACGCCAAAAAATGAAGGATAGGCAGGGTCAACACCCACGGGCCCTCATCCGGCAAGGACCGGGAGCGGCGGGCACCCGACGTCTACGGGCCCTCGTTCAGCAAAGACCGGGAGCGATGGGCACCAACGTCACAACCACATGAGGCCGACAGCCGTTGTGATCTCTTTTTCGTATGCTCACCTGAGGAAGGCGAGCAACATCCTTGGGAGCACTTCAAGACCGGCCCCGGACCGGATCCCCAGCTTGAGACAGAGACCGGCGACGCTCAGACTCCGAACGGGACATCTGGACGGAGAACAGTTTTATCCGATGTTCCCGCAGGGAATTCGGCTTCAGCTTCTGACAGGCGTCGCATTCCACAGAGTCATGGCGCTCACCCAAGCACCACATACAGATCAAGTGCGGATCCGTCGCCGAATTCTGCCGCATACAGATCTCACACGATTTGAAGCCCGAAGGCATTGGCACACTGTTCCCGGACACAAAAAGGTGTCAATAGGGCCTAAAACTACACAGGCCAGAGGAACCGCGTTTCCTGTATCCGCGTCGCAGGTATGGAAAACAAGGAAACTGGCGTCAACCCGCCTGGAGGGACTTATATGGCTCCACTGACGTCATATCCGTGGACGACGTCAGGGTAGAGCCATGCAATGCCGTCCGCCGGTGTGCAGAGGTATTGCTGAAAAATCTCCGGATACAAACTGGCGCCTGGGGGATATTTTAAGTTAAGGAATCTGCTGCTAGATGTCTCTATCAGATGTGCCAAATGACCAATGCTAGCAATGTCAGGACTGATCATTCTTTGGCAGTTGTGACTCTCAGCTGGAGAGGGGTAACTGGACCTAAACGAGTTGTGGTATCTCCAGACCTATCTGTAGATTGTTTGTTGGCAAACGATTTGGAAACTTCAGCCTGTGCTGAAGTAGAGTTCAGGACTCATGCAGAGCTGATGGGCATTTCTGCCAGAGTCTTTGCTGTCACCGGGGCTCAGGCCAAACAGCTCAGCACTGAAGGACCACTGGATCCTTAAAGAATGGAAAAGGTGGCTCCTACGAGAAGGAGCAGGAAGGTTAAGGAATTGCCCTCCTCTCAAACTCCCAGTGAAGATCAACCTCCTGAGGGAGATGAGCTCAGTCCCTGTGAAGGAACTGTCCCAGAGAAGCTTGGGCCTGATCAGGCAGAGTTCTTGGGGGCAGGGGGCCCATCCAGGGCAGAATTGAGTTTGGAGCAGCAGACCTGCCCCTCTCTTGAACCCCCTGACAGCAAGCTGCTTCTGAGGAAGCAGGAAATATCAGTGGGTACTATAGGATCTATTGGGAAGAGGGACTCCTGTATTCTGAAGGCAGAGACCCCAAGCCTGGTGTTACCAGGAGGTTGGTAATACCCCACAAGTTCAGAGGGCTCCTCCTCTCCCTAGCACGATATCCCTCTTGCAGGAAACTTAGGGCAAAGCAAGACGTGGGACAGGCTTGTCCCTAATTTTCACTGGCCCCATATGTCTGACGACACCAAGGAGTTGTCGCTCCTGTGTCACTTGCCATGCCAGTGGTAAGTCAGGTGACACTACAAAGACCCCCTTAATTACACTTGCAGTGGTTGGGGTTCCCTTTGAAAGAGTAGCAATTGACATTGTTGGTCCCTTGAACCCTCCAATGGCATCTGGGCACAGTTACATACTAGTGGTGGTGGACCATGCCACTAGGTACCCAGAAGTCATTCCCCTTAGAACCTCTACAGCTCTTGCAGTGGCAAGGGCCCTCCTGGGAATGTTTTCCAAAGTGGGCTTCCCTAAGGAGGTCTGAACAGACAGAGGTACAAACTTCATGTCTAGTTATATTACTACCACGTGGAAAGAGTATGGAGTAAACTACAAGTTTAACACACCCTGTCATCCACAGTGCAATGGGATTTTTGGAAGGTTCAACAAGACCCTGAAGGGCAAAAATGGGATGTCTTACTATCCTGCCTTCTCTTTGCTTACAGAGAGGTTCCTCAGAAGTGGGTTGGTTACAGCCCATATGAACTTCTATTTGGACATCCAGTTAGGGCCCCACTGTGTCTAGTTAATGAGGGCTCGGAGCAACGTCTCAATCATCCTAAACAGGACATTGTGGACTATGTCGTTGGCCTGCGTTCACGCATGGCTGAGTACATGAAGAGAGCCAGCAAAAACCTGGAAGCCTGCCAAGAACTCCAAAAAGCTTGGCATGACCAAAAGGCTGTCTTGACTTTTACCAGCCAGGACAGAAAGTGTGGTTGTTGGAGCTTGTGGCCACAGCAGCTCTCCAGGACAAATGGAGTGGAACCCACACTGTCCTTGAATATAAGGGTGAAGTCACCTTCTTGGTGGACCTAGTTTCTCCCAGAAGTCCCCATAGGGTACTTCATGTGAACTGCCTGAAACCTTTTGTGGACAGGGCTGACATGAGCTTGCTCATGTCAGCTGATGAGGGACAGGAGGAAGAGAGTGACCCTCACCCTGATCTCTTCTCTCAGAACACTGATGATGGGTCAGTAGATGGAGTAGCCTTGGCAGGTAGCCTCACTGACCAGAAGCAAGCAAGCTTACTGTAGGCAAGTCCTCAATCAGTACAGACATGTTCTCCATGAAATCCATGCAGACAACCTAGTGTACCCATGAAGTGGACACAGGTAACAGCCTGCCTGTCAAGAGTAAACTCTACAGACAGCCTGACCATGTCAGGGATAGCATCACAACAGAGGTCTAAAAGATGCTGGAATTGGGGTCGGTCAGCCTTCAGACAGCCCTCTGGCTAGTCCGCTAGTCCTGGTACCAAAACCTCACACCAAGGCTGCAAAAAGAGAGATGAGGTTGTTTGTAGACTACAGAGGCCTCAATGCAGTCAATAGTACTGATGCTCATCCTATTCCAAGGGCCAATGAACTTGTAGGTACATTGGCCTCAGCCACGGTTCTGAGTACATTTGACCTGGCTACTGACAAATCAGACTAGCTGAGGATGCCAAGCCAGAAACATCATTTTCAACCCCTAATGGGCATTATCAATTCATTGTGATGCCCTTTAGTCTGAAAAATGTTCCTGCCACATTTCAGAGCCACATTTCAGAGCCTGGTGAACAGAGTCCTAAAAGGTCTGGAAGCCTATAGTGCAGCATATCTAGATGATATTGCTGTCTTTAGCTCCACTTGGGTGGTCCACCTCAGGAATGTGTTAGAGGCCCTGCAAAAGGCAGGCCTCACTATCAAGGCCACCAAGTGCCAGATAGGACAGAGCAAGGTTGTGCACTTGGGCCACCTGGTAGGTGGAGGTCAGGTTCAACTATTGGAGAGCAAAATCCAAACCATAATGTACTGAATTGCTCCCACTACCCAGACTCAGAGGTCAGAGCGTTATTGGGCCTGACTGGGTACTACAGAAGATTTGTCAAGGCATATGGGTCCATTGTGACACCCCTGAATGATCTTACCTCAAAGAAAATGCCCAAGAATGTTCCGTAGACAGTAAGTTGTCAAAAGGCATTTGATGACCTGAAGCAGGCCATGTGCATGGCTCCCATTCTGCAAAGTCCCGACAACATAAGAACTTTAATTGTCAAGGAAGATGCATCTGAGATAGGGGTAGGGGCTGTGTTATCACAACTTAATGCAGAGGGATAGGATCAACCAGTAGCTTTTATCAGCAGAAGGTTGACCCCCAGGGAGAAACATTGGTCAGCCAATGGGAGGGAGGCCTTTGCTATGGTCTGGGCCTTGAAGAAGCTGAGGCTATACCTGTTTGGCATTGTTCAGACAGACCACAGCCCATCTTATGGCTAAAACAGATGAAGGGTGAAAAACCCAAACTTTTGAGGTGGTCCTTTTCCCTTTAGAGGGTGTACTATACTGTGGAACCTGGGAGTAACCATACCAATGCAGATGGACTCTCCAGATATTCCCACTTAGAAAATGAAGACTCAACTGGGCATGGCTAGTCTCAACTCCTTATGTTTGTGGAAGGTGTGTGTGTTGGAAAGTAGGCTCTGCTTTCATGGTTACCCCCACTTTTTGTCTGGTTTTATGGTGATTCTTAGTAGTCTGACCGAGATCCTGCTACTCAGGACCCCAGTCTCTGATTTCTCCCCTAAACTAGTCATGGTAGGTACTTAGGTACATCCCAGATAGCAAACTGGTGTGCCCTTATAAATCCCTATTATATGATACGGAGGTACCCAGGGCATAGGTACACCAGGGGCCCCCATGGGTGAAGCATGTATTATGCCACCCATTGGAGATCACTCAAACTATAACTACAGGCCTGCCATTGCAGCCTGTGTAAGCTGGTGCTAGCACGACTTACAACAGATATAGATTTCCCTATATCTGAGGTCACTGCCCTTAAAACCTATAAGTCACCACCAAGGCAGGCCTTTCAATCCTGAAGGCAGAGTGCTCGGTTCTAAGTGTGAGGGTGCCCCCGCATGCGCAGGGCACCCCTATAACCTATGGAGTCCATTCTCCCGGGTTATTAGTGAATCAGCCATATAACATATAGAGGGGCCTGGCGTTATTATGCGATGACCATCTCTAAACTGGCTGTAACGAACCCTGACATGTTTGGTATCAAACATGTTGGAAACATGTAAACTGTGTGGGAGGTATGATCACATGAACTGTAAAGCTCCTCCGGGAAGCCCTTAATGCTCCCCGTACCCATCTTCCAGAACCTGACAGCAAGCTAGAGCTGCTGCCGACCAGAGACATGCTTCTGCCCTCCTGCTGCTGAGCCAAGCTTGAGCAGGGGAAGGCAGAACAAAAGATATCCTGTCACAAGGAGGTGTGACCACCTCCCAGACAGGGTTTAGTGTATTGGGGCAGGGTAGGGGTACTTGACCGCACCACTGAAACGGCTTGCAGGGCACATTTGGTGCCCTCCTTGCATAGTCCAGTTCAAACCAGTTCAGGGAGCCATAGGCACCCGCACTGGTGAGAAACTGGACTAAGGACATGGGAGTATCCTCCCCACTGTCCAGCCCCTCCTCTGGGAGGAACCCCTGAATCGTCCCAACCCTTTCCTTAGGGTACTTAAGGGTTTACCTGTGGGTGGGTCTCTAGATTCATCAACGGACAGGATTCAGATCAAGATACCACTTCATCTTCAACCGTCTGGGCAACCTGGACTTCGCTGGACTTTGCTCTGGGCACCAAGGCTGCAACTGGGTAGACTCCTGCTGCTCCTAGTCTCGTTGCCCTGCTTGTCTGCTGTAACATCCTTGCCTGAGCTCCATACAGGAACCTTCAAAGACACCTGAAGGAATCTCCCTTGAAGTGAAGGAGTCACTTTCCTGCATCTGCAGGCACCGCAACCAAGCCAACCGGTCTACTGTTCCTGGGCTCCTACGGATTCCAAAAGGCTCAGCAACACAGGTGGTGGTTCTACAACTCCCTCAAGGCCTGCACGGTCTTCATACCACGTTTGAGGCCAGTATCCCTCATCGGAACGGCAGGAATCAAACCCCTGTCGACTTGTCTTTGCAAAGGCTTGTTGGCTCTCTTCCTCAAAGATCTTCGGGCTCCAAATAACCCCAACCTCAAGCATCTCCTGTGACCAGGATCTCCACCCTCACCACATCTCTTGCACCTGCATCTTTGGTGAGTTGCTCGAGGTCCTCTTGTGACTCCAGTGCCTCTGGCCTGTGGGTCCTCTTGAAGCTCTTCTTTGATTCCAGTGTGCTCCCCTGATTGCTCGGGCCTGCTTTGACTTCCCTGCTTGTAGTGAGTCACCTGGACCTTCCTGGTCCTGACACTGTACCTTTTTCACCTTCCACATTGTTTGCAGTTGCCAAGGCTTGTTGGTGATTCCAATGGACACCGACCCCACAACTCTCGACATCTGACATTGGACAGCTCATGAACAGCTCCTGATCTTTCTTAGCGTCGCCTGGTCCACACAGCTGCAGCTCCAAGGTCACTGTCAACTCTCCAGCAACACCCAACATTGGTGGGCATTTGTCTTCCATGTCTCCGGGTCACTACGGAGTGGCATATACTCTGTCTCCCCTGCTTGCAGGTACCTCTCAACTCGAATCCACCTTTGAGTTCCACTGGACACTTTCACCTTCTCCAGCAGCGGCATCTTCCTGAAGTTCTACAGTGAGTTCGATTACGGTTTCCAACGCCACTTCACACCTATGTACCCGCCTCCCTTGTGTAGGTATCCTAGTTCCTAGGAAATCCACAGGTGGGGTGGCTCCCCAACCTTCTGTCTTCCATGGTGTTTCATCAGGGTCGGATGGGAAGGGTCCTTCTTTTCTAAAATTGCAACCGCGTCTTACCCATTGACTTGAATTGAGTACGCGGTCGTGTTCCCACTCTGCACACGGCTTCCGTGGGGTTCTGGGGTACTTACCTCGGGTGGTTCCTTGGGTCCCCAGCACTTCTACGTCTTCTGGGTACAGTTTTGACTTGAGTCGTGGTTTGCTTACCACTATTTTAGTATATGGTTTGGTCTCCCTCTGACGATCACTGTGTATTTGTGCTACTTATCTGTTTTATTACAAAGTTTTGTGTGCATTGTGTATATCTCCAGGTAGCAGATATTTGTATGTGTTAGTGAGTGTCTTATATAATAAATACCTATTTTTAAAAATACACTGTGTGGTTATTTTTCACTTAATCTATACCAATAAGATTACGTTCTGGTAAAACAAGCTGCTTTACAATCCTTCTGGACTAAGCCTGGAGAGCTTTCTAAGGCCACTAAAATTATCATCAGGGTTGCCAGGGTTGTTTGGATTAGTTCATGGTGCCCACTTACATAAGTGCTAGGCAAACAAATGCTGGACGGAATGCTTAATAAATCCTACATTCACCCCCAGTCAAGAGATCTGGGTTAAATCCATCGTTCTTTTGCTCACCATGCCACCCCAGTTTAGACCCAGCCATATTCAAATCAGTCTTGACCCTGTGCCTCATGGGAACAGTCCAGGCCGAACTGCCAAGCCAGGTCCTCCCTGGACTGGAAACAAGCATCCTGGGACCGGTTTCTGGGTATTACCCTTCATCAGCCAGGCTAGCTTGAATCCAGTGGCACAGTGAGCAAGGGACCCACGTCTGGGCATACCCATCCCACTTAGGGTGAAAAGTGCTACGCAAACAAATGATGGACGGAATGCTGAATAAATCATACGTAAAATTATCATCAGGGTTGCCAGGGTTGTTTGGATTCGTGCAGGGTGCCCACTTACATAAGGGTGCACCATATACAAAGCCGGCCTCCTACAATATAAATAAAAACAAAACTGGAAAGGCTACAAATGGAATGTGCAGTGTGACTTTTTGTATTGTACTAACACTGAGCACTTGGAATCCGAGGGGCAAGAATAAATGTTTCACTGTGTTTTTGGTACCACAGTATATATCTGGAAGTTGCGGACACATGAAATTTGGACAAATTGTTTTTCTGAACTATTCCACACTGAGGAACGGTTAGGGAGAATCCTTCTGAACATAACACGTTGGCTATTTCATTCTCATATCGACTTATTTTACTGAAGCTTTATTAGTCATCTGAAGATATTCACCTTTACAGTTCCCTATTGAAGAAAACAATTTTTTGGGGTGTGCCTTGGTCTATGTTTTAAGATGTAGAGAAACATCTACAGTTTTTCATTTTTGGGCATAATATTTTTAATTTGATACTGAGTCTTGGCTTGCTAGACTCCAAGATTAACACGTTCTTGGTAAGCTCTGGTTTAGAGGTAGAATGCTGTCTCAGAGAGTCAAAGGCAGTGTCATGTCTTGGGGATGAAGAGTTGCAGGTGGAGACGCATCCCTAGAAAAACTAGTGGTCACTGATGCCCGATTAGAAAGCATGTAATTGAGCAGAGAGCACAAACACACACTTATGAGAAGATGGCGGGAATCACCAGCCCCTTAGTCACCGCAGAGTGATATCTGCATAGGTGTTGCGCAACGTGAGAGGACCCAATGAAACACATACCTAGGAGGAACACTCAGATGTGGAAAAGTGGCACCAAGGCGGAGGAGAGTGGTGACTAAAAGAAAGGAGATTTGTTCCATTCTGCCATTAACAGATGAAGACAAATCATGAAAAGACAGTAACACCGGTTTACTCCCCGATATGAGCAAAGCTAGAGTGAGAAGCATAGAGACCACTTTTTGGGCCTGAGGAACCCAACCTCCAAAAAGTATTGTAAGGAAACCACGAATTTCCAGATACGGGTGGGGCGTAGTTTATGATGGGGGGAGTGTGCTAATGTAAGTACTAAAGGAACTACAAAGATCCAAGAGCTGCATCAAAAAACAAATATCAGTGCTTTAAGAATCCATGGAGGGAACTAAGCAAGGAAAAACTTAACAGGATGGGGAGACCCTGACCTATCGTATGCTTCTGTTAAGAGCAGCACAGAGGCATAACCAGTTAAACTGGAGATTAAAGCAGCTTGAAAACTATTCTAGCTTGTTGACTGTTAACCTAGAGACAATAGCTACATTTCATGAGACCGTAGATAAAGTGCCAAAAACGTGCATGCTGTCATGCCCCTTCCTCCTGGTGAGAAGACATGACCAAAGAAATATTAAGCTTTTTGTGTTGTATGGTCCTTAACAGTGATACAATTGCCCCAATTTCAGTACTGCACACTTTATATCTGCCTACCACAGATTTGCCTGAAAAGAATTCATGTCTTTTTGGATCTCACAACTCAACACAGGCAACATTTGGAGACTATAAAAAATATAGTCTTCATAAAAAAATTGTCTCCGGGAGCTTTTTCGTATCATTTTGGAACAAGCACTGGGAGACAAGGTTCATGTTTACACACCCAGAGAATGCTAGAGAATTGCATTTGGAAAAAAAGGTAGAGTTCTCAAACTGAATAAGGGATATTGGTGCCACATCACTGTTCTGAGAACTGATGACCTGTGGTGCTAATTAGTTTGGTTCCCTGCTTTAAGGCCATAGAATGCAGGACTTAGTAGAGAATGATGCACAGATTTAGACTTCTAATCTGAGCTTTACAATTGACATGAGGGGACAATGAGACTTTATCTGCTGCTTGCTTCCTTTTCCCCTACGCTTCTTTTTCCAGCGTGAATGGCAGCTGGAGTGGAGAGTTTTTTGGTATAAATGTAGTTTTGTGTTGTGCAATATAAAATAAGCATATTCTCTTATCTGTGTTTTACATGTAGGCAAGCATATGTTCATGCCTTAGGCATTGTTGATATACTTTGGTTGCTCATCACATTTAGTTTGGATTTGGTTGGATCTTATACCAGGCCATCCGAGGCCCACAACGTCTACCTGCCTGGTGGTTCCCATTTACGGCCCTGCTGGGGTGGGACTCGGTCATCCAGCATTCACCCAGTCATTAGAGGAGGGGCCAGGTGACTACGCTACTTAAGCGACAATTGGGAAGTGTGCAGGTGCACCTCGGCCAACGGCAGGTCCTTCTGTGCACGTCAAAGCTTGTAGGAGGCTTGGCTGAGTCACCCTTATTTGTTTGGTGGCCTTCCACATTTGAGGTACAGGTTTGGACTTGGTTTGGGGCGAGGAGAGGACGTTAGTGCAAATCCATAATGGGCAAATGGAAATTGGGAGGTGGCCCGTACACTGCAACCCCTTCCCCCCACCCCGTTCCCACCTGACTCGATAGAATGATCCAGCGAGCTATGACTGCTATTAACAATTAAATAGACCACACTAAAATGAGGCTTTACCTTACGGCAGTGGCTGGGCCAGGCACTTAAAATAAACCCCTTACCACTCCTTGTTCCACTGCCCTATCATTGAACATTTCAGAACCATCACTCCCGGTCTCCCCTGCCCCAAATATAGGAGCACTTCCCCAGGCTTTGAGCTTGCGTTCCCCTGATAGCCCACCTATGGCCAAACGCTCCAAATGTTTAACTAGACATAAGTCAAGCAAAAAGGCTACCCAGTGTACTCAGCCACCACTGTGGCCAGCCATAACAGAAGAAGTTGACCCAATCCTTTATATCAGAAGGAAAAGAGGCGAATAAGGACGGTCAGACCAGTGGTGGGTCAAGGACCCTGGCGTGTGAGGATTTGGCCCAAATTATGGATGTTCTGAGGGCTGAATCGCACCAGATTTTCTCTTGACTGGATACCATAGATCACGCTTTGCTGAACCTCATAAAGTTTAGGGAGATACTGGAACTGAACTCTTGCACCTCTGCTATGGCTGTTACAAGGAAAGCTGGGCCTCACAGTTCACAACATTTTAACTCTTCTTAGCATCCTCCCAGTCTTTTGCCCCCCCCCCATTTCAAGACCAGCGCTGGATTCCTCAGGTATTGGCCCAAATACTCAAGCTGATCGACTTAACCTAGGGGGTACTGCAGTAGGTTACAGCAGTGCTGAGCCTGAGGGGCAGTCCATTAACATGCTACAGGGACAAGGAACTGGACAAAATGCAGAAGGGGGGCAGTCCAAATTGAAAAACAGCCTGTAATAGGCTTACCTATAGCCTCCTGCCCATCTGCAATTATCCTTGCAGGAGTTTCTGTTCTGAGGAAGGGCCAAAAGGAGACCCATGAAGAGCTGCTTAATAATACTGTGAACTGATTAGGACATCACAGAAACATTCCACCTACTAGGGCTAACAGTATTTTGCTCACAAGGAGGGTACGTTGGATTGGGACCAGGCCTGTGGACCTGCAAGGGGATTGTATTATTGTCAATTTTAGTTCACCACACTTGGCCAAAAGTTTGCTCTTTGGGCATATGAGTACTCAGCTTGAACATATAAATGTTGCACTATTGCCCCTAGTCTACTTCTATAAACCAGATCCCCTAGTCTGGGTTCCTGCTCAGGCTTACAACCAACCAGGGGGAGATGTGATAGTAGCCCCAATAGTGACAAAGAACAATTGTTACTTACCTGTAAACAGGTGGTTCTCCAGTATTGGTGTCTTTCATAGATTCACATGCTTGAATATTCCCCGTCGTCGGAGTGGGAGTCCCACGGTAAATAAAATAGCAATATATATATATATATAGTAAAATATATACATAAGTAATCATATAATTAGTGCATATAGGTGTAAAACACACATAGTGTACCTATAAGAGAAAAAACTCCATAGGAATACAATGGAGAGAGACAAAAAGACCTTTGTAGTCTATCTCTGTCATTATGTAAGTCCGAACTCCAGCCAATCAGGCGTCAGCCCCTCTCTAGAACCTTCTCCTCAGAGCTTCTCACCTCAGATTTTCGTAGCACCAAAGTGACTTTTAGAGTGTATGAGGAGAAGAGAGCCTCTGAAGGGAGGAGGGAGGGTCGCATGTGAATCTATGAAAGACACCAATACTGGAGAACCACCTGTTTACAGGTAAGTAACAATTGTTCTTCTCCAGTATTAGGGTGTCTTTCATAGATTCACATGCTTGAATATAGAATAGCTAGCAGTAACAATCACCATTGTTTCCATGCCAAAATAGATTCAACATATATAGATAATCAATCTTCTTATGCATAAAAACAGTATAGAAACAACTGTAACATTGTAAATGCATAATATATATATGGAAACAATATGGAGGCGGGAGGAAGAGGCTCACCTTACTTAAAAAGATTGCGCAGCACTGCCTGTCCCACTGCAGCATCCTCCTCGCTTAAAGTTGCCAAGCAGTAGTGCTTAGTAAACGTGTGTCTGGTCGACCACGTAGCTGCTCTGCAGATGTGTTGCAAAGATACTCCAGCAAATAAGGCAGTAGATGATGACACTGCCCTAGTGGAGTGTGCCCTCACTGGAGACTGCAGAGGTTTATTTGCCCTTTGGTGGCAGAAGACAATAGCTGCCGAGATCCAGCGTGCAATCGTTGGTTTAGTAACCTGACGTCCTTTATGACAGCACCATATGCTATAAAAAGTTGATCGGATTTCCTGAAAGAAGCTGTCTTACTGATGTAGAACTTAAGACACCGCTTGACGTCCAAAGAATGTAATCTTTGTTCTGCAGGTGTCTGAGGATTGGCAAAAAATGTCTTTAATATTACTGGCTCATTAATGTGAAAGTCAGTAGGCACCTTGGGTAGAAATGATGGATTGGTGCGTAACACTGCAGCATCCGGTTTGAACTGCAGGAACGGAGGTTTGATGGTAAAAGCATGGATGTCACTGACACGACGAGAAGACGTTAGTGCCAGAAGTAGAGCTACTTTCCAAGTGAGATATTTTAGGTCGGCCTTGTGAATGGGCTCGAACGGAGGTCTCATCAATTGTGCTAACACAACGTTGAGGTGCCACAACGGAGGAGGACGCCGAACTGGCGGAAATTTCCGGAATAGACCCTTAAAGAATTGGCGGATTATTCTTGAGGAACAAAGGGAACTTGATCCATCTTGCCGGAAACGTGAAATGGCTGCTAGAAAAACCCTTAGGGTTGCATGCGACAGTCCAGAACTGGCTAGGTGCAAGAAGAATGGTAGCAATTGCTCTGCCGTGGAATGTATCGGATGGACTCCGTTAGCAGCACACCAATGGCAGAAACGTTTCCATTTAAACTTGTACGTCCTGATTGTAGAAGGTGCTCTTGCCTGGGCCAAAATATCCCTACAATCCTGCGGGATGTCTAGGTGGGCGAACTCATGGTGTTCAGGTTCCAGGCTGATAAGCTCAGTGAGGAGGGATTTGGATGACAAATTCTCCCTTCGCTCATTGTGAGCAGATCCGTCCGATGTTGCAGGAGGATTGGTTGGCATTGGGACAGGAGGAGCAGTTCTGAGAACCACGCTTGCCGTGGCCAGCGCGGGGCTATTAGGATCAGGTGGCAAGGTTGTCTCCTCATCTTCCAAAGAACCCGAGGTATGAGGGGTATTGGAGGAAAGGCGTACGCAAATAGATTGCACCAGTTTATCAAAAGGGCATTCCCTTGTGATTCCTTGTGGGGATGCCAGCTTGCGTAATTTCGGCATTTCCGGTTCTCCGGCGTAGCAAAGAGATCGAGTTGCGGACGGCCCCATAGTTGGAATATCCTCTCTAGAGTGGGTTGGTGTAACTCCCACTCGTGGGTCGACGAGGAGGACCTGCTCAGGGAATCCGCTAGGACATTGGATACTCCTGGCAGGTGTACTGCCGTAAGCAAGATCTGATGACTGAGAGACCAGTCCCAAATTCTTTGAGCTAACCTGGAGAGACTTGGGGATTTTGTTCCGCCCTGTTTGTTGACATAGTGCATACAGGTTGTGTTGTCTGTCTGTATTAGCACTGACTCTCCTTGGAGCAAAGGCAGAAATGATTTTAGAGCCAGAAAAATCGCCATGAGCTCCAACTTGTTGATGTGCCAAGATCTTTGATGTGTGGACGATCTTCCTTTCACAGAGAGATCCTCCAAATGTGCGCCCCATCCTTCCAATGAGGCGTCTGTTGTGAGTGTTCTGTCCGGTGGCAACGACAGAAAGGACATGCCTTCCGTCAAGTTGGCTGGAATTGCCCACCATGCGAGTGCTGACTTTATCTGATCTGTGACACATATCATATCGTGGAAAGATCCCGTTACCTGACGCCACTGAGCATCCAGAGCTTCCTGAATAGGACGTGTCCTCAGCCGGCAATGAGGGATCAAGGCAATGGATGATGACGCCATCCCCAGAAATGATTTTAATAGTCTCACAGAAACTGACTCTCTTGATCTGATCAGAGCCACCAGTCGCAGCATCTTTTTGAGACGCTCCTGGGAGAGGAATGCCTTCGCTGACACAGTCTCCAGAGTTGCGCCCAGGAAATCTCTTTGTTGGTACGGATGAAGTTGGGATTTTTCCACATTTACGGACAGGCCTAAAGAGCGAAGCACGTTCTGGCACAGAAGCGTGTGTTGTCGCAGGTGAGTGCTTGACTGAGATTTCAGGAGAAAATCGTCCAGGTAAGGAAATATTTGCACTCCCTGGAGGCGCAAATACGCTATTACTGGAGCCAGTACCTTCGTGAACACTCGAGGGGCCGAGCGCAGGCCAAATGGTAACACTTTGAATTGGTAATCGTGTTGACCCACTCGAAAACGCAGGAACTTTCGATGCCGCTGTAAAATAGGGATATGAAAATAGGCATCCTGGAGATCTATCGTCGCCAGAAAATCTTCCTGCAAGAGTAAGCGCAAGATGTCTACCAGCGTCATCATACGGAAGGATTGGCTCTTTATATATTTGTTTAGTGCTCTTAGATCGAGGATGGGCCTCCACTCTCCGTTCTTCTTTGTGATCAAAAAGAACCGGGAATAAAAACCTTTTCCCTTCTGAGACACTGGTACCAGTTCTATAGCTCCTTTTTGCCTTAAAAGTCGTACTTGATGCAACAGTTCTTTCATGTGAGCTGGTGGCGGTCCGGAGGGTGGAGTGGGAGGAGGGAATTTGGTGAATTCTAAGGCGTGTCCCTTCTTCACAATGTCCAAAACCCAACGGTCCTTTGAGATGGAGGACCATTGGGAAAAGAACAGAGAGATTCGACCTCCAACCTTGTCCGTCCGGTAAGAGTCACTGTCTCTTTGATGCGGTTCCTCTATATGAAGATTTTCCTCTATATGACTTGGAGGTTTGCTGCCGTGATGTTTGCTGTTGCTGTCCATAAGAGTAACGGTTGGACCCTTGATTGTAAGGTTTGTATTGTTTATTGTCTCTTCGAAAACTTGAGGAGGTGCCGCGTCCGCGTGCACCACGAAAATTACTCCGCTGAAATTGAAGGTTTCCTAGTGATCTAGCTGTTTCAGTGTCTTTCTTTATGGACTGTAGAGCCTCATCGACATGGCTCCCAAATAAAGACTCTCCGTCATATGCCATGTTTAGGATCATGGACTGAACCTCCTGACGAAAGGATGTAGATTTTAACCATCCTTGCCTACGCAGAACAGCCGCTCCGGCAAGCTGACGGAAACCCATGCAGGCGATGTCTACTGCACAATCGATTATTTCCGCCGATGCCGCTTCTCCCTCTTGGAGCAACTTCATTGCCTCCACTTTAGATGGCTCTGGTAACTCCTGAACCACATCCGAGATATCAGCCCAAACTTGTCTGTCATATCGTCCCAGGATGGCCAAGGCATTAGCAGCTCTAACCACCGTAGAGGCCATAGAAGAGAATTTACGCCCTATGGCATCCATCCGACGTCCGTCACGATCCGGAGGTGAGGTGATAGAAGATGCCGGATTTTTCGCCTTACGTTGCGCTGCCTGCGTAACGACCGACTCAGGTTTAGCCTGACCCGTGAGGCATGCTGGGGTTCCTATTGGTGCCTTATATTTCTTTTCTAATCGAGGCACCTGAGCTGGCAAGGTATTCGGTGTCTGCATTAATTTCTTGCCTTCTTCCCAAATAAACTCAACTATGGGAATAGCATGAGTCTGTTTGTAAGGTTGATTCTTGAAATCATAAAGGAAGCAATCTTCCTCCCTGCGCTCCGTTGTTAACTTAAAACGGTGTGATGCCCTTTCCATCAGTTGGTGAAAGTTGGCTATGTCCACTGGAGGTGAATCCCCTGTTACTATCTGTGAGGGGGATGGTGTTTGTGCCTGGTAATTGTCCCACTCCGCCATATCATCATCATTGTCATCTACATCCCCATCATCATCTGGGATTTCACCCTCTTCTGTGTCCTGAGGGCCTTCCTCTACAGGCTCATAATGAGGCAACAACCTTTCCGGAACCTGTCGTGGCGGTACAGGCGGCATCTGAGGAGCAGGATTTACAATAGGTACCGGTGGAACAACTGCTGGAATCACTGGGGTTGACGGAACCTCTGAACGTTGAGGGGATAGAGGGAACCGTTGGTTGTAGTCGTCCATCATGCGTTGGAGATTAGTAATGAGCGACAAAGGAAGGGTCGCCGTTCTATGCTTCGGAGGGGCCTGGTGTATATATACCGGATCCTCATCCTCACTACTGACATCCTGGCACTTAATAACTAAGTCGGATGGACTTTGTGCCGTTCCGAAAGACTCCGGTAACCCTTCGGACTCCTGATCCGAATCCGTAGCGAATAATGGTGAGGGAGGCTGTGCATCTCCCACAGGAATATTATGTTCCTGGCTATCCGGGCCCACAGTAGGAGGTAACGGTGTCCAAGAAACTCCAGCTAAAGATGAAACCGACGCTGAAGCTAGCTGAGGCTGTTGTTCCCTTCTTGTTTTCTGGGTAGACGCAACACCTCTTATTTGTACCCTTACAAATGTCTGTGGAGATGTACTCGTCGATGGAGCCGTCGTCGACGGAATGATGGTCGACGGAATTATCGTCGACGAAGTCTGTGGCAACAAAATTGCCGTCGTCGGATTCGCCGTCGATGGAGCCGTCGTCGACGGGGCCACCGTCGACGGAGCCACCGTCGACGGAGCCGCTGCCGACGGAGCCGTCGTCGAGGTCTTCGTAGACAAGGCTTTCGTCGACGGAACCGCCGTCGACAGTGTCGTCGACGAGATCTTCTTTTTCTTCGCCGACGGAGCGGGCGTCGACGAGCTCGACGACGTCTTCGTCGACGGCACAGTCTTCATCGACGGAACCTTTGCCTTCTTCGTCGACGTCGAAGTAATGGGCACAACAGAAGTCACCTTGAAGAACTGATGGTAATCGTCGACGAGGATAACGTCGACATAACGCTCGTCGACGACGAAGCAGCTGACGTCGTCGTCGGGGTCACCGTCGACGAGGTAGAAACAGCAGATCTCGTCGTCGGAAGCATCGTCGACGAGGCTGACAATTTTTTCCCAGAGGAAGTAGACGCCTCAGCAGCCTGAGAACAGTGTCCCTTAGGCGACAAAGCAGTAGGTGAGACCACAGAAGTGGCAGTTATCAGATGCAAAGCCAGCTTCTTCTTCTTCAGGAAAGGAGATGGTAACTCCTGCACACTACTGCGCTTAGAGGCTGGTTGGGAACGACCAGAAAAGAGACTTTCCACATCAGAGAGTGGGTTATCCTTGTCCTTCAGTCTCTGTAGCCATAATAGCAGGCGGCCTTCTCTGTCCTTTAGAGTTTTTGTAGAAAAAGTTCTACAAAATTTACATTTTGCCACCTCATGGTCAGGATATAAACAGTAAATACACTTACTGTGTGGGTCCTCAGAGAACAAACGCAGCTTTCCACATGAAGAACATGGTCTGAACAAAGATTTCTTACTAGAAGACATCCTTACTGACAAAAACTGAGCAGAGCTCAGGGAGACTCCCTGTCACACGACGTGCGGTAGAAAATCTGAGGTGAGAAGCTCTGAGGAGAAGGTTCTAGAGAGGGGCTGACGCCTGATTGGCTGGAGTTCGGACTTACATAATGACAGAGATAGACTACAAAGGTCTTTTTGTCTCTCTCCATTGTATTCCTATGGAGTTTTTTCTCTTATAGGTACACTATGTGTGTTTTACACCTATATGCACTAATTATATGATTACTTATGTATATATTTTACTATATATATATATATATATTGCTATTTTATTTACCGTGGGACTCCCACTCCGACGACGGGGAATATTCAAGCATGTGAATCTATGAAAGACACCCTAATACTGGAGAACATTGGTTGTGGTAGCTCAGTTCGGATTCCCACATATAATCGATTAGATGTTTTGGCAGAGATAGATTGACTTAACGGACGAGTACGGCTCTCCATATGTGGATGCCAGTGAAAATGTGGGCATGGAAGAAGTCAGCACAAAAGAGGTTCCCAAGAGGAACGTGCCCTTAGGAGGACGCATAAGAATAACTTGGGAGTACTCTGCAGCTGGAAAGCAACAGCAATAAGATAAGCGATGATGATCAGGGATAGGAGTTTTGCAAGTCCTTTGGGATAATGTGCTTCCAGGAGACCTGGGAATTGGAGGGGTCCTCTTTTATTGATGGGGTAATGGCATTTAGGACCAATGCAAAACCCTCATTACATGGTATGGAGAAGAGAGGATTGGCAACATTTCTGAGCTTGGGGTTAGGCTGCAACAAGGAGCAAGTTCCTATTGATTCAGGAATCATCCTGGGCGTCCTCCAATCTTTCCCACACACGGTCAGGGTCTTGTTAAGTAACATCTATAACTCACCCTCTTCAGGGGACCCATTGGAAGTTGAGCTAAGAATATTCTAGGAAGAGACCTTTATTGCTAGGTCTTTTGTGCCTATAATCGTGCTAGTAGGGGACTTTTTTTATGCACCTTTGTTCCTTGTGTATTCCTAATAGGGGGAAAGAAGGCCAGTGTGAGGACTCAGAGCATGCACATTTTAGTCATTCCTGCTAGGGAGAAATGTAAACCTCATGCTAGCTGAATTTAATCTTACCAACATTTTGACCAAAGATGAGTGTGTATTCCCTGGTTTAACACCTACAGCCAAGTGTAAAGGTAACAACTGAACTGTAGATTTTTTATTTCTGTCTGACAGTGTGATTCCCTTTCTTAGTAAATTTAGGACAGAGTGGAGTTCTAACAGTGATCATAACCCCCTCATAGCGGAGTTCTGCTGGTATGATTTTAGGGATAAGAGCAATAACAAGAAATCATTTTAATTAAGGAACAAGGTCGGCAAATTGGTGGGGGCAAGATTATCCTGGAGGATTTTACGAGGAATTTGGTTCAAAGGTTCAGTTCTGAATTTGAACTAGACTCAGCTGATCGAGATATCGTGGATTCTTTCTCCACTATCTGTAAAGAGTGCCCTAACCAGGAAAAGTAAAAGGCTAGACAGTCACGGTCCTAAATTGTTCAACAAGAGCTGTACTGAAGCCCACAAAGATTTAAAGTTGGCCTTCCAGCATAAGCCAAGGTCAAAAGAAGCTGTTAAAGGCCAGAACGGTGTATGCACTGGCATGTAGGAAATAGAGAGGTGCCCTTAAAAGAGAAGCATGGAAAGAGCTAAAGGAGGCCTGCAGCTCTAGAGATAGCTCGGCCTTTCGGAAATTAGTGAACCAACCACTCTTGAATGAGGTAGCAGCACCAGACATGACACAAACTATCCCAGTCCAGAATTGGGTAGCCCACTTTAAAACTATTTATGTGAATAATAGCCACCCAACCCCATCGCATTTTCAGATAGGGAGTTAAAATTACATTTTGACCTGAAGAAGGTGAAGGAAGGAATTGTGGGTCTTACTTCAGGATAAGTGCCGGGCCTGGATGGTGTCTCTGGGGACCTTTTTAAATCATGTATTGATCTCTGGGCCCTAATAACTCACATATAAACACAGTAGTGTGTGGCCATATTCCCAAATCTTGGAAACAATTAGATATTGTCCTAAATTTGAAAAAAAGGGACCTAGCAGACCCTGCATTCTATCTACCAATTTCTTTGATAGAAGCTGAAGTGAACTTTCTTGGTGAGCTCATGCTTAATCGGCTAACTGAGTGGGCAAACAGCAAGAAAATCATGTCAAAAATTCAATATGGTTTTAAATCAGGATGAGGTACAGTGGCACAGAATTTGACTCTCAATTTATAAATTACTAAATACATGGTAGCAAAGAGAGAAAGCATTAATCTGGCATTCATGGACCTCAGCCCAGCGTTGGACACACGGCATAGATCTAAACTGTGGACTGTGCTGAGGGAAATGAGGGGGGACAATGCTCCTGTAGCTTTTCTGCATGATTTGCACATGGGATTAGAAGCTAAAGTAAGATTTGAGCAAATGGCAAATGCACTACGCACTTTCATTTGGGGGGGTGGGCGGTCCAGCAGGGCTGTATTTTGGCTCCTGTTCTTTTTATTCTTTATATCAACTGGCTAGAACAGGTTTTAGGAAGTTATTATAAAGTCATACTGAAGGTAGGAAATAGATCGGCCCCAGCATTACTGTATGCAAACGATATCATTCTCATAGCGCGTACAGTGAATGGCTTACAGCTTTTATTGGATCTATTTTATGATATTATGGATAACCTGGGAATACAAATTCATACGTAATTAAGCACCATCACATTAGCAAAGTGGATACATTTTGCTATTTAGGCATCTTGTTGTACTGCAAAATGAATTGGGAACCCTTGATGAGATCACATGTCCAACCGTTCAAATGGGTAGCTCACAGTATTGATGCTTTCTCTAGGCGCATAGGATATAGCCATATTAGGTCTATATTACATCTGTACAAACCGAAATGTGTACCAACTGTGTATTTCCGGGGATATTGAGGATCCCCCAGAGTGTACCTGCAGGGATTGTGCAAAATGAATTGTGAGCTGGCTATATTTCGGATCAAAGCAAACACAAGGAGCTGATGGATGGAGCGCTGGAACTTTTCAGACACTCACCTCTAGTCACAGATCTGGGTTGAATCCATCATCGTTCTTTAGATACTTCGCTACCCCAGTTCGGACCCAGCCATATGCAAATCAGTCTTGACCCTATTCATTTTGGGAATGGACCAGCCTGAACTGCCAAACCAGGTCTGCTCTGGGACCAGTTTTGGGGTAACACCCCTCATCAGCCAGGCTAGCTTAAATCCAATGGCAAAGTGAGCAAGGGACCCACGTGTGGGCATACCCTGCCAACGTAGGGCTAACAAAGCAAACACAAGGAGATGATGGACGGAACGCTGAAACTTTTCACACACTCACCCCCAGTCACAGATCTGGGTTGAATCCATCATCGTTCTTTTGCTCACTTTGCCACCCCAGTTCGGACCCAGCCATATGCAAATCAGTCTTGACCCTATTCCACATGGGAATAGTCCAGCCTGCATTGCCAAGCCAGGTCTTCCCTGGACCAGAAACAAGCATCCTGGGACTGATTTCGGGGTAACACTCCTTATCAGCCAGGCTAGCTTGAATCCAGTGGCAAAGTGAGCAAGGGACCTACGTCTGGGCATACCCTGCCAACTTAGGGCGAACAAAGCAAACACAAGGAGATGATGGACGGAGCACTGAAACGTTTCAGACATTCACCCCCAGTTACAGATCTGGGTTGACTCCATCATCGTTAAGACCTCCATCATCGAGTAAGACCTCCGACCCTCGGTCTAGGTCAACTCTCTCCCCGCTCCAAATGGGACCAGACTGCCTGCAACCACCGTAACCTTTCTCAGCCCTTTTTTTTCTTAATTTTTCCCTGTTGTGCCACTGTTATTGTGCCCATCTGTGTCTTGCTCTAATTCCACCACTGTTTTTATTTTCTCGTGCCTGCCTGTTCCTTTCGCCACTGTTACCCCTGCGGCCCCCCCCCAGAATTCCCCAGGGGAATTCCCCCCCGGAATTCCCCCGCACCCACCTCCCAGCCTCTCCTCCCTCCTACCTGCCCTACTTAATGGCGGCCGCTGCGAGGTTGTGCCGCTGGCGCACCGAAGGCTCGCCAAAGGCAAGCCCATCTGCCCCGACCACGGCCAGCGCCAAGAACCCTGGACCTCCCACTACCCATCGCTACGAATCCACCGCCCTCCTCGCACTCAACCCTGGAAGACTTAGAGAATGCCAACAGGCTTCGCCGAACACGACCCACGGCCAGGTCTCCTGCCTCCACTGCCCCCAGACCCTCACCGCCACCCCGGCCTCCAACACCGCCGACTCAAGCACCGGCGATACCCTAAAATGCATCCTCCTGAACCTACCCTCCGTACACAAACACGCTATGGAAATCTGGAACCTACTCGACTCTCTCTTGCCCGACATCGCCTTCTTCACAGAGACCTGGACCAACGCATCCGCCGCCCACGACATCAGCACCGCCATCCCAGACGGATACAAGATCCAGAGGAAAGACCGCCCCAACTACCCAGGAGGGGGCCTTGCCATCGCCCACAAGAGTACCCTCCACCTCACAACCTCCAGCGAAACCGTCCCCTCCGCCGAACACCTGCACTTCCAGATCCAGGCCACCCCCAAAGCCACACTCCGAGGAACCCTCGTCTACAGACCCCCCGGCCCCCGAACACCCTTCGCCACCACCATCACCGACTTCATCGCATCCCACGCCATCGCCTCAACAAACTACATACTCATTGGAGACCTGAAATTCCACATCGACAACCCCAGCGACCCCAACTCCACTATCCTTTGTGACAACCTCGCCAGCATCGGACTTAAACAACTCGTCAACACACCGACCCACAGAGCAGGACACACCCTCGATCCCATCTTCGCGGCAGGAAACAGCGTCCAATTCAGCTACAGAATGCAGCTGCCCTGGACCGACCACCACTGCGTGCACTTCGCCATCAACAAACCCAAGGCAACCAAACCAGCCCCACGCCCACCATGAAGGAACTGGAGCAAGGTTACCGACGAGCAACTTAACTCCACCCTCACCCGAGACAACAACTCCTGGGCACCCGACGCAAACGACGCAGCCAGAGAACTCCGCACCTGGATCTCCAACTGCGCAAACGAACTCGCCCCGCCACGCAACCCCGACAGACAACGCCCCAGGAAAGCCGCCTGGTTCACCACTGCTCTCCAAGAAGCAAGACGCACCTGCAGACGCCTGGAGAAGAACTGGAGAAACACCAAGACAACCGAAAACCACACCACCTACAAGGGCGCCATGACGGACTACCACAACCAGATCAGAGCCACCAAGAGGAACTTCATCCACAACAAAATCCTGACCAACTCCACCAACTCCAAGGAACTTTTCAGTGTCATTCAAGAATTCACCAACCCACGCAGCGAGGCCACAGACATCACCATATCCCAAGATCTCTGCGACAAGCTTGGAACCTATTTCCACCTCAAGATCAAAAACCTCAACAACAACTTCTTCGACCATCCACCAGGCACCGCAGACAGCCCCCTGCCCCCCAGAAACACCAGCCAGCCCACCATCTCCAACTGGACACCGATCACGGCCGAAGACACCACCTTGACCATGAAAAGCATCCACTCGGGCCCCCAATGACCCCTGCCCCCCTCACATCTACCACAGAGCCGTGGCCGCCATCGCACCCAAACTACAACGCACCTTCAACACCACCTTCAAAACAGGGACCTTCCCAGACGACTGGAAGCGCGCAGAAGTCGGACCTCTGCTCAAGAAGCCCACAGCTGACCCCACCGACCTCAAGAACTATCGGCCCATCTCACTCCTCCCCTTCGCAGCCAAAGTTGCAGAGAAAACAGTCAACAGGAAACTGACACAATTCATTGAAGAGAACGCAGTCCTCGACCCGTCCCAATCCGGATTCCGAAGCAACCACAGTACAGAGACCGCCCTACTCGCCGCCACAGATGGCATTCGCACCCTCCTGGACCAAGGCCACTCCGTAGCCCTCATCCTATTCGACCTATCAGCGGCCTTCGACACCGTCTCCCACCGCACACTAGTCACTAAACTACACGATGCAGGCATACAAGGAACAGCCCTTGACTGGATCCGATCATTCCTCACCGGAAGAAGCCAAAGGATCAGATTCCCACCCTTCCTCTCCGACCCCACGAAAATCACCTGCAGAGTCCCACGGGGTTCATCCCTGAGCCCCACCCTCTTCAACATCTACATGGCCCCACTCACAGCCATCGTCCAACAACACGGCCTCAACAGCGCATCCTACGCCGACGACACCCAGCTCATCCTCTCCCTCGCCAAAGACCCCACCACTGCCAAACTCAACTTCAAGAAAGGAATGCAAGATGTCGCAGTCTGGATGACCAACAGCTGCCTGAAGCTCAAGGCCAAGAAGACAGAAGTCCTCATCCTCGGTACCACCCCTTCTGCACGGGACAGCACCTGATGGCCGACCTACCCCCTCAGACCACGCCAAGAACCTCGGCATCGTACTCGACTCATCGCTCAACATGAACCGACAGGTCAACGCCGTCACCTCCAGCTGCTTCAACACCCTCCGCAAGACCTTCAAGTGGATCCCCCCTGAGTTAAGGAAGACAGTTACCCACGCACTCATCACCAGCAGACTGGACTATGGAAACACACTCTACGCCGGCATCAGCAAGTCCCTACTCCGCAAACTCCAGACAATACAGAACACCGCCGCCAGACTCGTCCTCGGCATCCCCCGACACGAATATATCAGTCAACACCTACAAAGTCTCCACTGGCTCCCTGTGGAGAAAAAAGTCATCAGGATCATCTAACAGTTTCTGTCACACTGAGATGGGAATGGAATATGTGACTGACATCATTCGCATTTCGCCCTTATTATTATGGGGTAAAATATGGCTATCAGAAAACCTTCAGCTCTCTAAAGATATCCTCCAAGACTGCAAAAATCTTGACCATGCAATGCAGATCCCATGGCTTTCATACGTCAGCGATACTTTGAACATAATAGGTCTGGGCTACTTTTATGACAACCCCGAAAAAAAAACAAGGAGACATAAAAACTCTAATTAAAACAGGTTATCGTAAAAGTTTAAGAATGTCATGGCTAGACCAGTCAATAAACTGCTTGGGCACCAATTTTATCTAACATTTACCACTCATGTGCAATGGCGTTTTTACCTGACAAGGTTTAGACTAAACACACTTCATTTTCTTTTTGCCTTTCCAAAACAAGGGAGTTGGTGTGAGAGGCTGCCCCCTTGTCCTTGTATTAACAAAGTTAGTCAAAGTACTATCCATATTGTTCTTTTTTGTCCTTTATATAAGGAACCAAGGAGTAGGTTTATTAAGCCTATTCTAAAAGAGCAGCAACCATGTAATTATAAAGAAGGCTATGACTACTTGTTATCATTATCATCTCCTGGAGTATGTTGTGCTATGTTAAGTTTTATAAGATTGTCTCTCCAGATCAGGAAACGGTATAGCTAGTTTGGTCTAAAAACCTTTTATGGTTCCCACTGCTTTCTGACAAATGATGTAAAATTGTACACATTTTTCTTTTTATTCTTTTAATGTACAAATTGTAGAATGATTTTCTAGTGGTGTTCTGTATACTTTTATGATTCTTTCTTTTTGAATCGAATAAAGTTTATGAATCGAAAAAAAAGTCATTTTCAAAATCCAGTGGCAAAGTGAGCCAGCGACCTACGTCTGGGCATACCCTGCCAACTTAGGGTGAACAAAGCAAACCCAAGGAGATGGACGGAGCACTGAAACTTTTCAGCCACTCACCCCCAGTCACAGATCTGGGTTGAATCCATCATCGTTCTTTTTACTCACTTCGCCACCCCAGTTCATACCCAGCCATATGCAAATCAGTCTTGACCCTATTCCTTATGGAAATAGTCCAGCCCACACTGCCAAGCCAGGTTTTCCCTGGACCGGAAACATGCATCCTGGGACCGGTTTTAACACCCCTCATCAACCAGGCTAGCTTGATTCCAGTGGTAAAGAGAGCAAGGGACCCACGTCTGTACATACCCTGCCAACGTAGGGTGAACAAAGGAAACACAAGGAGATTATGGATGTATTATTTCGTATCATACAGGAATTCACCCCTTACTTTTGTGGTTTTCAGTATGGCTAAAAAGTGAATTAGAGTTCAATAGGAGGATCTTAAGAGACTGCTTGCGCCTGGACTCCTTCCATCATATACCATGGTTGAATTATATCAAAACCATCTTGACTGAATTCGGTAAATCACGGCTATTTAGTGACACAGGATCGATTTCTAAATCCGATGTTAACAGGGTAAAGGGGTCCTTTTTGGGACACATGCAAGAGAAAAGGACCAAATGTTCACTTTTCAAAATCCTGTGCATCCACCATGCGATGGTGAACTCTGCAAGATAGACTTGTATTTAATGCTTGATATGCCAGTTTTAACAAGAGGACTATTAACATATTTCCATCCGAATTTATTTCCACAATCATTAGTGGGGTGGTATAAGCCTTCCGACCCTATGTTAAGCTCATGTGACATGGCTGCTGCACTAGACAACTTACATATCACCTTCATTTGTCCCAAGTGGGCTGGCTTAAGATACAAGTATATTCGTCCCCTTTTTCTGCCTCTGGATTTCAAACAGGCAAAACCGACCGTATTGTATCTGCAATTTTTAGATCATTTTAATGTTTGCTACTATGCATGGTGGTTTTTAGCGGGGGTGTTTCATTCTCATGTATGAAATCATATTTTAATATTTAGAATTGATTTTAATGAAGATACTAAATTGTTTTAATTGTACTTTTATGATTGGTATGTCAAATCGAATGAAGCTATTTTGACTTGACTTAGCTACTTTGGTTGCTCTGGACAACTCTATTAAAAAGATTGAAACCATATTTGTAAATGGCAGATCATGCAGGGATTCATTCTAACAATTTACAATTAGTAATCCATTTTGCAGTAGCAAAATTGGTTATTGCTGAAATAGAGACAGACAATTCAAGCATTCACAGACTGCTAATTTGATCACAATGAAACATCACTACATTTGAAGAATCAGACTCCGATCCTCATTACGATGTCGGGCGGATGTAACCGACTGACCAATGGTCAGCGGTTCCGCCCACCGGATTTGGATGCAACCACCCTATGGCCCGCAGCGCAAGCTGCCATTCGAAAATGGAGGTTTTTAAACATTCCTGCACCATGCGGTAGGCACCACGCGGTGCATGAATGTTTAAGGAGGGCCAGGGGAGAAGGGGGCCCTGCTAGGGGCCCCCAAAGACGCTTTCCGAAAGCCTTTCCATGTCAGCCTTTCTGACATGGAAAGGCTTTCGGAAAGTGTCATCATAATCCCGACGGCAGAGCCGAGCCTGGCTACGCCGTCATTAGGGGATTATGGTATCTTCCGACGCTCCGACTGGTTCCTTGAGCTCATCAGAACTGCATCAAAATCCCCCGCAGGTTTCGCTCCGACTCCCGTCATCCTAATACAGCGGTGAAACTGAAACCTACGAAGTTGGGCGGAAAGCCTGCGACAGCTGGTTAGAGGCTTTCCGCCCGATATCGTAATAGGGCTCTATATCAGAACAAAACTCACATAAAAAACCCAGAGACAATGGACAT
The DNA here is from genome assembly GCF_964204655.1 of Triturus cristatus. Classification (NCBI taxonomy): domain Eukaryota; kingdom Metazoa; phylum Chordata; class Amphibia; order Caudata; family Salamandridae; genus Triturus; species Triturus cristatus. The sequence goes on along the minus strand of NC_140595.1, from coordinate 166,600,400 downwards.
AATTACAGAAAAAAAGACCACAAAGATATCCCTAATTAGAATTACATTATTTACTCCTACTCACAGGTTACAGTCATGATAAAGGCTTAGGCAAATTGTTGGAAAACATTAACATACCTATTAAAACTATCCAAGATAAGCTATAAACAAAATGTAACTGCCAGAATAAGCACCAACAATAAAAATCACAATCTGCCTGGGTTTGACTCAGGATGCAAAGCTTTATACAATCTGAGAGACCCCTGAAACTAAAAATATAGAGAATTTGGAAAAAACGTTCAAGAAGAAAAAATGTATCTAGGTTGCATACTAGATGATATACAACATAGTATACCTAAAGAAAAAGAGACAACAGCAACATCCCCAAACATAGTGGGCTACATAAAAAAAACAATATTACATCTATGTCAAACAACTTAAAATCTGTACTAAGAACACATTATAAAATAACATAATAATATAATTAAATAACCTTGCTGCTGGGCCCTATTACCGAAAGCAAAATTGGCTATGGGCCATCTTTCCAGTTTTTTTACTGCTAAACTGAAGTTCACTATGGATTGATATACTTAATTGACTGTGACATTGTCGCAAAATCTGTGATTACAGCAACACATTTAAGAATTATTTCCCAAGTTTGTCCAACTCAGGGCAAGGTTTGTGATGGACTGTTTCCATAAGGAGCACGGTCAATACTGATTTGCATCAGGTGGCACAGAAAATGATGGGCTGGAATGCTTCCAGCATAGACTGCCACTAGGTAGACTTTTTGCAAGCATTTCTCCCATCATCTTCTGGATGTTTGATTTCCCATCACTATTTGGGTGTTTGTCTGCCAATAGTATGCCTGGAAATTTGAGACTGGGGCAGCTTCCAAGCCCACTATTGCCAAGGTTAGTGAATTCCAAAAAGTAGTAAACTGCAACCCATTCAAGGAGTATTTCTATGGAAGCAGCTGTACTTCTTTTTGGTAAACCACTATATTAATTTAAGATCCTGGTCCAAAAAATGAACAAGTTAAAACCTCTCAGTGAAATGAAAATGAGAAAAACTAACGCAGACATAGCAGAACCAACTCAGGGACTCCAGGCCCAACTACCAAACCAAGAATTCTTTAGATGAGTGTTACACTTCTTCGTCTTTGCTGCACTAAACCTTTATTCAAAATACATCAGATTATTATCACTGCATCAACAGGCATTTATTAAAAGTGATAGATTTTAGAAACATTTGTGTCAAGTTCTACAAATGGGTATTTGGGTCCATATAAAAAATCAGTTGCAGTCTTAATAGTTGCAATGGACTAACATTCCTCACAACTAATAACCCAATTTCTTACAAGTGTAGTATATTAATACATCCTCACTGGGAAAAGAGAGCGATGCGCATGCAGTAAACAAAACTTACATACTGCGAACATGAAGCATGAAGGTATAAATATGTATGTAATCAAGAACATTCATGGGACTCTGTTATATCAGCCTGCATCACTGGTAATAGCACATAAATCACTACCAAGAAAGCAAAGTATTGTGGCTGAGGAGATAGATTGAAGGCAAGAAATGCAATGGAGGAGAGAGAATACGAGATAAAAGAAAAAGGTAAATAATTAGAAGGCAAGAAGTAGAAGTAGGACTTCAGTCCTGAGTGTCAGATGCTTATGTTATTGCATGAGCGCAAAGGGGAAATTATGCAGAATTAAGGGATGGTGTCGAGTTTCTGTTGAAACCGGTCCAGTTCCTTATTTCCCTCTCTATCAAGATATGCTTTGTGGTGATCTTTAGTAAAAGAGATCCATCTGTTTCCTAGCTGAAGCAGAGAGTTGGGGAATGCTGGGAGCTGCAAGTGACTATAAAATGACAGTCACAAGCTCTAGTTCAAAGCAGGTTTTGAAGAAGTCTATAAGGTAAAGAGCAACTATTTTCCAAAAAGGCTTCACAGGTTTACTGCTGAAGAACATTTCCGGTCGCCAAGAATTTATTTGAAATTCCAAAAGAGATCAGAATCAATTAGACCTAGTTTAGCAAGATTACCGGGTGTGCAATAGGCATGGTGCAAGAAGAAAAACTGCATTGGGACAAGGTAAAGGATAAGCTTACATATGAATGTGTTATCAAAGAAATTAGACCAGATTTTGTCTGGAAAATGGTCTCTTTAATATTTTTGAGCTCCATTGCCTAGATGCATTGAAGCAGGTGCAGGGATTTATCTGTATGCATGTTTATCAATTTCTAGAATTCTGAAGCTGCATGGGAATATTTATTTAGTTTTTTAAGTCGAATCAAGAGGTCGGAGTTTTAAAGGCTATCTAACTTTGATATATGAGCCTTGATTTTGAAAACGTTTGACATCCATGTCGGGAAGGGAGTGAGTAGTCTGAAGTTCAGCAAATGTTAGCGGCCTGCTATCTATATATAGGTCTTCAATGATTGAAATACTAGTATTCACCCAATCTTGATAAAGGTTGGGAAAGCTATCAATTTTAAACCTTTTCTCAATCTGAAAGAACATTAACTTTGCAGAAGAGCCTTTGAGGTATCAAGTATGATTTGTCTGAAGTACTGAATCATGATTGGGCTCATTGCTAATTTTGTGAGAATTTGGTTGATGTAACCAAGGTCTTTTACAATCTGACACCATCTAGAGTAGTCAGCTGCTATCTCAGTGAACCAATCTGCACCATGTCTCAAAAGGGAAGCAGTTTGGCAATTAAACCAATTAGGGAATTGACAACCACCTTGATTGTAGTTAAGACAAAGCTTTATATATGATATGCTTGTTCCTTGTTACTCTAAAGGAACTCATATGTGATTTTATCTATAAAGGTAAAGACGTTAGGTGACAGCTTGACTGGTGTCATGCTCAGAAAGAAATTGGTGCCCAGAGTGATCATAATTTTTATGGTCTGGCTTGACAGCACAGCTGTCGCCAGACAATTATGTGAGCGTCACTAGAGAGGGGTTTTGGCTTTGCCTACTAGTTGGAATCCTATAGTGATCACTGACACAATATTGAAATCATATTTATTGTGATACCAAAATATCGGTACAAAAATATCGGTCAAAAAAAGATTGTGTTTCTATACAAATATGGTAAGTACAAAAATAATCGAGAAAAAAACATCGTTTCAAACTAACATAAAACAATATATCCAAAAATATCGTTTTTAACTATATATGTATTTCAAATAAGTAAAACTTGAATATTTTAACATATGCTAAAAGAACAATTGATGGACAGAATGCAGAACAATGTCATACATTCACCCCAGTACAGAGATTTAGGCCTAAATCCATTGTTTTTTGGCTCCCCATGCCATTCCAGTTTGAACCCAGCAATATGCAAATCAGTCTTGAGTGCCCAATGGGAACAGTCCAGCCAGAACTGCCAAACCTGGTCCTCCCTGGACTGGAAACAAGCATCCTAGGACCGGTTTCGGGGTTTCACCCCTCATCAGCCAGGATAGCTTGACTCCAGTGGCATAGAGAGCAAGGGACCCACATCTGGGCACACCTGTCACACTCGGGGTGACAAGTGCAAAAAGAACAATTGATGGACAGAATGCAGAACAATGTCATACATTCACCCCAATACAGAGATCTGGGCCTAAATCCATCATTTTTTTTCTCCCCATGCCAATCAAGTTTGAACCCAGCCATATGCAAATCAGTCTTGACCCTGTGCCCAATGGGAACAGTCCAGCCCGAACTGCCAAACCAGATCCTCCCTGAACTGGAAACAAGCATCCTAGGCCTCATCAGCCAAGATAGCTTGACTCCAGTGGCATCGCCCTTTTCACGATGTTTGTGGATCACAATATGAAAAACAAAAAAACTGGTATATCGGCAGATCGATATTTTTTACTCAATATTTTCTCCAAATACCATCCTGTAGAACACGTTTTGATTGGGCAGAAGTTGTCTGATTCCACAAGGTGCTTGCCCTCCACACAGCTGTGATTATTTTGTACATTTATCCAGCCAGCAATGCTTGAACTTTCAGGGGCACACACATAACATTGTAATTCTATTAAAATGTCTTCGATGACGAGATAATGTATAGTGTTTCTCCCTGCTGGCAGCACAGATGGGAGGTGAGGAGGGCAGTCATTAACCTACATGGATGTTTAGGTCTGTCTTGACAGTGCAACTGTCACCTGATCTTTTAACCTACACCAGTATCATTCTACAGTTATTTGCTTCCACACAAACACATTTCCATTCATATGCAATATATTTGTAATGCTTCACATTACCATGAAACATTCATGTAAAGCCAGACCTACTGGCATTGTCAACGCTTTTTAGGCATTTTACTCCATCTCACCATATCATGTGTTTGGAGGACAAAGCATGCAACTGGTCTTTTATTTTCCCCAAGAATTTTCTCTTTTTTATACATTCTATCTTGAACATCATTTTAGAACCATGAACCTAAATACTACAATGCATTTTGATTGCTGAGTCAGGGAGGCAGTAGATTTAGGTGGGATACTTGAGTTTTATCTCTGTTTAGACTGTATTCCCACATGTTTGAGAATTCACAGATTACATCCAGAAGTACCAGGATTCATGTATCTGCCTCTGCAACAAATACCAGAATATCGTTGGCATATGCTGCTATTTTCAGGGTGCCTTACTAAAATTTGATTTCCTGGATACTGTGATTGACATTAATGAGTATTAAGAGAGGGTCAATTGTAAAGAGAAAGAGGCGAGGAGAGAGCAGACACTCCTGATGAGTATCTGGCTCTAAAGGAAAGCAATCATGAGAGAATGCTGGTGAATCTAATCCTCACCTGCGGGCATACATATAAGGCCATTATTATATTAATAAATCGATCTCCAAGTGTATACTGTTGGTGGCTGGCATGCAGGTATACCCTGAAGACTTTGTCAAACACATTTTCTGCATCAATGGCTATTACAGCTGTAGATGAGTATATAAAGTAGATTTCTTTTAACTTGGCAGAATGTGAAGGTGTTATTACTGGCCATTTTGCACTTGAAACATTGGATTGAGAGAGATGTATTAATTTTAGAATGATCTTTTCAAGTTGTGTTGCTAAAATCTTAGCATATATCTTAGCTTTTGCAGCCATTCCAGTTACTTCACCCTGTAGGTCAATTGTTTTAGTAATGCTTCAAGTGGAAACATTTTCACCTTAGGCATGGTATTGTAAAAGGAGATTGGAGAGCCATCAAAACCTAGTGATTTCCCACTGGATCAGCAGAGATGGCATTCAATAGTTCCTTATTTCATAGAGGTTTGTTGAAGCTAAATATAAGTTATTGTGCTAATTTACTGATTTGGACTTTATTCAGAAAGCTTGTACAATCACCTACAGTGATAGTCTTAATTTGCCTTATACAGTTTTGCATAGAAGGTTTTGAAGACATTAGAGATTTAATTCTGTTCAGTAAGGATTGTTCCTGAATCAACTTTGATATCAGTGATTAGCAATCTGTTTTTTTTCTAAATTGCAGATAAGAGTCCAGCATTTTATCTACTCTATTTACATGGTACAGTTTCTTGATTTTCAGTGTTTGGACCCATAGGTGGGCTCTTTTACTGACTGCAGGAGAGTGCCCCTTTTTAACTTGGTCACCTCCACTTTTTGCCCTAGTAAAGATGCTTTGTGACTGAAAGTGCACTGGGTCCATGCTAACCAGCCCCACATGCTAGTGCTCTTTCCATTAAAACAGGCAAATGTTTAATTGTAACCCAACTGGCAAGGACTTTAGCAACCCTGCGAGTCCCTAGTAAATGGTACCTCTGGTACCCAGGTCATGAGTTAAAGAGGGTGCCTGTGGACTGCAGCATATATTATACCACCCAAAGAAACCCACACAAAAACTACATGCAGCCTGCCATTGTGTCCTACGCCCATTAAGTCCAGGAAAAGAACCCAGTAAACCATTTACAAGGATTTCTATGTAGTGAATGTTTCTCCCATAGGATAACATTACTGTGTTTGAGGTTCATACCTCAAAATCGTTATTTGACTGTATTTTTCTAATACTCCAAAAATCAATAAGTCCAAAAGTGCTTACCTGATTCCGGTGATCTTGGTCTCTAAAAGTATATACAAATATGTGTTCTTTTTTAAAAGTTGGTCTAAAGTTTCTTCTTGAGTGTGTGTCGCTGAATAATAACTCTGTATACTAAATGCTTAACACTACCCTCTGATAAGCCTTAGCTGTTCAACCACACTACCACAAATACCACACATAGAGCACTTGGGATCATTAATTTAAGCCCTGTAAACCAATAGGGTTGATTGGTCTTTTGCATGGTGTGCCTTTACATTGGCACTGCCACATAAAAAGCCAGCTTTCTACATTGGTGGATCAGCAGTGGGGTACAAGGCTTTGCATTTGCTGACCACAGGGTCAAAACAGGGGTGTCCCGAAAGACCCAGAGTGGGAGTGACCAGAAGAACAGTGTTACTAATCCAGTGGAAAGATGTGGGACACAAAGGGGAAAAAGCCAAAGAGTCCTCCAAAGGCCCCCCAAAAACCTGTTCAGGAGGGTGGGTTCCGAGACTCATCCCAATCAAAGGGTGGGTCCCAGGGTAAAAAATACGATCCCCAAAAGGCTTGGTGTTTTAACTGGACACTTAACTGGGGACTCTTCCTGCCCCAAAAAGGCTTCAACTAATGCAGCACCCTCAGGGGTTATGATTCTCCAGATGAGATCCTTAGTGTGCCCTGACCAGGTCAGAGAGCACACTGAAGCTACTTTAGTCCGGGGGAGGAGGGGGGATATAGCTTCCCTGGCTGTCTGGCCCAGTTACCTGGAGAAGTACAGACAAAAGCCACATATCAATGGAGTTGAAGTAGGTGCACTGAGGAATACAAGTGTATGTGTCACAATGGGGACTAAAAAACTGATATCCCCCAGAGCAGTACGTAACTGGACAAACTTATCCAGTTATCCATGCTGATAACATTATCAAGATTCATCCTATGGCTATTGTGACCTTGGAATGGGAAGGTGTTACTGGCCAAAAGAAGGTGGCTGTAGCCTCTTCAATTTGAGTACTATGTCTGCTAGTAATGATCTGAAGACCTCAGCATGAGCGGAGGTAGAGATGAGAACCCATGCAGCCATGCTGGGAATTACTGAATGGCTGTGTATACAAACAAGAGCACAAAGCAAATCCCAGGGTGAAAAAGAGGTATAGGACCCTGGAATAATGGCCCAATCCTCCAAGAGAGAAGGCAAGAAAGGCTAGGAAACCAACTTCTATTGAGACACAAGCTCAGGTCCCCTCTCCTCAGGGAGAAGAACTGTCAGTATTTGACAGAACTAGGCTCCAGGAACTTGGGCCTTACGCAGCAGACCTAGACTCAGGCCCAGGGGGGGCACACTCTAGGAAAGATATTTGCCAGGGACAAAAGGACCTGCCCTGCTCTTGAGAGCCTGAGAGAGCAAGCTGCTGACCAAGAAAAGGGAGATGTCAGTGGCTTCCACGGGACCTACTGGGAGGGACACCTTTGCAGTGAGGCCAGAGACCCCAAACCTGATGCCACGAGTGATAGTGCCTCAGCAGTACAGGGATCTCTTATTCATCTTAGTACAGAACATTCCCCTAGCTGGGTATCTCGGCAGGACTAAAACATGGAGTAGGTTAATCACACACTTCTACTGGCCATGTATGTCCCAAAAAGTGAAGGTGTTTTGCAGCTGTGTTACTTGTCAAGTCAGTGGTAAGATAGGTACCAAACCAAAGGTCCCCTAATTCCACTAGAAGTGGCTGGGGGCTCCCTTTGAAAGGGTAGGGATTCACATTGTTGGTCCTCTTGACCCTCAAACAGCATTAAGAAGCAGATGGTGGTAGTGAATCATGGCACCAGGCATCCTGAAGCAATTCCCCTTAGACTGTCACTGCTCCTGCAGTTGCCAGAGCCCTCTTGAGTATTTTTACTAGAGTGGGTTTCCCTAAGGAGGTGGTTTCAGACAGAGGTAGTAACTTCATGTCTGCATACCTAAAGGGAATGTGGAATGAATGTGGTGTGACTTATACATTCACTACCCCATATCACCAACTAACCAATGGTCTACCTGAAAGATTCAACAAGAATATGAAAGGTATGATCATGGGACTCCCTGACAAACTGGAGATCGTAAGATGAACTGCTCGATGGAACGTATTATGGCTCCACGAGGATATTGATACTTGGCACATGATGTTCAGGGACATTGATGCAAACTACAAAGGAAAGTATAACGAGAACGCGATAACAAGTTAAGAGTACACTGGATACCTGACAATATCTTGATTGGAAACAACACTCTTTGGAATAACTATTGCATAGCAGTGTGCGAGCCACGATATTAGTGAGCCTCGAGGAAGCCCAGGCAGGACGAAACACGCGTCGGCTGCTGTATTCCATAAAGAAATAAAAAATGTATTGATCTACAGCTACATGGATATTGATTGATGTGGAACTTTTCCGTAGCATGATGATAGGATTGCTGATAGTGCTGAAAACACAAGGGATAAGAGTTACTTTTGTATGGTGTGCTCTTGTGTCTTTGCTGTCAAACTCATAAAGACATAGGCTGTCCTTTTGCCATGCCTGCTTTTCGCCTGAGAGGTGCCGCAGAGAGGAGTGAGCTTTAGTCCCTTTGAGCTTCGCTTGGCATTCTGTCAGGGTTCCATGAGTCTACTGAGGGAAGGCTGGGAGAAGCCTCTTTAAGAGCCCAAACTTGACATTGTGGATTATGTTCTTAGCCTTCATTCCAGAATACCTGAGTACATGGAGAAAGCAAACAAAAACCTTGAGGCAAGCCAAGAGCTCCAAAAGCAATGGTTTGACCAAAAGGCTGCACTGGTTGAGTCACACTCAGGACAGAAGGTATGTGTTTTGCAGCCTGTGGCCCATACTGCCCTCCAGGACAAATGGAGTGGTCCCTACCCTATCCTAGAAAGAAAAGGGAATGTCACCTACTTGGTAGACCTAGGACTTGCAGGAGCCCCCACAGGGTCATCCACGTACACCACCTGAAACCTTTTCATGACAGGGCTGATCTGACCATGCTGATGTTCACTGATGAGGATCAGGAAGAAGAGAGTGAACCTCTCTCAGACCTCCTCTCAAACAACCCTAAAGATATGTTTGTTGAGGGAGTTGTCTTTTCAGACACCCTTACTGCCCACCAGCAAACTGGCTGCAGGCAAGTCATGGGGCAGTATACTGAGCTCTTTTCTTTGACCCCTGGTAAGAAAACCTGGTGTACCCATGATGTGGACACTGGGGACAGCTTACCTCTCAAAAACAATATTTACAGGCTTTTAAAGTCAAAGAAAGCATCAGAGCTGAAGTCAGCAAGATGCTGGAGTTAAAGGTGATTGAGCCCTTCCAAAGTCCCAGGGCCAGCCCAGTGGTCTTAGTCCGCAAACCTCATTCCAAGGGAGGTAAACCAGAACTGAGGTTCTGTGTGGACTATAGAGATTTCAATTACGTCACTAAGGCAAATGCCTACCCTATTCCAAGGGTTGATGAACTCATTGGCAGGTTAGGGCAGCCAAATTTCTCAGCACTTTTGATTTAACATCAGGGCACTGGCAGATTAGTCTGACCCCAGGAGCAAAAGAAAAATCAGCATCAGGGGTATGGTATTATTATGGCACCACTTGCGGAACTGCCCTCCACGAAACAACCCAAAAAAGTAACTGGAGTCTCTCACGACTAGACTATGTCCTTGTCCCGGCGGCTTATGTTGGGAGGGTGGGAGAGGTGCGCCATTTGCCACGGGGTATTTCGGACCACTCCCCGCTCCTACTGCACTTTGATGTCTTTCCGAGGGGTGAGGGTAGGGTGGTCCCAATCAATCCTTGGTACCTGCGCGACCCCACCATTCGCGCTGAATTGATTAAATCCCTTCAGCGATATTTTGATGAGAATGTGGGGTCTGTGCCTTCGGCTGTACCGCTATGGGAGGCCTTCAAGACAGTACTCCGAGGGGAGGCCCTATCCCTTATTTCCCACGCCCGGAGGCGCGAGCGGGAGGAGGGTGACCCGGATGGAGGCTGAAATAGCCGAGTTGGAGGGTAATTTAGAAGGTGGGGTGACGGATGCCGCATTGCATGTCCTCCAACTCAAGCAAGCGGCCTATAGGGCCCTCGTCACGGAGGCGGCCAGGGGCCTCAGTATAGAGCAACAGGGGCGACTGTATGATGTGGGTGATAAGGCTGGTAAACTTATAGCGTGGTTGGACAAAAAAGAGAGAGCGAATCGTGTGGTCCCGCTGATTGAGAAAACGGATGGTGTGTGTGTAACTGAAGAAAGGGGGTGGCCTAGTATGAAATTTACTAGGACTGCAATATGCACAGCTCTGAGATTTTTCAAACATTTAATTCATTTTGCATCAAAATAAACAATAATCATATTCAATTTTTCACATGAATTTACACAAAATACATGATTCTTCAATGTGTATGCATTTATGCAGTAATAGACACAAGTAACTATCTGCGTAACTTTTCAAACACCCAATGCATTTCGGGACATTGGTGGTCCCTTCGTCAGGGGTAAACTGTTGGAAAAGAAAGGAGAGTATATATCAAAAATCTGCACGTTGCGTGAGCAGGAGGTCGTATTTTTTGAAATTTAAGTAGGTATACGATACCTTGTCATAGTTCACATAAGTTACATGTTCATGTATCTAAGGAAAAGATTCAAAATAATGGAAATATAAGAAATACTGATCTCACTATTGATTAGTGATAATAAATAATGCAAGGAACCCCGATATCGTACCTGAATAGTTGTATCATTTTACATAATGTTCATGTTGCAACGTAAAAAAATCTGCAAAAATAAAAACTATGTGTTAACTGTGCTGTATGAAGCACTATATCTGGGTACGCTCGATGCTTAAAAGCGGAGCTTACCTTGTTGTTGAAAATTCAGATGGCGGTAAATAACCGTTAATGAAGCTGAGTGTTGCTGATCTGGAAATGAAGGACAAAACCTTATGATCCAGTCAAATCTGCTACTGAAAACCCATAGAAATGGGGTCAAAAAATAGAATGTGCTTACCGATTCAGAAAAACGTTCGTGGAGCGGTGTATTTCCCCGAGCGCCCTCGATCGAGGTTGGTAGCTCTTCAGTTTCAGGTGAGTAAATAGTCGCGCTACGAGCGTGAGCTTGGAAACTAAAAAAAGACTATGAGAAAACATAGTCGGGAAGAGAGACTCAAGTGCTACTCGTATGATCGATGCGAGCCTAAAAAATCTATTAATTTTTCAGTGAGGTGTATATACAATCTTCATTGGAAATTAAATCTAATAAGAATCATTATTGGATAATTCGGCTGATTTACGAAATTGAATGAAAGCACTGTGAACGTGCTTATCGTGCACGGGTCGTTTGCCGATAAAGTTGTAAAAAAACGAACCTGAGCGGTTGCAGTGGGTGAATGTGATTGTAGGTGCTGGATTCGGATGAATAAAGTTATGTAATCGCCAGGATTTGCATTACCTGGCTTCATAGAATAGTGTCAATAAACATAGTTTACACAATGAACTTTGGCAACAATATATCAATTCAAAACATGTTCTGGTGTTACAAATCGTGTAAATTATCTGGTCATTTGCAGCAGCAACAATTTAATACAATACATCCTAATGAACAAAAAACTATGTAGTCCTTTGCTAAGGAAATTCAGACAAAAGGGAACTAATGTGTTTTAGAATGTGTAATGTCAGGTAGGAGATAAACGTGGGTGGAATGCATTCTAAGTGGAGTACTTTCTGATTGAGTCGGGATCCCAAAGCGGAATGCCAGTATCATATGTGAGTAATGTTTTTTAGAGAAAACAAGCCATCTCAAACTTATCATTGAGTCCGTGCGGAGTAAGAGTTTTCAGCTTCTTTATCCAAAATGCCTCTCTTTGTAAGAGGTACTTTGAATTGTCACGATCTGTGTGTTTTGGTACTTCTTCGATGATTTGGAATTTCAGTTGGGCAATTTGATGTCGTGATTCCTCCCAATGTGTCGCTATACTGGACGTCGTGCTTTTAGTACGTATTTTACTTTTATGTTCCGTCAGTCTGATTTTCATTTTCCTCTCAGTTTTTCCGACGTATAATAGCCCACAGGGGCATTTGATGGTGTAAATGACATTTTCCGAGTTGCATGTTGTGCTGCTGTGGATTTTGATTTTTTCACCCGTTAATGGATGCAGTAAAGTGTCGCCTGTAATTACATTATTACAGTGTGTGCAGTTCCAGCATTTTTGTGTGCCTTTACTTGGTTCAAGAATCCTTGTTGGTTTTTGTTTTTTTGGATAGTAGTTCCTTCAAATTTTGGGCTCTTGTGAAGGCGAATAATGGTTTCTCTTTGAAGAGATTTTTGAAGTCAGTTTCTAGTTGGAGTAAGTTCCAATGCTTGTTGATAGTTTGTTTGATCTTCTTGAATGCTGTAGAGTATTTAGAAACAAAAACTGTACGTGTGCTTGTCTCTTTTGGGATTTTCTTCAATAATTCTTCACGAGGTCGGATCTTAACTTTGTTGAGTTGTTCTATGAGGAGTTTCTCAGGATACCCTCTGTCTGCGTAATTCTTTATTTGTTGATGCCATGTGGATTCACATGCCATATCTGTAGAAGAGATTCTTTTAGTTCTCAAAAATTGGGAAACTGGTAAATTCCGAATCAACGAAGGAGGATGAAAACTGCTGAAGAGCAGAGCATTATTTCTGTCTGTTGGTTTTTTGTGCACACTCGTTTGTATTTCGCCTTGTCCAATGTCAACCCATACATCTAAGAACGCGATTGATTTACGGCTTATTGTGTGAGTAAATTGAATTCGAGGATCTATCAAGTTGAGTGTCCGTATATTGTTGATAAGTTCTGGTTCTGACTGGTTCCAAATGAGGAAGATGTCGTCTATGAAACGTTTGAAAAATATGAGACCTTCTTTCCATGTAAGGTCCCGGAGGATGTAATCATTTTCAAATTTTGCCATATACGTGTTAGCGTATGCAGGCGCTCCTGGAAAACCCATAGATGTTCCATTTAATTGTATGTAATACTTTTCATCCCAGCAAAAATACCTGTTTTGTAAACAAAACTCCAACAATTGTAGAATGAAGTGTTTGGGTATTTGTGTATTTTCTTGTTGCAATAAAGCCCATTCTACTGCTTCAATTCCGCTAGCATGTGGTATCGAGGTGTATAATGCTACTACATCTATAGTGCATAAAATCCAATTTTCTGTGTTTAGGTGTTTAATCATTTATAGATTTCTCAGGAAGTCCGTGGTGTCTTCAATATAAGTGTCCCAGTTCTGGACAAATGACTGTAGGAATCTATCGATGAACCTGCCTGGTTTTTCAAAAATTGAATCACATCCAGAAACGATAGGTCTAAATGGAGGATCCATCAGGTTTTTGTGGATCTTTGGTAGTAAGTAGATTTTTGGTCTTCTTGGGAAATCAGTCCGAAGATATTTTTTAGTTGATGAATCAATCCAATTAAATTCTTCCGCTTTGTCCAACATGAGATTGAGATTGTTGGAAATTTCCTTTGTAGGGTCTTTGTCAAGTTTTCCGTAGGTAGCTTCATTAGTAATGTGTTCGAGAACTTTCCTTTGGTAGTGCTCGGAATTCATGATTACTAATCCTCCCCCTTTATCTGCTTTCGAAATTGTGATCGTTGAGTTTCTCGCTAATGTAGTTAAAGCACTTTTTTCAGCTCTGCTCAAGTTTTTGATTTTGTTGGAATATTGTATCTTTTTTAGATCTTGTTGTACTAGTAATTCGAATGTGTCCAAAGTTTTGTGAGACGCTGGAGCGACGAAAGTGCTTTTGGGTTTGAAGGTTGGAAGTGTTGGATCTGTAGTAGAATTATCCTTTAGATCAGCAACACTCAGCTTCAGTAACGGTTATTTACCGCCATCTGAATTTTCAACAACAAGGTAAGCTCCGCTTTTAAGCATCGAGCGTACCCAGATATAGTGCTTCATACAGCACAGTTAACACATAGTTTTTATTTTTGCAGATTTTTTTACGTTGCAACATGAACATTATGTAAAATGATACAACTATTCAGGTACGATATCGGGGTTCCTTGCATTATTTATTATCACTAATCAATAGTGAGATCAGTATTTCTTATATTTCCATTATTTTGAATCTTTTCCTTAGATACATGAACATGTAACTTATGTGAACTATGACAAGGTATCGTATACCTACTTAAATTTCAAAAAATACGACCTCCTGCTCACGCAACGTGCAGATTTTTGATATATACTCTCCTTTCTTTTCCAACAGTTTACCCCTGACGAAGGGACCACCAATGTCCCGAAATGCATTGGGTGTTTGAAAAGTTACGCAGATAGTTACTTGTGTCTATTACTGCATAAATGCATACACATTGAAGAATCATGTATTTTGTGTAAATTCATGTGAAAAATTGAATATGATTATTGTTTATTTTGATGCAAAATGAATTAAATGTTTGAAAAATCTCAGAGCTGTGCATATTGCAGTCCTAGTAAATTTCATACTAGGCCACCCCCTTTCTTACATTACACGTGCCACGCAAGCATAAGGCAATATTGCACGCCTACCGGTAAAATTCTGTTTATCCTTCAAAATTCGAGTGCGCCCACCACCCATCTTTAACGTTATCACTTGTGCGACTTCGGTGGACTGCACCGCGCAAAAATGTCTTTCGAATCCATTTCAAGCATTACTGAAAACCGAGCAACAATTAAAGGTTACACAACAGAAGACGCAAATGAAATTTACAATCTAATAAAGGAGACAAGATCATTTGACGCACAGAGCGGATCAGTTACACAACAACTACGCCAATTGGAATATCTCACCAGAAGAGAACTTAACCAACGTTTACACGCTTCTACATTAATACAATACCATCGAGTCAAACGGATCCCACGTGGTCTAAGATTATCAATACGTCCAATGCTTTTCAGACTCCAAAACAACCCACAATTCATGGAAAAATGGTATTCCATTTTAAATAAATGTTCTCTGGATCTGATACTGCTGATAATTGAGGAACTGTCTAAGACAATCCGGGACTTAGAAGAAGAAATAAACACTTTAAAAACTGAATTATCAACAAGAATGGAAGTTGAACCATGGGGACAATTCCTAGAAAGCCTCAACCTAAAACTAGACAAATATGGGAAAGAGCTACAAGAGACTAAACTACGAAAATTTAAGAGAGATACAATTGACTATAAGCTGAATGAAGTTTATACTTGGGTCGACGTTTATACTCAACGCAGATTTACCACCAAAAAAACCACCCAAGCATCATCAGAGGAAAGTGTTGTGTCCGACTCAGACATTGATACCCAACGAGCATCATTTAAAGCTAGCACCAGTTCTAAAACTACGACGAAAGCACCAGCAGAAGACTTACCAAGCGCAATACCCAGCACATCAGGTTCTTCATCGTCTTTTTTGGACTCCAGCAGAGAACAAGGGAGACCCCCAGACAAGAGTCAAACCAAAACAACCAGCGGTATCGAAAAACAAGGAGAGGAAAAAGACAAAGACAAAAGCAAAAAGGGTCTGAGGAGTCAAACAAAAGTCTCATCATAAACATCTCTTCCCTAAAATTAACATCGTTTGAAGAAAATGTCTTGAACAAAGGAATGTCCTTTGTAAGCACCTACAACAGCACAGAATTAGAGACAGAAGTAGCCCTTTATAAATTCATGAGAGTCTTGAGACTTCGTAATTTCTTCACAAACATTTGTCCCCAAGATCCAAAGGATAATTCTACTACAGATCCAACACTTCCAACCTTCAAACCCAAAAGCACTTTCGTCGCTCCAGCGTCTCACAAAACTTTGGACACATTCGAATTACTAGTACAACAAGATCTAAAAAAGATACAATATTCCAACAAAATCAAAAACTTGAGCAGAGCTGAAAAAAGTGCTTTAACTACATTAGCGAGAAACTCAACGATCACAATTTCGAAAGCAGATAAAGGGGGAGGATTAGTAATCATGAATTCCGAGCACTACCAAAGGAAAGTTCTCGAACACATTACTAATGAAGCTACCTACGGAAAACTTGACAAAGACCCTACAAAGGAAATTTCCAACAATCTCAATCTCATGTTGGACAAAGCGGAAGAATTTAATTGGATTGATTCATCAACTAAAAAATATCTTCGGACTGATTTCCCAAGAAGACCAAAAATCTACTTACTACCAAAGATCCACAAAAACCTGATGGATCCTCCATTTAGACCTATCGTTTCTGGATGTGATTCAATTTTTGAAAAACCAGGCAGGTTCATCGATAGATTCCTACAGTCATTTGTCCAGAACTGGGACACTTATATTGAAGACACCACGGACTTCCTGAGAAATCTACAAATGATTAAACACCTAAACACAGAAAATTGGATTTTATGCACTATAGATGTAGTAGCATTATACACCTCGATACCACATGCTAGCGGAATTGAAGCAGTAGAATGGGCTTTATTGCAACAAGAAAATACACAAATACCCAAACACTTCATTCTACAATTGTTGGAGTTTTGTTTACAAAACAGTTATTTTTGCTGGGATGAAAAGTATTACATACAATTAAATGGAACATCTATGGGTTTTCCAGGAGCGCCTGCATACGCTAACACGTATATGGCAAAATTTGAAAATGATTACATCCTCCGGGACCTTACATGGAAAGAAGGTCTCATATTTTTCAAACGTTTCATAGACGACATCTTCCTCATTTGGAACCAGTCAGAACCAGAACTTATCAACAATATACGGACACTCAACTTGATAGATCCTCGAATTCAATTTACTCACACAATAAGCCGTAAATCAATCGCGTTCTTAGATGTATGGGTTGACATTGGACAAGGCGAAATACAAACGAGTGTGCACAAAAAACCAACAGACAGAAATAATGCTCTGCTCTTCAGCAGTTTTCATCCTCCTTCGTTGATTCGGAATTTACCAGTTTCCCAATTTTTGAGAACTAAAAGAATCTCTTCTACAGATATGGCATGTGAATCCACATGGCATCAACAAATAAAGAATTACGCAGACAGAGGGTATCCTGAGAAACTCCTCATAGAACAACTCAACAAAGTTAAGATCCGACCTCGTGAAGAATTATTGAAGAAAATCCCAAAAGAGACAAGCACACGTACAGTTTTTGTTTCTAAATACTCTACAGCATCCAAGAAGATCAAACAAACTATCAACAAGCATTGGAACTTACTCCAACTAGAAACTGACTTCAAAAATCTCTTCAAAGAGAAACCATTATTCGCCTTCACAAGAGCCCAAAATTTGAAGGAACTACTATCCAAAAAACAAAAACCAACAAGGATTCTTGAACCAAGTAAAGGCACACAAAAATGCTGGAACTGCACACACTGTAATAATGTAATTACAGGCGACACTTTACTGCATCCATTAACGGGTGAAAAAATCAAAATCCACAGCAGCACAACATGCAACTCGGAAAATGTCATTTACACCATCAAATGCCCCTGTGGGCTATTATACGTCGGAAAAACTGAGAGGAAAATGAAAATCAGACTGACGGAACATAAAAGTAAAATACGTACTAAAAGCACGACGTCCAGTATAGCGACACATTGGGAGGAATCACGACATCAAATTGCCCAACTGAAATTCCAAATCATCGAAGAAGTACCAAAACACACAGATCGTGACAATTCAAAGTACCTCTTACAAAGAGAGGCATTTTGGATAAAGAAGCTGAAAACTCTTACTCCGCACGGACTCAATGATAAGTTTGAGATGGCTTGTTTTCTCTAAAAAACATTACTCACATATGATACTGGCATTCCGCTTTGGGATCCCGACTCAATCAGAAAGTACTCCACTTAGAATGCATTCCACCCACATTTATCTCCTACCTGACATTACACATTCTAAAACACATTAGTTCCCTTTTGTCTGAATTTCCTTAGCAAAGGACTACATAGTTTTTTGTTCATTAGGATGTATTGTATTAAATTGTTGCTGCTGCAAATGACCAGATAATTTACACGATTTGTAACACCAGAACATGTTTTGAATTGATATATTGTTGCCAAAGTTCATTGTGTAAACTATGTTTATTGACACTATTCTATGAAGCCAGGTAATGCAAATCCTGGCGATTACATAACTTTATTCATCCGAATCCAGCACCTACAATCACATTCACCCACTGCAACCGCTCAGGTTCGTTTTTTTACAACTTTATCGGCAAACGACCCGTGCACGATAAGCACGTTCACAGTGCTTTCATTCAATTTCGTAAATCAGCCGAATTATCCAATAATGATTCTTATTAGATTTAATTTCCAATGAAGATTGTATATACACCTCACTGAAAAATTAATAGATTTTTTAGGCTCGCATCGATCATACGAGTAGCACTTGAGTCTCTCTTCCCGACTATGTTTTCTCATAGTCTTTTTTTAGTTTCTAAGCTCACGCTCGTAGCGCGACTATTTACTCACCTGAAACTGACGAGCTACCAACCTCGATCGAGGGCGCTCGGGGAAATACACCGCTCCACGAACGTTTTTCTGAATCGGTAAGCACATTCTATTTTTTGACCCCATTTCTATGGGTTTTCAGTAGCAGATTTGACTGGATCATAAGGTTTTGTCCTTCATTTCCAGATCAGCAACACTCAGCTTCAGTAACGGTTATTTACCGCCATCTGAATTTTCAACAACAAGGTAAGCTCCGCTTTTAAGCATCGAGCGTACCCAGATATAGTGCTTCATACAGCACAGTTAACACATAGTTTTTATTTTTGCAGATTTTTTTACGTTGCAACATGAACATTATGTAAAATGATACAACTATTCAGGTACGATATCGGGGTTCCTTGCATTATTTATTATCACTAATCAATAGTGAGATCAGTATTTCTTATATTTCCATTATTTTGAATCTTTTCCTTAGATACATGAACATGTAACTTATGTGAACTATGACAAGGTATCGTATACCTACTTAAATTTCAAAAAATACGACCTCCTGCTCACGCAACGTGCAGATTTTTGATATATACTCTCCTTTCTTTTCCAACAGTTTACCCCTGACGAAGGGACCACCAATGTCCCGAAATGCATTGGGTGTTTGAAAAGTTACGCAGATAGTTACTTGTGTCTATTACTGCATAAATGCATACACATTGAAGAATCATGTATTTTGTGTAAATTCATGTGAAAAATTGAATATGATTATTGTTTATTTTGATGCAAAATGAATTAAATGTTTGAAAAATCTCAGAGCTGTGCATATTGCAGTCCTAGTAAATTTCATACTAGGCCACCCCCTTTCTTACATTACACGTGCCACGCAAGCATAAGGCAATATTGCACGCCTACCGGTAAAATTCTGTTTATCCTTCAAAATTCGAGTGCGCCCACCACCCATCTTTAACGTGTGTGTAACTGAGCCAGAAAAAATTGTCTCCTGCTTCGCGGATTATTTCCGTGGGGTGTATTCCCCGGTGTCTCCCTGCTCGGAAGAGGATTCCCGTGCCCTGCTCAGTGATATCGCGCTGCCGTCCCTTTCCGGGGATGACAGGGTGTCGTTGGACGCCGCTCCCACCTCCGACGAGATCGCCCTCGCCATACGCGCGGTCGCTTCCGGCAAGGCCATGGGTTCGAATGGTCTCCCTATCGAGTTGTACAAGTTGCGACCGGATACGCTGGCACCCCACCTCCGGGCTATGTTCCTGGCGGCACACTCGGTGGGCTCCCTACCACTGGACCAGCGTCTGGCTACAATCGTGGTCATCCACAAGGAAGGGAGACCTCGGGACCGGGTTACATCCTATCGGCCCATTTCGCTACTGAACGCGGAGCCCAAGATTCTCGCCAAGGTACTGGCCAATCGGCTGGTCGGTGTAGTGGGCGATTTGGTTCATCAGGACCAATCGGGCTTTATTCCCCATCGCAACACAGCCCTTAATCTGCGGCGTTTGCACGGTGTGCTCGCACGTGCCCCGTTTATACGGGAGCCGGCCATTTTGGCGTCCTTAGACGCCACCATGGCGTTTGACACGCTTGAGTGGCCATATATCTGGGCGATGCTTGCGAAGTTTGGATTCGGCCCAGGGTTCATCAGTTGGGTCAAATTGCTGTATTCGGGCCCATTGGCGCAGGTGGTGGTGAACGGAAGAGTGTCAGCTCCGTTCGAGCTGGGCCGGGGCACGCGGCAGGGCTGCCCCTTATCGCCGCTCCTCTTTGCACTTGCCTTGGAGCCCCTGGCGGAGTGGCTGCGGTGGGAGCCTTCCATCCGTGGTCTCCGCTGGACCCCTGAGTATGAGGACCGCGTATCCCTATACGCTGAGGACATCCTCTTGTACCTAGCTTCCCCACGTAAATCACTCATAGTACTGGTTGATGTTTTGCATTCATTCGGTCGTAACTCCGGTCTGGTCATCAACTGGGCTAAATCGTGTGTGTATGTTCTCTCCGGGGAGGCTCCTATCCTCCCGCGGGGCTGTCCGATCCAGGTCGCCCCGCAGGGATTTAGGTACCTGGGTGTCTTCATCACTCTGGACCCGGAGGCTCGGTATGATCGGAACTTGCTTCCCCCCCTCCAGCGTCTGAAAGAGGATGTCGCGCGCTGGCGGCGTTTGCCGCTTTCGCCGCTCGGCCGGGCGGCATTGTTTAAAATGATGTCGCTGCCGCGTTTCCTGTACGCGTTGCAGAACACTATGGACCTCGTCCCGGCGCGCTACTTCCGCGAAGTGGAGAGTTTGCAGCGCCGTCTGTTCTGGGACGGGAGGCCACGTATTGCCCTGGCTAAGCTGACGCTCCCATGGTATGATGGGGGGATAGCCCTCCCGGATATTAAACGGTATTATTGGGCCTCCCAGCTAGCTGCGATTAATCAGGGCCTATATGGGCCAGCCTTAAACCCGGCGTTTGAAATGGATAGGATGCTACTTCCAGGTGGTGACCATTATCGAGCGCTCTATTCTAGCGCGCCCGACGCTCGCCTAACGGGGCCCACGCGTGTCATGGTGCGAGTGTGGCACGCGGCCAATGCAGCTATGGGGTGGAAGGACCGTCTGACCCGGGCGTCACCACTATATGCGTCTGAGCGGTTGGGCTCCTTGTGGACCTCGAAGGGCTTTGAGCAGTGGGACTTAATAGGCATTAGCAAAGTGGGGGATCTCTGGACGAGGGGAGGATTTAAAACGTTTGAAATGCTGCAGACGGAATTTCAGTTGCAGGGCAGCGAATACTTTCGGTATTTGCAGGTCCGACATGCGCTGGGCTCCGTCTTTCCGGACGTTGCCTCCATCCCGGAGTGTTCCCCCCTGGAGGATAGAGTGCTGGACGGACACGTCCCTGACAGCACGATCTCACTGATCTACAAAAAACTGATCAACGACCGCTCAGACTTGTTGATTGCCCTTCGTGAGGCTTGGGTAGCCGATGGGCTGGAGCTGGACGACGAGGACTGGATCTCCGCGGTGGCCTCCCCGAAAGAGGTGGCCATACCGGCTCGCCTTCGCTTCGTCCAGCTCAAGATACTCCACAGGGTCTACATGACGGGGCCAAAGCTCCTGCGTATGGGCTACGCTGAGGACGGTTTGTGTAAGCGCGGGTGTGGTGCGCTGGGGACTTTTCTGCATATCTTGTGGGAGTGCCCGGAGGTGGCGGGGTTCTGGCGTGGTGTGCATGAGGTGCTGCGAGTGGTCACGCATGTGGCGCTGTTGCCCGAAGCGAGGAGATGCCTGTTGAATGTGTGGGAGCCTACCGATTACTCGGTGCCGCAGACGTGGTGGGCGACTCTGGGGTATATGGTTGCCAAGCGTGATATTGCCCAGCTGTGGGGATCCCAGAGGCCCCCGACTGTCTCGGCCTGGAAGGAACATATGGATTGGTGCATGTTTCGGGAAAAGGTGGTGTATGTGGCGAGAGGTAAGCCTGCGACATGGGTGAAAGTGTGGGGCCCCTGGAACGCCTACCGCGGGGGAATCTGTGCTCCACCGTTATTGCCCGATCCGTCGCCGGCCCCGTCCCCTTAGCCAACTCATCCCCCCGGTACCTGGGCATTGGGTGTACCCAGCCCTAGTTCTGATCTCTCCCCCCTCGTGAGATTCCTATGGATGGCTAGGATCCCCCCTCCGGGGGAGCACGTGCTGCTATTTCCAATTGAGGATTGCCTTGTGGGTTTGTTTGTAGTTGTTGTTCTTTAAGTTTAAAATGGAACCGTATAGTGGGGTCAGGACAGTGTGGCTCGAAACGATGTTACCTCCTGTGCATGCTCGGCCGCAGCACCATGTGTTTTATAAATGTATATCGTATGCTCCTTTCACTGCTAGCGGCCGGCCGGAAGGTTGTAGGCCCATATTTGTATATTTTTGAGTCTTGTAATAAACGGTTTCAAAAAAAAAAAAAAGTAACTGGACAGTGAGCTGTCAAAAGGCTTTTGGAACTCTGAAGAAAGCAATGTGCTCACCACCACCTATTCTAAAAAAAATCCAATTTATACAAAGCAGTTGTGCAGACAGATGCAATTGTATTGTTTAGCTAATAAAAACCATAACAATTTACAAACAGTATTGAGTAGCAACATGGATCCAGATACAAAAATTGCTGAAAAAATCCGTATTTTACTATCCCTATAAAAATGTTTCTAAAACTCAGTCTACCGTGTGACAAAAGAGGGAGTAAAATTAGTTCTGCTAAAACCTCATAAGTTAACAGTGCCTGAACAAGAGAAGGGGCTAAATCCGAGTGCTGAGTGGTTTAATGGACAGGTGCAAGATGTTGATGTAATTTACAAAGAAGGGTACCAGATTAGGTCTGAGTGTCCTTGGGTTATTGCAGTGCTGGTGAACCCTTCAACCCCCCCCCCCTCAACTCCCGCACCCATGCCAAAAAGGGCCCTTTGGACTAATGTGGTAAAAGGGCCCTTTGGACTAATGTGGTCAGCTGGGGTCAGGGCAAGGGTAGAGTGAGTCACATGGTACATACGGTTAGGCTATCTCCTAAGAACTGCAACTAAGAACGAAAGAATTATAAAAAATTAACAGTGGTATCCAAGTTTGCACCCCCCCACCCCCCCATGATAAGGACAAAAGTGTTTAAAACAATACTTAGACTGAGAACGCCTTGCCACACCAATTTCCCATTTCAAGGTTTCTGCATGCAGTAGTCCATCATTAGCTTTGTGTAAAGGTGACAAGCTGGGGCTCAGCGGATGGGAGTCCCATTTGAACTTCGAGTTCCTTAACGTATTTTCTGCACCTCAAAGTTCTTAAATTGGTTTGGAAGAAGCATAATGATGAGGGTTCCAGGCAAGTGCAAACTGCCTGCATCAAATAAATTGTTTTCAGCAGGGCCCTCCTGATGGCA
Source organism: Triturus cristatus (assembly GCF_964204655.1). Taxonomy (NCBI): domain Eukaryota; kingdom Metazoa; phylum Chordata; class Amphibia; order Caudata; family Salamandridae; genus Triturus; species Triturus cristatus. The sequence goes on along the minus strand of NC_140595.1, from coordinate 166,577,021 downwards.
TCAAGAATGGGATAACAGAACAGGAGGTACAACCATGCTTCGCATTTGAAGTTACATAACCTGCATGCCCCATCCTTTACCGGATGGGCCCATGCCGGATTGAAGTCCGCTACTGGTAAACCTAGGAAGCGCATGTATGAAGTATCTCTGTCGATGGCATCTGATAGATATGATTGTGGTTTTCCTACCAAATAAGAGTTGTTTAAGGGGGGCAAGATGCCAGAGGACTTTAAAGAGAAATTGTCCAGCTGGTACGAACTTATTTGAAGCTGCCTGCTAATTTCCCTTTTCTATGCCATATAGGAGATGGCGCCAGATTTTAACTTTGATGCTTCCATTTCGAAAGAGGCAATTGCTTTTTCTAATTATGGGTGCCACAGGTTCCCTGGGCTCTCGAATGTATCTTTCAAGCAGGCTTACGAGTGAGTTGGCTGGCGCTTTCAGGACCTGAATGTAGTATTTCAAAGTGCAAAGTGTCAGACTCACAGGTTAGAGTTTGTCTTGACAAGCCAAATTCCAGTCTTGTTCTATGGAGGTATCTGGGCAATTGAAATACTTTCTTATAATCTGTACATTATGCTTGCCCTAAACTGGGAGTACAGGCCCCAGGAAAAGCCTAATGTCCATGGTGCAGTGCAGGGAGGAGGCACACCTTCATGACCCTGAGAATAGGTGCAGCGAGGCACTTGGTGGATAGTGGGAAGTGGAAGCATCTTCGGCGTTAGATGAGGGCAAATAAGTGGATATGGGAGTCGTGTCTAGAAAGGATGGCGCCTCTGCAAGGGCTGCTTCCTTGCTGTGTCAGGCCTGCACTTGTGATGGTATGGACGAGAACGCTGGGGATTTATGCACATTCAATCCACAGCAGCCGTTGCCACAGCCTTTTCGGATAACTATCGGAGTGCTGGGAGCATATGACCCTCAGTCCAATTCCAGGTGGGCTGTAATTCCTAGAAAAGTGTGCCTTGTTGTCAGAAATGATCTTAAGCTTTGATGGAAAGAGAAGGGAATATTTGACTCCCACCTCCCTGAGTTTAAATGTAATACCCAAGAAGGAAGCATGCTGGTGTTGGACAGTCAAAGTGAAGTCAGGAAAAAGCAGCTCTTAATGATTCTCAAATTCTTTACAACCAGTAAGCTGTGTCGCTCTAAGCACCTCTTCCCTGCCCCTGCAGTGCAATAAATGAGCTATGAAGAGGAGAGCCAAGCTGGAAATCAGTGAGCATGTTCCACAGAGAAACAGGAAGTTGGGGTCCGGCTGGAAATGAAGGTCTTGACACATTGTTAGATGAAATCTACTCTGTTCTTCCCCGATGGAACCTGCTTCTCGATCAAGTAAAACAGGAGATGAAGGGGCAAACTATTCTCTTTCAGAGTCCCCCACCAGGTAGGCCAAATAGAAGAAAGATACAGCCTAATCCTCCGCATCCTTAATAGAATTGAAACTTTCCTGCACGTTAGCTAGGACATTTTGAATTCTATGGCAGGACCGGAGGCTTCAGATTAGGCTAGTTTAAAGCTTGTCCACCACCAAAGATCCCAGTGAAACCACAGGTCTAAAGTAAAACCTTTTGAAGGTGGAATCCGAAGACCAGTCTGCGGCATTCACGATATCTTCTAGCCGCGCTCCCAATGAAAAAGCCTTGGATGCCATTGCACCCCTCACCGAATGAGCCCCAAAACGGGAAGTATCAATACCTGCCTCTTGCATAACCCAGTGGACCCACCTTGCAATCGTGGGGGAGGAAACCGCTTTGTGTGGTTTAGTAAGAGCAATAAACAATTGTTTCACGCCCTGTGGACGTATATCTACTGTTGCCACCTCGTAGGCCTTTAACGCTCTAACCACACACAATTTTGGGATGTCCGGGAAAGCAGGATAAGACACAAATCGGGAGTCACACTTAGTCCGTCTAGAAATATGAAACGTAACTCTTTCCGGAGTGAAAACTCGACCCGTGAGATCGAGGGCCCGCACATCTGACACTCTGCGACATGAAATCAAACACAGCAACATTGCCAGTTTAGCAGACATCTGCTTACGCGACAAATATTTGTTAGAAGGCCAGGATCGATTCAGAACTTTGTTCACATCCCATAACACAGAGTACCTAGGCTCTGAAGGAACCAACAACCTGATACCTCTCAACAATTTGCAAACTAAGGGATGTTCGCCCACCAGGTGATTATCCAATGGCACATGACCCGCTGAAATCGCCAAACGAAAGGTGTTGATTGACCTATAGGCCAGTCCCTCCCTCGCTAGTGAGGCTAAGAAATTAAGGACGTAGACAATTTCCGCACCCATCGGATCCACCTGTTGTCGCAGACACCAACTCCCCCACCGTGACCATGCGGATCGGTATCTCTTATTGGTGCTCTCAGCCCAGGATTTAGAGAGCAATACGGCAGCTTCCTCCGAAAGGCCTGGGACTTTCCAGCGTTGCCTGTAACCCGCCAGGCCATCAAGCGCAGACCGCCCATGACTAGAAGATGGTGGGGATTCCCCCGAGGATCCTTGAGGAGATCGCGACCGAGGGGTAGAGGGATTGGAAATCCCAGGAAAGTTTCATCAGAACCGGAAAACAGGCTTGCGACCTCCACACTGGAGTGATCACCACTAGGTCCGCGCAGACGCGGTCGGTAGTAGGAGTAACTGCAGGGCGGTGACGTTGGGAGGGGGAGGGGCAGGGTGGGGGGTAGTAAAATATGGATTACGGAGGTTTACAGGTAAGTTAACATATAAATTAATAAAAAGAATTTCGTTGCGTGCACTGCATCGCATTTGGGGGATGCAGTGCACGCAACAAAATTCGTTTTATTAATTTATATGTTAATTTACCTGTAAACCTCCGTAATCCATAGTTTACTACCCCCCACCCTGCCCCTCCCCCTCCCCACATCACCGCTCTGCAGTTACTCCTACTACCGACCGCGGCTGGGTCCGCCTGTTGTCTCCTCACCTGGGTTGATAACCTCATGATCATTGCGAAGGGGGGAAACGCATAACCCTGCTCCCTGCTCCAATCTTGGAGGAAAGCATCCACTGCCATGCCTCCGGATCCGGGCGCCAGCTGTAGTACCGGTGCAGCTGGGCGTCCAGACGGGAGGCAAAGAGGTCCACCGAGAAGGGGCCCCATCGAGATTGGATCTCCCTAAACACACTGGGGTGTAGTTGCCAGAGGTTGTTGTCCTTCCAGTGGCGAGAGCACCAGTCTGCTACTTGGTTGGACGACACGGGCAGGTGTTCCGCCGATAGGGATATATGGTTGGATAGGCAATACTCCCAAAGATCGCATGCCAGATTCGACAAAGCCTTGGACCGAGTCCCCCCGGGATGATTGATGTAGCGCACCGTTGCTACATTGTTCATTTTGAGTAGAACACAACTTTGAATCCTGTCCTTTGTCCAACACTTTACCGCGAACGAGCCCGCCATTAACTCCAGACAACGGATGTGAAGGGACTGCTCGGAAGAGGCCCATCTTCCTCCGGTAGACACTTCTCTGCAACGGGCACCCCAACTGGAACCGCTGGCGTCCGACTATCACCAGATCTGGTTGTAAGCCAAAAATCGCCCGGCCGTTCCAGGCCTCCATATGGTCGACCCACCATTGCAGTTACATCCGTACCTCCTCTGTGAGAGGTACGACCTGAGAGTAGGTGAGGCCCTTTCGCAAATGAAAGGCTTTGAGGCGTTGAAGGGCCCTGTAATGCTGAGGTCCCAGAAATATGGCCTGAATCGACAACGGTAGAAGGCCTACCACCCTGGCTTGTTGGCGTAGGGAAATTGTGGACCGGGATAACGTACGTTTCAGCTCGTACCTGATCTTGGATAACTTCCGAGAGGGCAGGGACATGGTCGCCGCGACGAATCGATCATGAAGCCCAGAAACTGCATCCTCTGAGAAGGGATCAGGTCCGACTTGGTCTCGTTGATGACAAAACCAAGGGCTTCCAGGAGGGACACGGCTCCTTGCAGCTGAGCCACCAGTCGTTGGGGACACTGACTCATAATAAGGATGTCGTCCAGATGAATTATCAGCCGGATGCCCTCCGATCTGAGACACTCCACCACAGGCTTCATCACCTTGGTGAAACACCACGGAGCGGAAGACAGCCCGTAAGGAAGGGAGGCGAACTCGAAGATCTGAGAACCACACTGAAACTGCAGAAAACGTTGATGAGGGGGAACAACCTGGATCGTGAGTTAAGCGTCTTTGAGGTCCAGACGGACCATCCAGTCCCATGTCTGTAACAGATCCCCCAGGAGGTGAATGCCCTCCATTTTGAAATGGTGGTAAATGAGCCACCCATTGAACTCTTGCAGGTTTATTACGGGGCTGTAGCCTCCGTCCTGCTTTTCCACCAAGAAGATGTTGCTGAGAAACCCCCGGGGGTGAAGAGTGGAGGGTGTGACCGCTCCTTTGCGAACCAACACTGAAATCTCCCTGTCGATAAGGTCCCCCTGGTCCCGCGTGAATGTGAGGGGCCTGGGGCGGAAAGGTTGGGTTGGAAGCTCGGAATACTCAATTTGAAATCCTCTGACGGTTTATAAAACCCAAGCATCGGAGGTAAGCAAAGACCAACTTTGAAGAAAATACTGTAGTCTGCCTCCCAACTTTACCTCCCCGAAACCTTGAAGTCTTACCTCGTTGGTTGGTATAGGAACCATCTCCACGTCCTCTGCCTCCCCTGCGACGGGGGAAGTTCCTGGTTGGATAGAAGTTTCCGAACGTTTCCGGGTTCTGATATTGTCCTCTATGGGACTCTCCCTGCTTGAAGGAGGCTCTGTTGGAAGGACGTCCGGTCGAGCGCCCCCTGCCACAACCGGCTGCGCCAAAAACACGCAGGGTGAAGATCCGCTTTATTGACGTTTGGACTTTGTCCAGCGAGTTAAATGTGTTCACGAACTTGCCTAACTCTTTTACGAAGGGGTCCCCAAATAGGCTGTCCTCCACAACTGGACCCGCTTCTGAGGTGGCCAACTCCCCAAGTTTAGGATCAATTTTTATAAGGAGGTACCTACGCCATTCGGTTGAGATTGCCACATTGGCGTGTCCCAGGAAAATAATAGCCCTCTGCGCCCAACTGGAGAGGGTATCTGGGGATATCAGAGTCCCCGAAGCCTTGGCATCCTCCGCCATATACAGAATTTTTGCTAAGGGGCCAGCTGTGTCTAAGAGTTTATCTTGACACGCCCTCCAAGAGCGGTCGATACCCTTCCTAGGATCGCGAACAAATTTTGCCAAAAGGTGGACATTTTTGGATCCACATTGGGGGTCACTGCGACCTTCCCCTCTAAGGTAGGTCGTGGACACTCCGCACGGAGGCAACTCCTCACCTCCTGGTTGAGGGGTTTACGTAGTCTGGCTGCCAAGTAGGCTGCCACCTTGGGGACAGGAGTCCATTGCGATGAACGTGGGTGCAATAAGTCATCCGGGCTAAGCGTGTCTGTGGTTGGGGCCGGAGACGTTGATGGGGCAGGTTTAGATGGGCGCCATGGACGCTCCGACTCCCCATCCCCGTCAGAGGTCTGGGGGAACTCATCTGGGTCCACCGTGGTCTCCTCGTCCGGAGCACCAGATGGTCCCTCCAGAGCCTCCTCTGGCTTGCTGGGAGGGGCGGAGGCCTTGGCTTCCGTAAATGCCTTCTTAAGGTGCGCAAAGGCGTCCGTGTCTACTCCCATGTCCTCAGAACGCTTGCGCTTGGGATCCGCTACGCTAGTGGATGGTTGGCCCGGAGGTAGGGCAGTCTTGGGCCCCAACAGATCTTCCCTCTAGTCGAGGGGTAAAAGGCATTGCGCCTGCAACTTCTCAATTTTCTTCTCCAAAGGCTCAACCACCTGGGACACTGCCTCTACAAAAATGGTCATCTACAGGCAGGTACATGACCTCCTCCTCCTCTTCCTGATAATAATCCTCAAACTCCATGAGGCAACTGGGCACAGTGCAAATATAATATGCAAATAAGGGGTTAATGTAGGGACGTACCCTTTGAAATAAAACAGGACGTGCACTTTCAAGCCAGTAAATGCTGGGGACCAGAGAAACTCTCCCTCTCAATTCTGAGGGACTGACACCTGCCTGGGCCGCTCACGATAATAAAGTATAGATCTTACCCGCAACACGGGTGTTCTGGCTCCAGGCAGGGGCTCTCTCAGATAGGCAAACCCCAAACGTCACACCGGGATCCTCCCCCGCGGCCGCCGCGAGTCCGTCTAAACCACGGGGGGGTAAATGCACTGTCAGCGCGCTGAGAGCAAAGAAGCGCGGTCCACTAGCGGCGGGAGGCCGCACCACGCAGAGAGCCTGACAAGAAACGTCGCAGCCGCGTAGGAGTGCACTGCGCTCCCGCGGCCGATCTAAAAAGGAAAACACAGCGTTATTGTTACAAGGGCCAACGCGAGGCAATCCCCCACAAGAAATTCTCACCCTAACAGCAAAGCAACACACAAAATACCAGTAAACAGCACAAATATGCAGTAAAGAAAAAGGCACTCATCTAAATGCTGCTGGAGCCGTGAAGAAAGAGGGAGACAGAGTGTCCGCAGGGGACGTTATAACGGATCCTCGAGCTGGATTGTCAATCTCCGTTGGACTTTCTTCATTTCCATTTCTTCCGGTGTTCATGGGAAATGTTGTTTTTTCATGTGGATTGTTTTTCCTGATCAGCCTAATCTGAAGCCTCCGGTCCTGCCATAGAATCCATGATTCACAGCAGATGCTGCTGCAGTGGACGTGCACAGTGAGCATAATAATCACTGGGTAAGGATTCAAGAGGCTTCGGAGTTTTGGTAGTTCTTTTCAGTTTGTGAACATAGGAATGGTAATGCCCAATTATATGCAGAATATACATGATAATATATGGCCACACCACCAATGGTTTAAGGACTGAATGATCATGACTCGTTAATTGTGGTTTCACAGAAGAATAAAACCCACTGTCATCCATGAAAAAGGACAATTGATTCATATGGATTTTAAGCTGGCTTGAAAGTGCAACGATGTAAGCCTGAGAGTGTGCAATGAATATACATATTACACACTACACACAATGCATACCTATTGACACTAACAATGAAACAGCAAAGGGCCCCTGCAGGACGTGAGTACTATTATTTGAACGTACAGGGTACTTCGCAAAATGTGGCCTAACCAGTAATATGGTGAAGACACTGAGGCAGGAACCTCTAAAAAGTAGGGTAAGTGTATATGGCACTTGAGTGTATTCTTATTCATGTGCACCTATACTGCGTGGAGTTTGCATTTGTGTGTATAACACATTTCTTTCACTGTTCAAGAATGGACATTTACGGCATATAAGACTAAGATTATGTAAATGGGGAAATGATATGACTAGGTGTAGGTAGATTTGATACTACCACCCATGCTATGCTGTTTTATTTCAGCAGGTACCACGTGTCATGTTATGTTGAAAGATTTGTAAAGCGCATAGCTGCCCCAGCAACGGGACTTCCCAGCGCTGGACCCAGAAGAAAGACAGGCTGCAACTGACAGCATCCTAAGATGAAGGTAGAAAAGGCTAGGTTGAGAAAAGCCAAACCTTAAGAGATTTCCTGAAAAGCAGGTGGTTTCGAGTGTTCCTGATGGGGAGAGGAAGTGAGTGCTAGAGAAATGGGGCCATGACACGGAAGAAGCGGTCACCCGCTCTTACTCTGCTGACTCGAGGAATAATAGCCAGGTTGAGGTCGGTTGGGTTCGTCTAAAAGAAGTACTTCAGTTTGTTTGTGTTCAGGGGAAGACAGCTGTTGTTTATCCACTCCGCAACAGCAACCATTCCCATTTGGAAGATGGCCATGTCTTGCGTATGATTAGCTGAGAATGTAAAAATGAGCTGGGTGTCACCAGAACAACAACAAAGGAGTAATTCACCCAGTTGGTGGCATGCTTCATCATAGGGTTCCCACCCGAGGGTCCGAGTGCCTCTCAGGTGTGCTGAGACGCCTGAATTAAAGTGGAGCTGGTTTTTCTTGTAGGGTGAGTGAAAAGTGGAAGTATTTTAATGGTGGGGTTATAGGACAAGATTAAAAGCAAAGTTGGTGAATGTCTTCTGTGGCTTTCTTGGTCACAGACATCCGTTATAAAATGGTGGAAAAGGTCTACACGTTTCAGCCTCTTGATTCGTGGTAGCAAGGCTTCCTTAATGACCGGTGAAAAATAGAAATGAGTGTACACGCTAAGGTGCACCTATGGAGTGTTTATTTACCGCAAAACTTACTGTTGAATCAACGATTTGTTCTGAAAAACAAAACAAACATGATATCAAGTGTTGGACTTGGCCCTTCTGGCAAGTTCACCTCTAGAACTTTTTGCATTATCCTAGCCTTTTTCCTGTGTTGTACTAGTGGTTTTAGGCCTCTAGGCGCTTGCACACTGTGTCCCAGTGGAAAGAGCGTGCGCTCTGGGTTACATTGAGTGAGACTGACCTGCCCTCCCATAGGAATGCATGGGGGATCTGAGTGACCATGTTAGTTCCTGATGCGTGGGAAGTGCAGGGCCGAGTTTGGTATGTGCGGACTCGTGTGATGAAATGCTGCACGATGATGTGTGCGGCGTCAATGTACCTAGTGTGGAAGTGCCACTTCTAGAAGTGGGCATTTCTGTGTGCAGTGTGAGATGAGTGCCTTGTCTGGCGATTGGCTGGCTGAGGTCATGTGACGGGCTAGGGAATCCCCAGAGTCAGGAGGAGTCACCCAGTGGTGAATGGGGAGATCAGCAGCTAGATGGGTGGGAGGAGTACACCTGGCACCTGAAGAGGGCTGGGCTTTCCCCACACAATGCTGGCTCCGCCCCCTGTGGTGCGACTGATGACCCTGGCCTGTCCTGTGAATAGGGAGAGGGGGCTACCTCCCTGCTGGAGGGTCTGTGTGCTGGCCCCTGGGCCCTGCCTTGCCCCCTGGATGCCTTCAGGACCTTTTGGACCTTTTACTCTGCCAAGGCTTGATACAGCCTTCTAGCGCCTGGGAGCGCTGAAATTGGGCTCCTGAAGGAGCACTGAAGCTCTGCAGCATGCTGCTGCCTATTGCCTGAGGGAATCCCCACTGGAGGGATTCCCCCGTGATGCTGCCAGCAGCGGGTGCCCACCCCGCATTATAGTGCGCGCCTAGTGGGAGCCTACTCCGCTTGAGGATCATAGTTTACGCGGGTGCCCACCCCGCTTATTTGTTTTAAGTCCTATCTCGAGGGAGCCCACCCCTCGTTTTACGCCACCGAAGAAATCACCGCCGCGGCCCACAGGAAGCCAGGCATCCTTGCCTGGGACGTGGGCGGAGCCTGCGGTGTAGCAGGAAGTGTCTGCCCAGACGGGGCTCCCGTGTGCTGTTGGGAGCCCCAGTGCACACTGAAGAAAGTCCAGGCGGGAGCCCACCCCGCACTGGACAGCGCCCAGAACGAAGGAGGCAGCCAGGGGCCTCGTGGGCCCCATCCTGAAGTCCCGGTCCCGAGACGGGGGACCGGGTGAAGCCTGGTGCGACAGCAAGGCTGGGCTCCCGCTAGGAGGGAGAGCCCCACCAGCGCGAGGCGGATGGCGGTGTGCAGAGAGGAGGACGGGAGCCTACCCCGCCTCCACGAGTCCTGGGGAGCGAAGTCCCGGGTCCCAGGAGGGGGCCCGGGTGAAGAGTAACGCAGCCGACGGCAGCGCGGGGCTCCCAAGAGTGAGAGGAAGCCCCGCGCCGCGAGAGGAGTGCTGCCAGCCCCGCATGCAGAGGAAGCTGCAGCCAGGAGCAATGACCGGAGGAGTCCTGCCCACAGCCGGTGAGTGGGGCTCCGGGTTTTCCTTGGTGCAGTGCCTGGGGGAGGCACAGAGTCAGAGCGGCCCCGTCAGATAGCGGGTCGCTCCAACGAGAGGGGCAGTATTTATGAAGTTATGGGCCCCAGTGGGGCTTGGGGGCAAGTTCTGTCTGGCGCATGGTTATTTCTAGAGCCCTGTGTGGCTCCAGCATAGTGGGCATGTTCATTTCTCGCCAGGTCGCCCCCCCACATGGGCATAATTGTTCTTAGAGCCTAGGTGGCTCCAACGAAGGGGGGCATATTTGTTTTAAGGGCCAGAGGAGCCCGTGGTTGCCTCAGTTGTGACCTTAATTGTTTAAGAGCCCCGGGTGGCTCCAACGTTGGCTCGCTGAATTAAAAGGGCACAGTGGTGCCAGGCCTCATTGGATATTTACAGCTGCCCAGCAAGTAGTGGACAGCTGCATCATTTAGGCCACAGTGCTTTGGGGACATGTCTTTGGAAGTTAGGAGCGAGACGAACTCCTTTGCCCCATCTTTGCCTGCTCAGCTGCGTAGCACTTAGTGCCAGCTGCAACGTTTAGGTCTGCGCAAAAAAGTGTGCACCTTGACTTTTGCTGCCTTTGCAACGCGCCCTGACTGTTGGGACACAGGGCATTTTTGCCCCTCCTTTGCGATGGCCAGTTGGTCAGGGGGGCTGTTGGGACTGTTAGGTTTATAAGGCACCAGGCCCTAAATGTGATTTATGTGCTAACGTGATTGGGTGTTAGGAAATGTACTGTGTATAGGATGTTTTGCGCACCCTGTGTTTTATACCTCTGGATAGGATTTCTGCCTAGGAGGTTATTTTACCTGTTTAGGTTGATGTTAGGGAGATTGTACTTCCCTGTGCGATATACGCCCCTAGTGTAGGTATACTTAGGTGGTTAGGTCTAATGCGTTAGACTACTGAGAAATTGCATAATGTGTTTATGCCCCTGTGATGGATGCAGGATAGGTTTTTATACCTGATGCTAGTGTGATGACGCTGAGGTCATTATTGCGCCAGTAGTTACTGGTTGTGTTCTACAGTGCTAATTTGTGTTCTACATGTACGATTGGTGATTTGTGCTGATTCTGACAGTGGTCCATATGGCCCTGTCCCGTGTAAATAGTCCCTTGTAAAATTCTACCCAGTGCCAGTTGGCACAGTGTAAATTGTGTGAATATTATCTAATGTGTTTTGATATAATACAAAGGCTATTTTTATATATAACCTTGTGTGGAGTTTCCTTTGTGGTGGGCCTAGGGTGTTGTTGCTGTGTGCGCGCGCAAATGCTTTACACATTGCCTCCGGGATAAGCCTGACTGCTCGTGCCAAGCTACCAAGGGGGTGAGCAGGGGTTATCTTTGGCGTGTAACTCCCCAGCCCGGACTAGAGTGGGGGTTTCTGCCTGGCTTTGGCGCAAGCCCTAGCCAACCAGAAATCCCATTTCTAACATCAAGCATATTTCATTCAGGCAAATCATGTATTCCACAGTAGTAAACACATAGTTAGGTTCATCAGGTGCGATAAAAAAAGATTCACATGCCAGGATCTGCATTCATTTATTCCACCCGTGTTACCCAACGTGTGTTGCGGGCAACAGGGAGTCCGTATATGACTTTAGTGCAAGATCATAACCACACTTGTGACATTCAATGTGGTTTATTAGACCGGCGTATTAGTGCCAATTGCCTAATCCTCTTTGTCAAGGAGAGAAGCTAGTTGCGGCGAAATTTATACCGCGTCCGTAATCACAGTGAAACTTTCTCTGGAAATAACCACTAGCCGTGGAACATAAATGTATTCATGTAGTGGTATTTAAGGTTAAAAATTTGAAATTACATTAAAAACAGTGGCAGAGAACTTTGTTCAAAGCTTACATGAATCGCAAGGTTGCGATAGCCCATGGACCCTGCCGGGGGGTGTTGCCTAGTGTCAAACACTGGAAATACATAAAATCAAGAGTTTTTTTAGTGGTTGTGAATAGGTGTAAAGTTAGATCAGGCATTCCACTTACTTCGTCATGGTCAAGCACCCGCCAACGGCACCTACTTAGTCCCGGTTCAGGATCCAGAGGATAAAGAGGCTGCCGGCACAGGTGTATTTAAGCAGCTGGTATCTCCGGCTGCTTCCGCGAACGTCATCACGCGGGAGCGTGGTGACCTCGGGACGTCTCGCTCGTTTTTGGGCAAGTTAACTCTTGCCAACATGGGAGTTGCGAGATTCTCCTCTAGTTTTAGAAACAGCCAGAATGTATAGCATGCATGAAAATAGGTCAAAGAGTGATGGTCCAATTAATTACTCTGAATGAATAATTATGGTAAAGACATTTGGTGTGCTCTTGTTCCTCCTCCGTCATAAGAGTGACCTCTAGTGGACTTCTCACTTAATAATGCCACATATGATAGCACCTACGTAAAATTGGTAGAGGGTGTACATAGCCAGGTGTCTTCTGATTACTAATGTTCGTTGCACATCCTTAACAGAGTTTGAGGTCTCTCTGATTTTTATGATCAAAGGACCATTCAAATCTAACATAATCTTTATTCAAGTTGAAGCCGGAAATATATAGTTTATGAATGTAGATTCAAAACCACTATCAATGTCTGTGAAAAATCATACTCGCAGAACCTTGACAACAGATAATTAGACACAATCATCCAAGGACCATTTCCTGTAAACGTAATACCAGATTAATAATGGCTATGTAGAAAAAGAACAGTTACTACATGTTCAGTGTGGTTAGGTCATGTACGGTTGGAATCACAAGAAGCACGGTGGATCATCTTTGATTCAGTGTGTTCCACGGAATGTTATCATTGAGGCCCTGCTTATGGGCGGAGAGCCTATATATCCATCTCTGTTCCTTTTCCTATAATGTCTTTTGTGCATTACCTGTAGTCCTGATTTGTTCAATGACTGTTCGTTTGAGGTCATTTGTAGTGTGTCCTATCTGTAGGAAACGATCTGTCATTTGGTGGTATTCCTCTTACACCTAAATTACTGCAGTGTTCGCAGATGGGTTGTTTGACCTTTCTGGTATTCACCCCAATGTATCACATATCACAGGGGCATGTTATTAAGTACACCACATTCGTCGAGTTACAATTAGTGTGTGGTCGCAGTACCCAGGTCTTGTTGGGTTCCAAATCCAGTCTCTTGTTCGGGGACTTAGAAGACTCAGAAGGCTCTTTGTGTCCTTCAGGTACGTGGAAGTGTTCTTTACAAGAGGTTTACAGAAGAAATCACAGAACCGTGATAGTGGTTCTAAGAAAGAAGTACATCCTCCATGCGGAGAACCGGTACGGCAGTCACATTACCTTCTGCTGAAGGTATATTGATGAAGGTTTTTTTGATATGGCAAGGACCGAGAGATGAGCTCCAAGATTTTCTGGAGTGCATCAATAGACTGAACAAGAACCTCAAATTTACCAACTCCATTGACAATAAAGAGATGGTCTTCCTGGACATGACAATTACGAAAGAGCATCCCAGACTAGAGACCAGAACATATCATAAACCTACCCCCAAAAACAATTTACTGAAATTCGACGGCTTCCATCCTAAGGCTCTAAAAGAGAACCTACCGTATGGCCAATTTCTCCGGCTGAGGAGGAATTGTAGCAAGCCGGAGGAATATCAGACACAAGCCACGGATCTTTCGAAAAAACTGTAGACCCGCGGATACCTAGACAAAATACTCAAGACCTGCCAAAAACAGGCTCGGAACCAACCACGAGATGTACTTCTTGAAGACAAAAGTCATAAACAAATCCCCTTTGGGTAGCTACAATCACGTTTATGACTTTGGTCTATATGGTGCCCTACTCCTTTGGTCTGTCTTGACTTCTTGAAGACAACCCAAGACCCACAAATAAAATCCCACTCACCTGTGTGACTACTTTCAGTACTATTTCTAACCAGGTCACAAAGTCCATTAACAGACACTAGGGAATACTACAGACAGGCAACATGAAGTGGGAAAAAAGTCCATTCTCTTTTACAAGAGCAAGGAGCCTAAAAGACTCTCTAGTCCCCTCTAAGTCCTACGATGGGGGCTGCAACTTTTCCTTTAGGTTGCGGCCAGCCAATCATAAATTGTGGTTCAGCAAGGGATCTGTGCGGCATTAAATATACCGAGTTTTTGAGCCTTCATTTCTCAAAAAGTACTGAACAAAGTTACACCAAATAACAATATGTACGCTTTCTGGACCAAGAACTTGCTTTCTGCCAAATTTGATGTAATTCCGTTCATCCATTTTGGCTGTAGCTGTGTCTAATTTTCCTATGGCAAAATGAATGAGGAAAACGTGTTTTGGGGCCCTCCTTTTTTTCAGCTGTTGCTTCATGGATTACCCTGGATCTTTCCAGGAAGGGGCTGAGGTGGATGACACTTTTATGGGGCAATTTTGTGAAGATTCGTCAAACGTTGCCAAAGTTATTGGTAAACCAAAAAGCACTTTTCATATGGAAACGTGGTCCTAACTATATCTACCAGTAGCGACCGTCACTGGTTAATATATACAATAAAATGAACAACTATGTAGAAAACACCAGGCAAATGACACGCTGAAGATCATTATGAATGATATTTTGTGAAAGACTATCAAATTTTGTAATAAAAATTTCATTTTATAATGCTCTTGTTAAGAAATGTTGTTTTGACTACACTCCAATTGTATTTCACTACTGGGATGTTGCAGTGGAATTATGGTTTATACTATACTCAAATGAACTTCTGCTGGACTTCAAATGTTTTGTTATTTTGACAGTAACTCCGTAAATGATGTCTGAGATTCAGACATTTTTTAAACATTAAAGTGCTGCATAAATTGCTCAGGTGGTTTCACTGATAAAGCTCCTCTGTCACCTACGCCTAGAGTGTGGTAAGCAGTGTAAAAGAAAATATATGTATTTTCTACTATCAGAACTGACGGATTGAATGAGTGAAATCTGCTACCCACCAATAGATTCCTCATAAGTGTGCTGTGTTACAAAAAGTCTATTGTTTACAACATATAACTTTTTTTCAACCATGGCTTTAAATTGGGTGGATGCTGCAGTGCTCAACTCTGGCAGTTAAAAAAAAAAAAGAATACATCAGGTCCCTGCACTCACCAATGTTTGCTGAAAACAATTATTGCATTAAAAATAACAAAATGAAAACCATAACTAGAAAAGCTTACGACTTCTGAACCAGATTCACATGGATGGCCACATTTGTCCAGCTGGTTAATAGCTCATTTCAGTTTAACATTTTTTAAACAACAAAACTTTATGGCAGTGACTAAACATGCCTTCCTTCACAGATCTTTACAATCCGTCATTTGCTAGTGAGGAATGAGTACTGGAGGATAAGAATACTGATGAATTCATGAAGCAAATACAATCCAGTTGAACACAGCTGAAATGTTGCGTCTCCTCTCTCCACCACAAAGCTTCATGACAGATAAGAGATGGTCTTCCCCAACATTCTAAGGCAGATTCCCAGGAACAATAAGGAGATACCAACTTGAGCCAGGGAAAGGTGTAGGGAAGGATGGTAAAGGGAAAATACATGCCTGCACAACCCCAAAGAGACAACATGGGGAAAGATCCTAAAGAAGAATGTAATTATAACACATACTTACCCATCTCCCACCTGAAGCACATATGGAACCATGATGGAAACACACTGACTACCAAACCTGTGGGTGTCCTCACTGCTATATAGGGGGCCTGTCCTCACAGACCCTCTTCAGCAGTCCTGCCAAGTATCCCGCATCATGCGTTAGACTAACGCATTTCAGTGAGGTGGTCCGCATCACCGCACTGAAATGCGAAGTCACGCATATAAGCGCGGTGCCTGTAAAGCGCTGTGATCGAAGCAGTGGCTATATAGTTATTATATTAGCACTAACTTCAACGGCACAGGCAGGCACCCCGCACTGCTAAGCAGATTTCTTGGGGGCTGGGCTCTGAGCTGCTTGCTTGCTACAAAGCATCCACTGTATTTAATAACCGCGCGGCTGGCAGTGCGGCATACTTTCACCTGTCAGGGGTGGAGACAGACTGCCTTCCGTGGCGCGAGCGGGTAGCTGATTTCGGAAATGACTTGGCCCCTCATGTTGATTAGGTCTACTGCCTGCGCGGTAACGCATCCTACGGTCTGCAGTAACGTGAGCGACCGAACCAGCCAGGCCCACCACAGACCGGGCTGGACTGGAGGCGGAGGAGTCACTCAGAACACCCGGACTGACTGTGGCGGCCGGAGTGGTTCGTTTGCAGGTCAGAGCACTGGAACAGGCCTGACGGTGAATTTGCGCTGGCGAGGACCGAGCCAGCTTGATGCAGTCCGTCGGCCCGGGCCGGTCAACACAGAGAGAGGGGAGCAGGAAGCTGACGTTGCGTGAACTCACTAAATGATTATGCAGCTGCTCTCGAGCTGTCTGAAGCTAAATTCATTGCAAGTAAGAGTGTGCCTAGCTCTGGAGTTGTTAGGGGCACGGAATAAGAAGTTTTTGGAAATAAACTTGCAAATCTGTGCTCAACATGCCTTCCAACCTTCCACGCACACAGGAGTCACACCTATACTTGCAGGCACATACAGACTTGCACATAGCGCAGCCAGTCAGTGACATGCACACACAACATTAACGCACAACACTTTCCTCAGGCCAGCGGGTTGATGTAACATAATTTCGTTATGCTGGCCTAAACGTTCACTTGACACTGTTATACTAATGCCACTACAAATGTTCTATCATTGACCTTGCGCCACCATTGGATAGTTTTCTCTTGAAACTGGCGAATGCATGTATTCTTAAAGGAAACTCTCAAATTTCGTTTTCCATGTTAATCATTACCATTTAAAAATACTTAACATGGTTCAGTTTAGCAGTGGGGATGGATCATATGTTGCTTTCATGACAGTGTCACCAGGATTCAAGTTATTTTGGTGGCGACTCTCTGAGATTACTACGCATTGTCATTGATTAACTGTTTCGGCTTAACAAACCATTTGTTTTAACTGTAATGTGTGCTAGACATAACATTCAACTTTATTAAACTATAGTCATGGTCACAAAACATGTATTTTATTGGTTATTACTATTCCAAATATACCTGCCCGGTGACCCTCTTAGCAAAAAGTAGGTCAGTGATCTTGTGTAGGCACTTTAGAAGCATTGGGCACTTTTGAGGCAGTTTTCGTACCACCACATAGGCTAATTTGTGACAACTATCTTACTACATGGGCATAACTGTTGATTTCTATTCAGTTCTTTGTTCTCTAACAAGCATCACTAAAAGTGCCACACATAAGACATGTATATGTCACATGTAAGAAGGCTCAATATATGGCTATGACACACATAAGCAGTCTCAAACTTTGACAGCTATGTATTAGGTCACTGCACTTACTCCAGTTAGTTTACTCAAGAGGCATGTTATTCTTCCAAAATGCTAGGGGTAAACTTGTTTCACAGCACTGGTTGACTCAGTGGTGAACAGTGGCAACTGTATTATAGTGCTATGCGGTCCCAGCCTGCTACAGAAAGCACTGCGATATGCTATAAACTTTGCTTTTTAGGCTAGTGTACGCTCATGAATGATCAGATCAATTATATCATCTTCTGAGCAGCTGCCGTGCCTACCTGCCTGTCCTCCATTGCTGAGAACTGCAGTCACAACTTCCATCTCCAGTTATTGTGCTTCCATTTCTGTTGCTTTGGAGAAGTTTTAAGGTCTTCTTAGAGTTTCTCATTGCTCAAATGGCTGTCATTTCTGATATTTATTTGTTTCCCTAGTCTTCATTGCTTGATTTTGCTCGCAAGAAAGTGTCACTCATAGTCATTGAAATGTCACTCATAATTAAACTGAAATTTTGAAAATGTCACACAGAACATTCTGAAACCTTGGCAACAATGCTTCAGAGGTAATCGACACTGTCTGCAAGATAGTTCCTTTACTGCAGTCCAAAGAGGTAGCCAGGCTAGTCAGAACTTAAAATGCTAGTGAAGATCAGGGAATGTTATTTCCCACCTGGGGAAAAAATGTTGAAAATCCAATTGGAATGTGGAACCTCGCACTCATTGTGAATAGGTAATCTTGGTTGAATTAATTTGGGGTGCCTGGTAAGTAACACCCTCCTGGGCGAAAGGGCGAACCGAAAATGAAAAGTTGAAAGCGTTATCTCCCGCGGGAGTAACGTCTCTTACTCAGCACTCCTATATTTATGTCCTTTCAAATGATTTTGCGACAACCGTACGTTGTGTGTTTCAAACACTTTCTTTAATTTCTTTTATTTGGATATTTTCATATAGTGTTTATACTATTTCACTCATAGTATTCAAGAACTGTTTTTTTCAATCATCATAATTCAGCTCAATGCATTTCGGGCAGGCCCTTCATCAGGGGACTTACATTCTGAAAGCATTAAACAAATCTTCAGTAAAACAGTGAAATAAATGCATATACAAAGTGTTAGACCTGTCGGCCCTTTGGGTGGTCCCTCCTCATCATTATTTATTTTGTCCCACTTTTGCCTCAAACCCTGTTGTAATTTTTCCTTTTTGGGAACCACCAGACTTTTTAGTGTTGATGCAGGGTCAGGGAGCCATTTTCCCTACCCCTGGAACTTCTGTCTGAGGGCCTGAGATACAAAATGGTGGCCACCCATTGTCACCTGAGAAATAGCCAGAACTCACTGGAACCTACTAGAACCTTCTCCAACATTCTAGAATCCTGGGATAGTGGGAGGCAGGTTTAGAATGTTGGGAAGCCTTCTCAGGGAGGCAGTTGGCAATTGGCACCTGACTGGAGAGGAGAGAGGACAGAGATTCAGAAGGAGGAAGGAGTGAGGCAGCAGGGGTGGAAACCAGTGCTTGGAGTGGGGTCCAGAAACCCACCCTTGATGCTAGTCCCTACTGACCAAGCCCAGCCTAGAGCCCTGTGTGGGACCAAGACCAGAAAAACCATCTTAAGGACCTGAACATTTGGAACAGGCCTTACAAAGGAAGAACAGCAAGTTCCTGACCTGTACAGCAGTGTCCTCCTGGAGTCCTGACGTCGAGAAGCCTGGAGACCTGGAGCCCGAGGTGGAGAAGCGGCGCTGACAGAAAGCAGACGTCGTACCCGGAGCCGCCAGAGGTCGAGAGAGGGCGCCGACGGAGGTCGTGGAGAGTCCCCGGAGGTCGAGTAGGAAGTCACCTGAGGTCGAGGTGAGGCGTCGACGGGGGAGTGAAGTCCGCCCTCCGGAGTCGCCGGAAACCAAGGTGAAGCGCGCAGGAGGTCGGGAGTGGAGGTCGCACTCCGGAGTCGCCTGAGGTCGAGGTGAAGCGCGCAGGAGGTCGGGAGTGGAGATCGCACTCCGGAGTCGCCGGAACCCGAGGTGAAGCCGACGGAGGTCGGGAGTGGAGGTCGCACTCCGGAGACACCCGGAAGCGGGGAGACCGTGACCCTTTGACGCCGGAACACGACATCGAGCCAAGGCCGCCCAGCGACATCGATCCGGAGCCGCCTCACGGCACCGACCCGGCGTCAGGTAAAGCAGATCGACGCGACATCGAACCGAAGCCGCCCAGCGACATCGAACCGGAACCGCCAGACGGCATCGACACGGTGTCAAGTGGAACAGATCGACGCGACATCGAACCGGAACCGTCTCACGGCGTCGACTCGGCGCCAGCGGAGCCGATATTCGCAGAAGGAACAGTAAGTGATAGAAAGGGCATCTGAGGCCCTGTGGAGCCCTAAAAAGACCATTCTAGGGGCTAGAGGGGTGTTAGGACCAGCCTGGGAGTGCTAGGGGGTGAACTGAGACTGGTGCAGGGACCTGTGTGAGGGACTGTGTAGTTGGGAGAGCCAGAACCTTAGGTTACCCTCATTCTACCTCAGCTTAGGCCCCAGCCTTGACCACTCTAGGTGGGACATCCCCAGGCCACCCCAGTGACCCCAAGCTGTACTTGGGCATAGTAAAACCAAACTACCTCATAAATGTGATCTGATTTGCAATTGTTATTGATTGCTTATATTATTTATTGAAGGCGTTTTATTTATTGTCTGACTGTATTTATTCCTGCATTGTATTTATTGTCTGACAGTATTTATTTGCCCTCTGTATTTATTGCACCCCTATTTATTCCTTGCTTATTTATGACCTGATCCTATTTATTGAAACCCCACTGTGGTATTATTTATTTGACCTGCTATTTTCAGGAAAAGTCTTATGGCATTGTATGTATGTTTTGAAACCTGCAACTAAGAGAAAATAAGATAAAGACAAACTGCTTTCTTTCATAATTTTTACGGTGTAGTGTCGTTTTTGGAACGGATGAACGCATGGTTATTGTGAGGGTGTGACGTACGCTTAACACGGTGCCTGTCTTCCTTACCGCTCGAGCCAAGCTACCACTGTGCTGGGAACCTGGTGACTGCTAACCCGGTTGCCCGGTTTCCAACATAAAATTGGTGTTCAGTGGTGGGATAGAGCTGTGCTTGCGTCCACTCGACAATAACTGTGGGTAGTCCATAGGCCTACACCGGGAGTTTTCTCCAAGCGGACTTCCTAATTTTGAGTTTTGTTTTTCCAAATTTACTTCTGGTGGTGGGAGGAGGTATTACAAAAGGTACCCCCCTGCATAGCTTCTGTAAGCAACTGTCTTCTATCCTGAGTGGGCAAAATGGAGTTTGTGTTGGAGGATGTGGAAACCTACACTGTGGCCCAACTCAGAGAGTTTTGTGAGCGAGAGGGGGTGTTTTGTCCCCAAGGTGCAAAGAAGGGTGAGCTCCAAACCAGCTTGAGGGCTTGGTGGGAGGCACGACGAGAAAGTAAGGCTGAAAAGGAGGACAGGGATGGAGAGACTGACCACGAGGGGGCTGGTTTGTACCAACCTGAGGTGGGGAACGTAGTAGAGGGGCCCAGAACACTTTCAAGGAAGGGCAGCAGTGTCTCTAGTGGCGGCTTATCAGAAGTAGAATTAACTGACCGGAGGGAGAAAAGACAGCTCACATGGAAGTTGGCGGAGCTGGAGAAAGAGAAGGAGGAACGGAGGATGGCTCACGAGTTGAGGCTCAAGGAGATGGATCTCCAGATCCTACGAGTCGGGGCACAAACTGTTCCTAATGGTGGCAGCAAAGACAGAGAAACCACCAGGGAACCCAAACCCTATCTGCCAAAAGACATAGTAGCTAGCTATAGTGCAGGGGATGATATCGCCAAGTGGCTAGCGGCCTACGAGGTCTCTCTAAGAGCCCATGGGGTTCCAGAGAAATATTGGGGAGGGGGATTGTATAAATACATGCCTCCAGCTGGCAGGGATACATTATTGGCCCTGGAGCAGGATGAGCAGACCCACTACCCCACCATGAAAGTGGCGCTCGTAAGAAAGTTTGGACTAACACCCGAGAAGTACAGACAGAAGTTCCGGGGTAGCCACAAACTGGGCACACAGAATTGGGTGGATTTCCTGGACTATGCAAAGAAGACATTAGAGGGTTGGATACAGGGCAGCGAGGTGAGGGACTACGAGGCGTTGTTTGATTTGATGTTGAAGGAACACCTGCTCGAAAAATGTTTCCCCGAACTGCGTCAACACCTGGTGGATAGCAAGCTGACCAAACCCCGGAAGCTTGCTGAGGAGGCGGACATTTGGGCTAGTACCCGGGTGTCCACAAGGGGGACTGGAGGGGACTCTCAAAAGACCGGACAGGGCGCCCCCCAGAAGAAAGAGGGGGGGGAAAAGAAAACGGAGTTCTCTAAAGGCCCCCAAAATAGTTTCCAAGGGAAGGGAACAGGATTCACCCCTAGGGCTAACCCACCCAGAAACCCTAATCCTGGCCAGAGTCAGCAGCCAAGGGTTGTCCATTGCTACGAGTGCGGTGGTGTCGGACACTATAAGGGAGATGTGAAGTGCCCGAAAAGACCACCCCCTCCCATCGGAGGAAAGGCCCCCGGAGTAGCTAGTGTAGTGCTCGGGGAGGAGATGCCCTTAGATAAGGGAAGGGAGTGGGCGGGTGTCACTTTAGTGTCCCTGGGAGAACGGGAGATGGTTCCTAAGATCCAGGTGCCCGCAAATACCACAAAGTATGGGCAGTGGGTCACCATCAACGGCCAAAGAGGGGAGGCTCTGAGAGACACAGGAGCCAGTATGACTATGGTACGTAGTCAACTGGTGTCTCCAGAGCAGGTGATTCCCAATGTACTCCACCCTGCCGCGATGGCTGACGGCAGAATGGGCCACTATCCGGTGGCCGAGGTTCCATTTGAATGGGAAGGGGTTGCAGGTTCACTTCGAGTTGCCGTAAGCCCTGCCGTGCCAGTTGATTGTCTGTTGGGGAATGACATGGAGCATAATGCTTGGAAGGAGGTGGAATACCGGACTCATGCTGAGATGCTGGGTACACCTAACTGGGCCTGTGTCAGGACAGGGTCTACGACTACCCGGAGGGGGAGTTCGTTTAGGCTGGAGCCTGGAACAAAGGCACAGCCGGCTGCTGATCAAGGGAAGAACCGAGGACAGGAGGAGCCTGCCTTGGCATCCGCGCCCCGTGAGACGGATAGGCCACCGGAGGTGGTGGACCAGGAGTCCGCGGAGGGGGATGTTACCGAACTGGGGAACCTACCCATCCCGGCCGAGTGGCACGTGGAGGGAGGGCCGACCAGGGAGGAATTCTGCAAGGGCCAGAGGGAGTGCCCTACCCTTGAGGGACTGAGGCGACAGGCCGAAGCCCAGGCAGCAGGGAACGTTGAGGGGAACTACAACATTTACTGGGAGGATGGCCTCCTCTACAGTGAACCCAAGGCACCCATGCACAGATCATCACGGGCCTTGGTAGTCCCTCAACGTTACCGAGCCTTTCTCTTGGAGTTGGCTCATGAGATCCCCTTGGCCGGACACCTGGGGCAAGACAAGACCTTTGCCCGTCTTGTCCCACACTTTTATTGGCCTCAAATGAAAGTGTCGTCCGACACCTACTGCCGGACATGTGTGTCTTGTCAAGCCAGTGGGAAAACAGGGGTGAAGCTGAAAGCTCCCCTGGAACCACTTCCTGTCATTAGCACCCCCTTTGAAAGGGTGGGCATTGACATTGTGGGTCCGTTAGATCCGCCTACTACAGCTGGTCACAGGTTTATCCTGGTTTTGGTGGATCATGCCACACGGTACCCAGAGGCAATACCTCTGAGGACCATTACCGCACCTGTTGTGGCTAGGGCCCTGATGGGAATCTTTACCCGAGTGGGTTTTCCCAAGGAAGTTGTGTCCGACAGGGGGACCAACTTCATGTCAGCATACATGCGGGCCATGTGGAAGGAGTGTGGAGTGACCTACCGGTTCACCACTCCTTACCATCCCCAGACCAATGGTCTGGTGGAGAGGTTCAATAAAACCTTGAAAGGCATGATCAGAAGTCTGCCTGAAAGCCTGCGGAGGAAATGGGACGTCCTCCTACCCTGTCTTTTGTTTTCTTACAGGGAAGTGCCACAGAAGGGAGTGGGCTTCAGCCCCTTCGAGCTTTTGTATGGGCACCCTGTGCGTGGACCTCTCAGCCTGGTGAGAGACGGATGGGAAAGAACTCCCAGAAAGCTTCCCCAGGACGTGGTGAGCTACATGCTGGCCTTCCGGAGCCAAATGGCTAAGTTGTGGAATGAAGCTTCTGACAACTTGGAAGCCAGCCAAGCAGTGATGAAGGCGTGGTACGACCACAATGCTCACCCGGTGGAGTTGGAGCCTGGCCAGAAGGTGTGGGTGATCGAACCAGGAGAGCTTAGAGCCCTCCAGGATCGCTGGTCAGGACCCTTTGAGGTGTTGGAGAAGAAGGGTAAGGCTACCTACTTGGTGGATCTTAAGGCCCCTCGCCAGCCCCTACGGGTGCTGCATGTCAACCGCCTCAAACCCCACCATGAGAGGCCCGAAGTCATATTGCTGATGGTGACTGACGGAGCAGAGGACGTGGAAAGCGAGCCTCTCCCCGACTTATTTGCGTCTCAAGAAAAGGATGGGTCGGTGGAGGGAGTGATTCTCTCCCCATCCCTAACTCCTGAACAGCAGGAGGACTGCCGCCAGGTCCTGGGGCAGTACTCTTCGTTGTTCTCCCTTGTTCCGGGTAGGACTCACCTGTGCATCCATGACGTGGACACAGGAGACAGCCCACCTGTGAAGTCAAAGATCTACCGGATGACAGACAAGGTGAAGGCCAGCATTCACAGTGAAGTCACTAAGATGCTGGAGCTAGGAGTGATTGAACCTTCTAGCAGCCCCAGTCCGGTGGTGTTAGTACCAAAAGCTGCACCACCGGGGGCCCAGCCGGAACTGAGGTTCTGTGTGGACTACCGGGGACTGAATTCAGTAACCAAGACTGATGCTCATCCGATCCCGAGGGCGGATGAACTGATTGACCGGCTGGGAGCTGCCCAATATCTAAGTACCTTTGACCTTACTTCCGGGTACTGGCAGATCTCTCTGACTGATGGAGCTAAGGAAAGGTCAGCCTTCTCCACGCCCAAGGGCCACTACCAGTTCTGCGTGATGCCCTTTGGGCTCAAGAACGCACCTGCCACGTTTCAGCGTTTGGTGAACCAGATCCTCACTGGAATGGAGAGTTTCTCTGCTGCTTATCTGGACGACATTGCCGTCTTCAGTAACAGCTGGGAGGATCATTTGCGTCACCTGCAAGCTGTTCTCCAGGCCCTGAAACAAGCTGGATTGACGATCAAGGCCAGTAAATGCCAGATCGGGCAGGGGTCGGTAGTGTACCTTGGACACTTGGTGGGTAGGGGAGCGGTGCAACCCCTCCAGGCGAAGATCGAGGCTATCATGGCCTGGGAACCCCCCAAGACTCAGACTGAGGTCCGAGCTTTTCTGGCTCTCACCGGATATTACCGCCGCTTCGTGAAGGGGTATGGTACCCTTGTGGCCCCCCTCATGGAGCTTACGTCCAAGAAACAACCTCGACGGGTAGTCTGGACGGAGGCTTGTCAGCAGGCCTTTGTGACACTGAAGCAAGCCATGTGCGAGGCCCCGGTCCTAAGGGCCCCAGACTTTTCCAAGGAGTTCATTGTCCAGACGGATGCATCGGAACATGGCATTGGGGCAGTGTTATCGCAACTCAATGAAGAGGGTCTGGATCAACCCGTGGTCTTCCTATCCCGGAGACTACTTCCCAGGGAACAGAAGTGGAGTGCAATAGAGCGTGAAGCCTTTGCAGTGGTATGGGCTCTGAAGAAGTTTCGGCCATACCTGTTTGGCTCGCACTTCCTAGTTCAGACCGACCACAGACCCCTTCGTTGGCTGATGCAGATGAAGGGGGAGAATCCCAAGTTGCTAAGGTGGTCTATCTCCCTACAGGGAATGGACTTTCAGGTGGAACATCGGCCTGGAGTGGACCACGCCAATGCAGACGGTCTCTCAAGGTATTTCCGCCTTAGTGATGAGAACTCCCAAGGGGTTGGGTAGCTCTCCCCACTTTCAGCTGGGGGGGACGCGTGTTAGACCTGTCGGCCCTTTGGGTGGTCCCTCTTCATCATTATTTATTTTGTCCCACTTTTGCCTCAAACCCTGTTGTAATTTTTCCTTTTTGGGAACCACCAGACTTTTTAGTGTTGATGCAGGGTCAGGGAGCCATTTTCCCTACCCCTGGAACTTCTGTCTGAGGGCCTGAGACACAAAATGGTGGCCACCTATTGTCACCCGAGAAATAGCCAGAACTCACTGGAACCTACTCCAACATTCTAGAATCCTGGGATAGTGGGAGGCAGGTTTAGAATGTTGGGAAGCCATCTCAGGGAGGCAGTTGGCAGTTGGCACCTGACTGGAGAGGAGAGAGGACAGAGATTCAGAAGGAGGAAGGAGTGAGGCAGCAGGGGTGGAAACCAGTGCTTGGAGTGGGGTCCAGAAACCCACCCTTGATGCTAGTCCCTACTGACCAAGCCCAGCCTAGAGCCCTGTGTGGGACCAAGACCAGAAAAACCATCTTAAGGACCTGAACATTTGGAACAGGCCTTACAAAGGAAGAACAGCAAGTTCCTGACCTGTACAGCAGTGTCCTCCTGGAGTCCTGACGTCGAGAAGCCTGGAGACCTGGAGCCCGAGGTGAAGAAGCGGCGCTGACAGAAAGCAGACGTCGTACCCGGAGCCGCCAGAGGTCGAGAGAGGGCGCCGACGGAGGTCGTGGAGAGTCACCGGAGGTCGAGTAGGAAGTCACCTGAGGTCGAGGTGAGGCATCGACGGGGGAGTGAAGTCCGCCCTCCGGAGTCGCCGGAAACCAAGGTGAAGCGCGCAGGAGGTCGGGAGTGGAGGTCGCACTCCGGAGTCGCCTGAGGTCGAGGTGAAGCGCGCAGGAGGTCGGGAGTGGAGATCGCACTCCGGAGTCGCCGGAACCCGAGGTGGAGCTGACGGAGGTCGGGAGTGGAGGTCGCACTCCGGAGACACCCGGAAGCGGGGAGACCGTGACCCTGTGACGCCGGAACACGACATCGAGCCAAGGCCGCCCAGCGACATCGATCCGGAGCCGCCTCACGGCACCGACCCGGCGTCAGGTAAAGCAGATCGACGCGACATCGAACCGAGGCCGCCCAGCGACATCGAACCGGAACCGCCAGACGGCATCGACACGGCGTCAAGTGGAACAGATCGACGCGACATCGAACCGGAACCGTCTCACGGCGTCAACTCGGCGCCAGCGGAGCCGATATTCGCAGAAGGGACAGTAAGTGGTAGAAAGGGCATCTGAGGCCCTGTGGAGCCCTAAAAAGACCATTCTAGGGGCTAGAGGGGTGTTAGGACCAGCCTGGGAGTGCTAGGGTGTGAACTGAGACTGGTGCAGGGACCTGTGTGAGGGACTGTGTAGTTGGGAGAGCCAGAACCTTAGGTTACCCTCATTCTACCTCAGCTTAGGCCCCAGCCTTGACCACTCTAGGTGGGACCTCCCCAGGCCACCCCAGTGACCCCAAGCTGTACTTGGGCATAGTAAAACCAAACTACCTCATAAATGTGATCTGATTTGCAATTGTTATTGATTGCTTATATTATTTATTGAAGGCGTTTTATTTATTGTCTGACTGTATTTATTCCTGCATTGTATTTATTGTCTGACAGTATTTATTTGCCCTCTGTATTTATTGCACCCCTATTTATTCCTTGCTTATTTATGACCTGATCCTATTTATTGAAACCCCACTGTGGTATTATTTATTTGATCTGCTATTTTCAGGAAAAGTCTTATGGTATTGTATGTATGTTTTGAAACCTGCAACTAAGAGAAAATAAGATAAAGACAAACTGCTTTCTTTCATAATTTTTACGGTGTAGTGTCGTTTTTGGAACGGATGAACGCATGGTTATTGTGAGGGTGTGACGTACGCTTAACACGGTGCCTGTCTTCCTTACCGCTCGAGCCAAGCTACCACTGTGCTGGGAACCTGGTGACTGCTAACCCGGTTGCCCGGTTTCCAACACAAAGTATCCAGCAAACATTTACAATGTCACTTCCATAATACTAGCGAAAAAAGTAGCCGCTGAGTTATCATAGGTGATGACAGGTTAACGGAAAGGACGCCGGGCGACAAAATGAAACTGTGCTTTTGTTGCATTACGTTAAGCTCGGGTGTTCTGAGATTAAACGAAAACGACGGTAAAGTGTGTCCCAAAGTGAACGGTGAGGTGCACAACTTAAAAAAGTTCTAATGAGCGAATTTTCGAAGTGACCTTAAGATCATGCACGATCGTGACTGTTGAAAAGTTCATGCGAGGTTTCTGTGACAAAAAGTGAATTAGCGGTGCGTCTCCATTTATAAACACTTCGCAAAGAATTGTGACTTCTGACCTTTCTAGTTCGTTTCACTACCGTCCAAAATAACATTCATTCTAGATGGTGGCGGAACGTCAAAAGTATACTTTCTGTTGAAAAGAAAGTCACATGTATGGTAATGAGTATTACGAGCGTGCAAACGCGCGAAAATTAATCACAGTGATTTAGAGTGCCGGTGGCTGTAACAACGACAGTCGTCATATCATAAAAACTTACCGCGGTGTTTCGATTCAACTGTGTTCCGCTGAAGAAATTCCCGTTCGTAAAGTGTCACTCATAGTCATTGAAATGTCACTAATAATTAAACTGAAATTATGAAAATGTCACACAGAACAATCTGAAACCTTGGCAACAATGCTTCAGAGGTAATCGACACTGTCTGCAAGACAGTTCCTTTACTGCAGTCCAAAGAGGTAGCCAGGCTAGTCAGAACTTAAAATGCTAGTGAAGATCAGGGAATGTTATTTCCCACCTGGGCCACATTTCATGGCAGTAATGTGTTATTTCTTAAGCACCTTTAACGCCCATATCTATGCAGCATGCAGTTTGTGAATAATTTCCAATTTCGATTTGGTTAATTTGCTGTACCTTAATCCGGGTCCATAGTCACGCCTCTTAGAAAGGGTTCCTAATTGCTTCTTCGGAGATGCCACTTTCACAGTTGCCCCCACCCCTTCACCTTTTTCATCCGATTTAAAGCACTGATTTTACCAAACTCGATGCGTATTTTACATTGGTCAAGGACCTACAAACCTTATTAATCTCCCTTTATTACATGCACTACTTTCTACTTATATTCACTCACATCCTAAATTAACCTTTTTTTCAGTAACACCTGCTGCACGTTACCTCTGCCAGCCCCCTGTGGAGGTAAGGGGCGCTGTTCTGGGGTCACCTGTCTCGAGGGTCATATAACACAGTCGAAGGCGAAGCAACACTTGAATGCCTCACCTGAAAGGACTGCTGAAGAATGCAAAAAACAGCCGCGGAGGAGACTAAGTCGGAGAACGATATGCACGAAGCTCGGCTTTCTCATGGCTCTAGGACCTCCTTCATCTCCGCCTGTTCCCGTCAGCTGGCCGAGCAGTTGCAGTCAGAGTTAATCTCGAGGCGCAAGGTTGCATCCATGGCTTCGTGCTATACGGCCGTTACCGCACGTGGTGTTTCCGGTTTGAAATATTTCCCGCGCACCTACGAGGACAAAGCCCAACGTGCATGCGTATGCGCGTCCTGACCGGCGGCCATAGTTGGAACAGGCTAGAAGACTCCGCCTTGTACGGAAAGTTGCTGTGTCACAGCTACGTCGCACAGTAAGCTTCTTTACACCTCCATTGAACATGGCGTGCGTTTAGATTCCTATTTTACCTTGAGGTGTGAACTCGTTCGTCTCGTGATGATATGCGCGTTAGTTGTGCCCCAAAATAATCCCATGTCGCTACATCTGAAGGTGGTGAGCAGTAATCGTAGTCTAGCTGTACTGTAAAACGTTCTAGTCCCTTTAGGGCAGGTTCGAGCTAAAAAAAAAAAAATGCATACACACATTCCATAGTATTCTTTGCTAGTCGAAGACACCTATCGTATTTCGTTCATGCTTCTTCTAGGTTTACACTCTGATTGAAAGGATAAACTATCTAAGGAATCCAAATCCCAGAAATGTATTTGTTAAAATCCGGAGTTTACAGTGAAGTTTAAAGCACATTTTCCAAATAGGTATTTACTTCAATTCTAGCCAGTAAGTACATTTTACACGTATTTTAATATTTACTGAACGGATCTCAACACAAACCTAAATTAAGAGATGTAATCAATTGCACCCGCATCAATAATCCTTATTCAGTAGACTTCATACAGCATATCAAGTTTTAAGGTATTTCTAACACATATTGTTTTGTACAGCATGGATATATCGTCTACTGTACGTTCTAGAGATATGGGTATAAAGGTTATTTAAAAGATCACACCAATGGTTTTCAGATGCAGATTTATTAAGTCTTCTAGGACTGTGAATGCATTGAGTAGGGAAGGTCATATGCTGGTATTTCAGTGCAGCCTAGTGTCTAAAACGGTTGCTGGTTAGTATGATGGTACTGGCAGACACAAAGAAAGCTCTAAGTACCCTCAAAAGCACACTTCCAAGATTCAACTCACACTTCCTCCTTATCCACAATGTTCCTATCTCATGCAGGGCCATATGTAGGTGGGCTAATACCGGTCGGTAACGGCCGAAAATCGGTAAATTTCCTGTTACCGACCGGTATTTAGCCCTTTGCGATGTAGGAGGCTGGATTTAAGGATTCGGTAATTTACCGAATCGTTAAGGAATCGGTAAATTACCGAACCCTTAAATCCTATGTAGGGAGCGCTCAAGTGAGTGCATTTTTGGTTTAAGGATTCGTTATTTACCACCAACTACAAGTTGGTGGTAAATACCGAATACCTTTCCAAAAGCAATTTTGTGCTTTGTTAAAAGTGCCATGTGGCAGACATACATGCACTTAGGGCATGTATGTGCGCCACATGTGCACACATGCACAATTCAGGGGTGCAACAGGGTGTCAAAGTGACACCCTGCAACCCTTGAATATTTACCGAAATCGGTAATAGTGAATGGCTTCCCATTCATACCTATGGGCCTCCAATGGGAAGGTATTTCTTATTACCGATTCGGTAAATACCAAATCGGTAATAACGAATATTACCGAATCAGTAAAATTTACCGATTGTTTACCTACATTCTATTTACCGATTCTTAAATACCGAATCGTAAAATTCGGTATTTAGGAGTCTGTAAATAGAAATTACCTACATATGGCCCGCAGTGTTCTAACTACCGATTTTGGGGACAGACTGACGAAATGTACAGCAGTATAACGCCTACCATTTAACTCCTTCCGTGCTCATGACGGAACCACGCCGTCATGAGCCACGGTTGCCGTGTGCTCATGACGGAGTGACATTTGACATTTATGTGACATTTATGCTCCCACATTGGCTGCCATTGAAGTGGAACAATTTCAGACTGGAAACCTCTAAAAGCAAGCCAATAGTGTGTTATAAAATCAGCTTTATTAGCATATATGCAACATTGGTAATTGCTATTTATAATAATAAAAAAAAACTGTAAAAAGCCAGCCCTGAGATAAACCGAGCTACATTACTCAAGGAGCTTGGTGCGAGATGTGTCGAAACAAGTTGTTGTTCACAAGAGACATTCGGCTGGAGATAGATGAGTGAGAGATGCAGGGTAAAATTAACAGAGAAAGCAGTGGTGGGTGACTTAAAATGGAAGAGAAAGGGAAAGTGTAAGACCAGAGACAACTTTTGGGTGAAGAAAATAAACAAGAAGAACTGCACAAAGGAAAATAACTGAGAACTGGAGGGAAAGGATGGTGCAGAGCAGAGATAGAATAAAAGGGCTGGGCGAGAGCTTAAGAAGAGCTGAGCGGAGAAACCAGAGGAAGAGGAGCTAAAGAAAAAACAGAAAAGCTGAGGGGAGTAGAAGAACCAAATATAGAGGGGAAAAAAGAGTTGGAGAACAGTTGTAGCAAATGGAGTAAGCATAGAGAAGGGCCTGAAAGGTGTAAAAGCAGTCAACTTAACATCTAAATGATGAGGAACCAAGTAAGCCATCGAGGGTTTCAACCGTATGATGTACAGCTAAGATCTATCTGAAGCGAGGTGGCAAGGATAAAGACCACTCCTTGGGAGCGAGAACCTTGAGAACTTCCTACCAAATATGAGCTTCTGAATCGTCTCCTCTGTAATGTTTAAATACCCCGATTGACAGCTGGTTACTAAGACCACATCATCCGTCTTTGGACTACTGTATAATTTACTCTTGATTTGTTTTTCCAGTCTGCTTCATTGATGATCAAATCAGTACAGCTATCGCTTCTCAAGTAGCTCCTACCTTCCCAAGTCAACAGCAGGTTCACATAAAACACTCCAAAATGAGAAAGAGCCGCAGTTACTGGATTCCACTTTGATTGTGGCAACTGAACAATTTCTGAAGTTTTTAGGCTGACAAATGTGGGTGAATGAGGCAATGAATGGAAGTATGAGTGCAATGGAGTGAGAGACTGAGTGTATGAATGGATGTATGGGCAAGTTTATAGCTGGAGGAGTGGGTTTATTGGATAGTTGTATGGATTAGTGAGTGCATGAACAGATTTCTGAATATTTGAAACTGTAGACAAGTTGATAGATGTATGTGTGGATGAGCGGGGATACAGGTGAATCAATAGGCGTTTTTGGTTCCCTTCTCCTGTCACAGTCCATAATGTGCCTGGAACAGGATGCCATATTCCGTCTATCGCATAAAGGGTTCACTTAAGTGGATGATATATTTGAAAGGCAGCACTTCACAAATCCACAATAAAGACTTAGTAACAGAGTAGCTGCACAGGGTCCAGTTTTGGGGAAGTTGTCTAGGAAGGCAGCACATGCTTCACCAGGAGGGGGTTCTTTACATGGAGTCCTAGCAAATTAGAATATTTCATTGGAAATGGGCAGCATTGTTCTTGGTGAGCAGTAGAAGCATTTCCTGGGGGTGTACTTATGGAGGTGGTATCATCAGCAGACCGTAGCCATACCTATGATGATCTTACCGACACTAACGTTCTGCAGGTGCAGTCCCAGTTCTCTCTGTTAATCCCACCTTCAGTTCACAGTGGGCCTCGGGCCAGTTTTTTCAACTCCATAGTAAAGCAGAACAGTCTCATGCGCGTGTAAACGCTTCAAAAGCTTACTGTGCTTTGTTGTTGAATGTACATCAGATCCCTAGGAAGAACACAGGTATGTGCACTCTTTCGTGAGGACCTGGACAGGTGAAAAAGGGCACCAACCCAGTAGAAAGAGATATACTCCTGGAAACGGAGATAGTTCTCCTCTTGAAAATGTTAAAATCCATCTTCTGCATGTAGTCAAAACACTCGGGGAGGGGACAAAGTAACACTTTGAGCAGGGCTTGCATCACGAAAGTTATGCAAAACCAGCACTGTGTTGTATTTTGAATTACTTTCCTACACAAATCCGGACTTGCATGAGTAGCCATGACGTAAGCAAACTAATGCTACACACTTTGCCCAAGGGGCGTTCCATGTGTGTTCACATGCAACTGCCCATATGTATTGATGCAAAGCACTATCTAGCTAGAAAAAGTAATACAGGTTTTGGACCAAAAATTGATCCCTCTTTGAGGCAGGCATGAAAGTTCAAGAAACGTGTTTTGCTCTCAAAACTTTTTCAACTTTGCATATGTCTTGCACTCTTATATGCCTCTGCACCCTCAGTGAAAAAAGCCACCAACCAAGTAGACTCCATAAATGTGGTGACACAGCTGCATATGGCCAGGAGACAGAGTGCAGCTTTTCCTGTCCTCACTCACATACCCAGTTTCATCAAAACTGCCTGCTGCAATCGAGTCATTAATTCTCATACCACTTGACCCATTGTAGGCTTTTGGGATCACACACTGACCATTGTACTTACTACAATTGCTTCACTTTGAATCGCTAAGATGACACAAAAGTGGTTCTCCTCCTAGCTATCTGAACTCTTTTGCTATCCCATGGTGTTCATACGTTTCTATCTAATCCCTCGCATGTAATCTCCTAAGCCTTTGTCCTGGGTACCCTTTTTTCTTCTGACCATCAATGCTTTCAGCAGCAATCTTCACATTTAGTTTCTTATGCCAGTTCATGTTGACGATACCAAAATCATGTTAAAATTAGAGGAGAGCTAGGAACAAGCTCAAAGTAGCATAGGAACGCTTTCTGGCAACTTCTTTTAAATTATCAAAAATAATCCATGGATTTTTTCCTTAGGTGAAAAATCGTACGTTTTAAATGGACTTTTCATATGTACACATTGGTTCAAGTACACTTCCTGACAGGTTTTTCACAGAACACCCCTCTTGTCAAAGCTAAAAAGTGGTCTGACCAATCAGCGTTGTCCTTTTAATTGGCGCAAGAGGGCCTGACAAAGGATCCTTACTAATTTTATTTCAGAGCAATCTAGGGTGAATGGCCTTGAAGAACAGAGAACAAGTCACTTGGACCATAATTTTTATTCTCTAGTTTCAAAGTCTGCAGTCCTATTGTTTATGGTTGTATTTATTTGTGTCTTTAAATTTGCACACGGCATTCCACAAGTCGGTGTACGGTTTACATATTTGTCCTCATTAAAGTGAAGTAGATCTTACTCAACATTAAGATTAGCTAGTTTATTTTTGTGGGCAAGCTTACTAGTTGGTACTCAATGTGACCGAAATGAAAACGATCAAACCAGAAGTAATCTGTAAAGCAGAGTGGTATAACTCCTGCAATCCTCTAGTTCTAGTTGATTAGCCATCAAAAACCAGATTACAGACGATTAACATTTATCCAGGAGTTGTTTGGGATGGCCAACACATTCTTTTCTATCTCTTCCAAATAGTTGGAAGGTCTACTGCAGGCCTTCAATATTAATCAAACGGAGAAGTTATAATGCCTTTGATAGTGTGCGATGTACCAAGCAGCATGTTTTCCTCATTACCAGAATGAGATCGTAATTATGTGTCATCTAACCTTTTCTGGAGAAAACACGAAAATATAGGACATCATAGCATCTGATGGGTATCAAAGTATAGAGGAGCGATTAAGACAAATAGACAAAAGCCTCGAGGACCTGTGCCGCCTTCGGTTCAACATTGTGAGGCTTTTATACGCCTGGTAATATCTTTGGAGGAACATGTCCAACAAAAGTAACACATATTAACAAACGTAGCGATAACATGGGTAGTATAAACAAATGAGACTCTAGAAGTGTTTGCGCTGTTGACTTTTTTTAATTAGGGCTTATAGCAACCATCAATACATAGGCACTCGCACACATTTTGTCATGGACCAGAATACACTATGGGGTGTGACCAAGGGTCACATTGAAGCCAATAAAGGCTTATAAGCACAAAAAATGTGCAAAGGAAACTTGAATCACTGAGCACATTCATGAGATTTTTTTTCACACTACCCCGATACCAATTAGGATCCCAAACCCTTTAAAAGAAATATATCTGATTGGACAGCGAGTATGGCATGCCATACCCAAATATCAGTCACTTTACAACGTTTGGAAGATACCCTTCAGGGCCTGGGATCACTACCATTGGTGGGGCAAGTATACAAAGGGAGTGGTTTGATTATCCTATTGGAATTTAAATACTATGGAGACAACATTGCTAAACAGTATCCACCAAGCAGTAAACACCTGTTCCATTACCCAGAGAAAAGGACTCGCAGTCTTCGGCTTTTATAATCTCTTATTTTATTGCACTAGGATTGCTTAGAAAAAGTTGACTTAAGCTAGTCG
This sequence comes from Triturus cristatus, assembly GCF_964204655.1. Classification (NCBI taxonomy): domain Eukaryota; kingdom Metazoa; phylum Chordata; class Amphibia; order Caudata; family Salamandridae; genus Triturus; species Triturus cristatus. The sequence continues at coordinate 166,542,113 of NC_140595.1, read as the reverse complement.
GTGCTATAAAAGGAACCTTGGTGGGACCCGCAAGATGGGTAATTTATTGTGGTAGGTAACCACCCCCCCCCCTCCTGCCAGCTAGATGCAAGTGAGAAAGTTTCAGACATGGCAAAATATGCTTGTATCTAAATTCCTTACATGCCCACCATCCATGGGAAATGCGTTGCATGGGCCTCAACCCACTCAAGGTGTGGTGTAGCAAACAAGTTGAAAACTGAAACCAGAGGAAGCTGGGTTGCAGACAGTTAATGCATTGTGATGTACCGTTGTTTAAAGGGGAGTCTTCAACTCTTTTTTCTTAAATTGAAGCAGCGGTGGGGCAGGGTGGATACAGGGACGTTGTTCCAGATCCTAGGTGCATAGACTGAAATGACCCGCTTTCTTCTTTTTAATCCATTTTACACGTATTAATCTGCAGTCTGATGGTGCCCTGCAAACAGGTGTGCCGACGTCCATCAGAGAGCTTGTCTGCACAATAAATGGGTTTGAAGATTGTGCAGGCCACCACCAAAGGAAGCCAATGGAGTGCCATCTGGATGGAGGTGATGTGATCAATTTCTTCAGGTCGTGGATGAATCATGCTCGGCCATGTATGCCACTAAGGGGTGCCAGTATGGAGTCTTGGGGGGTGATGGAATAGGGCAGCATCACCATCCACATACAGGCGTAAGAGGGCTTAAATTGCAGATCTGAAGTCCCTTTACGGAAGAAATGGTTTGACTGTTTATTTTGGCAATTTGCTCCTTGAAGGCAAGATGATACCCATCATAAATTCAAATGACTTGGATTTGATGACAGGTTTGAAAAGGTCAAGGTTCATGTCATTGTGTCAGGTTTGTACTGTGTTTTTTATCTTGGAGGGGGGTTGAGCATCCCGTGCTCGCTGGACATTCAGGTCTTGATGTGCAAGCAGTGGTTGAAGCATTGGTTGTCTGAAGCAGAAGATACTTCCACGTAGTTTAAATCATCGGCATATTGGTGAATCTTTATGTATTTTCCAAGGTCAGTAGTTGGGAGTACCATAAATTGGTTCATAATAACATCTGTTTACAATGCTTAGAAACTTTATCCAATGCTGTACAAAACATTATTTCTAGTAAGTTTAAAATGTTGCCAAGACATTATGTTCTCTACCAAGTTTTGTGGAAGGGGCAAATGTCCAAGGCATCCTTGCTTAGTGGCTAACGAAATCAGTTGTATTTGTTTACAGCCTGTAAAACTGGTTGAATGTACACTTTATCACTACCTCTAGACTGTACTTTAACTTATTGGACCATCACAAAGGTTTTAGGACAGTCTGCAGCTGGGTGAGGACTGCTTCTCTAGGTGTTTGCATTGCTTATTATGAATTTCTATGGTTAAACCACGTTCCAAAAGATGGGTTGAGCAGAACACACACTGTTGAGCACCATAATTTAGGTGTTGTGCACTTCTTAATCACATTTATACTGTAAATAAAGGCTGCCTCCTTCACAGGCACCTCTGCACAACCAGTGGATGGGCAGTAACACGAGGAGATAAACACACTAGACTATGCCGAGGGCACTTTAACTGGCAATCTTACTGGAATTGGATTGCTGCAACTAAAATACCTAGCAAGTACAGAAGAGATCATTGCTTACTGCAAACATGAGGAATAACAAGTGGGAAGGGATTAAAGTTATACTAAAGATGAATGCTAGAAAAGATTAGGCACAAATCACTAAGGGACGCCTGTGGTCAATATTGCACTCTCGAAAAAGAGTAGAAAGTCAACTGACAATGGGAAATTCAACACATGACAAGCCCTATTGCCTCTTCGACAAGTTGTGGATGCCATTGGACAGAAAGTACTGATCTGGAAGACAAAATGGATAGCACCATAAGAGGTAACTAGAATGTGGAAGACAAACAAAAAAGGTGAGAGGACGTACAGGTTGCTGTCCAGCAAAATCACCCTCCTTTGTTTTCCACCTCCAGTCTGATGTCTGGGTGAATATTTACATGGCAGGGAATCAGCAGTCAGAAGTACCCTTCAGAACGAGCAGTTCTATACTTTTTTTTAAGTTCCCAGTATTGCTTTCTTCCATAACACGATTGAAGTCATGAAGCACTAGGCTGAGAATCTTGAAGGACCCCACTATAGGCCAAGCAATTCGCCTGATAGGAGACTAATTTCGTACTGTAGTATGCCGAGCATAGTTAGGTTGAGGATGCTCCTTAAGTATACAAATGAACTATAAGCTCGTGCCACAGCTGTATACTTGCCAACTTTTTTTTATAGCTTCATGAAAAGTTCAACATTAAGGTTTTTAAAGCAGGTTATGTAGATGGTGTTTAAAACCGGTATGCACCATATGTATCTGTGCCATCTATGGCACACATTTGAAGCCATTGTCATTCCAGCCACCACCAATTCAGCAGATTACCTATAAACAAATAAACCCACTTGCCTTAGAGGTGGCTGAAAGGCGTGCAGAGCCAACATATTGCTGGGAGGTACACATTTCAGAGCAACCGTAAAATAGTGCCCAGCTGTGAATAGTTGAGCTACAAGCTTTGAGAACACTTAGGTTGAGCCAAGCCTTCAGCACCAAAGCCAGGTACCCGGCAGGCAACTGAAAATGCTGATCTACATGTTGTCAAACTAAATCTCACACGATCCATCCAAAAATTCATTTTTAGGTCCAAGCCCACCAAACAGCTTACTAACGACATTCTGACAGATTCCCTGGAAATGCATCCTTCACGTGGTTTACCACTGTCTTTTGGTTTTGTAACTCACATTTGCTTGCTTTGCATTCACTGTCTATTTATTTGGGATATCCAGCTTGAGTTAGTCCTCCTCCTGTATTCTTTGACAGCTCGCTTTCTGTAAACAGGCCTTCAAATAGTTACTTTTGCTGTGCATTCAAAGACGGGGGCCAAATGCCAGACTGTCACCCGAGGGAGCTTAGTGTTTACTTTTCTTTCTGGCTTTAAAGTGAGGGGATTTTTGTGCCAATTCTGGCTGGGTACCCTGTAGAATTTATTTTTCCCAGCATGCAACACGATTTAAATGCCTGTGGAATTATTTCAGAATATAAACGTTGAAAGCACAAATAAAGCCCTTTTTTTTTTTGCAACTCTGAAGAGTGGTGGAACATTGGACTATGATCAAATCAATACCCTTGGTGATGCCATTTCCAACCATTGTGCGTGGGTCAGTGCTAGTAGTAAAACCGCACGTCAGTGGAAATGTAATGATCCTTTTGATTGAAAAAGTGTTGTCTGTAATTGCAGCGCGCTACCAGACCATGCATACCCCACACCACTACGTCCCTGCTCCACTCTGACCCTTTAGCCCATGCTACACTGCTTTACACCCCTCCACGTCTCTCAATGACACTTAGCCATTTTACTACACCACTCCATACCCTTCTACGACAGTCTGCTTTACAACACTGTCACTGCACAGCAATTTACTCCACTCTTATATTTAACCAACTGAGCCATGCTGGTCTACAACATGGCTAACATTAGCTCATGCATAGGCAAGACTTATTGGCTTTTCTTAATTCTTGTTAAATCAGACACAGGCCTTTAACAAAGAGCTGCTGCAATCACATCGAGAAGTCGATAAAATACAAAACTAGCGTCAGTAGGGGAGAAAAACTTGGCTTGCTCTGGGCATGCAAGTCACAACAGCGTGGTCAAGTAGTGGGCACTATGAACATCCAAAGTGATCTTTCACACTGCCTCGATCCATTTAACTTAGGAAACTGCAACTAAAATGTATTAACACTGTCATGGCTTTATTCAAAACACAGTTCCACATAATCGGTTACTTGGAAGTTTACGGAAAAAACACTATATACAAACTGCCATAGAAAACAGCCTTGTTTTAAATAGAACAAAAATCTTCACAAATATAAAACTCATCCATACACAGACCCTGGGGTGAAGGGAAACAACCCGCCAATGAAACAAAACTGATTTTAACTGGCAGCATTATATGGGTACATCAGCACAATATTTGAAAACTGCATCCTTGAGACCAATGTTCTTAAGCATCCAGATTTTATAGACCATCCAATTAATAGACTGATGGATTGCCTGCCTTAAGGATTAATTCAAGCAGCACTAAGGCTTGCTCAAACAAGAATGCCATGAGTAGGGCCACCACAAATGAGTTACAATTTGATTATACACACAAAAAGGGGAAGTAAATTAGGGAGATAGCCTCGCCAGCAGCAATTTGTGGCAAGAGAAAAACAATGTAAAGAGTCCTTATTCTAATATTTTAATTCACAAAAAAATAGACCAAACTATTTTAAAATCTGGCCAACAACTTCAATCTCTTAAAAAGTTGGGTACAATTTACAGTCCCCAATCCAATACACGTTATGTTTCATCTACAATCTCAACTGCAGCGTCTTCTCCCCCAACGCCCACCCCCCAAAAAATGGCATTTGCAGATCGATTATTCAATCCCATGTACAATAATCAACTTTACAAATGGTTATGATGGATATGCCATTTCATCCATCACCATACAGCAATTTTTAATATACACAGCTACTTTATAAATAAGTTTCAAGGCCTCAAACGAGGCCAACAGAAAAAAATGAACCTGCATGAATTCAATGTGATAGAGCATATTAAAACAAATACAGCAATCAAACATGGGAGGGGAGGGAAGGAAATCTTTTATATGCATGTGAGTGACTAGAAGGCATTCACATCCTAGTTGGAATGATAAAAAAAGGGCAAATAGTTTAAAAACCACACCTTTCCTATAAAAGACACGTCCTCTTCAATCGGGGGAATCTATAGTACATGAGATATATATTTATATATATATAGGCATGATAGCTATTGTCAAGTGGAGCATGAAAGGGTCTGTCCCTTCCGTAAAATCTGTCAGTTCGTTCAGTCATCCTCATCTTCACCCTCGTCTTCGGCTTCTCGTTTTCTCTTCTCTCCTTTCACATCGGATGCCTCTTCTGGAATAAAAAAGAGTCATGATAAAAATGCTGCGTACGTCACAAGTAAAGTAAATCAGAGATGTAACATTGGCTGCATCACCCCTAGACACTGGTGGCGCCGAGGAGCCCAAAAGCAAAACCATACAAACACCATGAAAATATGAAGTACATGTTTAAAGAAAGTATTTACTATAAAAAGGCACTGGATTAATCACAAAGATAAAGCTCACGCGTTGCTCCAGTCGCCAAAAGTACATTTCGCAGATATGCATACCAAATGAGTCTGTGCATAACATGCATTTGTAAAACGCATGTGGTGCTAAAACGTAAGTGTGCTGCTTATTCTATTGTCCTTGTTAGGGTAAAAACAGATTTGACCTGCCTGGATTCATATTTACGAGCGATTACGGTCAAATACAATTTCTTAGGGCGATTAGTCCAGAGTTACCAGGCTGCATTTTGTTAAACGGATAAACTATATTGTTTGAGTCTTCAAAACTGGTTATTGCATATAGGCATCTCCCCAATTGCTACAGTAACACTATTACAAGTCGACACGCTGGACGTAAGTGGCCTCACTGCTACAAAGGGAAAGCGAGCATGGCTTGATAGCTTAGTGATTTACTTATTTGAGCACTTCATGTGGGGCCAGGAGCTACTGCAAGTAAATCCTCCCTCCCATCATGTCGGAACCTAGGAGCCCAGAAAAAAAAAGTGTATAGATACAATGCTACAGCTCGGAAAATCCCCTACTTTATTTTCACTCAGAATACCAGGCAAAGGGTAATCATCCCCCCAGACATTGCTTTTACTGCAGGTGAAACACTTGGGACTCATTAAATTAAACATTACTCGACATGCCGGCTCACCTATACCTTTTTAGTTCTACAAACTGGCAGTTAACACTATGATCCAGACTGTAGCCATGCAGACTTGCGCGCATTATCCTTTTTCAATTTCTTTCACTACCAGTGTACTGTTTCCATTCTATCAGGTCGTATCCCCTACCCACTTGTTGCGCCATGCTTGAACACCATCTGTTATACCTGTATGACAACTAACCATACGCATTAGCTGGCTACCAGTGATGTGTTGCTTCACTCGCAACTAGTTCCTTGCAACGGTTCTTCGAACGATACTTCCTTGTGGACCACTCAACCGGTATTTCGGGGGGGCCGGGAGTCGATGCTAGATTTCGTTTCTTGCTAGCAACCAACAATCACACAAAATAAAAATAACTATCTTGTACCTAATGCTACATGATTACAGTGAATGCAGAATTGAAAAACCCAGACTTCGTAATATTAACACTCAGCGTTTGTTGCCCAACTTATCGGTGCAAACCAGCTAAAGGCTTATAAAGTCCGATTGCCCACCTTCTTCCTCTTCGCCTTCATAATCATCGTCATCTTCTTCATCCTGCAGAACACAATTTAGGAATCGATTACACTTAGAATAATGCATTGAAGCAAGCAGGCAAGGCATAAAACGGACTTGCCATTTATATCGGCACAATAGCCACGATACTGACATTCCTGGTCAAAAAGGGAACGTCTCTAACGACGATACTCCCGTGGCACAAAAAAACGACGCAAAACACTTTACTCCTAAATATTTAATAGTTGCACTGATTTACATTAAAGTTGCTTACATTATAAGTTGTTAAAATGCATCACAACTCCATTAACAGGTTACACAACACAATAACTTGGGTGTAGAATGACTGAGTAAAGGCAATTCTGCATTTCCTCCCCCCCACTAGAAAATATACGTAGCAGATATTCAAACAGTAGTATGGTCAACCGCAGGTTACTACCTCTGCCTTCACCATAAGCACGACTTGAGACGTACTACCCACCACTGCTGTAACAATAGGCCAATTGGTTCACAGGTGCAATGCACACAAATGCCTTGACTTCACTTGACCTCAGCCCAATGAAGGATCCTACAAGAAGATTAAAAAGTACCTGAATCTCATCTTTCATTAAGTAAGATAGGCCAACACCTTCTTCCTCTTCCTCCTCTTCCTCTTCCCCCAAATCGGACACATCTTCCTCCTCTTCAGAGTCTCCGGGTGGGCCAGCGTCATCCTCCTCATCATCATCGTCATCATCCTCATCTTCACCATCTGAAAAAGTGCATGCTTAAGTGACCACATGGATCTGCAATTTAATTTTTTTTTAAAGAAAAATACTACATGGTGTTTGACGGAAACTGTATGCGCAGATGTGGGGCTAATATATCGAGTATACAGCACAGCCATCTGCATTTAATATGCACTCGGTACACAAACAGATTAATCTTACCAATGCTTCTGTGCTGGAGAGCAAGTACTGACAGGCACTGGAAATGAATGCAACATACTTGTTTGTGTCAGATGGTCTTGCCAGCACTAGCTCAGTTAGTCCACCCAGAGTTCACCAACTAATTTGTTTGGCTAAATATCCACTCATGGATGGGCACTCTACAGAGCAAATAAAAAGCATCCGTCGCCGCTTCTACATTACAGCCAAGACCTGGAATGAGCTTCCCCTCAGCTCCATATAGCCCCCTTGCTGGCAGACGTCATAAAGAGACTCAAGACCGGTCTCTTCGATTGAGACTCAGTGCCCATATATAGTCCTACGCCTATGTTTATGACACTTGATTTACTTGCAGGTTGCACTGGGGGGGAAATCAAAGGAACCTGTGTTCCTGAAAAGCGTTGTGGTTGCTGTGAAGGGATTTAATATGGTTATCACTGTTCCTGGGCTGCGCGTACCATTCTTTGTGATCATACATGTCCCACGCACATTCAAAGCAGAAAAAAATGGTCAGCCTATTTTAATGTAAGGTCGTCTTGCCCCCACTTTCTGAATCCGAGTCTCCTATTACTACTGCAGCATGGCAGCGACACTTCAACGTGAATGGTTTAAACAACAACCAACTTTTGATAATATACAAAATCCATAAGAACTCCGGAAGTTGAATAGATTGAAATGGACAAATTCTATACAACGTACACATACAAGTACTTTGCGGTCACAGCTTTTAACTCAGAGATACCATCTACCCAAGCCAAAAGCTGTCATTTATACCTATACCAACTGCAAACAAAATTAAAGAGCCTTAACTACAAGTCCAATATGAGGGCAGCTAAAGCAGATTTCTAACGAGCTGACAGAAAGCCCACAAGTATAGCATACATGCAGTTTAGAAAAAAAAACTCAAGAATGCATAACAAACGATTCCGACGGCTTAAGTAAACTCCACGTATAGAATACATTGCTAACCACAAATGGTTACATGTCCTTAAACGACAAACTTAAAGAACAGGCGTTCAAGAAAGAGGCCGACAATGAACATTCCAAGCAAGTGCTCTCAGAACATTCAGGAGACATTCCAGTATTAAACCATTAACCTAAGGCCATCAATTTTGACAGCTTACCTTCATCTTCCTCTTCTTCAGAGTCAGGAGCCTCGTTGTCTTCTTGATCAAAACCATCAAGATAAGTGATTTGTGTAAGAAGCTCAAAAATGCTCTCTCTGTAATCTTCTTGATTTGTGATCTCACAGTTAAACAAGTCGAGGCTCTTTAAGTTTTTCAAATTTTGCTGCAAAATAAAAAAAAAAAACGAATTAAACAGGACAATACAATTGTGTTCTGCCTTTGGCTAGTTGTATATTAATATTATGGGTAAAGCGTTAGACTAAAATACTGTCACTGAAAAGCGATGTCCTACAAGTAAGACTAACGACCAAGCAATTCTAGGGTTTGTAAGCCAGTGATCCAAGTCCAGTTCTGTATACTTCATTGAAATGCGTAGTACAAATACACAAACTGTAGATAGGCTGTAAAAACTACCAAGTCTCATACTCACAAGCGGTTCAACTGTGCTGAGGTCTTTAATTTTGTTGCCACTCAGGTTGAGGTATGTAAGATTCGGACACTTTTCCACAAGAATTTCCAGGCCACCAGAAATAGCATTGTCGCTAAGCTCCAACTAGAAAATTAGAAACATTAAAGTGTTTGAGGAAACGAAATGGCTCAAGTCATCTGTTCCCTGCTGGCCACCCACAATTCCCATAAACAACTGGAGCCCTTTACAGAAGAAAATATATTTGTTTTATTATCCAGAGTGATTAAAAGAATAAATGACATACATATTTGAGCAAATATGCAATACAGCTTCAATTCAATAAATGCATAGGTCTGCTTAAATATGGTAAGGCGCTAAGAGATAGACATTTAAAAATAACAATATAGTCTAGGCTCCCATCTTTCGACTAATATAGGTTCTTGGTCTGATAGAATAACAAGCTTCACACTAAATGCAAGATTACCTAATCGAGCACTGGGGAAGGGTAGCTTGCCCCAGTAAGCAGTTTTAAAAGAATGTAGAACTCCTACCCAAGCCCTCCGTCGCATACCCAAGGGGAGCTGTTCCTTTATCTCCACCTGCTATTAAGCCACGACGTCAATTGCGCCCAGTTATTTCGACCCATTCTCTCTGCCCGTCGGCCCTTACATTTATTGATGTTTCTTGTGCATAAATAACCAAAAGGCAGTCACAGAAAAAAATGCCACTTTGAAGGTGCTTACCTTTCTCAGCTTACTTAAATTTGGAAGTTTAGACAAAGATGTCAGTTCTATACTGGCCATGCTAAGAAATTCCAATTCTTTAAAATTCTCCGTGAGGCCTTCGATCTCGCCATTACTGGAACGACAGCTATCAAGTACCAACTCGGCCACCTGAAACAGAAGAAGAAAAAAAGGATGAGCCATCAAATGGAGAAAAAAAAACAGCCACATTATAACAATCACAGATCAAAATGGTTGTCTTAAGTTTTGGGAGAGTAACCAACTAATCAATTACCAAACATACCAGTAAACTGTAGATGTGTTAGGATTGGTGCTACAGGAAATATCAATAAACGAATCGCTCAACAACCCCAAGAAACGACCACGCCTACTCTGCCTGACAAAGCCACTCATACACCGAAAAATAAAGGTTTTGTATTATCATTGGACATAGGTTTGAAGTCGTGTGCCATGCGGCAACCAGGTTATGCGTGCCTGTATGAGATGATTCAGTTACATTTCACTGTGCAAACTCTCATTGCTTAGTGGGAGGTGAAGTGACATTTCCCCGTCGTAAAGAACTTCACACAAGGGCTAGATACGGTGTCATGAAGGATGTAAGGCCCATCTGGCACTAGCAACAGCAGGAAAGCGGAGAATGCAACCTGATAAGCGTGATTTCTTACTAAGACTTAACTTCGAAAGCTATTGTCAGTCGATTAGATCAAGACATAGAATGCGCCTGGGTGAGCACCAAGACCGGAATGAATGTCAGCTTCGATATGGGAGTAGTACAGTGTGTGGACAAAAGAAATGTATGGGAAGCTTGGCATAACCACTGACAAGCAATCAAAATACAAACTATGTGGCAGCCCACAACATAACCAAGGGTCCTGGGGAATATCGGGTTAAATCAACAGTGTCGAAAGGAGTGGAACCCATAACAGGTATAATTGGGTACAAACATCTTTCAGTAGGCCATAACGGCACAGACTCGCCGCGCATTGTGGGTACTTGTTAAGTAATGACAGCTGGGTTGTTGGAATAAGGTATTTATTGAATGAAGCATGCTGCACGGGAAAGTTGGGCTGCAGCTGTCGACCGCTTATTGTCGGGCTCCAGCAAGAGGTGCGGTCTTTGGCAGCACGGGGAGGTGTTACAGTAGCCATCTGCCAGGGTACGTGGGGCCCGCCTCCACACGTGGTGGGACAAGGGCCTAAAACTAGAGCAGCAACTAACTGCCGTCCGTGGCCACACCCCCAGCAGGACTAACCCAAGCACGCCGCTGCTCAAGAAGCGACATGGCCGCCCCCCACGTGGGGAGCCGAAGCCATGGCAGCCTCATCTGTGGCGTTGGGAGGACGATCAATGCATCCCACGGGACAGGTAGTTCCCAGACCAAGCCGGGAGGATCGGCAGCTCTTCGCGCACACGTGGGAAATGGAGTTCCGTCGCCTAAGAGGCAGCGATGCAAAACTACACGGGGTGAAACATGACAATAAGTCTGAAAGGAGGCTCGCTCGTACGTACACAACAGGAGATTGTAAAACATGTCTGCGAGGCATCGGTGCAGGGTTTTACTACATGCCGTTATCAAAACCCTCTAAATTGTCTCGGCGTCCATGCCCCCATCCCACCCCATTTTTAATAAAGCCACGGGTAGTGTCAAACACCCTCTATGAGAGGGAGACGTACACAAACACCCGCCGGATAACAAATATACTTTACGTTATAGTAAGGGTCCCCGCCAGTACGGCTCTTTCAGTGGTGGAGTTTAAGAAAACTTCACGACATCGGGAATTTTTTTACGAAAATAGCCAATAGCACGTTAGAAACTGCCCCAAAACACTAGGAAGATATACAACATGGATGAACAAAAATGCAAGGCAAGCCAAGCCTCCCCCCCCCCCCCCATACATCCCTTTAAGCGCGTGGAAAAACAAAGCCGGGGACAAACCCCAACAACAGACTAGACACAGCTGAAAAAAAATCTCCCTTCCTAAACATATATATAGGGATTTTGTTTGTTTTAAAAGTTACTTGAAGGCTTCCAGAACTGAGATGGGGCAGCGCGGGCACCTGGCGGGAAGACTGAAACTACGCGCCTCGGGGGGAACCTCCGCTCCGCTCGAGTACCCGGGGAATAAAAATAACATCTTTAGCCTGAAACACCAAGCCATCCTACCACGCGCCCGCTTATCCTCACTGTGGACTTCTGCCCTCGCCCTGGTCTCAAGAACGAGATTCCCAAGCTCAGCCCTCTCCTACACCTTACCTCGCCCGGAGACTTATTTCTCAGCTCCAACGTGATACGCTTCTTCATATCCATCTTATTTTCGTATGAAAGACGCCGTATATAAAGAAAATTCCAATATATATGGTGAAAGCGTGTCGAAAAGTACCCGCGTCGCCAATGACCTCCTTCTCGGCACAGTTCCGCACGCTCCACTCACGCCAGCAGTCTCATCAATGGCCGCTTACAGTTTTGCGCCTCCATTACATGGCGCCCTCAGCCCCTTTCATCGACACCGCCTCTTGCCGAATACCATTGGCCACTCAGGGGCCAACGTGGCTACAATTGGTTATCCAACCTGTCTTTTGGCCTTCCGCCCGCCCTCAGGTGCCGTGAACCCCGTATGGAGAAGGGTCATTGGTAAACGGAGCGCGCGCAGTTAAATATGATTGGTTACCTTCAATATCTGTCAGACGGGGTGTGTGTGGTTGGCTTTTTTTCTTTTTAAAAAGTACGCCACGGCGAGGGTTCTATTGTGTTTTTGGCGCCTTTTTAGGTCTCGGCTAGCGAAGGCTGCGCTTCTGTCGTCCGTCTGTCTCCCCGAGGTTCGCCGTGGACTTGGTGGGCAGCATTCTTGTGCAGGGCAGGACGCGAGAGTAGCGCTATCATTCCCCTGGTGTGAGCTTCTAGCTGCAGATGCCATATGCACTCGTCCACACACACTACATTTCCATTGCAACCCCTTCTAAAAGTATGCTTCCCCTCCCACACCACGAGCAATCAACAAAGAGCGCCCACTCCGGAACCAAAACCCCAGCTCCTTAAGACGTAAGACATAAAAGATCTACACACCAATCTTCTTGCAGATCCTCTCTGTGCCTCCATATTCAGAGAGCTTCAATTATATTCGGCCGTGTGTCCTGCATTTTTTAATGGGGTTCTTTTAATATTGTTTTGGGTTCTTGCAAAATCCAGTCTCTTTAAAGTTAGAGGGGGGGGGGGGGAGAAAGCACTTTTGCCTTGCCCCGTTTCTACAAAGTGCTGGGCACCATGTTCGTGCGGGGAGGTGGCGCGGACTATGACGTCACGCAGGACGGAACGCCCGGAGGGTTCCAGTACGCGGAACTTTGGAGCGACGGCGGAGGCTGCAGAGCAACATCCATTATTCTTTCAGAATTCGGGGAGGCTTTTATTATTTGTGTTATGGCAGGTCACGAGGCGACGACAAGGCTCAGCGCGCAGGCGCGGTGGCTTTTACCCCCTGCTGAATAGTTGTTATGGGCTAGAGGTCCTGTGTGCTCGTTACCGGAGAAGGCGGGCAGCAGCAATGTCTGCAGCAAACCGGTTCTCATCCGCCTTTTGAGGGGTTCAAACTTTAAGTTCAGGGCTCGTGCAGCAGAGGTACATAATTGAACGTGTTCGGTACCTGCATTTTCTACGCGAATGCATGCAATAACACAGATGAGGGTTTGGTCCGCTGATTCTCAACCTTCATTATACAGGCAAAGCGTTAATCGATCGATAATATGTCCACGTTTGACCAGCCTACAGGAAATTTTGCTCAAAACGCCTCGGTAGCTTTTTGTCAGATTTTGAGCCGCAAATTCGGGTGATGGAAGTTTATGGCACTTTCTGGCGCATACAAATATTTCCAGATGCCAGTTAGAGCAAAAATGAATCAATAGATTTATACCAAGCTGTGCATGAGATTCGTGCATGTTCCTTTTATCATTCTTTGGTTTTGGTGCAAAATTGCACGGTAGATTTTAATATATAACCATTTAGAATCCGTAATAATATCGGAATGGAGACTAATTTTGACTCTGTTTCAGTCTCCCGCATGTCATGAACTCTGAGATTAGAGTTTTTTAGGTCTCGGCTAGCGAAGGCTGCGCTTGCGCAGTCTCGCTTGCGAGATTTAATGACTTGGAGAAGAGGGGCTTGAACCCGCCCCTCTTCTCTCCTCTTCTCCATTGGCTGGCCTCTTAAATGCTGGCCAGCCATTGGAGAAGAGGTTTGTCTCGCAAAAAAAGCCCCGTCCTTTTCGGATTCGGGGGCGTGTTTTTTCCCGAGGTTTTCTCTGGGCGTGTTTTTCTCTCCCCTTGACCGGGCCCTGTGTTATGACTCCATATCTCGTGAAACCGGGGCGCCATCTGACGCCCCCTTGCGGCGGGTTGTGGTAGTGCAGAGCACGAAGCCGCTGTCAGAGCTGCAGTCCGGGGCAGGACGGACGCGGGGACCTAGGGACGGGGACAGCAACGGAGGCACAAGGATCCCGCAAAGCGGAGAAAGTGGTTAGTCGGGTGAGTGAAGCCTGAGAGGGAGTCGGGCAGCGGAGGACGCAAATGACCTTCAGACGCAGAGGAACTTTTGGACAGGGGCTAGCGTCAGTTTGGTCTCTGCGCGGGAGAAGGGGTGCTAGACTTGACCTTCACGTGTATAATAAGGGTAAGAGAGGGGCGGAAGGTAGAGTGAAGGGCAGTGGGAAACGGTTAGATAAAGGGAGTGCCAAGAAAAAGAAGTGTAGCAAGGGGGTGTAGAATGAAAGTGATAGGGGCAAGCTGCGGGTTGAGGATCGCCTGTGGTGAAAGGGGTAACAAAGATGTGACGCGAGTAAACATGGTCTACTCTATAGTGACCACACGGGCGGAGAGCCAGAGTAGGACAAATCCAGTAGTACGGGACTAACAAGGAGTGGAGATAATCAACAAAGGCATGCTGCCTAATAGCCCAGTGTCATATGTGGCACATTCACAGTCCCGTCTTTGCACGCTCACACATGCGAGACCCTGCGTATAGTGGAGAAAGAAACTACTGGATTGCAAAGTGATGTTGACTAAAAGCCAGGACTAGCTGACGAAGTGGAGGTCGCAAGAATGGTGGCATCAAGGCGTGTGGTGTGGTCTCACAGGTCAGAAATGGTGGCCTGTGGCAAATGTTTGTGGGCAGAATGAGAAGGGAGGCATGGGAAAGAGAGCACGAGTCTAATGCAAGGGTGAGGGCACAGGGCCAGAGAGGGCGAAGCCAGTGCTTGGATTTAGTTGTGTGACAAGCGAGGGTGGTGGAGGCGGCAGGGCGAGGATTGTGGCATGGGGTGAATGGTGGTGGGCTGAAAGAGAATGGTAACTTTGAATTGGAACTAGTGGCAAGGATAGTGGCATTTGGTCGAGTGGAAGTTTGAAAGGTGAAGATGACTTGAGAAGAAAAATGATTGTAGAAGGGTAGGGTGAAAGGGGTAAGTCAGGATGGTGGTTACAAGAGTGACACGAGATAGAATGGTGTAAAATTGCCTGAGATTTAAGGGTTCAAGAAGGGAAGGCCTGCACGATCGGTAGCATGAGACAGAAAGAGTGGTGGGCATGAGGAGGCTTAGGTCCATTGCCAGAGAGTGCTGGGTAAAATGGTAGTATGATGCAGTGATGCTTGCTTGGCTTTGAATGTGGCACTTGGCCAAGGACGTGGCAAGGTAAGTAAGGATAATGACACGGGCAAGAGGACAGGACTATTAAATGCTTAAAGCAAACATAAGGAGATGATGGACGGAGTGCTGAAACTTTTCAAACACTCCCCTCCAGTCACAGATCTGGGTTGAATCCATCAGTGTTCTCTAGCTCAGTGTGCTTTGACTAGTCATTGTTTTTTTTAAAATATATTTTTGTTTTCATTGAAGCACTTGTGGTTTCCAGTGAGATTCTCGTACAGTAGCTGCTCTGACACATACAGGAAATTTTGTTCTGCGCACCTTGCTTCCTCTCCCGGCCTTGTTTGGCTCTGTCACGCAGCATCAGTAGCAGAAGTTTGATCTCTACTGTTCACACCAGAGGAAGTACGATTATCTCTGCTGGTCCCTACCTGAGAGGCCAGAGGAGAGTTTGTCACTGTTGTTAGCACGTGAGCGCCTAGTGGAAGTATCTTTACTGTACACACTTGAGCAGACAAATGGTTTATCTTTACTGTTCACACCTATGGGGGACAAAGGACAATTCACCTCTGCCTTTCACACTTGAAGGGCGAAGTGGGTTGTGTCTTTGCTTCTCATGCTTAAGGGATCAAAGAAAGGTGTATCTCTGCTATTCGCATCTGGTGTGATCATAGGAAGGTTTATCTCTTTTGTTCATCTCTGAGTGGTCAGAAGTCTGATTATTTTTCTGCTTCTATGTGAGTGGCTCTGTGTGTGTGGGTGGCTCTGTGTGTGTGGGTGGCTTTGTGTGTGTGGCTCTGTGTGTGGGTGCAAATGCTATAGGTCTCTCATTTGAGAGTGATTAAGCTATTGACATTGTAAATAACAATGCGGTTTCTTTAAATGTTTTAAAAACAAAAACATAAACAAAAATAATGTCGGAAGCAATGCCAATAGCTCTAACTTTAACAATGCCGAGACCATTGCATTGTAAATGCTTGTTAACTCTCGTGACGATCTTAGATTTCGACGGCCTCGAAAGCATTCGAGTAATGAAGGCAAATACCGTATTTATACACTGGTTGAATTATAGTACTGTCTTAAAAATTATAGAGTTATCACATCGTTGATACATGCCATTAAAGTCTTCTAAACAGGGCTGGCACCTTTTTCTGTAGAAATACTAGGCATTTATTTATATTTCGTGTCTTACTATTGATAGAGCGCGGGTCACCAGCTCTGCTCACTCATACACCCAATAATCACCTAGGCCCAAACCACATTCATACAATAAGCTAGTAAAACCCCGCTGGCGTCAATTTTGAGTTATACCTGTAACTTTGTTATTTACCTTTACCAAGTCTTACCAATTTCAATAAATTTAGTTACATTTTCTCGACGAATCAGGTTGCTGAGTTAGTTTAAGGTAGAATGATATTTACCTCTACACTCTAAATAACCACAGACTCGAGAAGTTTTGAAAACCTTTATCTAAGTTAATTTGTGAGTCAAGATTCAATTACAGTAACCACCTTCATTTCAAGAGGCAAAACTAGTCTAAATAATTTCAATAGCAAAACAAGAATGATCAATGATGACGGTACCTGAAAAGGGAGAAAAGGGGGGGAAGGAAAAATAGGCAGAGATACAGAATTGCTGATTATGTTTACCTATGGTCTAAAATGACCCCAACTCCGTAATGGGGGGCTAGATAGAATCTCCAAGACAGGTCACAGGTAGAAGAACAAGCAGATTCAGATCTGGAAGGGTAACTTCTCCTAAAGTACAACACCAGCGTTGCACCCCTCTCTGGCACTACTCTCCTCGGGTGTCCCTTTTCCGCAATCCCTCTAGATCAGAGGTCTTCAAACCTTTGGATGCCGAGACCCCCTTGCCAAACTTTTTTTAGGAGTAAGGACCCCCTCCTGACAAAGGTTTCTACAACTTGGTACTCCTAGTCATCGACAACCATAAACTCCCCCAATTCCCACACAAAATAATTTTTACAGTTTGCAAATAATATTAGACAGTGTTTGGCCAACCAAAGGCCAGTGAGCTTGGGGGCGTTGTCAGAGGTGTAGCTAAAAACAAAGGTATGAGGAGAGGGCCAGTGATCTTGACGAAGTAAGTAGGGTGTTTGGCGTCTCGTTTCCAGCTTTTGGACGGAGTTCCCCATGCTGACCGGGAACTCCACCTTTAAATAATTTTCGTTTCTCTTTCTTGCCGCACATATAGTGTGTGACTACAGGTCCGCCCCCCCCAAGGGGATTCATGTTGCTCACTCTGAAAATCTCATTGTATGCATTGTATAGTTTTCTTTTTTCATGTTATTAAAACCACGAACATACCGATAACTTGACACTATTGATCAAGGCACAGTAGCGCATAATAATCGGCATTAAATAACAGCCACTTTCTCACACGCGTCACTATCCATTTCACTACCGCTAATTTGCCACATAGTCGACGGACACGCCGCTCATCTAGTCACATTACTAGTGTGCAAATATGAGAAGCTACAGTTGCTTAATGTCTGTTTGTTGTTCTTTTCCCAACAGGTTTTGAGCAAATAGAGGAACATTTCCTCCCTAATGTAAGCGCACCTTAGCGCGTGCGACACATATCTGGTCAAACAAACCATACCTGACCATCACTAATTCACCATACACATAGGTCCTAACGAAAGCCAGCATACACATCAGTCTGGCTGAAAGATGTAGACCTCATTCTTATGTTTACAGGATATTGGAGACATAATTGTAACTCCTCACATATCCGCCTTGTTTTTAACACTGCCAAGGGCCCATTATTAAAATCCTTTAGTCAAACGGTACCCATTGGACAGCTTTTAAAACACATTCATTCACTTTACTGCACTCTCACTACACAAAACCAGGCGTCGAAGCACACCCAAGGTTCATAAAAAACAAAAGGTGTTTCCTCCTGACATAGACATATAGCTTCCACTAATAAGCTAGTTCTCATTTATATTTACCCATTGTACCAGGGGAAGTGAACTAGACCGCATTATTCCTCTCTCACCCGTTTGATTATTAACAAGCTAAAAATAAAGGTCCTCATTTATGAGGAATTGGTGTTGGGCAGTGCCACAAGTCGTCTTGCTGCGGTGCTCTGCGTCAATGTGAAAAGGCAGGAATGCAACATATTTATGAAATACGGTCCATTCCTGTCCTTTCCTGTCCTTTCCTCTTGCGTTGGTGCACACATTGCTGCCCAGCACCAACATAGGCAGGATTGTTTTTGTGCAGGAAGGGCACCTTCCTGCACAAAAACAATCCTGAGAGATGTTTTCCTCTTTCTATGTGAGCTGCAAAAATGCAGCACATATGGAAAGAGGAAAAAACAAGGAGAAATGTTTTCACTGGGGGGACATACATTTTGGGTGCTGCCCCAGGTTTAAGTGATTTTGTAAATATGGGGCAGCATCAAAATCCATGGGTGTTGCATGGGGACACCCACGCAGCGCACATGGAACACCTCCTTGATGCAGAATTAGACAAGGCAGCATCTTGCCCTGCTTTGTCTTACTCCATATCCATGAGGCCATGCAAAGTCATGGTGACTTTGCGCTGCCTCATAGATATGGTTGAGACGCTTGCGCCACCAGAGCGTGAATAAAACTGGTGCTCTGGTAGCGCAAGCCTCTCATAAATGAGCCCCAAAATATTCTGTATGTTTTTTTAGGTCTTTCACCATCAGGTACCTACATGTTCGAGGCATGTGGGCTGCTGAATTCATATCTGTGCATAGATCGCCGCCTAGTGTTGGGTCCGGATGTTTGCACGTTGTTGTCCTGGAAGAGTCTTCGAAGTATCCTGAGATAGGTGACTCCTCCCCTGGACCACAGTGCGCATGGGCATCCTCTCCATCCTCAGATTGTTTTTTTCCGCCATTGGGTTCGGATGTGCTTATCTTGACTCAAGTTAGGAAAATTTAGTTTCAGGCCAAAAGGCCTTTAGTTTGCGTCGGTACTGTTCCCGCTCGGTATCGACAGCTTACTTGCTAGTTTAATCCGACCATCGACCTTACATCGACGATGGAATCGAGGACACCATTCAAACGGTGTCCTGTTTGCCACGCCAAATATCCACATATCGACGTCCACCCGGTGTGCAACAAATGCCTCTCTCCGGATCACGACGGATCGAAATGTATGGCCTGTGCCCGGTTCCGATCCAAGAAGACTCTCCGGAATCGACGAGCAGCGAGATTAGAAGCGCAGCAATCGGCATCGGCCCCGACCAACATCTTCAGCACCGAGGACGAAGATGTTGAAAGCGTGGAAAACATAAACCCCAGCCCCGCTTCCGAACACGATTCCCGATCGGAAGACGCAGATGAAGAGCTTTTCCACAGGGAAGAAGCCGACGATGAGGTAGGGGACTACGATGAGGCCTTCGGGGCCGAAGAAGATAGCTCTGGTGAAGAGCAGGGCCTACCCGTCCAAACGGAGGCTATTAAAGTGCGTCAGTCTACGGCTCTGGTCGAGGGATCGCCTTCGGGCCTTACCCGAGATCAATCCCGCAGTTCTTCGGCCCCGCCCTCTGGCCCGGCCTCGAACATCCAGCGAGAGCCATTATTACCGAAAAAGACTGGTTTCCCTTCAACGAAACCGAAACCAATCGTCGCACCGGTTCAACAGAAACCGAAAGTGAAACTGCCACTGGTCGGCTCGAAGACCTCCACTCCTTCGACGCCAGCCAAACCCATCGGCTCCGAACGCACCAAAAGGGATTTCGCCGCCGAACTCGCTACTGCGGATGTCGGCACCGATCCAAAAAGAAAGGCCATCGGTACCACCAAAGCGCCTCGGCCCCCGGCACCGAAGCAATCGGCCCCGACCACCAAGGTTAAAATGGCCGCTACATCGGAATCCACTTCGAAGGCAGCGACTACGGTCCAGTCATCGACGCCGTCGACCGCTACTACCTCTCCTCGACGACCCTGTGGCTCCGAAGAAGTCCACGCCTACCTCTACAGAACCACTCGGCACCAAAGAACCTTCGGCGTTCTCGGTGCGACAAGTTGCAGCGTCCTTGCAACGTATCAGAGAACAGGCAGCCCTCCAGTCCACGTCGGGCTCCGAGCCGAAAAAGGCTCCAAAGGCACCTTCGGCACCAACCAACATCACTTTTGGTTTGCCGCCGTCCACAGCGCCAAAACTATTCGAAATCCGAACACGTGTCACCCAGACAAGGTCCCCATCCACTGGACACTCTCCTACTGGGCCTTCACCGTCCCAATTCATCGACGCCGACACCGGCAGGCTCATGCTCCGAAAACGGAAGGTCACTTCCGACCAGGCTTTGGACTGTTACAGAATCCCTCTAAAGCAAAAACTGCCAGCAGAATCGGAACCAGTCCTATATGAACGCCTCCACACCTCCTATCCAGATCCTCAGTCCTTTTCTCCGACGCCCTCTGACACGGACGCAATGGAGGATTACATGGGTGATGACACCACCTACCCCAGGGATATAGATCCTGAGGAGCAGCAGGACCCGGATCAAGCTTGGGATGACCCTGCAGACCCAGGTGCCACTACAGATACCCAGGACATGCAGCTTTATGGCGCCAAAACATCTCCAACAGAGGACAATGCTGCCTTCAATGCCCTCATTGAACGTGCTGCAGCCAATCATGGAGTGCAACTCCATTCGGACACAATTGAGGATGATTTCTTAGTGGACACTTTCGCCTCCTCTGAGAGGACTGTCAAGACTCTGCCCATGTTAAAAGGTGTCCTCAAGCCAGCAAAGGACATTTTCAAGGAAACAACCAGGGCACGGGTGATAAACCCCAGGATCGAGAAAAAATACAAGCCTGCGCCCGGGGACCCTATGTACATTAGAGGCCAGTTACCTCTGGACTCCATCGTGGTTGCTAACGCTCGCAAACGAGCGCACTCGCAGACAACTGGTGATGCTCCTCCCCCGGACAAGGAGTCCAAGGTGCTGGAGACCTCCGGCAAAAGGATTGCAGCCCAGGCAGCAAACATCTGGCGCATTGCCAATACACAGGCGCTCCTAGCTCGCTACGATTGCTCACACTATTACACGTTGGAGTCACTACTCCAACATTTACCAGACGAGTACAAAGAGGCAGCGGAGCTCCTCATCAGGGAGGGACAACTTCTCACAAACGCATCCATTAAGTGTGCACTGGATGCCGCCGACACAGCTGCGAGGGCAATAAACACCAGCGTCATGCTACGACAACACGCTTGGTTAAGAATCTCCGGATTCAAACCTGAGGTTCAAAATAACATCCTCAATCAGCCTGTCAACCCCGACTACTTATTCGGACCAGAAGTTGACACCACCCTAGAAAAGATCAAAAAGGACACAGACACTGCAAAGTCA
The DNA here is from genome assembly GCF_964204655.1 of Triturus cristatus. Taxonomy (NCBI): domain Eukaryota; kingdom Metazoa; phylum Chordata; class Amphibia; order Caudata; family Salamandridae; genus Triturus; species Triturus cristatus. The sequence goes on along the minus strand of NC_140595.1, from coordinate 166,520,587 downwards.
ATGGGGGCCCTGCAAACGCAGACATTTCGTAGTGGCTCCTTTCGTCGCCCCGGAAATAGGGGAGCGGCTAGAGGACAGGGATCACAGCAAACATACAATAAAGGGGGCACACACAGTACCTACGATAAAAACACCAGAGGTGGATATCGTGGCTCCAGCACCAAGGGCAGAGGACGCGGTTACGGCAACACCAGGTCCTCACCCAAGAACAAACAGTGACGCCCTCACCCTTCCCCCCGACCACATAACACCTGTCGGGGGGAGACTCCAGCGGTTCCTGTCCACGTGGAACACCATCACCACGGACAGGTGGGTCAGGGATGTTATCCAACACGGTTACTGTCTCGAATTAACCTCCACTCCACCCACAATACCACCAAAGCACCGTCCTATGTCCTCAGAGCACTTAGCATTATTGCAGCAGGAAGTGCTAAGTATGCTGCAAAAAGGTGCAATAGAGGTCGTGCCCGTCCACCAGCAAGGGACAGGGGTGTACTCTCTGTACTTCTTAATACCAAAGAAGGACGGGTCACTCAGACCTATACTAGACCTGAGACCCCTCAACCACTACATTCTCTCAGAGCATTTCCATATGCTCACCCTACAGCAGGTTCTCCCGCTGCTCAGACAGGGAGACTTCCTAGCCACACTAGACCTCAAAGATGCGTACTTCCACATCCCCATACACCCATCACACAGGAAATATCTCCGGTTCACTATTCAGGGGCAGCACTACCAATTCAAAGTCCTCCCCTTCGGTGTGACAACAGCACCCAGAGTTTTCACCAAGTGCCTAGCTACAGTGGCTGCACATCTACGGAGACACCACATTCACGTCTACCCTTACCTGGACGACTGGCTTGTTCAGGCAAAGTCAGCCCAGCAATGTGCCAACCACATGTCCCGCACCATTCACCTTCTTCACAGCCTAAGATTCTCACTAAATTACCCAAAATCACATCTCCAACCCGCACACGTACAACAGTACCTAGGTGCGACCATAGACACTCTGGCAGCCACAGCTCAGCCAAATTTAGTGAGGATCAACAGCATGCAGATGCTGCTTTCAAAGTTCAAACCTCAACACTCCCTTCCTGCGCGGGTGTTCATGCAGTTGATAGGCATGATGCATTTTCATAGTCCCACACGCGAGACTACATATGCGCCCGCTTCAGGAGTGCTTAGCACGTCAATGGAATCAGGCTCCAGGGCAATTAAAAGACCTAGTGTTGGTGAGCGGTCGGGCATACAACTCTCTGCATTGGTGGAATCCACAAAACCTTTGCAAGGGCCGACCGTTCCAAGAGCCTATTCCACAAATAATACTGACAGTGGACGCGTCTCTCCAGGGATGGGGAGCTCATGTACTCAATTACACAGTGCAGGGACTATGGACAATACAACAAAAGAAGATGCACATCAACCTTCTAGAACTGCTGGCAATCTTCCTGGCAATGAAAGCCTTCAAGGTACACTTGTGCAACAAAGCCGTGTTGATCCGGATGGACAACATGACTGCCATGTACTACATACAGAAGCAGGGAGGAACACACTCTCCACAGTTGTCTCATCTGGCTCAGAGCATGTGGAAGTGGGCCATTCAGAGGAACATATTCCTCATGGCGGAACACCTCCCCGGCAAGGACAACCAGATGGCGGATCTGCTCAGCAGACACAGCCACCAGATGCACGAGTGGGAGCTACATCCGTCAGTACTCCAACTGTACTTCCAACAGTGGGGTCATCCAGAGATAGACCTGTTCGCCACACACGAAAACGCAAAATGCCAAAGCTTTGCCGCCAGGTTCCCACATCCACAGTCGCAGGGCAATGCGATATGGATGAACTGGTCCGGCAGATTTGCGTACGCTTTTCCCCCAGCGCCATTGATACCGCTGGTGGCACGCAAACTGCGACAGCACTCACTGACGCTCATCCTAGTTGCTCCCACATGGGCGCGCCAGCCATGGTACACCACCTTTCTAGAACTTTCCGTGGTGCTGCATCAAAGGCTGCGGATCAAACCTGCACTCTTAACGCAGAACCATGGCGAAATTCAGCACCCAGATCCGCAACAGCTGAACCTGGCAATCTGGCTCCTGAAGTCCTAGAGTTTGGCTACCTAAACCTGCCACCTGACTGTATGGAGATCAATAAGAAGGCCAGGAGACCCACTACCAGAGCCTGCTATGCAGCTAAATGGAAAAGGTTTGTCATCTACTGCAACAACAATGACATTAACCCGCTAGACGCATCCATCCAAAATATAATCTGTTACCTCCTACACCTATACCGATGCAATCTGGCATACACCTCAATACGTATCCATTTGACCGCAATAGCAGCCTATCTCCAGAACAGGCAGCACCTGTCCTTGTTCAGAGTGCCTGCCATCAAAGCTTTCTTGGAGGGACTTAAACGAGTAATTCCCCCAAGACACCCACCAGCACCGGTGTGGAACCTCAACTTGGTCCTCACCCGACTAATGGGTCCACCCTTCGAGCCTCTCCACTCATGTGAGATTCAATTCCGCACCTGGAAAGTAGCTTTCCTAGTGGCAATCACTTCGTTGAGAAGAGTTAGTGAACTCCAAGCACTAACCATTCAAGAGCCATTCATATAGGTTCACGCAAACAGGGTCGTACTTCGTACCAACCCCAAATTCATGCCTAAAGTAATATCACAGTTCCACATGAATCAAACTATAGAACTGCCTGTTTTCTTCCAAAATCCACAAAACGTAGCAGAGAGAATGCTCCATACACTAGATGTAAAAAGAGCCCTCATGTACTACATAGACAGAACTAAAGTCTTTAGGAAGACAAAACAACTTTTCGTTGCCTTTTCCCCACAACACAAGGGCAACGCCATTTCCAAAGCAGGTATAGCCAGATGGATCGTTAAATGTATTCAAATTTGCTATCAAAAGGCTAAAAGCACATTAACGATTCCCCCACAAGCCCATTCAACACGTAAGTTAGGGGCGTCCATGGCTTTCCTGGGAAACATTCCTTTACTGGAAATATGTAGAGCAGCCACATGGTCCACTATACATACATTTACCAAACACTACTGTGTAGATGCACATTCAAAACAGCAGGCAGCTGTAGGACAGGCTGTTCTCAGAACTCTTTTTCAGACCGCTGCAGCTGACACTGGTGGCCGCCGCTAATAGGAGGTACTGCTATTTATTCTATGCACAGATATGAATTCAGCAGCCCACATGCCTCGAACTGAATATGCTACTTACCAGTATGCATCTGTTCTTGGCATGTAGGGCTGCTGACATTCATATCGCCCACCCTCCTCCCCGGCGCCTGTAGCAGCTGCAGCTCTCAGAATTACTGTATAGCATGGCCATCACTTTCTGTATCTACTCCATCACTGCCACAATGGCGAAAAACAATCTGAGGATGGAGAGGATGCCCATGCGCACTGTGGTCCAGGGTAGGAGTCACCTATCTCAGGATACTTCGAAGACTCTTCCAGGACAACAACGTGCAAACATCCGGACCCAACACTAGGCGGCGATCTATGCACAGATATGAATGTCAGCAGCCCTACATGCCAAGAACAGATGCATACTGGTAAGTAGCATATTCAATAAAATAATGGGCATCGTAAATAAATGTAAAAAGACGTTACTCAGTGGGAAATGCACTGTAGTACATTATGAAACCTCTATTAGTTAATGCACTGCAGAGGTCTGTGTGTAACCAGAGAGACACATAATTAAATCTTAATTGGTGCAGTGGAGAATAGTGTATTTTTAGTGCTATGAGGTCACAGCCTGTGACGGAAAGCACTGTGAGTATGTAAGTCTTTATTTTATACTTGCATTACACAGTGAAATATAGACTGATACAAAATGTGTAAATAGTTTTACAATAAAATGGTTCTTCTAAAATGTAGATTTTAGGAATACCGGGGCTTATGTAATGCAATTTATATTTTAAATAACTGTCGCTTCAACACCTCCTTAGTGGTAGTAAGGGCTGTGTAAGTGCAGTTATTTTTAAAATCAAACACTTCACAGCCCATTTGTTAACTCTTTGTACTACCACTAAAAAAAAGAATTGTCTTCACAAAGCTATGAATGATTCATGGGGTCCCAAGCACCTTTCACACTTGCAGATTAACTAATTGGGCACATTTGCATTTCTTTTAGATGATCAGGCACCCTGGCACAAAACCTTTACACAGCACAGGAGACTCAGATACAGCATTTAACGAGCAAACTTTTCTGTCCCAGGAGGGCTGTCTTTTTTCCAAAACGTAAGCAAATGTTTTAGAATCCAGGCAAAGTGAGGCTGGGGAATGCGCAACCCCCTTCCCAGGACTCCACGGCCCCCCTAGGGGTCGCGCCCCACAGATTGAAGACGTCTGCTCTAGAGGAATAGATAATCAATCAGTATCTCGAACTTTCGGACAGAGTTTCTGGCAGCATACGCGTTTGGTCAGTGACGAGTTGGAATGACAGATCTGACAAGTCGGACGAGGTCTCTAGCTATCTTACCTCAATTATACTGGTCTTGATTCGTGTACCACCCCCTCAAGTATCAATTCTTATGTTTTCCCTTATTCTGATTGGTCAGGATGAGGAGGTGAGTTCATCACACCACTTAGAATTTAACATTTTCTCCATAAACCATTGTTTGTGCCCGCCCCTTAATTTTCTTTTCCCATAGCTTTATTCTCACACGCATTTCACATTACTCAGTAAGTTAAACAATTTAATTCAACATTGTTGCTCTTGCAGGGGTCATCAGTTGAGCTTCTCAGCCTTCTTCATGCAAGATGACCTTGGCTGAGTGACACGGAGACATCTTTGTTTCTGGATGGTCTCCGTGCGCATGCGCGCAGTTTATACGAGGTAGGGATTTCAGTCACCTTCCGAGGCCCAAATAAGAACTAATAATAAAGTCAGAAAAAGACATGTTAGAACACAAAACCAAACAATTTCACTGTATACCACTTATCTCTACTCTATCACCATTTACTTATTTAAATCCTTTGCATTGGTGTTTAATAGAGCGTACAAGTTTTATTTAAGCAGTAGCAGGTGCATTAGTATGTGAGTTCGAAGCAGCCATTTTTTAGTGCCATTGTGCAGCTGCAAAAGTTTCCCTCCAAAAGCGACAGTCATACTACGTAGATGCAGTAGACGCATGAGCAATAAAAATCCCGCGTTTTGTCGGCCATTTTAGAACATTCATGTTACGGGTTAGTAATGCACATAGAAAAGCTTACCCTAGATACAATTGTTCGTGGTGTATTGTGGTTTTAGTATTCACAAAACAAGTTGGTTACATTATTATACATTATTTGAGAGGACTGAATCCAAGCAAGTTTCTTTCACGAATCCTTGCTCCATCAATCCCCTCTCTGATGGCATTTATTGCCATCATTAATTTTCTACTAAAACAGATGCCAACTTTTAGCACATCTCAATTTCTTCCTCAACCCTTTCATCTCTTTTCTTTTCCTTTTTGTATTGTAATCCTCTCATTCTTTTATAAAAGTATCCTTTTAATTCTTCTAGCTGTATTTCTTCAAATTTTCTTTTCTAACCCCTTTCATTCACTTCATATTTCTTTCTTCCTTTACGACACTTGTGCCAACACATTATTGCTAAGACTAATAGGGTTATTCCCATTATGGATAGTCTTATATGACCTAGAATACCTATTCCTAAATTAGAAAACCAAATACCTATGCTGGAAAACTGTTTGTAAATTTATTCCATACACTTTCATCTTCCAGTGGTTTCAACTCTTCTTCCAATTTCGTAATATTTTTAATATATTTTCCAATTTACAACACTTTTATCTGGAATATACGTGCAACAATGTTGCGTTTTCAATAATTTACAGACTCCACCCTCTTTTGCCAATAATATGTCAAGGGCAAGTCGATTATGCATAACCATAGACCTCACCGCAACTAATTCAGTGTTAATGAGCAGAAATCCTCCAGCAGTGTCAGTAGATAACCGATCAACTACTGTAGACAACTGGCAAATTTTCCGTGAATTTAGGAGAACTCCCAATGAAGGTATCAATGCACCAAAAATGTCACCTACGATTTCTGAAAAACTAGCTCTTTTTACACGTGTTAGTCCATTTGCGTCTTCATTGTTTCCAGTAAGTCTTTTTACATGATAAACCTTAGGGAATACTATTCCAAAATAGCAACTCCCATACCAATGGTCTGGCAGCCTAAAGTAGGCTTTATTGCCACACACATAATAAATTCCAGGAAATACTGGATCAGTTCCTCCTTTTAATCCCCATCTCCCGATTATTAAGAAATTGGGCTCACATTCACTGGAACCAATAAACACATTGTAATACTCCGTTTTTAACCTATGGAGACAGATTTTCCCTTTCTTTTCACAATCTAAAGACATGGCAGCATGAGTTTTGTCACTTGCAAAATGCTCTTCTTCCTCAGCCCATTTCAGTATCTGAGGTTTAGGTTCAGAGGCTCTTCATTGGAAATCCTGTCTCCTTTGTTCTACTAAATTCTAAAATATTTTCTCTTCTTCATGCAATTTACAGGTTACATTGTTATTATGTGCTTCAGCTATATCTATTGCTTTCATGGTTAAGAAACCATCCACGGATGAGATCACACTATTGGTGACCCTAGATGTACAAGCACTGTACACAAATATACCACAAAGGGCTACTCTGAATGTGGTAGAAGAAGTCCTGAATCAGGGAGTCTGGGAACATAACACCCCCACTGGTTTCATTATGGAATGTGCCACCCTAACATTGACGGAGAACTTCTTTGAATTCAAAGGCCAGATTTACAAGCAGACACAAGGAACTTGCATGGGGAGCACGGTTGCTCCTAGTCTGGCTTGCTTATATATGTCTGATTTTGAGACCCGGTACATCTACCACGAGTCCAACCCTTTCAGCACAGACATATACCTCTGGAAGAGGTTCATTGATGATATCCTCATCCTTTGGAAGGGGGATATGTCGACCTGTACCGAGTTCTGTGATTGGATCAACACCCTTGACCCACACCTCAAGTTTTCACAAACAGTGTCCGACAACATCATTCCTTTCCTAGATTTAAACATCAGTCTACACAGGGGCACTTTATCCACCTCCCTATACAAGAAACCAACAGATCGTAATAGTCTATTACTATACACAAGTCATCATCCCCGCAGTCTGAGGGATAATCTACCCATCGGACAGTTCCTTAGGGTAAGACGAAATTGTAGTGACTTGGCAGACTACAGAGTAGAAGCGAAGAAATTGGCCAATAATCTTCGGGCACGTGACTACCCTACCAAACAGATAGCCCTGGCCAGGAAGAGAGCCCGAAACAACAACCGTGAAGCCCTTCTAGAACCCAAAGTGACAACTCCAAACGAAACCCTGACCTGTGTCACATCATTTACTCCATTGTCAAATCAGATTACTAAAACAATCAAAAAACATTGGAACATTTTGAACACAGGTACCATGCAACTTGAAATTCCTAGATTTGCATTCAAACGTACAAAAAACTTAAAAGACACCTTGATTCACACTCGACCACGTCCGCAGGGGCAAACAACCCAGAGACAATTATGGGATTTGCCACCTGTAACTGGACACTACCCTTGTGGCTCGTGCTCAGTGTGTCCCATGACCACAACACACAAGTCTGTCCTCTTTAACAACAATTTTAAATGGGAGCTACGTCGCCATACAAATTGCAACACAGCGAACTGCATATATCTCATCACATGCCCCTGTAGACTGCAATATATTGGCATGACCACTCGCCCCATCAAAATACGCATGACTGAACACCGCAGCAATTTTCGCTGCAAAAAAATCACCACTAGAATGTGCACCCACTTTCTAGAAAAAGGACATCTTCCAGAGTCATTCACCTGGCTCATATTGGAATCATTTTCGAGCATCACCAAGGATGCTTTACTTACAAAAGAACAGAGGTGGGTGTACAGGTTGGGCACTCATGTGACAGGATTGAATGACGCTATTCCTTGGGCTTCCATCAAACCTCCTTGAATTACGTACCCATTAACACCATCCCCTGACACACTGCACTCTCCTATACTGATATAGAGGCTCATATAGCGAACTTCGTATGTAAAGCCTGAAGAAATGATTTAGAGTGAATCATATAGACCCACAATGCAGACTATGCAACTTAGGATGGCGGCCTCTAAATATACTTCTACATCAATCACCTTTTTAATAAAATATGTCTCCCCCTTAGATGTTTTTGACAACAATGTAATTAAGCAGACTCGCAAAATACAACCGGGTCTCAAAGGCGATATGTCGTAACGATTAAATAATGAGAGCAACAATACTTGAAGAGCCGGTGTACGACAAAAAGTTAAAGTACTATGACCCTCACCTAAGATGGCGACCGCATTCGCCACCGGCCGCTGTTAAGCCATACAATTCCGAGTGTTCCTATCACTTCCGGGTCCACGTCAAACGCCGTCTTCAAATACGGCAACGAGAATCTACACACCGCCGCCCAGTCCTGGTAGAACGGGGTAGGTGTGTACGAGACACGGACTCGGCGTGTCAGTAAGTAGACTTCTTTTTTATTTTATTTTCTGATCTTTATTGTTTTAACTTTGAAACACAAAGAAGGGGTTTTAGAGGATTTGACTCGATACTACGGGACCCATTTAGTTAACAAATAAACGGACACCTTGTAGAATTAGGGATAAGCTTTAATGAGGACGCTAGCCGATCGCTCGTCATGACCCCATACTATATGTGATATTTATCCCTGAGCTTCACACAATTAGCAGTCAGCATTGACTACGAGACCTTGTAGAGTCAAAACATTAGCTTTAACGAGGACATGAGTCGAACGTTCATGACGACCCCTCCGAAGCTTAAAGATTTTACACCCAAGGTGATATTTATCTGTGAGCTCCACACAATAAGCAGTTAGTATTGACTATAAGAGCTAGCCTCTAATAAGATATCTCTACACGCCAACCCAGTTTGCATAGTTTACATAGTGCTTTACCATGGGGTTCTTTCAATGTAATCACAGCAAACAGCGACCCAGATATAAAGGTTGGGGCAGCCATTTCGGCAAATACATGCTTTAATTAAAAGACTAAGGATAGTACCTTCACCAAGCATTAGGGTCAGAGCCATAGTTTTCATTGAATGCAACTCTCTACAAAAAAATGAACCATCCTTACCTTCACGATTATACAAAAAGGAGTGTTTTTAAATCAGAAAATATGAGTGTCCCAAGCATTTTTTCAGAATTCAGGATGTATCTACAACAATAAGAGAAGGGGCCACCATGACCCTGGAGTTTTTCATTTTTTAACAACCCCCGTTCCTCTAGCTGTGTTCATATATGATTACAGAACGCGAGGAACTCCTTGCGTTCATCTACCAGGAACTGCAGTGGAATATCCTTATGAATTGTTAGGGTAAGTCCATTTATGAATTTTACCAACACCGTGTTTAATAGAAGTCACTTCACAGGGTTCAGTCTTCACTTAGTTTCTTTTCACCGTTCACGTTTAGAGTGCACTTTCACCACATTTGCACTCAGTGGTTCACGAGATATTTAATGTAAACAAACAGTGACTATACTATGCTTTCTGTAACCTCCTTGGCCTTTATCCCCCTACAGGTAGACCGAGCTGCAGGTAACACTAAATTTGTGACAGAGACTGCGTACTGTTTATTCAGATATTATTTTAGATGTAGATAGATAAACATCTTTTTGGTCCTGAAGAATCGCCAGAGTACTTCTCTAAATGGAGCGAGAAACATGTCGACCCAACTGAGGCAGTGTATATAACTTAGTTAATAACTCTAGGTTAATAACACTTAACCTCAGAATTTTTTAACTAGGGGAGAAGACTTCCTAATAAATTAGTTGAGTAAGTACCTCGACCCCTATTTTTAAATACCAACGCATTTTTCATCTACATCACTTTAGAGCCTCACACACGCACGCATCCACCGGCTTCATTGGATTTAAAAGATCTCCATAAAAGTGCTCCTTAAACAAGAGCCCGTCGGGTATTGCACCAGCCGACTCGACGCAAGAGCAGCCCGATGATGAGGCAATACATTCGAAGGGGTAACGTAAATTACGATACCCTTGAGTTTGTGTGAGGGCCTCAATATCCAATATTTTAAGTGTCCGTGAACACACATTTTTTCCCCCCCTTTTTCTTATCTCACTTATAGGAACAGCTTTGTTTTCGTTGTTGTATCTTCTGAGGGCACACATAGCTGGACCTTCTTTCATAAAGCGCCCTTACGCCCCCCCTGTTCATTTTGTGGATATAAGAAATCTTCACCCATAAATTCTGAGTCTCTTGTTCTAAGAACAGAGTTCATGCTTTTTCGCATAGGAACCTCAGAAAAAATCACATTTATGTTAGAATAATAATATTGCAATTTTCCAGTTTTATAAAATAAACTTGCTAAAACACTACGGGATATACCATAGGTCAATGGTAAATGATGGTAGATCACTCCCTCTGCTACAGATGCAGGCAATTTCATGCAGACATAGCAATCACTAACTTCCATAGTTTCTACATATTGTACTAATAAGTTTGTGAAAACATTTAAATCAGTGCCATTTTTATTCACAGCTTGATGTAAATCTGACTCATCTGGTGCTTCTAATTCTACTCTATCTCTTTTGATAGTAGCTACCTTTTCATGTGTGTTAGTGGTATTCTGTACACTTCTAACCATTAAATAAGGTATGGCCACTGTTAATATTAACCATATTATGAGTATTAGAAATATACTACATATACACACACTGAAACATTTCTTAAAGCAATTCGGTTTTCCAGCAGCTCTATTGTCAGTCATTCTCAAAAGGGAGAGAAGATTTCTCTACTTTATTCAAGTGGTTCAAACTTCGTAACAGACTTACAAAGGGGGAAATTCATTCAAGGTGGTCTCACTTCTTCGTCAATTTGCTCTGCATCAACATTTTCAATTTCCTCTTCAATTATCTCTAAATTCTCAAAATCTTCGAGAATTACATATGTCCATTCAGGACCTTTGAATTTGTTACTTACAAATTTCGCTCTGGGAATTCTTCGTTTTGAACCTACAGCTGCTTGCCCAGGCCAACTGGATACTTCGTCTACCTGCTCTGGTTCTTCGGGTACTGTCTTGAGGTGATATTTCAATCTTTTGATAACACCTGGCCTATTATCACCCTTTCTGATTTGTTTAGCTTGCACTGCACTTGTACCTCTTCAGATCTTCTTTTGTTTTCATTGATTTGTGGCACAACATGATTATTTCTGTCCTCAGATTCTTCCTCTGTCTGCTCTTGTGCAGGGCTTACTGACTCACTACTTCCTTCCTGAATGTTTTCTCCTTCACTAGCCTGACCTTCAATGTCGCTTTTTCTGTATCTGCCTGAATTTCTGTAATTTTCCTTACTGGCTCTTGCTCAGATTCCTTTGAATCTTTGTTGTCCTTTACCTGGGCATTCTCTTTAGATTCTTTCTGTTCTTCCCTAGTCTCTAGTTCTGTAATTTTAATTTCTTTTGTTTGGGAAATTGGTACCTTCCCTACCTGGTCCTGCTCAGGTTTATAATCACTTTTATTTTCTGTTTCTTTAACACTTTCCTCTCTGTCTAGCTGGTCCTCACTCTTTTCCTGACTTATTGGTCTAGTTTGACTTCTGGTTCTTACAATTATCTCTGGTATGTCTACTACAGGTATCCAATCATCCTGACTGATGCTCGGTTGTTCTTCGTCAGCTACTTCAGGACCTATTACTGTAAATCCTTCAGCTGTGCAACCTTCAGCCCCCTCAACCGCCTGAGTCAGTTGAGGTTCCTCCTCGTCAGGTGCTGGTACTCTTTTAGTGTGACTTGTATGTATCCAATTAGGCAAGCCAGCACATTTTACAGCTGTTGTTGTGACTAATATAACCTGATGTGATTTCTCCCACCTTGGTGCTAGGCCAGTCTCTCGTGTGTGATTCTTCACTACGACCCAGGCACCAGGATTCAGATCATGCTCTTGAATCGGCTGCCTGACGTCTGCGTTTCCTCCAACCTGGTGAGAGATAGAACGCACTTGGTCAGCCAATTCTTTGCAATACTCCAGTACCAAATCATCAGTTATATTCAACAACTTGTGTCCTGGTATACATGCCTGCCTCATTGCTCTTCCCATGATGATTTCATGGGGACTTAACCCAGTATTTTTGTCTGGAATAGTCCCATCAGAACAAGAGGTAAAGCATCAGGCCAGTCCATTGGAGTCGATGCACACACTTTCCCCAACCTCGACTTAATTGTGCCATTCAATTGTTCTACCACTCCAGATGCCTCTCGGCGGTATGCGCCGTGCAGCTTCTGTTAAATTTTAAATGCTTCACAAATTAATCGAATTATTTCATTATTAAAATGAGACCCTCTGTCTGATTCAATAGTTACTGGAAAACAAAACCGAGGAATGAGTTCTCTTAATAGGAGTCTGTCTACTGTTAAGCTGTCATTTCTCTTGGTGGGGTGTGCCTCCACCCATTTTGAAATTAAACATACGATGACAAGTACACATTTTATTCCTCGACAGGCAGGTAACTATGAAATCGATTTGTAGTCTTAAGAATTGTCCTTCAGCCTTTCCAATTTTTCCCATATAGACTACTGTTCTCTTGCCTGGATTCATTTGCTGACATGTCAAACACCTTTGGCAAAGTCTTTCAGCAACATTTCTAAACCTTGGGTTAAACCAATCCTGCCTGAAAAGGCTAATCATTGCATCTCGGCCTATGTGAGTGTCTCCGTGATACATTCTAGCCATAGGTGCAAGCATGCTGTCTGGCAACACAGGTCTATCGTCTAAGTACACCATCTTCAGTCCTATGTGTACATCCAATTTTCACCCACTCCTCTTTCTTTTTTGTTTCTGCTTCGTTCTGTAGATCTTTTACTTCTATCCATGTATCTAACCCTGACAAAAGCATAAGTTGGCAGCTGTTTTGACAATTTTCAGCTCTCACGCCTAGCGTTACAGTGCGAGACTTTTTGTAGGGGGTTTAAAATATGACTTAGGAATCGCACACGCTTGTGCTTTTCCTTTTGGACCACGCTATTGGCCTTTGCGTGTGTCTTTTTTATCAAAGACAGCACACAATTGGCCAAAGGCGGGCGCATTGCTCCGCCCATGGCCTATTGGTGTCTATTACGTGCACCGCCGCCATGTGGTTTCAATTATCGTTCCCAGACACGGGCACGATAATTGAAACCACATGGCTCGCTGTGGCGCGTGCGCGCACCACTCGCGTGCTTGTTTTTCTTGTTTTATTATCAACTCACGTTAGCTTAATGCACTCTCATACCTGAGAATTAAATATGACTTTATGTTACACACTATGTTTTGTACTATGCGACTTGCAAGGACACATTTGTCATTTTATAGCTGTCCCAGGGGGCTCATGCCTCTCTAGATCAAGAAATCCATTGCACAACCTTGCAAAAGTCAACCAGATGCAGGAAGTCGGGGCGATGGGCAGGAAGTGATGGACGTGGACAGTGGGAGTAGGGACACTCCAAGGAGGAATGTGCCCACCTACAGTGACTCCCTTACAGGGTTCTCGTATTATCTGCTCCTAAAATCAACGTGTATCATTTGTTGCATTTTGTGCTCATATAGCGCTCCCACAGCTTCAGCCTGCCTTCAAGGAGGTTCTCTTGAACAAGGCTTCCGATGAGGCCAGATGGTCAATCCCAACTGTTTTACAGTTCTTGTGCTGCCCTGGTCCTTGTGAGTTCCCAATTCAGTACTTTCTATTTATTCTCATACAAAAGTCCTGCATTTTTAATGGATAAAAAACGACAGGGCCCAGAATGCACTGTTCTCTGGACTGGATGAGCTGCTTGACGGTGGAGGTGAGAAATTGACTCGTTGGCTTCTTCCTGAACTTGAAAGGGCCCTTCAGTATCTGTCAATCTCTCAGACGCTGGGTTGAACCTACATTCCCTAAACAGAGATCATTTTTGCGCCGATTCTTTCAGTTATTTTCTCTATTTCCCCTCTCTCTTCGGGACCTGGGGGAAGGGGCTGGGGGGTGACAGCTGGTTGTCTTTCTGTGCTGACGGCTGCAGCTGTCTTGTCTCCCTGTGCTTTTTGTATCACACATATTTGATTATTTCCACAAATAAAATCAAGGCAGACAGATTAGAGAACAATTATTTCTACAAAAACAATGTCTGCAGTAAATCAAAGTACATATGGTAATGCTAAGGCCTGCAATACCTGTTAATTAGTTCGTGCTTTTAATATAGCATTGTAAATACAGTGATTATAAGCCAATCTGGGTATTCGTTTATTGACGTCAGACTCGACCTTGCTGTGACTTGCACCTGCGACCTGCGCAGATGCTTAAAACCAGCACTCATCTCGCTGAGTTATCTTGTACACTGGACCGTTTACCTCGGTAGGTTTAATGGTGTGGCCGCAGGTACGGTGCAGGGCAGTTTACCAGGAAGAGAAAGTAGTCTGTTTATTACTTCCATCACGTATTTTATATGACGTTCACGAAGAAGGTTTCCCAAATGGTGGGGGCGGAAAAAAATGGGTTTGTTGAACTACCTTGTATAAGCTACTCATGCATAGAGTCCGGACAACCAGAGCTTTAGGTGACGCCCACGGACTTGGCCCCAGCCCTACCGGCCTGTCTCCCCTCGGACCTGCTCCTGCGAAATCCCGGTGTGTCCTGCAGCCAGCAACCTCAAAAACCCCGGAGGACCTGCCTGCCTTCACTTCTAAAGGCTGCTTCTCCTGTGAACACTGGATTTGTTCAACTGCAACCTCTGGCAGCAGTCGGAGACCGCAAATCCAGCCCACTCTGCACCCACCGAACCCGGCCCAAGCTTGAGTGGAAAAACACCACAAGGAGGTCACCCTAGCGATCCTGACCCGAGATCCGGTGACCCCTGACCTGCCTCAAGCCTCCAGCCGATGCCTGCAGTCTAAATCCAGAAGGCCGCCCTAACCGCGACCAGGAGCTGGTAAGAAGATCCGACCCCAAAAGGCACCCTTGCACCCGACGCCCCATGACCTTGTGTGCCCAAACCGACGGTGCCTAACCAACCCTTAACTTCCCAACTTACCTCTCCAAGTGGTGGTTGCACCCAGAAGTCCTTTGTCTCCCTGCCTGCAGTGCTTTTGCTAACCGAAGGTTCTCCATAGAAAACAGCAGGGTGCCCTACTTCGAAACAGCACTCTGCACCCAGGGCAGGACTGGCTACCGGGCTTTTTGATGTGCTGTCAAGCTGGGGGCTGATTTCACTGCGGTGGGGACTGATTTTGTTGATGGGGACCTGCGTGTGCTTTTAAATAAACAAAGCAAAACAAATGGTTTTAAGCACACGCAGGTCCCCATCAACGAAATCAGCCCCCAGCTTGGCAGCACACCAAAACGCCCGGCAGCCAGTCCGGCCCTGTCTGCACCCGGCCGCCCCATTGCCGCTGAGGGTGAACCTTTTGTGCTACTTTGTTTCCCCAATTGCCCTGACCTAAACCCTAGGAGCTTTGCTCCCACAACCCAGTGGCCTGCTTGCCATCAGCCAACAACCGGAGGCTCCCTATCCCCCATTGAATAACACTGGGCCAAAAAACACTCTGCACCCGGCCGCCCAAGTGCCGCTGAGGTTGTAACAAGAGTGCATGACTGACCCTGGGGGACCCCTAAGTCTAACCCCAGAACCTTAAGTCCCACAGTCGATAACTTACCTGTGAACCGATAACCTGTTTTTCCTCCCTAGGATAACATTGACAATTTTCTTCCAAAAAGTTTCTAAGTGTGGAGTTTTGAAATCTAAAAATATTCTTTAAAAATCGCACAAATAACCAAAACGTATTTACTTACCTGTTTGCAGGAAATGTCCCAGGGCTGAGTCTAGGTATCCAGCACTGAGTTAGAAAAGTCACGTAAAAAGTAACTTACCTGTAATTTACTGAAAAAGCCTATTCATTTCAACGTACTGTATTTGATAAGTGTTGCAACCTACTGCATCCCCTGTAAATCAAACAAAGTACACTTTCTATTGCATTTTCAAACTGTTCTATATTCAGCAACTTGTTACTGAAAAGTATTTAATGCTTACCTGTGCCAGGCTTGCTTGGTTCTAAAAATAAAATAACAGTATATTTTTTATACAAAAACAATTGGCCTAGAGTTCAGTTCTTGAGTGTGTGAATTCATTTGCTGACTGAGTGTGTACATCAAATGCTTAACACTGTACTCTGATACTGCCTTACTGCTCGACCACTCTACCACAAATAGAGAGTAAGGTTCTATCTAACTTTAACCTCTGCCTACCTTTGGGGATACCTGAACTCTATACACACTATACCTCAGTTTGGTGTAGTATATATAGAGCCAGTTTCCTACAGTATTGAGTTGACTCGGCATTTAGGATGGAAGCTACTAGCATGTAGTAGTGCATTACAGGCTGTGGCTTTTCTGTACATCCTGCTCTCAATCTTGTCTCCAATTATATATAGTTCCAGATCCAGAAGCACAATTTTCTCTTGGCTGTGTTCCATCGCAAACAAAATATTGTTAGGGTTGTCTTTCATAAATGTAAAAAATTCCATCAGTTCTACTTGACTACCAGTCCATATCATTAAGCAGTCATCAATGTAGCGACCTCAATAGTGTATGTGTTCATTCCATTTGGCCCACGGTGGACCCCAGACCTGCCTCGCCTCAAATCATCCCATGAAAAGGTTGGCAAAAGAAGGTGCCAACCTGGATCCCAATGCAGTCCCACACTCTTGTCTGAACCATGTCTTTAAACAGAAACACATTTTTCTGAAGTATTGTTAGACCTGGCACCTTGGCGTGGGTCTCCTTTCCATTTTTTGCTGTTGCCTCATGTGTTTTTGCTGCCGTTAGATGCTTTGGGCACTGTGCCACTGCTGTCCAGTGCCACAGTGTAAGTGCTCCCCATTGTAAATTGATGTGTGAATTAGTGGTTCCATGATTGGTTGGTTTGGTTTACCGGTCAGACCCTAGTACAGTGCACCAGGAGTGCCCAGGGCTGGTAATCCAAACACTGCTGGTGGGCTTGCAGCACTGGTTGTGCCACCCACAGAAGCAGCCTGTAAAAGTGTGTCTAAGGCCTGCCATTGCAGAGCCTGCGTGCAGTCTGGTACTGTCATGGTGACTGGGCAAGTGCACCCACTTGCCAGTCCCTAAACCTTCCCTTTTCTTCATATCAGACACCCCTATGGGAGGCCCAAGGGCAGGGTGCATTGTAAGTATAAGGTAGGACATGCCCTTGTATGTGTGGCATGTTCTAATAGTGAGTTACAGCCATTTTCGTTTTTCACTATTGCAAGGCTACCTGTTCTCCATAGGCCAGAATGGGCAGTTTGATTATTACATCTTATAATCCTAGCTGACTCAGGGAACATGGTAGAAATTCAAATTTAGTATGCCTGAACTCAGAATGATAAAATGCATCTTTTAGTGAAGTTGGTTTTAACATTCTGTATTTGAAAATACCACTTTAGAAAGTAGGTATTTTGTTGTCTAACCATTCAAACCTGCCTCTGCTAGGCTGTGTATTCCTTGTCTGGAGTTTGAGTGACAGGGCTGGGAAATTCCAGGAGACAGGGTGAGGTAGCCCAGTGGTGAATAGAGAGATCTGCATCTAGATGGAAGGGAGGAGTTGCACCTGGGACCTGAATAGGGCTGTGCCGTCCCTCCACAATGCTGGCTCCACCTCCTGTGGTGCTTCTGATGTCTCTGCCCTGCACTCTGAAAGGAAAGGAGGAATCATGTAAACAAAGTGCTCCAGGATTGACCAGAATTGGTTTGGACTAGGCAAAGGCCTCTCTGCCTTCAGAGAACAAAGAAAAACTTAGTATAAATATTGGGACCCCAACCCAAGAACTTTAGATCACTTTGGGAAACAAGAAGAAACCTTTGCTTAGGAGTGGAACCAGAAGAAACTGAGGAGAGACTATCCCTAAGCTGAAGTGCTGCTTGGGGGATTGGCCTGCAGTGGTTGCCTGACTGCCAAAGAAAGGAGAAAGGACTAAGGGCTTGGAAAAGAGCTTTCCTCCTGCTGAAGTCTCAGGGACAACAGACTTCAACCCCCAGCTCCCCAGAGTTCTTTGGAAGTGCCTGCTGCTGTTTTAGGCCTTCTGAGGGACTGCGTGTCGCAAGGAGCTGGAAGCGCGACTCACGGAGAAGAAGCGTGTCGCATCACTGCACAAGGGTGTCGTCGCTGTAGCTGTCGCATTGCACCGCATCCCAAGAAGCGTCCCGCAACACCGAAGAAGCGTGTTGCCGTCGCAGCCGTCGCATCTCTGAACAAGGGTGTCGCCGCTGGAGCTGTCCCATTGCACCGCATCACGAGAAGAGTCTCGCAACGAAGAAGAAGCGTGTCGCCATCGCAGCTGCTGCCGTCGCATCTGCTGCCGTCGCATCTCTGAACAAGGATGTCGCCACTGTAGCTGTTGCATTGCACCGCATCAAGAAAAGCGCCTCGCATCCACGGAGAAGCGAGCCGCAGTCGGAGCTGCTGCCGTCGCATCACTGAACAAGGGTGTCACCGCTGCAGCTGTCGCATCGAGCGGCAGCGTCTCGCATCGTCGGAGAAGAGTGTCGCCGCCAAAGCCGCTGTAGTCGCATCACTGGACACGGGTGCCGCCGCTGCAGCTGACGCATCGAGTCGAGTCTTCTCGCAACATCGGAGAAGCGTGCCGCATCAGCAAGATCTTCACATCTTTATTTCTTTGCACCAAAATCTTCAACGCATCACCGTCCTTGCAACACTTTGTTGCCCTGCGTGTTGCATCTAAAGGTACATTGAACTAAGAGTGTCGCACCTCAAGAATTAAAAAGAACTCAGCTAAAACTACCATTTTTAAGTAACAGTATTGTGGATTTTCTTCATTTATGGTCTTGTGTTAAATCTATATAAAGAATACTTATTTTTGATATAAAACCTGTGTGGTGTCCATCTGTAGTGTTGTCACTTTATTACTGTATTTGTTCACAAATGCTTTACACACTGCCTCTGAGATAAGCCTGTCTGCTCGTGCCAAGCTACCAAGTGGTTGAACAGGGGTTATTTTAGGAGTGTACAACCTTACCCTGACTAGAGGCAAGGGTCCCTATTTGTCACAAGTACCTACCTGTGCCAATTAGAGACCCCCAAATCTAATATTGGTGGTCAGCGGTGAGGATTCTGGACTTGCATTTGTGACTCGTGCAGACCAAAACGCCACCACATACTTTTGGTAGATTTCTTTTTGGAATTTTCTCTTTTTGCCAAGTTTAACCATCATGGAGGACACAGCGTCCATCACCTCTATTGATTTGGAATGGGAAGAGGAGAAACTAGAAAGCTGCAGAGTAAGGCAGCTGAAGTACTTCTGTAAGAAATTGAATGTTCCAACTGTTGGGCTCAACAGGAAGGAGGAGTTCTACAAGGCGCTGAGGGCCTGGGTAGAAGCAAGAAGTGCAAATGAGGATGAAAATGCAGAGGTGCAGCTGGAAGGGCCAGTGGGCCCCATAGGGAGGAAGACACTTTCCCCCGCAGGTAGCAGTGTTTCTGCCAAGAGTCTGTCTCCAGAGCAGCTGGAGGACAGAGAGAGATGCAGGAGGCATGAGATGGAGCTGACCAAGCTCAAGTTGGGTGGGCAACTGGAATTAGAAAATAAGAAATAGGCCCTAGAAGAAAAGAAAATGCAGTTGGATCATGAGAAAAGTTTGAGGGAGTTGGAATTGAAATCCAGGAGCTTAGAGATTGCTCCCTCTGGTGGCAGCACACCGTCATTGCCTGTTGAATCTAGAGTGTATATTCCCAAGGATGTGGTGAAAGAATTTTTTAAGAATGATGATATTGGACAGTGGTTCAAGGCCTATGAGGTAGCCATGTTTTACCACCGGGTCCCTGAGAAGGATTGGAGAGCGGGGTTGTGGGGGCGGTTCCTTAGTGAAGGGCGGGACAAACTGTTAGACTTGCCTTCTGAAGTCTATAATTCACATCCCCACATGAAAGATGCATTAATGTCCAGGTATGGTTTAACTCATGAATTGTACAGTCAGAGGTTCAGGGGTTGCAAGAAGATAGAGAACAGTACCTGGGTGGAATATGTCACTTTTTTCTGCAGAGCATTGGATGGCTGGGTGAAGGGTAGCAAAGTTGATGATTTTCAGGGGCTCTTTGATTTTTATTGCATAGGAGCACTTGTTAAGTAATTGTTTTCCAGAGCTACGCCAGCACCTGATTTATAGTAGGCTGACTAATGCTAGGAAGCTTGCTGAGGAGGCGGACCGCTGGGTCAGTACCAGGGTCCTTCACAAGGGTCACGTGGGAGATTCAGCCGAGAGTGGGCAGGGGACAAGGGTAAACAGAGGGAGTTCCAGAGAAGGCCCTGTTAGACCTGTCAGCCCTAGGGTGGTCTCCCCTGTATTTTTTACCGTGCCTCATTTTTTCCACCCTCATTTTTGCGTTGGACCTAGGTCTCCGGGCGCCTTTTCATTGCCAACCAGTGTTAAGGTGCAGGTGCTCCCTTCCCCTAAGATGGCTGCCACAGGCCCCTGCTACTGCGGAGTGGCCTTTCTAGTAGCACCCTAGCTGCCAGGAGCTGGCTGGAACCCCACAACAATGTTGCGACACCAGCCCGCCTTTTTTGTCCTATACCTAGAGTGGGGAAGCTCCTGGAATGGGCTGGAACCTTCTAGAAGGGAGGTGGGGTTTTACTTTTGCGGCCTTAGAGGGTGGTCACCTGACCTAGGGCTACTTAAGAGAGGGAGGGAACTTTTTCTAGGCAGTTGGAGGGACGCAGACCTGGGGGAACCTACGCAGGAGTTTTAGGCGGTAGGGCCTAGACAGGGACCTATGCCTCTGAAAGTGACGGGGCTTAGGTGCTGCCTTTTAAGTGAGTGAGGGATCCTGTACTAGCCCACTGATCTGGCCCAGCGGGAGGGGAACCCAGGGGCAACCTGCCATGCCTGACTAGGAGCGAAGTAGTCACCAACTCAATCTACCCCCCCCCCCCCCAAGGAACAGAACCCCTAAGGGCGCCAGAGCCAACGGTGCCATTAAGACTGCCGAACCTTAATGCTGAAGTTAACTGCTGAAACTTAATGCTGAAGTTGACTGCTGAAACTCAATGCTGAAGCTGACTGCAGAAACTTAATGCTGAAGCTGATTGCTGAAACTGACTACTGAAACTTATCTCTAAAGACTCCCTACTGGACTGCCAGGGGATCAACCAGGTACTAGCGCTGTGACCCCTGCGCTCCCCGACCTTGCCTGGGATCCCCCCTAGTCAGTCCTGCCACGGGCGCTGGGCGCCAAAGTCATCCCTTAATTTCTGCCCCCCCCCCCCCCTGGTGAGGGAATCGGAGGCGCACTCACCGCTGCGGCCCAGGGCCGGAAGGCTGCCCCCTGTCGTTACCAGGGCCCGCGGAGAAGCCCAGGGCCCCGCCGCAGCCAAAGCTTCACAACCCCCAGCGCTGAGAAGGCCTCGTTGGGCCCAGACACCTTGCCGCGGCCGCGTAGGCCTGAAGCCAGATCCCCAGTCACCTGATGGGGGCGGACTGCCGAGCGCCGCCCCCGCCGTAGCCCCATTGGTCAGTTGGGTCGCACCCCCGCAGACCGCACTGCCATTGGCGGCTGCGGGCGCAGGCCCTTGAGGCATCAACGAAACCCCCGGAAGCCTTGGTGAGGGCAGCGGAGCTCCCTGGTCACGTCCAATCCGGCCGGGAGCCCCGCGTTTTGCTCCCCCACTGCCAGAAGCTACGAGGGAGGCCCTCGACCCGGAGATCGCCGGGAGGTCTCCGCCGGGGAAGAGGAAGACCAGCGACGCAGGTAACCCCCGGGGAGGAGGGCGGGAGGCCCCAAAGGCCCGGAGCACGCCCCTCCCCCGGGGCGATCCCCCGCAAGGCCTCCACTGTCCCACACGCATGCCAGAGACTGGGCAGACTCCTGACTGTCTTCCAGGGGCAGCGCAAGGTTGAACTGCCTCACGTAAGGCTCCAGCCAAACTCACCGCCCGACTCAGCACGCCCATGATTCCCTGATTCAAAGTGTCATTCAAGCGTTATGATCAGAGGCCCGATTTAAGGTGTTATTCAATCGTTATGATCAGAGGCCTGATTTAAGGTGTTATTCAATCGTTATGAACAGAGGCCTGATTTAAAGTGTTATTCAACCGTTATGATCAGAGGCCGATGTAAAGCATTATTCCATCGTTATGGTCATGGGCCTACTGTAAAGCGTGATGCTAATACTGCGTATCGCTCCAGGGTACTAGGCCTGATCTTAAGCGCTAGTCCATGGCTATGCGCAGCGCTATGTTCCTATACCTGATTTTAAACGCTGTTTAGTTGCTACGCGCAGCGCTAGGTTTAACCACTGTGTTTGACGCTCCCCAGGATCACCAGGTGTCGCGTCTTGGTCCCATACCCGTTCCATGTATTCAGGTATTGCCAATTGAAATGTAATGAAATGCTTTTGAACCTGACGCTTAATGTATTCAGGTATTGCCAGGGAAACATAATGAAATGCTTTTGAACCTGACGTTTAATGTATTCAGGTACTGCCCAATGAGTCGTAATGAACTGCTTTTGAATCTAACGTGATTTAGATAAACCTGATTAATTTTCATTGAACCTACTGTGTGGTGTCAGTTATTGCGTGCGCTTCCTGCTTCAGGGGATGTGTGTGTTGTATGGTCGCTTTACACTTAAGCCTTCGGGTGCCTACCTGCTCAAGTCACGTTACCCTCTTAGGGCCTGGTGACCCCTGGTCCTACAGGCCCCAAAGTAATCCCCAAGGGAAAGGTTCCCAGCCTCCCCAACAGAAACCATCAGGGGCCCGACAGGTCCACCTGTTCAAGGGGGACCCCTGAAATGCTACAAATGTGGGGATCTTGGTCATAAAGCGAATGATCCCAGGTGCTGACAGTTTGTGAAGACAGCACCCCCTGGTGCAGCCTCCGCCAGATGGCTAGTGTAGCCCTGGGTGAGGAGATGGGTGCCCAAGGTGGGTGGGGCCCAGCAGAGATGTCCCTTGTCTCTTTAGGAGACTGTGAGGTGGTTCCTAGGACCCAACTGCCTGATAACACTAAGAAATACAGGCAGTGGGGGACCATCAATGGCCATAGGGTGAAGGCTCTTAGAGATACAGGAGCCTGTGTGACAGCTGTCAAGTGTCACCTGGTTTCTCAAGAGCAGGTTGTCCCCAATGCATTCTATCCAGTTGTTGCCGCTGACAACACAGAGCCACTGCAAGGTGGCTCAGGTTCCCTTTGAGTGGGGGGTCTCTGGTACTCTTCAGGTAGCTGTGAGGCCCGCAATGCCTTTTGACTGTTTGTTAGGGAACGATCTGGAGAGTTCACCTTGGGCGAAGGTGGAGCGGAGTGCTCATTTGGAAATGTTGGGTCTGCCTGACTGGGCGTGTGTCACCATACGGTCCATGGCAGCCAGTAGGGGTTCTCAAGAGGACCTGGAGCCTGAGAAGGTGGCCCAGGTACCTGATTTAGAGAGAGGAGGCAGGGGGCGCGGGAAACCGGCCCCGAAGTTCCCACGGTCCAGGAGACCAGGCAGCAGTTGATCAGTCTGGGTCACATTGGGTCTCCTGGGAGAATGGTCTCTTGTATTCTGAGCCTAAGGTTGCTGAGCCTGGGTCAGCCCGTGTGCTGGTGGTACCCCAGCACTTCAGAGCCTTCCTACTGGGGCTGGCTCATAATGTGCTATTGGCAGGACATTTGGGACAGGGCAAGACCTTTGAGAGGCTTGTCACCCACTTTTATTGGCCCCAAATGCGCAGGAGTTCAGACACTCACTGCAGGACATGTCAGACTTGCCAGGCAAGTGGAAAGAGTGGGAGGAAGCGCAAGGCTCCTCTCCAGCCATTCCCTGTGGTCAGCACCCCCTTTGAACGGGTGGGTATTGACATTGTGGGGCCACTGGACCCAAAGACAGCCATGGGCAACAGGTTCATCCTGGTCTTGGTGGACCATGCCACCCGGTACCTGGAAGCCATACCTCTGAGGACAGTGACGGCCCCCGTGGTGGGACGAGCACTGGTGGGAATTTTCTCCAGAGTGGGATTCCCTCACGAGGTAGTGTCTGACCGAGGTACTAACTTCATTTCCAAGTATATGAAGTCCCTGTGGCAGGAGTGTGGGGTAACCTACAAGTTTACCACTCCCAAGGAAATGGGTTGGTTGAAAGGTCCAATCGAACCGTGAAGGGCATGATTATGGGTCTTGAGGAACCCATTAGGCGTAAGTGGGACGTCCTCTTACCATGCCTACTCTTTGCTTACCGTGAGGTGCCACAGAAATATCTAGGGTTCAGCCCCTTTGAGCTTCTCTATGGACACCCAGTGAGAGGACCTCTGAGTTTGGTTAAAGAAGGCTGGGAGCAATCTCCCAGGAAACCACCCCAGGATGTATATAGCTACATGCTGTCCTTTAGGAACCAAACTAGGCGTTTCAGGCAACTCGCTGAGGCAAATCTGGAAGCCAGCCAGGAGGAGATGAAGCGGTGGTACGACCAGAATCCCACTCTGGTAGAGCTTCAGCCTGGTCAGAAAGTGTGGGTCATGGCCCCAGTGGAGCCCTGCGCGCTCCAGGATTAGTGGACTGGACCATTTGAGGTTGTGGAGCGCAAAAGTCTGGTTACCTACTTGGTGGACTTGCGGTCTCCCAGGAACCCCTTGAGGGTCCTGCATGTCAACCGCCTCAAGCCCCACTTGGAAAGGTCCCAAGTGTGCATGCTCTTAGCGACAGATGGTGGAATGGAGGAGGAGACTGAGCCTCTTCCAGACCTCCTTTTGGCAACAGAGCAAGATGGGTCAGTGGATGGTGTCAACCTCTCTTCCACCCTGACCCATAAGCAACAGAATGACTGGCGCCAGTTGCTGGGACAGTTTTCTGATCTGTTCTCCCTGGTTCCCGGTGTCACTGATTGGTGCATCCATGATGTGGACACTGGGGATAGTACACCTGTGAGGCACAAAACCTACAGGGTGACTGATAGGGTGAGAGCTTGCATCAAGGAGGAGGTCTCCAAGATGTTTGCGTTAGGTGTAATTGAGTCCTCTAACAGTCCTTGGGCCTGCCCAGTGGTCTTGGTCCCAAAGGCTGTCGCACCGGGTGCCACACCAGAACTCCGGTTCTGTGTGGACTACCGAGGGCTCAATTCAGTCACCAGGACTGACGCGCACCCCATCCCCAGAGCTGATGAGCTCATAGATCGGCTAGGGGCTGCACGGTACCTCAGCACGTTTGACCTAACGTCTGGGTACTGGCAGATCGCCTTGACTGATGGGGCAAGAGAGAGGTCAGCATTCTCCACACCAGATGGGCACTACCAGTTCCGGGTGATGCCCTTTGGGATGAAGAATGCCCCTGCCACCTTTCAGAGGTTGGTCAACCAGGTGTTGGCTGGACTGGATGAGTTCAGTGCCGCCTACCTGGATGACATCGCAGTGTTCAGCGCCAGTTGGGAAGAACATCTGCGCCACCTCTAGGAAGTGTTGATGGCGCTGCGGAGGGCAGGCCTCATGATCAAGGCGAGTAAGTGCCAGATCGGGCAGGGTTCCGTGGTGTACTTGGGACACCAGGTGGGGAGGGGCCAGGCTGCGCCCCTGCAGCCCAAGTTGAAACCATCCTGGCTTGGGAGCCGCCCAAAACCCAGAGATGAGAGCCTATTTAGGACTCACGGGTTACTACAGGAGGTTTGTCAAGGGGTATAGCAACATTGTTGCACCCTTGACCGCGCTGACTTCCAGGAAACAGCCTAAGAGAGTGATTTGGACTGACACCTGTCAGAAAGCTTTTGAGGCCCTAAAAACTGCTATGTGCACGGCAGCCGTGCTCTTGGCACCCAACTTCTCCAGAGAGTTCATAGTAAAAACAGACGTTTCAGAGCATGGTGTGGGGGCTGTTTTGGCACAGATGAATGAGGAGGGCCTAGATCAACCCGTAGCCTTCATCAGTAGGAGGTTACTTCCACGGGAACAGAGGTGGAGTGCTATTGAGCGTGAGGCATTTGCTGTGGTCTGGGCATTGAAGAAGCTGAGACCTTACCTGTTTGGGACTCACTTCCGGGTTCAGACAGATCACAGGCCCCTCAGATGGTTGATGCAGATGAGGGGTGAGAATCCAAAGCTGTTGAGGTGGTCCATTTCCCTACAGGGGATGGATTTCACGGTGGAACACTGCCCTGGTACAGAACACGCCAACGCTCATGGTCTGTCCAGATTTTTCCGCCTTAGTGATGAGAACTCCCAGGAGGTAGGGTAGTTCTCCCCACATTTCAGCTGGAGGGGACACATGTTAGACCTGGCACCTTGCCGTGGGTCTCCCTTCCATTTTTTGCTGTTGCCTCGTGTGTTTTTGGGCACTGTGCCACTGTTGTCCAGTGCCACAGTGCAAGTGCTCCCCATTGTAAATTGATGTGTGAATTAGTGGTTCCATGATTGGTTGGTTTGGTTAACCTGTCAGACCCTAGTACAGTGCTCCAGGAGTGCCCAGGGCTGGTAATCCAAACACTGCTGGTGGGCTTGCAGCACTGGTTGTGCCAACCACAGAAGCAGCCCGTAAAAGTGTGTCTAAGACCTGCCATTGCAGAGCCTGCGTGCAGTCTGGTACTGTCATGCTGACTGGGCAAGTGCACCCACTTGCCAGTTCCTACACCTTCCCTTTTCTTCATATCAGACACCCCTATGGTCGGCCCAAGGGCAGGGCGCATTGTAAGTATAAGATAGGACATGCCCTGGTGTGTGTGTCATGTTCTAATAGTGAATTACAGCCATTTTCGTTTTTCAGTATTGCAAGGCTACCTGTTCTCCATAGGCCTGAATGGGCAGTTTGATTATTACATCTTATAATCCTAACTGACTCAGGGAACATGGTAGAAATTCATATTTAGTATGCCTGAACTCAGAATGATAAAATACATCTTTTAGTGAAGTTGGTTTTAACATTTTGTTTTTGAAAATACCACTTTTAGAAAGTAGGTATTTTGTTGTCTAACCATTCAAACCTGCCTCTGCTACGCTGTGTATTCCTTGTCTGGAGTTTGAGTGACCGGGCTGGGGAATTCCAGGAGACAGGTTGAGGTAGCCCAGTGGTGAATAGAGAGATCTGCATCTAGATGGGAGGGAGGAGTTGCACCTGGGACCTGAATAGGGATGTGCCTTCCCTCCACAATGCTGGCTCCACCTCCTGTGGTGCGTCTGATGTCTCTCTGAAAGGAAAGAAGGAGTCATGTAAACAAAGTGCTCCAGGACTGACCAGAACTGGTTTGGACTAGGCAAAGGCCTCTCTGCCTTCAGAGAACAAAGGAAAACTTAGTATAAATATTGGGACCCCAACCCAAGAACTTTAAATCACTTTGGGAAACAAGAAGAAACCTTTGCTGAGGAGTGGAACCAGAAGAAACTGAGGAGAGACTATCCCTAAGCTGAAGTGACGCTTGGTGGATTGGCCTGCAGTGGTTACCTGACTGCCAAAGAAAGGAGAGAGGATTTTTCGTGCATTTTCATTCAACTTGTGTAAGGATCTCCAAGGGCTTGGAAAACAGTTTGCCTCCTGCTGAAGTCTCAGGGACAACAGACTTCAACCCCCAGCTCCTCAGAGTTCTTTGGAAGTGCCTGCTGCTGTTTTGGTCCTTCTGAGGGACTGCGTGTCGCAAGGAGCTGGAAGCGCAACTCACGGAGAAGAAGTGTCGCCGTTGCAGCCGCTGCCGTTGCATCACTGAACAAGGGAGTCGCCACTGTAGCTGTCGCATTGCACCTCATCCCAAGAAGCGTCCCGCAACACCGAAGAAGCGTGTCACCGTCGCAGCTGCTGCCGTCGCATCTCTGAACAAGGATGTCGCCGCTAGAGCTGTCGCATTGCACCACAT
This sequence comes from Triturus cristatus, assembly GCF_964204655.1. Lineage (NCBI taxonomy): Eukaryota > Metazoa > Chordata > Amphibia > Caudata > Salamandridae > Triturus > Triturus cristatus. The sequence goes on along the minus strand of NC_140595.1, from coordinate 166,492,666 downwards.
CACGAGAAGAGTCTCGCAACAAAGAAGAAGCGTGTCACCGTCGCAGCCGCTGCCGTCGCATCTCTGAACAAGGATGTCGCCACTGTAGCTGTCGCATTGCACCACATCAAGAAAAGCGCCTCGCATCCACGGAGAAGCGAGCCGCAGTCGGAGCTGCTGCCGTCGCATCACTGAACAAGGGTGTCACCGCTGCAGCTGTCGCATCGAGCGGCAGCGTCTTGCATCGTCGGAGAAGAGTGTCGCCGCCAAAGCCGCTGTAGTCGCATCACTGGACACGGGTGCCGCCGCTGCAGCTGACGCATCGAGTCGAGTCTTCTCGCAACATCGGAGAAGCGTGCCGCATCAGGAAGATCTTCATGTCTTTATTTGTTTGCACCAAAATCTTCAACGCATCACCGTCCTTGCAACACTTCATTGCCCTGCGTGTCGCATCTAAAGGTACATTGAACTAAGAGTGTCGCACTTTAAGAACTAAAAATAACTAAGCTAAAACTACCATTTTTAAGTAAAAGTGTTGTGGGTTTTCGTCGTTTATGGTCTTGTGTTAAATCTATATAAAGAATACTTATTTTTGATATAAAACCTGTGTGGTGTCCATCTGTAGTGTTGTCACTTGATTACTGTATGTGTTGACAAATACTTTACACACTGCCTCTGAGATAAGCCTGTCTGCTCGTGCCAAGCTACCAAGGGGGTGAGCAGGGGTTATTTTAGGAGTGTACCACCTTACCCTGACTAGAGGCAAGGGTCCCTATTTGTCACAAGTACCTACCTGTGCCAACTAGAGACCCCCAAATCTAACAAGTATCATTTTAGACAAGTCTATTATCATTTCAGAGTGATAAAAAAATCTATTTGTCTCCTATATAGAAAATACTTCAATGCCATGAGGCCATGTTGGTGAAGTATATTAGTATTGAGTGAGACCACATCCATGGCCACTAGGGTCGTAGTATCCTCCCATGTCACATCATTGATTATGTTCAATAAGTGTTTAGTGTCCCTGATATGTGACTGGAGATTGGATGCAAAAGGTCATAAAAAGATGTCTACAAACTCTGACAGCCTCTCAGTCGGGCCCCCAATGCCCAATATAATAACATGTCGCCCAGGCGGGGAATCCATGCTGTTGTTTATTTTGGGTAACGTGTAGGATGCAGGGGAATCTGGATTCTTCCACCATTAAATAGACCTATTCGTCCTCATCAAGTAGGCTCAATCCATGTCACCGTTCAGGGTTAGTATTGATTCTATCAGAGATTTCTGGGATCGGATTATAGTCACGTTTCAAATTACAGGTAACATCATTAAGTTGTCATGCACATTTTTTCTTTGTATTTGCCTCTGTCCATTACCACTATGTTACCCCCCTTGTCTGCTTTCCTGATTATTTAACTACTGTCTATTTTCAATTCCTGTAATGCTAAGTGTTTCTGTATGGTAAAGTTGCTCTGTTGTTGACCCGACCTTTTTAGAGCTATCCCGTTATTCCAATAATCTATTTCTTTCATAACTATTCTGTGAAATAAATCAATATTATTACCACTCAACAATGTGGGGTCCACTGAGGTTTACTTTTTAGCCCACTGCTCTCGCTCAGGTCAGTACATAGTTCTAATACACATGGCCAAACAGAGGTAGTAAATCAAGATAGTATTTACATAAGAAAATATTAGCACAATGCGGAGGGGTATGTAGCCTTCACGGGGAAGGTCCCATGGAGAGCAATCCTCAATACCAGGGTCGTGAAATTGACAAGTATCAATGCCGTGATGCGGGGCTTGGAGCCTCCAACCGCAATGACTCACTGTACTACCTTTGTTTGGCCAGGTGTATTAATCCCCGTCATGTCGTCCATCTGACGTTATGATAGGTGTTGTTAATTGTACATAGATGACATGTATTCTTTGCACACCAAAACATTTAATCAGGCATGTATTTTGAAGTCCTGATGATGATCCTGCATCAATCACTGATTGAAACGTCGTCGACCTTAAACACTCTGCCCCTTCAAATATGTGTACATGGCTTCTGGGTGCAGTAGTGTTCGCCTTGATGTAAATAAGTGACCCCGTTATGGATACAACTGTCATTTAATATCTCATGCGTATTTGTTTTCATGTTTTAAACACCGTTGAGGATTACCTCAGGGTTAATCTTCCACACACAAATAGGTTTGATTAAAAGTGTACTACATATCCATTTTGATTACTCCTGGACATTATTCTTGTCTTCAGAGCATTGTTATCTATTCATTGACCGTAGGGACCTTTGTTCCTGAAAATACTAGTGGGCCTGCGGCACCACTTGCGCCACCCACACCAGTAGCCTTTCAAATGTGTCTCAGACCTGCCAGTGCAGTGTGTGCGTGCACAGTTTTGAACTGCCATGCTGATCTGGCTAGTGCACCCACTTGCCAGGCCTAACCTTTCCCTTTTACTACACGCTAGTCACCCCTAAGGAAGGCCAAAGGTACCCCTATGGCCTGGGTGCAGTGAATGTGAAAGGTAGGACATGTACTGGTGTGTGTTACATGTCCTGATAGTTATATACTGTGCATTTCGTTTTTTACTATTGCAAGGACTAGCTCTCCCATAGTCTCTCATTGGAGCTGTGTTGTAACATCTTACAAGCCTAGCTTTCAATTGGGAAAAGCGAGAGATTTGGAGTTTAGGCTCTCTGAACTGAGAATTTAATAATACACCTTTTAGTAAAGGTGCTTTTTAAACTGTGTGTTTGAAAATGCAGTTTTTAGAAAGTGGGCCTTTTCTTGTTTACCCATCATGTGTTCCCCTGCACCGTCTGGTTTTGGAGTGACAGGAGCGGGGATGTCCATTCACTCTAGACAGTCACAGAGGTGGTTGAGGTGTGTTCTGTATTTCCTGGATGACTCATAGCCAGGCTGAATAGACCTTTCTGCATTTAGAGTGGTGGGAGGAGTTTTCACTATCACCTGAATAGACTGTGTCTGCTCTGCATAATGCTGTCCCCACCTCCTGTAGTGAAGCTGGACCTTTTCTGGCATAGCTTCCTAGAATAAAAAGCTTAAGTAAACACAATTGAAACAAAGGTTACATTACTAGGTATTTTTGCATGGCGGACCACTGCATAAGCCTACATGTGCCTGATTCAGCACTAGCAGGGCTTATCCACGCACAGCCCTGCTCTTTTCCTCACAACGCCATAACGCTGCTTTAATTTCTGTACCTTCTTCCAGCGCGCCCATTAAAAACAGCCTCGGGCGTTTAGCTGTCAGGCCCGGGCTCTACGTGTTTGCATGTCACTCAGCAGCAGCAGGGCCGGACTGGGAACTGAAAGCAGCCCTGGCAAATTTTGCCAGACCAGCCCCCGTCCGGCGCGTTGCGAGGGCAGCGAGAGTGCCCGACCATCAGCAGCGGGGTTTGGCGGGGTTCTCCCCACTCAAGAAAATTTTGGAAAAAGACAGGCCAAAATGGTGAATTTTACAGCACATTTTTCATTACATATTCAATTGTATCAACTTTCAAAGAACAGTCAATAGTAGATGATGACCTTAAAAAGCACCAGGTTACCCACCCAGTCATATGTACCCCAAGACATTCTTACAGAGAGCACCAAAAATAGACATGAGTAGTGAATCAGAGAGAACAAAGTAAAAGTGAGACCAGCCCCCAGATGGTGTGTAGCAAGCAAGTGCAGTGAGCAACCACTACTAGGGGGAGATTGGGGGGTTCTCCCCCCAAGAAAATTTTGGAGACAGAAAGGCCAAAACAAAGCATTTTTCAACACATTTTTCATTACACATTAGATTGTATTAACTTTTAAAGCATAGTAAATGACCTGAATTTAATTTGGAGGACTCTGAGGCCGACAAGGACTTATCTAACCATGTCTCAACAGTCAGTATGAACTATTTGTATCTAAAAACACTTCACAAGGGAGGTCTGTGGAAGACTAGTGCTACAGCTCACCATCCTTGAAGAGCATCTCCCCATGACGTCCCAGTATCATTTTGAATGTTTAACACAGGAGAGAGTTTACGGATACATATTCTTTAAAGCGCTGCGACTGCAACTACTTTTGTACGGATAGTGTATTGTATCACTATGCATTGTCACACTTTTCTGAACAATACTATTTCCACTGAGATTACGAGTGCTTGCCCCGCTGGCACGGGCCCCATTGCTCCACACCTTATTGGGCTGATTTAACATTGCCTGTTATATCATATGGTAACTCCATATAGCAGTGTTCTGCTAAAACTTGTGTTTAGATCTTGACAAGGCTTCAAAGGCCCAGATGTGCCCTCTAGTAGTAGCTCTTAGTAGCCACTGACTGGGGCATGTGCTTCATCTGAAGGTAACCTGTACCTACACCCTGCTTCTGCTACGTGTCCCGGAATCCACACATAGAAGACACAGGACATGTGTCTGAGTGTTATGTGAAACAGATTAGCAGATACGTATGTCCATTTACTTTGAGGAGCTAATTAATGGCATATCCCACTGCCATTGCATCAGCAGCAAATAGTTACAGATCCTACCACCAACCATTAGCCCAACCGTGAACATGAAGCATAGGTTGTCCTCGTCCTCAAGGGCACTTATGTGACAATTCACGTGACTTGTGTGACAGCTTGTAGGACACTGTATGACAGACATGTGCTTTACATGTGCATCGCATGTGCGCAGCCTTTTGAATCTTGAAAGAACCCGGAGGTGACTACGGAGAGTGATCCCATTTAAATGGATGGATGGATATATGGATGGATGGATAAATGAATGGATAGATGGATGGATGAATGAGCTTTGATGAAGATGTCTGCGAAGGACATTGCAAGAGTTTGGCCCGACAGCTTTATCACTGTAGAACTAGGGTTCTTTCCCAAGGGCCCCCTCTTGCCTCAAAGGCCACCTCCTATTAAATAATAAAAATAGGTTCCCTCTTGCTTGCCTAAATCGGTATGTTTCCAGATGAGAATATTCCCCCAGCAGCAGGATGGCACATGAGTGAGAGAAGTTATGGCTTATGCTGCATAGTACTTCCATTGCACAATCTACTTGGAGGTTCCCTGTGCAGCAAAGTAACTTCATGTCTTTTCAAAATGCAGATGTACAGGGTTACTGTCATGCCTTACATTAGGCAGTATGCTCTCTATTCATGGCTTTCACTGCCATTGCTAGTGGCGCTGTACGCATGTCCCTGTGTCGCTGCTGACTGTACTGGAGTGCACGTACTGGCTTTGAAAGTCATACAATGCAGACTTACTGTAAATATTTATACAGCACGATTGTGCGCACATGTGAGGCTTCAGAGCATGTGCTATGACATCACAGCATGGGCTTGGCTGGTATCATTGGGCAGGACTTTGACGATGTGCAAGAGGGAGGGTGACTGGCATGATTACCTCACATGACTATGATGTGCTCTGCTGGAAGAATGTGGGTGAGGTGATGTAGCATTACCCAGCTATGCATGGCTCATGGATAGCACTGAGGGCGGCAAATGAATATTTAGTCTAGTGCAGTGACAGGCTGATATGGGGTCTCAGATTGACATTACCGGGAGAGTTACACAAACCACGGCTCATCAGTAACTAACAACTGCCAGTTCTACCTGTTGGACTCCCAGCCAGAGCACTCAGAAGAAAGGGCACACCAGCACTCTGTTCTTCGTGCCGACCTCCAGTGCCTCACTCGATCACTGACACTGCTTTTTCTCCTGCGTGTGCCTACACTCCAGTGCAAAGGTCAATGTGATGTAATGCAATATGGTGCAACACAAAACAGACCGCGCAGATATTGTGCTCTTTTTCGGAGGAGTCCACCATTGTGACCAAGAGCCCTGATGTAACATCAAGAGTCTTAATACTGACTGAATACTTCCATGACACTGAATGCAGCTTTTGCTATTTTGTTGACTTTATATATAAGGCCAGCAAGCGGGTGCTTGATCTATTGTTAGAGGGGCAGCCCCTGTCACCTTCCTGGAATGTTATGCATTATTATGGGATCATTCGCTTTCTACTTTAGAAGTCTTGTGACGCTGCAGTCTCAATCATGCCAGGCAGCACAATCACTGACTGTGAAATAGAGGCCTGGTGAAATATGTCACTGTCATGGGCTGTGCGCCAGGTCGAGGACGTGTTCTGCTGAGGCATTGCATGTGACTTTACTTTGATGGGGTATTTACCGTGGTTCTGTACACGGCACCAGCGAGGCCACGAGCACCACGCCGTGTTCCCCACTGCAGAGAACCGAGTTGGCCACTGCAGAAAGGCCAGGGAATTAGGCCTTTCAAAACTGGGAGATAATCCCAGAGCCCAGGGGACACAGAACTCACAGGCGTGTCACATCGTACGTATAAGATCAGCACACAAAGACTGTGACAGGGGAGCCCAATATAATCTCGGGAAGGAGTCGTGGAGCCCTTAACACAGAGCACCTGTGGAAGCCAAGCCTCCCATAGAGTGAGGACAAATAATCCACGAGGCAGGGACGTCCTGAACTAGGGAGACATGGACTGTCAACTCTTGAAAGTGAGGTAAAGGTAGAGGTAGTGCCTGATTTAAAAAATAATAAGCACAGGGGGTCCAAAGTTTTCTTAGAGACCCACTTCAGGAGCAGCTGAAAGCTGGGGTGCCTAGACTTTTGGATAACTAATGCCATTTTCCACCACCCCCACACTGCTTTAGCTTTATTTTCTTACGGGTTCTTTTTCGTCCATGCTTTCCCCTTTTTCACTCTTTTCCTATCGCTCCTTCTTTTTCCTTTCTCTGCTTTTATCTCTCTTACTCTGGGTAAACTCTGAATAATGAAAAATGTGTCCCATTCCGTTAAAAAAGAGTGCAAGACACCACAACCTGCACAAATGAGACGCTGGATATTTAGGATGTGAGCCAGATCGACTGTCAGGCCCTTGCCAGCAGGACACCATGGGCCCGATTCACAGAACAAACTTAATACAAAATCCTAAACTTAGTACCATTTTAGTATTCACAGAATGCACTTACTACTTCTGGTATTCATAGAATGAACTTACTACTTTTGCGATTCACAGAATAAACGTACTACTTTTGCTATTCACAGAATGGATTTACGACTACTAACTTTACGTCCGCACTCGGGCCGGAAATTCCGGCCCGGAGGCGGAGCTTCCGGCCCGGAGACGGAGCTTCCGGCCCGGAGGCGGAGCTTCCGGCCCAGAGGTGGAGATTTTAAATCTCCGCCACTGGCCGGAATCCCCACCTCCGGGCCGGAAGCTACACCTCTGGCCCGGAAGCCCCGCCTCCGGGCCAGAGAAGTATGCAAAGCATTGCCATTAGCGTCTCACATTCTTCTGTGAACTACTACCAGGCCGGGGCCTATACCTTTTGCTTTTTTTAATCCCGGCCCGGTCGCGACCCCGCCCAGCAGTGCCGCACCGGTCGGTGCGGTGCTTCTCTCTGTCTCAGTCGACTCGTCTCTCTGGCAGGGGCTTCTGGGATGCCTCCGAGTCCTGGCCTCACCAGTCACATGCACTTTTTATTGCTAGAGGCCCAATGCGCATGACTAATCACCAGCCCCACCCTAAGGGTGAACTGCCACGGAGACATCTGCGCAGCCCATATCCACCTGGCCAGGCTGCACCGGATGGTGCTGTACAGTGCACCGGAGTACCAGACTGACTCCAATGCAGACATTTGTGCTTTTTGGCCGCATGGAGTGGCCTGGTATGGTAGCAGTCAGTCTGACGTCTGCTGACCGCAGCGGAGGTCAGACAGACAGTCAGACTACCTAGCTGCCATGGTTTCAGATTTTAAAAATGTCAGTGTAATTATGAGTGACATTTCAATGACTATGAGTGACACTTTCTCCCGATCAAATTGAGCAAAGAAGACAAGTGAAACACATAAAAATCAGAAATTACGCCCGTTTGAACTCTAAGATCTTGAAACTGCTGCACAGCACTAGAAATGAAAGGGTACTAACAGCATCCAGTAACTCACAGCGATCCTCTTAAACAGTTTTGTGATTTGCATAGTAGAGTGACGTTCTCTGCAGCAGGGATATTAACCCTCTATGATAGAACATGCAGAGCGAACTGCGAGTAGACAAATCTCCGACCTGTGAACAGGAACATTTAATTACAGCACCTTAGTTTTTGACTTACCTAAGTCTCTGAGTCGCAACAATTCTACCTACTGCTGTACCTAGCTGGGGAAAAAAGCCTTCTGCCGATGAGTTGTTACTGAAGTATCTCTGTGAGTCACTGTCACACTCACTGGCTGCAGACTGAGCTGCTTTAGTGTCTGTTTCACATGACGGACGGTGAGAAGACCAGCTTATGGAGGGAGTCGAGTCAGTGATGCAACCATTGTTTTGAGAGCTGCACAATGTGCCTTTAAAAGACACTGACAGCACCTGCTCTTGGACTCACTGTGACTGGACAGAACTCGACGACAGGGCAGCAGCACTTGTCGATGTCAGATATGTGTTGTCCTAACTTAACTTTGGTGCGGGGCGGCAGCAACAATTCCTGGGGGCCTGGGCCAGTAGGAAATTGAAATCATCCTGCCATAGCTTGCGGATGTAGGGGCCTAGTCCGTCCTCCCTGGTATCTGTTCTGTTTGGGTCATTATTGGTATAACAGTATCATTGACTAATTGTTGACACTCTGAGTGCGTCCAGGCGACCGACATGAGAGGCACCAGTGGCCCCTTTCTGGCGCGGGAGAATATAGGAAAAAAAACTGCACACAGGCCATGCCAATGCCCATTCACAATGATTTTCTGAAAGTCTGAATGCCCAAAGCCCTGCTGCCAAAAAGTAAAGGAAGTGTGTAGTGAGGAGGTCCACGCAGGAAGTAGTAATTCAGTAAGATTTATTCAAGTAGTTGACGAGTAGTATAGTTCTAAATAACAAGTATTTAAGTTCTGAAGGAGAGCCTCACCAGGAGCAGCCTGTCTGCTGCTCAGCCCATGCCTAACTGTCACTTCACCTCTCTGTGTCCCAACATTCCAAGGCTCGTCAGACTCCAACATTCTATTGGGCACAGAGCACAGGCACTGGCTGAGCAGGTGATGGAGAATACATTACAATACATATGCAGGATACTACAAAGTGACACTGGGAGTAGCACCTAAGGTGCCAGAAAAACATGTGGCAACAGGGAAGGTGCCATCCTGGATTAATTTAGTTCACTTTATGCAAGGAACTATAGGCCACGTTACTGACGGCTGTAAAATAACTAAATGAGATTTTGCAGCGTGCGTGCGCTCGTGCTGAAGTTACACAGAGAGACTAGTTACTGAGTCAGTGGCAGCAGCGCCTGTCTGGCGAAACTAGTACGAAACTAGTAACTTACTTCAACTTACTTCTGTCTTTACAGACTGACTGTCTCACGCGGTCTTGTCCGTCGGCAACGGCGGTGATCCGCAGGGGTCACAGCCGCGCAGCACTGATGACCACAAGTTTCTCTGGCAGACTCCCTACAACGACCGCAATGATTCCTCTCATGATGCAGCGCAGCCCGGGCCATTATTGCTGAGAGTCAGAGTGTGAGTAGTCTGTAGTCAATGCTGCCGCCCCGGGGCCGGCCCGAACGCCGCTGGGTATAATTAATTAATTTGCACAGCCTACAGCAGCAGGCTAGGCTGAGGCAGCAGCACACTTGACTTGACTGTCTCTCACTTGACGAGTCCCCCGCGGCTTTCTGGCGACCTCACACTTCCTTCCTGCAGGACCACATGAGGTCTCACTTTCAGATTATAATCCCACCCCCACGGCGCGCCACAGCCAGTTACTGACTGACGCACAGACCGAAAATCGGCCCCAGAAACAAAACCGGCCCCTTATGCAAAAACCGGCACCCACCCCATCAAGCCTACCGGGGGATTGCCCGGTGCCCGGAATTACCAGTCCGGCCCTGAGCAGCAGGTACCACCCTTTAATTTCCCATCACACGGTGAGGTGGGGCTAGCAAGCTTGACTGACCCAACCCCACCCTGTGACGAGATGTGAAAGGGTGGGTTTAGGAAGTTTCCAAAAAAGGCTGCAGACAAAGCTATTTTTGTCGTACTGTGGTGTTCGGTCGCGCTAGATTTGGTGTATTTACGTGCACATTCCCACTCATCACAGCACAAATGAGAAGTCAAAATCTGTTCCTGAACTGCGAGCTGCCCAGAACAGGTGTAGTACGTGGTATTTAAAACTGTAAGAAAGAAATTCTGACAGGTGTGACCTAATGTTACCTTTACGAACAAGATGAACAGTTCAGCAGCTGCTTAAAAAGAAAAACTTCACAAGTTTGGAGAAAACGTAAAGATCAGTTCTTTCTCTCAACTCTTTTTCTTTTTCTTTCTAACTGCTGTGTCCTCTTCAGCACCAATTAGGTCAGTGCAAAACATTTTTCTGCCACAACTATACATGTGGTTGTATTTTATCCATTGCAGATTACATGTGCTTATTGGTGTGATAGTGGGCATATAGATGTAATCTGCAAGGAGAATAGAACAAGTGCTGACAAGGTGTAACTTTTTATAAATGAAATTACTGGTTACTCAATGAGTGATGTTTGGTGTGTTTGTGTGAATGGGTATGTCATTGAATATGGGGGATGACTGTGTAAATAGGTAAATGTGATGGCTATATGAAAAGGACGAGTGACAATGGGAAGGTTGATGTGAATGGGTGAATATGAGTGGGTAGGTGAGTGATCTAAGGTGGGAGAAAGTGAAATAGTATTTGAATGGGGTAGGTAGGGGAATGCTCTTTCGTGAGTAGCCGAGTGAGTAACTGGGTGGATGACTATGGGACTGATGAGGTGGGTAGACGAAAGCTTGTTAAAACATGATGAATTGAATTAATGCAACCTGATGCCTCCAATAACTTTTTACAATAACTGAAAATACAACAGTAAACGGGTTAGGCTAAGTGAATTAGGTAAATGGTTGGGATGATAGTTTGATGAGAATGTATGATTGAGTGCGTGAATGAGTATGTTAGTGGTTGAACAGCAGAATGGGCGAGGGTGTGGATGATGGTATATAGTTCAGTGGAGGAATGAGTGTGTATGGATGGATAGATAAATAAGCTGGGTCTGGTAACTTACTGGACTAATGCATCCTCTACAGGGACCTGTATTTGACCTCATGGTCAAGATTCAATTCCCGACCGGTCCACTCAGCCTTTCATCCTTTCTGAGGTCGATAACATGAGTACCATTGAAATGGGTAACAATAAGCATCTGTTATTTAGCGCCAAAATGCTCCTTTGGGGGTGAACGTGCACTTTACAAATAAAAATTATATTATAAATGTGAGTTGATAAGAAATTGTGCTGAACATACGCTGGAAATATTGGTCAAGGTTTGAAGGGAATCTGGTCAGTCTCAGGCCTCTTGCCTCTTAGCTGGGTCTGAAGGCTCATTGGACTAATGCATCCACTAAGCCTTCCGACAAGACTGATGAACTGTATTTGACTCCACGGTTTGAACTCTGGCGTTCCACTCATCCTTTCAACCTCTCAAGGTCGATTAAAAAGAAAACTATTGAGTTGTGTAAAAATTTACATCTGTGCTCACCCTCTCTTCGCAGCCAGACTCTCTGAGAAAATCAGGCAACAAGTTTGCTCGCTATGCTCAATTGCGTGGTGCAATGCTGTGTATGGACTTCCACCCACCACTTTTTGCAATCACCAGCCGCCACTGGTAAATAGGTTGATCCTACTGTTGGCCGTCTTCTTAAACTATACTTCCATTAAGTAAGTATATTATTTAAGGTTTGGGCTTTTAAGCTAATGAAACCAAAAATGTTATAGGATGGAAAACCACATAGCCTCTGGCTGAAAAAGCGCATGTGAAACTAAAGACAGTGGAAAACAAGGTAACGACAAATGTAAACTATTCACCAAAGAAAACAAAGGAATTTTGAAGGGCACATGAAGGAACGAATGAAAACCGATGGGCGTGTTGAAAGCCCATACAATAGATACAGCATGTCTCAATAGCCAGCACATGCGCTGTCTAGGCAACAGCACATGTGCTGCCTAGGCGAGACCTAAAAATGGCAAAATAATCAAATAATACCATTATACTTTGTTTTTCCTTTTATTGAGGCATAATTTAGTCAACCCCGCTGCATAATGTGGTCTTCCTCTACCGCTCAATTCCAGTGGCCCTGCTCACAATACGTTTCCAAAGTTCAATCCAAACATTCTGTATAAATGCTCATCCATATTTTTTCTGCAAAGCCCAAGCCTTACAAAGCTATTGTGCCCCTAGCAAGAGGCACGGTTGCTGTACCTCACTGAAAGGACCAAAAATACAGAATTTGGTCTTAATTATAGTGATGCCCCTCGGATGGGTTTAACAAGAGCTATGTGGGCCAGTGTAAGAATGAGCAGCAGGGAGGAGGACATTTCAAAATGGGCACTTTTGACACCAAATTGTTAAAAAAGCGCAATATAAATCCATGAACCAAAAAAATGTAAGGCGGCACAGTGAACTTATTTTTTCCCAGTTAGATATTTGAGCCTGACGAGCACTAGAGTAATTTTACTGAGGGAAATACATAGACTTAAAAAATAAACACCAATATTCGCTTTGCCTCAAAAGAGTGAGCATATTAAGCCCATATGCTCGTAACCAACGTGAGAGGGGCAGCAGGAGTATTAAGTAGAATTTCAAAACCAATGATTCCAAGAACCTGGAAAATATAAGCTCATTTGAAATACTTGTATAAAATGCCTAAATGCAATGTAATTTGACTGTCAAGCAGACTGAAAAGTATGGAGACAGTTGAAAAAAGAATTGTAAAGTGAACAATGCTCAGCATCTCTGTCCACTCTTGCGACCTTACTGAGCTTCCAAGGTTGTTCCTGCTTTTCCTTAGGTCGAGACCAAGCCATTTTAAGCAAAAGTCCATTTGCCTTTAAAAATAAGGCCAAAAATGCACAACGACTGGAACAGGCTATAAAACACAAAAAATGAAAACCACCAGTGAGTGCATTCTGGGACTTGTGCATGCTACTGGGGGGATGTGGACTTTCATATGACTCCATGCCCTCCAAAGGGGTGCACCCCACACTTTGAAGACTACTGATCTAAGGGCATTTATTATATGCTGCCCCACAGCTCACAATAAGCTCCTTGGATAAGAAATGAAAGCATTATGTAGAGCCTTATTGGCTAGCCTGCATGATCTATTGAACCAGCTACACTGGAAATCCCTTGTTTTGTACAAGAGTTCCCTGGTGCGGCAACCCAGGCCAACAAATCCTTTAATGAGTACGTTAGAGTCGCGACCTGCATGTAGGCAATCACAAGGTAAAAAAAAATAGTGGGAATATCAGACTCCTTCCAGCCCAGCCTAAGCCCTGAATCCCATAGCCTTACTTGCTGGAAATACCTAGAATGTAACAAAGGGTCTCTGGCTGGGAATGTCCAAGGAAACGGAAATCAAGTTAAGATCACTGAACGCACTGGCGCTAATTCCACCCCGTTGCCTAAATTATTCAACCTAGATGCAAAAATATAGTTGATAGCAGTACCTTTGCAGTGTCCAATAAAAATGGAAATATGGTTGTCATGACTCCTACAATATCTAGAATAGTATATAAATCAAAATCTGAAAGAAACTGAAGTAAGGAACTACCTCTGGCATCCATTAGGGAGTTGCAAGAGCCAGAAGATCCTTTGGGGAAAAAATCAATGAGGTATCACTTGTGCCAATTTTAGGATTAAGATCACCTGCTAAAGTAACATTGACGTGTAACTTCAACAAATTACAGCTATATCTAAGAACTTTGTTGACAGGCTAGGCTGAGGCAGCAGCACACTTGACTTGACTGTCTCTCACTTGACGAGTCCCCCGCGGCTTTCTGGCGACCTCACACTTCCTTCCTGCAGGACCACATGAGGTCTCACTTTCAGATTATAATCCCACCCCCACGGCGCGCCACAGCCAGTTACTGACTGACGCACAGACCGAAAATCGGCCCCAGAAACAAAACCGGCCCCTTATGCAAAAACCGGCACCCACCCCATCAAGCCTACCGGGGGATTGCCCGGTGCCCGGAATTACCAGTCCGGCCCTGAGCAGCAGGTACCACCCTTTAATTTCCCATCACACGGTGAGGTGGGGCTAGCAAGCTTGACTGACCCAACCCCACCCTGTGACGAGATGTGAAAGGGTGGGTTTAGGAAGTTTCCAAAAAAGGCTGCAGACAAAGCTATTTTTGTCGTACTGTGGTGTTCGGTCGCGCTAGATTTGGTGTATTTACGTGCACATTCCCACTCATCACAGCACAAATGAGAAGTCAAAATCTGTTCCTGAACTGCGAGCTGCCCAGAACAGGTGTAGTACGTGGTATTTAAAACTGTAAGAAAGAAATTCTGACAGGTGTGACCTAATGTTACCTTTACGAACAAGATGAACAGTTCAGCAGCTGCTTAAAAAGAAAAACTTCACAAGTTTGGAGAAAACGTAAAGATCAGTTCTTTCTCTCAACTCTTTTTCTTTTTCTTTCTAACTGCTGTGTCCTCTTCAGCACCAATTAGGTCAGTGCAAAACATTTTTCTGCCACAACTATACATGTGGTTGTATTTTATCCATTGCAGATTACATGTGCTTATTGGTGTGATAGTGGGCATATAGATGTAATCTGCAAGGAGAATAGAACAAGTGCTGACAAGGTGTAACTTTTTATAAATGAAATTACTGGTTACTCAATGAGTGATGTTTGGTGTGTTTGTGTGAATGGGTATGTCATTGAATATGGGGGATGACTGTGTAAATAGGTAAATGTGATGGCTATATGAAAAGGACGAGTGACAATGGGAAGGTTGATGTGAATGGGTGAATATGAGTGGGTAGGTGAGTGATCTAAGGTGGGAGAAAGTGAAATAGTATTTGAATGGGGTAGGTAGGGGAATGCTCTTTCGTGAGTAGCCGAGTGAGTAACTGGGTGGATGACTATGGGACTGATGAGGTGGGTAGACGAAAGCTTGTTAAAACATGATGAATTGAATTAATGCAACCTGATGCCTCCAATAACTTTTTACAATAACTGAAAATACAACAGTAAACGGGTTAGGCTAAGTGAATTAGGTAAATGGTTGGGATGATAGTTTGATGAGAATGTATGATTGAGTGCGTGAATGAGTATGTTAGTGGTTGAACAGCAGAATGGGCGAGGGTGTGGATGATGGTATATAGTTCAGTGGAGGAATGAGTGTGTATGGATGGATAGATAAATAAGCTGGGTCTGGTAACTTACTGGACTAATGCATCCTCTACAGGGACCTGTATTTGACCTCATGGTCAAGATTCAATTCCCGACCGGTCCACTCAGCCTTTCATCCTTTCTGAGGTCGATAACATGAGTACCATTGAAATGGGTAACAATAAGCATCTGTTATTTAGCGCCAAAATGCTCCTTTGGGGGTGAACGTGCACTTTACAAATAAAAATTATATTATAAATGTGAGTTGATAAGAAATTGTGCTGAACATACGCTGGAAATATTGGTCAAGGTTTGAAGGGAATCTGGTCAGTCTCAGGCCTCTTGCCTCTTAGCTGGGTCTGAAGGCTCATTGGACTAATGCATCCACTAAGCCTTCCGACAAGACTGATGAACTGTATTTGACTCCACGGTTTGAACTCTGGCGTTCCACTCATCCTTTCAACCTCTCAAGGTCGATTAAAAAGAAAACTATTGAGTTGTGTAAAAATTTACATCTGTGCTCACCCTCTCTTCGCAGCCAGACTCTCTGAGAAAATCAGGCAACAAGTTTGCTCGCTATGCTCAATTGCGTGGTGCAATGCTGTGTATGGACTTCCACCCACCACTTTTTGCAATCACCAGCCGCCACTGGTAAATAGGTTGATCCTACTGTTGGCCGTCTTCTTAAACTATACTTCCATTAAGTAAGTATATTATTTAAGGTTTGGGCTTTTAAGCTAATGAAACCAAAAATGTTATAGGATGGAAAACCACATAGCCTCTGGCTGAAAAAGCGCATGTGAAACTAAAGACAGTGGAAAACAAGGTAACGACAAATGTAAACTATTCACCAAAGAAAACAAAGGAATTTTGAAGGGCACATGAAGGAACGAATGAAAACCGATGGGCGTGTTGAAAGCCCATACAATAGATACAGCATGTCTCAATAGCCAGCACATGCGCTGTCTAGGCAACAGCACATGTGCTGCCTAGGCGAGACCTAAAAATGGCAAAATAATCAAATAATACCATTATACTTTGTTTTTCCTTTTATTGAGGCATAATTTAGTCAACCCCGCTGCATAATGTGGTCTTCCTCTACCGCTCAATTCCAGTGGCCCTGCTCACAATACGTTTCCAAAGTTCAATCCAAACATTCTGTATAAATGCTCATCCATATTTTTTCTGCAAAGCCCAAGCCTTACAAAGCTATTGTGCCCCTAGCAAGAGGCACGGTTGCTGTACCTCACTGAAAGGACCAAAAATACAGAATTTGGTCTTAATTATAGTGATGCCCCTCGGATGGGTTTAACAAGAGCTATGTGGGCCAGTGTAAGAATGAGCAGCAGGGAGGAGGACATTTCAAAATGGGCACTTTTGACACCAAATTGTTAAAAAAGCGCAATATAAATCCATGAACCAAAAAAATGTAAGGCGGCACAGTGAACTTATTTTTTCCCAGTTAGATATTTGAGCCTGACGAGCACTAGAGTAATTTTACTGAGGGAAATACATAGACTTAAAAAATAAACACCAATATTCGCTTTGCCTCAAAAGAGTGAGCATATTAAGCCCATATGCTCGTAACCAACGTGAGAGGGGCAGCAGGAGTATTAAGTAGAATTTCAAAACCAATGATTCCAAGAACCTGGAAAATATAAGCTCATTTGAAATACTTGTATAAAATGCCTAAATGCAATGTAATTTGACTGTCAAGCAGACTGAAAAGTATGGAGACAGTTGAAAAAAGAATTGTAAAGTGAACAATGCTCAGCATCTCTGTCCACTCTTGCGACCTTACTGAGCTTCCAAGGTTGTTCCTGCTTTTCCTTAGGTCGAGACCAAGCCATTTTAAGCAAAAGTCCATTTGCCTTTAAAAATAAGGCCAAAAATGCACAACGACTGGAACAGGCTATAAAACACAAAAAATGAAAACCACCAGTGAGTGCATTCTGGGACTTGTGCATGCTACTGGGGGGATGTGGACTTTCATATGACTCCATGCCCTCCAAAGGGGTGCACCCCACACTTTGAAGACTACTGATCTAAGGGCATTTATTATATGCTGCCCCACAGCTCACAATAAGCTCCTTGGATAAGAAATGAAAGCATTATGTAGAGCCTTATTGGCTAGCCTGCATGATCTATTGAACCAGCTACACTGGAAATCCCTTGTTTTGTACAAGAGTTCCCTGGTGCGGCAACCCAGGCCAACAAATCCTTTAATGAGTACGTTAGAGTCGCGACCTGCATGTAGGCAATCACAAGGTAAAAAAAAATAGTGGGAATATCAGACTCCTTCCAGCCCAGCCTAAGCCCTGAATCCCATAGCCTTACTTGCTGGAAATACCTAGAATGTAACAAAGGGTCTCTGGCTGGGAATGTCCAAGGAAACGGAAATCAAGTTAAGATCATTGAACGCACTGGCGCTAATTCCACCCCGTTGCCTAAATTATTCAACCTAGATGCAAAAATATAGTTGATAGCAGTACCTTTGCAGTGTCCAATAAAAATGGAAATATGGTTGTCATGACTCCTACAATATCTAGAATAGTATATAAATCAAAATCTGAAAGAAACTGAAGTAAGGAACTACCTCTGGCATCCATTAGGGAGTTGCAAGAGCCAGAAGATCCTTTGGGGAAAAAATCAATGAGGTATCACTTGTGCCAATTTTAGGATTAAGATCACCTGCTAAAGTAACATTGACGTGTAACTTCAACAAATTACAGCTATATCTAAGAACTTTCAAAACATGAAATGGCAAATCCAAGTTACCGAAGGGTGACCGTGCCCCTACAGCTTTATAAAAATGTTTCAGAAATGTATTAAAGCAAATAGAAATAAATACCTTAAAAATGTGAATCACAGAGAAAGAGATGGAAATAGGCATCACAGTAAACAAGACCATGAAAGAAGCAGTTGAGATTCCAATACCAATATTTAGATTTCTATGAAGAGCCATTCTATGTTGGTGTTAAGATCCTGATAGATAATAACGTAGATCAAACTAAGAGATGTAGTGTAAGATTTAAAAAAAAAATGCAATCCTCATCGTAGACTTTGTTTGTATTTAGGTTGAGTTTTCGACAGAGTACTGGTTGAGAATGTAAGTCAAGTGGGAGACCAGTCATCAGACAGAACAGGGGCAGATGTTGGCCGAAAGCGCATCATCCCCCGTTTTTTCTCTCCAGGCCTTCTACTTCCAAAGAATGCCAATGAAAACCATTGGGAATTCAGTATCAGTGGAAAGACGGTGGTGGTATTCAAGCCGCCCACACATGCCGTCCATGCAGGAAGTCAGGTTTGCTTGTTTTGACAGTTGCAAGGTGGTGTTGTGCAAGACTCAACTAGCCTGATGATGTTGCATACTGCTTCTGTGGAATGCAATAATAGTTCCAGTTTTCATTCCTACACCATGTCCAGGATCACACGAGGTAGGAAACAGAATCACCCCAAAACCTCATCACATGCAAAGTGTGATCTTTCGTTTGAATATCTTCTCTCTTCTCCAATTCTAAGTCTTTAGGGTGCATGCTACAAACACTGTGCTGTGATCCACAGTCATGGCGTTCCAATTCTTGCACCCAGCCAGGAATTTGCACTTGTAAGCCTGTGTCTAAGGCAAAGGAGCTTACCAGGGCTGTAGCTCTCATGTAGTGGTTATGACGTGGCCTGGGCCTGCATTTGATTTCTGGAATGGGGCTACTGAAGTGTTCTTTTCCTGGGTGTGCTTCTGTTTCTTCAGTTGGGTGGCAACTCAGGACGTGATGCAGCCCTGTCATCACATATGCTGAATTCAGAGCTCTGGCATTGCCGGTGAGTGGCCGCTGCCTGCGGGTAGAAACGGAAATGGTGTAGGCCAGTGGCACCTTGCGGAAAGGAGGAGACGGAGGAAAAGGACCTGCTGGAATGAATTGGAGAACGTGGGCATTTCAGCTCAATCGAGGTAGCTTTCTCCACAACATTTTCCAGTGGAGGTCATGTTCAATTTGCAAACTACGATGGCTATCCTATTTTCTCATATTTTTCTTCCTCTTCCTGACTTTCCTATTTCGTGTGTACTATTTGTAATGCTCTGATGTCCACTTTGCATGATATTGCAACACAGTTTGAAGTATTTTTGGGTACATTGTAGATCACTTGCTATTCATTTTGTCTCTGATTTTTTTCCTCTAGGTTTCTTGGCTGGTTCTCCTTTGGATTCTGTGGACTCTTCCTGGTTCTGTTCACTTCTGCATGCAGGGTTATCTGATTCCTAGATTTCTTCTGTGAAACTCATGATCAAACCTTACACCATAGTTTGCCAGAAGATTTTGTATACGTGAAGGCTTTTTTCCTTTCTAGTTACCTTCTTGGGAGACGCCAGCCCCTTTCAGAGGGCGTCACCCATTCCTAAAGCGGCCAGAGTAAAAGAAATAGGAGCTACTGTTATGCTCTGTACTTGAGATGTTGATCCCCGTCATGTTGGAAAACTTGTTTGGCCTGTGACTGGGTTACTTATAGCGCAATCTATAATTAATTGGTCACTGGGTTAATTAATTGCAGCTGGGTTTGGGTGCAGCGCAGGTGTAGACATTGAGTGATGTGTGACTGAACATGGATATTCTCAGTTCCTACAAAAGGTACTTGCGAGAGGTTATAAAACAGCAACCCTACTTATGCATGATAATCAACTACCTGCAGTGTCACTAGAAGACATCCAAAAAGATTTTGGAGATGTTGCATCAGCCTCAACTTATTGAGGCATGCTTCATCATTGGCGACCCACTACACTGGAGTAGGTAGATACCACACCAATGGACTCAACCTTTGCAGAGCTCTTAGCTATTTTTTTTTTTTTTTTTTTATAAATTTTTATTAAACAATAAGTCAGTTACAAGCATGGGCCTACAACCACCAGGGCCGGCCGCTAGATTCAGAAAGGATCGTACATTAGTTAAGGCAGTAGGCGACTCCTGGGGCCCAGCCCCGTAAATGGCTCCGGATAGTTCGAAGGAGGCAGGAGACATAAATTTAACATAAATAACAACTAAAAAACAAAAGGCGAGGCATAAGGGCAAAAAAAAAAAAAAAAAAAACGTGGGTCAGGCTACATCCGGGGGACTCTACTTCGGACCTTCAATTAGCTATCAAGAGGAAGGAGTACTGAAAGATCGGGGGGGTAACGGGAGAGGAACATCTATATTCGATTATTACAACAAGTTGCAAGGAACTATCAAGGGTCAGGGGGACAAGGCAATATCGGTGTCCACAAGGGGGGGAGTACAGATACCCCCACGATACGCGTTCCATTGCCCCCAAATTCTACCCCATGCCCCAGGTTTACCACAGGCCACATACACAGTCTTCTCCCTGAACATACACCAGTCCATGTTCTCCTTCCATACTGACACGGTGGGAGGCCGCTGGGAGCCCCAAAGCTGCGCTATATCCCTCTTGGCAATCATGTTCCCCAGGGCCGCCCACCGAGTCTGAGCCGCGTTATAATCATTGGGCTCCCACACATTCAGGACACAGCGACGCACCTCCGGCAGCAGCGCAACTCCGGTGACTTGTCCCATGACCCCATGAACCCGACGCCAGTATTCCGCCACCTCGCGGCACTCCCAAAGGATATGGAGAAAGGTGGCACTGAGCCCACATCCCCGCTTACAGAGCCCATCTTCCGAGAATCCCATCGAGACCAAACGGGGACCCGTCACGTACACCCGGTGGAGAATCTTTAACTGGACCAGGCGGAGACGGGCTGGAATGGCTACTTCCTTAGGGGATGACAGTGCGGACTGCCAGTCCTCGTCGTCTAATTCCACCCCATCCCCCGTCCACGTCTCCCGAAGGCGCACCAATAGGTCAGCCCGATTATTAATAAGTTTTTTATAGATTAAAGAGATAGTACTGTCGGGGACATGACCATCGAGTATGCGGTCCTCGAGGGGCGAAGAGGCAGGGATCTTAGTCCCCTCCCCAAAGACGGAGAGCAGGGCGTGCCGAACCTGGGCATATCGGAAGAACTCCCTGTCCGTGAGTTCGTATTCGCTCTGGAGCGCCGCAAAGGTCTTGACCGCGCCCTTCCTCCATAGGTCCCCTACTCTACTAATACCAATCGTGTCCCAACGGTCAAACCCTTTCGTCGTCCAGAGGCTTCCCAGTCGGTCGGAGGCAAATAAAGGAGTAGCACATGTTAGTCGCTCACTCCAGCCCATGGCTACATTGGCCGCCTTCCAGATCCGCACCGCAATCTTAGTAGGGCCCGTCAGGGTCCGTCCAGCCGAGCGGGAGTAAAGCGCCCTGTTATAATTCCCGCCGGGAAGCAAGAATTTATCCATTCCATACGCCGGATTCAAGCCAGGCGCATACGTGGCATGGTTAATGGCCGATAACTGCGAGGCCCAATAATACCTGCGAATGTCGGGAAGCGCGATGCCCCCGTCGTACCAGGGGAGAGTAAGCTTGGCCAGGGCGATACGCGCCCGTCCGTCCCACACCAGTCTCCTCTGCAGGCTCTCCACCTCCCGAAAGTAGGCCACTGGAATGAGATCGAAGGAGTTCTGAAGTGCATAGAGGAATCTGGGAAGGGACATCATTTTAAACAGTGCTGCCCGACCCAGCGGGGACAAGGGCAGCCTACACCACCGAGCCGTGTCTTCCCTCAAACGCCGAAGTGGAAGCAGGAGATTTTGCTCATAGCGAGCCACCGGGTCCAACGAGACGTATATCCCCAGGTACTTAAAGCCGGCCAGAGATACTTGGATCGGAAGCCGAGGCGGCAAGAGAGGAGGGCCACCGGAGATAGGATAGACACAGGATTTAGACCAGTTAATCGTGAGACCCGAATTTCTCCCATAGGAAGTCAGAACATCAAAGAGAACGTTAAGCGACTGCCGCGGCGAGGTAAGATACAGGAGAATATCGTCAGCATATAACGAGACCCGATCCTCGAAGCCCGGGGCCCACCGGATCCCCCTGATCGAGGGCTCCCAGCGGAGCCAAGCAGCGAGTGGCTCCAGGGCGAGAGCAAAGAGCAGAGGGGACAACGGGCACCCCTGCCTCGTACCCCGACCGAGCGCGAAGGGCCGAGAGACCCGCCCATTAACCACCACCTGAGCCATGGGTCCCGTGTAGAGAAGCTTCACCCAGCCAAGAAATCCCTCCCCAAAGCCGAATTTGGTCAAGACAGCCCAGAGGAACGGCCACTCGATGGTGTCGAAGGCCATCGTGGCGTCTAAAGAAACCAGCACGGCCGGTTCGGAGAGGTACTCCGCCCTGGCGAGGGCGCCATGAAGACGCCGCAAGTTGAGGGCGGTGTTGCGATGCGGGATGAAGCCGCATTGATCAGGATGAATCAGATCGCAGATGACGCTCAACAAACGATTGGCGAGGACTTTAGCCAGGATTTTAGGCTCTGCGTTTAGCAGTGAGATAGGCCTGTAGGAGGCACAGCGGTCCCGCGGCTTACCTTCCTTGGGGATCACGACTATCGTGGCCAGTCGCTGGTCGACAGGAAGGGAACCAGCTTCAAGGGACTCCTGAAACATACGACGGAGGAAGGGCGCTAGTTTATCCGGGCGCAACTTATATAATTCGATAGGTAGACCGTTGGGACCCATAGCCTTGCCCGAGCGAAGGGATCGAATCGCAGTTGCTATCTCATCTACCGACAAGGGGGCGTCCAGCTGCTCACGGTCCTCGACGGACAGGCCGGGCAAAGCAATATCCCTCAGTAGAAGGCAAGAGTCTTCCTCATCCCTATCAGTCACCGGGGAGTACACGGCCCGGAGGTGGTCGGCGAAACATTCCACAATCTCACCAGGCTCAGTCACACACACTCCATCCGAGACACGCAGCTCCGGGACCACACGATTCACTCTCTCCTTCTTGTCCAGCCACGCAATCAACTTACCCGCCTTGTCCCCGGCATCATACAATCGACCCTGCTGCTCCCTATACATAGTTTTGGCAGCGTCAGTGACAAGAGACCTGTATTCAAACTGTTTCAGGCTGAGGGCATGGAGCCCGTCCGGAGTGACACCCTCCTCCAAGGCCGACTCCAGCCCCGAGATGTCAGTCTCCAGCTTCACCACTGCCTCACTCTTGAGCTTCTTAGCCACCACTATCTGGGAGAGGGCGTGTCCGCGGATTACGGTTTTAAAGGCTTCCCACAGGGACATTGCAGACAACACCGACCCCTCGTTTTCAAGGAAGTATTGGTCCATAGCCTTAACCAGGCTATCGCGAGTCGTAGGGTCTCGCAGGTACCACGGGTTAATGGGAGCGATCCGCCCCGCAGACCGTGACTCGGTGTCAAAGAGCAGCCACAGCGGGGAATGATCGGAGATACCCCTCGCCAGGTGCCTGACCTCTCGAATTCGACCAGTCTGCGCCGCGGGCATAAGGAAATAGTCTAACCTAGAAAGACTCCCATGTGCCCCAGAGTGAAAGGTGTACTGACATTGGGTCGGATGCATTAATCGCCAACTATCCACCAGGCCGAAGGTCTCCAACAGACCACCTAGCCATGCCTGGGCAGCGGGGAGGGCCCTGGGTGGGTGACGATCCAGGTCACCCGAGACCACCGAGTTAAAGTCCCCGCCCATAAGAAAAAGACTGTCCGGAAGTTCAAGCAGCATTCGACCCAAGTCCGCGAAGGTGGAGTTCTGGAGGCCCGGGGGGACGTAAACTGAGACCAGGGCAAGGGGATGCCCCTCCCACCTCCCAGTCAGACACACATAACGCCCTCTGTCATCTGAGACTACCCTGGTGATCTCCAACGGAAGTGAGGATCGCAGGAGAATGCCCACCCCCCTGGAGCCAGTTGTGAAACCAGAATGAGCCACGAGGCGGTATCCCCCCCTATTCATTGCATGGCAGACATTACCAACCAGATGCGTCTCCTGGATAAACACCACATCAGGAGTCAGGCGACGCAAATACTGCAGTACTACACCCCGTTTGATACGGTCCCCCAACCCATTGACGTTCCATGACATCAGCTTCAACCCGTCCCCCCCCATCCCCTCCAATAAATCAAAGGTCCCCCAGTAAGCAGCACAGTTCCCGATGGTGGACAAAAATCAATACCTCGCCCTGCAAACAAAAAACACACAACAAAACAACCCCTCCTTCCCCCCCACCCCCCCCAACATCCAACTCCCCCCACCCTGCACCCCTGCGGGCCAAAACCCCCCCCCAACTTGCAGTGTGCCTGTCGCCCAACTAACCCCATTCTACGAAAAGACCCCGGAGGAGGAAAGGGACCCGACCCCGCCCGCCCCCCACACAGGTCCTAGCAAGACACAATGAACCAAAGAAGTACAACCCAGCTGAACAGTGCAAAATGGCAAAATCAAGGACCAAAAGTCACTCCAAAGGGGACCCGTCACCGTTGGCACCTGCAGAGGGCCCGGGACGGCCACCTCTGTCCGGCAGCGAGTCCAGCCAGTCACTCACGGCCACAGGAGAGTCAAAAAAGGCAGTCCGATCCTCATGTTCCACTCGGAGTTTTGCAGGGTAGAGCATAGAGTACTTTAGGCCCAGTTCACGAAGACGACGTTTCACTCCCTGGAATCCCATCCGCTGTTTCTGTACAAGTTGGGTAAAGTCCGGATAAAAGTTAATGGATGAGTTCTCATGTCGAACCGGGCCATGGACACGTGAGGCCTGCAGAATCGCATCCCGGTCTCTGTAGTAAAACAGCTTGGCCACGATAGGCCTCGGGGGGGCCCCCGGCCGTGGTCGACCGCCCGGAAGTCGATGGGCCCGCTCCACGGCAAAGAACTTACTCAAGCCAGCAGGGGTCAACTGTTGGAGGATGAGCTCCTCGACCAGGAGGTCAACCGGGCGGTCGTCGGAGGACTCCGGTACGCCTATGACACGGATGTTGTTGCATCGGGCCCGTCCCTCGAAGTCCTCCAGCCGCCGGGCCATCTGATCGTTGACCACCTTGGTGTCACCAAGCGCGGCCTGCAGGCCCGACACATCCGCCCCAAGGGTGGAGGTCCGCGCATCGAGAGCCTGAACCCTCTCGTTTGTTTTGGAGAGATCCGCCCGTATTAAGGTGACATCAATTGCCACCGTGTCGAGTTTACGGGCCAGGGCCTCGTATTGCGTGGCGATGGTTTCCCTGATGCCATCAATGGCGCCCATGATATCCTGTAGGGAAAGTTCCGAAGAGACGGACGTGCCACCACCGGTGGCGTCCGGGGGGGGGACCGGCCGCTCCAGGGGAGCCTCTGCCCTGAGTGTAGCGGTCCATGTTGTTGGTCTGGACCGATCCCCCACGGAGGGAGGCCTTAGTCTTACGCCCCTCGGGGCCCCCCTTGCCCCCCATGTGGTCACGGACACCGAGGGGGACCGCCGATCAAAGTAGCAGAGGCACCGGCACCGAAGACCAGCGCCTCACCCAAGACCACAATATGGCGGTGCGGGGGGACCCAAGGCGATAGGCACTCTAGTGGCAGGTGGAGACAAAGCCTTGTGCAGAGGCCAAGGATACACCCCGCCACCTCAAGCGCTCCACCGGCCAGCCCCCTGAGGTCCGAAAGTGAAACCGAAAGTGGTCGAGCGGCCCCTGGCACCGCGCTGCAGCCGCTGTTGTTCAATTGCGACACGGCTCCACGGTTCACCTTCGCCCCGGGCACCTCCGTCGGGTGGGTCCCAAAAGTTCTAACAACGATAACTCAGGATTCCCAGGTCCGATTCAATTTCTGAAAAGAGATACGTGCTCAGCCGGTCTTCATCTCCCAGATTCCATAAACCACATCAGGATATTATCAGGATAATTCCGAGGAGCAGCGAGGGTCCGGGGAGCCCTGTGCTCACGCGACCATCTTGGATGCGCGCTAGGCTCCTCCCCCCTCTTAGCTATTTTTGATCTGGATTAAATCATGGATCCAGGTTATTACAAGTAAAAATATCTCAGGGTATACCAGGTGCTTGCATTTATTTGTGGTTACCCTTGAAATGATTAAAAAATAAGGAGGGGGCATTCCCTCGTTTGCTGCAGGCTGCGAAAACACTTTTACTTTACGTGCAGCCACCAGCACGGCGATTGCAGCACCCAGGGCTTTAGGTGGGTTGAAAAAACGGGGGGGTCTCTCAAAGGGGTGTTACCTCTGTGATAAAGGACGTGCCTTAAGCAGGTAAGCTGAAAATCTCTGCTGCCTGACTGGTGTTTTTCTGCCTCTTTCTGTTGTTGCATCCAGATATGTAATGGAACCACGGCCACTTCAAACAAGCCCAGACTAATGGCTTATCTTGGTCGTTAGCTGCGGAACATGAATGAGTAACAACAATAACTTTGTGGTAAATAGTAGTGAAAATGCTTTAATTCTGTAATTATGATACTGTGAAATAACTATGCAAATCCCTTAGAAATGTTAAATAAAACTCTTTGTAAAATACTTACTTTTATTTATTGTGGGCTTGAAAAAAATGTCTAGATGCTGGTAATACTTGGCAGTTTTATCACTGCAGACCTGTTACATTTAGAGCCTGATCCTGCGCTCTGCCCCTCATGCCTCCTACCCTGCTGTGGATCCCCACGGCTTGCACTCTCAGATTCATTGCAGGTGATCGCACCTTATTTATTATTATTTATTTATTATTTAAACGATTTATAGAGCACGCAAATACCCGTGGGTGTCTCGGCGCTACGGACTGAAAAGGAGTAGTTGTTTAGTGGGATGCTCATTGATTGAAAATCCAGGTCTTTATACGTTTTCTGAAGGCAGGTAGCGTTGGGCAGGCTTTAATGTGCTGAGGGAGGGAGTTCCACAATTTGGCAGTGGCAATAGTGAATCTCTTGTCACCCCAGGACGCCTTGTGTGTGCAGGGAACCATCAGCAGGTTGGCGGTTGAGGAACGTAAGGTTCGACTAGGCACATGGGCACAGAAGGCTTTCTTCAGAAAGTCTGGTCCGGTATTGTGAATGGCCTTAAAGGCAATGCAGAGGGCCTTAAACTTGATGCGGCTTATCGGTAGCCAGTGCAGACTCCGAACCACTGGGGAAATTGAATTGTACTTGGGGGTGCCTGTTATTAATCTGGCGGCGGCATTCTGCACCATCTGTAATTTGTTGGTAATCTTTTGCTGGTTTAGCTTCTTCTGGTTAGCTCCTTTGTGGCAGAATGCATAACAAAGTATGCCTCTATAGGGTTACATCAAAGGCTGGTGATGGCTGGTAGTGTCCCCGAGTGAAGTTTTTTTTTCATGTCCAGGGTGAGGGCAAAAATGAAGAGCCCGACAGGGACCCGTCTCAGCATCTGATATTTTAGAACTGCCGGTGCAGAGCACCGGTAGTACCCTGCCCACTTACAGCCCTAACAGCACCCTGATGGGGTGTGTGAGACCCTTCGCAGCTCACATCGTGTTGGCTGCTCTTTCCAGGACCAGGGAGACTTTTGCGACCCCAGGTGTCTGAAGTATCAACTCTTACGAGCCTGCAGGCTTTTGGGGAATTCGAACAGGTTTTTTTTAAAAATCGCAATTTTTTCCCAAGTGGCCCAAGGGTAGGAACCTTGCAGTGTATGTAGGCGGGTTTATGATCACTATTAATTCTTGCCTGGTGCATTAGAGGGCTCAGGTAGGGAAAGCTCGACCTTTGCCAAACTTCACAGGGCAGTCCATCCCAGTATTCTACCCCTGCTGATTGTAGCTCATGAACTGCACAGCATATCGTAATGGAACCTACGTAAGCGCCACTGATAAGTGATATTCTCCTACTTGTGTCAAGCCAGTATACAAAAGGTTCTACTTCTGTTCAATATGATTGGAGTTCCGAGAGAGGATGGTACAAGGGGGAGGCACGTAGATCAGCTTCGGCTCCCCCTGGATGAAGAATTTATTTCAGCCATAGATGCATCCCTACAGAGGCCAGTGTATAAGAGGGGCGTGGCTAAGCAAGATGGGTGAGCGGACATGCTAGAGGGAAGCTCCCTCGCACCCTGCTGTTACCCTGACTAATCCATGACTTATATGCAGCCTCTGACCGTCTTTGGGCACACAACTGGGGAGTGGCAAGGGAGGTGCACACTGGGAACCCCTGAGGGATCATAAAAGATGCTTGGACCACTACCACTGACTTCCAGCCTAGCAGCTGAGGCTGCACCGCTGGTGTGATAGCGGAAGCCCGATCGCCTGCCTGCCTGCGCTGCACTCCTCCTCATTGAGGAGTGGAGAAAAGATGGAGGGACCCATCTAGCACTTCCCTGTGTGGGAGCAGGCCAATGCACAGCCGATCGGAGGACCTGGCATCCGCGGACGTTCTACAGAGCCTGGAACCCCTGGGAAGAGGACGTGGCTGCTCGTCTAGGCCTCTGTGAAGCGAGGACGGAGGCTGGCATAGGACGATGGGCTTCCCTTTGTGGGAAGCTCATGGTGGCCCAGCAGAGGGCCCGAACAGCCTGCAGTTGTGAGAGGGCCAGGACACTGGGTTCCTGAACATACCAAAGGCCATCCCAGGAGATGGGGTGGACCTGAGGATTGGTGCTGGGCCCCATAACGTGAGGACCCTGGAGGGAACTTTGACCCCCTCTGCATGTATGAACCACTGATAAACCACCAATGACTCCTCAGAGGAGGGGGCTCATTCAGGAGACTACCTGTGGGCAGATTGGGGCACTGGAGATGGTGGAGCCCTGGTCTCGGTCACTACTGGGAATAGCTCTGTGGGGATCGACACATCCCTCCCCACCCAGATATGTCACCTCACTACTTATGAGAGATTTCTTGTCCCACATAATACCGCTCCATCTGTAAATGCTGGCTATATGTGACTACACCTAAGCCTAAGAGATCCTCTGCGGACAGCTGTAGCGGAGGGACCGCTATAGAAGAGAGGGGATAGCTATTGCTCTCCCACCTGCAGGATCCTTCCAGTGCTGAGAGGAGATGGATCATTAAAGGACTTCCTGCCAGTACCAGCTGACGAAGAAGACTCATATGCAGCAGAAAGGAGAAGCCACAACACCCCAAACACAATGCCAGTATGGGCCAGCCCAAGGGCAAAGACACGGGCGTGACCTTGAACCCTTAGGGGACCTTCATGTCAGAAGGTGCACCATCGGGGAGCAATGCTGACAGTGTGCCTTCCACATTTCAGCAATCACTAGACAAAATCCTGGTGGCGATCGTGGATTCGACGGCTTCACTTCAATTACAGATCGAGTCTGTTGTGGAAGAAGTAGGCCTCTTGAGGGCCGACCACGGCAAACTTACAGATAGAGTCAAGGAGACAGAAGTAACAGTGGGGGAATTTAAACCAGCCCAACAACTCTTGTGGACACAGCTAGCTGACCTTACTACTCACGTAAAGACCCTGGAACACAGGGCTAAGATGCTGAAGGCGACAACAGATGAAATAACATGCACATTGTGGGTCTACCTGAGGGCACTGAAGGTGCTGATATGATCGCATACCTAGAGGAATGGATGAAAACACAGGCGACTCCAATTGCCCTTTCCCCCTTCTTTGCTCTGGACTTTGCCCACCAGGTCCCAGCTCAGCCCCCTCCATGACCGGTAGTGGCCCGGTTGTTGCACTACTGGGATCGCAACATCCTGGTGCAGAGAGCCCGCACAGCTTTTGAAAAGACAGTGTAACAGTGACTTTGTTCTCAGATTTCACCACAGCTGTCCAGGTCAAGCGAGCGTCCTTCCTCGAAATGAAATGGGAACTGCTAGACACGGGCATCGGGTATTTTCAGCTGTTCCTAG
This sequence comes from Triturus cristatus, assembly GCF_964204655.1. Lineage (NCBI taxonomy): Eukaryota > Metazoa > Chordata > Amphibia > Caudata > Salamandridae > Triturus > Triturus cristatus. Next base: position 166,462,769 of record NC_140595.1, on the reverse strand, counting down.
CCAAACTGCAGATCATGTTGGATGGGGCGACATACATATTTCAGTTGAGGCCCGGGAATGCCTAGACAAGTACAAGGCAGAGGGCACGGCTGTCGGGGTACCTGAGCTACTAGCTCTACAACACGAGCGCCAGAAGAGGAGACAACAAGGTGGGTTGACTGTAAGCATGGTGCGGGTCCCAACGAGAGCCCAGACGGACAGAAACAGAGCAGCGGCCTTGATGGCAGCAATGGACCAAACCCAGGGTCATCAGTCAGACTCTGATGTGGAATCCAACACAGAAAAACAAACCATGGACTCTGCCTCAGATGCCACCTCGGTGGACAAACCAAATTTTCCCTTAGTCACACCTCAGTCTGCAGACGATCTGATTTGAATTTCAATGTGGCTTGTGGTAAGGGGGTCACAATTGGGGGGTTGTGATGGCCACTGATATGCACAATATCTGTATGGGAGTAACAGGTTGTTTAATATATGCTTTAGATATGGCCCTTCTGGCTGTGGTCTACACAAAAGAGGGTGGTGATGGACGGAGCATCAGAACCAATCAAACACTCACACCCAGTCAACAGATCTGGGTTTGATCCATCACCGTCCTTTATCCCACTCTGCCACCCCAATTCAGATATGGCCATATGCAAATCAGTCTGACCCTGTGCCTCATGGGAACAGTCCAGCCCGAACTGCCAAGCCATGCCTTCCCTGGACCGGAAACAAGCTTCCTAGGACCGGTTTCTGGCATTTCAGCTGTCTTCAGCCAGGCTAGCTTGAATCCAGTGGCAAAGTGAGCAAGGGACTCAACGTCTGAGCATACCCTGCCAACTTATGGCGAACAAAGCGGCACAAAAGGGGGTGGTGATGGACGGAGCATCCGAACCAATCAAACACTCACACCCAGTCAACAGATCTGGGTTTGATACATCACCGTTCTTTAGCCCACTCTGCCACCCCAGTTCAGACATGGCCATATGCAAATCAGTCTGACCCTGTGCCTCATGGGAACAGTCCAGCCCGAACTGCCAAGCCATGCCTTCCCTGGACCGGAAACAAGCTTCCTAGGACCGGTTTCTGGCATTTCAGCCGTCTTCAGCCAGGCTAGCTTGAATCCAGTGGCAAAGTGAGCAAGGGACTCTACGTCTGAGCATACCCTGCCAACTTATGGCGAACAAAGCGGCACAAAAGGGGGTGGTGATGGACGGAGCATCAGAACCAATCAAACACTCACACCCAGTCAACAGATCTGGGTTTGAACCATCACCGTTCTTTAGCCCACTCTGCCACCCCAGTTCAGACATGGCCATATGCAAATCAGTCTGACCCTGTGCCTCATGGGAACAGTCCAGCCCGAACTGCCAAGCCATGCCTTCCCTGGACCGGAAACAAGCTTCCTAGGACCGGTTTCTGGCATTTCAGCCGTCTTCAGCCAGGCTAGCTTGAATCCAGTGGCAAAGTGAGCAAAAGCGACTCAACGTCTGAGTATACCCTGCCAACTTATGGCGAACAAAGCGGCACAAAAGGGGGTGGTGATGGACGGAGCCGCTCGGGTTTGCCACAACATTCATGATGATGCATGCTTTTAGGGCAGATGCCCGGTGCTTGTAAGGTAGGGCCCCCGCTCTGCCTTGATTTCTGGTGTCCTCAGGAGTGTGCTTTAATGGGAGTAGCTGGTGAATGCTGTGACATAAGGGGGGTCTCCCTTGGTCCCACCCTGTTAGCCCCTACACATTGATACTGGCGCAAGTTTCAGCTGAACAAATGTGGTGGTGCCTGATTGGAGTGATAGATGGCACATGATGTTGGTTCAGATTGCTCACCCTCCCTCACATGGGCCCATGACCATTGTTCGGTGGGTAATGTGCTTGCGGTATTTATTTCTCCACTTTGCTCTGTCTAAGTTTGTGTGGCTGGCTGTTGCCAATCTGTCCTGGGGTCGGGGAGTTATGAGTATTAATGTTATGTGGGTTCTGGGATTAGAGTTGTTGTCTCCTCAAGAGGTGGGGAGGGGGTTGGATCCCAGGGAGGTTCTTCTAATTCAACCTACGTTACATGACCAGAACCATGGTACAAATGGAGCTGAAAATACTCACTTGGAAGGCATGGGAATGACTGCCTGATATAGCACAAATTATATATGTTCCTTAAACGTCAGTCTCCTACAAGAAACACACCTCGCTGCAGAGGAAGTGCACTGCCTCTGGCGGCACTGGAGGGGACAGGTATACGCCAGAGGATATTCTGCGTATTCCAGGGGTACACTGATCTGGGTCCGGGCGGGCTTACCCCTTGAAGTTTTGTAGTCACATGTTCATAGGGATGGCAGATATATACTAGTAGAGCGGAGGCTTGATGGCAGGCCTGAACCCTGTGTAGCATATATGCCCCCAACAAAGACCAGCTAGCGTTTTTGCCCAACTATTGACTCAACTGGGCTCTTTGTCTGGACGAGACATAATTCTTGGAGGGGATTATGACTGTGTCGCTGACACGGTTTTAGACCGCTCTACTCCTCCATTACCATAGAGTAGCAAATGTGTTTCGGGACTGAACTGCGGGTTTGGGCAGCGAGATCATGTGGCTTGTTCAACATGCTGGGGACAGGGATTATTCCTTCCATTTGAATTTATATGCTCACCGTGTCCGGTTGGATAAGGTCCTGTGCTCTGCGTCCCTCTGCCTACTCTTCTATCATATCAAGCGAGTACCTCAGTCGCACCATCTCAGACCATAATCCACTCCTAGCAGGCATCTGGTTGGGTGTACCCCCCCCCCCGGCCAGCGGTACCCTCGTGGCCGGTTGTCCTAGATGACAGCACCTATAAGAAGGCCTCCAAGAGACCATTTCAGACTATTTTACACACAACTGAAACACGGCCTCAAACTATCGCTTTCAAGTGGTAATTCGGGGACACTGCATGGGGACATCCGTAGGGGTTCGAAGGGAGCTAAACTGTGAGCTAGTGGTATTAAACGGGGCCATCCACGACCTACATAACCAAATTGATGCCAATCCTGACATGAGGGCGCCGTTGGCTGAGGCCAGGAACTATAGTGTCTTGCTGTAGAAACTCAGCCATCACAATTACTAACTTACTAGGGCTCATGAAGAGTAAGGTAAAGCAGGCTGTTGGCCTGGTTGGTTCACCCTGAGTCCCATGGGAACCCTAACGTATCAGTGACAGGGCCCCTGATGAATGACAAGTCTATTCCCAAGTGGAGATAAACAAGGTCTTCAGTGACTATTATGTGCAACTCTATGGGAAACACCCAGATCCCACGAGATGGAATATAGAATCCTTTCCTGCACCTCTGCAGTTAGGGACTTTACCACCCCCCAACCCCACCCAGACCAAGGAGGCCCTATCACACCCCAGGAAGTCAAGGGTGTGATCAGGGAAATGTCATGCGGACAGACGTCAGGCCCAGATTGACAACCAGCGGACTTTTACTCCACTTTTGCTGCATTACTGGACCAACACTTGGCAGCCAAGTACAATAAAGCCATTAGTAAGGTGGAACTACTGGCTACTACAAGGGATGAAGTCAACTTCACAGGGACCACCCACTATGGCATACTGATGGAGCAAGGTTTTGTGTAAAAAGAAACTTGCTCGTATGCAATCCTCTCAAATAACCTGTAATATAATAACCAACATGTTTGTGAGTACTAATTTTGCATTACATTTTACATATTGTATCTAGGGGAAGCTTTTCTATGTGCTCTACTAATAAGTAACCCGAGTGTCCTTAAAATGGCCGCCAAAAACGAGGGAATTCTTCTGCGCATGCGTCTACCACATCTACGTAGTATGACGTCTCCTGTCTCTTGGTGGGAAATCTTTGCAGCTGCGCAATAGCTTCTAACATGGCTGCTCGAAACCTTCGCATTAACGCACATGCTGTGCTGAAACTAACCTATGCAAGTTTTACTAAGCCATTAATGCAAAAGATGTATTAAGTAAATGGAGTTAGAGTAGAAGTAAGTGGTATACAGTGAATTTATTTAATTTTGTATTCTAACATGTTCCTCTCTGACTTTATTAATAGCTCATATTTGGGCCTTGCAGGGTGACCAACGTCCCTGTCCCCTTGCAGCAACTATGCATGTATGATACCTCCTTGTTCGGAGACCAATAGAGACATTGAATGACTGCCAACTCATGTGCCCAGCAAGGACATGGGAAGATCAACTTATGACCCTATGAGAGAAAGAAGAGGAAACATTGTATTACAGATTTATCGATCCACATATGAAATGCTTGTGGGAATAAAGCTTGTGGGTATTAAAATTAAGGGGCGGGGAATTAGACAATCGAACTAAAGAAAGTTATTGCACTTAGTATGGTGTGATGTCCTCACCCCATTGCCTGGCCCAATCAAATTGAGGGGTGTACATGGAATTGAAACATTTGGGGGTGGATCATACATTTGAATTGGTATAACAGAGGTAAGTTCTAGTTAGTTAGACACACTTGACCCACTTGATGCCGATGCTATGCTGAGATGCTGCCAGAATTTGCTGCAATCTGACTGAAGAATCCAACACTAGGGAAAAATCACGGAACAACCGAAGCACATCTAGGAAGGGGTCCGGAAGAGCCTGAACCGGAGAGAGTAGCACCAGAGAGGGGTGTATCGCTGGCGTTACACTAGAAGAGATCACCTTTCCTGTCCTGAACCTGTCCTGAAACCTTGATACTCTGATGTCTAGCTCGTCACACCATTCTAGGTAAATATAGCTCCGTGGGGTTATGCTACGTATTTGCTCTCTATTCTTTCTCTCTTCAGGTACTGTCTTCACAAGAAATTAATTAATGTGAATTTAATTATAAGCTACCTTTACCTGATGGAGGATTGTGATGTATCTACTTGTATTTTGATTTGACTCACAACATTATTAATTCAGATAAACCTTTAAAACTCCTACTGAGTCTGTAGTTCTTTGAATAAAGCTAAATGTATTATTATTATTATTTTCTCCCTATTTTAATCTACTACTAGATCTTTCGACAAAAGTACATTTACTTAGGAGAAAAGGATGGTAAGAATACTGGTGTAAAGATTTCTCTGAGGTAAATCAAAATTGATGACCAGCGGACATTTGCTTGCTCATTGAATGTATAAATGTTTATGGGCCCAAATGAGTGTTGTGTGTATGTATGTATAGAGCTGGTAAACTCCGCTGCATCAGTTTTTCTTGGTAGCAGAGGCATGGTTAGTATAGTTAGTTAGGTGAGGATTGTATTTGAAATTTTGAATTATTGATTTATGTTTTAACCAAAACCCGGTCTGTATTATTTTAAGTTGTCTGGAAATTCCCGGGAATATTGAATAGCAGGTGGTAAATGGAAGCCACACTGCAGTGAGGTTATTGGTCTGGATCGAGAAAGTGCTGAAAGTTACGCAGGACTAGAAGCACTAAGTTAGGGAAAAATGTTCTTGTACGTTAATGAGAATAATTGGTAGCGAGGAGTTCGCTGGTGAAAGTTTGGTATTATATCACCTAGAAAGGGTAATACTGAAGGAGTAGCAGGTTCTCTGATGCTTGTGTGAAGAGTAAGCGGAAAGGTTTCACTCGTAGTGTGTGAAGAGTAAGTGAAATAAATGTTACTATTCTTTGAATTAATGGGTCAGACACAATAGCGGATGTTTATACGTTGTTAATTAATGACAATTGTGTGAAAATTTGTGAGAAAATAAGTTTTCGCATTACCTTGTAAAGGAGGGGTCAGTTGAAGGTGCTGCACTGACGTCACTGAGAGCCGCGCTGGGATTGGTTGAAACAGCGGGCATGTAGTTGATGCGAAATTGTAAAGGAGGGGTCAGTAGTAAGGAGTGATACTGACATCACAGAAACAGCCGCGCAAGCATTGGCTCAGCGAGTGAACAGAGTAGAAGTTGATTGGTCTTCAGACTAGAAAATGTGCTGGTATTGGAGAATCATTAGAATTAAAGCAAGTGTCTGATTGGTCATCAAAATAGAAGTCCCTAGGATAATAATAGATAGTGGAGTTTGCATGTACGATCCAACATTAACAGGGACTCGTCCAGATAGAAGATTTATAGGGTTTGCTTACGAACAGTACCTTAATAAGCACAAGCACGCACTGTACGGAGAAAAGAGAAAAATTTCATTTATGCAAAAGGTTAAGAATGATTTTAAAAAGGACAAACCAATTAAGAATAGAGAAGGGATTCTTATTCCTCCTCCAAATACGCCTGCATCATACATGATGGAGGAGAGAGGCTATCATACCTGTGTATAGTTAGAAAATTGGGTAGAATACACAAAAGATGATGGAATATTAGCTTTTCCTGAGTACGGAAGCTTTAATGGAAGAATATTGTACAATTTAAGAACACGGATGAATGAATTAGAACCAAGACCCAGATTGAATCAGTATGAGCCTTTAGAAGAATGGGAAATGGAAGCCTTTAAACGTGATAGACCACGAAGTAACAGGACCTTAAGCAAATATTATCCGAAATTTCCCTGAGAGACTAGAGATAGTCAAATGAAACAATGGAGACAGGCCATGGTGGCAGAAGGTTTATATCCTGTGTTAATATCAGAAGAACAAACGGGAGGTAAATGTACAGAAAAAACCAAGCACTTAACCCTGCTAGGTAGAAGAGAGGCAGAAGAAGGATACTTAGAAGACATATTGATGAAAAGTCCTCCACCTTATAATGATGGATTCAATAAAATGACCCCTAGTGCCCCGATGATAAGAACACCTTTGGTTCTCCAGATAGTACATGACACAGCAGACAGAGTACTTCAAGAAAAAGAAAATGAAGCGATAAATAAGAATAGAGCTGAATTGATCCAGAAAATAGCTCAAATAAACGCTCATCCAGAAGCATTGACCATACCAGTGACAATAGGTCCGGTAGTCCCATTGTATGGCGAAAAGTCAAATTGTCCCAAAGTTTCTGTAATACCTACCCCAAGCACAGAACCTAGAAAAGAAAAGGTAATAATAGATGATCAAGCAAGTGAATGTGAATCAGTAATATCCTTAATGGATTTGCCCATAAGAGAGCCAATAATGGAAACCCCGAAGAGAAATGTGCCCAGTTGTTCGAAGGAAGTTAGACTAGAAACCTCAACAGGAACTAGAAGTGCCACAATAGTAACCCCAGAAGATATAGAGAGATGGTCTCAAGAAATAGAGAAACCAAAGTCATAGCCAAAATTAATAGACATTTTTAAATTATGAGTAGAATAGAAAGAAATGGTTGCTGGAAATGTGGGTCTAGACAGATTAAACACATACAGTGAAGAAGAGTTACTGTTCATTTGTAGAAGTATTACACGAAATACAAAAACATTCCATGAAAAACTGACAAATCTGGCATCTGAAATGGAAATTGACATAGGGAAGTCAAAGGTGTTGCAGAAACCGTATAGAGGAGAATTTTCTGATAAGGATTTGGAAAACATGAATGTGTCTGGAAGAAAATTACACATCAGGAAGTTGTTATTTCTGTTACAAAAATGGGGAGATCTTGAAAGATGGAAAGTTAGGTGGGCAAAGAAAAAGGAAGAAGCACAGGTAAATTGAACTACATCTGAATATGCCATGAGATAAACAGAAAAGGCTGAGAGGTTGTATCCGATGAGGGAAGTACCCTGAGGGGGGTACGTACATGTACCATGGACTAGACAGGATATTTTGTCATTTACAAATGATTTCCCAAAATTGAGAGAGAAACCAGTGGAGTGGTACAGACAAGTTGAGAGGTTTGTGAAAGTTTCAAAGGTTTTGTTAAAAGATCTGGATGGTCTGTTTGACATAGTAGTCCCTGCGGATTTGTGGACAGAGTGTAAAATTACTATAGATTGGCCTAGTGAGGAATATCCAAGCGATTCAAAGACAGGAGCCCCGTCAGAAGATGTAATGAAAAAATATCATCAGGTGAACACTTTTCTGAAGAGTAAAATTCCCCCGAAAGAAACTGATTGGGTAAAAATAGACAAAACAACCCAAGAGAAAAATGAGTCTGTACATGCATACTACAAACGTCTTTTACAGGTGTTCAAACAGTATAGTGGGTTTGAAAGTTTAGAGGACAAGGACATGACACATTTTGTGTATCGATTTGTGACAGGGTTAAGATTGGATATATCACAAATGATTAAGCAGCACATGTTGTGTTGGCAATCAAAACCCATTGATGAAATTTTAAAATATGCTAAATATTGTGGGGATGAAATTGATAGCAAACCAAAAGCTTTAGAAGAAAAGGTGATGTGGGCTCAAGTAAAATTAGCTGAACAGCAAGAGCTTCAATTGAATAAACAGTCAGAAAATCAAGGAAGAGCACAAGGTCAAGGTGACAATAATGGGGGGAAACCACGGGGAAGGTTGAATCGGGAAGAAGCAAAGAAAAGGTTTCCCTGTCACGGGTGTGGGAAGCTGGGGCATTGGAAGAACGAGTGTAAAGTTGTACAAGTTAATAATGGCCCGAATCAAAATTTAAATCCACAGACGCAGAATGAGGTGTTAATGAGTCATCAGCAACAGGGTATAGATCTTCAGAGCCAATTGCCACCTGCCCCTAAGTCAAATTTTGTGAGTCAAGCCAAGTACAGTGTGGACGCCGGATTTCCAGAAGGAAGTGGTAAGAAAAATTTTGTAACATCGCAGTTTCTTTTGCAGGATCCACTAATTGATTATGAGCAGGAATGACGGTGCCTGAGGGGGGAGGAAGGGGAGTGCGTACTTGGTGCATCCGTACTGGTAGATCAGTCAGGTCCATACGTAGAAGGTAAAGTGGAAGGAAATGATATCACTTTTTGTTGGATACTGGTGCTACCAGGTCTACTGCGAGAACAGCAGACATTTCTAACCTGCCCCTCTCAGGTGAAGCCATCCAAGTCGTAGGTGTTTCGAACAAACAGAGGTGCGAATTGGAAATTTTAAAGAAATAAATTTGTGGTCTGTGACTCAAGCCCTGTAAACTTGCTTGGAAGAGACTTGTTGTGCAAATGGAATTGTACTATATTATGCACACCTGATGGTGTTGCAACACAAATCCCAGATGAAGATGGAGTTTACAAGTTCATGCTAGCTAAACAGGGAACAGAAGTAAATGAATTATATTCGATGGTGACTCAAAATGAATTACCTGCCAAAGTCAAACTGACTGTAAATGCAGAGATATGGGATTTTACTGGAAAAGAAATAGGATTGATGGCAAATGTAGACCCCGTAAAAGTGACAGTGAAAGAAGGTGCTGTTTATCCAAATACCCGACAATACAAAATGAGTCCAGAAATAAAGTCAGGTGTTGCAGCAGAGATTGAGCGATTAGTCGAACAAGGCATCCTGAAAGAAATAATGAGTAGCCCTTGTAACTCACCTATAATTGACATTGAGAAACCTAACAGGAAGTATAGGGTGGTTCGAGATCTTAGGAAAATTAATAAGATTGTTGTACCATGCTGTCCAGTAGTGCCCAACCCAGCTGTGATTCTTTATCAGATACCATGGAAAGCAGGTTGGTTCACACTAATCGATTTATGCCATGCATTCTTTTCTATTCCATTGCATCCAGATAGCCAGTTTTTATTTTCGTTTAAATTCGAAGAGCATGTTTATGTGTGGAATCGAGTGCCTCAAGGGTACACTGAAAGTCCTTCAATCTTTAATCAGATTCCTAAAAGAAGCCTCAAATCTTTTGTGTTGCCCAGGAGTCAGTCCTGTTGCAGTATATCTACGACCTGTTGGTAGCGTCAAACACTTGAGATGACTGTGTCACTGATTCAATTGCATTGCTAAATCACTTGGCAAAAGGTGGACATAAAGTGTCGCCTGAGAAACTTCAGTTTTGCAAGAACTCAGTCAAATACTTAGGATATCAAATAGAAAGAGAAATTAGAAGAGTGACCTCTGAAAGAATCAGAATAATAAGACAAACGCAGGTGCCTCGAACCCAAAAAGAAATAAGCATGTTTCTTGGGGTTGTAGGATATTGTAGGCAGTGGATTGTAGGATTTGCTTTACTAGCTAAACCTCTGACACAGATGACCAGAAAGAAAGCAAAGGACCCCATAGAATGGGATGATGAAAGCAAGAAATCATTTAGAAAGTTATGAGATTGTTTGTGTGTAGCACCTGCTTTAGGAATGCCAGATTATTCAAAAGAATTTGCATTATTCTGCTATGAGCGGGATAATTGTGCACTTTCAGTTCTGCCACAGAGATATGGATTAATGAGAAGACCAGTGGTATATTTTTCCGCTACCCTAGATCCTGTGGCATGTGCATTACCAGATTGCCTGAAAGCTGTAGCCGCAACCTGTGTGAGCATAGAACAGAGTGAGTCAATTGTGATGGGACACCCTATCAAGGTGTACGTTCCCCATGCAGTGGTGATTTTGCTGACCAGAACCCGAACGCAGTACCTTACTCCCAGTAGGCTAACAAAATACGAGAGAATAATACTGGGGGCTGAAAACGTGACTATAGTGAGGTGTACTGTTTTTAATCCAGCCACTTTACTACCTGATCCCTACCCAGAAGAAGTAAAAGATGAGGTTGAACATGAATGTCTGGACGTGACAGAACTTAGCACCAAACCACGTCCTGACATACAAGAGGAACCCTTGAAAAATGCAGATCATGAGCTATTTGTAGATGGCTCATGCATGCGACACGAGGAGAGAGGATTGAGTGCTGCTTACGATGTATGTTCATTAACTGGAATAGTCGAAGCATCCTATTTACCAGAAGTCAGATCTGCACAAGTAGCCGAATTGATTGCTTTAATTAAAGCATGCAAAATTGGGAAAAATTGGAGAATAACCACATTTACTGACAGCCAATATGGTTATGGGGTTGTGCATGATTTTGGCCAACTATGGATGCAAAGGGATTTCCTGACTTCCTCAGGAACGCCTATTAAAAATTGAAATTTTGTGAGAGAATTAATTGAGGCAATTCAATTACCAAAAGAGGTGGCCGTGGTTAAGTGTGCTGCTCACCACTCAGGAGATAACTATGTGACAGCCGGTAACCGATATGCTGACCAGGTTGCCCAACACTGTGCGAGACATAAAATTGCCCTAAACAAGAAAACCGATACTTGTGGAATCAGCTGCCAACTTATGCTACTTGCAGGAGTGGGAACCTGAGAGGAGGTGAAAGATCTGCAGGATGCAGTAGACATGAGAGAAAAAGAAGAGTGGGTGAAAATAGGATGTCAAAGAAGGGCAGAAGATGTTGTGAGGGTTTGTTATGATGGCAGACCAGTAATGCCAGACAGTATGCTTGCATCGATGGCTAGAATGTATCATGGAGACACATGTGGGCAGAGATGCAATGATTCAACTTTTCAGACAAGATTGGTTTAATGCAAAGTTCAGGAATGTAGCAGAGAGTCTTTGCCAAAGATGTTTAACATGTCAACAAATGAATCCTGACAGGAAAACTGTGGTTAGTATGGGAAAGGCAGAAGGTCCTTTTATAAGACTTCAATTAGACTTAATTCAACTGCCTGCTTGTCGAGGGTTGAAATATATACTTGTCATAGTTTGTTTATTTTGAAAGTGGGTAGAAGCATACCCGACCCGAAGAAATGACAGCTTGACAGTGACCAAACTCTTATTAAGAGAACTGAGGAAATATGAATTTTATGATCAGATTATGTCCCCTATCTTAGACCCCAACGGCTCCATGTACATGCTACAAGTACATGTATGTTCCCTCCAGTTCCAGCTATGAAGACGCAAATACATGTGCGTCCACCGTCAACATGTCCTCTTTCAGATCCGCCATGAACGAGTCGGATATTCCGTTCCTAAACATGAAAGGCCACCGACTTTATGTGGTTCACTTTCCACGTTTTACAGTTCAGGCGAGTAGGCCCTGAATTCTGCCATCAAGCCTTTTCCTGCCTTCTGCCTCTGAAAGCTCCAGTTCGAGCCCGCATCTGTATCCATGAACTTTGTCCTACTCCCTGCGCGGCTAACGGTGCCTGATCCGGCCTGTTGCCTGCCAAAAACTGTATTTCACCTTCAAGATTATCTGCTCCGCTCCTCATCCGATGCATTCCTGTCTAGTAAGTTTAGGTAAACATTCTTCCAGCTACCGAGCAAAGGGCCAGGCCTCACTGTCCTCATGCAAGTAATTCATAGCCCCTGTTACCATGGAGGATTCCCGCCCCCTCGCATCTCATGTAGACACTTAGACGCTTGTACACGCATTAACAGTCAGTATAGAATAGATTCCGTCCGAGAGACCTTTCCTTTTGGATAATACAGTTCTTTAAACATGAGATATTAGATATGATTTGGGATTAGGTTGACATGACCCCCCAGACTTCTGTCTCCACATGTAGAGCTAAATGTCAAGTCCCCTTCACCCTCTAGTTGCACGTCAATCACACGTCATGCGGCTGCGCACGCATCTCTGCCAAGTATTTCTGCTGACATTGCAGGATTCTCTTATGGATCCACCCACCTGTGACATCATGTTTAATGACGTTTCTAGTCTACGCCTATGTTTACGCCTTTTTACATTACGTATGTGTATTATTATCTATATTATCAGCTGTTACGCCTCCTGCATCTGTCTTAATGTAATGCTTTTCATATAAATATCTTTACTTGTCAATAATGTATTGCCTTCCCTTCCTGAACCCTCGTGGTGATGGAATTTGATGCCTATGGTTCGAACCATAATTCCTTGTAAGGAATAAAGCCTTTCAGAACCTCTAATACCACGGATTCTGCCTCTTATTTTTACTGAGTTATTCTTACTAGACTTTACCGCATGAAAAATAGTACAGGTAATTAAATATTTACCACATAAATTGGCGCCCGAATAGGGACACTTTCTCATCTCACGCGCCGGAGGTGCGTTGCAGGCCCGGTCTCCTGCCACAGCCGGACGGACAACAACGCGTACCCGCAGGATTTCCTGTATCTCCCTCCGGCCAAGCGGGGGCGACTGAGGCTGCGATCAACACCCAGACGAGGCGGTGAGAAGTGCGAAGTATCCCGACCAGAGCCTAGCTGAGAGAGCAAGATCCGAGGTATACAGAGGCCCACCAGGTTCCGAAGTTCCGAGTCAAGTCGAGTCCAGTCCGGTCCAGTTCAGTCCAGTTCCGAGGCCTTCCGTTCCGTGCTACCCGGTGAGTACCGTTGCCGGGGAGGCATTTAGACGTGCACATTAGGTTGTGCCGGTCAAGACGGGTTTGGGTACACAAATCCGGTCTGCACTGTTTCAGCAGTGTATATGTACTGTTTAGCAGTATATCTAGTATGTCTTGCATATAATTCAGTATTATCTAGTGTTAGTATTATGTCAGTAACTAGTTTCCTATTAGTTATCATTGTTCGTTAACTGTTAAATGTTAAATGTTTTAATACGTTCTACATATTGTGGTGTGAATGATTGTTCATTATTGTGTTTATTGTATTAAGTGTGTTCAAGAATAAGTAATAAGGTCTAAAAATGCCGCTCTTTTCGAAATTAAGACAGATCAAAACCAGAAAAGGGGTACTCGAAGAAGCTGTTCCCATTCCACCTAGGGACACTCCAGGGTACTTTATGTATCAGAAGCATGGCCTAGATGCCGTATTATTTCTTGATTTATGGGTGGACTACACCAAAGATTTACCAGAAAGTCAGAGGTGGCCCGCAGCTGGGACCTGGGATGCAGATTGCATCATGAGAGTAGAAGAAGAATTATGGAAAAAGAAAGCCAGACAGTCACAGAAAGATGCCATTGAATTATGGCGTAAAGAATCATATAGATGTACAGAAAAGGCGCTCAGACAGGAAGAGAAAAGTAGGGAGAATTCGAATAAAGCCCGAGAAAATATATTAATTGAGGAAGGTACCCGAGTAAAAGCAGAACAAGTAGACAGACAAAGAAACACCCTTATGAATGGTATGTATCCTCTCCTGGCCGAAGGGTTACCTCAGGCCACCCCGGAAATACCGAAAGACTTGACACCTCCATTACTCCCGATAAAAGCACATCCCAAAACAGCAAAAGATGTTTTCCTTTCTTCCTATTTAGATGATGTAACTCCTGAATATGCTAATGTTCCGCCACACACACCGCCTACCGATGGTGTTCAACGCCAAGATCATCCGTCTGTATCCCCGCAACAACAAACTCCTACGCACATTCCTACAGGTCCATCTGTTTCTACCGCTTTTCCCACATCTAAAGTTTCTATCTTACATCCAACAAATCCTTTCGTGCCTAGCACCTCAGACGGTGCGACAGGAGGAACGACAGAAATTTTTGCCACGCCACCCCGAGGAAATAAATTATCCCTTAGAGATTTAGCATACGAACGTACACCCCAACTAGCAACTTCCGACATGTTTAAAGAGCATCTAGTGGATTGTAGATATGATCCTGTGCCCGGTAGACGGGACGGTATGCTGCTGTCATCACTACGTATACGACGAGCTTCAAGGTATTTAGCGACGCTACCAGGAATGGTGGCACATTTAGACAATATATACCACTTTGTCCAATCAGGGCGAGGTCCTGAAAGTATTGACGAAGCCATGGAATACCAGAAAGTGGACGTACAGAGACAACTGTTACGCTTCTTCATAAACTGTGTGATCAGAAACCAAGACAGGCCTGAGGTAGAGCAGAAGGAAATGCAAGTACTTACCAAATGGGGTCAGAATATATCAGAAGGGAAACATGATAGACAGACATGTATAGTAGTTATGTGCCGAAAGATCCGCAAAGAAGTAGAACGAATACATAAAGAAAGATTAGAGACAGACCAACATGAATCAGAGGGAGAGGAGGACGAAGAATCAGAAATGTCCACAGGACACTTAGAGACAATGGCTTATGTAGGTAGAGGAAGATCTTTTAATAATACCAGATGCTTTAATGATCCAATACGTCCGATACGTCCAGAATGTAACAGAAATTTTCAAGCCCCTATGTTAAATATAAGGTCTCCTGAACACCTATTCCAAGCCGCTGATAAACTACTCCGAGACCGAAGGGGGTACCATATGCTCGATTCTATGGATGAACAAGAATTAGCCAGGTCAGCAGTACAATGGGCTGACAGTTCTGAGAAATACAGTGATGATGCGTTGGCACACACGTTTTTGAACCTTACCCCAGACGAACAGCGTTTAGCTGGTATATACATGATTCAACACCTCCTTATATTATATAAAAGCCAACACTCCGATCCTGGACCCCTACCTGACATATTGACAGAATTACTCACGAATAAATGGAGAGGTTCAGGTACTGATTTAATTAAAGAAATTCTAGAATTTCGAAACCAGTATATAGTTTTCGTATGCCCAGAACATGTTCCAGTTCCCACTATGGGAAGAAAAATGTATCACATAGATAGACAGAATCCCTTACGCGAAGTACACCCAATCAGAGGTGAAGATAATACCTTTAAACGCGTGTTTGTGTACACGCCTATAACTAAAATTGAATTATTAGAAATGAAGAAAGTAGTACCCAGCCATGACAAGGATCCAGCAGGTTTCCACCGTGAGATAAAAGACATGTTACTCATGGGAGAGTATACCTACCCCGACATTATGAAAATATTAAAAGTATTAATGCCTGCCGGTATTTACGAGAAACTCAAAGAAAAGGAATGGGAGGTGGGAGACCAAAAGATAGATTGGACAGCATTAGAAAACGAAGAAAAGGCCCGAGCTGCAGGATCAGGGCTTGGGGAAAAGACTACAGCGCTACCAGGATTACTAGTGCAGGTACTACCACGTTTATTAACTACGAAAAAGGAGGACTGGGGTGCAATCTCAGCCTGTAAACAAAAGCAAGATGAAGACACTAGTGATTTCTATTCCCGATTTGAAAAATGTTTTGGTATAAATAGTGGCATAAAAGCGAGTAGCGAGTCATATCCACATCTGTTTGTGACAAAATTAGTTGAAAATTCCCTACCGCAAGTTAAGAATAGAGTATTGAAATTCGAGAGTACCTGGCAAGGTAACACCCCGTCACAGATGTTACAAATGTTACAATATCATCACAATAGAATTAGAGAAGAACAAGAACATGAACAAAGACGTATGAAAGACACGAAAATGAAAATGCTTGTGGCTCAGTCAGTTCCAGCTGATGGTCACAAAAAGGGTGATTCCGCAGGTCCGGCGAAAGGGGCATGCAACTATTGTAAACAACAAGGTCATTATATACACGATTGTGCAGTTCTGAAACATAATATCGCCACGGGTAAAACCCAGGAAAGACCACGTCCACCTAGACAGGATCAGAACCAATCACAAATCCCTCAGCATGCACAATCTAGGCCAGCTCCACAACAGACCGTAGCAACACCACAAGCGCAGCCTATTGCTGCAACACAAGCAACAACACAACAGATGTACCAGTATGCACAAACTGATTATCCCGATTATCAGCGATACACATGAAATAGCCTAGAGAGGGAAGTTGGCTTACCCCTTATCGAGGTTCCTGTAGATCAAGAGGGACCTTATGTACATAGTGAACTATTAGGGGAAGACAGAAAGTTTTTACTTGATACAGGGGCAAGCAGAACAACTATACGACGCAGTGAAGTTCCAGGGGCACCCCTCTCAGGCTCACAGAATATTTCCCTTGGATTCTCAGGAAAGCCTATCATTAACGAAGTATCGCAACCCCTTCCACTTACGGTTGGTCCATTGACACGAACTACAGATTTATTGCTTACTAAATCATGTCCAGAAAACTTGTTAGGTATAAAAACATTGAAAGCTCTAGGAGCTATAATATGTTGTTCTCCGGATGGAGTACGATTATTTTTACGTGACTTCAAAGGTCACTACGTGTCCAGAGACATGGATCACCGGCTGCAGAATCTACCTGCACATTTATGGGCACAAGGCCCCACTGATGTTGGTTGCATGAACATTACACCATATCGAGTCACACTAAAAACAGGAGTGGTACTACCACGAATGCGACAATACAAGTTACCACCCGATGCTGTTGTGGCGTTGCTGCAAATCATTGACGAGCTCATTGCACAAGGAGTGGTTGTGGAAACCGACTCCAATGTATGTAATTCCCCGATAATTCCGATTCTTAAAAGAACGGATCCAAAAGCACCACCAGTATATCGATTAGTTATTGATCTGCGAGAATTAAATAAATGCATTGTACCACAATACCCCGTGGTCCCAGATATCTCTTCATTATTAACGGCCATAGATTCAGAAGCAACGTTCTTTACTGTAATTGATCCCAAGAACGCTTTCTTTAGCGTCCCAATCGATCCGGAAAGCCAATATTTGTTCGGATTCAGTTTAAATGGACGAAGTTTTAAATTCACACGCGCACCTCAAGGATTCACAGAAAGCCCCAGCATCTATAGCCAAGCACTGAAAAGAGAACTTGACAGTATTCACATGCCAGCTCACACTGCCCTGCTTCAATACGTCGATGATCTGCTGATCACCGCACGAAGCGAACCTGAATGTGAAAAAGCATCACTGACGGTTTTACATTTCTTAGCCGACAAGGGGCACAAAGTGTCCCCTTCTAAGCTGCAATTCTGTGTCCAGCAAGTTGGGAAGACAGCTTACACCCGACCGCATCCAGTTAATTGCTAACATGCCACCACCTAAGACACAAAAGGAGGTGCGGGCTTTTATAGGCCTCACTTCATACTGTAGGCAGTGGATCCCTCAATATGCATTTCTAGCAAAACCACTCATTCAGTTGACAACACAGGAGGCAGCCACATCGACTGTCCTCCCTTGGACTCAAGAACATACACAAGCCTTTGAAAGCTTAAAGAAAGCTTTATGCCAAGCACCTGTTTTAGCAACACCATGTTACAGTAAGCCTTTTACACTCTTTGTTACAGAACGCGAAGGTACTGCCTTGTCAGTACTCACTCAGGAACAAGCAGGATCACACAAACCATGTGCTTATTTTTCTAGTACATTGGATCCCGTAGCTCAGGCTCTTCCTGCGTGCCTGAAATCAGTGGCAGCAACAGCTTTAGCAATCAGACAAAGCGATGCCATAGTGTTAGGACATCAATTGACAGTACAAGTACCACACGCAGTAGAGGTTCTCTTGAACCGAACGCAAACACAACACTTGACTATAGCAAGACTCACCGGTTATGAATTAACATTGTTTCAGCCACACATAGAAATCAGACGTTGTAATACATTAAATCCTGCCACACTTTTGCCAGTAAACGGAACAGATCCATTAGCACATGATTGTATTGAAGTCATTACTATCACGACGAAACCCAGACAAGATTTGACAGATATCCCTTTATCAGATCCGGACCTAACATTGTATGTAGATGGTTCATGTATGAGAACAAGTACAGGAGAGTTAGTGGCCGCTTACGCAGTCACAACAGACACTGAAGTGATCGAAACAAATTGTATTAACACTTTGTCAGCTTAAGCAGCAGAGCTCATCGCTCTGACACAAGCCTGTATTCAAGCCACAAATAAGAAAGTCAACATACACACAGATTCACGTTATGCATTCGGAGTCGTCCATGACTTCGGCGTACTGTGGCGAGAGAGAGGTTATTTAACTTCTCACGGTACCCACATCCAACACGGACCCCTCATTCAAGCTCTATTAGACGCGATTCATCTACCTACTGCAATATCGATTATGAAATGCAAGGCCCATACGAAAGTTACCGATATCATTTCCCAGGGTAACGACCTAGCTGACAGAACAGCTAAACAGACTGCTCAGAACCAGACTCATACAACTGACACGACAAAGACAATAGTTCCGACACCAACACATTGTATGACAGTTAAGGATCCCGCCCTTGATGTAATTGACATACAGACACATGCTACACCAGAAGAAATAAAGAGATGGACTGAATTAGGAGGGATCCAAACGGATCAAGGATGGATGACGAAGGAAAAATCTATATGGTTTCTTCCCGACTCCATGGTTCAAGTCATCATTAACACAATACATAGTCCAGCGCACCTAGGAGAAAAAGCTATGCTAGACAGCATTCAACACATTTGGTTCAACAAACACTTGCGAGCAGCAGCCAAACAGAAAGTACGTACCTGTATGATTTGTTGTCAGTTCAATCCAGGAAAAGGCGTACCTGTAGACCAGGGTGGATTTCAACCTCCCGATCACCCTTTTGAAGTCCTCCAGATGGATTATATCCAGATGGAACGTTGTCGAGGATTCAAATATGTCCTCGTAGTTGTCTGTGCTCTTTCCCGGTGGACAGAGGCGTATCCCGTCTCAGATTACACTGCCCCGACTACTGCCAAACAGTTAGTTCGAGAATTCTTCCCACGGTATGGTTTGCCCCGTATCGTGTACTCAGATAATGGCCAGCCATTCTCATCCGAACTAATGAAACACGTTTCACTTCTGTTAGGTTATCAATGGAAATTCCACTGTGTCCGACATCCCGAAGCAGCAGGTCTCGTGGAACGTCATAATCAAACTCTGAAAATTAGATTGTCCAAAGTATGTAGAGAAAAAGGTGTCGATTGGATAGTAGCCCTACCAGTTGCGCTCTTTTACATGAGAATGGTAGCACATTCTCGAACAGGGCTATCCCCGTATGAGGTGATCTTTGGTAGACCACCCAATATGTGGGGGACGCCTATACCTCGTAAAATTACTGATGTTGACTGTAATATGCTGACAGATTACCTGGCTTCCTTGATGTCTGCACTACAATCTTGTCGTTCACAGGTAGCTGCAGCTTTTCCCGATAACACTGAGGTGAAGCCCCATGACGTGGTTCCAGGTGACCTGGTTCTTGTGAGGAATTTTGACCGGAAGACCCAGCTGGAGCCCAGGTGGCAGTCGCCCAAGCTCGTCTTACTGACCACAAGGACAGCCGTGAAGATTGAGGGACGTAAAGGGTGGTTGCACTCGAGCCATATCAAAAATTTTTATGGACTACCGTCCGATGTGAACACTCAGCCCTGCATTCCTTCTTCACAGACAGACTCAAAGCTCCCCTTGGTTGACAAGACGGAGACTGAACTCTATAAACTGAAACTAAGGTCTAGCAAGTCAGACAATTTGATTGTTTAAGTCCTCTCCAAGGTGAATCGGTTGAATTTATCTCTGACATGTATCCTCTAGACCGAAATAGAGAGAGAAATAGACAGATACAGCTTAAAAAAACATGCGTACTGTAAATCGCTTCGTAGTCACTGCATAGTGACATTATTAATTTTGTTTTTTCTAAGTCTTCTGATCATCATTTCTAGTGTATTGCTACATATGTATTACCCTATTTCTAAGCGTGCTTAGAATGCTACTGCTGAACATTCTTTTAGCGAATTACCTCCGCATGAGTTGTCTTATAGATTTGCGCTGCGCAACAACACTTTTATTAATATGTTACATCATTCCCATCAGACCAACAATGCTACCAATTGTTGGATATGTGGCCGACTTCCTCCCTATCAGAGCTATAAGGGAGTTTTGCCTCTCTTTCCGTATCCGTTTACACACAATGGCTCCTGTGGAGCATGGTTTAGTTTGATTAATTCCCTAGATTCAAATTCAGTAGTTTATCAAGACAACTGGGTATGGGGAAACCTGAACCTAGTTTTGCTTAAAGTCTGCTACCCTAACAAGGAGGGACTTCCCAAAAGAACAGGAACTGATCTAGAAAATGAAGTATATGGTTTAGGTAACTTTACACTTAACCTCATGATTCTGAATGTTGAATCCGAAGCTACACCAATCTTGCCCGCTATGTCAGTATTTCCAGTTAAAGGTGAATTATGTGTAAGAAAGAATGGTTCCATACACATGGGCCATAGTAAATGCACCACTGTGATAAAATTCAGTGATCAAGGCAAGTCTACATTCAGAGCTTCTCGTCATTCCTACTTCATATGTGGCCAGACTGCATATATACGTTTACCTCTAGATTGGGATGGTACCTGTTACATAGCATTCCTTCTGCCACCTGTTTTCCTAGCCCCCCCTGATTATCATAGAAATACTCATTTAGTACACAATAGACAGCAGAGAGATCTCCCGATTGTCGATTACACTGAAACGGCATGGGAGCAATACACAGATTTCAATAAAGGTTTCTTTCCCTATATAGGTACAGTCACTAATAGTAAGCTGATACGTAGATTAACTAGAACCCTTGAAGCAGTAGTGAATGAGACTACTTCCGCCCTAGGCAACTTAACAGAAGAGCAGTCTGCGATGCGGATTGTTGTGCTTCAAAATCGTCTTGTCCTTGACGTCATCCTGGCCGATAGGGGCGGAGCTTGTAGGGTCATCGGATCAAGTTGCTGTGTTTTCATACCAGAAAACTCGCCGTCAGTATATAAAGCCATAACTCGCCTTCATAAGATTATAAGCCAGATACACCAGAGTCCAGGCACCTGGACTTGGTCCGGTTGGTTCTGGAGCGTGTTGTCAGCCTGGGGATGGAGGATTCTATCCTTCCTAGGTATTGGCTTTCTCATATTATTCAGTTGCTGCTTATGTCTACAATGTGGGCCAGCGATTTGTGGTTTGTGTGCCACATCGTGCATTCCGCATCCAAGTTTTCATTCAAGATCCCGGAAGAAGAAAGAAGAACAAATGATGCTATATGAACAGATTGATGGATTGATGAAGATCGATATCTCCTGAGGGTCCGTAGGGGACAAGGAGGGAATGAGGAAATATGAATTTTATGATCAGATTATGTCCCCTATCTTAGACCCCAACGGCTCCATGTACATGCTACAAGTACATGTATGTTCCCTCCAGTTCCAGCTATGAAGACGCAAATACATGTGCGTCCACCGTCAACATGTCCTCTTTCAGATCCGCCATGAACGAGTCGGATATTCCGTTCCTAAACATGAAAGGCCACCGACTTTATGTGGTTCACTTTCCACGTTTTACAGTTCAGGCGAGTAGGCCCTGAATTCTGCCATCAAGCCTTTTCCTGCCTTCTGCCTCTGAAAGCTCCAGTTCGAGCCCGCATCTGTATCCATGAACTTTGTCCTACTCCCTGCGCGGCTAACGGTGCCTGATCCGGCCTGTTGCCTGCCAAAAACTGTATTTCACCTTCAAGATTATCTGCTCCGCTCCTCATCCGATGCATTCCTGTCTAGTAAGTTTAGGTAAACATTCTTCCAGTTACCGAGCAAAGGGCCAGGCCTCACTGTCCTCATGCAAGTAATTCATAGCCCCTGTTACCATGGAGGATTCCCGCCCCCTCGCATCTCATGTAGACACTTAGACGCTTGTACACGCATTAACAGTCAGTATAGAATAGATTCCGTCCGAGAGACCTTTCCTTTTGGATAATACAGTTCTTTAAACATGAGATATTAGATATGATTTGGGATTAGGTTGACATGACCCCCCAGACTTCTGTCTCCACATGTAGAGCTAAATGTCAAGTCCCCTTCACCCTCTAGTTGCACGTCAATCACACGTCATGCGGCTGCGCACGCATCTCTGCCAAGTATTTCTGCTGACATTGCAGGATTCTCTTATGGATCCACCCACCTGTGACATCATGTTTAATGACGTTTCTAGTCTACGCCTATGTTTACGCCTTTTTACATTACGTATGTGTATTATTATCTATATTATCAGCTGTTACGCCTCCTGCATCTGTCTTAATGTAATGCTTTTCATATAAATATCTTTACTTGTCAATAATGTATTGCCTTCCCTTCCTGAACCCTCGTGGTGATGGAATTTGATGCCTATGGTTCGAACCATAATTCCTTGTAAGGAATAAAGCCTTTCAGAACCTCTAATACCACGGATTCTGCCTCTTATTTTTACTGAGTTATTCTTACTAGACTTTACCGCATGAAAAATAGTACAGGTAATTAAATATTTACCACAGAACTCATCCCTCCATTTGGTTTTCCAGTAATGATTGAATCAGATAGAGGGTCTCATTTTAATAATGAAATAATTCGACTAATTTGTGAAGCATTCAAAGTCGAACAAAAATTGCACTGTGCTTACCGTCTAGAGACTTCTGGGGTGGTAGAACAATTAAATGGCACAATCAAGTCAAGACTCGGAAAGGTGTGTGCATCCACCCCACTGGAATGTCCTGATGCTTTACCTCTGGTTCTAATGGGACTCAGAAGTATTCCAGTCAAAAATACTGGATTGAGTCCCCATGAAATACTCATGGGAAGAGCCATGAGACAAGCATGTGTGCCAGGAAACAAGCTGTTAATATAACTGATAACTTGGTTTTGGAGTATTGCAAAGAGTTGGCTGACAGAGTGCGTTCTATCTCTCATCAGGTTGGGGAAGACGCAGTCAACAGACAGCTGAACCAAGCGCATGATCTGAATCCCGGTGACTGGGTAGTTGTGAAGAATCACACTCGATAATCGTGCCTAGCACCAAGGTGGGACAAACCGCATCAAGTTATACTTACTACTTCAACAGCTGTAAAGTGTGCAGGATTGCCTAATTTGATTCATGCAAGTCATACCAAAAGGGTACCAGCTCCTGAAGAAGAAGAGTTTCAATTGAAACGAGAATCTGAAGTCGCTGAAGGTTGCGCAGCTGAAGAACTTCCTATAGAAGATTCTGAGGTACCTGCACAAGAACAACCAAGCACTTATCAGGACGACTGGATCGCAGTGGTGGACATACCTGAAGTATTCATAAGAACTAGGAGTCAAACACAGGTAGACAGACAGGAAAAGAGTGAGGACCAGTCAGGAGTAGAAGAACTCGCTCAGGAGAGTAGGGAAACAACTATTAGGGAACCTGAGCAGGAACAGTTAAGGAGAGAACAATATACTCAGACAGAAGAAAAACAATGCCCTATTCCTGAGTCTAAGGAGGGACAGGTAGGGTTTAGAGAAAACGTTCAGGCAGAAGAAGGTAAAGAGGTAAAAAGACCTGAACAGGACCAGATAGGTATAGAGACACAAGTTCAGGATACAGAAGAAAACCCAGACATTACAGATCCTGAACAGGGTCAGATTGAGGTAGAGGAACATATCCAGGCCAGAACAATAAGCCCTGGACAGGGTCAGATAGAGAGAAAATCTGAAGATGAAGTTGATCAAATTGTGCCGGAAATAATGGAAAATAAAAGAAGCTTTGAAGAACATGGCAGTGCAGTGAAATTTAAGAAAAGTCGAAAAGGTGATAATTGGCCAAGAATTATCAAAAGACTAAAATATCGTCTTAAGACCATCAGTGAAGAACCTGATCAAGTAAATGAAGTATACGGTCAATCTGGACCTTCCACAGTAACCCCAAAGCGAAGGAGTCAAAGGTTGAAAACACTGAATAACAAGTTCAAGGGTTCTGAGTGGTCATTTGTCATTCTTGAAGATTTTGAGAATCTCGACTTAAATGAAGAAAGTGATGAAGAGATGAATGTTGAACAAATCAATGAGGAAGTGAGACCGACTTGAAAGAGAGAAGACGCTTAAGGTGTTATCTCATACCAAGTTCTGAATTAAAGAAGAGAATAATCATCGTGTCCAAAAATGGCTGATGATAAAGTTAGTGGAAAACCAAAACAAAGCAGTATAAAGAAGTGTTGTAGAATCTGTATATGTAGCTTAATATTAGTCCTCATAATATGGGTAATATTAGCAATAGCTATTCAAATCAAATCAAAATATACTTTATTCGGCTTTAAAGTTAAAACCATAAAAATTATTTGATTTGCAATAGTTATTCCTTATTTGATGGTTACAAACAAACAAAATAGTACTAATGCACATACGGAAGTAGCAAACATTAAAGGAGCTAAAGTAGACTTATAAACACCAGATGAGTTAGATTTATACCATATAGTGGATAAGAATGAAACTGATTTAAATCTCTTTGCAAATCTCTTAGTACATTATGTAGAAACAATGGAAGTTAGTGATTGTTATGTTTGCATGAAATTGCCAAACTCCGTGGCTGAAGGGGTAACTTATCACTTACCTTTGACATATGGTATTTCATGTAGTGAATTAGCTAGTTTGTTTTATAGAACTGGAAAACTGCAGTATTATTATTCAAATGTAGATGTAATATTTTCAGAAGTCCCTTTGCGAAAGATCATGAACTCTTTCCTTAGTACTAGAGACTCACAATTCATGGGTGAATATTTCCTAACAATAAAGACAATAGATATAGCTGATGCACATAAACGCAACCTAACATGTAAATTGCATGAAGAAGAAACAATATTTTTGAATTTAGTAGAACAAAGGAGACAGGATTTCCAAAGAAGGACCTCAGAACCGAAACCTCAGATACCTAAATGGGCTGAAAGGGAAGACCTTTTGGTAACTGGCAAGACTCGTGCTGCTATGTCTCTGGATTTTGAAAAGAAAGGGAAAATCTGTCTCCATAGACTTAAAACAGAATATAGCAATACATTTATTGATTCCAGTGAATGTGAACATAACTTCTTAGTAATTGGGGGTTAGGGACTAAAAGGAGGAACTGATCCAGTATTTCCTGGAATTTATTATATTTGTGGAAACAAAGCCTATTTTAGATTGCCTGATCACTGGTACAGGAGTTGCTATTTTGGAATAGTATTCCCTAAAGTTTATCATATTAAAAGAATCACTGGAAGCAATAATGACAGTAATGGACTAACCCAATATAAAAGAGCTAGTCAATTGTCAACAGTAGTTGATCGGTTATCTACTGACACTGCTGGAGGATTTTTGCTGATCAATACAGAATTAGTTGCTGTTAGATCTATGGTTTTGCAAAATCGACTTGGCCTTGATATCTTATTAGCAAAAGAGGGTGGAGTCTGTAAAATGTTGAAAGCGCAACATTGTTGCACATATATACCGGACAAAAGTGTAGAAATTGGGAGGTATATTAAAAATATTACGCATTTGGAAGAGGAACTAAAACCACTGGAGGTCAACAGTGTATGGAAGAAAATAACAAATAGTTTTTCCACTATTAGTAGTTGGTTTTCTAACATAGGCAAGAGTATCTTAGGTCAAATATTATTGCCGATCATGGGCATAACTTTGTTAGTTCTGATGATAATGTGTTGCCAAAAATGCAGTGGAAAAAGAAAGAGGTACAAAGTGAATGAGAAGTGTAGGAAAAGAAAATTGATTAAATACGACTTGAAGAATTGAAGGGAAATATCTACAAAAGAATGAAAGGATCACAATTTAAGAAGGATAAAGGAGGAAATAAAAGATTTGAAGAAATCGAAATGGTAGAGTGCTAAAGTTGGCATCTGATTTAACCCGTTAACCGCGACGTAAATTCCGCCACGGTGCGGGTGATTTATTGCACGGGCAGGGCCGCGTCGGCCAACGGATGTGCGCAGCACAATGGAGGTAGTGCTCGCGACGGCCGTTGGCTGATGCACGTACGCGAGGGGTGAATAGAAGCTAATGGTGGCATAAAATGCCATAAGAGAGGGGATTGATGGAGCAAGGTTTCGTGTAAAAAGAAACTTGCTTGTATGCAATTCTCTCAAATAACCTGTAATATTATAACCAACATGTTTGTGAGTACTCATTTTGCATTACATTTTACATATTGTATCTAGGGGAAGCTTTTCTATGTGCTCTACTAATAAGTAACCCGAGTGTCCTTAAAATGGCCGCCAAAAACGCGGGAATTCTTCTGCGCATGCGTCTACTACATCTACGTAGTATGACGTCTCCTGTCGCTTGGTGGGAAATCTTTGCAGCTGCGCAATAGCTTCTAACATGGCTGCTCGAAACCTTCGCATTAACGCACATGCCGTGCTGAAACTAACCTATGCAAGTTTTACTAAGCCATTAATGCAAAAGATGTATTAAGTAAATGGGGTTAGAGTAGAAGTAAGTGGTATACAGTGAATGTATTTAATTTTGTATTCTAACATGTTCCTCTCTGACTTCATTAATAGCTCATATTTGGGCTTTAGAGGGTGATCGACGTCCCTGTCCCCATGCAGCAACTACGCATGCGTGATACCTCCTTGTTCGGAGACCAATAGAGACATTGAATGACTGCCAACTCATGTGCCCAGCAAGGACATGGGAAGATCAACTTATGACCCTATGAGAGGAAGAAGATGAAATATTGTATTACAGATTTATCGATCCACATATGAAATGCTTGTGGGAATAAAGCTTGTGGATATTAAAATTAAGGGGCGTGGAATTAGACAATAGAACTAAAGAAAGTTATTGCACTTAGTATGGTGTGATGTCCTCACCCCATTGCCTGGCCCAATCAAATTGAGGGGTGTACATGGAATTTAAACATTTGGGGTGGATCATACATTTGAATTGGCATAACAGAGGTAAGTTCTAGTTAGTTAGACACACTTGACCCACTTGATGCCGATGATATACTGAGATGCTGCCCGAATTTGCTGCAATCTGACTGAAGAATCCAACACTAGGGGAAAATCGCGGAACAACCGAGGAGGCACATATAGAAAGGGGTCCGGACGAGCCGGAGAGAGTAGCACCAGAGAGGGGTGTAACGCTGGCGTTACACTAGAAGAGATCACCTTTCCTGTCCTGAACCTGTCCTGAAACCTTGATACTCTGATGTCTAGGTCCTCACACCATTCTAGGTAAATATAGCTCTGTGGGGTTATGCTACGTATTTGCTCTCTATTCTTTCTCT
The DNA here is from genome assembly GCF_964204655.1 of Triturus cristatus. Taxonomy (NCBI): domain Eukaryota; kingdom Metazoa; phylum Chordata; class Amphibia; order Caudata; family Salamandridae; genus Triturus; species Triturus cristatus. The sequence goes on along the minus strand of NC_140595.1, from coordinate 166,435,169 downwards.
CTTCAGGTACTGTCATCACAAGAATTTAATTAATGTGAATTGAATTATAAGCTAACTGTACTACCTTTACCTGATGCTGGATTGTGATGTATCTACTTGTATTTTGATTTGACTCACAAAATTATTAATTCAGATCAACCTTTAAAACTCCTACTGAGTCTGTGGTTCTTTGAATAAAGCTAAATGTATTATTATTATTATTATTTCCTCCCTATTCTAATCTACTACTAGATCTTTCGACAAAAGTACATTTACTTAGGAGAAAGGGATGGTAAGAATACTGGTGTAAAGATTTCTCTGAGGTAAATCAAAATTGATGACCAGCGGACATTTGCTAGCTCATTGAGTGTATGAATGTATATGGGCCCAAATGAGTGTTGTGTGTATGTATGTATGTATAGAGCTGGTAAACTCCGCTGCATCAATACCGCCAATTATTTATCTTGAATATGGATTTTAAAATATTGAGTATAATAATGGCTATGAGAATCCTCCCCCACATGCAAGCACTGATCCATCCCGACCAATGCAGATTATTCTCCAGCGCAACACTGCCCTTAACCTATACTGTCTCTACTCAGTACTGTTTGCCTCCAGTCCAGTTGAGGGGAATGGGGCTGGCCTGCTGACTGTAGTACTGGAGAATACCTAACCGCAGTCATGACTAGGATGCAGTTGGAGCGTCAATGGCAGCCTGGGTACAGCTTTTATGTACTAACCCCACTGCCCAGGTCCACACAGACCAGATTATATCAACCTCTTACAATGTTTGTTGAGGAGCTAGGCAGGGATGTCCACTGTCTCCACTCCTGTCTACTCTCAAAATTGAACCGCTAGTGGAACACTGCCAGATCTGAGGACAGGGACGAGATGTCCAGGTGGGACACTCCGAACACCTGATCTTGCTGTATGCAGATGACCTTAATATATGTATCCAACATGGCCGCTGATGTCTGCTACATAGTTTTGGTGAGCTCTCTGGCCTGAAGGTGAATCTGGCAAAGACAGCCGTCTTCCCGGTGACACCTGTCTTGACACAATTTGGCTCTCTGCCACCAGAGATCAATTTAGCCCACTCAATGTTTAGGTATCTGGGCGTCCAGATCTATCACACTCTGTAGGACATCTGGGTGGGCAATCTCAGAGTAGTGGTGCGATCCCTGTTATTTTATGATAAAGGTTCTTGTAAAGCGCTCATACACCAACCGGTTTGATGGCGCTGGGGTCTGAGGGATACTGCTGCTTGAGTGGCTTAATCATATGCCTGGCGAAACAGCCAGGTATTTAAGAGTTTCCTAAACTGTTTCTATGAGGTTGGTAATCTGATGACCAGAGGGAAAGAATTCAAGAATTGGTAGGCCAGGACCGAAAATCTTAGTCCCCCAAATTTCTTGCGTTTGAAGGAAGGGATGACATTAAGACTCAGATGGGAAGACCTGAGCTCCCTAGAAGGGACATAATGCTGCACCCGAGGGGAATCAAACTCCGGACTGTTGCCAAGAATAGCTTTAAAGATGATGCAGCCCAGCTTAAAAGTGCTGCATTTGGCTACCGGTAGCCAGTGTAATTTTTTCATTAATGGGGTTACGTGGTTCCATTTAGGCTGGTGGTGGATTAGTCTGGCCGCCTGGTTTTGCACCGGTTGTAATCGTTTTAGTTGATATGCCGGAATACCCACACAGAGTGAGTTGCCATAGTCAATGTGGGAGATGACTAGGGCCAATACCACTTTGGTCAGGGCTTCCGTAGTAAAGAATCTGCTGATCTTCCTGATCCTTCGAAGCTGAAAGAAGCATGAAGAGACCACTGTCCCAATCTGGGCTTTCATAAAAAGATCACTGTCAATGGTGATGCCCAGACTTTTGGTTGAGCTCGAGGGTAATGGTGGGTTTCCCAGTTCGGATGGACAGAAGTTGGAGTTCCAGGGATTAGATGGCCCGCTGGTTAGAATCAGCTCAGTTTTATGCAGGTTCAATTTCAGATGATTGCTGTTCATCCAGTCGCTTATGAATCACAAGGTGGATCGTAAATTGGAGACAGAGGAGGCCGACTGATCGATATCAAATATCAATTGACAGTTGTCAGCATAGTTGAAGGTGCAGACCTTCCTTTCTCCAAGGGAGCGAATGAGGGGCTGTATGTACAGATTGAAAAGAAGCAATGAGAGAGAAGAGCCCTGCAGCACCCCACAAGTTAGTTTAACCTTGGGGGAGGAAAGGTGGGTGAGGCATACAGCTTGAGAGCGATCTTCCAGAAAGGATAATAACCACTTAAGGGCCTGGCCCTGTATCCCTGCGGTGCTGACACCGTCGGCCAGAAGTTCATGGTCGACCGTGTCGAATGCTGCAGAGAGATCAAGGAGTACCAGGGCCTGAGTCATGCCCTTGTCGGCCCCTTTTCTAAGCTCATCAAGGACCGTGAGGATGACGGCCTCTGTGGAATGGGCCAGACGGAAGCCCGCCTGGTGGGGGTTAAGGTAGTGAGAATGTTCGATAAAGGTGCTGAGACAGCTTGCCACACGGGCTTCCAGAACCTTGGCTAGAAAGCGGAGGAGGAAAATGGGGTGGTAATTCGTCAGAACTAACGGGTCTGCCCCTGTTTTCTTTAAGATGGGGACAATTTCTGCTTCTTTAAATACATTGGGAACAATGCCCTACTTAAGGGAGCTATTCAGAAGCGCCAGGGGAGGATCCAGACTAGTGAGGAAGGCCTCCCTTAATATGTACAGAGGGCAACAATCTGTAGGGGAGCCAGATCTCACCTTCCTTAAAAGGCTAGAGAAGGCTACCCTGGTGATGGGGGAATCTGTTCCAGAAAATGGGGGTTCCTGAACTTATATAGTTGGGCAGTAGAAGGGGAGTTAGCAGGTATGCTAGACTTAATGGTAGCAATTTTTTCAATAAAGTAGTTATTAAGAGAGTCACATAGTGCTTGAGTGAGGGCGGGTTTTGCTGTGACTCTGTCTGGCTTGGATAGTTCAGCTACAATAGCGAAGATTTCTTTAGATTTGTTAGATAAACTCAATATCTTGTTAGAAAAATAGGTGGCCTTGGTTTGTAAGATAGCATTTTTATATTGTTTAAGATGATTTAGGAATATGTCTTTTTTGTCTGGGGAGTAGTTGCGTCTCCAGTTACGTTCAGCTTGACATAGGGCAAGTTTCTTAAGTTTCAGGTCATCGGAGAACCAGCGTTGGGCATCATGGGGTCTGGCTAAACTGACTTAATAGGTGCAGAGTTATCACTGGTGGATTCCATCCAAGATTTAATGCTTTCTTCATGTTTGTTAATCAACTGCTGTTCAGATTGAGCCGTACTGGCCAGCAAAGAGCAGAAGTCCCCAATGTTGGAGCATCTCCAATTTATTGCCATGCGGCTCACCTTCAAGTTAGGTTTAGCTAAGTACATGTTGGTGAGGAAGAATTTTATGAAATAGTGGTCCGACCAAGTGCAAGGGGAAATCATTAGATTGGAGACCATCAGGTTGGATGTCCAAACTTGGTCAAGAGTGTGACCTTTGACATGAGTGGGGACAGTCACATGCGGGGTATAGTTCAGCCCGGTAAGTAGGTCCGTCAATTCAGCGGAGCTGGTGCCGCCAATAGTGTCATTCGCCCAATAATTAAAATCCCCAATAATTAGGGATTTGGCATAGTTGATAGCTAGGTGGGAGATTTTTTCATTTGGTAGTTGGGGGAATAATGGCATGTGATAGGGAGGTCAATAAATTAGTGTACAAATAAGGGGGGAACGTGGGGAATCAAGTTTTAAAATTAGGCAGTCAACTGATGGAATGCCCATTGCTGCGAGAGATGTAAACTGTATCCTCTGGTGAACTGTGTCTGCGACCCCTCCCTCTACTTTCCCAAGGGTCCTATTAGCTTGAAGGATATAATAATTGTAGGGAGTGCTGCTAGAATGTCTGAGGTGGACTCTTCGGTGAGCCAAGTTTCAGTAAGAAGGAGTATGTCTCGTTTATCAGAGTCCAGAAGCTGAAAGATTTCTAGTTGGTGTTTAGCCAAGGATCGAGTGTTCAGATATGTGACTGTAAGTTCAGTCCACCCGTTACAGTGAGGGATTAAGATTTGTATAGTCGTTTTGCCTGGTAAGATTGTCCGTGCGAGGGGGCCCGAGAGTAAGTTCAGGGAAAAGCTCTCTATGCTTTGTGATGCCGAGGGTTTCAAGTTTGGAGAAGGTAGCAGCATCAAGCGTCAGTTTGCTGGAGTGCGAGCGTGACTTTCTGGCGCTCCTTTGGACTCCCTATTATGGCACGCATAGCCCTGACAGAGATGAACATATTACCCCGCTTGCTGTATTATTTCACTAACCTACCTGTCTGGTTGTCACCCTCTTGGTTCAAGTCTCTAGATGCATAACTGCAGGGCCTAATCTGGGATGGGAGAAAGCACAGTGTATCCCTAGTCACGCTTCAACAGCTTATTTTGGAGGGGGGACTAGGAACGTCTGACTTTGAGCTTTATTACCTCACAGCCCAACTTCAGTAGATTGCCTACTGGCTGGCTGGTATGAACCTGGCTGAACTGGGCTGCAAGGGGAAGACACCTGAAAGGGTTGCGCTACTGGTCCGACTGCTGAGAAGAACTCGCAGACGAAGGACAGATGGAACGCTCATGGAGACAGCACTCTGATGTTGGAGGCCCTGTGTGTCTCAGACTCTAGACCACCCTCTATATGCTCCTTTGTTACTTCTGGTGGGACTCCTGCATAGAGACCCCCTTTCCCTTTTTACTGCTTGCCAGTTGGCACCTTGGACAGAGGCGGGACTGGTTATGGTTGGAGACTGCTATGAAGCCAACACACTGATACCCTGTAAGTCATGGTTGAAACATGAGACTCACCTCCTGGGCAATTTCTTGTATATGAGGTCCTGTTAAGGGCCTTTGGAGCTGTGTAGGGAGGTGGAGCAGACCAACCACAGCAACATCCAGTTTTGCAGTTGCTGCTAACATTGGGCCGAGACCACCACCTGGTTAAGTGGTTGTATGGGGCCCTGAATGGGATGGTACGGAAACAACCGAGTGCACCCAGAGGCAAATGGGAGACCACTCTGGGCAGATACATATTGGACAGGGATTGGGCCTGGGTTCTGGCTTCTCCACAGAAGGCATCACGCAATATCCTATTTAAGGTGATCCAATTTAACTATTTATATTAGACTTACCTCACCCCAAAGAGACTGACTGCTACTTACTGGTGAATCCCCCTTGCTGCCCACACTGCACTTTTGAGAACGCAGACTTTTGCCACATGAAATGGTCCTGCCCTATCGTGCAGATTTTTGGGAATGTGTAATACAGATGCTACATTAAACATTACATCGTAATACAGCCTGCACCTTGGAGGTCTGCCTTCTGGGTCTGTTCCCATGCCCTGGAGGTACGGGGCACCTGAAGCTCATATCATACTCATAGCAGGACTCTGTATTGGACAACTGTATTATGGGTTATAGGACAAAATAGATATGGCATATTATTGTAATGTGTATGACTGTATGGGTTCTTTGAAAATGCTAATAAAAATATATTTTGTTTAAATACAGAGAGCAATGTCTAATGCCCTAAAACCCCTGGGAAGACAAATGTTAATGTTAGCCACCAAGCGTAGCTTGAATCCCCCTATTAGAAGGGCGATAGCGAACCAAATAGTAAAACGCTAAAGACCTCCACTCCTCCATCTAATGCTTTTAAAAGGCTAAATCAAGCTTTCATAAGAAGGCGCTTGAATGCCCAAATGGAGGCCTGGGATGAAAATCCTGGGAGTACCCCCTGATGGATATGAAGGCTTCCCAATAGGAAGACACCATGGATGATATCAGGACAGTCAGGGGACCCCAGACAGGGATACCAAATTGGAGTCTGGGCCCAGTAGACCTTGGTGACGAGAAGGGGATCCCAAGCGATCTTGGGATGGATAGTAACCCTATAGATTATGAGGAAGATCCCAGAAATTATCATGGGATGTTGAACCTGGAGGACATATATCACTCAAGCTCGGCAGAATGGACCCCAGCTGTGAAGGTGGTTACCTATGGAGGCACCCGCATAACAAAGAGGCTGGACAAAAAAGTTAGAGTTGTCTAAAGGCAGAATGCACCAGACCATTGCTGGAAGGCAAGGTTGCTTTAACCCACAGATAGATGGAAAGATGGCCCCCTTTGTAACCAAATGTATTAAAGACCTGAAGAAGGGCATTGGCTGCTACTGATGAGCTTGCCAGGATAAGGGCATTAACGTAGTGGAGCCATTAACCAAGTTATTGGGCATGGTGGAAGAAGCCGGAGAGAATGGGAACCTGATTGCCACAGAGATAATGTCATAGTGGGCACAAAGCGTAATATGTTTCCTACAGCGCGACACTAATCTCTCCAGATCAAAACCGACCCACAGCTGGCAGAGTTGGCCATTACGGAGGTGTGATCGCTGGTGGATGGGGGATTCTTCCAGTTAGCCTTTCAAAAAAGAGTTGGGCAGATTTGTTACCACATTCTCGTCACTCAACAAGGCACGGCAGTTGATGAAGAGGTCTCGGGCCAGAGGGTTTATCAGGGAGGCCAGTAGAGCCAGAGGGAGTTCGCCCAGCATTGCCTATAACCGAGCTCCCCAGAGACACCAAGGGAGAAAGCTGTACGAGTGGCAAGACCAGAAGAATTTTGGGGATTCTTTCCCACCAGAAGCACCATAAGAGGACACAGTGGCGAGAGAAGCTTCTGCAGTGCAGCCAATGCCATAGGAGGGTCCACAGATAAAGAGCACCTCTTCTTCCCTACCCAAAGTGGGTGGGAGATTGCCATTGTTCCTTGCTAATTGAAGGGAGGTTGCTCCAGATGCTTGAGTGCTTCAGACTGTTGTAGGGTTCCAGATACAGTTTTACGGTACCCTGGTCCAAAGCAGGAGACCCAATTCGTTAAATTTTTAGAAGGAGGAGATGGGTCACATAGACCAGGAGGTACGCTCAGTAGTGGGAATAGGTGCCATTATTCTGACTACTGAGCATCCCAGAGGGTTCCGCAGCAACATTTTCTTGGTCAAGAAGAAAGATCAGGGGTTTAACAGCGACTTGCTTTAGGGATGCATTGTTGGACTGGTGTTGGATTTTAAGTCTAACGCCTTCCCTACTGAGACGCTGACTGGAGTTGGAATATTAGTTTATACTATTGCAAAGTCCAGCACCCCTAAGGCAAGTCGTTATAATGACTTGCGTGGTAATGGAATGCGCTGTAACATCGCAGTTGGGGTACTGACTGCAGTGTAAAGGCATGCATGGTAAATGCATGCAGAGTTCCATCATACAACCAAGCAGTGGTAGTTTGGCTCTCAGAATAGGCCAGGACAGAACTTCATAGGTGGTTCGCCTACATGTAGGCCAGGAATGGCACGGGTATTTTTTGCTCAGTGCCAGACCTGGTAATAATGTCAGACTACAGTGTTCAGGCTGGGGAGCTCTCTGCTGGTAGGTAACCACAGTTGAATAATGGTCAGAACAAGGACGACTACACATCAGTTGCCTTGTTCTTTTAGTTCTGCCTTGCCCAGTTCTTTTGTGGTAAAATGTCTCTTGAAGGACAATTTCTCATGTGCCATCCTCTTGAAGATGGACAGTTTATTGACTGTTTAGTACATACATTGACTTGTAGATATGAGGTAGAGAACCTTGGTAGAACTAGCCTGGGACTTTTGCCACTATCGTCTGGGTAGGAAGATCGTGGTCACAGCAGAAAATGGAAGGCTGAATTCCATAGCATACTGGAACTCCACGTTTCTCTAAGATTTCAGGGCACATAGGTTGAATCAGGAAGTATTTCAGAGAATCATGCTCAAATGGGGCCTGTGCCAGGTAGACCTGTTCACCTCTCACATAAACAGGTAGCTTCCACAATCTTTCAGTTGGAATCCATATCTATTGATGTAAGGAACTGATACCTCCCTGCAGGATTGGAGCGACATGAGGGGATATGCGTTCCCACCGTTCTCGATGATAGCGTGACTTACAGCTTAGGTCAGGAGGCAGAAAGCTATAGTGGTCCTGGTGACACCGGTTTGGAGATAGCAAGCTTCGATTCCAGTTCTTTTGGAACTTTCTTCTGATTTTCCAAACCTACTGAGTCCAGACATTCTGAAAGATGTTCATGGCTAGTCACATCAGTTTGTGCTAGAAGGGACTCACTGTCTCATTGCATGGGAGATTACAAGAATCATTGGGGGATCCCTGGCCTTTTGGCAGGTGCTTCAGTCCTTTTCTGAAAGCCATGGTCTGACTCTTCAGACCAAGCAATATGGAGTGGCTTGGTGTGGATGGTCCCTTTGATATGTGGGAAGGCATCTGGATCCCATGGAGACAGATGTAGTTCTCATCCTGAATTTATTGTCGGAATTGGTAGATAGTGGCTTGGCTTTTAGGATGATTAACACCTAAAAATCAGCAATTTCAGCAGGTCGCAGCCCATGTAATGGTGCAACATCTTAGAAGAGTATGTTTGTCAATGCCTTGTGAACCAAGATATTCACTATTGTGGGACGTCAATGTGGTGTTACGCTGTTTGATTTTATCAGGATAATCAGTTATTTTCTTGGAAACATTTTTCAGGTAAGTAAGCAATGCTACTTTGCTTAGTGTACTGTAAGAGTATCTGATGTTAGGGCATTGCATGTGTCTTCCAGGATGCTCATTGCGGAAATAATGACATATTCTATATCCAGGAACACTAAATCCCATAACAGGTCAGTTACATATCCTCTTTTCAAGATAATCCCAAGTTGTGCCATTTGAGGTACATTAAAGCGTATGAGATTGTATTGTACTGTATTGCAGTATTTATATAGTTCTTACTACCCCTATATGCTTGCCTACATGAATCGCACGCTACACTAAGGTATGTGGTTGGAAGAATGTTGGTTTTGTTTTGAACCTATTTGGGAAGTGTTTCTATGTTGTGTGTGATGACCACTGTGTTGCAGTTGTTCTGTTATGGGATGCAGCGCGTAGCAGTGTGTTGAATGATGAAGTGTTAGAGACAAAGCACTGTTTGGTGATTTTCAGTATGCTGGTAGAAAGGATGACAAAATTGGACCACACATTGCCAGATATCCTAAAATCACTTTACGTAAAGGAAGAACCATTAGAAATATTATCAGCCCCAGTTATCCAGGCTCAAGACAGAAAGTCACCTGGTTAGCCCAACACACAGAAGGTTTTTATAAATGTGGACACTGCGCAATGTGTAGGATCGCCAAAGATGTCACTTCATTTAGTTACAACAACAGTCTCCCATATAATATTAAGGACAATATCAACTGCCCAACACGCTACATAGTGGATGTCCTTATATGTAAGTGTAACAAGATCTATGTAGGCAGCACAATCCGACCAGCAAAGGACAGGATAGCGGAATACTTTAGTGCGGTCAAGCAGGGAGATCCCACATAACCATTCGCACTACACACCCTGACTTGTGCACAACAGGATCATCACCGTAGTTACTAGTTTCACGATATAGAGATAGTGCAACAAGATAGAAGAGGAGGTAACCGTGAACTACAACTTAGAAGACAGGAAGCCTTATGCATTATGAGATTTAAGACAGTGGACAAGGGTCTTAACATTGGCCATGAACTTCATTATTTTTTGGGTGATCCCTAATAACTGCCTATTGTAATAATCCAGTATGTTTTGTTATATACTGGACCTTGCCTGACTGTGATGAATGTGCATGTGGGATGCATTATAATTTGTAATTGACTTGGTAATACTGTGTTGCATTATGTTTCATATGTTGTATGTAAAACGTTCTTCGAATTTGGTACTTATATTGATTTATTTCAGTTTCTTTCCATATCCCCTTGCACTGGCAAAGATGCTCACATTTTCAATGAAAAATCTTATTTTCACATAGACTGTATCATCATTCTTATACTGCACTAGAGAGAGAAGATTATGTGAGTGGCTAGAGATTACGGATATACAGAGTTATTACGAGAGGAGTGTCATGGCCTGGCAAACCAAAAAGATTATGTTACTTTGGAGCATTCTCATTACCATGTAGTTTGTGTACTATTGATTGCTGATATGACGTACGTAGAGCGGTTGAGGGGATTTATCAGATGTTTTAGATATTTGTTATTTTAACTATAAGGAACAGTCTAACTTATTTTCAATAGGACAACCAAGAGACGGCTCTGTTGTATTGGAGTAGTAAACTTAAAATGGCGGCCGTAGTGAGTTTTGATTTTTGTCACTGTTAATAATATATAGCAGTAAAACTAACTCTGAGCGCATGATACAACATCATGGTCATTGTGGCATATTCACAACCTGTTGACCCTGAGAAAGCATTATTTTATTTTATTAGATAACTAATATATCCACCTTTAGGAGTTATCTGTTGAAAGTTATTTCCCTCTTTTAAGATGGCGGCCATAGTGAGAGTTTACCTACTCTGTCTTCTAATCACTGGTGCGGTGCACGTAAACTGTGGTATAAATGCTGGTGCCAATATGGTGGCTTCACTGCACGACAGGGATTTTCCCCACAGTACTTACAAGGGATATGCTCTTCGGGAGTACTCTTCCCGGAAATGGAACGACACAATATGTGTGTCAGGACTCCGCTGACGACAGGGAAAAGGAGTTGTCTCACGACTTTGTTAACGGCCTAATATTGCCTTACGTGAAGGCAGGACGGGAGCCCTTTAAAGAAACTCCATTGGAGGAACCCCCGGAGGCAGGGCCTGTGACGTTTCCCTCCACCGTCCAATCAGGCGAGAGAGCGGACGGAACAAGAGAAGCGAGCCCCCGCACGTATGAGGAAGGAGAATCCCGGGAGAAAGGAGTGTCAGAAGCGTGGAGGCCGGAGAGAAGAGACGAACTGAGGGACTTCGAGAAGAGAAGCGCTGCAGTCGAGGAAGACGCCAAGCCAGGAGGCCATGATACCGCGCCCCACCCCGCCACCCTCCAGGAGGAGGGTAGCTTGACAAGGTATGGGCGAGATTTCAGGGGTTTTTTGGGCACGGTTAGGGGTGGGGAACAAGAGTGAGGTCACGACAGGGCTCACCTGGTGTCGGCATCCTTGCGGTGATTCGTCCCTCACTCCCCGCTACCCCTTATTAGGAAGAGTGCTAATTCCCCACTGATCGTACCATTCTTTTCTTTTGTGTATTTATTTTTGTTGGTCTACCTCCGGTACCTGAGCTACGGACGTCCTAGAAGCCCAGACTACCTTTACTTTCTCCCTGGATGTAAGCCGGCGAAGCGAAGACGAGGCACCCCCCCCCCTCCCCCAGGAGGACAATACTGTACCGAACATTGTTTTATGAGGAAATAAAGACCTGTTATACATCGTCCTTGCTCTCGTTGTTACTTGATACCCCCTCAGAGCGAGATCCCGTTACAATGTGTTTAAACTGTTTGATAATAATTTAGGTTGGGCACGCACACGTAATGGGGTAACTTAGTTGCACTTTACTTGAACACGCAGTACGTATTACTGTACTTTACACGGTCGAGATGGAGACCATAGTGTTTTGAAATTAGGTGGTGCGCGGCCTCACATTTGCACGCACCACTCTTGGGCACACTTGTAGAGGTAATTCTTTTTATTTTTTTAACAATATTTTTATTGACATTTAGAATATAGCAATAACATCTAATACAGTTGAATATTACGGTGCATATAAGGAGCCACAGTAGGTTATTTAAACTTTCAATGTTGCATATATACATTGGAGACTGATCATTATAAGGTACATTACCTAAGAAACAACCGTACCACATCTCGCAAACTGTACAAGTTGTACCGTGATTATTCACTAATATCTGAGATAGAATCTTCATGCGGGGGTTCACATATAGTCCCACAGTAGGTACTTCATTTTCCCCATACCCTTGTCTATTTTTTGGGGCACCCTCGATGAGTGTAGACAGACTTTTCCGCCACCATTGCTACATCCATGTCCTTGCACCACTGGTGAAGGGTAGGAGTCTGCCTAGATCCCCAGTGTTGCGCTATATTTCGCTTTGCCAATGTCATGCCCAGTGTTACCCAATCTTGATCTGTATTATTTAGGTATGTGGGCGGCTCCCATACATTAAGAAGGCAGCATTTTGGCTCTGGGAGAATCGTGACCGTCGTCACCTGCGAGAGTGTGTGCATCACTGATCTCCAATACTGCGCAATCTCCGGACATTGCCATAGGGTATTGAAGAGTGTGCCTAGTTCTCCACATTGCCGAAGACAGAGTGGTGTGTCCGTCCGTCGTATTTTTTGTAGCAGTGACCATGTATAGTATGTGCGATGTGAAGGACTGGGTTATTCTAAGACCCAGCGGTGCCAGGGGACAACACCTGAAACCTTCGTGGGTTACCTGTTCTGGCGTACAAGACACAGAGACACGGGACACTTCCGGCGGCGTCAAAGATCAGCATTTATTTACTGCAGGGATACAGAAATCGCAAGAAGTACACAACGTGTAGGTTCTAGGAGACTGCTTCAAATTGCACAAGTGGATCGCTCCTTTTATACACATTTTGGCCATTGCACAACATGGCAAACAAAGGTTACAACTCAGTTCCCACAGTAAAGTTCAAAAAGGTCGCATTCATGTTTTCAGAAACCCGGAACATAATTACAGCAGCATTGCCGGTTCCCAACTGTAAAAGCACATTAAGCACATTCCATTCTGACCGTAACGAATTAGAGGAGGGGACAAAAACAGATGCAAAGGAAAAGACAAGAATGCATAAAAGTTTAGAAAACAGTGTAGAGGGTGATACCGGGAACTTGATTGCAGGATCAAAGACCTCGTGCCCAATGCATGCACGGCTGAAACAATAGACCAGCACAGTAAGATGAGCCTTGAGCGGGCCATCTGCCTTTGCCGTGTCATTTCCCCTATCATAAAAGTCACCCTCAAAGAAACACGTGTCCTTAGTGTAAGCTTGGGAATCCCAGGGTCACAGAGCGGACAAGGTCCGTTCGCTGGCTACTTGAGGGCAAGAAACAAAATGGATGCCGCATCTAAAATAGAACCCGAGGGTTCGGATGGACAAACCCAAAAATGAGACGAACCATACATGGTAGTGTAGCGAAACCGCGTACACCCACTAAACTCGTCATTTGCGGTTCGTAGATACCAAACTCGTCCATATTCGAACACACCCAAAAAGTGTCGTTCCGTCTCGCACGGAACCTCAGACGCTCCTTTTGCCCTCATGTAGGCAAGCACTAGTCAAGATCAGAATCGATTTCGATATTCATCAAATCGTTCAGTTGTTGCTGAAACATCATTCTATCCATCAACGTCTCCTTGGTAACTAATGGCCGTCTTATACACGTTGCAGCACAGAGGCCACATAAGGCCGGACCACACTGTACACAAAGACAACACGTGAATAGAAACGTTACAACAACCCCTACGATCATCAGAATCTTCCAACCCCAAGTGGATATCAAACCCCAAAACCATCCTAGAAGTGTCCAATTACCTTCGTCCACGTGTATGGACTCGGAGATCTTGTGCAACTTCGAGATGGCTTGGTAAACAGTTGGAGCATTGTCAGGAATGAAAATGCAACAGCTCGAATGGATAACTTTACACACACCACCTCTATCTGCAAGAACAACGTCTAGAACCATACGGTTCTGCAAAGTCATGAGTCTATCCGCCTGAAGTTCCGCTGTCAAATTACCAAGAGCACTCGCAGTTATGTTAGCAGTCGACTCAACTACACGGGTCAACTGTCTTAGGTTCCTACTATTAACCATAGGTCCCCAAAACGGCAAGAAACCCTTAAAGAAGTCTCCTGCTTCTTGACCCGCAGTGTCCTCTTTGCTAATAACGCCTCTCACAACTCTAGTTCTGTGATAGTCTGAGGCAACCGAAAAAGTCGGTGGCAAAAGATTTGCAATATAACAGGTACCCGAGAAGTCACGGGGTAACCATGTATATGCACGTTCATAACATACGAAATAAGTACCCTTGGCAGTCAGAAAAACAGGGGAAGAGAGCATCGGTAGAACGTATGTATCAGTACAGGCACTGTTCCCAAGTTGTGCTCTCGGATTTCGACCCAAACCTTTCAAGCAGAAATTACCGAGGTGGGGTACGATCCATATTGGGGACGAACTCTTGAGCTGTCTATCACCCACTGACGTACTATACTCAGCATCACTCAGATCCTTATAGGCTTGCACCTCTTCATCTGGAATAAGCGATGCATCAAAAACATCTCTATCTAAATCAGCAATCGCTATCGCCAAAGGCTTGTGGTACGGACCAGGACCAAAGCTTGCAGAGCGTGGCTCTCGACTGGGGTAGGAATCTAGTGCACTACGGAACATAGTTTGGAATGCTCGAGCTGACCCTTGGGAGCTATAAGGAAGGACCAGATACGGAATACCCCTATCCATGGTATGTGGCATTAACCCACACACCCAACAGTTGGTAGTATTCATCACCAACTGATGCTGATGTAGGAGTTGAACGAAGGAGTTATTCATGAATTCCGCACGTCTAACCTGTTCATGTTGAGGCAGGGGATGAAAAGAATGTGGAGAAACAGTGGTAATGGAGCTTAGTTTAGGAGAGAGAGTAGGTGAAACAGAAGGCAATAACGACTGTATTCCAAAATACACTCCGCCCACCAATAGCATAGACACAGTCAGAAACAGTAGGAATACCTGAAACAGAAAACATTTTGTTCGTACAATCTTATGCAATTTTGATCTTTGCGCCAACATCCTTTCTACTTCCAACAGCTTAGAGAATGCCATCCTCTAAAAACCGTCCGTACGTTCTTGACGCACTTCGTTCTGAGTAGCGATTATCAATTCCCAGGAGTTCCCAGGAGTCGACAAAAGTAACCGACCTAGTGTCAGAAACCTGCTAAACAGAAAGGAGTACCCGCACGGCCCTACGGTTAACCCGGATGATAGGTTTTCTTAAACGCTCAGCTTTAATACAAATCTCTTAGCTGCAAAAAACACATAGAAAGAAACTCAAAAAGAAAGGATGTAATTGTTCGTAATGTTCGTAGCACCAGTAACGGAAAATATAAAACAAAATTTTATTAGTCCTTGCTACGTGGACGAAGAAAGTATCGATTTCTTCCAGGTCGAGTCTGCTCTACAAACAATTGTTCAGCTGGTGAAACAGTGTTCGATGGAGTGGACGACGATTCAGACCTTGAGTTCTCTACGACTGATGACTCCACAGGTGTGTCTAGCAGCGATGAATTGTCTCCTACAGGTTGAGCATCGCTAAACGGCACAAAGCATAAAGGGGTCTCAGTTTCCGTTGCCGCAATCCCAGTTCTCACCCAACCATCTATTGGTGAAGGGATTGGAACTTTTTTCGTGTGGCCAGCGTGTACCCAGTTCTTTCTGCCTTCCAACCGAACTGCAGTCCTCGTCGTTAATAACACTTGGAAGGGTCCCACAAATCTCGGCTCCAAGTTACGTTTTCGGCTAAAATTTCGGGTAACGACCCAATCACCTGGCCGGAGCCGATGTCCAGGACCCTCTGTCTGTGCCGGTAGAGCTTCAAAGACCTGTTGGTGAATTAACCTTAATTTAGTAGTCAGATCATGAAGATAATCAATTAGCATTGGATACTCAAGACTATCAAAGGCCTTAGGTCTCGGGACTCCCCAAATGTTCGCAGGGCGGCCGAACACAATCTCATATGGGCTGAGCCCTACTCGAGAGTGTACAGTCGCTCTGGTTGATAGGAGAGCCAGAGGCAAGGCATCAGGCCATGATAGACCCGTCGTAGCTTGTATCTTTGCAAGTTTCAGCTTCAGGGTACCATTGTACCCTTCAACTAAACCTGCTGCCTGAGGATGATTAGCACTATGGAATTTCTGCCGAATTCCAAGGCCCTTCCATACGCTCTGCATCACACTTCCCACGAACTCACTTCCATTATCTGACCACACAATCCGTGGCATTCCATACCGAGGAAAGTATTCCTTCAGTAGGACTTTCGCTGTGGACAGGGCAGTGTTATCCTTAAGAGGATAGGCCTCAATCCATCTGGAGAACGCACAAACCACAACTAAAACATACTTCAGATTATTGCATCTCTCCATATGGATGAAATCCAGTTGGATAACTTCAAAGGGACAAACAGGGGGAGCAAAATGACCAGGTGGAGTGGGGGTGCCCTTGCCAGGATTATGCATCAAACACACCATACAATTTTTAACCACTCTCTCAGCACATTTAGCAATACCATCATTCTTCCATACAGGGGACAAGAACTTGCATATCCCTTTCGCACTAATATGTGACAACCCATGAGCCATCGTCACGACAGCTAATACATACGCATCCAGTAACATCCACCTCTGACGTTCCGACAAGTCAACCCAACATCTATGCATATCCAACTTTCCCGTGCTTTCTTTCCACTTGGTCTTTTCAGCTTCAGTGGCCTCGTTCTGAATTGATTTCACACTCTCAACAGTGTCTTCACACATACCAGTTTCCGTGGACCATCTCGCTGAACTTGTCACATACATTCGGGTTGCAAGATTCTTAGCCGTTTCCTTAGCAATCTCGTCCGCAAATGCATTACCACGACCAACATCATCCGTCACTTTCCGATGTGCACTACATTTAACGATCGCCACCTGTTTAGGCAATGTAAGTGCATCCAAAAGATCATTCACGAGCTGCCCGTGTTGGATCTTCGTACCATGCGATGTCATAAATCCTCTTTCTCTCCACAATCGACCAAAACTGTGCGCAACGCCGAATGCATACTGGCTGTCGGTAAACACATTCACTCGCTTTCCCTTAGACAAAACACATGCTCTTGTCAATGCAATCAACTCTGCCGCTTGCGCTGAATTCTGATTCAATCTCGCAGTTTCCACAACCGTGCTCAACGTCACTACAGCATACGCAGTCGTCACATCGCCATTCGGCAATTTAAAACAGGAACCATCAACATACAAAGTACCATCGGGATCTGTCAATGGAGTGTTTTTCAGTCCCACACGACCCTTTGTTTCTTCCTCAGTTCGTAAATAACAATCATGTGGTGGTACATCATCTGATTCCATATTAGTCGGCAACAATGTCGCCGGATTCAGTACATTACAACGCTTGATCTGTATATGACTTGCCAAAAGGGTCAACTCATACCCAGACAACCTTGCACTCGTCAGATGTTGAGTTTTTGTCCGATTCAAGAGAGTGTCAACTGCATGCGGAACCATCACTACCATCGCATATTATCCATGACCAGACCTGCGGATTGTCGAATAGACACCGCAGCTGCCGCCGTCGCTCTCAAGCAACTCGGCAACGCTCTAGCTACCGGGTCTAAGGTCGAGGAAAAATATGCACACGGACGCTGCTTACCACCAAATTGTTGCGTCAAAACACTCAACGCACAACCTTCCCTCTCGTGGACGTATAGTGTAAATGGCTTACTGTAATCAGGAGTACCTAACACAGGAGCCGAACACAACGCATCACGCAGTTCAGAAAAACTTTTCTGACATTCTTCCGTCCATGGCAAAGGAGTCGAAACATCCTTGCACGTGAGAGCTGTCAATGGTTTCGCTAACAGTGAAAAATTTGGAATCCACTGTCTGCAGTATGACGTAATACCTAGAAAGGCACGCACATCTCTCTGAGTTGTTGGCACAGTCATTCGAGCAATTGCTGCAATTCTTTCAGGGGTCAACCTTCTTCCCGCCTTTGACAATAAGTGACCTAGATAGGTTACTTCTTGACAACAATATTGCAGTTTAGAAGGCGACACTTTGTGATGTAAGTCACAAAGATGCTGTAACAGTGATACTGTAGCAGTCTCGCAAATCTGTTCAGTGTCTGCAGCTACCAACAGATCGTCAACGTACTGAATCAAAGCCGCACCAGTTGGCAGCACGAACGCATCAAGTTGACTCTTAAGAGCTTGGCTGTAGATCGATGGACTCTCACAGTAGCCCTGAGGTGCGCGTTTAAACCTGAAGCTACGACCACCCAATGAGAAACCGAATAAATCTCTGCTTTCCTCAGCAATCGGAATGCTAAAGAACGCATTCTTCAGATCGATTACCGAGAACCATGATGCAGAGGCTGGAATCAGAGTCAGCAAAGCTGTAATGTCGGGTACCACCGGAAACTGTGGAACAACAATTTTATTTACCTCCCTCAAATCAATAACTAGACGGTACACAGGAGGCTTGGAGGGATCAGTTCGCTTCAAAATAGGCAACACAGGACTATTACACACGTTACCTCGTGTTTCCTCAATGACGTCTTTATCAATCAAATCATAAATGATCGCTAATAGTGCTCGTTCACCATCAAGGGAGATACGATACTGGGGAATGCGCGGCAGTCGCGCGTTGAATTTCAATTGAACGACATAAGGTGGTATATCCAGCAGGCCCACATCATTGGGACCTGTCGCCCACAAAGAAGCCGGAAGAGAACTCAATTCCGGTGGGAGCTTATCAATCGACAAATACATAGGAGAGATCACTCTCTGACCCAATGTAAGCTCCACTCCCGCAGGAGAGCAATACAAAGTTGCATGTAACCGTTTCAACAAATCCAAGCCCAAAATATTCTCACCACAACCAGTAGTCAAAATCAACGGAGCTTCTAACTCGTGAGACCCAATTGTAAGGGGCAAAGGGCTAGAAACTGGATTGCTAACGGGGGCGCCAGAGAATCCAACGGAAACATTCGTTAAGCCAGACAAAGGCGCGCCAGGGAGTTTCGAATGCATGATGGAACTTTTCGCTGCACCAGTGTCCAACAGAAAAGGCTCAACTACGCCCAATGTGGCAACTGCGACATAAGGCCCTCTCTGATCAACCGGAACTGATACTTCTCCCTTCCTCTGTCTACGGCTGTCCTAGTAGATACCGTCCGCATCAACATCATGCTCGACATAATAGTCATCCACATGATACTGTGCAGATCTACCAGACGAGAGATCACGTCGATCGAAACAATTCTGCGAGTCTGAGGAAGTGGCAAGACGCTCGGTCTGATTCTGAGTAACACCGCGACCTCTACCACGTGAAGCTTGTTGAGGACCACTACGACCTCCTCGAGCCGAAACACCATTATTCCTGTCACGTAAAACTGGACAATTAAACTTCAAATGGCCCTCACCCCGACAATATGCGCATTGATTATACCCCAACACAAAGCGAGGTGCAGAAGAGTCATTACGCAACTGTGATCTAGAAAACTGCGATTGTGATCGATTTGGCTGTTGTGAGTCATTTTGATTCGAGCGCGGAGGATACGCTTGCTGCAATAAGACCTTAGTTTTAAGATCCTTAGTTTTCTTATCTGCGCGTTCACTTTCTTCCTTCTCTCTGTTTTCGTAGTACTGGGCAGTGGCTAATATCTGAGCAGTGGTAGAAACAGCCCACGAACTTTCAGAATTCTTCAGCTTGTTGCTGAGTTCAGGCAACAAATTCGATACGAATTTATCAACGAACTATGATCAATAAATGCCTCCTCAAATCTCGTAAAGAAATCGGAGACACTCTCATCCCTCTTTTGTTTGCACGCAGACAACTTGTCCCAGTTAACGCGTATTGCTGGCATAAGTATCTTCATAAGGGTAATTATGCTCTGGGGCAAATTCGCGATAAGCTATTCAGGTTTAGCCCCACCAACTTGCTGGGCGTCTGCCGCCGCAAGAGCAGCCCAGTCACCGCCTAACTCAGCCGCGTGATTCTCGTGACGGATTTTCGCCCAAATCGGCTGAGGCACTACATTGCCAAACAACATGTCAATATCGGCAAGGTTCATAACGGTAGCATCCACTAGTTGGGACAACTCCTTATAATAACCTGCAGGATTTTTACGAGGGTCGGGCAAGGTTTGCTTTACCTGCAAAACTTCCGATCGCTTCCAAGGGATATGTATCCAAACTCTCTGAAAACGTGCTGGAATAGCAGGATTAGCATTCGGATCACCTGGCATCCATACTGGGGGAACTTCCCGCATAGGATACTGACCAGGTTTTGCCATCCACTCTTCAGTCTCGTCCTTAAACAATGCTCGAGGTTGCACTGTACATCGAAAAGATAACAGACGCTCTAGAGCACATCGAACATTATCACCTACAATCACACCAGTCGTAAATTGATTCTGGAGCTCAGAGACCTCGGGCGGTACATTATTAACCACATCATTATCCCACTCTTCTCTCAAAGATTTACACATTTCCTCGAACATGAATCTTTGTGTGGGCGCATTAAACTGAGAAAATGTCTCAAACACTATACGCGAAGTGTACTTCACAGGATGGCGAATCCATTTACGCGCCAGTTTTACCAACGACTCACGTTCCCTACCATCAGGAATCTGACTGCGCCTCTGAGCAACATCAGAAAGAGTCGACCCGAGTATTGGCCCAAAAAGCGGAGAATAGAGAGTAGCAACAGCATTAAAGATACGGCTACGAACGGAAGGAGAAGAAGAAGGAGGTACAGGAGCAACAACAGTAGGAGTAGAGACAGTAGTAGTGGACGGGGTAACAGGAGTAGTGGCAACAATAGGCTGATAAGGTACTGGCAACGGAGCAGTAGGAAGAAGAGCTGGTAAAGGAGGATGAACAATTTGCGGCACAAGAGGATTCGGGAGAGCAGGAGGAACGACGGGCTGACCAGCAGCCGCCAGAACAGCAGGTTGAGGAATAGGAAGAATCACAGGACCCACAGTATCTGGAGCATAGGGAGGTGGTGATTTCAATAGATAAGATAATAGCGAATCTTCTATCACTTCCTCTCCCGTCTTATCAGAATTAGACGGTAACACCGGATAACATTTATCCACTGCCATATGATGAAGTCGAGCACTGACTTCCTGCTCCTTCTCATCTTTGTCTCGCTGATACTGTTCTGCATTTCGCATCACCGTAATAACACCTTCTCTCTTATTTTTCTTAATCTGTTTGATTTCTTTCTGCTTGGCCTCTTTGCGCCATAACCGGAAGGAATCAAACATGGCCGGCCTAGCCTTCTTTTTAAACAGTTTAGCTTCAAGATTATCTAAGACGGCAGTTTCGAAACTACCATGTGATGGCCAACTAAGAACACCATCATTTTTAGTGTAACGAACCCAATATTCATTATATACGATAGGACCTACGCCATGGCGACTATAGAGAAATTGGAGTTCCAACCGGAGGTATCGGACATGAATCCTCCAGTCGGGAATCCGTGCTACAACTTTTAAAGAAACCAAACAAAGTACTACGGCCAGGCATCGTGCACACTAACCGAGTTTACAAACTTCAAGGGCTATCGAATTATGATGTCCTCGCACAAAAATGCAAGACCCTCGGTTTTTGGCAATTGCAATCGTCAAATAAAACCCAACAACTAAGAACCAACAACTAAGGACCACAAATGCAATGGAACCATGCAAACAACAAGGTAACTCTGGGAGCGACCCACAAATACTTAACTGAAAAAGCAATGGCGTCACCAGGAAGGCCCGTCTATCGTCTCGCCGTACAAAGGACTACACCAGGCGCCAAAACAGGTCGACAGTCAGGGCATCAGTCCGTCGCAGCCGTCTGGAGGCGGGAATCTTCTCGGGAAAAAGACTTCGGGCCACTTATTTCGACAACTGGATCGATGAAGCGGGGTGCACCTTCCCTCGGAGATTTCACACGAAGTTCCTCACGATCGTCGGGCTTTGGACCGGTACCGCTGATGTCGCCCTACATTGGGCGCCAACTGAAGGACTGGGTTATTCTAAGACCCAGCGGTGCCAGGGGACAACACCTGAAACCTTCGTGGGTTACCTGTTCTGGCGTACAAGACACAGAGACACGGGACACTTCCGGCGGCGTCAAAGATCAGCATTTATTTACTGCAGGGATACAGAAATCGCAAGAAGTACACAACGTGTAGGTTCTAGGAGACTGCTTCAAATTGCACAAGTGGATCGCTCCTTTTATACACATTTTGGCCATTGCACAACATGGCAAACAAAGGTTACAACTCAGTTCCCACAGTAAAGTTCAAAAAGGTCGCATTCATGTTTTCAGAAACCCGGAACATAATTACAGCAGCATTGCCGGTTCCCAACTGTAAAAGCACATTAAGCACATTCCATTCTGACCGTAACGAATTAGAGGAGGGGACAAAAACAGATGCAAAGGAAAAGACAAGAATGCATAAAAGTTTAGAAAACAGTGTAGAGGGTGATACCGGGAACTTGATTGCAGGATCAAAGACCTCGTGCCCAATGCATGCACGGCTGAAACAATAGACCAGCACGGTAAGATGAGCCTTGAGCGGGCCATCTGCCTTTGCCGTGTCATTTCCCCTATCATAAAAGTCACCCTCAAAGAAACACGTGTCCTTAGTGTAAGCTTGGGAATCCCAGGGTCACAGAGCGGACAAGGTCCGTTCGCTGGCTACTTGAGGGCAAGAAACAAAATGGATGCCGCATCTAAAATGGAACCCGAGGGTTCGGATGGACAAACCCAAAAATGAGACGAACCATACATGGTAGTGTAGCGAAACCGCGTACACCCACTAAACTCGTCATTTGCGGTCCATAGATACCAAACTCGTCCATATTCGAACACACCCAAAAAGTGTCGTTCCGTCTCGCACGGAACCTCAGATGCAAGATTTTTAATTACACCAACCTGAGCCTGGATGGTATTGCCGCCTCCCGAGGGGATGCGAGCGTCTCTCGCCAGTCTGCTTCGTCTATGTCACCTACTTCTAGTTCCCATCTGGCCTTCAACGCCACTGTAGGGTCTGGTCGGTTATTTACAATTTTGCGATAGGTTTGGGAGATAGCTTTTTTGTGGAGGTACTCCGTCAGGAGCCTATCTTCTAGTGGCGAGGATTCATCGAGTCGTGTTCCCGGTGGAATTACTGACTTAAGAGCGTGCCTGATCTGCATATAGCAAAATATTTTGGTCTTTGCCAGTTTATATGTGGTCTGTAAGTGGGCGAATGTAACCATTTCCCCCTTCTTCCATAGATCCCCAACCCTTGTTATGCCTATCAGGTCCCATTGTTGTAATCCTTTAGTGTTGCGTAGTGTACCCAGCCTTTTTGTGTCCCATAATGGCATTGCTTGCGTTATTACTCCCTCCCATCCCAGTGCTCGCTTTGCCGCAGCCAGACATGTACAGTGTGTGCTGTCGGACCCGTGAGGCTGCTTCTCCTGACCCTATTATATAATGCGCCCATAATCCCCACCGTGTCCAGTAGGTGTCTATCCATTCGATATGCTGGGTCATCTTGGGGCACGTGGAGCCATTGGTTTATGGCAACAAGCTGGGAAGCCCAATAATATGCTTTGATATCGGGGAGGGCAATGCCGCCGTCGTACCAACTTCTCATAAGTTTCTGCATGGCCATACGGGGCGTTTTTTCCTCCCAGAGTAGACTGGTCACTTCTGCATTTATCGCTTTAAAGTATGCTGGGTTGACTGGGAATGGTGTGTTCTGTAGTGCATAAAGGAACCTGGGGAGTGCCACCATTTTAAAGAGTGCTGCCCTTCCCAACAACGATAGTGGTAGCGTGCGCCAATGTTTGACGTCGCCTCTAAATCTCATCAGGGGCTGTGTAAGATTTTGCGCGATAAACTGTGATTTGTCATGCGTTATGTACACTCCTAGGTATTTAAAACCACTAGCTGTCATCTGAAGCGTACAGCCTCTTGGAAGTCGCGGTGGGGAGCTTTGTAGGATGTAAAGAAGTGATTTTGTCCAGTTTATGGTATATCCGGAGACCTGTCCATATGCCGTACAGATATCTAAAAGGCAGTTAATTGAGTGTGCCGGGGAATGCCAGATATAATAGGATATCGTCCACATAAAGCGATATGCGATCCTACCAACCCATTGTCCGCTTCAACCCTCGTATCACCTGATCTTGTCGGATCCACGTGGCCAGAGGCTCTAAGACTAGGGCAAAAAGGAGCGGTGATAGTGGGCAACCCTGCTGCATCCCCCTTCACAACGGAAAGTCCGTCGATATATGTCCATTTACTACGACCTGCACCAAGGGTTGTGTATATAGTAATTGAACCCATGCGCAGAATTTGGGACCAAATCCCAGGTGATGGAGGACCGCAAACAGGAAAGGCCATTCAACAAGGTCGAACGCCATTCATGCATCCAACCATAGGATAACTGCGTCCTCCTCTATAGTGGATCTGCGGTAGAGATAGTTCTTAATATGCTGGCAATAGTACAGTGTTGATTGAATAACAATGTATGTGAGCACGCCATTTGAATGCGCAGCACGTAATTATGGTGTATATTCGGCTGCAAATGAGATTACAGTTTTCTAACATAGATTATATAAGGATTTGACGATTACACGCACCATGGTTGAGGATGTATACAGAGGGATTTGTTAATATTTGAACAACAGGGATGCCTCAAAGTCCTTTCCCTGGCATGGGACACATAACTGGTCGTTTTCTATTATTTTTCTAGTTACCGAACATTAATTTCGGTTTATCGTTTACGTCAACACTCTTCCGTCTCAGTAATGTGGCATGTAAGTTGCATAAATGCAGGACCGGCTTTAGCACTGGTGGCGCCCAATGCGATAATAATTTTTGGTGCCCCATACCCCATTACCACCTACTCGGATTCTCTCACTACCCCGGGCAAAAGTCCCCCTCATCTCTCCAATCATACGTTATTGCTAAACACAGCGCCCCCTTCAAGGTTAGCGCCCCCTCCACAGGTCAGCGCCCTGTGCGGAAGCACCAGACGCACTGCCCTAAAGCCGGCCCTGCATAAATGGTGCACCCTTGACGCGTGTGAGCACCGGGCGGTTGTCTAATATTGCATATCCCTCAGCTGGGCATCGATATATGACGTTGGGTGATCCAAAACTTTGTATGGGACTTTGAATTGGTGACTTATTGAGATGTAAATTTAGTAGAGACTGAAAATGGAAATATAGAGGAGCGTCCTGCAACAGCACACACACTGCATGCATTTAAAGTAAGCTGAGATATATGTGCAGGCTACCTTTGGATGGTTATCTCGCAGGTGCACACTGATAATGAGGTTTAATATATATTGTACGAATTGATGATCAGATATTGGAGTACTGATGATAGCTACAATCTTGTAGGACCACCAGTTTGGTCAGCCTTTCCATTAGATAGCTGGTCACTGGTGGACAGTTTTCTTCTATAAATCATGGACCCTTTAACCGTGACACTTCTTGGGTGTAGCTTAATCCTATCCGGAGATGACAGACTGGTCCAAGCCCCTCTTGCTTAGATCAGTGCAACTAACAGTAATAATATGGATAGTACCTGTAATGATAGTTCACATTTTACGATCTTACACACGTGGTGTTAAGGGTCATTTTGACCCGGGTGATGGCTATCTGATCCTGTTATGTATAGGGTCAACTCCTAAAACATGTGCATGTTGATTATTTGTATCCCTGATGAAGTTTGCTGCCTAACTTGCTGCAAAGATTAAACATGTGTTGGTTGCGGCAGAGAAAGGTTAAATCAGCTATCTGAGAAGAATAAAGATTGTTGATGAATTTAACACAATGTAACTCTACATGGACTTATTTTGGAGTGCTCGGAGTTCTTTGTGGTTGTAAGAATGTTGGTTTTGTTTTGAGCCTATGTGGGAAGTATCCATGTTGTACGTGATGACCACGAGTTACATTTGTCGTGTTATTTGATGCAGCCCGAAGCAGTGTGTTGAATAATGGTTTGAGAGACCATGCACAGTTTTATGATTTTCAGTATGCTGGAAGTTTTGAAGAATTCTGCAGGTCCCGTAATGGTATTTCATATGATATGCTCTGCTTAACTGATTACTGTACTGGGTTGTCCAATTTGAGATTTTGTGTATAGTTGTGCTCCAGAGTAGGGATGGGTATTTTTTTTATCATCCTAAAACTGAGTGTCGATGTCAGTGCTTAATTTGAGCCGATGGTTGCCGGTGTGGGCCACCGCCACTTATTTTTGGGGACTGGTTCTTATTTTTCCTGATCAGGCATTTCCTGAAAGGAAGAGAAATAAAAACACTCAAAGGGAAAAGAAGGAGGAAGAGGGAGATGGAAAAAATGTTACAAATGGAGAAAGCAGGAACCTGTGAGAGTGAGATAAAGGAGGGATAGGTGCCTGGTAGTGGATTAAAGAGGCATAAGGTGTATTCCAGACTATCGCCCTAAGTATTTGGCGCACTGACTTTTAAAAGCAGCAGACGCAGACTTCTGAGCAGAGTCCTGGACACCACCAAATTAAGCACTGGCTATGTGAATGTGAAGAAGTGGTCAGATTGTATACATATTTAGTACCTGCAGTAAATGTACAATATCAAAGTCCTCCAAAACTGTCCAGTAATGTGTAACAGATCTCTTCAGTTATTCCATGTCTGTTCATTTGGTGGTGATTTTTTTTTGGGCTGTATAATGTTGGCAATGGTTAACCTTCATAGCAGATATGTATTACTTAAATTGAATAGGTATAAGTTACAATTTGTTGCAGACCGCTGCGTATTATGGTTTTAGTATCATTGCGGGCCATAACAGTTATACATGGAAGTACATAACTATATAATGTCTTGATGATTCGGAGATCAGCCCTTATTTGCGTAGTCTGTTGTATCTTACCACAAGTAGCCGAGATGGGTTTTGTAAGTTTCTTTATTGACTTCTTGTTGCAGGGTAGTAATTATGTACAAAAGTCCATTAGCCTGGTGTTCCTTATTCTCCAGCTCCACCAGGAGCAGCCTGCCTGCTGCTCAGCCCATCTTTCCAACTGTCACCACTCATCCACACAGTCACCCAAGCATGACAGTCACACCAACATTCCACTCTCAACACTCACACTGGCTGAGCAGCAAGGAGATAGGTAACCAGGGATATATATGCTAACACATCCCTCTCCTTTTAAATGAAAAGTGAAAAGAACAATAGAACATGGGAGGAACTATACACAATCATATACAAAAACAGAGAAAAAGTCTAAAACTCAGGGAAGCAAGCTAAAATACATCTATGCGAGAGTCTGAACACTATGTAACCTGAAAGGAAGGGTAAAAATATTGACAGGCAACAATAAATATATTGACAAGCAATATAACCCATCCTCCCCAATAAAACAATATTGAAAAATATGTAATATGTAGCAGAGGGAGTACCACAACCCGAGACAAAGATCCCCAAAACAAGGAAAGGAACAGTGTAAACAAGATTCTTAAAACAAGGAACAAGAAATACACTATGAAAATGGGACTAAGATACCCATAAGAACATGTGGGTATTAAATGTAAAACGTGTAAATGGGGCTAACACCCATAAGCACACACCCTGTTTTGGGGTATACTGTAAAGCATGTAAATGGGGCTAACACCTATGACCCAACCCTGTAGAAAGGGTATTAACAATGTAAATGGGACACGACCCATGAGACCTACCCTGTGTGAGGGAGTAAAATCAAAGTGCACGTGTAGCACAAGGTGACTTACACACATTGCGCACATATTGTGAAGCGCGAGGTGACTTACAGACCAACAACAACACGTGAGGCACAAGGCGGCTTACAAACTAGACAAACAAGAAGTGTAGCGCAAGTCAACTTACACACCGACAAGACGTGTAGCGCATGGCGACTTACACACAGAAAAGACCAAACGTGTAGCTCATGACAAATTACACACAGACAAATCCACACAAATCCACACAACACATAAACCCACCAAGAAACCAGAAACCACCCTCATGCAAGGGAGTGTAATGTGAATACCACCCACTTAACAACAAAAACCTCCCTTATGTGAGGAAACCTAAACTGTGGCATCCCTAAAACAATATGATCTAGATAAATAGACTCTAAAGAATGGAAACGCTTCTACTATTTCTCTTGTCATTTTTATATGTTTTTAAACCTGTAACCCTCGCCGACGAGCGACCTCTCACCCGAGTAGTGCTACTATGGGCACACACTAGTATAGTGCACCTCACCTGAAACTTGTTGATTAAAACATATGAAACATGAGCTACCTTGGCATCACAAATACAGATGCCCAAGATGACTACAACATCAATAGGAACTCTAAAACGAGTAAACACACTATAATTGTCTCTTGTGTTTTTTTTCTTCAAAAAAGCAGGATATAACTAAGGGGCATATGCATCAACATTAGCATTTGCGATTCCTTATTAGCGAAAAATAAGGAATCGCTAATAAGGAATAGCAAAAGGCTATGCATGTAGGAATCGCTATTCAAATAGCGATTCCTTAACATTCCTTATTACCGAATCGGTAATACCGAATCGGTAATAAGGAATACCTACCCATTCATTCCTATGGGCTTGGAGGCCCATAGGAATGAATGTAAAGCCATTCTGTATTAGCGATTCGGTATTACTGAATCGCTAATAGCTGGAGCACTTTCAAGGGTGCCAGGGTGTCAAAAGGACACCCTGTTGCACCCCTGAAAATGATATGTGCACATATGTTGCAAACACACATGCTCTAAGGGCATGTGTGTGCGCAACATGACACTTTGAAAAATGCACAAAAGTGCATTTTTCAAAGTTTTTGCAAATTACCATGCAGTTCATCTTCATGGTAATTTGCTCCCCTTATTAGCGAAATCGCTAATTTTTTAACTTTGATGCATTGCATTTAAGGAATCTCACTTTGGGATTCCTTAAATGCAATCCCTATTTAAGGAATCGGTATTTAAGGAATCCCTATTTAAAGAATCGCTATTTAAGGATTCCTTAAATACCGATTTCTGCTTTTGGGTTGATGCATTGGGATTGGGTATTTTTTACTTCATACCGGGAGCTAATAAGGAATGGGTATTTTACCGACTGGATTTTGGCTTGATGCATAAGGGTGATAGTCGTTTACTAATATTACTCTCTGTTGTTATTTAAGCATGGGCAGCTGAGACAATAAATAAAGAAGGTCATGCATATCCCTGCCACTGTGTCCTTGATGGAAGTGAAAATGTCCTTCATTCACTAGGTGAATTTGTATTATTCTAATGCAGTTCCTGTCACTGTCCTTTGAGTGGTG
This sequence comes from Triturus cristatus, assembly GCF_964204655.1. Classification (NCBI taxonomy): domain Eukaryota; kingdom Metazoa; phylum Chordata; class Amphibia; order Caudata; family Salamandridae; genus Triturus; species Triturus cristatus. The sequence goes on along the minus strand of NC_140595.1, from coordinate 166,406,114 downwards.
TGACTTGCTTTCAGTCTGGGTGGGTTGAACTTGGAGTCTGCTTGACTTGTAATGCTACTTGAGTGTGTGTGGGTGTTTCTTTAAGTGAGGCTCTGTCTAGGTTTCTTTACACTTTTATAGCCGTGTCGGTGGATTTGAACAACCCTCTCTCAGCACCTTTCCTTCAGTTTTCCTGCCCTCAATTATTTAAGAGATATTGCCCATTTTTATTCCAACCCCTTTGAAGCAACCTTACTTACTCGTAGCAAAATATTCTCCTGCCATGGTGGTTATTTCTGTAAGTGGACGTCGGTCTGCTGCAATGTGTCCCATTTCATTATTAGTTTTTAAATATTTTCCCTAGGCCTACACTGTACACATGCATCAAACCTAACATAGGGCAGAATAGCCTTCAGCCCATAGTTTGTAAGAGTTAGTTTAATTAGTGGTTGGTGGGTGAAAATAATAAGATCATGGTAAATAAGTCCAAATGAAACATCTTATAGGCTACAACTCAATTTCTACCAGGCGCCCAACGCCCATGGGGCTCAAGGGGCTTCAGCCCCCCCCCCCCCCCATGTGTCAGCCCAGCTGAGACAGCTTCCCTGACACAAACACAGCCGCACCCGAGGACTTCACAGGTCTTTAAAAGACCATTTACGTGTTAACAAGGCTTTGTTGTGAGGCTTTGTTGTTTTTTCACCCCTTCATCTCCATTCTGCCTATTGCTGGAAGGATTAGCCCCTCCCCCACCCCTGACATTTTTAGTAGCCGCAGAAATGTGCCTCTGATTTCTACTCACATTAGCGTGCGTAACCCCTTTGTGATTTGTGGTGGCCAGTGATGAGAATTATTCGTAAGTAACGGGAGATCATGTAAAGCGCTGCAATGCCTTTGTGTCGAGTTGGCGCTATATAAAACTGCAAAAAAAGAAAGAAAGGAGAACAAATCATGTAGGTACCTAGATTTTGTGGGACCATGTGCAAAGCAGGGAACGCGCATGTGCCGCGTCCCCTGCCTTTCACCCAGTCGCCTGCTTCTCTAAACGGCTAATGGCAGACTTTGAAGCTGGGGAACGAGGCTCCGGCCTGAATCCCCAGCTTCAAAGTCTGCCTGAATCTTGTAATTCGGGGTCAATCACTTAATCTTCACGTGCCTAACATATGAATGTGTCGGTCCGTAACGCAACTGGTGCTCATGCAAAGCGCTGATACCATCTGGTCGAGTTCGCGCTATCCAAAAACTTCGACAACAAATAAGTAATTTGTCTTTACATGGAATTACTGTAAAGACGCCTCCGTTGTCTGACCCCGGAGTTAATGAAGGGTACTTCTCCAGAAGCCCAGCCTCAATAAAACGAATAATGTTTCCGTTTAGCAGCGTGTCGTCTCACACTCTGGTGTTTTCGTGCAAAGAACGCACCACAATTCTTATTGAAAATTGGCTAAGCGTAGGGTGGAGCGATTCGCTGGGATCATGATGAGGGTACTTACGAGGCGCATAACGGGGCTTTCCAGCACAGGCGCTGGCGTAACGAAACTTGAGGGGGCCTCCCTGCAAGGTATGTGCAGGGGCCCCCTCCAGGCTCAATCAGGAGCTCTCTGGACAGAGTGCTCTTCTGAGGGGGGCCCCCTGGAGCGGGGGCTGTGGGGGCCTGTGTTACGCCCCTGGCACAGGAAATGGGGCCCCATTGAGGCCACAAAAAGGTTTTAAAGGTTGTGTCGGCTCCCCACGAGGTAAATAAAGCCAGGAAAGGGCGATGAGCCAAATGGGAAGGGGCTAACACCTGATCTTAACGACAAACGCCTGCGAGGGCGCGTGTTTGTTATTCCAGGCATCGCCATATATGTCTTAGTAGAAACACTCGCACGTCACGTTTTAGCCAAACTGTATTGTATTGAAAATGCATTTATGTAGCGCTTGCGACCCCTGACGAGGCAAACCCGTTTCTCTGTTGAAAAATCATCTCCTATAAAGGTTTAATTGTCGAAAAAATGAATTCGAAACACAAAACAGGAAACACTGGTTATTTCGGCATTTAACATAGCAAGCAGAGTTGTTTTTTACTTATTTATTTCTTTGTAGAACAATTGCTCAGAATGAGGTATTTGTTGTTACGAGTAAGGCAGCAATGCAGCCTGTTTCCATAGTGGTTGAGTTAAGTTGAACGTTATCTTTTATGGATGCTTGGATCCTGAAAAGTATAAGTTCAACGAAGACAGGACTGAGCGTGTTTAATATTTTAGCCACTTGGAGTCCGTATTGACCTCTGTAAAATACCTATAATCAGGGCTTTAAGTGGGATGAAAAAAACTGGGGGTTCTCTCAAAGGGGCGTGGCCAATGTAATTAAGGGCGTGGCTTAAAAACTCGACTGGTATTTTGCTGTTTCTCTCATTGCAGACAGATATATGAAACAACAAGTAACATTATACCTTCAACAAGTCAGTGTTTTTGGCTTTGTCAATGGTTGTTAGTTGCATAAGATAAATAAGCAACAACTATGGCTTGCATATAACATTGAAAAAGCTTCCACTTAAAGCTCTGGTGACACCACGACAATGTTGCTGCTCCTGAGTTTCACAAAGAGGAGGGAAATCCAGAGAGAAAAGGACTCTCTTTAAAGGATGTTCCTTCCCCTACAACGCTCACCTGGCATGACATCATGCCGTCACTTCACTAGTGAGAAGTGAGCACGCGCACATGATGTGCCTGCTGTCACTGCAGGCCGGAAAAAAACGGACCGCCTGTGCCAGGGCACAGAACAGAGCCCGATAGGCAGTGCTTGGAATGGGAAAATAGAAGTGTTCTCCAATTAAAAGTATAGCATTTCTCTTGAGAAGTGTCGGTACTCTCCCTCTCAGAATAAAAAAGTGCGTCACTCCCTACCGGACAGTACCGGCCCATTTAAAGCACTGCCGATAGCGACCCGTTTCGAGGGCCCCTTCAAAAAACTGCCGGTGCTCAGACCCGGTGAGACCCGGCCCACTTAAAGCCCTGCCTATAATAGAGAAAGCTAAACTAACAAGCATTGGCATAGCCAATAGGTCTCGCCTTTGGGACCTTATAAGTGTTTAGCCATGCAACAGTTGCGTAACTAGATACTTATAAGGTCCCAAAATCGAGACCTATTGGCTATGCCAAGCGGCCTTGCGGCCGCGAAAGTGAAAGTGATCGCGATTGCGAGCGTGATCATGATCAACATCAAAGCGGCCTTGCGGCCACGAAAGTGAAAGTAACTGCGGTAAAATGGAGCGCGCGCACCCGCGCACATGCACTGTAGCTCTAGGCTGGCCTGGTAGCACTTTTTGGAGCCCTCTCAATAAGTCTCGCCAGACCAGCGCATGCGCTGGGTCAGGCGAGACCTAAAAACCACGCCTTGTTATCATAGATACCACTTTCCTGTTCCTGCCTTTCCAGCCCAAATCGTCATAGCCAGTTGTGTTAATCAAACCATTTTAATGGATGGAATCAGAGACTACAATATCCAGAGTGCAACTGGTTGTCGCACAACGCCAAGGACTGGAAACACGAGAACCGAAAGGTGCTTTTATTCCATAGAGTAGACAGTAGCAGTCGGTTCGATTCAGGTGCAAGCATCTATCTAGCAGGTAGTAAAGAAAACTGCTCATTGAGACCCATTCTGCTCCTATCTGTAGCCCGGCACATGTTTCTGGCAGTAGAAGTCAATATGCGTGTGAAGATGTATTGGTACACTAATTAAAATGAGTGTAGTTGGATTTTTTTTAAATTTTCAGGTAGAGATCACGCTGTTAGTTCCGACTCTCAGACCAAATGTCTGCGCTGATGTGATGTTTGCCATTTAGAAAAGTTCCTTTTAACATAGGGTGGCCACTTGAACGGAGGCAACTTCTGGAAAGCGACAGTAAACATTCAGGGCAAGTGGGTCAAAATCAGGACAAAGGGAGAATTTTAGGGACACACCTGTGGAAGTAAAACAATCACATAAAAGTAAGTAAATGGACGGCAGCACAAGTATTATTCACAATAGGTTTATATTCTTTGGTTTGTATGCTACGATAGGAGTAATGAACTGGATTTATTTAAAGTTTAAAAACTAGTAAACCAGGATACTAAATAAAATTTGACAGCTGACCTAAGATAGGGTGATTCTGCCCTGGTACCAAGAACCACAGTAACAGAACCAAATACACTTGGAGTGTCAACAGCAAACGTCCCTACAGCAGAACCACGTTTTTTGCAGAATTGGTGCTGGAGGGAAAATTGGAGGAAAGTGTTGCCTTCTGTTTACAGGCACCTGCTCTGTGTGTTGTTGTTGATACAACCTTCCCTGCCGGACACCCTGTGCCCCCCACACCACAAGTCTGTCTCTAGCTGCCCCTTTTTTAAGACTCGCCTGCGACAACGCGTGTATGGCCAGGGGGATGCTAATGACCCATGGGTACTTACCATTCCATTCAAACAATCATGTCAATGACAATGCCATGAGAACATCCCTTTGGGTTAGGGGTCATAAGACCCCGGTCATATTTATTATTTACGCACACAAAACATTTTTGTCATCAGAATTTGCACAGTAATCACATTAGTTACATCTTGTTTACAAGTGAGACATAGCCTTAACAGAGGCTCTAGTATATGGGAATCACCTAACCATAGCTAGTCTGTTTCTGTGCAACCAACAAAAAACATAACTATTCCGAGTGAGATCATGGCTGGCTCTGTGGCCCTTCCTATTACACCCCCCCCCCGTCCAAAGGATGGGTCTCTCCTTATGGGAGGGCCCCACATTCCCTTTTCCATAGGGGAGCTCTTTTGCCTACGGAGCTCTTATGCAGGGAGCCCAGCTGCCCTTAGGATACCTATTGTGGGAACCACCTGCATCCAAGTTCCTCGTCCCCTAAGGGCCTGTGCCAACTGCGCCTTCGCGGGAGGTGGATAGGTAAGGACCACGTGTCAGTGACTGCACCAAAATCTCTGCTCCCCTGCAACCTCCTTTCAACTTGCTACCAGCACCCCTTGGAGGGTCCAGTGACGCTGATGTCATAAAGGGACCCGCAGTGTTCCCACCAATCATGACTTCACCTGCCAACCGGCTTGAATACGACCAATCAGCAAATAACACAATACATTGAATGCTAGAAGATCAGTATTAAGCCTGACGTAAAACCAACATACTGATCAATTTCTGCAAAAGAAAAAGGTTTATCCATATGACCTAGATCACCTAACAGCCCCCCACCGTACGCCCCTCCCCTTGGGCACGTTGTTCTGAGGATTGTGGGTGGGGAAAAACTATCAAGCATATGTGGCTTCCGGCAGAGCATTGATATGGGGGCCGCCAGCCGCGCTGCTTCCGGTGGGAGGTTGGGGACTCTGTAACATTGCTGCATTTGCCTTCTGTGGCGGGCAGGAGCAAACAGACTTGTTTGCTGCTACGCGGCTCCTTGACTAGTGGCTGGGTTTCGGTCACGCGATGGACAGCACCTGACCTGGCCCAGTCTGCTCCTCTTGCCCAAACTAGGTCCCACGGTGAAATGCCCCGGTCCGAAGGATGGCCCCCCTGCTCCCCGACATATCATCGGTTTCCCTGAGTGGGAAAGCCTCTGGAACATAGTAAGCTGCGTGCCAACCGCGCATGCGCACACTTACATTTCTCTCCGCGCAGAGACCTTCTAACACCGCGCACCTTAAAGGATTCCTCTGCACTTGTAAAGTGCTTAATTCAAGCCTTTGGAATTCTATTACAGGACCGGAGGCTTCGTATTATGCTTTTCTTTCTATTTATTGCTACTCACAGCAGCCAATGAAAACTTTTCTTATGCAAAACAAACTACATTTCCCATGATGCATGCACCACATCACTTCCTGCAGAGCCCCATAAGAGCCAGTAATACCGGAACCAGTCCTCTTTCTTTGCTGCTCACGCAGACAGATAAGTTGAACTCTCGATTTCTTGATATGACATTGTGGTATTTTAATGATTGATGCGTGATTTGATAGCAGCGGCGCTTTGTTAAAGTATTTAAGGTTACCGCCGCTTTGCTTTTCTGGCATTTATGTCCGTCTTTGCGAGACGAGCTGGGGGTCGTGCCTTGGGCGCTACGACGCTCCCGATGGGAGCGGAGAGGTACAGGGATTACCGGAGCTCCCTGTGAACGGCGAGGGATGCGTGGGGGCATCGCGCCGATTAACACGCATAAATTCAAGCGCGTCTGACGATCTGCATGTACAGCGCGTTGAGCACTTCAAATATAAATATTGCACGGTATCGCCCCGCCTTCGGTGGGTGCATTTTATTGCAAAAAATAGCATGAAGGCTCCCCTTCTAAGCCGGTGCGCTGGGAGCCTGTCACTTTCGTTTTTTGTTCAGGTTTCCATGTGCGTAACTCAATTGGGCTATTTTGGTAGGATTTGGGCTACGCACATCGTAACTGCCCGTTTTCTGTGGTTTTTCTTTCGTTTTGAGCCATTCAAGGCTGGTTTCCATTCAGAGAGCACCTATTACGCCTGGCTGGCTGTAAAAACGACTTGGGCCTGGAGGGAGCACACCTCCTTGGACTTTTTTCTTACTCTTTTGGCGAAACTACTCCCTGTGGGCTGTAATAATTGGGACACAGCTGTTGCTGAGGAGCTAGGTACCGGTGCTGTTGTGCTGTGGGTTGGCTCCCCCCGTTACTCCTCCTTTACTGTTGCCTTATGAGCAAGTACGTATACAAATTTGGTTCCACCATGGAAAATTGGGTGCACTATGAGGAGGATGATACCTTGTATGAGGAGGAGGTGGAGACACCTGCCTTGGAAGATAATAATGTTAAGGCCCTGGACGCTTCCGTGCAGGAGTCGGTCAACAAGGCCCTGGAGAAGGCAGTTCCGGGAACTGTGCAGCAGGCATTGGCGACTGCATTGAAGCCTATTACTAGGCAACTGGAGAGGTTCGTGAAGCATCATGGCTTCACTACCCCAGCTGAGGAGCCGGCAGGGGAGCCACGGACTAGGTCCTGGCCACACTCTGATTCCTATGCGTCACTCCCGCGCCCGGCGATGGAGAGGGAGAGGGTGCAAGATACTGACTCGGAGTCTAGTTCCACCTCTTCGGACACCCCTGGTGATTCCCCTCCCAAGAAGAAGTCTCGGAAGGTAAAACATGTGGAGACTTCTCAGCCGGCCCCCACGCCTTTCACATTCAACCCCTCGGATATCGTTCACCCCAGATCTTCGGATTGGCTACCTGCCCCGGAGGTGGCAGCGTATTTACATGAGAATTTGTGCAAGAGCTTTGACAAGGAGGTGCGCAACAGACTGCGGTCTGAATGTCCCCGACCGGATCTCACGGATAAGGTGGCGGAAACCCGGAAATTGATCCCAGTTTGCTAACTTTCCTTAAAAAGTTTGCCAAGGACCCTAAGAAGGGTATAGACCGCGCATGGCGAGGGTGCCAGGATAAGCTTCTTTGACGTGGTTGGCCCCCTAGCAAAAATATTGGAGATGGCGCTAGAGGCGCAGGAATCAGGTACCATTATTGATTCCCATGTTTTGGCAGGCTGGACCCAGCGTGCCATCTGTCTATTAGGGAATGCCAACTGCGCAATCTCCACGGAGCGCAGGAAGTCTATTCTGATGCGCATGGACTCTAACCTTACAGAGTTGGCTGCGGCGGAGCCTGGTCCGTTGGCGGACGGAAACCTCTTCGGCGATCGATTCGTAAAAGATGTTGCGAAATATGTGGGCACGTTCACGACCCTGGACAAGGCTCAGGCTGGGATCAAACGGGTATTCCAAGCAGGGGTTTTCAACAGGGCCGGACAAGGCCGTGGACGCTCGTTTGGCCGTCAATACTCCCAAGGTCCTCCACGAGGAGATTTCGGACGCGGCAGAGGAGAGTGGGACTCCACCCGCGGTGGAACCTTCTACCCCACCAGGCAGCGCTTCAACAAGCGGCGCTTTAACAAGGGATCCTATCGAGGAGGATTCCACGCCACCGAGTCTTCAGGTGAGCGCTCCAGATTTATTTCTTCTTCCGCTGGGGAGACGTATTCAGCAGTTTTATCACAATTGGGTTCAAATATCACAAGACGCTTGGGTTTTACAGACAGTTCAGGGGTTCCACCTAGAGTTTTTTCAGACACCCTGTCAAGTGCATCGTCCCAGACAGCTTTCTTTTTCCCAACTAGAGTGCGATTTCATAGATTCAGAAATAGAAGGATTGCTGCAGAAACGCGCGATAGCTCCTTGCAACGAGGGCCCTCGCGGTTTCTGCAGCAATATTTTTCTGGTGCAGAAGAAAGGCGGTGGTTACAGGTTGGTACTCAATTTGAAGGATTTCAACCACTTTCTGACTTACAAGCACTTCAAGATGGAAGGCATCCATCTGCTGGCAGATCTATTGAAGCAAGGGGACTGGTTGGTCCGTCTGGACCTGAAGGACGCTTATCTGTCCGTTCCCATATATCGTCCCCATCGCAGATTCCTTCAATTTCAATGGCGGAACCGGTGGTACGAATATTTGGTCCTTCCTTTCGGACTTTCCTCAGCACCGTGGTGCTTCACCAAGGTTCTGAAACCGGTCGTTGCCTACCTCAGGGAACAAGGGGTTCGCATGATTGTCTACCTGGACGACATGCTCATCATGGCGCAATCTCAGGAGTTGGCAGCTCAACACTTGCGCATGACCATTCGTATTTTGCAGAACCTGGGGTTCGTGATCAACAAACCAAAATCGGTCCTGTCTCCCACACAGACGATAGATTTTCTGGGGTTCGTCATAAACTCTCAGATGGCCCAACTCAGCCTTCCAAATTCCAAACTTCGGGATATCAAGAAGGAGCTTTGCTCTTTCCTGACTAAACAGATGGTCTCGCTCAGGGGGATTGCCCGGATAGTGGGACTTCTTGCGTCGTCCATTCAGGCAATATTCCCGGGACCCCTACACTACAGGGCCCTTCAACGACTCAAAATTCAGCATTTGCAGAAGGGTCTTTCTTACACGGACGTAGTCCCTCTTTCCCAAGAGGTGAGGGAGGAGATGCAATGGTGGTTGGCCCACGTCGAGGCGAGAGCGATTTTCGCTTCTCTACCGGAGGTGGTCATAGAATCCGACGCCAGCCGTTGGGGTTGGGGAGCGCGCTGCGGAAATGTTTCCACAGGGGGACGTTGGTCCCTAGAGGAGTTAAATCTTCACATAAATTGTCTAGAGCTCCTCGCAGGATCGTTTGCGATCCGGTCACTAGCTCCCAGGCAGATCTCATGTTGCATCCTTCTTCGGATGGACAACATATCGGCGGTACGGTACATCAACAAACTGGGGGGCACGAGGTCCTCAATGTTGGTGGAGATAGCGAAGGCCTTTTGGCACTATTGCCTGAGTCATCAGATTTCAGTCATAGCAGAAAACATTCCGGGTCAGTCCAATGTGGTGGCGGATTGGAACTCACGCCATCTCAGGGACTACAGCGACTGGCAACTTCTCCCATGGGTGGTCCGATGGTTACAGGAGATTTGGGGGATTTGCGAGATCGACCTGTTTGTGCCAGGCTGCACCGTCAAATGACGAAGTTTTTCAGCTGGAGACCGGACCCTCTGGCGCTGGCGACGGATGCCTTTGCGCAGGAGTGGACTCAGAAATTGAATTACGCGTTTCCACCATTCATTCTCATTCCTCGCGTGTTCACTCAGGTGATGCGCCAGAAAGCAGAAGTGATATTAGTGACTCCCTTGTGGAAGTCGCAGCCTTGTTTCCCGTTGTTGCTGAAGGCGAGTTGCGACTTTCCCAGGAAGATCCCATGGTCCTCGACGATGCTCCAGGGCCCTCAGGGGGAGAGACACCCGATGGTTCTATCGGGGCATCTGTCCATGATGGCCTGGAGACTTTCAGGCAGCGTTGGCAAATGCCAGGATTTTCGGAACAAGCTTCAGGCTTTATCAATCAAGCGTGGGCCCCCTCTACCAGGAAGCGATATTCTTCAGCCTGGGGATGCTGGGTTCGTTGGTGCATGGGACAACATGTGGATCCCGTGGGGGCAGGATTACCCTATATTGTAAATTTTCTGTCGGAAAAGGCGTCAGAAGGTTTGGCGTATCGCTCTGTTAATAACTTTTGTTCCGCCATATCGGCAGGCCACTTTCAGATCGAGGGCAAACCTGTCGGAATGCATCCTTTAATATGTAAACTACTAAAGGGTATCAGAGTAGCTAATCCACCCAAACCAAAGTACTCTTCATTGTGGGATGTCTCGCTGGTTCTGTCACTCTTTAATAGATGGCCCGACAACAATAGGTTGTCCAGGAAACAATTGTCGGCCAAACTGGCCATGTTGCTTTGCCTAGCGGCTTGTAGACGTTCTTTGGATGTTAAAGCTCTTGATATTACAGGTAGAGTATTTACTCCGGAGGGAGTTTCGTTTTCTATTACGTCTAGAACTAAAACAATGTCACGCAGTGTGGATTATCATGCTTTTCCCGATAATGCTAAACTTTGTGTGGTTCAATGCCTCAAGGCTTATGAAGAATGTACTAGGTCGACCAGGCCTGATGGTGTGGTACAATTGTTGATTGCTCGGCAGAAACCGTACAAACCTGTGACTGCGGCTACCATAGCCAGATGGCTCAAAGATGTTATGCAAGAAGCAGGTGTAGATACTCAGGTCTTTGGTGCACATTCTGTCCGAGGCGCTATGGCCTCTAAGACTTTCATGTTGGGTTCTACTGTGCAAGATATTATGCATTCTGCAGACTGGTCGTCTGAATCAACGTTTAAACAATTTTATTATAAACCGGTGGGTGATATATCCTCTGTTGTTTTTAATCAGCGTTAAACTAGCATAATACGAAGCCTCCGGTCCTGTAATAGAATAAAAAATTAGCTAGCATTCGCGCCAAGAATTTTCAATTCTATTAAGGACACGGAGGCGAGGATTATCCCACCCGGTTAAATTACAGTATTGTAATTGTTGCCCACCCGTTTGTATATATACTCTGATTATACAGAAGTTGCGGGTTGTTTTATCTCTGTTTTTTCAGGATCTGAAAAGATGGACTAATCCTGTTTGCAGATTGACGTTCTTCCCAGCTGGTCTGGTTCTCTTCCACGTTGGAAGCTGTTGTTGAACTTTATTATAATTATCGGACTTATTGTTCGGAGCAAAGAAAGAGGACTGGTTCCGGTATTACTGGCTCTTATGGGGCTCTGCAGGAAGTGATGTGGTGCATGCATCATGGGAAATGTAGTTTGTTTTGCATAAGAAAAGATTTCATTGGCTGCTGTGAGTAGCAATAAATAGAAAGAGAAGCATAATCCTCGCCTCCGTGTCCTTAATAGAATTGAAAATTCTTGGCGCGAATGCTAGCTAATTTTTTATTCACCTTTCAGGTGTCAGCCACCAGTTATGTTTCAGAACCTATTGAGAGCCATTAGTTTTGGACGCTTATAGTTTTAAACCTCACTAGCTGATAAGACTGTGTATTTTCATTGCTCAAACTTCTCATGTTGTAAAGAGCGCCATGGATAGAAATTGTGCAGCAGGTGCAATGGCGCCAGGTACCAAGTCTGCAAAGTGCCATCTGATAGCTCCTAAGTAAATGTGTGATGTAAATCTCCTCTGATATTCACTGCTACAGATTTTCATAGTTTAAAAAATAAACAGTAAAATGAATCCTCACAATCCTATTGCTTAGGTAATTATGTTTTCATGGCCTTTTATCCAAACTAACAGATAGGATACAGAGAGGAGTACCACATTACTATTTTCTTATAGTTAGGGCCACTGAAAGTGTGGCCGATGAAGACCAAATTATGTGTCAGTGTTGACTAAATTAAGCAGCAATAAAAGGCAAATTGTGCTACACAATACAGCACTTTTCGTGATAGGATTGCTTCCTTATTTTGGCATTTTTGCACAGGTAACACTGTCTTGAAAAGGGGATCACCTCATCAGTACCAGTACAACACTCAAATCAGGGCCGGCTTTAAAACTGGTGGCGCCCTATGCGACAACGTCTGTTGGTGCCCCCCTAATGGCCACCTCTGCCACGGATTCCCTCAATAGCACCCTTTAACAATGCCCCTCAAGTCTCTATAAACACTTCCTCTCAGATTCATTTAGTTTTATAGCACCACTCAGACCAGTGTAAGGTGTCGGAGCACTTTCCATCACACACATATTGCACAGAGACTATCATATGTGTGTAAATCAGTGTATAGGAAATGTTACATCAGACAGGACAACAAGGTGTAGTGTAGGAGTGACATGTCATCGATATCGGTAGGCAATATAGTTTAAGAATCCTTATTCTGGAAAAGCACAAATTTAGAATTTAAAATGTAACATCATTGTTAGGGGTTCTCTTTAATAATATGAATTGTTGTCTATCCATATGATCCCTTTTGGCAAGATTAGGATGATGAAAGCCTGGGCAAAAAAATATATATAGCCCTAACATATACCTAGCACTTTGCATGCAGCTCTTTGATGACTTAATAGCTCAATGTTTTATATTAGGATTTTGACTTATAAAAGACAAGTTACAAAAGGAGCTCTCTTACAGAAGCAGTAACCCACTGACCTGTTTACATTATATGAACTTTGTTATCTGCATAGTACACGTTCTTAGCAGCAGGCATTTTAACCCCCTGCGCTACCTTAGGATGAGTCAAAACTTCCACTAGACAAACATCTGGTCTCTTTCCAGGAAGATGATTAATCACCAGAGTTATCTTGACATTTTAATTGATGCCTGGAAATTGCTGGAGGCCAGGAATGGCAGCAAGTGGTTAAAATATAATATACTTGCAAAAACGACGCCCCCACCCCAAGGCAGCGCCCTTGTGCAGTGGCACCGATCGCACCGCCCTAGAGCCGGCCCTGACCCAAATACAGCAATAAACAACAGAAGAGGACCAGTCAACCTTTGCAAAGGTCCCTCTGCTGTGTGGCAAAGTGCATCGTTGCATTTTTAGTAACTTATTATCTGTTTGCGCTAGAAACAATTTTATTTGCTAAACTCTGCAGATTGTTCAGCAGATGATGGATTATATGGCAAATGCAGAAAATCCATAAGTATTCAGAAACTGCTACAACTGTAAAATTGCATAATTCCAGTGGCCCTGCTCATAATCTGCAAAAGTTTTACGATGGTACAACGTAGGTAATGACTTCGCATGTCTTTGTCACGCATTTTTAAGCACTCATGTTTTTACTTCGAATAGGCATATACAACTCATGCCAATTCCATGCATTGTTTTTCAATTTAAAACCAATGTATGTGTGTGGGGAGATCCCCCACCCCCCCAACTTACCTTAAATGCATGGTATTGGTATGCATTGTAAATGCATATTCGCGGTAAAAATATGTGTGCTAAAAAATGCGTGGTAAAGGCACAAGAGGTCAAAACCTCATTGTAAAGGCAGTTTCCCATCTGTAAATGCTTAGGAAAACTCCAAGTACTAAAATCCTTTGCAGTGGTCTTTCTAATTTCCTAATGAAATTGACAAGTGTGAGAGAGAATCAGACGTTTTAATCACATTTGTAATTCTATAATTTTATACACACTGGTTATGAGCTTTTGCACACTCTACCGGTTATGGTGTGAAGCCAAGGGAAATGACTATAGAGCTGATTCATTCACTGGGAAAAGTTATGTCCCATGCCATACATCTGATCTGTTTATTATAAAAAGACATGACAAAGGCAGTAGGCCTAGCTTGATTATTGTGAAAAACATGTTTTAAAGCCAATAGGCCTATATTGGGGATTGTTATAGTACTTACATGGAATTTCACAGAATACTGTAGTAGGCAAGGGTTTTGGTATTCGTGACTTATTCGAATAAACTGTGGGCATCAAAGATTTGCACTAAAATATTCCTTGTTAGGCCTTCTTAGGGGCGATTTAAAACAATTTCCAGACAACTTTAATTTTGTATATGTTTCCAAGTTTACTGATGGTTTGCTTGTAGTAAAGTTTATGCACAGTACAGTTAGCCTGCCTCTATTACAGTGATGAGCCAATGGCAAATGCTATGGACCCGATTGTTTCAATGGGAAAAGTTATTTCATATGTCATAGGTCTGATCTATCTCTTATGAAAAGTTCTGACATAGGTTATAGGCCATATTTATTTATTATGAACCACACCTGTGAAAGCCAGTAGGCCTTTAAGGCTGCATAAGTAATTTGTGACATGAAATCTGACAGAATAATTTTTAGGCAAGACACGATTTGCACTGCAATAATTCTTTCTAGAATCTCTTCAGAAGGTTTGACAATCTTAATTGTCTGCCAGGATCTTGAAAAAACATATATACCGCTGCTATATATACCAATGGTATATAAACAACTTCAGTCATTGACTCTCTTGCCCTGTGAGTGACATTTGTCTGGCCACATGTGCACAGCCACCTGAAAATTAGTGTATTTAAGTGCCGAGGCTGGTGGGCCAGTCCTTTAGTTCTTCATGTTCGAGTTATATTGCCCTTTCATTTCTTTCCCTCTTCTCTTTATTTTCATGATTAAAGCGTGCTACACCTCCAAATACAGTTCTAACTTGTTGCTTGCTTTCCGATCAATGCAGTGTACTGCAGCATGCACAGCCACTGGATCTAAACCAACTGACCACCATGGAGAATATTGTCCATAGAGTTTCATTGCTTTTAACATTGCAAAAAGGTCAACATGTTGGTTCCAAACGTGGCAATGAGATGCAACTATAAAACAATACACTATGAACAGTACCATTGCAAGATGACCACGTGCTGGTTTGTTTAATTTTGTTACTGCGAGCATATGTCTGTCATATTTAGGAAATATTACATTTTATTTTTTCTGTTTTCATTCTTTGAATTTACTGTTGCTGAGTTTGTCCATGCATTTTATTGTGGTTGTGTAAATGAGTGAATATAAGAGTTACTCAGTGATGAATAGATGCATGAGTAACAAAATGCATGTATGATAACTTATTTTGTACCTAAACTCATCACTGACTAAGGAGGTACTTTTATATATAAGCCAGACCTATTGACATTACCAGTGCTTATCCACCTTCCAGTGGTAGCTAGTCAATTTTCCTAGTTGCACATCTCATTACTCAATTGCTCACACAAGCTAGAAATGTGTGCACGCAAACATTCTGTTACTGCACACGAGGAAGAATAATTAGAGTGAACATTGCTCTGGAACACTATCTCTTCTGAGACGTTTTGTTAGCCTAAGTGTCGGTTGATCAGATTCTCCGTTCGTTTCCTATGTCTTTCATTTTCACATGTTTTATTCAATGTTGTCCTAAGTTCTTTGATTGCATTTTCATTTGTACTGAGTCAAGTACCTACCAACTTTATATCTTTTGTTCGTTGTGATATCTTGAGGGACATTTCAGCTGAGACCTCCTGCAGTTGGAAAAAGTCTTACTTAGATTTTCTTGAAGTACTTCATGGCAGCAAAGTAATCTTCCTTTGTTAGGGGTGACTGTTCTGACTTTTTTGAAGCAGCAGTTCAGCACTTTGCAGATTGTACTAGACCCTAAGGGCATAGTGAAGCCCCCGCTTTACCCACTTCAGTTGGGATAAGAACAATTTGTTTTTTTATTGCCATTATTGTCTTATCAGTAATATACAGGTCACAAGCTAAAAGCAGAAGCAAATAAATATTAAAGGAAAGAAGACACATAGCAATGATGTAGGATCGGACAAAGGGGAGCCAACGGGGTTAACTTTGTGACAGAAAGAAATAACAAGTATTGAAAATGCAATCGGTCTTGCATTTTTTGGAGTTAGAGCTATTGGCATTGTAAATTGCAATGTGTTTTACCTATGTGTTACGGAATGTATGTATGTGGTGTGTAGTGGAATTGTGTGTTGCACTGGATTAGATAGTTGTGTAAATGTGTCGCATGGAATTGTGTGGCGTGGATTGGATTTGTGTAGTGGAATTATGTGGAATGGTGTGCTGTGGAATTATATGGGTAGTAAATACATGGTATTGAGTATACTGGAATTATGTGGAGTGGCATTGTGTGTTATGGACTGTAAATATGTGGAATGGTATTTTGTGTTTTGGAGTGGTATGTAGTGGAGTTTAATTATATGGCATGCTGTTGAATTTTGTGGCACGATGTGGAATTGTGTGGTGTAGATTAGATGTTTGTGGTGTGTTGTTTAATTGTGTTGCATTATGTGGTTTGATGTCAAATTATGTGGTGTGGATTACAAATGTGTGGAGTTGAATTGTATGTTGTGGAACTGTGGGAATAGCTTTCTTGTTAGGAGATGAAAAAGTAGGAGCTAAACTTCAGATCTGTGTGTTTGGGTGTTAAAAAAGAAAGAGGTTAGAGCTATTGGCGTTGCAAATATCTGTTACCTATATTTATGGATTGGAGTGGATGTATGTGGTGTGTAGTGGAATTATGTGGCTTGGATTGGAATTATTAGTTGTAGCATTGTGTGGCATGGAATTATGTGTTGTAGAGTGGAGTTGTGTAATGGAATTATGTGGCATGGTATCAGTTTTATCATGTGGATAGTAATTATGTGTTTTTGAGTGTATTGGATTTATGTGGAGTTGGATTGTGTGTATGGATAGTAATTATCATGAAAGGTATTTTGTGTTGTAGAGTGCTATGTAGTGGAGTTTAATTACATGGTGTGTTGTTTTATTTTATGGTATGATGTTGAATTATGTGTTGTAATTTGGATATATGTGGTGTGCAGTGGATTTGAGTTGCGGGGTGGAGTATTTTATTTTAATTATATGGCGTGGAATGGATTTGTGTGGAGTTGAATTGTGTGGCATGAAACAGTGTGGTATAGGGTTAAATTATGTTGAGTGTTCTTACGTGGCATGGTGTGGAGTGTTCTTATGTGTATTGTTATGTGGTATAGAGTGGATTGGTGTGGGGTGTATTTATGTGGTATGGAGTAGTGTGTAGTTAGGTGGAGTTGAATTATGTGTGTTGAGTTGTATTATGTGGATTGCAATTGTGTTGAGTGGTCTGGTTGTATGGATTGGCGTTGTATTGAGTTGTGTTGCGTAGAGTAGAGTGGTGTGGCGTAAAGTGGAGTGCAGTTGTGTAGCATTGTATAGAGTGCAGTTGGCTGGAGTAGTGGTGCACAGAGCAGAGTGGCATTGTGTGGAGAGGAGTGGGGTTGTGTGAAGTGGTGTTGTGTAGGGTGGAGTGGCATTGCAAGCAGTGGCATTGCTTGGGTGGCGCTGTATTGATAGACACTGCACGGAGTGGTGTGGCACAGCAGTTGTAAAGAGTGGGTAGGCATTGCTTGCAGTGGAGTGCAGTTGTGTGGAATGGCGTTGAGTGGAGGGGCGTAGAGTGACATTGTGTGGAGTGGCGTTGTTTGGAGTGGCATAGAGTGAAGTGGTGTCGAGCAGAGTGGTGCTGCATGGACTGGCATTGTATTGAGTGGTGTTGCGTGTAGTAGCATTGCGTAGAGCTGAGTGGCGTGGTGCAGAGTGGAGTGTAGTTGTGTAGAGTAGAGTGCCGTGGCATGGAGTAAAGCCGAGTGGTGCATTGTAAAACCGAGTGGCGCAGAGTAAAGCCAAGTGGCACAGAGTAAAGCCAAGTGGCGCGGAGTAAAGCAGAGTGGAGAGGAGTAAAGCAGAGCAGAGTAAACCAGAATGAAGTGGTGTGGAGTAAAGCAGAGTGGCATGGAGTAAAGCAGAGAGGTGTGGAGTAAAGCGAGTGGTGTGAAGAAAAGCAAAGTGGAGTGGAATAAGGCAGAGTGGAGTAGAGTAAAGCAGAGTGGAGTGGTGTAAAGCAGAGTGGAGTGGTGTAAAGCAGAGTGCATTGAGTGGAAATTTACTCACAAGTGCTCGGTAACCTCTCCCACCTCGCCTGCCATGGTGAACAGCAGGTTTCTGGGCTTGTGAAACTGTTTCCAAACCCTTTCATCTGTGAAGTCAGCTTGTCGCTGTTGGCTGCAATAAGATGCAAGGTTAAAAAAATAAAAAGTGCACACACACACACACACAACAATCGACAACATGCAAGCCCTCATCCCCAATCCCAGATTTACTCAAGATATCTCATGCTCCTTTGCCTCGTATGGTGCTGGCCGCTTTTTCCCCTAATGCTTCCCTCCCAAAAGCCTTCAGCTTATTCTATCACACACCTACAACCTTAGCTACCAGACCTATAAAACCTGTCCCAACAGACATATTTACTTTGTTAGAAACATTACCGCACATTTGCTTTAAGTTGCCAACAGCTTGTGTAGTATGGCAAAATGCAACTTCTGTATTTTTCAGTGACATTGTCAAAAAAAGTGAATTGACGTCACACTACAATTATTAAAATGAAAGCTTCACCATACCAAAACATAAAACGGGATCCAAAGCCACTAGGACTCACCGACTCTCCTTGAAGACTCAAAAAGTTGAAAAGCTTTATCTCCTATGCTGACTCCCCAATTACTCACCAGGAGGTGGCGGGGGGGCACTATTACGAGTACGTAAATATGTCCAAACAAACTCCACCAAAACTGTTAACAGCGCATATTAATACTGTCCCAGAAGGCTGTAACGTCAACCACATGCGCATTGATTTTTATTAGTCAATTTAGATGTTATTCATACCCTAATGATTTTGCATTGTCTGAGACAAAGGTAATCAAATTGTATAACTCCACTTCGGAAAGCTATTGAGAGCACCATGTGCGACAAGCCCCTCTACTCAGGGCTGCAGAACGATTGATACGCTTACCCAAACAGACACTGAAGTCTGCCTTCCATAGATCATAGGGGCACATTCTCAAGAACGTGTGATAACTACCGCAAAATTAGCTTAATGCAACTCTTCACAACGCAGTTTATCGCAGGAAAATAACGCAGTGTTAACGTGGTATTCCCAACACAGCGGTACCATGCGATAGTCTCACGATAACGTGTCAAATTAACGAGTTAAAAACAACGCGACGCCGCAAAAATGCAAAACACAAACACGAAAATAGTAGCGATGACACCAATTGCGATACAAAAATCAGCAAAAACCAGCCACAGGCTAGCAATTCCCACGCGTCATGCGGGAAAATGCACTATAAAAGTAGAAAAAAAAAATCCAAACAAAATCCAAACAACAGCGAAGCACAATGGAGATAGCCGGAGCAAGTACAGAGGACAACCAGAACCCCACAAGCCCCCCGGGGGACCAGCCTGGGACCTCGTGGTTAGGGAAGGGCAAGGACAAGAAGAGTAGGAAGAAGCGGTTCAGTCCGCAGGAAAAGAGGATCCTGATAATGGAGGTGGTGGAACACCATCAACTACTGTTCGTCACCTCCACTGTGACACTGGTAACAAAAAATGGAATATGGCAGACCATCATGGACAAGGTGAATGCAGTCGGAGTGCTGAAGAGGACAATGGAAGAGGTCAAGAGGCGCTGGAATGATTTGAAGCGCAAAACCAAGCAGAAACTCACAAACAACCAGAAGGCAGCAATGCAGACTGGAGGTGGGAGTCCAGCGCCACAGGAGGAGCTGGACGAGATGGAGGAAATGGTGTCCACAGTCATCAGTGGGGAGACGGTGGCAGGAGTTGGGGGCCCGGACACTGCTCAACATGACTGGACACAACAGCAACAGGGTGAGTAACGACCAGGGACTGGGGAGACGGGGGGAAGATTGGCACAGTGGCACATATGCACAATTAAGCATAGCACATCTGCGGACAAACCATGCCCCAGACCCCCAACTTCTACCAAGAGACCAAGGCACCCAAGTATGCAACATCTCAGCACTGTATAAGCACAGAAGCCAGAGGCACACCGCATGTAAGGGACAAGGGGCAGCTAAAGCAGAGCTGCAGGGGCCACTCCCCCAAAATGCGGCACACACACATTACATGCAGAGCACATCAACATTGACAACGACGTGGTACAAACCGCAACACCTCCACAACAGAACAGAGGACACAACTGGTGCCGCATGTGCGTAGAAACTGGCCAATCACAATTTGGCATTGCAGGGAAATGTGAGTTGACAATGTACAAGTACAAACACACATCCGTGATGTTGTCAGAATGTCCACTGTCCCGAATCAAATTGTCAGCTCCCCCCAAACAGTCACAATGTTCACTGTCATGCAGTCTGAATGTAAACATGTACAATGCATCAACATACATGTGAACACAATGTTAAACTGCATCTCACCTTCACATTGCAGGGGGTAATCCAACACCTCCTGCAGAGCAGGCCGAACCTCTTTTCTTTGATGATTAAGAGGACCACCACACCTTCGACTCCGATGCCCTCCAACAGCTCCTGGAGAGCCTCTGCAGCCCACCTCCAGGAGCAGGGCAGCCCAGCTGCTATGAGGAGAACCCACCCCTTGCACAGAACACAGCAGGCAGCACCCACCCCCACGGCTGCCTCCCAGGACCTCCACGACGAACACATGGCCTTCCAACGCCGTGTGTTGGGGTGCCAGGAGAAGCTGGCTGAGCAGGTGCAGGTGGGGTTCGACCGCATGTCAGCCAAACTAGACACCATACGTGGGTGTCTAAGTCGCATCAGGGACCACTCACAGTCCCTAACGGACACCCACAGTCCCCTCCATGCTCTCCAAGAACCACAGCTGACATTGTTAGGGTCCTGACTCAGCGACAAGAATTACAGTCTAGTCAGAGTGCCTCCGGCGATCTCGCCCGGGTGTTGGGACACATGTGAAGGATCATGGAGAACATGGAGTGGACGCAGGCGGAAAGAGCGGCTGCCACGGCTGCACACCAACGAGAGGTAGCTGGGTCCCTCAATGCCCTAAAGATCCTCCTCATGGCAGTGCTGCCACAAGGCCTGGTGCTGATGCATGCTGCTGCTACCACCCCATCCACATCTCCGGCCCCTGATGTGTCAGTGCCACACAGTGCGGCCGACATTCCACCTCCGGCCCCTGAGGTGTCACTGCCACACAGTGCTGGAGACAGAACACCACCACTCACGTGAGGCACATGCAACAGCAGAGGACGAAGATGCGGATGAATCTGCCTTTGTGGTCAGAAGGACGCAGTAGCATTCCTCTCCGCCATGTGCCCTGTTTCTGCTTGGTTCTGCCCTTTGCATCATCACCTTCCACTGTCCCCCGATGCACTCTACGACACTCACCTTGGACCTCGACATGGACTGTCATATTCTGTTTGGTCACCAATGACACAGCTATCAGACTGCGGACTGAACTCCTCCTCTTCTGATGTACTTGTCATTCTCTGAAGGACTCTGGCTGGCCCTCCACAGGCCAACAATGTAAAGTGGGGTTTGCATGGCCCTGTACTGCTCCAGTTGCAACACTCCACTGAATGTGCAATAAACATTCATATTCACACAGATGTGTCATGTCTAGGATCTTTCAAGTATGGATGAATGTAGGATCAGAGGTTCCCCCTTACGTCCATGTTGCTCATGTTGTGGGACTTGGGTCACAGGGTGGCACATTGCCCATTGCGGCCCAGGTGGCACAGACACTACTACGGAGACACACGCATTAGTTACTTCCTTGTCCAGCCCAGGACGGAAACACGCCCAGAGCCCCGGGGTCATTGTTCACACCCTTACGCTGGACTGGCATACTCCAGGACAGCCCACTTCGCTTACGCTCACAGGGGGGGACAAAAACGCTACATGTCCCAGGTCTTCCCTGTAGGGATCTGCTGCTCACAGGTCTAGTTGTCAGCATGCCACAGCCACTCCCTCACGGCTGGTTTACACCCACACCACACCCATCCAGCACAGGCGTCACAGGACATGTGACCCTGCCAATAAAAAGGGCCTGGCGCACGTGCTGGATGCCATTTCCACTCTCTAACTGGGTGTCTCCGTGTGGTTATCATTTATACATGAGGGCCTAGGGCCCTGCCACCTTACATTGCCCAGAGCTGGGGGTGACATGATGGCGTCCGCACCACAAGACTCAATCATAAAGGGTCCATGGCTAGCGGTGCACAGACTTGGTGGCACCGCATACACTGCGGCAGGCACAGGCACACTGCCATGGGACGGTGTCTTGCGGTGCAACCAGGTAGGGGCACCTAAAGTGCTGAGCGGGTGTGCAGCCTGCGATGATGCGCCGTCCTGGCGGTCCGGTCTGGGAAAGATTAGTGTGAGCCTTACTGGACCGCAGTGTAGGCCTGAGCCAGCGGGCAGTGCGGGCCTCCTGCCACGTGGCGTTGCCTCGCGGTTCACAGAGTTAGTGGCACCTCCAGAGCTGAGCGGGTGTGCAGCCTGCGATGATGCCGTGTGCACTGATATGGTCTCTGCCATTGCGAAATAAAGACTCAGAATCAAGTGTGTGACCTGGTGGCCCGCGGTGCGGGGCTGCATGATGTGGAGGGTGCCATGGTCGTGGGCCCCGGGCTTGGAGCTCCCACCGGCACATGGTGGGCCCTCTTGGAGACACACCAGTGGCGGAAGGTGAGCAGTGAGGCCTGGTTGCGCAGAGGCGGCGCAATTTCCGCTGGGCGGCGGGAGGGGCTGAGTGCAGCAGCCTGTGTGCGCAGGGGCTGGCAAGCAATGATGGCGTGTGCAACTGTATGTACTCTGTCATTCATGTCTTTGGAAACTGTTTCAGATAAGGGACCTGGGGGACTGCAGTGTATACCTGCACATGGTTGGAGACACACCGGTGGCAGCAGGTGAGCAGTGAGGCCTGGGTCCGCAGTGTCGGCACTCTCTCTCCCTCTCTTTCTCTCTCCCTCTCTCCCTCTCTCCCTCTCTTTCTCTCTCCCTCTCTTTCTATCTCCCTCTCTCTTTCTCTCTCACTCTCACTCTCTCTTTCTCTCTCTCTTTCTCTCTCTCTCACTCTCTCCCTCTCTCTCTCTCTCTCCCTCTCTCTCTCTCTCTCTCTCTCTTTCACTCCGTCACTCTCTCCCTCTCGCTCTCTCTTTCGCTCTCTCTCTCTGTACTTTGATGAGCACATGACACACCTGCTTATCTAGATTTTGGTCTTGCAGGCTGTGACTTACAGAATGTCCTGAGAAGAGCCGCCATAATTCTTCAGAATTGTTGTTTTGGGTTTATTCTGTAATAAACGTATTATTTGGATATTATGAGATGAATGTATGATTTCCCTTTTTCTGACCACACATGTATGTTAGGTGCTGTGATTGTGCGACTTCAGGCAAATTGTTTGGTTCATGATTTCGTAGAGTTGATGTGCAATATCTTTATCCAAAGGGGGGGGGTGGGGTCCTTGGGGTGGTGGCGGTGGGTGTTGTTACCCTATTGGGGCTCCGGCCTGCATGATCAGTCGCTCCAGGGCATCTGTTGTTCATCATGTGTGGCTATGGGCTGTGCTCCCTTGTCTGGTGCCGGTTGCCGTCCGACTTTACACCAGGTAAGAGCAGGTGTTAAAATCGTGCTGCTAACGCACATTATCACATGTTTTGTGATCTTATCGCTGATCTGGCTGGTTGTTGAGAATGTTGTGGAGTGGTGTTGTCGTGGCT
This sequence comes from Triturus cristatus, assembly GCF_964204655.1. Taxonomy (NCBI): domain Eukaryota; kingdom Metazoa; phylum Chordata; class Amphibia; order Caudata; family Salamandridae; genus Triturus; species Triturus cristatus. The sequence continues at coordinate 166,382,721 of NC_140595.1, read as the reverse complement.
TTTTGCACAGGAACGCCTACTCTGCATATCATTAGCGTTAGTTGCCGGGATCATCTGGGGCCATGTTTTTTGCAACTGCTATCGAAGGTAAACTGGTGATATGGGCTGTTAGCACCAGCTTGTGAATGGGGCGATACATTTATTGCGACTTTGGCTGCGATAAAGTGCTGATAACTCAGAGATAGATCCTTGAGAATATGCCCCATAGTGTTTCCCAGGACTACCTCAATACTCTGCAACATCGACCTCAAAATACTCACACCTTCATGGTCCCAGAGAGGTACTCATTACCTAACCTCACTCACTTTTGTGTTCACTTATACTGCTTTGACCAGAAACGCTAGTGTGCGCACATTCTCGACTGAAGGATGTGAGAACATTTTTTGGCCAATCAATGCCAAAGCCAATCAGTAACTAGGAGTGGGAGTGACAACTTGGCCAAGTCACAGAGGCCACGGAACCAGACAATAATTTTAGGCATTGGGATACAGGTTGTGAGAGGCTGGCTTAGTATATGGTGCTCACTTTGGTAACTGTAGCACCCTGCACTAATCCAGACAACCCTTACGGGGATTTTAGTGGTCTTAGATAACCATAGAAAGCTATCTAAGTGGTACCTGTGGATAGCAGCCTTCATGCTTAGTCCAGAAGGAGTGTAAAGCAGCTTGTTTTACCAGTACTTAATCTTATGGTATAGGTTAAGTGTAGTTATAAAAATATGTTTTTTATTACAAACACTCACTAACGCATTGTATTATCTCCTACCCAGAGATACAAACTCTATATATACAATACTTAGAAAATAGAGCACGTAAGTAGCACAAATATACAATGGTCTCCTGGGGGAGCCCAAACCATATACTAAAATAGTGTAATATGAACCACGACCAAAAACAAGAGTGGACCCACAAGACATTGATGAGCCAGGGACCCAAGGAACCAACCAAGTTGAGTATCTAGGAACCGCATGGAGGTCATGTGCAGAGTGGGAACAAGACTGTGTGCTCAATGTTAGTCAATAGGTAAGTTGCGTTGCAGTTTTAAAGAAAACTGACCCTTCCCAGCAGACACTGAAGACACCCCATGGAAGATGGAAGGTTGGAGAGTCATCCCATCTGTGGATGCCCCAGGAACTAGGATACCTACACCAGAGAAGCCGGGTGCATAGGTGTGAAGTGACGTCAGAAAGAGGCGTAGACCACAATGGAGGACTTCAGGAAAGATGCTGCTGGAGAAGAAGACGAAGGAGTCTAATGGAACCCAAAGGTGAATTCAAGGTGAGAAGAACCTGCAAGCAGAGGAGACGGAGTCTATACCACTCAGGAGTGACCAGGAGGCATGGAAGACGAATGTCCACTGATGTCGGATAGTTTGAAGGTGCCCTTGAAATTGCAGCTGTGCGGACCAGGTGACGCTGTGGAAGACCGGGAGCCCTTTACAAGCTGCCCCACATCGGATCTCGAGAGCCAGGAGATCAGTGCCCGGCTGGGTCACCAACAAGCCTTGGCAGCAGCAAGCAACAAAGTAGATGAAAAAGATGCAGTGTCAGGACCAGCAAGGTCCAAGTGACTCACCACTAGCAGGTAAGTCGGAGCAGACCCTGAGCAAGCAGTGGAGCCCACTGGAGCCAAGAAAGACCCTAAAAGGGACCCACGGGCCAGAGGCACAGGAGTCGCAAGAGGGCCTCGAGCAGCTCACCAATGTAGAACGCCCACGGTGCAGAGGAAGCGGTGAGGGTGAAGATTTGGCTGCAGGAGTTGCTTGAGGTTGGAGCTTCTTGGAGCCCAAAGACCTCTGGAGGAGTCAATAAGCCTTGGCAATGGCAAGTCGACAAGGTGCGCAGGGGTTCTGTTCCAGCGGTTCCGGCGAGGGATACTGGCCTCAAATTCGGTCGGAAGCCCACTGCATGCCTCAAGGGAGTTGTAGGACCACCACCTGTGTTGCTGAGCCTTTAGGAGTCTGTGGGAGCCCAGTATTAGAATACTGATCAGCTGCGTTGCGGTGTCTGCAGATGTAGGGGAATGACTCCTTCACTCCAAGGGATATTCCTTCAGGTGTCTTCGATGTCCACAGGCCTGGTGAAGAACCTGTATGGAGCACGGGCACAAACATTGAAGAAGACCAGCAGGATGACGAGACCAGGAGCAGCAGGAATCTTCCCTGTTGTGATGTATGTTACCAAAACGAAGTCCATCGAAGTTCAGTGTGTCCAGACGGTCAAAGTTGAAGTGGCGTATGATCTGAATCTTGTCCCACAATGAATCTAGGGATCTACCCACAGATAAGCCCTTAAGTACCCTAAGGAGAGGGTTGGGACGATTCAGGGGTCCCTCCTAGAGGAGGGTCTGGACAGTGTGGGGGATACTCCCATGTCCTTTGTCCAGTTTCATTCCAGAGCAGGAGCCAGCGGCTCCCTGAACTGGTTTGAACTGGAGCATGCAAGGAGGGCACCAAATGTGCCCTTCAAGCAGTATCAGTGGCACTGGGAAGCGCCACCACCCTGCCCCAATACACTAAATCCTGTCTGGGAGGTGGTCAAACCTCCCATGAGACAGGATATCTATTGTTCTGCCTTCCCCTGCTCAAGCTTGGCTCAGCAGCAGGAGGGCACTGAGGGCCAACCAGGAGGAGCTTTACAGTACATAGAATCATACCCCCCACTGTATGGTGTGGGAGGTATGATTCCAACATGTTTGATACCAAACATGACAGGGTTTGATACAGCCAATTTAGAGATGGTGATCGCATAATGATTCATGGCCTCTCGATGTGTCATAATGGCTGATGCACTTACAACCTGGGAGAATAGACTCCAAAGGTTGTAGGGGTGCCCTGCTCGTGCAACAACAGCCTCCCACTGAGGACCAAGCACCCTTCCTGCAGGATTGAAATGCCTACTTTAGGTGTGACTTATAGGTTTTAAGTGCAGTGACCTCAGATATAGGGAAACTTATATCTGTCGTAAGTGGTGCTAGCACCAGCTTACAGGCTGCAATGGCAGAAACGGAGTCACAATTTGGGTGGTCTCCCGTAGGTGGCATAATACATGCTTCAGCCCATGGGAGACCCTTTACCTATGCCCTGGGGACATTAGTACCACATACACGGGACTTACGGGGGTACACCAGTAACCAATCTGGAGTGTACCTAATTACTCACCATGTCCAATTTAGGGAAGAAGCCCAGAGACTGGGGTCCATATTAGCAGGATCCCAGTCAGACTAGTCAGAAAAACATAATGACACCACAAAAAAGTGGGGGTGACCATAAAACAGACCCTACTTTCCTACACCGGTTGTAAACCAACCAGAAATCAGAACAGAAAACAGTCATGCTATTCGAAGACAATAGAACATTTCTGATTGTGTACCATTTTTATTTTTGGGACCCCCTTAAAATTCAGTGCGAGTCATGAGAACGTAGTGAGATCACCCTGCCTCCTAATTTCCAAACTTGTCTGTGTAGAAAGTCCCTAGCAGACAAACTTTGAGCTCGTGGGAGCCAACCAGAGCCTGAGGCTGGTAAAATGGAAGGGAGGGGGAAAGGAAATATCTGTGCCTAGCCCGTCCACCAGATTGCATTTAGCAGTCTAATTTAGAGTCCACCTGGATAGAGGCAGACCAAGTGGAATAGTGGAGTAAGAGTGGTATGTATTATTGGTCTCCAAGGTTTGGTAGTGGAGCATCCTAGTACGGATTGCTGGTATTTTTAAAAAATGGACACACTGTTCCTGTTGTGGCATGGCATGCCATGTCACTTGGACCCCCCCGAGCCTCAGCCCTTGGTGCATCACGGCCGGCGAGAAGAACCGTGCATGCAAGTGAAAAAACGGCATGGGGTGATTTTACAAAAAAAAATTGTTTATTAAAGTGAATAGGGCAAGCCGTGTCTAAAGAAAGGGGTGCAGCCGCCATTAAAGTGAAATCGCAGCATGGTGCGCTTTAAAAAAAAAAAGACTTTGTATCTTAAAGTAAATACGACCAGCCTATATAAAGAAAGGTGTGGGGCTGCAAGGCTTTCCCTGCTGTTTAAAACAAGAAGAGGTTGTGGGACAGCATGTCCTGCCTGCAATGGCAGGCATGAGAAGTCATTTATGAAAATAATGCTCCGAGGCTGTAATTAAAACCTACAGAGTAACAACACATGAAAAGGCAGTACTCAGGAGGGACTACTAAACCTATTGACCAATGAAAAGCCCCCATTTACAAATGACAGTGACAGAAGCCAATTAAAAAGATGGGCGGAAAGTGGGTGGAGCTTCAAGTCCATTCCTGAATACAGCATGGCTGAAAGAGACAGCGCAAGAGCTGCCTTGGCGAGACCTAAAAATGATGGCAATGACTAAAATAAGTGAGTGCTTAATGGAGTGGGAGAACAAGAAAGAGAAAAGGAAATTAATGCAAAGAAAGAAAACTGGTCAGAAAGAAAAGAAGGTCAGCTGAAAAAAGGCAAAAATGAAGAAAGGGAAGAAAGGAAGGTGGAAAGAGAAAAAGAAAGAGAAAGAAGGGGTGAAGAGAGAAAAAATAGGGGGAAGAAAGAAAAAGAAAGAAGGGTGGCAGGAAGTGAAGGAAGTAACAATGAAATGATAAAGAAAAACAGAAAGAGGGAAAGAAAGAAAAAAACAGGAAAAAAAATGAAATACTGTAAAAGAAATATAGGAAGAAGGAATGAGAGACAGAAGAAGAAAGGAAAGAAGAATAGAAGTAAATTAAAAAAAAAGGCACAATGAAAAGAAGGGGAGAAAGAATGATAGGAAGATAATAAGGAATAAAAGAATGAACGAGGAAAGAGACGAGGGAAGCAAAGATGGGGAGAAAGAAGGTCAGAAAGGTAGCAAGAGGGCAAGTAATGAACAGGAGGAAAGCAAGATAATAAATGGGAATTAAAAGAGAGTGGGAAGAATGAAAACTATAACATAGAAAAGAAAGAAAAGAAGAAAGGTGTAAAGATAGAAGGTATGAATAAATGACAGAGAGAAACAGAAGGAACAGATGAATAATGAACAAAAAGAAAGAAAGACCATAAAAAAGGATAGCGTAAATGTAAGAAGGCATGGAAAAAAGATGGAAGAAACAAGGAAATGTTGGTATACATGCAACTGTTAGGCCAAATTCTTTTAAAATTCTGTTGTAAAAGCATACATTTGCACTATTTACTCCACGGAAGAGAGTGGGAGAATTCTCACAGGCTTTCATTGAAATAGTTGGGATCCCTCACTTTGCTTCCATGTTAAGTGTCGTAGTTCAAAGTGGGGGGCATTTTATTTTTCTGGATAGTCCCTTGCTAGACACCCACTGTTGGTTTCAGCTTTCAATGTTCATACCTTCAGTCTTTTATATTGTGGGGGCGCTTGTCCATTTCTGCTTTTCTGTTGTGCCCTAGCAGCCAATTCATATTCCAGGGTCTGCTCTTCTCCCGAGGGTGCAGTTTTATTCAAGATCACTCTTCTGAGCTGAAAGCCCCTTCTTCTTTTTTCCCCTTTTCTAGGCAGGTGCTCCGCCACTGATCTTTTTGCGGCTTCCCTGGTTTGTAACAGTCTTGTGCACTCCAGAGGTTTTTATTGCTGAAGAGTCCTTGGTGCGGTCGGGGCTAGTGTGCCCCACTGGCCCCCCACCACTAGACTGCTTCCGAGCTGCAACCTCGGGTGTCCCGTACTTCTCCTGTCCACTGGTACTCACTGTGAGGTTAACATCAGGTCAATCCCCGGTGTAGCCATGTTTTCTGGGTTCTTCATAGAGGACTTCCCATGCAGCTCAGTGCCGCCTCACTCCACCCAGCTAACGCAACACAGCTAATGCCCACCAGCACCACCAATCAGAGCACGCCGCTCCTCTCCCATCTTATGCTGTTCACTGTGCTGTCACTAATCAGTGGCGACTCACTTCCCAGGTCTGTGTCTTTCCACAGCCTTGAATCATTCAATTCGTTTTTTAAGCCCTGTTTGGGCATGAGCTCACCATTGAGGCATCTTTATTGCCCTGCTTCAGGCCGTGCCACCTCTGGAGGAAATTTAAGGACAGCACTAAACAAGCTCATCCGCCCTGGAAAGCACTGTGCAGCTCTTCATTAATATCATGGTATAGCTATGAAAAGGGCTGCAGTGATGAGACTCCGGGGGTCAGTAAGGCCCTGAATGTTCTTTACTTGCTGGACCACTGACATAACGAGTCTAGAGGGGACAGCATGCTTAGGCTGCGTCTATGCACCCCTGTGTCATGTCTTGCACTGTGAAGTTTGATCCTTCCAGCGCTGAGCAAACCTAAATGGGCCAGTACTCTACACGATGTTGCCCTGGACACGTGTTTGTGATACCGTACCTGCACAGAGGACAAATATGTTATCCCACCTGTGAACAGCAGAGCTGTTGGCAGAGTATGCATTACTTATCCTTGCAGTAGTAATGAAGTCCAGACAGGTTGGTGTAGTTCAGGAAGATTTATTGTAGTTGGTTACAGGTTTTGTAGATCTGATAGATAAGTCCAGTACTGGTCCTGAACTAGCCCCACCAGGAGCAGCCAGCATGCTGCTCAGCCCATTCTCAACTGTGGCTTTTCACAGACTCCCAACATTCCGTAATACATCATCACAGAAACATTCCACCGGCTGAGCACGTGGTGGAAAATGGCATACCATAAACATAGACAGGAAAGCACCCCTGTGTCATGTCTTGCACTGGGAAGTTTGATCCTTCCAGCGCTGAGCAAACCTAAATGGGCCAGTACTCTACACGATGTTGCCCTGGACACGAGTTTATGATACCGTACCTGCACAGAGGACAAATATGTTATCCCACCTGTGAACATTCAGAGGAGAGCTGTTGGCAGAGTATGCATTACTTATCCCTACTTATATCAGAATATATATCTTTGCGTTGACTTTGCTTCTGGCATGACTTCTTATCTCACCATTCTAAGTGAGTAAAGAAGAGACAATTGACAAACCGAAGTATCAGCCCTTCATTTCAATTCAGTAGTATGTTTATTAGCGCTGTTATCTATTAAACCACAGAGAGAATTAGAGTTAAATCAGTTGCATAACACACAAAAACGTTTAATTTCCATTTTTTAAAATATCCCCCTGATGGGCATGTCAGGGATAAAATAACGTCTCTCTTCTGTGCTCCGGAATCAAGATCCCTGGAACCAAATTAACACTAGCGGATGGAGAAAGGGAGCTGAATGTTGAAGGGGATCCCCCTGCACCCAAGATGATGTGAGTTGGCAAAGAGGAACTCTGAAATGCTGCGCAGTCTATCTTTCTTCTGCAGGTGTTGCTCTGCCCAATTCAAGATGGTGGATGAAAGCAGAGAACGAAACCTGTGGGAGATGGCAGTAGTGTCTGGCTGACCTGATTCCTGGAGCCTGAGAAGTCGAAGGACCGGGTGAGGAGTCCTATGGACGGAATTCGACACTTTTGCTGGTGGTCAGTATTGTATTTTGGGCCTAGCGCTCACTGAACTGCTGGTGGGGGATGCGGGAGTCCTGGGCTGAGGGACTCCACCCCCTCTTAAAGACGAGCGGGCGTTTCTGAGCTCATCCCAGGGGGCACAGTCTCCAGACTAGCCTAGAGGAAGTCGGACTGTTGGACGGGACAGAGATCATACATGCCAACATTTTAGGACAGGGACGTGGGAGATTTGAAATAAAAAATCGGGAGAATGAAAATCCCCCATTGACTTCTATTGTAGAAAATGCAATTTCAGGCGGGAGACAGCTAAAATAAAGCCATTTTTGGCTTGAAAAATCAGCAGTCTCCTGCCTGAATCGGGTCTATTGGCATGTATGAGAGAGAGGCCCAGGCCCTAAGGCGTGAATGCAGCTGAGCCTAGCCGGTTGCTCTGAGGACGATGGCAGCGATCCCACTGTGTTGTAGTGGTGAAAGCACTAAGCAGCATGTCACAACTCCCGGCACAAGACTTAGGCTGCTGTGAGGCGGTTTGGTGGTTGCCGTTCTCCCATTGGTGAAAGTCCCGGGAGTTGGCTTTGGGGGGGGGGGGGGGGGGGGGGGGGAGGGGAGGGGAAACTTGATTTTACCATCTCCTGCATTAGGATGATCAAGCCAAAACACTACAGTAGGACGAGACATACAGTGAACTGTCCGGGGGCTTCCGTACTCGTGGTGGACCTGTCAAGTTCTCACCTGGGTCTTTTAGCAGGAGTGAAAGGAACCACGATGTGAGTTCCCAACTTCCAGTAGGACCAAAGAGACCCAACACAGTCAAAGTCAAAATTGGACCTCGGGCAAGAGAGGACGCTGGTGCCTGGTAGTGTCAATGGTTTGTTATTCTGGTCATCTGGCTTCCACGCACTTTTCTTTTCCTCTTTCAAGGAATCAAGAATAACACAATGAAAATCAATTCTTTAAGTACATTGGAAGTCTGCAAACTATTGCTAAGTACTGAATATACTATAAGGTACCTTATGTCCCTTCCTCCGTGTATCTAGAGAGTATCAGAGGTTCATGTTGCACAATGACTGAATCTAAAAGAAAGCAAAAGTTATGTAACTCTAATTTTTATTAACCTGATACGTAAATACTTGGTAGTGATTAATAGCCCACCTTAAATACTTTTGGTATGAGCGAGGAAGAAAAAAATACTTCATAGAGGAATCTTGCAGATGTCTGAAATAGCATTTACTTCTTTTATGTATCCATAGCTTTACATATATATATAAATGATGTATACTCGTGAAGTCATTCAACTTAATTACAACTTGCTCGGACATAAACCATAAATGCATATAAAACATTTAAAAAAAAATAATTCACTAAATCGTAGCATATCTGATTACGTTTTAAATTAAATATAAAGCGTTTAACTCAGAGTTTGCCTTAACTTTCAGGGTCCAAACTAGTATAAGCCTTCAAACAAAGAAAAATTAATAGGTAAGTCATTAACAGAAATTTTGCGCCATAGCACATTATCATACAGTATACTGCTGTCTAAAATCTTGAATTTTCCTTTGTTTTTGCTGCAAGAATGAATCAGAAGAACCCAACGTAATAGCGGACGACAGAGACCCAGAAGTCGAGGGCGCCGCAACAGGAATCCGGGGACGCTGCTCCGAAGAAACAGGTAAGTCTAACAGGAAGGGGGAACTCCGAGCAACTTTCTGTGATGCAGTGCATAGCTTCAAAAACTGTGCGCTCCACTACCTTCAAGGGACCACCACTAGCGACGTGAGTTTGGGTAGTCCCAACAGCAACGGTTAACCAACCTCTTCCCCAGACGCTGCTACTAAACTCCTCATAATAACATTGTTAGAATCCGGGTTCTCTGGTTGGCACAGGTAGGTACTTGTGACAAGCAGGGAACCTTTCCTCTAGTCAGGGTAAGGGGTTACACTCCTAAAATCACCCCTGCTCACCCTCTAGGTAGCTTGGCGCGAGCAGTCAAGGCTTATCTCAGAGCGTTATAGGTTAAGCATTTGTGAACACATACAGTAACCAAGTGACAACACTACAAATGGACACCACACAGGTTTTTATATTAAAAATAAGGATTCTTTATATAGAGTTACCACAAGACCATTTAACGACAAAAATACACAATACTGTTACTTTAGATGGTAGAAGTTTGCTTAGTTCTCTTAAGTTCTTAAATGAGACACTTTAAGTCAATGTACCTTAGATGCGACACGCAGGGCAACGAAAGTGTTGCAACAATGCTGATGCAATGAAGTTTTTGGTGCAAAGAAATAAAGACGTGAAGATCTTCCAGATGCGTTGCGCTTCTCCGATGTTGCGAGAAGGCTCGACTCAATGCGTCAGCTACAGCGGCGTCACCCCTTTACGCGATGCGACGACAGCGGCCTTGGCAGCGGCACTCTTCTCCGACGTTTGCGAGACGCTTCCGCTCGATGCGATGCTGTAGCGGCGTCACCCCTTTACGCGATGCGACGACAGCAGCTCCGATGGCGGCACGCTTCTCTGTGGATGCGAGGCGCTTTTCTTGATGCGGTGCAATGCGACAACTACGATGGCTGCGATGGCGACACACTTCTTCTTCGATGCAAGACTCTTCTCTTGATGCGGTGCAATGCGTTAGCTACGATGGCTGCGATGGCGACACGCTTCTTTGGCGTTGCGAGACACTTCCGGAATGATGCGAGACGCTCCGCTCGATGCGATGTTGCCGCGGCGACACCCTTTGCGAGATGCGACGACAGCAGCTCTGACGGCGGCACGCTTCTCCTTCCTGAGTCGCGCTTCCAGCTCCTTGCGACACGCAGTCCCTCAGAAGGCCCAACAACAGCAGCAGGCACTTCCAAAAGACTCTGGGGAGCTGGGGGGTGAAGTCCACTGGTCCTGGGACTTCGTTCAGGGAGCAAGCTCAGCACAAGCCCTTGGAGATCTTTTAAGCACAAGTTGAAATAAAGTCTTTGCAGTCTTTCTCCTCCTTTCAGCAGCAAGGCAACCACTGCAGGCCAATCCCCCAGATCAGTGACAGTACTCCTCCTTACAGCTTTCCCAGTTCCTTCTCCTCAGGCAGAGGTTCTTCTTGTCAAGCAGGATCTAATTTCTTGGGAGCAGGGTCCCAATACTTATACCCCTAATTCCTTTGTTCCTCTGGGGTAGAGGGGCCTTTGCCCAGTCCAAACCAGTTCTTGAGCACTTTGTTGACATGACTCTGCCTTTCTATTCAGGGTGCAGGGCAGAGACATCATCCGCTCCACAGGAGGTGGAGCCAGCATTGTGGTGGCAGAGCACAGCCCTATTCAGAGTCCAGGTGCACTCCTCCCACCCATCTGGATGTCAATCTCTCTATTCATCACCAGGCTATCTAGCCCTGCCCCTCTGGGTTTCCCCAGCCCTGTCACTCACACAAACCAGACAGGCAGATACACATCATAGCAGAGGAGGGCTGAAAGGGTTAGGCAAGAAAATACCAACTTTCTAAAAGTGGTATTTGCAAACACAGAAAAATTAAAATAAACTTTACTAAAAGATGTATTTTATTATTCTGAGTTCAGGCATATTAAACTCGATTTTCTACCATGTTCCCTGGGTCTGTTAGGATCATAGGATGTAACAATTCTAACAGCCCATTCTGGTCTATGGAGAACAGGTAGCCTTACAATAGTGAAAAACGAAAATGGCTGTAATTCACTATTAGGACATGCCACACACATCAGGGCGTGTCCTACCTTATGCTTACAATGCACCCTGCCCTTGGGCCTACCATAGGGGTGACTAATATGAAGTTAAGGGAAGGTTTAGGGACTGGGAAGTGGGTGCACTTGCCCAGTCAGCATGACAGTACCAGACTGCACGCAGGTTCTGCAATGGCAGACCTTAGACACATATTACTAGGCCGCTTCTCTGGGTGGCACAACCAGTGCTGCAAGCCCACCAGCAGCATTTGCATTTACAAGCCCTGGGCACTCCTGGTGCACTTTACTGGGGTCTGATAGTAAACCAAATAAGCCAATCATGGAATCCAACCAACATATACATTTCACATAGGGAGAGCATATGCACTTTAGCTCTGAACAGCAGTGGTAAAGTGCCCAGAGTCATAGAATAGCCGATAACAGGTCAGAAAAAGTACAGGTGGAAGGCGAAAAGTTTAGGGACCATCCGGCCAAAATGGCCAGGTACAACAAACATTGAGCCACAGGGAACCTTTGCTGGTCTACCTGCGATTCTACAGCATCATCATGGAGACCAACAAATACAAGGCCATGAAGACGCCTTTGATAAGAGATGCCCACCAACTCAACAAAGAGGATGAAACTCAAGCCTCACTCACAGACTCAGCTTCACAGCCCCATAATTCTTTCGGCATCCTGCTTGCCTCCCAAGACTTACGTCACCCTTGACTAAAGCGGACAGTTATTGCTCACATAATTTAACAAAGGCATGAACACACTGTGCCAACTTTTTCAAAATGAGATCTGTGACCTTGACCAGTCTATCCAAAAGGCATAACATAAGCTCGGCCAAGTGGAAATGTCACTGGCCGAACATGCCCACAGCATTGATGACCGAGACCTAAGGCTTGATGAATTGGAAGCCTGACAATTCCGGCTCGAGGAGAAAATGGAGGACTATGAAAATAGACCGAGTCGTAATAACCTCTGCATTAGGGGATTAGACAAGAACATCCACAGTGCGGCCTTGGAGTCTCATGTCCAGGAACTGTTGTGCCACCTTCTACAGTTACCTACAGATGCCAAAGTCCAACTGAACCACACCCATAGAGTTTACTCCCCCTTCCAGCTGACATGGAACTTGACCCCGGATGTACTGACACACTCACTTTTACAAGGTCAAAAAATCTATTATAGCGCATCTTGGACCCAAGATGTGATCTAATTTTGGGGGACCGGATTTCGGTCTTCTAGGATGGTTCCTCTCTTACACTAGGTCAACATTGCAATTTTCGAGATATGACAACTCATCTCAGGCAGGACAAAGTTCCCTACAGTTAGTTAGGGATACCCTTTCCGTCGCTATTTTACTAAAGGCAAGAGGCAATGCTCAGTGAAGATTTCACAGGAAGCCCGAGAACTGCTTTACCTTCCACAGCAGAATGATGTTCAAGATCAAGAACCCATACCTTCGACAGCGGGGCCAGAATCTGAATGGAGAACCGAACTCCCAAACAAAACAAGACGAAGAACACAGGGACTATGACAAAGTATGGGAAAAACACTTCCACAATCATTTGGCGTGGGATGACCACTGGGATTGCAAACTACCCATAAAGTTCAGTTCCCTTAGCTTGCTTGATGAGATCGGAGGACTACCACTTATTACTAGCACCCAACAGATGTCCGTGCCCTCACCTCTCTCAATCTCTCCATGTCCAGCTTGCGGGGTAATCCACTGTGGGTGTCCTCCAACCTCATTCTCAACACTACCTCAACTGTTGAACCAGGCTGAACCTGTTCATATTGAACATTAAAATTTGCAAATCCCTGGGAGGATAAAAGTAACATTGTGTAGGTGTTGTCAGGTGCATTTCTTGGTACAAATCCCCGGGAGGTCACGAAAGCCATCCACTAGCTGCCTCACCATGTCTAATCCCATCTATAGTCCTACTCAATGCTTGCATTTTCAATTCGCTTACTGTGTTTTTTCCTGTTGTTTTTTATAGTTTGTTTACAAAAAAAACATTCACGGGTATATTAAAGCGCGTCACAATGAGAGTCTGTTACACCCTCCCCCAGGCAAACCCCACTGGTAGTAGTGACCGCCATAACAATGGGCAGACTAACACATATAAGGTTTGAGCACCACAATACATTACCATCATTACCCTTAAAGTCCCCGGGGATATCACCGCTGTAGATTGCCACCCTCAACTTATAAGGCTTAAAGCTCCCCCCTCTTAAAACGGGGAACACTACTCAAATGGGTACTCCATAAAGAAATTGGTGTGTTACTATTACAAGAGACACACCTATTAAATAAAGACACAATTAGATTATAATTCAATTGGCATCCTAACCAGTTCTATGTCACAGCCCCAATAAAACCAAGAGAATTGCAGTCATGCTTAAAAGGGGCCTACCTTTTACCTTGCACAGCAAATTAAAAGATAAAGAGGGTAGACACTTGGTTTTGGATTGCTCCATCATAACCATAAGGCTGACACCCATATCAGTCTATGGGTCTATGACCATAAACAATAATTCTACGAAGACTTGTTCCCATGAATCACAGTGTTCCGCAGGGGACCCATGGTGCTTTTGGGGCATCTTAATGTAGCCCTAGACCAGCAATATGACAGATAGGCACAGGGGAGACTCAGGACCCCATTCCCCGCTCACCCTCTGACATAGGAGGGCAGACCTATCCCAGGTAGATATATGGGGAACCTGGCATGAGGGAAAACGGAACTATACGCTCTTATCGAAGGCATAAAGATTTTCTCTAGAATCAACTACTTCCTCATTGATTGCGGAACCCCCCCCCCCCCCAAATACTAGACATTAACATAGGAACTAGGGTTCTATCGGACCACTTGTCGGTTATGATGCGCGTTGAAGTGACACTCCCCTACCCACTGACACAATACTGATGGGTAGTCAATGACATAGCGTTACGCAACATAACCCAGCGCAAATTTGAGAGACCATTCAAAATTATTTTAAAGTAAACAATAATGTGGAGGTGGAATGGAATATGATATGGGACACTGCCAAAGTGGTCATTCGGGGAAACCTTATCTCCCACACAGTCTACTTTACCTGAATTACAGCCCAAAAGATAACAGAACTTGAAAACCAGATCCAAGAAGCGTCTCTCAGCTACCATATAGGAAACTACGGACTGCATTGGGCGAGCTAGAATATCTTCTGATGAAGGAGACAGCAAAGGAAATGCTTTATACAAATCAGAAATATTATGAGAAAGGCAATAAAGCGGACAGATTATTAGCCTACAAAATGTGCAAATGCCAACGCGGAAACACTATCACATCAATATTAGAGCAGACAGGGTTCACACACACTACCACACCTGATATAGTGCAGGCATTTCACCAATATTACCCATCCCTATACTCCGCACAGCCCTCAAATGAGACATTCCAAGACCGTTACTTAGTCTTTGACCTTCCCTAACACTGAAGACCTTGATTTCTCTTTACTCGTACACCCCATTACAATCAATGAGGTTAGAGCCGCCATTAAGCAGCCCAAACACAATAAAGCGCTGTGTCCTGACTGGCTGTCAGCGTCCTTTTATTTGCAATATATTAGCACCTCCACTCACAACACTTTATAAATCCTTTATACAATCAGGTGTCCTCAACACAACAGGGACTGAGTCCACCTTAAGTCTGCTATAGAAACCAGGGAAAGACCCCACTTCCTGTGGCTCTTATAGACCAATCAATTTGTTGAACTTTGATCGAAGAGCTATCCTAGTCTCTCGCATCCATGATGCCTGGCCTTTTTGAATATTATCTGAATCACCAGGCTCTATTAAACACCGATAACCGATGGATAACACCAGGCTGGTGTATAACTTAATTGATGCGGCAGACAAACATAACACATGAAGGGTCCTTCTTTCATTGAATGCGGAGAAGGTCTTCGATAGAGTGTATTGGGAGTTCAAAACAAAAACACTCACCAAGACAGGAGTGGGCCCCACCCATCTCAAATTAATTATGACAAAATGTGTGCACCTCTCGGCATGTCTGAAGGCCAATGGCAGGTTATCCGATAAACTGTTCTTGACAAGAGGTACAAGACAGTGATGCCCACTGTCTCCTCTTATTTTCCTCCTCATGATGGAACCCTTAGTGCAAAATATAAATTCTAATCCTGCAATGAGGGGCTATTGACTAAGATCGAAGGAATATAAGTTGGCCTTAATCACCAACAATGTCCTCTGCTTTATTAGTGATCTGAACACCTCAATCCCAGCATTTGTTCGAGAACTTGAAAAATGTAAGAAGGTCTCTGGATTTAGGCTAAATTTTGCCAAATCATCTTGTCTAGGTATCTTGGACCCCAGGGACTCTGTAAACTGACACTACCAAAGGAAGGATTCCACTGGCACCAGACCACACAACCCTGAGCAAAGCATTGTAAGAACAGTACACCAAGATTCCCATGGCCAATGTATTGTGGGTGCCAAGTAAAAACAGATTGAACTCAAACACTTAACTCCACTATATTATGATTCTTTTAGATCATTGGGACCTGATATCCCAAACCCGTGACCTGACCACCTTCTCAGATCCCATGACCCCAGTCACACACAGCTCAGATTTCCTGCCAGGCCAGTTAGACCAGAGCTTCTTGCGATGGAATGAGTGGAACCCCTTACGTTTGGGAGAATTTTATATTGACAGAGCATTAGCAGATAGAGACACTTGCATAGCCGAATTCCACCTTCAGCCACCTGATGCATACAGACTGACCCAAGTGTTATACTGGTTAAGGGATAGTGAAACCCAAAATTAGACCTTCAGGGATACAACATTATTTGAACAACTATTCTATAACAAAACAAAAACCAGACCTCTCTATTGTACACTGCCTTAAATCAATCACAAACAACCCAACATCCTACTTACACATCAGCTTGGAGCAGGGGTTTGGGCCAAGGAATTTCTGATGACACTTGGGGGAAGGATATGGACCAGGGTAGCAAAATCATCTATTTGTGTGCAGCACCAGAAAAATGCATATAAACTTCTAACTTGATGGTCTCTCCTGCCCGCCTGCCCGAATGAAAGCAATTACTGGTGGATCTGACCTCTGCTGGAGAGGGTGTGGGGAAAGAGGAGTCATGATC
Source organism: Triturus cristatus (assembly GCF_964204655.1). Classification (NCBI taxonomy): domain Eukaryota; kingdom Metazoa; phylum Chordata; class Amphibia; order Caudata; family Salamandridae; genus Triturus; species Triturus cristatus. The sequence goes on along the minus strand of NC_140595.1, from coordinate 166,366,461 downwards.
CATATGTGGTGGGATGCCCAATGGTTCACACTTACTGGAAAAAGGTAATCCGGAGGTTAAGGCAATCACTGGAGGGAAACTCCCCATGGATCCCCTGGTCCTCTTGTTGGGGGCCTGTAGGAAGCTGGCTCTTTATAAAGAGTAATAAAACGAAGCACACTGTGCAGAGTTTTCAGTGGGCCCCCAATTGGTTTACAGAGGCTAAAGTAGATAATATAACGCTATCTTTTGTGGTTGTGTGGGGGAGCAGTTAGGCTTATCAGAGGATAGTGCTAAGCATTTGTTGTACTCACAGAGGCAATAAATGAGACAAACACACTCAAAGAATAAATCCAAGACCAATTTAGAAAAATACCACTTCTTTTTATATATATTTCAAACTCAAGAACTTCATTTCAAGGTAAGTACAGTTTTTGAATATTCGCAGGTAAGTTAAAGTTCAAACCTGGGCGCTTTTATGCACAATGCAATCCTATGGGATGAAAAGTCAAAGCTGCATAAAGCTAGGTACAGTTGGTTTCAGGGGTTCACCTTCTGGGATCGTAGTAGTAGTGGGCCAAGCTTCAAAGTACTGCCAGCAGTTCTTCAGGAACTGTTCTGGTTCTACTGGGAGCAGGGTGCTGGTGAGGTCAGTAGCTGATGCGCTACGGGGAAGGAGGCCACCTGAAAAGAGGCTGTATAGGGGTCTTTCGGGCAAGTCCGAGGGCTCCCAAATGGGAGCCTAGGTTGCAAGGTGTCTTGGAGCACGGGGCACAGCCTGTTTGTCGGGACCCTGGCCGGGGGGTTTGGGAGTTGAAATGAACTCGGCACCACCCGGGCCGGCAGAGTGAGGGGTGAGAAGGAATGGGCCTTGCCTATGGGTTATTAGACTCATGCGGGGCACTGACAACTGGAAGGGAACCTCTTCCATCCAGTACATGCAGCTAAATTCTCTGCAGCCATGAAATAAGTGCATGCGACCCCCTGCCTTACACTTTCCCAGCTAGGAACGAGTTGCCTTTAGACAACTCAGGTGGGCGTATGTAACTCGAACAACCGCTGTCTACACCTGCCGGCACACATTGTCACGCATAATTGACCCAAATAGGGTGAGTCTCACGGTTGTGCCTAGCGCACAATTTATTTTTAATACTGCTGCTGTTTTTAATGCATATATTTTTTATCTGACACATGCCATCAGTCACTTGTGTGAAGCATGCGTGTGTTGCACACCGGATATAAATGGTGCACAAACAACATTGCATGAATCACAGTTGTATTATGACAAACTAACTTGTATAAATCTCTCTTGTTGCAGGCTATGTTGTAGATCTACAGGTACCACTTTTTAGGGTGCTGTATGGGTGGTCATGACTTCTCTTCACGTAGTTCGGACCACCACCAGAAACTGTAGGTAGATCTCACTTTGGTCCTGAGGAATTGCCGTCAAATTGATAAAAGGCAAGAAACATTTTGACCCAAATCACAAGCGTATATTCCCGCAACCTTAGAGCGGGCGTACGCACCTTTTCATTTTTAACCAGGGTAGTGGCCACATTTCATTAACATTTTCTTGAGTGGACCACTATCTCCTGTTTTAATCCCACACCTCTTCACATCACTACACCTACACTGATGAAGGGCCCTCACATGCACTACACCCTACGGCATAAGGAGTAAAGATCTCCGCCAAGAAGGCCCCATCACTGGTGCCGATCGGGTATTACAGCGCCGACCCGGTAAGGAGCAGAACCAACGATGAAGCAAGACACCTAGCTGGCTGGGTGTGTGAGGGTCTTTTTCCGAAAGGAGGAAATCATTCTCCTGCCCTCTGATTGTACACCATAGTGTGTACTCTCGAACATATACAACTACCTGCTACACACAATAGGAACTGCATACCACCTTGGTTTGAACTTTGATTTCACCAGGGCATATCCTCTCTTGCAGATATGCCCTCACATAGGTTTAGTGCACCCTGCCTTAGGGCTGTAAGGCCTGCCATAAGGATGACTTACTTATACCACATGTAGTGCTGGCAGGCATGGCACACAGGGATATGTTCAATGTCGACTCTTTGGTTTTATTTTCACCAAGACACAGAGGCTGCAATGGCAGTTTGCATGAACTTGGTGAGGGGTCCCCAATTCGTGCTGCATCCCTTAGGGACCTTCTTTTGGTCCAATGCCCTAAATACCAGGGGTACCATTTACTAATGGCTTGCATGGATCCTAAAGGGTGTCAACTGTGGGACAATCGTACAGTTTAGGGAAAGAACACTGGTGCTAGAGACCTGGTTAGCAGGAGCGTAACACACTTTCAGTCAAAGGTTAGCCTAATACCAGCCAAAAAGTGGTGGGTAACCATGTCAAAAGGGGTACTTTCCTACACCCCCCCCCCCCAAAGAAAGAGGATGGGACTAACCTTTCTCAAGAGCGTCTTCATTGTTTACCTACAGGGCCCCAGGAGAAAATTCCATATACCAATTGACAGCTCCATTGGCCAAATTTATGACATACTTGCTACTGCCGGCTTGCATGACGCTGACACAATTTTGGAAACAAGCCCTACACCTCAACTACACGTTTGGTGGACCAAAGTGAGGACTCTCTTTGCCAATTAAATATGTATTGCATTGTTATGCTAAACACCATTTAAATTTGTCAAAACGTGAGATTCATACCTATATGAAGATGGGAAAGAGATTCAGGGTAAGCCCAATAGGCAGATCTCCCTTTCTCTGCCGTTCAAGATTGAACTGTATGTCCCCAACACCAGAGACAGAGACTGAGCCATCAGAAGACAAAACAAAACCCATGGACCAACTCAATCATAACATGGGGAACAACCTTTACAACGCAACTTTTACAACGCACTGCCATTACAACGAAACTGTTACAACGCAAATGCATTGACAACGCATGCCATTACAACGCAAGTCTTTACATCGACTTGCACTAGATGGCGTGCTAACATTAAAAATAGTGTAGTTTACTATCCAAACACCTTCCCTACTGTTACGTGGACTGGAGTTAGAATAGTAAATTACACTTTTTTAATGTTAGCACGTCATCTAGTGCAAGTCGATGTAAAGACTTGCGTTGTAAAGACTTGCGTTGTCACTGCATTTGCGTTGTAAAAATTTCGTTGTAACAACATGCGTTGTAAAAGCATGCGTTGTAACATCATACATCCCATAACATTCATCCCACATACATATTGCCCACCCAACCCACTGATCATGAACCTGGGGAGAGGTCATTGTCTGTAAACCATTCACCACTCACAGTTATATCCGAATGTGAAGTGTAACCTTGAACCAGAATAATCAGTTAATATTGATATTTTACAATACCTGGCTAATGTTTTCTTCTACGAAGATGTGTATGATGATTCTTGTGGATTTAAATCAAATGTAAACAAAATAAATATCCACCTCTTGATAGGCTATACTTGTCTCTGTCACATTGTGTTTCATGGGTGTGCGGAAAAGGCCCTAAAAATTAAAAATTAAAAGTGAGCCAGCATTGTTTCCTAAAATGTGCAGAACTGGCACGTCGACTGGCTACCATTATAAGGAAATTCCCAGTACGGTTGTTTAGAATTTTACCCAAGTTTGGCCACCAGGATATAGGACATTTCGCCTGTCGGTGGAGTTTCCATAGATCTTTCACTTTTAGAAGCTTGGATATGTTGTTACTACATCCCTAAAGGTTACAAACCTTTTGTAAAGGTGCTCCATCCCAGCCTTGGAGTAAGTCCAGCATCACACATGGCCACTCATCGGTACTGCAGCACACTTCCATTGAAAATAATGGAGGTAGGGAAGTTATATGTAAATTGAAAATATATATATATTTTTTGTTGTAAAATACTTTAACCCTCTTCGCTGCTAGGCCTTCCCCCTCCTGTGCAAGCCTTTTTGTTTTTTTTAGCAATTTAGGGTGGTTTGTGCTTAGGCCCCTGTAACATTTTGTCCACATAAGGTATCCACACCAAATTTGCGCCCTTTTCTTCCAACATCTTGAGGATTCTAAAGGTACCCAGGATTTGTGGATTCCCCTAGAGGGAACCTAGAAATTAGCCAAAATACAGATATAAATATATTGGGTCAGATTTACAAGCCCCTTGCGCCACATTTGCGTCACTTTTCCCATGTTAAAAGTGACGCAAAAGTGGCGCAAGTGGCTTGTAAATCTGCCCCATTGTTTTTAAATGGGAAAAAAGTGCTTCAGGAGAAAGGGTCTGTTTTTTTCCTGCAAATCGTTTCTACAAAGGGTTTGTGGTGCTCAAATATTCATCTTCAAAGCTTTCAGAGACAGGCAGACTTTTGTTAGAAAACCAAAATATTTTACACAGTTTTGGCATTTTACTGGGATATAGCCTATTTTTACTATTTTTTGTGCTTTCAACTTCCTTCCAGTTAGTGGTAGAAATGGGTATGAAAGCAATAATGGATCCCAGAAAGCTATACATTTCTGAAAACTAGACAAAATTCTGAATGCAGCAAGGGGTCATTTGTGCAGATCCTTCAAGGTTTTCTAATAGAAACTAAAAGTTGGAAATAAAAGAATATTGAAATTGAGTTGAAAAAACAGCCATTTGTGCCAACGTTTTAACCTGTAACTTCTTCAAAGTATGGCAGATTTCTGAAAGCAATATGCCGTTACATCTGCTGGGCCCTTATGGTTGCGTCGATATATAGGACTTGTAGGTTCACCAAGAACCCGAGTAACCCAGAGCCAATAACTGAACTGTCACTTGCCATGGTTTTTCATTGTGTACTGGGTATATAGCAATTCATTTGGTACAATATAAAGTGTGAAAAATAGTTACCAAGGAATTTATATATTTCCCGAGAGGGAACAAAACATAGAGTTTAGATGTAATGGTTTTTTGCACATATCCAAAATTGTGGGTACCCATACACGCATGTCAATTAGATCATTTTTTAAAATGACTTATTTTTTACAAATTGTCTTACATTTGGAAGGCAGAAATTCAAAGAAAGTCAATAGATAATAACACTTGTTCTCCTATTCTGTGTTCCCCATAGTCTCCCGATAAAAATACTACCTCACTTGTGTGGGTAGGCCTAGTGCCTGTGACAGGAAATGGCCCAACAGGCAATGTGGACACATCAAAATTTTTCAGTGAAAACTGACCCTTTTTTTTGCAATGACCCTGGCTCTGGATTTTGGACCGTGGCTCTGTCGGCATCTAGGGAACCCTAGCAAACCTATGCATTTTTTAAAACTAGATACCCGGGGGAATTTAGGATGGGGTGACTTGTGTGGCTCTCACCAGGTTCTATTACCCAGAATCCTTTGCAAACCTCAAACTTTGTAAACAAAGACTACATTTTCCTCACATTTCTGTGATGGAAAGTTCTAGAATCTGCGAGGAGGCACAATGTTACACCCGCCCAGCATTCACCAAGGTCTCCTGATAAAAATGGTACCTCACTTGTGTGGGTAGGCCTAGTACCTGCTACGGGAAACGGACCAAAACACAACATTGACACATCACATTTTTCTGATGAAAACTGACCCTTTTTTCTCAATGTGCCTAGCTGTGGATTTTGCACCCTAGCTCTGCTTGCACCTAAGGACACCTAGCAAACCTATACATTTTTGAAAACTAGACATCCAGGGGAATCCACTATAGGGTGACTTGTGTGGCTCACTAGGTCCTGTTACCCAAAATCCCATGTAAACCTCAAACTTTGTAAAAAAACCCATATTTTCCTCACATTTCTGCGATGAAGTTCTAGAAGCCGCGGGGAGCCACAAACTTTCAGCCACCCAGTGTTCTCCAAAGTCTCAACAAAATTGGTAGCTCACATTTGTGGGTAGGACTAGTACCCCCAGCAGGAAACGGCCCAAAATACAACATGGACACATCACATTTTTCCAGTGAAAGCTGACCCTTTTTTCGCAATGTGCCTAGTTGGGGATTTTTGACCCTAGCTCTAACGGCACCTCTGGAAACCTAGCAAACCTATACATTTTTTAAAACTAAACATCCAGGGTAATCCAGGATGGGGTGACTTGCGCGGCTCTCACCAGGTTCTGTTAACCAGAATTCCTTGCAAACCTCAAACTTTGTAAAACTGTGATGGAAAGTTCGGAAATATGCGTGTATACACAAACTTCAACACACCCAGCATTCCCTAGTCTCCAGATAAAAATGGTACTTTACTTTTGTGGGTAGGCCTTGTGCCCGCGACAGGAAATGTCCCAAAATGCAATGTGGACACAACACTTTTTTCCAGTGAACATTGACCCTTTTTCTGTAATGTGCCTAGCTGTGAATTTTGGACCCTAGCTCATCCAACACCTAGGGAAACCTAGCAAACCTATACATTTTCAGAAACTAGACACCCAGGGGAATTCAGAATGGGGTGACTTGAGTGGCTCTCACTAGGGTCTGTTACCCAGAATCCCTTGCAAACGTCAAACTTTGTAAATAAATAATACATTTTTCTCACATTTCTGTGATGGAAAGTTATGGAGTCTGTGTGAATCCACAAACTTTCAACCACCCAGCATTCCCCAAACTCTCCAGATAAAAATGGTATCTCATTTGTGTGGGTAGGCCTAGTTTCCACGACAGGGTTTGGCCCAAAACGTACTATGGAGACGTCAAAGATATAGATTACAAACAGACTTTGTTTTTGTTTTGTGAGCGAGTCACCAGCATTTTTGATCCTGGTCTCGGCGGCCACCTGAGAAATCTAGCCATCCCGACATTTCCAAAAGCTAGCCACCCAGAGAAGTCTAGGGAGGTGTGACGTGCGTGGATCCCCCAAAGTTTTCCTACCCAGAATCCCGGCAAACCTCAAATTTAGCTGAAAAAAATAAACTTTTCTTGCATGTCTGTGTGGGAAAGTTGTAGGATCACAGGTCTGACGCAAATTTCCTACCACCCAGCGTTTCCCCAGGTCTCCTGATAAAAATGGTACCTCACTAGTGTGGGTGGGCTAAGTACCCGGGACAGGGAAGGGCCCAAAACCTGTTGTGGAGACATAAAAATGATCTATCATAAAACAACCTGGTTTTGCAAGGGGGCACCTGCGTTTTCGGTCCTGGGCTCGGCGGCCATCTAGAGAAACCTACCTAACACACACAGTCCAGGAATGTGTGGCTTGTGTGGAGCATCCAACATTTTCATACCCAGAATCCCCTGCAAACCTCAAATTTAGCTGAAAAAATGACATTTTTCTCACATTTCTGTGTGGGGAAAGTTGTGGGTTCACAAGCTGACACAAATTTCCTACCACCCAATGTTTCCTCAAGTCTCCCGATAAAAATGGTACCTCACTTGTGTGGGTGGGCCAAGTATCCGTGGCAGGGAAGGGCCCAAAACGTATTGTGGAGACATCAAAAATTATCTATCATGGGGGCGTGGCTTGGCAAGCCAGCATGGCAGACGTGTGCTGAGAGCGCTCCGTCCAGCCTAATATCTATCCTTCACTATCCTGCTTTTCCGGTCACATCCTGAGCCCCCCGAGCTGCTCCGCCGACATAGGAGACTGGTGTCTCATACCTAGACCGCTCTCGGCATTGCGGAGTGGTCTGTGGCGGTTGTGCGGCGCATGAAAGAAGACGGGGCCTGCTGAGACGTGGCCTCATTTGAAGCCGGGGCATCGCCTGAGTCTTCTGCCAGCCGGGAGTGGCGCCGCCGCAACAGCGGAGCTGGCGCACTGCGCGGTTGCGGTGGCTGGAGTTCTGGTGAGTGCCCCCGGACTAGGTGCCTCTTCCCAGGGGTTGGCTGCCCCCTTGTGACTGTGGACTCCGGCAGGGGGCGCCGAGTAGATCGGCGGCCGTGTCGGGCCATGGCGGCGAGGTCCCTGGAATGAGCGCGGCGGGGTCGGCAGGCGGCTGGTCCCGGGTCGCTTCCTTGACCGCTGGGGGTCCATCGGAGCTTCTCAAGATGGGAGTGTCCCCCTCACTATCCGGCGCCCTCCTTGGCCCAGCGGCTGGCTGGGGCATTAGCACTCTTTCACGCCATCGGGGCGTGGTGCCCATAATTTGCCTGCCCCCCATTCATCGGACGCTCCCGCACCTCTCTATTCCACCCCCATGCACACATTGGAAGGGGGTTCGGCGGTCTCATCGGGCCGCGGGGGGCGCACAGTGGAGGTGCCTTGAGCTGGGTCGGCGCGGCCGGCAGGCGAGGGAAACGATCGCCCACATGAGCCGTTGTCGAGCAGGGGCCAATCGTGGTGCCATCTCCCTCCCTCCCCTCAATCCCTGAGGAGTATGCATCGGCGGTCAGTCAGGCCGCGCAGGTGCATCCCGCTGGGGGCAGGCTGCACCTACTGGTTCCACTGCATCAGTCAGCGGTCTTATCGGATCGCGGGGATGCCCACTGGGGGTGCAGTGAAGAGGACGCGCTACATTGGGGGCTGTTGGTTGTGCCCCCCCCACCGTATCCATCTGCTAGGCTCAGGCAGGCCCTGTGCTCCATCCTCCTCCCCCATACACGGAGGGCCTCTATCGGCAGACTATCTGGCCGCGCAGATCTCCTTAAGGGCTCCTAGCCGCGGACCTGGGCTACTGTGCTTTTCAGAGTGCATCCGGACCCCTTGGGCCTCTTGGAAGGGGGACTTTAGCTCCCTCCCGGACTGTGGTACGTCTTCCCATCGTTGGCACCTGTGGGATTATTGGGGCTGTGATCTCTTGCGACGGCTACTCCTGCCTAATTGGGACTGTCTCGCACACCAGAAAGGAGGTCCGCTGTTCGTCGACAGGCCCTGATCCGGGGCGGAAGGTGGTGATTGGTTCGTCATGACGAGGGACAAACCGGGGGGGATCGACCAAGCAGAGCATGATTGACAAATTTACGAGCCAGGGGGCCTCTGCCGCCGCGCCCGGAGCGTTGCAGAGTTCTGTGCCAGACAATGCCGCCTTTATGGCCACCATCACTCAGTCTAGAGATGCCTTGGATGCCAAGATAGGGGCAGTTGGCTCAGATGTTATGCTGCTGCGACAGGACTTGTGGAATGCAGTCGCACACATCACGGAGACGGAGATAAGGATTTCGGGAGTGGAGGATGTCGTCGCCACTTTGCAGCAACGGGTGACGTCTCTGGAGACCACGCAAGGGGGCCTTGCATCATGTGTGGAGGATGCCGAAGGGAGAGCTCGGCGCAACAACCTGCGCTTTGTTGGATTCCCGGAGGGCTGTGAAAGTGGAAACATGGAGCTGTTCCTTACCAGGTGGCTGGAGGGCTGGCTTTCCTCTGGGGTGCTGTCTAAATGCTTTGTAGTGGAACGCGCACATAGGGCCTTGATGCAGAAGCCCGGGAGCTCGACCTAGGCCCATTATTGCCAAGCTTCTTAATTATCATGACTGGGACGCTATCCTGAAACAGGCTCGGGCCAAAGAACCACTGGTATTCGACAATTCCCGGATACTGAACTTTCTGGACTATACAAAACAGGTGCAGCAGCGGCGGCAGTCTTTCCTGGCGGCCAAAGCCCGCCGCTGGGAGCTTAAACTCCCCTATGCCTTGCTTTATCCCGCTAGGTTGCGTGTGGTATATCGGTCCCGCACTCACTTCTTTCATTCACCAGAGGAAGTCTTCCTATGGACAGATGAAACGGTGCGGCTGCGCCCCCACTCGCCGCCAGGGAGGGAGTCGGACTCTTCCTCAAGTGGGACGTCCCAGAATCAGCTCAAGCCAAGGGGGAAGAGGTGGCAGGCGCTCCATGTCCAGGCGCCGCTTCCAGTCATGTGGTGCCTCCGCGCGGGCTGGGTTGGCCTCAAGACACCATGCATCAGCGGACTAGCCGTAGGTTGAACACGAAATCCCGTAGTCCTGAAATTCTTGCTTTGACCAGAGAAGAACCGAGGAAGGCCGGTCTCTCTCTTTGGATTTCTACTAACAGAGAGAGGGCCAACTGACTATGGGCTGTGAGTTGGGGATCCATTGGCGGGTGAGGGGTGGGACCTCCTGTTGGGGTCAGCCTGCTCTGCCTGCCACGACAGGTACTCCACTGTTCTTGAGGTACAGGGTGGGGGGGACTGTTGGGTTGTGTTTTGGGGGGGTTTGTTTCATAGCTGCACTGTCCTACAGTATTCCAGAGTCTGCTAGTGTGTATTGTAATTTGTCAATGATGTCACTGACCCGCATGGGGCCTTTACATGGTAGCAATGTTGGATAGTCTGCGACAGCCGCTGGGTCCCTCCGGGTACTCAGCTGGAATGTTAGAGGGGTACTTGATAAAATCAAACGTGGGGCTATTCTGAAACAGGCTAAGCACGCCCACGCAGATATTCTAATGTTGCAGGAGACACACCTCATGGGACGAAGGCGCTGTGCTTTCAGCGATTTGGTTATGTTCAGGTCTCTGGGTTTGTGAGGGGGTCCCGGGGGGTTGCTATTCTGATCCATCGTCGGGTTGCCAACTTTATGTCAGGGCATGGGGGAACACTCAGGGCAGATACCTGTTTGTGCAGAGCACAGTGGGTGGTGATACTGTGGTGCTGGGTAGTGTATATGCCCCCGCCTCTGTCCTGGGGGAGAGAATTATGACCTTGTGGGCAGATATACCTGAGGGCTTGGCAGTCGTGGGCGGTGATTGGAATGATGTGATGGATATGGCCAGGGATCGGTGGAGCCCGGGGGTCCACTGGAGGTCCGACGCCCTACTAAACTTTGCTCCCTAGTTACGAGTCTTGACTGGGTTGACCCCTGGCTCAGGCTACATGTCACAACGCAGGGTTAAACTTACCTCTCGGCAGTACATGTCTCTTACTCCCACCTCGACTACTTATTTGTCCCCCGGGTGGTCGAAAGCAGGGTGGTGGAGACTGACATTCTCCCGCGGGGGCTTTCAGTTCACTCACCGGTGGTCATCACTATACGGGCTGGAAGGGCCCATGAGCCTTTGAGGTGGTGCCTCTCGGCCTGGAATCTCCAGAAGGAGGACTATAGGGAACGAATGGAGGATGCCATTGGTCAGTACTTGGCACTTATTGTTGGCTTGGTCCAAGGTGCCGCGCCTCTGTGGAAAGCAATGAAGCCCACCATGCGTGGCGTAGATATTTCTTTCTGTGCAGCGGCCCGCAGATCACGTAGGGAGGCCCTCGTGCGGGCCGAGGTTGACATCCTCTGGCTACAGACGCGCAGCAGAGAAAAGGGGGGGGGGGCGACAGGTTTGCCGCCAGTTACTTTTGGCGCAGCAGAATTATTCACATCTTCTTCTAGATGAGGCCCGTGAGGCGTGGCTAGCAGCCCTTAGCAGGATCTATCAGTGGGGGTATAAATCCAGCAAACTGCTGCATAGACTATGTCAGGGGTCGCTTCGCCCCCAGGCTCTCCCGGGCGTTGTGGGACCAGAAGGGACACCTATCTCCGATTCATCAACTATTGCTGAGAGCTTTGCTAGGTATTACGCTGAGCTGTATGCCCCCAAGGACTGCTTATCGGCGGAAGTAATCGGTCATTTTTCGATGACCTCCCGCATAAGGCACTTTCTGATGAAGTCAGTGTGGAATTAGATCGCCTGCTCACGGAAGACGAACTGGGAGCAGCTCTGGGGGAGTTGAATCACGGCAAGGCCACTGGTCCGAATGGTTTCCTGAACGAATTCTTCAAACGATATGTCTTGCAGCTGGGTCCCCACTATCGTAAGGTGGTGGAGGAGGCCAGGGAATGGGGTTGCCTGCCTAGTGATTGGAGGCATGCGGAAGTAGTAGTATTCCACAAGCCCGGCAGAACTCCTGAACATCATGCCTCGTATCGCCCCATCTCCCTTCTGAACGTCGAGGCCAAGATTTTGGCCAAGGCGTTGGCAAATCCTCTCCGACCCCATATAGCTTCGTTAGTACATCCGGATCAGGCCACAACATTCGGCGGGCGCATGTGGTGGTTGAGACCGTTCAGGGACTGGGGGAACGGGCGGGGCTCTTGCTAGCGCATATGGACAGGGCATTTGACTCCCTAAGCTGGGTGTATTTATTTGCACTGATGCGTAGGTTGAACATAGGACCTTGTTTTTTGTCGTATCTAACCCTGCTGTATACTGATCTCACTGCATCCGTGCGTGTGGCGGGCTCCGTCTCCTCTACATTCTCTATTGGACGGGGCACCAGACAAGGGTGTACGTTGTCCCCCTATTTGTTCGCTCTGGCAATTGAGCCCCTAGCTGCCTGGGTGCGGATTGACGCTCAAGTGACTGGTCTCGAATGGGCGAACGGACTGTCCGATCGTATTGCGTTATACGCCGATGACATACTGTTCTTCCTCACTAATTTGGATAGGACGGGACCACGGCTGCTGCGCATAATGCAGGTATTTGGGGAAAACTCAGGCCTATACATGAACCCTCGAAAGTCCACCCTTTGGGTCTTGGGTAGTGGAAGCGAGCTCAGCTCCTGGGCATCTTCGATGCGTGTGGTTCATGGGAGGAGGAAATATCTGGGAGTATTCCTATCGGATTCTCCCACCACGTCCTGGGATCGGAGGTTGGTGCCTGTATGGGATCGTGTGCGTGAAGACATCAAGACCTGGTCTCACATGCCCTTGTCTATTTATGGCCGGTCGGCCATTTTTAAGATGTTTTCGCTCCCGCGTCTACTGTATCAACTGCAGAATCATCCGTACCCGATTCCCCCTAGGTGGTTCCATCAGGTCAATGCAGCACTGGGTCAGTTTCTCTGGGATGGTGGAGTGGCAAGGGTGGCGCTACGGACTTGTTTTCTGTCTACGTACTGTGGGGGATTGGCGACCTCAGATATTTTGTCCTACTATATGGCCTAGCACTTGCTCGTCCTGAATGAATGGAGATATGGGGACAGGACGGATCCGGCATACGCTGTTGAACGTCGGTGCATGGGGGAACACACCTTACATACAATCCTCAACTCTGCCCCGTTGAGACGTTTCCTACCGTATGTCATGCGGACTGTCTTCCAGATCTGGAGGCAGGTCGTTACGGAGAATGGGTTGGTGGAACAGACTGACCCGGGAAACCCCTCTTTGGCATAATGGACGCCTACCACACTTGGCGTCTCTGTCAGGATTCCGCGACTGGGATAACATTGGGATCTCTACCCTGGGAGATGTCATGTGGGGACCGGTTTTGAAATCCTTCCAGGATATCCAGAAAGACTTCCAGATGACGAAAACCCAATTTTTTAAGTATCTACAGTTCCGACATGTTATTTCCTCTAGTTTGGAGGGGTTGGAGACACTGGCAGAGTTCAGTCCGGTGGAGGCCAAGGTATTTATGGGGACCTCCATGATCACAAGATCTCTGAAATGTATCAGTCCCCGTCACTACAGCACCTGAGGGAGACTTGGGAGGGTGACTTTGGTCAGCTGGAGGAGGAAGACTGGACGGAGGCATTGGCCTCTCCGCGATGGGCGGCCATCGCAATGAGCCTACGACTTATCCAGTTCAAGTACCTGCACCGGGTATATTATACCAGGGTTAGGCTTTGGAGGGCGGGTTTGGTGGCCTCCCCAGTGTGTCTCCGATGTGAACATGAGGAGGGGACCCTGATGCATACTGTCTGGCACTGCTCAGCATTTGCACGATCTGGAGGGGGGTGCTGGCCTGCCTCTCTGAAGTGTTGGGGTGGGACCTTCCAAACTCACCGAAGCTGGTCCTCCTGCATGGTATGGAAGGGATCGGGGGCAACATTTACAAGCACCATCTCATGCTTCTGGGATTTACCCTGGCAAAAAGGGACATTGCCAGGGCTTGGAAGGCAGTGGTAGCACCCACTGTTTCTGCCTGGAAAAATGGTCTGGATTTCTGTATGGGTCTAGAGACCCCAATCTTTGTGGCCAGGGGATGCCCCCAAAAGCATTTGAACATCTGGAAGCGCTGGGCAGACTACCGTGCCCTGGAGCTCAAGCCGCCACAGGTGGACCGGCACCGAGACCCAGAATGACCTCCCCACTTGTCGTTATTATTTTCCTTTTCTCCTTTGTTCTTTTTATCTCCTTTCCTCTGGATGTTCGGCAGGACAGCTGCCTCGTAGGTACTGATATGTTACAATTGTACAATTGCAGTCAGCGATATGATGTGTAGCTCTGGAATGGTCGACAGTGCGCTGGGGGTGGGTTAGGGATGTTACAGTTTTAGGGTTCAGATTTTATTTGTATTTCTCTTCATTTTCTCCTGAAAATACATGAAAATTGTCAAATTCAATTGATGTATATTGATGCGGCAGAAGCTTCTGGGTCACAGAGCTCTGCGTCATATGTGATGTGTTGACAAATAACATTTGTTTTAAAAAAAAATATATTATTTATCACACTACTACCTGGTTTTGCAAGTGGGCCGCCTATATTTTTGACTCAAGGCTGGAAGGCAATCTAGGAAAATCTACCAAATCCAGATATTTCTGAAAACTTGACACCTGGGGAAGTGCAGGGAGGTATGTCTTGCTTGGATCCCCAATGTTTTCCTGCACTGAATCCCCTGCAAAACTCAAATTTAGCTAAGAAAATCATATTTTCCTCACATTTCTGTCTGGAATCTTCACGCCAGCACAAATGTCCTACCACTCAAGCTTTCCCTAAGTTTCCAAAGTAAAATGATACCTCACTTGTGTGGGTGGTGCCAAGTCCCTGCGACTGGGAAGAGCCAAAAACATAATTATTGAGGGTATAGCACCACAAACCCTAAGCACTATATATTTTTTTAATACGTTTTTAGGAGATTCTGCATTGGACACCCACACTAGTGAGGTATCATTTTTATCGGGAGACCAAGGGGAACGTTGGGTGGTAGTACATTTATGCCGGCGTGGTGATCCCACTCAATAATGTACGGAAAATGTAATTTATTTAGCTAAATTTGAGGTTTGCAGGGGGATTCTTTATAGGAAAACGTTTGGGGATCCACACAAGCTACACATCCCTGGACTCACCCGGGTGTCTAGTTTTCAGAAATGTCTGGGTTTAGTAGGTTTCCCTGGGTGGCCGCCGAGCCCAGGGCCAAAAACGCATGTACTCCCCCTGCAAAAGCAAGTTGTTTTCTGATAGATAATTTTGATGTCCTCACAATATGTTTTAGGCCCTTGCCTGTCACAGGTGCTTGTCCCACCCACACAAGTGAGGTACCATTTTTATTGGGAGACCTTGAGGAATGCTGAGTTTGTGTAAGTTTGTTGCTCCCTTTAGATTCCAGAACTTTCCATCACAGAAATGTGAGGAAAATGTGCTTTTATTCCCAAAGTTTGAGGTTTGCAAGGGACTCTGGCTAACAGAACCTAGTGAGAGCTACACAAGTCACCCCAGGCAGCCAAGCAGGGTGGTACAATCTTTGTGTCAGCCCTGTGATCCCACAACTTTCCCACACAGAAATGTGGGGAAAATTTTATTTTTTCAGCTAAATTTGAGGTTTGCTGGGGATTCTGGGTAGGAAAACGTTGGGGGATCTACACAAGTCACACATCCCTGTACTCCCCGGGGTGTCTAGTTTTCAGAAATGACCGTGTTTGGTAGGTTTTCCTAGAGGACCACCGAGCCCGAGATCAAAAATGCAGGTGACTCCCTCTCAAAAACAAGATCATTTTGTAATCAATAATTTTGAAGTTTCCACAGTACATTTTTGGCCGTTTCCTTTCACGGGCAGTAGGCCTACCCACACAAGTGAGGTACCATTTTTATCAGGAGACTTTGAGGATTGGTGGGTTTATGTAAGTGTGTTGCTCCCCCTAGATTCCAGAACTTTCCATCACAGAAATGTGAGGAAAATGTGTTTTTATTCCCAAAGTTTGAGGTTTGCAAGGGATTTTGGGTAACAGAACCTATTGAGAGCTACACAAGTCACCCCCTACTGGATTCCCCAGGGTGTCTAGTTTTAAAAAATTTACAGGTTTGCTAAATTTCCCTCTGTGCCAGCTGAGCTAGAGCCCAAAATCCACATCTAGGCACATTGCAAAAAAAAGGGTCAGCTTTCTGTGGAAAAATGTGATGGGTTCATGTTGCGTTTTGGCCAATATCCTGTCACGGGCACAAAGCCTACACACACAAGTGAGGCACCATTTTTATCGGGAGACTTTGGTGAATGCTGGGTGGGTGGAAGTTTGTCGATCGGTGCAGATTCCAGAACTTTCCATCACAGGAATGTGAGGAAAATGTGCTTTTTTTTTTACAAAGTGTGAGGTTTGCAAGGGATTCTGGGTCACAGTACCTGGTGAGAGCCACACAAGTTGCCCCATCCCGGATTTTCCTGGATGTCTAGTTTTCAAAAGTGTATAGGTTTGCTTGGTTTCCTTCGGTGCTGGCAGAGCTAGAGTCCATAATCCACAGCTAGGCTCATTTCAAAAAAAGGTCAGTTTTCACTGGAAAAATGTGATGTGTCCATGTTGCATTTTGGGCCGTTTCCTGTCGCGGGTACTAGGCCTACCCACTTAAGTGAGGTACCATTTTATTCAGGAGACTTTGGAGAATGCTGGGTGGGTGGATGTTTGTGGACTGGCACAGATTCCAGAACTTTCCATCACAGGAATGTGAGGAAAATGTGTTTTTATTTACAAGGTTTGAGGTTAGCTAGGGATTTTTGGGTAACAGAACCTGGTGAGAGCCACACAAGTCACCCCATTCTAAATTCACCCGGGTATCTAATTTTCAAAAATGTATAGGTTTGCCAGGGTTCCCGAGGTGCCGGCAGAGCTAGGGTCCAAGATTCACAGCTAGGCACATTGCCATAAAAGCGTCCATTTTCACGGGTAAAATTTGTCCATGTTATGTTTTGGGCTGTTTCCTTTCGCTGGCACTAAGCCTGCCCACACAAGCGAGGTACCATTTTTATCAGGAGACTTGGGGGAATGCTGTGTTGGTGGACATTTGTTGCTCCCCTTAGGTTCCAGAACAATCTATCACAGAAATGTGAAGAAAATGTGGGGGGTTTTCACGAAATTTGAGGTTTGCAAGGGATTCTGGGTAACAAAACCTGGTGAGAGGCACAAAAGTCACCCCATCCTGGATATCTCTTGGTATCTAGTTTTAAAAATGTACAGGTTTGCTAGGTTTCCCTAGGTGCCAGCTGTCCTGTGGCCCAAAATCCACAGCTAGGCACATTGCAAAAAAAAGGTCAGGCCTTGCGCCCGGGGGGAGGGGGCAGATCGGGGGCGATTGCCCTGATATGTCCCCAAGTGCGGCAGAAAGACTGTGGCAATTTTCCTGGGGGGAGGGGGGGGGAGAAGCCCAACCCCTCCGTGTAAAAATGCCAGCGTAATCCCTGGTGCCTAGTGGTCTCTCTGCCCTCTGGGGGGGGGGCAGACTAGGGGCTATTGCACCCATTTGTCTCCTGGGGGAGAGAAAGGCTGTGGCAATTATTTTTGGGGTGGAGGCATTGGCATGCCCCCAACTCCAACATTAAATAAATAAATCCCTGGTGCCTAGTGGGCTCTCTGTCCTCTGGCGGTCAGATCAGGGGCTACTGCCCCCATCTTTTTCCTGAGGGGACAGAAAGACGGTGGCATTTTTTGGGGGGTGTGGGGGTATTGGCCCACTCTGGGCAGCCCACACCACTGAACTTTGAAAAAAAGAATCCCTCGTGTCTAGTGGGCTTTCTGCCCCCCATCTGCCTCTGGGGGGCAGAAAGACTGTGGCAATTTCTTGGGGGTGGAGGCATTCGCATGCCCATTATGGGCTGCCCCCACCTCTACGCTATGTATAACAAAATAAGAATAATAACTGGTGCCTAGAGGGCTTTCTGCCCACCCCCGGGAGGCAGATCAGGGGCTACTGCCCCCATCTGCCTCGGGGGGGGGGGGCAGAAAGACTGTGGCATTTATTTTGGGGTCTGGGGGCATTGGCATGGCTATTCTGGGCAGCCCCCACCCCTATGTACAAACAAATGAAATGAATTCCATGTGCCTAGTGGGCTTTCAGCTCCCCCCCCTGGCTGGTAGATCAGGGGCTATTGCCTCATCTGCCTCCTGGGGGGGGGGGGGGGCAAAAAGACTTTAGCTTTTTTGGGGGAGAAGGGTTGGGGGCATTGGCATGCCCATTCTGAGCAGCCCCCACCCCTGGCCTATAAAAAAATAATCTCTGGTGTCTAGGGTGCTTTCTGCTCCCCCAGGGGGGGCAGAAGGACTAATGATGCCATCATTTAATGGGAAGAGCAATGGCCCTTGCCCAAGGGACCTCTCCCCACTCCCTGGTGCCTAGTGGTGGATCCCTGCTTGAGGAACACCCTGCCCTGCTGGGGCGATCCCCAAGCAGGGATCCACGAGGGAAGGGTACCACTGGAAAGGGGAGATTCTCCTCTTTCCAACAATACTACCCCCATGTGTTTCGGTGCTCATGGTTGGGGGAGGGGGCTGAGATAGCCTCATGAGCACCAAAACAATGAGACTAAGTTTCAGTTTCATTTTCCGTGTAATAGCGTCAGCGCACCATGCACGCAATCGTTATTACAACGAAAACAAAAAGTATGCCTCGGGAGGATGGGGCAGCTCTTCACCACCTCCCAAGGCAAAAATGAAAAAGAGAAAATCCCTCTGCTGTTTACAGCAGAGGGATTTTGTACAAGTGTGCTCAAGACGGAATGGTTCCATCATGAGCACACAAGCACTTGTGCTCATGACGGAACCATTCCATCATGAGCACTGAAGGGGTTAATAGCTTTTTTTAAATCTACAAATAAATGTTACTTTCTTTAAATATTACATTAAATTAATTCCATACATAACTTTTAGTAATTTTAATACAGAATAAATGTATATAAATAGTTACTTTTAGGTGGGACTTTTTCTTTGATGAATCTTTGAAAAAAATAATTTTAAATGAATTTAAATATTTAATTTGAAATGTAGTTAATAGGCCTGCCATATGTGTGTATCTTGTTCTACAGGTAACATTCCTTTATAAAATTACTTTACATTAATATTTAAGTAAAAAATATTTTTACTAAGTTTAATAATCTTTTTCAATTTTCTCTAACATTAGGCAGCTCTTGGTGAAAGTGGCAGGTACATCCGCCTGTGTGTGACAATTTACTAGTAGTAACTTTACACTCATAAGTATGGCTTGATCCCCCATTCCTGAAGTGGAAACATGTAGGTCTACCCTTTATATTAAATTAACACTTGGAAATGGTGGCTAGCCAAAGGAAGTACACAAAGTATGAGTACATTTAGGTGTGTTGATTTACTCATGTGTAAATTTACCTTTGTGGAAAGGCCACTCTGTGTTTCAGACCCAGCATGGATGAGTTATAAAGTTGGCAAATGCATACCATATACAAAGTTTTAATTCATGCTCTTTTATAAAGCAGCACCAGAGAGGTATGTAATTTAAAATTCTTATGAAACCTGGTTTTAAAGCCCACCGACACCTTCGAATGACAATGTGTTATGTACTAAATCTAATGGCTCAAGGCAAGTTTTCAGCCGTGTCCTAAAGGACTTTTAAAAGTAGTTAGCATTATGCCTTTCTCCGCCATAATTGTAAGGTCGCTTCTGTTACAACATAGTGCACTTGTTTGTTAATGTTGTCACGGGCAGCTATTCAGGGACAGAAACTGTGGTTAGCAAAGAACTCGTCCTCGAATTTGTCTGTCAAAGACCTTCTTCTGTCATCCTAAACCCATAGGGTGCTTTCGGGATTGAGGCACAGTATTTAAAGGGAACACCATTCGGACACACATTCGAAAACAAAGGATTAAGGGAGTATCAGCAACGAATTCCAGATTTTCCTTTCTAACATTGTGCTTGTGTATTCAGCTTCGTGGCCAAAACATTACGTAATCTAGCAGTGCGAACATCTTAGCTTCGGGATCGTTTGTAAAAGCAAGGGCACGACATTTTGAACCCACAGACTCCAGAAATCTAGGCCTTATTTCATTCATACATGTTGCCAATTCAGATGCCATTGGAGCTGAATGCCAGTACTGTATTTCACGGAAATTGTGTACGTGGCCACTAGGTGGCAACCTCGTCTAATTTAAAGATAACTTTCAAAGTTAGTGGGAAATATTTGAAATGTGGATAGTTTGTGAATTAAGCTACATTAAGTTCCCACAGAAGGCGTTTATTGAGCTTTTCTTTCAAACATTAAACATGATCACGCACTGTACTTCCGCTTAACCTGTTCAACTGTCAGCTTCGAATTTACTTAATATCATTGACGTTTTCTACTTCTTACTAGTATTACCTCAAATTACTTCCAAATACTTTAGGTTTCCGGTCTAACCGTGCATGCGCTGTTTACTGTGTGATGTATTGTTAGCTAACAGTGAACTTAGAGCCCACACTTTTTTTTTTTTACTATTGGTCGGCTTCATTGTCTCTCTCATTTGCTAGCTTCCTATTCATTAGTGTGTTTGGGCTTTCCTTCCTGTTTCATTACAGTGCTCATTTTTTAAGGCACTTCTTTATTTTGTTTTAGCACCCTATGCAAGTATATGTATTTCTACACCCAACTAGCTCTCACCCATTTTTTGTCTCCCCACCCTCCGCTCTCCACTTTGCTCTCCCTCACTCCCATTTTCTCCACCCTCACCTCCATGTTGCATCCCCCATCTACCCCACTTGTGTTGCTTACCACCTCGGTTTCCAAAAAAACAGCTTATGTCCTTTTTTTTTCTTTTTATTTGCCAATCAGGGTTGGCTCTGTAAATAAAAATAAAAGTGGCAGTATCATTTTGTGGACTCATGCATGTGTGGTGCAAGTGCCTAGAGAGTGATGTGATAGCCTTTTTTATTTACCCATGCTGCATGGTATCTTATATGCTGTGCAGCATAGTTAAACACCATTGACCAAGCCAATTCGTCCCAAATGTAAGATATATTGCTTTGCCAATGCTTGTTTAACTTCTTTTACTTTTTAATTCCTTATTAAATCAGTTTTTACCTCTTTGTCCCTTTTTCTCTTTTGCATTTTCTCTCTTTTTTTCTTCTTTCCTTCACACTGTAACTCCATGTCCTCTTTTACATTTCCCTCTGGTATCTTTGAAACCCGTGTTCCTTATACCCTTTGGGATTTATGGGATATTTTTCTTTTCTCCATTATTGTTTTTCTCATGGTGAAACTCCATATCCCTTTTTGTTTATCTTATTATTTTCTACTCTCTTTTTTCACGATTTTCGTTTTTGTGTCGCATTTCTGATTATTTCGAATTTAATTATGACAAGTAAAACTTCAGAAGTAATGACTGGGACGTATAAAATTCGAAGTGCTGGGGTAACGCCCTCAACTTCAACTTTTCCGTCTGTCTCACCAACCCAGTAGATCATCTTGTAGTTGTTCCAGCAGTTACATTCTAATCCGGACAATAGGCCGTTGCCACTGAAATACGCATTAACATGTTTACACATCCTTCTGCACCGCACACCCACAAGCCCTTTCACAAACCCCTTTCAATAATTCTGAAAGGTTATGAATCAAACATTCTGATTGACAAAATCCAAAAGTTGTAGTGGTGCTCCTTCTACTTCTTTCCTTACCGGTGCTCCTTGTCCCTACTTCAGATTCTTCAGGTTTTTTCCTTTTCTCCACTTCTTGCTACATTTTTCTCCTGAAAATAGATTCTGTGCAAAGTTTGAAACATTACTGTTCTGTGTACCATTGACATTCATGATTGACTGCAAAACATTTATGGGTGTAGGGCTATTCCACTTGCTTCTCCTTATCCCTTCATGGTGTTTTGCATTCACCAGGTCATCTTCCTTGGCTTCTTCACACCTGCGGCAATCTGCAACTCAACCAGTGGCTTTTCTTCCTGCCCTTGTTCATCATTCTTTCCCATCACTTTTCCCTAATCATGAGCTCTTCTTGCCCGTCCCAGACAGGAAGGACATATTGGCGAATTTTTGCTTTTTTAAACCTAGATGTCTCAAATGCAGTTAATCTTATGGTGTCATTTTTTTTCAGTCCATACACACACACACTGCCATCAGCTTTTGTACTTATGAGCTCTCACTTTACTGTGGTTAACTAGCTGTGCGTATTCAATGACCTATTGAAGTGTACCACTGGTTTGCGGCTAATGAAGGCTCAAGTTCTGGCCTAATTGGGAAACAGCGTTTACAACGCTGCCATTACATTGCGTTCCTTTTACAACGCAGTCGTTACAATGACCGTGTTGTTAGAATGTGATACCTTAAAATCGCAAGTCATTAGATCGACTTGCTGTAAGGGGCGCTCTAACCTAAGGAATAGTATAATTTACTATTCCAACACCTTCCCTACTGTTGTGCACGCTGGAGTTGGAATAGTAAATTATACTATTCCTAAATCCAGCGCGCCCCCTACAGCAAGTCGATCTAATGACTTGCGATGTAAATGTATCTCGTTCTACAACGCGGTCGTTGTAACGACCGCGTTGAAATAGAACGCGATGTAATAGCATGCATAGTAACATGCTATATTCGGACTTATCAGCTCTTCAAAGGATCCTTAATTTCTCTCAATGAAAGGGTTCAGGAATTATCATTGTGTAGAATAAATGCACTCCTTTTTCTTCCAAAAACGTCTCTCATGAAGTGTGAATGTTTCTAATGGGAATGCTTTGTTGTCATCACACACATCCAGCCATTTTGATAAAGGTCGACTAGCATGACCACATACTTTAGCAGAACCTTGACAGGTGAAGGCTTGCTATAGCCTGTAAGTCCTTAACTCTGTTGTCTTTAAAAAAAATAATTTTATTTGAGCAGGTCGAGAATAAATATAATTTAATAGCATAACTCATAAACGATACTCTCATTTGAAAAAAGATACAGCAACTTAAACAGAGCCCCCAAATTGAGATTCCCAAGCGATTTACCTGTACGTTCATTAGACAAAAAGAGTATAAAACATATTGATTTCATTTCTAATAAAAAGTAGAATTCCAATCATGCATTAGAGAAACATCCTAATTAAGTGCCAAAAAATAAAACATAGACTAAATATTTCATAGTTACGGCCTTCCTAAGTATCTCCAATGTAATCTCTGATAACTTGCGAAGGAATTCTAAGACAAATGCATCGCACACCCCAAGATGGTTCGATAACCAATGCTCTAGATTAAATAGAGATTTAAAGTCTGCATTAAAAACTATCCCGCGTAATAGGGAGGAGATTAATATTCTTCGGAAATCATCTAAAGAAGCTCTTACCCAAAGAAAATTGGAGATCAGGGAAAATGCCTGGGAGAACCTCATTAAAGCTGCCGAGACTAAAAACTCGACACTTTTTTGGAAAACCCTGGACCAACCATTCTTCAAAGATGTCCAATCAGTAAAAATTGATACAGTAGTTACTCCAGCAGACTGGTTAACCCATTTCTAAGCAATTTTTAATGAAACACATCAGGGTATTGTAAATAATGAGGATAACACCGCTATAATCTTAAAAAACACCAGAATAGGAAGCATAAGTCAAGATGAAATTAGAACAGCACTTAAGAACAGCGCAAGTGGTAAAGTGGCTGACCCCGAGGGGGCCCCAATAGATGTATTTAAATATAATATGGATTTTTGGGTACCCGTTTTGCATACATTTTTTGTAATGCTACAATTGACGGGGTGATACCTGCCACTTGGGCGGAGAGTCTGATAGTCCCCATCTTTAAAAAAGGGAATAGGAGTAGTGCCAGTTGCTATCGCCCAAAATCTTTGCTTGACTCAACATCTAAAATCATGGGTAGAATGTTGTTGGCCAGGCTGGAGCGATAGGTAGAAGAAAAAAACATCTTATCTGCTGCTCAGTATGGCTTTAGACGAGGCGTTGGAACAATTGAACAGTGTTTGAACTTAGAACTTATAATAGGAAAATACACCTTCGCAAGGGAGGGCTGCCTTCACCTCTGCTTTGTAGATTTGTCAAGTGCCTTTGACTTTGTAAATCATTCAAAGTTATGGGAGACGTTGGGAGGGATGGGTGCCCCCGAGGACATTATTAGCTTCTTATCTCAAATTTACGTTCGTCTGCCTTCAAAGATACGCTATGGGAAACATGGGGAATGCACGAAGCACTTTAATTTTTCACGTGGGATAAGACAGGGCTGTACTCTTGCGCCTCTTTTGTTTTCACTTTATATAAATGGTGTTGATGTTTCATTACAGAACTTGGGGATAGATGTTCCTAAGGTCGGTAATCGGCCCACGCCCCTTTTATTGTACGCCGATGACGCTGTCCTAATTTCAAGGACAGCGAACGGCCTACAAACCTTGATGGACAATTTTACTAGTTTTATGACGGAATTTAAAAAAAAAATTAACCTGAGTAAGACTTTGGTTATGTCCTGTGGCAAAAGGAATATTAAAACAAAAACACTTTATATTAGCAGGAAACCGATTGAGAGAACATTTACATTTTCCTATTTAGGGATTCTTTTTAACAGTAAGGGTACTTGGAATACACATATAACTCTATGCAAGATGAAATTTGTGAAATTAGTGGAGGCTATTTTTAGATTCTCCCAAAAAATCGGCAATAAACCTGTACAGGAGATTCTGAAGTTATACGGAGCAAAGTGCATCACAGGGAGTTGTTACGGGGGAGCCCTATGGGGCCAGGCAGAGACTATGCAGAGACAAACCCTTGAAAATAACTTTTTAAGACGCTGGCTAGCCGTACCTGCCTCTACTCCTTCGATTATTTTGCATAGAGAAACTGGAACATCATATCTACATGACTTGATTAGTATGGCCGCTTTAAACTTGTGGCACCGTGTCTGGATTACGGAAGAAACTAATTTTACGAGGGATATTATAATAGACTGTTTGTCCCAAGACCGATGTAAGAAAATACCTTGGTTAAGTTATATCAGTGGTCTTTTAGAAGAATGCAATCTGGCCCTGAACTGGAATCAACCTGAAGATATACAAAAAACTAGTAAGGCTGAATTAAAAAGGAGCCTCTTGAATGCTAGGATAGTGTCAAGAGACGAGGAGTACCAAGATAACTGTTGTATCTTATCTTGAGGGGCCAATTGCAACGGGTATACAGCCATATCTCGTTTTTATAACTAATGTTCAGCATAGATTCTACCTAACCAGACTACGGATGAACACATTACACTATCTTTTTGTTTTCCCTAAAAGGGTCAAGTGGTCTGCTAATCTTCCAAATTGTCCATGTCATGGTAGGTCCAAACAAAGCACCCTTCATTTTTTACTTTTTTGTAATTTTTATACGGAAATTAGAAAAGTTTCTCTGTCCAATTGATAATTGCCTGTACTCCTATAAAGCTGGCTTTAATTGTTTAAACCAAAACATTAATAAAAGGCATAGTCATTTACAATGCCAATAGCTCAAACTCGCGTAAATGCGAGACCTATTGCATTGCAAATGCTTGTTTTCTTTCCGTTTGGTTAGTTGGGTGCTGGTCATCATTAGTAATTGTCTACTACACTACCTGGGGGCAGGGTGTGGTGGCGGGAGGGGACTAAAAGCTG
Source organism: Triturus cristatus (assembly GCF_964204655.1). Lineage (NCBI taxonomy): Eukaryota > Metazoa > Chordata > Amphibia > Caudata > Salamandridae > Triturus > Triturus cristatus. The sequence continues at coordinate 166,341,117 of NC_140595.1, read as the reverse complement.
TCAGTTGAGCTGTGTCTTCCATCCTGCTGGGGCACCTGTAGCAGGATGGCAATTGTTGGTTGAGGAAACAGTGAGCTGTGGTTGTGCGGATTAGAGTGATCCTCGGTAGGGAGGGGATAGCTCTCTGCTTGGGTCTATGGCAATTGGCAGCAAAGAGATTATGCACCAATTTAAAAGTGCTATGCAGGGTAATGCTGTCTGATGCGGGGTGCTGTTGCTTGAGGTTTTTGATTGCGGCAGTCTGGTGTTTGGGATACATTAACTCACTGTATAGTTGTTTGACTTGTTTTGGATCATGGTGTCGGACAGAGGGGTGCATTCTATTTTTTGGTTTTAGTTAAAGAATGGAGATGCGCTTTATGTTGTTTCTCTCACTGGTCTCTTCCTTGTCCGGATATCCTCGTTCTGTTTTTGGTGTCATGCGGCTCCTAAAGATTCTTGTGTGTCTGATGCAACTAGAAGGAGCTATCCAGATAATTACATCTTTCCACCTCAAAGTTACAGTCAATTTAAGGACCAGTCACAGCCCAGCGATGTAAAAGCACTGTGTAGGAGATATTTAAACCTACTTTTTCCAAACGACTACCCACACACCATGGGCAAGTAGGGTTAGGTGAAGCAACAAGGGGGAAGGACAAAACAAATCAGGTGGGGGGAGGCGAAGTACCACCTGTTTTGAATTATTACTATGGCGGTATTGCTTGTTGTTATTTTCTGTAAGTTGGGTTCTAGGAGATATGCACTGCGGGCTAGAACGCGACTTACAGAAAATAACAACACGCAATTCCGCCATAGTATTAAAGGGAGCCTGCACAGCGATACAAAATCAACATTAAGGTGCCGATCACGATCCGGTAAAAACCGGGTACGAACCGTCGGACGGAGCATAATCTCCGTCCGACGCGTACCCGGTCGTCAAATTTTACAAACAAGGAATTACGAATCGCACGGGAACACCATTTCCGTACGATTCGTAAAAAAGCCCGACTGAACAAAATAAACCTACCAATGCGATCCGGGAAAGCGCCGACCTGACGTCGGGACGCTCGCAGCCTGCCATTCACGAACCAGGAATCACGATTCGCACCGACGTCATCCCGCACGGTGAATATTTTCCGGCTGCCAAAAACTGCCGGGAAAGCAGGACGACGTGAACAAGGACCACCAGTACACGACGGACAGACAGGACGACGCGAACAAGGAGGACCAGTACGCGACAGGACGACGCGATCAAGGAGTACCAGTACGCGACGGACACACAGGACGACGCGATCAAGGAGGACCAGTACGCGACGGACACACAGGACGACGCAAACAAGGAGGACCCGTACGCGACGGACAGACATGGACCCGAACCTACGTGTCATCCCGGCACTCATAGCAGTCCACCTCCTCTACAGGTTACGACGCAGACGCCGTAGAAGGTCAGAATAACTAAGGGAGGGGGGAAAGTGGGGTGGGGGTGGCAGGACCAGGGCAGGCCACAAAACCCCCACCAAAGTCACACACCACACATGCCCAGGACATACCTGACACCCATGCCCTGGTCACTACGAGGGGGTGGGGGCGTGTCCAGCTAAGCCAGCGACCGCCACAACGGAAGTCCGTCACCACGCGAACCGGCAACACAACCAGACCGGTACGTCCCGTACCCACGCCTGAAGAGCGTGGGTACGAGACGTACCACGCCCACACCCACGTCACCCCAACAATGGCGGGACGGATCGTACCCACGTGGCAAAGGCCTGGGTACAGCCCGCACAAGCATCACATAGCGTGGGGACGGATATGTACGGACCCTACCCCCACCCGCGTACGTATGGAGCGTACACCCACCCCACCAGTGTAAGTACGACTCGTACCCGCACCCGCGGACGTACGGACCGTACCCCCACCCCCACCAGTGTAAGTACGACTCGTACCCCCACCCCCGTATGCATGGAGCCTACCCCCACCCCACCAGTGTAAGTACGACTCGTACCCTCACCCGCGGACGTACGGACCGCACCCCCACCCCACCAGTGTAAGTACGACTCGTACCCTCACCCGCGTATGCATGGAGCCTACCCCCACCCCACCAGTGTAAGTACGACTCCTACCATCACCCGCGTATGCATGGAGCCTACCCCCACCCCACCAGTGGAAGTACGACTCGTACCCTCACCCGCGTATGCATGGAGCCTACCCCCACCCCACCAGTGTAAGTACGACTCGTACCCTCACCCGCGTATGCATGGAGCCTACCCCCACCCCACCAGTGTAAGTACGACTCGTACCCTCACCCGCGGACGTACGGACCGTACCCCCACCCCCACCAGTGTAAGTACGACTCGTACCCCCACCCCCGTATGCATGGAGCCTACCCCCACCCCACCAGTGTAAGTACGACTCGTACCCTCACCCGCGGACGTACGGACCGCACCCCCACCCCACCAGTGTAAGTACGACTCGTACCCTCACCCGCGTATGCATGGAGCCTACCCCCACCCCACCAGTGTAAGTACGACTCGTACCCTCACCCGCGGACGTACGGACCGTACCCCCACCACACCAGTGTAAGTACGACTCGTACCCTCACCCGCGGACGTACGGACCGTACCCCCACCCCCACCAGTGTAAGTACGACTCGTACCCCCACCCCCGTATGCATGGAGCCTACCCCCACCCCACCAGTGTAAGTACGACTCGTACCCTCACCCGCGTATGCATGGAGCCTACCCACACCGCACCAGTGTAAGTACGACTCGTACCCTCACCCGCGTATGCATGGAGCCTACCCCCACCCCACCAGTGTAAGTACGACTCGTACCCTCACCCGCGGATGTACGGACCGTACCCCCACCACACCAGTGTAAGTAGACTCGTACCCTCACCTCGAATGCATGGAGCGTACCCCCACCGTGTATGTTCCAAGCGTACATATCCAGAAATAGGAGGTGTGTGTGCAGAGTCCTCCCAGCAGTGCCCTGAGACAGGAGGGGTGGGTGTGGAGTCCTCCCAGCAGTGCCCTGAGACAGGAGGGGTGGGTACAGAGTGCTCCCAGCAGTGCCCTGAGACAGGAGGGGTGTAACACATGTGTGTGAGGCTGGAAGTACCCACATGCATACTGCCTACAAGGGAACATGTCCCCATGAACTCATGTCAACAGACTCCACACACAAGTACAGTGATCACCAAGGATGCCACGAATGTTGCAGGTGGAGACATGGCCCTGCATGCATGGCCAAAGTAGAAGGGCTCCGTCACACACACAGCTCATGTAGACACAGCTCTGCGCTAAACATTGGGAACACCCTGCAGGGAAGATATCAGGGTACGCAGAGGAAGGAATACACCCTGGGACAATTGCACCATGCAGTAACTGCTTACATGAACAAAGAAAGTTAGCTAACACCTTGTGATGGCACACAGATCCCAGGGTCCCCCCAATGAGCAGCACACTACTACATATCCCACACACCCAACACATAAACACCACCCAAAACCATGTAGCAGCCCCACCAACACCAATACCAGCATAGCAGTAGTGTTATAATGAAAAAAGAAATAAAGCTTTATTCAGCATGAGCACAATGTCCGTGGATCGCAGGCAGTTCAATATTCACAAAGCCCATAGGGCAGTCAATGAGTCTCAGCTGGATGGGGGACACAGTGGGATGCGTGTCCCCTACCTTGCCTGCACAGTTACATGCCATCGTCTTCCACAGGGGTGAGGGCATCATGGGGGGGGGAAGCAACAGGCACCGCAGGGACATCAGGGCAAAGGGGAGGCGTTGTGGGTGCAGGGATAGAGGACTCCACCACAGGGGGTGGGGCAGGGCCAAAGGCGGAGGCCAGGATGGCACTACACACCTTTGCAAGGTCCTCCAGGGATTCCCCTGCACCCGAAGGATCCACAGGCCCCAAGGAGGGGGGGGGGGTCAGAGGGATGGGTCGCAGCGCCACCGGGGGAGGGTGTAGACAGGGGGGGAGAATCAACCACCCTGACCGAGGACTTCCTTGACCGCTTGCGTGGTGGTGTCACTGTGGGGCTCAGGGACAGAGCGGCCATGAAGGAGTCCTTGGGGGAGATGTGGCCAGGAGAGCTGAGGGGAGGGGATTTGGAGGGAGTGGACTGGGTGGAATGCGGACTCCCACTTTGGCTGTGTGTCACACGTTTGCCCCCCGACCCAGTGGGTGTGCCTACCTCACCCTGTGTGTGCGTGTCAGGAGGAGTGCGGTGGACCTTCCCTGCTGGTGTGGTGCCTGTGTCTGTTGATGTGGGTGCATGCCGATGTCTGGGTGTACGTGGGACAGGCATGGGAGTGGGAAGTGTGGATGGGGCAGGGGTAGGTGGGGGGAGGTCGCGCTGCAGGAGACCCACTGCTGCAGTCAGTGTGGAGTCTATGGACCTCAGCAAGTTGCGTTGGTCAGCCTGCGATGAATGAATGCCCTCCAAGTATGCCTCGATGTTGATGAGGGTTTGGCCGTGGGCATGGAGGACATTAAGGATCGCAGCCTGACCAACCTGCAGCTGCCGCTGGATGTCCACAGACTCAGCATTGGCGGCAGCAGTGGAGACAGGGGCAGGGGGTGCGGTGCCTGGCATGAAGGAGACATGCGGTGACCGGGCACGCTGGGAAGGGACACGAGCAAGTGGGAGGCGGCTGATGGGAACTGAGGGGGCGGTGCGAGGTGTTGTTCCGCTGTCAGCTGCTGGTGCAGCCACCGCCCACTCGGAGACATCCTCCTCGGACCTGTCAGCTTCGTATTCTGACGTGCCAGTCGACAGGTCCTCGGCCGCACTATCCTCCGCCTCTGTCCCACTCGATGTGCCAGCCCTGATGTCACGGCTGGCACTGGTGCTCGGTCCCTCCGCCTTGTCTGTGTCCATGTCTCCCTCTGTGTCCCCCGACGATGCTGTGGGCAGGGTGGAGAGACAGAAATTAATCAGACACCTGTACACATCTGTCACATGAGTCCAATCTACATAGGTAACATTGCATAGCCTGAAAAGGAAGATCCCTAACATCTACTAAACAAGGTACCGATGTAGGGCATGAAACACACAGTTGGTTGAGCCACCATGCCACTGAAATACCATGGAGAGCATGAGACAATAGCTAAAGACAGGAAACGGAGTCTGACATAGCACCCAGGCCCTGGGGACAATCCAGCACTGCATCTGCACCACACAGCGTTGGCGAAAATACCGATGACCAGGGACCATATCCATGAACTTGAGACACATGCTGCATAGGTAATGCTGAAAACATGCCCATCATGACTCGGTCACTGCACCTTGCGTGTGTGTCCAGACAAACATCACACACTGCCCAGACCCAGCAAGTAGAAATCAGGATTTTACATATAGGCTTTGCCCGCCCCAACCACCCCCTACACGAGGCAAATTGTTGAGACACAGGTGGCACCAACATCTCATAGTCTGGGTGATAAACACAGGGGCAGGCAAAATGCAAGATTTGACGCCAAACAGCCAAGGTGCACCTGTACAAATAATGAGGTACCAGTGCCCATCCTCAGATGAGTATAACAAGACACACAGGCACTGGCAACTGTGAGTATGAAGAAGGACATTCAGGTCAGGCTGCACAGTGGACACCTGTACAAAATAGCAAGGCTATATACATGGTGCCAGGGGACAATGGCACAGAGCACAACCTACGCTGTAGACACTGAGAGTGTCCACGTTTATGATGACACATACAACACTGAGGAAAAGGTGCCCCAGGGGACAGTAGTGGCCACGCAACTCCATGCTCCTGAATGGTAATGACTGCAACACACGCCACCATCCCTGCACTATGCGTATCGCACACTCATGCACATCATGTCACAGGCCACTACATAGGACATGCGCGCTGTAAGGCATGACACATGAGAGACCAACTCCCATGTCTGGAGTCAGCATCAGTGCCAACTGACATGGAACCCACATGCAGTGAACTTGACAGGGCACAGCCAAGGTCCCAAAACCTGTAACACACCACCCCCACACATGATGCTACAGGCATAGTTCTCGTGGACAAAGCGCCAGCCTACATTACCTTGTGAAGGAGTGACTACACACAGACCAGGGAACACATTGCAAGGAGGGGAAGGGTGGCAGGGGCGCAGCGCAGCGCTATACTGGGGCAAACTGGATCTGCACAGCACCTTTAAACCCTGGCAGTGTGTTCATGCTACTGTGCCCTTACAAATGCCGGTGACACACAACAAACACACATGTACCTACCCCCTTCCGGCTGCTGCATCGCCTGTAAGCGCCTCTCCAAGTCTGGAAAGACCACCGGCAGCACACGCCTGTGGAGGTGGCTCAGACGGCGGCGGCCGCGGTTCTTGTGGCTCTCAGGTGAGTCCCCCAGCAGGACCCGTGCAATCCTCCGCGTCCAGCACCGGATATCCTGCCAGCGTTTCCTCACCTGGGACAGGCTCCGCCTCCGACCATCCACACCCCTCACGGCACTGACGGCGGTCAGCCAGATCTGCTCCTTGGCAGTGGCGCCTACCTGTGAGGAAGAACAAGTGACACCACATCAATACACCAGCCACATGTCACAGAGAGACATATGAGAACAAATTAGCTGGTTACAACAAGGCATGTCATGCAGCAAACGCATTGCACCTTTGTCATAGGGACATGATCCTCTGGTGATGGAAAAAGCAGTACGTGCCATAGTGGGTACACAGGTGGAATGATGGCAATGTCACAATCAATGATCAAGGCTCACACTGTGCATCACACCCACCCCTCCTGTCTCAGGGCACTGCTGTTAGTGATAGGCACACACCCCTCCTGTCTCAGGGCACTGCTGTTAGTGATAGGCACACACCCCTCCTGTCTCAGGGCACTGCTGTTAGTGATAGGCACACACCCCTCCTGTCTCAGGGCACTGCTGTGAGGACTCCACACCCACCCCTCCTGTCTCAGGGCACTGCTGTTAGTGATAGGCACACACCCCTCCTGTCTCAGGGCACTGCTGTTAGTGATAGGCACACACCCCTCCTGTCTCAGGGCACTGCTGTGAGGACTCCACACCCACCCCTCCTGTCTCAGGGCACTGCTGTTAGTGATAGGCACACACCCCTCCTGTCTCAGGGCACTGCTGGGAGCACTCTGTACCCACCCCTCCTGTCTCAGGGCACTGCTGGGAGCACTCTGTACCCACCCCTCCTGTCTCAGGGCACTGCTGGGAGCACTCTGTACCCACCCCTCCTGTCTCAGGGCACTGCTGGGAGACATCAGGCATCCCCCCCTGGGACCCCCCCAACAGTACATGGCATGTGTGTCACACCAGGACACAATGCCAGAAGTCACAGTCACAACATAGGGACAGTCTGTGCCAGTGGCCTATGCACTCACCTGATACCCTGGTCGCCCATACAGCATGGGGTACTGTGGGAGGATCACATCCAGCAATGCCATGTTCTCCTCCAGGGTGAATGGCTGTGACCTCTCCACAGCCCTTGACATGGTTCCAGGGAATCAGTAGCAGCAGCTAGGTCGACGAATTCAAAGATGTGCAGGCAAGTACTCCCTCATGGGACCTGGCTGCCTTATATGTGCCTTTCTGCCCTGTCTCATGCACAGGAGTACAGAGTGATTGGTCACTCACATTTGCATCCTATGTTTCCACCAATCACTTCAAACCTAGCAGTCTGTGTGTACTCTATCGGTTTCATTCTCCTGCATGATGTCAGCTCCACAAACACATTGCAACAAAGTATTTTAATTCCAACTGACTTCTGCTGTTCACCTTCCAGAAGAAATTCGAATTTTAAACTTGGTCTCCATGACAACCAGCATGCATGTAGGCCTTAATACTTGTCCCTCATGTGTCCCCTATGTAATTTGGAGCTTCACACACAGGTACGGTGCGTTCCGGGGCCCTAGGGCACCCCAAATGCATTGCAACGGCCCGTACATGCGTGACTACGTTCACTATCACTATGGGTGTCCTCGCGTATGCGTACTCGTAGTGGTACGGGCCGTACACACGCCTGTACGCGCCCGTACCACTACGAGTACGCATACGCGAGGACACCCATAGTGGTACGGGCCGTACACACGCCTGTACGCTCCCTATCACTATGGGTGTCCTCGCGTATGCGTACTCGTAGTGGTACGGGCCGTACACATGCCTGTACGCGCCCGTACCACTACGAGTACGCATACGCGAGGACACCCATAGTGGTACGGGCCGTACACACGCCTGTACGCTCCCTATCACTATGGGTGTCCTCGCGTATGCGTACTCGTAGTGGTACGGGCCGTACACACGCCTGTACGCTCCCTATCACTACGAGTACGCATACGCGAGGACACCCATAGTGGTACGGGCCGTACACACACATGTACGCTCCCTATCACTATGGGTGTCCTCGCGTATGCGTACTCGTAGTGGTACGGGCCGTACACACGCCTGTACGCTCCCTATCACTACGAGTACGCATACGCGAGGACACCCATAGTGGTACGGGCCGTACACACGCCTGTACGCTCCCTATCACTACGAGTACGCATACGTGAGGACACCCATAGTGATAGGGAGCGTACAGGCGTGTGTACGGCCCGTACCACTATGGGTGTCCTCGCGTATGCGTACTCGTAGTGGTACGGGCCGTACACATGCCTGTACGCTCGCCATCACGATGGGTACACATACGGCAGCACTCCCATAGTGATATGGGAACGTACACAGGCCCTCTTGGCAGCAGTACAGCGGTTTTCACACATCACAGTGGTGACAGGCGGCACACAGGTAGGGATAGGGCGGACATACTTGTCCATGGATGGACATACTTGTCCATTAATTGACATCGAGGCATCGTCTGTGCATCACTACATGTGTGGGGCACAGGTGTGACGGCCTGTGATGTGGTACATTACTCCTGAGTCGAGAAGGCACCAGATGTATGATGAGATGTGTACAGATGTACTGTGTGATGGTGCGATGTGTGCCAGGCATGCCCTTGACTCCTTTGACATGTGTGCATGTCGTACTGCGCACTTGGGGTGAGCGTCACTGGCATGGCACGGACACCAACCCACGGAAGTGTCCCCTGATGCCCGGTACAGGGGTTATGACACCTGACTTGTCACTACCCACGGTGCACAATGTGACTATGTCATGTATGTGTGGGGGCTTCCCATCAGGTTGATGTTGTAGCACCCTCAAAAGCTGCAGCCGTTGCAGCAACCAACATGTGTCTGTGTGTAGATTGTCATTGCACACTGTTCCGCACACCATGCCACATGTGGTATCGGATGTGAGGTGCACATGTATGCATGGGACACGGAGTAGCGTGACAAGGACATGTCTGCATCCTCACAATGATTGTGTGGTGAGTCATGACATGTGCACCTTCATGGCAAGGTGTGTGGGCTGTCCTAGTGTAATGTCATGTGACCTGTGGCTCCAGTGTTCCGCTACCAGTCTCTGCAATCGGCATCCTACTGCTGCTGATGTGTGGGCGTATGTCACTCCTGTGTTGCGTCTGGCTGTTCACTTGCACTGGGACACAGCTATTCCCATAGCGTGGCATGGGGAGGTTCTCAATCTCCGTGTGTAGCTGGGTCTTGGAAGGAGTGTCACCTTGCATCCATACGTGTCCTGGCCATGTAGCACATACCTGACTCCCTATGTAGCATGTGTGTATTGACAGATTAACATGTGCTCAGTACACATGAGTTGTTGTCGTAGTGCACTCACTCTTCCTTGTCACTTCCAAATTACTGCAGAGCGCCGCCTCTTGCCCGAAGAATTCCAGACTTGGCTGCCATGCAGGAGAATGACAGCATCCGGCTCTACCGCTTCACCCAACCGTTGATTCTGGAGTTGACGGCGAGACTGGCACCACACCTGCAACCGCAGCACAGGTATCCCACGGCACTGACACCCCAGCTGAAGGTAATGGCTGCCCTACATTTTCTTGCCACGGGTACCTTTCAAAATACCATAGCTCACGTTGGTGGCATGTCCCAGAGCACGTTCAGCGGTGTGCTGCATGATTTCTTAGAGGCCATGTTGATTCACCTGGATGACTTCATCAAGTTCCCAACCCCTGAACAGATGACTGAGGTCAAGCGTGGATTCTATGCCCTGGGAGGGATGCCCCATGTCATTGGGTCCATAGATGGGACACATGTAGCTTTGGTACCACCACACGCACGGGAGGTGGCGTACCGCAATCGGAAGCACTACCACTCCATCAATGCCCTTGTGGTGTGTCAGTCCAACATGGTGATTTCACATGTCTGTGCTCGTTTTCCAGGATCAGCACACGATGCCTACATCATGAGGCGTAGCGGGATGCCTGATATGATGATGCAGCTGCGCAACGAACGGGCATGTGTTGTTGGTGGGTACAGTCTGTCTGTCCTGTATTCTGTATAGCCTACCAGCACGACTGCTTCACCACTTCTAACGATGACCATGTGCTTCCCATGTAGGGGACGCTGGCTATCCCAACATGCCTTGGCTGCTGACACCTCTCCGCAACCCCATCACGCCGGCCCAGCTCCGCTACAACACCGCCCATGGCCGGACAAGGCGAGTGATAGAGAGGACGTTTGGCATGCTGAAGAGCCGATTCAGGTGCCTCCACAAGACCGGCGGCGCACTCCCATATGCCCCGGCGAAGGTCTGCAAGATCTTCATGGTCTGCTGCATGCTGCACAACATGGCAGTTGAAAGAGCTGTGCCACTGATCCTGGATCAACATGACGAGGACCATCCACCCGTGGAGGACAAAGGGCTTGGCAATGGGGCTAGTGATGTGGAGGATGTGGAGCCGCAAGAGGACATCCGGACTCGGCTCATACGCGACTTCTTTGCTTAGTGGTGAGTACCAGTGTCTGAGTGTGCACGCATTGGTCCCCGTGTGGCATGCGTTGTGATGTGTGTCTCCACCTGCATGTATGGCACGTGAGTCAGAGGTGTGTGTGGGTGTGTCACTGGAGTGATGGTGCCAGTGATGGTTGTACTTCCCCAGTCATAATTGTGACCTAGCATGTTGTCATCCATACATGTGTCGAGTAAATGCACATGCAAGTGGCTGTGCTTTTTGTGGCTGACTTCTTGTGTGTCTCTCTTCCCCAGGTACCTGCGCATGCCGTCTGCTGGTTGCATTGTTGTGGCACTGCTATTCCTCCTGGACACGACATCGTGGGCTGACTCAGCGTTACAGGCATGGACACGTTTGGAAGTCTCCATGGGGTAAGGGATGCATCTGGGGTGTATTGGGTGTGGCAGTTGTTCACGATGTATGCACACTGCCCCTGTCGATGTTTGGTTCCTCTGCAGCCATGTCGCATCCCCATGGGACACGACATGCAGCTGAGTACTCCTGAATAGATGGTCTGCCTGGTTGACAGTCATCAGTGATGGGATAGGGGATTGTGATGATGGCATCAATGTGTGTGACCCTGCCCTCGGACACATACGGTTAGCATTGGCTTGACATGGTGTGGGACTTCGACATCAGCGGATCTATGGTGTATGGCAGGCTCTCCGTGTGCAGCTGTGGGTATTTAGCTGTTAGCCGACGCTTGTGTGCCAGTTCCATGGCGAACACGCATGTGTGCTGCTGAAGGGGGGTGCCAGTGTTGGACCCACATGTTACTCCACATGATGTGTTCATGTGTACTTCGAGTTGCCTCTGCAATCCCGAATACATGACTAATAAAGGTGTCCCTATGCCTCCAAGGTGCCTCTTCTCAGTCAATGCTGGTGTGTTGCCACGGTGCATCCTGCATGTCTGGCATGGTATTCCCTGATTGTGGCTATGTGTCAATGTGTCGAGTGGCAAGATGCAAGCTGTGTGTGTGGGCTGAGACTGTGTATTGGGCATGATGTCCATGACTGTGTGGGTATTGTGACATGTGCCATCCCCATGCATCCAACGTTGGCCAGGCCCCCATTCTCTGCATCCACCGGACTCAAGCTTGCAGGACATGGTTCTGCCACCTGTCTACACATACCTGGGTGCCCCCCAGGACACTGGACTGGATCCCTGACCTCTGCGCATGACTGTTACTGTACTCAATGTGTGTGTCAGCACGGTTGTTCGGCAACCCCCTCAGCTGGTTGGGCCCATCACGGGTGTGTATGGTGCTCCATGTCTGTCTTGCCTAATACACTGTGACCCATGTGTCCTGTGCCAGACTCAGGCCCCAGGGTGTGGATGGTTGAAGACAAAAGATGACTCAGGCATGTTTAGACTTTACAAGACACATGTTAGGTAATAATGCAACCAGCAGGCATCTACTCTTCATAGTGTGATTTATTATTGGGGGGGGGGGGGGGGGGGACAAAGTGAGGGGCTTTCCGGGAGTTTGGAATCCAAAGTTCAGTAGGGGAGTTGGTGTCCTTGCCATTGGAAATCCTCAGAGTCCATGCCACAGTCTTTATCAACATTGGTCAGCCAGTGACCAGCAGGGCCATGTGGCAGAGAATGTCTCTTGATGCAGTGATGCTGTTGCTCCAGTGGGCCAGGTGCCAGGCCAGGTGTCCTGGGAGATGGTGATGTAGCGCCGACCCTCACGGTCCTTTCCGTGGACGACCCGCCCTCCTGCAGGGAACCTCAGCAGCAGGCCGTGACGACGTCTGGGATGCTCCGTCGGATGTTTCCTCCTCCTCCTCCTGATCCCTCCCTGTGGGTGGTGATGTTCTCCGCCTTCTGGCACAGGGAGGGTCGGCCATGTTGTCGGCCATCCGACGGAGTGTAGCGTGAATCCCCTGGAATGCCGTCACTTGCTCAGCCTGTCTGTCCTCCATCCTCCGTTGGTGTACCAGTAGACAGGCATGTAGCTCCGCATGTTGCTGGGCCTGCTGGGTCTTTATCTCATCGAGGCTCCCCTTGATCTCATTGAGGGTGGACACAACCTGGGCCATGCCCGTGGTGTCCTGCCGGTATGAGTCCAGGATGTTACGGACATGGGCAAATACCGGATCCCCAGTCAACTGGTCAGGCTCGCGCCTCCGCCGTCCTCCACTCCCACCACCCCTGCCCACTTGCGCCTGGCCTGCCCTTGTGGGCACATCGGGTCTCCGGGACCCCTGAGGGGTGGCATTGGCGTTGTCGCCTGCCTCCTCCTGGGTGCCCGGGACACCGTGTCCCTCCTGGCCAGCCTGGCTGCATTGTGGTGTTGGGGCAGGGATCCTGGGTGTCTCCTGGGATGTGGCAGGAGTGGGGGTGGTGGTTGGCACAGTTGTACCTGACGCAGGTGCCGCAGGTGGTTGGACACCAGAGGGGCCAGGTCGGTCGGGGTCGTCCACAGAGTGGTGAGAGTGGTCGCTGCCGGTGGGATCGGGCTCCTGCAGATCCAGGTCCTGTGAGTCTTCCCCCCCTGTGTTGGGGGGTGGACCACGACGTTGACCTGTGTGTGAGAGAGACAATGTTAATTTTGGTCCATGCAACATCCATGTTTTATCAGTTTCAAAGTTGGCACATTTCCTCTTGGAATTAGGATCTGTCTTGCATTCCACTCACAGTGCACTTGTGCATGGGTGTGTCCCTTGGGCACCACTTTGGCCCCTTTACTATGTGTGGCACAGTCTTCCTTGCTGCGTCAAGTGTGACTGCAGTCAGCAGTGGAGTGGGCAGGTGTTGCGAGCCATGCATTGGCGCCTTCCGTGTAGCACTGTACATGTGCACATGGAGTGGATCCACACACTTATATGATCCAGGTAGCTGTCGTTGTGCTCGTGAACAGGTTGTGACATGGCCCTGTGTTTTGCCATGGTGAAGAGGGGGGATTCTGGCACTGGCCACCCTTGTCTACATGCACGCAGTCTACCTGCTGACGAGCAGACATTCGCACACGCCACACGGCTGATTCGCTCCCTCTCTGTCCCCCTCTCCCTCCCTCCGTGTGTCAGCCTCCTCCCTCTGTCCGTCTCCCTCCCTCTCTGTCCCCCTCTCCCTCCCTCTCTGTCCCCCTCTCTCTCCCTCTGTGTCCCCCTCTCCCTCCCTCTGTGTCCCCCTCTCCCTCCCTCCGTGTGTCACCCTCTGTCACCTCAGCCCAGCTTCCTGGGCACACACTGTTAGCAGATCTTTGAGTGGCCCTTGGCTTGTTGATGTGAGTTTGTTTCTGATCTCCAGGCACCCATTGGGTGTGATGTGTGTCTGTGCGCTGCTGCTGTGGTGGTGTGTGCTGCCACTCTTTCACAATGTTGGCTGTTCATTAGCTGCTGTCATGTGCAAAACAGTGCCTTCACCCCCATGTGTTGATGCAAGGCGTCCGCCATTTGCTGGCAAGTCATTCCTGTGTTGGGACACACTGTTTGTCTGGCTGTGACCTGGGCCATATGGGCAGAGTGCATTGTTGTCTGCTTCGGAGTCGCACTATGTGATTTTTGGGGCCCAGCCTCCCGCCATCCGGGTTACCGTGTCATGTGTTGTTGTCTTCTGTGGCCTGTGACTTGACATTGTCCAGCTGGGTGCATGGGGCATGGTGGCAGCAGTGGCATGTGCGTGCTCATGGAGTGTGGTTGTGTCATGTGATGGCTTGTGGTGGTTGCGTGCCTGTTAGTGAATTTGGTTGTGGATGCCGTTCCCCCCATGTGAGGTGCGTTGTTTGTGTACTCACCCGGGTCTCGGAGTCCTTCTAATCCTTCGACTGCCTCCACCGGCAGTATGGCCATCACCCTCTCCTCCCAGGGATGGTAGTGTACGGGTCTGCGGGAGGGCCCTCCTCCGGTGGCGTTGGCCTGGTCGTGTTCCTCCTGCCTCTTGGCTCGGACCCTCCTCCGCAGATCGTACCACCTGTTCTGGCATTCCTGCCTGGTCCTTCTGGTGTCCGCAACAGCATTCACAGCATCGACGATGGTCTGCCACATGGCTGTTTTTGCTGCCAGGCTGGTGTTTCTGACCAATGTTCCAAAGATCTGTGGCTCGACTGAGGATTTGATCAACAAGGACCTCCAACTCTCGGTTACTGAACTTTGGATTCTTGGTAGTGGGCATGGTGAGGGGTGTGGGTGTGGATGGTGGGGGGGGGTGTGTGGATGTTGGGGGGGGTGTGGATGGTTGTGGGTGTGTGTGTGTGTGAATGTGATGAGGGTGTGTTTGTGAAGGTGGTTGTGTGAAGGTGTGCAAGTGTAAGGTGTGGTGAAGCTTGTAGTATGGTGCTGTGGTGTCTGGCAGCAGTGAGTCTGTTGCAAAGGCTCATGGTTTGTGTGTGTGGGCCCTTTTTATTGGTCCATGGGTGGGTGTGGCAGTGTTTGAAGTTTGGGTGGGTGTGTTATAAGTAGTGGTGGTGTTTTGGGCCTCTGTTTGTCTTTGGCAGTTGCAGGTCAGTGAAGGTGTTTTTGTAGTGTTTGTTGGCCATGTTTAGTGGCTTTGTGCCATTCGTATGGTGTATTCTTGTGTTGTTTAGTTTTGGCCTGGTTGCGTACGTGCGTTTTGAGCGTGTGTACGGTGTGTACATGGGCCATTTGGTTGTACGGTGCTGTCCTTGTGTGTGGGTTGGTACGACTCGTACATGCGGTTGTGATGTTGGGGCCTGGGGTGCGCTCCGTACTTAGGAGGTTGTGTTGGGGGTAGGACCGGAACGTACTGGGGTGTGGGTACACGGTGGTACGACACGTACAGGGGTGGGGGTACGACTCGAACGTACTGGGGTGTACATAGACGGTGGTGTAGGTACACGATGGTACGACGCGTACAGGGGTGGGGGTACGACTCGACCGTACTGGGGTGTACTTAGAAGGTGGTACGACACGTACAGGGGTGGGGGTAGGACTCGACCGTACTGGGGTGTGGGTACACGATGGTACGACACGTACAGGGGTGGGGGTACGACTCGAACGTACTGGGGTGTACATAGACGGTGGTGTAGGTACACGATGGGACGACGCGTACAGGGGTGGGGATACGACTCGACCGTACTGGGGTGTACTTAGACGGTGGTACGACACGTACAGGGGTGGGGGTAGGACTCGACCGTACTGGGGTGTGGGTACACGATGGTATGACACGTACAGGGGTGGGGGTACGACTCGAACGTAATGGGGTGTACATAGACGGTGGTGTAGGTACACGATGGTACGACACGTACAGGGGTGGGGGTACGACTCTACCGTACTGGGGTGTGGGTACACAATGGTACGACACGTACAGGGGTGGGGGTACGACTCGAACGTAATGGGGTGTACATAGACGGTGGTGTAGGTACACGATGGTACGACACGTACAGGGGTGGGGGTACGACTCGACCGTACTGGGGTGTGGGTACACGATGGTACGACACGTACAGGGGTGGGGGTACGACTCGAACGTACTGGGGTGTACTTAGACGGTGGTGTAGGTACACGATGGTACGACGCGTACAGGGGTGGGGGTACGACTCGACCATACTGGGGTGTACTTAGACGGTGGTACGACACGTACAGGGGTGGGGGTAGGACTCAACCGTACTGGGGTGTGGGTACACGATGGTACGACACGTACAGGGGTGGGGGTAGGACTTGAACGTACTGGGGTGTGGGTACACGGTAGTACGACACGTACAGGGGTGGGGGTAGGACTCGACCGTACTGGGGTGTACATAGACGGTGGTGTAGGTACATGATGGTACGACACGTACAGGGGTGGGGGTACGACTCGACCGTACTGGGGTTTACTTAGACGGTGGTACGACACGTACAGGGGTGGGGGTAGGACTCGACCGTACTGGGGTGTGGGTACATGATGGTACGACATGTACAGGGGTGGGGGTAGGACTCGAACGTACTGGGGTGTGGGTACACGGTGGTACGACACGTAGAGGGGTGGGGGTAGGACTCGACCGTACTGGGGTGTACCTAGACGGTGGTGTAGGTACACGATGGTACGACACGTACAGGGGTGGGGGTACGACTCGACCGTACTGGGGTGTGGGTACACGATGGTACGACACGTACAGGGTTGGGGGTACGACTCGAACGTACTGGGGTGTGGGTACACGATGGTACGACACGTACAGGGGTGGGGGTACGACTCGAACGTACTGGGGTGTACATAGACGGTGGTGTAGGTACACGATGGTACGACGCGTACAGGGGTGGGGGTACGACTCGACCGTACTGGGGTGTACTTAGACGGTGGTACGACATGTACAGGGGTGGGGGTAGGACTCGACCGTACTGGGGTGTGGGTACACGATGGTACGACACGTACAGGGGTGGGGGTAGGACTTGAACGTACTGGGGTGTGGGTACACGGTAGTACGACACGTACAGGGGTGGGGGTAGGACTCGACCGTACTGGGGTGTACATAGACGGTGGTGTAGGTACACGATGGTACGACACGTACAGGGGTGGGGGTACGACTCGACCGTACTGGGGTGTACTTAGACGGTGGTACGACACGTACAGGGGTGGGGGTAGGACTCGACCGTACTGGGGTGTGGGTACACGATGGTACGACACGTACAGGGGTGGGGGTAGGACTCGAACGTACTGGGGTGTGGGTACACGGTGGTACGACACGTACAGGGGTGGGGGTAGGACTCGACCGTACTGGGGTGTACATAGACGGTGGTGTAGGTACACGATGGTACGACACGTACAGGGGTGGGGGTACGACTCGACCGTACTGGGGTGTGGGTACACGATGGTACGACACGTACAGGGTTGGGGGTACGACTCGAACGTACTGGGGTGTACATAGACGGTGGTGTAGGTACACGATGGTACGACACGTACAGGGGTGGGGGTAGGACTCGACCGTACTGGGGTGTGGGTACACGATGGTACGACACATACAGGGGTGGGGGTGGGACTCGACCGTACTGGGGTGTGGGTACACGATGGTACGACACGTACAGGGGTGGGGGTAGGACTCGAACGTACTGGGGTGTGGGTACACGGTGGTACGACACGTACAGGGGTGGGGGTACGACTCTACCGTACTGGGGTGTACATAGACGGAGGTGTAGGTACACGATGGTACGACACGTACAGGGGTGGGGGTACGAATCTACCGTACTGGGGTGTGGGTACACGATGGTACGACACGTACAGGGGTGGGGGTAGGACTCGAACGTACTGGGGTGTACCTAGACGGGTGGGGGTGTACATACACGGGGGTACGTGTCGGACGTACGGGGGCTGGGGGGAGTGTTGGGCGCGTATGAGGGCACATGTCCTCCACTCCCACCACCCCTGCCCACTTGCGCCTGGCCTGCCCTTGTGGGCACATCGGGTCTCCGGGACCCCTGAGGGGTGGCATTGGCGTTGTCGCCTGCCTCCTCCTGGGTGCCCGGGACACCGTGTCCCTCCTGGCCAGCCTGGCTGCATTGTGTTGTTGGGGCAGGGATCCTGGGTGTCTCCTGGGATGTGGCAGGAGAGGGGGTGGTGGTTGGCACAGTTGTACCTGACGCAGGTGCTGCAGGTGGTTGGACACCAGAGGGGCCAGGTCGGTCGGGGTCGTCCACAGAGTGGTGAGAGTGGTCGCTGCCGGTGGGATCGGGCTCCTGCAGATCCAGGTCCTGTGAGTCTTCCCCCCCTGTGTTGGGGGGTGGACCACGACGTTGACCTGTGTGTGAGAGAGACAATGTTAATTTTGGTCCATGCAACATCCATGTTTTATCAGTTTCAAAGTTGGCACATTTCCTCTTGGAATTAGGATCTGTCTTGCATTCCACTCACAGTGCACTTGTGCATGGGTGTGTCCCTTGGGCACCACTTTGGCCCCTTTAACTATGTGTGGCACAGTCTTCCTTGCTGCGTCAAGTGTGACTGCAGTCAGCAGTGGAGTGGGCAGGTGTTGCGAGCCATGCATTGGCGCCTTCCGTGTAGCACTGTACATGTGCACATGGAGTGGATCCACACACTTATATGATCCAGGTAGCTGTCGTTGTGCTCGTGAACAGGTTGTGACATGGCCCTGTGTTTTGCCATGGTGAAGAGGGGGGATTCTGGCACTGGCCACCCTTGTCTACATGCACGCAGTCTACCTGCTGACGAGCAGACATTCGCACACGCCACACGGCTGATTCGCTCCCTCTCTGTCCCCCTCTCCCTCCCTCCGTGTGTCAGCCTCCTCCCTCTGTCCGTCTCCCTCCCTCTCTGTCCCCCTCTCCCTCCCTCTCTGTCCCCCTCTCCCTCCCTCTGTGTCCCCCTCTCCCTCCCTCTGTGTCCCCCTCTCCCTCCCTCCATGTGTCACCCTCTGTCACCTCAGCCCAGCTTCCTGGGCACACACTGTTAGCAGATCTTTGAGTGGCCCTTGGCTTGTTGATGTGAGTTTGTTTCTGATCTCCAGGCACCCATTGGGTGTGATGTGTGTCTGTGCGCTGCTGCTGTGGTGGTGTGTGCTGCCACTCTTTCACAATGTTGGCTGTTCATTAGCTGCTGTCATGTGCAAAACAGTGCCTTCACCCCCATGTGTTGATGCAAGGCGTCCGCCATTTGCTGGCAAGTCATTCCTGTGTTGGGACACACTGTTTGTCTGGCTGTGACCTGGGCCATATGGGCAGAGTGCATTGTTGTCTGCTTCGGAGTCGCACTATGTGATTTTTGGGGCCCAGCCTCCCGCCATCCGGGTTACCGTGTCATGTGTTGTTGTCTTCTGTGGCCTGTGACTTGACATTGTCCAGCTGGGTGCATGGGGCATGGTGGCAGCAGTGGCATGTGCGTGCTCATGGAGTGTGGTTGTGTCATGCGATGGCTTGTGGTGGTTGCGTGCCTGTTAGTGAATTTGGTTGTGGATGCCGTTCCCCCCATGTGAGGTGCGTTGTTTGTGTACTCACCCGGGTCTCGGAGTCCTTCTAATCCTTCGACTGCCTCCACCGGCAGTATGGCCATCACCCTCTCCTCCCAGGGATGGTAGTGTACGGGTCTGCGGGAGGGCCCTCCTCCGGTGGCGTTGGCCTGGTCGTGTTCCTCCTGCCTCTTGGCTCGGACCCTCCTCCGCAGATCGTACCACCTGTTCTGGCATTCCTGCCTGGTCCTTCTGGTGTCCGCAACAGCATTCACAGCATCGACGATGGTCTGCCACATGGCTGTTTTTGCTGCCAGGCTGGTGTTTCTGACCAATGTTCCAAAGATCTGTGGCTCGACTCTGAGGATTTGATCAACAAGGACCTCCAACTCTCGGTTACTGAACTTTGGATTCTTGGTAGTGGGCATGGTGAGGGGTGTGGGTGTGGATGGTGGGGGGGTGTGTGGATGTTGGGGGGGGTGTGGATGGTTGTGGGTGTGTGTGTGTGTGAATGTGATGAGGGTGTGTTTGTGAAGGTGGTTGTGTGAAGGTGTGCAAGTGTAAGGTGTGGTGAAGCTTATAGTATGGTGCTGTGGTGTCTGGCAGCAGTGAGTCTGTTGCAAAGGCTCATGGTTTGTGTGTGTGGGCCCTTTTTATTGGTCCATGGGTGGGTGTGGCAGTGTTTGAAGTTTGGGTGGGTGTGTTATAAGTAGTGGTGGTGTTTTGGGCCTCTGTTTGTCTTTGGCAGTTGCAGGTCAGTGAAGGTGTTTTTGTAGTGTTTGTTGGCCATGTTTAGTGGCTTTGTGCCATTCGTATGGTGTATTCTTGTGTTGTTTAGTTTTGGCCTGGTTGCGTACGTGCGTTTTGAGCGTGTGTACGGTGTGTACATGGGCCATTTGGTTGTACGGTGCTGTCCTTGTGTGTGGGTTGGTACGACTCGTACATGCGGTTGTGATGTTGGGGCCTGGGGTGCGCTCCGTACTTAGGAGGTTGTGTTGGGGGTAGGACCGGAACGTACTGGGGTGTGGGTACACGGTGGTATGACACGTACAGGGGTGGGGGTACGACTCGAACGTACTGGGGTGTACATAGACGGTGGTGTAGGTACACGATGGTACGACGCGTACAGGGGTGGGGGTACGACTCGACCGTACTGGGGTGTACTTAGAAGGTGGTACGACACGTACAGGGGTGGGGGTAGGACTCGACCGTACTGGGGTGTGGGTACACGATGGTACGACACGTACAGGGGTGGGGGTATGACTCGAACGTACTGGGGTGTACATAGACGGTGGTGTAGGTACACGATGGTACGACGCGTACAGGGGTGGGGGTACGACTCGACCGTACTGGGGTGTACTTAGACGGTGGTACGACACGTACAGGGGTGGGGGTAGGACTCGACCGTACTGGGGTGTGGGTACACGATGGTACGACACGTACAGGGGTGGGGGTACGACTCAAACGTAATGGGGTGTACATAGACGGTGGTGTAGGTACACGATGGTACGACACGTACAGGGGTGGGGGTACGACTCTACCGTACTGGGGTGTGGGTACACAATGGTACGACACGTACAGGGGTGGGGGTACGACTCGAACGTAATGGGGTGTACATAGACGGTGGTGTAGGTACACGATGGTACGACACGTACAGGGGTGGGGGTACGACTCGACCGTACTGGGGTGTGGGTACACGATGGTACGACACGTACAGGGGTGGGGGTACGACTCGACCGTACTGGGGTGTACTTAGACGGTGGTACGACACGTACAGGGGTGGGGGTAGGACTCGACCGTACTGGGGTGTGGGTACACGATGGTACGACACGTACAGGGGTGGGGGTAGGACTCGAACGTACTGGGGTGTGGGTACACGGTGGTACGACACGTACAGGGGTGGGGGTAGGACTCGACCGTACTGGGGTGTACATAGACGGTGGTGTAGGTACACGATGGTACGACACGCGCAGGGGTGGGGGTACGACTCGACCGTACTGGGGTGTGGGTACACGATGGTACGACACGTACAGGGTTGGGGGTACGACTCGAACGTACTGGGGTGTACATAGACGGTGGTGTAGGTACACGATGGTACGACACGTACAGGGGTGGGGGTAGGACTCGACCGTACTGGGGTGTGGGTACACGATGGTACGACACATACAGGGGTGGGGGTGGGACTCGACCGTACTGGGGTGTGGGTACACGATGGTACGACACGTACAGGGGTGGGGGTAGGACTCGAACGTACTGGGGTGTGGGTACACGGTGGTACGACACGTACAGGGGTGGGGGTATGACTCTACCATACTGGGGTGTACATAGACGGAGGTGTAGGTACACGATGGTACGACACGTACAGGGGTGGGGGTACGACTCTACCGTACTGGGGTGTGGGTACACGATGGTACGACACGTACAGGGGTGGGGGTAGGACTCGAACGTACTGGGGTGTACCTAGACGGGTGGGGGTGTACATACACGGGGGGTACGTGTCGGACGTACGGGGGCTGGGGGGAGTGTTGGGCGCGTATGCGGGCACATGTCTCCATGGTTGCTATAGGAGTTCGGTGCGGACCGTGTTTTTTCCATACGGTTGTAACCTCGGACGCACGGGATGGATCGTGATTCCTCGGTCGGACTTGACTTTTCACGTTTGTACGGTAAATCATCCGAGGACGTGTCGGACACATTTTCCGACCCGAGGACGTGTGGGGAATGATTCCCAATGCGGTTCGTATGGACTTTTTACCATGCGAATCGTGATTGCCAGTTCGTACGGCACTTGTACGATTCGTACGGTAAAAAGACCGGATACGAGTCGCACGGGGTAATTTTTTACCGGATCGTGATCGGCACCTTAGTGCTTTAATACCTTCAGGGTAGTTCACTGTAAAATAGCGCGTCCGCAAAATGAAGTTACCACCCAGGGGGAGCTTTAGTTCAAATACAGTGTCCAATTGTACCTGAAAAAAGCAGCGATTTCCACTTCCAAAAGGGTCCTATTTCCAACAACCTTTCACATTGTATTTTATGTACGTGATTTATGATGCAAAGGGGCACATACAATCTGAATTATTTTGTTGGAGCAGCAGCGACGTGCGTGAGGAGGTGGAGGATGCCTCGGGGAGATAAGGTGATTTATGGAAACATGCATGAAGTGCAGCAGCTGTGATGTCGCCTTGTTGAGCTTCCCCGAGGCACGGACGTGCTTTACTGTGAGAAGGGGAGAGTGGGAGGCAGGGAGTGGGCCCCAATATACCGCCTCATGTTTCACTTGCCTGAGGCACTAACACCGCTTCACAGAAACAACGGGAAGGGAGTGGAGCATGGAATTTTCAACTGGTAAAGAATGAGGAGGGGAGGGCGGGGCTAAATGCAACATGGGAAACGGGTGAATTGAAAGCGTGGCGCGTGGCGACGTTTGAGTTATGAGCAGGTAAAATAAACAGTAAATGTTAGAAAAAAAAGCATGGCCGCCATGGTAATGCAAAAGTAATAATGAAAGACGGACGTGCATATTAAACGTATGCATATGGCGTCCGGTGAACCAGGCGCCCTGGCAAAAAACATCGAAGTAGTCCATAAATTAATAGATACAGCCCAGCAGCGTAACTTAACTGTAGTTGGTCGAGATAAGAAGAGCAATGCAAGAGTTAACCAATGGCAAGCGGCAGGAGAAATTACCCTCGATATTCTATTCACTACAGGTCTTGCGACAGCGCATGCGCTGTCTAGGCTCGACCTAAAAATAAGGAGTGCCCATTATCTCAGGTGGATAGTGATTTGTCTTCACAGACGTCATCTTCCCTCAAAACATTTGAATCTAAGGAAAAAATTGCATCAGAACCACCGTCAAAGGCCATTAAAAAATCGAAACATACTACTTCTGGGCACTAGAGAGGCATGAGGACATTCCTTCCTCTTCCAAGAAGGGAATTGCCTCAGAAAAGGTTCACTCAGAGCCTTCCACTCCTTTCCTGAAAGAAGCACTTTCTAAACGTGCTTAACAGTCTGTGCCATGATTGACAAAATCCTTAAAGAAATCATCAAGCTCTACAGCTACATTCTCGTCATCAACGACCTCATCATCGACCACGGCTACGGTAACGAGGACGACATCAATGTCAACTTTTACCACAGCATTATCTCCTATGATCATAACCTGGTCACTGCTGTCATCAACAACGATCATAACAACGAGGATACTAACGCCAGTCGACAAATGCTCCTTCAATGGTGTCCCTCCTCAACTTACAGTCCTCGCCGGGAAATCACAATTGCTGTCAACGCTGCACTCAACGGCAAATACGTCGACAATGGACTTGTTTACTATAATACCTTCAACAATTATACCATAAATTCTCCTGTCGACAATGCCACCATCGATGATACTGTCGACGAAGACACTGTTGATGCCGTCAATGATGCCACCATCGATGATACCATCAACAAAGCCATTGACAATTAATTTACTGTCAACAAAGAAAACATAGACGATGGAACAGTCAATGGCGACTGCAAAAATTACATTTTCATCATTGTCTTTCATTCCTGTAAAGGATAAATTGTCTGCAGCCACAATTCTATCAGCTAACACCTCTCAGAGTAAGGTGTTGCCCTATCGACCTACTAACCTCTTAGATGAGGATGAAGGTTCTGAGGATGAAGATCCCAGTGGGGAAGCTAGTAGTCCATTCCAACTACATGTCAAATGCCAGGACTTTGAGGATGATGACGACCAGTATCAGGAGGGCTACTCTGCGAGAGAGCACTCTGAACCATACCAACAGGAATATTCAGTTCAAGACCAACAGGAGCGTTCTATCTCAATGCCTGTCTCCGATTACCAATTTACAAAGTATGCTCCAAGACTATTATCACAGATTTCCACCATCTACTCCTGCGACTCCTCCGCCACAAGCACCAAGACCTGTACAGTTGCTTCAAACCCCTTCACCGCTACCGCAACTATCATGATTGCTTGAGGCACCTATTGCCCCTCAATTAGAATGGCAGTTACTTTGACTGCCCCCCAGATGATGATGCTGGGTCTACAGACGAAGACAGGGAATAGGGAGAATACAAGAAGCTACCTTAGTGTCCAATGAGTAGGATGACTATCTTATACCTACGCCATCCCCTCCAGCGGCGGCACCAGTAGACTCTCCATCAGAGGACATTGTCAGCTTTCATAACTTAATGGAGAGGACAGTCAAACGGTTTGAAATTCCAAAGATTACCAAACAAGCGGACTGGTTCCTCTATGATTTTAAAGAACCTTCGAAGAAACCTGTGAGGGCTATCCCAATTATTGATTTTATTTGGCAAGAAGGTCTTAAGCCATGAAAAGCCCGGCTACTGTTTCAGCAATCGTCCCAAGATTTGAAAAGAAATACAAAGCTCCAGATGGTGAGCAGTCTAAATATCGAGTTTTAAATGTCGACCTACAAGTATATCGAGTTGTAAATATCGTAGGTAAAGAATATCGAAGTCAAGAATATCGATGGACAGAATATCGACCCCAAGGTAAGTATTATCGAAGTTAATAATATCGAAGTCATTAATATAGATGTAAGTAATATCGTAATCAAAAATTTCGATGTCAAGAATATCGATATTTTGTTAGTGTAATGTATTTTAATATGTATTTTATTTGTATGTGAAAGATTATTGTAATGTATTTTAATACATTTAAAAATAAATGTTTCGAGATTAATAATTATTTAAAATATAATTTAGCGTTTTAGTATCAGAGCGGGTTGTGGGTTTATAGGGGAATAGGGTGGGAAGTAATTTAATTATAATTAATTAATTAATATGTATTGTTTAATTGGTATTTATGATTAATTAATTGTTAATTAATTACTAATTGTTAATTAAATATATTAATTGATTAATTAATTGTTAATTAATTATTAATTGCAAATTAATTGTATTAATTGTTTAATTATATAAGTTATAATTAGTTTAATATTAATATTTCTTTATTGGTATTGTTAATTAATTAATTGTTAATTACTAATTAATTGGTGATTTAATTTTATTAAGTGATTAATTGATGCTTAAATTAATTATGTGAATTTTTATGTGTAGTGGGTTGTGGGTTTATGGGGGAATAGGGTGGGATGTAATTAAATTAAAAAAAGTACTGATAATTTTTAATTATTTGTAATTAATAATAATTATTTGTTAATTAATTATTAATTGGTAATTAATTGTTATTAGTACGTTAAATATAGTAAATATAAATAATTTATTATTTCATGTTCTTTGTTGTTATTGCTAATTAATGTATTGTTAAATAATAATTAATTTGTGAATAATTGTAATTTGGTAGTTAATATGTATACATTTGTAAATAATAAGTATATTAATTATAAAGAATGTATTATTAATTGTAAATAATAGATAAACTGATATTTAAATGTATTGTGTATTTTGTATGTGTAGTGTGTTGTGTGTTAAAGGGGGAATAGTGTGGGATGTAATTTAAAGTTATTTATATAAATATTTATTTTAAATAATTGGTATTTAATAATACATATTTTGTAAATTAGTTATTAATATGCTATTTTATTATAACTAATTATTTAATTGGTTATTATGTTTATAGAATCCCTATGCTATCCAGTGCTTTCCCAACTGTTTTACTATCTGGAGTTGGAATAGTAATTTTTAACCCTACGCTATCCAGCGCTTTCCCTAGTGTTTCACTTACTGGAGTGGGAATAGTAATTTGTACTCCTACGCTATCCAGCGTTTTCACTACTGTTGCACTCTCTGGAGTGGGAATAGTAATTTTTACTCCTACGCTATCCAACGCTTTCCCTTCTGTTGGACTCACTGGAGTGGGAATAGTAATTTTTACCCTTACGCTATCCAACGCTTTCCCTACTATTGCACTCTCTGGAGTTGGAATAGTAATTTTTACCCCTACGCTATCCAACGCTTTCCCTACTGTTGCACTCTTTGGAGTTGGAATCGTAATTTTTACCCCTATGCTATCCAGCGCTTTCCCTACTGTTTCACTTACTGGAGTGGGAATAGTAATTTGTACCCCTATGCTATCCAACGCTTTCCCTACTGTTGCACTCTCTGGAGTTGGAATAGTAATTTTTACCCCTACGCTATCCAGCGCTTTTCCTACTGTTGCACTCTCTGGAGTTGGAATAGTAATTTTTACCCCTACGCTATCCAGCGCTTTCCCTACTGTTTCACTTACTGGAGTGGGAACAGTAATTTTTACCCCTACGCTATCCTGCGCTTTTCCTACTGTTTCACTTACTGGAGTGGGAATGCTAATTTGTACCCCTACGTTATCCAGCGTTTTCACTACTGTTGCACTCTCTGGAGTGGGAATAGTAAATTTTACCCCTACGCTATCCAACGCTTTCCCTACTGTTGGATTCACTGGAGTGGTAATAGTCATTTTTACTCCTACGCTATCCAACGTTTTCTCTACTATTGCACTCTCTGGAGTTGGAATAGTAATTCTTTTCCCTACGCTATCCAACACTTTCCCTACTGTTGCACTCTCTGGAGTGGGAATAGTAATGTTTACCCTTACGCTATCCAACCCTTTCCCTACTATTGCACTCTCTGGAGTTGGAATAGTAATTTTTACCCCTACGCTATCCAACGCTTTCCCTACTGTTGCACTCTTTGGAGTTGGAATAGTAATTTTTACCCCTACGCTATCCAGCGCTTTCCCTACTGTTTCATTTACTGGAGTGGGAATAGTAATTTGTACCCCTACGCTATCCAACGCTTTCCCTACTGTTGCACTCTCTGGAGTTGGAATAGTAATTTTTACCCCTACGCTATCCAGTGCTTTCCCTACTGTTGCACTCTTTGGAGTTGGAGTAGTAATTTTTACCCCTACGCTATCCAGCGTTTTCCCTACTGTTGCACTCTCTGGAGTGGGAATAGTAATTTTTACCTTTACGCTATCCAACGCTTTCCCTACTATTGCACTCTCTGGAGTTGGAATAGTAATTTTAACCCTACGCTATCCAACGCTTTCCCTACTGTTGCACTCTTTGGAGTTGGAATAGTAATTTTTACCCCTACGCTATCCAGCGCTTTCCCTACTGTTTCACTTACTGGAGTGGGAATAGTAATTTGTACCCCTACGCTATCCAACGCTTTCCCTACTATTGCACTCTCTGGAGTTGGAATAGTAATTTTTACCCCTACGCTATCCAGCGCTTTCCCTACTGTTGCACTCTTTGGAGTTGGAATAGTAATTTTTACCCCTACGCTATCCAACGTTTTCCCTACTGTTGCACTCTCTGGAGTGGGAATAGTAATTTTTACCTTTACGCTATCCAACGCTTTCCCTACTATTGCACTCTCTGGAGTTGGAATAGTAATTTTAACCCTACGCTATCCAACGCTTTCCCTACTGTTGCACTCTTTGGAGTTGGAATAGTAATTTTTACCCCTACGGTATCCAACATTTTCCTTATTGTTGTTTTTGTTGGAGTTGGACTAGTAGTTTTATTGTGTCTGATATTTCATATGTATTGTATTTTTTTTGCTATTGTAATATATCATTAATAATAAAAATTAATCACATTAAAAATATTGATTATTATTTGCTATATGTAATTATTAAATATTTATTAATGATATTATTTTATGTGTATAGATGTATTGGTAATTTTTAAAAACATTTAATAATTTATACGTTACAGAAATTATTAGTAAAATTAATTATTCAGTAAGTATATATATTATATATTATATGTACATGTTTAATTAAAGTTTTATTAAATTATATATATTAATAATACATTTTAAATATTATACAATATATTTAATTATGTTTATTTAATTTCTAAGTATAATTTGGTTTATTTTACATATATTTTTAAAGTAAAAGAAAAACGATATTTTTAATAACGATATTTTTGACATCGATATTTAATTTTCGATATTTTTGTACTTACCATGTTGTAGATAGGATGTCGATAGTCTTGACATCGATATTTTTGTTGCGATATATTTGTAGGTCGATATTCTGTCTGTCGAAATTATGTCATACAACCGCTCCAGATGACTCTCCAACTTGTCTGGTTGGACACCTGAAACCAGACTTGGTGGTATCCCAAGCTGTGCAATGTCGCTCTAAAAACCTGTCCACACCAATTTCCTCTCCTCCAGACAGGGATGGTTGTCAGCTTGATAATATTGGCAAGAAATTCTCCTTCATGGCAGCCACGACAATTAGAGCAGCAAACTCCTTGGCTATATTGGGCTGTTATGACTGCAAAATGTGGTCGGATATGTCCACTTATATAGACTTACTGCCAGAGGATGCCAAGATACAAGGTCAAAAGATTCTACAGGAGAATGAAAGAATATCAACAGAGATAATTGACTGAACTATTGATGTCTCTTCCACTAGTTTCAGACAACTTGTGGGAGCGGCTGTTCTCTGCAGACAAGAATGGTTAAAATCCACTTCCTTCCACCCTGAGAGCTAAAGTAAAATACTGGACATGCCATTTGACATTGAATCATTTAGAAAACACTTAGTTGATGCCCTACAATCCATCAAGGCTGACACAGATACAACGAAGTCCCTTGGCACTCTCCAGTACAGGAAGCAAGCCCTTTCAAGGAGCCAAAGGCAGAGGAGCTCATTCCTTTAGCGGTAGTTACCAACCCCACAAGCAACAATATAAATTGAGCCAGATACTGTACCGTCCCCAGTATGCACAACAGCAATGATACAGACAATCCCCATATAAGCACTTAGCCAGGGGAAAATTGTTTGTCCATGGCAAAGATTTCAACCGAAAACCGTAACCTCAATTTAGTGCTGACTACCCAGCCATCACCAAACCATCTTGGAGGTCGAATTTCAAACCATCTTCACCAATGATCCAGAATAACATCTGACAAGTGGGTGCTCGATGTGATCTCCCAAGGATACACCTTGGAGGTTCTCCAAAAACCTCCAAACACCCCACCATCAGGACCACCTCCCCCTCACTTAAGACAACTCCTAAACTAGATCTTCCTCATGCTAAAAAAGGGAGCAATAGAGGTCGTTCCAAAACTTCAGAAGGGATTGGGATTCTACTCCCATTTCTTTCTCATTAAAAAACCCTCAGGAGATTGGCGTCTAATTCTCGACGAGCGAAGGTTGAACATATTTCTAAAGAAGAAAACTTTCTGTATGGTGATGCTTCAGGATATATTGCACCTCCTCGACAAGGTAGATCGTATGACGTCACTTGCCCTTCAAGGCACATATTTTCACGTTCCGATATACCCAAAACACCACACATTTCTCCACTTCCGGGTAGCCGGCACCCACTTAGAATTCAAGGTCCTTCCATCTGGGCTAAAATCAGCCCTCAGAATTTTTACCAAGATGCTAACCCTAGTACCAGCCCATCTTAGACAAAGAGGAATCCAAGTATTTCCATACTTGGATGATTGGCTCCTAAAAGCTCCCATGCATCAAAAAGCAGCAACCCCCACCGCCATCTGCCTCCCATTGTTCACCAAAGTCAGCCTCACAGTCAAATTTCAGAAATCTCACTTGCATCCCATAAAAACTTTGACATTCTTGGAAGCATTCCTAGACATGGTGTGAAAAAAAGCATTTTCCTTACAAGAGAGACAGGTAAAGATTCAGCAGCTAGCTCACAGGCTATCCACAAAAAAGTCAGTTTCCGTAAATGACGTCTTCCTGCATTCCTCTTGGTCCAAACTGCAGACTGCAATGCAAATGTTTCCTCTTCAAGGGGAACTGGACAATCAATGGCTCCAGGCGCAGGGGTCGTTCAATGACCTAATTTAAATAACTACAACAATCAAAGTAGCCATATCTTGGTTGACAGAACCTTTAAATCACTCCAGAGGTCTCTCATACCTAACACAAATTCCAAACTATATCATAACAACGAATGCCTCCCTAGAAGGTTGGGTTGCCGACCTCCAGGACTTACAAATAAGCAGAAAATGGAACCCAGACGAAACAAAGCTCCACATCAACCAGCTAGAGCTCAAGTCGATCCCTTAGCAGTGAATTTGTTTCTCCCCAAGATGGAAAAATCATCTGTGCTCAAACACACAGACAATACCACCAGAATGTTTTATTTCAACAAACGGGGGTACACGCTTACCAGCACTATCTTGTCAGGCACAACACATCTGGAAATGGGCTCTTCAACATCAGATATCGCTCAAAGAAGAACATGTGCCAGGAGTGTCCAACTTCCTCGCTGACTTGCTAAGCAGGACAACTATCCCTTACCAAAAGTGGGAGCTAGACCACGCACATTCTGGACAATCTTTCCAACTGTGGGGCAAGCCAAACTTGGATCTATTTGCTATGAAAGAGAACAAAGAATGCCCATTCTTTGCAAGTTGGCATTCCCAACAAGGATGGTGGGGGAATGCGTATTCGATGAGATGGTCAGGAATCTATGCCTACACTTTCCCCCCGATTCTGTTGGTCCCAAGGGCGCTCAACAAATTGAAGAGAAGCCTTGTGGACTTCTCCTCATAGCTCCCAGGTGGCCCAGACAGATCTGGTTCACGGAACTCCTGCTCCTCTTAGAACAACCTCATGTCCAGCTAAAACCAATACCAACATCATTGACTATGAACCAGGGCCAGGCCCGTCATCCTGACTTGACATCACTACACTTATCCAGCTGGCTCCTGAGTTCAATGAGTTCTCCATGATGGACATTCCGCAAGACTGCAGGGAAATCCTTTCCAAAGCAAGAGTGGAGACAACAAACAGAACTTATAAACTCAAGTGAAAACGTTTCTGCCTTTGGTGTGCGGCCTCTATGGTTTATCCTTTCACATCACCACTGGAGCAGATCCTCCCATCTCTCCTCCACCTGGCAAGGTCTGGCTTGACTCATTCTTCCATCAGAGTGCACCAGGCAGCAATTTCCAGGTTTAGATGATCCAGTAATGCACCTTCTCTTTAGTCTAGTCGAATTGTACAAACAGTTCCTCAAAGGCTTAATTAGGACTTTCCCTCCATTAAGAAATCCCTCACCATCGTGGTACCTGAATGTGGTACTGGGACAGCTTATGAAAACACCATTTTAGCCCATTCACAAGGCGGAATTGAAGTATCTTACCTGGAAAACTGCACTTCTAGTGGCTCTCACATCTGCCAAATGAGTAAGTGACATTCACGCCTTTACCATTAAAGAACCTTTCCTACAGTTAAAGTCAGTGTAATACTTTGAACCAATCCTAAGTTTACTCCAAGGTTCCCTCAGACTTCCACCTGAACGAACCAGTGGTTCTACCAACTATATTCCTAAATCCTCAAACGGTTGCAGAAAAATCTCTACATTCTCTAGACGTCAAAAGATGTCTAAATTTCTACTTACACAGGACCCATCAGATCCACGGAGCGGACCAATTGTTTCTGCCTTATGGATGTATCAGAAAAGGTCTTCCAGTATGTAAACAGACCATCGCCAGATGGATCGCATCTACCATTCAATTTTGTCAATCGCAAGCAGAAAAGCCATTGCTGGACAAAGTCCAGGCCAATTCCACCATAGCTGTTTCCACATCTCCAGCCCCTTTTTCTGGAGTGCCCATCCAGCATATCTGCCAAGCAGCAACATGGTCCAACATGACACACATTTATGAAGCATTATTGCCTAGATGAGACTCATAACATGGATGTGGGTCTGGGACAAGCAGTGTTAAGACATCTGTTCTAATGATGTGAGCCTCTTTTCCCTTTTTCCCCACTGTCCTCTAAATCTATGTTTATATGCAATATTGGCTCCTCACTTGGTTTACTGGTTACTATTCTGATTCAAGCATGTGAATCTATGAAAGATCCAATACTGGAGAAGACAATTAGTTACTTACCCGTAGCTGTAGTTCTCCAGTATTGGTATTTTTCATAGATTCACATGTGACCAACCCTCCTCCCCTGAAAAGCTCCCCTCTGTACTTATATTTATTACACGAGTGTATGAAAATCTGCGGAATTCAGCCTCTCCTGGGAGTGTTTGAGGGGATGCTATTGCTTGATTGGCTAAAGTTTGTAGTTTGTTCCATTTTTTAAAAAGGACATAAATTGGTTATAAAACCTATGGTTCATTGCCATTCTGTCTATGATATTAATACACGTTGCTTTATTATTTAGACTCCTACTTAGACAACGGCGTATGATTCAAGCATGTGAGATCTATGACAGATACCAATACTGGAGAACTACGGTTATAGGTGAGTATCTAATTTTCTTAGGGATGTGTGATGTACAATGTTAGGGGTGAATTTAGTTTTCTGTGTTATTCATGATCATGACAAGGCATACACGTGATTTGTAGAAGAATATACCATAACAAATTCGAAATCACTAAGATGTCTGCGTTTTTGTGTACAGTGATACTGTAGGTCCACAGATTTTCTGTTTAGTTCATTTGACTCTGAACACCGCGATTCTGCATGAACATAACTCGAGATGGAGTTTTCTTCTTATTTGCAAAGGTCACTGTTTCTTTTGTGGGCTCAAGAAACCATTGGATATGGCATGACCGAAAACAATTGGAGTTCTCACAGCAATTCTTTACATAACACCTACCTGGATTGTACTTGATGAAAGGCAACTATAGTGAATGTTAGAAACGCTTTAGTACAAGCAAATGCAAAAATAAAACAAATAGAAAACATCTAACAGTTCATGGAGAGCTAAGTAGAACCTGCATTTGAATTTCTGACAATCTTTGCCTAGGTTAGCAATGGTCTGTATACCCTTCGTTTATCCACTATTCAACTTTTAGTGGCAGGGCACTCAGTTGACTAAGCATAGTAACCAGGAAAATCCAGAAAGTCCTCTTCAAGTGGCTAAAACTAAGGGTTTCGATGCAATGTTTGACTCTAAAACACAAGAACTGTCTCTGGTACTTCAGTCACCAGACGCCAAGTCACAGTGTGAGAATCAATGATGCCAGTAGTGATCATACCATGCAACTTATGATATTAACAATTTGTTGCACAGCAAACAAAATCCATCCACACTTGTTTGACACAAATCAAACAGTCGAGCATTGCAGTTTAGTGAAAAGGCTGTTAATCTGTATGCTACGTCACTTTTCTACTTGGAGTATAATCTCAAGTACAAATAACTTCACACAGTTAATCTCCCAAGAGTGCATTGTGCAACATGTGTACTTTTTACTAATGTGACTTGTGTTACCGGTGTAAAACGCATTCAGTGTCACCCACCCAGTGCTTAATTTGTAAAATATTAAGTGCCAGGGCTCTGACCAGGAGGCCACTGCAGCTTGCATCAACCATGACCCCTGTCATCGCTGCCAAAACAATCACTAACCATGTCTCTCGCATGTAAATGCGACAGGTCAGATTATTCTAGGTCCCCAAAGCTAAAGGAATGGCTACGGAGGCATGTATTAGCAATTTGTTTATGTATATTGTTTTCCTACACAACTGTTAATCTGCTGATCTCTAAATTACATGAGTAGCGCCACCTTGTGGCAGACTTCCCCAAGTGTGGTGTTGATAATTAGGTCCCGGTGCCGAGCACCGGAAACCAATTAAGTGCCGGTGCTCAGCACCGGAAAGCTCCGGCTCAAATTAAGCACTGCACCCACCCCATCCTTTGCCCAATGTGTGTGCCTGTTTGCATTTGTTGTTAGTACTCCACACACTGCTGTTTCCCTGCTTCATATCACTTTAGTAGGCATTTGTTTGCATTGACTCCTATGGTTGTATGCACATTTCGCCCTCATCTAATGTTCGCTTCGAATACATTACCAGGAGTTGAACATTCCACAATTCATATCATGCTCTTGCACAGACTTTCGTTACAAAAACAATTTGCATGCAAAATGCATCGCTGCGGAGTATGGACACGTGGCCCTCCAGAAAACGTTGCTGTGTGGCTGGAATGTCAGGGGATGTGGCAGGAGGTTGGGAGGTATCCTTGTTCCATGATCTTGAGCACCCACTAATCAGATGTGATACTCTATCTAGGCAGGTGAAATGTGACTCGACCTCAGGGCCGGACTGGGAACCACAACCGTCCCTGGCAAAGTGCTCGCCCCCCCCCTCACCATGGCCCTGTAACAAAAACAGCCCCAAGGGGCAAAAAACGGGCCCTCACCCATCCGGCGCACCGGGGATTGCCCGTGCCGCTACAGCCAGTCCGGCCCTGCTCGACCTTCAAGCTGGCGACCGTGTGCCGCCCAAAAAAATGAGAGGCGTTTTGTGGCAGCTGCAGGAGGGGGTGGTTGTAGTTTGGGCAGCCAGTTGCCCATGGGAGCCTGGACGCTGTTGTCCTGTTCCCTGGCCTCAACCTCGAAAGGAGTGCCTTTGCTGGTAGCCCATACCGAAGCCTCGAAAGGGTGCACTGCTGCTGAGGGAGCAATCTATTTGTCATCATAGAGAATGCACAGTGGCAACAGTTTAAAAAAAAAAAACACATTTAATTGAATTTGATTGTATGCTTAATAAGCGGCATAAAACATAGAATGATGATAAAACATGCGCATTAGACTCCCACAGTTACAACAAACATCACATTATTCGGTGCTTATTTCACTCTTCCAACCATCCCCACCCAAGCAATCCCCTTGTTAAATATTGACTGGGTGATAGGTGCAGAGTTAATCCTCCAAATTGAATGACCTTTTCCTGCCGGGCGGTAGCAGGATGCCTCCATATTCAGCCCAATCCCCCATATATTCTTGTGTTTTTGGAGGCAGGTTCTGGTCTAGAATATCAGCATTTCTTGGCCAATGCAATGATCGATTTCAGTTTTCGCTCCTCTAAGGGGGAATGGCTCATACTATTCCATCTCCCTGCAATGTCCCACTTAGCCACCAAGAGACCCAACCATAACAAAGCCATTTTATTGCTATTGCAGTTACTATCTGTTAGACTTGGCATCTTTTGGTGTGTTTCCCCTGAGGTTTTGCTTTCTGACCTCCCGGTTTTGACTCTGTTGTTGCTGGTGTAATGATTCTGCGCACTTTCTCACTGCTCTCCAGTGGTAAAGTGCAAGTGCTCTCTATGTAAACTATGTTATGGATTGGTATTTCCCTGATTGGCCTATTTCATTCATGTGTCAGTCCCTAGTAAAGTGCACTGCGAGTGCCAGGGCCTATA
This sequence comes from Triturus cristatus, assembly GCF_964204655.1. Taxonomy (NCBI): domain Eukaryota; kingdom Metazoa; phylum Chordata; class Amphibia; order Caudata; family Salamandridae; genus Triturus; species Triturus cristatus. Next base: position 166,305,287 of record NC_140595.1, on the reverse strand, counting down.
AATCAAATGCTGTTGGTGGGCTGCAGCACTGGATTGTGCCACCCACGCAAACAGCCTGTAAAGTGCAACTCTGGCCTGCTATCGCAGAGCCTGTGCGCAGCCTGGGGCTGCCATGTCGACTTGGCAAGTGCACCTACTTGCAAGTCCCTAAACCTTCCCTTTTCTACATGTGAGTCACCCCTAAGGTAGGCCCAAGGTACCCCCATGGGCAGGGTGCATTGTATGTGAAAGGTAGGACATGCCCTGGTGTGTGTGGCATGTCCTGATAGTGAATTACAGCCTACTTCTTTTTTCACTATTGCAAGGCTACCTGTTCCCCATAGGCTAGAGTGGCCAGTTTGATTATAACATCCTATAATCCTAACTGACCCAGGGAGCATGGTAGAAAGTCGAGTTTAGTATGCCTGAACTCAGAATGATAAAATACATCTTTTAGTGAAGTTGGTTTTAACATTCTGTGTTTGAAAATACCACTTTTAGAAAGTGGGTATTTTCTGACCTAACCATCCAGCCTGCCTCTGCTAGCTTGTGTATTGTCTGTCTGGTTTGTGAGTGACAAGGGCTGGGGGAGACTCCAGGAGACAGGGTGAGTCAGCACAGGGCTGAATAGGGCTATCTGTACATCGATGGGTGGGAGGAGTAGCACCTGGGTCTGAATAGGGCTGAGCCTGCCTTCCACAATACTGGCTCCACCTCCTGTGGTGCATCTGAGGACCCTGACCCACACTGACAAAGGAAGAAGGTGCACACTGACAGGATGCATCCAAAACTGGTTTGAACTAGGTCCAGGCCCCTCTGCCTTCAGGGGACAAAGGAATTGCTGGTATAAATATTGGGACCCAAAACCCAAGACTTTAGAACTCTTTTGGCTCAAGAAGACTGCCAAGAAGAAGAGCTGGAGAAGCTGTGAGGAGGAACTACGACTTTGCTGTGTGCTTTGCTGTGTTGGCCTGCAGTGGCTGCTTCTGTCTTGGGCAGTGAAAGGACTGGACTGAACTTTCTGCACTCTACTTTTGTGAGTTTCTCCAAGGGCTTGAGGTAGAGCTTGCCCCCTGTTCACGAAGTCTCAGTAACAGCAAAGACTTCAAGCTCGACGCCGTCTACGATGATGCTGCCGACTCCGTGTCCTGAAGGCACCGCAGAGGGCACCGCCGCGATGCCGCACTGTGACCCTGGTCTCACCGACGACGCCTGCTGACACCGCTACTGAGCCACTGCTCACACCACGACCCGTGGGCACCGCACTCCGCACCGCGACGACGCCTTGGTATCCCCGACAACACCGCTCCACGCCAGAATCAACGGCACTGCCTGCACCATGGTTCGAGGGCACCGCTCGTAAAGTTACACGATGCACCACCCTCATCCCGCACCGCAGCCTTGGCCTACCGATGCTGGTGCCATCGACTCCAGTTCGTCAGCTGATGACAGCACTTCAGCAACGACGCCGCCGCTGCTTGCACCGTGACCTGCCAGCACCATGACGAGCACCACCGTCATCTCACACCACGACCTTGGTCTCACCGACGATGCCACCTGATGCCGCCATCGAGCCGCTGCTCGCACCACGACCTGAGGGCACCGCACGCCGCACGCCGCACCCCTGCACTTCTCACCGCAGCACCCGATTCCTGCCGACACCAGCGCTCCTGACTTCAACAAAGAGGAGATCGACCTGCAACGCGTGTGACTTTGAGGGCCCGACAACTCCTGCACCGACCTCCGGAACCGATGCCTGCAGACGCCGTGTGTTCGGAAGCTCAACGAGAGGTCATTGACGCACTGCATTTCTGAAAGGTACTGTTTGCGGGTCTTCCCGATGCCATAACTGGCCCGCGACGCCGCGTTCAGCCAGAACTGTTTGGATTTGTTTGCTCACGACACCGTGATAGCCCCTGACGGAGCTATTGACATCAAGGAACTGTTTTACAAAGTTATTTTGCTAACTGAAGATTTGTAAGTACTGTATTGTGGATTTTTATCATTTTGGTCTTGTTTCAAGTATATAAAATATTGGATATGTTTCTAAACTGGTGTGGTGTCCTTTTGTAGTGCTTACACTGTATTACTGTTGGTTATGTGCAAATGCTTTACACACTGCCTCTAAGATAAGCCTGACTGCTCGTGCCAAGCTACCACGGTGGTGAGCAGGGGTTATTTTAGGAGTGTAACTCCCTTATCCTGACTAGGAAGAAGGGTCCCTATTTGGACAAAGGTGCAAGCCCTTGCCAACTAGAGACCTCCATTTCTAACACTATCTAAGTCAATTTTGATGTGCCGATGGGCCATCTTAGGATAGCATGGCAGCCGGCTCTCTCACCAAGCCAGCACCCCAACCAGCCTGGAGAGCACCCTTTCACAATAGGGGCCAGCACCTCACAGCTATGTACCAAATCCCCATCAATCCTCGAACAATAGAGGCACAGCGGCACTTCAGGCGCTCCTACTCTCCAAAGTCTAAGTCAAGTGAAATAGACCCAATGTAGAAACTTAAGTCAAACTGCTCTAAACTGGGATGCGATTGCTGACTCACGCAACGAGGCTAAGGACTCACACTAGTCATAGACGGTCAAACACCCCAGGTCCTTCCCCCAGGCCTCCAGCAGAAGAGTTAAGGATTCAGAGCATAGCCCTGCTAAAAGTTTGTGCTCCAGCAAATCATTTGTTTGGACCTTTGTCTCTAATGGACTTAAATCTAGGAGCTCTGTGAGTGCTTCTGACTAAGGTCTAAGTGCATGTCAGAGCTGCAAGTATCTAAAAAAATTACTTGGATGCAGGTGGAACTCCCCCTTGAGGGTAGAAAAGGATTTAATCATCACTCCAGGCATACTATGTCCCAACTTGGAGATGTCGATCACATCCCAGCTACGGACTTCCTGCAGTTGCGAGCACTGCCGCAACCACGTCCCTTCCCACAATGGGGTCTCCTTGGTGAGTTTGAACCTCCAACCCAACGCCTTCATAGTATTGTGCCAAACTTGTATCATCACTTCGGTGGCTGGTGGCAGAACACCTTCCACCTTACACTCATATAAAAGGTGTGCCAGCTGCTGTTCCAGGATTGCCCACTTCTCAGGCAAAAACGTTGGCTCTAAGTCCGCATTCCACTACCCTTCTTTTAGGATAACTAACTGTGAGGCTCAAAAGTATGATTCAGTATCATCCGCCGCAATGATGACCCCGTAAATGGATTTAAAACATTTATGTAGAGCAATCTTGGGAGTCCCATCTTTCCAGAGAAAACCCCGGAGCATAGAATTTAATTTAAGATAAAAACTATGAAGGATCTATTAATGGAAGTTGTTGAGAAGTTGTTCTGTAAAGATGTAAGTTTTCTCACCTTCAGTAGTCTTGTGGCCAAAGCACGCAGGGTTTCTTCCAGATCGTCGCCAATGTTGAAAAGATGAATTGTAGTCATGAGGTAAGTCAAAGTAGAGTTTTATTGGTAAGTTACAGGATGGTAGTTACAAGTAGATAAGATGGTAATGATCAATTCATGGCTCGTTCATGGCCATTTCATGGCTAGTTCAAGACCAGTTCAAGACCCCACCAGGAGCTGCATCTTTGCTGCTCAGCCCACTCTCTCTAACTGTCATTCCTCCAGTCCACCAGGCACACCAACATTCCACACAGTCATCAGGCATTCCAACATTCCAAACACACACTCATGCATACTGGCTGAGCAGCAGGAAATGTAAGTACAACAGAAGTTTCACAGCTGGTAGAGGAGACGTGGCAAGGCTACCATTTTAACCATTGCAGAATGACCCAGGAAAATGGAAGAGCCGTCCAGAATCGTGTGTCATTCTGTACTCTTTGGATCTGAGGCTGTATATTCATGTTCCACGGGCTGTTAGCATCCAGGTAACATATACCTCTGAGTATTTACAGCCATCTGCACCCACTCACAAGTCTGTCGCCCATCCCAGGCTCCCAGGAGCTGCATCAGGCACATACAGGGATGACTTATCCCTTTTTACATGGGGATCTGTGAAATCACCAAATATCAGAAGAATCTGTAAAACCCATGATCCCCATCACTCCAGGTCACTCAAGGATGCCCGTACATCCAGTGCCACACTCTCGTTTATCCCTGGCACCCACTCGAGGTCTTTGGTCTGGGCACGTATCCTTATCAGTTCAGCCAAGTGCTCAATTATACTCTCAAAAAGCAAAAGGAACAAGGGTCGGCCATGCCCCAGTCCTTGTAGCACGTTAAACATATCAGATGATGATTCTTCTGTAACATCCTTTCAAACTTATATCACTGTTTAATTCTATCTTTTTCAATTTAATTAAGTTAATACAAATTTTCATTTCAAAGAAAAAACATAAAAATGAACAAACATATTTGGAGTACAGCATGTGAAAAATAAAAGCACCATATATGTGAATCGGTAATACATTACATTACAAAACAAAAAGACAGAATTTGATTACATTTTTGCTATGTCTCGATGTCTTTCTGTTTTGGCCTTTATGAGACATGAAAGACAAGGTGAAACTGACGTCATAATTTGGCCCCTTTCCAGTTCTACTTTATCACTTTTGGAGATGATGTCGTGGGTCTGCGGCATCCTCCATTAAAGAACCACCTTCACCAGTGATGCAGAATTGCTGAACATTTTCTGATCCAGCCTAGAGGTCTGTGAATGGTCCAAGATGAAGAATTTGGAAGAAGGTATGTAGCCATAAGAAATAAAGTTATCGAAGGCAAGTAACGCTTTTTTTTCTTTCACCCACGGATGACCGAGTATGTCTGCTGTGACTTAAGGCCTGATTTAGAGTTTAGCGGAGAGGGTACTTTGTTGCAACAGAGTACCAGTAGCGGCTTGTGAAGGGAGTGCTGCGGGGCGGTGGGGCGGGGTAGGGGAGGAGCAGGGTGGGGGTAGTAAACTACAGAATACGGCCAAACGGAGGTAAGTAAACAAATAAATAAATAAAACGAATTTCGTTTCGCGTGCCAAATCGCATTTGGCAATGCAGCACGCGCAATGAAATTCATTTTAATAATTATTTTTTTTACTTACCTCTGTTCGGCCATATTCCGTAGTTTACTATCCCCCACCCTGGTCCTCCCCCACCCCGCCGTCCCGCAGCACTCCCTCCACGAGCTGCTACTGCAGATTACCCTCTCCACCAAACTAACTCCATCCGCCACATTTTTGGTTGGGTTTAGCTTGAGGATGTCAGACACGGAAATTACTCCATCTCTATCGCTGGCATACTCCTCCAATGGTCTGATGGAGTAAGCGCTGTTGGAGATTTGACTATTTGACCCTCTGCCCGATTTAGAGTGGGTGACAGAATGGACAGTTTTTATTTTCATATTCCACCATCCACAACATAATTGTAAGTAAAAACCTTTACATGACTCCAACGCCATGGGAGAAAACCTCCGTGGTGAGGTGGTCATTCATTTTTTTTTATTTAAGAAAAGAAAAGAAAATTACTTAGGGATTTTGTTTTTGAAAATAAAAAAAAACATTGAAAGAATGCCGCACAGCATGCATTCAGTACATTGACAAAAACCGCCTTGATGGCAGTTCCTGTCAATGGTCAGAGATGTCCACTGGGCTGGCAGACATCTCTAGGAGTCTGGCACTCAGCCAGGGCAGTGGAGTATTTTGCCCTTATTTCTAATGCCACATATATATTACTTTTCATATAAAACACTGACAGATGATCATCCATGTAAAAGAGATGCAGAAGAAAAAGACTGAAAACTGAGAAGGCGGGGGGTTAATCCAGTGTCCCTGTAGTAAAACACAAAGAAATAGTGCTGTCACAATACAATCAGGTGCTTTTTACCATTACATACATTATTGAAGTAGTTGTACCAGTGTAATATTTTAGGTCAACAGGAAAAAACATATACTTTTATTATAGTTGTTCAGTGTATATCATGTTAACTCCTCTTCAATGGCTACATGACATGTTCATTGCATATACGTCAAAAATCATCAAGAAGTAATATATGTATAAACAATTCAAAGATCATCTTTTAAAAGTTCTGCCAGTGGTAGTGCTGCTGACGAATGCCCATTTGCATGAATGTGTTTTGAAATATAATCGTGAGTGTGCTACACCTTAGGATGGATAGATTCTGAGTTCTTTTCCTTCATCATTTCATCTTCACTGATAGGCATTCAAAATGAATACATTTGACTGTGTGTGGCATCCTGGAGACTTTACAGGAGTAAAAGCCTCTTAAACATGCCTATATACTTTCCCTTTAAAGATCGCAAGGGAAAGCCTTAAACCAACAAGGTAGCTGAAGAAACTTCTAAACATTTTACTAATGTTTCTTTTTTAAACTGAGAAATGAAAGAAATTGGGCAGATAACAGCCCAGCCTTACAGAGAAAACAACAGCATCGTGCTCCAGCCCCCAGGATGACTCTGCTATACAGAGGGCACAGCTTTGGTAGTTGACTTAAAGTTTAGATTTTAGCTCTTAGAAGCCATGATCCAATAATAGAGGACACTTGCCGCATTACCTACACTCTCCTGGTTTATAGTTAGAGTCTGGTAAACTTCCACACAAATCCATTGCTTTTTGTGTTCCTTTACACTTATTCACAGTGAATCCTTTGATGGGGAGTGGTCCTTTTTGGATCCTTTGTCCAAAGTCATCATGTTTTAACTGTTTTTGAAGTGACCTTGATGGGCCACAGACAAAGGGCCTGGGTTAATATTTGGAGTATGGCCTGTCCTCCGCCAGGGCGATGGAGTAAATTACTCCGTCACCCTGACGGAGGTGCCGCCCTCAAAAGTTTGAGATGTCCACCAGCCCAGCAAGCATTTCAAGAATTTCATCTTGTGTGTTTTGCTGTTCGCCCTATGTGGGAAGGGTATGCCCAGACGTGGGTCCCGTGCTCACTACGCCACTGGATTCAAGCTATCCTGGCTGAAGAGGGGTGAAACCCTGAAACCGGTCCTGGGATGCTTGATTCCGGTCCAGGGAAGACATGGCTTGGCAGTTCGGGCTGGACTGTTCCCATGAGGCACAGGGTCAAGACTGATTTGCATATGCCATGTCTGAACTGGGGTGGCGTGGTGAGCAAAATAACGATGGATTAAACCCAGATCTGTGACTGGGGGTGAATGTTTTGCCAATGTGCAACATTCCGTCCATCATCTTGTGTGTTTAGCATTTCAAGAATTGACATGAACCGCCGTCAAGGGTGTTCCTGTCAATACATTGTAACTTTACCGTAAAGCTTTGTTAAACCTGATGGAGACGTATGTCAAAGTTACAATTTTTTTTCTATTTTCTAGAAGAAAATTCTAAAACTGGATTTTTTTTATTTGAAAAAAAAAAAAAAACAGTGCCGCCTCGCCCTGGGGATTTTCTCCTATGGGGGGGATTGAGCACTTTCGGCCATCTCGGTTGAATAGCGGTGCTATACAAATCCACTTTGATTGATTGATGTTTCAGTGCCTTTACTGCTAGATTTTTCCTAGCAGTTACGGACATTGAAAAATGGCTATATGTCCTTCCATCTAAATTAGCTGGGTGTAATATAGCCAAATCTAGAATGTCCCTTACACCATCAGAGAACTTTGACCGTGGCCTAGACAGAGTAATGTCCGCCGTCATCAAACTATGGTCCGCCCAAATAAAAGTCGGCGGTCGGACCATAATGTTGGTCGGGAGGAAACTCCTTCGTCGTTGTAATGGATTTCCCTCCCTGCCAACATTTAAATTGGATCCAAGTCTTAAAAAATTTAGCCTGTTTGTGTACACTGTTCCTTCATGACATCAGTACTTTGCAATTAATATCAATGCCCAATGTGTTGAAAATTCACCAGGAGGAAATTGCAATTTCTGGAAGGAATTCATATGAGTCTTAAGGACTACTCTAAAATTCCCTCTGATCATTCTCAGACCATCTCGTCCTTTGCACTTAGTGTTTAACAGATCCAGCTGCTGACCTGCAATGTCATATCCCAGTACCTATTGAACTCAGGCCCCACACCACAGAATGATTGTTTCTACAACAATCACTGTGAAGATACATGACAATACTTTACAAGGTATTTAGACAAAATATTGAGTTGGAAATGTCGACTTACACAAATATCGAGTAGTAAATATCGTGACACAGAAATACCAACAGCAAGAATATCGTGATCAAGAATATTGAATTTAAGGTAAGAAATATTGTTTTAAAAAAAGTATACAAGTCAGTAATATCATTTGCAAAAATATAGTTGTTTAAAACATCGATTTTTTAATAAGTGTTATGTATTTTAGTATATATTTTAAATGTATGTTCTGTATTTTTTGGGATAAGTATTGATCATGATTTTTCAATATATATGTTACATTTTTAGTAGTTATCAGTTTTATTTTAATGAAATTTTGCGTTTTTTTGTTCCGTAGGGAGTTGTGGGTTTATAGGGGAATAGGGTGGGAAGTAATTTAATTATAATAAATTAATGATTATTTTGTATTATTATTATTTATTTAATTGAGATTTTATAGTGTTAATTGTGTAATTATTTATTTTTGTAAATTGTATGTGAGCGTTGTGGGATTTATCGGGATATAAGGTGGGACGTAATTTATTTAATTAGTAATTATTTGATAATTAATATTAATTAATTGAAAATTAAATATGGAAATTGTGTATTCATTTTAGGCACGGGTTGTGGGTTTTATAGGGGTAAAGGGTGGGAAGTAATTTATTTTTAATTAATTATTAATTAGTTGATAATTAATATTAATTAATTGAGAATTAATCAGGGTAATGGTTGCATTATTTTGTGTGCATGTATTTTTGGTTTTATAGGGGTAAAGGGTGGGGAGTAAATTAAGTTTACTTACTTTATAATTCATTGTTTAATACTATTAGTTTTTTAATTGAAAAACAATTTTAATTGTGTAATTTTTTTTCAGTTTAATTTTAGGTGTGGGTATTATAGGGGTAAAGGGTGGGAAGTTAAAACATTCTTATGTGTTTTTTAATTAATAATATTTCTTTAATTGATAATTAAATATGTTAATTATGTAAGTACATTGGATATTTTGTACAACCATATTTATGACCGATATTTCCCCTCGATATTTTTATGCTTACCATTATAAATATAGGATGTCGATATTTTTGACATCGATCTTTATAACTCGATATTGGGGTATGGGGATATTTTAGGTGGCGATATTCTGTCAGTGAACCACTTTTCAATATAGGACAGTGGAATAGGATGATTATGTTGTTCTGGTTGCTGGATCATCCATGTACCTCCTACAGTTTCACCGCCAGACATCATCATAGGTTTTCACTCTTTAATTGAGAGAGCTTTGCAAAGTTTGAGCTGAATACATCAAGTAAGCAGAAAGACTGTTTTTTTTATTTTAAAAGAACAACTTGAAAAAACAGACAGAGCAATACCAATAATTAGTCACATCTGGCATGAAGGACTCAAAGTGAAACATCCTCCTGTTTCTTTGGCATCATTCGTACCTTGTCTAGATAACACATACAAGGCCACAAATATTACCCCTACATGCCTGTTTGGCTATCCCTGGGAAGATTCAGTGGTAATGCAGCGAATATCACTGAATCTCACAACACCCTGCATTATCCCACCTGATAAGGAAAGAAGAAAGTTATATAATATTGGAAAAACAGTATTTGGCATGGTGGTAACTTCTATTTGAGCAGTCAGATCTTTAGCAATTCTTGATTGATTTGATAGGCAAATGTGATCATACATAGTCACTTTCCTTGATAAAATTCCAGAGGATAAATGAGCTGAGATGAAAGCAATTTTGTAGCAAGCTGAATGGGACTCTGCAGCTAATACAGACTCTGGGCCCGATTACAATATTGAGTGGACCACCCAAGCTGGGGGAAAAGAACGCGGCACCACCGAGAAGCTGGGGGGAAAGACCGCAGTCTCTGACATGCTAAAGGAGCCTGTTGGGGCGGCGGTCAGAGCCTAATCCCTACAATTGAGGAGGTGCCTGCTGAGGCACCCAGTAGGGATTAGAATATCAGTTTCCCACAGCCTTTTCATGGCATTCCAGCTGCCATGAAAAGGCTGTCGGAAAGTGACATTAGCAGGCCCCTAGCTGGGCCCCAGTCCTGTGTAGGCCCCGTGATGAGGCCTAGGATGCACATGTGATGCCCTCCCAAACATCCATGCACCGTGAGCATGGATGTTTAAACACATCCCTTTTTCTATTGCGGCTTGTGCTGCGGCCCTTTTTTTGGCCGTAACACAAGCCGCAATGGAAAAAGGGATGTTTACGACCACCTGCACGTTGGTTATATCGTAATTGGGCCGTCGGAACTGCCGACTCCTTGTCAGACGGTCTCGGGCTCAAAACAATGGCGGTCGTACACTCGTCTGACCGCCATTGTAATGAGGCCCTCAGTGTTGGATGCGCTCACAATATGTTTCCGAAATCTAGCAGGAACAACTGTAGTAAGATGAAAAAGTGGGATTTGCTTAACTTTGTTTGGGTCCAAACTTCAGAACAAAATATTAGACATGCTGTTTTATGTTGAATCTATTTGGCAGGCATATAAAAGTGACGCTTCAATGAACTAAATTTGGCCCAAATACTGCCGGGTTCACGGGAAGTTTTACAACAAAGTTAACAGCAGCTCTGTCCTGGTGACTAAGGAGTAGAATTAGGACAGCCCTACAGGTATCTATCATATTAGGTGGCACTACAATGCTATAACAACCATACTCTCAGCACGGCAACAGAAGGAAGCCAATGAAAAGTGCAGGATGTTACTTGACAGGCTAACTGCCAATAAGTTCTGGCCAGGATTCATATTCACTTATTCCCATAAGACCCAGAGGAGAGGAGAATCTCAGCTTGCTACAGCAAAGTACGGGCAAACATAGAGTTCAACAAGAGTCCTTCTTGCAAGAGGATATCCTAACACCTTTATCTGCTGTTGAAGAGTCTCTTTACGTTACACATAGGGGCCATTGAACTAGCACCCAAATTCTAGCAAAATAGAGGAATTTATCCTCGCTTCTCCTCTCTTACAAGATGTGTTGCAAGTAGAGGCCAATTTTAGATCTTTTGCCATGAAGAAAATAAGCAAAGGGGCTTATTCACAAATTTTATTTTGTGGTACTTTTAGTAGTACTACATTAGTACTAATCTCAGACTACAAAATTCTATTCACTAATCTGTATGTGTAGGTCTTTTGGGTTAAGGGAGGGCTAAGGGGCTAAAGGAGGGACATGTACCCCCCCCACAAAAGGGTAAGCCCATTCCTGTTCACAAGCGCACATCTAAAGATACTACCGACAAAAATGACCTGAAACAGTCATAAATGTACTCCAGCTGACACTAGGAGTAAGTCCAGCACCACACATGGTTATATATGGATACAAACATGTTTTTATTTTATTCTAAAAGGTCATCAACCTTAATTAGTTTAAAAATAAATATGACTTTTAATTGGTTAAAATAATTAAATTAACTGAATTTAATTATTTACATAACTTAATATGTTTTAATACATAATAAATAAATATAAGCATTTTACTTTAGGTGAATGAATGAATAGGAATGCATATCTTCTATGGTGCAGCATTGACCTAAGGCCAAGGTGTCCTAACTAGGCGACGAAGATTGAATATATTTGTTTTAAGATGTTTAAGAATATCTGGGATCTGTTTGTATTCTTAATTCCACAGGCATTTCATTCAAGATCTCCAGGATAGATGAAACCCTTCAATCTCCTATTCACTTTTAAAAAAAATTCTGACAGAGAAGTAAGTGTTGGTGGGAGGTTTGAGAGTACTGTTGTAATTTAAAAACAAAAATCTTTAAAATATAATTATCATTTACTATATTTAAATTAATTACATTTGTAATTCAAATTAAGTTAATAGCGCTGTAGTATTTTTTTATTTTGTTTGATTCAACTTTTTTTTACTTTTCCCAATACTTTACAATAGGGAGAGCTCCACCCCTGTAGCGGCAATCTCGTCCTTCATGTGTAAAGTTACTAGAAGTAACTTTACACTAATAAATTATGATCTACCGCCTGAATTATTGGAGTGGAGACATGCAAGTCTACATTTTATAGTAAATTTACATTCCACCCCAAATGATTGAATAATTGAAGTATCTGTGCTCTGAAGAGACTGGCCACCAAAAAACAATTCTAGGTCCTCCCATTCGGTCTAAAATCAGTCCCAAGAATATTTACAAAGTGTATCACCCCATTGGCAGCAGATCTCAAGACACTAGGCTGTCAAGTATTTCCCTATTTTGAGGATTTGCTGTTATTCAGAAATTCCTTGCAATCGCCAAAACATCTACAAAAGTCTGTCTGAAGATATTTACCCCAACAAGGAAGTTTTTCCTTAGTCTTCACAGCAGATATCGTTTCTAGAAGTCCTTCATGTGGATAATGTCTTCCTGCATTCACTTAATTCTGTATTGTCTTCTGCACATGGAGTCAGTTCAGGAAGAACTCAACAGTCAATCGATCTAGAGCACAGGTTCATTCAAAGAACAGGTGAAGGTAATCTTAAGAATGGAAAGTAGTGTTGTTTATAGAGAAGAGCTCAATTTAAATTATTCTTCCACTTTCCCTTAATTTTTCAGATTACACCGAATCAATTTGCCCTGAAGATAATCCCTTGATAATACAGGGATTTGAAATGCGTCTGCACTTTTCTATATAAGGTTCCATGAGGGACGTACATGAAATGTAGCCCAAAGGCAAGAGAGGGATAATGAACTAAAATTATATCCCACATAGACCTTGAGCTTAGCCCCATGGTTTAAGGAACTCTAAAAAAGTCAGTCAAATAATTGTTAAAAATAGAGTTCATGTAAGATATGGATCTTGACAAATTGTAGGTGTAATGTGATTAATGCACTTACGATTAATGCTACTCGCGCACTTGTTGACAATCGTTTCTGATAGTAAAGGTGTAACATATGTGACTCATGTACTTATCGTTAAGCTTCAGGAATAATTGTTTTCGTCTTATGTTTTGATTTGTTATGATTATTAAGTGTATCGTTCCATGTTCAGGCAAGCATTTAAATGTTCTGAAAAACATGCAAACATTGTTGAAGTAACGGCAAAGAAATAGCCAGGACCAAGAGAAAGAAACATTTCCATTGGCCCTTAATCTGCTGAAAGAAATAGCAGGAACCAAAATAAGGTGGTCAGATCTTCTTTGTTTAAAAAACCCTTAGAAAGTGAGCATTTTCTTGCCTAACCTTTCTGTGCCTCTGACTGCCTGTAGAATCCACGTCTGGGTGAGGATGACAGTTTGGCTCTTGTGCATATACTCTCGACAGTCACACAAAAGGAGCTGAGGTGTGCTTTGCATATCCTGATGAGGCATCACCAGTCTGATGGGCCTTCCTGAGCTAGAGTGGTGGGTGGAGTTGTCACTGACACCTGAATAGGGCTGTACATGTCCTCACACAAAGCTGTCTCCACCCCCCCCTGTAGTGTGTCTGGAGCCAGGTCAGGGAAAGGCAGGGTAGTGTGCACTACACAGATTTTCCTTTGAAATGTATTCACTTCAAAGGCAGTAATTGGTATAAGTACTGGAGCTGTGACACCATAACTTCAGAACACTTCTGGACTGAGTACATTCTGCCAGGAAGAAGAGCTGTTTCGCTGTCAGCAGGGACTACCTTTTTGCTGTTTGCTTTCTGTGTTGGCCTGCAGCTGGCTGCTTCTGTCTTGGATAGTGAAAGGACTGGACTTTGCTTTCTACATCCTACTTTCCAAGTTTCTCCAAGGGCTTGAGCTTCTGTAGGAGGTCTCGGCGATGTCAAAGACTTCATCCACATCTTGTTATCAGTACTGGGATGCTTCTGCTGTGAGTCCTGCATTGCCAAGGTGTGTCAAAACCAGTCCTGGGCCCTTGGAACTGAGTGGCTGTGTTGTAACCTCCAGAAAAGCAAACCCAACGCCATCCCGATGCCGCTGCCTGCATCAAAGCCATGATCACCACTTGTGACTATGATGACATCCAGCCCCGGCCTCACCACTTATATTGCTTTACACCATCATCTACGGCGCTGCCTGCACCGAAGTTGAGAGCGCCGCTCGTGAAGAGCACGATGCATCGCCTCAATGACATCACAGCCCCTGGTGTACCGATGACAGCGCCATCGACTCCAACCTCTTCTCCAACGCTGCTGTCTGCACCGTGACTGAGGGCACAGTTCATGAAGAGCATGATGTATTGCCCTGTTTCACATCGCAGTCCCGGGTCTGACGACCACAGAGCTCATCACCAACAGCGAGCCGCTGCCTGCACCAAAGCCATGATCACCACTTGTGAAGAGCATAACACATCGAACACAACGGCACTGCAGACCCAGGCCCGCCGACTTTGAGAACAGATGACTACCGGCGACGCCTCATCTTCGGATTTCAACGCAAGGTCCCAGACTGTCCCACTCCGTATCACTGAACTGTTGCATTTGTATTGTTCACTACACCGCAATAGCCCCAGTTGGCACTATCGACTTCGAGGAATTGTATTTTTAAATTTATTCTTGCAAAATTCATATCTTTACCTGTGTATGTTGTATTTTTATCGTTTTGATCTTGTTTTACTCAGATGCATATTGGCTATTCTTCTAAACTGACGTGGAGTCATTTTGTGGTGTTTTCACTTTGTTACTGTGTGTGTATGTAGAAATGCTTTACACATTGCCTCTGAGATAAGCCTGACTGCTTGTGCCAAGCTACCAAAGGGGTGAGCAGGAGCTATCTTTGCTGTGTGATCTCCGTACCCTGACTAGAGTGAGGGTCCCTAGTTGGATAGGGTGCATATGGACTGCCAACTACAAACCCCATTTATAACAGAAACAGACAACATGTCCTCGGTTTTTTACATTAACAAGCCAGATGGAACCAAGTCACATATTTTTGCAGAGAAAGAAAAAAACTATGGAAAACTCTAACAATAAAGCTCTTACTGGGACTAAGTAACAATTAGGCAGACACACCATATCTCCAGGAGGATGCACCGAGTAATGGCTGAGTCAAAGGCAACTGAACAGAATTTTCAACCCTGGGGCAAGCTGAATTTATATTACTATGCAATAAATGTGAACTACAAATGTTGGTATTACACAAGCAGGACTGCACCATCCAGGTCATTGGGAGTGTGTTTTTTGATTGCATGGACCTTTGCTTGCATTTTTTCTGTGGTATTCCCTCCTCACAACAGTACTCAGCAAATTGAGTCGATTGGTCCGTCTTTTAATTCTGATGGCCCCTTCATGGTGCAGACAGTACTTTCACACAGCTACTTCTCCTGTCAGAGGTTCGGTACCCTATCGTCTGTGCCAAATCTGTCCAATTTCAAAGGTCAAGTCGTACATCTCAATACAATATACATGAACTTGTCAGTATGGCTTCTGAGTAAAATGAGCACTATCACCTACACACTCCTCAGGACTGCCCTGAGGTGCTGTCTCAGGCCAGGGCTTTGACCACCAACAAGACTTATAAGCGGAAATAGATTTATGTATGGACCAGTGGTTAAGGTCTTCATCCTATTACTGTTTTGCCTCACCAAATCCTGAGGTACCTCCTACAGTTAGCACGCTCAGGCTTAACGCACCATCTTGCAGCTATCTATTAGATAAATCACAAACCAACCATCACTATGCACTCTTACTGTTATCACAAATATGGGGTTTCTCTATGTAAGATGCCCACCAGTATCATGGCAATTGAACATTGATTTCTAACAGTTCATGATAAGTCCAGCTGGGCAAATCCACATATATGAACTATTCATCTTGGAAGGTTGCACTACTTCTGGCTATACCATTGGTTAGAAGAGTCAGCAAAATTTAGGCATTTACAATAAAAGAGCCTTTTCTACAATTTGGGAAAGAAAGTCACTTTGAGAATTTTCCTGTGCTTCATTCCCCAGTTTCCCACAGACTTTCATCTCAATGAGCCAGCGAGCTTAAAAAACCTTTTCTATAATCTGACTACAGTGACCCAATAGAGCATAGCACACTTTGGATTTAAGAAGATGCATTACATTTTATATGTATAGACCAAGGAACCTTCGTACATCGAACCCGATATTGGGAGCTTTTGGACCACTTCAGAAAGGGCAATCACTATCAAAACAACAGATGCCCATTTGGGTGGCAGAAGCCTTATCATTATTTCAAGCTAAAGCAGGTCAACTTCATTGTATTGGCACATCAAAAAAAGTGTCTCAACCCAAATGGCCCTTTTTGCAGGCATCTATAATTTGCAGATGTAGAGCAGCGAGAGATGTAGCACAGCGATCTTAAAAAAGAGACCTTTTTCTTCTCAGCTACTTTGATAACGTAGGGCCTGATTTAGAATTCTGCAGATGGATTACTCTTTCACAAACATAACAGATATCCTGTCCACTGTATTACAAGTGCATTATATCCAGTGGCTCCTGTAATACGGCGGACAGGATATTCGTCACATTTGTTACAGAGTAACCCGTCTGCCGAACTCTAAATCAGGCCCATAGTCTAATAATTTTTTCAGATATCCTTTCTTCTAATTTCTTATCTTAAACTTGCATACTTAATTCTGATTTATCTTGAGTGGTGTAACGTCCCTGTTTTCCTCCTAATAGTTGATAAAAGGTAAATATAATTCTATTCATTTGGTAGATGTCCTATAATTCTTCTTGTTTCAGCATTGTCTACAACAAATGCTCTAGCATGGAGTGCTTCCAACTAATCTCACTAGCACTATACACACACCCTCAGTCCCGAATAGTACCACATTTCCTCTTCCACTATGTGTTGATCACTGGGGTGCAATGTAGGAAACTGTTTTTTTCTGTTGCAGTGCCCCCACACACACATTTAGCCCCCTTTAGCTACTAGATGCTGGTTTAGACCTCAGTTCTATTGCTCCTTCGTTAAAACAAGGTGATGATTAATTGTAGTACAATTGGCAAAGGACGTTAGCACCCCTGTAAGTCCCTAGTAAATGGTACCCCTGGTACCAAGTGCATGGATACTAAAGAGGGTCACTAAGGGCTGCACACAAACCATGAGTGAAAACATGCCAAAGTCACCGCATTTAATAGAAGTAAGTCCCCCCTACAGCAGGATTTTGAGTCCTAATGCACAGTGCATTATATTTTATTTGAGGACATATCTGCATGAGTAGATATGCCCTGAGATGTCTAATTCTATTACTAGACATTACAAGTGATCAGGGAAGTCATCTTAAGAATATGTACTGGGAACTGGTCAAAACGAGTTACTCCACTACATAGTGGCTTCACTAAAACACATGGTGTTTGGTACCAAACACAGCATATTAATAAACCCACACTGATTCCAGTGATGGATTTATTAATACCTGCACCAAGAGGGGACCGTAGAGGCACCCCCGAACTCTACTAGTCCTCTAGTGTGCTGATTGACTAGTCCTGTCCAGCCTGCTAACACAGACGAGTTTCTGACCCCCTAGGAGGAGAGAGCCCCGGATCCCAGAGATCAGAAACAATGCCTGCTCTGGCAGGAGGTGTTTACACCTCCTCCAGCAGGTAGGCTAGTAAATTAGTCAAGGCAGGG
This sequence comes from Triturus cristatus, assembly GCF_964204655.1. Classification (NCBI taxonomy): domain Eukaryota; kingdom Metazoa; phylum Chordata; class Amphibia; order Caudata; family Salamandridae; genus Triturus; species Triturus cristatus. The sequence goes on along the minus strand of NC_140595.1, from coordinate 166,287,719 downwards.
AACTTCAAAGAACAGACCGCCTTTGATATGTGAGCCTGGCTTTCTCTAGACCTAGAGGATGCCACCCCCCTGCCCTGAGGCCTATTTTGCACCAGGACAGGTGTGAATTAGCAAGCAAGGAGGCGTATTGCACCTCTAGGCCCACCCGTAAGGTGGGCTACTTGAAGTGAACACAGAAATTAGGATTTTTCACCACACTGGTTGTGGTGAAACTAGGGACAGAGTGATGCCCACTCCTCACAGGAAGTGGTCTTCTAGAGGTTGTAGTGACTCCATGGGTAAGTAACCCATTGGCTAATACCATTCACTCTCCTTAACATCCCTAAATTGAGTAATTAGGGTGCCCCCTGACAACAGGAAATCAAATTTGTCTGCCTGGAGAAGAAAGAAACCCACAATGCTAGAACTGAGGAGCAGCAACTGACGTGGTGCCAACCCTGCCAGCCTGCTGGCTGGCCCCGAAAATTGCATGGAGCCGACTAATCCAGAAAGTGTTGTCATCTCCGATAGCTGTGGAGGAGTGACCCACAACTTCAACTGGCCAGCAAAATCTCCTTTGGAGCAGAGGAGCTGCTTTGCTGCACGTTTCAGGCACTAAAAAGACCAACAAAGCCTCTGCAGCGTGACCCCCCATAGACAAAGCTGCACTACACATGAGCCCCTCAGCCCGTGTTGCCTTGATCCAACGGTGCCCCTGAGTCACAAAGACTTTCAAGAGCTGGGCCCCATCTTGGGTTTAGCCGGACTGGCCTCCCAGCCCTTTCTTGCCGCCTCTTTCTGCAGGAAAGCAGGAATCACAAGAGCCTCTGGGCTGCCACAACCGATTCCTGAAGACACCACTGCACCTGAGCCCCACAGCCCAAGGAGCAGTAGACCAACAGTGCCTACGGGGTCCTGAGGCCCTCCACAGCTGACCCCACCTTGGGTTCAGCTGACTGGTCTTCCAGTTTCTGCCTCCAGCCTGTTTTTGCAGACAACCAAAAAGGGCAAGTGCCTCCCGCAGTGCAATCCTGCTGGAGAAAGCACCACTGAACACAACACGCCCAGCTTGAGTTCCAGTGGGCCAGAGGTGGCTCTGTGTGACCAAGACTCTCAATGACTGAGCCCCCTGTGGGTTTGCCTGGACTGGCCCCCCAGGCCTTGCTTGCAGCCTCTTTTGAACCAGACCATTCCCCATTGAATTAAATGGGGCACCCGGCGCTGTAATGTACCTCTGCACATGGAAGCCCCAGAGCCGACCAAGGTGACCTGTTGGTGCTACCTTGGACTCTGCCCTACACTTACCTTAAATCTGGAAGAACCGTCGCTGCTTAGTACCCATATTCAGTATATGTTTCTTTCCTATAGGATAACATGACTGCCTTGTAGATACTAGTGCAAGTGTATTTCGGTATACAGCAAAACAGTGATAACTCCCCAAACGCAAGTGTATTTCGGCAGTACTTACCCAATTACAAAGTTCTTGGTGTTATAAATATATATTTTAAAAAAAGTATTTTTCTAAATTGGTACCTATCTCATTTTTGAATGTGTGCATTATTTATTGACTCTGTGTAACACATGTCTAACACTCCTCTCTTAGCCTTCTAAGGCTGCTCGACCACACTACCTTAGATAGAGCACCTTGGGATTGCTAGAGCAAGCCCCTGTCCACTCATAAGGGATACCTGAACTCTTTACACAGAATACCTCTTTTTGGTATAGAATATGAAGAGCCAGCTTCCTACATGCACCACCTAGATATGTAGGTTTGGAGCTAATGTTACAATCATATTGTATACTGACCCATATATATTGTTATTTTAATTTGTTTATATAATTCATCATTCCACTGTTGTGAGGAGCCATAGGGTGACCTCCCTCAGAGGAGGGGTTGAAGACCTGAAGCGCTACAAAGCACACCCTGGCACCACATTGTGCGGGCCATCATTCCGCTGTTGTGAGGAGCTGCAGGGGCGACACAGCCCCCAGAGTGCACTGTTCTGCCTCAGAGGAGGGGCCTGGAGACCTCAAGCACTATAAAGCACGCGCTGTCATAGTAGTGCGTGGGACGTACCCGTGCACCTGCCCGGGCCAAGAGTAGGCCCTTCTGCGCCCATCAGAGTCTGGATGAGGCTGGTCTAGGCCATCCCCATTGACCTTATATTTTCTTCTTATCACCATAAGGAACTGTAATCCTCATTGTTACAAACTGGGAACTTGCCCTCATGATTTGATCCAGGAAAGGGATTGTTGCAATAGCTCGCTTTGCAGATAATACTGGTAGGTTTAGCTGGACAGAGGCTTGTATGGATCTGGTGAAGAAGCAGGAGTTGAACACTTTGCCTAACGCTCTGGTTGTTTCCCCTTCTTATTTGGATGATGCAAGGGTGCTGAACATTGAATTATAAAGGGAAACAAATAACAGCAACTTGTGAAATCTCTGATCCAATCTGTGACTGTGGTCTATTCTTATTGACTTTTACTGCTGGTATTTTGTTGGCTGCAGTTACCTTTATATTGTATCATTAAAGCTAAGTGCAAGATTCTAGCACTTTTATTACTTTATGGGTAAATAGCACACTTGTGGTGCTATGGGAAAACGCAAAGCCACAGAACCAGCCCAGGAAGCTGCTAAGCTCAGCAAGGCGACGAGGAAAGCGAACAACTGTACCCTTAACTAAATATATCTCCTGATAGAAGAGGTGGAATCAATTATTGAAAATAAAAGCCCCAAACTAAGACCCAGAGAAGATTAGTTAAGAAAACACGCCTCAAAAACATTACCTACTTTGTTTAAGAAGAAAGAAGCTAGCAAGGCAGCACGTAAGGAGGTTCTTTGCACTAATCCTACCTCATTAAATCGCCCTGCCCAGATTCACCACAGGAACCTCACTTAAATCCTTCTATTGTTTGTAGCAATCGTTTTTGGCCCCTACAAATGGCACCTGTACCTTTTGCCGGCCCATAAGTATCATCTAAGCAGGCTGGACAAAGGGTATTTAGCGATCAGTCTCCAACTTACCTCGAAGATTTTGCAGGGTCAATTGAAGAGCTGAGATAGGGAGCCTTAAAAACATGGAGGCATATTAGCAAGGGCAGTATCGCCGCTTTAGCGGCACTTTTTGCCAATAAAGCGGCAATATTTTTATCGCCTTATTAGCAAGCTGTCGCTAACAGCTGTTAGCGACAGCTTAATGGGGATAGCGGCCGTTTTTTACCGCTTTGCATGTCAGCGATATTTATCGCTAATGACATGCAAAGTAGGCGTTCCTCACTAAAAGTAATAGGAAGAAGTCGCTAACACAACTTCTCCCTATTAGCAATGCCCGCGAAGCGATAAAAAAACTCGAGCTAACCGCGATTATCGCTGGATTTTAACACCTGCTAAAATCCTGACTTAGCCATTGTTTTCTATGGGAGGTGGATTCTACGGCTGAATCCTCACCTGCCAATTAGCAACCTTTTTCTTAGCGATGGGAATTCATTGCTGGAATTACCGCGTTATTGCTGGAGAATCACCGCTATCGCTGGTTTATTATCGCCTTAGAGATACACGTTGATAATAATGCGTTATCTCCGCGATGTAAACCAGCGATAGCCGGCGATAAAAAATACAGTGCTAAGCACGCTTAGCGATAATTATCGCTGAGCCTTGCTAATATGCCCATGGTATCACAACTAACTGGTATGATGAAACAACTGATAGTGGCAGAAGCAGAAATTAATAGCAGCAAAAAGAGTAGCCAGGAGGAAAATGGAACTGGGAGTCTTGTGAGGCCACACATGAGATCTACTAACCCAAGAGCATGCAAGGAATCATTGGGGGGACCAGTTAGGGGTCCTGCACAGATGATAATCAAGCATGCAGATTGGAGAACAGCAGTTATCCAGACCTGGTTATAGTGCACTGGGAGGCAAGTTGATGGTGACTAGAACCCGAGACTTACCAGTCAACAATGGGAATGTAATAAGACATGGCCAACGGAGGGATTTCATACTATTCCCCCCAAATCTATGTGATAAATGTCCCTAAAGTTCAGTCTCTCTCAAGTTATGAGTGTGAGGACTCTTTAAAAAAAATAAAGTCCTACACTAGATCCAACACGTTAGGGACTTGAATTCACTCATTAGAAAGGACATTAGAAGCATCAAAAGGCAATTTGTTCATGGCTCAAAATACAACTGCATTGAATTAATTTTAAAGAACAAAAATCTAGCCAATAACTTGGGGGCCCTAGATGCAAGTGCTAGTCCTCCAAAAGACTCAATCATCCAATTTAAATATCGATGGGCAAGTATGGATGTAACTAATGTTAATCGATCCCCGCATTCTCACCTAGATACTAGTTCTATTCTGGGGGAACTTGATTGGCTGAGTAGAGGGATTACTCCCTGCCTAGTGGCACAACAGGTGCCACTGGAGCCTCCACATCGGGTCACAGGGCACAGTAAGTAAACTGATCTAGCAGCCTCTAAGCCAACTAACATGCAAGGAGTTTTAGACCCCAAGCGAAGGCCAATAGATGATGACAATACCGAGTCCCCAAAGAGCCCAAAAAATGATTCCTTCTACAAACTTTATTCCTTCGACACAGCTCAGTGTGTCTATTAAAATGTTAAGCAGTGATGAGACTGATAAAGTTTCTATTGTCTCCTGGAATGTGGCAGGCTTAAAATCGAAATTGAACCTACCTGATTGGAATAATTTTGTCGATAAGTTTGACATCTGATTATTCCAGGATATTTGAAGTACTGACCCAGTGTTCAGGGCTGGCTATGTAAATTATTGCATTAAAGCAAAATCATATCCATTTTGTGGGATGACTGTATGAGAGAGAGCTTCACTCAAGTGTAAAATCGTGAGATTAGACATTGATTCCCCAGACATCCTAGTATTACACTTTAGGACAAACAAAATCCCAATATGGAAATTTATAATATCTGCGCAAGAGGGGTCCAGGGAGGCAAATCGTCAGAAACAATACAAATATTTGAAGACCAGTAAGAAAAGAGGAACCACCCGGTATATACCTTTGAACCTTGCACGGGGACGAGATTAATCTGACTAGCGAAGAGGTTGAAAAATGGGCAATTCCTCAGCTCGATCTAGCCCCCTATTAAAAAGTGGACCCAGGCTGCTCTACAACAGAAGGCCCTTACATTAGAATATGTGCTTAGGGCAGCTAATGGTAGAACAAAATCGGACAGCAGGGGCAGCTACATATAATAAACCCTGCCGCCAGAGCCGTATTGATTATATATTGATCTATCTTAGACTATGGTAAAGTGTAGAGGACATGGTTGTTAAGGAAAGAATCAAGAGAGATCACAACCCTTTATGACTCTATATGCTCACATATTGGGAGAAATTGCCACTCGACCTCTACCTGCACTGTGTAACTAAGGATGATCAGCTAGCTAATGACAAACAACATCTTAAATGGCATCAGCTAGCTGCACACCTGGACACCTTGTCTTCTATTGGGTCCAATTTATTGAGTGCTATAACAAGATTAGAAGCTGTAATGGACAAAAATGATAGCATGCTGGCAACAAGTAAACATTCAAGTTTTTTCGAACACATAGTTTCTTACATTTTAGTGCCAAATCCACATAGCAAGAGGAACCCTTGCAAAAATAGCACTTGCTTGAATAAGGAGTATAGAAACCTAGAAGTCAGTTAACACTAGTTATCATGAAAAAGACCCTTGGGCAAATAAGTACCCTAAGGAAGGTATATAAACAAGCCCAACATAAAGCGAAAGGGGAATGGGATGAGAAAAGGTGGCAAGATCTCTTAAACACCTGTGTTGAGAAAGATTTGAATACATTTTGGTCTCTGGTGACATGGGGCAGAAATGAGGCATCATCACAACCAGCAAATTACATCTCGCCTCTATACTGGGCAAATCATTTTGGGCACTGTATTGCGACAAAACACATGACCTGACTAATGACGCCCAGTACAGTCTTAAAGCATTAACAGAGAGTGAATGTTTGACCTAAGTGATGTAGAAGTCGCTATATGTGCCACTGTCCAGTGCCAGGTGGCATACCAGGCTACATTTTAATTTATGTTAAACAAAATTGGTCCAATTACATTTTAGTGCTGAGCAATGCCATTGTTAAGGGAGTGCCCATTCCCAGCACCTGGAAAGGAGCTGAAGTGGTACCTATTTATAAAAAAGGAGACCGAAACCTCCCAATAAATTATAGACCAATACGTTTAATGACTCCATCCAGAAGGTTTTCTGTCGGGTGGTGTTGGAGAAAATTCATGAGTGGGTTGATGAAGAAAAATTACTTACCCCATATCAAGCAGGGTTCTGGAAGAATACTAGCTCTGTTGATCGGGTCTTCTGCTTCCTACTCTTCTATTGAAAAACCGTGCTAATCGGCAAGGGTCTCATATATGTGGCCTTTGTCGATTTACAGTCCACATTTCACCTGGTACCCCAGCAGAAGCTTTGGCAAGTGTTGTGGGAGATAGGAAGGCCCTTGAATTGTCTATCAATTTTTGTTTGCCTCCATGAGGGCAATTTGCTAGAGTCCGATGGAGAGAGAAGGGTCTGCTCACAAACCCAAACCCTGTTAAGAGGCGTGTCCGACAGGGATGTGTCCTTGCCTTCTTTTAATTGTATTTGAATGAGGTAGTGCATTTCTTTTCACTCTTTCCCGCCAATGCTCCATCCTTGGCCAAGGCAAATATCCTCACCCTACTCTTTGCTGATGACACTTTGTTAGTTTCGCAAACAGCAAGTGGGCTACAATGCCTACTGAATGGCTTTGGAGGCATTTTGCTCTGCATGCTGTTTATGGGTAAATGCACCCAAGACTATGTATTTGTTTATTAACCAGCGCAAATCATATGGAGGGAGGATCACCCTGGGTGGAGTGGAACTGGAAAGAGTGGACGCCCTCGACTACCTCGGAATTAAGCTGGTATGACATGGAAAAAACATGTAGATAAAGCGACTCTAGAGCACAAACAAATTGTAGGCACTATTTTGACACAGCATGTCTTACAGTAAACCAGTTGCCCTGGCATTGCAGGTTCATCATTCAAAAGCCATAGGCGCAACACTGTATGGCGCAGAACTCTGGAGCTTTTGTAACCTAGCAGATATTGTAAAATCTGAACACAAATTTGCGAGAACTTTAGTCTCTCTACCCAATAGTACACCAACATATCCAATTAATCTTGACATGGGAAGAACGTCAATCTTAGAGAAAGCAAGAATAAAACCATCTTTTTCTGGAGGAGATTAAGAACTACCTCCGAACTTGCTGCCTATGCAGAAGCATTACAAGATGTAATAAAGCTGGATAGGTTTAGCAAAATTGATTGGGTTGACCACATCAAAAATCTGCTGAGTTCTCTGGGTTTGCAGAGGTTCTGGGAGTCTATTGGGTCTTAGCCATTTCCCTTAAAAGAGCACATAAAGAAACTATACTGGCTGTGGGTGGTACAAATGGACGCTCAGAACACCAATAGAGGGTCCTAGTCTTCTGAATTTGTCCAATTTAAGACAACCAGAATTTATGAACAATATTTGGATTGCATCAGTGATCCAACTGAGGGGATATTCTTATCCAATTTAGGATAAGATTCTTACCCCTCAAGGTGTTTTATGCAAAATGGGCAGTCTCGCCAAGGTCACTGGTGAAATGCCCAGCCAGCATGCAAAATGCATACTGAAAATGTAGCCCACGTTCTTGTTGCCTGTACGGCTTATATACGCCGAATAGGGCACGTTACAGCGCAAACCTTTACTACGCATGCCTTTACAACGCGGTTTTAACTCCGCAACATCCATTACAACATATGATTTTACAACGCATGCCATCACAACGCATTTTTAGAAACTACACTTATAACACATTCCATTACAATGCATGCCATTACAATGCATACCATTACAACGCATAATACTTTTACGGCAACAGTAGTGTAAGTGTTGGATAGTGTAGGGGTAAAAATTACTATTCCAACTCCAGTGAGTGCAACAGTAGGGTAAGTGTTGGATGGTGTAGGGGTCAAAATTACAATTCCCACTCCAGTGAGTGCAACAGTAGGGTAAGTGTTGGATAGTGTGGGGGTGAAATGACTATTTTCCATGACTTACCTTATAATGCATTGTAATGGCATGCACTGTAGTGGCATGCGTTGTAGTGACATGCGTTGTAATGGCTGCGTTGTAATGGCATGCGATGTAAAGTATGTTGTCTTGTAATGACTGCGTTGTAAAGGTAGTGCGTTGTAATGACTGCGTTGTAATGGTTGTTTCCCATATACGCCGGAGACTAAGATGGATCAAGCCAGTCTGTTTGCAACTAGGTGTACAGAACTATTCAGTAGCTTTAAAAATAATAAGGTCTGATCCCAGGCCTCTTTATGCATGTTCCGTTGATAAATATTTGGGCTGGATGTGGAATATATAGGCAAAAAGCCTTGGTAATACAAGCATAAACTAGCTAACCAAGCTGTCATGTATTTTTAGAAGGGGAGGACCCATCTCTTTTTAATTCTAGCATTGAAGTCTTTAACTGAATAATGATATAATGTCATCATTCAGTCTCATTGGTGATGGATATATTTCTCTTATTGCATGGCTGAGTTTAAAAAAAAAGAGCACGCTCCTGGACATTTTAGACTATGCGAATTAGAATTGTTTTCGAGCCTACAGAACTTTATAATGATGTAGTGACTGAACATTGCATTTTGCACAATACTTAATGGCTGTATAGCTGTGTTTACTACTTCTAGATGGTGATATCTTTTTAGATTGGAGAGCCACTATAAACGAGCATGTTGTATTTTTTATCTTGATCCCACCTTTAACAGGCTGGCAGCACCGTTATCAGGCTGGCAGAAGTTTGCATAGAATATTCACAGGCCTACTGTGCACTGTAATTTTAGAGAATTCTTTCATATATTGTATAGAAAACTTTTCGAAATTGAATATTTTTTATGAGTATGTCTTTTTATGAAAATTTAATTTTAGAATGATTTTTTTCTTATCTCTAAGAAGAGTACGTTTTATGCTTTTTACTGGATTGCCCTTAACGTTCATGACACCTGTTGCAAATAAAGTTTGATTTAATATATAATTCACAGCCTTGAAAAATTCCCAGGCCTGCGTCTCAAGTAAAGGGATGAAACACATAGTGGCTGGAATTTAAGATGAGCAGAGCTGCATGGACTTATAGGAGAATAAACTACATTTATGAAAGTTCTAACTAAGTCTATCTGTTTGATTTACCTTAGTTGTTCTACTTGAATTATATCATGAATGGTGTGAATACCCCTACCACAAATGTTATGTAATTTCAGAGTGGATTGGGGTGGGCTTACTCAATCCACGTAGGGATATAAAGTAACACCAACTGATCGCTTCACACATTATATAAAGGTGCCATTGCACTAGTCTCACTGAAACAGGAGGCTCATCATCTTCACACACTGAAGAGAAGGGCTACACTTTAAAGAGGACATGTTTCAAAGTCAGACAATTTTTATTTAATAATAATAAGAGCAGTTACTTACGGTATTGTGAAATCCTTCGTCAATCGTAGCATTGAACTCATCTAGAAAATATGAAGACAAAGATTAGGAATCACATTTCGAATTAGTCGAAAACAATTAAAAGGGCTTTTGTAAAGAAATTCAACTATTAAAAAAATGTGAAATAATCACTTGGGAGTGAACAGATGGTGAGTAGCCGGGGTGATATAAAACATGCAGTATACCATTAAATACTTTTTAAAAATCTATTGCAAGAACACATTATGTCCATGTTCATGTAGTTGCTACCTCCATACTTTCATAAAACATTGAATAAAATGAATTGTAAAATCTGATAAAGGCTTCTAGCTGCAGATTCCTTACCTTAGAATATTCCCAAGACGTACAACTGGATACAGAAACATTTGTGCGCTGGATGGTGGCGTTGTTCGGCTCACCGTGGCGTCAGCGTTGTCGTCCGTGCCAGAAGTGACATGAGGGGTGCATATATAGGTGCCCCCCCAGCTGATGTGCTGACATCAATTCTTTTCTTTCCGCACCAGTCATCACAATTCTGGAGAGAGCTACCCCCAGTGATTTTTTTCTCTGACCTTTTGTCAAAGATATTTAGAGACTTTGTTTCCTCGTGTGAGGATGTACACCAGACAGGCAGGTTTTAAACCATGCAGTACCTGTCACCGTCAGATGTTGCTGACGGTCCCGCACTTGGTTTGTCTTTGGTATCTGGAGAAGATCACAACACAAAGATGTGCGAGGATTGCCACGCTATGCATATCAAGGGATTGAGGGAGCAGTTCCTCATGCTCCTTGCCACCCTACGCTACCCGACACTGCGAAGTTCCAGATCTCAGTCGCGAGGAAAGTCCCGAGATAGTTTGCGAAGTCATACACGGTGATTGTCATCCCACTCGAAGTCATCGAGGAAATTGGGTACGCCCCACAAAAAAATGAAGTTGAAGAGGTTTTCGACTTTGCTGCACAATATTTCGGGCAAGTCGTGGGACCGTCAGCCCTCAAGGCCTAGCTCTGTGGTGTAGCCTGCGCCTGGGCCATTTGGGTGCCTCTCTGAGTTTCCGGGAGCCAGAGTGACCCCACCGCCCAACTCAGATAATTTTATGAGGGCATGCACCTCATCTTCGGGCTGCTTGACCCCTATGAAGTGCTCTCAGGCCCCATACCGGTTTTCTGCAGATGGGCCTGCCATTAGTGCCGGTCAGGTCCCCGAGATCTAGTGATGGATTCGGAGTGGCCCCGGTCAGGCAACCTTGACCTCCCCTGGTGCCCACGCCAGTGCTGAAACACTTGGTACAACCGAGGGGCAGAGGTGGTGCCACCCCTATCATCATTCCCGAGTCCAATACAGAGTCAGACAGGCGTTTTACGACCCGGCTCCGGCGCCGAATCGAGACAGACTCCCCATATCGGAGCCAGTGCCTTAGTCCTTCAACAGGTCTAGATTTGGTATGATTGGGAGGGGTCTGCTTACCCTTATGGTTACTAACCTTTAGAAAAGCCCGAGGACACCTGGTATGAGGATCTGGCAGATGCCAATGGACTGGCCACCTACCCAGACACTGGCCACCTACCCAGACACTGGCCTGATCTCTCTCTCCCTGCCATGGCGACGGAGGAGAGTGCCTCATTTGCAGGGGTGGCGTGGAGGGCAGCTGAGGTCCTGGATCTTACCCTACCCTCAGTAGCAGTCAAGACAAATGTCTTGATGGAGGTGCTTCAGCCAGGAGTTCCCTCCACTGAACCATTGGTCTCATTTGATGAAGCCCTTACTGACGTCCTAATCGGGGCCCGACTGAAGCCCTGCACAGGAGCTCCTGTGGGTAAGACAATTGTCCACCGCCATCGCCTAGCCCCCAAAACCAACTACAGCACATTCCCTACCACTCCACTGGAAAGGGATTACAAAAGGCTGCATACCTTCGGGAAGAGGATGTTATCTTCTTCCAGCCTGGCACTGCGGTCGGTGAACACCGCATGCCTCTTGGGCTGTTACTCCCATATGGTCTGGGACTCAGATGCGCAAGTGTTGCCCAAGGTCTCGGAGGAGGACCGAGACATACTATATCAATTAAATGCTGATGAGAGGGATGCTGCCAAGTTCACCATAAAATGTGGACTGGACACGAGAGACTCATTGGCCAGGGCAATGTCATTGTCAGTAGTCCTTAGGCGCCACGACTTTGTGAAATTCACTGACTTTTCGGCGGATGTGCAGGCCTCGCTCATGGGCATGCCCTTTGATGGCACTTTACGGGTAGCCAGAAGTCGGGCCAGAACCATCACCCCCTCCCAGCACCGCAACCTTAGAAGTATGTTGTGGTTGCTATTCCTGCTACTTTCTGGTGCTCAAGAAAAAGTGAGGCCTCTGACGTATTCTAGACCTGCGCTTTCTCAACTTCTTCCTGAAAAAGGAGATATTCAAAATGCTCACGCTCATGTAAGTCCTGTCTGCCCTGGACCTGGGAGACTAGATGGTAGCTTTGGACTTGCAGGCTGCATAATTCCACATCCCCATCCTGCCTGCACACAGACGTTACCTGTGGTTCACAGTGGGCCAAGAGCACTTCAGCTTGCTGTGCTCCCCTTTGGCCCTACCAGCGCACCTTGGGTGTTCAACAAGGTGATAGCGGTAGTTTCAGGACACCTCCAAAGGTCAGGTGATCCAGCTTCCGCTATCTCTACTATGATACCAATATTTCAGTCCCTAGCCTGGATGTCAGTGAGAACGACCATGAGGCTTTTGGGCTTCATGGCCTCCTGCATTATGCTTGGCATATGCCAGTTCTGCAGTGGCATCTGAAGCTACAGTGGGCGCACCATCAGGGGACTCTCTTTGACATGGTCCAGATCTTGGAGGGAACTGCAAAAGACCTCCAGTAGTGGCTGATGAACTGCGATTGGGTCAGTGGCAGACCCTTCTCCCTTCTCCAACCAGAGCTGACTGTGTGACAGATGTGTCAATCCTGAGCCGGGATGGACATCTGGGAGAGGTGAAGATCAGAGGACTCTGGTCTTCAGCAGAATCTGAGCACCACATCAGGCACTGCAGGCGATTTGGTTGGCATTGAAAACCTTTATTCCTACAGTGAGGGAAGGGCTGGTACAGGTGATCACAGTCAACACCACCGCCATGTGGTATTGCAACAAACAGGGCAAGGTGGGGTCATGGACCCTCTTTCAAGAGGCTTTGCACCTCTGGACATGGCTGGAACACCAGGGTATATCCTGAGTAGTACAACACCTGGAGGGCTCTGTGAATGTCGCAGCTAACAAACTAAGCCGTTGTTGCCTAGCGGATCACTAATGGCTTTTCGATCCAGAGGTGGTGCAAGGTCCCTTCCAAGACTGGGGAGATCCTTGGTTAGATCTGTTCATCTCTGCCAATTAAGTGCAATGTCAGCGGTTTTGCATGCTGGAGTTTAATAGGCAGCTCTCTCTTGGGAGGTGATTTACGCCTTGAGTGGAGCTTTGGCCTCCTGTATGCCTTTCCACCAAAACCACTCCTGTCAAGAGTTCTCAAAAAGATCTGGAACGACAGGACCCAAGTCATTCTTGTGGCTTCGGATTGGCAAAGTTGTGAACGGTCAGTTACTTCCCAGCTTGCTCGAGGGTCAGAGACGGTTTTGTGGGGCCTGATGCCCTCTAGGTCAGCCACCCTCAGGCCTTGCTCAAGGATTGGATGAGTTGTTATTGGTTCCCTAAGAAAGATTGTGGTAGACCCCAACGTCAACCATGCCTTGTCATGCCCCTGTGCTGGCAGGGTTGTATTGGCTAAGACACCTCCAATGTCAGCGATCTTACTGGCCTTTCTCATGGGCAATAGAGTGTTTGGTTGCTGGCCTGCTCCCAAGCTTTACCCAAGGGCCTGGGCTCTTTGTGGACCTGCCATCAGTTGCACCCCCTGGCTTTACCCAAGAACAGTTCTGGGTTGCTATTCCCACGCCGCCGTGCCTCTGCCTATGACTGAAGAGAGTGTAACACCTTGCGTGGAGCACCAGCAATGCTGGCCAATGCCTCGGGGCCCATCTGCAATTGTAAAGCAGATACCGGGCCAGGTATGAAGTGACTCTTGCCCTGGCAAGATCAGGTTGGACATAAAGATAACACAGCAGGCCTTTGACAGAAACAGGACTACCTCTCATGGTTTTAGAAACACTTCTCTTTAGATGGCAGCGTCAAGATTACCCAGCATGTCCAAGCCATGTTTAGAAAATTGTTTGGTTATTTGCAATTCATAGGCAGCAGAAAAAAGTCCACAGATAACGGACACAGGACACAAATAGTAGTTAAAAGGCTGTAGTAAATATCAACGATTCAAAGGCAAGAGCAAAAACCAGCAACATTACAATTTTAAGCCTAAAGGGGTTAAATAGAGTGGCAACAGAACATTCTGTAAAACAACTGGAGATATCACATTGGTTTCTTTTTCTATTTTGCTGCCTGATTTAGACAGACAGGGGAACTACTCAGTTCTGGTGCCAGAACCTCAAGAGGTTTCGTAATGAAATATCCCTTGATGGTGGGCCACTTCCCTAAAGCGACCCGGTTCCACAGTGTCAGAAGGCCTTCCCTGTTTAGGGCAGGTTTTCGGATGGTGTTTTTCCTGGTCAGCTACCCCATGAAAGGTATGGCGCTTGCAAACTCTCTGGGCGTCAGGGACTTTGCTTTTTGTTTTTTGAAAGAAACTCTCCCTTTCAAGGTTTATTTCTGCAGAACAATATTGCACACCATGCTCCCTTGGCATGGCCTGGTCAGATTCAAATCTTAGCCAAAAGTGCTCTCTCGAAGCCGCATGAGCACCTTTGGTAAAGAAACTGTTGCCATAAGTGTTTGAAATCTCAAATATGGTGGACAGGCTGCTGAGTGCAAGCCGCAGGGCTACATACCTGCTAAAAACAATAGTTATCCTGTCAGGTGATGTCAGAGTCACAAGTTATGGGTTCAGTGGGAAAGTGCTACGGTATGGTATTGGGGAGTCATATTTCTTTTAGTCATAAACCAAAATGGGTTAATTTCCTCCCCATGGGCATCAGCCGATTGAAGCAGTGGAGATTGTATTTTGAGGATTTGCGAAAATCTAGGTCAAACAGGACAACAACAAAGGAATTTATGGAACTGCAAATGAGAAGCAGTTTCAAAAAAAGGTTGTGCAGCACAATTGATGATCTTTAAAGCTATGCAATACACAGTTCTAAGGGTTCAATGTAGACTGAAGATGAAGAAAACCTTTGAGAACCACTTCAGCATTCGATCCTCACATGCTGTAAAAACGTAAACTATCTGTGGGTTCTAGACGCATTTATCTGGGTTCTGACAAGTTATAGGGGTTGGATCACACGTTTTGGCTCCCTAGTCCCCTTCTGGCCAGAAATAATTCGTTCCATGTAGGAATTAGTGGATTTAGGGGCAGAGCCTAACTGAGTGGGTAAGAGGTGAAGGGGCATATCATCAAGGGCTGAAGATATAGTTATCGCTGCTTTAGCGTCCGTTTTCGGGTGAAAAGTGGCAATAATTATATTTATATATTATTTGCAAGGACATGCTAGCGCATGTTTCCTTGATTCAGCTCCCGTTTTGTTCACGCCTCGCTTTGCATCTCTAATGAGATGCAAAGGAGACGTGCCTAACATAACACCATGGGAAAATATCGCTACCCCAGCTTCGTGATATCATCAACGAGAGGTAGCGATATTTTAAATCCCATTTACTATGCCTTAACGCAGGAATTTAACGTCTGTTAAATTCTTGACTAAGGCATAGCTAACATGGGAGGTGGATTATGGTGATACGACCACAGGGTCGTATCACCAAGGCAATCTCCGTTTTGGGTGCAACATCGCTGGTTTTCCAGCGATGTTGGCCCATTTCCCTGGAATATTATCACCCTGGAGTAGCGCGTTGTTAATAACATGTTACCAGGGCGATAAATTCCTGCGGTAGACGGCGATAAATAAACAAGCGCTAAGCACGCTTTGCGTTTATTTACTGCCATCCTAATAACTATGCCCCGAAGTCTTTGAATGGATTAGGCGATCAACACACTCTCAGGGGTCCACAGCTGAGCAGTCTAATATTTTAAAATGGTTGTGCTTGGCTTGGACATCTGTCATAGTATTGTTCTGAGGAAGAACTTCCAATGAAAATGCCTGAGGAACGAAGACTACTGGCCTTATTAAATAACTTTTCCTATTTCCGGCCTTACTAAACTGCAGGAAAATGAGACTGCTAGCAACATTTAAAAATACAAAATATTTTTGTTCTTACTTACAGCCAGTTGAACAAAAAGATGCACAGCAAAGGCAGATGTGAAACTGGGTCTTACAGGGGGTACATTACATAATATGGTTTTGAAAGTTGACGAGCCTTGTAATTGTTAGTTGTGGAGAGAGAACAATGGCTGCCTTGCTGGGCCCTGACAGCCTCTCCACCCAGGGATTTTAGGGTGTCCCTAGTGAAGAGTGAGTACTTGTATATATGTGTTTATTGGTAAATGCAAACTAACATGGCAAAATAAAAAGGTAAGAAACAAAACCCAGAGAACTACTAATATCTTAAATGGGACACCACAATCTCAGACAACTACTTTCATCTTTGTGCACATAGCTCCCTGACAAAACCCTTCGGTTGTCATCAGCTTCTGAAAGAATACCTGAAACAGAAGGCATTTCTGCAAGAATGGCAGCATTTATTTGACAAATATTAATGGCGTAGAGTGAGAACAAGATTCTATCTTGTTTAACACAAAGCTGGACCCTTATCCAGTGGTCTCACCCGGGATGCACTGTACCTGGGACCCTTATCCAGTGGCCTCACCCGGGATGCACTGTACCTGGGACCCTTATCCAGTGGTCTCACCTGGGACGGGACGCACTGTACCTGGGACCCTTATCCAGTGGTCTCACCTGGGACGCACTGTACCTTGGACCTTTATTCAGTGGTCTCACCCGGAACGCACTGTATCTGGAACCCTTATCCAGTGATCTCACCCAGGATGCACTGTAACTGTGATCCTTATCCAGTGGTCTCACTCCGGATGCACTGTACCTGGGACCCTTATCCAGTGGTCTCACCTGGGACGCACTGTACCAGGGACCTTTATCCAGTGGTCTCACCCGGGATGCACTGTACGGACCCTTATCCAGTGGTCTCACCCGGGATTCACTGTACCTGGGACCTTTATCCAGTGGTCCTACCCGGGAAGCACTGTATCTGGAACCCTTATCCAGTGATCTCACCCAGGATGCACTGTAACTGTGATCCTTATCCAGTGGTCTCACCCCGGATGCACTGTACCTGGGACCCTTATCCAGTGGTCTCACCTGGGACGCACTGTACCAGGGACCTTTATCCAGTGGTCTCCCCCGGGATGCACTGTACGGACCCTTATCCAGTGGTCTCACCCGGGATCCACTGTACCTGGGACCTTTATCTAGTGGTCTCACCCGGGACGCACTGTATCTGGGACCTTTATCCAGTGGTCCCACCCGGGATGCACTGTACCTGGGACCCTTATCCAGTGGTGTCACCCGGGATGCACTGTACCTGGGACTCTTATCCAGTGGTCTCACCTGGGATGCACTGTACCAGGGACCCTTATCCAGTGGTCTCACCAGGGACGCATTGTACGGACCCTTATCCAGTGGTCTCACCCGGGGCGCACTGTACCTGGGACCCCTATCCAGAGGTCTCATCCGGGATGCACTGTACCTGGGACCCTTATCCAATGGTCTCACCCGGGATGCACTGTACCTGGGACCCTTATTTAGTGGTCTCACCGAGATGCACTGTCCCTGAGACCCTTGTCCAGTGGTCTCATCAGGGATGCACTGTACCTGGGACCCTTATCCAGTGGTCTCACCCAGAATGCACTGTACCTGGGACCCTTATCCAGTGGTCTCAACCGGGATGCATTGTACCTGTGACAGGCTCACTTAGAATCGTGCTAGGCTACCGAAAGACTCATTTGTAGCCAGAAAACTGGGCCTGGACGTATTACCTTTTGCTTACATCTGCTCACTGGGAAGCATTTCATAGTTATTAACAACTCTCCGTCAGCGCTTTAATTAGTCTCAAATTCTATTGCATGGGGCACGTCAACTGCTAGGACCAGGAGTGGTGTAGTCCTGATACAGATTTGGCGCTTCACGGCTGGTTCGAGTTACAGGGACTCACATAGATATGTTGAAACATTCTGTTAAGAATGACTGAAAAGGATTGACATTTCAAAGTTTTATATAAAGAATTATTAGACAAATTACAATAAAGATGCCATAAGCAACTTGGTACAGTTCTAATTAAAATCTGGCATAGATTTGCCTTGTAGGGTGGGGACAAGGGGTCTCTCTGATTCCAGATTTGCACATACTTTTATAGACTTTAGACAGACACTTTCATACATTCAGTGGCAATATATGGTTCTCAGGTTTTGCACCAATAGGGAGAAGACTAGAAAAAACATTTTACTACAGAATATATTCGAGGATTCTCTCGGGATAGTAATACATTGAGATTCAGTCATTCTCACAGTTTAGCTGAACAGTTAAACAGATATATTGTTTCAGAATGAGCCTGGACGGTTGGAAACGTCCTTGATTCGGTACAGTTAAAAAACCATTCAGCGAACACTCTCCACTTAGTCATGTGACCTATAGCAATACTTGATTTAGAACAGAAATCAGCAGCTGTCATCAAATGCCATATTTTGAGATTGAGGCAAGATGGAGGACAGTGTAAATATGGATGTCTGATGGAACCACGCATGCATTTCCCACGCATGCCTTTACAACGCAGTCCCTACCCCGACTGAAAAGTTACCACATGTTCCTTTACCACGCAAGTTGTAACAACGATTTGCTTTAGGGGAGCACAGGTTTTTGGAATAGTATAAATTGCTATTCCAACTCCAGTCGGTGTATCAGTAGGAAAGGATTTGGACTTAGTATCCAACATCAGTCCAACAGAGCGTTCCCTAAAGCAAGTCGTTGTAACGACTTGTGTGGTAAATGAACGCGTGGTAACGTCGCAGTTGCAGTAGTTACTGCGTTGTAAAGGAAAGTTGTAGTTCAGACTGCGTTGTAAAGGATGTTTCCCCGTAAATGGACATATGACGTAATCACGCAAGCATTTACCACGCATACCTTTACAACGCAGTCACTACCCTGACTGCTACGTTACCACGCGTTCCTTTACCACAATCTAATATTAGCATAGGCTTGGTTCGCAATGCTCTTTGTTGACAGAAAATCAACTCTCACATCTCCAGTCTCTCTTGCCTGTGACAGCAGTCTACTGATCCAGATTCCACATGCGCTATGAGTTCTCCTATACTAGTTGCGAAGGAGAATCGTGCTTGCTCCCCTCACCCAAGAATAAAACATATGAACAATCACATGGCATGATGGATTTTTGGAAGTACTACAGCTAACATTTTTAAATCAGACACTGAAAGGTCAGGCACATGCTGCACTAGCAATGGAACTAGATATGCCTTACCATAATAATCTTCATGTGTGAATGCACATCCACCTGTATAATCGAAAAATGCTGATGGAGTCGGAGAACCTGGAAAACACATGAAATACATTTACCAATTACTGTGAGGCAAAAAGAGACTTCAACCAGATGTAATCGAAGCTGTGTTTGTTACTTTTTTGGTCTCGTAACTAAATGTTTTATTGCTTGATTATTTAAAATCATTACAGTTATAAATAAAAGTTAAAAAGCTAAAAGTACAAAAAACGCTATGAGGTTCAAAGCTAGAAATGTAAGAAAATATGCAAAAATGAAGTCAGTGTAAATTCATGATTTTGAAGAGCTGGTACAACTCGTATCCTCACCAGTACAGATTCACAGTATACAAAAGCAGGATTGCAATGTGCAGAAGCAGACGCAGTTACAAAATCAAGTGCCTCATGTACAAACATTTTCAGAGGTCACAAATGGCCCGATGACTAGAATCCAGCCATTTGTAACTGCAAACAAGCTTTTTGAAATGTACAAAAGCCAAATTGTGATTAGGTAACTTCTTATCAAAACGCGATTTGGTCTTTCAATTTGGTTTTGGAAGAGGCGTGTTTTGGGTGTCCCTTCCAAATACCAAGTTGCAGTGGTATGTATGTATTAATGTTTTGCAACTGAATTATGGTTGCAAAATAGCAATTCTTTACGACTACTGAAAGGTAGTGGTAACCATTCCCAAATGACAAGGGGTCCCCATGGGACCTCTCCCATTTGAGAATGAAAAAAACATCTTTTTTTAAGAGCAGACAAAGGTCCCATGGACCACTGTCTATTCCTAAAAAAGAAACTTAAAGGTTTAATTTTCATTTTTTTAAACTCATCTAGATTTACTTTAAGGAAAACGGACTGCCAGTTGGACCTGGTGTCCCTGAGCACTGCCGTCTGCCCCCGTGTCCCTTCTGTGTTGGTCAGACGAACCTCGAGCCTAGTTGGATGAAAGACGTGTCAGGAAGTGTGATAGTTGGATGTCGCAGCACTACGGGGGCCGCTCCCCTCCCCCTCTCCTCCTTTTCAATATGTGCCCCACACGGGTATACTAGGGTATGGTCCGGCTCCGGTTTGGGTCTCTGTGATCTCCCCCCTTTCCGAGACCTGGAACATCATGTGTCCCATGACATGGAGCTATCAAGTAATCTTATTTCATCCTCTATGTTTGTATGACGTGTGGCATTCTTGGGTACAGCTGCGTGCAACTATGAGTTTCCCTGTGTCTCCAGGCACAGAATTATTAGGTCCTCAAACTCTGGACCCAATAATTTCCAGCAGGGAAACAGGAGGCCCAGGCTTGCCGGCAGAGCAATGGTGGCTGTGAGGAGCTGCTGTGAGGAAACATTGTTTACAACGCATGTAATACATTGCATGCCATTACAACACAAGTCCTTACAATGATGCGTTGTTAAATCGCGTGCCATTACAACGCAAGTCGTTAAAACGACTTGCTGTAGGGGGCAGACAACACCAACACCTTCCCTAATGTTGCACACACTGGAGTTGGAATAGTAAATTATACTATTCCAAACTCCAGCGCCCCCCTACAGCAAGTCGTTGTAACGAATTGTGTTGTAATGGCATGCGATGTAACAGCGCATCGTTGTAACGGCTTGCGTTGTAATGGCATACATAGAAAAGGCATGCGTTGTAACGAGTGCTATCCGCTGCTGTGCCCAGCTCACTTCCTCATACGGCAGAATGTGTGCGGGGGACAAAAACAGCTCCATCACGCTGATTTAAAACTTGTACTGACCTCTGCCATCCTTCCTCCGTTCGCACTGCGGCTGAGAGAGAAGGCCTCCCGAACATTTACCGCCGTTCCCAAGCAGAAGGTAACTGTGTGCGGATTGTGCCCATTATTTCCACCAGTAGTGGGGAAAACATGCAGCACTGGACACAGTATTCTAGGGTCCACCTGTTAGTTCCCATTCCCTGGATATGTGTCAGAGATTCCCACACTTCGGTACCTATATCTATGTAAGTTGTAATGAAGCCCTAAAAGGAGCAGAGGAAGTTATGTTTAATGTAAAAAACGACATAAATAACACACTTCTTAAAACTACAGCAGGTTTCTACAGGGTCATGCTTTAACAAGGAATGGCTTGCATGGATTGAGATGGGTATTGTCATCACAAAATAAGTATGCGAAAATAATACCTAATGCATCCATACAGGAAGCTATAATCTAGCACCTATCAAAACCTTACAATAATTCTGTGGTCATGTGACCTAAGGGCATTCTTACAATGAGATTTGTGTGGTTGTAGAGAACAGAAACCCTGTTACAGATGATTCCACCTGAAGAGATGACATTACAATCAGGAAGGCACCACCATCCAGTCTGTCAATTCACAGTACTATAATCACCTATGAGATGAGGCAGGGAACAAGAAGAGTTTCAATGGCTTGAGGTCCCCCCCAACACACTTAGTGGAGAAGAGAATGAAGTATGGGCAATTCCGGAGCTTACACTTTTGCAGTTAAATACCTTTACCCTTTTATAATGGATTGCGACTCTGCAATGAGAGGACCCCATTAGATAAAGAGGGGAAGGTTGCCTTAAATCGGCAGAGTGGAGACAGCCATAGAGATTACATATTGATGGATGTTAGACTGTGGTCGCAAGTAATTGACATGGAGGTGGTCTCTGGACGAATATAGAATGTTACAGGGCATGCGATTTTATTGCATGCCATTACAACGCGGTTGTTACAACGGCCGCGTTATTAGTACGCAATACCTTTACATCGCAAGTCATTACAACAACTTGCTGTAGGGGGCGCGCTGGACTTAGGAATAGTATTATTTACTATTCCCACTCGAGTTTGTGCAACAGCAGGGAAGGCTGTTGGATCTTATATCTAATACCAGTGCGCCCCCCACAGCAAGTTGATCTAATGACTTGCGATGTAAAGGTATTGCGTACTAACAACGCGGTTATTGTAACAACTGCATTGTAATAGCTTTGCCTTGTGGGAACAGCGTTGTAAACGCTGTTTCCCCTCCAGACAGGACAGCGATTATAATGCTTTGGACTTCTCCTTGAGCTCCATAATGCTTTGGACTTCTCCTTGAGGTCGCTGGGCTCTAGCATTCCATCTCATGACCGAGCACCCCTTGACAGGAGGCTACTGCCAACCAGCAATCAACGCAGACTGAAATGGAGTGTTATCAGTGCCACTTTGACTATTCAGGCACAGCTGTAAGAGGTCATTGCTACCGCTTTTGAAGCAGTTCTCGCACTAGGAGGGAGTTCCCTTGCAGTGTGCTCATTGGAGGACCTCACTGCCACCCACAATTCCTTGTTCTTCTCCATAAGGGAGCTCTTCTTGGTTGAAGTTAGGACTCTCCCAAAACGGGCCTATGAGGCAAATGGTTCACTAAGGCATGTCGGCTAGCTAGGCAGTCCCTAATGGCTGCCATTAAGTGAGGGACCAAAGCTGAAATCCAGGAAGCTAGAGCCTCCTATAAAGTTGTACAGGGCAAGGTCAAATGATCATTAAGTGGCTAGATGGAAGCCATTATTAGCTGCAAACAAGGGGAAAGATCATCACTCCTTTTGGCAGGTCACTCGAGAGAGGTCCGTTCGGAACCGGTGAAGTTCAATCGATCAGCAGCCAGACGAGGGTCTTCTCAGGCAGGTATACCCCAATCGTTTAGTCGTTCACTCCGTCGTTAGCACCTCTCTACTGGACCCACACGTTGCTTATGGGCCCTCACGTTTGGCGCCAATTTGTGAAAGGCAGCGAGTCTTCTAAGACCCTCAATGCTGCCTGGTGCAGGGTTCCACCTCTAATTCACGTTGGGTTCGCTATCAAAATAATGAGGCAAGCGCTGGAAACTGGAAGACAAGAAAAAGGTTTATTTCTCATGAGGAGATCACGTCAACTGCAGACACCGGGATGTCTGAGGGAGGTGTTCTGCTGATAACTCCTTTGGCTCTTCCTTTTATACAGGTTTGTCACAATGCATTTGTTTCATCAACATGGTTACACAAGCTTGGAATCCCCGCCCCGGGCAGGTTGTCACACAAGGCCAACAGTAATTCTCTTCCCACCCAGGTCAAACAGACAATCTTATCTTGCAGCTAGACCTTGCTTCAGGGTCTAAAACATGTGAGACCGGACATATCTACGGGTCCGTTCTGTTGATAAAAACAGGTCCCATTGTTGGTAAAAACAAGTCTTGCTGTTTGCAGTGCAATAAATCATGTTGCAAGAGTCTTTTTGGTGTTTGGAACCTGTTTGTGTAACCAGGTGCAGTGAGGGGTAGAGTGTCCAAAGGTTTGCCTGTAAACAGAGATGAGAGGAAAAACGAGTTTGTGGCAGCAAGTGGCACTAAGGTTTGTTGTGGTAATAGAGTTTATAGCCCCCAGCACACATACTAGGTCGGTTAGAGGGTCAGAGGGATGCTAGTAAGGGCAGGGTGAAACAAAGGTGACCAACAGAGTACAAAATGGCTATGATAGATTAAAAGGACTGCAGCTTATGTGCACATAGAAATTTCCACCAGACAAGATGACGCAGGCAATGTTCACGATTGTCGTTTTGCTTTTAACACAAGGAGATTGTGAGCAGAGTGGGAACACAGATGCTTGCCCAAAGGAAGTTAATGGAGAAGTTGCTTTGCAGTTTTGCAGAAGAAGGACGCTTCCCAGAGGACCCAGAAGAATAGCCTTGGAGGATGGAACGTTGGAGAGCCACCCCACCCGTGGAAGCCCTGGAGACCAGGATACCTATACCAGAGAAGCGAGGTGCATAGGGGTGTAGAGACGTCAGAAACCTCCATAGACGACAATGGAAGACTTGGTGAAGAAATCCGGTGGAACCCAAGGATGGATTCTGAATGTGAAGAACCTGCAAGCAGAGGGGACAGAGTCTATGCCACTCAGGAGTGACCAGGGGGCACGGAAGAGCCATGCCCACCGATGTCAGACGGTTCAGATGAGTTGACTGTGTCCTTGTAGCTGCAGCTGTGAGGACCAAGCAATACTGAGGAAGACCAGGAGCCATGCACAAGCTATCCCATGTTGGATGTCCATGGCCAGGGGGGCAGTATCCGGCAAAAACACCAGCAAGCCTTGGTAACTGCAACTGGGACTGGGACTCACCACAAGCAGGAGAGTCAGAGCAGGCCCGAGCAATCAGGGGAGCCCACTGAAGCAGGAGAAGACCCTCAGGAGGACCCACAGGCCAAAGGCACAGTAGTCACAAGAGGATCTTGAGCAGCTCACCAAGAAGGAAAGCCCACGGCGCAGAGGATGTGGTGAGGACACTTTACTTGGCAGGAAGAGATGTTGGATACTGGAGCTTCTTGTAGCCTGAAGATCTCTGGAGTGCAAAGCCTTGGCAATGGCAAGTCGACACAGTGCACAGGTGTTTGGTTCCAGCAGTTCCGACGAGGGATACTGGCCTCAAAATTGCAGAGAGTACAGGTCAATCCTCGAAGGAGTTGCAGAACCACCACCTGTGTTGCTGAGCTTTTCGAAGTCCGTGGGATGTCAGGGGCAGCAGACCAGTCAGATTCATTGAGGTGCCAGCAGATGCAGGAGAGTGACTCCTTCACTTCAATGGAGATTACTTCGGGTGTCCTTAATTCCCACAGGTCTAGTGAAGATCCTGGAAGAAGCACAGACACAGACGATGAAGGAGACTTGCAAAACAGCAAGACCAGGAGCAGCAGCAGTCTTCCTTGGTACAGTTTTGGTTCTAGGCGAAGTTCAGCGAAGTCCAAGTGTCCAGACGGTCGAAGAGTTACATGGTTTCAGGCTTGAGTCTTGTCCCACAACGAATCTAAGGAACCACCCACGGGTAAGCCGTTAGGTACCCTGGGGAAAGGGTTGGAAGGACTCAGGGGTCCCTCCCAGAGGAGGGACCGGACAGAGGGAGGATACTCCCATGTCCTTTGTCCAGTTTCGTGCCAGAGTGGGAACCAAGGGCTACCTGAACTGGTTCAAACTGGAGTATGCAAGAAGGGCACCAAATGTGCCCTTCAAAGCAGTCTGATGGTGCTGGCAAGCGCCCCCACCCCAGCCAAATACACTAAGTCCTGTCTGGGAAGTGGTCACACCTCCCTGTGCAGGAAATGTATTGTTCTACCTTCTCCTGCTTGAGCTTGCTCAGCAGCAGTAGTGCAGAATCGTGTCTGTGGTCGACACCAGCAGTATCTTGCTGTCGCACCCTGAAAGGCTGTTACCAGTAGTACCAGGTGCGGTGCGTCCATTGGGGCGTTGGGGTGTTGCCCCCCCGCCCGTGCCCGCAGCTCCCTCGGCGTCTCTGAACTTAGTTTACTTAAGTTCAGAGACGCCGAGGGAGAACTGACAATCATGTCAGTCAGCATGACGTCGCACCACCCACCCCCTTCAGAGTCTGAAGGGGGTGGGCGGTCCGGTGTCATGTTGACTGACATGCATTGTCAGACCAGCCAGGGAGAGGCAGCACTGCAGCACAAGTGCGCATGAGTGGG
This sequence comes from Triturus cristatus, assembly GCF_964204655.1. Classification (NCBI taxonomy): domain Eukaryota; kingdom Metazoa; phylum Chordata; class Amphibia; order Caudata; family Salamandridae; genus Triturus; species Triturus cristatus. The sequence goes on along the minus strand of NC_140595.1, from coordinate 166,262,221 downwards.
GAAGGTGAGCGAATTGTTCGCTCGTGCCCAGTCATGCGCACTTGTGTTTCCACTGGCTTGCGCATGCCCATTAGGAGCCCCTCAGTCTCCTAATGGTCAGGCGGCGGGCAAAGAGTAACCATGCCCTAAGCCAATCCTGGTGCTGCAGCAGCGCCAGGATTGGCTGAGGGGTTGCCACTCCAGTGCTGTTCCTGTTTGAAGAGGCGCCATTGCCAACGCGGAGCAGAGGAGGTCAGGTAAGTTTTCTTTTTCTAAATTTAACATTTTTATTCTCCCTGGGCCCCAGCCCCCACCCCTGCGCGACCCCCCCCCCCCCCTCGACTGTTGCATTCCAATCCGGACTCCGACAAAAGCCATAAAACTAACTGAATAAAGCCCCTTGTGCCACGGTACTGGAGTGTGGGAAGGTCCCCAGGGAAAGTGTGTGATTGTGTATGTGGAGAGAGGGGGTGACATGTTAGCAGGGTCAAGCACCGCAGGCCTCGAGATCAGAGACTGCGACCAGGATGTCATTGTGGATGGACAGAGGGTAAACCAGGCACCTGCGAGACATCTACTTTCAGTTGTGGCTTGGAATTAACCCATAATTACTGCCATTCCTTAATGACTGGTGTCCCAGGGTCACGAGGGCGCCTGGGTCTGGCTACAGCGTTTACTGCGGCGCGATATACTTACAGCAAGTAATAACGCGGCAAAGAAGATTTCTCTGGGGTGGCATATTAAGCCATACGCATCATTACTTCTAAGATTTTCACAAATCAGTGAGCGGGAAAATAAAGTAGCAGCGTGCAAATTGGTCCGATCACATCATTCTCAGGCAATCCCTTTTCGCTGTAGTCGGGCTGGGGCAGAGTCAGTCAATTGCCAACAGGGCTAGAACTGAGGCAAGGGAGGGGATGGCGGCTGAAATGGGGCGAGTGAGTCCCCATAGAGAGCACTGCAAGGAGGAATAGAGCGGGTGACAGTCCGCCTATGGTCTGGCAGTACGTATAGATTAATTTTACAAACACTGCCCCCAAAATAAATTGACAATAAGAAAAATGTGATAGTAAAACTGTTCTGCCTTCCTTTGTCAAAACCACAATTTAAGATTGCTTAGAGGGTTAAGGCACCTGCTGCAGGCATCTCTCGGCATCAGGCACGTCGCATGATATGCCAGTAATACAGCTTAGGTGGTTAATACAGCTCAGGTGGTTAATGCACTTGCTGGAGAGGTCTGTGTTCACTCTAATCATAGGTTTGAATTATAAAATAACTTAGAGGGTCAAAAGTACCTACTGCAGAATGTTGCATGTAAGTTGTAGGTCACTTATTTGTATTATCGGTAAGATTGCTCAGTGAGTTGTTGCATGTGTTCAGAGATGCATGTATAACCGGCAGATCACGCGTTACAAAAGTGTTAAAGTACCTGTATGAGGTATTCACTCACTGCAATACCTGTAAGGCAACTGAAACTTTTATTATTTTAAGGTTGGTTAAAGTGGTTGTGAGAAGTTGGCCTGGCATATGCTGGTCACTAGTTATAGTGGCCACCTTGCACCAGTTCAATTCGACTCTTATGGTAGATAGGTTTAAGACAACCTTTTAAAGAAAGCTATCCTAGTGGTAGCTGTGGAGAGAAGCCTTCAGGCTAAGTCTCTGAGGAATGTAAAGCAACATGTTTTACCTTATAATCTCTTGAATTACCAAATGAAAGGACACCACACAGGTATATATATCAAATATATATGTATTTATTACTAGACACACTCTACTAATCTCTTTATGAGATTAGAAGTCAGGAACACATTCAAATATCAACGTTTCACAATAAGTTAAGCACAAATATGGCTGGGGCCCTAGGGGCGTACCAGACCATATACTAAAAAAGAGGTTTAGGAAAGTCGAATTGCAGAGGGACAAGGCCTAGGGCCTGTAGAATCGCTGGGGCTTCACTAATGCAGCAAAAGCAGGTAAGTGAAAGACCCAAGGGAGACGCGTGCAGTGTGAGAACACAGCCGCGGGTTCCCTCTTGATTTCAATGGAGCAAGTCGCGGTTGGATTTTTAACGTCTACAAACAAGCCACTTACAAGGTAAGTAATTTGAGGGCCAACACACACTAGGGCACCGGAGTGCACGAGTTACCTCACCCAGGGAAGCCGGGTGCATAGGTGTCTTTTTGTGTCGGGTCGCATCGCTGTTTTCTATGGAAGCCAAAGAAGATTTGCTGCTTGCGAAGACTGAAGAAGTGTCCGGTGGAATCCAAGGCTGGATTCAAGATGAAGATGACCTGAAAGTAGAAGGGACAGTGTTCACAGTCACTTGCCAGTGACCTGGGGCCAGGAAGATGGAGGCCCACGGAAGTCGGGTGATTTCAGGTGATCAAGGGTGTTTTGACTATTCGCTCACGAGGACCAGGAGGCATCAATGATGACCAGCAGCTGGATTCTAAGTGTACCATGACGTCTGCAGCTTACTGATGTGTCAGAAACCGGATCGGAGCCAACAAGCCTTGGCAACAGCAAGCCTCATGGAAAGTGAATAAAGTCAGTGGTGCAGACCAGCAAGGTCTGAGGAACTCACCCAGCAAAGATGAGTGAGGGCGGGCCGGGAGCAACCAGGGGAACCCTTTGGTTTGATCAGAAAGTCTTCAGGGGACCCACAAGCCAAAAGGCAAGGGATCGCAAAGATGCCTCATGAGGAAATGCTTCACAGGAGCCCACGGTCACTCAGGACGGGGTAGGCCTCTGATTTTTGCTGTAAAACCTGCTGGAGGCTTGGGCCACAAATGGTCTAAAGCACAAGTTCGTAGAACGTTGTGAAGGGGTTGCACTTGACAATAGTGCACAGTACACGGGTATTGATGTTCCTCGTCACTCGTGGAGTCCACTCACCTCAGCTCTGCTGGGGACTCACAATGGCTGTCGAGAAGTCAGGAAATCTACTTCTGGGGCTGCAGGGACTTTGGACTCCGGTGGGAGCAGGAAAGTTTGCGACCGTTGATGAGAGTTTTTGGTGCCTGCGAAGCAGGGGAGTCACTCCTTGACTCCAAGGGAGATTCTTCTTTCTTTCAAAGGTAGTGGAACGTTGAAGGACCAGGATTCTTCTTGTAAAGCGTCGTCCAGGGATATCTAGTTTGCAATGGCAAGGGTTCCCTATCTTATACTAAAAGAAAGAGAGGGACTAGCTTTATGACCCCTCCTCTGGGAGGGTCAGGGTAGGGGGTGGTTACACCCACTTCCCTTTGTCCAGTTTCACGCCAGAGCAGGGACAGGTAGCCCCTGAACCGGTTTGAGCTGGCATATGCACAGAGGAGCCTACTGCTCCCCCAGTGCAGGACTTCAAAGCACTCTAGGAGTGCACACACCCAGCCCCAATACACTAAATCCTGTCTGGAAGGTGGTGACACCTCCCTGTGACAGGATGCCTATTGTTGGGCCTCCTCCACTGCGAATTTCAGTCAGCAGCAGGAGGGCAGCCCAGTGTCTGTGCTGGTGGCATCCATTTTGTGATGTCAGGGCTTTTTCAGATTTCTACCGTGTTTCCACAGTGGGTACACGTCGTCCCCTCTAGAAGGGTGGGATCATACTCCCACACCAGTTACTGGTGTGGGGGTATGATTCCAAGTTGTTTGACACCAAACACAACATGTTTTGATGCAGTCATTCCAAAGTTAGCATTTACCGTTGGGTTATAATGCACTTAAGAGTATATGGTTTAACCACATCCACAAACAGCCACAGAGAATAGACTCTGCCAGCTGCAGAGGGGTCCTGCTCATGCAGAGGCACCCCCTCAGATTGTAAAACAAGCACCCTGCCCTCAGGATTGGTAGGGCCTGCCTTAGGTGTGACTGATAGGTTTATATGTGTGTGTATGGTGAGATATAGGAACCTATACCTCAGTGAGGAGTGCTAACACTACCTCACCCAGGCTGCAGTAGCAGGCCTGTGTTGTCAGATTTAGTCTGCTTCCCAGGGGTGGCATAATACATGCTTCAGCCTCTGGTAGGCCTGTGAAGTACCTATGCCCTTGGTACCTAGGGTACCATATACTAGGGGCTCATAAGGTAACACAGTATCCAATCACTAGTGCATCTAGTATGCACTCCAAGTTGTTTAGAGGGAACAGAGAGACTGGGGCTCTGATTAGCAGGGACCCAGCCAGACTATAGCCAGAAACCAGTGTTACCATCAGAAAAAAAGTGGGGGCAACATAAGTGCAGATCCTACTCTCCTACAGTGGTTATTTTTGACAAGTATCAATCCTTATTATAAAGTGCCAAAAACCAATTCAGTGTGCACTGGTGCAATGAATGACTCAGTGAGTTGAACACTTGCCGATTGAACCTTCCGTACCTTATAGCTCACGAGTGCAAATCTGAGCCTTCAAACTTCCCCAGGGAAAAAAATTGAATACCATTAAATTAGACAAAAGGTGCACGCGTTATTACAGAAGAGGCGTATAGAGAAGTATATGAAAAAATCCGTTATTGTCTTCTACATATATGGTTATTATTAAAATAATGACACACCTATAGAGACATTTCTAAAGAACTTGCATAAATCTCCATATGAGAACTTGATAAAGTAAAAAATACACTTTCAAATGTCATTTTATTTCTTCGCACTTTATGAAGTAACAAGCTGACAACGCTTCACTGAGGACAGACCGGGAAGGAGCACGTTACGGTTCTCGCGGCCACACTTCCCTAATACGTGATGCCGGCTTCGGGAAGAAGGCAGCTCCGCATTTCACCAAACATAGAAAACACGCACACGCTGCATGAACTTCCTCAGACATCTGTTGCCATTGGCTGCTCTCATTGGAAGGCATCACCAGGGGCTTCCGCGGTGTAATTCAAGCCAACAGCCTGGAAGTGTCACCAAGAGGTCTGGGAAACACGCCGGTGCCTCGGCTGGTGGGAGCATGAGTCCAGGGAGGATATATGAGAGATATGGAATTTGACTCACAGGCGCTTCGCTCAGGCGCAGGAAGGGAGGGAGGTGGAACAAGGCAAAGGAGCAAAGCACATTTCAAAGGGGGTTGGGTGACGAGGTATTTCGTGCATCTGATTTTTGCCCACCCTTGAGTTGCGTAATTATTCCACACACTTCAGTTGACAATTGGCTGAGTTGCTATAGATGATGTTTTGAATGCTCTGTGTGTTCATGCCATATTTAGAGCGCCTAGAGCGTGGCCATAGTCCTCCAAGCGCTGTCTTGTTTACAGTCGGAGATGCCAATCCTAGGGAAAAGGAGATCCCATGTCCCAGGCCCTTCCCTCCAGTGCCTGATCTTTCAACTGTTGCTCATTTAAAATTCCAGTCACAACCCGTGCTTTGATAAAGTTATTAAAGCAGTGGTGAAGCTATTACTAATTAAAGGGTCGAGTTTTTCAGGTGAGGAGGAAATTTAAAGAAAGGGCGCAAAACGAAGTGGCATGTCCAAGATCACACAGTTCTTGTCATCCGGGGAGGCGAAGGCTGAACGTTGGTTCCCTGGCTCTGCCGTCATCGTTTTAGACCATTGTGTATATCGGGTACGACGATGAAGCAACGAGATACAATGCTATTTGTTGTTATGTGTGATGTAAAAGATTAACACCAGCAATAATACCATTTACGTATGATTTTAGACTCCCTGGTGTAAATTGTATTTTAACTGTGACAATTGTTCTTGCTGAGTCTAGCTACTGGCACATGGGTTCTGGGCTTACTAACAGATACCAAGAGCACCGCAGGCCATTTGTTGTGTCCCGGGTCACGAGCATTTGTCGTAGGGGGTAAATCACAGCAAGGGGAGATGTGTGGCTCGTCTACTCTCCGTGCTCCAAGTCCACTGCACGTGTGGCCAAGTCTTTTATTCAACAGCACATTTCAGTAATGGACAGTGAATGAAAAGGAAATACAACGGTGTGTAGGTACTCAGTAACCAAGAGTGCCTTTGTGGTATTGAGAAGTGCTGGCACTCTCCCATCAAAAGTATTGCACGTCCCTCACTCAGAGAAATCTCTCTTGGAAGCTGATGCATATTTTCTACACATAGCGGGTCGCATGCTGCACAGTGGGGAATGAGTGGTAGGCAGGGTGTATTGTTGGGATCTTGTGTGGGGGAGTGTTTTTTTGTCGTTTGTGACAGATCAGAGGGCCTGAGGACGCGTCGCAGGACGTAGAGTGCGATGAAGGAGGTGGTTGAAGATAGAGTGCTGTGGGATATGGGTGCATTTTTGGCAGGTAGATACGGTTAGCAGCCCTTTAGTATGATGGTTTTATTCAAGTTTTCTGGAGAGGTGCATGAGTGCACAGGGAGAGGACGGAGACGAACAGATTATTATAAGGTCCCAAGTAGAGCAAAGGACAGAGCGATTGATACGAGATAAAGTTAAAGGCAAAAGTGAAACAGATAGAAGGAAAGACACAACGACTGATGCAGAAGGGGCACAGAAAGCAAAGGATCTAGAAGTGGTGGATAAAGGCAAAGGGGGTTGGGAGGGATGGGCACAGGGAAAAGAAAATGTACAGAGGAGTGATCTGTAAGGGCACGTGGAGAGGCAAAGACACAGAGGTGGGATGTATAAGGGCAAAGGGAGAGCAAAGACACCGAAGAGTGATATGTAAGAGCACAGGGAGAGCAAAGACACTGAGGAGTGATATGTAAGGGGTCTGGGAGAGCAGAGACAGACAGGAGTGATATGCAAGGGCACAAAAAGAGGAAAACAAACAGAGGAGTGATATGTAGTGACACGGGGAGAGCAAAAACACACAGTAGTGATATGTAAGGGCACATGGCGAGGCAAAGGCCCAGATGAGAGATATGTAAGGACACGGACAAAGGAAAGACACACAGGAGTGATATGCAAGGGCACAGGGGGAGCAAAGATACAGATGAGTGATATGTAAGGGCACTGGGAGAGCAAAGACACAGAGGAGTGATATGTAAGGGCACAGGGAGAGCAAAGACACATATACTGAATAAGCAGCTACCTATGTTATATGACATCTCTTTATTAATGTAATAACTGCACTTTCACAATTGCTTTATTAACCTTCCTGCTTTCTCAAATGTGCTCGAAAATACACCATTTGTCCACTCTTTTTTTCAAAATGTTCTCGGGGGTAACCTCCCCGAACCCTGCGTACGTTGTTCCGGCTCGCTCACTCGCTACGCTCGCTGTGGTGCATTAGGACAATAATTTTACGCCTCACCACTTTCAAATGTCACCAGCCGCCCCTGAGTAGTACAGGGGTACCCCAAGGGAGACCCCCTGTATATGGGATCATACTTTCAATACTGGAATCAGTGTGGGTGTATGATTTCAACATGTTTGATACCAACCATGACCAGGTTCGGTGCAGCCACTATGTAGTTTGATATCTCGGAATGACTGATGTCTACTATATGTATTAAAATGGCCGACAACACTTACACAGCCTGGAGAATCAACTCTGGGGTTTGTAGGGGTTTCCTGCTCATGCAGGGGCACCCTCACACTTATGACCAAGCACCCTGCGCTCAGGACTTAAGAGCCTGCCTTAGGGGTGAATTATAGGTTGTAAGTGTAGTGACCCCAGGTATAAGTAACTTATATCTGTTGTGAGAGGTGCAAGCAGCAACTCATGCAGGCTGCAACGGCAGGCTTGTAGTCACAGTTTAAGTGGACTCCCATGGGTGGCACAATACATGCTGCAGCCCTTGAGAGACCCCTGGTGTACCTATGCCCTGGGTACCTCTGTACCATATACTAGGGACTTACAAGAGTACACCAGTAGTTAATTTTCGATGTAAAAAAGTACTTACCATGGTCAATTTAGGGAAAAAGCACAGTTAGCAGGATCCCAGTCAGACTAGGTCAAAAGCAGACTGACACCAGGCAAAAAGTGAGGTACCCAAGCTATAAGGCTCCTACCTTCCTATACCCCGTGTCTGGCAAAAGGAAGGTCCCGGCGCTCCTGTTTGTGGACAACACCCTACTGGTCTCGAAATCCGCAATGGGCATCCAAAATTTCCTGGAGCAGTCCAGTGTCTTCTGCAAGCAGAGAGGGCTGAAGATCAACATTAGTAAAACAAAATGTATGGTATTGAATCCCTGCAATACAACAAGGTCGCACACAATCCATAACGGCTGTCCACTGGAGGGAGTCCGTACCTTTGAATATTTTGAGTTCACCCTTAACAAGCATTTTGGTTGATCTACTCAGATCCAAAGTGCGAACTTAAATTAGAACATTATACTGGTGGTATTTTGAGAGCCTTGAACGACTCTAGCCTTATTCTGATAACCCCAGCATTTCAAATGTATTATTTTCAAGTGCTGGCGTACTTATATGGTTTGAAGTTTGGGTCACAATAACGTCAGTGACATGGAATTGATGGGAAATCGTTTTATACAACTCCTCACCAATCTCCCTGCCAGCACTCCACTCATGCCACTCCAATTAAACCCTGGCGTTAGACCTCTTGCCCTCACAGTTTTACTCAGACCCCTGCTGTATTGGAGGAGAATTTGGTCCTCAGTGGACCTATTGCCCTTTCGGATGGGCCTGGAAGAAATCTTAAATCTCACTAAGGCTGTTGGGATCCCATGATTGGGGGTCATTAGACGCTGTCTAGTAGAGATTGGGTGCGAAAATATGTGGGCACATCCGAAAACGACACGTGGCATTTCCAAGTCCATGCTCAAGGACACGCAGATGGCAAACCCCACAGGACTGGGGGGGGGGGGGGTTAGGTACCCTGACCCCAATTTTTTACAGAATTTAGAGACACCTATTATCTGGAAGAATAAATGGATGCAATTGAGCCTCCAGCAGCCAGATCCCTTTACATTAAGTTCCACGCTGGGACCCTGCTGCTTCGAACATTTACTGCGAAGTGGCAATGCCCCATGCCGAACCTGATTTCATTGGTCCCTTCTGTGACCTTCAAGCATGTTGTGCGAGCCATATGAAGTGCTGGGCGGCAAGGGTGGCAGTGGAGCAGCAGAGTATAATGGTTGTCAAAGGATGTCGGTGCTATGACAATTTAGCATATAGAGAATGATTTTAACCAGTCCAATCTAACCACATTTAAACCTGTGGCTAGAGACTCTCTTGAGAATCTGATTAATAAAATAAAATCAGGGTCCCTCGACGATGTGTGTCCACCCGGGGTAATAAAATGGATCACTCCTGTTATTTTGGAATCTCTGCTTACAGTAGTACAGTATTATACTTTTACCTGATGCAGGGTGTGGTCCCAGAAAACTTTAAAAGAGCCACAGTGATCCCATTCCTAAAAAGCCAGGAGACAACCTGGAGATATTAAAAAGCTTTTGCCCTGTTTCTGTATTGCCATATTATGCAAAGGTTCTGGAATGGCACGTGGCACCGGAGATCAGCACTCATTTGCAATGTGCAAACTCCTTGAATCCCATACAAGCTGCCTTTCGTGCCAGGCATAATATAGAGTCAGCAATATTGTCTGCCATGGATCACTGACAGAATATCGATCTACAAAAATATCGAGGAAAAAATATAGAATGCCAAAATATCGACTGCCTATCTACAAACAGGTAAGTACTAAAATATCGATTCCAAAATATCGTTGTAAAAAATATAGTTAGTCAAAATATCGAATTTTTAAAATATATTAAAAGTAATGTAAAAATAATGAAATAATAAATATAATTAACTAAAACATACTTACAAATACTTAAATAACTTTACAATTAATAAATAATTAATGTAAGTTTAAAAAAAAAAAAAATTAATACCTATATATATTAACGTAATATTAATAAAAAATATTCTATATTTTTAGCGTAGGATAGCGGGCGGGTCAAATTTACTATTACCACTCCAGTAAGTCCAACAGTAGGGAAAGCATTGGATAGCGGGATGGTAAAAATTACTATTCCCACTCCAGAGAGTGCAACAGTAGGGAAAGCGCTGGATAGCGGGAGGGTAAAAATTACTATTCCCACTCCAGAGAGTACAACCGTAGGGAAAACATTGGATAGCGTAGGGGTAAAAATTACTATTCCCACTCCAAAGAGTGCAACAGTAGGGAAAGCGTTGGATAGAGTAGGGGTAAAAATTACTATTCCCACTACAGAGAGTGCAACAGTAGAGAAAGCATTGGATAGCGAAGGGGTAAAAATTACTATTCCCACTCTAGAGAGTGCAACAGTAGGGAAAGCGTTGGATAGCGGGAGGGCAAAATTTACTATTCCCACTCCAGTGAGTGCAACAGTAGGGAAAGCGTTGGATATCGTAGGGGTAAAAATTACTATTCCCACTCCAGAGAGTGCAACAGTAGGGAAACCATTGGATAGCGGGAGGGTAAAATTTACTATTCCCACTCCAGTGAGTGCAACAGTAGGGAAAGCGTTGGATATCGTAGGGGTAAGAATTACTATTCCCACTCCAGAGAGTGCAACAGTAGGGAAAGCATTGGATAGCATAGCGGTACAAATTACTATTCCCACTCCAAAGAGTGCAACAGTAAAGAAAGCGTTGGATAGCGTGGGGGTAACAATTACTATTCCCACTCCAGTGAGTGCAATAGTAGGAAAAATAATAATTTCATATTTTATTAAAAATAAATTAATTATTAATAGTAATAAAAAATGTATTAACATTATTTACCAATCACACAACCTTTAATAATTAATTTATAAATACCAATAAATATTTTTTTAAATTAATTACCTATTAATAATTATTTAACAACCAATTAATGTTCAATAAAAAAAATTTAATAAATACAAATACAAATTAATAATTAATTCATAATAAATTAATTATCAATATACAAAAATATTTTCAACAAATTATTTATTTACAATTAAACAACTTCCCACCATATTCCCCTATAAACCCACAACCCACTACAAATAATTAATTAATACAATTAACATAATTATCAATTAAACAATTAATAAAAATTAATTACCAAATAATACACATTAATTACCAATTAATAATTAATCAACAACCAATTAATTTTCTATACCAAAAATTGATAAATAATAACAAATACCAATTAATAATTAACAGTAAATTAATTATTAATACACAAAAATATATTCAATAATTACTTAATTATAATTAAATTACTTCCCACCCTATTACCCTATAAACCCACAACCCGCACCGAATAAGAAATTAGTACAATTAACATAATTATCAATTAACCAATTAATACAAATTAATTACCAATTAATAAAAATTATTTACCAATTACTACAAATTAATTACCAATGAATAATTAATTACAATAAATTAGTTATTACCAATTAATAATTCATTAATAATAATTAAATTACTTCCCACCCTATTCCCCTATAAACCCACAACCCGCTACAGAAGTAAAACGCAAACTTAAATGACAAATAATTAATAATTCCTAAAAATTATTATTTATTGTACTATAATTAAATTACTTCCCACCCTAATCCCCTATAAACCCACAACCCGCTACGGAATTAAATTACAAAAAATTAAATAACATAAAATTCATCACTTTAAAAATATTCAAACATACATTCCAAAATTAATACATACTTTTAACACATATACTAACACTTAAAACACTATAAAAAAAAATCGATATTTTTCACAACTATATTATGACTGTCGATATTACTTACTTCGATATTATGTAAATCGATATTTCTTACCTGATTTTCGATATTCTTCACCACTATATTTTGGTATGTCGATATTCTGTCCATTCTATATTTAAAACTCGATATTCTGTCCACTCGATATTTTTTTTTCGATATTTTGGCTGTTTACCGTCTGCCATGGATGAGTTGAGAGCAGACTTGGCATGGGCCCTGCCTTGCACTTGTTTTTATTAGATCTATCCACAGCATTTGATACAGTTGATCATAACACTCTATTGCAGTGGGTAAAATATGCGGGTATTGAAGGTGCTTCTTTTTATGGGTGGAATCATACTTAAAGAACGAAATTCAAGCAGTGTAATCGCCCACCTTCACAGCTGACAGATAAGAGCTACAATGCGGAGTTGCCCTGGGATCCGAAGTATCCCCACACCTATTTAACATTTATACGAGACCCCTTTTAAAAGAGCTAGGGAAGAGTTGTACCACTATGCAGACGATTTTCAAATAATATTCTGCCCAGAGGAAAATGCCTCATTGCAACATAATTTCCAAGACACTGTGGGGCTTAGTTATAAAGCCCCTTGCACCACTTTTGCGTCATTTTTACATGGGAAATGTGATGTACGGGTGGGGCAAGGGGCTTGTAAATAAGCCCCCATGCATTTTATCTGCTCTAGACAGAAGAGTGCTGGCCATAAGAGACGGGACTCCTCCTTAAACCCGAGGAAGCTGCTAAAAGCTTAGGAGTTATTGCGGGCATTCGTTTATCCTTGAGACTACATATTAAGGCAGTTGTCTCAAAGTATAGTTTTCTCCTAAGAAGGGTTAGAGAATTACATGCATTAAGACCATCATGTCAGAAGTCATTAGCTCCTCCTCAGGTATCCTGCTTAAAATACAGAGATTTAAAAAACTGAGGCTGCGTTTCAGTGGTCACAGCTTCCCTAGCTTATCCCCCATAGACTGGAACTCTCCCTCTCTTGAGCTATGCTCTAAAACTGACCTGGTATCTTTCTTAAGACCGTTTAAATCATGCTCTTCGACACAAGCTTTTAATTAATGACACAGACAGATGGGCTGCAAAGTGAGGCCTCTATCATCTCACGGCAACACTCATATGCTGATATAAGCGCCTTGAAACCTTTGAGAGTAAAAGCATTCTATAAATATAACTAAAATTAACATGCCAAACTTACCCTTCTTCATACCCTAATCTATTCCATAATTTTTAGGAACAATGTGTGGAGAAGCCTTACAGTCTGCCCCTTCCATGATAGTGGTGTATCCAGGGAAATGTATGTGAGATTTCCCAATCCAAGATGGAAGAAGAGGTTCTCTTGTGATGTTAGTTTATTTTGAAATATATATAAGGAGGCATTTACAAGTGATGGACCTATTGCTACACAATGGTTTTCAGTTTTTTCATCGCCCATTTGCTTGTATTTTTAGTACTGATTTTCAGTGGCGGCTGTTGACATTTGAAAGTTGTAAGGCGTAAAGGTTGGGTTCAAGTGTTATTTCGTGTTTGGGGAGAAAACCATCAAGAAACCAGTGGCAAATTGTATATTTTAAAGCAAATTTGAGAAAGAAAGGTTTATTAACCAATTGTGAAAGTGCAGTGATGAAATATTTAAACTCATCAAAAGCTGCCCCATATCTGACTGCCTTAAATATGTTAAACAGTTACTGTACTGAGCCACTTGAATGTTTGGACTTCAGTACTGTGCAAATGAAACTATGAATATGTTGCACATAAGCAATCTGAATACTTGGCAGCTATAAATAAACAGATCAACATAGTGCAAAACCTGCCATTGAGAGCAGGTGCCCCCCTGCAAAGAATGATTAACAATTAGTTATGGCCAGTGTCCAGGGAATTGAGTTCATTATTGTTGTTGAGTCATAAATGTGGAGTAGTCCGGTTAGAGTGTGTAGACTGAGTGAAAGTAAACATGCACAATGAAACACATCCCTGAAAAATGAAAATCTGGTCTTGAATATTAGATGGTGACATTTACATTTGAAACAATTAAATTTGAGTTCTTTAGGATTATAATTGTCAATTAACAATTAAAACCCCACAAAATGAAACTCCAATTGCTTCATATGTGAATGTCACCATCTAAAATTCAGATCAGCTTTCCCTCTTTTTTATTTTCGCTCTTCATTCTTCAGCAGGAAGCAGTCACCAGATGAACACATTCCAGCTCGCAATTTACTGATGTCAACAGTCTTTCCATTCATTATCAGACAGAAACGTGAAATAGGTTGCCAGTTCAAGCACATTTTCTCTATAAGTGAAATCATAGAGGTGGTAACTGTGAAATTCCAGTTCTGGCATGAAACGTCAGCTACAGCCTTAAAACAAACATCCAAGGAAAGGTGCAAGGCATTTTTACCAAGGGCAGAAGTAATGTGCAAGGGCTGGAGTGTACAGTACCTCTATCGGAACCCTACATGCTCTAGAGTGCAAATAATAAATATGATGTGAAGACGGATGGTGGCAAAACACCAACACGGCAGCAATGCAACCAAGTGTGGTTGCCAGTGTATATGAGCAGAGAAGTGCAGGAAGATATGACTTGGCACAAAAGAGGTGTACAGATGGCTCCTTACAGTGAAAATATTTAAACATTGACCCTTGAGCCGAGACGAACAAGGGGTTAACAATAAGGTCTGTTCGAGTCTCGGCGCACGGCTCGAGTATATCCTGTGATTCTGGGCAAATCACTTATACTGCTGGTGCCTTAAAAAAATCTGAGTGACCTTGATTAATGCTCTATTACTTACCGGTAATCTTCATTACTCCTGGTCCCGTTGTCCTCGTCCCATTCATTACTAATTGGTGATGACCATCTCCCGACAGAAAAAAAGATCGGAAGAATGCTGGGACACTAACCCCGCCCCTCCCACTGGGAGTACATAAGGGGCACTTACCCAGCATTCCTCCTGAACAACCAAGCCTACAAGGAAGGCCGGCCATCCGGGAGGGTGGGCGGGGTGTATGAATGGGACGAGGACAACGAACCAGGAGTAATGAAGATTACCGATAAGTAATAGAGCATTACCTCCAGGTCCTTTATGTCCTCGTCCCATTCATTACTAATAGGAGGACCCAAGAGCGAGAAGGGAGCAGACCCAGCAGTGACCACAACCCCAAAGGATGAAAACCGACCAGGAAACAAGGACCCCGGGAAGACAAAGAAGAAAAGGCAACAAGAGGAACACATGAACCCAAGAACACAGCCCCAGCAGAAACCCCAACCGGGAAACCGGCGAAATCGGGGCAGGAAGCCACAGCCCGAAGAAGGCACACCCCAAACCACAGAGAAGGAGAGCAACGGAACGGGCAAACGACCCAGAGAATCCAAGACCACGGCAAGGGAACCCCAAGGGTGCCAACACCAGCAGCAGACAAGCCCAACCAGAGACAGGCCAGGCAGAGACGGCCCCAAACAGCCAAAACGCCGAGGGCCAACAACACAGAAAGGCCCCAAAGGAGCGGGACAGGCCCAAACAACACAGCACGGAAACCGCAGCCCACCAGGGGAGAGGCAACACCCAAAAAAATGCCCTGACCACAGAAGCAACAGAAGCCAGGGCGGAAAGCACAAAAAACCAAACCCCACGGCACAGCACGGCCAAAAGCAGGGCCCGAGCAGGGGAAAAACACCCAGGGCAGAAAACGGCCACAGAGGACACCGCAGCCGGGAAGCCAAAACCGAGCAGCCCAGCCGACCAGAAGGACCCAAAGGCCCAACCCAGAACCAGGGGAGGGAAGGCCCCAGCAGAGCACAGGCCAGAGAGCAAACAGCCCCGGCATCGCCCAAACGAAACCCCCAGAGTAGGGGAAAACAGAAGCTGAGGACAGACCCAAACAGGCCCATCCAGAGCCAAGAGGCCACAAGGGCAGGAGCACACAACACCCGCCAGGACCAGAACCCAACAGCAGAGGGACCAGCCACCCCACAGGCAGAAAAGACACCATCAAAGAAGTGGCAGGCCAAGCAAAGAACCCCCAACACAGCCCCAGCAAGCAGCCCAGGGACCAGAGAGTGCCGACCAGAGTCCCCCAAAGCACACCGACAAGGGGGACAGACTCAAAAAGGAGGCCAGACCAGCACCACAGCGCCCGCCAGCATCCCGGGAAGCAGAAAGAGGAGAAAACCCCAACCGGAAACCCAGGCAGACAACCCCAAACATGAGAGAAGCTGCCCCCAGGGAGCAAAGGCCACAGGAAAAACACAACAGGCCAGGACCAGCAACCCCGAGGCATAGGACACAGCCAAGAAACCCCAGCAACCCGCCGGAACGCAAGGGCCAGCAGACCACCAGGGCAAAAACGCAAAACAAACAAGTGCGCCAAGAAGAGCCAGGCCGAAGCGCAGGCAAAGCGACACGGAACAGAACCGCGGGAGTCAGGACAGCAGCAGGATGACAGAGCCAACAACCAGCACCACAGCCACCCAGGCACAACCTTCAGGAGAAGCAACGGGTAGAGACCCACCGAAGCCAACCAGAGGAACTGGGGCCCAGAGCACCACCACAGAGACACAAGGAATGCCAATGCCAGGCCAGGTCAGAGAGCAGAAGAGACCAGGCTCCCACAGACCGGCAACACCGGGGGGCCAGAGGAAAAAACACTGGACACTGGCCAAGAAAGACAACCCGGCTACAGCACGAAAACTGCATGCCAACAAACGGACAGCCGCCAAAAAGAACAGGACCACAGGGGAGGAGAACCGCGGGAAACAGGAGGGGAGGCACCCAAAAACAATCACCCCTCCCCCGCAATGGAAAACACCCACCAGAACAACCATGCAAGGCAGCCCAGTGAGAGACGATTCCGCAGTGTGAGCAAGGAACAAGCCTGAACACACCAACCAACCAGCAGTCGGCCAGGGAGACAAACAACCCCGACCCAGGGCCAAGAAGTCGGAACGCGACCGCCCCAACCTGCCAAAGAGCAGGAGAACAGGAGGCACACCCCAGCGCGCCTGAAAAAAAGCCAGCAAGAGCAAAACCCCAGCCCCCACACAGAAGAAGAACAAAGTATGCGTGGGACAGGCGAGGTCTCCACAAAGGAAACACACCACAGCAACGGAACCAGACCCGACGCCGAACTGAGGGAGCCTCACAGACCGGCAGAAGACGAAAACCGGGACAAGGAACCGAGCCCCAGCAAGGGCTCCCCGGAGCAACCAGGCCTTGCCAGAGCACAACACATCCCAAAGCACCCCGTATCCGGGAACGACAGCCGAGAATGAGCGCAGGAACACGAAGACCCAACGGAATGTGCCAAAAGGAAACCCAGCACCACGGGCAACCAAAGATGCGTGAAAACAGGCAGCAGAAGAACAAGGCCCCCCCACTGGACCACCAGGGAACAGGCGCCGGCAGGAGCCTGCAGGGGAGGAGGGCCACGAACACCCACCAACAACAGGGGAACGGGGTCAGCGGCAGGCAGCACAACAGCAGAGCCGCTGGGGGAGCACAACAGCACAGCGCAACACGCCCGGCATCAGCGGGGCACCCAGACTAACCCCAATGACAGCCGAGACCTGCAGCAACACCAGCACGAAAGAACAGCAAACAGAAACCGTGCCAGAACGACATGTCAGCAACCAATGTCAAGCCGGGCAAAGCAGTGCCCAAGGACCCAGTCTGGAATGCAGCAGCAGCAGCCGCAAACAGCAACGGCCACAAACAGCAACGCAGACCATGAAGAAGCCGGCAGCAGCACACCCCCAACCAGCAAAGCCGAAGACACATACAACCCAGTGAAAGGCAGAAACCCCGCTAGAGGTCGAGGGGGGTGTGTGTGGGAGGGGGAGAAAAAAGGCGAAACAGCACGCTGCATGCAACAATGCTGGCCGACAGGACCCACCACAGCAGGAGGCAGTACCCAAAGGAACAGAAACCCAGACATACTAGGGAGTAGACACCACCAGGGCACAGACTCGGGAAAGCAGAGTACAGGAGCCGAGCAACCCACAGAGCCGTCCGCCACCAGCCAGGACATCGGTAACCCGCCCCTTCGAACACAAAAAGGCCCCGCAGGAGCCAGGAAAAAAGGAAAACGCGCAGTGCAGGCAGGCTGAAGCCCATCCGCAAGCCACGAGCATCACCCCATGCTGCCTACAACACCAAGGAGAAGCGGGGGCCACCAGACATCAAGGCCCCCACCACCAACCGCAGTCAAACACACCAACAGAGCAGAAGCACCGCAGCGCACAGGAGGCGGGGAAAAGAAGTGAAACAGGCAGGGAAACTAGAAACCTGCAAGCAGCACTCACCCGGAGTGGGGGCCAACCCCAGAAACAAGGCCCCCACTCCAATCACCCAGCAGGAGAAATTCCAGTGGCAGAGCACATGCTTCGCATGTATGAGGCCCTGGGTTCAATCCCCAGCAGCTCCAGGAGTCTCCGCTGCATCACTCGATAATTTTCAGAAGGCAAGCCTGCCACCAAGAAACTGAAAAGCAATACCGCAAAGCGGGACTCACCCGGGGGGCCGCAAACAGTCACAAGGCCCCCCCTACACCGTACGGGATCCAGGAAGCCGCCGCCAGACCTCAAAGGTAGCAGAGCGTCGGCAGGAACCAGGGGAACCAGGAAACCAGCTCAAAATCCACCTAGCCAAGCCCCAGGAAGACGAGCCTCCAGTAACCCGGAAGGACCTGGGAGGCCGGCTCACCAGCCGCAAAGGGCCATCAGAAACCACATGCAGGGGAATCAAAGAACCGGCCAAGAAACCAAGCCTCCCAGCAAGCCGGGAGGCAAGGAACCAGAATCCCCAACCGCACAGCCAGGCAGCCGGACGGGGTAAAACAGGAAAAGAAGCCACTCAAGCCCAGCAGGAGCAGCACCAGCATCCACATCAAGACTGTCGACAGACAGAAAAAAGAACAGGAGGAATGCTGGGTAAGTGCCCCTTATGTACTCCCAGTGGGAGGGGCGGGGTTAGTGTCCCAGCATTCTTCTGATCTTTTTTTCTGTCGGGAGATGGTCATCTCCAATTAGTAATGAATGGGACAAGGACATAAGGGACCTGGAGTTAATGTAGCCCGGCCGGGTGCTTATGCCATGCGCGCCAATACCTTAAGGTTGAGTTTGCTAACTACAAACTCTCCTGCGTGAACAACACATGGCTGCTTAACTGCACATAAATTTAAAAATCCAAAAAAAGTTATGTAAATTGATTTCAGCTTAAGAGGAAAATAGGCACCTACCAACCTGTATTCTTTTGGGCATACGCTGTAACAATCCCAATGAAACGTGACTCAGCTTCAGCTGCACAACGCTTTCAAAAGTGAAAGCACACCACACAAGGAAAGAAAGGAAGAGTGCAGACAGATGCACCCCTCCTACAGCTTGGCCCCTCTCGTTATGACTGTTAATTGTTGCCACCCACTACCTTGTTCTGCCTCTCAGCCTGCCCCTCCCTCTGCCATTGAAACCAATGGAGTTCTGCAAACTCCTCCCAGGGCCATTTTGTAAAGCGCCCGAAAAGCAGATTTTTCATGCGCATTCTAACTCAGCACCCCCCTGCCATGATGTCACTACAGAAGCTTGTGCCTGCAGGTCAAAAAGTCAAAGTCAAAGTAAGTTTTATTGTTTGGTCAATTAAAACCTTAACAATATAAAAAACATTTAAAATTCAAAAACTGTTTGCTAATTGTTAGCACTTTACATCAATATGTAGCTTATAAAATATTAAACACAGTTGATTAAATTATTATTCCAGATTCTTGTCCATTACCTCTGACAAATGCCAACCCTTTCAACGAACTTGATTTATTTTTCTATTTTTTTTTCCTTAGAAGTTTGAGTCACTGTACTTTGAAAGAGTCAAACGTTACCACCTTCGGGGTGGCTTTTAAAAAAATCAGTTTTCAGGGCCCGGTCAAAGACATTAAGGAATTTAATCAATTTGCAGTTCAATTGTGGGTCAGATGGATTTAGCCCCGAAAGTATTGCAGCTCTGCAGGTCTTGATACCTCTGGCATTAAAAGATTTTCTGAGTAAAGTGACTTGTGCATTGTAGAGTTTATTGCACATACAGATTATAGGGATAAAATCCTCTTTATGGTTGCCGCAAAGTCGACTTGATTTAGGCCCTGTGTGCTCCCAGGTAGGCTGATCTGCTGTCCAAAATGTATTGCCATTAATTGCTTCTTCAGGTAGATTGAGAATGTCATATTCAAGTAAGGCGCTGTTGCAAGAGTCTTGTAGTTATTAATCACCATCCAAGCATGCAACCTTAGTCTGAAGATATTTTTGTCGAACATTGATGAATGGATTTTTGCTGCTTTGTTTATTGCTTGTTTGAAGGACTGGTATGGCAAGTTTTTATTCCATAACTCGGTCGTGCAGGTTGTTATCAAAGATTCATACAGATATTGTTTGTATGGTGATTTTCTGTCCTCGTCCACTTCAGACCAAAGGGCTTTGTTAATTGGTGAGGTAGCAGCGTTCAGTTTCAGTCGATACCAAAGCTTTATTGTGGTATACATTCTCACTAGAGTTTATTTTAAAAGACCAAATTCAAGACGTACCTGGGCCGGTGAGGCTGACCGATGTATCTAGAGACTATTAGTCGGTTTAAAAGGTCTGAGTCTTTGCCATGGAGAGCGGTACTGGCATACGTTAGCGTTGGCAGGATTTTGGCCGCAATCACCGATAGCAGAGGTTTATTTGATAGACCATTCAATTTTTTTGCCAGTTGTCTGATGATTTTGTATATCGTCTATATAGAACCCCAGGTATTTGTAGCTTTTTACTTCCTCTAACTTGTTGCCATTGAGCCAGATGTTCTGTTTGCTTCTCCGGTGATTGCCAATCAACATTGTTTTAGTTTTTGATGTGTTTATTTCTAATTTATTACGAGATATAATCTGACATTTCATTTAAAGCTCTTTGAAGACCGATCTTAGTTAAACTTATTAACACCACATTGTCGGAGTACGAGAGATGTGTAAGCAATAGTTTGCCAATTTGCGGAGGATGGGAATTAATACAATCTAGCCTTTGTGCAAGATCAGACATAAACAAATTGAAAAGGTGTGGGGCCAATACACAACCTTGTTTAAGGCCTTTAGTCGTAGTCAGCTTTCTGGATAGTTTAGAGCCGTCTCCTATCTTAATTCTTATCCATGTATTAGAATTGGAATGCAGTATTCCTTGTAGCAACCTCTCTGGGATATTCCTGGCTCACAGTTTCTTCCATAGGAGGTGACGGTCTACGCTATCAAACGCTGCCTTTAGGTCTATAAAACATAGGTGAAGTTGTTGTTTCCTCCGCTTGCATTTGTTTGCTATTAGTGATAGAGCTAAGATGTTCGTGATCATCCCTATGCCTTGCCTGAAACCTGTTTGGTTGACTGGAATCAGATTGAGATTGTTTGACTTCAGGTCTTCCAAAATCAGTGAGGCATGATATTTGGCTTTGAAATCTAAAAGGGCGATTAGCCTGTAGTTCGATGGATTTGTTCTATCTCCTCCTTTAAAGATAGGTGTCATTATCGAGTCTTGCCAGTTAGGGAGAATACAATTTAGCAGCTCTATTTCTTTAAATAACATGAATAAATGCTCACTCCAGAAGGATAGATTGTTCTTGAAGATGGCTTGACGATTGCGCGCCGAAGGCGCGCATAAGGCAAGCTCGTCTGCGCTCGTCCGCGCCGAGCCCGGGCCTAGGGCTATGACCCCTGCATTACAGATACCAGAGCTCAGGCATTATAATGCGGAAACTCTGTACAGCCTCAGACCCCCTGTCACTGCTTGTACGCAGCATCCCTACTGCGTTGAGCTTCTACCACAAGCCTGTCCCAAATGTAAGTGCTCCCTTAAACCCAAACCTACCGCCGAATTCACCCACGACTTCCAAATGTTCCTACTGAACTGTCGTTCTTTGCCGAAACATAAGGTTGAAATTGCACTTTTGATAGAGGAGCATATGCCAGACATCCTGTTTTTGACAGAAACCTGGCTGACCTCGGAGTCCGACCCCGCCTTAGCCGTCGCCCTCCCTCCAGGCTTTCAAATTACGCGGCAAGACCGACCGAAAGGCAGGGGAGGAGGTCTAGCCATTATTTACAAGGAACGGTTTCAATGTCGTGTCACCTCTGAAACCATCCCAGACTGTGAGAGCCTCACTTTTGACATCGATCTCTCTCCTAATAGCTGCTTTTCAGGCACTCTTATCTACCGTCCCCCTGGCCCCTCTAAGCAGTTCCATGAGTGCCTACCTATGAGCCTGGCTGAACGGGCTTTTACTTCGTCTAATTATACCCTGTTAGGTGATTTTAATCTCCATTTTGACTCCTCTACAGATCATACAGCCACTACCCTGGCTGACGATTTGGCAGCCCTGCAACTCACCCAGCATGTGAAGACCCCCACACATGCTAAGGGCCACCTGCTGGATCCGATTTTTAGCAATTGTACTGACCTTGTAGCTGGGCTACCTATTCCTCTGCCGTGGACAGACCACTCACTGGTCCCATTTGAGTGGACCTCACTCAAGCCCCCCCCGACTGGACCCACCACAAGGGTCATGCGAGCCTGGTCTCGCCTCGTAATTGACGACTGGTCCGTCAAACTTGCTAGCAGCCACCCCCATTATAGTGAAGACCCTTGCGTAGTCTACCAAACTTACGCTGACTGGATTTCTCAAACTCTGGATGTCATACTACCAAAAAAGAAAGTCACGCTAAAACGCTCTCACAAAACTGCTCCCTGGTATACTGAAGCTCTCAGGGACATGAAGCGTCAGTGCAGGAAATCGGAAAGACGCTGGCGTTTGAACTATTCGACGGAGAACAAATCCCTCTACCGAGAGTCACTCAGCAAATATAAAGCAGAAGTTAAAACTGCTCAGGCGGCCCACTTTTTGAACAAGATTATGAGTGCTAAATCAAAGCCTAAAGAAATTTTTCAAATTGTGAAACAGTTAACAAAACCCCCACCTGATTTACCAATCACTAAATCTTCCACTCATTGTAATAACATTGCTGAGTTTTTTCATCAAAAAGTGAATAAAATCTACTCAGCCTTCCCCCATAAGGACATCACCCTATCAGCCCAACCCAATGAAACCCCAATCTCTTCCCCACCACAACCTCTATCTACCTTGACCCATTTCCCCTCTCTAGACCTTGTAACCCTTGAATCCATAGCCCGAAAAGTCAAGTCCGGATCCCCTGACGATCCAGCCCCTCCAGACATTATCATGGCGGCCTCACAATTCATTCTGCCGACCATTAGAAATGTCTTAAATTCATCTATCACCTCCGGCATTGTCCCGCCCGCCTGGAAGCAGGCTATGGTCAGATCCTTATTGAAGAAATCCAACCTGGACCCGACTGACCTTGGTAATTACCGTCCAATCTCCCTGCTCCCATGGGTGAGTAAGCTTCTGGAAAAATTCATAAATCTCCAACTGGTAAACTTTCTAGAAGAACAACAATTATTAGATCCCACCCAGACGGGCTTTAGACCCAAACATGGGACTGAGACCGCCCTTCTTATGGTCACAGAGGAGTCCAGAAAGATCCTGGATCAAGGAGGCTCAGTGGCAGTGATCCTCCTTGACCTCAGCGCGGCGTTTGACACGGTCAGCCATGACATCTTGCTGCGCCGTTTATCCAACGCCGGGATCAGGGACAAAGCCTGGCTGTGGTTCAAATCCTTCTTAGAGGATAGATACTTCCGAGTCTTTGAGGGGGAGTCTATGTCCACCTGTAGACCTTTAAAGTGTGGGGTCCCTCAGGGCTCCTCTTTGAGCCCCGCATTGTTTAATATATACATGAGGCCACTGGCCGAGGTTGTCCGCTCATTTGGGATTAAGATCACCTCCTATGCGGACGACACGCAGCTGGTGGTCTCACTGGCGCAGGAGGCCAATATGCCTGCGTCAGGCGGTCTCAAAGAATGCCTAGAGGAGGTCAAGGGCTGGATGTCCTCTTCATTCCTCAAATTGAATGGGGACAAAACGGAGCTGATGCTCCTAGGTTCCCCGGATCCCTACTTCCCCAACACCTTGTGGCCCCCTTGTCTAGGCCTTCCTCCAACCCCAAAAAACAACATCAAGAGCCTTGGGGTCTGGTTGGATAGATCCTTATCATTTAGCACCCAGGCCACAAAACTCTCAGCCGCCTGTTTTGGACTCATGAGAATGTTAAAAAAAATCTTCCCTCTCCTTCCCATGGAGGCAAAACAGGTGGCTGTACAGGGTCTAATACAATCACGCCTTGACTTCAACAACGTGCTTTATCTCGGTGCCCCAGAATATACCATACGCAGACTCCAGATAGTGCAGAACTGCGCAGCACGTCTGCTGCTGAACATCCCGCGCAGACAATCGGTGAGGGCCGGGCTGGCTAACCTTCATTGGCTACCAGTGCGCCAGAGGATTCTGTTTAAGGCCATGTGCATTGCACATCAGGCCTTCTGGGATACGGGCCCCAGGATTACCTGGGACCTAATTACTCACTACCTCCCCAGCAGAAACCTCCGTTCCAGCCAGACCTTCCTGGCCACGATACCAAGAATAAAAAGATCCAGATCTGGCGGCAGGACGTTCGCCTACAACGCTTCCATGGCATGGAACAACCTCCCCCTGCACCTGAGAGCCAATTGCAATCTGCCCACATTCCGGAAACAGTTAAAAACTTTTCTTTTTAATCTGCCCCACTAATCCCAGTTAGGCCCCTCTGCAGGTCCCTGGTTATTCTAGCGCTTGGACGCCTTCGGGCAGCAATTCGCGCTCTATAAATCCACATCCATTCCATTCCATTCCTTGAGGAATGCCATTAGGTCCTGGAGCACCATCTCCTCTGCCTTTCTGTATTATGCGTATTATTCCATCAGCTGACACGGAGAACCGGTCTGTCTTTGCTTTGAGGGAACTGGAGCAATTATTGCCCAGCGGATTAGTGTTTTCCTCCATTGGGTTAGCACCAGAACCCTTCTTTGCTATTAAGTTGCTCGTGCTGGTCTCACCTGGATTGCTTGTACCACTAACCCCTTGTATGATGTTTTCCATTATATTTTTTACCTCCAGTAATTCCTGATTGTTCAATGTTGGCTTGTTGAGAATTATGATTTCTGTAAACTTTATAGTTAAGAATTTAGCCCACTTGTGGTCTTGTATATTTGATGATAGCATGTTCACCGGCCTGTGCAATTTATTTATTATTTCCCAGAATGTATTCGAGTTAGTTTTCTTTGCACTACAGAGTAATTCAGCCCAAAATGTATCTTTGTTGATTCTCTTTTCTTCCCATAACTTTTTTTTAAAAGTTTTCCTCAGATGACGTACATTGTCCCAGGTTGCTTGGTCTAGGAATGTTATTTTTAGCCTCCTGATGGCTTTTTTGAGTTCGCATTTCAAGGCTCTCACCCCTTCCTTTAATTTTTGTTTAATTTCATTTTTGTTTTTTTTGTTTTTAGTCTGCTTTTGTTTCCTGGGCATTTATGTTGTAAGATCTGAAGTGAATTTTACCCATGCTTGAATTTTATTTGGGGCCTCGAATTCAATATCCATTATCAGCCTCTTTAATTTAGTTTGAAGTGTTTCTATCATTTCATTTGACCATTTTAGACGCTTTAGGTCAGTTGTGTAAATGCTTCCTTCTATTGTAGGATTCACCTGATGTTTGGCTAGTTTTAAGCTGAAATGTACATGTTGATAAGAATGATCACTCCTGGTTGTGTACTCTATGGAAAAATGAGAGAGTAATGGCATCAATGCTAGTGAGATGGCTGTATAATCCAGTCTGGATCATGTCTTTCCTCCATGGAATGGATGTTTTGGTGGGAAGTCGTCCGTTGTTTTCCCTTTTATTACTCTCAATCCAAGAACCTCTAAAGCATTTACCAGGCGTTGACCTACGAGTTCCGGAGATGTTCTCTTCAGTTGGTATTGTAGCCGGATGTTCCAAAATATGTTGTCAGCTACTAGCTTCTCGTCTTCATCCAGGTTGTATATTAAATTGGAATTAAAGTCCCCTGTCAGTACCATATCCCATAAGGGGTATGTGCTCCTTATGTCTTTAATTGTAGCTATTAACTTGGCGTTATGGGCTGTTTTTATCCTTGCTATCGGATGTGCATATGGATTGGTCAACAGGACAGTTTTTGTTCTGCCGACGATGCCTTAGGTGAGTTTTGTTAATTGTATGTTTGGGCCCGAAGAGACAATCTGTTCCGATTCGATGTTTAATGCAGTAGATATATAGACTGCCAATCCCCCTTTCGGCCGTCCATGAATCTTTTGTTTTTACTGCTGGTACTGTATAGTGTGTGTAGCCTGCCAGGGGTAAATCATCCAGTGCCCATGTCTCCTGAAGCGCTATTATGTCACTGCAGGTCGGAAGATGACCTCGCCCTGGCAGGCACATGTGCAGCAGGACGTCTGCAGTTTATTACAGCTGCAGCATTAAAAGAAATAGAGCAGCCAGCAAGTAGTAGTTTCTTTTCAGTTGCTTGGCTTTTGAAATTCTTTTCTTGCCTCTCCTCTCAGATTGGCAGGGCAACGCCCCTTTTGCCCACTAACACCAGCCACCCCTGCTGATTTTTGCACTTCCGTAGCTAGAGATTCTCCTGGATTTCTTCAGGAGTCTTCTCGCTTAGCTCTTCCTCCCTCGTCGCATAATCCTGTTCATGTAGTAGTCATAATTTATGATGCGAGGAATAAATATATGATCATTGAATGCAATAATCTTTCAGGAATCTTATCTGCAGATTTAAATCTGATAAGCACATGAAATAATCTCTCTTTATCCATAGACATGATGAAATGAGATGTGAATCTTTTTGGCATGCTTACTGTTTTGTTGGTGTTTCTAACATAGAAATTACAAATCCCAAAGTTTGTTTATTTCCTGAGAATTAATCAGAACAGGGGTTCAATATTATGCTTGAGTAAAATGCAGTCACAATATAGTATGTACAGTAATTTAATGATAGAATAATGTGGGCAAATAACTTCCTTGTGACATTGGCTAGTTTACTCAGAAGCATGGCCTCATATGTTTAATATAGAAACGTATTTACTTATCTCCTTCCTTGCCCCTCATCTCTGGATTAAACTGCCAATGCAACTACTCATCTGTGAAAATCACTCCCACTCCAGAAAAGCACTGAAGACCTACCTATTTTAAGAGTGCGTTTTGCCTACCACCCGTTGTCTTTGTCTTATGCCGAGAAACCCGTTAGGGGTGATTCGAGTGCGTAATAATTTAAAATTAACATAGCATAAAATGGACACTCTTTTCACTCTGGGCTGCCAACTCTATCCATCAGGTAAATGAACAGCAACATCTAATCCTGAAAAACCTTCATAGAGTAAACACAGACTACTTCAGCACCTTATTTGTTAACTAATCCAACAACATCTTTCTCCTGGACTTTAAACTCCATGCCAATTTGTCTTCAAAGCCATCAAGGCCAACATTACAAGCCATCAAGTAGTGTCTTAATTTGGTCACATATCCCATTATTCCACTTTTCCCGGCAATGCAATCAGGAATTAAGCACAGAAAATATGTACAACATTAACAGCTCAGAGTAAGCTACCACCTTCTCTTCCATCCCTTTGCACACAATAATCGAGTTATATTATTGAGCTCCCATATAGACCTTGCTAACACGTCTTCCACCCTCTAATTCACCACATAGGGAGGTAACATTCTTCTATCCATCACCATCAAGCCTCTCTTTGAAGAAGCACGCTCCTCAACACAGTAAAGGGATTGCTTGCACAAGTGATTTACCCAAAAGCACTCAGACACACTTATGGCCCTAATACAGAAGAAAATAGCAAATAGTGATCCTGAAACCCTCATCGGATACTAACCCATCACATACCTACCATGCCTCTAAAATGTTATGAATTGATCACTCACTAACCAATTACAAGGCAAAGTTAACTTCAGTTACCTTCTACAAGATCTCCATTTTGGTTTCAGACCACACTACAGCGCTGAAGCGGCCAGCATAGAAGACAAGTATGACATCCTCGAAAAAATAACCCCTGTCCCCATTTCATGCTAATCCTCTAAGCCACCAAACTCTGCAGACCTGAATCATTCTGGAGACCTCCTGCACTCACCAGCTTCAATAAATTAACAACATATACTTTAGCCTACTCTGCAAGAAAGATCACCGTCTGAGATGGCCATTGTAAGACATAAAAACATTAAAAAGACAGATTTGTAATCAAAAAGTACAAAAGGGAAAAGACCAAAAGAAAGGTCTTCTTGAACTTGCACACATGGTCTGCAACAGAATATATGACATTACAACGCATGCAATTACAACGCATGCTTTTACAACACAGTCTTTACATCACAACTACCATTACATTGCGTGATTTTACAACGCACGCCATTACAACGCATTTTTTAAAAATTACCATTACAACGCATTCCATTACAACGCATACCATTACAACGCATACCATTACAATGCATAATACTTTTAGGGCAACAGTAAGGTAAATGTTGGATAGTGTAGGGGTAAAGATTACTATTCCCACTCCAGTGAGTGCAACAGTAGGGTAATGGTGGATAGTGTAGGGGTAAAAATTACTAAGTGTTGGATAGTGTAGGGGTAAAGATTACTATTCCCACTCCAGTGAGTGCAACAGTAGGGTAATGGTGGATAGTGTAGGGGTAAAAATTACTAAGTGTTGGATAGTGTAGGGGTAAAAATTACTATTCCCACTCCAGTGAGTGCAACAGTAGGGAAAGTGCTGGATAGTGTAGGGGTACAAATTACTATTCCCATGTACCCCATAACCCATACACATCGTAATACTAAAAAAATCTCCATTACTTACCTTATAATGCATTGTAATGGCATGCATTGTAATGGTATGCGTTGTAATGGCATGCGTTGTAGTGACATGCGTTGTAATGGCATACATTGTAATGGCATGCGATGTAAAGGTAGTTGCGTTGTAAAGGTAGGTCGTTGTAATGACTGCGTTGTAATGGATGTTTCCTTCTGCAACAACCTTAAACCAAAGTTCGGGCTGCAGATCCACCCACAAGACTCACAGGCCGATGCACTTGATAGTAAATTGTTGTCTCATGCTACACCGATCTTTCTGGTGAAAGCATCTTACAGCAAATCATTTGCTTATGTGACACATATCTTAGAAGCGAAGAGGAACAAAGTGGGGAGTAGAGAGGTACCACTCACACGAGTGGTGGAGGTGGATACTTCCTCCCAGTCATACGTTCATAAACATGGTGATCCACCCACAGGTAGGTGCGATATGTCAGAAACTCCCGCAGAAAATATGTATCCCACAGTCGTGGAGAATACACATCAGTTGTTTAAATACCCCTCACACACCAAAAGGGCCCTTGGTGTCATGCTTCATCATAGGGGTCTTCCCGCCCCTCTATGGGACGGGGCGTGCTACGACCTACGTTTGCGTGGGAGCACTGTTATTAGTGAGACGACTATGTGTGATGCGAGGGTGTGAGAGGAAGGGTCAGGAGTGGATGGAAAAGTGAATTAAAAAATACCTGGCTCTTTGGTCTAAAGAAATTTATTATACCGTTTGAGCTGGTATCAGTAAAAAGGTGAGGGGGAGGAGGAATGGATGTCTCAATGAGCTGTGCCTCCTAAGTGTGTCGACATGTTTCGAAGCTTCCCCATGCTTCTTCTTCAGGACCTTAAGGATCCCTTCCTAAAACTCACTGTGATGTGTAAAAAGGTAAAAAATGAATGAAAGAATTAAAAATGAACAAGGAAGTAAATAACCTCCTTAGGTAAGTAATGCCTAAATAGGTCTTGTATGGTCCATTAACCTAGAAAAAACAAAGGGGAGATAAAAGCCATATTCACGTAGCTAGATGATCAATCCATCGTGAGCATTCAGTGATCTGAAAAAGAAGTGATATAGTAATCTCCTCTTAACGCTATCCATAACGTTATCACGTGGTCTGTGGTGAAGATAATGAGTGACAGTAGACACAAACATAAGACAGAACATACACGTAACATAAAGCACAAACTCTATACAGAAAGGAACAATGTTCCTATGATCCTAAAATCCCAAATCAATAGTTATCCATAACAGTGGGAACATGTCAAAAAACAACATACTTGCTGTCAAGAGAGTAAGTAACCTCATGAGCTCGTGGACCGAGTGGTGGAAGTGCCAAATCGGCTATCTACATGGTGGACAAAAAGAAGAAAGTACATTCCCGATGGGACACAAGAATTACGTTGAAAAGGTCCAAGTAAGGCAACCCCTCGACGTAACGGCTATGCCGTACTTACAACTCCCGGGATCAATGTCCTGCCAAGATAACCACCCCGGTCGGCTCCATCGATGATACTGAGCGGGTGGGAGGGAGTTTAAATATAGGCTTCAATCAAGGTAAGTGCGCGAAAAATGGGGGAAATACAGGACATCTCCACAGTGATTGATAATACCTTTCAGAATACGTCAAGGGAGGAAAAGGAGGCCATACGCCAATTATCAATGAACCAGGATATCATAATCAAACCCGCAGACAAGGGGGGAGCGATTGTGTTACAATTTACAGACAATTATGATAACGAATGTAGGAAACTCCTAAATGATCGTAGGAATTATGGTATCCTACAGGAAGACCCTACAGAATCTATCAGGATCAGAATTGTCACCATGGTGGAAGAAGCGCTAGCTAATGACTGGATCTCCAAGAAAGAGGCTGAATTTCTGATCAATAAAAGTCATAGGGTCCCCTATTTCTATACTATACCTAAGATCCATAAAAACCTTGGGTCCCCCCCTGGTAGACCCATTGTTTCCGGGGTCAACTCCATCTTGGAACCACTATCTAGGTTCGCGGATGCCTTTCTTCGCCCCTTGGTTCAAGCCACCAGCACCTATTTACGAGACACAAAGAATGTCTTGCAAGTGCTGCAGGATATTGATTTTGACCCTACCAAGAATCTCCTAATGGGTCTTGATGTTGAGAGTCTTTATACTAGCCTCCCGCATGACGAAACGCTGCTCATTATAGAGGAAGCATTGTTCTCCGCTCCTTGGGAATATCAGACACCTCGCAATGTAGTGATGGAATGTGTATCTTTGGCACTTACCCGGAACTTCTTCATGTATGCCAAAGACATATATGAACAAAGACACGGTACCAGCATGGGGAGTACCTTTGCTCCGAGCCTGGCAGGCCTATATGTACATCACCTAGAGGCCAACAAAATCTTGCACACCACCAACCCTTTCCTCTCACACATCAAGGTCTGGAAAAGATACATTGATGATGTTTTGGTCATATGGGAAGGTGATGCTGACTCAACTGAAGCCTTCATGCTGTGGCTCAACCAACAAAACGCATTTCTTAAATTCACACATACAGTATCAGGTGATAATTTGGTTTTTCTGGATCTTAATATCTATCCAGACCAGGGTATACTGAAAACCACCACACATTTTAAAGCTACTGCTAAGAACTGCTTACTTCTGTTCGATAGCTTCCACCCCCGCTACTTGAAGAAGAACCTACCGTATGGGCAATTCCTTCGTCTACGGAGGAATTGTACTGAAACTATTGAGTTCAGAAAACAAGCATCTGAACTACGCCAAAAACTGATTAAACGGAACTATCCCGACAGAGTCATTGACAAAGCCCTTAAGAGGGCAAGGAATAACAACAGAGAAGCCCTATTGGAAGACAAAGTGGTCACTCAGAGAGACCCATTTGTGTAACCACTTATAACACGCATTCCAACAAAATCACGAAGATAGTGAACAAACATTGGCGACTTCTAAATAGTTGCGGTCTAAATATCACTAAACCGATGTTTGCACACAAAAGAGGTAGAAACCTCAGAGACATGCTTGTCCACACCAGACCTAGGAACACACCAAGGCCTATAATTGAAGGCTTGCTACCACCAATACAGGGACATCACCCATGTGGTAACTGTAGCACATGCTACCTCACGAAAAGAAGCAAGCACATCAAATTCAGGAATGGTGATGAGTGGGACCAGAGAAGCTTTACTAATTGTAATAGCAAAAATGTGGTCTATCTAATCACCTGCCCGTGTGGTCTTGAATACGTGGGGATGACCACTAGACCAATCAAGATACGTGTCGGTGAACATCGAAGTAATGTCAGGTGTGGGAGGAGTACCACTAAGATGTCCAGTCACTACATATCCAGCAGTCATGGTATTGATGATTTGCAGTGGACAGTGATCGAACAACTGGACGGAGAACATGGCCATCTTGAAAAAGAACAGCGTTGGGTTTTCCGTCTTAGAACCCATATCTGTGGATTAAATGACGAAATACCATGGAATCAATTCCATTTGTGATTTTCAACTATTGACTATTCATGTAACATTGACTATTTCCTGTTTTGTGCAACCTTCTTTCCTCCCACTTTTTTTAGAGAGATTGCCCTTCTTGTGGTCGTCTCCCGTGTTTTTTGCCACCATTTAACTATAATTTTAAGTACCATTGTGCCCATACCTGGTTCTCTGTAACCAAGGTTGATGCTCGCTGCCATTGGCTACAGCGGGTGGTGTATTCCTCCTAAACCCCCTTTGAAGTATATTTTCCGATCAAGTGGCAACTTACTATGCCTAGACCTGGTTCATTGTAACATGGTTGTATGTAATTCTACCCTTATTATTATTTTTTTTTTCGGCGATAACTTTTTTCACCGAAGCAGAATTCATTTTTATATCCCACTTTTTGTATATACCAGCCTTAGGATTATTGTCCGCGGCTTCATTGAATAGGCACGTTAGTGTTTGGCTCTGAATAACTTTATTTAATTCCCGTTTCACGCACCCTTTGACCCGGCCGGTTTACTTCCGGTTCCGGGTCATTGATGGCAGAGGCAGCGGGTCAACGCGCAACGGTGTATACACTGATTTTCGCGCGCTTACCTTGGTTGAAACCTATATTTAAACTCCCTCCCACCCGCTCAGTATCATCGGCGGAGCTGACCGGGGTGGTTATCTTGGCAGGACATTGATCCCGGGAGTTGTAAGTACGGCATAGCCGTTACGTCGAGGGGTTGCCTTACTTGGACCTTTTCAACGTAATTCTTGTGTCCCATCGGGAATGTACTTTCTTCTTTTTGTCCACCATGTAGATAGCCGATTTGGCACTTCCACCACTCGGTCCACGAGCTCATGAGGTTACTTACTCTCTTGACAGCAAGTATGTTGTTTTTTGACATGTTCCCACTGTTATGGATAACTATTGATTTGGGATTTTAGGATCATAGGAACGTTGTTCCTTTCTGAATAGAGTTTGTGCTTTATGTTACGTGTATGTTCTGTCTTATGTTTGTGTCTACTGTCACCCATTATCTTTACCACAGACCACGTGATAACGTTATGGATAGCGTTAAGAGGAGATTACTATATCACTTCTTTTTCAGATCACTGAATGCTCACGATGGATTGATCATCTAGCTACGTGAATATGGCTTTTATCTCCCCTTTGTTTTTTCTAGGTTAATGGACCATACAAGACCTATTTAGGCATTACTTACCTAAGGAGGTTATTTACTTCCTTGTTCATTTTTCATTCTTTCATTCATTTTTTGCCTTTTTACACATCACAGTGAGTTTTAGGAAGGGATCCTTAAGGTCTTGAAGAAGAAGCATGGGGAAGCTTCGAAACATGTCGACACACTTAGGAGGCACAGCTCATTGAGGCATCCATTCCTCCTCCCCCTCACCTTTTTACTCATACCAGCTCAAACGGTATAATAAATTTCTTTAGACCAAAGAGCCAGGTATTTTTTAATTCACTTTTCCATCCACTCCTGACCCTTCCTCTCACACCCTCGCATCACACATAGTCGTCTCACTAATAACAGTGCTCCCACGCAAATGTAGGTCGTAGCACGCCCCGTCCCGTAGAGGGGCGGGAAGACCCCTATGATGAAGCATGACACCAAGGGCCCTTTTGGTGTGTGAGGGGTATTTAAACAACTGATGTGTATTCTCCACGACTGTGGGATACATATTTTCTGCGGGAGTTTCTGACATATCGCACCTACCTGTGGGTGGATCACCATGTTTATGAACATATCTTAGAAGCACAGCCCTAAGAGAGCAACGGTTATCCCTCTGGTTACAGGGAATTGACCGACTCAGGCCATCTGATATTAGAGGTGGCTCTCAATGTACAGATATCTTCAATGGTGAGGCTTAAGGAAGAAGAACAACAGTTCCACATGCTGCACAAATCTTGAAGACACTGGTCTCAGACCATAGGTCGAGCCTTTGGTGATGTTACAGATCGATGTCGCTAAAGAACTAATCCTTCTGGTTATAGAGACGGGATTGATTCCGGCATCACACAGAAATTGTGATCCCGAGGGCCTTAATAAAGGAGGCCCCCTTTAAGCCTACGCCCCTGATTGCACATCTTCCTACGTCCTTGAAAGAAGCAGATTATTGACTTTAGCAACATGCGAAAGAAATATCTGTGCTCCGAGCACGTGAATTCGAGTTTAGTGTCATTTTGCGACACTTTAATAACATTATCACTTTGCGACAAAAAGTCGTTGAGCAATAGTAAACGAACACCGCATTTTTAATAATAATATTTATCATCAGTACTTTATCAGCCATAGATGCTGCCATCTAATATCCACAATGCATGTACCAGCGGCCAGTGAAATACCATGTAGTTCATTATTAATTGAATTAGCCAATGCTCACCAGTGTTACTGCTGTGATAAAGCAGATCAACCTCTCCCCGTGCAGGAATAATAAAGTCGTTTTTGTCTAATCAGGGCTGGCTTTAGGGCAGTGTAACTGGTGCGGCCGCACTGGGCGCTGACCTGTGGAGGGGGCGCGGACCTCATGGGAGAGGGACGCTTGTTTAGCAATAACTTATGATTGGAGAGATGAGAGGCACTTATGCCTGGTAGTAGTGAGAGAATCGAGGGGCAGTCATGGGGTGTCGGGGCACCAAAAATGATTCTCGCACAGGGCGCCACCAGCGCTAAAGCCGGCCCTGTGGCTAATAATTCTTACTGCAGTTTTGCAATTTCTTAGCACAGTAAAGAGCAGCTGTTACTAGCACCCTATTTAATAGTGCCGAGTGAAAATACATGTGTATTATGTTGCTGCTTAAAGGACAAGTCCTGTAGACATTGCACTATGTTTACTAAACATAACCTGAGTTTATTGCACAGCGTCTTAGCTAGATTTCCACCCGTTCCACCCTCCTATCTCAGCTACAAAAAAAAATGTGCATTATGAAAAACAAATGTAACCCCCTATTTGAGGTTATGAGAAGAAAAGTATCAGAACACAGGACCAACAGGAGTTAAGTGTTGATCCTCTGATAACAGGGCATCTAAAAGAGTCGGGCTCTTGGCTAGAGACCCTGTTTCTCGTGCCTTAAACCAGCCTAAATAAAAAATGGTGTAAAAACCTACAAATTGAGAAGCCATGGTGTCAGACTTTCATGTATGTGTGTACACATCCGGTGGAAATTCACTTTTTTCGAATCGCTCACATGAATTTGTACTTGTAAGTTATAGTAATTGTGCGCCTAGTGTCTCTTGTCACACCAGCCGCTTCATGAATCAGGTCGTATGGATTAATAATGAACTATTATTGAATAGATGAAAATACCTTTCTCTCCTTCCGCCTAAAACCTCACCCCACACCTCTCGCATGACTTACTGCGGGATCTCGTGGTGTTAGAAATTCAAAGGTTCCCCTGCATGCCAATTTTGTGTCGTTCTTTACCAAAATATAGCTGTAACAGTTTTAATCCCAGAGCGTTAGTAAATTATGAATTTATACCTGCAGTTTCAGTGGAACTGCTTATTTGGGGCACCCATACAACTGTCAGGTACATAACTGGGGAAATTGTCCAGTTGTACAGTTAGCTCTAACTGTACGACTGCGTGGTATAAAAAATAAAAAATCCCCAATTCTAGGGTTAGTGAAAGTGTGCTATATATTTATTTTCTGCAAAAGTTTCGATGTTGGGCTCTTCCCAACATTAGCAGCTGGCACTCCCATGACACTCCCTTGGAAGTGTCCACACCCAACCTAACCCAGCTGAAATGTGTGCCCACAGAGCTAGGTCCCAATTTCCCTAAGTGCCATTTACACCATAAAGGTCCGGAGAGCTTACGTCTGGGAGTAAAACGGGTCTTCTGAATTGCGTGCATAGTTGATAGTTTCTACACACCTCAATGTCACTGTGTAGACCCCACAAATTAAGCATCCGGGCTTGTCCTTAACACATCTGGCCCTATTTATTATGCAAAGACGGAGCATAGACACTGCTGTCTTGGACACCATGAATACATTTATTTACTTCAAGCTTACATTTAAATTTACATGAGGTGTGCTCTCCAACTGTTGTAACTTGGTGAATCCTGCGATTCATACATTCAAAAGGTTGCAAAGTCGAGCAGTGACTTAGAAAAGGTGCAGTGGGCCCGAATACCTCAACAACAGAATAAACTTCCATGCACCCAAAAGGAACCTCCCATCTTCCAACCTCGCACTGGCCGAAACCCCGTGCATCCACAGAGCCAGAGCAGGCAGAAGATCCTTCTCCCACACCGAGACCAAAACATGGAACGAGCTCCCGGCAGACATCAGGCAGGACCCCTCCCTGACTCCCTGAACACCCTCAGGAAGACCCTTAAGACCTGGCTCTTTGGCTGAATGGATCTGCTCCCCCCCCCCCCCCCCTTCAGCACCTTGAGACCCTCAGGGGTGAGTAGCACGCTTAAAATACCCTGATTTATTGATTGATTGGCCCTCATGCAAGCAAGGAAAATGGCACCCATTATCCGGTTTGGAAGTTGAAAACGGTTACACTTAGGGTGCTCTGGGTCTCTTCCGGCCCACTACACCTGCTGCACTATTGATAGCCACGCCCCCAAAGGTAATACGTCACCCGGTGCTACGAAACCACTGTCAGGAATGTTGTTTCAAAACAATTATAGAGGCTCTGATATCTTTCCAGTGAATTTGTTTCCTGAGTTGCCAGGAAAATTCTTCAGTAAACGGAGATGTGTTTCCCAGAATACAGAGCGTTTTCCGTTTGCTACTATGAAGGGGATTTTTTTGTGATTACCCCACTATTTATTTAGCTCTTTTATTAAAAATGGTTGTTAAACTAAGCAGTGGCTTGATGCCTTCCAAGCTATGTTGGATGGAAATATCAAGAAAAACATGTAGCGTTAATACTGATTTATTATTGAGGTATCTGTCGGATGTTTATAGCGCTTTTAGTCAAAGCACTTGACACTAACTAGAAACATCGAATGGAAGTCTGTATATGGATGGGATGGTGACAGAAAATTAAAGTCATTCCCAATGACTAAATGTCAAAAATTGTATATTTTCAGACTACAGTCGGGAAACTGTCCGCCAAAAAGGTTTTCAGACACCATGTCCTTGTTCTATGGGCCGTGGTAATTCTGCTTAGACACATATGGTAGTTTACCCGGAATCAAAATATTCAAAATGTGCAGAAATAACCGCACAAAAAGGTTTCCCACTGCACGATTTTCGACGGGTAGAAATCTAGTAGGATTTTCGTTTCTTTTTCACTGCAGCAGTTTTTTTAAATATTTTATTCAGGCACCAAAAATGCAAGCCTGACCTATTGCCTTTGCCAGTGCTTGTTTTCTTTGCATTCTGGTATTGTACTTGAATGTAAATAAGTGAGCTTAGCTGGATGAGCTACTCAGACCTGAGACATTTGAGCTTCTCTGGCACACCAAAAGGAAACCGCAGCACGAATGATGCACTGGAAATGGGAATAATGCACAGTCTTATGTCTGAAGAACGATCGTTTGCTACCTCTTGTATTTTGTTTGCTTTTGATACATGCACAACTGCCACCATTGCCTCATGGTACGTAACGTTTGTTCTTGTGTTTTGAGTGTCTGCCATTTATTGCAGTATTATACCTCTACTTGTACTTTGTACGCTTTTGTAACATGCACACATGTCACTTTTTCCTCTTGTAACGTATCGTTTGCTACCTCTTGTATTTTGTTTGCTTTTGATACATGCACAACTGCCACCATTGCCTCATGTAACGTAACGTTTGTTCTTGTGTTTTGAGTGTCTGCCATTTATTGCAGTATTATACCTCTACTTGTACTTTGTACGCTTTTGTAACATGCACACACGTCACCTTTTCCTCTTGTAACGTATCGTTTGCTACCTCTTGTATTTTGCTTGCTCTTGATACTTGCACAATTGCCACCATTGCCTCATGTAACGTAACGTTTGTTTTTGTGTTTTGAGTGTCTGCCATTTATTGCAGTATTATACCTCTACTTGTACTTTGTACGCTTTTATAACATGCACACACGTCACTTTTTTCCTTTTGTAACGTATCGTTTGCTACCTCTTGTATTTTGTTTGCTCTTGATACTTGCACAATTGTCACTATTGCCTCATGTTACGTAACGTTTGCTTTTGTAACATGCTCACTTGTAATTTTCTCCTCATGTATCAGTACTGTTCCTATTGTGAAGCGCTCTGACACCTTCGGGTAAAGTCCGCGCTGTATAAAAACGCATAAAATAAATAAAATTAAAATAAATGTTGCGCTCATCCTCTCTGTGACGTCATGCATTTCAAAGGCGGTGGATAGTCGCAGATGCCGCCTTTTGCATTTTAAATACAGCACCTCATAGTAACAAAGCCACTGAAGCATTTTGAACAGCTTTCAAAGATGATAGTATAAATAATATTTACCATAATAAGATTTTTTTTTTTAAGTGACTTCCATTAGTGACATCATAAAACAAAGCTGTAATACGGTGCTTGTCATTTGCATTCTATTTTTTTTACCTGTTATAAGCTGGAGAATCAAAGTCATTGTCAGTAGAGTTAACATCCTGCCTGGCCCCGCTCTCCGTCCTTTCGTGTAGTTGCTGTTCCCTTTTCCTCTAGAGCCTTTGCAGACTGATGGTTTGAGGAAGTCGTTTGTGTTTTTAAAAGTCACACGCTCCTCCTTTCTTTCGTTATGAAGTGGGTTCACATGACTGCGTTGTGGATAAATGACTGATATTTTAATGTGTTTACTTCTGGCGGTGTGCGACTATACTCCGTAGCCAGACAACTGGTTACAGAAGTCTTACTGGTACATTTAATCATTGGCAAACGAAGGGTGTTCTTACTAGCATGATCTCGCTCACGGCTTTAAGTGGGATGAAGTAAATGGGGGGAGGGGGGGTCTCTCAAAGGGGCGTGGCCGATGTGAGTAGGGCGTGGCTTGCAACATGTAAGCTACAAATTTGTGCGTAGCATAGTGTGCAGCCCCACTGGTAATTTGGTGCTTCTGTCATTGCATCCGGTTATTTAAAACAACAAGTGACAAGTGTCCTTCTGTAAGGCAACAGGTGCTCATGTAAAGTGCTCTCATACCGTCAGGTCAAGATCGCACTATATAAAATAGTACGCGCACAATGAAACACTCACTCCCCCTCACTTCTGACACCCCTCAGTGCCCACGGGCCCAAGAATATCCAAACATCGGTTATGTTGTCCAAGGCGTAGACTTTTATTCACATCAAATCATATAAATCTACACAACCATTACAAGAGTAAAGTACTACTTGGATATATATCAGGATCCACAGCAACATACTTTTTGCAACATCCACATGTCAAAGGCAGTAAGGAAATTAGGCATAACATTATAATTGATTTTAGCTTTGCCATACACATGTACTTAAATTCGTTGGCCGACTCGGCTGACCCACTCAGCTGCACACATTGTGCCGGCAAGCCCCAACGCGCTACAGCAAACATTGAATTGCTTGAAATACTGGGCACCGCATAGCGCACCGGCCCACCGAGGTACCTGAACACAGGCAGCCTCCCAAAGAGTCCACACAGTCCATACGTTGCGGGATAGGGCAGTAGAGACAGGACCACCGGCAGGTCAGTCCCCTCCCCGCGCCTACCCTTGGCAGTAGAGTCCAGGACCACCAGTAGGTCAGTCCCCTCCCCGCCTATCCACTGCACAGTTCCATCATACCCCCTCTTGGGGTCCATCCAGTCGCTGAACCTCCATTGCTGCGCATGCCCCCTTTGGTGTTAACTGCCAGCGCTCCGCCACAGGGTGAGAAGGTCCCTGGCACACTCGCCCTCCCCCCTCTACCTGGCACTGGCTGTGCTCCACAATAGCCCCCAGTACAGCGTGGATAAAGATCGCCATCCCCTTGGCAGACAGATACACCCCATCCTCATGGAACAAACTCCCTCATCCCGGGATGTAGCAATTTGTGTCTAATAGTACCCATGGAGGGCTTTGTTAAAATGCTTTTTATGGAATGGTTCAACTTCTTTACCGATTCGTTCATGGCCTTTACCGGAAACCCACCGACTCAGGCCATTCGCGGAATCACTTCCGACCTTAATATTGTCGCCTTTGAAGGGAATGTACCGGTAAATGATTGTGACAACTTCACCGCATGTCCAACTCCTTCCCCATCAGGGGAGAAGCACATACTTATTGTGACAGCCGCTGTGCACAGTGTGCCAGCAGGCCCCACCTTGCAACAACCATGTCCATGTTCCACTCAGGGCATCCCTGCTCCTTCTTAAAGGGAATGTACGGGAAATTATTGTGACAACTTCACCACATGTCCATATCCTCCACCATCACGGAGGTGGGGGGGAGGGAGCACCGCACACCGCATTGGCCCACTGGGCAGTGCTTACTCTGAGTCAATGGAAGCCCGTGCTGGCCACTAACGTTATTTATGGGGACCAGCACTTACAATTTTTTAGTGTGCTTCCCAGCAGCAGAAATCTGGGCACCTGCCCTCCCTCTTTTACAACGTAAGCACTGCCCCTAGGATACCTGCTCCCAGGTGTAATCTCCCACACCTGGCCAGCTTGTACCGGAAGTGAGAGGGTAACACACCCTTAACCTACTCCGGAGTTTCACCTGCTTCCCAGCCAACTACGAAGACTCCTGCTTCCTATCCCAGTCTAGAATCCATGCCAACTTGACCGGAACCAGAGACACGTCCGCATCTGTACCACTTTCTGTATTCCCAGTACCCTGCATGTTGGAGGAAACGACCCCACCCAGGCCACCAATAACGCATTGTCCTAGTCAGTGTGCCTGGAGCCCAGCGCAACACCCGAAGAACATCCACCGAGCATCACAAGTGAGGACAGAAAGTCCGGAACCAACAGCAGGTCAGCCCCCTCACTCGCCCTGAGCCCAACAAACTCTAAGGTGTCCCTTCTGTCGGGATCCCTTACTCACGCCCTGCCATTTAATGTTCTGCGTGAGTTGAGGATATTTCCTTTGATGTACAGCTTGCCCCTGCTGACCGAGGCTGCTCCCTATGTGGGGGTTGGTGCTTGTCTATACACAGTTAAGACCAAATGGCAAGATGTCTACCGATGGTATCCCAGGCTGGCTTACTTATGACAATATACCTCATGATGTGTAATTACTCCGCACACAAGATGAAGCCTATGAATACGGTACCTAATCGCCACGTCTACCAAGCAGCCTGTAGAGAGGCTGGACCCTAATCCAACTGATACACCACCTCCTGTTACATTGTCCCCAGGTAAGTGGCTCAGCGTAGATTTTGCTAAACACTTCCCTCTACCTGAAAAGACCAGTGCATTTCATTCGACTGGTGACACTTATTCAGTCTCTTAAGCCTATTACTTCTATTTAACCCAAGTGCTTATTACTTTTATTGAACCTAAGTGCCCAGCAATAAGAAAATTGTGCTGCTCTTGTTCCAGGCAAGCAGTAGCTGTAGAAATTATTATTATTATTATTGTTATTATTATTATTATTAATATTTTTCTTTTTGTTTTTTACCTGATGACTAGCCAGATCATGTACCCACTCAAAGAGAAGTCGCTGGTGCAGCCAAACAATATATAATACCCAGATGTTTCTCATGTCCCCAGTAAGTGGTCCCGCTATTGTGCTTGTGTACATGTACTGTCCCTAGTAAGGTGGCACTGAAAGTTTTCCTAACCACCCTTGGGGAAAGGAATATATTCTGCTCTGCATGGTCACGGACTGATTATCCCAACTTTGGGTGGAGGGCGGTCCTCTTGCGACAATCGCCCTTAAAAGGATCTGGCACTGGCTATTTAGACGCAGTAGTAGGACCATGAGAACCCAATGAGAAACTACCTATTAATGCCGCGAATTAGTTCACCCCTTTTGCTATCACCCCAGCCATGTTGTTAGATGTAAGCATAGGTATGTAGGCTGGTACCGAACTGACCCAGACGACACTGGCCGGACCTACTTACCCTGTAGCAATTTAGCCACCATTGCCACTGGCAGAAGTATTAGGACCGAATAACTGCAA
This sequence comes from Triturus cristatus, assembly GCF_964204655.1. Lineage (NCBI taxonomy): Eukaryota > Metazoa > Chordata > Amphibia > Caudata > Salamandridae > Triturus > Triturus cristatus. Next base: position 166,220,261 of record NC_140595.1, on the reverse strand, counting down.
ACATCAGTGACCAACAGCTGATGTTATTACGTTTTACCTCGCTTCCTTTGGGCGCCAGTGAGGTTCTCCTGCCTGCCTCCCTGCTCTACTGTTGTTCCCGCGGCCGGGCTTGGCTCCGCCCCCCCCGTGGACATCGGAGGATCGGCCGGGCTTTGCTCCGCCGGAGAACCACAATCCCCAAGATCCCCTGGGCCAGCTTGTCATCATCCCACGCGCCAGGAGGCGCTTAAAGCCCAGCCCTGTCCCTCGCCCGCGAGGACGCGCGCGGGACGCGCCGGGAGATGCCCGGGACAAGGGCGGGACCGTCTGTGGCCGTCAGGGGCCGAGGGAGGCCGGACCGGGCCAGCCCCCTGACATCTAGAGGGAACCGTGAGTACATCTATAGCTCGTACCCAATACTAACATTTGACCACTATGGCAGCTAGAAGGGGTTTAAAACCGACACCAATAGGGCTTGTAGCAGGGACTCTAGACCAATTCATTACAAGAGCATCATCGGTATTGGAACGTGAAATTGTAATGACGCAACGCCGTTTGTCCCAGGACCCGGTCTTCTTAAGGAGATCATCCCTGGGCTCCGTTGCACAAGCATGTTCACCTGGTCCTTTCCAGCCAAATACAGCTATCGAAGAGTTTCCTACTAATGTACATCCTACTCGAAACAATTCACTAGACCAGGTGGATGGGTCAATCCAATTACTAAGTGGACAGTCCTTAAATACAATACCTGCCCAAACCGAAGTGAGTATAAATACGCTGAACAAGACAAGATGCAAAGAGGGTGCTATCCCGAAAAGGAAGAGGGCTGGTTCCTCACTTCGGGGTAGAAAACCTAAACAGTCTAAACACAACATCCAACCGGAACCCCCTATTGTAGATCAACCCGAGCCTAGCCCCCCTGTGGTTTCCCCAAATAGCCCTGATAGGAATGGCACAGATTCTATATCCACATGCTCCCTCGACTTAGACTTATTGGTAGGAAAACTAAGCATGGTTCTATCTTCTGTTATTCAGCCTGTGGAGCAAAAACTGAAATCCTTAGATGACAGGCTGGGAAAAATGGAGACACTGCTTGTGGAAAATATGGGTTTCCGAAAAGACTTTTCTGTTATTCAAGCCCAAGTTAAAGCTCTGGCTAAACCAGCGAATGTCCCGCAGTCCCAATATAAGCTAACACCTATTACTATAAATGATCAACTCACATCGACCATCACACAGGGGCCAAACACGAGTTCTAGCATAACCGGGCCTAAAAACGGCCCCATAGTTGTAAAAAAGGCACAGCCCCTGCAACAGGTAATCTCCGAAGATATCGAAACCCCGGGAAAGGAGCTCCCAAATCAACCCGGGGAAAAAGACGCTTCTCGAGATTTACCATGCATCAACTTGCCTCCGGACTGTGCTCCATATGTGGTTATCCTAACCGGGGTTCCAAAGTTGAGGAACATCAAACATGAATCGTATGAGGAACTGAAGAATAAGACAATGCATTGGTTGAACACCCATAGACCCTTGCCTAGATCCATTCAAAGTAAAATCTTGTTTGTTAGAAGGGTGGGGTGGGTGGGTTGCAAGCCAAAAAATGTGTTTGGGGACTGTGTAATTATTAATTTCGAGGATTATAGGGCAGTTGATTACGTATGTAGCAGGCATCAGACAAGCCCCGACACAATTATTAAATCCTTGAGGTTAGACCACTTTTATCAAATAGATCATGCTCATCAGGCCTCCAATCATAGGAGTTACGACCTATGGCTCCAGCAAGAGGATTCCTGGCATTATGGAGATAGAAGTAGGGGTGGACAGGTCAGGGGTGAAGTGTTGTGTTTTCCAATAAACAATAGATATAGTTTGCTGGACCAAGTGGATTGACTCCATATGCCCCCAGTCCCCTATTGGTCCATCGAACAGATGTCAATAAGAAGGAGGAAGGTTTGAAGATTATCAGGAGGGATTCTTTGGGGGTAGCGGACACCGTAATTAATCTTTCACCCTCTACCGAAGCAAGAATGACCCCTAAGGAAAAGCTTTATGTAATCTCAGGGGAGCTAGGGGATGGTCCACCTCCCCCTTCTATCCCTGTGCTGCAACACCAGACTGTCCGCACGCACTTTGATGGGCATTTAGCCAGCCCTGGGGTGCACGGTCTTGCTGGATCTGGTCAAGAGGGAAGCTTGGGAAATAAGCAGGCAATGACAAACTGGACCTTAAATATTTTATCTTGGAATATAGCGGGCCCACATCTAACTTAGATATTCCGGATTGGTGTTCATTTGTGGATTTACATGGGATCTGCTTATTCCAGGAAACGTGGGCGGTAGGTCCTACCCATAGGTTAGGCTATGTAACCTTTGCGGAACCTGCAGTAAAAGGCCCGAGAGGCAGACCGTCAGGGGGGCTGTGTATATGGGTGGGTGTCCATCTAGGATTCACGTTGAAAAGGCTAGAAACAAATAGTCCTGATCTTACGTGTATCCTGATGTCTCACAAAGAAACACCAAAACTGGCACTCATCAATATATATTCACGGCCAGTGCGATCGCGTGGAACATCTAACATTTTAGATAAATTAACTACCCTTTTGCACCTGCTTGGGGGCGACGTTGCCTTGTTGATCGGTGGAGATTTCAATTGTCATTTTGAACCACTTCAAGGGGTCCCCCCGATCACAATGGAAGAAGACGAAATCTGGTCAGTCTCGCCCCCTAATGCTTATCCTGTAAAAAACTGGACAGCCCTAGTCCTTCAGCTAATTTCCCTTACCTATACGTTCTCTATCAGAGCCTGTAACGGTCGATTCCAGAGCGACATTCCAGCTCAGCATACTTACAGTGGCATGGGGCATGCATCTGTAATAGATTATTTTTTGGCTAGTTTGTCTCTGTGGCCCAAAATTATAGATTTTAGCGTTCCACTTCGAACTGAAAGTGACCATAATCCCCTGATAATTGAAATGGATTTCCAACTAATCAGGGAGGATAGTCTTACGATGAGTATCCCAAGTAGCGATTTAAGAATAGTGCAAGGTGGGAGAAGAATCCGATGGGCAGCTGTGAAATCGTCCAGTGAAACCATGGCAAAAATTTATAGAGATGTAATCCCCCTGCTCGAAAGGGCAAATTCCACTCCTACCAATCCCTCGGATATTGATATGGGCGAACTTATGGACATCCATAGTGAAATGGTTGCATTATTAAAGGACACTTTCCATAAAACAGGTCTTGCCAGGCCTAAACCTCGTAATGATGGGAACCCATGGTTTAATAGGTGCTGTAGGGATGCGAAAGCTGCACTACTGTTGGCCCTAAGACAAGGTAACAGATTTTGTGTTACAGAAGCCAGGCAAGCATACAAGAAAATGCTAAGAAACGCAAAATTAGAATGGGAGGCAGATCGTTGGTCTGCTATTACATCCGCACTTGTGGCAAAGGACTCAAGGTCATTTTGGAATCTCGTCCACACTGGAAAATCAGAGGGCAGGACTACTATTGCCCCAAACGTTTCTGAAGAAGCATGGTCCTCATATTTTAAAGATCTTTATTCTCTTTCCTCCATACTTATAAGTGAAGCCCCACCGAGCCTATTGGCTCCGAACCCCATGTGGCCAGTACAACCATTTACGTTGGTCGAAGTTCAGTCGGCCATCTCAAGTATTCAGCCAAACAAAGCACCGGGACTTGATAGGATCCCAGGTGACTTATATAGAGACGAACCAGTAGTTTGGGGCCCATACCGTCAGGTACTATTTAATGCGATATTGCAGGGGTTACCACTCCCAAGTACTTGGCTGGGGGCGGAGATAATTCCAATATATAAGAAGGGTTCCCCGCTTCAACCCTCTAATTATAGGCCTATTAGCCTTATTGATGTGACCCAAAAAATCTATGCCAGGCTCCTGTTACAACGTTTACAGGCTTGGTCTAATGATAACAACATCCTGACCCCGTTACAGGCGGGATTTAGGGCCAAAACATCAACAATAGACCAACTATTCCGGTTGCAGGTCCTCCACTGGAAGCATGTGGTCCTGGAAGGGGGTAGTCTATATCTTACATTCGTGGACTTAAAGTCCGCATTTGATATGGTGGACCGGAACCAGCTATGGACCATGTTATTATCAATGGGGGTTCCGCCATATCTATGCTATCAGTTTAAGATCCTACATGAAGGCACTTTTGCCAGAGTTCGTTTTGGTAGGCAAGGTCAGTTAACTGGATCATTCACGATTGAGAAAGGCGTTAGACAGGGCTGTGTGCTTACCCCGTCCCTGTTTTCCCTCTTCCTCAACGGGCTTATTGAAGATCTCCTTGCCATCAACGACATTGACTCCCGCAAATTGGCTGCCCAAAGATTTCCCGCACTAATGTTTGCGGATGATACGCTGCTGCTTTCTAAATCCCCAATGGGGAAGCAGCGGGTGTTGAATCAGTTTTCCAAATTCTGTAATAAAAGGAACCTGGTGGTCAATATAAATAAGACCAAGTACATGGTTTTTAATGCTAGTACTGTTAACTGCCCCCATCCAATGATGGAAGGCAGACCCCTCGAAAGGGTTCCAACCTTTGATTATTTGGGTTTAACCTTGAATGACAAAATGGGGTGGGGTCCTCAACTGGCCAAGGCCAACCTAAGACTAACCCAAGCAGCTGGGGGTATTCTAAAAGTGCAGAAGAATTGTACCCTCAAAGCAATAAGTGCCCCCCCTTGAAATCTTTAGAGTCCAAGCCAGGGCATCATCCCTTTATGGGGCGGAACTCTGGGGACATATATCGGCAAGTGACCTATCGATAACAGAAAATAATTTTATAAGGCAACTATTGGATTTGCCAAAAAGCACTCCCTTGGTCCCGCTTAGACTATACTTGAACATTCGTCCAATCGCAGACGCTATCGCTATCCGGCCCCTACTTTATTGGAAGCGCCTGTGGAGCATTCCTGAGCTGGTGAACTACAAGGAGGAGCTTAAAGTAGTCATGGCTTCATTAGGATCCGGTAGGATCCCTTGGTTAACATTTGTAAGACAATCACTTACATTGACTGGGCTCGAGGAACTCTGGCTAAACCCCGAGGCCTATTGTCCAGCCATTTCTAAGAAAACCGTGACTTGTGTTGTAAAAGACTTTAATTTAAGCAATATCTTTCGCTCAGTAAAAACTTCCAGCTTAACTGACATCTTCTTGGATGTCAAGTCTTTTTATAGCTTTGAGCCGGAGATTGATGTAATACAACCTACTTTAACGAAAAAGCTCTATTTGCAATTTAGATATGGCACTTTGCCTTTTTACTCTAATATTGATAGGTGGAAAGGGGGTCTGGCACGTCCCTGCCCAGGTTGTCGAACTGAGGAAGAAACTACTGTACATGTTATCCTTTTCTGTCCAGCATATGCTAACATTAGGAGGAAATGGATAATTCAGCTGTGCAAAAACCTGGGCGTAAAGCAATATTTGTTTTTTTTTTAGGATTCTAAAAACTAATACTAATGCAGTGATTGTGTCTGCAATTGCTAAATATTTGTTTTCTATGTGGACAATTCGAAGGAATTTGATAAATAACACTGCTACATATCTGCACTAAGATCACTGGATAACGAGAGAACAGATTGCATTCTATTTACTATAAGGATCATTGTTTTAATAATTTTAGAATTTATCAAGCATTCAAATTATTTTTCTAGAACTGTAATATTTCTTATAGACGAAATGTTGTACTTAAGCGCGCATTACACGTTTAAATGGAGCATAATGTGGAAGCTCCAATATAAGCTCCAATATATCCAAAATAAGTAGTTTTTTCAGCGTGGCATTATGTAGGATATTACTTTATATTCAATCAGATATGCTTTTAGGCATGTTTTCAAGTCAAAACATCTATTATGAATGGTACTGCGGTATGTTGTTTGTTGAACCCATTACAGTGTTAAACCCATAAAGTGTGGAGCAAACCATTCATTTTTTATGCAATGCAAAACGCTGACTAATTGCGTGTAGGCGGGTCTGGCAAAACCAGGGGCACTGAAATTATGGGATTGTGTGGCCGCTGTGCTTCCACGTAATTATGGCTTTAGTGCACTTGAACTCAGCCCACCATCTGATGCATACATTTACAGATTTCAACAAAAAAATATGTGTAGGGCAAGAGACACTAAAAAAAAAAAAAAATCGCCAGATGTCAATTGCCACAATTGAGTTGACAGTGACAGGCCCCGGGACTTTGCAGAGTTACTTGTCATCCTTCATTTGCAGGATTGGTGTTTTCAGGAGTTCTGCTGGTACATACGAGGTGAAACATTTGTCTAGATGGAAAATATGAATGTGTGTGTTAAATGGCAAAGTAGTGCATGCCTTAGTACACGGGATATATCTCATTGTCCTGGACTAATTTGTCTTTTCTTGTCCTATAATTTAGTCAGCCCAGCCGCATAATGCTGTTTTCCATTACCGCATAATTCCAGTGGCCCTGGGTATAGATTTAGCATAAGGATTCAGCATCTCTGGGGTTAACAATGCACGCTTCATTTCCCTCGAGAAAGCCAACCGCGCAACAGCCCTCCAAAAGAGAAACGAAACTTACTGCAGGAGGAAGCTGGTCTGATTTTGCAAGAGCGCGTCTCCTGTAGAGCACTAGAGTTCAGTGTCTTTCCCGAGAAACAGGCAGAGGCAGTGAGGTGAAGCAGCCAGTGGCGGCTGGTGTTAAGGGGCGTAGGGGGCGTTGCCTCACCTACCAGCATCGTAGAAAACTAATGGGAGAGAAATTGAATGAACACCACCAGTGGAGCAGTTTAAAGAAGTGCTCACTGCTTGGTGCTCCCCCGTGAAACTTTAAAGTTCAACTATGTTAAATAAATATATATATATTTTTACTTACTTTAACTTTGTCCCGGAGTCTTCCTGCGCAATGTGCGCATGTGCAAAAGCTGGGCGAGAGCTATTCCTCGCCCTCGAGGCACAAGTGAGGAGCGAGGAGGCGGGTGACATCAGCCTTGTGGGAGTGGCTGAAAAAAGCAGCAGTAAATAGGTTTCAAATGGGGCGATAATGAATTGGCCCAAGGCGCGGTCAGTGGAGCGCCATTCAGAGTAACATTCTTGCCCTCTCAAATTTGCTGTAAACTTTGCAAGTCCCTCTCCCCTCGAGTCCCTCCTATGATAGTCGGCTCACTCGCTATCGACATAACACTTATCCTCAACTTTTCCGCCCTACCAATTTCAAATGTCACCAGCCGCCCCTGTATACTGTAGCATTCTAAACGCATTTTGAACAAGGTTCTCCCTTTTCAAGTGGCAGTTTACAGTGAGCTGCCTGCACCGTATGAACACCACCTCCCAACAGAACAAGCTTAAGATGGAGCCCCGACTCGGGCTGACCTCGGGGCCCCCGAGGTCAGCCCGGCGACGAGTGCGGCCCGTGGACACCGGGGAGGCCAAGCCGCGCCCGCTTCCACAGGCTTCCACTGCGCAACGACTTTACACTTTACCAGTAGGTTTGCCCAGTCCGGGAGTTCAAAAAAAGGGAAAAAGCTTACCTGCACATGTGCCGTGTCGTTTGAAACCACGGCTGCAGGCGCCTTTTTCCAGCAACAAATACACCCCTCCCGGAAATAGGAGCTGCCTGCCTGCCAAACTGAAACTAAATGGATTGCCACTCCCGGTCGCCTTGGCCTTACCCAATGAGAAAGCCTCATTCTTGGAGGCAAAAGGAGTGCTGTAATTGTTACCACCCCCTGCACTCAGTGCACTGTGAGCCAGCCCTGCCCCTTCCCATTACTCTGAATGGCGCTCCACTTACCGCGCCCTGGGCCAATTCATTATCGCCCCATTTGAAACCTATTTACTGCTGCTTTTTTCAGCCACTCCCACAAGGCTGATGTCACCCGCCTCCTCGCTCCTCACTTGCGCCCCGAGGGCGAGGAATAGTTCTCGCCCAGCTTTTGCACATGCGCACATTGCGCAGGAAGACTCCGGGACAAAGTTAAAGTAAGTAAAAATATATATATATTTATTTAACATAGTTGAACTTTAAAGTTTCACGGGGGAGCACCAAGCAGTGAGCACTTCTTTAAACTGCTCCACTGGTGGTGTTCATTCAATTTCTCTCCCATTAGTTTTCTACGATGCTGGTAGGTGGGGCAACACCCCCTACGCCCCTTAACACCAGCCGCCACTGACAGTATACCTCATGCCCGGCCTAGCCAATTCCCTTTGAAGTATGTCATCTCTATCCTCTTGAGACCAGGCTTTCTTTCATTTTCCGCGCAGTATGTTCGCCTCGCTGTTTCACTGGTGTTTATGCCATTCACTGCACTAGGATTTCACAGCAATATGTTCGTGTATTTTTTGACCGTTTGCCAGATTAGTTTAAAGATAAGCAGTCCTGTTGGCTTCAGTCTTTGTTGCTTTCTTTAGTTTTTGCCAGTTATTTATTATCAGGCAGTAGATGGATGTGATTTTTTTTAATTGTGCTTGGGTTATGCTTTTTATGTTACCTTAAATTCATAATTTGCCGACTAGGGTTAACCTCCAGTTTCATGTTTGTGTGTATTGTATTTTTTACTTAGACATGTTGTGTTTATCATGATACTCGTGGCCAACCTAATTGCTAAGCCATGCTGAATTTGGGCACAGATGCAGACACAAATAATGTGTGGTTACTTGCTGTCAGTGCAATGTCCACATTCATGGCTGACTGATCGGATGCACTCCTTTTATGCACAGGGGACTATGCAATGGCATACAGTTTGGAAATCCAGGCACTTAGTGAGAACATCCCATTCCGATTACAGCACGGAAAACAATTGTTCTAGGCAGAATAGAAGGATTCACAGTGGACTGAATCTACAAATGCCCCTCAGCCCATCACCTGAAGTGCCCTCCTGCACCCCACTGCCTTGTCTCTGACACCTCCATCTCCTCCCAGCCACTAGTGTAAGGCCACCACAACCAAAGAAAACAAGCATTTGCAATGCAATAGGTCTAGCATTTACGCGAGTTTAAGATATTGGTATTGTAAATGATAATGCCTTTTATTTATGTTTTAAAACCCAAAACATAAATAAAAGGCATTGACATTTACAATGCCAGTAACTCAAACTTGCGTAAATGCGAGACCGATTGCATTGCAAATGCTTGTTTAAATTACGAAGAGCATGCAATACTGACATCATGTGGTTTTGTTTGGCAACTAATTTTACAGTTTTGTCTGAATCAAACAAAACCATCTATGGTTAAAAGAACTCACGTGTTGCTTGCTGGTGGCAGACAGGCCCACAATGAAAGTGCATCGACTTAAGGTCTATTGATCTGGTCTGCGATAACTGAAGGCAGCAGGGATGCTGGAACAATTTTCAGAGTGGGGGTGCTGCCATCAATGCTGTGACTGAAATCATAGGGATTGTGTAAAATCCAAAGGTAGCACAAGACAAGTGTCACAAATGCACTACACTCGTTCATCAGGAATGTGGTGGTAAGGGTGTAGTATTTACCTGGTAAGATAATTAAAAGCTTACATGTTGCACTACTATATGTACACTACAGTCAAAGGGGGATATGTTTAGTGCTGTAAGATATGGGGTATTTTGTAATGTATTTGCATATTTCAAGTCTACACCTTCAGAATTGCTTTGGAAACATTCTTGCCCTCTCAAATTTGCTGTAAACTTTGCAAGTCCCTCTCCCCTCGAGTCCCTCCTATGATAGCCGGCTCACTCGCTATCGACATAACACTTATCCTCAACTTTTCCGCCCTACCAATTTCAAATGTCACCAGCCGCCCCTGGAAGCAGCAGTGCCCCCAGAATGGCCTATCAGCAACTGATCTACAACCCGGTGAGTAACGGGGATGGGAATGAAGTGTCTAAGAAACTGGTTCCTGGGCGCCGAGACTTCTCGCATCTGGCTCGTGTCCAAGAGTCTGTCCCTGAGAAGAATGTAAGAGGGAGGTGTTCTCGCTCAAAAACTGGGGAGCGTTGGAGGATATAAATTAACAACAGGAGAGAGAGGGAGTTTTTTGGAGCCACTCTTAGTCCCCCAGGGCTAGTATAGATCAACAACAGAAGAGTGTGTCCATCAGATGTGAACAAGTGCAGAGCGATTAAGAAAAGTGAATCACTATGTTTTTAAAAGAACCCTCACTCACCAACCTGGTTGGTGACATGCTTCATCATTGGGTTCCCACCGGAGAGACCGAATGTCTCCCCGGTGTGCTGCGACGCCTGAATTACAGCGGAGCTGGTTTTTTGTGTGTGGATGCAGTGCAAAGGGTGATAGTGTAAGTTAAAATATGCCACAGTTTCAACCAATAAGGAATTTTAATAGTGGTAAACCGGACACAATTAAAATTGGTGTGACGGACGTTAGAAACTGGTGATAATTAGGCCAGCTACGTCCTAAATCAAGTGCAAAGTGAAAAAAGTGGTCAACATGTTTCTGCTTCTGGCGTCAGTACACGAAGCATTCGTCAGGACCTAAAGTGAGACCACCACGGCGGTATACGCGCGCTAAGGCGTACCCTAACCTGTGGGGTCAGATACCGCTTGAGACTTACGGTTAAGATTACCCTTCAGCAATTTCTGAGAGCTTTAGTTCTGTTGAGGCAAAGTAAAAAGAAACAACACAGAACAAACATACAATGATTCACAAAATACATATATATTTTCACAAGAAAACAGACTTGGGCTAATCACACAAGTGTTGTGGAAGTATTTCATGCACACACATGGTGGGAATTGTCCATTGTTCTGAGCCTACGGGAAAAATTCACTAGTATTTACCCGTGATCAAAATGTAAAATCATGTGGTGCTCATTAGCGCTATAACTGATCGTGCCGGAGAAAGTGCTACACCCTTTTTTTTGGGGGGTGATACGGCAAAGCGGCATAAGTGTATCGCCTTCACACTGATGGTCAGCACTGCACTCTGGCCGACTTCTAGGAGGCGAAAGGAAAGTAAAATGCTTGGTTTGTGATGGAGTTTCGAAGGGTTATCCTGTCGTATGGATTTGTGAACATCGAGAAAGCTGATCACAGTGCTTACGTGATGTTCAATTCAGTTTCGCTACATGAGTCCGGGTGGGAGGCGGGACTTGTAGTCACACTCTGGACGGGGAGCGAAAAGAATAAAAAGAGTTAAAAACTTACACGGTTGGAGTAAAGGTATGGGAATCCGTAGAACCTTTACTTACTACTCCAAAGTCACCAGCCCTCTGCAACACCTATTCGTCCCTCCTGCGGACTCGGATATTGACGTCCGGAGCAGCCGAGAAGAAAAAATAGTAGGCATTTACCAATCAGAAGGCGTAACGTCATCGCGCTTGTCACGTGAGACGTTACCGTGGGAGGAAACAGCTAGACTGCTGACTGTCAGGCAATACAGTAAGCTTGGTCGACTTCCGGGAGAATCGCACAACTCTTAGAGGTTTTGGTGCCAAAAAGGGGCGGGGGTTTCAATGTGACGGAAGGGAGGCTTATCACATTGTGCGAGTTATGCGTACCGCCTGTTAAGCGGGTGTATGTGACAACTTTTTCGGCTGGAGTGGCTTTTTCAACGGATTTTACGATGTTTTAATATTTACATACTCTCGAACAAAGCAATGACAGGAATGTTCAATAGAGTAAAGACTTTTAAAAGACATGCCCATTGCTCAGTTTCTATTGCTCTAAACCCGTGATAATAATACTTTAGAATAAAGGCAATGGCGGGAGTGTAAGAAATATTGCCTGATGGGTGTTCAGTGGTGCCAAGACTTGTTCATTATGAAGAGCAAAAAACACAGTATCGTGGTGTCATGAAAATACAGGTAGTGAACCACAGAGTGACTGGTTAGATGTTTTGTCTTCCAACAGATTATTTCATTGGCATATCATCTTATTAACTATTTATCTTTTTAGCACTGTGCCCCATGGGATATTATCGTTGAAACCCGTAGTATGACTAGACAGGCGATAAATCCAACGTTGTTCCTTTTCGAACAGAATGTTGGTCGCTCTGATCCCTGGATTAATTTGTTCAATTATAGTCCAGGTTAGGTCGTCAGGGGTGTGTTTGAGTGCTGCGTAGTGCTCTGTCATTTTGGTAATGCTTTTCCCACAGCGGATTGTACTTCTGTGTTCGACAATGCGTTGTTTGATTTTACGTGTGGTCATTCCAACGTATCTGATCCCACACGGACATGTAAGTAGGTAGATGACATTGGATGAGTTACAGTTCGTGTGAGTACGTTGACTCCACACTTTGTCTTGTTCCAGATTCAGAGTCTTGCTTGCTTTCGTGAGGTGGCACACACTGCACTGCCCACAAGGAAAATGTCCTGTTACTTTGGGAAGTCCCCAGGATTGTAGGACAGACGGGATGTTGTCAGGTGATTGCGTTTGTGGTCTCGTGTGTACTAGAGCATCTTTTATGCTTCTAGCCTTCCTGAAAGAAAACAGGGTTTTTCCCATTTCAAGTTGTTACTCATAAGAATGCCCCAATTTTTACGGATGGACTTGGTAACAGCATTAGAAGCCGTGCTGTAAGTCGTCACACATGTCAGAGGGATATCTTCTGCTGCTTTTACTGAATCCTCCAGTAACGCCTCTCTGTGTTGATTCTTGGCCCTCTTGTAGCTGCGATTTAGAATTTTTTCTGGGTAACCTCTTCTTTTCAGTTTTGTGGAAAGGTTATCGGATTGGGTGCGAAAGTCTTCCATGCGACTACAGTTGCGTCTGATACGCAAAAATTGACCAAAAGGGAGGTTTTCTCTAAGTGGTCGTGGGTGGAAACTGGAGAAGGCTAACAGATTGTTTTTTGAGGTCGGTTTGTAATAGGTTTTTGTGAGTAGCTTGCCTTCCCGTTTGGTGATCGTAAGATCCAGAAAGATTATTTCATTCTGGTCATACGTGTAGGTGAACTTCAGACTGGGGTCGCAGGTGTTGATCCATTCAAAGAACTTTACAAGTTGGGTTTCAGGTCCTTTCCAGATCAACAAAATATCATCTATATATCTTTTCCAAAGAGATATATAGAGTGAAAAAGGGTTGTTGGGGGTCAGTATGTACTTTTGTTCGAAATCATACACGTAAAGGCCTGCCACACTAGGAGCAAAGGTACTCCCCATGGAAGTACCCGTGGCTTGGAGAAACAGGGTCAAAAACTGGGGAGCGTTGGAGGATGACACGAGCAGCGCCGTTCTAGTCCTATTCAATTGAGTAAAAATGCGCCTGTCCTACCGGTACAGCGTGGGCAGCATGAGGAGTGCACACTTAATGAGGCACACATAGACAAACAACAAGTATAATACGAACATCAGCAGTTCAAGTTTCCTCTGTCACATGGAGCGCAGACTGTACAGTGAGTAGTACGGGCCTCCTTGAAGACAGGTACGTACATAGACATAACAACGGGTATAGTAAGAACAGTTCATGTTTCAGCAGTTCGAGTTTCCTCAGTAACATGGAGCGCCACCCTGATAGATAAAACCACACTGATAGATAAGACCCAACACCGGCACATTAAACATGCGGGACAGATTACACCAGCAAAATGTGCCTGCCCGTTATGAAACCGCTCGCAGCCCAACATTTCATCCTCAGCATTCTGAAAAAGACGTGCACAAATGGGATCCCCCTACGAGATCTCCGCAGCCTCCAGAACTATACCGCCTCACGCCCCAATCGCCTATGGGCCCGTCCCAACTTACACCGCTACCTGCCGCGAAAATAAAAGCGGCTATGCGGGAAATATTACACCAACAAAAATGTGTTATGAAACCGCTCGCAGCCCAATGTTTCATCTCTGCAGTCTCAAAAGGACATGCAGAGATAGGTACGGCCTCCGCCATCGTCGCAACCTTCAAATGAAATAAAGTCGACAATAGAAAAATGCAACGTTGCCCATAAGGAATCGAGAGATCACTTAACTGAGCAAACAACCGTTCACCTCTACACCACGGCCTCCTTGAAACCCCGTGCCACACTCCACCTAGTTTCCGATGTTCTTGCGGCTTCCCTGGGTCCAAGGAGACAAAGAGGAGGAGACCCCAGGGACGCTGTCTTATATACCAAAAATTAGATAGGTTTCAGTTTCCAAACGTGTACTCACACGTCATCGCGAAATCTGGCCACCCAAACCAGCCTCTGCAACTGAAGCTTGGGTTTCATGGCGCGACTAAGGGCACCCCTCCCCTAGGCGAGGGGGGCGCCTAGTCACTCTCCCCAAACGCCCCCATCCCCCAAAAAAATTACACTTCCAACAAGCCAGGACTGTTGGCTTTGCCAATGGTTGTTATTTGCATAAGAAAAATAAGCAAACAACTATGGCTTCCTTGTATAGAATATTGAACATGCTTCAGTTCTGAAATGATGAGACTGTGAAAGAACTATAACGAGTTTCTTTGAAGTTACATTTAAGGCAGAGAAGGGTGGTACTGCTGCAGAGTTCAGATTTTTTTTAACCTGAGCCTGAGGGCAAAAACGGAGAGCCCGATAGGGACCCGTCTCAGCACCTGCTTTTTAGAACTGCTGGTGGTGAGCACTGGCAGGATCCAGCCCACTTAAAGCCCTGACCTCACTGTAATGCACTCCATGCCTCTCAGTTCTACGTTCAGGGTCCAGTAGAAATATACAGAACCAACGAGAAAGATATCAAATCAACCCTAGAATACACCAAGTGAGGTGGGATACTGAGCAAATCCAACCGGAATGGGGTTAGATAGCCTTAACTTTATGTTCACATAACTTTTTATTGATTTTCGCAAGCTTAGAAACATCATATCATAACAATAAATCAGTATGTACACAATTCCAATATTACGATAAGATTGTGCAGTAAAATCAGTCCCCAACGCCCCCACCCGCTAGTGCTACTCATATATCCCTGGTTCCACAGTGTACGTTTGGGTGCTCATCATAGTAAGGAGCGGCGGTCACGCCATTAGTTACAGCTCTTAAATTGGCCATAGCATTTCAATGTCGTCTGTCTAGTGGGATAGCCTGGGCCTAGTCTCCTCTGGCGGTCTCTGAACCTCCGGTCAGTATGGAGGAAGGTGGAGTGGGATCAGGACAAACACTCCCTCTCTCCAGTTGCCCTGTGATCCTCGCTGTGTCGTGGGTCGCCACCCTCTCTCCTACCTCTCCCGTATTCACATTCACATCAGTCCACACACGCTGTTCAGTCAACAGCAGTGCCCATGCCACCACGCCATCCTCAAATTTCTCATCCGTCCGCACATGTTTCATCCTGATTTCTTCTTCCACTGCCCACTCCGTCATATCGCGGAGCCAGTCCGCATAACTGGGGGGCAAAGTACTCATCCACTTTATGCCAATGTGTCTCTTTGCAAGCAATAGGCCTAGTGAAATACATTGGTGGCAAAGCTTCATTTTAGCTGGCATAGGAATCAGACCCAGCAAAATAACACGCGGTGTAATCAGTACCTCCCAACCAGCAGCCTTGTTTATAGTGCCAATATCAGCAACACTCCCCATCCCACATACAGCAATATCATCAGTAAATAAACCACACAACACATTGTTTGTGGAGAAAATTGCTGCAGGTTTATTTGCATAACAAAAATGGCGTAAAGGGCAGCCACAAAGAGGCCGCCAGATGGGCGGGGAGAAGCACTTATATTGCATCCCCCGCCCACCCATTACAGGAAGTGACGAGGCATGCGGACCCTTGGTGGGTCTCTCACAACTGGAATTACTGGTGTGCCCTTATGTGGCACTAAGGCGGCCGCCCTCTTAGGATGGTCCCCTTCGTGGACCACGGGCAGCCAACAGGCTTTCAGTCAGCTCCCCCCAGAAGTGTGTTACTGCAGAGCAGTGCCACACACGTATATGAAATCCGCTGCGGGAGTCCTGCAGCGAGCACACCGACCTGGCCAGGAGGGGTAGATGGTGTGCAGAGTCCTGGGTGAGAGATACGCTTGATGGGAATAATGATATTGTATCAGTTTGAAACGCGGATTGGAGCTCACCGTCCCTACCCCTGCATGGACCCTGTGGGGGTCTCAGCTGGATAGGAATTCTCCAAGGGCGCCCTCCCATTTCGTGTGTGCTGTGGGGGTTATCTTCGGCAAGTCTTCCCATAACGCAGGGTTAGGTGTGAAATTAGCTGACAGCATCCTGTCAGTGAAAGGAGTGTTGTCAGTGTCTGAGAGGGTGATGGTTTGTTTGGGAAAGAGGGCCATATTTATCATGTTGTAGCGGATATCTTCTCATATTGCAAGTATTGTCCACTGCCTAGTGCGAAACACTCTATTGCATCCTCCTGCATGATAGATTGGCCTCCGAGTTATAAGTCGCACAAAAACAGCCCCCATCTTTCCATTTATGAACTGATATTACCTCAGCTATTCTAACAAATGGTATAAGCTCCCACAGTGGCATGTCCTGTGCATACGGGGCCCGCAGCAATACCTTCGTCACTGCGCGGTATCATATACGGCATACCTGCCGTATGAAGAAGGGCATGTCCGACGGCACTTGTGCCCCACACATGAGCAACACACGCAGTGCCCGGGTACCTAGGATCCCTTCAAGAGACCTTTCTCCCAGTTATCCGCTGTATCCAGCCAGTGGACCGTGTGTTGGAGCTGTGCGCCATAAAGTAGAGTTCTATATATCTCCCAGGTCTGTTTCAGCATGTGTAGTCCTCTCCGTTTCCTTTTGTCACCTCAAAGTAAGTCCACGAGCAAGCTATCGAGCTCGGTGAAGTACCGACGGGGAATCTCATAAAGTGTACTTTGCAGTGCATACAGATATCTGGGGAGGACCGCCATTTTGACAAATGCCACTCTTCCCATCAGACACAGCGGAAAGTCCGTCCAGAAGCAGACCGATGCCCGCAGACCCGCCAGCATTCTTACCATGTTGTGATCTAGGAATTTCTGTTTGGTATAGGCCATCTCGACGCCCAGATAACGGACCCCTTTGGATCCCCATGGGAGCCTTACCAATGGGAGTGTCTCCATCCTAACCCCAGCTAGAGTACCCATCCGAAACAGTTGGGATTATTAATGTTTTCTAAGATTCCCAATACCTCTCCAAAGGCCTTCAGAGACTTTAGGAGTATGGGAACAGAGGGCCTGAATAGGATGTTGGGGGTTGGTTCACCGACAGGCTGTTGGTGGCGGTCCAACTGCCAACATCCCTTCGGTCCAACTGCTGCATTACGATGCTGGTGGTCGGATCCTAATCTGTCAGAAACAAGACCGCCGACTCCACCACGATCATAGATACCAATGGGAAAGTGGTTGGAGCAGTGTCCTACAATTGCGGCGGCGCAGAGACAGGCACCGCCTTCGGGGTTACAATATCCATTTCCAACAGCCTTTTCACAGCATCAAAATGATGCCCATTGTGTTCCTTGCTCTGCATATGCATCAGACCGTCGTCGACGTACAATGATACCACGTGGGTGGTCTCACCTACCGGAAACTCCTCCCCAGGGCTCCAATGTCTGACGCATTCTTGGACACTTTAAGCAATTTGGAATGAAAGTAGAATTTTAAAGCACAGTTGCCCAATACATTGTGCAAACAACTAAGGTTCTTACAACTAGTTCTGAAGTAGAACACAGGAAATCCAAATGTTAATGTTCTTCCAGGAGATATAATGCCCATCACAGGAACTACGAGTCACATAGTTCCTGTTAGTTCTAGAGCTTTACTTTTCAGCGGGTAGTATCATCACTTAGGATCGCCTCCTGTAGTACTCGAAATTCCGTATTCTGGGAGAAACAGGGATTTCTACCCAAATCTGGATTTTGAGCAATGCAGTGATTTGGCATGCAGTATTACCACAAGCAGAATTATCATACGTAGTGATAATTATTATCATAGTGACAAAAAACAGCACTGTCAGAATTGTTCAAGGTGCACCTTGAAGGAGAAATAAAATAATCAGGCTTCATGAACTTCAGACAGAGGAATGAATTGCTCATAGGGCAATCTGGTCAGGTGAGCAAGAAGGGAATCCTTTTGCCAGAACTCCAATTTCCATTTTGAAGGTTTACCTCGGGGGAAATCCAAGAGTATACATCATCACGTAAAATTATACAATTACCACTTGATGCCAAGAACCATGACATTGTGGTAAGGTACAATGGCTACCTGCTTGCCATCGAGTGCTGGCTTGCTGTCATGGAAGCAGTTGAACATTGACGAAACAGAGTCATTCGATGTTGAAAGAGTCTATGATGCCGATGTATCACTTGATGTTGAGGCGTACTCAATCGACCTTTTTACACCAGTCGTTGAATTCACAAACTGAAATCAAGAAGGCTGCCTTCCACTTCAGAGCTAGAGCACTCACAAGATTGCTAAACCGGTGGCAGAAATTCTGGATTCTCCTCTTTCAGGCATTCAGTTGTGTCCACAGCCAGGCAGTTCTCCCCCAAGAGGAGAGCTACAACCATTCCGGCACCAGAAGCAAAACCACACTCTACTCCTGATAATACCCTAAGGAAATCCATAAATCCACATTGTTGATCACACTCTCTGTGATGGCATCAACACAGACTTCACTTTTGTCATTCTAGCTGCTTTAGGAGATCTCGTTTGTTGATTATATGCTTCAAGAGTAAGGACGTTTTCCCCGCCTTATTGTTCATGTTCTAGATCAAGTGCCAGAAAATATTCTACAAACATAGCTGATTTGCCTAACGCCAAAATTTCGTCCATTGATGACATGAACTCTTTCAAGAAGTCTTGATCCGAGGCGCCAATGAAGGTAACATTCCTTTGCCATATTTCTACTGCAACTGCTACTGTAATGTTTGAGAAGTAAATCTACAATTATCCAACAAAACCACACCTTGCCCTAGTTCCAGATGGAATTGTTTTTGGTTTCTGTATCAGTGAAAGCTGCTCTATCCAATCTTCAGAAAAAATGCAGACCATGGGAGCAAGGCCCTTTTTAGGTCTCGCCTAGGCAGCGCGCATGCGCTGCCCTAGAAGGACCTTTAGCCATCGGTCTGCTCATTTTCAAGCACACACTCGTGCTTGTGGCGGCATCCACCTTGCGGGAGCGAGCAACGGCGCACCACAAGCACGAGTGCAGTTCTTGAAAATGAGCAGACTGCTGTCCCAAGCGTGTGCGCGTGCACCACTTGCGGGCTCACCTCCCCCTCCCCCTCTCTCTCACAAGCAAGGTTTTGAATTAGCGTGGTCGCTTTCACCATGCTAATTCGAAACAGATGTTAATTAGCGTGTTCGCTGCGCTCGGGGTGCCAGGAGCGGCG
The DNA here is from genome assembly GCF_964204655.1 of Triturus cristatus. NCBI lineage: Eukaryota > Metazoa > Chordata > Amphibia > Caudata > Salamandridae > Triturus > Triturus cristatus. The sequence continues at coordinate 166,201,044 of NC_140595.1, read as the reverse complement.
TGTGACCAGCGCTTGTTTTACCAGCCACCGCTCTCCCTTGCCTTTGATCTTCCTCTTGTTGTTCCTTCCATTCTCTTCTTTCTTCCCTGTCGATCTTTCCCCTCTATTCCTTCTACCGTCCATTCTTGCTTCTACTTCTTCCTTCGTTTTCGCTCGCTTTCATGCTTTATTTCCTTAGTGTTTATTCTGTCACTCCTTTTCTGTTCTCCCTCTAAACCCCTTCCTCCTTTGATCCCTCTCTTCTCTCGTCGCCCCTCCTCTTTTCTTCTCATCTTTTCTTCCTCCTCTTCTTTCTTCCCTCGTCTTCCCCTCTCTTCCTTGCTTCCTCGGTTCCTCTCCGAGTCCAGCCCCCTCTCCCTGGCACCTCCGACCTTTCCCGCTGCCTCCCGACTGCCCTGACAGTTGGGAGCGGGCGCATAGTCGGGCTTGCCACGATTTATGCCGTTGGATATCTGACGTGCAGCATTAAAATATTTGGACTGCAAAACTTTAAAGGGGTGAATGTGTGACTTTTCTGTTGCCCACGTTGTTAACACATTTGAGCGATTAATATTTCTGTAGATGGTGGACTCCTAATTGGCTTGCCAGCAATTAGTGCTAATTTAGCCGAATTGTACTTCTCAGGGTGGCGGAGATTTTTAATAGCCAAGCAGGCAGGCTTTGTTTACACAAATTAAGCCCTTAATTTGAACGTGGGCCTGCTTGCTTCAACCGCTTTGGCAGTCTCTGGAAAGCCCTGCTGAGCGCGGACCGTTCCAGTGCTTCACTCGTTGTGCTAAATAAATGAAGCGCAGGACCCGAGCTCAGTACTTGGAACTCGTTTATCTGTGGCTGTGATCATCCTTTCTTTGTTCACAGATATTTAAAAGCATTGGAATAGCCAATAGGTATCGCCTTTGGGACCTTATAAGTTTTTAGTTATCCAGCACTTATAAGGTCCCAAAGGCGAGACCTATTGGCTATGCCAATGCTTGTCTCCTAAGATATCATCCTCCAAACTAAGCCATTATCTCTCCTGCAAAAAAAGAACCATGGCACGGCATCCCTTCTACTGTTCCTCGTTAGAAGGAGAGCAAACACTGAGACTCTGTGGGGTGGAAAGTCTCTAGAATATGTGCCATGGCGATGAAAGTATAAGTGTTACTGCCCTACTGGGCAGATACAACACACCCTTGCAGGATTTCCAACAGCAGTTTGCTGATGTCTTACCATGGAAGAGACCAGAGGATTTCATGGAGATTTTAAAGGGAGGCATGATGGTCCTCAGTAAAATTATAATTTTTTTGTTTTAGAAACTAGGCTATGGCCACTGCCTGTCATTAAGGGGAACATCTTGGCTTACTACTAGCATCTAACCGGGGAATTCAAAATCTCTCCCACCCAAAAAATACTCTGGTGCACATGAAATTAGGAAATTAATACAATGAAGATGGCTATAGCAATCCTTAGGGGTGTGGGCTAAGTGAAAAAAGAAAGGCCACAAAGAAGCATGACTACAATTGGTGTGACTGCAGCCACTTCCCAAAGAGGATTCAAGCTTTACAATGGCCTCAGATGCAGCAACAACAACAAAGGCCGCTGTATCAACAGCAGGGGTGTTGTTAAAGATGTAAATGTTATTCTCAACCATCTGCAGCTATGGCAAAACATCTGCAGGAGGTAAACAATGACTCCTCACTTCCTCCTCTTGTGTCACCAACTGCGGTGGGGCAGCGGGAGCATTTCAAACCACCGGAAAGAGTATACAAACATCTTTTTTAAATCATTTTTTTCTTATTGCTTCCCATCACACACATTTGCTTTCATTAGCATAAATGTACAGAGCAGAGCCCAAAGAAAATTCATTACAGTCTTACTCTATAAAATCCATGTTATATGACATTACAGCAAATATAAAAAGCAGCAGAATAGCACTCTCATAAATACCACAAATGCATTTAAGTTAATATTACAGATAAAACAAACACAGTAAAAAAGGAGCCCCCATGGCTTTTAAATATCTGAGAATTATCACAGCCTTCTAAAATTGGAACAAAGATCCCCCACAGTTAGCAGGTCTTTCCGAATTGTTTAACCTTCTATCCAGGTGGGAATCGGTGCCCAGATTCTGCATCCCAGACTTCTTTTCTGAGCCCCTTCAAGGTCATGCAAAGAGACCTCCATATTATATATGTTAATGTTAATTGTTTTTGTAGAGCACACACATGCCCAAAAGAGGATCTTGGCGCTGGCTGACTGAGCATAAAAAGATTTCCAAAACAAATTTGTTGGAGGTAAAAAGCCAGATTTTAAGTGGTTTCCTAAAGGACCAGAGGTTAGGTTGGGATTTAATATGCAATGGGAGAGCGTTCCACGCCTTTGCTGCTCATAGAACAAAACCTCTACCCCCATCCCCACCCCAAACTAGTGAGTTCCAAGTTTGGCTGAGGAGGACCTGCGGGAGCAGCAGAGAGTGTACCACCAAAAGTATTTTTTCAAAAAGTCTGGACACGTTCCGTGTAGTGGTTCAAAGACCGTGCACAAAACTTTAAAGCGTATCCTTTGTTTAACTGGAAGCCAGTGTAAATTGGCTATCAAATGAGATTCAGATCGTTGCTTGGGAATATTACCTAACAATCTTGCTGCCATATTCTGTAGCGCCTGTAATGTATTTAGATCTTGGCAGTGGTCGTTGAGATACAGCCCATTGCAATAATCAATTTTTGAGACCACTAGAGCGATGACTACTGTTTTTTTAAGGGGTCTTGGAAGAAAATGCAAAATCTTTTTTGTCATTTTCAAGGTAAAAAAGGCTGCTGATGTGATCACGTTCACTTGGTCATTGTAAGAAAGTAAGAAAAGAACACCTAGGTTTCTTTTATGCCTGGAAGGAGTAGGGAGGGGCCCCAACTCAGAAGGCCACCACTCTGGGGTCCAGAAAGATGGCTGAGCTCCAAACACCATCACCTCTGTTTTAGAGGTGTTCAATTTAAGACAATTGTTTGACATCCAATTTCCTATTGCTCTCAAGCAGGCACAATATTTTTCCGCTGCTGTCCTATCCGCTGTTCCCAGGGAGATAATTATTTGGTTGTCATCAGTATAGGACGTGACTTCAAACTCAAAGGATCTAATGAGATCCGCTAGAGGAGTGACATAAATATTGAACAAGAGTGGACTGAATGAAGACCCTTGTGGAACCCCACAGGGTAGAGAGAAGGAAGGAGTAGAGAATCCCTCTAATCTCACCGTTTGCACTTGTCCAGATAAGAATGAATTGATGAGCTTCCAGTCTCATCCAGTCCCCCCAATCTCGCACAAGCGAGCCATCAGCCGCACATGGTTGACCGTATCGAAGGCTGACGATACGTCAAGCAAAATCTGGGCGGCCCAGCCGCCTCTGTCTAAGGCCTAAACCAAAGGAAATGATGGACGGAGTGTTGAACATTGCAAGCACTCACCCCCAGTCAACTGATCTGGGTTTAATCCATCACCGTTCTTTAGCCCATTCTGCCACCCCAGTTCAGACATGGCCATATGCAAATCAGTCTGACCCTGTGCCTCATGGGAACTGTGCCTGTCTAAGGCCTGCCTGATCTCCTCCATGGCAGTAATGAGAGCAGACTCCGTACTGTGACTGGCACGAAAGCCAAATTTGGAGGCTTCCAGAAGGTTGTTCTGAAAGATATACTCGCTCAGTTGAGAGTTCAAGACATTTTCAAATATTTTGTCCGAGAGTGGAATACAAGAAATGGGACAATAGCTATTAGGGTCATCTGGATTGAATGATGGTTTCTTACTCAGAGGTAGAACAAAAACATTCTTTCAGACTGAAGGGAATAAACCCAAGGTGCATGGTAAATAAATAAATCTGCCAGCTTCAGGCCGAGTACATATATTGCTAACAACCTGGATTCCCAAGCTGCAAAGTTGGGGGGCTCCGGACTTAGGCACTGGGACTAATACATAGCTGAGCAATTGACATAGCTAAAAATAAAAAAAGATGCCCATTGTGGCTCCACTTCGCTGTTACACATGTCATCTTTAACCCCCAAGATCATCAAGGCGGGAGTTACTTGAAACTGTACACCTAATACTGATACGAGGCACCTTTCAATTTCTTGTAAATAAATCCCCAATTCTGGACATTCCAAAAAATGTGGACACTATCTGCAAGCTGAGCCCCACACCTATTGCAATTGCCTACAATACACCTCTCCATTGTGCAACCTTTGCTGGTGTATAATACAAATTAAAAGCTGTCATAAAGTATTGATTTTTCAAGCTAGATGTTAGGAGTATCTTGTTCCCTAGTTCCAATGAATGATAGATATAGGGCCCCTCAACCACTAACCTGATCTTCCATTTGGCATGTTTTTTCTCCAAATCATCTGGCAGTTCATGTACAAATAACTGATAAAGCATACCAATCTTAGATTTGTGTTTTATGGTTTCCACCATAGGAATATGGATCACTGCATTAGAATCCTTCATGCTTTTAAGGAGGAAGTCTTGGAGATGTAGATACTTTAAAAAAATCACCCCTACCCGAGACATACAACTCTTGCAATTCAGCAAAGGAACAGAGTTGGCCCTTTATATATAGGTTCCCCCAAAATGTCACCCCCTTCTACACCCATCTAGATGTCACTTGATCTTAAAACACTATTGGGAGGATTGCTGAAGCCATCATGGAGGTATACACATTTACTTTAGGAATCCCGGCTAAACGCCTAACCTGTAGCCAGTCCCTTTAAGCAGCCTTTAGAACCTTAATTCTGTTTTTTTGTAATAGCTGAGTTCAATAATCTTAGCTAAAATGCTTTCTGCTTCATGCCCCACGATCAGTTAAAAAATCAAAGGGGTATCTGCAGGATTTGTGCCTTCCCAGTTCTCCGTGATCAACATGGCCATGTGTTGTATTATAGAAATCCAATAATAAAGAGTGAAACTCTGGAGTGACCACCCTCCCCAATTCTTTGGCAGAGCCATCCATTTAGCTGCCCGCCTTGGATTCCGATACCGCCACAGAAATCTAGAGCATATTCTGATAGCCATTTTTTATTAATTTCTAATGGGACTGCATTAAAAATATATATAATCTTTGGTAAGATGACCGTTTTCAAAACATTGGGGCATATTCACAAGGACTTATCTCCGATTTATCTCCATTTTAACGCAACAAAAGTGGAGATATATTTAACACCACATTCACAAGCAGGTGCAAACCGCAGTCAAAATCTAATACCACGGTGGACACCACCAACTAACTCTAATGAGATGCAGAGTAGGCGTACCCATGCATAAACACACAAAAAAACAACACCACTTTCACAATGAACTGACAGAACTGCGAAGTGAACCAAAAACTGGCGATATGCTGCGGTGGCCGCAGGTATTTAACACCTACCTCAAGCAGGTGTAAAGAGGGACGCCTACCTGCAGTTGGCTACGGAGCCCCGCACACAACCATACCCAAAGAACAAACGACACCATGGAGCTACTCATCATGCAGCTCGGAGCCCCAACAGGGCCACAACACCCACCTCCACCACCCCATGGACTGCCACCACCCCCAGGACCCGGACCCACCCCCCCCCCCCCCTGGACAACCACAGAGGCAGCGCAGAGTAAGACAGCGAACCTACCAAAGCGCACCTCCCTGACAGACCTAACGCCTGCGGAAGTCATTGCCCACTACAGGCTCAAAAGGACAACCATTCTCTGCATCATGACACACATCGCCCACAGGCTGACGGTACCAACACAGCGGAGAACCAACATCGCACCCCAGACAAAGCTGCTGGCTGTGCTGCACCTGTTGCCCCCTGGGACATTCCAACCAACAACTGCCAGAGTCGGAGGAGTCTCACAGCCAGCCCTATAAAAGTTCATCACACCTGTCCTGGATGCCATCCTCAGCTTCATACCTCAGTACCTTCACTTTCACCAACACTGCTCAGGAACAGCTGGAGACAAAGCAAGGCTTCTACGCCATAGCCGGATTCCCGGCCATGTTGGGGGCAATTGACTGCACACATGTTCCACTTGTGCTCCCTGCGGATACTGCACACCACTACCGCAACAGAAAGCATATGCATTCCATCAATGTGCAGGCAATAGTGGACCACCGGGGACTCTTCACCAATGTCGCCGCCAACTACCCAGGCAGCGTGCAGGATTCCTTCATCTTCTGACAGTCCATCATCACCAGCGCTTCCAGGATGGCACATATGGAACGGGACTGCTCGTTGGTAAGTACCAAATCAACACACCACACATCCCACAGCCAACAACGCACAAAGCCCATCAGTGGGGATGCACACATAACAAAGCCACATTCAACATGTCAGGCTACACGACTACCTACCAGACAAGACTACACCACTCCATGGTCATCCAGGGCTACTCCCTGAGGGCTGGCTTACACTCACCCCACACACAGCCAGCACAGGCATCACTGAGTTGGTGGGCCTGCCATCACATCCTGCTGAACCAAGTATTGACTCTTTTCTCCCTGCACTGTCACAGGTGATCAAGAATAAGCACTCTGCCCTTGGATGATGACACCCCTCCAGGACCCGAACACACCTGCCCAGAGGCAGTACAATGTGGCCCACATACGTGCCAGGGGCATCGTTTAACGCACATTTGGCGTGTTGAAGCCACGTTTCAGGTGCTTGGACTGCACAGGTGGGAAGCTCCTGTACAGCCCGGACGTCGTGTGCAAGATGATCATTGCATGTTGTGTGTTGCACAACATCTGTGTTCGCACCAGGGCCCCATGGATCCCAGTACCAGAGGTACCGAACGATGATGATGGTGATGGGGCAGGTGGGCCACATCCCACTGCAGCTGCGGCAGGAATGGCCCGTAGGAACTACATCATTGACACCTACTTCTTATGAGCACGTCACATTGTCTCGGTCCGTGGCAATCATGGGACAGTGGTAGATGTCCAATTGCACTGCATGTGTGAATTAAACATTTTTGCAAGTTAAAGTTTGGAACTGTGCATTTTCATGTTACATATCCCAGGGGTTACAGATGTGATTTGCTTGGTTGTGCACATTTGCCGGTCCAGTTGTGTCCTGTGTTCAGTTGTGGAGGGGTTGCTGTTTGCACAGGGATGTTGCCAATGTGTGTCACTCCAGCGGCTCCGATTTGACTGCCACTGGTCTCTTTCATGCGGTGTGCCTGTCGGTTCTGTCCTTCCACGGTGCTTGGATGTTGTGGTGTGCATGATGTCCTCTGCAGTTGGCCAGGGTGCATCCGTGGTACTCCGCTGTTGCTGTATTTTGTTCAGTGGCATTTTCCATATGCTGTTCTTGTGCTTGTTCCCACATTGCGCGTGAGTATTGCTGCCCTCGCAATCCTTATCCCTGCTTTCCTCATCGCGGAAGGGCTCATCGCAGGTTTTCTGGTGTTGTGATTTGTGTTTCTATGTCCGTTGGGGTGGTTGTATTGCGGACATTGTCAGCGTTGTCTGGTGGCTTTCGCATGTTAACGCCTTGTTGTGAGTTCCACGTTGACACAGGGTTATTTTACTGCGCTAGGCTGCGATATTGAAAGTTGCATTATGCTACTCATGCGGTAGTTATCACACGTTCTTGTGAATATACCCCTTCGTTTCTACCAAACAGCAACACATGTAAATGATCCATTCTGACTAAGTTAGATTTAATATTAGCAAGAGTGGAACAATATTTGATTCCACTTTCCTATCCACAGTTGATGTAACTTTACCCCTAGGTAGACTGCCTCGAAAACCACCCAGGGGTCCTCAAATCTTATTCCATCTGTACAAATAATATAAGTTTTGCTCTCATTTAACTTGTACCCTGAGCAGAACCCGAACTGATTGGCCAAAGCATCAACCACAGGGAGTGCAGCAGATGGATCGATAGTGAGCCCAGCTACATCATCTGCATACACAAGGGCCTTATATTCCACTTGGCTAACTATCACGGGTTTTATACCTGTGTTATTCTCTAGCTGTCTCCAAAAAGGATCTATATACAGGAGCAAACAGAGGGGAGCATGGATACCCCTATCTAGTGCCCCTTGAAATGGTAATATTTTCAGATTCCAATCCCATTGTCCGAATACTGACCCTAGCTGATCTATACAGAGCCCGATAGCCTGAATAAATTTGTCCTCAAACCCCTTTCAATGTAGAACCATCCACAAAAATTGCCAAAACACACGGTCAAATGCTTTTTTGGCCTCTAATAGAACGAGAACAAATGATGACCTTGTGGCTTGGGCAATATCAAATAAAGTACTAACCCTTCAAACATGATCAACTGTACTTGTTCCATGAATGAAGCCATGTTGACGAGGTCACACCGAGGGAGCAATGACCTTACCTAATCTATTAGCTAACACCTTTGCTTAGATTTTACCATTGCAATTTATTAGAGAAATGTACCTGTATGATCCCGGTAATACAGAGGGTTTCCCTTTTTTCTTAAAAACAACAATACAGTTAAGTTCCCACAAAGTCGGTTATCTCCTCGTTTAAGTCTGCCAGATGGTCCTTAACACACCTCCCTGAATTTCCTTAAAAAAGAGTCTATAAAATTGAACTGGAATATTGTCAGGGCCAGGGGGCTTCCTTGCAGCTAGAGAGCCAACAGCTTCCCACAGCTCTTCCCGTGTTATTGAAGCACCCAAAATGGTTTCATTCTCTTTCCTAACCTTAGATGTTACCACATCCCAAAGAAACTGCATGCAATCATCTTCTGAGGTATCTATCTCTTCAGTATATAACTGTCATAAAACTCCTTGAAGATTCTAATACCTTCCACTGGGGATTTAAACACCTGCCCTGCCTGATTCTTGTATGGCTATTATTTGATTTGCCACTGCTTTCTGCCAGATTCGTTTAGGCAAGAGTTGTCCTGTATTTCCTCTGAATTTATAATACTCTGACATATGTTGCTGAAATTTGGAAGCTATTTCAGACCCAAAGTGCCCATTGATCTTAGATTTTAAAATAGCTATCAACTGCAGGGAATCCTGAACAGTCGCCCCCTAGTAATCTTACTCATGAGACCAACTTCAGCCAATGTTAATTGATCATTTAATAATTTTCTTTTTTGTTGATAGAGAAAAGCTGAGAGTTTCCCCTCTCACCCCCCCTTTAAAGGAGTCCCAAACTGAGCCAAGATCTTTGCATAATGGATCTTGTAGAAGCTTCCTTTCAAACATCCAAAACTTTTATTATTCACAATACCAACATCAGAGACCTCCAAAACGAGGGGATTATGGTCGGACATGGCCCTAGGGTAGCTTTCAATCCCGACCTGTCCTTTCAAGACTATTGAAACAAAAACATTATCTAACCTAACTAACTTATTATGTGGAGAAGAAAAAAAAGTGAATCCTGGATCTGAAGCCCTGAGTTAGCCCAAACATCGATCAGTCCGTAATCACACCCCAGTCGTTTTAAGGCCTTATAAACCACAGGTTTCCTGCCTAACTCATGCTGATTTCCACTAAAGTCAGCATCAATATCCAAATGTATATTCAAATCCTCACATAAAATAAGGGGGTGCAGCCATAATGCTAACTCTTCATTTAAATAATCAAAAACCTTAGCCTCATCGATATTGGATCCATATATTGAACAAGTCGCACCCTGGACATTCCCAATAAAGCCCTCCACAATAACCGACCTGCTGAGTTTATCTTCCTTAATCCGTTTCTCCGGACCCATGTTTTTATTTGATAATATTTCCACACCCCCAGATTTTACCCCTTGGCGAGTACACATGACTACAGATAGACCCAGAACCTTCAGTCAACCCCGCTTGTTCCAAGGGAAATAAGTATTCTGCAGATATACAAGATCTATCTTCCTGTGGTCAATCTATACTAACATCTTATGTTTAAATTTGTTTTTATTGCTGCATCAATAAGCATGCAATATATGGTATGCATTCTGTCAGCATGGCGTCAACATTCAGCCACAGACAGGTCCTCAGCAACTTTTCAATAAACTCCCTCCAATCCCCTACACGTAACCCCCCCTCCCTGGGTGCCCAGCCAAACTGTTGTCTCAACCTCGGTGTTAGTGTGCCAAACTCCCGTAAATGGGACCCCTAGTGGAGTTACTCTGTTGGCGCAGTAAGGTATAGCAAGTTTAAGTACCTAAGGCAAGTCAATTCTGTGAATTCATGGGAAAGCAGTGCGATGAACGTCTGCCAGGTCTCCCTAAATGTATCCTCCTGCTGCCTGATGGTCATCGAGAGCCTCTCCATTCCCAATAAGTGCCAGATGCAGTGTAACCAATTCAGTCGCGACGGTACCCTCTCTGTACCCCAGAGAGCTAAGCTTGATTGATGTGCTGCCCCTAGTGCCAAGACTACGTGTGTGTCCCATTTGGACTTAAGTGGATATGTTAGTTGGTTATGGAGGCCCAGCACTACATTAGAGGGAAATCTGGGGAGTTGGGTGTTAAAATGTGTGTCATTGTCAGACAGAAGCTGTTCCCAGAACTGAGTTAGTTTAGAACATTCCCACAGAATGTGTACCAGTGTCCCCGGGAAGTCTCAGCCCCTCCAGCATCTATCCCTATGCTCTGGATTCCCTTTTTGCAAGCAGACCGGGGTTAAGAACCAATATGTAGTGACTTTCATCGCAGTTTCAATGCTGGATGCATTGGAGGCTGTTTGATGTTGGGTGAGGGGAACAACAGGAGGCCTCTGCGGGTTACCACTGTATCCCAGACCCTCAGAGTAGGTGCAGTGATCGAAGATAAGTAGAGGTTTACAGGGCGGTGGGGTCAGGCCAAGAAGGGAATCTTCTATAAGGCTGTTCCCCTAGCGCTCTATCTATGAACAACCACCCCTTTTCGGATTGAGGACGAGACCACTTGACTAAGTACCTAAGCTGCGAGGCCTGAAAATAATGTAAGAGACCTGGGATTCCCAAACCACCCTCCACTGGTGGCCACTAGCTACGTTTGCGTGTCATCCAAGATAGCCGACCCACCCTTACAAAACATTGAAAAGCGCTCTGCAGGGTCTGTAGCGTCCCCCATGGAGGCCATTAGGGTAGCGTCTGGAATATGTACAAGATCCTCGGGAGGACTGTCACCTTCAGTGCCGCGATCAGGCCCATCCACAAGAGAGAATATGATTGCCACTGTGCTAGTCCGACCTCACCCTCCTGACCAGATCCCGTTAGTTGAGAGTCACCACATCATAAAATGTCGGAGCTAGTTGGATACCCAGGTATGTGATAGAACCTGGCACCAATTGAATTGAATAAGCTCGAGTTTTATACTCCTTTGTATCTGGAGCCACCATGAGGCTCAGGGCCTGTGATTTAGCCAGATTGATCTGAAAACCCAAGACTGTCTGAAAAAGCTGTACCTCCTCCAGGAAACCCGGTAGAGCCTCTTTTGGATCCTCTAAGGAAACTAGGACGTTGTCAGTATATAGTGTAATGAGATGTTCTTCCCACCCCCAAACACACCCCTGTAACCCTTTGGTCATCCCAAACCCTCTGAGCAAACGGTTCCATGTTTAGCGTGAACAGCAGAGGTGAAAGAGGGAACCCCTGCTGCAGACCCCGCCGGATGGGAAAACCATTCGAGCTTCTGCCATTAACCCAAATGGTGGCTCTAGGTCTCCCATAGCCACTGAGTACCCAGGAGCAGAACCGCTCCACTATGCCGAAGTGTCTCAACACCTCAGCCAGCTAAGGCCAGTGAACTCGATCGAACGCTTTTTCAGCGTTGATAAAGAAGAGCATAGTCTCGTGTTGGGAATGATCGGCCTTATCTATTAAGTGTAGGATCCGCCAGGTGTCGTTCCAGACACCAGAGTGTAGGCCCATGATTAGCACCTCTGTTTTGTCTGTGTTGAGTTGTAAGCAGCTGTTCTTCATACATCTGGTGACTGCTTCCATACCTTCTTGAAAGTTATTTGGCGAGGTTGGGTTCATTGGACAGGGAGAGGATGAGTTGGGTGTCGTCTGCATACGATACGATTTTGAGTCCGTGTGAACTGATGATTGAGGCGAAACGGGCCATGTAGACGTTGAACAGGGTTAGGCTGATGGAGGAGCCTTGGGGGACTCCGCAAGTGGTCAGTGTGAGTTCCGAGAAGAAAGGAGGGAGTCTGACCCGTTGTGTTCTGCCAGAGAGGAAGGAGCGGATCCAGTCAAGGGCCTTGATCCAGATTCAGGTTTCGTGGAGTCTGCGGGCTAGAGTGCAATGAGAAACTGTGTCAAAGGCTGCAGAGAGGTCTAGGAGGATGAGGGCCCCAGTCTCTCCTCTGTCGAGGAGGAACGGATGTCGTCTGTTGCAGCGAGAAGGGCAGTTTTGGTGCTATGGTTCTTCCTGAAGGCTGATTGGGAGGAGTCGAGGATGTTGCTATCTTCTATGAAGACATCAAGTTAGTTGTTGACAGCTTTTTCCAAGACTTTTGCCGGGTACGGGTGTAAGGAGATCGGTCTGAAGTTTTTGAGGCCGGTGGGGTCCGCTGAGGATTTATTCAAGAGAGGATTGATTTCCGGCGTGCTTCCAGTCGTCGGGGAAGGAGGCAGTCTCGAAGGAGCAGTTGATGATTTGTTGAAGCTTGGGGGCATTGATGTCTGCGGCTCTGTGGTAGATGTGGTGGGGGAAGGGGTCCATGGGTGCCCCAGAGTGGGTGGTCTTCATAATCTTTAGGGTGTCTTCGATGCTGAGGGCGGTCCAGCTGTCCAGTGTCAGCTGAGTGTGGTTGGGAACGGTGGGAGAGGGTTCCACGTGGAGGTTGTTGTCGTAAAAGTCGTCATAGATGGTTTTGATTTTGAGGTGGAAGAAGGTGCTGAGTCTGTGGCAGAGGTCCTGGGAGGGTGGCATGTCTGTAGTCTCGCTGTTGGGTTTAACAAACTCTTTGATGGTGCCGAAGAGTTCTTTGCTGTTGCGTGCATGGGTGGAGATTCTATACTGGAGTGCTTTCTTTCTTGAGTTTCTGATGAGGTTGGGGTGAGCGGTGGTGGCTGTTTTGAAGTTGTTGAGGTTGGCTGGGGATTTGGAGTGCCTCCATTGCTTTTTTAGGTGTCTGCAGGTGCGTCTAGATTCCCAGAGTTCAGTGGAGAACCAGCTGGCTTTCTTGGTGTGAGAGTTGGAGCTTTTCTTGAGGGGGAAGATGGTGTTGGTGCAGTCTGTGATCCAGTTGTGTAGAGTGCGGGCAGCGGAGGTGGGGCTGTCTGTGGCGGTGGGAGCGGAGTCACTGAGGGCGACGTCGAGCTGGTCGTCAAAGATCTTGGTCCAATTTTTGCGTTGGAGCTGGTGTGGATGTCTGCGGGAGACGTTAGTTTAGAAGGTGAAGTGTATGCAGCGGTGATCCGTCAATGGAAGTTCAGAGGTGTGGCTGAAGGTGATGGAGTTCCCTGCTGTGAAGATGGGGCCGAGGGTGTGTCCTGCTGATTGTGTTGGTTCTGGTGCAATCTGTTTGAGGCTGATGTTGAGGAGGTTGTCCAGGAGGGAGGTGGTGTTGGGGTCTTGGAGGTTGTCGCGGTGGAAGTTGAGGTCTCCCAGCAGGGTGTAGTCGGTGGAAGTGATGGCATGCAGGGTGATGATGTCGGTGATGGAGTCGGAGAAAGGTGTGCGGAGTCCGGGATGTCTGTAGATGAGAGTGCCATGGAGGGTGGTGGACGGGTTGGTCTATATCTTGAAGTGGAGTTGTTCCATCAGATCTGTGGGCCCGTTGGTGTAGGAGTTCAGGTGAAGGTTGGCCTTGTGGGTGATGGCGATGCCTCCCCCAGGGCGGTTGGGGTGACCCTTCTGGATGATTTTGTATCCTTCGGGGATGTCGATTGCGATGTCTGGTCCTGATGCAGCATTTGTCCAGGTTTCGGTGAGGAAAGCTACATCAGGAATGGTGCTGTCTAGGAGGTCCCAGATTTCCGCGGCATGTCTTTGGAGTGAGCGGACGTTGAGGAGGATGCAATGTAGGGTTTCGGGTGTGAAGGAGTTGTTGCTGGAGGGTGGAAGTTGGTCCTCTGTCTCAGCCAAGGTGAAGAGGCGACGGCAGTGTTGGCAGGTGAAAGGTCCGTGGGTGTCGAGGGGTGAGGTGAGCTTACAGTTGTTGTTTTTGCTGGCATTGAGCGCGTAGAGAGCCGAGGAGCAGTAGCGTTGGTGGGTCGGAGGACCAGGGTTCCTGTCGCTGGTCTTGGTTCGGTCACGGACTGGCGCAGATGGGCTTGCCTATGGGGCAACCGCTGCGCACGTCAGTGCAGCGGCTGCCATTAAGTAGGGGGAGGGCGGTTCAGCTAGAGAACGAGAGAGATAATCGGGTGAACGTGCAGGGGGAGGGGCTGTGAGGGCAGCAGCGGCGGGAATAGGAGGTAGAACGGAGCAGAGGAGGAAAGGAATAATAGTAAAAAATAAAGGTCAAAAACAGTGAAGTGCAAGCGAAGGCAAGACAGGCAAAAAAGGCATGACTGACTAATAAACTCAAGATAGGCAAATAAAGGAATGCAAAAACAGCTCTAAACCAGCGAAAGGCAGGGACAATCACGAGGCAGCACCAAGGCACAGGGTCCTCGAACACCAGTCGTGGCAGCAAAAGGAGGCAGGGCACTTGCCGTGGGCCTGCAGGAGGGGGAAAGAGCAGTCTCCTTACCAAGAGGTCAGAGGTCTTGCTCATCCACAAAGCGCAGTGGCCGCCATTAAGTAGGGGTCAGTGGGAGGGAGGGACAGCTGGGAGGCGGGAGCGGGAATCAGGAGGATGCACGGCAGAGAGGCTGCGAGGGCAGCAGCAGCGAGAAAAGGAGGCAGAAGGAGCAGAGGAGCAAACGAATAATAGTAAAAAATAAAGGCCAAAAACAGCGAAGTGCAATCAAAGGGAAGACAGGCAAAAAAAGGCACAACGGGCCAATAAAGGCAAGGTAGGCAAATAAAGGCAGGCAAAAACAGCTCTAAGCCATGGAAAGGCAGGGACAGGCACGAGGCAGCACCAAGGCACAGGGGCCTCGAACACCAGTTGTGGCAGCACAAGGAGGCAGGGCACTTACCTCAGGGCTGCGAGGGGGGGGGAGAGCAGTCTCCTGACCAAGAGTTCAGAGGTGTTGCTCCCCCAGGTGCGCGAGGTGGGCCGCCAAGACTCCTGTGAACAGCTTTGCATCGACATTTAAAAGTGAAATGGGTCGATACGACCTACACTGTCCTGTGTCCTTGTCAGGTTTTGCCAAGACCACCACTGAGGTCTCTATCTTTGAAGAAGGGAGTGAGTGTCGCTGAGTCTACGATTGAATTGAAAACCCTGGTGAGAAGAGGGGCCACAGAGGCACATAAATTGTTATAAAAAGTTGTTGCTAAACTATCTGGGCCTAGCCACTTATGTGGTTTCTACCTAGAGATTTCTGAGATAACCTCTTTGTTCTGAATCGACCTATCTAGGTTTGCCACTTGGTCTGCTGTTAGGTGTGTTACCGTTGCTACTTCCAGATACCTCGAGATGTCCTGGGCAGGAGATCTTGTGCCGAATAAAGTTCTCTGTAAAAGGACCCAAATCTAGCTGCAACCGCCTTGTCTACCTCAACCAGCGTCCATTTCGTCGACAGCAGGGCATTGACCGCGTTGGCCTGGGGCTATACTTTGAGTTTATTCGCCAGCATCCTGCCACATTTTTATTTCCCCCCACATAAACGGAGTGTGAGAGGTGTAAGATGAAGTACTCCGCACTGTCTAGATCCAGCCCTGTCACCTGTTTCCTGGAGGCTTCTAGCTGCCGCCACACTCTGGGCACCCTGGTATGGTGGTGTATGCGCTCAAGAATGATGATGGATTAAACCCAGATCAGTTGACTGGGGGTGAATGCTTGCAATGTTCAACACTCCGTCTATCATCCCCTTTGGTTTTGCTTAGCGCTCAAGTTTCAGCACTTGTTGTTGTAGCTGTGTGCGCTTATCCCGCCTGGCTTTATTGTCTGCCGCTGAGATGGCGATGAATACCCCTCTCAAAATCACTTTCATGGCACTCCAAACCATGGCAATCAGCGCATCAGCAGTTTTGTTGACCAACATGGTGGTCCGTGATCGCCCTCTCAATTTGCTTAACTATCTCCGGTCTACGGAGTAGGGTTTCTCGCAACCGCCAAGTGAGTGGTGTCTGCCCTTGCAGCAGGAGGGTAAGGTCCAACAGGACCACAGAATGATCCGATAGGGAACGGGGATCTATCTCCACAGAGCACGTCACCGTGTGTACCTCGCGAGATCCTAGGAAATAAGCAAGCCTTGCATAAGATTTATGTACATGGGAATAGAAGGTGTAATCCTGTTTCACTGGATGTGCTGCCCACCATGGTCCCGCTGTCCCATCTCCTGCAACCAGAGGGCCCCCCCTGAACTGATAGCACCCACCAACCCCTGCCTTTGTGTCAAACGATCCAGTTCATTTTGGAATACCAGATTCAAATCTTCCCCCAAGACCACCCATACATCCTGTGTAAACATCATGTCCGCCACTGCCCCGTGTAAGAACTAGTTCCGACTCTCATTGGGGGTGATAGAGCGCGATTGTGATCTCCAATTTGTAGGGGTGCATTATAATCACAAGTAGTTTGCACCTGCATATCTTGTCGTGTTTACATTTGGTTATTAGAATGTGTAATGTAATAACGTGTAAAGTGGAGTGATAGGGACATTTTGTGCAACATAGAGATATTGACGTTGTAATTCTGTTCTACATGATGAAGTTTAATGTTCGTTTTGCATAATATTAATGAGAAATTAATTTACTGACATGTAACGCATTGATTTAAACTTGCACAGTAATATTGTTCCTGGATATGCGTGTTGAACGAATATTCATGGTTATTCTTATGTTAGCCGATTTTCTGTAGGCCTCATGTATATTTTTCCCTGGCTCTCATAATTGGAGTATTCGTAAAGTTCATGTGTATGTAGAATCTTTTCTTTCTCACGTTTCTGTTGCAGGTGGAGAAATTCATCCTTGTCAGTTAGAATAATGCTTTTGTTTTAGGAGTTAGGCTTAGGGAGGAGAGGATACATTTGAACAAGTGGTGAGGATAATGTGGGACAGTGTTCTTTCTCACTCGAGAAGGCCTAGGAGTCAAGGTCAACAAGCCAGAGACTGGGAGTATCGAAACTGACTGGAAAATTACTTACGAGGAGGTGTCCAACTGAAAGGGATGATCACGTGATGTGAAGATGGAGGTGTCCTAGAATTTTGATGTTGGAATTAATGACAGTGCCCCGGTGATGGAGTTAGAAGAGGAGATCTGATGGAGGGAGAAGGAGCATCTTATAACAAGCTCTGTAGCTTTATGCTACTTGACCCATTCAACATGAGTGCACTTCTTAGGAAGTCTTCACACGCTGACACCTTTTCCTGAACTTTCCTGGGGAAATGCTAACTAGGGATGTCACGATAGTGGTAGTGTATGGACAAACTAATGCTTTTTACTTACGAACCTCCAATGAAGAATAACCTGTAGGATGGTGCAGCCATTGCCTGCGTCCTGATCCTAGAACTAGTTATCGTTTGTATGTTTCATCATTTAAACTATGCTCGTAGGTTTGGTTTTGTATTAGTTCCAAAGAATTTCTACACCCTCGTTCTGAGGTGTCTGTATATCTAATTGATCTTGGTGTTGTAATACATTTTTCTAAAACGTAGAACCTGGAGTCAATGATCTTTTGAAGTCATGATGATTGAGATTGTGAAACCAAATTGGACAAGATATTGCTCCCCTCTACACTTTTAAGCAGGAACCAACGATCTGTCGCCCAGGGGTTCCCGAGTAAATGTAGGGCGTGGAACCCAGCCTCATCAGTTGGTAGCAATGTCGGATGGTTTCCTCTTGAAGTGAGGGGAGAATCTGGAAAAATCTAGAAAGTAGAGCCCTATGGAGCCTGATCGAGAGCGGAGAACAAAGGACTTTGGCAGAGACCAATGGAGTTTTAGGGTGCGGCGACAACATCGGTGAACGGTGGAGTGAGTATGAATAGGGATGGTGTGTGTTAGATTGCGGTGATGATTTGATAGTGTGATGTCTTGCGGAGTTGGGATGAGAGTAATATGAATGTGGTTTCTGGCCAAGCGCATGCGGTCCATGAGATTTGATTTTGATTTGATGTCAGGCTCGAAGAGTAACCTAAGATCCTGGGATAGATTTGTGGTGTAAAAGACACCGATTTGTTGTAATTGTCTGACCAATGATTTTTTGGGAAGTCATGAAGCGCTGTCAACGACCCGCCTGAGACAGAGAACTTTTGTGTGAGTGGATTTGTGAGAGTCGTGTGGGAAGCCTTGTGTACAGGGGTGGACTATATTGACTCAGGTGGCCAGCGCAGGTTGTGGGTTACGATGCTTGAATGCTCTTGAGTGAATGAATTCTATCGATCTTGAAAATAGGCAGACAGACAATTACTTGTTTATTTAACTGTCTGGTCGTTTCGTGGACAGACACTTACTTGATTTTGGTTTATGTGACTGTCTGGTCGTTTTGTGGGCAGACAGTTACTTGTTTCTATGATTGAGAGTGTGAATGCGTAAGGTGAGGGTGTGAAGGAGGGTGTACTGCTGTGAGTGGGAAGAGTGACATCGGAGTGTGCCGCGCTGCGATAGGTCAGTTGGTGTAATGCCGCACTGGGATTGGTGGGTTGTCAACAGGAAGTTAAAACGAAAACATCTTGTGGGGGAAAGAGTTTTGATTTAGTCATGTGATGCTTTAAAGTATTACAAGATCTCTGTGGGGGAGATAGAAGAGTGGTAACATGAGTGGGTGAGGAAGCACCACCCGAGGATATGCCAGCACATCACTTGGCAACGAATGTAGGACTCCATACTATAGTTTGGCTCCTAAATTGGCATAAGATCACTGAAAAGGAGGGATTTGGTTTTTCCACGTTATGGTTCATTTCGATTGGAGGTGCTATATCAGTTGAGGGGAGTGATGGCTTTGTTGCGAACTCCGCCTAGACCGACACAGTTTGAAACAATAGATGCTTGGATGCGAGCAGCACAGGCGAAGAGCAGGGAAAGAAGTCATGGGAGGATGAAAAAAGCGATGAAGGCATACCAGGATGCGCAATGGGACACACAGTTGAAGAGGTGGAGAGTAGACACCAATGAGGGAGAGCGGTTATACCCACTGTTGGTGAAAGAGGGAATCGCTCGGAACAAGAACGAAGATGATGATAGTGACGCCGATGATAGGTTACTAGCTAGATAGGTTACTAGCAGAGCATCCTCCCCCGTACAATCCGGACGATGGAAGATGGGAATTGGCAAATGCAGCGAACATGGAGAGAATGGGAATACCACAGGCTAACTCTAGTACAAGGGTAGTGGGAAAGATTTCAACAGGAATGGAAGGAACCGGGATGCCAGCAACGGGAAGCATAGTGATGAGCGGATTTAATGCTGCTATGTGGTTACCGGAAGCCCTTAAGGTGCCAGTCACCAGTGGACCTATAGTATCAGTGTATGACCCAAGCCAAGAAGAAAGCAGTAGTCAGCCACAGTCAAAATCGGGAGGAAGTGTTAACTTAGGAGGCAATGTTACCGCAAATGAAAGTGGTTCATATTTGGTGCCTGTAGAAGCTAGTACTCCATTGCCAGCAACCGCGGATCCTTCTAGGGTGCGCATTATGTCTAGCTCAGTATGATTAGTGTCACTGGCGGACTCACGTTCGGAGTTGAGGATGCGAGAAGCTCCAGTTAGAGGGTCTGTGGGGAGGATGTCAGAAGTAGGAGTTGATCAGGGAGTTTCTGGGGATCAGCATGTACCACGGAATACGGCGACAGGAAATCACCACAGGAATCAGAGCAGTGAAAGAGAAGATCAGAGTAGCATGTCAAGTCGGGGAACCATAAAGGCTGCAGTAAAAGCCAAGGTGCTGAATGTAGTTAGGTTAAAGGCCAAAGTGGAAGAGATAATCAGTGAAAGTCTGCCCTTGGAAAGGATAGAACTTTATGAACAGGATAAGCTGTTGTTTGTGGCGAAGAATGTTTCGGGCAAGGCAAGGCGGGCACATGAGAAATTTACAGAATTGGCACAGAAGTATAATGTGGATTTGTCCAAAATGAAAATGTTGCAGGCAAGTCACAGGTTAAATTACAGTGACCAGGAATTGGAAGAGAAAAGAGTCATAGGTATGAAAACACACATTTGAGAACCGGTTATAGGAATAGTTATGCTCGACAAGTGGGAGGAAAGATGGTCAAAGAAGAAGAATGCCAAGAAGGGGATAGGAGATACGCCACCTCCAGGATGAGGGGGGAGGGCAGGAGTTGAGGCTTACCCACTGCAAGAGATACTTCAAAGTTGTGGGGCCATGTTTAAAATATACATGGTAAAGAGGTGATCAGGAAACGATTAATTTGTGTGTGACATATGTTAAATAACTAATGAGGGGGAAAGAAGCGATATAGGCAGTCACATTGCTCTAATCCCAGTCAAAATATATCTGGTGCGTGGCCTCTGCTATGCACAAACGTTATTTTATCGTATTCTGGTGACATAAGCTCTGTTAAAGCATGTAAAATGTGTACATATAATAGCCTTGTCATAAATGTAATTTATGGTGTTAGTAATATTATATATATATGTCATATGCCTCATGTTCATATCAATGTCCTTCTTTATATTGATGTATATATTTTTGCTAAATCAACAGCCCTAAAGAAGTCCATGTATATGGACGAAACGCGTCGGCTGTTTAGTTCTTCCTGATCGCTTTTAATCCTCTGTGAATAAAAAAAGAACTTTAAAGAGCATACTTTTGAACATGAATCTGATTGTTTCCTTGTTTATGTTTGGGTGGTGCACCTTTGCTTTTGTTTGAAATACATGACTTGGCAACTCAAGGTGTTCGGGACAAAGATGAAAAGGATTTGGAAAGATTGGAAGTTGGTTTGCAAGTCTTGGGAAAGGATTTCTCGGTTACATCTTTAAGTCAATTATAATAGTTGTCATTTCTATGATTCTTTTGATTGGCGCGATAAGGGCCTATAAGTGGCATAAGGCAAGACAGGTTGAGAATTTTCTTAGGGAACGGGAGAGGAGAATGGAGAGACTGCAGGACAGTCACTATGAGAATCTCAAGAGCCTAGAAAGGTTTTGACAGGGAAGACTGGCTACAACTTCTGGTTAGGTCAGTTCTTTCTACAGGGAATTGTGATTGATTGTGATGACACTTGTCATCAGAGGGGGCGACTGACAGAGCGTGATTGTGCTCTTCAATTTGTAGGGATGCATTATACTCATGAGTAGTTTGCACCTGCATTTATTTTCTTGTTGTGTTAACATTTGGTTATTAGAATGTGTAATGTAATAACCTATAAAGTGAGGTGATAGGGACATTTTGTGCAACCTAAAGACATTGACGTAATTGTATTCTACATGATGAAGTTTAATGTTCGTTTCGCATACAGCTAATGAGAAATTAATTTACTGACATGTAACACATTGATTTAAACATGCACAGTAATAATGTTCATGTATATGCGTGTTTAACGAAGACTCATGGTGATTCCTATGTTGGCAGATTTTCTGTAGTATTTTTCCCTGGCTCTCATAATTGGAGTGTTCGTAATGTTCATGTGTATGTAGAATCTTTTCTTTCTCACGTTTCTGTTGCCGGTGGAGAAATTCATCCTTGTTAGTTAGATTAACACTTTTGTTTTAGGAGTTAGGCTGAGGGAGGAAAGGATACATTTAAACAAGTGGTGATGATAATGTGGGACAGTGTTTTTTCTCACTTGAGAAGGCCTGGGAGTCAAGGTCAACAAACCAGAGGCTGGGAGTATCGAAACTGACTGGAAAATTACCTACAAAGAGGTTCCAGCTGGAAGGGATGCCCATTTGATGTGAATTTTGATGTTGGAATTTGGGACAGTGCCCCAGGGATGGAGTTAGGAGAGGAGATCTGATCGAGGGAGAAGGAGCATCTTAGAACAAGCTCTGTAGCTTTATGCTACTTGACCCATTCAAAGTGAGTGCACTTCTTAGGAAGTCTTCACATGCTGACCTTTTCCTGAACTTGCCTGGGGAAATGCTAAGTAGGGATGTCACGTTAGTGGTAGTGTAGGGACAGACTAATACCTTTTACTTACAAACCTCCAATGAAGAATAACCCAGACGTGCGTTTGCCGCCCGCGGCGGCCTGATTGAAGATGTGGGGTGGGTTGCTGGCTATTTATGCGGCTGCGTCGGCCACAGGTAAGAGCTGGGGGAGGGGGCCGCCCGCCGCACCTAAAACTCGTGCCGCCTGTGGCCATCTGCCCCCACCGCCCCCCTAGCTATGCCACTGATTGCCTGCGTCCTGATCCTAGAACTAGTTATCCTTTATAGGTTTCATCGTTTAAACTATGCTCGTAGGTTTGGTTTTGAATTAATTCCAATGTATTTCTACACCCTCGTTCTGAGGTGTCTGTATGTCCAATTGTTCTTGGCTTTATAATAAATTTACTAAACGTAGAACCTGGAGTCAGTGATCCTTTGCAGTCATGATTATTGAGATTGTGAAATCAAATTGGACAGATATTTCTCCCCTCTACACTTTTAAGCAGGAACCAACGATCTGTCGCCCAGGGGTTCCAGAGTAAATCCAGGACATGGAACCCGGCCCCATCAGGGGCATAAATGGACCCCAATACAATGGAGTGAAGACCAATGTGGACACAATAACCCAGAAGGCAGCCTTTCATTTCCGCTATCTTTGATCCCACCCTCCTACGAAAGGAACGTGAGACCAACAGCGCCACGCTGGCAGCCTTACTTGGCAATTAGGAAAAGTACTGTTGGGGGAACGCACTGGATTCAGCATATGCCAATCTCTGGATTGTGGGTGCGTCTCCTGTAGGAGACAGCCATCTGTTTGTGAGTATTCCAGATATGAAAGGATGTCCCTCCTCTTGATCCTGTTATTCAGGCCCTTAACATTGAGGGTCAAGACCCTCAAGACTTTCGCAAACAATGCCATGGATGCCTACACTCCTCTTGCTGACCTGTTTTCGGGTCCCCTCCCACTCTCTCTTGACCATTGTAATGCTCCACCTGAACATGTGCAACAGCTGTTGCTTCATGGTAGGTACCCAACAACAACCCCCCAACAAAAACAGTAAACACCCAAACTCCCTAGATCAGAGAAGGAAAGTAAAGATCTATTTCCTGGCTAGTGGTATAGTTTCCATAAGGGGTTGTGGCCAAGTCCTTCACGTTCCCCTCGACCCTCTGCCTCTGGCTGCCCAACTTCCCCGCGAACACCCCCAAAATCAGTGTGCAATGGCTCAAGTGGGATCATTAGTTCCGTGAGCTTCTCCAGTAGGGCCTTCTTCTCCAAGGGTATAACCGCCTGGTCGGCCCGACCCCCTCTCTGCCGGAGGGGGCCCGTCGCCATCTCCATCTGCCCTGTGGTTTATGGCATCCTCTCTGCATCCTCGGTCCCTCCTCTTCCTGCACCTTGATCTGCAGAAATTTGCACACCGCTGTCAGGGAGCCAAATTGATAGAGTTGATCCTGCCAGCGAAAGATCAGTTGAAAGGGGTGCCCCACAGGAATAGGACAGCTTTTTGTCCCGTATGTGACAGGGTGAAACTCCCGCCTCTTCTGGAGGGTAGGGGCCACAAGGTCCTCATATAGATGCATGGTCTGACCCCGAAATGTAATGGATGGCGACATCCGGGCCACCCTAAGGATCCGTTCCTTCAGGGAAAAACTGAGGACACAAGTCAGAATGTCCAGAGATCAGGCTGAGCCAGGGCCCCACTGGCCAACCCTGTGGGTCCTGTATAGTTGAATCTCTGATACCAGCATGTCCCCAAGGATATGAGCAAATAGAGCTAGCTGCCACATAGGTTTCTATGTCATCTCCCTCTGCCTCCCTCGTGGGGCCCCCGTATTTGTATGTTGTTTCGCCAAGAGTAATTTTCCAAGCCCTCTGCATGAACTTGCGAGTCTATTTGTTGGTGGGACAGTTGGATGACGTCTTGCTGCAGTTGTTTAATCTCTTCATCCCGGGAGGTCTCTTGTACCTCCAGGGCATCTACCCTGTCACCAATGTCCGTGATCTCTTTCCGGACCACTTGCAGCTCAATCGTGAGGTCTCTCTTGACTGCTAGGATGTCGTCTCTCAAAGCAGAGAATAATGAATTCAAGTAGGGTCGTGTGACTGGGGCCTCCAGATCCTCCACTACCGGTGAAGTGGCCCTGCCCGTCCCCCCACGAGAATCCCCCTCCAGGAAGCCCGACGGTTTCACCAGCATGTCCTTGATTGAGCTTCCTTTCTTTGCCCTTGCAGATGCCATCCACCCAGGTCTGCCTGCACCCCCTGGGCAGGAACCGGGGTGCTCTGTGCGCAATTCTGAACACACCACACGGGCCCCTCAGACCTGTCGAGCCAGATCCGTCCCACATAGAACAGCCGGCTCAAACCCACTGTGCCGTTGTGCAGCTCGTAATTTCTGTGCAGGTCGGGCCCCCTTCCAAGACTGCCGACCTTCCAAGTGGAGTTCGTAGCTCAAGCCCCCTCAAAACTTCCAGCTAGAGCCTCCACTGGCCCCCACACTGCCATCTCTCTCTTCAGCACTCTGGAGCCATGGGTCTTAACCCAACTGATCAATGGAAGTGAGGGGCCCCACCGCAGATCCTTTCCACCGCCGGGCTCAACAGCACTCACTTACCTTCTTTCGTCTTCCTCAGCCCACCTTCTCTCATGGGGCAGCTGTCAGTCTCTCTAGGCTCCCCGGGCTCGGGGCCCTTCCACATGCTCCCCTTTGTTGAGGCCTCCGAAAGCTCAGGTCATCTCCTGAGGGCCCCTCTCTGCTAGCCACCAGGTCTCTGCCCCAGAGGGGGTCGCGCACCCCAGCAAGCAGTCCGGGCGGTCTCATTGCCTCCCCTTCGCTCCTCTCAATGGACATGCTCCAGTCCACACCTCCTTTAGGCTTCCACTAGGTCACTCAGGCCCGACTCTGTCCCGCTTTCATCTAAAGGCTGTCCGCCCTCTCGCCGCCAAGCTCCCGCGGGCCCTCCTCGTCTCTCCCTATTGAGCGGGGCCAACGATGCACACCAGAGCCCCAGCCACCCCACCACCAGCTGTGGCCTACAGCAAGGGAGGTACCTCGGTTGGCTCGCACCATGGGATCAGGCTGCTCTCATTTGCTCCAGGGCTGCCTCTCTCAGCACGACCCACAGGCCTGTCGGAACCATCGGGTGCTAGGCTCTGCAGTGCTCCTCACCTTGCTCAGGTCAGCGAAGTCCCCAGTCTCCTCCGCAGAGGGCCCCCTTCCATAGATCTCCAGTCACACTACCATGCTGGGCCTCTTGATTGACCAGCTGCCGTCCGCTGCTGACTCCTCCATGCCTTCTTGAAATGGCCGCTCAGGTGCCACCGCAGGTCACAATTGGGAGAGGCTCGCTTCCAGGGCAGCCACACGTCAGCTCCTCACAGCTTACTCTCGTAATGAGGTGGCGACAAGCCTCAACAGCCAGAGCCCAGAACGGCAACAAGGGCTCCTGGCCACCCAGCTCACCAGCATCGGCCGGCACAGAGAGCACTGAAGCCCGCTCCCACCTTGAGTCATGGCGGCCGCTCCGGCTCCTAAATCTCACTGGAGCTGTTCCTGCTTCACCGAAGACCTCCTCTGCTGTCCCCGCTGTCCCCTGCTGCTCTGCCAGTTCTCTGTCCCACTTCAGCTACTCGTTGTGGGGGTCAGCGGAGAAGGCCGGGCCACGCCGGAGTCGGAGGAACCAAGATACACATCCTACTCAATCGCCATCTTGGCCACCATATGCTAACATCTTAAAGGACAAATGAGTGCTGAATATTGTGAATTATGGCTATGCTCTCAAATTCAAAGCTTCTTTACTGGCATTACCTCCAAAAACAACTGAACAATATCATCTAGACAGGCTTCACCAGAAAGTATACATCTTTCTTTAGAAGCATGCTGTGGAAAAAGTTCCTCCTCTCCAAAAGGGAGCAGGGATTTATTCCTGCTGCTTTGTAGTGAAAATGTAACGCCCCAGAAACAAGTTCAGCCCGATTCTAGATCTCTAGATGCAAAGACACGGATATAGAAAGAGAGATTCAGTATGTTAGCGCTCCATCAACTCTACCCTCATCCCGATCTAGGATATTGGGTATTCACAACAGATCTTCAGGACGCCTACTTCCACATTCCTGTTGCATAAATAAACATCAGAGGTACCTGAGATTCTTTGTCGGATACACCCTCTACTAGTTAAAGGTCCTTCCATTCGCTCTGAGGGTAGCATCAAGACCTTTTCCAAAGTGTATAGCAGTGGTTGCATCACGTCTCAGAAGGCTGAAAATATTCCTATATCCTTATTTTGATAACTCGCTGATCAAAGCCTCAACCTGACAGCAAGCTCTTCAGCATTTCCAAATGACAACCTCAACTCGGCAACACCCGGGTTTGCATGTTAATCAGGAAAAGTCAGCATCAACTTATGTTCAACCCATACGCGACCAGGGAGCAGTGTTCAACACAATAAAGGTAAAAGGGTATCCTTGGGAGGAGAGACTATCATTAATCCATCAAAAGTGCCACAATCTTCTTGGGAGGCGCATTTGGAATACAAATTGGAATGTATTTGTTAAACTCTCGTTCACTAACACAAGCAGCTTTGGGGCTAGGAACACCAATTAAGAGATACAAAAAGTAGGTGATAGAAGCATAGTATGGTTCTAAAGCCTTTCTAAAGGGTAGGTGAGATGGATTGGCCTGAATGCCTAAGGGAAAACCATTCCAGAACTTATGGCCAAATGAGGAGAGGGCACAACTCGCAGACCCGGAAGGTTTGATGCATGGGATTGAAAACAGCACTTACGAATTGAAGCACATGCAATTTATTGAGTTGTAGTGGGAGAAGCTTTGACCAAGTGTTGACTTTTCATTGCCACAGAAAACGCTGCATAAAAAAGGCCTGATTACAAGTTACACAGTGGTGGGTTGCCAACTCTGCATGTCGTATTAACATTATCATGCAGTTACAAAGCACCAGTACCATGCAATTATAACTTAGACCTCATGGAACAATGTGAGACTGGTTTTACTAGTTTCAAAACCACAGGGAAATCCCAATTTCGTGGAGTTGAACAAATATAGATGATGGATGCACATTGGGGCCCCTGCAGTAGGTGTGGGGAGAAGGGGGAGAGAAGGCGAAGAAGCTAAGGTCTAGCAGGTGGAGCAATGCTTGCTTCCCCTGCAGAAAAAAGGGGGAAATAGGTTTGATGCACCCAAGGCCTTATACGATTTTACTGGGTGGAATTACTGCTCAGTAAAATTGGGGTTGGAATTCCGAACACCTGTGAAAGCTGGGTGCAGGAACACCAGCCCAATTGGAATCAGAGAGAGCAAATTTCCAAGGGCTAATTCTGCTCTGCCTGACTCATAATGCGGGCCAAAGTGCCTTGAAAGCTATTCTATGTTTCATCAGAAGCCAATGAAGACGGATTCATGCCTGAGTGCATGACTAGCTTGCAAAACAAATGGACGGCAACATTTTGAATTCTTCGAAGCTGGCTCAGAGAGGATTCAGATGGCCTAGGTAAAGAATGTTGCATTAATCAATTGTGAAAAGGAAGCAGACTAATACCTGTGCATGGAGATGATAAGGCAAAAAAAGAAGGATTTTCTATAGAAGTTACAGGTAACAAAAACAAGAGAATTTTAGAACTTTGCCCTTGGAGGGTTAGATGTAAATCAAGATGAAGCTCCAAGGATATGATCGTAAACTGCTGTGGAGGGAGCACTTCCACTAGCTCTATGCCAAAGAGTGTTTTGCCATCAATTGGTGTTATTTCCAATTAGCAAGATGTCAGGATTGAAAAGCCTGCCTTAGGGGGGACCTATAGGTTTTCAGTGCAGTGACCCTAGATATAGGAAAACCTATATCTTTCGTAAGTGGTGCTAGCCCCAATTTACTCAGGCTGCAATGGCAGGCCTGTAGTTACAAACTGAGTGGTCTCCTATGGGTGACATAATATATGCTTCACCCCATGTGGGACCCCAGTGTACCTATGCCCTAGGTACTTAGTACCATATTCTAGGGACTGATAAGTTTACACCAGTGTCCAAACTGGGATGAACCTAAGTATTTACCAATCCAATTTAGGGGAGAAAGCAAAGAGACGGGGGTCCTGATTAGCAGGATCCCAGTCAGACTAGTCAGAAACAGCATTATATCAAGCAAAAAGTGGGGGTAACCATAAAAGCTGATCCTGCTTTCCCACACAACCCCCCCCCCCCAAATGTAAGGAGATGAGACTAACCATGCCCAGTTGAGTCTTCTTTTTCTAAGTGGAAATATCTGGAGAGTCCATCTGCATTGACATGGTTACTCACAGGTCTATGTTCCACTTTATCGTCCATCCCCTGTAGGGAAATGGACCACCTCAAAAGTTTGGGACTTCCTCTCTTCATCCGTTTAAGCAATAAGAGGGGCTTGTGGTCTGTCAGAACAATGAAGTGAGTGCCAAACAGGTATTGCCTCAGCTTCTTCAAGGCCCAGACCACGGCAAAGGCCTCCCTCTCAATGGCTGACCAACGTTTCTCTCTGGGGGTCAACCATCTGCTTATAAAAGCTACTGGTTGATCCTGGCCCTCCGCATTAAGGTGTGATAACACAGCCCCTACCCCTATCTCAGATGCGTCTGTCTGGGAAATGAACGTTTTGGAGTAGTCAGGACTTTGCACGATGGAAGCAGTGCACATGGCCTGCTTCAGGTCCTCAAATGCCTTTTGACAGCTTACTGTCCACTGAACTTTCTTGGGCATTTTCTTTGATGTCAGATCATTCAGGGGAGTCACAATGGACCAATATCCCTTTACAAATCTTCTTTAATACCCAGTCAGGCCCACGAAAGTCTGGGTAGTGAGAGCAACCCAGCCCACAATGGACTAGATTTTGCTCTCCAATGGTTGAACCTGGCCTCCACCTACCAGGTGGCCTAAGTATACAACCTTGCTCTGCCCTATCTGGCACTTGGTGGCCTTGATAGTTAGGCTTGCCTTTTGCAGGGTCTCCAGGACATTTCTTAGGTGGGCCAGATAATCTTCCCAGTTGGAGCTAAAGACAACTATGTCATCTAGATATGCTGCACTATAGGCATCCAGACCTGTTAAGACTTTATTCACCAGCCTCTGAAATGTGGCAGGTGCATTCTTCAGACCAAAGGGCATCACAATAAATTGATAAAGCTCACTAGGGGTTGAGAATGCTGTTTTTGGCTTGGCATCCTCAGCTAGTCTGATTTGCGAGTAGCCAGCTGTCAGGTCAAATGTACACAGAAACTTGGCTGAGGCCAAAGTATCTATGAGTTCATCTGCCCTGGGAATTGGTTGGGCATCAGTTCTAGTGACTACATTGAGACCTCCGTAGTCCACACAAAACATCATCTTTCTTTTTTCACCCTTGGTGTGAGGTTTTGGCACAAGGACTACTGGACTAGCCCGGGGGCTATCTGAGGGCTCAATGACCCCCAACTCTAGCATCTTTTGGACCTCTGTCCTGATGCAATCCCTGACATGGTCAGGCTGTCTGTACATTTTACTCTTAAAAGGCAGACTGTCACCTGTGTCCACTTCATGGGTACACTGGTTGGTTTGACTGGGTGTCAGGGAGAACATATGTCTGTACTGATTGAGTACTTGCCTGCAATCAGTCTGCTGTTGATCAGTAGGGTGGCCTGCCAAGGCTACTCCATCTAATGATCCATCATCAGAGTTCTGAGATAGGAGAACAGGGGAGGGTCACTCTCTTCCTCCTGACCCTCATCAGTTGCCATTATCAAGCCCATGTCCGCCCAGTCAACAAAAGGTTTTAGGCGATTAACATGAAGTACCCTATGGGGAATTCTTGGAGTACCCAGGTCCACCAGGTAAGTGACCTCACCTTTTTGTTCAAGTATAGTGTGGGGGCCACTCCACTTGTGTTGGAGAGCTGCTTGGGCCACAGGCTCCAACACCCGCACTTTCTGGCCTGGCTGATGAACAGTCAAGGCAGCCTTTTGGTCATGCCAAGCTTTTTGAAGTTCTTGGCTGGCCTCCAGTTTTTTTTGCTAGCCTTCTTCATGTACTCAGCCACGTGAGAACGCAGGCCAAGGACATAGTCCACAATGTCTTGTTTAGGATGTTTGAGAGGTTGCTGCCAACCTTCTTTCACCAGAAACAATGGACCCCTAACTGGATGTCCAAACAGAAGCTCAAATGGGCTGCAGCCAACCCCCTTCTGAGGAACCTCTCTGTAGGCAAAGAGAAGGCAGGGTAATAAGACATCCCGTTTTCGCCTAAGCTTTTCTGGGAGCCCCTTGATCATACCCTTTAGGGTCTTGTTGAACCTTTCAACACGCCCATTGAAATGTAGATGGTAGGATGTTGTAAACGTGTAGTTTACTTCACACTCTTTCTACATGGCAGTGATGTAACTAGACATGAAGTTTGTACCTCTGTCTGTTAAGACCTCCTTAGGGAAACCCACTCTGGAAAAGATTCACAGGGGGCCCTGGCCACTACAGGAGCTGTAGTGGTTCTAAGGGGAATGGCCTCTGAGTATCTAATGGCATGGTCCACATCCACTAGCATATAACTGTGCCCAGATGCAGTTGGAGGGTTCAAGGGACCAACATTGTCAATCCCTACCCTCTCAAGGGTAGCCCCAACCACTGGGAGTGGGATTAAGGGGACCTTTGTTGTGCCACCTGGCTTACCACTGGCTTGGCAGGTGGCACAGGAGCGACAAAACTCCTTTGTGTCTTCAGACATATGGGGCCAGTGAAAGTGAGGGACAAGCTTGCCCCCAGGTCTTACTTTGCCCTAAGTGTCCTGCCTGAGGAATATCATGTGCCAGGGAGAGGAGGAAACCTTTGAACTTCTGGGATATTACCAACCTCCTGGTGGCGCTTGGCTTGGGGTCTCTACCCTCAGAGTACAAGAGTCCATCTCCCTATTAGATCCAATGGGACCCACTGATATTCCAAGCTTCCTCAGCAGCAGCTTGCTGTCTGAGGGGTTCAAGAGAGGGGTAGAACTGCTGCTCTAAACTCAAATCTGCTCTAGAAGGCCCCCTGCCCCCAAGAACTCTGCCTGGTCAGGCTCAAGTTCCTCTAGGATAGTTCCTTCACAGGGCTAAGATCATCTCCCTTAGGAGACTGGTCTTCACTGAGTGTTTGTGAGGAGTGCAATTCCTTACCCTTCCTGGTCCATTTTTTCAGGATCCAGTGCTTTGTCAGTAGTGAGCTGTTTGGCCTTAGCCCTGGTGACAACAAACACACTGGCAGAGATGCCCATCATCTCTGCATGAGTCCTGAATTCCACTTCAGCCCAGGTTGAAGTTTCTAGACTATTGCCCAACAAATAATCTACAGGTAGGTCTCGAGATGGTTCCATGTTTAAATATCAATGTTAAAAATATCGATGAAAAAAATATCGACTTCCTATACTTAAACAGGTAAGTACAATAATATCGACTCAAAAATATCGATGTAAAATATAACATAACTTAAATGAAATTAATTAAATAATATTAATATTAACAAAATAAATTAAATTTAATATATATTTTAACTAATTATAACAAATAAACTTAATTTAATAAATAAAAACACAATAAAATGTGTACATATACATATATTTACTTAAATACATTTTAATAACTATTATCTTTATTTAATTTATAAACTTTTTTTAATTATATAAAAATAAAATAAACACATATATCAATAATTTTAAATAAAATGAAATATTCTATATTTAATTAACACATTCAACTATTTAAATAAAATAATACATACATTTATTAAAAAAATACAAACAGTAGTTAAAACGTTGGATAGCAAGGGGGTAAAAATTACTATTGCCACTCCAGTGAGTGCAACAGTAGAAAAAGTGCTGGATAGCGTAGGGGTAAAAATTACTATTCCGACTCCAATGAGTGCAACGTAGGGAAAGTGTAGAAAAGCGGAGGGGTAAAAATTACTATTCTCACTCAAATGAGTGCAACAGTAGGGAAAACGTTGGATAGCGTAAGGGTACAAATTACTATTCCCACTCCAGTGAGTGCAAAAGTAGGGAAAGCGCTGGATAGCGGAGGGGCAAAAATTACTATTCCCTCTCCACTGAGTGCAACAGTAGGGAAAGCACTGGATAGCGGAGGGGTAAATATTACTATTCCCACTACAATGGGTGCAATAGTAGGGAAAGCGTTGGATAGCGTAAGGGTGCAAATTACTATTCCCACTCCAGTGAGTGCAACAGTAGGGAAAGCGCTGGATAGCGGAGGGGTAAAAATTACTATTCCCACTCCTGTGAGTGCAACAGTAGGGAATGCGCTGGATCCCAAAACAATAAAAAAACAAAATCATCAATATTTTTATTAAATTTAATTTCCAACATTAACATAATATATACATTTAACTATATTATTATTAACAAAGATAATAAAAAATTAATTACACATTATTTAAACACTTTAATATCCACAACACACACCTAAAATTAATCACACAATTAAATTTAATAATTACTAATTAATTAATTTATTTATTATTATTTATTAATGAATTAATCAATACAATTTTTATTTCTTATCACCTTTCAAACCATTTACACATATAAACACCACAACACACACCTGAAATTAATTACACAATTACATTTAATAATTACTAATTACTTAATGAAAATTAATTTAAAAATATTTAAAAATTAATAAATAAACAATTAATTACTTACCACCCTTCACACCATTTACACATATCAACAACACAACACACACCTAAAATTAATTAAACAATTAACATAATTAATTATTAAGTGACTAATTAAAATGAATGAACAACTAATGATTAAACTCTTATTAATTAATCAATTAGCACATTAATTATTCAATACATTTTATATAATTAAATTATTTCCCACCCTATTTCCCTATAAACCCACAACCCGCTACGGAACTAAAAACGCAAAATTCTAATTTAAAAAAACAAAATTACCTACTATAAATTATTATTTAAATCTATATAAATAAATTACTTCCCACCCTGTTCCCCTATAAACCCACAACCCGCTACGGAACCAATAACGCAGAATTAAACTTAAAATAAATTAATAACTAGTAAAACAATTGTAAAATGTAAAATGACAAACAATTCTCATTAAAAAAACTGAAATACATAACATTATTAATAAATCGATATTTTAGTAAACTATATTTTTGTAAACGATATTTATTACAACAATATTTTTGTAATCGATATTACTTACCTGTCAGTCGATATTCTTGTCAACTATATTTTTGTTGTCGATATTTCTTCCCAACAATATTTTTGCGGCGATATTTATGTCTCACGATATTTCTCTGTTGATGTTCCTGCTCTGCACCTCTCAAGATACCACAACCTTCTTAGGCCCAGTTACTCCTCCCCAGCTGAGGTTTACAACTGCCAAGGAATGGTCAGTCCTGACATTGCTAGCATTGGTTACTTGGTACATTTGTCCAAGTATGATCTGATCAGGAGACACTTTTCTCTGTCACCAAAGTGACACTGGCCCCTGTGTCCCTGTAAGTCATTGCCTCTTTTCCATTTATCAAAGGCTGTTGTCTGAACTTGCCCAAGTTAGTGGGACTGACTAGTAAATTGGCAAGCTCTATGCCACCATCACAGACTAGAACAGCCTGAGCTGGAGTTCTGAATAAGTCAGAACCAATCTCAGAACCCAAGGTTAACACTACTAATCCCTTGGTTGCTAGATTATCACTTGTACTTGTGCTAGGGGGAGAAGGTGCATTAGGGGAAGTGGTAGTAGTAGTCTCCTTGGTCTTTGGACAATCAGTATCCCTTGTCCAATGGGTCTTCACCTTACAAAGGTAGCACCAAGGTTACTTTTTGCCTTTCTTGGAATTTTGGGACACACCCTCAGATGCAGGTTTTTGGGGCCCTTGAGAAGACTCTTTCTTATCTTTGCCCTTGTCCCCATCCTTATCCTGGTATTTAGAAGAATCTTGCTTTTTCTGGTCATCTCCATTACCATGGTTATTCTGCTTAACCCTGGTTCTGACCCACTTATCTGCCTTTGTTCCCAATTTTCGGGGAGAAGTCAGATCTGAGTCCATCAGGTACTGAGGCAAAAGCCGATTCTGACAATTATTAAGAATGTACTCCCTCATAATCAAATTCTACAATACCTCATAGTCCTATACCTTGCTTCCATGAAGCCAGCTTTTCAGAGCCTTAACAGCACTGTCTACAAAATCCACCCATTCATGGGCCTGTACTTTCTGGGTGTCTGTGAACTTAATCCTATACTGTTCAGTAGTTAAGCCAAACCTATCTATGAAAGCACTCTTCAGTACTGGGTAATTGTCAGCATCTTTTTCTCTAACAGTGAGGAGCTTATCTCTACCTTTGTTAGCCAAGGAGAGCCACAGGATAGCTGCCCACTGCTCATGAGGGACCCTCTGAACTTTACAGGCCCTCTCCAAACCAATGATCCATTTATGGATATCATCCCCCTCCTGATAACTAGGGACTATCCTGCTCAGGCTCCTATTGTCAATAGAAGTTTCTCTGATCCTAGGGACACTGTTGCTGCCACCATGGGACTCTAGTCCCAACTTCTTCCTAGCTTTCTGGACTTCTACTGACTCTTTGTCAAGGGCCAACGGATCTCTCCTGAGCCTTTCTCTCTCAAGTTCAAGCAGTTTGTACTCCCTGTCAAAAGAGCTGCCCCTGTTACTAGATATGGAGGTCCCCATATAATTTCCTGAAGCATTGGATTCTCTAGAGGAGGATCTAGACCTCCTTAGTCTACTTGGACCCTCCCAGGAGGAACAAAGGGTATCTCCTCTGTTCCATCTGCATTATGCCCGGAGGGATCAGAGTTTGGCAGGTTGGACTCATTGGAATCCTCCTACCCATACTAAGAATTGAGATCATCAGGAAGAGCTCCTGATGCTCCCTCTTCAGGAGTATCCCCACCCATATTTTCCTGTTCTTCTGCCCACACAGGAGGACCGTCATCCTTATGCAGCAGCTCTAAGAGCAGCTTAATGGTGGAGTTGCCACCTGTCTTTATCTTTCTGAGACTACACATGGTCTTTAGTTCCTGGAAATTTAGCCCACTGTACTTAGCAGACTGGGGTACACTAGTATCCCCAACTAAAGACATGGCTTTAGGTGTAGGGAGGTGTTGCACCTACTTAACCTAGTGAAAACTAAACTCTCTGAGGTTAGAGAAAGGGTTGTGCTAGACACTTAACTACCCAACCCTAAGTTCACTAGAACCTACCTACTTATTCTTAGATGTATTATATGTGCCTAATATTAGTGATAGTTTTTCAATTAATCCACACCAAGATTATCTGGTAAAACAATGCAGGCTTGAATCCTATCCGCTGCACACCAATGTGAGAAGCTGGCTTGGTATATGCTGTACACTTATGTAAGTGGGCACCTTGCACCAATCCAGACAACCCTTATGGTGATTTTAGTGGGCTTAGACAACCTTAGAAAGCTCTCTAAGCGGTAGCTGTGTAGGGCAGCCTTCAGGCTTATTCCAGAAGGAGTGTAAAACAGCTTATTTTGTCAGAACATAATCTTATAAGTATAGATTAAGTGAG
This sequence comes from Triturus cristatus, assembly GCF_964204655.1. Classification (NCBI taxonomy): domain Eukaryota; kingdom Metazoa; phylum Chordata; class Amphibia; order Caudata; family Salamandridae; genus Triturus; species Triturus cristatus. The sequence goes on along the minus strand of NC_140595.1, from coordinate 166,165,450 downwards.
AAAGAACCCCACAGAGTATTTATAAAAATATCTATTTATTATAAGACACTAACACATACAGATATCTCCTAGCCAGAGATATACACATTGCACACAATACTTTTCGATAGAAACAGGTAAGTAGCACAAAAGACACAGTGGTCATCAGGGTGAGACCAAACCACATTCTAAAGTAGTGCTATGAGAACCACGACTCAAGTCAAGTCTATACCCAGAAGACGTAGAAGTGCCAGGGACCCAAGGAACCACCGAGGTAAGTAACCAGGAGCCCCATGGAGGTCGTGTACAGAGTGGGAACACGACCACAGGATCAATGCAAGTCAATGGGTAAGTCATGGTTGAAATTTTAAAGAAGAAGGACCCTTCCCAGTAGACCCTGAAGAAACCCCATGAAAGACAGAAGGGTGAAGAGCCACCCCACCCGTGGATACCATAGGAACCAGGATACCTACACCAGGGAAGCCGGATGCAGGGGTGTGAAGTGGCGTCGGAAACCACCGACGAACCCAATGGAAGACTTCAGGAATATGCCGCTGCTGGAGAAGGTGAAAGTGTCCGGTGAGAATAGAGTGGCACAAATTCAAATGACTGGTGGAATTCTACGCACGTTTCGGCACACCCAAGGTGCCTTCATCAGAAAGAGGACCACAGTAAAGACAATTGATGAATTTTAAAATGGATAGGAGACCTATAATGATGAACAGTCAATGAGGTCAGTGCGATATATCAAAAGTGATCTCAAATGCACATGACGTTAGAATGCTGGTAATACACAGTGAAATGTAGAAAGCAATGTCCTCTTGTGATTTCAATAAGAATATACTGTATGTCTGATGGACAATAGAAGAAAATAATGCGTCGCCATGACAGGCAAGGAAGTTTAGTGATGTCTATAGATGACCAGATGTCACTTTCTATTTTTCAGGGTTAGATTTGTTGCACTGCAGATGGAAGGGCTAAATTCAATTTTAATTGCTGGTTTCACGAATAATCATTAGTCAAATCGGAGCCTCCGGATATGGGGTTCCTCTTGTCTGCAGGTATGCCTGGGAACTCACCCGAGGTAAGTAACCAGGAGTCCCATGGAGGCCGTGTGCAGAGTGGGAACAGGACCACAGGATCAATGGAAGTCAATGGGTAAGTCACTGTTGACATTTTAAAGAAGAAGGCCCCTTCCCAGTAGACCCTATAGAAACCCCATGAAAGACAGGAGGTTGAAGAGCCACCCCACCCGTGGATACCCTAGGAACCAGGATACCTACACCAGGAAGGCCAGATGCAGAGGTGTGAAGTGGCATTGGAAACCGCTGTCGAACCCAGTGGAAGACTTCAGGAATATGCCGCTGCTGGAGAAGGTGAAAGTGTCCGGTGGAACCCAAAGGTGGATTCAGGAAGAGAAGCACCTGCAAGCTGAGGGGACAGAGTGTATGCCAGCCAGGAGTGACCCGAAGGCACGGGAGATAAATGCCCACCGATGTCGAGTGTTGCAGGGAAGCTGACGGTGACCTTGAAACTGCAGCTGTGCAGACCAGGCAATGTTGTGGACAACCAGGAGCCGGATACAAGCTTTCCCATGTCAGATGTTGAGAGTTGAGAGGTCGGTGTCCGTCGAGAGCACCAGCAAGCCCCTGTCAACTGCAACCAACGTGGAAGTCGAAGAAGGTACAATGTCAGGACCAGCAAGGCCCAGGACACTCACCAACAACAGGGGAGTCAGGGCAGGCCCAGAGAAATCAGGGGAGCCCAAAGAATTCAAGGATGACCCTCAAGAGGACCCACAGGCCGGAGGCACTGGAGTCGCAAGAGGACCTCGAAGAGCTCAACAGAGCTGCAAGCCTGCGGTGCAAGTGATGTGGTGAGGACGAAGATCTTGGTCACAGGAGATGCTTGAGGTTGGGGCTACTTGGAGCCCAAAGATCTTGGGGGAAGGAAGCCAAAAAGCCTTTACAACTGTAAGTTGACGCGGTGCACAAGGGGTTCGGTTTTGGTGGCTCCAACGAGGGATATTGGCCTCAAACTTGGTGAGAGGTCAGAGCAGGCCTCAAGAGATGTGAAAAACTATGACCTGTGTTGCTGAGCCTTTTGAAGTCGGTGGGAGCCCAGGATCAGCAGACCGGTCAGCTTAGTTGCGGTGCCTCAGATGCAGGGAAGTTACTCCTTCACTTCAGGTGTCTTGGATGCCCACAGGCCTTGGAAGGTTCCTGTATGGTGCAAAGGCACGGATTGTGCAGCAGACGAGCAGGGCGACGAAATCAGGAGCAGCAGGAGTCTTACCAGATGCAGCCTTGATGCCCAGAGCGAAGTCCAGAGTGCCCAGTCGGTTGAAGCAGAAGTGGTGTCTGAAATGAATCTTGTCCCACAACGAATCGAGGGACCCACCCTCAGGTAAGCCCTTAAATACCCTAAGGAAAGAGTTGGGACAATTCATAGGCCACCACCTAAGGAGGGGCTGGACAAGGGGGAGGATACTCCCCTGTCCATTGTCCAGTTTTGCGTCAGAGTGGGAGCCAACGGCTCCCTGAACTGGTTTGGACTGAACTATTCATGGAGTGCACCAAGTGTGCTCTGCATACAGACTATGTGGCACTGGCAAGTGTTCCTACCCTGCCCCAATACACTAAAACCTGTCTGGGAAGTGATCACACCTCCCTGTGACAGGATACCTTTTGTTCTGGCTTCCCCTGCCCAAGCTTGGCGCAGCAGCAGGAGGGCAGAAATGTGTCCCTGGCCGGCATCAGCACTAGCTTGCTGTCCCGGTCTGGAAGACTGGTACCGGGACCACAGAGGACATCCCAAAGGAGCTTTACCTGCATGGAATCATACCTTCCACACCGTTAACAGTGTGGGGTATGATTCCAACATATTTGATACCAAACATGACAGGATTCGTTACGGACAGTTTCGAGAGGGTCATAGCGTAATGACTTGGTGCCCCTCTTTATGTTATAGGGCTGTCTCACTTACAGCCCGGGAGAATGTACTCTGTAGGTTGTAGGGGTGTCCTGCTCATGCAGGGGCACCCACACACTTAGAACCAAGCACCCTGCCTTCAGGATTGAAAGGCCTGCCTTAGGGGTGATTTATAGGTTTTAAGTGCAGTGACCTTAGATATAGGGACAACTATATCTCTCATAAGTGGTGCTAGTACTAACTTACACAGGCTGCAATGGCAGGCCTGTAGTTGCAAACTGAGTGGTCTCCCATGGGTGGCATAATACATGCTTCAGCCCATGGGGGACACCTGGTGTACCTATGCCCTAGGTACCTTAGTAGCATATACTAGGGACTCATAAGGTTACACCAGTGTCCAATCTGGGTTGTACCAAAGTACTTACCAAACAATTTAGGAGAGAAAGCACAGAGACTGGGGTCCTGATTACCAGGATCCCAGTCAGACTAGTCAGAAAGAGCATTACATCAAGCAAAAAGTGGGGGTAACCATAATAGAAGATCCTACTTTCCTAAAGATCAAAACAAGAGTTCAGACCCATTGTAGACCTGAGAGTGCTAAACAAATACATACGACATGAAAGGTTCAGAATGGTGGCCCTTCATCAAATCTTTCCACAACTGCATCAAGGAGACTGGATGTGTACGATAGACCTTCAAGATGCATATTTACACATTCCAGTTTCTGTCAAACATCGAAAATCTCTCAGTTTCAAAGTAGGATCTCAACACTATCAGTACAAAGTACTGGCATTTGGCCAAAAATCACCCCACAAACCATTTCAAAATGTATTGCTGTGGTCGCAGCATTCTTAGGAAAACCGAAAATCTTTGCTGATCCTTACTTGGACGATTGGTTGATAAAGAGTTCCTCTCCATCGCAGACAAAGGAGCATTTTCAAATCTGTGTTGAGACTCTCACCAATCTGGGTCTTTGGATCAATTTCAAAAAGTCTATAGCTTGCCCAGAACAAAGATTGCACTATCTAGTGTTCACACTGGACACACAGTCTGCAAGAGTGTGTCCTTCGGATGATATACTATTATCAATTATTCTGTAATGTCGCAATCTTCTACAGCTTCACCATCCATCCACGAGGCAGTTTGCTTCGCTACTGGGGTCCATGGCCTCTTGCATCTTCATAGCACCTCATGCAAGGTTGCATATGAGACCTCTGCAGCAATGCCTAGAAGACCTTTCCAACCGTCGGAAAGACAAGCTATCCCTATCGCAGGTTGCATGTCAGTCTCTCCCATTGTGGTCTCAGCGGAAGAATATGATGGTGGGTGTACCATTCCTTCAGGACCTACCAAGTTAGCCACTAATCACAGATGCCTCCCTTCAGGGATGCAGTGTTCAGATGGTTTTCCTTCAAACTGATGGTGTCTGGCCGGACAAGGAAAAGACATACCACATCAATATGCTGGAATTGAGAGAAGTTAACCTTACTCTAAAATCTTTCTTTCCAGTGATAACAATAAATTCTATCCTTGTTCAGACCAATAACATGAGAACTATACATTACCTGAAAAAAAGGGGAGGAACCCACTCTCGTCCTCTTTCTCTTGAGGCTTAGACCAATTGGAAATGGCTACTAGCCAGGAACTTAACAATAACAGCCATTCATCTGAAAGGTATTCAAAATATGCAAGCCGATTCTCTCACTCATCATTTCCAAGAAAACCATGATTGGATTTTAAATGATGAGGTTTTGCAAGACATAATTCACCAATAGGGGTTTACTCAAATAGACCTATTCGCAGACGCAAACAAGAAAAAGCGCCATGACTACGCATCCAGATTCGCCCAACAAGGGTTGTAGGGGAATGCCCTTTTGATAAGTTGGTCGGTAAAAATTTTCTATGCATTTACACCAACTCCTCTCATTTAAACAGTGATTCTCAAACTATACAAATCCAAAATAAGAATGATACTAATAGCACCAGAATTGCCTCACCAGTGGTGGTTCACGGACCTTCTACATCTGTTAGGGAGGCCTCACAAGAGGTTTCCGTGCAGGCAAGATTTTCTGTTCAAGTTCGGAGGACGGATACTACATCCCAACCTTCCATCACTGAACTTGACAGCATGGCTCCTGATTTCTCCCAATATGGACATTTAGACCTTCCTAAATAATGTATGGACATTCTAAGAGAGGCTAAAAGACCTTCAGAATATCATATGCTTTCAAATAGAAAAGATTTTATTTCTGCTGTCCACAAAATGATCACAATCTAATCTTGTGCCACGAAGATGTACTTACCCCGTATCTTCTCATTTGGCTAAGTGAAGGCCGCAATTTTCCTTCATTAAGGTACACCTTGCGGCCATTGCGGATTACAAGAAACCTCCTTTGCATACATCTTTCTTTCAAATTCCAGTGGTGAATTATTTTCTAGAAGGACTTAGAAAGGTGTTCCCCACAGTTAGGACTTTTCCATGGGAACATAATATTGTCCTTTCAAAATTGATGGGCCCCCTATTTGAACAAATATATAAAGCGTCTTTGCAACATCTCTCATGGAAAGCAGCTTTTCTTGTTGCCATCAGTTCAGCCCATAGGGTAAGTGAAATTCAAGCTCTATGTTCTGAGTGGTGATGAGAACTGATCCAAGCTTCCTTCCAAAGTTAGTTGCAGACTTCCCTATTAATCAGAATATTTCACTACTAACCTTTTTTCCCAATCCTTCAAATCCAGCTGAAAGGTCTTTACACTCGCTTGATATTAAAAGAGTGCTAAAGTTCTACTTGGATCAAACCAAAGTTATAAGAAATCGGATCACCTTTTTGTTGACTATGGTCCGGTGAGAACAGGTTAAACATCCTCTAAACATACTATTTGTAGGTGGATTGTGTTGTGTATACTCCTTTCTTACCAGCTAGCTAAAATATCCTTACCTGTGAGACCTAACAATACTCCACAAGGGCAAAAGCTGCAACAGCAGCTCTATTAAGCAATGTTCTTATTGTCTGGATTCGGATTCTAAAGCAGATACTCAAGTAGGACAGGCTTTTTTGAGGAATCTTTTTGGTTAGTTGTTGGAGCTGCTCTTGTTTTCAAGTCTGCGCTTTATGGGATGGGCTTTCTATTCTATTCATTGCTTATGACTATTGATGAGGATCCCCTGGAAGAGAAGGATAAACTGCTTACCTGTAATCATAGTTCTCTTCCAGGGAATCCTCATCAAATTCATTAGCAACCCATACACCTCCTCGAACGGAAGTCATTGCAGCTCCTAACAAGTTCTGCACCCAGGATTCCTTAGTTTTCTGTAAAAATTACCTGGCTAAACTATCACCTGTGAGTCACGATGGGGTACAGGGGGTGATGTGAGATTCTAAAAGACTCAGTCATAGTTTTTATGTGTTATCTTTTAATGGCAGCCTATTAGTCAACAATGTCTCATATTCCGTTTCCTTTTTTATATAAAAGTTTGTGGAAGACTTAAGACCCCCCATAGTCTTTTTGTATTAATGAAATGAACTTATTGTTTGTGTAATTTTCAAAATAAAAAGTAAATGTAATCTGGCCATTTTGTACTATATATATATTCACTGAAAAAAACAAAGGTTTCACACACGTTATAGTTAGGAATTAGCATTTAAAAAACCTTGCAAATTCACTGAAAAAACCATAGGTTTCACACATGTTATAGTTAGCTGGACATTTCACTCGTGAAAAACCAATGAAATTCCCCCGTTATAGTTAGTTCAGCTAACTATAACTCGCGCCCCCGCAATGCACTGCTGATGACGTCACATATTACATCACTCATGACATGGTCAGTGACATCACTCATGACATCACTGATGACATCTCAAATGACATCACTGATGACATCATCCAGTGAATGTGTATTTTTCTGAAAATTAAATATGTTTTATATATGTATATCTCAAGGACGATGGAAGAATAAATGGGTATATAAGTGTCTAAATGGATGATTTGTTTTTGAAAAATTGATTGTATAACGACTGATTAAGTGTATCTTAGTGAATACATGGCTTAGTGAGTAATGTTTAAATATGTAAATATCTTTATCAGTCTCTCACATTGTGTATAAGTGGCTGCATGGGTTGGTGAGTAGCTACATGGGTGTTTATATAGGTTATTAGTTGTTTTTTTTAGTATCAGTGTGAGTGTGTGTATGGTTCGGTGGGGGGTATTACGTACTGCATAGGTACATGAATGAGTGACTCACTGTTTGTATGTGTTGAAGACAGCATGTCTGCAGGACTGTATGGGTGGATGAGTGTGTGCATGGGTGTGTTAGTGAGTGAATGACTGTCTCAATAGTGTCTCTATGAGTAACTATATATGTTTTAAACTAGTATATGTGACTATTGGTGTATATAACTGAGTATATGTGAGAGTGAGAGATTGAAAGAGTTCCTGTATGAATAAATATGTGTTTCTATAAGTGATTGTTTAAAAGACTAAGTATGTGTAAGTTCCCGTAGAAGTAAGTGTGGTGGTGTGTGTATAAATGTATATGCAAGTAAATGTATGTTTCTTTCTTTATTTTCATGAGTGACTATGTGTGTCAGTAACTCTGTGGATGTGAGGCATTGTGTAACAGGATGTATAGGTGTATGAGTACATATGATGAGTGAGTACATGTATGAGTGACTGTACAGGACTGTTGGTGAATGAGTGGATGTGTATGTGGATCTTAGAATTACTGAAGAGGTTGTTGTAACTGGTATTGGTATGTCCATTTTTTTGAAAATTTTAGTCTCTATTTTTGAATGTTTGTATCAAAGGTTATATTAGGGTGAGAGGAGGTCTGACACTCTGTCACAAGGATGATGTCATCAGTGATGTCATTTGAGATGTCATCAGTGATGTCATGAGTGATGTCACTGACCATGTCATGAGTGATGTAATATGTGACGTCATCAGCAGTGCATTGCGGGGGCGCGAGTTATAGTTAGCTGAACTAACTATAACGGGGGAATTTCATTGGTTTTTCACGAGTGAAATGTCCAGCTAACTATAACATGTGTGAAACCTATGGTTTTTTCAGTGAATTTGCAAGGTTTTTTAAATGCTAATTCCTAACTATAACGTGTGTGAAACCTTTGGTTTTTTCAGTGAATTTGTACGGTTTTTTAAATGCTAATTTTTGAATTATTTTATTAAAAAAAAAATGTTTATATTAAAAATAAAATTCCTATGTATTCATTTATATATTATCTGTATCTTTTTATTTGTTTAGCTTTTTTTAAAAAATTTCAATTAGGATAAAGTTGAACAGTTTTTTTAATTTTTGCAATTAATTTTTCTCCACTTTTTTTTTTTAATATAAATTCTTGGGGTGCGCGCTCTGAGCGCGCTCCTAGTACAATTTCGTAAGTTTTTTATGAATACCGTCGTACGTTATTTACGTACGCATATATACGTCATAGTGCGCGCTGGGAGCGCGCACCCAGTACGTATGCGTACGTACGTACGCATGCGTGCGTGCGTCCTACGCGCTCCATGCGGTTTACTTCCGCATACGCTAAAATTACGCGCAATAACGGTCGCGTATACGCATGTTCAACGTATGCGCGCTACGTACGCGCATATGACGGATGCACATGCGCTCCTACGCGTTCGCGCATACGTAATCACGAGGTGCGCGCTCGGAGCTTGTGCAGTGCACGCACCTCAGGTATATGCATAATAAAACAGCACTTCTTATTGGTTATCATTACTTTCAGTTTCTGATTGTTTCAACACCACACCCAATCCCCTCATGGCAAGTCATGTGATCAAGAATCATCACTTTTGATTGGTTTGAAGTACTTTCAGTTCCAGATTCTTCCCAAACCACACCTACTCCCCTCATTATTAGTTCTGATTCCTTTGGAGAAGGAGCTATTCTGTTGTTGAGAGACAATGGCTGAACAGCAACCATCTTCAGACAGTGACCAGGACACTCTTGAGAGGCAGAGGAACAGGAAGCAGAAAGACAGCTTTATATGGCAGTTTTTCACTTTTCCAGAGGGACAAAAAAAGGTAAATGCACCTAAAGTTACATGTGTACTTTGTCAAAAAGTCTTGTCACGTGGGAATCCTAACAAGAAATATTCTTTTAGCATTCACACTATGTTGAGGCATGTTGACAAAATGCATCCAGTGACTTTTCGTCGAGCTTCTGGAGCAAACCCTCCACCTGCTCTACCGACGACATCTGCAGCAGCTCAGCCGAGCACATCTTCGGCAGCTCAGCCGAGCACTTCTTCTGCAGTGGTGCCTTTGCCTTCTTCCACACCTCGTTTTGGACCACCTTGTTTTGCGAGGTTGTCCACATGCTGCACTGATTGCGGTAAACTTATTTCTGTGTGTGAGACCAGTCTTGATCTCATTCAGAGAAAATTTGATGCCCATGAGTGCAGTAGGCCATAGATGTTTTTTCTTTTTTTTTGTTTTTCTCTTCCTGTTTCCCTCCATTAACTCAATGGCTCTTTTAAGAGCCACTTATAAACTAAACCCCAAAAATTTTTTGGGGGGGATTTTTTTTTGTATTTTTTTTTGGGGTGCGCGCACCCTGCGCGCACCCAAGGTTTTTTTAAAAAATGTTTTTTTTTTTTTTTTAAATTTAATGTACAAAAAGAGGTGAAGAAATGGAAGCATGAAAAGGGAGGACTGAGTAATACTAATATTTTTCACTTATTTTTAAAAAAAAAAAAAAATTTTAGAATTTTTTTTTTTTTAAAGTATTTTGCAAGGGAACAGAATTTTTTTTAAATTTTTTCTTTCCAGTTCTGCAAAAAAAGAAAAAAAGTATTAATATTCAATCATACATTACAAAAAGCATTACATGTTTTTACATATTTTACAAAGCAATTTTTTGCCCTTTTTTTGCTGTTTTCAGAATTTTTTATTTTTCACTTAAAATAGTGAAAACAATTGTATTCATCATTTAACAGCGGGCAAAAAAAAAACAATCTGAAAGATTGCTTAAAAAAAGCCCTAAAACTTTCCTCACTAAAATATACCTTGTTAGAAATATTACATATATATTACAAGTACTTCTCTAGATGAATAAAAATTTTCTAGACAAACCGTCTTTAAACCTTGTCGCAAAAGCACACATGCCAAAATAATTTCTGTCAAAGGAGTCCACAATTGTTTTTATTACTTTTCCTTTAGGCCAAATAGTAATTTTAAAATCCTTTTTAAGTGATATCTTCAATTATAATCCTTTAAAAATACAAAAAATGCTTTGTTCAGATGCAGTTTTTAGTTTTCAAAATTTAGGTTTCAGAAAAATTAAATAAGAATTGGGTAAATCATAAGGCAAACGTTGCTTGAAAATCAATTGGGAATCATTACACAGTGTCCAGCCTTTTTCACATTTAAGATAAACTGTGTAATGCCCAGAAGTTACAGTAGATCCTTCATGAAAAATTATTGCAACTGTAACAAAAGTTTTTCCAGAAATTGATAATTGCTGTCCTGTAAACTTCTTTATTAAAGTTTCCAATTTTGAACCATCAGCTCTACAACGTTGCATCATTAAAATTACATACTGACCATATTTCTGTAAAAATAATGTGGAAAACATGTCTGATTTACATTCAGAACATTCCATGTGGTGATTGGCATCTTTAACTAATTTACTAAAAGTCACTGATTTACTTTGTGGTAATGGTAAAAATATGAACCTTTCTGAATCAACATTACTACTACATGTGTTCATACAGTTTTCACAGCAATGTTCCCATTTGTAAGAGACACCAAATAAGTTTTCTACTTCTACTCCTTCATCTTCTAGTACACTCAAAATATATATTAAGAATTCCTGTGCATCTTGCTGGACATTTTCTTTAAACTGTGTAGAACCACAACATACATCTAAAAGATTTCTAACATCAGAAGCACTTTCTATTTCAGTTTTATCAGTACTCAGCTTCTCAAAAAGGAGACTCAGCAGAGAACACAATCTTTTTCCATGATTTACTATTATCTGTTCTAGCAACTTTTCAAGATAAAATACAACATTCAGCACTACATTTGCATAGCAGTTGACAGCAGAGCTATTTTCAAAATGGCAACCAACAACCTCTTCAACACTGTCCTTTTTCTTTTTCCTTGCTATCACATCACTGTCCTTTTTTTTTTGTTCTGTTCATCCACATTACAGATATTCTCAAATCTCCTTTTCCGACAAACAACATGTTTTTCAATCACAGGATACTGACCTAAATGAGGAGCATAGGTTCTTCTTAATCTATTATACTCCTTTACACAGTTTGTATCAGCACTAACTTTTGAGTCATCAAAGTCTATCATAAATAAACCAGATAATGTTTTCACTCGTGACAAAGCAACATATGCCATACCTTCTTTGAACACAGTAGAACCAATGTTTACAAAAGCACTATCTACAGTCAATCCTTGAGACTTGTGAATAGTTACAGCATATGCTAGAGAAAACGGAAATTGCTTCCTACGCACATATAAGTCTTTCACAAGCATGAAACGAACTGAACAACGACAAATGTCTTTAACTTCTTCTATCTGATCAAATTTTATTTTTAAACATTCAATTCCTTCTTTTTTCTGATAATTAATAAAACCCACAACTCTTCCCATAGCTCCATTCACTAAACCTTTTTCTACATCCAAATTTCTCCTTAAAATCACTCGACAATTCATGCAAACATATAGATTTTTTTCTAATCCAGCTGTTTTGGAAATGTTCTTCTCTAGTGAATCCAATTTATTTTTCAGTTTGCCTGTTAATGTAAAAGTAATTCTTTCATGCTGAATTTTGTCCTCTGCTTCCATTTTCTTAATCTCTTCCTTTTCCAATTTCAAAAGTTCCTCATTGAATATTGAGCATTCATGTAGTGTTGGCATTAAGCAGATTACAGTATTTTTTTCAGCAATGTTCTTGTATATTTTCTCTGCAACTATTTCTTCATTTGGAAATAAATTATGTAGCATCCTACTCTGTAATGCTTCTCTGCCAACTTCTGTAAGTACTCCAATTCTGATATCTTTCAGAATACTTGAATAATCTTCGTCGTGTGCTTGTCTCATATTGGTAGTGAGTTCTTTGTACTCAAAGAATGACCAAATATTCGCATTACCAATGCTTCCTAATGACTTCTTTGTGTCTTCATGTGTCACAGTATTAAACACTGGTTGTCCTTTAACTGGAGTGAGCTGTAAAAGATCTCCAAAAACTATGACGTGTTTACCTCCAAATAACACGTCATAGTCTCTCTTAAGAATTTGTTGCATTCTTAAATGCACAAAGGCAAGCATTACATTTGAAACCATGCTCACCTCATCAATAATGAGAACTTGCATCTTCTTCAACACTCTTGAAACTTCGAGGCATGCTTCTCCAGTTAGCTTGTGGTATTCTATTATGTTCTCATGCTCCACTGGTAACATTAGCAAGCGATGTAAGGTAATTCCTTTTATGTTATAGGCTGCTAACCCAGTTGGAGCAGTTACCACACAAGACAAATTTGAAGCTGTTTTTTGCTGTAGGTAGCTTCTGATGACTTTTATTAAGAAACTTTTACCAGTTCCAGCTTGTCCACTCACATACATCCTGATTGGTTCAAATGATGTGCATGAGCACTCTTTCTTTTCATGTAGTAATCCATGATCAATTTTTTTGGTGACTTCTTCATAAATTTCTTTTTGTTCTTCATTCAGTTGTTGTTCCAGATTTAGTAAGTCGATTGAATCTTCCTGTGCTTGATTCATAGCCATTTCTACTTCAGTCATGGCTACTGCAGCTTCATTTTCTATGATTGGTTGTCCTAGGGGATCTTGACTAAGTGTTCCTGAACTTTGGCTGTCTTGAGAACTGTCTCTAGCTACTTCAGCTGCAATTTTTGCTTCCTGTTCATTTTCTTCATTTAACATTTGGACATAAGTTGTGAAAGTACTGCATTCTATGCTGTCTTTGCTAGCATTAGCTTTGAAATTCTCCCAGTAGTTCGTCCTCTGAACGCCATGGTTTAAACAGCTGTAAAAGAGCCATGTAGTAAAATTCCTTTTTGTCAGTAGTTTCACAACTGAGCTTCCTGTGATTTATCAAACTTCCTTTTGTTTGCTTCACCAAACATCCTTCCTCACCAATGACTTTATATTTTCCATTGTTGATGTCTTCTGTGGCTTTCCGTGAAAAAATGTAGTTCTGCAGCACTTCATAGAGACACATGTTCTCAAGATGATGACTTCTCTTTGGGTAATATGTGTCCAACATGTTTGATTTCAAAATATCTGTACTTTCTGGGTCATTCTCGGCCAAATATTCAATTTCTCCAACAGATTTCAGTACCCGATTTCTCATTCCTGCAAGGCCTAAGCTTACCCAAATTATTCTTCTGGATTTCGAGTAAAGACTTGCAGATGATAACCTATCTGAGCATTCGTAGGATCCAATTTCTCGATGCGATAACATCTTTAAACTGAAACTGTACAGCTTCTTACTGACAGTCTTCTCGTGAGAAATCTCTTCCCACATTTCCTTCAATTCTGTTTTCTCAGATTTAGTGATGTAAGATGTCACATACCGAGCAACAGCAATAGAATTGTCTGCCACATACTGAATATCCATGTTAGCATTCCACATGGATAAAATGACTGGGTTGAAGTCATTTATAAATTTTGACTCTTCTTTTCTTTTTAGGTTGTAGGTATTTTTGGAGATTTTCTGGTTATAGTATGTCGCACAGCTGACATAAAACTGTTGACTCTTCCTTTTGAAAGAACAGGTCTAGGAAATCCAAATCGACACTTTGTGTAGAATTTATCTTTGGTCTTGTACTTCCGTCGACAGTATTTTCCACACCGATGACTTTGGAAACGTAAAACTTGTTCTTTTAACTTTTTCTCTTCTGTGCTTTTAGGTATAGCACATGTTGCATATTCTTCAATGAAAGATAACACTGCTTCATCAGTATCTGTTCCAAACTTTGGGGCATCCTTGATCCACAACAGCATATGAATATGAGGAGCACCTCTTGCCTGGTACTCTTTTCTCCAAAAGAAATCCACTACTTCTCCAAGAGGTGGATTTTTTTTTATTGCAGATGAAGGACATCATAGCCTCAAATCTATGATTGAAATATCTGCAAACATTAACTGGATCCAATGAGCACAGTTCTCCTGCTGTCTTGTATTCAATGTTTTTAATGTTTGAATTTGCCTCTCGTAGAAAATCCAGTAAATCATCCCAAGCGTACTCGGCACAGCTTAGGGTTAGAAACCATGTAGGAGTTCCTAAATTCCGTAACATGCATTTTAATTCACCATGGCGTCGGTACCAATATTCATTTGTCCCACGCTGACAAGCCATCAGATTGATCAGTTGTGTTTCCAAATGATCATCTCGGTGCTGCACTTTCTCCATAAAATCCTTAGCAGACACATTTTGTAAATGTACTCCACTTTTTAAAATGTGATTTACTGCATAAGATAATGCAGACAAGTCGCTTTCAAATAAAAGATGGAACAAATAAGGAATACTTTGACGAAATCTTGGATCTTCTGCATATAATCTTGTAGTCCGATACTCAGAAGCAGGAATCTGTTCTGGGCGTTCATCGTATCGTCCACCTTTTCCTGTAGGAAACAGCTGAGGAAAACATCGAGCTTCCAAGCTCTTCTCCCATACACTCACGGGAGTTCCTTTTGCTTTCTTCATCTGAAACAGATCAATAGTATCTCCCATAACTTCTTTTGAATGAAGAGGATGTATGCTAAAATGTTCATAAATTTCTTCTTCCTTTGACTTGTCCACTTTTTCAATTTGACCAGTTGGTGTTTCTGTGTCTTCTTGTAAATCTTCTTCTTCTTCATCTATATAAATTGATTCATACCATTTATTATTTTTTTTCAAATACAAATTTGCTCTTTGTACTTTTCGTACATCCACCAGCTCCTGCCAAATCTTCTTATTCTTTGTAGGTACACCATTAACCAGAATTACTAATGGTTCAGTTTCCAAAGTATCTGCATCAATAGTTTCCATATTTGTTTTCAAATCCAAGGGCAAATACACCACTCTTCCTTTTAAACCTCTCAGTAAATCAGAAGGAGGTAATTTACCAGTTTTGGGCTCCATACGTACTATGGTCTGGAACGGATGAACACATTGAATGAGTATAGACTCATATGTATTTAATTCAGAAAGTTCGGCAGGAATAGCATCCAATTCTAAATTATTATGTACAGCTCTGGTCGGCATTCTATTTTCTTCTAACTTGTTATAACAGTATTTACAAATACGCTGATCTTCACCCAATTCAAAACAATTTTCAAGAAATATATATGTTGCAAAATCCTTCCACTTATAATTATCTTCATTTTCACTTTTTTTATACAGATCAGCATTCCTTGTTTGGATTTTATAATGACTTCTGCGGCAACAAATACAAGTAATATTTGGTCTTTCATTAGAGGTGATAGTAAATTTTGTCATTTCATCCTCAACATTTTTAGTAATAATGAGTTCTACATTCTGTCCCTCATTTTCCTCATTTACTGTGTCCTTTTCTGCACTTTCTTGTTCTGGACCAAAGTAACAAAACTGAATCTCATCAGTAACCTTCACTACATCTGATACAGATCCACGGAACAGAGCATTATTCAACTCATTCAACTTTACTGCTGGACTTTTAGTCCACATATTTTCATATTTATCATAGACATGTTTTGCCCTTTTTTTGCTGTTTTCAGAATATATTGAATTTCACTGCAAATTGTGAAACCAATTACATTCATCACTTAACAGCGGGCAAAAAAATTAACAATCTGAAAGATTGTTTAAAAAAAGCCCTGAATCTCTTCTCAGTAAAACATACCTTGATAGAAATATAATATATACAATACAAATATCATCTAACAATAAAGACTATTTGCACTAAATAATGTCTGTAAATCTTGTTGCTTAAGCTTATACACCCAAATTACATCTGTCAAAGAAGTCCACAAGAGAAATTTTTACCTTTCCATGAGGCCAAATGGTAATTTTTAAATTGTTTTTGGATGAACTATCCAAAGGTAATCCAATAAAATCGCAAAAAATGATTTGTTCAGAAGTTGCAATTTGTATCTAAAATTTTGGTTTCAGAAAAAATAAATACGAATTTGGTAATTCTGCAGGCAAACGTTGCTTTAAAATCAATTTAGAATCATTACACAGTGTCCAGCCTTTTTCACATTGAAGATAAACTGTGTAATGACCAGAAGTTATCGAAGGTCCATTGTGGAAAATTATTGCAACTGTAACAAAAGTTTTTCCTGAAATTGATAATTGTTTTCCTACAAACTTCTTTATAGAAGTGTCCAATTTTGTTCCATCAGCTCTACAACGTTGCATCATTAAACTTATATACTGTCCATATTTCTTTAGAAATAACGTTGAAAACATGTCTGATTTACATTTAGAACATTCCATGCTGTGATTGGCATCTTTAACTAATTTACTAAAAGTGACTGATTGACTCTCTGGTAATGTTAAATATATGAACCTTTCTGAATCAACATTAGAGCTGCATGTGTAGAAACAGTTTTCACAACTATGTTCCCATTTGTAAGAGACACCAAACAAATTTTCTATTTCTACCCCTTCTTCTTCCAGTACCATAAGAATATACATCAAGAATTCCTGTGCATCTTGCTGGACATTTTGAGAAAACTGTGTACTTCCTGAACATACATCTAAAAGTTTTCTAACATCAGAAGCACTTTCTATTTTAGTTTTATCATTACTCAGCTTCTCAAAAAGAAAACTCAGCAGAGAACAGAATCTTTTTTTATGATTTAGTATTATCTGCTCTTGCAAACGTTCAAGATAAAATACAACATTCAGCACTACATTAGCGTAGCAGTTGACACCAGAGCTATTTTCAAAATGACAACCAACAACCTCTTCGGCATTGTCCTTTTTCTTTTTGCTTGCAATCACATCACTCTCCTTTTGTTTTCTCTTCTGTACATCCTCATTACAGACATTCTCAATTCTCCTTTTCCGACAAACAACACGTTTTTCAAACACAGGATACTAACCTAAATGAAGAGCATAGCTTCTTCTTAATCTATTATACTCCTTTACACAATTTGCATCAGCACTAACTTTTGAGTCATCAAAGTCTATCATGAATAGTCCAGATAATGTTTTCACTCGTGACAAAGCAACATATGCCATACCTTCTTTGAACACAGTTGAACCAATGTTTACAAAAGCACTATCTACAGTTAATCCTTGACATTTGTGAATAGTTACAGCATACGCTAGAGAACACGGAAACTGCTTCCTACGTACATATAAGTCTTTCACAAGCAAGAAACGAACTGAACAACGACAAATGTCTTTAACCTCTTCAATCTGATCAAATATTATTTTTAAAAATTCAATTCCTTCTTTTTTTCTGGTATTTCTCAAAACCCACAACTTTACCCATAGCTCCATTCACTAAACATTTTTCTACATCCAAATTTCTTCTTAAAAATACTCGGCAGTTCATACAAACATAAAGATTTTTTTCTAATCCAGCTGTTTTCGAAATGTTCTTCTCTAGAGCATCCAATTTATTTTTCAGTTTGCCTGTTAATGTAATAGTAATTCCTTCATGCTGAATTTTGTCCACTGCTTCCATTTTCTTAATCTCTTCCTTTTCCAATTTCAAGAGTTCTTCATTGAATATAGAGTATTCATGTAGTGTTGGCATTAAGCAGATTACAGTATTTTTCTCTGCAATTTTCTTGTATAATTTCTCTGCAACTATTTCTTCATTTGGAAATAAATTATGTAGCATCCGACTCTGTAATGCTTCTCTGCCAACTTCTGTAAGTACTCCAATTCTGATATCTTTCAGAATACTTGCATAATCTTCATCATTTGCTTGCCTCATATTGGTAGTGAGTTCTTTGTACTCAAAGAATGACCAAATATTCACATTACCAATACTTCCTAATGACTTCTTTGTATCTTCATGTGTCACAGTATTAAACATGGTTGTCCTTTAACTGGAGTGAGCTGCAGAAGATCCCCAAAAACTATAACATGTTTTCCTCCAAATAACACGTCATAGTCTCTCTTTAGAATTTGCTGCATTCTTAAATGCACAAAGGCAAGCATTAAGTTTGATACCATGCTTACCTTATCAATAATGAGAAGTTGCATTTTCTTCAACACTCTTGAAACTTCGAAGCATGCTTCTCCTGTTAGATTGTGGTATTCTATTTTGTTCTCATGCTCCACTGGTAACATTAGCAAGCGATTTAAGGTAATTCCTTTTATGTTATATGCTGCTAACCCAGTTGGAGCAGTTACAACACAAGACAAAGTTGAATCTGTTTTTTGCTGCAGGTAGCTTCGGATGACTTTAATTAAGAACATTTTTCCAGTTCCTGCTTGTCCACTCACATACATCCTGATTGGTTCAAATGATGCACATGAGCACTCTTTCTTTTCATGTAGTAATCCATGATCAATTTTTTTTGTGACTTCTTCATAAATTTGTTTTTGTTCTTCATTCAGTTGCTGTTCCAAATATGTTAAGTCTACTAAATCTTCCTGAGCTTGATTCATAGCTGTTTCCACTTCAGCCATTGCTATTGCAGCTTCATTTTCTACGATTGGTTGTCCTAGGGGATCTTGACTGAGTGTTCCAGAACTTTGGCTGTCTTGAGAACTGTCTCTAGCTACTTCAGCTGCAATTGTCACTTCCTGTTCAATTTCTTCATTTAACATTTGCACATAATTTGTGAAAGTACTGCATTCAATCGTATCTTTACATGCATTAAAAGAATCTTCATAGCTGAGAAAATCTCCAAGTAATTCATCCTCTGAACGCCATGGTTTAAACAGCTGTAAAAGTGCTAAGTAGTAAAATTCCTTTTTGTCACTAGTGTCGCAACTCAGCTTCCTGTGATTAATCAAGCTTCCTTTTATTTGCTTCACCAAACATCCTTCTTCACCAATGACTTTATATTTTCCATTGTTGATGTCTTCTGTGGCTTTCCGTGTATAAATGTAGTTCTGCAGCACTTTATAGAGACACATGTTATCAAGATGATGACTTCTTTTTGGGTAATACTTGTCCAACATGTTTGATTTCAAAATATCTGTACTTTCCGGGTCATTCTCTGCCAAATATTCAATTTCTCCAACAGATTTCAGTACCCGATTTTGCATTCCTGCAAGGCCTAAACTTACCCAAATTATTCTTCTGGATTTGGAGTACAGACTTGCAGATGATAACCTATCTGAGCATTCGTAGGATCCAATTTCTCGATGCGATAACATCTTTAAACTGAAACTGTATAGCTTTTTACTGACAGTCTTCTCGTGAGAAATCTCTTCCCACATTTCTTTCAATTCCGTTTTCTCAGATTTAGTGATGTAAGATGTGACATACCGAGCAACAGCAATAGAATTGTCAGCAACATACTGAATATCCATGTTAGCATTCCACATAGATAAAATAACTGGATTGTAGTCATTTATATATTTTGACTCTTCTTTTCTTCTTAGGTTGTAGGTATTTTTCGGCGATTTTCTTGTAATAGTATGTCGCACAGCTGACATAAAACTGTTGACTCTTCCTTTTGAAAGAACAGGTCGTGGAAATCCAAAACGACATTTTGTGTAGAATTTATCTTTACTCTTATACTTTCTTCGACAGTATTTTCCACACTGATGACTTTGGAAACGTAAAACTTGCTCTTTTAAGTTTTTCTCTTTTGTGCTTTTAGGTATAGCACATGTTGCATATCCTTCGATGAAACTTAAAACTGCATCATCAGAATCTGTTCCAAATTTTGGGGCATCCTTGATCCACAACAGCATATGAATATGAGGAGCACCTCTTGCTTGGTACTCTTTTCTCCAAAAGAAATCCACAACTTCTCCAAGAGGTGGATTTTTTTTATTGCAGATGAAGGACATCATAGCCTTAAATCTATGATTGAAATATCTGCAAACATTAACCGGATCCAATGAGCACAATTCTCCTGCTGTCTTGTATTGGACGTTTTCAATATTTGAATTTGCCTCTCGAAGAAAATCCAGTAAATCATCCCAAGCGTACTCGGCACAGCTTAGGGTAAGGAACCATGTAGGAGTTCCTAAATTCCGTAACATACACTTCAATTCTCCATGCCGTCGGTACCAATATTCATTAGTCCCACGCTGACAAGCCATCAGATTAATCAATTGAGATTCCAAATGATCATCTCGCTGTTGCACTTTGTTCACAAAATCCTTTGCAGATACATTACGTAGATGTACTCCACTCTTCAAAATGTGATTTACTGCATAAGATAGTGCTGACAAGTCACTTTCAAATAAAAGATGGAATAAATAAGGAATACTTTGACGAAATCTTGGATCTTCTGCATATAATCTTGTAGTCCGATACTCAGAAGCAGGAATCTGTACTGGACGTTCATCATATCGTCCACCTTTTCCTGTAGGAAACAGCTGTGGAAAACAACGAGCTTCCAAGCTCTCCTCCCATACACTCACGGGAGTTCCTTGTGCTTTTTTCATCTGGAACAGATCAATAGTGTTTGCCATAACTTCTTTTGAATGAAGAGGATGTATGCTGAAATGTTCATAAATTTCTTCTTCTTTTGACTTATCCACTTTTTCAATTTGCCCAGCTGGTATTCCTGAGTCTGGTAGTAAAACCTCTTCATCTTCATCCATATACATTGTTTCATACCATTTATTATTTTTTTTCAAATATATATTTGCTCTTTGTACTTTTCGTACATCTACCAGCACCTGCCAAATTTTCTTGTTCTTTGTTGGTACTCCATTAAACAAAATTACTAATGGTTCAGTTTCCAATCTATCTACATCAATAGTTTCCATATTTTTTTTCAAATCCAATGGCAAATAAACAACTCTTCCTTTTAAACCTCTTTGTAAATCCGAAGGAGGTAATTTGCCTGTTTTTGGCTCCATACGAACTATAGTCTGAAAAGGATGGACACATTGAATGAGTATAGACTCATACGCATTTAAATCACTAAGTTCTGCAGGAATTTCAACCAATTCTAAATTATTATGTACAGCTCTTGCTGGCATTTTATTTTCTTCTAACTTGTTATAACAGTATTTACAAATACGGTGATATTCACCCAAATCAAAACAATTTTCCAGAAATAAATATGTAGCAAAATCCAACCACTTAGTATTATTTTCTTTTTCACTTTTTTTATAGAGATCAACATACCTTGTTTGACTTTTATAATGGTTTCTCCGGCAACAAATACAAGTAATATTTGGCCTTTCATTAGAGATGATAGTAAATTTTGTCATTTGATCTTCAAAATTTTTACTAACAGTGGGTTTTACATTCTCTTCCACATTTTCTTCAATTACTGTGTCATTATCTGCACTTTCTTGTTCCGGACCAAAGTAACAAAACTGAATTTCATCAGTAACCTTCTCTACATCTGATACAGATCCACGGAACAGAGCCCTATTCAACTCATTTAACTTTAGTGCTGGACTTCTAGCAAAATACAATCTTCTCACAAATTTTCTCATTTCAGTATGATGAACTGCCAGCATCCTAAAATGGTGAAAAACACTTTGGCAAACTTTCCTAGAAAGACAAGCCAGAGAATGTCCTTGCAAACCAGTATTCTCTCTCACTCTGCATGGATCTAGTCTTTGAAGCACCTTAATCTTCTGTTTAACACTCTTTTTTCTATATTCTCTTAGAAAGTCACGTAATTTATCAATAGATTCCTGGCGCACAGTGCAAATACTACTATAATTCCAAGTGTACACTGGGGCTTTAGGACGTCTCCCCATAACCTCATCAGCCAACACTTGTTCCTCATCTCTCGGAACCATTTTCTCCTTTTCCATTATGCAACCATATTTCACTTCATAAGCACGACCTCTGGTGTCAACTGCATGCAGCAAACTATTACTTTGAAGATAACTCTCTTCATTAAAAAATGGTTCAGTACTTGAACTATGCATCCATTCTCCTAAAAACACTTTACACAAGTTATTTCTTTTCACTACTCTTTTCGTTTTGCTTTGTGACTTCATTACATTAACCATTTTATCTAATGTACGGATCCTGTTCAAAATTAAAATGAATAGTTTTCGTTTTAAATCTAAAGCCTTAGCTACAATTGTTTCAATATCTTTTTTTCGCTTATAAAATTTCGCTTTCTTCTTATATTTTTTCACATCCTTTAGCAAATTGGACATCACTCTTCTCTGAAACATTTTTCTACGAATGTCTTTAAATGCTGTTTTTCTTTTTAAGTCAATCTTTATTGCTTCTAATTGTACATTAGCATTTTGAAATTTCTCACTTTTATCCTGTTGTTTTCTACTTGAAACTCTATTTGCAGTGGGAACCTTTTTCAAATTTGTTCTTTTTTTGAAGATATTTTTTAAAAAATCCTTGGTTTGCTTACCAGAAGACTTTTTCTTTTT
The DNA here is from genome assembly GCF_964204655.1 of Triturus cristatus. Classification (NCBI taxonomy): domain Eukaryota; kingdom Metazoa; phylum Chordata; class Amphibia; order Caudata; family Salamandridae; genus Triturus; species Triturus cristatus. The sequence goes on along the minus strand of NC_140595.1, from coordinate 166,143,061 downwards.
TCCAACATGAGGATCTTCAACTAATTTGGGTCCTCCAGTTGTCTTCAAATATAAATGTTTTTTCTGTTCTTTTCTCTTCCTTGATTTTATAGGCATCTTTAACTTATTTCAATATTGTTCAGCAATACCTGAAAGAAACTAAAAAAAAATACCTTTATGTAATTTAAATGTATTACTACATTTTTTTTGTGCTTTTCAAATCTTATAAAACTATTTACCCCTTTCCTACAAGTGAAAAACACAATGAAACCATCACGAATTAAAGCTTCCCCTTTCCTACAAATCTAATTCTAAAAGAGCCACAATACCACAAATTAAAACTCAGACAACAATTCCTGTGTGCGCACAGACTCATGTTGTGATTCTATGCAAAAATGAAATTTGATTTGCAATTTGAAACCACACTTACTATTGTGGTAGAGCAAGTGATAATTACTCTAACAGTCTGACACATTTTCATTATTTCTTTCAGAAACACAAAACAGCACTTGCCCAAACTGCTATTTGAGAGCATAGACATGTGCAATCTGAATGACATACTACACTCTAGCAAAGGAAATGAGCCTTGGTGAGGGTAAATGTATTAGCGTTACTCACTGCTATCTGAAACACCACACAGCTCTGAATAGTAAGCTTCACTGTACATGAGAAACAGCTTGCTCTCTGCTAAGAGTGTGCTTCTGGAGACTGTCTACTATCAGGTGCAAAAGAGATCTGCATGGACGCTTGCATAACTGCATAAACATTGCAGACATATATGTAACACTACATGTGTATTAAGAGTTAATTGGACTTGAGGAAATGAGCCTTGGTGACGTTGAATGTGTTTGCGTTACACACTGCTATCTGAAACACAACACAGAGCTGAGTATTACGCATGGGAGTGTAGGAGAAGCTGCTGCATGTGTGCAAAGAGTGTGTTTCTGGAGACTGTGTATTGTCAGGTGCAAGAGAGATCTGCATGGAGACTTCCACAACTGCATGAAGACTGCAGATATGTGTGTAAGAGTACATGTGTGGTAAGGGTTAATTGGAGTTTTGAACATGTAGGAACTACCTGACCCATTACAAGATTGGAAGGAAAATCTACACTCTTGATTTCAAATGTGTTAGCATTTGCCTCTCATTTGTGAGATTCTGATTTCTGCTGAGTGCTAACCATCACAGTTGAAGAAAAAAAGCTGGCCCTTTCCTGAAAGTGCAAGTTTTACAGAACAACAGCAACACAAATTAAATCTCTGACAACAATTCCTGTGTGCACACAGACTCATGGTGTGATTCTAGGCAGAAAGCGATATTTTCTTTGGCAATTTGAAAGCACATTTAGTACTGTGGTGGAGCAAGTGATAATTACTGTGACAGCCTGACACATTTTTCATATATTTTAGACAAGCAGAAAAGAGCACATGTCCTAACAGCTCCTTGAGACCATGACCATGTGTTACAAAAAACAAGCTGCCCCTTTCCTGCGAGTGCAAGTCTAACAGAGCAAGAGCAACACAAATTAAATCTCTGAGAAGAATTCCTGTGTGCACACTGTCTCATGGTGTGATTCTAGGCACAAAACAGTATTCCTGGGTGATACCAGTACACCTTAACTTATGGTGAAGACATACTCCATAATATATAACATGTTCAAGGCACTTAAATATCTTCCTTAACATAAAATGTAAAACACAACTTTTAAAGTGGAAGGAAAATGTACCATGCTATTTACAAATGTGTGTGCATTTGCCTCTCATTTGTGAGAAAGTGATTTTTACTGAATGCTAACCATCACACTTCAAGAAAACAAACTGACCCTTTCCTGCGAGTGCAAGACTAACAGAGCAAGAGCAACACAAATTGAATCTCTGACAACAATTCCTGTGTGCACACACACTCATGGTGTGATTCTAGGCAGAAACCGAAATTTAATTTGCAATTTGAAAGCACACTTACTACTGTGGTAGAGCAAGTGATAATTACTCTAACAGTCTGACACATTTTCATTTTATTTTTCAGAGACAGAAAATAGCACATGCCCAAACAGCTTTTTTATGCTGAATACAAACCATCACAGTTCCAAAAAACAAGCTGCCCCTTTCCTGCGAGTGCAAGTCTAACAGAGCAAGAGCAACACAAATTAAATCTCTGATAACAATTCCTGTGTGCACACTGTCTCATGGTGTGATTCTAGGCAGAAAACAGTATTCCTCGGTGATACCACTACACCTTTATTTTTGGTGACGACATACTCCATAATATATAACATGTTCAAGGCACTTAAATATCTTCCTTAACATAAAATGTAAAACACAACTTTTAAAGTGGAAGGAAAATGTACCATGCTATTTTCAAATGTGTTTGCATTTGCCTCTCATTTGTGAGTAACTGATTTCTGCTGAATGCTAACCATCACACTTTAATAAAACAAACTGCCCCTTTTCTGCGAGTGCAAGGCTAACAGAACAATAGCAACACAAATTAAATCTCTGACAACAAATCCTGTGTGCAGACAGACTCATGATGTGATTCTAGGCACAAAACAGTATTCCTCAGTGATACCAGTACACCTTAACTTACAGTGAAGACATACTCCATAATATCTTACAAGTTCAAGACAGTTAAATATCTCCTAAAACACAAAATGTAAAACACAACTTTAAAAGAAGAATGACAATCCTAATTTTTATATCAAAAATCACCACATACATCCCCTCTCAAACTCATAACTCACCTTTAAAATTAGTTAGTTGAGAAAGAAATGTGGCACTCAAACAGCAGATTATCAGAGCCAGAATCTCAGAGCTGTACACCTCTCTCCTCTCACCACAACCAGTAAATGGCAATGTTTCCCTCTCTTTTTTCACACATATACATGTTAATGTAAAATCACAGTCCTTCCCACATTTTTTCAAATGGAATCACACATTTCTATTGGTTGCAACTTTCAACCCCTTTCCAAATCATCCATTCCCCCAACATGACTTCTGCCTGCTACCATAGCAACAGGTCATGGAACACTGGTGTGAGCAGAGAGGTCAGAAGTTCAGCACACAATGTTTCAAATCCAAAGAGCAAGAGTGCTTGACTTTTCAAACCCAACAGCAAATCCAAAGTAATGTTCAGTGGGAACACATTTTTCTGTACCAATCCAAAACATGCTTTTAAGAATGTAAACATACAGCGTAGTTTTAACTGTAAAATGGTTTGAATCAGCCAATGAGTTCTTTTTATTAAAAAAAAGTATGTATGCCTCCATTTTTCAACTGTCTTTCTTTTCATATTGCCATTCTACTGAAAGACACCTCCTGAGTGCATCCTGTTCTCCTTGAAAGATGTTCACAGTGTGGATTGTAGGTCATAGCTATGTCTTCTGGAGTGAAAAATTTGCAGCAAAAAGAGGTATTGTAAAAGATCTTGCTTTGCCAAATGTAGACATTAAATGGATTGGTCAGAGAGGGTTAAAGTGGCACCAATTAATGCCTTTGGTGAAAACCTTTCTACATCTCCCACAGCCTAACCTTATTATTGTGCACTGTGGTGGAAATGACCTAGGCACTTTAACTGGGGTAGGTCTGGAAATGCTTGTTAAGGACACCTTAACAAAAAAAAAAGTATTTTTTACACTTCTTGGTCCTTCTTGGACCCCCTGACAAACGCTAGGGGGTCTGCAACTCTCTACCTTGCCCCCTTTTCACGTTCTCCCCCTTTGATTTTTAGTGTGAGACACACAAAATGGCGGCCGACACTTCCTGATTTCGACCGACTGGAATGTTTACTGTCATGTAACCACCAATCAGAATTAAGCTCGCGCACGGCAGCGTACGCGTACGGTAAGCTTACCGTACGCGTACGGTGCGCGCTTATAGATATATATGTACTTTTAACTAAAATGTTCTCAGGAACTACTGAACAGATTGACTCCAGATATTCAAAAGGCACATCCCTGACCTGAGGACTACCTCTCTGCCAAATTTCAAGTAATTCTGTTCAGCCGTTCGGGCTGTACCTTGGACTAAAGGTCCCTATGGAAAAATGCATGGGGAAAACGCGTTTTGGGACCCCCCTTTTTTCTCGGCCCCCGCTTGACGAATCACCCCGAGACTTTCAGGGTAGGAGCAGAGCGGAGCGCCCCACCTATTTTGAAAAATTCGCTAGGATTCGTCAACCGGCGCCAAAGTTATTCAAAATAGAATTTTCAGATTTCCTATGGAAACACGGTCCTAACTATAACTATCTACTGGCGACCGCCAGTAGATAATATATATATATATATATATATATATATATATATATATATATATATATATATATATATATATATATATATATTCACTTAAAAAACCATAGGTTTCACACATGTTATAGTTAGCTGGACATTTCACTCGTAAAAAACCAATGAAATTCCCCCGTTATAGTTAGTGCAGGCAACTATAACTCACGCGACCGCAATCCTCTGCTGATGACGTCAGATATTACATCACTGTATTTACACACTTATTTACCCATGTCTTCTTCCATTAATCTTTAGCTATACATATATTACAAATATTTATTTTTCATAAAGACACATATGTCATCAGTGATGTAATATCTGATGTAATCAGCAGACGTTTGCGGTCGCGTGAGTTATAGTTGCCTGCACTAACTATAACGGGGGAATTTCATTGGTTTTTTACGAGTGAAATGTCCAGCTAACTATAACATGTGTGAAACCTATGGTTTTTTAAGTGAATTTGCAAGGTTTTTTAATTGCTAATTCGTAACTATAACGTGTGTGAAACCTATGGTTTTTTCAGAGAATTTGTCCGTTTTTTGAAATGCTAAGTTATGTATTTATTTATTTATCTTTTTTTCAGGTTTTTCACTGTGCGCGCACCGTGCGCGCGCTGTGGCTGCTCGGTGCCCTTCGCGCACCAAGCACCCACGGTCCGCCGTGCGCACAACGTGCGCTCTCCTCGCGATTTAAAAAAAAAATATATAGTTTTTTTCGCCCTTGGGGGTCCTTCTGTGACCCCCTGACCAAGGCTAGGGGGTCAGGAACTGTCCACTCTGCCCCCTTTTCACATTCTCCACCTTTTTTTTTCACCCCCTCAGACTGCGGGAGACAAAATTGCAGCCGACACTTCCTGGTTTCGACCGATTCGAATGTTTACCGACATCTAACAACCAATCAGAATTGCGCTCGCGCACGGCAGGGTGCGCGCACAGTGCGCGCATGGTGCGCGCGTATAGATATTGATATGCTTTTAAATGCTATTTTCTCAGGGAATACTGAACAGATTTACACCAGACCTGCAAAAGGCACTTCCTTGACCTTATGGCTACCTCTCTGCCAAATTTCACGTAATTCTGTTCAGCCGTTCGGGCTGTAGCTGCGGCTAAAGGTCCTATGGAAAAATGCATGGGGAAAATGCGTTTTGGGACCCCCCCTTTTTCTCGGCCGCCGCTTGACGAATCACCCCGAGACTTTCAGGGTAGGAGCTGAACGGAGCGCCCCATTAGTTTTGAAAATTTCGCGAGGATTCGTCAACCGGCGCCAGAGTTATTCAAAATAGAATTTTGAGATTTCCTATGGAAACTAGGTTGTAACTATAACTATCTACTGGCGACCGCCAGTAGATATATATATATATATATATATATATATATATATATATATATATATTCACTGAAAAAACCATAGGTTTCACACACGTTATAGTTAGGAATTAGCATTTAAAAAACCTTGCAAATTCAGTGAAAAAACCATAGGTTTCACACACGTTATAGTTAGCTGGACATTTCACTCGTAAAAAACCAATGAAATTTCCCCGTTATAGTTAGTTAAGCTAACTATAACTCGCGCGCCCGCAATGCACTGCTGATGACGTCACATATTACATCACTCATGACATGGTCAGTGACATCACTCATGACATCACTGATGACATCTCAAATGACATCACTGATGACATCACTGATGACATCATCCAGTGAATGTGTGTTTTTCTGAAAATTAAATATGTTTTATATATGTATATCTCAAGGTCGATGGAAGAATAAATGAGTATATAAGTGTCTAAATGGATGATTTGTTTTTGAAAAATTGATTGTATTACTGACTGATTAAGTGTATCTTATTGAATACATGGCTAAGTGAGTAATGTTTAAATGTGTAAATACCTGTATCAGTCTCTCACTTTGTGTATAAGTGGCTGCATGGGTTGGTGAGCAGCTACATGAGTGTCTATATAGGTTATTAGTTGGTTTTTTGAGTATCAGTATGAGTGTCTGAGTGTCTGTATGGTTCAGTGGGGGGTATTACGTAGTGCATAAGTGCATGAATGAGTGACTCACTGTTTGTATGTGTTGAAGACAGCATGTGTGCAGGACTGTTTGGGTGGATGAGTGTGTGTATGGGTGTGTTAGTGAGTGAATGGCTGTCTCAATAGTTTCTTTATGAGTAACTACATATGTTTTAAACTAGTATATGTGACTATTGGTGTATATAAGTGAGTGTATGTGAGAGTGAGAGATTGAAAGAGTTCCTGTATGAATAAGTATGTGTTTCTATAAGTGATTGTTTAAAAGACTAAGTATGTGTAAGTTTCCATAGAAGTAAGTGTGGTGGTGTGTGTATAACTGTATATGCAAATAAATGTATGTTTGATTCTTTATTAGCATGAGTAACTATGTGTGTGAGTAACTCTATGGATGAGAGGCATTGTGTTACAGGATGTATAGGTGTATGAGTACATATGATGTGTGAGTACACGAATGAGTGACTGTACAGGACTGTTGGTGAATGAGTGGATGTTTATGTGGATCTTAGAATTATTGAAGAGGTTGTTGTAATTGGTATTGGTATGTCCATTTTTTTGAAAATTTCAGTCTCTATTTTTGAATGTGTGTATCAAAGGTTATATTAGGGTGAGAGGAGGTCTGCCACTCTATCACATGGATGATGTCATCAGTGATGTCATCAGTGATGTCATTTGAGATGTCATCAGTGATGTCATGAGTGATGTCACTGACCATGTCATGAGTGATGTAATATGTGACGTCATCAGCAGTGCATTGCGGGCGCGCGAGTTATAGTTAGCTTAACTAACTATAACGGGGAAATTTCATTGGTTTTTTACGAGTGAAATGTCCAGCTAACTAGAACGTGTGTGAAACCTATGGTTTTTTCACTGAATTTGCAAGGTTTTTTAAATGCTAATTCCTACCTATAACGTGTGTGAAACCTATGGTTTTTTCAGTGAATTTGCAAGGTTTTTTAAATGCTAATTCCTAACTATAACATGTGTGAAACCTATGGTTTTTTCAGTGAATTTGCAAGGTTTTTTAAATGCTAATTTCTAACTATAACGTGTGTGAACCCCATGGTTTTTTCAGTGAATTTGTATGGTTTTTTAAATGCTAATTCTTACCTATAACATATGTGATTCCCATATTTTTTTTTATTGATTTTGAATGATTTTTTTATTATAAATTCTTATATTAAATGTGTGGTTTTTTTTTTAAAAAAACAAGTTTTTTTAAAAACTTTTTATTCTCTTAAAACACTGTTTTTTTAAAAAAAAATCTGCAATATATCAAGTTTTCTCTTTTTTTTTTTTACCAAACAGGTAAGATATATTAGTATAACACAGAAAATATTTTTTTTTTTTTTTTTTTTTAGTGCGCGTACGGTAAGCGTACGGTTTACGCAATGTTCGTAATTTATCTACTCTGCGTATAGTTACGCAATTTGCGTAGCCGTGCGTACTGCGCGTGGGGCGCGTAGGTGTGTACGCTACATGCGCACGTTACGCGGAAGTGTTGTGGAGTGACTGTTTTGTGCATGCGCGCGAGCGCGTGTCTTTTTTACGCGCATGCGTACTTTTACCGTAAGCGCACCGTAAGCGCACCGTAAGCGTAACGTACGCACACGGTGGGTCATGTGATCATGAAACACAACTTTTGATTGGTTGAAACTACTTTCAGTTCTAGAACTCTCCTACACCACACCCATTCCCCTCATTTCTACTTGTGATCCCTTAGGAGAAGGAGCTGACTTGTCTTTGTGATACGATGGCAGACCAGCACTCTTCTACTGAGAGTGAGGCTAGCAGCACCACCATCAGGCAGAGAAAGAGGAAACAGAAGAGCTCTTTCATATGGGAGTATTTCAGTTTTCCAGAGGGTGAGAAAAAAGTTAATGCTGCCTTGGTGACTTGCAAGCTGTGCCAGCGTGTACTTTCGCGAGGTAATCCCAACAAGAAGTATTCCTTCGGGAATCACACTATGTTGAGACACCTTCACGACGTACACCCTAGGACACATGCTAGACATACTAGGGGCAACCCTTCAGTAAGTCAACCAAGCACATCCACAGCAGCTCAGCCGAGTTCTTCTTCGGAAACTCCGCAGAGCCCTTCATCTGTGGGGGCACATTCACCTTTTTCTGATCCTGTGGAAACGAACCCTCGGTTTGGTAGGGTTACTATGCGGTGTTCATTTTGCCATGGTCTAATTGTTCATAGGGAGACCAGTCTTCCCCTCATTAACAACAAAATAGACCAGCACATATGTCCAACCAGCTAATGTTCCCATACTTCCTTTCCTCTGTCCCTGCATGAACACAACGGCTCTTTTAAGAGCCAACCTTACCTCTCAACTTTTTTTTTATTTTTTCTTTAAAACTTTTTTTTTTTTTTACCGTACGCGTACGGTAAGCGTATTTTTTTTTTTTTTTTTTTAAAAACACTAAAAATCAATTACCACATCTCAAGATCCTTGAGGAATTAATAACTAAATACTAAAAAATCTTTTTGAGATAAAGTGGAAGAAAGAGACCTTCTAATTTCTCAGTTACCTGACCCACCCAACAATTTAATTTTTAATTAAAATGTAATTGAAATTACTTGAAAAAATGGTTGGTTTTTTTTGAAAATTTTCTTTCACAATCTAAAAAAAAGAAAAAAGTATTAATATTTAATAAATCAATATATAACACAGTACACGTATTTACATATTTTTCCCCAAAACTTTTTTGCCTTTTTTTTGCTGTTTTCAGAATATATTGCATTTCACTATAAATTGTGAAAGCAATTGCATTCATCATTTAACAGCGGGCAAAAAAAAAATAACAATCTCAAAGATTGTTTTAAAAAAGCCCACAATCTCTTTTTACTTAAACATAAGATTATAGAAATGCATAATATTCTAAAAAAATATCATCTAATATCAATACTTATTTCTTTAAAATACCGTCTGACATTTTTGTTTCAGAAGTACAATCACAAAAATATATCTCAAATAACTCCACAATACATCTGGTTCCATTTCCTTTAGGCCAAATAGTAATTTTAAAATTCTTTTTTGATTAAATTTCCAATGGTAATCCAATAAAATTCTAAAGTTTAAATTGTACAGATCTCACCGATTCTCTGTAACATTTTGGTTTCCGAAAGATTAATTAATAATTAAATAAGTCCACAATACAATTGTTTACCTTTCCTCATGGCCAAATAGTAATTTTAAAAATCTTTTTTGAATAAATTTCCAATGGCAATCCAATAACATTCCAAAATTTAAATTGTGCAGATGTTACCGATTTTGTCTAAATTTTTGGTTTTCCAAAGTTTCATTAAAAATTTTAAAAGTCCACATTACAATTGGTTACCTTTCCATTAGGCCAAATGATAATTTGAAAAATCATTTTTTTTGGAAAATTCCAATGGTAATCCAATAAAATGGTAAAATTGTTTTGTACAGATCTTGCCAAGTCTCTCTAAAATTTGGTTTCAGGAAGATTAGATAGGAATTTGCTAAATCAAAAGGCAAACGTTGCTTGAAAATCAATTGGGAATCATTACACAGTGTCCAGCCTTTTTCACATTTAAGATAAACTGTGTAATGTCCAGAAGTAACAGTAGGTCCTTCATGGAAAATTATTGCAACTGTTACAAAAGTTTTTCCTGAAATTGATAATTGCTGTCCTGTAAACTTCTTTATTAAAGTATCCAATTTTGAACCATCAGCTTTACATCATTGCATCATTAAAATTACATATTGTCCGTATTCCTTTAAAATTAACGTTGAAAACATTTCAGATTGACACTCACCGCATTCCATGTTATGATTAGCATCTTTAACTAATTTAGCAAAAGTGACTGTTTTACTTTCTGGCAATGTTAAATAAATAAACCTTTCAGAATCAACATTAGAGCCACATGTATTGTAACAGTTTTCACAACTATGTTCCCATTTATAAGAGACACCAAACATATTTTCAATGGGAACCCCTTCTTCTTCCAGTACCTGAAGAAAAAACATCAAGAATTCCTGTGCGTCTTGCTGTACATTTTGAGAAAACTGTGTTCGTCCTGAACATACATCTAAAGGTTTTCTAATTTCAGTAGCACTTTCTATTTGAGTTTTATCATTACTCAGCTTTTGAAAAAGGAGACTCAACTCAGAACAGAATCTTTTTCTCTGATTTACTATTATCTGCTCTTGCACACTTTCCAGATAAAATGCAACATTCAGCACTACATTAGCGTAGCAGTTGACACCAGAGCTATTTTCAAAATGACATCCTACAACCTCTTCTTCATTTTCCTTTTTCTTTTTGCTTGCAATTACATCACTCCTCTTTTTTTTCCTCCTCTCTACATCTTCATTACAGATATTCTCATTTCTCCTTTTACGAGAAACTACACGTTTCTCCAACACAGGATACTGACCTAAATGAGGAGCATAGGTTCTTCTTAATCTATTATACTCCTTTACACAATTTGTATCAGCACTAACTTTTGAGTCATCAAAGTCTATCATGAATAAACCAGATAATGTTTTCACTCGTGACAAAGCTACATAAGCCATACCTTCTTTGAACACAGTTGAATCAATGTTCACAAAAGCACAATCTACAGTCAATCCTTGAGACTTGTGAATAGTTACAGCATATGCTAGAGAAAACGGAAACTGCTTCCTACGTACATATAAGTCTTTCACAAGCATGAAACGAACTGAACAACGACAAATGTCTTTAACTTCTTCTATCTGATCAAATTTTATTTTTAAACATTCAATTCCAGCTTTTTTCTGATAATTAATAAAACCCACAACTCTTCCCATAGCTCCATTAACTAAACCTTTTTCAACATCCAAATTTCTCCTTAAAAATACTCTACAGTTCATGCAAACATATAGATTTTTTTCTAATCCAGCTGTTTTGGAAATGTTCTTCTCTAGTGAATCCAATTTATTTTTCAGTGTGCCTGTTAATGTGATAGTAATTCTTCCATCCTCAATTTTGTCCACTGCTTCCAATTTCCTGATATCTTCCTTTTCCAATTTTAAAAGCTCCTCATTAAATATTGAGCATTCACGTAGAGTTGGCATTAAGCAGATGACACTTTTCTTTTCTGCAATGTTCTTGTATATCTTCTCTGCAACTATTTCTTCCTTTGGAAATAAATTATGTAGCAGCCGACTCTGTAATGCTTTTTTGCCAACTTCTGTGAGTAGTCCAATTCTGATATCTTTCAGAATACTTCCATATTCTTCATCGTTTGCTTGCCTCATATTAGTAGTAAGTTCCTTGTACTCAAAGAAGGACCAAATATTTGCATTACCGATGCTTCCCAATGACTTCTTTGTGTCTTCATGTGTCACAGTATTAAACACTGGTTGTCCTTTAACTGGAGTAATTTGTAGAAGATCCCCAAAAACTATGACATGTTTTCCACCAAATAACACGTCATAGTCTGTCCTTAGAATTTGCTGCATTCTTAAATGCACAAAGGCAAGCATTAAGTTTGATACCATGCTCACCTCATCAATAATGAGAACTTGCATCTTCTTCAATACTCTTGAAACTTCCAAGCATGCTTCTCCAGTTAGCTTGTTGTATTGTATTTTGTTCTCATGCTCCACTGGTAACATTAGCAAACGATGTAAGGTGATTCCTTTTATGTTATATGCAGCTAACCCAGTTGAAGCAGTAACCACACAAGACAAAGTAGAATCCGTTTTTTGCTGTAGGTAGCTTCTGATGACTTTTATTAGGAAACTTTTTCCAGTTCCAGCTTGTCCGCTTACATACATCCTGATTGGATGAAATGATGTGCATGAGCACTCTTTTTTTTCATGTAGAAATCCGTGATCAATTTTGCTTCTGATCTCTTCATAAATTTGTTGCTGCTCTTCATTCAGTTGTCTTTCCAAATTTTGTAAGTCTATAAATTCTTCTTGAGCTTGATTCATAGCCGTTTTGTGGTAAATATTCTTTTTACCTAAACTGAATTTCATACGGAATCTTTAAAATAAAGTAAAATAGCTCAGAATAACAAGAGGCAGAATCCGTGGTATTAGAGGGTTTCTAAATGGGCTTTATTCCATCCAAAATGGCCGACTCGAGTGGCGGCCTTCAGGTTCCGTCACCACGAGGGTTCAGGAAGTGAAGTACAATACTTTATTGACAAGAAGTAACTTTTATAGCTCATACATTACAATGAAATGAATGCAAAAGGCGTAACAATTGATAAGAGAAATGACATCGTGGTACGTAATCGAAACTAGGCGTAATAAGGAGCAGAAAGAAACATGATTGGCTCTGATTATCATGCATAGGTGGATCTATAAGATAATACTTAACATAGATGCGCGCGCAACAGCATGACGTGTGATTGACGTGCAACTAGGGGGTGAAGGGGACTTGACATTTAGCTCTACATGTGGAGACGAGAAGTCTGGGGGGTCAAGTCAACCTAATCCCAAATCATATCTAACATCCTATGTTTAGAGAACTATGTTATCCACAAGAAAAGACTCTCGGACAGAATCTATTCTATACTGACTGTGTGTGCGTGTACAAGCGTCTAAGTGTCTATATGAGATGCGAGGGGCAGAAAACTTTCCATGGTAACAGGGCTATGAATTACTTGCAGGAGGACGGAAAGGCTGAGTCCTTTGCTTGTGAGCTAAAGGAAATGTTTACCTAAATCACTAGACAGGAATGCATCGGCTGAAGAGCAAAATAGATAATTCGAAGGTGAAATACAGCTTCTTGGCAGGCAGGCGAAAACTGGCCGAGGCAGGCACCGTTAGCTGCACAGGGAGTAGGACAAAGTTCATGGATACAGATGCGAGCTCAAGCTGAAACTGTCAGAGACAGAGAGCAGGGAAAGGCTTTGAGGAAAGAATCGGGCCTACTTGCCTGAACTGTAAAAATGGAGTACCTTAGCCATATAAAGTCGGTGGCTTTTCATACTTAGGAATCGAATATCCAGCCCATTGATGACGGATCTGACAGAGAACATGTTGACGGTGGACGCACATATGTTTGCGTTTTGGAAACTGGAACTGGAGGGAACATACATGTACTTGTGACATGCACATAGAACCGTTGGGGTCCAAGATAGGGGACATAACTGATCAGGAAAATCCACATTTCCACATTCCCTCCTTGTCCCCTACTTGCCCTTCAAGAGATATCAATCTTCATCATTCCATCGATTTGCTCATGGAGCATCATTTCTTCTTCCTTCTTCTTCCGGCATTTTGAACGAGAACCTTGATATGGAATGCATGATGTGGCACACAGACCACAAATCGCTGGTCCACATTGCAGGCATAAACAACAACTGAAGAGCATAAGAAGGCCAATACCTAGGAAGGATAGAACTCTCCATCCCCAGGCTGATATCACACTCCAAAACCACCCGGACCACGTCCAAGTGCCTGGATTTTCGTGTATCTGGCTCACAATCTTATGAAGGCGTGTTATAGCTTTATATACAGATGGCGAATTTTCTGGTATGAATATGCAGCAGCTGGATCCGATGACCCTGCAAGCTCCGCCCCTATCGGCCAGGATGACGTCAAGGACAAGACGATTCTGGAGAACAACAATTCTCATCACTGATTGTTCCTCTGTCAGATTGCCTAGGGCGGCTATAGTCTCGTTTACTACAGCTTCAAGAGTCTTGGTGAGTCTGCGTATCAGCTTACTATTTGATATTGTACCTATATAGGGAAAGATACCTTTATTGAAATCTACATACTTGTCCCATGCCGTCTCAGTATAATCGACAACTGGGAGATCTCTACGCTCTCTTTTGTGTACTAAATGAACATTTCGATAATAATCAGGTGGAGCTAGGAAAACAGGTGGCAGAAGGAATGCTATGTAACAGGTACCATCCCAATCTAGAGGCAGACGCATATATGCCGTCTGACCACATATAAAGTAAGAATGGCGAGAAGCTCTAAATGAAGATTTACCTTGATCACTATATTCTACTGTAGTAACGCATTGGCTATGGCCCATATGTATGGAACCAACTTTTCTTACACATAATTCACCCTTAACTGGAAATACTGACATAGTGGGCAGAATTAGTTCAACTTCGGATTTGACATTCAGAATCATAAGATTAGGTGTAAAATTACCTAATTTATACACTTCATTTTCTAGATCAGTTCCTGTTCTACTGGGGCGACCCTCCTTATTAGGATGACAGACTTTGAATAAAACTAGATTCAGATTTCCCCATATCCAATGTTGTTGATAAACTGCTGTGTCTGGGTCTATGGAATTTAGTAAACTAAACCATGCTCCACAGGAGCCATTGTGTGTGAACGGATGTGGAAAGAAAGGCAGAACTCCTTTGTTATTCTGATAGGGAGGGAGTCGGCCACACACCCAACAATTGGTGGCATTACTAGTCTGATGGGAATGATGTAACATACTAATGAAAGTGTTATTGCGCAGCGCAAGTCTATAAGATAATTCATGTGGCGGTAGGTCACTAAAAGAATGTTCAGCAGTAATATTACAAACATGTCTAGAAATAGGATGATATATGTGCAAAATCACACTCGTAATGATTATTAAAACACTCAATAAAAACAGAATTAATAATGTCCTCACACAGTAGCTACGCAGTGATTTACAATACGCCTGTCGTTTCAACATTTCTCTGGTATTTTCTCTACTCAGGTCCAAGGGATACATGTCAGAGACAATTCAACCGCTTCACCTTGGAGAGGACTTAAACAATCAAATTGCTCGACTGTTTGGGCCTAAGTTTTAATTTATAGTTCTGAGAGTCATTCCTTTCAACAAAGGGAAGTTTTGAATCAGTCTGTGAGGGAGTGCAGGGCACAGTGTCTATATCCGAGGATAGTCCATGAAATTTCTTAACGTGACTGGAATGTATCCATCCTTTGCGGCCCTCCACTTTCACGGCTGTTCTTGTGGTCAGCAGGACTAGCTTCGGTGTTTTCCACCTGGGCTCCAATTGGGTTTTCCGATCGAAATTCCTCACAAACACCAGATCCCCCGGAGCAACGTCATGGGGTTTCACCTCAGTGTTGTCAGGAAAAGCTGCAGCTACCTGTGAACGACAAGATTGTAGTGCAGACATCAAGGAAGCCAAGTAATCTGTCAGCATATTACAATTAACATCAGTTATTTTACGTGGTATAGGCGTCCCCCACATATTTGGTGGTCTTCCGAAGATCACCTCATACGGGGATAGCCCTGTTCGAGAGTGTGCTACCATTCTTATGTAAAATAGTGCAACTGGTAATGCTACTATCCAGTCAACACCTTTCTCCTTACATATTTTAGACAATCTGATTTTCAAAATTTGATTATGTCGTTCCACGAGACCTGCTGCCTCGGGGTGTCGGACACAGTGGAATTTCCACTGATATCCCAACAAAAGTGAGACATGTTTCATTAATTCGGATGAGAAAGGCTGGCCGTTATCTGAATATACAACACGTGGTAAACCGTACCGTGGGAAGAATTCTCGAACTAACTGTTTGGCAGTAGTCGGGGCCGTGTAATCTGATACTGGGTACGCCTCAGTCCATCGGGAGAGAGCGCAGACAACTACCAGAACATATTTGAATCCTCGACATCGTTCCATCTGGATATAATCCATTTGGAGCACTTCAAAAGGATGATCAGGAGTCTGGAATCCACCCTGTTCTACGGGAACACTTTTTCCCGGGTTGAACTGACAACATATCATACAGGTACGGACCTTTTGTTTAGCTGCTGCTCGTAAATGTTTATTGAACCAAATGTGTTGAATGCTATCTAGCATAGCTTTCTC
Organism: Triturus cristatus; assembly: GCF_964204655.1. Lineage (NCBI taxonomy): Eukaryota > Metazoa > Chordata > Amphibia > Caudata > Salamandridae > Triturus > Triturus cristatus. Next base: position 166,126,973 of record NC_140595.1, on the reverse strand, counting down.
TCCTAAATGCGCTGGGCTGTGAATTGTAGCTATAATGGCTTGGACCATAGAGTCAGGAAGAAACCATACAGATTTCTCCTTCGTCATCCATCCCTGATCTGTCTGGATCCCTCCTAGTTCAGTCCATTTCTTTAATTCTTCTGCAGTAGCATGTGTCTGTATGTCAATTACGTCAAGTGCGGGATCCTTAATTGTCATACACTGTGTTGGTGTCTGAACTATTGGCTTTGTCATGTCTAATGTGCGATTCTGAGCAGTCTGTTTAGCTGTTCTGTCAGCTAAATCATTGCCTTGAGAAATGATATCAGTAACCTTCGTGTGTGCTTTACATTTCATAATCGATATGGCAGTTGGTAGATGTATTGCGTCTAACAAGGCATGAATGAGGGTTCCGTGCTGAATGTGGGCACCATGGGAGGTTAAATAACCTCTCTCTCGCCACAGCACGCCGAAGTCGTGTACAACTCCGAATGCATAACGTGAGTCAGTGTATACATTAACTTTCTTATTTGTGGCTTGAATACAGGCTTGTGTTAGAGCAATAAGTTCTGCTGCTTGGGCTGACAAAGTATCTATACAATTTGTCTCAATAACTTCAGTGTCTGTTGTGACTGCATACGCGGCCACTAAGTCTCCTGTACTTGCTCTCATGCACGATCCATCTACATACAACGTCAGGTCTGGGTCTAACAATGGAACGTCTGTCAAGTCTTGTCTAGGTTTCGTCTTTATTTCAATAATTTCAACACAATCATGAGCTAGTGGGTCTGTTCCAATTACAGGTAATAGTGTAGCAGGATTCAATGTATTACACCGTCGGATCTCTATGTGTGGCTGAAACAATGTCAGTTCATAACCGGTAAGTCTTGCTATGGTCAAGTGTTGTGTTTGTGTTCGGTTCACAAGAACTTCTACTGCATGTGGTACTTGTACTGTCAATGGATGTCCTAACACTATGGCATCGCTTTGTCTGATTGCTAAAGCTGTTGCTGCCACTGATTTCAGGCACGCGGGCAAAGCCTGAGCTACGGGATCTAATGTACTGGAAAAATAAGCACATGGCTTGCGTGATCCTGCTTGTTCCTGTGTGAGTACTGACAAAGCAGTACCTTCGCGTTCTGTGACAAAGAGTGTAAAATGTTTGCTATAACATGGTGTTGCTAAAACAGGTGCTTGACATAAAGCTTCCTTTAAGCTTTCAAAAGCTTGTGTATGTTCCTGAGTCCAAGGGAGAACAGTCGATGTGGCTGCCTCCTGTGTGGTTAGCTGAATGAGTGGTTTTGCTAGAAATGCGTACTGAGGGATCCACTGCCTACAATATGAAGTGAGGCCTATGAAAGCCCGCACCTCCTTTTGTGTCTGGGGTATTGACATGTTAGCAATTAACTGGATGCGATCTGGTGTAAGCTGCCTTCCCTCCTTGGACAGCGAGTGACCAAGATAAATAACTCGCTGGACACAGAATTGCAGCTTAGAAGGAGACACTTTGTGCCCCTTGTCGGCTAAAAAATGTAAAACTGTCAGAGAAGCCTTTTCACATTCAGGTTCGCTTCTCGCGGTGATCAGCAGATCATCGACATATTGAAGCAGTGCAGTATTGACTGGCATGTGGATACTGTCAAGTTCTCGTTTCAGTGCTTGGCTGTAGATGCTGGGGCTTTCTGTGAATCCTTGGGGAGCGCGTGAGAATTTAAAGCTGCGCCCATTTAAACTGAATCCGAACAAATATTGGCTTTCCGGATCTATTGGGACGCTAAAAAAAGCATTCTTGAGATCAATTACAGTAAAGAATGTTGCTTCGGAATCAATTGCTGTCAATAATGATGATATATCGGGGACCACAGGAAATTGTGGCACAATGCACTTGTTTAGTTCACGCAAATCAATAACCAATCGGTATACTGGCGGAGCAGTAGGGTCAGTTCGTTTAAGAATCGGAATTATCGGCGAATTACATACATTGGAGTCTGTTTCTACAACTACTCCTTGGGCAATTAACTCATCAATGATTTTCAGCAAAGCCACTACAGCATCTTGCGGTAACTTGTATTGTCGCATTCGTGGTAATACCACTCCTGCCTTGAGTGTAACTCGGTATGGTGTAATGTTCATGCAACCAACATCAGTAGGGCCTTGTGCCCATAGATGTGCTGGTAAAGTCTGTAGTCGGGGATCCATGTCTCTAGACACATAGTGACCTTTAAAATCACGTAAAAACAACCTTATTCCTCCCGGAGAACAACATATTATGGCTCCTAGGGCTTTCAGAGTTTTAATTCCTAACAAATTTTCTGGGCATGATTTAGTAAGCAATAAATCTGTAGTTCGTGTCAAAGGTCCTATCGTAAGTGGAAGAGGCTGTGATACTTCGTTAACAATAGGTTTTCCTGAAAAACCAAGGGAAACATTTTGAGAGCCTGAGAGGGGTGCCCCTGGAACTTCACTACGTTTTATAGTTGTACGACTTGCCCCCGTATCGAGTAAGAATTTCCTATCTTGGCCTAATACTTCACTATGTACATAAGGTCCTTCTTGATCTACAGGAATCTCGATAAGCGGTAAGTCAACTTCCCTCTCTAGGCTGGTTCATGCGTAACGCTGATACTCTGGATATTCATACTGTGCAGTCTGATACATTTGTCGTGTGGTGGTTTGTGTGGCAGTAACAGGCAACGGTGGTGCAGCTGGCACAAACTGTATTGGCTGTTGTGCGGCTGGCATGGCCTGGGAATGTGGCATAGCTCCTTGTTCATTCTGATCTTGTCTGAGTGGCCGTGATCTTTCTTGTGTTTTACCTATGGCGATATTGTGTTTTAAAACTGGACAATCGTGTACGTAATGACCTGGCTTTTTGCAATAATTGCATGTCCCTTTTACCGGTCCTGCTGAATCGGACTGTGTCATACCCTTTTTATGTCCTTCAGCCGGTACTGTCTGAGACACTAGCATTTTCATTTTTGTATCTTTCATACGTCTTTGTTCGTGTTCTTGTTCATCTCTAATTCTATTGTGATGATACTGTAACATTTGTAGCATTTGTGACGGAGTGTTACTTTGCCAGGTACTCTCGAATTTCAATATTCTATTCTTTACTGAGGTAATGCATTTTCTACTAATTTTGTCACAAATAAATGTGGATACGACTCACTACTTGTTTTTATACCACTATTTATTCCAAAACATTTTTCAAATCGGGCATAATAGTCACTTGTGTCTTCATCATGCTTTTGTTTACAGGCCGTGATTGCACCCCAATCTTCCTTTTTCGTAGTTAATAAACGTGGCAGTACTTGTACTAGTAAACCTGGTAATGCTTTGACTTTATCCCCGAGCCCTGAACCTGCAGCTCGGGCCTTTTCTTCCGTTTCTAATGCTGTCCAATCTATCTTTTGGTCTCCCACTTCCCACTCTTTTTCTTTCAGTTTTTCATAAATACCAGCAGGTAAGAGCACCTTTAATATCGTCATAATATCAGGATAGGTATATTCTCCCATCAGCAACATGTCCTTAATTTCTCGGTGGAAACCCGCTGGGTCTTTGTCATGACTTGGTACTACTTTCTTCATTTCTAACAATTCAATTTTTGATATGGGTGTGTATACAAATACACGGTGAAACTCATTGTCTTCGCCTTTTATTGGGTGCACCTCCCGTAAGGGATTTTGTCTATCCATATAATACGGCGTTCTTTCTCTGCGGGGCAGCGGGAAAGAATCCGGATTTACAAAAAGGACATACTGTTTACGTGACACTAATATTTCTTTAATTAACTTGTTACTAGAACCTCTCCATCTGTTCGTGAGTAGTTCCGTTAATATATCAGGTAAAGGACCAGGGTCAGTATGTTGGCTCTTATATAGTATAAGGAGTTGCTGAATCATATATATTCCAGCTAAACGTTGTTCATCTGCACTGAGATTAAAAAACGTGTGTGCTACGGTCTCATCACCGTATTTTTCAGGACTGTCAATCCAGTGAACAGCTGATCTGGCTAATTCTTGCTCATCCATGGAATCGAGGAGGTGGTAACCCCTTCGTTCTCGTAGTAGTTTATCTGCGGCTTGGAACAGATGTTCAGGAGACTTTAAATTTATTACAGGCGTCGGATACGTTCTGCTATTTTTTGGACATACAGAGTGTATGGGATCAGAAAAGCATCTAGTATTATCACAGGATCTTCCTCTGCCTACGTATGCTATGGTTTCTGACTGTCTTGCGGAATTCCCTGATTCGGAGACTTCATCTTGCTCGAACTCGTCTGTTTCCAATCTTTCTTCGTGAATACGTTCTATTTCTCTACGGATTTTTCGGCACATGGTTATTATACAGTTTTTCTTATCGTGTCTCCCTTCTGATATATTCTGGCTCCATCTTGTAAGAATAAGCATTGTATTCGGGTCTACCCCCGGACGGTCTTGATTTCTGATTACGCAGTTTATGAGGAAACGTAACAGTTCCCCCTGTATCTCTACTTTCTGGAATTCCATAGCTCTGTTAATACATTCTGGGTTTCGCCCTGTTTGGACAAAATGATATATGTTATCTAGATGCGTAGTCATTCCTGGTAACCTCGCTAAATACTCGGCGGCTCGTCTGATACGTAATGATGCCAGGACCATTTCGTCCTCTTTACCGACCACCGGGTCATACCTACAATCTATAAGGAGTTCCTTAAGCGTACGTTCACTTACGAATTTGGGTGTACGTGAATGCGCTGATTCTTGAAAAATAAGTTTATTTATTCTAGGTGGCGTAAAAGTATTGCTTGCACCTCCCGTGGCCCCTTCAGGGGCGTCGGGTGTGAATGGATTTGTCGAACGTGATACAGCAACTATAGGTGTCGATACCACTGTAGAATCGATTGCGGGGATAGATGCGGAAACAGATGTGCTTGCCGGAGCTCGCGTCGGGACTTGCTGTTGCACGGGGACAGATACCTGATCCTGACGTTGAATCCCTCCGCCAGACGGTCTATGTGGTGTGGGGTTAGCATACTCGGGAGCTGCGTCATCTAGATATGAGGAGAGAAAAACATCTTCTGCGGTTCTGGGATGCCCTTTTGGATGTACCTTAATTGGAAATAATGGGGGTGGCAAGTCTTTTGGCATCTCTGGAACAGCCTTAGGTAGTCCTTCGGCTAGGAGGGGATACATACCACTCATAAGAGTGTTTCTTTGTCTATCTACTTGTTCTGATTTTACTCGGATACCTTCCTCAATTAATATATTTTCTTGAACTTCCTTTGAACTCTCTTTACTCCTCTCTTCTTGTCTACGTGCTTTTTCTGTACGTCTATGAGATTCTTTACGCCATAACTCAACAGCGTCTTTCTGTGACTGTCTGACTTTTCTTTTCCATAACTCTTCCTCCACTTTCATGATGCACTCTGCATCCCAGGTTCCCGCTGCGGGCCACCTTTGACTTTCCGGCAATCCCTTGGTATAATCTACCCATAGATCAAGGAACAATATGGCATCTAAGCCATGCTTGTGGTACATAAAATGCCCTGGAGTGTCCCTAGGAGGAATAGGAACTGCTTCTTCAAGCACCCCTTTTCTGGTAGTAATCTGTCTTAACTTCGAGAAGAGCGGCATATTGACAACTGATCTGATACTTACTCTTGAATTCACTTAATACGAAAAACACAATAATGAACAGTGAACAAAGAACAATCATTCATACCACAATATGCAAGACATTTGAACACTTTAAACATTTAAACATTAAACATTTTTAAAAATGACCGACGATGATGACAGTCTGCATAACTAATCACCAAGCTGAATTCTTGACAATAACTGAATACTTCGGAATACTTGATATACTGCTAAACAGTACATATACACTGCTAAACAGTGCAGACCGGATTTGTGTACCCAAATCCGTCTTGACCGGCACAACCTATGTGCTGTCAACACGCCTCCCCGGCGATGGTACTCACCGAGTAGCTCCTTGAAACGGAAGGCCTCAGAGAATGAACGGGACTCGATGACTGCGGACAGCGGACCCTCTGGACATCGGGATTTCGAAAACCTGGTGGGCCTCTGTATACCTCGGATCTTGCTCTCTCAGCTAGGCTCTGGTCGGGATACTTCGCACTTCTCACCGCCTCGTCTGGGTTGATCGCAGCCTCAGTCGCCCCCGCTTGACCGGAGGGAGCTTACAGGAAATCCTGCTGGTACGCGTTTATGGTCCGTCCAGCTGTGGCAGGAGACCGGGCCTGCAACGCACCGCCGGCGCGTGAGATGAGAAAGTGTCCCTATTCGGGCGCCATTATGTGGTAAATATTCTTTTTACCTAAACTGAATTTCATACGGAATCTTTAAAATAAAGTAAAATAGCTCAGAATAACAAGAGGCAGAATCCGTGGTATAAGAGGGTTTCTAAATGGGCTTTATTCCATCCAAAATGGCTGACTCGAGTGGCGGCCTTCAGGTTCCGTCACCACGAGGGTTCAGGAAGTGAAGTACAATACTTTATTGACAAGAAGTAACTTTTATAGCTCATACATTACAATGAAATGAATGCAAAAGGCGTAACAATTGATAAGAGAAATGACATCGTGGTACGTAATCGAAACTAGGCGTAATAAGGAGCAGAAAGAAACATGATTGGCTCTGATTATCATGCATAGGTGGATCTATAAGATAATACTTAACATAGATGCGCGCGCAACAGCATGACGTGTGATTGACGTGCAACTAGGGGGTGAAGGGGACTTGACATTTAGCTCTACATGTGGAGACGAGAAGTCTGGGGGGTCAAGTCAACCTAATCCCAAATCATATCTAACATCCTATGTTTAGAGAACTATGTTATCCACAAGAAAAGACTCTCGGACAGAATCTATTCTATACTGACTGTGTGTGCGTGTACAAGCGTCTAAGTGTCTATATGAGATGCGAGGGGCAGAAAACTTTCCATGGTAACAGGGCTATGAATTACTTGCAGGAGGACGGAAAGGCTGAGTCCTTTGCTTGTGAGCTAAAGGAAATGTTTACCTAAATCACTAGACAGGAATGCATCGGCTGAAGAGCAAAATAGATAATTCGAAGGTGAAATACAGCTTCTTGGCAGGCAGGCGAAAACTGGCCGAGGCAGGCACCGTTAGCTGCACAGGGAGTAGGACAAAGTTCATGGATACAGATGCGAGCTCAAGCTGAAACTGTCAGAGACAGAGAGCAGGGAAAGGCTTTGAGGAAAGAATCGGGCCTACTTGCCTGAACTGTAAAAATGGAGTACCTTAGCCATATAAAGTCGGTGGCTTTTCATACTTAGGAATCGAATATCCAGCCCATTGATGACGGATCTGACAGAGAACATGTTGACGGTGGACGCACATATGTTTGCGTTTTGGAAACTGGAACTGGAGGGAACATACATGTACTTGTGACATGCACATAGAACCGTTGGGGTCCAAGATAGGGGACATAACTGATCAGGAAAATCCACATTTCCACAGTTTCCACTTCATTCATGGCTATTGATGCTTCATTTTCAACGATTGGTTGTCCTAGGGGATCTTGACTGGGTGTTCCTGAACTTTGGCTGTCTTGAGAACTGTCTCTAGCTACTTCAGCTGCAATTGTAGTTTCCTGTTCAATTTCTTCATTTAACATTTGCAGATAAGTTGAGAATGTACTGCATTGTATGCTGTCTTTGCAAGCATTAAAAGAATCTTCATAGCTTTGAAATTCTCCCAGTAGTTCATCCTCTGTACGCCATGGTTTAAACAGCTGTAAAAGAGCCAAGTAGTAAAATTCATTTTTGTCAGTAGTGTCGCAACTCAGCTTCCTGTGATTTATCAAACTTCCTTTTGTTTGCTTCACCAAACATCCTTCCTCACCAATGACTTTATATTTTCCATTGTTGATGTCTTCTGCGGCTTTCCGTGAATAAATGTAGTTCTGCAGCACTTCATAGAGACACATGTTCTCCAGATGATGACTTCTTTTGGGATAATATGTGTCCAACATGTTTGATTTCAAAATATCTGTACTTTCTGGGTCATTCTCGGCCAAATATTCAATTTCTCCAACAGATTTCAGTACCCGATTTCTCATTGCTGCAAGGCCTAAACTTGCCCAAATTATTCTTCTTGATTTCGAGTAGAGACTTGCAGAAGATAACCTATCTGAACATTCGTAGGATCCAATTTCTCGATGCGATAACATCTGTAAACTGAAACTGTACAGCTTCTTACTGACAGTCTTCTCGTGAGAAATCTCTTCCCACATTTCTTTCAATTCCGTTTTTTCAGATTTAGTAATGTAAGACGTTACATATCGAGCAACAGCAATGGAATTGTCAGCTACATACTGTATATCCATGTTAGCATTCCACATGGATAAAATGACTGGGTTGTAGTCATTTATATTTTTTGATTCTTCTTTTCTTTTTAGGTTGTAGGTATTCTTAGGTGATTTTCTTGTGATAGTATGTCTCACAGATGACATAAAACTGTTTACTCTTCCATTTGAAAGAACAGGTCTAGGAAATCCAAATCGACATTTAGTGTAGTATTTATCTTTGCTCTTGTATTTCCGTCGACAGTATTTTCCACACCGATGACTTTGGAAACGTAAAACTTGCTCCTTTAACTTTTTCTCTTCTGTGCTTTTTGGTATAGCACATGTTGCATATTCTTCAATGTAAGATAACACTGCTTCATCAGTATCTGTTCCAAACTTTGGGGCATCCTTGATCCACAACAGCATATGAATATGAGGAGCACCTCTTGCCTGGTACTCTTTTCTCCAAAAGAAATCCACTACTTCTCCAAGAGGTGGATTTTTTTTTATTGCAGATGAAGGACATCATAGCCTCAAATCTATGATTGAAATATCTGCAAACATTAACCGGATCCAATGAGCACAGTTCTCCTGCTGTCTTGTATTCGATATTTTTAATGTTTGAATTTGCCTCTCGTAGAAAATCCAGTAAATCATCCCAAGCGTACTCAGCACAGCTTAGGGTAAGGAACCATGTTGGTGTTCCTAAATTCCGTAACATGCATTTTAATTCACCATGGCGTCGGTACCAATATTCATTTGTCCCACGCTGACAAGCCATCAGATTGATCAGTTGTGTTTCCAAATGATCATCTCGGTGCTGCACTTTCTCCATAAAATCCTTAGCAGACACATTTTGTAAATGTACTCCACTTTTTAAAATGTGATTTAATGCATAAGATAGTGCAGACAAGTCGCTTTCAAATAAAAGATGGAACAAATAAGGAATACTTTGTCGAAATCTGGGATCTTCTGCATATAGTCTTGTAGTCCGATACTCAGAAGCTGGAATCTGTTCTGGACGTTCATCGTATCGTCCTCCTTTTCCTTTAGGAAACAGCTGGGGAAAACATCGAGCTTCCAAGCTCTCCTCCCATACACTCACGGGAGTTCCTTTTGCTTTTTTCATCTGAAACAGATCAATATTGTCTCCCATAACTTCTTTTGAATGAAGAGGATGTATGCTAAAATGTTCATAAATTTCTTCTTCCTTTGACTTGTCCACTTTTTCAATTTGTCCAGTTGGTGTTTCTGTGTCTTCTTGTAAATCTTCTTCTTCTTCTTCTATATAAATTGATTCATACCATTTGTTATTCCTTTTCAAATACAAATTTGCTCTTTGTACTTTCCGTACATCTACCAGCTCCTGCCAAATCTTCTTATTCTTTGTAGGTACACCATTAACCAGAATAACTAATGGTTCAGTTTCCAAAGTATCTGCATCAATAGTTTCCATATTTTTTTTCAAATCCAAGGGCAAATACACCACTCTACCTTTTAAACCTCTCAGTAAATCTGAAGGAGGTAATTTACCAGTTTTGGGCTCCATACGTACTATGGTCTGGAACGGATGAACACATTGAATAAGTATAGACTCATATGTATTTAATTCAGAAAGTTCGGCAGGAATAACATCCAATTCTAAATTATTATGTACAGCTCTGGTTGGCATTCTATTTTCCTCTAACTTGTTGTAACAGTATTTACAAATACGCTGATCTTCACCCAATTCAAAACAATTTTCAAGAAATATATATGTGGCAAAATCCTTCCACTTATAATTATCTTCATTTTCACTCTTTCTGTAGAGATCAACATTCCTAGTTTGTTTTCTATAATGAGTTCTGCGGCAACAAATACAAGTTATATTTGGTCTTTCATTAGAGATTATTGCAAATTTTGTTATGTGATCATTAAATGTTTTACTTACAGAGGGTTCTACATTCTCTTCCACTTCTTCCTCATTTACTGTGTCCTTTTCTGCACTGTCTTGTTCAGGACCAAAGTAACAAAACTGAATTTCATCAATAACCTTCTCTACATCTGATACCGATCCACGGAACAGAGCCCTATTCAATTCATCTAACTTTATTGCTGGACTTTTAGCAAAATACAACCGTCTCACAAACTTTCTCATTTCAGTATGATGAACAGCCAGCATCCTAAAATGATGGAAAACACTATTACACACTTTTCTAGATAGACAAGCCAGAGAATGACCCTGCAAACCAGTATTCTCTCTCACTCTGCATGGATCTAGACTTTGAAGCACCTTAATCTTCTGTTTTACACTTTTTTTTACTATATTCTCTTAGAAACTCACGAAATTTATCAATAGATTCCTGACGAACAGTGCAAATACTACTACAATTCCAAGTGTACACTGGGGCTTTAGGACGTCTCCCCATAGCCTCATCCGCCATCACTTGTACCTCATCTCTTGGAACCATTATCTCCTTCTCCATTATGCAACCGTTTTTCACTTCATAAGCACGACCTCTGGTGTCAACTGCATGCAGCAAACTATTACTTTGAAAATAACTCTCTTCATTAAAAAAAGGTTCACTACTTGAACTATGCATCCATTCTCCTAAAAACACTTTACAAAAGTTTGTTCTTTTCACTACTCTTTTCCTTTTGCATTGTGATTTCAGTACATTAACCATTTTATCTAATGTACGCATCCTATTCAAAATTAAAATGAATAGTTTCCTTTTTAATTCTAATGCCTTTGCTGCAATGGCTTCAATTTCTTTTTTTCTCTTGTAATATTTTGCCTTTTTCTTATATTTCTTCACATCCTTTATCAAATTGGACATAACTCTTCTCTGAAACATTTTTCTACGTATCTCTTTAAATGCTGTTTTTCTGTTTAAGTTAATCTTTGTTATTGCAGAAGGTATATTTGCATTAACTAAATTCTCAATTTTTTCCTGTTCTTTTCTACTGAAAACATTCTTTCCAGTACAGACATTTTGTACATTTTTCCTTTTTTTGAAGATGTTCTTTAAAAAATCTTTTGTCTGCTTACCAGAAGACTTTCTCTTTTTCCCAACATGAGCATCTCCAACTAACTTAGGTCCTCCAGTTGTCTTCAAATATAGTTTTTTTTGTGGTTTTTCCTTACTCTGGATTTTGTAGGCATCTTAAATTTTGTTCACTGCTCTTCAGCAATACCTGAAAAAAACTAAACAAAAATTCCTTTTTTATATTTAAATATATTACTACATTTTTTATGATCTTTTCAAATCTTAAAATACTAAGTACCCCTTTCCTAGAAGTTAAAATCACAATAACACCTTCACAAATTAAATATCTAAAAACAATTCCTGTGTGCACACAGAGTCATGCTTTGAAATTAGGCAGAACACGAAATTTCTTTGCCAATTGGAAAGCACACATTCTACTACTTTTTTGGCAAGTGATAAGTACTTTTACAGTCTGACACATTTTGAATCCACTTTTCAGATTCTGATAAAAGCACATGTCCAAACTGCTTTTTGAGACCAGCACCATGTGTAACCTGGGTGACTGACTACACTCCAGCAAGGGCAACCAGCCTTAGTGATGCTGAATGTATTTGCATTACTGACTGCAACCTCAAACCCAACTCGGTTGTGAATACTGTGCATGAGTCCACAGGATAAGCAGCTGGGTGTGTGCTAAGAGTCTGCTTCTGCATAAAAAAATAGCTCCCCCTTTCCATCTAATGCAAATGTAAAATCACCAGAGCAATACCAAACAGATTTCTGAGACCAGCAACATGTGTAACCTGGGTGACTGACTACACTCCAGCAAGGGCAACCAGCCTTAGTGATGCTGAATGTATTTGCATTACTGACTGCAACCTCAAACCCCACTCGGTTGTGAATACTGTGCATGATTCCACAGGATAAGCAGCTGGCTGTGTGCTAAGAGTCTGCTTCTGCACAAAAAAATAGCTCCCCCATTACATCTAATGCAAATGTAAAATCACCAGAGCAATACGCAATAAATCTCTGCCTGTAATTCCTATTTGCACACAGAGTCATGTTTTCATATTAGTCTGAAAACGTAATTTCTTTGCCAATTTGAAACCACACTTACTACTCTTTTTTTTGGCAAGTGATAAATACTTTTACAGTCTGACACATTTTAAATCCACTTTTCAGATTCTTAAAAAAGCACATGTCCAAACTGCTTTTTCAGACCAGCAACATGTGTAACCTGGGTGGCTGAGTACACTCCAGCAAGGGCAACCAGCCTTAGTGATGCTGAATGTATTTGCATTACTGACTGCAACCTCAAACCCCACTCGGTTGTGAATACTGTGCATGATTCCACAGGATAAGCAGCTGGCTGTGTGCTAAGAGTCTGCTTCTGCACAAAAAAATAGCTCCCCCTTTACATCTAATGCAAATGTAAAATCACCAGAGCAATACGCAATAAATCTCTGCCTGTAATTCCTATTTGCACACAGAGTCATGTTTTCATATTAGTCACAAAACGAAATTTCTTTGCCAATTTGAAAGCACACTTACTACTCTTTTTTTTGGCAAGTGATAAGTACTTTTACAGACTGACACATTATGAATCCACTTTTCAGATTCTTAAAAAAGCACATGTCCAAACAACATTTTCAGACCAGCAACATGTGTAACCTGGGTGACTGACTACACTCCAGCAAGGGCAACCAGCCTTAGTGATGCTGAATGTATTTGCATTACTGACTGCAACCTCAAACCCCACTCGGTTGTGAATACTGTGCATGATTCCACAGGATAAGCAGCTGGCTGTGTGCTAAGAGTCTGCTTCTGCACAAAAAAATAGCTCCCCCATTACATCTAATGCAAATGTAAAATCACCAGAGCAATACGCAATAAATCTCTGCCTGTAATTCCTATTTGCACACAGAGTCATGTTTTCATATTAGTCTGAAAACGTAATTTCTTTGCCAATTTGAAACCACACTTACTACTCTTTTTTTTGGCAAGTGATAAATACTTTTACAGTCTGACACATTTTAAATCCACTTTTCAGATTCTTAAAAAAGCACATGTCCAAACTGCTTTTTCAGACCAGCAACATGTGTAACCTGGGTGACTGAGTACACTCCAGCAAGGGCAACCAGCCTTAGTAATGCTGAATGTATTTGCATTACTGACTGCAACCTCAAACCCCACTCGGTTGTGAATACTGTGGATGATTCCACAGGATAAGCAGCTGGCTGTGTGCTAAGAGTCTGCTTCTGCACAAAAAAATAGCTCCCCCTTTACATCTAATGCAAATGTAAAATCACCAGAGCAATACGCAATAAATCTCTGCCTGTAATTCCTATTTGCACACAGAGTCATGTTTTCATATTAGTCACAAAACGAAATTTCTTTGCCAATTTGAAAGCACACTTACTACTCTTTTTTTTGGCAAGTGATAAGTACTTTTACAGACTGACACATTATGAATCCACTTTTCAGATTCTTAAAAAAGCACATGTCCAAACAACATTTTCAGACCAGCAACATGTGTAACCTGGGTGACTGACTACACTCCAGCAAGGGCAACCAGCCTTAGTGATGCTGAATGTATTTGCATTACTGACTGAAACCCCAAACCCCACTCGGTTGTGAATACTATGCATGATTCCACAGGATATGCAGCTGGCTGTGTGCTAAGAGTCTGCTTCTGCAGAAAAAAATACCTCCCCCTTTCCATCTAATGCAAATGTAAAATCACCAGAGCAATACCAAACAGCTTTCTGAGACCAGCAACATGTGTAGCCTGGGTGACTGACTACACTCCAGCAAGGGCAACCAGCCTTACTGATGCTGAATGTATTTGCATTACTGAGTACAACCTCAAACCCTTAAAGTATTCCTTATTTATACCAGTACACCTTAATTTATCGTGAAAACATAGTCCATATTATTTTACATGTTCCTCACATTTAAATTTCTCCCAAAACAGAAAATGATAAACACAACTTCAACAAAAGGAATTCCAATTCTATTATTCATTTCTTAATTTACCATATACATCCACTCTCAAACTCTAAACTCACCTTTAAAATTAGTTAGCTGTGAAAGAAATGTGGCACTCAAACAGCAGATTATCAGAGCCAGGATCTCTGTTCTGTACACCTCTCTCCTCTCAGCAGAACCAGATAATGGCAATGTTTCCCTCTCTTTTTCCACACATATACATGTTAATTTCAAATCTCAGTGCTTCCCCCTTTTTTTCAAATGTAATCACACATTTCTATTGGTTGAAAACCAACCCTTTTCCAAAAGTACCCTTCCCCCAACTTGACTTCAGCCTAGTACCCTTCCCCCAACTTGACTTCTGCCTGCTACCATAGCAACAGCTCTTGAAACACTGCTGTTTAGAGTTAGGTCAGAAGTTCACCACACAATGTTTCATTTCCAAAGAGCAGGAGTGCTTGACTTTTCAAACCTAACAGCAAATCCATAGTACTGTTCTTTGGTAACACATTTTTCTGTACCAATACAAAACATGCTTCTATAAATTTACACATACAGCCTAGTTTTTATTGTAGAATGGTATGAAACAGCCAATCAGTTTTTTTTATTTTTTTAAAATATGTATGCCTCCATTTCCAAACTGTCTTTCATTTCTTTTTACCATTCTACTGAATTACACCTCCTGAGTGCATCCAGTTCTCCTTTGAAGATGTTCACAGTGTGGATTGTAGGGCACAGCTATGTCTTCTGGAGTGAAAAGTATGCAGAGAAAACAGGTATGGTGAGAGACCTTGCTTTGCCAAATGTAGACATTAAATGGATTGGTCAGAGAGGGTTAAAGTGGCACCAATTGATGCCATTGGTGAAATCCTTCATGCAAATCCAACACCCTGACCTCATAATAGTGCACTGTGGTGGCAATGACCTAGGCACTTTGACTGGGGTAGGTCTGGAAATGCTTATGAAGGAGACCTTTGCACAACTGTTTTCACTTTTCCCTAAAACTGCCTTTGTGTTTTCTAACATATGCCAAAGGCAAAAATGGAACTGGTCCAATCATTTCTGTCCACAGATTGACAAAGCAAGAAAGCACGTCAACAAATCTGTTTCTGCTTTCCTCCGAGACTATGGTATGGGTTCCATTTACCACAACAACTTGCGTTACGACATGCAAGACATTTATAGAGGAGATGGTGTACACTTCAATGATGAAGGGAACAGAGTCTTCCTCTTGAACCTTAGACTCTGCATCGGTACTTACTTGTAGGTACCACTAAAAAATCACTTCATAAACACAACGGCTCTTTTTAGAGCCCCCTAATATCTAAACACTTAAATCTGCATTTCATTTATTTATTTATTTTTTTTTCTACCGTACGCGTACGGTAAGCTTACCGTACGCGTACCCCGCGATTTTTTTTAAAATTAATAAATGTTTTTTTTGTACTTTTCTGTCCTTCTTTGACCCCCTTTCAAATGTTATGGGGTCTGTAACTCTATTCCTTGCCCCCTTTTCAAGTTATCACCCTTTTTTTTCTGAGTGAAACACACAAAATGGCAGCCGCCGCTTCCTGGTTTCGACCAATTCGAATGTTTACTAAGATCTAACAGCCAATCAGAATCGCGCTCGCGCACGTCACCGTACGCGTACGGTAAGCGCACCGTAAGCGCACCGTAAGCTGGCTCAGATATATATATTGATTTAAAGGCTATTTTCTCAGAATCTACTGAACAGATATACACCAAACCTACAAAAGGCACTTCCTTGACCTGAGGACTACCTCTCTGCCAAATTTCATTTAACTCTGTTCAGCCGTTCGGGCTGTAGCTGTGTCTAAAGGTCCTATGGAAAAATGCATGGGAAAAACGCGTTTTGGGACCCCCCTTTTTTCTCAGCCCCCGCTTGACGAATCCCCCCGAGACTTTCAGGGTAGGAGCGGAGCGTAGCTCCCCACATATTTTGAAAATTTCGCGAGGATTCGTCGACCGGCGCCAAAGTTATTCAAAATAGAATGTTGCGGTTTTCCTATGGTAAGAGGGTCCTAACTATAACTACCTACTGGCGACCGCCAGTAGGTAATATATATATTATCACCTAAAGGCGGTCGCCAGAAGGTAGCTATAGTTGGGACCTATTATCCATTGGAAATCCACAACATTCTATTTGGAATAACTTTGGCGCCGGTTGACGAATCTTTGTGAAATTTTCAAAACTCGTGGCCCGCTCCGGTCCGCTCCTATCCAGAGAGTCTCGGGGTGATTCATCAAGCGGGGGCCGAGAAAAAAGGGTGTCCCAAAACATGTTTTCCCCATGCAATTTGCCATAGGGACCGTTAGTCGCGGCTAGAGGCCAAACCGCTGAACGGAATTACACCAAATTTGGCAGAAAGGTAGACCTTGGTTGACACTCGTGCCTTTTGGTTAAATGGTGTAAATTCGTTCAGTAGTTGTTGAGAAGATCAAAATCAAAATCACACATATATCTATGGCCTCGGAGGATCCGCGCACCCTATGTGCACCCAGTGCGCACCCTTCCGATCACGTGCTGCATGCTAATTGGCTGTTACCTGACTGTAAACACTCCAAACCAGGAAGTGTTGGCAGTCATTTTGTGCCTCGGTAGAAGCGAGGCTTAAGAAATCAGTGGATGAAGTGTGCAAAACGTATAAAGGGGGCAGGGTAGAAATACCCTGACCCTCTAGATTTGCTTAGGGGGTCATGGAAAAACTGCAAAATGCGCGCTGGGTGCGCGGATCCTGCCGTAAAAAAAAAAAAAAAGCGCGGGCTCCCGCGCTTTTTTAATATTAGCCCCTGGGGGGCCAAATCCCGGGGGCAAAAACCGTATAATTTGATGGGGGGCCCAGAGGGGCTACAAAATAAATGGGTGGGGGGGCTCAAAGGCCCCCCCAAGCCCCGGGGACCACCACCCCCTGGTTGTGGGAGGGGGGCCGCGTGGCGCGTGACCACCACCCCCCAGGGACAGGGACAGCTCCTGCAGTGTCTCGGGGTGCCGAGGCTCCCACCCTGTCATAGTAAACTTGGTTTGGATTTTGAAAGAGAGAGCAGGAAACCTGCTGTCTCTTTCAAAATGCAAACCATATTGCTTTTCCACACAGGAGCTGCATGTTAGCAGCTCCCCATGTGGAAAAGCAATGCCGTCTCCCGAAGGACGCAGGGAGCCGGCTGAGACCATGGGGGCATTGGGGCTCCCCATATGGTCTCCAACGTTGTATATAGGCCCTGGGGGATGGGGTCCCCGGGGAGAATAGAAATTAGTAATAGGTGCTATTTTTTTTATGGTAAAATTAGGAGTCGCGCATCCAGCGCAGCCCCCTGGTGTGCACGAGTTGGGTGCACGATTCATCTCGCATTGGGTGCACGATTCCGCTTGCAGCCCCTGATGTGTACGCTTTGGGTGCACGATTCCTCTCGCGTAGGATGTGCGATTCCTAGCGCGTCGGGTGCGCGACTCCAAGCAAAAAAAAAATGAAATATTTTTCAGATAAACATCAAGCTTATGTGTTTCGATCTTGAGTGGCTCTATAAAAGAGCCGTTGTGTTCATTGAGAGATTTTGATACTTATAAGTAAGTACCTATACAGAGTCTAAAGTTGTTGAGGAAGACTGTTTCCCTTATGTACACCATCTCTCCTATAGATGCCTTGCATATTAAAACGCATATTGTTGTTGTAAATGGACCCCATTCTATAATCTCTGAGATAAGCAGAAACAGAATTATTGACATGTTTCCTAGCTTTCTCAATCTGTGGACAAAATTGATTGGACCAGTTCCATTTCTGCCTTTGGCATATGTTAGAATAAACAAAGGCTGATTGGGGGTAAAGTGACATCAATTCTGCAAAGGTGTCCTTGATAAGCATTTCCAGACCTACCCCAGTCAAAGTGCCTAGGTCATTGCCACCACAGTGCACGATTATGAGGTCAGGGGGTTGGAGATGTAAAAAGGATTTAACCAATGGCATTAATTGGTGCCATTTTATCCCTCTCTGTCCAATCCATTTGATGTCTACATTTGGCAAAGATAGGTCTTTGTCAATGCCTTTGTTTTCTGCATACCTTTGGCTCCAGAAAATATAGCTGTGTCCCACAATCCACACTCTAAGCATCTTGAAAGGAGGTCTGGATGCACTCAGATGGTCTCTATAAATGAAATGGCAGTTTGAAAACTAAGATTTTTCTAAAATGGTGGATAAGATACAGTTTTGAAAAAAGAAAAGAAATGATTGGCTGTTTGAGAACATTCTAGTCTGAACACTAGGGTGCATGTTTCTCTTTTTTAAAAGCATGTTTTTTATTGGTTAACAAAAACTGTTTGAAAAGAACATAATATAGGATAAGCTGGTATAGTGAAAAGTCAAGCACACTTGCTGTTTTGATTAGCAACACATTGTGCTGAACTTGGGAGCTGTGTGATCAGTTGAGTGTTCCATGAATTGTTACTATGGTAACAGGCAGAAGCCACATTGGGTGTAGGGTTCAAACTTATGTCAATTGGAAAGGTTGAATTGTGTAATCAATAGAAATGTGTGTTTGCTTTTGAATTAATGTGGGAGGCAATGTGATTTGATATTTACATGTATATGTGTGCAGAATGAGAGGGAAACTTTGCCATTCTTTGGTTTTCCTGAAAGCAGTACAATACAGAGATTCTGTATAAGAAAATCTGGTGTGTGACTGACATACTTCTTAATCTACAAAACTATTTGAAAGGTGAGTTATTAATTTGTGAGGGGATGTATGTGGTGCATTTTGTTTTTAATAAGAGTAATGTGTTTCTCCTGCCAAAAGTCCAGGGAGTCGTTTTTCATGTCTAGAATCATTTTTCTTGTCTAGAATCACATGGTGAGTCTGTGTGCATTTGGAAACCATTGTGACAGAAAAATGTCGGTAGTTCATGTGTTTGCAGACACATAACTGCTTAAAAACGTATCCTGTTTTCATGTTTTTGTAGAATTATAAACCTGTCATTCCTTATGTATTTGCAAAATGAGTGAGGCTTCTACACTAATGTGCAGTAGTAAAATATGTGCAAAGTGTGCAGTCACCTTACCTCTTGTGGACTAGTAAATGTGTTTTGGAAAAATGCAAGGGATAGTGTTGCTTGTCTAGAATCACACTGTGAGTCTGTGTGCATTTGGGCAACCATTGTGAGAGAAGCATTTGGTTACATCGGGTATTTGCTGAGAGATAACTGTTTTAAAATCTGCCATGTTGTCAAGTTTTAGTAGCATTAGAAACCAGTTATTGTTTATGTATTTTCAAAATGAGTCAGGTTTCAACACTAAAATGCAGTGCTAAAATATGTGGAATGTATGCACTCATCTTAACCCTTTTAGACTAGTAAATGTGTTTTGGTAAAAAGCAAGGGATAATGTTGTTTGTCTAGAATCACACTGTGAGTCTGTCTGCATTTGGGCAACCATTGTGAGAGAAGCATTTGGTTACATCTGGTATTTGCTGAGAGATAACTATTTTAAAATCTGTCATGTCGTCAAGTTTTAGTAGCATTAAAAACCAGACATTGCTTATGCATTCAGAAAACGAGTCAGGCTTTCTCAGTAGAGTGCCGTATTGAAATATGTAGAATGTGTGCAGTCACTTTACCCCTTCCAGACTAGTGAATGTGTTTTGGTAAAGTACAAGGAATAGTGTTGTTTGTCTACAATCACACTGTGAGTCTGTGTGTATTTGGGAACCATTGTGAGATTTGGGTATTTCATGTTTTTGCAGACAGATAAGTGCTTAAAAACCTATCTTGTTCTCACGTTTTGGTAGAATTAGAAACCAGTTAATGTTTATGTATTTTCAAAATGAGTCAGGTTTCAACACTAAAATACAGTGCTAAAATATGTGGAATGTATGCCCGTATCTTACACCTTGACTAGTAAATGTGTTTTGGTAAAAAGCAAGGGATAGTGTTGTTTGTCTAGAATCACACTACAAGTCTGTGTGCATTTGTGAATCATTCTGAGAGAAGCATTGGATATTTCATTTGTTTGCAGAAACATAACTGCTTAAAAACCTATGCTGTTCTTACGTTTTGGTAGAAATAGAAACCATTTATTGTTTATGTGTTTGCAAAATGAGGCAGGCTTATACACTAATTTGCAGTAGTAAAATATATGGAATGTGTGCAGTCACATTACCTCTTCAAGAATAGTATAGGTGTGTTTGTAAAATCCAAGGGATACTATTTGTTTTCTAGAATCACACTATGAGGCTGTGTGCATTTAGGAACTGTTCTGAGAGAAGGATTTGGGTATTTCATGTGTTTCCAGACACATAACTGCTTAAAAACCTATCCTGTTTTCACACTTTGGTAGAATTAGAAACCAGTCATTTCTTATGTATTTGTAAAATGAGTTAGGGTTCTACAATATTGTGCTGTAGTAAAATATGTGGATTGTGTGTACTCCGTTTACCCATTCCAGACAAGAAAATGTGTTTTGGTAATATGCAAGGGATAGTGTTTGTTGTCTAGAATCACACTGAGAGTCTGCATGCATTTAGGGACCATTCTGAAAGAAGGTTTTGGGTACTTCATGTCTTTGCATACACATACCTGGTTAAAAACTCTAATCATTCATCAGTACCCAAGTACTCATGCAGTGAGCCAGGCCTTAGCACATGGATTGATTCAAACGCCTATCCACTATGCATGCAGTTCTCTAACCACCTACACACTTGTCTTCACACCTTCAATTCCCCAGTCAATATCTATACACCCCTGCAAACACCCTGTTACTCCACTTGCACTCCTTCACTGACCCATTCAGCACCATGTACTAATCCATTCACTGCGCCAAAAACCAAACACTTAAATGATGCACCCAGGCACTCTCCTTGCAGTACTCTAATGATTTTAGTCAGTACCCAGGTACTTATGCAGTGAGTTAGGCCTTAGCACATGGACTGCTTCAAACGCCTATCCACTATGCATGCAGGCCTCTAACCACCTACACACTTGTCTTTCACACCTTCAATTCCCCAGTCAGTATCCATACACTTCCAGCAAACACCCTGTCACTCCTCGTACACTCTTCCAGTGACCCATTCAGCACCATGTAGTAATCCATTTACTGCGCCAAAACCCAAACACTTATAAATTCATCGAGGCACTCTCTTTGCCCTACTCTAATCATTCACTCAGTATCCAAGTAGTCATGCAGTTAGCCAGGCCTTTGCACAAAGACTGCTTCAAATGCCTATCTACTATGCATGCAGGCCTCTAACCACCTACACACTTGTCTTTCACACCTTCAATACCCCAGTCAGTATTCATACAGTTCCCGCAAACACTGTGTCACTCCCCTTACACTCCTCGAGTGACCCATTCAGCACCATGTTGTAATCCATTCACTGTGCCAAAACCCAAACACTTATGAAGTCACCCAGGTACTCTTCTTGCAATACTCTAATCATTCAGTCAGTACCCAAGTACTCATGCAGTGAGCCAGGCCTTAGCACATGGATTGATTCAAACGCCTATCCACTATGCATGCAGGCCTCTAACCACCTACACAATTGTCTTTCACACTTTCAATTGCTCAGTCAGTATCTATATACTCCAATAAACACGTCACTCCCCTTGCACACCTCCAGTGACTCATCCAGCACCATGTACTAATCTATTCACTGCGCCAAAACCCAAACCCTTAAAAGATTGTTCCAGGCACTCTCCTTGCAGTACTCTAATGATTCAGTCAGTACCCAGGTACTCATATAGTGAGTTTGGCCTTAGCACATGGACTGCTTCAAACGCCTATCCACTATGCATGCAGGCTTCTAACCACCTACACAGTTGTCTTTCACACCTTCAATTCCCCAGCCAGTATCTATACACTCCAATAAACACCCTGTTACTCCCCTTACACTTCTTCAGTGACTCATTCAGCACCATGTACTAATCCATTCACTGCGCCAAAACCCAACCACTTATAAATTCACCGAGGCACTCTCATTGCACTACTCTAATCATTCAGTCAGTACCCAAGTACTCATGCACTGAGCCAAGCCTTAGCACATGGGGGCTTCAAACCCCTATCCACTATGCATGCAGTCCTCTAACCACCAACACACTTGTCTTTCACACCTTCAATTCCCCAGTCAGTATTCATACAGTTCACGCAAACACCTTGTCACTCCCCTTACACTCTTCCAGTGACCCATTCAGCACCATGAAGTAATCCATTCCCTGCGCCAAAACCCAAACACTTATAAATTCACCAAGGCACTCTCCTTGCAATACTCTAATCATTCAGTCAGTACCCAAGTACTCATGCAGTGAGCCAGGACTTAGCACATGGATTGATTCAAACGCCTATCCACTATGCATGCAGCCTCTAACCACCTACACAATTGTCTTTCACACCTTCAATTGCCCTGTCAGTATCCATACACTTCCAGCAAAAAACCTGTCACTCCCCTTGTACTCTTCTAGTGACCCATTCAGCACCATGTACTAATCTATTCACTGCGCCAAAACCCAAACCCTTAAAAGATTCATCCAGGCATTTTCCTTGCAGTACTCTAATGATTCAGTGAGTACCCAGGTACTCATGCAGTGACCCAGGCCTTAGCACATGGACTACTTCAAACGTCTATCCACTATGCATGTAGTCCTGTAACCACCTACACACTTGTCTTTCACACCTTCAATTCTCCAGTCAGTATCTATACACTCCAATAAACACCCTGTCACTCCCCTTACACTCCTCCAGTGACCCATTCAGCACCATGTACTAATCTATTGACTGTGCCAAAACCCAACCACTTATAAATTCACTCAAGCACTTTCCTTGCACTACTCTAATCATTCAGTCAGTACCCACGTTCTCATGCACTACTCTAATCATTCACTCAGTACCTAAGTAGTCATGGAGTGAGACAGGCCTTTGCACATAGACTGCTTCAAACGTCTATCCACTATGCATGCATGCCTCTAACCACCTACACACTTCTCTTTCACACCTTCAATTCCCCAGTCAGTATCTATACACTCCAATAAACACCCTGTCACTCTCTTTGCACTCCTCGAATGACTCATTCAGCACCATGTACTAATCTATTCACTGTGTCAAAACCCAACCACTTATAAATTCACTCAAGCACTTTCCTTGCACTACTCTAATCATTCAGTGAGTACCCACGTTCTCATGCAATGAGCCAGGCCTTTGCACATGCACTGCTTCAAATGCCTATCCACTATGCATGCAGTCCTTTAACCAACTACACACTTGTCTTTCACAGTTTCAATTCCCCAGTCAGTATCTATATACTCCAATAAACACCCTGTCACTCCCCTTGCACACCTCCAGTGACCCATTCAGCACCATGTACTTATCCATTCACTGTGCCAAAACCCAATCACTTATACATTCTCCCAGGAGGACTGTAATCGTTCAGTCAGTGAGTAAGTACTCATGTAATGTCCCAGGGCATAACACAAACACTGGTAGAAACCTTCGTCCATTACACATGCTGACCTGTAATCACCTATTTAGTTATGTATACACCTTGAAATACTATTTCAATTAGTGAAGAGAAAACAAAGTGGTTAAATGGTTTTATATAGAATGTGTTTGTATAATAATTGAAAAGTATAATTTATACATTTATTAAATTACATTTATTTATGTTTACTTTTTACAGATATTGTTTATCATCATTAAAATAAAGTGATCATGCCTGAAAAATCAAGAAAGAGAAAAGGACAGAAAAAGGAAAAATATTCGAAGAAAATTCAACAACAAGTAGTGGATGACCAACATCATGTGGCTAAAAAGAAGAAGTCTTCTGGTAAGACAACCAAGGAATTCATTAAAAAACTTTCAAAGCCTACAAACAGTGTGCAGAATGTGCAAACTATTGACAATGATTCGACCAGACAAAAGAAAATCAATAACAGGAAAAGAAAAAAAGATAATTTACATGCAAAAGATTCAAAGTATGGTAAAAGATGGCAAAATCAGTACAAAGAAATACGTAAAAATGTATTTTTTACAAAAGAGTGGTTCTTAATTTGTTGAAAGATGTGAAAAAATATAGAAAACGAGCACAATTTTATAAAAAGAAGAAGCATATTGAATCCATTGTTGAAAAAGTTTTTGTAGTAAAAAGGAAACTATTTATATTAGCTTTAAAAAGAATTCGATCACTAGATAAACAAATCCATTTAATGAAGGCCAAAAGTAAGAGTAAAAGAGTAATTAACAGAACTCATTTTTGTGATTTTTTTTTGGGGTGAATGGAAACACAGTTCAAGTTCTGAGCCTTTCTTTAATGACGAGAGTTATTTACAAACCAATGATTTGTTGCATGCAGTTGATACCAGTGGTCGAGCTTATGAGGTTAGAAATGTTTGTCTAATTGAGAAAGAGAAAATGGTTCCCAGAAATGCAGAAGAAGTGATAGCTGATGAAGTTCTAGGCAGATGTCCTAAAGCCCCAGTGTACACTTGGGATTGCAGAAGTATTTTTAGTGTACGACAAGAATCTATTGATATTTTACGCAATTTCTTACGAGCGTATAGTAAAAAATCTGTTAAACAAAAGATTAAGATATTGCAAGTACTAGACCCTTGCAGAGTGAGAAAAAGTAATGGTTTGCAAGGTCATTCTTTGGCTTGTCTTTCTAGGAAAGTATGTCAAAGTGTTTTTCACCATTTCATGATGTTAGCAGTACACCATACTCAAATGCGAAAATTAGTCAGAAGATTTTATTATGCAAAAAGTCCAGCACTAATGTAAAATGAGTTGAACAGTGCTCTTTTGTGTGGATCAGTATCAGATGTGAAAAAGCTTTGTGATGAAATTGAGTTTTGTTACTTTGGTCCTCAACAAGAGAGTGCAAAAACTGATACATTAATAGAAGAAAATGTTGAAGAGAATGTTGAACATAGTAGTACAAAAACTTTTGAAGATCAAATTACAAAGTTTAAGGTGATTTCAGGTGAAAGGCCAAATTATTCTTGTATTTGTTGCCGGCAAACTCACTATAAAAATCAGACTAGGACTGTTGATCTGTATTTAAAAAGTGAAACAGAAAATAATGATAAGTGGAAGGAATTTGCAACTTATTTGTTGGTAGAGAATTGTTTTGATTTGGGTTCTGACCAGTGTATTTGAAAATATTGTTATAACAAATTAGGTGAGAATAAAATGCCCGCTAGAGCTGTTCATACTAATCTAGAGTTAGTTGTTATTCCTCCAGAACTGATAGATTTAAATACGTATGAGTCTATTCTCATTCAATGTGTGCACCTGTTTCAGGCTATCGTTCGTATGGAGCCTAAAACAGGTAAATTGCCTCCTTGAGATTTACAGAGAGGATTAAAAGGACGAGTTGTATATTTACCTCTAGATTTAAGGAAAAATATTGACACTATTGGTGTAGAGAATGTAGTTCTAGTTAATGGTGTTCCTACTAAGAATAAGAAAATCTGGCAAGAGTTAGTGGATGTTAGAAAAGTGCAAAAGGCAACATTGTATCTGATAAAAAATAATGAGTACTATAGAAATGTGTATGTAGGAGAAGAAAAAATAGATTTAGCAGAAGATACTGAAACGTCAAGTGGACATGTCCAGATGTGAAGAAATCTATGAACATTACAGTGTACATCCACTTCATTCCAAAGAAGTGATGGGGAATACTATTGAGATATTCCAAATTTAAAAAGCAAAGGGAAGTCCCATGAGTGTATGGGAAGAAAGTTTGGTAGCTCGTTGTTTTCCGCAGTTGTTCCCAACAGGAAAAGGTGGACGATATGATGAACGACCTGTGCAGATTCCTGCATCTGAATATCGCACAACAAGATTGTATGCAGAAGATCCAAGATTTCGACAATGTATCCCATATATATTTCATCTTTTGTTTGAGAGTGACTTTTCTGGACTGTCCTATGTAGTGAATCACATATTGAAAACAGGAGTACATTTTCATAATGTTTCTGCGAAGGAATTTATTGATAACGTACATCAGAGAGATGATCATTTAGAATCTCAGCTGATTAATCTCATGGCATGTCAGCGTGGCACTAATGAGTATTGGTACCGTTGTCATGGAGAACTTAAATGTATGCTAAGAAACTTAGGAGCTCCTACGTGGTTCCTTACCCTAAGCTGTGCTGAATACGCTTGGGATGATTTACTTGAATTTCTTCGAGAGGCGAATTCGAATATAAAAAATATTGAATACAAGACACCTGGAGAATTGTGCTCTTTGGGTCCTGTTAATGTATGCAGGTATTTCAATCATAGATTTGAAGCTATGATGTCTTTTATCTGTAATAAAAAGAATCCTCCTCTTGGAGAAGTTGTGGATTTCTTTTGGAGAAAGGAGTATCAAGCTCGAGGTGCTCCTCACATACATGTGCTCATATGGATCAAAGATGCCCCCAAATTCGGAACAGATTCTGATGATACTGTTTTGTCGTTCATTGAAGAATATGCCACATGTGCCATACCCAAAAGCACAGAAGAAAACAATTTAAGACAAGTCTTACGATTCCAAAGTCTTCGATGTGAAAAATACTGTCAACGAAAGTACAAGTCTAAGAAAAAGTTTTATACCAAATGTCGTTTTGGATTTCCACGTCCTGTAATATCAAAAGGAAGAGTAAACAGTTATGTCAGCAGTGAGACATACTATCGCTAGAAAGTCTCCAAAAAATTCCTTCAATTTGGGAAGATGTGAAGAATCAAAATTCTCTCTATGTGGAATGCTAACATGGAAATTCAGTACATAGCAGATAATTCCATTGCTGTCGCTCGGTATGTAACATCCTACATTACAAAATCAGAAAAGACGGAATTAAAAGAAATGTGGGAAGAGATTTCTCACGAGAAGAGTCTAAGTAAGAAATTATACAGTTTCAGTTTGAAGATGTTATCCCATCGAGAGATTGGAGTGTATGAATGCTCAGATCAGTTATTATCTGAAAGTTTATACTCCAAATCTAGAAGAATCATTTGGGTGAGTCTAGGTCTTGCTGCAACACGAAATAGAGTTCTTAAATCTGTACAAGAAATTTAATATTTAGCATTAAATGAACCAGAAAGTACAGATATTCTGAAAACAAATATGTTGGACACATATTATCCAAATAGAAGTCATCATCTTGAGAACATATGTCTCTATGAAGTGCTGCAAAACTACACTTTTAAACAGAATACTATAGAAAACATCAATGATGGAAAATATGCAGTTATTGGTTCCGAAGGATGTTTGGTGAAACAAAGGAAAGGAAATTTAATTAATCACAGGAAATTGAGTTGTGACACTCCTGATAAAAGGGAATTTTATTATTTAGCACTTTTGCAACTGTTCAAACCGTGGTGCTCAGAATTGGAATTACTTGGAGATTTTCACAGCTATGAAGATTCCTTCAATGCTTGTAAAGATACCATAGAATGTTCTGTTTTTGCAAATTATGTGAAAATGTTGAATGATGAAATTGATCAAGACGCTACTATTGCAGCTGAGATTGCTAGGGACAGTTCTCAAGACAGTCAAAGCTCTGCTCCATTGAGTCAAGATCCACTAGGAGAACCAATTGTTGAAAATGAAGCAGCAATCACAATGAATGAGGTGGAAACAGCAATGCATCAAGTTCAAGAAGATATTATGGACTTAGCAATTTTGGAAGAACAACTAAATGTTGAACAGCATGAAATATATCAGCAAGTGAGACAACAGATTGACCATGGACTGCTTCATGAAAAGAAAGAATGCACATGCACCTCATTTCAACCTATACGAATGTATGTGAGTGGAGAAGCTGGAACAGGAAAAAGTTTCTTAATTAAAGTAATCACCAGTTATTTACAGAAAACAACAGACTCACATTTGTCTTGTGTGGTAACTGCTCCAACTGGGTTGGCAGCACACAACATTAAAGGAATTACATTGCGTTGTTTACTCATGCTACCTGTGGAGCATGAAAACAAATTGGAATATCACAAACTATCTGGAGAAACTTGTTTAGAAGTTTCAAGAGTACTAAAGAAAATGAAACTTCTGATTATTGATGTGGTAAGCATGGTGTCAAACTTAATGCTTGCTTTTGTACATTTAAGAGTGCAGCAAATTCTTAAAACAGAGTATGATGTGTTATTTGGAGGAAAACATGTCATAGTTTTTGGAGATCTACTGCAACTTACTCCTGTAAAAGGACAACCAGTATTTAAAACACTTGCACATGAAGACACCAAAAAGTCCTTGGGAAGTGTTGGAAATGTTAACATTCGGTCATATTTAGAGTACAAAGATATGCGACATGCAATTGATGTTGAATATGGAAGTATTCTTCAAGATATAAGCATTGGAGTACTGACAGAACATGGCAAACAAGCTTTGCAAAGTCGACTTGAGGAACTTCGATTTTCGATTGTGATCGTATCAACCCGCCATTTTGTGCTCCGCCGCCATCTTGTGTTGTCCTCACTCAGGCAGCACGACGATCGAAGTCTTTTTCTGCAGCTTCGTGTCAAAATTAGCCTTCTGCCTCTATTTGCAAAGCTGGTGTTAGGTTTGGCCGAGTACACTAATACCTGTCTGGTTTTTCTAATCCCCGTCTCAACTATCTGTTGGTTCACACTATTCTCCTCTGACTTTATCTTATCGACTGGCCTTCGCTGTCCTCTGCTAGCATTCTCTCGTTTCACAACTGTCCTCCAATACACACAAACGTATCTCGCCACCTGCAAGTTAGTTGTGAATCTGTTAATGAATTAGTTTGAAGGAGGGGTGACAAACACAGTTGAAGGAAAGGCTTCTTCGAGTCATCAGATACTTTGTTTTCAAACCTTTCCTATTGGTTCTGTCCTGTTGTTCAACTTTCCTTATTGGCTCTTTCTTATATGTTCTGGGTGTGTATTTGGTTAATGTATATTCTACATATGTGCTATAAAAGATTGTGCGCCACGGAGTGAAGTGGCAGTCTCCTGAGAACCTACCTCGTGCACTTCTGGGACAACTGTACTAGCTGCAGCTAATAAATCTGATCTTTTACGCCGACAGAGTGTCCCCGTGTCTCTGTGTAGCTAAGCAGGAGAACCCAGGATATTAAGGCATACCCTGCACCGCCAGGTCCAAAAGGTTCTGGTTCTTCAACTGGCGCCCAACGTGGGGCGGCTTCAGTGGTACCGGTTCTGCCCGAAGGTCGTGAGGAACCCCGCAAGAAAATTCTGGAGGAATCGCGAGCCACATCAAGCGACCCCTGTATGTCGAAAGTGGTCCGAAGGTCTTTTGCAGCGCGGTTACTCCTTCCTGACGGCTACTAACGACTGCTGCCCTGACTGCCGCCCTGCCTTGGCCCTTCCTTTGATGATGTATGGTAAGGCGAGACGATAGACGGGCCTCTGTTGGTGTAAGAAGACGTCCTTAGTTAAGTATTTCGTGGGTCGCGCCCACAATTTTTGTCCTTTGATTCCTTAGTACCTCTGGTTCTTAGATTCGACTATTGCAATAGCCGAAGCCGAGGGTAAGTGCATTTGTGCTGCGTAAACTGAGTTTTACCCCCTTGAAGTTTGTGAACAGTCAGGTGAAATCACGAGATGCCTGGTCTGACTAAGTTTGGAAAATGTTGTTGCTTTGGTTGTAATAGGTATTCCCGACTTGAGGACTCTTGTCCGATTCCTTCGGTTGGAACTCCCACATATGAGCTCTATTCAAAACATGGTATTGGCCCCATTACCTTTAACGAGGCATGGACCCGATACACGAAGAAAGATGGTGTTTTAAAATGGCCAGAAAATGGTAGTTTCGATTCTGATGTGCTAGATAATTTGGAAGCAGTTCTATTCAAAAGAAAAGCCTGGCCGGCAATGTTTGACTCTTTCCGCCTTTGGCGTAAGGAAGCCAAACAGAGAGAAATTAAGCAAGCAAAACGAGATAGGAAAGCACAGGGTATGACAATTATACAGGCTGCCCAACAATTCAAAGATGATGAAATTAATAATGCGATGGAAATTTCAGAAAGACAGCATCGTATGGCGATAGATAAATGTTATCCGGTATTGTCTGTTTCCCCTTCCGATAACAAGAAAGATTTAGAAGAAGATCCCCTAATGTCCCATTTATTGAGGTTGCCTCCGCCCTATGTACAAGGTACTAATGCACCTCAGTTGTTACAGCCTGTTCAGTTGCCAGTGGTACCTCCGCCTGTTCCGGCTCTTCCGCATTTGCCTCCTCCAGTATTACCGCCTCTGCCAGTTTTGCCTTTAACTTCAACTTCTTTGCCCTCATCTTCTGATCTTCGATCTCCATTGCCTTCTGCTCCTCCTGCAATTATCGGTTCTCCTTCCACTAGTTCGCCTAATACCTTGTCCCCTATTCTTATGTCTAATTCTCCATCTGTGCGTAAGCGTCTTACGGACACCGTCACTGGTATTCTATCTCCTTTCTTTGAAGCTTTAAATGTGTCTCCGGCTTTTGCTCGAAAACAATCTCGCAGTCAGTTCCCAGATTCTGAAGAACGAGAAAGGTTGGACTCTCTCGCACGTAAATGGATCAAGAAGGGTCCTCAGTATAGTGTACCTGACATTATGCCTACTTTCTCACAATGGAATGTGCCTACGCAAAGATATGTTTTTAATGCAATGTGTGATACTCTCATTAAAGAATGGGAGAATGTGAATTCGAGTCCGATCCCACAAGATCTGTTAGATGTTCAGGCTGATTTTGATAAAGGACTTGTTGTGGGTTCTAAGGTTGAGAAAGCTGTAAGGACACTTATTTCTTATAGATACTTATTGTCCTCTCAGGTTTTCCTTGATTCCGATCCGTCGGTTAGACTGACATTGAAAAACTATCCCATGAGAGAGGTTCCTCCAGTATGGAAGGAAGAGGTCGCAGCAGTAGGTGCTAATCCAGCTATTCCTGCTCATTTTCAACGTATATGGGTACATGTTCCATGGAAACGATCTGAAGTTTTGGCTCTGAAGCAGACTCTACCGGATCCTCGTAAGAACCCTGCAGGTTATTATAAAGAATTATCACAGACAGTTGACGCTTGCATCATGAACCTAGCTGATATCGATATGTTGATGGGAAATGTAGTCCCACAGACAATATGGGCTAGGATTCGTAAAGAGAATCACGCCCAGGAATTAGGTGCTAATTGGGATGTTATAACTGCCACAGATAGAGACCAAGTGGGTGGTGCAAAGCCTGACGCTTTGATTTCGGAACTCCCTGGTAGGATTATTACATTAATGAAAACGATGATGCCTGCATTGAGAGTTAACTGGGATAAATTAGCAGCATGCAAACAGAAGAAAGACGAGAGTGTCTCTGATTTCTTTACTCATTTCGAGGAGACATTTATTGATCACAGTGGTCAAGATATGGCTACAGAGGGTGTCAGCGATTATTTGTGAACAAATTTGTATTTAATTTGCTTCCCGAGTTGTCACACAAATTGAAAGATTCTGAAAGTTCATGGGCTGTTTCTTCTTCTGCCCAGATATTGGCTACTGCACAATATTATGAAAACAGAGATAAAGAAGAAAAAGAAAAGCAAGAGAAAAAGACGAAAGAACTGAAAACAAAGGTTCTTTTGCAACAAGCTTATCCTCCTCGCTATGTTCAGCCTCAGTTTCAACAGCCTCCGCAGTTTCAGAGGTTGTATCAAAAACCTGAACCATATATTCCACGACCTTTGTTAGGTCCTAATCAATGTGCCTATTGTAGAGAAGAAGGTCATTTTAAAAGGAGTTGTCCGGTTTTATTGCAGCGCAATGGAGCATCATCTGCTCCACGAGGTCGTGCTGGCCTCCAGTCCGCAAACAGAGGTAGAGGTCGAGGTATGTCAACTAAAGAACAACGTTCCCTTCCTCCTCCCAATTCTGTGAATTATTTTGATCAGCAAAATGTTAGGTCTACGCAGTATTATAATGAGGATTGTTATGTAGAAAGCGAGAATGAAAATCTTCACACTAACTAGGACAGCCATGGACAAAGTAAGGGAGTTGTGTCGATTCCAGTAGATCAGAATGGACCCTATGTTAATGTCATTACAATGGGTGTTTCAGAGCCATTTCTCCTAGATACTGGTGCAATGAGAAGTTCTATCATTCATTCCAAACTCCCTGGGGCACCTTTGTCTGGCTTAACGAATGTATCTGTAGGATTTTCTGGCGCCCCTGTTCGTAACCCGGTTTCTTGCCCTTTGCCTATTTCAATTGGCCCTTATGATTTGGAAGCTCCACTTCTCTTGACGAATGGTTGCGGCGAGAATCTGTTGGGTCTGGACTTATTGAAAAGAATGCATGCTACGATATATTGTTCTCCTTCTGGTGTAAATCTTACTCTAGGACAAAAACGGATCTTCCCAATGTATTTGTCTAAAGATCAGTTTCCATCTGAATTGCTTTCTCTTCCAGCAACGCTTTGGGCCACGGGTCCGAACGATGTGGGTTGCCTTGAGATTCCACCTTATGTTGTCACTCTTAAGCCTAATGTTGAATTACCACGTATTCCGCAGTATAGAATTTCTACTGAAGGTGAAAGAGCGCTTTTGGAAATCATTCAAGATTTGATTCAGAAGGGTGTGGTTGAGGAAACTAGAGGTAACATATGCAATAGTCCTATTCTTCCTGTTCTTAAATGCACTGATCCTTCTCAGCCTCCTGTATATCGTTTCGTGATTGATCTCCGGGAGGTAAACAAAATTGTTGTACCGCAATTTCCCGTAGTCCCAGATATCACTGCTTTGTTGACAATGATACCTTCCACAGCAACTTGGTTTTCTGTTATCGATCTAAAGAATGCCTTCTTTAGTATTCCCATTGCTGAAGAGAGTAGGGATATTTTTGGCTTCTCTCTTGGAGGCCGAAGCTTCCGGTTTAAGCGCGCACCTCAAGGCTATTGTGAAAGTCCCTCTATTTACAGTCAAGCTTTAAAATGTCATCTTGATGCTTTTCATTTACCGTCTGGTGCTGCTCTTATCCAATACATGGATGACTTGTTGATTGCCGCTGATTCAGAAGATATTTGCAAAGATGTGACTGTTGCATTGTTACGCCATCTGTTTGATCTGAATCATAAGGTTTCACCTTCAAAATTACAATATGTTCGTAGAGAGGTTACCTATTTGGGTCATCTCCTATCAAAGGAGGGACGACGATTAACCCCAGAACGAATTCAGGCGTTTGCGCAAATGTCTGTGCCATCCACACAAAGGGAGGTACGTGCCTTTCTGGGTATTACTTCTTATTGTAGGCAGTGGATCCCTAACTTCTCTCTGTTGGCCAAGCCTTTGTTAGCACTCACTTTGAAAGATACGCCTCAGCCCCTTCCATGGACTGACGAATGTCAGAGGAGTTTTACTGACTTACGTACTGCTCTATGTTCCGCTCCTGTATTGGGTACTCCCGATTACAGTAAGCCCTTCACGCTCTACGTTTATGAAAAAGAAGGTTGTGCATTGTCAGTTTTAACGCAGCGATTTGGAGACAAACAACGACCATGTGCATATTTTTCGGCTACGTTAGACCCAGTAGCTAAAGCATTGCCTAGTTGTCTCAAAGCAACAGCAGCAGCAGCGATTTATATTCGACAGTCTGCTGGAATAGTGTTAGATAACACACTTATTGTTATGGTGTCGCATGCAGTGGACACCTTACTAAACCGAACAAAAACGCAGCATCTTACGAGAGCTCGTTTGTCTGGATATGAGTTGACGCTTTTGGCTAGTCACGTGCACATCAAACGATGTAATACTTTAAATCCAGCTACTTTGTTAACTCTTCCAGTAGACAAAGATGACCAAGAACAACATGATTGTTTCCTCCGTACCGAGGAAGAGACAAAAGGAAGAATTGATCTGAAAGATACGCCGCTAGAGAATCCGGATGGAATTCTATGGGTGGATGGTTCTTGTTTTAAGCTTCCTAATGGAGATACAGTTTCAGCCTATGCTGTTACTACTTTACATACAGTTGTGGAAACCGCACGTATCAGACACAATTCAGCCCAAGCAGCAGAATTGATAGCTTTAACGAGAGCACGTGTGTTGTCAAAAGGAAAGAGAGTAAACGTGTACACCGACAGTCAATATGCCTTTGGTGTAGCGTTTAATTTTGGGCGTCTTTGGAAAGAAAGGGGTTTCTTTACTTCTCATGTTACTAAAATACAACATGGTCAATTAGTGACTGATCTTCTTGAGTCACTTTCTTTGCCTGCCCAAATATCAATTGTGAAGTGTAGTGCACACAAAAAGATTACAGATGATGTCGGTCGAGGAAATGCATTTGCAGATGGAGTAGCGAAAGAGACAGCGAGAGACGCTACAAGTCGAATGTATGTGGCGGGTCCTGCAAATTGGGTTAGAGAGAGAGGAATGTATGAGGATACAGTGGAAAGTGTAAGAGCGATTCAGAAAGAGGCTACAGAGAAAGAGTTGAGCAAGTGGAAAGAAAGTACAGGAATGTTGGATGAGATGGGATGTTGGGTGGAATTGTCTGAGCACCAACGTTGG
Organism: Triturus cristatus; assembly: GCF_964204655.1. NCBI lineage: Eukaryota > Metazoa > Chordata > Amphibia > Caudata > Salamandridae > Triturus > Triturus cristatus. The sequence goes on along the minus strand of NC_140595.1, from coordinate 166,092,225 downwards.
CTGTTACCAGATGCCTATGTGCTGCCAGTAGTCACTATGGCGCATGGTCCAGCTCACCTAAGTGCAAAAGGTATATGCAAGCTTTTTGCTCCAGTGTGGCAAAATGAAGGAATCCCGAAGTGTGCAGACAATGTAGTGAAACATTGTATTGTTTGTTTGATGTACAATCCGGGAAAAGGAACCCCAACTCCAGCAGGTCACTTTGCTCCTCCGACATATCCATTTGAGGTATTGCAGATCGATTATATTCATATGGAGCGATGCAACAACCTCAAATATGTTCTGGTGGTAGTATGCGCCTTTTCAAGATGGATAGAAGCATAGCCTCTAAAAGACAACACAGCCTTATCCACAGCTAAAGTTCTACTAAAATAATTTTTCCCTAGGTTTGGTTTGCCGCGCATTGTCTGGAGTGACAATGGGAGCGAATTTGTGGGCCAAGTCATGCAAAAAGTTTGTGCGGGTCTTGGTATCAAGCAAAAGTTTCATGCGGCAAATCATCCACAGTCAGCGGGTTTAGTAGAATGCTACAACGGAACCCTAAAGTTAAAACTAGCGAAAGTTCAGGGTAGTACAGGACTCAGTTGGCCCGATGCTTTACTATTGGCTCTTCTGTCCACCAGAACTGCAGTACACTCTCGTTTGGGACTTAGCCCATACGAAGTGGTTTTTGGACGCCCGGCTAACGTATGGGGAGTCCCTCGCCCTAAGAAATACTCAGACTTACCATATCCAATGTTGATTGACTACTTGCATGACCTTACGACTAAATTGCGTGTTCTCCATCAACAGGTTCAGAGTGCTTTGCCGGAGGTTTCCACAGACCCAGGTCATTCCATCCGACCAGGTGATTGGGTCTGTATAAAGAATTTCCAAAGGACGAAAAATTTGGAGCCCAGGTGGAAGGAGCCTCGGTTGGTACTTTTATCCACGAGAACAGCAGTCAAAGTTGAAGGAACGAAAAATTGGATTCACGGTGTGCATTGTAAGAAAGTGCCTTTGCCCCCACCCTTCAATCAGTGGGTTCGTAGGGGTGTTGGTGACTCAGAAAGTGAAAAAGTTCCACGATTCGTACCTTTTAGTGATGCTCACCTGAATGGAACATTGTCTGAGAAAGAGGACGACGACATTCTTCAGGAAGCAATACCATCACATCGTCGCTTGAATACGACAAATCCACAAACATTGTTCCGAGACCAAACAATATCTGATAAAGAACATTATAATTTGAGACCAAGACCAAAGAACTCTTAAGATTTCTCTCTCCTATGTAGTATTCTGTCCCGGTTGCAAGGTCACGGTAGGAGTCTTAGCTGCGACCTGAGTAGTGGCAATAGGCCTGCAGGACTTGCAGTGTCATAGGACAGCAGACAATCGTGACTAAGTGATTAAGGAAGATTGCCGTGATCATCCACTTAGAAAGATGGAGACTACATTAGGCAAAAGAGAAAGTAAAGATAAAAAGAGTCATTGTAAAGAAATGTATAGTCGTTGTGGTATTGCTTTATGTATTATTATATTAATGTGTATTCTTTTGGGGTGTATAAATTGGATTGTTATTACTCTGCAGCAAAAAGTTTTCTCTCCTTCTACCTCTTCGTCTTCTTCTACTGTCTCTCCACATCTATTTCATACCCTCCCTCAACATGAACTCATTAGAAGAACTGAATATTACAACAATTCCTTTGTCCAGTTGTTACATCAACATCAATTAGTGATCAATACAACTGACTGTTGGGTGTGTGGACTCATGCCACATACCGTAGAAAAAGGAATGCCGTATTTAGCCCTTCCGTTCTCCTATGAAGGTTCTGCTTGGGCTTATTTTGTTATCTTCTCCAATGCCTATCAAAGCAAATTCAGACGATCCGTTAGTTCACGTATTAGTGATCCGGATTTTAGTCATAGTTCGTTGATAAAGGGAATGGTAGCTATGGCTAAAATCATGGAAAATAGTAAGATCTCCGTTGACGAGAGAAAAGCGTACACTAACTGGAACGTCACCCATTATGTCACTAGCCTTAGTGATAAAGTTAAACAAGGAAAATCTTCACCGATTTTGACTATACCACATCAGGGCAATTTCTGTTTACAGATAAATGGTCAGTTTGCTGACACTGTACAAAGAAATAGCTGTTCCCACACATATGTCTACTCCTCTCAAAACTCGCCTCCTCTAGTGCCGTCTCAAGGCACATATTTCATTTGTTATAATAGGGCTTACATGTGGTTGCCAACGGGTTTCTCCGGTACTTGCTATATAGCTTTCCTTCTTCCCCCTACATACACTGCTTCTGCAAATCATCTTCGAAACAGATACGGCAGAGGGATTATTAATTCCAAGGACACAGCAGGACAAGAGGGAGGAGATTTCCTCAAAGGATTTCTTCCTTTTTGGGGTCCAATTACCAACAGCAGAAATATAAGGCAATTGGTTCGTGTCATAGAAACCACCATAGACATCACTGTAGGAGCCTTAAGTAATATCACGGCAGAACTACGGGCAGATCGTCTCATGACTTTACAAAACCGAGTTGCCTTAGACTTTGTTCTTGCAGACCGTGGTGGAGTATGCAAATTGATTGGGTCAAGTTGCTGTATTTTCATACCAAATGACGCTCCGACAGTATACCAAGCTATCTCTAAGTTACACATGATCTCTGAGTCGATTCATCAGGACGAAGGAGATTGGTCATTATTGGAGTGGTTTTGGGGACTACTGTCCAAATGGGGTTGGAAAATATTGACGTTCCTTGGAGTAGTTTTAGCCATCATATTCTCTTGGTGCCTTTGTATGCACTGTGGCCCCGCCATCTGCGACCTCTGTGCTACTATGTGCATCCCTAAAACCAAGTCACAAAGAACAGAGAATATCAGAATGATGCTACAGCAACAGCTCGATGACCTTATGGCCATCGACATTGACTCAGATTAATATGAGCCTGAGTATCTTGCCTGAGTTCTGGCAAAAGGAGGGTCTGAGGAACTTCGATTTTCGATTGTGATCGTATCGACCCGCCATTTTGTGCTCCGCCGCCATCTTGTGTTGCCCTCACTGAGGCAGCACGACGATCGAAGTCTTTTTCTGCTTTTTCTGCAGCTTCGTGTCAAAATTAGCCTTCTGCCCCTATTTGCAAAGCTGGTGTTAGGTTTGGCCGAGTACACTAATCCCTGTCTGGTTTTTCTAATCCCCGTCTCAACTATCTGTTGGTTCACACTATTCTCCTCTGACTTTATCTTATCGACTGGCCTTCGCTGTCCTCTGCTAGCATTCTGTCGTTTCACAACTGTCCTCCAATACACACAAACGTATCTCGCCACCTGCAAGTTAGTTGTGAATCTGTTAATGAATTAGTTTGAAGGAGGGGTGACAAACACAGTTGAAGGAAAGGCTTCTGCGAGTCATCCGATACTTTGTTTTCAAACCTTTCCTATTGGTTCTGTCCTGTTTTTCAACTTTCCTTATTGGCTCTTTCTTATATGTTCTGGGTGTGTATTTGGTTAATGTATATTTTACATATGTGCTATAAAAGATTGTGCGCCACGGAGTGAAGTGGCAGTCTCCTGAGAACCTACCTCGTGTACTTCTGGGACAACTGTACTAGCTGCAGCTAATAAATCTGATCTTTTACACCGACAGAGTGTCCCCGTGTCTCTGTGTAGCTAAGCAGGAGAGCCCAGGAGATTAAGGCGTACCCTGCGCCGCCAGGTCCAAAAGGTTCTGGTTCTTCAGACTACTTACAAACTTGTTTCCAATTGAAAATATACTTCCAGAAAAAATATATAAAAAAGTTGCAGAAAATAATTCTATAATCTTCTTAATGCCAACAGTGCGCGAGTGCTCTATTTTCAATGAAGAACTTTTGAAGCTAGAAAATGAAGAAATAAGAAAAATGGAAGCCATTGATAAAATAGAGCATGAAGGAATCACTATTATTTTGACGGACAAATTGAAGACAAAGTTGGATTCTTTAGAAAAATCTATTTCTAAAACTGAAGGTTTAGAAAATAATTTTTATGTATGTGCAAACTGTTGGGTTATTTTTCGGCGTAATTTGGATGTTGAAAAAGGTTTAGTAAATGGAGCAATGGGAAAAGTTGTGGATTTTGTTAATTATAAGAATAAAGATGGAATTAAATGTTTAAAAATTAAATTTGATCAGATTGAAGAAGTAAAGCAAATTGCTCGTTGTTCTGCTCGTTTTTAGCTTTTTAAAGATTTGTATGTATGTAGAAAACAGTTTCCTCTTTTTTTGGCATATGCAGTGACTATTCATACATCTCAAGGATTAAGTGTAGACAGTGCTTTGGTGAACATTGGAAGTACCGTGTTTAAAGAGGGTATGGCATATGTTGCTTTGTTGCGAGTCAGAAGTTTATCTGGTTTGTTTTTGATGAGTCAAAGATTTCTGCAGATGCAAACTGTGTAAAAGAATATAATAGGTTAAGATGAGTGTATGCTCCCCATTTAGGGCAATATCCTGTGTTTGAAAAGCGTGTGGTAGGTTGAAAAAGAATATATGAGAATATCTGTAATGAAGTTATAGAGAAGGAAAAAAATCATAATAATGTTGAGATTGCAAGCAAAAAGAAAAAGGATACTGTAGAAGAGATTGTTGGTTATCAGTTTGAAAATACTTCTGGTATCAACTGCTTTGCTAATGTAGTGGTCAATGTTGTTTTTTTTCTTGAAAGATTGCAACAGCAAATTGAGGAGAATCGGGAAAAAAGATTTTGTTCCTTGTTGTATTCTGTTTATGAAAAATTGACAACAGATAAAACTAAAATGCAAAGCGTTTCTGATATTCGTAAACATTTGGATATATGTTCTGGTTCTACACAATTTACGCAGAATATGCAACAAGATGCTCAGGAATTTCTAATGTGTATGCTTACCGTTTTGGAAAATGAAGGCATAGAAATTGAAAATCTTTTTGGCCTTCGTTATAAATGGGAACATCAATGTGAAAATTGTATGTTCACATGTAGCACTGACATAGACACTGAAAATCAGTGTTTTTCAATAAACTAGTTAAAGCAGCAAATCAGAACATGGACTGTAGCCAATGCAACTCAGAAATGTTATCAACATTATTTATACAAAGATATGGACAATATATAATTTTAATGATGCAACGTTGTACAGCTGATGGAAGAAAATTGAAAACTTTGATAAAAAAATTTGTAGCAAGTCAACTATCAATTTCAGGAAGAACTTTTGTAGCAGTAGCAATCATTTTCCATGATGGTCCTTCTACAACATCTGGACATTACACTGCCCATTTAAAATGCCAGAAAGGATGGACATATTGTAATGATGCTCACCTGGTTTTTAAACAACGTTTGCCAAGTGAATTACCAAATTCCTACCTAATATTTTTGAAGCCAAAGTTTTAGGAATGTAATTCGGGCTTTGAGGAATTTAGTGATATGTATTAATGCGATTACTATTGGACAATTTAAACATAAAGGATTTCAAAAATACTATTTGGCCTAGAGGAAAAGTATTTATTTTAATTAAGGAGTATTTCTTGCACATTCGGTCACCATATATTTTTAAAGGAGATTATTTATAGTGTATGAAAATTTAAAAAAATTGTTCATCGTATTATTATTCGATATTTTTTTCATATTCAAAAAAGAAATTTCTCTTAGAAGAAAACATTCTACATATTGGTAATTTGTATTATATGGTTTGTTATTGAAGATGTAGTTTCTATTGAATATTCAGAAATGTTTGTGTTTATGATAAATATGTTAGATGTAGTTGTGTTTTTTTTTTTAAACAATCTAATTGATTGTTTTTTTTTTGCCCACTGTTATGTGATGAGTACGATTGAAATCACTGATTCTAGTGAAATTCAATATATTCTGAGAACAGCAAAAAAGGCAAAGAAAATAATTTATAAAATGTTAAAATTAAGTAGAGTTGTAAAAAATATAATATTATATAATATAACTGTATTTTTTCTTCTCTTTCACAGATACTAATTCTAAAATTTCAAATTTTTAGAAATTTAAATTATAAGAAACAACTGAAAAAATGTGTACCATTTTTTATTTCTATTACTTTGAAGGTAAGTTTAACTAAGTATTAATATGCACAATGGGCTGTGTTTGCACACTGGTGAAGAAGGGGGGTTGGACGGAGTAGATATGTGTGGAAAGATGCTCTGTGGGTGTTTTACGTTACAGGATAAAGTTAACATGAATACTGTGTGTCCTTGGGGCCAACTAACCCACCAGATATGTGCAGAAATGCCAAAGACTTGCATTGCAGAGAGGTATAAAATGGGACATGGTTTCAGAGCACCTCTGTGCAATGCAGCTGTATGGTGTTCAATACAGAGACATGGTGGGTTAGCAGGGCCCAGGGACTTTCATGATTTAAAAAAACTAAATTCCTCAACTTAAAACACGTCACAGAGTGTGTTTGCACAAGTCTCATCAGACCCCATCCCTTCCCTTTACCACTCTATAAACATGTCCTATCACGTTGCCACAACCTAAGTACTTATAAATGTATCTTCTTCTCTCTTTGCAGTATTGAAATTACTCTATTTGTAAGTCATATAGGTAAGAATTGGCCTAGTCATTAACCCTAGTACAAGTTAATTTCTTTATATACTATGGAAGCAGATCTGCAAGAAGCTACAAAGTTTGAATACACTCTTCAAAACACCCTGTTTATACCTATGTAGTTTTGGAATCTCCTTGTCATAGGATATCATGTGACCTGCAAAAAACAGATTTGATTGGTTCATAATATTTCCCATTGTACCTATTGAAGGACCGCAATCATTTCAATCATTCTTCTTTGAGCATCTTTGGAGACAAAACTCTGTGCTTACCTCCTATCATTCGCAAGCAATTTTCTAAATAGAAATATGTCACTCTTTGTAACATAGTTATAGCGCAAGACAGTCTTTCATATTTACAAGGAGAGGAAAAGGCACTCTGTCTACCTTTTCTTCTGCATGTAAATACAACCTCATCATACACACCAGTTTGCGTTGAAAGGGTGTTCTATACGTGTTGCTGTGCGTCTTTGCACAGAACACTCATAGAACAAGACACATCTCCAGATTTATCAGAAATCATAAATCTGGACATGTGTGTGAATGCTGCACCATTCTCCAACTGGTGTAGCAAGGCACAACAAGGAGAATTGTTTTCATTTCTCCTCATTTTTTCTCTTTCAATATATGCTACAATGCACAGCATACATTGAAGGAGAAAAATGCCTTCTGTCAATGTTTTTGTGCAGGAAGGTGTGTGTGCCTTCCTGCAGAAAAACAAACTCAACACGACACATATATCCTTGCACCATGGTGCAAGGGTGCCTGTGTCACCACATGGCTGCAGTTTAAGCAGCAGTGCAGAGGGAAGCATAGACTTGCAACATATTTATGGACATATGTTGCATCCCTGTGCTTCGGAAGTACCACAGCACACTTAAGCTAAAGAGGTTATAGTGTCATGCTGCAGCACTTCCTTATAGTTCTGCACTTATACATTCACCATACAATACTAATACATTCCTTCAGTCAATTATACACTACGCATACACCCAACCAAACTTTCACACATGATCATACAAATATAGCTCTTTTTTTAAACAGAGAAGTTTGTTCTGAAAATAACTTTTTTTTCTTCTTTTTTTGAGTGTACTTTTTGGAACAATTTTGCTATTTTTTTTGGTTTTTTTGGAAAAGAAAAAGAGACAACAGGAGGAACAAAACAATCAACTTCTGCAAAAAAAATAAACACAAGTTTGGCACTTGTGGTTTTGCTGCGCTCGGCAGATAAGTTCAATTGACTGCTCTCCATAACAGAGCAGTTTGTTGCATTTAATGCAACTAATTTTCAGTTTTCCAAATTCTGGACGTATGTCTGGGTGAGTGGTCGATGGTGATGCCGCAGAAGTGCTTGCCACTGCTGGCGGAGGCTGCTCCCGGAGTCTTCTACATTCCTCCTTGGCCAGGTTCACGGGATGCAGAGTCTTCAGGTGTTTTGTCATACTCGCAGTCCCATGAGAGTATTTTTTCGATGGATCACCTCTGGAAAGCACTCTTTGACATATTTTACAAGTCACTTTAGTGGAATTTGTTTTATTTTGTCCATCTGGGAAGGAAAAAAAATTCCAGACCACAGAGGTGTATCTTTCTGGGCGTGCAGGTTCCACAACAAATCCCTCATTGGACGAATGGTCTGAATCTGATGGTGGCTGCTGTCCAGATGCCATTGTCTTCAGATACTGAAAAATTGCAGCTGTGGAAATTTTCCCCAAAAAGTTCTTCTAGTTCTAAGGTGTAAGATGTTCCTCCAAAGAAGCTCAAAGAAGAATGATGGTAATGGGTGGGGTCCTTCAATAGTTACAATGGGAAATTTTATAAACCAATCAAATCCTTTTTTTCAGGTCACATTGGGTCCGCGCCCCGTGCGCACAGGCAGCACGCATCCAACGCGACTTCGCGAAATCGCATTAAAAAGTAATATAAGTTTATTAAAACCAAAAGTATATTATTTTTATGATTAGCTTAGATAATGTCTTGCCCTAATATGTGCATTAAATACATATATATATAATTTAAAATATTAAGAAATTTTGCGGAATTCGCACACCCACCGCGTCAAATACGTATATGACGTCACGCGGAAGAGTCACGTTAAGTAATACGTATATCTCGCGTATGCAGCTGGAGTTGCGTACCGGTCGCATAGTAATCGTGCATGAAAATACGTACCCATCGCATATCCCATGCGGATCCTACACAACAGTCCTAAAATGGTGGCTAGGTTCCGCGCAGTGATCGAGGAAGGTACGCATTGGGTGCGCGGTTCCCAAAACAAATTTGAAAAAGAAAATAAAAGAAATGTCTTTTGCAAAAAATTCTTAAACAAAAAGAAAATTTGAGTTTCAATATTTGAAAAAATAAATCAAATTAGATTACAAATATTTAATATAATTTTTTTTTAAAATATGTAAAAATAAATGATAAAAAAAATGTAGAAAATGAATATCAAAAAAATAAATAGAGCTATTATTACATTTAAGATATTGTCATTTCAGAAATCTTCGAAATTCAATGACCATGTCATGAATGATGTAATATGTGACATCATCAGCTGTGGATTGAGGGCGCGCGAGATGTAGTTAGTACAACTAACTATATCGGAGGAATTTCAATGGTTTTGTTCGAGTGAAATGTCTAGCTAACTATAACACCCCTAAATCCTATTGTTTTTTCAGCGAATTTCTACGGTTTTTTAAATGCTAATTCCTAACTATATCAGGCCTGAAACCTATAGTTTTTTCAGTGAATTTCAAAGGTTTTTTAAATGCTAATTCCTAACTATATCAGGCCTGAAACCTATGGTTTTTTCAGTGAATTTCAACGGTTTTTTAAATGCTAATTCCTAACTATATCAGGCCTGAAACCTATGGTTTTTTCAGTGAATTTCAAAGGTTTTGTAAATGACAATTTTGAATGTATTAATTGTTATACTGATTTTTTTGATACTGATTTACTACATTTTTTAAACTATTTATTTTTAGATATTTTTTTTAATTACATTATAATTACATTATACATTACAATACAAAATATACTTTCTCAGAATGAATTACTTTAGTTATATACTTTGCAAATAGGCAATAGACTTTTAAGTACAGTAGTTACAGTTGGTGCAATGGGCAACACAATTTCAAACACAATGCAACATTGAGCTCAATGTGAATTTCTAGTCAAATGCAAATAGTTACTTTATGGATTACTTTTCTAACCACAGGACTGGATACTAGATTCAGTCCTTGGACATCGCCTGTAAACATTTGAGTAAAAGTGTTTTGGTTACAGTAGTGATTTTTAAGGAATATTATTGTATTTTAAAAGTTGACACTTGGAAACTTTTTCACATAGAATCACCAATGTTATCCTATGGCAGAAAATTCACTTAGCAGGTAAGTAGTGTTATCGTTACTTTTTCTTACTCAGTGGTGGATCCTGGATCCAGCACTGGTGAATCTCCTGTAAACAGTTGAAAGAATGTGTTTAAGTCATACAGACGATTTTTTAGGAATATTTTTAGTTTGTGAAAATAAGACACAGAAACATTTCTGGTGAAAACCACACAATGGATTCCCATGGAAGGAAATACAAGTTACTGGTAAGTACGCTTAGAATTACTTTTCAGGGTCAGTGCTGGGCTAAAAGATGCAGCATTAGGTTTTCTCCTGATAACAGGTGAGTAAATCAGAATTCATAGTTCGGCTGATTGTAGAGGAATATTTGTACGTTTCAAAAATGGACACTTAGAAACATTTCTGGTGAAAACCACACAATGGATTCCTATGGAAGGAAATACAAGTTACTGGTAAGTACACTTAGAATTACTTTTCAGGATCAGTGCTGGGCTAAAAGATGCAGCACTGGGTTCTCTCCTGATAACAGGTGAGTAAATCGGAATTCGTAGTTCGGCTGATTTTAGAGGAATATTTGTACAATGGTGAAGGAAGGGGGTGGGGCCTGAGGTGACGTGTGCAAACACGCCCTGTGGCCCGTTTTAAGTAGGGGAATTAATTCCTCTTCAATCCTGTGGTCCCCTGGGGGCCAACTAGCCCACCAGGTACCTCCAGTACACACCCCTTTTTACAACACTCTGCAACGCAGCTCCGTGGAGCTTAGTGAAGGTACCTGGTGGGCTAGTTGGCCCCTAGGGGACCTCTGGATTGAAGAGGAATGAATTCCCCAACACATATCACCTCAGGTCCCGCCCCCTACCTTCACTACTGTGCAAACGTGCCCCGTGGCGTGTTTTAAGTTGGGGGATTAAGTCCCCTTGAATCCTGAGGTCCCCTGGCGGCCAACTAGCCCTCCAGGTACCTCCAGTATGCGCCAGTGAGCTGCGTTGCAGAGAGGTGTTCAGAGGCCACGCCCCTTTTTACAACACTCTGCAATGCAGCTCCGTGGCGCTTAGTGAAGGTACCTGGTGGGCTAGTTGGCCCCTAGGGGACCTCTGGAGTGAAGAGGAATGAATTCCCCAACTTAAAACGCGCCACAGGGCTTGTTTGCACACATATCACCCCAGGCCCCGCCCCCTACCTCCACCACTGTGCAAACGCGCCCCGTGGCGCGTTTTAAGTTGGGGGTGTTACGTAGTGCAGAGATGCATGAATGAGTGTCATTGTGATAATTTTTCTTCCCAGAATACCCTCCATTTTGTGATGTTTTGTCCTTTTTATACTGATATTCATACGAAGTATATAATTCCCATTCTGAGAGGAAGGGGTTTCCTGCAGGTTAGACCAGCGCTACTTTAGCTCCAGACATTGAACACTCCATGGGATATTTTTAATATTGCGTGTTTTCTGGTTGTTGCTGTGAGGATTAAGAAAAACAGACATCTGTCACTTGATTATTGTCTAGATACTTAAATGATATTATGTAAATTTAAAGGTCCGTGATTTTAGTCATAATGAATTTTATTCGAAGGATTGTTTTTATATTTTGTCTGTATGTTTGTATTTATTTTGTATGTTATATGTGTATTGTACTTTTATGATTTTAAATTAATCGAATAAAGTGATTTGATGAGGATGATGACTCACTGTTTGTATGTATTGGAGACAGCATGTGTGCAGGACTGTATGGGTGGATGAGTGTGTGTTTGGGTGTGTCAGTGAGTGAATGACTGTCTCAATAGTGTCTTTATGTGTAACGAAATATGTTTTAAACTATTATATGTGACTATTGGTGTATATAAGTGAGTATATGTGAGAGCGAGAGATTGGAAGAGTTCCTGTATGACTAAGTATGTGTTTCTATAAGTGATTGTTTAAAAGACTAAGTATGTGTACGTTTCTGTAGAAGTAAGTGTGGTGATGTGTGTATAACTGTATATGCAAGTAAATGGATGTTCGATTCTTTATGAGAATGAGTGACTATGTATGTCAGTAATTCTATGGATGAGTGGCGTTGTGTAACAGGATGTATAGTTGTATGAGTACATATGATGAGTGAGTACATGTATGAGTGACTGTATGGGACTGTTGGTGAATGAGTGGATGTGTATGTGGATCTTAGAATTACTGAATAGGTTGTTGTAACTGGTATTGGTATGTCCATTGTTTTGAAAATGTTAGTTTCTATTTTTGAATGTGTGTATCAAAGGTTATATTACGGTGAGAGGAGGTCTGCCACTCTTTCACAAGGATGATGTCATCAGTGATGTCATCAGTGATGTCATTTGAGATGTCATGAGTGATGTCATGAGTGATGTCACTGACCATGTCATGAGTGATGTAATATGTGACGTCATCAGCAATGTACTGCGGGCACGCGAGTTATAGGTAGCTGAACTAACTATAACAGGGGAATTTCAATGGTTTTGTACGAGTGAAAAGTCCAGCTAACTATAACGCCCCCAGTGAATTTCTAAGGTTTTTAAATGCTAATTTCTAACTATGCCTACAGAGATAGGACATGTGAAGAAAGAAGAAAAAACGCACAGAAAGAAAAAAACGAAATGCAGAAAGAAGCAACAGAAGTCCTCAAAGACGAAGAAAAGTGCAGGAAGAAGGATAACGTGCAGAAAGAACAAACAGAAGAGCAGAAAGAAGCCTTGTTGCAAAATCATCCTGTACCCTCAACTTTTTCAGACGGATACTGGTGGTAACTGAGTCTGACTATCCAGTCCTAGAGCCAGTGCTATGTTAAAAGACACTTAGAATACAATGAAAAAACCTACGTACACTAGGGAACACTATGCGTTGGGGTCCCCCTGTGATTAGCATGACCTCCTCTGTAAGCCCGTAGTATATAATAGGGCAGGGGGATTAAAACTACCTCTTAAAACGCGCCACAGGGCGTGTTTGCACATGTCACCTCAGGCCCCGTCCCCTCCCTTCCTCACTGTGTAAACACGCCCTGTGGCCGTTTTTAGTTGGGAAATTAAGTTCATTTGAATCCTGAGGGTTCCTAGGGTCCAACTAGCCCACTAGGTACCTCCAGTAAGCACCACAGAGCTGCATTGCAGAGAGATGTCAAAAGGGACACAGCCTAGACCACCTCTCTGCAACGCAGCGCAGTGGCGCTTACTGGAAGCACCTGGTGGGCTAGTTGGCCCCTGGGGTCCTTCAGGATTGAAGGTGAATTATTTCCCCAACTTAAAACGCGCCACAGGGCGTGTTTGCACACGTCACCTCAGGCCCTGTCTCCGCCCTTCATCATTGTGTAAACACGTCCTGTGGCCGTTTTTAGTTGGGAGATTAAGTTCATTTGAGTCCTGAGGGTTCCTAGGGTCCAACTAGCCCACTAGGTACCTCCAGTAAGCACCACAGAGCTGTGTTGCAGAGAGGTGTAAAAAGTGGCAAGGCCTGGACCATCTCTCTGCAACGCAGCGCAGTGGCGCTTACTGGAAGCACCTGGTGGGCTAGTTAACCCCCAGGGGTCCTCAGGATTGAAGGGGAATTATTTCCCCAACTTAAAACGCGCCACAGGGCGTGTTTGCACACGTCACCTCAGGCCCCGTACCCTCCCTTCCCCACGGTGTAAACACGCCCTGTGGCCGTTTTAAGTTGGGAGATTAAGTCCCCTTGAATCCTGAGGGTCCCTAGGGTCCAACTAGCCGACTAGGTACCTCCAGTAAGCACCACAGAGCTGCGTTGCAAAGAGGTGTACAAAGGGGCGTGGCCTCAGAACACCTGTCTTCAACGCAGCTACCTGGCGCATACTGGTGATACCTGTTGGGCTAGTTGGCCCTCAGGGACCCTCAGCCTGGAAGCGGAATTAATTCCCCAACTTACAACTTGCCAGAGGACACGTTTGCAGAGTGCTGCAAGGAGGGGGCGTGACCTCTGGCGCGATGCCGGTCTTTTATTTATTTATTTTTATAAGAAGGGGGGCTGTGTGGCCCCCCTTCTTTTTCTAATTTATTGGCCCTGGGGTCCCCATCCCCCAGGGCCTGCCCCCTAATTTATTTTTTTTTAGAAAAAAAAAGAATTTGGAAGGGAGCTGCGTGGCCCCCCTCCTAAGGCCTTAATCGGCCCCAGGGACCCCAACCCCCGGGGCATGGCCATTTTTTTATTTTAAATTCTTTAGGAGGGGGGCTGCGTTGCCCCTTCCTCAGGCCACTTATGGCCCCGGGGACCCCATCACCCGGGGCCGGCCTTTGTTTTTTTTTTATATATTTATAGAAACACCTAGGACATGCTGGACAAACCGTACATACCTAGCACCATGACGATTTGCGTGATATTCATTAAAAGGCGACTATGCATACAATGAATCCACGTGGAATGTATTAACACCGCTAGTGAAGCTCTGACGTGTCTTACACCCTACCGTGCCTAATCCCGGCGCCCCCACCGGTGGGTAGTCTCCAAGTAGACACACTTGTCGTTTATTTATACAAACATGGGTAGCTATTGAAGGGCACATTTAATACACACGCACACCAAGCCTTTCAAAGGGGATTCGTCAAAAATTTGACCAAAACTATGGAAGAAACCCCCCTCACGGTTAATAAAACACACATCCACCGCCGGATGTGTAATACTTTTTATTTCACTCTCTGGAAAGGAGACGAACCTCACTTGAGAGTCACAGCGCGCTCCTGGCTGAGCCCAATGCTGTGTTACACCCACCAGTGCCCGCCGAGTGCCACACACCTCTGTGTTGTATTCCACCAGCTAGTGTGTATGCTATGACACTCTCTAGCCCATGTGCACTGTAACACCACCCCGTGAATATGTCAAGCCACACTTGCCTTCTCACGGGTTATATTGCCCCATCTAACGTGCCTTCCTCAATGCCTATGTTATAACGCACAGCGCTATGCCATACATATTACAATCTGGGGTCCATATCTTTGTCACAGTGCATATGCAATGTTACACTCCCCAGCACATATTTTATATTACAACTTTAGGGACTAGTTAGGTTACACAACACTGCCCTGTGCATTATACACTCCAAGGTGCATATCGCATAGCACGCGCTAGTGTCTGTGCTATCTCGCGCTCTCCAATGAATCTGTCATTGTGCACAATGTATTGCATATGATATTTCACGCCCGGTTCATCTTATATCACACTTTTTGGTGCATAGTTTATACCATACACTATATCTAGTTTTCATTTTCAATCGTGCACTCAGGACTATATTCTATATAACACTGCGTTCACCTACCCTTTTCTTGGGCATTACATTTTACGATGGGGGTGGAGGGTTAGGGGGTGTTTCTGCCAAGTGAGCCCGGAGTCACAGTCACAAAAGTCCTCTTCTTCCTGAATAAAAGTGAGATTATGCTGCATACTTGTTCATATTTTTTGTAGTTTGCACAGACGCACATTTTAAAAACAATAAAGTTCCTAATACCCGCCTTCTCTGAACAGCTAGCTTGCTGCCCCATCCACCTCCTCCCTATCCTCTGTTGTCTGAATCCATGGCCTAGCCTCCTCCCTCCTGCCATGCATGGTCTGATGTGCTTCCACTGCCCTCCATTTAATATGATGTACCAGTCCACTCCTCCTGCCCTCCATTGCTCAATTATATGCCCCATCATTGACCTCCTGCTTAGCCTCTGCACTTAGCTTGCTGCCCATTCTCCTTCCCCCTGCCCCCGATGTCTTTTTCTCCTTCCCCCTGCCCTCCGATGTCTTTGTGCATGCCCCTGCTCCATCCTTTTTGCCCACCATGTTCCATGGACTTGCCACTCCTATCTACTCCGAGTGTTCTGTTGAGCTGCCACTCCCCTCCCACCTGCCTAGCATTGTCAGATGACTTTAACCTGTCCCTGCCACCTCCACCCTGCCTGTCCACATTCCATGCCCCTATCCCATTTCTCCTGTCCTCCATGGTCCATTTTACTGCCACACCCTTCTGCCCTCCCTTGTCTGTTGTGCTGCAACTGCTCCTCCTGCCTGCCCCACGTGGCCTGTTGTGAGGCCCCTTCCCCTGAACTCTCTTGTCTGTGCCCAGTTCCTGACCCTCCTTTCTAGCCTCTATGGTCCTTTGTGCATGCCCCTGCACCCTCCTTCTTGCCCATCATAGCCATTGTGCTGCCACTAACCCTCCCGCTTGCCATGCATGGTCGTCTGTGCTGCCACGGCCCCTCCCACCTTCCATGTGTGGTCAGCTAGCTGCCCCTGACCCCCTCCCACCTTCCCTCCATGGTCCGTGTGTATGTTATGTTAGAGATTTTTGTATAGCGCACAGCTGCTTCAGTGAAGAGGCGTTCCGGCGCTTGCGGCAGTGACAGTAGAAAGCTAGGGCTAGACCGTAGGGAAAAGGTAGGTTTTAATGGCCATACGGAATGACAGCAGGCAGTCAAGCCGCCAGATCTGGACAGGGAGGGAGTTCCAAAGTTTAGCAGCAAGAAGTCGGAATGACCGCCCCCCCGTTCTGAGACGCTTCACCCGGGGAATGGATGCAAGGAATTGCTCAGCAGAGCGTAGCTGGCGTGTGGGCACATATGGGACTAGCAGATTAGAAAGGATCTCGGGGGGAGGACAATATTAAGATTTTAAATGCCAGGCAAAGTACTTTGAATTGGATCTGTTGGGGAACGGGTAGCCAGTGTAGGCGTCGCAAGGCTCCCGAAGCTGAGCTGGTTCTGGGGAGCCTCAATAGGACTCGGGCGGCAGCGTTCTGCACTCGCAGGAGGCGGGTGACTTCGGCCTTGTTGGCGCCTAGCATGAGAGAGTTAGTATAGTCTAATTTAGAAAGGATGGTTGCCTGGACAATCAACTGTTGGGTAGGGGGATCAAAGAAGAACAGCATGGGCCTCAAGCCACGAAGGAGACCAAAGCAAGTACCAGCGGCCTTTTTGGTATGTTCCCGGAACCCATCACATAACCATGTATGCCATCATAGTCTCACTGTTGCTTTCCATGGTGTGTCTTGCTTCTAGTGCCCATCCTGCCTGACCTCCATGGTCATCTTGCTGCTCCTGCCCTGCCCGCTTGCCCCCAGCCCTCTGTTTCCATGTGCAGACCCCTATTCCCTCCATCCTGGCTTGTCTGTTCCATTGTAATGCCTCTGATCCGTCTCTCCTGCCCTTTACGGTCTGTTATACTGCAGCTTTCTCTCCTGTCTGTCCATTATGGTCAGCTAGCTACCATTGCCTCTTTCCCCTCTGTTTTCTGTTGTCCATGTGCATGGTCCTTTCCCCTCCCTATTGCTTTCTATGTATTGTTATGCTGCACTCCCGTCCCGCATGCCCTGTGTGGTGTATTGGCTGATGCAAACCCTGATGCCTGCCCTGTAGGGTCAGTTTGGTGCGCCTCTCCATTTCCCTCCTGTCCTCTGTTATCCGAGTCCATGTCCCTACCCCAATTCCTCCTGACTTCCATGATCCAATGTACCATACTTGCGAACATTTTAAACTTGGCAAGAGGGAGATTTTGGAAAAAAAACGTGGGTATTGATTTTCCCCTTTGAGTTACATTGAAAAAGAGGAGATTGTAGACAGGAGACAGATCAAATAAAGCCCATTTGAGCTTAAAAACATTGGATGTTTCCTGGCTGAATCGGGTCTGTTGGCATGTATGGTTGTACTACCACTGCCTCTTCCTTCTGCCCACAATGCTCTATTATATTGCCACAGCCTCTCTTGCCAGTCCTGTATTGTTGGTTTGTTGCCCCTGCCCCCTTTCCACTGCCCTCCATAGTCTGTTGTTCTGCCACTGCCCTTCCTTCCTGCCCAGTGTGGTCAAATTGTTGCCTCTGCACCCTCCTACCTGCCTTCAATTTTCAGAGTCCATGCCCCTGGCCTCTGCCACTCAACAGTATCCTAATGAACAACTAGATTGCTAACATTCTATATTTATTACAAAAGTGTGGAACGCCTGACGTCATCTTGATGTAATCAAAACTGTAATACCTAGAGCATTTCCTTTAGAAATTACATATATGAGAGGGTCTTATTTGCATCAAACTTATGGTTAGTGCTCTACACTATTTGAAAACTCAGAAAATATGTCCTTATTTTAGTCTTTTAGAGCACTAACCGTAATTTTGATGCCAATAAGACGCTCTCATATATGTAATTTCTAAAGGAAATGCTCTAGGTATTACAGTTTTGATTACATCAAGATGACGTCAGGCGTTCCACACTTTTGTAATAAATATAGAATGTTAGCAATCTAGTTGTTCATTAGGATACTGTTGAGAGGCAGAGGCCAGGGGCACGGACTCTGAAAATTGAAGGCAGGTAGGAGGGTGCAAAGGCAACAATTTAACCACACTGAGCAGGCAGGAAGGGCCGTGGCAGCACAACAGACTATGGAGGGCAGTGGAAAGGGGGGCAGGGGCAACAAACCAACAATACAGGACTTGCAAGAGAGGCTGTGGCAATGTAATAGACCATTGTGGGCAGAAGGAAGAGGCAATGGTAGTACAACCATACATGCCAAGAGACCCGATTCAGCCAGGAAACGTCCAATGTTTTTAAGCTCAAATGGGCTTTATTTGATCTGTCTCCTGTCTACAATCTCCTCTTTTTCAATGTAACTCAAAGGGGAAAATCAATACCCCAGTTTTTTTTCAAAATCTCCCTCTTACCAAGTTCAAAATGTTTGCAAGTATGGTACATTGGATCATGGAAGGAAATGGGGTAGGGGCATGGACGTGGATAACAGAGGACAGGAGGGACATGGAGAGGTGCACCAAACTGACCCTGCAGGGCAGGCATAAGGGTTTGCAGCAGCACAATACACCACACAGGGCATGCGGGACGGGAGTGCAGCACAACAATCCATAGAAAGCAAGAGGGAGGGGACAGGACCATGCACATGGACAACAGAGAACAGAGGGGCAAGAGGCAATGGTAGCTAGCTGACCATAATGGACAGACAGGAGAGAAAGCTGCAGCATAACAGACCATAAAGGGCAGGAGGGACGGATCAGGGGCATTACAATGGAACAGACAAGCCAGGAGGGAGGGAGTAGGGGTCTGCACATGTAAACAGAGGGCTGGGGGCAAGGGGGCAGGACAGGAGCAGCAAGATGACCATGGAGGTCAGGCAGGATGGGCACTAGAAACAAGACACACCATGGAGAGCAACAGTGAGACTATGATGGCATACACACAGACCATGGAGGGAAGGTGGGAGGGGGTCAGGGGCAGCTAACTGACCACACAGGGAAGGTGGGAGGGGCCATGGCAGCACAGAAGACCATGTATGGCAAGTGGGAGGGTTAGTGGCAGCACAATGGCTATGATGGGCAAGAAGGAGGGTGCAGGGGCATGCACAAAGGACGATGGAGGATAGAAGGGAGGGTCAGGACCTGTGCACAGTCAAGAAAGTTCAGGGGAAGGGGCCTCACAACAGACCGCACGGGGCAGGCTGGAGGAGCAGTTGCAGCACAACAGACCAGGGAGGGCAGAAGGGTGTGGCAGTACAATGGACCATGTAGGACAGGAGGAAGAGGATAGGGGCATGGCATGTGGACAGGCAGGGTGGAGGTGGCAGGGACAGGTTACAGTCATCTGACAATGCTAGGCAGGTGGGAGGGGAGTGGCAGCTCAACAGAACACTCAGAGTAGATAGGAGTGGCAGGTCCATGGAACATGGTGGGCAAAAAGGTTGGAGCAGGGGCATGCACAAAGACATCGGAGGGCAGGGGGAAGGAGAATAGGGGCAGCAAGCTAAGCACAGAGTTTAAGCAGGAGGTCAATGATGGGGCATAGAATTGGGCAATGGAGGGCAGGAGGAGTGGACTGGTACATCATACTAAATTGAGGGCAGTGGCAGCACATCAGACCATGCATGGCAGGAGGGAGGAGGCTAGTCCATGGATTCACACAACAGAGGATAGGGAGGAGGGGGATGGGGCAGCAAGCTAACTGTTCAGAGAAGGCGGGTATTAGGAACTTTATTGTTTTTAAAACGTGTGTCTGTGCGAACTACTTAAAATATGAACAAGTATGCAGCATAATCTCACTTTCATTCAGGAAGAAGAGGACGTTTGTGACTGTGACTCCAGGCTCACTTGGCAGAAACACCCCCTGACCCTCCACCCCCTATCGCAAAATGTAATGCCTGTGAAAAGGGTAGGTGAACACAGTGTTATATAGAACATAGTCCTGAGAGCACGATTGAAAATGAAAGCTAGATATAGTGTATGGTATAAACTATGCCCCAAAAAGTGTGATATAACATGAACCGGGCGTGAAATATAATATGCAATACATTGTGTGCAATGACAGATTCATTGGAGAGCGCGAGATAGCACAGGCACTAGCGCGTGCTATGCGATATGCGCCTTGGAGTGTAATATGCACAGGGCAGTGTTGTGTAACCTAACTAGTCTCTAAAGTTGTAATCTAAAATATGTGCTGGGGAGTGTAACGTTGCATATGCACTGTGACAAAGATATGGATCCCAGATTGTAATATGTATGGCATAGCACTGTGCGTTATAACATAGGCATCGAGGAAGGCACGTTAGATGGGGCAATATAACCCGTGCGAAGACAAGTGTGGCATGACATATTCACGGGGTGGTGTTACAATGCACATGGGCTAGAGAGTGTCATAGCATATGCACTAGCTGGTGGAATACAACACAGAGGTGTGTGGCACTCAGCAGGCAATGGTGGGTGTAACACAGCATTGGGCTCTGCCAGGAGCGCACTGTGACTCTCAAGTGATGTTCGTCCCCTTTCCAGAGAGTAAAATAAAAAGTATTACACATCCGGCAGTGGATGTGTGTTTTATTAACCTTGAGGGGGGTTTCTTGCATAGTTTTTGTCGAATTTTTGTCGAATCCCTTTTGAATGGCTTGGTGTGCATGTGTATTAAATGTGCCCGTCAAGAGCTACCCATGTTTGTATAAATAAACGACAAGGGTGTCTACCGGGATTAGGCACGGTAGGGCATCAGACATGTCAGAGCTTCACTAGTGGTGTAAATACATTCCACGTGGATTCATTGTATGCATAGTCGCCTTTTAATGAATCACGCAAATCGTCATGGTGATAGGTACGTACGGTTTGTCCAGCATGTCCTAGGTGTGTCTATAAATATATATTTTTTTAAAATAATAAAAAACAGTGGCCGGCCCTGGGGATTGGGGTCAAAAAAATATAATTAGGAGACAGGCCCTGGGGGATGGGGTCATCAGGGCCAATAAATTAGAATAAGAAGGGGAACCACACAGCCCCCCTTCTTAAACAATTAAAATAAATAAAAGACTGGCATTGTCCCGGAGGCCACGCCCCTTCCTTGCAGCACTCTGCAAACGCGCCCCCTGGCAAGTTGTAAGTTGGGGAATTAATTCCTCTTCAATACTGAGGGTCCCTGAGGGCCAACTAGCCCAACAGGCATCTCCAGTATGCGCCAGGGAGCTGCGCTGCAGACAGGTGTTCTGAGGCCAAGCCCCTTTTTACACCTCTCTGCAACGCAGCTCTGTGGCGCTTACTGGAGGTACCTAGTGGTCTAGTTTGACCCTAGGGACCCTTAGGATTCAAGGGGACTTAATCTCTCAACTTAGAACAGCCACAGGGCGCGTTTACAAAGTGGTGAAGGGAGGGACGGGGCCTGAGGTGACGTGTGCAAACACGCACTATGGCATGTTTTAAATTGGGGATATAATTTCCCTTCAATACTGAGTGCCCCTGGGGGCTAACTAGCCCACCAAGTGCTTCCAGTAAGCGCCACTGAGCTGCATTGCAGAGAGGTGGTCCAGGCCGTGCCACTTTTTACACCTCTCTGCAACGCAGCTCTGTGGCACTTACTGGAGGTACCTAGTGGGCTAGTTGGACCCTAGGGACCCTCAGGATTCAAATGAACTTAATCTCCCAACTAAAAACGGACACAGGGCGTGTTTACACAGTGGTGAAGGGAGGGGACGGGGCCTGAGTTAACGTGTGCAAAAACGCCCTGTGGCCTGTTTTAAGAGGTAGTTTTAATCCCCCTGCCCTATTATATACTAGGGGCTTACAGAGGAGGTCATGCTAATCTCAGGGGGACCCCAACGCATAATGTTCCCTAGTGTATGTAGGTGTTTTCACTGTATTCCAAGTGTCTTTTAACATAGCACTGGCTCTAGGACTGGTTAGTCAGACTCAGTTACCACCAGTATCCGTCTGAAAAAGTTGAAGGTACAGGATGATTTTGCAACAAGGCTTCTTTCTGCTCTTCTTTTTGTTCTTTCTGCACGTTATCCTTCTTCCTGCACTTTTCTTCGTCTTTGAGGACTTCTGTTGCTTCTTTCTGCACTTCTTTTTTTCTTTCTGTGCATTTTTTCTTCTTTCTTCACATGTCCCATCTCTTAGCATTTAAAAAACCTTTTAAATTCACAGAAAAAACCATAGGTTTCAGGCACGTTATAGTTAGGAATTAGCATTTAAAAAACCTCAGAAATTCACTGAAAAAACCATAGGCTTCGGGGGTGTTATAGTTAGCTGGACTTTTCACTTGTACAAAACCATTGAAATTCCCCCGTTATAGTTAGTTCAGCTAACTATAATTCGCGCGCCCGCAATGCACTGCTGATGACGTCACATATTACATCACTCATGACATCACTGATGACATCTCAAATGACATCACTGATGACATCATCATTGTGATCGAGTGGCAGACCTCCTCTCACCCTAATATAACCTTTGATACACACATTCAAAAATAGAGACTAAAATTTTCAAAACAATGGACATACCAATACCAGTTACAACAACCTCTTCAGTAATTCTAAGATCCACATACACATCCACTCATTCACCAACAGTCCTATAAAGTCACTCATACATGTACTCACTCATCATATGTACTCATACACCTATACATCCTGTTACACAATGCCACTCATCCATAGAGTTACTCACACACATAGTCACTCATGCTAATAAAGAATCAAACATACATTTACTTGCATATACAGTTATACACACACCACCACACTTACTTCTACGGAAACTTACACATACTTAGTCTTTTAAACAATCACTTATAGAAACACATACTTATTCATACAGGAACTCTTTCAATATCTCACTCTCACAGATACTCACTTATATACACCAATAGTCACATATACTAGTTTAAAACATATGTAGTTACTCATAAAGACACTATTGAGACAGTCATTCACTCACTAACACACCCATACACACACTCATCCACCCATACAGTCCTGCACACATGCTGTCTTCAACACATACAAACAGTGAGTCACTCATTCAGGCACCTATGCACTACGTAATACCCCCCACCGAACCATGCAGACACTCAGACTGATACTCAAAAAAACAACTAATAACCTATATAGACACCCATGTAGCTACTCACCAACCCATGCAGCCACTTATACACAAAGTGAGAGACTGATACAGATATTTACATATCTAAACATTACTCACTAAGCCATGTATTCACTATGATACACTTAATCAGTCAGTTACACAATCAATTTTTCAAAAACAAATCATCCATTTAGACACTTATATACCCATTTATTCTTCCATCGACCTTGAGATATACATATATAAAACATATTTAATTTTCAGAAAAACACACATTCACTGGATGATGTCATCAGTGATGTCATCAGTGATGTCATTTGAGATGTCATCAGTGATGTCATGAGTGATGTCACTGACCATGTCATGAGTGATGTAATATGTGACGTCATCAGCAGTGCATTGCGGGCGCGCAAGTTATAGTTAGCTGAACTAACTATAACGGGGGAATTTCAATGGTTTTGTACAAGTGAAAAGTCCAGCTAACTATAACACCCCTGAAACCTATGGTTTTTTCAGTGAATTTCTGAGGTTTTTTAAATGCTAATTCCTAACTATAACGTGCCTGAAACCTATGGTTTTTTCTGTGAATATATATATATATATATATATATTCACTGAGAAAACCATAGGTTTCACACACGTTATAGTTAGGAATTAGCATTTAAAAAAAACGTGCAAATTCACTGGAAAAACCATAGGTTTCACAGATGTTATAGTTAGCTGGACATTTCACTCGTACAAAACCATTGAAATTCCCCCGTTATAGTTAGTTCAGCTAACTAAAACTCGCGCGCCCGCAATCCACTGCTGATGACATCACATATTACATCACTCATAACATGGTCAGTGACATCACTTATGACATCACTGATGACATCTCAAATGACATTACTGATGACATCACTGATGACATCATCCTTTGAGTATGTGTTTCTGACCAATTTTAATATGTTTTATATATATAGGGAAAGGCCTGTTGAAGAATAAGTGGGTGTACAAGTGTGTAAATGGATGATTTTCTGTGGTGCGTAACTGACTCTATAAGTGAGTCATTAAATGTATCTTACTGCAGACTACTGACTAAACTGTGTAAATGTCTGTATGTGTCTGTATGTTGGTGTATAAGTGGCTGCATAGCTTTGTGAATAGCTATATGAGTGTCTATATGAGTTATTGATTGCTTGTCTGATTATCTGTATGGGTTCCTGAGTGTTTGTGTGGGTAGGGTGTGTGTGACTCTATGCATAGATGTGTGATTGGGTGATTCTATGGGTGCATGGTTTTAAGAGTGCATCTGTGATGGACTGTATGGTTGAGTGAGTGTATGTATGGGTGTGTTAGGGATTGAATGTATATCTCAGTGGTACATTTGTGACTAACTACATATGTGAAAGGCAGTATATATGCGTGTAAGAGTATATAAGTGGGTAGATGTGAGAGTGTGTGATTGTGACAGTGACTGTATGGATGAGTGTGTGCTTGTCTCAATGATTCTATAAGAGCGTAAGAATGTGGTACTATTTTTATGAGTAAGTGAACTTGAGTGTGTATAACCGCATAGGTGAGTAAATGGGAGTGTGATTATTTGCATGACTGACTAGGTGTGAGAGTACCTCTATGGATGATTGTTGGTGTGTGAGTGTCTATATAGGTGTATAAATACATATGATAGTCTTGTATGGAGTGACTGTAAGTATGAGTGACTGTACAGGTGAATGAGTGGAGGTGTATGTAGACCTAAGAGTTAATAAGTGGGTATGTAGTTATTGGTATTGGAGTATGGATGGTTTTGAGAATGGAACTCTGAAATTTTGAGTCGGTGTATCAAAGGTTATATTAGGGTGTGAGAAGATGTGGTAATTTATCACATGGATGACGTCATCAGTGATGTCATCAGTGATGTCATTTGAGATGTCATCAGTGATGTCATGAGTGATGTCACTGACCATGTCATGAGTGATGTAATATGTGACGTCATCAGCAGTGGATTGCGGGCGCGCGAGTTATAGTTAGCTGAACTAACTATAACGAAGGAATTTCAATGGTTTTGTACGAGTGAAATGTCCAGCTAACTATAACGTGTGAAACCTATGGTTTTTTCAGTGAATTTGCACGGTTTTTTAAATGCTAATTCCTAACTATAACGTGTGTGAAAGCTATGATTTTTTCAGTGAATTTGCAAGGTTTTTTAAATGCTAATTCCTAACTATAATGTGTGTGAAACCTATGATTTTTTCAGTGAATTTGCAAGGTTTTTTAAATGCTAATTTAACTATGTATTAATATATTTTTTATATATTTATTTTAGAATAAACTACCTATGTATATAGTTATAGATTGACTGTATTCTGTAATATGGAATGGCTCAGCTCTTTTTTTTTTTATTTGGATAAAGTTGAACAGCATAGTTAATATCTTCTATAAGCTTCTATAAGCTTATAAACAGTTTAAAATGTTGTTTTTTTTTTAAGGGTTTTTCACGGTGCGCGCAACATACGCGTACCGTGCACGGCCTATTTTTTTTTTTATCAAACAAAATGTTTTTTTTTAATTTACGAGGTTCTTTAGGGACCACCTGAGAAGGTCTAGGGGGTCACGGAGTGTCTTCCCTGCCTCCTTTTTATGTTTTGGAAATCGGGTTCAAAGTAATTCATTTCCGATCCGTGCGTGCACCGTGCGCGTACGGTGCGCGCACCATCTTCGTGTGCGCATGTGTGCGTGCTCCGAGTGCGCATGCATGCGTGCTCCGTGTGCGCATGCGTGCGTGCTCCGTGCACGCACGATACGCGTACGGTGCGCTCACAGTGCGCGCACGGCAAGTCATGTGATTACGGAACAACACTTTTCATTGGTTCATAGTAGTTTCTGTTCCAGAATCTTCAAAATCCACACCCACTCCCACTCCCCACACTATTTCTACTTATTTCCTGAGAGAAGGTTGCTGAAGAGCTACTCCAGTGAAATGGCAGAACACCAGTCATCTTCAGACAGTGAGGAGACCTTTCAAGAACCACCAAGAAAGAGCAAACAGAAGCACTCTTTCATTTGGAATTATTTCACTTTTCCAGAGGGGCAAAAAAAAGTGAATGTGCCAAAGTTCACTTGTACAATTTGCGGAAGTGTCCTGTCTAGAGGGGATCCGGCCAAAAAATACTCCTTCAGCATTTATTGCATGCTTAGGCATTTTAAATCAATGCATCCAATTCGGTATGCTCGTTAAACCACAAGAGCCCTAAGGGAGAACCCTCCACCTGGACCTTCTCAGCCGAGCACATCATCTGCGGCTGCAGATTCACCGTGCACCAGGCCTCTTGACACCCGGCCCCTGTTCCAAAAAGTGCACATTAATTGCAATATGTGCAATGAGGTAATTTGGTATGGAGAGAGTAGCATAAATTTAATTGAAAACCGTATACAGCAGCACACATGCTCCAGGTCATAATATTTTTTTTTTGTTTTTTTTTTTTTGTTCCTGTTGAGCAGTTTTTTGATTCCCAGTTTTGTTTTGGTGCTGTAAAAAAATCCATAAAAAATAAAAAATTGTTAAAAAGCTTAAAAAAAAATATAAAACAAAAAAAGACAAAAAAACCAGTTCTTTTAAGAACTCACTTCACTTCTCCAAAAAGAGCTATATTCCTAATATACTGTTTTTAATTTTGATTGAATGAATGTGTACTGTATACATGAATGATTGAAATGACTGAGTGAAGCGGAGGAAAGGACAGACGGAATGAGTGAGAAAAGGAAATTATGATCAGTCATGAAAGGGAAGTGAAAGACTGACTGCAACAAAAGGACTAAGGGTAGAGGATACAGGTAAGAAGAGTAAATGAGTAAGGGAATGGCAGTGAGTAATGGAGAGTGATGGAGGGGGAGTGAGAAAAGGGGAGTAAGGGACGGAGAAAGGAAAAGGGAGTAACAGATGAAGCGGATGAAGTACAGAAGGGTAAAGGGATTGAAAGTAAGAGAAGTGGAGTGATGGTGAGATAAGGGGTATGAGGATTAGAAAAGGGGGTAAGGGAAAGTGAGAGATGGGGAGTGAGGGGATGGAGGGATTTAGGAAACTGAGAGAAAGGGAGTCAAGATTTCAATGGGCAAAGGAGAGTGAGGGAGACTGAAGGAAAGAATGCGAAAAGATGAAGGGGTGTGAGATACAGACAGGAGGAAGTGAAGTAGGAGAATAGGAGTGACTATGAGTAAAGGATAGTGACAGTTAGGGAAGGTGAGGGAAGGAGAATGACGGAGAAGGTTAAAAAATTAACAGAGATGGAAAATGAGTGATGGAGAGAGGAGGAGTGGTAGAAACAGAGATGTTAAGGAAATTAAGGGTAAGACAGACAAAGTGAGAGAGACAGAAACAGAGACAGCGAGCAAGGAACTGAGAAGGAGTAAGGCAGTTAGAATGACTGAGACATATGGAGACAGGGAGAGAAACATGGTTGAAAAAATAGTGATGTAGGCAGTAAACCTAGGGGAGTAGTAGAGAAGGAGTGAGGGAGTTACGAAAGAGCAGTAAAGTAAGAAGAGAGAGGGAAGGGGAATGAGAAAAGCAGAGTGAGGAGAAGTGAAGAAAAGGGAGCATGAAAGTGAAGGGGTGACAAATACAGATATTTTAAACTTACCTGACCAACAAAATAACTTAATTAGAAATAAATGGGTTTTTTTAATTACAAGAAAAATAGATTCAATTTCCTAAATTTTCTTTCTCGATCTGAAAAAAAAGAAAAAAAGTAGTAATATTTATCAATACATTTTAGAATACAGTACACATATTTTCATATTTAACAAAGTAATTTTTTGCCCTTTTTTTGCTGCTTTCAGAATATATTGAATTTCACTGAAAATAGTGATATCAATTGCATTCCTCACTTAACAGCAGGCAAAAAAAATAAACAATCAGAAAGATTGTTTAAAAAAGCCCTGAATCTATCCTCAGCAAAAAATACCTTGATAGAAATGTAACATATATATTAAAAATATCTTCTAAGAACAATAACTATTTACAATAAATAACGTCTGTAAATCTTGTTGCTTAAGCACATACACCAAAATAATATCTGTCAAAGAAGTCCACAATAGAAACAGTTACCTTTCCATGAGGCCAAATGGTAATTTTTTTAATTCTTTTTTGGTGAAATATCCAATGGTAATCCAATAAAATCGAAATAATGGTTTCTTCAGATGCTGCAATTTGTATCTAAAATTTTGGTTTTAGAAAAATTAAGTAGGAATTTGGTAATTCTTCAGGCAAACGTTGCTTGAAAATCTACTGTGAATCATTACACAGTGTCCAGCCTTTTTCACATTTTAGATGAACTGTGTAATTACCAGAAGTTATAGAAGGTCCATCATGGAAAATTATATCAACTGCAACAAAAGTCTTTCCTGATATTGATAATTGATTTCCTGTAAACTTCTTTATTAAAGTGTCCAATTTTGTTCCATCAGCTCTACAACGTTGCATCATTAAAAATATATACTGTCCATATTTATTTAAAAATAACGTTGATAACATTTCTGATTTACATTGAGAACATTCCATGTTGTGATTTGCATCTTTAACTAATTTACTAAAAGTCACTGATTTACTCTCTGGTACTGTTAAATATATGAACCTTTCAGAATCAACATTAGAGCTGCATGTGTTCAAACAGTTTTCACAACAATGTTCCCATTTATGAGAGAGACCAAACATATTTTCTATTTCTACCCCTTCATCTTCCAGTACCATAAGCATATACATTAAGAATTCCTGTTCATCTTGCTGGACATTTTGTGTAAACTGTGTACATCCAGAACATACATCTAAAAGATTTCTAACATCAGAAGCACTTTCTATTTTAGTTTTATCATTACTCAACTTTTCATAAAGGAAACTCAGCAGAGAACAAAATCTTTTTTCATGATTTAGTATTATCTGCTCTTGCAAACTTTCAAGATAAAATACAACATTCAGCACTACATTAGCGTAGCAGTTGACACCAGAGCTATTTCCAAAATGACAACCAACAACCTCTTCAACATTGTCCTTTTTCCTTTTGCTTGCAATCACATCACTCTCCTTTTGATTTCTGTTCTGTACATCCTCATTACAGATATTCTCAATTCTCCTTTTCCGACAAACACGTTTTTCAAACACAGGATACTGACCTAAATGAGGAGCATAGCTTCTTCTTAATCTATTATACTCCTTTACACAATTTGCATCAGCACTCACTTTTGAGTCATCAAAGTCTATCATGAATAAACCAGATAATGTTTTCACTCGTGACAAAGCAACATATGCCATACCTTCTTTAACCTCTTCAGTGCCACGCCCTTTCCCCGCCCTGTGCCGTGCGTTGCATTAGCGGGCGGGGTTCATGACGAGATAGTCTCGTCATGGGCACAGCGCAACCGCGCTCCATGACGAGACCATCTCGTCATGGGCACTGAAGGGGTTAAACACACTAGATCCAATGTTTACAAAAGCACTATCTACAGTTAATCCTTGAGATTTGTGAATAGTTACAGCATATGCTAGAGAAAATGGAAACTGCTTCCTACGTACATATAAGTCTTTCACAAGCAAAAAACGAACTGAACAACGACTAATGTCTTTAACCTCTTCAATCTGATCAAATTTTTAAAAAAAAAATTCAATTCCATCTTTTTCTGGTAATTAACAAAATCCACAACTTTACCCATAGCTCCATTCACTAAACCTTTTTACACATTCAAATTACGTCTTAAAATTACTCGACAGTTCATACATACATAAAGATTCTTTTCTAAACCAGCTGTTTGATATGTTTTTCTCTAGAGAATCCAATTTAGTTTTCAATTTGCCTGTCAAAGTAATAGTTATTCCTTCATGCTGTATTTTGTCCACTGCTTCCATTTTCATAATCTCTTCATTTTCCAATTTCAAAAGTTCTTCATTAAATATAGAGCCTTCATGTAGTGTTGGCATTAAGCAGATTACAGTATTTTTTTCTGCAATTTTCTTGTATATTTTCTCTGGAACTATTTGTTCTGTTGGAAACAAATTACATAGCAATCGACTCTGTAAAGCTTTTCTGCCATGTTCTGGGAGTAGTCCAATTCTGATATCTTTGAGAATACTTGCATAATCATCATCATTTGCTTGCCGCATATTGGTAATGAGTTCTTTAATATTCACATTACCTATACTTCCTAATGACTTTTTCGTGTCTTCATGTGTAACAGTATTAAATACTGGTTGTCCTTTAACTGGAGTGGGCTGCAGTAGATCCCCAAAAACTATAACATGTTTTCCTCCAAATAACACGTCATAGTCTGTCTTTAGAATTTGCTGCATTCTTAAATGTACAAAGGCAAGCATTAAGTTTGATACCATGCTTACCTCATCAATAATGAGAACTTTCATTTTCTTCAACAGTCTTGAAACTTCAAAACATGCTTCTCCTGCTAGCTTGTGGTATTCTATTTTGTTCTCATGCTCTACTGGTAACATTAGCAAACGATGTAAGGTAATTCCTTTTATGTTATATGCTGCTAACCCAGTTGGAGCAGTAACAACACAAGACAAAGTTGAATCAGTTTTTTTCTGTAGGTAGCTTCTAATTACTTAAATCAAGAAACGTTTTCCAGTTCCAGCTTGTCCACTCACATACATTCTGATTGGTTCAAATGCTGTGCATGAGCACTCTTTATTTTCATGTAGTAATCCATGGTCAATTTGTTTTGTGACTTCTTCATAAATTTGTTGTTGTTCATCATTCAGTTGTTGTTCCAAATTTGGTAAGTCTATTAAATCTTCCTGAGCTTGATTCATAGCTGTTTCCACTTCAGTCATGGCTATTGCAGCTTCATTTCCCCGATTGGTTGTCCTAGGGGATCTTGACTGAGCGTACCAGAACTTTGACTGTCTTGAGAACTGTCTCTAGCTACTTCAGCTGCAATTGTAGCTTCTTGTTCAATTTCTTCATTTAACATTTGTACATAATTTGAGAAAGTACTGCATTCTATGTTATCTTTGCATGCATTAAAGGAATCTTCATAGCTCTGAAAATCTCCAAGTAATTCATCCTCTGAATGCCATGGTTTAAACAGCTGTAAAAGTGCTAAGTAGTAAAATTCCTTTTTGTCAGTAGTGTCGCAACTCAGCTTCCTGTGATTAATCAAACTTCCTTTTGTTTGTTTCACCAAACATCCTTCCTCACCAATGACTTTATATTTTCCATTGTTGATGTCTTCTGTGGCATTCCGTTTATAAATGTAGTTCTGCAGCACTTCATAGAGACACATGTTCTCAAGATGATGACTTCTGTTTGGGTAATATGTGTCCAACATATTTGTTTTCAAAATGTCTGTACTTTCTGGTTCTTTCTCTGCTAAATATTAAATTTCTCGAATAGATTTCAGTACCCGATTTCGCATTCCTGCAAGGCCTAAACTTACCCAAATTATTCTTCTGGATTTGGAGTACAGACTTGCAAATGATAACCTATCTGAGCATTCGTAAGAGCCAATTTCTCGATGCGATAACATCTTTAAACTGAAACTGTATAGCTTTTTACTGACAGTCTTCTCGTGAGAAAACTCTCCCCACATTTCTTTCAATTCCGTTTTCTCAGATTTAGTGATGTAAGATGTAACATACCGAGCAACAGCAATAGAATTGTCAGCTACATACTGAATATCCATGTTAGCATTCCACATGGATAAAATGACTGGGTTGTAGTCATTTATATATTTTGACTCTTCTTTTCTTCTTAGGTTGTAGGTATTTCTCGGAGATTTTCTTGTAATGGTATGTCGCGCAGCTGACATAAAATTGTTTACTCTTCCTTTTGAAAGAACAGGTCGTGGAAATCCAAATCGACATTTTGTGTAGAATTTATCTTTACTCTTGTACTTTCGTCGACAGTATTTTCCACACCGATGACTTTGGAAACGTAAAACTTGCTCTTTTATGTTTTTTTCTTCTGTGCTTTTAGTTATAGCACATGTTGCATATTCTTCAATGAAAGATAAAACTGCATCTTCAGAATCTGTTCCAAATTTTGGGGCATCCTTGATCCACAACAGCATATGAATATGAGGAGCACCTCTTGCTTGGTACTCTTTTCTCCAAAAGAAATCCACAACTTCTCCAAGAGGTGGATTTTTTTTTTATTGCAGATGAAGGACATCATAGCCTCAAATCTATGATTGAAATATCTGCAAACATTAACCGGATCCAATGAGCACAATTCTCCTGCTGTCTTGTATTGGATGTTTTCAATATTTGAATTTGCCTCTCGAAGAAAATCCAGTAAATCATCCCAAGCGTACTCAGCACAGCTTAGGGTAAGGAACCATGTAGAAGTTCCTAAATTCCGTAACATACATTTCAATTCTCCATGGCGTCGGTACCAATATTCATTAGTTCCACGCTGACAAGCCATCAGATTAATCAATTGAGATTCCAAATGATCATCTCGCTGTTGCACTTTGTTCATAAAATCCTTTGCAGGCACATTATGTAGATGTACTCCAGTTTTTAAAATGTGATTTACTGCATAAGATAGTGCAGACAAGTCACTTTCAAATAAAAGATGGAACAAATAAGGAATACTTTGACGAAATCTTGGATCTTCTGCATATAATCTTGTAGTTCGATACTCAGAAGCAGGAATCTGTACTGGACGTTCATCCTATTGTCCACCTTTTCCTGTAGGAAACAGCTGGGGAAAACAACGAGCTTCCAAGCTCTCCTCCCATACACTCACAGGAGTTCCTTTTGCTTTTTTCATCTGAAATAGATCAATAGTGTTTCCCATAACTTCTTTAGAATGAAGAGGATGTATGCTGAAATGTTCATAAATTTCTTCTTCTTTTGACTTATCCACTTTTTCAATTTGCCCAGTTGGTATTCCTGTGTCTGTTAGTAAAACTTCTTCATCTTCATCCATATAAATTGATTCATAGTATTTATTATTTCTTTTCAAATATAAATTTGCTCTTTGTACTTTTCGTACATCTACTAGCTCCTGCCAAATTTTCTCATTCTTTGTAGGTACACCATTAACCAGAATAACTAATGGTTCAGTTTCCAAACTATCTGCATCAATTGTTTCAATATTTTTTTTCAAATCTAATGCCAAATAGACAACTCTTCCTTTTAAACCTCTTTGTAAATCTGAAGGAGGTAATTTAGCTGTTTTGGGCTCCATACGAACTATAGTCTGAAACGGATGGACACATTGAATGAGTATAGACACATACGTATTTAAATCACTAAGTTCTGCAGGAATATCAACCAATTCTAAATTATTATGTACAGCTCTAGCTGGCATTTTATTTTCTTCTAACTTGTTATAACAGTATTTACAAATACGCTGATCTTCACCCAAATCAAAACAATTTTCCAGAAACAAATATGTAGCAAAATTCTTCCACTCATAATTATTTTCTTTTTCACTTTTTTTTATAGAGATCAACATTCCTTGTTTGAGTTTTATAATGGCTTCTCCGGCAACAAATACAAGTAATATTTGGTCTTTCATTAGAGATGATAGTAAAACATTTGAAGATCAAATGACAAAATTTACTAACAGTGGGTTCTACATTCTCTTTCACATTTTCTTCAATAACTGTGTCATTTCCTGCACTTTCTTGCTCTGGACCAAAGTAACAAAACTCAATATCCTCACAAACCTTCTTCACATCTGATACAGATACACGGAACAGAGCACTGTTTAACTCCTGTAACTTTAGTGCTGGACTTTTAGCAAAATACAATCTTCTCACAAACTTTCTCATTTCAGTATGATGAACTGCCAGCATCCTAAAATGGTGAAAAACACTTTGACAAACTTTCCTAGAAAGACAAGCCAGAGAATGTCCTTGCAAACCAGTATTCTTTCTCACTCTGCATGGATCTAGTCTTTGAAGCACCTTAATCTTCTGTTTTACACTTTTTTTTACTATATTCTCTTAGAAAGTCATGTAATTTATCAATAGATTCGTGTCGTACAGTACAAATACTACTACAATTCCAAGTGTATACTGGGGCTTTAGGACGTTTCCCCATAACCTCATCAGCTAACACTTCTTCCTCATTTCTTGGAACCATTTTCTCCTTTTCCATTACACAACCATCCTTAACTTCATAAGCTCGACCACTGGTGTCAACTGCATGCAACAAACTATTACTTTGAAGATAACTCTCTTCATTAAAAAATGGTTCAGTACTTGAACTATGCTTCCGTTCTCCTAAGAACACTTTACAAAAGGTTTTTTTTTTCACTACTCTTTTCCTTTTGCTTTTTGACTTCATTACATTGACTATTTTATCTAATGTACGGATCCTGTTCAAAATTAAAATGAATCGTTTTCTTTTTAATTCCAAAGCCTTTGCAACAATTGATTCAATATGTTTCTTTTTCTTATAAAATTTAGCTTTCTTCCTATATTGTTTCACATCCTTTAGCAAATTGAACATCACTCTTCTCTGAAACATTTTTCTACGAATGTTTTGAAATTCTGTTTTTCTTTTTAAGTCATTCTTTCTTGCTTCTGATTGTACATTAGCATTTAGTATTTTCTGTCTATTGTCTTGTTGTTTTCTACATGAAACACTATTTGCAATAGATATATTTTTTACATTTTTTCTATGTTTGAAGATATTTTTAACCTCTTGCGTGCCCCGCCCTTTCCCCGCCCTGTGCCGGGCTTTCTATTAGCGGGCGGAGTTCATGACGAGATGGTCTCGTCATGGGCACAGCTCAACCGCGGCCCATGACGAGACCATCTCGTCATGGGCACTGAAGGGGTTAAAAAAATCTTTAGTCTGCTTACCAGAAGACATTTTCTTTTTTCCAACATGAGGTTCTTCAACTAATTTGTGTTGTCCAGTTGTCTTCAAATATAGGTGTTTTTGCTGTTCTTTTCTCTTTCTTGATTTTATATGCATGTTTAATTTATTTCAGTGTTGTTCACCAATACCTAAAAGAAACTAAAAAAATATACCTTCATGTAATTTAAATATATTACTATATTTCTTTTGAGTGCAAGTCTTACAGAACAAGAGCAATACTAATTAAATCTCTGACAACAATTCCTGTGTGCACACAGACTCATGGTGTGATTCTAGGCAGAAAACGATATTTGATTGGCAATTTCAAAGCACATTTACTACTGTGGTAGAGCAAGTGATAATTACTGTAACAGTCTGACAAATTTTCCTTATAGTTTAGAGAGGCAGAAAAGAGCACATGTCCTAACAGCTACTTGAGACCATGAGCATGTGGAACCTGGGTGAGTGATTAGACTAGAACAAAGGAAATGAGCCTTGGTGATGTTGAATGTGTTAGCGTTACACACTGCTATCTGAAATACCACACAGTGCTGAATAGTAAGCATGGGAGTTCAGGAGAAGCACCTGGCTGTGTGCTAAAAGTGTGTTTCTAGAGAATGTGTATTGTCAGGTGCAAGAGAGATCTGCATGGACACTTGCACAACTGCATGAAGACTGCATACATGTATGTAAGAGTACATGTGGTAAGGGTTAATTGGGCTTTTGAACATCTAGGAAGTACCTCACCCATTGCAGGAGTGGAAGGAAAATCTACCCTGTTGTTTTCAAATGTGTTAGCATTTGCCTCGCATCTGTGAGATGGTGATGTGTGCTGTATGCTAACCATCACAGTACAAGAAAACAAGCTGCCCCTTTCCTACGAGTGCAAGTCTTACAGAACAAGAGCAACACAA
Source organism: Triturus cristatus (assembly GCF_964204655.1). NCBI lineage: Eukaryota > Metazoa > Chordata > Amphibia > Caudata > Salamandridae > Triturus > Triturus cristatus. The sequence goes on along the minus strand of NC_140595.1, from coordinate 166,056,253 downwards.
ATTAAATCTCTGACAACAATTCCTGTGTGCACACAGACTCATGGTGTGATTCTAGGCAGAAAACAATATTTGATTGGCAATTTCAAAGCACATTTACTACTGTGGTAGAGCAAATGATAATTACTGTAACAGCCTGACACATTTTCCTTATAGTTTGGAGAGGCAGAAAAGAGCACATGTCCTAACAGCTACTTGAGACCATGAGCATGTGTAACCTGGGTGAGTGATTATACTACAGCAAAGGAAATGAGCCTTGGTGACGTTGAATGTGTTAGCGTTACACATTGCTATCTGAAATACCACACAGTGCTGAATATTAAGCAAGGGAGTGCAGGACAAGCAGCTGGCTGTGTGCTAAGAGTGTGCTTCTGGAGACTGTGTATTGTCAGGTGCAAGAGAGTTCTGCATGGACGCTTGCACAACTGCATGAAGACTGCAGAGATGTATGTAAGAGTACATGTGTGGTAAGGGTTAATTGGAGTTTTGAACATGTAGGAACTACCTCACCCATTGCAGGAGTGGAAGGAAAATCTAACATGTTGATTTCAAATGTGTTAGCATTTGCCTCTCATTTGTGAGATATTGATTTGTGCTGAATGCTAGCCATCACAGTTCAAGAAAACAAGCTGCCCCTTTCCTACGAATGCAAGTCTTACAGAACCAGACCAACACAAATTAAATCTCTGACAACAATTCCTTTGTGCACACAGACTCATGGTGTGATTCTAGGCAGAAAACGATATTTGATTGGCAATTTGAAATCACATTAACTACTGTGGTTTTGCAAGTGATAATTACTGTAACAGCCTGACACATATTCCTTATAGTTTAGAGAAGCAGAAAAGAGCACATGTCCTACCAGCTACTTGAGACTATGAGCATGTGTAACCTGGGTGAGTGATTAGACTACAGCAAAGGAAATGAGCCTTGGTGATGTTGAATGTGTTAGCGTTACTCACTGCTATCTGAAATACCACACAGTGCTGAATAGTATGCATGAGAGTGCAGAAGAAGCAGCTGGCTGTGTGCTAAGAGTGTACTTCTGGAGACTGTGTATTGTCAGGTGCAAGAGAGATCTGCATGGACGCTTGCACAACTGCATGAAGACTGCACAGAGGTATGTAAAAGTACATGTGTGGTAAGTTTTAATTGGAGTTTGGAACATGTAGGAACTACCTCACCCATTGCAGGAGTGGAAGGAAAATCTACCATGTTGATTTCAAATGTGCTAGCATTTGCCTCTCATTTGTGAGATATTGATTTGTGCTGAATGCTAGCCATCACAGTTCAAGAAAACAAGCTGCCCCTTTCCTACGAATGCAAGTCTTACAGAACCAGCCCAACACAAATTAAATCTCTGACAACAATTCCTTTGTGCACACAGACTCATGATGTGATTCTAGGCACAAAACAGTATTCCTGGGTGATACCAGTACATCTTAACTTATGGTGAAGACATACTCCATAATATCTTACAAGTTCAAGGCAGTTAAATATCTCCCAAAACATAAAATGTAAAACACAACTTTAAAAGAAGAATCACATTTCTATTATTTATATCAAAACGCACCACATACATACCCTCTCAAATTCATAACTCACCTTTAAAAGTAATTAGTTGAGAAAGAAATGTGGCACTCACACAGCAGATTATCAGAACCAGAATCTCTGAGCTGTACACCTCTCACCAGAACCAGTAAATGGCAAACTTTCCCTCTCTTTTTTCACACATATACATGTTAACTTCAAATCACAGTGCTTCCCACATTTTTTCAAATGGAAACACATATTTCTATTGGTTGCAAATTTCAACCCTTTCCAAATGATCCCTACCCCCAACATGACTTCTGCCTGCTACCATAGCAACAGATCATGGAACACTGGTGTGAGCAGAGAGGTCAGAAGTTCAGCACACAATGTTTCAAATCCAAAGAGCAAGAGTGCTTGACTTTTCAAACCTAACAGCAAATCCAAAGTAATGTTCTGTGGGAACACATTTTTCTGAACCAATACAAAAAATGCTTTTAACAATTTAAACATACAGCCTAGTTTTTAGTGTTGAATGGTCCGAAACAGCCAATGAGTTCATTTTATAAAAAAAAAGTATGTAAGCCTCCATTTTACAACTATCTTTCTTTTCATATTGCCATTCTACTGAAAGACACCTTCTGAGTGCATCCAGATCTCCTTGAAAGATGTTCACAGTGTGGATTGTAGGTCATAGCTATGTCTTCTGGAGTGAAAAGTATGCAGAAAAAAGAGGTATTGTGAAAGACCTTGCTTTGCCAAATGTAGACATTAAATGGATTGGTCAGAGAGGGTTAAAGTGGCACCAATTAATGCCTTTGGTGAAATCCTTTCTACATCTCCCACAGCCTGACCTTATAATTGTGCACTGTGGTGGAAATGACCTGGGCACTTTAACAGGGGTAGGTCTGGAAATGCATGTTAAGGACACCTTTGTGCAATTAATGTCACTTTTTCCACAAACTACCTTTGTATATTCTAATATATGCCAAAGGCAAAAGTGGAACTGGTCCAACCAATATTGTCCGCAGATTGAGAAAGCAAGAAAGCACGTCAATAAGTCTGTTTCTGCTTTCCTCAGAGACTATGGTATGGGTTCTATATACCACAACAACTTGCGTTACAACATGCAAGGCATTTATAGAGGAGACGGTGTACATTTCACAGATGAAGGCAACAGAGTCTTCCTCTTGAACTCGGTACTTACTTGTAGGTACAAAAAAACACTCAATGAACACAACGGCTCTTTTTAGAGCCAACCAACATCTAAACACTTAAATTTGATTTTTAATTCTATTTTTTTTATGAATTTATCCCCGCCGTGCGCGCACCGTGCACCCACTCCGCGATATTTATGAATTTTTTTTTTTTTTTGGGACCTAAGGGGTCTTTCATGGTCCCCCTGAGAAGGCCTAGGGGGTCAGGAACTCTCTACCCTGCCCCCTTTTAACGTTCTCCACTTGTGTTTTTAACTCTCTTCTGCCTCTAAAACTCAAAATGGCGGCTAGGGGTGAGCGCACCGTGCGCGCACCACGCGATTTTTTGAAAAAAAATAAAATGTTTTTTTCACCCTTCGGGGTCCTTCAGGGACCCCCTGACAAAGGCTAGGGGGCCAGGAACTCTCTACCCTGCCCCCTTTTCACGTTCTCCACCTTTCTTTTTCCCTGTCACACACACAACACACAAAATGGCGGCCGACACTTCCTGATTTCGACCGATTCGAATGTTGACAGACATGTAACCACCAATCAGAATTACGCTCGCGCACGTTATGGTGCGCGTACCGTGCGCGCACGGTGAGCGCACGGTGCGCGGCTATAGATATTTATGTACTTTTAACTGCAATTTTCTCAGGAACTACTGAACAGATTGACACCATATATGCAAAAGGCACATGCCTGACCTGAGGACTACCTCTTTGCCAAATTTCAAGTAATTCTGTTCAGCCGTTCGGGCTGTACCTTCGACTGAAGGTCCTATGGGAAAATGCATGGGGAAAACGTGTTTTGGGCCCCCCCTTTTTTCTCAGCCCCCGCTTGACGAATCACCCCGAGACTTTCAGGGTAGGAGCTGAGCGGATCGCCCCATTAGTTTTGAAAATTTCGCGAGGATTTGTCAACCGGCGCCAAAGTTATTCAAAATAGAGTTTTGAGATTTCCTATGGAAACTCGGTCCTAACTAAAACTATCTACTGGCGGTTGCCAGTAGATTATATATATATATATTCAATGAAAAAACCAAAGGTTTCACACATGTTATAGTTAGCTGGACATTTCACTCGTAAAAAACCAATGAAATTCCCCCGTTATAGTTAGTTCAGCTAACTATAACTCGCGCGCCCGCAATGCACTGCTGATGACGTCACATATTACATCACTCATGACATGGTCAGTGACATCACTCATGACATCACTGATGACATCTCAAATGACATCACTGATGACATCACTGATGACATCATCCTTGCGATAGAGTGGCAGACCTCCTCTCACCCTAATATAACCTTTGATACACACATTCAAAAATAGAGACTAAAATTTTCAAAACAATGGACATACCAATACCAGTTACAACAACCTCTTCAGTAATTCTAAGATCCACATACACATCCACTCATTCACCAACAGTCCTATACAGTCACTCATACATGTACTCACTCATCATATGTACTCATACACCTATACATCCTGTTACACAATGTCACTTATCCATAGAGTTACTCACACACATAGTCACTCATGCTAATAAAGAATCAAACATACATTTACTTGCATATCCAGTTATACACACACCACCACACTTACTTCTACGGAAACTTACACATACTTAGTCTTTTAAACAATCACTTATAGAAACACATACTTATTCATACAGGAACTCTTTCAATCTCTCACTCTCACATATACTCGCTTATATACACCAATAGTCACATATACTAGTTTAAAACATATGTAGTTACTCATAAAGACACTATTGAGACAGTCATTCACTCACTAACACACCCATACACTCACTCATCCACCCATAGAGTCCTGCACACATGCTGTCTTCAACACATACAAAGAGTGAGTCACTCATTCATGCACCTATGCACTACGTAATACCCCCACCGAACCATGCAGACACTCAGACTGATACTCATAAAACCAACTTATAACCTATATAGACACCCATGTAGCTACTCACCAACCCATGCAGCCACTTATACACAAAGTGAGAGACTGATACAGATATTTACATATTAAAACATTACTCACTAAGCTATGTATTCACTATGATACACTAAATCAGTCAATTACACAATCAATTTTTCAAAAACAAATCATCCATTTAGACACTTATATACCCATTTTTTCTTCCTTCGACCTTGAGATATACATATATAAAACATATTTAATTTTCAGAAAAACACACATTCACTGGATGATGTCATCAGTGATGTCATCAGTGATGTCATTTGAGATGTCATCAGTGATGTCATGAGTGATGTCACTGACCATGTCATGAGTGATGTAATATGTGACGTCATCAGCAGTGCATTGCGGGCGCGCGAGTTATAGTTAGCTGAACTAACTATAACGGGGGAATTTCATTGGTTTTTTACGAGTGAAATGTCCAGCTAACTATAACATGTGTGAAACCTTTGGTTTTTTCATTGAATTTCTAAGGTTTTTTAAATGCTAATTCCTAACTATAACGTGTGTGAAACCCATGGTTTTTTCAGTGAATTTGCAAGGTTTTTTAAATGCTAATTCTTATATTTTCCTTTTTTTTTTTATTTTTTTTTTTGCAATGTTTTTTACATATTTTTATTTTAAATTTATATCCTCTTTAAAGACTATGGTTAAATTTTAAAAATTCTACAATATATTTTTTATTTTTACCTTTTTTTTAAACTAAACAGGTAAGATTTAGTAGTATAAGATAGTGAATCTTTTTTTCCCTTTTCTTTTTTTTTTTTAGTATTTTTTTAACGTGCGCTTACCGTACGCGCACGTCTTGCTTTTAGTACGTTAGATTTCTACGCTGTTTGCGTACAGTTACGCAATTTGCGTAGACGTGCGCCACGCGCACGCGGCGCGTAACGCGTACGCTGCACGCGCATGTTACGCGGAAGTGAAGGGGCGTGCCTGTTTTGCGCATGTGCGCGTGCGCGTGTCTTTTTTACGCGCATGCGTACTTTTACCGTAAGCGCTCCGTAAGCGTACCGTAAGCGTAACGTACGCGCACGTTGGGTCATGTGATCAAGAAACAACACTTTTGATTGGTTTTTACTACTTTCAGTTCTAGAACTCTCCTACACCACACCCATTCCCCTCATTTCTGCTTGTGATCCCTTAGGAGAAGGAGCTGAGTTGTCTTTGTGATACGATGGGAGAACAGCAGACCTCTTCAGAGAGTGAGGCTAGCAGCACTACCTTGAGGCAGAGAAGGAGGAAACAAAAGAGCTCTTTCATATGGGAGTATTTTTCTTTTCCAGAGGGCAAGAAAAAGGTAAATGCACCTTTAGTGACTTGTAAGCTGTGTGACCGTGTACTTTCAAGAGGGAATCCTAACAAGAAGTATTCCTTCGGGAATCACACTATGTTGAGACACCTTCATGATGTACACGGTAGGACATATGCTCGACATCCTGGAGGAAACCCTTCAGTAAGTCAACCAAGCACATCCACAGCAGCTCAGCCTGGTCCATCATCTGCAGGGCCGAGTCCATCTTCGGCAGGTCAGCTGAGCCCTTCATCTGTGGGGGGAGCATCTCCTTTTTCTGGTCCTCAGGAAACTAACCATCGGTTTGCGAGGGTTACTATGCGGTGCGCCACTTGTTATGGTCTAATTGTTCATAGGGAGACCAGTGTTGCCCTAGTTAACAATAAAATAGACCAGCACATTTGTCCTACCGACTAATATTCCCATTCTTTCTTTCCTCTGTCCCTGTACGAACACAACGGCTCTTTTAAGAGCCAACCTTACCTTTCAACTTTTTTTTATATATTTTTTAAAACATTTTTTTGATTTTTTTTTACCGTACGCGTACGGTACGCGTAATTATTATTTTTTTTTTTTTAAAAACACTAAAAATCAATTATCACATTACAAGGTCCTTGAGAGATTACAATGAAAAACTGAAAATGTGATTGTGGAGAAGTGGAAAAAAGGGAGCATGACATTTCTGACTTACCATACCCACTCAAAAAATTATTTATTAATTAAAATTTAATTTTAATTGCTATAAAAATGGTTCAAGTTTTCGAAAATTTTCTTTCTCAATCTGAAAAAAACGAAAAAAGTATTAATATTTAATAAAACATTTTATAATACAGTACACATATTTACATATTTTCCAAAAACAATTTTTTGCCTTTTATTTGCTGTTTTCAGAATATATTGCATTTCACTATAAATCGTGAAAGCAATTGCATTCATCACTTAACAGCGGGCAAAAAAAAAATGACAATCTCAAAGATTGTTTAAAAAAAGCCCAGAATCTCTTCTCAGTTAAACATAACATTATCTAAATGCAAAATATTATTCTTTAAAAATATCATCTAATAACAAAAACTATTTCTAAAAAATACCGTCTGACAATTTTCGTACAGAAGCATAATCTCAAAAATAATATATCTGAAATAAATCCACAATACATCTAGTTTCTTTTCTTTTAGGCCAAATGTTAATTTTTGAAATTATTTTTTGATTAAATTTCCAACGATAATCCAATAAAATTTCAAATTTTAAATTGTACAGATGTTACCAATTCTCTCAAAAATTTTGGTTTCCGAAAGATTAATTAGAATTTAATTAAGTCCACAATACAATTGGATACCTTTCCTTTAGGCCAAGTGGTAATTTTAAAAATCTTTTTTGATTAAATTTCCAACGGTAATCCAATAAAATACAAAAATTTAAATTGTACAGATGTTACCGATTCTCTGTAAAATGTTATTTTCTGAAACATTAATTAAGAATTATATAAGTCCACAATACAATTGGTTACCTTTCCTTTAGGCCAAATGATAATTTGAAAAATCTTTTTTTTTGAAAATTCCAATGGTAATCCAAAAAAATGGTAAAATTTTTTTGTACAGATCTTGCCAAGTCTCTCTAAAATTTAGGTTTCAGAAAGATTAGATAGGAATTTGCTAAATCAAAAGGCAAACGTTGCTTGAAAATCAATTTTGAATCATTACACAGTGTCCAGCTTTTTTCACATTTAAGATAAACTGTGTAATGTCCAGAAGTAACAGTAGGTCCTTCATGGAAAATTATTGCAACTGTTACAAAAGTTTTTCCTGAAATTGATAATTGCTGTCCTGTAAACTTCTTTATTAAAGTATCCATTTTTGAACCATCAGCTCTACATCGTTGCATCATTAAAATTACATACTGTCCGTATTCCTTTAAAATTAACGTTGAAAACATGTCAGATTTACACTCACCGCATTGCATGCTATGATTAGCATCTTTAACTAATTTAGCAAAAGTGACTGTTTTACTCTCTGGCAATGTTAAATAAATAAACCTTTCAGAATCAACATTAGAGCCACATGTATTGAAACAGTTTTCACAACTATGTTCCCATTTATAAGACAGACCAAACAAATTTTCAATGTGTACACCTTCTTCTTCCAGTACCTGAAGAAAATACAACAAGAATTCCTGTGCGTCTTGCTGTACATTTTGAGAAAACTGTGTTCGTCCTGAACATACATCTAAAGGTTTTCTAATTTCAGTAGCACTTTCTATTTGAGTTTTATCATTACTCAGCTTTTGAAAAAGGAGACTCAACTCAGAACAGAATCTTTTTCTCTGATTTACTATTATCTGCTCTTGCAAACTTTCCAGATAAAATGCAACATTCAGCACTACATTAGCGTAGCAGTTGACACCAGAGCTATTTTCAAAATTACATCCTACAACCTCTTCTTCATTTTCCTTTTTCTTTTTGCTTGCAATTACATCACTCCTCTTTTTTTTCCTCCTCTCTACATCCTCATTACAGATATTCTCATTTCTCCTTTTACGAGAAACTACACGTTTCTCTAACACAGGATACTGACCTAAATGAGGAGCATAGGTTCTTCTTAATCTATTGTACTCCTTTACACAATTTGCATCAGCACTAACTTTTGAATCATCAAAGTCTATCATGAATAAACCAGATAATGTTTTCACTCGTGACAAAGCTACATAAGCCATACCTTCTTTGAACACAGTTGAACCAATGTTTACAAATGCACAATCTACAGTCAATCCTTGAGACTTGTGAATAGTTACAGCATATGCTAGAGAAAACGGAAACTGTTTCCTTTGTACATGTAAGTCTTTCACAAGCATAAAACGAACTGTACAACGACAAATATCTATAACTTCTTCTATCTGATCAAATTTTATTTTTAAACATTCAATTCCATCTTTTTTCTGATAATTAATAAAACCCACAACTCTTCCCATAGCTCCATTAACTAAACCTTTTTCAACATCCAAATTTCTCCTTAAAAATACTCTACAGTTCATGCAAACATATAGATTTTTTTCTAATCCAGCAGTTTTGGAAATGTTCTTCTCTAGTGAATCCAATTTATTTTTCAGTTTGCCTGTTAATGTGATAGTAATTCTTCCATCCTGAATTTTGTCCACTGCTTCCAATTTCCTGATATCTTCCTTTTCCAATTTCAAAAGCTCCTCATTGAATATTGAGCATTCACGTAGAGTTGGCATTAAGCAGATGACACTTTTCTTTTCTGCAATGTTCTTGTATATCTTCTCTGCAACTATTTCTTCCTTTGGAAATAAATTATGTAGCAACCGACTCTGTAATGCTTTTGTGCCAGCTTCAGTGAGTAGTCCAATTCTGATATCTTTCAGAATACTTCCATATTCTTCATCGTTTGCTTGTCTCATATTAGTAGTAAGTTCCTTGTACTCAAAGAAGGACCAAATATTTGCATTACCGATGCTTCCCAATGACTTCTTTGTGTCTTCATGTGTCACAGTATTAAACACTGGTTGTCCTTTAACTGGAGTAAGCTATAGAAGATCCCCCAAAACTATGACATGTTTTCCACCAAATAACACGTCATAGTCTGTCCTTAGAGTTTGCTGCATTCTTAAATGCACAAAGGCAAGCATTAAGTTTGATACCATGCTCACCTCATCAATAATGAGAACTTGCATCTTCTTCAATACTCTTGAAACTTCCAAGCATGCTTCTCCAGTTAGCTTGTGGTATTGTATTTTGTTCTCATGCTCCACTGGTAACATTAGCAAACGATGTAAGGTAATTCCTTTTATGTTATATGCTGCTAACCCAGTTGGAGCAGTAACCACACAAGACAAAGTTGAATCAGTTTTTTGCTGTAGGTAGCTTCTGATGACTTTTATTAGGAAACTTTTTCCAGTTCCAGCTTGTCCGCTTACATACATCCTGATTGGTTGAAATGATGTGCATGAGCACTCTTTTTTTTCATGTAGTAATCCGTGATCAATTTTGTTTCTGATTTCTTCATAAATTTGTTGCTGCTCTTCATTCAGTTGTCTTTCCAAATTTGATAAGTCTATATATTCTTCTTGAGCTTGATTCATAGCCGTTTCCACTTCATTCATGGCTATTGCAGCTTCATTTTCAATGATTGGTTGTCCTAGGGGATCTTGACTGAGTGTTCCTGAACTTTGGCTGTCTTGAGAACTGTCTCTAGCTACTTCAGCTGCAATTGTAGTTTCCTGTTCAATTTCTTCATTTAACATTTGCACATAAGTTGTGAATGTACTGCATTGTATGCTGTCTTTGCAAGCATTAAATGAATCTTCATAGCTTTGAAATTCTCCCAGTAGTTCATCCTCTGTACGCCATGGTTTAAATAGCTGTAAAAGAGCCAAGTAGTAAAATTCCTTTTTGTCAGTAGTGTCGCAACTCAGCTTCCTGTGATTTATCAAACTTCCTTTTGTTTGCTTCACCAAACATCCTTCCTCACCAATGACTTTATATTTTCCATTGTTGATGTCTTCTGCAGCTTTCCGTGAATAAATATAGTTCTGCAGCACTTCATAGAGACACATGTTCTCCAGATGATGACTTCTCTTGGGATAATATGTGTCCAACATGTTTGATTTCAAAATATCTGTACTTTCTGGGTCATTCTCGGCCAAATATTCAATTTCTCCAACAGATTTCAGTACCCGATTTCTCATTGCTGCTAGGCCTAAACTTGCCCAAATTATTCTTCTTGATTTCGAGTAGAGACTTGCAGAAGATAACCTATCTGAACATTCGTAGGATCCAATTTCTCGATGCGATAACATCTTTAAACTGAAACTGTACAGCTTCTTACTGACAGTCTTCTCGTGAGAAATCTCTTCCCACATTTCTTTCAATTCAGTTTTTTCTGATTTAGTAATGTAAGACGTTACATATCGAGCAACAGCAATGGAATTGTCAGCTACATACTGTATATCCATGTTAGCATTCCACATGGATAAAATGACTGGGTTGTAGTCATTTATATTTTTTGATTCTTCTTTTCTTTTAAGGTTGTAGGTATTCTTAGGTGATTTTCTTGTAATAGTATGTCTCACAGATGACATAAAACTGTTTAGTCTTCCATTTGTAAGAACAGGTCTAGGAAATCCAAATCGACATTTAGTGTAGTATTTATCTTTGCTCTTGTATTTCCGTCGACAGTATTTTCCACACCGATGACTTTGGAAACGTAAAACTTGCTCCTTTAACTTTTTCTCTTCTGTGCTTTTTGGTATAGCACATGTTGCATATTCTTCAATGAAAGATAACACTGCTTCATCAGTATCTGTTCCAAACTTTGGGGCATCCTTGATCCACAACAGCATATGAATATGAGGAGCACCTCTTGCCTGGTACTCTTTTCTCCAAAAGAAATCCTCTACTTCTCCAAGAGGTGGATTTTTTTTTATTGCAGATGAAGGACATCATAGCCTCAAATCTATGATTGAAATATCTGCAAACATTAACTGGATCAAATGAGCATAGTTCTCCTGCTGTCTTGTATTCGATGTTTTTAATGTTTGAATTTGCCTCTCGTAGAAAATCCAGTAAATCATCCCAAGCGTACTCAGCACAGCTTAGGGTAAGGAACCATGTTGGTGTTCCTAAATTCCGTAACATGCATTTTAATTCACCATGGCGTCGGTACCAATATTCATTTGTCCCACGCTGACAAGCCATCAGATTGATCAGTTGTGTTTCCAAATGATCATCTCGGTGCTGCACTTTCTCCATAAAATCCTTAGCAGACACATTTTGTAAATGTACTCAACTTTTTAAAATGTGATTTACTGCATATGATAATGCAGACAAGTCGCTTTCAAATAAAAGATGGAATAAATAAGGAATACTTTGTCGAAATCTTGGATCTTCTGCATATAGTCTTGTAGTCCGATACTCAGAAGCTGGAATCTGTTCTGGACGTTCATCGTATCGTCCTCCTTTTCCTGTAGGAAACAGCTGGGGAAAACATCGAGCTTCCAAGCTCTCCTCCCATACACTCACGGGAGTTCCTTTTGCTTTCCTCATCTGAAACAGATCAATATTGTCTCCCATAACTTCTTTTGAATGAAGAGGATGTATGCTAAAATGTTCATAAATTTCTTCTTCCTTTGACTTGTCCACTTTTTCAATTTGTCCAGTTGGTGTTTCTGTGTCTTCTTGTAAATCTTCTTCTTCTTCTTCTATATAAATTGATTCATACCATTTGTTATTCCTTTTCAAATACAAATTTGCTCTTTGTACTTTCCGTACATCTACCAGCTCCTGCCAAATCTTCTTATTCTTTGTAGGTACACCATTAACCAGAATAACTAATGGTTCAGTTTCCAAAGTATCTGCATCAATAGTTTCCATATTTTTTTCAAATCCAAGGGCAAATACACCACTCTACCTTTTAAACCTCTCAGTAAATCTGAAGGAGGTAATTTACCAGTTTTGGGCTCCATACGTACTATGGTCTGGAACGGATGAACACATTGAATAAGTATAGACTCATATGTATTTAATTCAGAAAGCTCGGCAGGAATAACATCCAATTCTAAATTATTATGTACAGCTCTGGTCGGCATTCTATTTTCCTCTAACTTGTTGTAACAGTATTTACAAATACGCTGATCTTCACCCAATTCAAAACAATTTTCAAGAAATATATAAGTGGCAAAATCCTTCCACTTATAATTATCTTCATTTTCACTTTTTCTGTAGAGATCAACATTCCTAGTTTGTTTTCTATAATGAGTTCTGCGGCAACAAATACAAGTAATATTTGGTCTTTCATTAGAGATTATTGCAAATTTTGTTATGTGATCATTAAATGTCTTACTTACAGAGGGTTCTACATTCTCTTCCACTTCTTCCTCATTTACTGTGTCCTTTTCTGCACTGTCTTGTTCAGGACCAAAGTAACAAAACTGAATTTCATCAATAACCATCTCTACATCTGATACCGTTCCACGGAACAGAGCCCTATTCAATTCATCTAACTTTATTGCTGGACTTTTAGCAAAATACAACCGTCTCACAAACTTTCTCATTTCAGTATGATGAACAGCCAGCATCCTAAAATGATGAAAAACACTTTTACACACTTTTCTAGATAGACAAGCCAGACAATGTCCCTGCAAACCAGTATTCTATCTCACTCTGCATGGATCTAGACTTTGAAGCACCTTAATCTTCTGTTTTACACTTTTTTTTACTATATTCTCTTAGAAACTCACGAAATTTTTCAATAGATTCCTGACGCACAGTGCAAATACTACTACAATTCCAAGTGTACACTGGGGCTTTAGGACGTCTCCCCATAGCCTCATCCGCCATCACTTGTACCTCATCTCTTGGAACCATTTTCTCCTTCTCCATTATGCAACCAGTTTTCACTTCGTAAGCACGACCTCTGGTGTCAACTGCATGCAGCAAACTATTACTTTGAAAATAACTCTCTTCATTAAAAAAAGGTTCACTACTTGAACTATGCATCCATTCTCCTAAAAACACTTTACAAAAGTTTGTTCTTTTCACTACTCTTTTCCTTTTGCTTTGTGATTTCAGTACATTGACCATTTTATCTAATGTACGCATCCTATTCAAAATTAAAATGAATAGTTTCCTTTTTAATTCTAATGCCTTAGCTGCAATGGCTTCAATTTCTTTTTTTCTCTTATAAAATTTAGCCTTTTGCTTATATTTCTTCACATCCTTTATCAAATTGGACATAACTCTTCTCTGAAACATTTTTCTACGTATCTCTTTAAACGCTGTTTTTCTGTTTAAGTTAATCTTTATTGTTTCTGAAGGTATATTTGCATTAACTAAATGCTCAATTTTTTCCTGTTCTTTTCTATTTAAAACATTCTTTCCAGTACAGACATTTTGTACATTTTTCCTTTTTTTGAAGATGTTCTTTAAACAATCTTTTGTCTGCTTACCAGAAGACTTTCTCTTTTTCCCCAACATGAGCATCTCCAACTAACTTAGGTCCTCCAGTTGTCTTCAAATATAGTTTTTTTTGTGGTTTTTCCTTAGTCTGGATTTTGTAGGCATCTTAAATTTTGTTCACTGCTCTTCAGCAATACCTGAAAAAAACTAAAAATAAAATTCTTTATTTTATTTAAATATATTACTACATTTTTTATGATCTTTTCAAATCTTAAAATACTAAGTACCCCTTTCCTACAAGTGAAAATCACAATAACACCTTCACAAATTAAATATCTAAAAACAATTCCTGTGTGCACACAGAGTCATGCTTTGAAATTAGACTGAAAACGAAATGTCTTTGCCAATTGGAAACCACACTTCCTACTGCTTTTTTGGCAAGTGATAAGTACTTTTACAGTCTGACACATTTCTAATCCCCTTTTCAGATTCTCAAAAAAGCACATGTCCAAACAGCTTTTTCAGACCAGAAACATCTATAACCTGGGTGACTGACTACACTCCAGCAAGGGCAACCAGCCTTAGTGATGCTGAATGTATTTGCATTACTAACTGCAACCTCAAACCCCACTCAGTTGTGAATACTGTGCATGATTCCACAGGATAAGCAGCTGGCTGTGTGCTAAGAGTCTGCTTCTGCATAAAAAAAATAGTTCCCCCTTTCCTACAAATGCAACTGTAAAATTACCAGAGCAATACGCAATAAATCTCTGTCTTTAATTCCTCTTTGCACACAGAGTCATGTTTTCATATTAGTCAGAAAACGAAATTTCTTTGCCAATTTGAAAGCACACTTACTACTCTTTTTTTTGGCAAGTGATAAGTACTTTTACAGACTGACACATTATGAATCCACTTTTCAGATTCTTAAAAAAGCACATGTCCAAACAGCTTTTTGAGACCACCAACATGTGTAACCTGGGTGACTGACTACACTCCAGCAAGGGCAACCAGCCTTAGTGATGCTGAATGTATTTGCATTACTGACTGCAACCTCAAACCCCACTCGATTGTGAATACTGTGCATGATTCCACAGGATAAGCAGCTGGCTGTGTGCTAAGACTCTGCTTCTGCACAAAAAATAGCTCCCCCTTTCCTACTAATGCAACTGTAAAATTACCAAAGCAATACGCAATAAATCTCTGCCTGTAATTCCTCTTTGCACACAGAGTCATGTTTTCATATTAGTCAGAAAACGAAATTTCTTTGCCAATTTGAAAGCACACTTACTACTCTTTTTTTAGCCAATTGATAAGTACTTTTACAGTCTGACACATTTTGAATCCACTTTTCAGATTCTTAAAAAAGCACATGTCCAAACAGCTTTTTGAGACCAGCAACATCTGTAACCTGGGTGACTGACTACACTCCAGCAAGGGCAACCAGCCTTAGTGATGCTGAATGTATTTGCATTACTGACTGCAACCTCAAACCCCACTCGGTTGTGAATACTGTGCATGATTCCACAGGATAAGCAGCTGGCTGTGTGCTAAGAGTCTGCTTCTGCATAAAAAAAGAGCTCCCCCTTTCCATCTAATGCAAATGTAAAATCACCAGAGCAATACCAAACAGCTTTCTGAGACCAGCAACATGTGTAACCTGGGTGACTGACTACACTCCAGCAAGGGCAACCAGCCTTAGTGATGCTGAATGTATTTGCATTACTGACTGCAACCTCAAACCCCACTCGGTTGTGAATACTGTGCATGATTCCACAGGATAAGCAGCTGGCTGTGTGCTAAGAGTCTGCTTCTGCATAAAAAAAGAGCTCCCCCTTTCCATCTAATGCAAATGTAAAATCACCAGAGCAATACCAAACAGCTTTCTGAGACCAGCAACATGTGTAACCTGGGTGACTGACTACACTCCAGCAAGGGCAACCAGCCTTAGTGATGCTGAATGTATTTGCATTACTGACTGGAACCTCAAACCCCACTCGGTTGTGAATACTGTGCATGATTCCACAGGATAAGCAGCTGGCTGTGTGCTAAGACTCTGCTTCTGCACAAAAAAATAGCTCCCCCTTTCCTACTAATGCAACTGTAAAATTACCAAAGCAATACGCAATAAATCTCTGCCTGTAATTCCTCTTTGCACACAGAGTCATGTTTTCATATTAGTCACAAAACGAAATTTCTTTGCCAATTTGAAAGCACACTTACTACTCTTTTTTTAGCCAATTGATAAGTACTTTTAAAGTCTGACACATTTTGAATCCACTTTTCAGATTCTTAAAAAAGCACATGTCCAAACAGCTTTTTGAGACCACCAACATGTGTAACCTGGGTGACTGACTACACTCCAGCAAGGGCAACCAGCCTTAGTGATGCTGAATGTATTTGCATTACTGACTGCAACCTCAAACCCCACTCGGTTGTGAATACTGTGCATGATTCCACAGGATAAGCAGCTGGCTGTGTGCTAAGAGTCTGCTTCTGCATAAAAAAAGAGCTCCCCCTTTCCATCTAATGCAAATGTAAAATCACCAGAGCAATACCAAACAGCTTTCTGAGACCAGCAACATGTGTAACCTGGGTGACTGACTACACTCCAGCAAGGGCAACCAGCCTTAGTGATGCTGAATGTATTTGCATTACTGACTGGAACCTCAAACCCCACTCGGTTGTGAATACTGTGCATGATTCCACAGGATAAGCAGCTGGCTGTGTGCTAAGACTCTGCTTCTGCACAAAAAAATAGCTCCCCCTTTCCTACTAATGCAACTGTAAAATTACCAAAGCAATACGCAATAAATCTCTGCCTGTAATTCCTCTTTGCACACAGAGTCATGTTTTCATATTAGTCACAAAACGAAATTTCTTTGCCAATTTGAAAGCACACTTACTACTCTTTTTTTAGCCAATTGATAAGTACTTTTAAAGTCTGACACATTTTGAATCCACTTTTCAGATTCTTAAAAAAGCACATGTCCAAACAGCTTTTTGAGACCACCAACATGTGTAACCTGGGTGACTGACTACACTCCAGCAAGGGCAACCAGCCTTAGTGATGCTGAATGTATTTGCATTACTGACTGCAACCTCAAACCCCACTCGGTTGTGAATACTGTGCATGATTCCACAGGATAAGCAGCTGGCTGTGTGCTAAGAGTCTGCTTCTGCATTAAAAAAGAGCTCCCCCTTTCCATCTAATGCAAATGTAAAATCACCAGAGCAATACCAAACAGCTTTCTGAGACCAGCAACATGTGTAACCTGGGTGACTGACTACACTCCAGCAAGGGCAACCAGCCTTAGTGATGCTGAATGTATTTGCAGTACTGACTGGAACCTCAAACCCTAAAAGTATTCCTCATTTATACCAGTACACCTTAATTTATGGTGAAAACATAGTCCATATTATTTTACATGTTCGTCACATTTAAATTTCTCCCAAAACACAAAATGATAAACAAAACTTCAACAAAAGGAATTCCAATGCTATTATTCATTTCTTAATTTACCATATACATCCCCTCTCAAACTCTTAACTCACCTTTAAAATTAGTTAGTTGTGAAAGAAATGTGGCACTCAAACAGCAGATTATCAGAGCCAGGATCTCTGTTCTGTACACCTCTCTCCTCTCAGCAGAACCAGATAATGGCAAAGTTTCCCTCTCTTTTTCCACACATATACATGTTAGGTTCAAATCTCAGTGCTTCCCCCTTTTTTCAAATGTAATCACACATTTCTATTGGATGAAAACCAACACTTTTCCAACTGTACCCTTCCCCCAACTTGACTTCAGCCTAGTACCCTTCCCCCAACTTGACTTCTGCCTGCAACCATAGCAACAGCTCATAGAACACTGCTGTCTACAGTCAGGTCAGAAGTTCACCACACAATGTTTCATTTTCAATGAGCAAGAGTGCTTGACTTTTCTAACCTAACAGCAAATCCATACTAATGTTCTTTGGAAGCACATTTTTCTGTACCAATACAGAACATGCTTCTATAAATTGACACACACAGCCTAGTTTTTAGTGTAGAATGGTATGAAACAGCCAATGAGTTCATTTTATTTTTAAAAAATATGTATGCCTCCATTTCCAAACTGTCTTTCATTTCATTTTCCCATTCTACTGAAATACACCTCCTGAGTGCATCCAGATCTCCTTTGAAGATGTTCACAGTGTGGATTGTAGGGCACAGCTATGTTTTCTGGAGTGAAAAGTTTGCAGAGAAAACAGGTATGGTGAGAAACCTTGCTTTGCCAAATGTAGACATTAAATGGATTGGTCAGAGAGGGTTAAAGTGGCACCAATTAATGCCATTGGTGAAATCCTTCATGCAAATCCAACACCCTGACCTCATAATAGTGCACTGTGGTGGCAATGACCTAGGCACTTTGACTGGGGTAGGTCTGGAAATCCTTATGAAGGAGAACTTTGCACAACTGTTTTCACTTTTCCCTAAAACTGCCTTTGTGTTTTCTAACATATGCCAAAGGCAAAAATGGAACTGGTCCAATCATTTTTGTCCGCAGATTGACAAAGCAAGAAAGCACGTCAACAAATCTGTTTCTGCTTTCCTCCGTGACTATGGTATTGGTTCCATTTACCACAACAACTTGCGTTACGACATGCAAGACATTTATAGAGGAGATGGTGTACACTTCACTGATGAAGGGAACAGAGTCTTCCTCTTGAACCTTAGACTCTGCATCGGTACTTACTTGTAGGTACCGAAAAACACTTCATAAACACAACGGCTCTTTTTAGAGCCCCCTAATATCTAAACACTTAAATCTGAATTTTATTTCTTTTTTTATTTTTTTTCTACCGTACGCGTACGGTAAGCTTACCGTACGCGTACCCCGCGATTTTTTTTAAAATTAATAAATGTTTTTTTTGTACTTTTCTGTCCTTCTTTGACCCCCTTTCAAATGTTAGGGGGTCTGTAACTCTCTTCCTTGCCCCCTTTTCAAGTTATCTCCCTTTTTTTTTCTGAGTGAAACACACGAAATGGCGGCCACCGCTTCCTGGTTTCGACCGATTCGAATGTTTACTAAGATCTTACAGCCAATCAGAAGCGCGCTCGCGCACGTCACCGTACGCGTACGGTAAGCGCACCGTAAGCGCACCGTAAGCTGGCTCAGATATATATATTTATTTAAAGGCTATTTTCTCTGAAACTACTGAACAGATTTACACCAGACCTACAAAAGGCACTTCCTTGACCTGAGGACTACCTCTCTGCCAAATTTCAAGTAACTCTGTTCAGCCGTTCGGGCTGTAGCTGTGTCTAAAGGTCCTATGGAAAAATGCATGGGAAAAACGCGTTTTGGGACCCCCCTTTTATCTCAGTCCCCGCTTAACGAATCCCCCCGAGACTTTTAGGGTAGGAGCGGAGCGTAGCGCCCCACCTATTTTGAAAATTTCGCGAGGATTAGTCGACCGGCGCCAAAGTTATTCCAAATAGAATGTTGCGGATTTCCTATGGAAACGTGGTCCTAACTATAACTACCTACTGGCGACCGCCAGTAGGTAATATATATATATATATATATATATATATATATATATATATATATATATATATATATATATATATATATATATATATATATATATATATATATATGTATTACATTTCAAATAAAGCTCAAACTCAAGCAGTGGAGCCAATGCAGTGAAGTTGATTTATTGATTTCATCAATCCATAACGCGTTTTGACTGGCCTGCAGTCGTGATCACAGCCTTTAAAAACATAGTACTAGGACTATTCAATGCATATAGTATCTTGAAAACAACATGGTTGCCATCTTTTAATGTAGTAAATACATGGGGAGGTGTATGCAGAAAACGAATTGAGTATGACATATGGATACAGGTTCGTACTTATAGATTCAGTAAATGTTACTTGTGATTGCACACCAAAATTGAAGAATTTTTATGCAAAAAAGATAAGAGTGAGTTGCGTATAAATCAAATGCAATAGTGATAACATAGCTGTCATTAATGGGCATTGAAAGATACATAGATATGTAGATGCATGTGCACAAAAGTGGAATGTACCACGTGTGTCAGCGGGTGGTTAACAATGCCTGCAGACAGGGCCATGGTGCCCAACATTAATGAAGGTAAACACTCCTATATTAGCGGTACACAGACATGAGTGTAAAACTGGAAATCCAGTGTGACTGAGTGCCACGGTATTTGGCCCCTGAATTGACCTCAACCCTGAAGAAACTGTAGAGGCCTACCCCAGAGTTGACAGGCAAGTGCTGTGTATGGATCCATAGGATGGCACATTTTAAGACCCAAGTGGGTTGCAATCATAACTGTACACATTGAGTAAACATGCATGGTGCAAGAACAATCACACCATAAATACACAGGACACAATATCAAAAAGATTTGTAAAGAAATCAGAACAAAAAAATAAATAGGCTCAGTGAAAGAAACTTCTTATCTTGTGCAGGTGAAACACCAAATTGATACTTCATGAAGAAAAGGGTAGGTGCTGGCTCTTTCCAGTGCGCCCCTTCCTTTTTGCCTGTAAATATTGTTTTCAGGATACAATAAGCATTGAATAATCCTATTACTATGTTTTTAGAGGATATGAAATGACGCCCAGTTGTATGTACCTTTGTAATCAAGACAGTTGTTTACTGTCGAAACGCGTTATGCTGCTATTTAGCCAAAATTGCTGACAACTTTGAGCAATAAACTGCACTGAAATCTTCAACACGCTGTGGTCTGTACCTGTTTTTTCTGGAATTTCGAGAACAGACGGGACGGTGATACTTTATATATATATATATATACATATATATATAAATATATAGTATCTACTGGCGGTCGCCAGTAGATAGTTATAGTTAGGACAGTGTTTCCATAGGAAATCTCAAAATTCTATTTTGAATAACTTTGGCGCCGGTTGACGAATCTTCGCGAAAATTTCAAAACTAAGGGGGCGCTCCACTCAGCTCCTACCATGAAAGTCTCGGGGTGATTCGTCAAGCGGGGGCCGAGAAAAAAGGGGGGTCCCAAAACGCGTTTTCCCCATGCATTTTTCCATAGGACCTTTAGTCGAAGGTACAGCCCGAACGGCTGAACAGAATTACTTGAAATTTGGCAGAGAAGTAGTCCTCAGGTCAGGCATGTGCCTTTTGCATATATGGTGTCAATCTGTTCAGTAGTTCCTGAGAAAATAGCATTTAAAAACATATAAATATCTATCCGCGCGTACCGTGCACGCACCGTAAGCGTACGGTGCGCGCACCCTAACGTGCGCGAGCGAAATTCTGATTGGTTGTTACATGTCTGTAAACATTCGAATCGGTCGAAATCAGGAAGTTTCGGCCGCCATTTTGTCTGTCACACTGAAAAGGAAAGGTGGAGAACGTGAAAAGGGGGCAGGGTAGGGAGTTCCTGACCCCCTAGCGTTTGTCAGGGGGTCACAGTGGGACCCCGAAGGGCAAAAAAAAAGATTTTAATTCTTTTAAAAAATTCGCAAGGTGCGCGCACCGAGCGCGCACTGCAAAAAATTTTTTAAAACAAAGATGTAAAAAAGAAGATTAAGTGTTTAGATATTAGGTGGCTCTAAAAAGAGCTGTTGTGTTTATTGAGTGTTTTTTGGTACCTACAAGTAAGTACCGATGCAGAGTCTAAAGTTCAAGAGGAGGACTCTGTTCCCTTCATCATTGAAATGTACACCGTCACCTCTATAAATGCCTTGCATGTTGTAACGCAAGTTGTTGTGGTATATAGAACCCATACCATAGTCTCTGAGGAAAGCAGAAACAGACTTATTGACGTGCTTTCTTGCTTTGTCAATCTGCGGACAATGTTGGTTGGACCAGTTCCACTTTTGCCTTTAGCATATATTAGAATATATGGGCGCAATATAAAAACAAATTTTAACGGTAGAAGAAGCAATGAAACCTGATAAAACTGCTGTTGATAAGGGCTTGGGTCCGATCTTACTGGTTAGCGACAAAGGAGTAACTGACCCACCGGTGGACACATTAACGGACAAGCTCAACGGGATAGGCAGAAATAATGGCTGCATGGTGAACATGTCCGACCATATTATTGATAGTGATCCAGAGAGTGACCCTCAACCACCCTCAAAGCGCCCTAGAAATCCTGACTCTATATTTAAAAAGAGTAAGGAAACTGGTATAAAGAATAAAACAAATATGGGCTTCATACAAAAACGGTCTTCAAAAAAGGTTAAGGCAACCACTGTGAACAAACAAATTGGGGGAGAGATAGTGACAAACAGCGATGGCGACTTTATGCAGAGTGAAGTACTAGATTTGAAAACCAAGTTCAATGCACTAGACAGCTTTTTAAGGGATTCATTAACTGACTTAATAAGAAGGGTGGGGGAAATGGAAAAAGAATTGACAAAACGTCATAAATGTGAGCTCCTACCTGAATCTAAGGATATTCAGAATATTAGTAAAATGAATACTAATCCTGTCACTCAGTCGAATATCTCCACATTGAGAGAACACACGTTAGCTGGTGAAAATGTTACTAGGACGCATTATAATCTAACTGACCAACGCAGGCTTAAAACCGATCCTAACGAGGGGCTTATGGAGAGGGACAAAAAGGGCCCCGTGGCTGATGTGGTATATGTGAACTGGAACACACATATAGATCTACCCCCAGCTTCAACACCGTATACAATAATACTAGCTAATGTCCCCAGATTGCAACAGGGAACGAGTGAAACTTGTGAGAGTTTAAGAATTAAATCGATATCCTGGCTGGGGAGCAGGACTGGGCTAACCGAGAGACTGTATTGGATTGTAGGTCATAGCTATGTCTTCTGGAGTGAAAAGTATGCAGAAAAAAGAGGTATTGTGAAAGACCTTGCTTTGCCACATGTAGACATTAAATGGATTGGTCAGAGTGGGTTAAAGTGGCACCAATTAATGCCTTTGGTGAAATCCTTTCTACATCTCCCACAGCCTGACCTTATAATTGTGCACTGTGGTGGAAATGACCTGGGCACTTTAACAGGGGTAGGTCTGGAAATGCTTGTTAAGGACACCTTTGTGCAATTAATGTCACTTTTTCCACAAACTACCTTTGTATATTCTAATATATGCCAAAGGCAAAAGTGGAACTGGTCCAACCAATATTGTCCGCAGATTGAGAAAGCAAGAAAGCACGTCAATAAGTCTGTTTCTGCTTTCCTCAGAGACTATGGTATGGGTTCTATATACCACAACAACTTGCGTTACAACATGCAAGGCATTTATAGAGGAGACGGTGTACATTTCACAGATGAAGGCAACAGAGTCTTCCTCTAGAACTCGGTACTTACTTGTAGGTACAAAAAAACACTCAATGAACACAACTGCTCTTTTTAGAGCCAACCAACATCTAAACACTTAAATTTGATTTTTAATTCTATTTTTTTTATGAATTTATCCCCGCCGTGCGCGCACCGTGCGTGCACCGTGCGCCCACCGTGCGTGCACCGTGCGCCCACTCCGCGATATTTATGAAATTTTTTTTTTTTTTGGGACCTAAGGGGTCTTTCATGGTCCCCCTGAGAAGGCCTAGGGGGTCAGGAACTCTCTACCCTGCCCCCTTTTAACGTTCTCCACTTGTGTTTTTAACTCTCTTCTGCCTCTAAAACTCAAAATGGCGGCTAGGGGTGAGCGCACCGTGCGCGCACCCCGCGATTTTTTGAAAAAAAATAAAATGTTTTTTTCACCCTTCGGGGTCCTTCAGGGACCCCCTGACAAAGGCTAGGGGGCCAGGAACTCTCTACCCTGCCCCCTTTTCACGTTATCCACCTTTCTTTTTCCCTGTCACACACACAACACACAAAATGGCGGCCGACACTTCCTGATTTCGACCGATTCGAATGTTGACAGACATGTAACCACCAATCAGAATTACGCTCGCGCACGTTATGGTGCGCGTACCGTGCGCGCACGGTGAGCGCACGGTGCGCGGCTATAGATATTTATGTACTTTTAACTGCAATTTTCTCAGGAACTACTGAACAGATTGACACCATATATGCAAAAGGCACATGCCTGACCTGAGGACTACCTCTTTTCCAAATTTCAAGTAATTCTGTTCAGCCGTTCGGGCTGTACCTTCGACTAAAGGTCCTATGGGAAAATGCATGGGGAAAACGTGTTTTGGGCCCCCCCCTTTTTTCTCAGCCCCCGCTTGACGAATCACCCCGAGACTTTCAGGGTAGGAGCTGAGCGGAGCGCCCCATTAGTTTTGAAAATTTTGCGAGGATTTGTCAACCGGCGCCAAAGTTATTCAAAATAGAATTTTGAGATTTCCTATGGAAACTCGGTCCTAACTAAAACTATCTACTGGCGGTTGCCAGTAGATTATATATATATATATATATATATATATCCAGAACAACAAGGTACCTGCTGAGGAAGAGCCCAAATCAGGTAAGATTCGCTGAAAAATCTTTAATGGGGGTTGCTGTACATGTTAGGAAAGCCGTGCCACACGGAATCAAAGTCCTGCTCCCCGACGCGTTTCGTTCTGGCGCACTTAATCATGGGCTGCGGGCTAAAAGTTCGATGAGACAGCATCACATTGTTTGAAGCACTAATATAGCAAAAGTCCCCGCCTCAGTGGGCGTAGCCACAACAGGTGGCATTCTGGTCTTTGTAGTAACTTCGTCCTCCTCAGTGGGTTGTGTGCAATCTCAACGAAATGAAAAGGAGTATTACCCCGTGATGCTGTCTCATCGAACTTTTAGCCCGCAGCCCATGATTAAGTGCGCCAGCACGAAACGCGTCGGGGAGCAGGACTTTGATTCCGTGTGGCACGGCTTTCCTAACATGTACAGCAACCCCCATTAAAGATTTTTCAGCGAATCTTACCTGATTTGGGCTCTTCCTCAGCAGGCACCTTGTTGTTTTGGATGTTTAGCGGTTCCGCCTGGACCGCGGAGGAGCCCTGCTGTTTGTTCAGACCAGCCGCAGCGTCAACCGGCGTTGCAGTGGCGGGGATGGTAGCTGTTTTTGGAGGATCGAGGTGCTGTTGTGAATGGGAGAGAGGTGACCACAACCCACTGGGGTAATACTCCTTTTCATTTTGTTGAGATTGCACACAACCCACTGAGGAGGACGAAGTTACTACAAAGACCAGAATGCCACCTGTTGTGGCTACGCCCACTGAGGCGGGGACTTTTGCTATATTAGTGCTTCAAACAATGTGATGCTGTCTCATCGAACTTTTAGCCCGCAGCCCATGATTAAGTGCGCCAGCACGAAACGCGTCGGGGAGCAGGACTTTGATTCCGTGTGGCACGGCTTTCCTAATATTGTCTGTGAACCCCTTCGCCTTCACAGACAATATTGCAGAAATTTGGAAAGACTTTGGCGCCGTCACTATAATCTTACGGACAAAGTCCTTTATAAAAACGCCCTTCTCAAGTACAAGCATTCCATTGTCTCTGCAAAGAGCGACTACTATACTTCCCAAATCAATCAGGCAAAAAACTCTGCTAAACAACTGTTTCAGGTAGTCACTCAACTGTCAAATCCCCCCACTCCGCGCCCTGTTGTTTCTCAAACCCTCTGTAACTCTGTTGCAGAGTTTTTTGAAGACAAGGTTATTTCTATTTTTTCAGCATTTACCCACTCGGCTTCCAGTACTACCACGAATCAACGTCACCCTATTAATACTCCTATTTTTTCTAACTTTGAAGCAACGACTGAGGAACAAATTAGACGCCTAATCTTCAGCACAAAATCAGGTTCACCCCTAGACCCGTGCCCCCCGGCCACTCTTAATCTCATCCCAGATGCCATCTCCCCTGCACTGACCAACATCTGCAATGCCATGTTTAGCACGGGTACCTACCCCTCAGTATGGAAGGAGGCTATTATTAAGCCTCTACTAAAAAAAAACACGCTTGATCCCCTCCTCCCAGCCAGCTATCGGCCCATCGCATGTCTCCCTTTCCCTGCAAAGATATTTGAGAAAACCATGAACATTCAACTCTCTAAATTTATAGAAAACAACAACCTACTGGATGAAACGCAATTTGGGTTTAGACAGGGGCATGGAACCGAAACTGCCTTACTAAAAGCGGCAGACGAAATAAGGAGGACATTAGATAGGGGTGGAGCGGCAGTACTAATACTGCTGGATCTCTCCGCAGCCTTTGACACGGTCGATCATGTCACCTTGATCGACCGTGTCTCAGCTTTGGGTATTCACGATAAGGCTAGAGAGCTTCTTGCCTCCTTCTTAACTGACCGCCCACAGACAGTAAGAATGGGCCATTTTTCCTCCCTTACCTTCACCCTTCCTTGTGGAGTACCGCAGGGATCCTCGCTAAGTTCGACACTGTTTAACATTTATGTGGCGGACTTGGCGAGGGTGATAAAAACCTATGGCATTGCTCTTACGACCTATGCCGACGACACTCAACTGGTGTTATCTGTCCACAACGATGGGGCAGCAGTAGCTGCCAACTTTCAAGAAGGAATGCTGGCAATAAGTTCCTGGATGTCATCAAACTGTCTCAAACTTAACTCTGACAAAACAGAGGTGATGACATTCGGGAAGCTGGAACCTAATTGGTCCCCTATATGGTGGCCAACGAAAATGGGAGCTCCACCAGTACCTGTCACCAAGGTCCGCAATCTTGGAGTCACGTTTGATAACAAAATGACCTTCCAGCATCATGTTAATTCTGTGGTCTCCACATCATTTTTCATCTTGAAAAGGATCAAAAAGCTACTACCCTACCTTCCCACCTCAGCTGGTAAAACCTTAATTAGCATGTTGGTCTTCTCAAAAACAGACTACTGCAATGCCCTGTTTTTGAACGCCCAGGAAAAAGTCCTCAACAGGCTGCAGTTAGTCCAGAACGCATCAGCCAGAATTTTACTGGGCATCCCTAAATTATATTCAGTCTCTTATTACATTCAACAACTGCATTGGCTCCCTGTTAAGAGCCGCACAAAGTTTAAGGCACTGTGCATCGCCTATAAATCTATTAATAACCTAGGCCCACAGTTCCTTAAAGACGCCCTTTGCCCACTTGATAACTCAAGAACGCTTCGTTCCTCCTCTGCCCATCTGCTCAAGGTTCCGCGAACCAGAAGAGCTAACTGGGGTGACAGATGTTTTACGATTTCCACTGCTAAACTCTGGAACACTCTCCCCCTCCACATCAAAATGGCTCCCACACTTCTTAGTTTTAGGAAGAAATTAAAAACCTGGCTTTTCTCACGTTAATTCTCTGCCACAGCATTATTCTGTAGTGTGAGCGCCGAGACACCTCCGGGTATTTGCGCGCTATAAAAAACGCAAGAAACATAAACATAAACATAAACATAAACATGTACAGCAACCCCCATTAAAGATTTTTCAGCGAATCTTACCTGATTTGGGCTCTTCCTCAGCAGGCACCTTGTTGTTTTGGATGTTTAGCGGTTCCGCCTGGACCGCGGAGGAGCCCTGCTGTTTGTTCAGACCAGCCGCAGCGTCAACCGGCGTTGCAGTGGCGGGGATGGTAGCTGTTTTTGGAGGATCGAGGTGCTGTTGTGAATGGGAGAGAGGTGACCACAACCCACTGGGGTAATACTCCTTTTCATTTCGTTGAGATTGCACACAACCCACTGAGGAGGACGAAGTTACTACAAAGACCAGAATGCCACCTGTTGTGGCTACGCCCACTGAGGCGGGGACTTTTGCTATATTAGTGCTTCAAACAATGTGATGCTGTCTCATCGAACTTTTAGCCCGCAGCCCATGATTAAGTGCGCCAGCACGAAACGCGTCGGGGAGCAGGACTTTGATTCCGTGTGGCACGGCTTTCCTAACATGTACAGCAACCCCCATTAAAGATTTTTCAGCGAATCTTACCTGATTTGGGCTCTTCCTCAGCAGGCACCTTGTTGTTTTGGATATATATATATATATATATATATATATATATATATATATATATATATATATATATATATATATATATATATATATATATATATATATATATATATATATATAATTTCAAATAAAGCTCAAACTCAAGCAGTGGAGCCAATGCAGTGAAGTTGATTTATTGATTTCATCAATCCATAACGCGTTTTGACTGGCCTGCAGTCGTGATCACAGCCTTTAAAAACATAGTACTAGGACTATTCAATGCATATAGTATCTTGAAAACAACATGGTTGCCATCTTTTAATGTAGTAAATACATGGGGAGGTGTATGCAGAAAACGAATTGAGTATGACATATGGATACATGTCCGTACGTATAGATTCAGTAAATGTTACTTGTGATTGCACACCAAAATTGAAGAATTTTTATGCAAAAAAGATAAGAGTGAGTTGCGTATAAATCAAATGCAATAGTGATAACATAGCTGTCATTAATGGGCATTGAAAGATACATAGATATGTAGATGCATGTGCACAAAAGTGGAATGTACCACGTGTGTCAGCGGGTGGTTAACAATGCCTGCAGACAGGGCCATGGTGCCCAACATGAATGAAGGTAAACACTCCTATATCAGCGGTACACAGACATGAGTGTAAAACTGGAAATCCAGTGTGACTGAGTGCCACGGTATTTGGCCCCTGAATTGACCTCAACCCTGAAGAAACTGTAGAGGCCTACCCAGAGTTGACAGGCAAGTGCTGTGTATGGATCCATAGGATGGCACATTTTAAGACCCAAGTGGGTTGCAATCATAACTGTACACATTGAGTAAACATGCATGGTGCAAGAACAATCGCACCAAAAATACACAGGACACAATATCAAAAAGATTTGTAAAGAAATCAGAACAAAAAAATAAATAGGCTCAGTGAAAGAAACTTCTTATCTTGTGCAGGTGAAACACCAAATTGATACTTCATGAAGAAAAGGGTAGGTGCTGGCTCTTTCCAGTGCGCCCCTTCCTTTTTGCCTGTAAATATTGTTTTCAGGATACAATAAGCATTGAATAATCCTATTACTATGTTTTTAGAGGATATGAAATGACGCCCAGTTGTATGTACCTTTGTGTGATCAAGACTGCTGGTCAGTCGAAACGTGTTACGGATTTATGAAGTCAATAAATCAACTTCACTACATTGGATCCACTGTCTGAGTGTGTACTTTATTTGAACTTTATAGTATTGAATTTTTAATAAAGCTTGCTCCGCCGGCCAGCGCACCATCTCCCATAGGTCACTGGTTTCAGCAGGAGCAACTTGTATATATGTATATATATATATATATATATATATATATATATATATATATATATATATATATATATATATATATATATATATATATATATATATATTATCTACTGGCGGTCGCCAGTAGATAGTTATAGTTAGGACAGTGTTTCCATAGGAAATCTCAAAATTCTATTTTGAATAACTTTGGTGCCGGTTGACGAATCTTCGCGAAAATTTTAAAACTAAGGGGGCGCTCCGCTCAGCTCCTACCCTGAAAGTCTCGGGGTGATTCGTCAAGCGGGGGCCGAGAAAAAAGGCGGGTTCCAAAACGCGTTTTCCCCATGCATTTTTCCATAGGACCTTTAGTCGAAGGTACAGCCCGAACGGCTGAACAGAATTACTTGAAATTTGGCAGAGAAGTAGTCCTCAGGTCAGGCATGTGCCTTTTGCATATAGGGTGTCAATCTGTTCAGTAGTTCCTGAGAAAATAGCATTTAAAAGCATATAAATATCTATACGCGCGTACCGTGCACGCACCGTAAGCGTACGGTGCGCGCACCCTAACGTGCGCGAGCAAAATTCTGATTGGTTGTTACATGTCTGTAAACATTCGAATCGGTCGAAATCAGGAAGTGTCGGCCGCCATTTTGTCTGTCACACTGAAAAGGAAAGGTGGAGAACGTAAAAAGGGGGCAGGGTAGGGAGTTCCTGACCCCCTAGCGTTTGTCAGGGGGTCACAGTGGGACCCCGAAGGGCAAAAAAAAAGATTTTAATTCTTTTAAAAAATTCGCAAGGTGCGCGCACCGAGCGCGCACTGCAAAAAAATTTTTAAAACAAAGATGTAAAAAAGAAGATTAAGTGTTTAGATATTAGGTGGCTCTAAAAAGAGCTGTTGTGTTCATTGAGTGTTTTTTGGTACCTACAAGTAAGTACCGATGCAGAGTCTAAAGTTCAAGAGGAAGACTCTGTTCCCTTCATCATTGAAGTGTACACCGCCACCTCTATAAATGCCTTGCATGTTGTAACGCAAGTTGTTGTGGTATATAGAACCCATACCATAGTCTCTGAGGAAAGCAGAAACAGACTTATTGACGTGCTTTCTTGCTTTTGTCAATCTGCGGACAATGTTGGTTGGACCAGTTCCACTTTTGCCTTTAGCATATATTAGAATATATGGGCGCAATAGAAAAACAAATTTTAACGGTAGAAGAAGCAATGAAACCTGATAAAACTGCTGTTGATGAGGGCTTGGGTCCGATCTTACTGGTTAGCGACAAAGGAGTAACTGACCCACCGGTGGACACATTAACGGACAAGCTCAACGGGATAGGCAGAAATAATGGCTGCATGGTGAATATGTCCGACCATATTATTGATAGTGATCCAGAGAGTGACCCTCAACCACCCTCAAAGCGCCCTAGAAATCCTGACTCTATATTTAAAAAGAGTAAGGAAACTGGTATAAAGAATAAAACAAATATGGGCTTCATACAAAAAAGGTCTTCAAAAAAGGTTAAGGCAACCACTGTGAACAAACAAATTGGGGGAGAGATAGTGACAAACAGCGATGGCGACTTTATGCAGAGTGAAGTACTAGATTTGAAAACCAAGTTCAATGCACTAGACAGCTTTTTAAGGGATTCATTAACTGACTTAATAAGAAGGGTGGGGGAAATGGAAAAAGAATTGACAAAACGTCATAAATGTGAGCTCCTACCTGAATCTAAGGATATTCAGAATATTAGTAAAATGAATACTAATCCTGTCACTCAGTCAAATATCTCCACATTGAGAGAACACACGTTAGCTGGTGAAAATGTTACTAGGACGCATTATAATCTAACTGACCAACGCAGGCTTAAAACCGATCCTAACGAGGGGCTTATGGAGAGGGACAAAAAGGGCCCCGTGGCTGATGTGGTATATGTGAACTGGAACACACATATAGATCTACCCCCAGCTTCAACACCGTATACAATAATACTAGCTAATGTCCCCAGATTGCAACAGGGAACGAGTGAAACTTGTGAGAGTTTAAGAAATAAATCGATATCCTGGCTGGGGAGCAGGACTGGGCTAACCGAGAGACTTTTTCAAGAGTTCAAAATGGCAAGAAGGGTGAGGTGGGTAGGCAGGGGGACTAAGGATCTGGCAGGTGACTGCGTTATATTAAATTTCAAATCCCCCCAATCAATTGATTTAATTCTAAATAGGGCTGGAAGTAATCAGATTTCTGCACATTATATTAATATTGTACCATTAGGTTTTTTCTACAAACCGAGCTACCATGGCCATAATGGACAAGGTATGGCCGTTCCATTGGTGACACAGAATTGAATGGCTGGTGTAAGCACATATAACCGCTTTCAGGCTCTAACAAATTTGGAAGAAGTGGACTGACTGAATGAACCTGGTACTAGTATAAATAGGCCCAACCCTAGAAGCAGCGAGGGTGAATTAAGTATGGATAGAGCAGCTCCTGATTCTATTACTGGGAATAATAAAATTAGGAATCTCGGAGATGAGAACATTGCAGGTGGAAGGGACATACTGGGCTCACATGATTATATGGGGCAAAGGGATATATCGAATCTAATTTTTACAAACAATTCTAATGAAATTGTTTCCTCAGCAGCCTGTGTAAAAACACCAATTTTATCTTTAGTATTAAGCGAAGATGCCCCAATACCACGATCAATACAGGGGGATAGTCAGCCGTTACTCAACAGGGAGGAGAGCTTGGATGATAATGACATTAACTTTGACACTGATAGCTGTAACTTCTTGTTCTGGAATGTAGCAGGTCTAAAATCAAAGGTAAGGAACGTGGAATGGAATAACTTTGTACAGAGGTTTGAATTCATCTGCCTACAGGAAACTTGGTTAGTGGAGCCGATACATATAAATGGTCACAAAACCATACATACGCCAGCAATAACATCACCACATGGTAGAGCTAAAGGGGGCCTATGTACCTATGTATCGAATTTGCTGAATCTAGGTAATATTTGTACGGTAGCGGAGGACTCATTCTATCATATTATTAGTCTATTGGATGGAAAAAACTTGTATGGTAATATTAGTGAACTATTACAATAATGTGCCCCATGACCAAATAGAAATGATCATTAATGCTATATCTCGCCATCTTCATAAGATACAGGAATCCGTAAGTAGGCACGTAATGATAGTTTGGGGAGGGGATTTTAACTCTGGGTTATGTCACCATTCAGAAACTGGGAATTGTGGCATGGTATACGATATGGAAACAACATTCCGTCACTTCCCTCACTCAAGGAACGGTGAGAGCCTAAATGATATAGCCTCCGATTTCGATCTCGGTTTTGCGAATACTTTGTGTTCTCCTTCTGTCGCATTTGGTCCAACTTTTAACGGCCGTGGAATTTTTTCAACAATGGATTTTATCTTGGTCTCCAATAGGTATTGTTCGAGAATTTCTAGTTTTCATACACATAAGATCACTATAAGCGACCATTTCCCCCAGAGTGTAGGTATTTTATTGTCTAGAAATAAAGGTTTGAGATCTAAAGGTCCTAATCCCATATTGGGGGATATTTGTCTTTCGAGACAAAATGGTTTTGCATTAAGATGGGATAAAATAGATCCAAATGACGTAATGAACAAGGTCCTAATGAAATGTAATGATAAGATAATGGCCTGTCTGGATGAGAACTCCACAAGCAATGAAATCATTAATGGCTTTAAGGTTATCACAAATCAAATTAAGGAGGAGCTCACTGGTAAAATCAACAGTAAGAACGGTAATCAGAAGAAAGAAGGTTGGTTTGATTCTAACTGTACAAGGGCCTATAGGAATCTTAAAAACGTCCTTCATATAGAAAATAAAAACAAGGTAAGGATCAGAAAGGCTCGCAAAGAGTATAATTGTGCCCTTAAAGAAAGAAAAAAGGCTCTAAAATCGGAAGCATGGTCGGCTCTACGTGAAGCCTCTCAAAGCAGAGACTCTAGCGCCTTCTGTTAATGCCCCTTTCTTGATTTCAAAAGATACGGCTGCAATAGAGGCGGCAATAACTGAGCAGGTGTGGATTGAACATTTCTCTGCTCTGTACAATGATCCTAATGTAGGACCTCAGACTATTCTCGAACATGAGAGAGATCAAGTAAACATAGAGGGCCAGGGTTTACAATTGCACTTTGAACTCAGTGAGGTAAACCTTGCCATTGTCAAAAGCCTGGGGGGAAAGGCCGCTGGCCCAGATGGTGTCCCGGTTGATATTTTTAAATTTAGTTTGGAAGTATAGGCCCATTGCTGACTCAAGTTTTTAATGCCTGTGGCTCTGCAGGTTTCCCTCCTACATGGTATGAATCCATCTTGGTACCCATTTTTAAAAAAGGTGACAGGTCTGACCCGGCCTGTTATCGGCCAATATCCTTGTTGGATTCTACTGTAAAAATTGTGGGTCGAGTAATCCTGAATAGATTACAGGATTGGGTGGAGGAACAGGCAGTGATAAGTGACCTGCAATACGGTTTTCGTAAAAAGCTAGGCACAATTGAGCAGGGCCTCAATCTTAACATTCTAATGAATAAGTATATTAAAGCCAAAAAAGGTCCCCTATACATGGCATTCGTTGACTTATCGTCAGCGTTTGACTGTGTAATCCATAATAAATTATGGCTTATACTAGAGATGGGTGTGGATGCGGTCCTGATTTCCTATCTAAGACAGCTATATCAAGGGGCTAAGCACAGGTTCGCTTTGGGGTAAGGGGGGAATGCACTAGACACTTTTAAAGTGAGGCGCGGCGTGAGACAAGGCTGCGTCCTTGCACCATTTCTTTTTACATTATATATAAATAGTTTGGATAAGGTTTTAATACAGGAATGCAGGGATTTACCAGTAGCTGATAAACGATTTATCCCTGCATTCTTATATGCAGACGATGCGGTTTTGATGGCACGTACCTCACAGGGATTACAAAGGGTTGTAAATAGCTTCGCAAATTTTATGTCTGAGAGGGGCTTAACCATTAATTCATCCAAAACACTTATAATGAATTGTGGGACAAGAGGTATAAAGCCCCGGACTATTTCTATAGATAAAAAGCGGATTGAAAGCACTAAGACTTTCTCCTACCTTGGAATTTTATTTGAACGTACGGGATCCTGGGTGGAGGCAGTCAGAACAAGAAGACTACTGTTTACAAGAACCCTGACTGCCCTATCTAAATTTTGCAGGAAATTGGGCAGACGCCCGACGGTGGAACTATTAAATATATATAAAGCTAAATGCGTCACCGTAGCCACATATGGAGCGGGTGTATGGGGGTACGTGGATGTTAACCTCATCCAGGTAGTTGAAAATACTTTTTTAAGGTTTTTATTGATGGTCCCAAACAGCACTTCCTCTTTTATTTGCCACACAGAACTAGGGTTGACATATTTGGAAGACATCATAAAGATCCAACCGGTTCTGTTGTGGCATAGGGTTTGGACAATAGAGGAGATGAAGCTTAATCGCCTGATTATCACCGACTGTCTGGGTTTAGATGGAGTGAAACAAGTTAGATGGTTGCTTTATGTTAAAACATTTTTATACAATCTGGGCCACCAAGATTTTATGATGAACCTTCTTCCATGCTCAGGATAACAAGCAAGGACCTTAAGAAAGAGTGTTTAAGTTTT
Organism: Triturus cristatus; assembly: GCF_964204655.1. Lineage (NCBI taxonomy): Eukaryota > Metazoa > Chordata > Amphibia > Caudata > Salamandridae > Triturus > Triturus cristatus. Next base: position 166,021,454 of record NC_140595.1, on the reverse strand, counting down.
CTGAGCGAACAGAGGTTATGTATAGAAATGAACAAAATAACGGTCCAGGCGCATAACCTCATTTTAACATCTTTCAAATTGCAACCATACCTAGACCTGATAGCATGTGATTATGATAAATTTCTTTTAATGCGATTTCGTCTAGGTATTCTACATAGATCAATAAGCTTTCCTAATGCCAATGATTGGTCAAAAGAATTGTGCAACTGCCCATGTGATGACATTTCAGGACAATCAACCATTCACATGGTGTTCTTTTGTAAATTTTATTCAGTGCAGAGGAAATTGTGGATCATCCCTGTGTTAAAATCACTTGGTATGAGGCAATGCCGCCCAGCTTTTATGGTTTTACAACAGTTAGAGACAGTATTTGTGATAGCCTCTGTAACAACCTTTAAAAAAATGTTTTTAAGTGTAGGAAGTCGATTCAGATGTAAGAAGAAATGAAATAATGTCTTTTTAATTGGCTAACTGTTTTAATTAGCAATGTAAATATATGAATTTAATAATTTTGATTTGTACCTTTAGAGTTGTGACATTTTGCACTTTTTTGCTATAATTTTGCACATCTACGCATTAGCACTTTCCCCCCAAAGAAGGATGCAATGCTCTTGGAATAGTTTTTAATGTATTATTGTACTTAGTGAAATAGGGGGTATAATGGCCTCCTTATTTTTACTATTGTAAAATAGTGTCCTCCATAAATTCTTTTTCTGTATTGATATGAATCAGTGATGTATATGCATATATAGAAATGCTTTTTGAGTGTATTCTTTTATGGTGAGATTTTATCCCACCGAATAAAGATGATTTGATTTGATATTAGAATATACAAAGGCAGTTTGTGGAAAAAGTGACATCAATTGCACAAAGGTGTCCTTAATAAGCATTTCCAGACCTACCCCAGTTAAAGTGCCTAGGTCATTTCCACCACAGTGCACAATAATAAGGTTAGGCTGTGGGAGATGTAGAAAGGGTTTCACCAAAGGCAATAATTGGTGCCACTTTAACCCTCTCTGACCAATCCATTTAATGTCTACATTTGGCAAAGCAAGATCTTTCACAATACCTCTTTTTTCTGCAAACTTTTCACTCCAGAAGACATAGCTGTGACCTATAATCCACACTGTGAACATCTTCCAAGGAGATCTGGATGTACTCAGAAGGTGTCTTTCAGTACAATGGCAATATGAAAAGAAAGATAGATGTAAAATGGAGGCTTACATACTTTTTTCAAAATAAAAAGAAATCATTGGCTGTTTCAGACCATTCAACACTAAAAACTAGGCTGTATGTTTAAATTTTTAAAAACATGTTTTGTATTGGTTCAGAAAAATGTGTTCCCACAGAACATTAGTTTGGATTTGCCGTTAGGTTTGAAAAGTCAAGCACTCTTGCTCTTTGGATTTGAAACATTGTGTGCTGAACTTCTGACCTCTCTGCTCACACCAGTGTTCCATGACCTGTTGCTATGGTAGCAGGCAGAAGTCATGTTGGGGGAAGGGATCATTTGGAAAAGGGTTGCAATTTCCAACCAATAGAAATGTGTGATTCCATTTGAAAAAATGTGGGAAACACTGTGATTTGAAGTTAACATGTATATGTGTGAAAAAAGAGAGGGAAACATTGCCATTTACTGGTTCTGCTGAGAGGTGTACAGTTCAGAGATTCTGGCTCTGATAATCTGCTGTGTGAGTGGCACATTTCTTTCTCAACTAACTACTTTTAAAGGTGAGTTATGAATTTGAGAGGGGATGTATGTGGTGTAGTTGGATATACATAATAGAAATGTGATTCTTCTTATAAAGTTGTGTTTTACATTTTATGTTAAGGAAGATATTTAACTGCCTTGAACATGTCATATATTATGGAGTATGTCTTCACCATAAGTTAAGGTGTACTGGTATCACCCAGAAATACTGTTTTGTGCCTAGAATCACACCATGAGTCTGTCTGTACACAGGAATTTTTCACAGAAATTTAATTTGTGTTGCTGTTGCTCTGTTAGACTTGCACTAGAAGGAAAGGGGCAGCTTGTTTTCAAGAACTGTGATGGTTAGCATTCAGCAGAAATCACTTTCTCACAAATGAGAGGCAAATGCAAACATATTTGAAAATAGCATGGTACATTTTCCTTCCACTCCCGCAATGGGTGAGGTAGATCCTACATGTTCAAAACTCCTATTAACCTTTACCACACATGTACTCTTACATACATCTCTGCAGTCTTCATGCAGTTGTGCAAGCGTCCATGCAGATCTGTGTTGCACCTGACAATACACGGTCTCCAGAAGCACGCTCTTAGCACACAGACAGGTGCTTCTCCTGCACTCTCATGCTTACTATTCAGCTCTGTGTAGTATTTCAGATAGCAGTGTGTAATGCTAACACATTCAACGTCACCAATGCTCATTTCCTTTGCTCTACTCTAATCACTTACCCTGTAACACATGCTGATGGTCTCAAGTAGCTGTTAGGACGTGTACTCTTTTCTGCCTCTCTATAATATAAGGAAAATGTGTCAGGCTGCCATAGTAATTCAATTCAATTCAAATAGACTTTATTCGGATTTCACAAACCATCCATAAAAGCACATAAACAAACATTTTAAAATAAACATCAAAAACTACATATTTTGGGCCGTCAGACATTACATATAAGAATATAATTTATAAAAAGACAGCAATGAAAACACAAAAACCTACTGACCGGGCAGTGCAAAATAAGCCATCGTACAACAGTAAATGAGGTTATACTTAGAAAATTGGCTCATAAATTTGTAATAATAATGTATTAAATTCCGACAAGACATGTTTTAAAGTGCAAAGTGCATGTTTAAACAGAGCTAATCAATTTTCAACGACCTGCGTGAGCATACAATGGCTTTAAGAAAGCTACTAACTCTAAAAATTAGTTCATCAGATCCTAGCATTAAGAAGTGTCTATAGGCAAGGTTGTGGCTAAGCAAATCATATTTCTTACAATATGGTATTAGATAATGTCTTGTGAATTTCATATAAAATCCACAGCCGAAGATAAAATGGGGCATACTCTGGGTTCCACCTCGGTCACAAGGGCAATGTAGTTTTTCCAAATTTTTAATGTAACCCAGTGGAAAGCAGATGAGATTTATAATGCTCTTGTCCCTGAATCTAAATAATAAACATCTGGTCCATCTACCCAGTTTTTTACATAAGTAAGGCTGGGGGGACATCGGGGATTCAATATGAGATTCCTGGATTGATAAATAGTCGACTGTCGATTGTTTCACAAAAACTGCTCTTTCCCTTTCATTCTGGAAATGCTGATAGAGTGCTCTTCTCACCAAATTTTTATGAGAGGCGTCAATCCTATCCGGATATGTGAACAGGTAACCGTAATTGACGCTCTCAAGGCTGCTCTCTACCGCATTAATCCATGGGATTAGGGCGACATTATCACTTTTCAGACAGTCTAAAATAATCTCACGAGTCAATGAAGCTGCCGAGTTTTGCCATATCCTTAGCCAAAATAATGCAGGTCTCGCTCTAATAAAATCCTCAACATATTTTAATTTTAATTCATTGTGACATACAAAGGTCGGTGCGCTAATAACTCCCCCCAGGATTTTTCGACAGAATCTGTTCTCTTCGCTCTGTAGTGGTTTACAGTTTGAAAACCCCCAAACTTCTGCACCATATGTGCCAGTTGGGAGACATTGGGTTCGATAAATTTGTAATAGGCTAAGAACCACATCAGCCTGGCGCGGTTGGCGTAGGGAGGTGATAGAATTAATCGATTTTGAGAGTTTGTTTCTCCACAACGCCACGTGTGGTTGCCACGAACCACTATTAGAGAATAAGAGACACAGATAGGGGAAAGTGCATGTGCTTTTTAGGATGTTTGGACCTATCACAATCTTTGGGATTTTATAATTTTTAGGGCCGCAGGTCATGATAAACGATTTGTTAAAGTTAGTGCACAGCCCAAGATCGGACATATAGTTAACGAATCCCGTTATTAAAATACGCAGAGCATTCGGAGTGCGGCCCATAAGGACCGCATCATCAGCGTAGAGTAACGCCGGGATAGGTTTCTTATTAATAATTGGAACGTCCTTTGTCAAATTGCACAGAGAATGAGTTAATTCATTGATGTATAAAATAAAAAGCAAGGGGGCTAAGACACAGCCCTGTCTTACCCCCTTGCCAATTAAAATCTCATTTGAAACCTCACCATCATTATTTAAACGAACTCGGGCTTTCAAGTTACGATGAAGATTGGCCAGAAAGTGAACTAGGGGTTCGTCTAAACCATAATTTAAAAGAATGGACCACAAGCGAGAGCGATTAACAAAATCAAACGCTGAGCTTAGGTCCATAAAGCCAAAATACAGAGGAGATCGTTTAGCTCTCGTATATTTGGCCATTATGAGGTTAAGGTTTAGACATTGTTCCACCGTCCCAAGCTTGCTCCGAAAGCCAAGCTGGCAACGGTGGATGATGGAGTTTTCGTCTGCCCAGGTGCTTATTTTGTCAAACAAGACCCTACCGAGGACCTTCAGGGTGTTGTCGATCAAAGATATTGGACGATAACACCCCGGGTCCATCCTGTTTCCCTTTTTAAAAATAGGCACAATGGTACTACAAGACCATGTGGGAGGGATAGATTCCTTACCTAAATTATTAAAAAGATTACAAAGTAGGGGGGCCCAAAACCATGTGTTTGATTTTATCTGGTCGATGGACAGACCATCCGGGCCGGGGGCCTTGTTACCAGCACTGTTTGCGATGGCTTCCTCCACCTCCTCTAGTGTAATGACTACGGTATCATCTGGGAAAGTGTCCTCAGAAGAATTCCCGGCTGTAGCGTAGAGCTTAGAAAAATGGCTGACCCATGAATCACCTGTGATATTACAATTTATCGGGGTGATGTTACTACCCAGGGCTCTCAAACTTTTTACTTCTTTCCAGAAACCGGTGGTGTCTTTTAGGGCTGTTGTTTTGGTGAGATTATCCCAATGGCTTATTAGGAGCTCTTCAGTTCTGGTTTTTAAAACCTGTTTATATTTAAAGCGTAATGAACTGACAAGGGAAATATCTCGGGATTTAGCTTCAAGGGCTTTCCTAAGTTCTCTATTAGCCCTGGAACAATTGGTGTCAAACCATCTTTGAGTGTTTATATTATGTTCTATTACCGGTCTGGAAATAGCCCTTTTTATTGCTGCGCATAGATCACAGAAGGATCTAGTAATATCCGGGCCACCAAATGTTAGGCAGTTGGAAATCAACAGGGGATTGTTCTTAATTACATTGGTTAAGATCTCTCGGTTATTAATCCCTCTCCAGATGATTCTTAGTCTATCGGTGGATACATTAATATTTTGAACTCCGACCTCACATGGACCTACAGGCTTTTTAATAGATTTAAGATGAATTACTAATGGTAGATGGTCGCTGTATGGGCTACTGACAACCTTAGATTTAATTAACACTTCACTAAGGTTGGAAGAGGTAAACATATAATCAATCGTGGTTGAAGAACCACGACCAATATACGTGGGGGCCGGTACCCTTCCCTCATCAATTCCAAAATGGCCCATAACATCATCTAGATCTCTACTTTGTAAAAGATCCAACAATTCCGAGCCTCGACTACAGGGCGGAGATGTAGTATAAATATGAGCATTAAAGTCTCCGCCAACACAAATACCATCGAATAAACCGTATTTTTCACCATCCACAACATCATCGATAAACTTAAACAGTTCTAAAAAGGTGGGGTTAGGATGGTTGACAAAATCATTATTATAAAAATTTATAAAACAAATCTTTAACCTTGCAACATATTTAACGGCTACCAGATTTTTACTGACCACATTTAGAGGTTCAATTTTCGTATCCTTAGAAATTTTTGCCCAGATAGATAAACCGCCACTTGGACGTCCCAAGGCAGGGGTTGGTACAATAAGATTGTGGCAAAAGAAACCCTCCAACAATTGGGTAGATGTACACCATGTTTCCTGTAACATTACCACATCAAAGTTACTTATCCAGGTAACCCATTCTTTGATTTTCATCTTACCTGGAAGCCCTGCAATATTCCAACTAATGACACTTAGGGTGTCAGTTGATGGACTAATGGTAGAGGAAGTAGGAATAATGGGACAGTCTGAACAAGCTACATGTGGTAGGACTAATCTGTCTGGACAGGGTTTATTAATGCGTGTAGAGTTGACCGTATCCATAGGCACTGTGCTGACAACCTTGTCCACTGTAATGGGAGGTGTTGATGGTTGTCAGTCTAAACTTTCTAAGTCCGATAAGGCGGAGAATCTATTAGCTATAGGGATGGTGTAAGAGGCTGTCTGAATTGGTCTGTGGGGGGGCCTATAAAAATAGCCCAAAGGGTGAAGGCTTATTGTAGTGGATGTACTGGCATAGATGTTACGTGTGTCCATAAAATATTTCACAAAGTTCGGATGTCTAAAGTTAATCACTATACAATCCCCGCTAATATTTTTCTGTTGTGGCCCCACCCAACTTACCCTGCGAGTTAGTATGATTTCATTTGATATGTTCCATCTTGCCCCTTTATGTTTTGTCAGCCAATTAATGCATTTATTATGTAGTTGTACCCATGACTCACTTTGGCCTTCTTTTAGAGCAGGTACACCAGCTAACACTAAAACATATGGGCAAGATTCTGGGGGTAAGTTGAGGAACTGCCCTAAATTATTAGCAGATCTATTTCTTACTAATAGGCCTCCACCAGTACTTGTGTCATCCAGGGTAATACCTATCCTGTCTGTTCGGGAGGCTAGCGGGGTCTTGGCATCCGGAATAGAGGTACCAGTTACTGTTCCTTCTAGACCAGGGGGGTCATGATCGGGGCCCGTGGACAATGTAGGTAAAATATTAGCAGGGATACTGTTAGGTGGCACAATTTTATCAACAGTAAGGCCTTGCATATTTACACGGCTCGGGTCAATGGCGACATTCTGGTTCCCCTCCCTCAGATCCTTACATAAAGTTTCTAATTTACTCATAATTTTGTCACCTCGAACAACGTCTAAGCTAATAGATCCTTTCCTTTTTATTTCCTCTTTTTTAACAAGGTTTTCGATTTTGTCCAGTCTCTTAAAAACAGTATTAAATTGTTTGACTATTTGAATTTCAACTTGTTTAAAAATAGTATCAACAATTGTTTCTATCAGGTTGCCATTGAATTTGAGTAAAGAGTTTTGATCGGTGACCTCAGTCTGGGTACTGACTGTATTAACGCTACTCTCCTTGGATGACATAGAGACTCTACAAATACTTTTGTCCGCAATTGGAGACTCTAATCTTCGTGTGAGAGTAGTAGGTTTCTCGGATCCTTCATCCAATGGAGATGGGGAGAGTAGTGAATCCTCAATGGCACTTGATGTTACTATTTCACAATCTTTGGCTTTATCTTTGTTCCACAAACACTGTGGCGTTGGTTGATTTCTACATCGACCTAGTTGTTTCCTTTTGTTAACTATACATTTCACTGGGCCTCTCTTACGTTTCTCTCTTGCAGGTTTGTTGGAGCGTGGCATTTTGTCTAGTGCGGGCTCCGCTTGACAGTCTGTTACAACAATAGTCCGCAAACTTGATTTTCCAGTGGTCATACTTAGAGTGTCCACGTTACTATTTGTTTTAACAACTGTTACTATGGGGGAGAGAGGGAGGTCCGGGTTGGATAAAGCCTTGGGTGATTGTGAGCATGGCACAGTAGTAGCAGTGGTGGGGAATCCAAAGGACATTCTACGTTCAGTGTCAGCGATCTCATTTGTAACCATAGTGAGAGCATTAGCCAACAGTGCATCTATTGATGTGGACGAATCGACAGGGGCGGCAGTAGCAGTGCATGTAGTTTTCGTAGTACGTTTGCCCATGCTTAGAGTAATTACCTGTTGCGTATGTAGACTCAAGGGGGATGGCCCAGCCCGGCCTCTTCCGTCCACTGAGGGCCACAGAGGGCCCGCCCTTTGCCCGGGCTTAGCCCGGCGCCGACCCGCGCGCGATCCCGCGTCGCGGGGGCTCTCGCTGGCTTTATGCGCCTTCAGTGCGCTCTGCTTGCGTGGGCGGGTTCCTCCCGCAAGGGTTGCTGGGAGCAGTAGTCTCCCTGCTCACAGCGGCCGTGTGGGTGGAAGATACGGCGGCGGCAGGGAGACGCTGTGGTATGCAGGTGTGGGCGTCCTCACAGAGAGCAGGTAGGCTGCGTGGCAGGTAGCGGCAGACTGGAACAGTGACCCCCGCTCTGCCGGGGCTCTCGCTGGCTTTATGCGCCTTCAGCGCGCTCTGCTTGCGTGGGCGGGTTCCTCCCGCAAGGGTTGCTGGGAGCAGTAGTCTCCCTGCTCACAGCGGCCGTGTGGGTGGAAGATACGGCGGCGGCAGGGAGACGCTGTGGTATGCAGGTGTGGGCGTCCTCACAGAGAGCAGGTAGGCTGCGTGGCAGGTAGCGGCAGACTGGAACAGTGACCCCATAGTAATTATCACTTACTCTTCCACAGTAGTAAATGTGCTTTGAAATTGCCAAACCAAAATCGTTTTTTGCCTAGAATCACACCATGAGTCTGTGTGCACACAGGAATTGATGTTACAGATTTAATACGTGTTGCTCATGTTCTGTCAGACTTGCAGTTGTAGGAATTGTAGGAAAGGGACAGGTCATATGATAGGATTTGAAAAGCTCTGAAAAAAAATCGTAATGTATTAAAATTACATAAAGGTATTTTTTTTTAGTTTCTTTCAGGTATTGCTGAACAACAGTGAAATTAATTAAAGATGCCTATAAAGTCAAGAAAGAGAAAAGAACAGCAACAACATCTATATTTGAAGAAAACTGGACCAAAAAAAATAGTTGAAGAACCTCATGTTGGAAAAAAGAAAAAGTCTTCTGGTAAGCAGATGAAGGATTTTAAAAAAAATATCTTCAAACAAAGAAAAAATGTTAAGAATATATGCACTGCAAATAGTGTTTCAAGTACAAAACAACAACAGAGTCGACAGAAAATACGAAAAGCCAATGTTGAATCAGAAGTAAGAAAGAGTGACTTAACACGAAAAATAGATTTTAAAAACATTCGTAGAAAAATGTTTCAGAGAAGAGTGATGTTAAATTTGCTAAAGGATGTGAAAAAATATAAGAAGAAAAACAAATTTTATTAAAAAAAAGAAATATATTGAAACAATTGTTGCTAAGGCTTTGGAAATAAAACGAAAACTATTCATTTTAATTTTGAACAGGATGCGTAGATTAGAAAAATTAGTAAAAGCAATGAAGTCACAAAGCAAAAGGAAAAGAGTAGTGAAAAAAAATAACTTTTGTAAAGTGTTCTTAGGAGAATGGAAGCATAGTTCAAGTACTGAGCCATTTATTAATGAAGAGAGTTATCTTCAAAGTAATAGTTTGTTGCATGCAGTTGACACCAATGGTCGAGCTTATGAAGTTAAAGATGGTTGTGTAATGGAAAAGGAGAAAATGGTTCCAAGAAATGAGGAAGAAGTGTTAGCTGATGAGGTTATGGGGAGACGTCCTAAAGCCCCAGTGTACACTTGGAATTGTAGTAGTATTTGCACTGTGCGACAGGAATCTATTGATAAATTACGTGACTTCCTAAGAGAATATAGTAAAAAGAGTGTTAAACAGAAGATTAAGGTGCTTCAAAGACTAGACCCATGCAGAGTGAGAGAGAATACTGGTTTGCAAGGACATTCTCTTGCTTGTCTATCTAGGAAAGTTTGCCAAAGTGTTTTTCACCATTTTAGGATGCTGGCTGTTCATCATACTGAAATGAGAAAGTTTGTGAGAACATTGTATTTTGCTAAAAGTCCAGCACTAAAGTTAAATGAGTTGAATAGTGCTCTGTTCCGTGGATCTGTATCAGATGTAGTGAAGGTTACTGATGATATTCAGTTTTGTTACTTTGGTCCAGAGCAAGAAAGTGCAGGAAATGACACAGTTATTGAGGAAAATGTGGAAGAGAATGTAGAACTCACTGTTAGTAAAAATTTTGAAGATGAAATGACAAAATTTGCTATCATCTCTAATGAAAGACCAAATATTACTTGTATTTGTTGCCGGAGAAGCCATTACAAAATTCAAACAAGGAATGTTGATCTGTATAAAAAAAGTGAAAATGAAGATAATTATAAGTGGAAGGATTTTGCAACATATATATTTCTGGAAAATAGTTTTGATTTGGGTGAAAATCAGCGTATTTGTAAATGCTGTTATAACAAGTTAGAAGAAAATAGAATGCCAGCCAGAGCTGTACATAATAATTTAGAATTGGTTGATATTCCTGCAGAACTTTCTGATTTAAATACGTATGAGTCTATACTCATTCAATGTGTCCATCCGTTTCAGACCATAGTGCGTATGGAGCCAAAAACAGGTAAATTACCTCCTTCGGATTTACAAAGAGGTTTAAAAGGAAGAGTTGTCTATTTGCCATTGGATTTGAAAAAAAATATGGAAACAATTGATGCAGATAGATTGGAAACTGAACCATTAGTTATTCTGGTTAATGGAGTACCAACAAAGAATAAGAAAATTTGGCAGGAGCTGGTAGATGTACGAAAAGTACAAAGAGCAAATTTATATTTGAAAAGAAATAATAAATGGTATGAAACAATTTATATGGATGAAGATGAAGAAGTTTTACTAGCAGACACAGGAATACCAACTGGGCAAATTGAAAAAGTGGATAAGTCAAAAGAAGAAGAAATTTATGAACATTTCAGCATACATCCTCTTCATTCTAAAGAAGTTATGGGAAACACTATTGATCTGTTTCAGATGAAAAAAGCACAAGGAACTCCCGTGAGTGTATGGGGGAGAGCTTGGAAGCTCGTTGTTTTCCCCAGCTGTTTCCTACAGGAAAAGGTGGACAATATGATGAACGTCCAGTACAGATTCCTGCTTCTGAGTATCGGACTACAAGATTATATGCAGAAGATCCAAGATTTCGTCAAAGTATTCCATTTTTGTTCCAACTTTTATTTGAAAGTGACTTGTCTGCACTATCTTATGCAGTAAATCACATTTTAAAAACTGGAGTACATCTAAATAATGTGTCTGCAAAGGATTTTATGAACAAAATGCAACAGCGAGATGATCATTTGGAATCTCAATTGATAAATTTGATGGCTTGTCAGCGAGGAACTAATGAATATTGGTACCGACGCCATGGAGAATTGAAATGTATGTTACGGAATTTAGGAACTCCTACATGGTTCCTTACCCTAAGCTGTGCTGAGTACGTTTAGGATGATTTACTGGATTTTCTTCGAGAGGCAAATTCAAATATTGAAAACATCCAATACAAGACAGCAGGAGAATTGTGCTCATTCGATCCGGTTAATGTTTGCAGATATTTTAATCATAGATTTGAGGCTATGATGTCCTTCATCTGCAATAAAAAAAATCCACCTCTTGGAGAAGTTGTGGATTTCTTTTGGAGAAAAGAGTACCAAGCAAGAGGTGCTCCTCATATTCATATGCTGTTGTGGATCAAGGATGCCCCAAAATTTGGAACAGATTCTGATGATGCAGTTTTATTATTCATTGAAGAATATGCAACATGTGCTATACCTAAAAGCACAGAAGAAAAAAACTTAAAAGAGCAAGTTTTACGTTTCCAAAGACATCGGTGTGGAAAATACTGTCGACGAAAGTACAAGAGTAAAGATAAATTCTACACAAAATGTCGATTTGGATTTCCACGACCTGTTCTTTCAAAAGGAAGAGTAAACAGTTTTATGTCAGCTGTGCGACATACTATTACAAGAAAATCGCCTAAGAATACCTAAAACCTAAGAAGAAAAGAAGAGTCAAAATATATAAATGACTACAACCCAGTCATTTTATCCATGTGGAATGCTAACATGGATATACAGTATGTAGCTGACAATTCTATTGCTGTTGCTCGATATGTCACATCTTACATCACTAAATCTGAGAAAACAGAATTGAAAGAAATGTGGGAAGAGATTTCTCACGAGAAGACTGTCAGTAAAAAGCTATACAGTTTCAGTTTAAAGATGTTATCGCATCGAGAAAATGGATACTACGAATGCTCAGATAGGTTATAATCTGCAAGTCTGTACTCCAAATCCAGAAGAATAATTTGGGTAAGTTTAGGCCTTGCAGGAATGAGAAATCGGGTACTGAAATCTGTTCGAGAAATTGAATATTAAGCAGACAACGAACCTGAAAGTACAGACATTTTAAGAACAAACATGTTGGACAAATATTACCCACAAAGAAGTCATCATCTTGAGAACATGTGTCTATAGGAAGTGCTGCAGAACTACATTTATAAACGGAATACCACAGAAGACATAAACAATGGAAAATATAAAGTCACTGGTGAGGAAGGATGTTTGGCAAAACAAACAAAAGGAAGTTTGATTAATCACCGGAAGCTGAGTTGTGACACTACTGACAAAAAGGAATTTTACTACTTGGCACTTTTTCAGCTGTTTAAACAATGGCGTTCAGAGGACGAACTACTTGGAGATTTTCAGAGCTATGAAGATTCCTTTAATGCTTGCAAAGATAGCATAGAATGCAGTACTTTCTCAACTTATGTTCAAATGTTAAATGAAGAAATTGAACAAGAAGCAACAATTGCAGCTGAAGTAGCTAGAGACAGTTCTCAAAACAGTCAAAGTTCTGAGACGTTCAGTCAAGATCCTCTAAGACAACCTATCGTAGAAAATGAAGCTGCAATAGCCATGACTGAAGTCGAAACAGCTATGAATCAAGCTCAGGAAGATTTAATAAACTTAGCAAATATGGAACAACAACTGAATGATGAACAACAACAAATTTATGAGGAAGTCAGAAAAAAAATTGATCACGGATTACTACATGAAAATAAAGAGTGCTCATGCACATCGTTTCAACCAATCAGAATGTATGTGAGTGGACAAGCCGGAACTGGAAAACGTTTCTTGATTAAAGTAATTAGAAGCTACCTACAGCAAAAAACAGATTCAACTTTGTCTTGTGTTGTTACTGCTCCAACTGGGTTAGCAGCATATAACATAAAAGGAATTACCCTCCATCGTTTGCTAATGTTATCAGTAGAGCACGAGAACAAAATACAATACCACAAGCTAACAGGAGAAGCATGTTTTAAAGTTGCAAGAGTATTGAAAAAAATGAAAGTTCTCATCATTGATGAGGTAAGCATGGTATCAAACTTAATGCTTGCCTTTGTGCATTTAAGAATGCAGCAAATTCTAAAGACAAACTATGACATGCTATTTGGAGGAAAACATGTTATAGTTTTTGGGGATCTTCTGCAGCTTACTCCAGTTAAAGGACAACCAGTATTTCAAACCCTTACACATGAAGACATGAAAAAGTCATTAGGAAGTATAGGTAATGTGAATATTTGGACATACTTTGAGTATAAAGAACTCATTACCAATATGCGGCAAGCCAATGATGAGGATTATGCAAGTATTCTCAAAGATATCAGAATTGGACTACTCACAGAACATGGCAGAAAAGCTTTACAGCGTCGATTGCTATGTAATGTGATTCCAACAGAACAAATAGTTCCAGAGAAAATATACAAGAACATTGCTGGAAAAAATACTGTAATCTGCTTAATGCCAACACTACATGAATGCTCTATATTCAATCAAGAACTTTTGAAATTGGAAAATGAAGAGATTGTCAAACTGGAAGCTGTGGATAAAATACAACATGAAGGAATAACTATTATATTGACAAACAAATTGACAAGTAAATTGGATTCTCTAGAGAAAAACATCTCGAAAACAGCCGGTTTAGAAAAGAATCTTTATGTATGTATGAACTGTCGAGTAATTTTAAGACGGAATTTGGATGTAGAGAAAGGTTTAGTGAACAGAGCTATGGGTAAAGTTGTGGGTTTTGTTAGTTACCAGAAAAAAGTTGGAATTGAATTTTTAAAAATAAAATTTGATCAGATTGAAGAGGTTAAAGACATTTGTCGTTGTTCAGTTCGTTTCTTGCTTGTGAAAGACTTATATGTACGTAGGAAGCAGTTTCCGTTTTCTCTAGCATATGCAGTAACTATTCACAAATCTCAAGGATTAACTGTAGATAGTGCATTTGTAAACATTGAATCTACTGTGTTTAAAGAAGGTATGGCATATGTTGCTTTGTCACGCGTGAAAACAATATCTGGTTTATTCATGATAGACTTTGATGACTCAAAAGTAAGTGCTGATGAAAACTGTGTAAAGGAGTATAATAGATTAAGAAGAAGCTATGCTCCTCATTTAGGTCAGTATCCTGTGTTTGAAAAACGTGTTGTTTGTCGGAAAAGGAGATTTGAGAATATCTGTAATGAGGATGTACAGAAGAGAAAACAAAAAGAGAGTGATGTGACTGCAAGCAAAAAGAAAAAGGACAGTGTTGAAGAGGTTGTTGGTTGTCATTTTGAAAATAGCTCTGGTGTCAACTGCTACGCAAATGTAGTGCTCAATGTTGTATTTTATCTTCAAATTTTGCAACAGCAGATAATACTAAATCATGAAAAAAGATTCTGTTCTCTGCTGAGTCTCCTTTATGAGAAGCTGAGTACTTGATCTCCTGAGGCGGAAAGCCGGGAGCGTGATTTGCTTTTAAAAAAACTTTGAGTGTCACTAATTATTGTGTTTTTACTCACCCCTCGCTCCCTCCTGCACCTTTCAAGCAACTTGTGTGCTCCTAACCAGGCCGCGCAGCAGTTTCAGTGCTGTCGCGGAAGCTGCACAGGGTTCACTCTTGCCACCATCACTGGCGTTCACTGCGGCCACACCCCTTTTCGAGGCCACACCCCCCCTCCCCTATTCTCCTCCTCCATAAATCATGTGCCATTTCCGTACGCGCAGCGGACGAGCGCAGCAGGTGCGCCGTTTGCGCGCCAAAGGCGCGCTTAAGGCAAGCCCGTCTGCGCCCGTCTGCGCCCGTCTGCGCTAAGGTAGCGCCTTGCGCCAGCTACACTGCCTGTTTTAGCCCAACAGACTTCAGCATGCCTCCAGCTGGCCCTCCCTACTCCAGAGAGGCGCTCTTGCAACTGGGTAAGCTACATGCAAACAAAGGCACTGTCACCTTATTACATGCAGCCTTTCCGCGAGCCGATTTTCTGGGCAACAATCTGGTAAAATGTGGCCTCCTGAATGTAAGGTCCCTGCCTAGGCATAGTATTGAGATCCAGCTACTTATTGAAACTCATGAACTAGATGCTCTTTTCATGACTGAAACATGGACTTGCCCTGATTGCCTGGCTGATCCCGGCTTTACATGTCCTCCTGGGTATAAATTTCTACACACCCCTAGGGCTAGTGGGAGAGGAGGGGGGGTAGGTGTCATTTTTAAGGCATCTTGTAGCATTAAAACTCTCGCCCTAGACCCGACCGTTGGCATTGAATTGCTGGGTTTATCAATTCAGGCCCACCCTGGCACTACTGTCACCGGGATAGTATGTTATCGCCCACCTGGGGCATTTAGCCTCCAGCATCAACAAGCGCTCTTGGTCACCTTGACTAATATCGCACTTTCCCATCACAAACTGCTCATTCTTGGGGATTTTAATCTCTGGCGCAATGGCGCTCTCGATTCGGGTCTGAATAACCTTTTTCACTCTTGCGCTAGCTTTGGCCTCTCTCAGTTGGTCACCGAAGCAACCCATAAAGGCGGACATCTTTTAGATTTATTGTTCGCAGATCCCCAGTTAGTTGTGATGGGGGAAACCCTACCTATGGACTGGACGGACCCCTCACTTATTAAATTTTTTATACACGTGAACGATGGCCATCATAA
The DNA here is from genome assembly GCF_964204655.1 of Triturus cristatus. NCBI lineage: Eukaryota > Metazoa > Chordata > Amphibia > Caudata > Salamandridae > Triturus > Triturus cristatus. The sequence goes on along the minus strand of NC_140595.1, from coordinate 166,005,638 downwards.
GGCTCCTGGGTTGACCAGAAAAATTAACTGTAGAGATTGGAAAGCTCTTACTCGTCTGCACTCTTCAGGGGTAGTGTTCCAGTTGGAACAATTCTTCGATGAGAAAAAACAGGTAGATGAAAACTACTCCTCACTTTGCACAGGTATGACAACTATCCTTGACGTCCATGCCCCTTTAAAATCTCACAGCTGTAAGGGCAATGACTCCGCTCCTTGGTTCAATGAATCCTTAAAAGATCTGAAGCAATGTTGTAAACAAGCCGAGAGAAGGTGGAGACGTGACTATTCAGAAACTTTTAAGGAGCTGTGGAAAAATAAAGTTTGTGAATATAAGAACCTGATTAATAAATTAAAAGCGGATTATTATTCCTCCATGATCTGTAATTCCACCAACAGCTCTAGAAACATCTTTAATATTCTGAATAGTGTCACCAATCCGGAATGCGCCAAAAATTCCATCATCCCCTCGCAAGAACTCTGTGAGAACCTTGCTGCTTTCTTCAAGGAAAACACTGAGCTTATCATTAAGGACTTGGAAGTCTCGCTAGACTTTATCCCTCCCCCTGATCTGAGATTGGGATCCTTAGTGGACCCTTTTGTAGGTCCAACGCTGGCTTTTAATGATCTTTTACTCGAGTTTCCTCCTCTTACGTATGAAGTTTTCGGTAAATTAGCCAGGGAGATTTCCTCGGGGTCTCCCTTAGATCCTGTTCCACAAAAAATTTGGAAGGAATTTGAGAAGGAACTTTTCCCATCCCTCCATCTTATTTGCAATCAATCTCTTGCGACTGGGACTGTTCCAGCTCAATGGAAGCGGGCGCTAGTATCTCCTTTACTAAAAAAGCCCTCTCTAGACCCGGACTGCTCAAAAAACTATCGTCCCATCTCTCTGCTACCATTTCCAGCTAAGATTGTCGAGAGATGGGTTAGCAACACCCTCTCCAATCATTTGGAACGTCTTCAACTATTAGATGCTGATCAATTCGGCTTCCGGCCCGCTCACGGTACCGAGACCGCCCTTATCACCGCTATGGACGAACTCCAAAGGCGCGCAGATAGAAAGCAGGCAACGTTTTTGATCCTGCTTGACATGTCTGCCGCCTTCGACACGGTGAACCATAAGATTTTGTTGAAGCGGCTGTCTGAGGCGGGAGTACGAGGGTCGGCAGTGCAGTGGTTCCACTCATTTTTACAGGATAGGCAGCAGGCGGTGTCTATCCCTCCTTTTCAGTCAGCCTTTACTTTGATCTCACACGGGGTCCCTCAGGGCTCTGCAATTAGCCCAATCCTTTTTAACCTTTATCTTAGACCCCTGATTACGCTAATTAAAAGTTTTGATATTAAAATTGTCAACTATGCCGACGACACGCAAATGATCCTCTCGCTGGAGGGTGAGGACTCTTCTTCGGTTGAGATCTTTCACAACTGCTTGCGTGCCACCTCCCGTTGGTCAACTCCCTTCAGTTTAACGCAGGGAAAACGGAGGTGCTCTTCTGCGCTGGAACTAAGATTCCCCGACCCTTCCCTGATAATTTCTGGCCCCCTGAAACGGGGACCACTGTCCGGCCGGTGGAATCAGTGCGTAACCTAGGGGTCATGCTAAATTACAAGCTCAGTTTGGAGACGCATATCCATAAGACTACTGCCTGCTGCTTTGCCATCCTCCGTTCCCTAAGGAAAGTTCTTCCTCTCCTTCCCCCACATGCTCGTGTTCAAGTGGTAAGATGCACCATCCTCAGCAGATTGGATTATTGCAATGCCCTTCTGCTGGGATCCCCTGGATTCCTGCTGGACAGGCTCCAAAGGGTTCAATCAGCAGCTGCTAAGCTGGCCTTGGGGCATCCGAGAAGAGCACACGGGCTCTCCTCTCTGAGTAAACTGCACTGGTTACCGGTGAGGCAGAGAGTACAATTCAAAGCCCTTTGTATAGCATTTAGGGCGCTCCATGGAACTGGCCCTGCCTCCCTACAATCGAAATTTACGTGGTACACTCCAGCCAGGCAGCTTCGCTCCTCTGAGGCCAAACTGATAGTGGTTCCCAGATTCAAGAGAGTTAGATCTGGAGGCAGATCCTTCGAGGTAACTGCTGCCAAGCTTTGGAACTCGCTCCCTGCCGATATTAGGCATATTTCTGAACTTCTCCCATTTAGGAGAAGGATCAAAACCTGGTTATTCCCCAAATCCTCTGTCTGATAACTTTCGGGTTTTTTTGCCTCATTTTACGTCTCTCTTGATGCAGTCAGCGCCAGGATGCCTGCAATGGTGACAGTGCGCTTTATAAATGCCGAAAATAAATAAATAAATAATAAAATAGAAAGTGCTTCTGATGTTAGAAATCTTTTAGATGAATGTTCTGGATGTACACAGTTTACACAAGATGTCCAGCAAGATGCACAGGAATTCTTGATGTATATGCTTAGGGTACTGGAAGATGAAGGGGTAGAAATGGAAAATATATCAGGTGTCTCATATAAATGGGAACATTGTTGTGAAAACTGTATGAACACATGCAGCAGTAATGTTGATTCTGAAAGGTTCATCTATTTAACAGTACCAGAGAGTAAAACAGTGACTTTTAGTAAATTAGTTAAAGATGCAAATCACAACATGGAATGTTCTCAATGTAAATCAGACATGTTATCAACGTTATTTTTACATAAATATGGACAGTATGTAATTTTAATGATGCAACGTTGTAGAGCAGATGGAACTAAAATGGAAACTTTACTAAAGAAGTTTGTAGGAAATCAATTATCAATATCAGGTAAAACTTTTGTTGCAGTTGCAATTATTTTTCATGATGGACCTTCTATAACTTCTGGTCATTACACAGTTTATCTTAAATGTGAAAAAGGATGGACACTGTGTAATGATTCTCAATTGATTTTCAAGCAACGTTTGCCTTATGATTTACCAAATTGTTACTTAATTTTTCTAAAACCAAAATTTTAGATACATATTCCAGCATCTAAAGAAACCATTATTTCAATTTTATAGGATTAACATTGGATATTTCACTTACAAAGGATTTTAAAATTACCATTTGGCCTCAAGGAAAGGTAAAGGTAACAATTGTGGACTTGTTTGACAGATATTATTTTGGTGTACGTGCTTAAGCAGCAAGATTTACAGATGTTATTTATTGCTAATAGTTATTGTTCTTAGAAGGTATTTTTAATATATTTGTGACATTTCTATCAAGGTCTGTTTTAGTGAGAAGAGATTCAGGGCTTTTTATAAACAATCTTTCAGATTGTTTTTTTTTTGCCCGCTGTTAAATGATGAAGACAATTGATATCACTATTTTCAGTGAAATTCAATACATTCTGAAAACAGCAAAAAAAGGGCAAAAAATTGCTTTGATAAATATGAAAAAATATGTACTGCTTAAGAAAATGTATTGTTGAATATTAATACTTTTTTTCTTATCTTGAAAGAAAATTTAGGAAATGTAATCCATTTTACTTGCAATTAAAAAAAAACATTTAAAAATGTGTTTAAATTTAAAACAAAGGTGGAGAACATGGAAAGGGGGCATGGTAGAGACTTCCTGACCCCCTAGTCTTTGTCAGGGAGTCCCTGAAGGATCACAAAGGGTGAAAAAAACGCACCCTAAAAAAAAAAAAAAGAAATCGACAAATAGATTTAAAAAACAAGTTTTTGTGTTTAGATTTTAGGTGGCTCTAAAAAGAGCCCTTGTGTTAATGTAGGGACAGAGGAAGTGCTGCTCTAATTTCCTCTCAATGAGATCAATACTGGTCTCACCCAGAGAAATGAGAGTATGACAGTCCATGCACCGTGTATACAGCCTCCCAAAAGAAGGGCGTATATCCAGAGGTGTAGAAGTAGGAGAAGGCACCACCACAAAAGAAGTGCTCGGCTGAGCTGCCAATGGTGTGCTCGGCTGAGCTGTTGCAGATGTGCTCGGATGAGCTGCTGGTGGGTTTTCACTAACAGCTCGAGCAAAAGTCGCAGGATGCAGTTTTTCAACGTGCCTTAACATTGTGTGAATACTAAAAGAGTATTTCTTATTAGCATTTCCACGTGATAAGGTCCGTTGACAAAGAATGCAGGTGACTGTTGGTGCATTCACCTTCTTTTGGCCTTCTGGAAAAGTGAAAAACTGCCATATAAAGGAGTCTTTCTGCTTCCTCTGAATCTGTCTCACAAGAGTATCCTGTTCAATCTCAGAAGATGGCTGCTGCTCTGCCATTGTATCTCAAAAACAGATTAGCTCCTTCTCCTAGTGAATCAGAAGTAATAATGATGGGAGTGGGTGTGGTGTTGGAAGAATCTGGAACTGAAACTACTTTGAACCAATGAAAAGTGTTGTTTCTTGATCACATGACTTGCCATGATTTATCACATGGATGACGTCATCAGTGATGTCATCAGTGATGTCATTTGAGATGTCATCAGTGATGTCATGAGTGATGTCACTGACCATGTCATGAGTGATGTAATATGTGACGTCATCAGCAGTGGATTGCGGGCGCGCGAGTTATAGTTAGCTGAACTAACTATAACGGGGGAATTTAATTGGTTTTTTACGAGTGAAATGTCCAGCTAACTATAACATGTGTGAAACCTATGGTTTTTTCAGTGATATATATATATATATATATATATATATATCCTCCTGGTTCTGGTGAGTTTCCTTCTGGCTACCAGAACGCCGGTGGTGCTGTGTATAACAGCGCTTGGTCGCGCGCTGTTAGTATGCGAAGTACGGTTCCAAGCAGCAATAAATGGAGCCCACAGCCCTCTGGTGCAGTTGTAAAGATATTTGGAGCAAGGGCACATTAAGGTCTATACTGCACATTAGGGTGTATATTTGCAGTATACACCCTAATGTGCCCTTACTCCAAATACTATGTGGAAGCACCGTTTTACCAGTACACAGGTGTATCCTACAGCATTTGAGAGCAATTAAAAACAATGATTCACGTTACCCTGTAGCATGACATTTTCATAAAATGCTTTGTGGAGACCACAGATTTTTAAAATTCAGTGTAATTGATAGTGTGCCGAAAAGAAAGCAGATATGAATAGAGAGAAGGAGCTCAGAAGATTATAGTTAAGGTACATCCTAGAAATGGACTGTATGGAGCCATGAGGCTTGAATATTGATGATGAGCTCTTTGTACATCTCTAGCTTACCTTGCTGCTAGCTCTAAGACCATGTTGTTTTAAAATGTTGTTTAAAATATTTTTTTGCTTCTTTGTTTGGGATTTTTTGAAGAACAATTTTAATTGAATTTGTTTTTTTGTGTTTGTTCACAGGATGATTTTCAAGCTGGAGAAACAGTAAGGGACAACCTGGTAGTGATTTAAACCATAGTTGAGAGCAGCGACAGAAAGTCACAAGACTGAGAAACAGCGATTAGACTGGGGAGCCAGCTGAGTAAAGGTTGAGTTTATTTATTTTTGCAGCTCTCAAAAATGTATGTGACCGGGCTCACTGTGGTGTTACATACTTTGAGAAGATTTGTGTGCCCACTTGGGCTTGATAAGATTAATTTCCATCTGTGGTAATTTAATGTAGTCACATACTAAAACTATACACCTTAGTACTAAGTAAGAGAATTTACACAATGCGTGCAAAAATTGGCATTAGTTGGGTGTCATATTTAATTTTGATTTACTTTGAACCTCCCACCAATTGTTGATTATATTATGAAATCACAAGAACGCTGTCCCCTTCGAGTAGTAGGGTGACCAGTAATGACATAATAGCCAGTGATACTTGATCAAATGGCCTAGTTTATGTGTAAGAAATTTGTAGTTACGTTAAACAGGTGAGGAGAAATGGTGTATATAAAGTACAATAACAATGTAAATTTACTCATATTAATGGAATTGTTTATCTGTGAATTGAATGCTTTATAGAAAGTTATCAATATTATATATCCACTACAAAATGGCTATCGATGTTGATGAACTGGCTTGAGTCCTTCTTTTATGTTGACTTTTTATTGAATGCATTGATGAACAAAATGTATTAAAAAAACATTGTGGGAACATGGCCAGCGTCGTGACCAAGGTGCGTGCTTTGCACCGAAAAGCGTTGATGTTTGTGCCTATGTCGTAGCGTGGAATAAATATCTTTACAACTGCACCAGAGTGCTGTGGGTTCCATTTATTTTTGCTTGGAACCGTACTTCGCGTGTAGTTTAATTTAATACATTAAACTCTATTAATATGAAAATATCAATATTTTTGTACATTTATGGATGATGTTAGTGGCAATTATATTTTTTCCTATTATTTTGTACTTACCATTATAAGTACAGGGACATTATATTTTGGTAAACAATATTTTTGAAACTATATTTGTGTCAAACGATATTGTGTACCTTGATATTGTGTCAGTGATCTGCCATACACACCTCTCTCTAGTCTGTATCTTCCAGGGTGCCCACCCATCGCTCCCATTTGTGTCCAAGACCCTCAAATGGGTTGGGGGCATTGCAGACCAACGAGTGGTAGATCTGAGAAACTCCACCTTTGCCCATGCGTCCCATCAATAGCTTTGCTTCCATTGGACAGAATTCTAGTATGTTGGAATGTTCCGTCTGCTAGCTAGCTAGCTTGAGTTGAAGTTGTAAATACTTGTGGAATTTGGTATGCGCTAATTTGAAGTGAAGTTGCCTGTCATGAAATTATTTCATGTGGGATTCACTCCAGACATCTCCCAAAGTCGGGATCCCTATTTTGCCCCAATTCCAAAAACCCTTCAGTTGAGCTGTCTGACACAGACAACTGCTAATCCATAGGTGGGGGAGGGGATTGTTGTCTCGGTTTTTTGTCCCACCCTATGAATCTATCTGCAGCACACCATGTTAAAAATTCCACCTTTGTGATTTCCAGGGTGTGAAACGGCATCCGCAGGTCATACAACATATTCATTACATTGCTTAGTCCCGGAGGGCCTGTTCTAGCCGGTATGCCGGGTCACTCCAGCCACCATTCATCCAGTCATTTTTAACCAAGAGTTGGGAGGCCTAGTAATAAATCCAAACATCTGGCACCCCAGACTGCCATCATATACCATCTGACGGAACTTGTCCAGGGCAATATGTGGAGGCCAGCCCTTTAATGGGAGGGGGCAGGTTAGCGTAACCACACCTGTGAACTTAGAGTTAAGGATGAAAAATGCAGAACATATTGGAAGCTTGTGAGCACCATCATTTACACAAGGGCCACCCTTCCTAGTATGTTCAGATGGATTTTGGACCAGTTTTGTTGGTCTGCCTTGTTCCTGTGCAGGAGAGGGGGAGAGATTGAGACTAAGAAAGAGTACCGGTATTATGGATATGTGGACACTCAAATACTTAAAGCTAATGCGGAGGATAAGGATGTTTGTATGCCAGATAATGGTATAATTATCCCTCCTAAACTGAATCAAGTGAGATTAGCCTCTGTTGGTATGAAGTCAGGAAGCCTCCTCATACACCTTCAGGATTTCTAGATTTCAGGGCCCTAACTACTGGGAGTTGGAGAGGAAGAGAAGTGCTTCATCAGCACAGAGTGCAATCTTGTCCTCCTGCGATCCTCTCCAAATCCATCCCTGCACTTGGGCAGCACACCGGATTATTCTAGCCAGGGGCTCAATGGCGGGGGTAAAGAGGAGGGGAGATAGCGGGCATCCCTGCCTGGTTCCCTTTCTGATTGAAAGGCACACAAAACCACCTCATTTATAAGGACCTGCCATGAGGGCTCACAATACAGGAGCCTGACATAACCCTGGTATTTAGGCCTGAATCTCATTTGCTGGGGAACTTGATTTAAGTAAGGCCAATCGACTGTATCAAAGGCTTTTTCAAAGTCCACAAGTAAGAGTGCTGAGGGGTCTGTCATATCCTGAACCTGGGCTAGGGCAGTATCAACTTGTCAGAAGCAATTCTGGATGCTACAATAAGGCAGAAAAGCCACATTGGTCAGAGGGGACTAGGGTGTCCAGGTCCCTCTAAAAAAAGGAAAAATATTTAGTCAATGTTTAGGTAAGGCTGAAGGTGGCAAATGTTGCCTAGATTCAAAAACTCAAAAGAATGGAAATTGACAGGTGAATGTAGTTACATAACTCTAACTCCCCCACGGACAACATCTATTTATTATAATTTGACATATTATGCCACATATAGAATACCTCCTTCCATCATCAGTAATTATGTCACTAATCTTCACAAATCAATGTTGCCACATATTGAAGTGGATGGAGTCTGGATACCTATCGTACAAGTCCCAAGCTAAAGTCATATAGTGTTATATAAGGAGTATATGATAATTTAGGATGGCATATAATCACATAATTATGCATGCCTACGAAGGGGTTTAGAATGCTGCATACACAGAAAATGAAATGGGCACTAAGGGCCGATTTATAATTTGGAGGTGGGGTTTATCCTCTGCCAGGGCGACAGGTTAAATGACTCTATGGCCCTGGCAGAGGATGATTCTACCTCCACCCGATGGACATTTCAAGTATTCACAGGATCCGTCAAGGCAGTTTCTGTGAATGCATTTGAACTTTGCAGTGTGGCTCTGTCAAACATGCCGCAGGCATACTGCAAAGATTCCATAGTTTCTATGAAAAGTCAGATCTTGTTTTTGTAAAAAAAAATCAATTCCCCCCTTGCCATGGGAGTCATGTCCCGTGGTGAGGGGGCATTCTTTGTTTTTTACTGTCCCTTAACCCCAGGGATTTCCTTGCAGTGACAGGCTGTAAAAATAGTTATATGTCCATCCACCCAAATTCGGTGGTTAGACATATAGCCAATTATCCTACGGCCCTTACTCTGTCAGATATGTTGGGCCATGGCAAACACTGAGTAGTATCCACCGTGGCCAAACTATGATCCGCCCACTTCTGAATTCGGCAGATGGAATATTATGTTGGTGGAAGCCTACTCCATTGTAACAGAGTATGTTTACTGCCAACATATTTATTGGGCCCTGAGTAATGGACACATTTAATTTCTGGGGGTCTCCACCATACTTTTCCTGGGCACAATTGTACTGCTTACTGCTAGGCTGCTACATTCTCTAGTGATGGGGGTCCCACTGTTACCTGAGCTCCCCCTGCAGAGCCTGGGTGGAAACTAGGGATATGTGGAGGCATTTCTACAGTCTGTGGAAGTGTTATGAGATTCCTACCATGTTGGTCCTCAGGGTTTCATTGTCCACCTAGGCTAGCTTGAAGTGTCCCTTAAGGTGGTGCAAGTTTCTGTCCAAAGTGAGCCTGGAAAATATTCCTGCTCTTGCTTTGCCAAGATGATTTGATGCCTTGAGCTTTGCATTCACTCGAGGCTTGAAAGGGCTTCTTCTCTTCCATGCTGGTCTTTGTAGTGTCCGTAACGGCTACACAATAGCAGTGCCGCAGTATGGCCCACAAACTGGTACAGGAAGAGTCTTCCCAGGTATACCTAATGGGCTAAGGGTGAATTGAGTGAGTGGGAAAATGGATCAGAGACCCAAGAAACCTTCATGGGCCGTGTGAGGGCAGAGGGAGTTAGGAAGTTGTGTCTAATGAACGCTTTCCTGAGAATTTGTTATGGAGTATGAACATTGTTCTACCAGCAGGACTTTAGCAAGGACATGGAGAAATTTACAGCCCCTAGATATGGCAGGAGAGTGGACAGAGGTGAATGTTCTTCATATTGGCATTTCTAGACTGCTATGGTAGGCTGGGGACACTTCAGTATAAGTGGCAATGCCGGTCAGCTATGCTTATTGCAAGATTGGGTCTCCCACTGTGGTGTTTTTGTTGTCACGCAAAGGAGGAGTTTTGCTCTGAGAAAAAGAACATGCAAAACCGCATGCAATATTTTTTATTGGTGAGCATGTTTTTTAGGAGTTAAAAAGTCCACTTACTTTACTTGCATATTTTAATCTGGGAACACCTTGATATTTGTGTTGAAATGGGAGACAAACGTGATATCTGCCATCCAAAAAATTAGTTAAGCATTCCCGCCAATAAAAATCAATACAGTTTCAAACATTAGGAACATTTGTTTGTGGACGTTTAAGGGCTTTAAGCAGAAACACACATGCGCAATGGAGACTTAGGCACTGATTTAAACTTTGGCGGACGTGTTACCCCATCACAAAGATGGCGGATAACTCATCAGCTTTGTTACAAGTGCCATATGATAGAATACCCTTTTAATAATGCGTACAGGGTAGCCACCATATTTGTAATTCAGTAAACTGTCTGCCAAAGTGCATCTCTGGCCCTTAGTTAGTTTTTTATAATTTACAAAGAATGGAATGAAAATGCATCAAACTAAGAAAGTACATCAAATGAAACCTAGCTCTATACGCCTGTTTAATTTGATGTACAATTGTCCAGCCGTGTGTCAGTTTTTTTTTTAGGAGAAAGTTTCTTTTGGAGATTTTTGTTTAGAAAACTAAACTTGTTTTAAGACTCTGCTAATTACCCGCGACCAGTCGGCTCCATATTTAGCAATATGAAAATGAGTGTCCTCTACTAATTCCTAAAACGGGTGCAAATTGCCAAAGCGGTCAAAATGAGCTTCCAATGAAGTATTGTGTCAATCTTAATTACTTGGGCGCAAATCCCACATCTTTAAACTGTATTTCTGTTTTCAGAGACATGACTGATTATATCACACTTTGATCACCAGCTGTACAACTGCTGATTGACGTGTAGTCAGAGTTGTGAGCACTAATGAAATGTGCATATATCTTTTCGTTAACAAGTGTTGGAATTTATGGATAAAACAAACATTCTGCTGTGAAATGACTGACACCACAGCATCATTTAAGCTGAAAACTGCTGCAAAATTTAGATTCATTTTAACTCACAAATAAAGATAGAGAAGGTGTTTTCAAGGGTAAAGAGCACGGTATCCTCTGTAGACGACATGATGCAACATCCACCAGTCCATCACCTTTCAGAACATATCCAACATGGAATAGTGTGCTCTTGGGAAATCGCTGCAAGCCACTAATGATCTGTGCAACTTCATCAGGTGTCTGAGGGACACATTTGTTAATCAGCAACGAATTATCGTTCCTGTGTTAGTCTCAGAGATGTCTAAGTTATACCCAGGAGATGAAAGTTAAGCAGGTCATATAACCCTGTAAAACTAAGAGCTAAAGAAGAGGGAAAGATTAAGAATCTGAACCTTCTGCACAAGCCTGAAAAGTACTTTGTGGGGATTTACTTGCTGTTTTATGTGATAAAATGATCATTCTGTTCTTCTCTGGTTTTGCTCCTGGCCACAAGATGCAGTACACTCTTTTTTTTCTGACCTCTAAACGTTTTCAACTTGCCTGACTAACAATCTTGAACTGGCCGTTTATCAAAAACTTCTGTTTTGTAAAAGTTATTCTTGTGTACAATTCTCTACCTCGTCTGTCAAACATATATATACCCAGTCATCATCCTTTGGTTTACCATGCAATCCTAATATCTATTTTCTTATTTTTCTCAAGTTCAAGGAACCATAAGACATTGTCTCCTCATCCATCTTTCTCATCCCACCCCTACACGGACAGATGTTACCTTTCCTAACCATAGTTTTTTCTCTTTTCTTTGAAATCAAACACATATAATAATATTGCACCTGATCTTTAGATCAGGCTCCTCGTCCGACATCTAGCATAGAATGGTTCTCACCTCAACACTTTCTGTTTTTGTTTCTGTCTCACAGATCAAGTCTTTTGTCTTTCCTTGCTAAAGCAAGGTCACCTGTTTTTTTTTTGTTTTCATACAATACAAATGTTGTGATTGTACAGGGTGCCTGTGTTCCAGGCAGGCAGGATACATATCTATCAAGCTGACCTTCAGTATAGGGCACTGCTAAGCGGACCCTGTTGCTTCCTGTCTTGGTTATTAACTGCCCTGTTCTTACATTTGCTATCTTTGGTGGTTTGTGGCAAGTCTTAGCAGGGATCTTTGGTGCTCCGGAAAGCTGCAGCTTCACTTCTACATTTCATAAAAAAACAGCATTTCCAGTGGCTGTTGCAGTCTCTGTTTGGGGACTGTTAGCCGGCAGGGGGCATACAGCAGTAGCGGCTCCTCCTCAATGACGGAGAAGCGTCGTCCCACTGCCTGTCACCGAGACAGAAAATAAAAAATAAAATGATGCTCTAGCATCGTTTTATTTTTCGTTTGCCAGTTTGTGCATGGAGACGTGGGGCATGGAAAGGGGGAGGTAGAGTGCATGTGCACTCCCTAAGTGCTCATGTGTGTTTGGACAGCCGTCTCAGGCTTGTAGATGTGCAGGCCTGGAGGGTCGCAGTTACTGAGGGGTGATAGTAAAGGACACCACACACGTATACGTTACTGGGCTACACCATAGAGACCACGTGCGGTCTCGCCCACCTTTATTTATCCCCTCGGGGCGACCCCGCCCCCAGGGGTGCGTGGATGCGTGAGTTAGCGCAACAATGTAGTGGAGAGCCCGAGTGGCTCTCTACATCCCTCCTTTGTTTTAGCTGTACAGTCCACGCACGATCCACACTTTGGGACAAGTCTATACATAGTCTCTCAGTCTCTGACTAGGTGCCGGGTTGGGGCGCAACCCCTACCGTGGGCATCTGGCGTATGATTCACGTGCACAGTCCCGCACCAGAGTCCCAGCATCATTCTCCCCACTCTCTTGACCCCCAGACCCCAGGCAGGCCTCCTTACCTGACTCAGACGCTTGGCCCTCGGCCAGAGGGGGGGCTGTCCGGATGGGGGACATTGGGGCCCCGGCCACGGCCTCGCCACTGGCCAGATCTGGATCTTCAGCTTCCAGGCCCACTTCTGACACCACCTTAAAACTGGACACATTCCTCATGATGGCCTGCTGGCCTCGACGGGCCGTGATCATGGTCCCCTGCACCCCGGTCACTGTCCATTTTTCGGGTTCGTAGGGGGTCCGAAATTTCCAGCCGGGGTGTCGGTCTTTGATGACCACACGGTCTCCAACCTTGAGCTCAGAGTCCTGGGCACGGCGTGCTTCACTCGCCTTCCTGTTCGTCACCTCTCTCCGGGCCTGAATGGCTGCTCCATCTCGCTCCGCGGGGGTCCAACCAGGGTCCGTTGGGATGCTATCCCTCGGTGCTCGTTTGAACAGGAGGTGCGCGGGCGCGCATTTCGTGGTGCTATGGGGGGTCTGGCGATATACTCCCAAGAACTGACTTAGGGCTGCCTCTGGGTCCTCCCCGGCCTCCACGGCGATCCGCAGAGCATGGTTAAGTGTCCTCATCATCCGTTCCACCTCGCCATTTGCTTGCGGCCACAGAGGTGTGATTTTCCGGTGTCGGATGGCCTTGCTCGTCAGGTATTCCTGAGATTCCCGCCCCTGGAACGGGGGCCCGTTGTCGGACTTAACCTCTTCGGGCAGTCCCAGTGTTGCAAACACCCGATCCAGGGCTTTCTTGACGTGAGGGAATGCGGTGGATGCAATGACTTCCACTATCGGGAACTTGGAGAACGAGTCAATGAGGACCATCATTTGCCTTCCATCCGGAAAACGGCCGAAGTCTATGCTGAGATGCGTCCATGGCGTGGTGCTCGCTTCTTTGTTGATCACCCGGGCGGGTGCGGGATCTCCCCCGGTGATGGTGCAGGCATGGCACTGTTTGACTAACTCGTCAACCTTAGTATCCATCGCGGGGAACCACACTTTGTCTCGGAGTCGTGCTTTGGTCTTAGCTGAGCCCTGGTGACCCACGTGCGCAAGGGCCAGAACCTTTTGCTGGAGGCTCTCTGGGATCACGATCAGCCGCCCTCTCAGGATGACGTCTTTGTCCCCTACGCTGAGCTCACTTCGGATGTGCCACAGTTGCTGCCAAGCATGACTGATCTCCGGCCGGAGAGCTCTCGCCCCATCCAGGAAGTGTGTCCATCCCTCGCGGTCCAGCGCCTTTCGGACTCGGGTGAGAGTGGGGTCTTCCCTTGTCGCTATGCCGATTTCATCCAGAGTCATCGCTTTCGGACAAGCCCCTTGGGACACCATTCTCACAAACGCCTCTGTACTGCATGTGTCTTCTGGCACTCCTGCCTCGAGGATGGGCTTGGGATGTCTGGACAGGTAATCTGCCGGGTTGTGGGCTCCTGGCCGGTACACCACTTTGAACTGGTACCCTTGCAGTTGGACAGCCCACCGTTCGATTCTGGGCAGGGCGAGCCTTGCCGACCCCGCGAACAGGGAGAGTAGCGGTTTGTGGTCGGTGACCATGGTGAAGTCTTGTCCACAGAGGTACAGATGGAAGTGCTGGCACGCCCATTTGATCGCCAGCGCCTCCCTCTCGATTTGGGCGTACCTCGTTTCCGTGTCCGTTAGTGCCTTACTGGCATATGCCACCGGTTTCCATACCTCGGGACTGTGTTCCTGCAGAAGGACGGCTCCCAGGCCCACCGGGCTGGCGTCCACTACCAGTTCTGTCTTCCTTCGCGGGTGAAAGTAGGCCATGATGGTCTTATCGAGGAGCCCTTTCTTGATGTCCTGGAACGCTTTGTGAGCCTCCGGGGTCCATTCCCATGGGCGATCTTGGCGCGTGAGGGCGCGCAGTGGTTCAGACATCGCGGCCAGCCGTGGAATGAATCGCCCGAAGTAAGTCGCCATTCCCAGGAAGCTCCGAACTTTCGTCGGGCTCCGGGGGGTGGGAGCAGTTCTAATGGAGTCTGCTTTCTTCGGATCTACCAGCAGTCCGTCGCGTGTGAAGGTGTACCCGAAGAAGTCTACCCGGTCTTGATAGAACGAACATTTGGCCTTGTGCAGGGTCAACCCGCACTCCTCAAGCCGGCGGAGCGTGGCCCTCAGGTGAGCATGGTGTTCCTCTAAGGTGGTGGAGTAGACCAGGATGTCGTCACTGAGGTTGATCACCCCTTGCAGGCCCGACAGTGACTCTCGAATCGCGTTCTGGAATACTTCCGCCGCCGATGAGATGCCGAAACTTAACCTTTTGTATCTGCGAAGACCCACGTGTGTCGAGAAGGTTGTTATGTAGCGGCTGCTGGGATCCAGTTCCAGCTGGTGGTATCCGGCATTAAGATCCAGCTTCGAGAACCACTTGGCCCCGTTGAGATCTGCCACTATGTCGTCCATCGTGGGGGTGATGTGTCTTTCCCTTTTCACCGCGGTGTTAGGCAATCGCATGTCGACACACAGCCGAATGGCTCCGGGCTGCTTGGGCTTGGGCGCCACGACCAGCGGGGATACCCAGGGTGTGGGGCCGGACACCTTCTCGATCACATCCAACTCCTCGAGTTTCCTCAGTTCTGCTTCCACCTGCGGGCGCAGGTTGAACGGTACCCTCCGATGTCTCAATGCTACTGGCCTCACGGTGGGGTCGATATGCAGTTTGAATCGTTTGCCCTTCAGTTTGCCCAGGCCGGTGAAGAGGGCTGGGAACTCTCGAAGTATGTCCTCCGCGTGGGAGTCGTGAACTTGGTTTGCAAAGAAGACCAGGCCCAGGTCCTCGGCGGTGTGGCAGCTGAGCAACGTTCCCTTCTTGCCCTCTGTGACATAGAACTGCGTCTGCGTGGAGCATCCTCCACTGGTGACGGTGGTGGTGATGACACCACGGAGCGGGAGGGGATCCGTCCCTCCATATGTATAGATGCGTGCCATAGACGACGCCAGCGGGGGCCTCGGGGATAGGCGGTCATACTGGTCCGAGTCCATGACATTGACGGACGCCCCGGTGTCAATGAGGGCCTGGATCTCTGCACTCCCCACGGAGACGGAGCACATGGGCGGCGGCCTCCGCTGGGAGCCGGTCCTGCTGACGACCGAGACTACGAAGACTTCGTCGTCTTCATCCTCGTACACCGGGACGGGTGTCTGGTGGTGGGGACTGCCGCTTGGCAGAGGCTCCTCATGTTCGATTTGACGCACCCGGTGTTGTCCGAACTTCGACCTCGCGGACTGTTGCCTGAAGCGTCCGCCGCGGCACACCTTGGCATAGTGGTTCATCCTCCCGCAACGAGAGCACGTCTTGCCCTTTGCCCCGCAGACGGCCGTCACCGGGTGGTCCTCCCCACAGTATCCACATGGGCCCGCCGTCGCGGGCTTGGGTGTCACGCGAGACGCGGGTGGGCGCCTTTGTATTGCCTCTACCCTCTCCTCCTTGATAGGGACGCTCGGGGGTCCTGGTCCTGCCACGACGGGAGTGTGAAGGGCGGCTTCCATTTCTTCCGCCCGGGCATCAGAGAGTTCATGGGAGCGGGCTAGAATTAGGATGTCATCGAACAAGATCCCTGGCTGTCGAAGAATCAGCTTCCGGAGGAGCTTTGAGCGACATCCCAGGATGATTTGATCCCGTATCTCAGCCCTCTGGTCGGGGAACGGGCACGTGCTGGCCGGCCGGCGCAGCCGCGCATAGAACATGTCCACAGATTCAGCATCCATCTAACACGCCCTCCTGAACTTGAATTTTTCGAAGTCCGGGTTCAATTGGGGATCAAAATGCTTATTTAGCGCCGCAACCGCGGCGTCGTAGTCGTCGTCGTTCCCAGTGTTGGGGAGGGTTTCGAACAAGTCATAGATTTCCGCCCCCCCATAGTAGATCAGCAGCGACCTCTTCACCGCCCCATCCGTCTCACGGGTCCCTCGGAAGTAGTGATTCAGGCGACCCACCCATGCTTTCCAGCGTGGGGCCGCGGTAGCTGGGTCCGATGCTTCACTGAAAGGGGGTAAGGGAGCTACCGCTGTGTGTGAAACCACTGAAGGCGGCGGCGGAGCGTTGACCACGGCCGCGGCAGAGCCACCCCCTTGCGACGTGCTTGCGTTGGATGCTTGCTGCGTGGTCATGCTGGGGCGTGGGGCAGCCTGTGTTGCACTCTTGGAGAGGTGTGCGTGCGCCCCTGGCGTCCCGACTATGTAGCTTGTGGGGCAGAGCGATGGTGGTATGTTCTTTGTATTGGAGCCAGTCCCTTGAGGTACAATGACAACCTTGTGAATTGGTTATGCAGGTGAGATCCTGTGGTTTGTTGGTTAGTGATGATTTGTCATTTGTATGGCTTGTTCTTCATTTACTTTTCCTCCAGCCAGGAGTTGCAGGTGCCAATGGTTGATGGGAGGCTGGGCAGTGGAGGAGCCAAGGCTTGTTTGCAACGAGCACGGCCTCCTCACCTCCGAATGCACGTGCTGCCACCCCCAGGCAGGCTCGAGCCGTACAGCCAGCAGCCACGAGCAGCGCTAGCGGGCGAAAATCCAGCAGGCAGCCCAGCGGGCAGCCGGCCGAGGACCCCTCACCGGAGTCGGAGATCGCCGAGCGCGAGAGGCACGCGTTGCTTGGCACTCACCCGGCCAGACACAGGAGAACACCAGCGGCACCAGCGAGTGCCTCAGCATGCGGGTGGGCACCGCCAACAGCAGGCTCCGGACGGAGGCAGGCCGCCTCTCACACCACGCGGGTAGGCACCGCCGACGGTGGCTGAGGGAGACTCGAGGGGGGGCGCGATCAGCGCTGGTGGGCCCCTGCGGTCTGGCAGCAGCGTCGCACACACGGGCACGACCGGCCTCGTCGCCAATGTAGATGTGCAGGCCTGGAGGGTCGCAGTTACTGAGGGGTGATAGTAAAGGACACCACACACGTATACGTTACTGGGCTACACCATAGAGACCACGTGCGGTCTCGCCCACCTTTATTTATCCCCTCGGGGCGAGCCCGCCCCCAGGGGTGCGTGGATGCGTGAGTTAGCGCAACAATGTAGTGGAGAGCCCGAGTGGCTCTCTACAAGGCTGACCAAAGCACACATGCTCACTTCGGTTTCTCCAACCCGGCTGCATTGAGCAGTCGGGCTGGAGAAACCCCCACAGACTCCCTGGTCTAAGCAGGGCGTTTTTTCCGGCCCGCTCAGGTCAATCCCTGCACGGCTCTGCAGCACGGAGATTGGATGGGAGTCTGTTACTGGGTCCCAGGGGCTGCTGGGACCCAGGAAGAGGCCTGCAAGAGCGACGCAACGCGGAAGGCGATCAGCAGCGTCATTACGTTTTTAAAATTATTATTTACCTGTCCCGTGCAACCCCCCTAGGGCTTGCTCTTCCGCCTCACCACCCTTTGTTTGTGGCGGCCGCCACTGGCACGCAGGACTAGGGAGGCCCCGTAACTAGGTGCCTATAAAAGACAGAAGAACTTGGGAAGCATGTATACGATTGTCTTTCTTGTCATATGAACGCCAGTCACATGCTGCCATAGAAGGAAAAGCACAGGTACAAAAGAAAGCTTTGGAATGAGGCTTCTGACTTTTCACCCTCTGAACACTAGACTGCCAGACTTTTTAATAATCTTCAGACACTTCATTTCACTGATATAAATTGAACAAAGGGTGATTGCTGTTTTCATATTCGAGAAAGACTCCACTCCTCCCTGAGTTCCTGAGATCCCTGTCTCTGACCCTGAAAAGAGAAAATTCATAAAAAGGTTGTTTTATACTTATATACGTTAGACACAGGGGGCAGACATTTAAGAGATTCTACAACACTGCTGCATTATGTTATCATTTCAAAGCCCTAGCCCCCTGTAGAAGATTATCTTGTTTCTTCAGTACCATAAACAGGTGCTTAAGAGTGTCTCTCTCTATTCCACAGAGTTTAATGTATAGTGTGGAGAGTAGTGATGCCTCCATTATTTTGTACATTACTCTAATTCTGGTACCCCTTTGAGAGTTGTGCAATTTTGCGTTGAAGGCAAACACTTTTGCCAGCTACATGTTTAATCGTTACTTAGGGACTTTTCAGTCTCTTTCTGGGGAAATTTGAGCTGGAGGAGATGGCTTGGCTAGACTTTTAGTGATGGTGCAACAGGTATATTTCTAAGTTGACATATCACACATTTTCCATCTCCTTTTCTCATTGTCTAAACCTTGTGACCCTCAACTGGAGGAGATGTTCACATGTTCTGCTTAAAACTGGAAATTTGTGAGTCCTGTTTGACCTCTGGGTCAAGGTAGATGTTTTGGTTGCCATCAGTTTCCCCCTACTCTTAACTGATTATCAAGCCAGCCCTTTTGGGGGAGGGGTTGAGGCCATGGGCCACCTATCTCCAATAAGTCCCAGTTCCAGCACATGCACTCTTCCAGCCCCACCAAAAGCATGACTCTGAGCTACAGCCTCCTAGAGAACAGCTATCAGTTGGGGCAGACTTTTAGACTTTGTTAACGTGCAGAATGAAGTAATATTAGGTTCTTGGGTCTTAGAAATAATCAAAAAGGGGTATCTAATCCTGCTCAGGGAAGATCTGATAGAGTGTTATGGATCCACTTCAGTATGTTGATGCCCTCTTTGACATTTAGTCCTTTGACATTTAGCCTTTTACTGAGAATTCAGGTGTTGCTGGACTAGGCTGCAATAATTCCTGTAAAAACACATTCAGGGGTTTTTCTTCCCATAGTAGACCTCGGAGAAATGAACCCTTTTCCCCTTTTCTATCTCTTATCCCGTTAAAGATTATTGCACTGCAATCAATCTGCATTGGTATTCCTTGAAAGCTTCTTAACATGTCCAAATTAAATGGATGCTTATCTTCCCAAAAAAATGCAGAGAATCTCAAAAGTATCTGAGATTTTGCACCCTGACTCACAGAGTCATTCTGAACCTCCTCCCAATTCCAGTTAAGACCTTCACAGCACCTGTAATTCAAATGAGCCCTGTTTCGTACAGACCTGGGAAAGGTTCTTCTATTTCCTTTGAGAAGGGAGAAGTTAAGAACTCGTCTTTCATCTCTACTGGAACTGTGAGAGGTGTCATCCAGAAGAAGGCTGGGTGAATGTAGAGGCCAGCCTTCTTGAAGTACCTTTGGCTCACCATCATCTAAAACCTCATCTTCTTCATCCACTGTGTCTCTATTACCAATGATCAGCGGTCTACAATTTTGAAATGCGAGTTACTCCTGAAATCAGATGAGCTCTCCAGTGGTGGTTTATTCCTCTCAATGTAGAAAGGGGAATTTTTCTGTTGTGTCCCCCCCAAAGAATATTGACAATGGATGCCTGCTTAGCGTCTTTTGTCCCAATCAGAATCCAGCCAGTCTTCAAACTGGAGAGAACTGGCAGAAATCTTCATCGTACATACTCTCTGCCTTATCTCCTCAGCTTTAGGGTCATGCAGGATGATTCAGATGGCCTGTGCATATGTAAATGGACCAGAGTTTCCAGTTTTGTAGCTTTGGCCCTGTAGATTGGACTGCGGGCAGATAGGCCTCTTCTTCCTCGATCGGCAGCTTACATTTTGGTGATGGATAATGAGCATATCTTATGAGACGCATGTTCCCATCATCTGTCTGTCTGTGTAATTGCCTTTAACTGTCTCTACAAACCAAGTGGCAATATGGTCTTCTTCAAGTGGATCTGTTCATCTCCGAACTGATTTCTCTTCATCATCTTGTATGTCTCTTCTCCCCTCTCCCAAAGTTTGGTGGGTGGATGCACTCTCAATTGTTTGGCCAAGGGGATCACAGTATGCATTTCCTCCCTTTCCCTTCCTGAGCAGGGTCCTTCAAAAGACTCAGGAGAATTAGGGGAAGTTCTGCTCGTGACTTCCTAGTGGCCCTGAAGACCCTGGCATATCAAACTACGAGACGTGCTAGTTCTACCTCCCTGGACATTCACAATCAATCTATCCCCCATGAAATTCTCACTTCTTCCAGATTTCTCCTTTCAGTGTCTGAGGTTACTGGTTTGTAGTGTGAAAGTTGATATATTCAGGATCAGGGATGTTCTAAGGAATTTGCCTCCGAATTGCCATCCAATACTCTGTTGTGTGAAATTAGGCTTTTTGTTGAGGGGGTGTGAGCCCTTCTTAAGCAACCACCACAATCCTTGTCAGATTGAACTACAAACAGTCACTAAATCAATCTGTGCTTAACCCTTTGGTAGTTTGGCATAAAAACAGTTAGACTTAACTTGGAGGCAATGTGTAAAGTATTTATGCAGCAGACAAATAGTAACGAAGTAAAAGCACAACACAAGAAAAATCCCACACTAATTTAGAAAATAGAGTAAAATTTGACAAATCATTTGACACCAAGGCAACAAAAATGTAATCAGTGGAACTGGAGCTATGCAATTTCAAAGATTTAAGGTTAGTGCCTGAAAGCACAAAGTGCCACTTGCCGTTAACTGGTCACGCAAGACTTGGTGAAAATCACAAGTTCAAGCCAACCGCAATGGAGGGAGGGTTGGATACAGGGGCTAGGTTAATCCAGCTAAAAAGTTACCTTCTAATGTCGAACGTTAAAAGTTATGTTCTTGGTGGAAGATGCTGCTAGGAGCAGGGAGAGTGTCGCGGATAGTCATTACTATAGTGTAAAGATCCTGTCCGGTGCCTTGGACAGTCATTGCTAGAGATTCTCATTGGGGGGGTCACTGCGGGCTGGGGATACTGTGGTGCGAAGTGCAGATCTCACATTGCCAGTTGGCGCTGGTGGTTGCAGTAGCACAAAGAATCTGGTTCACCAGAGCTTTGCATTGACAGTTGGCGCGGGCAGCACAATCTTTGTGCTAACGGGCCGGTTCGTAGCCACAAAGAGCCCAAAACGTCAGGATTTTGCTTTTTTTAATCTAGGAGCAACTCAACTGTTGCCGCACCAAGGGTCCAAGACCTAGGAGGCACCTCTTGGAGATCAGAAGCTCATGCCTGCAGAGGCCAGCAGGACTTATGCAGGTCCATCTGTAGGTCTAGGCAGGTCCAATTGCAGAGCCCAGCAGGACTCATGCAGGCCTCTGGAAGTTTTTGCTCTGTAGCTCAGAACAGGAGTTCCATATGCTGCCCCTTTAGAGTCACTTCAGCCAGGGGATGAAGGATACATGTCCAGTCTTCCTTCTAAGATAAGGCAGGCCTCTGGCAGCAAGCAGTTCTTCTTTTGTAGTATCCACAGGTCCAGGAGGTACTCAAGAGTGGGTCTGAGGGTCCCATTTTTATACCTGGTGCCCCCTTTGAAATGGGAGTAGCTTCTTGTGTTTTCCACCCACGGAAGTGTTTGGAATGTCCTGCCTCCCTGCCCTGATCCCAGTCTGTCTGAGAGGCACTATAGGCTAGTGTGAAGTCCTTTGTGAGTGAGCTGAGCAGTGCCTTTTGAAGTGCAAGTGTGACAGCTGACAGCTACATCCCTCTCATCAATTCAGGATTGCCCATCCTGCCAACATCCAGAACTTTTGTTGTGATGCTGTCTGGGAGGAATACCTAAAGGCCAACTGTCAACTACACCTAATCATATGACCCAGAATACAGGCTGCAGGCACCAAATGGTTAGGACAAGAAAATTCCAACTAACTACAATTGGAATATACAGCATTGTGAATTTAAATCCAACTTTATCATTAAAGAAAGCTTTAAATTACAATTCCTCAGACGCCAGACGTGATATTCCTGATTGCTCACAAACAAAATGTATCGCTTATTAAATGTAATTTGGTAACCCAGTGTTATCCTATGTAAGAGGGAGGCCTTGCAATAGTGAAACACAAATTTGAGCATTTTTCACTACAAAGATGTAAAACTTAAAAGTTCATGTCCACCCTTTTAAATACAATGGACCCTGCCCTATGGGCTGTTTAGGGCCTAGACTAGGGGTGACTTATATGGATTCAAATGGAAGGTTTAGGCCTGGCAAAAGGTTTAAATGGCAATTTAAAACTGCACACACATGCTGCAATCGCAGACCAGAGACTTGTTTTAAAGGCCTACATCAGTGGACGGCACAATCAGTGCTGTAGGTCCAGTCAGGTAGTTAATGAGGGACTTATAAGTAAATTAAATGGGCCAATTGGGTGTAAAACACCTTTACCATGTTTAAAGTAGAGATAATAATAATTTTAGCACTGGTTAGCAGTGGTAAAGGGCACAGAGTCCTAAAAGGCAACACAAACAGGTTCAGTAACATGAGGGCTAGAGCCAAAAAGTTTGGGGGTGACCGAGCAGATAGGGCCAGCTCCAATAATTGTGTAATCGGTATTGGGCACATTTTATTTCCTGGTATCTTCTTATGATCTTCTGGATACCTTATGTGATCCTTCAGAGGTTTTACATTTTCTTAGCCAGGCCCAGCAGTTTGAACAGTGAGAAGCCAGTGGGCTGCAATCAACAATTTTAAAGGCTCTGGTTTAGATTCAGTTTTTCCTCTGATCTTCCACCTTTTAAAAAGGGGCTTCCCCATCAGATCAGTAATTTATTTCTCACTTCCTCTGTGGGGTCTGCACATAGCTTATAGGAAGTCCTCTTTGAATCGTTAATGACCAATCCCCTTCAATGCTTGACAGCTATAGTAGTTTCCTATTGGTTGTATGCTCAGGTCACTGTGAAGGTGAACTAAGGATATTGGCCAGGGTGTACACAGAATGCCATTGCTCTCAAGATCTCGTTTTACTTCCCCCCTCCCTCCTCCGTAGATGAGGGTAGACCGCACACTTTGGATATACAGCGGGCCCTATAGATATGTCCCTGATTGATTCATTGGGCGCTTTTTCGATCTTATATTCAGTCTCAAAGTGAAATTACTATTTCTGCCATAAATCATCGAACTAAATTGCACCACAGTTGGACAGTTGGTCTCCTTTGAGTGTTTGCCACAAAGCATAACTTTAGTGCATAGACAAACTGTAGATGAGCTTTGAAGTTAGCGCCTTATTTCCAGAGATACACATAACATGATACTAAAAATATCTGAATATTCAACATTAACTTCAGATAGTTGCAAAGAAGGCACCGTATACCAGATGGTCCTTCCTAGACAAAACATTTACTTTGTTCCTCTAAACTTTAGTTATTATGAAACTAAGTGAAAAAGTCTATTAGCGCTGATAACTTTTAAGTCCAGTACTTCATGAATAAAACTGTGGAAACATAGTCAAACCCCACAGTACATATTGGGTATATTTCTTCATTTCATCTGCCACTTTTTCATCTGTGAATTTACAAAGTTAGATTTAATTGCAGTCATGGGGACTCTGTTTTCAAACATCTAACATTGCTAGTGGCTGTACTTCAGGGAATTAACTTAAAGAGGCTTTGGGGATCTTTTTCAAAGATTCCCTGAAGCCTGAGTCATTCAATGAAACACACCCAACATAGTGCTATATAGACAGACGCAACAAGGAAGGGTTCTGGTTAGCGTGCAATAGGCGAAAGACGCTCTTTGTAAATATCCTTTTTGCTCTAGAATAACCTTCTTATTAAACTGTAAGTCTTCCATAAGTAATCCCTTTGTGCCAGCATCATCTTGCATGTTGAAGAACACCTTTTTAACCTATCGGAAGGACTCCCAGAAGTTGAAGTTCAAAAATGAAAATAGCACAGGTATATGTTTGGTAAGTTTTGTGGTTTTGTGGTTGTGCTATAACTAAACTTGAAGGTACCACAGATTGGAGAATATACTGGAATCTGGAAATAGACCAGACACAGAATTCTGAAAAATCCAACTGATCACAGGCTTGCAGCCTGAAAAAATAGTTGTAGGTCCACTCATAATCTGGATCTTTTGCGCACAGATACAATCTAAAACTGCAAGATTTTATTTTAGATGTTGGTTATCCCTTTGCCGATTCGGTCTACTAGGCTTAGATGTTTTCATGAATACTTAAAATTACAGTACGACAAAAGCAGTGAAGTATGCCTCACTCAATAAAAATTGGGACAGCTGAGCCGTAAAGAGTGCAATGTTTGCTCTAGCACAGTGGGATGCATCAGTGCAAGTGTACTCTGCATGTTTTGAAATGACAGAGTACATAGAACAGCTTTGCAAGCTTCCCTTGCATGCACTATAGGCAGACACAGATAAGAGCAAGTCAGCCTAACTTGCATACACAGCACGAGCAGTGCAGGCTTCTCTTACACGCAGAACGGTTACAGCATGGATCTAAGATCACACACAGAAAGGTACAGCACACAAGAAAGGGACAGCCCGGGCAGTAAAGGGTCAACCTGAGTAAGACAAACTCATTACTAACACAGCAAGGGCTTGATCGGAACAGACTTCCACTGATGTCTGGAACTGCAATGAAGGTTGTCACTGTACAGTGCACAGGTACAGCGTAGACAGAGGTGAAGGGGAGGTTGAAAAACTGGGGGGGAAACACGCTGGGTGCAAAATATGTGCACATCTTGTGTCCATGATTCAAATGCGAACTCCCCTTTGCAACTAAATCTGGATTATGCAGACACTCGGAATGGGCACGCACCAGAGGCTTGCTGAAATTGTCACACTGGGGCTGTTTTATGAACTAAGAAAAGCAAAGAGGCAAAGTGTATCATAAAGTGTTAATGTCAGTGTCCCATCTATCAAGGCCAGAGTGTACAGGTGTAAAGTTCACATTGTTCTAGCTTTACAATCACTGATCACCCCTTATATATATATTTGTCTCTGTATTACAAGGGTCCTTATACAACTGGATCTTAGACCACACTCCCTGTCTATCGCATGTGCTTTTCTTCTTTCTTGTTGTCTGTGGTAGGCTTCGCTACTACCCCCCCGTACCCCTCCCCACCCCCTATCTTGTATCTCAGCCCGGCCTGCTGCAGCTCGAGCTGCTGCTGTGGGATGGGCTGGGCAGTGTCTGGAGTCTTATCTTTTCACATGTCTTGGAAAGACCATTTTGCATATTTACATATCTTTGTAAACTAGTTAACAAGGGCAAGTTTTTTTTCTGGTTTCAGTACCCCGGGCCCCCACTCTGCCTATTCCTTATATTTGGATATTACTTTTACTGCCATAGTGTGAGGATGCATTTCCTGAAAAGAAATATAAAGTAATGTTGCTAAAAGAAAAATGCCAGCCATGTGTTGTTTAAAGAGCCTGCTAACGCCTCTCTTGACACTAAATAGGATTATAAATAAAATCGTATGTATTCATTTGTAATGTGACTTTTCTGTGTTTGTTCCCTTTAATTATCAGTCATGGATCATTCAGGCATCTCTACAACACAATTAAAAATGCTTTAAATATTATTTACTGTTCCAGGTATGCACAGATAAGTGCTGAAAATAGGCTTTAGGTGTCTGCTTATTTTTGTACTGTCTGGGACATCAATATGATGAGCTGGAAACCCTAATCACAAGACTGGAAGTTTGTTGCAGGGTGAGCACAATATTTATTTCCTCCACCATCGATCCCTGGGAACGCAAACTGGCCTTGGCTATTGAGTCGGACCGGCGGCAGAGGAGGGGGTGGGCGGGTGGAAACCACTGCAGCTGCTTTTGGTACAGGGGGCCGCTATTGCAGCACTGCTGCAAAACTAGCCCCCTGCACCAAAAATGGTACCCACCGGTCCAAAACCGGCCCCCACCGTTCCGGCCCACCGAGAAAACACCCGGTACCCACTACAGCTCGTCCAGCTATGTCCCTGAATAAAGCCATAATAGCAATAGTTTAACTGATATCTGAAACCCTACACCAGCCCTCAATAACATGCTGAGTTACTTCAAGTGTCTGGGAATGCACCGTGCATGTAGACAACTCACTCTTCATTCTCGCCCTTCACTTTCAAACCCACCCTGCAGTCACTCTGATCACCATGCACTCACACCATTCACCCGCTCACCCTGCACTCAAAGTGACCAACCATCACTTATGTCAGTCGCCATGAACTCACATTGTTCTCCTTCCACTTACCCTGCCGTCACATGAGCACACTGTTCACTCTGCACTCAAAGTGATCACTCTGCACTCACAATGCACTTGCACCGTTCACCCTGTACCTCACCTGCAGTCACACGAGCACACTACTCACCCTGCACTCATGGGACTCTTCACTCACCTGTCCCCCTCACTGCTCACTCTGCAATCTCACTCAAACAAGCCCATCACTAACCATACATCCATTCGTCCCACTCTGCACTTACATCCGCACCCAAATTCATATGCTCACCTAATTTACCCTGCAGTCACTCCTCTTACCCTACTCTCACACTGTCGCATCACTGATCGTGCACTCACATGGGCACTCCTGTCACCCAAACACAACAGCGCAGAGGGTTAATGTGCCTGCTGCAAAGAAAATGTACCATGCAGATCACAGAGCTAAATGTGAGTAAACTACGAGTAGCCCAATAAAAAAATGAAATGTTTGTCAGAAAGGTGCTATAGAGAGATGAGGTGCATTGTTGGTGATTTGTAGTGAGGGAATTAATGAAGGATGAAGAAATGGGGGAGGGGCACCAAAAAAACTGAGGCACCATGTGTGACCAGGGCCAGCCCTGGCTGGGAGTGCTAGCCCCCTCCCCCCCTGGAGTTCGGGTCTAGCTGTGCCCCTGGTCTGTGGCTACCTGTGTCATGTGTCTAATAGAGTGACACCAGTGCCGTTACCGACCCGATAAGCACGCCGATCCAGAGGCTCCATTTTAGAGGTCTGTGAAAATTGAATTGATAAGGGGCCCGCAATACTTGTTCGAGTCACGAACGGCCGAAATTTATCTGTAATGTCTAATCGACATCTGATTTTTATTTACAAATTCTGCACAATTTTATGAGATTTTAATAAAATCCAGATACCTGATAGAGAAGTAAGCATCTCTCACATCATCTGCCCTGACGTCAATCCTTCAGCAAAAACGACAGTACTCCATCTTGGGGTCTCCGCTTTTTATATAAAAAGGAATAAAGTAGCATACAGTGTATTTGACAAGGTGATTTGTGGCTACTCCTGACGAAGGCGCCCATAGAGCCGAAACGCGCGCCGAAGATTATAACTTTGCCACTTGAATGTTTTGATGTAATTTTTATAAGATAATGTATTGTCACAAAGATCAACAAAAACCTTTAAGTTGACTTTTTAGTTTAACATTTTTGGTATTTTCATGATTAAAAATACGTTTTATATATATATATATATATATGATCTCGAACTCATTTCTTGTATGACATTTGGTACATTGTATGTTTACATTGTCCTAGGAACTATGGGGCATATTATCAAGGTCCTGCGTTAAAATGATCGCCGCTTTATTGGCTGAAAACTGCCGCTAAAGCGGCGATAATGGGCTTGATAATATGCCCTTGAGAATTCCCATAGAAGCCCATGTTGACACCAGAACATGGGCTTCTATGGGAATTCTCTATGGTATATTATCAAGCCCATTATCGCCGGTTTAGCGGCAGTTTTCTGCCGATAAAGCGGCGATAAGTTTTACACCGGACCTTGATAATATGCCCCTTAATTTTCTATTGCTGTGGCTACCTGTGTCCAGAATGGTGGGCGGTCCTGCCCAATCAAATGATGATAATACTCAACAACCTGCCTATCCGAGATTCAGGCCTCGATGGCAAAGATGAAACATAGCTCAGTCTAATGAGGAACGCATTTCTCTGTGTCCCCTCTAAGCAAAAATGGCAAGAGAGCGCTTGATCGAAATAAACTGACACCAATCAGCAGTGCGAAATCCATCCGATTCAGAGATAAGTACTTGCTTCTTCCCCACCCACATATCAAAGCTGAAAAGCTGCCCATCCGTCTGCTGCTTGCCTTGCTCCTGATGCTGAAAAGCTGCCCTTCCTTCTGCTGCTTGCCTTGCTCCTGATGCTGGAAAGCTGCCCTTCCTTCTGCTGCTTGCCTTGCTCCTAATGCTGAAAAGCTGCCCTTCCGTCTGCTGCTTGCCTTGCTCCTGATGCTGAAAAGCTGCCCTTCCATCTGCTGCTTGCCTTGCTCCTGATGCTGAAAAGCTGCCCTTCCTTCTGCTGCTTGCCTTGCTCCTGATGCTGCAAAGCTGCCCTTCCTTCTGCTGCTTGCCTTGCTCCTGATGCTGAAAAGCTGCCCTTCCTTCTGCTGCTGCTTGCCTTGCTCCTGATGCTGAAAAGCTGCCCTTTCTTCTGCTGCTTGCCTTGCTTCTGATGCTGAAAAGCTGCCCTTCCTTCTGCTGCTTGCCTTGCTCCTGATGCTGAAAAGCTGCCCTTCCTATTAATGCTTGTCTTGCTCCCGATGCTGAAAAGCTGCCCTTCCGTCTGCTGCTTGCCTTGCTCCTGATGCTGAAAAGCTGCCCTTCCTTCTGCTGCTTGCCTTGCTCCTGATGGTGAAAAGCTGCCCTTCCTTCTAATGCTTGTCTTGCTCCTGATGCTGAAAAGCTGCCCTTCCTTCTGCTGCTTGCTGAAAAGCTGCCCTTCCTTCTGCTGCTTGCCTTGCTCCTGATGCTGAAAAGCTGCCCTTCCTTCTGTTGCTTGCCTTGCTCCTGATGCTGAAAAGCTGCCCTTCCATCTGCTGCTTGCCTTGCTCCTGATGCTGAAAAGCTGCCCTTCCTTCTGCTGCTTGCCTTGCTCCTGATGCTGAAAAAGCTGCCCTTCCGTCTGCTGCTTGCCTTGCTCCTGATGCTGAAAAGCTGCCCTTCCTTCTAATGCTTGCCTTGCTCCTGATGCTGAAAAGCTGCCCTTCCTTCTAATGCTTGTCTTGCTCCTGATGCTGAAAAGCTGCCCTTCCTTCTGCTGCTTGCTGAAAAGCTGCCCTTCCTTCTGCTGCTTGCCTTGCTCCTGATGCTGAAAAGCTGCCCTTCCTTCTGTTGCTTGCCTTGCTCCTGATGCTGAAAAGCTGCCCTTCCTTCTGCTCCTGATGCTGAAAAGCTGCCCTTCCTTCTGCTGCTTGCCTTGCTCCTGATGCTGGAAAGCTGCCCTTCCTTCTGCTGCTTGCCTTGCTCCTAATGCTGAAAAGCTGCCCTTCCGTCTGCTGCTTGCCTTGCTCCTGATGCTGAAAAGCTGCCCTTCCGTCTGCTGCTTGCCTTGCTCCTGATGCTGAAAATCTGCCCTTCCTTCTGCTGCTTGCCGTGCTCCTGATGCTGAAAAGCTGCCCTTTCTTCTTCTGCTGCTTGCCTTGCTCCTGATGGTGGAAAGCTGCCCTTCCGTCTGCTGCTTGCCTTGCTCCTGATGCTGAAAAGCTGCCCTTCCGTCTGCTGCTTGCCTTGCTCCTGATGCTGAAAAGCTGCCCTTCCGTCTGCTGCTTGCCTTGCTCCTGATGCTGAAAAGCTGCCCTTCCTTCTGCTGCTTGCCTTGCTCCTGATGCTGAAAAAGCTGCCCTTCCGTCTGCTGCTTGCCTTGCTCCTGATGCTGAAAAGCTGCCCTTCCTTCTGCTGCTTGCTGAAAAGCTGCCCTTCCGTCTGCTGCTTGCCTTGCTCCTGATGCTGAAAAGCTGCCCTTCCTTCTGCTGCTTGCCTTGCTCCTGATGCTGAAAAAGCTGCCCTTCCGTCTGCTGCTTGCCTTGCTCCTGATGCTGAAAAAGCTGCCCTTCCGTCTGCTGCTTGCCTTGCTCCTGATGCTGAAAAGCTGCCCTTCCTTCTGCTGCTTGCCTTGCTCCTGATGCTGGAAAGCTGCCCTTCGGTCTGCTGCTTGCCTTGCTCCTGATGCTTAAAAGCTGCCCTTCCTTCTGCTGCTTGCCTTGCTCCTGATGGTGAAAAGCTGCCCTTCCTTCTAATGCTTGTCTTGCTCCTGATGCTGAAAAGCTGCCCTTCCTTCTGCTGCTTGCTGAAAAGCTGCCCTTCCTTCTGCTGCTTGCCTTGCTCCTGATGCTGAAAAGCTGCCCTTCCTTCTGTTGCTTGCCTTGCTCCTGATGCTGAAAAGCTGCCCTTCCATCTGCTGCTTGCCTTGCTCCTGATGCTGAAAAGCTGCCCTTCCTTCTGCTGCTTGCCTTGCTCCTGATGCTGAAAAAGCTGCCCTTCCGTCTGCTGCTTGCCTTGCTCCTGATGCTGAAAAGCTGCCCTTCCTTCTGCTGCTTGCCTTGCTCCTGATGCTGAAAAAGCTGCCCTTCCGTCTGCTGCTTGCCTTGCTCCTGATGCTGAAAAGCTGCCCTTCCTTCTGCTGCTTGCCTTGCTCCTGATGGTGAAAAGCTGCCCTTCCTTCTAATGCTTGCCTTGCTCCTGATGCTGAAAAGCTGCCCTTCCTTCTGCTCCTGATGCTGAAAAGCTGCCCTTCCTTCTGCTGCTTGCCTTGCTCCTGATGCTGAAAATCTGCCCTTCCGTCTGCTGCTTGCCTTGCTCCTGATGCTGAAAAGCTGCCCTTCCGTCTGCTGCTTGCCTTGCTCCTGATGCTGAAAATCTGCCCTTCCTTCTGCTGCTTGCCGTGCTCCTGATGCTGAAAAGCTGCCCTTTCTTCTTCTGCTGCTTGCCTTGCTCCTGATGGTGGAAAGCTGCCCTTCCGTCTGCTGCTTGCCTTGCTCCTGATGCTGAAAAGCTGCCCTTCCGTCTGCTGCTTGCCTTGCTCCTGATGCTGAAAAGCTGCCCTTCCGTCTGCTGCTTGCCTTGCTCCTGATGCTGAAAAGCTGCCCTTCCTTCTGCTGCTTGCCTTGCTCCTGATGCTGAAAAGCTGCCCTTCCTTCTAATGCTTGTCTTGCTCCTGATGCTGAAAAGCTGCCCTTCGGTCTGCTGCTTGCCTTGCTCCGGATGCTGAAAAGCTGCCCTTCCTTTTGCTGCTTGCTTTGCTCCTGATGCTGAAAAACTGACCCCGTAGCGTCTGTTTTTGCCACCTTGAAATGGCTGCCACTGGAACCAAGAAGCACTTACAGCCCAGCTTGCGTAATGTATGAAACGCTACACATGAACAACCTCCGCTATCTGCTGCAAAATGGTGGCATGAGGTATCCAAGAGGTAAACCCTCTTCAGTGAATATAATGTATAGTTATTTGTGCCTTGTTTGCACCTAAGTGCTGTCTGCTCTAACCCAATCTACTCTACGTTACCCTTGAGGTAAGCATGGTGGCTCACACCCTTGACATGTCTCACAAACATTGCTCCTCTGTTCTGTTTACACTATATTCTCACTCTTTTACTTTGAGGATGCTTTGTAAAGCACTCTAACTCCTCGGGTACTTAATACAGTGTGAGATGGCTTGCACTGCAAGTACAACAAATGCAATCATTCTAAAGTTTGCTAATGCCTCTGCCTTGTCTAGGCTAAAGATAGCCTTCAATTAACGCTCTCTGATCCACATTTGCTTGAGGAAAGGCGCTACGAAGCAGCCACTAAGATGAGTGTTTGGGACTGTGTTGCCCTTCCTAACCTCAGGTAAGTTGCCTGTTGTCAGACTGACTTTTACTCAGTCGTGCTTAATGGTGGCTTCTCACAGGCTCCTATGTACGGCACTGTTTGTAGTAACCTCACACATACATAGGTTTCTAGTCCTCTGTTTTATTGTGACAACCTCATGGATTCTGGATGCTGTACTCTTGGCTTGCTTTCATTCACCTAAATAAACGAATACATATGACAACAAGGTAAAAAGGTAAAAGCAAAGGGTTGAAAGTAGTGTCTGTGATGGCATGGAGCAAGGTGACCACTCTGGTATGATGGTCTGCGACAAGGATATGACAAGGGCTTCCTTCATGCAGCGCACAAAGCCACCGAAAGCTTCCCGGTTCACACGGTTCAGTCCAAGCCCATCCTGTGAAGAAATGTCAACAGCACTAGGAAGCAGCAGTGCAGCCTTCCTGGCAGAGGACGGTGCAGTCGTAAGTGTCCTCACACATGCAGTTGGTTCATCATGGGAGCAGCGGTGCAGCCTTCCTGACAGGACAGTGCAGTCGTAAGTGTCCTCACACATGCAGTGGGTTCATCATGGGATGCAGAGGTGCAGCCTTCCTGACAGAGGGCGGTAAGCCACAAGCAGGTGCAGTCGTAAGTGTCCTCACACATGCAGTGGGTTCATCATGGGAGCAGCGGTGCAGCCTTCCTAACAGAGGATCGGTAAGCTACGAGCAGGTGCAGTCGTAAGTGTCCTCACACATGCAGTGGGTTCATCATGGGAGCAGCGGTGCAGCCTTCCTAACAGAGGAGAGTGCAGTCGTAAGTGTCCTCACACATACAGTGGATTCATCATGGGATGAAGTGGTGCAGCCTCCTGACAGAGGATGGTAAGCCCTGAGCAGGTAAAGTCGTAAGTGTCCTCACACATGCAGTGGGTTCATCATGGGAGCAGCGGTGCAGCCTTCCTAACAGAGGATAGTGCAGTCGTAAGTGTCCTCACACATGCAGTGGATTCATCATGGGATGAAGCAGTACAGCCTCCTGACAGAGGATGGTAAGCCATGAGGAGGTGCAGTCGTAAGTGTCCTCACACATGCAGTTGGTTCATCGTGGGAGCAGCGGTGCAGCCTTCCTGACACAGGATCGTTAAGCCACGAGCAGGTGCAGTCGTAAGCGTCCTTACACATGTAGTGGGTCCATCATGGGATGCAGCAGTGCAGCCTTCCTGACATAGGATCGGTAAGCCACGAGCAGGTGCAGTCGTAAGCGTCCTTACACATGTAGTGGGTCCATCACGGGATGCAGAGGTGCAGCCATCCAGGCAGAAGATGGTAAGCCATGAGAAGGTGCAGTCGTAAGTGTCCTTACACATGTAGTGGGTCCATCATGGGAGCAGCGGTGCAGCCTTCCTAACAGAGGACAGTGCAGTCGTAAGTGTCCTCACACATACAGTGGATTCATCATGGGATGAAGTGGTGCAGCCTCCTGACAGAGAACGGTAAGCCCTGAGCAGGTGCAGTCGTAAGTGTCCTCACACATGCAGTGTGTTCATCATGGGAGCAGCGGTGCAGCCTTCCTGACAAAGGATGGTAAGCCACAAGCAGGTGCAGTCATAAGCGTCCTCACACATGCAGGCGGTTCATCATGGGAGCAGCGGTGCAGCCTTCCTGACACAGGATCGGTAAGCCATGAGCAGGGGCAGTCTTAAGTGTCCTCACACATGCAGTGGATTCATCATGGGATTAAGCAGTACAGCCTCCTGACAGAGGACGGTAAGCCATGAGGAGGTGCAGTCGTAAGTGTCCTCACACATGCAGTTGGTTCATCATGGGAGCAGCGGTGCAGTCTTCCTGACACAGGATCGGTAAGCCACGAGCAGGTAAAGTCGTAAGTGTCCTCACACATGTAGTGGGTTCATCATGGGATGCCGCAGTACAGCCTTCCTGACAGAGGGCGGTAAGCCACAAGCAGGTGCAGTCGTAAGTGTCCACACACATGCAGTGGATTCATCATGGGATGAAGTGGTGCAGCCTTCCTAACAGAGGACGGTAAGCCACAAGCAGGTGCAGTCATAAGTGTCCTCACACATGCAGTGGGTCTATCATGGGATGCAGCGATGCAGCCTTCCTTTATAACGGACCTGTAAGGCATAGACTGCAGCAGGACATCAGTTCCGGATTACAATATATTCAAAGTAGGCACCTGCCTTTGGGGCCCACTCCTTTTAGGGGCCTCATGACAACAGATCGAAAAAATAATATTGATTTCGAACATAGACTCACATCGGGATACTATTGGTCTTCCCAAAGGGTTATTTAATGTTTTGTGAATCTTGGGAACAAAGTATATTGTTGGCATTATCGGATATATATATATATATATTCACTGAAAAAACCATAGGTTTCACACATGTTATAGTTAGCGGAAATTTTACTGATAAAAAACCAATGAAATTGCCCCGTTATAGTTAGTGCTGGCAACTATAACTCACGCGACCGCAATCCTCTGCTGATGCTAATACTGTATTTAGACACTTATTTGCCCATGTCTTCTTCCATACATTTTTAGCTATACATATATTACAAATATTTTTTTTTCATAAAGACACATATGTCATCAGCAGAAGATTGCGGTCGCGTGAGTTATAGTTGCCAGCACTAACTATAACGGGGCAATTTCATTGGTTTTTTATCAGTAAAATTTCCGCTAACTATAACATGTGTGAAACCTATGGTTTTTTCAGTGAATTTGCAAGGTTTTTTAAATGCTAATTCCTAACTATAACGTGTGTGAAACCTATGGTTTTTTCAGTGAATTTGTACGGTTTTTTAAATGCTAAGTTACTTTACGCCATTCGTGGCGTGCGCGCCCACTTAACGCAGTTCGTTCCGTGCGCGCACAGTGAGCACGCGGTGCGCTTCGCGCACCGCGCACCCACTTTACGCAGTTAGTGCCGTGCCCACGTTACGCTAGATGGGCCATGTACGCACGATGCGCTTCGCGCACCGTGCGCACATGGAGGACATATTATGCGCTTCCTTGTGATCGGTAATCTGTTGAATTTTTTTTGGGAATTTCTGTGCTCTAATAAGCCATGCACAAATGGTGGCCTGCGGCCAACATTTGCACACGGGGTGGAGAAAGTGTGGATTTTTTTTTTTTTATTTTTTAACCGTACGCGTACGGTAAGCGTACGGTAAGCGTAATCGGCGAAATTGCAGAAAAAAAAATAAAACCTTTTTTGCTCTTGGGGGATGTTTGGAGGCTCCCTCAACATGACTATGTGGGAGGGAGTTGTCAAAACAGCCCCGTAACATGTTTTTGGCCATCAGGTTTGATAAACAACACTCAGTGCGAGAGACAAAATGGCGGACGCCGCTTCCTGGTTTCGGCCGATTCGAATGTTTACTAAGATCTAAGAGCCAATCAGAATCGCGCTCGCGCACGCCACCGTACGCTTACGGTAAGCGTACGGTAAGCGTACCGTAAGCGGGCTCAGATATATATATTGATTTAAAGGCTATTTTCTCAGAATCTACTGAACAGATTTACACCAAACCTACAAAAGGCACTTCCTTGACCTAGGGACTACCTCTCTGCCAAATTTCTAGTAATTCTGTTCAGCCGTTCGGGCTGTAGCTCGTTCTAAAGGTCCTATGGAAAAATGCATGGGAAAAACGCGTTTTGGGACCCCCCTTTTATCTCAGCCCCCGCTTGACGAATCCCCCCGAGACTTTCAGGGTAGGAGCGGAGCGTAGCGCCCCACCTATTTTGAGAAATTCGCGAGGATTCGTCGACCGGCGCCAAAGTTATTCAAAATAGAATGTTGAGGTTTTCCTATGGAAAAGGGGTCCTAACTATAACTACCTACTGGCGACCGCCAGTAGGTAATATATATATGTATAAAATAAAATGTTTTTAAATATGACTCTCATACACACAAAAAGTCAGATTTAAAAAAATTTGGTGCATTGCCCCGAATGCTGGTTTGCGATGGACAAATAAATGTGTGTGGCAAGGTGCACTGTCTGTGTGTTTTCTGTGTTGCATCTTGGCACATTCAACAGCTATGGTTGTGGGGCTCACGGGGGCCCAGGACAAATAAAGCTGGGGTGGGGATCCCAAATGGCTCCACTCTTATGATGCCACTGCTCCCTGACCTACTAAATTACCCTAACCAAAAATCGGCTAAAGCTACACTCAACTTGCAGACACCTTACATCAGAGGTCTTCAAACATTTGGATGCCGAGACCCCCCTGCCAAACTTTTCAGATGTAAGGACCCCCGCCTGACAAAAATCTCTAGAACTTTGTACTCCTCAACATAAACGCCCCAAGTTTGCACGGCAAATCATTTTTATGGAGGGGAAATATTAAACAGTGTTTGGCAAGTCAAAGGTGTGTGGGTGACTGGTCACATGCTAACTACACAGAAATCAACAGTAATAGCAGTCCACCAGACCATAAAACAGGTCAGCAAGCAGCCAATAAAAAGCCTACACACTGAGCTGTCTGGCCACCTCTTTGGGCACTGCCAGACGCCCCTATAGGCAGGGCTACTGGAATTCTGCGGCAGAAAAAGGACCAATTTATGCCGCAGTTTCAAACTTGTAAAGGCTGAGCTATATGGGTATTTTGCAAGGTATGGGACACTGCATGCATTTGTGCTTGCTGCAGACAACATTTGTGGTCATAGCACAGAAATCAATAGTAAAAATAGTCCACCAGACCATAAAACACGCAAGCAAGCCGCAAAACAAAAAAGCCCACACACACTGACCTGACTGACCCTTTGGGCACTGCCAGCCTGCCCTAAGGGCAGTGCTACTGGAATTATGAGGCAGGGGAGGACCAAATTATGCAGCAGGGTTGATTAAGTTGTGTGGTAAAAAAATGGAAATGATGATATGTGATGTGGTATTGACATATTTTACACGTGGTACCACTGGGCAAAGATTTCACCTCATCAGTAACAGTTTATAACTAGCGCTCCCGGTTTTATGGTATTTATTTTTTTGACATTTCCATCTGCATTTATCCATATTTATTATGGGTTTTGTGAAAAAAATAAAGCTGAAACGGGTATATTTCCACATTTATTTAACCAATAAATATGCAGTCATGCTTCAGTGCCCACCAGGTTTTAGTGATATGAACACCTGCGGAAGATAAAGCAATGCACTTATATGAACATATGTATATTTCAGTATCAGCCTTGTGCAAAGCTACTGCTGTTTAAGCCTCTTTACTAAAATTCCTTGCTTTTTAACTTTCTTACCTATCAATTCACACAGTTATTGGCCTGGCAGTCATTGCAAACTGTATTTAGAATCACTCAAAAAAGCACCAAATTTCTGTTTTTATCCACATTTAAAAATAAATACAGACAAGAAACAAATGGTTTTCTGTCTGTATTTATCTGTAAATATCAGTAAAAACGGAAAACAGGGACCCTTATTTATAACCAATATACAGCAATAAACAACAGAAAAACATCTAATCATCCTTGGTAAAGGGCCTTTTACTCAGCAGTGCCACCACATTAGAAGCTCACCTGGCCCTGGCAGAGAGCAGCGGAGGTCCCTTAAAACCCGGGTGGTCTTATGCAGAGTTAAGTAGTTCACCCACACCTCTTTCCTCCCACCCCCTCACTTCTATCCCTCACCCCTCTATCAACCCCAGATCCCTCTCTTCCCTTTGTAGGCCATTTTCTTTCACCCCTTTTTACAACTTCTGAACTCTCCCCATTAAACCTCTCACTTCACCTTTAATCACCTCTCGCTGTTCTGTCTTTTTAATCCCCTCATCTCTAACAGTCTATCTCATTTATCTCATGGCCTTGCCGGCCCGTCTCCTCTCTCAACGCTCAGCACTTCTCATCATCTCAAGTCTCTCCCTTCAAATGTCTGTCTTATCTATTTGTATCTTACACTTCTCCAGTACACCCCATTCATCGTTCTTATCTCCCCTTTGTTCTTGCACACCTTCTTGAAACAACGTCCCACTTTTCTGTCACCTCAGCACCCAGTCCAGTACTCCCTCTATTCCCCTATCGCTGCTCTCCCTCACCCATTTCACCCCAAATTCTCTTTTTACCTCACAGATCACCTCTTGGCTATCTTCCTTCACCCATTAATAGTAGCCCTCCTCTCTGCCTTCACCTTCCTCTCACACTCACCTCTCCCCTTGCGTTTCCGCACTTCCTTCGCCACTTCCCATCTCTCCTCATTTCTGACCTCTTAAATCGAATTTACTGACTCCCTTGCTGCCCTCCTCACCTCTCTCTGCTGTCTCCTCTCATCCCGTCTCCTCTCACCCTCACCTCATCTCAACTCTCTCATCCTCCCCTCTCACCCCTCCCACTCTTCCACATCTCTCACCTTGCCTCTCCTCACTTCTCTCCCATCATCCATCCCTTCTCTCCCGTCCCCTCCCACACCCGCATCCCTCCTCTCACCACTGGCTCCACACATCTCTCCTTGCCTTTCAATCGGCCTCGCATACCTCCAGCTCCCATCCCATATCTCTGTCAGTTAAAGTATGTTTGCACTGTCTCTCAATACCTAATACTAACACACAGACAGTGCCTTGTGGTTCCAGGCTTTTCCCCTTCATCTCTTCAGTGTTATGCCCCCTCCAAGCCCCCCACCTCACCCAGCCCCCACCAAGCACTCTACCCTTTTGTCAACTGCATGATGGCAGTGACATTTCTAAGGGGGAAAGAGCACCTGCAGCCTGCACCACAGCGGCACTGTCCTGCCTCGGGGAGAAAGTAAAAGGCACACCCCTAGCCCCCCGAGAGCTTGGGTCCAAGTGCACACTACATGTGACGCCTCTGGTTGGATTCTCCTTATTTCATGTGTTGAATACTCAATGAAAATAACACATGATTGAGGTTTGTTAAGAATGGCTAGTTTTGTCTTACAAAAACCTTTTTGTTTGCAAAGATTGTTCTTTCCGGTGGTGCAGGTGGGAATGTGACTTCCTCCCTAGGGAACTTTAAAGCACAGATGGAAGTTTCAAATTTAAAAGAATGTAGGACAACTTTGCAATAAAAGTAGAATAAAAGATTTCAGTAAGAGAAACTCGTGCTATTTACCAAATGTAACTGGCTTGGTAGATTCCACAAGGACAGTGAATAGAAGGGTTTTAAGGTGTGTGCGCAGTAGTCGGGAAGAACTGAGGTGATTGGGGTAATTGATAACACGGAAGTGTGAGCTACACGGGGATTTTCATTTGCACATAGTCAGTGTATTTACCTCTTGGGTCTGGTCCTTAACTTTTGTTAAGAATGGCTAGTTTTGTCTTTAAAGAAACCATTTTAGTTTAAAAAGATTGGGGGATATTATCAAGACAGGCGATAAAATTATCGTTGTTTTAGCTGCAGAAAACTGCCGCTACAACGGCGATAATGGGCTTGATAATATGCTCTATGGAATTTCAATTGAAGCCCATGTTAAATGTCCTTCACATCTAACATGGGCTTCAACTGGAATTCCATACAGCATATTATCAAGCCCATTATAGCCGGTTTAGCGGCAGTTTTCTGCCGCTAAAGCTGCGACAATTTTATCGCCTGTCTTGATAATATGCCCCATTGTTCCTTACCTTGGCGCAGGCGAGAGTGTGATTGCCTCCCCCCCTCTCCCCGCCCCTCACCACCCCCGAGCCCGGGATAGCCTATGTGGACTTTCCTCAAGCCAGTCGGACAAACAGAGGTCTGAGAACGGCTACAGCTAACAACGAGGGCAGAGCAGAGGAATCCCAAATACAGCAGTGGGGAAATTGCGGGCGTGAAAATAAAAGAGTGTTTTAGATTCCAGTTCCAGGCAGAAGTGCACGACCCCCATTTTATGAATCCAGGGCCTGCCTGGGAGTCACGCCCCACAGATTGAAGATCCCTGCCTTACATGGACCAATGAGAAAGTACAGGAGGGGGGGGGAATAACTGGACACCAGAATAAGCCCTCGCATAATGTCCAAAGGAGCCCCACACCGCAGGACTCTCCGATTGGAATGGGGCTGTGCGGGCATGGGAAGGTAATGCCAGCCTATGTGGATGTGGAGCCATCTTCTACCCTACAAACCACCGGGAAACAGTGGCCTTATTCAGGTTTAGTTGGACTAACTCTCTAGAAAAACTGATCTGTAAAAGCTAAACTCTTGAATGTAAATGTGGGTCCCCTGCTCTTGTAAGGCAAACTGTTTTCTAGCACCCAGGTCTTGGTGTAAGTGGGTAGACCAATCCAGGTTCTTGCTTTGCATTTTTTTACAGCCTTGTTGTGAGAAGTTGGCCTGGTATATGTTGCTCACTAATTCTAGTGATCGCCTTGTACCATGCCAAACAACCCTTATGGTGGTGGTTGAAGTCAACCTTGATAGACCAGCTATCCTAGTGGTAGCGTGGACAGTGCAGTCTGCAGGCTAAACTCTTGAGGGCAAGTGAAGCCAGCTGTTTTACCATATGTAACCCCCTTGAATACCAAATGAAAGGACACCACACAGATATATATTGAAAATATATATGTATACTAAAATAGTGGTATAAGAACCACAAATAGAAAGGAACGAAGGCCTAGGGCCTTGGGAATCGCTGGGATGACAAGGAGCTAACTGTAGTTAGTGACCAGGAGGCCCACAGGATGCGTGTGCAGTGTTAAAAGTTACTCGCGTGCACATATTGATTTCAATGGGTGCGTAAAAGTCACAAAGTTAAAGAAAAAGGAGTCTTCCGGATGGACCAGAACCTAACAACTTGAAACCTAGACACTAGAGATGTTTCTCTACCCAGGAGCACCGGAGTGCCAGCATTACCTCACCCACAGGAAGCGGGTGCATAGGGGTCAAAGTGCGTCGGGTTTCGTCGTGCAGGTCTATGGAGCCTGAAGATGAAGATGCTGCAGGCGGCCAGGCAGGAAGAGTTCTGGTGGATCCAAGGATGGATCTGAGGAGTAGGCGACCTGCAAGCAGAGGGGACAATGTTCACAGTCACTAGCCAGTGACGGGCGTGGCACCAGGAAGGAACCAGGCGATGTCGGGTGCCAACAGGTGAAGAAAGGAAGCTTGTCTCTGCAGCCATGTGAAAGTGAAGAGGTCGACGACGTCCAGGAGTCACTCACGAGCTGTCCCATGAAGGCTCTAGCTGATGGCGGTGTCGGCTTCTTGATCGGAGCAAACAGGCCTTGGCTAATGCAAGCCACGCAGGAATCGAGGAAAGCTTGGTGCTCTGGCCAGCAAGGTCAGAGGGGCTGCTCCTTTTCACAGGAGCAAGGGCCAGTCTGGAGCAACCAGACCAGCAGTGTTAGTTGTAGTTTTCGTCGCCAAGATGGCCACTAGCCAATGGGCCAGTAACCGGGATGGCGCGTCGAGTTGCAAAAAGCAAAAGGGCCCCACGCAGATCTCGTGGATGCTGGAGGGCTGGTCTTTGGTGCCAATGCTGCTGGGTGTTGGGGCTTCTCAGGGCCCAAAGCACAGCATTGAGGATGCCTCAGGTGCTGCGCAGTCAGCTTGTCGTGGACGTTCCAAGATGGCCGGTCCCACGTCTCTCGGTGCCTCCACGGGTCTCTTTTTTGCAGGGACTGTGGATCTGGCTCAGAGATGTCTGGGAGTCTGGGTCTTGTCGGGCTCTGGGCTCGGTCTCCGGCGGGAGGCGGCGGCAAAGCAGTCGTTGAGTTGCTGGATGGTGCCTGTATTCACAGGGTGGTCACTCCTTGGCCACAAGGGAGATTCTCTTCAGTCTTCTGTGCAGCAGAACGTCGAAGTCCAGTAGTTCTTCTTATTAAAGTCGAGTTTCAGGATGATCTGAAGTCTTGGGACACAGCTCCTACTCTTATTCCAAATCTAGGGGCCGGATTACCTGCTAGGTCCCTCCTCTGGGTGGGACCAGGAAGGGGGGCGGTTACACCCCCTTTCCTTTGTCCAGTTTCGCGCCAGGACTGGGGCTGGAGAGCCCCAGCTCCGGTTTGAACTGGCATATGCACAGGGACACCCTGTGTGCCCCAGGCATGTCTCAATCTATTCAGCCCTCCCTAACCCACTACACAAAACCCTGTCTGGGGTGGTGCAAGCACCTCCCCTGACAGGAAACCCTTTGTCCACACCTCCCAAGCTGGAAGGACTCCCAGCAGCAGGAGGGCAGACTTGTGTCTGTGGTGGCAGCATCCATTTTGTGATGCTGAGGCTCTGTCTAACTTCACCCGGGTTTCAGGTTAGGTACATGTCGTGTCCCTCTAGAAGGGTGGAATGCTACCCCCGTCGCCAGAATTGGCGAGGGAGTAGTATTCCAAATCGTATGACACCTTACTCAACATGTTTTGATAAAGCCAAACCAGAGTTAGCATTTGACCGCGAGGTACATAATGCACTTAAGAGTATATGGTATGGCAATATCATGAAACAGCTAATGGACGTTGTTCCGAAAGCTGCAGACAGGCTCAGCTCATGCCAGAGCACCATCTCACATGAAACCAAGCACTCTGCCTCCAGGATTGTTAAGGCCTGTCATAGGAGTGACTGATAGGTTACCATGTGTCCATATATGTTAGATATAGATATACTATATCTAAGTAAGAGGTGGTTACACCAACTTACCCCGGCTGAGTGATCAGCCAGTTGTGTCAAATAGTGAGGCCAGGCTAGGGGTGGCATAATACATGCTGCAGCCCCTGGTAGGCCTTGGATACACCTATGCCCTGGGTACCTGGGGTACACTGTTACAGGGTCCAATAAGGTGAACCAGTTCCAATTGGTAATGCACCTAGCGTGCATTGGCATTAATTTAGGGAGAGAGCAGCAGGGCTGTGGGTCTGATTAGCAGGCCCACAGCCACACTAAGTCATAAAACCAGTGAAGCAAAAAGCAAACATTTGGGGTGACCATAGGATAGCAGACCCTACTCTCCTACACAACCCCCCCCCCAAACGCAGGGACATTAGACTAGCCTTGACCAGTTGTGTCTTCATGTTCTAAGTGGAAGTACCGGGAGAGACCATCTGCATTACCATGGTCAGTCCCTGGGCGGTGCTCCACTGTAAAGTCCATCCCCTGTAGGGAAATGGACCACCTGAGTAGTTTGGGGTTTTCACCCTTCATCTGATTTAGCCATAAGAGGGGCTTATGGTCAGTCTGAATCTTGAAGTGAGTTCCAAACAAGTATGGTCTCAACTTCTTCAGGGCCCACACCACAGCAAAGGCCTCCCTCTCAATAGCTGACCAACGTTTCTCTCTAGGGGTTAGCCTTCTGCTAATAAAAGCAATGGGCTGGTCTTGACCATCTACATTAAGTTGTGAAAGCACAGCTCCCACCCCCAACTCAGAAGCATCTGTTTGGACAATAAACTCTTTGGAGTAGTCAGGACTCTTCTGGATAGGTGCAGAGCACATTGTCCTCTTTAGGTCATCAAATGCCTTTTGACAGTTTACTGTCCACTGAAACTTTTTGGGCATCTTCTTGGATGTCAGATC
This sequence comes from Triturus cristatus, assembly GCF_964204655.1. Lineage (NCBI taxonomy): Eukaryota > Metazoa > Chordata > Amphibia > Caudata > Salamandridae > Triturus > Triturus cristatus. The sequence goes on along the minus strand of NC_140595.1, from coordinate 165,962,281 downwards.
ATTAAGAGGAGTCACTATGGACCCATAGTTCTTAACAAACTTCCTGTAGTACCCAGTCAGGCCCAAGAAAGCTCTGACCTGAGTCTGGGTAGTTGGAGGGGACCAGTCCTTGATGTTCTGGATCTTACTCTCCAGTGGTTGAACCTGGCCTCCACCTACAAGGTGGCCCAAGTATACAACTTTACTCTGCCCTATCTGGCACTTAGTAGCCTTGATAGTGAGGCCTGCCTTTTGCAGGGCCTCTAGTACTTTTGTCAGGTGGATCAGGTGATCCTCCCAGGTGGAGCTAAAGACAGCAATATCATCTAGATATGCTGCACAGAAGTCATCCAACCCAGTGAGGACTTGGTTCACCAACCTTTGAAAAGTGGCAGGTGCATTCTTCAGACCAAAGGGCATCACCACAAATTGGTAATGACCTCCTGGGGTTGGGAATGCTGTTTTGGCCTTAGACTCCTCAGCTAACCCGATTTGCCAATAGCCAGCTGTCAAATCGAATTTGCTCAAAAACTTGGCAGAAGCCAGTCTATCTATGAGCTCATCTGCCCTTGGAATTGGGTGGGCATCTGTCCTGGTGACAGCATTGAGTCCACTATAATCCACACAGAACCTCATTTCTCTCTTTCCATCTTGTGTGTGAGGTTTGGGGACCAGAACCACTGGGCTAGCCCAGGGGCTCTCTGAAGGCTCAATGACACCTAACTCCAGCATTTTCTGCACCTCAGTCTTTATACAGTCCCTGACATGGTCAGGTTGCCTGTAAATCTTGTTTTTCACAGGACGACTGTCACCAGTGTCCACCACATGGGTACACCAGTTAGTCTGACTGGGTGTCAAGGAGAACATATGTCTATATGACTGTAAAACTTGTCTGCAGTCATTTTGCTGATGTTCAGTGAGGCTGCCCCCTAAGGCCACACCATCAACTGAGCTAACCTCAGGGTTCTGAGACAACAGGTCTGGGAGAGGGTCACTCTCTTCCTCCTGCCCCTCATCTGTAGCCATGAGCAAGCCCATGTCTGCCCTGTCAACATATGCCTTGAGTCTGTTGACATGGAGCACCCGGTGGGGGCTCCTGGGAGTTCCTAGGTCCACCAAGTAGGTAACCTCCCCCTTCTTTTCAACAATTGTATGGGGTCCAGACCATTTGTCTTGGGGTGCTGCTGGGGCCACTGGCTCCAACACCCATACCTTCTGTCCTGGCTGGGACTCAGTCAAAACAGCCTTTTGGTCATGCCAAGCTTTCTGTAATTCTTGGCTTGCCTCCAGGTTTTTAGATGCCTTCTCCATGTACTCAGCCATCCGGGAGCGGAGACCAAGTACATAGTCCACTATGTCTTGCTTAGGCTTTTTGAGAGGTAACTCCAATCCTTCCCTCACCAGACATAGGGGTCCTCTTACAGGGTGCCCAAATAACAATTCAAAGGGGCTGTAGCCAACTCCTTTTTGTGGAACCTCTCTGTAAGCAAACAGAAGGCAGGGTAGAAGGATGTCCCATCTTCGCCTGAGCTTTTCAGGTAATCCTTTGATCATACCCTTTAGGGTCTTGTTGAATCTCTCAACAAGCCCATTGCATTGTGGATGGTAAGGAGTGGTGAACTTGTAGTTGACACCACATTCCTTCCACATAGCTGTCAAGTATCCTGACATGAAGTTGGCACCTCTGTCAGATACTACCTCCTTTGGAAACCCCACCCTGGAGAAAACTCCAAGTAAGGCCCTGGCCACAACAGGAGCTGTTGTGGTCCTAAGGGGAATTGCCTCTGGATACCTGGTGGCATGATCCACTACCACCAGTATAAATCTGTGCCCAGATGCAGTGGGGGGATCCATGGGACCCACAATATCAATCCCCACTCTTTCAAAGGGAACCCCCACCACAGGTAGTGGTATTAGGGGGGCCTTTGTTGTGCCACCTGATTTGCCACTGGCTTGGCAGGTTACACAGGAGCGACAAAACTCCTTGGTATCTTCATGCATGTGAGGCCAGTGAAAGTGAAGGACAAGCCTGTCCCAAGTCTTGTTCTGGCCTAAGTGTCCTGCTAAAGGAATATCATGGGCCAAGGTAAGAAGGAAGCCCCTAAATTGCAGAGGTATAACCATCCTCCTGGTGGCACCAGGTTTTGGGTCTCTAGCCTCTGAATAAAGGAGCCCATCATCCCAATATACTTTATGGGTACCTTGAGCATTCACAGCAGCCTGCTGTCTGAGGGGTTCAAGGGAAGAACAGTCTAACTGAGTCTGCCTTAAGTCAGCCCTAGAAGGTCCCCCTGCCCCCAGAAACTCAACCTGGTCAGGTTCAAGCTCTTCAGGGACAGTTCCTTCAGGGGTCTCAAAATCAGTTTCCTGAGAAGACTGATCTTCACTTTCAGGCAGGAGGGAAGGCACAGCCTTGACCCTTCTGTTCTTCTTCTTGGTAGGTGCTAGGTCCATTGTTCCAAGCTCCAAGACCTGAGGTTCAGTGAGGCACTTTTTGGCCTGTGACCTGGTCACAGCAAGGACATGTGATGAAATCCCTAACATCTCTGCATGAGTCCTGTACTCCACTTCTGACCATAGAGAGGATTCTAGGTCATTGCCCAACAGACATTCAACTGGGAGGTCTGCACTTACCACAACCTTTTTGAGGCCAGTTACCCCTCCCCAGGAGAAATTAACAATTGCCACACTATGTGTAGTAGAGACATTGCTGGCGTTGGTCACTAGGTAATTATCACCTAGTATTATCTGTCCAGGGTCCACAAAGCCAGGTGTCACCATGGTGACACTGGCACAAGTGTCCCTGTATGCTTGAGCCACTTTATTGTTTATTAGAGGTGTCTGTCTGTACTTGCCTAGATTACTAGGACTCACAGTAGTGGACAAATCCATGTCCACCTCACAAATCAGAACAGCCTGTGTAGGAGTTCTGACTAGGCCAGAATCTCCTTCAGTACCCAAGGTTAACCCCACTACTCCCTTAGCCTGAGGACCAACACTGCCAACTGTACTAGGGGGTGCAGGTGCCTTAGGGGCTGCAGTGATGGGGGCTCCAGTTTTCTTACAATCACTGGTCCAGTGAGAGGTGTTCTTACAGACATTACAACATGGCTTTTTCTGACCTTCTTTCTTCTTCTTGGAAGTTTGGTATCCACCCTCATTATTCTGTTGGGGGCCTGGTGAAGACTTCTGGTCTTTGGGTTTCTGTTCCCCACCCTTTTGGTCTGCCTTCTTCGGGTCACCACCCTGGTTCTGGTTCTTTTGCTTAACCTTGGTTCTAACCCATTTGTCTGCCTTCTTTCACAATTCTTGTGGAGAGGTCAGATCTGAGTCAATCAGGTGTTGATGCAACTGCTGGTTCTGACAATTATTTAAGATTTGCTGTCTCATAATTAGATTATACAACCCTGTGTAATCTGCAACCTTACTTCCCAGCAGCCAGCCCTCCAGAGCCTTAGTGGCACACTCAACAAATTCAGACCAGTCCTGAGTCTGTGTCTTCTGGGTGTCTCTGAACATTAACCTGTACTGTTCAGTGGTTAAGCCTAACCCATCAATCAGAACACTCTTCAGAACCAGGTAGTTTCTCATCACTAACTGTGAGGAGCTTGTCTCTGCCTCTACCTTCAAAGGAGAGCCACAAGATTGCTGCCCACTGCTCCTGAGGGACCTGCTGTACTCTGCAGGCCCTCTCAAGGGCAGTTATCCACTTGTGGATGTCATCCCCAGTTTTGTAGGGGGCACAATCTTACTCGGGTTTCTATTGTCATAGGACCTGTCTTTATCCTTAGGGATATTGCTGCCACCAGTGGAATCTAATCCACTCTCTCTAGACTGTCTTGCTCTAGCAAGTTTCTCCTTAGCTAAGGCAACTTCTAGTTCTTGCATTTGAATCCTAAGTTCAGCCTCTCTCATCTTGGCTTCATGCTCTCTTCTCTGAGGGGAAGTCATCCTCCTCTGAGCAGGGGCATTGGGGCCTTTAGAGCCAGTGGAATGGTCAGATCCACTCGAACTGGATCTTCTATCCCTCTGTCTCTGGTTAAGCCTGCTTGGGGGTCTGTAGGGAGGTATCCCATTTCCAGCCCCATGTAAGCTTAAGTTAGCCTGGCTAAGTCTCCTGACTGGCACCTGGCTATTTCTATCATCATCTGAATCTGCCTCCTCCTCATCTACATCATCTCCCTCTGGAGTGATAGGGGCATTAGTATTATCATCTTCAGATGGGTGACCTCCATCTCCAGACCCTGTAGGGACTGAGTCAGGGGCACTTAGAGTATCAGAGTAATCTAATAGCTCTAGAAGTTGGGCTATAGTAGGGTTTTGACCCTGCTTAAAACCTCTGGTGTTACACAGCTGTCTTAACTCCTGATAGTTTAACATAGAATATTTGGATGGTGCCTTTTGAGGGTCAATCTCAACAGCTGGGAGCCCAGTGGCTCCTGCTGCTCCAGCCATTCTCTTAGTGAGGTGGATGTGTTGCAATCTACCTACACTGGTGTTTTCCTACTGGACCTTTTCTAGTTAGTTGTAGTCAGGGTGTGCTACTCCCTTTGCTCTACAACAACTAAGTTCAGTAGAACTTATATATACTAGTCTTGTTTTTATATGTACCTAAAGGTACCTGTATGAACTTTCAAATGATATTTTCAAAGATTACAATTGGTAAAACACAGCAAGCTCAAATCCCAACCGCTGCTCACCAATGTGAGAAGTTGGCCTGGTATATGCTGCTCACTAATTCTAGTGATCACCTTGTACCATGCCAAACAACCCTTATGGTGGTGGTTGAAGTCAACCTTGATAGTGGTTGAAGTCAACCTTGATAGACCAGCTATCCTAGTGGTAGCGTGGACAGTGCAGTCTGCAGGCTAAACTCTTGAGGGCATGTGAAGCCAGCTGTTTTACCACAGTAACCCCCTTGAATACCAAATGAAAGGACACCACACAGATATATATTCAAAATATATATGTATTTATTGACTAAAAGTATCCCCTACACTCTTTATGAGCACAGAAGCACATTCGTTTAAAACAAGGCAGTGTTTAAATATATACAAGTTGCACGATTATGGATGGGCCAGGTGGCCAGCTAAACCATATACTAAAATAGTGGTATAAGAACCACAAATAGAAAGGAACGAAGGCCTAGGGCCTTGGGAATCGCTGGGACGACAAGGAGATAACTGTAGTTAGTGACCAGGAGGCCCACAGGATGCGTGTGCAGTGTTAAAAGTTACACGCGTGCACCTATTGATTTCAATGGGTGCGTAAAAGTCACAAAGTTAAAGGAAAAGGAGTCTTCCGGATGGACCAGAACCTAACAACTTGAAACCTAGACACTAGAGATGTTTCTCTACCCAGGAGCACCGGAGTACCAGCGTTACCTCACCCACAGGAAGCGGGTGCATAGGGGTCAAAGTGCGTCGGGTTTCGTCGTGCAGGTCTTTAGAGCCTGAGGATGAAGATGCTGCAGGCGGCCAGGCAGGAAGAGTTCTGGTGGATCCAAGGATGGATCTGAAGAGTAGGCGACCTGCAAGCAGAGGGGAAAATGTTCACAGTCACTAGCCAGTGACCGGCGTGGCACCAGAAAGGAACCAGGCGATGTCGGGTGCCAACAGGTGAAGAAAGGAAGCTTGTCTCTGCAGCCACGTGAAAGTGAAGAGGTCGACGACATCCAGGAGTCACTCACAAGCTGTCCCACGAAGGTTCTAGCTGATGGCGTTGTCGGCTTCTTGATCGGAGCAAACAGGCCTTGGCTAATGCAAGCCACGCAGGAATCGAGGAAAGCTTGATGCTCTGGCCAGCAAGGTCAGAGGGGCTGCTCCTTTTCACAGGAGCAAGGGCCAGTCTGGAGCAACCAGACCAGCAGTGTTAGTTGTAGTTTTCGTCGCCAAGATGGCCACTAGCCAACGGGCCAGTAACCGGGATGGCGCGTCGAGTGGCAAAAAGCAAAAGGGCCCCACGCAGATCTCGTGGATGTTGGAGGGCTGGTCTTTGGTGCCAATGCTGCTCGGTGTTGGGGCTTCTCAGGGCCCAAAGCACAGCGTTGAGGATGCCTCAGGTGCTGCGCAGTCAGCTTGTCGTGGACGTTCCAAGATGGCCGGTCTCGGTCTCTCGGTGCCTCCACGGGTCTCTTCTTTGCAGGGACTGTGGATCTGGCTCAGAGATGTCTGGGAGTCTGGGTCCTGTTGGGCTCTGGGCTCAGTCTCCGGCGGCAGGCGGCGGCAAAGCAGTCGTTGAGTTGCTGGATGGTGCCTGTATTCACAGGGTGGTCACTCCTTGGCCACAAGCGAGATTCTCTTCAGTCTTCTGTGCATAAGAACGTCGAAGTCCAGTAGTTCTTCTTATTAAAGTCGAGTTTCAGGATGATCTGAAGTCTTGGGACACAGCTCCTACTCTTATTCCAAATCTAGGGGCCGGATTACCTGCTAGGTCCCTCCTCTGGGTGGGACCAGGAACGGGGGCGGTTACACCCCCTTTCCTTTGTCCAGTTTCACGCCAGGACTGGGGCTGGCGAGCCCCAGCTCCGGTTTGAACTGGCATATGCACAGGGACACCTTGTGTGCACCAGGCATGTCTCAATCTATTCAGCCCTCCCTAACCCACTACACAAAACCCTGTCTGGGGTGGTGCAAGCACCTCCCCTGACAGGAAACCCTTTGTCCACACCTCCCAAGCTGGAAGGACTCCCAGCAGCAGGAGGGCAGACTTGTGTCTGTGGTGGCAGCATCCATTTTGTGATGCTGAGGCTCTGTCTAACTTCACCCGGGTTTCAGGTTAGGTACATGTCGTGTCCCTCTAGAAGGTTGGAATGCTACCCCCGTCGCCAGAATTGGCGAGGGAGTAGTATTCCAAATCGTATGACACCTTACTCGACATGTTTTGATAAAGCCAAACCAGAGTTAGCATTTGACCGCGAGGTACATAATGCACTTAAGAGTATATGGTATGGCAATATCATTAAACAGCAAAAGGACGTTGTTCCGAAAGCTGCAGACAGGCTCAGCTCATGCCAGAGCACCATCTCACATGAAACCAAGCACTCTGCCTCCAGGATTGTTAAGGCCTGCCATAGGAGTGACTGATAGGTTACCATGTGTCTATATATGTTAGATATAGATATACTATATCTAAGTAAGAGGTGGTTACACCAACTTACCCCGGCTGAGTGATCAGCCAGTTGTGTCAAATAGTGAGGCCAGGCTAGGGGTGGCATAATACATGCTGCAGCCCCTGGTAGGCCTTGGATACACCTATGCCCTGGGTACATGGGGTACACTGTTACAGGGTCCAAGAAGGTTAACCAGTTCCAATTGGTAATGCACCTAGCGTGCATTGGCATTAATTTAGGGAGAGAGCAGCAGGGCTGTGGGTCTGATTAGCAGGAACACAGCCACACTAAGTCATAAAACCAGTGAAGCAAAAAGCAAAAATTTGGGGTGACCATAGGATAGCAGACCCTACTCTCCTACACTTGTTTATTCCAAAATAAAATCAATACTACAAAACTCAGAATGCAGAGTAATCTAGATGGGATAGACAAGGAGTGCAAGTTCTAGAATGAAAAGGGGAAAACATTGCCCGGGGTGCAATTCTTATGCGTGTTCCTGGGAAACTAGGGGAGAGGATGTGGTCTGAAGGCTAGAGCTGCCAACTTTGGTGCTGGAAACCAGGGTTCGAATCTCGGGGTCGCGTTCACATCCTGTGATTCTGGGCAAATGACATAATCTACCTGTGCCTAACAAAAAAAAAACGAATGTGTCCTTGTGTAATGTAACCGGTGCTCATGTAAAGCGCTCCAATACCTACGGGTCGAGTTCGCGCCATATACAATTTGCACCCAAAAAAAAAAAAACTTGGGACTTCTGCGGACGCTGCAAGAAAACATAATTTTGTTATATCTGAAACTCCATTGCCGGGCATCTTCCGCCAAGAACGCACTCATTACCCTGCAGCCAAGGGAATCTGTAAAGGGCATCCCGAATTTCGTCCTGTATAGAATGCATATGGAAAGAAATAATTAAAGGGAACGAATACATGTGCAATGTACATGCACGCTGATTTTGTTTACTTTGTAGTTGAAAAATGGTCGCTGGGGCATTTTCTTGAAGGCAAAATATTACTGCATCATGCACTAAACAGCTCCCAGCAGGCGGGCAACTAGAGCCAAATTTCGGGGGGGGGGGGGGGGGTGTGCTGGAAAAGATTTTGGGGGGGGGGGCTAATTCTTCCAGCCATACGCAGAGTGGCTCTAAGAAGTGGTGAGAACACAACAAAAGGTCCTTTAAAGACCTGTGAAGTACTCGGATGTGGCTGCAATTAGACAGTCACCAGCCCACGAAACTGTCTCAGCCTGGGCTGACACACACGACGGGGCGGGGCGGGGGGTGGGGGGGCTGGGTTACTGAAGCCCTGGGAGCCTAACGGGTGTTGCATGCCTGGCTCCAAGCATAAGGTGAGACATGTATACTCCTCTGGGATGATCCAAGCTGTCTCAAAGAATGTCTGGTGGGTGCTGACTCAAGCCAGTGGCTGAAGCCGGCTCTATGTACACTGGAATCATTAGGGCCCTGGGACGCTAAATCTAGTACCCCTAATTGCGGACTGTGGGGCATATTTACAACAGAAGGCGATAAATATCGCAAAGCCCGCTGAGCGGTTTTATATTTATCGCCGTCTATCGCTGGAATTTATCGCCATGCTTGCGCTGTATTTACAACGCATAGCGCAATGGCGATAAAATTCCAGCGATAGCGGGGTAATCCCCGTTTTGCAGGGAACATCGCTGATTTTCCAGCGATGTCCCTGCAAAACGGCGATATGCTTGTTGATACGACCATGTGGTCGTAACACAAGAATCCACCCCCCCATGTTAGGTATGGGTTAGTCATGATATTAGCAGACATTAGGGTTTGGCGAAAACAGCGGTTTTCGCCCAAAACTAACGTATTCTAAAATGCATGGGCCACCTTGTAAATATCGCGATGTGCACATCAGAGATATTTACAAGGTTGTACTGCCCGGTGACGCCCACTTTGCATTTCATTAGAGATGCAAAGAGAGGTGTTGGAAAAAAGGGTGCTAACATGCATTACCGCTTATAAATAGGGCGATATTTTTATCTCCGCTGTTTTGGCTTTAAAAGCCAAAAAAGCGGAGATATGGCCCTTGTAAATATGCCCCTGTGTAGCTTTCAAAATGAAACTTTAGAACACATTATTTGTCTTTGTACCTGGCTGAGTGACATCCGAAGTAAATTTACTACCCTCCTTTAGGAAATTATCACTACGTACTCTAAAGGAGGCTGCAACAGCTGATTTTCAGACGCAATCGAATGCCTTTATCTGGAAACTGATGAAATTCATGTATAAAACTTCTATAGACTCAAAACAAAAGATACAAGAAATGAGCATTAAAGGCAATGGATTACATTTTACACACTTATGAGCGACAGGGTATCTTCTATAATTGTAAGGGAGTTTTCAGAATGTTCTTTTTGTAACTGTGTGTGTATTGTATTTAATATGTCTGTATGTTGTTTTATCTTTCGCTTAACATAATGTATATTGTAAAGAAGTAAAAAAAATTGTACAATAAAGGTACTAGGCCCGATTCACAGAACTAATTTAAGACAAAATCCTAAACTTACTACCATTTTGGTATTCACAGAAGGCACTTACTCATTTTGGTATTCACAGAAGGCACTTACTCATTTCGGTATTCACAGAAGTTAGGAGTCCTAACATTAGGACCCCTAAATGCCTTCTGTGAATACCGAAAGTCTAAAAATTAGGATTTTTCTCAGTTAAGTAGTAGTAAAGTTAGGACTCCTAACTTTAGGACTCCTAAATGCCTTCTGTGAATACCGAAAGTCTTAAAATTTGGATTTTTCTCAGTTTAGGAGTAATAAAGTTAGGACTCCTAACTTTAGGACTCCTAAATGCCTTCTGTGAATACCGAAAGACTTAAAATTAGGATTTTTCTCAGTTTAGGAGTAGAAAAAGTTAGGACTCCTAACTTTAGGACTCCTAAATGCCTTCTGTGAATACCGAAAGTCTTAAAATTAGGATTTTTCTCAGTTTAGGAGTAGTAAAGTTAGGACTCCTAACTCCAAATTTTAAGACTTTCGGTATTCACAGAAGGCATTTAGGAGTCCTAAAGTTAGGACTCCTAACTTCTGTGAATACCGAAATGAGTAAGTGCCTTCTGTGAATACCAAAATGTGTAAGTGCCTTCTGTGAATACCAAAATGGTAGGAAGTTTAGGATTTTGTCTTAAGTTAGTTCTGTGAATCGGGCCCACTGTTCCTTTCTGAGGGCAGACAACTTTCTATGTAAAGCTGTACCTAAAAAGAACCTCTACTGGTTGTGTACTCTCTATGAGCCCACCAGCTTTGTGAATTTGACCCTAAAGTTTTAAATGCAGAACTAAATTAAAACAAGACACCACTGTAAAAAATAATTAGGAATTAGGAATTTAAATAACAGTTTATTTTAAAGGAGTATAATCGTTATATGCCTCTAGGAATAACAGGGAAGCTCCCTGTAATCTTTTGCGACTCAACTATTCTGAGATGGAATATTCAGGGGATCAGAACTATTGGGGACCTCTTTTTAAATAATCAAATGATGTCGTTTTGTGAACTTCAGGAGAAGTTTGGGCTGCAACGCTCGGACTTCTTTAAATATCTTCAAATTCGAAGTTTTTTAGATAAACTTAATTTAAGAGGGCGTATTAGTCTGGAAAAGAACTTGATATTGGAGTCTATAAAGGGGAGATGTAAGATTTCTCAACTATCTAAACTTATAATGGCAACCCAGCAGGATGACCTTGTACACTTCGAGCAACGTTGAGATAGAAGGTTGGGGGTAGTAGGTATTGACTTACAGCTTGTATTGGGCCTGGTGGATGCCGTTCTTTTATCAGGTAGTTTCAAAAGTCAATGTTATATGGCTATTTTCGATTTATACTATTCCCCAGCGAAGATAGCTAAATGGGAGACTATTCGGGGGGACGTTTGTCCTCGATGTGCCTTGAGGGCAGCTGATTCGGTGCATATGTTTTATAAATGTCCTGTACTGGCCCCTTTTCTGAAGGAGGTAAAATGTTTTCTGAACTCAGCTCTGGGAGTGCTTGTCGATATTACACCTCAATTAGTGCTATTTGGATATGAGTTTGGGGTAAATATTAGAAAGCGTTCAACTCCTGAGAAGGGGTTTCTGCTTTTATGTATGGCTGTCTTCCATTTATGTATCACCTCCCAATGGCTAAGTCCGGATTCACCGTCTTTCTCTATTTGGAAGGCTAAATTGTTAGCTTTGTATAACTTGGAAATTGCTTTGTATAAACTTAAAGGCAGAAGAAAAAAGAAATTTGGGTTAGCACTATGGGCCCCGATAATTAATTGGGTCTGACTGAGGTATTCTTTATGTATTGATTATGTATTGACGAAAACTTCTTTGAATGTAATTATGAAATTATCAATGCTGATTTTAATAAAACTTTTAAAAAAAATTTAAAAAAAGGAATTTAATTAATTGAAATGTATTAAATTAAAATTATTTTTCTGAAGTTTAAATTAAAAATGAAATTCCCAACTAAAGCAAAACACATTTGTATGCAATAATTATTATTAAAAGGGTTGTATATCCCTAATTAAAATTAATATAATACTATTTAATTATATTTATTGTTACTTTATTTTTCTAATAAAAAAAGTTATTAAATATTTTATAATGGAATAATGGATACATATTATTTTTATAGGCCCCTGCTAAACGCAGCAGTAATGAGAGGGATGCTGCCTTCTTCGCCAACTGCCACCATTATACCAATTTTCAAGAGGGGGGATAAGGATAACCCCTATTGCTACCGTCCCATACCCCTCACTGACTCTACACTTAAGGTTCTGGGTCAGGTTCTACTGACTAGACTTTCTTCATGGGCTGACACAAACCGAATAATCTCTGCGGTGCAGTTTGGTTTCCGTGTGGGGATATCAACCACTGACCAATGTCTTAACCTCTATATATTAGTGTACAAACACATAGTAGCTCAACCTGGTGCCGTTTTTTTAGGCTTCATGGACCTTAAGACCGCCTTCGACCGGGTGAACTTCAAAAACTGTGGGATCTGCTTAGTTCTCTGGGAGTCAAGCCCGCTATCGTAACTTTACTAATGAAACTACTTGCCCACACTACAGCAGCAGTCCGATATTCACAAGGGGTGGGCCTCACACAGTATTTCAACTGCACCGGGGGGGGGGGGCGGGGGTCCGCTAAGGTTGTATTCTAGCTCCTTTTTTTTTTACCATCTATACCAATGGCCTAGAAGCCGATCAGTCTGCATTACAGTCTGATTGCCCTTGAGTGGGCAGGAAAGCATTGCCAGTTCTTTCATACTCTGACAATGCAGTGCTGATGGCCCATACAGCAATGGGCCTCCAAGTCCTGATCAACAGGTTTGTCTTCTTTATGGACAGGCTACACCTGTCGGCCAACTTCACAAAATTGAGCGTTTTGGAAGTTGGCCCTTTGGTGACTCGGTCCAAAACTTTTATGGCAGGCGCTCACACCTTAGCGAACGTCCCGGATTTCCCCCCCTGGAATTGTTTTTTGATGCAAAGCTTAATTGGAAACAACTGATGGAGGGAACGTTGTGTGACATGCATATATATCCATGGGAGCAATTGCCAATTGTGCCCACAGATTGGGTTCTTGGTCCCCTGAGATGATGTTAAAGTTATACCAGTTTACATGCATCTTCAAGGTCTTGTACGGTAGCGAGGTTTGGGGGTGCACAGTGGCCAATAAGTCACAGGTCGTTCAAAATACGTTTTTGAGATGAATTTTGAAGGTCTCACAAGGGACCCCCTCATTTACCGTACATGAAGAACTAGAAGTTAATTACATAGCAGATTTGGTGGCAGTGAAGCCCTTGTCCTGTGGGATGAAGTTATGGTCTAGGGATGAAGCTGAGTTAAAACGTTCGATTATTTCAGACAGTCTGTCACTAGATCATGCACTCAAAATACCTTGACTATGGTATGTGAAGGAGTCCTTTATGGCTCTAGGTAGGGCAGATAATTTCTTGAAATGTAACACAGTAGGGCCTATGGACCTGAGAACTGTCAAGGTTTTTTTTTTAAACATGCTGCTTCTTACCGCGAAAATTCTGAGCTTATGAAACCAGCTGCGAGAGGGCATGTTTTGCTAACATCAGTACAAGGAATGAAGAATTATCTTTTTACCCGTAAAAACCCTTCTGATAGATTTTTAGTAACTCGTTTTAGATTCAATCAGCTCCATTATCTGCTGGCAACGCCATCTGGATTTTTGCCTGCAAATGGGAGAGGGCCCTGTGGCTGCGCCAATAGGTCTCCACAGGACACTCTACACTTTGTCCTCTTATGTAAATATTTTAGCCACCCCAGGAGATTGTTTCTTAGGCACCTTTTGAAAGCTAAGGAATTTAGACAAGCCCAGATTGCACTTATAAACTTGCAGCTATTGCACAATGACCGTACCCTTTTTGTTGTCACAAATTTCTTGAGGGCTGCTTTTAGATTAGGAATCTCAAGATGTGATTGATGCCCGCTTGGAGCTTGCAATTTTTGCACAATACTTCTTTTAATGAATGATAACTGCAATTATATTTTTTTAACAGTATGTTTTTATCTTTTATGGTTGTGGTGACTTCCGAATAAAGATTTATTTATTATTACATTATTTGTATATATTATAAATATGTATATTTTTAACTATTTTAAATGATTTAAAATTATCCTCCTGAGGGTTTAAATTCAAGACCCTACCTCCATTATTTTCTGTGGATGGGTTTTGCAGTAGCAGTGCTTTGCCATGTGTGGGACTGGACTTACTACTTTCTTTTATTTTCAGTCATAACTCACACTTGTAAGTTTAGCTCCACCTCCTTTTGCAGCAATGAAAATATGTACATCTACACCTTTGAGGAACTTTTACACTCAGATTTTGTTAAATAGGCCAAAGCAGTAAAGTTACCTAAAAGTGTAAGCGCAACGTACTCATGTAAATGACTCACAACTGTAAGTTACATTTATTGACAAGCCCCCTCTGTTATGTTGTTACAAAAGACATTTTGCGCCATGGACACTTAAATGTGCACCTGAAATCGGACCACCATGATTTAATAATATGTTGAAAGTGATCTGCTACAATAGGGAGCAGGGGGAGTTCTAGGATTGTAAGGGAGGGTGTTAGGTTGATAATTGTTTAGAAAATAGTTGAACAACTGCAAATTTATAGGTATCAACAGATATTTGCTAGATACATTCTCATCTTTGATAGAATATGATTCATACCTGTCAATTGAAGGAATAAACGTGTATCAACTGGCAACAGGGAGTGAATACCCCCAAAGTTGGTGAGATTGTAGAGAGTAGATTTCTTCTGAGCAAATATACTCATATTTATTTGCTCATGCGAAAATTGATTAGACCCTGCTTCAGTGATGGGGGTATTAGGAACCATTTCAAATTCTGAAGACTGGTTGTTACCAAGGCAGTAGAAGTGTGTCTCAGATATTCCTAAAGCTGGTTAGAATAAACAGGCAGTGAAGTGAGTAAAGGAGAGGTAGGTTTCCCTTTCGAAATTTGATTTTGTTCTTTTGTTGCAGGAGCTGATGATGAGTCTTTCTGAAAACTACCATTTGGTAGATGGTGGTGGTGAAGGGTGGGACTGCAGCCTCTGTCGTTCAGTGCGTGAAGGGAAGGGCCCTTTAGGTGAGGCCAGCCATTTGTCTCTCAGCCTGATCACTGTTAAGTTTGGGTGGAAAAGCTATGCCAAGAATGCTCACAACTTTTTTTCGGCTGCTCCAACCTGGGCACAACCCCGATGTGAGAAGCATCACTCAGCACAAATACTAGGACTGCAGAACAGCATGGAAACAACACATGAAATGAGAACTGACCCACACTGGTCTACAAGTGCAGGCAGTGAATACACATCGTTATATTGCACAAGAGGAGAGCTACAGGGCATTAGTTGGCTCATGCCTGCCCTTAATCACTAATCAAAACACACAAAATGGTATGACACCCCAGCGCCAAACCCCAGCTCGCTATTTAGCGAAACATGAGATGGGGATGTTTTGACATTCCTGCTACCGCTCCTTTCTTCACTCCCAGTTTATCAGCAATTCCAAGAATTGGAAGAGGATGGATCACTCACATAATGTGACATGCTTCATCATTTGCCACCTCGTCCCACCCTGGTAAGGTGGTACTACCAGGGTGTACTCAGGCTGGGGCTAACCTGAAGGAGTTCTTAGATATCCCTTATCTTTTCTGGATAGTACTATGTTCCAGTTGACTAGTTAAAAACACCTTAGGATAAACCACAGAGGTGTCCTTTATTCAGGTGGTATCCTAGGTATATTAAAAAGTTACCAAAGGAGAAACTACAGGAGGTATACAAGGGTGTAATGACCAATAAGCGTCACAGTGTATGCATAAAACATTCATGTCAACATGTTTCTGCCGTCTGCTGGCCTGTTCGCCTATGGCACTCATCAGGGCTGTATCTATGGGTCCCTATACTGCAAGTAGTTGGTGCAGGGTACCCATAGAGTAAAAATATATGGAGAGGACCTACCTCTCAATTATGATATTTCCTTTAGAATTAACCTAAAAATAAAAAGAATTAAGAAAAGTGGCAGTAAGACATAATTCATATACTAATAAACTGCTCTGGGGAGCCTATTGTTTGTACACCCAGAGGTAAACTGTGAATAAAAACCTTAGCGATATATGACAGTACTCCAAATGATCAGGTAATTATAAAAACATTCATTGACAGAACATGCAGAAGTGGCACAGCAACACGTGAAGACACAGAGGGTTATTTTTACCTAGTTCTGTAGCGCTAGTTGCTGCATGGTCTGTTTGGGGTGAGTCTCTCCTGTAGTCACACTCTAGTAGTAGGGTTACATGCATCATGAGGATTTATTAACCATAAGGCATGAAACCCAACATACTCAGATCTTGTCACCAATTTAGAACTAACACTTTTTTGTGATGAGGTAAAAAAAGAGTCTTTCGCGTCCTTGTGGAATTTTTACCTTCCTCTATGATCACGTTTTTTTACTTTCTTCGTCATGGTAAAGAACTCACTGTGCTCCTTCGAACAGTCAATTGGTGGAGAATCCCCATTGGAAACTCTTTCTTTTGAACCGCCCGTACTAAGGTGAGTTTCTTTTTGCTAATTCTCTACTCCTGTGGACCATGCCAGAGGGCGGGAAGTGCCCGAACTAAACTGCAGGCGGAATGACGAGTTCTTCAACCACTGCTGAGACTCAAGGCCATAACTCCATTATCAGATGTGGAACCGCTTCCATTCCCACATTGTAAAAGGTATGTGTGTGCCGGGTTTTTTCTGTGTGGGGAGGAGCTACTCTCGAGCCCTCCGTCATTTAGGGTGTGTCTACCCTTGGTTTCTGACACACGTTTGGGGGGACGCCGAGTCGTCACCCGTGGCGTGTCAGACGTACGCCGGTGAATTTGAGGGCATGTGACCTGTAACGTCCTAGTTTGTACTCCCCTATTGAAACACACGTGCTGGTGTTTTCGTGGTGTGTCCTGGGAAATATAGTCCATACGATGCAGTGGGCATGTTAGTTGGCACAGGCTTCATTTTCACCTAATATCATGGCGTACCAAGGTGTTTTATTCTGCCTCCAGCCATAATAGTGTATTGCTTGTACACTACAGAACAATGTATCCTCCCTGTTTGTTTTATGTGTATGTCAAAAACCTCTCCCCACTTACTGCCGAACATTGTATATGGTGGGAGTGACTGATCCATCAATGTTCTCAGGTATCCAGTTCCCTCATCTGCGCAGTAATCCCCATGGGATTTCATCCTGCAGCCCATTTTTGTCAGTGCATAAGTGGAACAACCAGCACTGTTCAAATATTAGACGTGCCTTAGCTACATCTGGTTTTCTCTGCTCAAGCTTTTCTTTTATTTACCATTCAATATCTTTTTCTGTGTATTGTAAGTCAGTTTAGGGTCTTGTCAGTTTTGTGCTGTCCTTTTTGCACCTAATTATGCTCCTATGCTCTGTTATCCGTAACCTAATCTTTCGTGCATTCATGCCTATGTATAACAGTCCACATGGGCATTTCAGTGCATGTACCACGTTGCTAGTATTACAGTTTGTGAGGTGTTTTAAAATCAATGGTGCGGGAAGTGCAAGGTGCACCGAGGTGCATTTATTTGTAAACTTGCATACCCCACATGGTTGGTGACCTGTGGGTGGGGAAAGATTCCAAAGTCTCTGTTGTGATTCCTCCGGTTTTCTTTTTGGGAGTGTCTGGATAACATCATCCCGTATATTCCAACTTTGTTTGAACGCAAATAAAGGGGGGGGGGGTGATTTTTAAATTCCCTGTATTGAGAATGCCCCAATGTTTCTTAATCAGTTTTTTTGCTGAGTTAGATGTAGGGGTGAATGTTGTCACGTAGGTTAGTTTAGATTCTCTTGGTTTTTGGTATGTTTCGAGTAGGGCCTCCCTGTTGTTATTCATGTCTCTCTTTCTTACCCTTGTTATAATTTCTATGGGTAATTTATTTCTCTTAATTTTTCACTCAATGTTCATGCATGTTCTTTGAATTTCATAGTTTCGGTACAATTGCGTCTAAGCCTTAGGAACTGTCCTATGGGTAATACCTCTCTCAGTGTGTGTGGGTGGTATCTCTCGAATCTTAAGAGGCTATTTTTATCTGTTGGTTTGTGGTATACCTCAGTTTTGAGGACACCATTCTCTGGGTTAAATTCGCTAGTCCAGAAAGGGCATTTCCTGATGGCTCATGCTTATTGTAAATGTTAGGAAAGGGTCCAGATCGTTGAGCCAATTCGAGATCCAGAGTGCTTCCTCTTTGCTGCCTTGCCAGATCACCAAACTGTCATCAGTGTACCTTCTCCACAGCCTCATCTGTTTCAAAAATGGGTTTTCCTCATCTCTCAAAATTATGGATGTACAAACATGCCAGGCTTGGGACGCTAGTGCTGCCCATGGAAGTACCATGGATCTGTAGGACGGAATATAGCACGTTAAAATGTGTGCATTCATAACGCTGTAGTTTACAACGCGATCATTACAACGACCGCGCTGTTACCACGCAGGCCATTATATCGCAAGCCGTATCAACGACGTGCTGTATCGGGCGCGCTGGACTTAGGAATAGTATTAATTACTATTCCTACTCAAGTTTGTGCAACAGCAGGGATGGTGTTGGATTTAAAATCGAACACTTCCCTGGTGTTGCACACCCCCTACAGCAAGTCGTTGTTACGACTTGCGATGTAATGGCACGAGTGGTAACAATGCCGTCGTTGTAATGACTGCGTTGTAAACTGCTGCGTTGTGTTTACAGCGTTGTAAATGCTGTTTCCCGTAGGAAGTAATCGCCCTCAAATTCATGGTATGTCAGAACCGTATGGGCACAGTCTAAGATAGAACTCATTGGTGTTTGGTGGTTTGCCTGTCTCGGGGCCAGTAGTTTTTCAATTACCTCTAGAATGGAATCCTGTGGGATGTTGGTATACAGAGATTCCAGATCTAGGGTTAACAGTATCTCCCTCTCAAGATCAAAGTGCATTTATTTTAGTTTCACAAGGATGTCTTTAGTGTCTTTTAGGTAGGAGGGCATCTGTGCTACCAGGGGTTCAAGAAAAAATCACAAAACTGTGATAGAGGTTCCAATGCAGATACAATACCTGATACTATGTGGTGCACTGGGGGTGGAATTTTATTCTTGTACACTTTAGGCTAAATAGCGAACTGGGGTTTAGGGCTGGAATGTCACGTCACTTTTTGTGTTTTGATTAGTGACTACACATCCCCAGTCTGCTTTATCTGTATAAAAGTGTGAGGGAATGACCCACTTGTTGTTCCAGTTCCAAGTTCTCTTTGACCAAGGAAGGAGGTGCTCCTCAGAGTGTCCAGAAGACTGCTGTGCAACCAGAGCTGGTGTCTGCCTGATAGCCAGCAGAATATGACCTGAAGGAAAAGCTGTCTCAATTTCCTAAAGTGAAAAGTGACCTACCTGGGAAGAAGAGGAAATGAGTGAGCCAATCCTGAATGAGATGATGACTTCCAGGATGAGCAAGAAGTAGCTGACCTGGAGCTGTGAGTCTGTCCGCCTAGAAGAGATGAGAGAGAGAGAGAGAGAGCAAACAGTGTGTTCCTTATTCATTTCCCTAAGAGTGGCTGATTGGACTACTGTGACCTTGAATGTAGCTGGTGCCATGGCATTGGTCTGAAGGATGCCTTTAGTTGACTGCACCACTGTGATTCTGAAGCTGCAGGACCATGGCACTGCTGAAGTGTGGGCGAGTTCACTGTACTACTGCCATTCTGAAAAGTGTGCTCCACAACAGACCAAGCCACTGTATCACTGTAGAGAGGGAGTCACAGCCACCCTGCCACCTGAGAAGTTTTTACAGCGACCCTGTGACTTCTGATCTTGCTGACTCACCCCATGCCTGCAAGAGTGCCTGCGAACTTAGAGGACCATCAGCTTCACTGGAGCCTTCCAAAAGCTGTCCCATCCAAGGACATTCATTATAATTTTGTAAGGTCGCCAAACTTTGTTTCACAGATCTGAATTTCAGCCCTGATTCACAAAGAACCTCCGAACTCGGAGCGGAGGGTCTGCAGTCATGATGGGATCTCCGCAGTCATGGCGGGACCTCCACAGTCATGGTGGGCTCTCCAGAGTCAATGCGGGATCTACGCAATGGGATGCAGTGTGGAGATCCCGTCACAAGTGCAAGGTTATTTGTGTATCTGGGCCATGGTCTCGAACCTAAACACCGTTATTATGTATTTTTACAGCTTGTTTTCCTAGAGGTTATTATCTATTTCTTGACATTAATAAGACATATGATTAGAATATGTCCTTCTATTGCTTTCTCAGAACTGTTGTCTGTTGTGGCTAGAAACATTGGCTATTGAGGAATGTTCTCCCATAACGTGTGATAGAAATCTGTCAATTAAAAGATATGCATAAAGCCAATTTCTGCTCTCAGTGGAACTCCCATTGATTCACTCTAGATCTGATTCCTTGGACCATACAGCATCCAACCATTAAACAGCTTACTTTTTTAACATTTTCACTGTGCACAATTTCACAGTAATCTGTTATCATCTGGAATCCAGCAGTGGTGATCTTCATTAACTATCCCCTACATAATTATTTCATTCCTGTGTACAAATGGAGGAATTCTGGAAATATTATGTGGCCGTAATTCTTATTTACATCAGCGGGTTTATTTCACAATGTTGCCTACACTAATATCCTATTACATAAAACCATATTCTAAATGTAGTTTACAACACTATTGTATTATTGGGTGTAGATTTTCTATCAAGTCCAAAGGTGAAATATTCTTGTAGATAATATTTATATTCTGACAGCAATATTCTATATGAAACAGCAGATGATTAGTGAATTGTCCAAATTTTATATCAATTGATTCCACCATACTAATATTCCATAATACATAGCCACATTATAATTCTGTAGTTATATATATTAATACCTTACAATATTATGTATGTATCTACTACAGTTTCTATTTATTCTAGTGTCTTTTAATAAAAAAGGAGGAGCAAAAATGGGGTATTAATTTTATCAATAAATAATGTTTGGAGATTATGTGTGTTTTCTGATATATTCCTGTGTGTACTTTCCTGTATTATATTATTCCTAAAATCAGCTCAATAACCAGTTTCAAAAATAGCCATTGGAAATGGAAAAGAAAGAAATGAGTGTCCCACACAGGAAGGTCGAGAAGCAAAAGTATTAGAGAAAGCTTGAAAAGGGAAAATACTTGGAGAAGTTGACCCCAATGTCCCGTTGATATGTGAGAAGAATTGGGAACTGGGCTTTAGTGATTGGGGACCCGCTTGTAAAGAGTAGGGCTTAGCCACTTGGAAGACATATATATGGAGCCTCCAGACAAATATTGAATTTCAACTTTCTGTAAGAGACATTTTCTTCATTGTTGCCTCCAGCAACATTCAATTTCCAACCAATTGAAGAGAAGGCAAAGAAGCATGCAAGGGTTTTGGGATCTCCTTGGGGCAGTAATCTGGACATTGGGGCATCCATTGGGGTAAAAAACATATGTCAATGTATGGCTGGAGACAACCCCAGATGAATGAATTATTTTGAAACTTGTTTCTTTTGAAAGTAACCATAAAGCAGAGATTTCAACATACAGATCTGTCAAGCGTTATTCAATCAGGGTCCATTTCATTAAATACATTTCTTTATTTTCACATTAGCAACTAAATCTCCTTTTGACAAGCAACCCTGTGATCACAAACTCTGCTTACTAACTAAAGAACTGCGTACCAGCATCAAGAACTTTTACTTCTGCTTCAGAAATCTGTCAGCTGCAAAACTGTCTAGCCTCCTAGAGAACAGAACATGCAGGTATGTCCTTAAAAGTATTTGCTCTCATCACTAACTAACAGTAATCTGACAATGCCTGCCCTGAATATGTGAAATTTGTATTCTTTTCTGCTGAAAATGTGCATGTTTCAAGCAAAAATCTGTTTTCCTTAATCAATTTTACACCCATCAAAACTGTTTTTTCTGCCCAAGTTAAGGAATCTGTGAGGAAAGACAGATTCATCAAAAATATATATTTTGCATTGGAGTAGAGAATTGCCTCAGAATCGTGTACCGCTTACTGCTTCCGGTTGTTTAAAAAGGGACAAACTCGTCACTCAGGATGCTATGGTCAATAAAAACCATGTGCCCACCCAAAAAGAATCAACTAAAGGAAAGACACATTTTCATATCCTTCAAACACCTTGAAGGTTCTAGGAACATTCTCTCAGCCATTTTGTAAATTGTCCAGGTAATTTTCAAAGATTTTCGAAACTATGTGGTGGCAGTTCAAACTTAGGCCAACCACCCGTTACCAAATTTCCAAACATTTACACTTCCCACACTCTGATCCCGTTCCACCCCAGGAAAATTCTTATTAAAACCTCGATTTCCCTGTTCCCCACACTTCTACTCTGCCCCACTTGTGTGTAGTTTGAAAGTGTGAGAAAAACAAATTGCCAGCTCCTCCCTAATTCTAGGCTTTTCACCGTCCCACACCATACCCTGCCCCATCTCTGACACCTCAGAAAGTGTTTTAGAGCAGCAAGGTTGCTGGCCAATGATGCCTTCTGCAGTTATTCAACCTAAGGGGTATCCTATCCTGCCTCACAAAAGCGTCACAGCAAACTCAACATGACCGTCCAAGTCAATGCTGCCACTGCCTCATGCTTCCACACCCTTAAGATGCTGAAGAAGATTTTGAAATAGTTCCCAATTTGCTCCTGGAAAAACATCAAGGATACCTGGGTCTCAAGCAAGCTGTACTATGGGAACACAATCTGCTGGGATCAACAAAACCCTCGCAAGCAGGCTGCAGACCATTCGCAACTCAGTGACCAGAATCATTCTCAACCTCGGTAGGAAAGTAGGATCTGCTCTTATGGTTACCCCCACTTTTTGCTTGATGTGATGCTGTTTTTGACTAGTCTGACTGGGATCCTGCTAATCAGGACCTCAGTCTCTGTGCTTTCTCCCCTAAATTGCAATGGTAAGTACTTAGGTACATCCCAGATTGGACACCGGTGTACCCTTATCAGTCCCTAGTATATGGCAATAAGGTACCCAGGGCATAGGTACACCAAGGGTACCCCATGGGCTAAAGCATGTATTATGCCACCCATAGGAGACCACTCAATTTGTAACTACAGGCCTACCATTGCAGCCTGTGTAAGCTGGTCCTAGCACCACTTACGAAAGATATAGGTTTCCCTATATAAAAGGTCACTGAACTTAAAACCTATAAGTCACCCCTAAAGCAGGCCTTTCAATCCTGAAGGCAGTGTGCTCGGTTCTAAGTGTGAGGGTTCCCCTGCATAAGCAGGACACTCCTACAGCCTATGGAATCCATTCTCTCGGGTTGTAAGTGCGACAGCCATATAACATATTACACGAGGACCATCTCAAAACTGGCTGTAACACACCCTATCATGTTTGGTATCAAACATGTTGGAATCTTACCACCGTAAACAGTGTGGGAGGTATGATCCCATGCACTGCAAAGCTCCTCCGGGAGGCCCTCAGTGCTTCTGGTACCAGTCTTCTAGACCCGGACAGCACAATATGGCTGCCGCCGACCAGAGACACAGTTCTGCACTCCTGCTGTTGAGCCAAGCTCGTGCAGAGAAAGGCAGAACAATAGGTATCCTGTCACAGGGAGGTGTGACCACCTCCCAGACAGAGTTTAGTGTATTGGGGCCAGGTGGGAGCGCTTGCTAGCGCCACTCAGTCTGCTTGAAGGGCACACTTGGTGCCCTCCTTGCATAGTCCACTTCAAACCAGCTCAGGGAGCCGTTGGCTCCCACTCTGGCGTGAAACTGGACAAAGGACGTGGAAGTATCCTCCCCACTGTCTGACCCCTACCCTGGGAGGGAACCCTGTATCGTCCCAATCCTTTCCTTAGGGTACTTAACTGCTTACCTGAGGGTGGGTCCCTAGTTTTGTCGTGAGACAAGATTCATTTCAAGTCACCACTTCTTCTTCAACCGTCTGGGCACTCTTGACTTTGCTCTGGGCATCAAGGCTACACTGGGAAGACTCCTGCTGCTCCTGATCTTGTCGCCCTGCTCGTCTGCTGTAACATCCATGCCTGTGCTCCATACAGGCACCTTCCAAGGCCTGTGGACATCCAAGACACCTGAAGGAATCTCCCTTGAAGTGAAGGAGTCACTTCCCTTCATCTGCAGGCACCGCAACTAAGATGACCGGTCTGCTGATCCTGGGCTCCCACAGACTCCAAAAGGCTTAGCAACACAGGTGGTGGTTCATCACATCCCTCGAGGCCTGCTCTGTGCTATTTCTGAGTTTGAGGCCTGTATCCCTCGTCGGGCTGCAGGAACCGAACCCGTGTGCACTGCATTGACTTGCAGTTGCAAAGGCTTGTTGGCTTCCTTCCACCAAGATCTTTGGGCTCCAAGTAGCCCCAACCTTAAGCATCTCCTGTGATCAAGATCTTTGTCCTCACTGCATCACTCGCCATGTGGGCCTGCATCTTTGATGAGCTGCTCGAGGTCCTCTTGCGACTCAGTGCCTCCAGCCTGTGGGTCCTCTTGAGGGTCATCTTTGAATTTTGTGAGCTCACCTGATTGCTTGGGGCCTGCACTGACTCCCCTGCTTGTGGTGAGTCACCTGGACCTTGCTGGTCCCGACACTGCACCTTCTTTGCTTTCCACGTTGTTTGCAGTTGCCAAGGCTTGTTGGTGCTCTTGACAGACACCAACCCCTCATCTCTCGTCATCCTATGTGGGACAGCTCGTGAATGGCTCCTGGTCTTCCACAGCATCGCCTGGTCCTCACAGCTACAGCTCCAATGTCACCGTTACCTATTCTGCACAACTCGACATCAGTGGGTATGACTCTTCCGTGCCTCCTGGTCACTCCTGAGTGGCTTAGACTCTTCAAAACTGTGACCCTCACATACCCGCTGGGGACCTCTGCTCGCGGTCCTGTTGGTGGTGTTGCTGACGCTGTTCCGGGGTGCCTTCTCGCAGTGTGTCTCCCCGCCGCTGTTGCCACCCCTCGCGGCCGGAGACTACAGCCCCCACAGTGCCTTGCGGGCACCCACGCCATTCATGCGCCCGGAGGCGCATAAAGGAGCGCCGATACTCCCGCATCGCGGGACGCGCGCGGGCGTCGCCGGGAGAAGCCCGGGACAAGGGCGGGACCGTCTGTGACCGTCCGGGGCAGGAGGAGGCAGGGCAGGGCCCTGTCCCTTGCATGTGAGTCACTAGCTTCCCGTACGGAAGACTACCCGGCCATGCCCATTGTTTCCCGATATCTTCGCATCCTGTTGAGGTATTCAGTTTGCTTATATCCCTATCGCCTTGTATGTGGTATTGCTAGGTGTTAGGTGGACCACAGGAGAGGGACTGTTGTTACATCGTACACCCCTAAGATATATAAGACACAATTTTCCCCACTAAGGTTCGAGAATAAACAAGTGGTGTAGAGCTAATCATATCATGGTCAAGTCAAAGACCCAGCATACAAGGGCAGAGGGAGGGGTAAGAGGAACCCTGGACGCCTTTATTACACGCGCTGTGACACTCTTAACCCATGAGATCCTGCTGACTGAGAAACGGCTTTCGCTGGACTCCTTAATACCTAATAAACGGTCCTCATTGGGCAACATAGCCCTTTGCCCCACACCTGGCGGAGGAACCTGTCCGTCCCAATTGACGCAAGTCCAGCCACTTCAGCCTCAATCCTCTGATACATCGATAGCAGCAGATGGAAGCTCTCAGGGGGTCTCAGACTCAGCAGGCCAATTAACAACAGACCACGGTAATATAGGTAGGCCGAAGCCACTGCCCATTAGCACTAACATTCAGTTGGTTAATGATAACAACACCATGGGGGAAGAAACACTAAGGGGGGCAACTAGCGCACAACTACTAACGCCTAATTCCGACTCTACACAGCCACCCATAAGCGAAGTAATCACGCGCTCCAAAAGATCTCAACTTGTGACAGGGCAATCAGAGAGTGGCGGAAGGTGCGCTGTTAATCGCTCCAGCAAGCCTGGCTGCAGAGGGCAAACCAAGTCTAGTAAAGGAGGGAATATAAACCCTGAGAACATAGCATGCCCAGACTGCCAGAATATAAACAGGGTGGGGGAGCTGCAGGATATCACTATAGCTTTTGGGGAAAAAATGGAACAGCTCTTAGTTCAACACCTAGATCCAGTCCTGACTGCAATTTTAAACTTAGTGGAGAAGATAAGTAGGCTGGTAGACCCAGCTCGTGGTCAGCCCTATGGGGTTAACCCATTGAGGAGGGATATGGAGCCAGTAGTGGCTGATAGTGGGAAAAAGTCTGTAACGAACCCCGACCCCGAGTATAGAGCCCACAGGAAAACACCTCTGGACCATGGGAATATAAGCAACAGACCAATCGGTGGTATGGCCCAGGGTATCACACGAATCCCTTCCAACGAGGTTTGTTGGGGACCAAACGAGCAAGCCATCATGGAAAAAACCACCACGAATGCTTGCGTTCAGAGCACCCCAGGTCTCCAGATCCTGGATTTGCCTCCCGCTTCTAGCCCCTATTCGATTGTGTTGGTAGGTGTGCCTGGTCTCAATAACGATAGAGAAGAAACGACCAACGCTCTGATTAACAAAGCTTCACACTGGTTACTTAGTAATACACCTGCTAGGAGTTTGCAGCACAGGCACATCCTTATGGCTAGGAGGGTAGCTTGGATTGGAAAGTCCGGGAAAAAATTTGCGGGTGATTGTGTGATCGTTAACTTTAGGTACCCTGAGTTAGTCAGAGAGTTGTTGGATAATCGACATGAGGAAGGAGGCACTGGGTCCTGTATTAGGATGTTACACTTCTTTTATAGAAACAAAGTTCCGGTCAAGGGTACGAATTGGCAGGGTCCAGGGGCAGCCCTGGTAAGAGGGGAGGAGGCTCATGGCTCTCTAATGAACAGATTTGCCCCACTTACAAGTCTGTCTGCCCTGGATGAGCAAGATTGACTACCGACACCAGGGAATGGGGAGTACGAGATAGACTCAGACACCTATAGTAAACATGTAGAAACACCTCCCTTAGTGGTACCTGATTTGGTTTTGGGGGCTCCTGACCCAGACCTAGTAGTTGGATATGCAGGTGTGTTGGGAAGAGAAGTTGAAATTAGAACCCCTCCAGCCAATCGTTTAAACAGGGGCACCACTCCAAGGAACTTGCCCGGAGCACTCAAAGGACTAGACTCAAACCATAATGAATTGAGGTTGATCTCCTGGAATACCGCTGGACTGGCATCCAAGATTCAAAATTCGGACTGGCAAGATTTTATTAAAAAATATCATGTTATTTGCCTCCAGGAGACATGGGAAACAAGTAATAATGCCTCATTTGTTGAAGGTTATAAATCATTCTTTGTTGCAGCCAGGAAATCAACCATGGGTCACCCCATGGGAGGGTTAATTATGTATGTGGCACTGGCATTGAACGGGAGGTGGGCAGATCTGGGGTGGGATTCAAGTTGCCTCCAGGGAGTGAGACTCAATACCAAGGGATTAAAGATCATTTTTATAAATTTTTATAACGCAGGACAATCTATGCTAAACCTGGTTGAGCTGGAAGAGAGGCTGACTAGTTTAAACGATTCAAGGGATGCAGGCACCCAGCTAATTCTTATGGGGGATTTTAATTGCCATCAGTGCCCATACCTGAAATGGGAAGGTGGGATGTGGGATGCTTGTCCCTCTACTAAGGGCTGGCACCCGGAACACTCTAGAGAGGGCCTGGCACTAAGCAGAATTCTATGCAAGTTTGCTTTAACCCACACGATGGACATGATTGGGCATGGGACATCTAACTTATTGATCCCGACCTTTAAGGGGAGAGGAAGGGACTCAATTATAGATTATATTTTCATATCTACCGTGTTAGAAAGTAGGGTAGCCCATTTTGAGATAATGCCAAGCGTGTTCAGTGACCATAACCCCTTGGCTTTGTCATTAGCGGACACACTTGGTACCAAGGGGGCTGAAATATCTACTGTAGGTGAATACAAGGCCAGGGATCAGGGGAGAAGAATTAAATGGAGTAAAATTGATGGTGTTGAACTCCATAGAGTTCTCCTCAACAATGCTGAGAATCACACCTGGAGGTGCCTGGATCCTAAGGTAGAGGGGACGGACCTAATCATAGCATTTGAGGGTACTGCTCAGCACATCAATAGTCTCTTAAGAAGTAAACCCAAGCCGAAGGCTGACTTTTGTCCCAGGTGGTTCGATAAGAACTGTTCAAAGGCCCACAGGGACTTGAAGTTGGCACTAACCAAGGTCCCCAAGGACAAAGGATATATAGCCGCATGTAGGAGTCGCTATAAAAAAGCGACCAAGTTGCGGAAAACAGCCTTACAAAATGAAGCTTGGGAATCTCTAAGAGAGGCTGCCGAGCTTAGAGACATGAGCAGCTTCTGGAGGGTAATAAACGCCCCTTGTTTTCAACCCCTAGATAAACCACAAATGGCGTCTCATATCTTACCAGAGGCGTGGGAGGCACACTTCACCAGTTTGTATAACCGTGGGGCACCGGAGGCGCAGCCTACATCAGTCATTGGATGTCCCACTTGTGACTGGACACCTATTACAGTGGATGAGGTTCAACTAGGCATAGAAGGCCTAGTAGTGAGGAAGGCGCCAGGACCAGACGGGATACCCCCAGATTTATTTAAAAGCCAGACAGACCTTTGGGCCCCCATTTTAACTAGGGTCTATAACACAGCTATTGAAGTGGGCATGCCAAGATCCTGGTCTACGGCCGTCATTGTGCCCATATTCAAGAAGGGTAATAAAAATGACCCACAATGTTACCGCCCAATATCCCTAATAGATGTAACGGCGAAAGTTTTGGGAAAAGTCATTTTAAACCGTCTAATGACATGGGCTGACGAAAATAACATTATCACTGACGTCCAGTATGGCTTTCGAAAAGGGCGCTCCACAACTGATCAATGCCTCAATCTTTACCATCTGGTGGCAAAGTACACTGTGGCCAGGGAGGGGACAGTGTATCTGGCATTCATGGATCTCTCAGCGGCCTTCGACTGTGTAAACAGAAGAAGGCTGTGGGAAATCCTGAGTGCCATGGGCGTGGACCCAGGCCTGATCCACGCTCTGCGTATGCTCCACCAGAACACCACGGCACGGGTTAGATATACAAATGAGGGTGACGTTACAGAGGATTTTCAGTGTAAGGGCGGGGTGAGGCAAGGATGTATCCTGGCGCCCTTCCTGTTCACGCTTTATATCAATGGGCTAGATAAGGCGCTCGGAGCCCTGGAGGTAGACTGCCCCTGCATTGGGAGAAGAGGAATACCCGTCCTCCTATACGCAGATGATGCGGTCCTCCTGGCGCGCACTGGAAGGAGCTTGCAAGCCCTCATTGGGGGATTTGTCAGTTTCATGGCAGACCTTGATCTGGTCCCCAACCTCACAAAATCTTTTATCATGGAAGTGGGCAAAACCCCACACAAGAATTGTGTTTTTACCATAGGCACTCATAAATTGGAGAAGGTAAAACATTTTAATTATTTGGGTATGGTTTTTGACAAAGACTTAAACTTTAAACCCCTTGTAAGTTATAAATGTACCCAACAACTTGGTGTGGAGGGTTCACTCATGAATTATGCACGCAGACTTGGTCGTTGGTCACCCAATGAAATAGTACATTTATACAGTCTCGTCTGCTGTGCTAAAACCCTGTACGGAAGTGAGGTGTGGGGCTTTACAAATGGGAGAAAAATTCAGCTGGAGGAAGATAAGTTCCTAAGGAGACTTTTGCAAGTCCCTCAAAGCATTCCCTCTTTTATAGTCCACGAAGAGCTGGGTATTTCTTATATCAGCGAAAGGGCATGCCTCAAACCCATCATCTGTTGGATTAAAATCTGGACAAACCCTGAGGCAAGCCTTAGCAGACAAATCTTGGAGGACTGTATGAATGGGGACAAGGGGTTGCAAATTCCCTGGCTCAAATACGTAAAGGATACATTAACTAGTTTGGGCCATGCTAATCTTTTTGATAATCCTTCTACAATAGTCAACAGAGATAAGGGTGTCATAAAGGCAGACTTCTCATGACATTCAGCTAGTGATAGAGAGGAAAGGGAAGGGCGGAAATGTACTGTAAAAGAACACCAGCTTTTAAAAACCTGCATGGGTATGGAATTTTACCTGTCCAATATACATAATAGACAGGATAGATTCCTGATAACAAGATTTAGATTAAATCTCTTGCACCACATTCTATCAGTTCCAGCTGGTTACGTGAGTGATGTTAGTAAAAAAGGGTGTTGCGGCTGCGATCAACGATCTCCGCAAGACACCTTTCATTTTATTCTTATATGTCCTTTTTATGCTCTCCCAAGGAAGCGGTTCCTAAAAAACATCTTGAAACGCTTGAAAATTAGACAGGCTAAAGTGGCCCTCTTATTTCTTAAACTCTCCGCTGACCCATTGGTATTATTTAGTACTGTGCACTTTCTGCGATTGGCAGTTAGACTAAGAAATACTAGAGGAGAGGACTAACTCGTAGGTTTGCTCCCTTGTTTATATGAATTTAAAAGTTTCCTCCAGACATAGCCAACATTAACTGTTACGAGTAGATTGTAGATAATGAATTATAGCCCTTGATTGTCCTGTTTTTAATGACCTCGCATTCTGGGATTTTATGTATTGTTGATTTTTAGGGTTATTCTGTATATTTGATTGTATTTTTTAACAAAAGACTGTTAATTTTATGATGTGTATCTTTTATGGTTATTTTCAAATACCCGAATAAAGATATTTGATTTGATTTGGCTTAGACTCTGTCACCTCTACATCTTCCTGAAGTCCCTCATTGGGTTTGACGTCAGTTTCCGATGCCACTTCACACCTATGCACCCGGCTTCCCTGGTGTAGGTATCCTGGTTCTTAGGGTATCCACAAGTGGTGTGACTCTACAACCTTCTGTCTTCAGAGTCCACTGGGAAGGGTCCTTCTTCTTTAAAATTGCAACCACGACTTACCCATTGACTTGTATTGAGCCCGGGGTCATGTTCGCTCTCTGCACAGAGCCTCCGTGGGGTTCCTGGTTACTTACCTCAGGTGGTTCCGTGGGTCCCCAGCACTCCTACAACTTCTGTTCATAGTCTTGACTTGAGTCGTGGTTGGCATACCACGATTTTAGTATATGGTTTGGTCACCCCCTGGTGACCACTGTGCATTACATACTACTGACCTGCTTCTATTGAAAAGTATTGTGTGCATTGTGCATATCTCCAGCTAGGAGATATCTGTATGTGTTAGTGAGTGTCTTATGATAAATACATATTTTTTATAAATACACGTGTGGTTCTTTTTCACTTAATCTATACCTATAAGATTATATTCTGTGAAAACAACTGCTTTACACTCCTTCTGGACTAAGCCTGAAGACTGCTCTCCACAGCTACCACTTATAGAGCTTTCTAAGGTTGCCTAAGACCACTAAAATCACCATAAGGGTTGTCTGGATTGGTGCAAGGTGCCCACTTACATAAGTGTACAGCATATACCAAGCCAGCTTCCCACATTGGTGTACAGTGGTTGGGATTCAAGCCTGCATTGTTTTACCAGATAATCTTGGTGTGGACTAATTGGAAAACCATCACTGATAATAGGCACATATAATACAACTTCGAATAAGAATAAATAATTTCTACTGAACTTTGGGTTGGGTAGTTAAGGGTCTAGCACAGCCCTTTCTCCAACCTCAGAGAGTTTAGTTTTCACTAGGTTAGGTAGGTGCAACACCTCACTACACCTAGAACCATGTCTTTAGTTGGGGATGCTAGTGTACCCCAGTCTGCTAAGTACAGTGGTCTAAGGTTCCAGGAACTAAAGACCCTGTGTAGTCTCAGAAAGATAAAGACAGGCGGCAACCCCACCATTAAGCTGCTTTTAGAGCTGCTGCTTCAGGATGATATCCGTCCTGTGAGGACAGAAGACCATGAAAATGTGGATGGGGATACTGCAGAAGAGGGACCATCAGGAGCACTTCCTGATGCTCTCAATTCTGAGTATGAGCAGGAGGACTCAAATGATTCTAACCTGCCAAACTCTGACCACTCAGGTCATACTGCAGATGGAACTGAGGAGATACCCTTCGTTCCTCCTGGGAGAGTCCAGAGTAGACCAAGGAGGTCTAAATCCTCCTCTATAGAATCCAATGGTTCAGGACATTCCATACAGATCTCCATATCTAGTAGGAGGGACAGCTCTTTGGGCAGGGAATACCAAATGCTCAAATTTGAGAAAGCAAGACTTAGGCTCAGGAGAGATCGGTTGGCCCTTGACAAAGAGTCCCTGGAAGTCCAGAAGGCTAGGAAGAAATTGGGACTAGAGTTCCATGGTGGCAGCAACAGTGCCCCTACAATCAGAGAAACTTCTTTTGACAATAGGAACTTTAGCAGGATAGTCCCTCCTCACCAGTAGGGGAATGATATCCATAAATGGATCACTGATTTGGAGAGGTCCTGCAAAGCTTAGAGGGTCCCTCAAGAGCAGTGGGCAGCTATCCTATGGCTTTCCTTTGCTAACAAAGGTAGAGATAAGCTCCTTGCTGTTAGAGAAGAGGATGCTGACAATTACTCAGTAGTGAAGAGTGCTCTCATACATGAGTTTGGCTTAACCACTTAACAGTATAGGATTAAGTTCAGAGAAACTCAGAAGGCACACACCCAGGACTGGGTGGATTTTGTAGACTGTGCTATTAAGGCTCTGGGACGCTGGCTTCATGGAAGCAAGGTACAGGACTATGACAATTTGATTATGAGGGAGCACATCCTCAACAACTGTCAGTACCAGCTTTTGCATTAGTACCTGGTGGGCTCTTATCGGACCTCTCCCCAAGAATTGGGAAAGAAGGCAGACAAATGGGTTCGCACCAGGGTTAAGCAGAAAAACCATGATAATGGAGGTGTCCAGAAGAAGCAAGATTCTTCTAAATTCCAGGATAAGGGTGGAGATAAAAGTAAAGACAAAAAAGAGTCTTCACAAGGGCCCCCAAAACCTGCATCTGGGGGTGTGTCCAACATTTCCAAGAAAGGCAAAACAGAACCTTGGTGCTACCTTTGTAAGGTGAAGGCCCATTGGACAAGGGATGCTGATTGTCAAAAGGCCAAGTAAACTTCTACTACCACCGTCCCTAAGGCACCTGCACCCCCTAGCACAAGTACAAGTGTAGTACAGCAACCAAGGGATTAGTGGGGTTAATCTTGGGTTCTGAGATGAGTTCTGACTTAGTCAGAACGACAGCTCAGGCTGTTCTAGTCTGTGATGTGGCATTGATATTGCCACCTTACTGGTCAGTCACACTAACTTGGGCAAGTACAGACAACAGCCTTTGAAACATGGAAAAGAAGCAATGGCTCACTGGGACTCAGGGGCCAGTTTCACAATGGTGACAGAGAATCTTGCGACCTCTGATCAGATTATACTTGGACAAATGTACCAAGTCACCATCGCTAGCAATGTCAGGACTGACCATTCCTTGGCAGTTTTGAACCTCAGCTGGGGAGGGGTAACTGGACTTAAGAAGGTTGTTGTATCCCTAGACCTACCTGTAGATTGTTTTTGGGCAATGACCTATCAATCAATCAATCAAAGCCATTTATAAAGCGCACTACTCACCCGGAGGGTCTCAAGGCGCTAGGGGGGGGGGGGTGCCGCTACTGCTCGAACAGCCAGGTCTTGAGCTTCTTCCGGAAGGAGAGGTGGTCTTGGGTCAGGCGCAGGTCGGTCGGGAGGGAGTTCCAGGACTTGGCGGCCAGGTAGGAGAAGGACCTTCCTCCTGTTGTCGCTCTTCGGATGCGGGGGACGGCGGCGAGGGCGTGGCTGGCTGATCGGAGATGGCGTTTCGGAGCGTAGAAGTTGAGGCGGTTGTTGAGGTAGCTCGGGCCTTGGTCGTGTAGGGCTTTGTGTGCGTGGGTGAGGAGACGGAAAGTGATTCTCTTGTTGACGGGGAGCCAGTGCAGGTCTCTCAGATGTCCGGAGATGCGGCTGCTTCGGGGGATGTCGAGGAGGAGTCTGGCTGAGGCGTTCTGTATCCGCTGGAGTCTCTTCTGGAGCTTGGCGGTAGTTCCGGCGTAGAGGGCGTTGCCGTAGTCCAGTCGGCTGGTGACAAGGGCCTGGGTGACCGTCTTCCTGGTCTCGGTGGGGATCCACCGGAAGATCTTCCGTAGCATGCGCAGGATGTTGAAACAGGACGAGGAGACGGCGTTGACTTGTCTGGTCATGGAGAGGGAGGAGTCCAGGATGAAGCCCAGGTTTCGTGCGTGGTCTGTCGGTTTGGGTGCGGTGCCCAGGGCGGGGGGCCACCAGGAGTCGTCCCAGGCGGAGGGCGAGGAGCCCAGGATGAGGACTTCCGTCTTGTCTGAGTTCAGTTTCAGGCGGCTGGTCATCATCCACTCGGCTACGTCTTTCATCCCTTCGTGGAGGTTGGCTCTGGCGGCGGCGGGGTCGTTGGTCAGGGAGAGGATCAGCTGGGTGTCGTCGGCGTAGGACCTAGAATCTTAAGCTTGGGCTGACGTGGGGTTCAGGACTCATGCAGAGATGATGGGCATCTCTGTCAGTGTGTTTGCTGTCACCAGGGCTCAGGCCAAATAGCTCACCACTGACAAAGCACTGGATTCTGAGAAAATGGACCATGTGCTTTCCAAGAGAAGGAGCAGGAAGGGTAAGGAATTTTTCTCCTCACAAACTCCTAGTCAAGATCAACCTCCTGATGAATATGATCCCAGCCCCTGTGAAGGAACTGCCCCAGAGGAACTTGGGCCTGACCAGGCAGACTTCTTGGGTGCAGGGGACCCTTCCAGGGCAGATTTGAGTTTGGAGCAGCAGTACCCCTCAGGCAGCAAGCTGCTGCTGAGGAAGCGGGGAATATCAGTGGGTCCTATGGGATCTATTGGGAAGATGGGCTTCTGTACTTTGAAGGTAGAGACTTCAAGCCTGGTGCCACCAGGAGGTTGGTGATACCCCAGAAGTTCAGAGGTTTCTTCCTCTCCCTGGCACGTGATATTCCTCTTGCAGGACACTCAGGGTAAAGCAGGACATGGGACAGGCTTGTCCCTCACTTTCACTGGCCCCATATGTCTGAAGACACCAAGGAGTTGTGTCACTTCTGTGCCACTTACCAAGCCAGTGGTAAGTCAGACCACACCGCAAAGCCCCCCTTAATTCCAATTCCAGTGTTTGGGGTCCCCTTTGAAAGGGTGGGGATTAACATTGTTGGTCCCTTGATCCCTCCAACTGCCTCTGGGCACAGTTATATACTAATGGCAGTGGACCATACCACTACCTATCCAGAAGGTATACCCCTTAGAACCACTGCAGCTCCTGTAGTGGTCAGGGCCCACCTGGGAATCTTTTACAGAGTGGGATTCCCTAAGGAGGTTTTAACAGACAGAGGTACAAACTTTATGTCTAGGAATATCACTGCCATGTGGAAAGAGTGTGGAGTAAACTATAAACTTACCAAACCCTACCATCCACAGTGCAATGGACTTGTTGAAAGGTTCAACAAGACCCTCAAGGGTATGGTCATGGGACTCCCAGAAAAGCTTAGGCGAAAATGGGATGTCTTACTACCCTGCCTTCTCTTTGCCTAGAGAGGTTCCTCAGAAGGGAGTTGGCTACAGCCCATTTGAGCTTCTGTTTGGACATCCGATTAGGGGTCCATTGTGTCTAGTGAAGGAAGGCTGAGAGCAGCCTCTCAAACCTCCTAAAGAGGACATTGTGGACTATGTCCTTGGCCTGCGTTCTCGCATGGCTGAGTACATGAAGAAGGCCTGCAAAAACCTGGAGGCCAGCCAAGAATTTCAAAAAGCTTGGCATGACCAAAAGGCTGTCTTGACTGTTTACCAACCAGGCCAGAAAGTGTGGGTGTTGGAGCCTCTGGCCGCTCTCCAAGACAAGTGGAGTGACTCCCATACTATCCTTGAACAGAAAGGCGAGGTCACCTACTTGGTGGACCTAGGCACTCCAAAGAGTCCCCAAAGGGTACTTCATGTGAACCGCCTAAAACCTTTTGTGGACAGAACTGACATAGGCTTGCTCATGGCAACTGATGAGGGACAGGAGGAAGAGACTGACCATCTCCCTGATCACCATAAGAGTTGTCTGGATTAGTGTTAGGGGGCCCACTTACATTAGTATACAACATATACCAAGCCAGCTTCTCACAACCGCCCACGCCGCACTCACAGCACATCACACTTGAAGGAGCTCCAGTCGCTCCCTGTTAGAAATGGGGTCTCTAGTTGGCAATGGTTTGCACCTTGGTCCAAATAGGGACCCTTCCTTCTAGTCAGGATAAGGGTGTACACTACTGAAATAACCCCTGCTCACCCCTTTGGTAGCTTGGCACGAGCAGTCAGGCTTATCTCAGAGGCAGTGTGAAGCATTTGCACATAACCAGCAGTAATACAGTGAAAACACTACAAAAGGACACCACACAAGTTTCAGAAAAAGAACCAACATTTATCCGTACAAACAAGACCAAAGCGATAAAACACCAGCATACAGTAATCAAAAATATGCACTTTGCCAGAATATTTTTTTAAAAAAACATAATCCAACAGTTCTGGCTGACCACGTCGGTATGGACGGCATTAGTGTCAGCAGACCTGTAAACAGTACCATAGGGTGTGGCCGATCGCATTGGTGTGGGCCGGTTGTGACAACCATTGTGGTTACGATGTGAAACGTAGTGGTGCGGTGTGTGGTGTCCTCAAGTCGCGGTGCAGGTACCAGCTTGGTGACTATCATCCAGCACTGTCGTCGAAACCAGGGCTGTGGTGCGAAGTGAGGCAGTGCTCGTGGTGGTGTTAACAGGTCACAGTGCAAGCAACTGTCGCGTGACTTATGAGTGGTGCCCCCAAACCATGGTGCTGTCACGGGTGTCAAGGTCAGGGGGCAGCGGCGTCGTTGGTGAGACCAGGGCGGTGGAGTGAAGCGAGGCGGTGCGGAATGTGGTGCCCACAGATCATAGTGCAAGCAGTGGCTTGGTGGCAGCGGCGGTCGTCGTCGTTGGTGAGACCAGGGTTGTGGTGCACAGTGCTCCGGTGCCCTCTGCAGTACCTTCAGGACACGGAGCCCACAGCAGTGTGGGTGATGGTGTCTGCTGCTTTCCTCCTCTGTGGCAACTGCAACCCACGGTTACAGAGGCTGTACCTAGAGTAAGTAAAGTCTTTGCTGTCCATGAGACCCTTTGAACACGAGGCAAGTTACTTAGTGACAAGTGATCAAAGTTCAGTCCTTCCACTGCCCAAGGCAGAAGCTGCAACTGCAGGCCAACCCAGCAAAGCAACAACACAGGAAAGAAGCAGTACTCCTCCTGGCAGTTCTACCAGCTCTTCTTCTTAGCAGGTTCCTTGATCCAAGCAAATTCTAAAGTTCTGGGCCCCAATATTTATACACAGTTTCTCATTGTTCTCTGTGGCAGAGAGTGTCTGTGGTCAGTCCAAACCAGTTTGGTTCTCTCTGTTCCAGCTTACCGGCAGGAGGTTAGACAGCATGGTTTAAGACAAAACAGGGCCATTCAGGTGCAAGGAAATCTCCTCCCACTACTCTAAATGCGGCCCAAGTCTATTCAGCCCAGCCCTGACTCATCCAGGAAAGGCAGGACAAACCTCGACCCCCTCGTGGCTGTCTGAAGAAAATGCACATCCCCAGCCCCACAGTCAATCCACAACCCAGCAGAGGCACACAGAATGGCTAAGCAAGAAAATACCTACTTTCTAAAAGTGGAATTTTCAGACACAGAACATAGAAATCATCTTTACTAAAAGATGCATCTCTACATTCTGAGTTCCGGCATACTAAACTCCATTTTACTATCTTGTCTCAATGGGAATATATACTCATAAAATGTTACTGAGTATTCCCCATTCTATCCTATTGGACAGATAGTCTTTATACAATGAAACAAATTACACTGTATTTCACTATCAGGACATGTCACACACACCAGGATATGTCCTACCTTTCACATACACTGCACCTTGCCCATAGGGGTACTTTGGGCCTACCTTAGGGGTGACATCGCAGTAATAAGTGGGTGCAGACACTACAGCGGCAGGTCTGAGAACCCTTTGAAAGGCTGCTAATGTGGGTGGCACAACTAGTGCTGCAGGCCCACTAGCAGCAGTTGATTTAAAGGCCCTGGCACTCTCAGTGCACTTTACTAGGCATTTACCATTAAATCAAATATGGCTATCATGGAAACCCCAATCCATAATCCAATTTCCAATACGAGCACTTGCACTTTACCACTGAACAGCGGTGAGAAAGTGTGCAGAGCATATAAAACCAGCAAAAAAGAGTCAATACCGAGAGGTCAGAAAGCAAAAAGACAGGGGAAACATGCCAAAAGAGGCCAGGTCTAACAGCCCCCCATTCACAAACCAGTACAATTGAAACTCCCCACCCACACTTTCAAGGCACAACAGAGCACTGGCCGTGCATACCGCAACAATAGCATCTGCTTTCACAAACCATCATCTGGACTCCCACTCACCCAAATATCATACATATGGAAAACCAGATCTGTCAATGGATCGTTCTCCTACATCACTCCTAAAGCATAGAATGACCTGCCGCTATACATAGGAGCCTCCTCCTAAATTCTTAAATTCCTCAACAAGATATGGTTTTTCGAGAAGTCACACCAGGCCGTAGGTGTGCCTAGACTCACAGCCGCTCAGCACAAGGATTCCCTCCTGAGTGATCGTGCGCTCTACAAATCTGCATAACAAAACATAACAACTTTCAGATAGGCATATTTGCTTCACCTCAGGAAAAGCTAGATGAAATCAGAAACCTTTGCATAATGTTGCCGACTACAAGATCCAAGCAAATACTTCACACACCCTCGGTGTGTACCCAGCACCACTGCAGGGATAGTTCAAGCCTACTGCAATGTACAGCATAGTGAGTCATCTGAGACTGAGTTCTAGCCCAATACAATAATGTGCACCTTGCACAATGTGGAAGCTAATCCTTGACCTCAGGGTGGTGCCATTGTGGTTGGAAAGTAAAGATCAGTGAAGCAATAGGACAGTTGTCTGTATTGTTAAAAATCAATTTTTTGCATTGCTTGTTTATTTGCTCTGGGCAGCTGGTAATTTTCCTTTGCAGTGACTATGGCATGCCTAACAGGCCCAGTTCATGTGCCTAATAACTGTCACTCAGTAAGGCAAAAAATATGGGAATCTGAGTGAGGAGTATATTTTTTCTCCCTTTTTCTAAAATATAATACGATTTTAGATTGTACGTTTTCCTACCAGCCATTGTGCAGGATATATTCGTGCTGTATAAAATGTAGTACAACATTAAATCCATAACTTTGATATGATGATGCTACCAAAACCAAATTTGCATTGCAATAGTATCCTGGGCTGAAAACTCAAAAGATCAAGTTAAATTCCTATTATGGATGATAGCTTCTGCCAGCTGCCACTTCAAGGACTGCTATCAGTTTGCTCAGAATATAGGGACAGGGGCAGCTCCTCCACTTGAGCAGAGAAGCGTCACCCCACAAGCCCCAGAGCTGAAAAATAAACTGTAATAAAGTTTATTTATTGCCGTTTCATTCTTCAGCAACCCGTCCTGAACCAAGTATCGGTACAAGGTTGGCCAGTGCTGCTGACTGGAAGCAGCAGAGAGCTATGCACTTTAAAATGCGCATGACTCTTTAGCCAGCCGTCATGGGCCGGCCAGTCAGACATGCACATTTTAAAGCTCTGTAACCTAGCTGTCCTAGATAGCTCAGTTAGAGAAAGTGCAGGCCTCCAGTGCTCTTAGGAGTGCTGAGAGTGGCTGCTCTATACAATCCTGGTGCTGCTTTCATGCTGTGAAAGCAGCACCAGGATTGGGTAGTGCAGTTCCCTTACAGAAAACGCCAGAGGGAGGCGGACATCACAAGGCCAATTAAAGAAGGTAAGTTAATTGTATTTTGTTGTTGTGCCCCTCACCCTGTGTAATGCCAGCAGGCACTGTATCGGGATGAAACCCTTCTGACAGCGAAAAGGTACATCTCTGTTTCAAAAGGCTCCTGTGATACGTTCTTCATTTAGAAGAGGGTTCTGAGCAGATCCAGTGGAGCTAAGCTTTGCAGGGGGCTTGAACCACGTGTTAGTACACAGGAGAACATTTATTATGTAGTCTAGTTGACTGATCTGGGAGGACCAGGTGCAGTTGGGAGGGAGAAAACTACTGTGCACTGCTAAAAAAGGGATTCACCAGTTCAGGTCTATAGAACTCTGGGACAATTTTGTTGTCATAAAGCATGTCCGCAGTAAAGGAAGTGCATCACTTTGCTGCAGAACTGGAAGTGGTGAGTGTGCAGAATAATATATTAAGATTTGCTAAACTATGGGGCAGATATGTTTCACAATCCACATGTGAGAAATTCCTCTGCTGAGTAGTTCAACTTTAGGCTTTGGCGCTTCCAAATGTCTACTTCTTGTAGGCATTTATAGAGTCCAGACCTCTTCAGTTCTGAACCTGTTTCCAGTTTTAGAATGATCTAGGTATCATGTGAATAGTATGTACGCCTCAATGAATTGGTGTGTTGCGGCAGTGGGGACATACATCAGAAATAAATGAGGTAGTCGTTTGCATGGAATGAGACCTACCAGATGGCAGAATGGTGGCGAGCAAAAGATCGGAATGTGTTGATGGCATTGTCAGATGGTATTTAGAGTTTGGACAGGAGTTGATGGTCAGCAGTGTCAAAAACTATTGACATGTTGAGAAGGATGATGGCAACAACACCACTGGAGTCTCCAGTGTTCTTAAGGTAATCCACAGTTGCTTTTAACTCATGTTCATTGCCTCTTCCACTATAGAAATCTGTCTCTTTTGTTTGAAAGGAGGTTGTTTTCTCCAATGATATCAGACAATCAAATAAACAAATTGCATTATGTACTAACATTCAGGGGTTTCCTTTCATGAAAGAAACCCGCCTCTTCAATGTTTTTTCCTCAAAAGTGGGCCGTTTAATATATTGACTTGTTGTTTGCTGGGTCCACATGGTCATGGGTTAGTGTTGTCTTCAGCTGAGTGTTTTTAGTTCTTTGGCTATGTCTGGTGAAGAGGAATGGGCTAATGATTCTTCTGGCTGGTAAGGCAGTAGGGATGCCATAAGTAAGTTTTTTAATATATATGAGGGGAACGGGTGAA
This sequence comes from Triturus cristatus, assembly GCF_964204655.1. Taxonomy (NCBI): domain Eukaryota; kingdom Metazoa; phylum Chordata; class Amphibia; order Caudata; family Salamandridae; genus Triturus; species Triturus cristatus. The sequence continues at coordinate 165,921,420 of NC_140595.1, read as the reverse complement.
TTGGTGATCCAGTGTTAGAGATAGCCTTGATTATTTCAGTTGTTAGTTTTAAGGGAACTATGTTGAATATTTTTTGGCTGCAGAGTGGGAGATAGAGTTCAGGGTTAGTGACAAGGAAATGTCACTGGCTGCTTCTATGTGGAGCAGTACTCATGGGTGGTAGGTTTTCCAACAAAATGATCCACCAGCAAGTTGCAGAGCTCTTGAGAGTGGGGTGCGCAGTTTGTTGCACGGTGTGCAATTCAGAGATGATACACCTACATGTGTTGTGAGTGCAGAAGTCTTGGACTTTCTTGTGGGTTGTTTTATATAATTTGTACTCTTGCTTGTCCTGGGTTTTCACAGTGATAACGTGACTTTATATCAGTACTTAGGAGTTGTTATAACACTATTTGAAAAATTATTGCACACGTCCTTGTCTTCCTTATTTATGCTTTGTGTTGGTTGTTGTGCAACAGTTCACCTACTAATGCCTGTGTTTACTTATTTTTTTCTATCCCTCTCTATATACATTTTTGCTATATTGAGAGGCTAATGGACTCCAATTGCCCGAGCAAATCTCATGTTGGCTGAATCCTTTATATTTTCTTTTCTTTGGAAAGTTAATTAACGGTTTATTTACTTTGGAAATTATAACTAAGACCAGTATGTTTTCTGAATGCAAAATAGAAACAGAAATATTGTGATTCAACCTAATAGACTATTGTGTGATCAGTTATGATACTCAGAGTGCTCTTACTTTTTCCTAAGTTCCCTTCTTTGGAAGGTTAAGCCCAGGAGAGCACACAGAATCTGATCCCTTTCAATTTTAGGTATCAGGTCTACCATATCAATGGATGTTCCAATCCCCAAGGCAAATAAAACTCCGCTTAAAGGTTAGTGTGTGATAAAGCATATAAGGGGCCCGGTCAACAGAATGGAGGACATATTTTCACATTTGTTTTACGATTACTTAGGATAACATTAAAAAACCTTTTTCCAATGCCACCATGTTGATCATGTTTTTATTACTTTTGATCACTACGTACATTTTGGTTCGTTCTTTTTAATTATTCTAGATTCTTTAAACTATATTGCTGTTTTGCTAGGTATCGCACATCAAATACATCAGTTGTTTCTGTGAGCTCTCTTTTTTCAAGCTTATGCAATTTGGGAAGATAATTTCCTACTTACATTACTGCATTTTAAGTGTTCTAAAGTGTCATTGTCACCATTTAGGACCGCAGCTGTAGGGTTTTGGCAAGCACATAGAAGCCAGTTTTCTGTGATAACAGCATTTAGTAAATACATGATTAGACCTCGTATGTGGTTAAAGAAGGATGGAAACTTAGGGCACGATTATCAAAAGATTTTTTCTATCAGTGGGCGTAACTTCCCCCTTGAAATGCAAGAATATGCCAGGAGTAAATTACGACTGCTCACAGAAAAAAGCCCATATTTGGTAATCCGGCTTATAGTGAGAAAACCTGTTCATTATGAGCTGTCTCTCTTCACCCAATTTTAGGACAACAGTATTCATCTCAAGATCATTAATATGGGCAAGAATTTGTGATGGGATTGTTGGGATGCAGACAAAACTTCAAAGTCAGTTGGACCTAGATTCCAAGCTCTTTGCCCACAAGCAATATAATCTAACAGCAGCATGAAAATATTTAGTCGCCGTCCACCTCCACCAATTTTTGGCCATCAATTGAAGCAATGAAAAGTACATGTCTATGTCAAACTACTCAATCATTCAGTTCCCCTTTACATTACATGTTCTTGTCTTTCCTCTATTAGGTCTTTCATTGTGAGCGCTTCCGAGCATCAAAACCAATCGAGTGCCAGCGAATTCTTCCTACAGGGTCTTTCAAACCTACCCCACCTGCAAGCCTTGTATTTCCTTATTTTTTTGGCCATTTATGTGATTACAATATCTGGAAACACCGTCCTCCTCCTCCTAATGATAACTGATGTCCAGCTTCATACCCCCATGTACTTCTTCCTTAGCAACTTATCCTTTATCGACATCTGCTTCTCATCTACAGTGGCTCCCAAGATCCTGGAGAACACCCTGGGGAAGAATAGGAGGATCTCCTTCCTTGGGTGTGCTGCTCAAATGTATTTCTCCCTGGCTCTTGGAGCAGCAGAGTGCATTACCTTGGCCGTCATGGCATGGGACCGTTATGTGGCGATCTGTAACCCCCTGCGCTATACCACCATTATGAGCAAGAGACTTTGCCTTCAATTAGCAGGGAGTGCTTGGACAATTGGCTTTCTAAATTCAATCATCCATGCCTACCTGACTTTCCAGCTGCCCTATTGCAGGTCCAACCATGTAAACCACTATCTGTGTGAGATGCCGGCACTCTTCAGACTCTCTTGCAAAGATACCACCGTCAACGAGATCATGGTATACATCTCGGGTGGCATCATTGCATCTTCTCCTTTCTTCTGACCCTAGTTTCTTATGTCCACATTGTGTCTGCCATTCTAAAGATCCGCTCAGCCAAGGGGAGGAGCAAAGTCTTCTCCACGTGTGGCTCACATCTGACTGTAGTAAGCATGTACTATGGGACCATTATCTTCATGTACCTGCGGCCCCGGTCAAGCTACTCACCAGAGCGGGACAAGGTCCTCTCCGTACTTTACACTGTGGTCACACCTATGCTTAATCCATTAATTTACAGCATGCGTAACAAGGAAGTCAAAGGTGCCCTAAGACGTGCACTCTGGAGAAAAAGGCTGCCATTGAGAATATAAAGATAAGTTCCACAAAAAGAATTGTCATGGGGAATCAGAATTTCATTATCGAGTCAGCTCTTATACATAGTTTTAGGTGCAGAGCTGCAGACACACCAAGGGATCCTAACAGAAGCCAAGATACAACAGTGCCATATGATGCTAGTCATAGCAGTCTGCCTCTCAGCCACACAGTGTAATTGTTTTTTCTGTTATAAAGAAGAAGTTAGACATACAAAAGCAATGCCACATTGCAAGTAAGAATATGATACAAGCTGAGGTTCAGATCTCGGTAAATATACCAGCTCTTTTAAGGTTTTCCTGCTAGAGTCCTGCATGAAGCATTTAACCACCTGGGACACAGCAGTTTGCATTTCTACCTTAAAAGATAATCTATAAAGAAAAATGCAGGGCAACTAATCTAAGCCACACAGAAGCACACAGGCACCTTAGGTAAGAGGTATCTAATACTTCCACGATACCAGATACTAATTTTGAATATCCACATCTAATGATATTATAATTCTGTAGGGGATCTGATTGGTAATTATAAGCACTGAATTTTCCAGCCTACGTCCTGGAGCCCGGATCACGTTTAAAAAATAACTAGTTTCCTTGCTTTTTGTTAGATAATCCTAAACTTCTCATTTAAAAACAATTTAGTATTTTATTGAAAGGATTCATTGTCCAATACCATTTCTTTTCTTCAAAAAATGCAGTCTATAAATGTGAAAGCAACCAAATAAGGAAAGTGATTGGAAAATACTCCTGCACAACCTTTTTATAGGAAATTAAAGGAAAAGCTTCGGTAACGTAGGATATTGTCTGCAGTCATGGAAATCTGTAAAACTGACAGTGAAGCTTTGAGGAATCCCTCTTTCTGTAACCATTATAAACCTTATTTTTTCCACCAAGGAAGATAGAGGGGTGGTTATGATTTCAAGGGTGATTCCCATGATTTATTTTCTTTCAGCAGATCTCCTCAAATAATCATAAGTACTGAATAGAATAGCAAACCCACAGAAGTATGGTTGCAATTCGTAGTCGTCTCTTACACTTTGTGTTAATAAAAAACTCAACCGCTTAATCAGTGGATGTAGGATACTGGCTCTCTATATAGTGCACTAAAACAAAGTACACTCTGTAGTGCTCCAGTGAGACCCGCATTGATATACAGAGGCAAAAGTAAATAATATTAACACTCCATTTGTGGTAGTGTGGGCGAGTAGTTAGGCTTATCAGAGGATAGGGTGAAGCATTTGTTGTACTTATAGAGGCAATACATTAGACGCACACTTAAGACGAAATCCAAGACCAATTTATAAAAATAACACACATTTGTATGTAATTTTTCAAACTAAGAACTTTGTTCTACAGTAAGTACTTTTTAAGATATACATTTTTTAAGTTCACAAAATGAATTACTTTTGTGTGCAATTATGCACCATTTAAATCAATCGGGGAAAAGAGAAAAATGCATATAATATCACACAATTTGATTTCAAGGTTCACCTTCAGAATTTGAGTAGGTAGGGCAGGCTCAATGTTCCACCAGCAGATTCTCAGGAGCATCCCAGATTCGGCCGGCAGCAGGTTGCTGAGGTCGTTGGTAGCTGGTGCGTAACAAAGAAGGGGGCCAATTGAAAACACACTGCACAAAGGGACTTAAAGGTAAGTTCGAGGGGTTCCACTTGAGGAAAAAGTTTGCAAGGGCCTCAGGACCAAGGGAGAAAAGCTAGATCATTGTTACTAAGGCCGGTCAGGTAAGATGCAGAGCAGATAAGTCAGCTGGGCGGTGCACGACAAGATGTCCTCCTGGTCAGAGCAGGCTGCTTGGAGAGACGATTCTGGGACAGCTGGGCCACTCACGAAGTGGGTCTCAACATTCTCGACATCCCTTGATGGGTCCTTGCTTCCTGGGAAGTTGGAGTCCAGACTGGACTCTTTGTCTCGGTATATACTGCAGAGTATTTGTGCGGCATGACTCAGGTAGATCCGGGTGTCTCCAAACTTGGTGGGAAGACAGACTTGATCCTCCGGAGCTGGGGTACCACTTTTGGTTTGAGGAGTCGCTGGGGAGATGCAAGTTGATAAAACTGGATTCTGAGGTTCAGTGCCGGCCTCTGCAGGGGAGCGGAACTTCCACTCCAAAGTAGTCCTTTGGAGATTTGTAGAAGACTTGAGGAGCTCTGGTGTTCTTGGAGACCTCACAGTTGCAGGACATGACAGCACACCACGATTGTCGAGTCCTTAAGGCAGCAGGCAAGGTTTGGTGCCAATTTTCTGCAGCAGGGCTTCAGGCCTTGGGTCAGCAGCTCTTCTTTGTCCTTTTCTTCCCTGTGTCTGTCAAATCTACATTCAGGGTCCAGGGAGGCCACCTAAATTCTATATTTAGGGGCATTAAAGAGGGTGACCGGTAGTAGCCAATGGACTACCTACTTTTAGGGTGTCTACACCTTCTAAGTGACCACTTCCTGTGGGAAGGGGCACTACCCCGACCCTAATTGAATTCCCTCACAAACCAAGATGGAGGGAAATTAAAATTAGGCTTAACACCTGCCCCACCTTAGAGGTGGTGCTGTCTGAATGGGGACTCACCTCCTAATTTTACTAATATTGCAGGATGTCCTCCCATCAAATGTAGAGCTGGAAAGGAGGGTTGGCAACTGCCACTATCTGGAGCTGCCTTGGGTGCATTTCAAAGGTGACTTCACCTTTGAAGGTTCCCGGCCTGGAAGGCCATTCTGGTCTGGAGGAGGTGTGAAGCACCGCTGTTCAGAGCAAGCTTTGTTCCTGGCCTCTGAGAATGCTGGCCCTCACCCCATGAGGTCAGAAACATGTCTGGTGATAGAAGGCTGGCTAAGACTAGTCAAAGACCACACCAGTGCTTTGCAGGTTTCCAGGGGACCCTCTAAAGGGTCTCCTGTGTGCATTTATTAAGAAATTCCACACTGACATCAGTGATGATTTATTAAGATGTGATGTTTGGTTCAAAACCTCTTAGGGTACAGAAAAACCATCATGGAGCTAGGAAACTCGTAATGACAAGTATCCAGCCCATGTACTCTCTTTGGCTTCCCTGTGCACTTACATTTATCTAAGAATGGATATGATATTGTAGGGTCATATCTGCTCATGCAGATATGTCCGCACATGGGCTATAGTGTACCCTGCCTTAGGGCTATAAGGTCTGTAGTAGAGGTGACTTACCTAATTCTCATGCGGCGTATGTGGGCATGGCACACAGGGCTGTGTGCCATGCTGACTCTTTGGTTTTCTCTGCACCAAGAAAAGCAGCCTGTAGTGATAGTTTGCATGGTCTTGGTGAGGGGTCTCTGGGATGGCACAATTTTTGCTGCAGCCTCCGAAGACTCCATTCAGTCCCAATGCCCTAGGTACCAGGTGTACTATTCAATAGGGACTTAGGGGGGGGGGTGAATTGGGGAGAGTGCCCTCCCTGGTCCTTTAAATCTCCTCCAGCCCCCCATTGTTTATTGTATGGTGCTGAAGTAATGCCAATTGTGGTACAGTTTTGGGGAAAGAACACTGGTACTGGGAACCTAGTTAGCAGGGACCAAGTACACCTGAGTCAATGATGCATCAAGAACCTGGCAAAAAGTCTGGGGTACTGCAACAAGACCCAGGTTCTCACAATGGAATATATACATTTGGTTTTACAATAGATAAACATTTAAAAGTTGTTTTCACATCTGACTGGCCGAGACTGTCTGCTTTATTAGCTGTGTTTGTACAACTCCCACGCAGTCATATGTGGCCTCGGAGCATTAATGAAAATTATCACTAACTTCTTAGATTCCGAGATGGAATACTCCAATCATAGCCACAGGAGACTAATTCTGAGTAGTAATTGCAGTAGATTTGAATCAGTTGTGATCTTCAAATAACTGATCAAGACAGGAATATACTTTTATGCTCCTTACCAGAGTATGAGAGGGTGCTGTCATTCCCAGTGCACAATTCACACTGCATCTATGGATTTGAAAAATGAATGTCATGCTTGCATCTCCTTATCTTGGTTCTGCTTAGATTGGAAGCAATGTAGAGGCAATAGGAGTTTTGAAATGTTTTGCTTGGAGACGTCAGATAGGTGCTTATTCGCTTGACATTAAACGGAAGTTTTTTCTCAGTTTGGAAATGGACCTAGCAGAAGCTGTTGAGGCAAGAGGCTGTAGTCTTGAAACTATACAATACATTATAGAGTTGAGTCTAGTTCCTGCTGAGCTCTGTAACAAAGCATGGAAGATGCACTGACAATGTTGGAAAAAGAAGCAGTTTAACCTCTTGGGAGTGTTGTTTAGATCTTCCAAAACAGACATTTGCCCACAACGATTGCCAAAAACCCATTGATCAGCTCTATTTGGTGCAGAAGATATGAACACAGTAATGCTTTTGGATTTTAAATCAGTTATCACTCTTTACTGTAACCGATGCAGTGTAAAATATCCATCAAGTCTTAGTTGGACACATCTGCTTAACCCCTAGAAGATCTTTGCATTCCATGTTGCGATTTGCGCAGCTGTTTCTCTGCTATCAAGAATAAGGATAATCCCATAGAATGTTTCAAGAAGGGGAGGCCATTCCATCTGTTTAGGACGTTGCTGCAGTATCATGAGCCTGAACGGTGTTCCTTTAATGACACCAAGAAAATCACACAAGAGTCTCCAACCCACTGAACTGCCTCAGAAGTCTCTTTTCATCTTACTGCTCAAACATAGTCACTCAGACAATATGGGACAGATCCCGACAGCTAGCAGTTCCACTCTTCATCTACTTCCTAATGCTCAGCATACTAGTCAACATACACTCAACATACACTCAATATATGGATTTGAAAAGAAGAATGGAATGTCATGCCTCGCCATCTCATATCGCTGAGATAGTGGCATATAAGGCAGAAAAGTACTTTCAGGGGCTTTCACCTGCTGGCTGAAGCTGTATGAACGAAGCACCCTGGAGTATGGGAGGGGAATCTACACAGCGCTTGCTGTGGAAATACATGAAGAAATCAGTAGAAAGCATGAACAAGCATGAATAAGAGAACAAGGTGGCAGCTATGTGGAGAAACATTCCAAGCCATGCATATATATATTGTATATGTGGCACACTGTTCACAATTGTCCACTGTAGGTGGTTGCACCACTTTTCTCTAAGACCCATTGTGTCCGACTATAAAAATAACTTCTAGAGAACCGCTGGATGCACCTCCCCTTTTCTCCTGCAGGTATTAGCTTGTTTCCAATGGCTTGTGAGGAAGTGAGCCTGGGCAGAACTATTGGTGGTTCCATGGTGATGGGAGATGACCACCTAGCGTAGGATCAGACTATATGTCTGGATACCCTCACCCTATGGTGTTTGTCTTGCTTGTTGTCCAAAGAAATACCTCTGAAACTGTTGTTCTTACCTGATTGCAACTTTCATCCTGGAACATGTCCTCAGTACTTTGCAATGTAGCGAAACAAAGCTTTTAAGTGCTTTTCTATTGTAACAGTTATTCTATAAAGTGACCTGCTATCCATAAGGGTCTATTGTACGATTTATAAAAATACAAAAATAAATAAACAACAAAAGCCAACTGCACAGGGTAATGAATGCTTGTGGCCCCAAAATGCAACAACGAGCCGCGGAAATTGTAAGTAAATGTGAATTGGCAGGTCCATCCAAACTGCACCACTATGTTTGGTGGTTACCAAACTCCATGTGACAAAGTGTAACCAGGAGACAGGAAGGTACTGCCAGGAGCCTTCTGAGAAAGGTGTTGTCTGCTGTGATGAAACATTATAGAAACCTCAAACACCTGCCCCATACATGATGACAAAGGAACAACATGCAGCATAGAAGTTACCTCTGTCGGCTACCCAGGCTTCAAGACAGTCAAGTAAAACCCTGCCCATTAATTTACATGCAAAATCAATTAAAGAAAGTTTGCGATAACATTTAGGATTTGACCTGTCTCCATTTTTAAAGAAAGGAACTATAGTCACGCGAGACCAAGATTTTAAAGGTCCCATGTTAGCTAAACTGCTTAAAACATTTGTTTTCACTGGGAGACAGAGATTGGGATTTGCCAGGTAGAGAGTGGAGGAACCCTATCAAGCCTGGGTGCGTTGTTCCTCATAGTCTTGTGTAAAGCTTTGGCAACCTCCTGATATATAGGCGATGCCAATTTCAAATCACTTTCAATTAAACAATTGTCACTAATCTCAGGAGGGCCAATACGCTCGCTGTTGCTCCTAAAAAAGCCCAGCATAATGCGCATCCCATTAGTCGGGGGGATTCGTAACATCTATACAGGTATTATGACGTTCTTCGAAAAATGAAGCATTAATAATCTTCCAGAAGAGTCTAGAATCCTTACTTAATCTTTCCATGTGTAATTTTTCCCATGGGTCTTGCCTAAAGGTCAATTTGCGGGCCGAGAGAGACTGTTTATATTGAAGCCAACACAACCCTCACCATCCCCATATCCCTAGGTTCCTGTTTTAAGGCTGTGATAAGATTGCTATTAAACCTTTTTTAGGTCTTTGATCTCTAGGTTGTCCAGCATCCCGCAAGTTTTTTTTAATTGTTTGGGTTATATCTTCGAAGGCTTCCAAGATTTGTATTGGATTTGATTCACTCTCTAGACAGATCTGAAATTTGGGACCAGTTTTTCTGTATTAATTCCTCCAGTACTTCATCAGGATTTACTGATGACCATTTACACATGAGCCCTTCTTTTTATTGTAGATGTTTGGTTGCATACAAATATCAGTAAGATGTTTTTTAATCTGTGTCTCAAAATAAATAGACAAGGGGAAATGATCACTAAAACATTCTTGAAGGATGTGGAAACCTACAGCCTTTGGTCTATATGGCTCCAAAAGAGCAAAAAAGTTGATAAGCCTACCTTGACTTCTACCTGTGTAAATTACCTGATCTTGAAACCGTCTGTAAAATGAGATCTATTTTCAAAAAAAGGCAACATTTAGACAGTGTAAAATGAAAAATGTCCCCGCAGGGATTATGATCAAAGTGGCATTGAGCCTCATTATCATCTCCTAGCAGTCTACAAGCAGAAATTTTGGATACGGGGCATAGTCTACAATTAAAGTCCCCGCCCCATAAAACAGCGCAATCAATATTAATATAATTTAAATGTCTACTAAGGAAGCGTTCATGCATAACGGCAATATCAGTGCTCCCAGGAGCAAAGTTATTATGATAAATATTTACGATAACCAATGGAACCTTTGGTTTGTATGAAATGTTAATAATGAGGAGAGTCAAGATAAATACTGGCAATCTTTTTGGCCAATGTCTTTGTTATTAGACTAAGTAGACCGCCTCTATGATGATGCCCCCCCCCGCCACAGAGTTGCAAGCTGGGGTGTGAATGGATACAAGCCCATCTATATATTTCACTTCCCGGGCCCAAGTTTCCGAAGGCACACTATATTATAACCCTTTACAAGTTCAAGCCAATCATCATTCTTCAATTTATTTGAGAGCCCAGCCATATTCCAAAATAAAACATTTAAAAACATTATAAACATTCTTTGGAGCCAAATGTGATATATCTGCTGGTCAAGGATTTCCAGAGATACAGCAGGGATAGGAGCAATGCTTGCAAGAGCAACATCTGCCTCCATTTCTTTACCAGGGTCCATTGTCATATTAGTTGCCACCTCAGCACACAAAGGGGCTGTATACATGATTCCCTGGAATTCTATCGACATAACTTTGGGTAGCGTCTCCATATGTGTAGATACCCTCTGACAATGCAGTCAATCGATTTGTTCCAGGGGGAAAGAATGGTCGTCAGTCTAGACAGCAAATAACTGAGATGCAGGACTTTCTGTGCTGTGGGACGTGGATGATAGTAGAGTGCCTGGTTAATTAAAGTGACCCAAGGGTACTGCCATGATACCATCATTTGAGGGACAAACCCTAGAAAGTCCTTCCAAGAGGTAAGCAGCCATGCATATATCTAAAATTAACAGTCTCTAAAAACATCATTAGATTGAGAACCAACCCAGAATACTCTCTGAACTTTATGTATGCTCCTGAATATAGTCTCACAGCTCTACCAGTTTATAGCTCTTGTTGACCAGTGTACACCTTTATTCTTTAGTTGCTGTGTGTCTTCATCTTTCTCATGCAAAATAGGGGGGGACTCTCTTCAGGACTATTACCAGCGGGGTAGCTTCTCGGAGCAAGTGAAGAACTCTTCTAGAACTAGATCTCAATATGTTGGGTCCATTGCTGACAGTCACTGGCGTAACAAACCTTGAGGGGGCCTCCCAGTAAGGCACCTGGTGGGCCCCCCTCCGGGCTCAATCAGGAGCCCTGCAGCCAGAATGCTGTGCTGAGGGGGCCCCCTGGAGCTTGGGCCCCCCGCTCCGCAGGGGCTGCGGGGGCCTGTGTTATGCCCCTGCTGACAGTACTCTTATTATGTTGAATAATGTGTCCATGGTCAGTTTGGCTTGGTATTTCTTTTGGAGCCAGACTCAAATTCCTAATCCCTGTATTCTTAAAATTCAGATCAGGATGGGATGAAACCACAGTGCTAACCCTCTGGCCATCATCCTGGGATGGTTGTCGCTTGTCGTAATGATGTACAATAGATTATTCTTGCTGCACCAAATTCAGCTCTTTTGGCAATTGAGTTCTAGTGATAAAACTTGGTGCAATTAGGGATTTCAATGAGGCATCGATACTGCTAAGAGTAACTATAAGTGGAGCAAAAATGTTTTCAAAGACTTCTCCAAAATGTCAGTAAACAGAGCATGTGTTAACATCTCACCTGGGGCCACCCCACATGATTCAGTCTGGGAAGAGATCTGAGTGTTCTTCTGGACCGAAATAGTTTTTTTTATTAGCTACTGGTAGTTTACGCTGCACATGAGATTGAATAAAACATTTGGCTTTGTTCTGGTGGGGGAGCAGAAGGTGTCATTTTGGGGCCTGAACAGGTGTTAGACTTGCTCCTCAAGCACATCAAGGGGCAGATTTACAAGGACTGGCGCATCCCTGCATATCAGCAGGGAGGCGCCAGGTAAGATGCGTCACGCAAGTTTACCCTTGCGCCACCACAGATGCGCCGCATTTACAATGCGGCGCATCGTGGCGCAAGGATAAACAGATGCCTGACGCATCTGATGGCGTAAGGGCGGCACATTGCTGGAGTCGTGTTGCAAGCACGATGCAACTCCAGCAGGGGCTGCCCATACCTAACATGCTGCTTCACGCCTTACGCCTGCTTCAAGCAGGCGCAGGGTTTTGACGCAGCGGGGTCGGAAAAGTGACTCAGTGAAATCTTGTAGATTTCACTGCGTCACTTTTCCGAGGCTTTTTCCGACGGAACGCCCACCCTGCATACATTAAACCTGACGCAGGTTTAATGTAGCGCAGGGCTTTACAACATGACGCATCTCCCTAGATGCGTCATGTTGTAAATAAGGCGCAATATGGCGCATGGTTTACGCCGCCGCTGCGTCACAGAAGTGACGCAACGGCAGCGTAAATGTGTCGCAAGGGGCTTGTAAATCTGCCCCCAAGGATTTAAGTCTTCAGGGATTGGTGCAACGGGCCCGCCCTTGGGCTGGGCGCGCCCACGCACTCCCGCGCTGCGTGGCAGCGGTGCACTTTACTAGGGCTTGGTGGCTGTCAAACGCTTGCAGATGCGGACTCCAAGCAGGATTCTGGGACTTGTGGTCTCCAGCAGCTAGCAAATGCAGTGGCTCTCCCTTCCGCACCTTACACAATATCTGAGATGTGAGGAGGGTTAAATCACAGTCCCTCTCGTAGCTCATCAATGCAGAAACAAAACAGCAGGTTAAAATAGGATGATTCTGGACATTAAAAATTGTGTTGAACTTTACTCCTCCCTTCGTGCCTCACCCTCTCATTGATTTTTGCTGCCCAACTTTTCTAGCGCTTGGACGTGCTTCTTCACCAAGTGGAGCCTTGTACAAATATGTTAAATGAATAACTCTGCAAAAGTGTACATCATATTCTAAGAATTGAAATGCTGATTTGTAGCAGGTAGCAAACATTAATTTACTGCAGAAGTAGCCTAATTCACAAGTTCATTCATGTTTTAAAATGTCAAAATTCGACATGTTTATCAATGGTTTAAAGAAATACAAGAGTTGTAATAACTAACCACAGATAATTATGTTTTCTTTTAACCATCAGGAATTTGGTTTGCTGTTCTAGATTCAATATTTCCTTTAATCCCTTGCTTGCTGAACTTTTCCACCCCAATCCTTTTTTTTTATATATGGGGTACTAAGGGGCATATTATCAACGGCCAGCGATAATTATCGCTGGCCTTGCTTAGCGATAATAATATTATCGCAGGCTATCTCTGGAAGTTATCGCCCTGGTAGCGCGTTATTAACAGCGCATTTCTCCAGGGCAATAAAAATTCCAGAGATAGCGAGGTTATCGCCCTTTTGCAGGGAACATCACTTGTTTTCCAGCGATGTTCCCTGTAAAACGGCGATACCCTTGCTCATACGACCCACAGGGTCGTGTCAGCATTATTCACCACCTATGTTAGGGATGGCTAAGTCAGGATTTTAGCAGACGTTAGGCCGCCAAAATCTAATGTGTACTAAAATGATGTGGGCTGCCTTGTAAATATCACGATGTAAACATCAGCGATATTTGCAAGGTAGTCCATCCGGGGTACGCCCAGTAACGCCCACTTTGCATCTCATTGGAGATGCAAAGGGAGGCGTTGGGATAAAGGGTGCTAACATGCGATTATGCATGTTAGCACCCTCTTGTAAATAGGGCGCTGGTTTTATCTCCGCTTTTTTGGCTTTTTAAGTCAAAAAAGCGGAGCTAAAGCCCTTGTAATTTATTTATTTATTTATTTAAAACACTTGTAGAGCGCAACTGTCCCCTGGCAGGTATCCTGGCGCTGAAGCTCACTCCTTAGGAAGGAAAAGAGACGGGAGGCTAATTAGGGAGTTAGCAGTGAACGGGATTGGGGAAGAGCCAGGTTTTGATTCGCTTTCTGAAGGGCAGGAGTTTTGGAATTTGGCGAGTGTCGACCGGCAAACTGTTCCAAAGTTTGGCGGCGGCCACTTTGAAGGATCTTCCCCCGGTCCTTACCTTGTTAAATCTGGGTACCAACACAAGGCAGGCTGAGGTGGATCGGAGAGTTCTGGTGGGGGTGTACCAGGAAAACAATTTTTGTAGGGATCTGGGGCCCGTTCCGTGTAGTGCCTTGAAGACAAGGCAGAGTGCTTTAAAAGCAATTCGCTGCTTCAAAGGGAGCCAATGTAGTTCGGCTAAGGCTGCTGTGGCCGAGGATCTTCTGGTCCAACCAAGGGCCAGTTTGGCTGCAGCCGACTGGACTCTTTGGAGTCTGTCCAGTAGAACAGCTGGGGACTCGAGCAAAAGAGCATTACAATAGTCAAGGCGACTAAGGATAGTGCACCTGACTATTAGTGCTCGGGCCTGGGCGGGGAGTAGTGGCATGATTTTACGTAAAGAACGCAGTAGGGCCGAGCAAGTAGAGACTGTTTTAGTTACCCGCGTTTCCATGCTGAGGTTGTTGTTTAGCATAACACCCAGATTGCGGACACTAGTAACCGGCTGTGGTTTTTCTGGGTTTTCCGGGGGCCAGAATTCTGTAGGAAATAGGCGAGGAATCCAGCTTCCAGAGCAGAACAGGACCTCGGTCTTGGAGTAATTGAATTGCAGGGAATTCATGTGCAGCCAGCCGGCTGTGTCTCTTAAGCAATCATGGAACGATTCCATGGGGATTGAATCCTCCCCCTCCCAGGAGAGGATGAGCTGGGTGTCGTCCGCGTAGTTTACCGTTTTCAATCTGTAATATGCCCCTTAGTGCTTACGTGTTCCTAACTTGTTAGGGATCCATTGCAAATTTGCATCTATTTTTCCAACATCCTGAGAACCTTAATGGTACCCATAGTTTTTAGACTACCCTGGAGAGAACAAAGGAAACAATTTAAATATATAGCTAATTTTCTTTTTTTTTAGGTGGGTGGTGAAATTAGAAAAAAAGTGTTATGCAAGAAAGCGTATTTTCTTTTCCTAAATATGGCGTCAACAAATGGTTTGCTTTTCTACGATCAACATCTTTCCAGCTTTCAGGAATAAGTAGATATCAGAAAACGATTTTAACTACAATTTTTCATTTTTAGGTCGAGGGTGAGCCAGCGCGTAAGCGCTGCTCTGCGAAGAGCTCTGGTAGTTCAGTACGGAGAGAAGCTCCACCCACTCACCCGCCCTTGTTTTTCATTGGCTTGTGTGTTTGTCCTTTGTAAATGTTTTCTTCTGATTCATTATGAGGCTTGTTAGTCCCTCCTTAGTAGAACCATGTCGTCATTTGTAACCTCCCATGGCTACTGGCCCCTTTACTTGGTTGTTACACAGTACTGTACAGTTTTCTTCATTGAGTTTCTTCTACCTTAGGCACAACAACGTGCTTTTCCTCTACAGGGTTTGTATTTGTTTTTCGGGAGCGAGCAGCAGCGCGCACGCTGCTTACGTGCCTTTATCTTTTAAGCATGCCGCTCCAATTTTATTGTCACCACAGGAGCCCACATGGGAGCTATAAAGTTGTCCGCTGTCATGAAATATTGCTTTTAGCCTCCCGATTCGCTTTCAGCCCTGCCCGCACCCGGAGCACAAACGTAAAGTTTTCCTCCCCCACCCTTTCCATGTCAATTGGGTGAGGCACCATCGGTGTCGTTATGTCAGAGGGGGAAAATGTAGGCCATTTTCCTACAGGTGACAGACAGGGCATAACGTCATCACATCCTCAGCTCTTTTTTGGCAATTTCTTGTGCGAGAGATTCGGGAAGTCCTCGCAATAGTCCATCATTTATGACGCTGGGGTCTCAGAGAATAAGCCCTTCACAAGAGGATATCACAAAGGGACAGTTCCCTGTGGAGTATATGAACAGTCATGGGAGCCGGCTGCATGGCTCGTGTGCATGGACAGGGGCATGCCAATCTACTTTGGTGAAACCAAACAATGCCCGAATAAGATAAAAAATAAAAAAAACTGGTGCAAAAATCCAGCAACTTCCTACTAAAAGTATTTTTTCTATTCGCGTGCTAGAGAATATGAGAAACCGGTTGTGCTAGAGCACAAAGCGAGAAAACAGACTGGGAAACTGCTAAAAAAATAATTGACATGGCATTTTTGTTTTATCACTGATTCAACAAAATGTATACCGAAGCAAAAACATTGTTTCATAAGTAAGGCTTTGTTTAAAAAATGAGGCACGTTCATTCTGTTTTCACTGTGCGTGTATTATAAAAAAAGAAAGCAGGCTGGTTTTGCTTCAAACTTACTGTCAACCTCTCTCTGTGTAAAGTGAATGAAAATGTACTGGGTGCATTCGCTCCTTTATAAACACAGTACAAGTTAGGAGTACTTATTTTACACGACGTGTGTTTTTAAAGCACATGTTCATCCAGAATGGTTATCTTGGTCTGAATAACAGACGTTTTTGGTGCCACGGTGCAGAGCTTCAATGGACGGACCACAGCTGCGTCCACTTCACCTTCAAAAGAACGACGACCCACCACCACCAGCAACAGGCTGCCCGCAGAAGCTGGAACAAGATCACAGCCGACCAGCTCGCCACCTCCCTGAGCCAGCACCCTCCTGCCAGCTCAGCGAACCCCAGCCAGGCTGCCGACAACCTCACGAAGTGGATCAGCAACTGCGCGGACGAGCTCGCCCCGCTGAGGACCCCGCCCAGCAGACTCGGCAGCAAGAAAGCCCCATGGTTCACCGACGAACTCAAGAGCTCCAAGAAGAACTGCCGAGCCCTCGAGAAAGTCTGGAGAAGGGAACCTACACCGGACAACAGGACCACCTTCAAGCTTGCCACCCGGAAGCACCACCAGCTGATCCGCGCCGCCAAGAAAACTGCATTCAAAGACCGGCTGGACAACAACGCACACAACTGCAAGGAACTCTTCAACATCGTGAAAGAGCTATCCAACCCCAGCGCAGGAAACAACGACATCACCCCATCGCAAGACCTCTGCAACTCCCTCGCCTCATACTTCCACAACAAGATCGCGGACATACGCAACAGCTTCAACACCCAACCAACGCACACCACGACCGAACAACCACCCCCCACCACCACCCTCCACGCCTGGACCCCGATCAGCACCGAAGACACCATCCGCACGATGAACTCCATCCACTCCGGATCGCCGACCGACCCTTGCCCTCACCACGTCTTCAACAAGGCCGACGCTGTCATCGCACCCCACCTGCGAGACATCATCAACACATCCTTCGACACCGCCACCTTCCCTGAGAGCTGGAAGCACGCCGAACTCAGCGCTCTACTCAAGAAACCCACAGCGGACCCCACCGAACTCAAGAATTACCGCCCCATCTCGCTTCTCCCGTTTCCAGCCAAAGTCATCGAGAAGACCGTCAACAAGCAGCTGGCCGCCTTCCTCGAGACGAATGGATCCCTCGACCCCTCACAGTCTGGCTTCCGAGCCAACCACAGCACCGAGACCGCCCTCATCGCCGCCACCGATGACATCCGAGCACTGATGGACAACAGAGAAACAGCGGCCCTCATCCTCCTAGACCTCTCCGCGGCATTCGACACTGTCTGCCACCGCACCCTAGTACAGCGCCTCAGCAACGTCGGAATCCAGGACAAGGCTCTGGAATGGATCATCTCCTTCCTCGACGGAAGAACACAGAGAGTCCGCCTACCACCGTACAAGTCAGAGGCCACCGAAGTCATCTGCGGCGTCCCTCAAGGATCCTCGCTGAGCCCCACCCTCTTCAACGTCTACATGAGCCCCCTCGCGGCCATCGCACGCCAACACAACCTCAGCATAATCTCCTACGCCGACGACACCCAGCTGATCCTCTCCCTGACCAACGACCCCGCCGCCGCCAGAGCCAACCTGCACGAAGGGATGAAAGAGGTAGCCGAGTGGATGACGACCAGCCGCCTGAAACTGAACTCAGACAAGACGGAGGTCCTCATCCTGGGCTCTTCACCCTCCGCCTGGGACGACCCCTGGTGGCCTCCCGCCCTGGGCACCGCACCCAAACCGACAGACCATGCACGCAACCTGGGCTTCATCCTGGACTCCTCCCTCTCCATGACCAGGCAAGTCAACAACGTCTCATCGGCGTGCTTCAACATCCTACACATGCTACGGAAGATCTTCTGGTGGATCCCCACCGAGACCAGGAAGACCGTCACCCAGGCCCTCGTCACTAGCCGACTGGACTACGGCAACGCCCTCTATGCCGGAACCACCGCCAAGCTCCAGAAGAGACTCCAGCGGATCCAGAACGCCTCAGCCAGACTCATCCTCGACATCCCACGAACCAGCCACATCTCCGGACATCTGAGAGACCTACACTGGCTCCCCGTCAACAAAAGAATCACCTTCCGCCTCCTCACCCACGCACACAAAGCCCTACACGACCAAGGACCGAGCTACCTCAACAGCCGAATCAACTTCTACGCTCCCAAACGCCACCTCCGATCAGCCAACCACGCCCTCGCCGCCGTCCCCCGCATCCGAAGAGCAACGACAGGAGGAAGGTCCTTCTCCTACCTGGCCGCCAAGACCTGGAACTCCCTCCCTACCGACCTGCGCCTAACCCAAGACCACCTCTCCTTCAGGAAGAAGCTGAAGACCTGGCTGTTCGAGCAGTAGCGGCTCCCCCCTTCCCCCAGCGCCTTGAGACCCTACGGGTATGTAGTGCGCTTTATAAATATCTTTGATTGATTGATTGATTGATTGACATTGCGGCAAAGGGTGCAGAAAAGACAGCGCTACCTAGGAATGGATACGTTGCATCAGGAAGTACCGATGCAATCCGCTGGGAGGCAATCGTTCAATCAAAGTTTATTCCAAAGGCCACCAGCGGGCCTCGGGTCCAAGAACACTTTGCCCCTTCAAGCTCCTCACTGCTCTCATGTGGTACAAAACAGACACTGGAGCATGAACAGAATCCACAAGACAAAATATAGCGCCCAGAAGCGCTACTAGGCACTCCTGCTGGGCCTGCTCTCACCCACTCTTGGGCATTTGGGTGTTGCACAACAGACCCCTCTTCCCCTTGCACGCCCCCACCCAGAATCGTAAGAAGGGCTGTGGGCACAGGTCCCACTGCAGCTTCTGTTGAAAGGGTGAGCAATGGGCCTTAGCCGTCCAGTGGTCAAACGGTGCTTGCATGCCCGTGAACCACCAGGGCACATGAGTTTGTAATCTCAAGGAGGCTTCCAGGGCTGGGTGTGGGGTCAGCTGGAAAGGAAACGCCGCAGGTATGACTGAAAGGAAGGAAGACGCGTAGATCTTCTCCCAGGGCCCCACCTGATTGCTTTACTATGTGCCATCTGATGGGAGAGGCCCCCAAGGGGACCCTCAAAGCAGCGACGGCCAGTGGTCTCCCAACCACACACTTGAGACTCCACTGTGAATTTTGTTTAACGTTACGAAATATAATCCCCTCTCTTGTGCTGCCCCACAGCATATGACGATGATCCAACATGAGGTACAATGATCAAACTGATTTTGCAAATGTGCTGTACGTTACGGCCAATACCTCCAAATACAGATACAATAGCTCTTTAATTTCTTGAAACCTCGAAGCTTGAAAGAATACTGTAGTCTTTTTTTTAAAAAATGTACGAATAACCACTTCCCACCCTTCTCAATGCGGCACTTTAAAATGCAAAGGCTTCAATATTGTGCTGCAAGGCATGCCTAATGAACCCTCTTCCAGTACAACTAGAAATATCCCAACAGCATCTTTACTGCCTCTGCTGATGCTCCGTGTGACCTTGGGCAGAAAGTAGGAAGGTTTCAATAACACAACAGTTTCACAAAGTACTCCACAATGGGCTTTTCTCCCAGCACTTTTTAGGTCTCGCCTGACCCAGCACATGCGCTGAACTGGCGAGACTTTTTGTGAGGGCGCAAAAAATGCTACCATGGCCAGCCTAGAGCTACAGTGCATGTGCGCGGGCAGAGGCTGGCAAACCCCGTCATGCTCATTAAGCGCCCGAAGATCACTTTCACTTTCGCTCGCGATCAATAAAACAATAAAACACTAAAACAATACGCTGAAACACTCTAAAACACTAAAACACTAAAACACACACAATAAACCAATAAAACACTAAAACAATAAAACACTGAAACACTCCTAACACTAAAACACTAACACACTAAAACACTAAAACACTAAAGAATAAAACACTAAAACAATAAACCCATAAAACACTAAAACACTGAAACACTGAAACACTCTAAAACACTAACACTAAAACACTAACACTAAAACACTCTAACACTAAAACACTCTAACACACTAAAACACTAAAACACACTCTAACACTCTAACACTCTAAAACACTAAAACACTAAAACACTAAAACAATAAAACAATAAAACACCAAAACAATAAACCAATAAACCACTAAAACACTAAAACACTGAAACACTCTAACACTAAAACACTAACACTAAAACACACTAAAACACTCTAACACAGTAAAACACTAACACACTAAAGCACTAAAACACACTCTAACACTCTAACACTCTAACACACTAAAACACTAAAACACACTCTAACACTCTAAAACACTCTAACACTAAAACACTGAAACACTCTAAAACACTCTAAATCACTCTAAAACACTCTAACACTCTAACACTAAAACACACTAACACTAACACTAAAACACTCTAACACTCTAACACTAACACACTAACACACTACAACACTAAACAATAAAACACTAAAACAATAAACCAATAAAACACTAAAACACTGAAACACTGAAACACTCTAAAACACTCTAACACTAAAACACTAACACTAAAACACTCTAACACTCTAACACACTAAAACACTAAAACACACTCTAACACTCTAACACTAAAACACTAAAACACTGAAACACTGAAACACTGAAACACTCTAAAACACTCTAAAACACTCTAAAACACTCTACCACTCTAACACTAAAACACACTAACACTAAAACACTAACACTAAAACACTCTAACACTCTAACACTAACACACTAACACACTAAAACACTAAAACACACTCTAACACTCTAACACTCTAAAACACTAAAACACTAAAACACAAACAATAAACCAATAAAACACTAAAACAATAAAACACTGAAACACTGAAACACTCTAAAACACTCTAACACTAAAACACTCTAACACTAAAACACTCCTAACACTAAAACACTAACACACTAAAACACTAAACAATAAAACACTAAAACAATAAACCAATAAAACACTAAAACACTGAAACACTGAAACACTCTAAAACACTCTAACACTAAAACACTAACACTAAAACACTCTAACACTAAAACACTCTAACACTCTAACACTCTAACACTCTAAAACACTAAAACAATAAAACACTAAAACAATAAACCAATAAACCACTAAAACACTAAAACACTAAAACACTGAAACACTCTAAAAACACTCTAACACTAAAACAATAAAACTAAAACACTCTAACACACTAAAACACTAAAACACACTCTAACACTCTAACACTAAAACACTAAAACAATAAAACAATAAAACACCAAAACAATAAACCAATAAACCACTAAAACACTAAAACACTGAAACACTCTAACACTAAAACACTAACACTAAAACACAGTAAAACACTAACACACTAAAGCACTAAAACACACTCTAACACTAACACTCAAAAACACTCAAACACTAAAACACAAACAATAAACCAATAAAATACTAAAACAATAAAACACTGAAACACTGAAACACTCTAAAACACTCTAAAACACTCTAAAACACTCCAACACTCTAACACTAAAACACACTAACACTAAAACACTAACACTAAAACACTCTAACACTCTAACACTAACACACTAACACACTAAAACACTAAAACACACTCTAACACTCTAACACTCTAAAACACTAAAACACTAAAACACAAACAATAAACCAATAAAACACTAAAACAATAAAACACTGAAACACTGAAACACTCTAAAACACTCTAACACTAAAACACTCTAACACTAAAACACTCTAACACACTAAAACACTAAAACACACTCTAACACTCTAACACTCTAAAACACTAAAACACTAAAACACTAAAACACTAAAACAATAAAACACCAAAACAATAAAACAATAAAACACTAAAACACTGAAACACTCTAAAACACTCTAACACTAAAACACTGTAAAACACTAAAACAATAAAACACTAAAACAATAAACCAATAAACCACTAAAACACTAAAACACTGAAACACTCTAAAAACACTCTAACACTAAAACACTAACACTGAAACACTCTAACACACTAAAACACTAAAACACACTCTAACACTCTAACACTCTAAAACACTAAAACAATAAAACAATAAAACACTAAAACAATAAAACACAAACAATAAACCAATAAACCACTAAAACACTAAAACACTGAAACAACCCAAAATTCTCTAACACTAAAACACTAACACTAAAACACACTAAAACACTCTTAACACACTAAAACACCAAAACACCAAAACACTAAAACACACTAAAACACTAAAACACACTCTAACACTCTAAAACACTCTAACACTAAAACACTGAAACACTCTAAAACACTCTAAAACACTCTAAACACTCTAACACTCTAACACTAAAACACACTAACACTAAAACACTAACACTAAAACACTCTAACACTCTAACACTAACACACTACAACACTAAACAATAAAACACTAAAACAATAAACCAATAAAACACTAAAACACTGAAACACTGAAACACTCTAAAACACTCTAACACTAAAATGCTAACACTAAAACACTCTAACACTCTAACACACTAAAACACTAAAACACACTCTAACACTCTAACACTCTAAAACACTAAAACACTCTAACACTCTAACACTAAAACACTAAAACACTGAAACACTGAAACACTGAAACACTCGAAAACACTCGAAAACACTCTAAAACACTCTAACACTCTAACACTAAAACACACTAACACTAAAACACTAACACTAAAACACTCTAACACTCTAACACTAACACACTAACACACTAAAACACTAAAACACACTCTAACACTCTAAAACTAAAACACTAAAACACAAACAATAAACCAATAAAACACTAAAACAATAAAACACTGAAACACTGAAACACTCTAAAACACTCTAACACTAAAACACTAACACTAAAACACTCTAACACTAAAACACTAAAACACTGAAACACTGAAACACTGAAACACTCTAAAACACTCTAAAACACTCTAACACTCTAACACTAAAACACACTAACACTAAAACACTAACACTAAAACACTCTAACACTAACACACTAACACACTAAAACACTAAAACACACTCTAACACCCTAACACTCTAAAACACTAAAACACTAAAACACAAACAATAAACCAATAAAACACTAAAACAATAAAACACTGAAACACTGAAACACTCTAAAACACTAAAACACTAAAACACACTCTAACACTCTAACACTCTAAAACACTAAAACAATAAAACAATAAAACACTAAAACAATAAAACACAAACAATAAACCAATAAACCACTAAAACACTAAAACACTGAAACAACCCAAAATTCTCTAACACTAAAACACTAACACTAAAACACACTAAAACACTCTTAACACACTAAAACACCAAAACACCAAAACACTAAAACACACTAAAACACTAAAACACACTCTAACACTCTAAAACACTCTAACACTAAAACACTCTAACACTAAAACACTCTAACACACTAAAACACTAAAACACACTCTAACACTCTAAAACACTAAAACACTAAAACACTAAAACAATAAAACAATAAAACACCAAAACAATAAAACAATAAAACACTAAAACACTGAAACACTCTAAAACACTCTAACACTAAAACACTGTAAAACACTAAAACAATAAAATACTAAAACAATAAACCAATAAACCACTAAAACACTAAAACACTGAAACACTCTAAAACACTCTAACACTAAAACACTAATACTAAAACACACTAAAACACTCTTAACACACTAAAACACCAAAACACCAAAACACTAAAACACACTAAAACACTCTAACACTCTAACACACTAAAACACTAAAACACACTCTAACACTCTAAAACACTCTAACACTAAAACACTGAAACACTCTAAAACACTCTAAAACACTCTAAAACACTCTAACACTCTAACACTAAAACACACTAACACTAAAACACTCTAACACTCTAACACTAACACACTACAACACTAAACAATAAAACACTAAAACAATAAACCAATAAAACACTAAAACACTGAAACAGTAAAACACTCAAACACTCTAACACTAAAACACTAACACTAAAACACTCTAACACTCTAACACACTAAAACACTAAAACACACTCTAACACTAACACTCTAAAACACTAAAACACTCTAACACTCTAACACTAAAACACTAAAACACTGAAACACTGAAACATTGAAACACTCTAAAACACTCTAACACTCTAACACTAAAACACACTAACACTAAAACACTAACACTAAAACACTCTAACACTCTAACACTAACACACTAACACACTAAAACACTAAAACACACTCTAACACTCTAACACTCTAAAACACTAAAACACTAAAACACAAACAATAAACCAATAAAACAATAAAACAATAAAACACTGAAACACTGAAACACTCTAAAACACTCTAACACTAAAACACTAACACTAAAACACTCTAACACTAAAACACTCTAACACTCTAACACTAAAACACTCTAAAACACTAAAACAATAAAACACTAAAACAATAAACCAATAAACCACTAAAACACTAAAACACTGAAACACTCTAAAAACACTCTAACACTAAAACAATAAAACTAAAACACTCTAACACACTAAAACACTAAAACACACTCTAACACTCTAACACTCTAAAACACTAAAACACTAAAACAATAAAACACTAAAAAAATAAAACACAAACAATAAACCAGTAAAACACTAAAACAAGAAAACACTAAAACAATAAAACACCAAAACAATAAAACAATAAAACACTAAAACAATACGCTGAAACACTCTAAAACACTAAAACACTAAAACACACACAATAAACCAATAAAACACTAAAACAATAAAACACTGAAACACTACTAACACTAAAACACTAACACACTAAAACACTAAAACATAAAACAATAAAACACTAAAACAATAAACCCATAAAACACTAAAACACTGAAACACTGAAACACTCTAAAACACTCTAACACTAAAACACTCTAACACTAAAACACTCTAACACCAAAACACTCTAACACACTAAAACACTAAAACACACTCTAACACTCTAACACTCTAAAACACTAAAACACTAAAACACCAAAACAATAAAACAATAAAACACTAAAACACCGAAACACTCTAAAACACTCTAACACTAAAACACTGTAAAACACTAAAACAATAAAACACTAAAACAATAAACCAATAAACCACTAAAACACTAAAACACTGAAACACTCTAAAAACACTCTAACACTAAAACACTAACACTGAAACACTCTAACACACTAAAACACTAAAACACACTCTAACACTCTAACACTCTAAAACACTAAAACACTAAAACAATAAAACACTAAAACAATAAAACACAAACAATAAACCAATAAACCACTAAAACACTAAAACACTGAAACACTCTAAAACACTCTAACACTAAAACACTAACACTAAAACACACTAAAACACTCTTAACACACTAAAACACCAAAACACCAAAACACTAAAACACACTAAAACACTCTAACACTCTAACACACTAAAACACTAAAACACACTCTAACACTCTAAAACACTCTAACACTAAAACACTGAAACACTCTAAAACACTCTAAAACACTCTAAAACACTCTAACACTCTAACACTAAAACACACTAACACTAAAACACTAACACTAAAACACTCTAACACTCTAACACTAACACACTACAACACTAAACAATAAAACACTAAAACAATAAACCAATAAAACACTAAAACACTGAAACACTGAAACACTCTAAAACACTCTAACACTAAAACACTAACACTAAAACACTCTAACACTCTAACACACTAAAACACTAAAACACACTCTAACACTCTAAAACACTGAAACACTCTAAAACACTCTAAAACACTCTAAAACACTCTAACACTCTAACACTAAAACACACTAACACTAAAACACTAACACTAAAACACTCTAACACTCTAACACTAACACACTAACACACTAAAACACTAAAACACACTCTAACACTCTAACACTCTAAAACACTAAAACACAAACAATAAACCAATAAAACACTAAAACAATAAAACACTGAAACACTGAAACACTCTAAAACACTCTAACACTAAAACACTAACACTAAAACACTCTAACACTAAAACACTAAAACACTGAAACACTGAAACACTGAAACACTCTAAAACACTCTAAAACACTCTAACACTCTAACACTAAAACACACTAACACTAAAACACTAACACTAAAACACTCTAACACTAACACTCTAACACTCTAAAACACTAAAACACTAAAACAATAAAACACTAAAACAATAAAACACAAACAATAAACCAATAAACCACTAAAACACTAAAACACTGAAACACTCTAAAACACTCTAACACTAAAACACTAACACTAAAACACACTAAAACACTCTTAACACACTAAAACACCAAAACACCAAAACACTAAAACACACTAAAACACTCTAACACTCTAACACACTAAAACACTAAAACACACTCTAACACTCTAAAACACTCTAACACTAAAACACTGAAACACTCTAAAACACTCTAAAACACTCTAAAGCACTCTAACACTCTAACACTAAAACACACTAACACTAAAACACTAACACTAAAACACTCTAACACTCTAACACTAACACACTACAACACTAAACAATAAAACACTAAAACAATAAACCAATAAAACACTAAAACACTGAAACACTGAAACACTCTAAAACACTCTAACACTAAAACACTAACACTAAAACACTCTAACACTCTAACACACTAAAACACTAAAACACACTCTAACACTCTAAAACACTAAAACACTCTAACACTCTAACACTAAAACACTAAAACACTGAAACACTGAAACACTGAAACACTGAAACACTCTAAAACACTCTAAAACACTCTAAAACACTCTAACACTCTAACACTAAAACACACTAACACTAAAACACTAACACTAATACACTCTAACACTCTAACACTAACACACTAACACACTAAAACACTAAAACACACTCTAACACTCTAACACTCTAAAACACTAAAACACAAACAATAAACCAATAAAACACTAAAACAATAAAACACTGAAACACTGAAACACTCTAAAACACTCTAACACTAAAACACTAACACTAAAACAATCTAACACTAAAACACTAAAACACTGAAACACTGAAACACTGAAACACTCTAAAACACTCTAAAACAGTCTAACACTCTAACACTAAAACACACTAACACTAAAACACTAACACTAAAACACTCTAACACTAACACACTAAAACACTAAAACACACTCTAACACTCTAAAACACTAAAACACTAAAACACAAACAATAAACCAATAAAACACTAAAACAATAAAACACTGAAACACTGAAACACTCTAAAACACTCTAACACTAAAACACTCTAACACTAAAACACTCTAACACACTAAAACACTAAAACACACTCTAACACTCTAAAACACTAAAACAATAAAACAATAAAACACCAAAACAATAAAACAATAAAACACTAAAACACTGAAACACTCTAAAACACTCTAACACTAAAACACTGTAAAACACTAAAACAATAAACCAATAAACCAATAAACCACTAAAACACTAAAACACTGAAACACTCTAAAAACCACTCTAACACTAAAACACTAACACTGAAACACTCTAACACACTAAAACACTAAAACACACTCTAACACTCTAACACTCTAAAACACTAAAACACTAAAACAATAAAACACTAAAACAATAAAACACAAACAATAAACCAATAAACCACTAAAACACTAAAACACTGAAACACTCTAAAACACCCTAACACTAAAACACTAAAACACACTCTAACACTCTAACACTAAAACACTAACACTAAAACACACTAAAACACTCTTAACACACTAAAACACCAAAACACTAAAACACACTAAAACACTCTAACACTCTAACACACTAAAACACTAAAACACACTCTAACACTCTAAAACACTCTAACACTAAAACACTGAAACACTCTAAAACACTCTAAAACACTCTAAAACACCCTAACACCCTAACACTAAAACACACTAACACTAAAACACTAACACTAAAACACTCTAACACTCTAACACTAACACACTACAACACTAAACAATAAAACACTAAAACAATAAACCAATAAAACACTAAAACACTGAAACACTGAAACACTCTAAAACACTCTAACACTAAAACACTAACACTAAAACACTCTAACACTCTAACACACTAAAACACTAAAACACACTCTAACACTCTAACACTCTAAAACACTAAAACACTCTAACACTCTAACACTAAAACACTAAAACACTGAAACACTGAAACACTGAAACACTCTTAAAACACTCTAACACTCTAACACTAAAACACACTAACACTAAAACACTAACACTAAAACACTCTAACACTCTAACACTAACACACTAACACACTAAAACACTAAAACACACTCTAACACTCTAAAACACTAAAACACTAAAACACAAACAATAAACCAATAAAACACTAAAACAATAAAACACTGAAACACTGAAACACTCTAAAACACTCTAACACTAAAACACTAACACTAAAACACTCTAACACTAAAACACTCTAACACTCTAACACTAAAACACTCTAAAACACTAAAACAATAAAACACTAAAACAATAAACCAATAAACCACTAAAACACTAAAACACTGAAACACTCTAAAAACACTCTAACACTAAAACAATAAAACTAAAACACCAAAACAATAAAACAATAAACACTAAAACAATAAAACACAAACAATAAACCAATAAACCACTAAAACACTAAAACACTGAAACACTCTAAAACACTCTAACACTAAAACACTAACACTAAAACACACTAAAACACTCTTAACACACTAAAACACCAAAACACCAAAACACTAAAACACACTAAAACACTAAAACACACTCTAACACTCTAAAACACTCTAACACTAAAACACTGAAACACTGAAACACTCTAAAACACTCTAACACTCAAATGCTAACACTAAAACACTTTAACACTCTAACACACTAAAACACTAAAACACACTCTAACACTCTAACACTCTAAAACACTAAAACACTCTAACACTCTAACACTAAAACACTAAAACACTGAAACACTGAAACACTCTAAAACACTCTAAAACACTCTAAAACACTCTAACACTCTAACACTAAAACATTCTAACACTAAAACACTAACACTAAAACACTCTAACACTAAAACACTCTAACACTCTAACACTAAAACACTCTAAAACACTAAAACAATAAAACACTAAAACAATAAACCAATAAACCACTAAAACACTAAAACACTGAAACACTCTAAAAACACTCTAACACTAAAACAATAAAACTAAAACACCAAAACAATAAAACAATAAACACTAAAACAATAAAACACAAACAATAAACCAATAAACCACTAAAACACTAAAACACTGAAACACTCTAAAACACTCTAACACTAAAACACTAACACTAAAACACACTAAAACACTCTTAACACACTAAAACACCAAAACACCAAAACACTAAAACACACTAAAACACTAAAACACACTCTAACACTCTAAAACACTCTAACACTAAAACACTGAAACACTCTAAAACACTCTAAAACACTCTAAACACTCTAACACTCTAACACTAAAACACACTAACACTAAAACACTCTAACACTCTAACACTAACACACTACAACACTAAACAATAAAACACTAAAACAATAAACCAATAAAACACTAAAACACTGAAACACTGAAACACTCTAAAACACTCTAACACTAAAATGCTAACACTAAAACACTTTAACACTCTAACACACTAAAACACTAAAACACACTCTAACACACTAACACTCTAAAACACTAAAACACTCTAACACTCTAACACTAAAACACTAAAACACTGAAACACTGAAACACTGAAACACTCTAAAACACTCTAAAACACTCTAAAACACTCTAACACTCTAACACTAAAACACACTAACACTAAAACACTAACACTAAAACACTCTAACACTCTAACACTAACACACTAACACACTAAAACACTAAAACACACTAAAACACTAAAACACACTCTAACACTCTAAAACACTCTAACACTAAAACACTGAAACACTCTAAAACACTCTAAAACACTCTAAACACTCTAACACTCTAACACTAAAACACACTAACACTAAAACACTAACACTAAAACACTCTAACACTCTAACACTAACACACTACAACACTAAACAATAAAACACTAAAACAATAAACCAATAAAACACTAAAACACTGAAACACTGAAACACTCTAAAACACTCTAACACTAAAATGCTAACACTAAAACACTTTAACACTCTAACACACTAAAACACTAAAACACACTCTAACACTCTAACACTCTAAAACACTAAAACACTCTAACACTCTAACACTAAAACACTAAAACACTGAAACACTGAAACACTGAAACACTCTAAAACACTCTAAAACACTCTAAAACACTCTAACACTCTAACACTAAAACACTCTAACACTAAAACACTAACACTAAAACACTCTAACACTAAAACACTCTAACACTCTAACACTAAAACACTCTAAAACACTAAAACAATAAAACACTAAAACAATAAACCAATAAACCACTAAAACACTAAAACACTGAAACACTCTAAAAACACTCTAACACTAAAACAATAAAACTAAAACACCAAAACAATAAAACAATAAACACTAAAACAATAAAACACAAACAATAAACCAATAAACCACTAAAACACTAAAACACTGAAACACTCTAAAACACTCTAACACTAAAACACTAACACTAAAACACAATAAAACACTCTTAACACACTAAAACACCAAAACACCAAAACACTAAAACACACTAAAACACTAAAACACACTCTAACACTCTAAAACACTCTAACACTAAAACACTGAAACACTCTAAAACACTCTAAAACACTCTAAACACTCTAACACTCTAACACTAAAACACACTAACACTAAAACACTAACACTAAAACACTCTAACACTCTAACACTAACACACTACAACACTAAACAATAAAACACTAAAACAATAAACCAATAAAACACTAAAACACTGAAACACTGAAACACTCTAAAACACTCTAACACTAAAATGCTAACACTAAAACACTTTAACACTCTAACACACTAAAACACTAAAACACACTCTAACACTCTAACACTCTAAAACACTAAAACACTCTAACACTCTAACACTAAAACACTAAAACACTGAAACACTGAAACACTGAAACACTCTAAAACACTCTAAAACACTCTAAAACACTCTAACACTCTAACACTAAAACACTCTAACACTAAAACACTAACACTAAAACACTCTAACACTAAAACACTCTAACACTCTAACACTAAAACACTCTAAAACACTAAAACAATAAAACACTAAAACAATAAACCAATAAACCACTAAAACACTAAAACACTAAAACACTCTAAAACACTCTAACACTAAAACACTAACACTAAAACACACTAAAACACTCTTAACACACTAAAACACCAAAACACCAAAACACTAAAACACACTAAAACACTAAAACACACTCTAACACTCTAAAACACTCTAACACTAAAACACTGAAACACTGAAACACTCTAAAACACTCTAACACTCAAATGCTAACACTAAAACACTTTAACACTCTAACACACTAAAACACTAAAACACACTCTAACACTCTAACACTCTAAAAAACTAAAACACTCTAACACTCTAACACTAAAACACTAAAACACTGAAACACTGAAACACTGAAACACTCTAAAACACTCTAAAACACTCTAAAACACTCTAACACTCTAACACTAAAACACTCTAACACTAAAACACTAACACTAAAACACTCTAACACTAAAACACTCTAACACTCTAACACTAAAACACTCTAAAACACTAAAACAATAAAACACTAAAACAATAAACCAATAAACCACTAAAACACTAAAACACTGAAACACTCTAAAAACACTCTAACACTAAAACAATAAAACTAAAACACCAAAACAATAAAACAATAAACACTAAAACAATAAAACACAAACAATAAACCAATAAACCACTAAAACACTAAAACACTGAAACACTCTAAAACACTCTAACACTAAAACACTAACACTAAAACACACTAAAACACTCTTAACACACTAAAACACCAAAACACCAAAACACTAAAACACACTAAAACACTAAAACACACTCTAACACTCTAAAACACTCTAACACTAAAACACTGAAACACTCTAAAACACTCTAAAACACTCTAAACACTCTAACACTCTAACACTAAAACACACTAACACTAAAACACTCTAACACTCTAACACTAACACACTACAACACTAAACAATAAAACACTAAAACAATAAACCAATAAAACACTAAAACACTGAAACACTGAAACACTCTAAAACACTCTAACACTAAAATGCTAACACTAAAACACTTTAACACTCTAACACACTAAAACACTAAAACACACTCTAACACACTAACACTCTAAAACACTAAAACACTCTAACACTCTAACACTAAAACACTAAAACACTGAAACACTGAAACACTGAAACACTCTAAAACACTCTAAAACACTCTAAAACACTCTAACACTCTAACACTAAAACACACTAACACTAAAACACTAACACTAAAACACTCTAACACTCTAACACTAACACACTAACACACTAAAACACTAAAACACACTAAAACACTAAAACACACTCTAACACTCTAAAACACTCTAACACTAAAACACTGAAACACTCTAAAACACTCTAAAACACTCTAAACACTCTAACACTCTAACACTAAAACACACTAACACTAAAACACTAACACTAAAACACTCTAACACTCTAACACTAACACACTACAACACTAAACAATAAAACACTAAAACAATAAACCAATAAAACACTAAAACTCTGAAACACTGAAACACTCTAAAACACTCTAACACTAAAATGCTAACACTAAAACACTTTAACACTCTAACACTCTAAAACACTAAAACACTCTAACACTCTAACACTAAAACACTAAAACACTGAAACACTGAAACACTGAAACACTCTAAAACACTCTAAAACACTCTAAAACACTCTAACACTCTAACACTAAAACACTCTAACACTAAAACACTAACACTAAAACACTCTAACACTAAAACACTCTAACACTCTAACACTAAAACACTCTAAAACACTAAAACAATAAAACACTAAAACAATAAACCAATAAACCACTAAAACACTAAAACACTGAAACACTCTAAAAACACTCTAACACTAAAACAATAAAACTAAAACACCAAAACAATAAAACAATAAACACTAAAACAATAAAACACAAACAATAAACCAATAAACCACTAAAACACTAAAACACTGAAACACTCTAAAACACTCTAACACTAAAACACTAACACTAAAACACAATAAAACACTCTTAACACACTAAAACACCAAAACACCAAAACACTAAAACACACTAAAACACTAAAACACAATCTAACACTCTAAAACACTCTAACACTAAAACACTGAAACACTCTAAAACACTCTAAAACACTCTAAACACTCTAACACTCTAACACTAAAACACACTAACACTAAAACACTAATACTAAAACACTCTAACACTCTAACACTAACACACTACAACACTAAACAATAAAACACTAAAACAATAAACCAATAAAACACTAAAACACTGAAACACTGAAACACTCTAAAACACTCTAACACTAAAATGCTAACACTAAAACACTTTAACACTCTAACACACTAAAACAC
The DNA here is from genome assembly GCF_964204655.1 of Triturus cristatus. NCBI lineage: Eukaryota > Metazoa > Chordata > Amphibia > Caudata > Salamandridae > Triturus > Triturus cristatus. Next base: position 165,887,387 of record NC_140595.1, on the reverse strand, counting down.
TAAAACACACTCTAACACTCTAACACTCAAACACTAAAACACTCTAACACTCTAACACTAAAACACTAAAACACTGAAACACTGAAACACTGAAACACTCTAAAACACTCTAAAACACTCTAAAACACTCTAACACTAAAACACTCTAACACTAAAACACTAACACTAAAACACTCTAACACTAAAACACTCTAACACTCTAACACTAAAACACTCTAAAACACTAAAACAATAAAACACTAAAACAATAAACCAATAAACCACTAAAACACTAAAACACTGAAACACTCTAAAAACACTCTAACACTAAAACAATAAAACGAAAACACCAAAACAATAAAACAATAAACACTAAAACTATAAAACACAAACAATAAACCAATAAACCACTAAAACACTAAAACACTGAAACACTCTAAAACACTCTAACACTAAACACTAACACTAAAACACACTAAAACACTCTTAACACACTAAAACACCAAAACACCAAAACACTAAAACACACTAAAACACTAAAACACACTCTAACACTCTAAAACACTCTAACACTAAAACACTGAAACACTCTAAAACACTCTAAAACACTCTAAACACTCTAACACTCTAACACTAAAACACACTAACACTAAAACACTAACACTAAAACACTCTAACACTAACACACTACAACACTAAACAATAAAACACTAAAACAATAAACCAATAAAACACTAAAACACTGAAACACTGAAACACTCTAAAACACTCTAACACTAAAATGCTAACACTAAAACACTTTAACACTCTAACACACTAAAACACTAAAACACACTCTAACACTCTAACACTCTAAAACACTAAAACACTCTAACACTCTAACACTAAAACACTAAAACACTGAAACACTGAAACACTGAAACACTCTAAAACACTCTAAAACACTCTAAAACACTCTAACACTCTAACACTAAAACACTCTAACACTAAAACACTAACACTAAAACACTCTAACACTAAAACACTCTAACACTCTAACACTCTAACACTAAAACACTCTAAAACACTAAAACAATAAAACACTAAAACAATAAACCAATAAACCACTAAAACACTAAAACACTAAAACACTCTAAAACACTCTAAAACACTCTAACACTCTAACACTAAAACACACTAACACTAAAACACTAACACTAAAACACTCTAACACTCTAACACTAACACACTAACACACCAAAACACTAAAACACACTAAAACACTAAAACACACTCTAACACTCTAAAACACTCTAACACTAAAACACTGAAACACTCTAAAACACTCTAAAACACTCTAAACACTCTAACACTCTAACACTAAAACACACTAACACTAAAACACTAACACTAAAACACTCGAACACTCTAACACTAACACACTACAACACTAAACAATAAAACACTAAAACAATAAACCAATAAAACACTAAAACACTGAAACACTGAAACACTCTAAAACACTCTAACACTAAAATGCTAACACTAAAACACTTTAACACTCTAACACACTAAAACACTAAAACACACTCTAACACTCTAACACTCTAAAACACTAAAACACTCTAACACTCTAACACTAAAACACTAAAACACTGAAACACTGAAACACTGAAACACTCTAAAACACTCTAAAACACTCTAAAACACTCTAACACTCTAACACTAAAACACTCTAACACTAAAACACTAACACTAAAACACTCTAACACTAAAACACTCTAACACTCTAACACTCTAACACTAAAACACTCTAAAACACTAAAACAATAAAACACTAAAACAATAAACCAATAAACCACTAAAACACTAAAACACTAAAACACTCTAAAACACTCTAAAACACTCTAACACTCTAACACTAAAACACACTAACACTAAAACACTAACACTAAAACACTCTAACACTCTAACACTAACACACTAACACACCAAAACACTAAAACACACTAAAACACTAAAACACACTCTAACACTCTAAAACACTCTAACACTAAAACACTGAAACACTCTAAAACACTCTAAAACACTCTAAACACTCTAACACTCTAACACTAAAACACACTAACACTAAAACACTAACACTAAAACACTCGAACACTCTAACACTAACACACTACAACACTAAACAATAAAACACTAAAACAATAAACCAATAAAACACTAAAACACTGAAACACTGAAACACTCTAAAACACTCTAACACTAAAATGCTAACACTAAAACACTTTAACACTCTAACACACTAAAACACTAAAACACACTCTAACACTCTAACACTCTAAAACACTAAAACACTCTAACACTCTAACACTAAAACACTGAAACACCGAAACACTGAAACACTCTAAAACACTCTAAAACACTCTAAAACACTCTAACACTCTAACACTAAAACACTCTAACACTAAAACACTAACACTAAAACACTCTAACACTAAAACACTCTAACACTCTAACACTAAAACACTCTAAAACACTAAAACAATAAAACACTAAAACAATAAACCAATAAACCACTAAAACACTAAAACACTGAAACACTCTAAAAACACTCTAACACTAAAACAATAAAACTAAAACACCAAAACAATAAAACAATAAACACTAAAACAATAAAACACAAACAATAAACCAATAAACCACTAAAACACTAAAACACTGAAACACTCTAAAATACTCTAACACTAAAACACTAACACTAAAACACACTAAAACACTCTTAACACACTAAAACACCAAAACACCAAAACACTAAAACACACTAAAACACTAAAACACACTCTAACACTCTAAAACACTCTAACACTAAAACACTGAAACACTCTAAAACACTCTAAAACACTCTAAACACTCTAACACTCTAACACTAAAACACACTAACACTAAAACACTAACACTAAAACACTCTAACACTAACACACTACAACACTAAACAATAAAACACTAAAACAATAAACCAATAAAACACTAAAACACTGAAACACTGAAACACTCTAAAACACTCTAACACTAAAATGCTAACACTAAAACACTTTAACACTCTAACACACTAAAACACTAAAACACACTCTAACACTCTAACACTCTAAAACACTAAAACACTCTAACACTCTAACACTAAAACACTAAAACACTGAAACACTGAAACACTGAAACACTCTAAAACACTCTAAAACACTCTAAAACACTCTAACACTCTAACACTAAAACACACTAACACTAAAACACTAACACTAAAACACTCTAACACTCTAACACTAACACACTAACACACTAAAACACTAAAACACACTCTAACACTCTAACACTCTAAAACTAAAACACTAAAACACAAACAATAAACCAATAAAACACTAAAACAATAAAACACTGAAACACTGAAACATTCTAAAACACTCTAACACTAAAACACTAACACTAAAACACTCTAACACTAAAACACTAAAACACTGAAACACTGAAACACTGAAACACTCTAAAACACTCTAAAACACTCTAACACTCTAACACTAAAACACACTAACACTAAAACACTAACACTAAAACACTCTAACACTAACACACTAACACACTAAAACACTAAAACACATTCTAACACTCTAACACTCTAAAACACTAAAACACTAAAACACAAACAATAAACCAATAAAACACTAAAACAATAAAACACTGAAACACTGAAACACTCTAAAACACTCTAACACTAAAACACTCTAACACTAAAACACTCTAACACTCTAAAACACTAAAACACTAAAACACTAAAACACTAAAACAATAAAACAATAAAACACCAAAACAATAAAACAATAAAACACTAAAACACTGAAACACTCTAAAACACTCTAACACTAAAACACTAAAACACACTCTAACACTCTAAAACACTAAAACACTAAAACACTAAAACACTAAAACAATAACACAATAAAACACCAAAACAATAAAACAATAAAACACTAAAACACTGAAACACTCTAACACTAAAACACTGTAAAACACTAAAACAATAAAATACTAAAACAATAAACCAATAAACCACTAAAACACTAAAACACTGAAACACTCTAAAACACTCTAACACTAAAACACTCTAACACTAAAACACTCTAACACTAAAACACTCTAACACCAAAACACTCTAACACACTAAAACACTAAAACACACTCTAACACTCTAACACTCTAAAACACTAAAACACTAAAACACCAAAACAATAAAACAATAAAACACTAAAACACCGAAACACTCTAAAACACTCTAACACTAAAACACTGTAAAACACTAAAACAATAAAACACTAAAACAATAAACCAATAAACCACTAAAACACTAAAACACTGAAACACTCTAAAAACACTCTAACACTAAAACACTAACACTGAAACACTCTAACACACTAAAACACTAAAACACACTCTAACACTCTAACACTCTAAAACACTAAAACACTAAAACAATAAAACACTAAAACAATAAAACACAAACAATAAACCAATAAACCACTAAAACACTAAAACACTGAAACACTCTAAAACACTAACACTAAAACACTAACACTAAAACACACTAAAACACTCTTAACACACTAAAACACCAAAACACCAAAACACTAAAACACACTAAAACACTCTAACACTCTAACACACTAAAACACTAAAACACACTCTAACACTCTAAAACACTCTAACACTAAAACACTGAAACACTCTAAAACACTCTAAAACACTCTAAAACACTCTAACACTCTAACACTAAAACACACTAACACTAAAACACTAACACTAAAACACTCTAACACTCTAACACTAACACACTACAACACTAAACAATAAAACACTAAAACAATAAACCAATAAAACACTAAAACACTGAAACACTGAAACACTCTAAAACACTCTAACACTAAAACACTAACACTAAAACACTCTAACACTCTAACACACTAAAACACTAAAACACACTCTAACACTCTAAAACACTAAAACACTCTAACACTCTAACACTAAAAGACTAAAACACTGAAACACTGAAACACTGAAACACTCTAAAACACTCTAAAACACTCTAAAACACTCTAACACTCTAACACTAAAACACACTAACACTAAAACACTAACACTAAAACACTCTAACACTCTAACACTAACGCACTAAAACACTAAAACACACTCTAACACTCTAACACTCTAAAACACTAAAACACAAACAATAAACCAATAAAACACTAAAACAATAAAACACTGAAACACTGAAACACTCTAAAACACTCTAACACTAAAACACTAACACTAAAACACTCTAACACTAAAACACTAAAACACTGAAACACTGAAACACTGAAACACTCTAAAACACTCTAAAACACTCTAACACTCTAACACTAAAACACACTAACACTAAAACACTAACACTAAAACACTCTAACACTAACACTCTAACACTCTAAAACACTAAAACACTAAAACAATAAAACACTAAAACAATAAAACACAAACAATAAACCAATAAACCACTAAAACACTAAAACACTGAAACACTCTAAAACACTCTAACACTAAAACACTAACACTAAAACACACTAAAACACTCTTAACACACTAAAACACCAAAACACCAAAACACTAAAACACACTAAAACACTCCAACACTCTAACACACTAAAACACTAAAACACACTCTAACACTCTAAAACACTCTAACACTAAAACACTGAAACACTCTAAAACACTCTAAAACGGATGTATGACGTTACAACGCATGCTATTACAACGCATACCTTTACATCGCATTTTTTACAACGCTAGTACTATTACAACGCATTACTTTACAACGAATTCTGTTACAACGCAAAACCTATTACAATACTGAAAAGTGCTGTTACAACGAAGTATATTACAACGCATACCTTTACAACGCGATTTTTTTTTTTTTTAAATAAAAAGTACAATAAAATCTGGCACGGGATGCAGGGAAATTAGGGGTTTTAGGGTGGGGAAGTGTATTAAAACGTGGAGAAGAACTGTACGTAAATCGACCAAAATGCAGTAACAAATTAATACTCGGGTATTAAAATTAATACTCGAGTATTAAAATCAATACTCAAAATGCCCCATAAAAATCCGTTTTAAGACAATAGTAAGTTTTTAAATAATAAGGAAAAAATAATTTACAGTACATACACATTTTTAACATGAAAAGATCGCAAACTAAGTAAACTAACGAACACATAACACACATGCACATAGGCGCCATTTTAACCATCTCACTTATAAAACTTGTCCTACCACAGTTTCTATGTAAACAATACCAAAAGACATGTTCCAAAATGGATGCCAAAACGGGGCAAATGAATGAAAAAAATATTTCTTTAAAAGCATTTTTAAAATATCATTTTCCACAGTAAACCAAAGTATTAAAAAAAACACAACGAACGCAGTTTTTAAAAAAATTAATAGTGACACACAGTAAAACTTATAAATACAAGTGAGACACCATTTTGCACTCAGTTGATTATCAACTAGCAGAGAGAGCAGACGTAATAAGCTGACCCTCTGTCACCTGCACTGCGACCTCCTCAGAGAGAGCACGGAATTCACAACAGAGCAACTACTAGTAAGTTAATAATATATATGTAAACGATAATTTTTAGAAAAATATATTTTCATAAACCACATAAATTAATTTTTCACTTAATAATAAAAACTTAAGAAATGAACTGTTTCCAATATATTATCAATAAAATAAAGCACAAAATTAAAACAAGTAATTTATTTCCCTCAACCAGAAAATCGGAAGATTTAAACATTCCACAGCAGCTGAACCTATTTGGACATCCCCACCACGTAAACGACTGACAAACTCAATTGTTTAGGTAAATGTTATTTTTGTGTCATGGTTTTACTTGTAAAATTTATTTGTAAAAATTTCATAAAGTCATGTATGCCAATGGTGTTTTTTTTTAATACTCAATCACACCGCATAAAAATCAAAATTTTCTTTTTATAACCAACGTTGACAAAGGAACAATTTTTTTTTTTTTTTCACTCCAACAGTGAACATCTTTTCCCAAAAACCTTTTAACCTCCAGCAAACATCAGGATAAAGGCACGATAACAAAAAACCTACTAGAAAAGGTATTTTTTCTTTTCCATTTTATTATAACGATACATTAATAATCCTTTCCTTTGCAATTATTCCTCCTGTACCGTTCTTTATTTTGAAAACTAATGGATAGTTTTGAGAAACAATATTCAATTTCTTCTGTAGGAAAGAGCACCATCAGTGATATTTTTGTGTAGGGTAGGGGTACATATCTCTATTTCTACTACAGTAATGTTTTTTAATTAGGACAGTATCATGTATTACTAGTTAAATTGTATGTCTGTTAAATTTTAAAGATACTCAAGTACTACATTTCTACCCACCGTTAATTATCTTTTTATCGCCTTTTTTCCAGAACTGAAAAGATTTTTTTTCTCAAAACTAAAATTTTGAGCCAACAAAGAAAAACATCCTCTACCACCTCATCCACAAAAGCGAATTCTCAAAAACAAGGTATTTTTTTTACAGCACAGATTCTTTACCTTCAAAATATTTGACTAACTATCACATAGCTAAATTTCAAAGAAATAATCAATGTAATTATGATTACATTTACAAATTTTAGAATTATATTTCATGTCTAAAGAATGGTTTTTCCTTACGGAAATAGTTATGTGCAGCAACTTATATCACATGTGCAATTTTTGTGGAATAATTTTCCTAAACACATTTCTCAACATCGGTCAGTTTTCCAATTTTTTTCTTTTTTCACTTTTCCAGACATTTATTTATCCATTCCCCATCAAATCACCTCAAAAGTGTCTACACAAACCGACTCACCAATACCACTGAACAACAGTCTGCCAGAAAACCAATTCGGAAAAAAAGGTAATTTAGGCCAACATTGTAAGCTGCAACAATTTTTAAAATGTACCATGCTGTAGAGGTAACAATTTTCTTTTCCAAAATCTTGAAGGTGCATCAGTAGGGAAAGTGTTGGATAGTGTAGGGGTATTAATTTACTATTCTAACTCCATGAAGGTGCAGCAGTAGGGTAAGTGTTGGATAGTGTAGGGGTATTAATTTACTATTCTAACTCCATGAAGGTGCTGCAGTAGGGAAAGTGTGGGATAGTGTAGGGGTAACAATTTACTATTCTATCTCCAGGAAGGTGCTGCAGTAGGGTAAGTGTTGGATAGTGTAGGGGTATCAATTCACTATTTTAACTCCAGGAAGGTGCAGCAGTAGGGAAATTGTTGGATATTGTAGGGGTATTAATTTACTATTCTAACTCCAGGAAGGTGCATCAGTAGGGAAAGTGTGGGATAGTGTAGGGGTATCAATTTACTATTCTAACTCCAGGAAGGTGCTGCAGTAGGGAAAGTGTGGGATAGTGTAGGGGTATCAATTTACTATTCTAACTCCAGGAAGGTGCAGCAGTAGGGTAAGTGTTGGATAGTGTAGGGGTATCAATTTACTTTTCTAACTCCAGGAAGGTGCTGCAGTAGGGAAAGTGTTGGATAGTGTAGGGGTAACAATTTACTATTCTAACTCCATGAAGGTGCATCAGTAGGGAAAGTGTGGGATAGTGTAGGGGTAACAATTTACTATTCTAACTCCAGGAAGGTGCATCAGTAGGGAAAGTGTGGGATAGTGTAGGGGTAACAATTTACTATTCTAACTCCAGGAAGGTGCTGCAGTAGGGAAAGTGTTGGATAGTGTAGGGGTAACAATTTACTATTCTAACTCCAGGAAGGTGCATCAGTAGGGAAAGTGTGGGATAGTGTAGGGGTATCAATTTACTATTCTAACTCCAGGAAGGTGCAGCAGTAGGGTAAGTGTTGGATAGTGTAGGGGTATCAATTTACTTTTCTAACTCCAGGAAGGTGCTGCAGTAGGGAAAGTGTTGGATAGTGTAGGGGTAACAATTTACTATTCTAACTCCATGAAGGTGCATCAGTAGGGAAAGTGTGGGATAGTGTAGGGGTACAATTTACTATTCTAACTCCAGGAAGGTGCATCAGTAGGGAAAGTGTGGGATAGTGTAGGGGTAACAATTTACTATTTATACTCCAGGAAGGTGCTGCAGTAGGGAAATTGTTGGATAGTGTAGGGGTATTAATTTACTATTCTAACTCCAGGAAGGTGCAGCAGTAGGGTAAGTGTTGGATAGTGTAGGGGTATTAATTTACTATTCTAACTCCATGAAGGTGCAGCAGTAGGGAAATTGTTGGATAGTGTAGGGGTATTAATTTACTATTCTAACTCCAGGAAGGTGCATCAGTAGGGAATGTGTTGGATAGTGTAGGGGTATTAATTTACTATTCTAACTCCATGAAGGTGCAGCAGTAGGGAAATTGTTGGATAGTGTAGGGGTATTAATTTACTATTCTAACTCCAGGAAGGTGCATCAGTAGGGAAAGTGTTGGATAGTGTAGGGGTATCAATTTACTATTCTAACTCCAGGAAGGTGCATCAGTAGGGAAAGTGTTGGATAGTATAGGGGTAACAATTTACTATTCTAACTCCAGGAAGGTGCAGCAGTAGGGTAAGTGTGGGATAGTGTAGGGGTAACAATTTACTATTCTAACTCCAGGAAGGTGCATCAGTAGGGAAAGTGTGGGATAGTGTAGGGGTAACAATTTGCTATTCTAACTCCAGGAACGTGCATCAGTAGGGAAAGTGTTGGATAGTTTATGGGTAACAATTTACTATTCTAACTCCAGGAAGGTGCATCAGTAGGGAAAGTGTGGGATAGTGTAGGGGTATCAATTTACTATTCTAACTCCAGGAAGGTGCTGCAGTAGGGAAAGTGTTGGAGAGTGTAGGGGTAACAATTTACTATTCTTACTCCAGGAAGGTGCATCAGATGGGAAAGTGTGGGATAGTGTAGGGGTAACAATTTACTATTCTAACTCCAGGAAGGTGCTGCAGTAGGGAAAGTGTTGGATAGTGTAGGGGTTACAATTTACTATTCTAACTCCAGGAAGGTGCATCAGTAGGGAAAGTGTGGGATAGTGTAGGGGTAACAATTTACTATTCTAACTCCAGGAAGGTGCATCAGTAGGGAAAGTGTGGGATAGTGTAGGGGTATCAATTTACTATTCTAACTCCAGGAAGGTGCTGCAGTAGGGAAAGTGTTGGATAGTGTAGGGGTATCAATTTACTATTCTAACTCCAGGAAGGTGCAGCAGTAGGGTAAGTGTTGGATAGTGTAGGGGTAACAATTTGCTATTCTTACTCCATAAAGATGCATCAGTAGGCAAAAGAAAGGATTGAGTACATGTTATGTTTTGTATACAAATTTTTATAAATATCAAGCTAAATGTTTTATCTTTTCTCCTTTTTTCAGATAATGTCTAGCCTTGGAGCAGCCAACTTCATTAAATCCAGGAAGGGCAAAAATCTTTTAAACCATGGTGGATACATATATAGTAAGGAAAGAATAAGTTTAACTAGAAATCATTGGAGGTGCGTGCAATACTACACTACCCATTGCAGTGGCAGAGCGGTTACTGTTGATAATTTGGTTGTGAAAACCACAGAACATAACCACTCTGCCTCTGCAATGGATGTAGAAATCAGAGAGACAATTAATGAGATGAAAGCTATTGCAAGCACCTCCAATGATTCTACAGGATCCATTTTAAGGGAGGTTGCACAGCATGTCCCCAGTCATGTTGCTAGCAACATGCCTATAATACCCAATTTGAGAAGAATTATTCAGAGACAAAAGCAGGCAAGTAATATTCAATTGTCTACACCACATACATTCTCTGACATTAGAATTCCTCATGATCTTTCTATTTCTTTTTCTGATGAACCTTTCCTTCTGCATGACAACGAAAACCCTCAGAAACGTATTTTAATTTTTAGTACCCCCCGTAACCTTGCTAAGTTAGAAAGTAGTGAAATTTGGATGATGGATGGGACGTTTAAAAGTACACCCCATCCTTTCACTCAAATTTACACTATACATGCTAAGATTAACAATAGTGTAATTCCCTTAGTGTATAGTTTGCTACCTGATAAGACTTCTGCAACATACACTGAACTTTTATCAGTGATTAAAAGCAAAACATCTGCAAGTCCTCGAAAAATAATAATCGATTTCGAATTGAGCATGATCAATGTGATCACCAAAACGTACACGGATACCCAAATTCAGGGATGTTTCTTCCATTTTTCGCAGGCATTTTGGCGTAAACTACAAAAAACATCCCTAGTTGCAGAATATTCTCGGGATAGCAAATTACAGTTTGAACTAAAAAAATTAACTGCACTTTGTTTTGTTCCTCCCGAAAGTGTGGACGAGTACTACACTGCAATTATAGAATCTGTTTATTATACGAGTAACGAGGAAAAATTGGCACCCATTCTAAATTATTTTGAGGACACATGGATTGGACACCTAAGCAGATCGGGTCGCAGGAGGAAGCCACGATTCCATGTGGAGTGGTGGAACTGCTACACGAGTTGTTTAGAGGGAGAGGCCAAAACAAACAATGCCATTGAGGGGTGGCATAACTCCTTCAATCATACAATTGGAAAACCACATCCTAACTTCTACTCATTTTTGGAAACTTTGAAGAAGGAGCAAAGTTTCCAAGAAATGAGAATAGCACAAACACTCGCAGGTAGTCTAAACCCACGAGTAACAGTCAAAACAAGGGAAATGTCTGAGAGACTATTGGCAATTCTACAACAGTTTTCGTTGTGTGTGGCTATAGACTACCTCGAAAATCTTTCTAACATTCTTTCTTTTTAAAACAATGAATTTGCTTACTTTCCTGCTTTGCTAAAAATTATAGTAATTACAATGATTCAATTGGCATACATTTTTTTTTTTTTTTTAAATTTTTTTCAAATTAACAAGTCGGGTTTTTTTCATTTTTTCAAACAAATCTTCATTTCATCAAAAATAAACCAATGCTGAAAAATTTACTGTTCCTTAGTATTCGAACCATTTATCATTATCGGTACGCCATTTTTCTAAATTTCGAAAAAATCCTACTTTAATTCCGTCAAAACCAATCACCAAAACTCAATCCGAACTATAAAATAGAAATGAAACCATATTCCTTAATACACATTGCATCCGAATTTTCATTTGTATTTCAATTATAAATTTACAAAATATTAAAGTACGCACAATTTTTGTACAAAGAAATGAAGATCGACAGTACTTCTTTATCTTCGGAAACAAAGAAATCAACTGTCTGATCCGTAACTTTTTATTTAGAAAGAGTTACATACTTTTTTAAAATAACTAACTTACTTTCAGCGACCCGACATAGGCATGTATTAATAACATTAATGTGGACATGTTTAACAACTTTTAAAACATCTATTAGTTTTCCAGCAACCTCCCCTTATTCTTTCCTTACTATATATGTATCCCTTAAAAAGGTTTAATCTATAATATCAACAGAAAATATTTCCTACCTGGACGCAGATCAGCTTCCTGCTGCTTCCTCCTCCGATGCTCTGCAAAATGGCGTATTACGTCGACGCACACGTCCTTACGTCATCGCGTGCTTCTCTATTTATGGCGGACTACTTTTTTACATTCATCTGTAAATAAATGTTAATATATGTAAATGAAATATTTATATTTTGTTTTAAATATAAAACTTATTTTTAAAAATTAATGAAAAATATGTTTATTTTTTTCATGTTTTTTTAATCAAATAAAATTGTGAAATAAATAATTGTTTCCTATCATTATTTTTAATTAAATGTTTAAATCTCCAATATTGTAATTTAATAAATGTATAATTACTTAATATGTTCCTTACCTTGGCTCTATTGTCTTTTCCTTTCAAAACTTCCTCTTACTTCACTTTCTGTACCTTATTTTCTTGTTCCGCGGGCTGTATATGCAGAGGCTGCCAAAATAAATAAAGGACAAACACGCTCATAGACTTCAATGGAAAACCGTGGGAAATAAATTCAAAAAGTAAGTTATAATTGTTATTTCTGATTTCTAAATTTTAAAACTGTAAAATTAGTATAATTATTACTGTAAATATTTTTTAATGTTGATATTAATCTTTTAAATATATTATTTATTTATTTATATAATAAATTAATCAATAATACACTTCCATTTATTTATAAAAGGACACTTTTTTTTAAACATATAAATACTCTTGTCTTTTCATATGTGATAAAAATACTCTAGTTTTTAAAAATAGGTACTCAATCATTTATCTATATATTTAAATATTATATACTCTTTAATGTTTATTTAAACTTATTTTTAAGTAGATAAATACTCAACATTTAAAATAAGTTTTTATTAAGTATCTATTTTTTTAATTTAAAAACACTAAACTAAATGTTCAAGTAATAAATTTTAAAAAACTCAAGTATTAAACATTTCTACATAATAAAATACACATGCATTTAAATTTTGATTATCTACTCACTTATTTGAAACTACTATAGAAACTAAAAATACTAAAGTATTATTTTATCACCAAACAAACCAAACTTTTCTTCTAGTCACAATACTCAAGTATTATTATTTTTATATACTACTCACTTATTTCAAATAAATATTGCATTTTTTAAAATTATTTTAATACTCAAGTATTTATTTTACTGTTAACCAACCAAACATTTCTACCAGAAAAAATACACAAGTATTAATATTTTTATTAACTACTGCCCTTTTTTTAATTAGAATTGCTATATTAATAAAAAAAAAAAAATACTCAAGTATTAATTTTAATGCTACCCAAGTAATAATATTTTGAAAAACAAACAAGATAAATATTTTGCAAAAAAAAATGCGTTGTAATAGTATATGCGTTGTAAAAGTACTTACAATATAACATCTTGCGTTGTAAACACATGCATTGTAAATACATGCGTTGTAAAAGCATTTCCACTAAATGCGTTGTAAAGGTATATGCGTTGTAAAGGTACTTACCATATAATGGAACGCGTTGTAAAAGCATGCGTTGTAAAAGTTTTAGCGTTGTAAAAAAAGCGTTGTAATAGCACAGCGTTGTAAAAGTTGCGTTGTAAAGGTAGTTCCCCCTCTAAAACACTCTAAAACACTCTAACACTCTAACACTAAAACACACTAACACTAAAACACTAACACTAAAACACTCTAACACTCTAACACTAACACACTACAACACTAAACAATAAAACACTAAAACAATAAACCAATAAAACACTAAAACACTGAAACACTGAAACACTCTAAAACACTCTAACACTAAAACACTAACACTAAAACACTCTAACACTCTAACACACTAAAACACTAAAACACACTCTAACACTCTAAAACACTAAAACACTCTAACACTCTAACACTAAAACACTAAAACACTGAAACACTGAAACACTCTAAAACACTCTAAAACACTCTAAAACACTCTAACACTCTAACACTAAAACACACTAACACTAAAACACTAACACTAATACACTCTAACACTCTAACACTAACACACTAACACACTAAAACACTAAAACACACTCTAACACTCTAACACTCTAAAACACTAAAACACAAACAATAAACCAATAAAACACTAAAACAATAAAACACTGAAACACTGAAACACTCTAAAACACTCTAACACTAAAACACTAACACTAAAACACTCTAACACTAAAACACTAAAACACTGAAACACTGAAACACTGAAACACTCTAAAACACTCTAAAACAGTCTAACACTCTAACACTAAAACACACTAACACTAAAACACTAACACTAAAACACTCTAACACTAACACACTAACACACTAAAACACTAAAACACACTCTAACACTCTAAAACACTAAAACACTAAAACACAAACAATAAACCAATAAAACACTAAAACAATAAAACACTGAAACACTGAAACACTCTAAAACACTCTAACACTAAAACACTCTAACACTAAAACACTCTAACACACTAAAACACTAAAACACACTCTAACACTCTAAAACACTAAAACACTAAAACAATAAAACAATAAAACACCAAAACAATAAAACAATAAAACACTAAAACACTGAAACACTCTAAAACACTCTAACACTAAAACACTGTAAAACACTAAAACAATAAAACAATAAAACAATAAACCAATAAACCACTAAAACACTAAAACACTGAAACACTCTAAAAACCACTCTAACACTAAAACACTAACACTGAAACACTCTAACACACTAAAACACTAAAACACACTCTAACACTCTAACACTCTAAAACACTAAAACACTAAAACAATAAAACACTAAAACAATAAAACGCAAACAATAAACCAATAAACCACTAAAACACTAAAACACTGAAACACTCTAAAACACTCTAACACTAAAACACTAAAACACACTCTAACACTCTAACACTAAAACACTAACACTAAAACACACTAAAACACTCTTAACATACTAAAACACCAAAACACTAAAACACACTAAAACACTCTAACACTCTAACACACTAAAACACTAAAACACACTCTAACACTCTAAAACACTCTAACACTAAAACACTGAAACACTCTAAAACACTCTAAAACACTCTAAAACACCCTAACACTCTAACACTAAAACACACTAACACTAAAACACTAACACTAAAACACTCTAACACTCTAACACTAACACACTACAACACTAAACAATAAAACACTAAAACAATAAACCAATAAAACACTAAAACACTGAAACACTGAAACACTCTAAAACACTCTAACACTAAAACACTAACACTAAAACACTCTAACACTCTAACACACTAAAACACTAAAACACACTCTAACACTCTAACACTCTAAAACACTAAAACACTCTAACACTCTAACACTAAAACACTAAAACACTGAAACACTGAAACACTCTTAAAACACTCTAACACTCTAACACTAAAACACACTAACACTAAAACACTAACACTAAAACACTCTAACACTCTAACACTAACACACTAACACACTAAAACACTAAAACACACTCTAACACTCTAACACTCTAAAACACTAAAACACTAAAACACAAACAATAAACCAATAAAACACTAAAACAATAAAACACTGAAACACTGAAACACTCTAAAACACTCTAACACTAAAACACTAACACTAAAACACTCTAACACTAAAACACTCTAACACTCTAACACTAAAACACTGTAAAACACTAAAACAATAAAACACTAAAACAATAAACCAATAAACCACTAAAACACTAAAACACTGAAACACTCTAAAAACACTCTAACACTAAAACAATAAAACTAAAACACCAAAACAATAAAACAATAAACACTAAAACAATACGCTGAAACACTCTAAAACACTAAAACACACACAATAAACCAATAAAACACTAAAACAATAAAACACTGAAACACTCCTAACACTAAAACACTAACACACTAAAACACTAAAACACTAAACAATAAAACACTAAAACAATAAACCCATAAAACACTAAAACACTGAAACACTAAAACACTCTAACACTAAAACACTCTAACACCAAAACACTCTAACACACTAAAACACTAAAACACACTCTAACACTCTAAAACACTAAAACACTAAAACACTAAAACACTAAAACAATAAAACAATAAAACACCAAAACAATAAAACAATAAAACACTAAAACACTGAAACACTCTAAAACACTCTAACACTAAAACACTGTAAAACACTAAAACAATAAAACACTAAAACAATAAACCAATAAACCACTAAAACACTAAAACACTGAAACACTCTAAAAACACTCTAACACTAAAACACTAACACTGAAACACTGTAACACACTAAAACACTAAAACACACTCTAACACTCTAACACTCTAAAACACTAAAACACTAAAACAATAAAACACTAAAACAATAAAACACAAAAAATAAACCAATAAACCACTAAAACACTAAAACACTGAAACACTCTAAAACACTCTAACACTAAAACACTAACACTAAAACACACTAAAACACTCTTAACACACTAAAACACCAAAACACCAAAACACTAAAACACACTAAACACTCTAACACTCTAACACACTAAAACACTCTAACACTCTAAAACACTCTAACACTAAAACACTGAAACACTCTAAAACACTCTAAAACACTCTAAAACACTCTAACACTCTAACACTAAAACACACTAACACTAAAACACTAACACTAAAACACTCTAACACTCTAACACTAACACACTACAACACTAAACAATAAAACACTAAAACAATAAACCAATAAAACACTAAAACACTGAAACACTGAAACACTCTAAAACACTCTAACACTAAAACACTAACACTAAAACACTCTAACACTCTAACACTCTAACACACTAAAACACTAAAACACACTCTAACACTCTAACACTCTAAAACACTAAAACACTCTAACACTCTAACACTAAAACACTAAAACACTGAAACACTGAAACACTGAAACAATCTAAAACACTCTAACACTCTAACACTAAAACACACTAACACTAAAACACTAACACTAAAACACTCTAACACTCTAACACTAACACACTAACACACTAAAACACTAAAACACACTCTAACACTCTAACACTCTAAAACACTAAAACACTAAAACACAAACAATAAACCAATAAAACACTAAAACAATAAAACACTGAAACACTGAAACACTCTAAAACACTCTAACACTAAAACACTAACACTAAAACACTCTAACACTAAAACACTCTAACACTCTAACACTAAAACGCTCTAAAACACTAAAACAATAAAACACTAAAACAATAAACCCATAAAACACGAAAACACTGAAACACTGAAACACTCTAAAACACTCTAACACTAAAACACTCTAACACTGAAACACTCTAACACCAAAACACTCTAACACACTAAGGGCCTCATGTAGGTAAATAAATGTTACCGTTTCTTAAATACCGAGCCGTACCGAATCGGTAAATTAGAATCGGTAAGTTATATGTAGGTAAAAATTCGGTAACAGTTACCGATTCGGTAACATTCGGTAATCACGAATCGGAATTCACCGAATCGGTAAATACCGAGGTGGTATTTACCGAATCGGAAAATACCGAGGTGGTATTTACCGAATCGGAAAATACCGAGGTGGTATTTACCGAATCGGAAAATACCGAATCGGTATGTACGGAATCGGTAAATAAAATCACATGACTTGACGAAACAGCCAATCCCGTGCAACCACAGCCCACCCAACCAGGAAGTGGCCACACCCAGGCAGGTGTACATAATTAGCCAACCCTGGAGAGGCTTGGAGTGCAGAGGAGAGGCAGGGAGCCGGTGCCTGTGCGAGCGGGAAAACGAACATCATGTCCAGCCAGAGAACACAGAGAGACGGAGGGGAAAGGAGGAGGAAGCTGAAATTTAGCCCCAAGGAACTCCAGGTGCTGGTGGAGGAGGTGGTGAAGCAGCACCAGAAGCTGTTTGGAAGGCAATCCCTGCAAGTGCCTGAGGCTGAAAAGCGCAACATATGGCTGGCCATCCAGGCCCAGGTGAATGCTGTGGGAGTGACCCACAGGGACATAGAGGTCCTAAAGAAGCGCTGGTATGACCTGAGGATTGTAACCAAGAGGAAGATGGGCGACATCCAGAAGGAAGCCAGCCAGACTGGAGGTGGAACCAACAGGGCACCTGCCCTCACCGAACTGGAGGAGCTGGTGGGGGCCACAATCGAGCAAGAGAGCGTCGTGGGTCTTGGGGACGCCGACAGCTCTGCCAGAGCCGCCACACAACAAGGTAAGACGAAAGCACAGCAATGTAGCACCCCCTATCCCTATCCCACATCCCCCATTGTGAAACGAGAATCACACTGCAGTCCAAACGTGTCAGTGCAGACAGGCAATGCATTCCGGGAGATGTAGTCAGGGAAACACCAACCATGACGTAGATGTTACAGGGCAACAAGGCATGTCACGCACTCGAGGCACAAGGAGACAGAGGACATTTTGGAATGTGAAATGATTTATTGTGACGCTTTCAATGCAGCCCTTCGGGGACACTGAGCCAATGTTGTATTTCTGTCCACAGATGTGACATCATGCAGGACAGGGCATGCTGCAGGAGAGACGGCACACCAGCCACAAATATCACCTCTAGCCAGCACAAGTTCAGACCAGGGAGCAGGCCCACTGGCAGCCGCACCACCAACACAGGCAGCCTCGCCGCAGCCAGAGCCAGCATCACCTCACCCAGAGCCAGCATCACCTCACCCAGAGCCAGCATCACCTCACCCAGAGCCAGCATCGCCACTCATGTTTGAATCACCGGCCACATCTCCGCTTGCAGGTGTGGGAATGAGGAGGCGTCCAGCAGCCAGGCTACGAGCCTTAGACACCTCGTCAGATGACAGCATGGGCCCTGAAGAACTCACCAGGCCCCAGGAAGGGAGCCATGCCACTGTGCCCCACACCTCACAGGCAGCACAGACGGGAGCAAGAGGGCGCCGCAGGTCGCGTGTCCAGAGTCCACCAGCACCCATT
Source organism: Triturus cristatus (assembly GCF_964204655.1). Classification (NCBI taxonomy): domain Eukaryota; kingdom Metazoa; phylum Chordata; class Amphibia; order Caudata; family Salamandridae; genus Triturus; species Triturus cristatus. Next base: position 165,867,812 of record NC_140595.1, on the reverse strand, counting down.
GACGGCCATGGTGTCTTCTTGGGTCTCGAGGGCCAAATGTTGAAACAACAGCGCCTGCAAACAAAGGCAGTCATGTCAGTCCAGAGGCACATGCGGGTGATGAAAACTACATCAGTCAACATGGACAATAACTAGGCCTGGGCAAAAATTTCGTTCCGTTCGCGGAAATTGCGATAATTTGACATTTTTGCGTTCCGCGGAGAGCGCGAAAATGTCAAAAATTCCGGTTTCCGCAGCTTGGCGATAATTTGTTTCTTGCTCGCGCTGTAAAATGATACATTCTCGCGCGCGCGCGATCGCCTTACCTGAATCCCTGCGTTCGCCGACAAGTTTTCTTGATCCGGTCGCGTTCTCCATGAGATGTTGTATTGTTTTTAGCCATTTGCGCTGTCTCGCGACAGTTCGCGCCCGCAGTGACGTCATGCGTCGCGCGATCACGTCTTTCTTCTCGCGATCATGCACCGCGAGAACAACTCAAAACAAGATGGCCGCGCCCGCAAGCAGCCACATGGGTAAGTTGGCGACCCGCAACCATGCAGAAAATCGCGCGAACATGCCGGAAAAAAACTTCCGCATCTTCGCGATATTTCTGCTTGTTTGCGATAATTTTAAACATTCTCGCGATAATTTGCGAAGGTTAATTCCGCAAATTCCGCCCACCCCTAACAATAACATCAGCGGCATGGCTGCGGGCATTCGGGACATGTCCCAGTCAATCCAGCAGTTGTGCAGCAAATTAGATGCTGACATCGAAGCACGGCGCCGGGAACGGCAGAGAAGGGACACTACCAACAGGGCACTCAACCGTCTGGCAACTGCGACTTCTCTACTGTGCCGGTGCTCTGTGACGATGCAAGAGGGCCTAACACACTGCTGCAGCGACCTGTCTCGGGGGATGGTGCAGGTGACAAGTGCACTAGGGGTGCTATTAACTAGTCAGGCGTCGACAACTGCTGCAGGGGATGCTGCGGAGAGCATCGACACCAGCAGCAGGAGCAGCATCACACCCCCCGTCCCAGAAGGACGCAGGAGCAGCAGGCGGCTTGGGGTTGGCTCTAGTGAGGATGCACAGGCCGTGCCTTCCACCACTGCAGCGCGTATGCGCAAACATTGATGTGGCCCTGCTTAGCCACTTCCCAATGGGTGACGTAACCCTGGACATACTCCTTGTATAGATGGTATATTGCCAGATTGGCTTGTTCATGTGTTCATGGCGTGGTGCCACATTGAAACTACGTCATGACTAATCACAACTGGCTGTGTCCCCTTACTTACTCAGAAATAGTTGCATGTGATCTCTGTCCGTCTCTCTCTCCCATCGATTGCAGTTGGCACTGTAGCTGCGTTGCCCTGTGGCTGGCCTGACTCATCCTCGTTGTCCTCAAAATATGTTAGTTCCACATCTGTACCTTTTTTCGTGGCAAGGTTGTGCAGCATTGCACAAGTGGCAATAATCTTGCAGCAGGTGATGGGTGTGTACTGGCGTGCGCCTCCGCTCTTGTGGAGGCAGCGGAACCTGCTCTTCAGTAGTCCAAACGTGCGCTCCACCACATTGCGTGTTGTTTTGTGTGCCACGTTGTATCGTCTCTCACTCTGTGTTGCTGGGTGTAGGTAGGGAGTGAGGATGAATGACCGGCATGCATATGCACTGTCGCCTAGATGAGTAAAAGGGAAACATCAGTCACATGCCTCTTTACACTATGATTTGCAGGTTGCAAGGGGCGTCACTGTTACTCACCTAGCAGGTATCCCTCTCCAAATTCTCCGGCACTCAGTCGTGTGTAGATCCCACTATTCTGGAAGATGTACGAGTCGTGGGTGCTCCCAGGAAACTTTGCAACAATATCTGTGATGATGTTCCCTGCATCACAGATCACCTGCACATTGATGGAGTGGGTGGACTTCCTGTTCCTGTAGATGTGCTCTGTGTCAGCTGGTGGACAGATTGGGATGTGTGTACCATCAATACAGCCGATGACATGGGGGAACTGTGCCATGTGATAAAAGTCTGTTTTTGTTTTCTGCAGTGCAGCCTGTGTGTTGGGGAAGCTGATGTAGTGGTGCATTCTCTGCATCATGGCATCCAGGAACTTCCTGAGGAAACGTGACAGGCAACTCTGGGATACACCACCCACCGCAGCTATCACCACCTGATAACTGCCGGATGCCAGCAGATGTAGGCTGCAGAGCACCTGCACATGTGGGGGTATGGCGTGCGCCCTTCTTATTGGCTGGTCCAGGAGTGGGTGAAGGTCCCTGATTAAGTCCATGATGGTTTCGGGGTGTAGCCTGTACCTCTCATGTATCTCTGCATCAGTCAGCTGGAATAGTGTGATGCGCTGTCTGTAGATGCGTTCCTCCCATCGCCAAGCCCTCAGTCCTGCTGCCTGTAGACGTAGGCGCCTTGCAATGACATACATAGCGGCCATGTTGTCCACGCTGTTGCATTTTGGGATTGCTTATATGCACTGTTGATGGTTACCACCTGCTTTCAATCCGTGTTAATTACCGACTCTTATTTACCGATTTTCTTGGATTTCTTAATTACCGAGTGCTCCTACATGTCATTTTAATTTTTACCACTTCATATTTACCACTTCATATTTACCGATTCGTTAAGTATGTATTCGGTAAATCTGATTCGGTATTTTAGAATTCGGTAAATATGATTCGGTATTTACCGCCTCATATTTACCGAAAAGTCGTTTTTGGACTCCTACATCTCACTTGTCTGAATACCGGTCGGTAACGGCATATTTACCGAAAATCGGCCGTTACCGACCGGTATTTGGCTACCTACATGAGGCCCTTAAACACTAAAACACACTCTAACACTCTAACACTCTAAAACACTAAAACACTAAAACACTAAAACAATAAAACAATAAAACACTAAAACACCGAAACACTCTAAAACACTCTATCACTAAAACACTGTAAAACACTAAAACAATAAAACACTAAAACAATAAACCAATAAACCACTAAAACACTAAAACACTGAAACACTCTAAAAACACTCTAACACTAAAACACTAACACTGAAACACTCTAAAACACTAAAACACTAAAACAATAAAACACTAAAACAATAAAACACAAACAATAAACCAATAAACCACTAAAACACTAAAACACTGAAACACTCTAAAACACTCTAACACTAAAACACTAACACTAAAACACACTAAAACACTCTTAACACACTAAAACACCAAAACACCAAAACACTAAAACACACTAAAATACTCTAACACTCTAACACACTAAAACACTAAAACACACTCTAACACTCTAAAACACTCTAACACTAAAACACTGAAACACTCTAAAACACTCTAAAACACTCTAACACTCTAACACTAAAACACACTAACACTAAAACACTAACACTAAAACACTCTAACACTAACACACTACAACACTAAACAATAAAACACTAAAACAATAAACCAATAAAACACTAAAACACTGAAACACTGAAACACTCTAAAACACTCTAACACTAAAACACTAACACTAAAACACTCTAACACTCTAACACACTAAAACACTAAAACACACTCTAACACTCTAAAACACTAAAACACTCTAACACTAAAACACACTAACACTAAAACACTAACACTAAAACACTCTAACACTCTAACACTAACACACTAACACACTAAAACACTAAAACACACTCTAACACTCTAACACTCTAAAACACTAAAACACTAAAACACAAACAATAAACCAATAAAACACTAAAACAATAAAACACTGAAACACTGAAACACTCTAAAACACTATAACACTAAAACACTAACACTAAAACACTCTAACACTAAAACACTCTAACACTCTAACACTAAAACACTCTAAAACACTAAAACAATAAAACACTAAAACAATAAACCAATAAACCACTAAAACACTAAAACACTGAAACACTCTAAAACACTCTAACACTAAAACAATAAAACTAAAACACCAAAACAATAAAACAATAAAACACTAAAACAATACGCTGAAACACTCTAAAACACTAAAACACTAAAACACACACAATAAACCAATAAAACACTAAAACAATAAAACACTGAAACACTCCTAACACTAAAACACTAACACACTAAAACACTAAAACACTAAACAATAAAACACTAAAACAATAAACCCATAAAACACTAAAACACTGAAACACTGAAACACTCTAAAACACTCTAACACTAAAACACTCTAACACTAAAACACTCTAACACACTAAAACACTAAAACACACTCTAACACTCTAAAACACTAAAACACTAAAACACTAAAACAATAAAACAATAAAACAATAAAACACCAAAACAATAAAACAATAAAACACTAAAACACTGAAACACTCTAAAACACTCTAACACTAAAACACTGTAAAACACTAATACAATAAAACACTAAAACAATAAACCAATAAACCACTAAAACACTAAAACACTGAAACACTCTAAAAACCACTCTAACACTAAAACACTAACACTGAAACACTCTAACACACTAAAACACTAAAACACACTCTAACACTCTAAAACACTAAAACACTAAAACAATAAAACAATAAAACAATAAAACACAAACAATAAACCAATAAACCACTAAAACACTAAAACACTGAAACACTCTAAAACACTCTAACACTAAAACACTAAAACACACTCTAACACTCTAACACTAAAACACTAACACTAAAACACACTAAAACACTCTTAACACACTAAAACACCAAAACACTAAAACACACTAAAACACTCTAACACTCTAACACACTAAAACACTAAAACACACTCTAACACTCTAAAACACTCTAACACTAAAACACTGAAACACTCTAAAACACTCTAAAACACTCTAAAACACTCTAACACTCTAACACTAAAACACACTAACACTAAAACACTAACACTAAAACACTCTAACACTCTAACACTAACACACTACAACACTAAACAATAAAACACTAAAACAATAAACCAATAAAACACTAAAACACTGAAACACTGAAACACTCTAAAACACTCTAACACTAAAACACTAACACTAAAACACTCTAACACTCTAACACACTAAAACACTAAAACACACTCTAACACTCTAAAACACTAAAACACTCTAACACTCTAACACTAAAACACTAAAACACTGAAACACTGAAACACTGAAACACTCTTAAAACACTCTAACACTCTAACACTAAAACACACTAACACTAAAACACTCTAACACTCTAACACTAACACACTAACACACTAAAACACTAAAACACACTCTAACACTCTAACACTCTAAAACACTAAAACACTAAAACACAAACAATAAACCAATAAAACACTAACACCCTTATGCATCAAGCCAAAATCCAGTCGGTAAAATACCGATTCCTTATTAGCTCCCGGTATTAAGTAAAAAATACCCAATCCCAATGCATCAACCCAAAAGCAGAAATCGGTATTTAAGGAATCCTTAAATAGCGATTCTTTAAATAGGGATTCCTTAAATACCGATTCCTTAAATAGCGATTGCATTTAAGGAATCCCAAAGTGAGATTCCTTAAATGCAATGCATCAAAGTTAAAAAATTAGCGATTTCGCTAATAAGGGGAGCAAATTACCATGAAGATGAACTGCATGGTAATTTGCAAAAACTTTGAAAAATGCACTTTTGTGCATTTTTCAAAGTGTCATGTTGCGCACACACATGCCCTTAGAGCATGTGTGTGTGCAACATATGTGCACATATCATTTTCAGGGGTGCAACAGGGTGTCCTTTTGACACCCTGGCACCCTTGAAAGTGCTCCAGCTATTAGCGATTCGGTAATACCGAATCGCTAATACAGAATGGCTTTACATTCATTCCTATGGGCCTCCAAGGCCATAGGAATGAATGGGTAGGTATTCCTTATTACCGATTCGGTATTACCGATTCGGTAATAAGGAATGTTAAGGAATCGCTATTTGAATAACGATTCCTACATGCATAGCCTTTTGCTATTCCTTATTAGCGATTCCTTATTTTTCGCTAATAAGGAATCGCAAATGCTAATGTTGATGCATATGCCCCTTTAACAATAAAACACTGAAACACTCTAAAACACTCTAAAACACTCTAACACTAAAACACTAACACTAAAACACTCTAACACTAAAACACTCTAACACTCTAACACTAAAACACTCTAAAACACTAAAACACTAAAACACTAAAACACTAAAACAATAAAACACCAAAACAATAAAACAATAAAACACTAAAACACTGAAACACTCTAAAAACACTCTAACACTAAAACACTAACACTGAAACACTCTAACACACTAAAACACTAAAACACACTCTAACACTCTAACACTCTAAAACACTAAAACACTAAAACAATAAAACACTAAAACAATAAAACACAAACAATAAACCAATAAACCACTAAACCACTAAAACACTGAAACACTCTAAAACACTCTAACACTAAAACACTAACACTAAAACACACTAAAACACTCTTAACACACTAAAACACCAAAACACCAAAACACTAAAACACACTAAAAAACTAAAACACACTCTAACACTCTAAAACACTCTAACACTAAAACACTGAAACACTCTAAAACACTCTAAAACACTCTAAACACTCTAACACTCTAACACTAAAACACACTAACACTAAAACACTAACACTAAAACACTCTAACACTCTAACACTAACATACTACAACACTAAACAATAAAACACTAAAACAATAAACCAATAAAACACTAAAACACTGAAACACTGAAACACTCTAAAACACTCTAACACTAAAACACTAACACTAAAACACTCTAACACTCTAACACACTAAAACACTAAAACACACTCTAACACTCTAAAACACTAAAACACTCTAACACTCTAACACTAAAACACTAAAACACTGAAACACTGAAACACTCTAAAACACTCTAAAACACTCTAAAACACTCTAACACTCTAACACTAAAACACACTAACACTAAAACACTAACACTAATACACTCTAACACTCTAACACTAACACACTAACACACTAAAACACTAAAACACACTCTAACACTCTAACACTCTAAAACACTAAAACACAAACAATAAACCAATAAAACACTAAAACAATAAAACACTGAAACACTGAAACACTCTAAAACACTCTAACACTAAAACACTAACACTAAAACACTCTAACACTAAAACACTAAAACACTGAAACACTGAAACACTGAAACACTCTAAAACACTCTAAAACAGTCTAACACTCTAACACTAAAACACACTAACACTAAAACACTAACACTAAAACACTCTAACACTAACACACTAACACACTAAAACACTAAAACACACTCTAACACTCTAAAACACTAAAACACTAAAACACAAACAATAAACCAATAAAACACTAAAACAATAAAACACTGAAACACTGAAACACTCTAAAACACTCTAACACTAAAACACTCTAACACTAAAACACTCTAACACACTAAAACACTAAAACACACTCTAACACTCTAAAACACTAAAACACTAAAACAATAAAACAATAAAACACAAAAACAATAAAACAATAAAACACTAAAACACTGAAACACTCTAAAACACTCTAACACTAAAACACTGTAAAACACTAAAACAATAAAACAATAAAACAATAAACCAATAAACCACTAAAACACTAAAACACTGAAACACTCTAAAAACCACTCTAACACTAAAACACTAACACTGAAACACTCTAACACACTAAAACACTAAAACACACTCTAACACTCTAACACTCTAAAACACTAAAACACTAAAACAATAAAACACTAAAACAATAAAACGCAAACAATAAACCAATAAACCACTAAAACACTAAAACACTGAAACACTCTAAAACACTCTAACACTAAAACACTAAAACACACTCTAACACTCTAACACTAAAACACTAACACTAAAACACACTAAAACACTCTTAACATACTAAAACACCAAAACACTAAAACACACTAAAACACTCTAACACTCTAACACACTAAAACACTAAAACACACTCTAACACTCTAAAACACTCTAACACTAAAACACTGAAACACTCTAAAACACTCTAAAACACTCTAAAACACCCTAACACTCTAACACTAAAACACACTAACACTAAAACACTAACACTAAAACACTCTAACACTCTAACACTAACACACTACAACACTAAACAATAAAACACTAAAACAATAAACCAATAAAACACTAAAACACTGGAACACTGAAACACTCTAAAACACTCTAACACTAAAACACTAACACTAAAACACTCTAACACTCTAACACACTAAAACACTAAAACACACTCTAACACTCTAACACTCTAAAACACTAAAACACTCTAACACTCTAACACTAAAACACTAAAACACTGAAACACTGAAACACTCTTAAAACACTCTAACACTCTAACACTAAAACACACTATCACTAAAACACTAACACTAAAACACTCTAACACTCTAACACTAACACACTAACACACTAAAACACTAAAACACACTCTAACACTCTAACACTCTAAAACACTAAAACACTAAAACACAAACAATAAACCAATAAAACACTAAAACAATAAAACACTGAAACACTGAAACACTCTAAAACACTCTAACACTAAAACACTAACACTAAAACACTCTAACACTAAAACACTCTAACACTCTAACACTAAAACACTGTAAAACACTAAAACAATAAAACACTAAAACAATAAACCAATAAACCACTAAAACACTAAAACACTGAAACACTCTAAAAACACTCTAACACTAAAACAATAAAACTAAAACACCAAAACAATAAAACAATAAACACTAAAACAATACGCTGAAACACTCTAAAACACTAAAACACTAAAACACACACAATAAACCAATAAAACACTAAAACAATAAAACACTGAAACACTCCTAACACTAAAACACTAACACACTAAAACACTAAAACACTAAACAATAAAACACTAAAACAATAAACCCATAAAACACTAAAACACTGAAACACTAAAACACTCTAACACTAAAACACTCTAACACCAAAACACTCTAACACACTAAAACACTAAAACACACTCTAACACTCTAAAACACTAAAACACTAAAACACTAAAACACTAAAACAATAAAACAATAAAACACCAAAACAATAAAACAATAAAACACTAAAACACTGAAACACTCTAAAACACTCTAACACTAAAACACTGTAAAACACTAAAACAATAAAACACTAAAACAATAAACCAATAAACCACTAAAACACTAAAACACTGAAACACTCTAAAAACACTCTAACACTAAAACACTAACACTGAAACACTGTAACACACTAAAACACTAAAACACACTCTAACACTCTAACACTCTAAAACACTAAAACACTAAAACAATAAAACACTAAAACAATAAAACACAAAAAATAAACCAATAAACCACTAAAACACTAAAACACTGAAACACTCTAAAACACTCTAACACTAAAACACTAACACTAAAACACACTAAAACACTCTTAACACACTAAAACACCAAAACACCAAAACACTAAAACACACTAAACACTCTAACACTCTAACACACTAAAACACTAAAACACTCTAACACTCTAAAACACTCTAACACTAAAACACTGAAACACTCTAAAACACTCTAAAACACTCTAAAACACTCTAACACTCTAACACTAAAACACACTAACACTAAAACACTAACACTAAAACACTCTAACACTCTAACACTAACACACTACAACACTAAACAATAAAACACTAAAACAATAAACCAATAAAACACTAAAACACTGAAACACTGAAACACTCTAAAACACTCTAACACTAAAACACTAACACTAAAACACTCTAACACTCTAACACTCTAACACACTAAAACACTAAAACACACTCTAACACTCTAACACTCTAAAACACTAAAACACTCTAACACTCTAACACTAAAACACTAAAACACTGAAACACTGAAACACTGAAACAATCTAAAACACTCTAACACTCTAACACTAAAACACACTAACACTAAAACACTAACACTAAAACACTCTAACACTCTAACACTAACACACTAACACACTAAAACACTAAAACACACTCTAACACTCTAACACTCTAAAACACTAAAACACTAAAACACAAACAATAAACCAATAAAACACTAAAACAATAAAACACTGAAACACTGAAACACTCTAAAACACTCTAACACTAAAACACTAACACTAAAACACTCTAACACTAAAACACTCTAACACTCTAACACTAAAACGCTCTAAAACACTAAAACAATAAAACACTAAAACAATAAACCCATAAAACACGAAAACACTGAAACACTGAAACACTCTAAAACACTCTAACACTAAAACACTCTAACACTGAAACACTCTAACACCAAAACACTCTAACACACTAAGGGCCTCATGTAGGTAAATAAATGTTACCGTTTCTTAAATACCGAGCCGTACCGAATCGGTAAATTAGAATCGGTAAGTTATATGTAGGTAAAAATTCGGTAACAGTTACCGATTCGGTAACATTCGGTAATCACGAATCGGAATTCACCGAATCGGTACATACCGAGGTGGTATTTACCGAATCGGAAAATACCGAGGTGGTATTTACCGAATCGGAAAATACCGAGGTGGTATTTACCGAATCGGAAAATACCGAATCGGTATGTACGGAATCGGTAAATAAAATCACATGACTTGACGAAACAGCCAATCCCGTGCAACCACAGCCCACCCAACCAGGAAGTGGCCACACCCAGGCAGGTGTACATAATTAGCCGACCCTGGAGAGGCTTGGAGTGCAGAGGAGAGGCAGGGAGCCGGTGCCTGTGCGAGCGGGAAAACGAACATCATGTCCAGCCAGAGAACACAGAGAGACGGAGGGGAAAGGAGGAGGAAGCTGAAATTTAGCCCCAAGGAACTCCAGGTGCTGGTGGAGGAGGTGGTGAAGCAGCACCAGAAGCTGTTTGGAAGGCAATCCCTGCAAGTGCCTGAGGCTGAAAAGCGCAACATATGGCTGGCCATCCAGGCCCAGGTGAATGCTGTGGGAGTGACCCACAGGGACATAGAGGTCCTAAAGAAGCGCTGGTATGACCTGAGGATTGTAACCAAGAGGAAGATGGGCGACATCCAGAAGGAAGCCAGCCAGACTGGAGGTGGAACCAACAGGGCACCTGCCCTCACCGAACTGGAGGAGCTGGTGGGGGCCACAATCGAGCAAGAGAGCGTCGTGGGTCTTGGGGACGCCGACAGCTCTGCCAGAGCCGCCACACAACAAGGTAAGACGAAAGCACAGCAATGTAGCACCCCCTATCCCTATCCCACATCCCCCATTGTGAAACGAGAATCACACTGCAGTCCAAACGTGTCAGTGCAGACAGGCAATGCATTCCGGGAGATGTAGTCAGGGAAACACCAACCATGACGTAGATGTTACAGGGCAACAAGGCATGTCACGCACTCGAGGCACAAGGAGACAGAGGACATTTTGGAATGTGAAATGATTTATTGTGACGCTTTCAATGCAGCCCTTCGGGGACACTGAGCCAATGTTGTATTTCTGTCCACAGATGTGACATCATGCAGGACAGGGCATGCTGCAGGAGAGACGGCACACCAGCCACAAATATCACCTCTAGCCAGCACAAGTTCAGACCAGGGAGCAGGCCCACTGGCAGCCGCACCACCAACACAGGCAGCCTCGCCGCAGCCAGAGCCAGCATCACCTCACCCAGAGCCAGCATCACCTCACCCAGAGCCAGCATCACCTCACCCAGAGCCAGCATCACCTCACCCAGAGCCAGCATCACCTCACCCAGAGCCAGCATCGCCACTCATGTTTGAATCACCGGCCACATCTCCGCTTGCAGGTGTGGGAATGAGGAGGCGTCCAGCAGCCAGGCTACGAGCCTTAGACACCTCGTCAGACGACAGCATGGGCCCTGAAGAACTCACCAGGCCCCAGGAAGGGAGCCATGCCACTGTGCCCCACACCTCACAGGCAGCACAGACGGGAGCAAGAGGGCGCCGCAGGTCGCGTGTCCAGAGTCCACCAGCACCCATTGACGGCCATGGTGTCTTCTTGGGTCTCGAGGGCCAAATGTTGAAACAACAGCGCCTGCAAACAAAGGCAGTCATGTCAGTCCAGAGGCACATGCGGGTGATGAAAACTACATCAGTCAACATGGACAATAACATCAGCGGCATGGCTGCGGGCATTCGGGACATGTCCCAGTCAATCCAGCAGTTGTGCAGCAAATTAGATGCTGACATCGAAGCACGGCGCCGGGAACGGCAGAGAAGGGACACTACCAACAGGGCACTCAACCGTCTGGCAACTGCGACTTCTCTACTGTGCCGGCGCTCTGTGACGATGCAAGAGGGCCTAACACACTGCTGCAGCGACCTGTCTCGGGGGATGGTGCAGGTGACAAGTGCACTAGGGGTGCTATTAACTAGTCAGGCGTCGACAACTGCTGCAGGGGATGCTGCGGAGAGCATCGACACCAGCAGCAGGAGCAGCATCACACCCCCCGTCCCAGAAGGACGCAGGAGCAGCAGGCGGCTTGGGGTTGGCTCTAGTGAGGATGCACAGGCCGTGCCTTCCACCACTGCAGCGCGTATGCGCAAACATTGATGTGGCCCTGCTTAGCCACTTCCCAATGGGTGACGTAACCCTGGACATACTCCTTGTATAGATGGTATATTGCCAGATTGGCTTGTTCATGTGTTCATGGCGTGGTGCCACATTGAAACTACGTCATGACTAATCACAACTGGCTGTGTCCCCTTACTTACTCAGAAATAGTTGCATGTGATCTCTGTCCGTCTCTCTCTCCCATCGATTGCAGTTGGCACTGTAGCTGCGTTGCCCTGTGGCTGGCCTGACTCATCCTCGTTGTCCTCAAAATATGTTAGTTCCACATCTGTACCTTTTTTCGTGGCAAGGTTGTGCAGCATTGCACAAGTGGCAATAATCTTGCAGCAGGTGATGGGTGTGTACTGGCGTGCGCCTCCGCTCTTGTGGAGGCAGCGGAACCTGCTCTTCAGTAGTCCAAACGTGCGCTCCACCACATTGCGTGTTGTTTTGTGTGCCACGTTGTATCGTCTCTCACTCTGTGTTGCTGGGTGTAGGTAGGGAGTGAGGATGAATGACCGGCATGCATATGCACTGTCGCCTAGATGAGTAAAAGGGAAACATCAGTCACATGCCTCTTTACACTATGATTTGCAGGTTGCAAGGGGCGTCACTGTTACTCACCTAGCAGGTATCCCTCTCCAAATTCTCCGGCACTCAGTCGTGTGTAGATCCCACTATTCTGGAAGATGTACGAGTCGTGGGTGCTCCCAGGAAACTTTGCAACAATATCTGTGATGATGTTCCCTGCATCACAGATCACCTGCACATTGATGGAGTGGGTGGACTTCCTGTTCCTGTAGATGTGCTCTGTGTCAGCTGGTGGACAGATTGGGATGTGTGTACCATCAATACAGCCGATGACATGGGGGAACTGTGCCATGTGATAAAAGTCTGTTTTTGTTTTCTGCAGTGCAGCCTGTGTGTTGGGGAAGCTGATGTAGTGGTGCATTCTCTGCATCATGGCATCCAGGAACTTCCTGAGGAAACGTGACAGGCAACTCTGGGATACACCACCCACCGCAGCTATCACCACCTGATAACTGCCGGATGCCAGCAGATGTAGGCTGCAGAGCACCTGCACATGTGGGGGTATGGCGTGCGCCCTTCTTATTGGCTGGTCCAGGAGTGGGTGAAGGTCCCTGATTAAGTCCATGATGGTTTCGGGGTGTAGCCTGTACCTCTCATGTATCTCTGCATCAGTCAGCTGGAATAGTGTGATGCGCTGTCTGTAGATGCGTTCCTCCCATCGCCAAGCCCTCAGTCCTGCTGCCTGTAGACGTAGGCGCCTTGCAATGACATACATAGCGGCCATGTTGTCCACGCTGTTGCATTTTGGGATTGCTTATATGCACTGTTGATGGTTACCACCTGCTTTCAATCCGTGTTAATTACCGACTCTTATTTACCGATTTTCTTGGATTTCTTAATTACCGAGTGCTCCTACATGTCATTTTAATTTTTACCACTTCATATTTACCACTTCATATTTACCGATTCGTTAAGTATGTATTCGGTAAATCTGATTCGGTATTTTAGAATTCGGTAAATATGATTCGGTATTTACCGCCTCATATTTACCGAAAAGTCGTTTTTGGACTCCTACATCTCACTTGTCTGAATACCGGTCGGTAACGGCATATTTACCGAAAATCGGCCGTTACCGACCGGTATTTGGCTACCTACATGAGGCCCTTAAACACTAAAACACACTCTAACACTCTAACACTCTAAAACACTAAAACACTAAAACACTAAAACAATAAAACAATAAAACACTAAAACACCGAAACACTCTAAAACACTCTATCACTAAAACACTGTAAAACACTAAAACAATAAAACACTAAAACAATAAACCAATAAACCACTAAAACACTAAAACACTGAAACACTCTAAAAACACTCTAACACTAAAACACTAACACTGAAACACTCTAACACACTAAAACACTAAAACACACTCTAACACTCTAACACTCTAAAACACTAAAACACTAAAACAATAAAACACTAAAACAATAAAACACAAACAATAAACCAATAAACCACTAAAACACTAAAACACTGAAACACTCTAAAACACTCTAACACTAAAACACTAACACTAAAACACACTAAAACACTCTTAACACACTAAAACACCAAAACACCAAAACACTAAAACACACTAAAATACTCTAACACTCTAACACACTAAAACACTAAAACACACTCTAACACTCTAAAACACTCTAACACTAAAACACTGAAACACTCTAAAACACTCTAAAACACTCTAACACTCTAACACTAAAACACACTAACACTAAAACACTAACACTAAAACACTCTAACACTAACACACTACAACACTAAACAATAAAACACTAAAACAATAAACCAATAAAACACTAAAACACTGAAACACTGAAACACTCTAAAACACTCTAACACTAAAACACTAACACTAAAACACTCTAACACTCTAACACACTAAAACACTAAAACACACTCTAACACTCTAAAACACTAAAACACTCTAACACTAAAACACACTAACACTAAAACACTAACACTAAAACACTCTAACACTCTAACACTAACACACTAACACACTAAAACACTAAAACACACTCTAACACTCTAACACTCTAAAACACTAAAACACTAAAACACAAACAATAAACCAATAAAACACTAAAACAATAAAACACTGAAACACTGAAACACTCTAAAACACTATAACACTAAAACACTAACACTAAAACACTCTAACACTAAAACACTCTAACACTCTAACACTAAAACACTCTAAAACACTAAAACAATAAAACACTAAAACAATAAACCAATAAACCACTAAAACACTAAAACACTGAAACACTCTAAAAACACTCTAACACTAAAACAATAAAACTAAAACACCAAAACAATAAAACAATAAAACACTAAAACAATACGCTGAAACACTCTAAAACACTAAAACACTAAAACACACACAATAAACCAATAAAACACTAAAACAATAAAACACTGAAACACTCCTAACACTAAAACACTAACACACTAAAACACTAAAACACTAAACAATAAAACACTAAAACAATAAACCCATAAAACACTAAAACACTGAAACACTGAAACACTCTAAAACACTCTAACACTAAAACACTCTAACACTAAAACACTCTAACACACTAAAACACTAAAACACACTCTAACACTCTAAAACACTAAAACACTAAAACACTAAAACAATAAAACAATAAAACAATAAAACACCAAAACAATAAAACAATAAAACACTAAAACACTGAAACACTCTAAAACACTCTAACACTAAAACACTGTAAAACACTAATACAATAAAACACTAAAACAATAAACCAATAAACCACTAAAACACTAAAACACTGAAACACTCTAAAAACCACTCTAACACTAAAACACTAACACTGAAACACTCTAACACACTAAAACACTAAAACACACTCTAACACTCTAAAACACTAAAACACTAAAACAATAAAACAATAAAACAATAAAACACAAACAATAAACCAATAAACCTCTAAAACACTAAAACACTGAAACACTCTAAAACACTCTAACACTAAAACACTAAAACACACTCTAACACTCTAACACTAAAACACTAACACTAAAACACACTAAAACACTCTTAACACACTAAAACACCAAAACACTAAAACACACTAAAACACTAAAACACACTCTAACACTCTAAAACACTCTAACACTAAAACACTGAAACACTCTAAAACACTCTAAAACACTCTAAAACACTCTAACACTCTAACACTAAAACACACTAACACTAAAACACTAACACTAAAACACTCTAACACTCTAACACTAACACACTACAACACTAAACAATAAAACACTAAAACAATAAACCAATAAAACACTAAAACACTGAAACACTGAAACACTCTAAAACACTCTAACACTAAAACACTAACACTAAAACACTCTAACACTCTAACACACTAAAACACTAAAACACACTCTAACACTCTAAAACACTAAAACACTCTAACACTCTAACACTAAAACACTAAAACACTGAAACACTGAAACACTGAAACACTCTTAAAACACTCTAACACTCTAACACTAAAACACACTAACACTAAAACACTAACACTAAAACACTCTAACACTCTAACACTAACACACTAACACACTAAAACACTAAAACACACTCTAACACTCTAACACTCTAAAACACTAAAACACTAAAACACAAACAATAAACCAATAAAACACTAACACCCTTATGCATCAAGCCAAAATCCAGTCGGTAAAATACCGATTCCTTATTAGCTCCCGGTATTAAGTAAAAAATACCCAATCCCAATGCATCAACCCAAAAGCAGAAATCGGTATTTAAGGAATCCTTAAATAGCGATTCTTTAAATAGGGATTCCTTAAATACCGATTCCTTAAATAGCGATTGCATTTAAGGAATCCCAAAGTGAGATTCCTTAAATGCAATGCATCAAAGTTAAAAAATTAGCGATTTCGCTAATAAGGGGAGCAAATTACCATGAAGATGAACTGCATGGTAATTTGCAAAAACTTTGAAAAATGCACTTTTGTGCATTTTTCAAAGTGTCATGTTGCGCACACACATGCCCTTAGAGCATGTGTGTGTGCAACATATGTGCACATATCATTTTCAGGGGTGCAACAGGGTGTCCTTTTGACACCCTGGCACCCTTGAAAGTGCTCCAGCTATTAGCGATTCGGTAATACCGAATCGCTAATACAGAATGGCTTTACATTCATTCCTATGGGCCTCCAAGGCCATAGGAATGAATGGGTAGGTATTCCTTATTACCGATTCGGTATTACCGATTCGGTAATAAGGAATGTTAAGGAATCGCTATTTGAATAGCGATTCCTACATGCATAGCCTTTTGCTATTCCTTATTAGCGATTCCTTATTTTTCGCTAATAAGGAATCGCAAATGCTAATGTTGATGCATATGCCCCTTTAACAATAAAACACTGAAACACTCTAAAACACTCTAAAACACTCTAACACTAAAACACTAACACTAAAACACTCTAACACTAAAACACTCTAACACTCTAACACTAAAACACTCTAAAACACTAAAACACTAAAACACTAAAACACTAAAACAATAAAACACCAAAACAATAAAACAATAAAACACTAAAACACTGAAACACTCTAAAAACACTCTAACACTAAAACACTAACACTGAAACACTCTAACACACTAAAACACTAAAACACACTCTAACACTCTAACACTCTAAAACACTAAAACACTAAAACAATAAAACACTAAAACAATAAAACACAAACAATAAACCAATAAACCACTAAAACACTAAAACACTGAAACACTCTAAAACACTCTAACACTAAAACACTAACACTAAAACACACTAAAACACTCTTAACACACTAAAACACCAAAACACCAAAACACTAAAACACACTAAAAAACTAAAACACACTCTAACACTCTAAAACACTCTAGCACTAAAACACTGAAACACTCTAAAACACTCTAAAACACTCTAAACACTCTAACACTCTAACACTAAAACACACTAACACTAAAACACTAACACTAAAACACTCTAACACTCTAACACTAACACACTACAACACTAAACAATAAAACACTAAAACAATAAACCAATAAAACACTAAAACACTGAAACACTGAAACACTCTAAAACACTCTAACACTAAAACGCTAACACTAAAACACTCTAACACTCTAACACACTAAAACACTAAAACACACTCTAACACTCTAACACTCTAAAACACTAAAACACTCTAACACTCTAACACTAAAACACTAAAACACTGAAACACTGAAACACTGAAACACTCTAAAACACTCTAAAACACTCTACAACACTCTAACACTCTAACACTAAAACACACTAACACTAAAACACTAACACTAAAACACTCTAACACTCTAACACTAACACACTAACACACTAAAACACTAAAACACACTCTAACACTCTAACACTCTAAAACTAAAACACTAAAACACAAACAATAAACCAATAAAACACTAAAACAATAAAACACTGAAACACTGAAACACTCTAAAACACTCTAACACTAAAACACTAACACTAAAACACTCTAACACTAAAACACTAAAACACTGAAACACTGAAACACTCTAAAACACTCTAAAACACTCTAACACTAAAACACTAAAACACACTAACACTAAAACCCTAACACTAAAACACTCTAACACTAACACACTAACACACTAAAACACTAAAACACACTCTAACACTCTAACACTCTAAAACACGAAAACACTAAAACACAAACAATAAACCAATAAAACACTAAAACAATAAAACACTGAAACACTGAAACACTCTAAAACACTCTAACACTAAAACACTCTAACACTAAAACACTCTAACACTAAAACACTCTAACACACTAAAACACTAAAACACACTCTAACACTCTAAAACACTAAAACACTAAAACACTAAAACAATAAAACAATAAAACACCAAAACAATAAAACAATACAACACTAAAACACTGAAACACTCTAAAACACTCTAACACTAAAACACTGTAAAACACTAAAACAATAAAACACTAAAACAATAAACCAATAAACCACTAAAACACTAAAACACTGAAACACTCTAAAACACTCTAACACTAAAACACTAACACTGAAACACTCTAACACAGTAAAACACTAAAACACACTCTAACACTCTAACACTCTAAAACACTAAAACACTAAAACAATAAAACACTAAAACAATAAAACAAACAATAAACCAATAAACCACTAAAACACTAAAACACTGAAACACTCTAAAACACTCTAACACTAAAACACTAACACTAAAACACACTAAAACACTCTTAACACACTAAAACACCAAAACACCAAAACACTAAAACACACTAAAACACTCTAACACTCTAACACACTAAAACACTAAAACACACTCTAACACTCTAAAACACTCTAACACTAAAACACTGAAACACTCTAAAACACTCTAAAACACTCTAAAACACTCTAACACTCTAACACTAAAACACACTAACACTAAAACACTAACACTAAAACACTCTAACACTCTAACACTAACACACTACAACACTAAACAATAAAACACTAAAACAATAAACCAATAAAACACTAAAACACTGAAACACTCAAACACTCAAACACTCTAACACTAAAACACTAACACTAAAACACTCTAACACTCTAACACACTAAAACACTAAAACACACTCTAACACTAACACTCTAAAACACTAAAACACTCTAACACTCTAACACTAAAACACTAAAACACTGAAACACTGAAACACTGAAACACTCTAAAACACTCTAACACTCTAACACTAAAACACACTAACACTAAAACACTAACACTAAAACACTCTAACACTCTAACACTAACACACTAACACACTAAAACACTAAAACACACTCTAACACTCTAACACTCTAAAACACTAAAACACTAAAACACAAACAATAAACCAATAAAACACTAAAACAATAAAACACTGAAACACTGAAACACTCTAAAACACTCTAACACTAAAACACTAACACTAAAACACTCTAACACTAAAACACTCTAACACTCTAACACTAAAACACTCTAAAACACTAAAACAATAAAACACTAAAACAATAAACCAATAAACCACTAAAACACTAAAACACTGAAACACTCTAAAAACACTCTAACACTAAAACAATAAAACTAAAACACTCTAACACACTAAAACACTAAAACACACTCTAACACTCTAACACTCTAAAACACTAAAACACTAAAACAATAAAACACTAAAAAAATAAAACACAAACAATAAACCAGTAAAACACTAAAACAAGAAAACACTAAAACAATAAAACACCAAAACAATAAAACAATAAAACACTAAAACAATACGCTGAAACACTCTAAAACACTAAAACACTAAAACACACACAATAAACCAATAAAACACTAAAACAATAAAACACTGAAACACTACTAACACTAAAACCCTAACACACTAAAACACTAAAACATAAAACAATAAAACACTAAAACAATAAACCCATAAAACACTAAAACACTGAAACACTGAAACACTCTAAAACACTCTAACACTAAAACACTCTAACACTAAAACACTCTAACACCAAAACACTCTAACACACTAAAACACTAAAACACACTCTAACACTCTAACACTCTAAAACACTAAAACACTAAAACACCAAAACAATCAAACAATAAAACACTAAAACACCGAAACACTCTAAAACACTCTAACACTAAAACACTGTAAAACACTAAAACAATAAAACACTAAAACAATAAACCAATAAACCACTAAAACACTAAAACACTGAAACACTCTAAAAACACTCTAACACTAAAACACTAACACTGAAACACTCTAACACACTAAAACACTAAAACACACTCTAACACTCTAACACTCTAAAACACTAAAACACTAAAACAATAAATCACTAAAACAATAAAACACAAACAATAAACCAATAAACCACTAAAACACTGAAACACTGAAACACTCTAAAACACTCTAACACTAAAACACTAACACTAAAACACACTAAAACACTCTTAACACACTAAAACACCAAAACACCAAAACACTAAAACACACTAAAACACTCTAACACTCTAACACACTAAAACACTAAAACACACTCTAACACTCTAAAACACTCTAACACTAAAACACTGAAACACTCTAAAACACTCTAAAACACTCTAAAACACTCTAACACTCTAACACTAAAACACACTAACACTAAAACACTAACACTAAAACACTCTAACACTCTAACACTAACACACTACAACACTAAACAATAAAACACTAAAACAATAAACCAATAAAACACTAAAACACTGAAACACTGAAACACTCTAAAACACTCTAACACTAAAACACTAACACTAAAACACTCTAACACTCTAACACACTAAAACACTAAAACACACTCTAACACTCTAACACTCTAAAACACTAAAACACTCTAACACTCTAACACTAAAACACTAAAACACTAAAACACTGAAACACTGAAACACTGAAACACTCTAAAACACTCTAAAACACTCTAACACTCTAACACTAAAACACACTAACACTAAAACACTAACACTAAAACACTCTAACACTAACACACTAACACACTAAAACACTAAAACACACTCTAACACTCTAAAACACTAAAACACTAAAACAATAAAACAATAAACCAATAAAACACTAAAACAATAAAACACTGAAACACTGAAACACTCTAAAACACTCTAAAACACTCTAACACTAAAACACTGTAAAACACTAAAACAATAAAACAATAAAACAATAAACCAATAAACCACTAAAACACTGAAACACTCTAAAAACCACTCTAACACTAAAACACTAACACTGAAACACTCTAACACACTAAAACACTAAAACACACTTTAACACTCTAACACTCTAAAACACTAAAACACTAAAACAATAAAACACTAAAACAATAAAACACAAACAATAAACCAATAAACCACTAAAACACTGAAACACTCTAAAACACTCTAACACTAAAACACTAAAACACACTCTAACACTCTAACACTAAAACACTAACACTAAAACACACTAAAACACTCTTAACACACTAAAACACCAAAACACTAAAACACACTAAAACACTCTAACACTCTAACACACTAAAACACTAAAACACACTCTAACACTCTAAAACACTCTAACACTAAAACACTGAAACACTCTAAAACACTCTAAAACACTCTAAAACACTCTAACACTCTAACACTAAAACACACTAACACTAAAACACTAACACTAAAACACTCTAACACTCTAACACTAACACACTACAACACTAAACAATAAAACACTAAAACAATAAACCAATAAAACACTAAAACACTGAAACACTAAAACACTCTAAAACACTCTAACACTAAAACACTAACACTAAAACACTCTAACACTCTAACACACTAAAACACTAAAACACACTCTAACACTCTAACACTCTAAAACACTAAAACACTCTAACACTCTAACACTAAAACACTAAAACACTGAAACACTGAAACACTGAAACACTCTTAAAACACTCTAACACTAAAACACACTAACACTAAAACACTAACACTAAAACACTCTAACACTCTAACACTAACACACTAACACACTAAAACACTAAAACACACTCTAACACTCTAACACTCTAAAACACTAAAACACTAAAACACAAACAATAAACCAATAAAACACTAAAACAATAAAACACTGAAACACTGAAACACTCTAAAACACTCTAACACTAAAACACTAACACTAAAACACTCTAACACTAAAACACTCTAACACTCTAACACTAAAACACTCTAAAACACTAAAACAATAAAACACTAAAACAATAAACCAATAAACCACTAAAACACTAAAACACTGAAACACTCTAAAAACACTCTAACACTAAAACACTAACACTGAAACACTCTAACACACTAAAACACTAAAACACACTCTAACACTCTAACACTCTAAAACACTAAAACACTAAAACAATAAAACACAAAAAATAAACCAATAAACCACTAAAACACTAAAACACTGAAACACTCTAAAACACTCTAACACTAAAACACTAACACTAAAACACACTAAAACACTCTTAACACACTAAAACACCAAAACACCAAAACACTAAAACACACTAAAACACTCTAACACTCTAACACACTAAAACACTAAAACACTCTAACACTCTAAAACACTCTAACACTAAAACACTGAAACACTCTAAAACACTCTAAAACACTCTAAAACACTCTAACACTCTAACACTAAAACACACTAACACTAAAACACTAACACTAAAACACTCTAACACTCTAACACTAACACACTACAACACTAAACAATAAAACACTAAAACAATAAACCAATAAAACACTAAAACACTGAAACACTGAAACACTCTAAAACACTCTAACACTAAAACACTAACACTAAAACACTCTAACACTCTAACACTCTAACACACTAAAACACTAAAACACACTCTAACACTCTAACACTCTAAAACACTAAAACACTCTAACACTCTAACACTAAAACACTAAAACACTGAAACACTGAAACACTGAAACACTCTAAAACACTCTAACACTCTAACACTAAAACACACTAACACTAAAACACTAACACTAAAACACTCTAACACTCTAACACTAACACACTAACACACTAAAACACTAAAACAAACTCTAACACTCTAACACTCTAAAACACTAAAACACTAAAACACAAAGAATAAACCAATAAAACACTAAAACAATAAAACACTGAAACACTGAAACACTCTAAAACACTCTAACACTAAAACACTAACACTAAAACACTCTAACACTAAAACACTCTAACACTCTAACACTAAAACGCTCTAAAACACTAAAACAATAAAACACTAAAACAATAAACCCATAAAACACTAAAACACTGAAACACTGAAACACTCTAAAACACTCTAACACTAAAACACTCTAACACTGAAACACTCTAACACCAAAACACTCTAACACACTAAAACACTAAAACACACTCTAACACTCTAACACTCTAAAACACTAAAACACTAAAACACCAAAACAATAAAACAATAAAACACCGAAACACTCTAAAACACTCTAACACTAAAACACTGTAAAACACTAAAACAATAAAACACTAAAACAATAAACCAATAAACCACTAAAACACTAAAACACTGAAACACTCTAAAAACACTCTAACACTAAAACACTAACACTGAAACACTCTAACACACTAAAACACTAAAACACACTCTAATACTCTAACACTCTAAAACACTAAAACACTAAAACAATAAAACACTAAAACAATAAAACACAAACAATAAACCAATAAACCACTAAAACACTAAAACACTGAAACACTCTAAAACACTCTAACACTAAAACACTAACACTAAAACACACTAAAACACTCTTAACACACTAAAACACCAAAACACCAAAACACTAAAACACACTAAAACACTCTAACACACTAAAACACTAAAACACACTCTAACACTCTAAAACACTCTAACACTAAAACACTGAAACACTCTAAAACACTCTAAAACACTCTAAAACACTCTAACACTCTAACACTAAAACACACTAACACTAAAACACTAACACTAAAACACTCTAACACTAACACACTACAACACTAAACAATAAAACACTAAAACAATAAACCAATAAAACACTAAAACACTGAAACACTGAAACACTCTAAAACACTCTAACATTAAAACACTAACACTAAAACACTCTAACACTCTAACACACTAAAACACTAAAACACACTCTAACACTCTAACACTCTAAAACACTAAAACACTCTAACACTAAAACACACTAACACTAAAACACTAACACTAAAACACTCTAACACTCTAACACTAACACACTAACACACTAAAACACTAAAACACACTCTAACACTCTAACACTCTAAAACACTAAAACACTAAAACACAAACAATAAACCAATAAAACACTAAAACAATAAAACACTGAAACACTGAAACACTCTAAAACACTCTAACACTAAAACACTAACACTAAAACACTCTAACACTAAAACACTCTAACACTCTAACACTAAAACACTCTAAAACACTAAAACAATAAAACAATAAACCAATAAACCACTAAAACAATAAAACACTGACACACTCTAAAAACACTCTAACACTAAAACAATAAAACTAAAACACTCTAACACACTAAAACACTAAAACACACTCTAACACTCTAACACTCTAAAACACTAAAACACTCTAACACTCTAACACTAAAACACTAAAACACTGAAACACTGAAACACTGAAACACTCTAAAACACTCTAACACTCTAACACTAAAACACACTAACACTAAAACACTAACACTAAAACACTCTAACACTCTAACACTAACACACTAACACACTAAAACACTAAAACACACTCTAACACTCTAACACTCGAAAACACTAAAACACTAAAACACAAACAATAAACCAATAAAACACTAAAACAATAAAACAATAAAACACAAACCATAAACCAATAAAACACTAAAACAATAAAACACTGAAACACTCCTAACACTAAAACACTAACACACTAAAACACTAAAACACTAAACAATAAAACACTAAAACAATAAACCCATAAAACACTAAAACACTGAAACACTGAAACACTCTAAAACACTCTAACACTAAAACACTAACACTAAAACACTCTAACACACTAAAACACTGAAACACACTCTAACACTCTAACACTCTAAAACACTAAAACACTAAAACACAAACAATAAACCAATAAAACACTAAAACAATAAAACACTGAAACACTGAAACACTCTAAAACACTCTAAAACACTCTAAAACACTCTAACACTCTAACACTAAAACAATAAAACACAAACCATAAACCAATAAAACACTAAAACAATAAAACACTGAAACACTCCTAACACTAAAACACTACACACACTAAAACACTAAAACACTAAACAATAAAACACTAAAACAATAAACCCATAAAACACTAAAACACTGAAACACTGAAACACTCTAAAACACTCTAACACTAAAACACTAACACTAAAACACTCTAACACACTAAAACACTGAAACACACTCTAACACTCTAACACTCTAAAACACTAAAACACTAAAACACAAACAATAAACCAATAAAACACTAAAACAATAAAACACTGAAACACTGAAACACTCTAAAACACTCTAAACACTCTAACACTCTAACACTAAAACACACTAACACTAAAACACTAACACTAAAACACTCTAACACTCTAACACTAACACACTAACACACTAACACACTAAAACACACTCTAACACTCTAACACTCTAAAACACTAAAACACTAAAACACAAACAATAAACCAATAAAACACTAAAACAATAAAACACTGAAACACTGAAACACTCTAAAACACTTGAACACTAAAACACTCTAACACTAAAACACTCCTAACACTAAAACACTAACACACTAAAACACTAAAACACTAAACAATAAAACACTAAAACAATAAACCAATAAAACACTAAAACACTGAAACACTGAAACACTCTAAAACACTCTAACACTAAAACACTAACACACTAAAACACTAAAACACTAAACAATAACACACTAAAACAATAAACCAATAAAACACTAAAACACTGAAACACTGAAACACTCTAAAACACTCTAACACTAAAACACTAACACACTAAAACACTAAAACACTAAACAATAACACACTAAAAAAATAAACCAATAAAACACTAAAACACTGAAACACTAAAACACTCTAACACTCTAAAACACTAAAACACTAAAACAATAAAACACTAAAAAAATAAAACCCAAACAATAAACCAATAAAACACTAAAACAATAAACCACTGAAACACTCTAAAACACTCTAACACTAAAACACTAACACTAAAACACTCTAACATTAAAACACACTAAAACACTAAAACACACTCTAACACACCAAAACACTAAAACACACTCTAACACTCTAACACTCTAAAACACTAAAACACTAAAACAATAAAACACTAAAACAATAAAATACAAACACTAAAACAATAAAATACAAACAATAAAACAATAAAATAATAAAACAATAAAACACCAAAACAATAAAACAATAAAACACTAAAACAATACGCTAAAACACTAAAACACTAAAACACTGAAACACTGAAACACTAACACTAAATCACTAAATAACACTCTAACACTGTAACACTCTAAAACACTAAAACACAAACAATAAACCAATAAAACACTAAAACAATAAAACACTGAAACACTAAAACACTCCTAACACTAAAACACTAACACACTAAAACAATAAACCAATAAAACACTGAAACACTGAAACACTGAAACACTCTAAAACACTCTAACACTAAAACACTAAAACACACTCTAACACTCTAACACTCTAAAACACTAAAACACTAAAACACAAACAATAAACCAATAAAACACTAAAACAATAAAACACTGAAACACTGAAACACTCTAAAACACTCTAAAACACTCTAAAACACTCTAACACTCTAACACTAAAACACACTAACACTAAAACACTAACACTAAAACACTCTAACACTAACACACTAACACACTAACACACTAAAACACACTCTAACACTCTAACACTCTAAAACACTAAAACACTAAAACACAAACAATAAACCAATAAAACACTAAAACAATAAAACACTGAAATACTGAAACACTCTAAAACACTCGAACACTAAAACACTCTAACACTAAAACACTCCTAACACTAAAACACTAACACACTAAAACACTAAAACACTAAACAATAAAACACTAAAACAATAAACCAATAAAACACTAAAACACTGAAACACTGAAACACTCTAAAACACTCTAACACTAAAACACTAACACTAAAACACTCTAACACTAAAACACTCTAACACACTAAAACACAAAAACACACTCTGACACTCTAACACTCTAAAACACTCAAACACTCTAACACTAAAACACACTAACACTAAAACACTCTAAAACACTCTAACACTCTAACACTAAAACAATAAAACACAAACCATAAACCAATAAAACACTAAAACAATAAAACACTGAAACACTCCTAACACTAAAACACTAACACACTAAAACACTAAAACACTAAACAATAAAACACTAAAACAATAAACCCATAAAACACTAAAACACTGAAACACTGAAACACTCTAAAACACTCTAACACTAAAACACTAACACTAAAACACTCTAACACACTAAAACACTGAAACACACTCTAACACTCTAACACTCTAAAACACTAAAACACTAAAACACAAACAATAAACCAATAAAACACTAAAACAATAAAACACTGAAACACTGAAACACTCTAAAACACTCTAAAACACTCTAAAACACTCTAACACTCTAACACTAAAACACACTAACACTAAAACACTAACACTAAAACACTCTAACACTCTAACACTAACACACTAACACACTAACACACTAAAACACACTCTAACACTCTAACACTCTAAAACACTAAAACACTAAAACACAAACAATAAACCAATAAAACACTAAAACAATAAAACACTGAAACACTGAAACACTCTAAAACACTCGAACACTAAAACACTCTAACACTAAAACACTCCTAACACTAAAACACTAACACACTAAAACACTAAAACACTAAACAATAAAACACTAAAACAATAAACCAATAAAACACTAAAACACTGAAACACTGAAACACTCTAAAACACTCTAACACTAAAACACTAACACACTAAAACACTAAAACACTAAACAATAACACACTAAAACAATAAACCAATAAAACACTAAAACACTGAAACACTAAAACACTCTAACACTCTAAAACACTAAAACACTAAAACAATAAAACACTAAAAAAATAAAACCCAAACAATAAACCAATAAAACACTAAAACAATAAACCACTGAAACACTCTAAAACACTCTAACACTAAAACACTAACACTAAAACACTCTAACATTAAAACACACTAAAACACTAAAACACACTCTAACACACCAAAACACTAAAACACACTCTAACACTTTAACACTCTAAAACACTAAAACACTAAAACAATAAAACACTAAAACAATAAAATACAAACAATAAAACAATAAAATAATAAAACAATAAAACACCAAAACAATAAAACACTAAAACAATACGCTAAAACACTAAAACACTAAAACACTGAAACACTGAAACACTAACACTAAATCACTAAATAACACTCTAACACTGTAACACTCTAAAACACTAAAACACAAACAATAAACCAATAAAACACTAAAACAATAAAACACTGAAACACTAAAACACTCCTAACACTAAAACACTAACACACTAAAACAATAAACCAATAAAACACTAAAACACTGAAACACTGAAACACTCTAAAACACTCTAACACTAAAACACTAAAACACACTCTAACACTCTAACACTCTAAAACACTAAAACACTAAAACACAAACAATAAACCAATAAAACACTAAAACAATAAAACACTGAAACACTGAAACACTCTAAAACACTCTAAAACACTCTAAAACACTCTAACACTCTAACACTAAAACACACTAACACTAAAACACTAACACTAAAACACTCTAACACTCTAACACTAACACACTAACACACTAACACACTAAAACACACTCTAACACTCTAAAACACTAAAACACTAAAACACAAACAATAAACCAATAAAACACTAAAACAATAAAACACTGAAATACTGAAACACTCTAAAACACTCGAACACTAAAACACTCTAACACTAAAACACTCCTAACACTAAAACACTAACACACTAAAACACTAAAACACTAAACAATAAAACACTAAAACAATAAACCAATAAAACACTAAAACACTGAAACACTGAAACACTCTAAAACACTCTAACACTAAAACACTAACACTAAAACACTCTAACACTAAAACACTCTAACACACTAAAACACAAAAACACACTCTGACACTCTAACACTCTAAAACACTCTAACACTCTAACACTAAAACACACTAACACTAAAACACTAACACTAAAACACTCTAAACACTAAAACAATAAAACACTAAAACAATAAACCAATAAACCACTAAAACACGAAAACACTGAAACACTCTAAAACACTCTAACATAAAACACTCTAAACACTAAAACAATAAAACACTAAAACAATAAACCAATAAAACAGTAAAACAATAAAACACTGAAACACTCTAAAACACTCGAACACTAAAACACTCTAACACTAAAACACTCCTAACACTAAAACACTAACACACTAAAACACGAAAACACTAAACAATAAAACACTAAAACAATAAACCAATAAAACACTAAAACACTGAAACACTAAAACACTCTAACACACTAAAACACTAAAACACACTCTAACACTCTAACACTCTAAAACACTAAAACACTAAAACAATAAAACACTAAAAAAATAAAACCCAAACAATAAACCAATAAAACACTAAAACAATAAACCACTGAAACACTCTAAAACACTCTAACACTAAAACACTAACACTAAAACACACTAAAACACTAAAACACACTCTAACACACCAAAACACTAAAACACAAAAACAATAAAACACTAAAACAATAAAATACAAACAATAAAACAATAAAATAGTAAAACAATAAAACACCAAAACAATAAAACAATAAAACACTAAAACAATACGCTGAAACACTAAAACACTAAAACACTGAAACACTAACACTAAATCACTAAATAACACTCTAACACTGTAACACTCTAAAACACTAAAACACAAACAATAAACCAATAAAACACTAAAACAATAAAACACTGAAACACTAAAACACTCCTAACACTAAAACACTAACACACTAAAACAATAAACCAATAAAACACTAAAACACTGAAACACTGAAACACTCTAAAACACTCAAACACTAAAACACTAAAACACACTCTAACACTCTAACACTCTAACACTCTAAAACACTAAAACACTAAAACACAAACAATAAACCAATAAAACACTAAAACAATAAAACACTGAAACACTAAAACACTAAAACACTGAAACACTAACACTAAATCACTAAATAACACTCGAACACTGTAACACTCTAAAACACTAAAACACAAACAATAAACCAATAAAACACTAAAACAATAAAACACTGAAACACTAAAACACTCCTAACACTAAAACACTAACACACTAAAACAATAAACCAATAAAACACTAAAACACTGAAACACTGAAACACTCTAAAACACTCAAACACTAAAACACTAAAACACACTCTACACTCTAACACTCTAACACTCTAAAACACTAAAACACTAAAACACAAACAATAAACCAATAAAACACTAAAACAATAAAACACTGAAACAATAAAACACCAAAACACTAAAACAATAAAACACAAACAATAAACCAATAAAACAGTAAAACAATAAACCACTGAAACACTCTAAAACACTCGAACACTAAAACACTCTAACACTAAAACACTCCTAACACTAAAACACTAACACACTAAAACACTAAAACACTAAACAATAAAACACTAAAACAATAAACCAATAAAACACTAAAACACTGAAACACTAAAACACTCTAACACACTAAAACACTAAAACACACTCTAACACTCTAACACTCTAAAACACTAAAACACTAAAACAATAAAACACTAAAAAAATAAAACCCAAACAATAAACCAATAAAACACTAAAACAATAAACCACTGAAACACTCTAAAACACTCTAACACTAAAACACTAACACTAAAACACACTAAAACACTAAAACACACTCTAACACACCAAAACACTAAAACACTAAAACAATAAAACACTAAAACAATAAAATACAAACAATAAAACAATAAAATAGTCAAACAATAAAACACCAAAACAATAAAACAATAAAACACTAAAACAATACGCTGAAACACTAAAACACTAAAACACTGAAACACTAACACTAAATCACTAAATAACACTCTAACACTGTAACACTCTAAAACACTAAAACACAAACAATAAACCAATAAAACACTAAAACAATAAAACACTGAAACACTAAAACACTCCTAACACTAAAACACTAACACACTAAAACAATAAACCAATAAAACACTAAAACACTGAAACACTGAAACACTCTAAAACACTCTAACACTAAAACACTAAAACACACTCTAACACTCTAACACTCTAACACTCTAAAACACTAAAACACTAAAACACAAACAATAAACCAATAAAACACTAAAACAATAAAACACTGAAACACTAAAACACTAAAACACTCTAACACTAAAACACTTTAACACACTAAAACACTAAAACACACTCTAACACTCTAAAACACTAAAACACTAAAACAATAAAACAATAAAACACCAAAACACTAAAACAATAAAACACAAACAATAAACCAATAAAACACTAAAACAATAAACCACTGAAACACTCTAAAACACTCGAACACTAAAACACTCTAACACTAAAACACTCCTAACACTAAAACACTAACACACTAAAACACTAAAACACTAAACAATAAAACACTAAAACAATAAACCAATAAAACACTAAAACACTGAAACACTGAAACACTCTAAAACACTCTAACACTAAAACACTAACACTAAAACACTCTAACACTAAAACACTCTAACACACTAAAACACAAAAACACACTCTGACACTCTAACACTCTAAAACACTCTAACACTACAACACTGAAACACTCTAAAACACTCTAACACTAAAACACTCTAAACACTAAAACAATAAAACACTAAAACACAAACAATAAACCAATAAAACACTAAAACAATAAAACACTGAAACACTAAAACACTAAAACACTCTAACACTAAAACACTTTAACACACTAAAACACTAAAACACACTCTAACACTCTAAAACACTAAAACACTAAAACAATAAAACAATAAAACACCAAAACACCAAAACAATAAAACAATAAAACACTAAAACAATACGCTGAAACACTAAAACACTAAAACACTGAAACACTAACACTAAATCACTAAATAACACTCTAACACTCTAAAACACTAAAACACTAAAACACAAACAATAAACCAATAAAACACTAAAACAATAAAACACTGAAACACTAAAACACTAAAACACTGAAACACTAACACTAAATCACGAAATAACACTCGAACACTGTAACACTCTAAAACACTAAAACACAAACAATAAACCAATAAAACACTAAAACAATAAAACACTGAAACACTAAAACACTCCTAACACTAAAACACTAACACACTAAAACAATAAACCAATAAAACACTAAAACACTGAAACACTGAAACACTCTAAAACACTCAAACACTAAAACACTAAAACACACTCTAACACTCTAACACTCTAACACTCTAAAACACTAAAACACTAAAACACAAACAATAAACCAATAAAACACTAAAACAATAAAACACTGAAACACTAAAACACTAAAACACGCTCTAACACTCTAAAACACTAAAACACTAAAACAATAAAACAATAAAACACCAAAACACTAAAACAATAAAACACAAACAATAAACCAATAAAACACTAAAACAATAAACCACTGAAACACTCTAAAACACTCGAACACTAAAACACTCTAACACTAAAACACTCCTAACACTAAAACACTAACACACTAAAACACTAAAACACTAAACAATAAAACACTAAAACAATAAACCAATAAAACACTAAAACACTGAAACACTAAAACACTCTAACACACTAAAACACTAAAACACACTCTAACACTCTAACAATCTAAAACACTAAAACACTAAAACAATAAAACACTAAAAAAATAAAACCCAAACAATAAACCAATAAAACACTAAAACAATAAACCACTGAAACACTCTAAAACACTCTAACACTAAAACACTAACACTAAAACACACTAAAACACTAAAACACACTCTAACACACCAAAACACTAAAACACTAAAACAATAAAACACTAAAACAATAAAATACAAACAATAAAACAATAAAATAGTAAAACAATAAAACACCAAAACAATAAAACAATAAAACACTAAAACAATACGCTGAAACACTAAAACACTAAAACACTGAAACACTAACACTAAATCACTAAATAACACTCTAACACTGTAACACTCTAACACACTAAAACACAAAAACACACTCTGACACTCTAACACTCTAAAACACTCTAACACTCTAACACTAAAACACACTAACACTAAAACACTAACACTAAAACACTCTAAACACTAAAACAATAAAACACTAAAACAATAAACCAATAAACCACTAAAACACGAAAACACTGAAACACTCTAAAACACTCTAACATAAAACACTCTAAACACTAAAACAATAAAACACTAAAACAATAAACCAATAAAACAGTAAAACAATAAAACACTGAAACACTCTAAAACACTCGAACACTAAAACACTCTAACACTAAAACACTCCTAACACTAAAACACTAACACACTAAAACACGAAAACACTAAACAATAAAACACTAAAACAATAAACCAATAAAACACTAAAACACTGAAACACTAAAACACTCTAACACACTAAAACACTAAAACACACTCTAACACTCTAACACTCTAAAACACTAAAACACTAAAACAATAAAACACTAAAAAAATAAAACCCAAACAATAAACCAATAAAACACTAAAACAATAAACCACTGAAACACTCTAAAACACTCTAACACTAAAACACTAACACTAAAACACACTAAAACACTAAAACACACTCTAACACACCAAAACACTAAAACACAAAAACAATAAAACACTAAAACAATAAAATACAAACAATAAAACAATAAAATAGTAAAACAATAAAACACCAAAACAATAAAACAATAAAACACTAAAACAATACGCTGAAACACTAAAACACTAAAACACTGAAACACTAACACTAAATCACTAAATAACACTCTAACACTGTAACACTCTAAAACACTAAAACACAAACAATAAACCAATAAAACACTAAAACAATAAAACACTGAAACACTAAAACACTCCTAACACTAAAACACTAACACACTAAAACAATAAACCAATAAAACACTAAAACACTGAAACACTGAAACACTCTAAAACACTCAAACACTAAAACACTAAAACACACTCTAACACTCTAACACTCTAACACTCTAAAACACTAAAACACTAAAACACAAACAATAAACCAATAAAACACTAAAACAATAAAACACTGAAACACTAAAACACTAAAACACTGAAACACTAACACTAAATCACTAAATAACACTCGAACACTGTAACACTCTAAAACACTAAAACACAAACAATAAACCAATAAAACACTAAAACAATAAAACACTGAAACACTAAAACACTCCTAACACTAAAACACTAACACACTAAAACAATAAACCAATAAAACACTAAAACACTGAAACACTGAAACACTCTAAAACACTCAAACACTAAAACACTAAAACACACTCTAACACTCTAACACTCTAACACTCTAAAACACTAAAACACTAAAACACAAACAATAAACCAATAAAACACTAAAACAATAAAACACCAAAACACTAAAACAATAAAACACAAACAATAAACCAATAAAACAGTAAAACAATAAACCACTGAAACACTCTAAAACACTCGAACACTAAAACACTCTAACACTAAAACACTCCTAACACTAAAACACTAACACACTAAAACACTAAAACACTAAACAATAAAACACTAAAACAATAAACCAATAAAACACTAAAACACTGAAACACTAAAACACTCTAACACACTAAAACACTAAAACACACTCTAACACTCTAACACTCTAAAACACTAAAACACTAAAACAATAAAACACTAAAAAAATAAAACCCAAACAATAAACCAATAAAACACTAAAACAATAAACCACTGAAACACTCTAAAACACTCTAACACTAAAACACTAACACTAAAACACACTAAAACACTAAAACACACTCTAACACACCAAAACACTAAAACACTAAAACAATAAAACACTAAAACAATAAAATACAAACAATAAAACAATAAAATAGTAAAACAATAAAACACCAAAACAATAAAACAATAAAACACTAAAACAATACGCTGAAACACTAAAACACTAAAACACTGAAACACTAACACTAAATCACTAAATAACACTCTAACACTGTAACACTCTAAAACACTAAAACACAAACAATAAACCAATAAAACACTAAAACAATAAAACACTGAAACACTAAAACACTCCTAACACTAAAACACTAACACACTAAAACAATAAACCAATAAAACACTAAAACACTGAAACACTGAAACACTCTAAAACACTCTAACACTAAAACACTAAAACACACTCTAACACTCTAACACTCTAACACTCTAAAACACTAAAACACTAAAACACAAACAATAAACCAATAAAACACTAAAACAATAAAACACTGAAACACTAAAACACTAAAACACTCTAACACTAAAACACTTTAACACACTAAAACACTAAAACACACTCTAACACTCTAAAACACTAAAACACTAAAACAATAAAACAATAAAACACCAAAACACTAAAACAATAAAACACAAACAATAAACCAATAAAACACTAAAACAATAAACCACTGAAACACTCTAAAACACTCGAACACTAAAACACTCTAACACTAAAACACTCCTAACACTAAAACACTAACACACTAAAACACTAAAACACTAAACAATAAAACACTAAAACAATAAACCAATAAAACACTAAAACACTGAAACACTGAAACACTCTAAAACACTCTAACACTAAAACACTAACACTAAAACACTCTAACACTAAAACACTCTAACACACTAAAACACAAAAACACACTCTGACACTCTAACACTCTAAAACACTCTAACACTAAAACACTGAAACACTCTAAAACACTCTAACACTAAAACACTCTAAACACTAAAACAATAAAACACTAAAACACAAACAATAAACCAATAAAACACTAAAACAATAAAACACTGAAACACTAAAACACTAAAACACTCTAACACTAAAACACTTTAACACACTAAAACACTAAAACACACTCTAACACTCTAAAACACTAAAACACTAAAACAATAAAACAATAAAACACCAAAACACCAAAACAATAAAACAATAAAACACTAAAACAATACGCTGAAACACTAAAACACTAAAACACTGAAACACTAACACTAAATCACTAAATAACACTCTAACACTCTAAAACACTAAAACACTAAAACACAAACAATAAACCAATAAAACACTAAAACAATAAAACACTGAAACACTAAAACACTAAAACACTGAAACACTAACACTAAATCACTAAATAACACTCGAACACTGTAACACTCTAAAACACTAAAACACAAACAATAAACCAATAAAACACTAAAACAATAAAACACTGAAACACTAAAACACTCCTAACACTAAAACACTAACACACTAAAACAATAAACCAATAAAACACTAAAACACTGAAACACTGAAACACTCTAAAACACTCAAACACTAAAACACTAAAACACACTCTAACACTCTAACACTCTAACACTCTAAAACACTAAAACACTAAAACACAAACAATAAACCAATAAAACACTAAAACAATAAAACACTGAAACACTAAAACACTAAAACACGCTCTAACACTCTAAAACACTAAAACACTAAAACAATAAAACAATAAAACACCAAAACACTAAAACAATAAAACACAAACAATAAACCAATAAAACACTAAAACAATAAACCACTGAAACACTCTAAAACACTCGAACACTAAAACACTCTAACACTAAAACACTCCTAACACTAAAACACTAACACACTAAAACACTAAAACACTAAACAATAAAACACTAAAACAATAAACCAATAAAACACTAAAACACTGAAACACTAAAACACTCTAACACACTAAAACACTAAAACACACTCTAACACTCTAACAATCTAAAACACTAAAACACTAAAACAATAAAACACTAAAAAAATAAAACCCAAACAATAAACCAATAAAACACTAAAACAATAAACCACTGAAACACTCTAAAACACTCTAACACTAAAACACTAACACTAAAACACACTAAAACACTAAAACACACTCTAACACACCAAAACACTAAAACACTAAAACAATAAAACACTAAAACAATAAAATACAAACAATAAAACAATAAAATAGTAAAACAATAAAACACCAAAACAATAAAACAATAAAACACTAAAACAATACGCTGAAACACTAAAACACTAAAACACTGAAACACTAACACTAAATCACTAAATAACACTCTAACACTGTAACACTCTAAAACACTAAAACACAAACAATAAACCAATAAAACACTAAAACAATAAAACACTGAAACACTAAAACACTCCTAACACTAAAACACTAACACACTAAAACAATAAACCAATAAAACACTAAAACACTGAAACACTGAAACACTCTAAAACACTCTAACACTAAAACACTAAAACACACTCTAACACTCTAACACTCTAACACTCTAAAACACTAAAACACTAAAACACAAACAATAAACCAATAAAACACTAAAACAATAAAACACTGAAACACTAAAACACTAAAACACTCTAACACTAAAACACTTTAACACACTAAAACACTAAAACACACTCTAACACTCTAAAACACTAAAACACTAAAACAATAAAACAATAAAACACCAAAACACTAAAACAATAAAACACAAACAATAAACCAATAAAACACTAAAACAATAAACCACTGAAACACTCTAAAACACTCGAACACTAAAACACTCTAACACTAAAACACTCCTAACACTAAAACACTAACACACTAAAACACTAAAACACTAAACAATAAAACACTAAAACAATAAACCAATAAAACACTAAAACACTGAAACACTGAAACACTCTAAAACACTCTAACACTAAAACACTAACACTAAAACACTCTAACACTAAAACACTCTAACACACTAAAACACAAAAACACACTCTGACACTCTAACACTCTAAAACACTCTAACACTAAAACACTGAAACACTCTAAAACACTCTAACACTAAAACACTCTAAACACTAAAACAATAAAACACTAAAACACAAACAATAAACCAATAAAACACTAAAACAATAAAACACTGAAACACTAAAACACTAAAACACTCTAACACTAAAACACTTTAACACACTAAAACACTAAAACACACTCTAACACTCTAAAACACTAAAACACTAAAACAATAAAACAATAAAACACCAAAACACCAAAACAATAAAACAATAAAACACTAAAACAATACGCTGAAACACTAAAACACTAAAACACTGAAACACTAACAGTAAATCACTAAATAACACTCTAACACTCTAAAACACTAAAACACTAAAACACAAACAATAAACCAATAAAACACTAAAACAATAAAACACTGAAACACTAAAACACTAAAACACTGAAACACTAACACTAAATCACTAAATAACACTCGAACACTGTAACACTCTAAAACACTAAAACACAAACAATAAACCAATAAAACACTAAAACAATAAAACACTGAAACACTAAAACACTCCTAACACTAAAACACTAACACACTAAAACAATAAACCAATAAAACACTAAAACACTGAAACACTGAAACACTCTAAAACACTCAAACACTAAAACACTAAAACACACTCTAACACTCTAACACTCTAACACTCTAAAACACTAAAACACTAAAACACAAACAATAAACCAATAAAACACTAAAACAATAAAACACTGAAACACTAAAACACTAAAACACGCTCTAACACTCTAAAACACTAAAACACTAAAACAATAAAACAATAAAACACCAAAACACTAAAACAATAAAACACAAACAATAAACCAATAAAACACTAAAACAATAAACCACTGAAACACTCTAAAACACTCGAACACTAAAACACTCTAACACTAAAACACTCCTAACACTAAAACACTAACACACTAAAACACTAAAACACTAAACAATAAAACACTAAAACAATAAACCAATAAAACACTAAAACACTGAAACACTAAAACACTCTAACACACTAAAACACTAAAACACACTCTAACACTCTAACACTCTAAAACACTAAAACACTAAAACAATAAAACACTAAAAAAATAAAACCCAAACAATAAACCAATAAAACACTAAAACAATAAACCACTGAAACACTCTAAAACACTCTAACACTAAAACACTAACACTAAAACACACTAAAACACTAAAACACACTCTAACACACCAAAACACTAAAACACTAAAACAATAAAACACTAAAACAATAAAATACAAACAATAAAACAATAAAATAGTAAAACAATAAAACACCAAAACAATAAAACAATAAAACACTAAAACAATACGCTGAAACACTAAAACACTAAAACACTGAAACACTAACACTAAATCACTAAATAACACTCTAACACTGTAACACTCTAAAACACTAAAACACAAACAATAAACCAATAAAACACTAAAACAATAAAACACTGAAACACTAAAACACTCCTAACACTAAAACACTAACACACTAAAACAATAAACCAATAAAACACTAAAACACTGAAACACTGAAACACTCTAAAACACTCTAACACTAAAACACTAAAACACACTCTAACACTCTAACACTCTAACACTCTAAAACACTAAAACACTAAAACACAAACAATAAACCAATAAAACACTAAAACAATAAAACACTGAAACACTAAAACACTAAAACACTCTAACACTAAAACACTTTAACACACTAAAACACTAAAACACACTCTAACACTCTAAAACACTAAAACACTAAAACAATAAAACAATAAAACACCAAAACACTAAAACAATAAAACACAAACAATAAACCAATAAAACACTAAAACAATAAACCACTGAAACACTCTAAAACACTCGAACACTAAAACACTCTAACACTAAAACACTCCTAACACTAAAACACTAACACACTAAAACACTAAAACACTAAACAATAAAACACTAAAACAATAAACCAATAAAACACTAAAACACTGAAACACTGAAACACTCTAAAACACTCTAACACTAAAACACTAACACTAAAACACTCTAACACTAAAACACTCTAACACACTAAAACACAAAAACACACTCTGACACTCTAACACTCTAAAACACTCTAACACTAAAACACTGAAACACTCTAAAACACTCTAACACTAAAACACTCTAAACACTAAAACAATAAAACACTAAAACACAAACAATAAACCAATAAAACACTAAAACAATAAAACATTGAAACACTAAAACACTAAAACACTCTAACACTAAAACACTTTAACACACTAAAACACTAAAACACACTCTAACACTCTAAAACACTAAAACACTAAAACAATAAAACAATAAAACACCATAACACCAAAACAATAAAACAATAAAACACTAAAACAATACGCTGAAACACTAAAACACTAAAACACTGAAACACTAACACTAAATCACTAAATAACACTCTAACACTCTAAAACACTAAAACACTAAAACACAAACAATAAACCAATAAAACACTAAAACAATAAAACACTGAAACACTAAAACACTAAAACACTGAAACACTAACACTAAATCACTAAATAACACTCGAACACTGTAACACTCTAAAACACTAAAACACAAACAATAAACCAATAAAACACTAAAACAATAAAACACTGAAACACTAAAACACTCCTAACACTAAAACACTAACACACTAAAACAATAAACCAATAAAACACTAAAACACTGAAACACTGAAACACTCTAAAACACTCAAACACTAAAACACTAAAACACACTCTAACACTCTAACACTCTAACACTCTAAAACACTAAAACACTAAAACACAAACAATAAACCAATAAAACACTAAAACAATAAAACACTGAAACACTAAAACACTAAAACACGCTCTAACACTCTAAAACACTAAAACACTAAAACAATAAAACAATAAAACACCAAAACACTAAAACAATAAAACACAAACAATAAACCAATAAAACACTAAAACAATAAACCACTGAAACACTCTAAAACACTCGAACACTAAAACACTCTAACACTAAAACACTCCTAACACTAAAACACTAACACACTAAAACACTAAAACACTAAACAATAAAACACTAAAACAATAAACCAATAAAACACTAAAACACTGAAACACTAAAACACTCTAACACACTAAAACACTAAAACACACTCTAACACTCTAACAATCTAAAACACTAAAACACTAAAACAATAAAACACTAAAAAAATAAAACCCAAACAATAAACCAATAAAACACTAAAACAATAAACCACTGAAACACTCTAAAACACTCTAACACTAAAACACTAACACTAAAACACACTAAAACACTAAAACACACTCTAACACACCAAAACACTAAAACACTAAAACAATAAAACACTAAAACAATAAAATACAAACAATAAAACAATAAAATAGTAAAACAATAAAACACCAAAACAATAAAACAATAAAACACTAAAACAATACGCTGAAACACTAAAACACTAAAACACTGAAACACTAACACTAAATCACTAAAAAGCACTCTAACACTGTAACACTCTAAAACACTAAAACACAAACAATAAACCAATAAAACACTAAAACAATAAAACACTGAAACACTAAAACACTCCTAACACTAAAACACTAACACACTAAAACAATAAACCAATAAAACACTAAAACACTGAAACACTGAAACACTCTAAAACACTCTAACACTAAAACACTAAAACACACTCTAACACTCTAACACTCTAACACTCTAAAACACTAAAACACTAAAACACAAACAATAAACCAATAAAACACTAAAACAATAAAACAATAAAACACTAAAACAATAAAATACAAACAATAAAACAATAAAATAGTAAAACAATAAAACACCAAAACAATAAAACAATAAAACACTAAAACAATACGCTGAAACACTAAAACACTAAAACACTGAAACACTAACACTAAATCACTAAATAACACTCTAACACTGTAACCCTCTAAAACACTAAAACACAAACAATAAACCAATAAAACACTAAAACAATAAAACAATGAAACACTAAAACACTCCTAACACTAAAACACTAACACACTAAAACAATAAACCAATAAAACACTAAAACACTGAAACACTGAAACACTCTAAAAGACTCTAACACTAAAACACTA
The DNA here is from genome assembly GCF_964204655.1 of Triturus cristatus. NCBI lineage: Eukaryota > Metazoa > Chordata > Amphibia > Caudata > Salamandridae > Triturus > Triturus cristatus. The sequence goes on along the minus strand of NC_140595.1, from coordinate 165,823,994 downwards.
AAACACACTCTAACACTCTAACACTCTAACACTCTAAAACACTAAAACACTAAAACACAAACAATAAACCAATAAAACACTAAAACAATAAAACACTGAAACACTAAAACACTAAAACACTCTAACACTAAAACACTTTAACACACTAAAACACTAAAACACACTCTAACACTCTAAAACACTAAAACACTAAAACAATAAAACAATAAAACACCAAAACACTAAAACAATAAAACACAAACAATAAGCCAATAAAACACTAAAACAATAAACCACTGAAACACTCTAAAACACTCGAACACTAAAACACTCTAACACTAAAACACTCCTAACACTAAAACACTAACACACTAAAACACTAAAACACTAAACAATAAAACACTAAAACAATAAACCAATAAAACACTAAAACACTGAAACACTGAAACACTCTAAAACACTCTAACACTAAAACACTAACACTAAAACACTCTAACACTAAAACACTCTAACACACTAAAACACAAAAACACACTCTAACACTCTAAAACACTAAAACACTAAAACACAAACAATAAACCAATAAAACACTAAAACAATAAAACAATAAAACACTAAAACAATAAAATACAAACAATAAAACAATAAAATAGTAAAACAATAAAACACCAAAACAATAAAACAATAAAACACTAAAACAATACGCTGAAACACTAAAACACTGAAACACTGAACACTAACACTAAATCACTAAATAACACTCTAACACTGTAACACTCTAAAACACTAAAACACAAACAATAAACCAATAAAACACTAAAACAATAAAACACTGAAACACTGAAACACTCCTAACACTAAAACACTAACACACTAAAACAATAAACCAATAAAACACTAAAACACTGAAACACTGAAACACTCTAAAACACTCTAACACTAAAACACTAAAACACACTCTAACACTCTAACACTCTAAAACACTAAAACACTAAAACAATAAAACACTAAAACACTAAAACACAAACAATAAACCAATAAAACACTAAAACAATAAAACACTGAAACACTGAAACACTCTAAAACACTCAAACACTAAAACACTCTAAACACTAAAACAATAAAACACTAAAACAATAAAACAATAAAACACCAAAACACTAAAACAATAAAACACAAACAATAAGCCAATAAAACACTAAAACAATAAACCACTGAAACACTCTAAAACAATCGAACACTAAAACACTCTAACACTAAAACACTCCTAACACTAAAACACTAACACACTAAAACACTAAAACACTAAACAATAAAACACTAAAACAATAAACCAATAAAACACTAAAACACTGAAACACTGAAACACTCTAAAACACTCTGACACTCTAACACTAACACTAAAACACTCTAACACTAAAACACTGAAACACTCTAAAACCCTCTAACACTAAAACACTCTAAACACTAAAACAATAAAACACTAAAACAATAAACCAATAAACCACTAAAACACTAAAACACTGAAACACTCTAAAACACTCTAACATAAAACACTCTAAACACTAAAACAATAAAACACTAAAACAATAAACCAATAAAACAGTAAAACAATAAAACACTGAAACACTCTAAAACACTCGAACACTAAAACACTCCTAACACTAAAACACTAACACACTAAAACACTAAAACACTAAACAATAAAACACTAAAACAATAAACCAATAAAACACTAAAACACTGAAACACTAAAACACTCTAACACACTAAAACACTAAAACACACTCTAACACTCTAACACTCTAAAACACTAAAACACTAAAACAATAAAACACTAAAAAAATAAAACCCAGACAATAAACCAATAAAACACTAAAACAATAAACCACTGAATCACTATAAAACACTCTAACACTACAACACTAACACTAAAACACACTAAAACACTAAAACACACTCTAACACACCAAAACACTAAAACACTAAAACAATAAAACACTAAAACAATAAAATACATTTTCTTATGTCTTTTCTTTGCAGATCTTTTTCTCTGCAGTCCAATCTCAATGTTATTTTCCCCAACTCAGTGGCTCTGTGCCATTAACGGTAATCAGAATTGGTGATATTGAGGGGGTCACAATATCTGAGCCTTGTACAGTTTATGAGGAGCACTGCCTTATTAGGCTAAACCTTGACATGAATAGCCTCAAAACTCATCTCATGATAAACCAGGGGTGGCTTCTCCACTAGGGCGGAGTAGCGTGGCCCCACTGCTTTCTTGCAGTGCGAGAAGCAGAAACATAATATGGTAATAACTTTCAATTATTATGGGCGATCGGGTGGGCAGGGCTACTCTGCGAGCAGAGGAGGTGGGGGGTGCCCACTCCAGCCCTGAGTGTGCAAACACTGTTTGGTGGGCCCTCCGGGCCGCCCAAACCAGTCATGCGCACTCTGCTCTTCTCCATGCAGGCCACAATGCAGCCTACGTGGAGAACATGGCCTCCCCATAACCACCTGGCTGGGTGCCGTCCCGACCAATCACAACGCTGCTTGCAGCGTTGTGATTGGCTTAGGGGAGAGAGCCTGGCTGCCTGATTCCTGTTAAATTATTTTATTTGTTTAATTATTAAATTAACCCCCCGCACGAACACCCCCTTGCCCCCCACTCCCCGCACAACCCCCCCCCCCGCCAGCCCCCCCCACCCAGGAGCCATGCCGGCCACGACAGTGATAAACTACATCAAATTCTGTTAAATTCTTTTCATCAACTTTTAAAAGATAGTCATATAGTATTCTTATAATAATATGTTTCTTCTTTGGTTTCAAAGTGAAGTTAGAACTATAAGCATACAGTTATTTAAAAGATAATGAAATAATAAACATGCATTGACACCTACATTTCACCTTGTTTTTTAAAATTCATGTTTATATATAACACTTCATGAAATTAATTTCCATTGAAACGCATTTGGGACATGTTATTTACATTTATCTGATCACTAATCATATGGTGTGCAGAATTTCTAGGTTTTAACATATACCAATATAGAGAACAGGGACTATAAAAGGGTAATGTACGGGACAACTTACATTCTACTAATGCACTTCCAAATCATATTAATGTGATAGTTTGGGGGTTAATGAGATGTATTTATCAAGGTTAATAATAACTAATTATTAAAATATCTTAATTCTTCTTGTTTTTGCCTTTTCTAAAAGCTGTACATATTAAGTGCAGTGGTGATAAGCAAACTCTATATTTACAATGTGTATACAACACATATATTATAAATATGGTATAAATCTGAATGCAAGGGATAGGGAAGATGCTTGTATGGACATCATATATCTATCTATTCCCCACAGTATATTTCTCCAATATATTATAAATATGTAGTATAGGCAATGGTTACAAGAGGTGATTTCCTGTAAACGTTTTCACACAATGCTCACTCCAAATGTATTTGTAGTTTGAGACACTTGATTGCAATGGTATATAGGTTGGACTGCCTGTAAAGCTAATAAGACTGCATTTATGGGCTAAATTATAAGGACCATATTAATCCTGTTCATAGTAAATGACATGTTACAAAAAATAAAAAACTAGACAACTGGTGTTAAAAGTGTGTTAGAAAACCTTTGCCTTAAATCTGGGGTGTCCAGTGTAGGTCTTGGAGGGCTGGATCCATTCCAGGTACTTTGGATTTCCACGTAAATAAATTACATACAATCAATCTAAAGGGGAAGAATGAATATTCTCTGTGACTACTCTACCCGTCCTCTCTGACCTCCATCAAGGACTGGTTTGTTGGTGGGTGCATGAAGAATCTTAAAGCAAAGTTTAGCTTAAACAGGGACTCCAAAAACACCAATTTTAAACATGGTTCTTCAAGTTCTTCAATTCTTACAGCCATATATCCATGTCATGATGGGCTACACACCAGCGTAGATCTCAGCTCTGCATGCCGTGGAGATGTTGGTGAGGAGGCTGATGTTATTTTTCGAGATGAAAAAACAGCAGCTCTGTTTGGGCAGCCTTAGTTAAAGCCCAGGACCATTCATGCGTCAATAGAAGGTGGACAGTATTCAAGGACTTACAATTAGTCATGTTTGCTTGTGATGCATTGAAAGAGCTGTGTGCCTTCAAGCATGGAGGGGAACAAAATGTTGTGACTGCCTATGATCCTTGGGAGGAAACAGAGGTCAAAGTTGAAATGTGAAGGTGATGAGAAAACATTGTGGACTCTATCTACACCCTTCTCCTTGATTAAAACTGATCTGATAGATGTCTCTGTTAATCAAACTATCCCAAAATAGATGGGTTGAGTAAGGAGCATTTCAGCTTTCTTTCAGGAAGAGTTGCGGCAGATGTGTCCACCTCTACACATCCAGGCCTCTCAATGTTCCACCAGCTAGAGCAGTAACTCTGAATCAGACCCCTTGGGTTCTTCTGCGTGCTTCCCCTCAACTACTGAAAAAAAGCTTCTTAAATGAATGTTTGCATGATTGATGGTTGCAAATCGGTAGTTGGGGCCTGTGCCTAGAAAAGATGAAACCACATTGTTACAGCTGAAGAAGCAAATAACTATTTTCACGTTGCAGCAGAACTAGGGCGAATTACTTAGAGCTAAGACTCTACAAGTGATGTGGCTGGTATTAGATATGACGGCTTTTAATTTCAGGTTCTATTTGTTGTATGGGGGACAGAGACCATCCTGGATCATTGCCCTGGGATGATCTTTCTCCACCTTCATTTGGTGGAGAATTGCTGAGGACCAACTTGTATGATGGTTATGCACATGATTTTCACTTCAGCAGATACATTAACGTAGTGACCTACCTTAAGATGTCAAACTGTAAAGGGCAAGCTGGTTGGAGCAGAGTCACTTATATTCCATGCATGCTTCACATGGTGCTTTGGAAGAATTTGGAGCCCTAGGCCAAGATTGTGAATCATGCCAGGGAATGTTTGGATGGCAGTGGGGGAGGTGATTGAACACCATATCTTCAAGAGATAGTTTGAGGAGGCTAGAAATCCTTCTGTGTGATCCTTTTAGGACTGATCGAGGTGCCTGGTGGTTCCTATTTGAGTTTTCCTGAGTCCTTTCAGGAGCATGATGGACGATGTCTTACAAGTGAAATATGTGCTTTTCTGTAGCTCGTTCTTGCCTAATATTCAAGATCACTCGAAGGTGCCCTACAGCGCTAAGCTTCTAACTTGCGTCTTCTTTAAAGTCACGACTGATGGGAAGGACTTCTTGTCTCGGTGAGGAGAGTTTTTTCTTAAGTGGAGATGGTATAGTCTTGTCCTGAAGACATTGCACGATCAGTAACTTCACAGACTCATCAAGAAAAGACAAAGAAACCATGGGCCATCAGACCGCTCTCACTTGCCCTTTCCTCATGCAAAAGAGTAAGCTAATGTACCATTTACTTATACAATATATAATCTTGTCTTATCTTGAATTCCTAGAAATTGCACATCACACCAATTATATCTTGAATAGTCTTTATATCAACATTACACATTTGATATCCACTGGCACAATCTTGGGCACAATTCACCAATAAAGCCATATTGTCGAAAAAGAGTTGCCACTGCAGCAGTGCTGCCATCTCATGCATCATCACACATACGGTAAGACGCGGTAAGAACACTGCCAGCTACGCTGCTTGTACTTTTTTTAAAAACCTGCACATTTACTTTTTTAAATCTGCACCAAACTTGTGTTGATATATCACGAAGGGGAGTGGTGGGGGAATAAGGCAAACTCACTTGTAACGCTGCCCTGCACCCTGGTCCATCGCGGCAAGTGTCGATTGCACGGAGGGTGGACCTTTGGCCTGTTACACCTTCTCCTCACTTCCTGCCCCCGTGGCTTCCAGCGAGCTGAGCGCGCTAGTCCTCAAAGCCACAGGGCATTTAAAACATATGCCAGAACGAGCGCGCAGCGGACGCGGTAAGAACACTGCCAGCTACGCTGCTTGTACTTTTTTAAAAAACCTGCACATTTACTTTTTTAAATCTGCACCAATCTTGTGTTGATATATTACGAAGGGGAGTGGTGGGGGAATAAGGCGAACTCACTTGTAACACTGCCCTGCACCCTGGTCCGTCGTGGCACGTGCCGATTGCACGGAGGGTGGACCTTTGGGCTGTTACACCTTCTCCTCACTTCCGGCCCCCGTGGCTTCCGGCGAGCTGAGCGCTCTAGTCCTCAAAGCCACAGGGCATTTAAAACGTATGCCAGAACGAGCGCGCACCAGACGCGGTAAGAACACTGCCATCTACGCTGCTTGTACTTTTTAAAAAAACCTGCACATTCACTTTTTTAAATCTGCACCAATCTTGTGTTGATATATCACCAAGGGGAGTGGTGGGGGAATAAGGCAAACTCACTTGTAACGCTGCCCTGCACCCTGGTCCGTCGCGGCAAGTGCCGATTGCACGGAGGGTGGACCTTTGGGCTGTTACACCTTCTCCTCACTTCCGGCCCCCGTGGCTTCCGGCGAGCTGAGCGCTCTAGTCCTCAAAGCCACAGGGCATTTAAAACGTATGCCAGAACGAGCGCGCCAAAGGCGCACCAAAGGCAAGCCCGTCTGTGCCCGTCCGCGAAACGGAAGCGCTCAGCGCCAGGAATGCTGCTGCCAGGAATGCTGATAACGGGGTGAACATAACGACAAAGTAGAGATACTCAGGTAACCAATTAAGAGAGATAGGGCGCATGGGAAATGGGAAAAGGGAACTCAAGTGGGAAGAGAATGCTGGCCCAGAATCAGACTATGTTAGCATGGACTGCCTGAGATGCGGGCTGCTCAATGTGAGGTCACTATCAAAGCACCACATAGAAGCCCAACTACTAATAGAAATTAATCACTTAGATATCCTATTCATGACAGAAACATGGATGCAACCTGGGTCTGACCTGGAGTTGGGCCTGACATGCCCACCTGGCTATAAGGCCCTACACAAACCTAGAACAAATGGCAGAGGAGGGGGGGTTGGGATGATATTCAAGGAGACATAGGATATCTCATCAATGGATATCGTTGATGCTCCAGGCATTGAATGGATGGGTCTCCGCCTTAAAGGCCGCAATGGGCTTGTCTGGATGGTCATACTATGCTATAGACCCACGGGGCCATTCTGTCTTCAACTGCAACAGGATATGGTTGATGTACTCAGTGACTTCGCACTTACCCATGCCAGAGTAATGGCCCTGGGTGATTTTAACCTATGGGCCAATGGGAGTCTGGACTCCGGGTACAATAATCTGCTACAGTCATTCGTGACCCTAAATCTAACACAGTTGGTCTTGGAACCTACTCATCTGGGGGGACATGTTTTGGATTAGATCTTTGCAGAAGAACAAGCTGTTAAGGTGGAAAACATTGTCCCGGTGGGCTGGTCGGATCACAATCTGGTACTATTCCAGGTAACGATCCCCAAATCAAGGTGAGCGGAGGCAGCCAGGGAAAGAAGCTACCTAGATAGGGACTGGAAGAACCTCATAAAGAGGGCTGACTCATCACCAATACTTAAGGACAATGGGCTTCTGGATCCCCTGAAATCGGTGGAAAATAACTATACGTCACTCTGCGGACATATCACCGAAACCCTTGATCAGATTGCCCCGGTTAAAAAAATTAGAAAGATGGGGAGAGCCTCTGCCCCATGGTACAATGAAACACTGAGGACTAAAAAAAGGGGTTGTAAACTGGATGAACGACAGTGGAGAAAGGCATACACAGAGATAGACAAAGCCCTCTGGAAGGAGAAACTAGCCAACTACAAAAAGGAAATTGTAAATGCCAAGGCAGACTACTATGCTGAAACCATCCTGAAGGCGCCCAATAGTACCAGGGGTATCTTTAAGATCATGAAGGACATCGCTAGTCCTGAGTGCACCAATAACAGCATCCCACCCAGTCAAGAGCTATGTAACAAACTAGCTACCTTTTTCAATGAAAAAATACGGAAAATCATAGAAGGGCTGGAAATTGACGATACGGTCATATCTGGCAAGACAGATGGGCAACCATTGACAAGTAAGCATAAGAGTAGGAAAGGGGAGACAGAGTCGGAAGATCATGTGGCCCAATTGGACCATTTTGAGCTCCCCTCTGAGGAGGAGTTCAACAAGTTAGCTCTAGGAGTCTCTTCGGGATCTCCTTTGGACCCCCTTTCCCCCAAAACCTGGAAGGTGCTGGGAGGTGAACTATTTCCAATACTCCGACAGCTGTGTAACCAATCACTGAGCAGTGGACAGGTCCCGGCGAGCTGGAAACAAGCAGTAATTACACCACTGCTGAAAAAATCCACACTGGATCCAGCATGCCCTAAAAATTACCGATCCATATCCCTCCTCCCCTACCCAGTAAAGATCTTAGAACGGGTGGTGAGTAGAGCACTCTCACAGTATTTGGAGGATAACAACAAGCTGGAAGATGTGCAGTTTGGGTTTCGCCCTGGTCATGGGACGGAGAAAGCGCTGGTGACTGTTTTGGAAGAACTTCGAATGCGAGCAGATAGGGGACAATCGGCCATACTGATCTTACTGGACCTATCTGCCGCATTCGATACAGTCAACCACACAGTCCTCCTGGACAGGCAGGAAACAGTCAGGGTGGGAAGGGTAGCACTGAAGTGGTTTCAATCATATATGACATCTAGACGTCAGGCAGTGGCCCTCCACCCCTATCGGTCGGAGTTTGCGGAGATTAGGCATGGGGTTCCCCAGGGCTCAGCAATCAGCCCGATATTTTTTAACACCTACATGAGCCCCCTGATTGCAATTATTAAATCATATGGGGTCAGCTTGGTAAACTACACTGACGATACTCAGCTCATAGTATCACGGAGGGAGACCAAGCGGGCTCACTGGAAAAATTTCATACCTGTATGCTAGAAACGGCACGCTGGCTGAAAAACAATTCTTTACAGTTTAATGACGAAAAAACCAAGATCCTTTGCTGTGCAGCAGGCAAAGTTCCCTGCTCTCTGCCCTTAGGATTCTGGCCCATGCCCACAGAAACACCTCTGCTACCCGTCTCGACGGTACGCAATCTCGGGGTTAGTTTTAATGATAAATTAAACCTTGAAAGCCAAGTCAACAGAATTGTGGGAAGTAGTTTTTCGCTTATTAGGGTCCTTCGGAAGATCCTCCCACTACTCCCATATCAGGCACGAGCACTTGTAATAAGGAGTGTCATTCTGAGTCGCCTGGACTATGGCAATGCTCTACTGCTGGAATCCCCTAGATATCTGATTGGGAGACTCCAGAAAGTCCAGACGGTAGCAGTCAAACTGGCCCTAGCAAGACCGAGATAGTCATCCACATCCCTGGCATTTACGGAGCTTCACTGGCTTCCGGTACTCCAGAGAATACAGTTCAAGTCACTGTGCATCGTCTTCAAGGCCCTGCACGGGATGGGACCGATACCGATGTAATCTAAGTTCAACTGGTATAAACCTACCCGCAGCCTTCGGTCCTCCTCGACTAGGCTGGTTAATATACCCAGGATTAAGAAAGCCAAATCGGGAGGAAGAGCCTTTAGCTATGCGGCAGCACGTCTTTGGAATAGTCTGCCAGTTGAGCTAAGACAGATACAAGATCTGATGAAGTTCAGGGGAAAAATTCAAACCTGGCTTTTCCCTAGAGTGCAGGTTTAGCATATCAATTAACTAGGTAGGAAGCAAGGTGGTAGAGTCTCTTACTGCAGCGCCAGGATACCCGTAGTGTTACAGTGCGCTTTACAAATATGAAATACAATACAATTGTGCTATACCAACAAAACGTGGTGGACACACAATCTGACATAATCACGCACACAGCAACTAGAAAAGAATAGAGTCTGTGGGTGTTGAAACATACAATCTTTAATGGAGTACACATGTCACAGGGTAGATAAATCATAGATCATTATAAACCCACTACAATGGCCTTTACTTCTCCTAGTTCACATAACCAGCCACTTATTAGACTAAAATACCACATAAGGTGCTATACTCTCCTAGTTCCAAACCAATGCACTGCTTGTATAGTTCTTTAAGGTCTTCTTTGCTGCATGATGAGCTCATCACAAATTCTTCTAGGACTTACAACACTCTGTACTGTTTGTATTTCTTGCTCCTCTCAGACTCTCAGCATACTTATTTGACATTGTAACTCACATGCATTCAACCCAGCTTTGGTTTGCAGAAGAGTTGTTTTAGATATGATTCAGGTCCTTCTCAGGATACAATTCATAACTTTACCACGATCACCCAACTTCTGTCAATGGACATGAAGCAGCATTTTACACCGAACGATTGCCACTTCACAACCCCTTTCCAATTACATCCTAGAATTTGCCTTCTCAAACAGAAAGTGTTAAAGGAAAACTAACTCCCTCATGTGCACAAACACATTCTGAAAAACACTGCTGGAGATCGGCTCAGGAGTAGTTGTCCATCCTCAAGGAGGACTCTGCAAGCCATCTGTGGGTGGCGGTGCTCCAGCGAAAGGCCAGGATGAACATTTCACAATCAGCAAATTCATCCAAAATGGGCCCATATACACATTCAAGTTTCCTGACTGTTTCTCTGGGGGTCAAGTTTTATTTTCAGTTTGATCTGGATTAGCCAATGCCTAGCTAACCTTCACAGATTAACACTCTTCCTTTGGTCAATGGACCATTAGTCGAGTAGTTGATGGTGATATTAACAAATTTATTAATTTTATCTTATAACTCTCAATAAAATAATCACAGACTCCGTGTAAGATTCAACGAATTTTTATCTAATAACTCGGTCAAAATGAACGCTCATTTGTACAGATTCACAGTGCAAACTCCATCAACTTTCATGGGAGAGAAAAATTCATTTATCAAAGTACATTCAACGTATAGACTCCTTCAACAAATTAATGCATTAGGTGTGATAGATGAAAAGACAAAATACATGATAAATCATACATTTGCAAAAGATATGCAAATTTAAGACAGAATAATATTTACCAAATGATGAAACAGGGAAACCCAACCCTTAAAAATCAGGTGACAAAGACTATAGAACAGAAGCAGGATAGGATAATACTTACTACACTTTCTACACTTCTCTAGAACCCTGACACACTGGAGCACATCCCTCTCTTACACTCTCTCCCTCCTCGATATTCTTCAATAAATCTTCAATCTAATCAGGCTGTCTTTCAGGAATGAATCTTCCCAGTCTGTTCTCTTCTTTCCAGCAGTAGCTCTCGCCCACACCTCACTCAGCATCGAAGTCAACCACTTTCTTAACTTAAATCACTCTAGTTATACTCTTTAATTCTATACATCCCACCCTCAAAAGTTGCAAATATCAATGAATCATAGACTGTGATTGGGCAGGGGCAGGGGAATTGTCATCACCTCATGCTGTCATGTTTAATTTCTTAAATAATTCTTTGTTTAGCAAAACCCTTCCCCTTTAGCTCATTTAATACTCTGCCTTATTATTTTCCCATGCGTCCGATGTATCAATTCAAACAATGTTTTTCAATAGGACTCTACAGTCGATGAACATGTTCCCACAACGACTTGTCCTTGGCTCTTGGCAGCCTGTCAACGATCCGGTCAGCGGGTCACAATTTTATCACACCGCGCATGTCTCAACTGACGTACATCATCACCGCCATCTTTTTAATTGGTTTAGCACATTAGGCCCAAATATACACTATTAATAAAAGAAACATAAACAGATGTTAATTTCTTAGTTATGTGATTGTCACTGTTCACCACCCATTTCTACTCTATTCCATGTTAAATTCCTTTTCTTTAAGCAAAAGCATTAACAGCAACGTCTTCTTTTGAAGTTCAGGCAAGCATATGCCAAGCATGCGGTGCCTCAAGATCTAAGATTAGTAATTTTTGCGCATGCGTGAGAATTTCCCTCTCAAACGAGTTAATCACATGGTTTTTTACGCAGTTCTGGTTTGCACATGCGCAAAGCATTTTCCGGTTTCAAGCGAGATTTCAGTTAGGTAGCAAATTATTCTTTGTTATTCAAGCATGCATAAAGCTCTTTTCCTAATAGGTAAATGTTGTGTGCATGTTAGTTTTCTCTTATTTATTATTTCTTAGTTATTAGTACCTGTTAATGAGAGATTGATTCGAGCAAGTTTCTTTTCCTTGAATCCTTGCTCCATCAGCGGTACCAGTCTCTGTGAAACCCTCCCAGAAGGCTTGGGTAGTCTAAAGCTCAAGAAGACACACTGATTTGGTCCTAGAACAACCAGCGCTTCAAACATATCGTTTCCCATTGGAATGCTGGAGTCTGTTTCCACGTAAAGAGGAAATCCTAGACCAGTGATATTGGAAACCAGATGTGTGATCTTGAATAGTACCTGGCAGGTAAAGGCAGCAGTGCAACCCTTTGAAAATGTGGGTGAACCTTCAGCATGAGAAAGTAAGCAAGCAGTAACAGGAAGCAATGAGGTCATTCCTTCATCCAGACATGGCAATTAACCATGCTTGGACCACTAAGTGCAAGCCTGTAGGTCAATGTAATGGCTTGTTACCTTAATCTGCAGTTCAGCCGTGATGCACGTGAGACAGCATAATACAATCCCTTATTTACACTTCCTTTTCTGCTGTGGACATGTGTGCTACTACCTATCTTCAGGAATGAAATTCTTTCCCAAACATTTCTGTCAAAACCTACCATCTATAACCCATACAGAACTGGTAATTCTCTACAAGGCTAACATTCCATTACAGACACAGCACTGACAAATCCCTGCAGGGTTGACATTCTACTAAGGAGACCGTGTTGAAAAGTTGTCACACGGCTGGCATTCTGGAGAAAGATTGAATAAGTACCCCCAGTTCTCAGCAATTCCTGTGTTTCTGTTACATGAACAGCACTGACGCGGAGGGACTGACATTCTATGTAAGGGACAATACTAGCACTTGTCCGCTTGGAGGACTTGTTTGGGCTGACTCTTTCTGTCATGCTCACATTCTAGTATGAGGAATATTGCTATATTTCTACAAGGCTGAGATCCATTTATAGGGCCGGTGCTCATTACTCCTGTGCAGGGGTGACATGTTATTAAAGTGATAGTACTGATACTACAAGGTATATCTGGCCTTCTGTTCCACTTACTATGAGTCCACAATAATGTATGGTTCATTTACTCACAGAAATGAAACCAGCATTGCCAAAACAAATTCGGCTGACTTTATTGAGCTAACACTTGAAAAGAGAGGGGAGACATCAAACATGGCGGCCGCGCACTAGTCGGCTGAGTGATTTTGGCTCCCGTCTTGGGCTACATGCGGTGATATGGTGATGTGACTGTACAAAGAAAAAGAGGATCATCCTACCTGTTGGGGTGTGTTATGTAATGTCTGCATTTCTGGTACCGGATCCCCCTGATGGTGGAGATGCTGCTGATCTGCCTAAACAAACACAACAATTGATGGACAGAATGCAGAACAATGTCATCCATTAACCCCAGTACAGAGATCTGGGCCAAAATCCATAGTTTTTTTGCTCACCATGACATTTTCACTTTCCCTCCTATGCTGGGAGAGTCTCACTACAACCCCGCGCTTGGAGCTTGCCAGGCGGAAGCTCCAGTGATGTAGAATGGGTCTCTCCTGGGTCCCGACAGGGAAGAATCAGCATAGGTCCGGCAGGACAGATGACTCACGAAGTCGAGGAGGTCTGGGAGAAAAAGGAGTTGGTGATCCCCACAGTATTTGCCCTCTGCCTGCTGGGAGAACAAGGCAAGGGGAAGGAAAAGTACAGAGGAGAGGGGAAGAAATTGAGGCAACTACGAAGCAAGAGCACTAGGAACAACAGCAAAGTAAGTACCAGCCCCAGTCTCCTAGTTCTATGGAGTAGAGTAGGTTCAGACTGGGAGGAAAATCAAAGTACGCGCTTCGTGCGCATACGGTCGGTAGTTCAGGGGTGATTCCAGATGAGGACCCCTTGGTGGTAGTCCCTGAAAATTCCGCTAAACCCCATTGTAATATTGTTGGGGTGGCCCTGGGAGACCCAAAACCGAAATCAAAGCTTTGAAAATCTTCTAAACAGGCTAATAAGTTACCAGATGCTAGAGGAAGGAAAATTCCTATCACCTAGATAAGAGTGACCCTATCCCTTAATTCTTATTGTAGAGTAATGGATGCAACAGCTCAAAATCAAAACATACAAGGAGCGGATCCAATACAGTTGAAGGGCTGGGTAAGAATGGAGGAACTCAGTTATCCACGCAGATCCCCGTTAGTAATAGGTTTTAGGTGCTAGCCTATTTAGAAAGCCGAGAGGAGATGGTTGAAGTGCCCCAAGTGGATAAAGTCGCCACTCAGGAGTCTTCTGGTGAGAATGGCAGGGAGGATAGGGTTGAGATAGCAGGACTGCAGGAGGAAGAGTCGCTATCCACCATACTACTGAGTCTAAGGACCAATATTAAAAACTGATTTTAGGTTTCTGAGGCTAATCATTCTGGGGCACGAGTCCCCTGCCTACCTTTGAATCAAAAACTTGATGAAGTGGTCGCAAGAACTAAAGTGTTGGAGGAAGAAGTGGTACTGGTTAAGCAAGATATACAGAAAAATGCAAGTAAAATTTCGCTGCAGACGAAACTAAATCAAGGCCTGGGGGATGATCTAAAAAAGATCGAGAACCCTTCAAGGAGGACTAACCTCTGGATTCTACATGTCCCAGAAATGGAGGAAGGGGCCAATTTGAAGTCCTTTGTGGTTCTCAAGGACATGTCTGACATTAATCTAGAACTTGAGATCCAAAGATAACACAGGGAACTATTTAAAAGGAACCCGAATCGCCAGAAACCCAGAAAGATTCAGGTGAACTTCCTTACCTATATGGTGAAGGAGACCATTTTGGGCATAGCTTTGAAAAGCGGGCCTTGCCCTGCTAAAGATTACTCTTTCACTATTGGGTCAGATGTTTGGAAGGTCGACGATCAGCGGCAGTGGGAGCTGAGTAAAAGGTTGGAAGAGCTTCATAAATTAGGCGCTAAAGTACAGCTAAAATTCCAGGCAATGCTGCACTTCATGTGGAACAACCAGATGCATAACTATTGTACCCTGAAGAGGTGGCTGGTCTGATCAATATAATTAGGAAACATAAATAGTAGGGAGCAGTGAAGAGATAGGATGGGAGCCGGGAGATATGCCAGGTTCATGTATGTGCAATTGTTTGTTTTGTGTGTTTGGTATCCCCTCCCCAGGGGAAGCCCAATGGCATTAAAATGCAAAGCAGCAGGTATCGCTATCTTGAAGAAAGTTGGGCCCACATAATAATTTTGCAGGAAACTCATTTGACAGCAATAGGGAGTAGACAACTTTATTCACAGTGTAGTAAATTGGAAGTTACACAGTTTTGTATCAGGTAGAACTTTGGTAGGGCGTAGCCATTCTTTTGAGGAAAGGAGCAGGATTGGAGTTGCTATCATCTAAAACAGATAGCTCGTGTAGATGGGTTTTGAAGGGGTATAAGATGTTCTAACTATGAATTTGTCTGTGGGGGTTTTCATATACTGAATGTTGATGACACCTCATAACTCGCGACCTTAGAGTGGAATTTGTTGGAGGCTGCATTGCCGATAGCCTCGGGGCGACTTTAATAGTCTGCTCGATCCTACCCCTACATAGATCTACCGGGAGAAACTGTATCCCTACACCTAAAACTAGGCAGGCTCTAAGGAGTGTGCTCTAAGATCTGGGGTTGGACGGTGGATGGCGCCACCAAATGGGCCAGACAAGGGGTTACACATTTCATAATAAGAAATACGGCTTTTTTTCTAGGCCTGATTCTTTTTTTATGTATACAGCAAGGGAAGATAAGGTTAAAAGAATTCATCATTGGCCAGGGAATATCTTTGATCATTCACCTGTAATTATGATTTTTCAATGTTCTACCTATTGGTAGAACTCTAGGTGGATGGTCAATCATGCCCTTCTCCTTGACGCTGAAGTCACCTTGACCCTGGAAAAGGCCATCAATGATTTCTTTGCTGACAATATAGAGACAGCCTACCTTACAACAGTTTGGGACACATTTATAGCTTTCATAAGAGGAGATTTGCAAAACGTGTGGTATGCCAAGAGTAGGGCAGAGAGAGCAGAATGTACTGCCCTAGAGCAGGAAATTGGGGTTTTGGAGGCTGCTCTGCAGGAGCAAAGCTCCCCCAGGCCAGGGATCAGGCAAGGAACAGGCTAGAGGATACCCGGCGACATTTCAAGCTCACGTTGGAAATGAATGCAGGTATAGGTGGCAAGACAAGACTATGAAGATATTTGAGTATGGGGAGAGAGCAGGAGCACTCCTAGCTTGGACATCTAGATCAGAGCGGTTGCGTAATAATATCAAGGAGTTAATCATCAACTCCCATGGGAACATTTCTAAAAATGCGTGGGAGATGCAAGAACACCTGGTCTCCCTTTTTGTCTGTGCTACATACTGAGGAGATTATTCCAGACCTGGAAGGTATTAGTGGCGGCTCCGGAATAGGACCCTACCAGGGCTTACAGAGAAAGGAAGAGAGTCTCTTGAAGAACAAATAACAGAGGCTGAAGTTTGAGAGCATCTGAGTCAGGTTAACAAAGGTGAAACCTGCGGAGCCTGTTGTTATCCCCTCAGAGATATATATAAGATACTAAAGATTCCTTTCTGGGGGGAAATTGTTTAATTCCATATATTTTGTGAATACCCAGATCCTGAAGTCATGGAGGGAAGCTATACTAGTGCTGATTTTGAAGCCCACTAAAGATCCAAAGAAGGCAGACTCATACCAGCCAATTTCTCTTTTGAATGCTGACTATAAGGTTTCCGTCAGTTTATTAGCTAAATTGGCTACACAATTAATTCACCCAGATCAGAAAGGGTTTATTTCTAAGCTTCCAATGCACAATCATACACAGCATTTAATCAGGTGCATTGATCTGGCCATGGATCGTTCAATTTCATCGGCTGTTGCCACAATAGATGCGCCAAGTCTTTTGACTGGGTTTGTTGGGCATATTTGTGGGAGGTCTTGGCGGCACTAGGGTTTAGCCCGTGTTTTATTGTGACTCTTCAGAGATTGTATGGAAACTCGTCGGCATGAATCTTATTTAATAGAGCTCTGACAGAGAGTTTTAGGATTACTAGGGGTAATTGCGATGGCCTTTTGGGATGATACATCCCAAAAGGCTTTTTCCCGTTCTCATACGGGCCGATTCTGTGAATCGGCCCGTATGAGAACAGGAAAAAGGCTTGATACATATGCCCCAGAATGCCTAGTGAGGCACATTCTATTAGCATGCAAGTTGAAAGACAACTCTTCCTTGTTTGTTCAAGTATCTTTGCACGGAGAATGACATCACCATCTTAGCACAAATAATGAATAAGGCCCATATTTATCCTTTTTTCATGCAGCGCAATGCAGCAAGCCACCTTGCTGCGCTGCGTGAAAGGGAAAGGGCAGGAGCGTACCTTATTTAACATTATACCACGCATTCCGGTCCTTTCCTCGTGCTGTTGCATTTTGGCTGCCTAGCGCCAACGCAGGCACCCGTGCGTCATGTTACAAGGGTACCTGCTTTGTAGGCAGGATCGTTTTGGTGCAGGAAGAGACACCTTTGTGCACAAAAGCAATCCCCAGAGGCATTTCCCATTTTCTATATGTGCTACAAATGCAGCACATATAGAAAGAGGAAAAATTGAGGAGAAATAACAATATTTATCCTCATTACGACTCACCTGGAGATGGCGTAGCACTTTGACACATTTCCAGGTCTACCACTAATGGTAAATCCACCTTGAAACGCCTCCCTAGGGCAGAGTAACGCAAGGCAGCGATTGGGGTTGCCTTGTGATACTCTAGATTTATCAAACCATGCAGTGCCATGCAAGGTGGCCGCGCATGGCTTGATAAATCGCCCTTAGGTTGTCCGTCACCATTGTGCCCCCTTGCATGGCGCAAGGGTGACGCAAAACCTTGATCAATCTGGCCCTAAGTTTATGTGCATGGCCGTAGTAATTTCCCAGAGGAGGATGTGTTGCAGTGCAACACTACCACATATAAGTGTTTGTTGCACACACTACAGCCATTGCTTGTAGTTTTTAGTTCTGGCACTGGATTCAATAGGTCATCTTTGTCAGTGTTAATATGTCTTTTAGGGCCGATGGGAAATCCAGCACTGCCAGACAGGCAGTTTGTTTGGGCCCATGTGTTGGATTTCCTCTCCCGTCCCAAGCTTGCGCATCTGGCACTGCAGAATGCCAGACTGCCTGACAGGTCAAACCAATACTCGTCTTGCATGTGTAAGAACGTGTATTATTATTTGTGGAGGACAGTAGTCCAACTCAAGGAATGAAATATCTTTTCAGGAAGAACCCCGAAGTCACTCAGTTATTCTGAGTTGAACCACCTGGTCTCTATGGTACAAAGATGACCGGTTTCTCTTATGGCAATGGGTAAAGTAGTTATTCAGTACCAAACGGTAATAAAGTCAAAACACCAGACATTGAAAATATGAAAGAAGTCTGCACCTATTTGGGTGCATCTGGGACATTTTGCTGTGGCAGTTATGTTATACATTTTTTTGATTTCCTTGGGCAGCATGCACAAAGTTATACTATATGGACTGAAATACAGCATTGCTAGAATCATTTTAGGTGCCCCAGTTCTATTTTTCAATAGATTTTTCAATGTTGTTCGGCCATTTATCCTTAAAACTTCCTGGCGAGCCTTAAGGTTGGTCCAGACGTGCTCCATATGGTGAACAGTCAAAATATCGAATTTTGAATATCGATATGGCAAAATATCGAGTTTAAAATATCGAGTGGACATAATATCGACTTTCAAAAACATAGTGGGGCAGAATATCGAAATGCAGGTAAGAAATATCGTTTGTCATAATATCGAAGTTTGTAATATCGACAGTCATAATATAGTTGTTAAAAATATCGATTTTCTTTTAGTGTTTTAAGTGTTAGTATATGTGTTAAAAGTATGTATTATTTTTGTGATGTATGTTTGAATTGAATTTTATGTTAATTAATTTTTGCGTAATTTGATTCCATAGCAGGTTGTGGGTTTATAGGGGAACAGGGTGGGAAGTAATTTAATTATAATATATTTTCTAAGAATAAGTTAGAATTAATTAATTATATAATAATTACTTTTTACGTAATTTAATTCTGTAGCGGGTTGTGGGTTTATAGGGGAATAGGGTGGGAAGTAATTTATTTGAAATTAATTAATTAATTATTTTATTAATTGATGATTTAATATTCAATAATTTATATTGTTAATTAAGTTAATCAATTTATTAATAATTAATTACAAATTGATTAAAACAATTGACAATTAATTGGTAATTATGTTAATTGTGCTAAATGTTTTATTAATTAGTAATTAATTAGATATTAATAATGGATAGTTAATTTGTAAATATGTTAATTGTGTACTTTTTTTAGGAGTGGGTTGAGTATTGATAGGGGAGTAGGCTAGGAAGTAATTTAGTTTTAATGTCATTTTTATTATTTGTCATATTATATTTATTAAAAGTTGTTTTATATTGTTAATTGTGTGAATTAATTTAGATTTGATGGTTATTAATTTTATTGTTATTAGTTAATTAATTAATTGTTAATTAATGATGTTAATTTATTAATATTTTACAATATTATAGGTGACGTTTATAGGGGGAAATGGTGGGAGGAAAATTAATTTTGAAAAGATAATTACTTGTTAAATATATTGCAGGAGTGGGTATACTAAATTATTCCCGTACGCTATCCAACACTTTCCCTACTGTTACACTTGGCGGCCGATTCCGATCCGGGTCGGAAGGGCACCGAACGCGATCCGGCTGGAAAAACTATGAGCCGTACGCATGTTTTCCGCCCGACTCGTACAGCTGTATGAGCAAGCAAGTACGATGCAAGCTACATGAAATTCACCGACCGAGTCGTTTCCGGGTCCGAACCGCTCCGTACGTCTTGGTTGTAAGCTAACTGTGGCGTGCAATGGATGCGATTCACGACCGAGCCAGTACGATGCACGCGTCGGACAGCCTGAGCGAGCCGGAGTGTCCGAACTGCATCTTTAATTTCTAATGTGTGAGGGTTTAGTATCTTCCTTTTTCTCCAGGCTCCTCACTATAACAACAAGGGATCTACGTAACGGACATTTCTTCTACTTTTGTATTTCATAAGCCTGTATTAAGTCATGTTAGTTTCTGAGTCTGCCATCAGATGGCTCTCCTACTGTGATGATCCATTCATTTTCTTTTCCACATGTATTGGGCAGACCAGTTTCTAGTGACATTTTCCAAGATTCTTTAACTGAACACGCATAGTTGCATACTTTTTGTATTAGAACACTGTTGAGCAATGGCTGGAGAGCATACGTGGCAAGTTATTTCCAGTTCTCTTAGTTTGTTTTGTTTCTTGGTTGAGCTGTTCTCTGAATGCCATACTAGCCAGTCTTGTAGTGTCAGAGAAAACATTTGTCAGCAACGCTTAATATAATTTTGCTGTTGTTTCCTATGACAGTCCCAACTTTGATGCCGATGAAGGCTCCTGTTCGGAGCAACTCAATCAATCAATCAATCAATCAGCTTTATTTCGATTTAAAATTAAATCATGAAAGCAATACATTTAAAAGAAAAACCTCACAACCAGTCAATACAATACGCGATCTTCAAGTTCATTACAATGGATTAATATACAACTCTACTGCTTTGTGTGTTAGTAGTGTATGGTGTCATTTCCAAGGCTTAGTTGGTGTGTAATCACTGATCCAGCCTACTGGCGGGATACGAAGACCAAAAATTAGAAGTCAATGATAAAACCAGCCAACTTGAGTGGGTATTTCAGATGGAAGAAGGGTTAGGCCTGTTACAATTTAAGGGAGTAGGGAAGAGTAAGCGTTCTTGCAGAGGTGTTTGTTTTCCTTAGTAAACGTTTTTGTTTTTCCCCAATTAATATTGTAGTCTTTCTAAACCTCGTGTTGGAGGCTAGCACAATATTTTCTGTGAAGAATTATATAAGATAATCTTTTAATTGTAGATGATGAAGAAGTAGTTAGTACACGCCTATTTTGAGTCATGCAATGGTGGATATATTAAAGTCATTTTTATTGAGGATATTCTTTTTCCCTTAGATGGTAAACCTACTCGAATTTTTGTTGCTTCCTCAAATGGGAGCAATCATTTGGGCTTAGTAGTTATTTGATTGGCACAGAGGATTTGATTTCATGCTGTAGCCATTGGTGAGTATGGGATGTATTTGCCATATACTGATGGGTATCGTTCTTTAGAGCGGGCATGAAACTTCCTTTACTGTGCCTTTTGAGGTGCAGTAAATTATTGTGAGGGTTTTGGTATTTCCATTTCTGGGTAGAAATGTTTTTTTCATGCAGATTTTGTGTTATTGATGGATTTGGGTGAGTAATATAGACGATAGCTCATTCTGAAAAAGTGATCAACTAAGCCCGAATGCTAAAATAAATTAATTCTGTAACCACATAGGTAGCTGTAGCCAGTAGGAGGTGTGCTAGGAATGATGTAGTGACAAGTGTAGTAGAGAATTATGTTGTGTCCAGGTTGCTGTGTGCCCTAATGAAAGTTAGCATTAGAGCCAACAATTCCCGCAGTTGGATAGTAGAAGACACATAATAGATGTTTGTTGGGAGGTACAACAGGTGCGGCCTAGCTGTACTGCATCCAATGCAGTGATATCTTCTACATCATCATCTGGTCAGCTGGTGCCATGACCACCGCTCAACTGATGGAGAACCTCCCGCCAGATTTAGAGAATTAAGGGGTGATTTATATCATGGTGGTTGGAGTTTACTCAATCAAGGCAATGGAGTAAATTACTTAGTCGCCTTCACGAAGTAACCGCCTGCCGAAGTTAGAAATGTCAACATAATGGAAACATGCGTCATGCGTATTTGTTTTTATTTTCAAAAAGAAAATACCAAAGTGGGATATTTAAAAAAATAAATAAAATAGTGTCCCCCCTCACCATGGGAGTTATCGCCCATGGTGGGGGAGAGGGGGCACTAGACATTTTTCACTGCCCTTTACACCCAGGGATGTCCTGGCAGTGATGGGCAGTGAAAACTGATCTGTATGTTGACCCATCTAAATTAGATCGGAGAAGTTAAAGGCCTGCCCTCGACGGGCCTTACTCCTCCGCGCACTTGGAAGGGTCTAACCATGGCAGAAACAAATAAGTCTCCAACATGGTTACACTAAGGGACCTCCCGCAACTAAATTCAGTGAGTGATATTGATGGTAAGGATACCCCATCGCTGTAGCAAAGGAGTATGCTTACAGCCAATAAAAAAACACACCCTTGGTGCTATAAATTCAGTAGAAAACACCTGTGAAATTGTCACTAACTGATGGCGCTGGGACGCCTCTTCGCTGAGGCAGCTGTGCGCTATATAAAATGATTTAACATAACATAACATACATCTAATATGCTTAACTACAGGATGGATGGCTTATTCACAAACTGATAAATGAGTGGTTCATATATATCCTGATGGGTGACATGCCAGCCCACCACTGGTGGTTAAGCGCTTGCCATATTTAGAAAGCCCACTGGCTGGGAAGGATCTCTGTGCAGACACTGCATCGACCGTGAGGCTGATGCACCGCAGACTCAGCTCACTGTTGAATGAGCTCCATAGCCCGATTTACTAAGGGCCTGCATTGCTATGGCATCATCGAAGGTGACAGAAGCACTTAAGTCAGTTTTACTATGCCACTCAACGCCACCTTACGTGGTTCTTCCTGGCTCAGTGAATCTAGAATAATGCAAGGCAGCCCAAATCGAGAATAATGTAACACAGGCAGCCGTGCACCCTGGTGCAAGGGTGCCTGCGTTTGCCCTTCGTAGCGTAGCACTCCGTGTGCCAGCACAGAGAGAGAGCAGGAATGTGCCATATTTTAGTAAATATGGCGCATTCCTGTTCACTCCATTTGACGCAGCTCAGCAAGTTGTCTTGCTGCATTGCGTTGAGCCAAATATTAGTAGATCTGTGCCCATTTCCTTTGATCTGCTAAACAAACCTTTTAACTTCTCATGCAAACTCAAGTCAGGTTTACTATTGTTTTTTGATCTTCAAGGAAGGAGAAAGTTATTTTTAGGGCGTTTGTTTTTTAAAAACAAAAAATTAACGACCCTGACCATAAAGGAATTTTCTCCCTGCTCTACCAGGTCACTGCTTGATTTCGCTTCTGCGACTTCTTTGCCTCACATGGTAGTACTGGACTGGACGATCTAATGCGGGTCACACTGCACTAGGTAGGGTGGGGTGGGTTGTCACTGTAACCTAGAGGCCTAGTAAGGAAGGTCTGCCTAATCCAAGGTTTCCACTGAGGGAGCCAGCAAATGCTCCACTGTTGGAAAGCCCGCAGATCCCCATCTTCACTGTCGGAAAACCTGTCATTCCCCCATCACTAACAAATTTAGAACAAAATGCCAATTTCTGCCAAACTGCTTAATACCTACTATATTTCTTTAGCGATAGAGTTTGATCTTCCTCTGTCTCGGTTGGATTTGCAGGTGTACATTTAATTTCAATTGGTATAAAATTGATGCCCACTTCTTTGTTTCGTTACTAGTTGTACATATGGCTCAGCTTCTGGGCATATTGTGGCATACGCGAGGAACACTGCGATTAATTGTGAAAATGTTTCAACTTCTTATCTGTTTGAGCATAAATTAGAACTCTAGTTTGGATGGCCTCTATCTATGTGATTGCCGCTCTTTCATCAATGGTCCTGGGAAAATCTAACCATGAGCTTCACAATTGCAAAAATGTAACCCGGGGCTGTCGCCCGTTGGACTGCGCTGGCTCAGTGCGGAGCTGAGCAAAGGTTTTAATGCACCCATAGTGTGCAAAGTGAATTATTTTAACCCAATTGTAACCCTGTTTTCTTTTAGCTATAGTTTGATTTACAGACAGCACAGCTTGGAAACCGTGTGCAGGATCTGTTTCTCAGCTGCCCTATCTGAAATCATGCCCTAACTGGGGGAAATATCAGATTATTTGAATTTACTTTAAACTCTGCAGATGGTTAAAAACAAGTGCTGAGCGAGCGCAATCTAAAATAAAAAGCACTAGTTAATATGGACATGGATTTCACAGTAGATGATTCTGTGCACTAATTAATACTGAAGTGTCATAGATGCAATGCTTATATTGTCTTCAATGTAATGAAGTTCTATAGGCTTGTACAGCATCCATTTTAGGACATCCTCACTCCTCATCCTTACTTCTCATCCCTACTTCTCATCCATTATGCCTTCTTCTATCCATTACTCCTATTTATCATCCCTTTTTCTTGTCCATCATCCCTACATCTCATCCATCATCCCTACTCCTCATCCATCATCCCTACTCCTCATCCATCAACCCTACATCTCATCCATCCTCCCTTGTCTCGTCCATCATTCCTACTTCTCATCCATCATGCCTACATCTCATCCATCATCCCTACATCTCATCCATCACCCCTACATCTCATCCATCATCCCTACTTCTCATCCATCTCTCCTACTTCTCTTCCCTACTTTTCATCCATCATTCCAACTTCTCATCCATACTCTCTACTTCTAATACATCATCCATCATTCCTATTGCTCATACCTACTTCTCATCCATCACTCCCACTTCTTATCCCTACTTTTCATTCAGCATTACAACTTCTCATCCATAATCCCTTCTTCTCATCCCTCATCCATCATTCCTATTTCTCATCCCTACTCCACATCCATCATCCATCATCCCTACTTCTCATCCATCATCCCTTCTTCTAATCCATCATCCATATTTCTCATCCATTATTCCTGCTCCTCGTCCGTCATTCATAATCCCTACTTTTTCTCCATCATCCCAACTTCTTTATGGACCATTTTTGAGGTACCAGATTGACTTTCTAGAAATGCCACCCCGTAGAGGGTACAGATATGTACAGAGAGTGATCTGCATTTTCGCAGGATGAGCGGAGACTCATGCAGTGCACAGGTGTGATGCTATAACTATGGCAAAACTTGTTAAAATAACTAATTCCACGGTCGGGGGTACCGATGTACATAGAGAGTGATCTGAGTGGAAAATTCTAAAACAAAACCATGAGTCTATATTTGAGACAGTGGGCATCACACAGAGACTGCATTATTGGGCATGGAGGGGGCGCTTGAACGGTGTCGTAAAGAACAAGCTGCCCGAGTTGTTTGCATTCACCACTTTGAATTGGCCCGATGCCCTACCCCAGTGCTATTTAATATCTGTTGCCCACCAGACAAAAAACAGGTCTGCTTCCTCTTTGTATTCTAATGGGATGGCCAAAGGGAATTGTTGGATCCCCCTATCTATGTTGCTGTTGATAAATGGTACTTTGATCATAGACTATTGCAAAAGACTGTCTGATGTGGGGCACACTGAGTCTCACCAAGTCCAGAAAGCAACCCCAATGATTTTAGCTGCTCCCTGTCAGAGTCTAGAACTCGGAAACTAGCCCTGGTGAAAACCATGTCCGGAAAAGCTGACTCCAGCTCCACTGGAAGGGGCCCTAGCAGGTGCTACTGATAACAAACACTGCTGTTATCAAGATTTATATCCCAATATATATATATATATATATATATATATATATATATATATATTCACTGAAAAAACCATAGGTTTCACACATGTTATAGTTAGCGGAAATTTTACTGATAAAAAACCAATGAAATTCCCCCGTTATAGTTAGTGCAGGCAACTATAACTCACGCGACCGCAATCCTCTGCTGATGCTAATACTGTATTTAGACACTTATTTGCCCATGTCTTCTTCCATACATTTTTAGCTATACATATATTACAAATTTTTTTTTTTCATAAAGACACATATGTCATCAGCAGAAGATTGCAGTCGCGTGAGTTATAGTTGCCTGCACTAACTATAACGGGGGAATTTCATTGGTTTTTTATCAGTAAAATTTCCGCTAACTATAACATGTGTGAAACCTATGGTTTTTTCAGTGAATTTGCAAGGTTTTTTAAATGCTAATTCCTAACTATAACGTGTGTGAAACCTATGGTTTTTTCAGTGAATTTGTACGGTTTTTTAAATGCTAAGTTACTTTACGCCATTCGTGGCGTGCGCGCCCACTTAACGCAGTTCGTTCCGTGCGCGCACGGTGCGCTTCGCGCACCGTGCACGCACAGTGAGCACGCGGTGCGCTTCGCGCACCGCGCGCCCACTTTACGCAGTTAGTGCCGTGCACGCACGGTGGGCACGCGGTGCGATGACAAAGCAAGAAAGCACGTCAACAAATCTGTTTCTGCTTTCCTCCGTGACTATGGTATGGGTGCCATTTACCACAACAACTTGCGTTTTAGAGCCCCCTAATATCTAAACACTTAAATCTGATTTTCATTTTTTTTTTTTTTTTTTTTCTACCGTACGCTTACCGTAAGCTTACCGTACGCGTACCCCGTGATTTTTTTTAAAATCAATAAATGTTTTTTTTGTACTTTTCTGTCCTTCTTTGACCCCCTTACAAATGTTAGGGGGTCTGTAACTCTCCTCATTGCCCCCTTTCCTTGTTTTCACTCTTTTTTTTCAGAGTGAAATACACAAAATGGCGGCCGCCGCTTCCTGGTTTCGGCCGATTCGAATGTTTACTAAGATCTAAGAGCCAATCAGAATCGCGCTCGCGCACGCCACCGTACGCTTACCGTAAGCGTACGGTAAGCGTACCGTAAGCGGGCTCAGATATATATTGATTTAAAGGCTATTTTCTCAGAATCTACTGAACAGATTTACACCAAACCTACAAAAGGCACTTCCTTGACCTAGGGACTACCTCTCTGCCAAATTTTGAGTAATTCTGTTCAGCCGTTCGGGCTGTAGCTCGTTCTAAAGGTCCTATGGAAAAATGCATGGGAAAAACGCGTTTTGGGACCCCCCTTTTATCTCAGCCCCCGCTTGACGGATCCCCCCGAGACTTTCAGGGTAGGAGCGGAGCGTAGCGCCCCACCTATTTTGAGAAATTCGCGAGGATTCGTCGACCGGCGCCAAAGTTATTCAAAATAGAATGTTGAGGTTTTCCTATGGAAACGTGGTCCTAACTATAACTACCTACTGGCGACCGCCAGTAGGTAATATATATATATATATATATATATATATATATATATATATATATATATATATATATATATATATATATATATATATATATATCACTCTAAACAACTGAGGAATGTCCACTTCTACTACCAAAGAACGGATACAGGGAAAGCCACTTCCGACATTTCCTCCTTGATGGGTAGCATTAAATGAAGTAAGAAAACGCAAGCGGGCTAAATCAATAGAGAGATCCGCTAATTACACTCTACTACTATTGAAGAAATTATTGTAATGCAAAGCCAGTTTCCGAAGTGAGGCCCTTTACATGAGCGGAGCCTTCATCACTTGCATCTGAACATGTTCAATTTTAGTGCTGAAAAGTAATGACATGACATAAAGGTGTTAGCAGCTTTGTGACATAGCGCTGGAGTCAGGCTGCTAAATATAGGTGCTTGCTCATGGACGTGTTTGCTTTATGCTGTTGGTTGTAACTGTTAATATATGAGATATTAGTGGATGAGGTTAACCATGTCTTCCATGCTCTGTGCTGCCTCCTGTGACTCTGTCCGTTCACATGTTCAGTGCTCCTTCATGCGTTCTGCCAATGGCGTCCATTGGTGCAGTCTTGCCCAAACTTTCATCTTTGACCACATGTACAGAATCGGGTTTAAACCAAGGACTGTCCTACATATTTATCATACAGCACACTATGCTCTGTCCTATACTTCAACCCTTTTAAGGGGCCGATTCCGATCCGGAAAGTTCTCCAACCGAGCCGGAGTCCTGGAGTCCGACTGAGCGAGTACGATGCAGCCGTATGCTGCCGGACTCGGTTCAGTCGGACTCCCATAGAAGTCAATGGGAGCCGGGCGTACGACGCGTACATGGGCTCCCATTAACTGAATGGGTACATCTCGCACAAGGGCGCCCCCTACAGTGGGTACTCGTCGGTGCCATCCGCACCGTACATGCCTGTGTTGAGGGGACCCTTGGGTCTCCCCCTGTGTCCGAGTCGTAGGCCTGCGGGTGTCAGGGGGTCTGATGTGGACCCCCAAAGGCAACTTCCCGGACATTTTGCGAGCCGGACACTCTGGCTCGCACCGGCTGTCCGACGCGTGCATCGTACTGTCTCGGTCGTAAATCGCATCCATTGCACGCCACGGTTAGCTTACGGTCGGGACGTACGGAGCGGTTCGGACCTTGAAACGACTCGGTCAGTGAATTTCACGTCGCTCACATCGTACTTGCTCGCTCGTACAGCTGTACGAGTCGGGCGGAAAACACGAGTACGGCTCGTAGTTTTTCCAGCTGGATCGCGTTCGGTGCCCTTTCGACCCGGATCGGAATCGGCCCCTTAGTGTCATAGTTTCAGCTATGGCTGCCTGAAGCGGTTGGATAAGGAAAGTTGTTATAATTCAGGCTATTTTATTTTTTCATTCACTGTTTTACATTTTTGCCTATTCACCGTTTCTTTATCAGAAAAATCAGGATATGTCTGACACCGCCTTCATCTATTGTGGAGTCTTGTCTGTGTCATGGGTGCCTGTATATTCACCAGTGGACAGGTAACCATATCTTTAGTGTTCTGCAAGAAGAAGTAGAGAGGCGAACTTAGCGCTGACATATTCAATATATCGTCCAAGTGTTTTCCCCGTTTTCAGAACGTGTCTTGCCCCAGGCAATGATTAACTGGAAAGGATGTCTGCACCTTTGATGGTGCGTACCTGCTGGGTATTTGGTCTGTTCATTCTACCATCTCAATATTTATAACTAAGGACAGCTTTATTGCATTTACACTTTCATACTGCCTCTTATTTAGTTTCGATTTTGTTAAAAAGTAAAAAGTAATTTTTTTGCATATTCACTTAAGTGATAAAAGTGCTCACAATCAGACTCCATGATGATTTCAGCACCTTAAGTAGCACAGATAATCTATAAATCCCAGCAGTAAACATCAGCATTGGAGTAGAAAACATATTTGAATATCTAAAGCAGCTTAATCTTCGTTATGAAACCTCTGGCCCTTTTTAAACTCCCACAGCTGTTGGGCTGGCAGTCATGATTAGTAAAAGTCACTCAAAAAATAAAAATGAAATTTCCTTTTTTTTTTAAATTAATAAATATATACACAGTAAAATTGATTATTGCTGTTTGTACTACCCCAGAAATCAATTTGTAATTCTTAAAACAAAAGTACAAGCATTTGGTTTCACATGTTCTTTCTGTTTTTTTCTCCCTTAGTTACTGGTGAAAAGATTATCTTGAGCACTTCTTCGGAGACCAGAGGTGATGTAAGTAAATTAATTATATAGAAACCAAAATGAGTATGTTCAGGTCTACAAGCGCGAAAGTTGAATAATTGCTCACTCCTTGCTGCATTTCCTTATGTTGGATGGGCATAATTAAAATAAATACATTTTTAGATTCAAATCACGTCTATCCATGGTCTTGAAATGTTCACTCACAATTGTATCACCTGTCCTATTTGATACAGAAAACTGATTTTGCCACCTTGATTATTTCTATGAGCAAAAGAAAGGATGTCGACCATTTCATGTACTTTCCCGACAAAGGCAATCTTGGCTCTGTCCCCAATATACTATGCTATGAAACATCAAGGTAGCTCAACAATTGAACATACCTATTGTAACCTTTTTAGGTCGAGCCTGGGCAGCACATGTGCTGCTCTGCGAGGCATGCTGTATTCAGATTCTTGAAGCTCCGCCCATATTTTTCATTGGCTTGTGTCATTGTCCACTTTAAACTGTGGCTGTTCATTGGTCAATAGGCTTAGTAGTCCCTCCTTTGTATCGCCTTGTCTCATTTTGTAACCTCCTGTGGTGACACTCCCTGTTACGTGTATTGTTTTCCGGTAGGCTTTAATTACAGCCTCCGAGCACTATTTTCTCAAATAGCTTTTGCCTGCCCGCTGTTGAAGGCAATACACGCTCTCTCCTAAAGCTTTTTTAAAAAAAATTCAAAGCACAGGCGCCAAACGCATTTGCAATGCAATAGGTCTTGCATTTGCAAGAGTGTAAGCTATTGGCTTTGTAAATGATAATGCCTTTTATTTATCTGTTTCAAAAACAACACTCAAATAAAAGGCATTGTCATTTACAATTCCAGTAGCTCAAACTCTTGAACATGCAAGACCTTCTGCATTGCAAATGCTTGTTAAACTAGTTGACTGTCATGAGTACCCATTTCATTAGCCTCGTTGTGGTCTTTAAATGAATGATTGCGGTTTAGGAGGACTCCACTCTTTTAGGAATGTTGACATTTGCATGTGAATCAGACGCTGGAGGTTGGACCAACATTATTTATAGGTTTGCAGGCATGGACCAAAAGCCTCAGCTTTTCTCAGGACCCTGGTTGTGATGCAGAACTGGCTTGCACATAGTGTTTCTTTATCCACTTCCCTGATCCACAAAGCAGTGTTACTCAGATTGTTTAATGAAGATGAGAATGTAAACCTCAGTTCTCTTGAACTAGTGATGTTCAGGATATTGACAAACTTGGGGGCTGATTATGATGGCGGTGAACCTGCCACTGGCAGGCTGCCGGTGGCGTGTTCACCACCATCGCAAGGCCAATTACTGCCCGCCCAATTAGGATGGTGGGCGTTGTGCCTGGTCAGCAGAAAGCTTGTCTGCTACGGGCCTGATGGAGGCAATCATTACGATTGTCTGTCGGACCGCACCGCGCTGCATCCACAGAATGGTGTAGGTGCCTAGCAGACACCGTCCGCCAGATCAGAATGCTGGATCCCCGCCAGCCTTTCTATGGCAGTTCAACCACCATGGAAAGGCTGTGGGGGGATGTACTTTGGGGGCTAGTTGCGGGACCCCTTGTGCAGGGGCAGTTGATGTGTGCACTTGGGGGCACCTATGGTGTCCCTCTACATTTCCCTACACCATATCGCAGGCACCGCGTGGTGCCTGCCAGGTAGTGCAGGGATATGTAAACAGTGCATTTTTAACATTGTGGTGGGTGCTGCAGCTAGCAGCACCCGCCACAATGTTAAATATAGCAGATGCGACCGCCACAGTGACGGTCACATTGTAATACGCCCTGACACGATGGCGGACGGACTGAAGTCCGTCTGCCATCGTAAAGACCCCCTTGCTTTGGAGGGAAGTCTGCCATTATCCTAAGCATATGACTGAATGGTTTCTGGAAAGTAAGGGGTCCATTAGGATGTAGGGCGGTGAGACCACTGCGGTGCTGGAGGTGCGGAAAAATGCCTTTTCCCGCCCGCCAGCAGTGGACATCACGCCCGCCATATTAGTATGGTCAAACATAGGCCAATTTCCGACCGCCGCGGTGCGACGTGCACCGCCATCAAAGTGCACCCGCCACCGCGGCTTTGGGAGCCAATGGAGACCCTCTGCCGTGCGGAATGACGTCCGCCCCGCTCCACAAATTAGGATGACTCAAGCAAGCAGACGCACTGCAGCGGAGACACTGCCCAACCACAGACGGCGGAAACTCAACAGCGGAGCGCGAAACCAGAGTCCCGGTCCACACCACCCGGACACGACCGCAATGGACCCAGCTCTACAAGTCTTTCCAGTGCTGTACTTACTACATCACCAGGAACTCATGGACTGCCGCGGACGCCGCCGCAGGTACGCAATAACACAACACACAACCCACGGCCTGACACAGGGTCCAAAACCACATCAGACACCCTAGGGGGTACAGGGATACATCCACAAGGGCACCCACACATCACCCAACTGACACAAATTCATCCCGCTGCATTATGGACACACAGCTACTGCCACCATGCAGCAATGTACCGGTCACGTCACCGCAGCGGCGAACACAAGCAAATACATGCGCACAATGCAGACGGCAGGGCCAGTGCCAGGCATGGGCAGGGCACAAAGACCACAGGGCCACACCCACTCCCACCACACACTAGCATACCCCATGAAGGCACATGCCATGTGCCCCCCCCTCGTGCACCCCATGCACAACAACAAGCCAGGGCAATACATACCCTGCACCACACAATAACAATCATGGAGCCACACAATGCAGGAGTGACTGCACAGGAACACACAACACAGTAGCACAGGGCCAGGGAAACACACACAACACCACACTCAGGGAAAAAGTAATGAGGAGAAGCAACAAATGAACACACACAAGATATCAACATCCAAATGGGCACACAGCCTGCACAGTCACGCATACATATCACAGGCTCACACACACACACATACACACCCCACATGCCAACAGCAATGGAGCACAACAAAGAGGGAAACCAAAGTGGGCTGCACACAAATGGAAGGCCATGGAGACACACAACAAGCATGTGTACATCACATCAACACAAGGAACAGAGCACAACACCCTCACACCATCAAAGCACACATGGCTGGCACAGTCAGTGAAATCAAACCACAGACAGCTCAGTGCAACAACACAGGGAGACAGCAAGGCAAACCATGTATAGGCACAAGGATGAAAGGGCGAAAGAAAGGCCCTGAAGTCAAACTGGGAACAGCCACACATCCATACAACTACTTCACAGGAGTACACCAGCAGCACTACACACAGGGACCATCTACACACCTCAGGACTGACAAACACCAGTAAGAATCTATACACATACCCCCCTCACACCAGCAGCACACAACACCAGTGCCAAACACACTGAAGGCTGGAAATACTTGACAGGTAATACACACACAAACAACCACACACCCTGGATTCAGCCACAAACATCACACACACACACACAAACACACTAAAACACACTAAAACACTCTAACACACTAAAACACTCTAACACACTAAAGCACTAAAACACACTCTAACACTAAAACACTGAAACACTGAAACACTCTAAAACACTAACACTAAAACACTCTAACACTAAAACAATAAATTGGCGCATATGTATTTCAAGTCATTTCCAATCATTTAGGAGACTTTACCTTGTGGGGACTTGGGTTCAGGTCCCCACAGTGCAATCAAGTCCCCACAGCATGAGTGTGTTATCATACTTAAGTCCCCACAAGGATAGTAACACAAACCCACACAAACACACTAAAACACTCTAACACACTAAAACACTCTAACACACTAAAGCACTAAAACACACTCTAACACTCTAACACTCTAACACTAACACACTGAAACACTGAAACACTCTAAAACACTCTAACACTAAAACACTCTAACACTCTAACACTAACACACTAACACACTAAAACACTAAAACACACTCTAACACTCTAAAACACTAAAACACTAAAACACAAACAATAAAACACTAAAACACTAAAACACTAAACAATAAAACACTAAAACAATAAAACGCAATCAATAAACCAATAAAACACTAGAACAATAAAACACTAAAACAATAAAACACCAAAACAATAAAACAATAAAACACTAAAACAATAAACCAATAAAACACTGAAACATAAAACACTCTAACACTAAAACACTAACACTTAAACACTCTAACACTAAAACACTAAAATACTGAAACACTGAAACACTCTAACACTCTAAAACACTAAAACACTAAAACACAAACAATAAACCAATAAAACCAATAAAACACTAAAACAATAAAACACTGAAACACTGAAACACTCTAAAACACTAACACTAAAACACTCTAACACTAAAACACTTTAACACTCTAAAACACTCAAACACTAAAACAATAAAACACCAAAACAATAAAACACTCTAACACTAAAACACTGAAACACTGAAACACTCTAAAACACTCTAACACGAAAACACTCTAAAACACTAAAACAATAAACCAATAAACCACTAAAACACTAAAACACTTAAACTCTCTAAAACACTCTAACACTAAAACACTAAAACAATAAAACACTAAAACAATAAAACACAAACAATAAACCAATAAACCACTAAAACACTGAAACACTCTAAAACACTCTAACACTAAAACACTAAAACAATAAAACACTAAAACAATAAAACACAAACAATAAACCAATAAACCACTAAAACACTAAAACACTAAAACAATAAAACACTAAAACACTGAAACACTGAAACACTAAAACACTCTAACACTCTAACACTAACACACTAACACACTAAAACACTAAAACACACTCTAACACTCTAAAACACTAAAACACTAACAATAAAACACTAAAACACTAAAACACTAAACAATAAAACACTAAAACAATAAAACGCAAACAATAAACCAATAAAAAAATAGAACAATAAAACACTAAAACAATAAAACACCAAAACAATAAAACAATAAAACACTAAAACAATAAACCAATAAAACACTGACACATAAAACACTCTAACACTAAAACACTAACACTAAAACACTCTAACACTAAAACACTAAAATACTGAAACACTGAAACACTCTAACACTCTAAAACACTAAAACACAAACAATAAACCAATAAAACCAATAAAACACTAAAACAATAAAACACTGAAACACTGAAACACTCTAAAACACTCTAACACTAAAACACTAACACTAAAACACTCTAACACTAAAACACTCCAACACTAAAACAATAAACCACCAAAACAATAAAACACTCTAACACTAAAACACTGAAACACTGAAACACTCTAAAACACTCTAACACGAAAACACTCTAAAACACTAAAACAATAAACCAATAAACCACTAAAACACTAAAACACTTAAACTCTCTAAAACACTCTAACACTAAAACACTAAAACAATAAAACACTAAAACAATAAAACACAAACAATAAACCAATAAACCACTAAAACACTGAAACACTCTAAAAGACTCTAACACTAAAACAATAAAACACTAAAACAATAAAACACAAACAATAAACCAATAAACCACTAAAACACTAAAACACTGAAACACTCTAAAACACTCTAACACTAAAACACTAAAACACACTCTAACACTCTAAAACACTAAAACACTAAAACAATAAAACACTAAAACACTGAAACACTGAAACACTGAAACACTCTAACACTCTAAAACACGAAAACACTAAAACACAAACAATAAAACACAAACAATAAACACTAAAACACTAAAACACTAAAACACTAAACAATAAAACACTAAAACAATAAAACACAAACAATAAACCAATAAAACACTAAAACAATAAAACACTAAAACACTGAAACACTCTAAAACACTCTAACACTAAAACACTAAAACACACTCTAACACTCTAACACTCTAAAACACTAAAACACTAAAACACTGAAACACTGAAACACTGAAACACTCTAACACTCTAAAACTCTAAAACACTAAAACACAAACAATAAATCACAAACAATAAAACACTAAGGGCCTCATGTAGGTAGCCAAATACCGGTCGGTAACGGCCGATTTTCAGTAATTATACCGTTACCGACCGGTATTTTGGCTTTTGAGATGTAGGGGGCTCATTTCTGTATTCGGTAATTTACCGAAACGGTAAAATTACCGAATCGGTAATTTTACCGATTCGGTAAATTCCGAATACAGAAATGAGATGTAGGGGGAGTGTGTGGGTGTTGTTTGGAGTCGGTATTTACCACCAACTAATAGTTGGTGGTAAATAATGAATGGATGTGTTTAAGCATTTTAAAGCGCTTAGAAGTGTGCAATGTGGCAGACATACATGCCCTTAGGGCATGTATGTGTGCCACATGTGCACACATGGCCGAATCAGGGGTGCAACAGGGTGTCAATGTGACACCCTGCCAACCTTGCATGTGTTCCCCCCATTACCGAATCGGTATTTACCGATTCGGTAATGAGGCATACCTTCCCATCAATGGGAAGGTATGCCTCATTACCGAATCGGTAAATACCGATTCGGTAATTACCGAATTTTACCGATTCGGTAATATTTCCCAAATGATTACCTACATACAAGTTACCACTTCTTAAATACCGATTCGGTAACGTTCGGTATTTAAGAAGTGGTAACTTGTATGCTACCTACATGAGGCCCTAAAACACTAAAACACTAAAACACTAAACCACTAAACAATAAAACACTAAAACAATAAAACACAAACAATAAACCAATAAAACACTAAAACAATAAAACACTAAAACAATAAAACACCAAAACAATAAAACAATAAAACACTAAAACAATAACCCAATAAAACACTGAAACACCGAAACACTCTAAAACACTCTAACACTAAAACACTAACACTAAAACAATAAATTGGCGCATATGTATTTCAAGTCATTTCCAATCATTTAGGAGACTTTACCTTGTGGGGACTTGGGTTCAGGACCCCACAGTGCAATCAAGTCCCCACAGCGTGTGTTATCATACTTAAGTCCCCACAAGGATAGTAACACAAACCCACACAAACACACTAAAACACACTAAAACACTCTAACACACTGAAACACTCTAACACTCTAAAACACTAAAACACAAACAATAAACCAATAAAACCAATAAAACACTAAAACAATAAAACACTGAAACACTGAAACACTCTAAAACACTCTAACACTAAAACACTAAAACAATAAAACACTAAAACAATAAAACACAAACAATAAACCAATAAACCACTAAAACACTAAAACACTGAAACACTCTAAAACACTCTAACACTAAAACACTAAAACACACTCTAACACTCTAACACTCTAAAACACTAAAACACTAAAACAATAAAACACTAAAACACTGAAACACTGAAACACTGTAACACTCTAAAACACTAAAACACTAAAACACAAAAAATAAAACACAAACAATAAAACACTAAAACACTAAAACACTAAAACACTAAACAATAAAACACTAAAACAATACAACACAAACAATAAACCAATAAAACACTAAAACACTAAAACCCTAAAACAATAAAACACCAAAACAATAAAACAATAAAACACTAAAACAATAACCCAATAAAACACTGAAACACCGAAACACTCTAAAACACTATAACACTAAAACACTAACACTAAAACACTCTAACACTAAAACAATAAATTGGCGCATATGTATTTCAAGTCATTTTCAATCATTTAGGAGACTTTACCTTGTGGGGACTTGGGTTCAGGTCCCCACAGTGCAATCAAGTCCCCACAGCGTGAGTGTGTTATCATACTTAAGTCCCCGCAAGGATAGTAACTAAAACACTCTAACACACTGAAACACTCTAACACTCTAAAACACTAAAACACTAAAACACAAACAATAAACCAATAAAACCAATAAAACACTAAAACAATAAAACACTGAAACACTGAAACACTCTAAAACACTCTAACACTAAAACACTAACACTAAAACACTCTAACACTAAAACACTCTAACACTCTAAAACACTCAAGCACTAAAACAATAAAACAATAAAACACCAAAACAATAAAACAATAAAACACTCTAACACTAAAACACTGAAACACTCTAAAACACTCTAACACTAAAACACTCTAAAACACTAAAACAATAAAACACTAAAACAATAAACCAATAAACCACTAAAACACTAAAACACTTAAACTCTCTAAAACACTCTAACACTAAAACACTAAAACAATAAAACACTAAAACAATAAAACACAAACAATAAACCAATAAACCACTAAAACACTAAAACACTGAAACACTCTAAAACACTCTTAACACTAAAACACTAAAACAATAAAACACTAAAACAATAAAACACAAACAATAAACCAATAAACCACTAAAACACTAAAACACTGAAACACTCTAAAACACTAACACTAAAACACTAAAACACACTCTAACACTCTAACACTCTAAAACACTAAAACAATAAAACACTAAAACACTGAAACACTCTAACACTCTAAAACACTAAAACACTAAAACAATAAAACACTAAAACACTGAAACACTCTAAAACACTCTAACACTAAAACACTCTAAAACACTCTAACACTAAAACACTGAAACACTCTAAAACAATCTATCACTAAAACACTCTAACACTAAAACAATAAAACTAACACTCTAACACACTCTAACACTAAAACACTAACACTAAAACACTCTAAAACACTAAAACACTAAAACACTAAAACAATAAAACACTAAAACACTGAAACACTGAAACACTGAAACACTCTAAAACACTCTAAAACACTCTAAAACACTCTAACACTAAAACACTAACACTAAAACACTCTAACACTAACACACTAACACACTAACACACTACAACACTAAACAATAAAACACTAAAACAATAAACCACTCTAACACTAAAACACTCTAACACTAAAACACTAAAACACACTCTAACACTCTAACACTCTAAAACACTAAAACAATAAAACAATAAAACACTCTAAAACACTCTAACACTAAAACACTCTAAAACACTAAAACAATAAAACAATAAAACAATAAACCAATAAACCAATAAACCACTAAAACACTAAAACACTGAAACACTCTAAAAACACTCTAACACTAAAACAATAAAACTAAAACAATAAACCAATAAAACCAATAAAACACTAAAACAATAAAACACTGAAACACTGAAACACTCTAAAACACTCTAACACTAAAACACTAATACTAAAACACTCTAACACTAAAACACTCTAACACTCTAAAACACTCAAACACTAAAACAATAAAACAATAAAACACCAAAACAATAAAACAATAAAACACTCTAACACTAAAACACTGAAACAGTCTAAAACACTCTAACACTAAAACACTCTAAAACACTAAAACAATAAAACACTAAAACAATAAACCAATAAACCACTAAAACACTAAAACACTTAAACTCTCTAAAACACTCTAACAATAAAACACTAAAACAATAAAACACAAACAATAAACCAATAAACCACTAAAACACTAAAACACTGAAACACTCTAAAACACTCTAACACTAAAACACTAAAACAATAAAACACTAAAACAATAAAACACAAACAATAAACCAATAAACCACTAAAACACTAAAACACTGAAACACTCTAAAACACTCTAACACTAAAACACTAAAACACACTCTAACACTCTAACACTCTAAAACACTAAAACACTAAAACACAAACAACAAAACACAAACAATAAAACACTAAAACACTAAAACACTAAAACACTAAAACACTAAACAATAAAACACTAAAACAATAAAACACAAACAATAAACCAATAAACCAATAAAACACTAAAACACTAAAACAATAAAACACCAAAACAATAAAACAATAAAACACTAAAACAATAACCCAATTCAATTCATAAAGCTTTATTCGGAGCTTTGACAAAAGTCCATAAAAGCAGGTCATACATAAAAAACATCAATGATACACATAGACTGATAGCGAGAATAATTCATAAAAGCTTCATCTATGGGGTTAAAACAGAATAGAGATAAAAACAGCAATAACGATATTAAAATATAATGATACTGGGCCTAGCCTTGATAGCTTTTAAAAGGAATGTGGCAGTAAAAAAGCAAACATCGGGAGAGGGGTTAAATATCAGTTTCATAACATCCTTAACTGTTCTAACACCGAGTTTCTTGTACAAGGGTTTTAAAAAAGCAATACGGTAATTACCATATAATGGGCAGAACAATATAAAGTGCATTGTGCTTTGAGCTGTAGTGCCGTCACAAGGGCAAGGACCAATTGGGTATTTTTTGATATTGGGAAACGCCACCAAATGGTGAACAATTCCAAAGCGCAGTCTAGTTAAAACGAACCTGTGAGAGGGTATAGTAACAAAGCTCAAATATGGTTGATAGCCTGACAACTCACAGCAGCTGTCATAGAGCTTACAGGTGGATAAATTGCTACTGGCCTTCAAATGTTGCTCATACTTTAGCGACAACCAAACAGACTTCAGTTCGCTTTTGGACAAACTGTTGGCAGCATAACAGTCCTCGTATAGATTAAGACCATATATGTCCTTAAAACTGCGCATAACAAAATTTACCCAGGGGATCTTCGAATAATTATCTAGAGACAGACAGTCCTTAATAATAGCTCTGTTCATGGAGGTCTCCTCCTTAGCCCAGATAGCACGCCACAGCATTAAAGGTCTATGGGCAATGGAATCCAAGAGATGGGGTATTCCAAGTTCCCTATGCACCAAATGCGTGGATGCTGAAGTAGGCAAACAAAGTAACCTTTTAAAAAAAAGGTTTTCCTCCACTTGAAGACTCCCAACCGAAACATGCCCCCAGACACCTGCTCCATAAAGGGCAATTGAGAGGCACCTCATCTGGTAGATCTTCAGCATGTCCCCAATCCGTTTATCCCCGATCTTAGAGGCGAACGTAAATACCCCGTGAGCACATTTCGCCATTCTTGCTCTAACGTGGGTGACTTCGCTGGACCAGCTACCTGTCTTGGAAAAGGTGATACCCAGATAGTTAAAAGTATCGACCGTCTGTACCCTCTGTCCTTCCATAAAGAAGGAATGAGGTTTTTTACGGCCCTTACCGCATTCCATGACAAATGTCTTAGTTTTGTTAATGACCAGCTTCCTTTCCCCAATAAACAAGGAAAACCTGTCCATGAGGCGTTGGAGGCCGACAGGGGTCCTAGAAAGAAGTACTGCGTCGTCCGCATATAGTAGGACTGGGATGTAGGAGTCAAGTATGATTGGGGCATCCGCCCCCACAGACCTTAAGACAGAGTCTACCTCGTTGATAAAAAGTGTGAAAAGCAGGGGAGCTAGCACACACCCCTGCCTGATGCCACGCTTAACAGGAAACTTTGGTGTACACTCCCCACCCGGGCCATATCGAACACTAGAACTAAGATTAGCATATAGTCTGGCCAGGAAGTAAACAATACCCTCCGGAGCCCCCATTCCAAGTAGTGTCTCCCAAAGAATCTGATGGTTGACCATATCGAAGGCACTACTGAGGTCGGCGAAACAGAGGAAGAGGGAACCTTTCTTGGCCATAGTATATTTCCCAATAAGTAGTTCTAGGTTGAGACACTGTTCTACTGTGCCTCTGCCCTTCCTGAATCCGTATTGGGAATTAGCCAGGATGTTATTATTTTCTGCCCATTCTTCTAATCTAACAAGGAGCACCCGGCTCATAATTTTCACGGAGGAATCTAGAAGGGAGATAGGCCGATAGTTCTTAGCATCACCCTTCTCCCCCTTCTTATAGATGGGGATAATAATAGATTCCTCCCATGTGGGCGGTGCACCATGTCTTACAGCAGCATTAAATACTTTAGTCAATAGCGGGCCCCAGATCTCCGGTTCTTTTTTATAAATATCCACCGGCACCCCATCTGGTCCCTGAGCCTTCCCACCTTTGCTTGCAATAATACATTTCTTAACCTCGGTAGGTGAGATATCTAGGGGAATGATAGGCCAGACCCCACCTCCATTGTCCATATGTTTATCAGAATCAAAAATCAAAGAAAAGTGGGAGACCCAGCTTCCCACGCTAACGTTAGCCGACAGAACAGGCGTAACCTCGTCCCTTAAAAATGGGCTGTTGACAGTAGCCCAAAATAGAGAGGAATCAGAGGTTTCGGCGGCTCGGTCTAACTTATCCCAGGCCTCACGCTTAAGTTCTGCCTTTCTTTCTGATACTGCTGCCTTGTAGATAGCCCTAAGATGCCTGATAAGGTTAGTGTCCCTCTGTTTAACTGCCAAAGCCACTTTAAGGCTCTTAAGGGCAGCAGTACTGGCATGATCAAACCACCCCCTTTGCCGGTTTGAATCGCCCTTGAAATGTTTGGTGAATACTGCTTCTATAGAGTGATTGATATCGACAAATTTGTTCAATATTACAGCTGTCGGTTCTTCAGTCACTAAGATAGTTTCAATTTCTTTAGAGCAGTTAACAATAATGGAATTAGACAGAAGGTCTGCCTTCTCCCCCTTCCACCTAATTCTAATTCCATTGGATCTATGTGGTTCAATGTTATCCACAATACTTGGTTTGGGACCTAAATTAGTCTTCCAAAAAACCATCTCCATGATCAGGCAGTTGTGGTCACTAATTAAATTATCTACTACCAAGGGGGCTGAACACCATGGAATAAGGCTAGAGGAAGTACAAATAAAATCAATGACAGAGTTAGCGTTTCTGCCCTTAAAGGTGGGGAGAATTTCACCAAGAGCACCCCTCGCGTTCCCCATGATCTCCATATCATATGTCGTCAAGATTTTATTTAATGAATCCCCATATGGGTTATGGGGAAAATGGGCGACTCCCTCACCTCGGGAGCTTAAGAAACCACAGACCCTATGGGCAGAAGACATACAAACAGAGGTATTAAAATCCCCCAACCAGATAAAATCAAAAGCAATGTCATTTCCTGTTACAATTTTAACCAAAGCTTCCTCCAAGGCAAAAGCTATCCGTTGCCTAGAATTGTCAAAAACATTATTATAAAAATTGATTAAAAGGATATTCCTATCCTGCTCCTTACAAAGCCAAAGGGTCTGAGAATGGGCCCCCACCGGGACATGTTTCTTTACAATGAGCGGAGCATCAACAGAAATCAGTGTCAGGAGGCCACCCTTGGCTCTTACTGAGTTCGAAGCCACAGCTGGTATTTGATATGAAACAAACCCGTTATAATTAATGGGGACCAAACTCCAGGTTTCCTGGAAACATAAAATATTAAAAAGATTGATAAAATCGAACCAACCTAAACATTCATCCTTGTGGGAAAGTCCCGCAACGTTCCAACAAGCTATAAAACACGAACCAGGGTTAGCTAGGCAGGTGGAAGAATTCAATGCAAACCTATCCCCTCTCGCATTAACCGGACTATCATGGTCACAAGCCACAATAGAGTCTGGTTGGCTTACACCAATATTGTTAGTAATGTTTGTTAATATCCTGGGGGCCATACTAACGCTCACTTTACTCAAGTCCAAGTCCACCGACCTGACACCATCTATAGCAGGCTCCAGTCAATCATTGTTATCAAGCCCACTGAAAGGTTGGAATCTATTAAACGTAGAGATAGTGGGAGTAGCACACAAATCCTGAACTCTAGGCCTGTACCAGTGGCGCTCATCAGCAGATTGGATAACAGGTTGGGTAGCAAAGTCTCTATAGAAGTACCCAAGCGGCCGCAAAGATATACCATGGTCACTCGCAGGGAGAGAAGCGGCTTTAATTAAAACTGTAGAGGTAAGTTGGGGGTTGCGGAAATTGATGACTATACAGTCACCTTCGCAGGTCTTACGGGATTTACCAACCCAATTAGTTCTCCTGGTACTTAGTATATCCCTAGATAGAGCTACAGGGAAATCACACTGTCGGTGGAGCCAGTCCACAGTCTTGTTCTTTAATGACGAGTGGGATTCACCGCTTGCGGGATTGCTATCAAACCTCTTAACAGGGGGGACATTCATAAGAACTGCTACAAAAGGTGCGCACGTAGGTGGCAGGTCCGGTTGAAGGTTTCTGGAGCTAAGGGTATTTACATTATGGCCCAACGATTCCCCTGGTACTAAACCGGAGGATGGTTTAGAGGTGTCTTGCCGCTGGTATGATACATTGGGAGCTGCATCGGACTTTCCGAGGGCACACCCAGGTCTGCAATCAGGACTTCTATTCTCAACCGTTATTGGGGCTGTATTAGATGTTATTAAAGATGTCTCCTCGGGCACCTGGATACCAGCAATAGTGTTTGTGGCTGGTCTAACCTTAAGAAAAGAATCCAAGATGCCTCCCAATCTGACTACTTCATCGGTAAGAGTGGAAAGTTTGGTCAATAGGGGTTTAACAAATATGTCAAACTTGGCATCAATAGCCTGAATTATAAAATCCAGCTGTTCTTTATCTAGGATGACCTTTGCTCCTTCCGTTGACACAGAATGAACTGGGAGATTTTTCTGCGAGGGGGGATCGTTTTTGTTAACATGGCGATTCCCTCCTCGCTTAGGCTGATGGGGTTTGCTAGTGTTCCTACAGGTGCGTGTTAATTTTTGGCGTCTGGATACAGACTGGCTGGGGATAGGTACATCAGGTATGATAGCTTGGCCTGGTTCGGGGTCATTAGTGGACTCAGGAGTATCACTTTCCAAGCTAATGGAGTCGGTTACAGCTCCCTCAGTTATACTTTCAGTGGGTAATAAGGGAGTATTAAGATCCTGATCAGGAGAGGGCTCAGAGGCCAAGCAGTTAGGCAGGGGGGACAACGAACTCTGTGACCCTAGACGGCCTAAAGATTTCCTACGTTCTTGATTAATTTTATCGACCATCTTAACCAGGTAATTGTCCATGGTTGTGGTCGGGGCTGCTGTCTTGGCTTTAGGCAAAATTGGAACAACACGAACCCACACCCCCCTACAATTTCTCCTTGTGAGGAC
Organism: Triturus cristatus; assembly: GCF_964204655.1. Lineage (NCBI taxonomy): Eukaryota > Metazoa > Chordata > Amphibia > Caudata > Salamandridae > Triturus > Triturus cristatus. The sequence continues at coordinate 165,779,558 of NC_140595.1, read as the reverse complement.
CAAACAGCAATATACCAATATTTCCCAGATGGATTAACACATACGGCCTCCGATCACCTAGGAACATTTGACGATACACAACAATGGCTAGTCAATCTACCCACACAGATGAATACGAATTGGTGAATTGAATAACACGATTTTCAACAACCCAATCAACAGCCCCCTCCTACCCCCTCCTGTCTCAGACTGTCCGCCCTTTGTCCGGGCTTCGTCCTGGGCGTCCCGCGTCGCGTCCCGCTCTGCAGGAACTGATGTAATTTGGCCGGGACAAAGGCCAATAGGAGATTAGGGCGGGCCGCTAAACAGTTAGTGGGCGGGATGGCGGGAGGGCGGGCCGCTACACAGCTGCGGAGCTCAGCGGCTCAAGGGCTCCTGGGACCTGCAGTCCCGTCCGGCGGCTCCTCTCGTGTACAGCAACCCTGCGACCCAGCAAGTCGTCAGCACAGCCCCTCCTGGGACACCAGGCTCGAGTGGTAAGAGCCTCCGCCAGCAATACGATGTGGGACAATAACCCAATAAAACACTGAAGCACCGAAACACTCTAAAACACTCTAACACTAAAACACTAACACTAAAACACTCTAACACTAAAACAATAAATTGGCGCATATGTATTTCAAGTCATTTCCAATCATTTAGGAGACTTTACCTTGTGGGGACTTGGGTTCAGGTCCCCACAGTGCAATCAAGTCCCCACAGCGTGAGTGTGTTATCATACTTAAGTCCCCACAAGGATAGTAACACAAACCCACACAAACACACTAAAACACACTAAAACACTCTAACACACTGAAACACTCTAACACTCTAAAACACTAAAACACTAAAACACAAACAATAAACCAATAAAACCAATAACACTAAAACAATAAAACACTGAAACACTGAAACACTCTAAAACACTCTAACACTAAAACACTAACACCAAAACACTCTAACACTAAAACACTCTAACACTCTAAAACACTGAAACACTAAAACAATAAAACAATAAAACACCAAAACAATAAAACAATAAAACACTCTAACACTAAAACACTGAAACACTCTAAAACACTCTAACACTAAAACACTCTAAAACACTAAAACAATAAACCACTAAAACAATAAACCAATAAACCACTAAAACACTAAAACACTTAAACTCTCTAAAACACTCTAACACTAAAACACTAAAACAATAAAACACAAACAATAAACCAATAAACCACTAAAACACTTAAACTCTCTAAAACACCCTAACACTAAAACACTAAAACAATAAAACACTAAACCAATAAACCACTAAAACACTAAAACACTAAAACACACTCTAACACTCTAACACTCTAAAACACTAAAACACTAAAACAATAAAACACTAAAACACTGAAACACTGAAACACTGAAACACTCTAACACTCTAAAACACTAAAACACTAAAACACAAACAATAAAACACAAACACTAAAACACTAAAACACTAAAACACTAAACAATAAAACACTAAAACAATAAAACACAAACAATAAACCAATAAAACACTAAAACACTAAAACACTAAAACAATAAAACACCAAAACAATAAAACAATAAAACACTAAAACAATAACCCAATAAAACACTGAAGCACCGAAACACTCTAAAACACTCTAACACTAAAACACTAACACTAAAACACTCTAACACTAAAACAATAAATTGGCGCATATGTATTTCAAGTCATTTCCAATCATTTAGGAGACTTTACCTTGTGGGGACTTGGGTTCAGGTCCCCACAGTGCAATCAAGTCCCCACAGCGTGAGTGTGTTATCATACTTAAGTCCCCACAAGGATAGTAACACAAACCCACACAAACACACTAAAACACACTAAAACACTCTAACACACTAAAACACTAAAACAATAAAACACTAAAACAATAAACCAATAAACCACTAAAACACTCAAACACTGAAACACTCTAAAAACACTCTAACACTAAAACACTAACACTAAAACACTCTAAAACACTAAAACACTAAAACACTAAAACACTAAAACACTAAAACAATAAAACACTAAAACACTGAAACACTGAAACACTCTAAAACACTCTAAAACACTCTAAAACACTCTAACACTCTAACACTAAAACACACTAACACTAAAACACTAACACTAAACCACTCTAACACTAAAACACTAACACACTAACACACTAAAACACTAAACAATAAAACACTAAAACACTAAAACAATAAAACACTAAAACACTGAAACACTGAAACACTGAAACACTCTAAAACACTCTAAAACACTCTAAAACACTCTAACACTCTAACACTAAAACACACTAACACTAAAACACTAACACTAAAACACTCTAACACTCTAACACTAACACACTAACACACTAAAACACTAAACAATAAAACACTAAAACAATAAACCAATAAACCACTAAAACACTAAAACACTGAAACACTCTAAAAACACTCTAACACTAAAACACTAACACTAAAACACTCTAAAACACTAAAACACTAAAACACTAAAACACTAAAACAATAAAACACTAAAACACTGAAACACTAAAACAATAAAACACTAAAACACTGAAACACTCTAAAACACTCTAACACTAAACACTAACACTAATACACTAAAACACTAACACTAAAACACTCTAACACTCTAACACTAACACACTAACACATTTAAACTCTAAACAATAAAACACTAAAACAATAAACCAATAAAACACTAAAACACTGAAACACTGAAACACTCTAAAACACTCTAACACTAAAACACTAAAACACACTAACACTCTAAAACACTAAAACAATAAAACAATAAAACACTCTAAAACACTCTAACACTAAAACACTCTAAAACACTTAAACAATAAAACACTAAAACAATAAACCAATAAACCACTAAAACGCTAAAACACTGAAACACTCTAAAAACACTCTAACACTAAAACAATAAAACTAAAACACACTAAAACACTAAAACACACTCTAACACTCAAACACTCCAAAACACTAAAACAATAAAACACTAAAACAATAAAGCACTAAAACACTAAAACACTGAAACAATAAAACACCAAAACTATAAAAGAATAAAACACTAAAACAATACGCTGAAACACTCTAAAACACTAAAACACTAAAACACAAACAATAAACCAATAAAACACTAAAACAATAAAACACTGAAACGCTCCTAACACTAAAACACTAACACACTAAAACACTAAAACACTAAACAATAAAACACTAAAACAATAAACCCATAAAACACTAAAACACTGAAACACTGAAACACTCTAAAACACTCTAACACTAAAACACTAAAACACACTAACACTCTAACACTCTAAAACACTAAAACAATAAAACAATAAAACACTCTAAAACACTCTAACACTAAAACACTCTAAAACACTTAAACAATAAAACACTAAAATAATAAACCAATAAACCACTAAAACACTAAAACACTGAAACACTCTATAAACACTCTAACACTAAAACAATAAAACTAAAACACACTAAAACACTAAAACACACTCTAACACTCAAACACTCCAAAACACTAAAACAATAAAACACTAAAACAATAAACCACTAAAACACTAAAACACTGAAACAATAAACATCAAAACAATAAAAGAATAAAACACTAAAACAATACGCTGAAACACTCTAAAACACTAAAACACTAAAACACAAACAATAAACCAATAAAACACTAAAACAATAAAACACTGAAACACTCCTAACACTAAAACACTAACACACTAAAACACTAAAACACTAAACAATAAAACACTAAAACAATAAACCCATAAAACACTAAAACACTGAAACACTCTAAAACACTCTAACACTAAAACACTAACACTAAAACACTCTAAAACACTAAAACACTAAAACAATAAAACACAAAAACACTGAAACACTCTAAAACACTCTAACACTAAAACACTCTAAAACACTCTAACACTAAAACACTAAAACAATAAACCAATAAACCACTAAAACACTAAAACACTCTAACACTAAAACACTCTAAAACACTTAAACACTAAAACACTAAAACAATAAACCAATAAACCACTAAAACACTAAAACACTGAAACACTCTAAAAACACTCTAACACTAAAACAATAAAACTAAAACACACTAAAACACTAAAACACACTCTAACACTCAAACACTCCAAAACACTAAAACAATAAAACACTAAAACAATAAACCACTAAAACACTACAACACTGAAACAATAAAACACCAAAACAATAAAAGAATAAAACACTAAAACAATACGCTGAAACACTCTAAAACACTAAAACACTAAAACACAAACAATAAACCAATAAAACACTAAAACAATAAAACACTGAAACACTCCTAACACTAAAACACTAACACACTAAAACACTAAAACACTAAACAATAAAACAATAAAACAATAAACCCATAACACACTAAAACACTGAAACACTGAAACACTCTAAAACACTCTAACACTAAAACACTAACACTAAAACACTCTAAAACACTAAAACACTAAAACAATAAAACACAAAAACACTGAAACACTCTAAAACACTCTAACACTAAAACACTCTAAAACACTCTAACACTAAAACACTAAAACAATAAACCAATAAACCACTAAAACACTGAAACACTCTAAAAACACTCTAACACTAAAACACTAACACTAAAACACTCTAAAACACTAAAACACTAAAACAATAAAACACTAAAACAATAAAACACAAACAATAAACCAATAAAACACTAAAGCAATAAACCAATAAAACAATAAAACACTAAAACAATACGCTGAAACACTCTAAAACACTAAAACACCAAAACACAAACAATAAACCAATAAAACACTAAAACAATAAAACACTGAAACACTCCTAACACTAAAACACTAACACACTAAAACACTAAAACACTAAGCAATAAAACACTAAACACTCTAACACTAAAACAATAAAACTAAAACACTCTAACACACTAAAACACTAAAACACACTCTAAACACTCTAACACTCTAAAACACTAAAACACTAAAACAATAAAACACTAAAACACTGAAACACTGAAACACTGAAACACTCTAAAACACTCTAACACTCTAACACTAAAACACTCTAACACTAAAACAATAAAACTAAAACACTCTAACACACTAAAACACTAAAACACACTCTAAACACACTAACACACTACAACACTAAAACAATAAAACAATAAAACACTGAAACACTCTAAAACACTCTAACACTAAAACACTAAAACACACTCTAACACTCTAACACTCTAAAACACTAAAACACTAAAACAATAAAACACTCTAAAACACTCTAACACTAAAACACTCTAAAACACTAAAACACTAAAACAATAAAACAATAAACCACTAAAACACTAAAACACTGAAACACTCTAAAAACACTCTAACACTAAAACACTAACACTAAAACACTCTAAAACACTAAAACAATAAACCACTAAAACACTAAAACACTGAAACAATAAAACACCAAAACAATAAAAGAATAAAACACTAAAACAATACGCTGAAACACTCTAAAACACTAAAACACTAAAACACAAACAATAAACCAATAAAACACTGAAACACTCCTAACACTAAAACACTAACACACTAAAACACTAAAACACTAAACAATAAAACACTAAAACAATAAACCCATAAAACACTAAAACACTGAAACACTGAAACACTCTAAAACACTCTAACACTAAAACACTAACACTAAAACACTCTAAAACACTAAAACACTAAAACACTAAACAATAAAACACTAAAACAATAAAACACAAACAATAAACCAATAAAACACTAAAACACTAAAACACTAAAACAATAAAACACCAAAACAATAAAACAATAAAACACTAAAACAATAACCCAATAAAACACTGAAGCACCGAAACACTCTAAAACACTCTAACACTAAAACACTAACACTAAAACACTCTAACACTAAAACAATAAATTGGCGCATATGTATTTCAAGTCATTTCCAATCATTTAGGAGACTTTACCTTGTGGGGACTTGGGTTCAGGTCCCCACAGTGCAATCAAGTCCCCACAGCGTGAGTGTGTTATCATACTTAAGTCCCCACAAGGATTGTAACACAAACCCACACAAACACACTAAAACACACTAAAACACTCTAACACACTAAAACACTAAAACAATAAAACACTAAAACAATAAACCAATAAACCACTAAAACACTCAAACACTGAAACACTCTAAAAACACTCTAACACTAAAACACTAACACTAAAACACTCTAAAACACTAAAACACTGAAACACTAAAACACTAAAACAATAAACCACTAAAACACTAAAACACTTAAACTCTCTAAAACACCCTAACACTAAAACACTAAAACAATAAAACACTAAACCAATAAACCACTAAAACACTAAAACACTGAAACACTCTAAAACACTCTAACACTAAAACACTAAAACACACTCTAACACTCTAACACTCTAAAACACTAAAACACTAAAACAATAAAACACTAAAACACTGAAACACTGAAACACTGAAACACTCTAACACTCTAAAACACTAAAACACTAAAACACAAACAATAAAACACAAACACTAAAACACTAAAACACTAAAACACTAAACAATAAAACACTAAAACAATAAAACACAAACAATAAACCAATAAAACACTAAAACACTAAAACACTAAAACAATAAAACACCAAAACAATAAAACAATAAAACACTAAAACAATAACCCAATAAAACACTGAAGCACCGAAACACTCTAAAACACTCTAACACTAAAACACTAACACTAAAACACTCTAACACTAAAACAATAAATTGGCGCATATGTATTTCAAGTCATTTCCAATCATTTAGGAGACTTTACCTTGTGGGGACTTGGGTTCAGGTCCCCACAGTGCAATCAAGTCCCCACAGCGTGAGTGTGTTATCATACTTAAGTCCCCACAAGGATAGTAACACAAACCCACACAAACACACTAAAACACACTAAAACACTCTAACACACTAAAACACTAAAACAATAAAACACTAAAACAATAAACCAATAAACCACTAAAACACTCAAACACTGAAACACTCTAAAAACACTCTAACACTAAAACACTAACACTAAAACACTCTAAAACACTAAAACACTGAAACACTAAAACACTAAAACAATAAAACACTAAAACACTGAAACACTGAAACACTGAAACACTCTAAAACACTCTAAAACACTCTAAAACACTCTAACACTCTAACACTAAAACACACTAACACTAAAACACTAACACTAAAACACTCTAACACTCTAACACTAACACACTAACACACTAAAACACTAAACAATAAAACACTAAAACACTAAAACAATAAAACACTAAAACACTGAAACACTGAAACACTGAAACACTCTAAAACACTCTAAAACACTCTAAAACACTCTAACACTCTAACACTAAAACACACTAACACTAAAACACTAACACTAAAACACTCTAACACTCTAACACTAACACACTAACACACTAAAACACTAAACAATAAAACACTAAAACAATAAACCAATAAACCACTAAAACACTAAAACACTGAAACACTCTAAAACACTCTAACACTAAAACACTAACACTAAAACACTCTAAAACACTAAAACACTAAAACACTAAAACAATAAAACACTAAAACACTGAAACACTAAAACAATAAAACACTAAAACACTGAAACACTCTAAAACACTCTAACACTAAACACTAACACTAATACACTAAAACACTAACACTAAAACACTCTAACACTCTAACACTAACACACTAACACACTACAACACTAAACAATAAAACACTAAAACAATAAACCAATAAAACACTAAAACACTGAAACACTCTAAAACACTCTAACACTAAAACACTAAAACACACTAACACTCTAACACTCTAAAACACTAAAACAATAAAACAATAAAACAATAAAACACTCTAAAACACTCTAACACTAAAACACTCTAAAACACTTAAACAATAAAACACTAAAACAATAAACCAATAAACCACTAAAACGCTAAAACACTGAAACACTCTAAAAACACTCTAACACTAAAACAATAAAACTAAAACACACTAAAACACTAAAACACACTGTAACACTCAAACACTCCAAAACACTAAAACAATAAAACACTAAAACAATAAACCACTAAAACACTAAAACACTGAAACAATAAAACACCAAAACTATAAAAGAATAAAACACTAAAACAATACGCTGAAACACTCTAAAACACTAAAACACTAAAACACAAACAATAAACCAATAAAACACTAAAACAATAAAACACTGAAACGCTCCTAACACTAAAACACTAACACACTAAAACACTAAAACACTAAACAATAAAACACTAAAACAATAAACCCATAAAACACTAAAACACTGAAACACTGAAACACTCTAAAACACTCTAACACTAAAACACTAAAACACACTAACACTCTAACACGCTAAAACACTAAAACAATAAAACAATAAAACACTCTAAAACACTCTAACACTAAAACACTCTAAAACACTTAAACAATAAAACACTAAAACAATAAACCAATAAACCACTAAAACACTAAAACACTGAAACACTCTATAAACACTCTAACACTAAAACAATAAAACTAAAACACACTAAAACACTAAAACACACTCTAACACTCAAACACTCCAAAACACTAAAACAATAAAACACTAAAACAATAAACCACTAAAACACTAAAACACTGAAACAATAAACACCAAAACAATAAAAGAATAAAACACTAAAACAATACGCTGAAACACTCTAAAACACTAAAACACTAAAACACAAACAATAAACCAATAAAACACTAAAACAATAAAACACTGAAACACTCCTAACACTAAAACACTAACACACTAAAACACTAAAACACTAAACAATAAAACACTAAAACAATAAACCCATAAAACACTAAAACACTGAAACACTGAAACACTCTAAAACACTCTAACACTAAAACACTAACACTAAAACACTCTAAAACACTAAAACACTGAAACAATAAAACACAAAAACACTGAAACACTCTAAAACACTCTAACACTAAAACACTCTAAAACACTAACACTAAAACACTAAAACAATAAACCAATAAACCACTAAAACACTAAAACACTCTAACACTAAAACACTCTAAAACACTTAAACAATAAAACACTAAAACAATAAACCAATAAACCACTAAAACACTAAAACACTGAAACACTCTAAAAACACTCTAACACTAAAACAATAAAACTAAAACACACTAAAACACTAAAACACACTCTAACACTCAAACACTCCAAAACACTAAAACAATAAAACACTAAAACAATAAACCACTAAAACACTAAAACACTGAAACAATAAAACACCAAAACTATAAAAGAATAAAACACTAAAACAATACGCTGAAACACTCTAAAACACTAAAACACTAAAACACAAACAATAAACCAATAAAACACTAAAACAATAAAACACTGAAACGCTCCTAACACTAAAACACTAACACACTAAAACACTAAAACACTAAACAATAAAACACTAAAACAATAAACCCATAAAACACTAAAACACTGAAACACTGAAACACTCTAAAACACTCTAACACTAAAACACTAAAACACACTAACACTCTAACACTCTAAAACACTAAAACAATAAAACAATAAAACACTCTAAAACACTCTAACACTAAAACACTCTAAAACACTTAAACAATAAAACACTAAAACAATAAACCAATAAACCACTAAAACACTAAAACACTGAAACACTCTATAAACACTCTAACACTAAAACAATAAAACTAAAACACACTAAAACACTAAAACACACTCTAACACTCAAACACTCCAAAACACTAAAACAATAAAACACTAAAACACTGAAACACTAAAACACTAAAACAATAAAACACTAAAAGACTGAAACACTGAAACACTGAAACACTCTAAAACACTCTAAAACACTCTAAAACACTCTAACACTCTAACACTAAAACACACTAACACTAAAACACTAACACTAAAACACTCTAACACTCTAACACTAACACACTAACACACTAAAACACTAAACAATAAAACACTAAAACACTAAAACAATAAAACACTAAAACACTGAAACACTGAAACACTGAAACACTCTAAAACACTCTAAAACACTCTAAAACACTCTAACACTCTAACACTAAAACACACTAACACTAAAACACTAACACTAAAACACTCTAACACTCTAACACTAACACACTAACACACTAAAACACTAAACAATAAAACACTAAAACAATAAACCAATAAACCACTAAAACACTAAAACACTGAAACACTCTAAAAACACTCTAACACTAAAACACTAACACTAAAACACTCTAAAACACTAAAACACTAAAACACTAAAACAATAAAACACTAAAACACTGAAACACTAAAACAATAAAACACTAAAACACTGAAACACTCTAAAACACTCTAACACTAAACACTAACACTAATACACTAAAACACTAACACTAAAACACTCTAACACTCTAACACTAACACACTAACACACTACAACACTAAACAATAAAACACTAAAACAATAAACCAATAAAACACTAAAACACTGAAACACTCTAAAACACTCTAACACTAAAACACTAAAACACACTAACACTCTAACACTCTAAAACACTAAAACAATAAAACAATAAAACACTCTAAAACACTCTAACACTAAAACACTCTAAAACACTTAAACAATAAAACACTAAAACAATAAACCAATAAACCACTAAAACGCTAAAACACTGAAACACTCTAAAAACACTCTAACACTAAAACAATAAAACTAAAACACACTAAAACACTAAAACACACTCTAACACTCAAACACTCCAAAACACTAAAACAATAAAACACTAAAACAATAAACCACTAAAACACTAAAACACTGAAACAATAAAACACCAAAACTATAAAAGAATAAAACACTAAAACAATACGCTGAAACACTCTAAAACACTAAAACACTAAAACACAAACAATAAACCAATAAAACACTAAAACAATAAAACACTGAAACGCTCCTAACACTAAAACACTAACACACTAAAACACTAAAACACTAAACAATAAAACACTAAAACAATAAACCCATAAAACACTAAAACACTGAAACACTGAAACACTCTAAAACACTCTAACACTAAAACACTAAAACACACTAACACTCTAACACGCTAAAACACTAAAACAATAAAACAATAAAACACTCTAAAACACTCTAACACTAAAACACTCTAAAACACTTAAACAATAAAACACTAAAACAATAAACCAATAAACCACTAAAACACTAAAACACTGAAACACTCTATAAACACTCTAACACTAAAACAATAAAACTAAAACACACTAAAACACTAAAACACACTCTAACACTCAAACACTCCAAAACACTAAAACAATAAAACACTAAAACAATAAACCACTAAAACACTGAAACAATAAACACCAAAACAATAAAAGAATAAAACACTAAAACAATACGCTGAAACACTCTATAACACTAAAACACTAAAACACAAACAATAAACCAATAAAACACTAAAACAATAAAACACTGAAACACTCCTAACACTAAAACACTAACACACTAAAACACTAAAACACTAAACAATAAAACACTAAAACAATAAACCCATAAAACACTAAAACACTGAAACACTGAAACACTCTAAAACACTCTAACACTAAAACACTAACACTAAAACACTCTAAAACACTAAAACACTGAAACAATAAAACACAAAAACACTGAAACACTCTAAAACACTCTAACACTAAAACACTCTAAAACACTAACACTAAAACACTAAAACAATAAACCAATAAACCACTAAAACACTAAAACACTCTAACACTAAAACACTCTAAAACACTTAAACAATAAAACACTAAAACAATAAACCAATAAACCACTAAAACACTAAAACACTGAAACACTCTAAAAACACTCTAACACTAAAACAATAAAACTAAAACACACTAAAACACTAAAACACACTCTAACACTCAAACACTCCAAAACACTAAAACAATAAAACACTAAAACAATAAACCACTAAAACACTAAAACACTGAAACAATAAAACACCAAAACTATAAAAGAATAAAACACTAAAACAATAAACCAATAAACCACTAAAACACTAAAACACTGAAACACTCTATAAACACTCTAACACTAAAACAATAAAACTAAAACACACTAAAACACTAAAACACACTCTAACACTCAAACACTCCAAAACACTAAAACAATAAAACACTAAAACAATAAACCACTAAAACACTGAAACAATAAACACCAAAACAATAAAATAATAAAACACTAAAACAATACGCTGAAACACTCTAAAACACTAAAACACTAAAACACAAACAATAAACCAATAAAACACTAAAACAATAAAACACTGAAACACTCCTAACACTAAAACACTAACACACTAAAACACTAAAACACTAAACAATAAAACACTAAAACAATAAACCCATAAAACACTAAAACACTGAAACACTGAAACACTCTAAAACACTCTAACACTAAAACACTAACACTAAAACACTCTAAAACACTAAAACACTAAAACAATAAAACACAAAAACACTGAAACACTCTAAAACACTCTAACACTAAAACACTCTAAAACACTCTAACACTAAAACACTAAAACAATAAACCAATAAACCACTAAAACACTAAAACACTCTAACACTAAAACACTCTAAAACACTTAAACAATAAAACACTAAAACAATAAACCAATAAACCACTAAAACACTAAAACACTGAAACACTCTAAAAACACTCTAACACTAAAACAATAAAACTAAAACACACTAAAACACTAAAACACACTCTAACACTCAAACACTCCAAAACACTAAAACAATAAAACACTAAAACAATAAACCACTAAAACACTACAACACTGAAACAATAAAACACCAAAACAATAAAAGAATAAAACACTAAAACAATACGCTGAAACACTCTAAAACACTAAAACACTAAAACACAAACAATAAACCAATAAAACACTAAAACAATAAAACACTGAAACACTCCTAACACTAAAACACTAACACACTAAAACACTAAAACACTAAACAATAAAACACTAAAACAATAAACCCATAACACACTAAAACACTGAAACACTGAAACACTCTAAAACACTCTAACACTAAAACACTAACACTAAAACACTCTAAAACACTAAAACACTAAAACAATAAAACACAAAAACACTGAAACACTCTAAAACACTCTAACACTAAAACACTCTAAAACACTCTAACACTAAAACACTAAAACAATAAACCAATATACCACTAAAACACTGAAACACTCTAAAAACACTCTAACACTAAAACACTAACACTAAAACACTCTAAAACACTAAAACACTAAAACAATAAAACACTAAAACAATAAAACACAAACAATAAACCAATAAAACACTAAAGCAATAAAACACTAAAACAATAAAACACTAAAACAATACGCTGAAACACTCTAAAAAACTAAAACACCAAAACACAAACAATAAACCAATAAAACACTAAAACAATAAAACACTGAAACACTCCTAACACTAAAACACTAACACACTAAAACACTAAAACACTAAGCAATAAAACACTAAAACACTCTAACACTAAAACAATAAAACTAAAACACTCTAACACACTAAAACACTAAAACACACTCTAAACACTCTAACACTCTAAAACACTAAAACACTAAAACAATAAAACACTAAAACACTGAAACACTGAAACACTCTAAAACACTCTAACACTAACACTAAAACACTCTAACACTAAAACAATAAAACTAAAACACTCTAACACACTAAAACACTAAAACACACTCTAAACACACTAACACACTACAACACTAAACCAATAAAACAATAAAACACTGAAACACTCTAAAACACTCTAACACTAAAACACTAAAACACACTCTAACACTCTAACACTCTAAAACACTAAAACACTAAAACAATAAAACACTCTAAAACACTCTAACACTAAAACACTCTAAAACACTAAAACACTAAAACAATAAAACAATAAACCACTAAAACACTAAAACACTGAAACACTCTAAAAACACTCTAACACTAAAACACTAACACTAAAACACTCTAAAACACTAAAACAATAAACCACTAAAACACTAAAACACTGAAACAATAAAACACCAAAACAATAAAAGAATAAAACACTAAAACAATACGCTGAAACACTCTAAAACTCTAAAACACTAAAACACAAACAATAAACCAATAAAACACTAAAACAATAAAACACTGAAACACTCCTAACACTAAAACACTAACACACTAAAACACTAAAACACTAAACAATAAAACACTAAAACAATAAACCCATAAAACACTAAAACACTGAAACACTGAAACACTCTAAAACACTCTAAAACTAAAACACTAACACTAAAACACTCTAAAACACTAAAACACTAAAACAATAAAACAGAAAAACACTGAAACACTCTAAAACACTCTAACACTAAAACACTGTAAAACACTCTAACACTAAAACACTAAAACAATAAACCAATAAACCACTAAAACACTAAAACACTCTAACACTCTAACACTAAAACACTCTAAAACACTTAAACAATAAAACACTAAAACAATAAACCAATAAACCACTAAAACACTAAAACACTGAAACACTCTAAAAACACTCTAACACTAAAACAATAAAACTAAAACACACTAAAACACTAAAACACACTCTAACACTCAAACACTCCAAAACACTAAAACAATAAAACACTAAAACAATAAACCACTAAAACACTACAACACTGAAACAATAAAACACCAAAACAATAAAAGAATAAAACACTAAAACAATACGCTGAAACACTCTAAAACACTAAAACACTAAAACACAAACAATAAACCAATAAAACACTAAAACAATAAAACACTGAAACACTCCTAACACTAAAACACTAACACACTAAAACACTAAAACACTAAACAATAAAACACTAAAACAATAAACCCATAAAACACTAAAACACTGAAACACTGAAACACTCTAAAACACTCTAACACTAAAACACTAACACTAAAACACTCTAAAACACTAAAACACTAAAACAATAAAACACAAAAACACTGAAACACTCTAAAACACTCTAACACTAAAACACTCTAAAACACTCTAACACTAAAACACTAAAACAATAAACCAATAAACCACTAAAACACTCTAACACTAAAACACTCTAAAACACTTAAACAATAAAACACTAAAACAATAAACCAATAAACCACTAAAACACTAAAACACTGAAACACTCTAAAAACACTCTAACACTAAAACAATAAAACTAAAACACACTAAAACACTAAAACACACTCTAACACTCAAACACTCCAAAACACTAAAACAATAAAACACTAAAACAATAAACCACTAAAACACTACAACACTGAAACAATAAAACACCAAAACAATAAAAGAATAAAACACTAAAACAATACGCTGAAACACTCTAAAACACTAAAACACTAAAACACAAACAATAAACCAATAAAACACTAAAACAATAAAACACTGAAACACTCCTAACACTAAAACACTAACACACTAAAACACTAAAACACTAAACAATAAAACACTAAAACAATAAACCCATAACACACTAAAACACTGAAACACTGAAACACTCTAAAACACTCTAACACTAAAACACTAACACTAAAACACTCTAAAACACTAAAACACTAAAACAATAAAACACAAAAACACTGAAACACTCTAAAACACTCTAACACTAAAACACTCTAAAACACTCTAACACTAAAACACTAAAACAATAAACCAATATACCACTAAAACACTGAAACACTCTAAAAACACTCTAACACTAAAACACTAACACTAAAACACTCTAAAACACTAAAACACTAAAACAATAAAACACTAAAACAATAAAACACAAACAATAAACCAATAAAACACTAAAGCAATAAAACACTAAAACAATAAAACACTAAAACAATACGCTGAAACACTCTAAAAAACTAAAACACCAAAACACAAACAATAAACCAATAAAACACTAAAACAATAAAACACTGAAACACTCCTAACACTAAAACACTAACACACTAAAACACTAAAACACTAAGCAATAAAACACTAAAACACTCTAACACTAAAACAATAAAACTAAAACACTCTAACAGACTAAAACACTAAAACACACTCTAAACACTCTAACACTCTAAAACACTAAAACACTAAAACAATAAAACACTAAAACACTGAAACACTGAAACACTCTAAAACACTCTAACACTCTAACACTAAAACACTCTAACACTAAAACAATAAAACTAAAACACTCTAACACACTAAAACACTAAAACACACTCTAAACACACTAACACACTACAACACTAAACCAATAAAACAATAAAACACTGAAACACTCTAAAACACTCTAACACTAAAACACTAAAACACACTCTAACACTCTAACACTCTAAAACACTAAAACACTAAAACAATAAAACACTCTAAAACACTCTAACACTAAAACACTCTAAAACACTAAAACACTAAAACAATAAAACAATAAACCACTAAAACACTAAAACACTGAAACACTCTAAAAACACTCTAACACTAAAACACTAACACTAAAACACTCTAAAACACTAAAACAATAAACCACTAAAACACTAAAACACTGAAACAATAAAACACCAAAACAATAAAAGAATAAAACACTAAAACAATACGCTGAAACACTCTAAAACTCTAAAACACTAAAACACAAACAATAAACCAATAAAACACTAAAACAATAAAACACTGAAACACTCCTAACACTAAAACACTAACACACTAAAACACTAAAACACTAAACAATAAAACACTAAAACAATAAACCCATAAAACACTAAAACACTGAAACACTGAAACACTCTAAAACACTCTAAAACTAAAACACTAACACTAAAACACTCTAAAACACTAAAACACTAAAACAATAAAACACAAAAACACTGAAACACTCTAAAACACTCTAACACTAAAACACTGTAAAACACTCTAACACTAAAACACTAAAACAATAAACCAATAAACCACTAAAACACTAAAACACTCTAACACTCTAACACTAAAACACTCTAAAACACTTAAACAATAAAACACTAAAACAATAAACCAATAAACCACTAAAACACTAAAACACTGAAACACTCTAAAAACACTCTAACACTAAAACAATAAAACTAAAACACACTAAAACACTAAAACACACTCTAACACTCAAACACTCCAAAACACTAAAACAATAAAACACTAAAACAATAAACCACTAAAACACTACAACACTGAAACAATAAAACACCAAAACAATAAAAGAATAAAACACTAAAACAATATGCTGAAACACTCTAAAACTCTAAAACACTAAAACACAAACAATAAACCAATAAAACACTAAAACAATAAAACTCTGAAACACTCCTAACACTAAAACACTAACACACTAAAACACTAAAACACTAAACAATAAAACACTAAAACAATAAACCCATAAAACACTAAAACACTGAAACACTGAAACACTCTAAAACACTCTAAAACTAAAACACTAACACTAAAACACTCTAAAACACTAAAACACTAAAACAATAAAACACAAAAACACTGAAACACTCTAAAACACTCTAACACTAAAACACTGTAAAACACTCTAACACTAAAACACTAAAACAATAAACCAATAAACCACTAAAACACTAAAACACTCTAACACTCTAACACTAAAACACTCTAAAACACTTAAACAATAAAACACTAAAACAATAAACCAATAAACCACTAAAACACTAAAACACTGAAACACTCTAAAAACACTCTAACACTAAAACAATAAAACTAAAACACACTAAAACACTAAAACACACTCTAACACTCAAACACTCCAAAACACTAAAACAATAAAACACTAAAACAATAAACCACTAAAACACTACAACACTGAAACAATAAAACACCAAAACAATAAAAGAATAAAACACTAAAACAATACGCTGAAACACTCTAAAACACTAAAACACTAAAACACAAACAATAAACCAATAAAACACTAAAACAATAAAACACTGAAACACTCCTAACACTAAAACACTAACACACTAAAACACTAAAACACTAAACAATAAAACACTAAAACAATAAACCCATAACACACTAAAACACTGAAACACTGAAACACTCTAAAACACTCTAACACTAAAACACTAACACTAAAACACTCTAAAACACTAAAACACTAAAACAATAAAACACAAAAACACTGAAACACTCTAAAACACTCTAACACTAAAACACTCTAAAACACTCTAACACTAAAACACTAAAACAATAAACCAATATACCACTAAAACACTGAAACACTCTAAAAACACTCTAACACTAAAACACTAACACTAAAACACTCTAAAACACTAAAACACTAAAACAATAAAACAATAAACCAATAAACCACTAAAACACTGAAACACTCTAAAAACACTCTAACACTAAAACACTAACACTAAAACACTCTAAAACACTAAAACAATAAACCAATAAAACACTAAAACAATAAAACACTAAAACAATACGCTGAAACACTCTAAAACACTAAAACACCAAAACACAAACAATAAACCAATAAAACACTAAAACAATAAAACACTGAAACACTCCTAACACTAAAACACTAACACACTAAAACACTAAAACACTAAGCAATAAAACACTAAAACACTCTAACACTAAAACAATAAAACTAAAACACTCTAACACACTAAAACACTAAAACACACTCTAAACACTCTAACACTCTAAAACACTAAAACACTAAAACAATAAAACACTAAAACACTGAAACACTGAAACACTGAAACACTCTAAAACACTCTAACACTAAAACAATAAAACTAAAACACTCTAACACACTAAAACACTAAAACACACTCTAAACACACTAACACACTACAACACTAAAACAATAAAACAATAAAACACTGAAACACTCTAAAACATTCTAACACTAAAACACTAAAACACACTCTAACACTCTAACACTCTAAAACACTAAAACAATAAAACAATAAAACACTCTAAAACACTCTAACACTAAAACACTCTAAAACACTAAAACACTAAAACAATAAAACAATAAACCACTAAAACACTAAAACACTGAAACACTCTAAAAACACTCTAACACTAAAACACTAACACTAAAACACTCTAAAACACTAAAACACTAAAACAATAAAACACTAAAACACTGAAACACTCTAAAACACTCTAACACTAAAACACTCTAAAACACTCTAACACTAAAACACTGAAACACTCTAAAACACTCTAACACTAAAACACTCTAAACACTAAAACAATAAAACACTAAAACTATAAACCAATAAACCACTAAAACACTAAAACACTGAAACACTCTAAAAACACTCTAACACTAAAACACTCACACTAAAACACTCTAAAACACTAAAACACTAAAACACTAAAACAATAAAACGCAAACAATAAACCAACAAGACACTAAAACATTAACACACTAAAACAATAAAACACCCAAACAATAAAACAATAAAACACTAAAACAATAAAACAATAAAACACTAAAACAATACGCTGAAACACTCTAAAACACTCTAAAACACTCGAACACTAAAACACTCTAACACTAAAACACTCCTAACACTAAAACACTAACACACCAAAACAGTAAAACAATAAAATAATAAACAATAAAACCATAAAACACTAAAACAATAAAACACCAAAACAGTAAAACAATAAAACACTAAAACAATAAAACACTAAAACACTGAAACACTCTAAAACACTCTAACACTAAACACTAACACTAAAACACTCTAACACTAACACACAAACACTAAAACACACTCTAACACTCTAAAACAATAAAACACTAAAACAATAAAACACCAAAATAATAAAACACTAAAACAATAAACCAATAAACACTGAAACACTCTAAAACACTCTAAAACACTCTAAAACACTCTAACACTAAAACACTAACACTAAAACACTAACACTAAAACACTCTAACGATCTAACACTCTAACACTCTAACACACTAAAACACATCTGTTCTTGGCATGTAGGGCTGCTGACATTCATATCGCCCACCCTCCTCCCCGGCGCCTGTAGCGACTGCAGCATTCACACTTACTGTATAACATGGTCATCACTTACTATATCTACTCCATCACTGCAACAATGGCGAAAAACAATCTGAGGATGGAGAGGATGCCCATGCGCACTGTAGTCTAGGGGAGGAGCCACCTATCTCGTGATACTGCGAAGACTCTTCCGGGACAACAATGTGCAATCATCCGGACCCAACACTAGGCAGCGATCTATGCACAGATATGAATGTCAGCAGCCCTACATGCCAAGAACAGATGCATACTGGTAAGTAGCATATTCGTTACAAGTTTTTGGTGCGGTGCAGCGCTGCAAGGTTTGCTGATGTGCTGCCCTGCATCAAAAGGAAAGGGCAGGAATGCCAGTATCCATGAGATACTGTGCATTCTTGTATGTTTTCACTGCGCTGGCACACAAGTGGCTGCCGTGCACCAATGCAGGCACCCTTGCACCATGGTGCAAGGCTGTCCGCATTATAGGTGTTTTCTTCTTTCTATGTGGGCTATTCTTTATGCCACCCCTGGACACATTCTCAGATTTATGCCATGTTGTAAATCTCGGAATGTGTCAAAATCCATCGGGGACACCCACCAAAAGGCCCATGGCACGCCTCCCTGACGCAGGTTGAAGCAACGCAGCCACTTGGCTGCCTTATATCTATGAGGAGCAAAACACTAGATGATGGACGGAATGTTTCACATTGGCAAAACATTCACCCCCAGTCACAGATACGGGTTTAATCCATTGTTATATTGCTCACCACGCCACCCCAGTTCAGACATGGCCATATGCAAATCAGTCTTGACCCTCTGCCTCATGGGAACAGTCCAGCCCGCACTGCCAAGCCATGTCTTCCCTGGACCGGAATCAAGCATCCTAGGGCCGGTTTCGGGGTTTCACCCCTCTTCAGCCAGGATAGCTTGACTCAAGTGGCGTAGTGAGCATGGGACCCACGTCTGGGCATACCCTTCCCACATAGGGCGAACAGCAAAACACACAAGATGATGGACGGAATGTTGCACATTGGCAAAACATTCACCTTCCGTCACAGATCCAATATATCTATGAGGCCATAAAAAGCCAGGCAGGGTAGCTTTGCGTGGCCTTGTAGATGTATTCACGATAGATTCTGATATTTACCACCCCTGTTTTGAGACTGTTTGGAGACTAGTTGTTCATTTTCTAAACTTGTCTCAAAGGTTGCATATGCCAATAGTCAAGGCTTACTTCAGAAGATTTTAAAGAGATTAGAACTCAAAACACTATGAATTACAATCACACACAAACTCGATCTCGGACTGCGTTATATCTTTTAACATGACCTGATTTAGAGGAGGGGATTGAGAATTAAAACCCCAAAATGCACCATAGTATCCCTTCTGCCAATAAACATTTTCTGATGTCACACACAGCATCTCTGTGCCTCTACACACACAAAGTGTCCTGCGATGGAAAGTTGGCCATCCTAAACACCAGACTTGTAAATATACAGAATTCTTTGAAAGTCTGAGAACGGCACAAGGTAAGACTGTCCTGTTTGATACATCTCATTTGTTTTCTTTTCATGCCGTTTATAATTCCCAAACTTGATTTGAAATCGTATTGAAAACTTTGTTCCAGTTACATGTACAGCATGTGTTGATGGCCATAGCATTCATAGATGCAGCTGCCCATGTTTTAAGTTGCCTGGGGGAGTGCACAGATCCTTTCAGTGCATTAGAGGTGATTTATTTCGTGGCAGAACAATATTTAATGTGCAAAGATCAGTAAACTGAAATCTTTTTTACTAAAAGAAATGCTGCTATTGGAGTGCTCTTGTAAAGCGTTAGTTTAGGAAAAATGCTAACATTTAAATACTGGAAAGGTCCCACTCCAAAAACCACATTTGGCACGCATTCAGCATTTGTGCACGTATTTATTTAAGCAAGAGTTACTAATATTGTCACTGCATCTTAAAAAACCGTCCTCACTTAGATAGATATAATTCCTTTTGTAGGATATCTGCTTCCGAAGAAAGTTGGGCTTTATATGTAAATCAAAGCCATGGTAACATAACTCTGAAAATGTTTATTTTTCTATGTAGAACAATCCTGGCACTTTGTCATGTAGAGTGCCCCTGGCAGTGACCCATTCACACCTGCTCCCGGTCAGCCTCAGACATGACAAAAGACACATTCACCTGCAGATCTACAGGAGGGGGAGGGGCGCCACAGAGGATGGGGCACAGATGAAGTTCATTCTTGTGCAGGGACGGGGAGAGGGTGCTTTAAATTTCAGAACTGGACGCACATAGTGCAACGGTCTGTTTTGGAGCCTCTCCCCCATTTCCTCCTTCTCCATGAATTTCCTCACTACCACTCACCAACAATGCACCCCATCTCTCTATAGCACCTTTCTGGCAAACATCTCATTTTTTTATAGCGCTACTCATAGTTTATCCACACTCAGTTCTTTGATCTGTATGGTACACGTTCTTTGTAGCAGGCACATTAAACCTCTGCGCTGTGTGGGTGTCAGGAGTACCCATGTGAGTGCACGTTGAGTGATGCGACAGTGTGAGAGTAGGGTGAGAGGAGTGACTGCAGGGTGAGTGAGGTGACCATATGAATTTGGGTGCGGATGTAAGTGCAGAGTGGGACAAATGAATGTATTGTTAGTGATGGTCTTATTTGAGTGAGTATGCACATTGAGCAGTTAGGGGGACATGTAAGTGAAGTGTTTCATGAGTGCAGGGTGAGTAGTGTGCTTGTGTGACTGCAGGGTGAGGCACAGGGTAAACAGCACAAGTGCATTGTGGGTGCAGAGTGATCACTGTGAGTTCAGGGTGAGCGGGTGATCAGTGTGAGTGCCTGGTGATCAGTGTGAGTGCATTTTGATCATTGTGAGTGCAGAGTGATTACTGTGAGTGCAGGGTGAGCGGGTGAATGGTATGAGTGCATGGTGATCAGAGTGAGTGCATGGTGATCAGAGTGAGTGCATGGTGATCAGAGTGAGTGCATGGTGATCATTGTGAGTGCAGAGTGATTACTGTGAGTGCAGGATGAGCGGGTGAATGGTGTGAGTGCATGGTGATCAGTGTGAGTGCAATGTGATCGCTGTGAGTGCAGGGTGAGAGGGTGAATGGTGTGAGTGCATGGTGATCAGTGTGAGTGCATGGTGAGCATGAAAGTGAAGGGCGAGAATGAGAAGTGAGTTGTCTGAATGCAGGGTGCATTCCCAGACACTTGAACTAACTCAGCATGTTATTGACGGCAGCGTAGGGTTTCAGATATGTTAAACTATTGCTATTATGGCATTAACCAGGGATCAGGGTGGAGGAAATAAATGTGCTGATCTTGCAACAAACTTCCAGTTTTATGGTTAGGGTTGCCAGCTCGTTATTTTGATGGCCCAGTTGGTACATACAAAAATAAACAGTCACCTAAAGCTGTATTGTCAGCACTTGTCTGTGCATACTTTGAACAGCAAATATAAATAGTAGCACTTTTAATTGTGTTCTAGGGCTGCCTGAATGGTCCATGACTGATAATATAATGGAACAAAGACAGAAAAGTCACATTACAAATGTATACATACTTATTTATAAGCATATTTGGTGTCAAGACAAGCAATTTGCAGGCTGTTTAAAAAACACATGGCTGGCTGGCATTTTTCTTTTGGTAACTTGAAGACCTGTGGGCGTTGGGGCGCCTGCCAGTGTAAATTTAAAAGAAACTTTGTCACCTTTCTACTAAGAGCTTCCTCCCAGGACAGGGATAAACTGGTAGAGCTGAAATGCTTCAGCTGCTTTGGGAGGCAGGATGTCTCCTTTGCTAAAACTGAAAGCAAGGAAAGACGTCATTTCAGCTGCAGTGGGAGGCAAGGAGTCTCCTCTGCTATGAAATCAAACGCAAAGGAACAGGGACTGTTTGCTTTAGTTTTTAGCAGAGGAGACCCTGCCTCCCACTGCAGCTGAAGCATCCAAGCTCTACCAATTAACCTCCTCCTGGGAAGGTTAACTGTTAGCTCTTTACATGACAAAAGCTCAAGACGTGCCTTATCTATTTCCCCATCCTCCCCGCTCCAGCCCTCAGTTACCGGAGCTCGCCAATAAAGAAATTCCCAATTCAAATGACTTGTGACGCCTCAGGACAGTAAAAGACTCTGAAATGGAAGATCTTAGTGTGGAGTGCGCGCCCCCCCCTGAGATGGTGTCGCGCCCCCCTGGGGGGGCGGGCCCCACAGATTGAAGAACTCTGCCTTAGAAGCTGGAATCTCAAACATTTCGGATTACTCTTTATAATCCATACCTTGTAGTTTAGATTTTCTGAATTAGGACTACAAACCGCAGAAAGCAAAACACACAAAACGACACAAGGCGAGTGCCTGCTAATAGATATCTTGATTACTTACAATCCACCTGCTTCTCAGCCTAGAATAGCAAGAAGATGCTATATTTGGTGAAATTACCCCTTTAAGCTAGGAATGAGCATGGATTGCCAAGTCACACCATTAAACTCTCCATCAATCAATCAATCAATCAATAAATAAATGCGTATTCAAATTTGACAAAAAAATCCATAAAAGAATAAAATCACAAAAAAACCAGTATTTTTGTTGCATTAAACTATCAAATTATCCCATTCAATGAAGAGTAGGCCGGGGGCACTGTCTCGTATGTCTGAAACTAATGTCCATTAGAGGCAAAAGCCAGTATCTTTGACTAAAAAAACATTTCAACCGCAGGCCACTTGGGATACAAAACAAAGCAAACCAGTTACAAACATTATATTTTACTGTTTGACCTGTGGCTCCTACATATTTTCTTATGTTGAAAGTGTCATTAAGCTCTGGGGGCATTAAATACTCAAACATTAAAGGAGATTTCACTCATTTCTTAATCCAGCAGTCCCTTGCTGATTTGGGCTCTTTCTCCTATCTAAGTGGCACTACTCCTCACTTCCATTTCAAATTGTGTACTTGTGGAAATTACTGTAGCCCTATGGCGGTGGATTAAGTAAAGCCATAGGGATAAAACATACTATAATTTTTTGCCAATGCAAGACA
This sequence comes from Triturus cristatus, assembly GCF_964204655.1. NCBI lineage: Eukaryota > Metazoa > Chordata > Amphibia > Caudata > Salamandridae > Triturus > Triturus cristatus. The sequence goes on along the minus strand of NC_140595.1, from coordinate 165,754,084 downwards.
TACATACTATTCAGTAGCAACACACCCAGTATGAGGGTTCTGCAAACATGATATATGAAATATGGGATGCTGTTGTATTTTCAAATAATCCATAATGGCCATCTGTAAGTGACAGACAGAATGATAGCCCACAAGGGCTTGATTGGCATGTCATTAGATTTGGGCAATATTATATCATATATATGTCCATTAGACTAAAAGATCAACAACATTCCTTAAATATGGTGTGCAGCAATGTCTAACATCGACGTTTGGCAGAAGTTCTTTTATAAAAGAATTTTAGCTGACAATAATGTTCTCTCCATAAATGGCGATAAGATATAGTATAAACTTTTATAGTATATTTATTGAATGTTATTTGCACTTTACTAATTGCAGTGTTTGCACGGTGCTGGTCATGATTATCAACCAATGTGGGCTGAATTTATGTTTACAGCAATTTTGAAGAATAGGTTTTAACTTGTTTATGAATACAATAGACATGTTTTTAATCTTATGCGAATTTGCACAAAGGAAGCAGCAATTTGCACATTTGTGAAGTTTTGTTTACATTAGCAAAAGTATGTTGCCTATATCTATTTTGAATAGATTTTAACTTGTTTATGAATATAATAGACATGTTTTTTTTCAAAAACTTATGCGAATTTGCACAAAGAAAGCAGCAATTTGCACATTTGTGAAGCTTTGTTTCACTAGCAAAAGTATGTTGTCTATGTCTATTTGATAAACTATGAACCCGTAGTCACATGTTTGTTGCACAGGCACTTTAAATTGAATGGTCACTCCTCATGGCGTCATGTGATCAAGGCTTTTTTGAAGCCGAAACGCGTCATGGCGGCAATGTGGGTTTAAAAGAAATAAACAAATCAGCACCTACATCTGGGTCCGTCGTCCTTTATTCAGAACTGGTAATGGAGTACTGCAGCGGATTGCGTGTGCATATATATATGGCAAAAGACTTTTCTATCTCGGCGTGGATGGCACTGTGCTAATCCCATGCTTAAAGATTTTGATAGAAAAACAGACATTTGAGGTCAGCAGATCTAGAGTGTCGCTGGTGTTGAGAGTGCTCCATACAGGAGCTGCTTTCCACCTAAACTTGAGAACTACCCAGAGTTCTCTGCTTCTTTTTTGCATAATTTATTTGTCACTCTATGCCTGAAAGGGCATTTCTTTGACTTCTACTGGGAGCTCCCTTGTGTCTAGACAAAGCTATACCTCTCTGAAGAGCTCTAATTAGAGCGAAACACTGTGTCAGGGGTTGCTTTTACTCATTTCAGGTTGGCTTGATTGGTATTTTACCAATTCAAAGCTGTAATACTGTGCCTGGAGTGGTAATTGGCTTTTGTCATTTTACAGCTCGGCAAGGACAGCACTGTGCTAGCCCTAGGCTTAAAGACTTTGCTGTACAAATGGCAAAAGACTTTGTCCTTTTCTATCTCGGTGTGGATGGCACTGTGCTAATCCTATGCTTAAAGATTTTGATAGAAAAACAGACTTTTGAGGTGGGCAGATCTAGAGTGTCGCTGGTGTTGAGAGTGCTCCATACAGGAGCTGCTTTCCACCTAAACTTGAGAACTACCCAGAGTTCTCTGCTTCTTTTTTGTATATATATATATAAATATATATATATATATATATATATATATATATATATATATATATATACACTGAAAAAACCATAGGTTTTATAGACGTTATAGTTAGGAATTAGCATTTAGAAAAAACTCGCCACCAAGCTGGGGAGTCAGAGCAGGCCCCAAGCAATGAAGAGAGCCTGCTGAAAGCAAAGAAGACCCTCAAAAGGACCAACAGGCCTGAGGCACTGGAGTCGCAAGAGGACCTCAATCAGCTCACCAAAGATGCAGGCCCACGGTGTAAGCAATGTGGTGAGGAGAAAGATCTTGGTCACAGGAGAGGCATGAGGTTAGGGCTACTTGCAGCCCGAAGATCTTGGAGACAGGAAGACAACAAGCTTCACAGCGGCAAGTCGACGTGGTGAACAGGGGTTTGGTTCCTGCTTCTCAGACGAGGGGTACTGGCCTCAAAATTGGTGAGAGGACAGGGTAGGCCTCGCGGGATGTGAAGAACAACCACCTGTGTTGCTCAACCTTTCGAAGTCTATGAGAGCCCCGGATCAGCAGACCAGTCAGCTTCGTTGCCATGCCTGCTGATGCAGGGAAGTGACTCCTTCACTTCAAGGGAGATTCCTTCTGGTGTGTTGGATGTCCACAGGCTTTGGAAGGTTTCTGTATGGAGCACAGGCACATACGTTGCAGCAGACTTGCAGGATGACAAGACCAGGAGCAGCAGGAGTCTTCCCAGTTGCAGTCTCGGAGCCCAAAGCTAGGTCCAGCGAAGTCCAGGGTGCCCAGACGGTCGAAGATGAAGTGGTGTCTTGATATGAATCTTGTCCCACGATGAATCTAAGTACCCACCCACAGGTAAGCCCTTACGTACCCTAGGGAAAGGTTTGGGATGATTTGAGGTTCCCTCCCAGGGGAGGGGTCGGACGTTGGGGAGTATACTCACATGTCCTTTGTCCAGTTTTGTGTCAGAGCGGGAGCCAAAGGCTTCCTGAACTGGTTTGAACTGGGCTATGCAAGGAAGGCACCAAATGTGCCCTGCAAGCAGTCTCAGTGGCGCTGGCAAGTGCCCCCACCCTGCCTCAATACACTAAATCCTGTCTGGGAGGCGGGACAGGATAGCTATTATTCTGCCTACCCCTGCTCGAGCTTGGCTCTGCAGCAGGAGGTCAGAAAAATGTCCCTGGTCTGCAGCAGCCCTAGCTTGCTGTCCAGTTCTGGAAGACTGAGGACCTCCCAGAGGAGCTTTACAGTGCATGGAATCATACCAATTCCAACATGTTTGATACCAAGCATGACAGAATTTGTTAGAGCTAGTTTAGAGTTAGCCATCACGTAATGACGCATGGCCACTCTATATATCGTAATGGCTGATGCACTTACAATGCTGGAGAATGGACCCTGAAGGTTGTAGGGGTGTCCCGCTCATTCAGGGGCACCCTCACACTTAGAACAGAGCACCCTTCCTTCAGGATGGAAAGGCCTGCTTTAGGGGGGGTGACTTATAGATTTTAAGTGGAGTGACCTCAGATATAGGGAAACCTTTATCTTTCGTAAGTGGTGCTAGCACCAGCTTACACAGGCTGCAATGGCAGGCCTGTCATCACAGTTTGCATGGTCTCCCATGGGTGGCATAATACATGCTTCAGCCCATGGAGGACCCCTGGGGTACCTATGCCCTGGGTACCTCAGTACCAAATACTAGGGACTCAGAAGGATACACCAATAGCCAATCTGGGATGTACCCAAGTACTCACAATAACCAATTTAGGGGCAAAAGCACAGAGAGAGACTGTGGTCCTGATTAGCAAGATCCCAATCAGGTGGTAGTTTTCTACGTTCCTCGAGGACTGAGCTGCCCTCTCACAGAGTTTGAGTCCAGGGTCCCTTGTGGGGGCTGCAATAACCGAGCCCCTGTGCACTGTGTTCTTTTGCAAGTGCAAAGGCTGGTTGGCAACTTTGCAACAAGTGCATTGAGTTCCAAGTAGCCCAAACCTCGGGCAACTTCTTCCCCAAGATATTCAGCCACACCGCCTCGTGGGCACCATGGCCTGCTCCTTTGTTGAGCTGCTCGAGGTCCTCTCGTGACTCCTGTGCCTCCAGCTTGCGGGTCCAATTGAGGGTCACCTTTGTTTCTCTAGGGCTCCTCTGATTGCTTGAGGCCTGACCGGACTCCTCTGCTTGTGGTGAGTCCCCTGGACCTTGCTGGTCCCAACCTTGCACCTTCTTGACCTCCGTTGTGGACGGCATTTTCCAAGGTTTGTTGAGGCTCCTGCCAGACACTGACCTCTCAGCACTCAACATCCTTCGTGGGAAAGCTAGTATCCAGGTACTGGTCTTCCTCAGGGTTGCCTGGTCCTCACAGCTGCAGAGTCAAGGTCATTGTCACCTTTCCTGAAGCACCGGACATCGGAGGGCCTTCGTCTTCCAAGTCTCCTGGTCACTCCTGGGTGACAAACTCTGTCCCCGCTGCTTTCAGGTACTCCTCTTCAAGAATCCATGTTTGGATTCCCACGGACACTTTCTTCTCTTCCAGCAGCGGCACTTTCCTGAAGTTCTCTCTTGGGTTCGACGGCGATTTCCGACACCATTTCACACGCATGCACCTGGCTTTCCTGGTGTAGGTAACATGGGTACTAGGGTATCTACAGGTGGGGTGGCTCTCCAACCTTCTGTCTTCCATGAGGTCTCTTCAGGGTCCAATGGGATAGGTCCTTAATCTTTAAAAATCTAACCGTGACTTGTACAGAGCACGCAGTTGGGTTCCAACACTGCACAAGCTCTCCGTGGGATCCTATATACTTACCTTGGGTGCTTCTGTGGGTCCTCGGCAATTCTACATCCTCTCGACACTGTCTTGACTTGAGTTGTGGTTCTTATACCACTTTCTTAGTATATGGTTTGATCCCCCCATGGGCCACAGTGTAATTTGTGCTATTTACTGTGTTTCTTTGCTAAAGTATTGTGTGCATTGTGTATATCTCGTTGTGTGGGAGATACTTGAACATTCCAGAGAGTATTATATAAAAAATACATATTTTTTTTAAACACTTGTTGTGGTTCTTTTCACTTAATATATACTATAAGATTGCATTCTGATACAACAAGCTGCATAACACTCATTCTGGACTAAGCCTGAAGACGGCTCTTCACAGCTACCACTTAGAGAGCTATATAAGGTTGTTTAAGACCACTTAAATCACCACCTTGCACTGTCTGGACTAGTGCAAGGTGCCCACTTACATTAGTGGACATCATATACCAGGCCAGCCTCTCACAAGGAGGTAATGTGGTTTATCTGTCCCTCAAAAGATAGTTTTGCACGCATGCGTATGTATAGCACACATAAAAAGTGGGACGACTTTTAAAAGATAGTTAAAGTACTGAACGGGTTCCCTTCCATTACAAAACCTATGTTTTAGAGAATGCACATACACTTGCACTATGGCGCAAAGGTAATTTGGTACATGGCAGTCAAAAGTGCACCAGCTCTGGGGGAAAGAAAAAATGTGGAATATCTTAGTAGATATGGTGCATTTTTTTTTTCTTCCTTTGAAGCAACACATATTAGTGTAGCAGCTTTGGAGGCTGCTCTGTGCTGTGTAAAATATTGGTAAATCTGGGCATGAGACTGCACGTAGTAGTGCATTGTATTGTATTGAGATATCTATATTGCGCTTACTACCAATAAGCAGGCGCTGAAGCTCTTACCTACTTGGGCAGCATTCTACACCATGTGAGATGTGTGGCTGCAAGAGTATTGTCCTTGGAACAGAGCGGTGAATGACGGGGTGTGAGGGACAGGCAAGGGGGTTTATTTTTTTCAGTAAGCTGCAAGCTTTGAGCAGCTCAGATGGTCCGTTTATGGTATATCTTATGATCATAGTCCAGAGTGAGGAAGGAAATATCAGTAAGAATACAATACAATTCTGTTTAGACAGAGCAAGAGTTCGAAGTTAAATCATTACTCGGGAAATGAAAGAAAACAAGAAATATTTGTATTTTTATGTATGTACCAGTCCATGAACACAAACCCCATGAAACACCTCCTAGCAGGAATCCATTTTCTTTGTACTGTAGTGCGTTTCACAGGGCAAGTGGGAGAACATTCTCAAAAGTCTGTTTTTACTACATTACATAGCTGAAAACCAGGAAATAGGCATATGTTGTGGAAGCGCAATTAAAAAAAATAAAAACGAATTGCAGAAAACCTGTGTGTGTGTGCAGTTTGAGTTTTGGATACACAATGCCGGCAGAAATTTTAACTTGAGTCTTGCCCAGGGTGTCAGGTGCAAAGTGAAACACATTTCAATTATAGTGAAATGGACAGATATCTATGACTGGTTCACTTCTCCTATGGCAGGTTAGAAGCACAGGGCTGTCTTAGTGACAGACACAATGCAGGCATTGGACAGATAGAAAGTCACCAATCTGAAATGCATATCCTGTACTCCACCCAACAAAATAAAACATACGCACAGAAAGTCACATTTATATCATCACCCATTACTTACTGTTGGAATATATAAATATGTGCCATGAGACGAATGAGCCCTCTAGACCCGAACACAACAATGTGCTCCCACTAGTGATGTGGATACAGGAACTGGCGCTTGCAGTCTCACCTGATTCCCATCATCATCCCAAAGTGCCTCGTGAGTCAATGCAAAGCGCAAGAAGAGAGTGCAAGCCTGTCATGTATGCCGGGCCTTTCACCTGTCAGGACATCACTATGACAGTAAAAGAGATGCATAAAGTGATGCGGTTCTAGAAATGTTAACTTAAGAGCGTGTTTTTAAAAGAGCAGGATGTAGTTATTTCAAGGTAGCACGTTATCTGCTGCCATCATCTGCAGACGAGGCTTCATTTGAAGGGAGACATCAGCATAACATTTCAGTCCCATTGGAGTCCCTCCCCCAGAGGCTACAGCCTGGGGTGCAGGGGCTGCCCTTGGCTGGCTCTCTGCTGTGCAGACGGGGATGGTCAAGCTCTCGGCCTTTTGTTATGTTGAACCTGGGGCAGAGCGCGTTGACACCTGATCCGTCAGCCACTATTATGCAACCGAGGTTGACAAAAGAGGCAACAAAAGTATGGGGGAGGGCTGCAGGAAGGGATGGGACACTGAAGGTGTTCTGTTAAGAAGAAACGCTGTGATTATTGTCATCCACAGCCGTTCCGTACAATTTAATAAATTCAATGCCTGTTGGATTGTTGGCAGAGACAGGGGAAAAGGAACTTTCTTTCTTAGGCAGGTAAAAAAAACACGGGCCTTTCTGCACCTCGAGATCTTTGAAAATATAAAGATCTACTTGAAACAATAAGGAAGGAAATGAAATTCACATTCTGACATCTGATGTAAATTCCCAGCAAAAAGGAAAGATATTTAATTTCAGGTTCTCAAACAGTTATTTTAAAATAATGTGATTTGCATTTAAAGAGGCGGTGTAATTGAAATGTACACAATGTAAACCAGTTTATGTGTCTCCGCTTTTGCTCTTACTTTTAGTTTTACATGTGCAATGTTTCAGGTGTTTCCCATTTAGTGCTGCTTGCCTGACACCTCTGCATTCGAACTTAGCAAGCCGCTTCTTTTCTTTATTCAGCAAAAACAGTGCACACATCCCTAAGTAGTCTGTCAAATTATGGTTTTATTCTTTGTATTCTGCAAACTGTAGTTGTGCTTTTCCTGTTACAAATACAGGAGTAAAAACAATAACATGTAAAAAGAAACCAGATGTGGTGAGGTACGATTTTTGAACTTCAGAACTGTATATGTGTGTGGGTATTTATATAGCACACAGCTAGTCAGTGGCAACAAAGTGAAGTACAAGGCCAAACGAAAGGAATATAATCAGAGGTTGCTTAAGGTGATAGGGTGAACATGTGGGTTCAGAAAGGGGAAGGGGACTTTCTAACGGTAGTGAGATAAAGTGTTGTCTAAGTACTGTCAGATCAGTTGTAATTTTACAGTAAAAAGAATATGGAGTGTGGAGTTGGTCAGTCTTAATTTATTTTTAATAGCATTCCACTTTTTGGGGCTACCTCTTTAGTGGTGTTGGTGTTGCATGCATGGGTTTTAGAACTATGAAGTCATCAGTGGATTTGCTTTTCTTAATGGTATTCCTTATTGATGAAGGGAGAGTTTGTGGTCATTGAGGTCTCCATAATACTATGGTGCCAGTGGTTTGGTAATACAGTGCACATGGCTTTTAGTGGGGTAGGTTCCACCAAATCTTACATCCAGAAATAATTTATAAAAACTGACTTTGAAATTGGCACCTACAAGGCCCTATATTCATGTAATTAACTCTAATTGGTTCTTAAGCAATGAATTAGGTGTGGTGCAGTGGCCAGGGTGACTGACTCCGGAACCCGGGGGCTCACGGTTCGATTGCCGGCATCAGGTTAGCCCAGCACCATGTGACTCTGGGCAATAGTTTGCTTAATCTTCCCGACGGCCCCCAGCGCCTAGAGACCCTTACGGGTGATTGTTCACGCTTTACAAATGTGGATTATTATTATTATTACTATAAAACCCGAAAGGTATTCAATGTCAGCGATGCAGTCCCAGTTTACAATTCACGTTTTACTTCGTCTTACATTCACGACAGAATTTTCTTTTCCTAGAATAATGTGTTTTTGTAGATTTTTTTCCTGCAATTTAGAACTGTTGCCTAGTGCAACGTAGATGCCTTTATGTGTCTGCGTGAATTCAGGTTGAGGGCGGCAGCTCATCACAGGTTATGATTGAGAGCTGTGGAGTGGAGGATGAAGGCAGTGAGTTTCTCCTGTTGCTTGTCACTGAGTCATAAATGGTTCAGACTACACGCTCATCCAATCCTTGGCCTCTCTTCCCAACTCACAGATCGATGGTCACTTATGTGCCAAGTGTAATTACCAGTTTCTAAGAAAATATGTAAAGGAGGTACACTTCTGTTAAAATATTGACAGTACCAGAGGTGAATAAAATGCTGTGTTTATAGGCAAGAAGAAAGAGCATGTGAGTGTGTGAATAAAGGGGAGATGACACAAGAAAATACATGCAGAAGTACAGAATTAACAGAATAAAAAAAGTTAAAGGACATTATGTGTAAAATATGCAGATGGATGATTTCAGAAAGATGTGGCAAGAAAAAGTGTGCCTAACCAAGTGAGAGACTATATAGGAAAGTATTGTGCATGGGAAACAGGAGTGAATGAGACACTCTGAAGACCACTACCTTTTCCTCCACTCGCAGGGTAAAGGTGCAAGAAGAGGTCAAGTTGGAAAGAGTGATTTTAGGGTTACAAGGTGCATAGCGGGAAAGGAGGGTAAGGGTGTTTTTGGGGTTACTAGGTGGGTAGAGTTAATGGGGTAAAGGGTATTTTAGGGTTAATGTGTCAGTAGAGGTAAATAGAGGTAAGGGGAATTTTAAAGTTAATTGGTTGATAGAGGTAAATGGAGATAAGGGTAAGGTTAGTATGAAGTAGTTGGAAGATGTATAGGGAGGTAAGGGTGATTTTAGGGTTAGGGAGGGTTGAGGTAAATAGAGGTAAGGGTAAGCTTAGGGTGAATGGGTTGGAAGAGATAAAGGGAGGTAAGGATGATTTTAGGGTTAAGGATGAGTAGAGGTTAAGGGTGGGCGACAATTTCCGTTCCGCTCGTGGAAATTGCGAAAATTTAACATTTTCACATTACGCACGGAACGCGAAAATGTCGAAACTTCCGCGATCCGCGAGGGAACGGAAATTGTCGCCCACCCTTACAGTTGAGTAGAGGTATTGCACAAAACGGTGGCATCTTCTTGAATAAATATGCAGGGCAGGATTCATTCTGACACGATGCTCCTGTCACAAAAATTAAACCTCAACAGGAAGCACTTACTTATACTGAATTTGACCTTCAACTCGGGCACCTGCTTTATTTATATCTGTAAGTCTTACAGATATAAATAAAGCAGGTGCCCGAGTTAAAGGTCACTTTCAGTAACGCATTAATCAGCACAAAATATTCGTGAGCACAGTGGAGGCTAGGCAGGTGTGCTGCATCTGCTTTATTTATATCTGTAAGTCTTACAGATATAAATAAAGCAGGTGCCCGAGTTGGAGGTCAAATTCAGTAACGCATTAATCAGCACAATATCTCCGCGATCACGCGAAATTTCGCATGATCGCGAAGATTTTTTGCCGTTTCATGATATTTTGCGAAAGGCACTTTCGCAAATTCCGCACACCCTTAGTAGATGTAAAGGGAGGTAAGGGTGATTTTAGGGTTAAGGAGTGGGTAGAGGTAAAGGAGATAAGGGGTATTTTAGGATTCAGGGAGAGGTATGGATAAAGGATTGTTTATCCCAGAACCCCAGAACAGACAAAAAAAAAAACGGGAAGGGGGCCGCGTGGCCCCCCTCTCGAGGCCATAATTTGCCCCGGGGACCCCATCCCCTGGGGCATGGCCCTTTTTTACATTTTTTTTATGGAGGGGGCTGCGTAGCCCCCCTCCTCTGGCCACTTTAAGGCCCCGGGGACCCCATCCCCAGGGGCCAGCCATTTTTTTTTCTCCATTTTTTTTATCTGGGAGGGGGGCCTCATCCCCCGGGGCCTGGACTCTGTTGGGGGCTGTGGGGGGGGTCCCCAATCCCCCCACGGTCCCAGCCGGCTTCCCGCAACCTTGGGGAAGCCTGTATTTCTTTTCCACATGGGGAGCAGCTAACATGCTGCTCCCCATGTGGAAAAGCAATCAGCTTTGCTTCATTGAAGTGAGAGCAGGTTTCCTTGCCCTCGCTTCAATGAAGCAAAGCAGTTTGCAATGACAGGGCGGGAGCCGCGAGGCTCCCGCACTGTCATTGCAAACTACAGTGTCCCGGGGGTGGGCACCCCGGGACACTGCAGGAGCCGGCCCTGGGGGGTGGCGGTCCCAAGGGCCTATTTAAGGCTCCTGGTGGGGGGGCCGTGTGGCCCCCCTCCCACATTGACAACTAGCTCCGAGGGTGACGGTCCCCGGGGCTGGCGGGGCCTGGGAGCCCCCATCCCAAATTACTTCAAGCCCCGGGGGGTGGCGGTCTCCGGGGCTGCGGGGGGATGTGAGCCCCCCGCATATACTATCTTTGAGCCCCTGGGGGTGGCGGTCCCCAGGGCAGTGTGGGGGGGGATTGGGACCCCCCACACTTTTTTTTTATTCTGCCCCTGCGATTTGGCCCCCCCAGGGGCCAATTACCAAAGAAGCGCGGGAGCCCCACGCTTCTTTTTTTTTTTTTTTTTTCGGCCGAAATTCGCGCTGGGTGCGCAAATCTTGGTGATTTTTTTTTTAAAAAAATGCTTTTTTTGGCCTAGGGGGTCAGGGTGTTTCTACCCTGCCCCTTTTTGCTTTTTTCGCGTTTGTTTTATAGGTTTCTTGTGCCTCGGTCTACGAGGCACAAGATGGCTGCCAACACTTCCTGATCTGGAGTGTTGACAGCCAATTAGAATACGCCCGTGCATGGCCGGGTGCGCGCTGGGTGTGGGGAGGGTGCGCGGATCCTCCGAGGCCTTAGATATATCTATGATTTTACTTTTGATTTTCTCAGGAACTACTGAACAGATTTACACCATTTAAGCAAAAGGTACGAGTCTGAACTGAGGACTACCTCTTTGCCAAATTTTGTGTAATTCCGTTCAGCAGTTCGGGCTGTAGCTGTGTCAAAAGGTCCTATGGGAAAATGCATGGGGAAAATGCGTTTTGGGACCCCCCTTTTTTCTCGGCCCCCGCTTGACGAATCACCGTGAAATTTTCAGGATAGGAGTAGACCGGAGCTGGGGAAAAGTTTTGAAAATTTCGCGAAGATTCGTCAATCGGCACCAACGTTATTCCAAATAGAATGTTGCACATTTCCCATGGAAAATAGGTCCTAACTATATCTACCTACTGGCGACTGCCAATAGGATATATTATCTACTGGCGGACGCCAGTAGATAGTTATAGTTAGGACCGAGTTCCCATAGGAAATCTGAAAATTCTATTTTGAATAACTTTGGCGCCGGTTGAAGAATCCTCGCGAAATTTTCAAAACTAATGGGGCGCTACGCTCAGCTCCTACCCTGAAAGTCTCGGGGTGATTCATCAAGGGGGGGTCCCAAAACGCGTTTTCCCCATGGATTTTTCCATAGGGACTTTAGGCACAGCTACAGCCCGAACGGCTGAACAGAATTACGTGAAATTTGGCAGAGAGGTAGCCATAGGGTCAAGGAAGTGCCTTTTGCAGTGTAAATCTGTTCAGTATTTTCTGAGAAAATAGCATTTAAATCAATATAAATATCTATACGCGCGCACCGTGCGCGCTGGGTGCGCGCACCCTGCCGTGCGCGTGCGCAATTCTGATTGGTTGTTAGATCTTAGTAAACATTCGAATCGGTCGAAACCAGGAAGTGTCGGCCGCCATTTTGTCTCTCGCACTCTGAGGGGGTGAAAAACAAAGGTGGAGAACGTGAAAAGGGGGCAGGCTGGACAGTTCCTGACCCCCTAGCATTTGTCAGGGGGTCCCAGAAGGACCCCCAAGGGCCAAAAAAAGATTTTATTTTTTTTGCGAAAAATCGCGGAGTGCGCGCAACGTGCGCGCACGGTGGAAATGGAAAAAATTCCGCGAACTTCGCACACCGTGCGCGCACGGTCCGAACTGCGTAAAGTGGGTGCACAATAAAAAAAATGTTATAAAAAAAATATATTAATAAATACATAACTTAGCATTTAAAAAACCGTACAAATTCACTGAAAAAACCAAAGGTTTCACACACGTTATAGTTAGGAATTAGCATTTCAAAAACCTTGCAAATTCACTTAAAAAACCATAGGTTTCACACATGTTATAGTAAGCAGGACATTTCACTCGTGAAAAACCAATGAAATTCCCCCGTTATAGTTAGTACAGGCAACTATAACTCACGCGACCGCAATCCTCTGCTGATGACGTCAGATATTACATCACTGATGACATATGTGTCTTTCTGAAAAAAAAAAATTGGAATATATGTATAGCTAAAAATTAATGGAAGAAGACATGGGTAAATAAGTGTCTAAATACAGTGATGTAATATCTGACGACATCAGCAGAGGATTGCGGTCGCGTGAGTTATAGTTGCCTGCACTAACTATAACGGGGGAATTTCATTGGTTTTTCACGAGTGAAATGTCCTGCTAACTATAACATGTGTGAAACCTATGGTTTTTTAAGTGAATTTGTATGGTTTTTGAAATGCTAATTCCTAACTATAACGTGTGTGAAACCTATGGTTTTTTCAGTGAATATATATATATATATATATATATATATATATATATATATATATATATATATATGCTTTAGTAGAAAAAGTAAAATTTGAACACTACCAATCTTTGTTGTGAAATCTCAACAGCGATCCCCGCCTTAAGAGAACAAAATTAAGACGGGATAAACATAAAAGTTATACGTGCGTGCACTAAAATCATTATTTATACAAAAACAGTAGGTCCACACAAAAACGCAAAATGGAAAAACGAGAGGCTAAAAGACGAACAGCTAACGACCATGTTTGAAAAGGGAAATTTACACAAAGAATCACATAAAACAAATACATCGGAAAAGGTGGATACTAAGAGCAAAATACGCTTATGGGAAAGGCTAAGTAAAAAAGAAATCAACAAATCTTGGGAATTGATAACCCTTCAGAAATACTTGGAAGTGGGAAGAGTCCCCAGAGGACTAAGAATCATGTTAATGCCTAATCACCAAGACTCGACAAATGACCTGTTACAAGAGTGGAGGGAACACACTTTAAATTCGTCACTTGGATTGATCAAGATACTAGTGAAACACATTGAAATTGCCTTAAACAAAATCAAGGAACAATTACAAGTAATAGAAAAAGAGTTGGAAAATTTGAAACTCAATGCAGAAATGCAAAAATTTAAAGATGATTTAGAATGTCAAATCAACAAACATGAAGATGTGGTCCGTCAGAGAAAACATAACAAATTCGTTCGAGACGCAAATGATTACGCTGAAGGAAGAATATTCACGTTTGCACAGAAATTTGACCCATTCAAACAACAGGGAATGGGCGGCACCTTTGCAGGAACATCTAGCAGCTTTTCCTCCCTGACCTCTACGGATTTGAGTACAGAAGAACCAGAAACATCAACAGATGGTGCAAGGTCAACTTTTTTAGGGCACATGCGCCTTGTCCTTCAACAACGCCAATGGGAACAGAGCCAAATGACGCAAAGACAAACAAGGGGAAGAGGGAAAACCTGGTACCAAAGAAAATGCAACGAAGGAGAAGAAGAACCAAGTACCTCGAGCAAAAGGATAGGTACGAAGACCCAAAGTATGAGGCAGAGGAAGGAGCAATAAATGACGAACTTCAAGTAGTCAATCTCTCAAAACGGTAATTATCGGAATCTGAAATCTCGCTTTTAAAAAGAGTAATAAACTTCTGTCCAGTACAACGAATGGACTTAGCGCAAACAAGAGTAGATCTCTACTTATATATACGAAAGATAAAACTGGCAAAATACTTTTTGGAAAATCCAAATAAATCTAAGACCATCCGCATGGTGGAAACTCCCACATCAACTTTATTGGCAAAGGAATCCAATGATTATCTAACATTACTAAACCTAAACGCAGAGGAAGGGGAAGAGATACCCCTGGAAACAGCGATCCCACAATTAGGGGTAGGTCTTAGCAAAAAACTATCAAAATCTAAGTTCTACCCCCAACTACCCCCTGGAAACAAAATCGATGTTTTTCAAGAGGCCATTATTCATGATCTTTATAAAATTAACAAACCCCCAATATAAAGACAACTTAACAAACCCGGAAAGGGAAGCCTTGGAAAAATTGGCCAATGCCAAGGAAATAGAAATTAAAATGGCAGACAAAGGGGGCAATGTTGTAATATGGGATCGAACTTTATATACTTCAGAGGCACTTCGACAACTACAAAATGACATGTATTATGAAAAATTACACGCAGACCCCACAATGACTTTCATATTGGAGATTGAGAAAAAACTGAAGTTATAGACCTCCAAAAATCTGATAGATGAAGAAGAAAGGAAGTATCTATCAGTGGACTTTCCCAAATTGGCGACTATGTATGTTCTCCCGAAGACACACAAAAATCAGAAAGAACCCCCAGGAAGACCCATCTTATCAGCTAAAGGCTCATTATTCGAACCAATGGCAAACTATATCGACTATTTTCTCATCCCACATGTAGCGGAATTACAGTCATATATCAGAGACACTACTGACCTCCTAAAAACTTTACAAGATGTGGTTTGGCAAAGAAATTTCTACCTAATAACAATGGACGTAATTGCTCTTTATACTAATATTGACAATGATTTGGGTCTGAAAGCAATTCGTTATTTTCTGCAAGAAAGAAACATTCATTATAAAGAACACAATGAAATGTTAATTGACATGATCTTCTCATGCCTCACTTGCAATATTTTTTTATTTGGAGATGATCTCTATCGACAAAAGAATGGGGCAGCTATGGGCTTTTCATTTAGCCCAAGCTACGCCTGCTTGGTAATGGGTTGGTGGGAGCGGGAGGTGGCTTGGAACAAAAAACATGAACAACACACTAAGAAAATAATTAAATGGACACGTTTCATAGATGACTTGCTAGTCATCTGGAATGGAAATGAGGAGGATTTCCAGTAATATTTTGAGATCCTTCACAACAGCGTAACAAACTTGAAGTTTACATATGAAATAAACAAGGAAAAAGTCACTTTCCTGGACGCTGAAATATATGTGAAAAATAACTGCCTGGAGTCCACCTTATACTGAAAAAGTACAGCAACGAATGCCACCCTTGAAGCAACAAGTTTCCACCAACCCTCATTGATATCAAGCATACCTTATGGAGAATTTCTCCGCCTTCGAAGAATATGCAGTGAGGATGAGGAATGGAGAAAACAGAGTGCAGGAACAATAAAAAAGGTTTATAAAGAGGAAGTACAACACACACACGGTAAAGCATTGTTGGAATAAAGCCAACCAAAAATCTCGGGAGGAATGTTTATTATCAAAAAAAGAAAAAGAACCAATTGAAGAACCAATAAGACTGATATTGGATTATACCCAGGAATCAAAGGAAATTGTGGGTATTATCAAAAAGAATTGGAAAATATTGCAATTAGACGGTACCATGGGAAAGGTAATGGGATCCAAACCAACAATAACATACAGGAGAGCAAAAAACCTAAAGGATCGACTGGTGCACAGCCACTTTAAATCAAGTAAAGCAAAAGAGACCTGGCTAAAGAAGAAAGGCTTCATTAAATGCCAGAACTGCAAGGTGTCAAATCGCAAAACCAACAAGCGAAATAACAATGGCGAACAATAAAGTTTGGAAAATCAAACAACTGATATCATGCAAAAGTCAATACACAATCTATATAATAGAATGCCCATGTAAATTAAAATACGTGGGAAGCACCATATGTGACTTGAAGAAAAGAATTTTGGAACACACAAGGGCCACAAAAAATAAAGATAAAAACAACGCAATGGCAAAACATATGGAAACACACCATAACAGCAATTGGAAGTCTCTGAAGTTTTATTGAATAGAAACCATACCTATCAGTGCACGAGGAGGAAATCGGGAGAAACTACTGCGACAGAAAGAATCATGTCACATCATAAACTTTAGAAGCATGACACCGTTTGGCCTAAACCAGTCGGAAGAACTGTATATACATCTTTAATAAGGAAAGATGACCAAAATTATGTGGAACCACAAGGATGGATTATACGCAATAAATTATGGACCTTTGGGTTAAAGGACCGAACTCATGTGGTTTGTCTCCTAACCATGAACAATCGGATAAGTTTTCATGAATGTAACTGATACAAGATTAAGTGTGAAAGGCCAATGAGGGCCATTCAAAAATTGAAACAAGCGGGACTGCCCACTGGAGGGCGTGATTTGAACCGAGAATGGTAATATGAGACATCACTATGAGAGAAAAAATATCGAGCTTTCCTCATAAGTGGCACATAATATAATGCGCAAAGAGTCAATGATACAAATGTTTAAAATTGTCATTACTATTAGTGGCAAATTGTTTATTCTTAGCCTGCTCAAGAGTAATGTATAATTCACAAGGGGACTACATCTCCCAGGAGCCTGGGACGAAAAACCCCGTGACTGACAGGAAATGAAGTCATAACATTTCCTTGTTTCACAGTTTCTTAAAATGTAATGTTTTTTTTTCAATGGGAACAACCGTGACCAAGTTAACAGAAGTTAACGAAATGCGTTGGTTGGCTTGCGTTTGATTTGCGGACCGAAATGAATTGGAAATAAATTGAGCATTGAATTACAAAAGATCGCTGGAGTGCGACCCTATACTTTCTTCTGCCTTGGAGAAAATAGTGTTTGAGATATATATATATATATATATATAAATAAATGCTTTAGTAGAAAAAGTATTTTACAGGGTAATAGGGAAGAAAATATATATCTAATAGCGTTTATACTTACCTGTAAAATGGTTATATTTTTAAACGTAACTTTAATCACGCATTTGCTTTTACCAATAATGCTATTGCAATAAAATTTGTTGTAAAGGCATGTGTTGTAAAGGCATATGCGTGGTAAACGTTTGCGTTGTTATGGTAATGCTTTGTAACAGCACTTGTGTTGTAATGGCATGCGTTGTCATATTTTCCTTTTTGATGAACCCTCACTCTTCGTATCTTTTTTGTTCGGCACTAAATCAGTAACATCCCCCATTTAAGCATAAAGTAAAACTTGGTGTGGCTGCATCTATAGTAAAAAAGTATAAATTCTGATGTCTAAACATTTTGCATTGCCAAATTTATCAGCCTTCTGAAGAATGAAAGACTGAGCTGACCTTGCTTTGATTCTCACTTGCAACCACCTATTTTACGGAGAAAACATTTAAGTCATTGGGACATCCTGCCAACATCACACAATTGAAAAGATTGTGTTATGTCTCCAGCGACAGTTTTCACACTGGAGCACATCCACCCATTCAATGTTAGGATAAACTGCAGTCCGAATTAATAAACAATTGTGAAATCACACCCAAGGCCACTGGAGCAGAATAGAAGACAAATCGAGTTGTCAACATTATATTGCAACCAAAGGTAAATAATATGCTGGAAAAAGCAAAACATGTTGTATACTGTGCAACTAAAAGGAAATTATGTGGCACAATCTGTGAAATTTGTACCTTTTGACATTACAACATATATTAACCCGAAAGGCTTGCAATGCTATAGAAAAAGGATATAAGTATATTCTCAGAAGGGGAATATATGTGCCACATCATATTATACTACTAAGCCCTTTAAATAACGTAACATGCATCATGACCTCCGGAGCTTTAAATGGAAATATGGAAGTGCAGGTACTCACCAATTAGAGACCTGTCTGCTCTTAAGAAGTGGGAGAGTTGTGGTGCAGCGGCCAGAATAGCTGACTCTGGAGCGTGGGGCTCATGGTTTGATCCCCAGTGCCGGTAGCAGATCAGCTCAGCATCATGTGACTCTGGGCAATAGCTCACCTAATCTCCTTGACAGCCCCCAGTGCCTGAGACCTTTAGGGGTGACTAGTTCGCGCTTTACAAAATACCAGCTTAGTTTGCTTACTGATTCTCTCCCATTAAATGTATAACAGCAGTGAAGAGAAGTGTAGGTACTCTCCCTTTCAAATTAAATAAGCGCAGGTGTTCAGTACCAGACAGTACATCCCCATTTATAGCTGCATAGATAAGTGGTAATTGTTTAGTTCCCTGAGCGATGTTAATCAACAAGATCAATTAGCAGTTATGTATTTTGTCTTGAATGTAAAATCTGGAACACTGCTTTATTAATGCTGTCCTTTCCAAGGCCGAGTAAAAAAGTTGATGGAACAAACCTTGAACAATGATCCATACACTCAGAAGAAAAGAAACATACAGGGGGCAGAGTCACGCTTTTAGCTAATCTTTAAAAGCACGCCCTTGCTCATTGTGTTCAGACCTCTGGAGACTCGTTTTTCTACTAAAACCCCATGAAGCGCTGTATAATACATTATATTTATCAAGTATGTTTCACTAAGGGGCAATAAGGACAATTTACAAAGTAAATTATCAGACCTTTAAAAAGTGAAGAACGACCTTGAAAAATCTACTGCCTTGAGATCAGTGTCTTTGACATGACATACTCCCCACACCGAAAGAAACTCAAGGCGGGACTGCAGGATTAACAGTCCAAAAGAAGTGTGAATGTTCATTTGCGCATTCCAAAAGAGCCATTACCTGGTCAAGAGGCCAGTGTCCTGCGCTGGAAACCACTGCAGTCTGGCAATCTTCCCTACTGGGGGGGATGGGCGCCTGTTCTAAAGGAAACACCTTTCAACAGAGCAGTAGCGCGCTTCACCTGAAAAGAGACACCGTCAGGAGACAGAAAGGATCCGAGGCCTCTAAATAAAAGCTGTCTCCAAAAACAGACTTTCGCTCAGCGCACTTTAAGGCTTACAACAATAACTTCCAGGTGCACATGTAACTATAACGCAGGAATGGCAGAGGTGATTATTTTATCATGTAACAAAGTATTCATGCTGCCGCTTCATCTAAAGATAGGGAAGAGCGATACAAATCAGAACCGGTTTATTTCTAGCAGTTACCAATCCGGACAGTTTATGGAATCATCCCACAGCAATGGATATGCTTTATTCAGATATTGACTTTATGATATGCAAAACTCTCTTGTTGCTAATGTGGCAAGAAACGTAGCTGCAGACAAACATTCTGCTGAGCGTGCTTTGTAAGGAACTCAGCCTCCAAACTGTAAGCAATTTCAGCGATTTTGGAGCACCCCAACAAGAGCATTGCTTCATGCCATCCTTATCTATATTGCCCCATACATTCTAATGTTGAGATTCATTTCCAAGCCAAAGTTTTTGTGCCTGGCTGTCTGCTTGGCTTTTGCGAAGAGCTGCTGCTTATAAAAATATTACTAAAACAGTAAAAACCTCTGCTCTCTTTTTTCTCTGAAACGTGACTGCTACAGTTAGGGACACTTAAATTTGTGAACCATTTAGGTTTCTGGCCAGTACATTTATCGTGTTCCACAACTCTTTCCTTTAGTTGAAATATTCATATTGCCAAATAAGAAAAAAGGAAATCCTTGTGATAAGGCAAAGAAGGCTACAAAACCGCTTCAGTTAATCCCACTAAGGCCGTAGCTACAAGAGGGGTGGTTGGTTTAGAACTCCTCCAGCTAGGCTACACAGGATAAAAATCAGTTTATGTTGGTTTGCAGCGCAGTGGACAATCATTATTTATTTGAAGTTAAGGATAAAATGACAATAGTAGAGAATTATCAGATTCAAAACTGACCCAAGTTGCTTTTAGCAATATTTATAAAACAAGTAACAAGTTTCAGCCACAAAAAGTCTTAATTCAATGGCATATTGGAAATAGTTTTATTTTAATAAAAAGAGAAAAGGTTAATTTGCATTAAAAATATCTGAACAAGCACAGATTTATGCTTCTTTTCCTTTGAAATGTCTGTCCTGTGCTTCTACTCTGTGTTTCTGGTGAGCAAAGTGTGTTTAAATGCAAAGTGTGTTTCAGCCTGCAGTACCGCCGCCTGTCTACAGGGGCAGAGGGAGCAGAAATTTAAACACACTTGATGAAACACAGGTCCCCACAAGGCAGTTTTTTTAAAAGTTGTAAAAATTGACACAGATGTTCCTGATGCCATTTTTTATCATTTAGAAGACATTGCCTTGTGGGGACCTGGGTTCAGGTCCCCACAGTGCAATCAAGTCCCCACGGCGTGAGTGTGTTATCACACTCAAGTCCCCACAAGGATAGTAACACAAACCCACACACACACACCCACACACACACACACAACCACACACACACACAACCACACACACACAACCACACACATACACACACACAACCACACACACATCCACAGCAAGCATTGGCATAGCCAATAGGTCTCGCCTTTGGGACCTTAGAAGTGTTTAGCCACGCAACAGTTGATGTGGTTGCACCAAGGATTTTGTGCTGCATAACTATGCTTGTTTGTTAATGTGCTCGACTTTTCTCCAGAATTTTTTTCCAGCACATTCCCTCTGTGCAGCTTCAAAGTATTCTTCCAGCACTTTCTCGATGTGCTGCTTTACCAACAGGAAAAACTGATGACGCGGACACTGGTGGGGCATCCAAATCTTTACTCATCTTTTAACTTCTTTCACATGCATCGATTCTTTAATCTCATCGCCAGTGTAATGAGGTCCCACGAACCCAGTAACCAAAGTGGACTCCAAAGTACAAATATGTAGCTTCTTTATTCACAGAACAGGGTAAGTTTAAGAAACATCAGGACCAGTTGCAGGTCAAATGCATACATGTACTGGATACCCCACCAGGAGCATAGGACTCCATTGCTTAGCCCCTGGTCTCAGGTGGTGTAACTGGCAGGGAAACACTCCAAGTTACATAACAACATTCTATGCAGCATCATACTCATAGCGGTGCAGAGACATAGAGAACGCCATAAAAGCAAGGCACAACACAGTCCACACATAAACAAGCATTTGCAATGCAATATGTCTCGCTTTTGCGAGAGTCTGAGCTATTGGCATTGTAAATGACAATGCCTTTTACTTCTCTGTTTTGAAAGCCTGCAAGCAGTGTGCAACCACACACTTTGTACATATAGGGCCATATGTAGGTCATTTCTATTTACCGATTCCTAAATACCGAATTTTAACGATTCGGTATTTAAGAATCGGTAAATAGAATGTAGGTAAAAAATCGGTAAATTTTACCGATTCGGTAATATTCGTTATTACCGATTCGGTATTTACCGAATTGGTAATAAGGCATACCTTCCCATTCATTCCTATGGGCCTGGAGGCCCATAGGAATGAATAGGAAGCCATTCACTATTACCGATTCGGTAAATACCGAATCCGTAATAGGGGGTGCATATTCAAGGGTGGCAGGGTGTCACATTGACACCCTGTTGCACCCCTGAATCGTGCATGTGTGAACATGTGGCGCACATACATGCCCTAAGGGCATGTATGTCTGCCACATGGCACTTTTAAAAAAGCACAAAATTGCTTTTGAAAAGGTATTCGGTATTTACCATCAACTTGTAGTTGGTGGTAAATAACGAATCCTTAAACCAAAAATGCACTCACTTGAGTGCTCCCTACATAGGATTTAAGGATTCGGTAATTTACCGATTCACTGGCACATGCATCAAGCAAAAATCCATTCGGTAAAATACCGAATCGGTAAAATCACCCGTTAGCGAGTGACAACCCAAATCGCAAGAAAATAAAGAATCGCAAAAAAAATACCGGAAAAATAACTAATCGCAAATAACAAATCCGCAATAAAACCGAATCGCAAATTACCGAAGTCGCAATCACCGAAATCACAAATTGCTCCCGGCAAGTGCCAATGGCTAATAACGAGTCGCTACACAATGCAACAAAACTCGCAAATACCGAAAATCCCCCAAATCGCTATTTTGCATGAGCAGATTAAGGGGAATCAGAACCTGGAGGTAAAGTAACAAAAAAAAAAAAAAAAAAATGTCAAAAAATTTCCACATGTGCAACAGATCGTACCAATCAGCAAACCCTTAAATGTGGCCCAGGAGACCCTGTTGGCTAGCACAAAATGGCAGCCCTCTACGTGCTTGCAAGGAGGATGCGAATCAATGCAGCAGGACAGCGCAGGAGAAGGGTACAGGAGAGAGTATTCCGAGTGCGCATCACCCTGCTGGGACAGAATGAGGACGAGGTGTATGAGAAGTATCGACTGAATCGTGCCATGATCATGCGCCTCATTGCAGACCTCGAACCACTCCTGCAGCACCAGACACATCGGACCAATGCAGTCCCTGCGCACGTCCAGGTCCTCTGCAGCCTGCACCTACTGGCCTCAGGAAGTTTTCAGGGGGTAATCGCCGTAGCCGGAGGCGTATCGCAAAGTGCACTCTCACGCTTCTTCCAGAAATTCATAGATGCCATGCTGACAATGATCCACACCCACATCAGCTTCCCCACAACCCCACAGCAGTTGGACCGCAACAAACAGGCTTTCTACCAGGTGGCCCATTTCCCCCATGTCATTGGATGCATCGACTGTACGCATATCCCCATCTGTCCACTGTGAGACCGACCTCACGGCGTTGCCCTCCCGATCATCCAGCCAACCTGCAACCACCCCCAAGACACGGCATCTCCGACTCCGGCCGCCCCAGCCACACAGATCCGAGGGCCGGCCAGAGCCCCTACAGACTCGACACCCTACCACGTATGTCCGACCGAGGGAGCGGGAACCCCCGAGCCAGACCAAGAGGCGCCAGCCCAGTCACACCTCGGGTCGCCTTCCCCCGGGAGGACTCGATCAGCCACCAGGCCCCTGGGGAGCAGGTGCCTCCCCTGCCGAGCGTCTGGGGTCCCTCCCAGACCCACCTGAAAAGACCAAAGAAATGAGCGGCAGGAAATCCCGCCGAACCCCCTCCGTCACCCAAGGCCCCTCTCTGCGAGGACTCCGGACTTCAAAGGGCAGGGGGAGTATAATAAGGGGTGCCGGGGGAACGAATGGGAGAGAAGACCTGGAACCATCCGAGCCTGCTGACGAGGTCGCGGCTCCCGAACGCTGAACCACCTGGGCCTGCTGAGTGACTCGCGGCCTCCAGCTATTGAACCATCTGAGCCCTGCTGACGAGATCGCGGCTCCCGAACTCCGACTACCTGTGCCTGCTGAGAGACTCGCGGCGCTCCCCTCGAGGACGACTCGGCAAGAGATCGCCCAGAGACACGACACCCTCCAGCTCGAGGATTGTGAGCTATCCGCAGGGTACTTCGCAGAGACACTACCTTCAAAGACTGTCCCGCTACCCCCATTCCCCAACTACCGATTTGTAGTACCTTGTACCGCTGCTGTACTGCTTGCACCTTGGATCATAAAGATCCCTTGAAGCCATCGATAAAAGAACCTATCGTCCTGCAAAGAATACGTGTGGTGTCACTCTGTTCGTAGTGTGAGCTCAGGGTGTGCGCGCCTGGTTCGGCCTACTTGGGAGAGGTGGGTCAAAGGGGTGGGCAAGACGGGTATCGAACCCCCCTCCGGCGAACGCCTTTCCAACATTTGGTGGCAGACGACGGGATCCGAGCCGACACCGAAAGAGAGCATGCAGTGAACGACTGACGCACTACCAAACAGAGATGGAAGGAGAAACCTCCCTGGGTGCCGCAGGTACCGAAATAAGCTCACCGTTCCGAGAGGATCAATTGGACTATTACACGCATAGAGAATTAAAACAATTTTGCAAAGACCTTGGCATCGCTACCACCGGATTAAGCACAAAAGAAGACTTCCAGAAAGTATTGAAGACCTGGGTCGAGACGGGGGCGCCCCCGACCCAAACGGAAGGAGACTCTGCCCATGAACCACAAAGCATCCCGGTGAGAAACAACGGGCCAGAGGGGAACCTGTCCCCCGAGGAACTAGCAGACCAAGAGAGAAGCCGCAACCACGAACTTGAACTGGCAAAGCTAAAAATCGAGGGAGAAATAAAACTGGCCGAGAAAAAGTTAGTCGTCGAGCAGTTACGGCTACAAGCGGAACTCGAGGAAAAGAGACGCCAAAGAGAGCACGACGAAAAAAAACTCCAGCTGGAACATGAACGCAGCCTGAAAGAGATCGAGTGGAGGGCTAAAAGCGAAAAGTCACAACCATCCGGGAATCTACCATCCGCTCCCACCGGGGAAGCCAAAGTCCACATCCCCAAGGATGTGGTAAAAGAGTATTACAAGAACGACGATATCCAGCAGTGGTTTAAGGCCTACGAAGTCGCCATGACCTCTCACCGAGTCCCGCAGAAGGATTGGGGGGCTGGCCTATGGGGCCGGTTCTTAAGCGAAGGAAGAGACACCCTGCTGGATCTGCCCTCCACGGTCATGAACTCCTACAGCCACATGAAGGACGCCCTCGTGGGCCGGTATGGACTCACCCCCGAAATGTACCGACAACGGTTCCGAGATTGCAAGAAGATACCGGGCACCACGTGGGTAGAATACGTGAACTTTTACAGCCGGGCCTTGGACGGGTGGATCAAGGGCAGCAAGGTCTCCACCTTCGAAGAGCTGTTTGATCTGATCGCCTGGGAACATTTAGCGGCCAATTGCTTTGTGGAACTGCGCCAACATCTCCTGGACAGTAAGCTCACCGACCCTCGGAAGCTGGCCGCCGAGGCTGATCGTTGGGTGAACACCCGGGCCACCCGGGGCCCCGTGGGGGACTACGGTCGCCACAGTCAAGGACCCCCCCGCCAGAGGGGCGGAGGGAACCACGGCCGGCCGAGAGACTTCCCAGGGGGGCCCTCGCACAGCCCTCCCTGCAGCCCACCAGCGGCAGGTCCAGCCCCTGCCCCAGCCAGCGCCGGAGCCCCAGTGCGGCTAGGGCCACGAGCCAGGATCACCTGCTTCCGCTGCCAACAGCCCGGACACTACGCCAATGACCCCCAGTGTCCCCAGTATAAACGAACCGCAACGACCAACCCCCCGGCCCGGCAGATGGCCTCCGTGGCCCTAGGGGAAGAGATGGAGGACTCCGAAGAGTGGGAGCCAGCGGCCATGGCCCTGGTCTCCCTTGGTGATCGAGAAATGGTCCCCGGGATACCATTGCCCGCCAACACAAAGAAATACCGACAGCAGGTGACCATCAACGGCCACCGAGTCGAAGGCCTCCGCGATACCGGGGCGAGTGTCACCGCAGTCCACCGCAGCCTAATCTCAGAAGACCAGATCCTAACCGGTGCCCTCTGTCCGGTCATATCCTCCGACAATTCTGAGAGCCTCTGCCAGATGGCTCTGCTGCCTTTCGAGTGGGGAGGAGTCTCCGGAGAATTGAAGGTAGCCGTCCGAACATCACAGCCCGTGGACTGCCTCCTGGGCAACGACCTGGAGAGTTCCCCGTGGGGGCAAGTGGAACGAAGAGCCCATCTCGAGATGATGGGCCTACCAGAATGGGTCTGCGCCACCACGCGCTCCATGACCGCGCTATTGCCTCTCGCCGTGGGTAGCGAGGGCCGCTCCCCGAACACTGTCCCCGAGGACCGGGACGCCCTGCCAGAACCGGACAACCCTCCTTTGGACGGAGGAGAAGCCACTAACCCGGGAGAGGGGCCAGAAC
Organism: Triturus cristatus; assembly: GCF_964204655.1. Taxonomy (NCBI): domain Eukaryota; kingdom Metazoa; phylum Chordata; class Amphibia; order Caudata; family Salamandridae; genus Triturus; species Triturus cristatus. The sequence continues at coordinate 165,728,293 of NC_140595.1, read as the reverse complement.
TGTCCGCCCCTGAGGCACTGACGGAGCTCGGAGAACTGCCCGAGATGGCTCAATGGCGCTGTGAGGGAGGGCCCTCCCGTGAAGAGTTCTGCCAAGAACAGGCCACCTGCCCTTCCCTCGTGGGACTCAGACAACAAGCCGAAGCCCAGACCGCCGGTGACCGGACCGGAACCCATTGGGTCTATTGGGACAATGGCCTCCTATACAGCAAACAAAAGTCAGCCGAGCTAGGCGCAGCCCGAGTACTGGTGGTACCCCTGCGCTTCCAAAGCCTCCTCCTGGGCCTGGCCCACGATGTACCCTTGGCAGGACACTTAGGCCAAGACAAAACATATCAGCGACTAGTTACCCACTTCTATTGGCCCAAGATGCGAGCGAATGTAGAAGTCCACTGTAAATCCTGCCTCACGTGCCAGGGCAGTGGGAAAAGTGGCGGAAAGCGCAAAGCTCCCTTACAACCGTTTCCCGTTGTGAGTACCCCGATCGAGCGGGTCGGCATCGATATCGTGGGACCCCTGGATCCGAAGACCGCCCAGGGCCACCACTTCATCCTTGTCCTGGTGGACCATGCCACCCCCTACCCCGAGGCCATTCCCCTCCGCACCGTGACGGCTCCCGTGGTGGGCCGGGCTCTCATGGGGATCTTCTCCCGTGTCGGATTCCCCCGCGAGGTTGTGAGTGATCGCGGCACTAACTTCATATCCCGCTACATGAAGTCCCTGTGGCAGCAGTGCGGAGTCACATATAAGTTCACGACCCCCTACCACCCCCAGGGTAACGGCCTAGTGGAACGCTTCAACCGAACCCTGAAGGGGATGATCCTGGGCCTCGAAGAGCCCCTGCGCCGAAGGTGGGACGTCCTCCTCCCTTGCCTCCTGTTCGCGTACCGAGAAGTTCCCCAAAAGTCTCTGGGGTTCAGCCCATTCGAACTGCTATACGGACACCCCGTCCGGGGGCCCCTGAGCCTGGTCAAAGAGGTCTGGGAGACAAGCCCCCGGGGGACCCCCCTGATGTGTTCCGCTACATCCTGGCGCTCCGCAACCAGACCAGGAAGTTCAGAGAACTCGCAGAGGCTAACCTCGAGGCCAGCCAAGAAGAAATGAAGCGCTGGTATGACCAGAACGCAACCCTGGTCGAGTTCCAGCCGGGCCAGCAGGTTTGGGTCATGGCCCCGGTGAAGCCCTGCGCCCTACAAGACAAATGGACTGGTCCCTTCAAGGTGATCGAGCGGAAGAGTCAGGTCACGTACCTGATCGATGTACAGTCCCCACGGAACCCCCTCCGGGTCCTCCACGTGAATCGTCTCAAGCCCCACTTTGTGAGAACGGAGTTAAGTTTGCTACTGGCCACCGATGATGGGGCGGAAGAAGACACTGAACCCCTGCCCGACCCCCTGTGCGCTAAAGACCTGGATGGTTCCGTGGAGGGAGTGAAACTTTCAACCACCCTCACTCCCCAACAGTCCGACGACTGCCGCCAGCTGCTCAGACAATTCGCAGACCTCTTCTCCCTCATTCCAAGGGTCACCGACTGGTGTGTCCACGACGTGGACACCGGCGACAGCCCACCTGTGAGACACCGAGCCTACTGGGTGCCTGACCGAGTCCGCACCTGCATCAAGACCGAAGTACAGAAGATGCTAACCCTTGGGGTGATCGAACCCTCCGACAGCCCCTGGGCCAGCCCGGTAGTCCTGGTCCCGAAAGCGGCTTCCCCTGGGGTCGCCCCCGAACTAAGATTCTGTGTGGACTACCGGGGGCTCAATGCGGTCACCCGAGCAGACGCTCACCCTATTCCCCGAGCCGACGAGCTCATCGACTGCCTTGGGGCCGCACGTTTCCTCAGCACTTTCGACCTGACTTGCGGTTACTGGCAGATTGCGCTCACGGAGGGAGCAAAAGAACGCTCCGCCTTCTCCACACCAGATGGACACTACCGCTTCAGAGTCATGCCGTTCGGGATGTAGAATGCCCCAGCCACGTTCCAGCGGTTGGTGAACAAGGTCCTGGCCGGACTCGAGGAGTTCAGCGCAGCGTACCTTGACGACATCGCCGTATTCAGCTCTCAATGGCACGAGCATCTCCAGCACCTCCGGCAAGTACTAATGGCCCTGCGCCAAGCCGGCCTAACCGTGAAGGCCAGCAAATGCCAAATCGGGCAAGGCTCCGTGGTCTACCTGGGGCATCAGGTGGGCAGCGGGCAGGTCGCCCCCCTCCAACCGAAGATCGACGCCATCAAGTCCTGGGAGCCCCCCACCACTCAGACGGAAGTCCGGGCCTTCCTGGGCCTCACAGGATACTACCGGAGGTTCATTAAAAACTATGGTAGCCTCGCGGGGCCCCTCACGGAGTTGACCTCCAAAAAGCTCCCGAAGAAGGTGCAGTGGACCCCCCCGTGCCAGCAGGCGTTCGACGCCTTGAAAACCGCCATGTGCACCGCCCCAGTACTCAAGGCCCCCGACTACTCCCAAGAGTTTGTGGTCCAGACCGACGCATCCGAACACGGCATCGGGGCCGTTCTCTCGCAGTTCAACGACAAGGGCATCGATCAGCCCATAGCCTTCATCAGCCGAAGGCTGCTGCCGCGAGAACAGCGTTGGAGTACTATAGAACGAGAGACCTTCGCCGTAGTCTGGGCCCTCAAGAAACTACGGCCCTACTTGTTCGGAACCCACTTCCGAGTGCAGACGGACCACCGGCCCTTGCGGTGGCTAATGCAGATGAGGGGAGAGAACCCCAAGCTATTGCGATGGTCAATCTCCCTCCAAGGGATGGACTTCACTGTCGAGCATCGCCCCGGGACGGCTCATGCCAACGCCAACGGCCTGTCCCGGTTCTTCCGCTTCGGCGAGGAGAACCCCCCAGTGGATGGGTAGTTCTCCACGCCTTTCAGCTGGGGGGGACGCGTGTGAGACCGGCCTCACCAGCCAACCTGCAACCACCCCCAAGACACGGCATCTCCGACTCCGGCCGCCCCAGCCACACAGATCCGAGGGCCGGCCAGAGCCCCTACAGACTTGACACCCTACCACGCATGTCCGACCGAGGGAGCGGGAACCCCCGAGCCAGACCAAGAGGCGCCAGCCCAGTCACACCTCGGGTCGCCTTCCCCCGGGAGGACTCGATCGGCCACCAGGCCCCTGGGGAGCAGGCGCCTCCCCTGCCGAGCGTCTGGGGTCCCTCCCAGACCCACCTGAAAAGACCAAAGAAATGAGCGGCAGTAAATCCCGCCGAACCCCCTCCGTCACCCAAGGCCCCTCTCTGCGAGGACTCCGGACTTCAAAGGGCAGGGGGAGTATAATAAGGGGTGCCGGGGGAACGAATGGGAGAGAAGACCTGGAACCATCCGAGCCTGCTGACGCGGTCGCGGCTCCTGAACGCTGAAGTCACCTGGGCCTGCTGAGTGACTCGCGGCCTCTCGCTATTGAACCATCTGAGCCCTGCTGACGAGGTCGCGGCTCCCGAACGCTGAACCACCTGGGCCTGCTGAGTGACTCGCGGCCTCCAGCTATTGAACCATCTGAGCCCTGCTGACGAGATCGCGGCTCCCGAACTCCGACTACCTGTGCCTGCTGAGAGACTCGTGGCGCTCCCCTCGAGGACGACTCGGCAAGAGATCGCCCAGAGACACGACACCCTCCAGCTCGAGGATTGTGAGCTATCCGCAGGGTACTTCGCAGAGACACTACCTTCAAAGACTGTCCCGCTACCCCCATTCCCCAACTACCGATTTGTAGTACCTTGTACCGCTGCTGTACTGCTTGCACCTTGGATCATAAAGATCCCTTGAAGCCATCGATAAAAGAACCTATCGTCCTGCAAAGAATACGTGTGGTGTCACTCTGTTCGTAGTGTGAGCTCAGGGTGTGCGCGCCTGGTTCGGCCTACTTGGGAGAGGTGGGTCAAAGGGGTGGGCAAGACGGGTATCGAACCCCTCTCCGGCGAACGCCTTTCCAACATCCACCCTCTGCCAATGAGTACATAATCCGGAACCGCAAGTCCTACCACTCTATCAACGTGCAGGTTGTGTGCGATGCCAAGCACATCATCACGGACCTAGTGGCACAATTTCCGGGGAGCACACACGACTCCTACATATTCCGACACAGTGGCATCCACAGGCGTCTACTCAATGGAGAATTTGGAGAGGGACTCCTGCTTGGTACGTACACATACCTCTTCCACACATGAGCACCACACATGTATCAACATCACCGTTGCTAAGTCTTTGCTTCTATCTTGTAGGTGACAGTGCATACGTCCTGCGGGAATATATACTACCCCTACCTCAATCCAGCAACACCACAGGAGCAACGATACAACGCGGCCCACATAAGCACAAGGAATGTCATCGAGAGGACCTTTGGGATTCTGAAGAGTCGCTTTAGAATCCTACATAAAACTGGCAGTGCCTTGCTATACAAACCTGATACCTGCTGCCGGATTGTAGCTGTATGTGCTATGCTGCACAACATTGCGACCAGAAGGGGGATACCCATAGAGGTGGACAGGAATCACGACTACCGGGATGACCAACCACCCGCCCAACACCGACAGGCACACGTCCCTAACACAGCAGAGGGCCATAGGAGGCGGACATACATCATGCAACATCATTTCTGAACCAGGTAAGAATGAAAGATAACAAATTATTGGTGGTGCTACTGTTTAATGCACAGGAGCACTGAGGCATGTGCGACCAAACAAGCAATAAAATAATATATCCCCAAATAAACTGTTACAACAAAAGGCCGTTTTAGTCACGGCTGTGCAGCGTCAAATAGGGGAGGACAATGGTTGCCCCACCACGGTCAAGTATGACTGTCAGTTAGTCTAGTGGCGCTTGCCACGAATGCCAAGCCTCCTCTCAGGTGTCTCCTCCACCTCACCACGGCCTGTCCCTGTGGAGCAACGGGAACTGCGCCGCCTGGTGCTGGCCTCTGCTACCGACACACTGCTCACACTTGAGGCAGCCTCACTGCCCTCCTCCCCTCCCAATGCTCCAGCACTGAATGTGCCGCTCTGCAGGTGTTCTACTGCAGCGGTGACCTGTCCTAGAGCCCTGGCTACATCCCCGCAAAAGTGTCCTAGGTCCACCTGCAGTGACACCGAGCGGCGTGCCAACACTGCGGTGCTGTTGCTCAGCCTGGTGATGGCCTTTGTAGAGGCTGCGGACCTGACCGAGTTCTGCCGATGCCTCCTCCTCTCGCTCTCATGGCCTTCCCTCATGGCACGGGTGAGCTCATGTATGTCCTCCCTCAGGTACCCATTGCCCTCTGCCACCACAGTGGTCATGTCCCTCACTGCTGCTGTCATGGCACGCATATCTTTTGCAAGGCGCGCTATGTTTGAGCTAATTGTAGCCATGTGTCTCCCCTGCAGGCGCTGGACACGCAGCATCCTTTCCTCAATGCCACCATTTGGGGAGATTGCAATGTCGCCTGAGGATTGTGAACTGCGCAGAGACCTGCGGCGCTGTCGGGGTCTGACACGTGCTGGTGTAGCAGCAGGCGGTGGGATGCTTCGCAGATTTTGGCCTGATGGTGTAGCAGGTGTTTGGCATGTTTCCATCACCTGCATGGGTGGAACTTGTGACCTGCGCCTCCGATCTTTAGTTGCAGTTGTTGCGGCAGCAGGTGTTGCTGGTGCTGGTGGTGGTGGTGGTGGTGGTGGTGGTGGTGGTGTGGTTGCTGGTGGAGGTGGTGAATGCGTATCTTGCGCGGTATCCACATCCGAATCGGCTGGTGTCTCCGAAATGATCAGCCGCCCGCTGTCGTCGGAATCCCCAGGAGATGCATCTGTGTGTGAAACAGCGCATGGTTAGTGGGATAGTTACACCTACGTAGTATTGTTAACATACATGTCCCTCTGTGATCCACTAAATAAACAGTCCATATCCAGCTTCTACTGATGTGGTGATTTTTACATCTATTTTATCCTGTGCATGCACACCGGGCTGACTTGACTACAACTCCCATGATGCACTAGTGTTATGAGTAAAGTTGTGTGGGGCAAAGCTGCATGCACACTCTGAACGTGCTGGGAGCTTGGGTATGGATTAACGCAATGCTGGGTATGGGCACAGGCATGCATCTTACCTTGGGCACTCGTGGCTGCGCCGGAGGTATCCATCTGGGTCACTCCCACGACGGCCTCAGGCTCGATGGTCCCTTCCACCAGCTCCTCCAGGGCAGTGTTAGCTTGCACTGTGGAAGGTCCGCCTCCCGTTCTGGATGCCTCCCTGAGCCTCTCCGCAATCCTCTCCTTCGCACGCTTCCTCAGGTCGTACCACCGCTTTTTAAGATCGTCAATGCTGCGGGGCGTCACTCCAACTGCATTTACCCTTTCTCGGATGCGCAGCCATATGCGCCGCTTCTCAGACTCGGGCACCTTTAGGGACAGCTTCCCAAACAGCCGATCGTGCTTGCTGCTCACCCCCTCTATCAGGTGCTCCAGCTCCCGGTCGGAAAACTTGCGTTTCCTCTTGCGTGCAGCTTCTGCGCTGGATGGTGCATCTTTCTCCATCCTGGTGAGGGTGGGGTCACAGTCCTGTCAGTGGTCAATCTGTGGGATCAGGCTTGCTCCTGTTGCTCCTCCTGTGTGCTCCTCTGGCGTGTGAATGAGGGTGGGGCAGCTGTACTTCCTGGTGGTGATGTCATCAAAACGTTCCCGAGCGACCCGTTTTATTGCGAAATCGCTATTACCGAATTCGCTAATGCCGATTTCGGAAATTGCGATATCGCTATTACCGATTTCGCTATTACCCCTTTGGGTAATTGCGAATCGGTGTTTTCACTACTCGCTAATGTGTATTCGGTAATTAATAGCGATTTTTAAAGAATCGCTATTTTTCCGCGAATCTGTTGATGCATTCTGAAAAGCGATTCCTTATTTACGATTCCTTATTTATCGCAAATAAGGAATCGCTTTTCTGAATGTTGATGCATGTGCACCTCAGTATTTTACCGATTTCTTAAAATACCGATTAGGTAAATTACCGAATCCTTAAAACCTGCCTCCTACATTAGAAAGGGCTAAATACCGGTCGGTAATGGGAAGATTACCGATTTTCGGCCGTTACCGACCGGTATTTAGCTATCTACATATGGCCCATAGTCCTTGCTTATGAGAATCAAGGCTGGCAGTGAAAGAGGCGAAGTTACTGCCAGCCTTGCTTCTCGTAAGCAACGACCAGAAGTACAAAGTGTGTGATAACACTCCGCATGCAGGTTTTCAAATCACATAAATAAAAGGCATTGTCATTTACAATGCCAATAGCTCAAACTCTCGCAAATGCGAGACCTATTGTATTGCGAATGCTTGTTGTAAGAGGTAGTCAATGGATGCATATTAGGGGTTGCCAGCTGCGACCCCAAAGCCATCCGTTGTGACCCCTGCCACTTTGCCCCTGATCTCTTGCTGTTTGTTGTCAGCCTTGGGCAAGCGCTCCGGCGGCATAAAATCAGCATGAGCAGCGCAGTACTTTATTGCACTGCAGAAGCTCTGCGTCACGATGGTCTGCAAGATGGGCCTGGGGGAAAGAACGAGTTGTTGCTATGGTGACCCTCACCACTGGCCGGCCAGTGTTCCCAGCTCCCTATCTGAATGCACTCCCACTTCGCGTGTGCGCATGCATGTTTTGCCGTGTGCGCACTATAAACAGTTATCCTTGCGCATTAAGCAAGGTCTTTGCGTAATAGTAAGGCACAACATCCTGCTAAGGTCCATGGATAGGCTTTGATACTATCTTTCGAGACACAGGCCTCCACGTGTTACCATGCAGTGCACACCACAACGGAGGGAGGAGCGCAGGCTACTGTAAGGCATTAAGATGCCTAGCTTTTAAGCTTAGTGCTTGCAAAAGACAATGTGCCGTACCGCTTGGTGCAGTTCCTTTACATATCACTGATCCGTACATGCCGCAGAGACGGAGATGCTTCTGTTCATCCTGTCCCTACACTGGCAGCCTTTGTTTGACCTTGCTTAAAAAAATCATCTCTCTGTCGACTTTCCAGGCATCTTGCTGTGCGTACAATTTTTATAAATGTTCCCGCTATATAAGATGCAACAGTTTTGTCTCAGCTGTGTGTAATTTCAGGTTTCCTTATGTAAAGCCGAAACGCTTTGTGTTAGCGCTACATCTTCTCAATAAATAAGCAAGTGCTACAGTGTTGCGTGCTCGCTGCCTTTAGAACCTGAGGGGCAGATTTACCATCCCCTTGCGCCGCCGGTTCGTCACTTTTTGTGATGCACTGGCCGCATTTCCCTGCCCCATATTTTCAAGGACAGGAAAAGCCACCCTGTGTGGCTTTTCCTGTCCTTGTAAATATGCCCCCTTTACACGCAGCACTTTGCGTGAAAGGGGCGTTCCATGGGTGTTGCTCAGGGTGTTCCCACGCAACACCCATGGAACGTGACACATTTCCAGATTTACGAGGAATCGTAAATCTGGATATGCGTGTGAATGCTACGCCTCCCCAGGGGAGGCGTAGGGAGGCGCAACGAGGAGAAATGTATTCATTTCTCCTCGTTTTTGTTTCCTGTTTCTATGCGTGCTGCATTCTGCAGCACACATAGAAAGAGGAAATCACCTATAATGATTGTTTTTGTTCAGGAAGGATTCCCTTCCTGCACATAAACAATCATTGAAACAATGCTGTTTTTCAACTTCTATGTGTGCTAATGCAGCACACATATCAGTTGAAAACGGCATTTCAGATTGTTTTTGTGCAGGAAGGGAACCCTTCCTGAAGAAAAACAATCTCTCCATGACGCAGGCATGCCTTCACAATGGTGCAAGGGTGCCTGCATCAGCACATGGCAGCAGTTTGTGCGCCAGTGCAGGGGGAAGCACAGAGATGCGACATATTGTTGTAAATATGTTTCAACACTGTGCTTTCCAAACTAACGCACCACGGCACAGCAAAATGACTTGCTGCACCGTGCTGTGTTAGTTAATTGTAAATCTGCCCCAGAGTATGTTTTGAGAAGAAATGTGGCATGCTGTTACTTGAGGCAGCAGGGCTATCTATCAAATCTGCAGTGATACGGGACGCAGTTCCCAGGTGTTCGAGAGGCTCACTAGCACTACACCGTTAGTATGCATAATATGACTGCCAAGTGAGAGGTGCAGTTACCCCATTTTAGCCGGCTAATGACACCATTGGTACACCACTGCCATAGAGGTAATTGTCACTGATCTGTCGCAATTAGAATCAAGTCACTACCTTCTTGTTCTGTGCCAAAGGCAGAGACTTAAGTTATCGCTCTCCTCCATTGATGCTAGACTGTCATGAATGTCATGTCATGAAATGCAAGCTGGGCATGATGGGACAGTGATTCAGAGTCAGTGACTAGTAGTAACTACTACACGTGCTGCAGAAAATGTGTGTGACTGCAAGCGCACCTGCTGCTCACATGTTGCCTCCCTAACTGAGATGTGCAGTGTGTGTGTACCGTGTTTGGGTCACAGGGCCGTCAATCTAGTAGCACACGAAAGCACTACCAATGACCGCCTAGGCAAGATTTATTGGCCAGCTCCTCGCGGGGCTCTTTATAAAGCCTCAAAGATGCGCTGCATCTGGCTGACTGACGGAGGCGGGCTCGTCACTCGTCTCTCTGACTTGAGTGTGTGAGTGGCCACAATGGACATTGGCCAATAATGGCGGCATGGCTGCGACTTCACTGTCAGTGTGTGTCTCACTAGAGACTGAGTTACTTGGATCTCACACGGGGCTAGTCATGTGAGAGATTGAGACTGGCAGCAGACTCGCTGACTGAGTCGTCATCACTAGTCTCTCGACGCTCTGACTCCCTCTTGGTGTCGGCCCAGTGGTTGTCGTGACTGTGTGAGTCGCGGGCCTGTGGCAAACCTCTGCTGCTCTAAAGAAGCAAGCAACAAGTAGAGGTAAGTGCTTTGCCTTCTTTTAATTCCATATCCCATAGGTTCCTAGTCAGTGCATCATTATGATCGTCCCTGGGGGCAGTGGCCAGGGCCATTGCATGGCCTGAGATGGCTTATTCGCCTCTGCTGTCTGCTCCGTGCTGGACCCTGCCCTGAACACTGTCACGGTCTGACTCTAGCAAGGCTGGCTGGGCCCTCACCGGTTTGACGAGGGCAGCGCACCCTGAGAGGAAATAAAATGTGGTGTTTATGAACTCCCGCTTGATGCAGGATTTGCTCCTTACCTTTGTGTAGCCAGCGTCCCACAGGTATTATGCTGCACCGCACGCACAGCCAGGTGCCAGTCTTGCCTGACTATGGTTGGACCATGGCCATGGGTCTGTACAAAAATATTTCCCCCATGATGTACAAGAGTGTCCTCACCTCAGCACTTTAGTCCTCAGAATTCCCCTTGCAGTGGGTCACTACACAGCAGCTGTGTAATTCTGTACTCTGACATGGGGTGGTTGGCCAATGAATAGGCCCCTTTCAGTGACACAGCTGCCCTTATCAACTCCAAACCTCAGTTCCCTACTCTCCTATCTAAATTATTTTCTTCTACTCCAAGCCATGCAGCTTTACTCTTAACAACTCTCTAATGCTGATTTTTGTTTCAGTCAGGAATATTCAACTTTTTTCTCCATGTCTCATTTATTTCCGCTCTGTCTACCTCCCAATAGCAGCACTGTGTGCCACTGCCTTTGTGTGATCAAACAAAGTATATTTTAATAGTTGTGAAGTGAAGCACTCCTTGTCTTGTATCCTCTCTGATCATATTATGACATTTTCAATAGACATTAAAATCAAATATTGAACAGGGACATATTAATTCTAAGTCAACATAATGCTCTGTATAACAAGTACAAGTTTTGTGTCATTATATATTCATGTGAAAAACTCATATTTGGGACACACTGATCAATAGACAGGACAATAAAATGTGTATTTCCCTTCTCTCTAAAGAGTTTAATAATAACTTGATATTGTAGTCTGGTAACATATAGATTAAGCTTGCAAGATTATTTTGAATGTTGAATTAGGTAAAGGTCAGATTTATACACAGTTTCAGGAGGTCTCATGCATATGCCACATACACACACTGTAACCACTTCCACATAGAGAAATGTGCTTTAAAATGAGTTTCTCTATGTCGCAATTTCCCTCGTACATATTTGTCCGTGCTGTGTGCATTAATTTAGATACACACATACAGATGAGAACACAAAAACAAAGAGTTGTAGCAATCACCCTTGAACACAATGTAGCAATGTTTATCAGTCGGAAAATAAATATGTTTCAACTGTAATGTGTCTCTTTTTTTGCGGAGTTTTACATAGTGCGAACTTGACCCGAAGGTATAGTGTACCGGGGCGCTGTACATAGCATCAGTTGCGTTACATGAGGACACATTCATTTTTGTTAGGCGCTGGCAGATTAAAAGAGATTTGCCTAGAATCACAGGATGTTCAGCGTCATTGCCGAGACTCGAACCCAGTTCCCCAGGTTCGAGGATGACCGCCCAAGCCGCTAGGCCCACTCCTCTCACTAGTGTCATATGCTTGTTCCCTATTTCTTAGCAAAGGACTAATCAGTGCAAGGGCACAAAATCTGATGACTGTAAAAACATACTGCAAAATTAGAAATGTGCACTCTATGACTGGCTTAACTCAATTTTCTTTCAGGAAAACTGAGGTTAATTTAATTTGCGCGTCTTTTGATATTTCTCAAAGTAAGTATGAGTTAAATGGTGCTGCGTCTTTTGACCATATTTGGCTTCCTTAGTTACTTCCAAATCTGTTGCTTGTGTTTTAATAATGTCTGTGAATATCTTTAACTCCAGTTTAGTAGTGTTCACGAGTGAAAATACTCCATCCCCCCTTTCATTACTGAACATCTTGAGGTAATAACTGTTCTGCTCGCATAACAGAGATTTGGTCCTGTGGTCACTAAAACCTGGGTATAGCATGTCTCATGAAGTATAGCAGATTTTCATGAACCTCACTGAACACTTCAAGGGATTAAAACTTGATAAGAACCCAGCATCAGGATTACCCCCACTGGTGGCACTTGCAATGCAGCTCCTGCTGCACTTCTTCAAGGCAGTACACATCACAGCTGTGTTAATGTTAGTCCATTCTCAGTGAGAAGCTTGCATTTGAAAGACACTCTGCCATCCCACCCACTAGTGGGGTTATCCTGTGACTGTCTTCATCAGGGGTCTCTTCACTAACTTTATACCTAATGCCGATAGAGCCAGATAGTATGGTTTGAACAAAATACTTTGAATAGGGGCTCTATGACAGGGCTGCCATGGGTGTCAGTGCGAGCGTGGTCTGGGGATGTATGAACATGTGTGCATGAACATGGATGTTTATTAGGCCTGGGCAAAAATTTCGTTCCGTTCGCGGAAATTGCGATAATTTGACATTTTTGCGTTCCGCGGAGAGCGCGAAAATGTCAAAAATTCCGGTTTCCGCAGCTTGGCGATAATTTGTTTCTTGCTCGCGCTGTAAAATGATACATTCTCGCGCGCGCGCGATCGCCTTACCTGAATCCCTGCGTTCGCCGACAAGTTTTCTTGATCCGGTCGCGTTCTCCATGAGATGTTGTATTGTTTTTAGCCATTTGCGCTGTCTCGCGACAGTTCGCGCCCGCAGTGACGTCATGCGTCGCGCGATCACGTCTTTCTTCTCGCGATCATGCACCGCGAGAACAACTCAAAACAAGATGGCCGCGCCCGCAAGCAGCCACATGGGTAAGTTGGCGACCCGCAACCATGCAGAAAATCGCGCGAACATGCCGGAAAAAAACTTCCGCATCTTCGCGATATTTCTGCTTGTTTGCGATAATTTTAAACATTCTCGCGATAATTTGCGAAGGTTAATTCCGCAAATTCCGCCCACCCCTAATGTTTATATGGTATTTGTTTAGTATCTTTGCAGATTTTTCAGCCCCTGTGTGTGATGTAAGTAACAAAAAGTTAGATGCATCACTTCCTGTGATAGCACCTAGTCAAAGGTCATGCAATGTCACTTCTTTTGATTTCAATGGGGTCAGAAAGGCAAGTGATGTCACTTCCTGTGATTTCATCAGGTCAAAGTTTGTGTGATGTCACTTCCTGTGACAGGAGGTAGAGGTCACATGGCATGTGATGTCACATCTGCTACCCCTGGCATTTTGATGAATCGATGTCCATGAGGCAGTCCATTTTTTCCAGTTTTGTTTTCAACCTACTTGCAGTTTGTGGTGTAAACAGTTGTGCCCCCATTGACAATTTTTTAATCTGTAATTTTTTGTCACAATAGCTGATTTACTAAAGCAATATCCCTGTTTGCCCGATGGCACCTCCTGGTCGCAGGGATATATGGGGTTTGAAGGTTCTCTAAAAACATGTGATACGCATAGCCAACAACTAAGCCAACAACTAAGCTGCAGCTTAAAATGATTTTTCTTTATCTACCAACCATACAGCAATTTATATTGTAAAATATAATGAATGAGAAATGTGTATGAAGGTAACCTTTGTATTCCAAAAATTTGCACAAGGTACTGAGTTTCTACACCTCTGGTTTGGGGTTTCCCATATTATTATGTGTTTCAAAGGGCATTTAGAAAACATATTTTCTTTCTTGCACATTGTATTACATTTAGAAGCCAAACATGCACATTAATTGGTAATAATAAATGTGCTACAATGCAGCGTTTCCACATGTCTCTGGATAAAAATACCGCTAGTGCCCGGTACACAAAAATGCCACAAAAACGGGACCAGGAGACATCAAATTTCACCAAGCAAAATCAAGGCTTTTTGTCACATTGTGGGTAGCTGGGCCCTCACCACCTAGGGAACTTTGCAAAACCAGACATTTCTGAAAACTAGACAAGAGGCCAGTCCAGGGTGGTATGACTCGTGTTGATCCCAAAACCAATTTTTTAACCAGAAATCCTTGCAAACCTCAATCTTTGGCTAAAAACACCCACCTCCCTCATATTTTGTGAGAGAAAGTTCCAGAAGCGGAGGGGATCGACAAAAACCCTACCACCTGACATTTCTACACTTCTCCCGATAAAAATAGTACCCCACTTGTGTGGCTGTGCTTGACACCAGTGACACAAAACCTCATGGAGACATCAAAGAATTTGATAGAAAAATGTTCTGGTTTGGCAATGTGGATAATTGTTAATTTTAGGCCCTGGCTCGCATGCTACCCACAGAAACGACTAAACCTAGACATTTATGAAAACTAGACATTGGGTAGTAGTCAGGGTGATGTGACTTGTGTGAATCGCACGGGGGTTCTTTAACTAGAAGCCCTTGCTTACCTCAAACTTTGGCTAAAAACCTGCACTTTCCTCACATTTTAATGAGGGAAAGTTCCTGAACTTTCGGAATTCACAAACTTCCTACCATCTAGCATTCCCACACTTGTCCCATTATAAACAGTACCCCAGTTGTATGGGTGGCCGCAGCTCCCCGACAAAACAGGCCACAAAATACAATTTAAACATCAACATTTCTTGGCAAACAATATCATAGTTTGGCAATGGGGTAAATGTCGTATTTGGGCCAGGGAAGTCCAGAGTGGTGTGCCTTGCGCAGAGCACAATATTTTCTTATCCACAATGCCCTGCAAACCTTAGACTGCATAAAATCATGCATTTTTTCACATTTCTGTGAAGGAAACGCCTGATATCCGCTGCTATCCTCAAAATGCCTACCACCCATCATTCCAACACTTGTCCTGATAAAATATTTACCACATTTGTGTGCCTTAGCCTAGTGCCTGTGACAGAAATCAACAATACCGAACAATGGGAGTCCTTGTGAATCACTTACTTATCTGAGCCCAGTGCCCATGACAGGATTGGATCAAACCCGTGACAATGGAGTCCTTGTCAAAGACTCACATTGTTCATGGTTTGATACGTTCCTGTTTCTGATATGTGTATAGCATTGACTGAAATGTACTGGTAGGACAGCTTACAGAACATCCGCAGCGTTTTGATGGATGATGAAGTTGACAATCAGCCAAATGCAAGACCAATGTGTTTGTAAAGAAACCTTGGGTCAAATCTAAATTAGGAAGAAAAATTATTGAATGAGACTCCTTCTTTCCAAATTAGATGGAAGCATTTAAAAGCTGGACAACTACTCAAGTAAATGGGCCACAGAAGGTATAGATCCAGGAACAGCATTTGGGGCAGATAGTAACTCTTACTCTGTCTTTAATCAGTTTCTAAGAACTTTACATTGTTGTGGTACAAAGTGCAGCAATTTGAAAAAAAAACAGGCCAGCCTGAGATGGACTTTGGCAAAAGCCATTCTACTCTCTTGCCTCTTTTGTTGCAGAGCACAAACTGCATCTGTGATGTCAGCAACTCTTTTGCTCTGTTGCAGGAACACTGTAGGCAAAGTGCTGATTCAGCAGCCTTGTAACCTTCTTCACAACAGATGGAGGAGAGGCTACTGCTTCTACAGCCGTGAAGCTTTCAATAAGAGCCAACTGAGAGTTAAGGAAGGACATCAGTCTTCCTGTGTTGGTCTGCTGATAGACAACATATGCATTGTAAGCTTCCTACTGAATCAGGTGATTAGCCAACTTCTCACACCACTTGCCAACCTGGTCATTTTCATTCACTTCATCCATGTACTTCTTGTTATCAAGTGTGTGGTTGGGCTTGTGAACTTCTGGCAACTCACTCTAAACCATGACCGGAGAAGTGCTCTTATCCTGAAGAGTAATGAGCACATATACTTCCCCCTTGTGTGAGACTTTGAAAGCAAGCAGTTTGTTGCAACATAATGCTCTGCGCTGGCCTTTATAGAGCTTCTTACAAATACGCTCCTGATGGAATCCTTTGCAGTGATTTCTAATTGCGCCACAAATCACAGTGCCAGCTTCGTACAGTTCACTAAACAGCTGAACTCCTATATAGAAGTTATCTACATGCAGGTTGTAACCTTTATGAAGGACAGAACGGGCAGGCTTCCATACAGTCATCTCACTAACTCCTAATGTGGAAGGGCAACCTGCAGGAATATTGTGGAGTCCTTCCCTGTATATATGTGCAGACTGTACACATGTCCAGTAGAGCTCTCACAAAACGTCTATATCTTCATGCCGTAACAAACACTTTTGCTTGGTATGTACTGCCTGATCAGCAATCATTCTTTGTACAAGATCAAGGACTCATTGACCACCATGTACCTTGCAGGTGTTTTAATCCCCGGAAACTTGTCAGACAAATATTCTGCCACAGGCTGAACTTTAAGCAACCTGGTATTGTCCGGCTGGCCCTGCGGCAACGCAGCAGAATTGTCATTGAAATGCAGCATACATTGCAAAATCAAAAACCTGTCTCTGCTCATGAATGTGGAGGCTGGGTGTTGCCCAAACTGTACGAGTAGACCAGTAGGACGGTACATTTGTGCACTATTACCATGTTCAGTGTTAGGCCCAGAACTGTTTTCAATTCCCCAAGTGAAGTGGGAGTCCACAGTGAGAATCCCAGAATCCCTCCATGCCCCCTCAGGAATTGTTTGGCACACAAACAGTGCGCTAGTATCAGACCCTGCTGCAGATCTTTGCTCCATTATTCGAGTTTGAGCCTTGGAATCAGTCATCCAACGAGATGCCAGCTCTGTTTTCTATCTAAATATTTCTAGCCTAGTTAAAATGGTGAGGTAAAGTAATGCTGTGAGTGTGATATGAACTGAAAGAGGTGAATGCACAACTGTGAGAGTGTAGTAAACTGTGATCACAACAACAAGCACTTATATCACCCCACACTGTGAAGAACTTCTTGAAAGAAGCTAAAAGAGAAAAAGAATGAAAAAACATATTTTAAGTTGTAGCTCATCCAATAAACAATGTGCCCCTCTGCTTCAGCCCACTGCACTATAGGGCAACGTATTAGCCTTCTTGCACCCAGCACAGCATACATCATGGGGCAATGGGCGAGTCCACATCAGCCATTGATCAGTTATTCAGCCATTCAGATTTTGCTCCTCCCTCCCATAGCAGACAACAATGGGTCATTTCCATTCACATTTTATTTTCAACCTCTACAACTTACACCACTGGGCAAAGGGGACCCCTGTTCAGTCATTGATCAGCTATTGTGCCATTCACATTTTGCTTTCACCCTCTGTAACATACATAATGGGGCAACGGCTGTGGCACTGTCTTTGGTCAGTTATTGTGCCATTCATGTTTTACTTTAAACCTTCACAATATATATAGTGGGCTAAGGAGTTCCCTCCTTATTTTAACTGTGCTGCCCTGGGGAGCCCAACTTGCCCACTCCAAACATAATTTCTTTTTTTGCTCCCCTGGGGAGGCAACTCTGCCATGGGTGCCAAACCACCAAAAAACACAAGAAACCTATGGTGTCTAGAGTGAGCCCTGCTTGTGGATCATGGTTCATATACGATGCACAAATAAGGATCTGTTTAAAAGAGGCATCTCTGGAAAGAGGTGACTCTCAAAGTTGTGCTGGCCAGGGGACCAGAAAGGCCCCGGACAGCACAAGGACAAAAAAAATGGCCATCAAATTTTCCATTCACTGTTGGGGCTGATCTCACTCTCTTTTGAGAACCAGCCCAGCCCCCTCCAGGGAAGAGAAAATCTCTGAAATATTTTATTTACCCTCTGGTAGGGATCGAATCATTTCAGGGAGGAAGACCCAACCTAAAACAAATATAGATGCCTCGCTGGTGTCTAGTGGGGTCCTAGCTCGTGGATTGCAGTGCAACTGTGATCCATGAGTTGGAATCCATTTGAAAAAGGCATCGCTGAAAAGGTGAGACTCTCCTCTTTTCTGAGATGTTTCTCTCAAATGCAGAGGTGGCTGTTGGGGGAATATATCCCGCCAAATGTTTGCAGAGCTGCCCTTACCTGCTCATCGTGGCGCTGTCTGATTGGTCTGTGATATCAGCATGCCCTTTGTCATGGTGATGTCACTGATGGGTGGGAAAATGCTGGTGGCTGATGGTGTCATCCCCGCATTGGTGCCCACAACAAGACAAGCCTTTGTTGCAAGCTCTGGAGGTTCCGGGCACACCACCTTTGACACAATGACTTCCTCTGCACTGTGGAGGTAATCCGGGGCACCACAATAGGTCGTCCTTGGTATTCTAGGGGTTACAATGTTTATAATAGTATCCATAATGTACTTTTGGTTCCAAGTTACATATTCTGCTAGTTATCAGAGTCTTTCTTTTTTTGTGAGACAGAAGCAACTAACCGGTCTTGCAACTTAGGCCTCACTGATCAGACCTCGTAACTGGTCAGTAAAAGAAGGGATGTGGTTACTTCCAACACTTACAGGGCCACGTTATTAGTTACTTTGTGACCATAAAAGGAAATTGATTCTGCTTTAGAATTTAACACTTTGCCCAAACATCTGACTTCAGGGTCTGACTGCTGACGAAACATAAAGAATTAAAAGTTTGATCAGTGAACTTGCTCCCTTCATGGTGCAGCTCCATCTGGTAGTTGCTGCTGCCCCCATTTCTGCTGCTGACCCACTGGTCAGAAGTTCGGGGCCATTCTCCACACGCAGGCTCCTACCTGTGCCTCATCCCTGGTGGTTTTCTGCTTTTTGTCCTGTTTTTGCCTTTATTTCTGCTCTTTCTTGATTCTGCCTCTGTCTTGTCCTTTGCCTTTTCTTTGCCTTTTTTCTCCTTTTTTTGCCACCCTCGCCCCTGCCACTGCAATCCCCTGTGGTCCACCCCCTCCAGTACCCTTCCCACTCCCACTTTCTTCCCACCTCCCAGTTGTCCAGCCCCCTGCAGCACTACTTAATGGCGGGTGCTGCACGGCGAAAGTGCAGTCCACTAACCTTTAGTGGACTTGCTCCCTTCATGGTGCAGCTCCGCCTGGTAGCTGTGCTGCCCCCATTGCTGCTGCTGAGTCACTGGTCAGGAGTTCAAGGCCATCCACCGTCCGCAGGCTCCTGCTTGCACCTCATCCCTGGTGGTCTAGTGGCAGAGCGTCTCTGGTCTGCTGCTAGGGTTACCCCTCTGTCCCAGTTTTCTGGTATTTTTCCTGCTTTTGCCTTCATTCCTACTCTTTTTTGATCCCCTGCAGCCCTGCCCCCTTCCAGTGACCCTTCCCGCTCCCACGCTTTCCCACCTCCCAACAGTCCAGCACCTCCTACAGCACGACTTAATGGCGATCCCCTGCGTGGTGAAAGTGCAGTCCACTAATCTTTAGTGGACTTGCTCCCTTCATGGTGCATCTCTGGTAGCTGCGGCTGCCCCCGTTGTTGCTGTTACCCGCTGGTCAGGATTTCGAGGCCCTCCTCCACCTACAGGCTCCTGCCAGTGCCTCATCCCTGGTGGTCTAGTGGCAGACCATCTCTGCTGCTAGGCCTGCCCCTCTGTCTCTGTTTTCTGCTTTTATTCCTCTTTTTGCCTTTTTTTCTTCTTTTTTTGCCACCTTTGCCTTTCCCTGCAGCCCCTCCACCCTCCAGTGTCCCTTTCTGTGTTTTCCCACATCTTAGCTGTCCAGCCTCCCAGCAGCACTACATAATGGGCCCGCTGCATGGAACGAAGCAGGTGGGCTGCTGGCGCGCTCATGGCTAATCCGTCTGCGCAGGTCCGTGCCCAGCACCAGGGACCCTGGTTCTCGGACCTTCCACCGCTACGACACCAGCATCCTCCTCAGCCTCAACTCAGGACACCACACCACCTGCAGCCTCACGTCATAGAAGAAGACCCAGGGACCATTCGCCTGCCGGAACTGCAGCCACACCTTTACCCACATCAACATGCCTCTCCTCTCGCTGCCCAGCTGACCAACAAGGCACCCGACTGGCTCAACTGCATTCTCCTCAACCTGCGATCCCTACACAACCATGCCACAGAAATCTGGGACCTCCTCTCCCGACATCGCCTTTTTCACGGACGCCTGGACCAACCCCTGTTCTGGACCAGACACAAGGACCACACTGACCGACCCGGAGGAGGCATCACCATCATCCACAAGAACACGCTCCACCTGACCACACACTCAAACAACCCAATGACAACCATGGAACACCTCCACTTCCACTTCCAGATCCAGACTAACCCTAAGACCTCCCTCTGCGGCAACCTCATCTACAGGCATCTCGGCCCACACCTACCCTTCACCAACACCATTGTAGGCCTCATCACACCCCAGGCTCTTGCATCCCCCAAATATATCCTACTCCGAGACCTCAACTTACACCTGGAGAACCCCAGGGACCAGAACACTGCATCCCTACTGGAGAAACTCACCAGCATCAGACTGAAGCAGCTAGTCACAGCACCGACCCACACACGCTCGACCCCATTTTCTCTGCCAGTGGGAAATTCACCTACAGCCACACCACCAAACTTCTCTGGATGGGCCACCACTGCGTACATCTCATCTTTACCTTTGTCACGCCCACCGCACACCACCGCCCTCATCGCCCCCCCTGTCGGAGCTGGAACAAGGCCACCGAAGCACATCTTGTCGACATCCTCAACACAACCATTCCACCAACACCAACAGACACCAACACTGCAGCTCACAACCTGCACCGATGGATCTCCATCTGCGCCGGCACTCTGGCACCCTTCAAGAAGACGCCATGCAAGCAACACTGCAAGAAAGCCAGCTGGTTCACTCCCACCCTCCAGGAGTCCAGATGCACCTGCAGATGATTTGAGAAGAGATGGAGCAACAACAAAACCCAGGAAACCCACACAACTTTCAAATCCACTGTCAACAAACACTACCTTCTCCTCAAAATCACAACGAAAACAGCCCTCCAAGATAGAATCAATGCCAATGCACACAACAGCAAAGAACTCTTCGCCATCATCAAGGAGCTCAACAGGCCCAACAGCGAGACCACAGACGTCCCAACCTCCCAAGATCTCTGCAACAAATTCAGCACCTTCTTCCACCACAAGATCAAGCACATCTATAACAGCTTCGATGCTCAAGACCCTGACACTACGCCTGCCACCACTGCATGCAACCATGCCACACCCCAACAGATCTTGCTCAACTGGACTCCACTCACTTCAGATGATACACTCTGGACCATGAAGAGAATCCACTCAGGAGCCTCATCGGATCCCTGCCTTACCACATCTTCCATAGAGCAGCCGCCTCCATTGCCCCCAAGCTTTGCTGCACCATCAACTGCTCCATTGAAATCGCCACCTTCCCCGATGACTGGAAACATGCAGAGATTAGCCCCCTGCTGAAAAAACCATCTGCCAACCCGACAGACCTCAAGAACTTCAGACCCATCTCCCTCTGTCCCTTCCTAGCCAAGGTCATTGAGAAGGTTATCAACAACCAACTCTCTGAGTTCATGGAAGAGAACCATGTCCTGGACACCTGCCAATCTTGTTTCCGAAGCAACCACAGCATCGAGACTGCACTTCTTGTCGCCACCGACGACATCGGATACCTCCTCAACCGAGGCCTCAATCCACAGCCCTCATCATACTGGACCTCTAGGCCGCCTTCGGCACCGTCTCCCACCACACTCTCATCACAAGACTTCACAATGCCGGCATCTGCAACAAGGCACGGGGCTGGATCCACTCCTTCCTGACCGACTGAACAAAGCAAGTCAGACTGCACCCGTTCCTCTCAGAACCTACAAAGATCAGGTGCAGAGCGCTCTCTGAGCCCAACTCTTTTCAAAATCTACATGGCCCCCCTCGCAGCCATCATCAGAAGCCACAGACTCAACATCGTCTCCTACATGGATGACACTCAGCTGATCATCCCCCTCACCAACTAACCCACAGCCACCAGATTCAGACTTTCACAAATGAATGAAGGCCATTGCTACCTGGATTACAGCTGCCTCAAGCTCAACTCGGACAAGACCGAAGTATTCATCCTGGGATCCACCCCTTCACCCTGAGGCAACTCCTGGTGGACCGCCACACTTGGAACCCCTGCGGACCACTCACACAACATCGGCATCATACTGGACTCCACGCTCACAATGAACCCCCTAATCTATGCAGTATCCTCATCCTGCTTCCACATACTCCACCAACTTCGAAAGACATTCAGATGGAAACCCACAGAATCTAGAAAGACGGTCACCCATGCACTCATCACCAGCAGATTTGACTACAGCAACGCACTCAATGCCAGCGTCACACAGAAGCAGCTCAGGAAACTACAGAATGTCCAAAATGCCGCAGCCAGACTGGTCCTCTACATTCCCCACTGCAGCCACATGACCCAACACCTCCAACAACTCCACTGGCTCCCAATCAACAAGAGAATCAACTTCAAGCTCCTCACTCATACCTACAAGGCTCTCCACGATGCAGCACCAGAATAGCTGAACCACTGCCTCGCTTTCCACACCCCCGCCAGGCAACCTCACTCCCCCTAACTCGCCCTGGCCTCCGTCCCATGGATCCACAAGACCAGAACCGGAGGAAGAGTCTTCCTCTACCTCACAGCCAAGATGTGGAACACCCTGGCCCTCCACCTCAAGCAATCTGCGTTGTTGACTCAGTTCAGGAGGGACCTCAAGACCTGGCTCTTTGACTGAACCTCCACACCCAGATGATCAGCAGAGCCCCTCCCAGCACCTTGAGATCCTCATGGTTGCTATACAAACCTGATTGATTGATTGATCATTCTGTTTTATAGTAATTTTCTCGTAATAAGATGTGTTTCCTATTTAAAAAATCAGTCTTACATAAAAACAATCTGCCTCTATTGATGAAGCAAGGACTTGTATAAAAAGAGACTTGCTCGGACGCAATCCTCTCAAATAACTCGTAATCCCGTAATAATTGTGTTTGTAAATACTAATTTGCACTACATGGTCATACACACAAATCTAGGGGAAACTTGCCTATGTGTTTTACTAACAAATAACCAGGGTGACACTAAAGATGGCTGCTAAACGCGGGATTCTGTATTGCGCATGCGTCTCCTGCATCTATGTAGTATGGCGTTCTTTGCAGCTGCGCAGTTGTTTCCAATATGGCCGCTTGAAACCCACATGATAATGCGCATGCTTTGCTGAAACTAAGCTATGCAATTTACTAAAATGCTAATGCGAAAGATTGTTATAAGTAAATGGGATTAGAGTAGAGATAGGTGGTATACAGTGAACATTTTTTATTTTGATTTCTAACATGTCTCTTTCTGACTTTACTATTAGTTCGTATTTGGGCCTGTGAGGGTGACTGAAATCCACACCCCACGTGACGACTGCACTTGTGCAGTTGTAACCCTCCTGGAACCATGATGAAGCTCTTGAACCACAGCCAAGGCCGCAAATGTTGCATTGTCCTGGGAACTTGACTGTCTTACATGGAATCGTATACATTGTATTGATTAACTTGTGAATACGGGTGGGAAATAAAGCATGGGAAAGTAAATTAAGGGATGGAAACATTGAACAATAAGCTTAAAGAAAAGTTTTAAATTTAGCATGGTGTGATGATCATCTCCCCTTGCTTGTCCAATCAGAATTAGGCGTTTCATGAACATTGAAACATTTGGGGGTGGTGTTTCCCTTAGAAGAGTATAATTGACTTAGGTTAGTTAGTTAGATACCGCTCATGCTGCAGAGATACTGAGAGAAGGAGATGCTGTCCGAGAATTGAGCAAATCCTAAAGAAGATTTGAACTACAGAAGATAGAACCAAACTAAATAGAGAACATCGTGGACGAATCGAGGAGGAAGATAGTGTCAGAGAGGGGTGCGACGCAGGCGTCGTATCTAGAAGAGGTCCTGAATCCTGTCCTGAAGGTTTCGGTCTCCTAACCTGTCCCAGGGGACCCTTTCCAGCTCCTAGGCCAAGGGGTTGATTTCAACACCATCCTAGGTAAATATAACTCTGTGTAGTATGTCATTGTACTGCTCTCTCTGATTTTCTTCCTTCCCAGGTACTGTCATTTCCTAATTTAGTTCAAAGTTTCTGAATAATCTGATTTTCCTTCCTTGAAACAAAACAGTGTACGAACTGTACTTTATGCTTCTGGTTTCACATGAAATTTATTATATTAACATTTAAACCTTCTCGACTCTGTGGTCATTTAACGGTATTTACTTGATGGTATTTACACCTAAACTGCTAACAACTAGGTCGATTGATCAGAGGAAATTATATTCGGACGGAAGGAATGGTAAGAATTGGTGAGGTAAATTTATCTCGCAGGCATTAGCACACAAAATTGATCCGAGCGGCGCTTACTAGCTTAAGTATGAATGCCTATGGGCCCAGGTGAGTGTGTGGATAGTGTGTATCATTTAGCTGGTAACCCTCCGCTCCATCACTACCACAAGTTATTTTTGATTTTGACATGAAGATTGAGCCCTTCTATAATAGATATATTTATATTCCTTTTGCTGTCATGTAGCATGTACCTTGTAACCACACGAAGGCGTCTCAGAAATTGAAATGCCAGAATTTCCAAAAACCTTTGATACAAAAGAAAGTTTAAAACACTACTGCTCTTACGAGTGTTAACCGATTAAAAGGAGTTACTGCGCATAGCACACTTAACTAGGCTGTTATGACGAGAGCTTATTGTATCCTGAACACAATCAGTAAGAAGCAGGCACTTTTAACAAGAGATGGGAAAAGGAGGGCTTGAAAGGTTGAGCGTTATTGTCATGTGTACTGTGTATTAAACACAATGCAATGCAGAAGTCTATTTCCGAGGAGTTTCACCCATGTGGAAGAGAAATTGAAACCCCTTGGCAGTATGCTGTTGGGTTTTACATTGTGAAACCGTGTCCCTTCGTACTTCTGTGTAAAGATTGTTTGGTCTCATCCTCATATTCTCCAGTGGTATCTCTTGTATTGGACGAGAGGGATGCTTTTGAGCTTTCTGTTGAATGGTCCTTCCACATGGAGCTGTTTGTGTGATCTCTCAGTCAAATAGATACTTAGCCATCGATGTGTGCCTCTTTTGCACTTCCTACTTAAACACAGGCTTGTCGATTCTGCTTTCTGAACTAGCATCATTATAAACTCCTGGTGAAGCACTGCCTGGCCCCAGGAGGCTGGATATGTTTGCTTGCTTCTTTTGATACTGCGGACGGGGGGGGGGGGGCGATATTGCAGCACCGCTGCAAAAGTGGCCCCCATCGCTACAAACCGGTCCCCACCTTTCCAACCTCCCGGGGAAATGCCCGATGCCCAGTAAGGCCAGTCCGGCCTTGAAGGTTATGTGCATGCAATTATTGGTGAAAGGGACATTGTTTTAAACAGCTTCCCTTCTAGTGTAACCATGGGCAGAGGATCTTTGAGGTTTGTAGTGGGCTAGTGCTGAATTGTAAGTAAAGACTATGGTGCACAATCAATTACTATTCTCTCTTCGGTACCCTCGAGGTACATTCAGTTTCTCTATTTGTGGGGTATAGTGATATTTTAAACTAATGATTTCCACAGGGCAGAGATGTTGACCTCAGGGTTCTGACTTAGAACATGCTATTTGATGTCTGAGCGTCTGTGTGGAATTAAACCGTTTATCTCGAGTCATGTATTTTATGTTAATGGGAGCGCCGCCGGCTCTAGGGCGGTGCGAACGGTGCCATCGCACCGGGTGCTGACTGTCGGTGGGGGCGCCGTATACTATGGTTTTAAAAGCATCCGTTTCTTCGCTCTTTTCCTCCAGCAATTTTCAGCCAACAATATAAATTTCAGTTACTCCAATGATTAATGTTCTTTCTGGAGCGAGAGAAAGGTCAGAGATTTGTCTCGTGTATGTTTTTACTCATCCTAAGGTAACACAGAGGATTAATATGCCTGATGCAAAGAACTTCTACCATGCAGATCACAACGTGTATATAATGTAAATAGGTCAGCGGCTTAATGCCTTTGTCACAGAAATCAGTTTTTTACTTGCAGTTTATAAGTTAGAATCCTAATGTAGTACAGTAAGCTATTAACTACCATCAAGGAACTGCAAGAAAACTTCAAGATATAGACTGGAGCATTAGGATTTTTCCCGAGTCTTTCATTATCCTAATGTTTCAAAGTGGGTTCATCAGGGTAAAATCAATTCTTATTATTAAAGACAACCTTCTACCATGTTTTTCTTTTAATTCTAAGGACCTCATTTATGAGAAGTGTTGCATCGTTGCGTGAAAGCAGCGATGCAACACTTCTCAGTCTGCCCTCCTTGCGACACCATTGATGTGTCATATTTACTGTATGAAGCACCATGTCACAAGGAATGACAGATACGTCAGTATTTCTGATTAATCTGTCGGCACAAAACTGACGCATTGCTGGGGCGCATCTGAAAACAGACCCAACTCCAGCAATGTGTCCTTTCACATGGGGCAAGCCCCATGTGAAAGGGCCTGCTTCGTCTTATGCCTGCTGTGAGGCAGGCATAAGATATTGACGCAATGGCGTCCTAGAAGTGGCACACTGAAATCACATAGATTTTAATGTGCCACTTCTACGAGGCTTTTTGCATGGGAACGCCCAGCCTGCATACATTATACCTGGCACAGGTATAATGTGGCGCAGAGTTTTACAAAGGGACGCATCTGCCTAGATGCATCACTTTGTAAATAGAGCACAACATGGCGCATTTTTTATGCTGCCGGTGTGTCACAAAAAGTGACGAATGGGTGACATAAAAGTGATGCAAGGGCTCATAAATAAGCCCCTAAGTTTGTGCTTCTCCAGACCAAGCACTCTCAAACTATCATGTCTACCAGTATGGATGACATGCGAATCCTACACCTTGTATTCCTCTGTCTTATGTAACATTTCATGTACACTGATTGACACACCTATGAATGATTGTCTCTGTGTAGTTAGTGTGTGTATGATGTAAAGTGCTCTGACACCCTACAAAAGTATGAGTGGGGCTAAATAATTAATTGAAGGCATCTGAGAGAGAGTGGTTATGGAGACATCAGGGTTACTGTGATAGGATGGTAGGGAGGGAATCCGTGGCGTAGGTGGTCATTAGGGGGGCGCCAACAAACATTGTCGCACAGGGAGCCACCAGGACTAAAGCTGGCCCTGAATGGGAGTCTCTAAGTGTCCCTTCAGTTTTGTGATTACAGTTGCGTGAAACAGTGAATGCACTAGTGAAATGTGCAAATAGGGGTTCAGGAAATGATGTAAACTGCCAACATATGCATGAAATTCGATCAAGTGAGCAATGCATGCCAATTCTTATTTATTTTATTTAGGGGATTTATTTGGCTCCCCCTAACCTTCATATAGCGTATACAAAATCACCCAGAAGTAAATCGAGGCCAAATTTAAGTAACAAAAAAGAGGGTGAACCAAAATGTGAATGCAAAGATCAGAGATGCTATGAAAATTGTAAACCGAAGAGTAATGTATTATTTTATTATTTGATTAATAAAAATCATTACAATGATGGACAAACAACAATAAAAACATGTATCAGTCGATTACTGAAATATTTACACATGCAGGTTAATAAAGAAGAACGTTAACTGGGTTTCTGTATCTTTGCTTGCATTATTTCCTAACACTCTTTTAAAACCAAACAAGGATACAGCCCTTTAGTCCATTCATAGCGTCAGGTATGAATAGGGGATAATGGAGGGATATGATATTTAACGATAAATAGTTGTTTAAAATCTAGACAGCACCCATTAAGAATGACATAATCTCTCTAATTTCATGCTGCTTAGGTGTGGACTTTAATAAAACCAGGAATCCTTATGGTTAAGACACAATTAAAACAGTGATAATTCATTTTGGTTTTAACATCATGCTTAAAAGAAGGGTGGGCACTAGTCGTTACTAAAGGCCACTGGAAATTCCGCTGATGGTCCAGTTCTATGTATAAGCAAATAAGGCCCTGCATAAAATGGTAGCAACTTTAAAATCACACAGGACATGAAAGAATAAAAAGTAGCGATGTGCAAAATACCAGATTAGGTCGCTGTCAGGTAATACAATATAGCAACAAGTTGACAACACAGCGAGTTTAGTGCTGCCCAGTGCAATTTAACAATCATCGACTCACTGGCTCTCACAATTTGGAAGCATTTTTACTGCTCTTGCAAATACTTAGTGAACCGGATGGTAAGTATTGGAATATCTGGGCTCATATAGGTAAGAATGGCTTGTCGACAGGAGTGAACGCCAAGTTTTTTCCATTTACCCCGTAGCAGAATCTTTCGATCGTTCAGGAGTGCGAGGCAAAGGCATACCACGTGCTCAATTGTTTCCTTACTACTCACGCACTCCCTGCACATTATGTTGTTGATTGTATGGCACCAGCCTGGTAGATGATACAGGAAGGGCCATTCTCCCATTCTCCAAAAAATATTTTTTTCCTGTACACTGCGTAGGTACATGACAAGTGTGGCACCGCTACCCCTTCCTTGAACCATGATATGACTGTCCAGGCATGCCTATATTGAACCAGTTGTGCTCTGTCCGAGTGGAAGGACCAGGAACAAGCATTCCTTTTGATATATATTTTGAGGGTCTGCTGGGATGGGTTCGAACTCCAGATTTCTTCAACTTCCAGGAGTTTTAGAGAGTCTTGTAGGTAACGGTATGATCGCCCAAGCAGACTGGTTGATATTTCCTGCCACAATATGGCCGCCAAGCTTCCTTCTCTGGACGTGAATAACTTGTTACACAACTTGATGAATGCTCCAGCCCCTTGATGATCTTACAGCCCAAACTCAAGTCCTAAACGGAAGAGAGTTTCAGGAATCCCTAGGTCAATGTGAGAATGCTTGACTTTGAATCTTTGCTTTCTTTACTCTTGAGATAGAGAATTTGCCTGTTCTTGAGCCAGAGACAGCTAATGTCAGAGGCAGGAAGGCCGAACGAAGTGAATTGTTCTGTGAGTAACAAAAGAGGGGCAATGATTTCTGTTATTGTTTGTTCAGGAACTCATCTTCCAGATCAGCTCTGCAATTGTTTTCAATTTCCGCGAATATCCAAGTTCCCCTGGCAGTTCCAGTGAGTCATAAAAAGTGTTTGTCCTCGAAAATCACTTTGTTTTTTTATGTTATGCAATCAGGAATAATGGGCATTATCATATTGCTTATTTCTTCGTGTCAATCTTATTATGCATATTTATCTCTGAGTTCAGCAGGAAGGTGTTAGTTTGTCAGATCAGACTTAGCTCTAGCTTAGCTCTAGCTTTATTGTTTCAATGTGTTCATTCCTCTAGCACTAACTTCGTTTGAAGTAATACTGACAAATAAACTTTCTAGGAAGTTATTTTAATTTTTAGCTGCTAATATTGGCTTTATAAATACATATTTTGTTATCAGTGTATTTTGAATGTCTTTGCCTTCATATCTTTTGAAAGGGGAACTCTCTATGATCTTTCACATGACTACCACCCTTATCCACTCTCAAAGTTCCTCCTGATCTTAACTTGACCCTTTTTAGGTCTGCTAGAGTTTTTGTGGAAACAACCTTTACAACGCAGTCATTACATCACACTACATTTACAACGCAGCCATTAGATCGTAACATCCTTTACAACGCATGTCACTACAATGCAGTCAGTACATCGCATGTCATTACAACGCATACCATTACAATGCATAGTACCCCTACACTATCCAACACTTACCCTACAGTTGCACCCCCCCCGGAGTTAGAATAGTAATTTTTACCCCTATACTATCCAATACTTACCTTAAATGCAATGTAATGGTATGCGTTGTAATGGTATGCGTTGTAAAGGCATTATGCGATGTAATGGAATGCGTTGTAAAGGTAGTTTCTAAAAATGCGATGTAATGGAATACGTTGTAAAGGATGTTGCGATGTAAAAATTACATTATAAAGGCATGCGTTGTAAATTTATGCATTGTAACATCATACATTCAGTTTTTGTCTTTAATAAAAACATAGAGGAGTTTTAGGTCACTGTGAGATGATAGGGACTTTTACATTTTGGATCAGCTCAGAGGAAATTCTTTTTTTTTTTACAAGTCTCCAGCTTAATATTGGTATAATACGTGTATCACTTTACCAATGTGGTGCCTCAATTGCTTTGCACTGACTGAAAAGAGCCATTGAGAGACAAAGCAAGCCCATAGATATGCTTAAGGCAGGGTTTTAGGATCGTGCCACCTGCATACACCCAGCCTCACCCGACCGAGAGGTGTGTTCCCTTTAGAATCTAATGAAAGAGTGTTGTGTCCCACTTGGCTGCCATGTTTGTGAGGCGCAAACTGCAGTGTACCTGTAGTTTTCTCAAAGCTCATCATAAGCATGTTTACTGTAGATCCTTGGCACCCTGCTTCTGCCCTTCCAGCAAATTGCCAAGCTTGAACATACAATGAACTGTCAATAATCGGCGTTGCATAAATATGGATTGTAGCTAAATGGTGCTCTTGTCATCACTTATCAATTTCATTACAATCATTCTCGAGATACGGATCCTGAGTCTTTAACATACTGCCTCATTGGAAAAATACAAAGTGCTGAGCAGTCATTTATTTCAGGCTTACTCAAGAGGCTCTCTGCAGTACTCAACACATTAATAAACAATAAATAATTTTGCCTGACTCAAACATGCCTGCCATGGAGTGGTTGGACATCAAGATGAGGCATTACCCAGAGTGTCAATGCAGGTATAGGCAGTCGGTGGTAGCAGATGAGGAGAGCCTTCATTGATTCTGTGCCCATGGTTACAGAGTAGCCATGACATGTTACAGTGTCAGCGCAAACACAAGGAGATGATGGATGGAGCGCTGAAACTTTTCAGACACTCACCCCCAGTCACGGATCTGGGTTGAATCCATCATCATTCTTTAGCTCACTTTGCCACCTCAGCTCAGACCCAGCTATATGCAAATCAGTCTTGACCCTATGCCTCATGGGAACAATCCAGCCCGAACTGCCAAGTCAGGTCTTCCCTGAACCGGAAACAAGCATCCTGGGACCGGTTTCTGGGTAACACCCTTCATCAGCCAGGCTAGCTTGAATCCAGTGGCAAAGTGAGCAAGGGACCCACGTCTGGGCATACCCTGCCAACTTAGGGCGAACAAAGCAAACACAAGGAGATGATGGATGGTGCGCTGAAACTTTTCAGACACTTACAGTGTCAGGCTTGCATTGCTGCTCTCCGAGTTGTGCAAAATGTTGAACCATTGATGATCTGCTTCTTGACTTCCTGCTGCATGCTTTTCGGTGTTGCATGTTTATATGGCTGTATAAATGGTTGTATGTAATAAAGTTGACTTTTAAAATGGCAACTACATTAAAGTTAAGTTGAAATTGTAGAGGTAATAATGTTATGTCCTTGATTAATACCGATGACAATTACAAAAAAGTTGAAATTAAAAGGCAATTTTTATTACATGCATTCTTTAGTTTATCATAATTGCATCCTAATAGCCCATTGGTATCTGTAAACACTTACCATCCCTTAACCTTAAAAACTACCTCTTTATGCTACCCTTTCATGTTCTCTAAAAAACCCTTACTGCTCCTAAACATTATACTTCCCTGAACCCTAAAAGCCCCCTAAATACCCAATAACGCTACCATTCCCTGAACCTTAGCAACCCCTTACTAACCCTTATTGCTACCCTTCCCTGAACTGTAAAAACCCTTTACTACACCTTAAAACTACCCTTCCATGAGCACTGAAACCCCTTACTACCACTTAATTCTACCCTTCCCTGAACCTAAAAACCCCTTAGTACCACTTAATGCTACCCACCCTGAACCCCAAAACCCATTATTGCCCTTTAATGCTTCATTGAGCCCTAAAAACCCCATACTAGGCTTTAACAATACCCATCCATCAGCCTAAAAATGCCTTATTAGCCAGACCCATGATCCTAATATTATTGCTCTGGGTCTGCGCCTCTAGATCTTCATTTTCTACAGTAACCGCAGCTATCGTTTTAGCTATGGCCTGTATCCTGGACACGATTCACAGTATCATCCTCTGAATCTGACATTTGATGTGTTTATGCAGCTGTTTGTAAGTTTGTCTAGTCTAGTCATCATGGTGTCTAGTTTGGCATCGATCGTTGTGAGCCCAGCTTTCAAATAAGAAATAATGTTCTTGGTTTTTGCACCACTTGTCAGGTCTGGGGCATCAGCCACATGCAATTCAGTCGAACTATCTCTGACATTTTTTCGCAGCTGAAATGAGAGTTTACTTAGGTCTGTCGCAAAAGGTTTTTCTGGATTTTTAGCGCTGCTGCTTTTAACTTTGCATAACAAGCCAAGTATCTTGTCCTGAGAATAATTTTTTTCTTGCCACATCTGTGCTGAGGGAAAACTCTCATTGTGTTACAGTAGACACAGTGGAATAAGGAGCTAACTCACTCCTTGCTTATTGATGTGATGCAGGTTGGCATGTAGATATACGCAGACAAGGCCAGTAGCTTAGGAGAGGGTTTATTGTAAGTTGAATAGATACATAAATGAACCCACCAGGAGCAGATGTAGTAACATTTTCAGCCCTGGTCTGCCTGGTTTTACCGCCCTCCAGGGAATCCTCATAACCCTGACATTCCATGACATCACTGGGTAACCTAGGAAGCAAGGTCATTTAAGGGTCACCGGAGCTGCAGTTGCGACTCCTAGCTTGCCCCTTGCTACCCCTGGCACTACCTTTGCGACCCTGGCCTTAGAGGTTTATGCAAATGATTATTACATTAATAGTGAATAATAGTTTATTATTCATTATTAGTGTAATAAAAAGTGGAGCAGCAAGATCTGGACCTTCACTGGCATCTTAGATAAGAAAAAAATGGTTTTAATGTATGTTGTGTACATACATGTGGGTGAAAGTGAGTTTGGGTGACAGAGAGTGTATATGTGTGAGTATGTATGTTTTTATATAAGATCATCAGTGTATGTGTGTCAAAATGAGAGAGTAAGTATAAGTCAGTCAGATATAGTGTGAATGAGTGATTCAGGGTGAGAGTGAGTGCAAGATACTAGATGAAAATGAGTGAGTGCAATTGAGTGCTAATGAGTGCATGTAAGTGAATGTAAGTGAACCTGTGTTAATATGCCTGCAAATCTGCTGTTGGGCCTGGCATGCTTCCTGGAGTATAGAAGTACCCTTGGCAAAACTTGCATATGTGATACCCTCAGCAAAATGCAAGTGCTGGCACATTGTAGGTACATTTTGGCACAGGCACACATGAAAAAATGCCAGTGCCGGCCTACTGGAGGAAATTCTTGGCATAGTTGGCCCCTGAGGCACATTTCTGGTGATGGCACATTGAAGGAAATTCTTGACATATGGGAAGATAATTGTGGCACTGTCATGGGGCCATCCATGACAAAATGTGGTCCATGACATATCAGATATAACCTTTGACATAAGGGACATCAATTGTGCAAGATAATCAATATTAGGACAATTCTGTCACTGGCATACTCTATGTAATGTTTGGGCAAAAGGGTCCATCATAGCAAAATGCTGGTCCTACCAATGGAGGTAATTTTTGACATAAAGGGGCACCCATAGTGCATTTTAAAAACATAGGCCCTCTTTATGATGTCGGGTGAAAAACCATTCGACAGATCGTCGGAGGCTTTCCGCCCGACATCATAGGTTTCCGTCCGACCGCTGTATTTTGGCTATATATACCAGCGTAACAGTGCGCCAGTAAGTGAGGAGTGATGGGCAATATCACATCATATGGTAGAACTCTTCACCCTCTATGTTGCACCCAGGGCATGTTGCATGCCCTGTCAGGAACACTGCATTAATCCTCTTGGAGGTGATGTAAACCCTGGGTAAGAAGTCGTATTGTATAAGCTTAAATCTGGCATTCATAGATTTACATTGCACAGACTCGAGGATGGCATCTCCTATGAAGTATTGCGGCAATATTAACTACTTTAACACAAATACCACCTCTTTAGTTTCAGTTCAGTTTATTTTATTTGTTTTGGTACTCTACTGAGGACCACAAATTTTATACGATAAAATTCAGTTACATATACTTTTAGAATTTCATATTAATACAAAGCTAAAAAAGGTTTTAAAAATTTATAAAAGTTATAACAAACTAGTTCATTAGGAGGAAATTTGCATACTGTGATCAAATCCTTTACGGTGGTGATACGGCAGTTAATGTATATAGGATACAGATGTTTTGTCCTAGCTGCCACTACTTTTGGGTTAGGGCATATGAATAAAAGATGTTCTACATCCTGCTACCCTCCGTGGCAGAAGTTACATAATGAAGATCCGTTTGGGTGCCATCTTGATGTTGTGGTTAGCACTGGTAAAATGCCGAGCCTTAACAGGATAATTGATCTCCTTGCTCCGTGCGAGAGATTGAAGTATATGTATTGTTGCACTTGCTTAGGTGCGATTGTTTCCGTGAAGCTTTTATACAGGGTCAATTTCGCACAGTGTGAAAAATCAAGGTCATAACTGAGTCTGGGGGTGAAACATTTTAAAAAGAGTTTCAATTGTGACGGAGTCCACGTGAGCAACAGGTTAACATTAATCTCAGCTAGTTTAAATACAGTGGACATGTTGCTGAAGAATACTTGTTTCGGAGCGTCACAGTCAAAGGTCTCGATTTTAAGTAGTGAACGGAGAGTTCCAGCCTTTGCGTGCAGCAGATTATATGCCCACCTGATGACGTTTGCGATAGCTCTTGAGTAGGAGCTGATGATAGAGAATTCGAGGCGAAGAGCTTGCACCGGGTGGAATGTGATACCTTCAGCATTTTCCTCAGTATCTTCCCTTCTTTTTGGTCCAGGAATGACCACTGTTTTATTGGAATATATTCCAAAGCAAATGATAAAACTGGAGGTATCTTTGTACTGTATACTTTGAGAAGGGATGAAAAATGTCTGTTGCCTGAAGCCACGTATAGTCTTTGAAGGGCTCCGGCATGCACCTCGGATTTCCTAGTCAGGTT
Organism: Triturus cristatus; assembly: GCF_964204655.1. Classification (NCBI taxonomy): domain Eukaryota; kingdom Metazoa; phylum Chordata; class Amphibia; order Caudata; family Salamandridae; genus Triturus; species Triturus cristatus. Next base: position 165,693,490 of record NC_140595.1, on the reverse strand, counting down.
ATTAACCTGTAAATTGTTTTTTAATGTCTTAGTGAAAATCCTTCCCAGGTATGTGTATTCCTCTGTCTCTTCTATTGTTCCAGCGCCGAGTCTCCAACAGAATTTGGTGCTTCTTTTTCTTCCTGAGAAGGAGACTATTTTTGTCTTGGTGAGATTCGGGATTAAGAAGTTTTCCTGACTATATTTGTTCAGAGTGTCTAGAAGTCTTTGCAGGCCAAAGGGCGTAAGATCTAACATTACGATATCGTCTGCATATAAGAGGGCGTGAATATTATGGGCTGCGATCTTTGGAGGCAGACTTGGCGTTTGTTGCAAGTGCTGAGGCAAATCACTAAGATATAGTGAGAATAACAAGGGGGCTAGGAGACACCCCTGCTTAAGACCATTTGCTGTTGGAATTATATTGGTCAGGCCCTTTTCACTCCCCATTTGCACTTGACACCACGTATGCGAATGCAGTGTGATTATAATTTGTAATAATTGTTCAGGGATTCTTAACTTCCTCAGTTTTTTCCAGAGTGATGGTCTGTCTACTCGATCAAATGCGATAGAAAAATCAATGAATGCTGCGTATACCGGTTGGGATTTTCCTACAACGTATTTGTCGAGGATTGTTTGTAGTATCACGATGTTATCGATAACCGAATGGTTAGGCCTGAAGCCGGCCTGATATAAGGGGATTAGATCCTGAAAAAATGCCCAATTTTTAAGTTGGTCCAACACATTGGCGGCGAAGATTTTCCCCGTGGCATCTAGTAATGCTATTTGGCGATAGTTGCCAGCCTGATGTCTTGACCCTTTTTTGAAGATCGGTATTATGATACTCCCCTTCCAGGATTTTGGCACTGATCCTGTTTTAAAGATGAAATTAAAAAGGGGAGAGAGCATCTTACTCCAACCCTTAGGATCTGCCTGCAGGACCTTGATAGGGATTTGGTCTGGGCCGGAGGCTCCTGTGGATCTCGCCTTTCGGATGTGCATTTCTATTGAGAACGGGGAGGCGGTTCCGATCAGAATGTTGTTACCTTCGTTGTTACTCCCGGTATTTACAGCCTCTTCATTACTCGTGTTTGCTCTGCACAAAGCTGTCAGGTAGATTTCCCATTCTTGAGGTGGAACTGGAATGGGGTGCAGGGCCTTTTTTGTTCCGGTTTCCTTTGCGATTAATGACCAGTATGATCGTTGGTTGCGCTGTTTTGCCGCAATTTGTAGATCGACCCAGTTTTTGTCCTGTGTTATTCTTTTTAAGCAACACTTTTCTCGCTTGAGTTGGTTTTTCAGTTTGTTAATTTCTGACTGTCTTGTGATTGAGCGGTCCACATATTGCGCTCTGATAAGTTTGTTTAGACTTTTTGCAGTTACAGAATTTGAGGTTTTATTTTTGTTTTTATTAGTTACTGGTACGACTTGTTGCAATTTGTTTCGAAAAAATTGCTTTAAGTTCTCGATAATGGATTCAAAGTTTATTATTACAACAGCGGAGAATTCTGTAGTTAGAAGATGTTTTGTATCGATTAGGGTAGTTATTTTATCTAACATAGATGAATTCCAGTAGAGCCTCCTTTGGTTTGTTTTTGCCTCCACAGTGCTATGTTTATACATAATTTGACTAGGAGAGCAGGTGCTTATCTTCCATTGCGTATGTAATAGTAGAATTGCGTGGTCACTCTCCTCAGTGAAGTAGATGCTGAGATGTGAGGCGGACTCAAATGTCTCCATACTGCTGATCATATAATCTAGGATTGAGAGGGTACTATTTCCCCGTCTGGTATGCGATGCTGGAATGTCACCTTCCACGTTCCCATTCAAAATAATTCCATTTAGTATTGGAAGTGACGCTAATAGCATTTTCCCCCTTTTATCAGCCCTGCTTCTAGTCAGGAATGTCGGCGCCGGTAATTTTAGAGCTTCATCTTTGTACCAGTTTGCCCAGTTGGAGATTTCGTTGTTTGATATTTTTCCGTTGAGATCACCCATTATCAGGAATGGCGGGTAAGATTGAGCTTCGATTATTTGTTGAATGGTTTCAAAGGTTTCCTCAAATTGGACATCGTTCTTTGGTCCGGGGGGACATATACGTTGAAGAGTAATAAACCTTTTTGGGGGTCTGAGGAGTGAATCTCCAACCTGATTTTTATACACTGGAATTGCTTAGAATTGGTGTCAACGATCTCTTGAGCCCAGAGATACTCTTCCCTTAGTAGGATAGCTATCCCTCCCTTAGCGTGTCCCCGTTTAGCTTCCTGCGCAGGGGTATCATAAACGGAATATCCGTCCTGGTGAAAAGTTTTTATGGACCAAGTTTCCTGTAATGCCAGTATGTCCGGTCGATTTTTTGTGACTTCCGTCATTTTTTCTGTGGTTTTCCCTGCCATATTCCAGGATATTATCGAAAGGCCGTTGCTAAACGGGTTGAGTCGGGTACTTCGCATTTTTCCTACCGTTAAGTGACTCTGAAATCCATGACCATGACTGGAACGATTTTGCTGCTTCCTTTGCTTCTGCATCATGGCTCCAAACTTCTCTTTCTCCGTTCTTTACTGAGATCCTTAGATTTTGGTCTGAATTTGGGTTTGTTTCTGAGTCTTCAAGGCTGTAGGTAGTTTTGTATTGAATTTGGGGGCTTTCCCATAAGGGTCCTTTGGACAATTTTTTCGGGTGGTTGACTGTGGTTTCCTGTGTAGGGACCAGATCATAGCCACATTTTTGTAAGGTCTCTTGTTCTCTTAGGATGATCCCTGGTAACACCGGTGACCGAAATGCTACCACCGCTATTTTGGTGTTTTCTTTGTCTGGGAATATTACTAAGTCGATCTCGTTTCTTGTTAAGGTTTGTAACGGAGTTATGCGTTGAAGAAGGTTGACTATTCTGCCTCGATTTAGTGGAATGCTGTCTGTAGGAAAAAGCTCTGTTATTTGTAAAAGTTTTGATGATGTTTCTTCCCCTAAAGGGGCTTTTTTGTCGTGATCAACTGGCCCTTTGAAGCGCTCCCTTGACCCTGTAGTTGTTAGATTGAGGTGAAATTCTTCAGCTCTTGGATTTAAAGTGATATATTGTCGATGAATTTTATTTTCTGTGTTTTCCGCCGCGTTTCGGTGTGTTCCCTTTTTGGGAGTCGGTGTTTTTGTGCTTTCTTCGTGCTCGTACTGGGATGCGGGGGGAGTTATTGCTTTCTGGAATTTGAGTCTACGCGCTTTCTTCTTTTTGATTCTACGTTGCGTTTTTCCTCTTTTTTTCCTAGCTCCTTCTTGGTTCTTCTTGATTTCTTGTGTGCCTCCCGCTTGTTCACCGTCGAGGATGATGTTTGCCTTCTTGGTCGTTCACCGAACCGGATGTTGATGATTTATTTTTAGTGTTTGTGAAAATAGGATATAGGTTGTGGGCGTCAGTTGTATCTTCTCTGAAGAGTTTCTTTAGGGAATATATAGTTGGTTCCTGGTGATTATTCTGGTTTCCCTTATTTGGTCTTCCTTTCGTTTGAGTACCTTTCGTTTGAGTACCGGTATCGTTTTTTCCCTGGACTTGCAGCATGTTGGTAATATTATTATTATTACCTGTTGCCTCTTGAGAGTTTACTGGCTTTTCTTGTGTTTTTGTTGACTCGGAGTGATCTTTTTTTCTTTTTTCTTCTACTAGGAATTTTAGTATTCCTATTTGAGCGTCAAGGGTTTGTTCTGAATTCTCCAGAATATGGCCTAAGAGTGAGAGGACTGATTCTAAAATTTCTTGCAAGATAAAGAGTGATTTGGACACAGGAGTGTTGTGGTTGGTTATGCTGGAGGATTTAAACATGTAAAGGTCTGGTGAGTATTCGAGTTCAACTACTCGGTCCGGAGATTTTTGTAGTGTACTAGTAAATATCTCCTCTGGCCTTATTTGCGGCTCGAGCTTCTTATCGTCCTCCTTGACAATTATTTCTGGGCATAAGTTGTTACAATCAGTACTGCGTTGGATGTTTAATAGACTCGGAGTAATTAGACCAGATAAGTCTGATTCCAGAGGGGAGTCCTCTATAACAGAAGGGCTAGAATTTTGTTCTGGGTCAAATTCAGGATTTGTTAGGTTTTGTTCACTTGATTGGTCGTATAATACCCCCGATATGTCTTTACCACCCTCCTTAAATTCGGGTTTAGTTCCTTTATTTTGCAGTTGACTTTCTGTTTGATCTTTGGTGGTAAGTGTGGAAAAATAATTAGTTATTGCGGCAGTCCTTGTTATCCGTCCACTTTTCACCGCTTTATTGGAGGACTTCCTGATTGCCTTTTCAGTTCCCATTCGTTTCATAGAAATGGTTCGTGACCTCAGTTTCTTAAAAGCCATATCCTTATCCTGGGGCGGTAGATTATTCCGCCTTCCCGGGGGGGTAGTTATTTTGGGCTTCCCCACGTGTTATGAGGCGAAGTGCGGGCTGTGAGGAGGCGTCAAAATCCCTCTTGGTGCAAGACAAATTGTTGGATGGACTCTCTTTCGAGGGCGCAGGGCGTTTGGGGGGGGCACTGGGGAGGGGAATGGCAGCGCTGACCGCTCAAATCACCACCACCCCCTTCCCCGAAACCCAGGCACCCCTCTCACCGTCCCACTGCCGGAGGCCTCCACTCGAGCTGACCGCCTCCTTCCTCTGAGTCCACCAGTTCCCGGGGCTCCTCTCCGACGCCTCTAGCCACTCCGGTGCTGGGGCTCCGTTGGCGTCTCTGATCCTCTGCTCACACTCTAGTCCGCCTCAGACTGTTCCCTGATCTCCTCTGCTCCGCTGGTCGACGGCGGGCCTTTAGCTGGTCAGGCCGTATTCGCCGCTGCGGCCGCCGCCATTCTGCGTTTCACTCTGTTGAGACCCGAGTGCTCGGTCTCGCCTTAGGGGTTATCGGCAAATTGGTGGTTATTTTCTTCGCTTGGGCTGCCGGCTGCGCTTCAAATCGCGCTGCGGGAGCCCAGCGGGTGGCGGGCGGGCGGGGTTGCTTTCGGGCGCGGAATTGCCTACTAGCTTCCTGGTCCGCTCCGCTCCGCTCCTGCTCCTGCTCCGCTCCTCAACTTCCGGGTCCTCGCTTTCTAGAAACCAAGTCTTTCTCAACAACCTCTCCTCCACTCCTGTGCAAGATCCTGTAAGATCCTGTAAAGCGCCACAAAACAGTGTAACAGTGTGACAGTGTGTGGTAAACACACTGCACACCGTGTGCCACACACGATACACCGGCCCCCTCGGCGTTCCTGGTACCTTGTGCCTTGTACCTGCTATCGGAGTGCTGCAGACCTCTATGCCGCCTGCTGGCTCCCTTACTTCCTTGCTAGCTCCTCACTGTTTGCAGTTAGATTTTCGCTGGCTCCTCGCTGTTCGCATTTCTGGTGCTCTGCTCGCGGTTCCGCAGCTCCGCGGCTCCTCGCGCTGCCCACCTCTCAGGGACTCGCAGCTTCGCAACTCCGGCAGATCAAAGTGGGCTCACATGTTTGGCTGGTTGCGGCTGGTTGCAGTTCATAGTGGGACCGCAGGACCTATTCAGCTCCGATGGCAGGGACACACCTCCCGGGCTTACTGCACTGCACAGACTTGCTGCCCAGTCAGGTCGATAGGTTAATTTGCCCCGCGCCAGTAGGCTTCGACCTCGGACTTTGGATCGCGGCTGCCGTTCACAACCGCAGCTCTCGGCGTCTGCTGCTACTCCACTCTGCGCTGCTCTCGCCTGTTCTCGCGATACCTCGGGGACAAAGCGTGTCTATCACCTGTGACATGACTAATTTCATTACAATTTCATCACCAGCTGTACAACTTCTGATGCAAGTGTACCTGAAGCTGTAAGCAGTAATTTAGTGTGCATATATCCTTTAATTAATAAATGTCTTAATTTATGGACAAAAATACATTCTGCTGAGGAATTACTGGCAGCACAGCCAAATCTGCATTGATTTTAACTGACAACTAAGATCAGAGAAGTTGGTTTTTTTAAGGGCAAACAGCACAGTATCCTCTGTAGATGAGCATGATGCAACATCCACCAGTCCAACACCTTTCAGAACATATCCAACATGGAATAGTGTGCTCTTGGGTAATCACTGCAACCCACTAATGATCTGTGTAACAGTGTGAGGTGTCTTAAGGACACATTCATAATCAGCAGCAAATTATAATTCCCCTGCTGGTCTCAAGGTTTTCTAAATTATGCCCCAGAGAAGAACGTTGCAGGTTGCAGAACTCTATGAAACTAAAAGCCAAAGAAGAGGGAAGAAGAAAATTCCAAACCTTCTACACAATCCTTGTATTTAAAAATAGTTTCAGTGCACTTTTGAGTTATAAAATGATCATTCTTATTGACACAATGCACTCCCTTTCTTTTTATGACCTCTAAACATTATACTCTAAGTAACCGTCTTGGACTGGCCTCTTATCAGAAACTTCTGTTTTGTAAAAATTACTCTTAGAAAAAATTCTCCACTTCCTCTGTCAAACAAATATATACTGAGTCGTCATCCATCGACCTAACTGAGCCATCTAGAGATTCATCTATATACTTTTCTCAGTAAGTATTATCTCCTCATCCATCTTCCTCACCCCAGTCCTTACACATTGGTGTTTGCTTCTCCTGACAGACAGATGTTACCTTTCCTAACTATAGTTTTTTATTTCTCTTTTTGTTCTTTTGAAAAAAATGCTGATACCTGAATATTGCATCCGATCATTAGATCAGGCTGCTCTGGGACCAGCATAAAATGCTTCTCATCCCAGCACTTTCCGTTTTTCTTTGTGTCTCCCAGATCCAGAAGTTTGCCTTTCATTGCTAAATAAAAGTAATCCATGTGTTATTGTTTCCATGCCATTTGAACATGTTGTCAATGTACAGGGTAGCTGTGTTCTAGGCAGCGCAGGGTACATATCTATCAAGGTGCATTCTGTAAGGGATCTGCTAAGTAGATCCCGCTGTTTCTCCCTTTAATATTAGCTACCTCATTCTTACTTTGTGTTTGGGGGTTTGTGGCAAGTCCTAGTAGGGATCTATTTTGCTCAGGAAAGCTGCCGCTTCACTTCTTTCAAGTCAAAGGAGCAATGTTTCTAATGGCTGTAGAAGTCTCCATTTGCTGATTTTTAGCCAGTTGTGGTCACGCAGGACTAGTGCGGCCTTTTTACTAGGTACCTACACGAGGCAGATGTACTTGGGAAGCATGTATTGGATTGGCTTTCTAGTCATATGAACTCATATCTGAGGCTGCCATGAGAAGAAAAAGCACAGTTACAAAAGAAAGCTTTGGAATGAGGCTTCTGACTTTTCAACTTTTGAACACTAGACTGCCAGACTTCCTAATAATCCTCAGACTCTTCCATCCATGAGATATTGCAGCAATAAATTGAACAAAGGGTGATTGCTGTTTTCGCATTCAGTGGAGGACCCCTTCCTTCCAAAGATTTTAGAGTTCCTGAGGTCAATGACTTATCCTGAAACAGGAAAGGGTGTTATGTTCAGTGGCAGATTTGTATAAAGTTCTAAAACACGGGTGCAGTATCCTGTCATTTCCTGGCCCTAGCACTCTATAGAAGATTTATTTCTCCCTTTTAATTGACAGATTCTTGAGAGTGTCCTTCTACATTTGACAGTCCACAACGTTTTATGTATAGTATGGAGAGACGTTGTACCTCCGGTATTCTCTATATTCCTCTCAAGCTGGTACCCCATGAGGGTTTTGTAGAGAGGCTTCCTTTTGTGATTAAAGGAAGCTTGATAATGGCTGACTTGCCATCTGTTCAGAAGATGCTTCCACACCTGACTCTGTAGACAAAAAGGTGTGTCCAACAAGGAAGAGAGCTTACTCAGCTTTCAATTTTGCGTTGAGGACAAATGCTTTTGTCAGCTACATTGTTTAATCATTTCTCAGGTATTTTAAGTCCTTTCTGTTGAAATTCAAGCTGGAAGCGATCGCATGACTAGACTTTCAGTGATGGTGCAGCAGATACACTTTTTATTTGACATATGTTTTGACTGCCATTTGGATGAGATTTTAGAGAGCAGAGAGGTGCCAACAATCTCACCTTTTCATTGTCCTTTCTCAGGTTCTACACTCTAAAGGGATCAAAGCCTGCAGCGTCTCTAACACGTCCTGGTACCAGTACAGGCATTCCTCCAGTCGCACCAAAATCAAGACTCTCAGCCACGGCCTCCTAGAGAACAGCTAACAATTCAGGATCAAACTTTAGACTTTCTCAAAGTGTGGAATAACACAATATCAGATTCTTGGGTCTTAGAAATAACATAAAACGGGTATCTAACAATGCTTTAGGAAGATCCGGTAAAGTGTTTCCACTCCACTTCATTCTACTGATGCTCTCCTTGGCCTGTGGCACTTTTCCAGAAAATCAAGAAGTTGAGGGGAAAGGCTTAAATAATTCCAGTGGAAAAAAAAACATTCAGGAGCTTATCATTCCATAGTAGACCTCAGAGGAAAAAAACAATCAAACTGTATATCCTGTTATAGATAATTATATTGCAGTCAATCTGTTTTGATATCCCTTAGAAACTACCTAGGATTTCTGGATGATATGGATGCTTATCTTTACAACAAAATGGTGAGATTCTCAAATGTATTTACAAAGACGCTAGCCCCTTTTGTATGTCTCAGGTCTTATCAAGATTCCTGGTTAATCTGTTCTTCAAATGGTGTAAAAGGATCCACAGTTTTACAGATTTATTCCGAACCTCACCAAATCCGTGTTAAGTACTTCTCAGTCCCTACAATACACATTAGCCCTTTTTCATACAGACATGGGACAGGTGTTTTCAGTACTGTGGGAAGAGAGAAGTTAATAACTTGTCTTTCATCTCTATTGGAACTGTATGAGGTGTCATCCAGAGAATGGTTGTGAGTACAGGTGGACATGGCACCTTGACTTCTTGTAATACCTTAGAGTCACCTTCATCTTCAACTTTATTTTCTTCACCCACTGTGTCACTGGACCCCATGGTCAGCGGACTACAAGTTTAAAATGTCAGTGACTCTAGAAACCAGACGAGCTCTCCAGTGGTGGCTCAATCCTCTCAATTTAGGAAGGGAAATTGATCCAAAGGATATTTATGATGGAGGCCAGCAGATTTGAGGGGAGCACTAATAGAGAACTTGCCAGTTTTTGTGTCTGTTGTCCCTATCAGACTACAACCAGTCTTCCAATTGGAGAGTGGTGGCAGAAATCTTGATCGTACTCTCAGCCTTCTCTCCTCAGCTTCGGGCTCCTGCAGGACAAGTCAGAATGAACAATTGGGTGGCCCATCCATACGTAAGTCAAAGGGGATGGGACAGAGTTACCACTTTAGTAGCTCTGATCCTGGAGATTGGTCTGTGGGCTAAACAAGACCCCTCCTCTTTCTAGCTGCAGCTTACATTGCGGTGATGGATAATGAGCATTTCATTTGAGTTGCATGTTCTCATCCTCTTTCTCCCAGTGTCTTAGCTTTAATTTGTTTCCATAAATCATGGACAGATGCGGTCTTCTCCAAGCAAGTCTCTTTGTTACAAAAAATCATTTTCTTCTTTCTCACTTATTCTCTTTTCTTTCCACTGCTAAAGCGTGCAAGGTGTATGCATGCAAACTGGTTAGGCCAAGGGGACTACTGAATGCATTTCCTCCCTTCCCCTGCCTCTGAAAGAGCCTTCAAAATATTCAGGAGGCGCAGGGGAAGTTCTCTTAGTAGCTTCCTGTTGGCCCTGAAGATTCTGGTTCACCAAATTCTAGGCTATGTCAATTCTACCTCCTTTGAGATTCACAACAAATCCCTCCCCCATGAAATCCTCACTTCTTCTAGATTGCTCCTTCCAATGCATGAGGTTCATGGTCTGGAGCTTTCAAGGTTATATCTTCGTAATGAGGGATGTTCTTAGGATTTTCCCTTATATTATATAGTATATTATATTTGGGAGTTGAGGCCATCCAGTACTCTTGACGTATTCCAACGGTATTGGGCACAGTTTATTTCCTGGTGTCCTTTATTGGTCTTTAGGCCCCTTCCACAATCCTTCAGAGATTCTAAATGTTGTTAGGAATTACTTCTTTTTTATTTCTTGCTAGGTGTAGCAGTTCTAACATTGAGAATCCAATAGGCTACAAGCAATGCCTTTAGAGGCTCTGGTTTGGGTTCAGCTTTTTTCTAGTCTCCTACCTTTTAAAAAAGCTCTTTCCCAAAAGGTCCATAATTTGTACCTCAGTTCCTCCATGGTATCTGCTCTTAGCCCCAATAGAGATTACAGAAAGTCCTCTTTGAACCCTTATTGTCCTGTCCCCCTCAATATTTGACAATTATGGTAATTTTCATATTGGCTGTATGCTCAGGTCATGTCACAAATCTAGGTGCCCTGATTTACAGAAAACATTGTATTATGTCTCATGTTGAATAACCACTTTTTAAAGCTTCACAGTGACCAAAATTGCCATTTTCAAAGACTTTTCCTCTTGCTCAGAAGCTTGTCTATTGCCCAATTTTGAGCATGAAAATGACTTTAAACAAACTTATTTTAGTTCCAAAAGTGATAATTCATAACCAACAGTTATTTACAGTTAAAAGATTAAACATTAAAATAAGAATCATTAATGACCATTTAGAGAAAGATCCTAAGTTCCGGGATCATCATTTTTCATCCGAAAATTGACTTTTTAGACTGCACAAAAAATTATTCAAAATGCCAATTGTATTGCGCCTCATGTTGAATAAACACGTTTTTAGGCTTCACAGTGACCAAAACTGCAATTTTTATAGGCTTTTCCTCCTATTCAGAAACTTGTTCTTTGCCAATTTCGAGCATGAAACTGACTCTAAACACACACATTTTAGTTCCAAAAGTGATAATTTACATCCAACAGTAATTTAAAGTCAAAAGATTGACCATTTAAAATATCATTATTACTGACCATTTAGAGAAAGATTCTAGGGTCCCAGGTCATAGTTGTATTCACCAGAAAATGATTTTTTTGGACTGTACACATTATTTTTTAAATGGCAATTGCAGGGCACCTTATGTTGAACAACCACTTTTTAAGGTTTTACAGTGATCAAAATTGCCATTTTTATAGAGTTTTCCTCCTCCTAAGAACCTTGATTTTGTCCAATTTCGAGAATGAAAATGACTCTAAACACACTTATTTTAGGTCAAAAAGTGATGATTCACATCTGACAATCATTTATAGTCAAAAGATTAAACATTGAAAAATAACATTTTTGACCATTCGGAGAAAGTTCCACAGGTCCGGGGTCATCATTTTTCATCAGAAATTGGATTTTAGGACTGTTCAAAAAAATGATTCAAAATATCAATTGTATCCTACCTCATGTTGAATAACCACTTTTTAAGGCCTGCCAGTGACCAAAAGTGACAATTTTATAGACTTTAACTCCTCCTCAGAACCTTGATTTTGTCCAATTTCGAGAATGAAAATGACTCTAAACACACTTATTTTAGGTCAAAAAGTGATAATTCATATCCAGCAGTAATTTACAGTAAAAAGATTAAACATTCAAAAAATCATCATTACTGACCATATGGAGAAAGATCCTAAGGTCCGGGGTCATCGTTTTTCACCAGAAAATTAATTTTTGGGACTGTACAAACAATAATTTAAAATGTCAATTGCACAGCGCTTACTTTTTAGTGCCTCACAGTGACCAAAATTGCCATTTTTATAGACTTTTCCTCCCATTCAGAGGCAATTAATTTGCCCAATTTCAATCATGAAAAATGACCCTAAACACACCTATTTTGGCTCCAAAAGTGATCATTTACATCTAAATGTCATTTAACGTCAAAAGATTAAACATTCAAAAAGAGCACCATTACTGACTATTTGGAGAAAGATCCTAAGGACCGGGGTCATCGGTTTTCATCTGAAAATAGATATTTTGAACTGTGAAAAAAATTCAATTGCATCACGCCTCATGTTGAATAACGTCCTTTTAAGGCTTCACAGTGAGCAAAATTGCAATTTTTCTATACTTTTCCTTTACTCAGAAACTTGTATTTTGACCAATTTCGAGCATGAAAATGACTATAAACACGAGGGACGCGAGACAGCAGTGCCGTGAGGGGAACGGCTTAATAGGATCCTGCAACTCCACCGTACCACAGCCCCCAGCAGCCCGAGGGGCCGCCCGTGACGCCTCAGCTTTCACGCCCGGAGGCGCTTTAAAGCTTGACCAGTCTCAAGAAGTGCGGTACGCGCGCGGGCGTGCCCGCGCCGCACCCGGGCAAAGCCCAGGCCAAGGGCGGGCCTGTCTGCGCCCGTCCACGGCAGGGAGAGGCTGGGCAACATCCCTTGGTTCCTGATAACAGACGCATAACGAACATAAAAGTAAGGAGCGGGGGCGAAAAGCCTGTAAGCTGTAACATTGTCTGATGACACTAGTGTGGTGAAATGGGAAGAAAAAAAGCTACCCCGGCGCCGAAATGCTCTGATTCTACATTAGATGGCTTCTTGCAAAAAGCCGTGGGGGCGCTAAACAAAGAGATTGAACTAGCGGAGCGTAGATTATCGCTGGCCCCACCATCTGTTGTTGATTATGTTAACATGCACCCTGCCCAGGTTGTCACCCTAGCAACTACAGAGGACCCCAAACGAACAGTAAATGTTGACTCCCCTATTGGGAATAACGAAGTTCCAATTGTTCTCTCACCCACCGTCATCATCCTGAGCCAGGGCCCCCTGGGTGATGAGCCTAAACACTTGGATACTGTAATACCTTCCATAAAGGGAGATCAAAACCGTGTTTTCGTTTTTGCCTACTGTCCCACTTGCCCCTTGTTTTCATTTTTGTGCCCGCTGTGCCTGTCTCTCCCCCCCTGCCTCCTCTTGCCTTCTGTGCCACTTTTTCCCACCGCTCGCGTCCCACGCGTCCCCGCCCCCTCGCTTCCCATTGGCCGCCCCGCTCCCGCCTCCCAGCTGCTCCACCCTCCCTCTCCCCTTCATATGGAGGCCGCGCAGATGGCGCACCGAAGGCGCGCCAAATGCAAGCCTGTCTGCGCCCGTCTGCGCCTGGACCGCGCCCAGCGCCAGGACCCCTGGCCCTCGACGATACCAGCGCACCCAACTGAGTTACGACGCTGCCACCCTCCACGCACTCAACACCGGCCGGACCCCCGCCTGCCACCGAGCCACCCCGAAACGCACCCACGGACCCTTCACCTGCCAAGCCTGCAAATTCACCTGCCTCCGGACCGGCACCACACCCGCCAGACCAGGCACCAACAACAACCACCTCAAGTGCATTCTGCTCAACACCCGCTCCGTCCACAAGCACGCCGTCGAACTCTGTAACCTCCTCGACACAACAGCGCCGGACGTCGCCTTCCTCACAGAAACCTGGATGAACGCCTCCTCAGCCCCCGACATCGCCATAGCCATCCCGGATGGCTACAAGATCACCCGGAGGGACCGCGTCAACCAAACCGGAGGAGGCATCGCCATTGTCTACAGAAACACCATCTGCATCACGACCAACGCCGATGACACCCTCACCGCCACTGAGCACCTTCACTTCCAGATACACACCGACCCCAAAACCACACTCAGAGGTACTCTCATCTACAGACCCCCGGGATCACGCACACAATTCAGCGAAGCCATCGCAGACTTCATCAGCCCGCTTGCCCTCACCTCCTCAGACTACATCCTCCTAGGGGACCTCAACTTCCACCTGGAAAACAACAATGACAACAACACCACCACCCTGATACACAACCTCGCCAACCTCGGAATCAAGCAACTAGTGAAAACCCCCACCCACTACGCCGGCCACACGCTTGACCCGTCTTCTCCTCCAGCAACCACATCTCCTTCAGCCACTCCACCAGACCACACTGGACAGATCACAGCTGCGTTCACTTCAACTTCAGGAAAACCACGACCCACCACCACCCGCAACAGGCTCCCCGAAGATGCTGGAGCAAGATCACCACCGACCAGCTCACCACTTCCCTCAGCCAAAATCCTCCTGCCAACACTACGGACTCCAACGAAGCAGCCCGTAACCTCACACAGTGGCTCACCAACTGCGCCGATGCCCTTGCACCACTGAAGAATCCTGCCAGCAAGAAAACCTCGTGGTTCACCAATGACCTCAAAGACTCCAAGAAATCCTGCCGTACCCTCGAGAAAGCCTGGCGCCACGACCAGTCAACAGAAAACATGACAGCCCTCAAGAACGCCATCCGCAAACACCACCAGCTGATCCGCACCACCAAAAGGACAGCATTCAGAGAACGACTAGACAACAACACCCACAAGAGCAAGGAACTCTTCAGCATTGTTAAAGAGCTCTCCAACCCCAGCGCCAGCAACAACGACATCATGCCCTCGCAAGACCTCTGCAACGCACTCGCCTCGTTCTTCCACCGCAAGATCGCCGACATACACAACAGCTTCGGTGCCCAGACCACGCACCCAACCACCGAACCAACGCCCTCCACCACCACCCTCTGTGACTGGACCCCCGCGAGCAATGAAGATACCACCCACGTGATGAACACCATCCACTCCCGCTCCCCAGCCGACCCCTGTCCACACCACATCTTTAACAAAGCCGACTCCATCATCGCACCCCAACTCCGGAACATCACTAACAATTCCTTTGCATCTGCCACCTTTCCGGAGAGCTGGAAGCATGCGGAGATCAGCGCCCTCCTAAAGAAACCCACCGCGGACCCCACGGACCTCAAGAACTTCCGCCCCATCTCGCTCCTCCCTTTCCCCGCTAAAGTCATCAAGAAAACCGTCAACAAGCAGCTAACCGCCTTCTTCGAGACAAACAGCTCCCTCGACCCATCACAGTCCGGATTCCGAGCAAACCACAGCACCGAGACCGCCCTCATCGCAGCCACTGCCGACATCAGGTCCCTGCTCGACAACGGGGAAACTGCTGCCCTCATCCTCCTCGACCTATCGGCCGCATTCGACACAGTCTGCCACTGCACCCTAACAAACTGCCTCCACCACGCCGGGATCCAAGGAATGGCCCTGGAATGGATCACCTCCTTCCTCTCCGACAGAACTCAGAGAGTCCGCCTACCTCCCTTCCGCTCAGCGGCCACCAAGATCATCTGCGGCGTACCCCAAGGCTCCTCGCTCAGCCCCACCCTCTTCAACGTTTACATGAGCCCCCTCGCAGCCATCGCACGCCAACACAACCTAAACATCATTTCCTACGCTGACGACACCCAGCTGATCCTCTCCCTCACCAACGACCCCACCACCGCCAGGGCCAGCCTCCAGGACGGAATGAAAGACGTCGCGGAATGGATGAAGCTCAGCCGTCTGAAATTGAACTCAGACAAGATGGAAGTCCTCATCCTCGGACCATCCCCCTCCGCCTGGGACGACTCCTGGTGGCCCCCTGCTCTGGGCACCGCCCCCAAGCCCACGGACCACACACGCAACCTGGGTTTCATCCTGGACTCCTCCCTCACGATGACCAAGCAAGTCAACGCCGTCTCGTCATCATGTTTCAACACCCTGCGCATGCTCCGAAAGATCTTCCGGTGGATCCCCACCGAAACCAGAAAGACGGTCACCCAGGCCCTCGTCACCAGCCAACTGGACTACGGGAACGCCCTCTTCGCTGGAACCACAGCCACACTACAGAAAAGACTCCAGTGCATACAGAACACTTCTGCACGACTCATCCTGGACATCCCCCGACACAGCCACATCTCTGCCCACCTGAGAGACCTGCACTGGCTCCCCGTCAGCAAAAGGATCACGTTCAGGCTCCTCACCCATGCTCACAAGGCTCTCCATGACATGGGCCCCATATACCTCAACAGCCGCCTCACATTCTACAAACCCACCCGACAGCTCCGATCCACCAGCCTCGCCTTCGCCACCATCCCATGGATTCGCAGAACCACCACCGGAGAAAGATCCTTCTCCTACCTGGCTGCCAAGACGTGTAACTCCCTCCCCACCCACCTCCGACTGACCCAGGACCATCTCTCCTTCAGGAAGCAACTCAAGACCTGGCTCTTCGAGCAGTAGCAGCACCCCCACCCCCTCCCAGCGCCTTGAGACCCTTGCGGGTGAGTAGCGCGCGCTATAAATGTTTGATTGGGGGTAAAAGGAAGCGCATTGACCCAACTGGACCTGAACAGCGAACTTTGGGACAGTTGCCCAGGAAGAAGCGGACAAAGCAAAATCACCCAGGCCCTGTGGGAAAAAGCAGAGGGGGAGGGGTAGGGCCGGAAAAGACAAAATCCCCGCTTGATGTAGATATGGTGGCAGCCCAACTTGGGAAAATAATGGTGGATTCTTTAGAGCCTATTTTACTTCGTTTAGGCCGTGTTGAGGATCAACTGAGCCAATTGCTTGCACCACCAGGGTGTCTGGGGGCAATAGGGTGTTTGGCTAAGCAAGTTAGACGAGAGGTAGGATGCCCAATGGGCAATTGCCCGACAGATAAAGGTGAAAATGTTATTTTCAATGCTACTTCAAATAGTAATGTGAGTGAGAGATTAGTTAAAGATATAGTCACAATCCCAAGAGTAGAACCTAACATATCACGTAACTATCATGATAATGCTAGCCACACAGACTCCCAAACGGGTTGGCAAATTCAAGCAGGTGGGCTGGGTGGCACAGGGTGGAGGTCCAGTAATGCTCAAGGGGACCCTAATGCCCTGAGCACTTAAAGGGACCCTTGTGGGAGCAAAGGGTCCAACCAGGTGTCCAGTAGGGGCCCAGATCAAACCAGCCAGGATGGAAATACGGTCTTAGACCTTCCTCTAGAATGTACTCCGTACACGTTGATTCTGACGAGGGTCCCAAGTAACCCTGGGCGAAGAACTGTGCTACGCTCTCGTAGTTTGCGCAACTACGCGCTAAGCGAATTGCACGTAGAAAAGTGCAAAAACGCGTAGCAAAGCGGGCATTGTTTCAAAATCAAGTTGCCGATCGCGAGCGTGGAAAATAAACCTCCCTGCAAGATTCTCAACGCGGGGTGGTCAGGTTTCTCATTGCGAGTGGTTGCGTATGCTCGCGACCGCTCGCGATGAAAAACTACCAGTCCGCGTTGAGAAAACTGCCACTCAAGTACAAATCTACTCGAGCGGCAGAAAACGACTGCTTGCACTGTGCAAGATGCCGTCTGCAATGATTGCACAGTGCGGACAAGCATCCGGCACTGTGCAATCAGTGCAAACAGCATTTTACCTACCGCTCTACGCAGCTCGCGTAGCTACACCTAGCTCGCGTAGTGCGAAGTGCACTTCGCGTAGCTACACGTAGCGCTACTACGCAAACTACGCCCAGGGTTAGTCCCAAGCCCTTATTCAGGTCGGCAGGAAACCTGTCAGAGCCTTATAAATAAATCTATCCACTGGTGTACTAGTAACACACAGGCCCATGTAAACTGGGGTAAACACATCATAATGGCAAGACGTGTGAGCTGGTTAGGGAAAACACAAAAAGACATAGAAGGTGACTGCGTAGTTGTGAATTTTAACGATAAGAGATGGGCGGAACTTATTTTACGTCATGCTAGAGATTCCCCCTCACAGCACATAAAAGCCCGCCCCTTGGGTTACTTTTATCCTCCCCAGCGGGGGACTTCACGCCCTGCCAGCGCCCTTTTATATAGAATCCCCCCTCCTCAGCCTGCCTCATGGCTTCACTTTTGATTTTTTTTGCAGAGTTTTATATAGTGCGAACTTGACCCGAATCCAATCAGGTATCAGAGCGCTTTACATAGCACCAGTTACGTTACATTAGGAGTCGCCACATATGTTTTTTTTTTTTGAATGGTGGGATTTTGAGGCGAGGTGTCAATCTAGAGCGGCGGTTCTTTTGTTGAATATATTTGGTGATTTTATTACTGATGAAGAGCGGCCCTGTTACATTGTTGGGTGATACAAAGCAGCTTGAATATGGATCTTCTGGCAACCGGTAACCAATGTAGGGCCTTCAAGGCAGGGGAGCTGTGGGCTTGTGGCTTTATATGTAAGAGTAGTCCGGCAGCAGAGTTCTGAATCCATTGTAGTCTTTTCATAGTTGTTAAAGATGATCTGTGGCAGAGGCCATTGACATTATCGAGTTTGGTCAGAACAAGAGAGATAGTAGCCTGGACCTTCTGTGGAAATCCCAGGTGAGGGAAGATGTGTTGCAGAATTTTTATAGTAATGAAGCTTGACCTTTCTAGTTTGTCCACTTGGACAATCATTGATAACTTGGAGTCCATGGTAATTCCGAGGTTTCTTACTTCCTTTGATACTTTAGGCGGTGTTCCCAGATCGTCAGGCCATGCGGTGAGTGGGTCATAATTTTTCCAATTGCCACATGTGAGCATTTCCGTTTTGGAAGCATTCAATATGAGATGGCTCCATGTCATCCACTGATCCATGGCTCTGAGGCAACTGAAAATGTATGAGTTTCCAATGTCTTTGGGGCTTTCCAGTTGAAGGAGTAATTGTGTCATCCACATAGAATTAACATGTGAGTGAAATTGATTGATCAGTGCCAGTAATTACTTCATGTACTCTATGCCACTTCTCACAATGCCAATCTACTCTACACCACTGCACTCTATGCCAATGCCCTCTACAGCACTTTTTTCTACTGTGCACCACTCTACACAACTGTACTGTATGTCACTCTACTCTATTCTACACCACCGCATTCTATGCCACTGTACTCTATGCCAATCTATTCTTCTCTGCGCCACTGTACTCTACGCCACTCTACTCTTCTTTGCACCACTGTACTCTACGCCACTGCACTCTACTATGCAGCAATCTTGTGTGGCGCTGCATTGTGCACCACTGAATTTGATGTTCTGCATAACTCTACAGCAGTGCACTCTACATCAGTCCACCTTACGCAACTCCACTGTGCACCACTCAACGCAACTCAACTCTATGCTACTCCAATACATGACACTTTATGCCACTCCAGTACATTCCACTCTATGCCACTCCACTCTATGACATTCTAATCTAATCTTCGCCATTTCACTCTACGACATCTCCTGCCCCTCTTCTCTATGCCACTAACTTTCAGCCATGCTGAGCAGTGGCCACGCTGGTGTACAATATGGATAAAACACATTGGCAAAGCCAATAGTTGTTACAATTGCAAGACCTATTGGCTTTGTCTATGCTTGTTTTAGTAGTGTCAGTTACCAAGTATCCTATAGTATATTGTTTGCCATTTCATAATCTGTTTCTGTTTTCCTGCTTTCGTGGAAGAGTTCCCAAGTCTGATGAAGCAGTGTCAGGCTCTCTATTCCGGATGGGTTTTATTAGTACTCTTATTTTTTTCTTTTTCTCTCTTTCTTTCATGGACTCTTGTCCATGCTACTGAATGAATTTTAGGTCAGGTGGCGCCAGTAAGGAACGTGGCATTTGAATATTGGCAGTTGTTGACATTGTATCTGTTGTTTGTAGTTCAGGATACTTCTGACGTTAGATCTAATGCACTGTTTTACATCAGTTAGGTCTCACACAGTGATATAACAATAATGTGACAAGGAGGTCAATTTTTTCAAAGGAAGTGAATTGGCAGATAACCTCCATGTAAAAGAAAATTTTCTAATTGTATTGCCTTTTTATGGTCCTGCAAATACCTGAGGTTCCCTGGTACGGATATCAGGCTGGAATTGAATGTTATAGGTTTACCTGGAAACCCAGGAGTCTTTTTCCCCGAAAGCCCACTAGCAGGTTGTATATTTCACCACCAAGATGAAGTGACACTAGACACACGTTTTTAGATTGCTAATGCTGAATACTGCTAATTCTAGACACGTTCTGATTTTATTTATTTATTAAATGCTAAATTGGACCGCTATATATCTGAGTTTTTTTCCCACCCAAGAATGTTGGCAAAGTTTCCTAAAAATGCCAAGGTCCATAAATGAATCCGATTGATTTGGGTGAAGGGCCTGTTGAGAAATGACAACACATGAGTAGCTCTGAGGCATTGTTCTTGTAGTTGCACATACCGCTGTTTCCCCCCCATTGGATGTTGTTTATAGTGCAGGGTAAGTGTGCGATGCACCAACCCCTGCACGTAAACCTGCCTTGGGGAGCTGAATTGTGTTGCTTCTGTTTACTTAAACTGCTATAGCAACTGTAGATTGAAATGAATCTGACAATAGCAAATGCATGGAAGCCATTATCCTCCTGTGCAGGTATGACAGGGCTACTCTGAGTCTCCTTGTCATGGAGACAGTTCACACATGAAACCAATGCTTTCTCCTCACTGTCAGTACCTTTGGTATGCATAAGTGCAGGTAAGTGAGTAGTTAGATGAATAGTTCAGTCGAACACAATGTCCTTCACACCAGGATCTCCCTGCATGGAATTGCCTGTTACTACTCGGAGCTTCTGCTGCTACTCCATGAACATGGTGCTATTTTGGTACACCTGTTCCCATTGAATCATCTCAGTTTGCTTTGCTTTTTTAATTTCATATCTTCTGGCACTTTGTCAAAGATATGTCCAAGTTTTTCATATACAAGTTTTCCAGAATACAGTATAAAGTGGTTTGATGACTTGTTGCGATCCTTTCAAATTCATGAAAATTAACTTTAAAATCTAACAATTTTCAGTTGTGCAAATACATTTTTGCACTAGTAGACCCTACTCGCAGTGGAGAAAAATTGTATTATCATGTGTTTTCATACACCTTTCCTTTGCATAGTTTTCAAGTTTTGTATACACACTTGTTTTAATACATTTGACACCATGTTTTCTTTGATCAGGGAGTTATCCACTCTAACACAGTAACTACCATAAAATCTTTGGTTGAAACTCTGAGGGGCATATTATCAAGAAACGGCGTTAACATTATCGCCGCTTTAGCGGCAGAAAACTGCCGCTAAAGCGGCGATAATGGGCTTGATAATATCCCCTTGAGAATTCCCATAGAAGCCCATGTTCTGGTGTCAACATGGGCTTCTATTGGAATTCTCACCGACATATTATCAAGCCCATTATTGCCGCTTTAGCAGCAGTTTTCTGCCGATTAAGCGGCGATAATGTTAACGCCGTGCTTGATAATATGCCCCTGAGATTTTTGGTTCAAGCTGTAAGAATGCACAGAGATGGAGTTGTAGCCATAGGTGGTGTACTGAGCGTATTCTACAGTTCATGACCACCTTCTTCTGTATTCTACACTGGCATAACATGGCGGCCACATAAAAGGCGTGTTCCGTTTTTGAAAGATCTGCTAAATCTGAATCAGCCTCAAGCTAGGTGTTTTCGCATCTCTCATTGCCCATTGAATGCCAGAATGCATCATTGTATGAGATATATCTTTGGTTTATGTCCCAGACTAGGCTTCTGCGAGCATTACTAAATAAATGCAAAAGCAGGAAGTCTTTGTGTCTTTTTAGGTATAATAGTAGCACTAGGCTGACGTAGATGAAGCCTTGCTTTCCTTTTCTTCCACTTCATTTTAATGAAATAATCTGATCGTGAGAGTCATTGACCAAGAAAGACAGATGTATATGTAGATCCAAGATCTACAGGTGAGAGAGAACATTTCTAAATAAGAAGTCTCCTTCTACAATTTCGTCTGGGGCTGCAGCCCTTTCACTTGATCCTCTGTAGGTTTTGATCAAGAACATCTTCTGCTTCAATCCAATCACAAATAGAAGAAAACAGAAAAGGTGTGGTTTGACTGACCTGGAGACTGGCATCGTCATTTGATAACACTCTTCCACAGTATGTAACACAGAAGAAAAAACTGTAATTTAGAAGCTTGAAGCAACCCCCATACAAATACTTAAACTGGTCTCTTCAAAGGTACTTAGTATGTGAGAGAACGTGAGTGATTGTTGCCAACCATGGGTGGAAGTGAAGCTCCAAATAAAAGTATAAAGTTGATTTACTGGGGGATTTCAAGCATTTGTGCAGCAATAGCAGACACTAAATGTTAAAAATGTGCTTTGTCCTCAGCCAGACTCATTAGCCTTTCTCCAGTTGATCCCTTAACAGCTTCTTGCTCTGAAAAAAAATGAAACCATTGGTTTCAAATTAGATTTTTGTGTTGTATTTCGTCCCAGAGTTTAAATGTTTGCCAGTTTACATTCTAGGTTAGCGGACACACCCTATACCATCCACAGGGAATGCTTTGCGAGGTCCAGGCAGCTGCCTTGTAGTTAGGTGCCTTTAAATCTTTAATGACGGCTTCATCACCATGAGTCACTAGAAACAGCAAAGTTGCTTCTTCAGTTACTTGTTTCAGATGTTTCCAGACATCCTCTCTTATTCGATGTGAACCTTGTAAGTGTCCTTAGTATAGTTCGGCTGGTAACAAGGACTTTGGTGCAAATAGATGACTGTAACAGAATCTTGATTACAGCTACTGCACTCATTTTACACACATTGGCGTTCAAACGCCCAATCACCCCAGATGTTTCCCCTGTAAAGCCTAGTGAAACACGTGTGGTAGGTAACTGCAATATTGTGAGTCTTTCAGCTCAGAAAGAGGGAACATTTTGCATTATCACTGCTCCTGAGCTCATAATGGACAATTAACATCACCCTTTTTGGATGGTAACACTCATTTTTTGCTCATTTTTACTGTTGGATTTTGGAATCCCCATACTGGGACACTACGGTCTAGTGCCCAGTGTATATGCTCAGACCCCTAAAACTTATAGAGCTTAGCTTACCCCTGATTAGCTTATTTATCTCTCTTCTAAGGCCGCAGTTTATTTATTTATTTATTTATTTTTTTGAAAACCTTTATTGACATTTCAAGCAATTACACATATGGGCCTACAACCCCCGGGGCCGGCCGCTAAACAATCAGAATAACAGAAAGCAGGTCTATCACAGTCAGTACCTCGGGGAGCAAAATCTCGACACTAGCATACTCCCAGTCTCTGAACAGCCCAGATAGGAGACCAGGATAATAAAGGTTTACATTTTATAATAGAAAAGGATGGAAGGATCAGGTGCCAAACAGTTTCCCAGCAGCGAAAAATGGCAGGCAGAACGATGAACGTAAACAATACACAGCAGTCTATCTAAGCAATGGCGCTGAAACAGTAAGTTCAGGATGTGGAGGAATGACACGGCCATTTGCGCCTGCAACCCCCTGCCCCAAGACCCAGGAAACTCCACGGAAATTATGGCACTCCGGAAACAGCAGTGATTAACAACAAAGGAGTACTACCATACTGATCCCAGAAAAAGACAAAGAAGAGTAAGAGAAGAAAAGGAGGCCATAGAAAAATGAGGTGAAAGACTAAAGGATCCCCCCCCCAACCCCCCACCCTGCACCTCTGCAGATGAGTACGGCCCCCCCCCCCCAGCAGTGTGCCTGTCGCCCCGGAACCAGACCCGAAATATAGAAGAACAGAGAAAAGAAGTGGGAAAGGAGCCCCCACCAGACGGGGGGGTAGAGAGAGTATTAATAAACTGGAGGAGGGCCTGCAAAACACGCCCCCGGTTTCTCCCTCCCGCACCACACGGTTTCCCATAAAGCATACAATAAAGAACACAAAATCGACCCTGTCAAAGAGGAGTAAGGAGCATTACGCACTTGGTACACTAACAATTATGCCATGAGAGCACACAACTCCCGAGCCCGCCCGCCTAGTAGGTGACCACCTCGGAAGGGTCGGCATCATCCTTGGCCACTCTTTGCAAACCCACCCATGCATTCCCCTCGTCCCAGTGCCATGTCCAATGTTACCAGGAAGAGAAGTGTCCAATAAAACTCAGGAAGCGACACACACAGGCAGGGTAAAGGGCTCTGAAGATCGACACAGTCAGCTCTAGGGGGGATCGTCTTTCCCGATGCCGAGCCAGGATTTACACTGCACACCAGGCCCAGGAAGGCGGAATCCGCCAGGGCGGGCGACCGTTGCTTGGACGTTGCCTGGGTCGTCGGAGACCGCGCACGGGGCAAGGCCACCCCCCCCCGCTCAGGTCCGAAACCTCCGGAACAGACCAAATCCACAGCCAGCTGATCGCACGTTAATATACTGTCCGGAGAGTCCAGGTGTGCACTATTCACAGGGGCGGCCACGACACTGTCCCCCCGTGCGCGGCGTGAGAAGTCCCAGTGTACCTGGGGATAGGCAGGCGGCAACTGTTCCGACGCTGATGTCACTCCATCGAGCTTGCTCCCCAACACCCAGGCTCCGTGAATCAGGGTGGAGTGAAGGGCACCGAGAGCCTCGAGAAGGTCACTGTACCCCAGTACAGCTCCCGGCGCTCGCTCCGCTATGCTCCTCAGAGTCACACCCTCCCAATCCTGCTGCAACCCAGTGTACAGGATGGTGGACTCTGGCATACCAAAATGGCCGCTGGGTAGGTCCATCCCAGATCGGGACCGGGGCTCAGACACAAGCGCCTCGGGTTCCATGGCACTGGTAACTGGGTTCCGCGGGCAGGCAAGCAATGTGTCCGGTGTGTGGTCACAGGCCACAGTCGTCGCCACCACGGACCAGCGCCCGCGAAAATCCGGGAGCAGCCCGCAAGAATCGGGACAAGTTACGGGCGGCGTCCGGGCAGCTCACCGGCGAAGGCAGAAGCAATCACCGGAGAGTCCTGTAGTTGCCACCTCAGGCACGCACTCGTTCAGCTACGCTTAGTGGTAGGAGCGACCACGGCGAAGCGCAGTCCGACATTCGCACCACTCCGGCAGTCCGACCCCACCCAGTCACCAAAGGCCGTTGTTGTTGCACTGCCGCCCGGCCACGGCGTTCACTCGAGATCCTGGCTCCGGGGCTGCACAGGCCGCAAACTTCAGACGGACATTTCTCCGGCGGTACCGCTGCCAGAAACTTCGGGGTCACACGGCCGGTTGCCGCTCGCGTTCACCAACACGGGTAGATAGCGCAGGCTAAGGATCTCGTGCAGGATATCTGTGCGGGGTGCGGAGGTTCACGGAGCCGGGAGCCTACGCTGCCGTCCCGGTCGCCATCTTGGCTCCTCCAAGGCCGCAGTTTATGATGTAGAAACTAGAACCTGCACCCATGGCATGGAAAGTTAATTGTCCACCTTCCCTATTACTAAAGATGAGCTTTCAAGGGAAAGTAGGCAAACAAAGGGTGCCCTCCACTCACAACTGTCAACAACAAAAGCCCTTGTTGCACATTACACATAAACATCAAACGTTTCAAGGGCACCCCACTTTTTTCTCTGTCAGTGAGAAAGGGTTTGATATCTATTCATTGATCCCCCCCATGTGTATCTTTAAAAAGGTTAACGCAGGTCCAACCTCCCAGGGTGGTGACAAGTGTTCAGATGCAAAAAATGTGATGTGTTTGGGAAGTGCCTCATGAAAGCAACATCCTGGGCGCAGTTGGCAGGCACTCGTAGAGTCGAGGTCACCGCCAACTCTGTTGCAACTCCCGACATCAGTGGCCATTCGTCATCCAGGTATCCGGGTCCCTCCTGAGTGACATAGACTCTGTCCCCTCTGCTTGCAGGTACTCTTCAACTCGAATCCACCTTTGGATTCCACTGTACACTTTCTCCTTCTCCAGCAGCGGCATTTTCCTCAAGTCCTCCATTGGGTTCGACAGCTGTTTCCGACACCATTTCACACCTATGCACACAGCTTCCCTGGTGTAGGTAACGTGGGTACTGGCGTATCCACAGGTGGGGTGGCTCTCCAACCTTCTGTCATCCATGGAGTTTATTCAGAGTCCATTGGGAAGGGTCCTTAATCTTTAAAATTGCAACCGCGACTTACATGTTGATTTGTACGGAGAACGCGGTCGTGTTCCCAAACTGCACACAATCTCCGTGGGGTTCCTAGTCACTCACCTTGGGTATTTCCTTGGGTCCCCGGCACTTCTATGTCCTCTGGACATTGTCTTGACACGAGTCGTGGTTCTTATACCACTTTCTTAGTATATGGTTTGGTCCCCCCTGGGGTCCACTGTGTATTCTGTGCTATTTACGTGTTTTCTAGGCAAAGTATTGTGTGCATAGCGCACATCTCCGGGTAGGAAATATCTGTATGTATTAGTGAGTGTTATATAATGAATACATATTTTTATAAATACATTGTGTGTTTTTTTTCACTTAATCTAAACCTATAAGATTGAATTGTGGTAAAACAAGCTGCTTTACATTCCTTCTGGACTAAGCCTTAAGGCTGCTCTCCACAGCTACAACTTAGAGAGATTTCTAAGGTTGTCTAAGACCTCTTAAATCACCATAAGGGTTACCTGGACTTGTGCAGGGTGTCCACTTACATAAGTGTACAACATATACCAGGCCAGCCTCTCACGTTGGTGGCAGCGGTGGGATTCAAGCCTGCATTGTTTTACCAGATAAATCTTGGTGTTGATTAATTGAAAAACCATTACTAATACTAGGCACATATAAGATGAGCTTAGAATAAGTAAGTTCTACTGAACTTAGGGTTGGGTAAATCAAGGGTCTAGCACACCCTTTCTCCAACTTCAGTGAGTTTAGTTCCCACTAGGTTAGGTAGGTGCAACACCAGACCACACTTAGTATGTCTTCAAAAGGAGAGGCCAGTGGCTCTCTGACTGCTAAATCCAGTGAACTTTCATTCCAAGAACTGAAAGCACTGTGTGCCTCTAGAAAGCTGAAGACAGGGAAAGGAGCCAACACTCAATGCTTCTAGAGGTGTTACTGTTAGATGACCTACAGGAAACTAGTGGGTCAGATGAACAGGAAAGAATGGGTGGGCACGGGACAGAAGATAGGACAGGAGGGGAACCCCTATATGACCTTGAAGCTAACCCTGACCAGGAGGAGCCCAATAACTTCCACCTGGAAACTCAGATCTCCCAAAGGATATTGTAGGTGGCCCAGATGGTGTCCCCTTTCTCCCTCCTGGGAGAGTGCAGAGAAGACCAAGGAGGTCTAGATCCTTCTCAAGAGAATCCAATGCTTCTGGACAGTCAATAGGGACCTCCATTTCTAGTAAGAGGGAAAACTCTTTGGATAGGGAATACCAAATTCTTAAACTTGAGAAAGCAAGACTTAGGCTCAGGCAAGAGCAGTTGGCCCTTGACAAAGACTCCCTAGAAGTCCTGAAAGCTTGGAAGTAATTGGGACTAGAGTCCCATGGTGGCAGCACAGTGTTGTGGTAAATAAAAATAAATATTACCGGACTGAATTTCATGCGGAATCTTAAATTAAAGTAAATAGCTCAAAATAACAAGAGGCAGAATCCGTGGTATAAGAGGTTTTCTAATGGGCTTTATTCCATTCAAAATGGCCGACTCGAGTCGCGGTCCTCAGGTTCCGTCACCACGAGGGTTCAGGAAGTGAAGTACAATAATTCATTAACAGACATGTATTTTTATAATAAGTGCATTACAATGAAACGAATGTAGAAGGCGTAACATTTGATAAGAAAAGTGACAAAACAGTGACATAATCGAAACTAGGCGTAATAGGGAATAAAAGAAACATGATTGGTTAGAATTATCAGACATAGGTGGATCTATAAGATAATACTTGGCATAGATGCGCGCGCGGCAGCATGACGTGTAATTGACGTGCAACTAGGGGGTGAAGGGGACTTGACATTTAGCTCTACATGTGGAGACGAGAAGTCTGGGGTCAAGTCAACCTAATCCCAAATCATATCTAACATCCTATGTTTAAAGAACTATGTTATCCACAAGGAAGAACTCTCGGACAGAATCTATTCTATACTGACTGTGTGCGTGTACAAGCGTCTAAGTGTCTATATGAGATGCGAGGGATAGAAAACTTTCCATGGCAACAGGGCTATGAATCATTTGCAGGAGGACGGAAAGCTGAGTCCTTTGCTTGTGAGCTAAAGGAAATGTTTACCTAAATCACTGGACAGGAATGCATCGGCTGAAGAGTAAAATAGATAATTCGAAGGTGAAATACAACTTCTTGGCAGACAGGCGAAAACTGGCCGAGGCAGTCACCGTTAGCTGCACAGGGAGTAGGACAAAGTTCATGGATACAGATGCGAGCTCAAGCTGAAGCTGTCAAAGACAGAGAGCAGGGAAAGGCTTTGAGGACAGAATCGGGCCTACTTGCCTGAACTGTAAAAATGGAGTAACTTAGCCATATAAAGTCGGTGGCTTTTCATACTTAGGAATCGAATATCCAGCCCATTGATGGCGGATCTGACAGAGAACATGTCGACGGTAGACACACATATGTTTGCGTCTTAGAAACTGGAACTGGAGGGAACATACATGTACTTGTAACATGCATATAGAACCGTTGGGGTCCAAGATAGGGGACATAACTGATCAGGAAAATCCACATTTCCACATTCCCTCCTTGTCCCCTTCTTGCCCTTCACGAGACATCAATCTTCATCATTCCATTGATTTGCTCATGGAGCATCATTTCTTCTTCCTTCCGGTATTCTGAACGAAAACCTTGATGTGGAATACACGATGTGGCACACAGACCACAAATCGCTGGTCCACATTGTAGGCATAAACAACAACTGAAAAGCATAAGAAGGCCAATACCTAGGAAGGATAGAACTCTCCATCCCCAGGCTGATATCACACTCCAAAACCACCCGGACCACGTCCAAGTGCCTGGATTCTCGTGTATCTGGCTTACAATCTTATGAAGGCGTGTTATAGCTTTATATACAGATGGCGAATTTTCTGGTATGAATATGCAGCAGCTGGATCCGATGACCCTGCAAGCTCCGCCCCTATCGGCCAGGATGACGTCAAGGACAAGACGATTCTGGAGAACAACAATTCTCATCACTGATTGTTCCTCTGTCAGATTGCCTAGGGCGGCTATAGTCTCGTTTACTACAGCTTCAAGAGTCTTGGTGAGTCTGCGTATCAGCTTACTATTTGATATTGTACCTATATAGGGAAAGATACCTTTATTGAAATCTACATACTTGTCCCATGCTGTTTCAGTATAATCGACAACTGGGAGATCTCTTTGCTCTCTATTGTGTACTAAATGAACATTTCGATAATAATCAGGGGGAGCTAGGAAAACAGGTGGCAAAAGGAATGCTATGTAACAGGTACCATCCCAATCTAGAGGCAGACGCATATATGCCATCTGACCACATATAAAGTAAGAATGGCGAGAAGCTCTAAATGAAGATTTACCTTGATCACTATATTCTATTGTAGTAACGCATTGGCTATGGCCCATGTGTATGGAACCAACTTTTCTTACACATAATTCACCCTTAACTGGAAATACTGACATAGTGGGCAGAATTAGTTCAACTTCGGATTTGACATTCAAAATCATAAGATTAGGCGTAAAATTACCTAATTTATACACTTCATTTTCTAAATCAGTTCCTGTTCTACTGGGGTGACCCTCCTTATTAGGGTGACAGACTTTGAATAAAACTAGATTCAGATTTCCCCATATCCAATGTTGTTGATAAACTGCTGTGTCTGGGTCTATGGAATTTAATAAACTAAACCATGCTCCACAGGAGCCATTGTGTGTGAACGGATGTGGAAAGAAAGGCAGAACTCCTTTGTTATTCTGATAGGGAGGGAGTCGGCCACACACCCAACAATTGGTGGCATTACTAGTCTGATGGGAATGATGTAACATACTAATGAATGTGTTATTACGCAGCGCAAGTCTATAGGACAATTCATGTGGCGGTAGGTCACTAAAAGAGTGTTCATCAGTTATATTGAAAACACGTTTAGAATCAGGATAATACATATGCAACAATATAATTGCAGTAACTATTAAAAAACTCAAGAAAAACAAAATTAATAAAGTCACAATACAGTGGCTACGCAGTGATTTACAATACGCCTGTCGTTTCAACATTTCTCTGGTATTTTCTCTACTCAGGTCCAAGGGATACATGTCGGAGACAATTCAACCGCTTCACCTTGGAGAGGACTTAAACAATCAAATTGCTCGACTGTTTGGGCCTAAGCTTTAATTTATAGCACTGAGAGTCATTCTTTTCAACAAAAGGAAGTTTTGAATCAGTCTGTGAGGGAGTGCAGGGCACAGTGTCTATATCTGAAGGTAGTCCATGGAATTTTTTGACGTGACTTGAATGAATCCACCCTTTACGTCCCTCGATCTTCACGGCTGTTCTTGTGGTCAACAGGACCAACTTCGGTGCTTTCCACCTGGGCTCCAATTGACTTTTCCTGTCGAAATTTCTCACAAAGACAAGATTACCCGGAACAATGTCATGGGGTTTCGCCTCAGTGTTGTCGGGAAAGGCTGCAGCTACCTGTGAACGAGAAGATTGTAGTGCAGACATCAAGGAAGCCAAGTAATCTGTCAGCATGTTACAGTCAATGTCAGTTATTTTGCGTGGTATAGGCGTCCCCCACATATTCGGTGGTCTACCAAAGATCACCTCATACGGGGATAGCCCTGTTCTAGAGTGTGCTATCATTCTCATATAAAAGAGTGCAACTGGTAATGCTACTATCCAGTCGACACCTTTCTCTCTACATATTTTGGACAGTCTGATTTTCAGTGTCTGGTTATGTCTTTCTACGAGACCTGCTGCCTCGGGGTGTCGGACACAGTGGAATTTCCACTGATATCCCAACAAGAGTGAGACATGTTTCATTAATTCGGATGAGAAAGGCTGACCGTTATCTGAATATACAACACGTGGTAAACCGTACCGTGGGAAGAATTCTCGAACTAGCTGCTTGGCAGTAGTCGGGGCAGTGTAATCTGATACGGGATACGCCTCTGTCCAACGGGAGAGAGCGCAAACAACTACGAGGACATATTTGAATCCTCGACAACGTTCCATCTGAATATAATCCATCTGGAGGACTTCAAAAGGATGGTCAGGAGGCTGAAATCCACCCTGCTCTACGGGAACACTCTTTCCTGGATTAAACTGACAACATATCATACAGGTACGAACTTTTTGTTTAGCTGCTGCTCGTAAATGTTTGTTGAACCAAATGTGCTGAATGCTGTCTAGCATAGCCTTCTCTCCTAAATGTGCTGGGCTGTGAACTGTAGCTATAATGGCTTGAACCATGGAATCAGGGAGAAACCATACAGATTTCTCCTTTGTCATCCACCCTTGATCTGTCTGGATCCCTCCTAGTTCAGTCCACTTCTTTATTTCTTCTGCTGTGGCATGTGTCTGTATGTCAATTACATCAAGTGCGGGATCCTTAATTGTCATACACTGTGTTGGTGTCTGAACTATTGGCTTTGTCATGTCTAATGTGCGATTCTGAGCAGTCTGTTTAGCTGTTCTGTCAGCTAAATCATTGCCTTGAGAAATGGTATCAGTAACCTTCGTGTGTGCTTTACATTTCATAATCGATATAGCAGTGGGTAGATGTATTGCGTCTAACAAAGCATGAATGAGGGGTCCGTGCTGAATGTGGGCACCATGGGACGTTAAATAACCTCTCTCTCGCCACAGCACGCCGAAGTCGTGTACAACTCCGAATGCATAACGTGAGTCAGTGTATACATTAACTTTCTTATTTGTGGCTTGAATACAGGCTTGCGTTAGAGCAATGAGTTCTGCTGCTTGGGCTGACAAAGTATCTATACAATTTGTTTCAATAACTTCAGTGTCTGTTGTGACTGCATACGCGGCCACTAAATCTCCTGTACTTGCTCTCATGCATGATCCGTCTACATACAACGTCAGGTCTGGATCTAACAATGGAACGTCTGTCAAGTCTTGTCTAGGTTTCGTCTTTATTTCAATGATTTCAACACAATCATGAGCTAGTGGGTCTGTTCCAATTACAGGTAATAGTGTAGCAGGATTCAATGTATTACACCGTCGGATCTCTATGTGTGGTTGAAACAATGTTAGTTCATAACCGGTAAGTCTTGCTATGGTCAAGTGTTGTGTTTGTGTTCGGTTCACAAGAACCTCTACTGCATGTGGTACTTGAACTGTCAATGGGTGTCCTAATACTATGGCATCGCTTTGTCTGATTGCTAAAGCTGTCGCTGCCACTGATTTCAGGCATGCAGGCAAAGCCTGAGCTACGGGATCTAATGTACTGGAAAAATAAGCACATGGCTTGCATGATCCTGCTTGATCCTGAGTGAGTACTGACAAGGCAGTACCTTCGCGTTCTGTAACAAAGAGTGTAAAATGTTTGCTATAACATGGCGTTGCTAAAACAGGTGCTTGACATAAAGCTTCCTTTAGGCTTTCAAAAGCTTGTGTATGTTCCTGAGTCCAAGGGAGAACAGTCGATGTGGCTGCCTCCTGTGTGGTTAACTGAATAAGTGGTTTTGCTAGAAATGCGTACTGAGGGATCCACTGCCTACAATATGAAGTGAGGCCTATGAAAGCTCGCACCTCCTTTTGTGTCTGGGGTATTGACATGTTAGCAATTAACTGAATGCGATCTGGTGTAAGCTGCCTTCCCTCCTTGGACAGCGAGTGACCAAGATAAATAACTCGCTGAACACAGAATTGCAGCTTAGAAGGGGACACCTTGTGCCCCTTGTCGGCTAGGAAATGTAAAACTGTCAGAGAAGCTTTTTCACATTCTGACTCGCTTCTTGCGGTGATCAGCAGATCATCGACATATTGAAGCAGTGCAGTATTGACTGGCATGTGGATACTGTCAAGTTCTCTTTTCAGTGCTTGGCTGTAGATGCTGGGGCTTTCTGTAAATCCTTGGGGAGCGCGTGAGAATTTAAAACTGCGCCCATTTAAACTGAATCCGAACAAGTATTGGCTTTCCGGATCTATTGGGACGCTGAAAAAGGCATTCTTGAGATCGATTACAGTAAAGAATGTTGCTTCGGAATCAATTGCTGTCAACAATGATGATATATCAGGGACCACAGGGAATTGTGGTACAATACACTTGTTTAGTTCACGCAAATCAATAACCAATCGGTATACTGGCGGAGCAGTAGGATCAGTTCGTTTAAGAATCGGAATTATCGGTGAATTACATACATTGGAGTCTGTTTCTACAACTACTCCCTGGGCAATTAGCTCATCAATGATTTTCAACAAAGCCACTACAGCATCATGCGGTAACTTGTATTGTCGCATTCGTGGTAGTACCACTCCTGCTTTCAATGTAACTCGATAGGGTGTAATGTTCATGCAGCCAACATCCGTAGGGCCTTGTGCCCATAGATGTACTGGTAAAGTCTGTAGTCGGGGATCCATGTCTCTAGACACATAGTGACCTTTAAAATCACGTAAAAACAACCTTACTCCTTCCGGAGAACAACATATTATGGCTCCTAGTGCTTTCAGAGTCTTAATTCCTAACAGATTTTCTGGGCATGATTTAGTAAACAATAAATCTGTAGTTCGTGTCAAAGGTCCTAACGTAAGTGGTAGAGGCTGTGATACTTCATTAACAATAGGTTTTCCTGAAAAACCAAGGGAAACATTTTGAGAGCCTGAGAGGGGTGCCCCTGGAACTTCACTACGTTTTATGGTTGTTCGACTTGCCCCTGTATCGAGTAAGAATTTTCTATCTTGACCTAATAATTCACTATGTACATAAGGTCCTTCTTGATCTACAGGAATCTCGATAAGCGGTAAGTCGACTTCCCTCTCTAGGCTGGTTCATGCGTAGCGCTGATACTCAGGGTATTCATACTGTGCAGTCTGATACATTTGTCGTGTTGTGGTTTGTGTGGCAGTAGCAGGCAACGGTGGTGCAGCTGGCACAAACTGTATGGGTTGCTGTGAGGCTGGCATAGACTGTTGCTGAACTGGCATGGACTGTCCATGCTGCATAGCTCCTTGTTCATTCTGATCTTGTCTAACTAATCGTGGTCTCTCTTTTGCAATACCTGTAGCTATATTACGTTTCAGGACTTGACAATCATGTACATAATGGCCTAGTTGTTTACAGTAATTGCAGGTTCCTTTTACAGGAACTGCAGAATCACCAGAATGTGTCACACCCTTTTTGTGACCATCTGCTGGTACTGTCTGAGAAACTAGCATTTTCATTTTTGTATCCTTCATGCGTCTATGCTCGTGTTCTTGTTCATCCCTAATTCTATTGTGATGATACTGTAACATTTGTAGCATTTGCGACGGAGTGTTACTTTGCCAGGTACTCTCGAATTTCAATATTCTATTCTTCACTGGAGGCAATGCATTTTCCACCAATTTTGTCACAAATAAATGTGGATATGAGTCACTACTTGCTTTTATACCACTATTTATACCAAAACATTTTTCAAATCGAGCATAATAATCGCTTGTGTCTTCATCTTGCTTTTGTTTGCAGGCTGTGATTGCACCCCAATCTTCCTTTTTTGTAGTTAATAAACGTGGCAGTACCTGTACTAGTAAACCTGGTAACAGTTTAACTTTATCCCCGAGCCCTGAACCTGCAGCTCGGCTCCTTTCTTCCTCTGCTAATGCTGTCCAGTCTATCTTTTGGTCTCCCACTTCCCACTCTTTTTCTTTCAGTTTTTCATATATGCCAGCAGGCAAAAGCACCTTTAATATCGTCATAATATCAGGAAAGGTGTACTCTCCCATCAGTAACATGTCTTTAATTTCTCGGTGGAAACCCGCTGGGTCTTTGTCATGACTAGGTACTACTTTCTTCATTTCTAATAATTCCATTTTTGATATGGGTGTGTAAACAAATACACGGTGAAACTCATTGTCTTCGCCTTTTATTGGGTGCACTTCTCGTAAAGGATTTTGTCTATCCATATAGTACGGCGTTCTTTCTCTGTGGGGCAGCGAGAGAGAATCCGGACTTACAAAAAGGACGTACTGCTTACGTGACACTAATATCTCTTTAATTAGCTTATTACTAGAACCTCTCCATCTGTTTGTGAGTAGTTCCGTTAATATATCAGGTAAAGGACCAGGGTCAGCATGTTGGCTCTTATATAATATGAGAAGTTGCTGAATCATATAGATTCCAGCTAAGCGTTGTTCATCTGTACTGAGGTTGAGAAACGTGTGTGCTACGGTCTCATCACCGTATTTTTCAGGACTGTCAATCCAGTGAACGGCTGATCTGGCTAATTCTTGCTCATCCATAGAATCGAGGAGGTGGTAACCTCTTCGTTCTCGTAGTATCTTATCTGCGGCTTGAAACAAATATTCAGGAGACTTCAGATTTATTACAGGCGTCGGATACGTTCTGCTATTATTTGGACATACGGAGTGTATGGGATCAGAAAAACATCTAGTATTTTCACAAGATCTTCCTCTGCCTACATAAGCTATGGTCTCTGACTGTCTTGCGGAATTCCCTGATTCGGACACTTCATCTTGCTCAAACTCGTCTGTTCCCAATCTCTCTTCATGAATACGCTCTATTTCTTTACGTATTTTTCGGCACATGGCTATTATACAATTTTGCTTATCGTGTCTCCCTTCTGATATATTCTGACTCCATCTTGTAAGAATAAGCATTGCATTCGGGTCTACCCCCGGACGATCTTGATTTCTGATTACACAGTTTATGAGGAAACGTAACAGTTCCCCCTGTATCTCTACTTTCTGGAATTCCATAGCTCTGTTAATACATCCTGGATCTCGTCCTGTTTGAACAAAATGATATATGTTATCTAGATGCGTAGTCATCCCTGGTAACCTTGCTAAATATTCTGCGGCTCGCCTGATACGTAATGATGCCAGGACCATTTCGTCCTCTTTACCAACCACTGGGTCATATCTACAATTTACAAGGAGTTCTTTAAGCGTACGTTCACTTACGAATTTAGGTGTACGTGAATGCGCTGACTCTTGAAAGACAAGTTTATTTATTCTAGGTGGTGTAAAAGTACTGCTAGCACCTCCCGTGGCCCTATCTGGGGCGTCGGGTGTGAATGGGTTTGTTGAACGTGACACAGCAACTATGGGTGTCGATACCTCTGTAGAGTCGACTGCGGAGACAGATGCGGAAACAGATGTGCTTGCCGAAGCTTGTATCGGGACTTGCTGTTGCACGGGGACAGATACCTGATCCTGACGTTGGACCCCTCCGCCAGACGGTCTATGTGGTGTGGCGTTAGCATACTCGGGAGCTGCATCGTCTAGATATGAGGAAAGAAAAACATCTTCTGCGGTTCTGGGATGCCCCTTTGGATGTACCTTAATTGGAAATAATGGGGGTGGCAAGTCTTTTGGTATCTCTGGAGCAGCCTTAGGTAGTCCTTCGGCTAGAAGGGGATACATACCATTCATAAGAGCATTTCTTTGTCTATTCACTTGTTCTGATTTCACTCGGATACCTTCCTCAATTAATAGATTTTCTTGAACTTTATTTGAACTTTCTTTACTCCTCTCTTCTTGTCTACGTGCTTTTTCTGTTCGTCTATGAGATTCTTTACGCCATAACTCAACAGCGTCTTTCTGTGACTGTCTGACCTTTCTTTTCCATAACTCTTCCTCCACTTTCATGATGCACTCTGCATCCCAGGTTCCCGCTATGGGCCACCTTTGACTTTCCGGTAATCCTTTGGTATAATCTACCCATAGATCAAGAAACAATATGGCATCTAAGCCATGTTTATGGTACATGAAATGCCCTGGAGTATCCCTAGGAGGAATAGGAACTGCTTCTTCAAGCACCCCTTTTCTGGTAGTAATCTGTCTTAACTTCGAGAAGAGCGGCATATTCACAACTGATCTGATACTTACTCTTGAACTTGCTTAATACGAGAAACACAATAATGAACAGTGAACAATGAACAGTCATTCATACCACAATATGCAAGACATTTCTGAATACTTTAAACTTTAAACATTAAACATTATAACAATGGTCGACAATGATGACAGTCTGCCTAACTAATCACCACGCTGAATTCTTGACAATAACTGAATACTTCGGAATACTTGATATACTGCTAAACAGTACATATACACTGCTAAACAGTGCAGACCGGATTTGTGTACCCAAATCCGTCTTGACCGGCACAACCTATGTGCGCGTCAACACGCCTCCCCGGCGATGGTACTCACCGAGTAGCTCCTTGAAACGGAAGGCCTCAGAGAATGGACAGGACTCGATAACTGCGGACATCGGACCCTCTGGACGTCGGGATTTCGGAAAACCTGGTGGGCCTCTGTATACCTCGGATCTTGCTCTCTCAGCTAGGCTCTGGTCGGGATACTTCGCACTTCTCACCGCCTCGTCTGGGTTGATCGCAGCCTCAGTCGCCCCCGCTTGACCGGAGGGAGCTTACAGGAAATCCTGCTGGTACGCGTTTTATGGTCCGTCCAGCTGTGGCAGGAGACCGGGCCTGCAACGCACCGCCGGCGCGTGAGATGAGAAAGTGTCCCTATTCGGGCGCCATTATGTGGTAAATAAAAATAAATATTACCGGACTGAATTTCATGCGGAATCTTAAATTAAAGTAAATAGCTCAAAATAACAAGAGGCAGAATCCGTGGTATAAGAGGTTTTCTAATGGGCTTTATTCCATTCAAAATGGCCGACTCGAGTCGCGGTCCTCAGGTTCCGTCACCACGAGGGTTCAGGAAGTGAAGTACAATAATTCATTAACAGACATGTATTTTTATAATAAGTGCATTACAATGAAACGAATGTAGAAGGCGTAACATTTGATAAGAAAAGTGACAAAACAGTGACATAATCGAAACTAGGCGTAATAGGGAATAAAAGAAACATGATTGGTTAGAATTATCAGACATAGGTGGATCTATAAGATAATACTTGGCATAGATGCGCGCGCGGCAGCATGACGTGTAATTGACGTGCAACTAGGGGGTGAAGGGGACTTGACATTTAGCTCTACATGTGGAGACGAGAAGTCTGGGGTCAAGTCAACCTAATCCCAAATCATATCTAACATCCTATGTTTAAAGAACTATGTTATCCACAAGGAAGAACTCTCGGACAGAATCTATTCTATACTGACTGTGTGCGTGTACAAGCGTCTAAGTGTCTATATGAGATGCGAGGGATAGAAAACTTTCCATGGCAACAGGGCTATGAATCATTTGCAGGAGGACGGAAAGCTGAGTCCTTTGCTTGTGAGCTAAAGGAAATGTTTACCTAAATCACTGGACAGGAATGCATCGGCTGAAGAGTAAAATAGATAATTCGAAGGTGAAATACAACTTCTTGGCAGACAGGCGAAAACTGGCCGAGGCAGTCACCGTTAGCTGCACAGGGAGTAGGACAAAGTTCATGGATACAGATGCGAGCTCAAGCTGAAGCTGTCAAAGACAGAGAGCAGGGAAAGGCTTTGAGGACAGAATCGGGCCTACTTGCCTGAACTGTAAAAATGGAGTAACTTAGCCATATAAAGTCGGTGGCTTTTCATACTTAGGAATCGAATATCCAGCCCATTGATGGCGGATCTGACAGAGAACATGTCGACGGTAGACACACATATGTTTGCGTCTTAGAAACTGGAACTGGAGGGAACATACATGTACTTGTAACATGCATATAGAACCGTTGGGGTCCAAGATAGGGGACATAACTGATCAGGAAAATCCACATTTCCACAGTGTCCCTAAAGTCAGAGAAACTTATTTTGACCATAGGAACTGAACAAGATAGTCTCCCATACCATGTTAGGGATGACAACCACCACTGGATAACTGCCATGGAAAGGACCTGTAAAGTTCAGGGGGTCCCCCAGGAGCAGTGGGCAGCTATCTTGTGGTTCTCCATTGCTGACAAAGGTAGAGATAAGCTCTTCACTGTTAGAGAAGAGGATGCTGATAATTACTCAGTACTGAAGAGTGCTCTCATAGATGGGTTCGGCTTAACCACTGAAAAGTATAGCATTAAGTTCAGAGACACCCTGAAAGCACACACACAGGATGGGGTATAATCTACGGATAGTGCCATAAATGCTCTGGAAGGCTGGCTACATGGAAGCAAAGTGCATGACTACCAAGGGTTGTGCAATTTGATTATGAGAAAGCAGAGTCTTACTATTTGCCAGAACCAGCTTTTGCACCAGTACCTGGTGGACTCTGATCGGACCTCTTCAAAGGAATTTGGAAAGAAGGCAGACAAATGGGTTCGCACCAGGGTGAAGCAGAAAAACCAGAGCAACGGTGGTGACCAGAAGAAGCAAGATTCTTCTAAATCACAGGATAAGGGTGGGGACAAGGACAAAGATAAGAAGGAGTCATCCCTAGGGCCCCAAATACCTGCATCTGGGAGGGAGGTCACACAATTCCAAGAAACGCAAAAAGAAACCTTGGTTCTATATCTGTAAGGTAAAGACCCATTTGACTAAGGATGCTGATTGTCCAAAGGGCAAGGAAACCTCTATTACCACTGCCCCTAAGGCAACTGTACCCCCAAACTCCAGTACAAGTGGTAGTACAGCAAACAAGGGATTAATAGGGTTAAACTTGGTTTCTGAGATGGGTTCTGACTTAGTCAGGACTCCAGCTCCGGCTTTTTTGGTCTGTGATGATGGCATAGATCTTGCCACCTTACTAGTCAATCCCACTAACTTGGACAAGTACAGGCAACAGCCTTTAATAAATAGAAAAGATGCAATGGCCTAGATGGACACAGGGGCCAGTGTCACTATGGTGACAGAGAAACTTGTGCCTCCTGACCCGATCATACTTGGACAAGTGTACAAAGTGGCCAATGCTAGCAATGTCAGGACTGACCATTCCTTCGAAGTTGTGAATCTCAACTGGGGAGGGGCAAATGGACATAAGAAGGTTGTGGTATCTTCAGAGCTACCTGCACATTATTTGTTGGGCAATGAATTGTAAACTTCAGACTGGGCTGAAGTAGAGTTCAGGACTCATGCATAAATGTTGGGCATCTCTGCAAGTGTGTTCGCTGTAACAAGGGCTCAGGCCAAACAGCTTACCACTGAACAGGCCATGGATCCTGGAAAATGGACCATGTCGTCCAAGAAAAGGAGCAAGAATGGCAAGGCTTAGCCCTCCTCACAGACTCAGAGTGAAGAACAGTCTCCTGAGGGAGATAATCTTAGCCCCTGTTAAGGTACTGCCTCAGAGGAACGTAGGCCTGATCAGGCTGAGTTCTTGGGGGCAGGGGGCCCTTCCAGGGCAGATTTGAGTTTGGAGCAGCAGAACTGCCCCTCTCTTGAACCCCTCAGACAGCAAGCTGCTGCTGAGGCTACAGTGAATATCAGTGGGTCCCATAGGATCTACTGGGATGAAGGACATCTGTACTCAGAGGGTAGAGACCCCAAGCCTGGTGACACCAGGAGGTTGGTAATACCTCAGAAATGTAGAGGTTTCCTACTCACCCTAGCACACAATATTCCTCTGGCAGGACACTTAGGGCAAGGTAAGACTTGGGACATCCTCACTTTCACTGGCCCCATATGTCTGAAGACGCAAAGTTGTTTTTTCGCCACTGTGCCACTTGCCAAGGCAGGGGTAAGTCAGGTGGCATCATAAAGACCCCTTAATTCCACTACCAGTGGTTGGGGTTCCCTTTGAGAGGGTATGGATTGTCGGGTTCGCGGCGATTGCCGTTCCCCGACATTCCGCTAAGACACACACAATACCGCCGGGATACTCACTTCCGGGTGGA
The DNA here is from genome assembly GCF_964204655.1 of Triturus cristatus. Classification (NCBI taxonomy): domain Eukaryota; kingdom Metazoa; phylum Chordata; class Amphibia; order Caudata; family Salamandridae; genus Triturus; species Triturus cristatus. The sequence continues at coordinate 165,653,098 of NC_140595.1, read as the reverse complement.
AGTTGAGCCCCGGTCTAGTCCTCTCAGTCAACTGCGGGTCACAGAAGCACTTCCGGGGGAAACGCTTATACCTCGCGTTTCCCGCCGGCTCCGTGCTTCAAATTCTTCTATAGAGGCTCGCTGCGGAAGAAGTTCCTGAGACCCGCCGTTACACAGGTAGCTGTTGGTTTTCGTACTTGTGGTTCTCTGGCGTCCGCGCTGGAGCGCCATCCCCCTGCGGTTCCTCTGTCCTTTGGCGTCCGCGCAGGAGCGCGCTACTTGTGGTTCTCTGGCGTCCGCGCTGGAACGCCATCCCCTTTGGTTTCCCTGTCCTTTGGCGTCCGCGCAGGAGCGCGCAACCTGTGCTTCTCTGGCGTCCGCGCTGGAGCGCCTTCACCTTGGGTTCTTTGTGTTGTGGTATCAGCGCAGGAGCGCCTTCACCTTTGGTTCTTTGTTTTATGGTATCAGCGCAGGAGCGCAATCATCTCTGTTCCTTGGGAGCCGTGATATACACCAGTCTTGGGGAGCGCTATGCAACTCGTGCACTGGGTGCTCATCCCGAGGCGCTGTGTGTAACTGTAGACTTTCCATTCTCAACGCCATCGCATGAGAAGTTTCCTGATTTAACCTGAACGCCGCAGAAACACTGGTGAGTCCTGGCGTTTGTGTGTGTTTTAGGGAGTAGAGATAGGGCGTCAGTGGGGGTTGTTTTCCAATCGGGTTCTCGTTTGTTTCCCCAGTTGCCCTCGAGATCTCCTGCAAGCTCCATACCACAACTCTACGCCATCTTCTGGCTTCTACCCCTGCGTCCATCTCATCCCTGTTGGGTTCTAGTCCTAGGGGGTCAGGTGGGTACAAGGGCGGGTGCTCCTGTCGTCTCTGCGGAATCGCTTCACAAGCAAAGGTAAGTCTTGTGGGGCCCCTGACAGAATTTGAAGCCCACGTTTACTATTCCACCCAGACGACATGGGCGACCCGGAGGTTACCTTGCAGGACATAGCCGTCATGCTGGCAACCATGCAAGCCGAGAACCGCAGTCTACGCCATGATATAACGACCCTACAGGGTCAAATGGCATCCAGGTTTACCGGTCCCTGGGGAACCACCCCTAGCCCCAGAGTCATGCAAGAAGGGTTGTTGCGACCGCCTACTTTCACCTTTGGGGGGCCCTCCGCTGCCACCGATCAGAGCCCTGCCATACAAGTCATCACACCCCATCCGGTACAACTGGCACCACCTGAACGTTTCTACGGCGACAGTACCAAGTATGGGATCTTCATCCATCAATGTCACCTACATTTCATGGCCAGACACGCGGCTTTTCCCGATGATGCATCTAAGGTCGCATATATTTTATCGTACATGGGAGGAGACGCCGCCCAGTGGTCCATTTCTGTGGTGGAAAACGACGATCCCATGCTCCACCACTTGCCAACATTTAAGGAGGCCATGCGGCGTATGTTCGCTCGTCACACCTTTGTGCAGGCCGCAGACAACGAGTTGCTTAACCTAAAACAAGGCAGCCAGGACCTGCTACATTACATCACCCGATTCAGCCGGCTTGTTATCGAGGCCAATTGGCCAGAGGATAAGAAGGTGTCCGTATTCTATCGGGGACTGCGTGATGACCTGAAGGACCTCATCTCGCAGTTGCCCAACCCGCCTGATGAAACAGCGACAACCGTTTCTTGTCCTTTGGAGACAAGAGCGCCAAAAAGGCCAAAGACGACTCCACTCCCCAAGGCGAGGTTTCCGAACCCATGCAGATCGGGGGCATAAGAGGACCGTTGACCAGTCAAGAGAGAGAGAAACGGAGGAAGCAGAACCAATGTCTGTATTGTGGAAAAAGCGGGCACTTCGTCAGAGAATGTCCGGTGAAACCATCTAAAACCAGGGGCAGAAGGCCGTTTGCATTGCCCATTACAAAAGGGGACCAGTTGGGAAATGAGACGACCCAGTAGACAAGGGGATCCGTCCTCTGGGTTCTTCGTATCACACCTCAGCGATCCCTGCAGTATTCGACGGCAGTCATCACGTAGGAGTTGAAGTATCCTTACAGAATCAGGCGGGCAGAACCTGGTTGGTCACCGCCATGCTGGATTCCGGGGCGACAGGCAGCTTTATTGACACCGGATTTTCGCGTGCCTTAGGGATAAATACCGTGTCAAAAGAGCAACCCGAAACGGTCAAGGCGGTTGATGGAACGGACTTGACTTCCGGCCCTATCAGACATCAAACCGAGAACATGACCATGTCATTTGCCAACCATCACGCCGAGGCTATCAGTTTTGACGTCATTGACGCCCCCTCAATTCAAGGTTATATTGGGGTTGCCATGGTTGGTGAAGCACAATCCCCGAATCGATTGGGTGGCTAGAATAATACACCTGGATTCAGAACACTGCTGTGCAACCTGTTATCAGAAGGATAATCCCCGGGAGGCTCGCTCCATACAGGCTCGGTCACTGCCAGCGGACGGCATGGGGATGGTTTCCCAGACACCCATACCAGAGGAGTATCAGGACCTGGCGGAGGTATTCGATAAGAAGGGGGCCAATACTCTGCCTCCGCACCGGTTGTTTGACTGCCGAATTGATTTGATCCCCGGCTCCACGTTGCCATGCAGCAGGATTTATTCTCTCACGGAGAAGGAGAATATCCACCTTCGATCCTATTTGGATTAGTATTTGGACAACGGTTTTATACGCCATTCCAGGTCTCCGGTTTCCTCTCCTCTTTTCTTCGTATCGAAGAAGGAGGGTGACCTGAGGACCTGTATAGACTTTCGGGCGATGGTACCCCCTACCTTTGATCTCCAACCTCTTGGACCAAGTAAAAGACGCCTCAGTATATACAAAGCTCGACCTGCGGGGTGCTTACCATCTAGTCAGAGTCCGGAAGGGGGACGAATGGAAGACCGCCTTCCGGACGATGTTTGGACTCTTTGAATACCAGGTCATGCCTTTCAGACTCTGCAACGCCCCCGCAGCGTTCCAGTACTTCATCGACGAAGTGTTGAGGGACTTTATTGACGTCTTCTGTATTGTCTATATAGACTATATCCTGATTTATTCTCGAACCATCACCGACCACGTGCATCACGTGCGTTCCGTCCTCCAACAGCTAGGGAAACATCGTTTATATGTCAAACTGGAGAAGAGTGTTTTCCACGTCACCTCCGTTGAGTTCCTGGGGCACGTCATCACTCCAGCTGGCATCCAAATGGACAACAAAAAAGTGGAAGCCATCCTGACTTGGCCTTCTCCAGAATCCGTGAAAGGGGTCCAGCGGTTCGTAGGTTTTTCCAACTACTACCGTATGTTCATCACAGGCTTCTCCGCGCTGGTGGCTCCTATCACACGCTTACTACGAAAAGGGGTGCCATTCGAGTGGGATCTGAGCGCAAATAGCGCCTTCCAGGAACTAAAAAGACGATTCACTATAGCCCCCATGCTGGTACACCCTGACACAGAGCAGCCCTTCATCGTGGAAGCAGATGCCTCTAAGGAAGCCATAGGGGGTGTGTTATCCCAACGAAGCACCAGCACAGGACAATTGCATCCGGTGGCTTTTTATTCTAAGAAACTGCAACCAGCGGAACGCAACTACACGGTGTCTGACCGAGAGCTATTGGCCATAAAAACGGCATTTGAGGAATGGCGCCACTTCCTGAAGGACGCCAAACATACAGTGACCATCTACACCGACCACCGGAACCTCCAGTTTCTCCGATCAGCCCGTGCTCTCACTGCCAGACAGTTGAGATGGACATTATTCTTCAATGAATATAACTTCGTGATCACGTTCCGACCCGGAAAGGACAACGCCAAAGCAGATGCCCTTTCGCGGTTAGAAGAACAGGATGGGAATACCGAGACCCCCGAGCCGGGTCCCATAATCGCAGAAAACCACTTCCAAGGGGCTATTACATCCTCGGACTTCTTGACTCTGGTGAAACGTGATATGGAGCGGTCCGATCCGGTAATCCTGGCTCAAGAACACGAAGGGACGACTCGTGTGGACGGATTGCTGTTTAAAGGAGAACGGTTGTACTTACCTGGTGCACCCAGCCAACAAAGTGCAGTCCGTATGTGCCATGACCATGTCCTCTCTGGCCACCCTGGTTATCATAAGACACTCGAGCTCTTACAAAGACAGTTCTGGTGGCCAACTCTGGTGTCCGACACAAGAACCCATGTGAAGAACTGTACCGTTTGTCTCTTAGGTAAGAACAGTTCTGAACCTTCGGTTGGTTTACTGCGTTCCATACCCGTTCCACCCTTTCCCTGGCACACCGTCTCGATGGATTTCGTGGTTGATCTCCCCATCACCAAGACCGGGCATACCACTATTCTCACCATAGTTGACCACCTATCCAAGATGGCGCACTTCGTACCCTTGTTGAAGTTGCCCACGGTAGCGGATCTGGCCTTGGTCTTCGTGCACGAGGTGGTTCGCCTCCATGGCATTCCATCGGTGGTCATAACGGACCGGGGATCTCAATTCGTGTCCCGTTTCTGGAAGGAAGTATGCAGACTCCTTGAGATGGATGTGCGCTTATCCTCTGCGTACCATCCACAGACCGACGGTCAGGCCTAGAGGACGAACCACACCATGGAACAATATCTCCGTTGTCTGCTACTGATGGTGGAGAAGGAATGGTCTGCGGTGATATGGTTGGCGGAATACGCATACAACAACAGCAAGCATTCGGCCATTGGCATGTCTCCCTTCTTTTGTCTCCACGGCCGTCATCCTCGCACCTCTGCTTGGGAGGTGCCCCGGGACAGTCAGTTGCCTACTGTGCGTGCTTATCATGAGTCCCTACACAGACTCTGGCAGCAGGCGCGGTTCGAGTTGGCCAAAGCGACGGACACCTACAAGGCGCATGCCGACGCTCACAGACAGAAGGAGCCTGAATACCGCTTGGGTCACAGGGTGTGGCTATCCATTCATCACCTCAACGTGCATGGTCCCAAAAAACTCTTGCCTCGTTTTGTGGGTCCTTTTGTCATCGAGAAGGTGGTCAACCCTGTGGCCATGAGGCTCTCGCTCCCTCCGCATATGCGGATCCACCCTGTCTTCCATGTCTCCCTTCTGCGGGCGGTCCGCCCTGAAGCTTCCATCCCCTCTCCTCCTTCTCCGGTGGTGGTGGAAGGCCATGTCGAGTATGAGGTCAGGGCCATCTTGGGGTCTCGCCGTGTCCGGGGTAAGCTATTCTACCTGGTAGACTGGAAGGGTTACGGTCCTGATGAGCGTTCTTGGGAGCCCTTGTCCCACGTACGCCATGCCCCCGTTCTGGTCCGTGCCTTTCATCTGCGACACCCCCTGAGCCCTCGCCCTGCTTGCCCTTTCTAAGGTCCGGGGTTGCGGAGGGGGGGCTTGTTTTGGGAGGGGGTTCTGTCGGGTTCGCGGCGATTGCCGTTCCCCGACATTCCGCTAAGACACACACAATACCGCCGGGATACTCACTTCCGGGCGGAAGTTGAGCCCCGGTCTAGTCCTCTCAGTAAACTGCGGGTCACAGATAGGGGTGGGCGGAATTTGCGGAATTAACCTTCGCAAATTATCGCGAGAATGTTTAAAATTATCGCAAACAAGCAGAAATATCGCGAAGATGCGGAAGTTTTTTTCCGGCATGTTCGCGAGATTTTCTGCATGGTTGCGGGTCGCCAACTTACCCATGTGGTTGCTTGCGGGCGCGGCCATCTTGTTTTGAGTTGTTCTCGCGGTGCATGATCGCGAGAAGAAAGACGTGATCGCGCGACGCATGACGTCACTGCGGGCGCGAACTGTCGCGAGACAGCGCAAATGGCTAAAAACAATACAACATCTCATGGAGAACGCGACCGGATCAAGAAAACTTGTCGGCGAACGCAGGGATTCAGGTAAGGCGATCGCGCGCGCGCGAGAATGTATCATTTTACAGCGCGAGCAAGAAACAAATTATCGCCAAGCTGCGGAAACCGGAATTTTTGACATTTTCGCGCTCTCCGCGGAACGCAAAAATGTCAAATTATCGCAATTTCCGCGAACGGAACAAAATTTTTGCCCAGGCCTAGTCACAGAAGCACTTCCGGGGGAAACGCTTATACCTCGCGTTTCCCGCTGGCTCCATGCTTCAAATTCTTCTATCGAGGCTCGCTGCGGAGGAAGTTCCTGAGACCCGCCGTTACGCAGGTAGCTGTTGGTTTTCGTACTTGTGGTTCTCTGGCGTCCGCGCTGGAGCGCCATCCCTTGCGGTTCCTCTGTCCTTTGGCGTCCACGCAGGAGCGCGCTACTTGTGGTTCTCTGGCGTCCGCGCTGGAACGCCATCCCCTTTGGTTTCCCTGTCCTTTGGCGTCCGCGCAGGAGCGCGCAACCTGTGGTCCTCTGGCGTCCGCGCTGGAGCGCCTTCACCTTTGGTTCTTTGTGTTGTGGTATCAGTGCAGGAGCGCCTTCACCTTTGGTTCTTTGTTTTATGGTATCAGCGCAGGAGCGCAATCATCTCTGTTCCTTGGGAGCCGTGATATACATCAGTCTTGGGGAGCGCTATGCAACTCGTGCACTGGGTGCTCATCCCGAGGCGCTGTGTGTAACTGTAGACTTTCCATTCTCAACGCCATCGCATGAGAAGTTTCCTGATTTAACCTGAACACCGTAGAAACACTGGTGAGTCCTGGCGTTTGTGTGTGTTTTAGGGAGTAGAGATAGGGCGTCAGTGGGGGTTGTGTTCCAATCGGGTTCTCGTTTGTTTCCCCAGTTGCCCTCGAGATCTCCTGCAAGCTCCATACCACAACTCTACGCCATCTTCTGGCTTCTACCCCTGCGTCCCTCTCATCCCTGTTGGGTTCTAGTCCTAGGGGGTCAGGTGGGTACAAGGGCGGGTGCTCCTGTCGTCTCTGCGGAATCGCTTCACAAGCAAAGGTAAGTCTTGTGGGGCCCCTGACATGGATTCACATTGTTGGTCCCTTGAACTCTCCAACAGCATCTGTGCACAGTTATATCCTATTAGCGGTGGAACATGCCACTAGGTACCCACAGGCTATTCCCCTTAGAACCACTTCAGCTCCTGTAGTGGCCAGGGCCCTCCTGGGAATCTTTTCCAGAGTGGGCTTCCCTAAGGAGGTTCTAACTGATAGAGGTACCAACTTCATGTCAAGTTACATAACTGCAATGTGGAAGGAGTGTGGAGTGAATTACAAATTTACTACACCCTACCATCCTCAAAGCAATGGGCTTGTTGAAAGGTTCAACAAGATCCTAAAGGGTATGATCACGGGTCTCACTTAGGTGAAAATGGGAAGTCCTACTACCCTGCCTTCTCTTTGCCTACAGAGAGGTTCCTCAGAAGGGGGTTGGCTACAGCCCTTTTGAACTTCTGTTTGGACATCCAGTTAGGGGGCCCTTGTGTCTAGTGAAGGAGGGATGGGAGTTACCTCTCAAACCTCCCAAACAGGACATAGTGGACTATGTACTTGTCCTGCGTTCTTGCATGGCCAGATACATGAAGAAGGCCATTAAAAATATGGGGTCCAGTCAAGACCTTCAAAAAGCTTGGCATGACCAAAAGGCTGTCCTGACTGTTTACCAGCCAGGTCAGAAAGTGTGGGTGTTGGAGCCTGTGGCCCCAGCAGCTCTCCAAGACAAATGGAGTAGACCCCACACTATACTTTAGCAAAAGGGTGAGGTCCCCTACTTGGTGGGCCTAAGTAGTCCAAGAAGTCCCTGTAGGGTATTTCATATGAACAGGCTAAAACCTTTTGTTGACAGGGCTGACATGGGCTTGCTCATGGCAAATGATGAGAGACAGGAGGAAAAGAGTGACCCTCTCCTTGATCTCCTCTCTCAGAACCTTGATGACGGATCAGTAGATGGAGTGCCCTTGGCAGGCAGCCTCACTAATCAACAGCAGACTGATTGCAAGAAAGTCCTCAATCAGTTCAGGCATATAGTTTCCCTGACACCCTGTCAAACCACCTGGTGTACCCATGTAGTAGACACAGGTGATAGTCTGCCTGTCAAGAATAAAAGCTACAGGCAGCCTGACCATGTCAGAGATTGCACCAGGAAAGAAGTGCAGAAGATGCTGGAGTTGGGAGTAATTGAACCCTCAGATAGCCCTTGGGCTAGCCCAGTACTCCTAGTACCCAAACCTCACACCAAGGGTGGAAAAATAGAAATAAGGTTTTGTGTAGACTACAGAGGTCTCAATGCAGTCACTAGGACTGAAGCTCATCCAATTCCCATGGCAGATGAACTTGTAGATACTTTAGCCTCAGCCAAGTTTCTGGGTAAATTTGACCTGACTGCTGGCTACTGGCAAATCAGAATAGCTGAGGAAGCCAATCCAAAAAAAGCGTTCTCAACCCCTAGTGGGCATTATCAATGTATTGTAATGCCCTTTGGTTTGAAGAATGCACCTGCCACATTCCAGAGGTTGGTTAACACAGTTCTCACAGGCCTGGAACCCTACAGCGCAGCATATCTAGATGATATAGCTGTCTTTAGCTCCACCTGGATGGATCACCTGGTCCACCTCAAATAATGTTCTGGAGGCTCTGAAGAAAGCATGCCTCACTATCAAGGCCACTAAGTGCCAGATAGGGCAGAGCAAGGTTGTATACTTGGGCCACCTGGTAGGTGGAGACCTGGTTCAACCTCTACAGAGCAAAATCCAGACCATAATGGAATGTGTTGCTCCAAATACCCAGACTCAGGTCAGAGCTTTCTTGGGCCTGACCGGGTATTACAGAAGATTTTTTAAGGGATATGGGTCCATAGGGACTCCCCTGAATGATCTGACATCTAAGAAAATGCTCAAGAAAGTTCAGTGGACAGTAAGCTGTCAAAAGGCATTTTATGACCTCAAGCAGGCCATGTGCACTGCTCTCATTTTGCAAGGTCCTGATTACTCTAAAACTTTCATTGTGCAGACAGATGCATCTGAGTTATCACAACTGAATGCAGAGGGCCAGGATCAACCAGTAGCTTTTATCAGCAGAAGGTTGACCCCCAGGGAGAAACATTGGTCAGCCGTTCAGAGGGAGGCCTTTGCTGTGGTCTGGGCCCTGAAGAAGTTGAGGCCATACTTGTTTGGCACTCACTTCATTGTTCAGACAGACCATAAACCCCTCTTATGGCTTAAACAGATGAAGGGTGAAAACCCCAAACTATTGAGGTAGTCCATTTCCCTACAGGGGATGGACTATACAGTGGAACATAGACCTGGGAGTAACCATGCCAATGCAGATGGACTCTCCAAATATTTAAACTTAGAAAATAAAGACTCAACTGGGCAAGGTTAGTCTCTTCTCCTTATGTTTGGGGTGTGGGGGGTTGTGTAGGAAAGTAGGATCTGCTATTATGGTAACCCCCACTTTTTGCCTTATGCTAAGATGTTTTTGCCTAGTCTGACTGAGATCCTGCTAATCAGGACCCCCGTCTCTATGCTTTCTCCCCTAAATTGTTATGTTCAGTACTTAGGTATATCCCAGATAGGATACTGAGGTACACTTATCAGTCCCTAGTATTTGGTCCGAAGGTACCCAGGCCATAGGTACCCCAGAGGTTCCCCATGGGCTGTAGAATGTATTATGCCACCCATGGGAGACCATTCAAACTGTAACGACAGGCCTGCCATTGCAGCTGTGTAAGCTGGTGCTAGCACCACCTATGCAAGATATAGGTTTACTATATCTAGGGTCACTGCACTCAAAATGTATAAGGCACCCCTATTGCAGGCGTTTGCAATCCTGAAAGGCAGCGTGCTTGATTCTAAGTGTGAGGGTGCCCTAGCATGAGCAGGACACCCCTACAGCCTAAGGAGTCCATTCTACCGGGTTGTAAGTGAAGCAGCCATATACCATATAGAGGAGCACCGCGTAAGTAAGCGATGCCCATCTCGAAATTGGCTACAACTAATCCTATCTTGTTTGGTAACAAACATGCTGGAATCATACCCCCACACCATAAAAGGCGTTGGAGGTATGTTTCCAAGTAGGTATGATTCCAAGCACTGGAAGAGCCCTCCGTTAAGCTCTCAGTGCTCCTGGTACCAGTCTTCTAGACCCAGACAGCACAACATGGCTGCTGCCGACCAGAGACACGATTCTGCCCTCCTGCTACTGAGCCAATCTCGAGCAGGGGGAGGTAGAACAATAGGTATCCTTTTGCAGGGAGGTGTGACCACCACCCAAACAGGATTTAGTGTATTGGGGCCGGGTGGGTGCACTTGCCAGTGCCATTCAGTCTGCATGAGGGGCACATTTGGTGCCACCTTGCATAGTCCAGTTCAAACCAGCCCTGGGAGCCGTTGGCTCCCACTCTGGCACAAAACTGGACAAAGGACAAGGGAGTAACCTCCCCCCTGGGAGGGTCCCCTGAATCGTCCTAACCCTTTCCTCAGGGTACTTAAGGGTTTACCTGGGTGTAGGTCCCTAGATTTGTCGTGGGACACGCTTCAATTCAGACACCACTTCTACTTCTACCGTCTGGGCACTATGAACTTCGCTGGACTTCGTTTGGGCTGGACTTCATCTCCCTTCCAGTGTGCTGCATTGTCTGTGCCTGTGCACCATACAGGAACCTTCCAAGGTCTTTGGGCATCCAAGACACCTGAAGCAAACTCCCTTGGAGTTAAGGAGTCACTTACCTGCATCTGCAGGCACCGCAACTTAGCTGACCGGTCTGCTGATCCTGAGCTCCCACAGACTCAGCAAAACAGGTGGTGGTTCTTCACAGCTCTTGAGGCCTGCCAAGCTCTCACCAAGTTTCAGGCCAGTATCCCTCGTAGGAGCCGCATGAACCGAACCCCTGTGCATCACATCGACTTGCCATTACAAAGGCTTGTTGGCTTACTTCTTCCAAGATTTTTGGGCTCCGAGTAGCCCCAACCTTAAGCACCTTCAGTGACCAGAATTTCTGTCCACACGCATCGTTTGCACCGTGGTCTGCATCTTTTGGTGAGCTGCTCTACGTCCTCTTGGGACACCAGTGCCTCTGGCCTGCGGGTCCTGTTGAGGGTCACCTTTGTTTCTTTTGGGCTCCTCTGATTGCTCGGGGACTGCCCTGACTCTCCTGCTTGTGGGGAGTCCCCTGGACCTTGCCGGTGCCGACATTGCACCTTCTTCAACTTCTACTTGTGTGCAGTTGCCATGGTTTGTTGGTTCTTCCGATGGACACCGACCCTCAGCTCTCGACATCCGATGTGGGACAGCTCATGCATGGCTCCTGGTCTTCCTCCATGTCGCCTGGTCCTCACAGCTGCAGAGTCAAGGTCACCGCCAACTCTCCTGCAACTCCCGACATCGGTTGTCATTTGTCTTCCAGGTCTCCGGTTCACTCCTGAGTGACATAGACTCTGTCCCCTCTGCTTGCAGGTACTCTTCAACTTGAATCCACCTTCGGATTCCACTGGACACTTTCTCCTTCTCCAGCAGCGGCATTTTCCTGAAGTCCTCCATTGGGTGCAACGGCGGTTTCCAACACCACTTCACACATATGCACCCGGCTTACCTGGTGTAGGTAACGTGGGTACAATGATATCCACGGGTGGTATTGCTCTCCAACCTTCTGTCTTCCACAGGGTTTCTTCAGGATCCATTGGGAAGGGTCCTTAATCTTTAAAATTGCAACCGCGACTAATATGTTGATTTTTACGGAGAACGCAGTCTTCTCCCACACTGCACACGGTCTCCGTGGGGTTCCTAGTCACTCACCTTGGGTGGTTCCTTATGTCCCTGGCACTTCTACTTCCTCTGGACATTGTCTTGACATGAGTTGTGGTTCTTATATCACTTTCTTAGTATATGGTTTGGTACCCCGTGGGGTCCACTGTGTATTCTGTGCCATATACATGATTTATATGCAAAATATTGTGTGCATTGTGCATATCTCCGGGTAGGAGATATCTTTATGTGTTAATGAGTGTTATATAATAAATACATATTTTTATAAATACATTGTGTGTCTCTTTTTCACTCAATTTATATCTATAAGATTGCATTGTGGTAAAACAAGCTCCTTTACACTCCTTCTGGACTAAGCCTGAAGGCTGCTTTCCACAGCTAGCACTTAGAGAGCTTTCAAAGATTGTCTAAGACCTCCTAAATCACCATAAGGGTTGCCTGGACTGGTGCAGGTGTCCACTTACATAAGTCTACATCCTATACTAGGCCGGCCTCTCACAGTGGATAAAGTGATGTAGTTCCACATAGCTGCTCATCCATGCTTCCAACTGCAAAGGTGTGCAGCACTCTCTGTATGGGGCTGATCCATAAATGGTCATTTGGAAATGTCTGAAGTTTGCTCTTATAGCAGTACTCCTTTGGCTCTGAACAAATTTCGGACTTTTCAGAATTTCAAAAGAATCCTTTTAGTATTTGTGTACATTTCATGGAGAACACCATTTTCTCACATTAACATATCCCGATTTTTGTCCAGGCAAGACATTTTTCATGTTTAAACATGTGTATTTCAATCTGTAACTATAACATGCAAATATTCTGGTGGAGAAACCCCTGCTCTTTATGCACTCCCAATCAAATATGTTTTAACCCTTTTACTCTTGCCTTTTATTGGGAACAAATGTGTGTGCTTTAGGGATGAAAACTACATGCAATCGACATGAGAGTACCCTCAAACTTAGCTCATGGTTGTACCCGGCTGCCCATCCCAGGCACAATCTAAAGCTTTCCCCTAACCTTAAATTTATGAGTGCGAAATTTCCACCAAACTGATACAGCTCTTCTTGGGAGATGTCTTTCCCTTTTTAATCATTCATTGTATGACCCTTACATGTGTATTTTGGAAATCTTAAATAAACTTTTTCTTGCATTATGACAAATCAGTGGAAACGATTTCGTTTTTCTGCAATTATAAAATGAGGTCCCGGTTTTTCTCTCCTTTGATGGTAAAAGCCATCTCCTGGCCTTGTATGATGTGTTTGTAAAAACCTAACACATCTATTAAATTATTACTTTTCATTATCCACAACATTAGTACCGTCAGCATTATGCTGCCAGTTGTATTCCACCCATCCTCAATATGGAGTCACAGACTTAGAAACGATTCCCTTCTTTAACCCAGAGCACACTTGGAGATGTAGTTTCCTGGTCATTTCTCTCTGCATCTCATTTGGAACATGTACATGTCATAAAGACCGAGGTTCTAGAATGGGGCGGTGTCAGCAGGCACTTTGAAGGTTGCAGTGCTGCCGAGCAGACAACTGTTCCTTCATGGAGTAAACTCATACTTAATGAAAGTTTATGGTATTGCTGAAGCTGTATTTTGACAAGAATCTACCAGATCTTGTTAGAAGGAGGATGGGATGGGGCAGCTGTGTCCCTCCATCCGTTTCGTTGGAAGGTAAGAAACCATTATCTGCTTTGAATCTTGCCTGGCTGGAATTGTAACTGTATTTATATAGCGCTTACTACCCCTGATGAGGCGTCAAAGTGCTTTTTGGGGGTTGGGTGCTAAAGTAGGCCTCAGCAATACTGTGTTGGGTTTAGTAAGCATTCTTTAACATGCGAGAAACAAACAGAATGCCAGTTAGAAGTATTTTGACATTGTGAAACCTGTGAAAGAAATGAATGTGTGATGCCTGCTGATTAAGTATTGGGTAAAAAAAACAATGAGAGTTGAGAAAGGAGAGACAACTGAAGTGATGGTAGAGGCATAATGATGTGGAATATAATATATTTATTTAAGACAAGTAATAACAGGTGAGAGCCAGGGAAGCGACGTCCTTCTCCAACAGCTCCGTAACATCAATGTTCCACATGGAACTTATCATTACAACACTCCACATTCTATGCACGTGCATTTAAAGGAATAAGAACACAACACATCCCCCCCCCCATACATAAAAGGAAAAACAGGGAAAGGTAAAATAAAAGAGGAAGGGTGGTAAGGAAAAACAAGATGAATATAAACAAGAAATACAATATTACAAAGCATAGTCTTTCAGCCATCTGGGCACAACTCTTGTTCTCTTATCAAGTAACACATTAGTCTTATTCTGTGTAACACTTGCGTCCAAACTTGTAGAAGCATTGAGATTAGTTTGAACTTCACACTCATGACTACAACCTTCACCCACTCCCCCCTCAATACACAAAGGAGGGTAGGATTGCCTGGGTTCACCAGAAATAGTCGTCAACTCCTTACCAAGTTGAGACTGAATCTGGCTATTCTCAAAATGATCTTCTACCCAATCAAAATTGTTGATACATGAATCAGGAAAAACTTCTACACAATTTTGATCAGGGTTAAAGGCAATATTCTTAAGATTCCATACTCTACCATCCTCCAGTCTTACAGAATTCCTTAAAACTTCAGCCACTTTACAAGGTGGTTCAAAACGGCTCATACCCTTAGGAACCTTGAAAGGTTTCTTCACCCTCACCCAGTCTCCAACCTTGATAGAAACATCTTTAGTATTATGGTAAGAGTCATAGAATTCTCTGCTCTTCTCTTGACTGGACGTTAATCTATTCTTGACATCTACAGGAGACCAACATGCAATTTTTCCATCAAACAGCCATCCAGGGTTAAACTTACATCTAGCTGTTCTGCCCCTCATCATGGTGAACGGGGACATGCCAGTGCTGTTCTGCACAGTAACTCTATATGACCAAACCGCCTTCTGTACCTGTACCTTCCAATCAAGTCCACTGTGCACAGAGGCCTGAATGATACCCTTGATCACCCTGTTAAATCTTTCAACAGTGCCGTTGCCACTAGGGTTATATAATGCCGTAGTCTTGTGTTTGACACCACATCTGTCGAAATACTCTTTAGCTAGTCTAGAAGTAAATTGGACACCATTGTCCGATAGCACACAAGCCGGCAAACCCTCCAACATGAATATTTTATCTAAAAATTAAGGTACTGTCTGAGTGTCAACCCTTTCCACAATCTTGACCATAGGCCATTTGGAAAAAAGGTCAATTGCCACCAAACCATATTCTCTAGCGTCTCCAACAGGTCCGAAAATATCCACCGCGATGGTGTTCCAAGGAAAGTTGGGAATTAAACCATCACTCATCTTGGGCTTTAAAGTCCTAAAAGTTTTGTCAGCAGACATGCAAACTGTACACTTTTTGACAAACTCCTCCACCTCCCCGTCAACTCCAGGCCACCAGAACATACCTTTGACAATAGACTTGGTTCTCATAATCCCGAAATGCCCCTCATGGCACAATTGCAGAATTTTCTTTCTTAAAGACATAGGTGGAACGATTCTATCCCCTCTAAACAACAAATCGTTTTCAGAGGACAACTCCATACGGATTTGCCAAAAGGCATCCAAACCAGGGATATTCTTCACTTTGGGCCAGCCCTTACAAATATGCTCTAAAACATTTTTCAAAACAGGATCTTTCCCCTGTTCAGTCAACCACTCCGTTTTACTTATCGCAGGCTCACCACAATCATGTACCAAAGCCACACAGTATTCGCTCCAAGGATCATCTTCACACTCCTCCAAGGGAGGTGGAAGTCTCGACAGACAATCAGCAATGCGGTTGTCCCTACCCGGCAGATAAACCATTTTATAGATATATTCCTTCATCCGCATAGATAATCTAGCTAACCTTGCGGATGCACTTGAGATACCATCACATGATAAAATGCGGATCAATGGTTTATGGTCTGTACGAATGGTCACAGGTTTGCCCCAAACGAATGCTCGGAAATGCTCTAGCGCCCATGCACACGCTAAGGCTTCCCTCTCGATGATAGGGTACCTACTTTCAGCAGGGGAAAGAGCCCTAGATGCAAATAAAATTACCTTTTCCTTACCGTGCCCATCGTACTGTGACAACACAGCGCCCAAACCCTTGTCACTTGCGTCAGTTGTGAGCAAACAGTCCACATTGGGGTCAAAACTGGCAAGAGCATTTACTTTTTGTAACTCCTTCTTGATTAAATTAAACTCTTCCTCGCACAATTCACTCCAAATGAACTTAGAGTTCTTCTTCAATAGTGCACGCATATTGTAAACTTTTGCTGCGAAATTTTTTATGAACTTGGCACAGTACTCAGCCATGCCGAGGAATGCTCTCACCTCATCTTTTGAAACAGGTGCAGAGAACTTAACAATATTCTCCACTAAGGTAGGCTTGGGTTCAACACCTTTTTCGCTTATGACATGCCCCAAA
Organism: Triturus cristatus; assembly: GCF_964204655.1. NCBI lineage: Eukaryota > Metazoa > Chordata > Amphibia > Caudata > Salamandridae > Triturus > Triturus cristatus. The sequence continues at coordinate 165,636,974 of NC_140595.1, read as the reverse complement.
TATGAAACACTTCTTTGGCTGAATTTGCATTTGGATAACTCTACAGTCAGACCAGCTGACTGCAAGGTTCCCAAAACTTGTTTCAATTTGGAATCATGACTTTCTTTATCTTTAGCTGCAACAAGAATATCATCCTGAAAAAAAAAAACATACTCCATATCTCCAAACAATCTATGCATCAACCGCTGAAAAACAGCAGCGGCTGAGGCCAACCCAAAGGGCATACGCCTGAATTGATAACAACCAAACGGTGTTATAAACGCCGTGAGGTTCTTAGAGTTCGGATCCAACATCACCTGGTGGTAGGCGGCAGAAAGATCCACCGTGGAAAACCATGTAGCACCTTTCAAGGAAGATACCATTTCATTTATTCTCGGAAGGGGAAACTTTTCAACCACGATGTTATTGTTCAAGTGGCGCAAATCGATGCATAGACGGATTTTTCCGTTGGGTTTCCGGGCCACCACAATCGGAGAAATCCACTCAGATGTTTCCACTTCTTCAATAATGCCTTTGGCAAGCAGACCCTGGACTTCCTTTTTCACTTCCTCCCTTATAAGAATAGGTATTGGCCTCACCTTATGAACCTTGGGTTGTGCATCAGCCTTTAAAATTATCTTATGTTCAAACCCCTTCAGAACACCCAACTCTTTATTAAATACCTTGGGAAAACTTTCAGATAGTGTTTCCTCCATTCTACTACAGTCATCCAAAATCAAAACTTTGTCCTTAGAATTAGGATCCAGGATGATGTGTAATTTCTTCTGATCGAACCATCCTAATACAGATGGCCCAACCTTTGCCACATACAACTTTGCTCTTGTGGACCTGCCTTTAAATACAAAGGTAAGCCATCTAAAACCAATCATACCTATCCTGTTACCTGTAAAACTGATTGGGCACACATCTGATGGGTATAATTGCTCACCAATCTTATTTACAAACTTCCTTTGCCAAACCTCCTCATTTATGATCGTGTATGGGGAACCAGAGTCCGCATACACACTTATGGTTACCCCACCTAGGGATATATCACAAATTGGTTTCCCTTTAAGTGAGTCATCTGAAATGTTGATCACATAGTTCCCTCTAACACTTTTTATGCAACATTCTTCTTCAGTTTCTAACTCATCCACACTCTCACTTTCATCTTCATACACACATTTTACGTTTGTGCGTCTACGACACATCTTGCTAAAGTGACCTAACAGTCCACAAATACCACATTTCTTTTTTAACGCAGGACATAGTCTACTAAATGCCAGATGTTCTTTACTGTCACATCTGTAACACCTCCTATCCTCCATATTCTTGTTCTGGACCCTTGCAGGTTGACCAGTCCATCTCCCTTGTTGTTGCTGTTGACGAAAGTTTCTATTTGAAGCTTGAATCTTACACACAGTTCCCGAGGTTTTGGAAACATCTTTCTCTGTCTCTTTCACCACCGTTGCACACCTCCCAGACATTTCTGACTTTCTCATGATGGCAACAACGTCATCAAGAGGTGCGTCACCGTTGACCCAAAGACGATCTTGCAAGGCAGAGTTGTTATTGTGCATTACCAATTGATCGCGTATGAGATCGTCATGTAAATTGTCAAATTTACAATCTATGGCTAGTTTTTTGAGGTCATCCATCCATTCATCTACAGTTTCCTCTTTGGTTTGTTTTCTCTGAAAGAACTTGTGTCTTATGACCCCAATGCACACCTTAGGTGCAAAGTATTTATCCATATTTTTTATCGCATTTTCGAACTCATCTAGATTGGAGTTATCGGACTTACTCATCCTTGAAAATGTCTTTAATCCTATGGGACCAAGAGAATGTAACAAAAGTCTCTTCTTTTGCTCAGCTTTCATTTTTTTGGTTTCATCAACAGCTTCCAAATAATTAATGAAGTATTCCTTCCATTCTATCCACTTTATATTGGGTTGGATACCTTTAACCCAAAATGGTTCAGGAGGACTAATAGAAAAATTCTGTTGTGCCATGTCTCTGTCTCTAACTACAGTACTTACACTGGAATCTCCTTCTTCCATGCACTGTGAAGTACAATTCAATTAGTAACAACCTTCTCCCGACTTCCTCACCTGTTATAATGTTCCACACACCACAAAAAAAAACAAATTCTTTTTTCTTTTTAAATTTCCATTACACCTACTGTGCTGTACGGAATGTGTACCTTAGAAATGTAGATATCACCTTGCGCCACACAGCCTTTGACGTTTATTCCAGAGAAAGCTTTCTTTTTTTTTTTTTTGATCGATGTAACTCCTTCCGATCGATGTAAACACGGAATACAAGATGGCCGCCACGTTAGGGTCACGCTGCGTGACCTGCGTCTGACATCAATAGATGAGGGGATTGTGGAAGACGCGCTGACAGTGACGCGCGCAGTCCCCTTGGCAGTCAGCGCACGCAGTGGAATGGCGAGCGCACTTGAAAGAATGCAGGTAGGCGATAACGATTAACGGTTGCTCCGTTAATGTCGCTAAGCATAGAGCAAGTTGCCAAAAGTTAACTAAGTAAAGCGCAGTCGTAGGCAGCGATTCCCATGCGAAGGGAGAAGAAGAGAAGACAAAAAAAAATTATAACTCACAAAGTTTTTGTTTTCGTGCGCTTCCCTTCTTCTCTTCTTTCTTTTAAAAGATGGAGGTTCTTCTTATACACATCCAAGAGATAGTCAGTAAGGATAAACGCCAGTTTCCCTCGTCGCCAATTGAAGTGATGGTAGAGGCATAATGATGTGGAATATAATATATTTATTTAAGACAAGTAATAACAGGTGAGAGCCAGGGAAGCGACGTCCTTCTCCAACAGCTCCGTAACATCAATGTTCCACATGGAACTTATCATTACAACACTCCACATTCTATGCACGTGCATTTAAAGGAATAAGAACACAACAACAACGTTTTCAAAACCCACAAAAGTCATGAAAGGGTCTAAAATGGCTGTATTGCTTGAGAAAAAGGGAAGGTGGAATACAAATTCGCCTGTTAAACTAAAGGACGAGCAAGCAGACATTATAAAAGACAAATATGATGGTCTAAGTGGTGAAGGTGCGGAAGTGAGCAGATGTGACGGGTATCATCTCGGTACTCTGTCTGACAATGCTCGAAGTGGTGAAGGTGCGTAAGTGAGCAGAGGTGACCGGTCTCATCTCGGTACTCTGTCTGACAATGCTCGAAGTGGTGAAGGTGCGTAAGTGAGCAGAGGTGACCGGTCTCATCTCGGTACTCTGTCTGACAATGCTCGAAGTGGTGAAGGTGCGGAATTGAGAAGAGGTGACCGGCCTCATCTCGGTACTCTGTCTGACAATGCTCGAAGTGGTGAAGGTGCGGGAGTGAGCAGAGGTGACTGGTCTCATCTCGGTACCCTGTCTGACAATGCTCGCAGTGGTGAAGGTGCGGGAGTGAGCAGAGGTGACCGGTCTCATCTCGGTACTCTCTCTGACAACGCTCGAAGTGGTGAAGGTGCAGAGGTGAGCAGAGGTGACCGGTCTCATCTCTGTACTCTGTCTGACAACGCTCGAAGTGGTGAAGGTGCGGAAGTGAGCAGAGGTGACCGGTCTCATCTCGGTACTCTGTCTGACAATGCTCGAAGTGGTGAAGGTGCGGGAGTGAGCAGAGGTGACCGGTCTCATCTCGGTACTCTGTCTGACAATGCTCGAAGTGGTGAAGGTGCGGGAGTGAGCAGAGCTGACCGGTCTCATCTCGGTACTCTGTCTGACAATGCTCGAAGTGGTGAAGGTGCGGGAGTGAGCAGAGGTGACCGGTCTCATCTCGGTACTCTGTCTGACAATGCTCGAAGTGGTGAAGGTGCGGGAGTGAGCAGAGCTGACCGGTCTCATCTCGGTACTCTGTCTGACAATGCTCGAAGTGGTGAAGGTGCGGGAGTGAGCAGAGGTGACCAGTCTCATCTCGGTACTCTGTCTGACAATGCTCGAAGTGGTGAAGGTGCGGGAGTGAGCAGAGCTGACCGGTCTCATCTCGGTACTCTGTCTGACAATGCTCGAAGTGGTGAAGGTGCGGGAGTGAGCAGAGGTGACCGGTCTCATCTCGGTACTCTGTCTGACAATGCTCGAAGTGGTGAAGGTGCGGGAGTGAGCAGAGCTGACCGGTCTCATCTCGGTACTCTGTCTGACAATGCTCGAAATGCACAGAAAGCTGTGGATCATGCAGTTAATCCAGATAGGGTGAATGCAATACTTGAGAATGCTGGGTGCGCTGATGGTACTTGTAGTTTGATCAGGATTGGTAGATTAGGAATTGCTCCAATCAGATTTAGCGATTATGTTACTTACTGAGTTTGTTTTTTCTTGTTGTATTTATTGAAGTGTTGTGTTTTGTTACCCTGTATATTCCATGCTATTGATTCTTATTTTGTTTTGTTTTATTAGCATTTTCTCTTTTTGTTTTGTTTAATAAAAGGAGGGATTATGTTGTATCGGAATTGTGGTGTTCTGGTAACTGCTCTGTGCATCATATTTAAAACATGTACATATCATAAGCTATGGTTCCAGAATGGGATGTAAGCAGGCCCTTTGAAGGTTGCAGTGCTGCAGAGGAGTCGCGGGTCTCTTTATGGAATAATTCATACTTAATGAAAATGTATGGTCTTGCTGAAGCTTTATTTCGATGAGAATCGACCACAATAACAATGTTCTCTTTTTCCATTTGTATTAGCCTCTTAATCCTAATCCTACCAGTATGTACCCCACCACTAAACCGGCAGTACAAACCTTGCCCTTTATCTTAACCATGGCAATGTAGACATCCTACATTACATTAGCAGTGCCATTTCACTCCTGTTACAACTGTGTGTAGCAATGAACTGCAGCGTTTAAGCGCCATTAGCTGAAATCTGTTTTCAGCATTGAATTGACATGCAGAGGCAGTACAAGTCAATGGTTGTGTCAAGGTTTATCGACCAGAAGCATGCGGCCTTTCTTTACATTAGTCCTTCTTATGAGAATGAAGGCCACCTTTATAGAATGAGCTAAAAGCCCAAACCCCACTGTTAAAATGAAACCAGTTGTTCAGTTTCTGCATGTGCCATTTCCGTTCACTCTAATACATTAATAATGTTGCTTGTACGTCTGGGAATAGTCTGGAATCAACAACCCATGAAGCAAAGACCATCTCACAGGTAACCTGGGGCAAATACATGCCAGGAGTTGCCAAGGTTTGATTCAGCCTAGTAGAAAGAGGACTCACCTGCTTAGATCTGGCAATAGCCAGGACCTTTTCATTTCATTAAAATTATGTATCTAATATACTTATAGGGTCTTTCAACTGGCCTTCCTAATCAATTGGACTTTTATAAAGCATGGAACAATGACTCACCCCACTTCAGCCATTCGATAACTTTACTGTGAGTGACAACATTGTACTCTTGAACAAGCAGCACATTCACACACAAAGCAGTTCCTTTCAGTGCCAAGAACTGCTATGACAATGTGTACTTTGATTCCAAAAATATTTTTGCTTGTAGCCAAAACCTCTTGTGGACCATACCAAAAGTTAACAGAGGTTGTAGGGTCCAGCTATTGCTTACAACCGTTCGGCGTTAGTGTCACTCTCATTTGTGTGCTTCTTACGTGATGGCTGGCGTGGTGGCTTGATCTTCTTGTGTTTGTCCCTCGCTTAGATCATATCCTCTTTACCATCCTTTTGATTGTCTGACTTATAACCTTCCACTGCTAACATTATGGAAACTACATTTTTTTTCAACATACCTTAAAAGGGAATGTTTATTTACGATCTTTCGGAGTGCTTCCCCCCAAATCTCGTGTTGCTTCCTCATGTGCATTTGGCCCCCATACTCGTCTGACTCCACGCACTCAGTGTTGCCCCCTCTCCTCAACCTGTCCATTGCTACCTCCTTGGCTTGTGATTACTGCTCCCCATCTGTTGCTCCACCACCAACTCACCTTGCTTCCCTCCCACCTTCTTCTTTCTTCCTCCTACACCCGCATTACAATATATAAATTGTTTGGAGGTTCCAGAAGCTCTCATTTGTTTCTGGTCAACTCTGCTTTAAACCCATTAAGAAAATGGCGGTCACCCCAATCAGTAGAATGTGTGCATGCATGGTGATGCACGAGCATGCCTACTGAATGACGCAACAACACTAGTTTCATGACTCATGTGCTCAGTGTGCGTCTTGTGTAATAACACATTTTATTCTTTTTTTATATAATGTGGTACAGCGTTTGCAAAACAGATGTTGCTTTTTTCACTAAAGTTGCACAGCATTGCCAAAAATTATTGGCAAAGCCAATAGGTCATAATGTTGAGGCTGCTTGGCTTCCCCAATGCTTGTTTATGTCTTGTCATTGGGGGTGTGTAATTTCCAATAAGTCCACATACTGATGTGGGTATGGTGACCAACATCTCGACAGGAAACCTCTTGATGTGCCATATCACGCTTTATCTAAGCTATTTATATGTAGATCTATCTTTAGGTCTAGCTTGAAAGCACAAATGTCTTTTTTAGCTAACGGTTACCAATTCTCTAAAATATATCTAGAGAGGAATTGGCTCTTCAAGAGGGGTGTACTTTCTCACCTCATTTCATTGCCTCTTTGGTGTATCATGCTGCCTGCAGGGAAGTGATTTTCTTGGAATGCACTAGGGCCATTTTTATATCTGAACAGTACACTGAATCCATCATGCTTTTAGTCACTTTCAATTCCTTATCAACTATATGCAGTCTATAGAGTGAGCAATGCTTTTATGATGCTTTTTCAAATCATTGACTAAACAGGTAGGACAGCGTTTATTATGATAAACAAAATTTGGACATGAAAGCCAGTCCTATCTGCTTTGCCAATGCTTTTTTTCCTCTGCCCTAAGCACAGTGGTTCTGTTCTTTTTTTGTTTTACCATTTATTTTTTAACTTGCATACATACCCCATTGAAGTCCTGCCTTTACTCAGGGAGAGGACTCCAGTGTGTGTGTGGGAAATTCTCTGTGGCTTCTGGAGAAGGGTGAATATAAGGATGGGGACCCACCATGCAAGCTTATACTTTTTACAAACTTAAAAGGCACCTGGACCCTTCCTTCGTGGGACGCTGTTTGTTTGTTTGTTGGTCTTGGCCGACGCTGCACCTGTGTGAGGGCTGCTCAAACCCACGACTTGCGGAACCGCTTCGCGGGTCCCGCTGCGGAATCCCCTCACCTGTATCGCCTGTCTGTGGTCTCCTGCCTGGCTGCTCTGTGGGGGCGTGTGAGGAATCAGGGCTGCGAGCGTGAACCGGGACTCACCTTCCCAGGAGTCCCGGTCCCGGAGGCTGAGTCACCTGGCCCCGCTCTCCCTGAACGCCCCGCCCCCACCTTTTTACAAACTTAAAAGGCACCTGGACCCTTTCTTCGTGGGACGCTGTTTGTTTGTTTGTTGGTCCTGGCCGACGCTGCACCTGTGTGAGGGCTGCTCAAACCCACGACTTGCGGAACCCGCTTCGCGGGTCCCGCTGCGGAATCCCCTCACCTGTATCGCCTGTCTGTGGTCTCCTGCCTGGCTGATCTGTGGGGGCGTGTGAGGAATCAGGGCTGCGAGCGTGAACCGGGACTCACCTTCCCAGGAGTCCCGGTCCCGGAGGCTGAGTCACCTGGCCCCGCTCTCCCTGAACGCCCCGCCCCCACCTTTTTACAAACTTAAAAGGCACCTGGACCCTTTCTTCGTGGGACGCTGTTTGTTTGTTGGTCCTGGCCGACGCTGCACCTGTGTGAGGGCTGCTCAAACCCACGACTTGCGGAACCCGCTTCGCGGGTCCCGCTGCGGAATCCCCTCACCTGTATCGCCTGTCTGTGGTCTCCTGCCTGGCTGCTCTGTGGGGGCGTGTGAGGAATCAGGGCTGCGAGCGTGAACCGGGACTCACCTTCCCAGGAGTCCCGGTCCCGGAGGCTGAGTCACCTGGCCCCGCTCTCCCTGAACGCCCCGCCCCCAACTTCTTACAACATACCCCATTGGTCTTTGGCCCATAAATATCGGAGAGTGACGCTGCGCGGGAGCGCGCGGGAGCGTCCGGGGCTAAGACCGGGCAAAGAGCGGGCCGTTTGAGGCCGTTCGAGGACTGAGAGGACTGGACTGGCCCACCCCTCTTGGCTCGACATTTTTGGAAGCTAAACTAATAACTGAGGGGAAATAGATCTACCTTTGTTACAGTGCCTTAGCGCTATGGATCCAAGGGTAACCCGTAGCAAGTCTTCTAAACGTGGGTCACAAATTAGTGGCCCCATGGATGACTTTATAACCCGCACTAACATAGCTATAGACGAAGAGATATTCAAGCTCCAATCTCGGGTCTCGCTAGAACTAGATGCCGCCAGAAGAGTGTCCCAAGTAATTGCACTTTCTAAGAAATCCTCTCTAGGCCACATAGCCACTTCTGTTACCCCTGAGCGCCCAGCCCGCCCGCATTGTATAGTCACTCAGGCAGATGTTTACCATCCTCCGATCCCGGCTACTCCCCAATTTGCCTCGGGAAGTAAGAATGAGGAAACTCCATCGACACCTCTTAGTGTGCACACTCCTGTCCCCATTGCACTTTTCCCGAATCTGTCTAATAATATCCCCAGTGGTAAACAACCGAAGAGGAAACGCAATTCTCGCTCAGCTTATTTCCGCAAGAAAGCGAAAATTGCTGTCCCAAAAGATTTACTAGTGACCAACATCACAGCACCCAAAGCTGGAGTAGTGAATACCCCTAATACCCAGTCATGTAGTGAGGGGCAGGGACAAAATACATCTATTCCCTTCCTTAATACCCCAGTAGGTGTGGACCCCGAAGTGGACGGGTTAACCAATAACAATAAAGAATTTATAGAGGTGGTTTGGGACACACTTAAAAAACTTTTGTTACCTCTAGATCTAAGACTATCAAGGATAGAAAATAACTTGCTAGAAATAGAGAAGAGCATTATTGCTTTGGCCACTCTTGGGTTGAAAAGTCTGGAAAATCAGGGCATTATTGCAGCAGACTCAATGCCACAACCTACCGCACCCCAAACCAATCTAGCTTCCTCTTTAGTACCATCCACAATAAAATCTGTCCCTAAACCAAGGTCAGTTATGGGGGAGCAAGCTCGCGTTAAACCAAGGCCAGTTATGGAGGAGCAAGCTTGTGTTAAACCAAAGTCTCCCCCACAAGGTCTCACACGCAACCTGCAACATCCCAAACGCGAAACACCAAACAGATCGATTCCCAGTAAAACCCAGGTTCCCCCAGTCAAAGATAATTTTAGAGGAGGCTATATTGACCTTCCCCCAGAGGCAAACGACTATGTGGTTGTCTTGACGGGTGTTCCTATGATAGGCAATGGCCAATTCGAAAATCACTGGTCGCTGAAAAACAAAATAATGCACTGGTTAAATGTTAACAGACCAATCCCCAATGGTAGAAGAAGTCGCGTACTGATGGTCCGCAGGACCCCCTGGGTAGGGCCAACGCTGAAATCCAGTTCGGGGGACTGCATAGTAGTGACCTTCGAAGACCCACACACGGCACACCACATCTGTAGTTGGCCCAGCAATGATGACTCCTTAGTCAAACCCAAACCACTATCCTTTTTTTATCCCCCCCGATCCATCTGTAACCAGGGGGATAATTGGTCATTGGTCCAACACCACCAACGGCCGAATAGGCCCTGGTGTCACCGGGAGACCCCCCCTCATTGGAATGGTCTCTCTACTTTTAACAGATTTGGTGGCCTAGAGGAGGTGGATTGACTCCCTGTGCAACCACCCAAACAACCCCGAAGGGAATTCTTAACCTCACAAAGGCATCATTCCATTGATTGTCCAGTCCGAGTAGGACGATCCAAGAATGAAAGGGTTGATGGGGTGACTTTGTCATTGGACACAATAGTAAATTGTAGCAGGGAAAATTGGTCAAACTTGCTCTCCATGACCCCCCCTGCATCTACTTCTCTTGAATACCCGGATTCTACCTGCCTGGTCTCCTATGCGACCCCCATTCTCCAGCAAAATGAGCCATTGGTGAGGTCTTCAAGACCTGTGGGTGCGATTGTTTCTCCTATGCCTATGCCCATTGACCCCATCAAGGTCTCTCCAAAAGCTGACTCTGTTTTAAAAAATTTATCTTGGAATGTGGCTGGTCTTGGTCGTAACTTTGACATCCCCGAATGGAACGACTTTCTGGAACCCTTTCACATTTGCCTCTTTCAGGAAACCTGGTGTTTGGAGCCAAGACATCGAGTGGGATTTTCCACCTTTTTTATCCCTGCAGTCCAGGAGCAGGGATCCAAAGGTCGCCCGTCAGGCGGCCTTATTATATGGATTAGTATTACTCTCGGCTTCAGGGTGAAAGAAAGAATTACTCAATCACCGGATCTCCAGTGGTTAACGATAACTCACAAAGGGGGAAGAAGTATGGAAATCTTCAACATTTACCTGAGGGGTGCCAAAGGCGGTGTATCCCATCTACCTACTACAGGCCTAAACCACAACCTGGCTGCTTGCAAAGCGGACTCCTATATAATGCTTGCAGGCGATTTTAACTGCTGTTTTGAGCCCTTGGCCAGCGAAGATATCTTGGACACTTTTGAGGAGGACACCAGGAGAGGTATTCCTATTTTGAATCTTGACCCGATTCCAAAATGGTCGCAAAACGCAATAGAGATCAATGCCCTCTGTATGGAGCATAATTTGCGACCGACAAATGGCCGATCCAAATCTAACCATATGGGTGCACACACTTATAACAGACAAGACCATACGTCTAGGATTGATTATATTATGCTTAATTACAATCTCTGGCTATATCACCTAGATATGGAGGTTATAGTGTCGGGCGATAGCGACCACAACCCCTTATCGCTATCTATTTCATTTCCCTGGCAGGCTGGAAGCCAAGGCCCACTCGGACATAAGTGGAAATCTTCCCACGAATTAGTCCCCGCAAACTGTAGCAGGCGCTTAAAGTGGGCAAAAGTCTTGGCTGATGAAACAAGGATGGCCCAAGCCGGGTCTATTTTGGAAGAGGTGGAGCCCCGGATGAACACTTTAAGCTCAACCGACAATAAGATCTTACCTCTATTCACTGAGACTGTTTTGGCACCGAGTGACTTATTTATTGTTCCCCAAATCTCTCGTAGGGGTCCCCCGAAAACCTTGCCTAAACAGTCAGACAAGTGGTATACTGTAAAATGTCGTGAAGCTAAGAAGGAACTTGTTGTGACATTAAAGTCCAAAGACACAGTTGCTATTAGGGCTGCTAGAAAATTCTATAAAAAAAACATATTTGAAGCCAAACAGGTTTATGATTTTAACTTTTGGGGAGACTTAGTAGAGGCTAGCACCAGGAAGGATGCCAAGAGGTTCTGGGACCTATTAAGATCTAGGGAAAAGCCCACTGACCAGCAGCTAACTTGTAACATTATAGGGGGGGTATGGTTCGACCACTTCTCACAACTGTACTCTGCTCCCCCAGGCCTCCCCCAGCTAGCTTGCCCACCCATGAGTTTATTGCCTAATCCTACAATCATCCTACCGTGCTATGATGGCCTATTTACCAGCTTAGAAGTAGAGAGAGCAATACAAGGTATTGTCCCGAACAAAGCAGCGGGTCCTGACGGAATCCCCGGAGACCTAATCAAGAATTACCCACCCATTTGGAGTAGATTAATTGCCTCGCTTTTGAACGAAGTTATGATGGGTGGAGTCTTTCCTGATTCATGGAGGGGTGCTGAGGTCGTTCCTATTTTCAAAAAAGGTTCTAGGGACGACCCAGCGAACTACCGTCGAATTAGTTTATTGGACTCTTCTCAAAAGGTAGCTGGGAAGGTGGTATTGGGCAGGATCAATGAGTGGGCAGATGGAAATCACATCCTGTCAGATCTTCAAGCGGGCTTCAGAACAGGAACAGGCACAATCGAGCAGACGTTCCGCCTTCTAATGATCTATTGGAAAGTGGTGGTGCTGGGAGGGGGCAGTCTGTATCTAGTCTTCATTGACTTGCGGACTGCCTTCGACCTGGTACCACGCGCACTTTGATGGAACGTCCTCGATGGGTTAGGCCTCCCTCCTTATTTGCTGTCGCTGCTCGTGAAATTTCATGATAGGAATTTCGCCCAAATTAGATGGGGTACACAGGGAGAGAAAACATCTCGTATCCCCGTGGACAGAGGCGTTCGCCAGGGCTGCGTGCTTGCCCCCACTCTGTTTTCTCTTTATATTAACGGAGTGGTGGAGCATCTTCTACAACAACCATCGGATGCACCAACCCTGGCTGGTAGGAAAATCCCAACGCTCCTGTTCGCAGACGATACCCTCCTAATCTCAAAATCACCAATGGGCATTCAATCGCTGCTTTCTAGCTTTCAAACCTTCTGTGAAGGAAGGGGTTTGGCTATAAACATAGGCAAAACTAAGTTTTTAGTCCTTAACCCGCCCAAAAAATCCGTCTATCCCCCGGTCCTAGATTCTGTCCCACTTGATCGCGTCAAAGAATTTGGTTATCTGGGTATACGCATCAGTGATACCATGAGTTGGAAGGCACACCACCAAAAAATCCTTCTTACTCACAAAAGGGTGGCAGGTGCGTTGCTCAAGGAACAGCGAGCCTCAGTATTAAAACCTATTGGGGCTTCCCTAGATATTTATAGGGCTAGGGTTGTAAGTGCGGCACTTTATGGTGCTGAGCTGTGGGGCACCCATGGAGTTGACACTTTGGCCCATCTTGAGAACAACTTCCATAAAGATCTAATGGGTTTGCCCCACAGCACGCCAACAATCCCATTGCTGCTAGATGCAGGTACCCGGGCAATCTGCGACCAAGCAAAATTACGCCCACTTTTGTTATGGTCCAGGATCTGGAATGTACAGGAACTAAGAAGCTATGCAGAAGCCTTGAATGACATTTTGTCATTACCGGGTTTTCATAAGATCATCTGGCTTAGGGAGGTAAAAAAGCTGCTCTACAAATTAGGCCTAGGAGAGGCTTGGGCCAACAAATCTGCACCCCCGAAACAACAGTTAAAGAAGGTTTATTGGGCATGGGTAGACAATGAGAGGGCCCGAAGTATAAATCATTGTAAATCTGTAGTTCTGTTTCTGTCGGTCAAAGACTCGCCGTCAAGGGAACTTTATCTAGATACCATTCAGAGCTCATGGGACAGAGCACTGTACATTAAGTTTAGGGTGGGGGTGCTTCCACTATGTGAGTTCATGTCCACTTGGAAACCGCCCGCTCAAACTGTACCCTATTGCCCATTTTGTGATCTAAGGGTAGAGTCTGTGTCCCACATGCTGTTTGAATGTAGCGTCTATGTAGCTCCGAGACGTAGGTGGTTGAAGCCCCTGTGCAGGTGTTTGGGAACTCGCTCTCACTTAGAAGCTCTGCATATTTTACGTACAGATGCTAGACCCTTTTTTTCCACTTGTATGGCAAATTTTTTGGGCTGGGCTTGGCGTCTAAGAACTGCAAGAAAACTGTTAACCCAGTGAAGGACCCCCCTTACCCAATACGCTGTTTCGGATATGAAATGTTTTTATACTGATTGTTTTTTAAAAATGTTCTTTTTTTAAAAAATGTGTGGAAAATGCTTTTATGATATGTTTGTATCGAATAAAGCTACTTACTAATTACTAATTGCTTATACTTGAGTTAATGAGCGACCGGTGTCTTAGAACCAATGATAGAACTCAGGTAGCAGCAGAGCGTAGGCATAGATCGGATGGATGTTTGCATTACTGACCTTTCTTTTCAATCTGGACTGCCTGTCCAGATACCCCTGTAACAATTGCTGCACCCTCACTGAATGATGGGTCCCTCCCTTGCATAACTGTGCATCCCCACCATAGGTGAAGTACTGTAGATGAAGTGCTATGGGTACAGCCATGGAATGTTCAGTGGTGAAGGGCCTAACTTATTCTGAACCTCACTTAGTGCCTCCACTGCCTCATCAAGAGGAGCCTGGTTGAGACTGAACTAAGAAATGTATGCCCCTCTATCCTTGACATGTGTGATCCTTGTACCCAACTATATAGTCTCTAGACTGCACATTAAAAGCTTCCTCTGGGATTTGAATATGTTTCTACCCTGCTCTTCCTCAACACTACTCTTACCACATGAGAACTCCTTCACTGCCCTCATTCCATGCTTTCACCAGGTGTTAGCTCCTTGCTTCTATTCCTAAATCATAATCCATGTACATCCAATCTAGTCCTTGTTAATGGGCAGTGAGGATGGCTCATTGGTTATAGAGAGAAGCGTTTGGAATGAAATGCATTGTTAGAAAACTGCTCATGGGAAATGTGAAGGACTGGGATGTGAGCTTAAGTTAGAGTCCATCTTGTTTGGGCACTTTGTTTTCCTTCTCTAGTGAGACACAGAGACTGCTTATGTTCTGAAGCCTTATTAACAGTCCAAGGGCTTCTTGGCATCTAGAGAAACACTTCTATAGCTCATAAACGTATAGCTGAAAGCTGATCCTTTTGGTCACAAGCATTGGCAAAGCCAAAAGGCCTGTTGGATTTGTCAATGCTTTTAAGCCACGCTGCACAACATATGTGATGCTGTGCAGCATATCTAAAGAAAAGAAAACGAACAAAGAAGCAAAAAAAACAAAAGCCTTTGACATGATCTCCTTCATCATTTTTTTTGTAGATGCGCACACCACACGTGCACACCTAGATAATCACCCAGGTTATTTTTTTCTTTTCAATTACTGATCAGAGTTGGGTCTGTAACAAAATAGAAAATACAAAAATAAAACACACAAAAGTGTTTTTGGGTTTTTAATTTTGTAGGTGGAGGAGCAGTAGCAACACAGGAAGGGTGTCTGGAATGGCAAAACAACACAGAGGATGGTGGGGGAATTACACAGTAACACTAGAGAGAGTGGGGGAGAATGGAAAAGCAACACAGGGCCATGATGAACACTGAAGAAAGATGTGAAAGCAATGGGAGAGCGGACTGGAGGGGACCCGAAAGCATCAGTGGGGTGGTAGTGAGCAAAATGAACACAGGGGTTGAGTGAAAACAGCACAGAGGGCACAAATGGTGGAAGCAATGGGGAGAAACACAAAAGTGGGGGGCAGAGAAAATGATTCGGGCAAGAGCGGGCAACATGGAGTGCGGGGGATAAAATGTACTTGAGGGAGACGGCTCGAAAAAACATGACTTTATTGGTAGTCCCTGAAAAGAAAGCAGTGAAATCAGCAATGCCGCCCAGTCAAAGAATATGAGGAGCGTAGGATCTGCTTTTATGGTTACCCCCACTTATTGCCTTGTGCTAAGCTGTTATTTACTAGTCTGACTGGGATCCTGCTAATCAGGACCCCAATCGAACTGCTTTCTCCCTTAAATTGTTATGTTCAGTACATAGTTACATCCCAGATTGGATACTGCGGTACCCTTATCAGTCCCTAGTATAGGGTACTAAGGTACCCAGGGCATAGAAACCCCAGAGGTCCCCTTGGGCTCAAGCATGCATTATGCCACCCATGGGAGACCATTGCAAGTGGAACTACAGGCCTGCCATTGCAGTTTGTGTAAGCTGGTGCCAGCACCACTTACTAAAGATATAAGTTTCCTATATCTAGGGCTCCTACACTTAAAACCTATAAGCCACCCTTATAGCAGGCCTTATCAATCCTGAAGACAGGGGGTTTGGTTCTACGTGTGAGGGTGCCACTGCATGAGCAGGACACCCCTAAAGCCTACGGAGTCCATTCTCCGGGGTTATAAGTGAAGCAGCCATTTCCTATATCGAGGGGCATCGTGTTATTATGCAATGAAAATCTCGAAACTGGCTGCTGGAAGAACCCTCTGTTAGGCTCTCAAGTGTTCCCAGTGTCAGCCTTCTAGACCCAGACAGCACAAAATGGTTGCTGTCGACCAGAGACACAATTCTGCCCTCCTGTTACTGAGCCAAGCTTAAGCTAGGAAAGGCAGAACAATAGGCGTTCTGTCACAGGGCGGTGTGACCACCTCCCAGACAGGATTTAGTGTATTGGGGCCGGGTGCGTGCACTTGCCAGTGCTACTCAGTCTGTATGAGGGTCAAATTTGGTGTCCCCGTGCATAGTCCAGTTCAAACCAGCTCTGGGAGCGATTGGCTCCCTCTCTGGCACAAAACTTGACAAAGGACATGGGAGTAACCTCCCCCCTGGCCAGACCCTCCCCTTGAAGGGTCCCTAGAATCGTCCCAACCCTTTTCTTAGGGTACTTCTTTTCTCAAGGAGACAACCAAAAGTTCTCCTTTGTGTGATATAAACTAAAATGAGGAGGCATAGGGCAGGATTTGAGGGACACTGCAGAAAGTAGTACCTGGTAACTCTTCTGTGATTCTCTTCATGTCATAAACTTGGCATCTCTGGTAAGGTTGGTATTTCTCCATTGTTGGAGGAGTAAGTTGGAACAGCTCCAGGTTCACCTGAAACAAGTTTGCAGATGACTGCCATCTTAAAGTCAAGAAAGCACATGTTGAGTCTAGGCAATACACAACATGTGCATTGTACCATGCCATTTCAATTTGTTGCACAGCCAGCTTCTCATACCAGTTGCAGGTCTTCTGTGCAGCATTGCAGGGCTGAAGAATCTGGTTGAGGTTATCAACACCATCTTTGTATCTGCTGTGGCCGAGAATGTAATTAGGCTACTGGACTTAAGCCATCCGACCAGGAACAGACACTGAGGATGTTGTCTTGTCATGTATGGTTGTGCAAAGAAACCCTTTACTATGGCATTAGAATTTGAGGATTAGGAGTTCTTCAGAATGCAAAGCACTGTGCTGTCTTTTACAAGCTTGCGTTAACTAACTCCTTTGGAAGCCCTATTCTGCTGCTCTAAATTGTACCACAAGCAGGCGCCGCTGTAGAAAACAACTCCATGAAAAGGGGAAATTCACTGTAGAAAGTTTGTAGATGCAAGTGGTGCTCCTTCAATAGGAGACTGACAAGATCCAAAATTATTTTCCACTGCTTCATAATGACTCAGGGCAAACAGATGGTAAACTTCTTATGTCCTTCCTTGTCCAGACATGCAGGTTGTAGGTATAGCCTGTAGGACAGTGGTTCTTACCATTTGACTTCCGTGGGTTCCCACTTGATCATTTCTGGAACCTGGGGAACCGCAATGAATCATTAATGGAATCATAGGACCCCCAGTACGTCATTATTGGAAGGGGTGGTCCCCTGCTAAGCATTTTTGAGGATTAGCACCTTAAAACAATACACAAAATATGCAGAAACAAGCATTTATCAAATACACGAATGATGAAATATTAAATTTAATTCACCACAAAATAAAAAAAATTAAAACATTTTAATTTTAATGGGAAGGATTGAGCTTTTCGAAATTCAGTTGAGGCCACTCATTGTCCATACAATATTCTGTCTAATGCATTTGCACTGCTCCCACAAAACGATCCGAGGATACTTACTACGTTTTTAGCCTCCAAATTCCTTCACATTTACAGAACATTTTAGATTTTGCTTCTTTATGTACCCTTAATTAAACTGTTAATATTATTTAATTTTCTAAGCAGTCACAGACTCTCTGAGAAGGCTTTGCGGACCCCCGGGGTCTCAAGACCATAGGTTAAGAACCACCGCTGTAGAGAGCTTTCACAAAGTAGGTGCAACTTAATACCATACTGAGCTCTCTTGCTTTGAATACACTACTTAAATTGCAGCCATTGTTTGTATAACACCACAGACTCAACCTCAGCTCTGTTTTCCCGGGTCTTTAAATTTCTTCTAGGTGCTTGGTAAAGTGATCTAGCAAAGGAGAAACTTGAATGGTCGCTCAGAGTATGGCTGGTCTCTAGGCAGGGCCTGGGTGTTCTCATTAAAATGCTGCATGCACTGCAGAAGCAAAAAACAATTGCTACTTATGGCAGCAGAGAACAATGGCATGCACTACTCTGGGTCACGAGACCAGTAAGAGGACACTGTTGGCTTGAAAAGAATGCCCGTAGGAGAGTAAGACTCCCAAACTGACTCAATTATTAAACATGGGCGGAGTCCCCCATTGCAATCAAATAAGAGGTTATTTACAAGGTGCATAGTTAATTAAATTGCACTTTTGTACATTACAAAAAGTAATCCACAAACTAAAGAAAACACTGCTATACAATTAACTAAAATTACAGGAAGGCCATCAAATTACATCTTAAAAACCAAGTCAGTACTTATAGAATAATACAACTGTAAACAATTAGCAGAACATTCAGACCCCATTGTGGCTTCATATGCAAATATCATTTTGCGCCACTTAATTTGAAAGTACATGTCCAGAGGTTACCAATGTGATACTGCATCCAATGGTATCCAATCTCCCCCCATGGGTCATTAGCCCACCTCTAATTTCGAAAATGTTAATGCAATCTTGAATGAAGATGGCGCCTGTCCTGATGCGACGTCAAATATTGTTCAGCATAGAGGTTTGTTTGAATGACCATCCTGATGAGAAATCCATAATTTACAAAGAGATTAAAATAAACAGTTGGAGTGAAATTGTCTGTGTCCACAGCACTACTAGCCCCTCCAGTGAAAAGAAGTAGAACAGGCTGGACTTCATCCAGAGCAACTCACATGAGCTTCTCCTTTGCCCTTTTCCACCAGGCACAAGTCTAAGACACTGTGGGTACTATTATCCGTGGAACTTCCACTTCCTGCTCAGCAGTCATACACCTTGACTGGACAATAACAGATGTCTCACCATCATCATAGAACTCCAAACCCACTCTAACGGACAAATCCCTGCCAGAGTCCTCTCCATCTTCAGCATCCGATGCAATGTCAGTCTCTGAATCATGCATCAGCTTCAGTTCTGAACAGGATTCCAGAATCAGCTCCATTGCAGCCACAGCAGATTACCTGAAGCTATGTCTGAAAGCTGAGAGCAAGAAAGTCAAAGGGAAAAAACACACTGAAAAACTACTGAAGTGAATCACTCATATTGTTTGAGCGAAAAACAGTCAAACTTCCCTAACAGTAGGAGTTGAAAACCGGAATTACAAAGGGCAACAAAAAGCACACATTACAAATAATTTAAGAACAGAAATAAAATCTGCACAGATCAAGCAATGAAACAAAGTAAAATATAACAAAATCCAACAGCCTAACCTCAAATCAAATCAAATAAACTTTATTTGGTTAAATGATAACTTTTTGCTTGATGTCAAGTGGTTATCTGACTAGCCTGACTGGGAGCCTGCTCATCAGGGCACCAGTCTCTCTACTTTCTCCCCTGTATAAGTATGGTAAGTACTTAGGTACACCCCAGATTGGATACTGGGGTACTCTTATCAGTCCCTAAGGTACCCAGGGCATGGGTATACCAGAGGTCCCCGATAGGCTGAAGCATGTATTATGCCACCTATGGAAGACCCTTCAAACTGTCTCTACAGGCCTGCCATTGCAGCCTGTGTAAGCAGGTGTTAGCACCACTTCAAAAGATAAAGGTTTCCCTATATCTAAGGTCACTGTCAAACCCCTACAGCAGGCTTTTTAAATCCTGAAAGCAGGGTGCTTGGTTCTAAGTGTGAGGGAGCCGCTGCATGAGCAGGACACTCCTACAGCCTTCGGAGTCCATTCTCCCAGGTTGCATGTGAGACAGCCATATGATATATAGAGGGGCACCGCGTCATTACGCGATGGTCATCTCAAAACTGGCTGTAACAAACTCTGTTGTGTTTGGTATCAAATATGTTGGAATCATGCCCCCAAACCATAAACGGTATGGGAGGTATGATTCCACGCACAGTGAAGGCCCTCCATTAGGCCCTTAGTGCTTCCAGTACCAGTCTTTTAGACCCGGACAGCACAACATGGCTGCTGCCTACCAGAGACACGATTCTGCCCTTCTGCTGCGGAGCCAAGCTCGAGCACGGGAAGGCATAACAATAGGCATCTTGTCAGGTGACCACCTCCCAGACAGGGTTTAGTGTATTGGGGCAGGGATGGAGCACTTGCCAGCACCAAGTCTGCGTGCAGGGCACATTTGGTGCCCTCCATGCAAAGTCCAGCTCAAACCGGTTCAGGGAACTGTTGGCTCCCGCTCTGGTGCGAAACTGGACAAAGGACAGAAGAGTATTCTCCCCCTTGTCCAGCCCTTCCTTAGGGAGAGACCCATGTATCATCCCCAACCCTTTCCTTACCTGTGGGGAGGTCCCTAGATTTGTCATGGGACACGATACAGTTCGGACATCACTTCAACTTTGACCATCAGGGTCGCTGGACTTTGCTTTGGGCATCAAGGCTGCAACCGGGAAGACTCCTGCTGCCTCTGATCTCTTTGCCCTGCTCGTCTGCTGCAACAACCATATCTGTGCTCCTTACAGGAACCCGTCCAGGGCCTGTTGACATCCAAGACACCTGAAGGAATCTCCCTTGAAGTGAAGGAGTCACTTCCCCGCATCTTCAGGCACCACAAGTAAGCTGATTGGTCTGCTGATCCTGGGCTCCTACAGACTTCGAATGGCTCAGCACCACAGGTGGTGTTTCTTCACATTCCTCGAGGCCTGCCCTGTCCTCTCACCAAGTGTGAGGTCTCTATCCCTCGTCCGAGCTGCAGGAACCGAACCCCTGTTCACCGTTTTGACTTGCAGTTGCAAAGGCTTGTTGGCTTCCTTCCACCAAGATCTTCAGGCTCCAAGTAGCCCCAACCTCAAGCATCTCCAGTGACAAGAATCTTTGACGACACCATATTGTTTGCATCGTGGGCCTGATTTTTTGGTAGCTGCTCGGGGTCCTTTTGTGACTCCAGTGGCTCCTGATGTGGGTCCTATCAAGGGTCACATTTAAATTCTTTTGGACTCCCCTGGTTGCTCGGGTCCTGCTCTAGCTCCCCTGCTTGCGGTGAGTTTCCCAGACCTTGCTGGTCCCGACGTTGCACCTTCTTCTACTCCTTCATTGGTTGCAGTTGCCAAGGCTTGTTGGTGCTCCCACCGAACACCGACCCCTCAACTCTCGACATCCGATGTCGGACAGCTTGTGTACGGCTCCTGGTCTTCCACAGCATCACCTGATAAGCACAGCTGTAGTTTCAAGGTCACCATCAGCTCTCTCCTGAAACACCCGACATCGGTGGGCATTCGTCTTCCGTGCCTCCTGGTCACTCCTGAGTGGCATAGACTCTGTTCCCTCTGCTTGTAGGTTCTTCACATCTGTAATCTACCTTTGGGTTCCACCGGACACCTTCTCCTTCTCCAGCAGCGGCATCTGTCTAAAGTCTCCAATTGAGTTCGATGGCGGTTTCTGATGCCACTTCACACCTATGCACCCGGCTTCCCTGGTGCAGGTATCCTGGTTCCTAAGGTATCCACGGGTGGGGTGGCTCACCAACCTCTTATCTTACACGGGGTTTGTTCAGGGTTCGCTGTGAAGGGTCCTCTTTCTTTAAAATTGAAACCGCGACTTACCCATTAACTTGCATGGATCCCACGGTCGTGTTCCCACTCTACACATGTCCCCAGTGGAGCTTCTAGTTGCTTACCTTGGGTGGTTCCTTGGGTCCCTGCCACTGCTCTGTCTCCTGAGTATAGTTTTGACCAATGACGTGGTTCACATACCACTATTTTAGTATATTGTTTGGGCCCCCCCTGGTTACCACTGTGTATTCTGTGCTACTTACCTGTTTCTATCATAAAATATTGTGTGCATTGTGTGTATCTCCGGATAGGAGATATCTGTATGTGTGAGTATCTTTTAATAAATACATATTTTTATAGGTACACTGCGTGGTTCTTTATCATTTAATCAATAACTATAAGATTATGTTCTGGTAAAACAAACTGCTTTAGACTCTGGATTACGCCTGAAGGCTGCTCTCCACAGATACCACTTAGAAAGCTTTCTAAGGTTGTCTAAGACCACTAAAGTCACCATAAGGGTTGTCTGGATCAGTGCAAGGTATCCACAAACATAAGTGTACATCATATACTGAGCCAGCCTCACACAGTATGTATAAATGGGTACTAGTATAGTGCAAACCTAGCCTAGAACAACAGAGGGCTGTTCAGGGCTTGTCTAGAGCATGCAGCCAGTACTATGCTCCAAATTCATTTACAGCGGGTAGAACATTTCTAAAGATTCTGGTTGCGTTGATTGAACAGGCCCACCTCCTGTTTTCCTTCTTACGTTTCATCCCCAGTCTGGCAAGCTGGCTGTGGTTATGTCAAGATCCACCAGTGATGTTTAATTTGTCAGCTGGGTAGGAAGGGAGCTGATCCTTGTTGCCATGCAGCAGGCCTTGAAAGTGATACTGGCATGCTAGGGGAGACTGAGGAGTTTCCTCAGGGTTGAGGTGATTTGATTGCATTTCTTTAGGCCTCTGTTAATACCTGTCTTGTCTGGTATCATGCCTTTTGAGGGTCCAAGTACTATCTGGAGGCTGCACAGCAAGACTATGCTTCAATACAGGCACACAAGTATGAGGGCTGAAATCAGTTGCCAAAGAAACACTTTCACTTATTTCAAGTGGGAAAGCGGGTATCATTCCGTCTTGGTCCTCTTGGCAACTTGGCCCTTGAGAGAGAGGTTGATGTCAATGATGAACCTGAGCGAATTAGCTGTGTCTGATATTTTAGTGTTGAAGCCATTCAAGTTCCTGTTCTTGTTTGTTTCAGTTTTGGACTAATTTTTGTTGTCATTGTTTTGGGAATTCATTATTCATCCGTTTGAATTTCATGTAGGTGCTCTATCTACATCAGGTTCTGAATAAGGTGGGGCAATGCTTGAGTTCCTGAATGTGGAGAGCACAGCACACTTTCATATAGAGTTGTGAGTGATTGTTGTTGGTGAATTTTGATATGACCGATGAGTAAGGTGCCAAGGGTATCCTTGTAGATGGAAGATGCCTAGTGGCAGGATGGAGTCACGGGGTACTCCTCAGGTGAGTCATGCTTTTGGGATCTTGTGACCCCTATCCGGATGAGCTGATGTTAGGTAGATAAGTAGTAGGAGAGCCAGTGGAGGATATTACTTGCACATCTCATTTGTTATGTTAGGATGTTAATGAGGATAGGATGGAGTGTTTCTAAGCAGAAAATGAACCTTCTCTGTGATCAAGAGGATGTTGATCACTACTTGTTTGCTGGCAGGGTCAGTGCTGTTGTGGGATTATGAAGCATGAAAGGTAGCTGCAAAGATTATTGGTGTTGATGTTTTCTTGAGGGTGTGTAGGCTGCCTTCTTGTTTATCTTACTGAGGACGGGTTGATGAGGGTTGCTACAGCAGTTGCTGAGGACATAGAGGCCTAGAAGGGATTTATTCAGGAGTGGGAAATCTAGCTACACTACAGGACTTCTAGCAGCATGCCTTGGATATGAGGTAGGTGTTAAAAATGGTGGTATTGGTATGCCTTGTTCAGACAGTAGCAGCAAAATAAGTTTGTGTTTCAACCCCAACAAAATGAGACGGTTCTCAATTATATAATATTGTGCCTCCGGGTCACGTTCAATCCAACTTTATTGCATTTCTGTTGCCTGATTCAACACAGACGGTTGACAGAAACGGAAAACCACAGAATTTAACATAAAAAAAAATCTAACTTTGGGCGTCAGACCCAAATAAAGATTTGGTTGAATAGACATAGAACTAAAGCTACAGGCCTACATTTAGCATATGAACTTCCTTTTCAATGAAGTAAATTAAGGAATCCTGGATCCAAAATGTATTTGTCATCCCAATAACAGTTAACTTGCTGGTATCTGAACGTAAAGTGAATAGTGTGTGCTCATAATGACGCAAACCCATGAGTTCACATGCTGGCCTAATTCATAGTTTTTGTGCCCTATCAAAAGCAGGACAGAAAAAAGGAAACATTATGTGGAGTTTTTTCGTTAAGTGATGTGAAGGACACTTGTTAGAGTTAATATATTGTACATCCCATTTTATACAAAAGCTGTTTAATGGCAGAACTCCATACCACCATTTAAAAAACAAAGTTGCAATGGGATGGGGCCAGGAAGCATATCAAGAAATGATTCATAAACTCATCATCAAAATTCTTTATTCGATATTTAAAAAATATCATAAAAGTACAAAATACAATTAAAACATTTCAATACAGTACAGTTTACATTAACATTAAGGGGACCATTTACATCAAGGCATTCAAGGTAACCCTCTAGTGTGTCTCAGTCTTAATGCAACTCTAATAAAATTCATAATACAAGCGAACGTCAATGGATTTTCGACCTTTTGTAAATATAAAAGAGCAACTTTGGCATGTCTGAACTTCATTTGTTTTAAAAACCTTACTAAAAAACGGCGTCTGGGTACTGAGTAAAAAGGGCAGAAAAATACAAAATGAAGGGTATCCTGCGGAGACCTATTGTCGCAGCCGCAGGTACCCTTCTGCTCAACCGTGGCTGTAAAACCAGACGGCGTTACAACAAACAAATGATGGACGGAATGCTGACAATGCAGACATTCTCCCCCAGTCAAGAGATCTGGGTTAAATCCATCGTTCTTTTGCCCACTACGCCACCCCAGTTTAGACATGGCCATATGCAAATCAGTCTTGACCCTGTGCCTCATGGGAACAGTCCAGCCCGAACTGCCAAGCCATGTCTTCCCTGGACCGGAATCAAGCATCCTAGGACCGGTTTCTGGCTATCAGCCGTCATCAGCCAGGATAGCTTGACTCCAGTGGTGTAGTGAGCACGGGTCCCACGTCTGGGAATACCCATCCCACTTAGGGCGAAAAGCGTTACAACAAACAAATGATGGACGGAATGCTGACAATGCAGACATTCTCCCCCAGTCAAGAGATCTGGGTTAAATCCATCGTTCTTTTGCCCACTACGCCACCCCAGTTTAGACATGGCCATATGCAAATCAGTCTTGACCCTGTGCCTCATGGGAACAGTCCAGCCCGAACTGCCAAGCCATGTCTTCCCTGGACCGGAATCAAGCATCCTAGGACCGGTTTCTGGCTATCAGCCGTCATCAGCCAGGATAGCTTGACTCCAGTGGTGTAGTGAGCACGGGTCCCACGTCTGGGAATACCCATCCCACTTAGGGCGAAAAGCGTTACAACAAACAAATGATGGACGGAATGCTGACAATGCAGACATTCTCCCCCAGTCAAGAGACCTGGGTTAAGTCCATCGTTCTTTTGCCCACTACACCACCCCAGTTTAGACATGGCCATATGCAAATCAGTCTTGACCCTGTGCCTCATGGGAACAGTCCAGCCCGAACTGCCAAGCCATGTCTTCCCTGGACCGGAATCAAGCATCCTAGGACCGGTTTCTGGCTATCAGCCGTCATCAGCCAGGATAGCTTGACTCCAGTGGTGTAGTGAGCACGGGTCCCACGTCTGGGAATACCCATCCCACTTAGGGCGAAAAGCGTTACAACAAACAAATGATGGACGGAATGCTGACAATGCAGACATTCTCCCCCAGTCAAGAGATCTGGGTTAAATCCATCGTTCTTTTGCCCACTACGCCACCCCAGTTTAGACATGGCCATATGCAAATCAGTCTTGACCCTGTGCCTCATTGGAACAGTCCAGCCCGAACTGCCAAGCCATGTCTTCCCTGGACCGGAATCAAGCATCCTAGGACCGGTTTCTGGCTATCAGCCGTCATCAGCCAGGATAGCTTGACTCCAGTGGTGTAGTGAGCACGGGTCCCACGTCTGGGAATACCCATCCCACTTAGGGCGAAAAGCGTTACAACAAACAAATGATGGACGGAATGCTGACAATGCAGACATTCTCCCCCAGTCAAGAGATCTGGGTTAAATCCATCGTTCTTTTGCCCACTACGCCACCCCAGTTTAGACATGGCCATATGCAAATCAGTCTTGACCCTGTGCCTCATGGGAACAGTCCAGCCCGAACTGCCAAGCCATGTCTTCCCTGGACCGGAATCAAGCATCCTAGGACCGGTTTCTGGCTATCAGCCGTCATCAGCCAGGATAGCTTGACTCCAGTGGTGTAGTGAGCACGGGTCCCACGTCTGGGAATACCCATCCCACTTAGGGCGAAAAGCGTTACAACAAACAAATGATGGACGGAATGCTGACAATGCAGACATTCTCCCCCAGTCAAGAGATCTGGGTTAAATCCATCGTTCTTTTGCCCACTACGCCACCCCAGTTTAGACATGGCCATATGCAAATCAGTCTTGACCCTGTGCCTCATGGGAACAGTCCAGCCCGAACTGCCAAGCCATGTCTTCCCTGGACCGGAATCAAGCATCCTAGGACCGGTTTCTGGCTATCAGCCGTCATCAGCCAGGATAGCTTGACTCCAGTGGTGTAGTGAGCACGGGTCCCACGTCTGGGAATACCCATCCCACTTAGGGCGAAAAGCGTTACAACAAACAAATGATGGACGGAATGCTGACAATGCAGACATTCTCCCCCAGTCAAGAGATCTGGGTTAAATCCATCGTTCTTTTGCCCACTACGCCACCCCAGTTTAGACATGGCCATATGCAAATCAGTCTTGACCCTGTGCCTCATGGGAACAGTCCAGCCCGAACTGCCAAGCCATGTCTTCCCTGGACCGGAATCAAGCATCCTAGGACCGGTTTCTGGCTATCAGCCGTCATCAGCCAGGATAGCTTGACTCCAGTGGTGTAGTGAGCACGGGTCCCACGTCTGGGAATACCCATCCCACTTAGGGCGAAAAGCGTTACAACAAACAAATGATGGACGGAATGCTGACAATGCAGACATTCTCCCCCAGTCAAGAGATCTGGGTTAAATCCATCGTTCTTTTGCCCACTACGCCACCCCAGTTTAGACATGGCCATATGCAAATCAGTCTTGACCCTGTGCCTCATGGGAACAGTCCAGCCCGAACTGCCAAGCCATGTCTTCCCTGGACCGGAATCAAGCATCCTAGGACCGGTTTCTGGCTATCAGCCGTCATCAGCCAGGATAGCTTGACTCCAGTGGTGTAGTGAGCACGGGTCCCACGTCTGGGAATACCCATCCCACTTAGGGCGAAAAGCGTTACAACAAACAAATGATGGACGGAATGCTGACAATGCAGACATTCTCCCCCAGTCAAGAGATCTGGGTTAAATCCATCGTTCTTTTGCCCACTACGCCACCCCAGTTTAGACATGGCCATATGCAAATCAGTCTTGACCCTGTGCCTCATGGGAACAGTCCAGCCCGAACTGTAAAACCAGACGGGTCAGCCAGAAGGTGATGTAAAAGGTTGAGCCTAAAACGAGTGATTAAAAATCTATCTTGTGCGTTATATAGTAGGGCAAGATAAGGTTCCATACCATCTACTAACTTGACTAAACTGTAGATACGGACTATGGACTTGCTCTCTTCTAAAGCGGCTCAGCGTGCAGACTCCTTTGCCAAAAAGGTTCTTTTGATACTAGTCTTATCCTCAGGGGTGATTGTAGTGGGTACAGTAAAGAGGTTCATACAGTCTAATCTGGTCAAAGCACCCTTTACATAACTCAACCATGGGATATCCATCCCCTTGTCTCTACCCATACAATCTCTAATTATTTGCCTGCTCAGGCCAGCCTCACTATTAGTCCAAATTCTTAACCAGGCCATAAGTGGTCTAACTTTGATCAGGTCCTCCATATATACCCTTCCCAATTCAGCATGTGTGATATAAGCTGACGTGCTCTGTGGGATTTGTAAAACCTTCCTCAAGAATTTATATTCCTCGGTTTGAATTTGTGAGGGGTTTACAAAACCCCAAACTTCTGCCCCATACATTATTTTGGGACAACAAACTGAGCCATAGAGGTGCATGACCTGTTCAGGTGACCACCTGCCCAGCCTATGACCATAGTTCATTATGGCCCCTGTTGAAGCCACTACTTTTGCCCTTCTCCCTTCCATTAAAAACTTAAAATTTAAAAGCCCGTCAAATAATACGCCCAGATAGGAAAAGGTATTAACCTGTTCCATTACGTGTGTGTCGATTTTATAACAAAACTTTTTACATGGTTTGGACCCTGCCAACAGTACATATGACTTGGCTAAATTAGCCGATAGTTCTAAGCTGGCCATAAAGCTAACAAACCCATCCAGCAAGGTCTGGAGGCCTTTTGGTGTTCAGGCTAAGAGTACCGCATCGTCTGCATATAACAACACCGGTACCGCTCGTGCACCTACTCTAGGGGTATCTACATTTAAAGTGCATAGTGCCTGTTCTAGCCCATTTATATATAATGAGAACAGAAACGGGGCCAAGATGCATCCCTGGCGCACCCCGCTAGTGCAGGGGAAGGGAGCTGTAGTATCACCCTCCAAATTATAACGCACTTTGGCAGAGGTGTTCCAGTGGAGTGCTCTTAAAATAACTACAAGACCTTCTTCTATCCCTAATTTGATCATCAGGTTCCAGAGCTTTTCTCTGTTGACATGGTCAAAAGCCGATGAGAGGTCCATAAACCCCATATAAATCGACTGGTTGCTTGCAATAGTATATTTAGCTGTTAATAAATAAAGGTTCAGACACTGGTCTTTAGTTGATCTTCCTGATCTGAAACCGTATTGCAAGTCTGATATTATATGGTATTCCTCCGCCCAGTCTAACAGACGGTTCAGGACAACCCTCCCCAATACTTTTTTTTCCCCTTTTTGAAAATTGGGACTATGGTAGCTGCAGACCAGGATCTTGGCAAACCGTAGAGACTGCCATGTTTATTACTCTAGTGAGGATGGGTGCCCAGAGATCAATTTTACTTAGGTAGAGGTCCGGGGGGATACCATCCGGGCCTGGGGCCTTGTTCTGCGTCAGCCCCTTGATCCCCACTACCAGTTCATCCACCGTAAATTCTACATTTGTCATCCATGGGCAGGTTACCCCAACCCCCCCCCCGGTTGCTCATTAGCATGATTGTACAATACTTTAAAATGTTCAAACCATTGTTCCGGGAGAATGATTGTGACGATTTTCGGAGCAGCTGCATCCTGAAAGCAAGGGTTGTTTATTATTTCCCAAAATGCCCTAGGATCTTTTCTATCTGCAGCCTCCCGTAGATTTTCCCATGTCTGTGATTGAAGAGCCGATTTCCTTGATTTGATGGCTTTTTTATATGCTATCCTACATTGTGCAATGCGTCCCTTATCTCTGGGGACCTTTTTTAAACTTTCTTTTAATTCATTGTGGGCCCTAGAGCAATCTCTATTAAACCATCTAGGGGAGCATTTCATCAGCGCTGGCACGGGGGATTTCAATATGCCATCAATGAGATGTGCCATTGCCTCAAAGGCTTTAACCACCATGGGTCCCTCCAATGAGGGATCTAAGCATGCCCCAATCATTTCTCTACCGTCCTCCATTAGGGATCTATAAAAGGCGTCCCCATCCACCCTGGCCCATCTGAGCCTTCTCCCCTGGTCTGTAGCCCTCAATGTGCTACTTGCCTTATCACTTATCTTGTTATTACAAAGGGCCCAGTTCTTAATCCTCAAAACTAGGGGATTGTGGTCACTGAATATGCTCCATTCAATGCTAGCCTCATTTAACCAATTCACAAAGGGGATAGAAACTGCTATGTAGTCTATAATAGAGCAGTACCCTCTTCCCTTAAATGTTGGTGTGATTTCATGGCCATCTTTAGGCTCCATCAGGTCTATTGTGTGCCTAAGTGCATGTTTATTCAGGACCCTCTCTAGTTCCCATCCATCATAAACTCAAATGAGATTAATGTCTAGGAAATAGTCTGTTAGACTTCCTGCTTTAACATGTTTAAAATCCTTCATCCATAAATGCTCCTTTAGTTGTTCATTAACCAGTTTTGCTATGTCTGGGGTCACCCACAGAAATGGCAGGCCTATCTCATACAGCATGGCCTTGATATAAGCAAACAAATCAATCTTCTCACAGCCCAGAGATTTTAGTAGATCCATAATTTCAACTCTGTAGGATTCTAATTCGTCTATAGACCAAAGCCTATGCCAGTACATAATGGGACGAGACATAATAGGTTGACTTAGTGGGACAATGCCCAGGCCCAAGAGTTGAGGGGGGCATTGGGCAACCTGCAGGTTAAGGATGATCCTCACAAATCTATTTCCAGTTATACCAAGCTCATCACACTTGGAGTGACCCAATAATTCTATGCTGTTCATGGCTGCACTCTTTGCTTTGATATTGTATACCTCCATCACTGGTTTATGGGAGCATGCATGGGCCTTCTTGTGCAATTTAGCTACAGCACCAGCTTCTTGTTGTAGTTTTAATGCACAATTCCTAATATGCGTGGACCATCTCATTTTATGATTTAGACATACTCACAGCTACACAAACTCTTGCACTCTTTTCAAAGCACCATAATATTTGCTCTAGCAGCTTTGTAGGGTTAAAAGCCATGAATTTTGTTTTATTAAGTTCAAGGTCGCAATCGCTGTAAGAAATTAAAAAGCAACCAAGTAATGCCTGCAGACCATGCGGCGTTTTAGAAATTAAAAGTGTCATCTGCTAAAAGCATTGTCACAATTTAATGAGGGCCCAGTTGGGGGGTGTAATTTCTGAATTTCTGCACTAAATCATGGATATAAAGAGTGAACAGTGTCGGAGCCAACACACATTCCTGCCTGACACCTGTTTCAATATTGTGTTGCCATATCTAACTCTAGCTGTATTGTGTTCATGCAATCTAATAAGAATGGACAGAATATTGGTGAGGAGACCCATCTTCACCAAAGCTTCCCACAACTTAGCACTAGGGATGGAATCGAAGGCTGTCCTCAGATAGACAAATACAACATACAAGCGGTCCTTGTCTAGTGGTAATGTTTTCCAGTATAGGTCAAACAAAATGGAGGATTTGATCCACCGTGCTGACCCTACACCCTGCCTATAGTTCTGATAGAACAGATATTTCTTGGCCCAATCAAGAAGTTGTCCCAGAGTCAGGCAACAAAAAAGTTTCTGGGACGTATCAATAAAGCGGATGGTCCGATAATTCCACAGGTCCTCTTTGGACCCTTTTTTAGAATTGAGACCATTTCAGTGGTCTTCTAAGAGCTAGAATGAAACAGCAGCTGGAAATAGGTGGTCGGGATGAGAGGTTTGGAGCTACTTTTTAAAATAATTTTATTTATACAATACAGCATTTGTTAAGACAAAACTATACAAAACTTATTAGAGGATAGATTACATAATCAATAGTTAATTACTTCAGTTTTACTTATCATATTTTCATAAATAGAGAGTCAATAGATGCTCACAAAAGAAAAAGTGTTAGTGCAGTGTAGATTCCATATATACAGTTGGGTTTAGCTGCATACATTTTTTGAAAAACGGCCCACTCAAGTCTGGGGTTGAAGGTTAAAATTAAGACTAGTAGTGGCATTTTGCTTGCCATGGGCGACTATTGCCCAGAAAGATTTGGCATCCCCTGCTTTGGCAGTGAATATCAAATCCTCCCACATCATTCTCCCAGTTTATTTTATCCTGGCAAAGTGCCTCTATGTACTCCTTCCTGGAACTCTCAACATCTTGCCTAAATCCGGCTTTCAGGCTCTGTAGAAGACCACCTCTTGAGTTCCTGCAGCTGGTGTTAAACCATACGCAGCGGGTATGAACCCTGGAGGCCTTGTGGTTATCTGTGCTTATCGAGGCCCTGAGAGACCTAAAAAGGTTTTCATTAGAACTGACAAAAAAACAGGATTTGAAATTCACGACCTCTCAGTGGCCAGAGCATTCAAGGTGTCACCTGAACATAGATCTGGGCCAACAGTTTTGGTCCTTGGAGACAGCCTCCCATCTAGACACTGCTTGTTAATTGAGAGTGACATGGGGACCCCAGCACCCACCCTGATGTACAGTGGGCCCAGACTCACTAAAGGACAGGTGAAGAGCATTATGGTCTCTATCGAGACGCTCAACAACCACCAAAGCATGTTTTAGGACAAACAAAGTATCAGACGCCTTGTTTGCCCCATTGGAACGGTTGTAGACATTAAAAACATATCAGAATACATCCCCCGCAAGAGACAACCCCTCAACATCTTGCTAATTCGTATCAAGCCTAGTGATGTGAAGAGCTGGCAAAATTTTATTCCACATGATTAGACCTCCAGCAGGCTGGGCACTACCACCTAAAGATGCTGGACAAAATAGGTGGTGAGCCCCGACCTATGTGCTGACTCTACATGCCAAGTTTCCTGAAACACACAGATGCCAAAAGTATCAATGAAAGTCCCCCAGTCCGGGTCTTCCAGCTTAGAAGTGAGAACTACAATGTTCCATGAAAGGAACTTCCAGATTCTTTGTTGTGGCCATGGGTTAGAAGGCAGCAAGGACTGATCCGGCAGAATGGGCAGAGGTTAACCCTATTGAACAATCTTGCTGTGTTGTCTCTAGTGCCTCGACGACTTGTTTGTCCTGATGAGTACCCACGTGTGGGAAATATCCAACCATGCATGAATTCTAGACGTTATTAGGGGAGGGCAGTGGGTGATAACGTACAATGTCCTTGGAGCAGACTATGCTGGTAACAATGATTGAATCAGTGTCAAGAGAGCCCTGTTGCAGATTTAAGAACATCAAGCTTAGTACCACCTATCGCTTGGTTCTGGGACTGTCAATCTTATGTATCCAGGGATGAATAAATTCCAAAAGGATTTTTTGCAGAATGATGCCTGTTGCAATTCTAAAGTGGCCATACCTACCATCAGGCCCAGAAATATCACTTGTAAGGGACAAAGGAGGAAGGGGCCTGTAAAAATACCCCAGTTGGGTTCACAATGTTCACTTAAGCCCTGGACTTCAATAATGAACTCCAGCTCAAATGAATTTGCTCTACTTTAAATAGGTGTAAGAGTGTCTTAGGGACTTCATTCAGGATGCACTACTGTAATATACTAGCCCAATAAACTCCCAAGTATTTGTGGCAGAGGGTAGGACACGTGAGCCTGGGAAAAGGTTGATACAGTGCTTTGATAATCATGAGGAGTGTTTTGCATCTGTTGAATGCCTCGTTGTTGGTGCAGACGTTCAGTTCATAAACTTTATTTGTTTTTTTTGTAAACCATAATAGTCACATATACACAGAAAAAAGTACGGAAAGCGTGAAAGACATAAAATCAACCAAGAACAGCTAAAAAATGCAACACGGGACCTCAGCAGTAAAACAATCATTTTTCAAAGTGCATAGTGCAATTTTATTGGGGGAGCAAAGTAAACTTTCTGAGCTAAACAGTTGGTGAACTAGGGCATGTAAACATAAAAAAAGTGCATGATAGCTTTCCACTGAAGCTGACAGGTTAGAGTCAAGTAAAATTCATTTTCTTATTGCCAGTGACTTTAAGGGGAGAATTAAAATTCAGCCAATAAATAGATGCTGAATTGATGTCAGTCATTCTAAAAGTGCAGTGATGCTTAATAAACAGCACCAGAAGAATCTATATATGCATTCTACAATCCTCCACTAGTTTCGGGTGATCATTTTAAAATACAATCTCATAGGGTAACAGATAAAACAAAATCTCAAGTAAAAAGACCCATTATTTTCCAACTAATCTCCTAAGGCGAATGGCAGCAGAAATAAATCTATATATCATTTCGCAAATGTATTCTGATCGAAGCAGTCTAAGATAGAACAAGGCTGGCCTACATTTCTTAATATTCAAGACCCTCAGAAGTGGTAAAATGTATTCCCTGCATGGTTTATTATATAACTTTCAAAAGAAGAAAAAAGTGCAGCATGTTCTGGCTTGATCTACAGTCACAGGGGCATGGATCCAAAAGGGCCTTGTGATATGTTTGACTCGGATACAAAACCAATAGGTGAGCAGAGCCAAATCTGAATCTAGTGAGAATTTCTTTTTAATTGGCTAAAAGGATATACAAGATATGGCTCGATTCCTTCAATTGTGATCAGGGGAAAATACTCAGCTACCTCCTTTTTGCTGCCTCCTTCTATTGTCTATGATCTCTTAGGATATTCAGAAAATCTTTTTTTAATTGGAGTGTTGTGGCAGAGATAATGAGTTGAGGGTTTGCGAAACAATCCTGCCTACCCATGCGAGTCAGCTGGGTCGTCACATAGCTTATCCATGGTATTTTCCAAGCATGGTAGCAGTTTAAACAGTCTTGGATTATTTCCTGGTTGAGGGACGGTTCCTCATTGACCCAAATCAAGCACCATAGCATAATAGACATGCTCTGTATGCGGTCCGCCAGAGGAGTTAACCCAAATTCTCGGTGACAAATAATAGAAGGCAGGCTGGGGGGTGGGGGCGACAGGAATCTTCTAAGAAATACATTTTCTGTTCTATGTAGGGTTGATGAATTGCAGAAACCTCACACCCCCGCACCGTACAGAATCACAGCAGAACATCAGGCGGTATAAATGTTAATAAGGGACTCAGTCGGTCTACCACCGAGTTTCTTAGAAAACCTAAATAAGGCCTCAAGCGTTCCATCAAAACTCTTCTTCTTGACCTCTAAGAGATGAGTCCAATAACCTTTTTGGGTCTCATTTTACTTTTAGATTTCCCCAACACCATGAACTGTGACTTAGCGGTGTTAGTCTGCAGGCCCAACCTATTCCTGAATTAATTAAATCTATTGAGGAAGGTCTACAGGCCCACGCCTATTCTTGAAATCAATACGCAGACATCTGCATACAAAAAATGCGGGGAGATCTCTCTGCCACACACATGGCACATTGACTGCCCCTTCATTCAATAAACTCTCCAAATCATTTATATACAAGCAAAACAGGAAGGGGGCTAACACGCACCCCTGTCGGACATCACTGTTCATTCTAACCGTTGCTGAGAGTTCTCCATCCGCCCCATGTCTTACTCTGCCCGTGACATCCTGGTGCATTTGCGCTAAAACGTGGACGAGGGGGACATCTATGCACACACCTAATATCTTTTGCCATAATTTCCCTCTCATGACACAGTCGAAGGCCGATGTCAGGTCCATGAAGCCCAAATAAAGGTTAGTGTTTTTTGCCATGGTGTACTTGCCAATTATCAAATGACGGTTAAGGCATTGTTCCACTGTGCACAGGGCCATTCTAAAGCCATATTGGATGCCAGAGAATTTTCCCTTTTCTGCTATCTAATTTTCAAGGCGGTCAAGTAGAACACTGCCCATCAGCTGACATGTGGTGTCGATTAGTGAAATTGGATTGTAACATTTGGGGCTCAATCTATCTCTCTTTTTAAAAATAGGGACGATTATTGCTGTTGACAACGAGATGGAGGGTCCGTGACTGGGATGTAGCATAAAATGTTAGTTAGGATTAGGAGCCAAAGGGCAGGCATTGCCAGGAAGAGATCAGTGGGTATACCGTTGGGGCTGGCGGCTTTATTTTACTTTGTCGGGTCTAAAGCCTTTGTGACTTCCTTAATTGTCGGTGGGTCTTGTTTACTCGCAGTCACTTTTCTACTATAGCCACATTCTACAGAGTCAGACAGTGCCCTCCCATTATTATAAATTGCCTGGAAGTGTTCCACCCACTTGTTTGGGGGAAGTGTAGCATCAGTGGTGTTGTTATTGTTATCTTGAAAAAAGGGGGCATTGATGGTCTTCCAGAAAAGACTGCTGTTTTTGGAAATGCTAACTTGGTATAGCCTCTCCCACGCCGCCTTCCTAACAGTTTCCATTCGTTTTTCTAGAATGTTTTTATACGGGGATCTGCAGTCTCTCACCCGTACTAGATCTCTGGGCTTACGTTTCAATGCTTCAACAAGCACATTGTGGATCCTTGTGCAGTAGTTATTGTACAACTTGAACTGTTTGCGGGCCATGGGCCTTCTGTTACATTCTAGAAGTTTATTTAGTGTCAAAGAAATATCTGTGAAAGCTGCAAGCATGGACTTTGGGTATAATTTGTATTCGAGGCAGGTCAAAATTTGCGACCTATTTTTTCCACAAGTTTTCCCAAAACCGCCTCAGGGTTGATAGATGCCCATTTATTTACACATGAGGCCCTTGTTTTTATGATGGACTACGGGCAGAGCTACTACTATTGGCAGATCCTTGTTTTGTGTTTAAAATTGAATTTCTAACGGGAAGTGGTTGCTGAAGGATACTTTTAAAATTTTTAAATTTACCAATTTGGGTTTATAATAGTCAGAAAGTGCAATAAAATGAATATGGCTGCCCCGTCCATGACTAGCATATGTGATCTTATCCTGCCCGGCCCCCCGGATCAGATCAATAGTTAAAAAGAGAGAACATTTAGATAAAATAGAATTTTAGACATTGCCAAAGGAAGTGTGTTCGAAGTGACTATGGCCCTCAGAGTGATCTTCCATGTGGGTGCAAGAAGAGACCTGCGATAATGTGACAAGTCTGCAGTTAAAATCCCTGTCCCATAATATTATATAATCTGTATTCAAGTTCATGATGTGTTTGCATAATAGTGTATCAAGGTTGGCCATTATTTCTGTATTAGAAGAAATTAAATTATTATGATAAAAGTTTACAATTCTAAGTTTGACATTTAATACATATGCAACATTTATCAATTGAAAGTGTGGAGTGTCCAGGTTAAAGGTGCGTATTTTGTCACCCCAAGTGTAGTTATTAAAGTGAGCAAGCCACCTTGGTCATATCCTCCACACAAGCAGACAGCCGGTGAATCTATTGATATAAAACCGTCTATATATGTCTTCTCCCAAGGCCACATCTCTTGGAGACAGATAATGTTGTTGCCCTTTATAAATTCTAACCAGTCATCATTATTCACTTTGGATGCAAGACCAGCTACATTCCAAAACAGGCAGCTAAGCTTGTTAGACTCTTGCGTGGTGCGTCCGGAATCTTTGGTCTGGGGACTGATCATGCAATTGGGTACAGCCTGTATGACCTTCTCCATTGTGTTGTCTATAACCATGCAGGGGGATGACAGGGGCGCGGGAGTGGCCCCATGTACCCGCATTGTTACTCTCCCATATTTATTGGCATGAGCTTCAACCAAGGCAGTCCCCTGTTTGTATAATCGGTCAATTTCCCCAAGAGGTGAAAAACAGTTGTGAGTTGAAAATGGAGGACAATCCGGAACCCCCCCCACACTCTAAAACGCAGCTGCAGAAAAGTTTGCTTGACGGGCCTATAAAAGTATCCCAAGGTTACAGCCTTGATTCCTTCCCCCATCATGAACAGGTGGGATGCTCTATCCATGAGATTTCCTACTATGCGCTTGTTCCTGAAGTTAACCACAATACAATCACCTAGTGTCTCTTTTGGATGATGGCCTACCCAAGAAAACGTTGGATGTTGGTTATGCTCCCATAGGGTTCTTCACAACTGAAGCACTGTGTGGTGTTAAGGAACCAATAGACAACCTTGTTTTTTAATTGGTAGTGCTCTCCAGCTAGGGGCGCATGAGGGATGTTTTTTAAGACTATTACTAACGTTGTTGCCTCAGGGGAGTTGCAAGATTCTTTGAGGTCTTTTTCAAAAGTTAACAATTTAGGTGGAAAGTCAAGGTCATTGCCGGGCCTCCTTAGCGGGCACACTGTTGGATTGAGCTGGGCAGAGAAGGTAGAACTATTTTTGCTGCCCTCCTCTTGTATACGGTCCGCGCCTGCTACTCCCTGAAGAGGGCCTGCCGTGGATGTGATGCGGACCTCTGGGCTTGGACTATACTCCGCCGGGTTTTTAAAAGTGCTCATTTCAGTGCTCAAGCTTGAGCCAATCAGGTTATTTAGGGAGGTGTAAATGGTGTTAAGGACAGAGAGAACTGGTTCAAGACACACTTTCAGCGATTTTTCCAAAAGCTCCGAGAGGTTAGCTTGTGTTAGGCCTCCCTGGAAGATTTCATTGTCTGGCTCAGTCCTGGTGGCAACCTATTGTTTCTACTGGCAACTGTCGGTTTGTTTCCAGCCAGGGGCGTCTTACGTTTCATTTACGACTTATTGCTACATTTTGCCTTTTTTACTGGGTGCGATCAGCTAGGTTCACGTTGTGAGCTCTGTTCATTAGACACAATCATGAGGTCGCCATTAGGTCGCCATTAAAAATGCAAGGGTTTCCAGTGTCCTTACTCTTGTCGGCCTGGTGTGGGGGCTGTGGGGGTTCGCTTATACTGCTTTTACGCCCATTGCCAGCGTCTCCCCGAAGGGATTTAGTATGCAGAGCTTTCTTAGTAACACCCAACATTTCCTCCACGCACTCAATTTCATTGTTAATCGCCCCCATGGCTGTGGTCAAAAAGCTAGTTATGGTTGCGGCCAGCGGGTGTTCCCTGGCATTACTGCCTTCCTCTTCCCCATGATCTTACCTTGCTGGAAGACTTAGGTCCTTTCCCGGGCTGTGGTCCCAAATGCAAGGGCCAAGAGGTATGGTCCAACCCAGCCTTGGTCAGGTGCAGAGGGGCCCGCCCTTGGCCCAGGATTCGCCCAGGCGCAGCCCCGACACACCTGCACGCATCTCCGGCTGCAGGATGCCGGCTGCAGAGATGTAGGTGAACGGGGCTCCTCCCCCTCACAGGCTCAGAGAGGCTTCTGGGGGACCAAGTCCCACCCCAGCAGGGTTCCAGCCAAGTGTTACGGGCTCTCTGTTTTGCCCAGAAAGCACGTCCCACAGTATTTGGCTTTGGCTGATGTGAGGAGCTATTTGCCTGTCAAGTGGTGAGATTTTAGTAGTATGAGGGATCTTCTTTAATCCTATTTTATTCTGTTTACAAAGGATGTGATTGTCAGTGAGAACATTGAAATACCACAATGTGTACTGTTTTTTTTTGTTTTTAGTTGCGCATTGGTGCTTACTTGGCTTTTCAAGAATGTATATTTGGTTTTGCAGCGTAAATCTTTTCTGACTTCAAATGCCGTACATCATTCAGTCATCTAGTGGTTGGATCCGGAAGAGTCTCCGTGTAGTCTCTCTTCTGATTGTTTTTCTTTTCAAGTGCGTCCTCGACCTTTTGGGCTGAAACTCCTCCTTGAGTGATGTCACACATATGCCCCTGAAATTCTTCAATGCAGTGGCCATCTTCAGAGTCTTTTCAGTCTTTGGGTCTGGAAGCCTAAGGGAGAGCTCCGGAAACTAGACAGTGGAAGATAGCTTTCCATTGTAGACCACCGTCAAGTGAAGGGGATCTATATCGACCAGTAAATGAAGAAAGAACACCGAAAACCACTGAGAAACACTGAAGGTTGAGAAGAACTACCCACTGATACCACGTGGTGGGAGAATAAGAAAGAGGCATGGGGCATAACTTCGGAGGACTGAGCAGCAGGTGCAGAATACTATCAGGGCAAGGCAGAAACAAAGATGGGCACACTATGCCATGACATTAAAGTAGGTAAAGCAGGAGTCCTAAATCATCTCGGACTATATAGTGAGGAGAAGGGCATCCTGGAGGATACTGAGGAGGCCCAAGGTGAGGAACCAGGCCTCGAGGAGGTATTCGAGGTGGCCAGTGCAAGGAGCACAAGAAGGTGCTGAGGGAGGAGCCCAGGCAAAAGGTAAACTCTCATACCTGAGCTGAAAGTTTTTACTCTAGAAAACTGGTAGTACCATCAATATCCTTAACTCCAGAGGGCAAAGTCAGCCCAAATAGCCACACAGGACCAAGGTAAGGGACACCGCTAGAGACACACCCTCGAAACTGGCTTCAACCTCAATAGAGGATCAAACACATGGGAGAGAGACAGCAAAAAGCTGCTCAATAATGGCTGTGTAGACTGGGGCAAATTGGCAAGAAATTCAGCGAGCCATAGGCAACAAAGCATCCAACTGAGCTGGAAAACCCAATCACTCCAGAACCCCAGGAAGAAATGGAAGAGGATTGTTCAAGTTAGAGGAATAACAATAAGAACTCTCGCAAATGAGAGAGCCAACAGATGAATGGCAAGACATCTATGCAGACTCCACAGACTAAGGGGTAGACTCCTATCCATCCAACCCATCACCGCCAGTTGACATTACTGCATACAGTGCAGTCATCAAGAGAGCTGCCGGTACATATGGGGTTCAGTTAGAAGAGGCACAGCCAGAGCATGCTTTCTCTTTGAAACACTACTACCCAACCACAAAGGTAACCAATTGCTCACAATGCTACCCAATATGCTGGACCAGGGCAAAGATGCATTCAAAGAACCAGCTGCATCAAATCCATAACACCAAAGGTATGAAAGAAGTTTTGCTTCTCTTAGAAATACAAAACCTACATCGGGGGAACATGCCAGCTGATTCCCTCATTGTGGCAACAGCATGTAAGAGAATACAGCCCTGTGTTTTGGGGGCTGCGTTTCCTCAAGGAAATTTGGGGAGTAGAAATGAAGGGGAGAAATATTGAGAGGTCAGCAGTGATGGACAACCAACTCGAATACCCTGCTAAATAGGAGTGGTATGAGATGGAGGAGCTCATGGAACACCTGCCAGAGGAGTGGAAAAAGCCGGTGGATACGTTGCTATATGAGGCAAAGACAATGGCCAGTACATGCCTAAAATCTGTGTAAGATGCAGCAGACCCTGTCAGTGGGCAGCTCTGCATGGCCACCTCCTTAAGCAGAAACACTTGGCTGAGAATCTCTGCATTCAAACAGGAGGTCCAGTCAGCTATAACGAACATGCTTTTCACCGGGGACAGTCTATTTGGAGAGGCAGTGACAAGGCGCTATTGAGCATTAAAAAAAGACAGTGAAACAGGAAAGGCCATGGGGCCCGTTCAGTTTAAGGGAGCATTCTGAGGAGGCATTATCCAGAGGAAGGGAACAGCCTTAAGAGGAGGTTGTACAGCCACACCACTCACACAGCCTTCAGTCACCAAGGGAGTAAGACCATCACTCCACCACAATGGCAGTACAGCACAGGTGCCAGACAGCCCTTTCGCAGCTGTTGAAGGGGAAGAGGGGGAAACCCTGCAAGGGGGTAACCACGCAAGTAAGTGACTTTTCCCAAACACCCTCTAACATAAGTCACCAGTAAAAGAAAGAATCAGAGGATTCCTGAAAGAATAGCAAAAGTTCACCTTTGACAAGTAAATACTAAATATTATAAGATATGGCTAATGCAAAGAGTTAATCAAGTTACCCTCAACAATACACTAAAAAGGAAGAGGATAAAGGAAGGCATACAGCGACTACAACAGGAAGTGGAAGACTTCAGCAAGCAAACAATAGAAATAGCATCCCCAGAACAAAGACTCAAAAGGGTCTACTCAAACTACTTCCTAGAGCCAAAACCGACAAGTACATCAAGAATAATACTGGACCTAAGAACAATAAACAAGGTCATTAAAACATAATAATGCAAGAAGCCATCCCTCTGATAGGAAAAGGAAGACTACATGGCAACCATAGATCTCAGACTCCTACCTACAACTACCAGTGAAACGATAGCACAAACAATTCCTCAGGATGTGGTGAACAAGACACCACCATTCAAGGTCCTACCATTCAGAATAAAGTCAGCTCCGCAAGTTTTTATAAAATGCATAGCTTTAGTTGCACACATCTCAAACTAAAGTGAATGCACGTCTGTCCATACTTGAACGACTGGCTAGTGAAAGTGAAGAAGAGTACCCAGTGCTAGTAGAATATCAACGAGGTCATACAGGTCCTACACACACTAGGTTTCACCATCAATTATGAAAAATCATCACAGAACCAAGACATGAATAAAACATTCCTGGGAGCTATCCTGAACTCACAGACCACAGCCATATGTCAGTTGACAAAAGAGTCAAAGCAGTTGTGCAGCAGAGTCTCCTCGGCTGCAAGAGACATCTGATGAGGACAGTGGAGAAAATGATGGGCATGATGGGCCCCCTGCATTCCCCTAGTACCACATGCAAGGCTGCATATGGAAGACGATGTAGCCTTACGGCTAGAGCAGGTGACTTTGAATCTGGGGAACCGGGTTAGAATCTCGGCAGGGACGCTCACCACCCTGTGATTCTGTGCAAATCAATTAATCTTCCCGTGCCTAACAAAAATGATGAATTTGTCCATCTGTAACGAAACTGGTGCTCATGTAAAGTGCTCTGATACCTGATATCTTTGGGTTGAGTTTGCGCTATATAAAACTCTAAAAAAAGAAACATGAGATTGATACAGAAATGGGTCCAACAACAATGGCCACAGGCAACCGGGAGTTGGCACGATATTGTGGTTGTCACAGACAAGGTTCAGAGAGAGATACAATGGTGGAACCTATAGAATCTCACAGTTGGAAAACCATTCAAGCCACCAACTCCCTCAGTGACCATCACAACGGATGCATCACACATAGGGTAGCTCACATGGACAAGCTAAATGTCAGAGTCCTCTGGAACTCCGAGGAGGCAGTGCAACACAGAAATGTGCTGGAGTTGAAGACCACTTCCTAGCACTGAAGATCTTCTAGAAACATCTAACAGGGAGAACAATTCCAGGTCAAACGACAACACAATGACAATGTGCTACCTGAACAAAGAGGAGCAAGGTCCTACCCACTATTGACAGTGGCCCAGGAGATTTGGGGATGGGTGACAAGAATAGAATATCGCTAAGAGCTATACACATACCAGGAAAAGAAATTAAAAAAGAAGATAGCCTAAGCAGAAAAGGAAGCACCAATCATGTGTGGGAGCTAAAACCATAAGTGCTAAAGCAGATCTTCTAAATATGGAGGACAACACAAATATATCTATTTGCAACACACAAGAAGGCAAAATCGTAAAGCTTATCATCCAGGTTCTACCATCCAGAGTCACTGGGGAATGCCATGTCACCTGTTGATAAGATGGTCAGGGAGATTTGCTAACACATTTTTACCAATTCCAATCACACCAGACCTAATCCAGAAGTGCAGGCAGGAGCATTCCAGCTTAATCTTGATAGTCTCATTGTGGGCTCAAAATACATGGCTCTCAGACCTCATAAAGATAACCAAAGGACAGTAAATCATACTCCCAGCACACCCAGACATGCTGGCGTTGCAGGTGTGGCTCCAGGAGCCAAAAACACTCAGTATGTCTGAATGGCCCCTGAGGATAACGAGTTTGATCACCTCAATTTTCCAAGGGGAGAAAACAAGCAAGATGACCAACAACAGGGAAATTCTAAAGCAACAAGTGGCAGAGATGTGTACAGACAAGTACCTCGCCTATTCCTCTATCAATTCCCCTAGCAGCCACTGTAGCACAAGGGGCATACTTGGGAGAAGTTTCCACAACACCAGCGGTAAAATGCTTCTTTGTGGAAACAAAGACGGTGTCACCTTCAAGGAGTGCACCAATGCCCACATGAAACCTAACTGTAGTATTTACGCAACTAATGACATTACCCACCAAACTACTGTAAAATGCACAACTCAAATTCCTAACTCTGAAGATTGCATTCCTCATTGCTATCACCTCGTTAAGGTGGGTCAAGCATTCACCACCCAAGAGCCGTATCTTTGAATGCATAAAAACAAAATGTGAAAAGAACAACCTCAAAGTTCATACAAAAGAAGGTACTGAAATTCCACGTTAACCAGGCAATCCACTTACTAGCTTTTTTCAACAACCTGAAATGCATGCAGAGATGGCCCTAAACACACACACGTCATCCAAAGAACAATGATGTAACAATATTGTTACACGGCGGGGGAACAACACTTACAGAAATACTGCAGGCACACTCAATGAGGAAGAAGGGATCATCACTGGTCTACCTAGGTAGCATAGCAGTAGAAGACATTTGTGCAACTGCCACATGGTCATCGGTACACACCTTTACATAACATTCCTGTGTGGACATTCACATCAACAAGGAGGCAGAAGTGGGACAAAGAGTGCTGAAACATTTGTTCATAAACACACTTTAAAAGACCCAGCCTACCCACAGGAAGAAATACTGTTTTATAATCAATGCACAGCAAGAGAATTCAGAAACGATTTATGCTACAAAACGAAACAGTTACTTACCAGTAGGAGTAGTTTTGCAGCTTGAAGAATTTTCTGGCTTCACATGCGACCTGTCCACCTCAGCAGTAGAGGTATATTTACAAACTCAACACAAAAAAATGATAACTAACATAAATGAAAGCAATATATCACACTGCGAAGAGAAAAGAAAGGAGAAAACAGAATCTGAAGATGGTGACTGCATTAAAGGATTTCAAAGGCATACATCTGACAATACTCAAGGAGGGTTTTATGCCCAAAAGATTCACGACGCCCATGAAAATGAAAAAACTAAGAGAAAAGGGGAGACTATTCCAGATACAACCAGTAGATGGCAGAATAATGCACAGCATGTGAATCAAGAAAATTCTTCAAGCTGCAAAACTACTCCTAGTGGTAGGTAACCATTTCAGTCTTGAGGGATGGGGAGTGGTTATATATAGACTCCTTTATGTAGTGGGTATTCCGTCTACCTGATCTTTTTATGACTCTTGAGGGCTGGAATTTGAATTTCTGCTGAATATGCCACTTGGCGGTTCTCCATCTCTGACAAACTTGTGTTTTCCCCTTACCAATTAGATGTGGGTGGAATCTAAGGGTTTACTAGAGCAGAGCCTCAGCTTGCCCTACTTTCGGGAGCCTTTGACCTGGTGTCCCAGTGCCAGGCTAGCGGGACAATTAGTGAGTTTACAAATAGATTCCTATTGCTTAAAGTGGGAGGCATGAAATGGGGGTATGGGATGTAAAAGAGGAAGATTCCCAAAAATATTATAGTCAGAAACATAGTGCACATGTAGCCATGGACAACTGAGTGCCTGTCTAGAGGCTTCATCTAGGATTATGATCCACAATCATTTATGGGCGGAAGGACAA
The DNA here is from genome assembly GCF_964204655.1 of Triturus cristatus. Lineage (NCBI taxonomy): Eukaryota > Metazoa > Chordata > Amphibia > Caudata > Salamandridae > Triturus > Triturus cristatus. Next base: position 165,592,326 of record NC_140595.1, on the reverse strand, counting down.
TTCATCTCACTGATCATCATGTGCATTCCCAGAATGTTATAATATATACTTTCTTTAAATTGTTCATTAGTAATTTATAATAGACCTTTTGGTCAGTGCCTAGCTGATCATTCGGTTTACAAAGTTAATAGAATCAAATCTACCCCAAATTCTTTGAAGACACTTGGTTAGATTACAGTCATTCTTTTTTTTCTGGAATTAATAAATGTCCAAAACTTCTTGGATTCATAGTTGAGGTTAGAACTTGAAGTCTTTGCAATTTTGGTTGATTAATATCGGAATAATTAAAATCAAGAGAAATGCACAGTTCGATAACAGCCGTCGCAACAGCATTAAAAACAATTCCTGAAATCAATTTAGATAAGCTCCCCGCAGAATAACAACTAACAGACAAATGTAAATATGATAAGGTGCATGGAGCAAACAGCACAATCTGCAATGGGCAAGATATGCCTAATAGTTACTACCAGGAACCCAAGTAAATGTACTGAAATTGCTTAATATTTCCCCACAATTTTGACAGCCTGACAGAGTCTAAGATAAACCTATGGAATGCATGCATTACCAGTCCAGTTTAAAGAAGCTGGAGATGTAGTAATGCTGCCCTACATGATCTTATATTAAGAATTCTGAGCAAGGGGACCGAGATTGTTTACCTTGGGGCCTTATATAAGTCACAAAAAAAGAAAACAAGTGATTGTCGTTTTTGCATCGCTGGGGCAAACTATCACATCTTTATCATAGTGGGAATAGGATGGATTAGCATAGGATGGACCATATTCAGAATAGGATATAGGATGGACCATATTCAGACGAAATCTTACTAGGAAGCACCTTTGTGTACAGGGAATAATAAGCAGGTAAGGTTCTATGCTGCTAGTTGTCCACTGTTTTTCCCCTTTATCACACCGAGATGTTTTCGACATATGCCTCAAATTTATTTCATCCCTTAGATTATCATGTGTTATGACCAGACAATAAATGCTCAAAAGTCTTCATATTTTTGTTTCCTCTATTTTGCCAGGTTAAGTGGTCTATCTTGGGAAAGTGCCTCTAATGATCCCGGGCCCTCAAATGACCAAATTCACCAGGCTTCTCATTCCAATGAAACAGGTAAGAAAAATAATATTTATCTCTTCTCAATTACGCTCCCTCCTTTGGTGTACATTCAAGTGTAAGTAAGATATTTCTTTGCTACTTCTCTATAGCAAAAGCTATTTCTAGATATTTTATTAAATGCTATTCTCTTCTCATGGCCTCAGTATAGTACTGCAGTGACATGCCTTTTGCTAAAATTTTGGCGGTGATAGAATTTCTTTCAAACTGGTGCATTTATTTAACAAACCTAAATATAAAGCGGAGGGTGTTCTTAGTCCAATGCTTAGCATTATGGAACTCCCTACAAGGGCAGTAGTGGCACTTGTCCAGTTTTCTAGCTTATAGGAAAGCACTTGAGACACACTTGCAGTACACAACAGGGAATAACTCAGACTATCGCCAAGAGACACTGGGACGGTGTGTGGTATATAAATGTGATGATTATCATGTGGTCTTGTCAGGTTGGAGGGACCGACCTGGTGAATGTCCACCCAAGATATCATGTTTTTCATATGGTTAAGTGATGATCAACATTGTGGCGTGCATCTGAAACATTGAACTGAGTAGCTGTAAGCATGAAAAATTGTTCTCATCAGCTGTGTTGTTATTTCTGATGTATTACCCTGACCAGTGAAAGCTTTTACCTATATTGATCATTTAACATCGATACTTGTGACTCATTCGGATAGCTCAAACATATGCAAATTAGGTTGGTAAATCAAAAACAATTAGTATCTATCTGCAAAAGGGTTGCTTTTATAAAAAACAAATGTATTTGCTACTGTGCATGTTATGTATTCGATAAAACAAAGTGTTAGGAAAGGAAGTGATCTGTACATCCTACGACTATTTAGTGTTAGCACAAGCTATTCCCCAAGGATGCCAGCTATGCAGTTGTGCCTTTCATGTGTTCTAAATTTCTATCAGAATACAAAATGACTGCTCAGAAAAATGTGTTCTTTGATTTTGCTCCAAGCAGTTAGTTGGCACCAAGTTACAGGTAGCATTACAAAAGTAAACGGTTAAGGTTTTTCGGATCTATCTCCTAAATGTGCCAATGCCTCTGATGTTCCAAATTGACTCAGGTATTCTTCTTAATAAGGCCAGGTATTGAGTTTACTTTTGGCTTCAAGTAGGTTTTTCATCAGTTGGCATTACATATCCAGCGCATAACCCCGAAAGGGATACGTTTTATTCCAAACGTTGGGATGAGATTCTTGTGGATGTGAACCTTATTTCCTGAAAACTGTGGTTTGTCACAGACAGCAATTGTACTAGGGCATTGTCACCTAATGAACAATGAGATTTTGTATAACGTCTCAAATTTTTCGTTGTGCTTTAGTTCAATGATAAGACTCAACATGTGTGATTTATGGAACAGTCTGTTTTAAATCTATTTTTTTTCATTACAAAACTAAGGGTAAGCCCATTGTCTGAAGGCTGAGTTTATGGAATCCACCTCAAGAGTGATGTATTACTTTGTTGTCTATTGTTTGTTGGGTAACAGCGTTATCTTCTAATCTACAAGCTTGTGTTTTTTCTGGAACTATACTGCCCATCTCAGGAGCTTGTTTGCATTGAATGCACCACAGAATACCAATTATGTTATCCATGTCTATTATTAATGTAATATGTTTTAATATTGGGCTTTTGTAAGGGTGTCAGGGGCTGCCTGGGACGGTCTGGGACAGTCAGGTACTTGGGCAAGGACTGGGAACTGGGTAGATAACGTATGCAGAGAGAGGAGTACAGCACTGCCCAGGATCATGCAGGAAGTCAGAGGAAAAAGGGATCCAAAGGGGAAGCCTACACAAAGGAACAAGATGGCTAAGATTCAGAAAGGACAGGCACTCATGAGGTGATTTAGAATTCAGAAAAACTACATCCAGGACGAATGTGCAAGACATATATATGAAACGGCGATAACACTAAAGGGGAGTGTGGGGTAAAGCACTCCGGAGCACCACACGGTAAGACTGAAGTTCAGTAAGTTTCTCACCTACAATTGCTGTTACAGATACTGACTGCAAATACCCAAATATAGGATATGCATGCAAAGGCAGGGTCTGTGGAGCTTATACCTATGGTGATGTTATAAATGTAACTCAAAGACAATACTCACAGTAAACAAGAAACACCACCTAGGTAGTCAGCTAGGCCCACAGATCATGGTGATCAAACAGGACCACACAAGGCAACAACAGCAAGGGGGTAGAACTAAACACAAGCACAATAGACAAGGAGCAGTGCTTAACAGGAAAGGAAGGGAATCACAGAGCACACTTGGCAGAAAGCAGGTAACAAACATACAAGGTAACAGAAGCAAGACAGCAGAATAGAAAGACAGCAAGCTAGGAACTGGAACCAAGGAAATGGGAAGAAAGGCAGAGACTAGAAAAGGATACACAAAAGGGGAGGCTACACAGGTATACTAGAATAGTGTAGTTTCAGGAATCAAGAAAACAAAGTAGCATTGAAGGCAGTGCTGGGGGAGAAACTAGAATTGAGCCAAGGCTCAGGAGTCAAGGTAGCACTGCAGGCAGTGCTAGTTCAAGGAACAGGAAATACTAAAGCTTCAGGAGTCACGGTAGCACTGCAGGCAGTGCTAGTTCAAGGTAACAGGAAATAGCTACATCTCAGAAAACAAGGAGTCAAGAGAGCACTGCAAGCAGTGCAAATCAGGAACAAAAAATAGCTGAAGCTCAGGAACAGGAACAAAGAATAACTAGCTCAGGAACGCAAGAAGCAAGGTAGCACTGCAGGCAGTGCTAATTCAAGCACAAGAAATGGCTATAGCTCAGGAATCAAGGAACAAGGATTAACTATAGCTCAGGAATCAAGGAATATCAAAATCTCAGGAAACAAGGACTGGTCTCACCGGAACACAACTACAATGACCAACCTTTGCCTGAAGGGAGCTGGAGCTTAAAAGAGCTCACAGTGATCACATGCGCCAGGTGTGAGCAGGCTAGCAGCAGCCAGCCACAGGTGAGCTGAATTCCTCCACCAATCCTTGGCCTGCATGGGTGGAGATGAAGCAGTGAGCAGGGAATTCTGGGTAATGGAGTTTCAGGCATGAGCAGACTGGCTGCAAGCATGAGCAGGCTGGCTTCCACAAAACCCGGCATGGATTGGGAATGGATGGCAATTTGCAAGTAGTTTCCAAATGACTGGAAGTCAGTATGTGCATGAAGAGGAGGGTCTGGAAGCGTATTAGAACACTGGAGAACACCACAATTCAGCCCCCTCGTGGTGGACACGAGAATGCAGGGAGTGAGCCATGACAAAGGGCTCAATATGTGTCTTGAGTTCAACTAGACAAGTCTACCAATAGTCAAATGTATTTAAATGACATATCTTTATATATTCATCTTATGTGATCAATCTGTCGATACACACTGTTTTTAGTTTTAACTCGTTTTGTAGCAAAATGCCGTCAATTTGAGTCCTATTGGTATTTTGAATCATAGTAACAGGAATACTGCTGCTGTGCTGATCTTTCATGACACTATAGTTAAGCACTGTGTGATGCTTCCTTGGAAGAATAAAATTCTGACATTGGTGTTTGCTTGGCTAATGTTTAGCTCCAGTAGCAACACCCTCTCCAAAGCCAATTTGCAGTGCATTGCACTTGAAGATTCCCTGCTCCCAAGGCATTGCAGATCATAATCTTCTCTATCAGGTGTTCAGCAAAGGACTTCATGTCCATTCATTTTCACTATGTTCATTGTTATGTAGTCAGCGAATGACGTTGTTTCAATCACTGTAGCCACTGAACCTTGCAGGGCCTGACTGTTACCTAGCCTTGAAGATTATGTGAAGCAAATGTATTTATTCATGTTCTCTGTAGAACACATGCCACAAGCCCTTGGCATGGTTATACCTTTGCATTAATATATAATTCAGTTGCGGCCAACAAAATGACTGACTGTTGCATGCATGGGGATTTTTTCAGGGGATTTGGACCTTTCTTGAAAGATAGGCGGCCTAGGTGAGGTCCCATTTACAGACTGTTCAAACTGTTGGAGGCTCACACTGAAAGCCACCCGTTTACTGGTTCATCTATATCATGTCATTTGGTGCGATGTGTAGTAGCTTGGTTACCTTTTGCACCTATGCGACTATGGTACCACAGGCTTGGCAATTTCAATAGAAAAGTACCTGTACATGGCAATTAGCATTTTAAATTACTTGCGTTCTCTGTGAGGGAACCCATGGAATCTCCCAGTACATGGGTCATGGGAGTGTCTTTTGGTTAAGTCTTCCAGATTGTGGATTTCAGGGTTGTTCCAGAAGGTATTGAGGTACTTTACAATGGAGGCATCAGGACTAATCAATCTTGGCATTGATTACTATAACAACTGCATAAAAAACCTTGACACTGATGTAGGAAAGGTTTGTCTTGGTGGACCTTAGCTAAGAGAAAACCCCTTTGTAGCCCGAATTAATTTGGGTGGGCATGCTGATGTTTGTGTACGCCCAATATTTTGAACAGTAGGCAGCTGATCACGTGGTATTCATCGAAAAGGGCAGGCCACCTATTGCTGAGTGAATAGCAAACTGTAGTGAACACTGTAAGTGGCTATAAAAGATGGGGCAATCAAGTTCAGACTGTTGCTCTCATGAATGAAGTTGCTGCCTGGCATGAGAAAGAGAATCTAAAAGCAGGTGAAGGGCTCATTTAAACAGTAGTGAAGAAATGGATTGAAGATTTAAATGCTGGAGGGAGGATACGATGGAATGAGTGCAAACTTATCCTGCTATAAATAAAGAAACATATGACCAAAGCAAGACGTAAGAATTACGGAAACAGAGTGATGATTCTGATGAGGAGGATGTGCTCTTTAATGATCTCTTCAATTATATACCTCCTCCGTATAAAGCTAGAACAAGGACAGATAATTCTGGGTAATGTTCCAGGTTGGGGCCTGACATGTGAGCCAGAGGAGATTTCACTACTGTGCAAGCTCCTATAGTAGTGGTGCAAAGTGCACCACGAGAGGCATTAATGAAAGCGATACCTAGTTCTAGTAGGGATGCCCAACCTGTTGCTCATTGCTCAAGTTGATTCATCCAAAAAAATTGTAGTGTTTGAATAATCTCCTAAAGAAAATCTAATTTGGTGAAATGTTACAGGGTAACAGTGATTTGAACAGGCTATTGACACACAATGCTGATGAAATTAGATATTTAATTTAAAAAGTAGCCACATGTACAAACCAAGCATATGAGGAGTTAAAGGAGCTAGCTGATGAATGCGAAGTGGACATTAGCAAAATGGAAAATGTGAAACGAAATTATAAAATGGATTTGACTCGTGATGGAATATAAAAAATGGGCTTGATTACTTTGAGAAAATAAGGGTCTTGAGTGACTTAACAAAATCCAAAGATCGACGGAAGAAAGGAACAGCAAGTAAAATAGAAGCAAAGGGAACAGAAGGGAAAGCACGGGGAACAACAAGTGATTCAGAGGTTGGAACTGGAATTGTTTTAGTGTTTCGTTTGGAGTCTTCAACTAAGTACATAGGGGGAATGTGGTGCGTGTGCCATGTTTTCACCACAAACTTCCATATGATGCTGGAGGAACCAGAGAGATTAAATAAAGAGGTGCATTGGTTGACAAACATCACAGGTGTGGACTGTTTTTAATTCATTATTTGAAATTGTGGTTCCTAGTAACTTGTCGGCAGAGTGTGAGGCAGCAGTTGCTTAACCACCTGGAGAATTTGCCAGAGTTGCTCCTAATACTGCTCATCTGAGGAGGGAGCTTATAAATACCGACAGGTGATTGAGTACTTGAAAAAGAGAGTGCCTGAAAAGGCTATAAATTGGGTAAAGATTTTGAGAACCTCACAGGAGCTGAAGGATTCAGTGTATGCCTTTTATGAGAAGCTCGTGCAAATTTTAAAGAAGCGTAGTGGAGTTGGTGATCCAGATAAAGATGGTCTCAGTGGTTTTGTCTCTATTTTTGCCATGGGTTAGTGACTAGAGCTCAGTAATCCTATGCATCAGAGTGAACTATGTTGACAAGGATAGAGTTTTGATGAGATTTTGAAGCTGGCTAAGTATAGTAGCAATAACTTTGATGCAAAGCAGAAACATATCAAGGAGAAGCTCCTGATTGCTCAGACAAAGCAATTTGAAAAAAGAACTCAGAACCAGATGGGTTCAAATGTGAATTTTGGCCAGTCTGGGATAAATGGGATGAATCAGATGCAGGTTGCAGCAATGGGAAATGGAATGCTACAAATGAAATATTGTGGGAGAGAAATGGTGAAGAACAATGGGATGAATGTGAATGTTGAAATGATGAAAAGAAACACTGGTTGCCACTTCTTTGTGAATATTGAAACTTTAGTGTCACCAGAATCCAAATAGAATTCAGGGTGATGGTGTTTCCCAGATGCAAAGAAATATGACTGCTCCAACTCTTGCAAATTCTGAGCAGTGTATGCAGAATCAGAAATTATTTCAAATGTCCTTGCCTTCAGCTTCAATGTGGCAGCAAAATATCAGAAACAAAATGCTCTATAGTGCAGGGTGGCAACAGAATCAATTGATTCCGAGTAATGACTTAGCAGGGAGCCATAATTAATGATGGAGCTTGAGGCAAGAATAGGATTGCTTCCTTGGAGCAGTCCTGGAGGTAGACAAAAGTGGCCCATATGTTGATGGCGAAATCAAAGCTCGCCCTGTTTTATTTTTGATTGATAGGGGGTACCTGTTCTACAGTTTGTTCTGTAGAAGTCCTAAATCTACACTTTTCCAGAAAGGAAGTCCACATTGTAGGGATTAGGAATTACAGCAGATGTCTCAGGTAAAAGTGGTCAATTGGACAATATATTGTGAGATTCAAGTCCTGGGAAGAGACTTATTGTGCAAAAAGGATTATGTGATTTATTGTACAATGAATGATTTTCCAATTGAGCCACAAGATGAAGACTATGTGTTAAAACAAAATAACACAAGACTAGAGTTCAGTTATTCCCTGCTTTAAGAAAAGATGGCCTACCTATTGATTTAAGACATAATGTCAAAGATGAGGTATGAGATTACTCTGGAAAGGCGTTTGGACTGAAAAAAAAAGCCTAACTTGTTAAAATAAAAGCGAGACCAGATGCAATTTTACCTACAACCAAACAGTAAAAGTCTTTCAAAAGAAGTCAATGTTAATTTGAAGCCAGTGATATAAAACAAAATTGTCCAGGGATTCTCTGGAAGGTACTTGGTAGTTCTTGTAACTCTGAAGTGATGGGAAGTAGTAAATGGAGAATAGCTCAGGATCTGCGAAAGATAAACAAAATTGTCATACCATGTTGTCCTGTGCTACCGACTCCAACAGTGATTTTGTTCCAAATCCCATCAGATGCAGAATGGTATACATTATTGACTTATGTTAAGCGTTCTTTTCAATTCCTTTGCACAAAGAGAGCCATATCTAAGTTATCGCATTGGCGTAGGATTCCAAAAGGGTATACTGAAAGTCCTTCAATTTTTAGTCAAATACTGAAGAAGGATCTAGAGAATTTAAGGTTGCCTTGTAATTCACTCTTAGTCTAATATATTGATGATTTGATGGGACTGTAAACTTGATATGATTGCTTTGTGTAATCATTTAGCTGACAGTGGACATAAGGTCTGTAAAATTGAAAAAGGTGCGAATAAAATCTTAATATAAGGAGTTTCTGCAATTCTGAGAATGAGCCCACCAACTACCTAAAGGGAGAGTTGGATGTTTTTGGGAATTGCTGGCTACTGTAATCAGCGGATTCCAAACTTTTCCCTGATTGCAAAGCCATTGGTAAGACTGACCCACAGTGACATTCAAGATCTGGTACCAAATGACATTGTATGCACTGAAGCATTTAAATAATTCAAAGAGAGTCTGACCCAAAGACATGGTGGATTGATGCACCTCATTGTATATCTTTCAACCGTAATAGATCCAGTAGCTATAAGTAGGCTTGGGCTGTGAACTCTGCTCCGTTTGCTGAGTTTGCAAGGTTTCCACTGAGCAAGTGGTGTTCCAAAAACTTCACTCCGCATAGCGGAGCTTTTGCCTCGCTAGCGCTCCCCACGGAGCAATAGACCACCTCCCAGCTAATTTTCTCAATGCAAGCAGTCGCAGATGGTCGCTACCGCTTGAGTTCAATAACCTTCCATTCGCACTGAGGAAGCTGTCGCTTGAGTAGAACTTCTACTTGAGCGGCAGAAAGAAGAGCGCCCTCTTGCGCTATGCATGGTGCTAAAAATCAGCGCAAACGGCTTGATGTAATGCACCCCGCCACTTGTGGACTTCTGCTTAGCGCTGTTGAATTTTGTACAGAAATCCGCAAACTCCTCCCAAGCCTAGCTCTAAGTCTTTCAGGATGTTTGAAATCGGTTGCAGCTGTCTCTGTTGCCATTGAACAAAGTGAAGGAATAGTGAGGGGTCATACTTAAATTGTATATGTCCCTCACCCAGTTGAGATCTTTTTGAAGAGAACTAGAATTCAGCATTTGACAAGTAGCAGCCTGGCTCATTATGAGCAAGCCATTCTTTTAGTTGAGAATATTTCAATCAGAAGGTGCAATTTACTGAACCGTGCTACACTGCTTTCTATTTCAGACAGGCCCTTAGAAGTCAGGGAAAGTGATGAAAATAATGACAAACCTGAGCATGACTGCATAGCAGTTACTGAGATATGCACTAAGCTATGCACTAAACCAAGACCAGCCATTAAGGAAACTCCATTGAAAGTGGATGATCTGACATTATGTGTTGATGGTTCTTGTATAAGAGACCTTTATAGAACACTAAGGGGTATATTCACAAGAACGTATGATAAATACCACAAGAGTAGCTTAACGCAACTCTCAACATCGCAGCATATCACGGGAAAATGTTGCCGTGCCAACCAAGTATTCACAACGCGGTGGTAGCATACGATAGTCACCAGATAACGCGTCAAATGTCAGCGTAAAAATCAACGCTACGCTGCAAAAATGCAAAACGCGAACGCAAAAAATCATGCGATGAGGCCAATCGCGGTACAAAAATCTGCGAAAACCCGACACAGGCCTGCAAATCCCACGCGTCTGGTGGGAAAAAGCTCTATAAAAGAGAGAAAAAACAAAACAAAACCAATTCAAACTGCGTAGCACCATGGATGCACCCGGACCAAGTGCAGAGGACAAGCCAAACTCCACAAGCCCCACAGAGGACCAGCCAGGATTCCCGTGTTCGGGGAAGGGCAAGGAGAAGAGAAAGAGGAAGACGGGGTTCAGTCTGCAGGAAGACCAGATCATCGTTATGGAGGTGACAGAACACAATCAACAACTGTTTGGCACCTCCACTGCGGCACTGGCAACCCAAATGGAAATATGGCTGGCCATCGTCACCAACGTGAATGCAGTCGGAGTGGCGAGGAGGTCACTGGAGGAGGTGAATATGCGCTGGCACAAAGTGCACAGCCAAACCAAACAGAAACTCACCGCCAACAGGAAGGCAGCAACGGTGACTGGAGGTGGGAGTCCAGCGACACAAGAGGAGCTGGATGAGCTGGAGGAAATGGTGGCCACAGTCAACAGTGTGGAGACGGTGGCAGGTTTTGGGGGCCTGGACACAGCTCGATATGACCTGACCCAACAGCAACAGGGTGAGTAATGACCAGGGACTGGGGGGGCGGGGGGAGATGGGCACAATGGCACACATGTACAAATATGTGTAGCACACTGCACACCCACAATGATGTAACTCTGTTAACCTGCATCTCCCCTTTACAATGCTGAGGGACAAATAACACCTCCTGCAGAGCACACCAAACTTCCCATCATTGATGATGAAAAGGACAACCTGAACATATGTCAAGACACCCCATCCCCAAGAGCACGGCAGGCCAGCTGCCCAGAGGTGATCCCACCACCTGCACAGACCACACAGCAGGAAACACACACCACCACGGCTGTCTCCCAGGCCCCCGACCAATACATGGAGTTCCAACAGTGTGTGTGGGGTTGCCAGATGGAGTTGGCTGAACAGCTGCGGGTGGGTTTCGAGCTCTTGGCAGCCAAACTCGATGCCATATGTGGGTGTCAGAGTCCCACCAGGGACCACGTACAGTCCCTATCGGACACCCCCTGTGCGCACCATGCTCCACCACAGACCTTGGCTGACCTCGCTGGGGCCATTAATCGAATACAAGAACTGTCTGGTCAGACAGGCACCAGCAATGACAGCACAGAGTTGGCACAGATGGAGATCATGGAGCAGATGCATGCTGAAAGTTTGGCTGCCACGGCTGGAAACCAGCGAGTGGTAGCTAGGAACTTCAATGCCCTGCAGTTCATCACCTTGCCATTGCTGCTTTGAGCCTGTCACAGATGACTGAGGCGGGAATATCGACACACACAGCTCCAACCCCTGATGTGTCAGTGGCACACAGTGATGCTGCCCCATCACCTTCGCAGTCTGATGTGTCAGTGGCACACAGTGATGCAGCAATTACCCCACCACACACACCACACACAGAACCCGTATCAGGGGAGTAAGATGGGGTTAGTAATTACTGTGTGAGGAAGGAGGCAGTAGCATCCATCACCGCCATATGGCCTGTCCCTGCCTGATTCTGACCTATGCATCATGCCCTGGGACAATACCTCTCACTGACCCCCCGGAACACTCTGCGACATTCACCCGGACCCCAACACAGACTGCCATATCTTCACTGCTGGACAATTACGCAGCAATCCTGCTGCAGACTGCACTCCCCCTCTTTCCAATCACTTTTCAATCCCCAAAGGACTCTGGTTGGCCCACCACTGGGCCTCCATGTAATGTGGGCTTGGATGGCCATGTACAGCTCCAGCTCCATCAATCACCTGAATGTGAATAAAACATTCTAAATCACACAGATGTGTCATAACTATGTTCACCCACGTATGGAAGTATGGCTGGATGTAGGGACAATGATTGCACATGAAGATACACCCCGGTAACTGACATCTATGCGTATGTGTATCCCTGAGGCACATGGCCAATTGGATGACTGTGAAGGTGAGTACTTGCTGTGTCCCCATTGCACATCAACAACAATCTCACAACCCCCTAACGTAGGCACACATCCATGTATTGAATAGGGCTGTGTGTAGGAATGACCAAATCGGTAGCAGGTCAGGAGTGTTGTCCTACTTCACATGTGACAACAGAGTTTAATGTCGCATACCTACTTAAACACATCTGTGTGGATACATTCTGTTATGATATATGACATTGCTCCTCATGGTCAGAGGTTGGACACCATACTCACATTGCTGAAGTCACATAAGTGCACAGGTCGTCCAGCACCTATCCCAAAACAATGTCTGGCTCACAGAGGTGGAGCTTGCAAAAGGGAGTCACCCCCATTTTACATGCGTCAGTCAGTTCCTCCCTGTGTAGGGACGATACTCATTGTGGCACATGAGTGGACAATCTAATCAACACTCATCACAGTTAGACACCAGTGGAGTTGCATAGACTTTATTGGCATGTGCGTGTCAGTACGGACGAGGCAACGGCCATAACAGGCAGGGACATGCTTAAGACACCTCCACACAGCATGGGAACATGTAGAGGTGCAGGAAATGGTGAGGCAACAATAGACAACATTCATCATGGATGGCAACGGGTCTCAGCCCACCTTGCCGTGCTGGACGAGTCATGTGTTGTTTGGCGTCTGCCCATTGCCCCGTGGTAGGGGGAAAGACTCACTGCCCATGGGATCTGCATAGTGCTCTACCACCAGAGTGTGCCGACTGTCTGCTCTGCTGACAGTGATCAGGTGAAAGGTACCGACAGGTTCACATGTTGTGCTACATTGCCATGTGTGTACTCTCCCCCCAGCAGTGTGTCCGAATTGGTAACGTTGCCAAACAACGCTGTGTTGCTCAGACCATGGACCTGCATCACCTTGCACAGGTGTGTGCACACACGTGTAGTTCCACGCACATGCATCCAGAGTCCTGATGAAGGCAGACATGTCCTCTGTTGTGGTGGGATATGTGAGCATTCCCCACAATGCAACAAGGTGTTGGGACCTGTGCTGTGGGTGACAATCCGATGTGGCTGCAGAAACGTAGTTACTCGTCCATGAACGCCTGTGTGGCTTCATGTGTAATGTGTTCCAACAGTATGTTGTTGTCGTGTTCAAGGAACACCAGGGTGAGCCAATCCATTAACTGGTCCGGGCATGTGTGCTCAGCCCACGCCGTTTCACCAATCCGCAACACAGCCCAATAGGGGGGCGCCTCGATGTGGTCACTGTACATGAGGAATTGTGCAATCTCCCATGCACAACTGCCAATGCATACGCAGTATGTCAAGGCATCCCATGCACGGCTGTCTCGGTTACACTCCTGTTCGTGATCCAACAGGGGGCGCACACGCAAGTCATAGTCCAATTCATTTACGCTGCGGCAGTTGTGTGGAGGATATGCCACAGCTCTGAGCAATGATTTGAATGTGTGTGTAACGTTGGGGAGAATTGGCTGCTGTTTCTGTGAGTGTCAAGGGTATCCCATGCGGGGTACCTCAGGCAGGGGCTTCTATGTGTGGGGTGTGGATAAGTCAGATAGTTCATTTGCACATTGCGTGGTGTGGGAGTTGTCCCCATCTGCCATGGCATCTCTCTCAGGGTGCTCCAGCCGCGTTCTGGGCCAAGGTCCGAGGTGCAGGTGTCCTCCCGCCTTCTGCATTGGAACAATGGAGCTTTCATCCCTGATGTTTGTCTGACTACTCCTTACGTTTTCGGAATGTGATGTGGCTTTGGCGCTGAGATTGGGACAAGGCCTTGGTCTCATGGTGTACGGATGGCGATACATACACACACATGTTGGCATGTGGAGCCAGGTGCCCGAGAGGCCTTGTGCTGCTTGTGCAATCTAACTTTGTCTCTCGCTCTCTCCCTCTCTTTCCTTTGTTGGGCGCATGGCACACCTTCATCTCTTGGATTTTGTCTTCCAGGCTTTGTCCTACAAATTGTCCAGTGCAGACCCACTAGGACTCATCCGAATGGTTGTTTTGGCTTTTGTTTGAATGGTGTTTTGTGTTGGTGATTGCATTGCTGTATGACTGATTCTCCATATTCTGGCCCACCATGTATGTTGCTTTTCCTGCTTGTGCGACATCAGGCAAAATATTTGTTTTGGGATTTGTGGTGTTTGTGTGCAGTTTCTTTGTCCGGGGTTGGGGGTGGGCCCGGGGAGGTGTTGCGGGCCTGGGTGTGGTGTCGGTGGGTGTTGTGGCCCTCTTGGGTGCCTGTGCTGCATGTTCAGTTGCTCGGGGGCATCTGTTGTTCTTCATGTGTGGCTATGGGCTGTGCTCCCTTGACTGGTACAGGTTGTGGCCCGACTTTGCACCAGGTCTGAGCAGGTGTTAATATCCTTGTGCTAACATGCCTTATGACCTGTTTTGTGTTCTTATCGCAGATCTGGCTGGTTGTTGAGAATGTTGTTGAGTGGTGTTGTTGCAGCTTTTTGCTCGGGAACGCCTACTCTGCATCTCATTAGCGATAGTTGCCGGGGTCATCCGTGGCGATGTTTGTTGGGGATGCTAACGTGGTTCTGTCGGCTGTTTTCACTGGCTTGTGAATGGGGAGGTAAATTTATCACGACTTTAGCTGCGCTAAAGTGCCGTTAAATCGGAGATAGATCCTTGTGAATATCCCCCTAAAAACTGCTTTTGCAGTATGTTCCATTACTGAGACCCTTGAAGTATCCTATCTGTTGAGTGTAACCCAGCACAGGCGGCAGCAGTGGTGGCAGTGACAAGAGCTTGCTGCTTATCAGTTGATTTGAAAGTGACAATTTATACTGAAAGCCAATATGGTTTTGGGGTTTTGCGTGACTACAGTTAGCTGTGGTCATAGAGAGGATGTGTGACATCTTCGTTGCTCAAATTAAAAATATCGCTTTGTAAGATGCAGTGCAACAGCCAGAGGAAATTGCAGGGTCATGTGTATTGCCCATAGGGCTGGAATAGATTTAGTTTCACTTGGTAATTGATATCAAGATCATGTTACAAAATACTGCGTGTTACAAGCGGAGAAAGTGGTACAAGAAAATGAGAATGATGAATCAAGAATAACTATCACACAAAATGCAGAAAATGTTTAATATTTTTTCATTAACTCAATTCAGACATCTTTGAATGAGTTGAAAGATTTGCTGGAGGATGTTTTGTAAGAAGAGAAAAGGAAATGGGTAAAATTGAGTTATAAGAAAAATTATCAGGATTTGTATGTTTATGCTGAAACAAATAAATCCTCCCAAATTAAATGCTGTATCCAATTGGTGAATGCTTACATAACCAAAGCTATGCAGCTAGTGATAGTATGTTGTGCGCATATATAAAATACTGGGAAAATACTAGATTTAGAATTGTAGATAAAGATACATGCACTTGGTGTGAAAAACCCTAACAATGATGAATCATATTGACAAATCAGAATGCCCATTTACAAGACTCCAAGCATACTTTGTAGAGATGCCACAAGACAACAGTTTGAAGTACATCTTAGTTACTGTCTGCTTGTTCTCAAAGTGGGTGGAAGCCTAGCCCGCCCTGAGATCAGGCCTTTGGGGGGCAGTTGATTGCAAGATATGGCGTTCCAACTTCTGTTGAGAAAGATCATTGTACTCATTTTAAAAAATAATTTTTGGACAACATCTACCATTTCAGACAAAGCAAAAATTCCATTGTAGTTATCGACAATCTTCAGGAATTGTTGAGAGGGGTAATAGTACCCTCAAGAACAAACTGTCAAAACTGTGTGCTTTAACTGGTTTGAAATGGCTTGATGCAAATACTCTTGTACTGTTGAGCATCAGACATAATCCTGACAAAAAGACTGGTTTATCCGCCATGAGGGGACTATGGGTGGGGCAATGAAACTTGTACACACTGCGTTGGCTGCACTAGTATCCATAATTGGTGACATCCTACTAGAGCAGTGATTCTCAACCTATGGTCCAGAGACCCCTGGGATTTCCTTACTGCTTAGAAAATAAAATAATATTGAGAGCTTAACAAAGTGTATATAAATAAAGAGCAAAGGCAACTTTTATAATGACTGCGCGCTCACAAGCTTTGACACATTAGTAGAAGACGGTTGGCTACCACAGGGTTTGTTCCTCTTGTATACTTCACTACTGGCAGCACTGTTATCCATGTGGGGAGATATATTGAATAACCACCAACACTCCTCACAGTCCAATATTTTCACGTTCTGGGCACAGGGAAGAACCTCACAAAATGGTTTGCCAGCTCCTTGTGTTAGCGCACTGCGCAATCTCTCACACCCCTGAGATGCCATTGGGATGCAGGCTTGACCCACCCATTTACAGATCAGGAATGGGTCGCCATACTGGAGGGGCCAACCCTCGTCCCCACAAATGTTAGTTTCTGTCTTATACAATATTATATTCTACATTGAGCTTACTTGACCCCAGCCAAAATCAACAGGTATTTTATGCGAACAGACACCTGATGTACTCGATGTTGCTTGGTGGACGCAAATCTCCTCTGCATGTTATGGGGTTGCACTTCACATACTGATTATTGGCAGCACGTCACTACCCAACTGCACTAGGCGCGCAGTGGCACACACTTGGGAAGAATGCATCTTGGGCTTATTCCCCAGATCAAAGAAAGACAAGGCATCATTCAGATTTATTGACCTGGGGATGTTAATGGCTAAGAGCTTGATCACTAAGAGATGGAAACTATCAGAACCCTCCCCTGTGATAGCCTGAACCCACTCACTGCTGGCCGGGGCAAAAGCTGAAAGCACCGCACTGTGTAGGGAAGATACATTAGGGCTACGCAAAATCCAGCTTGCTGCCAGTTGGGATGCCATCCTCCAAAACTTCCAAAAGGGCCAGCACTCTGTCGCAGAACACTCGGCTACTGCAGATGAGGTAGACACGGTGGTCACGATGACATTACGTCACCTGGGACTGGCACGCATGGAAGGTGGGAGGCTGGGCTAGCCCCCCGACCATGTGCACTCTGGGAGCATGAGATCAACTAAGAGGCACTATGTATGTCAACAGACGATGGACATGCATGGTGGGAAAGCTGGGATCAGGCAGGAGTGACCAGAGTTTAGCAAAAGTTCCTAATTCAACCCTAGTTAACCTTCTTACCCCTCTCTCCTACAGCAGTAGTCTAGACCTCCTCATAGGCGTGGACAGCACCACAGAACCTGTGGTGGATTCTGAAGCTGAGTGACTCGACATCATGTGGGCAGGGCAAATGAATCCACACTAACCCACTACGCACTTAAGTTTCCCCAATGCGGATGGAGCCCTGTCCCCTCAGTGGTTTCTTGATCTGCTTTACTGCCTGTGCTGTGGAAACACTTATGATGGCTGCAGTTGTGGTATCGCTGACATATGCCTTGTACCTGTATTTTGTCTCATGTATAAAAACCAATAAAAAGAATCAAACAAGATGGGGTCCTTCACTCTTTTCCATCATGTAATGAGGTTGGATCTTCCTTAGGGTAATTCTTGGCTCTACACCTACATATACTCTAGGTACACTTAGAGTAGGTTTCGTTTAGAAGGAGTACGCCCAATTACTGCCTTGTTTACATGCCTGCATATATACATTGTTTTAGCACCATGGTAGAACTCTACCTACTATTTACGCTTTTGGTGCTTGTAATAACGTTTATCTGCTTCTGTCTACCAATCATTGCAGCACACGTATTTTATGCAAGAATGGCATTGGTTCAATAAATAATATGGAAAACGTCCCACTGTGTATTCTCTGTATATTCCTCGGAGAATAAGTAAGCATGAGTGACTGGGCAAAATGTTCTGTACTGTTTTCACAATCCCTGAGGAATCAGGGTTTTCATGTTCAGTGGTTGCCAGAAACCATTTGCTCCCTGTTAGGTAGGGGGGTTTATGGTGGCACTGTGAGCTAGCTGGTCTATAGGCCAATATATCCTGCGAGGTTGTCCGGAATCAGTCTAGACACCTAGCCCTTAGTTTATGTTGTCCGAACAATGCGCAAGTCCTACACAACACAACAGAAGAAATGTGAAATTGGAGTCTAAAAATGAAGATGGTATACTCAGATTGATTTTTTGGATTAGAGCAAGTGCATCAAACAGAATGGAGTATGGATGATAAGTGGCCTCAATTGAATTTAGAAAAACTCCAACCTTCCCGTTCAAATTTTGAGGTTTTTTTGTATAGATTTAAATACAATATTTTATCATTTGTGGATTTATTTAATACATGCTTTTTTCTGTCTTTCTACATGTATTGCTTTGCAGTTCAAATCTAATAAAATGTTTAGTCTGACTAACAGTAATGACTCAGTGGACGCAGTCAAAAGGCTAAGAACCACTGTACTAGATTTAAATTACTGCAAAGGAATGGCAGATGTGGTGCAATCTGTCTCTCCACCAGATGAATGTGGCAACAGAAGAAACAAGGAATATTGCTTGTCACAATCTCAACCCAGTAGACTGGATAGTGGTCGTAAACAACATCAGAAAGAATTGCCTGGATGAGAGTTAGTGTAGCCACTTCCAGGTGATTTTGACAATGAATACTGTGATTAAATGTGCTGAAGTTCTCCAGTGGACTCATGCTGCACACAGAAAGAAAGTTTGAGCTGCATGAGAAGTGGTAGAGACAAACATTGAATCTATGAGGCCATGAAGTCAAGCACTTTGAAGTGGTGTTCAGTGGTGTTCGTACTTGAGCTCAATCAAGTTCACAGCGTGAATCCACATAGGGGTGAATATTTTGGAACTGGTGCAGAAAGGCATGAAGGAAGGCATGGAATAATTAAGTTTCATGTCAGTGAAAGCTCTGATAAAGATCCTGAAAAGCCTAAAGTTCAGTTTCTCAATAGTGATCGAAGTGAAGGGCTGTTACCATGCACATGTCAAAAGCATGAGTAACAGCAAGGGCAAGATCCCAAGATTGAGAAATTTCAGTTGAAACTTCAATTTACTAGGGCCCCGGGGGAAGAAAAATGTTTGTAGTGAATAGATCTGACAAGTCTGATTCAAACTGGGGGGCAAGGTCAACCGCCAAAGAAGATGGCCGCTTGCTGAAGCTGCTCCGAGAACCCCTGCCATGTTCCCCTTACATCTGTCCACTAATCCAAGCGCCATCGACTCACTCTATGGGCTGAGGCTGTGCGACAGTGGCGGTGCGGATCTCCGGTGGCTGAATCACCACTCCGACAACCGGGAAGAACAGCGCAGAGAGAAGGCCTGACATTCTGTCAGGATCCGTGGCCTCGATTGCCTCCTCTGCCCTGGGAGCCCACAAGTCTGTGGGCACATCAAAATAGAAGCTGCCCAGATGATACCTGACCGCGTGCGGTGAGCTGCTGAATAGACTACACCTCCTGGGTTGCGCGGATCCAGGGGTGGATGTCTCTGGTCTTGGTCCTCTGCCACCTGAGCTCGGAAAGATTGACCGCTGCACAGAGCAGGCCTGCTGCAAGAAATGCTGCTGCAGCTTATTAATAGACTGTATCCAGCCGACCACCAGAGACGTCTTCGAAGAGGGCTGGAAGAGCAGGCGTGGTGCCTGCAGCGGTGAGAAACCTGTGAGTCTGCTCATTGCTCTGCCTCTCCTTTAGACATCTCAAACAGCGCACTGATGTCCACAGCTGAAGTCGCAGACTGCTGGGGGCACGGCGTGGGCCTGGTCTCAGGCCTCCATGATGGCATGAGCTGGCCTGCATTACAACGATGCCCGAAATGGGATCAAGGTGAGCGTGAGCAGCCCCTGGGGTCATGAGGAGGTCCGGGCTCTGGGGCCTGCCTCGCCCCCTTGGGGTGCCACCGGTGGACTCAAAAGACTTTAAAAATTAAACTTCAGGCCATACAGCAGCCAACACCCTGCGGACCTCACTTTGGTCTCCTGACCCATGAGGCCACAGATTGCCACCTGCCATAGCAAATAGCAAGAAATGGTGTGAGAAACACTATTTGGCCAGTATCACAGCGACAGACAGTACGGTGTAAACTACATCCTGGTGTGCTGTGAGCCTTTCCTCTCACCACCATCATCCGGCAGTGAGGCCTCCCTGAGGTGATCACTGTCTCAACTTATTGGAGACTGACTGCGAGTCCGGAGGTGTGCATCCTGAGACATAGTCCCAGCAAACATAAGATAATGAATGTCAGCCCGGTGAAACAGGAGGAAAGACACCTGGGGGAAACCCGAGAGGCCGTGTCGGCCTTGGAGGACTCCAACAGACAGGCAGCGGCAATTACCCCCGTCCCTCTCCCGCCTTTGCTAGATACAGATATCACCTCACCTTGCCACCGAGATGACAGGCACAAATAACGAAAAAGGGCCTCACCAAGCAAAAATTGACAAGTATGCTCTTACCAGGGGACCTGAGACTCAGAAGGGCTCCCAGGACCGATCCACCTGCAAAACCCCGCATATTTCAGAAGAAACTCCTTTGTTCCTCCGAGACATTATGGCTGCTATATAGGGAGTATGCACTGCACTAGAATCCCGTATTGACACTGTTATGACAGAGGTCTCCCTGATGAGAGCGCACCTTCGCAACCTGGGAACAAGGGCCAAGGAGGTAGAAGAATCAACGGTGCATCTGCTACAAGCTAAGTGCCTCAAGGCGCATGTGGGGGAACTAGAAGCATCAAACAAGCTCCTGGAAGCGCGGCTGAAAGATTTTGATGGAAGATCCTCTCAGAACAACATCCGAATTTTGGTGTTCCCTGAACACACAGAGGAGCCAGCTGCAGACCTATTCGTAGAGGACCTCATTCTCAAACACTTTCTGCACAGGGCCTTTCTATGTTTTTCTCTATAGAGAGAGCACACGGGGTGCCAGGAGGCCACCCTCGACCTGGGGCCCCTCCCTGCCCACTGCTTGCACGACGTTTTTTTCATTTCCGTGATCATTGCTCTATCCTTCAAATGGTCCAAACTGTTCCACCAGTACTGTATGACAATGCACATGTTACCTTCTTCCCGGACCTCACACTGAAAGGCCAAAGGCACAGGTGAAATTTTCTTGACGTGAAAAAGGCCCTTAGGGAGAAGAGAGTGAATATTCAATGCTTTTCCTGGCTAGACTACGCATAGAATCAGAAGGAAAGGCCTGATTCTTTACCACTCTGAAGGAGGCCTGGAAATGGCTTGAGGGGTGGAAAGCAGTTGAGGGCACCAGATGAGGTGCACGCTGCAGAGAGCGACTGAGGGGCCTAAAAATGACCACCAACCGGATAGAGGGACAACCCCTGGCAGGACATGGCGAGACAGAGCATCGACAGGAGACCTGAGTGACAGGAGGGCTGAGACTCTAAGCGATGCCACACGGCCCGTATTCTAAGACTGAAAGGGACTAATTTTGGAGTCAGAAACTGAGATCGTCAAGTTTTACCTGAGTGGGTGGTGGGCTGTGATATGCTCCTGTTGAACCAAATCAGACACTGGGCAGAATGTTCTTCCTTCCCCCACCACCCCCGACCTGCCCCCAGCGGCAGTAGAGGATGTTTTGGTAGGGCAACTGCACTCCTTATGACACAAACTATGCAGTCAATACAGCCAAAGTTGATGGTGCTACATGTTAATACAGGTACGGGGACAGGTGGTGGGTGAGGAGGAAGGCCTACCGCCACCTAAGTTTAGTATGTTGGGTTGGGACAACATGGACTCTGCAGAGTTGGGGGGGCAGGTTCAAGTCCGTCATGCAGGGAAGCGGGGTGGGTGGTCATTTTTCTTCTTGGTTTTTTTTTTCTCCATAAAATATGGTTGGGAATAGTAGGAAAATATCACAAGGGTGAGGGGGAGGGCTTCTCGACCCCTGGATTTCTTTACGTCAATTCCCTTTAGGACAGGGGACTAGGATGAGCTATATGACAAGAAAAATGATATTATTGAAGACGCTGCCACAATTATCGATTCACGGCTTGAAGAGCTCGGATGATGGGGCGGGGAAAACCACCCTAAATAGACAAATGACCACAAGAATTGATACAAATATTCCAGAGCTTCGCCTCCTGTCTTGGAATGTATATAGGCTGGGGGATAAAATCAAGCGGAAGATAGTGCTACAATATATCAAACAACATCTCCAGATTTTACCCTATTGCACGAGACACATCTTTTAGGTACTGCCTGTAAGGAACTGGACCACTGGGGCTACAAAATGGTGACACATGCTGGATACATTTCTTGCTTCCGGGGCACAGGAATTCTCCATAGAAAGTGTTTTCCTCTCTCGATAGACAAGCTTTGGATGGACATGCAGGATAGATATACAGCTCTAACAGGTGTGTGGGAGGGGGAGAAGATCATTATCATCTCTGTTTATGTACCACCAACCCTACGCAGTGGCACTATCCCAGATATAGGTACACTCAGTCTCCAATTACCAGAGGGGAAGTTCCTGATAGGAAGCGACTTCAATATGACACTCTGTGACACAACAGACCACTAACCACACAGGCAGATACCTCCTTGCAAGACCTAATTTGCAGATTTTTTAGAAGCATTAGGAATGATAGATGTTTGGAGAGCTTTTACCTCCTCTTCACAACACTTTACATTTCACTCTGGGGATCACAGCAGTATGTCCTGCATTGACACTCTTATTTTGTCGGCCTCCTCCCTGTCGAATTTCTGAGAGGTGCAGCACTTGGTGAGGGGCATATTGGCTCACTAACCAATATGGGCAAGGTGCCGCAGGGGTACCCCACGGGGGATGGGCACAATTTTCATAAACCCATGGTACCTGAGACTCTCAACTATACGGGAAGGACTAATAAAACAAACACCCGATTATTTCAAAGAAAACGAGCATTCAGTCACCTCCTCATTGAAGCTCTGTTATTGATCGTGGGACACAGACGAGAGAGGCATGCTTAGATAGAAGCACTGGAGCAGTTAATCCTGGAGCTGGAATCCCAACTGGGGGACATGGCACATATAGACACGCAACATAGCCTGCATCTCTAACAGCAGGAATACAAAGACATAGTACAGAAGCAGCTAGAACAAAAGATAGGGCTATGCAGCACCGGGTGTGCGAACTGGGAGACAGGACAAGTAAACTACTTTCCATGCTGGAAAGGCGAACAGAGTGAGACGATGAGTAGTGCTGCTAGAATCTGCAGACCGACAATATCTGAGTGACCCACAAGTAACTGCAGATACATTTACAACTTACTACACCAAGCTCTAGTTCTCTAACATAGCTGGTTCCGAGCAGGAATTTTAGCTGTTAGACCGCTCCCTACCCTCTCTTTAGCTGAAGTAGCATTATTAGACAGCGACCTCACAGAGGAGTAAGTAAAGCAGGCTGTTCGAGAACAGCAACCAGGCAAGGCGACAGGGCCCAATGGCATATCCATCGAATTATAAAAGCTTGCTGGCATCCACCATAGGGTCCTATCTTCTTTAAATGTTTGAAGAGAGCAGGGAGTTGGGTATACTCCTTGAGGAAGAGAGACTTGCCTCACTTGTTGTAATACATAAGGAGGGCAGACCACCGGAACACTGTGCCTCTTACAGGTCCATTTCCTTACTCAACGCAAAGGCAGAGATTCTTGCCAACCTCCTAGCTCTTCGTCTAACCCCATTAATGTTGAAACTGGTCCATCCAGAACAATCAGGAGTCATAACCGGTCGTAACACAGTGCCTAATTTGTGCCCACTCCATGGAGTCCTTAGCCGTGTGCACACAATCAATGAGGAGGCAGCGATCCTGCCTCTTGATGTCTGCATTGCCTTTGATACTGTGGAATGGCCATACCTCTTTGCTGTACTCCGACACATGGGCTTCGGCCGCTAGAGATTTTTATCCTGGCTGCAACTACTATACTCACAGCCACTGGCACCGGTAGTGGTGAACGGTAGAGTGTCTAAAACTATTCCCCTTCACCAAGGAACTCGGCAGGGCTGTTCCCTACCCCTTTAATATTTGCATTGATTCTTGAACCCCTGGTGGCATGGATTAAAGGAAACCGACTGATCCAAGGCCTGTGATGGCCTGAGGACTGGGAGGACAGAATACCCCTTTATGCAGACGACATTCTCCTGTACGTGGCTTCCTCCAGATCATCCATTTTTAGACTGATGAGTATCTTTATATTTTTGGGGCAATAATCTGGATATAGGATCAACTGGCCTAAATCAGTAATATTTATTTTGCATGGACCGGCACCTCGCCTCCCTTGGTGGTGAGAGGCCCGAGTTGTAGAGGAGAGTTTCCGATACCTGGGCATCCATATCACAACCGACCCAAACATATTCACAGCTAAAAACTTACTAGGCCTATTGACTCGCCTAAAAGTGATGTCCGTCACTCGAGATCGCTCCAACTTTCTCTATTGGGGTAAGCTGCACTTTTCCATATGATGGCATTGCCCTGCTTTCTGTATGTATTACAAAATTCCCCTTTCCGGTGCTTGACCTGTATTTCAAGGCAATAGATAGCAAGGTGAGGACCCTGCTGTGGGTCAGGGTTTCCCCACGTGTTGCTCTGGCGAAAATGAAGAGGGGATGGTACGATGGTGAGATAGCGCTACCAGATCTGCAGTCATACTATAGAGTGGCACAACTGACGACTTTTAATCAATGGGTCCATCAGCCTGAGGAGAAGCCGGCCTACCAGATGGTCTGCACGGCCCTACAGCCAGGAGGTTACCGCCATGCACTCTATACTGATCCTAACGCCTCCGTCTGGAGGGACCGACAGCGCTGATGGTCAATCTCTGGCATGTAACCCTATGAAAATTAGGATGGGAGAAGAAGCTCAACCACGCCGCGCCCCTGTGGGACTCTGAACTCCTGGGAATTATGGCAAAAAGGCAGGGGTTTTATAAACGGGACCTGATAGGAATATCCACTGTGGGGGACTTTTGCACTACTGATGGGATAATTCCATTTGCTGACCTGCAAAAAACCCATGAACTATCCTCCACAGAGACCTTCCGATACTCATAAATCTGACATGCTCTCCGAGCGGCACTGCCCCTAGGAGAAAACCTACCCAAGTCATCCCCTCTTGAAAATAGATTACTGGAGGAACACCGCACTAATAAGGAAATCTCTACAGTGTTCCGAAAACTCATAAATAACTCCCCTGATCCTCTGACCCAACTACGAGAGCACTGAGAGGCAGATCTGGGTGACGTGCAGGAAGAAGACTGGCCTACGGCCTTGGCATTGCCAAGAGAGTTTGCTATCCAGCTACGTTTCCACTTAGTGCAACTAAAGATACTGCATAGGGTCTATATCTCCCACACTACACTGGTAGAAATGGGTATGCAATCAGATGCCGACTGTCTCAGGAAGTGTGGGCAAGTTGGGATGTTTTTCTATATCCTCTGGGGATGCCCAGCTTTAAAAACATTTTGGGAAGCAATGAAATTGTGCATGAGTGAGGTCACTGGAGTAACCATGTCCGTTTCAGCTAAATGGTGCCTTCTTAAAGTTTGGGGGCCACAGATCTGGCATGAGCTGAACAAACCTGGGCCACATTGTGCATGATAGTAGCCAAACGTATTATAGCACAACTGTGGGGGGGTGACATCTGCCCATCCCTTGGAGGTTGGAAAAGAGATTTGGATCAATGCATGGCATATAAACATAGAGGATACCCCCGAAAATGGGAAAGGGTCTGGGTTAAATGGGACAGGTATAGGGGAAGCCAGTGTACTGCCAGATAGATAATGCTCTAGACTCTATATTAAGGGAGAGCACGTTGTGATTCAAACTGTTGGTAATGAAGGTGCTATCATATCCTTCTGTTCATGTAAGAAATGTGACACTGATTGTTGAATTCCATACTGATACCTACCAACTGTAATACAATGTGATACTTGTAATGTGAATTCTGTTTTTGTTGTTAATAAACAGAAAATTGAAAAAAATTCTGATTCAAACTCATGCTCTACAGAGAGTAGAGAAACTCTAACAAAGAATGTTAATTAACAAAATATAGTTGAATAAGATATCCCAAGACCCAAGAAAGAGAACTTACAAAAGGAAGCATTGTGAACCAGAAATGTTTGAGAAGCATATTGAGTCTGAAACTAATGGGAGTGATTCATCTATTGCCAAGAGATCAACTAGGAGAAACAGCTTGAGGCCATAAAAAGGAAAGGGATGATGATCGGGACAACGCTTAGACAACTTAAAACAAAATTGACTGGACCAACTTTTTCACCACTGCTACGTGTTGCGCAAGCAAAAATTCCACCGTCAATCACCTATGGCAGCGAAGTGCTGAAATGCAGGGACGCCTCACTGCTGTATACCACCTTGGCAAAGGCATACAGAGTTATGTTGAACCTACATACACCTCGCCTGCACAGATCCGACTCGAGTTTGGACTATGAAGCAACTCCTTGGAAGGCGAGGCTCGTACATTAGGTGCTGTCACAAAATCAAGAACTCACCCAGGAACACACTGAACCACCAGCTCTGGCAGGAACTGAGCAATACATCCACCTCACCGGCCAAAGCCTATTTGGAGGAATCACTGGCCACTACAGGTTTAGCCGAACTACAGGAAGTTCCAACAACGCACTTGCACTTTAAGGTTATTGGAAATAAGGTTATCAAGAAACGTTCCTTTATAGAGGATAAGGCCACCCTATCACATAGGAGCCATGCATGGATGACTCTGAGCAGCTACAAACTATTTGGGCCACATACTTCCATCTGCGGTAGTCCAGGAAGTCAAAAGAATCCTTTTTAAAATACAGGTTAGGAATCCTTCCTGCTATTCCACACCTTCCACCGTGGCTGAGAGAGAACTGCGGGAAATTATGCAGGCTATGCGGAGATGGAAACGAAAATATCGAACATTTAATATTCTCCCGCATTAATCTAAAAGAGGAAAGGGCAGACCTTCTAAAAAGCCACTTTAATGAACGAGGCATACGGACCCGGAGACAAGCAGTGCTTGCCTGCTTCAACCCAAGTGACCCGCAGCTAAATGGGAAGTTAGTCAAGTTGCTGAAACTAGTGGCATCTAAGCAAGGCCCTGTGCAATGCTGTGTGAAAGCAAAAAAACAACAAGTTAAACCTTTCTGGAATGTCATCTGTGCACAGACTCCGAAGGTTTAGAGGAAAATTGCCACACCGGGAACTCTGCCCTACTCGAACATTCCTGCATTTTTATAATAAATAAGAATTTTATAAGAGCATTGACTGAAAAGGGTAATCAATCAAAAAAAGTTTTATCAGAGGGTATTTTTGTAATGGTTTTAATTAATCATAACAATAAATTTATTATTATTATCATTAACTAGGAGAAGAGCCCCATGTAAATGGGTATACGAGCTACAGTCTTAGAAGCAGAAAAAGACAAACCAGAGTCGGTAAATTACAAGTCAGTGGTCCAATGTCAGTACACTCGGTCCTTCTACTTAGAGCGTCCAATAAAAATAAAATTACCATCTCTATGGACTGACACTGGCATGTTTTTTTCCTTAATAATGTTTTTTTTTATGTAATTGTTTGCTTCCACAGGTGTGCTACTGACCGCTAGAGCTTTGCAACGATGTGAAACATAAGAAAAGGTTGGAGCTGTATGCCCTTATAAAGTGGCGATAAATCTTTTGGTACATGGAGACAGTGTAATTATTTTTATTGGACTCTCTATGTGGAGGAGCTTAGTGTTCTGACTAAATCCTGTCTAAGGTTATATTAATCAGTATGGATTGATTGGAGAATTTACGCTGATATGGGTGTGGTGAATACCCTTGACCAGTTAAGTTGACTACGAAGAGTCTTTTTAACCCACCAAAATGCAGCAAAGTGATAAAGATCCCAGACAGTTCTTACTGAGGAGAAAGTGACTAGGTGTTTGAAAACCTTTACCATCAATATCACTCTTTGATGTATTATGAAAATATCCTTGGGAGGTGATATATATGTTCCTTGAAAAAAAAGGTTTTTATGGTTAGTGTCTACCAAAACGCATTGCGCATCAGTAAAGCAGGATCTTCAGTTCAAGGGGGTCGTTATATTTGATTCAATTAATTTAAGGATACCTGTTGACACTGAACTGTTTTGTCTCAGATGTTCTGCTTTATGTTTTGTATTTTGTTTTTTTATGTTATGTATATATATTGCAGTCACCAATGTGTTATTTTATATAATATTTTAAAATTGGAAATATTTCATGAAAGAGGTTTAATGCACATATATTTTTTTAAACTTCTTTGGTATTTGGGTGCGTTGCATTCCTGCCATGGTGTGAGTATGGATGTACAGTGAAGTTTGAGTCTTTTAAAGTGACTGTCATTCCCAGGGGAGTTTCTGTACTCTTTGGTTGGTAGAACCTTGTCCACTTAGTGCAAGGGTTCTCGCTCTCTCTTTTGAAAATGTTGCTATATTTAACAATGATGAATTACAATCTCTCTACTTGACTGTTTTTAATTTGTCTTTAGAGGATCTGCCTATAAAAGAGGATGATAAGGAAATTAAATATAACACATTTTTAAGGGAAGGTGTACAAAATAAGTATACAACTCTACTAATCAAGGTCATGTTTGTATATTGATTAGTGAAGAACATAATTGTATTAGAGAATACAAGAGAGGATTTATTATTGTGAGGAATTGGGAAGAAAGGAAGGTTGTTGAGGAACCAATAAAGGAAGAGGAAGAATTCAGGCTGTTAAGTTTGCATCCTAGGTTAATTAAGAGGCAGGAAGGTAGGGCTGATTAACGGGTGATATGGTGCCGTCCTTTGAAGGGAAGAAAGGTTGATTTTGTAGGAAAATGTGAGTCCAGGGATGACCTGGCTTGGCAGTTCGGGCTGGACTGTACCCATGAGGAACAGGTTCAAGACTAATTTGCATATGGCTGGGTCTGAACTGAGGTGGCACAGTAAGCCAAAGAACAATGATGGATTCAACCCAGATCTGTGACTGGGGGTGAGTGTATGAAAAGTTTCAGCACTCCGTCCATCATCTCCTTGTGTTTGCTTTGTTTGCGTTAAATTGCCACGGTACGTCCAGACATGGATCACTTGCTCACTTTGCCACTGGATTCAAGCTAGCCTTGCTGATAGGGGTGTTACCCTAAAACCGGTCCCAGTATGCTTGTTTCCTGTCCAGAGAAAACCTGGATTGGCAGCTCTAGCTGGACTGTTCCCATGAGGAACGGTGTCAAGACTGTTTTACATATGGCTTGGTCCGAAGTGGGGTAGCGAAGTGAGCTGGAGAACAATGATGGATTCAACCCAGATCTGGACTGGGGGTGAGTGTCTCAAACGTTTCAGCGCTCCATCCATCATCTCCTTGTTTTTTCTTTGTTTGCCCTAAGATGGCAGGGTATGCCCAGGCGTGGTTTCTTTGCTCACTTTGCTCACTGGATTCAAGCTAGCCTGGCTGATGAGGGGGTGATATCTCAAAACCGGTCCCAGGATGCTTGTTTCTGGTCCAGAGAAAACCTTGCTTGGCAGTTTACGCTGGAGTGTTCCCATGAGGAACAGGGTCAAGATTGATTTGCATTTCGCTGGGTCTAAACTGGGGTGGGAAGTGAGCTAAAGAACAATGATGGATTCCACCCAGATCTGTGACTGGGGGTGAGTGTCTTAAAAGCTTTAGTGCTCCGTCTATCATCTTCTTGCATTTGCTTTGTTTGCCTTAAGTTGGCAGGGTATGCCCAGACATGGGTCCTTTGCTCACTTGCCACTGGATTCAAGCAATCCTGTCTGATAGGGGTGTTACCCAAAACTGATCCCAGGATGCCTGTTTCCAATTCAGAGAAGACCTGGCTTGGCAGTCGTAGCTGGATTGTTCTCATGAGAAACAGGGTTAATAGTGATTTGCATATGGCTGGGTCTGAACTGGGGTTTTGAAGTGAGCTAAAGAACAATGATGGATTCAACTTAGATCTGTGACTGGGGGTGAGTGTCTGAAAAGTTTCAGCCCTCCGTCCATCATCCTCTTGTGTTTGCTTTGTGCCCATTAAGTTGGCAGGGTATGCCCAGACGTGGGTCCCTTGCTCACTTTGCCACTGGATTCAAGCTATCCTGAATGAGAGGGGTGTTAACCCGAAACTGGTCCCATGATGCTTGTTTCCAATCCAGGGAAGACCTGGCTTGGCAGTTCTTGATGGACTGTTCCCATAAGGACCAGAGTCAAGCTTTATTTGCATATGGCTGGTTCTGAACTGGGGTGGCGAAGTGAGCTGAAGAAGGATGATGGATTCAGTGACTGTGGGTGAGTGTCTCAAAAGTTTTAGCACTCCATCCATCATCTCCTTTTGTTTTCTTTGTTAACCTTTAGTTTGCAAGGTATGCCCAGACGTGCGCCCCTTGCTCACTTTGCCACTGGATTGAAGCTAACCTGTCTGATGAAGGGTGTTACCCTGAAACAAGCCCCAGGATGCTTTTTTCCTGTCCAGGGAAAATCTGGCTTGGCAGATCGGGCTGTACTGTTCCCAAGAGGAACAGGGTCAAGACTGGTTTGCATTTAACTGGGTCTGAACTGGGGTAGCAAAGTGAGCTAAAGAAAGATGATGGATTCCACCCAGATCTGTGACTGGGGATGAGTGTCTGAAAAGCTTCAGCACTCCGTCCCTCATCTCCTTGTGTTTGCTTTGTTCACCCTAAGTTGGCAGGGTATGCCCAGACATGGTTTCTTTGCTCACTTTGCCACTGGATTCAAGCTGGCCGGACTGATGAGGGGTGATATCCCAAACCCGTCCCAGGATGCTTGTTTCCCTTCAAGGGAAGACCTGGTTCGACCGTTTGGGCTGGACTGTTCCCATGTGGAACAAAGTCAAGATTGATTTGCATATGTCTGTGTCTGAACTGGGATAACGAAGTGAGCTAAAGAATGATGATGGTTTCCAACCAGATCTCCAACTGGGGTGAGTGTCTGAAAAGTTTCAGCATGCCGTCCATCATCTCCTTGTATTTGCTTTTGTTCGCCCTTAGTTGGCAGGGTATACCCAGACGTGGGTCCTTTGCTCACTTTGCCACTGGCTTCAAGGTAGCCTGGCTGATATGGGTGTCACTTTGAAACCGGTCCCAGGATGAAGACCTTGCTTGGCTTTTTGAGATGGAGTGTACCCATTAGGAACAGGCTCAAGACTAATTTGCAAATACATGGGTCTGTACTGGGGTGGTGAAGTGAGCTATACAATGATGATGGAGTCAATCCAGATCTGTGACTGGAGGTGCATGTCTGAAAAGTTTCATCCCTCTGTCCATTGTTAAATTGGGAGGTTATGCCCAGACATGAGTCCCTTGCTCACTTTGCCACTGGTTTCAAGCTAGCCTGGCTGATAGGGATGATACCCCGAAACCGATCGCAAGATGCTTGTTTCCTGTCCAGGGAAGACCTGGCTTGGCAGTTTGGGCTGGACTGTCCCCATGAGAAAACAGGGTCAAGACTGTTTTGCATTTAGCTGGGTCTGAACTGGGGTGGTGAAGTGAACTAAAGAACAATGATGGATTCCACCCAGAACTTTAACTGGGGGTGAGTGTCTGAACAGCTTCAGCGCTATGTCCATCATCCCCTTGTTTTTGCTTTGTTCGCCCTTGTGAGAAGTTGGCCTGGTATATGATGTCCACTAATTAAAGTGGGCCCCTTGCACCAGTCCAAACAACCCTTACGGTGATTTAAGAGGTCAAAGATAACCTTAGAAAGCTAACCAAGTGGTAGCTGTGGAGAGCAGCCTTCAGGCTTCGTCTTGAAGGAATGTTAAGCAGTTTGCTTTACCAGAATGCAACCTTATTGTATTGGTTAAATGAAAGGAGAACCACACAGTAGTTATAAGAATATATATTTATTATTATAGCACCTTAAATACCTTGCAGCATCTGCTACATGCAGATAAACACAGAGCAAACAATACTTTAGCACAGAAACAATCATAAGTAGCACTAATACACAGTGGGCTCCCGGGGTAGACCAAACCATATACTAAAATAGTGGCATAAGAACCACGACTCGAGTCGAGACAGTGTCTAGAGAGTATAGAATCGCTGGGACCCCAAGGATTCACCCAAGGT
Source organism: Triturus cristatus (assembly GCF_964204655.1). Taxonomy (NCBI): domain Eukaryota; kingdom Metazoa; phylum Chordata; class Amphibia; order Caudata; family Salamandridae; genus Triturus; species Triturus cristatus. Next base: position 165,560,206 of record NC_140595.1, on the reverse strand, counting down.
GAGTAAGTAGGGACCCCACAGAGGAAGGGTGCAGTGTGAGAACACGACTGTGTGCTACGTGCAATTAAATGGGAGAGTCGCGGTTGCAGTTTTACAGTTTAAGGAGCCTTCCCAGTGGATTACGAGGAAACCCTTTGAAACATAGATGGTTGGAGAGCCACCCCACCAGTGGATACCAAATTACCAGAGTTACTTATCCGGGGAAGCCGGGTGCATAAGGCTGAATTGGCGTCGGAAATTGTTGTCGTTCACAATGGGAGTCTTCAAAGAAATGCCACTGGCACAAGGAAGAAAAGTGTCCAGTGGAACCCACAGGTGGATTCTTGATGAAAGGAACCTGAAAGCAGAGGGGACAGACTCTGGGTCACTCAGGAGTGACCAGGGGCTCGGTAGACGAATGCCCACTGATGTCGGATGCTTCAGGTATGAAGAAGGAGACCTTGACTATACAGCTGCAGGGACCAGGAGATGTCGATTATGACCAGGGGCCGGATATGAGCTATCCCACAAAGGATGTTGAGTGCTGAGGGGTCAGAGTCTGGTGGGAGCACCAACAAGCTTTGGCAGCTGCAACCCACAAAGAAGGTCAAGAAAGGTTACGGTCTGGCCCAGCAAGGACCAGGAGACTCACCACAGCAAGGGGAGTCAGGGCAGGCCTGGAGCAACCAGGGGACCCACAGACCGAAGGCACAGGAGTCACGAAGTAACAGTTGCAGGGTACACAGTGTGAGGAGGCTGAAGTTCTTTGTATGAAATGTGTGCAGAGGTTGGGGCTATCAACAGCCCAATGCACGGAGTTGGGGAACACCAACAAGGATGTGCACTTGCAAAAGTGCACAGGGGTCAGGTTATGCGGTCCCCACAAGGGATACTGACCTCAAACTTGGTGAGAGGGCGGCTCAACCTCAAAGAAATTAGGAACCCACCTCCTGTGTTGCTGGAGCCTTTGGATTATGGTGCCTGCAAATGAAGGGGAGTGACTCCTTCACTCCAAGGGTGATATTTCAGTTGTCCTTGATGCTCCACAGGTCCTGCAGGGAGCCTGTATCGTGCACGGGCATCGACAATGGTTTGGACGGAGAGGGAGATGAAGTTGGGCCCAGTCAAAGTCCAGTGAAGTCCAGAGTGTTCAGACAGTCGAAGGTTAGTGGTTTCTTGATCAGAATCTTGTCCACGTCGAATCTAAGGTCCTACAGCCAGGTAAGCCCTTTTGTACCCATGAGAGAGGGTTGAACAGATTCAGTGGATCCTCCCAGGGGAGGATCAGGACAGGGGGGTGGTTACACCCATGTTCTTTCTCCATTTTTGTGCAGGAGGCAACGGCTCCCAGGACTGGTTTGAACTCGAATATGCACAGGGACACCAAATGTGCCCCTTGTGCCGACTTCCAGGTACTTTGGAATTGCACCCACCCAGCTCCAATACACTAAATCCTGTCTGGGAAGTGGCCACACCTCCCTGTGACAGGATGCCTATTGTGCTGCCTTATCCTGCTCAAGCTTTGCTCAGCAGCAGGAGGGCAGAAATGTGTCTCTGGTCAGCAGCAACTATTTTGTGCTGTCCGGGTCAAGAAGGCTGGTATGTGAAGACCAGGGAACCACGAAGCAGGCTTCAGAAGGATGAAATCATGCCTCCGACACCGGTTACCAGTGTGGAGGTGTGATTCCAAGGTGTTTGATACCAAACAAGACATGGTTTGTTGCAGCCATTTTTGAGATTGCATTTTACGTGAGCATATTATGCACCTCTACCGATATGTCTGGCTGCGTCACTGACAACCCAGGAGAATGTTCTCTGAAGGCTGCAGGGATGCTCTGTTCATGCAGGGGCACCCTCTCACATAAAACCCAGCACCCTGCCTTCAGGATTGTCAAGGCCTGCAAGAGGGGTGACTTATAGGTGTTAAGTGTAGTGACCTATAGATATAGTAAACCTATATCTTAAAGTAAGTGGTGCATGCACCATCTTACACAGACTAGAATGGCAGGCCTGTAGTTCTATTTTGCATGGTCTCTCATGGGTGGCATAATGCATGTTTCAGCCCATGGAAGACCTCTGGGATACCTATGCCCTGGGTACATGTGTACCACATTATAGGGACTTATAAGGGTACCCCAGTATACAATTTGGAGTGTACCTAAGTACATGTCATTACATTTTAGGTAGAAAGCAGATAGACTTGGGTCCTGATTAGCAGGATCCCAGTCGGACTAGTCAAAAACAGTGGAACATCAAGCAAAAAGTGGGGGTAACCATAAAAAGCAGATCCTACTTTCCTACAGCCGTAAGTTGGCATGATATGCCCATATGTGGTTCCTTTGCTCACTTTGCCACTGAATTCAAGCTAGCCTGGCTGATGAGGGGTGTTATTCCGAAACCGGTCCCAAGATACTTGCTTTCCGTCCAGGGAAGACCTGGCTTGGTAGTTTAGGCTGGACTGTTCTCATGAGGAGCAGGGTCAAGACTGATTTGGGTGAGTGTCTCAAAAGTTTCAGTGCTCAGTCCATCATCTCTTTGTATTTTCTTTGTTCGCCCTGATTTGGCAGGGTATGCCCAGACGTGGGTTCCTTGCTCACTTTGCTACTGGATTGAAGCTAGCCTGACTGATGAGCTATGTTATCCCCAAACTAGTCCCAGGATGCTTGTTTCTGGTCCAGGGAAGACCTGGCTTGGCAGTTCAGGCTGGACTGTTTCCATGAGGAACAGGGTCTAGACTGATTTGCATATGGCTGTGTCTGTACTGGGGCGATGACGTGAGCTAAAGGAAGATGATGGATTCAACCCAGTTATGTGACTGGTGGTGAGTGTCTGAAAAGTTTCAGCACTTCGTCCATCATCTCTTTGTGTTTAGCCCCATTTCTTGTCCTTGTGTGGTGAGAGTGGAATCCCTGGTTCTCCCTTTAAATTACTATGGGTATTATAATATCCAAATCATTTGGAAATGTTTCCTGTTTTGCTCTGTCTACCTTAGTAGTATGCAAAGGTCTTCCCTCATTTTGCCAGGATGATGGACAGCTTATAGGGACAGATTCTTGATGCCAAGGAATGTGAGGACATCTCCTGCGAAGAAAGAATCACTTACTTCATATTGTTAAGAATTAGGGACCTTGTCTGGTGGTGATTTACATCTATGTACTCTCTTCGTCCACACTTTAGGAAGATTCATGTTGTAACAAATTTGTGAATAAAGACGCACAAGTAGCAATCACATTGCCAAAATTCACACAAGGTCACTGGAGACATTTCTTCATTATCCATTGATCAGCTGTAGTGTATAATACACACTGGATGATTACCCAAGGGTGCAGTGCTTAGTAATTAAGAAGTAGAAAATACTCCACTTGGGTAGATATTCTGTGCAAAACTGTGGAACCTTTTTGAGTGAAGGTGCAGGTGAAGTTCTATTGTGGCCCAGTCACTGACATAGCAATTGACACACCCACACAAACACTTAGACACCAACTCACACACTCAGAGAATCACACACCCATTGACAGACCAACTCACATACCTAGTCACAGACCTACTCAGACACTCTCACACGTACTGATTGATCTACCCAGACAATCAAGCACACATTCACAGACACACTCAGACACTCTCACAGCCACTCGCAGACCCACTCAGACACTCATGCACCCACTCAGAGACTCATGCACCTACTCATAGACCCAACCAGATACTCATTCACTCCCTCACAGATTTACTCACACACTCATAGAGGCACTCACAAACCCACTCAGACACTCTCACATCCACTCACATATCCACTCGGACACCCAATGCACCTACTCAGACACTCACATTCCCACTTAGAATCCCACTCAGTCATGCACCCACTCACTCACCCAGTGAGACACATATGCAGCAACTCCCAGAGCCACTCACACACCCACTGAAACATTCATACACTCCCTCACACAACCAATGAGACACTCATGCACTTATCAAGTCATGAGTGATGTAATATGTGAAGCCATAAGTAGTGCATTGCAGAGGTGCAGGTTATAGTAAGCTCAGATAATTAAAACTGCAAAATTTGTACTAGTGAAATCTGGGTCAATCAATACCGCCGCTATAACCTTTGTTTTTTTCAGTGAATTTCTAATGTTTTTTTAAATTCCATTTCCTAACTATAAATCCCTGTAACTTTAGTATTTTTTCTGTGAATTTCTAAGGTTTTTTAAATGTTAATTCCACAAACAATAATGTCCCTGTAACATTTGGATTTTTCAGTGCTTTTTTATGTTTTTTTAAATAGTAGTCACATTTGCGGTGGAAAAAGGGGGTGGGTTTTGTGACCAGGAATTAGGAATCCTGCTTGGTAGGAGTTACTGGGGATACCAGGAGGGCTTCTTGACCTCAAGGTCCCTCAGCATCCAGGAGGACTTCATCCTCCAACCAGTAGTGAACCAGGAGGTGCTTTTGCAGAGTGGTGCAGAAAAGGGGCGTGGCCTCCAAAGACCTCTTAGCATTTCCACTGTGTGGGGCTAACTGGAAGTAACAGGAGGAATTGTTTGCCCCCAAGGACCCTCAGGAGCCAAGGGGAAATCATCCCTCAACTAGTAGTGCACCAGGTGGTGTGTTTGCCGAGTGGTGGAGAAAGAAGAGTGCCACCAACAACCTCTCAGCAATCCCTCTGTGTAGGACTTATTAAAGGTAACAGGAGGGGTAGTTGGCCCCCAAGGACCCTCAGGAGTAAAATGGCCTTCATCCCCAACTAGTAGGGTGCCAGGAGGCGTGCTTTTAGAGTGGTGGAGAAAGGGGGCCTCCTAGCAATCCTGCTGGCTGAACATGCAGCTCCCTCTCAGTCAAAGCAACTGCGCTCTGCTTTGAGCAAGCAAGAAAAATGCTCTTGTGTGGTCAAAGCGGAGCACAGTTTGTTATGACTTAGTAGGAGCAGTAAAGCTCCCATCAAGCTAGAGCAAACAGCTAGGTCTTGGGGGTGAGCACCCCAGGACATAGCAGGAGCTGGCCCTCTGGGTGGTGGCTCTCAGTCCATGTTCGGCTCCAGTAGGGGGGCCGCGCAGGCCCCCTCCAATCTTTACCAGTGCCACCGACATTTCTATGCATGTCTTGGTGCTGCGGGGGGGCGCTCGGCCTGCCCGCAGTTTGTTAATTCATTGCCCCAGGGAGGTGGTGGTCTCCGGGCTATGGGAGGGCCGCACAGGCCCCCCTGCTATTCATGCTAGAAAATTGTACCTCCATACAATCCACGCTGTTTCTACAAGCCTTGCAGTTTTTGCAACAACGGAATCCTGGTCGACCAACAATCTTTAAAGGTGTTGAGCTCGATATTACCTTGGGACTTAGCTCATCTCTCAGAGAATTGCTTCTCTTGAATGTGATTTGTGGATGGCTGGTCAAATGTTTTTTGAGATTGTTATCCGTTAATAGGACATGCCAGTGTTTGTCTAGAACACGGCGCACATCATGCGCTTGTCCTGAATATGTAGTTATGAAACGTAGACTCTCTATTTCTGATGTTCGTGGCCCAGGATGCAGTAAGTCATTACGTGCAACTTTATCTACTTTAGTACACGCTTCTTTGATAGTATTTAAATTGTAACCCCTATCTTTGAAGCGTTGTATCATGTTGTTTTTTTCAATTTCATAACCACTGTCAGTACTACAGTTGCGCTTAGCACGCAGTAATTCCCCATATGGAATACTGTATACTAGCTTGCGGGGGTGTGAGCTGGAAGCACTTAAAATGCTATTACCAGCAGTCTTTTTTCGGTACAGCTGTGTGTGCATAGATTGGTCTTTAATCTCCACAGTGACGTCGAGGAATTCAACAGAAGTTCTACTGATGTGTTCGGTGAACACCAAGTTATATGGATTGTCATTTAATGTGTTCACAAATGCTGTAGCAGAGTTTAAGTCACCATTCCAAATTAAAAAGATGTCATCAATATACCGGAGCCACAGGACACAGCTGGAGAAATCATCCAACTGTGTGGCCACCTGCTCCTCCCACCAGCCCATGACAAGATTAGCATAGCTGGGGGCAAAGCAGGTGCCCATCGCTGTGCCCTGCGACTGGCGATACACGACATCATCAAACAGAAAAAAATTGTTAGTCAAACAATATTCGATCATGGCCATGATCATTTCTGAGTGACGCAGGTAAGAAATAGAACGGGTCTTTAGGAAATGTTGTACAGCCTGCAAACCTAGCTGATGTTGTATGCTAGTATTCAGGCTGCCTACATCCAGGGTAACCAAGGTGTAATCAGGTTCCCAATGTATCCCATCAATAATCGTTAAAAAATGGGTAGTGTCGCGCAGATAAGCTGGTAAAGCAACAACATAGGGACGTAGATAGTGATCGATGTAACGGGAGGTGTTTTCCAAGAGAGACCCAATTGAAGACACTATAGGTCTACCAGGGGGATTCACTGGGTCCTTGTGCAATTTGGGAAGTAAGTATAGCACAGGTATCCGAGGGTGAGGACATCTAAGGTAGTTGTATTCCTCCCACTCTAGTAACCCCTTCTCTCTCCATTCTACTAAAAGTTCCCCGTATTTCACATTAGAGGCTGCTATGGTCTTTCTGTCTGACACTGCATAACAAGTCTGGTCACTCAGTTGTCTCAAACCCTCATGCAAGTAGGCTGTTTTATCCAAAATCACAACATTGCCACCTTTATCCGATTGACGGATAACGATGGTACTGTCAGTCTTTAAATTTTGTAATGCTTGAATTTGATGCCACTTAAGATTTTTCTCACAAGCTGGAATTTTGCCGTATCTCAATTTCTTAAGATCATTTAGGACACCCCTTTCAAACACTTCGATGGCGTCACATTCAATATTAGGCAAAAACACAGATTTGGGTTTGAAATGACTGCCTGGATTGACATTCATATCAATTGCAAATTCATCTGGATTTAAACACTGATCAGCATCATAATCTTCCATATTGGATATTGCATATAAAACTTCAATATCATCAACATTGAGGTTGCTTAGGGGCATACTGAGAGGTGTTAGGACAGTTCTGTTGTGTTTGGTTTCAAACCATTTCTTCAATTTTAACTTGCGTGAGAAATAAAACAAATCAATTCGTGCTTGAACATAATTAAAATTGGAAGTAGGACAGAAGGACAAACCTAGGCCAAGGAGGTCTCTCTCATCTTCAGATAGAGAACGTCTCGAGAGATTGATGACAGTCATTGTTGACCTTTCTTGCCCCTTGTCATCATTCCCATCGGGCTTCCTGCATCTTTTCTTCCTCCTCTGTTTTGCCTGTTTGTTCCTCTGATTTTTCCTCTGCCGCCTCGCCCTCTGCCTCTCTGACCAGTTTGGTCTTGGTATTGCTCTGTCCGTCCCTGGTTTAGCATTTGGAACTGGGCTAAAAAATTCGATTTTTTTGGAAGATCTTGACTGGCCAGACTGGCAGCAACTGACAAAGGGATATCCGATAAGCTGCCATCTGACACATCACTCTCAATGATATCCACCGCTACAGATGTTGTCGGCAAAGGCATGGATACTGCTCCATTAGTATCAAATAGGTGGTCATACTTTTTGTGGAAAGTCAGAGTACGGCCCGACTGGTAATCCTTGAAGTCTCTTTAAAACTTCCGCTGTTTTTTAGCCGTGTCCGTGTATACTTCCTTGAGGAGAAGTGTAAGTTGTTGCATATATATATATATATATATATATATATAGTAGGTAGTTATAGTTAGGACCTATTATCCATAGGAAATCCGCAACATTCTATTTGGAATAACTTTGGCACCGGTTGACGAATCTTCGCAAAAGTTTCAAACCTGAAAGTGAAAGTGAAAGTCTCGGGGTGATTCGTCAAGCGGTGGCTGAGAAAAAAGGGGGGTTCCAAAACGTGTTTTCCCCATGCAATTTCCCATAAGAACCTTTAATCTCAGCTACAGCCCGACCTGCTGAACGGAATTACACCAAATTTGGCAAAGAGGTAGACCTTGGTTCACACTTGTGCCTTTTTGTTCAATGGTGTAAATCCGTTCAGTAGTTCCTGAGAAAATCAAAATCAAATATATATCTATGGCAGCGGTGTATCCGCGCACCCTGCTGAGCATGAGCTGTGTACTAATTGGCTGTCAACACTCCAAACCAGGAAGTGTTGGCAGCCATCTTGTGCCTCGGCAGAACCGAGGCACAAGAAAGCAGAAAAAAACCTCGCAAAATGCAAAAAGGGGCAGGGTAGAAACACCCTGACCCACTAGGCCTGCTCAGGGGGTCCCACAAGGAACCCAAGGGCCAAAAAAAGCATTTTTTTTAAAAATCGGCGAGATTCGCGCAATCAGCGCAAATTTCGGCCGTAATTTTAAAAAAAACAAAGCACAGGCTCCCGCGCTTCGTTGTTAATTAGCCCCGGGGGGCCAAATCCCGGGGGCAATACTTATTATGTAAATGGGGCTTCTTTGAATTAGGTGGGGGGGCTCTCAGGCCCCCCCAGCCCCGGGGACCACCACCACCGGGGCTTCTTTACATTAGGTGGGGGGCTCTCAGGCCCCCCCAGCCCCGGGGACCACCACCCCCGGGGCTTTCCGAAAAGAATGGCGGCGGCTCACGGCCCTCCGCAGCCCCAGGGACCACCACCTCCAGGGCTCGATTTAATTTTGATTGCGAGGGGGCACATTGCCCCCCCCCCGCAGCCCCAGGGACCGCCACCCCCGGGGCTTTAAAAAAAAATACCCTGTGTGGGTAGCTCAAGCCCCCCACACGCCCAGGGACCGCCACCTACCTGGGTCTCTAAATATTTAGATTGGGGGGTCCGTGACGGACCCCGCAGCCCCGGGGACCACCACCCCCTGGGGCTTTAAAAATAAGAGCAGGGGGCCACGCGGCCCCCCTCCTGGAGCCATTGATGGCCCTGGTAACCGCCACCCCCCACAGCCGACTCCTGCAGTGACCCGGGGTGCTCACCCCCGGGACACTGTAGTTTGCTATGGCAGGGCGGGAGCCTCGCGGCTCCCGCCCTGCCATAGCAAACTTGGTTTAGTTGGCCCCCAGGGACCCACAGGATTGGGGAGGAATTAATTCTCTAACTTAAAGCGCGCCACAGGGTGTGTTTGCAGACATGTCACCTCAGGCTACACCCCCTTCCTTCACCACTGTGCAGACATGCCCCGTGGCATGTTTTAAGTTGGAGAATTAATTCTCTTTCAATACTGCGGATCCCTGAGGGCCAAATAGCCCAACAGGTATCTCCCGTATGCGCCAGGGACCTGTGTTGAAGACAGGTGTTCAGAGGCCACGCCCCTTTTTACTCCTCTCTGCAACGCAGCTCTGTGGCATTTATTGGAGGTACCTAGTGGGCTAGTTTGACCCTAGGGACCCTCAGGATTCAAGGTGACTTAATCTCCTAACTTAGAAAAGCAACAGGGCGCGTTTACACAGTCGTGAAGGGAGGGGACGGGGCCTGAGGTGACATGTGCAAACACGCCCTGTGGTGCGTTTTAAGTTGGGGAAATCATTCCCCTTCAAACCTGAGGGTCCCTGGAGGCCAACTAGTTCACCAGGTGCTTCCAGTAAGCGCCACTGCGCTGCATTGCAGAGAGTTGGTGCAGGCCGTGCCCCTTTTTACATCTCTCTGCAATGGCGCTTACTTGCGATACCTAGTAGGCTAATTTGCCCCTAAGGACCCTCAGGATTCAAGGGGACTTAATCTCCCAACTTAAAATGGCCACAGGGCGTGTTTACACAGTGGGAAAGGGAGGGGATGGGGCCTGAGGTGACGTGTGCAAACACGCCCTAGGGTGCATTTTAAGTTGGGGAAACCATACCCCTTCAATCCTGAGGGCCCCTGGGGGCTAACTAGCCCACCAGGTGCTTCCAGTTAGTGTCACTGTGTTGCGTTGCTGTGCCACTTTTTACACCTCTCTGCAACGCAGCTCTGTGGCGCTTACGGTAGGTACCTAGTGGGCTAGTTGGACCCTAGGGACCCTCAGGATTCAAATGAACTTAATCTCCCAAATTAAAACGGCCACAGGGCGTGTTTACACAGTGGTGAAGCGAGGAGACGGGGCTGAGGTGACGTGTGCAAACACACCCTGTAGCGCATTTTAAGTTGGGGGAAAAAATTCCCTTCAATCATGAGGGCTCCGGGGGGACAACTAGCCCACCAGGTACTTCCAGTAAGCACCACTGCCCCGCATTACAGAGAGGTGGTCTAGGCCGTGCCTCTTTTTACACGTCTCTACAACGCAGCTATGTGGCACTTACTGGAGGTAAGTAGTGGGCAAGTTGGACCATAGGGACCCTCAGGATTCAAGGGTACTTATTCAGACAACTTAAAACAGCCACAGGGAGCGTTTACACAGTGGTGAAGGGAGGGGACGGGGCCTGAGGTGACATGTGCAAACACGCCCTGTGGCACATTTTAAGTTGGGGAAATAATTCCCCTTCAATCCTGAGGGACCCTGGGGGCCAACTAGCCCACCAGGTGCTTCCAGTAAGTGCCACTGCTCTGCGTTGCAGAGAGGTGGTCTAGGCCGTGCCCCTTTTTACATCTCTCTGCTACGCAGCTCTGTGGCGCTTACTGGCGGTACCAAGTGGGCTAGTTGGACCCTAGGGACCCTCAGGATTGAAGGGAAATTATTTCCCCAACTTAAAACGCGCCTCAGGGCGTGTTTGCACAGTGGTGAAGGGAGGGGAGGGTGTAGGAAAGTGGCTCTATATATATTGGACCAATCCACTATGCATGCAGTCCTCTAATCACCTACACACTTGTCTTTTACACCTTCAATTCCCCAGTCACTGTCCATACACTTCCAGGAAACACTCTGTCACTCTTCTTGCACTCCTCTAGTGACCCATTCAGCACCATGTACTAATCCATTCACTGCGCCAAAAAGCAAACACCTATAAATTCACCCAGGCACTCTCCTACAGTACTCTAATCATTCAGTCAGTACCCAAGTACTCATGCCATGAGCCAGGCCTTAGCACATGGACTGCTTCAAATGCCTATCCACTATGCATGCTGTCCTCTAACCACCTACACACTTGTCTTTCACACCTTCAAGTCCCCAGTCAGTCTACATACACTTCCAGGAAACACTCTGTCACTCCTCTTGCACTCTTCTAGTGACCCATTCAGCACCATGTACTAATCCATTCACTGAGCCAAAACCCAACCACTTATAAATTAACCCAGGCACTCTCCTTGCAGTACTCTAATCATTGACTCAGTACCCAAGTACTTATGTAGTGAGCCACGCCTTACCACATGGACTGCATCAAATGCCTATCCACTCTGCATGCAGTCCTCTAATCACCCGCACACTTGTCTTTCACACCTTAAATTCCCCATTCAGTATCCATACACTTCCAGTAAACACCCTGTCACTCCCCTTGTGCTCCTCTAGTGACCCATTCAGCACCATGTACTAATCCATTCACTGCGCCAAAACCTAAACACTTATAAATTCACCCAGGCACTCTCCTTGCAGTACTCTAATCATTCAGTCAGTACCCAAGTACTCATGCAGTGAGCCAGGCCTTAGCACATGGACTGCTTCAAACCCCTATCCACTATGCATGCAGTGCTCTAACCCCCTACACACTTGTCTTTGACACCTTCAATTCCCCAGGCAGTATAAATACACTCCAGCAAACACCATGTCACTCCCCTTGCACTCCTCCAGTGACCCATTCAGTACCATGTACTAATACATTCACTGCGCCAAAAGCCAACCACTTATAAATTCACCCAGACACTCTTCTTGCAGTACTCTAATCATTCAGTCAGTACCCAAGTACTCATGCACTGAGCCAAGCCTTAGCACATGGATGGCTTCAAACCCCTATCCACAATGCATGCAATTGTCACGACTCGGAACTCCAGCGCGGCGCGAGTGGAGCGCGCACGGGGAGTAGGACTACACCTCCCAGCATGCGAAGCGGAAGGCACGAACATGGGACCTATATAGGCCCCGCCCTCCTTCGCTTCGGCGCTTGTCAACCCGATGTTTGAATCCTAACGAGCCGGGAACGCTGCCCGCGTTTCTCCTCTGCTCGAGAAGCACCCGCATCTTCAGTCCCCTCATCGGCCGAGCGCCTACGCCCAGCCGAGACTCGACACGCCAACGCCCAGTAGACTCCCGACACGCCACGGAACTCCTTGGCGCTCCTGAAGCCCCGAGGCTCCGTTACTGAGCAATCACGCCCTGTAAAGCACCAGGAACTCCTTCAGGGGTTCACCCCGGCGCCAGCACTGCGGATTGCCAGCTTTCATACCCATGGTCCGAGGAGTACCCACATCCCTACCTTCACAGGCACGAACGCAGGGACGCCTTATCCGGATGCCGCGTTAAAGCCTTCAGGGGGTTGTGGTGCGACTCCCGTCACTCCTTATTTTTGTGTTCACATTTTGTAACCCCAGTTTGGTAGAATCACTTGTTCTTCGGCGGATTTGCAAGGTGCGTCAGGAACAGAACAACGCAGCCTTGAGGACGCCTCCTCCTCCCCGCTTGGAGCCGCGTGAAAGGCTCGGAGAGCGACCAGGACGCTATCCCTCTGCGCTTGGAGCCGCTTGAAAGGCTTGGAGAGCGGCATCGAACCTAGAAATCGCCCTGAGACACGCACTGGACATGTGAGTACTGCGCTAGACTTTGGGCTCTGTGTGATCTATCTTGTACTGTGGTGCTCGCTTACTGGACCTAGGTTACCACCCTCTGTTCTCTCTTTGCAGGGTTGCTAGGGATGCGCTTCAGGAGTGAGGTTACCTTCAGCCGTTCAACCCCCCCGAGAGTTCTTTCCTTACCCCGTTCCGGGGGTCCCTTCCGTTCCTTTTCCCCCTTCAGGTGGTGTTCCACGCTAGACGTCCCAGTTAGGGGTCGGCGGGCAACACCACCTAGGGGGCGGGGGTTACCAGCATCGCTCCCGCTGTATCCGGCTTACAAGGTGAGTGGTTCTCAACCTCGCACCTCCCAGACCCTGACAGGAATCCTCTAACCACCTACACACTTGTCTTTCACACCTTCAATTCCCCAGTCAGTATACATACACTCCAGCAAACACCGTGTCACTCCCCTTGCACTCCTCCAGTGACCCATTCAGCACCATGTACTAATCCATTCACTGTGCCAAAAGCCAAACACTTATAAACTCACCCAGGCACTCTCCTTGCAGTACTCTAATCATTCAGTCATTACCCAAGTACTGATGCAGTGAGCCAGGCCTTAGCATATGGACTGCTTCAAACGCCTATCCACTATGCATGCAGTACTCTAACCACCTACACACTTGTCTTTCACACCTTCAGTTCCCCAGTCAGTATCTTATCAAAGTAATCTTTATTTCGGTCATAGACCATAAAAGATAATCAATCCAAAATACGTACATTATTAAAAAGGAGAATATTACAATTCATAAAAGGTATATACAATAAAGATTACATTAATTCATAAGCAATTCATTAAAACAGTGAGCAAAAGAGTAAAAGTTTAAAATGATTATAAAAACAGTGGTACGTAAAATCAGGGGCTGTTTGGTTGAGCCTAAGGGTTAGACATTAGAAGATAACATCTCCTTCGCCACGCAGCATGCCAGAAACGTGATACCGAGAAGACTATGGGTAATGATGTATCAGTCTTCAAGATTCTGTAGGCAACCTTACAGTGTGTAGTCCCCATGTTCCTACGGAGATGGAGAAGCCAGTGTTTTCTGATTGGTTTGTATGTGGGACAGAAGAAAAGAACATGTAAGTCAGTTTCACTGTTGGCTCCGCAAGTTGGGCAATCAGAAGGGTTGTCAGTCGACCACTTTCCTGTAAAAGCTCTCAAGGGCAATGTGCCATATCTAAATTGCATGTACAATTTTCTAGAGACATTAGGCTCAATCAGGTCTAAAACGGGTTCTATTTTGAACTCCACCTTGATGTTAAGAAAATCCATAGTCAGTGGGCCTAATTTGTTATTGGCTAACATCATATTTTTGTTGTTTAACCAAAATGCATTAGCCAATTTGGCTCTAGAGAGTTTAGGGGCAGTTATTTCAGGATGATGCCATAGAGCAGGAAACCCTAGTCTAATAAGCTCCCTTTTAATATATAGCAGCCACGGTATATTGGCTAGGCCAGAAAGGGTCATTAGTGATTTTAGGTCGTTTTGGTAGTTCACTAGCTCCGGTGTTGCCCACAGCCTACGCCAGTACAGTAATGGCCTTAATGCAATTTCATCCTGGATAGGCCTAACTCCCAAGTCCAATCTAAGTGGTGTGAGGGGTGTACTAGGTGGTAGGGACAGTAATGACCTTAAGAACGAATTCTCAGATCTGCCGATGTCTCCAGTTAGGCAGTGCCCCCAGAGTTCAACCCCATAAAGAGTTGCAGCCCGTGCTTGTGCTTTGTATATCTCAATGGTGGGTGCTATGGGTTTGGAGGTGGTTGCTCTATACATTTTGAGGATCCCACCGCAGGTCTGCGTGAGTCGTAATTTAGCTTTTGCTAACTGGAGACCCCATTCCATCCTATCCGAAAGTGTGACTCCGAGATATTCAAACACTGTGACCCTGTCCAATGTAGCACCATTAAGAGAAGGATTAGGGTCATTTTTTTTGGGCGGGTTGCACACCATAAATTTTGTTTTCGAGGAATTAACCTCGAGCCCTCTGTGGGAACAAAATTCAGAAAAGCTGTCAAGGGCACGCTGTATCCCCATAGGGGATTTTGACACCGGCAGAGTATCATCGGCAAACATTAGTGCCACCACCTGCTCGTTGTTGAGTTTGGGGGCATCGATGTCCTTAACTCCCCTCAGGTGGGGCACTAATGAGTTAGTGTAAAGGGAGAATAGGGTTGGGGCCAGGACACATCCCTGTCTAACTCCATGATTAACAGGGAACTTTGCAGTCAGTATCCATACACTTCCAGGAAACACCCTGTCACTCCTCTTGCACTCTTCTAGTGACCCATTCAGCAGCATGTACTAGTCCATTCACTGCGCCAAAACCCAAACACTTATAAACTCACCCAGGCACTCTCCTTGCAGTACTCTAATCATTCAGTCAGTACCCAAGTACTCATGCACTGAGCCAGTCCTTAGCACATGGACTGCTTCAAACACCTATCTACTATGCATGCAATCCTCTAACCACATACACACTTGTCTTTCACACCTTCAATTCCCCAGTCAGTATCCATACACTTCCAGGAAACACTCTGTCACCCTTCTTGCACTCCTCTAGTGACCCATTCAGCACCATGTACTAATCCATTCACTGCGCCAAAAGCCAAACACTTATAAATTCACCCAGGTACTCTCCAGCAGTACTCTAATCATTCAGTCAGTACCCAAGTACTCATGCCCTGAGCCAGGCCTTAGCACATGGACTGCTTCAAATGCCTATCCACTATGCATGCAGTCCTCTAACCACCTACACACTTGTCTTTCACACCTTAAATTCCCCATTCAGTATCCATACACTTCCAGTAAACACCCTGTCACTCCCCTTGCGCTCCTCTAGTGACCCATTCAGCACCATGTACTAATCCATTCACTGCGCCAAAACCTAAACACTTATAAATTCACCCAGGCACTCTCCTTGCAGTACTCTAATCATTCAGTCAGTACCCAAGTACTCATGCAGTGAGCCAGGCCTTAGCATATGGACTGCTTCAAGCCCCTATCCACTATGCATGCAGTCCTCTAACCCCCTACACACTTGTCTTTCACACCTTCAATTCCCCAGGCAGTATAAATACACTCCAGCAAACACCGTGTCACTCCCCTTGCACTCCTCCAGTGACCCATTCAGTACCATGTACTAATACATTCACTGCGCCAAAAGCCAACCACTTATAAATTCACCCAGACACTCTTCTTGCAGTACTCTAATCATTCAGTCAGTACCCAAGTACTCATGCACTGAGCCAAGCCTTAGCACATGGATGGCTTCAAACCCCTATCCACTATGCATGCAATTGTCACGACTCGGAACTCCCGCGCGGCGCAAGTGGAGCGCGCACGGGGAGTAGGACTACACCTCCCAGCATGCCGAGCGGAAGGCACGAACACGGGACCTATATAGGCCCCGCCCTCCTTCGCTTCGGCGCTTGTCAACCCGATGTTTGAATCCTAACGAGCCGGGAACGCTGCCCGCGTTTCTCCTCTGCTCGAGAAGCACCCGCATCTTCAGTCCCCTCATCGGCCGAGCGCCTACGCCCAGCCGAGACTCGACACGCCTACGCCCAGTAGACTCCCGACACGCCACGGAACTCCTTGGCGCTCCTGAAGCCCCGAGGCTCCGTTACTGAGCAATCACGCCCTGTAAAGCACCAGGAACTCCTTCAGGGGTTCACCCCGGCGCCAGCACTGCGAATTGCCAGCTTTCATACCCGTAGTCCGAGGAGTACCCACATCCCTACCTTCACAGGCACGAACGCAGGGACGCCTTATCCGGACGCCGCGTTAAAGCCTTCAGGGGGTTGTGGTGCGACTCCCGTCACTCCTTATTTTTGTGTTCACATTTTGTAACCCCAGTTTGGTAGAATCACTTGTTCTTCGGTGGATTCTGCAATTTGCGTCAGGAACAGAACAACGCAGCCTTGAGGACGCCTCCTCCTCCCCGCTTGGAGCCGCGTGAAAGGCTCGGAGAGCGACCAGGACGCTATCCCTCTGCGCTTGGAGCCGCTTGAAAGGCTTGGAGAGCGGCATCGAACCTAGAAATCGCCCTGAGACACGCACTGGACATGTGAGTACTGCGCTAGACTTTGGGCTCTGTGTGATCTATCTTGTACTGTGGTGCTCGCTTACTGGACCTAGGTTATCACCCTCTGTTCTCTCTTTGCAGGGTTGCTAGGGATGCGCTTCAGGAGTGAGGTTACCTTCAGCCGTTCAACCCCCCCCGAGAGTTCTTTCCTTACCCCGTTCCGGGGGTCCCTTCCATTCCATTTCCCCCTTCAGGTGGTGTTCCACGCTAGACGTCCCAGTTAGGGGTCGGCGGGCAACACCACCTAGGGGGCGGGGGTTACCAGCATCGCTCCCGCTGTATCCGGCTTACAAGGTGAGTGGTTCTCAACCTCGCACCTCCCAGACCCTGACAGGAATCCTCTAACCACCTACACACTTGTCTTTCACACCTTCAATTCCCCAGTCAGTATACATACACTCCAGCAAACACTGTGTCACTCCCCTTGCACTCCTCCAGTGACCCATTCAGCACCATGTACTAATCCATTCACTGTGCCAAAAGCCAAAGACTTATAAACTCACCCAGGCACTCTCCTTGCAGTACTCTAATCATTCAGTCAGTACCCAAGTACTGATGCAGTGAGCCAGGCGTTAGCATATGGACTGTTTCAAACGCCTATCCACTATGCATGCAGTACTCTAACCACCTACACACTTGTCTTTCACACCTTCAGTTCCCCAGTCAGTATCTTATCAAAGTAATCTTTATTTCGGTCATAGACCATAAAAGATAATCAATCCAAAATACGTACATTATTAAAAAGGAGAATATTACAATTCATAAAAGGTATATACAATAAAGATTACATTAATTCATAAGCAATTCATTAAAACAGTGAGCAAAAGAGTAAAAGTTTAAAATGATTATAAAAACAGTGGTACGTAAAATCAGGGGCTGTTTGGTTGAGCCTAAGGGTTAGACATTAGAAGAGAACATCTCCTTCGCCACGCAGCATGCCAGAAACGTGATACCGAGAAGACTATGGGTAATGATGTATCAGTCTTCAAGATTCTGTAGGCAACCTTACAGTGTGTAGTCCCCATGTTCCTACGGAGCTGGAGAAGCCAGTGTTTTCTGATTGGTTTGTATGTGGGACAGAAGAAAAGAACATGTAAGTCAGTTTCACTGTTGGCTCCGCAAGTTGGGCAATCAGAAGGGTTGTCAGTCGACCACTTTCCTGTAAAAGCTCTCAAGGGCAATGTGCCATATCTAAATTGCATGTACAATTTTCTAGAGACATTAGGCTTAATCAGGTCTAAAACGGGTTCTATTTTGAACTCCACCTTGATGTTAAGAAAATCCATAGTCAGTGGGCCTAATTTGTTATTGGCTAACATCATATTTTTGTTGTTTAACCAAAATGCATTAGCCAATTTGGCTCTAGAGAGTTTAGGGGCAGTTATTTCAGGATGATGCCATAGAGCAGGAAACCCTAGTCTAATAAGCTCCCTTTTAATATATAGCAGCCACGGTATATTGGCTAGGCCAGAAAGGGTCATTAGTGATTTTAGGTCGTTTTGGTAGTTCACCAGCTCCGGTGTTGCCCACAGCCTACACCAGTACAGTAATGGCCTTAATGCAATTTCATCCTGGATAGGCCTAACTCCCAAGTCCAATCTAAGTGGTGTGAGGGGTGTACTAGGTGGTAGGGACAGTAATGACCTTAAGAACGAATTCTCAGATCTGCCGATGTCTCCAGTTAGGCAGTGCCCCCAGAGTTCAACCCCATAAAGAGTTGCAGCCCGTGCTTGTGCTTTGTATATCTCAATGGTGGGTGCTATGGGTTTGGAGGTGGTTGCTCTATACATTTTGAGGATCCCACCGCAGGTCTGCGTGAGTCGTAATTTAGCTTTTGCTAACTGGAGACCCCATTCCATCCTATCCGAAAGTGTGACTCCGAGATATTCAAACACTGTGACCCTGTCCAATGTAGCACCATTAAGAGAAGGATTAGGGCCATTTTTTTTGGGCGGGTTGCACACCATAAATTTTGTTTTCGAGGAATTAACCTCGAGCCCTCTGTGGGAACAAAATTCAGAAAAGCTGTCAAGGGCACGCTGTATCCCCATAGGGGATTTTGACACCAGCAGAGTATCATCGGCAAACATTAGTGCCACCACCTGCTCGTTGTTGAGTTTGGGGGCATCGATGTCCTTAACTCCCCTCAGGTGGGGCACTAATGAGTTAGTGTAAAGGGAGAATAGGGTTGGGGCCAGGACACATCCCTGTCTAACTCTATGATTAACAGGGAACTTTGCAGTCAGTATCCATACACTTCCAGGAAACACCCTGTCACTCCTCTTGCACTCTTCTAGTGACCCATTCAGCAGCATGTACTAGTCCATTCACTGCGTCAAAACCCAAACACTTATAAATTCACCCAGGCACTCTCCTTGCAGTACTCTAATCATTCAGTCAGTACCCAAGTACTCATGCACTGAGCCAAGCCTTAGCACATGGACGGCTTCAAACCCCTATCCACTATGCATGCAGTCCTCTAAGCACCTACACACTTGTCTTTCACACCTTCAATTCCCCAGTCAGTATACATACACTCCAGCAAACACTGTGTCACTCCCCTTGCACTCCTCCAGTGACCCATTCAGCACCATGTACTAATCCATTCACTGTGCCAATAGCCAAACACTTATAAATTCACCCAGGCACTCTCCCTGCAGTACTCTAATCATTCAGTCAGTACCCAAGTACTCATGCAGTGAGCCAGGCCTTAGCATACAGACTAATTCAAACGCCTATCCACTATGCATTCAGTCCTCTAACCACCTACACACTTGTCTTTCACACCTTCAGTTCCCCAGTCAGTATCCATACACTTCCAGGAAACACCCTGTCACTCCTCTTGCACTCCTCCAGTGACCCATTCAGCAGCATGTACTAGACCATTCACTGCACCAAAACCCAAACACTTATAAATTCACCCAGGCACTCTCCTTGCAGTACGCTAATCATTCAGTCAGTACCCAAGTACTCATGCACTGAGCCAGTCCTTAGCACATGAACTGCTTCAAACACCTATCTACTATGCATGCAATCCTCTAACCACATACACACTTGTCTTTCAAACCTTCAATTCCCCAGTCAGTATCCATACACTTCCAGGAAACACTCTGTCACTCTTCTTGCACTCCTCTAGTGACCCATTCAGCACCATGTACTAATCCATTCACTGCGCCAAAGCCCAAACACTTATAAATTCACCCAGGCACTCTCCTTGCAGTACTCTATTCAGTCAGTACCCAAGTACTCATGCAGTGAGCCAGGCCTTAGCACATGGACTGCTTCAAACCCCTATCCACTATGCATACAGTCCTCTAACCCCCTACACACTTGTCTTTCACTCCTTCAATTCCCCAGGCAGTATAAATACACTCCAGCAAACACCGTGTCACTCCCCTTGCACTCCTCCAGTGACCCATTCAGCACCATGTACTAATCCATTCACTGCGCCAAAAGCCAACCACTTATAAATTCACCCAGACACTCTTCTTGCAGTACTCTAATCATTCAGTCAGTAGCCAAGTACTCATGCACTGAGCCAGGCCTTAGCACATGGACTGCTTCAAATGCCTAGCCACTATTCATGCAGTCCTCTAACCACCTACACACTTGTCTTTCACACCTTCAATTCCCCAGTCAGTATACATACACTCCAGCAAACACGCTGTCACTCCTCTTGCACTCTTCTAGTGACCCATTCAGCACCATGTACTAATCCATTCACTGCGCCAAAAGCCAAACACTTATAAATTCACCCAGGCACTCTCCTTGCAGTACTCTAATCATTCAGACAGTACCCAGGTACTCATGAACTGAGCCAGGCCTTAGCACATGGACTGCTTCAAACCCCTATCCACTATGCATGCACTCCCCCAACTAACCAACACACTCCTAGTTCTGCACTTATACATTCAACAAAAAAAACAATATTTCAGTTTCAATATTTAAAAAAACATTTTTCTTTCCATTTATATTAAACATATATAATGTCATTTAAAAAAAAAAGTAAAAATAAACAGTTAAAAAACTGTAGAAAATCAGTATAAAAAAATACATATAACTATTATTACATTTAAAAATTAACCTTTGAAATTCTCTGAAAAAACCATAGGTTTCAGACATGTTATAGTTAGGAATTAGCATTTTTAAAAACTTAGAAATTCACTGAAAAAAACACAGATTTCAGGGACTTTAAGTTAGTTGGACATTTCACTTATATAAAACCAGAGAAATTTGGCTGTTATAGTTAGTAGAGCCAACTATAACTCGCGCCCCCGCAATGAACTGCTGATGGCATCACATATTACCTCACATATTACATCACTTCTGCTTGGGAGATGAAGTCCACTTTAGTCCTGAGGTCCTCAGGGCACAAGAGGACCTCATCCCCCCACTAGCAATGCGTGGGGCTCCCGCCCTGCCATTGGAAACTGCAGTGTCCCAGAGGTGGGCACCCCAGGACATTGCCCTAGCCGGCCCTGGGAAGTGGTGGTCCCCAGGGCCAAGGAGGGCTCCAGGAGGGGGGTCGTGCGGCCTCCTCACAGCTTGTAAATAGAGCCAGGGAGGAGTTGGTCCCTGGGGCCGGGGGGCCGCAACGGACACCCGTATTTAAATAATTTGTTTTAGAAAGTAGCCCCGGGAATGTAGAGGTTCCTGGGGCTTGAAGGGTGCCGCAAGACCCTCACCCTATTTAATTCAAAGCCCCAGGGAGGTGGTGGTCCCTGGGGCAGTGTGGGGGGAAAGAGCCCCCCACACATTTTAATAAGAACGCCCCGGGGAGGTGGCGGTCCCCGGGGCAGCGGGGGGGCCGCATGCCCGAACCCATTATCAGGAATGCCCCAGGGAGGTGGCAATTCATTAAGCTGCGGGGACCCCACGTCCCCCACACCACAATAATACATCGCCCCGGGAACTGGCCCACCCAGGGGCTTAAAAAAAACACAGTACAGGAGACTGTGTTATTTTTTAATTATTTTGATGGATTTGCAAACCTGACGCGATTCAGGCCGAAAGTTAAAAAATAAAAATGTTTTTTTTGGCACTGGGGGACCCTGTGGGACCCACTGACAGGCCTAGGGGGTCAGGGTGTTTCTACCCTGCCCCCTTTTTTTTTGTTAACCATTTTTAACCCTTTTTTCTTGTGACTCGGTTTTACCCAGTCACAAGATGGTTGCCAACACTTTTTGGTTTGGAGTGTTGGCAGCCAACCAAAATGAAGCTTGTGGTTGGGAGGGTTCTGTGGTAAATATTTAAATTACCTGTACTATTTTTTATGCGGTAAAGTCTAGTAAGAATAACTCAGTCAAAATAAGAGGCAGAATCCGTGGTATTATAGGTTCTGAAAAGGACTTTATTCCTTACAAAGGAATTATGGTTCGAACCAGGCAATCATATTCCATCACCACGAAGGTTTAGGAAGGGATAGGCAATACATTATTGACAAGTAACAATATATATATGAAAAGCATTGCATTAAGACAGATGCAGGAGGCGTAACAGCTGATAATACAGATAAGAATACACATACGTAATGAAAATAGGCGTAATAATAGGCGTATACTAGAAACGTCATTTAAAATGATGTCACAAGTGGGTGGATCCATAAGAGAATCCTGCAGTGTCAGCAGAAATATTTGGCAGAGATGCGCGCGCAGCCGCATGACGTGTGATTGACGTGTGATTGACGTGCAACTAGAGGGTGAAGGGGAATTGACATTTAGCTCTACATGTGGAGACAGAAGTCTGGGGGGTCAGGTCAACCTAATCCCAAATCGTATCTAATATCTTTGTTTAAGGAACTGTTTTATCCAAAAGGAAAGGTCTTTCGGACGGAATCTATTCTATACTGACTGTTAGTGCATGTACAAGCGTCTATGTGTCTACATGAGATGCGAGGGGGCAGGAATCTTCCATGGTAACAGGGGCTATGAATTACTTGTATAAAGACAGCGAGGCCGGGCCCTTTGCTCGGTAGCTGGAAGGATGTTTACCTAAACTACTAGACAGGAATGTATTGGATGAGGAGCGGAGCAGATAACTTGAAGGCTGAATACAGTTTTTGGCAGGCAACAGGCCGTGTCAGGCACCGTTAGCCACGCAGGGAGTAGGACAAAGTTCATGGATACGGATGCAAGTCCAGGCTGGAGCATTTCAGAGGCAGAAGCAGGAAAAGGCTTGATGGCAGAATTCAGGGCCTACTCGCCTGAACTGTAAAACATGAAAAGTGAACCATATAAAGTCGGTGGCCAATCATACTTAGGAATGGAATATTCGACCCATTCATGGCGGATCTGAAAGAGGACATGTTGACGTTGGACGCACATGCATTTGCGTCTTCATAGCTGGAACTGGAGGGAACATACATGTACTTGTAGCATGTACATGGAGCCGTTGGGGTCTAAGATAGGGGACATAACTGGTCATAAAATTCATATTTCCTCATTCCCTCCTTGTCCCCTACGGACCCTTATGAAATATCCATCTTCATCAATCCATCAATCTGTTCATATAGCATCATTTGTTCTTCTTTCTTCTTCCGGGATCTTGAATGAAAATTTGAAGGCGGGATACACGATGTGGCACACAGACCACAAATCGCTGGCCCACATTGTAGACATAAGCAGCAACTGAATAGTATGAGAAAGCCAATACCTAGGAAGGATAGGATCCTCCATCCCCAGGCTGACAACATGCTCCAGAACCAACCGGACCAAGTCCAGGTGCCTGGATTCTGATGTATCTGGCTTATGATTTTATGAAGTCGAGTTATGGCTTTATATACTGACGGCGCGTTTTCTGGTATGAAAACACAGCAACTTGATCCGATGACCCTACAAGCTCCGCCCCTATCGGCCAGAATGACGTCAAGGACAAGACGATTTTGAAGAACAACAATCCGCATCGCAGACTGCTCCTCTGTTAAGTTGCCTAAGGCGGAAGTAGTTTCATTCACTACTGCTTCAAGGGTTCTAGTTAATCTACGTATCAGCTTACTATTAGTGACTGTACCTATGTAGGGAAAGAAACCTTTATTGAAATCTGTGTATTTCTCCCATGCTGTTTCAGTGTAGTCGACAATCGGGAGATCTCTCTGCTGTCTATTGTGTACTAAATGGGTATTCCTATGATAATCAGGCGGGGCTAGGAAAACAGGTGGTAGAAGGAATGCAATGTAACAGGTACCATCCCAATCTAGGGGTAGGCGTATATATGCGGTGTGACCACAGATGAAGTAGGAATGACGGGAAACTCTAAATGTAGACTTGCCTTTATCACTGAATCCTATTACAGTGGTACATTTACTATGGCCCATGTGTATTGAACCATTCTTTCTTATACATAATTCGCCTCTAACTGGAAATACTGACATAGCGGGCAAGATTGGTGTAGCTTCGGATTCAACATTCAGGATCATGAGGTTAAGTGTAAAGTTACCTAATCCATATACTTCATTTTCTAGATCAGTCCCTGTTCTTTTGGGAAGTCCCTCCTTGTTAGGGTAGCAGACTTTAAGTAAAACTAGGTTCAGGTTTCCCCATACCCAGTTGTCTTGATAAACTATTGAATTTGAATCTAGGGAATTAATCAAACTAAACCATGCTCCACAGGAGCCATTGTGTGTGAATGGATACGGAAAGAGGGGCAGAACTCCCCTATATTTCTGATAGGGAGGGAGTCGGCCACACATCCAACAATTTGTAGCATTGCTGGTCTGATGAGAATGATGTAACATACTAATGAATGTGTTGTTGCGCAGCGCAAATCTATAGGACAACTCATGCGGAGGTAATTCGCTAAAAGAATGTTCAGCAGTAGCATTGAAAGCACGCTTGGAAATAGGGTAATACATGTGTAAAAATATACTGACACTAATAATCAGAAGACTTAGAAAAAACATAATCAATAATGTCACTATGCAGTGACTACGAAGTGATTTACAGTACGCATGTTTCTTGAGCTGTTTCTGTCTATTTCTCTCTCTATTTCGGTCTAGAGGATACATGTCAGAGACAAATTCAACCGATTTACCTTGGAGAGGACTTAAACAATCAAATTGTCTGACTTGCTAGACCTTAGTTTCAGTTTATAATTCTCCTTTTCTGGCTCATCAACCAGGGGGAGTTTTGAGTCAGTCTGTGAGGGAATGCAGGGCTGAAAGTTCGAGTCGGATGGTAGTCCATGAAATTTTTTGATATGGCTCGAGTGCAACCACCCTTTACGTCCCTCAAACTTCACAGCTGTCCTTGTGGTCAATAAGACGAGCTTAGGCGACTGCCAGCGAGGCTCCAGCGGGTTCCTTCTGTCGAAGTTCCTTACAAGTACAAGGTCTCCCGGAACCACGTCATGGGGCTTCACCTCAGTGTTATCGGGAAAAGCTGCAGCTACCTGTGAACGACAAGATTGTAGTGCAGACATCAAGGAAGCCAGGTAATCTGTCAGCATATTACAATCAACATCAGTTATTTTACGAGGTATAGGCGTCCCCCACATATTTGGTGGTCTACCGAAGATCACCTCATACGGAGATAGCCCTGTTCGAGAGTGTGCTACCATTCTCATATAAAAGAGCGCAACTGGTAGAGCTACTATCCAGTCGACACCTTTTTCTCTACATACTTTGGACAGTCTAATTTTCAAAGTTTGATTATGCCGCTCCACGAGACCTGCTGCCTCGGGATGTCGGACACAGTGGAATTTCCATTGATAGCCTAACAGAAGTGAAACATGTTTCATTAGCTCGGATAAGAATGGCTGGCCATTATCTGAGTATACGACACGGGGCAAACCATACCGTGGGAAGAATTCTCGAACTAACTGTTTGGCAGTAGTCGGGGCAGTGTAATCTGAGACGGGATACGCCTCTGTCCACCGGGAAAGAGCGCATACAACTACGAGGACATATTTGAATCCTCGACATCGTTCCATCTGGATATAATCCATCTGGAGGACTTCAAAAGGGTGATCGGGGGGTTGAAATCCACCCTGTTCTACAGGTACGCCTTTTCCTGGATTGAACTGACAACAAATCATGCAGGTACGTACTTTCTGTTTAGCTGCTGCTCGCAAGTGTTTATTGAACCAAATGTGTTGAATACTGTCTAGCATAGCTTTCTCTCCTAGGTGCGCTGGACTATGTATTGTGTTAATGATGACCTGAACCATTGAGTCGGGGAGAAACCATATAGATTTTCCCTTCGTCATCCATCCTTGATCCGTTTGGATCCCTCCTAATTCAGTCCATCTCTTTATTTCTTCTGGTATAGCATGTGTCTGTATGTCAATTACATCAAGGGCGGGATCCTTAACTGTCATGCAGTGTGTTGGTATCGGAACTATTGTCTTTGTCGTGTCAGTTGGATGAGTCTGATTCTGAGCAGTCTGTTTAGCTGTTCTGTCAGCTAGATCGTTACCCTGAGAAATAATGTCAGTCACTTTTGTATGGGCTTTACACTTCATAATCGATATTGCAGTAGGCAGATGTATTGCATCTAACAGAACTTGAATAAGGGGACCGTGCTGGATGTGGGCACCGTGAGAAGTTAAATAACCTCTCTCTCGCCAAAGCACGCCGAAGTCATGGACGACTCCGAATGCATAACGTGAATCTGTGTATATGTTGACTTTCTTATTTTTGGCTTGAATACAGGCTTGTGTCAGAGCGATGAGCTCTGCTGCTTGAGCTGACAAGGTATCGATACAATTTGTTTCAATAATTTCAGTATCTGTTGTGACTGCATAAGCGGCCACTAACTCTCCTGTATTGGTTCTCATGCATGAACCATCTACATACAATGTCAGGTCTGGATCTGATAATGGAATATCTGTCAAGTCTTGTCTGGGTTTCGTCGTAATAGTAATAACTTCAATACAGTCATGTGCCAATGGGTCTGTTCCACTTAATGGCAAAAGTGTGGCAGGATTTAATGTACTACAACGTCTGATTTCTATGTGTGGCTGGAACAACGTCAATTCATAACCCGTCAGTCTTGCTATAGTCAAGTGTTGTGTTTGGGTCCGGTTCAAGAGAACCTCTACTGCGTGTGGTACTTGTACTGTCAATTGATGTCCTAACACTATGGCATCGGTTTGTCTGATTGCTAAAGCTGTTGCTGCGACTGATTTCAGGCACGCAGGAAGAGCCTGAGCTACGGGGTCTAATGTACTAGAAAAATAAGCACATGGCTTGTGTGATCCTGCTTGTTCCTGCGTGAGTACTGACAAAGCAGTACCTTCACGTTCTGTGACAAAGAGTGTAAAACGTTTGCTGTAACATGGTGTTGCTAAAACAGGTGCTTGGCATAAAGCTTTCTTTAAGCTTTCAAAAGCTTGTGTATGTTCCTGAGTCCAAGGGAGGACAGTCGATGTCGCTGCCTCCTGTGTTGTCAACTGAATGAGTGGTTTCGCTAGAAATGCATATTGAGGGATCCACTGCCTACAGTACGAAGTGAGGCCTATGAATGCCCGTACCTCCTTTTGTGTCTTGGGTGGCGGCATGTTAACAATTAACTGGATACGGTCGGGTGTAAGCTGTCTTCCCCCCTTGGACAGCAAGTGCCCAAGGTACACAACTTGCTGGACACAGAATTGCAGTTTGAAGGGGACACTTTGTGCCCCTTGTCGGCTAAGAAATGTAAAACCGTCAGTGATGCTTTTTCACATTCAGGTTCGCTTCGGGCGGTGATCAGCAGATCATCGACGTATTGAAGCAGGGCAGTGTTAGCTGGCATGTGGATACTGTCAAGTTCTCTTTTCAGTGCTTGGCTATAGATGCTGGGGCTTTCTGTGAATCCTTGAGGTGCGCGTGCGAATTTAAAACTTCGTCCATTTAAACTGAATCCAAACAAATATTGGCTTTCCGGATCGATTGGGACGCTAAAGAAAGCGTTCTTGAGATCAATTACAGTAAAGAACGTTGCTTCTGAATCTATGGCTGTTAGCAATGAAGAGATATCTGGGACCACGGGGTATTGTGGTATAATGCATTTATTTAATTCTCGCAGATCAATAACTAATCGATATACTGGTGGTGCTTTTGGATCAGTTCGTTTAAGAATCGGAATTATCGGGGAATTACATACATTGGAGTCGGTTTCCACAACCACTCCTTGTGCAATGAGCTCGTCAATGATTTGCAGTAAAGCCACAACAGCATCTGGGGGTAACTTGTATTGTCGTATTCGTGGTAGTACCACTCCTGTTTTGAGTGTGACTCGATATGGTGTAATGTGCATACAACCTACATCAGTGGGGCCTTGCGCCCATAAATGTGCAGGTAGATTCTGTAACCGGTGATCCATGTCTCTAGACACGTAGTGACCTTTAAAGTCACGCAAAAATAGTCGTACTCCTTCCGGAGAACAACATATTACAGCTCCTAGAGCCTTCAATGTTTTTATACCTAACAAGTTTTCTGGACATGATTTCGTAAGCAATAGATCTGTAGTCCGTGTTAACGGACCGACTGTGAATGCAAGTGGTTGCGATACTTCGTTAATAGTAGGCTTTCCTGAGAAACCAAGGGAAATATTTTGTGAGCCTGAGAGGGGTGCCCCTGGAACTTCATCGTGACTTATAGTTGTTCGGCTTGCCCCTGTATCGAGTAGAAACTTTCTGTCTTTCCCTAATACTTGACTCTGCACATAGGGACCCTCTTGGTCTACAGGAACCTCAATAAGGGGTAAGCCAACTTCCCTCTCTAGGCTATTTCATGTGTAGCGTTGATACTCTGGGTAGTCATTTTGTGCATACTGATACATCTGTTGTGTCGTGTTTTGTGTTGCAGCAATAGGCTGTGGCTGTTGTTGTTGTTGTTGTTGTGGTTGTGGTACGGTCTGCTGTACAGTTGGCATAGGCTGTATATTCTGAGGTACTTGTGGTTGGATCTGATCCTGTCTAGGCGGACGTGGTCTCTCTTTCGTTATACCCGTAGAGATATTATGTTTCAGAACTGCACAATCGTGTATATAATGACCTGGCTGTTTACAATAGTTGCATGTCCCTCTTACAGGACCTACTGAATCATTGGACTGTGTCGTACCCTTTTTATGACCGTCAGCTGGAACTGACTGAGCAACAAGCATTTTCATTTTCGTGTCTTTCATACGTCTTTGTTCATGTTCTTGTTCTTCTCTAATTCTATTGTGATGATATTGTAACATTTGTAACATCTGTGACGGTGTGTTACCTTGCCAAGTACTCTCGAATTTTAATACTCTATTCTTAACTTGGGGCAGGGAATTCTCAACTAATTTTGTCACAAACAGATGTGGATACGACTCACTACTTGCTTTTATGCCACTATTAATACCAAAACATTTTTCGAATCGGGAATAGAAATCACTAGTGTCTTCATCTTGTTTTTGTTTACAGGCTGAAATTGCACCCCAGTCTTCCTTTTTCGTAGTTAATAAACGTGGTAGTACCTGCACTAATAATCCTGGTAATGCTGTAGTCCTTTCCCCAAGCCCTGAACCTGCAGCTCGGGCCTTCTCTTCGTTTTCTAATGCTGTCCAATCTATCTTTTGGTCTCCCACCTCCCATTCCTTTTCTTTGAGTTTCTCGTAAATACCGGCAGGCAATAAAACTTTCAATATTTTCATAATGTCAGGATAAGTATACTCTCCCATGAGTAACATGTCTTTTATCTCACGGTGGAAACCTGCTGGGTCTTTGTCATGGCTAGGTACTACTTTCTTCATTTCTAATAATTCAATTTTAGTTATGGGCGTGTACACAAACACGCGTTTAAACTTATTGTCTTCACCTCTTATTGGGTGTACTTCGCGTAAGGGATTCTGTCTGTCTATGTGGTACGTTTTTCTTTCCAACTTGGGGGGAACTGAAACATGTTCTGGGCATACGAAGACAATGTACTGGTGTCGATATTCTAGAATTTCTTTAATTAAATCAGTACCTGAACCTCTCCATTTATTCGTGAGTAATTCTATCAGTATATCAGGTAGGGGACCAGGATCGGAGTGTTGGCTTCTATACAATATAACGAGGTGTTGTATCATGTATATACCAGCTAAACGCTGTTCGTCTGGGGTGAGGTTCAAAAACGTGTGTGCTAGCGCATCATCACTGTATTTTTCAGAACTGTCAGCCCATTGTACTGCTGACCTGGCTAATTCTTGTTCATCCATAGAATCGAGCATATGATACCCCCTTCGGTCTCGAAGTAATTTATCAGCAGCCTGGAATAAGTATTCAGGGGACTTCGTATTTAGCATATGGGTTTGAAAATGTCTGTTGCATTCTGGACGTATCGGACGTATTGGATCATTAAAGTATCTGGTATTACTACAAGGTCTTCCCCTACCTACATAAGCTATCGTTTCTAATTGTCCTGTGGTCATTTCTGATTCTTCCTCCTCCTCTCCCTCTGATTCCGTTTTATCTGCCTCCAATCTGGCTTTATGTATTCGTTCTATTTCTTTGCGGATCTTTCGGCACATAGCTACTATACACGTCTGTTTATCATGTTTTCCCTCTGATATATTCTGACCCCATCTGGTAAGTATTTGCATTTCATCCTGGTCTACCTCGGACCTATCTCTGTCTCTGATCAAGCAGTTTATGAAGAAGCGTAACAGTAGTCTCTGTATATCCACTTTCTGGTATTCCATGGCTTCGTCAATACTTTCAGGGCCTTGCCCTGTTTGGACAAAGCGATATATATTGTCTAGATGATTAATCATTCCCGGTAGTGTCGTTAAATACATTGAAGCTCGTCGTATACATAGTGATGATAGCAGCATTCTGTCATTTTTACCGGGCACTGGATCATATCTACAATCTACAAGATGTTCCTTAAACATGTCGGACGTTGCTATTTGGGGTGTACGTTGGTTGGCTAAATCTCTAAGAGACGATTTACTTCGTGATGGTGGCGTGGCAAAGATTGCTGTCTCACCTCCTGTCGCACCTTCTGAGGTGCTAGGCACGAAAGGATTTGTGGGATGTAAGGTAGAAACTGTGGGTGCAGGAAAAGCGGTGGAAACAGATGGACCTGTTGGATTGTGCGGAGGAGTTTGTTGTTGCGGAGTTGGGGGCGGATGATCTCGGGGTTGAGCATCATCGACAGGTGGCGTGTGTGGTGGAACATTAACATATTCGGGAGCTACATCGTCTAAATAGGAGGACAGGAAAATATCTTTTGCGGTCTTGGGATGTACTTTAATCGGGAGTAACGGGGGTGGCAAATCCTTCGGTATTTCCGGGGTGGCCTTAGGTAAACCTTCGGCCAAAAGAGGATACATACCATTCATAAGAGTGTTTCGTTGTCTGTCTACTTGTTCTGTTTTTACTCGGATACCTTCCTCAACTAATACGTTTTCTCGGGCTTTATTTGAGTTCTCCCTACTTTTCTCTTCCTGTCTGAGCGCTTTCTCTGTGCGCCTATGCGACTCTTTGCGCCATAGTTCAATGGCATCTTTCTGTGACTGTCTGGCTTTCTTTTTCCATAATTCTTCTTCTACTCTCATGATGCAATCTGCATCCCATGTCCCAGCTGCGGGCCACCTCTGACTTCCTGCTAGATCCTTGGTGTAGTCCACCCATAAGTCAAGATATAATACGGCATCTAGGCCATGTTTATGATACATAAAATACCCTGGAGTGTCCCTAGGTGGAATGGGAACAGCTTCTTCGAGTACTCCTTTTCTAGTTTTGATCTGTCTTAATTTTGAAAAGAACGGCATCTTTAAACCTTGCTACTTGATTCTTACTTGAACTGGACTTGAACACAATTAATACAATAAACACAATAAGGAACACTCATTCATACCACAATTTTAAAACCTATTAAAACATTTAACATTTAACATTTAACGAACAATGATAATTAGAAGGAAACTAGTCACCGACATAATACTAATACTAGATAATACTGAATTATATACAAAACATACTAGATATACTGCTAAACAGTACAGATACACTGCTAAAACAGTGCAGACCGGATCTGTGTACCCAAACCCGTCATGACCGGCACAAATTAATGTGCACGTCTAAATGCCTCCCCAGCAATGGTACTCACCGGGTAGCACGGAACGGAAGGCCTCGGAACTGAACTGAACTGGACCGGACTGGACTCGACTTGACTCGGAACTTCGGAACCTGGTGGGCCTCTGTATACCTCGGATCTTGCTCTCTCAGCTAGGCTCTGGTCGGGATACTTCGCACTTCTCACCGCCTCGTCTGGGTGTTGATCGCAGCCTCAGTCACCCCCGCTTGGCCGGAGGGAGATACAGGAAATCCTGCGGGTACGCGTTTTTGTCCGTCCAGCTGTGGCAGGAGACCGGGCCTGCAACGCACCTCCGGCGCGTGAGATGAGAAAGTGTCCCTGTTCGGGCGCCAATTTATGTGGTAAATATTTAAATTACCTGTACTATTTTTTATGCGGTAAAGTCTAGTAAGAATAACTCAGTCAAAATAAGAGGCAGAATCCGTGGTATTAGAGGTTCTGAAAAGGACTTTATTCCTTACAAAGGAATTATGGTTCGAACCAGGCAATCATATTCCATCACCACGAAGGTTCAGGAAGGGATAGGCAATACATTATTTACAAGTAACAATATATATATGAAAAGCATTGCATTAAGACAGATGCAGGAGGCGTAACAGCTGATAATACAGATAAGAATACACATACGTAATGAAAATAGGCGTAATAATAGGCGTATACTAGAAACGTCATTTAAAATGATGTCACAAGTGGGTGGATCCATAAGAGAATCCTGCAGTGTCAGCAGAAATATTTGGCAGAGATGCGCGCGCAGCCGCATGACGTGTGATTGACGTGTGATTGACGTGCAACTAGAGGGTGAAGGGGAATTGACATTTAGCTCTACATGTGGAGACAGAAGTCTGGGGGGTCAGGTCAACCTAATCCCAAATCGTATCTAATATCTTTGTTTAAGGAACTGTTTTATCCAAAAGGAAAGGTCTTTCGGACGGAATCTATTCTATACTGACTGTTAGTGCATGTACAAGCGTCTATGTGTCTACATGAGATGCGAGGGGGCAGGAATCTTCCATGGTAACAGGGGCTATGAATTACTTGTATAAAGACAGCGAGGCCGGGCCCTTTGCTCGGTAGCTGGAAGGATGTTTACCTAAACTACTAGACAGGAATGTATTGGATGAGGAGCGGAGCAGATAACTTGAAGGCTGAATACAGTTTTTGGCAGGCAACAGGCCGCGTCAGGCACCGTTAGCCGCGCAGGGAGTAGGACAAAGTTCATGGATACGGATGCAAGTCCAGGCTGGAGCATTTCAGAGGCAGAAGCAGGAAAAGGCTTGATGGCAGAATTCAGGGCCTACTCGCCTGAACTGTAAAACATGAAAAGTGAACCATATAAAGTCGGTTGCCAATCATACTTAGGAATGGAATATTCGACCCATTCATGGCGGATCTGAAAGAGGACATGTTGACGTTGGACGCACATGCATTTGCGTCTTCATAGCTGGAACTGGAGGGAACATACATGTACTTGTAGCATGTACATGGAGCCGTTGGGGTCTAAGATAGGGGACATAACTGGTCATAAAATTCATATTTCCTCAGTTCGAGGATCCACCACGGTCACCAGATATCTATATTTTTTATTTTAAAATTTCTCAAAAACTACTGAACGGATTTACACCATTTAAAGCAAAGAGTGCAGTCTGGACCAAGCATAATTTAGGTAGTCTACCATTATTTTAATAGTAAAATAGTTTATTCACATGTTGCTTCCTATGTGAATTGTTGTTTGCATTAAGTTACTAATATCCTTATAAAGTTGTTTGATCATAGTCAAATGATTCCCAATGCCTTTCATCCGTTCATTTTCAAGAATATAGTGAAATTGGGGCTCATACCTCTGTTATGAGCATTGTAAAAATATTGAACCCTGTACCATTTCTTTTATTTTATCAATTCACCTTGTTCAGTCATGCCAGGCTCATTTACATGGAAACCAAGCGCCCACTGTCAGATTTTCTGGCAATATTTCTCTTTCTGGACACTGCAAATCAGCTGTTTATAAATGAAATTCATCAAGGTGAGTTTTACTGTTTATACATTGATCCCGGATTGTACACCCCAAATTGGGGTTAGACAGCTCTTCACGAAGAAGCATACTTCTGCAATTGCCTCCATCTTTTAGGTTCTCACTATTTCATATTTATATCTGCCAATTATGCAACTCTGCAAAGCATCTGCTGCTGAACAAATTTGAGATGTTTTAAGACTTCAGTCACATTTCTCCTTAAGTACATAACACATCCTAAAAATGAATTATATCACTAAAGGGCACTTTATAACCCTTAAAAGGCTAAAACCCTAAGAGCCGAATTATGCAGCACGTTGTGGCTGTCCAGCCACTGCCACACTCGTGGATGGACCGCCCCATTACAAAATGAGCAGTCGGACCGCTATTGCACCACCGCAGCCACCAGGGAACCGCTGTTACCTGGTGGTGGCGTGGAGGTCAGGGACTCAGTAATATGCTGTTGGTGCCCCTGCAGCAGCTCCATGCATATTAAAAGTTTCAGTACCGCCAGTGGTGTAATGGAGGTCTTTCCTTCATGAAAAGGCTGGCGGTCCTGAAACAAAGGGGACCCTACAGGGACCCTGTAGCCCATGTGCATGGGGATGAATGCTGGTGGCACAACATTTTCCCCCCTGTGTGCACGCACCCGAGTTCCTGCATGGAATGGACTTTACAGTTCATGCCATGCAGGAACCTTTTTTGTCAATCCCGTTGTGGTGTTTAGAGGCACCGCCGTGGGACTGCCAAAAAAAGTCCGCCAGACGCAAGGAAACTCGTAGCCTGGTGGGTGGTGGGTACATGAGTTTGCCAAACTCGTAATCAGGCCTTTGGTGATTAGCTTTCCGCCCAAAACCAGCACCTTGGATCATGTCTTTTGGTTTTTACTTTTGTATTGGAAATTTGTGAAAATCGGAAAGGGCTCTATGTATGTGGCCTTTGTAGACCTAAAGTGAGCTTTAGACTTAGTTCCACGGGAAAAACTATGGGGTATCCTATTGGCTATGGGCATGCCGTTGGTTCTGTTGAATCTATTAATGGCCCTTAATGAAGCAAAATTAGGCTTAAGGAGATGCAGGTAAAATTACTCTGGGATCTTTGGCTGATGATTACGGAATATTCTTTAGGATATGCAAAGCTATAAACGATAATCTTCACAACAGAAATATTTACAGTTTAGTTACTTGTTCCTATTGAGTATACTCCAACCCCACAGGAGCTAATAACAAAATCACCTAAAAAAATTGTTATGGTTGGATAGAACTGCCTGCTGACATCTTTCCTCTAAGAGCTACCAGTTAAAAGGTTGACTCTTACAATCAAGGTCCCTTTTAAAATTATCTCCTCCCGATACTTTTGGATGTGGGGCATTTGTTGTGCAATTTAATTACTTCAGAGGACTTGTTGTACACTACGGTGGTCACGGTGGAGAATTTAAAATCTTCTTTGTGGCATTTTATTTACTTTCTACCACCAATACCTTTGTTCCTGTATTCTGTTTGTGTATGTATATTGGTATAATTACAGCTCATGTACATCACATAGTATAAAGAAGGACATCAAAAAGCTGAGCAATGCCGGAATACTCACTGTGATTCCTCCCAACTGTTGAAAGAAGTTCAGTCTACCTGACAGATCTGCTGCATAAAGATGAGGGTTGTGGTGAACAGTCTTTAACAAGCTGCCAGTGCTGGGAAGGGGTAGTGTTACACCCATCTCATTGTGTTCACACATGGTGCATTTGCCAAACCCTAAAAGGACATATTATGACTTTTTGGGAAAAAAGGAAAACTGGCAGGTGTCTCCTACTCATCTCCTAGTTATGCTGAAGTAGGTAAGAGTGCTAGGAGTCAGACAAAACCTGTTGGAGGATCTCTCATCTGCAGGTGGTATGTAGAACCCTACATCGTACCCCGAACTCAGTACACAATGGTTAATATTTTACACTATGTGATTGTTAAACACTTTTTGAGGTTTCTCTCATAGCATATTTCAGCTGTCATAGTTGTGTTTATAAAAAGTGCATCAGGAAAATATTCCTGTTCCGGCTTGCTAATATAAGTCTCAATAAACAAGCATTGCAGTCGAGCACACATTTGAATTAGCTGCACCGTTTAAACAAGTTGGCCTGCTTTGTCGGCCTGCACCCGCATTCTGATAAATTTATTCCACAAGAAATGGCCAAGTTAGTATACAACGGGATTTGTAATATAGATACCATTAAAAAAATACATATGCAAGCCTTGCAACACAGTGCAAAGGAGATCCTTTGATACAAAGAGCGGAAATCAACTCTGTCTCTCCTTCTGTGATACAAGGGGGCATATTAACTAAAAAAGTGGCGAAGCGTGTCGTTAAGCCAAGAAGGTTAATGACACACTTTGTCACTTTAGAAACACAGGCCTGCACTGTATTAAAAAGAATATGGTGCAGCCCTGCGTTTCCCCCTGCGCTGGTACTAAATTAAGCTGCCTAGCACCCTTGCACCATAGTGCAAGGGTGCCTGTGTTGAGAGGAAGATTGTTCATGTGTCGGGAAGATCCCCCTTCCTGCACATAAACAATCTTTAAATGCCATTTTGTAACTTTTATGTGTGCTGCTTAATGCAACACACATAGAAGTTGCAAAACTGCCTTTTAAAAAAAAAATATATTGTTTATGTGCAGGAAGGAGGGCCTTCCTGCACATAAACAATCAGTGGCATTTTGCTGTTTTCATGTGTGCTGCCCATGGAAACAGTAAAAACGGGGAGAAATAAAGCATTTCTCCCCATTTCGGCTCTTTAAGACCATATTTTACCTGGTGTTAATTTTGGAACTGCCTCCTATTGACGCTGCTCTTGTAAATAGGGGGCAGTGTCAAAATCAATGGGTGTGTCGGGAGAATGCCCACCACAACACCCATTGCCCGCCCCTTTCAGGCTAAGTGTAGCATGAAAGGGTGACTTATTTACAAAGCAGCGTTAAGCCATGTTAAGTGGCTAAGCGCTGCCTTGTAAATAAGGCAAAGCTCCTATCGCCATCACAACGTCACTAAAAGAGACGTGGTTGTGAAAGGGACTTGTAAATATGCCCGAAAGTCTCCTTAGACTGCCTCAAAGAGCACACTTTATTTTGAAGATTGAGACCATAGTTGCATAAATGCATACAATACAAATGTAGTTTATAAAGGCTGAGAACTTGTAGGCCAAAGCATTTCACATATTGCTCTATCATGCATTGATATAAATATAGATGATGACCAGAAGTTGCAGCTAGATCATTTGTCTGTGCATTAGATGTGAGATACACAAGTAGTCATAACATGAAGGGTTGTCTTGAGAATATGTATGGTCACTATGGGCACACATAACGTTTTGTCCTCTTGTCTGGCACCTAGTTCATCCTTTGAATCTGAGGAATGTAACTCTGCACACTGCGAACAACCCCCAGTATAACCCCCAAGTGCGGGTGTTGCAGTGGCTGTCAACAGTAAGCCATCATGAAGACTCTGAAAGGTAGGCGAATGCTTCTGCTGTGGCAGTCTATTCTATAATCTATAAAGTGATAATCTATAAAGTGACTACAGTTGTAAGAATTCACAGCCTAATAGGCTAGTGTCTCGATGCATTTGTCACCAAACCCCTTCTGTGGGAATTCATGCTTGGTTCCATGTTACCTACCCATTACAAGCAAAATACTTCTCCATGAACTATACATTTCCACAATGTATTCACTATGATTAAAGAGAATATCAGGTTTTCATGTTTTTGATTTTACGAGTGTAATATTATCTCTGCTTGTTGCGTGTTTTCGGTTATTTAGGGGCCGATAACGATGTAGGTCGACCACTAGTTGGAAGCTTCTCAACCGCTGTCAGACACTTTCTGTCAGACTCGGTCGGTTTGTGGCCCGATGCCCAATTATGATGTTTACAGTCGGAATACAAACCGGCCCGTCATTACGACTGGTTCCGGACGATGCATGGAGTGTTCCTGTTGATCGGAACTGCACCGTAATCCCCTATGGATGGCGTTTCCGCCGTCGGGATTACGATGTTGGTTTACGACAGCCTTTCTCTGCCAGCCTTTCTGACATGGAAAGGCTGTCGGAAAGTGACTTTGGGGGCCCTAGCAGGGCTCCTTTGCCCCCGCAGTCTACATTCGATTGTCAAGGGCGTACTTAGGGTACCCCCTGTGACACCCTGCACTGTGCGGCAGGTACAATTGTGCAGAGTTTTACACACTCACCCAATTCTCTACAGGAGCCTGTATTACGGCCGGTTTATGACCGTAACACAAGCTCCCATAGAAAACAGTGGGAATCTGACCAAACAGTGTTCAGTTGCATCATAATCAGGCGGTCGGAACCGCCGACCTCAGGTCGGTCAGTCCTGAGTTCAAGACGGTGTCAGTCGGTGGCAGCTCTGAAATCATAATAAGCTCCTTAGAATTCAATTTGTAATGCTGAAGGTGAGCTGGTTATCAGGGCAGAAATAACAGTTGTGTACACATGCACATTCCTCAAAACGTTAGTAAGCATTGCCTATATTTTTAATGCTGGAGTTTTTTGGCCCAGTTCAGACAAAATATCGACCCCGAAAATATCCCCATACAAAAATATTGTGACTTAAATATCAGTGTCAAAAATATACATATGCTATACTTATCATGTAAATTACAAACATATGAAAAAAAATAGTTGTCTCTTATATCATTGTATAAAATATTGTTTCTTTAAATATATATCAATTTAAATAGTAAACATTAAATATATTATTAATAAAACTAATGTAATAAAAACAAAATATATGCTATGTGATGATAGACTAGTAAGTAAAAACTAGTCTGGTTTTTCATCATGGCATTAGTCATCAATTGTGGACATGGAGTTCGTATAATGTCTTTGTAAATAGTGTAACCTTGGTTTTAAAAATAATTCCCATGTATTTATAACTCTTTCAGAAGCATCGAATTCCCTAATTCATGGTTTGCTGGTGCTGAATCCCTTCTTCCTAATCTGGTAGAGGATGAGCTGGACCATCTCTCAGACCTAGAGCCTGTGCCAGAGTTTCAGAACTGGCAGAACAAAGTTGGACGCAATACTGCACCCCGTCTACTACAGAGGGAAAGAGCTAGGCAGGAAGTCATACATGGTGAGCAGTCCAATTCATTGTCTGATTTCTGATTCAGGCTTTTTTGGGTGTATGTTGCAAAGCATTGTGTGAATTTTTTTTGTTTTCTAATGAGCATCTACAGCTGCAAAATAACTATTAAAGATTAGGGGGCAATGTACAAGAATTGCTTTTCCCAGATTGTGATTCTTACTGAAACAAAATTAGGAAAATGCAATCCCTCTTCCCTAGTGGGTCGGAAATCGACCTTCCTCATGAATATTAATGAGAATCGGCGCAGTATGCTCCCTATTAGGAATGATAGCCATTATAGGGCTGGTGGCCTGCTGGGGTCAGCACACCACCATGTCTGTGATTGCCTTTTAATAAAGCAACCTTTTTTCTCTAAGTGCGCCCGTTTACCTTCTAGGAAAATAAAAAATAGAACTTTTAAGTTTCATGGGACCACTGCCTTCTCTTAAAAAATATTTTTTGTTTACATTCTCAAAGCGGATGGGGATCCTTTAGGGCCTCTTCCCATTTGCAAATGATTACCACTGTATTTTAGTAGTGGGTAAAAATGCTTGTTTTGAAATCTGTAAGTAGTAGTAGTAGTAGTAATCTCTTTATTCGAGTTTTTAAAAAACCATAAAAACATGTCAACATAAAAAACAATCTAAAAAGTCCCAATTACTATTCAAGAAATTAACTGATAAAATCCCAGCACTTAGGTACATTATATAGAATTCAGTTACAACAAATAATTATCTATTCTAATTTTACTAGGTATTGGTGTTGACCATAGTTCATGTCATAGCTGTATTGTAGTGATGATATCTGTTATATGATGTGACAATAGGTAAATTGCTAAGTGCAGAATTCTTGTGTTTGGGTTTCTAAATGAAGATTACATTGCAGAAATAGGAACAAATTCATTAGAAACTAGACCTAATGAGAAATGTTAATGAGATGGTGAGACCCACAATGTCCACTTGTGATCAATGGAGGTGTATAAAGACCATATCTGTCATTTTAGAATATTGCAAAATAAACAATTGATGGACGGAATGCTGCACAATGCAAGCATTCACCCCCAGTCACAGTGATCTGGGTTAAATCCATCATTCTTTTGCTCACCACACCACCCCAGTTTGGACCCAGCCATATGCAAATCAGTCTTGACCCTGTTCCTTGTAGGAAGAGTCCAGCCCGAACTGCCAAGCCAGGTCCTCCCTGGACCGGAAACAAACATCCTGAGTTCAAACTGGAATGACATGGGGAGCAAAAAAATGATGGATTTAGGCCCAGTCTCTGTACTGGGTTGAATGTATGACATTGTTCTCCATTCTGTCCCTCAATTGTTCTTTTCGCATTTTATAATCTTACTCATGACGGTCTGTGTACATTCTGATGTCACACATACTCATGTCACTAGTATACTCACAAGTGATCTGTGCATTGTTTTGCAACCTGTAATTTGGCTGCAAAACATTAATACTACTTCAAATTGATAGTTGAAAGGGACTCCTAAACACACTCATTCCAAATACCAAATCGCTGAATCAAATTGCGATTCGGTAGTTACTGAATCGCAATTTGGTATTTGTACTTTAGAAAATGTTTTTTGCTGTCACAAACAAGGTGATTTGTGATTCAGCCCGTTTATTACCTCAAAAACATATTTGACATATGGTCCTAAGCCATCATTTATATTACATTGCCTCAGATGCACAGGAGCCCGTTTATTTTGGTCAGTGGTATAGTGAGATTTATCCTAAAGAAAATACCCTTTCTGTCAGTACATACTTTGCCTTACTGGAGAGATCCGCCTCAGCAATTAATCAGATTGGTTTCCCACCACAACTGTACTAGTAGGCAATTGCTCTTTAAATGAGATTCATAAAAAGCTTGGTAAAGCAGCAAGGATTCCATTAAAAAATAACATCTTGAAAATATTGATTCAGGCTTGCACAGTATCTGGGAAACAACTTCCAAAAATGTAACTGAATATTTTTTCCCATAATGGAAAAGACATGAACACTCACTCTACTCTCTACAAAAATAAATCTGGAAGAGAAAGGGAAATGTGATATCTGAAGTAAATGGCTACCTTGATAACTTACATTGGGTCTTACATGATATGTGACACCTTCAGTCAGTTCAAGTTGTTGAGTTCATAGCACGTTGCATTCTGAGACTCACTATTTTAAGTATGGGCTCAAAAAAACTCAGTAGGCACCCTCCCATTGGCTAATAAGACAAGACTGTGCTTTCACACTGGACCGTAGATTGGTCAGTAAGATTGGGGGGGTGAGCTTCAGATTTTCCCATAATGAGGCTGGCATATAATGTTTAAATACATCATACGACAAGCAGGGTGCATGAGAGGGTATTAAGGGGCAGTGGAAAGGGAGAGATTGCGGATTGGTAGAAGCACTAAGGGAGAAGACACAATATTCTGCAAAATGACCAATATTTTTGAGGATGGTCAAAACAGAGAGTGAGAGAGTGTGTGTGCATTTTTATCCGTGTGTATGGAAAAATTCCTGCTAAAATCCGACTGACACCTCACAATGCCCGACTGAAAGCACCTGTACCCAACTATTTATCAGAAAATACATTTATTTCTGGGGGAAAGACCTCAGTCCTCTCCCTCGGAAGCTACACACCTGCTTGTGGTGCATCAAGTAATTTGCCAGTCCCTGCATCCCTTTGAAGTTAATGTAATTCTTTCGACCTGAGAGCCAGTTGACTCTGACCTGGGTCTGACCTCTTCAGCGTGTTAGTTTTTCATGTGCTGAGAAGAACCAAAATCACACCATGGATCTGAGCACTATGCCCATAGTTGGCCTTTGTATCTTCATCCTTGTTAGTTAGGGACTACTTGGGTGACCTGTTACCTGCAAATAATCATAATTAGTTTTTATTACAAGGGTGAATCTCCCTAAACTGCCTTTGAATTAGCGATAGTTCTAGGGAGCATTCAGTTGCAAACGCTTAATGGCCCATGTCAAGTACTGAACCCTTGAGGCACAGGAGAAAACTGCACTCATCACGCGGAGATGCTAGAGCCATCACTTTTAAAAGAAAAAGAAACTAAAGCAATTTGTGGTACTCCTAAATTCGGAGACTGAAGGAAAGTGGCAGGAGTAACATGGGTCAACTCTGCCAGACCTCAGTCACCTGGAAGGATAATCTCTGAAAAGTGAACAGGCTCAGAGCAGAGTTTAATTTACAACTTTAGAGATGGGAGACTGTCAGAATTGGTGAATAGTTGGTCACAGAGTTAGTTGCTAGTTAGATTTTCTTCGGAAATGTCTTTTAACATTGCTGTCACATTCTGATAACTCTTTCGACAGTACTACTTTTGTGCCCAAAACACTCTTTTGTTTGTTCCCAGAAGGTGTCCCAACTTTTTAAGACCCAGTCCCATGAAGGGAGAAGTGCTATGTTTCAGGGTTTTTGTTGAACACTAGGATCAGGACCTGTGGCTGACTTCTCTGGGCTCAGCATCCTCAACCAGTAAACACTGAAAACAATCTCGACATTATTGATACAAATCTTCCTTTGGAGCTATGGTTTGCACAGTTGTCCAGGACAGTGTCTCTCAAACTGTGGGACAGAGGGTTGCAACCCCATTTGCCAAAGTCTAAGCAATACATTTAAATACCTTTAAATTCTATATTTCTTGTCACATTTGCTCCACTACAAACACAGAGGTCAAATATCAAGCTATGCATTTTGAAAAATTGCTGCTTTTATTTTTTACTATGGATATTGGTGTTTACAAGGTCTTATCACTTTGAAGTCTGCGAAAAAAAAGTACAGTGAATTATTTGACAATCTTGATGGGGTACTGGGAATGTGAAAAGAAAGGCTATAGGATATCATTTTATTTGTAACACAAGAAAATGTAAATACCTGTAAATTAAATGTATACATTCAGAAGTTAGAAAAGCAAAACCGAAGTACATGTTTTGTAATTCTGAAGAGTGATGGAAACAACATTTGTAGTGAGTCCCAGTTTTTTTCCCGAAAGAGGAGGTGTTTGCCCGTGGTCCATGCGATCCATGCGAGTGGAGCAAGCGGTGTGAGAGAGGCCGGGGTGAAGAGGCGATTAGACACTGAGCCAGAACCGGAGCTTGGAGGGGCTGAGCTGGGGTTGAGCCGTGTCGGACTGGTTCATTCTCCCGCTTCAGTTTCTGCCTCTGGTTCCCCTGGTTCTCCGAGTTCTCTGAGGCTCACATTTTCCCTCATTCCCTCATTACATTGAGCGATGGCAGGGCTGAGCCGAGAGGACTGCGAAATCACCGATGCACACCGATGTACAGAAACGCGGAGCAGAGCCGAGCTGCATGAGAGGCTCCTTCGCCCACAACAGTCCACAACAGTAAATTGTGTAACCTGTGGGGACTACAGTAGGAGGAGGCAGGAGGACGTACATCGCTCACAGGGTAAGAATGACTTGAGTGAGCTTGAGAGTGCTTGGAGGCTGGGAATGCACCGGAACAGCTAGCAGCTTCTGGAGTGGCTGCCTAGTAGTCAGCCTTCCAGCCATCCAGCCATACAGCCATACAGCTACTTACTTTACTGCCCTTTTATTCTTGAGGGGCTGAAAGGGCACCGGTGCTTGATCCTGTTGGAGCCTGAATTCAGCCGAGTGTTCTTCTCACGATACTGCACAGATCACACTGCGCAGGTCAGGACTTGAGACTAGGGTAATCATCGAAGTCTTTTGTCTCGCATCCCCCCTGTATCTTGTGGAGGACTTTGCAAAGCTCAATCACAAGTACCGGGGCACCAGAGGAAGCACATGAGATGCATACGAGAGGCAAAGTAAGCTGACCCAGAGGATAGGTGTAAGCGAGGGCAGGGATGAGCTACTGCGCAAGAAAGCAAGAGAGCGCATCCGCCATAGCGGCGGTTGCAGAGTGAAGAGCCGTGGTGTGTTCGCGGGAGCAACCCAACTAGGTTGGGTGGGGCTAGCGACACCCAAGTGCACCCTGCTCTCACACACCTTGCTACCTGCCACCCGCTATCGCTGTCTCTGCTTTCAACCTCATTTATCTCCGCCATCCCAATGCTATTCATCGCTATTCAGTTGGGGCTGGTGTCACATCTACAAGTTGAGCAGAGCAGAGCATTAGTAGCAAGGAGGAGCCCTGTGAATTCTGGTGGAGCTGGTTTACGCTGGCGGAGGGGCAGTCGGGCATCGGGTAGGAGTGACCCAACCTAGTGCTAAGCCATATGAAAAACAGCGTACATCAAACTTAGGTCATACAATCTTAAACTCAAAAGAGTACCT
This sequence comes from Triturus cristatus, assembly GCF_964204655.1. Taxonomy (NCBI): domain Eukaryota; kingdom Metazoa; phylum Chordata; class Amphibia; order Caudata; family Salamandridae; genus Triturus; species Triturus cristatus. The sequence continues at coordinate 165,516,073 of NC_140595.1, read as the reverse complement.
AAAAGCACAAAGAGATGCGTTCGGGGAGAACTAGAAGAGTGCAGGAGGTAGTCTGGCAGGGACAGAAAAAGCAAGCCGGGGCTAGTTCTAACACAGGGGACAATGAAGATAAGACAGTCAACGTGGCAAAGGGGCCTTGTATGGAGGAATCAGGCATGGAGGACCCTCCCCTGGTGGTACAAGGGGATGGGTCAGCAACTGGCTCTGTTAGATCCCCAAATGGTAACCTAAATAAAAGGGTGAGGAAAACAGAATTTTGAAGAACCTAGTGGATGTACTGCTTACATATCATAAGGATATGCATATCAGGGATCTGCAAAGCCCGATACAACCACAATCAACATTTAAGCCTTCTGAGACAGCTGAGTATTCCAATCTGACCTCCAGTGCGGCTAGGAGTAACAAGGTGAAGTTGGAATGTGCTTCCTGCTTGGGGGGTCTAAATACAAAGAAACCCACGTTTAACTGGGTAACCTGGGACTTAAATAGCGAACGACAAAAAGGAAAGGAAAGTAGTGTGTCAGTGGCCTTGAAAAAGGAGGTGCCAGTCACAAAGGAACCAGGCGATAACAGTTCCCCACAATGGAAACCAGACTCTCCAACTAGGATTAGGAGGCTAACGGGGTCAACGGACCCACCGCCGCTGACAATGAGGCCAACTATCTTGGGGAAAGAAATCCAGACTCAAGCTCAGGCGCATCAACAAATAGATAACAACATGGTAAACCCTGTCAAGACAGATGATCAAGACGACCTAGAAGGAATAGACCCTAAAAGGAAACTAAATCTAAGTCAGGGTATGGACCTAGTGGGTGCCCTTGGGGGTAAAACTTCCCCTGTAGAGAGAGAATCCCAAGTAGAAAATGCATATGACCAATTTCATGAAACACCGCAGATAGAGGACAAGGCAGAGGGTGAAAAGCTGTGGGGGGCTCATCCAACTGGTTCCAATATAAAGGACCTTCCGGATATTTCCACTCAAGTCGGCTCCCCAAATAGTCAACTAATGGGAGATTAAGGCTGGGAACAAGGCCGGAATAGTAATACTTGGGAGATCTTACTTAATTCATTTCAATCGGTTGTCAATGCCTTGACAAATCAATCAAGCAAGCTGGACATCAGGTGGATCTATTAAATACAATGGCATTATACATCACGGCTATTGACACAAAAATAGGAGTATTGAACCAGTGAGTACAAAGGGTGCAGGCGGAGGCGCAGGTGGAGATAGTGCCCACTAGCAGTAGTGCCTGTAGCCCAGTTCCGGAGAAATTGTCTACTCTTCCTGGAATGCTGGATCAGGTTCTTGTAGAGATAAAGGAGCAAATGCAATCTGCCAAAGTAGCGACAAGCCCGATAGGTCATTCATACACCAACAGGTGGGAGACAGACGAAAAAAAATCGGCACAAATAAGTGAACAGGAAGAGAGGTCCCTTCGGGGGAAAATTCCAGTGCAGAGAAGTTACAGAAGAGGAACGAAGTTGATCCTACTAGGCAAAGTAACCGGAAAAAAAAGTAGCCAATGGGAAAAGGCACACAAATGACCAGTCATCAGATCCAGCCTTACAAGGGGAAGCGGTCAAGTTAAATGAGCTTTCTAAGAGACAGCGCAAAAGACTCAGGAAATGCCATAACCAAAAAGAGGTGGAGAGCACTTCAGCACATCAAGGGAAGGTGTACCCAATTTTCTGTTTAAACACAGGTAATCGAGTGGCATGTCAAGAAAAAAGAAGGAAGAATGTGTAGGGGATAATAAAGTGGAAAAGGAGATCGAGAGGATATCTGCTTGAGTGGAAGTAAAAACGATGACAGAGGATATGGATGGACAATCTGTCGAGACTCAGAGGGAATTAGAACAGATCAGACCAGGAAAATATGAACTAGCAAGTCAAAGTAAAATAGTAAAATCAGTGGGGGACCGGGAAAGAATACAAAAGCTCTGGAAGCAGAGAAAGGCATGGAAGACAAAAATAAAAAGGAGATTAAAACGCGAATAAGAGAAGAAACATTAAGGACTGATAAGGCCCTAAAAGATGAACAGATGCAACGTCAGTCAGGAGACTCTCAACTCGGATACAAGGTCCCAGAAGATGCAGTGCAGATTAAGATCATACAGCAGGACATACTCTGTACTAAAAAGCAAGGTCAAAGAGAGTGGTTGATTCGACCCAGCCCGCCTTGTAGTCACTGCAAATTGACATTTTTTCCTAAATACAAATCCAGGGGGCATTTTGATAGAATAAATAGATGGTCTATGATTTGATTGACAAAAGAAATACCGAAGGTATGTCATATAGAGTCTACGGACATATACTCAGTCACATTCGTAAATTTGCAACGTGGGGAGGTGAGGAACCGACTATGATAACATTCGCCAAGAAGAAAACATACTATCGCTCCTTCTCAGGAATAGCGCCCAGGATTTGGAATGCCTTGCCCCAAGAAACGAGACTTAACCCATCGGCTGCTTTTTTCAAAAAAGAAGTGAAATCTATTCTTCTAGCCAAATTCACATGACTCTTTGATTCTCCCTTGTAACTATGTGACACTAATGTATGCGAAACGTTATTTTCTTCTCCTAGGTCACGATACTCATATGTTTTCTATGTCGTTATCTCTGTACTGTAAAGCGCTCTGATACCTGTAAAGGTCTTGTTCGCGCTATACAAAACTGCAAAAATAAATAAATAAATAAAATAAATGGGCTACTCCAGAGTTAGCGGACCAAGTTTGGGCAGAAAAAGAGAAATTTGAAAAATAGGGCCTTGAGATGACTAGGGAAAGGGAGGAACCATACCCTCAGTTTTTAGATCCTGACGGTTGTGGCACTCGTCGAAAAAGGGTAGAAGAGGAGTGTGGTAGGGGACATCAAAGCCAAATAAAAAGTCCATTATTGTGTAAGGGGCAATTAGGCTTAACAACGATCCTGAAGGGGGCAAGGAGGAGTTCAATTACACCTTTAAAGGACAACATAGCCATTCAGGCAGGTAACCAAATAGATGTTATGACGAGTGAAGGCCATCACCCTAAATCTGATTTGTCTTGGCTCCCGAGTGTGCTGAGTGCCAGTTCAGACAAGGATCGAAGACCCGACAGAACAAAGTGGACAACGACGGCCGTATTATGAACATAGTTGACATCTGCTCATGGAATATAGAGGGCCTGACAGCAAAGGCAGACGATGGGGAATTTTTATCTTATATTAAAAGGTTCCAGATAGTCCTCTTTCAAGAAACATGGGCACAAGAGGAAATTAAGGTTCCGGGATATCTATGTTACAGTAAGCCAGCGATCAAGATAAAACTGAAGGGGCGAGCAGCAAGAGGTCTGGCTTTATATGTAACAGTGGACCTAAGAATACAAATTGAAGAAGTAGAATTTGATCATACGAACATTCAAGCTATTAAGGTGTGGCCTTATAGTCCTGCTAATAGGATCCCCTTGATGATAATAAATGTGTATACACGTACCCTTGGAAGCAGAAAAAAAGAAACAATCAACAAGATTCTGAGTTTATTGACATCGCAAAGCATAATGAAACCAGTTCTGTAGATTCTCTTGACAGGTGATTTTAATATGAATCTCTTCTAGGTGACTCCTAGGGATCAAATACTGGACGTTATAAACCAAATTTGGCATATTCCGGCGATGGAAGTACCCAAACAATGATCTAATAGATTGGGCAATGAAGCGGTGATAAATTTGGAGCACCACGGTCTCCGAGTGTTGAATGGCCGGACGTATACGGATATACCAGCTCAAGCGACTCATTACTCGGTAAAATTGAAATCCGTCATAGATCACTCACTAGTATCCCTCCCACTATATCAGATGGTAACAAGTTACAAGTTGGGCAATAGGCTGGAAAGTGATCACCAACCACAAATCATTAGACTTAACTTAACTATTCCTCTACATGACCAAACTGCCCCAGAGTTAGGTTAGACCATTGGCCTTAATTATATGAGACTACACTGGTCAGTAAATAGTATACAAACTATCAAACAGCAAGCAAGAGCTCAGTGGGAAGCTTTAAATAATATAGATCAAAATCCTTTGACGCAGTGGGAGAAGTTTTCAATATGTCTAGTAGAGAAAAATGCTGTTCAGGCAAAAGTCAGGGCAGCAACAGTTACGTCATTCCCAAATAAGATGTCTGCACAACTTAAAACAGCAAAGAAAACATTGAATCATAGCTTAAGAGTTTTAAGAAATGACGCAACCTCCAGAATCAGAAATGACGCCCTACCAAAATTAAGGTCACTTTATAAAAAAGAGGTATGGTTACAAACAAAAGCGGAGCTAGATCTATATTGGTGTAAGATTAATTATGCAGCTAAACGTTAAGACGCACATGGGTTTTGGAGATTGGTAAATCAAGCAAATGGCAGGAAACAGCAACTAATATCTTCAGATATATCGGAAGAAGTCTGGGAAAAAGCACTTGGGTTTTACATTAGGTGCCATAAACAACATAATAAAGCCAGTGGAAGATGGAGCAGGTGATAATTCAAGGGACATCATGCAGTTAAAAATCCAGTACACAACAGTGAAAAAAATTATAGGTTCTAGTCGTCGGAGTGGTGCGCCAGGACCAAATGGCATCCCTCAAGCCCTATTTAAAGAAAACTCACAGTATTGGGCTAAGAATTTGACAATACTATTTAATTACGCCTTGCAGAATGAAGAAATCCCCGATAAATGGAGGGGCTCAATCTTGGCCCCGATCGTTAAAGCTGGCCAGTCCTCGGACCCTGCGAATTATAGGCTAATAGCCTTAATGGATTGTGAAGCAAAGTTTTATGCTAAATGCTTGCTGGCAGAGCTAACAGCTTGGATGGGAGACAGTAAACAGCTGCCAATGAATCAAACAGGGTTTATAAAAGGCATGGGGACTAATATTAACATTCAAATGTTAGCTCTTATAACTGAAATGGCAAAGTGCCGATCATTGAAACTGTATTTATGTTTTATTGATTTTAGTTTAGCCTTTGACACGGTACAAAGGAATATTCTTTGGAACAAGTTATCGAAAAGTGGAATTGCACCTAGTTTGTTGAGAGCGATCCAACTGCTGTATTCTAATACCTGGACGAGAGTAAGGTTCGGCCAGGCTACATTAGTGTAAAAAAAAACGATAACAAGGAATGGGCTGAAGCAAGGATGTGTGTTGGCTCCTACCTTGTTCAACCTGTATTTGGCTGATATTTTGCCTAGGTTGAATGATATTAATTCTCACTCCCCGTCAGTGGCCGGTTTTAAGGTTTCCCATTTATTGTATGCTGACGACATTGTATTAATAAGTTACACAAAGGTGGGGCTGCAGAGACTAATAAACGAAACTGCTCTATACGCTTCATCTCACGGGTTTAAGGTCAACTTTCAAAGAAGTCAAAAACAATCTGGTGGCAAGGGGGTTAGCAGCGCAACCTCGAATGAGTCTAGAGGGGTCTGTATTAGAATCAGTTTCAGAGTATAGATATCTGGGTGTCATACTAGACACTTGGGGTTCGGGTAAGAATCAGTGGGCTGCACTACAGAGAAGAAATAACTCACTAATTGCAGCATTCGCAACCCTAAAGAACAACTTAAAAGGCCTTTCCCTCAAACCATTACTAGAAGTAATATCAGTAAAACACGTTCCTTCTCTGACATATGGTGTACAGGCTTTTAGAGGACGTGCTGATAAAATTATAGACAAGTTGGTGACAGGTACCTATTGTCGCTTGTTTCATCTCCCTCAGCAGACATCACCAGCCCAAATTCGACTTGAATTTGGCCTTAGACGACAGAACCTGAACAGTTTAGGGCATATTTGAAATTTTGCCACAAACTGAGACAGGATAATAACACAACGATGATTACAGTGATTTGGGAGGCGATAAGTGACAATAAACATAAGCAGGCCAACGATTACCTCAAATTGGCTATAGATACGTTCAAGGTGGAACAATTATGGGCTTTACCCCTTTCACAAGTGACATTTAACAAAGAGATAAATGGGTGTAGCAAAAAAATGTCCTTGATGCTGGATAAAGCAGTATTGGCTAAAAGAGCTCATGCATGGACAGTGATTGCTTCATATGGTATGCTAAAAGCTCAGAGCTATCTAGGGGGTCTAAATAGCCAAAGGGCAATTAAAAATTTATGAGTCTCCGGTTAGGCAATAGCCTATTCCGTGGGGTCACCCCAATGTGGAAAAAGCCGAGTGGTAATAGGATGTGTCGCCGCTGTAACCATAATAGAGAAGATATTTGTCATATCATCTGTAGATGTCCGGGGTATTAGTGGAATGTAGGTGGCTGCTGATGCAGGATTTTATTAGTCAATTGATACGATCATGCCGACAAGCAGTCATTGCCAGCCTGCAGGGACAAGGTTTACAATTCACTTGCAGATTTTTGAGGTTTATAGAAATAGCAGAGAGGAAATTAATTAATAGTGATCAATGAAGAGGTTTTTTAGTATTTATGAATTGAGGAACTGTACTTTTAATTATGTGGTTTTTAAATAAGGGCTTGGGATTGGTTATGTCTGAAAGGTAAGGAAACTGCATAAAGAGGCTTTATTTTATGAATTGTTAAAAAACTTGTATTAAGATGTTTTTACTGTAAGTTTTTACTAACTGAACAATAAAAATTTGCATTCATTCATTTCATTCATTCATTAATTTCATTCATTCCTTCATTCACATTTGTAATGGTACTGAAACAATTCAAGACACTTTTCTCTGTGATGCACAATTGATATAGATTCATTGAAACACGATTTCCACTCATTATCTTTTGCGTGCCATATAGTTTTTTCATGAAAACTGTAAGTTGTGCAAATTTAGTGTCCATTTCAATGGAAAATGTGCTGTTTGTAAATTACCATGCGCTACCACACGATGCTTTTGTTGCATTGAAAATCATCCACCTCATGTTCATTAAAGCTAGATGGTTTGCAAATGTTTGTTGTTCTAGAAACTGGGTCATGGTTCTAAAATGTTTGGAAAGCACTGGTCTAAAACCTGTATCTGGCTCAATAAATACCTCAAAAGAATGCTCCCCTTTATCCATAGCTCATCCCATAAACTAGTTATTACCACATTTATTCAATCATGTCTAAATTATGCCCTTTCAAAAAATGAATCCAAGGGCTCCAATTCATCGAAAATGCTGTAGCCAGGTCAATTTGCCACTCCTCGCTCAAGATCACATTTCGCCTGTTCCTTATTCTCTTCATTGGCTGCCAGTTGAATTTGTTGTAATATCATCAAGGCCATAGTCATTATGCATAAATGTGCTCATGTCCAAGCACCTGATTTTTTAGCCAATAAATTCTATCCTTATGGTCCCTGTCACACTTTTCTGTCCAGCGGCACCTTTCTGTTTTCAGTCCAAGGTGAGAACGCCTACTTGGGGCAAGAAAGATTTCTCGGTTTCCACTGCCAGAGAATGGAACTCCTTACCTAATAACAGCTTTGGTTTCCCTTTGCTGTGACATTGATCTCAATGAGAGCTATGCATAAGAAGATTATTAGAAACACCCTTTTCCTCTTGTAATGCAGGCTTCCATTTAGAATTTAGGTGTTTACATTGCATGTGTTTACAGCGTATGTTATTAAAACACGGTTGTTACAATGACCGTGTTGTTACATCGCAGTACGATTACAACGCAAGTCGTTACAACGACTTGCTCTAGGGGGCGTGCTGGATTTAGGAATAGTATAATTTACTATCCCAACTCCAGTGTGTGCAAAAGTAGGGAAGGTTTTGGAATAGTAAATTATACTATTTCTTAGTTTGCATGCAATATGATGGCTGTTTCCCTTCCATGTATTATGCCTTACATTATATAGCAGGCCTTTTCCATCCACGTGCCCATGATCTAAAACAAAATCACTTATACAGCATCATCACTCTATGCAGGATTGACAACTTTGGATTCAGGATTAAAGCGAGCAGTCAGACCGGAGGCTTGGACTTAGGATCTGGAAGGGTAGAATAGTAGCTGCAAAAAAATAAAAGAAAATAAATGACAAAAGATGAAATATTGCATATGTATAATTATTTCTGGCATTAGAGAATCATCAATCATCATCAGCTGATTCATCTTAAACTCATAAATAGCCGATCATGGCTCTAGTCGCTTCATCACCTATTAGAGTTAAGAATTCAAATTCCATAGATTTTTTAAGTAATCACACTACATCTCATGTATGGGCCCACATCTTAAGGCTCTCGATGCAACTGGTAAATCACTCAACTTTCAGTTGGACAAACTTGGAGTACAAATTGACTTATTACATACAATGGCAACCTACATAGCCGGAGAAGACATAGTGAGCCAGATGTACGACCCTTAGTGTTTACGACTCATAATTTGCATTTTTTGCAAACACTGATGTGCAACAGTGTCTGAGACACTGTTCGCAATTCCCAAATGGGTCACAAAGAACCTGCCTGAATAATATTCATGAGGCAGGTCACATTTTGTGACTCATTGGGAATGGCCGGCAATCACGGGGATGGTGGCCTGCTGGGGTCAGCAGACCACCATGTCCGTGACTGCTTTTTCAACAAACTTTTTTTAAATGCAGCTTGATGCATTTAAAAAATAAAAATGAAATGTTTAAGAGCAGGCAGTGGTCCGTGAGACCCTTGGCACACCCCTTCCTAATAGCGACTTACAAAACCTATTTAGCGAGTCGGTAACAGGTTTCTGACTCGCAAAATAGGTTTTTTTTTTTTTTTTTTTTTTTTAAACCTTTATTTGTGCATAGTAAAAGAACAAATACGGGCCTACAACCATCAGGCCGGCCACAATACGGTTGAGCACAGAGACAAACAATACATCCCCTGTGCGTCAAGGTCAAGATTAGCAACGATTCAGGATTCATACACTGGAGGGATCCTTGACACCGGGGGAAGGAGAAGTGAAGGTTAATTTTAAGGTTTTCAAAAAAATTTTTATCGGGAAAAAAGTCAGTAAAGGATAGAAACAAGGAGATTCGAGTCCGCAAGTCGGCTTCATACACTGGAGAGCAGCAGCATCATTAAAACAACCATAGAAAATCTCATACAGTAAGGCGATGCAATTAGATAACAGGATCATCACAGTAGTAAATACGCACCCCCTAAAAGCCGCCCCCACTCAATCCACCCCACACCCGGACCCCGAATCGAAACAAGTATAGCGCAGAGACATGAAAGAAAGAGGCCCATAGAACTAAAAAGAAACAGTAAATTACCCCCCCACCCTACACCAATGCGGAGGCTATGGCCTACCCCCCCCCCCAGCATAGTGCCTGTCGCCCAATGAACCCGAAATATAGACGAGAGAGAAAGTAGGAATAGAGTAAAGAAATTAAGAGAAGAAAGAAGAAAGGAGGCGGGGAGGAGCCCACGTATCCTCAGGAGCGCCCGACACCACCGGCCAACCAAGCCTCCACACACTGAAACCCCACTACACCCAAAGGCGGTCGTGGGAAGATAGCATGTAACACCACGGAAATGAAGGCAGACAGATCGCGACGAGTGCGCACAACATAAGTAGACAATTCCAGTCCCAGTCCAGCCCGGCCGTGAAGCCATGATGATAGAAAGTAGTCTAGCCCTGGCCCGATCGCGGGCGTACGATTAGACCCGCCCCCTCGTGAATGCCTCGCATCCCGAACAGACAAAGACAATATGGCCACTTGGGAGAAGATGGAGAAGTAGAGTCACAAAATGGCCGCCGATCATCTATTGAGGTCCCCTTGCACACCATATAAAATCCAGACCTGGCTTGTAAAGTACATGAGTTCCACATAAAAGGAGTCGTAGGCCACCGTGAACAGTTCCTCGAGGTCGCCAGGTGTAGTTCAGCTGGAAACTCCTGCGGGCACGGTGAGGCAGGCAACAACAAAGCAGGCAGCAATGACCGGGGAAACAAAGTATCTGCCATTGAGCAGGAGAGCGATTGATCCTGAGCGCCGGGAAAGCCAAATGCAGACACCAGTGTAGCACCGTTATACCCAGTCGTTGCTTCCCCGCAGGAGGACCACAGCACTGGCAGACTCACGTCTTGTTGATCACAAACGGGGCGCTCACGGCCCGCAGCAGACAGTGTAGAGTCGAACCGCTCACTCAGCGTTTGCAAGCCGACACACAATTGCAGACGAAAGTCCCGCAGGGCAGCCAGAACGGAGCCGTATGTCAGCGGAAGCTGCGTCCCCCCAACGGCAGCAATCCGGGACGGCACTGGGGAGCTGGAGTCTGGTAGAGGGAGGGCGAAGCGGGCAGCGGGCGAGACCGGAGCATCACCCCCCAGCAGCGAGCAGGCAATCAGCGCCATGTTTTACCGTTGAACGGTACCGTGGCCAGGGGGGGGATCGTGACAAGGAGGCAATTCCCAACAGGTCTGCGCCGCAACTGGTGAAAGCCAGCAGTCTCTTCCCCTCCCTCAGGCTCTCTTTGCAGCCGACTAGACCATAGAAGAAGGGGGTCTGCAGCCTTCTACAGCGTGGTCCACAGAGCGGGGTAGGAGACCCGCCACACCGGGGCTTACCCTCTGGCTCCAGCCCATCAGATGCAGGGTACAGGAGGTGTCCGGGCGTCTCTCTCCCGGCTCTTCTGGCGACCGTGCGTGGCGTGAGGCGGGATCGGGACCTCGGGCTCAGATTTGCACCAGCGGGTCCGGTGACTGCAACGATTCCAGGGGGCCGGCCGAGGCCACAGTAGAGCAAGGGTCCAGGGCGGGGAACAAAGGCACCAAAAACTCCGGCATCCGGGCGGGCTAAGACTTCGGGAAAGCGGCGGCGCAGTCAGCGCGTCGTCGCACGCGTTGCACCTCGAAAATCGGCAAGGATAGGAATCAGGATGATAGTCCGAGGCCAAGGGCCGACGGAGCCGGGCGCTCAAGCGACTGCTCCGGTCGCCATCTTGGCTCCTCCCCCGCAAAATAGGTTTGGTACATGCTACAACCATTTTTAGCATTCACAAACGGGCTGATTTCCCATTTGCGACTGCTGAGAATGCTCTTACATCTGGCCCAATATTAGAACGCCTAAATGAGATGATCATTGAGCAAAAAAAGAGACACAAACACCCCCACTACCATGCAGTTGTTGTACTACTAGAAATTACCTGGGAACGCTACCAAAGATGTTGGATATCTTAGTAAAAGAAGTAAAATCAATTAGTACTGCTATTAGAGCTGTAAATACTGTTCAACCACAAAAAGATCGTACTTTACTAATCAGGAATACCATGCCAGAGGGGGGGGCGAATCCTACAATGAAGACCCAAAATATTCTTTCATTTCTGGTGCATAACGCATCCCCACTGCCTGAAAATAATGTTATCCATAAGCTTAATGTCAAAGATCAAGAAAAGGAAAATGAGTTACCCTATCACCACAAGTTGTAACAAAGTGTGCAAATAAAGAGAAAATCAATCGATACATCATTTGGCAAATTGTTTGGGGGTATATACCCTACCTTTTATTATACAAATCAATAATATACAAAGATATCAAAATTACATAAATAGATATTGAAAGAGATAACATGACAAATTGTAGCTAAACAGTTACACAAACTCTAGACCAACTGAGTCATGCAGTTCATTCTAAACCGCACTCGTTCACTCACACATCATATTACACGACAAAAACACACCCCAGTAGACACACTGATGTTACTGAAAAGATGGTCCAACATGTAAAGCAAATAAGTTCATGCAGGGACTATTCCTGTTGCTTTCTTATTGGCAATTTCAACAGTTTAACAATTTCTGTCCAATAGATAATTCATGCATATATATTATATCTTTTATACAGACATGACTGAAACATGGAATTATAACTGTTGTAGGAAGGTTGTGCCAATCAACTGTGGACATGCGCATAATTCTTTTGAAACTGAGACCATTCCTCTTTCCTATCTCAAAAACCCCTAATGACTCAAAGTAAAAGTCAAATCAGCTTAATTTGATTTCATCTTTTGATAATCATAAAGCATACATTGTTAAATGCATTTATCAAAATTACTTCCATCATAGATAAAATCCAAAGTTAAAATCATTAAATAAAGGCAAGGTAGTCACATTATAGAAAAAAAGACAAAAACAGAGTTCATACCAATAAACTAATCATGTTCATATACCAGTTTATCGTCCAAGTAAAGTATTTTCCTTTCTTTTATAGCGCCCCTAATGAACAGTAAAGCAGCAAGGAAACTATGGTTGGACTCAAAACTGAATAAAAACTTAAATGCTTCCTGGTATATTATAAAATTCTTAGATTGTAAAACTGGATGCAGAAAGCATTTCCTAATTGCACTTTAAAATCCTCAAAATAATATAAAGTGCACTGCGGGGCTGTACTGATGCTCCATCGCACAGGCATCTATGGAGTCTATTGGACCACACATCTCTTTTTGGGATAGCTATGAGTCGATGTACAATACCTAATCAGAGCCGGGTAGGTAGAATTTTTTTGGTATGTCGGTTATTGTCACAATATATCCCTGCAACATGGATTTTGTAGGCCCTTTGAGATAGTTGGTTACTGAGACTTTCTGCCTTACCTTGATATCTCTTGGCTACTCGCTTATTCATGAGGATAGCTTTTATTTCGTTCTTACGAAACTTTAAAATATTTGCTCGATTCTCAATTCGTAGGTCTGCATCAACTTTCTTTATTAACCTATTAACATGAATCAGCCATTGAAATTGTTTGCAATGCTCAAAGGCAAGACAGTCATTAATAATTTCACTTGAGAATTTTGTGCCTGGTTTACTCCAAATATTGTAACAACCAGTTATCACACTCAAGTCAATTGTATCCTCCATAAAGTTTACACCTAATTCTCTATGAGTAATTATGTTAGGTATAATGCACAGTACAGAAGGAAGCCTAGCCAAAAAGGAGTTTACCTGGGTTTTTGCATTGTATGCCCCCTCACTACCCAAAGGGTTGCTCCATATGTGGATATTGGGATACATTTACTCCTATAGAGTTGGAGCATTTCACAAATAGGTTTATTACCAACTTTTCTCGCAAACCTAAGCAAGGCCTCGATGGATCTGGCACATTTTTATTATTGCTAATGCTAGATGTGAGTAAGCCTTGGCAAAGCACTACGCTACGCTCGTGTAGTTTGCGAAATTCGCGCTACTTCGCACTACACGAACTGCACGTAGCACAGTGCGAACACGCGTAGCGTAAAGTTGCGTAGTGCTGCGGTCATTTTTTGCTTGCTCGCGGTCCTCAACGTCAAGTTGGCGACCGCGAGCAAGCAAAATGACATCCCGGCGAGACTTTTTCCTTGTTCGCGATCAGCAACATCAAGTTGGCGATCGCAAGCATGGAAAATAAACCTCCCGGCGAGATTCCCAACGCGAGGAGGTCCGGTTTCTCATTGCGAGTGGTCGCGTATGCTCGCGACCGCTCGCGATGAGAAACTACCAGTTCGCGTTGAGAAAGCTGCCGCTCGAGTAAAAATCTACTCGAGCAGCAGAAAACTACAGCTCGCACTGTGCAAGATGTCATTTTCAATGATTGCACAGTGCCGGTTGCTTGTCCGCACTGTGCAATCATTGAAAACGACATCTGGCACAGTGCGAACAAGGTACTACGCAGTTCGCGAAGTGCTACGCGTAGCTCGCGTAGTGCGAACTTCACTTTGCGTAGCTTCCCAAAGTGCTACTTTGCGAACTACGCCCAGGGTTAGATGTGAGTTCCGGGAGCTAGAACTTGAAATGGGTACGCCCAGATAGAAAAAAATCCTAACTTCTAATAATTTATGACTCCTATCACAATGGGATTTATTTTTGGCTCTACCACTTCCACAAACCATGGTATAGGTCTTAGACAGGTTCTGTTTTAAGCCTTTGTGCTCCATAAATCTGACAAAACATTGGTCAGCTTTTGATGACTGCGCTTCTAGACATTAACACCGCATCGTCGGCAAATAGGAGCACTGGGTTTGGCCGAGATCTAATTCTTGGACCATCGGCGTCTAGTTCTTGAAGCGCCTTATCAATCTTATTTACGTAAAGGGAAAAAAAGTTTTGAGTTATGATGTATCCTTGTCTTATCCCTCTCTTAACTCTGAATCTAGTGGTGCACTCTCCCTCCAGCCTTACACGTTAGGGCATTAAAGTATACATCTGTGATAAATGAGTGACTAAATCCATTGGTGCATCCATATCAATTAAGGTTTTCTACAAAATTGTGTGATTCACTAAATCGAAGGTGCTAGCTAGATCTGCAAAACAGAGATAGATAAACCTGGAGTGTCTCTCCAAGTATTAAGGATATAGTGTTACTCACGTCCACCCAGAACCCCTGGACTTAGGGACATTCCATAAACATGTGAGTGTTGTCTCATTTTTCCTTGCCACACTTTGGACATCTTGACGTGGGGCCTTTCCCCAATTTGGACAGTTTATACGGAGTCCAATAAACTCTGTGAAGAAAGAAAAGGTGGAAAAGGTGGTTCCACCTTAAATTTGCAGCGCGAACCGTGGAGTGTAGAAAGTTACAAGATACTTGCCATAATTCTTCCATCTGTTCTCCGGGCAAGATCTTCTCCCGCAGTAACAATGGTAGATTGAAGTCTCCGTCTGCCAACTCCATTAAAAGTCAATACCAGCTCGCCACCTCTTTTTTCCGAGTCACATTTGTCATCATACTAGATTCCAAATCATTTGCTATGCCAACACAACAACCAACAGAAAGAAACTATCTTTTTATTTGAAGATATTTAAATCTTGAAAGCTGACTTTTGGCTTTTCCTTGACACTCATACCAGGAAATCAGTGCCCCATCTGATATCAGTTGTCCCCAGTGTACTATTCCTGCTTTTTTCAATCACCTCCTTCACAGTAATATTTTGTAAAGAGGTTAGAGTTAAACAAGTTATAGCACTCTGGTATGCTACCAGATGATCATTGTAGGACTAAAAATGTCCTTCTAAATGTTCTACCCAAGTGGATAGAGCGACAAAAACTTTAGTGTCTGCACTGTCTGACAAAAAAGGAGAATTTACTTATAATTTTCCAAAAAAGGTTACTATCTTTAGTGTATGCTGCCTGTTCTAATCCTGCCCACAGTCTTTTTAACAGTCACCAAGGCCATAGTTGAGACCAGGGCAGACAATCCACTGGGATAGCGTGATAGTGGGGCTATTTATAGCAATATACCCATTAATGGCATAATCTCCAGTATGCCAAGTTTCTTGAAAGTCCAGACGTGCAAGAGGTTATAGAGCTGCACCTATGCGAAAGCACTGTTACAATTAGGAGCGACTGCAATTCCAGGGCACTTATGAACACTGAATCCTTGGTAATTGCGTCCTGGAATGTTGCGGGCCTACATAGTAAAGTAGCGAGTGGTGAATGGGGAACGTTTATTGATGGAATGGACATATGTCTATTCCAGGAGACCTGGGCAAGAACAGAGGAAAGGAGAATGGGATTTGCGGGTTTTCATATACCTGCACGATGGGGGGGTAAGGGTCGACCGTCTGGGGGTCTCACCATATGGGTGGCAACTCACTTGGGCTGCTCAGCCGAGTCTGTTAGCACACACTCGGATGATATACAGTGTGTAATTCTGAAATGGCCCAATAATTTCAAGCTGGCTGCTGTGAATGTCTACTCGAGGCCTGTCAGTCTAGCTAGTGAGTCTACTACGGTCGACGAACTATCAAATGTTCTGCACTCCATCCCTACGGATGTGTCCCTACTAGTAGCAGGAGATTTTAACTGCCACTTTGAACCCTTACCGGGGATGGACAATGGTGCACTTGCAACTGAGGACGATTACTGGTCCATTCCGCAAATCCAATCTCCTCACACTAGGTCCTGGTCCCCTCTAGCGGTCCAAATAACGGCCCTTACACTAAGCCACTCAATTAGGGCTTGTAACGGACGCACCAATTCAGATACTCCTTCTAGGTGCACATACAACAAAAAGGGCCACGAATCGCGTCTAGACTACATTATGGTTCGGACACAGTCGTGGTCGAAGGTTATCGACTTCGAGATTATTGTAAGGGATGACAGTGATCACAATTTGCTGAGGCTGGAGCTGGCTTCTCCGGTCACACTACCGAAGGATTTAGGACCCAGAGATGCCCGAGTAGACAGGTTAGTCCTGACGAATGACCGGCGCAGGGTCAAGTGGGACAAGGTGGAGGCATCCCCTGAGGACTTGGCAAGTTTGTACAATTCAGTCTTGCCGTGTTTTATTGAATTAGATGTTTTAATAACCCAAGAACCTTCTCCAGATTTTAATATTAAACTGCAGGCCCTGCACACGAATCTCGTTAGTATCTTGTCAGATATGTTTAATCCAGTAGCAACCAAGAGAAAGAATAGGACCCCCCTCTCCTCCTGGTATAATGATGCTTGTCGCCTGGCAAAAAAAGAGTTGATTCGGGCTGTAAAACAAGGCAATGACAAGATCCTTATCGCCACCAAGAGAACTCATTATAAAGCTATGCTGAAGTTGGCCAAACAGGATTGGGACCATGCAAAATGGACCGATCTGTCATGCGCTCTAGAACAGAGAGATGCCCGCAAATTTTGGTCTATAATTAACACAGGAAGTGGGGATCCTAAACCGGCCACCGAGCCTAATATAGAGGCTAGTATTTGGGAAGACCACTTTAGAGCCCTGTATGCTATTGAAGTTGATATGGACACATATCCGGCACTACCAGCACTGAATGACTCCTATGATTGTATACAGTTTTCGCCTGAGGAAGTTGTTAATGCCATTTCGAAAATTCCACCTAGCAAGGCCCCTGGGCTAGATAAATTGCCGGGAGACCTCTTTAAACACCAAATGGAGATCTGGGGTCCATATCTATGCATTTTATCTAATGCAATCTTGAGAGGAATGAACGTGCCCTGCACTTGGTTGGGTGCAGAAATCGTTCCCATCTTCAAGAAGGATTCCCCCCTGCTACCGGCAAATTACAGGCCCATAAGCCTCATAGACGTTCCGCAAAAATTTTTTGCGCGGCTTATCCTTGAACGACTTGAGGATTGGATGGAGGAGCACGCTATACTGAGCCAATACCAAGCGGGGTTTAGGAGGAACACCTCTACCATGGACCAAATCTTTCGCTTGTTATTACTATTTTGGAAAACAGCAAAGATTGAGGGTGGCAGCCTCTACATGGTATTCGTGGACCTCCGCTCCGCTTTTGATCTAGTACCCCAAGGGAAACTTTGGGGCGTGTTGGTCAGTCTGGGGGTACCTCTACCAATCCTGACAATACTGATCAAGTTGCATGAGGGCAACTTTGCCCAGGTGCGTCATGGGAAGAACGGGGCTTTAACCTCCAAGTTCCCCATTGGCAGAGGGGTGAGACAGGGGTGCGTTTTAGCACCTACCCTGTTCTGCCTATATGTCAATGGTGTGATTTCCCATCTTAATAGCGCCCTTAATAATGACGCCCCAATTTTGGCAGGTAGCAGGGTGCCAGCAATCATGTTTGCGGATGACACCCTGCTACTTTCCAAATCACCAATGGGAATCCAGCGTGTCCTTGACAGTTTCGAGGACTTTTGTAGAGGTCGAGGCCTGGAAATTAATGTGAACAAAACAAAGTATATGGTGTTTAATCCTTCACCTTCCACACGGCCAAACCCTAAACTGGATTCACTAAATCTGGAAAGGGTTAAAACTTTTGATTATCTAGGAGTAACATTGAGCGAAAATCTTTCATGGGTTCCACAAATTGCCAAGGCGCAGCTGAAATTAGCTCAGTATGCTGGGGGTATCCTTAAGTTTTCCAACACGTCCACATACAAACCAATTAAACCCCCGCTTGAAGTATACAAGAGCCAGGCCAGAGCAGCAATTCTATATGGAGCAGAACTTTGGGGGCATTTACCTGGGTTGGAACTTCTCAAAATTGAAAACAAGTTCATCAGACAGCTACTATCACTTCCACAGAGTACTCCGTTGCATCCTTTGAGGATGTATCTGAATCTGAGGTCGATGGATGATGAACTAGCACTGAAGCCTCTTAGGTATTGGCACAGGTTGTGGACTACGCCGGAATTATTGTATTATAGATTAGAGCTGAAGGAAATTCTGGCAAGCAACTGTGTACTAAAAATCCCTTGGTTTGTGTTTATAAAATCCCAGTGCATCAAACTCGGGCTGGGTGATATGTGGTATGAACCGGAACTAAGCTGCAAGATGATCTCACGGAAGATGCTCACTAAGATCTATGTGGCTGAGAAACAAAACAGAGTGCAGACTGCCCCTAATATTGGAGTTTTAACTAAATCCTTTTTAAGTGTCAAGGATTTTTATCAATTCGAGAATTTTATGGATACTATTTATCCTATACCATCAAGAAAACTATATTTGCAATGGAGATATGGCACACTACCTCTGCGAGCTTTTACTAGCAGCTGGGCATCAAATTCTGTTGAGACCTGCCCTGGCTGCAGTTGTGTTAAAGAGGATGAGCTCCATGTACTATTTTTTTGCCCTGCATACACAAAAGCTAGGAAGCACTGGATAGTGCCTATCTGCAAAAATATGGGTTTTCGGCAATGCAACCATGCTTTTAGAATTTTAAAAACTGACACATCTGAATGTATAGTTTTTGCAGTCTCTAAATTCCTTTTTGCAATGTGGAATAGGAGAAGGGGACTATGCACTACTTAATGTATTGTCATGACATATTTCATTCTGTGCCAAGTTTGTCTGTATATATATTTATTTTTTTATGTACTTTTTAAGGCAAATTGCCGAAATAAAGATATTTTGATGATGATGATGATGATGAAAGCACAATCAAGCTACTGTACAAATGTAATTGCACCAATCAGTGTTAGATAATTTGCTTTCTATGCCTGCAATATTTCATGATTCCTGTTATTTACATCAACACCACAAGGAGCACCTCCAGTGCCACTCTGTCATTTTCCTAATAGATTTACCCTCCTGTTGTTTGCGTCCACATCAAAGGAACACCTCCAGCTACTCTGATTATGCTCATTTGTGTTCATTCAGTCTGATACAAATTTTTCGTTCGGTCTTGCCAACATAAGCCAAGTTTGATTTAAATTTTTTAACCAAAATGCATGTGTTTGAATCACATGTCTGTCTTTAATCACTCCTTTTCATCACATCAGTTGCACATTTTTTGATCACATCAACACATGTCGGTTTGTTCAGCTCTTGATCTCGTTTATCTACACGATAATGACACTTCATTAATGACCGTACCACTATTTTCTCGTGCATACGCCGATCACTTGCAATCTCGTTTTACACATGACGCTTCTTATCACGTAATGAGATGAACATGTCTCACAAGTTCGAAAAATTCACTGTGTATGTGAAACTATTTCCATTTTGAGGGTACCACTACCCCAGTATACCACCGGAGACTCAGTCACTGCGCGTGGGACTATCACCCTTACAACTATTATACATGTGGACTAAATGAATGTCTTTTACTGAAACCTTGTTTCCTCTACAATACAGTTTATATCCCCTGAAGAAGGGCATCTTTGCCCGAAATGCATTGGGCAGAAACAATTGTTTGCTCAACATTTCCTGTTATTATGACTTAATATTAACACATTTGGACAGAAAACTTATGAACACTTTGAAAAACAAATGACAAATAAACAAATTACTTGGAAAATCGTCTTGTGAAAAGTTGAATTAAAACGAGAAAGGATTGGACATATCTCTTTGAGTGCACATGGGCGACGCCCTCTTTTTAAGGAGAGCCCTTTTTCGATAACAAGTCAACTATAGACACTGGGGACATAACAAACAAAGTAAAATAATATGACCCTGATATTTTGCTTCCCACACCAGATATAAGGCATACTCCATTTCAGTCTGTCCATAAAGGTGAGCAGTCAATTACATATCTTAAACAATCAATATGTATTAAAAGGTGCAATGGCGCCAGTGATCTCAAGCCACACAGTAATATGGACTATAAATGTTCATTTAAATTCAGCTTCAGGAAGATTGTGTAGAATACCAAACCATGCAGCTGTTGTCATACGGTATTACCTAATTCAAATCGGGCAAGACAATTCAGCCTACACAGAAACCTTAGCTATGCTCTTCCAATATGCTACTCAGTGACGGCTCCTCTGCTAAGGTGGAGGAGCATCGTCCCACTGCCAGGAAGCAGCAAAAAAAAAGGAAAAAAGGAAATGATAATAACAGACTGTTATTATCATTTTATTTTGTCCTCCTGCTGTGGCTGTGCGTGAGGGGGCGGTGCAGAGCTGCAGGGGAGTGGTAAAACACTTCTGTGTGCAATGACTGTTTGGTTGGCCCTCTCGGGCCACCTAAAACTGTCATACGCACTTTCCCCCTTCTCCATGCAGGCTGCATTACAGTCTGCATGGAGAACATGCCCACCACTACAGCCCCTGACTGAGTGCTGGGTCACGGCACTCAGACCAATCACAACGCTGCAGCGTTGTGATTGGCTTAGTGGTGGGAGCCTGGCTGCCTGCGTCCTGTTCCAACCTGGAGTTAGACACAGGCAGACAGGAGAGAAGACATGATACCCGGCGGCGGCAGCAGCAAGGAAAGTTTTATTATTTTTTATTCTTAAAAAAAAGCCCACGTCCCCCTTCTCCCTTCCCCCGCACACCAGCACCCCATCGGCAAGCTGTACCAGCCACCCCTGATGCTAGTGGAACATCAGTGACCTTTCACACATTCTTGGTGGTACTAGTTTAACCAGATTTTGGCAGAACGCTGATATTCAGATATTCCAGGAAACATGATGTAAATCTATAAATCTCTTGCTAAGTTACATTGAGTTTGATCAACTTGTGATGAGGTAAACCCAGAAAGGTTGTTACAGATATGGACTTCAAAACTACGTGACAGTTCAGTTGACTGCTTATCGAGACCTACAAGTATATTGTGTTAAATTGACACCACCAGTCTCCATGGCTCTCATGGTTGTCCTTTCTGTAACTCATACCAAATGGGAAACCCAAACTGGCTAGATACTTACTATTTTCAGAGGAAGTGGCTGAACACCCACAACCCGCCCACATGACTACAACAACGGCTATAGCCCCTCATGTTCCAGAAGTCACTCTATTGACACTATTGAAAGAACTGGAAAAAAGTAAATTGCCCACTGCCTCTGTGAACTCAGTGTTTGGGGCAAGGCTCCTGAAATACAATCCCTCAGGGGTAAGATAACTACCTGCAGAACCCAGCTTACATACATAGGTGGCAGGATCATTGACCTGGAACAACGGGATGATGGGGAAAGGAAATATGGCAGCTACGCAGAAAAAACATCAATTTGGAGGACCATAATCGCAAGTACAAAGTGTGCATAATTGGTGTATGTGTGAAAGTTATGATTTACCAGCGTTCCTGAATGCCTTAATCCTGACAACACTGAATCTCTGCTTAGACCCCCCCACACAAACCTCAGAAATTCCTCAGAGCACATCACGAATAAGTTCAGCCTCTACTCGTCATTCACATATCTTGATCTGTTGCACTCATCATCAATATATCCAACAGATCATAACCACCACTAAGAAATATGGGCCAACTCAATATGAAAACTCTTCTGTTTTTTGTGCAGTAATTATTTCACAAGACACCAATACTAAGACAAAGAGATTTCTTACCTGGCACAGCCCGGCCTACAGAAGTTGGGATGCAAAATCTGCCTACATTGAACTAGCTTTGATGAGTGTTACGATGATGGCCGATCACGGGAATTAGAGGAGCCAGATTATCTTGAAGTGTCCCTTGACACACTGGAGGAATCAAGGATATGCATATCAAAGTTCACTGAGGCCCATGACCACAAAGCACCATTAGACTGAGTCAAAAATAAGGACACTGAATTGACCCAGTGTTGTAGATGGGGAAAGTAGCAGCCAACAATGGACATGGAAGCCCACAGTGGCAAAGGACAAATCTAGGTTGTCTCTGAAGAACTGTTTTGGTTCTGCTTGCACTTGTTGCTACTCCTTTACGGAGTTTACGGTGCCCTGTGGAGAACTACAGGGAATGCCCTAGACAAGTTTGGGAAGTTTGGATTACATACAGACCATAGCCCTGCAAGGACAGACTTTCCTACTATAGTATTATGTTTGGTAACACTGTAATATGGTAACACTGTAATTTTCTATTTTTTCGATACTTTCTGTGGACTCTGCCCCCACTCACCCCATTGAACTACCCACACTGTCCTACACACCACACTATGCTCCTCCTCTACGGTGTTCAACATGAGTTTAGATATTATATTTCTGTGGATCTTTAGTGTTTATGTTTCAAAGAATACCAATTAAATACTGCTCCATGTTAGTCTTGTTGGCCCTAATGCCACCAATTGAGTTGTCGCTTCTTCCTTCCAATGCAAGACGGAGAGATGAGACATAATATATTGTGATCACTGCTGCTGCTTTTGCTACAAGGGGCTGATATTGCAGTACTGCTGCAAAAACGGCCCCAGTAATAAAAATGGCCCACACCACTCCAAAACCAGCCCCCACCCTTTCGGACCACTGGGAAAACACCCAGTGCCCACTACGGCCAGACCGGCCTTGCCTACATTTGTTTTACATGTGTATGAGGCTTCTATATTCCAGTGCAGAGTCTTAGACCATGTTCTAATTAGCATTCAACTAGAAGTAGAGCTACCATTACCCCCTAAAGGCTTGGGAACATAAATGCCTCTCCATTCAAATTCCCTCTGGGACAATAGACAATGACTTCTCCACCTCCACACATTCCTTGTGGAAAATACTCCATCAGTTTTTAATGCACAGACCTTATGGGGGGTGGGAAAGACTTGCATACAAGAGATCCTAAAGCGGAATGTGGCAGTTGCGAGAAACAAATGTCCTAATGAACACTGTGATGTCACATCAGACATATGCAAAGCACGCAAGCATATGCAGCTCTGTCGGCTTCAAAAGCGGCAGCAGCTTCCAGCAAGCCTGGCTGTTCTCAGCCCTCCACTGCCATCGGCACCAGCACTATCGGTACAGATTGTGAAGGGTCCCCAATCCCTTTAAGCCACCAAGGGTGCCACCACTGCCAAAGTGCAGTGAGAGCCGGGGTTGGGAGCCTCAATCGCTGCCATCTCCGCCATCAGTACAGTCAGCGTGGGGCGTATCAAGCTCTGCACTGCCAACCACCACCAAATGGACCAAGCAGGCTGTAGCACTGCTCCACTCTGCCCTTCCCTCCGGGGCATTATAAGCTAGGAGCAGCAGCGGCACTATAAGTGAAAAAAAACAGCATCACTGTTGAGCAACCAAGCAGGAAAATCCTCAGAAAAACAAGTGGATAGCTGAGACAGCTGCTTCATGTGGGTGCAGACATAGATGGGCTGCCAAAAAGCATTGGAGTATCAGAGTACCAGAAAAGTGATCAGTCATTAAGAAATCTAATTGCTCTCATTCAGGCCTGAAAAAAAGGGGGAAATATAATTACAGTTCAACTTCAACAGTATTACAATCATCTATAATCATCTTTAGCGCTGCCTGGTACTACTGCAGTGAGACGGGAGAGACAGTGGAGTTAGAAACACTGCCCCAGGTTACCAGGTTGAGCCCTCTGGTTGCAGAAGCGGCCTGGCTAGGTTGGGTGCGGCTTGCGGCTAGGGGTGAGTTCCTGCTCTCAATCAGCGGTGTGACTGCCAACTTAGCAGCCATCAACATCCACTTAACAGCCAACTCAAACTACTCAACTCTTGGTCAAAGTCTACAGAAGCTTACAGAAGTGTGTCGCAACACACCAGTGATTTAATCTAGTGGTCCAGAGTGGGATAAATGGGGAAGCTTAACCAAGCACTACCCGCGGAGAAGAAAGAAGCAAGGATGGTCCGTCCATCAAACAGAAAACAGCAACTATTAATTAATTGTTCATCAATAGGACCATTAACATAAACAAAAAACAGGATCTTAACCGTTATTAACCAGACCAACACCTACAGCACTGAACGCCAGGAACAGGCCACAGGCTTCATGGCCACAAACTTCAAGGAAGCCCCCAGCCACGTCCAACAAATTAAAGGTGGTCTAAAAGTGTTTCTGAATGATCCTTCAACCCGCTATTACATTAAAATTCCCTCAAGAGTGCAGGAGCTCCACTCCCACAAACTTCAATGAGTAGTAATGACACATTAGGAGTGCGTACACTGCTACAAAGACAAGACAGAGCCTCTGTTTCGTGGCGGGTTGGAATATTGCCCACAGTGTTTTTCTACAAAGGAGATCAGTGGCAATGGGAAGGTGAATTAGCAGAAGCATCAAATAAGAAACCAAAATTGCATGGCAATGGAAAATGTGGCTGCCTTAGCTAACTTGATGCCCTCTAATAAAGGTCAATACGCACATGGAAGAGTCAGGAGAGTATAAAGCCCCAGGCATACCAATACAATGCATAAACAACGAGCCAGAGGAAGAAATGGAGGAAAAACAGGGGCACGAGCTCAAGACACTTATTGACTACCTCCCAAAATTATCTAAGGGCATCTACAACCTCACTGGTGGGCGTCCCCCACCCAGCTCGACAGCGGATCCTCTGCAGCTCCTCTCATATTAGCCATGGATGCATCGGAGAATCCAACCACCAGCATTGTAATTCTGTCAAGAATTCCTGTCATACAAGGGAAACACGCCCTTATGTAAACAGGAGAGCTGTTACATAACTCAAGGGAAACACGCCCTTATGTAAACAGGAGAGCTGTTACATAACTCAAGGGAAACACGCCCTTATGTAAACAGGAGAGCTGTTACATAACTCAAGGGAAACACGCCCTTATGTAAACAGGAGAGCTGTTACATAACTCAAGGAAAACACGCCCTATAAAGGGAGGAACCGGGAGGTACAAGGCTGTCGGATATTGTGTTTACACCGACGTACCTGCTTCGTGAAGAGCAGTGTTCCGGAGTGGTGCTCTAGTAAGGCAAGAACGGAGGTAGGTCGAGTCGTTACTCCCTGGGCCGTGTCTTGCCCCATCGTCACCTGTGAAGGACCCGGAAGCTCTACCGGTCAACCATTGAGCTTCGCTTTTTGACTCGGCTGAGTCCAAGCGCAGTGGCGCTTTTGCTGGTTGGAGTCGTAACTCCCAGCCCGACCAGAGACACAGGGACTGCCAGCTGTAACGCACACCGGGAGGTGTTTGCCGCGTTACAGACTCGGAAGTCCACAGGATCGATCGAGCGGCTGCTCTCGGTTCAGTCTTCTTGCTTGTGATTGGGGTATCGGTGACGCATCACCAGGAGGTGACTCCGCGTCCCGGTGCAGTCTGAGGAAGAGGTTGAGCGGCTGCTCCCTTCAGGTAGAGACCCCGGCTGGGTGTTTCCCTGACTCCTCGATTCTCCCCAACACTCTTCGTGCCCCTCACAGCCTACCGATTGGCATTGTCGGCCATTTCATTTCTGCCCTCTGTTGGCATACGCCGGGATCGGCGTATATGCAGAGGACGGTTAGGACCATCCGTGCTGTGGGCTGGTAACGTACTTAGCCTGGAGGATTCCAGTGACTATAACTTTTGTTTGTTCTTTGTATTTTATTTGCCTTCATTAAAAGAACTAACCCTTCACAAGTGGTTGCGTCCTCATTGTCGTGTCTGTTAAACGATCCTGAGACGTTCAGGGCGTTACAAATTCAAAACAACATAGCAAAAGGTAAGTTGAGCGCAATCTCCAAACCTAGCATAACATTATTAATTGAGCTATATTCTATTTCCATTTCCAATATACTCGCCCAAGAGAGGGAATGTCGGAGAGTGGAATGAACCTACGCCAGCAGTCCCAGAGAACAAAAGCCTGCAACAGAAAATGAAGGAACCTATAATGGTAGAGGTTGAGGTATCCGCTAAGGATAAAGAGGGGGGCCAGCTGGATCACTGCTTAGCAACCAAAAGGCAAGTGACCCTGAAGGCCTGGATCCACCCCTTCTGGTACCAGGGGCAAAGGCACACCAGCAAGGATCCAGTCCAAGCTCCTCGATCTCAGATAAGTCATATGACAACCTCCTGCATGACAATCTTGCTTCAAGCTTTGATCTCACCAAAGACCAAGATAAGCTATTGTCATCAATAAACACAACTCTTATGCTGGCTAATAATACACTCACCTGGCAAACACATACATTAAAGATCCAAAAGGACATCATTCAAACAACAGCCATAGCGATAGTAAAAATCTCCGGTAAGCTTGACAATATTGAGAAGATCACACCTAGAGAGTGCCATTACACAAATATAATTAAAAAACACTAGCAGATCTACCCAAAATGCTACTAACAATGATAAAGGACACATCAGACATATGCAAAGCACACAAGCATATGCAGCTCTGTCGGCTTCAAAAGCGGCAGCAGCTTCCAGCAAGCCTGGCTGTTCTCAGCCCTCCACTGCCATCGGCACCAGCACTATCGGCACAGATTGTGAAGGGTCCCCAATCCCTTTAAGCCACCAAGGGTGCCACCACTGCCAAAGTGCAGAGAGAGCCGGGGTTGGGAGCCTCAATCGCTGCCATCTCCGCCATCAGTACAGTCAGCGTGTTGAGCAACCAAGCAGGAAAATCCTCAGAAAAACAAGCGGATAGCTGAGACAGCTGCTTCATGTGGGTGCAGCCATAGATGGGCTGCCAAAAAGCATTGGAGTATCAGAGTACCAGAAAAGTGATCAGTCATTAAGAAATCTAATTGCTCTCATTCAGGCCTGAAAAAAAGGGGGACATATAATTACAGTTCAACTTCAACAGTATTACAATCATCTATAATCATTTTTAGCGCTGCCTGGTAATACTGCAGTGAGACGGGAGAGACAGTCGAGTTAGAAACACTGCCCCAGGTTACCAGGTTGAGCCCTCTGGTTGCAGAAGCGGCCTGGCTAGGTTGGGTGCGGCTTGTGGCTAGGGGTGAGTTCCTGCTCTCAATCGGCGGTGTGACTGCCAACTCAGCAGCCATCAACATCCACTTAACAGCCAACTCAATCTACTCAACTCTTGGTCAAAGTCTACAGAAGCTTACAGAAGTGTGTCCCAACACACCCGTGATTTAATCTAGTGGTCCAGAGTGGGCTAAATGGGGTAGCTTAACCAAGCACTACCTGCGGAGAAGAAAGAAGCAAGGATGGTCCGTTCATCAAACAGAAAACAGCAACTATTAATTAATTGTTCATCAATAGGACCATTAACATAAACAAAAAACAGGATCTTAACCGTTATTAACCAGACCACCACCTACAGCACTGAACGCCAGGAACAGGCCACAGGCTTCATGGCCACAAACTTCAAGGAAGCCCCCAGCCACGTCCAACAAATTAAAGGTGGTCTAAAAGTGTTTCTGAATGATCCTTCAACCCGCTATTACATTAAAATTCCCTCAAGAGTGCAGGAGCTCCACTCCCACAAACTTCAATGAGTAGTAAGGACACATTAGGAGTGCGTACACTGCTACAAAGACAAGACAGAGCCTCTGTTTCGTGGAGGGTTGGAATATTGCCCACAGGGTTTTTCTACAAAGGAGATCAGTGGCAATGGGAAGGTGAATTAGCAGAAGCATCAAATAAGAAACCAAAATTGCATGGCAATGGAAAATGTGGCTGGCTTAGCTAACTTGATGCCCTCTAATAAAGGTCAATACGCACATGGAAGAGTCAGGAGAGTATAAAGCCCCAGGCATACCAATACAATGCATTAACAACAAGCCAGAGGAAGAAATGGAGCAAAAACAGGGGCACGAGCTCAAGACACTTATTGACTACCTCCCAAAATGATCTAAGGGCATCTACAACCTCACTGATGGGCGTCCCCCACCCAGCTCGACAACGGATCCTCTGCAGCTCCTCTCATTTTCATTTCATTTCATAAGGCTTTATTCGAACACAAAACGAGTTCATAAAAGCACACATTAAAAAAGACAACGAATTCAGAGTCACGAAAATACATCAGTGTAAAAATGATTAAAAAAGCATACTTTTCCTAGCATTAATGGATTTAAGAAGAAAAGTAGCTGTGTAAAAACACACATCTGGATGATGCAAATTAAAAAGTAAACACATACAATCACGTAATGATCTCACCCCATATTTTAAAAACAAGGGTTTCAGGTAAGTTGTCCGGAGGTATTTATACAATTGACAAAACAGAAGAAAGTGCAAAGTGCTTTGCGGGGTACAATTGTCACAGGGACATGGACCGACTGGATGTATATTCAATGTAGGGAAGGCAACAAGGTTGTGGACTATTCCCATTCTAAGTCTGATCAACAAAAACCGATGTGCCTTGCAGGTTACTTGAGACAAATAAGGTTGAAGACCCATAAATTCGTTTAAATCATGATAAAAGACATAAGTTGAAAGATTAGAGCTAACCCGGTGTCTCTTAATGGAGATTTGGTGTAAGAGGCACTGCTTAAGATCAAATTTGGACAACGCATCGGCCCCATGGTGATCTGCGACAATATTGATATTAAAGGTCTCCCCAAAATTATAGACAACGTACTTCAACCATGGGATCCTTGTGTAATAGTCCAAAGCAAGGCAATCGGAAATGATAGCTCTACACAAAGACGTCTCTTCTTTGGTCCAAATGGAGCGCCACAGGGTCAAGGGTCTCAGGGCGATCAAATCGGAGAGGTTATAAATACCCAGTTCATTATGCACTAAGGCATTAGAAACAGAGCTTGGCAGGCACAAGAGTTTCTTCAAAAATTTGTTCTCCTCAACTTGTAAAGGTCCTGCCGGAGCATAGCCCCATATACCAGCTCCATACAAGGCAATAGAAACACAGCGGGATTGAAAAATTTTCAACATATCATTTACCCGCCTATCTCCCAATTTGCTTGCCATAGTAAAAATTCCATAAGTGCTCCTGGCCATTTTAGACCTTACATTCTTATGTTCATTGGCCCAGGTGTTATTATTTGAAAAGGTAACCCCCAAATACGAAAAGTTGTCAACAGCTTGAATCTTTTGCCCCTCTATAAAAAAGGCTGACTGTTTCTTTCCAAGCCTACGGCCGTATTCCATGACAAAAGTTTTGGATTTGTTTAATACTAATTTTCTGCTTTTAATAAACTGCATAAAACCATCCAGCAATTTTTGAAGACCATACGGTGTACGTGAAATTAAAACCGCATCGTCCGCATAAAGTAGCACAGGGATATATTCATTATTGATTTTGGGGGCATCCACTGCCAGAGATTTAAGAAAAGAATCTATCTCATTGATAAAAAGTATAAAAAGCAGTGGTGCTAGGATGCATCCCTGGCGTATTCCACGCCCAATCCTGAACAAGGGGGTACATTCACCTTGCGGACCATAACGGACGCAAGCTCTCAGTTTGGTGTATAAGCGTGCTAGGAAGAAAATAATACCCTCCGGGGCCCCCATTTCTAACAACTTTGCCCAGAGGATGCCGTGGTCTACCAAATCAAAAGCACTACTTAAGTCCGCAAAGCAGAGGTAGATAGTGCCAGTCTTGGCCAAAGTATATTTACCAACGAGCAGTTCTAAATTTAGACACTGCTCGATGGTACCACGACCCTTCCTGAAACCAAACTGACTCTCAGCTAAAATACCATTTTCCTCCGCCCATTCCTCCAATCTCACCAGGAGCACTCGGCTCATAACTGTTACCGAGGAATCCAGCAGGGAAATTGGTCGATAATTCTTAGCTTCCCCACGGTTACCCTTCTTAAAAATTGGGACTAGGATAGATTCTTCCCAGGTCGGGGGCATTTCATTACTAACTGCAGCGTTAAAAATATTTGTAAGCAAGGGCCCCCATATTTCTGGGACCAATTTATATACATCAATTGGTACCCCATCGGGTCCTTGTGCTTTTCCCCCTTTGCTATCCCTTGTACTAGCCAAAACCTCTTGTACCGTAAAATTTAGGGGAATGTGTAGCCAACTATTCTCTATAACGTTAGACGCACCATCTGACTGGAAGATTTTAGAGAAATGCAAGACCCATTCTGACTGCATAACGTTGGAGGTTAGTTCCTGTATTTTGTCATCTTTGAGAAATGGGGAATTGACAGTTTTCCAGAACAAGGGACAGTTATTCAATTCGGCTGCCTTAGTCAAATTGTCCCAAGCCTCCTGACGTAGTTCTATTTTCCTGCATTTAAGCGTCTCTTTATATCTAACTCTAAGATCTGTAACCAGACCCTTATTTCTAGGTTTAGCAGATAGAGCAGATTTCAACTCCCTCAAAGACAGAGTGCAATTTGAATTAAACCAACCTCTTGGTCGGTCCTCCTTCAATTTACAGGTACTTGTAAGTTTTGAATTAATGGCCGCATTGATACTAATGAAAGGCTCAATAGAGCAAGAAGTGCCTATTTTATCTTCTAGGATCGCGACAATATCTACCAGGCAACTGGATATAATAAAATCGGACGTGATATCAGCCTTATGCCCCTTCCATCTTAATCTTGTACCATTGGGGCGCTCGGCCTCAATACTATTAGCAGTGTGGCCCGAATTATGGGTATCAACATTATTCCACAACATGGCCTTTACTATCAGGCAATTATGGTCACTAAGTTGGATATCTATTACTTTTGGGGCTGTAGTCCAAGCCTCCAGACCCGGGAAAATGCAGATAAAATCTATTACTGAATTCATACCCCGGCCTGTAAAGGTGGGACAAGTCTCCCCTTTGGCATTTTTCTCGTTAGCCATAATATACATATTATATGATGCAAGAAAATTATTTAAAGCATCTCCATAGTAATTATGTAAAAAATGAGGAAACCCATCCTCGTGACCGTCCCCAAGCCCACAGACATTTGCATCTGAGAGGGGACAGGTAGTAATATTAAAATACCCTGCCAAAAACAAGTCAAAGACTTCATTAGTGTCCTTAATAAAGTCTTCCAGTGCCTTTGAAAGATCTTTAACCGGCTGATCCCTAGAATCAGTAAAAACGTTGTTATAAAAGTTGATTAAAAGAATGTTCCTACCTCCTTTTATATTCAGCCATAAAATTTGGGAGTAAGCCCCAACTGTAACATATTTAATAACCATCAGAGGAGCTTTAACTGAAAGCAAGACAAGAAGGCCCCCCTTAGCTCTTCCCGATACTGACCCAATGGCGGGTAACTGGTATGAATTAAAACCACTATAGCCTTTAAAATCAGTGCACCATGTTTCTTGTAGGCAGATTATATCAAAAAGATCTAAAAATTCCAACCATCCCAGACTATCTGCTTTTGATCTAATTCCAGCAATATTCCAACTTGCAATATAACAACTGGATAAACCATGGCTGCCTGTTCCTAATTTGGTACAATTATTATTAACTTGTTGGGAGGTAACGGTGTTAAAAGTTTCTTTGTCTAACACAGAATAACCTACTATATCATTCTCCTTACCCGAGGTCATATAGTCAATGTATGGAATAGGATTTTCCTCCTCTAACCCAGACGAACATACAATTAGACCTGTATCTAACAAAATATGATTCCCCGGGGATTCCGGAGGGGCGATACCCACCTCCGTTGGAGGTTCCGTACGGACAACGAGAGCACCCATCTTATCTACCGGTATGGAATCTTTTATTAACTCTAAAACAGCATCCAACTCCTGTCAATCGTTTTGATCCAACCCACTCAGGCATTGAAATCGGTTGGCAGTGTCAACCTGGGGGTTGTTTATCATACTGAACATTTCTTCTCTCCTCAATCTCCCTCTCCCCTGATGCCCTGAGGGGTTCTCCATATGATGTCTATAAAAATAACCCAGAGGGCGGAGTGAGATGCCCTGATCATTGCTAGGGCGGGACGAGGCACGAAGCAGAGCTGTGGTAGCAAGATGAGGGTCACTAAAGTTAATAATAATACAGTCACCAGGTATATTTTTAGGGGATATTCCAATCCAATTAGTTCTGGTAGTAGTCAGAATCTGATCCGCCATAGCCACGGGAAAACCACATTCACGGTTAAGCCAGGCCATGGTTTTATTTTTGAGTGATTCATGGGATTCTACTGAGCGATAAGGCCCATCCTCTCTAATAGGTGGAACATTGGTAAGAACTGCCACATAATGTGCACACTCAGGTGGCAGATTTGGTTGGGGGAGGCCATGGTTATTGATCCTCCCCCTACCAGAGGTTCTGGCTGTATTCCCCGTTCCATATGTAGCTGCATTTAAGGGAGTATTATTAGGACAAGAAGGCTTGGCTGAAACTACACTAGGTGTATCCCGGGAAGGGGATCGTGTTAAATTACCTACAGAACCCTGCCGTTCAATAGCGTGATTGGTTCTAATCGTAGACTGTGTAGGAATAATGGTGCCTGTACATATCTGGCCATTTCTAGATATATCGTTAGAAGTTTGCACCCTTTTATCAGTCAATCCCGTAGTTCCATTCACCGCATCAGGCGGGTAAGGACTATCTTTACAATTTGATCCGGATTGCACCAATTCGCTCAGCCTATTCACTTCCCTTAATACAGCCTCAAGTTTATCTAAAAGGGGTGTGATAATTTTGTCTAACTTACTGTCAATCATACCAATTAACAGCTCGAGCTGATCTGGGTCTAATATCATGTGGGTAGATGTAACAGCATTGTTTAAATGAGTATGTTCGGGGGAACCCGCGTTAGGGGCAGAGACAGTAATCTTTTTACTTTTGCGGCCACCTTTTTTAGGCGGTGCCGCTCTATGAAAAAGTGTCCCTGATCTTAATACTCTATGCGTTTTGGGGGCCACGGGAGTTGATCCAGCAATAACATTAGAAGACCTACTAGTATCGGAAACCTTAAGGGGATTAGTATCACATAAAGGTACCGGAATTGGGTCGATTACACATACATCTGCCCTCACCGGGGAGTCTATACAATTTAATACTTGACTGTCATCAAAAGAGTGAACCTCAACAGAGACTAGTTGGCTCGAAGGTTCAGATTCACAATTACTAGTCAGACCCAGAGATAATCTGCGGTCCTTGTTAATCTTATCTACAACTTTAACCAAATAATTATCAAGCGTAGAAATAATAGGCCGAGGAGTCCCGATAGACTTGGACATGTTGCCTTGAAATAAAAACCTTTGCAGTAATTACAATAACAATTAAAATAGCACTTACTATGAAATGATTCCATACAACTAAAATAGAGAATGATGCTATACCCTTATATAAAGTAAAAGTTGGTGACAATACTGCGTGGAAAGCGCGTTTGGAATCAACCAAACGTCCTAAACAATAAAACACCCAGAGCAAGGAACAGAAGTAACTGCAGACTATACCGAAGGAATAGATCCCCTCAGCTTTGGGCAACAAGGCTATAATCACAGGGTATAACAGAATGCCAGTAGTTTCCAACAACAGTTATTGGCACGTTACCTTATGACAAAATCCATATAACTGGGAAATTAGGGGGTTTGCCCGGCCCGGCCTCTGTTGGCCCGGACGGCCACAGACGGCCCGCCCTTTGCCCGGGCTTAGCCCGGCGTGTCCCGCGCGCAGTCCCGCGACGCGGGAGGTATGCTGGATTTTATAGTGCCTCCGTCGCGTGATTCGCGTCACCTGTCCCGCTCTCCAGAGCTTGGAATTCTGGGGATTGTAGGTTTCCTCCGCACAGCGGCCGCTTCGTCAGCAGAGCGGCGGCGGGAGGAAGTGAGGCCAGCAGCAGCTTTAGCGGTCACCAGGAAGGGGCAGGTAAGGTTTCAAAGTATCCCCCAACTTCACCACCATGTCAGGGCTACACCCGCTCCCCCGGAGGTATGCTGGATTTTATAGCGCCTCCGTCGCGTGATTCGCGTCACCTGTCCCGCTCTCCAGAGCTTGGAATTCTGGGGATTGTAGGTTTCCTCCGCACAGCGGCCGCTTCGTCAGCAGAGCGGCGGCGGGAGGAAGTGAGGCCAGCAGCAGCTTTAGCGGTCACCAGGAAGGGGCAGGTAAGGTTTCAAAGTATCCCCCAACTTCACCACCACGTCAGGGCTACCTCTCATATTAGCCATGGATGCATCAGAGAATCCAACCACCAGCATTGTAATTCAAAACAACATAGCAAAAGGAAAGTTGAGCGCAATCTCCAAACCTAGCATAACATTATTAATTGAGCTATATTCTATTTCCATTTCCAATATACTCGCCCAAGAGAGGGAATGTCGGAGAGTGGAATGAACCTAGGCCAGCAGTCCCAGAGAACAAAAGCCTGCAACAGAAAATGAAGGAACCTATAATGGTAGAGTTTGAGGTATACGCTAAGGATAAAGAGGGGGGCCAGCTGTATCACTGCTTAGCAACCAAAAGGGCAAGTGACCCTGAAGGCCTGGATCCACCCCTTCTGGTACCAGGGGCAAAGGCACACCAGCAAGGATCCAGTCCAAGCTCATCGATCTCAGATAAGTCATATGACAACCTCCTGCATGCCAATCTTGCTTCAAGCTTTGATCTCACCAAAGACCAAGATAAGCTATTGTCATCAATAAACACAACTCTTATGCTGGCTAATAATACACTCACCTGGCAAACACATACATTAAAGATCCAAAAGGACATCATTCAAACAACAGCCATAGCGATAGTAAAAATCTCCGCTAAGCTTGACAATATTGAGAGGATCACACCTAGAGAGTGCCATTACACAAATATAATTTAAAAAAACTAGCAGATCTACCCAAAATGCTACTAACAATGATAAAGGACCTGAGGAATCTTATTCCGCCATGCCCCCAAAACACAGGGAATGAAAAGTAAGACTTGACTCAATTGAAGGGGTACTAGACCCCAACCATCAGTGCAGTCTTTAGTAGGTGTAGGGGAATAGGATACAGGAGCGGACTACCCAACATCCGAATGATCAAAGTGCCCCGACCCCCAATGACAGACAACAATATTAATACCCATAAAGACAGGAGTCAGGAAAGCCACAGCATCTGCATACAAGACAAAATCAAAAAACTGAAAAGGCGCGTGAAAAAAAAGACTAAGGAAAAAGCAGAAGACTCAAAAGAAGACACACGTCAGAAGGAGCTGGGAACAGCACCCCCA
Source organism: Triturus cristatus (assembly GCF_964204655.1). Lineage (NCBI taxonomy): Eukaryota > Metazoa > Chordata > Amphibia > Caudata > Salamandridae > Triturus > Triturus cristatus. The sequence goes on along the minus strand of NC_140595.1, from coordinate 165,481,075 downwards.
TGCCCCATCCCAGCTGGCAGCGCAGTTAACTCCAGAGGTGGAGGAGCTAGGAAACAGAAAACCGTACCCAATATTTACAAAAATACCAATGTAGCTCAAGGAACCTGGAAGTTCTGAATCACAGGGAGCAAATTTACTAATACACGGCACCACCACAGGTGATAACACCATACAGCCTCAGTCACAGGCAGACTTAAAAAAGCTGCCAATTGACAGAGTAGGGTGATGGCTGCCCACAAGAGCATCCTGATAACCATGAAGAGCGCCTCACTCCAAGACATCAAGCAACAGCAGATATGCAGGACAAAATCCCTACTCAGCGTCAATCGATTGAGAATGTCCAGTAAAGAACTATACATTCACAGACAGTTAGACAAAAGGGAACACACTATGACAAAGAAAACAAATCCATGAAAGTTGGATTTCAACCATAGTTCAGGTGAAGGAGCAGGCATGACACACTCAAAAGGGGCAAACCTATTGAGGCTATTCCAACACATACCCTCACTATCGAGAATAACAAGTGAAGACCTGGTTAGCGTCTAGTGTGAAACAAGAAATAAAAACAACAGACAAGAAGACACTATGGTCACATGGAACAATTTCATTTGTACAAAAATTGTTCTGGAAAAAGAAAGTTTCGAAGACTGTATCTTGGCCCAAGAAGTGAAGCAGGAAAAATACCCTCACATATTAGCATGGCTAATGAACCCTCCAAGAGAACTCCACAACCGCAGAGAGATACCGCAAGGTCTACTGAGAGGGGCCCCAAAGACTCGGTCTTCTCAGAAATTCAGGAATCTGAGTATACTATTCAGATCCCAGGAAGACCCAACCCAGAGAAGAATAGTAATGTGTAATGCACAGCAAGGAATTGAAAGGGGGGGGGAACATCATCACCCAACTTGTATCAAGGCTGGCAAAGACAATACCCACTCCTAACCCCAGGGAGGTGCACTCAGAGCCGCAGGATACCACCTTAACAACTCACATAGGGGGGAGTGAACAGAGAACTATCAAATCCAAATTGTCAGGCAATACATTTATATATTGTAATGTCACTGGCATTCAAAAAGTAATAAACTGTGAATCTGCTATAAAGCGCTGAAGAGAGGGACATTGTCTGCCTACAAGAAGCCTGGGCAACCAATGCTGTACATATGGAAAGCTTTGCAGGCTTTCACATACCAGCGACGAAAATGCAGCTTTATGGCAGACCATCTGGCGCAATCTCCCATATACATAAAACATGCAAAAGACTTCAATGAAAAAATAATTGAGGCAGATTCGGATATGCTGCAGGTGCTCGCAGTGGAAAACAACGAGGGCAAGGAAGGAAGAATTTCAGTGTTAATAATCAGTATGTATCTCAATGTCCAGAGACATGCAAAGCTGGAGTTAACCAGAACTGTGATTTTTAGACTTGAGGAGATTTTGTGCATGCATCCATCTACAGCCACAGTGATCACCATGGACTTCAACCTCCATCACCTGGGGGCAGACTGAAGCAGAAAAGGGTGTCACACACCTTCAGACAAAAACATGTAACAGCTTTCTACAAATTCGCTTCTGCAGAGGCACTCACCAAAAGCCAACTACTGAGCTTGCCAAATATTTTTTGTGCAACAATTGCACATCAATTGATTATATTTCTGTTAGTAGTAACCTTATTCAACATATGGAACACTTTGCACTGAATCAGTATGAAATAAATGACCACGCAATGCTCCAAGTGAAACTAGGGTTACAGCGCAAACAGCGTGAACAAACTCGATGCCTCAGTCACACAAGTGGAAATGAAGAATATTCATTAATCCGAAGGATCAGGTGGAACGAATAAAACGCAGTCAAGCTAACAGGATGGAAGAATGCAAAAGAAAGTAGAGACAATCTCACAACTCCCATACATACCGTCACAAACTGGAAAAACTGGATACCTGACTTACAAACAGTTCTCCAGGGAGAAGCAAGGAAAAGCACACCAAAGCAAGGTATAATAATAACAAGGCAAAACTTGCAATACAACAAAACACTAAGGGAGTCCAAATGCAAGCTGAGATGGGCAAAAAGGATTAATCAAAAAACTGGTACATCACACTCTAAGCAAAGGTGGAGAGAATTTCACTTGGATCAAAAACGTCTCATATGGAAACTAAAATAGAAGCACATTGAGGAGGAATGGATCGAAGTTATCTAAGAACCACAAACACAAGCAATTTTGGGAATACTTTGCTTGTCTAGAAAATGACAAACTGAACAGACGAAACTCAGTCGCTTCTGAGCTATGGCAAAAGCCACATATCCAAGATATATACAGATAACCAAGCCTGGTCTCAACAGGCTAACATGAAAGAACCTTTGGGTGATGGAGTAGATAGCGATTGCACCCCTCAGGTAGAAGAAGGAAGGACAGATCAAGAAGCACTAGTCATCAGGGAGATAATAAAAAAGATAAGAAGGGATGTGTCACCTGGCCCAAAGGGACTCCCGGGTGGAATATTCAAGGAGGACTGGGTATATTGGGGAGAAGTTCTATCCACCAGAATGCAGGTTACAAGCTGATGTCCCAGAGTCATGGCGAGGCTCTCTGCTACAGCCAATATTCAAGAAGGGTTGCAATACGGATCAAAAAATTACAGACTGATCGCCTTTCTACATATAGAAGGAAAAGCGTATGCTAGTACCCTATTAGCAGAACTGAACAGATGGATCAAGGAAAAAGAGGTACTTTCCCTATACCAAGCTGGGTTCTGCAATGGCGGATCAAAAATGGATAACATAGTTGCACTAGACTACATAGCCCAGCAAGTAAACATCAAAAACAAAAAGCCAGTGTGCGGCTGCTTTGCCGACTACTCGGTAGCGATTTATGGGGTCTCCCACAACAAGCCATAGAACAAGCTGAGGAAATGGAACATCCCAGAAGGCCTCTAGAATGCAGTCATTTCCCTATATAGCAAAACGTGGTAAAGCATTAAATTGGCAGGAGAAACAATCTAAAAGAAATACTACACTGACGAGGCCTAAAACAGGGCTTTGTCCTTGCCTCAACAATATTCAATTTTTATACCGCATATTTGGGGAAGATTTGTCAAAATGCAAATCTCGCAATCCCCAAAATTGGCCCAAACAGAGTTCACTTATTACAGTATGCAGACGACTTGGTAATATTGGATCACACCAAAATTTGAGCACAAAGGGGACTGGATGCTCTTAGCATCTAGACTGAAAGCAATGAATTGATTTTTAACCCAAATAAGACCTTGGTGTTGGCTTTTGGACATTACGCAAAAAAAGGCTTTACTCAGATGGATACTGGGCTCTCAGATAATTACCACCACAAGAACATATACCTACCTTGGGGCTTGGCTCAGTGATACTGGGAAGGCAACTTCACACCAACAAAGAATGAAGTTCAAGGCTCAATCAACAATCTATGCTTTATCCAAATTCAGGGGAAGCTGTGCAGTCAAATGACAGTGCAAATCAGGAGGGTTATACAATTTAAAATGCTGCCGATAGCAGGCTATGCACAATAAGCGTTCCCTGGTCCATTGGACAGTTTGCTTTAAAAATTCCAGTGTCAGGTGTACAAACATATCTTTAAGTCACCTACATATACCTAAATATACCTGCAATAGTCTATCTGCCTAGAGTTTGGGCTTGTCCAGCAAAACTATGAATCTTTTGGAACACAGGCGAAACATTATTAACAAGTCCTTCAAGCACCCACAGGATGCTTAAAAATTTGCTTAAACCAATATACGAAGGAATGGCCAATCCGTGGAACAGCTACATACAAAAAAACTATGACGGTACTTTGCTTTGCAATGGAAAACTGTTTTTTGGAAGGGATGAACTACACTACAATTATCAATGCTATGATAAAAAAAACTCGTCAATTATCACGGGAAGCAGACAAACTTAACTATCTAGCCAAGCGAGGGCAGCTAGGTTTGATTGCGTCATATAAGTAAAATGGAGCACAACCATATCTGAACCAAGCACTGGCAAGGAAGTGCCTAAAAGACATCCAATGGGCCAGGCTGGTACCCCTGCCAACAAAAGAGCTACATCCCGGTGTGAAATCTTTGGCACATATAACCAAATGTAGACTTTGTATGTATAGGGAGGAGTTCCGGCTCCATCTGGTTTGTTGCTGCCCAGGCCTGCTACTACTACTTCGTAAGGTATTTTAAAAAAGCATGCTTCTGTCAAATGGGGCCCAGACATGCACAGAAACAGTATCTGCATTGTTCTCTAGCACCTCAATGTCTGAATCAGGTACATTTGGGAAATACATGGCAGAGGTGTGTGCCCGGTTGTCCGGGCAACAAGGGCGTGATGACTTGACTGTGGCCTGAACAAACAAACTCTAAGCAACTAATCACAAAGCTTGAGTGACCTAGGAGGCGGATATGTCCTCAGGCAGCTATAATACGCACCTTAACATGCTATAACAAGCACAATAGCACTCTAATGCCTAGGGTTTTTAGCTAGGACACAATTGGCATATTGAACAAAAGGAGCAACTGCTATTAGTATTTTACTGCTTGTTTTATGACTAGGAACTGCATTCAACTTTTAACTGCTGGTTGTCAAGTGGTGTTTTTAATGAGTATATATATTTTACTGTTTTTCTTAAATATGTGGCAATATACACAATTTTAAATGGGTATATATACGATTACACTATCTTTGGAATATTGCAAATGATTTTAAGCAATCGAGCAATAAAAACTTTAATTCATTCATTCATTCATTCATTCATTCATTCATATGTGCTAATCTGGCCAGAATACAGCACAAACTTGAGTTTCTCTTGTGCACTGGGGTGTAATTGAGAGCACACACTCCTGCGAACCTAAAGATGTTATTAAAGTAAAATTCAACATCAATTAAATCTATAGGAAGGAGAGCAAAGAACTTGTCCTCCATCTTCACAAATGTCACTTTGAACAGGATGAAAAGGCAGGAAGGTTACTGTGTGAACTCTCATATTCCGCGTCTGGCCAACAGGCTAGTCGCATCTAACCGGTCTGCATATGACACTGTCCTGTTAAGTAAGACAGCAAATCAGCAACAAAGATCGTTAACAGCCCTAGCTTGTTACACAGGAAAATATGGCCTGGAAATAGACTAAAAGAAAACAAAAGTTGTGATCTCTGTGGAAACAATAAATTGAAGGGAAATAAAAATATTCCTTTGAATGCTAGAAGGTCATCACGGGTATAGACTCTTACCTGAGCAGAGTGTCTAGGCCCGAGGCCCGATCGTGCGCGAACGGGCGCAAACGGGCTTTCCTCTGGCGCTCCTCCGGCGCTCATCAGGCGCTCCCGCTGCGCGTTACCGCTGCGCGTCCTCATGACCTGCTTATGAAGGCTCTCCTCCCAAGCGCGTGAGCGCTAGAACGCTGCTGACGAAGATGGCGCCGAAAAACGGCGCTTCCTCACCGAATATGGCGTCCTAGGTGATCCGGGGCCCGCTCTAAAAGCGGTGTGTTATTCGCCAATGTGAAGTTTTAAGATGCAAGTGGGGGGCAGCGTGCGCGATCCCAGCGCGGTTAAAATCCAGGTAAAATAAATTATATTCAACCCAAATACCAGAATGAGGAATAATTGTTTTAAAAAATGTATTTCGCTAGCGCAGCGCGCTGCTGTCCTGCTGCAGTGCTATACAGCGCGGCAATACCCTAGGGGGCACCTTGTTCCAGGCTAAACCCACCTGAGTCTGTGGCTTATGAAGGCTCTCCTCCCAAGCGCGTGAGCGCTAGAGCGCTGCTGACGAAGATGGCGCCGAAAAACGGCGCTTCCTCACCGAATATGGCGTCCTAGGTGATCCGGGGCCCGCTCTAAAAGCGGTGAGTTATTCGCCAATGTGAAGTTTTAAGATGCAAGTGGGGGGCAGCGTGCGCGATCCCAGCGCGGTTAAAATCCAGGTAAAATAAATTATATTCAACCCAAATACCAGAATGAGGAATAATTGTTTTAAAAAATGTATTTCGCTAGCGCAGCGCGCTGCTGTCCTACTGCAGTGCTATACAGCGCGGCAATACCCTAGGGGGCACCTTGTTCCAGGCTAAACCCACCTGAGTCTGTGGCTTTTGAAGGCTCTCCTCCCAAGCGCGTGAGCGCTAGAGCGCTGCTGACGAAGATGGCGCTGAAAAACGGCGCTTCCTCACCGAATATGGCGTCCTAGGTGATCCGGGGCCCGCTCTAAAAGCGGTAAGTTATTCGCCAATGCGAAGTTTTAAGATGCAAGTGGGGGGCAGCGTGCGCGATCCCAGCGCGGTTAAAATCCAGGTAAAATAAATTATATTCAACCCAAATACCAGAATGAGGAATAATTGTTTTAAAAAATGTATTTCGCTAGCGCAGCGCGCTACTGTCCTGCTGCAGTGCTATACAGCGCGGCAATACCCTAGGGGGCACCTTGTTCCAGGCTAAACCCACCTGAGTCTGTGGCTTTTGAAGGCTCTCCTCCCAAGCGCGTGAGCGCTAGAGCGCTGCTGACGAAGATGGCGCCGAAAAACGGCGCTTCCTCACCGAATATGGCGTCCTAGGTGATCCGGGGCCCGCTCTAAAAGCGGTAAGTTATTCGCCAATGCGAAGTTTTAAGATGCAAGTGGGGGGCAGCGTGCGCGATCCCAGCGCGGTTAAAATCCAGGTAAAATAAATTATATTCAACCCAAATACCAGAATGAGGAATAATTGTTTTAAAAAATGTATTTCGCTAGCGCAGCGCGCTGCTGTCCTACTGCAGTGCTATACAGCGCGGCAATACCCTAGGGGGCACCTTGTTCCAGGCTAAACCCACCTGAGTCTGTGGCTTTTGAAGACTCTCCTCCCAAGCGCGTGAGCGCTAGAGCGCTGCTGACGAAGATGGCGCCGAAAAACGGCGCTTCCTCACCGAATATGGCGTCCTAGGTGATCCGGGGCCCGCTCTAAAAGCGGTAAGTTATTCGCCAATGCGAAGTTTTAAGATGCAAGTGGGGGGCAGCGTGCGCGATCCCAGCGCGGTTAAAATCCAGGTAAAATAAATTATATTCAACCCAAATACCAGAATGAGGAATAATTGTTTTAAAAAATGTATTTCGCTAGCGCAGCGCGCTGCTGTCCTACTGCAGTGCTATACAGCGCGGCAATACCCTAGGGGGCACCTTGTTCCAGGCTAAACCCACCTGAGTCTGTGGCTTTTGAAGGCTCTCCTCCCAAGCGCGTGAGCGCTAGAGCGCTGCTGACGAAGATGGCGCCGAAAAACGGCGCTTCCTCACCGAATATGGCGTCCTAGATGATCCGGGGCCCGCTCTAAAAGCGGTAAGTTATTCGCCAATGCGAAGTTTTAAGATGCAAGTGGGGGGCAGCGTGCGCGATCCCAGCGCGGTTAAAATCCAGGTAAAATAAATTATATTCAACCCAAATACCAGAATGAGGAATAATTGTTTTAAAAAATGTATTTCGCTAGCGCAGCGCGCTACTGTCCTGCTGCAGTGCTATACAGCGCGGCAATACCCTAGGGGGCACCTTGTTCCAGGCTAAACCCACCTGAGTCTGTGGCTTATGAAGGCTCTCCTCCCAAGCGCGTGAGCGCTAGAGCGCTGCTGACGAAGATGGCGCCGAAAAACGGCGCTTCCTCACCGAATATGGCGTCCTAGGTGATCCGGGGCCCGCTCTAAAAGCGGTGAGTTATTCGCCAATGCGAAGTTTTAAGATGCAAGTGGGGGGCAGCGTGCGCGATCCCAGCGCGGTTAAAATCCAGGTAAAATAAATTATATTCAACCCAAATACCAGAATGAGGAATAATTGTTTTAAAAAAGTATTTCGCTAGCGCAGCGCGCTACTGTCCTGCTGCAGTGCTATACAGCGCGGCAATACCCTAGGGGGCACCTTGTTCCAGTACCTGGAAGAATCCATGCCCACCCTTAATCTTAAACACCTGTGGGACATGGCAATGCCCTAAGCTTCGCTTAAATGATTTGTAAAGAAAGGAACAAAAGACTCATTCATGCAAGACAATGATCACTTATCAAAAAGGGTTATGTCTGGATGACAGTAAAATCTTATGACGATCCAATTTACCAGGCAGCAATATTTTCTAAATATTTTGTCAACATACATTAAATAAAAACGACTTTCGCCCAGACTAAGAGACTCTCCACCCAAAGATTTGACATGTTATTGGAATTAAACCTGCAGCACCACAAAGAGTCACCTCTGGATGTAAAGATGAAACAGTTCTACACATTCTGTGCCTATGTCCCTCATTGGTGCCTGTAGGAAGGAAATTACTCAGACGTGCATTCAACTACCTGTGCATTCTAAAGTTGTAATTCAATCTTCAAATGGCACACACAGCCGAACAGTAAAACCAGGAACTTGATAGATTAGGCTACACAGGCCTCAACTCCCCGAAATAATTAAGTAGCCCCTGCAAGAAACATCACTGACACTTTTTACATATCGGATGTGATCACCTAAAGAAGCTTGTATTCTCTTTTAGCACACACCTGGGCTAATCACTCAAAGAATCGGAAATCCAGCCCTTTACCTTGTATTTCATCTGCATTCATTCATATTTATTGATTCTTTGTCAGTGTGTTGTCACTTTTATTTTTTATAGCATATATTTATTTTTTAAATGGTTTTCGTTAACTGACCAAGTAAACATGCTTTCTTACACATGCCATCGTTTTAGAACAGGAGACTGGAAGATTTGGTAGAAAAAAAAACTTGGGGGAATCGATTTTTCATATTGATTTCAATTGAAGCAGAGACAGTCTCAGGCGGGAGACTCCTAAAATAAAGCCATTTTCGACTTCAAAAACCCCGAGTCTCCCTCCTGAGTCGGGCCTGTTGGCATGCGCGCTTACTGCACACAGCAGGCCTTTTCCATCGAGGCGCCCATGATCTGGAACAAAAGGCATCTCACACTTTCCCTCGTGGCAAAGGGGTACAATGTCTCTTCTCTTCTGAAAGGATGTGGCGGGCACTGATTTGGTTACTGTTGCCTGAGCCTCTGAGCTCTCATTTTCTGGACCTGATGTCCTTTGAGGACATCTGTGCTGGATACTTCTAGGTGACATTTGTCCGAATTGTTGCACGTTGTTTCAGGGCATATTCAAAACGGTGCTTCCTTGCTTACCCCAAACCCCAAACAACAGGCGCTTCTGCACCTTTGCTGCACTCAGTGGAGAAGAGTTCTTTCATTCTATCTACAGCTCATGCGTTGCTAGGAAGGCGGAATTTCATGGAAAGGGTGTTACAGAATCGTTGCATGATGTTGCAGCATAATGGCAACACTCACACACTGTACCTCTTTAGGCTGAAATTGCAACATTGTATCGGCACAGCAGAGCTGGAAGCTGGCATAAGGATGCAGTGTGACTGGGGCAATTTAATCTAGAATCTTCAAAATGTGGGCGAGCACAGATGCTGTGCAGACACCTCTTGTGCGCTGTGATCCTCTGCGCATGCAGACGAATGAGCTCTGATGGTACAGACATAAGTAATGGTCACCTTGCATTTACAGCCTGTTGAGGTGATGAATAGTGATGCCAGTGCTTAATTTGCAAAATAAATATATAAAATAGGTGCCATGGCTCTCGTCCAGAGGCCACTGCAGGGTGCGCCGCACCCTGCCCCTGCCAGCGCTGCCAATGGCAGTACCAACACAACTACTAACCATCACACTACTACAAGTGTGACAGTTCAGACTATTTCAGGCCCCAAAAGCTATAAGAATGGCTTGGGTGGCACGTAATAGTCATTTTTAATGTATGTTGAATTAATAATTAACTGTTGTTGTGATCGTCTCTAAATTAGCCTCACAGCGCCACCTTGCGGCAGACTGCCAAGCTCCTGTCCTGACAATTAAGTGCTGACTAGAACAAAGGGTCCCTAATTGAACAAAGGTGCATACCTCTGCCAATTAGAGACCCCCATTTATAATAGTCTGTCAATGCCAGTTGTCTACTTGCCCACTCTACTCATGTTGCCTGGGATGTGGCAAGCAAAGATTTCAGGGGCTACTTGACTTAAACCATTCTGTGTCGTGTACCTCACAAGACTCACCTTTGCTTGCGAGGTGATTCCGCAGAGACGACAAGAGCACCCGTCCCTGTACCCACCTGACCTTCGTGAATAGTAGTAACCAACGGAGATGAGATGGACGCAGGGAAGGGAGCCAGAAAGGACGTAGTGGCTGGGTGTGGATGTATCCTGGGGGCCCTATGGAAGACAGGAAGAACTATTCGATAAGGAGTCCTAACCCCTGTTCTACAGCACCCACGCCAACCCACACACAGAAAAGAAAGTCATTCCGGGGACTCACCGATGCTTCTTCGGATCAGGGCAACCAGAATCAGCGCTGCTCAGGGCGAAGAACTCCTGGACACTACTCCTTCCGAAATCAAAGTAAGGCGCTCCTGCGCCGGTGAGTTGAAAGAAAGGTCAAACCATGCGCAAAGATGTTCTTGCGCAATAAGGCGGCAAACTACGGGGGCAAGCTATAACAAAAGGCAATGTAGGTGCTAGAACACAGTTCCAAAATGAAGTGGGTACTTTGTCACAGTAGCGCTCCTGCGCTATGGACACTTCAGTACCCCCAGAAGCACACCCACGCTGAAGTGATGCAAAACCAAGAGTATCCCACCAACGCTCCTGCGTTGTAGGATTGAGGAAAAACCCCCAAGCGCTCCTGCGCTATGTAAACCAACTGTGCTCCCTAAGCGCTCCTGCGCTAAGTAAACTAAAGAGCTCCCTAAGCGCTCCTGCGCCGAATAAACTAAAACACCCCCCAAGCGCTCCTGCGCTAAACGAACAAACAGGTCTCCAATGATATATACAAGTATCCCATGAGCACTCCGGTGCTCTGGGATTCAGGCAGCCTCAGTGGCCGGGATTCTCGATACCCAGTGGGGCGCTCCAGCGCCGAGGGAAGGAATGCACAAGCACGCCTTCAACTTACTGGAACCAGGTTGCGGGGGTCGGAACTCCGCAGTCACGTCTTCGGGGGATTCAGTAGAATACGAAGCACGGAGCCGGCGGGAAACGCGCAGTGTAAGCGTTTCCCCCGGAAGTGTTCCTTCGACCTCTCGTGCGCCGCAACCACTAGACCGGGACTCACCCTTCCAACCGGAAGTGAGTCTCCCGGCGTTTCTGTGTGCGCGTTTGCGGGGCACCTGACAGTACACCCCCCCAAACAAAACCCCCACCCCAACCCCCAAGGACTCAAACAGGGGAGACAGGGCGTGGGCTCAACGGGTGACTAAGATGGAAAGCACGGACTAGAACAGGAGCATGGCGCACATGGGACAAAGGTTCCCAAGACCGTTCATCCGGGCCGTACCCTTTCCAGTCCACCAGGTAGTACAGCTTACCTCTGGTACGACGAGAGCCCAGAATGGCCCTGACCTCATACTCAACATGGTCCTCCACCACCACTGGAGAAGGGGGAGAGGGAACAGCGCTACCAGAAGGAACCGCCCTCAGCAGTGAGACATGGAAAACAGGGTGGATCTTCATGTGTGCAGGAAGCAAGAGTTTCATAGCTACGGGGTTGACCACCTTGTCGATGACAAAAGGACCCACAAAACGAGGCAACAGTTTCTTGGGGCCATGCACATTCAGGTGCCGAATGGAAAGCCATACCCTGTCACCCCGACGGTACTCGGGCTCCTTCTGTCTATGGGCGTCAGCATACGCCTTGTAGGTGTCCTTAGCTTTAGCCAATTCAAACCGTGCTTGTTGCCAGATGCGGCACAAGGACTCATGGTAGGCACGTACCGTGGGTAAGAGGCTGTCCCGGGGTACCTCCCAGGCAGTAGTGCGAGGGTGACGGCCGTGGAGGCAAAAGAAAGGAGACATACCGATGGCAGAATGCTTGCTGTTGTTGTACGCGTATTCCGCCATCCACAGCACCTCGGACCAGTCCTTCTCTACCGTAAGCAGTAAACAACGGAGGTACTGCTCCATGGTATGGTTCGTCCGTTCGGCCTGGCCGTCGGTCTGGGGGTGGTATGCGGATGACAGGCGGACGTCCATCTCGAGGATCCTGCAGACCTCCTTCCAGAAGCGGGACACGAACTGCGAGCCCCTGTCCGTGATAACCACTGACGGAATGCCATGGAGACGAACCACTTCTTGCACGAAGCTCACGGCCAACTCCGCAGCGGTGGGCACCTTTGCCAAGGGTATGAAATGCGCCAGTTTGGAAAGGTGACCCACTATGGTAAGGACAGTGGTGTGACCAGTCTTGGTGAGAGGGAGTTCCACCACGAAGTCCATAGAGATGGTGTGCCACGGACACGGTGGCACCGGGATGGCACGCAGTAGACCAACAGGGGGCGTTGACCTGTTTTTCCCCAACAGACAAATGGCACAGTTCATTACATGGGTTTTTGTGTCACTCGCCATTGTGGGCCACCAGAACTGTCGTTGCACTAGCTCAAGTGTCTTGTGATAACCAGGGTGGCCAGAGAGGACATGATCATGGCACATGCGGACTGCTTTTTGCTGACTGGGAATCCCTGGTAGGTACAACTGGTCCCCCCGAAACAACAACCCGTCCACACACGTTACTCCCTTGTGGCCCTCTGCCAGGATGTCCGGATCCGCTTGCTCCATGTCGTCCTTCACCTGTGTCATGAAGTCCGAGGAAGCCACTACGCCCTGGAAGTGCTGGTCCGAAATTATGGGAACCGGCTCGGTGTTGTCGGCCTCCTCCTCGGTTTCGTCCAACCGTGAAAGGGCGTCTGCTTTGGCGATGTCTTTCCCAGGACGGAAGGTGATTACAAAGTCGTATTCATTGAAGAATAAGGTCCATCGGAGCTGGCGGGCGGTGAGGGCACGTGCTGATCGTAAAAACTGGAGGTTCCTGTGGTCGGTGTAGATGGTTACCGTGTGTTTTGCGTCTTTCAGGAAGTGGCGCCATTCCTCAAACGCGGTCTTGATTGCTAAAAGCTCCCTGTCGGACACCGTGTAGTTGCGTTCTGCTGGTAGGAGCTTTTTGGAGTAAAAGGCCACTGGATGCAGCTGTCCGGTATCGGTGTTTCGTTGGGACAATACGCCCCCTATGGCGTCCTTAGAGGCGTCTGCCTCTACTATGAAAGGCTGCTTGGTGTCCGGGTGTCCCAGAACTGGGGCTGTGGTGAAACGCCTTTTCAGTTCTTGAAAGGCGCCTTCTGCCGTCTGATCCCAACTGAAACGTACCCCTTTGCGTAGCAAGCGTGTAATGGGAGCTACCATCCCAGAGAACCCTGTGATGAATCTACGGTAGTAGTTGGCGAATCCTAAGAACCGTTGGACCCCTTTTACCGACTCCGGAGGAGGCCATGACAATATGGCGTCCACTTTCTTATTGTCCATGTGGATGCCTGCCGGAGTGATGATGTGCCCCAGGAACTCCACCGTAGTGACGTGGAACATGCTCTTCTCCATCTTCACATATAACCGGTGTTGTTCCAACCGTCGGAGGACGGAACGCACATGTTGCACGTGTTCTGCTTTAGACTGGGAGTAAATCAGTATGTCGTCGATATAGACGATGCAGAACACGTCTATGTAGTCCCGTAACACTTCATCGATGAAGAACTGGAACGCTGCAGGGGCATTACAGAGTCCGAAAGGCATGACCTGATATTCGAATAGACCAAACTTCGTCCGGAAGGCAGTCTTCCATTCGTCACCCTTTCGGACTCTGACCAGATGGTAAGCACCCCGTAGGTCCAGCTTGGTATACACAGAGGCGTCTTTGACCTGCTCCAGGAGGTTGGATATCAACGGTAGCGGGTAACGGTTTTTTACTGTGATGGCGTTTATCGCCCGAAAGTCTATGCAGGTCCTTAGATCACCCTCCTTTTTCGATACGAAGAAGAGAGAAGAGGACACCGGAGACCTGGAATGACGAATGAATCCGTTGTCCAAAAACTCGTCCAAATATGATCGTAGGTGGATGTTCTCTTTTTCCGTGAGGGAATAGATCCTGCTGCATGGCAACTTAGAGCCAGGGATCAAATCTATGCGGCAATCAAACGGCCGATGTGGTGGCAGGGTGTTGGCTCCTTTTTTGTCGAATACCTCTGCCAGGTCTTGATATTCCTCCGGTATGGCTGCTTGGGAAACCATCCCCATACCTTGTAGCGGCAGCGTTCTAGCTTGTATGGAGCGAGCTCCCATAAGGTCGTCCTTCGCATAACAGCTTCCACAGCAATGCTCCGAATCCAGATGTATGATTCTGGACACCCAATCAATGCGTGGATTGTGCTTCACCAACCACGGTAAGCCAAGAATGACCTTGAATTGAGGGGCGTCTATGACGTCAAAACAGATGGCCTCTGTATGGTGGTTCTCGAAGACCATAGACATGTTCTCGGTTTGCTGCCGGATTGGGCCGGACGTCAGGTCTGTGCCATCCACAGCTTTAACGGTTTCGGGTTGTGCTTTCGACACGGTGTTGATGCCCAACGTACGTGAATAAACGGTGTCGATAAAGCAACCAGTTGCACCGGAATCCACCATAGCGGTCACCAACCAGGATTCGTCTGCCTGGTTTCGTAAGGTTACTTCTACCCCTATGTGGTGGCTGCCATCAAACACCGCAGGGATCGCTGAGAAAAAAGATGAAGAACCCAGAGGACGGATCCCCATGTCTACTGGGTTGTCTCGTTTCCCGACTTGTCACCCTTGGTGATGGGCAACACGAACGGCCTTCTACCACGTGGTTTCGTTGGTTTCACCGGACATTCCCTGACAAAGTGGCCACTTTTTCCGCAGTATAAGCATTGGTTCTGCCTCCTTCTTTTCTCTCTTTCTTGGCTAGTCAGTGGTCCTTTGATGCCCCCTATCTGCATGGGTTCCGGGGCCTCACTCGGGGGGTTGGATTCATCTTTGGCTTTTTCAACACCCTTGTCCCCCATGGATAAGAAACGGTTGTCACTACCTTTTCCTTTCTCTGTTCTCCTTTCCAGTAGTCGAAAGTTCATCTTCACCACCATGTTGATGAACGGGCCTATTTCCTCAGGGGGATCGGGATACTGCGATATGAGGTCCTTGAGATCATCGCGTAATCCCCGATAAAATACGGACACCTTCTTATCCTCTGGCCAATGGGATTCGATAACCAACCGGTTGAACGTGGTGATGTAATGAAGGAGATCCTGGTTACCTTGTTTGTGATTGAGCAACTCGTTATCCGCAGCTTGCACAAAGGTGTGCCGGGCGAACATACGTCGCATGGCTTCTTGGAATGTCGGTAGGTGGTGTAGCATGGGTTCATCGTTATCCACTAAGGCAATGGACCATTGGGCGGCGTCTCCGCCCATATAGGACAGGATGAAGGCTACCTTGGATGAGTCGTCAGGAAAAGCCGTGGTTCTGGCCATGAAATGCAGATGACATTGATGGATGAAGATGCCGTACTTGGTGCTGTCCCCGTAGAAGCGTTCGGGTGGTGCCAGCTGTACAGGATGTGGCGTGATCACTTGTATGGCGGGGTTCGGAGAGGTGGTGGTAGAGGACCCCCCAAAGGTAAACGTAGGCTGCCTCAACAGACCTTCTTGTAACACTCTGGGACTAGGGGTGGTTCCCCACGGACTGGTAACCCCCGATGCCATTTGGCCCTGTAGGGCCGTGATATCATGGCGTAAGGTGAGGTTCTCGGTTTGCATAGCGGCTAACATGGCCGCTATGTCGCTTAATGTAACCTCTGGGTCGCCCATGTCGTCTGGGTGGAATAGAAATCGTGGGCTTCGTATTCTGTCGTGTACCTCACAAGACTCACCTTTGCTTGCGAGGTGATTCCGCAGAGACGACAAGAGCACCCGTCCCTGTACCCACCTGACCTTCGTGAATAGTAGTAACCAACGGAGATGAGATGGACGCAGGGAAGGGAGCCAGAAAGGACGTAGTGGCTGGGTGTGGATGTATCCTGGGGGCCCTATGGAAGACAGGAAGAACTATTCGATAAGGAGTCCTAACCCCTGTTCTACAGCACCCACGCCAACCCACACACAGAAAAGAAAGTCATTCCGGGGACTCACCGATGCTTCTTCGGATCAGGGCAACCAGAATCAGCGCTGCTCAGGGCGAAGAACTCCTGGACACTACTCCTTCCGAAATCAAAGTAAGGCGCTCCTGCGCCGGTGAGTTGAAAGAAAGGTCAAACCATGCGCAAAGATGTTCTTGCGCAATAAGGCGGCAAACTACGGGGGCAAGCTATAACAAAAGGCAATGTAGGTGCTAGAACACAGTTCCAAAATGAAGTGGGTACTTTGTCACAGTAGCGCTCCTGCGCTATGGACACTTCAGTACCCCCAGAAGCACACCCACGCTGAAGTGATGCAAAACCAAGAGTATCCCACCAACGCTCCTGCGTTGTAGGATTGAGGAAAAACCCCCAAGCGCTCCTGCGCTATGTAAACCAACTGTGCTCCCTAAGCGCTCCTGCGCTAAGTAAACTAAAGAGCTCCCTAAGCGCTCCTGCGCCGAATAAACTAAAACACCCCCCAAGCGCTCCTGCGCTAAACGAACAAACAGGTCTCCAATGATATATACAAGTATCCCATGAGCACTCCGGTGCTCTGGGATTCAGGCAGCCTCAGTGGCCGGGATTCTCGATACCCAGTGGGGCGCTCCAGCGCCGAGGGAAGGAATGCACAAGCACGCCTTCAACTTACTGGAACCAGGTTGCGGGGGTCGGAACTCCGCAGTCACGTCTTCGGGGGATTCAGTAGAATACGAAGCACGGAGCCGGCGGGAAACGCGCAGTGTAAGCGTTTCCCCCGGAAGTGTTCCTTCGACCTCTCGTGCGCCGCAACCACTAGACCGGGACTCACCCTTCCAACCGGAAGTGAGTCTCCCGGCGTTTCTGTGTGCGCGTTTGCGGGGCACCTGACATTCTGGGTGGACAGGATGCGGTCAAATACTTAATTCCACCTGGCCTGGATATTACGAAATGTGTAGGGCAAGCAGTCAGCAATAGAGTGGTGCTTTGTCGTCACACGCAAATGTGATCTGCATGCTTTTCTAGAGATGTGTAGGCATCCTTCATGGATCTGCCTTTAAATTAATCCATTATTTTTGGTGAAAAACCTTATTCCACCCTGGACATTTTCAAGTAAAG
Organism: Triturus cristatus; assembly: GCF_964204655.1. NCBI lineage: Eukaryota > Metazoa > Chordata > Amphibia > Caudata > Salamandridae > Triturus > Triturus cristatus. The sequence continues at coordinate 165,463,957 of NC_140595.1, read as the reverse complement.
CCAGGCAACAGCACTCTCTTTAGGGCTTTCAGCACCTACATTCATCAGTTTTGGTCATTCTGGGACTACTCTCTGGGTTGGGATACAGTCTGCTCCAGGTCCCCCACCCCTGCTCCAGTCCCCGCAGCTCTATTGTGGCCGGGGACTTGGGGGAGTTGGTCATGTGCAGGTCACCAGTGGCACTGGTTTTCCAAGTCCCCCTCCCCTGTGCATCATCAACCTTCAAGCCTCTTTGGTTAGCCATTAGAGGCACACAACCACCTTGTGGCAAGCAAGATTTCCCAGTCCATTACATTTGACAGACGGGTACTCCAGTTTGCCCAGAAGAGCTTTATTCTCCCATTTCTTTGGTGTCCACCACAGCTTCTGCCCGTCTTAGTGATGGTCTCAGAGAAACACCTCTCCATTTAATTGATAGAGGAGTGAGCTCTGCTGTCCCAAGATTAACCCCAGGTGGAGACTTCCACTCCGCCAGCAGAGTGTATGGAGATTTGCCTTCTCCTCGTTCCGTGGAGAACGCAGAGAAGGCAGATCTCCTCACATTCCTCAGCAGAGCGGAGTTGGCCAGCCCCCGCCTCCGCCCCCCATTAAGAAGTAAGTTTACAGGAATTAAAAATAAATTTAAAATCACTCACCTCTTTACTGCAGCGTCCCCGGGCTGCCCTCCTCCTCTTCCTCGCCATACCGGTAATGCTTGACAAAACTATGCATGCGCGCGCCTGCGCATTTCTTGCGAGAAATGCGCATGCACCTGCGCATGTGCAGTTTTTATAAGCATTACTGGTACGGCAAGGAAGAGGAGGAGGGCAGACCAGGGAGGCTGCAGTGAAGAGGTAAGTGGTTTTAAGTTTATTTTTAATTCCTTTAAACTTACTTCTTAATAGGGGGATGGAGGCGGGCGGCGTAGCGGAGCTCCACGGAGTTTGTTTGCAACTCTGTGGACCTCCGCGTAGCCCTGCTACACCCTCTATGCCCAGGGTTACCCAAGATGCGATTGACAGGGTGCCAACCTAAAAAGTAAGGATAGTTGTTACTCCAACATTTTCCTTGTGCCAAAGAAAGATGGAGCCTTGATCCTAAATTGGATCTTTGCCATCTGAATGCCGTCCTGCGGATGGGCCAATTCAAAATGCTCACACTGGACCAAGTTCTGTCTACCCTAGATCTGGGCAGCTAAATAGTAGCCCTGGGCTGACATGATGTCTACTTTCATGTGACCTGTAGTACAAGGTGACCAGGAGCATTTTCGGCTTGCTCTGCTCTCCTTCGGCCTTACTAGTGACCCTGGGTGCTCACGAAAGCGAATGTAGTGATCACTGATTATCTTCAGAGATTGGGGATACCAATTTTCTTCTTACTAGACAACTAGCTGGTGATAGTGAGCTTACCTCAGTCAGCCGTAAACCACCCCCGACTGCAATCCTGTTGACATCGTTGAGATTTTCGAACAATGAGCGGAAGTCACACTGTACTCCTGCACAGAAGCTTCCTTTTAAAGAAGTTATTCTGTACTCAGTGTAGTTCAATCAATCAATCAATCAATCACAAGATTTGTAAAGCACACTACTTACCTGCGAGGGTCTCAAGGTGCTGAGGGAGAGGAGGGGGGGGGGGGGGGGTTGCCGCTACTGGTCGAATAGCCATGTCTTGAGTCGTCTCCTGAAGGTCAGCAGGTCTTGGGTCTGTCGTAGGTTGAGAGGAAGGGTGTTCCAGATCTTGGCGGCGCTGTGGGAGAAGGATCTGCCTCTGGTGGTGGTTCTCCGGATTCGCGGAGCGGTGGCCAGGGAGAGGTCGGCGGAGCGGAGGTAACGGTTGGGAACGTAGAAGGAAAGTCGACTGTTGAGGTAGGCTGGGCTAGTCTTGTGGAGTCCCTTGTGTGCGTGGATCAGGAGTTTGAAGGAGATTCCCTCTGTTGCAACACGTCTAGGACATTCAAGCTGTGATCCTGATGTTTCAGCCTCAGTCCTGGATGCCATGTTAGAGCAGCTCAAGCTTATCCACTTTGCCAGGTGCAAATGCGGGCTGTACAGTGGAATCTGAAATCTCCGTCAGTTCAGCACCAAGGAAACCTCGACAGTGGGATCTGAAGTCTCGTGGGTCCAGCACCAAGCGTACCTGACAGATAGCATCCAGGTTTCTGAGTTGACCACAAAAGGTCTTCAGTGGTGGCTATACGACCACAGTCTGACCAGTGGCAGACCCCTTTCCCTTTTCCACCAAGATCTGACTGTAGTGAGGGATGTGTCACTGCTCGCTTGGGGAGGCCACTTGGGAGAGATGGAACTCAGAGGACTCTGGTCTCTTGCGCAATTAGAGCTCCACATAAGGCGCTGAATCATGCCTTTCATCAGGGCTAGGCTGGTGCAGGTTCTCATGGACAACAACACCGCCGCCATTTGGTACTGCAATAAGAAGGACAGAGTGGGGTCCTCGGTCCTGTGCTGAGAGGCTCTGCATGTCTGGAGTTGTCTGGAGCATTTCCTGGATCATGAACCTGCTGGCAGGTTGACCAGTAGATCTGTGGCTGCCTGGTGGATCACGAATGGTGGTTACACTCTGTGGTGGAAAAGGACATTTGACAGTGAAAGAGAACTCTGGCTGGATTTTTTCACCACTGTTGAAAACGCAGTGTCAAAAATTCTGCTGCACAATGGAGCTACCCAAGAAATGGATATGCATGCAGGCTAAAATGGAGCACGGACTCCCGTACACCGGTCTGCCACTGCCTTTCTTGCCTCGAGTTCTGAAGAAGCTCAGAAACAACCTATTCCAAGTCATCCTAGTTGCGCCGTATTGCACAATACTTCTGACCATGAGTATCTGTTCTCTGATTGGGATACACTTTGGGAGGCTCTTCTGTCGGCAGCAGCAGGGAATTCTGCACCCAAACCTGAACAATCTACACTTCCATGTGCAGAAATTGAACAGCAGATGTTTCCTGCATTCGATCTGCCAGCTAAGGTTGTGAATGTCATCCTTGCTGCCAGGCATCCGCTTATGAAATGTCTCTGCAAAAAAGTACTTTTTCAAGCCAAATTGTTGGATGTTTTATTGTTTGTTTTTCTTTGGCCCAGCATAATTCTTGCACATAACTCATAGATTAGTTGGCCCTTTCCGACTTTTTGTGTTTTCTTGACCAACCGCCATTATTTAGGTCAGGTCTTGTGATGCGTTTTATTCCCAGACAGTTTGCAAAGCCAAACTGCATCGGACTGTGAACCCAATAAGCTCTGCCAAATGTCCTCGTAGAGTGCATAGTGAGTGCATCGAATGAGCCTGACCACTACAAGAAAGGTTTGGGGGGCTTCTCCCCCCAAGAAAATTTGGACAAAAATTGAGCATTCTAAAACACATTTTTCATTATCTAATCAATTGTATTCGCTTTTAAAGCAGTGTAAATAATTACCTTACAGTGCACCAGGATACAACAATCTTTGTTGGATGCTCTTCACTGATTCCCTCACTATCACCCTCCAACAGTGCCTCTCATCTCTCCATAGCCCCTCTCTCACATTTATTTCATTTGTTTTATAGTGCCTCCAAAACCGGTGTAGGGTGTTGGAGCACTTTACATCACACACAAATACAGAGACAATGAGTAATATGTGTGTAAATCAGTGTATAGGAAATGTTACAAAGACAAAGGTACATACAAGGTGTAGGATTCACATGTCACCCCTGCTGGTAGGCATGAAAGAGCTCATGTTAGAATGTTGAGATGAAGAGACTAGAGGAGACCGGGTGAATGGAATAAAGAAGCAAGTTCTTACCTGCATGGCTTCTTCTTCTTTCGTTATTGAAGATTTTAACACATTTTTTAACCGTCCTTGGCGTAGAAAAGCACAAACCCTGGATACAGAACAGAACACAGTAGCTAGGGTTGGCTTTACTAATAAGAATGTATTTCTATTCAAACAAACCCTTTTAGGAACATTAGGCTAATGAAAGACGTAAAAATTTACATATAACTGTCCAACCTGTACCATATAGTTTGCATGTAGCTTTTTGATTACACTTCATAGCTCACTGTGATAGACTGTGATTATAATTTATGAAATGAACAGTAGCAAAAAGGTCCCTGTCACAAAAGCAGTAACGACACTCAGCTATGCACATACAATACTGTTCTGTGATCTGCATGGTACACGTCCTTTGCAGCAGACATATTAACCCTCTGTGCTACCTTAGATGAGTCAAAACTGCCACTGGACAAAACTCCTATCTCCCTCCAGCAGGTACATTAATCACCTGTGTTATCTTGACACTTTTCTTGTTTCCTGAAAACTGCTGGATATACAATGAACTCTGCAATAGGTGCTTTGAAAAATACTGCACTGCTACAAAAAGGGGCCCCCAGTAAAAAAACTGGCACCCTCACCCTTCCAGCCTCCCAGGGAAACCCCTGATGCCTGGTTCATCCAGTCCAGCCTTGATACCACAGTGGGATCTCTATTTGGTCCTGATGCTCCTCATATGCACCATCTTCAAGCTAATGCATAGCTACTCTGTGCCTCGTCTGACTCTCAAAACTATCCAACTCCCTGCGGTCGCTTCAGCTTATCTTGTGAATGAGCTAAAAGCTCTCCTGGTGTAGCCAACGTGCCAACTGTTTTGCGGACAAACTAGTTTTGAAAACCAAGTTTGTGACTCCATTTTACTCCCATCTTTAATCCTCTTGACCACTTCAAAGAGGTGGAGAGACTTCATCGACTGGACCACAAAAGAGCCTTAAGCTTTTACATTGATCTTTTTCTATTATTTATTTATGTATTGATATTTTACCCAGTGACAGTCGCCACAGGGTAGTTATAGTTAGGTCAACATTTCCATAAAACATTTTTTTTGTGTGTTGCTAATAACTTTGGTGCTATTTGACGAATCTCCCAAAAAGTCCTCTTGTTTTTGCCTAGTTTGTGGATGGAAAGTTTTGGGGTAATCTGTCAAGTGAAGCCGAGAAAAAAAGGGAGGTCCCAAAATGCAAAATCCCCATGCATTTTACATATACTTCTTTAGCTAGTGCTACCGCAAAAACAGCTGAAAAGAATTAGACCGAATTTCACAGGAAGCTAGGTCTTGTTTCGCAGATTATGCTTTTTGCAATTTGGTGCATATCTGTTCATTAGTTTTTAAGATATTAAGGTGTAAAAATATTTGTATATCTGGATAGTTGAGATTGAGGGATGCTAGCTAGAGTCCATCAAACCCAATTCTAAAAAATGGAGCATTCCGACTGCCCCTGGGAGATTTTTTCTGCATGGGCCAATCCACTCCTATGGGAGCAGGCGCTCCGATTGGGTGCTAGCTGCATGAGAAAAAAGTTGATGGAAGCCATTACAGGACTCAGGAACTTAGTCTCCTGTCTTTGAGAAAAAATATATAAAAGGGGGTAGGCCTTGTTAAGCCCTGTGGGATGGGACAAGAGGGACAACCCTCTCCCCTTACCCTGGGAAACCCACCCCGGGACACAGTAGTTTCCCTGCCTGCACTGCTGTGAGTGGGGAAACACAGGTTTTTTCCTGCTTGTGGGGGCAAGCATGTAAGTCTGCTCCCAGCAGGCAGGAGATTTAAAGGTGCTCCCACCAGCTGTGGGCAGGTGTGTGCTCCGTTTCAATGCTTGCACCGCAGCCATCAGGAAAATTAAATCATATTGCTCCCTCCGTGAGGGAGCAAGCAGAATACAGCTGCTCTGTCTGGTAGGGAACAATGCCCGCTCCCTCTGAGAGGCGGGCCACATGCTAACCTCCACTTAATTATGTAATTTAGCTCCAGGGGATAGGTTCCTCAGAGCCTAACAAGTCTTGGGGAGGGGTTTCCCAGGGCCCATGAAGGGTCAGGTATGGGGGAAGTGCTGCACCTCTCCCCCCTTTTGATTATATATGGCATAGAATCCGCAGGTCCTAATAATGCTCGGAAAGGGGTGTTGCACATTCCCCTCCCCTTTTTATTGGAATTTGGTGATGAGGTCCCTGAGGGTTCACTGACACAAATTATTGTGTCTAAAACATTGATCACAAAAATGTTGTTTTCTTTACAGATTATGGTACCATTATCTTTATAGAAAACATTATTTCCAGTCGGGGTGTGTGCCCTGATTCATACATGAGCTCATTCATTCACCATTCCAGCTTGTGAAGATAGGGGGCAAGGGAACTGCATGGGGATGCAGGCAATACCTGTGACTGGGAATCTGGATTCTTTAAACAATCCACTAGTGCCTCCCAGGCTCCGACTGTGTCCAGCGCGCCTGTGCCCCTCCAAGCATCTCACAACAGGACCTCTCCTTCATAGCTAGCCCATCTCTCCAGTTTCTTTCTCCAGAAAGTCGTTCGAGGGCCCCCGGGTGAATTCCAGTTTCTGTCGATTTCCCTCTTTGCCACTACAAATGCTAGATCTTGGAATCTACTTGTGATCTTAGTTTTGGATGTGTGGGGGAACCAGCCTAACAGACTGTGGATCGGCGAAAAGGCACCTTTTCCAATACCTCCGCAGTGGTTTTCGAAACCTCCACCCAGAAATGCTGCAGATTCGGCCATTGCCATAGCATGTGCAGGAAATCCGCTCCTATCTCTCCACATCTTGGGCATGCTGCGTAGTTTACATTAAAATACCTATTGATGTGGTCAGGGGTGAGATAGGCCATGTTGAGAACATAGAAATTAATCAATTATGCATTCTAGTATTTTAGCCTAGTCGACTTCGAGAATGGGAATCCCCAGGTCACTCTCCCATTTGTTGCTCAGTGTGTCGAGCGGTTGGAGTTTATCTTCCCGTTTTGCTCTATAAAGGACTGTTACTGCCCTCTAGGTACCCAAAGATGCCACAATGCAATTGCAGGACCAATGGGGTTGTGGTTCTGTCAGACCTATGTTCCAGTGTTTTTTTAAATGCCGTTGTTACTGCTTTGTGAAGGAGGAAGTGGCCTTGCAGCAGGTCAAATCTAGTCGGTGCAACAGTAGGGAAAGCATTCGACTCAGGAGCGGTTAAATTAACAAGTCCCACTACAGTCGAGGCAACAGTAGGGAAATCGTTGGACTCAGGGGGGTAAAATGTACTGTTCTCACTCCAGTCAGTGCAACAGTAGGGAAAACTTTGGACTCAGGAGGAGTAAAATTTACTATTCGCACTACAATCTGTGCAACAGTAGGGAATTTGTGTATGTTTTATCTCATGAAAATATATTTATTAAATAATTCACATAATTATAAATAAACTACACATTTTAATTAAAATGATTTACTTATTAAAATGTCATATTTACTTAATTAACTTCCCCCCCTATACCCACACAAACCCAACAAACCCCACCTAAAATATAATTATGCATTTTTCTTAATTAATTATCAATTAAATAATTAAATAATTAATAAATGATTACTTAATTAACTTCTCACCCTATTGCCCTATACACCAAACAACCTGCACCAAAAATAAAACGTACACCATTTAATAATTGCACAATTTACTTAAGTATTAATCAATTAACTAATTGAAAAATCATAATAATTAATTACTTATTACGTAATTAACCTTCTACCCTATACCCCTACAAACTGGACAACCCGCAACGAAAACATAACTTAAAAAAATTATATTTATTCAATTTACATAATTAATGATCAATTAAATAATTCAGAATTAATTAAGAATAAAACAATTATTATTTAATTAAGTAGCCACCCTATACCACTACAAACTCAACAACCCACACCTTAAACATAACTTTAAAAAAACACTCAATTTACATAATTAATTAGCAATTACATCATTAATATATTTTTTTTTAAAGTATTAATTTATTATACTTAATTTACTTTTCACCCTGTACCTACCTATAACATCACGTATTGGTAATTTCTGGAGAAAGATGATAGATCTGCTTTACATATAGAGTGGGTGTTGTGTGCAAACGCAGGGGAGGGGTTTGCTTGCCTGTAGAAGTTGCCCGCTGGGGCCCTTTGTGCCTGGCCTGTGGCCAACTCCCCCATCCCCTGCCATGCATTGCCAAAGGCGTGGGGTTAGCTACCTGTGAGGAGTTGGCCACAGGTAGTGGCCACAAGCCAGGCCCTGCAGCCAGTGCCATGCATGGCAGTGGTTTGGCTTTACATATGGTAATGAAATATTACGTTACGTTAAATAAAAACTTGAAGTTCATTAAAACAAACAAAGGTTAAAGTAACGTTATAGTTAGGTGAAATGTTCAGTAACAACATTATATTTTAAACTATATTAGCCACAGATATTCACCAGTTGTAGTTATCTCAAGTAGCTATTACTCGTGCCCTAAGTTAACTGTAACTCATGCCCACTCCATGCACTGCCAATTACCCCAAATATTACATCACTCATGACTTCTTCCATGACATCATTGATAATATCACTGCAATATTTGCAATGAAATTATTGATCAGAAAACAGTGCATAGTCAGGGTGTGAGTTATAGTTACTTACAATAAGTAAAACTGGTGAATTTCTGTGCTTTATTTTAGTTGAAAACATTACGTTGTTACTGAACATTTCACCTAACTATAAAGTAACTTTAAACTTTGTTTTTTTCAGTGAATATAAACACCCATCTTACTTTGAGGCTATCAGCCAGCCCTCTTAATCCATTCTTCTGTTGTTGTGTCACTCCCATTTTTCTTACTCCCACTACAGAATAGGGCAGTGCATCGTCCCACTTGAGCTATGAGCCATCTTTAGTGTGCATGACTGTATTCAGCTCTTTAACAAGAAGCACATCGCCGCACAAAGTAGTTCCCTTTAGAGCCAGGGTTTACTATGGCAAGATGTGCTTTTTGATACAAAAGTATATTTTTGCTTTTAGCTAATTTCTTTTTGCTATTGGTGAGGCACCAGCAGCTGACCAACAATATATTTTTTCAAAAACATGACAAAACAAGCATCAGCGAAGCCAAAAGACTGGCACACAAACCTTACTTTTGATTTTGCCAGAGCCTTTTCTGTTAATGCTTTGTGTAAATTTATAGAAGTAGCGTTTGTTGAATTTTTTGCAGTTTCTGTTCCAACCTGAGAAATACTTATTTGCAGTTAGATAGATATTCTTTATTCAATCAAATAGAGATCGTTCACAAAATGTATAAACTCCAATCTTACTTGATAAAATACAATATAGGTGAATTATAGTCATATACAAAACATAAAAATTTAAAATAAAAAGAGAATAGAATTGTTGGGCGAGTTAACATTAAAAGAGAAAAAGAAACATTAGCAAAAAAGTCATAGTGTTATTAACATACTGTGCCAAGGCCTGTGTTGTCCTCTGCTTTACTTGTAGTTAACAACTTAGACCTAATGCTCCAAGTATATAACAGGTACCATGATACAGCAAACACTAACCATTTTATAGAACCTGATCTAAGAACTTGCAGAGCATCTGCTGGTCGCCTAAATGATAAAATCCAGCTTGGGGGTATAAGTCACTTTTTCCTAATCTGTGCATAACTGAGACAAAAAACAAATAATGGTCTAATGATTTAGGACAAAGGACATATTTGCAGTTATTTTGAATTTAAGTAATCTTTTGGGTAGTGGTTGATTTTTGCCCATTTTAAATGTGTGATCTAGGACAAGCCGCCTATTCAGTTAAAATGCATGGGTTCAGGTGGTTTTACATTGCCATAATAAAAGGTGAATTGCATTCTGGATATTCTGTCATTCCTATATTTAGATTCCAATTGTCTCTTACTAGATATGCACAATCCTAATCTTTTTTGTATCTTGTTGCAGAGCTGTTTATAACTGAGATGTCTTACTCAAGGTTCCTTGGAATGCTTGATCTCATCTTCTACCAGCCTATGAAGAACGAGAACCTTCTGTCTCAGGACGAGTTGATGCTCTTTTTCCCTAATTTCCCCGTGTTGATTGAAATACACAGTAAGAGGCTGCAGGGGGATTGATACATATTACTATCATTATTTATTGACAACCTTTAATATCTATACTTGGCATAATTCAGTTCATAGTGTACAGTGATTGCGGGGCAAAGTTGGGTTTTGACTTGTTTACAATACAGTTGCAAATGATTGGCACCTGCCTATTGTACTGTTGGGGCAGCTGAACACATTGTTCACCTTGATCCTGAATATTACACCTCTTGGATTACACAGCAAAGGGTAGTAATGTCAGCAGTGAGTCGAGTGTGTTGTTACTGTATAAGCTGAATGGAGATTACACAATATTACATTTTGTAAAAATAAGCTTTTGGTTAAATCAGAAGTTATCTGGGTTGCAAAGAAAAGGTGACGATAAATTCAGACCAGGCTTATGGTTTTGTGGATGGTTGATAATTCCAGGCAGAGAATTTGGTGATTTCTGATGGAAACTTTCAACTGCACTTTCCCTTTAGAATAATCCTAGGCACTAATCATCAAACAACAGTTTCTTCCGCTCACCCGCGGGAGGCACACTTCATCAGTTGTACTGACCCCAAAATTCAATGACCATAGCATGCCATGGAAAATGCCCCTTCTTCAAAACATCAGGTTTCAAACCATGCCAAACTGCAGAAAGTATATGTAGATTTTGATTAGCATAAATTGGCTTGTGGTGTTTCAGAGCTGGTAATGATTGTGAGTCAAGTGACAGCGCTCCCTGAACTATCTGACTGTGATCAGGGAGGAAGACATGAAACGCTACAGTACAGAATACAGGAGGTGGTCACACTTGAAGCAATGTTCCCAATCTTGATAGTAGTCTCAGAAATGTTCCAGCACCAAATCGCTAGGCCACTCCGAAGCCAAATATTTACCCCAAACCATGTCCTTTGGTAATCCGAGGTCTTGTTACAAATGCAAGAAGGCCAACTGGGATACCGCTTCCTCTTTCTTCTCGAGCTCAGATGAGAAACTGCATAGTTGACACTCCACAGGCACGACTTGCTGACATCTTCTGCCTCCAAGCACGTCCTGAGGCTGGCCCAACGTACCCAGAGTTTTCCAGGCCGTCGTTGACCAAGCAACAGATAGAGGCCTTTAAAACGCCATTCAGTAAATCTTCAAATCGATTCCAGCTCCCTTTGGAATTCCTTCAGACCTAATGTTGCTGCAAAGGGCCTCTAGTCATACTTCTGCCGCCAGGTCTTGCCCCGGAGCCAGTTGACCCTTCTGGACCAACTTCAGGTTCCCTGTTGGTGCTGACCTATGGCTCCTCTCTGACTCCTGAGGCCATGCCAGTCTCACCTGCACCAGCGCCAATTCAAATCTCCAGAGACTCCTATGATGGATCTGGAGATGATGTGGCCTGGGCCAGACCTATATCATGTTACAAATTCACCAAACTACAGCCCCCAACTTTGGAACGCAATCCCCTGTCTCTCTTGGTGCCAGGACCATAGGAGGGTGAAGGCCCTGTTCAGTCACAGTTTAAGGACTTCAGTGCACATCACATGGCAGCGATGATGAAGAGGAGAGGGCAACCTGCTGTTTCTCGCTATACTGATGCTGGATTGTACACGGACATACAAACTGCAGGGAGATTGGACAATTCAATTGAGAATGTGTTAGAATCTACAGAGAATCTCCCAGAGAAATCAGTACCTCCTTCACGGTTTTTGTCCGGAGAAGAGTTGTAGTTTTGGAGTTACAGTTGCCTACAGTAAAAAAGAAGGCTAATTTGTTGACAAACATTTTATAGCCCCCAGATGTACGGGTCTGTCACTCATGTAGCAGCAAGTGAAGGCCTTTAGCAAGTCCATGCTGTGCATTTTCAGCATTTTACTGGTTCTCTCTGGTGTGCCTTCGGACCCCAAGGACCTGCTCCTGCCTCGAGTCTGATTTTTTCTGAGACAGGTTCACCCACAGCACCATTAATACCCCTGTAACCACATTAAATTTAGCAAGAGCTCAGGTTTCGAATTCGGTTCCGGCACCACCAACCTCTCCGGTTTACTTTGCATCAATGCCAGTGGCTAATGCCGGAGTAGGTTTTGTAGCCTAGTGTGCTTTCTGATTCACAGCAGAATCCACCACAACCTTCACTGAGGTTGCATCCATCTTCGACTAGAGCACAGCCAATGGGCAACCAATCAGGGATGGTGTAGGATAAATGGTCTAATACGTGGACTTGTTTTGTGTCTTATTGATAGAATATGGGTTGGGAGTGAGATGGGAAAGAAAGCGCAGGTATTTGCTTTTTTGTATGCCTATTTTCCTTCTGCTTTCTTTCTGTATTTCAACCTCCCAGGCCATATTCACAATTTCAAATTCAAAATTAATAAAACATCTTTAAAAAAAACAAAAAAAAAAGTTCTGATTCTGATACTTTTTCCTTACCACAAGAATAGGGCTCAAACTTTACACAATCTTCACAGCACTGGTTCAAACAGTGAGTTTTTTGAATAAGGGAATTATTTTGTTATCCAATATGAAAAGGAAATTGGTATGAACAATTACAAGATGCCAGTGGCCTCAATACTTTCCAAGATACTGGTCTCGTTTCTCATCCCAGTTTTGCTACTGAAGAAAGCACCTCATTCACTGTTATGCGTAGGGCAGCAGAAGTATAAGACCCACAACTCCCTACCATGGATGTGAAGACTGATGTTCTGATGGAGGTTCTCAACCCTGGTCAAATGCCTACAGAACCTCTATTACCATTTAATGAGGGCCTCATGGATATCTGCTTAGGGACTAGGGCTAAATCATGTTCAGGACCATCAGTTCTGCACCAATGACCAGCACCAGGAGACCCTGACTTTCTCACACAATATCCTACATCAAACTTCCTGCCTACCCTACTCCTAATTGAAAGCTATACCTTATTAAATGTAATATGTTAACCCAATGTTATCTAATGGGAGAGGCAGGCCTTGCAGCAGGGAAAAACGAATGTAAGAATTTTTCACTACCAGGACATGGAAAACTTAAAAAGTGCATGTCCAACTTATTAAATACACTGCACCTTGCCCTAAGGGCTATTAGAGCATCCCCTAGGGATGGACTTTTTTAAAAAGGAAGGTTTAGGCCTGGCAAAAGATTTCTTTTGCCAGGTCGAAATGGCAGTTTAAAACTGTGAAAAGGCACCTATGGCAGGCCTGACACATGTTTAAAGGGCTACTTAAGTGAATGGCACAATGAGAGCTGCTGGGTCACTAGTAGTATTTAATTTGCAGGTCCTAGTTACATTCAAAAACAACAAAGTCCGTGTAATTTAAACAGGGCCTCTTTGGATCAAAAGAGCATGGGTCTACAGACTCAAAACAATCATGTATGTTGTTGAGAGGGAGATGAACCTACAAAGATTGTATAGGTTTTGTGTAAAGCCCTCACTCGCCAACCTGGTTGGAGACCTGCTTCATCATCGGGCTCCACTGGGTATGGCCGAATGCCATCCCAGTGTGCTACAACGCCAGGTTACTGCGGAGCGGGGTTCGTGTGAGGTGTCAGTGAATTTAAAAAACTTCCAATTGAGTCAAAAAGTACATTTATTAGTATTGCTAATTGGAAATATTAAAAAAGAGAGAGTGAGGGTCAAAAATTAGAAGACCGGATTCACTCTGTGGCGGTCAACATGTTTCTGCCTAATGTATATTAAACAGGCTTTCGTCAGGACCAGAGTGGGGGTGCAGAGTCCCGGCGGTATGAGCGCGCTAAGGTTCACCCTGCCGTGGACTACTGTGTGAAAAATATATACAGTGAAAAAATCCGCCAGGAATTATGATGGAGGAGAGGAACGAGTCTATTTCAGAGGCATATCCATTTGAAGCCTCAGGGGTCCCGGGAGGGGGGTGGGAGCAATATGGCACACCGCCCTCGCTGCTCGGCACCCGTTAAGAACCTAAGGAGCCTCTCGCACCCGGGTCCTAGTTACATGCCATGCCACTTTACTAAGGACTTGCAAGTGAATTAAATATGCCAATTGGGTGTATGATAATGTTACCATAATTAAAGGAGAGAACACAAGCACTTTAGCACTTGTTATCAGTGGTAAAGTGTGCAGAGTCCTAAAGCCAACAACCATGAAGTCAGCAAAAACTCGAGACTGGAAGGCAAAAAGTTGAGGGAAAACCACACCAAGGATGTCAGGTCCAACATGTGCACTCCCCCTGGCTGAAAGCAGGTAGAACTACCCACCCTCCTGGACGTTCTCATTGCTATGGTGAGTGAACCTGGAGATGCCATCAGCGTTGGTGTGGTCAGTTCCAGGCCGATGCTCCACAGTATAGTCTGTTCCCAGTAAGATGATAGATTCCCTCAACAGTTTGGGAGATCTCACCCTTCATCTGCATTAGCCATCTGAGGAGTCTGTGGTTGGTCTGAACCTAGAAGTGAACCCTAAACAGATATGGTCTCAACTTTTTCAGTGCCCAGACAACTGCAAATACTTCCCTTTCTATTGCACTCCACCTCTGTTCCATTGGAAGGAGCCTCCTACAAATGAAGGCTACTGGTTGATCTAGGCCCTCTTTGTTTAGCTGTGAGAGCATGGCCCCTATGCCATACTCTGAGACATCTGTCTGCACAATGAACTCCTGGGAGAAATCTGGGGGCATGAGCACGCATGTTGTGCATGTGGCTTTTTTCAGGGTGTCAAAAGCCGTCTGGCACTCCTCCGTCCAGATCAGCTATCAGGACTGCTTCTTAGAAGTCAGCTCAGTCAAGGGAGCCACAATGGTGCTACACCTCCTGGCAAATCTCTTGTTATACCTGGTCAGGCTCTGGAAAACCTTTACCTCTGTGTGGGTCTTTGGAGATGGAGAAAGGGTTTCCCAAGGTTCTGAATGTTGGCCTGGAGGAGCATGTACCTTGTGTCCTCCAACTTGGTTTCAACAGCAGACCACTAAACTCATGTCCTATCTGGCACTTACCAATATTGATAGTCAGGCTTGCTCTCTGCAGAGCCTGAAGCACTTCTCTGAGGTGGCACGGGTGGCAATCCCAGCTAGAACTGAAGACTGAAGTGTCATCTAGGTAGATTGCACAGAAGTTCTCCAACCCAGCCAGGACCTGATTGATCAACTTCTGGAAGGTGGCTTAGGCATTTTTCAACCTGAAGGGCATTACCAGAAACTTGAAGTGGCCTTCTAGGGTAGAGAACGCACACCTGTCTTTGGCCCCCTTAGTTAGTGGTTTCTGCCAATACCCTGATGTTATATCAAACGTGCTGAGGAACTTAGCAGCCCTTAACTGATCAATGAGCTTGTCAGCTCAGGGGATGGGGTGTGCATCAGTCTTAGTAAAAGCATTGAGCCTTGGGTAATCCACGCAGAACCTGAGTTCAGGGGTGGTACCTGGAGGGCAGCCTTGGGGACCAGTACCACAGTGCTGGGCCAAGGACTGCTTGAGGACTCAATTTCCCTTACCGACAGTGTTTTGGAGACTTACTTCCTTATACGGCCTTTCGCCCTATCAGGTTACCTGTAGATCTTATTCTTCACTGCCATATGGCCACCCTCATAATCTATCCAACTGCAGATTCTGCACTGCCCTTCCTGCTTTACCATCTTTGGACTGGACTACTGTGCATTTTATAAGCATCCAAGTTTGTTTTGGCACACTGTCACCTCAGATTTGTCATGACACCGAAGTCCAAGGGTTATCCAAGAGTAAAAGACAAAACTGATGTCAGCATGCTGGTGAAGCACCTTATATATATATGACCCTGTACCAGCACTTTTGGAACTCAGCGAGGCCTTTTTGGAGTCAGACAGAGCCACTTACCTGCGTGCTTAAACAATTACTGTTTAAAAATGTAGTGGTCAGTCTGGCGCCTGGGGTTATTATAAAAGTGAGCAATCTATAGTTAGAAAGAGCCTTTCTGAAGGGAAGTAACTTGATCTTCTAGTTTTCCAGAAGCTGCCATGGATGATTAATGTTTCCTAACATGCAGGCTGGTTGCTTCATGTGATTGAATTGAGGTAGATGTAAGCACATCTTGTAAACTATCTGAACATCCAATGTTGGCCAGCATATTGCAATGACGATAGTGGTTGTGTTGTCCAAACTTTGAATGCCAGTAAAAAGTGTGTCTGCAATAAATGATGAAGTGACCATTCCAGGTTACATATAGAAAACCATATTACCTCAGAACTTGATTTTATAATTGTGGGCTGGCTTGTGGTAACGTGGATCTTGGTGTTGAATTTAAATAAACCCCCACAGCTGCATTTGTTGAACTTTGGCACAGGGTGAACATGAGTACATTTGGTCATTGTCTACCTTGCCTTTTTGATCACTTTAGTCTTTGTAGACGTTGAATGCAATGGGAGACAAATATACTTAGCTCTTTCCCAACAATGATAATTTGATAAACATGAAAATTAGTTATTTCAAAGAGCTAGCTGCTGCCAAAAAAATCTCTGACTATTCTCTGTCTCTATCCTACCCCATATTACTCCTCTCATCACTATCACTTATATCAGATTCTCTGGCAGAGTCCATGAAGAAGCTAAAAGAAGAAGGACCAACCATCCCAGAGATCGGTGACCTCATGCTATCCAGGGTATGAATTCATTTGAGAGTGGTTTTATTCCTGTTGATTGTAAGAAGTTCACACCTCTTGAGTCTGACAATGCTGGTCATAATATGTGTTGTGACTGTGTGCAAAAGATTGAAGTTACTTGTACCATCTGCTCATTGGAACCTTAGGTGACTGTTAATATAGTTGACGTTTGGTCCAGGTGCTGCTGAAAGATTTAAACCTCAGTTCCTTTGAAGACACACTTTAGTTAAGGTCCTAAGGGAAACCATAGCCTGCCTTTCTATAGTAGGGATCAATGCAGAAAAATAGCCATGGGAAAAATGGAGATTGTGAAATAAAAAACACAGCACCATCTTAGACCAAGTAATTGGGGGACACTTTAGTTAATACATGGTGGAGGCCTAGTGGGACAGAAGTGTGCAGCGTTTTCTGTTTGACCCATATGGGAAAGGAGCTACTGTATTTGGAGTTTAACATCTTTACGTAGTCGTGGTACACAAGAAGAACACTTTTAACACTTACACATCTTCACAGATTACATCTGACAAGCTGTAGAGACACGAGGGGGAATATTTATTACTGGTAGTAGGACAGAAGTCTCTATGATTTTAATTTTATCCAGTGTGGTGCCTGTCAACAGAAGGGCAGGAGATAATTATCTGTCATCTAGGGAGGGCCAAACTAGCATTGAGATTCTCATAGATGCTATTGGCTGAGTCCAACAATACATATTATTCATGGTGCACCATCCATAAAAACTCAGATTACATTTTTTTTGTTCAAACAATTTTATTGACTATAATATAAGCAGTTACAGACAGATAGTGAAGCAACACTCCAGGGTACATTGTGTAACTTCATATGACCACATATGTAAGCATTTGACGTATAGTCTAAGTAATTATAATGGAGCAATATTGTAAGTCTGGGCGGTGAACTTTACTCAGCTTTTGAAATTTGCAGAGTTTTCCGCACTACTCGTTCATCAATGTCAAGTTGTCGAGCGAGGAAAATCCACCTCCTAGCAAGATTTTTCCTCATTCATGATCATCAGCGTCAAGTTGGTGAACGCAAGTGTGGAAAATCAACCTCCCGGCGAGATTTCTCAACGCGGGTGGTCAGATTTCTCATGGCGAGCGGTCGTGTATGCTTGTGACTGCTCGTGTTGAGAAACCGTCCGTTCGCGTTGTGAAAGCTGCTCAAGTAAAAAATCTACTCGAGCAGCAGAAACGAAGCAGCACCCGCTTGCGCTGTGCATGGTGCCGTTTGCGAAGATTGCACAGTGCGGACAGGCACCTGGCAGTAAAAGTCACTGCAAACGGCATAGCGTGACAGAGGTTTTTTTTGCACTCTGCCCAGGCTTACAATATTGGCTGTTTGTATATCATTTGTCAAACATGATGCTAAAATGAGAGGTACATTGAGAGCATATCTGAAGTTAGAAGGGAGCTGAGTGTGGGATATCCAAATTAGTTGATAGTTGAGGTCTTCAACTGTGCTCAATATGTATGAGCAGAAAAAGTAATAAAGGAAAGAGGGAGAATAGCGAGAGAAAAGATGAGGGTGAAGTTAGAGCAAAAGAGTGGGGAGAGGGTGCGAAGTCATCAGGGTCTGCAGAGAAGGCAGGTCTACTAAGTGTATACTGATGGTTTAGTTCAGTCGTGGTGGGGGAGTGGAATTGTGAGAGGGGGAAGAATGTTGGGGCTACGGGGATCCACTTTCTGTAGGTATAAATCAAGTGCATTCCATAGGCAGCACAAGTATGATGTGTTATGTAGTTTCTTGTATATTATGTTGTCCGTGCTCCTGGTGGCCAATATAGTATCCCACAATTTGCTAAAGGGGAATTCTGATGGTGGATTTCTACTCTGAGAGTATTGTTTTGGAGCCTAGGGCAAGCATTAGATCTAATAGCTGTAAGTCATGTGCAGGGAGACCAGTGCCAAGTGATGTGCCACAAGACCTAAAGTCGAGGTTAGGAAGGATGGTGTGAGCTGAATCTTAAAGATGCTATAAATCGTCTGGTAAATTTTGGTCCAGAGGGGTTGAACCCTTTTACATGTGAAAAACATATGCTCATGTGAGCTGAGGGATTCCTCACAGTGCCAGCAATTATCTGATTGTAGGATACCTAAATGATGCAATCTGGATAGAGTCCAGTATGTTTTGTGTATCACCCAAAATCTTGACTGCACGATTGAAGGTGTAAATTTAGCCAGAAAAGGAGAGTACCAGATTCTATTCCAGGTAGCTTCCGAAAAATGTGATGTGCGGTCTGGGATGTACGGCGACCACATATTTTTCAAATTGTTGAGGAGGTGTACTCTGGGGGGGGTGCAAGTAACTTATAGATATGTGTGGAGTAGCCAAGCTTTTTAAGATTTCCAAGTAGGAAGGGTAGATCCAGAGCATGTGGTTTCAGTAGTGATCTAATGGCTCTTTTAAGTTTTAGAAAAGAACTTGATTGGGTCAGGGATGTGCATAAGTCTTCAATGGAATAGATACCCCTTTTGGACCACTGTTCCCACAACACAGTTTTTCCGTCATGTCCGCGATTATGGAGAGCGAGTGGGCCTGGGGTAGTATCTGGAGGCCTCTGATGGTAAGGGTGGAGCTTAGAGGAAGGGGGATAGAAAGTAGGATTCAATTTTGAGCTACGGTGGGGAGTGGCCATCTGCCTCTCTATGCCACCAGTTACCCTGAGCCGCTAAAAAGCTTTTTAGTGTTTGTGAAAATCAGGCATATTTAGACCTCACCTGTTCTTGTTCAATTTAAGGTTGGGACCGGCTACCATAGCTCTTTTCCCTTTCCAAAGAAATACGAGATATGATTGTCAATGGCTTTAAAGAAGGTGGAGGAAAGATGTATGGGACGCATGCGCGAGAGGAAGTTGATTTGTGGTGCAATCATGATTTTTGCTGTTGCCGTTCTACCCTACTATGTTATGTGTTTGGGGACCATGAATGTAGCAGGTCTTTTATTTTGGTAAGTGTATTGTTTTTGTTAATCATGAGGGAGGATTGGAGATATTTCCAAAACCAGATGCCAATGTATTTAAGTGCAACATTTTGCCATTTCAGGTCAGAGTTGACCAGAATCAAGGGAGTACAGTACAGTTCAGAGAACGTTCAAGGGAAAGATCTCAGGTCTGGAGCGATTAAGTTTATAGCCAGATAATCTGAGGGATTGCTGTGTCTGAGCCTTCAGTAAAGATTAGAACATAATCAGCATTGGCTACGACTAGTTGCCTGCCTGATTGGAACTGCACACCTTCAATCTTATTGTTCTGTTTCAGTCCCAGATGTTATTCACAGCCTGTCTGCCTTTCGGGAATCCATTTTGGGATGGAACAATAAGTTTTGATATAACCTTCTCTAATCCTCTTGCCAGGACTTTACTGTATCATTTGCAATGTTGATTAATGATATAAGTCTATAGTTTTTGACATCCTAGGCATCCCTGCCCTCTTTAGGGATAACAAATATAGTGGCTTCAGAACCCTACCCGAGTCAGAGATGCGACCCATGGAGGCATATGATATAAAGAGGGCAAAGAGTGGATCAGCTAGAAGATCAGGGAAAGTTTATAGAACTTCACAGAATACCCAACCCGGCCCGGAGCCTTCCCTCATGTGAAAGACTTAATATCAGAGCAAATTTGCACTGCAGTGATTGGGGCATTGAGAAGGAGTCTGTCTTCTGAAGAGGCTAGTAGTAGTGTCCAAGTTTTCAGGTGTGAGACGCGTTCCTCCAGGTTGATTGTTGCACTTGGAGTGTATGGATCGGAATACAATTTAAGAAAAACCTTTAGGTTCTCTTGTTGGGCTTTTGCTTAGTATTTGATTATATTCGTATTGTAATTTACGCAACATAGGGCAGTCCATAGAGCCAGTGGCGTGTCTGATGGATTCCATTAGGGTTAAAATATCTGATACAATTGAGTCAAGGCGTTTATTCGGTGAACAACCTTTACAACGCAACTTTTACACCGCACTACCATTACAACGAAACTATTACAACGCGAAATCTGTTACAACGCATGCCATTACAACGCATGCCATTACAACGAAATGCACTAGATGGCGTGCTAACATTAGAAATAGTGTAGTTTTACTATCCAAACACCTTCCCTACTACAACGTGGACTGGAGTTAGAATAGTAAATTATACATTTCTAATGTCAGCACTCCATCTAGTGTACGTCGTTGTAAAAGCATGCGTTGTAAAGGCTGGCGTTGTAACAGATCTTGCGGTGTAAAAAATGCGTTGTAACGGCATGCGGTGTAAAAGCATGCGTTGTAACGTCATACATCCCGTTTATTCAGGCATTTGCTTCTTTTGCTTTACTGGGTGTGAGAGTACTTTAGTGTTTAGTGAGATGATTCTATGGTCAGCCATCTGTTAGTAGTGAAGTGGTGCAGCTATATATATGGTGATGTAGGGGAGCGAGGAAATGAGAACTGTATGTCCATGAGAGGATAGGGACTCTGTTATGATAAGGAGAGTACACAATATTTTACCTATATGTTTTTTATTAACCTGTAGGGTATGATGTTGTATGTAGAGAAATGTGTGGGTGATGCAGTGACGTTGAGGCATAACTGCAACAGAAATCGTATAAGGCATATATTGCATATGATGAACGGGTAGTACTAAGAAGAGGTATGGACATGCATTGAAATATTAGCAGCTGCAGTTGCTTGATAAAAAAGTTCCCTGGACAGCTGTACGGAGAACTGGTTTGAAAGGACGGACTTCTTGTAGACCTTCAACATATAGTGGAGGATGAGAGAGAGGATGAGAGAGAGGGAAGGAGAGCGAGAAAGAGAAGAGCAAAGGAAAGGAAACAGAATAACACAATACCCCTGGAACTAATCCACCCACCCACCACCCTTACATTAAAATGTGGACAGGACAGGACAATAAAACCTGAAAGGAATACAGATGTGGCTGTCATATGGACATTGATAGCCTTCCCAGATGGGGCACGAGTTGTTGGAGTAAGTACCTTATTACTGGTGTTATTGATTCTCAGATTACATTTAACACAGTAAAAGAAAGCATCTATATTCCCCAACATTTCCGTGTCATCCTCTGTGCTAGACGAGATCTCTTTGCTGGCACTTGGTGTGGGCATCCAAACATTGAATATGGAGCACAGTGTTTAGAGATAGTCAGTGTCACACAACTGAAATGTTTCTAGACATTCTAGTGCGATATTTCAAGCAGCCTATAGCAGAGCATGCAACAAACAATGGTGTGCCCCCACTAATGTATATCATGTGTCCAAGCTGTGATAGCTCTAATGTGCCTATGGATTTGCTTCAAAAGAAAAGTATTTTCCTTCTATCTCAGCATGTATGAACCATAGCTCTTGCTTTATTGCACCCACACTAGTTTCTATCATAATGCTTAAGGCTGACTCTTTGTAACCTACAGGACATCAATGAACATAGGACTTTACTGCAATTTCCTTAGTTCATTTCTCTACTTTCATCTCTTACTTTTGTATGTGTTTCATTTCATTCTGTGGGCTCAAACATTTTAGATATAATGTGTGTCTTTGAAGTCTAGCATAAATAAGAGAGAATACAATGATTTAAAAAGGATTGTTTAGTCTGATCTTTCAATCAACGGGCTTAAATTTATCAAAAACATAACATATATAGAATCAGAGGCTATTAGATATTGTCTAATCTGGGACTCTTTCAAAACACTGAACCAAATCAACTCTTGCTTCTATATGCTATTCTTTTACACATTGTGACACCAGAATTTTGTTTATTTTCAAATGGTAGACTTGAGATCTGTTTGACCAGTGACTACTCATTGTTTTCATGTGGTTCAACATTTGAAATATTTTGTAGTTTTAGATGGGGTTAGAGGGATTAACAGGCAGGTGCTTTGAGTTGTTGATGTTTAGCAATGAACGTTAAAGGGACACTTCCGTTGAAAAACATCCTGTTTGCTCCAGATGGGTTTCTTCTATAATCCTATTTTACTGCAGGCTGCCACTACTCTCCAGTTATGCTGACTCTCACATTTCGATGCTGGAGTCTGGAGAACTTGAGTTTTCTGCATTGTCATGAAGATTGGCAGAAATGGCTCATTACTACTAAAAAAGTTCTCAAGAGTCTCCAAAACTAGTCACAGATATGATGTGTTGCAGCATCATTACCAATCTGAATTTAGACCTAGGTGAGGAGCAGGTGATAGAGAAATGGTTCCCTTTAAGTGCCTTACAAACACTGTGTAATGATTAGTATTATGAGCTGTTATTCTGAAAATCATGAAAAGAGGCTTATCATTATAATAAACACTTCAGCAATTAAAAATGGTATGAGACTGAATATGAGACATTAAGCAATCAATCAATCAGCTTTATTTTGACAATACATGTCATAAAAGCATTGTTACATAAGATTAAGATATATAAGAATTAAAATAGGAGATAAAATATCATTCATAAATGTGAAATAAGGGTTAGACATCGAATCTTCATAATACAATGAGAGGAAAATGCATGTCATAAAAACTGCTAAGAATATAAATAAGCATAAAAACATTAAGATAACAGACCAGAACCGATGCACAGGGATAATATACTGGTTCCACATTGTGGAGCACAACAAATTCCACAGTGTGGTTGAAACGAGCTCACTGTTTTCAGTTAGGTTCCAGTATTGTTTCTTGTTGTTTTGCTAAAGGAGACAGCATTTTCGATCTTATGGTCCACATCCATCTTAACCTCTTCTGTGCCCATGACGAGATAGTCTCGTCATGGAGCACGGTCGCGCTGTGCCCATGACGAGACTATCTCGTCATGATACCCACACGCGTGGGAAACGCCCGGCACAGGAGGGGGAAAGGGCGTGGCACCCAAGGGGTTAAAAACTTAGCAAAAAGAATTGCATAGCTGGGAGAGGGATCTGTACACAAAATTCTCAGGGCAACATTGCTATGTCTGGTACCTAGGTTCTAGATCTGAGAGAGCCTTGTCTTGTGAGGGCGTACATAGGCAGGACAGACAAACAGCACGTGGTGGTAGGTTTCGACATGCTCAATACAATAGGGGCATTTATTGTGGACAGATAAGGGCCAGTTAGAAGTGAAAGAATTTAATGGGAGGGATACCGCTCTGAATTGAAAATAAAGTTTCCAGTCAAGGGGCTTTGAAATTGTGTCTCAATAGAGCTCAAGGTTTGGCCCGGGTTTGAATGTTAAAAATCTCCCTGTCAGGGTAGTGCTGTTGTTTGTTCTGATAATATTTTGCCCAACCATTTCCCAATAGCATTCCTTAATTTCTGCTTCAGTGTTAAACTGAGTGGTTTTCCCATAGGTTTGCCATGCTGATCAAAACACTTTGATGTCATGTAGCGAGCCAATTTTATGAAAGCGGTCAGCCTCAATGACATCCCTAAGATGAGAAGGTGTGTCCTAAGCACATCAAAGGACAGAGAGAGAGCGAAGGGGAGAGAGAGGAAGAGAAGGGGAGAGAGAGAAAAAGAGAGGGGCAGAGAGAGAGAAGAAGATGAGAGGGGAGAGAGAGAGAGAGAAAGAAGAAGAGAAGGGGAGAGAGAGAGAGAAGAAGAGAGGGAGAGAGAGAGAAGAAGATAGGGAGAGAGAGAGAGAGAGAGGCGCCCCTGCGCACCCAGGCCACACTGCTCACCAGCTGCCACCGGTGTGTCTCCAACCACGTGCCAGTATATATAGCAGTACACCAGGACACACATCTGAGTCAGAGCCGTCATCCGAAACAGAGTCCAGATACATGACTGGCACAGTATACACACTTGCACAAGACAACAGCGCCTGCCCGCCTATGGACAACCAGGCAGAGGCATCACAAAGGCGCCCGCCGCCCACGGAGCATGCCCGCCCATGCACACCCAGGGCTCACTGCTCACCTTCCGCCACCGGCATGTAGACCGGATGTCCCACCACGTGCCACTGCAAGCCACAAGCCCGGGGCCCGCGGACATGGCACCCTCCACACCATGCAGCCACGCTCCGCAGGCCACCAGGTCTCCCGTTTGAATACTCCATGGCAGAGGACATACCAGTGCACCCGGCAGCATCGCAGGCTGCACACCCTCTCAGTTTTGATTTGTTTAGCATTATGTACATCAATTGTGTGTCTTTTGCACACCCGATCAGCCCAATGGGTGCCACTAAATCTGTGACCCGGAAGCGAGGCCACGTGGCGGTAGGCCCACGTTACCCATTGGCTCTGGCCTACACTGCGGTCCAGCAGGGCACACGAAACTTGAGTTGCCTGGACCGCCGGGACAGGGCATCATCGCAGGGTGCCCACCCGCTCAGCATCTTAAGGTGCCACTGACTCAGTGCACCCAAAGTCTCTGTCCCGTTGCGGGGTGCCTGTGCCGTCCGCAATGCGCTGGGTGTGACTAACCCGGTGCAACTCCAGTCAGCGCCATGTGGTGTTCGGCCCATTCCTATACGCAGGCTTGGGTTGCCACTAACCCTGTGCAACCGCAGTCAGCCCCACGTGGTGGCCGGCCCGTGCCATACGCAGGCCTGGGTTCCCACTAACCCTGTGCACAACAAAACTCTTGTGCCCTTCATGATTGGGAACCATGGCGTCCGTCATCCAGTCACCATGGGCAGAGGAGAATGTGACGTCGTCTGCCCCTTATGTTGGCGGAGTCACATGGCCTATGACCCCTGTGCCGGATGAGTGTGGTGTGCGTACAAGCCTGCCCTCAGGGAGTGGCTGTGACATGCTGACAACTAGACCAGTGACCTGCACACCACCAGCGAGTTCGCCTGCAACGGGGAGCAATGAGGGGCCCCCTCTGAGCGTAAGCGGTATGGTCTGGCCTACCGTACGCCGGACCAGCAAAGGCTTGCCACAATGACACGTGGGCTCTGGGCGTGGTTCAGTCCATGTCCGTACAAGGAAGTGAGTGATGCGTGTGTCCCTGTTGTAGTGTCAACGGCACCCGGTACACAAAATGCAATGTAGCACCCTCTGGCTGGCATCCCACAGGATGAGCATCATTGGTGCAAGGGAAATCACTGTCCCCACATTCATCCACACATGCATACATGACTGATGAAAGACATGACACAGCAGTTTATTACACATCCAGTGCAGTTATGCAGCTGGAGCAGGTTAGGGCAATGCCCAGCACACTACACAATATGGGCCCGTCGAGGGCCAGCCAGAGTCCATCTGGGGATGACAAGTCCTGCAGAAGGGAAGGGTACAGTCCGCAGCCTTGTCGCCGTGTCATTGGTCATCAATCCGTAAGTGGCAGTCCATGTCACTGTCCAAGGTGAGTGCATCGGAGTGTATCGTGGGTCAGTGGAAGGTCATGAGGCCATGTGCGGCACCAAACAGAAACAGGCCAGGTGGCGGCAATGAATGTTAGTGCCTGGTCCTTCTGGCCACAGCCCCATCCACGTCCTTGTCCCCGGGTGTGTACCCTGCCCCACCTGTGGGTTTTGCAGGATCGGCTGAGGCACTGTGTGCCACTGACACATCAGGGGCCTGAGTGGATCCGGCTGCTGCACTGTGTGCCACTGACACATCAGGGGCCTGAGTGGATCCAGCTGCCACACTGTGAGGCACTGACACACCAGGGGGAGGGGATGTGGATGGTGTGGGGGCAGCAGCATTCATCCGTGCCATGCCTTGTGGCGGCACTGCCATGGTGGAGGTCTGTAGGGCATGATAGATCCCAGCTACATTTCGATGATGTGGAGCGGTGGCTGCCATCCTTTCCGCCTCCATCTGCGCCATGTCCTCCATGAGCCTCCGTATGTGTGCCAGCTCATGGCTGGCATCGCTGGAGCCACTCTGAGCGGACAGCTATTCTTCTCTCCGCGTCATGACTCCAGCGATGTCAGGCAGGACTCATAGGAGACCATGGGGTGGACATAGACACCCAAGGATGGTGTCCAGTTTGGCAGCCATGATGCCCAAGCCCACCCATACCTGCTCAGCCGTCTCTATCTGGCACTCCAGCACACGGCGTTGGAAGGCCATGTGTTGTTCCTGGAGGTCTTGCGAGGGTGCTGGGGCAGTGGGTGCCTCCTGCTGGGTGGATTGGGTGGTGGGTGTGGTCACATCGATGTAGCTGGGCTGCCCTGAGCCTGGAGGTAAGTGACGGATGAGGTTAATGATGTCTTGGATGATTTGGGTGTCAATGCTGGCGTTGTCCTCCTCGTCATCCGTGAAGAGCGGCTGGGACTGCTCTGCAGGAGGTGTTGATGGTGCCACTACAATGTGAAGGGGAGGTGGTGTATTACAATGTGTCCACATGTATGTAGACGCTTTTTGCAGGTTGACATTCAGACAGCATGGCTTTGTACATTGTGACAGTCTGTAGATCTGGGCGATGACCCAGAGTAATTGTGGGTGTGCACTGTGCTCTGCTTGATTGTGCATGTGTGCCATTGTGCCCATCTCTACCCATCCCCCCAGTACCTGGTGGTCACTCACCCTGTTGTGGTTGTGTTGTGTTCTGTCGAGCAGTGTCTGGTCCCCCGACTCCGGCCACAGTATCCACACTGATGACTGTCAACACCAGCTCCTCCATGTCATCCAGCTCGAGCTGTGGCGCTGGGCCCCCACCTCCGGTCTGCATTGCTGCCTTCTGGTTGGCGGAGAGTCTCTCCTTGGTCCGCCAATTGATGTCATTCCATCGCCTCTTGACCTCGTCAATTGTCCTCTTGTGCTCCCCTACGGCATTCACCTTGTCCACGATGTCCTGCCATATTGCAGTTTTGGTGCCCAGTGATACATTGGAGGTGACAAAGAGTTGTTGATGGTGTTCCATCATCTCCCTAACTATGATCCTGTTCGCCTGCGGACTGAACTTTGTCTTCCTCGTCTTCTTGTCCTTGCCCTTCCGTGTCCCCGAGGTCCCAGGCTGGTCGTCTGGGGTGCTTGTGGGGTTGCGCTCGTCCTCTGCGCCTGCTCCAGCTGCCTCCATGGTGCTTGGGTGTAGGTCAGTTTGTGTGTGGGTGTTTTTTCTGCTTTTATGGAGATTTTTCCCACCTGCCAGGTGTGTTTTGCAGGCCTTGCGCTGCTTATCGCTGATTTCCTTATTGTGCTTTGACCCATTGCAGGTTTTTTAGCGTTGTAGTTTGTGTTTTTATCTCCATCGAGGTGGTTTTATCGCAGACATTGTACGCGGTTTTGGCAGACTATCGCATGCTACCGCCTTGTTGTGAATCCCACGTTGTCACTGGGTTATTTTCCCGCAATGGGCTGCAAAATTGAAAGTTGCGTTATGCTACTCTTGCGGTAGTTATCACACGTTCTTGTGAATATACCCCTTGGTCTATTGTACTGATATTTGCACGAAAACAGGCCTGGAAGGGGGTTAGCTTATCATTAATATCAATCCACTCTGAATCTTTGCCAGGATGAGGTGGGCTACCACCTTTTGAATTGAATCGATTAGGCTTATGGGCCTATGGTTACCTGGCAGAGACCTATCGCCCTTTTTATGTATTGGTATGATCTTCGCACCCCTCCATTAATCAGGGATGGGAGCACCTTGAGCAATAGATTTTGCTAGCAACATGATGTACCTGGCCCAGTTATCCTCACTGTGTGAAAAGACATCAGCTGGGATACTGAAAATGCCAGGAGCTCTCCCCCTTGTAATTCCACTAAGGTCAGCTCTTACTTCTACAAACTCGAAAACCAGGTCAGCTGGGTACACATAAATGGTAATAGACTCACCTTCATATTCGTCATTGTTGGCATATTGTTTGGCAAAGTGTTTAACCCAAGAGTCTGGGGCTCCATGATTTTGCGGTGGTAGTGAATGTCCACCCTTACCCCATTTCACTAAGTTCCAACAACGTTGGAGGTTATTTCTTGTGCACGCCAATTTAAGGTTTTGCCATCTGTTTTCGTCCCATTCCTTTTTAGCACTGTCCTGCGCTTTCCTATAGCTTTTCCTAGCTTTCTGGATACTGCTTACATTTTTCAATCTGATGGCCTCTACTAGAGATTTGAGAGCTTGCTTGCATTCTTTATTGAACCATAGATGCAGTATCTTAATGCTATTATACTTAGCTCTAAAGGATCTGAGGAAATAGGTTAGCATTTTACCAAATAATTTATTATGGATAGTTGTTATGGCATCAGGTGCCTGTGTATTACGCAGGTGCACCTCCATTTCTACTGTTGCGTGCTCAACATCCCTGGTAATATTAGACAATATGCCTCTTTTTCCGCCATCTTGGGCATTTGACTCGTCGCATATCATTGGAGGTTAAGAAATCTCTAGTGAATGTCAAATTGGAGGGGTTTGTTGCCTCGTTTAGTTTCACAACTTCGAATGTAGAAATCAATGGGTTATGGTCACTCTCAACTCACTCGGTTATAGCCATATCGTTGAGGGTAGGCCAGAATATCAGATACTCCTCAAACATTGTTCTGTGCATATCCATAACAATTGAATCTAAAATTCCCTAACTGCTATGTGGGATTCTATTATTATAGTGTATCTTGCTGCTGAGCCATGTAACCCTGCATAAATTGAAACCAAAAGGGCTTAATTTCACTGTCCCATCTGTCAGTCTCTCTCCTAGAAACCAGTTTTTCTCTGCCCTTCTCAAAGTTAGGTCAGTTTTATGTTGCTCCATCTTTGGTATCTCTATGGGGAAGTTGGGGACCTGATTGCTCAGAATTTGCTTGGAAGCTTGTGGGTGCTATACTAAGCCAGAAATATTGGAGAAGCCTTTGCAGCACATCAGCTGTGAACATTCAGCAGGAATGGAAATGTCCTGTTTTAGTGGAAGCATCGTGAGCCGAAGACTTGTCAATTGTACGCACACAACCAAAAACAAAAATGCATGTTAACGCTATAGCCTGATTTCATGCATACATGCATAAGCTAAATAAGTCATCCACTCAACAATATTTAATGCATAGATGCGTACTTTGCTAGTATTAGTCAAAGCTTGTATTCCAAGTCAATACTGTAAAGTATAGAAAAGTGTGTCTGCATCTGACTGCTGTACACATTAATTTCTCAGGAAACATTTGAAAAAGCAACATAAATCCATTATCAACCCTGTCCTCCACAAAGGTCTCCATCCTAATGCCTGGTTCAAGGAGTGAGATTCACCTTAATAAATCTATGCTAGTATTTCTCTTTCTTAATATATTGTTGATGGATCATTAATTAGTATTGTAAATCCATGCCAATGGGACTGACTTTCTGTTTTATCTTTCTTCTGCCTGATCTCTGACCTAAGAATTGCACCACCTTTAATGCGTATTTACCACCAACAATGTTGTCTCATAAGTCGGTTTGAAATAAAGCATCTTAAACCCGGACTCCCTAAATAATCTCCTGTTTTAGGGATGTGCTTCAATTTAGCACCTGAGAAAAATGCCTAGATGTTCAATTGGCCCCCGTTGTTCATAGTCCCTAGATTAAAAGATGTCTATTTGGACCTTTTGAGTCGCCCACATCATCACCTTCATAAGGTGTGTAATGAATTATGGGCAAATAATTTTTCAGAGCAGTCAACATATGCTGGCATGCCTGGGATCTCAATAGTATGGTAAACGGCAAACACTCTTTCAGCCAGTGGACTACATGCAAATTTGGATAATACGCAAAGGTCTGACTTGACTTGACTTGACTTTTTTCAAACGTAGCTGATCTTTTGGATCATTTGGTAATAAATTACTCCAGTGGAAAAAGCGGGAGTCCCATAAGAGATTGAAATCCCCCTGGTCAACTTGAATAGAGGCCATGTCTGTACCACTAGCACTTTATGGGTCCTTATATGAGCCCTGTCTTAGCCAGAGCTCTGGGAATAGTTGTGTATGGAAGAAAGGCCGACTTATTAGGCCTTTTGTAAATTCAGGACAAAAATTAATGTCAGTTATTTTTGTTCAAAGTAGTCTTGATCGAGTTTATCCTGAATAGTAGAAATTCCTTCTCTTGTCCTGGGGTCATATCTTACTCTTTGAATTGATGGAAAATCATGGGTTATACTTGTACAGCAGGTGTAAGGTCTTTCAGTTTCTTCGCATCCTAGGACATGAATATTCATTTTATCTAGATATATTATCACTCTGATACCTATACACCAGCGAGTTGAAAATATTAGTTTCAAGAGTTTAGTGATACTCAAATTCCTGATAAGATGTCCAGAAGCCCTCCAAAACTGTACTCAAGAAGCAGTTAGTGACAGCAAAGAAAGAACAAACTAAAATGGAGGATTGTTGTTTAATGCAAAGAACAACTTTGTGGAGAAATTTACTTTATCTACTTGTTTTTCACTATGTCTCTGTGATATGTATTTGTAAAATGCTGCTGACATCAATTGTAAATAAATCAAGATAAGTTGTAATCCCCATTCCCTTGTTCTGGTAACTTAAATCATGTAAAGAAGCACATTGTTGAGGTTGCACAATTTCATAGTTCAGCAATGTCATAGTTGATTACTTTTTGAGATGAAACCCCTTCTTACCAGCCCAAGGAAGGAATACACTTTCACATCTAATGTGTTCTATGTGTGTATGAGAAGATATTTCTGCTAAATCAATGAACACTACAGATATTTTGGAAAAGACAGCTAATGACCACATTAGGAATACATTATTTCAGAATAGTGTCACTCACTACCCATGCAGGTACTGCAGGAATCAAATCTTTTAATGCCTGTAGTTTTGCACCCAGTCAGATGTGTGGCCAATCATGCATTCAAACAATAGTAACCTGTAGCGGACCATTGATAAATCATGAATAATCATCATTTGCCCAGGTAAATACGATGTTAAGAGGCTGTTGAAGAGTGGGCTGAGCTGAAAGGAAGTTCAGACTTACCCCCTCTCTACCACTGATGTTGTCATGATAGCCTCAATCCAGATCCCTGGCAGGCCTTGGGCAAGATGCCCATTAGCTTCCTCCCTGGCAGACTCTGCCTACTGGAACCTTGGGGAAAAGATGGGGAGCAGTATTGGTTTGGAAACCAAGGGTTGAATAAGGGAATTACAACTCTCTTTGTTAACAGTTTGCAAAAATGAATTAACAGTATGCAAAGAACTCAGATTTCAAAATTCTAAAATTCCTTTTTTTTTCTTCCAAAACCTTTATTGAAGAACACAAGTCTGACACAGCCATCTTTCACCTACAACCCCGACGAGGCCATCAGCAGTGCACATTAGGCATAGAGTATGACATTCTGCAGTTAACCCACAGCAAGCCGCCTACAACCCATCAGGGCCGGCCGCGTCAGAACACATAATCATAACAACGCTAAGGCAATATGAAATTCAGCTCAGCACAATCATTGGCCCCACAGTGTACCCACCAGAAAACAAAAAAAGGAGTACAGCTAGGATTCCCATGCAGGGTTATGGCCCCCGCCGACCTGTAGTCATGTAGGTCCCCGGTGACGAGAGAGGGCAGCAGCCGCCCCGCGGCTCGTGCTCCAGAATAGGCACCACTCGGCACACACATATCCATGTCAATTACACATTACAGTATCCAGGGGAACCCATGGGAGCGGCAGCAGTCCGTAAGCGCAGCAGAGTCCTGGCGGTAAGGATCCCGCACCCCTCCCCCGCGCCGAGCCTCAGGCGTCCCCAGCACTGGACCTATTCAGGACGTGGGGGCAGTGGCGTTATCCGGTGTCTGAGGAGTTTGAAGCAGGTACCTCCTTAGAGGGTCCCATATGTCTCTCGGTCTGGAGACGGTCGGCAAGAGGTCAGCATAGAGAGTGAGTTCTTCCTGCCAGCGTATCAGATCCTCCAGCCAGCTCTTGAACTTGGGGGCACGCCCTCTCCCCCATCTGCAGGCCACTTTACGCTTGGCCAGGAGAAGACAAAAAGAGCCGAATTTTCTATGAGGAGCCGGGAGGCTCTCCGTGCATCCCAAGATACCCATTTGTGGGGTCGGCGGCAGGGGGGTGGCAATCATTTTCCCCACCGCGTCAAACACCAAGGTCCAGAAGGCGTGCACAGAGGGGCACGCCCATGCCAGATGCAACATTCCCGCCCCCTCGGCCCTACATCTGTCGCATCTAGTGTCCTCCCGAAGCCCAAACCGATGAAGCTTCACGGGGGTATAGTAGTAGCGCTGGAGGAACTTATAATGCGTGACACGGAGCCTGCTGCTAACAGCCACCTGCTCTGTCTGTTTACAGCTGAACAGCCAGTCCCGAGCAGTTAAGGGTTGTCCCAGCTCCTCCTCCCATCTACTGCACGCGGCACACTGCGCGTATTCCGTCCCCGTGTATATCGATCGGTATAGGGTCGACACCAAGTGAGAAGCGGTCGTGGCCCGTAGCACTGCATGTAACTGGGGAGATGCCATCGGTTGTAGCGGATAATCCGGTGTAATGGCCTGAACTCCAGCTCGGAGCCTGATGTACAGGAAGGTGTCCATTGTGGTGGGAGGAGGGTCATCACAGAGCTGTTGCAGCGTGATGAATCTGCCGTCTTTATACAAGTCCCCCCACGTATTGAGACCCCTATGTTGCTTCATTTTGATGAAAACTCCCTCCTGCAAAAGAGGCATGCGGGGGTGGTACACCAGCGGGAGCAGCGGAGAGTACAGCATAGGTGCATCTGTCTGCTTCACAATCCACTCCCAGGCGCGCCCCGTGCACTCAACAATATCGGGACTGCGTTTGCGATAGGAGATGTGTCTCCACAAAGCCCCAGCCAGCGGTACGGGGTCAGCGAGCCAGTGCTCCGTAGCCACATGCGCTGTGTATCACGGGCCGCTCGTCCAGTAGTGCACGTAATGTGCCTGGGCGCACTGATAATACAATTCAAATTTAGGTAGGTCAAGGCCTCCTGCCGCATATGAACGAGCCAGAACGTCCCACCTGATACGGGCCTGCTTCCCTCCCCACACCAGCCGCAGGAGTTCAGTGCGCAGGGTAGCGAAAAAGACTTTCCCCGGATGGTATGGGATATTTGTGAAATAGTAAAGCATTTTTGGTAGCATTACCATTTTGATCAGGGATATTCTGTCCGCAATGGACAGGGGCAGGGCGATCCACCTTGTGATAGTGTCTTTCAGTGCCTCTATCGCCCGGCCATAGTTGTCTCTCATGAGTTCCTCCCGATCAGCAGAAACTTGCACCCCTAGGTATTTTACAGTGGAGTCGCACCACTCCAATGGGAAGTCTGTGTGAAACCGCGACACGGCTGGGGTAAGGGGGAAGATCTGGGATTTAGCCAAGTTGATGTGGATACCCGAGAGCCCCCCAAACCTCACAAACTCTCTCAGAAGCGGATTTAAGTTATTCTGTGGGTCTTTTACATATAGAGTCACGTCGTCCGCGTATAGCGAAATGAGGATGAGACGTAAGGGGCAGCTGAGCGCCTTGTCCCGATGATACTGCCGCACCCGCGCCGCCAATGGTTCCATAGCCAGTGCGAATAACAACGGACACCCCTGTCTGGTACCTCGGGAGAGTGGTATGGCGTCAGAGGTGTGGCCGTTTATCAGTACCTTAGCCACTGGTGCGTTGTACAGCAGTCTAATCAAAGCGGAGAAACCCACCGGGAACCCCATGTTGCGTAAGACCGCATGCAGATAGTCCCACTCAAGCGAATCGAACGCCTTAGTGGCGTCTAAGAAAATAGCAGCCAGGGGGAGGTGCGGGGCCACCTGATGCATGATAGAGAAGAGAGTACGCAAATTATGAGACGTTGCTCTCCCAGGGATAAATCCTGCCTGGTCCGGCAACACCAGCTTATCCATGAGGAGATTAAGTCGATTCGCTATCATTTCAGTTAAAATTTTGACGTCCACGTTGATTAACAATAGAGGCCTATAGGAGTCGCACTGATGAGGGGGCTTCCCGGGTTTCAACAAAGATATGATAAGGGCCTCCCTCATTGTGGCAGGCAATATCTGCGCCTCCAGCGCCTCCGAGTATACCTCCAGCAACACCGGTGCGAGCTGGTCTGTATATAATTTGTAGAAGTCTACCGGAAGACCGTCAGACCCGGGCGCCTTCCCGGACGCTAACTGGGCAATTGCTTCCCGAATCTCATCCAGCGTAAATGGGGCAGCTAAAAACTCCCGTTGCCTCCCACTAAGATACCCTAAGGTGATATCCCCAAAGAAGGCCGAAAAATCCGTCGTGTTCACCCCTTTTGACGTGTACAGCGATTCGTAGAATGTCTTGAATGTACTCAATATCTCAAGGCCATTTCTGTGTCTATCCCCATGCGCATCCTCTATTTCCAGCACATAGTTGGTGTACCGTGGTCGTCTGATATCGCGGGCTAGTGCGCGCCCTGGCCTGCCTCCCTCTCCATAGCGTCTGGCGGTTACATATTTCCCTCTAAACCTTGCCTCTCGCTCAGCCGTGGAAATATAGTCAGAGATTGTGTCACGCAATTTAGCTCTCCCCTCACCCGAGTCCTCTCGCCAGACATCAGCCTCCAGTATTTTAAGTTGACCTTCGAGCAGGCGTAGACGCCGACGTATGTCTCTCAAGACCCCGAAGCTCTTTGTCCTACAGGTGCCTCTGATTGTGACCTTGAAGGTCTCCCATAGCGTGCCCGCTAGTGCTACCGTCCCCTTGTTGCGGGCTAAGAAGTCCACGATCTCCTCCTCTAGCTCAGATTTAAAAACTTCATCAAGGAGTGCCTCAGGGACCAGTCGCCGGCTTTTGGGACTAGCAATCAGGTTCGGTATCTCCAATGTAAGACACACTGGGGTATGATCAGAGAACGTGCGTGCAAGGTGGTCCACCGCGCAGACCCAGTGGCACATCCCCCTAGAACCCAGCCAGTAATCCAGCCTTGACCAGGCCTGTACCCTCCCTCACCGCCGGGTGAGTGTGTCGCCAGAGGTCAGTAAGTCCCTCGTGTGTGAGGAGCCCAGCCATCGCCGCCTGACTACGAGTGTAGTGGTGCGGTAGCGCGCTGGACCTGTCCGTCTGGGGGTCGCTAACCGTGTTAAAATCTCTGGCCCATAGTACATGTGTGGCTCCCACTTCTGTGATCTGTCCCCAGTGTGAGTGTAAAAAATCGGGGTCGTCTGTGTTGGGACCGTAGCAGCTCACCATCACAAACGACTGCGTACCCAACGTGCCCCACAGCATACAGCTCCTCCCATCCCTACCTCCCTTCATTCCCGCACATATAAACGGAGTGTTACGTTTTACGAGTATCACTGTGCCCCTGGCGTATGTGGAGTATGATGAGAACACTCGATCAGAGGCCCATTTGCTCCCAAATGTCGGATTGCCCCTAGGGTCCATGTGTGTTTCCTGTAGGAGCGCTATACCAATGTTGTGCCTATCGAGGTATGAAAGAATCTGGCACCTCTTACGGGGGTCCCCTAGCCCTCTAACATTCCAGGTCAGTAATTTCAATTTAGTCGGCGCGTGGGGCACATGTGTACCGCAATGTGCGTGCGCCGTGGGTTGACACACAGGGGTCCAACTCCTAGCGCCGGCCCCATCCCACGTGTAAAGGTACCATGTCTTCAGAATGTGACTACAGCTGTAGTCGACTGAGCAGTTGCTGATTCCGTCCCGCCCCCCCCCACATGTTAACAACCCATGTACTCCGCCCCTACCCTCCCACAACAGCACCCCAACTGTGCCGGCAACAATATTCCCCCCCTCCTCCCAACTCCCTGACGACCGCAACCTGTGGGTCAACTGTACAACCATAACATTCCAACCCTGTAGGGGACTGCCCATGGCGGGGGCGCCTGTGGACCCAGATATCCCTCCCTTCCACTATGGTGGTCTACAACCCGCCACCGAGGCAGGAGCCCAGAGAGGGAGTGTTGGGAGGGGGCCTGGCTATAACCCAATACTCGCACATTCCCCTTAGCTCATCGAATTCATATTTGGGTAGCGCCAGAGGACCATCCCATACCTTTGTTCTGAGGGACTGTACTCCGATGCCCCCCCGCCCGCATACCATGCAGAGTGGCAGTCCAATCGTGTCCAGACATGAGTCCTCAGTGCCACCCCCTCATCACCCTCTCACCTCAGGTCTCTGTGCCACTGCCATTCCGGCAGCGGAGGCAATACTTATGCATGGGTGTGCAGATGGTCACTCTCCTCCCCGCATTTCAGTTGCAGGCAAAGGGGGACGCGAGTCGTCAGTATCCGCGGCATGGCTCGGTGAGCGGCGCCGCAGGGTCTTAAGGAACTCTTCCGCCTGTTGAGGATTTGTGCACAGGATCGCGCGCTCCTGGTGCTTGATACGCAACTTCGCGGGATACAGTAGGGCGTATTCAATGCTGGCTTTGCGCAGTTTTTGTTTGACAGTTACAAATTTCCGTCTAGCCTCCTGAACTGCCATGGTGAAGTCCGGGAATATGGAGAACGCAGTGCCCTCAAATTGCAAATGTTGCTGCTCTCTCGCCCTCCTCAAAGCAACGTCCCGGTCTCTATAATTGAGTGTGCATGCCACAATAGGCAGAGGCGGCCCGCCCGGCGGCGGCCGAGGGCCAAGCGATCTATGGGCTCTCTCCACAATCAGATGGGACGAGAAGGCCTCCGCGCCAAACGTCATTATGAGGAGTCTCTCTACATAGTCTTCCATCCGTCCGGTATTGGCACTCTCAGGAATCCCGGTAAGGCGTATATTGTTCCGGCTGCTACGGGCCTCCAAGTCCTCGTTCTTTGCCGCTATTACTTTCAGGAGGCGGTCCATCTGCGTTAGTTGTTTGCCCATAGTACCTGTGCGGTCCTCGTTATAAGAAATGCGCTGCTCAACTTCTTTCAGCTGTTCATCGTGTTTATCGACCTTTAAGACGAGAAAGTCAAGCCTGTTATGCATCGCGTCCATTTTCCCCGATAGCCCATTCATACTCTGCTGCAGCATTTTCAGCATCTCTTTGACTTCATTGTCCGGACTTGCTGCCTGGCTGGTCGGCCGCTCCTGCCCCTGCTCGGGGGGCTCCTCCGCCGCCGAGCGGGTGCCCCCTTTCTTAGTTTCAAAGTGGAGCCGTTGTTGCCGCCCGTCCGATTTCCCCATCCCGGTGGCCCGCGCCGGCTCGTCCGGGTATCTGATGTATCGTGGTCACTGCCCGTTGTTTGATGGCCTTCTCCCTCCCGAGCCGCGTAGTACAGCTGTTGACGCAGGACTCCCGTCGCCGCGGGGCCAAGGAAGTCACCGCAGGCCGCTCCCCGTCGCCCCTCCGGAAACTATGGGGGTAAGTCAGCGTCCAAACGAGAGGGGAGCAGGCCTCACTCCGCACCCCAAGCCCCCGCCAGGGCCAGCGATCCACGGGGTGACCGTGCAAGGCAGCCTCCCGCCAGTCCCGCGGTCCGCCTCCCGAGTGCCAGAGGCCCAGTGACTGACACTGCGTCTCACTCCCTCAATCTCTGGGCGATGCAATTGTCCGTGCAGCGAAGGGGGGGCGGCCCAAGCGACGCAGCGGCCACGGGGGGTCATACGGAGCGTGTAGCACCTCGAGATGTGCCTCCAGAGTCACGAATAGCCCCAGGGAAGGGGAGGGGTGCGCCAACAGGTCCGCAGACGCCGTGATGGGGTTCACCCAGGGTTTTACGGTGCCTCCAAGCGTGCTATCAGAGTTAAGAGGTGCTCCGGAGAGGGGGAGCGCCCGGAGCCGTGTAGTGGCTCTAGAGATGCTGCCTATATGTTGTAGAGGGTCCGGGACATATGGCCAGCGGTACTCAGTGCCCTGGTGCGGGGGGGAGGGGGTGTGCCTATAAGTACTAAGTAGCAAGACGTGGGCGAAGATGCACCCCCTAAATCCACATCAGCATGGCACTCACCCCCTCCGATGACAGACGGGATCCTCTGGATAGTCCTCAAGCTTCCCCCCAAAGGTCCAGAAGACTCCACACGCGGGGAGCGTCCCCGTGACGCTATGGCGCATGAGGGAATCCGGAGAGAAGCCGGCAGAGCTCTCCAGGCCTAGCGCGGCACCCCACACGACCAACCAGGCCTCCGGACGTGTTGTTCAGGCGAGAGGCAGGCGGGGCCGGAGCAGCACCGCGCGCAGCTGGCCAACGCGCCGCGCTCCTCGACCGCCTCCGGTGATCCGCGGCCTCGGTCCTCGTGGGCGCCCCGGGCTCACTTAGCGCCTGCACCCGGCCCGCCGCTCCAGGGAGACCAGCCGTCCAGCTCCCAGCCAATCCGTAAGAGCCACCACGTCTCCGCTCCACGTCCGATTGGGCTGCAACTTGCACCGAGGGTGGCGGGTCCTCCACTTTACTCAGGCGTATCGTCTTATCGCACGGGGACTGTGCGAATTGCGGATAATTATCGGATATTCAGACCAGGCTCCCAGAGCCTCGCTACGGTGCGGCCATCTTGGTCTGGCACCACCTAGCGCCCCCCCCCCAAAATTCTAAAATTCCAAAGTGTATGTTTCTAATTATTTTGTGGTCAACATTGATTTGCAGATCAATGTTGTCACTTTGTTGTTGTCATTCCTCATTTTAGCAACTTGCATTTTTATTTGGATATGTTTACAAAGATGCATTCAACTTTTGTTTGGGAGATCAAGCTCAGTTGACCTCCAGTAATGGGCTAGATATCTGGATTCCTCAGATGTCTGAGATGCAAACATGGTGTGTGGGCAGGGGAGGTGATAGTTCTCTCTACCTTGGATTTCAAATGCTTTTTATGCATCTTTGTTTTGTAGCCTTTACTCATTTTTAGTTAGACTTTGAATTAGTTTGCACACATTTAAGACCAGTTGCCAGATATATTTGTGATATTGCATAATGAGCCCAAAACTTTATTTGTATTCCAGTTGTGCTTAATTTACATTGAGCATTTACATTACACTTCTATCTAACATGCACAATGTTTGCACTTGCTGTATTTGTATCAATTCTGCATTAGGGTGCTGGATGTGTATGTTTCGTTTTTACATTGCACCTAAAAGCACATACAAAGTAATTGTGATATGTAGTTTGATTTTTATATTGTCAGACATGAACCCTTGATCTGTTTAGTTACATTTGTTTTTTAGAAGAATATACTTGGTTAACACTTCCATAGAATTTAATCCACTAGAACACTTGGATGGGCAGAAAGCTTTGAGCATGATACAAGAAGAAGTAAAGGAGGGGGAACATTGCAGCCAGCTAGTATGCAGGCCAGGAGCTTCTGCATCTCTGGCACATAATACCATAATGTGGTGATAGCATTAAATTAATTCCACTTATCTCTGAGCTGTGGAATAATGAGATGGTATGGGTGTGGGAAAGTAGGATCTGCTTCATATGGTTACCCCCACTTTTTGTTTGATGTGATACTGTTTTTGACTAGTCTGTCTGGGATCCTGCTAATCAGGACCCCAGTCTATCTGCTTTCTCCTTAAACTGTTGTGTTCAGTACTTTTGTACATCCCAGATTGGATACTGAGGTACTTTTGTCAGTCCCTAATATATGGTACCCATGTACCCAGGGCATAGGTACCCGAGAGGTCTCCCATGGGATGCTAAATGTATTATGCCACCTATGAGAGACCATTCAAAATTGAACTACAGGCCTGCCATTGCAGCCTGTGTAAGCTGGTGCATGCACCACTTACGAAAGATATAGGTTTACTATATAGAACCAGTGCACTGAAACTATATTGGACCAGCGCACTCAAACTGTTAACCTGGGTCCCTTTTGTTCTCGCACCCTGAAGCTCGCCAAAGGGGTACCCCAGGGCTCTTGCCTTAGCCCCACCCTGTTTAATGTGCATGTGGCCCCCATGCAAAAATCATCAGAGAACATGGGTTTACTCCCCATTCCTATGCAGACGATACCCAACTGCTCTGATCTTTCGATAATGATAAAGACTCAACCAAACGTCTTTTTGCTGAGGGCAGGCTAGCAATAGCTGGTTGGATGACAGATAATTTCCTCCAGCTGAATGCTGCCAAAACTGAGATTTTGCTGTTTGGCACTGCTCAGAAGAATTGGTCCCCTGACAGGTGGCCCGCCGGGCTGGGAACAGCTCCTATCCCGAAGCTTATGGCTCAAAACCTGGGAGTCCAACTGTATCACTCTCTATCTATGGGAGACCAAGTCATGGCCACCTCAGGCACCTGCTACCACATGCTGAGTCTGCTCCGTAGAGTGTTCCAGATGCTTCCTTTATCAGTACACAGAACCCTGATTCAGGCCTTGGTTAGGAGCCATCTCGATTGCTGTAACGCTCTCCATGCTTTGGCCAATGAATCACTTCTATATAGATTGCAGGTTATTCAGAATACAGCAGCTCACCTCACTCTAAATATGCCTCCCAGAACATCTTCTAGGCCATTGCTAAAGCAGCTTCACTGGCTTCTCATCCGCCAGAGAATTAAGTTAAATCTTTGCTGCTTATTCCACAAGGCACTTCATGGCAGAAGCCCAAGCTATCTGGTGAAAAAACATGAAGCTCTACCTTCCTGGCAGATTTCTGCGTTCAGAGGGAAAAGGGCTACTTGTTGTCCGCTGCTTCAGAAAACTTCAAACTGGGAGCAAACCTTTTGCCTACTTGGCTCCGAAATATTGGAACTCTTTGCCCTTTGAGCTACGTAAGTGCACGAATCTCCTTCTCTTTAAGAAACTCCTACAGACAGAACTGATCTGATACTAATTGCTCTGACCTGCCATTCTTTTCTTCTGCAGCGTGGAGATACCCCTTCGGGGGCGATTCTGGTGCTTTACAAATCCTATACATACATACTATATCTAAGGGTCACTGCACTTAAAACCTATAATGCACCCTTCTAGTAGCCCTTCACAATCCTGAGGGCAGGGTGCTTGGTGTTAAGTGAGAGGGTGCCCACGCATGAGCAGGACACCCCTGCAGCCTACAGAGTCCATTCTCCCAGGTTGTCACTGAAGCAGCCATGCTTTATATAGAGGGGCATCGTGTGATCGCACGATGACCATCTCGAAAACGGCCGCAACAAATCCTATCATGTTTGGTATAAAACATGTTGGAATCATACTCCCACACCGTAAACAGTGTGGGAGGTATGATTACAAGCACCGGGAGAACCCTCCATTAGGCTCTCAGTGTTCCTGGTACCAGCCTTCTAGTCCCGAACAGCACAAAGTGGTTGCTGCCGACCAGAGTCACATTTCTGCCCTCCTGCTGCTGAGCCAAGCTCATGCAGGGGACGAACGAACAATAGGCATCCTGTAACAGGGAGGTGTGACCACCTCCCAGACATGATTCAGTGTATTAGGGCTGAGTGGGTGTGCTTGCCAGTGACTGAAAGACTGCATGAGGGGCACATTTGGTGTCCCTATGCATTGTCGAGTTCAAACCGGTCCTGGCAACCGTTGGCTCCCACGCTGGTGCAGAAATGGACAAAGGACATGGGTGCAACATCCGCCCTTGCCACAACCTCCCCTGGGAGGGTCCCCTAAATCTTACCAACCCTCTCCTTATGGGTACTTAAGGGCTTACCTGGGTGTAGGCCCCTAGATTTGTCGTGGAGAAGATTCAGAACTGAAGCCACTGCACTTCTACTGTCTGGGCACTCTGGACTTCTGGACTTCGTTTGGGCCTGACTTCATCTCCCTTTCAGTCTGCTGCATCGTCTGTGCCAGTGCACCATACAGGATCCATGCAGGACCTGTGGAGCATCCAAGACATTTGAAGATAATCTCCCTTGAAGTGAAGGAGTCACTTCCCTGCATTCGCAGGCACCTCAACACTGCTGACTGGTCTGCTGATCCCGAGCTCCTGCAGACTCCGAAGGGTTCAACAACACAGGTGGGAGATATCTACGTCTCCCGAGGCCCAAGCTGCCCTCTCACCAAGTATGAGGTCAGAATCCCTCATGGGGGCTGCATTAACTGAACCGCTGTGCTTGTTGGCAACTTTGCAAAAAGTGCATTGGGCACGAAGTAGCCCTAACCTCTGGCAACTTCTTGCACCAAGATCTTCAGCCACACTGCCTCATGGGCACCGTGGTCTGCTCCTTTTGGTGAACTGCTCGAGGTCTTCTCGCGACTCCTGTGCCTCCGGCCTGTGGGTCCAATTGAGGGTCATCTTTGTTTTCAGAGTGCTCAGGGCCTGCCCTGATTCCCCTGCTTGTGGTGAGTCTCCTAGGCCTTGCTGGTCCCAATTGTGCACCTTCTTGATTTCCTGCATAGGTTGCATTTGCCAAGGCTTGTTGGTGTTCCCACCGGACTCTGGACCCTCAGCACTCGACATGCTATATGGGACAGCTCGTATGTGGGTCCTGGTTGTCCTCAGCATTGCCTGGTCCTCACAGCTGCAGAGTCAAGGTTACCATCATTCTTCCTGAAGCACCCAACATTGGAGGGCATTTGTCTTCCAAGTCTCCTGGACACCCCTGAGTGACATAGACTCTGTCCCCTCTGCTTTCTGGTACTCCTCATCAAGAATCCACATTTGGATTCCTCTAGACACTTTCTCTTCTTCCAGCAGCGGCACTTTCCTGAAGTCCTCCATTGAGTTTGACGGCGGTTTCCGACGCCACTTCACACCTATGCACCCGGCTTCCCTGGGATAGGCAACTTGGGCACCATAGTATCAACGTGTGGGGTGGCTCTCTAACCTTCTGTCCTTCACGGCGTTTCTTCGGGGTCCACTGGGAAGGGTCCCTAATCTTTAAAATTCCAACCGCGACTTGCACATAGACTTGTATAGAGCACGAGGTTGTGTTCTCACACTGCACACGCTCTCCGTGGGGTCCCTGTCTACTTACCTTGGGTGGTTCTGTGGGTACCCAGCAATTCTACGTCCTCTCGACATTGTCCTGACTCGAGTCGTGGTTCTTATACCACTTTCTTAGTACATGGTTTGGTCCCCCCCGGGGCCCACTGTGTACTAGTCCTATTTACTGTGATTTCTTTGCTTTATATTGTGTGCTTTGTGTCTATATATGTGTAGGAGATACTGTAAGGTACTAGAGAGTGTTCTATAATAAATACTTCTTTTTATACACACTTTGTGTGGTTCCTTTTCATTGACTCTATACTATAAGAATGCACTCTGGTAAAACAAGCTGCTTTACACTCCTTCAAGACTAAGCCTGACGGATGCTCTCCACAGCTACCACTTGGATAGCTTTCTGAGATTGTCTGAGACATCCTAAATCATCATAAGGGTTGTCTGGACTGGTGCAAGGTGCCCACTTACATTAATGGACATCATATACCAGGCCAGCTTCTCACAATGGGCAACTTGACAGTCCCTCCTCCTAGTATGCAGTGAATGCTCTGCTGCCACAGGTAAGAACTCAAGTAAAAAGAAAAGAGCTCCAGGTCACTACAGAATACACAGAGCTGGATGCCATAGGAGCTGCAGGTAAAAATAGAAATACATTAAGAAATGCTTGACTAGGCCCAGGTTTGTTGCACAGTAAAGGGACAGGGTTTGGTGATCAGCAGCACAGCAGGGTGATTATTTATCCCCCCCACCCCATTGCCACTTTCACAAAATCTCTCTCTGTGTCTATTCCAGAACAGGTTCTGTTCCAGCCAGGGAAACAGAAAGATCACAAAGTTATTAGAGATACCGCAACCACACCAGGAGGGAAAAATCAAAATCACACCGTCTTTAAGATCTTAC
The DNA here is from genome assembly GCF_964204655.1 of Triturus cristatus. Lineage (NCBI taxonomy): Eukaryota > Metazoa > Chordata > Amphibia > Caudata > Salamandridae > Triturus > Triturus cristatus. Next base: position 165,420,012 of record NC_140595.1, on the reverse strand, counting down.
TTTAAAAAAGATTTTCAAACACAGACCAATCCAACTAAATCGATTTGCCCTGCAATTATGCAAAATATGGACCCAAGTAATTTAACCCACTTACTCAGCCTACTCCGGTAGGTGGGCCAGGTCTCTCTCATTTAGATTGATTAAAGTTTCTCTCTCAGGATCCCACAGGGGGATAATTCCGTAGAGGAAATTTCAATTGACCCCTCACGAAGAGAAGATGGGAACACCAAAAAACATAGATTAAATAGATATGGGCTCCTTACTACTAACACCTTCGAAAGAGATTAAAGCCAAACTTGCAGTTTTCAGAGCGCAGATAGACTAACATACAGGAAGCCTGTGAAAAGCTTGAGACTAAAATGGTAGACATCACAGACCTCGAGCAGGACATACAGAGTGGTGCATTGGGATCAATTTAAAAGAAGCCCAATCTGAGAGAAATACACTAAAATGTTAATAAACTTCTGTACTTATGCAATAAAAGAGCTAATCCCTACAGAAACCTTGAAAGCAAAAGCTTTAAAAAATGATTGGTCCTTCTCTATAAGATCGGATATAGCAAAAGTTCCTCAAAATCGGCAATGGGAGTTAGGGAAACACATTCCGGAACTGAAGTTGCTGAGTGCAAATGTGTAGTTGAAAATTCCAAATGACATTAAGTGTCATGTGGGACAACAAAATGCACAATATAAAAGATTTCGGAGGTTGACGTTCTAATAGACCAGATAAAAATGCAGCAAAATAAATAGAAAATAAACAGGAGAGTAGAAGCCCAAGTGGTATGAAGTGCTATCCTTTTTGGATACAGGGAGTGTTCCCCAGTGGGGTTGGGGAGGGGCAAGCTGGGAGTGGGGGTCACACGTGGTTAGGGCAGATAGTGGTTTTACTAAGCACAGGGTGGTGAGCCTGTGGGAAAAAAACAAAAACAAAAAATTGTAGTCCTCATTTATGACACGGATTGCGAGATGGATTGGGAAAGGTTAGGCTCGAATTATCAGGGAAATGATAAAGGAAGTAAGGAAGGTTCATAACATAAGGGTATTAACCTGGAACATACATTTTGTAAGGGTATTCTGAAGCTTTCTGATAATGACATTAAAATACTCCAGGAAACAGACTTAGGTCAAGAAGAATGGGGGGAAATTTTAAAGAGACATAAATGGTATGAAAAATGTGCTTGCACCAATCAATCTTGTAATGTGAAAAGGGTGGTGCTTCTTTTTAAAAACTCTGCACAAGACAGGTTGGAGAGCTTCATAGCCAGGGCCGGCTCTAGGCATGGGCAGTGTGGGAAGAATCCACTTGTGCCCCTGCCGATCCAACTGAAAGAAAGGTGTCTCTTTGGAATTGCGTTTACAGGAGGACCTCTCAGGGATGGTATGGGGAGGCCCTTTGGAGGGGGACACTCAGTCACTGCCGGCATGGCTCACGGGTGGGGGGCAGGCATGGGGTGGGGGGGACGGGCAAGTGGTCACAAAGGAAAGGGGGGTCACGTGGGGGGGTAAAATTATAATTTAAAAAAAATAAAACATACCTTCTTCCCACGTCTTCACTGCTCAGTCTGCTCCTGCTTTCCTGACTCTGGCAGGAACAGGAAGCAGGCAACCTTCCTCCCCTCCCCTAATCCAATCACAATGCTGCAATGGCAGCATAGCGATTGGTTGCCACATCGCCCAGCCAGGCGCCTATGGGGAGTCTATTTTCTCCATGTAGGCTGCATGCTACCTACAGGTAGAAAAGCCAGAGTGCGCATGACTGGTTTGGTCGGCCCCAGATGGCCGACCAACCAGTCAGCACCTTCAGTAGTGGGCAAGCCACTGCTGGCCTGCCCTAGAGCAGACCCGAGAAGTGTGGCTCAATGAGGAGAAGTGTGGCTCAATGATTAGAGCGGCAGACCCTGATGCAGAGGTCTAGCCCGGGACCAGGGTTCAATTCCCCGCCTCAGCGGGTCTTGGGCTCAAAAATTCAACGGACCTGATAATTCTCGCCTCAGTGCCTATTCCAATCATGGAGTCCCACTCTGCAACTCTGGGCAATAGCTTGCTTAATCTCCACAACGGCCCCCACAACGCTAAGGATGCCTGGCCTCCACCTTGGGGGTGCCCAGGAGTGGATGCCTCACAGGGAAAGCCAGGATGGGTTCCACAGTGGTATTCGTACAAGCGCGTTGAGACCCTTGCGGGTGAGTAGTGCGCTATACAAGTATCAAATTTACATTTATATTTTACCCGCCCACCTGCCCGTCCCCAACCAAACCCTTCTGCTTTCTCACAGTGCGAGAAGCAGAAGCATAAAATGGTAGTTTTAGCATTTTATATTTCTGCTTCTCGCACTGCGAGAAAGCAGTGGGGCGCTGTTCCTCCACCCTAGTGGAGGAGCCGCCCCTGGGAACACTTCCTCTTGTTCCATTTGCAAGGAGACACATTTTGCAGGTTTGTCCTGCAATTAGGCCTCCTGCCCGGCTGCCCATTCAGAGACACTGCGGGACGCCCATTGTCAGCACTTAAGCGCCCCGTGGTTTTAACTTTCAGCCCCCAAGCAATTCTCACACCTTCAGCTCGATAGGAGCTGTAAAAGAGGTGCTTGTAGGTGACTGAGAGGAGTCACTGCGGCCCAGGAGGAGTCTGCACAAAGCAGCTTTCGGAGCCCTGAAGGTGTCATTTATGTAAATTAGAGGGGCCTTGCACATTCCCTTTCTGCCCGGGGCTCCGAAAATCCTAGAACCGTCCCTGTTCATAGCATATCCTGGGAGAAGAAGGCTAATCGTTAATGTCAAAATTTACAGCATAAACTATTCATTTTTTGGGTACTATGATCCTTATGTAGATGACCCAACCCCGTTTAGGAAGCTGTACAAACACCTAACTGATATAAGGAACTATATAGTTGTTGGCAGAGACTTTAGTACACTACTAGACCAAGTTCTAGATAAATCTACCACTAGGCCAATGGTCAACTCACCATAGATGAGAGAGTGTGCACACCATTTGATGAAAAATCTGTGTTTAATACATGTTTGGCCACAGAGGGCGGGTATGAGGAAAGAATATACCTATCAGAACAAGAAATATGGCCATGCCTAAAGAATAGACTTTTATTATAGATATGAAGTTAGGGAATAGGATAAGAAAGATAATCCATCAACCAGAGCATCTCTCAGATCATGCTGTGGTTAGACAGGAACTCTCTCTCTCAAGTGCCTCAATTCCGTCTAAATGGACCTTGGATAAAGCATTATTAGGAGAGCAGGAGATTATAAACACTCTGAAAAGAGCTACTGTTGTTTGATCTAAATGAAAACACCTTTCATGTTATATAGGATGCTTATAAAGTCTTTATTCGAGGGAGACTGATTAGTTGTGCGGCACATAGAAGGAAAGAAAGTAACAATAAGGTTAGAGAGTAAAAGCTGTGAATAGGAGTAATTCATAAACAGCTGGCAAGTTGTAAGGACGCCCGTGTAAAAGTAAACCTTCAAGATAACTTCAAAGACTCTAAGGGTTTGTTTGGCAGAATATCTAGACGGAGTGGTGCAGAGTGGGTGGAATGCCTGAAAGTTAGCACATTATAAATACGTGGAAGGTTTTGGGAAAATTCGGGCTTGGAGGACATGGCAAAAAAGCGCTAGAAATATGACTGAGGAAGTAGAAATTAACAGCACCAGAGAATGATGTTCAGAGGACTCTGATATTGGGTGGATGTTTGCGTTTTTTTTCTGAAATTTACATACCGACAACTCAACAGCACTAAAAGAAGAAATAGAGAGTTGGTTAAAGGAGGACACTGTTCCTAGGTCAGATCAGGACAAACAGCTCTATCTTAATCAAGAAATTACTACACTAGAAGTAGATATAAATTCTTAGAGGGTTAAAAAAGGGAAAGGTGCCAGGCCCTGATGGCATTCTAAAAAAGAGGAACTCACCCCTGTTTTGACCAGCTTAATGAATACAATATACATAAAACACTCTCCCGCCCAACATTGTGGAATGAAGTAACAATAACAATAATCTTAAAGCCTAAGAAACCTTTTTTAAATGTGAATCGCATAGACCAATATCATTGCTTAATAACGATTAAAAGATATAGACACAAATACTAAGAGATTGGACAAAGTAATAGGAAATATTGTCCAGAAAACCAAAAGGGCTTCATGAAACACAGACAGCTCTACAAGCTCACCAATGATTTAAAGAGAGAGCAATAGATGGGGCCACAGTAACAAATGTTCCACTGACCATCATAACGGTAGATGCCGCTAAGGCCTTTGATAGAGTTAGTTGGCTATTTTTATATGAATGCATCATGCAAAATGCTTTAGGTGAAAATTTTCTGGAAGCAATTCGATCTATTTATAACACTTCAACAGCTAGGATATTGGTCAAAGGTTCTCTTACTGCCCAATTCCAAATAGGAAGAGGCACTCAACAAGTATTGCCCATTGTCTCCTCTACTGTTTAATCTTCATATTGAGCCCTTGGCTGAAGGATTAGGGGAGAACAGGAAATTCTACCCTTTCAATATCATGACTGGGTTAAAAATAGAGAGTTATATGCAGATGGCCTTATAATTTACGTACAGCATTTTAAGACATCCTTCCCCACAATATTAAGCCTATTAAACAACTTTGGGAGGGTTTCCGTCTATCTAGTCAACGGGGAAAAAACTGAAATCATGAGCTTGAATGGTCCAATGGATAACCCATTAGTAAAGACAGAAATTAGGTACCGAGGAGTACGTGTGGTGAAAGACCGTGATAAAATGGCACACATAAACTTTAGTTGGCTCATGTTGGAAACCAAGAATCTCCTGCATCTGTGGGCATACCTTACTTTTTCTATCATGGGAAAACTAATTTAATTAAAATTATGATCTCTCAAAATTCACTTTTATTTTTAATACACTCCCCTTACATTTCAAATAAGTAGTTTTATATGGGCGAATTAAAGTGTTAGAATTGCTTGGAAAAAGCTGCACACAAAGAAGATATAAGGTGGCATAGCATTCCCGGACTTTCAGCTATACTATTGGGCTTTTCACCTGAAGAATGCACAACTTCTACTAAGAAATAGTTATCAACATGTAATCCTGCGTTATCGAGCACTAACAAAATATCTCCCCAATGAAGGTAATTTCTTTCTTTTTAAGGCACCCCAAATACTTTAATAAGGTTAGATTCAGAGTGCTAAGTATGTCATGTAAAGTGTGGAGTCAGGTCAAAAGAATCTTGGGCATCCCTAACTACAGCAATATGTCTCCAATTTGGAAATCTCCTCTCCATACTAACAAGATGTCCTAGCTTCCACAATACGGATTGCAGAAATAGAAAGATGGGGCCAGCAGTTTGAAGAGCACTTCCTGAGCACTTGGGACTTTATATCCAAAAGTACCAACAAAAGGCTCTCTAGGTTTAAATACTATCAACTAGCCAGCTGGCTCAAGGACATCTTAATATAGGGATTAGAACAGAATGGTAGGAGGAACTACAAAGTGTTCAGATACATAGAACGGAAGTATCCAAGTGGTGCTGGATCCTGGTATAAAGTGAAGAAGGCACTCCCACTTTGCCAGAGGAGATATGGAAAGCGGACCTGCCGTCGTCAGAAATTCGACCACTATGGCTACTATCTATGTCTACATTATGATCAATGGTGAGATCTGCACCCCTAAGGAGAAACCATTTGTTCACCATGTACAGTGTCTCTTGGTCTCCAAAACAACTCTCGAAGCTGGGAGGTCAGAATAAGAGATGCTGCTCAAAATGTGCCTTGTAGAATGCAGATGATGTCCATCTTCTATGGCAGTGTCCAGGTATTCAAATCTTCTGGCATGAAGTAGATAAGGCGTTGACAGAAATATTGAGAAAAGATATAGAGGTAAGCCTCCCATTAGTTATTTCCAGGATTTTAGAAGTTGGAGGGTCTGATCAAAGACGGGTAAACTACAATCTCAGTTACTTTTTATGCTAATAATTATAGCATGCAGGGAAATCTGTAGTAAATGGATTTCCAACACTTTACCTACTTACACGGATTGGGTTGATTCAGCAAAACACATTGGCAGTATGGAATGTGTAAATGGTACAAAATAGAGGATAAAAATGTGAGAGTTTAATAACTCAAGAGAATTGGTTAATTAATTGATGATAGTCTAAGGATTAATGACAAACTTCAACATAGTAGGAGTTGAGCAGTGGCTCCCATAAACTGTCTAAAAGTTGTTTGAAGGAGGCTAAAACGAAGGATGTCAAAACCCTCAGATGTTTTAATTTCACCTGGTGGCTCTCGAAATGTACCTCCCACCTACTGTCATATGTGAGGACTAAAAACAAAAAAATGAAAGCTTTGAGCATTTGCTGAATTTCTGGTTTATGGCTTTTTTTATCTATCTAGTTTGATGGGTCTGCTGGAGAGGAGATAAAGCAGGAAGCTGCAAGGTTTTGCTGTTATCAGTTTAATGCCCTGGAGTTAATCAAAACCAAACAACAGGAGGAGCCCCAATGTAACCTATTCATGCAGGTATGTCTTTCTGCTCATAGTCCCTGTCCTTCCCACCAGAATATCTGTTTGAATCAATTAAGTTTGTTCAGGGTTGGTAAGGTCTTTGTGTAAGATAAGAAGTAATTATATCCTGGAGGCCTTCTGTTTACTTTTGTATTTGAAGTCCAACATACATGTAAGGTTTCTCTTTGATGCATACTTTTACAGCTTTAGATCCTTCATAGATCCATGCAATTGTGATATTTTTACATACCTGCCTATCTTCATTTTGGGTGACAACAATTCTGCTAATAAGCCGAAAATGCTTCAGAACTGCTCCAGGAGGCTATTACCAAAATCTTTGCTGCATGTTTTATGACAAGAGTCCTCAAAGTGAAATGTGCTCTTTTTAGAGCATTATATTGATGCTGCTGACATTTGTCCAAGTTTCAGCTGCTGTAACTTTGTTTAACCTTCTACTAGGTTCATTTTAGATCCATTAAGCAGCACTTTGGTTCTGTAGCTGACTGTAAGTGAGACATTTCAGTGTTCTTTTGTTTACAGTGCACTGCTTTCTACTGTAACTGATGAGCAGGAAAATCAATGAACGATACAATACTGGAACAAAGTTCTGTGCTACAATTACAGTTCTCCAGCGGTAATATATTTGAGAGAGTCACATGTAAGCCCTCCTCCTCTCTGGCAGTGTATGTACAACACACATACTTGGAAGTCGGAGGATGTCTATGGAACGCGTGGGATGATGGGCGGAGGTTTGAGCAAATACACTTGATTGAAAAGACAAAGACGCAGCGCAGTCAATAGTGCATACATAATTAGATATTAATTGTACCCCTTGGGCATGCTGGAGCACAGTGGTCGAGAGTACACAAGCGGGCTAACATTTTTTTATAGGGAGTAGTGTGGGAGCCCTCGGTGATAGAAATGTTGTACCTCCTCGCAGATTATGAACTTTCCCTCAAAGAAATGTGAGGAAAATGTGTCATTTTATCCATTTTTTTTGTTTGCTGGGCATTCCTGGTAGGAAAGAGTAATAAGATCCACTCAAGTCACACCCCCCTGGTCTTCCCTTGGTGTCTAGCTTTCAGAAATGTCTCGGTGTAGTAGGTTTGCCTGGGTGGCGGCCAAACCCCGACCACTGTGCTACCCACATCCCCAAAATGGGATGCATTTCTTGGCAACAATTGTATTTTCCACATTGGTTTTTTGGGTTTTTACTCTCACTGGAAATAGGCCCACTCACGCATGTGTGGTATTGATGTTATCTGGAAATAGCACAGCATAAATTATTATCACCTGAATTAATCTTTAATTTTTGGCTGCTAAATGTCAGCCAGTAAACAAGAAAGAATACATTTTGTGTAATGCTGTTTCAATCATTTGATAATATAGGTAACCTAAAATTCAAAGTTATGCAAATTACCACTAATGCTAAACTCAGTATGTTGTGCACATTTTAAAAAATGTATAGGTTTATTTCATACCCATTTTTCATTCATTAGAATTTAGCATGTTAATTGAAGCATAGCTCATACACAATAAAAACTCTTTAAAAACCGCAGCTGACACATCAGACCAGGGAATTGCGTGTTTTTGTACAACTAACAAATACTGTATATTATTGTGAATGGAAAGTTGTATTAGTTTTCCAACTCAGCCTTTGGGGTAAAAAAATGAAGATGAAAGATCACCTATTTCTGTTACTTCCCTTGTTTTTTTTACATTTTCTTTTATTTTAACAATACGTTTCTTCAGGAAAAGCTTGAGCAATGTAGGTAAATTTACCTCTTTCTGAATTCCAAATTGTGTCAACTTTTCAGAAATGTAGTTGTATATGTTCACACATGGGTTTCAATCTGTTTCCATCAAGCACGTCAAGTAAGTAGAAACCACAAAAGGAAAATAGGAAAAGTTGACTGCTTCTTGGTAAAATGCAAAAACTGTGTTTAAAAATGATTTTTGGCAAACCTGAAAGCTGGAAAGATAGGGTTCTTAGCAGAGCAAACCTTTTGAACTCATGTGCTTTCTGGCAAAGCACTGTTCTCCCAGTTTTTCCCATTAACAAAGAAACAATCTTTCTTTTGGTTATTTTCTTAGTTTAGATATGGGGATCCTACACAACCTAGATATCTTTTGAATTTCCATAATGTGGCAACAAATTTTTGGCTTGGATCCATGTTGTAGAAAAAAGTTATGAAGGCGTAAACACGAAGTGCCTCAAACATCAAATAACAAGGAACAGGACTAGTGCTGCTGGTTGCCTCAGTAGCTAAAGAATGAAGCTTCTGGATGTGGTTCTTGAACTAGGGCAGTGGTCTTAACCTTTTGACTTTTGTGAACCCCCCCTTAACAATTTACTGGACCTGGACCACTGGACCACAAACGAATATAAAAAAAAAATAAAACATTTAATTTTACTGGCATAATTTGGACTTTTCTAAATTTAACTGAGATCACCCATCTTCCATACTATGTTCTTTTTGACGCATTTCCACTGCTCCTGTGAATCAAACTGTGGACACCAACATAATTTTTAACCTCCAATTTCAAATTCCATCACTTTTACTGAACCTTTGAAAATGTTCAGTTTTACAATTTGCATCTTTATTTATACACACTGTATTAATCTGTTAATAATTAAAAAAGTTCTGAGTAGTCACAGGGTGCATAATTAGGCTTCGCAGACCTACACTGGTCTCTGGATCTCAGGTTAAGAACCATTAAACTAGGGTATCCATACAGCCTCTGTCTATATTTTGGGAACTGGTAACATGGTAAAGACTCAAGTTTATTGATTTTTTCAACCTTACGTCTGTACAATCTTCTTAATCATTAAATCTAATTCTTAATGTAAATAAACATGCAGACAGTATTACTTTACTTCAGCTTGGGAACAGTAAAATAAACTTGTTCATGCAAATTCTCCAAACTTGGTATGTCTACTGTTACACAGTTTCCTTTGATGTCTAAGGGCATTGTTTTTAAACATCAAGATGTAAATACCTGTTCAGAACAGGATTTTTAAATAAAGAGTTGTGGTTTGAACTGCAAAGTGAATTTATATTTTAGGTAAAACACTTAAGCGCCATAAAGAGGCAAACCTGGCCTCACCACTCCTTCTATGAGAGTCATAAATTAAATAGCAAAATTCCAATATGTTCAACTTGTTTCCATCACCTTAACCACAAATTTTGATGGCATGAATCTAGAATGAGTTTAGTTTTGTCGTCTCAAAAGTAGTCAGTCTTGTCAACTGTTTAAAAACATAAAAATGTATTATCATTTTCATCAAAGTAGGCATAACATATAAAATCAACAAATGTCATACTACAAGTAGTATCCAACACATTGTCATTTACAAGTCTAATATGGTCCTTCTTTCACACCCTGTTTTGTAGACAGTGAAGTCACAAGTGCACCATCACGAACATTCTTAATGCAAATGATAATTTCAAATATGACACAGATCTGTAGTATCCGTACATGCTTGTTTCTCGTTCATCACCTTACCCACCATTCCAAATGTTGGACTGCAAATAAGCCATCACTGGCCTCTAATAGTATTTTGGCCTTGACTTCATTGGCTGCTCCTCAACATACAGTTCCAGTTGTGTCTTACATTGTGCCATGTCAGGCAACCAATACACTTTTGTAGGGTTAGATTTACTCCCCTGAAGAAATGCCACTCTAAAGTTTGCTAGTAACAATCTTACTGACAAGAGTTTCCGATTTAGTGACCGGAAGTCGCTCAGCAGTCCTAGGAGGCAGATCGACGGTTTGCACTCCAACCTCGCTCCAATCATATCAGATAGTGTATCTGTGACTTGAACCCAGTATTACCTCACTCGTGGAAATGACCACGCAGATTTATAAAGTCTGCCTATTTGGCTCGGCAGCGTACACAGTTCTAGTTGCCCTTTGACCCATACCTAGATAACTGCATCAGGGTATAATACATTTGGTGCAAGATCTTCAACTGAATCATCCTCAAATTACAATTTGAGGTAAGGGTGCTTAATTGCCCACAGCAAAACCTCAAATCCTCTTCCCCCATAAGCTGTGGTAACACCGCATTCCATTTTGCCATTACTTTGCAACTTCCCTGTGTACCATCCTTCTGTGCTGCAGCATATAGTTTAGTAATAATGTGTTTTCACGTCGCACTGGTGAGCAGTACCTGTAGTGTCACGAGCGTAGGAGATTCACTGGGAAAGTGTGGATTGTGCACGCATATAGCTGCTCAAAGTTGGTAATATAGGAAGACAAATAATGGGGTGTTTGCCCACAGAGCTGTCTCATTGGGTAGTGTTAGGAAGTTACCATTCATTTACAAATCGCCATAGTGCGTAGTCCCTCCTCCTATAACATCTGGAGCAATCCATCCTCCTGTGTCACAGTTATGTCTGGATGGTGTTGTAGGGGCACTGCAGGGGCATCCAACCGATTCTTCCCAGCTCTCCTAGCCAGAGCGTGCCAAGCCATCAATGTAGTGTGTAACATGTTTATCTCATTTTGGGGAATCTCATTTTGCTTGTGTGGCAGGATAACCCTGAGTGGGTTCAGAGCGCCATCATGTTTGTTTGCTACATGAGGTGTGAAATCATGTGCCGTATACCAGAAGTGTGTAAAATGTGCCTGTGCACACAAATTATATAGCTTAAAATCTAGGGCACAGAATCCTCCATCCAGGTATGGGAGGGCGAGGACGTTCCCACCTGATCCTTGGCTTCTTGCCAGCCCATACCAGTGTGATCAACAGGGAGTGCAACTGCTTAAAGAAGGATTTGGACAGCACTATTGGAATGTCAATAAACAGATATGGAAACTGTGGCAGTACCACCAGTTTTATGAAAGCTAGTCTATCCGCCAGGGAGAGCGGGTGTAAGGAGTGCCAGGATATTTCTGCAGGAGCGTCAGGAACTTGGAGAGAATGCCTCAGCCTTTCCCGACGGCTTTCCGACTCTATCAGACTCTAGAGTATCGGTTGGCCCGCCAGAGGAAAACAGGGAAACAAAACAAGGAAAGGCGGGGGTAAACTCCTGTAGCGTGGCTGGCGGCAGGTCAGGAATAGGTGAGGCAATACCCAGCTGTAAAACAAAGACTGTGTTATCTCCTGTCTTCTCAGTACGACCCACTTGTATGACTAGACCCTTGACAACACCTACCACTGTTAGGTTACATCTAGTCGTATAGGGGGAAGGCGTCAGTGGTTCAACATTTAGTATCCTATACAACAGAGAACACAGGGTTAGAGGGGGGTTTCCCCTATATACTAAACATATACTATAAATGTGTGCAACTCACCCCACCCTTCTGCTGGAGTACTACAGGTACACAGGATTGTACTCCACCTTGAGTCCACTACGAATAATAGTGGAGTTGTTCTGCTAAGGCTTATGGTACAATCTGCCAAAAGATCAAAGCAACACTGAGTACCCCCCTTACGGTTACCATAAACAAATATATAGAAAAAAGGCAGCGCACTGCGCTGTTACCGTGATTCTGTCGTAAGGAGAAAAAGCACAGTGGTCCACGCAAGTATCCCAAGGGAAAAACAGGACAGTCTCTTCATGGGATAGGCGAGGGAACAACCCACGCAAATATGTAGAGCCACCAGGCAGACTATAAGGCTGAACAAGCAGGCAGTGCCCGGCCCGGTGGCGAAGACAGAGCCAGCCGCGGGGCGGAGCACCAGGATAGGGTAAGTGGTAGATATGGAAGAAAGAAGTAGATGAACCACTCTAGGGACCGTAACTCACCTTCAACTACTTTCTAAGGTTTGTGGAGTTGATTGGCAATGCCCGGCCCGGCGGCGTGGAAAGATCTGACCACGGGGCGGAACACCAGGAATCGGGATGATTGAAGAAAGATCAGCGTGCCCGGCCCGGCGGCGAGGAATGCGCCAACCGCGGGGAGGAGCGCCAGGGGTAGAGGGATTCGGGAAGAAAAGGAACGTAGATGCAAATCTCTCCCAATACACCAGGGAGATAGAGGCAGTATCCGGCCCGGCAGCGAAGGAGGAGATGGCTGCGGGGTGGAACACCGGGTCCAGGGGAGTCAGAGAGAACTTTCACGGCAAGAATCCAACCCTCTAGGGGTCGATTGTGGAAACAGGAAAACACGACAATGGAAGTCAGGCAACAAGGACGGAAATGGAGCTCGAAGCAAGAACGCTAAGCGCGTTTGAATGCGTCGAGGTTCCTTAAATACTGGAACGTCTTGGGGGCTGGACCACAGGGCATGACAGCGGGAGGGTTGTCCAGCACGCAACTCAATCTTCCAATCTGGACATTGCCTTGCCGTATTTCTCACATATCACTATTTTAGGCTCTCTGTGCGCCCATACCCCTAAATATTTGACAGGGCCTGTCTCCCACTCCAGCTGGAACCCAATTTTGCAGCGTTGCATAAAAGCTGTTAGCGGGAGGACTATGGATTTCATCCAGTTGATACACATACCACCAGAGTAGCACTCAAATTGTATGTACTCTCTATTTAACAGGGCCAGATATGCAGACGGTTCACTAATGTACAGCATCATATCGTCCGTATATAGTGAGATGTTCAAGGGTCATAGATGAAATCTAAGGGTAGCAAGGGCGTGTTTCTGCTGAATAATGAAGGCAAGCAGCTGTATGGTAAGCACGAATAGCATCGGCGACAGGAGGCAACCCTGCCACGTCTTCCTACCGACACTAAAAGCATGTGATGTGTGACCATTGACATGCACCCGTGCTGTTGAGCACTCATATAAAAGCGAATCCATTTTAAGAATGCCTCTGGTATCCATATGCGGCCTAATACCACAAAATCCATGCGATAGAATCAACGGCTTTGGCTGCATTTAATAGAACCGCCGCCTGCAAGGTGGGTTCCACTTCTTGGAACAGTGCAAAGATAGTGGTAGGTTGTGTGTCGTTGACCGAGCCGTTATAAAGACAGACTGATCTGGCAGCACGAACTGCGATACAGGGGCTGTAGGAACACTCTAATCACCTTGGCAAAAATGTTGGCATTTATCTTAATGAGAGTTAGTGGCCTATAAGATTTGTACCGCTCCGGAGCCTTGTCTGGTTTAGTAACGTCACTATCAGTACTTCTCTCAGAGAGGACGATAGTGTGTGACTAAAGTAGGCTCCTTATACATTGCATTTAGCTGCGGAGCTAGCAGTTTGGCATACTCCTTATATAGCACCCCTGCCACAATCCCATCTATACCTGGGGCCTTACCATTCCAGAGAGCATGTATGGCTTCTCTGAAGTCTTCCACTGTCATTGGCTGAACTAGGCTTTTTCTCTCCCCTGGTGAAAGACACACCAGTGTAACCTCCTCGAAATGATGACCAAGCTCGATCAGCGATGCTCATATAGCATAAATCTGAACTCCTGCAGTATATCTGAGTTGGAGTAGAGTGTGGTACCATTATCGATCACCAAGTGGACAATGGGGTCTGGGCCTTTGTGTGCCTTCAGTTTTTGTGAAAGGCTGTGTTCAGGCCTCCCTCCTTCAACGTACGCCTGTGTGACGTGACGCTTAAAAATAAATTGCATCTCTTGTTCAGTAAGGGTCTCAAATTTGGTCAGGTGTTCCCTAACAGAAGCCAATATGGCCTCTTTTGGCTGGTGTTCATATTCCCTCTCCAGGGAATTAAGCTTATCTTTAGCGTTTTTTACTGTTTACAAATTGTTTTCAGTACCCACGCTTGAGTGCCTATATATGTCCTGTGTATTGTTACTTTAAAGGCTTCCCACAGAGAGCTCCGGCTTGATAATGAGCTGAAATTTAATGCAAATTACTCTACAATTGCTTTCCACTCCTCCTCTTTGAATGCCGCATCTAGGAATGCCGCTGGGAGAAAAGCCAAGTGAACGGTGTGGGAGTTCCATGCGCCAACTTCAGCCCCATTAGGACTGCTGAATGGTCCGATAAAATCTTAGGTAAGTGGCGTAGATCTTCTACCCACTGCAGACCTCAGTAGATATAAGCCGATAGGCTAATCTGGACCACGTGCCATGTACAAAGGACACAAATGTGTCCTCCTTCTATGCAGGGTATCATAGTCGCCAGGCATTAACCATCCCATATTCTTCCATGCCACTCCGGATCACCATAGATGCCTGCTTACCATGCCTGTCGGTGTTCGCAGAGCAATCTTCTGCAGGGTTAGGTATGTATTGAGATCCCCTACCCAGAGGATGTGGGCCGGTGTAGTGTACAGTATCAGTCTCCACGTGGTTGCAATATGTTAGGTGCGTAGATGTTAACTAATGTGACAGCAGTGCCAGCTATCATCCAATGGGCAATTAATAGCTGGCCCTATCCGCATAATGAGTCGTGAGCGTGAAGGGAGCCATGTGCTTAACTAAAAGTAGGACCCCCCCTTGAGTATGTAGAATAAGAGGAGGCTAGCTAGCACGATGTCCAACAGGCACCTATAGTGCAGTCTGAGCGCCTATCCAAACATGTTTGCTGCAATATACCCATGTGTATATTATGACTATCTAGAAACCGGAGCACTAGCCTAACCTTACGGGGATTATTGAGGCCACGTGCATTCCATGTAATGAAATGTATGCTATCTCCTGCATGCTGCCATGTAGTCATCTCGCTGAAATGGGAATGGTGCAAGGCTTCTATGCTGTCCTTTATACGTATCATAGAGAACAATGTATGTTTTGTGTGGTTATACAAGATTCGAACATCCCAACATTCTTCCCCCTCCCACTTCAGCAATCCTAACCCCCAAAACAATGAACATGCACAGTTTCAGCATTGGCATTATACTCAAAACCAAAATAAATTGCAGCACCATGTGCTATCTGGGGTGCTCCGTCACGGGGATTCGCCAGGTATCCTCTCCCTCCAGGGGTGCGAAGGTAGCCGGGTTCACAGGATCAAAGCTGTCCATCTCAAATTGGCTTGGATATGTCCTCAGCTTTAACGTTGTCATGATCCCCAGGCCAGTAATGGCCACAGCTATGGCTGGGGGCAGTCGCTGAGCGTCTATAAGTAGCTCCTGGTGAGGCCTAGTGCTTAGTCAAGTCGGTTAAATTTCTCCGTCATCTGCATCCGTTGTGCTCCGGGCGTGTTTACCAGGTAAGAGCGTATTCAGGTATTCCTTGGCCGCTTTAGACGTTGTGAAGATTTTCTGCTGACCTTGTTGTTCCACACATAGGCGTGCCGAGTTCAACATGGAATAGGAAATGTCCTCTTTTTGTAGCTAGTTCTTGATTGGTCGAACCTCTCTCCTAGCCAACTAGAAATCAGGAAAGAAAGTGAATTTGCTTCCTTGGTATTCGACTTTCCCCTTTCCTCAAGCCAGCCAGAGGATGCCATCCCTAGCTCGAGAATTCAAAAGCTTCACTATGATGTGATGCAGGGGAGTCCCAGGCGGAGGCCGCGTCATGAGTTCACGGTGTGCTCGTTCTACCACCAGCAGTTAGGATAAGTTCTGGGCACCACATATTGTCGACAGCATGCCCTTAATATAGGTTTCCATTTTTCCGGCATTTGTAGATTCTGGGACCCCAATTATGTGTAAATTATTGCAGCACGAGCGCGCTTCCAAGTCCTTGTTTTTTGCTTGAATAACTGCCAAGACGCTCTTCATATTCAGGCTTTTGAGCTCACAGTTTGAATCTTGCCTCGACCTTAGATATTCTCTTATTAGTTTTTGCAAAACGTGATGACTGCCTGTCGATTTTTGCTGCTATGTTGTTGATACGTCTATTCAATGTGTCAATCTTCCTATCAATAGATTGCAGGCTGCGTTGCACGGCCAGGAGTGTTGCTTCTAAGATGTTTCCTTCTGCTGGCCAGGTGGGCTGACCCCCTTGTCTTGCCTGCCTCTTGTCCGTCTTCCCCATTGTGAGCACTCACGATCGTCAGCTTCCTAACGTAGGCAGCTGCCGGTGCAGCGTGGCCTCAACAGAACGCAATCCTATGCATCTGCGGCAGTGACGCACACGCCTCACCCAGCCCGCAGTCGTGGTACCTGTGGTTAGTGTCAGCTGGAAATCGCAAATGACGCCAGGATCGCCCAGGCGGGAAGGTGAGATGTGGGAGAACTCACTGCGCTGCTCCGGAATTGCACTAGTCCTTAGCCACACTATTGATGCTCTTCAACTCTCTTTTCTGGGCCCCCATATTCAGAAACAGTCAGATAGTGTTGCAGGTAACTGAAGGCCTCTGATGCTCCTGTCTCAAGCACCAATGTTTGTTGTAGCACAGCACAACTCAGTGGGTGTCCTCGTTTACCACATTATTTTCCCCTTCGGAACGGAGTTTAGCCATCTATTATGGGGAACTGACCAATAGAATAGCGGTTTTCTGCAGCATGTGTGGCGGCCTTCTCCAGTCGTCACATACCACTCAGCATGTATTCACCACATGTACAGGCGTCGACCACGTCGTGCTGTTTTCCATTGCTTGTGGCTTCCCGTGGTTAGAATCCACTGCTCTCCATGTCCACACCGGATGCCTGTCCTTCCAGTGCCATATATCAGCATGGCCAGTGAGGATCCTTTGAGGCATCCGCTTCTGCTAGGCTGAGTCCTGGCCTCAATTTGCATGTGCGGCCTGCGAGGCCGCCTTGACCCCCACTGCTGAGGCACACCAGGGGAGAGGCACTGCCAGTCCGGTCCCGCTTACCTCCGCTGTAGTTCTTGGTGTCCGCCGCGCCACTTCACGAGGCTACCGGCAGGCTCCAAACCGTTTTTCTGGCCTTAGTCTCCTGTTCTGATGAGGTGATCCGAGAGTTGCGGTGGCCCAGGGGTTGATCCTGAACTGCCGGCCCGGCCATGTTGATTTCTCCTCCGCCACTCAGTTTCGTGCCGCACTGCCCCGCAAGATTATTTTCCATAGACCTCACCAGGTGATTCAGGCCAGCGACAGGGCCACTCAACTCCGCTGTAGTTCTTAGTGTCCTGCCTGCTTCATGAGGCTACCAGCAGACTCCACAACCGGATGCCTCTCCTTCCCAGAAATGTCTGCGCTCACACTACCACCTGTATGAAAGCATGGCAAGTGAGGATCCTTTGCAGCATCCACTTCTGCTAGGCTGGTGCCTCGGCCTCAATTTGCATATGCGGCCCGCGAGGCTGCCTCATCCCTCGCCGCCGCATACTGGAGGGAGGCACCCCGGCCTAGTCCCCATTACCTCCACTGTAGTTCTTGATGTCCATTCTGCTTCACAAGGCTACCAGCAGGCTCCACACTGTATATCGGGCCTCGGTCTCCTGTTACAACGAGGTGATCCAGGAGCCACCACGGCCCAAGCACTGATCCTGACCTCCTGGCCCAGCTGTGCCGATCTCTACTCCATCTCTCAGTTTCATGTCACACTTCCCAACAAGATTATCCTCTGTAGACACCACCAGGTGATTCAGGCCAGCGAGAAGATATATTTTTTACAATTTAGGGGAGGATGGCCAGATTTATGGTAGGTTTCCCGTACCCAGTGGGCTGAGCTGCACTAAGGTGTGGCCATCTTGCCATGGGCTCTCCAGCGCCCCCCCCCCTCCCAGTTTTGTCAACTGCTTGAGGTGGTTTTTCTTTCTCCTTTGTAATTTTGGTGGTTATTTGTTTATTCAGGCATCTCAGATCGGGGCAAATGTTCCTAATTGCCCTAATGCAAGGCTGGCAGCTCTAGTTCTCTGATAATATTATGTTGACCAGACACATATATTTTCATCTGCCTATGGAAGTTAACAGCGTCTCATTGTGAATTCAATTCCTGGACTGTGGTCTCTACTCTCTCTTTTTTCACCTAAAGGTTGTGACTTTGCCTTTACATCTCCCTAATTTCTTAAAGCAGTTGATCGTGTTTCTCAAGTAATCAATTTGCCTGTGCATGCATTGTCTCCAAGATGTCTTATAAACCTGTTTGAGTGCACCCACAGCAACCGTTCAATTCTGCAAAGATCCAGGTTTCCGATCTCAATCTGTCAGGTTATCCTCTTTCCAGTATGTGAAATTAGCTGCAGATTTGAGTTTGCTTTTGGTGGCAGGTACCAGTGGTGACAATTTTAAGGAAACGTTCTTATTATAACATATTCCTTGAAGTCGGTATTGCTCTTGAGAGGGACTTTTTGTCATGGAGCTCCAATCAACTGAAACTGTTTTCTGCAGCTTTTAGTTCCTCTTTCCTCAGCTGCCAAAGTTGCTGAGCTTCACTCTGTGGTAGTAACCCTAATTTAAATGAGTTCTCAATGGGTAACAATGCCTAAAACAAAGCCTTGCTTAATGATAACAAGAATTTTCCACCCATCAGTCCTTTTTTCAAGGCTTAGTTCCCTTATCTTGCCCCATCACTTGAGGAGAGAAATGTCCTTTGGGGTCTTAAGGGTAATGCTTTGTGTGATGTGTAGTATAACTGATCTAACTGTGTATTGTAGTCATTGTATATTCATTGTCTCAATAAATGTTGTTTCTTTACTACAGAAAGGAAAAGCCGGCCCTTACTCTCGACAACTTCAGCTCAAAGACCTCATTGCCTCAGAGATGAAGCACCTGACAAAGTATCCCTTTCTGCTGGATAACATAATCAAGCACACAGATGGTATGGTTACCATAGTGTTTACTCAGGAAATCCTAAGTACCAATCACTGAATTCCTTTCTAAATGTGGCCTATTTTCATAGCTTTAGATTGGACGAGTGGTACATAATTACTATTACTGTTGCTTTGCAAAAACTATGTTTATTTCCCTCCCTTTGTACAGGTCAAAGGAGAGTAAAGCCTTATAGCCCGCTGCTGAACCAGTTGTCAAAGGCTCTGATCCCAATTTACAGCCTGTATTGGTGGGAGAGTGCCTTTACCAACTGGTATAGCTTGAGGCAGAAGGGCTTTAAGGTCATTCGAACATTCTACCCTCTAAGGATAGAATGTTCTAAATTGAAAAGAGAGAAACATAAAGGCAAAAATTGCAATGTTGGAGCAGAAGGCTTATACCAGCCATTATAAGCCCGGAGCTACTCCATTGTCATCAATGGAGGTCTCAACAGTCCTGTATTTTAATAAACATTATAGCCTCCACAACACTTTTTTTGTTATTTCATTGACTTATTGTTCATGCATCCCTAACCATTGCTTGAAGGTGTGGCATGCAATAATGATTTTTGTGCCTATGGTGGCCCTTATTGATTACCAAGTGGAGGTATTAAAGACCTAATCTAAGAACTCACTTGCGTTTAAGGTTTTATTCAGTCCATCTCCTTTCAATTTGGTTTGCAAAGCTACGCCTCCTTTGAATGGCACCCTGTACTCCACTTCTGTCAGATTATTTGTCTACTAATTGAATGGGAGTGCAAGATCCTAGGCTTTGCCCGGGTCTGGATGTTGGGAACATATTGGTGTACTGTAGTCACCCCAGCTAGTAGTAACATATTGCGGGATCAGGAAGAGCACAGAGGCTTGCAGTAAATCAGATGTTATTCTTTTTTTGGCAAATTGTGACATGACTTGATATGCTGCGTGGTTTCTTATAGTAATGATTTCAGCAAGGTTATGCTTGTGTCTCATAACCCCACTCAGAGTCATTTCTTTCTGTTTTTATTAACTAGTATATGATCCACTTACCAAAGACAACTTGCCTATTTCTAGAAATGGAACAGGTATATTTCCTGAGTCTCAGATCTGTAGTAACTCTCCCTCATACCATTCAATGTTTTTTCTGTGCTGTGGAACATTTTAATGCCCAAAGCATTGGCATCTGATCAGCTAGTTGGGTCAATGTGATATTGTATTTCATAAAGGACTACAGTTGCCAGTGTTTTGATTGCTTCTGGAAGATCGGAAACTGGTCTCCGTTTTATTTTGTATTGAATTGGCAATTGCGGTCCTTTTGAAGAGTGCTGTGACCTACTCTTGCATTAAGCTGATCTAACCCAACTTTCCTATTGGACCACGTCTAATAGAAAAGGAGATGCTCAGGGTGAATTTCTCTTCCAAGATCTTCTAAATGGAGCCAGCTCTGGCAAGGTTCTTATGATGTGATCTTCTGAGATGCTTGCTAAACTAACAATTGGGTGAGAAAATTTCCCTTTGCGTTTTGGTTGTTGTAAACTGGTTCAAATACTTCAGCAATTATGATACTGTCTTCAATCTTTTACAAAATCAATCTGCTATTGTAGTGATAACAAAGGTTAAGGCAGAGGGTAGATCAACAGCTGCGCACAGGTTACAGTGGCTTCCCCTCCAAAGTAGATTGAGTATTGCATGAAACTAGTCTTTCTGTGCATCGGTGAGGCCCCTGTAGAGAATAAGAAGGGCTGACCAAGTCAGGTCCTATATAGTGTTTGGAAAGGAGAAGGGTATGACAGGAAACTAGAGCACATCTGTAAGATCTGTATAGAGGTCAAGAACGGTTGGCTACGTTAAGCCTTACTGGTCCTTCTCCTGCAAATACACAAATTTAGTTTATTCAGTCATGAAATTGTGGTCATAAAAGGTAAGAACCTTTCCAATCTTTCCCTAATTCATACAGTGGAAGAATTCTATGGATAAACCTTAGGCAGGCACTACAGTCTTTCCTGATGATAGTTAAGAACATATTCTGGATTCTTCATTCAACCCCTTTTTCTGTAAAGCAGTCAGTCGCCTACCTCATTTATAGTTTAGACCAAGCCCTTGTTTCAGCTGCAGCTAGAACCCTACTGAGATTTTGACCTGCCTATGGGATTTAAATTTCTGCTATTTCTGTACCTACTGGTTGGTCTGCTTTCCCAGCATTATTTCAACCAACAATTCAAACATTGCTTTAATACTTTTTTTTTTGTGTAAATCTTTTTATTAACAGTCATCGGCATACAAGCGATCATATCAACAATTGCAATATTGATTTAGGCATGACAGAATACAGCAATAATCATTCACAATACACACAGTAAGGACAGATCATAGTGAAAGCAGGTTGTCTAAGGCTAGTTGCTGAGGGGGAGCACAGATGTCCCCCGGTACGAGTTCCAAGGCCTCCAAATTCGGACCACTTTTTTGGGCGGCCACGAGCAGCATATACTGTCCTTTCACGGAACATGGACCAGTCCATACTTGACTTCCAATCTGCTAGTGTAGGTGGTCCCACCGCCCCCAGGCCTGGGCGATGTTCCTTTTTGCCAGCATGAACCCCAGGGTGGCCCATTGTGCCTGGTATGCGTTTAGATCGGTTGGTTCCCATATGTTCAGTAAACATCTACGTGCTTCCGGGTGGATAGGAACCGCAAGGACCGCCCCCATTACTTCATGTATCTACTTCCAGTAGGACTGAATGTGTGTGCATTCCCAGATGATGTGCATAAAGGTACCCGTGTGTCCACAACGCCTACGACATTCCCCTGTTTCTGCTCTTCTTATTTGTACCATTCACGGCCCTGTCATATATACCCTATGCAGGATTTTGAGCTGCACTAGTCATAGTCTTGCTGGAATCGCAACTACCCGGGGGAAGACACGACCTCCTGCCACTCCTCATCATCCATCTCAATTCTGTCCGCTACCCATTTTTGCCTTAGCAGGGAAAGGGGGTCATCCATGTTATATATTAGTTTATTATAGATCAATGAAATGGTCTTCTCTGGGAGGTAGCTGTCCAATATTCTATCCTCCAATGGGGAGGATTCTGGAGGGGAGGTACCATGTGGGAGGACCGAGCGTAGGGCAAGACACACCTGTGTGTAACGAAAACGCTCCAAGTCTGCCAGTTCGTGTTGGCTTTGAAGGGCTGCAAATGTTTTCATTCCTCCCACAGGTCTTTAATTCGTTAGATGTCAATCATGTTCCACTTGTCAAACCCATTTGTTGTCCACAGGTTCCCCAATTGTGCAGAGTCCCATAGGGGGGTGGCCAAAGTCAATTTACCCTCCCAACCGAGGGACTTCTGCACAGCATGCCATACGCTTATCAAATGTCCAGTAGGGCCTGTCAAGGGAGGTCGGCTAGGCTTCGAGTATAGCGACCTATAGTTCCCCCCCGGAAGAAGCCACTTGTCCATTCGGTAGCCCGGATCATCAGAGGCACCGTAGGTGCCGTGATTAATTGCAGCTAGATAAGCCACCCAAAAGTTTTTTTTACTGTCGGGGAGGCTAATGCCTCCATCATACCATTTTAAGGTAAGTTTCTGCAGGGCTATGCGTGGTGTTCTACTCCACAATAACTCCCTCTGGAGGCTTTCGATTTCTTTAAAATAGGTCAGAGGGACAAGATCGAGCAAATTTTGTAGGGCGTAAAGGAAACGGGGGAGGGACATCATTTTGAAAAGGGCCTCTTTACCCAGGAGGGAGAGAGGGAGAGATTTCCAACTGGCTATTTCTCGTTTTAGTCGTAATAGAGGGGGAAGCAGATTGTTATCGTAACGGAGTATGGGGTCTAAGGATATGAATATCCCCAAATATTTAAATCATGTGGTACTGACTTGAAGCGGACAATTACGGGGTAGGGCTGGTACGCCCCCATGTAGGGCATGTAAACGGGACTTGGTCCAATTAATCGTGAACCCTGAATACCTCCCAAATACTGCCAATATGTCCACTCTGGCGATAAGAGATTTTTTTGGGTCGGTCAGGTAGAGTAGTATGTCATCCGCGTAGAGCGAGATGCGGTCTTCCCAATCTGGTGACCAGCGAAACCCGTGGATCACCAGGTCTCGTCAGATCCAGGCTGCCAGTGGTTCTAACGCCAAGGCAAATAGAAGGGGGGAGAGTGGGCATCCCTGACGGGTGCCGCGGCTCAAGGCAAACGTATCTGACTGTTTATTATTAACCACGACTCGCGCCAATGGCGCAGAGTAAAGGAGGCGCACCCACCAAATGAATTCCGGGCCAAACCCCAGTTTCTGGAGCACCGCAAGAAGATAGGGCCATTCGATCGTATCGAATGCCATAGTGGCGTCCAAGGAAACCAAAATAGCCGGTTCCATTATAGTGCCCGCCCTGCCTAAAACCCATGGACTCGGCGCAGGTGCAGAGCTGTGTTCCGATGTGGAATAAAACCAGACTGATCAGGGTTTACGAGATTGGATATAATTTTTATGAGACGATTAGCCAGTACTTTTGCAAGAACTTTAGGTTCAGCGTTAAGGAAGGAGATAGGCCGATACGAAGTACAGTCTGTTTTGGGTTTGCCTGTCTGATGGATAGTTACAATATTAGATATTCGTTGATCTATCGGTAACTCCCCTTTCTCCCTGCTCTCTTCAAACATGACTTTAAGGTGGGTAGCCAATTTATCAGGGTTAAGTTTATATAATCCGATGGGGATCCCATTAGGGCCAGAGGCCTTCCATGAATTGAGGGATCGAATTGCTTGCGCTACCTCATTCGTAGTCAAGGAGCTATCCAATAGTTGTCTTTCAGTCAAGGAGAGGGTGGGCAATGTTATGTCCTTCAATAATTCGGCTGAGTCTTCTTCGGAGTAGGGAGTTACTGCCTTATACACCGCTGTGAAATGTTCAGCGAATTGATTTGCAATTTCCTGAGGGTCTGTTATGTTGGCCTTGTTAGTGTCCTGGAGAACCGGGACCAACAACTTGCCCATTCCCGTTTATCAAGCCAGGCTATCAATTTCCCAGCTTTATCCCCCAGATCGTAAAGTTTCCCGAGTTTCTCCCTCCCCAATACCTTGGCCCTGTCAGTAACCAGAGCCCTATATTTGTACACCTCTAGAAGTTGTGGTGAATCCTGCTTGCGCGACCAGTTAATATCCCCACCTGTTCATCGCCTTACAGGAGTGACCTATCAAATGCGTTTCCTGAAGGAGGACGACGTCCGGGGCCTGAAGAACGATACTACGTTTAACCTTGTCTCCGAGACCATCGACGTTCCAGCTCAGAATGTTGGCACTTTTATCCCACTGTGCATGCATTTTGTAGGAAGTTTGCAAAGCTTCAGTCATGCCTGTCATATTGCTAGCCAATGTAAAAGCTTTAACAAAAAACAAACTAAAATCCCCTACCCAACAACCCCCCTCCCTGCTTCCCTGCCCTCTGGACTTGAAACAGCCCATACCAAACTGGCAGAGTGCCTGTCACCCAACTTCAGTACTAATCGAAGAAAAGTGGGATGTGTAGTGCCCCGTCTCCCCCCGCCCCCCACCTAGAAATAAACAAGTTATGCGTCTCTGAGAGGAGAGAGGGGTTCAATAGATGTCCAAGGCCTGCAGCCAAAATGTATCCCCGTTACCAGTCACTTAGTGTCTCATCGATTCCAGCGATGGCTCCACTCAAGTCGGGCACGTCTCTTGTGGGGTCGGTGTGCTACTGGCCTCCGCTCGCCACCCCATAGTGCGGGGACTTCTACCCCCGAGGCCATAATCCCCGCCTCAGGCCTTGCGGGTCTCTAACCAGTTTGCCGCTATCTCTGGGTGATCGAAGAACCAGGCCCTTCCATCTGCTTCCACACGGAGTTTAGCTGGGAAGAGCATAGCATACTTGAGGCCTTTATCTCTCAGCATCTTCTTGACACCCAGAAAGGATCTCCGCTGCTTCTGGACCTTATGGGTGAAGTCAGGGAAAAAGGTGATGTCGGCATTTTCAAGTCGGAGTGGAGGGCCCGTTCTAGCTCGCTGGAGGATTGTGTCCTGATCCCGGTAGTTGAGGACCCTGGCTAGGATCGGGCGCGAAGGGGGCCCCCAGGCTTCAGGTGGCCCCCCGGGTCTCTGTGGGCTCTTTCAATGACAAAGAGATTACTAAGACCTTTTGGTTTTAGAAGTTGAAGAATGAGCTCTTCCACAAATAGGTCCACGGAGCCTCCTTCCATTTTCTCGGGAACCCCTAGTATGCGTACGTTGTTGCGCCTAAGGCGCCTTTCATAGTCGTTGAGTTTAGTCTCTGCGAACTTCCGGAAAGATTGCAGTTCATTAATGTCAGTTCGGATTTGGGAGGTGTCCTCCACCAAGCTAGTGGTCTTGAGTTCCACCTGTTTCAAACGTTCGTTATTTTTATTGAGATCTGTACGGATGAGGTTCATCTCAAGAGTTATGGCGTCCATTTTGTGTTCAAGGGAGGTTTTGATCTCAGCTATCGCCGCCATGACATCCTTATGGGTAGGTTCTTTGCTGGGACTCCCTTGCTCCCCAGTATTCTTCTGTTTGGGTGAAGGCTCGGTATGCTCTCTTTTGAATATGCGTATTTGTCCAATCGATTGGACTGTGCTGCCTTGAGGCCTCGTGTGGATGCCATGTTTATTATCTTGGTGCAGTGCTGTCCCGCACAGCGGGGTATCTTATGAGGGACGGGGACGTATTCACCCTGTGTTGTGGCCCTGTAGGTTAAGCACTGCTGTGGGGTGTAATAATATCCAGGTAGAGTTGGGGGTTCCCGAGCTTCCGATAATCCCACTTTCTGGATGGTGGTATTGCAGGCGGTACTCATGCAGTACCCCCCCACCGAGTATGTTATGGAGTATCCTGTGGGGGCCCCAGCAGTTATAGAGAGTCCAGCCGCACTTCTATGGCCGAGCATCAACTGGAGGAGTGTCCACGCCACGTCTTTCCCAGAGGTCACCGCCGCTCCTGGAATAGTACCGGAGGATGCAGGGGGGGAGGGGAGAGAAGCTCCCGCCGCGCCTGGCCCAGGGTCAACACACCCCCCGCCGATCTTAGCGCTGTGTTCTTCCCCCCCTCCGTGCCGGCTCACCGATCAGTAGCGCTGATGTCACTTCCACCGGTGGAGCACCGATGACCCGCAGCTCTGCCAGCGGCCCCTTCTAACTGCGGATGGTGTGATGACTCGTTGATTTTCGGGGGTGCTTGGGGGCGATTTATTCGGGGCCAGGCCTTGGCTTCCGCCGTCGACGCAGTTACGCTCTGCACGCCTCGCTGCACTCGAGGTCCCGGCGTTCAGCTTGCTGCAGGCCAGATATCGTCGATAAGACTATTTCAGCGTGGAGTGCACGTACAGGCTCCACTCTCACAGCCTCGCACTCCGCGCACCCTCTGATGTCCGATTCCCACCTCGGACGTACCGGATTAGTGGCCGGATAGGTGGGATCGAGCAGGAGACTACGGAGCTCTAACGATCAGCTGCCATTGCGCTCCACCGCGTAACCACACCCCCCATTGCTTTAATACTTAATCAGTCAACTTAACCACAGATGCAGTCATTCTCGCTTCCACAGCCACCTGCCCTTTACCAGGCCTCCAGGATAATGTTGTCATAAGTGCTGCCTACATTTAAGAATTCCAAAATGGCTGTCTTGCTTTGCAAACTTTATTACAAATTGTGCATAATAAAACAAACATGACATAACCACTGCCTGAAACACAGGTGGATTTTTGAGTGCTGCATTACAGCCTTTTTAGTAAGAGCTGCATCACCACTGGAATCCAAATTCGATTACACTTTAAAACAATTAGGCAAACAGCAGTGATTAATATTGAAATATCCGTCCAAACATAACATCTCTAAAACAGAAGATGCAATAATTTGTTTAACTCTTTTATTTTTACCAAAGGTAAGTACCTCAGATCACTATTCATGTTAGACGATGACCCTATAACATGTACCTCAGCACAATTCAACAGTCCTATGATGACACATGATCTTGCCCAGATATTATTTTCAATACATTTTTATGGAGCCTAGGCCATGTACTCATTTTCTTCTACAGAAGCCCCAATTGTTGTGGCTACAACTTCTTGTAATTCTTAAAGTATTAATAATATTTAGATCCCATTCAAACTCGTTCTTTTATTTACTTTTTCAGGGTTCAGTCTCGAAAATAGAGTAATTTGGTGTACAGAAGTCACAGTGTGCTTTGCTACATCGCTTTATGAATCCTCTCCATGTTGTCCATTGTATGCGTAACACACAATTTCAAGATTGGACATTCTTCATCTTACCTCACTAGCCCTTACTGATTTAAATCTTTAGAATTTGTTAATAATTACAGTTAAAGTTATCAATTTTCGATCCAATAAATTACTTATCATTCTCAAATCAAGCAAGCACTTGAGCTTCATTAGTTTCAGTTCATTTTCTCATATGTATTCACTTTTTCCCTGATATTGTTCAATTTGTCCTCCAATGCCGCAACTTGGTCGTTTAGTTTATCAAACATTCATTCCATATGGGAAATAGCTGTTTCAAACCAACCTTGTATCACAAGTTTTCACAGTAGTGAATATTCAGTATAGCAGATGTGTTTGTATTCCAAAACGATTTGAGTCATATCAACCCTAGTAGCCAGTTCCTTTCCTTTGTAAAGTACATTACTCCCTCATGGAAAAGATAGCCATCCAGGGTTCCACTGACGTTAAATTAAACTTTACCTAGTTCTTCTCTCACCAAGACCTACATACCAGGGCATGCAGCTCAGCAATAGTGATCTCCAGGTGTCACAAGGCGTTGGTTTTCCAATCGCTGTCTCACTATTGCTCGTATTTCATGTCCACATTACATTTTCTGTGCTCCTGTGTATCACCATTGGCTACCTCTGTAACATTCCCTGAGCCTATGCATCACAATTGTCTACTTCTATACCCATTTTCTTTGAAGGTTTCTCTGCCCATTTGCATTTAAATCCTCTCTGGAACACTGATTTCTCCTCCCAAGTCTAATGGAGCTGCACCATTTCCAGGGGGATCTATTGTCTCCACGCCCACTACTCTAGTTGAAGACTCACCATCTGATGTATACCTTTCCGGTGGATACTTCTAACCACAGATTCCTCACCTTGTGAATACACCCCCATGCACCAACTGGATCCGGAAGATTTTACAGCATAGCCCCCGACACCAGCAGGTGTCTCCATTTGTCTCCACATCAACCTCATTCTGCCCCAGAAGTAACAATCAAAGCTGCGTCAAAGCACCACTCTTGCACGCCTGATGTCTTTCCACACCTTCACACATGGGCCCTGCAGGTAGCTCCCAATTTTTTCTCCTGGGTTTCCAAGTTTTTCTCTAAAATTGTTCCTTTCCACTGTGCAGGGGATCATGGCCCATGCTAAAAGTACAAATTTTCTACCTTGTAGGGACTGCCTCAAACAGAGGTCTGTGGCAAATACCCATGAGGTGTGTCTCTGGTGTTTGGGTCACAACTTCAAGTCATGTTAGGAATGTGCCGTTATGAATGCAAACTACTTATATTCTTCTCAAACAAGAGCAACACAAATGTCTATGTGAACCTGGGTAATCAACATAAATCGTATCACAGCAGTTCACACAGAACTTATTTATACCAAAATAATGGATAAGGAACAGCAAAAATTACAGTGATTAATATGATTTTCAAAACATAAAAGTACATACAAACAACAAGCTCCAGTTATGAGAAGTGGTTCAGTCAAGACATAAATGTTATCTTCAAGAAGGTACTCTAAAGGCGTAGGTCAAAGTGACCTTCATGTGAAAAAAAACAAAATCATGAACAGGCATTGTACAAAAGTTCAAAGGTATGTTGGCATATTGGTTAGTCCATTAAAGCAGGCCTTTAGGTGCCTGTTTACAAGTGCATCATGAAAGTATGAGCACTTTGTAAGATATTGACAACTTTTCAACTCTTCATAGAGTACAAGGCTCTCTTCAGGTCTTGGGGTTGCTTGGGGGACTATTACCTTCTCTGCACGAACGCTGACACCGGAGGCAGGGGGAGCGACACCAGGCAGTTCCAATCGCCGCCGTGAGGGCAACGGACATCGAGGGAACTCCATCACCCAGACGCCCTAGCCGGTTGCCGCTGTGTCGCGGCCAAAGAGCGCCCACAGGCGCATAAAGCCCCTAGCAGCCTCCCGCAGCGCGGGATTACCTTCTCTGCATGAACGCTGACACCGGAGGCAGGGGAAGCGACACCAGGCAGTTCCAATCGCCGCCGTGAGGGCAACGGACATCGAGGGAACTCCATCACCCAGACGCCCTAGCCGGTCGCCGCTGTGACGCAGCCAAAGAGCGCCCGCAGGCGCATAAAGCCCCTAGCAGCCTCCCGCAGCGCGGGATTACCTTCTCTGCACGAACGCTGACACCGGAGGCAGGGGGAGCGACACCAGGCAGTTCCAATTGCCGCCGTTGGGAACGCTTATCCGATTGTTGCACACCTAGACCATTAATTGTGTGTAAACCTCTATCACTTGGGTTAGTGAGCTTGTCCACTTGTAACTGGGGAACCGGGACTTTGTGGGTCTGTGCAGTTATTATTTGTGCGTGCCTTGTATTACTAATATTCCTCTCCCTTTGGGGCACTAAGTTAGAGTCTAAGGTACTAATGGAATTACTTGATTCCCCTACTAAGCTGCCTTTTTTCTCCCTATTTTTTAGTTCACTCAGGATTTTATCCAACCTGCTTGCCAACGGCTTCATCTGATTTACAATAAAAGTTTCTAAATGAGCTTGTAAATCTGACGTGATTTGGGTCAACCATATTGGTGGGTCTACTTGATCAGCTATCTGTACTGCTCGCTCTACCCCAATGTTGTTTCTACTCACAGGGTGGGAGGAACTAACTATGCTATTCAAGTAGACCCACCAATATGGTTGACCCAAATCACGTCAGATTTACAAGCTCATTTAGAAACTTTTATTGTAAATCAGATGAAGCCGTTAGTAGGGGAATCAAGTAATTCCATTAGTACCTTAGACTCTAACTTAGTGCCCCAAAGGGAGAGGAATATTAGTAATACAAGGCACGCACAAATAATAACTGCACAGACCCACAAAGTCCCGGTTCCCCAGTTACAAGTGGACAAGCTCACTAACCCAAGTGATAGAGGTTTACACACAATTAATGGTCTAGGTGTGCAACAATCGGATAAGCGTTCCCAACTCTCTGCTGATCCCAATGGAAGAACAGTACACAATGTTGAGAGGGCTACTACAATAACCTCCACTAAGGCTCTACCCACTGTAAATTTACCACCTGAGTCTTGCCCGCTTGTGGTAGTTTTTGCTGGGGTCCCCGAATTAAAACACGAACAGAGAGAAACACATCAGGAGCTAAAAAATAAACTCATTCATTGGTTGACCCAAAATAGACCATTAGCAGATAACCAAGATGGGGAAATCCTTCTGGTTAGAAGAGTGAACTGGTTAGGAACCAGACCCAAAAACATTGAAGGCAATTGTATTATTGCTAACTTTAGGGACAGGGGGGTTGTTGAGCATATCCTCAGACAGGGGACACTTAGGCGCCTCTGTCACTTAGCTATTTTTACCTAAGGCAGCATGAAACCCACGAGGGACAGTATAACACATGGAGAAGTTGGGAGGGATTAAACTTGAACTCAAACAGGACCCCAAATTGTACACGAGGAATGGCAGGGATTTGGGAAGGGGGCACCCATGTTGGGTAAATAGGTTCAGCCCATTAAGGTCCCTAGAGGAGACTGACTGACTAATCGCCCCATACACCCCGGAAAAGCAGGCCGAGACGGAATATAAGAATCTTGACCTGGATGCACTGATTGGGGGAGGCTCGAAAAACAGAGGGGGGACACCACTCACACAATTTTTGGTCAAAGAGGATTGACAGTCAACATTAGGGGAGGGCAGGTGCAGGAGCCTAGTAAAGACTCCGGAAGCCTCTAACTCCATCGCTAAGGGACGCCCGCAAGTAATCTTAGGGACAGGAGCTATAGCCCCAGTTTCAACACTGCAGGATAGGGAATTGCAGAGTCCACTTGCTAGGAACCAAGATGGGTTGGTTAATATCTCTCAAGGTATGACTGGGCTAGGGACTGATAACATAGTGGAAGAGGGAGTGAGAACTATCTCTTGGAACATAGCAGGTCTTGCAAGTAAATTTGACAATGAGGACTGGCGGCAATACATGGCCCATTTCCACATAATTTGCTTGCAAGAAACCTGGGTAACGGACAACACCCACTTTCATATGGCTGGATACAAATGTTCTTTTACCCCAGCACAGAAAACCATTTCAGGCAGAGCCAAGGGAGGATTGTCCATGTATGTAGATTTAAAAATACAAGGCAAATGGTCCAGTGTGGACTGGTTCTCATGGAACATCCAGGCTCTGAGGTTCAGGAGTAAAGGGTTAAGGCTCGTGTTGTTTAACGTGTATAATACGGGCCTTCCAGGAGATGATATTCCAATTCTGGGGGAACTAGATTCCAGACTGAGCCAAGAGCTCGCGCCCGCTAACGGGGCCCTGGCCCCATTGATACTAGTAGTGGGTGATTTGAATTGCCACTTATGCCCCCTGTTGTTTCCGATTAATGTGAATTGGTCACAATGCCCAGTGAAAAAAGGTCCCCATTTTAGTCACTCATCGAGTGGTACAGACCTGGGAAAGCTCCTTCAATCTCATGATCTGGAACACACGGTTGACATGATACCACTGGGGCCAGATGGCACACTCCCCCCCACTTTTAAAGGGAGAGGGTGCTCTTCCTACATAGATTATATTCTTGCTTCTAGATGTTTAAAGAACCGGATCACTGAAGTAGGAATTGAGTGGAGCCCCTTCAGTGATCACAATCCCTTGGTATTGGAGTTTTTGTACCTGGCGAAACAAAAGACCAACCCAGTTGGGGGCATCACCGAGAGAGCTACGGATCAAGGTAGAAGACTCAGGTGAGAGAAATTAGACGGGGAAAGATTTTACCGGTCCTTAATGGAAAAAGGTAAATCACACATTGAGGAGTGTTTAGATCTCTCTGTCGTAGGGGCTCGTTTAACAAACGCATTTGGCCAAATAACTAGCCTGGTGGAGGGGCTATTGTGGACCAAGGCCCCAAAGAAAACCAACTCGAATACACCGAGATGGTTTGATGGGGACCGCACACGAGCCTTGAGGGAGTTAAAAAAAGCCCTTAGTAGTAAACCCAGGGACTCAGTAAAAGTCATCACGTGTAGACCAAAATACAGGAAGGAGCTGAAAAGAAGGAAAGCAGCACTGCAGGGGGAAGCGTGGGTGGCCTTGAGGGAGGCCTCCGAAAAAAGGGATATCACGGAATTTTGGAGACTAATAAATACCCCTTGTTTTCAAGATAACAACGCCCCTGAGGTTGGCACAAACATCCTGCCGGAACAATGGACAGCCCACTTTGAGGGCCTGTACAACCATGGGGAGGAAGACTGGACAGAGGAGATGGGGTGGTTTCGCAGGGACAGTCACTGGAGTTTACCCTAGAAGAAATTGTCTTGGGCATTGAGGGACTAACTAAAAATAAAGCCCCAGGCCCAGATGGGACCTCCCCGGACCTGTTTTTGAGTAATGTGGAGTTATCGGCCCCTATTTTAACCAGAGTCATAAATGCGGCCATTATGGTCGGTCTGCCCCGCTCCTGGTCGTCGGCTATTATAGTACCTATTTTTAAAAAGGGCAACAGAGATAACCCCCAATGTTATCGTCCAATCTCTCTGATAGATGTCACAGCTAAAATCCTAGGAAGAGCAATACTGAATCGCCTGACTGAATGGGCCGAGGATAACAATATCATCTCGGACGTTCAGTATGGTTTTAGGACCGGAAGGTCTACCAGTGACCAATGCTTAAACCTCTATATGCTGGTCGCAAAGTACATTAAAACCAGCAACTAAGCCATTTACCTGGGGTTTATGCACCTGGCTGCTGCATTCGACCATGTTAATAGGAACAAGCTTTGGGCGATGATGAATCACCTGGGAATTGACCCAGGTCTAATCTGTACTCTGAGAGAACTGCATAGAGAGACCTCTGCCAGAGTACGTTACAATAAGGAAGGGGGGGTTGACTGATTCTTTTAGATGCACAAGCGGTGTGAGGCAGGGTTGCATACTTGCTCCTTTCTTATTCTCGTTATACATCAACAATTTAGAACAGTCCCTGACCATTTTAAAAACAGATTGCCCAAGGGTGGGGACACGCAACATCCCGGTGCTGCTGTACGCAGACGATGCGGTTCTCCTGGCGCGAACCCCCAAAAGCTTGCAGATTGTAATTGATGGGTTTGTCAAATTCATGGACGTGCTAGATCTGTCTGTCAATTTAAAAAAATCTTATGTAATGACAGCAGGTCACAAACCACGGACCAGCTTCCCATATAGAATTGGAAATCACACACTAGAAAGGGTGCAATCTTTCTCGTACCTAGGCTTGCTCTTCGATGAGTCACTGAAATTTGCCCCTCTGGTACAGGAAAGGTGTGGCAAATTGGTGGCCTCAACTGGAGCCATAGCAGGTTACGGGAGGAGAATTGGCCGATGGTGTCCGGAACAAACAATGAACCTTTATGGCTCAATGTGCTGTTCCAAAGCCATGTACGGCTCAGAAGTGTGGGGTTTTATAAATCTTGACTCACTGCAAAGGGAGGAAAATAAATTTTTTCGCTCAATATTGAAAGTTCCTAATTGCACCCCAGCTGTCATAGTACACAGAGAATTAGGAAGACCCTACATAGAGGATATGATAAAATTTAGACCAATTCTGGCCTGGCTCAAAACCTGGACAAACCCTGAAGCTGCGTTGAGTAGGCAGATCCTAAAAGATTGCTTAGGAAGAGATAAAAGCCTGAATATCCCATGGCTTAACTATGTTAAAACTAGCCTGGAAAATATGGGCTGTAAGGAGTTTTACTCAAATCCTTCAGCAATCACACTACAGGATAAGCTTAAACTCAAGAGAATTTTTCTGGATCATAGATCGTCTGTTAGAACTTCAGTGGAAGGGGTCAAACGATCAGTGAGTGCTTATAGCAGGCTTGAAACCACTGAAGGGATGGAACCGTATCTTTGTGTGATGTATAATGCTCAAGAAAGGTTTTTAATGTCACGTTTTAGGCTCAATTTTTTATCACATTTGTTAGCTGACCCAGCTGGTTTTAGTCATTCAATTGAGCAGAAGGGTGGCTGCGGCTGCGACAACAGGTCTCCGCAGGACACCCTTCATTTTGTACTCCTATGTCCTCTTTATGCAATACCAAGACGAAGATTTTTAAAGGAAATTTTAAAAAAGGCCAGGTTTACCAGAGCCAAAGAGGCACTGACCTTCCTACAACGGGCTAGTGACCCGTTAGCACTGTGTTCTGTCATAAGTTTCTTGAAATTTGCACTAAGATTAAGGGTAACCAGAGGTGAGATCCATTTGCGAACCCTGCAGGATTCTCTACCCGTTATTCCCATTAAGCTATCAAGGCAGACTCACTGTGAACAAGGAATTATTTTTATGTATGTAGATTCAGTCAATGTTCTTGCATGATGATTTAATAATATTTTAATTGTATATAATGTGTACTCTTTTATGATGGTTTTTAACCACCGAATAAAGAATTACTGACTGACTGAATGATAAACAATGGGACAGGCTGCGTCTTACAGCATGTAGAGTTTGATAAACCCCACTGTGTAAAGCTAAACACAGCTACACACATGGATATAAGACAGATACCCATGAGTGGAACAGGATATTTCAAAACCTCAATGGGGCCATGGAGACCAAGGATTAGCTTTCCAACAAAGTCTCTGTGATCAGAGACCACAATAACAGTGTACAGTGTACCGTTAGTCCTCATTGTAGACCTGATCATTTGTCCCCATGGACCCATTGAGGGTTTTGGACTATTATGCTCCTCTCTCATTATTTTGGTATTAATGAGTTTTGTGTGAATCACTGTAATATGACTTACTCAAGAATCCGAAGACTGTCTAGGAACATGAAGCCAAGCTGTTAGTAGCGGCCTGTGTGCTTGATGAGTGGCGAGGAAGGTGGGGAGTGGTGGGGGGTCAAAGGAGGTAGGGTGGTATAAGGTTTCATGGCCGAAATAAAAAAAAATTGTCGACAGCCATCCCCTTTGCATTCTTCTGCGTTCCAGCTGTTCCCATCGCACTATTCTGCTCCTCTTCACTGGGGGAAGGCACAGACTCCCAGAATGCACTGTGGGCAACTCTGAAGCTGCTCTCACGCATGAGAGCAGCTTCAGGATTGGCCTGAGCACCCTTGAGTTGCTCTCCATGACAGACTGTGAGTCTGTACCTGCTCTCTCCAACCCAGCTGCGTTGCTGGGTTGGAGAGAGCTTTCACTGTGCATGACCGTTTGGCCGGCATGAGATAGCCAGCCAGCCAACCCGTCATGTGCAGTGATGGGAGTGCACTACCACTCCCCTTAGTGTCTGTCACTCCCAGGTCCCACCCCTACTGCTTGGAGTCGTGAGCGCAGACCCCTTCCTGTTCTCAGGGCTGTTCCAGCAAAATGTCATTGTTGTGCTCCAAGTCTTCAAGTAAGTCCAAAACGGAAGCCCAGGAACTTCATGTGGGTGTCAGTACTCTCTTCCTGAAAAGTCATGAGTACGTCAAAGTGACACCTATTCCCACTGTAGAGGAGTAGATTCTGCAGCTGTGTACGGTTCACCCTGAATTTCTGTGTCGTTAACTAAGTTGCAACAGTTCAAGTCTTTCAATTAAGCCATGTTACAAATCTTTTGGGACCTTTCCAGCTCCAGGTGGCATACCTTTGGGCCCCATCGATCCACATTGGTCTTCATTTGGGTTACCACTGGCGAATCCTTCCTCAGCGCCATCTGTGCCTACGGAACCCATTTCAGTTTCAGCTCTACCTCCTGAGCTGACTTCATATCTGACTCCAAGATCTATACTGGTGCCTGCCATGTTGATGCTGGCCCGACGTTCAACACCATTCATATTGTCCTGTCTGGCTATGAACCGAATTAGTCTCAACCAAAGTCAAGCCCCAGAACAGTTTTGATGGACCCAGTCCCAGTATATTCAGGCTCTGACAAAGTATTGCGTTTACCTAGGAGCTGTCCTTCAGCGCTACAAAACCTCCTCGGATCGCACTCTTACCAAAGTCAACAAGCTTTTGAAGATGATGGGGATGAATTACTCCCACGCTATGATGACAATTTCTACTTTAACCTAAAATAATCCAGTGGGTTGGGCACTTCCCCTGAAACTTGGTTCGATTCTTACCCAGCCACCTCAATGGAAGAAACAGCCTCCTTTGCTGTGGTCATCAGATGCGCAGCAGAAAACCAAGTCTTTGGGATACCAGCAATTGAAGTAAATGGCAATGTCCTCACAGATCTTCTACCACCTGGACAGGCTTTGCTCCATGCACTGGTTATTATTTAGTGACAACCATTCTAATGGGTACCTAGGCTAAGCCTTTCCCTTCCCCACCTGCGAAAAGGCAGGTAGCCACACCGGTAAACAGACATAATATCGAATTCAAAATATCGATAGGACAGAATATCGAGTTTTTAATATAGAATGGACAGAATATCGAATTGCCAAAATATAGTGGTGAAGAATATCGAAAGTCAGGTAAGAAATAAAATATCGATTTAAATAATATAGAAGTAAGTAATATCGACAGTCATAATATAGTTGTTAAAAATATCGATTTTTTTATAGTGTTTTAAGTGTTAGTATATGTGTTAAAAGTATGTATAAATTTTGGAATGTATGTTTGAATATTTTTAAAGTAATGAATTTTATGTTATTTAATTTTTGTGTAATTTAATTCCGTAACCGGTTGTGGGTTTATAGGGGATTATGGTGGGAAGTAATTTAATTACAGTACATTAAATAATAATTTTTAGGAATTATTAATTATTTTTAATTTAATTTTGCGTTTTACTTCTGTAGCGGGTTGTGGGTTTATAGGGGAATAGGGTGGGAAGTAATTTAATTGTTATTAGGTAATTATTAATTGGTATTGAAAATTAATTTGTTGTTGATTAATTATTAATTGGTAAATAATTAGTATTACTTGGTAATTAATTAGTATTAATTGTTTAATTGATAATTATGTTAATTGTATTAATTTATTATTTGTAGCGGGTTGTGGATTTATAGGGGAATATGGTGGGAATTAATTTAATAGTAAATAATTAATTATTGAAATAATTTTTGTATATTGCTAATTAATTTATTCTCAAATAATTATTAATTGGTATTAATTTTATTTATTAATTTTTGGTATTGAAAATTAATTGGTTGTTAATTAATTATTAATAGGTTATTAATACAAAAAACATTGGTATTTATAATAAATTAATTATTAAATATTGTGTGATTGGTAATTAATTTTAATATTTTTATTTGATATTAATGATTTATTTATTTTTAATAAAATATTAAATTATTATTTTCCCTACTATTGCACTCACTGGAGTGGGAATAGTAATGTTTACCCCTACGCTATCCAACGCTTTCCCTACTATTGCACTCACTGGAGGGGGAATAATAATTTTTACCCCTACGGTTTCCAACGCTTACCCTAGAGTTGCACTCACTGGAGTTGGAATAGTAAATTTTACCCTCCCGCTATCCAACGCTTTCCCTACTGTTGCACTCTCTGGAGTGGGAATAGTAATTTTTACCCCTACGCTATCCAACGCTTTCCCTACTGTTGCACTCTTTGGAGTGGGAATAGTAATTTTTACCCTCCCGCTATCCAACGCTTTCCCTACTGTTGCACTCTTTGGAGTGGGAATAGTAAATTTTACCCTCCCGCTATCCTACGCAAAAAATATTGCTTTTTTAAAATAAATATTACGTTAATATATATGTATTATTATTTGTTTTTTACTTACATTAATTATTTATTAATTTTAAAGTAATTTAAGTATTTTTAAGTATGTTTCAGTGAATTATATGTATGACATTTAAAAAAATTCGATGTTGTGACTAACCATATTTTTAACAACGATATTTAGGATTCTATATTTTTGTACTTACCTGTTTGGAGATAGGGCTTCGATATTTTTGGCATTCTATATTTTTCCTTCGATATTTTGGCAATGCGATATTCTTCTTCTCGATATTTCGTCAGTGATCCAGCCACACCATAGAACTGCTTCAGGTTATCCTGCTTTCCTGACACAACTCCTTACACATGAGAGCCTGATAATTCAGGCATCTAATAGCAGCGTTAACTCCTACTTATTTCTTTTGGTCCATATAGATAAAGAGTCACAATGAGTGGTGGCATTCTGGAAACAAATGTTCTTCTGAGTCATCTTAGCTCTGCCGTTAGCCAACGCCAGCCGTTTAGGTATTCCTATGTAGGACAGAACATGGTCACTAAGATCTTGCCAACAGTCCTAGGGGATTTTCTTGCCAACCTGACGCAAACGATATAAGATTACCAGGATGCAGTCAAATATATCATTAGATCAGAAGTGTACACTGCTGATTGCTTAGGCAGAGCAATCAAGACTAGTATGGTGCTCTGGCGCTAAGCATGGATGTTGAACAATGGCTTTTCTGGTGACATCCAGGCATCACTTCTGGATATGCCTTTTGATCAGTCTCACCTGTTAATCGAGAAGGTTGACGCCTCATTGGAGTGCTTTAAAGAAAGCAGAGCCACAGTGCACTCCTAGTGCCTCTCTGTGCCTGCGAGGCAGCATCCCCAATATCTGTGCCCTTTTTGAGGCCTCACTAGGTGTTGGGATACATGCAACATACAGGACCACTGCCCCCACAAAAGACACCCCTGGCCTTTCAGTATCAGGATTGAGATTCAGGTCCTCAGGGGCAGCAAACCTCCCAGAACACTGCCGTCTGCCACCAAGCCACTTATGTTTGCCCTTAGCAGCACATGATTGTCCTGTGGATCAGTTCTTTCCTCTGTTGGTGGCAGAACGTAACATCTAAACGGTATTTTAATAATGTTCCCATCTTCTAGCTTTGCTATCAATATGACTTGTTCTGGAGAAATTGGATTCAGTGCAATCCCTATATATCCCTGATACCTACATTCTAATAAATTATCCTGTTGCTTGGCAGCCTACATTTTCACACTGTTTCTCTATCATTATCATATATCATCTCTATCTCCCAATGGATCAATGTTGAGGCCGCCATAGTTACCTTAGGTAAAGTCCAGGGATAGCAATTATCACTGATATGTTTTCTCAATTTGTATCGCTGATCAGCATGTATGGGGAGTCAATTAATACTGTGACCGTATTTCCTGCAATCTTTACTTCATATTCAGTTGTGCCCATCAGCCACCATCAACCTCACTATTCACTTCATTTACTTTACTCACCTGAAGAATTATTTTCTTAACTCCTTCACTGTCTGTCTCTACTCTGTTTTATCTGTCATCATTACACACTTGTGCATAATGCCCTCTTTACTAATGTTTCTGGCATATTTTATTCTTCGTGAAAAAATGTAGTGTTTGTTTTTTACTTTTATTCAAAGTCTTCCTTTCCTTGTCAGCATTCATCTTGTTCTCTCGACTCACATTCTCTATGTGTTTCTTCATAGAGACTAAGGTGCCGATTACGATCCTGGAGAAACCGGGTACGAACCGTCGGTCGGAGCGTATTCTCCGTCCGACTCGTACCCGGTTGCAAAACTTTACAAACATGAAAGTACGATTCGCACGGAAACACTATTTCCGTACGAATCGTACAAAACACCAACTGACGAAAATATACACACTAATGACATCCGGAAAAGCGCCGACGTGACGTCGGGACGCATGCAGCCTGCGTTCCACAAACCAGGAAGTACGATTCGCACCGACGTCATCCCGCGCGGAGAATATTTTCCGGCAGCCAAAAACTGCCGGGAAATCAGGACGACGCGCACAAGGAGCACCTGTACGCGACGGACAGACATGGACCCGAACCTACGTGTCATCCCGGCCCTCATAGCATTCGACCTCCTCTACAGGTACCGACGCAGACGCCGCAGAAGGTCAGAACAACACCCAGGGGCAAAGGGGGGGGGGCAGGGGCAGGACACAAAACCCCCACCCAAGTCACACAGCACACACGCCCTGGACATACCTGACCTCCCGGCCCTGGTCACTTCGAGGGGGTGGGGGCGTGTCCAGCAACGCCAGCGTCCGCCACAACGGAAGTGGGCGACGACGCGAACCGGCAACACAACAATACAGGTACGTACCGTACCCACGCCTTAAGAGCGTGGGTACGAGTCGTACCACGCCCACACCCACGTCACCCCAACAATGGCGGTACGGCCTGTACCCATGTGCCAAAGGTCTGGGTACGGGCCGCACAAGCACTCCACAGCGTGGGCACGGGTACGTACGGACCGTACCCACACCCACGTATGTATGGAGCGTACCCCCACCCCAACAGTGTATGTACGGACGGTACCCCCACCCGTGTATGAATGGACCGTACCCCCACCCGTGTATGAATGGACCGTACCCACACCCGTGTATGAATGGACCGTGCCCACACCCGCGTATGTATGGAGCGTACCCCCACCCCAACAGTGTATGTACGGCCCGTACCCACACCCGCGTATGTATGGAGCGTACCCCCACCCCAACAGTGTATGTACAGACCGTACCCCCACCCGTGTATGTACGGACCGTACCCCCACCCCAACAGTGTATGTACGGACCGTACCCCCACCCCAACAGTGTATGTACGGACCGTACCCTCACCCGTGTATGAATGGACCGTACCCCCACCCATGTATGAATGGACCGTACCCACACCCGCGTATGTATGGAGCGTACCCCCACCCCAACAGTGTATGTACGGCCCGTACCCTCACCCGCGTATGTATGGAGCGTACCCCCACCCCAACAGTGTATGTACGGACCGTACCCTCACCAGCGTATGTATGGAGCGTACCCCCACCCCAACAGTGTATGTATGGAGCGCACATGGCCACACGCAGGAGGGGTGGGTGCAGAGTCCTCCCAGCAGTGCCCAGACGCAAGAGGGGTGTGTGCAGAGTTCTCCCAGCAGTGCTCAGACACAGGAGGGGTGGGTGCCTATCACTACCAGCAGTGCTCAGACACAGGAGGGGTGTGTGCAGAGTCCCCCCAGAATGTGAGGAATATGCAGCCAGAAGTCTCTATCAAACGAACAAGTTTCTTAACTTTGGTATCGCTCTTTTTGGCAGAGACTGTATATAGCTGCAGATTCTTTAAATCCTTTCCATCCACTTCATTCTGTGATTCTACTCAACTCTTTATTACGATCTAAAATATAGGAATTCGCACACTGGTGTATCAGTTTACCTTTAGGGCTCTATGTCTGGGTGCATGGACAGTCTCAAAAGCAACTGACATCAGCACGCAGAAATGGCGCCTATATAGTCTCCACACATCACTTCCGGAGCGGAACGTTGTCAGAGTGGTGCCACACTGCACCATCTTCTGGCATGCAGAGATACATTGAAAAAGTTTAGCATCCAGTCTGATGCCTGGGGAATATTCAAAAGTGAGGAATCTGTGGTTAGGTGGAGTCCCTACCAGAAAGAGCATTCGCTAAGGTAAGTAACCTATTCTTATAACTTCCATTTTGAAACCTTTATCACACTTCAGAGACTCATTCCTGAGACCTGTTATACAGAAAAATTCCATATATTTGACACGAAAGGTCCTCTTGAAGATGTAACTTGACCCAAACAACAATCTTTTGTTGAGCCTAGACATTGAAAGCCAGTTTACCCCAGGAGGAAATATTGAATGCTTATCTATGTGACCACATACAATGTGGCATCAAATTATGTCAAAAAGGTCATCATCAAGAACTGGTACATACTCAATACAGGGAATATGCATTTCATAAAATCCATGTTTGCGCACAAAAGGGGCACTAATTTCAAGGACTGCTTTATGTACACCCTACCTAATCGTGTAGTGTATGTCACCTCACAACCCAGACAAAAACCATTGAGATTGGAATGACAAAACCATGGGTCCTGCTGAGACAAACCAACCATAACTCTCTCTACATGATCTACATGATTACTTGTTCATGCCACATGAGGTATGTCAGTGTGATGAGCTGAAAAACCAGGATCCAGATTTGTGAGAACAGTAACAATATTTGAGGTAGGAGAAACATGACAAAAATGAGTAGCCAATAAATCTCGACAGGCCACACAGCGAAGCACCATAAAACGATCATTTTGGAGCAATTAAATGACGCAAATAAAAAGGTGGAACAGATACTCTTTGATAAGAAACAATACTGGCTTTATCACCTGACAACACAGTAGATTAACAGGCTGAATGACGATATCTTGTTGATAGCATTCAACAACTAGCTAGACCATGACTTGAATTGACCAGACTTAATGACAATGAAGAAATAACCAGGCTATTTACACACTAAGACCAAGATCATATATGTATATGATATATCTGTGTATGATTTCCACTCTGATCTGCTTCCTCACATGAGTGCACACTATAATCTCGTTTAGGGGGCTGGCTGGACGCAGCCCATTTCAAAACTATGATCTGCATGTCATCAATAATTTGATGCAGACCAGTCCACAATAGTACAAATAACGAGGGGAAACAAGGTATGTCCTAACAAAAGTCTTTGCAAGATTTGATTCCTATGACGACTTTTCTGTATCGATAACATGCTTCTCATCTAGATTGACATCCAAGCAGAAAGCGGCGGGATCACATATAAACGCAGCATAACAGTGGGAGGGCTGCGGGATCTAAAACAGCCAGCCCCTGTACACCACACTAACACGCAAGATTTAGAGGACCAAATAGGTGCACGACTGGATGTTGACCCTTGATAATGTAAGTGCAGGGACAAAGTGAGCACATGAAATTGCATAGCATACGCAGTGGAAAGCAGGGGGGCTTTATTTGACTATATCTTCTTTCCTCGCTATCTAGTGTGTGACGACAGGGTCCGCCCATCTCTAAAAGTCCTATTGGGCACAGGAAGACTGTCTCTCAAGTATGACAATCTCTACCAGTCCTAATTTTGAGAACTATTTACACAGGAACATGAGTGATTGTGTTAACAGTTAGGATGGCCTTTGTGGCTAATGTTTGAGTTTGGATTGCTCACAAATGGTGTCATGTTCATGGTATGGCCAATTTATGGTTATGATCATGACTAATGCTGTCTCTTTATTTCTTTTCTATTCGTAAACCACAGAGACTAAATGGATCTATGTAGCCTAATGGTTTGTATGTTTTGCATGCTAGAATGAATTTGAGTTTGCAGGATTATTAAGCTCCAAAGATTACATGCTAAGAGAGTAAATTATCTCAAGAAAGACTCTAGGGGTCTCATCTTCGGTCCTGATGAAAGCCACATGACCCATGGGGCTGAAATCAGCAGATGAAACACGTTGAACCCATTTTAGATGCATTGTAACACTTATTTTCTTCATCAACTTGCGTGCGTTTTAACTTTA
This sequence comes from Triturus cristatus, assembly GCF_964204655.1. Classification (NCBI taxonomy): domain Eukaryota; kingdom Metazoa; phylum Chordata; class Amphibia; order Caudata; family Salamandridae; genus Triturus; species Triturus cristatus. Next base: position 165,376,452 of record NC_140595.1, on the reverse strand, counting down.
CCTGGGTGCCCTGTAATTAATTCAAATTAAGCTGAAGGACCACGAGGCAATTTTACATTCTGAGATCCAACCATTGGATTAGCAACAGCTCACGAGGTTGAGCCCACCCAGACACAAAAGATGTCTGGATGAGGACTCCATGATGACGTATAACACAGAAAATTCCTAGTCGGTGAGAGTTCTCTTTAAGTAGAGTAAGGACTCCCCTTTGGATAGGTTGTGTGATGATTCTGGCAGTTGTGGACAAATGACTCAACTGACCAGTGTGTTTTCTCTTTGTCATACACATAGGAACAGTTGGAAGTGGAGTAAACACATTTTAAACACTTCTATCTAGCTACTATTTTTACATAACCCCAATGATATTATCAGCAGCAGGTAGCAGAAACACGTTATTCTTGCAGTACAACTTTAACAGTGACAGGGTTAATGGTACGCCCAATAAATGAGTCCCCACTACAAAGCATTTCTTAACACTTATTACCCTGATCCCACCACACCTTTCAGGTGAAAGCTACAGTAGGTTTTAACTTGTTGGGAAGAAAGCACCTCATATCAATGAGTTGTAAGTATTGACTAGAACTCTGTTCAACTCTTCCTAACATTTTACTCTCTGCACATACCCCTAAGCACAGAAGACCTCTACCTTCTCCAAGAGGAGGGAAGTACAAGTGCTCCTATTTAAAGGGGTCATACAAGCGGTGCCCTTTTACCACCTGGGTAAAAGGGAACACTTCCTGAACTCTCTAATCCTGAAACTGGATGGATCTCCAAAGCCAATCCTCAATCTTTATCCCCTCAGCAGTTGCATCCTATAAGAACATTTCCATGACTGATCTTCAGGATGTTATCCTACTGCTGCAGCAAGGCGATTTCATGACTACTCTGGAACTGAAGCATGCCTGCTTTCACATATCCATTCAGCTCATTTGTGCTACTTTCGTTTCATGGTAAGTAGACAACACTACTAGTAAATGAGCTACCCTATAGGGTTACCACGGCTCAAAGGGTTTTTACAAAATGCCTAGCGTTTGTAGCCACCCACCTCAGAAGGGGAGGCACACATATCTTCCCCTATGTAGATTATTGCCTGATCAAGAGTGCGGACAAACAGCAGTCCCTAGCATACACTCAGGCTGCCATATCCCTCCTTCACAGGTTGGGATTTACAGTTAATGGAACCAAGTCCCACCTCTAGCCTCTGCAAGTTTATCCCTTCTTCTGCTCAATTAGAAATGCAGTCACTGGCAAGGCTTATCTCAACCTTCAAAGAATGCTCGCTTTCCAGCAGATATTGTCTCTTTTATGGTCAAATTGTCAATCAAAATAGCAGTGCATCTCTTGGGAATGATGTTTTTTTGCATAGCCATAGTTCCCTGTGCCAGATTTCACATGCACCTATTTCTGTAGTGTCTCTCGACACAATGTTCAAAATGGGAGGGTAACCTACAAATTCTAGTGCTGTTAAGGGCCACTACTCATCGTTTCCTGCAGTGGTGGAACAACATCAGTTTGCTGCAATGGCAGGGCCTCTGTAGAACCCACCTGCCAGAGCCCAATACGGATGCCTCACACTCTGCCTGGGGGTGAATCCTCGACACCATGGCAGATCAGGGTCACTGGTCATCCCAATAGCAGGGGTTTCACATCAACTACCTCAAACTTCTAGCCATCTACCTACCCCTCGGATCCTTCTTTCAGAACATTTGGGGCAGGATGGTACTCATCAAAAACAACTTATTGCTGCCATGCATTATCTACAGAACAGGAGAGACACTCACTCTCTGCAACTGTCAGTACTGAAGTAAACAAATTGGAATTGGTGAATTCACCATCAGACACACCACCCAGTGGGCTAACTTCTGGGAGTGGATGACTTTGCGGACCTGCTAAACAGGAATCATCAGCAAGTTCACGAGAGGGCACTCCACCCTCAAATCCTACTTCCTTACGATCAACGATGACAATTTCAACAAATAGACCTATTTGCCAATTACAAAAAGTGCAGACTGCCAAAGCTTTGCCTCGAAGGTTTCCACATCCCTTGGACAATGCCTTGTGGATGAACTAGTTAGGGAAATTTGACTACACGTTTCCTCCTCTCAAGCTCATTCCATACATGTTGAGGATGCTACTACAAACATCCCTCACTCTCATCCTGGTAGCTCCCACGTGGGCCAGACAAATATGGTTCACAACCATACAATGTATTGATCTTATGACTTTGACTATGTCTATGACTGTTCTCAACAGCAATATTTGTTTGTTGCTCATATATGCTAATCTATTTCCTTTTACAATGGCATGATACTTTGTTCCTCTTTCTACTCCAGTATCTTGCTTATCACTGTTGATGTTACTGACCTACTGGCTCAGCTCTTTGTGTCCTTGATCATCTGTAAAGCACTCTGATACTCGCCTGGGTCATGTCAGCACAATATAAAACGTTATATAAATAAATACTCAGGATGGTTGGTACCCCACAGGAGAGTCTTCCAAGCATGCTGGACCTTATCAAACAGAAACTGAGAACAATTTGATTTTGAGACCCAAAACATCTCAATCGAGCAATGCAGTATGTGAGGCTTCTGCCGGGCACACATAAAGGGGGACCCTTGCCGATCCTCCTGTTGTCTGGCTTGTGGTTCCCCTACACCTTTCCTTATGTTATCAGTCAGCTAGCGGGGATGTGGGAGGGAGTGGCCCGTAGGGTTCTCTGGCTGCCACATATGCTCTGAATATGCCTCTGTGAACAGTGCAGGTCTGCTAACAAGTTGTCCACTGTGTTGATGCAGAAATGGAAGGATGGGGGTTGCGAAACTATGGGAGATCTATATCCTGGACAGTGCTTCATTATGAGGGAGGAAGTCATTGAAGCTTTTTTCCTGGGTTCAGGTCAATACCTCCAGTATACGAAAATCTGCAGCACGTCCCAGGAAGTATGGCTACCCTTCCCTGATGAACCACCCTGGTCCAATACCTTGATTACACTGCTTGAAATGGCGCAGGGCCGTGGGCTAATTTCACACGTATACACGGCCCTAAGTGTCGATCTGCCACAGGTGGTGCTGCATCTCCAGACCAAGTGGGAGGCTATAATGGGGGAACCCTTATCAGCTAAAGATTGGGTGAAGGTCTACGAGGGGGTACGGACAGTCAGCTCCAATGTACACTTTAGACTGCTGCAATATAATTTTGTACAGCAGACTTATCTTACTCGACAACTATTGCATAATACCTACGATACTCAACCAGCTTGCTGCGCATGATGTGGGTCTCAGATGGCTGATTTTATACATATGGTATGGGCTTGCTCATCATTGTCCTCCTACTGAGAAGAAATATTAAACAACTTGAATAGGGCTTTGGGGTGGGACACGCTGATGGTGATCCCTCAAGTGTTGGTGGGACTGATTCCCTCTCCTACCAAAAAGAAATTGAGCAGGAAGTTTGTCCTCCTTGGGTTGGTGCTGGCAAAATTGTGCATAACCGTTATATGGCTCAGTCTGACACCCCCCACATAAGTGACGTGGATGAAAGAGATTTGTCAATGGGCGATTGCGGAGGTGGTGCAGATGAGACATGTTTGTAAAGATGATAAACTTGAAGATAATGTATGATGCTGTTTGGCTATGTTGGCTGTCCTGAGGGAGCCTCTGGGAGTGATTGCATTTGGGGATTGGGGACACATGGTATTGCTTACACCCTGGGGATTTCAAAACAGAGTAGAGGCAACACTGGATACTAGTTGGATGCACCACGGACATGTATGGACTATCCACCTTGATTCCTTATTATGTTTTCGGTAGAGATATAACACAAAACCGGATGGGGAGAGTTTGGAGGAGTTTCATTTGTTGTGTATTGGCTTTAGGGGATAACATGACACGTGGATTGCCATTTTTCTTATAGTATTATTGCCTTGCAGGAATGACAGAGTTTGATGGTCTCCTGCACTAAAGATTGTATTACATAGACAGTTTTTGTAAAGGCATTGTTCTGTCCTTTCACGGACCCGCAATGGGTCTGACTTAAGCTGCAGTATATATATTTATGTCCTATGTGTTTTTACGCATGTTTACGGAAACTGCGTAAGGTAAAATGACATGATGCTTATTGTAAGATCCTATATGATGTCTTTTCCATGTGCTACAATAAACCAATAAAGTTTTATTTAATAAAAAAATGTGTAATTATTTTGTAAATGAGTAAACATTTCAGAGGATTCTATTGGTTCCAAAGTAGCCCAATTATGTCAAGCTTGCCAGTAGGTTACCCTATCCTAACTGGATGTCAAAGCTGATTTAGAGTTTGGCGAGCGGAGGTAAGTCCATCAGTATGGCAGAGTACTTCACTCTGGCCATACCGAGGGTTCGCTGCCTGCTAAATTTAGAGTTGTCCTCTAGCGCTGTGCACAGCTCTAAACATTGTCAGGAACCACTGCACGGTGGTTCGTGTATTAAAAGTTTGACTTAAAATACCATCCAAATGATGGTACGATTCGTCAAACTTTTAAGATGCTTCTTTTTTTTTTCCAAAAAGAAAGTCCCAAAGCAAGATTTTGTTTTTGAAAAAAAACAATGACCCTGACCTATGATATGGGTGTTATTTAAATGTGTTTTACTGTCCCTTTGGGCGAGCATGCAGAATAGTATGTCAGCGATGGAGATGAAGAAGTCTCTGTCGCTGCCATGCTTAAGGTCCACTCGTTGGTATATCAGGTGGTGGACCTTCAGTTTGGTGGAGAGAGTACTTGATCGCCTTTGTGCAAGCGTAACTTTTCTGCCAAACTCTACATCAGTCCATTAGTGTTAAGTTATACTTGTAAGTTATATGAGCTTGAGCAGCTGATGCTCAAAGCTCATAAGTCCTTTCCCGTCTTGGTGCAGCTTGTGGAAATACATATTTTTTTCACTTTTGCTTCTTTTTCATGAAATTCTGATTTAAATAAACCTAAAGATGTTTTGCTTCTAGCATTAAAGTTTAAGTATCTGAAATGGCGTGTGACAACTAACTTTTACATAAGTGAGATGGTGACTGCAAGGATCACCATCTGAAATCTTGTCAGCTGTCTGGCCTGCGTTCCTTAAATCAAATCTTAAGTGGCTTAATGTCCTTTTGAAATGTGCTAGTTTAACCTTATCCATCCTTGCTGAAAACACTCTACGATGGAGAATTCTGGATTTGGGTGTGTTGAACACGGTGTGCTGGGTAGGCAAGGCCATGAATTCTCTTGGGCTACTGCCACTGTAATACATAATGTGGCCACTTAACCATGCAAGAAAGAACACACATTCAGTGATTTTCCTCTTCTCCCTCAGTCGCCTGCCAAGTCGTTTGCACTTGATTGGTTTTTACAAAAAGGTCTACACATATCTACACAAGCTTACCTCGTAGACCACCAGGACCATTATACATGATTATCACAGGATGGCTTTTTTTGAATCATTTTGTTATAGTCCTTTACCCAATGCTCTGAAGGGGAATAGAATCTGAAACAACTCCTAGAGTTCTTGGTGGTCGTAAAATATTATAACATGCATACACATTTACATCAGTAAAACTTAGTGAAATGTAAAGAGCAGTCATGGGTAAGAAAGTGGACCAATGTTACTTTAGAATGTTCGAAGGATAAAGGGTGGTGATGTAGCTTGGTAAGAACATCTTACTGACTCTTCTTTAACTATTGAAGTCTGCTACTGGTGTGAATTTATGTTGATTTTGACATAGTTGTGTCTAGGCCTGAAATTTTTCACACAGCCCTGTATCAAGGCACAGACTACAGTTGAGTAATACAATTACCACATTGCACTGTATTCACAAGTCTTTCAGAATGAGCTTATATTGTATGTTTGTTGCTGCCTGCCCAGAAAAGCTGTATTACAGTTTATGTCCAAGGTATGCATGGCCTTCAATGTATGTGTGTTGAATGTAATCTCTGCTTCTTTCTTGGTTGCTTCTCAGTAATGGGTTGAGTCCTGAGAAAGTCCTTGGCGAACTTCAGTGCTTCTGCCAAACCTCATGCTTTTAAGTGGTGAAAAACCTAAAAGATGTCCTGCTTTGTCCTGCAGGTGGCAGCTCAGAGAAAGACAAACTGTGCAGATGTAGGGACCAATGTCAGGCAATTCTGAAGTACGTGAAAGACAAAGTGAAGTAAACTGAGAACCAGCACCGGGTTAAGATGTATCAGAAGCGGCTTGACACCACTGCACTAGAAAAGATCAGAAATAACCCTCTGGTCGCAGAGTTCAAGGTAAACGTTTTTGGCCTCTTTGGACACTTGACTGATTTTGTAGCTTAATTTTCAATATTATTGATTGAAATTGATTGATGTCCATTTTTTTATAATAGAACCTTGATTTAACCATGAGTCGATTGATCCATGAGGGACCCTTAAAATGGAGGATAAAAAAGGACAAAACTGTTGGTATGTACGCTTCTCATCTCTCAGACCACTGTTACCATTTATATTAGGCCAGGATTCCATAGAAATCTTCACAAAACTTCGAAAACCAGGTTCTTCCACCTCAGCTCCTTTCTGGAACATCTCAGGGTGACCTGTTAAGTCAGGCCGAAAAATGGGTGGAGATCCCAAAATACAATTTCCCCATAGGAAAATTAGACATAGTTACAGTCAAAACGGGTGAACGTAATTGCCCCAAATTTGGGAGAAACATAGATCTTGGTCCAAAATGTGTGCTTTTTGTGAGTTAGTGTAAAATTTCCATATGTTACTGTAAAATGAAGGTTCAAAAGTGGTGTATATTTCATGCCACTCAGGATTTGCAAAGCCAACAGATCTTCAGATAAGATCTGACTGGCTGACACCACATCAATGAGGATGTAGTGACAGTCATTTTAGAATTAGGGGGCTCTGTCCCACTTCCTACAAAAAAGTTAAAATAAAAACATGTGGGCAAAAACAGCATCTCTGCAACATCTGAATGACATGAATAATGACAACACTGTGCATGGGGTGAGTTATAGTTAGCAAGAATATGGAATCCACACCCATCAATCGTATGGATATTTAAAGGCCGTTCAGACACTGAATATTTATGACAATCAGAAGAATATGCCAAGGCGTGTTCTCATTTCCTTAATTTCTTTATTGTGATGAACATATAAAATTGATCAAAATCCAATATTCACAGTTCTTTTAGCCAATTCTTTTTGCCAACGCGTTTCGTCCCAATAGGGACTTCTTCAGGGCTCCAAGTCATAGACACGCTATGTATTCGTTTTCTGGTAAGAAGTCGACAATAAAATCCTAAAACACATATGTGTAGAGCATCTTCGGAATTATCATTTGAACGGCACGGTGGCCAGGAGCGATTGTCTCTGCATCTGTTAACGGTTGCAGAGACAGCAAAAAGGGACCAGGGGAAGGTGCAGGGCTTGTACCTCTCTCACCTGTGCGCCACCACCGCCATACTGCAGATACTCAGAGCTACCACCTTCGCCACCGATATCCACTTCCCCTGCCTTTTTTTCCTTCAAGCTTCACTGGCTTCTCTAGAGCTGTGGAAGACACAAGAACCCGTCACACAGACTGCACCACCCCTTCCCCCACAGGCCCCAGATGGCCTGTCCTGGTCTTAACGTGCGCCTGCGGGGGGCTCAGCGCTAGGCTATGGCTGCTGTGGGAAAGTAGTCAGTCCCAAGCCACAGTGCGGAGCACGGGTTGCAGGTCCAACAGACCCGCGTGGGTTTTTGATGGTGTGGGAAAACAGAAAGGTGGGGCTTGCAGCAAAGTGAGGGGGAAAAGCAAACATCATGAGAAGAAAGTTTGACCCCTCTTCATCGCCGGCATTGGCTCAGCTCAACGGGATCTGAGTGCTGATTGGGTAAGCAACTTGTTGATTCTGGGGCTAGGATGCTGGGACTTCTGCTAGACACCAGCAGAGCGGAGTTTACCACCCACCCCAGTTTCTTTCCCTATACATATATATTTCTGTGTGTGTGTGTAAATGTTGTGTCAGTTGACTTTCAAGCTCGACATGCACCTATACACCTGCCTTCTAGTGTTGGGGTTGATGGTTGCAACTTACTTTCTTCGAAAAAGTTTATGGAGTCCCGCGGTTTCTGCAACATCTCCTCTGGTAGTAAACACGTATGTGCACTGAACCATTATTAGATTAATTTTTTATCCCATTGGGTTCAGTCATGTATTTAATTTCCAGAACCTGTCTCTAACTGTCCCATTGCAGAGACAGCTGACTCAGAGTAGAGGCATGTTGAAAGGCAGCATCGGATCATTATTCACTCCTGCGCAGGAAAGATCTCTGTTGCTGGGAAGAAATTGCCCAAATAGTGAAGACTCTGCTTCAAGAATAATCCCGGCCCAGACTCTTCTCTCCAATCAGTGCTTCACAAGAGACCTAAGGACACTGCCCTTACCCCTCCTCCTCCACTACCTCTTTTATCACCTCCTCCTCTACCACTGCCATCAACACATTCATGTGCCCCGCCTCACCTCTTTCGATTTCTCCTCATTGGTAAGTGTAGTCCTATTCAGGTAGCCTTACTCACAACTTTTCAGCAGAGGACTTTGGTGAGCCACTCTACCTTCACCCTACGGATGATCCTCACGAGGACTACAACGTGGACCCACTCTGGTATCCTGACCATGAGAGTGTCCCTGTTGCTAATTGGGTAGGCTTCCTGATTTTCCATGACAGGGTCCAATGGTAAGAGGTTGTGGCCTTTCTCCATCATCACCCTGACAAGTACCGGAAGAGGGGAGAAGAGATTGTGGAGGATGGGAAGGCCATATCTAACTTTGCCATACAGTGTACGTTAGATTCGGCAGATAAAGCTGCCAGTGAGCTGAACACCTCAGTGATCCTCTGCCGCCACTCTTGGATGCATGTCTCCGGCTTCAAAAGTGAGATTTAAAAACATCTGATTAGTCTGCCCTTTGCAGGAGAACACCTTTACAGTCCCAAGGAAGGTGAGATGTTGAAAAAGATGAAGAAGGACACTGACACTGCTAAGGCCATGGTTGCCCTTCAAGTTCCTTCAGCCATAGCTCCTTTCTGCAACAGACAATGGGCAGGTCCAAGGCAATTTCTACTGACTCCACGCAGTCACACCAATGCTAGCAGCAGACCTACCACAAACCGGGAGGCAGGGGTTATGCACAGGCACCTTCAGGGGCAACAACTCCAAAGGTCGAGGCAGAGGCACTCCCTCCAGGGAAGCCTCTATTTTCAAGCTGCGATCACTCTACTACACAAATTAGGTTTTACAGTCTACACCACCAAGTCCTACCTCCAACCATTTCTGGCCCAGCCCTTGCTTGGGTCAATCCTCAGTGCAGCCTCTGATAAAGCCTACCCAAGTGGGCAAAGGGTGACTGCGTTTCGACAGCTACTTCGCCTTGTTCACCCACTCTTTTCACAGTGCAAATAGTGACGCACATCCCAGGTATAATGCCCTCATGCATAGCTATAGTTGCTAATGCAAGGCTTCATATGCATCTACTTCACGAGAGTCTCTTGTCACAATGGCCACAAGCTGAGGGCCATTGGGGGAAACTAGTGTTAATAAATGCCAACATCCATTTCTTGCTGCAGTGATGTGACACCAACAATCTGTTTTATGGCAGGCCCTTCGCAGACCAGGTGCCTTAGTTGACCATTACCACACACTTTAAGCTAGAAAAAGGCATAAGGACAGCCAATGGCAGAACCAATTCCGATAGGCAGGGTGCCAATACATTTAACAACGGCCATCACTCAAGCTGCATTGATTATCTTCTAATCGACCTAAAACTATGGCATGCCCTTGAGGACATAGTTGTCTCCGACCAAGTGGAGCGTGATCATAATCCATTGTGTTCTGTGTTCCAATTCACCAAGCTATGTGAACTAACATACTATGACAATTTGTTAACCACCAGAGATTTATTAACCTCCAGTGACATGCGGCGGGTAAAATGATCTAAGATTTTGGAAAAAACTGACATGTTGTCCACTATTGCCAGGGATGCCAAGAACGTGGTTGCAGAGATGGAGGTTTCCCTCCTTAATTCCCAGTCAATTAATGTCATAATACCGATACATAATACATTACTTGATAAAATGAGATCACATTTTCAAAGACCCTATAGTGCTTAGAAGAACCGCGCAAAGCCCCAGCACCATTGGTTTAACAAAGAATGTAAGCAAGCCCGCAGACTTTTAGGGGAGGCATTAGGTCAAGCGACTCATGCAGAATACAGAACACGAGGAAAACCTATAAGAAGATGCAGGAAAATGCTAAGACCTAATTAGCATGCAGCAGGAATAATATCCAACATTTTTGGAAACTGGTAAAATGGGGTAGGAGTGAAGACTCTTTTTCCCCACAAAACCATGTAGATCCAGACTCTTGGGTAAATAATAATGATGTAGAGGAAAGTGAGCCCTTCACCACCCACCCCTATTTAACTGACCAGTTTTTGTTCTAGCTGATGTAAGATCAGCCCTCAGCGCCATCACTGGGGGCGAGCTCCAGGCATCGACAGTACTCCTGCCGACGTCTTTTTGCACAACAAGGTCAATTGGGGCAGGTACATATTGTTATTGACAAATGCCATTGTCCATGGTACCCCATCCTGGACTCCTGGCGGGGTGGAGATCATTCCAGTATATAAGAAGGGCAACAGGTCTTTGCCAGAAAATTACAGGCCAATAAGCCTAATTGACACCCTCCAAAAGGTGGTAGCCCGCCTTGTCCTGGCAAAGGTCCAAGGGTGGATGGATGCCAATGATATCTTAACCCCCCCAGGTGGGCTTTCGTGCACACACTAGCACAATAGATCAAGTCTTCTGATTTATCCTAATATACTGGCGGACTTTAGTCCTTGGCAAGGGCTTTATGTACGCTGCCTTTGTTGACCTTAAGTCAGCTTTCGACCTAGTTTCACGCAATAAACTCTGGGTGGTGTTACAGGAGTTGGGTTTGCCCATGGACTTGCTCTCCCTTATTGTCTGACTCCACAAGAATATTTCTGCACAAATCCACTGGGGCTCTCAGGGGAACGTAACAGTCCCCTTCCCAGTGGAAAGGGGAGTGCGCCAAGGGTGTGTGATAGCATCCACATTATTCTCCCTTTTTATTAATGGAGTAGCCACATTTTTAGCCACTTTTCCTACTGATGCCCAGGTTTTAGCAGGAAAAAAGATCCCAATTTTAATGTTTGCCAACAACACGCTTACCATCTCAAAAACCCCTAGTGGTTTACAGCGTGCATTGTTACGCTTTGAAGACTTCTGCGCTCTACAAGGGCTACAAATCAATGCAGCTCAAACCAAATTTATGACTTTCAAACAGCACAGAACATTTAGGGGCAGAATCACTCTGGATGGGGTAACCCTAGACCAGGTATATGCATTTTCTTATTTAGGAATTACCATGGAGACAAAATGAGATGGATGCCCCATATTGATATCATGCAAAAACAACAGTTGATGGACAGAATGCAGAACAATGTCATACATTCACCCCAGTACAGAGATCTGGGCCTAAATCCATCGCTTTTTTGCTCACCATGCCATTCCAGTTTGAACCCAGCCATATGCAAATCAGTCTTGACCCTATGCCTCATGGGAACAGTCCAGCCCAAACTGCCAAGCCAGGTACTCCCTGGACTGGAAACAAGCATCCTAGGACCCGTTTTGGGGTTTCACCCCTCTTCAGCTAGGATAGCTTGATTCCAGTGGCATGGAGAGCACGGGACCCACATCTAGACATACCCGTCCCACTTGGGTTGACAAATGCAAAAACAACAGTTGATGGACAGAATGCAGAACAATAGCATACATTCACTTCACTACAGAGATCTTCATCCATCATCCCCTTTGGTTTTGCTTTGTTTGCCCTAAGTTGGCAGGATATGTCCAGACGTGGGACCCTTGCTTACTTTGCCACTGGATTCAAGATAGCCTGGCTGATGAGGGTTATGAACCCGAAACCGGTCCCAGGATGCTTGTTTCCGGTCCAGGGAAGACATGGCTTGGCAGTTTGGGATGGATTGTTCCCATGAGGCACAAGGTCAGACTGATTTGCATATGGCCATGCCTGAACTGGGGTGGCGGAGTGAGCTAAAGAATGATGATGGATTAAACCCAGATCAGTTGACTGGGGGTGAGTGCTTTCAATGCTCAACACTCTGTCCATCATCCTCTTTGGTTTTGCCATATTGATATCATGGCACTGAAACATCGCCAATTAACCGTTGCCCTTAATAACGAATTTGAAACATCTATGACGAAGCCCAGTGTGGCAGATTTATAACACAAAAGTAGTGAGCTTGGTCCTATATGGGTTGGAATTGGGGGTCTTGGAAATGAACCCATATAACCACAGCAGAAAACAGAATCCTTTGTATAATCACCAGCCTACCACAAAACACTCCTGTGCTACCTTTGTTGAATGACTTAGGTAGGAAAGCACAGGTAGACATAGCCAGGCTACGTCCCGTCTTATACTGGCTCAGAATCTGGTGTACCCCAGAATTTGCTACATTTGCTGATGGTCTTAGGGATGTCATTGAGGTGGATCACTTCCACAAAATTGGCTGGCTATGTGACATCAAAGGCATCCTGGCTATTATGGGATTGTTAAATCTGTGTGAAAATCCATCAAGCACCCAGTTCCCATCAAGAGAAATAATCAAGGAAAGATACTGGGAAATGGTTGGACAAAATACTATCAGAGTAAGCAATTGCACAACGTTGACTGGGAGATTTTTAACATTTATATCTAGGCCAAGCTTCGAGCACTACTGGGACATAATCCTAAAACCCTTTGATCGTAAATTGTACATCCAATTTAGAGTAGGTGCCCTTCCACTAAAGCCCCTCACTGCCAAATGGGCCACTACGGGTGACAACAAATGGCCCACTTACAGAGAACATGCTGAAACCTATCCCCATGTCCTGTTTGTCTGCTCTGCCTACACAGGCCCACGTAAAGTATGGCTCACATAGACTTGCAAGAATCTGGGCACTTGACAAAGTAGCGTCGCCCTGAGAATTTTGCAGACTGATCTATCACCCCGTTACGCAATTCTGGTAGCCAATTCCCTGAGATGGATGTGGTCTATAAGATCACAACTTTTGATTGAAAATCATTGAACTTGGACAAACGCCCATTCCTTGATGTGATACTAGTATGCTACCCTTGAGTTCTGGCTTTGCCCAATGATTTTAACGTTTTTATCCATCCTCAATTACCTTGTTGCTGCTTTCATGTTATGTATATGTCTCTTAAGGTATCAGGATAAGCTGACTTTTATAATTACCTGCACATGTTTATAAGATATCTTAACTCATTGGTTTTTTTTTTTATACTGTATACTGTATTTTATGTACCAATGCCTTTATGACACGTATTGTCGAAATAAAGACTATTGAATCGATTACCACAGACTCATCTCTTGCCAGGTCGTAGGTGCATATGAACAACTTGACAGTCCATAATCTGTGTCTGCCTCATCAAGCTCCCACATAAAACATGTGGAACTTTTCTCCATACATCTAACCCTCAAAGCTTTTCTCCTAGACATTCAGGGCAAGGTGGTCCTGTTGTGAACCAATAACATGAAAATATTTAACTGCAAAAACAAGGCAGATCACACTTTCCTCAACTGTCAGCATTATCTCAGAGAATTTGGCATCAGGCGATTGCCTAGTGTATCTCCTGGCGGAGTTCCTCTAGCAGTGGATGATGATTTTACAGTCCTGCTCATGTGGACGCAGCTACAAGACCATGAGTGGGAACTCCACCCACCAGTCCTACTCACTAATCGGCAATGGTGGGACCTCAGATATAGACCTCTTTGCTGCCTTACACCAAGCTACTATTGCTGCATAAATACAGAACAGTGAACACGTTCTATTCAAAATCCCTATTATAAAAGCCTTCATGGAGCGGCTTAAATGTGTCATCCCACCTAGAGTTCCACCTGCACTAGCCTGATCACCAAAATGATGGAACTGCCCTTTAAACCACTGCATTCTTGTATTTTCCTGTTTCTTTCGTCAAAGGTCGCCTTTTTAGTAGCTATAACTTCACTAAGCAGTGTAAGTTAACTATAATTCCTCCTCTCACTACTTCTGCTTTTTGTCCAGGTACACAATGACAGGGTGGTCCTTAGAACCAACTATAAGTTCCTTCATAGAGTGGCCTCCCCCTTCCATGTTAATCAGACAATTGAATTTCCGGTCTTTTTACCCCAGAGTTTCTCTGTACCAGAGAGAGCCCTTCACACACTTGATGTCAAGTGTGCTCTCATGTATTATATAGATAGGACAAAGTATTTTTGCAAAACCTAATAGATTTGTTTTTGCATTTGCTCTCCTTTGTAAATGCTATCCCATTTCTAAGCCACAGATAGCTTGGTGGATTGTTAATTGTATCTAGACCTGTTGCCTTAAAGCCAAAAGAAACATACCTGCCCTCCCCATGCCTCACTTGAAAACATACCCATAGCAGACATCTGTAAGACTGTTACCTGGTTCAATCCATGCATCTTAAGAAAGCATTGCTATATGGACAGTGAGGCAAGGGTTCAGATTACAATAGGATAGACTGTCATAAAGACTTTGTTTCAGACTTCTGCCCCATTCACTCGCTAGCCATCACATAGGGGAGTAATGCTTTACAGTCCATGCAGAGCATGTGTATCCACAGCCACAAATGCTACAAACTGATTTTGTTCCTTTCCCTAAGCATCGGTTCATCAAATGTATTGCTGTAGATTCACTTGCACCCACCTGCCTCCTGAGAAGCCAGTGTTTGCTACAAATATCTTCAATCTGCTTGATAATGTATGCTACACACATGGCCACTGTCTTATCCTACTCACTACTCCATACCTACTCTGACTCACTGTGTGGAAACCAATCTACCAATGGAGTTGGTGCCTTTGCGTGTCACTACTGGAGTAGGAGACCTCACTGAGACATCATGACTGAAATATTTGTTCAAAGAAAAACAAGTTGCAACAGGAAGAGCCCAACACTAGATGGCAGTAGTATGCAAAGCATGGAAATCCACAGCACTACACGCTACGAACATATGCTTACAAGGTAAGTAACATTTTCCTTCTAGTCAATAGTATTGTTGCAAACATAAATCAAAATAGGTTACATAGAAATATTAATGTAAACAATAGTTCAATACTTAAGTACCCCAAGATGTGTACTACTGTTCCTCTTCCTCTGAAGGTATGTCCTGATGAAGGCTGCTGACATTCAAAATGCCTCCCTTCCATGAAGACTGCAGTGAGAGACTCTTCATATTCCTTCAGCTTTTCTCCAGTCTGTCTCAAAAAGGTCCTTGCTCCCCTTCACAGCAGTGCTAGTACTCTTGTCACCTATGTTGCTTATAGATTATAAGCAAATTCATCAGACCTCTGCCCCTGAACTGCTAACAATTACTGACTAGCAGTCTTCACACAATCATTGGTGGCACTTATGCCAAAACGCTCCCCATCAAATCTAACTATTATCAGCGATTTCTGTTCTTTCACAAACTTTTGATTCATAGACATATTGAGTTTGGCAGAGAGGAATCACTATACACCTCTTGGACACGGTTCCCTTCTCTCATACGCCAGGTCTTCTATTCAATAAATGTGGTGGTCACTGTTATCAAAGGCTTGGTTGAAAACAGGAATCTAAGAGTCATTTTGTCCTCTGATCCAATACTGGATTGTGAGAGGTTTAAGTGAGCTACTGTTTCTCTTAACGGTTTCCTGATGGCTGACTTCCATTCATGGACACCAAAAACACTTTATGTGGGGAGTTCAATTCATTTGTTCTGTACTAGGATTTTACAGTGACAAACTGTGAAGCAAATCATAACTGAAACCATGAGGAAGTCAGTGGGAAGTCTAAATGGGCTTGTGCATGATGCAGTAGGACTGAGGAAGAAGTGATGAGATGTGATATCTGAAGGAGATCCTACACAACTCTCACCTTCTCTTACTGTTTGAAAGAAACCATGCAAGCTAATCAAAGCCAAGATAAATATGGAGAAGAGCACACACTTACACAGAACAAAATATCTTCAGGTACAAAGAACAAGGTCACTTTGCTTTTGTCGTTAACCCTTTCAATATGTGTTGCAAGTCACCTTCCATTTATACAGGATCTTGGACTTTTTCTTTTACTCAGAACGTCTGTGTACAAGGTCTGTGTGTACACAATCTCAAATCCTGTTAACTAGGAAGAAATTGGCTTTTCTCTCTCAAAGTGAACATCCTTTCCTTATCAGGCCCGCCCTTTATATACCTCTCATGTTGATGACATCTTTTTTCCCTGTCACTCTTTCCTTTCAAAGTGAACATCTACATTTCTTGAAGGCATACCTATTCATTTGAATTAAAGATATGATTGATTGTTGTGTGTGCTACAGAAATAGCCAATCAAAGTAAATGTACATATCTGTATTGTTCCAGATTTTCTCTTTTATAATTCCAGATCTGATGACAAACTATTGTTTTGTCTCTGTGTCTACATTGTTTCTCCATCTTTAGATGTGCATGCGCTGCTACTGGAGGATCTTTTAGTGCTGCTGCAGAAACAGGGTGAAAAACGTATTCTCAAGTGCCGCAGTAAACCAGCTCTGGGTCCATCCGCCACTAGCCCTGTTATAAAACTGAACTCTGTGCTTGTCCGTGCTGTGGCTACAGGTATGTTGGGCATTCAGAACTCTTGTCTACAGTGTCTGACATCCACACACACATACAAAAAGACACGCCCAGCCTTTCATCCACTGTCGTCAGCTCAACGTCATGAACTAACTATCATTGACACAGCCGAAAGGTCTTGGTTTAGTGTGTTAACACATTAAACATGCATACAATAACATCAAAAAGAGAAACAAAAAGCTCTCTACATTAAAGGCTTCATGCCTTCGATGCATTCCTATTTTTTTTCTGTGTTAAATAAAGGGTGATTTGCAATGGGTTTGTCATTATAGCCCCTCTTTAGTATCTGAGACCAGAAATCTAGGAAGGACGATTGTGAGAAATCAGGACCTGTTTGTAGTGTGCCCCACTGTTTGTCTCCATTTTGTCCACTAGGTGCTGGTTTTCTAACTCTGACTGTGCTCTGCTAACCAGACCCATGGCCTGTGCACTATGTTAAAAGTACACCGTCATTGCGCCTGAAGGAGCTTAATTTCACAGTTGGCTTCCCGCAGCGCAGGAGTGTTGAGCCAGCAGGGGGGCATGGCCACAAGCCCCAGGGAGCCTGGCACACCTACAGCCGAACTATCATCTCGCCTGGAGTCGCTTAATTGCGCAGTAGGCTTCTCACAGCGCAGGAGTGTTGAGCCAGCAGGGGGGAAGGACCACAAGCCCCAGGGAGCTCGGTACACCTACGGCCATACCGTCATTGCTCCTGGAAGTGCTTAATTGCACAGTGGGCGTCCTGCAGTACAGGAGTGTTGAGTCAGCAGGAAGGCAGGACCATAAGCCCCAGGGAGCCAGGGACCCCTATGGCCGTACCACCATCGCACCCAGAGGTGCTTAATTGCACAGTGGGCTTCTTGCAGCGCAGGAGTGTTGAGCCAGCAGGGGGGCAGGACCACAAGCCCCAGGGAGCCTGGCACACCTATGGCCATACAGTCATCGCACCTGGGAGCACTTAATTGCACAGTTGGCTTCCTGCAGCGCAGGAGTGTTGGCCAGCAGGAGAGCAGTACCACAAGGACCAAGGATCCCGGCACACCTATGGCCATACCGTCATCGTGCCCAGAGGTGCTTAATTGTTCAGTGGGCTTCCCGCAGCGCATGAGTGTTAAGCCGGCAGCGGGGCAGGACCACAAGGCCCAGGGATCCCGGCACACCTATGGCCATACCGTCATCGCGTCTGGAAGCGCTTAGTTGCACAGTGGGCTTCCTGCAGCACAGGAGTGTTGAGCCAGTAGAAGGGCAGGACCACAATCCTCAGGGAGCCTGGCACACCAACGGCCATACCATCATCTCACCCAGAGGTGCTTAATTGCACAGTGGGCTTCCTGCAGCGCAGGAGTGTTGAGCCAGCAGTGGGGGAGGTCCACAAGCCCCAGGGAGCCTGGCACACCTATAGCCGTACCATCATCGCACCCGGAGGTGCTTAATTGTACAGTGGGCTTCCCATAGCGCCAGAGTGTTGTGCCAGCAGGGAGGCAGGACCACAAGCCCCAGCGAGCCTGTAACACCTACGGCCATACACTCATCGTGCCCGTAGGCACTTAATTGCACAGTGGATTTCCGCTGCACAGGATGCGCGCGGGCACGTACCTGGGCAAAGACTGGGCCAAGAGCGGGCTCGTCTGTGCCCGTCAGCGGCCAACAGAAGCTGGGCTGGGCCACCCCTCTTGGTCTCGACACCCCTAGTTCCCTACTTGAACCCTGTACCCACAAAAACACGACTTTGAAAGACCGAAAGACTATAATTTGAGGGAGATTTGGAGCCGGCGTATTGCTGCAATAGGGGAGAGGAAATTCAAAGTATTTTTTGCACATAGCACCTCAAGTAAGAGAAGACACGCTACCAATTCCTGTGCATGCCTTTTGACTGATGCCATGGGGGTTGGTAGAAGAGAGAATGGACGCAACAACAAAAAGTCCTATCGACAGCAGCTAGTCTCTCCCTGGGATAACAGTACCTTTACACATAGTTTACCATGCAGACCAACCATTAACAAAGAGCAGGTTACTATTCCCTATGGGGTATTTGGCAACGGAGCAAACAATCGGTGTGTGTATAATGGCACTCTGGATATCACTCAGGATTCCTTAGTGGTGACATCCCCAAAGCCAACCTGTAAGGCTTCCTCAACTGGCAAAAAGAAAAGACCCCCCCCAAAAAACAATCCAAACTGGGCTTTAAGAAATTATACCGGATGGTGGTGAAACACTGGTTGGAAATCTTCATGAGGCTGACAAACGCAACATAGCTATATCACATATGAATCCAGTCGGTGAATCGGAGGGGCAGACAGATGTAATGGAGAACATATGTGACAAATTTCTAAACCCTGTACTCACAGCCTTATGGACAATTGAATTGTCATTGAAGGACATAGAAGACCAGTTAATCGATCTGAATGCCAAAGTTAAGGACAATTCAAAAGGGGGGGTGTTCTGTTCTCACAGAACACAGAAAAGCCCTATTTGCGAACCTGTAACTTTCGACGTACCTGGTGTGGTCGGCCCAACGACTCAATTGGGCAATAAATAAATAAAAAACAGTCCTCCCCCAAAATGTTCACTTGCCCGATACATTTGACAAAGACAAGTTACCACAGTTGCCAGAGCTCAATCCAAAACCAACACCTCGTGCAAATCGTCAGTCCCATAGTTCACCTGCTCCTCACATTTCTGCTCTCCGTATTATCCAATTAACACCAGAGGCGTCACCGCTGATTATTGTCTTAAAAAACGTACCCACTCTGACAAATGGCCAGCAGGAGATGGAAGCTCGCCTTAAAAAACAAGGTCTTCCATTGGCTATGTACCTCCATGGGAGATATGAGCAGTAATTCCGCCTCAAACAACATCATCACTGTCCGAAGAGTACAATGTGTAGGCACTATGCCAAAAGGGTAGCAGGGCGACTGCATCATTGTCAACTTTATTAATGCCAGGATAATGGGCCTTGTCCTGCGCAGACTTTCTTATGATACCCACCATCAACTTGTGAAAGCAGTGCCACTGAGTTTCTTTTATAGACCTAATACTGAGAAGCACCCACACTTGGACATGGAGAGTCCTTTGTATCCGAGTCAACAATCCACCACGTGCTTGCTCCCAATTTAAAATCGTTTCTCTCCACTGGCTGATGTTGATTGACAGAGACCCACTACTCCTGGCACGAATCATGCAAGCAGGGCAACCACTGTTGATCCGCCTAATACTCATGGTCTGCCCAATCCCATTGTCATAGAATCCCTTGCTGCAGCAGCTGTCCAGCATGTTTCCAGTCCTCACATACCGCAGCGCACAGTTCATTCAGCAATGGAAACAGCTAACAAAGGGTGGGATTCAAAGGTCCTATTTTGGAATATACCAGGAATTGCACACAAGCTCCAAGACCCTGAATGGTTAGCCATGATGTGTAACTATCAAATCATATGTTTACAAGAGACCTTGGCTTGCAATCATATATCTTTGAATGGGTTTCATGCAATTTCATCTTCTGCGGTCCCAGATCCACATGGCCACAACAGCTGAGGTTTATTAACTTTAATGAATCAGCTCTTTCTTGTAAAATAACGGATACGGTTACTGATTCACTCTTTTTTCAGATCATAGGTATTAAGTTGGGGAAATTGCCTTTGATGATTCTGATACATTTTTATCACAACAATTAAAATGCAAATGACTGTACCGTTATAGATTACCCGGGATCTGTGCTCAACAAAGTAAATTAAAGTATTTCGGGAGATTTTTCTATTCTGTGGGGGGCGATTTTGACCTGAGGTTGTGCCAAATTACTATTTACCTTGTTTGTGGTCATTAGGGGGCTGACTCTCCTGACTTCACACGCTTTCCCCAAAGTCCATGCGGCTCTGCTTTCAATACCATCCTGTTAACATACAACTTATTGCCAACCGTTGACTTGTTGAGCAGCCCAAGTGACAGACAGGTTTCCTTTACGGGGAGAGGGTCCGGGAGCCTAATTGATTTTATCGCCATCTCAACAGAGATCAGAGACAACCTTACAGACTACGCATCCTTCCCACCAAAATGAGCGACCATAACCCACAAGTTATCCACCTAAAACTGGGCTTACCATCTTGTGCACTCATACAGCCTACGCCCAGTGTTGGCTACTCTAAAAACCAGGGATTTAGGCACAGGTGGATGGAGGTGGACTCAGGGGAGCTCCTAAGACAGCTACTGGGAAGTTGTGAGAGTGAAATCGATGTCTGCCTAGGCTGTGATATCCCCTCATCAAGAGTACTTGAGGCATATTTAGAAATGTGTGGGCGTATATCAGAGTTATTAACAGCAAAACCTCCTAAACGTCCGAACAAGGCCAAGAAATGGTTTGATGGACACAGTACCAGGGACATACATAGTTTAAGGAAGCGCTCAAAGTCTCACCCTGGGGTTTGAAGATCATCCGCTCCTGTAGACGTATGTACAAGGCCATGCTAGTGAAGTGAGTCTTAGGTTGGAGGCATGGGAGCAGTTGAAGAGGGCTAGCCTTGAGTAAGATACAACCATGTTCTGGAAAGTTGTCAACTCTGTACTTTGCACACAATCACAAGTGCAACACAGACTTACCCATCCTACCTCACCTGGGTGACTCACTTTAGCCAGGTCTTTAACGACCCTCATCATTATAATCATGGGAAACTGACGATCAATCCGAATATGGATAGAGGATTAGGAAACTATCAGTATCCCATCAAACTAGATGAAGTCGCGCCAGCTTTTGCAAGATGCCCAAATAATAAAGCACCTGGGCCAAACGGGGTGCCAATCGATTTGTTTAAGAACAATACTGAGCTGTCGGCACCCATTCTAGGTAATATTTTAAATAGCGCCATCCTGTGTGGGCCCCTCAAATCCTGGTCTATTGCTATTATAGTTCCAATCTTCAAAATGTTATCGCCCAATCTCTCTCATAGACAGTACAGTGAAAGTGTTGGGGAGGATAATCTTGGAGCGTCTGGAGAACTGGGCAACGGACAACAAGATTTTGACACCAGTCCAGTTTAGGTTTAGGAGGGGACTGGGAACAACAGACCAATGCCTTAACCTCACCCTTATTCACTGTAAATATGTACGGCCAAGAAAGAACCATTATACCTCGCCTTCATGGACCTAAGCTCAGCATTTGACAATGTTGATAGAGGCAAACTCTGGGTCAAATTGCTGGACCTGGGCGTGGAGGCGGGGTTAGTGCACATCCTAAGTAAATTACATGAGGACGTGGAGGGACGTGTCAGGTACGGTGATAACAGTGAGTGCACTCCCTTCTTTAAAATCAGAAAGGGAGTGCGCCAAGGTTACGTCCTTGCCCCTTTCCTTTTCAGTATATTCATCAATGATCTGGAGAAACTCTAAGGAGAAATTGCAGCGGATCCTCCAAGAGCAGGGACCAGAGCCATTCCCGTACTAATGTACTCTGATGACTGTGTCCTTATGTCGAGAACAACCATGGGTCTCCAGAGGTTGCTGGAGGGATTTGTAGTATATATGGGATCCCTAGGACTAAAAACCAACAAAATAAAGTCCTTTACTATGATATGCGGCCCTTCCAAAAGGAAAACAAGACCATTTTACATCCAGGGCACTAGACTTGAAACAGTGAGTTCATTTATGTATTTAGGGTTACCCTTTGATAAGGGATGTAATTGGAAAAACTTGGCCTGAGTTAGATGCTCTCAGTTTGAACAAAATGTGGGCCCAATCCATAAGTTTGCAAAGAAACTCAGAACCTCCCCGATGGGCATGCTGCTTAACATATTTAAGGCTTGATGTGTCTCAACAGCCACCAATGGAGCAGGGATATAAGAAATATATGAGCCTTCCCTACTACAGGTTGCCGAAAATAAATTTGTACGGAAACTCTTATGCTTATCCAGATCTGTACCGGCATCCATTTGTCATGAAGAACTCCGCCTTGATCAAGTAAAAGATCTTATTATGCTAGCCCCAATAATGCTTTGGAACTCAGTTTGGTGTCGCCCTGAAGCGGCACTAACCAAGGCCGTAATCAATAATTGCCTGAAGGTAGACAAGTCAGGGAGCATCGACTGGCTGAAATATGTAAAAACACAACTGACTAAGACAGGAAAGCCTGACCTTTTTAATTACCCCATGAACATTACTAGAGCCATCAAAACCCTGGTACAATAAAAATGGATGGCTCATATTATGAGAGAGAGAGGGAAAGTGGTGCTTGGTAAACGTTAACTTAAAACATCTAGCATGCTAGTAACAACTAGACTTATGGAGCCATATTTTTTTTTTTTTTTTGCTGAGGTTTTTATAGCGCAAACTTGACCCGGTATTGGGTATCTGAGAGCTTTACATAGCAGCAGTTGTGTTACATGAGGACACATTCATTTTATGTTATGCACGGGGAGATTAAGCGATTTGCCCAGAATCACAGGATGTTCAGTGTAATTGCCGAGACTCGAACCTGGTTCCCCAGATTCGAGGTCGACCGCCCTAGCCGTTAGGACACCTTCTCTCACCATTATTTAGTTAGTTTCCGCCTTCGACTATCATACTTCTTGGTTGCTTAATGCTCTACAGCCAGATGTGATCAGGACCTTATAACGTGTCTTTGTAACTTGATCACTGCTCAATCGGAGTGGCACTTTTTCTTTTTTTAGCAAGCTATATAAAAGGACTAGGAAGAATTTGCTAGTCCCAATGTTGAGGTCGCTGAAGATCAAGCAATCCATGGTGTGCAGACAAAATATCGAGTTGGACATTTCGAACTGCAGAAATATCAAGTCCTAAATATTGTCAGTGAGAAATATCGACAGGAAGAATTTTGTGGTCAAGAATATCGATTTGAAGGTAAGAAATATAGTTTTTAAAAATATAGATGTGAAGCATATCATTTACAAAAATTAGTCATTTAAAATATCGATTTTTTATTATTGTTATGTATTTTATTATATATATTTAAATGTTCGTGATGTGTTTTTTCGTATAAGCATTGTATATGTATTTTAATATATCTGTTAAATTTATTGGAGTTATACTTTTTTTATTAAATGTTGTGTTTTTTGTTCTGTAGCGGTTTGTGTGTTTATAGGAGAATTGGGTGAGAAGTAAATCAAATCAAATCAAGCTTTATTCGATTAAAAAGAGTGAGAAGTGATTAATTTATAATAAATTAATGATACTTTTTTACTTATTAATATTTATTTAATTGAGATTTTATAGTGTTATCTGTGGGAAGTAATTTATTTTTAATTAATTATTAATTTGTTGTTAATTATTATTTATTAATTGAAAATAAAATATGGAAATTGTGTAATTAATTGTAGGTGCGGGTTTTGAGGTTTATAGGGGTAAAGTGTGGGAAGTAATTTATTGTTAAATAATTATTCTGATGATGTTAATTATTATTAATTAATTAATTGAAAATTAAATATGGAAATTGTGTATTTAATTTTAGGTCCAGGTTGTGTGGTTTATAGGGGTAGCGGGTGGGAAGTAATTTATTTGTAATTAATTAATAACTAGTTTTATTTTTAAGTTTTTTATTGACTGTATTGGAAATAGTCATTTTTATCCCTCAGCAATCCAACACTTTCACTACTGTTACACTCACTGGAGTGGGAATAGTAATTTTTAACCCTCCGCTATCCAACACTTTCCCTACTGTTACACTCACTAAAGTGAGAATAGTAATTTTTTACCCCTTCTCCAACCAACACTTTCCCTACTGTTGCACTAACTGGAGTGGAAAGAGTAATTTTTACCTCTCCGATATCCAACACGTTCCCTACTTCTACACTCACTGGAGTGGGAATAGTAATTTTTACCTCTCTGCTATCCAACACTTTCCCTACTGTTACACTCACTGGAGTGGGAATAGTAATTTTTACCTCCCCGCTATCCAATACTTTCTCTACTGTTGCACTGACTGGAGTGGGAATATTAATTTTTACCCCTCCGCTACCCAACACTTTCCCTACTGATACACTCACTGAAGTGGGTATAGTAATTTTTACCCCTCAGCTATCCAACACTTTCCCTACTGTTGCACTGACTGGAGTGAGACTAGTACATTGTATCACTGAGCTATCCAACACTTTCCCTACTGTTGCGCTGACTGGGGTGTGAATAGTAATTTTTACCCCTCCGCTGTCCAACACTTTCCTTACTGTTGCACTTATTGGAGTGGGAATAGTATTTTTTAATACTCTGCTATCCAACACTTTCTCTACTGTTGCACTCATTGGAGTGGGAATAGTAATTGTTACCCCTCCGGTATCCAACACTTTCCCTACTGTTGCACTGACTGGAGTGAGACAAGTACATTGTATCCCTCCGCTATCCAACACTTTCCCTACTGTTGCACTGGCTACAGTGGGAATAGTAATTTTTGCCCCTCCACTATCCAACACTTTCTCCACTGTTGCATTGACTGGAGTTTTGAAATTTGAGTTTGAATATTTTTAAATAGTTTAATGTTTTAATTATTAATAGAATGTTTTTTAACATAAAGTTTATGTTATTGGTATATGTATATATATATTTATTTGTTACATTTTTATATATTTTTGAAATTATGAAATACATTTACATTAATAGTTTATTGTTTAACAGTAAACATATATAATAATTATTACATATGTGTGTTTAACTTTTTTATGTTATGTACATTTGTTATTTTTTCAAATGTAAATGAAATCTTTTTAATATTAAGTTTATTATTTAATATATTTAATATTTTCTATGTTATATAGAAAGATATTTTTGACATCTATATTTATGTCATCTGTATTTTCTTCTAGATATTTTTGTACTTACCTTTATAAATATAGGATGTCGATATTTTTGACATCGATATTTATGGCTCGATATTGTGGTATGGGGATATTTTGGGTTTCGATGTTTTGTCAGTGAACCGCAATCCATACCTGCACTATTACATCTACAGCTCCTACAATTGGTCATGATCTGCCACACTGTCTACAAGTATATTTCATGGTCCGTTAGTTTACGGAAACTGGTGGGAAATTAATCAACTGCTTTCTCACATTCCCTTAACCCTGTTAGTTACTTCCTAATTGTTCCCCATATTGTGTATACAGTTTCTTGGACCCCATAGACGTGAAGCCTCCATGAGTGGAGTACATCTAGGGAGCATACGGATCTGTATAAATAGGCTCACGGTAGCGAGTCTCAAGTACTGCGAACCTCATCTTATACAGTATGCGTATTGTTTCATGTATTTATTAAAGTACGCTATGTACAGTTAACATTAGCAACACCACGATCAGACTGAAATTTACAACATTGTTGTTGTCAGGAGACTTTCTATCACCTTGACCAGGGTGGCCTCAGAGCCATGTCCTATGCGAAGCCTCGTTACATCCTGTTCAGCAGCTGAAAGGCATCATGGTGTGCCTGATGCTGACCTTTAAATGGTTTCTTCAGTGTTTTATTCACAATGGGAATGCCAACTATTAATCTGTGGAATTATTTATCTTGGTGAGCATAGGTGAGATGTTTCTGTGCTTGAAGGAAGCTGGAACACCACTCTCCAACTTTGAATACACAAATGATTTTTGGAATAAGAGGCAGCATAATTTGGAAAATGGCAAAGCAAACTTCCTGGGGCTGAGTGATAAGCCCACTTCATGCTTTTTATATGTCTCTAAAAAGAGCCACTTTGGCTTCTTAGCTCGTGACAAACATGACAACAGTTATGATGCATTAACTTACCAGACTAGATCTCCAGTCCAGAAGCAGCATTAAGCATAGTCTGCTGGGTTCATGTACATAATGAATAGCATGAGAGACAAACCGAAACTCCAACATTACTACAAAGTATAAGAATGGGTGGCAAGAAGCATTGAGGAAGACTTTGCAAACCTCTAGTATAGAACCTCTTTGTCACTCAAACTTGAATCTTCCTGAATCACCCACATTCTGATGGGTACTTCTAACCACAAATTCCTTACCCTGTGACTATCCCCTGGTATAAACTGGATCAGAAGATTTTTTCTCAGCCATTCCCTCCCCTGCCAGAGGTGGTGTCATGTGGCTCCAAGCGGGGTTCCCTCTTCCCAGGAAGTGACATCGGCGCCGCCATATTACCGCCACCAGTATGTGTTGGTGTCTGCTGCTTTCTTTCCGTGCCCTATTATATGGATCCACTGCTTGTTTCCTCGATTTCTGTCACCTGACAAAGTTGTTTTTCAAAATTTCCCTGACATTTCAAGTGTGCAAATGACATGTCTGTCCACCAAAACAACAAGTTTTAAACTTTGCAATTATTGGCACAAACAGGTGTCAGTGACAGATGCTCGCAATTTCTGTCTTCGGTGTCTAGGCTCCTGGCATGACTCGGAATCATGCGACAACTGGGCTCAGATGAACCCAATGCTTCCTGGAACGACGAGGCCAAGCTCTCCATCGCTTAGGATTGCAGAAAGGCTTGGAAGGCCCAGTCCTGATCACAATTGAGAATGCAGATGTGTTTTCCTTCCTGAGGCCTTTCCGGATAGAGGCCGTCATTGCACTCCAAGTGTGTAGATAAGTCCAAGGAAAAGAACTGCAAGAAGTTGAAAGACAGCTCCCCTTTTTCCTGTCACTCTCCTCAGGAGACGTTGTATGGATGCCACAGTACCTCGTAGTCACACTTTCGGTCTCCCACCTGAAAACTGATCCTGGCACATGTTCTTATCCAACCTGATGTCCTGAGTCCCTTGTCTAGGACACAGCAGATCCTGACTATCAAAGATGCCATGCTGGTTCAGTTTTGGTACCTCACCGGATCCCTATGGATATGGAGCACCTTTGTGCCCCATGGTTCTGATCAGTTGGAATATCACTGGCAGATTCGTTCCTGACCCTGACTGTGCCTGTTGGCCCCATTCCTGGGCCGGCCCAACTCCGGGGCCAACTCCTGCTTCGACTGACCATACAGCATCAAAACCTAAGCCCAATACATCAACAGCGACACCACCAAAGGTGGAGGAAGAGCCCAGAGTTCTTTCAGACTCAAAAGTGAAACAGACGTGACCTCGCTTGAAGTTGCACCTTCCTCGACCTTTGACTCGACCACAATCTGATTCCAATACACTTCTTCTTTATTACAGATTTTAAAAGCAAGAGGAACAAGATGATGATGACCTATCAATTTCCTGATGATTAAAACCAGTTTCTTGACCTGCAAGAGGCAAGTGGCTTCAATACTTTGCCTGACACTGATCAAAATTCTCCCCCTGCCCCCTTACAGTGGAGTGTACCTTAGTGGCATGGTAATACGATGAGCAAAAGTACTTGAATCTAGCTTCCCTCAGTAAAGGAAAAAACTAGTATACTCATGAAGGTACTGCAGCCAGGGTAGGTCTCAGCTCAACCTCTCCTCCACCTTTAATGAACCTCTGACGGACACGCTTTTGGGCACCTTGAAAGGCTCATTGTTCATGCCGCCACTAATTGGGGGAACCAAAATGTGATCCTAGCCATTCCACCAAAAAAAAGATGAAGCGCAAGGAAGCATTTGGAAAGCGCATGTTCTCATCCACCAGCCTTGCCCTCAGGTTCATACATTCAAATTGCCTCTTGGGGCATTATTTGGATGCTTTATGGGACATGGTGGGCAATGTCTTGCCAGCGGTCAGATATGACCTTTGTGTAAACCTTCAAAAACACATTCAGGATGGGTAAGTCTCAGTGAAGTACATAATTTGGCTAAGTCGGGGCACTACAGACTATTTGTCTGAGTAGGAGCATTTTATTCCAGCACTGGGATTGTGCTTCCACACCACGCTTGTATACATTCTACAGGATTCTTGAGTGATGGACATGCCCTTTGATGGCACTCATCTCTTTGGAGCCAAATTGAACTCCGCATTTGAGTGCTTTAAAGAGAGCAAGGTAACAGTGCGCTCTCTCGGCTGAGCACCACTCCCACAGTAGTTTTCCCAATGACCCTTTCAAGTTTTCTGAAGACACTTCTAGAAGAGGCCACGCCAGACCTTGCCTCCACATCAGCAGACCACTCAAACGTTTCGATGCAGAGTTTGGGATTCTGGTCAACAGCATCCAGGGCCAATGAACTACCCAATACCCCTGCCCCGCAGCCGCTTCAAAAACCATGTTAGTTTTCCCTCAGCAGGGCATAGTCACCCAGTTGGACCCACATAAGTCATGACATCCATCGGACAGATGAGTGCTCTGAATTGTTCAACATTGCTATGTGCCACCCTTTGTTTCCACTTCTCCAAACATGCCAAGTGCACCACAGCGACTTCCAGAGGACCACTTGTCCATTCTAAATAGACGTTTAAGTTCTCTTGAGGAGGGGAGCTATATAAAGTGTGGCGGCATCAGGGTTGGTTGCTACTGTTACTTTCTACTGCCAACGAAGGATGAAGGACTTCATCCTATTCTAGATCTCCACCATCTGAACTTCTTGCTTAAAAAGGACAAGCTCAAGCTGCTCACTATGGCCCAGGTATTGCCTGGCATGGATGAAGGTGACTGGACCTCTAGAACGCATATTTTCACATCCCCATCCTGTAGTCTATAGACCTTACCAGCAGTTCCATGTAGAGCACAAGCACTTTCAGTTCCCGGTGCTCCCCATCAGCTTTATGGTTCCCCTCTGGTGTTCATCTAAGAAAGGTGGAGGTCAGAGGAATGGTTTTAAGCTGAAACCCACCTTCCCTCCACATCTACCTTCTGGAGTTGCGGGCGATTTGCTTAGTTCTAAAAGCCTTCTTCCTATCCATCTGGGGGAATGGGTACAGGTTCTTGTAGACAACACTACTGACAAGTTTTACTCCAACAAGCAGTGCGGTGTGGGGTTGTGTGTCCTGTGCCAGTGGAACCTGCTGGTTCATTAGGGCATCTGGCACGATCTTTAAATGCCAGCAAGGATTAATTCATCCAGCATTAGCTAGTCAATCACGAATGGTGGCTACACTCAGAGGTGACGTGCATCTTTCATGCAGGACAATAGGAGAAGCTTGCTGCTTTCCAGTCTTTCCACCACATCCAACCATTACATGCGCAGTTATTGGATATTCTTATTTTCTCCACGTCTCTAGCCCAGTAAGGGTTTGCTGTGGCAACAGTTGAAGGGTATTTGTTGGCTTTTTAATGATTTCCTGCTCATCCATCTTTGTTTAAATCACCTGTGATGCACTTTTTTTAAAGAGCTGATTCGTATGAGAGGATGTGGCCTAACGGCTAGGGCAGTCAACCTCAAAGCTGGGGAACCGTGTTCAAGTCTCGGCGGGGATGCTCAACATCCTGTGATTCTAGGCAAATCACTTAATCTCCCTGTGCCTGACAAAAAATGAATGTGTCAGTCTGTAATGCAACTGGTGCTCATGTAAAGTGCTCTGATACCTTCGGGTCTAGTTCCCGCTATAAAAAAACTCCCCAAAAAAAAATATATATATGTTCCCACCAAAATCCTTTGTGATGCCCCAGCTGGACCTCAATCTGGTTCTCACACTGGATTTGAACCCCATTCGAGCAGAAGCAAAATTCTCCTCAAAAGTTACTCATAATTAAAAAAGTGTTTCTCATTGCACTCATGTCAGGGCATCGAATGAGTAAGTGCCAGTACTTTCTGTCCAGCAACCATACATTACCATCTTTCCGTACAAGTTAGTGTGATAGACCAAGGCAGCATTCCTCCCAAAGGCTGTAAAGCCTTTCACATTGAGAAGTCTATCCCTGCTGATATTCTTCGCTCTTCCTCATCTATCCAAGGAAGAAGAGCAAGACTCCATGGCCCAGACTCGGAAAGAGCTCTGAGTTTCTATGTTGTTTGCACTAAATATCACCAGGTGGATGATCAGCTCTTTGTAGGTTTCTCAGGGGCAGTAAAGGGAAGCTCAGTGCAGAAACAGACTATTTCCAGACGGATTGTTCTTTGTATAAAGATCTTCTATGGTCTGGCTAAGAAACAGCTTCTGGTCTATTTCGGCCAAAGCTGCTACCATGATTCTTGGACATCTGGCAGGTTGTGACATGGGCGTCGGTTCACACGTTCAAAAAGTACAACTTGATTACCAGGTACGGCGAGAAGGGCACTTTGCCTGTTCATTCCTGCATAATTTCTTGGTCCGAACCATCCACAGATCCATCACTTAGCGAGGTACTACTCCGGTACGTATTCACCAGGTGAGGCATTTGTGATTAGAAGTGTCCATCAGAAGAACAAGTTACTTATCTTTTGTAATTCTCTTTCTGGTGCATACTCTATCTAACCATAGATTCCTCCTCGACCCTCCTTCCCTCTAAGTTTTGTGGGATGGACTAATTTGACTGATACTAAAAAATGTCAATTAGAGATCAGCACACTGGCACAATCTAATTACTAGGGCTCCACTTCCCACAGCTCGGGCAGATATGAGAAGGAAACTGATGTTGACGTGCAGAGGTGTTGATTATATTGTGGCCCGATATCACTTCTGGGGTAGGATGGACCCGATGTGAAGCTGCTCAATGCCACCTAGTGGCATGCCAGGGAATTATTTTGGAAAATAATCTTCGGATCCAGTCTGCCACCTGGGCATTCACAAGGATGCGAAAGAGTGTTTCTGATAGTGGGTAACTCATTACTCTGCTACATACTCCAGGAACAGGATTTTAGATAGAAGACGAAAGGGAGAAGAGCCTATGGACACAAATGAGAGACTTTTGAGTCTGCAATATATCAACATTTTATAGCAGTGACAAATAGCCAATCAAAATACCATAACTGCAGTAAAAAAAGAACTTAATTCGATGCAGTTCCTCATCTGGGTCCTTTTACAGTACACAAGGGATACCGGAGACTATTGAAATATTCCATAGTGTGATACAGCAACTTGTGAATAACCAGAATAGTAAAAAACGAAATCTTAAGAGCCTGGGTAGATTTCAGTGACACAAGCAGTTTTGAGTAAATCATGTTCCTATTTCAGCTAGGATTAAGCAGTATCATACAGTGCAAGTGTTTTCCGTTAAAATGTTAATACATTTAAAAAAAGGTAACAGGAAATAAAGTTACTGCTTTTTTTATGTCGTTCCAGAAATACCTAAGTAATAATAAGCGAGTCAAAGTTGTGTGCCTCAAATAAATCCTTTCCTAAAAGAGGAAGCCTGAAAGGACTAGTTTTCATACTTGTATACAGGCTCTGGGCATAAAAC
Source organism: Triturus cristatus (assembly GCF_964204655.1). Classification (NCBI taxonomy): domain Eukaryota; kingdom Metazoa; phylum Chordata; class Amphibia; order Caudata; family Salamandridae; genus Triturus; species Triturus cristatus. The sequence continues at coordinate 165,344,600 of NC_140595.1, read as the reverse complement.
CTGCTTACCTGAAAAACAAGGGCTTCCCCCACAGATTTCATTTGAATTCTCACAAGGCACCGCATGATGTGCGATAGGTTCATTGGAGATTTCGGATGGGAGGTAGTTAAACCTGACATCCCTACCGGAGACTGGATGTCTAAATGTTAAACACAATTCTACTGTCTCATGTGTAGGCTCTGAATCTGAAAGGGTTTACAATGCAAGTCGTTACAATGGTGCTTTGTTACATCGCATGCCTTTACAACTCAAGTTGTTACAACGACTGGCGGTAGGGGGCGGAAGGTGTAGGAATAGTTGGATTTTCAATCCAACACCTTCCCTACTGTTGCACACACTGGAGTTGGAATTGTAAAGTATACTATTCCAAATTCCAGCGCCCCCCTCCACCGCAAGTTGTTGTAATGGCTTGCGTTGTAATGCCATGCGATGTAACAACCGGTTGTTTGAACATCTTGCATTGTAAACGCATGCGTTGTAAAGAGTGTTATTCCTCGCAAATAGATTCAGGCCTACTGGTGAATATATATTTCTACAGGAATCCTGGGTTTTATGGATAAAGTCTATATAAACCTAAGGCAAAACAGAAACCTGTTTCAGGACAGAAATATATAAGCACAATTTGTAACAATGGAAACCTACTCACAAAAATCAATTTTTAAGCAATTAGTGATCCCATATTCCCAGTTTCTTCCAATAGCAATTGCAACAGTTCCTCTGTGATGTACATGGAAGGTCAGCAAGATATTTTGTGTGCATACAGGCATAATGTTACCAGTGCTTAATTCCGAAGACGTTCTTTGTGTTTGTAAGGATGAATAGAGATCATTTAAAGACAGGTCAACACCCTTCTTCGTATGCTATCTGTATTTGTAGACACACTATCACCCACGAGGGTATCCCGGCGCTGAGCAGATGTGTGTGCCTATCCCTGCTTATGGTAGGTTGGCTAATTGAAAAGTCAGGATGTCCGCTTCTTGCTGAAATCAAAAAGAGAGAAGGGGTCTCTGATGTGGGATGGGAGCTTGTTCTATACTTTAGGAGCGATGTAAGAGAACGCCAATCTTCCTGATCTTGTTCTGTGTAAGTGTTGGATGTGTGCAGGTAGGAATCATGCAGAGTGGAGGTTTCTGGGTTGTTGGTGGAAAGAGATGCAACTGTTCTGGTAGTTTGAGGCCTAAGTTGTGTAGTGACTTGCATGTGAGTGTGAGGTGTTTGAAATTAGGGCGTTTTTGTTTTGGTACCCAATGGAGCTCTTTGAGGTGTTGTGTGATGTAATGTAAGCTCTGTGTGGGAGGTTGAAGATGAGTCTGGTTACAGAGTTCTGAGGGTTTGTAGTCTTCTGGTGAGTTGCTTGGTGATTCCGGCATAGAGGGTGTTCCTTAAGTCCAACTTGCTGATTACTTGAGCGTGAGTGATGTTCTTTCTATTGTTGCTTGGGATCTATTTGAAGGCCTTCCTCAGCAGGGAAACATCGTTTACAACGCGGGGATTACATTGCGATGCCATTACATCGTGGTTTTTACAACGCAAGTCGTTACAACGACTTGCGCTAGATGGCGCTCTAGGACAAGGAATAGTATAATTTACTATCCAACACCTTCCCTACTGTACGTAGACAGGAGTTGGAATAGTAAATTATACTACTCCTAAGTCCAGCGCCCTCCAACGCAAGTCGTTGTAACGACTTGCGTTGTAAAAACTGCAATGTAATGTACCGCGATGTAAATGTATGCGTTGTAACGTCATACATCCTCCTCAGCATCTTCAGGGTGTGGATGTAGGCTACAGTGACAACATTGACTTGTGTGGTCATATCCAGTCTGTTACTGATGATGATTCTGAGGTTCGTGGCGTGGGTATTGGGTTAGAGTTTGGCTGCCCACCAGTTGCAGTGTCATGGTGAAGTGTTCTTGCCGAAGAACACTTCTTCTGTCTTGTCTGTGTTGAGTTTTAGACTGTTGCCTTTCATCCAGTTATCGGCTTCAGTCATGCAGGTGGTGAACTTGTTTCTTGTGTTGGAAATCTTCTGAGGGAAAGTATAAGTTGTGTGTTGTCGGATAGGAGAGGATGTTCATGTCGTTTTCGCAGATGGCATTGGACAGAGGGATCGTGCGTGTGTTGAAGACGGTGGGACAGAGCAATGAACCTTCAGGCTCTCCACAGATGAGTTGGCAGACTTCTGATCTGTAAGGTGCCAGGCTGACATCTTGTCTTCTATGCGTGAACAAGGAGCAGATCCAGCACAGCAACAAAACCAGGGACACCTCAATCATATTCTCTAAGGCAGTCCACCCTCATGACTAAGTGCTTTTGATGAAAAACACATACAAATTATTGATGAAATGCCTCAATTATTTTTAACTTTTAGGGATTACTCCAGGTGGTGCCCAGTCTGCTGTTTTTTCCTAACTTTCCCACTACTCACAGGGATGAGCCATAGGGTGTTATCCTTAATGCTGAGATGATCCGCTTCCAGATGTGGACTATTGAGGACAAAAAGTCATCAAAAGAATTGGTGTAGGCTGATAAGGATCTTTGAGTCATGATAGACTCATTACGCTTGCATCTACCCATTAAAGAGGTGTGCATAATCTGTTTAATGTCTTTAAAAACTACATTGACACCCTTAGAGCCACCATAGTGCCTCAAATGTTTCTATAAATGCCATTCTCCAACCTCTTTTTTTTACTTTAAACACACACAACCACCAAAGAATCTGAGTCAGATAATCTTTTATGAAAGAGGCTTGTCAGCTTATATTTATAAAGTAAAATTTGCATCATAGGCATCACTGCACTATTAATAACTACCAAAATTGTCAAATCTTCACTCGCTCTTTGAGAAGTCTCTCAAAATCTGACACATCCTATCATAAAAAAGACACTCAACCTGAGGTTGTCTCCAGTCTACCCCATTGAGGTAATTCTCGCAAGACACCTGGCAACACGCCTTGTAAAGAAATGAAATGAGAATTTATAAAGTGCGCTCATGACCAGGGGTGCCTAGGTGCTGAGCCAACTGAAGGGAGAACCTAAAAAGCAGTAAAAAGGATTTAAGGTAATGAAAGACCTATTGATTAAAAAGCCATGTTTTCAGACCTTTCCTGGAGGGAAGCAGTCCTGTGATTTTCTTTAGGTCGGTGGGAAGAGTGTTCCAGTGTTTGGACGCACAGGTAACAAAGCTTCTGCCTCCACATTTTGATCTTTTAAATTTAGGGGCAGTTATGTTATATGCAGAAGATGGGCGTAGAGACCTGTGAACAATATTTTCTTGGATGTCTGTCATTCTGACGTCTGCCCTCATCATTGTACTGAAATTGCCCACTTTATCATCAGAGAAGGACTGTTCAATGCCAGAAATAGTTGTCATGCCTGTGCTCTAAATGGTGCGTTACCTGGTGCAAATTATTGATAATCAGTGGTCACAAATTAACTGAGTATAATTTATGTGAAATAGACTTGCCTTATGTAGATCTTTTCTTGAAAAATACTGGATTTATGAAGTCAAACTGCATTTTCTTCTCTGATACCACCAACTTTTCTTGTGGAGTCCCACAAGGACCTGCACTTTCTCCGAGCCTCATCAATGTTGTTGTTTTTTTAAATAAAAACATTTATTGAGTGTTATCTGCCCAAACTATCAACGATATTATAAGTGAATATACAAAGACAGTTACAATGACATAATATAACGCGTTCTGCAAATCTACTGATGTAAATAAGCCTGCAAACTCTTTCTTGTGGCAAAAATTCTTTATCACAGCAAAGTGGGGCTGTGGCACACCCAGACCCAAAGAGATCCTGCGATACGAGGCTTGTCATTGATGATGTCCCATATGCTTAAAGATCATAGTGTCTGACACCACAAGTATTCAGAGGAGACGCAGGCCCAAATCAAACCGAAAGAAAAATCTTCTGCAAGCAGCATACTGATTGCAGTAAATCCAGATTTGGAGGAAACACAACTGCCTTTATCTCAGGAGCCAAAAACATCTTTATATCACTACCTTCTTAGTCGGACCCCAAGGCTACCCTCCCTATACTACTGATAAGGATCTTAATCAGTAAGTGTTGCCCAACATCTCACACCAAGTGAATATTGTCATCAAAGATGTGTTTCATCACCTCTAACATCTGCACAGAACTCTTCTACTTTCACCTGAAAGAATTGCCTTATTCTAGCTATGGTCTTCTTATCCTGCCTGCATACTGCAACGACCTGTACAAACACCAAAATCCAGACTTTTTGTGCATGGCTCATACTCTGGCTAAAACAAAAACAAAAACGGAGAAACCTCTCAACTGGGCTATCTAATTTTTACCTAGGTAGTCACTATAACCAAACATTTCCCCTTAAATATAAATTCTCACTGCACACAAAGTTTTTCTTTTTTCCTTTTGTTTATTTATCAAAAATATTTTTTCTTTTCTTATAATATCATAAACTTTTTAAAGATATAATTTATATAAAGTTCACAAAAACATTTACACATACGTCAGTGTCATAATGTAATTTCAATTTACAGAAAGCCCATTAATGGCTTCTATTGATTTAGAGGCAAATTGTAATATCCCCCAGAGACAATATATAGAACACCATCATCCTTCCAAACTCACCTTTCATTCTACTCATGCAAACCAACAATCATTCCAGCACAAACAAAAAGTCACAATAAAAACCACTTCTGAAAAGGGAGTCCTGCTCATAAATTCTGTTTGTCACATTTGTTGAAGAGCACAATTTTGACATTTCACAGATCCATCAGATTAATTCTTAGTTGGGTATTCTTTTCATTTAGTTCTTGAATAGGACTCCTAGAAGTGTGATGAATGGTCTACGTACGTTTCGGTGACAACCTATACATTTATATCACCTTCTTCAGGACCAAAAGAGACTCTGGCTAAAACAGAACACCATATTACAACCACCATTATAGTACTCCTATGGCTCGAAATTGAGGAGAGATAGCAATTCAAAACCCAGGCCTTAGTCTACAAATTTCTTCATGGTTATGCTCTAACATACCTCAAAAGTATTCTTCATCTGTACTAATCTTCCAGGTGCTTGAGATTGGCCTCAGTCTACTGTTGTTTTGTCCTTACAAAGGCTCTTGTTTTTGTGATATTATCTTCCTGTTCAGTGCTCACAGTTCTGATCAGCACTGCTACAACCAAAGTCATTGGAGAGAGCTCTTGTGACTGTACCTCTCTAGTCCCTCTTTTACATCAGAATGAGGTAGAGGATACCTGGTTGGTTTTTATAAAACGACCCTCACTAACCTGTACCACTGGTGGCATGCTTCGTCTTTGGGTCCTCACTCAAAAACCCTAATGTGTTTGGGTGGACTCAACGCTGTTGACTAGCGAAGCTCTTTTTTGAAGGTACAGCAGGATCTCAGGTTAAAATTGTCTGTAAGTTTTTCCTATTCTTCTGGTACTTTGCTTTTTTTAGACTACCTTTGGCAAGGTTAAAAATGTAAAAATATGCCTTTAGAGTATGCAATGCACTCCAACATCTAAGTTCGACATGTTTCAGCCAATAACAGTCATCTAACAAGGTTGTGTGACTTTCCTCAAGACTGAGGTTGAAGATCCCTTTTCTCTTACCGATACTGTTTGTGTAGGCTAATCATGTGTGATAATTTCACATGCTATACATAATACATCCATGATCAAAGGAGAGTGAGCCCTGTAGGTTAGACGGGGTCTGGAATTATTCAGAATTGACCCAAAACCCTTAACTAATCTTAGTCACTGGTGGTGTTAAGTTATCACCTCTATGGTCTGTTGTTGGGTGGTGTTACCATTGGGTTTCACACCTAGGTACTTGGTTCCCTAGGTGATTACCGCCTCCATCCGAGGAAAAGTATTGGTGGGATCTGTGTGGTGTTGTTACTAAAATTACCTCCCGTGTTTGAGAACAATTAGTTAATGAAGGTGAAGTATACAGCGGTAAGATTAAAAGGTGAAGTGGTGACATTCAAAGGACGTGCAAATTGTCCTTCACATCACAAATCGTTTGTCAACAAGTTTCATCCTGTGTTGCCCGTAAGGGTCTGGGCTTTTGTCAGGACCAAAATCAAGATTCAATGGGTCCCTAACTGTTGTTTTTTTTGTGGTCCTAGACCAGTAAGTCTATTACTCATGTGTCTTCATTCCAATTCACTTTGTCGGAAAGCTAAATAGGCTTTCTTTGAACCTAAGCCTCACTTAAGTTTCCTGTTCTGCCGCATAGGAACAGAGGAGGCGGGATATTGTGGCAACTTGCCAACAGTCGATCCTCAGTGAAGTGACCTGTGTCTTCCTCATTCTTCCTGGAGTGGCAGAACAGGAAACTTAAGTAAAAACTTTCAAATAAGAGATCAGCACAGTGGCTCCAATAATTGTTCTATGTGCTGCATCTGAGGGTGCGGAAAAGGAAAGAGTGAAAAAACTGGTGCCAACATGGAGGAGTGGCACCTATATGCAGCCCTGTCACTTCTGGGGTGGTACAAAGACTGCAGAGCCACAAAATGCTACCTGCCAGCTATTTACATTCTCCAGATCCAGGCTGTTGCCTGCGGATATTCACAGGGAATCTGCGGATACAGAGAGTATCTTGTTTGTCTGGAACTCCTTACCTACTTCCTTAAAACTTGCAGAACATATCTTTACACTTAGAAACATTCTGAAAACCCCACTTTTCTCATGAGCCTTGGGCTTTTCAAATTTGAAGTACAGACGTTTTCCACACTGCGTCCTGGTCACAACACATACCTGTCATTATTAGGTCAGCATTCCAAGACTGATTAATTTCCAGCTGGTCTTGTTTTAAGACTTTTCCATATAACCTTCTAGTGCAAGGTGGTTTCCCATGACTTGAGCTCATCATTGAAGAATACATTATGTTTCAGATCCATGGAATATTTTAGTTGATTACCAGAGAACATTCAAAGCATTATGATCTGCTTACATGCCTACTATTTGCTATGCCCTTGCACTTTCAGTTACCATTTACATGGTATCCTGTGTATTAAGAAAAAATTTAAATACATCAATACCCATGAAGTTATGTATAGTAATTATATAGCACAAATCTACACTTGAAGGAATTACTTACAATTTGAAGTTGGAGAGCTTATACATCTTCCTGGGGCCTGGTAGTAACAGTGGAGGGTTCACTTTTCAGATGATATCCTGCACAGGGCATATAGACTGTGTTGCTGCTTGTAACTGAGGCATTTGTTCTATAGAGGTGGAGGAGAGATTGTGATAAGTGTTGATGGGATGTTTTTCCAGATTCTTAGTGAGTACCAGCAGAAGGCTTGTCTTTTTGGTCATACCTTTTTTGTATTTCTTACTCTCTTATTTGGCATTGACAATGCTGGACATGTTTCTATGGGTGTCTGAGTCTTTTGTTTTTCTGTCACGAATATATCTAGCTGGAAGAGATTGCAGGTGGGCAGTATTAACAAGCGGAGTTCATGGAGCTTTGGGATTGTACCAGTTTTAATTTCTCAGTCCTTTAATTCAGGCTACTACCTAAAGGGCCATTTCACTGGCACCAAAGAGGCATCTGGGGTGCCAGTAAGCAGGACTTTAACTTTGTGCAGGTGAGAGGGAGTTAGTGTGGAACTGCATTTCTGGCGCTACTTTCCTGAAGATATGTTTTCATTCTGTGTAGACATGAGAGCTGCTATCAGGGTATCAGAATCTTCCTAGGTATTTTGGTCTTACGGGTGAGGTTGCTATTAGGGCTGAAGCTGAGTGATTTGTCGTTGCCCTCAATTTGTGGTGGGATTTTGTCTAGCTTTACAGTTGGGAGCCATACTTGCATCTGCACTCTTTACATTTGGAATAAAGCAAAACTCTATTTTCAGGTGGCTCAGCTTCGGGGGCAATTGATATTTTCAGGAAGATTATTGTTGTAATAACTCCTCCCCCTCCAAGGCAAGTTGAGGTGGAAAAGAGATCCTCACACATCCGACTTTTCAGGTAGCTCACACCAACATTCTAATGTGAGCTTCAACTGAACGTTCTATGGAATATGTAGAACAATCGGAGGAAGGAAAAGGGGGGAAACAGGGGAAGAGGAGAGAACGAGTTAAAAACAATTTGCCTAGATTACCACACATCTCCCTTTATTGATAGAAACAATACTCTTCAACAAAACCCCAAAGGAATATAGGAGAGGAAAATCAAGAAGGGGAGCACAGGAATACAAATATTAATGATGAAGTAGGTATTCATTTCATAATCTGCTTGCCGCCAACAAGGAGGAAGACAAACTCTGACATTCTTAGTTTCTTGTGAGTCCAACACTGAGGAAGGAATTAACACATCCTGACAACGAGCCACATTGTCCATACTCCATGTACGTCCGTCCTCTAAAACGAAAGAGTTACGATTTACACGCTTGATTCTCACAGGCTTAGAGAATGAAGACATCATTGAGCGATTAGAGTTAGGTCCCTTGATTTTGACCCATTGACCTTCTTTCCAATCTCTAATGACAGTACCCCATTTTTGGTCATATCTAGTTTTATAATCATCTTAGTGACCACAAATCTTGTACATGACATAGCTTCTGTCCACCCAAACTGAGCAACCTCCATTAAGCCAACTGGGAGTCAACTTGGAGCCTGGATTTCTCCCTTTAAGAAAAACAAATGGAGATACTCCTGAGATTGCATTGGTAGAGATAAGATATGACCATAACATTTTACTCAAAGCTTTATCAATGGGTTCACGTGAGGTGAGGGCCAACTGAATGGTGTCTTTAATCATTCTGTTCGCCCTTTCTACTAACCCATTGGCCTTTGGGCAATAAAGGGGGGATTTAACATGCGTATTGCACAAATTCTCCATAAAACATGTCATTTCATTGGAAGTAAACTGTACGCCATGATCAGAGACCACTATGCTGGCTATACCTTCTTTTGAAAATGTCTCTTTTAAGAACTCAATAAGAGATGAAGTGTTAATGGTAGTGACTGACTTAGTAGCTATCCAATGGGAATGTCAGTCTAGTAGCACAAACATGAATCTCTGGGAATTGTCAAGAATATTTACTGGTCTTAGGATGTCAAGGCCCAATTTGTTCCCGGGCTTTGAAGGTACTTCCATAGGAAGGAGAGGAGTCTTACGTGCAACTCTAGTTTTGTCGCTGGAGCTGCAAGCAAAACATTCTTTCATGGTCTTCTCCACCATAGTGTCAATGCAGGAAAACCAATAATCAATACGGATTTTTCCTTTGGTCATACTCCTACCTCGATGGCCTTCATGTGCTATCTCTATAATGAGTTCTTGAATGCCCTTGGGAATATCAATCTTGTTACATCTATACTTTTTATTATTGATGAGAGAGAGCTCATCTTGCACATTCCAGTAATGCCGGAGCATTGCCGTTAATTCGTGAAGTTTTCTTGGGCCAACCCATGATAATCCTATCTATAAGAGACACGAGGATATCATCCTCCTCTTCACACTTCTCCCATTCTTCTTTTTTAATTGCTGGAATGTGAATGGATATGATAGCTTCCTCAGGTGGGCTGCCCTGGGAATCTTCACTTGTGATGGGAAGCCTGGAGAGACAAACAGCAATTTGATTATTGCTACCTGGTACAAACACAATGTTGAAGTTAAACCCTTGCAACCCTAGTACCCATTTGGAGATACGAGGAGCAGCCTTCTCAATACACTTGGTAGAGAACATAGGAAGTAGGTTTGTTTTCAAAACAAAAGGTATTCCCCACAGGTAGAATTTTAAGATATTGATTGCCCAATAACAGACTAGAGCCTCTTTTTCTATAGTAGAATCATCACGTTCAGACTCTTTTAATGTTATAGATGCAAAAGCAGTTATCCTCTCTTTACCTTCGACCACCTGTGTAAGGGATGCACCTAACTTCTTTACACTGGCATCTGTGCGTTCTATGGAATGGGTAGAACAATAGGAAGAATGAAAAAAGGGGGGAAACAGGTGGAGAGGGGAAGACAAGGAATAAACCATTTGCCTAGATTACAACAATTATGAAACCTGAAACGATGCTTCTTGTTTTCAGCTCATCTTCATATAGCTTTGGACTGCAGCGAAAAGTATTGCACTGGGGCCTGTACCGCATTGCATCACCAGATCACCCCTCATTGCTGTCAGCTTAAACCTTCTTACAAGCTGATGTAATGAAGTGTGATTAGAGTGTGAAAAGTTGTTTTATCTAGAGGCAGAAGGTGACTGTTGATGGCATGGAACCATCAGGTGTGCTGTTGGTCGCTGGAGTGTGAGCTCACCTGGAGGCGTCCATCTGGACAAACTGGAAGACACTGCTTTAGGTTTGATGATGAGTAGTGTTAAATGCACCATAGAGGGTGAAGAACAGGGATTGCTTTGTTGCTAACCTGAAAGTGGAGGACATTGTTAAGCACCTAGATGGTTTATGTCTCTGTACTGCACGGTATAAGTTAACCCTTGACAGGTGTCTTGTTAAAGGCATGCTTGATCCACTTGTGTAACTGGAGAATGGCTTGGTTATTGGGGGTCATTCAAAGGCATGGAAGTTGTGTGATTATGTGTTAGTTGGTGAAGGGGTTTCAGTCAAAGTTGAACTTCAAAAGTGAGATGACTGGTCTTGAGAATGCCCAGATTGGTGCCTTGAAAGAGGAAGGTGATGATTGTGCTCATCAAAGGCTTTGATGTATTATTGGAGATGGATTTCAGTATTGACTGTGGGGATGACGCCATCTTGGTACGGAGTGGTTTGAAAGAGGAGAGACAGTTTGATAGGTCATTGAGGGTGAGAGGGGTGAAGTATGTCCTTTGGATACTTAATTTGGTGGTTTCCTCAGAAAGCAGTCATTGTTGCTGCTCCGACAGTGTACGTTCTGATTTTGCAAATCAGCCTTGGTGCCACCTCAAAGAAGAAAATCCAGTCCGAAGTACTACAAAAGGTCACCTCTGAATGGTCTCACAAGCAGTCACAGGCCTTATTGGCCTCATCAGCGAGAGGCAGCTTATGCCACTTTGCCATAATGAACTATATAACTAATGTTTGGAAATAACTGTGACACTTCTGTTGAATGGCTTGGCTATATTTGTGCTCTGTGTTGATGAGACATGATGTGTTCTTAAGGGTATGATTGTTCTTTACACTTTTCCCACTTTTTTTTTTTTTTTTAAACCTTTATGTATGTCAACATGGTACACAGCTATTCAGCCGACATCCCGGAGGTCCGGCAGCACGATGAGAACAATACGTAAGAAGGTCCATAGCTATAGATCAGGAGTAACAAAGGTTTAGTTTTAAAGTAAACCGAAAATAAAAAACACAAGCAAGGCAGAGCATATAATAAACATGTGCTAGTTCTCAGCTGGGGCCATAATTTCCCCAATATATCGGATTCGAAAAGCGGAGTAGCCTGGGTAAGCCTGTCCTTCCAGCCCAACGAATTTGTAACCGCCTTCCACACATGCACTGCCATCTTGGTTGGCCCCGTGAGGGACCCATCCAGTGATTTGGAATACAGCGCCCTAAGATAATTACCCCCGCGCAACAACCACCGATTCATAGCAAACCCACGGTTCAACGCCGGACCATAAACACCGTGGTTAATCGCTCCCAACTGGGTAGCCCAATAATATCTTCTGATGTCAGGGAGTGCAATCCCCCCGTCATACCATGGAAGGGTCAACTTTGCAATAGCTATACGTGGTCGACCGTCCCATAACAGTGAGCGCTGGAGACTCTCCACCTCACGAAAATAACAAGTCCCCAATGACCCTGATTAAACGGTTAGCCAACAGTTTGGCGAGCATTTTTGGCTCAGCGTTGAGTAGTGAGATCGGCCTATACGAGCCACATCTGTTCCTGGGCTTGCCATCTTTGTGTATAACCACTATTGTCGCCAGACGTTGGTCAAATGGGAGACACCCATTCTCCCGCGCCTCTACAAACATATCTCGCAAATGCGGAGCAATCTTATCCGGCCTGAGTTTATACAACTCGATCGGTAAGCCATTCGGGCCCGAGGCCTTGCCCGGGTGTAGCGAGCGGATAGCAACTGCAACCTCATCCGCGGTGATGTTACCATCAAGGTCTTCCCTGTCTATGTCAGAGAGACAAGGCAGGGCAATATCTCGCAGCAGTTCATGCAAGTCTTCCTCCGGCTTGTCCGACACGGACGTATAGACCATGCGGAAGTGGTCCGCGAAACACTGGACTATCCCGTCGGGTTCGGTGACAATATCCCCGCCGACTGTCACTATTTCTGGCACAACTCTATTCACTCAGTCTTTTCTGTCTAACCACGCTATTAATTTCCCAGCCTTGTCCCCTACATCATACAATTGCCCTTGTTGTTCCCTGCTAAGAACCTTGGCCGCATTTGTCACCAGTGCTTTATATTCAAACTGTTTTAATCTCAGCTTATGCAGTGTTTCCGCCGTAACCTCATCTTCCAGGACTGTCTCTAATACCGCTATCTCAGCCTCGATCTGCGCCACCTCCGCATCTCTCCGACGTTTGACATCCGCTATCAAGGAGAGGGCCTCCCCTCTCAGTATCGTTTTAAACGCTTCCCACAAAGACACCGCGGAGGTAACCGAGCCAAGATTCTCCAAAAAGTAGAGATCGACCGCTTTCAGCAACGCGCTACGAGTCCTAGGGTCACGGAAATACCAGGGGTTAATCGGAGCCACCCTACCTGCCGCTCCCCGGCCAAAATCCATACAAATCCACACCGGCGAATGATCGGAGATGTGCCTAGCCTTGGACACCAATGAAGCTTGGGCAGCCAAGGTGAGAACATCATCTATTCTAGAGAGGCTACCGTGTGCCCCAGAGTGAAAAGTGTACTGCCGCTGAGCGGGATGCAGCAGCCTCCAGCAGTCAACCAGACCTAGTGTATCAATAAAATCTGGGAGCCATCTCTGCGCCCCCCCGGGGTCCCTTGGCGGATGTCTGTCTAGTAATCCGGAACCAACTGCATTAAAGTCACCACCCACCAACAACACGCCCTCGGGGAGATCCAGCATATCCCTCCCCAAGTCAGCAAATGTGGCGGTCTGCAGGCCAGGAGGGACATAAACAGAAACCAAAACCAGTGTCCTGCCCTCCCACCTCCCAGCAACAGCCACAAAGCACCCCCTCTCATCGACAGTGGTAGAATCAATCTCAAACGGCAGCGAGGTCCTAACAAGTATTCCAGCCCCCCGAGATCCCGAGGAAAACTCAGAGTGTGCAACAAATTTATAACCCTTTCTATTTAGAGCATGACACAAATTGCCTATCAGGTGCGTCTCCTGCAGCAAGACTATGTCAGGAGAGCACCTCTTCAGAAATTGCAATACAATCCCCCGCTTAATACGATCCCCCAAGCCATTAACATTCCAACTAAGTATATTCAAACCCCTACCCCCCCTCACGAAATGGCAAGAGACCCCCGCCCCCCCCCAGAGAGCAGCACACGAGCGAAAAAGACTTGCATTGCGATACCTTGCAAAGAGAAAAACAACAACAACCACCCCAACAGACCCATACCACCCCCCACCCTGCACCCCTGCGTAAGCCTAAAAAGCCCCCCCAACTTGCAGTGTGCCTGTCGCCCTAGCAAAAACTAATCTACAAGAAGAAACCCCGTAGGAGGAAAGAGTTCCCATTGTACCCCCGCCACCCCCTGACAATAGCCAGCAAAGAAAACAAAAATCAGCGAACCACTGTCCTGAGCTTAGTCAGAATGTTCAATCACCGGAATCCTCACTCTTGTGCGACATGACCACCTTCTGCTCCGCCAGCATGATCCCCACTAGTCCGCCGCTGAGGCAATGTGTCGAGCCATTCCCCAACCACGTCCGGCAAGTCAAAGAAAAAGGTTCACTCTTCGTACTCGACGCGCAACTTGGCTGGGAAGAGCATGGCATACTTCAGACCCATCTCACTTAGCCTCCTCTTAACCCCCAGGAAACTCTGCTGTTGCTTCTGCACAGCCTGGGTGAAGTCAGGATAAAAACTCACTGCAGTGTTCTGGAAAGTGACTGGTCCGGACACTCGTGACGCCTGTAGAATGGCATCGCGGTCCCTGAAATTGAAGATCCTGGCGATAATCGGTCTCGGGGGGGCCCCCACCTTGGGCCTCCCACCTGGGACTCGGTGGGCCCGCTCGACTGCAAAGAACTTGCTGAGGCCCTTAGGCGCCAGATGATTAACCACCAAGTCCTCGACAAACAAGTCCGCTGATTGCTCCTCCGATTTCTCCGGAACGCCAACAATGCGCACATTATTGCGCAGCGCCCGGCCTTCAAAATCCTCCATCTTGCGGGCAAAGAGGTCATTAGTAGTCCTCAGCGTACGGACCTCTATTTGCAGATCAGAGACGTCCCCCGTGAGGCTAGAGGTTTTTAGGTCCAATGATTTAACTCTCTCATTAGTTTTCCCCAGGTCTGCACGAAGCAAGTTAACATCAACTGAGATAGTGTCCACTTTGTGTGCCAGGGTCACGAACTGTTGCCCAATAGAGGACTTCATCCCCTCAATGGCGCCCATGATGTCTTGCAGTGTCAATTCCGGTTCGGGGACCGAACCATCTCTCGGTACTTCCTGTGGCTTCCCCGGTCCGCTTGGCGATCCCTTTTGCTGGGCATAGCGATCCATATTGTTCGTTTGAGTGTAGCCCCCCCGCCTGGTATTCTTGGGCTTCTGTTTTTCGGCTTCCAATTTGCCCGACATCCTCAACTCCGGAACTGTCAGCGTCAAAGACAGACCACTCAGCCACACAATTGACACGAGGTCCGCTGGATCCGGGACCCCGATTTAGGCCCAGGCATGTGCAGGCCGAGCTACAGACGACTGTTGCCCAAGACACTCTCGGGCCGAGGCACGCAGTTGTAGAGGAAAACGAAAGTGAAAGCGAAAACAGCCCCCATCCGATGGTCTGCACCACACACGGCCGCTGTTGTTCAATTAGTGTCCGGGCCCATGCCAACACGAGACCCGGGCATCTCCCGGGGGTAGGCCGCGAACTTCCACTTGTCACAACTTCGGTCTCCGGTGTACGATTTCAGTCCGGACAACGACGTTCACCTCAGCAATGGTTCATCTCCAATATTCCGGATATTTGACACAGGATTCTTTTCAGGATAGTTGCCGGAGAGAACGAGGGTCGTGGGAGCTCTGTGCTCACGCAGCCATCTTGGTCCCGCGCTAGGCTCCTCCACTTTTCCCACTTTTTAACTGAATGTTGTTTCAGATTTTCATCTTAGATGGCCTTGCCTGACCTTTTACTAAAAAATCCCCGACTACTGATGACTAAAGTTACAGGATCTGGGAAAAAAATAACTATACATTTAGTTTTTCGAAACTTAACATCCACTCTAGGCAGTGCATATTGGTTAAGCTGGAACCATGTGGAATATTGATGGATGACATATCAAGGTGGTTGGTGTTACTAATCTCTATTCTGTTAAAAAGTGGACAACTTTGATTTCAGAAGAATTTTTGGAGTCTTCACATTCTCTGCCAAGCAACTTACCAGCAATATAGTTTCACGGATATGATTACCTTTGGTGCAGCTGTTTTACATTCTTGTCTAGGTTGTGTCCCACCTCTTTTGACAAATCCCCAAAATTGTACAGAATAAGAGTATTGTGTTGAAGTCGTCAGTTATGATTAGTAAAGTCATCGACCCTGTATAGTGGAACCTTCTGTCCTCAACCCAATTACTGCCCACAGTAAAGGGATTGGCACATCTTAATTGTGTACCAACGATACAGGGCCTCATTTACAGGAAACTGACACATTGGCATTGATGTGTCAGTTTCATTGCGCCTGCGCCAAATGTCCTTCCAACACCATGGATGGGCTGCATTTACAATACAGGGCTCCAAGGCGCAAGGATTTAACAGATGCGTCAGTAATTCTGACACATCTGATGGCACAAAAGTGACACATTTTGAGAGATGGTTGTAAAACTGACACAACTCCAGCAATCAGTCAGAACACATAGGCGAGACCCATTGCAAAAGGCCTGCATCAATCCTTACTCCTGGTCTGAGCAGTCGTAAGGATTTTGACGCAGTTAAGTCATTGAGTAATGCAGTGAAAAGTTGTAAATTTCACCTCGCCATTTCTATGTGGCTTTTTTGCATGGGAACACCTACCCTGCATACATTATACCTGGCGCAGGTATTATGTGACGCAGGGCTCTTCAAACTGATGCGCTGGACCCAATGCATCAGTTTGTAGATATGGCGCAGGGTGGCAATACGGATTGCGCTGCCACTGTATCAAATAAAGTGATGCGGCTGCGGCGCTAGCTCCTCGTAAATGAGGCGCACAGTGTCTAAGAATCTGACTTCAAAAAAGCAAATTGGTTTGGCCGCTACCTCAACGCTTCTATGCTTGCGTTTAATTATACCAAGCTGGAAACCTTTGTGTAATTAGGTCTCAATTAGTATTGTTCTGAATGTGAGCATTAAATGCCCGGATGCATTCACTCAGTATATATTGCACATCAGCTTTCAGGAAGAAATACTCCTGGAACCACATTACTGACATACTCTGTGGCATAGCAGTTAGAAATATTTGAATTCAGAGAACTGTTTCTGCAGTATGTTTGTGCACTCTGGCCTGCTCCTTGCCATGTATAGGGTTGTTCGCATTGTGTGATCGTGAGTGGTCGAAGATGCATGAATGTTGTAAAAGGATGATGACCCTCAGCTGGGCCCTGATATATACGTAGCCTGCTGTGCTGGAATATATGTATTTTCATTTGTATGATCTCGTTTTCGAGAAGGATGGATCTGATTCCCGTAAAGGGTATTTTTGTCTCAGTTTTCTTCATTTTCCATGTACTTGCGTGCGATAAAATTGTGTAAAGAAAATGCTGGTTACATGAGTGATTGCATTAAATGAATGAATTCGTAAATGAGCCTCATTTAGATAGAATATGATGACTGCATTTGGGGGAAAAAATATTTCTTTTTTATTTCACTGGCTAGGGTCCCCTCTGCCTTTTGGCATTTGCTTCGAAGGCTTTCGGCATTTGCTCTATAAAATTAGATACTTCAGCCTGGAGGGCATCAGTGTTTTATGTACAGTGAAACAAATATCAGTTTGACTGTAATTAGGAATTTGTTAACTTTTCCATCTGCTGAGAAGAGGATTCAGCAAGTATCCAATATTATTTCTCCCTTTTGCTCTTTAAATCAGGGCTACCTGTAAAAGTTACTTTCAATAGTTTTCATAACTGTTACTCATGCAAACTATTGTCTTTATGTGTAGCAAGTTGGAATATAAATAATTGGGAGTTCCGTCATTGTTGTGTCTGTTAACTTTCTGTTTCTGCCATGGTGGTTTCTGGTATAGTCTTAATTTTCTTTTCAGATGAGCGAGCCCTTTTCATCGTTTCCACATCCGAGCTTGGACCCGAGATCTACGAGCTTGTGGCCCTCACTTCACAGGAGAGAAACAGGTAAGAATGTCAGCTGACACCTTCATAAGCTAACAGTGAAGCAACAGGACTCTCTCCTAAGGGCCATATTTTGTAGAGGCTTCAAACAAAGTCCCCTGGTGAATATAGTCAGTGTATCCTCATGCAGGCTGGAACAGCTTGCAAAGTCGCAGTCTAGCTGTTTTCTGTAGGGATAGCCTAAGGGAGAAGTCTCAAAGAAGTTCTGATCTCTGAGACTGTTGCTTTCTCCAGACAACCTGTGTAGAGGCCTCACTGCCACTCTTCTACGGATAATGTGAAATGACTGGGCTAGTACTACTGTTACCAGCAGTCATTTCCGCAGTATTTAGATCTTGTCTGAACATTTTGAGGAATAACCATTAGAAACATGCTTGTATTACCACTGGGGATCCCGTATATGGCTGGATACATTTGTAATGCTTTGGAGAGAAAATAAATAGTTATTGGCATCTTTCCTTTACAAAGCATTGCCAGCATCTTTAACACAAACCAGTTGGTCTGTTCTAGGATCACAGCTCATCAATCACTTTAAAAAGAAAATTCGACTTTTCTTATTTCTGTGACCTTTTAGTGACTGTTCTTTTCCTTTTTTTAAAATCCTTCTTGCATCCTAGTTTGGCATATTTAACTTTTGAAGCTGGTTTTTGCCATAGGTGAGTATTCGGTTTAGTACCTGGGTTTTCTGGAAACCACAATTCTTTAAAGGCCCTTAAAGTGTCTAAAACCATCAGCACACTACACTGATCATACAGTTCTTGATTCATGCTCATTTTTATGGAGTATTGCACATTGGTGCACAGTAATTTGAGATATGGCAATGATGAGGGTTGCTGCAGGTTAGCATCTGCCATAGCCTGCACTTTGGTCTCACTGACAAACAATTTAACCAAAACATGAATTAGGATAGAAGAGGAGAGCCAAGCAGCCCCAGAACCCCCAGCGTGTTTCAGAATCCGCAGCGGAACAGCAGGGGGAGTTTTATGATGAGGATGAGTAATATGACCAACTCATCTTTGAGGCATCCCAAGGGGATGAGGAGACATGAAAGGACTTAGACACCGACTGTCCTGAGTACAGGCCAGACTCCATCCTTTCTCTGCGTGCCTTACTAAGAGTATCTGGCTTTAAACAAGAAGTCCAAGTTTCTTTTATAATTACGCCTTTTACAGGGGAAAGCCGCACGGAGCTGCCGTGGTGACTCTCTCCAGCAGATAAAGAAATACAGTCATATGGAAAAGGCAGTGGGGCCCCTACAATTCAGGCGGTCTAACAGTAGAGGCACTCCTCCTACCAGGAGAGCAATTGAAAGAGGGAAATTCCTGCCCATTCCACAGCCACCACAGTGCACCCAAGGTGGGTGTGTAGTACTCCATGGCCATACACATTGCAGTGGAGTCACTCCTTTTGAGCCACGGCCTTTGTTGGTGGCAGACCAGAAGAGGATCAGCCACAGACAGCAAGTGACTCACAAGGACAAGCCCTCTGCATCAAACACTGAGGGAGTAGACTTGGAGGTTTCCTCCAGGAATGGAGGAACATCACCTATCACAAATGAGTGCTCAACATTTTAAAACTCAGTTACTGCCTAGAGTTAGAAATTATAACATCAGCTGTCAAGCTTATCAGGGGGTCTTGCAAAGGAGAGGAAATGACACTGTTAAAACAGGAATACGGAACCTCATACAGAAGGACGCAGCAGTGCAGGTACCAAAAGACGAATAAAACTAATGACTGTACTCCCTCTGCTTCCTCATCCGGAAACAAAATTTGATATTGAGACTCATAATAGACCCGAGATTACCGGAGAAATTCATCAGACACAAAATTTCAAGACAACTTCACTGCAGGAAGCCATCCCGTTGCTAAAAGAAGAGGATTACATAGCAACTATAGACCTCAAAGGGACACATATTTGTTTGTATACACAGAGGAACTCCAAGCACAAGTAATCCCCCAGGTTGGTGGTACACAATTCACTCTACTAATTCAGCGTTTTACCCTTTAGTTTAAAGTTAGCACCAAGTGTGTTTATAAAATGTCTTGCAGAAGCAGCAGCTCTCTTGAGAAAGCAGGAGATAGAAGTGTACCCCTACCGAGACGGTTGGATGGTAGAAGGCACACTCGCAACCTCCAGAATAGTATACAAATACTAATGGAAGTAGTGGACATACTGGGATTTTAAGTGAACAATGAGAAATCCTCACGGCTCCTTATGGAGAATTAGTATAGCTGGGGCAGACCCAGTTGCGATAAAAGCATGTCTGATTCAAAAGAGAGAGAAGTCATTGACATAGCAGGTTTGCCGCTACTGGAAGAGACTGTCTGAGAGAGGACATGAAATTGGTGAAAATGATGGTTTCAAGCATTTAATGATTCCCATGTGCTAGACTCCATAGGAGACCCATCCAAGAATGGCTGGTGAGCCAATGGTTACTATCAGTGGAGGATCTAGTGTAAAAGTAAATACAGTAATGGATAGCAGAAAACATCACACTAGGCAGACCAAACAAACAACCAGTTCTCTCAGTGACTATCAAAACAGGCTCATCCTATACTGGGTGGGGTGCATACAGAATACCCAAAAGATTTGGGGCCAATGGAACCCACAGGGAGCTTAAAATCTCATAAAAATGTTAAAACTCATAACAGACTTCTTTGACTTGAAGGCCTTTCACAAACATATCAGACCGATAGTTGTACAGATCCTAAAAGACAACCCTACAGCAATATTCTTACTCATCAAATTGGGGGTGCGTGAAGGCGGGGGGGGGGGGGTGCCAGGAGAGCCTCCCGAGATGTGTGCTATCCAAACTTGCACAGGGGATCTGAAAATTGACACTCCAAAGAAAGATATCACTGACAGCGATATGAATGCTGGGGCAGCAAAACATAGATGCAGACAGATTAGGTAGACAGAAGGTATCATGAAGGAGTGGGAACTAGATCAGGGAGAGTTACAAAGAATCTTCCAAAAATGGGGAGTGCTACAGATAGACCAGTTGGCTACAAAAAAAATAGAAAATGCAAAGACTTTGCGTTGCGTCCAAGTACCCACATGAAATCTGGCTTATGCTTCAATTAAGGTATGCCTATGAGCGATAGAAGCATATGCACTGGTGAATTGCATGCTTACATGTAACATCATAAAGGGATGGTATTACCCACCTACTGGTCAATGCCAAAGATGGGGTAACAAATAAGAACAATTATGGACCCAGTAATTCTATAGCGGAATAATGCGTATCATGTGAATCTACAAAAGTGGTCTAGTTTCAAAACTATTGTTAAAGATCATACATATTTGCTTATATAGTTTTCATAATCTCATTTTATCCTCCCACAATCATTCAGGCTGTCCCATTGCTCCTGTTACTTCTTTTCTGAATGAGGTCATTTCTTTCTATAATTTGTTTTGCTTTTGTCACACCTCTTGAATTTTGTTGGATTTTGCAACTTAGGGAGTAATGTGAAAGGCCATTTTATGTTGCACTTTCTTGCTTAATTGTTAATATTTATGAGTTTAATGGAACAAATAAAAAGTACCATTTGCGTGAAGGATAGAATTAGTGGTTCTTCTAATCTGGATTTAAGGGTCATTAATTCATGTTTCGGACTTTTCAGGCATTTTTGAACTGGCTTTGTGTATTGTCGGCTGCCTTCTGGTATGCATACGACGAATGTTTGGTGATAAATATTTGGTTTAATGGTGCTATTTTTCATAGTGTGGGCTTTCAACGGAGGAGCAGTCATGCATGTTTATAACACAAGAAGGATACAGAAGCAAAATGTGGTTGGTTCCAAAAATTGTCTTGGGAATTTCGAGAGTGGTGTTAACAGACAGATGCAAACATTTGTACAAACTCTGACCTGGTGGAAGTAGGTTCAGTAAAACAAAGTGACGTCTTGGGGCCAGAAATATGGCTCTGCATTTCTTCCAAAGAGGTATTGAGGGTTCAACCTCTAATACAGATAAATGTAAATGAGTGTTCACGCATTGAAGGAGAAGGCCTCACTTGTTGTCTTTCCTTGAAGCATGAATCTCGAGCCCCATCATTTTGTTTCTGATGGTGTGGCCTGAGAAGTTTGTGTTTCTGTCTCGTAGTTCAATGTACTGGTGGGAATAACTTTACCAATGACGCACAGTGACCTAAACTATGAAGTATTGCCACTGGATAGTGCCGATTATATACAGGTGGTTGTTTTTACTGTTATTGTTAAGTGGTGGGTGTTTGCATGGAAGACGGCCTTCTCAATGGTAAAAGTCGAATCCAGGAGAAACCTGGAAACCTGGATTGTATTATCAACTTTGATTAATGATATGCTAAGTAGCATTATAACGGATAAGCCCCCTAAGCATGGCACACCCTTGTCTGGCTATCTAGTGGTCCAACATCACTGAACCTGTAGTTAATAGGCTCCTGCTTGAGAATTTTAGGGGTATATGTACAAGAACTGCCGCTAACTAGGGTTAGTGGTAGTTAGCGACAGTAATCTTAAAGCGGCCCATCTCCGAAAACTATTGCCCCGTTAGCGATGTATTTACAATATGTCGCTACATGGTGGTAGTTTCAGGTAGCCGCAGTGAAAACTGCTGCTAACACTAGTGTGAAGGCAATACAAATTCTGACGTTAGCGGGTGAAAACTGCCGAAAGGCCAATTTGCAGGCCAAAAACTCTAATGACCCAGCGGTGAACATTGAACACCATCACTTCCAGTTCTACTTCCAGATCCGGACCAACTTTAACCCCAACCTCCGCGGCACCCTCGTCTACAGGCTGCCCGTGCCATGAACCCACATTCAACTATTCCATTGTAGACCTCATTGCACCCCAGGCTTTCCTCCCATCCACTGACTACTTCCTACTAGGAGACCTCAAATTCAACCTTGATAACCCCATTGACAAGAACACCACCCCCCTCCTGGGGAATCTTGCCAACATCGGACTCAAGCTGCTAGTCACTGCACCAACCCACATAGCCGGGCACACGCTCAAGCCCGTCTTCTCTGCCAGCGGGAACTTCAACTACAGCCACACCACCGAAATCTCCTGGACCAACCATCATTGTATACATCACGACTTCACCATGCCCACCTTACACCCCCGCAATTATTACCCCCCCCACTCGTCACATCTGGATCAAGGTCACTAAAGAACTTCTCGTCAACTCGCTCAGCACCACCGGTCCACCAACGATTACAGACGACAACACCTCAGCATGCAACATCCACCGATGGATCTCCAACTGCACCGACACCCTGGTACCCCTCAATTAAAGACGAGGCAAACAGCACTCCAAGAAGGGCAACTGGTTAACTCCCGCCCTCCACTAGTCCAGATGCACCTGCAGACGTCTTGAGAAGAGATGGAGAAACAACAATACACCTGAAACTCACACAACCTTCAAATTCACTATCAAAGCACACCACACAGAGGAAGAGGAAATCTCCTGGATTGATAGGTTTTGTGCAGGTAGGTGTCCGTTCCTGCACAACATCAATCAACTCTGCAACACCATAGCGCGAGGGGGCCTGCTTTGGCGCCTGGCAGCCATTGTGCGTCAATATAGGGGGAAAATACAGACAGTTTAAAGCCGCCGGTGCGTCATTGTCTTGACGTACTTGCAGCATTAATTTTGCACCACGTTGCGCCGTATTTACAAAGTGACGCATTCAGGCATATGCGTGACCTTGTGAAGCCCTGTGCCCATTATACCTGTGTCAGGCATGATGTATGCAGAGAGGGCGTACCCATGCAATCAAGCTTCATAGAAGTGGCACAGTGTAATCCATCAGATTTCACTGCAACACTTCTTTGACGCCACTACGTCAGAACCTGATGCCTGCCTCGCAGCTGGTGTAAGGATGACTCAGTGCCACAGGGATAGGCCCAATGATTTGCTAGAGTTGCGATATGCTTGTGACAACACTGCGGCAATGTGTGAGTTTAGCACTGACAGATACGTCAGTATTCCAGACGTATCTGTTATTAATTGCGATGTGGAGTGAAGTACAGTAAATACAGTGCATCCATGGTGTCGCAAGAAGAACACAGTGAAAAGTGTTGCAACGCTGTTTTGTCACAGCGCTGCAACACTTTTCATGGATGAGGCCCAGGAATGCGCTCTATCCTATTGATATTGCTCATTCCTGCCCTTTTTTTTGTCGCAAGGCAGCACAGCAACATTTCTTGCAGCGCTGTCCAGCACCTTCTCCTTCTGAAATGAGGCTCCAAGTGTTTGCACCAATTTTAAGACCAGCTATTTTCTGGTCTAACTGGAGTTAGAGGCAGTTTTTGGGGTTTTGCACCATACAAGGAATTCCTTGTAAATATCACAAAGTGGGGTTAGCAGCAGATTTTGCATGGGAACGCCTACTTTGCATCTCATTCTCGTTAACTCCCGCTAACAGAAGTGTCGATCTTAAAAATTCACGTTTACGCCAAATAATGTGCCGCTAACTGCAGTTAGCGGCAACTTGTAAGCAGGGCGATAAAAAAAAGCTGTCGTAACATCAAAAAATTGATGCTACGGTGACGTTAAGTCCTTGTACATATACCCTTTTGGAGTATATGCACAAGAACTGGCGCTAAGTAGGGTTAGCGGTAGTTAGCGGCAGTAATCTTAACACAGCCCAACACCGAAAACTATCGCCCTGTTAGTGATGTATATACAGTACGTCTCTACATAGATGTAGTTTCAGGTAGCCGCGATGAAGACTGTCGTTAACATTAGTGTGAAGGCAATACAAATTCTGATATTAGCAGGCGAAAACTGACAAAAGGCCAATTTGCGGGCAAAAAACTCACGTTAGTAAGCCTAACGTGATGTATTTTGCCTCTAGAGGCAAAAAAAGCCCATAAGTCCACCTCCAATGAAAATGGGAAATAAAACCAATAGTATGCAAAATGGGGCAGCCAGGGCCAAGTCCAGTACAGGTAAACAACCCCCCAACCCCCACAATAGCCAGGAAGACCATCCAGAGTCCCAGGGGAAGAGGAAAATCAGGGCTACATTTATGAAACGAAGCGCGTTGCTGGGCAAAACCAGTGATGCATCACTTTTTATTGCGCACTCTATGTAACACCATGGCATCCAAAACCTTGAAAGCGCAGGCAGTCCCCTGGGGCCCAGAGGCCTCGCTGGGTCTGGGACCCAGAGTGGAAGGCAGATGTGCTGTGGAGTTGCAGGGCCTTGGCGGTAGACATTGAGGGGTCGGCAATCATCCTTACCTGGTGGTGAAGTCAGGCAGGTCGCATGGAGACATGATACTGACCTGTATGAGAAGACCACCAGGCACCTCTTGGAGCTGTGAACGGTAGAGGCGCACCTGCACATCAACGTTGGGAGGTCTAGGTCGCATACCACGCGCCACCACTACTCTGCATCACAGGCCGGAGGATGTAGTGTTGCCCAGACGCTGTGGGAGGTGACATCCCTAAGCTGCATCAAACTTGTGTGACGGGAACGCTGCAACTTCACGCCTAAGGGGGGCCTGGTGCATCGCCTGAATCGGGAGCTTCCCCAGTGGACTTGGCGGGGACTGCTGTACCCAGGCTTGCGAAATCCCACCAGGCTTAGGCTCCTGCTGGCTGAGTCACGGATTTGGACAGAGTGCAGCGCATTGAGCCTTGGTGTCAATGTCCAAGGTGAGGAGAAGGTGGGATGCGTAGCGTAGGAGGCCCGGGGGTGAGTTGGGCCCGGGCCTATTGCCTGTGAGTGACACACACCGTGCTCTGAGCAAACCCTGCACTGTGGCTGACCTACATCACCGAGGGCATCGCACAACACTTGCAGGGGATTCCACTAACTTGCTCAAGTCACTGAGATCGGCCATTGGTGGCAGTGGGTGCCAGGGGCATGGGGGCCGGTTCTGCCCAAGGCCCTTGGGTATGCAGCTTGATCACCGTTAATCACTGGGGAACTGGGAACACTGAATCTGGTCACCACTGTCAGATCAGAGGAGGCAATCGGGTGGTGCTGCCTTTCTTTGACACCTGTTAGTTTGCTTTTGGGTCTACGTGGGACTAACCTTTAGTGGACTTGCTCTTACCACAGCACTGCGCTGTCTGGTTGCTGCTTCTGCTGTCCCCATCTGCTGCTACCGGTTCCTCTAACACGGATGTCAGGTGTTCGAGTCCCTCCTCCAGCCGCAGGATCGTGCCTGCTCCTCATCCCTGGTGGTCCAGTGGTAGAGCGTCACTGCTCTGCAGCTACACTGCCCTCCTGTGCATCTCTTCTGCTGTTCCTGTTCATCTTTCTGCTCTTCTCCGTTGCTTTCCTACATTCTTCTTTTTTTAATCTTTGCTTTGTTTGGCTTTGTCTTTCCTGTGCTTTTTTGCAGTTAATTTTTCCTAATCCTCTCGCTTGTTGTCACTGCGATTCCCCGCTTCCCCGCCCCCTCCAGTGTCCTTTCCCGCATTTCCCACCTCCCAGCTGTTTAGCCCCTCTGCAGCACTACTTAATGGCGGATGCTGTGCAGCCATGCACTGCGGCCATGCCACTGGTGAGCTGAAGGGAAGCCAAAGGCAAGCCAATCTGCATCTCTCCACCCCTCTGCTGAGCCCAGCACTAGGGACCCTGCCTCTCGGACACTCCACCGCTACAATGCCAGCACCCTCCTCTCCCTCAACCTGGATGCCACTCCGCCTGCCATCTAGCATCACCAAAGAATACCCCTGCACACTGTTTCTGCTGAAACTGTAAAGGCAGCTCCTGCCAACTCAGCCCACCAGCACCTCTTGCCGCACAGCTGACCAACAGCACACCCGACCAGCTCAACTGCATTCTCCTTAACGTGCGGTCCCTCCACAAATAGGCCACAGACACCTGGGACCTCCTCATTGTCACCTCTTCAGCCATCGCCTTCTTAATAGAAACCTTGAGCAACCTCTGCTCTGGACCAGACATCGTCATCCCTGAAGGCTACAAAGTCAGCCGCAAGGACCACCGCGACTGTCTAGGAGGAGGCATTGACATTGTCTACAAAAGCTCACCCCGACTGATCACGCACTCTAATGACTCAACGGTGACCATGGGACCCCTCAACTTCCAGATCTGGACCAACCCCAACGCCACCCTCCATGCACCCTCGTCTACAACTCCTGGGACATGAACCAATATTCAACAATGCCATTATAGACCTTATTGCACCCCACGCTTTCCCATCCACTGGCTAAATCCTACTAGGAGACCGCAAGTTTAACCTTGATAACTCCAGTGAGCAGAACACCACCCCCCTCCTGGGGAACCTCGCCAACATCGGACTCGAGCAGCTCATCACCACACCAACCCACATAGCCGAACACACGCTCGAGCACGTCTTCTCCGCCAGCAAGAACTTCAACTGCAGACACACCACCAAACTCTCCTGGACCGACCATCATTGTATACATCTCGCCTTCACCATGCCCACCAAACACCACCGCCATCATCGCACCCCACCCGTCACAGCTGGATCTAGGACACCAATAACTTCTTGTCAACTCCCCCAGGACCACCACTCCGCCAACACTTACAAACGGCTACACCGCAGCGTACAACATACACAGATGGATCACCGTCTGCATCAACCCACTGGTACCCCTCAAGCAAAGACTAGGCAAACAGCACTCCAAGAAGGCCAACTGGTTAACTCCTCACCTCCAGTAGTCCAGATGCACCTGCAGACGTCTCAAGAAGAAATGGACCCACAACAATACTCCTAAAACTCACACAACCTTCCAATCTACCGTCAACGCACAGCACACAGAAGAAGAAGAAATCCCCTGGATTGATAGGTTTTGTGGAGGTAGGTGTCCCTTCCTGCGCAACATCAATCAACTCCGCAACACAGTAGAGCAAGGGTGCTTGCATTGGAGCATGTCAGCCATTGTGCGCCAATGTGTGGGAAAAATACAAGGGGACGCATTCATGAGCCCCTTCCCGCAGTTTAAAGCTGCCTGTGCGTCATTTTTAGGTTTTGTGCAGGTAGGTGTCCGTTCCTGTACAACATCAATCAACTCTGCAACACCATAGCGCGAGGGGGGCTTGTTTTGGCGCCTGGCAGCCATTGTGCGTCAATATAGGGGGAAAATACAGACAGTTTAAAGCCGCCGGTACGTAATTTTCTTGACGTACTTGCAGCATTAATTTTGTACCACGTTGCGCCGTATTTACAAAGTGACGCATTCAGGCATATGCGTGACCTTGTGAAGCCCTGTGCCCATTATACCTGCGCCAGGCATGATGTATGCAAGGTGGGCGTACCCACGCAACCAAGCCTCATAGGATTGGCATAGTGTAATCCATCAGTTTTCACTGCGACATTTCTATGACGCCACTGCATCAGAACCTTATGCCTGCCTCACAGCTGACGTAAGAGCCACGCAATGCCACAGGGATAGGCTGGCCCCATGCATTGCTGGAGTTGCATCATGCTTGTGACACAACTGCAGCAAAGAGTGACTTTAGCGCTGACAGATACGTCAGGATTCCTAATGTATCGGTCATTAATTGCATTGTGGAGTGAAGTACACTGAATACAGCGCATCCATGGTGTCGCAAGAAGAGCGCAGTGAAAAGTGTTGCAACGCTGTTTTGTCGCTGCGCTGCAACACTTTTCATGGCCAAGGAATGCGCCCTATCTTATTGTTAGAGCACATTCCTGCCCTTTAGTTTTGTCGCAGGGCAGGGCAGCGCAGCAACATTCCTGGCGGTGCTGTCCAGCCCCAAAACCTTCTGAAAGGAGGACCCAAATGTTTGCACCAATTTTAAGACCAGCTATTTTCTGGTCTTAAAAAAGTTTTTGTACAGGAACACCCACTTTGAATATCATTTTCCTTAACTTCCTAACAGAAGTGGCGATCTTAAAAATTCACGTTTACACCAGAAGTGTGGCATGAACTGCAGTTAGCGGCAACTTGTAAATACGGCGATAAAAAAAAGTGGCCGTAACGTCAAAAGACTGACGCTACCGCAGTTAAGTCCTTATAAGTGGCGGCTCCTCGAGGCAGTGCTGCGGGCGGTGAGGCGGGGCAGAGGAGGGCCAGCGTGGGGGGTAGTAAACTCTGGCATATGGCCGAACGGAGTTAAGTAAATAAATAAAACAAATTACATTGCTCGCGCTGCATCTCTGATTGGCCTACCAGCGCACGCAATGTAATTAGTTGTATTTATGTATTTACTTAACTCCATTCGGCCGTATGCCGGAGTTTACAACACCCCCACCCTGCCCCTCCCCACCCCGCCCCACTGCCCCGCAGCCCTTCCTCAAGGAGCCGCCACTGATCCTTGTACATATGCCGCTTAGGGGCATATGTACAAGGATGTAGCTGAGAGGGAGGCATTAGCCGTCATGGCTTGCACCTCACTCCCCCACTTCAGAAAAGCGTGGCTGCACCATATTTACAAGAATATGGTGCAGCCTTGCATTTTCCCTATTCTGGTGCTACAATTAGCAGTGTAGCGCCAACGCAGGCACCCTTGCACTATAGTGCAAGGGTGTCTGCGTGAAGGGAAAGATTGTTTATGTATAGGAAAGGTGTCCCTTCCTGCACATAACCAATCCTGAAATGCCATTTTGTGAGTTCTATGTGTGCTGTTACAAAATGTAATTTTTTTTTTAGAATTGTTTATTTGCAGGAAGGGTCACCTTCCTACACATAAACAATCCAAGGTGTTTCGCTTTTTCTATGTGTGTTGTACAAGGCAGCACACATGGAAGTAAAAAAATGTAATTTATTTTTAAGGATTGTTTATTTGCAGGAAGGGTCACCTTCCTACACATAAACAATCCAAGGTGTTTCGCTTTTTCTATGTGTGTTGTACAAGGCAGCACACATGGAAGTAAAAAAATGTAATTTATTTTTAAGGATTGTTTATTTGCAGGAAGGGTCACCTTCCTGCACATAAACAATCCACAGCGTTTTGCTTTTTCTATGTGTTCTGCACAAGGCAGCACACATGGAAAAAGCAAAAACGATGCGAAATAAAGCATTTTTCCTTGCTTCACCAGCTTAAGGCCAGGTTTTACCTGGTCTTAATTTTGGCGCTGCCTCTTATTTATGCTGCCCTTGTAATTAGGAGGCAGTGTTGAAAACAATGGGTGTTGCTGTGAAACGCCCACTGCAACACCCACCGCCCACCCCTTTCACACTGAGCAGAGCATGAAAAGGGGCCTTATTAACAGGACAGCGTTAAGCCACATTAGGTGGCTTAACGCTGCCTTGTAAATAAGGCAAAGCTCCTATTGCCACAGAAACATCACAAGAAGTGAGGTTACCATGGCGATAGGGGCTTGTACATATGCCCCTTAGTGTGTGCCCTCACCCCATAGCGATTTAAGGACATTTTAGAATATTTGACAGCGCTTTACTGAAGATCAAAATAACATTTAAAAACGCCAAATGCCCACATTGAGCTAAAAAAAGAAATCACGTGTGAACACTTGTGTGTAATTCTTTAGTTAGTCACTCACTAAACCAGGAATCACTTCTAACCAGACAGCAGCTGTGAATGGCCTTCATGTTGAAAATGTATGTGTTACAAACGTATCTTGGTGCAAGCAGAGTGTTTTCTGTGTTTTTTCAGTTTATTTCCTCTTCTCACCTTACTATGCTGTATAACAGAACTGCCAGTCTTGCTGCTCCTTTTAAAAAAATATTGGTTTCTGTAAGAGAACCCTTCTCCCTCGTTTTCTTGTTGTCAGTCAGACATTGATGTTTTATTTGATAATTTACCTTGCCTGACGCCTATTTCTATGGACTTATTTCTTCATTTAAAGGTGGAAAAATCAAATTGAAGAAGCAGTGAAAGGTGCAATGAGGCCCTCCTGTGGCCGGGAGCAGGAACTGGTCCATTACACGCCTCCTCCTGTCAGGTGAAGTGAACAGTTGTATTCTGTGTATTCGCCAATGGCTTGGCAGAAATTCAGTGCAGTGTCGGGTATTGCCAGAATGTTGAAATGACTAACAAAATGTCTAACATAAGCACACTTATACCCATGAGTGTCAAAATGGTTATTTGAACTTTAGTTTCTACTATGCACGCATCTTGTAGTTGGTGTTTTAAGGAGACCTGATTCATTTTGGAGCAAAATAATAGTTTTGTTTTTTTTACAAAATAAGGGAATGCCAAGACTTTAAAAATGGGTAGTTTCGTAGACAGGAGAGCACAGAATAATGCTAAGTTATCTGGTTGAAATAAATTCTAGACTGAACAATGTTTTAAGGATCACGAGTTACGTGCACTGTCTCACATTGTTTAGGTACTTCAACCGGTGCCCTAGAAAAATCAGCAAAAATCTAATTGCGGAACTATGCTATTTTAGAGGTTTGGGGCCAGATGTACGACCATTCACTTTTGCGAGTCGCAAATTGCGTTGAATTGCGACTCACAAAAGTGAATGTACAACAGTGTCTCAGACACTGTTTGCGATTCCCAATGGGGTTGCAAATGGCATGCCTCGTTAATATTCATGAGGCAAGCGCAATTTGCGTCCCCATTGGGAATGGCTTACACTCCCAGGGATGGTGGCCTGTTGGGTCAGCAGACCACCATGTCTGGGACTGCTTTGCAAATAAATCAGTTTTTTCTCTTTTTTAAATGCAGCCCGTTTTCCATAAAGGAAAACGGGATGCATTTAAAAAAGAAAAATGAAACTTTTCAGTTTCGTTTTTTAAGGGCAGGCAGGGGTCCCTGGGACCACTGCCTGTTCTTAAAAAGTATTTTCTTACACACTCACAGAGTGGTTCACCTACAATGGTACATGGCAGTGAGTCTCAGTATTAGGAAGGGACGCACCTTCCTAATAGTGAGAGTCGTAAACGCTATTTTGCGAGTCAGTGACTCGCAAAATAGCGTTTGTACATGCCATGACCCTTTTTTGCAGTCTCAAGCGGGCCAATCTCCCGTTCACGAGCGCAAAAAAGGGTCGTACATCTGGCCCTTGGATGCTTCACTTACGCTGACTCAGTGCTTTCGGCCTACACTAATAAGTGGGGAAAAAAATATTCCTACATGATCATATTGCTGGTCTCTCTATCATTTAAGGCCTTATTACGAGTTTGGCGGTCCTCCTGAGGCACTGCTCGCAGGAGAACAGCCAAAGCTGTGGTGCGCCTGCCTGCTGGATTACAATTGTAATCAATGGCGGCCGGCGCTGCGGTGTTCTCCTGTCGGTGGGCTGTTATGATCATGGGAGAGCATAACATACAGCCCGCCACCTTGACAGCGCCTGCATGCTTGCCATACCATACAGGGACAGGGATGCAATTCTCGGGGGGACACAACATGCGCCCCCCTGCATGCCCCCCCAGAGGCAGCATGGGGACTCTGTTAGGGCCCCCTTTCCATGATAGGCTCATCGCCTTAAAAAGGGTGGTGAATAGGCAACTCAGAATATGCCGGTGGTGCTGCAGCATATTCCAGCTCCTGACCGCTACACGACAGCCGCGGGATCCTGAATTCCCAGGCGGATATATCGGTCCTGTGGCGCTACTACCTCCACACTCATAATACTGTGGGCGGGCCCGCAGTGTGGTGGTGGTCGGACCACCACCGTGAGTGCGGCTGTCCTATGGACCCCAGTACTCGTAATAAGGCCCTTGGTGTTATTTACATCAACGTACGCCTAGTCACCACTATAGTGATTGCGATTCGTAACATCATGGGAGTCTATTCTGTGTGTGTCCTGCTTTTGCTTTATTGCTAAAGCTTTCACCTGCCTGGGTGACACACTTTTGAAAGAGAGGAGCCCATAGGCTTTCTAAACCCATGCAACTGTCTTAGGCTTTAACTGAAATCATAGTTTATGAATGAGAGGTCACTGCTTCGTAATGGACAGAAGGCGAGAAGACAGTAGATTATCAGGTAACTTTGAAATTAGGGTTAATATCCTATCTATTCTCCTAGAACAGACTGTCGGTATATGGGAGATTTATGTATTACAAGATGAATGTATAAGGTGCGTTACATGCTGGCCTTGTGCATCTATTTTAGCCACAATATTTATTTATTTGGGAATTTTATAAAGCGTTGTATGTCTTCTGTCAGTTGCTTTAAAGTGTTGAAAGTCTTCTTGACACAATCCTCTTTTAGGGTAGTTTTTATCAGATAAGTGAGCTATAACCGTGTCCGATATTCTTTAGTTGTGACTTGTTTACTACAAAAGCAGGTAATGGTATAAAAGGTTTTCAGATGTTTTTGAAACAGCATGTGGTTTGATTCAGTTCTCAGATTTGAGTTTAGGGTATTCCAAATCTTAAGGACTTGAATCTGCCTCTCTGTTTGAGTAATTTGAGGTGATGAGGTGGGCATTGCTCCTTACCCACATTCATTTTGACACTCTAGATTCTGATGGATGATTCTAACTGCTTGCCTTTTGAATGCCCGCAGGTATCAGTCTGAATCTAGAAACGTTTTTAGCAATTGCTCCGATGCGGCGATAGGTGGCGCCATCAGACTTTGCCTGAGCTTTGTTGCTCCTGCACAATTGTTGGCAGGAAGCCATATATGTGAAGAAGTCTTGCTCATTAACATCGACTCCTTTATTTCCTCATTCTTTGAAGGTGATCCAGAACTTCACTAGTGAACTTCGTCAGTGTCTTACCTACTTTTAAAAACTAATTATTTTAAAGATGTTTTGCAAGGGATCTAGGGCTGCATGTTTCAATCAGTCCCGCGCCTACAGAAAGCAAATTGTCTGGCACAGACCCACATGACATCTGTTCTCAGTGTCTTGGATGTAGGCAAGATTCAAAGTTATTGAACAAATGCTCTCTTATGAGTCTGTAGGCCTTTAGAGAGCGTATGACAACATTGTATGGCACAGAGCCCAAAAAATTGTACTGCTTGTACTGCTATAAGTCGAGTTCTCCATCCTCTGGTAAGTCTAGTGCAAGGCTGTTAGAAATCTCATTGTAAACACAAGAACACAAGAAGTGCAGATAGTAGGCCTCCCCACATTCCTCATGGCAGACTTCAGCCCTGTTCCACAGATAGAGCCCATGCGCTCAGAAATTTTCTGACAATCCTAGTCTCCGCAGCAGGTGGAAGCCTTTTAGGAGGGAGATGCTGTGAGAAAGTGGCTCTGTATATTCTGTTCTCAAATAGGTACAGTGTGCACAGAGTCCACAATCCCCAGAGGTTTTGCAGAGGCTAAAGTTAGATATAACCTTACTCTCTAAAGTGGTAGCTTGGTCGAGCAGTAAGGCAGTATCAGAGGACAGTGTAAAGCATTTGTCGTACACTCCTAGTCAGCAAATGGTCTCACACACTCAAGAACTGAACTCTAGGTCAATGGTTTGTATTAAAAAAATTGTTGTTTTATGTTAGAACCAACAATAGGTATCACAATATACTTTCTCAGAATGAGATGCTTTAGTTAAATACTTTGGCTTTGCAATAGGCAATTGACTTGTGCAGGTAATAGTTACAGTTTGTTGCAATAGGCAACACAATTTTAAACACAATAATACATTGAGCTCAATGGGAATTTTAAGTTATATGCAAATGATTACTTTCAAGATGACTTTTCTAACTCCAGGACTGGATCCTAGATTCAGTCCTGGGACAGTTCTTGGAAACAAGTGAGTAAATTCGTTTTAGTTACTGCTGTGATTTTTAAGCAATATTTTGCTATTTTAAAAGTTGACACTTAAAAACTTTTTCTGATCAAATTACCAATGTTATCCTATGGAAGGAAATTCACTTAGCAGGTAAGTGGGGTTATGGTTACTTTTTCTAGGTCAGTGTTGGATCCTAGATCCAGCACTAGTGTACCACCTGTAAGCAGTTGAGAAACTGCGTTTAAGTTATACAGGCGATTTTTAAGGAATATTCATAAGTTTACAAAATCGACACTTAGAAGAAATTTCATAGAAAAACAGTCAATGGTTCCCTATGGAAGAAAATTCAAGTTACAGGTAAAGTATGTTCTCGTTAGTTTTGTAATCCAGTGCGGGGCTCCTAGGCTCAGTATTGGAACATCTATCTACAACAGGTAAGTAATTACGTTTTCACAGTTGGTACGATTTTTAAAGAATATTTGTAGTTTGCAAAAATCGACAAAAGAAATTTCACAGAAAAACAGTCAATGATTTCCTACGGGAGAAAATTAAGTTAGAGGTAAGTACGGTTGTGAGTACTTTTCAGGGTCAGTGCTGGGCACCAAGATCCAGCACTGGTATCTCTCCTAATAGAAGGTGAGTATTTCCGTTTTCGTTACTCGGTTGATTTTAGGTGAATATTTTAAAGTTTAGAAACTCCACACTTAGAAGAAATTTCAGAGAAAACCAGTCAATGTTACCCTATGGAAGAAAAGTGAGTTATCGGCCTTTGGGTAAGTACTCGACTGGCAGAGTTAAGGTTCTGGGCACAGACTCAGTGGTCTCCCAGGGTTAGGTAAGTACAGTTGTTACACCCTCAGAAGCACAGGGGCAGCCGGGTGCAGAGTGAGTTAGGCCCAATGTTATCCTATGGGAGGCAGGGGGGCCTTGGTTGGTGGCTGCTGACTAGCAGGCCACGTGGCTATGGGAGCTGGGCTCCTGGTCACTTGCTCAGGGCAAATGGGGAAGTAGGTAGGGGTAGAAGTTACACTGCCAGGGCCACTCGGACAGCTGGGTGCAGGGTGCTTTTGAGCCTTCTGGCGCTCAATGGATTTCAGTGGGAAAGCGCCAGGTTGAACAATGGCTGCAAGCTCGGGGAGGAAGACTCTTCAGGTGCCACCACCACTTCGAGAGGTAAGTCGGGTAGTTGGAGGATGGGTAGGTACCCAGGAGTTGGACACAGGGGGCCTCAGGGCACCGGGTGCAGGGGTGCCTTTTGATGTCGGGAAATAAATCTTGCCCTCTGTTGAGCGCGGTTGGGGGGGTATCTGGTTCTGAGGCTGCAGGCGTTGTCAGGAGCGTCCTTTGGCGCCAGATTCGGGCTCACAGTCGCCGGGGGGACGTCCTCAGGGTCTTTGTTCACTCCGGCACAGGCCAGGCTTGGTGGATGCAGAGTGTTCCGGGCTGATGCCAGGGGTTAGCAATTTGCTTTGAGCAGAGCCACTGCTCGTGGGAGTCCCAGTCTTGGTAGAGTCTCAAGGTGGTCAGGTCCTCCGGGGTTTTTGATGTTGCTGACCACTGAAGGCGCCGGAGTTCCACAGGAGCAGGTTCAAGGATCAACAGGACGGTGGTGCTGGGGCCAAGTCAGTTGATGTTGTCCTTTTGTTAGCAGCTGCGCGGCGCGTCTTCTGGTTTCTTGATCTTCTTGCTTGTTGTTTAATCGTGATCTGAGGAAGGAAGGTTCAGGGTGCCCCTAAATACTAAATTTAGGGGTGTTACAGGTAGGGAAAGGGCAGGGACCACTGGGTCCCTGCCCTGGGGTGGGTACACCCCCTATCCTGCCAATCTCCTGTGGGAGGGGGCAGTGGCATAGTCCTGATTGGGCAGGGCTCCCCATCTTCAAGATGGCAAGTGGATGTGCTTCACCTCGCCTCCCCCACCTGAGGGGTAGGGTTGGCAGAGGCTGGCACACCCCCTGTCCTTCCTTGGGGTTTCTGGCCAGTCTTCCCGCCAGAGAGGGGGTTGAGAACCGGTAGGGGCCAGTTGCTGGGTACAGCAAGTGGCCTGGAGAAGCTCACAAAGGCAGAATGCCTTTGAAGCTTCCCCTGCCCATCCTGGGGGAGGAGACTTTGCACCTCACCCAGGATGTGCATTGTTGCAGCCCCAGGAGAGCAGATGGCCCTCTACCCAGCGGTCCAGCAACCTGTCTGCTGTGTGGCAGCCTAGGCAGCCCCTCAGACAAGATGTGGATTGTAGGTTAGGTTCAGGGGGCATCTCTAAGATGCCCTCTGTCGTGCATCTTACAGTAAATCCCACACTGGCATCAGTGTGGGTTTACTGTGCTGAGAAGTTTGGAACCAAACTTCTCAGTCTTCAGTGTAGCCATCATGGTGCTGTGGAGCTCATATTGACGACCTCCCAGCACCATATACTATTAATGGCAGCACTGCACTTACAGTTCCCAGAAATGGACCTGGGTACTGTAGCGGCACAGGGCTCATGCACCTGTGCCCACACCTCTGGCATAGGGCACCCAGCTAGAGGGGTGACTGAGGTAGGCCAGGGCAGTGTGTGTTGTGGGCATGGCACAGAGGGATGTGTGCCATGTCGACTCTTTGTTTTCTTCTGCACCCAGACACTCAGCCTGCAAAGGCAGTGTGTGTGTGTGTCAGGGTACAGGGCCTCTAAGGGTGGCACAATAAGTGCTGCTGCCCTTAGGGGCCTTCTCTGGTCACAAGGCCCTGGGCACCTAGGGTACCAATTACCAGGGGCTGACAGGTGAGCAGAGATGCCAATTGGGTTTTGGCTGTTAGGCAGTTTTTAGGGAAGGAACACAGGCCCTGGGCACCTGATTTGCTGGAGCCCAGGGCACAACAAGGAAAAGTGCATCAGTTATCAGGCAACAAAGGGGGGGGGGGTTACTGCAACAGAAACCTACATTCTTACAGATGCTGCAGCCTCTCTGGAGAATTCAAGATTCTCCTGGAGTACTCTTTGGCCCCTGAATCTGCAGGGAAGCAAGTCAGACCTCTGCTTAAAGCCCCTGCTCCAGCACCAATTAACCCCATTAGACCTCTGTATGTGCCCTCACCAGCGCTGAACCACACCTTCACTTAATTGCTGGAGGCCAGCGCCTGCCCCCTCCCCGGCTCCAGCTTCATTGTCACAAATTCTATGTCCAACCATGACACTGACCTCTGGTATGCAACTGAACTCAGCTAGATCTCAGCCAATGTCTCTTTATGAGCTTACCAAGGCATTGGCAGTTAAGTTAGAAGACCGTCTTCGGAAGTGCATTCGTCTTGGCATCTGTATTTCTGAGATTTGAGACATTATTTAGCCAAATATAGATGGCATAGGGGACCCTCAGGATGTTCCACATGATGGAGATGATGAGGCAGACTGTTTGTTTCCTTCTAACTGTACTTATGATGGACTATACATAGATTTCCAAAATGCTTGTTGGCTCTTTTGCTGTGGTGGGAGGTATTATTGCAAGGAAGATTCACAACTTGGAGAAGTGAAATACTTTATTTTGTGAGCAGCCTGAAGTATAGATTGCAGCAGGCAAAATCACCAATGTTCCTTTCCACCATTACCCCATCGTTGTCTCTTCAGTGTTCTGTGCATAATCACAAAACCCTCACTACATTGCAGGTTCCACGCATTGATGACCTTACCAACAAGTCCACAACACATCCCCCTCTTTATTATAAAAAACAAAGACATATATAAAAAAACACATCAAAATTGATTAACTTCAAGTTGGAAACGAAAACACACACATCAAAGATAATAACACTACAACCTAAATAAAAATAGGAAAAACCAAAATAAATCACAAAATGCAATATATATATTACCATGTGCATAATCTTCTAAACATTTTGAAAGATTCCTAATTATTTAGTCAACATCATGTCCACCATCATGTGTATTCATGTTCTCATTACTAGTCCTAGAAGTGACTCCAGACTTCTCAGCACTCCCACCAGTAGCTTCTTCCAACACTACTTCCCTCTCTTCAGTCATCACACCCTCACTGCTCACCTCCAAAATATCCGAACCTGCAGGTACCTCGTGTTCCCTTTCATTGCCGATCATCTTTCCATCATCTCAAAATCCTCCAACAAGTCAGCATCAAAGTTATGTGACTCCACATGAACACTCTTCCATATCTCATTTGGGTCCACAGCCACTCGATTAAGATTCCATACTTTACCATTAGGCAACCACACTCAATTACACACTACTTCAAAAACGCCCTCCAGTTCATAAACCGACAATCCCCTTTAGGTACAAAACCTGGTTTCTTAATCAGAACCCAGTCACCCACTTTAACCTTCACCCATTTTTAACCTCTCAGTATCTTAATACAACTTACTTTTATCATGACTCTCTCTTATTTTTCCCCACACTCCTTCAACAGACCACTATTCCACACCTATATGAAATACCCATCCAGGTGTAAACTTGGTCCTAGGACTCCTACCTCTCATCATAAATTGAGATACTCAGGTCGATCGATTATTAGTAACTCTGCAAGCCCAAACCATTTTACCCAGGTGAGTAATCCCATCCTCATTACTTGCCATAGCTAACTGTATGATATCTTTGATCACACAGTTAAATCTGTCTACCATACCATTGCCACTGGAATTGTTTAGTGCAGTGGTCTTATGTTTCACACCAGTGCTTTCAAAATAAAGCTTAGTTTTATTGGAGACAATTTCATCCCATTGCCACTGAAAATGGTGGCAAAAATGCCTTCCGATGTAAAAATATGATCCAGGAATTCACAAACTGCATCCGTATCTGCCTTTTTTACCACCTTCACGGAAGGCCATCGGGAAAAGAAGTCAATTAAAACCAACACATACTTCTGAGGATTCTCAGAAGGGTCCTACAATGCCACTGATTCCCACAGATGCTCTGGAATCAAACATATACTCATAGGTGGTGTTAAAGTCTGTAAAGATGTAAGAGCCAAAACACAATTGGAGCACTCTCTTACATATCTTTCCACCACAAGATCCATACCTGGTCACCAAAACATCTTCTTCACAAAAGACTTGTTCTAGTAATTCCAGAATGCTCCTCATGCTCCAAACTGA
Organism: Triturus cristatus; assembly: GCF_964204655.1. Lineage (NCBI taxonomy): Eukaryota > Metazoa > Chordata > Amphibia > Caudata > Salamandridae > Triturus > Triturus cristatus. The sequence goes on along the minus strand of NC_140595.1, from coordinate 165,305,518 downwards.
TAACCAAGCTTGTAATGGAGTTTCATGTTCTCTCAAAATTGTCCCACTTTCAACAGTCAAGTCAGACCTTATCTCCCAGAATGGTTTCAGAGATTGATCTATACCATCTTTCCTTGGCCAACCATCACACAAGTAAGTCATATCTGCATGTAAAAAGTTATCCTTCTTATATTTCCCACTCCATTATTATCTGACAGCAGGCATGCCACTATCAGGCACTTTGAAAATTCTACTGTAAAACCCTTGGATTCCAGAATTTGTAATGCCTCCATCAACCTGTTATCTTATTCTTACCTGGTTGGACCAAAAACAGAAATATAATCTTAGAAAACCTTTACACCTTTTCCTTCCCAAAAAATGAAACATTAATCATTGAAAGACTGCAGCCGCTAATGCTTGGCAAAATGGCATTCGCTTAACTTGGAAACACCCATCAGGGGTAACAAAAGATGTACATTTCTGAAATCCTGAGCTAAAGAAATTTGGTGGCCCGCTGACAATAGGTCAATGGTGGAAAACCACTTGGCACCTCTGACACAAGTTACCATTTCATTAATTCTTGGCGGAATTGATCCACACTTATATTGTTGTTCAGATGGCATAACTCAACACACAACAAATTTTGACATTGCTTGGTCTAGCCACCACTAATGGGGTAACCCAATCAGAGGCTTCTATTGGTTCAATGACCCCAAAGAAACCAGCTTCTCCAGCTCTTCAGAGACTTCATCCCTAACCATGAAAGGATTGTTCCTTACCTTGTGGACCTTAGGTCTAGCATCATCCTTCAAAAAAATTCTACTCTCAAATCCTTTTAAATGCCCCAACCTTCCACTAAAAACCTTTGGAAATCATTTGAGCATATTATTGACCATGTGCACTCCTTTATCAATCACCAACACGTGCTCTTTGCTATTAGGATCAAGCACAATGTGAACATTTCCATGGTCAAACTAACCTAACACAGGCGGTCCTTTCATAGCAACATACAATTTGCCACGGTCCGCCTATTCTTGTGGTGGAAGTGGTGTAATTTGCAAGTTTGCAATTAAAAGTCTAAAATTGAGCATTCTCCCGATATGCGGTGAATCCTTTTGGATACTTTGGTGGTTGAATTATTACACGAGGGCCAGTCCAACCTCGACACCCACTGTCTAATAGAGCGCGCTTCCACAGACTAACTGATGTCATTTGAGATGTCATCTGTGATGTCATCAGCGATGTCACTGACCATGTCTTGAATGATGCAATATGTGACATCATCAGCAGTGCATTGCGGGCGCGCGAGTTATAGTTAGCAGAACTAACTATAACAGAGGAATTTCTATGGTTTTGTACAAGTGAAATGGCCAGCTAACTATAACACCCCTGAAACCTATGTTTTTTTTTCTGTGAATTTCTAAGGTTTTTTAAATGCTAATTTCTAACTATAACGTCTCTGAAACCTATGGTTTTTTTCAGTGAATTTCAAAGCTTTTTTAAATGCTGATTTCTAACTATAACGTCTCTGAATCCTGTGGTTTTTTTCAGTGAACTTCAAAGGTTTTATAAATGCTAATTTTTAATTGTGATAGTAGTTATAGCTATTTTTTGTACTGATTTTCTACCGTTTTTTAACTGTTTATTTATAAATATTTTATTCATTAAATAACATATATTTTTCTGAAAATTGCACAATTTTTTTTTTTAAATCAAACTGAAATATTGATTAATTTTTTTGTTTTCATTTTTTTATTTTGATGTATTTATATTATTTTCTTTGAAAAAAATGATTTTTCCCTTTTTTTTTAGAGTCGCACACTCAAAGCGTACACATCACGGTGGGTGCGCGGATTCTAGCCGCCATTTTAGAAAAGTCGTGAAGGATCCGCGTACGGTGTGCTACGGCTGCATGTTTTTCAGCTACATCATACGTGATGTGCGCGATTGGTATGCGACCAGTCTGTGACTCCTGCTCCCGCGCATTCGCGACACATGCGTATTACGGTACGAGATGCTTGCGTGGTGGCGGGTTCCGCGTGACGTCATATACGTGTTGGGGCGCGCTGGGGGCGCGACTCCCGCAAAAAAATGTTATGTTGCAAAATGATATGTATGTGTCTTTAATATACATATTAGGGCAAGAGATTATCTAAGATATTCATAAAAATAATATATTTGTACTTATAATAAACATATTATTTTTAAATATATTTTTGCGAAGTCGGGTGCATGCATCGTGAGAGCAGAGAACCAGATCAGCAGAGCTGCTGTAGAGCCAGAGAAACCAGGTCAGCAGAGCCATTGTAGAGCCAGAGAACCAGGTCAGCAGAGCTGCTCTAGAGCCTGAGAAGCAGGTCAGCAGAGCTGCTCTAGAACCAGAGACCCAGGTCAGCAGAGCTCCTCTAGAGCCAGAGACCCAGGTCAGCAGAGCTGCTCTAGAGGCCGAGAACCAGGTCAGCAGAGCTGCTGTAGAGCCAGAGAAACAAGGTCAGCAGAGCTGCTTTAGAGGGAGAGAACCAGGTCAGCAGAACTGCTTTAGAGCCAGAGAACCAGGTCAGCAGAGCTGCTCTACAGCCAGAGAACCAGGTCAGCAGAGCTGCTTTGAAGCCATAGAACCAGGTCAGCAGAGCTGCTCTAGAGGCAGAGAACCAGGTCAGCAGAACTGCTTTAGAGCCAGAGAACCAGGTCAGCAGAGCTCTTTAGAGGGAGAGAGCCAGGTCAGTACAGCTGCTTTAGAGCCAGAGAGCTAGGTCAGCAGAGCTGCTCTAGAGCAAGAGAACCAGGTCAGCAGAGCTGCTTTAGAGAGAGAGAATCAGGTCAGCAGAGCTGCTTTAGAGCCAGAGAACCAGGTCAGCAGAGCTGCTCTAGAGCCAAAGAAGCAGGTCAGCAGAGCTGTTCTAGAACCAGAGACCCAGGTCAGCAGAGCTGCTCTAGAGCCAAAGACCCAGGTCAGCAGAGCTGCTCTAGAGGCCGAGAACCAGGTCATCAGAGCTGCTGTAGAGCCAGAGAAACCAGGTCAGCAGAGCTGCTTTAGAGGGGGAGAACCAGGTTAGCAGAACTGCTTTAGAGCCAGAGAACCAGGTCAGCAGAGCTGCTCTAGAGCCAGAGAACCAGGTCAGCAGAGCTGCTTTAGAGCCATAGAACCAGGTCAGCAGAGCTGCTCTAGAGGCAGAGAACCAGGTCAGCAGAACTGCTTTAGAGCCAGAGAACCAGGTCAGCAGAGCTCTTTAGAGGGAGAGAACCAGGTCAGCAGATCTGCTTTAGAGCCAGAGAACCAGTTCAGCATAGCTGCTCTAGAGCCAGAGAACCAGGTCAGCAGAGCTGCTTTAGAGCCATAGAACCAGGTCAGCACAGCTGCTTTAGAGCCAGAGAACCAGGTCAGCAGAGCTGCTCCAGAGCCATAGTACCGGGTCAGCAGAGCTGCTTTAGAGCCAGAGAACCAGGTCAGCAGAGCTGTTGTAGAGCCCGAGAACCAGGTCAGCAGAGCTGCTCTAGAGCCTAAGAACTAGGTCAGCAGAGCTGCTCTAGAGCCAGAGAACCAGGTCAACAGAGATGCTGTAGAGCCAGAGAGACCAGGTCAGCAGAGCTGCTTTTGAGGGAGAGAACCACGTCAGTAGAGCTGCTTTAGAGCCAGAGAACCAGGCCAGCAGAGCTGCTTTAGAGCCAGAGAACCAGGCCAGCAGAGTTGCTTTAAAACCAGAGAACCAGGTCAGCAGAGCTGTTTTAGAGCCAGAGAACCAGGTCAGCAGAGCTGCTCTAGAGCCAGATAACCAGGTCAGCAGAGCTGCTTTAGAGCCAGAGAACCAGGTCAGCAGAGCTGCTCTAGAGCCAGAGAACCAGGTCAGCAGAGCTGCTGTAGAGCCAGAGAAACCTGGTCAGTAGAGCTGCTTTAGAGGGAGAGAACCAGGTCAGCAGAGCTGCTCTAGAGGGAGAGAACCAGGTCAGCAGAGCTGCTCTAGAGCCAGAGAACCATGTCAGCAGAACTGCTTTAGAGCCATAGAACCGGGTCAGCAGAGCTGCTTTAGAGCCAGAGAACCAGGTCAGCAGAGCTGTTGTAGAACCAGAGAACCAGATCAGCAGAGCTGCTCTGTAGCCTAAGAACTAGGTCGGCAGAGGTGCTCTAGAGCCAGAGAACCAGGTCAGCAGACCTGCTGTAGAGCCAGAGAAACCAGGTCTGCAGAGCTGCTTTAGAGGGAGAGAACCAGGTCAGCAGAGCTGATTTAGAGGGAGAGAACCAGCCCAGCAGAGCTGCTTTAGAGCCAGAGAACCAGGCCAGCAGAGCTGCTTTAGAGCCAGAGAACCAGGTCAGCAGAGCTGCTCTAGAGGCAGAGAACCAGGTCAGCAGAGCTACTTTAGTGCCAGAGAACCAGGTCAGCAGAGCTGTTGTAGAACCAGAGAACCAGATCAGCAGAGCCGCTCTGTAGCCTCAGAACTAGGTCAGCAGAAGTGCTCTAGAGCCAGAGAACCAGGTCAGCAGACCTGCTGTAGAGCCAGAGAAACCAGGTCAGCAGAGCTGCTTTAGAGGGAGATAACCAGGTCAGCAGAACTGCTCTAGAGGGAAGGAACCATGTCAGCAGTACTGCTTTAGAGCCATAGAACTAGGTCAGCAGAGCTGCTCTAGAGACAGAGAACCAGGTCAGCAGACCTACTGTAGAGCCAGAGAAACCAGGCCAGCAGAGCTGCTTTAGAGGGAGAGAACCAGGTCAGCAGACCTACTGTAGAGCCAGAGAAACCAGGTCAGCAGAGCTGCTCTAGAGCCGCCAGAGAACCAGGTCAGCAGACCTGCTGTAGAGCCAGAGAACCAGGTCAGCAGAGCTGCTCTAGCTGACACTGACTGACTGATACTGACTGACTGACATTGACTGATTGACACTGACTTACACTGATTGACTAATGCAAAAACAACAGTAGATGGACAGAATGCAGAACAATGGCATACATTCACCCCAGTACAGAGATCTGGGCCTAAATCCATCATTTTTTTGCTCACCATGCTGTTCCAGTTTGAACCCAGCCATATGCAAATCAGTCTTGTCCCTGTGCCTCATGGAAACAGTCCAGCCCGAACTGCCAAGCCAGGTCCTCCCTGGACTGGAAACAAGCATCCAAAGAGCCACCTAATTACAAACAGAATTCCTTTAACTTAAACAAGGGCGAGACCTATTGGATTTTCAATGCTTGTTTACTTTGGTTCCATCAAGAAGGCATTCAGATGTGTCACACATTTGCCATAAATTCTGAATGGTAGTACTCTAGTTGCTCATTAGATCACTGTAATAAAGCAACTGCTCACCAGGGAAGTCTGCTGCTGGTATTCAAAGTGCATGTTTCAGTCTGCATGTCAATGTCAAAATGTGCCCTATTTTTTCTTTCTGCAGCACTAATCATAATTTCTATGGCAAAATGAGCCCCCTCATGTTGTTCCTTTGCAAATTAAATGTTTTAAGTGTTACCACTTTATTCCAATCAAGATGGCTTAAGGTGTGCCATACTTTTGTCATAAGTAAGACTATTAGCGCTCTAGTTGTTCTTTAGAACACTCTGGGACATTCTGTCATTGGGCTATACTTGGGCTACATCTGGGTGATATTTGTGCTACATTTGGGCTCTTTTGTCTCTGGTGGCCATCTTGGGAGACTTATTTGTTATGAAGTTTCCTAATTTCCTCATTTACTACAGTCTCCTCAGTAGGAATACTTTCAATTTTTTACTTTGATTCCATCGAAAAGGCATTCAGATGTGTCACACATTTGCCATAAATTCTGAATGTTAGCACTCTAGTTGCTCATTAGATCACTGCAGTAAAGATACTGCCCACCAGGGAAGTCTGGTGCTGGCATTGAAAGTGTATGTTTCAGTCTGCATGTCAGAATGTTTTAATGAAATAGAAGAGGATTTGAGAAGTCACTCAAAATGTGCCCTAATTCTTCTTTCTGCAGCACTAATCATACTTTCTATGGCAAAATGACCCCCCTCATTTTGTTCCTTTTTAAATTAAATGTTTTAAGAGTTACCACTTTATTCCAATCTAGGTGGCTTCAGGTGTGCCATACGTTTGTCATAAGTAGGACTGTAAGCGCTCTACTTGTTCTTTAGAACACTCTGGGAAGCTGCAGTAGAACACAAAGGAATCAATTGACAGTCTCTGCCCTTGTTGGGTGTACGTTTTACTGAGAATGTCAGACTTCATTCTCACATGACTGAGAAAGATAATGTGAATTTACAGAGAATATGCTCTCAGTTTAGCTTATAGATCACCTTCCAAACCTCTGTGGGAAAAGCATGAGAAAATAGATTTCTCTCAAACATGATTGATGATATCCCAGCAGAAGGCTTTTTCACATGGTAAAATCACCTTAGAACACACAATTCCTAAAATGAGTATGGTATCATCAACAAATGATTTACAATGTAACTAAAGTCTTAAAACCTTCTATTAACTGCAATGGTTTTTAATGAGGTGCTATCATGTATATTGGTCCCAAGATGGCTGCCAACACTTCTTGGATGAAGCGCTGACAGCCAATCAGATCTCATGATGAGATGTGTGGTTAGGCTCAGCTCAGATATATATATGATTTTAATTTTTGATTATCTCAGGAACTACTGAACGGATTTACACCATTTAACTGAAAGGCACGACTCTGAACCAAGGGCTATCGTTTTGCCAAATTTGGTGTAATTCCGTTCAGCAGTTCGGGCTGTGGCTGCGATTAAAGGTTCCTATGGAAAATTGTATGGGGAAAACACGTTTTGGGACCCCTTTTTTCTCGGCCCCCTCTTTACGAATCACCCCGAGACTTTCAGGATAGGAGCGGACCAGAGCGCCCCACCAGTTTTTAAAATTTCGCGAAGATTCGTCAACCGGCGCCCAAGTTATTCCAAATAGAATGCTCCTGATTTCCTATGGATAATAGGTCCTAACTATAACTACCTACTGGCGACCACCAGTAGGTAATATATATCCATGAAACAAAAATTGCCCATGTGAAAACACCAACACACACAGAAGTTTACTCCTTTTATTGATGTGGACTGCAGTTAAAACGTGCTCACTCCTTCAGTAATTATAGCGCCAAACGCGTTTCGGGCAGCACTCTGCCCTTGATCACTGGCAATACATCAAAGTCCTGGCAGCCATAAAGGAACAAAGTTAAATACTGCTTAGACTCATCCCAGTGGGATACGTCCCTCAATGCCTCATGGTCAAAGTAGTTCCTTAAAAGTTCATCACAGTGGATGCTCAAGTGTTTGAATATTTACAATCTCTTACCCCAGTAGGTTACTTTGGGGGGAAAACATCAATTTTACTGGCAATAATCCATCCCACAACATTGGGCCTCCGTGCCCAAGCGGCTCCCGACTTCCAGGCACCGCTGGTACGCTTCCATGCCGCGGGGCGTTTTCGCGGTGAGGCGCACCACTTATAAATCCATCAAACAAAGATTGCCCATGTGAAAACGGCAACACACACAGAAGTTTACTCCTTTTATTGATGTGGGCTGCAGTTAAAACGTGCACACTCCTTCAGTAATTATAGCGCCAAACGCGTTTCGGGCAGCACTCTGCCCTTGATCACTGGCAATACATCAACGTCCTGGCAGTAATAAAGGAACAAAGTTAAATACTGCTTAGACCCGCCACAGTGGGCTACGTGCCTCAATGCCTCATGGTCAAAGTAGTTCCTTAAACAATATTTAGCTTTGTTCCTTTATGGCTGCCAGGACTTTGATGTATTGCCAGTGATAAAAGACAGAGTGCTGCCCGAAACACGTTTGGCACTATAATTACTGAAGGAGTGAGCACTTTTTAACTGTAGCCCACATCACGGATACAGACACGGCTATAGAGGCTATCCACACATTTTCTCTTTGGGGTTCCTTTTGGAGGCCCCAGTGTAGAGGGTGTTAAAAAGTCACATACCCAGAGGTGTCTACCTCCTACTACAGGTAACGGCACAACAGACCCCATAACAAAGTTTTTCCAGGGAAGGGGTTAAAACTCCTGGAGCAGAGGAAAGGGTGGTGTGGCTAATGGAGCTGCCGCTTTCAAGCAGTGACTCTCTCTTTCTTCCCCCATCACAATTATCCTGTCCGGGAAAGAGGGCAGGGGATTCTCTCATGGTGGGAAGCCTCTACTACCACATTTGCTTGGCTAAGAGGTGTATTCGCTGTACTCCCTAATTCCCAAAAATGACAAGACACTCAGGCCTGTACTCGACCTCAGTCTCCTCAACAAATAAATCCTGTTAGAGCACTTCCATATGGTCACACTCCAAGATGTCATCACTCTCCTACAAAAAGGCGACTTCATGAGGTCACTAGACCTGAAGGATTCCTACTTTCACATTCTAATCCTCCCTGTTCACCGCCCATTTGTGGTTTGTGGTTTTCAGTTCAAAGTATTGCCCTTTGGGGTACCCCGGCCCTACCATGGTTGTTACTCATCTTAGGAGGACCTTTGGACAATTGGCCGATCAAGAGCACAAAGAACAGTGTTTGGCACAAACCCAGACCATTATGGACATCTTGCATGCTTCCTGTGAGCAGTTCTCAACTCAGTCCCTGGTAAATAATACACTAGCCAAGTAGGGATCCAAGCTTTCCAGTCACCCCTTTTTCATCCATGTCACCAAATAATGGTTAGGACAAGCATGTGTCTCCTTGAAATGATGGCCTCCTGTATTGCCATAGGCCCCCATGTGAGACTACACATGGGCCCACTGCAAGAGTGCCGAGCTGCACAATGGTCACAAGCGGAGGGTCACAGTGAAGATCTGGTGTTGATTTGGGCCAGCACCCATCGCTCTCTGCTCTCTGCAGTGGTGGAACAGCAATAATCTGTTGAGGACCAGCCCTTTCTCGACCCAGGTCTGCAAGTGACCACAACAACGGACCCTTCCTTCACCAGGTGGAGGGCACATTTACTGGATTTGAGCATCCCAAGATGTGTAGACAACCCAACAACTGGGTTTCCACATCAACTACTTGGAGATTCTGCGCATCCAGTTACCTCTCAAAGCATTTTTCACCCACATTCAATTCAAGGTAGTAATAATCCGCACAAACAACATGACCGCCATGTGTTACCTCCAAAAACAGGGCAGCACACATTCACAACAGCTGCCAACATCAGCACAGGTCATTTGGCACTCCAACTCAGGGTCCATTTAGTGGCTGAAGTGGGCAATGACTTTGCAAACCTGCTCAGCAGGATGTGGCAACAAGTCCACGAGTGGGAACGCCACCGCAAGCCCTATTACTGTACTTCTGTGGTTGGGGATTCCCCATCGTAGACCTCTTTGCCACCACTGAAAACGTCAAATACCCAAACTCTACTTTCAGGTTCCCCACACCCACAGTCCATGGACAATGCACTCATGGATGAACTGGTCAGGAACATTTGCCTACGCTTTCCCGCTTCTCCCACTTCTCCCGTTCAGATTTTGGATGCTTCATCAGTCATCCCTCACTCTCTACCTAGTCCTCTAATGTTGGCCAGGCAACCCTGGCTCACCACCCTTCTAAACCTGTCTCAACCTAGTGCCCTACAAGAAGCTGCCCAAGCGGCTAGACATTCTCACTCAGAACCAGGGCACAGTCTAGCACCCAAATCCCACGCAGCTCACCCTTGCGATTTGGCTTCTGAAGTCCTAGAACTTGGCTACCTCAATCTGCTTCCTGATTGTATGACCATCTTAAAGGAAGTCTGCAGACCCAGAACAGTGGTCTTCTATGGTGCTGAATGGAAAATATGTATCCTCTACTGCCTCCCTAAACACATTCAAGCCAGCAGTACAAGATATAGTCTGCTGTCTGCTTCATCTGCAGATGTCAGGCTGTGCCTACACTTATCCATGACAGCCTACCTTCAAAATAGGGAACACACTTCACTTTTCAAGGTTCCAGTCATCAATGACTTCATCAATAGACTTAAATGAGTAATTCTACTCAGGGTACCCCCACCCCCTGTTTGGAACCTCAACATTGTTCTCACACAACTCTTGGGCCCTCCTTTTGAACCTCTTCATTTGTGCCCCCTGCAGTTCTTTATCTGAAGGTGTTTTTTTTAGTGGCCATAACCTCTCTCAGGTGTGTAAGTGAGCTTCAAGCTCTTACCCTCCTGGAACCTTTCTTTCAGGTGCACAATGATAGGGACAAATAGAAAATGTCTGCCTAAGGTGGTATCTTCTTTCCACCTTAACCAAACCATTGAACTCCTGGTCTTCTTCCCACACAAGACTCCACTACAGAAAGGGCCCTCCACACACTTCATGTCAAGAGGGTCTTAATGTATTTCATTGACAGGACAAAGCTCTTTCCCAAAACACAACAGCTCTTTGTCTCATTCACAAAACCAAACAAAGGCCATACCCTCTCCAAAGCTGGCATAACCAGGTAACTGGTCAAATGCATTCATACTTGTTATGATAAAGCCAAGAGGCATTTGCCTGGCCCACCCAGGCACCACTCTGCCTGCAAAGAAAGGGGCTTTTTGGCTTTCCTTGATAACATTCCCATAGCTGACGTATGTAAAGCAGCTACTTGGTCCACTCCACCATCCACACATATCGCTAAGCACTACTGTGTGAATGTCCTAGCTCACCAATAAGCTAACAGTGGCTAAGCTGTATTACATACTCAGTTCTAGTCCTCTGTAACATACCCAAGCTAGCCATTACTTATGGGAAAACTACTTTACTGTATATGCACAGCATGTGTGTCTACAGCTTCACATGCATCAAGCAGAAAACGTTATTTACCCTAAAAGTATCTGCTTATTGCATGTGGTGCTGTAGATTCACATGTGCCCACCCTTCCTCCCCAGAAACTTTAGATTGTTGCAGATGCCTTTCCTTCTTTCTCTTTGTATGGTCATCTTCTTTTGTTTATCGCTGGTCCATTCCATCCTCACCCGCCGCGTGGAAAAAAGCTGTCTAAGAATGGTCACTAATGCCCCTTGAGAATTCACAAAATGCCTTGCACTGGTAGCCGCCAAATATCAGAGGGAGCTCTTGGCCCATGCTCTCTTGGCAATACACAATTTGAAAGAACTAACAAGACATTTAGTAATATTGGTACACATGTACCCTACTGTTTTGAAATAAAAGTGGTAATATAATAAAAGAGAAGGTGGGTGCTACAAAATACGGAACAGTGCACGTGAATAGTAACAAAATTAATGGTGCACTTGTGATGTAAGTATATTTGTGAGATAAAACCAACAAAGAATATATAAGCAATGTTGACGGTTTCGTAAAAACATTTAGATAAAACAAAATACCATCAAATAAGCTATGTTTGTTCATTCTATAATTATTTGCAGTCAACAGGAGACATATTTTCTGCTTTTTGTGCTCTTCCTCAGCTCTGTACATGTTCCGAAGCTCCTGCAAACACCCCTCAATCTCATCCTGGTGGCTCCAACTTGGGCATGACAACCAGGGACGAACTGGCTGTAGCAGGCATCAGGTTTTTTTCCTGGTGGGAGGGGGCTAGTTTTGGAGCGGTGGTGGGTGTTTTTGTTACCAGGGGCCAGTTTTGCATTGGTTTCATTAAGCAGCAGCGCTTCACACTAGCACCCTCGCCATCCCCTGACCCAACCAGGGGCCGGTCCGATAGAGCTGCCGGGGCTGCTTTGTGTTCTCGGTCCGGCCCTGGTAAAAACCATGGTTCTTGTCCCTTCAGGAGATGTCTGTGGTTTCCCATGAGAAGCCCCCCAACAGGCCGGAACTTCTCACCCAGAGACAAGGCACAAACAGAAACCTCAACCCCAGGCAACTCAATCTAGTGATCTGGCTCCTGAGGGTCCTAACGTTTGGCTATTTTAATCTTCCTCAAGAGTGCATGTCTATCCTCCAAGAAGCTTGCAGACCCACCATGCAGGCCTGCTACACTGCGAAGTGGAAGAGATTTTTCTGCTACTGCATTCCCAAGCAAATTATCTGCTTAAACCTGCAGTTCTATATATTCTCTGCTACCTGCGTCATCTACAGCAATCAAGTCTCTCCTGTGCTTCCATACGCCTTCACTTAGATGTCATTGAAACTTATATGAAGAACAGGAAACACTTACCATTATTCAGAATCCCTGTCATCAAGGCTTTTATGGATGGACTCAAGCAAGTTACTCCACCCAGGTTACCCAAAGACTAGGTGTGGAACGTTAACATTGTCCTTACCAGAATCATGGGCTCTCCTGTTGAACCTCTACAATTGTGCCCATTACAATTCCTTTCCTGAAAAGTTGCTTTCGTTGTTGCTATCACGTTTAAGGCATGTTAACTAATTGCAGACCCTAGAAGAGCCTTTCTTTCTGGGTTAGAAAGATAGGATTGTCCTTAGAACCAAACTCAAATTCCTTTTGAAAGTGGTTTCCCCATTCGAACTCATTCAAACCATTGAGCTCCCATGCTTCTTCACACAGCCAGAATCTGTGGCAGAGAGGGCCCTTCACACCCTTGATGTCAAGTGTGCCCTCATGTATCACATTGATAGAACCAAGCCCTTTTACAAAACTCAACAACTTTATATTGCTTTCACCAAGCCACAAAAAGGTCAGGCTCTTTCAAAGGCGGGAATAGCTGAATGGGTTGTCAAATGTTTTCAAAACTGCTACATTAAGGATTGGAACAATTTCCCTGCTCTGCCCAGACGATATACTACTTGCAAAAAAAGGACCCACTATTGCTTTCCTTTGAAGCATTCCCGTAGCTGAGATATGTTAAGCAGCTGCATGATCCAACCCGCTCACATTCACTATGCCCTACTGTGAGGATGTTTTTGCATGCCAACCTGCAAGAGTTGGCCAAGCTGCCCTTAGAACTGTGTCTCAGTCCTCTGCAACATCCTCCCACTAGCCACCACTTAGAGGAGTTCGGCTTTACAGTCTATACAGAGCATGTGTATCTACAGCCACACATACTACTAACAGCTAAGAGAATACATATTGTTTAACTTGTAAGCATCAGTTCCTAGCATGAAGTGCTGTAGATTCACATGTGCCTCCCCACCTGCCCAGAAGCTCTTGGTTGCTGCAGATGTATATTTATTTTAACTCTTTGTATTCACCTTCTTGATTAGTCATTACTCTTTCCTGTCCTAACGCTCCATCTTTACGCTCACACGCTGTGAAGACCACAATCTAACTATGGAGCTGATGCCCTTGCACAATACCAACTAAAGGAGGCGTTACTGTACCTTGTGATTCAAAAGACGTCTTCAAAGAAAAACAAGTTGTAAACGTCCATGCTCAACACTAGATGGCAGGATTATGCAGAGCGTGGTAATCTACAGCACTACAGGGTACAAACAGATACTTATAAAAAAAGTAAGTAGCAAATTCCTTATTGCATGTTGATTGGATTCTTTATTGTTTAACTGTGGAAAAAAGGAACAAGTACAATTGAAATTTAGGGTAGCCTCTGTGCAACCTCTGCCACATTATGACCTTCTTGTCAAGTGATCACTTCTGTTTATTTGTGTTTGTGGCTTCAAGGCTTCAGTTTGCAACTTGTTCCAAACTATTTAATATATAAAATTTTACCTGAGCCTATTTTTGTTTGAAGAGTTCTCTAGGTAAGGAAAAGTGTTTGAATCTCATTAACTTTGATTATATTTCTCTCATTGTAGTGTGGTCCTGCAGGATTCTGTCGTGCCACCCAATATCTCTGCCGAAAACTGCACTGTATCAAGCAAGGAAGAAGTCCCTCTAGGTGAGTTCTGTTGCATAAAGAATCTTTAAAGCACATCAATTCTGAATGATACTTTTAACTGCAGATTCCTCACCATTAGACTATTCTCTAGGCACTAGACTGGATCTGAAAGTTTTCAAAGCAATGCTGTGGTGTGCTGTTAAATGGCGTTGTGCAGCTCTGTGTTGATCCTGTCCCGTGCAGTTAATGATGGAGTGGAGCCACATATAGATGCCACCCCTATGTGCAATGTCTGTTCTTTCTTTCAATGCCTTGGAATGTGGATCTACAGCTTCACTCTATTTTCTTTGGTTGACACATTCTTGCAAAACTCCTTTCATGTGTCTAAAGGAGTGGTGTCCCCACCGAGGACTAGAGGGTTCAAACTGTGCCATGACTGCCGGAACAGGTGTTGAAGATGGACCCGCAAAAGGTGCGCCTCTGGTCTTTGGGCTCAGGGTAAGACTCCAAAGTCATGCGAAGAATGTTATTTCATTCACCCGAAGGCAGTCCAAGACCGTGAAGTGAAAACTCTGTGTTGCCAAACACCAAAAATAAGTGACAGACTACTCATAAGTTCTGCTCCTGCTCCAAGTAGAGGGCACAAACTCATTCCTGCTGTAGAGGCCACTCCTGTGACAGATCCTGTTCGCAGGTGAGGTCATCAAGTAAATCCAAAACTAAATCTAAGAAGAAGCATAAGAAGTTAAAGTGATCCATAATCTGCACCATCTGTGCCCCTCGAACCCATCTAGGTTCTGCACTAACTAGTGCCGACTTCCATTCCAGCTGCAAAATCTTTGCTGGTTCCTTCTTCATTGACATTGGCCCACCATCACCAGTGCTGGTGGTCAAGCAACTGCTGATTCCAGTGTCCGACCTCGAGCTGAATCCACTTTGAACCGACCAAGGTCTCCCCTGACTTCACTCCATAGCACCTGGACTCAGTATGCTCTGATTCAGTCAAAACACTTCCTCTTCCACAAGGTCTCCTTCAGAGGCCTTTTCACATTTTTGACTCATATTCTGATCAACCTGATAATGACGATGGTGATGATGAAGATGATTTACCCCCATACAATGATGTTGAGGAGGGTGAATCATTGATCGTATTGATTAGATGTGCAGCTGAGGTCCTGGATCTAAAGCTGCCTTCAATTGAAGTCAAGACAAATGCACTTACTGAGGTTTTGCACCCTCTGTCAATCTCTTCTGAGACCTTACTTCCATTTAAATTTCCAAATCCCTGATTAATACCCTTATGGGTACATGGATGGGGCCTTACTCTTGCCCACCTGTGAATAGGCAGGTGGCCAGTCACCACAGACCAGAGAAAGACAACCCAGATGTTCTTATGCTGCACCCAACTCCGGAGAGTTTAATGGTTCAAGCTTCTACCAGCAAAGCTAACCCTAATGCATCCCCAGAACCTCTCCAGATAGGGAGCCTAAAAGGATAGAGAAGTTCTGTAATCAGATGTCCTTTTCCTCCAGCTTGCCGTTAAGTTCAGTCAATGCATTTTACCTATTAAGCCATTATACGCACACTCTTTTGGGATGGGGCCAGTGTGATCTTGCCGGCAGACCCGGCGGAATTTGGGGACTCTTTGGCTCAAACCTTTGAAGACGGCCAGGATGCACACAATATAACTTCAGGGCAGGCCTGGATACTACTGACTAATCGAGGAGTGCTGTAGGCACTATTGTGGGGCTTTACTGCCACACATGGATGTAATCCACTGCCTTTTCTGGAGACAAGCATGCATCTCTAATAGATATGCCTTTTTATTGGACCTATCTCTTTTGCAAAAAGGCTGATTCTTCCCTCCAATGCTTTCACGAAAGCATTACAATGTTGCACCCCATGTCTTTTAGCCCCTGCCCAACAGTTTCAGCAGTAGGCTGACCCTCCAAAGGCTAGTCCAGAGGGCTGCTGTATAGACACCGCAGCAGTCACCCCACATCTTTCATGGCCGGGATTAAACAAACAAAATGCAAGTCACCATTGTTCCCGTCAGGCCTCCACTCCTGTGGAATTAGCCTCCAAGCCAGTTTAGATTGCCTTAAGTGACACTCAGCCACAGTGTGAGAGGCAGACTCAGGCATTTTCTTCCTGGGTGGCGGCCGTTACATCCAATAGATTCTTCCTCCCGATTGTCCAGCAGGGCTTGGCCCGTCCATTCTTTCCTGACTTATCTCCTCTTCCTCCCAAATCAGAGCGGATTTCAAAAGGAGCACTTATTCTTCTTGCTCCAGGAGGTCCAGGCTCTACTGGCCAAAAGGGCCATAGAGAGGGTGCCGATCTTGGAATTAAGGAAGGGTTGCTACTCCTGCTATTTCCTCATGCTGAAAAAGGATGGAGGCCGTTATCCTATTTTGGATCTTTGCCCTCTGACTGCCTTCCTACGGAGGACAAAGTGAAAAAATGCCCTCACTGGCCCATGTTCTGTATGCCCTGGATCCAGGCAACTAGATGGTTACCTTGGTCCTGCAGGATGATTATTCTCATGTTCCTGTCCTGGAGTTCCACAAATGTTCCATAGATGTTACCTGCAGTTCAAGGTTTGCCAGGAGCATTTTCAATCTGCCGGGCTCCCTTGAGTCTTGCCAGCGGCCATCAAGTGTTCCTGAAAGGGATGGCAGTTGTTGCCTCTACTCTTTGAAGATTAGGGGTACCAGTTTTGTCCTATCATTGATGACTGGCTGTTGAAGGTGGGCTTGCCACAGTGACTTGTAGAGGAGCTTCAGACAACGGTGAACCTCCTGACATTGCTGGAGGTTTTGACCTACCCAAATGACTGTTGCTTTCTAGGTATCCTCCAAGGGACTTAAAAAAACTGGTTGCCTTGAGAATCCTGAGGACATGGCAATCAAGGATGTAGATTGTGCCTGGATATCATTTATGGGGAAAATAATTGGTGGTTTAAGCCCCAAAATCAAAAATGGAGGTGGTGGGTGGGGTGGGGTAGCTTCAGCACTTATGGTCTTCAATGTGAAACCACCTACCTACTGCAGTGCTATTTTTTGTTTTTTATTTTGTTTGCCCGGCAAGTAAAAGTCATGCCTACAAAAACAAAATCCTTCAGAGGTTCTTCATATATATGTAGTGCATTGGTTTTCAGACACAATAATAGATGAAGATAAAATCCAGATAGAGCTATTCGTCAAATATCAGACATGTTTCAGAACTCCATTCCAAAAGCCATGTAAATGAAGCCAGATCATCAGCACGTGTTGGGTTGGCATTCTCTTACCTGCTTTTTGAACATCTGCACTTCTTCTGGTTTACCCCAACTGCCTCTTATACCACTTTCGGCGCAGCAGCCACCAGTTGAGGCAGTCCAGTATCATGAACATAGCCACTGTTGTCAAATACCTTTAGTGCCAGTGGAAAGGCCTCTTTGAGAATAGTATTCATTATTATTTAGATGGTATCATCATTATGAGGTTATTTACTAAGCGGGGTGTGGCTAAGGCAGCCATCATGGCAGTTGCCCTCTGAACGAACTCAGCTATTCACCCCAATCATCCGGCATTCCTCCTGCCGGGAACCCACAATCCTCAAGCCAGGAACTGTCTACCCAGACCCAGACACTGCCATGTCCTCGGGGCCGTGCCTGTTGCTATGTGAGGTGGGGGCATAGGTCTGAGGCGACTGTACATGGAGGACCGAACTTGAGGCTGCAGCCCTCGAGGTGTCACCATCAACACAGCAGTCCTGGCACAGAAACGTCCGGGACTATGAAAAAAGGCAATCTGAGACCGGCTGTGAAAGCAGAGGCCGGAATGCGCCACATGAATCTTCTCTAATAGCGTGACCTGCCTGGCGGCCTCGAGAGACACAGGCGACGCAGGCAGTGTGGCTGAGAAGAAGTGGGCGGAGAAGACGTGGCGCATCATGGGGCAGATGCACCTTTGGCCAAACATCAAGTTGAGAGACCCATCGAGGTGTAATCTGCATGAGGGGATTTAGGTGCTGCCCCCTGAGCCGCGGCCCTGCCCGGGACCTAGGTGCATATCTGTCGGGTGGGTCGGGACCTTCCCTGCCACGAGTTACCATAGTAAATACGCCCTCTGGCTGACAGCACAGCGCATTTGGAGGCAGTTGAGTTTGTGTTGGTGCAGCTGAGGGGGCTGGTAGCCCCCATGTGCCTTGACGCTGCTGCGTAGATGCTGAGTGTGCCTTAAATGTCTCACTGTTGGTGTAAACTGGGCCTTGAACAACTGTGAGCCCTTGGCCCTATGGGATCACACACTAAGAATTGACCCACAACTGCCCATCAGCTGGCCTAGTGCCCTCCTTACATGTGCGCCTGCATATTACAAGTGGACCTGCTTGTGGCTGCCTGTCACTGAGGCAGTGCACTCACTGTTGAGTGCCTAGCATTGCCTCCTAGTGTTGCCTATGACTCTTAATCTACCAGCTATAACATCAGGGACTATCTCTCCATTATATGGACAGAGCTGCTCGTGCTGCCGTGTCTAGAGCATTTCGGGGCACAGGCAAGCCAGGCCTCCTCTATGGCACTGCCAAATAGCTGGCCACTAGGTTGTGTCCGCGGCACTCATCTGGAACCCCCTCAGAAGGGGTTGAACAGCCGTTTGACCTAATGCTCACCCCTGTATTACTTGACTGAATCCTGTACCTGCTTACCCATGCTGAGACACTAGGGTTTTGGGGCTGTTTGTGCTGCCATTCTCCTCCTCTCACTGAGATTAGAAAGCGGGTCCTGGATGATGCAGTGACATGGTTGCGACCTGCCAGATCACACAATAGTGCCATGGGCCCCACACGCACAATAACTCATGGCGCGACTTCTAAGTCGCCCACTGAGCCCAATCCACTGCTGGATAATACTGGCTTGCCCGAGGATGCCGCACCCCCGCTCTCTCTCACTGACAAACTGGACTCTGTACTTGCTGCTATTGAGAAGATCGGCACTGTGTTGGACTCCACCAGGACGTCACTGGAGAGTAAGGTGGATGAGGTGACAACAGACCTCATGCTGCTACACGCAGATCACCGCAAACTTTCTGAGAGGGTTCACACTGCTGAAGTCGAAGTGGTAGACCTTCACCCTTTTGGGTGAAGGTCTACCACTTCGACTTCAGCAGTGACATGGACTCCTCGACACGACAGCTTTCGGAACGTGTGGAGACGCTGGAGCAGCGAGCAGAGGAAGCTGAGGGCAATTCACGCCGCAACGATGTACAAGTGGTGCGTCTACCGGAGAGGACGGATAGATCAGATGCTGTTGGGTATGTGGAACAATGGCAGTGGCGGCTGCTGCTCCTGAACACTCTCTCACAGTACTTCACAGTGGAGGAAGCGCACAGTGTAAAGCACTTAGGCGTTCTCCTAGACCAGGCACTTACCATGAAAGAGCAGGTTGCAGCCACTACTGGTTCATATTTTCACTTGTTATGGAGAATTTCCCCTCTCCTTTTGCACTCAGAGAGGAAGACATTAGTCCAGGCACTGGTTATCAGTTGCTTGGCCAATGTGAAGTTTGTTTAACTTCAGGAAACTTTTAAAAACAGTGTTATTTCAGTCTTAATCAGCCTGTTACTTTGCACCAAGATTCCTCTCCCGGGTGATTTGTTATAAGTTATATTAACATTACATAACCATGTCCTGGAACATTGTCAGGCTTAAATCCCGGACCATTCCTGTTTTATATGCTAAATTTTTGAGATTGTGACACTATTTTGCGTGAAACATGTAAACTGCGGGAGATCACAGTGGACATTGCCAAAAGAATAATTTTTGCGGTTTACACTGTGGAGTCAACGTAGCTCCTTTTGTGCACTTAAATGTCAAATGCGTGAACTTGACATTCATTATGCTCTCCTCTTTCCAGCGGGTCTGAGGATTGCAACAGGGGGAACATTTTTTTTTTCCCCCCTGAAGATACATGGGACTGGCTGAGATGCACACCTCGGAGCGAGGAGACAAGACAGTAAGATGTCGCATTAACAGAAGACACTGAATACAGTGGTATTCTCGGGTAAAGGCTGTGCTGAACTTGGAGCAAGTTCTACAGGAATGACGGAAGGTTTTACAGAACGCGATGGAAATAGGCGAGCGTGGCAGGCACTTGGGGTCAGAAGACAACTCTGTCAAGCCATTCAGCGATTAGAGCTACCCGACCCTATGGCCCCCCGGGGCAGACTCCTCAGCCCTACCGCAGGTGACAACGCGGTCATCTGATGACATTATTTGATGCGTAACGTAATTATCTGCTATCACCTGACAATGTTTTCATGGTTATAATGCATGTTGTGGCCTGCCTGTCCCACAAGTTGTCTATAACACTTGTATTTGTTTTTCAGGGGTGTGGGTTGATATCTGAGGACTGTTACCTGACTGGGACCTGGGTGTTGGTTGCTGCAATTCTGTCTATTGCAGCCGACTGGTACTCCAGGTGTGGCCATGCATGGGATCCCAATCATCCATTTATGCTATGTTGGCTGTTTTTCCACTGGCTTCTTCGCTCTTCCGCATCAGTTCTCCAAATAATTAACTTTTGCTGAGTTTATTTCTTTACTCGTTTGGGCGGAAACATTTTGTGCCTCTGCTCTTTTAGTATTTTTGTTACAGCATTTGTTTGTACTGACCCGCAGCCCTTCTGACTCAACATTTCACTGCATATTGTCTCTCTGCTCAACACTTGCCACTGCACTCTCATTGCCCTGTATGCAGAGTCTGGAGAATGGATGACATACCATACCACCTCTGGCCCACTTTAATGTGCTCAAGTGGAAGGTGAGGGGCATGCATATGTCAGTCTAAGCCAACTTAAAACATCACTTGACACTTATAGCGCTGTTATAGGAAACCCATCTTATACGCACGGAGCGCGTCAGACTACAGTGACGCTGGTGTGGTCAAGTGTTTGCCACCATCTGTTCCAGCTATGCCCGAGGGGTGTTGTTATGATTTAGGCCTAGGATCCTGTTTGTTTCAGAAGATACTATACTGGACCCGGATAACAGATGTGTTCTTGTGAAGGGGCACCTGGACGATCCACCTATCCTTTTGGGATCTATTTATGCCTCAAGCATTGACCAGACATGCTTTTTTCAAGCGCTAGCCACCACACTCTCTCAATTGAGTACTGTGCCATGGCTCACTGGAGGGGACTTTAATAGTGTTGATACCAACATTGATCGCTCCTTCCCCCACTACCCCAAATGGCTGCGACCTCTAATGCGCTGATTCTAACTGATTGGCTCCAGCAATGGCAGTTGATTGACACATGGAGTTTTCAAAAAGCCAAATTCAAGGGCTTATTTTTTCTACTACGTTCCTTATAACCTACTGGTCTGAATTGACAGTTTGGTGGCCACGCAGACATTGCTCCACTATATTACACGCGTAGAATACTCATTCTTATCACAGTCCCCAAATATTACCATTGCACTGAGCAGTTGAAATACCTCCCCTTCCCAAAAGGCATTTTCAGCTCTCATTGTTAGAGGACCTCCGGTTTAGATCGTCCGAGGAAATAAAATCACTGAATATTTCATGACAATGCTGACACAGGCTCTACAAATTTAGTATAATGGGATGCCTTCAACGTAACATTGGAAGGGCACTGTCTGGGCATGCAGGGTAACATGAGACAAACTCGTACCAAGGGCATCCGTACACTGGAACATAAACTCTTAGATCTGGAAACTCAAGCTGCAAACAATCGCAGTGTTTTGGAACCACTAACGGGGTGCGCCATAAGCATGGTGCCATGTTGGTGAGGTTGGCCTGTCTCGATTATGTAGCAGGAATAACTTTGTTGCTGTCCAGATTGAACAGATCACCACTCTCCTCCATAAACGAATGACCAACGTCCTCATTTGTGTGCTGTACAGATTTGAAATCTTTTATGAGAGATTTTTGTACAATAGGTATTTGTTCATGGTGGCAATGGTTGTTTTTTTTGGCATTCACAAATGTTTGCTCAAATTCATTTACAACTCTGGAAATCTCTGGCCCAGATATTATCCATCTTCTGAGAGCTCCTGGATTTTCCGCCAGACCTACAGCGACTCCTTCTCCCTTGATGATGGCATTTTCCTGCTCATAATTTTGATCTTGAGCAATTGATGAGAATGTGCGGTTGCTTTTATTGACAACAAACTTTCCTTTATAAAACTCTGAGTGAATGCGTGGGTAGCATTCTGCTAATGTTGCCATGTTGTGAATTTGGACAGACTGCCATCGAGAATAATGACTATGATTTGTAGCAAACATCCATGGAACCATTTGATCAAGTACTTGTACATACAAATCAAAATTACACTCTCTAATTGAACAAACAAATTCAAGTGCAAGTATCTGCAGAGCCATAACAATTGCCCAACATTGTGTTGCTCATTCGATTTCTATGCAATCCAGTTAGAAAACTTCCATATTTCTTCATGAACCTGTCTAGATTCAAGACAACTTTGGTAAGCCTTCCTCTGTAATATGTACAGCGCAGAAACAGTAATTTGATGAGCATGACATGTATGGGTTAAGTGGGAAACCTTCAATATAGCAGCAGTTTTTTTCTATGTTAGTGATGTCAGTTTACACTAACATGCTGGTCCATCCACTGTTCAAATGCCAGTCTCAAAGTACTTTAAAGAAAGTATTTTCAATATGAAATTCCCCCATCATCACAACATATTTATGTTCACCATATAGATGTGGTACATCCCATTGATCTAGTTTTGCTAGAGCATAAGAGAGCTTGGTCCATTGAAATAATATGTGTTTGTCCTGGATTGAGATAATGGAGAGACTCTTTAATGGCATTCATGCACTGCAAGTCCATAGATTTAGAATGAGCACTTTCTGTGAACAGCGTCAACAATGCAATAGTTGACAGTGATCTATTGATAGGTGGTTGCAATGATTCATGATGTGCTGCCCAAGATATGCTTTCATCAGAAGAAATATTTCATCTCTCAACGTTGCGCAGCACTTTTTCAAGCCATTTATATTCATAGGTGTTAGCAGCATCAATTAGATCAACTAACACAGCTAGTAATGGAATGTGATAATGTGTATTGTCATTGAAGCTGGTTAGATATTTGTATAGAGTACTGGAATATTTGAAATCTGTTTTTACTTTGCCATATTTAAGGTAATCCCCACAATACCATGATCAATTCCTTCTAGTTCTCTTTCTGGGTGTTGTGTCAAAGTTATTGCAGTTCCGTGGAGCAAGTCTTTAGCTGTCATGGAACTTGGGTTGGGATATGTTACCCATATTTCCACTGGTGAGTACTTGTAACTTCAGTTTTGGTGGCCACACATCTTGTTCACTCTCATACAGTGCGCAAATGCTATATCCTAAGTCAGCAGATACTTGCAAAATCCTATAATAAGAAATACAAATACCTGGTTTATGTAACTTGTCTATATGTTCTCGATTTCTCATTTGACAGTGGATAGAATGATCTATGTTTATGGACAGATGGGTTCCTTTGTCGGTGTTATGTATATGAACGGAAGAAGAGTCTGTTCTTGAATTCTTTACACTGTTAAAC
Organism: Triturus cristatus; assembly: GCF_964204655.1. Classification (NCBI taxonomy): domain Eukaryota; kingdom Metazoa; phylum Chordata; class Amphibia; order Caudata; family Salamandridae; genus Triturus; species Triturus cristatus. The sequence continues at coordinate 165,282,311 of NC_140595.1, read as the reverse complement.
ATCAGTAATTTTGAAATAGACAACACTACATTGTTAGTGACTGATCCACATGAACACTGATCTCTTATGTCTGATCCATCAAGTAACATTTTAACAAGGACAAGAAGCCATTCCGTAACTGATTGGTTTCTACAATCACACCCAAACGTTTCATTTAAAGGTTTCAGATTTCTGTAACATGTCCTTTCTAATAACGTTTCCTGCATTAGCAATATTTACAGTATCAGAACCTGCTACAGGTAAATACTAATGCGGACCCTACGTCATCTTCGAAAGCTAACAGGACATCTCTTCCTTCATTGTATGTATGCCTTCAAACCTCTTGTATTTCTGAGCAGTCTCTCTTTCAGTCTTGTCAAGTTAACCTTACCTTCAGTAGAATCAAGCTGCTTTACTTTGCTTGTTTAAAGGTTTAGTTAGTCACAGAGTTTGAAAATTGCTTTAACATCTCCTTCTCGGGAATCTTTCAGATAAGATGCAAGCTCAGCTAGAGTTATTCCATTAACTGAGGTCTCACTGGGTGATTCTTTTTTAATTTTTCGTTCACTGTGTGCTCTGTTATATAGTCCAACTAAACATTCATGATTGGATTCAGTATCCTGTTCATGCATATCACCCATAGCCAATTTTGCAATAAGTGCTGTATCTTGAACTAACTGCGCACTCTGAAGAACACTATCATCCACTTCACCTGTTTTAGCTTTATGCATTATATATATATCTGATGCGCTGTAAAAGAAACTTGCTTTTCTTCCAGGAATTTTATTCAGGACTGGAATTTCCAAACATGCTTAAACTGAGCTACCATATAGATCTGCCTCACTATGTTTTCTTTCCTGAGCCCGATGCAGCTTTAGATTGTCGCACTTGTTAAAAGACAATGCATGTCATACTGCATTGGTAGTCCTTAACGTCTGCTAAAAACCAAAACCTTCATTAAGCAGTCCTAGTTCAATATTGATGGGCACGCATTCCAATTTTTACATTTCTTCAGGTTATAGTCTTAAACACTATATCCAGACCCATAAATGTTCAGATTTAGCATTTGCTGGGCTACTACTTTTTTCTGCAGTGCTTTTCTGACAAAAAACACAGATGAACCAATTTGTTGCAAGAACATCATTTTGCTGCCCAGCTTGACCACTGGTTGTGGGTGTTCCAATAGGGTATTGCTTCGGAATGGAACTAATTTTCAGGCACTAAAGAAGACACGCTGAAGATAAAAAGAAAAGAAAGGAACATATTAACACATTTGAATAAATGTTGATACATGTGAATATGTATGAATATATACATCTAATTTATAACAGATTTGAATTTTACCATTTCCGATGTGATTTTGGTGGCCATTTTGGTTTCAATGTATGACATCACAGTCTAGATCCAACATGGGCATGAACATGAAATGCACCGACATGAGGTTGAGGATAGACCAGGAGCATTTTCAGTTTGCTGTGTTTCTCTTTGGCCTCACCTGCGCCCCTCAGGTGTTCACAAAAGCAATGGTGGTGGTTGCTGCTCAGTTCCGGAGGTCAGGGTTACAAATTCTCCCCTACCTCAATGACTGGCTGATGAAGACTGTTGAAGGCAGGCTTGCCACAGTTAGATGTAGACCACCTTTAGACAACTGCGAACCGTCTGAAATTGTTGGCGATAACTATCCACAAGTCAAAGTCATACATAGCTCTTTCACAGAGCCTTCCATTCATTTGAGCTATTTGTGCAGTTTGAAGCATTCTCTTTGCTGCAATGAGACCAGGATATTTGAGCTAATATCTTGATGTTTCAGCCTCTATCCTGGGTCAAAGTTAAAGCAGCTCTGAGACTTCTTGGCTTCTTAGCCTACGTCATCTTTCTTGTCAGCTATGCAGGGTGACATACGGGCTCTGCAATGGTATCTGAAAAAACAGTGGGCCCTGCATCAACAAAAAATGACAGTTCTTGAAGGAGACTGCTCACGATCTGCAGTGGTAGATACTCAAATGCAATTGGTCCAGCAGCAGGTGCCTTTCCCTTCCCCGACTCAGAAGTCACTGGCACATCCCTGCCACGGCTGGGAAGGTCATCTAGTGGAGATGGGGATCAGAGGACTCTCGTCTCCTACAAAAGCCTGGCTCCACATCGATTTATTGGAGTTGAGGACCATTCACATAGCTCTCAATGCCTTCCTACCATACATCAAGTTGAGGCTGGTGCAGATTCTTACGGACAACATCACTACCATGTGGAATTGCAACAAGCATGGCGGAGTTGGGTCCTGGGTCTTGTGCCAGGATGCTTTGCACCTCTGGGGTTGTTTGGAGCACCGGACATTTCCCTAATTGTGAACACCTGGCAGGGTCCCTGACTGCCAGAGCAGACGGGCTGAGTAGATGGCACAAGTGGAGTCTTCATTTCAAGGAGGCAGAGAGCAACTGCAGACTGGGGGGAGAACACAAGCTAGATATTTTGGTCACCACCAAGAATGCAAATTGTTGAAAGTTTTGTAAATTACAGTTTCTCGGAGATCACTAGTTAGGAGATGCATTCTGGATGGAATGAAACACGAGAGAGACACCTACGCATTCTACCCCCTCCCTCTCCTGCCTTGAGTTCTATAAAGATCAAATACAACCGAACACAAGTAATCCTAGTGGCGCTGACTTGGGCCAGGAGAGTGTAATACCCAGAACATCTGGGCATGAGCACGTCTTCTGATCAGGATACCACTTTGTGAGGTTGTTCTTTCTCAGGACATGGCAGGATCATCTACACCTACATGCATGGAGATTGAAAGGCAGCAACTAACTGCATTTGATCTCTCACTTGAAGTGGTGGATGTCATCCTTTACACCAGGTGAACTTCCACAAAGTCCTTCTATGCCGGGCACTGGGATAACTTTGTGGCCCGGTGTGGGGCTTGTAAGACTGATATCTTACAAGAAAACATGTTGGATGTCCTTTTGTTTATTTTTATATTTGAACCAACAAAGACTTCGAGTTGGCGCAATTAAACATGTTGTGCCTTTCTACATTTACTGGGTCGACTGTCCTTGTTTAAATCACCTATTTTGCGGAGATTTATTCAAGGTTTGACACAAGTTCTTTCCAAAGTCGTTTGTGGTGCCTCAGTGGGACCTTAACATTGTCTTGAAATTTCTCAAGTGTAAGTTTTTCGGGTTAATATATAGTTGCTCACTGCGTCTCCTCACTCTGAAGACTGTCTTCCTCAATGTGATTACAACAGCTCATCATGTGAGTGAGATCCAGGGGATGCATTACAGAAGGCACCCCGGGGGCGCTATGGGCATTTGCGCCTGTTTTGCTTACCCCTGGTGCACTTTGGCATTACAGAAGAGGTCGCAGACGCTTGTGAGGCCCCTTATGTAAACCGATAGTTCTGGCGCACATAAAGTGCCAGCACTATCTTCAGGTTGCGTTCCCTCATTTTCATGGGAGTGTGCCCCATGCAAATGTTGGAATCTCTTTGCCACTGCACCCACGCTGTATTACAGGGGCGGACTCAGAGGCAAAGAAGCTCTCGGGAGGCGCACTGACAGTGCACCCCCTGAGAGCAGCCTTCTGGAGAGGGAAAGGGGTCCTATGGACTCCCCAGACCTCTCTTTGCAGGTGGGTTCAGTCACTGACTGCACCCTCCTGCAAAGGGATCTCTAATCCCCTTCAAATAGCAGGCGGGTGCCAGCTACACTGTAAAAACATGGAGCGGTTTTGAGGCAGCCACTTCATTTTTCACAAAAATGCACTGCCCTAGGGGCAGTGTGAGTTTGCGGCTTTTTTGGGGGCAGCACATTCCATGTAATAAGGACCTCTTTCCCTGTTTGCGCCTGGCGCATCTTAAAACAGGTGCACCGGGCCCAAACAGGGAAAGTGCGCCCTTTACATAATAGGGTCCCAGGTGCTTTCAGTGCAACTGCCATACAGCACATATTTTCTAAAGAAGTTGATGCTGTGTACCCGGGCAGCATACTTGCCAACAATGGTCACTTCCTCTCACATTAGGCAGTCTATCACTTTGCCAGCACTCTTTGCTCCTCCTCACCCTGTCCAAAAAGGAGGAGAGGTTGCATCAACTGGACTGGAAGGGCACCTTAAGATTTTACATTGATTGTACCGAAGAACACCATATGAACGATCAGCTTTTTGTGTGGAAGAGGACCCTGTTGATGTGGATAGTCCGCTACATCATGATCTGCTATGTACGGGATAAGAAGCAACCCCTAGAAGTTCTGACAGTGCATTCTACCAGAACTAAGGCTGCTACCACTGCATTAGCTCATAGAGTACCTGTCCTTGACATCTACCAGGCCACGTCATGGGCATCATTGCCTACCTTCACACAGCATTACTGCCTTGACAGCCAGGTCTGGTGGGAACGCATTTTGCCTGCCTTGCTTTCCAAGATGTTTGGTCTGAGTCCACTCCACAGACCCTCCGCCTGAGGAGGTACTGCTTTGCTATCTATTCTAATATAAGGAATTTTGTGATTAGAAGTATCCATCAGAAGAACAAGAAACTTTCCTTTGATAACGCTCTTTCTAGCGGAGACTTTAAATAACTGCAGGTTCCTCAATGCTCTCCCACCAGTGTTGTTCTGTGGAGTGGCTTAATTTTAAAATTTGAAAAGGTACCAAGTTAGAATTCAGAACACTTGTACCAACAGTTGTTGATGCTCAACATCTAAGGACATGGAAAATAAACAACAACAAACTGATATCAGCACAAAGGGGTGGTGCTTAGGTGCGGCTCCACTCTATCACTTCCGGGGTGGTATGGCGACTTCAATGAACCACATGGCCAATTTTCTGCACGTGTGTATTATTTTGCTGCTTTTCTGTTGCCAGACCAGACCTGAAAAGTTGAAGTTTCCAGCATTTTGATACATTATTTTCAATAATTATGATTTGAGGTTTGATCATTCTACAGTTCGATCCTTAATTTTTAAATATGCGAAAATCAAAAACTTTAAGTGGAAAGTTGTTCGTTTTATTTCTAAAAGACAAAGCAATATGCGAATCTCCAACTTAACACTTCTTTTTGCTCCTAATGCATGCTCTCTTTTTGTGCTTCAGTTGAGCCACCAATCATCCAAAATAGATACAGTTTGTTGCAGTTGCACTGCTCCCACAATTCAATCTATGGATTCCAACTTAACCATCAATTTTAAATACTGTGACATTCACAGAACATTTTAACTTTTTAGGTTTTACATTTCCATTTTTATGTATATAGATGTTATCAATATGCTAATATTATTTACTTTTCTAAACACTCAGTGACCCCCTGGGTAGGCTTGGCGGGCTCCAGGTTAATATCTGCAGCCATTTTGTACTCTGTACTCTTTCTGCCCCTTTCAGGAGCTGCTAAAGCTTATACACCTGTCAAAAATTAAACTCACAGTACGTGCTAAGAAATAAAAATGCTTCATTTGGAAAAAGTGGTATGAATTAAATGCATAATGAAAAAGGCAGCGATCTTCATAGTAGAAGGAAAATCATACAAGTGCATCTCAACACAAAAATCATTTTCTGGTTGCTTATCTGATAATATTCAACTAAAATAGTTTTTTTGATTGGTCATCAGACAGCCTTTTAGGAAATAGTAGTCTTTCAGTTAAAGTAAGCAGTTCTTACAGCATCATAACGTAGCTGCTTAGTTGTAAACTAAATAAGGTTCTTATCATTACTGCAGTTTGTCTTGATGGCAATTTCTCAGGTTATTGCCAGTTTGCAACCTTAGAGATCAGTCAAGCTATAAGAACATGTTTTGTTTGAAAGTTATTTTTCCAAGAAAGGACTCTACAGAAATATTGCTGCATCTGTCGAATTGTAAAACATGTTTTCTAACAATTTTGCTGTTCACATGTCTATATAATTACAATTCTGAAGACCTGCTGAGAAGAGTAAAACATCCAGTTCTAATAAAAGAGCCGGATATAGGGTGCAACGAAGACAAAGTGTCTCCTCTGACGCCAACTCACCCGACTGCGTCATTGGAAGGACAGGAAACAGAGAAGTATCTTGTAAAGCTCCCTCAGTGCGATGCATTGAGTTCTGCCCAGGCCCCTGAAATCTCAGGAGGGTTAGCAGTCTCTGCACATGAGGATGGTGAGTCCAGATCAATTGCATGTTGTTAGCTGCTCTTTGTCCATGATTGTGCAGTTCTGATAGAGACTTCTAACCGCAGATTCCTTACCTTTTAAATACTCCAGAGGCATTAGACTGGACCTGGAAAATCTTTTGCAGTACACGTGCGCTGGCAGGTGGCACGGGGGGCTCCGTGTCAATGAAGTTATGGATATGTGAATGGTCCTATATTTAGGCACTACTCAAGTGCGCTGACATCAGTTCCCTTTTTTCCCCGCTAAATGGAGGATATCTGGAGCTACCTCTCATCTCATTAAGACACTTCCTCAAAGATTTTTTCTTAAATACCAGTGAGGTAGCATATACATTACCTGCCAAATCTACAGTCTTTAAATCCGGTGGGGAATGTTCTAAACAAGTGTCTGTGACTTACCCATATGTGGTTTGCCTGTGGTGCCTGGGCCTTACCACAATTCCAAGACCTGTAGTGACTGTGCCTTGAAGCTTTTCATGGCAAAGCACCACAAGACCATGTGCTGGGATCAATTGAGGTCACAGGTAGGGCCTGCTCCCGCTCCCAAGCTCACTCCTGTGACAGGTCATCTTCATGATTGAGATCCTTGGGCAAAACAAAGAAGCACAAGAAATCCAAGGATGAATTGGTCTACCCTAGCCACACTTAATTTCCAGAAATAGCATGAGGGCATCATTGTGCATCCGGGTCGCTGCCCCGAAGTCACTCTATTTCAGAGTACATTCTGATCCTTGCTCTTAGTAACTAGAATTCCTAGGGACATTGGCAATGCTGCAGCAAAATAAGGACTTTGCAAAGCCATGGTGCGTTTTTTTGGCACATGAATGGCTAACTGTGATTCACCTGTGGGCCCTAAGGAGAAGGGAGGCCCCTCAACCAGGTTTCCATGGACGTATCATCCCTCTGTGTCAGCTGGACCCTCTGTATCTGTTCAGGGCTCTGGGCTGCCTTTAGTACCAGTTCCCTCCACAACACCACAGCCTACGTCAGAACACAACCCCAGACTACGACGGCCAACCGATAGTTCTGACTGACCGGAGACGGCACTGTCATATCTCGGTTGAGGCCTCAACCTCTTTACCTCTCTTCGTATTCCAACACAGTTCCCTTTCCTGTTGGAAGCCCTCATGTCCTTCATGAGTCATTTGGCATTGACTCAGATAATTGGGGCTATGATGCTGGGGGTGAGATTACCCTGCTTTACCCAGAGTAAACCTGGTATGGGGATCACCCAGATAGCAGTGGTCTGGATACGTCCCTAGGAACTGGACTAGTTTCACCCCCTCCCAGGGCCTGCCCAGAAAGACAGTGCCTCCTTTGCTATTGTTATGCGAAGCTCAGCGGAAGGTTCTTGATCTTCAACTTCACTCTCAGGAAGTTAAAGGCCAATGTTTTGAGGAAGGTGCTGCTATCTGCACAGTCACGTTCTGAGCCCATTGAATGATGCTATCACTGATACACTACTACGTACCTGGGCCAAACTCTGCTCAGGTCCACCGGTGCATCTCCAGATTGCCAGACACCATCGCCCAGTTCCAGGTGATCCAGCTTTTCTCACCCAGTACCTTACTCCTGAGAGCACTCAGGTGCAGTCTTCAGCAAGTAGATTTCACTCAAACTCATTATCCACTACTCCCCATGACAGGGAATTGGAAAGGAGACCTATGGTAAGTATTTTTTCCTCTAAAAGTTTGGCCCTTCGCTCAGTGAAAGCCTGCATGTTAGGCTGCTGCTCTCACGCTCTCTGGCATTCCACGGCCCATATGATGTCCATGGACCTGCAAAAAGCCTGGGACTTTGGTTCACAGAAAATGCAAAATGGTTGTGGTGCTGCCATGTGCACCATCCGCTGTGAATTGGATACCACTGATTCCCTTGGTAGGGCTATTAGAACCGGTGTGGCCAATTGTAAGCAAGCCTGGATGCAGTTAACTGGCTTTTCAGGGGACATTCAGGCCAGCCTTATGGACATGCCAGTTTACAGCTTCTGACTTATACAGAAAAAGCAGACTGGGCCCTGGAGCGGTTCAAAGATAGCAGGACCACAGCTTGGCTGATGCTGAACCGCCTGTCGCTCTTGCAGCAGTAAGTGTAGGGTCTTTTGGCCAAAGGAGCCATAAAAAGGTTACTGGTGACAGAAGTTGGTTGTGGTTGTTATTTCCACTACATCCTTCATGGTCTTTCTCTGCTTCGACAACTGGTTCTTGAAGGGGGTTTGTCCCAGTTAGACATCAACCTCCTCCAGACTATGTCGAATCTCCTGAAAACTTAGGTGTGCCCAAATCACACCTTAGTCCTTCGATGAAGCTCTCCTTCATCGGAGCCATTGTGAGCAAGGTGGACTTTAGTGCCTAGCCTCGGAGAGGAGAGTCCAGGACATTTGGGCTATGATCCCAATGTTTAACCTCTGTCCTGTATCACAGCGAGGATGACTCTGAGCCTGGTGAGACTAATAACCTCTTTCATCTTGCTGGTTAATCACACCAAATGGGTTATGAGGGATCTGAAGTACCTGTAGGCTCAGAACCAGGGGGACCTACTAAGCAGATAGACCCAATACATGACATACTGCCCAAAGTTCTGTTGATGTGCTGTCCCTTTCCAAAGTCAAGGCCTTGCTTTGCGCACTGATAAAAGGGACCTATTGGCTCTTTTAACCTTCTTACATGTGCTGGACCTGCCATCATTATTTAAATATCTAATTGTAATGCATTTCCCTGAATAGTCACACCATATGTTCAACCCTTTTGTGTTTTTTGTGCACAATGAGATTTATGTCTGTTTCTCACATTCCTCATATGAGTTCCTTTTGAGCTCTAACATAGTTGTCCTCTTATGCTTCATATCATCAAGACAGCCCTTCATGTCGCTATATCATCAAGGCTACAGTTCCACGAGTTGCAGGCTCTTTCTGCTAACCTACCCAGAAACACATTCTATGCAGATAAGCTGGTTCTCTGGACTTGAGCCTCCTTCCTTCCGAAGGTTGTTGACTCCCTTACATGTTGCTAAGAATATTACTCTTCTGACTTTCTTTGATTCACCTCACCCCTCTAAGAAGGAGGAGAACCATCACTGGTTAGATCCAAAAATGGTACTATGCTTCTACGGTGATCACACCAAAGAACTAAGCTAGGATGAACAGCAATTTATCGGGTTCACTGGAGCAAAGAAAGGGAAGTCTGTGCAGAAACGAACCATCTGATGCTAGATCGTACTCAGCATTTAAATATGCTATAAACTGGGCAATAAAGGCTCTTGAGGGCTTGCAATGCTCTATACTTGTGTCAAGGCTTCTGCCACTGTGTTGGCACGTACGGTGCCAGTACTCAACATTTGTCAGGTTGCTACTTGGGAGTCACAGAATATGTTCACAAGACATATTGCCTATTCCATCAGGTCTACTGGTAAGGGCATGGAAAATAAGAAAGTGATAGTAGCACAAAGGGGGTGGTGTTTAGGTGGGGCTCCACTCTATCACTTCCAGGGTTGTATGGAGCCAACAATAAACCACATTGACAAATTTCTGCAAGTGTGAGTGAGGTTTTGGATTCATTCTTTTGCTGCCTTTCTGTTGCCAGGCCAGAACTGAAAAGTGGAAGTTTCCAGCGTTTTGATCCATTCTATTTAATAATTATTGTTTGAGGTTTGATCATTTAACAGTTTGATCCTTCAGTTGGAAATATGTGAAAATTAAAAGTTTTATTTGAAGTGGAAAGTTTTTAGTTTTATTTCTAAAAGACGAAGTAATATGGTGATCTCCAACTTAACACCTTTCTTTGCTGCTAATACATGCTCTCTTTTTGTCAGTGCATACCAGTGTTTCAGCTGAGCCACCAATCGTCCATAGTAGATACAGTTTGCTGCAGTTGCACTGCTCCCACAATTCAATCCATGGATTCCAACTTAATTTGCTAACCATCAATTTTAAATACCTTGATATTTACAGAACATTTTAAGATGTTCAGTTTTACATTTTTCTTTTTTATGTAAATAGATGTTATCAATATGTTAATATTATTTAATATTCTAAAAACTCAGTGACCCCCTGGGTAGGCTTGGTGGGGTTCAGGATAATAACTGATGCCATTTTGTACTCTGTATTCTTTCTGCCCCTTTCAGAGCCGCTAAAGCCTATACACCGGACAGAAAATCTTGCAAAGCTCCCTCAGTGCGATGCCCAGGCTCCTGAAAACATAGGAGGGTTAGCAGACTCTGCACTTGGTGACGGTGAGTCAAGATCAATCGCATGTGATTAGCAGCTCTTTCTTTATGAATGCAATTTGCTGATAGAGACTTCTAACCACAGATTCCTCACCTTTTGAATACTCCCCAGGCATTAGACTGGATCCGGAAAATCTTTTGCAGTACACGTGCGCTGGCAGGTGGCGCTGGCTGGGGGCTCCGTGTTAATGCTGTTTTGGATCTGATGTGTGTGGTCCTATATTTAAGCACTACTCAAGTGAGCTGATATCAGTTCCTTTTTTTCCCCGCTAACTGACAGAGATCCAGAGCAACCGCTTGTCTCATTGAGACACTTCCTCAAAGATTTTATCTTAAAAACCAGTGTGGTAGCGTATACGTTACCTGCCAAATCTACATGCTTTAAACCCTGTGGGGAATGTTCCAAAAAAGAGTCTGTGACTGACTCATATGTGGTTTCCCTGTGGTGCCTGGGGTCTTACCACAATTCCAAGACCTGCAGTGACTGTGCCTTGATGCATTCCAAGAACATTCAAGACTAAGAAGTGAAATTGTGGGCCCAAAGGAGCCGAGGGGCCTCCCAACCAGGTTTCCGCAGATGAATCATCCCACTGTGTCCCTTAGGCCCTCTTTATCCGCTCAGGGCTCTGGACCGCCTTTACTACCAGTTCCCTCCACGACACCACAGCCTACGCCAGAACACAACCCCAGACTATGGCCTCCAACCCATAGTGCTGACTGACCCAGAGATGGCACTGTCCCTACCTCGACCGAGGCCTCAACCTCTTTACCTCTCTTCTTATTCTAACAGAGTGCCTCTACCTGCTGGAAGGCCTCATGTCTTTCATGAGTCATTTGGCATTGAATCTGATAATTGGGGCTATGATGCTGGGGAGGAGATTACCCTGCTTTACCCAGAGTATAACTGGTATGATGATCTTCCAGATGGCAGTGGTCTTGATAATTCCCCAGGCACTGGGCTAGTCTCTCCCTCACTCCCACCCCCGGACTTCAAAGATAGACAGTGCCTCCTTTGCTATTATTATGCGAAGGGCAACGGAAGGTTCTTGATCTTCAACTACACTCTCTCAGGAAGTTAAAAGCCAATATTCTGAGGGAGGTTGTGCTACCTGGACAGTCAAGTTCTCAGCCCATTAAATGAGGCTATCACTGATACACTACTAGGTACCTGGGCCAAACTCTGCTCAGGTCCACCTGTGCATCTCCAGATCGCCAGACACAGTTGCCCAGCTCCAGGTGATCCAGCTTTCTTCACCCAGTACCTTACTCCTGAGAGCACTGTGGTGCAGTCTTCAGCCAGTAGAGTTAACCCAAACTCATTTCCCACTACTCCCCATGTCAGGGCATTGAAAAGGATAGAGACCTATGGTAAGTATTTTTTTCCTCTTTAAGTTTGGATCTTTGCTCAGTGAAAGCCAGCTGCATGTTAGGCTGCTTCTCTCATGATCTCTGGGATTCCATGGCCCATATGATGTCTATGGTCCTGCAAGAAGCGTGGGACTTTGATTCACAGACAATGCAAGATGGTTGTGATGCAGCCATGTGCACCATCCGCTGTGAACTGTTTACCACTGATTCCCTTGGTAGGGCTATCAGCACCAGTGTGGCCAATCCCAGGCAAGCCTGGATGCAGTTGACTGGCTTTTCAGTGGAGATTCAGGCCAATCTCATGGACATGCCGGTTTACGGCTTCTGACTTTGAGAAAAAGCAAACTGTTCCATGGAGCAATTCAAAGATAGGAGGGCCACAGCTTGGCTGATGGTGAACATTCTGTTACTCTTGCAGCAGGAAGTGCAGGGTCTTTTGGTCAAAGGAGCCATAAAGAGGGTACTGGTAACACAAGTTGGTCATGGTTCTTATTTCCACTACTTCCTTCAAGGTCTTCCTCTACCTCGACAACTGGTTCCTGAATGGGGGTTTGCCCCAGACAGACATCAACCTCCTCCTGACTATGGCGAATCTCCTGACAACTTAGGTGTGCCTGAGTCACACCTTAGTCCTTCGATGAAGCTCTCCTTCATCGGAGCCATTCTGAGCAAGGTGTTGTTTAGTGCCTAGCCTCGGAGAGGAGAGTCCAGGACATTTTGGGCTATGATCCTAATGTTTAACCTCTGTCCTGTATCACAGCGAAGATGACTCTGAGCCTGTTGGGACTGATAACCTCCTTCATCTTGCTGGTCAAGCACACCAAATGGGATATGAGAGATCTGAAGTCCCTGTAGACTCAGAACCAGTGAGACCTTTCTGATTTTGTCTAGAATTTGGAGGCGAAAGCAAAAGATCGTGAGTGATGGCTGAGGAACCTTGATGGGGTCGGCAGCAGACCTCTCTACTTTCCCTACCCAGATCTCACAATGTTGACTGATGCCTCGGTTCTTTGTTGGGGAGGCCATCCCAGAGAGGCGGAGATTAGAGGCATCTGCTCTTCAGCGGGGGACCAGTCCCATACAACCTTCTGGAGCTAAAAGCCACACTCTTGCTGTTGAAAGCCTTCCTACCCTACATCAATGGGAAGCCAATGCCTGTGCTTACAGACCAAACCACTGCCATGTGGTGCTACAACAAGCAGGGCTAGGTGGGGTCATGAAACTTGTGCGAGGAGGCTTTTCATCTCTAGACATGGCATGTTCACCAAGGGATTTTTCTGGTGACACACAACTTGACAGGTTCCTTGAACATCAGAGCAAATGAAATATGACGCTAAGGCTTGCAGATCATGATTGGCCATTACATCCAGAGCTGCCCCTATATTCTTTTCTGCAAGTGGGGAGAGAACTGGCTTGATGTTTTCACCACTGCAGAAAATGCATGTCAGCACTTTTGCATGTTAGAGTTTCTTGCTGGGAGATAAGTCAATATATAATGGAGTTCCGGACACCTGTACACTTTCCTGCTGATACCTCTCCTGCCCTGAATCATTTAGAAGGTCAGGATCGACTGGACCTAAGTCGTCCTAGTGTGTCCTGATTGGGTATAGAAAGAATGGTAGCCCAAACTCCTGGGCTTGAGCATGTATCCCTCTATCAGGCTGCCTCTTCAGGAGGATCTCCTGTTGTAGCCAGAGGGCAGGGTTCTCTACCCAAAATTGTAATCTACACCTCCATGTTTTGAAATTGAGCAGTGACAGTTGAGTTCTTTGAAGTCATGAATGTCATCTTGGCAGCCATGCATCCCTCAACTAAAGCTGTATGCCCCTGGCGTTGGGATATGTGTGTGGTCTTGTGTCCTACTAAACAGATAGACCCAATCCATGACAAACTGTCCAAAGTTCTGTTGTTTGTGCCATCAGTTTCCGAAGTCAAGGCCTTGCTTTGCACACTGATAAATGCAGCCTGTTGGCACTTTCAGCCTTCTTACAGGTGGCGGACCAGCCATCATTATTTAAATATCTAATTTTAATGCCTTTCATTAAATGGTCACAACATATGTTCAACCCTTTTGTGTTTGTTGTGCCCAATGGGATTTATGTTTGGTTCTCACATTCCTCAGCCCCATTTGAGCTGTAACACAGTTGTCCTATTAGGCTCAATAACATCAAGACAGCCTTTCATGTCGCTATATCATTGGGGCTGCTGATCCACGAGTTGCAGGCTCTTTCTGCTAACCTGCCCTACAACACATTCTATGCACACAAGCTGACTTTGCAGACTCCCTTTCGTGCTGCTAAGAATATTACTCTTCTGGCTTTCTTTGTTCCACCTCATCTCCCTTAAGAGGAGGAGAACCATCAACGGTGAGATCTAAAAATGGTACTACGCTTCTACGGTGTTCACACCAAAGAACTACGTGTGAATGATCAGCCGTTTACTAGGTTCACTGGAGCAAAGAAAGGCAAGGCTCTGCAGAAACTGACCATCTCACAGTAGATCGTACATCCTGCATGTTGGCACATAGGGTGCCAGTATTCGATATTTGTCAGGTTGCCATTTGGGTGTAACAGCATATGTTCACAAGACATGTTGCCTATGCAATCAGGTCTGCCAGTAAGGGCACTTTGACCTCTTGGTCCTTACTTTTGTTTTTTAAAGCTTGGTCAGTTGTGGAACTCAACACTTAGGAGGAATTGCTTAGGTATCTAGTCAAAAGGTGAGGAATCTCTCGTTAAAATTCTCTATTCAAATAAGAAGTAGCTTACCTCTGGTAATGCTTTTTTTTGGTAGAGACACTATCTAACTGCAGATTTCTCAATGACCCTCCCACTTTCCTGTTCCATGAACTGGTCTCTTTATGTAAAAAGATCCCAGTTTAGGAGTCTGCACACTGGTCAAAACCAATCTGATTAAGTCGATGTATGTGGGCAATGATGCATCAAAAAAACAACTGATGCCAGCACACTTTGGTGACATGTATATATGCATGCACATCTGTTGCGGAATGACGACACCGCGGAGATTCTTGCGCCACCTGCCAGCACGCATGTTTATTTCTGATAATTGTCCAGATCAAATCTGGCAAATGGGGGAGTTTTCAAAAGTTGAGGAATTTGCAGTTATAGAGCCTCCACCAGAATGAGTGTTACCAGACGTAAGTAACTTGTTTATATGACATAATTTCAGAAAACATGTTTGGTATATCACTTATCTTAGGTATTGTCTGGATTTTCCTCTGATAAAAAATGTTAACTTCTATAGAGTGGCGAGTGAAATAATATCATCGACTTCATTGACTTGCGAGGGAGAATGGATCTTTGGGAATTGAAAAAATTGTGTCTTCACTTAAGAAAGTCATAGAAGACATTAACCTTTGTTGAATATATAATTGGGAGGATATTTTTTACTGGTCCAAACCTTATATCTACAGAGCATTATATAATGTTTAATATGGTTACAATCTTGTGAAACATGTTTTTTTTTAAATCAGGAGACTATTACACAATTATGTTTTGGGCTTAGTGTTATATCTATATAGTGCAGAATAAACATCTAGGAGGGTCAGCATGTGGATATGAAACACATGAAACAGAAACTTTAAAGAACTCATTACATTTATGGGCAAATTAAAATAATGTGGTCATTTCAAATCAGTTGTGAGTGTTAAAAGGGTCAATGGGCATGCATGTGAAAAAGAGAGTGATTACAATTGACTCATGAGTAAAAATGAAAATAATAAAATACATGAATTGAATAATTCGCAAAATTGATTGCCTATCATTATAGACTGTGTGGAGCCCATCAGCATTTTGATTTTTTAAATACATTTTCCTTGATTGTGGTCTAGTGGAGCTCAAGGAGAATGTTGTCTCAAGGCTTCTTCATTTTGTCAGTTTCTGTCTTTCTCAAGGAGCTCATTGATTATTTCTGACCATATGATTGCCTTGGGCTGTTGACCTCCGCAGTGTGCAAGTGCTTCTAAATATTTACTTACAGAGTTCGATATGAAACACCGTGCAATGAAAACAGAAAGACTATTTTGCGTTTGTTAAACATATTGTGTAGTGCTCCATTCCACTTCACTCAATCAAACATCCCAATCCATTTAATATAAAACAATATAAAAATGGCTAAATTATGGAAGTATGTAACACTGCATAGAGACAGCAGAGTGACTTACTGATAGTACACCTAGTTTTTTTGCCTTCAGTGGTTTCCTCATGTCAGCACATGCCAGACATAACTAAATTAGTAATTTCAACCTCCTTTTTTCTTCTTTTTTTTAACCAAGGTCCATTGGCGTAGATTCTATCGGCCCATTGGAAAGTGTAGAGCCCTCTCCTACCCTAAATAACCTACCTTTGTTTCTCAGTGTCTGTGAAAGCTGAGTGCTCTCACTTTGTGCTTCAGTTCTCCCTCAACTAGACTGAATTTACACGTTTCAGATATTGTAGAGTTAATGTAAAACACTTTGGGGCAGCAGTACCCTATGAACTAATAGCTTAGAAGAAAGTATTTATTTATTAAAGTAGTTCCCGAAGTAAAAACGTCAATCAGTTTGACAATTTTTAAACAAAATATTATAAAGCAAAATCATATTGGTTGAGTGTATATCAGTTATCCACACCATTTGTGTCTTGAAAGTATAGTGAAAAAACTATAAACTTGAGGACACATTTAGTTCTCCAAAGTACCTAAAGGGTAAGTCAGTCTTCAGTTGCTCGAGCCTTGTTCACCGCAAATACCACTAACCCTGAGAATCCCAGTCTTTTTTTTCTAATTGTGCAAGCCTCGCTGATGGATTTCATGATATAGATATGCAAATAGACTTCCCAAATGAGGTTCCAAATTTCTTGTTCCTTCTTTGCAATCTCTAGTGACAGTGTTATGCTATCAGAAACTGTATCCATCGTGTGTCACTGGTGTATATACTACTTCATGTTCACTTAATCATGTCGGACAATTCATATGATCTAAACCTAATTTTTATCAAGTATTTATAAGTAGCATTGATGTAAAAGGGAATAATATCTTTAACGTGTGTTTGAAAGTTGGTGAAAAACTTACATGGTCCATTTTTCTTACAGTTATGATCCTACACCATTTGATTCTGCAGAACATTTCACCGCACAATGATAGTGACTTTGAAAGGGATTTGAAACTCGCACCTGAGGATGACCTGACCCCCACACCCTCTCTGGTTGGAGGGAAGGGGCACTCATGTGACACTGCAACAGTCCATCAGGCTACACAGTTGGAGACTGGAGATGGGAGCGGCATGGCTCCTATAGATATTATAGATTGCCTTAGCTTCGGAGACATGAAAATTACCGGTTTGGAAAGGCAACAGTGCCATCAGCAAGGGAGAATCAACCAGCACCTGGAGTCTGAACCACTGGAAGCACAGGTGTTCTTGGAGGAGCAGTGTTCACATGGACGATGCAGCATTAAAGTTGTGAGCGAAGGTAAAATAAAATTTCACTTGGTGTTCTTGATACTGGGTTTCTAATTTTTTAAGCAACCATGATCCACAGTCTGGGGCCCCTACATTAGTGCACTCTTGAATAAAATCCTGGAGGGCTTTAGCATCCTCCCTTCATGGTTAGCTGCAGAAATAATCACCTATCAATAAGAAGGGAGACCGAACCTCCCCAAGTAACTACATACCTGACTGATAACCTGCAAAATGTTTTCTGCCATCAAATCTGATCTAGGCTACAAGATTGGCTGGATGAAAGAATGATTCTTTCTCCCTTCCAAGCAGGTTTTCGCCCAAAGGCGAGCACAATTGACCAGGCCTTTTACGTGAATCTAATAGGATGGAAATATCTGGCCCTTTCTAAAGACCATCTTTACATCACTTTTGCAGAGCTAAGGGCAATGTCTGACCTGGTCCCGAGATGTAGTTTGTGTCTCGCCCTATCCAGATTGGGCATTGATCCTTGCTTGCTGAACATCCTGAAGAGACTACATGAGGGGACTCATGCACAGGTGAGATGGGCGACCGATGGGGAGCTCACTGAACACATACCCACCACACTTGGAGTGCGTCATGGTTGCGCTCTCGTCCCAACACTATTCTCCCTTTATATTAATAACCTGGTGGACCACTTTTCAATATGCATCCGTGCCTGCCCCAGGATAGGGGGTTGGCCAACACCCGCTTTATTATTTGTGGATGATAATGTCCTGCTCTCTTGAATGCCCTTGGGGATGCAGAACATGCTGAATAGTTTCTCAGAGTACTGCGAATCTAGAGGCATGGAAGTTAATGCTTCCAAAACCAAGATCCTGTCTCTAAACCCACACAAATCCCATATTAGTGTTTTTTTATATGTGCAGAGCCAAGCTCCAGCAGGTTAATCAATTTGTCTATCTAGGGGTGAGGTTTTGACAAATCAACTAATTGGAAAACCCAATTATTGAAATCTGAGCTTTCGTTGACTCATGGATCGACCTGTATTACCAAATGTTACAAAGCCACTGCACCAAAATCAGTGTCCTTAGTCGTAGAAGTTTAGAGGGCCAAGGCACAGTCAGTAGCCCTATATGGAGCTGAACTGTGGGGGATGGAAGACATTAAGGGGCTGACCACCATAGAAAACTGTCTTATAAAAACCTTATTTACTTTACCCAGCAATACACCTACACTACGCTTGTGTTTTGAGATACTACTTAAAAAAATCGAGGACATAGAAAAATAAGGCCACTACGTCCTCCTCTGAACTGACTACCTATAGGTCTGCACTTGAGGAGATTGTTAGCATAGGGAATTGCATCACTATCTCCAGGTTCAGCAATATGAAGTTGCTTGGGCATGTACTGGTCGGACCCTTTACTATTTAAACCTAACTCCAAGTCAATTGTTAAGGAGAAATATTGGACCAATGTGACTAAGTCATGTCACTGTAATGTGAAGTCAGGTGGGCTGACTGATTGGTTCCTGGACGTTAAACATGTCCCCTCTTTAGTGCCTTCTATGGACGCTTTTGTTTCACAGCTAGCCCATACTTTGTTAATGAAATAGAGACATGGTACCTTACAGGTGAACACATTTACGTATAAATGGGACTTAGGTGACTCTAAATCGTAGAACTGTATAATCTGCACTGACAGCATTGAGGATGTTGAATATGTATTGTTTTTCTATCCACTTTATGTAAAATCTAGAAGGTCCTGGATTAGGTCAATTTTGTACTACTTTGGGCATGAGGCATTTTAGTGTTGCCTATCAGATTAAAAAACAATGGCATCAGTATCCCTAGGGTACTAAGTTATCTTTTAGCAACTAGACACATAAGAGGAGATGCTACACATTGGGCTACTAGGGCATTAAGCCTGGGTAGCTACCCATTATATAATCCAGCTAGGACTTGAATCCCTGTGCTATTGATGTATGTATACATTTGAAACTGCTCTTCTCATGAACCATGCTTACTAGTATGACGTGACACTCTTCCTCCTTTTAAATCTTTGGCCAACTGGATGCACTGCTATTATGAACTGGATGACATAATTTGCCTCTATGTATCGGTTTATCGGTTCATTGATTTTAAATACAACTTACATCTGAATGTTTTACTCTACTGTATTTACATTATTATTACTGTGCTAAATGAATTAGGATGATTCAAATGCTGGTATAGTTATTTGCATTTTAATTATGAATGCTGATTTCAATGTGTTTTATTGTAAATA
Organism: Triturus cristatus; assembly: GCF_964204655.1. Classification (NCBI taxonomy): domain Eukaryota; kingdom Metazoa; phylum Chordata; class Amphibia; order Caudata; family Salamandridae; genus Triturus; species Triturus cristatus. The sequence continues at coordinate 165,262,901 of NC_140595.1, read as the reverse complement.
TTTTTTATTGTTTATTTTACGGGCTTATTCCCAATGATAACTCTTATGATTTTGGATCAAAAATAGTAATGCTCTATACGTTTTCCTTCCAAACTGGTTTTTGCAATAAATGTTGCATATTAATTTTTGCTTGGTCGTTAATTTTGGGAGACGGAACACTCTATTTAAGGGGTCCCTATATTGGTAACGTGTAATCACGCAATAAAAACTGTTTCTTTGATCAACTTCAGTCTGAGATGACTGTGGCACACTGACAATGCAGCTGGGAGGTTTTCACAAGCTAACTCATTAGATCAGATAGTGAGCTAGAATAATAACAGTCACATTTTGATTAACTTTGTGCCTAGAGTTTGCTGCTTGATATTTTTTCAAAAAGGCTTACTTTGGCTGGCAGCCATTGTGAAGGGCTTACTCTGCAGAGGATAGAGTCATCATGTTAACTCTTAGGGTTATCGATACCTTCCATTATAGCCTTGAAGCCCACCGTAGTGTGCTCTACCGGCCATTAAAGGCCCGCTCCAGCACCGGGCTTTTAACAATGGAGCGGCCCTTTAATGGCCGGTAGAGCCCGCAACGGAGAGCTCTAAAGCTCTTAGAACGTTCTGCCCCTAGAGAGCATGTTCTAATTTGTAAAGGCCTCACAGAGCCCAAGGGGGTTGAAATCCCCTCGGGCTCTGACAGGCCTTTGTTTACAGCTGTTGCTGTGAACAAACATTGGAATGTTGATGCTCTGAGCTTCTATCTGCCATTGGAAGCCCAGAGCATGCCATTGTTTTCTATGGATCGCTCAACATTCCAGTGTTCTAAAATGGATAAGAGTTGTTATTAATGATTGATCCCCTATCATCCAGAGACCTGTTTGTAGCAACTGCACACTGTACAGAGATATAAGCATGTTTGAAAATAGTTCCTGCTTTTGTGGTTTAGACTCTACTTTACTGGAAAAAAAAAGTTCCCCAAATGCTTTGCTGACCCTATAGTTTACCTTCTAGCTAAGAATGCAAACATGTTCTTGCTGTTACAGCATGGTATATTAAATATATTTCTTGAACACAGTAATTCCTCCTGGATTCATGGCTGTCACCAAACAAACACGCTGTGGGACAGTTGACTGGATGCTTATGCTGTAAACAACCAGGCCTTCTGATGGACGAGTGCAGATGATTTATCAGTTTGCCTGTGTGTGCATTTGTCTTTGTAATGTTGATATGGGACTTGGAGGAGGTTTTCAGTAATGAGAGCGATAAGTACAACATTTATGTCGTTGGACAGAAATATAGGATCAACCTAGTGAAGAACTGTGTGTGTAATTTAAACAGAGTGAAAATCTGTATGCTTCAATTCACTGCAATTGGTGATGATAGGGCAGAAAAGTAAAGTAGCTTCAGTGTGATTCTGGACACTTTGCTGATATAATTTGTCCCCTGTATTAAGGACAGATCAGTTCTCAGTTATGGCCCTTTTGATGGTATTGGTGAAGTGACTGTGGGCACTGACACAAATAAGCCTGTTAATGGGGCATTTAGGATGTGTCTCTAGGAGGGCCTCTCTATTGTTATTTCTGGCCCTTTTGGCCACTTTGTGTATGAGTTCTTCAGGGTACGATCCCTGGGACAAATGGGTGCTGAGCGTCTCCCCGTGTTCTTTAAAGTTTGCTACATCAGAGCAGTTCCTCCTGATCCTTAAGATTTGTCCCACTTGCATATTGTTCCTAAAGGAGTGTGGATGGAAGCTGTTTTCTGTATAGTTCTGAGCAAATTCCTCACTCCTTCGGGTACAGATGAAGGTCGAGGAAAGGAAGTGATGTTTTACTGGATTTACACACACTCCATATAGCACAGGCACACACATAACAGGCACAGCACAGGCAGCAGCAGTGCACTCTTCCTTACAGCGACAGGTAGCAGCAGGGCCCTTATCCTTTAATGCACCAGATGGTTGCAGCAAATTAAATTAGCCAAACTTTCCTCACAGATACAGATTGTAGAGCACAGATGCAGCAGTAAACACTTCATTCTATACAGTTAATGGGATCATTATTTGCACTAGCATCCCATGTCTCCTTATACACAGAGGATAGGGAAACGTCAGGCAGCAGCAGTGCAGGAATACACAGCACAGCCATTGCTCCATTTATTCATCCACCCAAGCACAGCACAGTAGTAGTGAAGTACATGACTATCGCTCATGAAAAATAAAGCATTCAAATGTAAATGCCTTACTGACTTTCTGAGACACACATGACCCATCAGCTGATGCCCACAGCAAGACCTTCACAGTTAGGGGTAAGGAAAACTAAAGGAAAATTCTTTGGTGTGATGTTGAAGATGGCAGACAAGCATTGCAAGTGATTCAGATAAATGACCTAGTGTCTCAATGGCTGTTGATGGAAGTGGCACCCCTTTCAATATATGTCAGCATAAAATACCATAGAAAATATCTTCCTATTGGTGAAGCTTTTAAGTTATAATTTAACCACATTCTATATTGTGTGTGCCTCTGTTTTTATACGAGGAGAAAGTTCGATTTATATTGAATTCCATGGTGCTGTAATGTAATAGAGCTGTAGGCAAACCTATTTAACTTCACAAATATGGTGTTTTTAGGCTTTGGGTCTCTATTTTTTCATTCTCTCTTTTGTAAAAACGTTCCATCTTGGCAAATCATTGGAAATTGGCTACTAACCAACTTTTAGGTGATTAAAATTCAATTTATGTTTTGATATGACTCCTTTCTTAATCTTTTTTTTTGTTTGTCTTTTTTCTCTCACTTTTGTTCATATTGTCTCTCTATCTCTGCAAACCCACAAACCTCCTTCCCTGTTCCTTTGTGGTGTTTTCTGCACAGCTGAGATGGTGGGCAATAATACTATCATTCCATTGCCAGACAGCTGCCAATCAGAAACCGAACTGAAGAATGTGGGAGGCGAAGCTAACTTAGCTGGTAATCACATTCTCATTTTCTGGTCATGAGAGATGGAAAGGATGGAAGGTAGTCTGTTCGAACAAAACTAAGGTCAGGCTTATAACTACCTTATCCTGTTTACGATTGAGTTGAGTGAATGAAACTGAATGTAAACAAAGTGGATGAAGCCTATTATGATTACTGTATCCATATGAACACTAGCACTGTGACTCGCCTAATGCACATACACTCAATATCACTTCCCGTTATGCAACTAGCGGATGTCCATCAGTGGATCCCACAGCATTAAATTAAGACTTGTTCTAACTTGGAGGTATTGACACAAACATTGTGTGTATCCTTCAGGAAAAATTTGTTTTCCTTCGTTTAATAATTGTGCTTTAGTTCTGGAGTAAAAACACGAACCAGAGGGCTTTAAGATGAAGGAGAGTGATGGTGTGTAAACGATCTTCTGGAATATTTATTTTTGAGTTTACACTTTTGGGATGTTTTTTTCCTCACTAACTTGGCAAGCACCATCTCTATTGTCTTCAGTATCACCAAAAGACTTCCTACTATGTAGAACTACTGAATACTCATTAAGTGCATGCAGAACTAGGGCTCGATTATGTCTCGGACATGATCTCCTTAACCCCTTCACTGCTAGGCTCCCCCCCCCCCCGTGCTAAGCCTTTTTTTCGCTATTTGGGGTAGTTGGTGCTTAGGCCCCTGTAACTTTTTAACCACATAAGGTATCCACACCAAATTTGCGTCCTTTTCTTCCAACATCATGGGGATTCTAAAGGTACCCAGGGTTTGTGTATTCCCCTGGAGGGGACCCAGAAATTAGCCCAAATGCAGCAAAAGTTAGTTTTTGGGGGGAAATGGGAAAAAAGTGCTGCAAATGAAAGCATCTGTTTTTTTTCCTGCAAATGGTATCAACAAAGGGTTTGTGGGGATGAAATAACCATTTCCACAGCTTCTATGGACTGACAGACTTTTTTCAGAAAACCAACATTTTCTACACAGTTTTGGCATTTTACTGGGACATAGCCTATTTTTGCTTTTTGTTTGTGCTTTCAACCTTCTTCCAGTTAATGGTAGAAATGGGTATGAAAGCAATAATGGATCCTGGAAAGCTATACATTTTAGAAAGGTAGACAAAATTCTGAATTCAGCAAGGGGTCATTTGTGTAGAACCTTTAAGGTTTCTTTATAGAAACTAACAGTTGAATATAGGAAAAATTGAAAATTAGTTGAAAAAAACAGCCATTTGTGTCAACGTTTTCACCTGTAACTTCTTCTAATTATGACAGCTGTTTGAAAGCAATATACTGTTACATCCGCTGGACCGTTCTGGTTGTGGGGATATATAGGACTTGTAGGTTCACCAAGAACCTGACGAACCCAGAGCCAATAACTGAGCAGCGTCTTGCAATGGTTTTTTGTTATGTACAGGGTATATAGCAATTAATTTGGAAAAAAAATATACATGGAAAAATCTGTATGAAAGACACCTATGTATTTCTGAAATTGGAACAAACTATAGAGTTTAGAAACATTAGATATTTGCACATTTCCGAAATTGTGAGTACCCATACTAACATGAGAATTATAGGACATTCTTAAAAGTGAGTTCTTTTTACACATTGTATTTCATTTGGAAGGCAGAAATGCATCGAAAGTCAATAGGTAATAACATTTGCTCTACAATTCTGTGTTACTCTACGTCTCCCGATAAAAATTGTACCTCACTTGTGTGCGTAGGCCTAGTGCCCACGACAGGAAACGGCTCAAAACGCAATGTGGACACACTTTATTTTTACAGTGAAAACAGACCCTTTTTTTGCAAAGTGCCTAGATGTAGATTTTGAACCATAGCTCTGCTGGCACCTAGGGAAACCTATAACTCAAAAAAAGTCTGATGGTCTATGTGTTTAGAGAGAGACAGCAGAAAAGACAAATGCAAAAGGTGAGAGAGAAACTTTAAAGTGCTATTTGGCTATAAAGGATTTCCATCAATAACCAGTGATTGGTCAGTATCATCATCTGGATATCCATCCTTCCCACCACAATGAACCTCTCCAACAAGGGGTGTTGCGTGTGGTATAGGTGTCGACCAGAGTACCTGAATGGAAACCGGGAAGGGGGAAAAAAGAAGACAGCAAAGATCACTGGCTTGGTCAGGAATGTGTAAATATATACCAAAAATGATATATGAATAGTGCAGTGCAAAAACGTGAAGTTAAAAAAGGATTTAGAGGAAAAAAGAAGTTTTATTCAAGATATTCCTACTAATCCTTGGGTTAAAAATTGGTGCAGAAACAGCTTTTAACAAATAGGCTGTGTGACAATACGGTCGACATGTTTCAGCCTTCTTGACCCCCTTGTCAAATGGCTTTCTTCAGGACCTTATGATCTATTTATATTGGTACTGCAACAATAAATGTAACAAAATTAATAATAAGTGCGTAAAATACAACCTTCGTGGTGTATGACTCTTCGTGCAACCAGTATATGTGAATTATCTGTGCAGAACAAAGAGAAAAACCAGAAAAAACACAATTGCAAAGTTAAACATTCTCTCTCGAAAAAGAACAGTGAGTATTGGGCAAGACCAATAACATATTACCAAGTGCTCACCTGATTTGCACGATGAGTAAGCCTCACCTCACCCGGTGCTGACTCAGGTTAAGGGAGGCCCCGCCCTGTAAAAAGTAAGGAAGGGAGTAGGGAGACTGTTAAGCTATAGAGGTAGCGAGCTCCCAAATAAAATCAAGAGAAACCGGACATCTTTCAACTGTCCTGTTAAACGCTCTGTTAGAAACTCTGTTGACAACTTCCCAAGCAGAGAGACTATGCTACTCTCAAACCTTATTCAAGCGTGTGTCTAGTAACGCAGCGTGTGCTACATAACAGAGTGTCTATGATTTAAAATGGAACTACATCGGCAATCACTGCAGCGGTGCAGCCATGCTGTAAATGATTACAACACTGACCCTACGGTGAACTGCGAGTAAAAAGCCGGAAGGGACTTAGGCATTTAGTGGTTAGTCTTACGTCTAAGCGGAGTGCGCAGCGAGTTTAATACAAGAAAATCATCAAAAGGAGAGAAGTCATGTAGCCTACCTCTCCGTCGGTACCTCGGGATGTATCTGAGCCGTATGGGAGGTAACTGCGGATTCGAATCGTGGACATTTAAGCGACCATGGTGTACGTGAAATCACGTGTGAGTTACTCTGCCAATGGCCAGCCTGTGTCGTCATTGTCAAGAGATAAATCACCAATCCTCGTGTGGAATCGATAAAAACTACGGAATGACATCAGCGTACCAGGAAGTAGTAGTTTATCGAAAAAATGTGAACTTTATCGATCTTGGTAATGGGAAAAAAACCTCTACCAGAGCTGACATAAATGTAGAGGTCCTGTGCTAGCTGTCACAACCAGTGAATTAAGGGTAACGCCTTGTTTTAAGTTACGTTGAGATAAATCACCAATCCTCGTGTGGTAGCGATGAAAGCTACTGAATGACATCAGCGTACCAGGAAGTAGTAGTTTATCGAAAAAATGTAAACTTATCGGTCTGGGCAATGGGAAAAAAACTCTACCAGAGCTCACATAAATGTAGAGGTCCTGGGCTAGCTGTCACAACCAGTGAATTAAGGGTAACGCTTTGTTTTGAGTTACGTTGAGAACAAGGGCAATAAGTTATAGAATCCCGGGTGTGTGCACGTATTCAGTGTATGTAACAAGACGTATATGCCTAGCTGTTGTGTCCCAAAATTTAATCTTTCCAGGAATTCTGTGCATACAGGTATTTGTCCAAAACAGTTATTTACTAATGGCCACAATGGTGTAAGCTGGATCATGTACAACGATGGAACTGTGACCAATGCACTCATGTATTGAGGAGAACTCCATAAAAATGCGTGTAATTGCAATGTGTATGCTAACAGGCATGTATGGAGGTAGAGACAACTGAAGGGAATTCAGAGAATGTAAAAGCAAGGTATATCTCACAAGGAAACCCAAGGAATGTCATCATTTAAACCTCCTAGATCGCTGTGAATTTTGAAAACCCATCTTTGTTCTTTGAGAAACAAGAAACGAGATATATCACTAACATGAGATGGGATAAAAGGTTTTTCTAAAACAGTCCAATAAAACTCGTTGGCTTGGTAATTTGTCTCAAGAAAGTGGCGTGTTAACCTTGTGTTCGTTTTCTTGCATCTAAATGTACTCTTGTGCTCAAGCATGCGTTGTCTGACTTTTCGAGTAGTCATACCCACGTACCGAAGTTTGCATGGGCACTCGATCGGGTAAATTAAGATTTCACTATTACAATTGGTGAAAGTCCTTTGTTCCCACGGTGTCTTAGTACCAATATCTATAGATTTAGAGTGCTTGGTTTGTGGGCATATTGAGCATGTGCCACAAGGGTGGTGTCCCTGGACCGCTGGTAAGTCCCACAGAGTACCAATTGGACGTGGTCTGTCTTCTTGAGGTCTTGTGTGGACCAATTTGTCTCTGAGATTACTTCCTCTCTTTAAAGAAAATAAGGGTAACTGTATCTTTTCTTTACATGAGTTGAGGAGACGCCAATGTTTCTTCACACATTTCTGAATCCCGTTAGTTAAAGTACTGAAAGTGTGAACAAAGGTTAACCGATCTAGCGGTGGTTTAACACAAGGCGGTTCTATTAAGGCCTCTCTGTTGTTGTTGGAAGCCCGTTTGAAAGCTTTTTTAATCAAATTTTTAGGATATTTTTTCTCAATCAATTGTTCAGTAAGATTTTTCGCGTGCATCTGGTATTTGACGGATGTTGAGCAGTTGCGTGTTACACGCAAAAATTGTCCGTAAGGGAGATTGTCTCTGAGAGATTTAGGATGTTGGCTGTCATATCTAAGGAGGGAATTACGAGACATTGGTTTTTTATAGAGTTCACTTTCTAATCCAGTTGGAGTAGTGAAGATGGATAGATCCAGAAAAGCCAGTTTTTCTTTGTGCGCTTCAACTGTGAACTTCAAGAAATTGTTTCTGGTATTCAACCAATCTAAAAAGGAAGAGATCGATGACAGATCTCCACGCCATACTACAAAGATGTCATCGATGTAGCGCTTCCATAATCTGATGGAGTCGAGGAAGGGATTGTCGTGATTGAGCACGTATGTCTGTTCAAAAGAATGCACATAAAGATTGCCTAGACTTGGAGCAAAAATGCTCCCCATGCTGGTACCTGAGACTTGAAGGTATACAGTATCTTCAAATTTGAAAAAGTTTTCTTTCATAGCCAAATGTGCAAGCGTCATAATAAAGTGGACAGGAGTGATGGAGTCCAAAGCCGTGTCATTCAAGATGGAGAAGATGGTCTCAAGAGTCTCATCTTGAGGAATAGATGTATACAATGATTCTACATCAAATGATACTAGAAGATCTTTCTCAATATCAAAATCTACCGTAGGTAGTAAGCGTAAGACATCTTTGGTATCTTGTAGATAAGTTGGCATATCTTTTACCAAAGGCCGCAGGAAATGGTCCACGAAAGTAGACAAAGGTTCTAGTAGTGATCCTTGGCCTGATATAATGGGTCTTCCTGGTGGTGGGCGTTGAGTTTTGTGTACTTTAGGTAAATTATAAAAGTATGGCATCACCGGATGAGGAGTATGCAGAAACAATGCTTCTTGTGAGGTGATCCAACCATTAGCTGAAGCTTCTTCCACTGCTTCTGTGATGGCTTTTTTTATTCTCTCTGTTGGATCTTGTTGGAGAGGTTGGTAAAATCTCCTATCTGCTAGTTGTCTTATCCATTCCTGACGATATGTTTCAGTGTCCTGGATGACTACCGCTCCGCCTTTGTCGGCCGGCTTGATTACAATTGTCTGATCTTGCATGAGTTCTTTCAGTGCCAATCGTTCCTGCTTAGGGAGATTGCTATATTGATTTGCCTTCTTATTAATATTACATAAGGTTGTAATCTCTTCCGTAACAGCTTTCTCAAAGGTCAAAACTTGAGGAGGTACGCTGTGTAGTGGAGGATTGAAGGTAGATCGATTCTTCAGACCAGTGTTAGTCTCCTCTGTAGCAGTAGGGGGCATATCTTTGTTGTTAAAAAAGAAATGTAATCGTATTTTGCGGAAGAATTTTGCCAAGTCACACTGTACTTGAAAATCATCTCCATGTGTTGTCGTTACAAAACCAAGCCCTTTGTTAAGGACTGATATCTCATCTGTTGTCAGGATCTTCTTGCTTAGATTGAGTTCTAGATTGTCTCTGTGCTCGTTCCTGGTTGAGGTTGTCCCTTCTTGGTTTGGCTGCGTGTGCTCATTTGTTGAGGCATTGATGTCGGCAGGTTCCAGTGTACCTGTGACTGTCGTCCTCTTCTTCTTCCTCTGGGCCTCCCTTGGCCAGACCCTAAAAAAGGCTGGTAACTAGGGTCCTGTTGATGCATTAGGAACGGATTAGGTGGTAATGGCTGAAATGGCTGAGGGGGAGGGGGTATCCCCAAGGTGTCGGAGGCCACCATTGTTGGAAGTGGGGTGTATACTGTCCCCTCCAGTTCCTTCTGTTACCGCGTCCTCTATATTGTGGCCTGTTCATTTCTGGGCCTTCACTCTCATTGATGTCATCATCAGAACTACTCCCTGAGTATGTGGACCCATAACGACGTCCTTTTTTGTTAAACTCAGGTGGAGTATAGGTGTCACTGGTGTAAGGGAAACCTAGCAAACCTATACATTTTTGAAAACTAGATACCCAGGGGAATCCAGGATGGGGTGACTTGTCTGCCTCTCACCATGTTCTGTTACCCAGAATCCCTTGCAAACCTCAAAAGTTGTCAAAAGAAACACATTTTCCTCACATTTCTGTGGTTGAAAGTTCTAGAATCTGAGTGGATCCACGAAATTCCATGCACCCCACATTCCCCAAAGTCTTCCGAGAAAAAGGGTACCTCACTTGTGTGGGTAGGCCTAGTGCCCGCAACAGGAAACGGCCCAATATGCAATGTGGACACACCACATTTTCACTGTGAAAACTGACCCTTTATTTGCAAAGTGTCTAGCTGTAGATTTTGAACTCTAGCTTTGCCAGCACCTAGGGAAACCTAGCAAACCTATACATTTTTGAAAATTAGACACCCAGGAGAATCCAGGATTGGGTAGCTTGTCTGGCTCTCACCAGGTTCTGTTACATAGAATCCCTTGCAAACCTCAAAATGTGTCCAAAAACACATTTAACTCCGTTTCTGTGGTGGAAAGATCTGGAATCTGCGTGGATCCACAAAATTCCACCCACCCCGCATTCCCCAAAGACTTCCAAGAAAAATGGCACCTCACTTGTGGGGGTAGGCCTAGTGCCCGCGACAGGAAATGGCCCAAAACCCAACGTGGACACACCACATTTTCACAGTGAAAACTGACCCCTTTTTTGCAAAGTGCCTAGCTGTAGGTTCTGAACCCTAGTTCTGCCAGCACCTAGGGAAACCTAGCAAACCTATACATTTTTTAAAACTAGACACCCAGCGGGAATCCAGGATGGGGTGACTTGTTGGCTCTCACCAGGTTCTGGTACCCAGAATCCCTTGCAGACCTCAAAATCTGTAAAAAAAAAAAACATTTTCCTCACATTTATGTGGTGGAAGGTTCTCGAATCTGCGTGGATCTACAAAATTCCACCCACCCTGCATTTTCCAAAGTCTTCAGAGATGGCCGCCGAGTCTAAGGCCAAAAACCCAGGGGACCCAACGTTGCAAAACCAGGTAGTTTTGTGATAGGTCATTTTGATGTCTCCTCAATACATTTTGGGCCATTCCCTGTCACGGGTACTTGACCCACATACACAAGTGAGGTACCATTTTTATCGGGAGACCTGGGGGAATGCTGTGTAGAAGGAAATTTGTGGATCCACGCAGATTCCAGAACTATCCCACACAGAAATTTGAGAAAAAAGTGATTTTTTTCAGCTTAATTTTAGGTTTGCAGGGGATTCTGGGTAGGGAAATGTTGGGGGCCCCACGAAAGCAATACATTGCTAGACTCCCCTGGGTGTCTAGTTTTCAGAAATGTGTGGGTTTGGTAGGTTACTCTAGATGGCTGCCGACCCCGGGACCAAAAGGTAGATGCCCCCTATGTATCCAAAAATGACCTGGTTGTGCAAGGGGGGGTCACATGAGATTTTGGTCCCGGGCTTGGCGGCCATCTGGGAAACCTACCAAACCCACACATTTCTGAAAGCTAGAGACCCGGGGGAGTCAAGGAAGGTATGGCTTGTGTGGATCCCCCAATGTTTCTCTACCCAGAATTCCCTGCAAACCTCAAATTTTGATGAAAAAATCACTTTATTCTCAAGTTTCTGTGTGGGAATGTTGTAGACTCACCGGGCTGACATAAATTTCCTACCCCCCAGCGTTCCCCCAGGTCTCCTGATAAAAATGGTACCTCCCTCGTGTGGGTGGGTCAAGTACCCACGACAGGCAAGGGCCCAAAATGTATTGAGGAGTCATCAAAATGACCTATCACAAAACAACCTGGTTTTGCCAAGGGAGTCACCTGGGTTTTTGGCCCCGGGCTCAGCGACCATCTTGGGAAACCTACCAAACCCACACAATTCTGAAAACTAAACACCCGGGAGAGTCCAGCGCGGTATGGCTTGTGTGGGTCACTCACTGTTTTCATACCCAGAATCCCCTGCAAACTTCAAATTTACCTGAAAAAATCACTTTTTTCTAAAATTTCTGTGTGGGAAAGTTCTGCAATCTACGTGGATCCACAAACTTCCTACCACTCAGCATTCCTCCAGGTCTCCCGATAAAAATTGTACCTCACTCGCGTGGGTGGGTCAAGTACCCGTGACAGGCAAGGGCCCAAAACCTATTGAGAAGACATCAAAATGACCTATCACAAAACAACCTGGTTTTGCAAGGGGGGTCACCTGGATTTTTGGCCCCGGGTTCGGCGGCCACCTTGGTAAACTACCAAACCCACACATATCCACAAACTATTCACCCGGGGGAGTCCAGCGAGGTATGGCTGCGTGGACCTCCTAATGTTTTCCTACCCAGAATCCCCTGCAAACCTCAAATTTAGCTGAAAAAATCACTTTTTTCTCACATTTCTGTGTGGGAAAGTTCTGGAATCTACGTGGATTAACAAATTTCCTACCACCCAGCATTCCCCCAGGTCTTCTGATAAAAATGATACCTCACTCATGTGGGTGGGTCAAGTACACGCGACAGGCAAGGGCCTAAAACCTATTGAGGAGACATCAAAATGACCTATCACAAAAGAACCTGGTTTTGCAAGGGTGGGTGACCTGGGTTTTTGACCCCGGGCTCGGCGTTCATCTTGGGAAACTACCAAACCCACACATGTCTGAAAACTAGACACCCAGGGAAGTCCAGCGAGGTATGGCCTGCTTGGATCCCTCAAGCTCTTTCACACCTCCCGAGGCCCCCAAAAAAATGGCAAACCCCCTGCTGTTTGTAGCAGAGGAATTGTGTGCCTCTGTCCTCATGACGGAATGGTTCCGTCATGAGCACAGGAGCACTTGTGCTCATGACGGAACCATTCCGTCATGAGCACCGAAGGGGTTAAGCCCGCTCCAGTGATGGATTAAGATCTGGAGCAGGGTGGAGCTGAAGCTAAGCTGGTTGATCCTCGAGGACTGTCTGTCTCTGGACAGGGCAACTAGTATACCTTGGATTGCTTATGTTAAGTTGTCCTTTTTTATTCTAGGCATGCCTGATACCTTAATATATCAGATTTCTCTTTTCGCCCACTATTTGGGGACTGTTAAAAGATTATTTCTGGAACGCTCCTGATCAGAGAGAGAAGGTTTGGAACTTCAGAAGCCATTGGTTAGGGGCCACATTCTTTTAAAAACTGTTCAAGGGATGGAGCCATACTTGTGCTTGGCTCGCTCACAGCATGGTAGGATTTATTGGTGAGGTTTAGGTTTAATCAACCGCACCATTTTTTGGCTTCCCCGTGTGGGTGGGTACGGCCTGAGATAAGTGCTCCCTGCGGTTGTAACACTGTGTCTTTGCAGGACCTGCTCCATTTTATAATGTTTTGCTCCTATTTCAGCTGGCCTAGGAAGCGTTTCTTAATCCCCTTGCTGAAATCACTGCAGTTTAAACAAGTCAGGCCTGCATTGTACCTTCAGATGCTCCCTACGGAGCATGTGACCTTTACTGTTTTATCTTTTTTGCAAGCTGTCGGGGCATCCAGAAAAACGAGACTGGATTAACTTTTATATATTTTGTGTTCTTGTGAGTAATCTTATTGTCTGTTTTTTTTTACCAATGAATTTGATTTTATCATCTCTGATCTGTACTCTTTTATGGGGATTTTATTTACTGAATAAAGATTTATATTGAATACTCATTAAGACTTAAAATACCAGGCTATTCTACTATCTTGAAGCAGTGGATGGGAGACCCTGTCAAAAACTGATAGTACCCTTTAGCTACATTTAACAGTGTTTTCATGTGTTGCCTACCCTTCAGCCCTTGACGTCTCAACTACTTTGGACCATTCCTCTTCAATCATGCACTCAAATATACCTTGCTGTTGAGATAATGTTTAGTGCAATTTGATGACATGTTGCATTAGTTTCCTGACCTTGAATCTTGTGGCTGTGATTCAAGCTTTTGAAAAGTGCTTGTATTGTTTCAATGAGATACATTTAATGGTTTAGTCATTGAAATAATTTATGACTGGTGTAATTTTTGTTGTAAATGCACCTCCAGTGGGGTTTGGAATTCTGACTACTTTACCTAGATTCGCTTGCGGTGATTGCTTTGATACAACTTTTTTCAAGAGTGCGGCCACAGTGGTTCATAGAGCATGGTTGCGAATTTTGTACAATAGTGAGGAGCTTTCTTAGTCTGTTTGTGGCCTGCCGCCCTTCGATTTCTTGATGTACCAGGTCAGGATTCATGGGATTTGTCAACTATCCATGGATATGGGAACTTGATGTGACTGGTAGCTTTCTTAAATCAGTCCTGCACAGGGTGCTTTACCCTATTCTCACAGAATTGTGGTAGCATCTTATTGAAATGGTTCAGAACTTCTTGCTGTGGGGTTGTTACCTTATACCACACCTTTTCACATTGTTATCCATTCCAACCTGGTGACCTCACTAAAATGATTTCAATGATGCAGTTCATTTCCAAGGTTATCATTGTCTTTCTCATCTGATTGAAGAAATGTCATCTTAACTCACTTTAGCCATTAGGAACTCCACTCTTCTTTTTTTGTTTCTCATAGCAGCCACTGAGGATCCGATTGGCCTGCTAGCATGGAGTTCAGGTAGTGTCATCAGGAAATATTATGTGCTTGGAAAATGTTCTGCAGTATGCAATAGAGAGGGAGTTTATGCTGTTATGAATGTTGATAGAATTCACTGCTTGCTAATTAAACGCGTTTTATCATGAAGGTATTCTCCTTAAAAAATGATGTTTAAGAGGTAGTGATAGTCTGGAGAAATATTTGCTCTGGGTGGCAAGACATTGTAAGTACTACTATATCTGATGGTGTGAGTGCAGAATATTATAATTCGGATTTTAATAGACAGCATGTGACAAAACCACGTAACTGATGCACATATTTATTTTTTCTCTGCATAAAAAAATATTTAGCACTGCCGGCTAACCCCTTGTTTCCTCTACAGACGATGACCACATAGCACCTGTAGGGAGAACCTGTCAGACCGACAGGACTGAAAGTAAGGCTGGTCCTAGCACCTTGAGTGCACAGACAATCAGTCACATCAACTTCAGTGAAGCCAGACCTCAATTCGGAAGCACAGAGGTTACTACTTCTGCAGAATCGCCAGCCTCCAGCCTTGCAATTCGTGACTTGGACATGATCTTCAAGACGAAGGACCAGCTTACACTGAAGCTTAACACACTGAAGGTGAGAGTGCCTGATATGCAAAATAGGATTGTATAGTGACTGATTGCCTGTCATCTAAGACACCGTAAGCCAAATTGCCATAAAGCCAACGTAAACATACTTATTTTCATGATTTTAACATTGGTATGCCATCTAGCAGCAGTATGTTTAGAATGGTAGAGGTAGATTTTTGAGAACACTCAGCTGCTCTATGCTCAGCATAAGAACAAATCTAAGTCATGTAAAAGTTTGAATGTTCATTGGCTTTTAAAGCACTTTAAATTAGTTGTCTTCTACACATGATGGCACTAGTTGTGCAGACTCTTTCAATTAAGTTCGTGATATATGAAAACTTACAGTAAGAAAAGCTCTATTGTATTCTGGACAGCCTTGGAAAAGTCTTCAGTCATGTCAGTCCATTAAAATATCATCATTACAATCCATTATGAAATCACAATCCCATAGACTGACAATAGAAGCATCCTGTTCAAAACACTTCTGTATAACCTCCACCCCACAAGCCGAGAACATCATATTTACCTACTGGATTGCATTTTTAAGAAAACCTTCCTTCTCCTATATTACACGAATAACAAATGTATTTCAATGGTAAATCATACGCACTTCAACCGACACCAATCTTCAGGTGCAAATCTGTGATCCAACCCTCTACTGACACCAGACATCTCCAGCAGTAGACTCCCTTGCAACTTTCCTTGGGAAGTTCATAGTTTTTAGAAATTGCCACCTACCTGCTGCATAATTCAGATTTTCCACAGCAGGGGTGGGTAAAAAATCATGATTTTATAAAAAGAAACGGAGGCCAATATTATTCATATCTTCCTTGTTGCCAACTCACAGCAGCAACTTGAACAAACACTTAGAACTTAGAATACACATCTTTTAACATTCTGCTCTATATACAATCCCAAGTCAGGCAGCCATCTGCCTTCTTTTGCTGGCAGCATTAAGAACATTAAACATCTTCAGGCTTGAACATCCTGTAGTGGATAAAACCTCTTCCAACACTCCTCCGGCTTCCTTATTTACTTCCTGTAGTTACCTTCTCCTGAAAACATATAAAATATATTATAGGGTAGGCCTAACACAGGGCCAAATAATATCAGCATCTGTGTCTTTAATACAATTATAATATTCTACCTACCCCTGCTGTGGAAAATGGGAATTTTTATGTCAAGTCACAGAGACCAATAGTATGCATGTTTAAAGCCTTGCCTTAATATTCCTCAAAACACCTTCCATGGTTAAAAATAAAAAAATGTAAACACAGATTCCGTTGACCAATCCAGTGCAGCTCAAATACTAGTCAACCCACCTCCTGTCACTAAAGCTTTGGATGCCATAGCCCCTCTTGCAGAATGTTCTACAGACCTCGCAAGAACTATTCCTGCCCTTTTCATTGCTTCCTTAACCAATCGTGCTAACGTAGGGGCGGATACAGCCTTGTAACGATACCTAAAAGAAATTATCAACTTCATCTCCCCGTTACTTCCCAAACTCTATGTTCGTCTCTCATATTCATGCAAGGATCTCACTACTCAAACCATTCTATAAAAAAAGTCTTGGCTACAACAAAAAGTCTGCAACATAGTCTTAGTCCTCTTCCTGATATTGAAACATACTCCTCCTAGCAAATATTTTCACGATGTTATCTCCAGCACCTTAAAATCTGACACTCTTCTAAGCGAAATCAGGCAAAGAAGCATGACTAACTTGAATGACAGAAATAAATCCAAAAATGTGTTCTCTGTCCAACTACACAACTCTCTCTCAAAACAAGATCTACATTCCACAAAAATGAATACTGCGGGCCTAGAGGTGTCCTCAACCGGACGCTTCTCAACAACCTTTTCACCACATCATGCTGCCCCACTGGTACACTATTCACCAACTCATGGCCTGCTGAATTCTCTGACCTACTTCTATTTACTGAACTGTACTAAGTCCCCTAAAGGAACACCTCTGGCAAAGAGTTAACCACCTCCAACACAGATGCTGATATGGGATCCAAATTCCACAGAATACACTAACACACCCATCTCTTCCATGCCAAAATGAATGCCTTAGATGGTCCTAGTGACCAGGATTCCTTGATGAGTTTGGAAGCTTCTTCCACTAAACCTGAAACCTGCCAAACTCTCCCAAAATTCAACCATCTCATCAGCCTCAACTGTCCCGGCACAACTAACTTGTGCCTCTCTCCCATCGCATTCAATAACAGATCTGCGAACTCCGGCAAAAGAACTGGACCATCTATCAACAGTTTCATGATGTCTGGATACCAAACCGGAGGTGGCAAAAAGCAGCTATCAACACTATTTCCACTCGCTCTTTTCTCACTTTCAATAGCAATTTTTTTTTTTCTTTTTTTTTTAAATTTTATTTAAGACTTTTATTACCCCGTGAAAATTCCACAGGGCAGGACACATTACATATTAATCAACATTTTTTTTTTACATTATTTCCTTATATCTTTAAACAATATATAGATAATCATAGATTATATACATAACACAATGTCTATTAATTATATTCTATCAAGTATACTAATTTACACAACATTCTTTCCATTTAGTTATGGGCTCCCAAATTTGTCTGCCTAATCTCCTTCCCTTTTTCCCCTTCCTTGCATAAATTGCCATCTCCAGATTATAAATCTGTGTTAGTCTAGCTAACCATCGGTGAAATGTCGGGGGCAGGGGTGTAAGCCATTCCGCAGCAATACACAATCTCAAAGTTGCCATAGCAATAAATATAAAACAATCATATTCAAATTGCCTGCCTCCATCGTTGACTCCTAACAGTATAATCGCTGGTGTTAAACTACACTCAAATCCTAATGATCTAGAAAAGAAAATCTCAATATCTCTCTGTATTTTTTGCATATGCGGGCATGTAGCAAAGATATGAACGATATCAGCCTCTAAACTTCCACATCTCGGGCAATTAATGCCTGTTGTCCCTCCACATTGCGCTATTCTAGCAGGAGTATAATATAGTCTATACAAGGTTTTGTAATGTTGTGCCTGAAGGGCCGCGGAGCATAATATATTCTGTCCCATTTCTAATGAATCAAAAAAAGCTTCTTTCCCTACATCCAGCTTATTTACCCAATTTTCCGCCTGTTTTTCTAAGTCATCCTGCTTAGAATCTATCAGTTCCGAATAGATTCTTTTAATTGTGCAGTCAGTTCCCCCCTGAATAATCTCCATGATTGAGTTTTTCTTAAATCCTACCGGCCCTCCCTTCTTTGTTACCATATAGCTTCTGACCTGTAAATATTTTAAAAAGTCTCTTAAATCCAATCCAAATCTTCGTTGTAATTCGAGGAACTGCATTATCCCCTGCCCATCCAAAATGTCACCAATCTTATTTATGCCCTTCCTTCCCCATTCTTTAAACACAAGATCAGAGAAAATATCTTGAGGA
Organism: Triturus cristatus; assembly: GCF_964204655.1. NCBI lineage: Eukaryota > Metazoa > Chordata > Amphibia > Caudata > Salamandridae > Triturus > Triturus cristatus. Next base: position 165,244,653 of record NC_140595.1, on the reverse strand, counting down.
AAGTAGGGATTCTGCCCCATTCTTGTATATCGATTATATCTCCCAAGGCCGAATTTTTTTGTAAACGCTTTCCAAATACTGAATGCTGCCTTGACTGTCTTAAATCTGGTTCTTTTAAAATAACTCGAATCCGTCTGCTTCAAAAACACATTTTCTGTTACAGCTCCTAGTGCTAGGCCGTATATAGCAATTGTACTGAGGGGTCCTTGTCCCTCAGATTCTGCCCCCCCGATAAGACCTGACATATTCTGCAGGGCGGCTGCCCAATAATAAAGTTTTAAGTCGGGTAACGCCCATCCCCCCCTACATCGTGGAAGCGCCATAAATCTCAGTGCCCTCCTCGTCTTACCCTTAGCCCAAATAAATCTATTTACCAGACTCTCTAAAGTTTTAAACCACTTATCCTCAAATATTAAGGGGATTGCCCTAAATATGTATAAAAATTTCGGGAGGATCAACATTTTAATAATGTTTGTACGACCCATAATAGAAAGATGTAGATTGTGTAGCCTGTCCAGATCTTTTCTCACCTTCAAAATTATTGGAGCGATATTCTTTTCCACAAGAGTCTCCAGGGCGAAGGTAATAGTTACACCCAAGTAGACACCAGAGTCCACCACTCTATGATCCAGGCACTGCGCAAACTGATTCTTAATTATTTGTGTTTTAGAGCTATTCAGCGCATAGCCCGATATTTGTCCAAACTTTTTAGCCTCAATCTCAATCTGATCTATTGCCTCTGTTGGGTTTGGTGTTATAACCGCCACGTCATCGGCATATGCTAATATCTTGCATTGTTCCAAACATGTAATTACTGGGGCTATTCTTTCGTTTATCTCAAGCCTACGTATTAGCGGATCCATATACAACGCAAAGAGCAACGGTGAACAGGGACACCCCTGTCGTGTTCCCCGTTTTATCTTTACCGGAATAGTGGTACCAGCATTTACTCTGATCGATGCTACCGGGTTTATATACAAAATCTGACAAATCCTTCCCTAAGCCCTGCTTTCTTTAAAGTATGCCACAAATAGTTCCAGGAGACACGGTCGAAGGCTTTCTCTGCATCTAAGAGCATAGCCGCGACCGGTTCTCCTGTGACTTCTCCAATATCAAATAATGTGACAACTTTCCGCGTATGATGGGTAGTACCCCTACCGGGTATAAAACCATGTTGATTATCACTGACAAGGGTGTGTATTATACTAGCAAATCTCATAGCTAGTACCTTTGAATATATCTTAGTGTCCGCATTCATTAAGGTTATCGGCCTATACGAGCCTGGTTCAGTAGGTGGTTTCCCTTTCTTTAGGATTATCACAATAATCGCACCCCCCCATGACACTGGTATAGAAGTTCCTGTTTGCGCCACCTGCACTGTAGTCAAAAAATCCCTAAGTATCTCATTCCAGAATACCTTATAAAATTCGTTCGGGATTTGATCCGGACCAGCCGCTTTGCCTGAGGGTAAATTCTGAATAGCTGTTATAACTTCTAATTTATCTATGGGTATCTCTAGGGTCTCAGCATCACCTTCAGTCAAAATTGGTGCTGGTATTTCCCCTAAATATTTATCAATTGCCTGATCCTCTTTCCCAGATTGCTCGTCATATAGATTCGCGTAGAATCGCCTAAATACTTTGCGAATCTCATCAGTATCTGTATGTAACCTACCCATATTATCTCTAATTTCCCTCACTTCCCCTGTAGCCAGGTTCTGCCTAGTACGAATGGCAAGTGTACGTCCCACCCTCTCACTAAACTCATGACATCTCTCTTTATTTACCAGGTAAATCTTAGCGGCCCTGTCTGCCACAATTTCTTCTGCTCGCAATTTTGCCCTGGCAACCTTAATAAGAGCTTGTTCGGGTTCCTCCCCCAGCAAAATGCATTGCTCTAACTCCTTCTCGGCATCCAGAAGCAGTTTAGTCACCTCAGAATTTCTCAGACGCTCTTGCTTTCTTTTATACGCACTGTAGCTCAGAGTCTCTCGCCGGGCACCAGCCTTGAAGGCGTCCCACACCATCCCTGTTGCCGCTGTCCCCCTATTAATCTCAAAAAATGTGCTTATCCATTGTTTCATATGCTGAATGTACTGTTCATCAGTTAATAAACCTCTTTCAAATGTCCATTCCCTCTCCTTCCGGGTCCCATCTTTCATATCGAAACTTAAAATCAAGGGGCTGTGATCCGAGAATAGTCTAGGAGATCTTTCGACCTCTAACCTAGGGATCAGTGAATTGGTTGCGAAGTAATAATCCAGCCTTACATGTATCCTGTGCGGAGCTGAGTAGTATGTATACCCAGCATCATCTGGTCTTAAACTTGCCCATACATCTGTTAAAACATTATTTTGAACAAGGCTGGATAAAGCCTGACATACTTTTTTTTTCCTGCCCTTATAAGCCCCAGGCGCCAATCCATCTACCCCGTTAATGTTGAAATCCCCAGCTAGGATAACACACGGTGCCCATGTAGCTAATTCCAAGTCCAAGTATTCAAATATCTCTGGGTCATCGTCAGTTGAACCATAAATCGACCCCAACGTAATCCATTTTCCCCTAAGTGAACATTCAATCATCGCCCACCTACCCCATTGATCCTCTAGCTTTTTCCTTATGATTATATCTTTCTTCCTGGAAAGAATAGCTACTCCTCTATTTTTTGCCCCTTGTTTAGAAAATGCTAGTACATGGTAACCCAACTGTCCCAGAAGATGCCCTTGTGATCCCATTATATGCGTTTCTTGTAAAAAAACAAAGTCCAAATTCATCCTCTTTAATACTTGTGCAATTGCCTGTCTCTTCCGATAATCATTTAGTCCGCACACATTCCATGTAACAAATCGAATACTCATTAAGTTATTTCTGTAACTTGTCTCAGCCAATAAATCCTTCTATTTTCTTTAGAGTCTTTCTCAAATTTAGTATTTGTCTGCATTACTTTTTTCCCCATACATATCTCCAAGCCATCCATCTCCGCCACTCCTTTTTCCCTAGACATTGTGTTTGTACATTCTCCCAGTGTGTCTTGCCCTGTGCTCGTGCTCCCCCAGCCCCCCCAACCCTCCCCCAGGGACCCCACCCAGTGAACCCACCCCCCCTTACTGGCAAATAGGTCAATCCTGACCTATGCGTGTCCGTGCGCTCGCAGTTCACCGCTCCCTCCCCCACTCCCTCCCCTACTCTCTTCTTTGTCATTCCCTACCTCAAATTCCCATAACTTATCAAGCATAATACTGCTGGATTTAAATCTACCTTAGAGTTCAATATTTATAACTATAAGATATATTAATCTCTTCATAAATTGTTGAGTTCATCCTCCTATACACTTAATTAGGCTAATCTTACTTCATCTTGCTGCCTGCCTGCCCTCCCTGACCCTTAGAGAGTTTTATTTCGTTGAGATATTCCTGAGCTTGTATTTCGGAGTGAAACACCTTGAACTGGCCCCCAATTCCTACTTTCAAACGAGATGGAAACATCAGATAAGCTTCATACCCTATAGTTTGAAAAGGTGTAATAAGCTGTCTCAATCTCCACCTCCTTTCCACAGTAGTGTGGCAAAAATCAGGCTGAGCAAAGAAAGTTATATCACGATATGTGCGCTTAGCCACGGGTTTCGCTTTGCTCATGATCTCCTCCCTTAATAAAAAATTTCCCACATATAACAAAATTGCTCTAGGTTTGACTGGGGTTTTCCCCTTCTTCTGAAATATGGGGGAACGATGGACACGCTGAATCTCCTTTTCCCAATCCCAATAAATTATCTCGGGGAGACCCTCTCTGAGCAAGTCTATAACAAATGATCGAATGTCTTGTCCTTCTTTCCCTTCCCCCACACCAAGCAATCTAATGTTATTGCGCCGTTGCCTGTTTTCAAACGCTTCAAGTTTCCACGAAAAGTCCGTTGCAATTTTTTCCTGCTCAAACCTGGTATCTCTCCACTTGGCGACCTCATCTTCCAATTTTCCAGTCCTTTCTTCTACCTCCGCAACCCTGTCCGCCATATTTACGTAGAGTTTATTCACTTTCCGAAGTGATCCCTGTATTTTTTTATTAGCCTGTCTGGCCCTACGGCTTTCAATCCTCGCCTCACCCTGCATCTGTTTCAATGTTGAAAATAACAGCTCAAAGCTAGGGTTCTGTATCTGAGCCTGCGCTGATGTTTGAGTTTGATCATATACTTGAGCCAGACATGGTTGCGGTGGACACTTCGTATTGTCTCCTTCCCCCTCATGGTATGTCTGGGAAGTAGCAGAATAGTCCCAATCCAATTTCCTTGCCACCTCTGACTGTTGAGGCTCTTTCAAATGCTTTAACCTACTATGAACCCTCTCCTTAGCACTTTTTAACTTTTTTTGAGAGGAAACCCTTTTTAATGTATTCTCTTCCAGCTCTGAGGTATCGGATCCGAGCTCCGAGTCTTCTGTGTGACTCCCCGAGGATGTTGAACAGAGCCCTGTATCAGACCCAGGGATTAAGGCTAAGTTATCTTCGTCGTCTTCCTCCTCGTCTTCATCATCATTGACCGAAAAAAAACATCATCCCCAGGGGAAACAGGATTAAAGATATTCGTATCTGACTCTACCACTGTAGCTCTCTTAGGGATAGGCACTGCTAAATTACAAATTAGCTCCACCTTCCCCGTGTCTTGGGGGCCTTTTATTGTACACTGATCTGTCACAACATCACTTTTCCCCTTTAATTGGGGTTTTTGGGTCCCGAGCCTACCGTTCATCGAAGTTGTAGTTAATTTATCACCATCTATTACTCCTGCCTTACAGCGTAAGTTTACCTGTAGTGCCTCCTGTAGAACTGGGACCGTTACATCCAATACATCCGATGCAGTATGCACAGCACTCAAAGTTGTGAGAGTGCCCTGCTTCTCCGAGCCAAATGACTGCAGATCCAGGTTCTGCTTGCTGCCCTGCGCTGAGCACGCCTCCAATTGTTCTGAGCTCTCAGCCGACAACCCTGGCTGCGTGCAAGTACGCTCCACTATATCTGAAGCATCTGAAAGCGGCTTCTGTAACTCCGACGTCAGTATTGCTGCAGTCCCTGAAGCAATAGCAAACGATTCCATCAGTGTAGGCTGGCGTAAAGTTGTCTCCTTCTCCGAGCAGCCGTCTGCCTGTCGCGCTTGGCTCGGATTTCTTGCAGGTAAACCGACTTCCTTATTCTTTTCCTTATCTCTGCCCTTTCTCTCTCTTCCCTCCGTGTTTTCGGTTTTCTGCCGTTCTTCAATCTTCTCCGATGCTCTCTCGGCTGTTCTTCTAAGTTGTGCTTTTGTCAGGGCTTTTATTTTTAAACTTGGCACGTCCATCTCCTTATGTAAGGCTTTCCCCTTTTCAATCTTCTGTATCTTCTGTATCTTAGGTGCCATTGTTCGTATAAGGCCGACCCAGCGATTCCCAGCAGTCAGAGTAGTTAGGATTATTGCCTGCAAAGGTTTTAGGTATCTCCTCTCTGAAGCATATAACTGGAATTTTACGAACGTAGTCATCTCTCAGAAAGTTTCGTGAATATCATAATGGTCGATTTTCTAATAGCACCTCCTCCATCATAACCAGCTTATCCGTATAGGTAGTAGCATTTCATCTGAGAGAGGGGGAGAAAGCGACTACTCCCTACAAGCTAGCAGCGGCCATCTTGCCTACTACTCCCTACAAGCTAGCAGCCTTCAATAGCAATTTCTGAATCACTGCAAATGGCGGGAAAGCATAACTGCGAGCCCTTCCCCAGTGCTGCAGAGATGCATCCTCTGTCTCTGGATCCAGCCTCCAACTGTAGAACTTGTGCATTTGAGCATTCACCCTGTTTGTCAAAAAATCCACCATTAACGGTCCCCATCTGTTCCTGAGTGCCCCAAACACCCACTTGTTCAGCATCCAATCACTGAAATCCTTCAACTTCCTAGAGTTTGAATCTGCTATTATTTTGCTCATCCCTGGTATATACTGAGCCTGTACCATAATGTCCTTGCTCAGTCAAAAATGCCAAAAGTCACTTGTTAAATCCACTAAAGTCTTTGACCGTGGTCCCCCCAACTTCTTGATGTACCCATCCACAGAAATATTGTCCATTTTTAGGTCTCGCCTTGCTATCGCGTGAGGGATCGCAAAGCGAGACTATTGTAAAAGGGCATTTCAAAGTGCTCCCAAAAAGCGGATTGCATTGCTAGCACGCGCACAATCACGCGCTTGGTGCCACCATGCACTCCGCTTTTTGGGAGCACTTCAAAGGGTTTGCATCCCCGCCCCCAAGCACGCACACGCCACGCTCCGCCGGACTTGTCTTTTTTTTTTTTTTAACTTTAAGCGCGAGGCGCGCGTGCGGCCAATGCTTGTTTTTTAGAAAGATGGCAACCCTCGCGAGCATCACACCCAGGATTATCGCCCGCCGGTTCGAACATTTCTAGAAACACTTTATTTTTTACAAGGTGATGATAGGGAGGGCCCTCCGAAAAAACAGTACTGTAGTGGCACTTAGCGAGAAGCCGGATTGTGTGGCACTGCTGCCGTAAAGGTTCTGTTCATCCATGAGATCGGTCTTCGTTTAACAAGGATGGTCGTGTTGGGGTGCCGTCCCTCTGCTGGGGATGCGGCGCTCTTGTTAGTGCGTTGTTATTTCACCAGAAACCATCTGATCCTCTCGCGCCTCCTCTGTGCGCGCGCGTGGCGGATGCGGCGCCTCTGCTGGGGACATTAATTACACGCTGTTTGCAGCTGCTTCAGCCGCTCGCTCTGTGACGACCTCCGCACAGCGCCGCACCACGCTCTGCTTGGAGGTGAAAGAGCTGCACTGCAGTCAACACAGAGGCAGGGTCTGACCGGGACGAGGAACAGGCCCGGGAACCGAAGCAAACGTTTGACTTCAGAGGGATAAAAAGTGGCCCACCTTTGCATATTTGGCTGTCTTGCAAAAGACTCGAGGTGCAGGTGTTTTGCAAGGTATAGGAGACTGAGAGCCCTTTTGTACTTGGTGCAGGCAATATTTGTGGTATTATCAGGGACATCAACTGTAACAGTAAGAACCGGCTCGTTAGGCCAAAATAAAGGCCCAAACACTGACCTGTAAGACTAGCCCCTCCGGCACTGCCAGATGGCCCTATGTAGGCCCAGCAGAGCACCGCAACACTCATTGGTCAACTTGTCTTTAAGCTGATGCCCACCTAGCAGGTTGTGGACCGCAAAGACCCCAAAGCTCCCAAGCATTGAAGCTTTTATCATTTCTTGAACCCAGTTGGCTATTCAGATAGTTACCTGCATCCCTCAGCCTATAACTAGAAATAACAAGCATTTGCAATGCAATAGGTCTCGCATTTGCTACAGTTTAAGTTATTGGCATTGTAAATGACAATGCCTTTTATTTATCTGTTTTGAAAACCAACACATAAATAAAAGGCATTGTCATTTACAATAAAACACACAAGATGTTCTGCATTCTGTCCATCAACTGTTGATTTTGCAATTGTCATTTACAATGCCAATAGCTCAAACTCTCACAAATGCGAGACCTATTGCATTGCAAATGCTTGTTAATAATGCATAACATTTCACCTGGTTTCGGACAAACGTCTTGAACACAAAGGACACTGCCAACAACTCCAAATAATTGATGTATATTGCCTTCTCCTGAACTGTCCACTTCCCCCTTATTGCTAATGAGCCACACCTTGCTCCCTAGCCCTACAGACTAGCATCCAACTCCATAACCACTTTCTGAATGTCACCAAATATGTCCCTTCCATTCCAAGTTTTCAAATTTCCCAGCCACCACTCCAGCTCTCCTTTTGTCTTCACATCTACCTGTACTATCTGGCCTTCAATCTCTGTAGAGTTCGATAATGCAATGGGCTGGAAAAACTGCCTGTATAGACGCTGACAGCAGCCCTAGAATTCTGGCAATCTGATGCAAAGTTATCCATTCGCACATCAATCTTCTCTTACAAATCATCTTCGCCTTCTCCACGGGTAACCTCAACATTTATTCCAGTGTCCAAATCTGAAACCCCAAAAACACCATCCCCAGTGCTAGTTACAGACATTATTTCTCTTTGTTCACTACAAAACCCAGATCCTCCAACACTGCACTGCTAGCCCCGTATGCTCCTGTGTTAACTCCTTGCTTTCTGACATAATTAAGATGTCGTCCAAATACACTATCAATCAGACCCCCCTCATCTGCAGCTAAGTCACTATTGGCCCCATCACCTGGTCAAACTAAATGGAAGACTCTTTAACCTCCACATTATCTCCTTCCAATGGAATCTCAAAAAATCTCTCTGGTCCCTGGCAACTGGAACAGTCAAGTAAGCATCCTTCATATCTAGATGTGTTAACCAGTATCCCTTTCTCAAGATTTCTCTCAGCAAATGAATCCCTTCCATCTTGAAGTGATTATGCTGTACCCAGTCCGTCAACTCCTTCAAATTTATGACCGGCCTCATGCCCTTGTCCTTCTTTTCGACCAGAAATAAGTTGGACAAACCCAATCATTACATTTCCCAGCTCTCTTGTTAGCAAGCTCCTTTACCTCCTGATCTACATTCTCTCTTCTGTTTTAGAAAATCTTAGGGGCCTCGGCCATCTTTCCTGCACAGGAATTTCTACAGTCTATCCAATACCCCTGCACTCTTTGTAACACCCATTGATATGCCATTATTTCCTACCATCTCTCTAAAAAATGGGTGAGTCTGCCACCCAACTGTACCGGGATACACAAAGTGTCTTTTACCAAACATACCTTGTTGTCTTGCCATGCTGTCTCCTGTAAATATTTATCTTGACCCCTGGGGATAGAATCCTGCTGTCTGATATCCTGTTGATTAATATCCACTGGGTCTAAATCCACGGCAGAATGACGCTTGTGTAATCCCAAAATGACGGCTGGGGAATCAACCCTGCATTCTCCCAGCCCACCAAAAACTGTTCTAATATCCTTCTGCGCCTTCTGTAGGGAATTGAATGCAATGTCATACTTTGCCACCTCCTTCACAAACTTTTCACCAAAAGTAGGTCTATAGCCTCCTGACCCATCTCCTTACTTGCTAGCTCCACTAAATTTGGATACATTTTCATCAAGAGATGTTTCCTATGCTCTGCACACAGTTCTGCATTTGTGTTTCCCAACAAACACACTGCTCGCTGTACCATCTGTCGCAACTCCAAAACATCCACACCAGTCTCCTGTAAATATGCCACCTCATACATGTCAAACATCTTTGTTATGAGCCCAAATACACCCCAAAGGGGATCCTGACATCCTTTTAACCTCCTTTCCAGACTTCATCTGGGATCTCTCCCTGATTTGTTCAAGAACTGTAATATCTTAAAATCTAGCTCCGTCATCAACAATAAAGATTGGCCAGAGATGGCCTTGGACATTCAGAGTGAAGTCTTGTTCTGACTTCTTTAGCCATCTCCTGCCTAATCCAGAACTCCATATATTCTGCCACATGCTGTGCTGGGACCTACTTACAGGATAATGGATGCTGTATAAAATGAGTGTCAAACATATCATCCGTCAAGAGATCCTGTACCTGCTCCACCTGTTTATTTTCCACTTTCTCTTTTTTTTACTCTTTCCCTTTCTAGTCCTCATCCTCCTTGTCTCCTAAATCAGATGAACACAAAATGACAATGCCCCCCGGTTGGCCTGGTATATGATGTCCACTAATTAAAGTGAGCACATTGAACCAGTCCAAACAACCCTTATGGTGATTTAAGAGGTCAAAGATAACCTTAGAAAGCTATCCAAGTGGTAGCTGTGGAGAGCAGCCTCAGGCTTAGTCTTGAAGGAATGTTAAGCAGCTTGTTTTACCAGAATGCAATCTTATTGTAATGGTCAAATGAAAGGAGAACCACATAGTAGTTATAAAAATATGAATTTATTATTATAACACACCTTAAATACCTCACAGTATCTGCTACACACAAATAAACACAAAGCACACAATACTGTAGCACAGAAACAATAGTAAGTATCACTAATACACAGTGGGCTCCAGGGGGAGACCAAACGATATACTAAAATAGTGGTATAAGAACCACGACTTGAGTCAGGACAGTCAAGACAGTGTTTAGAGGATGTAGAATCGCTGGGTCCCCGAGAAACCACCTAAGGTGAGTAAGAAGGGACCCCACAGAGGACGGGTGCAGTATGAGAACACTGCAGCGTGCTACGTACAATTCTATGGGAGAGTCGCGGTTGCAATTTTTAAGTTTAAAGACCTTTCCCAGTGCATTACGAAGAAACCCTTTGGAACATAGAAGGTTGAAGAGCCACCCCACCCGTGGATACCAAAGTACCAGAGTTACCTATCCCAGGGAAGCCGGGTGCATAGGGTCGAAGTGGCGTCAGAAACCGCCTTCGTTCTCAATGGGAGTCTTCAAAGAAATGCCACTGCTGGACAGAAGAAAAGTGTCCGGTGGAACCTACAGGTGGATTCTTGATGGAAGGAACCTGAAAGCAGAGGGGACAGAGTCTGGATCACTCAGGAGAGACCAGGGGCTCGGTAGACGAATGCCCACCGATGTCGGGTGATTCAGGTGTGAAGATGTAGACCTTGAGTCTACAGCTGCAGGGACCAGGAGATGTCGAGGACAACCAGGAGCCGGATACGAGCTGTCCCATGAAGGATGTCAAGTGCTGAGGGGTCGGTGTCCGGCGGGAGCACAAACAAGCCTTGGCAGCGGCAACCCACGAAGGTCAAAGAAGGTTACGGTCTGCCCCAGCAAGGACCAGGGGACTCACCACAGCAAGGGGAGTTAGACAGGCCTGGAGAAACCAGGGGAGCCCAAGAAAAGCAGTGTTGTCCTTCAAATGGGCCCACAGGTCGAAAGCACTGGAGTCGCGAGGGGACTTGTAGCAGTTTCACAAAGAAACAGCTTGCAGGGCACAGAGTGCGAGGAGGCCAAAGTCCTTTGTACGAAATGTGCGTAGAGGTTGGGGCTATTGATAGCCCAATGCACTTAGTTGGGGAACGCCAACAAGCATATGCACTTGCAAAGGTATGCGGTGCACAGGGGCTCAGGTTATTCAGTCGCCACGAGGAATACTACCCTCAGACTTGGTGAGAGAGCAACTTGACCTCAAGGAACATAGGAACCCACCTCCTGTTTTGCTGGAGCCTTCTGAGTCTGCAGGAGCTCAGGATCAGCAAAGCGGTCAGTTGCGATACAGTGCCTGCGAATGCAAGGGAGTGACTCCTTCACCCCAAGGGAGATACTTCAGTTGTCCATGATGCTCCACAAGTCCTACAAGGAGCCTGTATGGTGCACGGGCACAGACGATGCTTTGGCCGGAGAAGGAGATGAAGTCGGCCCAGTCGAAGTCCAGCCAAGTCCAGAGTGCTCAAACGATCAAACGTCAGTGGTTTCTTGTTCAGAATCATGTCCATGTCGATTCTAGGGTCCTACAGCCAGGTCAGCCCTTTTGTATCCAAAGGAGAGGATTGGACAGATTCAGGGGTCCCTCCCAAGGGAGGGTCAGGACAATGGTGAGGATACTCCCCTGTCTTTTGTCCAGTTTCGCCCCAGAGGTCGAGTCAACGGCTCCCAGGACTGGTTTGAACTGGACAATGCACAGGTACACCAAGTGTGCCCCAGCTGCAGATTTTCATGCACTTTGGAAGTGCACCCACCTAGCCCCAATACACTAATTCCTGCCTGGGGGGTGGTCACACCGCCCTGTGACAGGATGCCTATTGTGCTGCCTTCCTCTGCTCGAGCTTGGCTCAGCAGCAGGAGGGCAGAAATGTGTCTCTGGTTGGCAGCAACCATTTTGTGCTGTCTTGGTCTAGAAGGCTGGTACCAGGAAGACCAGGGACCCCACAAAGCTTGCTTCAGAAGGGTGGAATCATACCTCCCACACCGGATGCTGGTGTGGAGGTTACTACACCTCCCTGCTGGAGGAGTCATCACAGGCCACCACTCTGTGATCCCTTTTACTGGCCTTCATAGCCTTCTCACTCAACTCCAACTGAGTTGTCCTCTAACTTTCTCTCGAACTGTACTTTCCTTTTGTCTTTAAGCCTTTCTCTTTTTGCATATGCTTCTTTTTCTGAGTCACTTTACAAATACCACTCCCTCCAACCACCTTATCCGTGGCCTCCAACTGACCGGACCTGCTTGTTCTCATTCCTGCTCCCAAATTTCCCTTCCAACCTTTCCATACAATCATCTATTTATTTCCCTAATTGGGTTGCCAAGGTTGAAACAACCTGACACATTCCTGGACCTTATCCTCAATGCTCATTTCTGAGGCACCATTACCTTCCATTCTGACAGAACATATCTCACCAGTCTAAAATTTCCAGAGGAATCCAAAATCTTTCCTTCAACTTAATGTATAGCACTCTACCAAAATATCTCTGTACTTCAACTACCAGAGTTCTTCTGCTTCTCTTATCACCAAGCTGAATCTGACAAAAAAATGCTCCTAAACTATCCCTAAATATGACTGCCTGGCCCCTCCTTATGAAAGGCCAGACTGTCCCAATCCAAAATGGCAACCTATGTCCTCTGACGCTCCTACGGCAGCTGCCTATAACTAGATTTGGTCCAGCCGCAATCGCGCTCCACTCCATCAGGCACCACGCAGGTAAGCGTTGCTCTATTTCTTATATTTTCCCTCTCAAAAATTCTGGGATGATGAAAGAGCAACTACAGAGCTGTTCAAACCCTCTAATCCTGCGTGCCGCACCGGCATTCATCCGAGCACGCTTGCACTTGGCCGTGCCATGCGCTGTGCCACTCGTGATCCAGGTCGAGTCCGTCCCTATGGAAGGCACCGCCACACGCCTTAATCAAGCAACGTTCGGCCCATTCAAAAGACACAATGCCTGACCACTGCTACTGCCCTGACAGTAGTCAACTTTCTCCTAAACACCTCTAGTCAAAAAACTTTGGCAGTAATTTTAAACACTCCCAAAACCGCTGTATCTTTCCCGTTTTAACCGCAATCAATCGCGTTTTTTTAAAACACACCCTACATGCCTTAATAAAAATCCCTGTTCACCTCTCCTAAAGTGAACCCATCACACACTGAACACACACTTCTTCAACAGTTTTGTTAAGACTCTAATTACATCCTGCTCATACATTCTCATGACAATTACTGACAATTACTGTTGAGGTGGAATCACATGTGCTTATCTTAGTAGTGAGCAGCAACAAAGGAGGAAAATGGCTGACTGACTTGGGATTATATATGAAGTAGAATGTTAAAAGATTTGTATTCTAAGTACTAAGTGTTTGTTCAAGTTGCTGCTGTGAGTTGGCAATAAGGAAGATATGCGTAATATCGGCCTCCGTGCCTTGCCATAAAATTACACAGATGAGAATCACAGTTGCCGGTCTTCAGTGGCGGGTTAAGCCTCTGGCATAGAACCTGGTGTATCTGACATTGGTTTGATGATCAGCTTAATAAGAACACATTTTGAACTATTATCCTTTAGTATTGTTTTTAAATGTTTATTTATTACATCTTGCACAAACACTCTGCATGAACATACCAATTCTCAACATTAATTTGCATAGTAACCAATTTAAAAAACACCATTTGGAATCAACCGTATGAGCTTCACAAGGTCCTTGGCTGGCCGGTACAATTATCCATGTCCATATAGTTCAGAGATCAAAAATACTTTATTATTTTGTTAGACCAGTGGCCACCTTCAGCACAGTGTAGCATGTTTTTTTTGGAGGGGTGGATGGAGGGAATCTCATGGTTTGTAATGTTTGCTACTGTAGATCACATGCTCTGCACACTTGCTATTTAATGTTGGGCATGGACGTTTATCAAGTCACAAATGGGTTTAAGTATTTTTGGGCAGACGTGCTGCATAGTTTGTGACCCATGGAATCTGACCACTTACTACCCTTATTTGCTAGAACATTTGAGACAGGAGCAGTAGTGTGACTCCTTTTTGTAGCTAATGCAATGCTAGGAAAAGGAAGGGTCCTGCTCTAGAGATTTATAATGTGTCTGCGAACATGCTCCTGCAGATTTCACAGAACCTCATGCAAGCAAAAGAATCGCTAGGAAGTTCAGGATGACCTGGTACCAAAGGCATTATTTGATGAGAAGAATTCCTATGATGGAGTGTTCTGAAGAAAAATGCAGTGCTAGACGGTAGAATTGATACTGCAATGTTCATGTTTGCACACCTGTGATAAGCATCTCATGGAAGGTGTTAGTGTTCTCAAAAGGAGAAATCCTCATGAAAGGCCTAAGTGTAGGTTATCTTTTGGCAAAAATGACAAAGTCTTGATTTAACGAGACCCTGAAAGAATACAAAAAGGTTGAGGTGTGAGAACTCTTAAGGAGTGTGGTGTCTTTGGCTTGTGTGATCCCTTTAAAGAGTAGGGGTGCTCAGTGTAGTGCATTATATAATATATACAGATGTCTGTAGTGCTGAGGGAACAGTGGAAATGGACCGTCGGAGATATCTTGGATGAAGTTACAGGAGGATCTGTACACTCAGGCATTGTAAAACAAAGTGTTTTAGTCGCACCTGGAACCACTAGTTGCACAGGTTTGCGAGACCTAGCGCTGACTGCTGACTGAGATAGAGGTTATGTGAAGGTGTTGCAGCATTAGGTGGTGTACATTGTGTAGTCAGTGTAAGACAACGTAATGATGGCAAGTCTTATAGCATATAACATGTAAAACTGAAGAGATTTGGAGAATAAGCTCTTGAATACTCTTGAGTTTGTCATTGCGGGCAGATGTTTTTTGATGTTGAGTTGCTCGATGGCAGGCAGATGGCCTCCATACCCGTCCTCCACATCATATACCTCAAAGGGTAGGGAAGCCGTTCATAAAGTCACCTCTACATCTTCCTTAGGGGTGACTAAGGCATTTCTGTTTACTGTGTACCCTGATCTTAAATCTGGCCTTGAATAGTTAAAGGGAAATATTGACTCAGAATTCATGCTTGTCAGGAAGGAGATCGTTCATCACAAGGCACTTTCTCTATGTTTTTCAGCCACAGCATTGACGTTTGATGAAAGGATGGCATTTTTTCATAAAAGAAAAATGCTTTCAGTAAGAAAGTGACATAAAAACACTTAGGGCCTCATTATGATGTCCAACGGAAAGCCATCTGACAGCTCGTCTGAGGTTTTCTGCCTGACATCAGAGGTTTCTGTCTGACCGCCATATTACGATACTGGCTGTCGGAAGGAAACCCATGACACCTATGCGGCCTACAGAAAAGGGAGCCTCAATCAAAAATCCAGTGAACAACATCCAACGGATCCGAGATGCCGGTAAGCAAGTAGCTGGTGAGAGTCACACACTTGTCGAGATTGTCCGTCTCCAGGTGATGGAGACAAAGAAAGGCCTTTTCCCACAGTGCCCTTGGTGCAGGGCCAAGCATGCACACTCCGACACTCACAAAGCGTGTAATCTGTGCTTATCCTCAGAGCACAAAGAACACGAGTGCGCAGCCTGCACATTGTTCAAAAACAAAAAAGACACTTCAGGCCCGAAGGGATCGTCTCCTGGCACATAAGGCCAAGGACCTGGCAGCCAAGGCAGAGTTCGTGCATGAATTTGAGGAAAACATCAAGGCCAGTGCAACAACAGAAGGTGGAGTCATCATCGCCAGCCCCAATTATATCCCCTCCGCTTCGTACTCCTGTGATGAAAAAACTCCGGTACAGGTCAAGGGGCCCACATCGCAGTCCCTGATTCCTGTGCTGGGACTGAGGACCAAGACAACATCATGTACCATGAGTACTGTTGAACCACCATGTGCTAAGAAGATGTTGCACACATGTCCACCATGCAACGGCGTGCCACAGCCCTGTAGTCAAGAAGGGACAAGAACATTCTTGATCGGTGACAAGGCCACATCATGGGAACGACTTCAGCACTACATCAGCACTGAAACACAAGTCAGCACTGACAGACATCGGCACCGATAGCTGTCAAACAAACTTTAACCCTACATCCAAACATTAGATCCGAAGAAATGCTTAGGATCGAGCATCTTGGAATTCAAGCAGCCCTCGGCTCCAAGGAAAGAAAACACCATGGCCACACTTTGGGTCAGAAGAACAGCCATACATCTGAGGTTTTAAAGGCACACACAGTTTCTGAGGACACTCCATCGGCTCCAAAGAAACAAAAGATACAATCTTGTATGCTGACTGAGGAACAGAGCATAGATTTTGAAGGACTGCAACACAATGCAGCAACAACTTAAAGAGCCTGGCAAAAGAAATGCACAAGAGGAGGGTCTGCCACTGCCTCTACCAAAAAAGGCATCAGAACACATGGCCACAAGCCCAATGACTTTTAGCTCACCAGGTTCCTCACAAACACAATAACCCTCTCGATAAGAAGAGGAAGAGGGGGAGATGCAAGATAGATTCACAGGGTACACAAGACATCCACCACACCTCAGGCCCATGGGATGACTATGACGTGGTTCTCTCTGACGCACACATGGAACCACCAGTACCAAAAAACCCATCACCACCAGATGACACCTCCTCATATCACACTGTCATTCAGAGTACCACAAGTTCCCAATGTACACCACTGAGTAGCAAATGTATTTCTTGGTTAAGAAACTTTTGCGCACTGAGCACATGGTGCGATACCTGCCCCTGATAGGATCCATACTGAACGTATCCACAGACTTCTTCAAAGACCCAGTCTAAACTAAAGTCATAACACCTTGCATTGAGAAGAAATACAGACTGTCACCAACTGATTCTGTATACATCAGGGCCACCCCCTGCAGACTCCCTAGTCGTCACAACCACCAGCAAAAGAGCTGCAACACAGGGCACTGGAGATGTGCCTCCTCCAGACAAAGAAAGCAAGAGGATAGAAGTTGTAGGGAAAAGGGTGGGAGCAGGACATGCCAACCATTGGGGAGAGGAGTTGGCCTAACGGCTAGGGCGGTCAACCTCGAATCTGGGGAACTGGGTCCGAGGTTCGGCAATGACGATGAACATCCTGTGATTCTGGGCACAGCACTTAATCTCCCCATGCTTAACAAAAATGTAATGCCTTCTTTTTTGTTTTATACCTATGTATGTCCCTTCTTCCTCTGTTATAGCAGCCATTTTGGGAAATGGCAGAATGGCTGCTCTGAGGAGTTTTTTTCTGTCTCTATAAGACTACTTGACCCCCAAAGCCTATGCTTTGATATGAAAATGAAGTATACAGGTCTCATGGTTCATGAAATATTGCATCATCAGTGCAACATATCTGCCATTTTTTAAAAATTTGTCCAGAAAAATTTAGCCTGGATCAGCAAAGTCTATCAAAGCTAAATTACTTCTCCAATGATCCAAAAACACAAATAAAAAATAAAAATCTTGGACAAAAGTCTTTTAAACAGAGGTATATCAGGGGGCTGGGATTATACGAGACCAGATAATAAAGTTACATAGCAGATGTAACACAGCAGCTCCTCCTTTGTAAACCCGCATCAAAAAGTTGCATCCTCTCTGGGACTTCCATTCACTCCCCTTTTAAGAGGACAGTTACTTTCATTGCCCCTTATAATTTGAGAAATAGAGAGAACCTGTGCTAGATTAACAGTTCTTGGAAAGTAAGGGTTGGTGGGAATTAAGCGGTGTTAAACTTGT
The DNA here is from genome assembly GCF_964204655.1 of Triturus cristatus. Taxonomy (NCBI): domain Eukaryota; kingdom Metazoa; phylum Chordata; class Amphibia; order Caudata; family Salamandridae; genus Triturus; species Triturus cristatus. The sequence continues at coordinate 165,227,036 of NC_140595.1, read as the reverse complement.
ACAATAAACCACTCTTCCCAACATTCCCCATTTCAAATTAATTTGTTTTCTTCTAATAGTGCAGTTGTACTAAATATCCTGTAAATGTCTAACATTGTCTTTATTCAAATCATGTTGCATTCTTTGTCGTGACCTTTTCTATTTGACCATTGTAGGAAATGGAAGCAACACACAGGGAGTTACTGACGTCTTTTAGAGGCGCCACTTCGGAGGACAGTCCGTTTGTCAATGACACAGGGAAGGAGCCGAACACACAGAGGGCACACATTCACAGTCCCAACGTGGAATGCAATACTTCCTTCACGAGAGACTTGCAGTCAGAGTCAGTAGCTGAGGATGGTAAGAAGACATCTGTATTTACTCTACATTGAAACCAAATGGAATTATTTCTATAGAACAGCAAAAATAACATTAGACATCTTTGTGTTTTTTTAGGATATTTAAAGCTTGACCATAGACACTTTGATCTTTACTAGACCCTTCCATATTTAACAAAGACCTAAATATAAAAGTCACTTCCATTGTCAGCACAACTTCAAACCAAAAGGTGTCCTGAGAATGTTTTCTTACAAAAGTTCATAAAATAGTAATATATTGGGGTCCAGATTATTTATTTGCTTCCCAACAAAAATAAATATCATTTTAGGAATTGGTAAATGACATTGGTTTAGTATGACAGCCTCTTTCACACTTTTAGGAAAAAACTGTTACTTCACTGTTCACTGCTTTTCAAAGCCAACAGATCATAAGATGTCAATTGATAGGCTACAGAATGCTTAGTTATTTGATTGGATTCTTTGTGATATTAATTGGAAAAGCGTGGGTGGTGCTAAGAGATCCAGCACTCAAACACGTCAGTACAATCATGTCTTCATAAGCAGAACTAAGAACATAACCATAAATAGAAAGCTTAACATGTTGACAAATAATTTTGGATACTAGTGGATACTTACTACAGATTCCTGAACTTGTGTCTATTCTAAAGCCCTAGACTGTATCCGGAAAACTCAAAAAAGAGTTCCCCTGCTCACCAATAGGTGGTATGAGCAATCCACATCAACTCCAACTTCAGTAGTGATGAACGGAGCTACACATAAGCACCACGCATGTGTGCTGATGTCAGTTCCTTTACAACTGCCCCTTCAGACACGGATCTGAAGCTCTGCTCTTCTTCTTCACTCCGTGAAAATATTTGTTCTTACAATTTTCACTAAATTCTTCCAGTGTACCAGTGGTCACCCACTAAGACTACAGGCTTGAGCCTTGTAAGGACAGTCGCTAACAGATGTCTGTTATACATCCACCCCAAGTTATGCCTCTGATGCTTAGGTTCAGTGCATAAGTCCAAGGCCTGAAATGACTGTGCCCAGATCAATCCAAAAGCCATGCAAGAATGCAAACCTCTACATAGCAAAACACCACAAGACTTCAGCAGCTCCCACTCCAGGTTGAAGACGAGTGCGAACAAGCTCCTTAAGTGGTTCCCACTGCAGATCTTCATGGTCGAAGTCTTTGGGAAAAATCAAAAAGAAACACAGTTACAAGCATGACTCGGCCCCTTCACACCATTTTCATTCTCTGGGGAAGGTGGGAAGGTGGAAATGTGCCACCGTGCCTCCAGGTCTCGCTCCCATTCCAATGAGCATCTGATTCCAACTTTTGTCCCAATGCACACCTAGTTCACGAGCCAATCAGTGACATCACAGCATGTTGGAACCTTTTGAGAGGCCACTCCATCGGACCCTAACAATCCTCCAATCAAGATACCACTAGTGGATCAGGCCTCAGTGACATCTGTGCCTCTTAATCACACTTTGGGTTCCACACCAGCTTTGGTGCCAACTTTTGGCTGGTGCCAAAATCTGGGTTTGGACATTAATGTTGGCACTGCTGCTGCTATAGGAGCCACAACTTTTTTGTGGTATTCGACTTCAGCCAATTTTGTCTCAACCAACACTACACCAGTATACTCCTGTGATACAGCCAATACTCAATCCTATAGACATGATTCCACTACTGTACAGTCGCACACAGTCACAACACCAAATATTTGGCTATGACACCGACCAGAGCCAGCAATACAGCAATACAAATGGAGGGGATGGGGAATAGGTTGCCTCACTCACTTTGCGCTGAAGATAATTGGTATTTGGATCTGCAAGATGCTAGTGGGCTGATTAACTCACCCAATGCTGGGTTGGTTTCTTTCCTGGACCAGCAAAGGAAGTAAGTGCAACCTTTAACTATGGAATTTAAAACCAACGTACTAGCTGAGGTCCTTCTGCTTGGCCAGGCACTTACCAAACCTCTTGTACCTTTCAATGAGGCCCACACTGATACGCTCATTGGCACATGGACAAAGCATGTTCTGGCCCCCTGGTCAATTGGCAGGTCGGACGTCACCATAGACCAGCACCAGGGGAACCTGCTTTCTTAACCCAGTACCCAGCTTCTGAGAGTCTGGCGATGAAATTATCCAACAGCTGAGTCAACCCTAATGCCTTTCCGCCAACTGCTCCTGAAAGAGTCCAAACACATGGAAATGTTTGGCAGAAGAACCTTCTCCTCGACCAACCTTTACCTGAGATTAGCCAACTCCAGCAGGCTCCTTGGTCGTTACACTCACTCATTCTGAAACATGTTTGGTGGGATCTTACCAGAAGTTCTACAAGACTTAACAGCTTAATAGGTCTAAATCATTAATACAATGAGAAACCCTAGAACTCATACAATGTCATAACAGTGTAAGACCCACACAGTCAGGAAATTGTATTGAATGAAGAAACAATTTATTAACATATTATACAATCGTGTGTTCTACTGTACAATCCGCCTGTATACAGATTCCTACTTCAAAAAACAGCCAACACGTCTTTCGTCACTGCGTGACTTTATCAAGGCTGTGAAATTCATAACAATTAAAATGAAATTAAGAACAATCATAAGATATAAGGGAGAAGATATTATAGATGTGAGAAGTAATAGGAGAAGTTGGTGAGCTGTAACACAAAGAGATAAAAGCAGAGACAAGCAAAAACTTCGAAAGTAAGTGTGAATTGAAAATGGCAATAATCTGTGAAGAACAGAAGGTAAATTTAAGGACAGCACCCGTGATATAAAAGAAAGTGTGAATAGGTCAATCTCCATAAAGATTGTAAAGTGAGTTCCAAACTCATCTGTACCAGAAGGAGATGAGGTATCGAAGAAAAGATATGGTGATTAATCTGACCAACCTTACGAAGGGAAGAAAGCAGTAAAAGAGCATGTATATTCCAGCCCTAAAGTGTCTTTAATGGTCTGTAGTGTGTAAATTAAGGGGAAAATCTCCCCATCGAATTCTGGCATATCTAAAACAACTGTTGTAAAAAGAAGAAGAATGACCAGGTTATAAATCAGAGCATAAAAAATGTCTCAAATCTTAATGCGGATCCCTATGTAACTTTACATCATAATGAATTGGATCAACATTTGGAGCAGTAGATAATATTCAATATTAAAATTCTTCCACGAAATGTGTCAAGAGAGGTCTATTAAAGGCTCAATGTGGCTAAAATGACCCAGGTAGTGTTTCATCGAATGTTCCCGAGCTAGTAAAATAAAATAGGTCTGATTAATAATATTCAACATAACGTATACATGAATGAGGCTACATAACCCGAAAAGTGTAGAGGTTGACCAAATATGTCACTCACATATTCAAAAAGACAACATTGAGTGAACCTTTGGCGTCGTATTGTAGTCAACTGTAATGAGAGAGCACTGGGTACACGTCTCGCTTGTGTATTAGCAAGAGAAACAGATCTATGGTGGAATGAGACGAAAAGAATAATTTTAAACGTCTATTCCATCTGAGCATATAGTAATTCATTGAGAAAAAAAGGTCATAAGTCACTGGTGACTTCATGTCAAGGGTAGTCAGCAAACAATTAAACCCCATGATGAAACAAAATACAAATCTCATCTGTCCAGTAACAATGCCAATGCACCGATCCCAAAGACCTTATAACATGTATCACACTATCAATTGTGTTACTCCAGGAATATAAGCAATTGAAGCAGCATGACTAAAAAGTTACACATACCAGTGGCAAAGTCTTATTTAAGTCTGAGTCTTAAATGAAACATCCAAATGTGTAAGGATTCCATAGTAAGCTCCTATCAGAAAACTAAAAACACACCATAATGTCCCCTACATCAAAATGTTTGTACGCTATGTCCATAGAGGAAGCCAAACCAAAATATCTTCAATAAACTTATAAAATGTTTTTGACAGTTACAACACCAGTACTAAATGGAACATGAGTACGGATCCCAAACACCTCATACATGCTTCCAATTGTATGTCGAAAAGTGTGTGGTAGTTAACAATACATAAAACCCCAAAGCATACTCGTGCAACGGATAGAAAGGAAAGCAAGTACGATACTTTTAGATGACTACCAATGTAAAGATACGAAATGCGACAAAGTAGCAATTCTGCATCTTACCTGGCCAGATCCTCCGCGTGCTTCCAGAAGAGACGAACCTGCCATGAACCCATCCTATTTGTATGTAGGGCGGAAATTGAAATGCAAACAAATAGAAAATGGGCACCCTCCGTTGTTGTCCCCTGAAATGTATAAACCATGGCGGCCATAACAGATAGGTGTAATGGTTGGTTTCCAAATTCCAAAAGAAAACTACGCAAGGCTTTAAGTGGGCCGGGTCTCACCGGTGTTTAGTACCGGCAGTTTTTAAAGGGGGGTGCTCAGAATGGGTCTCTATTGGGCTCTATTTTGTGCCCTGGCACAGGCGGTCCGTTTTGTCCCGGACTGCAGTGACAGCAGGCACATAATGTGCACGTGCTCACACTGCTCACTTCTCACTAGTGGAGAAGTTACGGCATGACGTCATGCCAGGTGAGTGTTGTAGGGGAAGGGAAATCCTCTAAAGAGAGTAATTTTCTCTTGATTTCCTTTCTCTTTTTGAAACTCAGGAGAAGCAAAATTGTCGTGGTGTCACCAGGGCTTTAAGTGGAAGCATTTCAATATTATATACAAGCCATAGTTGCTGCTTATTTGTCTTAGGCAATTAACAACCATTGACAAAGCCAATAGTCCTGATTTTTGTAGGTATGATGTTACTTGTTGTATTACATATCTGGATGCAATGACAGAAACAGCAAATACAAGTCGGGCTGCAAACTATGTTAAACACAGATTTTTAGCTTAGGTGTTTTTAATACATGCCCTTTAATTACATTGTTAGGAACAACCTTGGGTTTTGACTTATGGGGCAGCAAGGCCAAGTCAATTTATAGTTAACACAACAAAAGTACTGCCAATGCTGCACTGGATTTAAAGAAGATGCTTTTGATCATGGACTGAACAAAACAGTTCCACTATAAACCACTTTTCCGTTTGATTTTAATCAACAATTTTTGAATTCAGTGCTACATTAACTCATTATTTAGCACGGTTTCATTTCAACAAATAGAACAAATTCGACAAAATAGTAGAAAAAACAATACATCATTAATATTTACATTACATAGACATATGCACACGACACTACCACTGACATACAAAAATCAATCAAACCACACATACACACTACTCAATCATACTGTGAGACACTTCAGACAAATATTCAATGACAGTGTGGAATGACAATTTTGGAAAGGGGGCTATCAAAAACTTGTTTGCAACAAAATGGTAGTAGTTGAAAGCAATTGAATTAGATTGTTAACTGTACGATTAGCCCAAAACGAAGAGGTCTACGCGTTTCGAATCCCTCAAGTTGTGGGGATTCTCATCAGGACCAAACGCTCTCTAAAAGGAGAACAAAAAAGCTAAATTAGACCAAATGACCCTATCACACTAGGACTTCCTTATCACACACCTTATGCTTGAATCTTACCTGTCAATCAATGACAACCAAGGAGAGACTTGAAAATATTCAGAATCAGCCTTTCAACAAACCTTTGTAGAGACAGAACAAGAGAGAGTGGATCAGTTAAATGTCGCCTGAAGCACAGGGTCATGAAGTGGCGGTATTGGTAAACCCATGAAGTGCGTCTTACTTGTCAGCCTAACGTAGTCGTGTATCACTCTGCCGGCGTGGGGGGTTATTGCGGACAGGTTCGTCCAGAAAAAAGTCTCGGCTATTTCAGATGATGATGTATTCTTGCTTCGGAAGGAGTTTAGTTGTGGTCTGGAAGGAATAAACCACGAAGGAATGGAGTGATTACGTTGATAAAACATATGAGTGGTTCGCGGGATGGCTACGGTGTTGGTCGATCAAGGATATCTTACCTTCCGGTGTGATTGGTAAAGTTTTACTGGGAACCCTCAGTCCGTGCATGTTGCGCCATTGCAGGTATTGTTCGATGTGCAACAGAAGGAATTCTCCATTTACACTTCCTGTCTTGGCCCACGGGCGGAGTCTGGGAAATGTAGTTTCATTAGGCGTGGAAGCTGATTGGAGTGATTAAGGCAACGGCTTCAGTGGGGCGGTTACCGCGATGTAAAGGTTCATGGGAATTGGAGTTTCGACACAGTATTGGACCCAACTTTATTGGCAAAAAACAATTTGGCAAAATTCCGAGGTTCATGAATAACGATGAAGTTAAATGTTGGAAGCAAGAATTTAACGCGTGTGTAATTTGATAGAGCTTTAAATCGGGCATCATTATTAATGATGTATGGCCCAATGGAGGCGGCAGTGCATTGAGATGCCGTGTATAAACCTGGATAGGATCTCAGCAAAGTATGTAATATACGATATCAGTATACAGGTAATCTCTAACAGAAAAGGATTCACAGGTTAAAAATCTCTGAAATTTCATTCAACCCATCGACTGATGTGTTGAATTTAATTATCAACATCGCTTCTGTTTTTAACAGTTTGGCATCCAGGTCTCCTCCTCTGCTGTCTTGTGTGACTTTCGAAATGACAGTCCATTTTACATCTGTTTCTGCATGCTTGTTGAGATGCCAATGGTTGACCAAAGGAGCGTTTTGCACATTTTTGCGTATTCTTGATTTGTGCTGTTGGATTCTGAACCTTATTTCCTGATTTGTTTTTCCAATGTAAAGTTTGTCGCATGGACATAGTATCCCATACACTACAAATTTCCTTTTACAGTTTGAAAAGGAATCATGTTTCCAATGAATGTCCTGATGGATGAAATGGTTGCCTTCCAAAGTGGACTCACAACACACACATGTTCCACATTTGTGGTGGCCTTGAATAGGAGGAAGATTTAGAAAGCTTCTCATATTCGGAACCTTTGTTTTTGGAAGAGCGGCTCTCACAATCTGATTGGCTATACTACTATCTTTCCTAAAAGCAAATAGTGGTGGTTCTTTGAGGGAAGGATCCAGATTTTTGACCAGGTGCCAGTTTTGGGTGATGATCTTTTTGAGCCAATTGGACGTAGGTGTAAAGGTAGACACACAGACAATCCTGTCCATTTTGGATTTATCTCTCCTTTCGAAGAGAACCTCCCTTGGGGTCCACCATGCACGTTTCATGGCTCTCTTCAAGAGTTTTTTAGGATATCCTCTTTCTAAGAGGTTAGTCTTTAATTTTTCGGCATGAAGAAAGAATTCATCCTTGAATGTGCAATTCCGACGGATTCTTAAAAATTGCCCATAGGGCAAATTGTCCCTAAGGCTGCGTGGATGGTTGCTAGAATAGAGTAACGCTTTATTTCGGTCGGTTTTTTTCTTGTACAATGTGGATACAAGGTGTCCACCGCTGGGGTAGACTTCAACATCCAAAAATGGTATTTTAACTTTGGAAAAACTGAGACTGAACTTAATGTCTGGTGTTCTATTGTTCAGCCAGTTAACAAAGTCTTGCAGTTGGTCTTCTTCTCCAGTCCAAGTTAAAAACACATCGTCAATGTACCTTACCCAATGCCCGATGTAAGTTGAAAAAGGATTATTGTTGTACACAAAATGTTCTTCGTATTTTGGAATTTTTTGGAGACATTTCTAAATAGTAGACCTAAGCCTGAAAAAGTCCCGACACAATTCATTTTGGAACTAGCCACCTTTGCTTTAAAAAATAACTATTTCTGTTTTAAGGATGATTTCTTTCTACAAATCAAAGGTGTCGCGATGGGGTGTCCTTTCGCCCCTGAGCTGGCTATCCTTTACATGTCAAAATACGAAGAACATTTTGTGTACAACAATAATCCTTTTTCAACTTACATCGGACATTGGGTAAGGTACATTGACGATGTGTTTTTAACTTGGACTGGAGAAGAAGACCAACTGCAAGACTTTGTTAACTGGCTGTTGAATGACCATTGGAATCCAAAGGACCCCCACCAAAACATGTGAAATTCAAAAAAATACCCCAAAATACAAAAAGGAGTGTACTTTAAAAAAAATCCAAACATTATGAAATAGTTTCATTAATGCACAAACAAAAATCGAGATTTTAATGGGAAGGTTGGAGCTTTTCAAAATGTGATTTTATTTTTAAAATACAAAGTGGCATGCTATGCTCTCTTATATAGCTTTATCTTCTGTGCTAAAGATGGAGCCTTGCTTTTTGTTGGGGAATACTAGTACTTCAGTGGGGCCACACTACTGTTTGCTGTGCTGAGGCTGCTCTAACAAAACAAATTGAGGATACCAACCTATTTTTTAGCCTCCAGTTTCTGATACAGACTTCTAACCACAGATTCCCCACCATAGAATATTCCCCAGGCATCAGACTGGACCCGGAAAATCACTGGTGTTGACGTCGAGCATCATTGTCCCGGAGTCAGAGAGGAGAATAGGTTCCTCTTCAAGGGGCGCCAGCGACGGCTTAGGTTGAAATGGGACCAGAAATGGGGAAGGCACTGTTGTAGGGGGTCGGCCCGGATCTGGATGCTCTCCAGAGGTAAATGCGGATCTCTCTAGATGTCATACCTATGTAGCAAAGTCTGCAGGGCATATGATAATATAGATCACATTGTCCATGTTACCATTGGTATGTGATCTGATTTGAAATGTCTTGTCTAATCTTAGATCAATAGATTTAGTAACATAAGTGAAAGAGGATGAGGCTCATTTGCCACCGGGATAGTGTCCGATTGCATTTGGAACTCCCCATAATGTTGTTGTAGCTTTAGCCTGGTTCTGTGTACCTGCTCTTGTGGGCACTAGCAAATTCCCACGGCTTTCCTCTCATTTGAATGAAAACAGGAGAAACGGCCAATTCTTGCCACTGTATTGAGAATCTTCCAATGTATTTGTTTATTTTTCCCCAGATTGGAAGTAGCAGAGAAAGTTTTGACACGCTATTTTTTGATTATGTGGTGTAGGATGAATTTCAGAGATGTTGGCGATTGCTATTATGTTCTCTTTTTTGCGTTTCTTTACACTATTGTATGGTTATTTACAAGTAGTAGGCTTTTTAGACAACCCTGATGCCTGTTTATCTTACCTAGAGATTTTAGAATGGCTTCATCTGATTCTTAAGAATTGTCAGAAGGTAAGTTCTCCTTCAGTACTTCAGTACTTGTGGATGGTGGCTGTCAGAGCAGCTCTCAAAAAGCCATTTCTCCATTTTGGTTGCAGGAAGTTCAGGCTCTTTGGATAAAGAAACTATAAAGAGTGCCCCGGCCTTGGAGATCAGAACTGGGTGTTCTTTCCTAGTGCAAAAAATGGCAGATGCTTTTGCCATATGTTAGATCTTAAACTCTCAATTTCTTCCTGCAGAAAGACAAATCCAAGATGCTTGCGCTGGCCCAGGTTCTATGCGCCCTGTATGCAGGAGACTGATTGGTAGTGTTAGACCTGCAGGGTGCCTATTTTCATGTCTCGGTCCTGCAGGCCCATGGCACTATCTGCATTTCAGGGTGGGTCACAAGCATTTTCAGTTTGCCATGATCCCATTCGGCCTCTCCGGTGCCCCTTTGGTATTCATGAAGGTGATGACGTGGCCCTGCATCCTGTTTGTCAACCATGCCAGATGGCACATGGGTGCTCTACAGTTGGATCTGAGGTCTCAATGGGCCCAGCACCAAGGGCGCCTTAATAGTTTCCTTCCCAGTTTCAGAGGAGACTGCAGAGGATCAGTGGTGGCTGCTCCACCACAATTGGACCAGCAGCAAACCCTGTCCCTATCCCACCCAGAGGTGATGTCCGTTAAGGTTGGTTGGTTCAGGTCTTCACAGTATTGCAAGAAGCAGGGCAGGGTGGGGTACTGGAATCTGCGCCAGAAGGCCCTGCACCTCAGGGCAGATGTACTCAGTCAGCGACGCCTAGTGAAACACAAATGGCAGTTACACCCACAGGTGGCTCATGGCAGCAATGGGGAGAACCTTAGTTGGATCTATTTATCATTGCAGAGAATGTGCAATGTCAGCATTTTTGCAAACTGGAGTTCCCAAAAAGACTCTGTACGAAACGCAGTCTGCCTAGAGTGGAGCACATCACTCCTGTTTGCCTTCCGCTGCTACCTTTTATACCTTGAGTTCTGATCAAGATCAGGAGAAACTAGCCCAAGTCATCTCTTAGTGACCCTGGATTGAACCAGGAGAGTGTGGTACCTGGAGATTTTGGGCTCGAGCATCTACCCTTCAATCAGTCTGCTGCTCAAGAGAATCTTCTGTCGCAGCGCCCAGGCAATCTACACCTCTATGTGTGGAGAATAAACTGCATCAGTTGACAAGGTTTGCTCTTCCTTGAGATGTAGTGGGAGTGATCGCTGCAGCTCGATTGTTGTACAAAGTCTTTGTATGCGGGAGGCGGAAAAGAATTTGTGGCCTGGTGTGGTTCCTCCAGTGTGACCAACGGCTGGACAAAATGTTGGATGTATTGCTGTTCATTTTATCTTTGGCCCAGCAAGGACTTGCAGTGGGCACCGTAAAAGATTATCTGTCTTCCCTTTCGGCCTTTTTGTATTTATTGGACCAACCATCATTGTTCCGTTCACCTGTTGTAATGTGATTTCTCAAAGGTTTGGCCCATCTGTTTTCCCCTAATTCCTTCGTGTTGCCACAGTAGGACCTTAATTTGATCCTTACTTCCTTATATGTCTACCTTTTTTTTGCACAGCTATACACAATGGTGCCGATTACGATCCGTTAAAAACCGCGTACGAACCGTCGGTCGGAGCGAATTCCCCGTCCGACTCGTACCCGGTTGTAAAACTTTACAAACATGGAATTACGATTCGCACGGAAACACCATTTCCGTACGAATCGTAAAAAACACCGACCGACGAAAATATACATACGAATGTGATCCGGGAATGCTGCGACGTGACGTCGGGACGCTTTCAGGCAGCGTTTCACGAACCAGGAATTACGATTCGAACCGACAGCAGTCCGGACGGCAATATTTTCACGGCACCCAAAAAGTGCCGCAAAAGCGAAGTACGGCGCGAATCGACCAGAGTAGGTGGCCCGGTACGCGCCGACCCCCCCCCAGCCCCCGTAGGTACGCGCCGACCCCCCCCCCCCAGCCCCCGTAGGTACGCGCCGACCCCCCCCAGCCCCCGTAGGTACGCGCCGACCCCCCCCCAGCCCCCGTAGGTACGCGCCAACCCCCACTGTGTGTACACCCGTGTACGGTGCGTACCCCCCCGTGTACGCTCGAGTCGGACCCCCCCGTGTACGCTCGAGTCGGACCCCCCCGTGTACGCTCGAGTCGGACCCCCCCGTGTACGCTCGAGTCGGACCCCCCCGTGTACGCTCGAGTCGGACCCCCACCCGTGTATGTATGGTGCGTACCCCCCCGTGTACGCTCGAGTCGGACCCCCCCATGTACGCTCGAGTCGGACCCCCCCGTGTACGCTCGAGTCGTACCCCCACCCGTGTATGTACGGTGCGTACCCCCAGTCCGACTCGAGCGTACACGGGGGGGTCCGACTCGAGCGTACACGGGGGGGTACGCACCGTACATACATGGGTGGGGGTACGACTCGAGCGTACACGGGGGGGTCCGACTCGAGCGTACACGGGGGGGTACGCACCGTACACGGGTGTACACACAGTGGGGGTCGGCGCGTACCTACGGGGGCTGGGGGGGGGGGTCGGCGCGTACCTACGGGGGCTGGGGGGGGGTCGGCGCGTACCTACGGGGGCTGGGGGGGGTACGGCACGTACCGGGCACCTGTTTGGACGTCTCCATGGTTGTTATGGGAGTTCGGTGCGGACGGTCTTTTCACCATACGGTTGTACATTCGGACGCCCGGGATGGATCGTGATTCCCCGGTCGGAGTTCACCTTTCACGTTTGTACGGTGAATCGTACGAGGACGTGTCGGACACATTTTCCGACCCGAGGACGTGTGGGGAAATATTCCCAGTGCGGTTCGTATGGACTTTTTACCATGCGAATCGTGATTGCCAGTTCGTACGGCACTTGTACGATTCGTACGGTAAAAAGACCCGATACGAGTCGTACGGGGACATTTTTTACCGGATCGTGATCGGCACCTATGTCTCTTGACCCTGAAGACTGTCTTTCTCATTGCGATAATCCCAGCTTGCAGTATAAGTGAGCTTCAAGCTTGATCAGTCAAGCAGCTCTACATCACCTTCTTGCCCGGACAAACTGGTGTCTAGAGCTTTCTATTAAAAATTGTGACTTTCTTTCACATTAGAGAGTTCATTGTTCTTCTGATGTTCTTTGCCCCACCTCACCCCACAAAAGAAGAGGGACTTCATTGTCTGGACTCCAAAAGAGTACTCAACTTTCGCATTGATCTTACCAAAGACCATTGGTGGATGATCAGCTCTTTCTGGAGTTACCAACGAAAAAAAGGCAAAGTAGCCCAGAAAAGTACTTTGTCCCAGTGGAAAGGCCTCTGTATGAAGATCTGCTACATGATAGCCAAGAAGCAGCCTTAAGAAGAGTTGAGGGCCTCTACCATCAGGGCCAAGGGTGCTAACACCGCATTGGTATGTGGAGTGCCTGTCCTGGATAATCGTCTTGCTGCAATGTGGGCATCAGGGCACATGTTAATGATATACTACTGCTTTGCCAGCGACGTCAACCAGGAAGTGCATTTTTGTCTCACTTCATGCATTGAGTGGAGTCGACGTGGAGCTGCATGATGCTATATACTGGCCTGAGGAGGCTATGCTGAGAAATCTTTCGGATCTAGTCTGGCTCCTGGAGATATTGTAAAGGTAAGGAATCTGTGGTGTCTCTGCACCAGAAAAAGCCTTACTGAGGGAGGGTAACTTGTTCATTATCAAACATCTTATGATCCATTTCCTTACAGCTTTTGAGTCAGATCTTATATTTGCCAAATTCAAGAGAATCAGACCATTACCTGCTGAATTTCTCTTACTAGTTATTGGATGCATCCTTTGCAAAACAGATTTACACCATTGCTCCAGCTTGGCACTATTAATAATTATTAGTAATCCTGGGCAAAGCACTACGCTACGCTCGCGTAGTTTGTGAAGTTCGCGCTACTTCGCACTACGCGAATTGCACGTAGCACAGTGCGAACACGCGTAGCGTAGTGTTGCGTAGTGCTGCGGTCATTTTTTGCTTGCTCGCGGTTCTCAACGTCAAGTTGGCGACCGCGAGCAAGCAAAATGACATCCTGGCGAGACTTTTTCCTTGTTCGCGATCAGCAACATCAAATTGGCGATCGCGAGCATGGAAAATAAACCTCCCGGCGAGATTCCCAACGCGAGGAGGTCAGGTTTCTCATTGTGTGTGGTCGCGTATGCTCGCGACCGCTCGCAATGAGAAACTACCAGTTCGCGTTGAGAAAGCTGCCGCTCGAGTAAAAATCTACTCGAGCAGCAGAAAACTACAGCTCGCACTGTGCAAGATGCCATTTTCAATGATTGCACAGTGCCGGTTGCTTGTCCGCACTGTGCAATCATTAAAAATGACATCTGGCACAGTGCGAACAAGGTACTACGCAGTTCGCGAAGTGCTACGCGTAGCTCGCGTAGTGCGAAGTGCACTTTGCGTAGCTTCGCGAAGTGCTGCTTCGCGAACTACGCCCAGGGTTAATTATTAGAGTATAATCTGTGTTCATTTGATTTTATTACTTTATGGATGTCAAGTATACTCTTTTGGCTATCTTTTGTGTAATTAGAAGTCTTCCAATTTGACGTAAACCTTACAACTACTTCTTTCTTGTGCTTTCGTTTTGAAAATGCACTCATGCCCTTGCTGTATAACTCTGATAAATAAAATTACATCTAATCCCAGTGTTACACTTCCCCATTCAGTCCAGCTCATTTTACCCATGAGTGAAACAAATTATTCACATTAATCGTAAAATTTTTTTTTACTTTAATCAAATTTGTCGGACTGATGATGTAATACTGTCTGTCAATGTAGCCATTCGTAAATCCCAGAACCCAGCCATCTCAATGTGGTCAATAAATTGTTTTCTGATAGATACTTCTAATAACAGGTTTCTCACCTATTGAATATTCCCCAGACTGGATCCAGAAATTTTCAAGCAGTACCCCTGTGCACCAATAGGTGGCATCATGTGACTCCACTCCAACGTCGCTCTGCTCTGGAAGTGACATGCACAGCTATATATAGGTGGCATTCAGGCGCATAGACATAATTTCCTTTCTTTAAGCTTCACCAGATGTGTATCTGGTGCTACAAATCATCTATTCGAAAATAGCTTAAAAAATCCAAAGTGCAAGGAAAAATGTCACCTCCCAAAACTACAGGGGTTAAACCTTATAGGGTCTGTCACAGGAAATGTCTGTGAGAGATCCTCATCATGTTTGCCTGTGCTGCCTGGGTCGGAACATGACTCGAAGGCCTACAGCGAATGTGACTTAATGAATCCTAAGGCCATCCGGGACTGTGAGACAAAGCTCTGAGTTGCTAATCAATGAAAGACTCCTCACTGTGACCAGTCAAAGGGAAGGTCCGGCTCCCAACATCGCTCCCATGGCCAATCATCATTGTGGCCAAAATCGTTGGGTAAGTGGAAGAAAAAAGATAGAAGTCCAAGCAGAACTCTGATCGTTCATGCCACTTTTGGACTCTAGAAAAGGTGCAAGGGCGTCAACGTGCCTCCCAGTCTCCCTCCTTGACCTCAACTCCTTCAGAGCCAATTGCAACCTTTGTCTTAGGTCGCATCTGGAACCTGGCCAGTGGATCCGTCCTCTGTGCCAGCTGGACCCATTGGACCCACCACAGACCCTGCACCTGGTTTGATGCCAACTCTGGTACTGGTGCCACACCACATGCCAGACTTTGGAACATCACCCTCGGATGATGGGGTGAAACATATTGTGGTTTCCGACTCCGAGACGGCGCCGCTTCTTCTACGATTAGGCCACTCCCTTATCTACTTGGGTCTCAATATTTGTGCAAATTTCAGACTCCAATACTTTGGTCTTGCCTCAAGATGGGATCCATAGTCTCCTCACTCTCTTTGGAACTGACTCTGATAGCAATGCATATGATGTTGGGTATTAATTTGCTCAACCATATACTGATGGTAATAGGTATGAAGACCAGAGGCCTGGACACCACAACAGACACTGGGCTGGTCTTGCCACAGGTCCTGCTGGGGAAGAAAGTTCCTCCTTCACAATGGTCATACAGAGGGCAGGTTCTCAACTTCCAGTTACTCACAATTGCGAAGAAGACTAATGTCCTCACTGATGTACTTTAGCCGCAGCAAAGAAATGTTGAGCCCCGACTTCCATTCAGCATTATCCTTCTTGGAGCTTGTGTACAGCCCTGCTCTGGACCTGTGGTGGTCAGACAGACAGCATGCCATTGTCTAGCGACTGGTGATTCAGATTGCTTGACTCAGCACAGCACACCTGAGAACCTAGTTGTGCAAATCTCTGCGAGCAAGTTTAACCCAAATACAATATTAATGCAATCGGAAACCACTTCCACAGGCGCAAGGGAGACCAGATCAGGTAAGAGATTACTATAAACTCCTTTTCTGTACCTACTAATTTAGAACATTGTCTCTGATACTTCAATTTTGTAGGAATTATTCACTCGACATGAAGTCCGTGATTCTTTACCACACCTGACCAACGACGAAGTCGAATGCTAACACTACACTTCTAATAGGGATATTTGCTGGATGTGACTACATTTCCTGTGGGCATACCTGTCACGGTGGAACAGAGAAATACCTAACCTAGGAGCTTGTTTAAAACTATCCAGGACCTAAGAGTGAGTCTGGACTGGAATACAGATCGTGCGGGAGGTTTTTTTCCACGTGCACTTTGCTACAGAACTTTTTTCGGACCTGGCTACACATATCTTTGAATTGCTTCTTTACCACATCAAGCCTTGAAAAAGTCACAAAGTGATGAAACACGTGTTGGCGGTCTTTGTGAAGCAAGAAACTATAAAACTGGAATGTATCGAAGAATATTCCATTGTGCTAATAAGCTGCATTTCCATATAAAAAATATCCTTATAGTTTGGATTTCCTATTGTTGCAATACCATATGAGTGCTTGGGTTTCCGATTGCATTAATAATGTATACAGTTGGGGGTCCCATGACCCTATTTGTTGATTACGCCTTGGGTATTAAGATGTTTTAATCCTTAAGCACCATCAATAATACTATTCATATACCATACCCACAGGATACATCTTGTTCCCCACGAGGTACGAAAACCAATCCACTATTAACCCAAATACACTCTGTACCTTCAGCACCGGAAAAGGAATTGAAGTGCATCAAAACCTTTGGAAAGTGCATGTTTTGTCAACTAGTTTGCCACTATGTTCCATCAAGCACATCTGCATCTTGGGGCAGTATACCTAAGTCCTTTGGGACACTCGCCCCAATCTTAACTGGTGTCCTTGCCTTGTGGCAAGGTTTACCATCCAATTTGTCTTGGACACCACCAATTGGCACCAGTGTGGCTCTCAGGAGGTACTTTAGATCCGGTCCACTGGCTTATCCATTGACATCCATTGTACAATAGTGGACATGCCTTTCACTGGCTCTAGTCTTTTTAGTGAGACAGCAGACTCATCCCTTGAATGCTCTGAAGACAGTAGGGTCATGGTGCGCTCGCACCAACGGGTAGAAAGTGCATGCAACACCCCGCCCCCAAACCCCTCAACAACACACTAACTCACTTCACCATGGAACGGTTTTGCATGCTGCAAGACGAGACTTGAATACCCCCCAAGCTCACATATCCTACCAACCATATACCACTCACGTGGTCCAAGGGAGGAACAGCTGTGACTGTGATCACCCTAATAATTTGTTTCAAGCCGGTCTTTTATAACCTATTGTAAAATGTTAGATGCCTGTTTTGTTATACACTGCATTGAAAAACTGCAATAAAAACGAATAAAAAATTTCTTCAAGATGCTCACCCAGGTCCAGATATTTTCTGTCCTTGATTCTGGAGACTAGATGGTAGCGCTAGACCTGCAGGGTGCTTATTTCCACATCCCCTTCCTGCAGGTCCACAGGGGGTGCCTGCAGCAGTTGCCATTGTGGCAGGAACATTCTCAGTTTGCTGTGCTCCCCTTTGACCTCAACAGTACCCCTCAAGTGTTCACAAAAGTGATGGTGGTGGTTACAGCACATCTTTAGAGGTCAGTGGTTCCAGTCTTCTCCCTCCCTCGATGACTGGCTGCTGAAAGTGGTCTCTCTCTAAGCGGTGGGCACTCACCTCCAGACTACGGCGTACCTGCTCTGCTTCACTGTGGTTCTCTATAAGCATACCAAAATCACACCTGACTCCTGCACAAATGCTTCCTTTCAACAGAGCCATTCTGAGTATGGTGCAGTTTTGTGCTTTCCAAATGGAACAGAGAGTCCAGGATATTTAGGCTATTCTCGCTCTGTTTTAGATCTGACTGGATCTCAGTGAGGATGACTTTGAGACTGCTAAGACTGAAGGCCTCCTACATCCTGCTAGTTAAGCCTGCTGTGCCAGATGGCGTATGCAGGCTCTGCAGCTGGATCTGAAATCCCAGCATGTATAGTCTCAGGGGGAGCTCTCTGATCATATCCAGAGCTTGAAGGAGACTGCAAAAGACTTGCAGTGGTGGTACTAGACCTCAATTGGGTCAGCAGCAGATCTGTCTCCCACCTCCACCCAGGGCTAATATTGGTGACTGATGCATTGCTTTTGGAAGGCAGTGGCCACCTGGGAGAGATGCTGCTCAAAGACATCTGGCCTCCAGCAGAGGCCTGGCTCCACATCAACCTTCTGGAGCTGAGGGACTTTCACATGGCATTGAATGCCTTCCTACTATTTTTAAAGGGAAGGCTGGTGAGTGCTCACCGACACCACCACCGCTATGTGGTATTGCAGCAACCAGGGCCGTAAAGGGTCGTGGACCCTGTGCCAGAAGGAACAACTCCTCTGGAAGTGGCAGGAACACCAGGGGATATTTCTGGTGGTGTACCACCTGGCAGGATCTCTGAACTTCAAGTCTGACTAACTCAGTCAAAAGGTTTAAGCCAATAAGATGAGATGGCCCTGTACAGGCTGCCACAACAAAAGCCAGTTGCCCTATCTGTTCTATAAGATGGGCATCTGTCCTCTGATCAAGCTGCCACTTTAGGAGGATCATCTGTAGCAGCAGCAGAGCAGGGTCCTAAACCCAGGGAGGCAGAATCTCCACCTCCACGCTTGGAGATTGAGTGCAAGCAGTTGACTGCTTTTTATCTCCCTCCTGGGGTTTTCGATGTCATCTTGTCAGACAGGCAGCGCTCAACGAAATTAGTATGCACCTGCTGTAGGGACAAATTTGTTGTTTGGTGTAGTGCCTGACAGATTAATCCACTTCATGCCAAGCTTTCCGAAGTGCTGCTTTTGTGTTGTTACTAGCCCAGCACAGACTTGCCACATTTACATGGTACTTTTTCCCCCCTTTTTATTGGTAGCCGGATCGGCCTTCCTTGTGTAAATCACCTGTGTCATTGCTTTTTCTGAAAGGTTTGAACATTTTTTTCTGATGTCTGTTCATTATGCCCAAGTAGGGCTTTATTTGGGTCTAATGTTCCTGATGTTCAGCCTTTCACACTGCTGCACAGTTTTCCTCTACGCTTTGTCATCCTCAATACAGTTTTTCTCTTCATCATTACATCGGCGCTGCGGGTGAGTAAGCTACAGGCCCTCTCCATCAACCTGCTGTATACTAGCTTTTTCCAAGGTTAACTGGTTCTGAGAACCTGGTTCTCCTTTCTGCTTAAAATAGTAACTCATTTTCATGTTGAGCTAATGTTCACCCTCTTAGATTTTTTTTGTTCCACTTCACCCTTCTACGGGGGTAGAAAACATCCATGGCTGGATTGTAATTGTTTTTACAACAATCATACCAGAGAACAGTGTGTAGATGATCAGGTCTGAAGCAAAGAAGGGCAAGGCAGTGGAGAAGGTAACCATTTCTTGCTGGATTGTTCTCTCTATCAAAATCTGCTATGCAGTGGCCAAGCAGCAACCTCCAGAAGGCTGGCGAGCTCACTTCACCAGAGCCAAGGCTGCTACAACTTTGCTGGCTTGTGGAGTGTCCGTTCGGGACACCTGCCAAGCTACTATGTACGCATCACTCTATACATTCACAAAGCACCATTATCTGGGAAGCCAGCTCCATCAAGATGGGCACTTTACCTGGTCGGCTCTGCATGACATTTTGGTATGAGCCAGTTTACTAATCCACCTCTTGTAATTATTGTTGTGGTATCTATTCATAAGATGAGAAAAGCTGCAGTTAGAAGTATCTAGCAGAAGAACAAGCTAATTACCTTCTGAAACGCTCTTTCTGGTAGATTCTCTATCTGACCGCAGGTTCCTCACCAGCCCTTCCATCTCTCTGGGTTCTGTGAACTGGACTCTTTGCCTTTTTGAAAGGTCCTAACTCTAGAGGTCTGCACACTGGTCAAAACCAATTTGCTGTGCAGCTCTCCATCTGGGGCACTGGCAGCCTAGAAAGCAACTGATGTCATTGCTTGCGAGTGGTGCCTATATGTGGCCGTGCACCTCATTTCTAGAGCAGAGCAACGTCGGTGCGGAGCCGCACAATGCCACCTACAAGTGCTCAGGTACACTTCTTGAAAAATCCCAGATCCAGTCTGATGTCTAGGGAATATTCAAAACGTAAGGGATCTGTGGTTAGGTAGAATATCTACCAGGAAAAGCGTTATTGAAAGTAATTTGTCAATTTCCAGAATTCAAATTTCCAATAGTTGAAAACCTTAAGTCAAAATGCTATGATTAGAAACTGTGGTTGAAACATAGCTATAATATTGTAGTGGACTTCTTCCAAATTTCATATTTCATTTAAAAACCATATTTAGAGGTAGCTTAGTAACATTTGCAGTGTGGAGTGATACATTAAATGGTAGCTATGAACATTTGCAGATGACCAAGCACTTCCAAGACTACATTTAGTTCTCAAAATAACAGGGATACAATGAACAACAGTAGGCGCACCTCTTACATTTGAATCAGTAAAAATTACATGGCAGAGAAGGGCTATTTTTGTGAAGGTTTGCCAGTATCCTGAAGCCCCTCCTCCTAAGATATACAAGGGTTAGGACTTCCAACCAAGATTTCTGAAGCCAGATTGGGAAGAAGAGCACCACTGCTGCAAAGGGCATCAATGGCTTTGGGCTGTGGTTGAGTCCGAAGGGTATTTGGCAGCTGATAGGCTCTTGTGCTCCATCTGGACCCCAGTTTAACCCCTTGTTGTTATAAGATGTGTATTTTGACATTAGGGCGACTCTTCCCTGCATTGGTGAAACAGTTTACACTGGATTGTGCTGTGTAAATGAGGGATATACCAGCTTTAAGGCTTGACCATCTCATAATCAATGGCAGTCATTGTAAGAACATGACCTGACACCAAGTGTAAAATGGGCAATGTGCTGTCTGATAATATTCTTCCTGTGGATTTGTTTTTATACTGTAGATTAAAACCTACCTATAGAGGGTATGGGCTCACTTGGCTGGCTCACCATAAAGATGGATAGCTTGTGACTGGCCTATCAGATTCTGCCTTAAGACCGTGTTGGGTAACAAAAATGTGAGTTACTGCATCAATGACCAAGTATTTAACACTGTTTAATTTTTCTCCTCCAGGTCTTACAGAGAGTGTAGAAGATTCTTCTGCTTTGGCGAATTCCACCGTGGGATTTGAAAGAAGAGCACACAGAGGCAGGCTTGGCCTCAGTCTTTCCCCAACACATAATACTCCTTTCGTGCCCTCAACCCCCTCCAGCTCCACCAAATAGAATGTGGATCAGGACCAGCAGCTGTGGGGAGGCGTGGCTACTAAATATGCCTTAATGTAGGGACTAAAATGGGAATGAAACTGCAACATTGCTTTGGAGAAAGGAGAGGAGAGACTCATAAAAACTGGATTTTTTGTTTTCTGAAAAACGAATGTTAGCTTAAGAGATATAAATTATTATAGTTATATACCTAGTTAAAAAAAAAAAAGTGGCACTCACAGCAATTTTTTTAGCTTCTTGAAAAGTGTTTTCTGCCTGCCCAGCATGCTGTTTGCTGTTGGACATTAGGTATCACTCCTTCGCCCCTACTCTTCGAGTGAACAAAATCGACATGAAATGTATTTCCTGAGGACTTGTTCCCACTTCCACCCCACACTCCAACCAAGGGGGCTGGAAAAAAAAGGGACGGATCCTTCTGGAAGACCTGCTTCTCCTCCCACACACCCTCATGAGAGAGATTGCAGTATATTCTGTACAAAGTGCACTATTTTATTTTCCAGGCAAGGAAAAACTTGTGGCAGTGGAAAAGTAGTACTTCTTCCTTTTGAAAAAAAAACTGCAAATATGTACTTGTGTGCATTTTTCTTTAAATTATTTGTTTCCCCAGCTTGTAATAATAAGAATAAAAAAGGTCATCACCACTAGTGCCCACAATGGCTCTCAAAGTTCTTTCTGTGAGTTGGAGGTGTCCACATTGTAAGTTTGCATAAGTGTCTGGAAACCAACGTGAGAGCTTAACAATAAATGTGGCAAGTTGCATTCATCATACCACAAGAAAAAACACTTTTTATATCCATACCTGTTTGACTCAACTCTTGATTCACAATTGATACGAATTGTACTTTATTTTCATTGAATATTCAATAAGCTCTGTGTAAAATAGTAATTTATTCCTTAAAAGGTAAAGAGTGCTCATAGTTCAACCAATGACAAGTGCTTTGATCTACAGTACTTAGATATGTGACAGTCTAGATTCTCCCATCTGACCAAGCACAAATGGTCAACACTCCCTGCGCAGAATCACACTTTCTCACTCACCTGTCTTCACTTTCACTCACTCACATTCACACTCCCTTTGACTCACTTTCACACATTCACTCGCTCTCACTCACGTACAAAACAAACAAGATATACTCTTATCCCTTTTATAAACCATTTACATTTGTTTTGAAAAGAATCGTTTTTTTGTTTACATTCTTGTTTAGTTCTTTGGGTTTTTATATTTAATGGAAGAACAAAACGAAAATAGAGCCATAATAAAAGTCAAAAAACTTAATTAAACATGGGGATATCGACCCTGCAACCAGGATCCCCCTCATCACCTTTGTGGACTGAGAAATCCTTTCCGGAAGACCCCAGTCGCATCCACAGCATCCTTAAAGAATCTTCAGCTTCCTTCATCACTTGCATCAGGACCAGCGGGATCTGAACTTAGTCCTTACATTTCCTATGTGTTCATCATTTGAACCTCTTCACAGCTGCCCCTTACAGTTGCTACTTTCAAGATGATTTTCTTAGTGGCAGTCACTTCAGCATTAAGAGTTGGTGAACTCCAAACCTCAAGTGTGAAACCTATATTCTCCTTCTTTTTTCCCTGACAAGTTGGTGATGAGAACCACGGCTGCTTTCCTACAAAAGGTGGTTACTTCATTCCACTAAGGTCAGTCTATCACTCTCTCCATGTTTTATCCTTCTTCACACTCTACTAAATAGGAGAAAAGACTTCATCACCTCAACCTCAAGACAGCTGTAATCTTCTACATAGATGGAACTCGAGAGTTCGGACTGGACAATCATCTCCGCATAGATTACATTGCACAAATAAAAGGCAAGCAATCCATAAACCAACTACCTCCAGATGGATTATCCTTTGCACCCTTATCTGCTATGCCATGGCGCACAAGGAACATCCAGAAGGTATTAATGCTTGTTCTACTAGAGCAAAGTCATCTATTTCCGCTCTTCCTACCAGTGTGCCAGTAACCATTACCTGTAAAGAGTGACCTGCTCTTTCTTCACCCTTTTGCTAAACATTATTGCTTATATTCCAAAGTGAGAAGGGGTGGACACTTCACACATTTTGTTCTGCAGGAGTTTTTGGTAAAGACAGACATGCATCCACTTCTGGTAGGAGGACTGTTTTAGGAATGTATTCAAAAGGTGAGGAATCTACAAGTAGGTGTGTTTATCTGAACAATTTACTTACCTTTGGTTACGCCTTTTCTGGTCGATACAGTATCTAACGGCAGATTCCTCACCAACTTACCCCCCTCTCTGTTGCTTTTCTGAAAATACCAAGATAATAGAGAGTGAGAGAGAGAGAGAGAGTGTGAGCGTGCGTGCGTGTGTAACCCACACTGTGGGGACCGGTTCAGTCCTCATAAAGTGGGTTAAACTTGACAGAACCAGACAAACACTATCTTTGTGAGGACCGGTGCGTTATGAGGACCGGTCCCCGTAGTGTGTTTAGGTATTTTTGAGCGAGTGTATCAAAAAACTAAAAGTGCAGTTTGACTTGCTTTGGTCCGCTTTATAACCTTCCCTATTATCAAGGCGCATGTGTGTGTGTGTGAATTTAATGAAAAAAACACCTATAAGTTTGATGTTAGTTTCTTCCATTCGCCTCGAAGACCTGTAAACAAGAGGATGGAAACTGATGCCATCACGCTGACTGGAGCGTTTGATAGCTTGTGAACTTAAATGGTGCCTCGTTTTGAGCTGGCACCCCGTCAGTATAGGAAAGCTATTGAAAAGTTTCTGCTCCAATTTGGCACATGGGGATATTGAAAAGGAGAGGAATCTGCAGGTAGACACTGTATCCATCAGAAAAGGCACTACCAAAGGTAAGTAACTAGTTCTTCTTGTCCCGAAGCCACCTGAAAAGAAGGAATTTATTTGCATCCCCAACTAACAAAAACTACAGCAAAAATACTGTACTGTCTTCTTTGGTACAGAGCTGTGTAGTGGCAAGGAATGCTATGAATTGTTCCAGAAAGTCAAGGACTATTTCAATGTGGAACATCACATTCTTGGACACCAATCTAATTTCTTCACTGGTCCATAAGTATTTACAGATCCACTACATATACTGGAAAATAGGAATGGGTGTGACTAGCATGCGCTTGTTTCTCATTATCATGAATCCAAGACGTATAATGTTGAAACATTTAAATGTGACAATACTTGTTGACTTTTAGTTCTACTTAGATAAATTGTACTTTCAAACACAATGCTACATTTTGTTTTCATATCAAACACAACTTTTAAAATAGTTTCAGGGTTCAAATACCCATTTTTGCATTTGTGGTACCTGCAGTGCTTAACTTTTTTTAACTTGTAAAATAATGAGCGCCGGTGCACAGAGCTCAGCGCACTGAATGCCAAGGATGCATAGTCCTAACTCCAATGCACACATTTTTAATCCACTACCAGCTACTTCCTGCCCGTTTGTCTCACTCTTGCAGGTTACTGCTTTCTCCCATTGTAACAGTTTGTCTGTTTTTCTCTTCCTCCTCCTTTCCTTTTTCTGCATTTTGCCCCCATGTCTCGTAAAAGACTGATGAGGTAAAATGAGTGCCAGTCCCTAAAAAGCGTGCCGGGGGCCCAATCGGCTCAAAAATAAGCATTGGGTACTTTGAATGGAAGTCCTGCCTCTGTGACTATGCAAAAGCTATAAACCTGAAAAAAGGCTCACAGTCTGAAAGTACTATGTGTGCGGAGGATCGGAAAATCCTTGACCACCCAAAAAAAAAGAGGGAAGACGTCTGATTGATTACACACTAAAATGACTTAAAAATAAGTTCCAATCCTTAAGCAACAAGGACCCACCAGCGCGTTGATGTCAGTTCTTTTCTTTCCACACCAGTCGGCACAGATCCAAAAAGAGCTACCCTTAGTCAATTTTTGACAAACTTTTTTTGGCGTAATCTCAATGTATTTTTTTTCTTTCTCCTGGTGTAGTAGGAACGCCATAGAAGAGTGCTGGCCTTAAGCACCGGGGCACCTGTCATGACCATTCAATGATGTCGGTGACAGACCAACAACTTGTTTGCCTTTGATGCCTCGAGCGCCTCCTCCAATTGCCGCACCATGCACCCGAAGGCCTTGAGGGAGTGATCCCTCAAGCTCCTGATGGCTCAAAGTGCGATGCTGCAATGATCAAGATGCCGGTTAAGAGGAAGGTCCCTGGAGGGATCACAGTGTTTCAGATCCTTATCGCAATCAAATTTGTTGGGCCATCCAGGTAAGTCCTGCTCCCACAAGAAGAAGAAGAAGTCAAATTGTGCTTCGACTTCCCTCATCCATTTGCCGACGAGACAAGGGGGCATCAACACTCGAGGCCTGGCTCCATGGTTGAGCCAGGATCTGGGCGGTCTCTATGACTACCCAGGTTTCCAGGAGCTGGAGCAACCCCCTCCCAGCAAAAGAATCCACCTCATATTTGAGTGGCCCGTTGCAGGAGGGGCACTTACTGGATCCATGCCTGTGGCTCCAGTGCCAGTCAGGCCCTAGGGATCCACAGATGGATCTGGATCGGTGCTGGTCGTGCTATCTCAACCTTCCCTGGTGCCAGTCCCGAGATCAACACTTCCAGTGTTGCTGGCACCCACCGGAGTCATCCTCAACTCAAACACAGAGCTGTAGGAGTGTCGCCCTTTGTCAGCTGGAGCCATGCTTTTCAGGTCAGAGCCTGAGCTGGGCTAGGACTCAGGAGGAATGGGAGGTGTCACTGGACCAGTGGCGGCTGGTTACATTTGAAAGTGGTGAGATGTAAAAGTCCTGGATGAGGGCCCTGTGGTGAAAAATCGAGCCTGACTGTCATAAGGGGGGTTAGGTTAGGTTTTCACCCCGAGGAAAGTTTGAAAAAAGAGTGAGCAAATAGTGCATTTTCAAGCAAGTTTGAGAGAGGTTCAAACCGTTTGTCCAGGGCTAATATGGTTACCAGTTCGTGCATGTTTCAGTGGACCATTTACAAACATTGTCCCCTGGACCTTGCTGATGGCATGCAGAACTGGCCACGTAATAAACTGCTATTTGGAAGAATCTATTTGCTTTTGGTAAGAGAATGACTGCATGCGTATTGATCTTGAACACAAAAGGCCTTGCGTGTATGTTCCTTAAAGACTCGCACCGGATTAACTGGCCCTGGTGATAAGGATGGTTTTATGTTCAGAAAACAGCTTACCACTCTATCTATGTACCGAACCTCGAAAGTAAATATCTTCTCTACGTAACACATCTGGGACTCTGCATTCAGTGGAAAGTGAATATTCCACAATTGTAGTCATACGTCTAGGATTTGCTCACATTTCTGTCATTCTGGAATTAAACAAATAACCCGTATTCTGGCAGTACATACGCATCTATATGTATCCAGCAAATCTCGGGAGATAAAAAGTGTTTACATCACCCACCAGACCGATTTACCAGGCTTAGGGTAAAGAATGACTGATAAGCCTTGCAGGTTAAGAGCAGGTGTCTGCAGCTGAGGCACAACTCACTGAAGTACTTTACAAGGATTGTAATTTGTGAGCCGCACTTTACTCATGCAATTAACAACAATTGCAACAACAATAAAGATATCTGGAGCTATATTAATCCACTGAGCTACCCTACATAAAATGCAAATTGTGACTTACACTTTATAAACAGTGCTCTGCAACTGTAACATTAACCCACTGAACTATTTTATGATTTAAACCAGTGGCCAAAGATTGTATACCAATCTCTACAACCAGTACATTAGCCACCTCAGCTGTCTTTGTAGTATTAAGTTAGCTGCGAACATGGCTCGCTGAGTTGAATGCTCGTTGCTGAAACATGCAGTGATCACCAGGTTGTAAATTCAACCCTGGCGTGGCTAACGTGGTTTTCCAAGTTAAATAAATTGCGGACCGGTAAATTTTTATTTATAGTGCTTTCAAACAGCAAAAATGTGCTATGAAGCCTTGTATAAAGGGCACATTTCTCTGTGCTATATAATTGGGTAAATATTAAAATAATTACACAAACAAAAATACATACCTCATGTTGCTAGACAACATGCACAGACTGAAATAGATAGAGAAAGTTCGGCGTGTGTTCATCGTGGGCTGGGGGAACACTGGGGGGCTAAGAAAGGTGGGAGGAGATGATAAAAACACCCTAGTGCATAAACTGCAGCGTTGACCCACAAGGATTAACATCACCAAACTATCCCTCATAAACAACAAGCATTGGCATAGCCAATAGGTCGCGCTTTTGGGACCTTATAAGTATTTAGTTATGCAGCACAATATCCTTGGTGCAATAACATCAACTGTTGCATGTCTAAAAACTTATAAGGTCCCAAAGGCGCGACCTATTGGCTATACCAATGCTTGTTTTAATTTGGGCACAGCGATTAGCTGCTAATTGGTGGAGCGCAGTGTTCTTGCAGTGTTGTAAGGAGTGAGAAGTTTTTGAATGAATGATGGTTTTGAAAGACAATGATGTTACATGTGCAAATATGCCTTTTTAGGGCATTTAAGTGTACTTTGGTGCAATAAAAATATGAGCGATGGCAAAAAGCCAGACATTGATACATTTAGATGAGAAATGGGGTAACACTGGCCATGCATTTTTAGGTCACTTATATGTAGAAGGCTCGCTTGAGAAAGTATGTAAGAAAGCTATTTCCACAAACATGCGTTGCTGGGATTGTAAGGGGAGAAACAGCAGAACGAGTTTAAGCTATTGGCATTGTAAATCAATGCTTTTTATTTATGTTGTTAAAACTAAAAGTAAAAGGCATTGCTATTTGCAATGTCAATAGCTGAAACTCGCGTAAATGCGAGACCTATTGCATTGCAAATGCTTGTTTATATAAGCAGTTGCCCAGCAGCTCCCCCAGCCATTTTATTTACATAAACCATGAAAAAAACCTATTGGCTTTGCAAACGCTTGTTTTAGTATGGTGTCTGTGATTTAAGCAAATAAAGTTTAATTTTGATAGAAAAGTGGAGAGTGCGAAATGCAATTGAAATTCAAATATATAACCCAGCTCGTGGTGTAGGAACAGTAGGGACAGAAATGCTGCTGTAAGGCCAGACTTATGCAACCTGCGCAACACGTCACAGCCAGGGCGTCAATGGGAAGCTCTTTCCGGGTCGGCTCCACAATATTGTGCCTGTCTCGGTTAAAAAAGAAGCCGGGCTAACCGCAGGGCAGGATTTAAGGGTGAAACATTAGAAAGGCTAATGCTACTCAAGGAATGTTATGGCTTCGCAGTTAGAGGATGCGCTGGGGGCATTCAATCAGTAACTAAACTACCGAGGAAGTGGGGGGCAAACGTCACTGCGTGAGAAGTTACCACAAAGCGCCCTCTGCTGGTCAACGTGCGAAGTAAACGATGCTTTGGATAACTGCTAAATATTCGAAGTTAGTTGTATCTTTGAGATGAAACAGTTTAGTTTACCAATCACTTGGGCGCACAGTTTTCAGAAATGTATTTAGTTGCTCATTTAGAAGCTAAATGAGAAAACTGACTCATGTGTTTTAAGTGAATCGTGAGTAAGATGCATCCATGGAGTATAATTTCTAACACTATAATGTGTCACAGTGACCTCTTAATTATGGGGCTCTTATGCTAAAAAGGTGAATTAATAAGTGTAGTCAGCGTGCGTGTGTGTGTGTGTTGCATAAGCCCAATTAGAAACAAGCATTGGTCGCGCGGCAGTCAAAGTAACGCCGCACGGCCGTAAAAGCGAAAGTCATCGCGATCACTCTGAAAGCGAAAGTGATCGTGATGACGCACTAAAGCAGCGGGGGGAGGGGCATGGTGCTGAAGGCTGGCGCAGGAAAGGCAGATGGCTGGGCGAGAAGGGAGGGGGGAATGCGGGAAGCAGCTGTGCACGTGCACGCCATCGTGCACTGATGCTTGTAGCCAGCACAAAAATGTGGGTAGCACTTTCTAAACCCTCCTACTAAATGTCTCGCCAGACCAGCACATGTGCTGGGTCAGGCGAGACCTAAAAATGTCTCATCCATAGTAAAGGCCTGTAGCGTAACATCTGAAATGACGATTTAGCAATCTTAGCAACTGATCATTGGTTATTTAGGTGCCTAAGTGCATTCATATACCAACAAGGGCACGTACACAGAGTATACATCATTTAAAAAAATAAACATGAAAAATCATGATAAAGCAAGTAATTTTGGGAACCTTTTGCTTCATTGCACAAAATAGACACGCTTATGAATTATATTCCGGATTATCAAATGATGCCAGTAAAATGCCAATCATCATTCTGAAGCGTGGCAAGCTTTTGGTACAGGATCTATGCAACTAACTGAATATCTCAACATAACACATGAACTGCTGCCAGAGCAGGAAAAGGGTAATCCCTGTTGGGGAGTGTTCAGAAGAGGTAAACAAGCATTTGCAATGCAATAGGTCGCGCATTTGCGAAAGATAGAGCTATTGGCATTGTAAAAAACAATGCCTTTTATTTATGTATTGGTTTTGAAAACAGATAAATAATGGGTATTGTCATTTACGATGCCAATAGCTTAAACTATCGCAAATGCAAGACCTATTGCATTGCAAATGCTTGTCCTCACTTGAATACTGGTCATGAGTACTTTGCTGCTGGTTTCTGCCCATGCTGGAGTTTTCCACAAGTAATTGAGTAAAGGGAAAGCATTACATTTCAAAAGATAATACTGGTGGTGCCAGGCTGTGTCAGAGCAGCCACCATGGTAACAAAAGCATGCCTGAATGGATTTCTTTTATGCACGGCTCCTTACTAGATGCTATGATTTATGTTCCACAAAGGCAAGAGGCATTGATCTGAAGTGGTCACACTGTGTGCGACGGTAACATTCAGTTTATCTGGTGCTCTGCAGGCTCAGTCATCCAATCTCTCCCTACAGTTGGCTCTCTGTCAAGACTAGCGCTGGGACACCCTGTTGCAGAGGCAGCCATGCCTTCTACAAATATTATAACATAACATAACACTATCACCAAGGGGAGGGGTATCCTAGCGCTGAGCAGGTGTGAGTGTAGTCACACCAGGTGCCTAATGGGACCACTCGACAGCCACTCATTCAGCTTCTTGTAGAATTCCAGGAGTGACAAGGAGGCTCTGATGTGCAGTGGCAGTCGTCCCACACTTTATGACAGATGTAGGAGAAGGAAGTCACCCTACAGCTGGATATGGGCGGCATCAGGTGCACTTTTCTAGGGGTTGTCAGTACTGGGTTGGGATCAGGGTCTCATACCCTGACCATGACTGAGGAATTCCAACTAGTTCCATGACAGGGCCCACCCAGCAATGTCACAAAGTAAAATATTCCCAGGTGTGACAAGACCAGAACGTGTAGGGCATCTTATATGTAGCACGACATTCACCATGTTTCAATGTTTGCACGCGAGTAAGGGCCACATTCCGAGTGAGCTGCTAAACTCGGATCCCTCCTCCAACCTCTTTTTGCACAGGGGCTGCAGTAATAATGTGTGTGGTGGTGAACACTGCAGTCATTTCCATCTGGTGACTTTTGCCGGGTGAAACCTGTCAAATGTTTCAGGTCAAAAATTACAGTGAGTTCCAATGCGATGGAAGAAGTGACATTTATAGAGCATGAAGATGCCCAAGAAAGGGTGTCCTGGGGCACACTGAATTCCACATGTAATTCTTCATTTTCACGAGAAGAACTCGGAATTCTCCACACCTGATAAACGCTGAACCCCGAAGTGTCGTAATTTCCCAGGTGCAATAAATACCTCACCCCCACAGGTGACCCAGGCCTAAAAAGGGAGGTGCCTCGTCATTGGCGTCTGTGCAGATATCGAGTTAGAATGCTAGCCAATCCCACCTTTGCCTCCCTTCCGTCCGTAATCAGTATATTGAGTACCATTAATTTGGGTAATTATATCACTTTGAGCACTTATCTCATCAATATTAAATTCCAAAGAACACTGAGGACGCCACTGCACACAATATTGTTTTATGCATTCCCAGCGCGCCCAACTAACTATTGGTGTGGTCCTGGACGCAAGCTTTTATGCTGCTTACATCTGGGTCTCGTGATTTGGGCCTTGCCTAGTCCTGCCGAGAGGACACAGGGCCACACACACGTCTGAGAAGATTTAAGTTATCTGGTTAAATTAAAGGTAAAGGACCTGCGACGACTTCACAGACAGGCCTTCACTTTGATCCAGGTGCTGGCTCGATGGCAGCGTGTTCTGTGTTTTTTTAGGTCTCGCTGGCGTTGCAGCACGAAGCGCTGCCGCCAACGAGAAACTATTGTTGCTGTGATGCCTCTCAAGGGAGACAGACCGGGGCACGCGCAGCGATCGGGGTCTGTGGACGCGCTTCTGAGACGCGCTTGCGCAGACGCACACGCACACACACAGACACACACGCGCGCACACACCCCGCCGCTGCCGACCCCCCTCACCGCATCCGCGGCTGCCTAACACGCGCGCACACACCTCGCCACCGAGATGCCTCTCAAGGGAGACAGACCGAAGCCGCAATGTTCGAAATTTACAGATTATATTGGCATTGTCAGCAAATGGCAGCTTGCGGGTGAACGATAGGGTACGGGGGGGATTAGCCTCTGCACTATGTGGTGCACAATGGAGATTACTAAATTATATAGCGATGGTGTGGGTATAAGATGGC
This sequence comes from Triturus cristatus, assembly GCF_964204655.1. Taxonomy (NCBI): domain Eukaryota; kingdom Metazoa; phylum Chordata; class Amphibia; order Caudata; family Salamandridae; genus Triturus; species Triturus cristatus. The sequence goes on along the minus strand of NC_140595.1, from coordinate 165,195,213 downwards.
TATGGGTACACACCCTTTAAAATTAGTGTTACGTACAGTACAATTGCATGTGCACACCCTCTTATTATTATGGTGAAACTACACTGCACACCCTTTATTTTCATGTACGAATAGACATGTGCACAACCTATATTATGTATGCTGGTACTATATGTTCATCTTAAAAATAATAGTTCAAAATGCACAAAAGAAATGCACCGATGCTTATTCTTCCAGCTGAGGAGGCAAAATCATGATGCGACGGCAGGCTCTTGCAACACGCATGGAACTTGCTTGGAGTAAACAAAACCATGTCACCTCCCTACAGAAACAACTGAGATTTTGGAAAGAGGCTGCAGGACGGAGAGAATATTCTGGCACAAAACAGGATTACACACAACTGTCCCATATGACTGCAGCTGCTCCACTGAAGACCACTCCCAGCGATGACCCCCCACACTCATCATGCCGCCCCTAAGACACACAGCCGCGCTACTCCCACCATGACAGTCTCTGTCTCTCCTCACCTGCTGTCACCCTGCAGCGGCGGCTCCTGCAGACGGCCACTGCACACCTCCATCGCCGCAGCCGGTCACTGCTGCACCAGCCGCTCCCCTTCACTCCCAATCCATAGCAGCTGCCTGGCTGGCCCAGCCTCGTAGGTGTCCCGCCCCCACTTCCGGCTTCCGGGAACGAACGAACTACAGCTCCCGGCGTACCTTGGGTCTACAGCTTCCGGCGCACACTGTGAGTGCTGCCTGCGAGCTCATCAGGCCCCGCCCACTGCCTGCAGATGTTGGGAACGTTAAGGAGAATAAAATAAATCTTTAGAGTTGGACGAGCAAACAAATAAACAGGGGTAGCAGAGGCACGGATCGGTTCTGGCTCCGAGAGTCAGTGCACAACCCGAGTCTTTAAAATATTTGGCCTTCTAATAGGGTGACCAGATTCTCAAAACAACAAGCATTTGCAATGCAATAGGTCTCGCAGTTACACGAGTTAAAGCTATTGGCATTGTAAATGACAATGCCTTTTATTTATGTTTTGAAAACCAAAACAAAAATAAAAGGCATTGTTATTTGCAATGTCAATAGCTCAAAGTCACGTAAATGCGAGACCTATTGCATTGCAAATGCTTGTTTTTTTTTTACCTGCTCAGTAAGTCTAAAACTTACATCCTGCACAACCTGTTTCTCGCCGGCTGACCCAGCCCTTTTAACCATAGATGCCAACATTTTAGATTCGAAAAGTGGGAGATTTTGACAAAAAATCGGAAGAATGGATTACCTAGGGACTTCTATTGAAGCAGAGGCAATTTCATTAGGGAAACAGGTATAATAACGCTATGTTTGGCTTCAGGAATCGGGATTTTCTCACCGCAATCGGGTATTTTGCCATGTATGTGTACTACAAAGATATTTTGTGATTCAACAACAATGCTCTCATAATGTGACATGGCCTCTGTTTTCACTGTGCTTTCCCATTGCTTATGCACACTGCTGTAGTTGTGTATTTTTTTCTAGCCACTTAAAGGTTAAAATCAAAGTACATTTTAGCAACAGTTTTCCTAACACACAGCCGAGCGTAACCAGATATTTCTTTCTTCCTAGTATGAGAGTTGTGTAAAAAATAAATAAATCACATTTGCGTGAACTATTCGAACTATATTAATGTTTATATAACACCCCAGCATTCTATGTCAACTGTCTCCATGCGGAAGCTTCCACTGTGAGAGCAGCAGGGGAGCCATCGTTTTGCCTTATCTTTATTGAAGTGAAAGCCGGTCGTGTGCAGGAGCTGGAAACAATAGAGAGAAGGGGTGAGTGTTTTCCTTCGCAGACAGCAGCGGGCCGTTTATTCGCCTGTAAAGATCGGGTTTCTAGATGCATGAATCGGAAGACGGGAGACTAGCCTTCAAATCGGTAGTCTCCCGCCTGAATCGGGAGGGTTGGCATGTCTGCTTTTAACTCCTGCGGTGATGGCGCAGCTTCAATAATGTCTCACCTTAGACAGCCGCGGTCGGTAGTAGGAGTAACTGCAGGGTGGTGACGTGGGGAGGGGCAGGGTGGGGGGTAGCAAACTGTGGATTACGGAGGTTTACAGGTAAATTAACATATAAATTAATAAAACGAATTTCGTTGCGTGCACTGCAACGCATTTCGGGATGCAGTGCACGCAACAAAATTCGTTTTATTAATTTATATGTTAATTTACCTGTAAACCTCCGTAATCCATACTTTACTACCCCCCACCCTGCCCCTCCCCCTCCCCATGTCACCGCCCTGCAGTTACTCCTACTACCGACCGCGGCTGACCTTAGAGAAACATTAACAGCAGGGACCCACCGCGTGCCCAGCTGGAGGGCGGCCTCGGAATACTTGAGACCATGATAGGCTTTCTGCAACGCGTACTGGTGAGTGCTGCTTTACACTGGTGCTGGGGTACCCAAGAGAACACGGTGCACTCGGCCCTATGCCGTGCTTACATTGCGATGGTGCTGGAATGGAATTTATAAAGTGTCCCTTCCTCCGTAAAGCACCCCTTCCGCTAAACTCTATTGCTGTACTTTCCTATAGGTGATGTAAAGAGGACGTGGCACCAGCAATCACCAAACTCAGCTTTTTTTTGTCAGAACTTTCTGACAAAAAAAGCCCAATTTGGTCAATATGGCGGAAAGTTAACAGGTAATGATTACCCGTGAACTTTCTGTCATATTTACTTGCCAAATGTTACTTTCCCACACTTCTCGAAAATGATCACAAGCAGATCTCCACAGAAGGGGTTTCGCAAGAAAGGCGTTACTTACGCGCCTTTTAGGTAGTTGTGAGAAATGAGGGGTTGCGACGTCCATCCCGGCTCAGGGGCAGTGTTGCCAGATTTTTAGACCCGTCCCAAGCTCAAAGCCCAAAATAAGCCCAACCAGACCAGTTTCAGCCCAAAAACCATCCCAATCTCGCAACTCTCAAATTATGCAGAAATAGTCATCAGAAACCACTTAAAGGATTAATCTAAATTCTATTAAATATACAGATAGTGGAAGGGGGTTAACTGGGCACCTGTGTTAATGCTACTAATTTTCATGACCCGTCACCAGTGTGACATTGCCACGTGTAACAGGCACTGCTAAAGCTACAATAGTAGAAAACACAGAGATGGAGAAAGGCAGAAATAGTATTATGTGCTAATTACTGCTCCCTCTAATTTGTATTTTAAGCAACTCCCAAAGGTAATGCTAGTAGCCCCCGTTTACCCCATAGCCCTCAAGCCCCCTCCCTCCTTCCCGAATGGAGTCTGACAACCTCCACTTCTATTTCATCCACAGCATATTTGTCAACATTTGGAAACAAATAAGAGGGAGATTCAGAGACAAACCCATGTTAAAATAATTACTCCTTTAACTTGTATTTTGTTTGGGGGGGTACTTTAAGAGGTAATTACGTAAAATAGTACACTTTTTAGCTTCCAAAATGTGCAGTCTTCTGCCTAAATTGAATAATAGTACCACCTATGGGAGAGGATGTGGCGGCAGCAGCAGTGTGCGCTTCCCTCACACACAACAGGTAACACACAGACACTAGCACAGCAACCTTCACTTATTTATTTGAGATTATTATATAGCAATAGCTAGATCCAAAGTTATTAGAACACTTCACAACAGCAAATGTTCACATACAGCAAATGCTCACATACAAGATACCAAGTCTATACAGAACATCTGATTCAGAGTGCTTTACTTATCATATAGCACTCATTCCTACTCTTACTATAAATGAACTTACTTCAATTTGTGCTTGCTTCTACATGCTGCGGCCAGGCCCCACGAGTCGACGGCCACAGCAGCACAGGGCTGCACCACCAGGCCAGGTCTGCCAGTCTGAGACCCGAGAGAAAAGTGACACAGTGCATAGCTGCCAAGGTTTCAGATTGCTTATGTGTGATATTTTCATAATTTCAATGTAATTATGAGTGACATTCAACGACTATGAGTGACACTTTCTCGCATGCAAAAATCAAGCAACGAAGATGAGGGAAACATATATAACAAATTACAGCCATTTCAGCAACGAGAAACTCTACGAAGATCTTAAAACTATTGCAAAGCACCAGAAATAGAAGGGCACTATTCAACATGAAAACAGACTGCATAGTTGCCACGTTTTAAGAGTGCTTATGTGTGACATTTTCAAGGTTTCAGAGTACTTATGAATGACATTCAACTGTTAAATGTATGACACTAAGAGTGACACTTTTTTGCGAGCAAAATCAAGAAATTAAGTTCATATACACAGATAAACATAAGAAATGACACTCATTTAAGCAAGGACAAGCTATGAAAAGAAAATGAAACTGAGGCAAATCACCTGATCCTACTGACTCCTAACGCTTCTAAGCCTACTCCCCGGAGCATATTTGTGCGGTGGCATAAGAAACTCTCTCCCTAATTCCGTACCGGCTCACGGACAGTTGTCTGGGACCATGACCGTAACTTGGTTTCCATACTGCCCAGCATAGGCTGCTAAATTACAATATGTCACCTTCTGTGTATTTTTTGTTTTACTTTTGCAAAATGCGTTACACTCCAATTTGAGTAGAAAGTGATGTGCCTTACTTGTACACCCAACCATCTGAACTTTCAAGCGGTTTGATATTACCAAACAAAGTGTTCCCACCACAAGCTTCTGATCGCTTCAAGCCCCACGCCCTCCGAGAGCGGAGCATGGTCTGGGGAAGAGATGGGATGGGGGGGTTGTCCTTCCCGCGAACCGCGGTTTAACAAACCCTGGAAGTCCCTGACCACACCTAAACTGCTCTAATATTAGCTGAAAGTCCCTCACCCCACCTAACCTCCAGCTTGACAGGTACTCACTGAGACTGGAGAACAGGACAGCTGGTCAGTCTCTTCGTTCTGCACATAGCTGCCCGTAAACTGCAATGAATCAGGCCCTACGTGCCGCCGATTCCAATGAAGAGAGCGGCCAGCACGCGTCACTGGGCGCTCGCGCGTGACTTTTTCTAATAAAGCGCACGGGGACTGGCATCCAGTATTTCCTGGGCCGTCATTAGTAGCGCTTTCGCGCGCTACTAGATTGACGGCACGCTTACCCAAAGAGACTGTGTCAGACAAGTGTGGCGATGGCAAGTTGGCAATAGCAGCAGGTGCGCTTGCACTTGCACACACAGACACACACGCACTGCTGCCTTCAGCAGAGCGTCTATTGAAAGTAGCATGCTCCTCCTCCAATGATGTCTCAGCCACGCAGCGTGCTTTGCGTTCATTGGCTGCTGACAATGCCACTGCTCACCACTGGTTGGCTTAGTTGCTTGAGTGTCGGCGGCGCCCCAGCGAATAAAATAGCGCACAACTGTTGAAAATAAGACTGTTTTCAGTGCGAGCCCGCACCCGCGAGGAAACATACTCGATTTGAGTGGGAAGTTCTGTCAGTGGGTGCACGAGAAGAGGGAAACTTCACAAAATTAGGGAGGGGGGTGGGAAACGGTAGCTGTGAGAGAGCCTGGCATGGTGCGAGAAGTTGCAAGTATCCTGCCAGCATCGAAAGTGAAAGCGCGCGTGACCGCCTAAGAGAATATAGTGCACACCGAAAAGCGTACGATAATTGCGCATAGAGTGCGGACGAACACAGTAGTTAGGCTCTGCTGCTTCCGGTCTAAACGGAAGTAAGTATCGCATCAACAGCCAATTAAAAAACACCTAACAAGAGCAATGACTAAGTAAAAAGAATGGGAAGCAGCAACAGAAATGACAGCCAAGAGGTGGAGCTTCACCCCAACGCTGCCTATGCGAGACCTGAAAACGCAGAGGAAAGGATATTTATTCAGATACTGTCATGCTTTCTCCCCCTACCGTGGCTAAGGAGGAGGAAGGAGCTTCATTTGTGTGGTTGTGAGGAGGGCTACCAAGGTCCTCGACCTTATCTTGCCCTTAGTGACAGTCAAGACTAACATCTGGATGGAAGTGCTTCAGCTGTGAGTGTTTAACAAAGCACTTACTGATGTCCTGCTTGGCACCTGGTCCAAGCCCAACACAGGGGCTCCTGTTAACAGGACAATAGACCTCCACCCCACTCAAGGAGACTCCAAATTCTTCACAGAACACCCTACCCTGGAGAGCATGGTGGTCCAAACCTCCATTTACCACATAAATCTTGGCGCATTCCCAACCAACGGATCAGTAATCCAAGAGGCTGAACAAATTAGGCAAAAAAAAAATAATCTTCCAGCAGCCTGGCATTGTGGTCCGTGAATGAACACTGCATTCCGTTTGGGCCACTATTCCCATGCTCTGTGGGATATGGTTGTGCAGGTGCTCCCAACGGATCTGGAGGAGACCCAAGCCGTGGTCTCCAAGGCTGTTGCCGAGGAGAGGGATGCAGCTAAGTTCACCATTAGATGTGGACTGGACACCACTGACTCACTGGATAGAGAGGTTTCATTGAAAGTGGCCTTATGGCGCCACACCTAGTTGAGAACTACTGACTTTTCCGGGTATGTCCAAACATCACCTATGGACATGCCCTTTGATGGCTCCTGTCTCTTCGGAGACAAGGTGGATTCTGCACTGTAGCAATTTAAGGACAGCAGGGCTAAGGCCAGGTCCTTGGGCCTCACCATGACCTCTTGTCACCCTCAATCCACCTTTTGCCTCTTACGTAGCCACAGAAGGACCTTCCAGTAACATCTTTACTGCTCAGTTGCTGCGGCACACAATCTTACCAGCCTTATAGTCTGCCCTCTTGCCATTATGGGCAACCAGTGGGGGGCATGATCCGATATCACCTGCCCCACTGGTAGTCTATAACATCGGACAAATTGGTGTTGCAGGTCGTCCAAGGGGTTTACTCCCTCCCCTTTGAGACTGCCCCTCCCTCAACGCCACCTACTTATTATGGGCTGACAGAGGGCCATCTATTTCTTCTCTGCAAGAAAGTAGCGGCTCTCTTGGCCAAGGGAGCCATAGAGAGAGTTTTGATGCCAGAAGTAAGTTTTAGCTGCTATTCCCACTACTTTCTGTAGCCCAAGAAGGACGGAGGTCTTTAGCCTATCCTTGACCTGTTCTCTCTCAATTTCTTCCTCAAGGAGAAGTTCTTAATCCTCATTCTTGCTCAGGTTCTCTCTGCCCTGGACCCAGGAGCCTGGATAGCTGCATTGGACTTGCACAATGCATATTTTTACATCCCCGTCCTGCCCATCCACAGGCGTTACATTCGGTTCATGGTAGGCAATGAGCATTTTCAATTCACCATGCTTCCCTTTGGCCTTGCCAGCGCCCCTCAGGTGTTCATCAAGGTGATGGTGGTGGTTGCAGTTCTTCTGCGAGGATCAGGGGTGCCAGTCTTCCCCTAGCTCAATGACTGGCTGTTGAAGACGAGCTCACCCCTATGTTGTCGTCTCCCACCTCCAAACTACAGCGGAGCTGTTTCATTTCCTGGGGTTCACTGTAAACGGGGTGAAGTCACACCTGACTCCCTGCCAGATGTTCCCTTTTATAGGAGCTGTTCTGTTCACGGTGCAGTTTCGGGCCTATCCTCCTGAACGACGAGTCCGGGACATTCAGGCTATGATATCGATATTTAACCCTCCATCCTGGATTTCAGTTAGACTGACTCTGAGGCCTCATGACCTCTTGGATCCTGCTTTTCAAAAATGAGAGATGACATATGTGTGCTCTGCAGTGGGACCTGAAGTTCCAGTGGGTGCAGCATCTGGGGAATCTCTCCGACATGGTTCAGATCTCAGAAGGAACTGCAAAAGATTTGCAGTGGTGGTTAACAAACTGCAAACCATTTCCCTTCCCCAACCAGATCTCTCAGAAGTGACAGATGTGTCGCTCCTGGGATGGGGAGGTCATCTTGGAGAGATCAGAATGCCTTCTGCGCATTGTACTCCTGCATGCAAGAGTTCCAGGAGGACCCCCGACTCTTCATGGAGTATGTTGGACTGAAGAATGGATGGGCTGTACAGAAGAGGACCCTTTCATGATGGATCATGCTCTGTATCAAAATCTGATCTGCTTTAGCTAAGAAACAACCCCCTGAGAGTTTGGGTGCTCATTCCACCAGAGCTAAAGCTGCAGTCACTGCATTTGAATGCAGAGTTCTGGTCCTCAACATCTGCCAGGCAGCAACATGGGCTCCCTGCACATGCTTACTAAGCATTACTGCCTGGATGCTCAGGTCTATAGGGGTCGGTATTTTGCCCCTTCGGTCCTTGTGTGAAATTAGTCTGCAGACCCACCTATGGGGAGGTATTGCTTGAGTATCTATTTCAGGATAAGGAATCTGTGGCTAGAAAGCTCTATCAGATGAGTAAGTTACTTACCTTTGGTAGTGCCTTATCTGGTAGAGACTCTTTCTAGCTGCAGATTCTTACCACGCCACCCATCCTCTCTGTTCTGTGAACGGATTTCTAACGACAGGACCCTAGTATTCCATACCAGTGGTCAGTGTACTTTGTGGCTCTGCGCTTCTTGCGTGGAAAGTTGCGAAAAGTAACTGACGTCAGCATGCTGGGGTGGTGCCTATATAGGCACCGGGCATGACACTTGCATTACGGCCGACGACGCCACTTGGAGCTGAACAACGCCATCTACCAGCATGCAGGGGTAGTACTGATCAAGAAAAAGTTCCAGATCCAGCCTGATGCCTGGGGATAATACTAAAGTAAGGTATCTGTGGCTAGATAGAGTCTCTATCAGATATGGATTTACTGAAGGTAAGTAACTTGTTCAATTGGATAGGAAAATTATACTAGTAGGATGAAAATGGGACTGGTAAATCAAGTGTGTTTTTTATTGTATTTTATCCGAATAGAATTCTTTGTGTATGCACTTCTCATCATAGTACAAAACCAAGAGTAGGTCAAACAAGGAATCTAGTAGTAATCCAAGAGGATTCTTGAGGGCACATACAGTGAAATTTTCCTAATTGGAATGAATTGAGAAAAATTAACCAAAAATCCCTTTGCATAGAACAACTGCTACAAAGGAGAGGAAATATTATCCATAACGATACAAATGTGTCCCATTGTATTGGAGTAGAGAAGATAGTCATATAGTGGAAAGGTATATCAACAGGATAAAGATACATTTTGATAAAAGGCCTGCTAGAAGTCTAAAAACAGATAATGTAGTAGTGTTCAGTTGTGACAATGGTATTTCATTGTTTGACTCACAAACCACATGTACGTAAACCCCAATACTTCCTGAAGGGGTATTTCTCTGCCTTTTTTGGAGTCCACTAAACTAGTGAGTGCCTGATAATCCAACTTGTCACAACTATTGCCCAAGGCCCTCCAACAAAACTGACAATAGAACAAAAACAAGACAACATTAGACATTATTGAACAACTGTCAACAATTTAAGGACCATATTCCTAGCTTTTTTTATCCTTTCCTTAGTAAACCCCGCCCTAATGACTTCTGTAGATACCCCGAATCAAAAGGAATGAGTGCTGATCTGCTCAGGCTACATATCCAATACCTTCAGTGACATCTGCAGCACTGCTAGCAACTGATAAGCCACCAGCCTCGGACCAGTTGCATGACAAAAAAATACCTAGACATCGTCCAAATCCCCACCCCCCACAAACACAGTTCAGGAAATGCACATCAGGACGACTCAGGTTCAGTTTTCCTCCTACTGGTCAAAGTACAGGATTCATTCTGCTGCTTGTGTTACTACCCATCTGCCTTTTGATCCTTCTTTGATTATCTCAAACACAATCTCAAAAGCACCGCTGAAATTGCACCTAATAGGAACAATTGCCATTTCTACCCATCCCCCTAGAAGCTCAGAAACTCGTACCACATCAAAAAACAACAACAACAACATACACAATCTAAATAGCCTCAAATCAGTATTTGATATGCATATGGTCTCCGGACTACCCAGCATTCTAGTTAGGAGGGTCATTTTAATAGGACTTCTAGGCAATCATACCACACTTTTTTCTTTTGCTCATCTTGCCAAGATTCTCCTCCTGGATTTGTTACCAGAGGGCTCATAGCTCCAAAAATACTTTGCATAAAAGATAATTTCTGATAACATTCCTGCTATGGTTACTGCTGTCATACATCTCTCGATCATGGTCCTAATATAATACCACATTTCTCCCAGTTTCCTGCTCAGTCTCAGACGTACCCCTCTGTAAAGCTTTGTTAGCTACAAATTTCACTAAGGTATTTTTATATGCCGTCCTTGTTGACATCACTAATGAATTCTCAACCAAATGCCAGATCCTCATTCTCTGTGGTATATATATGCTGACACAAGATGAAATAATGCCCTTTATTTCTGACAGAGACTTCTAAATGCAGATTCCTCACCCTTTCAATCAATCAACCAATCAGGATTTATAAAGCTCTTCTAATCAACCGATAGGGTAGGCAGTCGCATGGAGGTTCCAGAATGCTCATTCAAAGAGCCAGGTTTTGAGGGCTGTTTGGAATTCTGGAAGTTAGGTGATGGTCCGCAACAGTGTGGGGTGGCTGTTCTAGGTCTTTCCTGAGATGTAGGAGATGGAGCACCTTCAGCAGATGTGGGGAATGTGGGCAAGTGATAGAGAGGCGAAGCTTAGTCTTCTTGATGGTTGGTGGAAGTTCAGGCATTAGTTAATGTAGGTGGGTCATTGTTTGTGTGGAGCCTTGTGTGTGTGCGTCAGCAGGTTGAATTGCCATCTCTTCTGAAGGAGGAGGTAGGGTCTGATGTGGGTTCATCGGGGGAGGTCGAAGATAAGTCTAGCTGTGGCCTTCTGTATGGTTTGAAGTCTCTGTAGGAGGTGAGCTGTAATTCGTACATAGAGGGCGTTGCCATAGTCCAGTTGACTGGCGATGAGGGCCCGTGTCACAGTGCACCTCGTGTGCAGGGGTAGCCATTTGAAGATCTTATGTAGCATGCACAGAGTAAGGAAGCAGGCAGCGATGACGCTGTTGAGTTGTGATTTCATGGTGAGCTCGTTATCAATGATGACTCTGAGGTTTCTGGCATGGTTGGCTGGAGTGGGTGTGGGTCCTAATTCTGATGCCTACCAAGAGTCGTTCCATGGGTTACTATTGTTGCAGAAGATCGGAACTTCCGTCTAGTTCATGTTCAGCATCATGCAGTTGTTCTTCACCCACTTGATGACACTTATCAGGCATCTGTGGAAGTTGGTCCTGGTAGTGGTAGGGCCATTGGTGAGTGAAAGGATGAGCTGGGCGTCGCCTGCATAGGATATTATGTTGAGACCATGAGATCTGACAATGCTGGCCAGTGTGGTCATATATGCGTTGAAGAATGTGGAGCTGAGGTATGAGCCCTGACAGACAGCAAAGACGATGTCCTTGGGTTCGAAGGTGGTAGACAAACCCTCTGTGTTCTTCCGGTAAGGGAGGAGGTGATCAATCTGAGTGCGTCCCTTGGATGCCGATGTGGTGGAGTCTTTCTATTAGCGTGTGGTGGTATATGATGTTGAAGGCTGCAGTGAGGTCGTCTGTGGAAGCCCTTTGAATTTGCCCCTGGTGTCAGACTGAATCCTGAAACATTTGAGCAGCACCTCTGCACGCCGGTGGGTGTAGCCAGGCAGTTCCGCACTGCCACTGTTATGCTCTGGAAATTACGTGCGGGCCTACATAGGTGCCACTCCAGCGTGCTGACATCAGTTCCTTTGTTTTCATGCCACCAGACATGGATCAGGAGCTACCTCTTGTCTCTCAAGAGATCTGTGTACCTCAGAAATTCGAAAACTGAGTGTGCAAGGGGAATGTCACCTCCCAAAATAGCAGCTTTTTTAACCTTGTAAGGACTGTCGTAAACAAATGTCTTTGATAAATATTCATCACATTTGCCTGTGGTGCCTGGGTCTAAGGCTTGCAGGGACTGCATGTCAATGACTCCGAAGGCCATATGAGACTGCAAGGTGAAACTCTTTCAACTAGCACCGCAAGACTCCACAACAACCAGTCCTAGTCTAAGGGTCGGTCCTGATCTCATAAAAAATCCAAATGTGACTCTGCCCCTTCCTGCAACTCACATACTCCTGAGAAGGTGCAAGGGCATCACCAAGCTTCTTGGTCTCACATACGAAGTCAATGTCATGGTATGTGTATTATTAAAGCATGCTATCACCCGCAAGGTTATTCTGGCTCTGAGCAGGTGTATGTGCTTAGCCCTCTGTAGGGTAGCCTGGTTAATTGAAAAGACAGGTCTTCATCTTCTTGCGAAATTCAAGAAGTGAAGAGGAGGCTCTTATGTGAAGTGGGAGGCTGTTCCATGCTTTAGGAGCGATGTAAGAAAACTCCAGTCCTCATGGTTCTGAATATGCGTGAGATGTATGCGAGTAGAAGTTCTGTGAGTGGAGGTGCTCGGATGCTTAGTGAAAGGAAATTCAACTGTTCTGATAGAGACTTCTAGCCACAGATTCCTTACCTTAAAATTTTCCCCAGGTGTCAGACTGGATCCATACATTTTTCATGAGCAGTATCCCAGCATGCCAGTAGGTGGTGTTGTTCAGCTCTGTGTGGCGTCATACTCACTGGAAGTGACATGCGCGGTGCCTATATAGGCGCCACCCCAGTGTGCTAAAGTTAGTTTTTTCTTACTGCACCAGTCAGCAAAGGTCCGGAGAAGAGCTACACCAAATCACTTTTGACCGACCTTTCTTTAACCCTTTTGTCGAAGTTCTGAGACATTATCTCCTGGTGTACAGGGATGCCTACAAGGAAGGCTGGAGACAAGCCCTATGGCTCTGGTAACCAAAAATGTCATATGTCTTTGGTGTATTGAGCGTGACCACTACGGCAAGCCTCGAGTCATTTGTCATGCCAAGCACCTCAAGGCCTTGAGAGAGCAATCCCTCAATCTCCTTGCCGTTCAATGTGCGACACCGTGACAGTCTTGATACTGGTAGAAATGAATCTGTTGCGGAGCCATAGATATTCATCGCAGTCGAAGTCATTCCACTCCCATAAGTCCCAGAAGACTTTGTCTTCGCCTCGTCAGTCAAAGTCATCTGACGAGACGAGGGAGCGTCGACCCTCAAGGTCTGGCTCCATGGTTGATCCTGCGCCTGGGCCATCACCATACCTCCCTGAGTATCTGGGAGCCAGAGTGACCCCACCCAACTCCACAAATTTTATGAGGCCATGCACCTCATATTAGCGTTGTCTGTCCCGGAAGGAGCGCCTTCGGGCCCCACAGGTTCAGAAGGGGACCCTACTGGTCGTCCTCCATGTATGTGGTGAAATCCTCTATTAGATGCTGGAGACCATTACCAGTTCTAGATATCAAGACTGCATCATCAGCGTATAGGAGTACTGGTGTTAGACGGTGACCAACTTTTTAAGTGTCTGTATTTATTTTTTGCAAAAACTCATCTTCCCCATTAATATACAATGAGAATAACAGGGGCACAAGAACGCAACCTTGCCGAACTCCTCTGGTTATTTTAAACCATGATGTGACTTCTAACCTAGACCCGTAGCATACCCTTGATGTTAGCTGTGCATATAACTGTGACAAAAAGTTAACAATTTCAATGGATGCCCCTATCTAACCCAGTGTCTGCCACAGCTGGGCGTGATTTACCAGATCAAATGCGCTGCTTAAATCAGCAGAGCATAAATAGATGTGGCCCTCTTTCACCATGGTGCATTTGCTGGAGAGGAGATGGAGGTTAATACATTGTTCCAGGGTGCCCAAATCCCTTCTAAAGCCATATTGGGCATCTGTTAGCATCTGATTATCTATCACCCAGGATTCTAACCTTTCCAATAGGACTCTTCCCGTTAATTTGACAGAGGAATCAAGCAGAGATATTGGGTGGTAACACCTTTCATCCCCCTTCCCCCTTTTTAAACTATTATATAAACTAGGGACTATTATGCTTTCTGTCCAAGATGTGGGCACATATCCTTTGACTGCCGCATTGCATACTTGCATCAGTATAGGGGCCCATAAATTAATATGTGATATTAATGTGTTGATTGGTACCCCATCTGAGTCAGGTACCTTCGTAGCAGCAAATGTTCTCAAGCAGGTAGTAACCTCTTTTAGACTGAGGGTTTTAGGTGTGATTGTCTTACAAAGCATATTGCTCCAGGGGTGGCGTCCAGGTCTTGGTTTTCTTGGTTAAAAATTAAACCATAATGACTTAGCCAGTTGGCCTGTTGGACTAACGACTCAAGCCGGGGGACTGATGAATCCTTTAAAAAGGGCTGGTTTATAGTTTTCCAGTAAAGGGTAACATCGCTTGTGTTCCGTTGCCTGTTGCAATGTTGCCCATGTTTCCTCCTGCAGCTCTGCCTTTCTTTACCTTAGTGCTTGCTTGTAATCAAGTCGGAGGGTTAGAATCTCTTCCCTATTTCTGGGGAGGGAATGAAGGCTTTCTTCAAGTTCTGGTTTGCACTTGACTAACTCCGATTAAACCACCTAATCGGTTTGTTGTCAGTCCTCTTCCCAGTAGATCTCAAGTTATCCGCAATGATTGTTAATATTTTGGTAAAAGCTTGTATAATTTGGTAGGGCAAGGAATGTTAGTAAGTACATGTAGAAAAATCGTCGGGCTAGTCCTTTAACACCTTTTCAATTACTGCATCTCAGTTGACATTTGTCCACCTGAGGCTAATGCCATTTGTACTATGTGTTTCATTATCTTTCGCCAATTGTGGACCCCTGGTCCAATGTGTTTTAATATTAAGTGATATCAACAAAGGATGATGATTGCTAAAAAAAAATGGGACAATTTTAAAAGAATCCAGGTCCTTCTACAGAGATCAGGATGTGGTTGATAGCAGAACCAGAGCGGCTCCCCTGAAAAGAGGATATCCATTTTCCCTCACTGTCCGGTGTATGTTCCATGAACTCCAAATTATGTTTGAAGATCAGCTCATTAAGGGCCTCGCCATTTAGATTGTGTGGGAAATTAGTTTTGCTTACCCCCATGAATGTTTGTATACCCACATATCTTACTAGTGGGCATATCGCAGGTTTCTATATTAAAATCCCCAAACCATATATAAAAATGCAGGTATCTGAAATATTGCTCTCGAGGGATTCCAATTCTCTCCCCAGATCGTCAACAACTCTATTCCTCGTGTTGTCAAAAACATTATTTTAAAAATTGATCAAAATGAAATTGGCTTTCCCAGTGGCCTGGTGATTAAATATCTGGTAGAATGATGAATTGAAGAGACCCTTTTTCACTGTTAAAGGGGCAGTGGTGGAAATTAGTTAAGCTAGACCCCCTTGGTTCGTCCATGGCTGGAGGGGGTAGCTGGTGTACTAAAGGTCTTTTATACCCATCTAAGTAAATGTCCCCTGTGTGCCAGGTTTCCTGCAAACAAATCAAGTGGGATGTTTTAATTACGTCTATTCATTCCTTATTTCCTATTTTAGTTTCAATACTTTCGATGTTCCAGGTCCTAATTTCTACTTTAGTGCCCACACTGTGTGGGCGTGGGGGACCCCGCCCATCCACAATGGTCACATCTGCCAAAATCTCACAAGTTGTTGCCAAACCAGTGGAATTCTGGTTATTAAAATTAAACTCGGTCTCATATGGGTCAAAAAGGGGCGTCTGGCCTGTGAAATGATTAGGTTATTTCCTATAATGTTCAGGGAAGGCCCCTTAGGCTGTGCATTTAGGCCCTTCTTATCCCTTACCAATTCCATTTTGTTGTGACTTTCCAGTCAGTCACAATCGTCAAGATAAGACAAGGGGGTATACCTATTACAAAGGTCCAAAGGTCTCAGGGCTAGATAAAAAAAAACCTTTGACAGGGTTGGGGTGCCTGGGGAACAGCCAATGGCTTAATTGAGGGGTCTGTGCCATAAGCTGGGCTCTATAAAAGAAACCTGATGGTAGAACCCGAATGTGGTTGGAGGATCGGTCACCATTAAGTAAGTTGAGAATTCTCCCTGCCATTGATGGCCTATTAAAATGCATTATAACACAGTCTCCCTCCAGGGATTTGGTTTCTTTATCTATCCAGTTTACTCTTTGGAGCATGTTAATCGACCCTCCCACATGGACCCCCACCATTGAGTTAGAATCCAACCAGTACATGCCCTTGTTCTTCAATTGACTAAAACGTTGAGTAGAACCGGCCTTGAGAGGAGGGACATTACCCAGTATTATAACATAAGGGGTAGCTTCTGGTGGAAGGTTGGGTGAAATAGTGTTTAACGAGAAAATTCTTGTCAGCCGACTAGCCGGCACAATTGTTTGCTCCAGTTCAGGTGGCCCCTTCCGGGCTATGTATAACCCCCCACTGCTTCTATCCTGTTTATGGTACCAGGTACTGGTGTCATTCCTGAGTCATATATAACCCTCTCGTTAGAGGCCTGTCAGTTATGGAGTATAATTGGCAGATATTCAGCCTGTTCACTTGGCTCCCTCATAGCACTCCCCTCTATCTGATCACAAACAGCATGTTAGTGGTATTTGGCACAGATAGTGAGTGTGATGAGTGTGATGTCAGCCCCTGTAAGCCTGTGCTGGGTGCTGGCTTAATATAACTTGTCAATGCTAGTTCCATAGCACCTAGACAAGCACAAATTGGTTCCAATTTAGCATCCAGAGCATAATAAATTTATCATACAGGGAGTCCATCAATCTCTTCAATTCATCCTTTTCCTAGGCGTACTACCACTAGATGATACGGGAGCCGTAGGTTGGGTAATATTTGCCCTGGTATTTCACTTGGCCCGTTTGGGTTTGGATTTGGATTTACTGCCCATCTCCAAACTCTTCCTTTCTTGAACCCCCCACACAGCCCTTAATTGTTCCCACCATAACTGTAGGCTCTAGCGGGATGGGCGCCTTCTGGGGCCTAGATCGAAAAGTAAGGTCTTCCATAGATGCAGACATAGTGCTGGTAAATGCCCCTCCATGTCCTCCAAAACCTCCATGACCTCTGCAACTAGGGGAGGAGGCCTCTCCCTAGACCCTCGAACCTGAGTGGTAAGAGTCCCCAGGGGTGGCGATATGGAGGATGAGAGGGCAAGGCGACATTCAGCCAACTCAATCTCCTTATTAATGATCCCCACAGCACGCTGCAGCAAAGCATCCATAATGGTAATAAAATGGGATGGAGGAGAGCCAGTATGTAGCTTTTTCCCCATAGCTCTTGTTTCCTTGCAAATGTATGTAGAAATGTAGAGACGTAAAGGAGGCTACTTTGAAAATGTTCTAGTATTATATGATCAGGGGCCATCGCTGTGTCAGGATCCATATACAACTTCAATATGCCCCCCCCAGCATTCCCAAAGACCCCCATACATCAAGGGTAGCTGCAGGAGGTGTAGGCTGTGGTGTATAGGATGGTGATCACCTTTCTGCCCCCCTTCTTTTCCCGACACACAGAGGGCCTATGTGCTGGATCTTTGAGGGGCCAAGGAAAGCATGGAGTAGCAGTGATACCAATAGTCTCAAGGCTGGTGTAGAAACTGGTATAAAAGCTGATGTAAAAGCTAGTATGAAACTCGGTGTGGCAATATGACCGGTGTAATGCTGTAGTGAAAAGAAATCACAATGGCAGTCAAAAGGCAGTAACAGCAGCAGTAGTGGCAGTGAATGCTGCAGAGATCGCTAAAGTCCTAGAGAATCCACTTACCTCCTCCCCTCGGTCTTGAGGACCGCCGCCTCCACCACACATCCAGCCATCCAGACTCCCCCATCCTGTTGTCCAATAATATCCAACAATGTCCAATAATGCCCTCCTGCCTAGACCCTACTAGAGATCGGAGACAAGAGCTGTAAGTCTCCAATAGTTGTAATAGTCCCAATAGTTCTGGCAGTGCAGGAGAATATGAAGTTAGGGGTATGTTTCAAAAATGAACAAAGGACACTGTTTGCTCCTTCCTGCCTGGTACTGATGCAGAATGCTCCCAACTTTCCCTGCAGCTCTTACGATGGCCCCCACAAGTAGGGCTCACCAAGAGGGAAGAAAAGAAGGTGACTGCACTCCAAAACACCAAATCACCAAATCTGCACCTGTACACCTCACGCTACACTCACCTTTGGCTGCCCTACTGTACACCCGTACCTTCCCGCCTCCGCGAGCAGGCCGGCTGCAGTGACAGCAGTGAGGAAAGCAGTGCCCAACAGCATCTAAATCAATGTTTTGAAAGCAGCAGGTTAGCAGCGTTTGCAGTTCAGTGGTTCAGAATTCCTGGCAGCCGCAATGAGCAGCAGCGGACAGTTTTAGGGGCAACTTGGCACAAAAAATTAAGCTCACTGGAACCAGGAATAAACCAGGAATGAACAGAGCATCCCGTGGCAGTTTCTTTCAACAAAGAATTTTCATATGCGTACGAGGAGAGGTGGGCAGGCATGAGCATTGCCTCGTGGGGGAGGAGATCCAAGGTGCTCATATGAGTAAATCAACTCCTTGTGTCCTTGGGTCTTGGCCACCCTTGACTGAGCCGACTGGATGGTGATGATAGACCTGCAGAACACCTATTTTCATATACCTGACCAGGGAATCCAATTGTGAAGCCTGTGGTTCAGGGTGGGACAGGAACATTTTCAGTTTGCTAACTTCCCCTTTGGTCTCACCAGTGCCCCCTTGGGTTTTCATCAAAGTGATGGCTATGGTTGCAGTGCACCTTGGGAGGTCAGGGGTTCCACTACTCCCTAAATCGATGACTATCTGCTGAAGGCGGGCTCACCCAGGCAGTCATCAACCAACTCCAGACTACAACGCACCTCTTGTGATCTTTGGAGTTTAATATCAACATGTCGAAGTCACACCTGACTCCTCCTCAGAAGCTCATCTTCATCTGAGCCATTTGTACAGATATGGTTTCTTGCCTTTCCCCCCCAGAAGGGAGAGTGTAGGACATGCAGGCTATGAGCCTTTTTTCAGCCTCTGTTCTGGATTTCAGTAAGGTCTACTATGAGGCTACTGAGACTGATCACCTCCTGCATCCTGCTGGTCAAATGCACCTGGTGGCATATGCAGGCTTTGTAGTGGGATCTGAACATCAGCAGAACCTCTCAGACCACGTCCAGATTTCGGATTAGATTGCAAAAAATCTGCAGGGCTGGTTGCTGGACCACTATTGTGTCAGCGGCAGACAACTCTCCCTACCCCACCCAAAGCTGACAGCAGGGACTGATGCACTGTTTCTGGGTTCTGGTGACCTTCAGGGACATGAGGAAATCAGAGGCATCTGATCTCCAGCAGAGGCCCAGCTCTATATCAACCTATTGGAGCTTCAGCCACCTGTTTGGCATTGAAAGCCTTCCTGCAATCCAGCAAAGGTAGGCTGGTGCAGGTGTTTACTGACGACAACACTGCCATGTTGTATTGCAACAAGCAAGTCGTGTAGCATCCTTAATCCTGTTTCAGCAGGCACTATATATCTGTAAATGACTGGACCATCGAAGGATATTCCTGGTGGTGAACCACCTGACAGGATCTTTGAATACCAATCAATCAATCAGGGATTGTAGAGTGCACTACTCACTCATTAGGGTCTCAATGCGATGTAGGGGGTTTATGCAGCTCCATTAGGGTCATTCAAAGAGCAAGGTCTTGAGGTCTTTCCTGAATTGGTGCAGTGTCGGACTTCGCTAGAGGTGAACGGGGAAGTCGTTCCAGGGCTTGTTTGCGATGTAGGGGAAGGACCTCCCACCCGCTCTGTTCCTGTAGAAGCGTGGGATGGAGGCTAGGGCAAAGCCAGCTGAGCAGAGGTGTCTCTTGGGGGTATGGAACGAGAGGTGATTGTTGAGGTACTGTGGTCTGATGTTGTGGAGGGCCTTGTAGGTGTGTGTGAGCAACTTGAAAGTTATTCTTCTTTCGACAGGGAGCAAGTGGAGGTCGCGGAGGTGATGGATGATGTGTTTTCGTTGTGGGATATCGAGGATTAGTTTGGCTGTGGCGTTCTGGATGGTCTGAAGTTTGCGGAGGAGTTTTTGTTAATTCCAGCATAGAGGGCATTGCTGTAATCTAGTATGCTGGTGATGAGGGCGTGAGTGACCATTTTCCTGGAGTCGGGGGGAAGGGTATCCATTTGATTGTTTTGTATAGTATGCAGAGGGTGTTGAAAGATGCGGAGGAGACAGCGTTGATCTGGAGATTCATACTGAGCAATGAGTCCAGTATGATACCAAGGTTACATGCATGGTCTGTCGGGGTGGGTGGGTTTCCGAGGGTGGGGAGCCACCAGGTGCCGTCCTATTCAGAGGGTGTGGAGCTAAGGATGAGGACCCCTGTTTTCTCTGAGTTGAGTTTCAGGCAGCTGTTCTTCATTCAGGTTGCAACAGCTGGGGAACTCCATATCTGGTCTCCGTCAGTTCGGAGAGGAAGGGCTGGAGTCTTATTCTCTGTGTTCTGCCCATGTGGAATGAGCGTATCCAGTCTAGGACTCTTCCTTGGATGCCTGCGTACTTGAGTCTGGCGGCTAGTGTGTGGTGTGAGACAGTGCCGAAGGCTGCTGATAGGCACAGGAGGATGAGGGCTGCCATTTGGCTTTGGATGAGGAGGGTGCAGACGTCGTCTATGGCGGCGAGGAGGGCGGTCTCGTTGCTGTGGCTGCTGCGGAATCTGGAGTGGATGTTGTCTAGGATGTTGTTGGCTTCGATAAAGTATGCTAGCTGAGTATTCACTGCCTTTTCGATGACCTTGGCTGTGAAAGGAAGCAGCAAGATGGGCCTGAAGTTCTTGAGGTTTGTCGGATCTGCTGAGGATTTCTTCAGAAGGGGGTTGACTTTTGCACGCTTCCAGTTGTCGGGTAATGCAGCGGTCTCGAGGGAGCAGTTGATGGTTGCTCTGGTGCAATGGCTGTGGCGGCCTTATGGAAGATGTGTGGCAGGCAGTGGACTGAAGGGGCACCCGGGTGGATGCTCTTCATGACCTTTAGAGTGTTTTCTGTCATGAGTGGGGTCCAAGTGAGTAGGGTCTGTTGGGGGGCATTGCTGGGGTTGGGGGTTGAGGCAGTGCAGAGGTCTTGGTCATCAAAGTTATCATATAGTTTTTTGATTTTGAGGTAGAAGAAGGAGCTGAGTCTTATGCAGAGGTCTTGGGAGGGTGGGACGTCTGTTGTGGCGCTGCTGGGTTTGGCAAATTCCTGTATGATGGAGTAGAGTTCCTTGGAGTTTTGGGCATTGGAGAGGATTCTGTATTGGAGGAAGTTCTTTGTGGATTTGATGAGTTGGTGGTCAGCCATGGTGTTGTTTTGAAGGTGGTGCGTGTTTCTGGAGATTTGGGTGCCAATCACGATCCGGCAAAAACCGGGTACGAACCGTCGGACGGAACATAATCTCCGTCCGACGCGTACCCAGTCGTCAATTTTTACAAACAAGGAATTACGATTCGCACGGGTACACCAGTACCGTACGAATCGTAAAAAAGCCCGACCGACCAAAAAAAACCTACCAATGCGATCCGGAAAAGCGCCGACCTGACGTCGGGACGCTCGCAGCCAGCCATTCACGACCCAGGAATCACGATTCGCACCGACGTCACCCCGCACGGCGAATATTTTGCGGCAGCCAAAAACTGCCGGGAAATCAGGACGACGCGAACAAGGACCACCAGTACGCGACGGACAGACGACGACGCGAACAAGGAGGACCAGTACGCGACGGACACACAGGACCACGCGACCAAGGAGGACCCGTACGCGACAGGACGACGCGATCAAGGAGGACCCGTACGCGACAGGACGACGCGAGCAAGGAGTACCAGTACGCGACGGACAGACATGGACCCGAACCTACGAGTCATCCCTGCCCTCATAGCAGTCCACCTCCTCTACAGGTTACGACGCAGACGCCGCAGAAGGTCAGAATAACTAAGGGAGGGGGGAAAGTGGGGTGGGGTGGGGGTGGCAGGACCAGGGCAGGCCACAAAACAACCACATAAGTCACACACCACACATGGCCTGGACATACCTGACTCCCATGCCCTGGTCACCACGAGGGGGTGGGGGCGTGTCCTGATAAGCCAGCGACCGCCACAACGGAAGTCCGTCACCACGCGAACCGGCAACACAACCAGACAGGTACATCCCGTACCCACGCCTGAAGAGCGTGGGTACGAGTCGGACCACGCCCACACACGTCACCCCAACAATGGCGGGACAGATCGCACCCACGTGGCAAAGGCCTGGGTATGGGCCGCACAAGCATCACATAGCGTGGGGACGTATATGTACGGACCCTACCCCCACCCCGTATGCAAGGAGCGCACCCCCCACCCCAACAGTGAAAGTACGACCCGTACCCCCACCCGCGTATGCATGGAGCGTACCCCCACCCCAACAGTGTAAGTACGACCCGTACCCTCACCCGCGTATGCATGGAGCGTACCCCCCACCCCAACAGTGTAAGTACGACCCGTACCCTCACCCGCGAATGCAAGGAGCGTACCCCCCACCCCAACAGTGTAAGTACGACCCGTACCCCCACCCGCGTATGCATGGAGCGTACCCCCCATGCCAACAGTGTAAGTACGACTCGAACCCTCACCCGCGTATGCATGGAGCGTACCCTCCATGCCAACAGTGTAAGTACGACTCGAACCCTCACCCGCGGACGTACGGACCGTACCCCCACCCCTACCAGTGTAAGTACGACTCCTACCCCCACCCGCGGACTCACGGACCGTACCCCCACCCCAACAGTGTAAGTACGACCCGTACCCTCACCCGCGTATGCAAGGAGCGTACCCCACACCCCAACAGTGTAAGTACGACCCGTACCCTCACCCGCGTATGCATGGAGCGTACCCCCACCACACCAGTGTAAGTAGACTCGTACCCTCACCTCGAATGCATTGAGCGTACCCCCACCGTGTATGTTCCAAGCGTACATATCCTGAAATCGGAGGTGTGTGTGCAGAGTCCACCCAGCAGTGCCCTGAGACAGGAGGGGTGGGTGTGGAGTCCTCCCAGCAGTGCCCTGAGACAGGAGGGGTGTGTGCAGAGTCCTCCCAGCAGTGCCCTGAGACAGGAGGGGTGGGTGCCTATCACTAACAGCAGTGCCCTGAGCCAGGAGGGGTGTGTGCAGAGTCCTCCCAGCAGTGCCCTGAGACAGGAGGGGTGGGTGCCTATCACTAACAGCAGTGCTCTGAGCCTGGAGGGGTGTGTGCAGAGTCCTCCCAGCAGTGCCCTGAGACAGGAGGGGTGGGTGCCTATCACTAACAGCAGTGCCCTGAGACAGGAGGGGTGTGTGCAGAGTCCTCCCAGCAGTGCCCTGAGACAGGAGGGGTGGGTGCCTATCACTAACAGCAGTGCCCTGAGCCAGGAGGGGTGTGTGCAGAGTCCTCCCAGCAGTGCCCTGAGACAGGAGGGGTGGGTGTGGAGTCCTCCCAGCAGTGCCCTGAGACAGGAGGGGTGTGTGCAGAGTCCTCCCAGCAGTGCCCTGAGACAGGAGGGGTGGGTGCCTATCACTAACAGCAGTGCCCTGAGCCAGGAGGGGTGTGTGCAGAGTCCTCCCAGCAGTGCCCTGAGACAGGAGGGGTGGGTGTGGAGTCCTCCCAGCAGTGCCCTGAGACAGGAGGGGTGTGTGCAGAGTCCTCCCAGCAGTGCCCTGAGACAGGAGGGGTGGGTGCCTATCACTAACAGCAGTGCCCTGAGCCAGGAGGGGTGTGTGCAGAGTCCTCCCAGCAGTGCCCTGAGACAGGAGGGGTGTGTGCAGAGTCCTCCCAGCAGTGCCCTGAGACAGGAGGGGTGGGTGCCTATCACTAACAGCAGTGCCCTGAGCCAGGAGGGGTGTGTGCAGAGTCCTCCCAGCAGTGCCCTGAGACAGGAGGGGTGGGTGTGGAGTCCTCCCAGCAGTGCCCTGAGACAGGAGGGGTGTGTGCAGAGTCCTCCCAGCAGTGCCCTGAGACAGGAGGGGTGGGTGCCTATCACTAACAGCAGTGCCCTGAGCCAGGAGGGGTGTGTGCAGAGTCCTCCCAGCAGTGCCCTGAGACAGGAGGGGTGGGTGCCTATCACTAACAGCAGTGCCCTGAGACAGGAGGGGTGTGTGCAGAGTCCTCCCAGCAGTGCCCTGAGACAGGAGGGGTGGGTGCCTATCACTAACAGCAGTGCCCTGAGCCAGGAGGGGTGTGTGCAGAGTCCTCCCAGCAGTGCCCTGAGACAGGAGGGGTGGGTGTGGAGTCCTCCCAGAAGTGCCCTGAGACAGGAGGGGTGGGTGTGGAGTCCTCCCAGCAGTGCCCTGAGACAGGAGGGGTGTAACACATGTGTGTGAGGCCAGAATTATCCACATGCATACTGGCTACAAGGGAACATGTCCCCATGAACTCATGTCAACAGACTCCACACACAAGTACAGTGATCACCAAGGATGCCACGATTGTTGCAGGTGGAGACATGGCCCTGCATGCATGGCCAAAGTAGAAGGGCTCCGTCACACACACAGCTCATGTAGACACAGCTCTGCGCTAAACATTGGGAACACCCTGCAGGGAAGAAAGCTGGGTACACAGAGGAAGGAATACACCCTGGGACAAGTGCACCATGCAGTAACTGCTTACATGAACAAAGAAAGTTAGCCAACACCTTGGGATGGCACACAGATCCCAGGGTCCCACCAATGAGCAGTACACTACTACATATCCCACACACCCAAACCCTTACACACCACCCAAAACCATGTAGCAGCCCCACCAACACCAATACCAGCATAGCAGTAGTGTGATAATGAAAACAAAATTAAGCTTTATTCAGCATGAGCACAATGTCCGTGGATCGCAGGCAGTTCAATCTTCACAAAGCCCATAGGGCAGTCAATGATTCTCAGCTGGATGGGGGACACAGTGGGATGCGTGTCCCCTACCTTGCCTGCACAGTCAAATGGCATCGTCTTCCACACTGGCGAGGGCATCAGGGGGGGGGGGAAGCAACAGGCACCGCAGGGACATCAGGGCAAAGGGGCGGCGTTGTGGGTGCAGGGATGGAGGACTCCACCACAGGGGGTGGGTCAGTGCCAAAGGCGGAGGCCAGGATGGCACTACACACCTTTGCAAGGTCCTCCAGGGAGTCCCCTGCACCCGAAGGGACCTCAGGCCCCAAGGAGGGGGGGGGGTCAGAGGGATGGGTCGCAGCGCCACCGGGGGAGGGTGGAGACAGGGGGGGAGACTCAACCACCCTGACCGGGGACCTCCTTGACCGTTTGCGTGGTGGTGTAACTGTGGGGCTCAGGGACAGAGCGGCCATGAAGGAGTCCTTGGGGGAGATGTGGCCAGGAGAGCTGAGGGGAGGGGATTTGGAGGGAGTGGACTGGGTGGAATGCGGGCTCCCACTATGGCTGCGTGTCACACGTTTGCCCCCCGACCCAGTGGGTGTGCCTACCTCACCCTGTGTGTGCGTGTCAGGAGGAGTGCGGTGCACCTTCCCTGCTGGTGTGGTGCCCGTGTCCGTTGATGTGGGTGCATGCCGACGTCTGGGTGTACGTGGGACAGGCATGGGAGTGGGAAGTGTGGATGGGGCAGGGGTAGGTGGGGGGAGGTCGCGCTGCAGGAGACCCACTGCTGCAGTCAGTGTGGAGTCTATGGACCTCAGCAAGTTGCGTTGGTCAGCCTGCGATGAATGAATGCCCTCCAAGAAAGCCTCGATGTTGGTGAGGGTTTTGCCGTGGGCATGGAGGACATTAAGGATCGCAGCCCGACCAACCTGCAGTTGCCGCTGGATGTCCACAGACTCTGCATTGGCGGCAGCAGTGGAGACAGGGGCAGGGGGTGCGGTGCCTGGCAGGAAGGAGACATGCTGTGACCGGGCACGCTGGGAAGGGACACGAGCAAGTGGGAGGCGGCTGGTGGGAACTGAGGGGGCGGTGCGAGGTGTTGTTCCACTGTCAGCTGCTGGTGCAGCCACCGCCCACTCGGAGACATCCTCCTCGGACCTGTCAGCTTCGTATTCTGACGTGCCAGTCGACAGGTCCTCGGCAGCACTATCCTCCACCTCTGTCCCACTCGATGTGCCAGCCCCGATGTCACGGCTGGCACTGGTGCTCGGTCCCTCCGCCTTGCCTGTGTCCATGTCTCCCTCTGTGTCCCCCGACGATGCTGTGGGCAGGGTGGAGAGACAGAAATTAATCAGACAGCTGTACACATCAGTCACATGAGTCCAATCGACATAGGTAACACTGCATAACCTGAAAAGGAAGATCCCTAACATCTACTAAACAAGGTACCGATGTAGGGCATGAAACACACAGTTGGTTGAGCCACCATGCCACTGAAATACCATGGAGAGCATGAGACAATAGCTAAACACAGGAAACGGAGTCTGACATAGCACCCAGGCCCTGGGGACAATCCAGCACTGCATCTGCACCACACAGCCTTGGCGAAAATACCGATGACCAGGGACCATATCCATGAACTTGAGACTAGGGGTGGGCGTAATTTGCGTAATCGCGTTACGCAAATCTCCGCGAAACGGTAAAAAATCTCCGCGAACACGCAGAAATTCCGCGAACACGCGGAATTGCTTGTTCGCGATACTTTTTTCCTGTTCGCGATCGCTGTTTGCGTGCTCGGGGTGAAATATCTCGCGAACACGCATATTGAGAACGCGAACAAGCAAAAAACTTCGCGAAGTCGCGGAACGCAGATTTTTGGGCAATTTCGCGTTCTCCGCGGAACGCGAAATTACACAAATTCCGCAAATTCCGCGAACGGAACGGAATTTACTGCCCAGGCCTACTTGAGACACATGCTGCATAGGTAATGCTGAAAACATGCCCAACATGACTCGGTCACTGCACATTGCGTGTGTGTCCAGAAACATCACACACTGCCCAGACCCAGCAAGTAGAAATCAGGATTTGACACATAGGCATTGCCCGCCCCAACAAGACCCTACACGAGGCAAATGGTTGAGACACAGGTGGCACCAACATCTCATAGTCTGGGTGATACACACAGGGGCAGGCAAAAAGCAAGATTGGACGCCAAACAGCCAAGGTGCGCCTGTACAAATAATGAGGTACCAGTGCCCATCCTCAGATGAGTATAACAAGACACACAGGCACTGGCAACTGTGAGTATGAAGAAGGACAATCAGGTCAGGCTGCACAGTGGACACCTGTACAAAATAGCACGTCTATGTACATGGTGACAGGGGACAATGGCACAGAGCACAACCTACGCTGTAGACACTGAGATTGTCCACGTTTATGATGACACATACACCACTGAGGAAAAGGTGCCCCAGGGGACAGTAGTGGGCACGCAACTACATGCTACTGAATGGTAATGACTGCAACACACGTCACCATCCCTGCACTATGTGTATCGCACACTCATGCACATCATGTCACAGGCCACTACATAGGACATGCGCGCTGTAAGGCATGACACATGAGAGACCAACTCCCATGTCTGGAGTCTGCATCAGTGCCAACTGACATGGAACCCACATGCAGTGAACTTGACAGTGCACAGGCAAGGTCCCACAACCTGTTACACACCACCCCCACACATGATGCTACAGTCATTGTTCTCGTGGACAAAGCACCAGCCTACATTACCTTGTGAAGGAGTGACTACACACAGACCAGGGAACACATTGCAAGGAGGGGAAGGGTGGCAGGGGCGCTGCGCTATACTGGGGCAAACAGGATCTGCACAGCACCTTTAACCCCTGCCAGTGAATTCATGCTACTGTGCCCTTACAAATGCCGGTGACACACAACAAACACACATGTACCTACCCCCTTCCGGCTGCTGCATCGCCTGTAAGCGCCTCTCCAGTTCTGGAAAGACCACCGGCAGCACACGCCTGTGGAGGTGGCTCAGACGGCGGCGGCCGCGGTTCTTGTGGCTCTCAGGTGAGTCCCCCAGCAGGAGCCGTGCAATCCTCCGCGTCCAGCACCGGATATCCTGCCAGCGTTTCCTCACCTGGGGCAGGCTCCGCCTCCGACCATCCACACCCCTCACGGCACTGACGGCGGTCAGCCAGATCTGCTCCTTGGCAGTGGCGCCTACCTGTGAGGAGGAACAAGTGACACCACATCAATACACCAGCCACATGTCACAGAGAGACATATGGGTACAAATTAGCTGGTTACAACAAGGCATGTCATGCAGCCAACGCATTGCATTGCACCTTTGTCATAGGGACATCATCCCCTGGTGAGGGAAAAAGCAGTACGTGCCACAGTGGGTACACAGGTGGAATGATGGCAATGTCACAATCAATGATCAAGGCTCACACTGTGCATCACACCCACCCCTCCTGTCTCAGGGCACTGCTGTGAGTGCTAGGCCCCCACCCCTCCTGTCTCAGGGCACTGCTGTGAGTGATAGGCCCCCACCCCTCCTGTCTCAGGGCACTGCTGTGAGTGATAGGCCCCCACCCCTCCTGTCTCAGGGCACTGCTGTGAGTGATAGGCCCCCACCCCTCCTGTCTAAGGGCACTGCTGTGAGTGAGAGGCCCCCACCCCTCCTGTCTCAGGGCACTGCTGGGAGGACTCTGCACACACCCCTCCTGGCTCAGGGCACTGCTGTGAGTGCTAGGCCCCCACCCCTCCTGTCTCAGGGCACTGCTGTGAGTGCTAGGCCCCCACCCCTCCTGTCTCAGGGCACTGCTGTGAGTGATAGGCCCCCACCCCTCCTTTCTCAGGGCACTGCTGGGAGGACTCTGCACACACCCCTCCTGGCTCAGGGCACTGCTGTGAGTGCTAGGCCCCCACCCCTCCTGTCTCAGGGCACTGCTGTGAGTGCTAGGCCCCCACCCCTCCTGTCTCAGGGCACTGCTGTGAGTGATAGGCCCCCACCCCTCCTGTCTCAGGGCACTGCTGGGAGACATCAGGCACCCCCCCCCTGGGACCTCCCCGACAGTACATGGCATGTGTGTTACACCTGGACACAATGGCAGAAGTCACAGTCACAACATAGGGACAGTCTGTGGCAGTGGCCTATGCACTCACCTGATACCCTGGTCGCCCATACAGCATGGAGTACTGTGGGAGGATCACATCCAGCAGAGCCATGTTCTCCTCCAGGGTGAATGGCTGTGTCCTCTCCACAGCCCTTGACATGGTTCCAGGGAATCAGTAGCAGCAGCTGGGTCGACGAATGCAAAGATGTGCAGGCAAGTACTCCCTCATGGGACCTGGCTGCCTTATATGTGCCCTTCTGCCCAGTCTCATGCACAGGAGTACAGAGTGATTGGTCACTCACATTTGCATCCTATGTTTCCACCAATCCCTTCAAACCTAGCAGTCTGTGGGTTCTCTATCGGTTTCATTCTCCTGCATGATGTCAGCCCCACAAACACATTGCAACAAAGTAGAATAATTCCAACTGACTTCTGCTGTGCACCTTCCAGAACAATTTCGAAATTTGAACTTGGTCTCCATGACAACCAGCATGCATGTAGGCCTTAATACTTGTCCCCTATGTAATTTGGAGCATCACACACAGGTACGGTGCGTTTCGGGGCCCTAGGGCACCCCAAATGCATGGCAACGGCCCGTACATGCATGCCTACGTTCACTATCACTATGGGTCTGCACGCGTATGCGTACAAGTAGTGGTACGGGCCGTACACTCGCATGTACGCTCACTATCACTACGAGTACGCATACGCGTGCAGACCCATAGTGATAGTGAGCGTAGATGCGTGTGTACGGTCCGTACCACTACGGGTACGCATACGCGTGCAGACCCATAGTGATAGTGAGCGTAGATGCGTGTGTACGGTCCGTACCACTACGAGTACGCATACGCGTGCTGACCCATAGTGATAGTGAGCGTAGATGCGTGTGTACGGCCCTATCACTATGGGTCTGCACGCGTATGCGTACCCGTAGTGGTACGGACCGTACACACGCATCTACGCTCACTATCACTATGGGTCTGCACGCGTATGCGTACTCGTAGTGGTACGGACCGTACAAATGCCTGTACGCTCGCCATCACGATGGGTACACATACGGCAGCACTCCCACAGTGATTTGGGAACATACACAGGCCCTCTTAGCAGCAGTACGGCGGTTTTTACACATCACAGTGGTGATAGGCGACACACAGGTAGGAATAGGGCGGACATACTTGTCCATGGATGGACATACTTGTCCATGGATGGACATACTTGTCCATGGATGGACATACTTGTCCAGGAATGGACATCAAGGCATCGTCTGTGCATTACTACATGTGTGGGGCACAGGTGTGACAGGCTGTGATGTGGAACATGCCTCCTGAGTGGAGAAGGCACCAGATGTATGATGAGATGTGTATAGGTGTACTGTGTGACGGTGCAATGTGTGCCAGGCATGCCCTTGACTCCTTTGACATGTGTGCATGTCGGACTGCGCACTTGGGGTGAGCGTCACTGGCATGGCACGGACACCAACACACGGAAGTGTCCCATGATGCCCGGTACAGGGGTCATGACACATGACTTGTCACTACCCACAGTGCACAATGTGACTATGTCATTCATGTGTCCGGGATTTCCATCAGGTTGATGTTGTAGCACCCTCAAAAGCTGCAGCCGTTGCAGCAACCAACATGTGTCTGTGTGTGAATTGTCATTGCACACTGTCCCGCACACCATGCCACATGTGTTATCGGATGTGAGGTGCACATGTATGCATGGGACACGGAGTAGCGTGACAAGGCCATGTCAGCATCCTCACAAGGAATGTGTGGTGAGTCATGACATGTGCACCTTCATGTGTGGGCAGGCCTAGTGTAATGTCATGTGACCTGTGGCTCCGGTGTTCCGCAACCAGTCTCTGCAATCGGCATCCCACTTCTGCTGATGTGTGGGTGTATGTCACTCCTGTCTTCCGTCGGGCTGTTCACTTGCACTGGGACACAGCTATTCCCATGGCGTGGCATGGGGAGGTTCTCAATCTCCGTGTGTAGCTGGGTCTTGGAAGGAGTGTCACCTTGCATCCATACGTATCCTGGGCATGTAGCACATACCTCACTCCCTATGTAGCATGTGTGTATTGCCAGATTTACATGTGCTCAGTAGACATGAGTTGTTGTCGTAGTGCACTCACTCTTCCTTGTCACTTCCAAATTACTGCAGAGCGCCGCCTCTTGCCCGAAGAATTCCAGACTTGGCTGCCATGCAGGAGAATGACAGGATCCGGCTCTACCGCTTCACCCAACCGTTGATCCTGGAGCTGACGGCGAGACTGGCACCACACCTGCAACCGCAGCACAGGTATCCTACGGCATGGGACACCCCAGCTGAAGGTAATGGCTGCCCTACATTTTCTTGCCACGGGTACCTTCCAAAATACTAGGGGTGGGCGGAATTCGCGGAATTGCGTTACGCAAATCTCCGCGAAACGGTAAAAAATCTCCGCGAACACGCAGAAATTCCGCGAACACGCGGAATTGCTTGTTCGCGATGCTTTTTTCCTGTTCGCAATTGCTGTTTGCGTGCTCGAGGAGAAATATCTCGCGAACATGCATTTTGAGAACGCGAACAAGCAAAAATTTCGCGAAATCACGGAAAGCAGACTTTTGAGCAATTTCGCGTTCTCCGCGGAACGCGAAATTACGCAAATTTCGCAAATTCCGCGAGCGGAACGGAATTTGCTGCCCAGGCCTACAAAATACCATAGCTCATGTTGGTGGCATGTCCCAGAGCATGTTCAGCGGTGTGCTGCATGATTTCTTGGAGGCCATGTTGATTCACCTGGATGACTTCATCAAGTTCCCAACCCCTGAACAGATGACTGAGGTCAAGCGTGGATTCTATGCCCTGGGAGGGATGCCCCATGTCATTGGGTCCATAGATGGGACACATGTAGGTTTGGTACCACCACACGCACGGGAGGTGGCGTACCGCAATCGGAAGCACTACCACTCCATCAATGCCCTTGTGGTGTGTCTGTCCAATATGGTGATTTCACATGTCTGTGCTCGTTTCCCAGGATCAGCACACGATGCCTACATCATGAGGCGTAGCGGGATGCCTGATATGATGATGCAGCTGCGCAACGAACGGCCATGTGTTGTTGGTGGGTACAGTCTGTCTGTCCTGTATTCTGTATAGCCAACCAGCACGACCGCTTCACCAGTTCTAACGATGTCCATGTGCTTCCCATGTAGGGGACGCTGGCTATCCCAACATGCCTTGGCTGCTGACACCTCTCCGCAACCCCATCACGCCGGCCCAGCTCCGCTACAACACCGCCCATGGCCGGACAAGGCGAGTGATAGAGAGGACGTTTGGCATGCTGAAGAGCCGATTCAGGTGCCTCCACAAGACGGGCAGCGCACTCCCATATGCCCCGGCGAAGGTCTGCAAGATCTTCATGGTCTGCTGCATGCTGCACAACATGGCAGTTGAAAGAGCTGTGCCACTCATCCTGAATCAACATGACGAGGACCATCCACCCGTGGAGGACGAAGGGCTTGGCAATGGGGCTAGTGATGTGGAGGATGTGGAGCCGCAAGAGGACATCCGGACTCGGCTCATACGCGACTTCTTTGCTTAGTGGTGAGTACCAGTGTCTGAGTGTGCACGCATTGGTCCCCGTGTGGCATGCGTTGTGATGTGTGTCTCCACCTGCATGTATGGCACATGGGTCAGAGGTGTGTGTGGGTGTGTCACTGGAGTGATGGTGGCAGTGATGGTAGTATTTCCCCAGTCATAATTGTGACCTGGCATGTTGTCATCCATACATGTGTCGAGTAAATGCACATGCAAGTGGCTGTGCTTTTTGTGGCTGACTTCTTGTGTGTCTATCTTCCCCAGGTACCTGCGCATGCCGTTTGCTGGTTGCATTGTTGTGGCACTGCTATTCCTCATGGACATGACATCGTGGGCTGACTCAGCGTTACAGGCACGGACACGTTTGGAAGTCTCCATGGGGTAAGGGATGCATCAGGGGTGTATTGGGTTTGGCAGTTGTTCACGATGTATGCACACTGCCCCTGTCGATGTTTGGTTCCTCTGCAGCCATGTAGCATCACCATGGGACACGACATGCAGCTGTGTACACCTGAATAGATGGTCTGACTTGTTGACAGTCATCAGTGATGGGATAGTGGATTGTGATGATGGCATCAATGTGTGTGACACTGCCCTCGGACACATACGGTTAGCATTGGCTTGACATGGTGTGGGACTTCCACATCAGCGGATCTATGGTGTATGGCAGGCTCTCCGTGTGCAGCTGTGGGTATTTAGCTGTTAGCCGACGCTTGTGTGCCAGTACCATGGCTATCACGCATTTGTGCTGCAGAAGGGGGGTGCCAGTGTTGGACCCACATGTCACTCCACATGATGTGTTCATCTGTACTTCGAGTTGCCTCTGCAAACCCGAATACATGACTAATAAAGGTGTCCCTATGCCTCCAAGGTGCCTCTTCTCAGTCAATGCTGGTGTGTTGGCACGGTGCATCCTGCATGTCTGGCATGGTATTCCCTGATTGTGGCTATGTGTCAATGTGTCGAGTCGCAAGATGCAAGCTGTGTGTGTGGGCTGAGACTGTGTATTGGGCATGATGTCCATGACTGCGTGGGTATTGTGACATGTGCCATCCCCATGCATCCAACGTTGGCCAGGCCCCCATTCTCTGCATCCACCGGAGTCAAGCTTGCAGGACATGGTTATGCCACCTGTCTACACATACCTGGGTGCCACCCAGGACACTGGACTGGATCCCTGACCTCTGCGCATGACTGTTGGTGTACTCAATGTGTGTGTCAGCACGGTTGTTCGGCCACCCCCTCAGCTGGTTGTGCCCATCACGGGTGTGTATGGTGCTCCATGTCTGTCTTGCCTAATAAACTGTGACCCATGTGTCCTGTGCCAGACTCAGGCCCCAGGGTGTGGATGGTTGAAGAGAAAAGATGACTCAGGCATGTTTAGACTCTACAAGACACATGTTAGGTAATAATGCTACCAGCAGGCATCTACTCTTCATAGTGTGATTTATTATTGGAGGGGGGGGGCAAAGTGAGGGGCTTTCCGGGATTAGGGAATCCAAAGTTCAGTAGGGGAGTTGGTGTCCTTGCCATTGGAAATCCTCAGAGTCCATGCCACAGTCTTTGTCAACATTGGTCAGCCAGTGACCAGCAGGGCCATGTGGCAGAGAATGTCTCTTGATGCTGTGATGCTGTTGCTCCAGTGGGCCAGGTGCCAGGCCAGGTGTCC
This sequence comes from Triturus cristatus, assembly GCF_964204655.1. Taxonomy (NCBI): domain Eukaryota; kingdom Metazoa; phylum Chordata; class Amphibia; order Caudata; family Salamandridae; genus Triturus; species Triturus cristatus. Next base: position 165,161,148 of record NC_140595.1, on the reverse strand, counting down.
TGGGAGATGGTGATGTAGCAGCCACCCTCACGGTCCTTTCCGTGGACGACCCGGCCTCCTGCGGGGAACCTCACCAGCAGGCCGTGACGACGTCTGGGATGCTCCGTCGGATGTCTCCTCCTCCTCCTCCTGATCCCTCCCTGTGGGTGGTGATGTTCTCCGCCTTCTGGCACAGGGAGGGTCGGCCATGGTGTCGGCCATCTGACGGAGTGTAGCGTGAATCCCCTGGAATGCCGTCACTTGCTCAGCCTGTCTGTCCTCCATCCTCCGTTGGTGTACCAGTAGACAGGCAATTAGCTCCGCATGTTGCTGGGCCTGCTGGGCCTTGATCCCCTCGAGGACGGACACAACCTGGGCCATGCCCGTGGTGTCCTGCCGGTATGAGTCCAGGATGTTACGGACATGGGAAAATACCGGATCCCCAGCCAACTGGTCAGGCTCGCGCCTCCGCCGTCCTCCACTCCCACCACCCCTGCCCACTTGCGCCTGGCCTGCACTTGTGGGCACATGGGGTCTCTGGGACCCCTGAGGGGTGGCATTGGCGTTGTCGCCTGCCTCCTCCTGGGTGCCCGGGACACCGTGTCCCTCCTGGCGAGCCTGGCTGCATTGTGGTGTTGGGGCAGGGATCCTGGTTGTCTCCTGGGATGTGGCAGGAGTGGGGGTGGTGGTTGGCACAGTTGTACCTGACGCAGGTGCTGCAGGTGGTTGGACACCAAAGGGGCCAGGTCGGTCGGGGTCGTCCGCAGAGTGGTGAGAGTGGTCGCTGCCGGTGGGATCGGGCTCCTGCAGATCCGGGTCCTGTGAGTGTTCCCCCCCAGTGTTGGGGGGTGCACCACGACGTTGACCTGTGTGTGGGAGAGACAATGTTAATTTTGGTCCATGCAACATCCATGTTTCATCATTTCCAAAGTTGGCACATTTCCTCTTGGAATTAGGATCTGTCTTGCATTCCACTCACAGTGCACTTGTGCATGGGTGTGTCCCTTGGGCACCAATTTGGCCCCTTTAACTATGTGTGGCACAGTCTTACTTGCTGCGTCAAGTGTGACTGCAGTCAGCAGTGGAGTGGGCAGGTGTGGCGAGCCATGCATTGGCGCCTTCCGTGTAGCACTGTACATGCGCACATGGAGGGGATCCACACACTTATATGATCCAGGTAGCTGTCCTTGTTCCCGTGTACAGGTTGTGACATGGCCCTGTGTTTTGCCATGGTGAAGAGGGGGGGTTCTGGCACTGGCCACCCTTGTCTACATGCACGCAGTCTACCTGCTGACGAGCAGACATTCACACACGCAACACGGCTGATTAGCTCTCCCTGTGTCTTGCTCCCTCTGTGTCCCCCTCTCCCTCCCTCCGTGTGTCAGCCTCCTCCCTCTGTCCGTCTCCCTCCCTCTCTGTCCCCCTCTCCCTCCATCTCTGTCCCCCTCTCCCTCCCTCTCTGTCCCCCTCTCCCTCCCTCTCTGTCCCCCTCTCCCTCCCTCTCTCCCTCCCTCTCTGTCCCCCTCTCCCTCCATCTCTGTCCCCCTCTCCCTCCCTCTCTGTCCCCCTCTCCCTCCCTCTCTGTCCCCCTCTCCCTCCCTCCGTGTGTCACCCTCTGTCACCTCGGCCCTGCTTCCTGGGCACACACTGTTAGCAGATCTTTGAGTGGCCCTTGGCTTGTTGATGTGAGTTTGTTTCTGATCTCCAGGCACCCATTGGGTGTGATGTGTGTCTGTGCGCTGCTGCTGTGGTGGTGTGTGCTGCCACTCTTTCACAATGTTGGCTGTTCATTAGCTGCTGTAATGTGCAAAACAGTGCCTTCACCCCCATGTGTTGATGCAAGGCGTCCGCCATTTGCTGGCAAGTCATTCCTGTGTTGGGACACAGTGTTTGTCTGGCTGTGACCTAGGCCATATGGGTAGAGTGAATTGTTGTCTGCTTCTGAGTTGCACTATGTGCTTTTTTGGGCCCAGCCTCCCGCCATCCGGGTTACCATGTCATGTGTTGTTGTCTTCTGTGGCCTGTGACTTGACATTGTCCAGCTGGGTGCATGGGGCATGGTGGCAGCAGTGGCATGTGCGTGCTCATGGAGTGTGGTTGAGTCATGCGATGGCTTGTGGTGGTTGCGTGCCTGTTAGTGATGTTGGTTGTGGATGCCGTTCCCCCCATGTGAGGTGCGTTGTTTGTGTACTCACCCGGGTCTCGGAGTCCTTCTAATCCTTCGACTGCCTCCACCGGCAGTATGGCCATCACCCTCTCCTCCCAGGGATGGTAGTGTACGGGTCTGCGGGAGGGCCCTCCTCCGGTGGCGTTGGCCTGGTCGTGTTCATCCTGCCTCTTGGCTCGGACCCTCCTCCGCAGATCGTACCACCTGTTCTGGCATTCCTGCCTGGTCCGTCTGGTGTCCGCAACAGCATTCACAGCATCGACGATGGTCTGCCACATGGCTGTTTTTGCTGCCTGGCTGGTGTTTCTGACCAATGTTCCAAAGATCTGTGGCTCGACTCTGAGGATTTGATCAACAAGAACCTCCAACTCTCGGTTACTGAACTTTGGATTCTTGGTAGTGGGCATGATGAGGGGTGTGGATGTTGGGGGGGGTGTGGATGGTGGGGGTGGTGTGTGGATGGTTGTGGGTGTGTGGGTGTGGTTGTGCAGGTGCGTGTGTGTGTGAATGTGATGAGGGTGTGTTTGTGAAGGTGGTTGTGTGAAGGTGTGCAAGTGTAAGGTGTAGTAAAGGTTGAGGTCTGGTGCTGTGGGTTGTCTGTGGGGTCTGGCAGCAGTGGGTCTGTTGCAAAGGCTCATGGTTTGTGTGTGTGGGCCCTTTTTATTGGTCCATTGGTGGGTGTGGCTGTGTTTGAATTGTGGGTGGGTTGGTTATAAGGAGTGGTGGTGTATTGGGCCTCTGTTTGTTTTTGGCAGTTGCAGGTCAGTGAAGGTGTTGTTTTGTTGTTTTTTGGCCATGTTTAGTGGCTTTGTGCCATTCGAATGGTGTATTGTTGTGTTGTTTTGTTTTGTCCTGGTTGTGTCCGTGCGTTTTGAGCGTGTGTACGGTGTGTACATGGGCCATTTGGTTGTACGGTGCTGTCCTTGTGTGTGGCTTGGTACGACTCGTACATGCGGTTGTGATGTTGGGGCCTGGGGTGTGCTCCGTAGTTAGGAGGTTGTGTTGGGGGTAGGACTCGAACGTACTGGGATGTACATACACGGTGGTTCGACACGTACAGGGGTGGGGGTAGGACTCGAACGTACTGGGGTGTGGGTTCACGGTGGTACGACACGTACTGGGGTGGGGGTACGACTGGAACGTACTGGGGTGTAGGTTCACGGTGGTACGACACGTACTGGGGTGGAGGTACGACTGGAACGTACTGGGGTGTAGGTACACGGGGGGTATGACACGTACTGGGGTGGGGGTACGACTGGAACGTACTGGGGTGTAGGTTCACGGTGGTACGACACGTACTGGGGTGGGGGTACGACTGGAACGTACTGGGGTGTAGGTACACGGGGGTATGACACGTACTGGGGTGGAGGTACGACTGGAATGTACTGGGGTGTAGGTACACGGGGGGTATGACACGTACTGGGGTGGGGGTGGGGCTCGAACGGACTGGGGTGTAGGTTCACGGTGGTACGACACGTACTGGGGTGGGGGTACGACTGGAACGTACTGGGGTGTAGGTTCACGGTGGTACGACACGTACTGGGGTGGAGGTACGACTGGAACGTACTGGGGTGTAGGTACACGGGGGTATGACACGTACTGGGGTGGGGGTACGACTGGAACGTACTGGGGTGTAGGTTCACGGTGGTACGACATGTACTGGGGTGGAGGTACGACTGGAACGTACTGGGGTGTAGGTACACAGGGGTATGACACGTACTGGGGTGGGGGTGGGGCTCGAACGGACTGGGGTGTAGGTTCACGGTGGTACGACACGTACTGGGGTGGGGGTACGACTGGAACGTACTGGGGTGTAGGTTCACGGTGGTACGACACGTACTGGGGTGGAGGTACGACTGGAACGTACTGGGGTGTAGGTACACGGGGGTATGACACGTACTGGGGTGGGGGTACGACTGGAACGTACTGGGGTGTAGGTTCACGGTGGTACGACACGTACTGGGGTGGGGGTACGACTGGAACGTACTGGGGTGTACATGGACGGTGGTTTGACACGTACTGGGGTGGGGGTGCGACTGGAACGTACTGGGGTGTAGGTACACGGGGGTATGACACGTATTGGGGTGGGGGTGGAGCTCGAACGTACTGGGGTGTAGGTTCACGGTGGTACGACACGTACTGGGGTGGGGGTACGACTGGAACGTACTGGGGTGTAGGTTCACGGTGGTACGACACGTACTGGGGTGGAGGTACGACTGGAACGTACTGGGGTGTAGGTACACGGGGGTATGACACGTACTGGGGTGGGGGTGGAGCTCGAACGTACTGGGGTGTAGGTTCACGATGGTACGACACGTACTGGGGTGGGGGTACGACTGGAACGTACTGGGGTGTAGGTTCACGGTGGTACGACACGTACTGGGGTGGAGGTACGACTGGAACGTACTGGGGTGTAGGTACACGGGGGTATGACACGTACTGGGGTGGGGGTGGAGCTTGAACGTACTGGGGTGTAGGTTCACGGTGGTACGACACGTACTGGGGTGGGGGTACGACTGGAACGTACTGGGGTGTAGGTTCACGGTGGTACGACACATACTGGGGTGGAGGTACGACTGGAACGTACTGGGGTGTAGGTACACGGGGGTATGACACGTACTGGGGTGGGGGTGGAGCTCGAACGTACTGGGGTGTAGGTTCACGGTGGTACGACACGTACTGGGGTGGGGGTACGACTGGAACGTACTGGGGTGTAGGTTCACGGTGGTACGACACGTACTGGGGTGGAGGTACGACTGGAACGTACTGGGGTGTAGGTACACGGGGGTATGACACGTACTGGGGTGGGGGTACGACTTGAACGTACTGGGGTGTAGGTACACGGGGGGTATGACACGTACTGGGGTGGAGGTACGACTGGAACGTACTGGGGTGTAGGTTCACGGTGGTACGACACGTACTGGGGTGGGGGTACGACTGGAACGTACTGGGGTGTAGGTTCACGGTGGTACGACACGTACTGGGGTGGGGGTACGACTGGAACATACTGGGGTGTACATGGACGGTGGTTTGACACGTACTGGGGTGGGGGTAGGACTGGAACGTACTGGGGTGTAGGTACACGGGGGGTATGACACGTACTGGGGTGGGGGTGGAGCTCGAACGTACTGGGGTGTACATAGACGGTGGTACGACACGTACTGGGGTGGGGGTACGACTTGCACGTACTGGGGTGTACCTAGACGGGTGAGGGTATACATACACGGGGGGTACGTGTCGGACGTACGGGGGCTGGGGGGAGTGTTGGGCGCGTATGGGGGCACATGTCTCCATGGTTGCTATAGGAGTTCGGTGCGGACGGTGTTTTTTCCATACGGTTGTACGCTCGGACGCACGGGATGGATCGTGATTCCTCGGTCGGACTTGGCTTTTCACGTTTGTAAGGTAAATCGTCCGAGGACGTGTCGGACACATTTTCCGACCCGAGGACGTGTGGGGAATGATTCCCAGTGCGGTTCGTATGGACTTTTTACCATGCGAATCGTGATTGCCAGTTCGTACGGCACTTGTACGATTCGTACGGTAAAAAGACCCGATACGAGTCGCACAGGGACATTTTTTACCGGATCGTGATCGGCACCTTGGTGTTTTTTCCACGTCTTTTCCAGTCATCAGCAGGAGCAATTGGAGTCTAGGAGTGCCGTGGTGAACCAGTTTCCTTTCTTGTTGTGTCATCCTGTAGTCTTCTGGAGGGGGGCGAGTGTGTCGGTGCAGTTGGCGATCCATTGGAGGAGGTTGCTTGCCCTGGTGTTGGTGTCTGTCATAGTTGGGGGTGGAGTGCATGTGAGGGCAGAGGTGAGGTGTTCTTCCGAGACTTTGTTCAAGTTACTGTGTGGAAGGTGGCATGCATGCCTGAGTGCAATGGGTTTTCTGAAGGAGAAGAGGATACAGTGATGGTCAGTCTAGAGGATTTCCATGGTGTGGCTGAAGAAGATGCTGTATCCTCCTGTGAAGACAGGGTCGAGTGTATGTCCTGCTGTGTGAGTGGGGGCGGAGACAAGTTGCTTCACTCCTATGTTGGTGAGGTTTTCTAGAAGGGCGATGGTGTTAGGTTCGTTGTGGTTGTCCAGGTGGAAGTTTAGATCTCTGAGTAGTATGTAGTCTGTGGAGCCAAGGGTGTGGGGTGCGATGAAGTCGCTGATGACGTTGGTGAATGGAGCAGGGGGCCAGGTGGTCTGTAGACAAGGGTTTCGTGGAGCGTCGTTCTGGGTTTGGTGTGGATCTGGAAGTGGATGTGTTCCATGGGGGGCAAGGTGTCATCCGAGTCGGTGGTTGTTAGGCGAAGGAAGCTTTTGTGGATGCTGGCAAGGCCCCCTCCTGGGTGGGTGGGGCAGTCTTTCCTCAGGATCTTCCCTTGGGATCTTGTATCCTTCGGGGATGTTGGTTGCTATGTCATGTGCGGAGCTGTCGTTGGTCCACGTCTCTGTGAGGAATGCGACGTTGGGCGTGTGAGTGTGTTGGAAGTCCCAGATTTCTTTGCCGTGTCTGTGCAGGCAGCATACGTTGAGGAGGATGCAGTTCAGTGGTTTGTGTGCACTGGCTTCCAGTGGGCTGGGGGCTGTTGCTGGGGTCTGGAGGTGGGTGAAGGTGCGGCAGCACTGTCGGCAGGAGATCGGGCCTTGGGTGTTGTTTGGTGTTGAGAGCTGGCAGTTGTTGTTGCATCCGAAGTTGAGAGTACGGAGGGCACTGGGGTCATAGCAGTGGGGGGGTCGGAGGACCTGGCGCCGGTGGCGGTTGGATCGCAGACTGGCACGCCGGCACATCCACTGTGCAGCTGCACAACTGTTGCCATTAAGTAGGGGTCGGGGAGGGTGATCAGCTGGGAGGCGGGAGCAACTCATTGGGGGATGTAGGGGCAGCAGTGGCGGGGTACGCGGGAAGAGGTAGAAAAACGAGGGAAAAGAGGTAAGAGAAAAAATGAAAAAAGTGGCAAAGTGGCAAAAGAGGCAAAAGAGAATGAGAGAAAGAGAGGCAAAGAGGTAAAAGAGAAAAAGCAAGAAAATGGTAAAGTGGCAGAAGATGCAAAAGAGAAAGAGAGGCAGAAGAGCAAAAAGGCAAAAGAGAAGACAGAGGACAAAGAACAGAGCGGAATAGCAGCAGAGCTAGACCACCAGGGATGAGGCACAGGCAGGAACCTGTGGGTGGAGGAGGGCCTCGAACACCTACCTGGTGAGGAGCTCGAGCTCAAGGGTAGACCCTTACCAGTGGAGCTGCGTGGGGGGAGAGCAGTGACATTGACCAGGGTGGATGAGCTCAGCCATCAACTACTAGCGGATCACAAGTGGCAGTTATACTTGGAGGTGGTGCAAGGTCTCATCCACAAATGGATAGAACCATGGCTCAATCTATTCGCCACTGCTGAGACTGCACAATGTCACCAGCTCTGTGAGTTGAGTTTCCAAAACATCTCTCACAAGGCGTCGTGTTCCACCTAGAGGGGAACGCCTGTGTGCATGTCTGCTGATACCACTCCTGCCAGAGTTCTGCAAAAGATCAGTAACAACCAGGTCCAAGTCATCCCTGTGGGTACGGAGAGTATGCTATCCAGAACATCTTGTCTTGAGCATTTGTCCTCCATTCAGGCTATCACTCTGGAAGGACCTTCTGTCCTCACAACAGAGCAGGGTTCTGCACCCGGCCATTCACAATCACAACCTTTAGGTATGGAGATTAAGTGGTGATAGCTGAATCCCATCAACCTTCCTGCGAAGGTGGTTGATGTCATCTTGGCAGCCAGGCATCTTTTGATAAATGTGTATTCATCTGTTGTTGGGACAAATTTGTGCTTTCATGCAGCACTTGCCAGATTGACCCTCTTCAAGCCAAGTTTTCTGGCGGTATGTTATTTATTTTGTCTCTTACTCAGCGAAGGAGAAGGAGTGAATCTCAAAGATGACAGGAGTTTCCCCATAGTCTGGGCTGGTTAAGGACAGCCTGGGACAAGCCCACCTTCAAATCCAGTCAAAGTAGGTGAAGACTGGTATCGCTGACCTCCAAAGTTTTGCTGCCACTACCGTCATTACGTTGGTGAACACCTAAGGGGCACTGGTGAGAAAGGGGAGCAGAGTGAACTGAAAATACTCCTGTCCCCCTGAACTGCACTAAGTCCCGCAGGCCATCCCTCCACCAGGGCGACATTCGTGAGTCAAACACTAGACCACATCTATGCTTGCCGAACTTAGACATAATATATAAGCATGTGTATTATGTTAGTAATCCAGTGATGAAGCTGGGCTTTCTTTCACATCATGCAGTGTTCTCTTTAGCTGTATTTCATGGAAAATACCCTTGTCCTACCATGAAGTGCAGGTAGCAGCGATGGGCCTACAGGACAGGTATATGGAAATAGGCGCCCTGCATGTCCAACAACATTATCTCGTCCATAGGGTCAAGGGCCAACAAGACCTTGAAAAGTGTGAGTATTTTGAATGTCTCCTTCCGAAAGAAGGTGTTGAAAGGGCACAGGTCTAAAATAGGACAAAGGCCACCATCCTTCTTGGGCATCAGAAAGTAGCGGGAAAAACAACCATGGCCTACTTCTGGCATATGCACCCTCTTGATAGCCGCTTTGTCCAAAAGAGCTTGTACTTGCTGCTGCAAAATGGAGACATGGCCCTTTGTCAGTCATTGGGGTGGGGGGCGGTGTAAGGTGGGGCAGCGAGAGAATGAAAGGTAGGGCATATCCCTGCCAAACAAATAGCAGGGGTCAACTGTCCAATTTAACGGTTTGTTAACCCAGCAAGAATTGTCAGCGCCTGCCCCTCAAGAGGTGGCTGTGTTCCTCTAAGGGCATGCTTCAGGTGTTTGGTTGTGGAGCGTGGAATGGCTGGTGCTAAGGGGCAGCCTTGCCAAAACAGTAAAAGAAGCTGTAGAGCTGATTTGGCTGACAAGGTGGGGCTTTGCTCTCCTTGAACTGCTTGAGAGTGGAGTCTGCCTTGTCCTAAAGCAGGCGAGTCCCATTGAGCAGCATGTCCATGAGGGGCACTGGACATAGCCTGGAAAACCTGTGGCCCGCAGTGAAGTGTGGCAGTGAATAGCGACAATGGTGCCATGGCTCACCCTATGGAATTGGTGGTGTCTAAACCACAATGAATTGTGAACCTGCCTGCCTCACGACTGTCCTGTACAGCCTAGGCAAAGACAGGCCGGAGATATTCATTAACACCTGGAAGTACTTGAGGTAATGAATCCCAAAGTTCATGGCAATAGTGCACGAGCAGGCAGTTGGCATTTATACATCGAAGCACCAAACTAGTGGATGAGAAGACTCTCTGAACATCTCCACCCATTTTGATTTCCCATCCGGGGGGTAGTTGGAAAGGTGTTGGGGTTAGTCTTGGTTGTAGTCGCCTGCACCACCAAACTTTCAGGTGAGGGGTGTGGAGTTAAAAATGCAGAGTTATCCAAGACAGGGTGATGGTGGCTGTGCACTCTCCTCAGTATCATGACCAGGGAGTAAGAGGAACTCTGATTCAGGGGAAGTATCAAGGCCATTAGTCTATTGTAACTTATCGTATAAATTCTCTTCCATTGCACAGCTGGCAAATCTCATTTCCAGATTCATGAACATTGTCCAAATCTGTGGAATAATGTGATTTAGTGTTGAATTATGTCATATGGAATGGATTTGTGTGGAGCTGAATAGTGTGTCATGGAACAGTGTGGTGTTGAGGGAAAATATGTTGAATGGAATAATGTGACATGGTGTGGAGTGTATTTATGTGGATTGTTATGTGGCATAGAGTGGATCTATGTGGAGTGTATTTATGTGGTATCGGGTAACATGCAATTAGGTGAGTTGAATTATGTGGTGTTGAGTGGTATTATGTGGATTGTACTTATGTTGTGTGGTGTGGAATTGTGTGGCTCTGAATTGTGTGTTGTGAAATTGTGTGGCATTTTGTTGATTTATGTGGCACTGAATGCTTGTTGTCTATCTACAGCAGTGCTGACTGAGTTCATATAAAAAAAGCATTCCCTTTAAAAACAGTGTACACATCAAGCACAAGCTTTAGAGAAACAGTGATAACATTGCAACAAGTTCTAGAAAGAAAGCTGCCCTGTTTAAAGTTCCTGAGTGAGCAGAGTCTTTTTTTATTCCAGTAAAGTAGTTGTCCTTTTGTAGAAACCTCTGGGTTATGGTTGTTTACTAATAACAAATAGCCCAGATATATTGGTTACATCTGATATGCCCTGTTTACAGTCCTTGAATTCCCTTGCATTTTTAATTATATTGTATAAGCTTTAGAAAACAAAGAGATTAAAAAAGGAACATTTTTACAAAAGCAGCACACTATCCCATATTAAAGAAAAAAAAGCCTTTGAAGAGATCAAAAATATTTTTTATGATAGGCTAATATTGTTGTGATTATAGTGTAAATGCTTGTTTAAAAAAAAAAAAGGAAAATAAATGTATGATTTTGACAAAAATTCCACGCTGTGTCATATTATAGTAACAGAAAAGCAGCACATGTTTCAGAAAAACAGATACATCCTTTGATTGCTGATCCTTATGTTATCAGGTCCATCTCCTTCCTGGAGAACTCATAAAAAAGCTTGTGAGTAGGGAGAACACTTAGCAATAAACTCTACTTAAGAATAACAAAAGGCTGTCTCTCATAGAGAAGTGACATTTGTATTTTCTAAATCTTTGTGTTCTAGCAACTGAAATGTGCCCTAATGAAAACCACTCCCTGTGCATTAAAGCCACAAAAATGCATTAAGTGTCTGTAAATGAAAGATGCAAGGGGCTGTTACTGCACAAAAAAGGATAAGAAGATTGCTTATAAAGTGCCCTCCCTTCTCCTATGTCCGCAGAGACAGCGCATTTTGGAAACAATGTGTCTTTAATGCATAGCTAATTTCTCTCTGCAGACATAGGGGGAGGGTGGGCACTTCATAAATAATCTGTCAACTAACAGGACAGATTGTGCTATTTCACTTTTTAAGAAAAAATGGAAAGGTTTCGTAAAAATGTATTTCATGTCAGTACATGGAATACATTTTTACAAAGCTTTTCATTTGTACTCAAAAAGTGAAACAGCAATCCTTCCTGTTAGTTTAGAATAAAAACAAGCATTGTCAATGCCAATAAGTCTCGTATTTGTGAGAGTTAGAGCTATTGGCGTTGTAGATGACAATGAGGCCATATGTAGATAGCTAAATACCGGTCGGTAACGGCCAAAAATCGGTAATTTTCCCGTTACCGACCGGTATTTAGCCCTTTCTAATGTAGGAGGCAGGTTTTAAGGATTCGGTAATTTACTGAATCGGTATTTTAAGAAATCGGTAAAATACCGAATCGGTAGATTACCGAATCCTATGTAGGGAGCACTCAAGTGAGTGCATTTTTGGTTTAAGGATTCGTTCATTACCACCAACTACAAGCTGATGGTAAATACCGAATACCTTTTCAAAAGCAATTTTGTGCTTTTTTAAAAGTGCCATGTGGCAGTATGTGCGCCACATGTGCACACATGCACGATTCAGGGGTGCAACAGGGTGTCAATGTGACACCCTGCCACCCTTGAATATGCTCCCCCTATTACCGATTCGGTATTTACCGGATCGGTAATAGTGAATGGCTTCCCATACATTCCTATGGGCCTCCAGGCCCATAGGAATGAATGGGAAGGTATGCCTTATTATCGATTCGGTAAATACCGAATCAGTAATAACGAATATTACCGAATCGGTAAAATGTACCGATTTTTTACCTACATTCTATTTACTGATTCTTAAATACCGAATCGGTAAAATTCGGTATTTAGGAATCGGTAAATAGAAATTACCTACATATGGCCCAATGTCTTTTACCTAAGTATTATGTTTTGGAATGAAGTGAAGTGGATGTATGTGGCGTGGAGTGGAATTATGTGGGTTGCATTGGAATTGTTAGCTTCGGAATAATTATAAATTAGAATTTGTAGATTTATATAGCGTGGCTTATAACTTGTGAGGGTATCCAGGCACTGTCCTTGGGCACAGGGGATATTAAGTAATTTGCCCAGAACCACAGGATGTTGGACCAATGTTGAGAGGCAAACCTGGATCCCCAGCTCCATAGTCGGCAATTCCCCAAAAACCCTTCTGCAACTCAACAGTCAAATAAACTTAACAGCCACACTGTCTTTCACATACCAGCAAAGCAGTGGAAAAACATTGACAGCATAAATAAGACTGATGGATGCCTTTTATCCCACACAAACACCTATAATTGTTTCAATGAAAAATTACCTTTTTGTGTGTTTATATTGCTCCAGGAGCATGTTGGCACATTGATTCCAAAATCATATTCACATTTGTTGGAATGTCATAGTGTTTTCAATTGCTGTTGCGCATTACAATAACATAGTGGTTGATATAAACATTATGTTATTTATGTGCTTTTCTGCCTTTGTATTAATTATGTGTGTCAGTTTTGAAAAGTGTTTTTTAGACATTTCAAAGGTTATTTAGGTTTCCAATTAATTTATAATGTTGGCTTTGAAATATTTTCTGGATCTTAGAAACGGAGCGTGTTGGCACTTTCTTTCATAAATAATTTTACATCCTCTACAATATAATCTTTTGGGGCAATTCAAAAACGTACACAATACATCATTTAAGCGCCGAAAGGCAAGCTCAAAAGAAAGCATTAACCTATGTTGTGTGATACGTGGGAAGGGTGGGATTAATGTTTACCTAAACCACTACATTATTACAATACGTAACAGCAAAATCGAACAAATAAAAAAAATTTACATTAAAAAAAAGTACAAAACAGTGTGCTAGTGGTCCGAATGCCACAGCAAATTGCACCGCATTGCTATAATGCAGAAACAGCCATGAATAAATGCAAAGGGGAGTGCTTCGACAGACCAAATTAATTTTGGCAACAGCGCCACCACTTTTTACACTTTTGTTTATTTCAGGTATATTTTGTAGCTTTGTCTATGTTGTTTAACGTTTCTCCAGTTTGAAGCTAGTGATCAGTACTTGCTTACACCATCATCAAATGTAAAAATGGTGCAACATGTGTAATGTGGCAGAGTAGCGCCTAGATAACTTACTGGTACTTTTACAAATCTTAGTTCCCGCTATACTTACATTTTAACCCCGCTTCCGAAAGTATGCAATAGTAATAATTTTGTAGCGTACTGTAAAATAGCTTTCGCAGCTTCAATGAAGGCTGTGTTATGTCTGTTTGCAAAAGTATACTTACGGTTGTACCGCCGGTTTGGGAGCCGAAATCGTCCCTGGTAAACTGCTCGGCCGACCCCCCTGAGGGGTGTGGCCCAGCTGTTTGAAAGGGCCGATTTCAGCCAATTTTGTTACAGGGGGCCGATATTGCCGGCCCCGGTAACAAAATCGGCCCCCAGGGGACCAAAACAGGCCCCAACCCTGGCGGCCCACCGGGGGAACACCCGGTGCCCGCTGTAGCCAGTCTGGCCCTGCATATTAGCAACCAATGTTGGGTGTTCCAAAAAAAGAGGAGATAGACTGACTAAACTGAAGCTGGGTGGGATAGGATTGGGACAGCAAATCGCACAGCAGTGCCCCATGGCAAAACTGTTACTAACCAAAACAAGGGGCACCCTCCAGCAGACCAAATTGATTTTTGCTTTCAGCGCCACTATTTCTTTTTACACCATTCTTCATTTTACCAAGGTTTGTCAGCTTCACCAAAGGTTGTGTGATGTCTGTTTGCACCGGTTTGAAGCTAGAGATCACTTACTCCCTCATAAGTGCGACATGCATATATGAATAGGAAATAGCTAAGGCACAAAAGAACACAAAGAACATACTGTTTACCTCAAACAATGTCTCATTCCAGCAAATGTAATGAAAAACAAAACAGTATGCTCAAGTTCCAATTGGAATCCACAAATAAATACAAAGGGAGCCCTGTAACAGACAAATTTAGTTTTGCCAGATCGCCACCATATTTTACACCATTATTAATTTATGGAGCTTTTACAGCTTCACCCAAGGTTGTGTGATGTCTGTTTGCAAAAATATAGTTTTAGTTGTAACATATTTCCACCCAATGTTGAACATTCTGAAGCAGAGGCGACTAACTGACTGAACAGGGTAGGATTGGATTAGCAAATTGCATAAAACTGACAAATGGCGAAAACAGCTACTAATAAATATAAAGGCCAACACATCATTCACACCGCAGGGGTCTCCCCGACCTGTGCCAATCAACCGCTACGGCCAAACAGTCCAGAGCCCATGGAGCTGTCTCCAACTCCCTCGTACCTGCTCCCTGGATACAGCTGCTTGCGGCCACTTGCTTATCGATCTGGAGGTCGCCACCCTCCTTTCAGCTGGCAGCACGGCAGTGGGCCTTGACACCGTAGGCCATCCAGGAGTTCTTTGATGCCTCGCCCTGCTTCCGGTAAACTCAGTTCATCCCGCAGTGGTGAGTTGTAGTCGCAGGTCCACCTCAGGATTTGTAGGGCCCTTAAGATGGACTGCCTCCTGACGCGGCAAATCACATGGCTGCCATCTTCTTTGCAACTGGGTGATTAGAGGTGGCAAAGTTAAAAAAAAAAAGGGAACCTGGTGGAAAGGAGCGGGGAGGTCTGTACGCCCTGCTGTGATGCACCGCTGCCCCCGTATTCAGAGTGAGAGTTGGACAATGGCACGGAATATGTTTCTCTTCTGACGAGCCAAGCTTGATGTACTGACAAGGGAACTTCTAGAGGAGAAATCACTTTCTCTTAGACTCCTTCTTCTAATCACACGCAATGAAACATATCGGTGCTACGGTATTGTGCACTTCCGATTCAAACGTTTCAAATTAAGTGGGCGCTGTCATCAACAGAAACTTCTATTTTGACCAATTTTGGGAAGGAGAATGGCTCTAAACACACTTATTTTAATTCCACAAGTGATAATTCACATGCAATAGTCATGTACAGTCAAAAGATTAAAAATAAACATTAAAAAATATCAATTTTGACCATCTGTTGAAAGTTCGGCAGACCCGGGGTCATCATTTCTGATAAGAAAATAGATTTTTTGGACTGTATAAAAAATGATTCAAAATATCAATTGGATACTGCCTCAGGTTGAACAACTATTTCTTAAAGCCTCATAGAGACCAAAATTGCAATTTTTACAGACTTTTTCTCCTACTCAGAAGCTTTTATTTTGACCAATTTTGGGCAGGAAAATGACTCTAAACAAACTTATTTTTGTTCCAAAACTGATAATTCACATGCAATAGTCTTTTAAAGTCAAAAGATTAAACATTAAAAAATCACCATTACTGACCATCTGGAGAAAGTTCAACAGGTCCCAGGGTCATTGTTTTTCATCAGAAAATTGAATTTTTGGACTGTACAATAATTATTCAAAAATGTCAATTGGATCGTGCCTCATGTTGAATAACCTCTTTTTAAAGCTTCACAGTGACCAAAATTGCCATTTTTACAGATGTTTACTCCTACTCAGAAGCTTCTATTTTGACAGATTTCGGGCAGGAAAATGAATCTAAACACACGTATTTAAGTAGAAAAAGTGATAACTCACATCCAACGGTCATTTACAGTCAAAAGATGAAACATTAGAAGATCTACATCACTGACCATCTGGAGAAAATTCAACAGGTCCGGGGTCATCATTTTTCATCAGAAAAATATTTTGGGGACTTTACAAAAAATTATTCAAAATGTCAATTGGATCGTACCTCATGTTGAATAACCACTTTTTAAAGCCTCACCATGACCAAAATTGCAATTTTTGCAGACTTTTCATCCTACTCAGAATCTTCTATTTTGGGCAGGAAAATGACTCTAAACACACTTATTTTAATTCCAAAAGTGAAAATTCACATGCAATATTAATTTACAGTCAAAAGATTGAACATTAAAAAATCTCCATTACTGACCATCTGATGAAAGTTTGGCAGGCCCAGGTTTATCGTTTTTCATCAGAAAATTGATTTTTTGGACTGTACAAGAATGATTCAAAATGTCAATTGGATCATGCCTCATGTTGAATACCCATTTTCTAAAGCCTCACAGTGATGTAAATTGCCATTTTACAGACTTTTCCGCCTACTCAAAAGGTTCTATTTTGACCAATTTCGGGCAGGAAAATGACTCAAACACACTTATTTTAGTTCAAAATGTGATAATTCACATCCAAAAGTCACTTACAGTCAAACGATTATACATAAAAAAATCACCATTACTGACCATCTTTTGGATGTTCGACAGGCCGGGGGTCATCGTTTTTCATCAGAAAATTGATTTTTTGGACTATACAGAAGAAAAGATTCTAAATCTCAATTGGATCCTTCCTCATGTTGAATAACCACTTTTAAATCTTCACAGTGAGCAAAATGCCATTTTTACAGACTTTTCATCCTACTCAGATGCTTTCATTTTCATCTATTTTGGGCAGGAAAAAGGCTCTAAACCCACTTATTTTAGTTCCAAAAGTAATAATTCACATGTATTAATCATTTACAGTCAATAGATTAAACATTATAAAATCACCATTACTGACCATCTGGGGAAAGTTCGACAGGTCCCTGTTTCCTGCACAAAATTGGTAAAAATACAAGCTTACTAGCAGGAGGAAAAGTCTATAAAAATGGCAATTTTGCTCACTGTGAGGCTTTAAAAAGTGGGTATTCAACATGAGGCTCGATCCAATTGACATTTTTAATCATTTTTTGTACAGTCCGAAAAATCAATTTTCTAATGAAAAACGATGACCGCGGACTTGTCAAACTTTCTCCAGATGGCCATCTTCTTTGCAACTGGGTGATTGGAGGTGGGAAAGTTAATAAAAAAAAGGGAACCTGGTGGATATGAGCGGAAAGGTCTGTACGCCCTGTGATGCACCGCTGCCCCCGTATTCAGAGTGAGAGTTGGGCAATGTTTAATCTGTCCACTGCAAATGACTGTTGGATGTGAATTATCACTTTTGGAACTAAAATAAGTGTGTTTAGAGTCATTTTCCTGCAGGAAATTGGTCAAAATTGAAGCTTCTGATCAGAAGGAAAAGTCTGTAAAAACGGCAATTTTGGTCACTGTGAGGCTTTAAAAAGTGGTTTTTCAACATTAGGCACAATCCAAATGACATTTTGAATAATTTTTTGTACAGTCCAAAAAAGCAATTTTCGGATGAAAAATGATGACACCGGATCTGTCGAACTTTTTCCAGATGGTCAGTAACGGTGATTCTTAATGTTTAATATATTGATTGCAAATTACTATTGTATATGAATTATCAGTTTAGGAACTAAAATAAGTGTTTTTAAAATCATTTTCCAGTCTGAAATTGGACAACATAGAAGCTTCCGAGTAGGGGGAAAAGTCTGTTAAAATTGCAATTTGGGACACTGTGAGGCTTTAAAAACTGGTCATTCAACATGAGGCTCGATCCAATTGACATTTTAAATCATTTTTTGTACAGTACAAAAAATCAATTTTCTGATGAAAACGATGACCCCAGACCTGTTGAACTTTCTCCAAATGGTCAGTAATGGTGATTTTTTAATGTTTAATCTGTTGACTGGAAATGATTGTTGGATGTGAATTATCACTTTTTGAACTAAAATAAATGTGTTTAGAGCCGTTTTCCTACCTGCAATTAGTCAAAATAGAATCTTCTGAGCAGGAGAAAAAGTCTGTAAAAATGGCAATTTTGGTCACTGAGAGGCTTCAAAAAGTGGTTTTTCAACATGTGGCATGATCCAATTGACATTTTGAATAATTTTTTGTACAGTACAAAACATCAATTTTCTGATGAAACTTTCTCCAGATGGTCAGTTACGATGATTCTTAATGTTTTATTTATTGATTGTAAATGAATATTAGAAGTGAATTATCACTTTTGGAACTAAAATAGGTGTGTTTAGAGTCATTTTCCTGCCCAAAATCGGTCAAAATAGAAGATTCTGAGCAAGAGGAAAAGTCTGTAAAAATGGCAATTTTGATCACTGTGGGGCTTCAAAAGTGGTTATTCAACATGAGGAACAATCCAATTGACATTTTGAATAATTTTTTGTACAGTCTAAAAATAAATGTTTTGATGAAAAACAATGAACTGTCAGTAACAGTGATTTTTTAGTGTTTAATCTATTGACTGCAAATGACTATTGGATGTGAATTATCAGTTTTGGAACTAAAATTGGTGTGCTTAAAGTCATTTTCCTACCCGGAGTTGGTCAAAACAGAAGGTTCTAAGCAGGAAAATAAGTCTGTAAAAATTTCAATTTTGGTCACTGTGAGGCTTTAAAAAGTGTTTTTTCAACTTGAGGCACGATCCAATTGACAGTTTGAATCATTTTTTATACAGTCCAAAAAATCAATTTTCTGATAAAAAACAATGACCTGTCAAACTTTCTCCAGATGGAAAGTAACAGTGATTTTTTTAATGTTCAATATATTGAGTGCACATAACTGTTGGATGTGAATTATCACTTTTGAAACTAAAATAAGTGTGTTTAGACTCATTTTCCTACCTGATTTGGGCAAAATGGAAGCTTCTGAGCAAGAGGAAAAGCCTGTAAAAATAGCAGTTTTGGTCACTGTGAGGCTTTAAAAAGTGGTTATTCAACATGAGGCTCGTTCCAATGGACATTTTGATTCATTTTATGTGCAGTCCAAAAAATCTATTTTGTGATGAAAAACGATGACCCCGGACCTGTCGAACTTTCTCCAGATGGTCAGTAACGGTGATTATTCTTGTTTAATCTATTGATTGTAAATGACTATTAGATGTGAATTATCACTTTTGGGACTAAAATAAGTGTGTTTAGAGTCATTTTCTTGCCTGAAATTTGTCAAAATAGAAGCTTCTGAGCAGGAGGATAAGTCAGTAAAAATGGCAATTTTGGTCACAGTAAGGCTTCAAAAAATGGTTATTCAACATGAAGCACAATCCAATTGACATTTTGAATCATTTTTTGTACAGTCCCAAAAATCTATTTTCTGATGGAAAAAGATGACCCCGCACCTGTCGTACTTTCTACAGATGGTCAGTAATGGTGAATTTTGAATATTTAATCTAGTGACTGTAATTGACTGTTGGATGTGAATTACATTTTGGAACTAAAATTTGTGTGTTTAGAGTCATTTTTCTGCCCGAAGTTGGTCAAAATAGAAGCTGCTGAGCAGAAGGAAAAGTCTGTAAAAATTGCAATTTTGGTCAATGAGAGTCTTTAAAAAGTGGATTTTCAACTCGAGGCACGATCGAATGGACATTTTGAGTCATTTTTTGTACAGTCCAAAAAATCTATTTTCTGATGAAAAACAATGACCCCGCACCTTTCGTACTTTCTACAGATGTTCAGTAGCAGTGATTTTTTTAATGTTTTATCTATTGACTGCACATGACTGTTTGATGCGAATTATCACTTTTGGAACTGAAATAAGTGTTTTTAGAGCCATTTTTCTGCCTGAAATTGGTCAAAATAGAAGCTTCCGAGTAGGAGGAAATGTCGGTAAAAATGGCAATTTTGATCACTGTAAGGCTTTAAAAACTGGTTATTCAACTTGAGGCTCGATCCAATTGACATTTTGACTCATTTTATGTGCAGTCAAAAAAATCCATTTTCTTATGAAAAACGATGACCCCGGACCTGTCGAACTCTCTCCAGATGGTCAGTAACAGTGGTTATTAATGTTTCATCTATTGATTGTAAATAACTATTAGATGTAAATTATCACATTTGGAACTAAAATAATTGTGTTTAGAGTCATTTTCCTGTCCAAAATTGGTCAAAATCAAATCTTCAAGCTGAAAGATAAGTCCGTAAAAACTTCAATTTTGGTCACTGTGAGGCTTCAAAAAGTGGTTATTAAACATGAGGCACGATCTGATTGACATTTTGAATCATTTTTTGTACAGTCCAACAAATCAATTTTCTGTTGGAAAGCGATGACTCCGGTCCTTTTAAACTTCCTCCAGATGGTCAGTAATGGTGATTTTTTAATGTTTAATCTTTTGACTGTAAATGACTGTTGGATGTGAACTATTAATTTTGGAACTAAAATATGTGTGTTTAGAGTCATTTTCCTACCTGAAATTGGTGAAAATAGAAGCTTCTGAGAAGGAGGCAAAGTCTGTAAAAATGACAATTTTGGTCACAGTGAGGCTTTAGAAAGTGGTTATTCAATATGAGGTACGATCCAATTGACATTATGAAATATTTTTTGTACAGTCCAAAAAATAAATTTTCGGATGAGAAACGATGAACCTGGAACTGCCGAGCTTTCTCCAGATGGTCAGTAACGGTGATTTTTTTTAATGTTTAATCTATTGACTGTTGGATGTGAATTGTCACTTTTGGAACTAAAATATGTGTGTTTAGATTCATTTTCCTACCTGAAATTCGTGACAATAGAAGCTTCTGAGAAGTAGGCAAAGTCAGTAAAAATGACAATTTTGGTCACAGTGAGGCTTCAAAAAGTAGTTATTCAATATGAGGCACGATCCGATTGACATTTTTAATCATTTTTTGTACATTCCAAAAAATCAATTTTCTGATGGAAAACG
Organism: Triturus cristatus; assembly: GCF_964204655.1. NCBI lineage: Eukaryota > Metazoa > Chordata > Amphibia > Caudata > Salamandridae > Triturus > Triturus cristatus. Next base: position 165,140,477 of record NC_140595.1, on the reverse strand, counting down.
ATGACCCTGGACCTTTTAAACTTTCTCCAGATGGTCAGAAATGGTGACTTTTGAATGTTTAATCTTTTGACTGTAGATGACTGTTGGATGTGAATTATCAATTTTGGAACTAAAATATGTGTGTTTAGAGTCATTTTCCTACCTGAAATTGGTGAAAATAGAAGCTTCTAAGCAGGAGGAAAAGTCTATAAAAATGGCAATTTTGCTCACTGTAAAGCTTTAACAAAAGTGAATATTCAACATGAGGCTCAATTCACATTGACATTTTGAGTCATTTTATGTGCAGTCCTAAAATCTATTTTCGGATGAAAAACGATGACCCCGGACCTGTCGAACTTTCTCCAGATGGTAAGTAGTGGTGATCAATAATGTTTCATCTATTAATTGTCAATAATCATTAGAAGTGAATTATCACTTTTGGAACTAAAATAAGTGTGTTTAGAGTCATTTTCCTGCCGGAAGTTGGTCAAAATAGAAGCTTCTGAGTAGGAGGGAAAGTCTGTAAAAATGGCAAATTGGGTCACCGTGAGGCTTTAAAAACTTGTTTTTCAACATGAGGCTTGATCCAATTGACATTTTGACTCATTTTATGTGCAGTCCAAAAAATCTTTTTTCTGTCGAACTTTCTCCAGATGGTGAGTAATGGTGATTATTAATGTTTCATCTATTGGTTGTAAATGACTATTATATGTGAATTATCACTTTTGGAACTAAAATAAGTGTGTTAAGAGTCGATTTCCTACCGGAAATTGGTCAAAATGGAAGCTTCTGAGAAGGAGGCAAAGTCTGTAAAAATGACAATTTTGGTCATTGTGAGGCTTTAAAAAACTAGTTTTTCAACTTGAGGCACGATCCAATTGACAGTTTGAATAATTTTTTGTACAGTCCAAAAAATAAATTTTCTGATGAAAAACAATGCAGCAGTAGCATACATTTTCCAAGCTAGTAGACATAATGACTTAACTAGATCAGTACGGGTGCGGGTTGGCTATTTGAATTTTCTGCACCAGGAACCAGCCCGCTATGCGTAGATGACTCTGTAGGTGTGACCCCGTCATTTCTCTGTGCAGTTGCCATTGACAGCTCCGTTAGCATGTGTCTCCATTCTGTCAGGTCCATATCAGCATTCTTATCCATTCTTACGGCCCTGAGGCGAAATTCTTCCACCACACCCCATTCACGCATATCATTGCACCATCTACCTAGCGAGGGGGCGCGGGAAGAATCCAGTTTATTGCAATGATTGTTTATCCAGAACCAGACCCAGCATTGCAAATTTAAGACGTATTTGCGTCCTTCTCTTTGGAATCGAGAGTACACCCAGCAATCAGTGTTTTATAGAGATGTCTATTTGCATCGCTGTCACAGAGCACAAGTCTGTACCACCTGTTCCCAATACCTCTGCAATCGGACACAAGTCCATGTCATATGTAAGAATGTGGGTGGGTCTGTGCCGCAGCAGGGACATGATGGAACTATCCCCGGGGTGAACCGTGCTCGGCGATGTGGTGTTAAGTATGTGCCAATCAAATAATGGAACTGAATGAGTAAACCTAGCATTACTTGTTGCTTCGGACACCTGTGCTAATGCTCTTTTCCACTCCCCATCTGTCAGTGGCACAGACAGGTCATCATCCCATTTCCTCCTGACTGCTATTAAGTCAGTCTTGCAATCCTCCTTTAGTGCTGCGTTTATTCGCGAAATGAGGGCCCTGCTGGATCCTGGATCCAGCAGTGTCGTCAGTGTGCGCTACTTCTGGGTTTCCTAGGTAAAAGTTATCCATATCTCTTGGGTCATACGCGAAATTATAGCGCACTGTAAGAAGTGTCCTGCCTGTACCTGGAACCAGACCTGTGCCATATTAAAAGTCATAAAGATTCCATTATGGTACATATCCCCTGCCAATACGCAACCTCCCTCATGCCATTTTGCGATATCCATAAATGCCTTAATATTTTGAAAACCTCATAATCACCAGAGCGGGAGCGCCCCTGCATATGGTGCCCTGCGGAGGACCCCCATGACTGCTGGTTCGCAGGCCTTGGCTACCTGCCATACTATTTAAAGACATTCTTTGGAGACTCTCAAACCCATCATTAAAAACCTTTGTAGCTGTGACCCATCATTCCAATCCCCCAGTACCTCTTTTTCCACTGTGCGGTCTGCCGTGCACCACTGCGCTGCATACTGCTGCAGCCCTGCGATGTGGTATAACCTAAAATCAGGTAGGCCCAAGCCCCCCATGTCCAAGTCCAATTTGAGTGTTTCTAGTTTAACTCTGCTCCAACCCCCCACCCACACCAGCTAAATCAGGAGGCCATTCAAGGCGTGGATTTCGGGGTTCTACAGAAGGATTTTTGCAGCACATATAGGCAACGGGGCAGCATTACCATTTTAGCTACACCCACCCTTCACATTACCGACAGTGGAAGGTTGTTCCAGAATTGTATTGAAGTTTTTAGCCGTGTGAGAACCTTACCCATATTTAGATCAAACAAGGCCTCTGGTTGGTGGGCTACCTGAATGCCCAAATATCTAAAGTGTTCACATTCCCAGTCCAGGCCTACATTGGGAAGGTCCTGAGGGGTCTCTGGCGCAAGGACCGCTAGCGGGAACAATATTGATTTCTGACGATTAATATAAAGGCCTGAGTCCGCACCAAAGGAGGCCAGCGTCTCCATTAGTACCGGGATCGCCTCTTCTTGCTGTCTAATGTACAGTAGTGCATCATCCACATACAATCAAACCACCTGGGTACGGCCATCTACTACTATACCCCATGGTGCCATGTCCCTTTGTAACCTCACTGCCAGAGGCTCCACTGCCAATGCAAAAAGCAGCGGCAACGGCGGGCACCCCTGTCGCATGCCTCTTTCAATCCGGATAATCTCTGATACCTGGCTCCCGTTTCGCACTTGGGCTCTTGAGTGGTTATAGAGCAGATTGACCCACAAGATATATTCCTTTGCATAACCCATCTTTCTCAATAACTTCCATAGATACCCCCATCGTAAAGTATTAAAGGCCTTTTCGATGTCCAAGGCCACAACTGCTGGCCGTATTTCACTATCGGCCACGGAGTGGAGAACATGGAAAAAGCGACGTATGTTCATGTGAGTACCTCTCCCGGGTATCAACCAGCACTGATCCTCATGAAACAGGGAGGTCACGACTCTACTCAATCTTATAGCTAGGACTTTGGCAAGCAATTCAGCATCCACCCCCAGCATGGACAACGGTATATATGCACCAGGGTCCTCTACACCTCTGCCAGACTTGGGGAGCATGATTATCTGCGCCTCCCTCATAGACTGAGGCAGGTACCGAACCTGTTTGGCATCTTGTAGGGTTTCTAAGAGGCGCAGTAGCAGAGTATCTGCGGATTGTCTGGTAGAATTCCACCAGAATTCCATACAGTCATGGTGATTTAAAGTGAGCCATAGCTTGAAGTGCCTCCTGCAGTTCCTCTATGTGGAGTGCTGCCTCCAACTCCTTCCTCTGTTCGTCCATGAGGCGCAGGAGGGGAAGGAACACCAGTGAGATAGCCCCCATCCATAGGCATCTCCACCTCCGGAACCTCCCTATATATCGGCAAGATGGTTAAATAGCACCCTGTTGACTCTAGCCTGCGTGGTGCCCAGGATGCCAGTTTTCTGTCTAACATAGCATATTTAATAAAAAGGCATATTACATGGACTGAAGAAGTAGCATTATTCTCAGCCATACCTCCAACACAGCTGGGTTCTCGTAGGCTGGCAGAAGGAAAATTCTCAGTCCACAGGGAATGTCAGCTGCATCCAGAAATTTTTGTAGTGATTGCTTTTATAGATGTTCACTGGAAAAGAAGAAGGTTAAAGAGACGTTATAGTTAGGTGAAAATGTCAGTTAAACCATGCCATTTTAGATGCACAAAATCACTGACATTTACTAGTTATACTTTGCTCTGTTAACTATAACTCATGTCCTAAAGTAACTAGAACTTGTGCCCCCACCATGCACTGCTTTTGCCCTATCAGTTTACATCACTTATAGCATGCTATATCATAGCATTCATAACACTCATGACATCTCAAATTACATAAATTATGAGGACATCACTCATGGTAGAGGGCTAAGTTATAGTTAATTCTGGCTTCTTTATGTAAGGAAAAATCTTATTACCATACATATCTATAACATCTCTTTAACATTTGGTTATCTATATATATCTATTTCTATCTACCTATCTACCTATCTATCTATCTATCTATCTATCTATCTGTCTATCTATCTATCTATCTATCTATCTATCTATCTATCTATCTATCTATCTATCTATCTATCTATCTATTTTCTGTAAATTCACATTATCTTTCTCAGTTATGTAAGAATGAAGTCTGACATTCTCAGTAAAAACATGTACATCCAACAAGGGCAGAGACTGTCAGTTGATTCCTTTGTGTTCTGCGGCAGCTTCCCAGAGTGTTCTAAAGAACAACTAGAGCACTAACATTCCTACTTATGACAAACGTATTGCACACCTGAAGCCATCTTGATTGGAATAAAGTGGTAATTCTTAAAACATTAAATTTAAAAAGGAACAAAATGAGGGGGTTCATTTTGCCATAGAAAGTATGATTAGTGCTGCAGAAAGAAAAAGTAGGGCACATTTTGCTTGACTTCTCAAATCCTCTTCTATTTCATTAAAAAATCTGACATGCAGACTGAAACATGCACTTTCAATACCAGCAGCAGACTTCCCTGGTGAGCAGTAGCTTTACTACAGTGATCTAATGAGCAACTAGAGTGATACGATTCTGAATTTATGGCAAATGTGTGACACATCTGAATGCCTTCATGATGGAATCAAAGTAAAAAACTGAAAGTATTTCCTACTGAGGAGACTGCAGTGAATAAAGAAATTAGGAAACTTCATAACAAATAAGTCTCCCAAGATGGCCACCAGACACAAAAGAGCCCAAATGTAGCACAAATATCACCCAGATGTAGCCCAAGTATAGCCCAATGACAGAATGTCCCAGAATGTTCCAAAAACACAACTAGAGCGCTAACAGCCTTACTTATGACAAAAGTATGGCACACCTGAAGCCATCTTAATTGGAATAAAGTGGTAACACTTAAAACATTGAATTTGCAAAGGAACAAAATGAGGGGGTTCATTTTGCCATAGAAATTATGATTAGTGCTGCAGAAAGAAAAATTAGGGCACATTTTCACTTTTCAAATCCTCTTCTATTTCATAAAACAATTCTGACATGCAGACTGAAACATGCACTTTGAATACCAGTTGCAGACTTCGCTGGTGAGCAGTAGCTTTACTACAGTGATCTCATGAGCAACTAGAGTGCTACCATTCAGAATTTATGGCAAATGCATGACACATCTGAGTGCCTTTGTGATGGAACCAAAGTAAAAATCTGAAAGTATTTCCTACTGAGGAGACTGCAGTAAATGAGGAAATTAGGAAACCTCATAACAAATAAGTCTCCCAAGATGGCCACCAGAGACAAAAGAGCCCAAATGTAGCCGGAATATAACCCAGATATAGCCCAAGTATAGCCCAATGACAGAATGTCCCAGAGTGTTCTTAAGAACAACTGGAGCACTTACAGTCTTACTTATGACAAAAGTATGGCACACCTGAAGCCATCTTGATTGAAATAAACTGGTAACACTTAAAACATTTAATTAAAAAAGGAACACAATGAGGGGGTTCATTTTGCCATAGAAATTATGATTAGTGCTCAAGAAAGAAAAATTAGGGCACATTTTGAGTGACTTCTCAAATCCTCTTCTATTTCATTAAAAAATTCTGACATGCAGACTGAAACATGCACTTTTAATACCAGCAGCAGACTTCCGAGGTGAGCAGTAGCTTTACTACAGTGATCTAATTAGCAACTAGAGTGCTAACATTCAGAATTTATGGCAAATGTGTGACATATCTGAATACCTACTTGATGGAATCAAAGTAAATAACTGAAAGCATTTCCTACTGAGGAGACTGCAGTAAATGAGGAAATTAGGAAACTTCATAACAAATAAATCTCCCAAGATGGCCACCAGAGACAAAAGAGCCCAAATGCAGCACAAATATCACCCAGATGTAGCCCACATGTGGCCCAATGACAGAAGTGTGCAAAACACTTTTTTTTTTGCAGTTTTATATAGTGCAGACATGTCAGACATTGGAGTGCTTTACATGAGCATTGGTTACATCACACAAGAACAAATTCATTTTGGCTGTAGACATGGGGAGATTAAGTGATTTGACCAGAATCACAGAATGTCGAGCTGAAGCAGAAACTCCAACCTGGTTCCCCAGTTGCAAAGTCTGCAGCTCTGGAAGTAACACCGCATCCTCTCCCCAAAGTGCAACATTTAATCAAGTGGTCAACTGGATAAAAAAACATAAAGATAACAAATAATTTAAAAGTGCTTTGTCTATTTGAAAACTCAGAAAATATGTCCTCATTTTAGTTTTTTAGAGCACTAACCATAATTTTGATGCAAATAAGACCCTCTCATATATGTAATTTCTAAAGGAAATGCTCTAGGTATTACAGTTTTGATTACATCAAGATGACGTCAGGTGTTCCACACTTTAGTAATAAATATAGAATGTTAGCAATCTAGTTGTTAATTAGGATACTGTTGAGAGGCAGAGGCCAGAGGCACGGATTCTGAAAATTGAAGGCAGGTCGGAGGGTGCAGAGGCAACAATTTGACCACACTGGGCAGGCAGGAAGGGCAGTGGCAGCGCAACAGACTATGGAGGGCAGTGGAAAGGGGGCAACAAACCAACAACACAGGACTGGCAAGAGAGGCTGTGGCAATATGATAGACCATTGTGGGCAGAAGGAAGAGGCAGTGGTAGTACAACCATACATGCCAACAGACCCGATTCAGCCAGGAAACGTCCAATGTTTGGAAGCTCAAATGGGCTTTATTTGATCTGTCTCCTGTCTACAATCTCCTCTTTTTCAATGTAACTCAAAGGGGAAAATCAATACCCCAGTTTTTTTTTTAAAATCTCCCTCTTACCAAGTTCAAAATGTTCGCAAGTATGGTACATTGGATCATGGAAGGCAGGAGGAATTGGGGTAGGGGCATTGACTCGGATAACAGAGGACAGGAGGGACATGGAGAGGTGCACCAAACTCACCCTACAGGGCAGGCATCAGGGTTTGCAGCAGCACAATACACCCCACAGGGCATGCGGGATGGGAGTGCAGCACAACAATCCATAGAAAGCAATAGGTAGGGGTAAGGATCATGCACATGGACAACAGAGAACAGAGGGGAAAGAGGCAATGGCAGCTAGCTGACCATAATGGACAAACAGGAGAGAAAGCTGCAGCATAACAGACCACAAAGGGCAGGAGGGACGGATCAGGGGCATTGCAATGGAACAGACAAGCCAGGAGGGATGGAATAGGGGTCTGCACATGGAAACAGAGGTCTGGGGGCAAGGGGGCAGGGCAGGAGCAGCAAGATGACCATGGAGGTGAGGCAGGATGGGCACTAGAAGCAATACACACCATGGAGATCAACAGTGAGACTATGATGGCATACACACAGACCATGGAGGGAAGGTGGGAGGGGGTCAGGGGTAGATAGCTGACCACACAGAGAAGGTGGGAGGGGCTGTGGCAGGACAGAAGAACATGCATGGCAAGCGGGAGGGTTAGTGGCAGCACAATGGCTATGATGGGCAAGAAGGAGGGTGCAGGGGCATGCGCAAAGGACCATGGAGGATAGAAAGGAGGGTCAGGACCTGGGCACAGACAAGAGAGTTCAGGGGAAGGGGCCTCACAACAGACCATGCGGGGCAGGCAGGAGGAGCAGTTGCAGCACAACAGGCCAGGGAAGGCAGAAGGGTGTGGCAGTAAAATGGACCATGGAGGACACGGGGAAGGGGATAGGGGCATGGAATGTGGGCAGGCAGGGTGGAGGTGGCAGGGACAGGTTACAGTCATCTGACAATGCTAGGCAGGTGGGAGGGGAGTGGCAGCTCAACAGAACACTCAGAGTGGATAGGAGTGGCAGGTCAATGGAACATGGTGGGCAAAAAGCATGGAGCAGGGGCATGCACAAAGACATCGGAGGGCAGGGAAAGGAGAATAGGGGCAGCAAGCTAAGCACAGAGGCTAAGCAGGAGGTCAATGATGGGGCATATAATTGGGCAATGGAGGGCAGGAGGAGTGCACTGGTACATCATGCTAAATGGAGGGCAGTGGCAGCACATCAGAACATGCAGGGCAGGAGGGAGGAGGCTAGTCCATGGATTCAGACAACAGAGGATAGGGAGGAGGTGGATGAGGCAGCACGCTAACTGTTCAGAGAAGGGGGGTATTAGGTACTTTATTGGTTTTAAAATGTGTGTCTGTGCGAACTACTTAAAATATGAACAAGTATGCAGCATAATCTCACTTTTATTCAGGAAGAAGAGGACGTTTGTGACTGTGACTCCGGGCTCACTTGGCAGAAACACCCCTTGACCCCTCACCCCCCAGCGCAAAATGCAATGCCCGTGAAAAGGGTAGGTGAACGCAGTGTTATATAGAATATAGTCCTGAGAGCACGATTGAAAATGAAAACTAGATATAGTGTATGGTATAAACTATGCACCAAAAAGTGTGATATAAGATGAACCAGGTGTGAAATATGATATGCAATACATTGTGTGCAATGACAGATTCTTTGGAGAGTGCGAGATAGCACAGACACTAGCGCGTGCTATGCGATATGCACCTTGGAGTGTAGTATGCACAGGGCAGTGTTGTGTAACCTAACTAGTCTTTAAAGTTGTAATATAAAATATGTGCTGGGGAGTGTAACGTTGCATATGCACTGTGACAAATGTATGGATCCCAGATTGTAATATCTATGGCATAGCGCTGTGCATTATGACATAGGCATCAAGGAAGGCACGTTAGATGGGGCAATATAACCTGTGCGAAGGCAAGTGTGGCATGATATATGCACGGGTGGTGTTACAGTGCACATGGGCTAGAGAGTGTCATAGCATACGCACTAGCTAGTGGAATACAACACAGAGGTGTGTGGCACTCGGCGGGCACTGGTGGGTGTAACACAGCATTGGGCTCAGCCAGGAGCGCGCTGTGACTCTCAAGTTAGGTTTGTCTCCTTTCCAGAGACTAAAATAAAAAGTATTACACATTCGGTGGTGGATGTGTGTTTTATTAACCGTGAGGGTGTTTTTTTGCATAGTTTTGGTATAATTTTTGTCGAATCCCCTTTGAATGGCTTGGTGTGCGTGTGTATTAAATGTGCCCGTCAATAGCTACCCATGTTTGTGTAAATAAACGACAAGGGTGTCTACTGGGAGAGTACCCACCGGCGGGGGCGCCGGGATTGGGCACGGTAGGGCGTCAGACACGTCACAGATTCACTAGCGGTGTAAATACATTCCACGTAGATTCATTGTATGCATAGTCGCCTTTTAATGAATATCATGCAAATCGTCATGGTGATAGGTACGTACGGTTTGTCCAGCATGTCCTAGGTGTTTCTATAAATATATATAAAAAAAATAATAAAAAACAAAGGCCTGCCCATAAGTGGCCTGAGGAGGGGGGCAACTCAAAAAAAAAATTAGGGGGCAGGCCCTGTGGGATGGGGTCCCCAGGGCCAATATATTAGAAATACAGGGGGGCCACACAGCCCCCCTTCTGAAAAAAAATACGTAAATAAAAAACCGACATCGGGCCGGAGGCCACGCACCCTCCTTGCAGCACTCTGCAAACGCGCCCCCTGGTGAGTTGTAAGTTGGGGAATTAATTCCCCTTCAATACTGAGGGTCCCTGAGGGCCAACTAGCCCAACAGGTGTCTCCAGTATGCGCCAGGGAGCTGTGTTGCAGACAGGTGTTCTGAGGCCACGCCCCTTTTTACACCACTCTGCAACACAGCTCTGTGGCGCTTACTGGAGGCAACTGGTGGGCTAGTTTGACCCTAGGGACCCTTAGGATTCAAGGGGACTTAATCTCTCAACTTAGAACGGCTACAGGGCGCGTTTACACAGTGGTGAAGGGAGGGGACGGGGCCTGAGGTGACGTGTGCAAACATGCCCTGTGGCGCGTTTTAAGTTGGGGAAATAATTCCCTTTCAATCCTGAGGGACCCTGGGGGCCAACTAGCACACCAGGTGCTTCCAGAAAGCACCACTGTGCTGCGTTGCAGAGAGGTGGTGCAGGCCGTGCCCCTTTTTACACCTCTCTGCAATGGCGTTTACTGGACGTACCTAGTGGGATATTTTGCCCCTAGGGACCCTCAGGATTCAAGGGGACTTAATCTCCCAACTTAAAACGGCCACAGGGCGTGTTTACACAGTGGGGAAGGGATGGGACGGGGCCTGAGGTGACCTGTGCAAACACGCCCTATGGCACGTTTTAAGTTGGGGAAATAATTCCCCTTCAATCCTGAAGGCCCCCGGGGGCTAACTAGACCACCAGGTGCTTCCAGTAAGCGCCACTGCGCTGCGTTGCAGAGAGGTGGTCTAGGCCGTGCCCCTTTTTACATCTCTCTGCAACGCAGCTCTGTGGCGCTTACTGGAGGTACCTAGTGGGCTAGTTGGACCCTAGGGACCCTCAGGATTCAAGGGGACTTAATCTCCCAACTTAAAATGGCCACAGGGCATGTTTACACAGTGGGGAAGGGAGGGGATGGGGCCTGAGGTGACGTGTGCAAACACACCCTGTGGCGCGTTTTAAGAGGTAGTTTTAACCCCCCTGCCCAATTATATACTAGGGGCTTACAGAGGAGGTCATGCTAATCACAGGGGGACCCCAACGCATAGTGTTCCCTAGTGTATGCAGGAGTTTTCACTGCATTCTAAGTGTGTTTTAACATAGCACTGGCTCTAGGACTGGTTAGTTAGACTCAGTTACCACCAGTATCCGTCTGAAAAATTTGAGGGTACAGGATGATTTTGCAACAAGGCTTCTTTCTGCTCTCTTGTTTGTTTTTTCTGCACGTTATCCTTCTTGCTGCACTTTTCTTCGTCTTTGAGGACTTCTGTTGCTTCTTTCTGCTTTTCTTTTTTTTTCTTTTGGTGCGTTTTTTCTTCTTTCTTCACATGTCCTAGCTCTGTAGGCACAGTTAGAAATCAGCATTTAAAAAACCTTTGAAATTCACAGAAAAAACCATAGGTTTCAGGCATGTTATAGTTAGGAATTAGCATTTACAAAACCTTACAAATTCACTGAAAAAACCATAGGTTTCAGGGGCGTTATAGTTAGCTGGACTTTTCACTCGTACAAAACCATTGAAATTCCCTCGTTATAGTTAGTTCAGCTAACTATAACTCCTGCGCTCGCAATACACTGCTGATGACGTCACATATTACATCACTCATGACATGGTCAGTGACATCACTCATGACATCACTCATGACATCTCAAATGACATCACTGATGACATCACTGATGACATCATCCTTGTGATAGAGTGGCAGACCTCTTCTCACCCTAATATAACCTTTGATACACACATTCAAAAATAGAAACAAAAAATTTCAAAACAATGGACATATCAATACCAGTTACAATAACCTATTCAGTAATTCTAAGATCCACATAAACATCCACTCATTCACCAACAGTCCTATACAGTCACTCATACATGTACTCACTCATCATATGTACTCATACACCTATACATCCTGTTACACAACGCCACTCATCCATAGAGTTACTCACACACATAGTCACTCATGCTAATAAAGAATCAAACATCCATTTACTTGCATATACAGTTATACACACACCACCACACTTACTTCTACAGAAACTTACACATACTTAGTCTTTTAAACAATCACTTATAGAAACACATACTTATTCATACAGGAACTCTTCCAATCTCTCACTCTCACTTATCTCACTTATATACTTCAATAGCCACATATACTAGTTTAAAACTTATGTAGTTACTGATAAAGACACTATTGAGACAGTCATTCACTCACTAACACACCCATACACACACTCATTCACCCATACAGTCCTGCACACATGCGGTCTTTTAAAACATACAAACAGTGAGTCACTCATTCATGCATCTATGCACGACGTAATATACCAAACCATACAGACACTCAGACACTCATACTGATACTCAAAAAACCAACTAATAACCTGTATAGACACTCATGTAGCTACTCACCAACCCATGCAGCCACTTATGCACAAAGTGAGAGACTGATACAGATATTTACATATTTAAACATTACTCACTAAGCTATGTATTCACTAAGATACACTTAATCAGTCAGATATACAATCAATTTTTTTTTTAAATCATTCATTTAGACACTTATATACCCATGTATTCTTACATTGACCTTGAGATATACATATATAAATCATATTTAATTTTCAGAAAAACACACATTCACTGGATGATGTCATCAGTGATGTCATTTGAGATGTCATCAGTGATGTCATGAGTGATGTCACTGACCATGTCATGAGTGATGTAATATGTGATGTCATCAGCAGTGCATTGCGGGTGCGCGAGTTATAGTTAGCTGAACTAACTAAAACGGGGGAATTTCAATGGTTTTGTACGAGTGAAAAGTCCAGCTAACTATAACGCCCCTGAAACCTATGTTTTTTTCAGTGAATTTTTAAGGTTTTTTAAATGCTAATTCCTAACTATAACGTGCCTGAAACCTATGGTTTTTTCAGTGAATATATATATATATATATATTTATATATATACATTACCTACTGGCGGTCGCCAGTAGGTAGTTATAGTTAGGACCTATTTTCCATAGGAAATCCGCAACATTCTATTTGGAATAACTTTGGCGCCCGTTGACGAATCTTCGCGAAATTTTCAAAACTTTTGGCCAGCTCCGGTCCGCTCCTATCCTGAAAGTCTCGGGATAATTCGTATAGTGGGGGCTGAGAAAAAAGGGGGATGCCAAAACATGTTTTCCCCATACAATTTCCCGTAGGACTTTTAGCCGCAGCTACAGCCGGAACTGCTGAACGGAATTACACCAAATTTGGCAGAAAGGTAGACCTTGGTTCAGAGTCAAGCCTTTTGCTCAAATGGTGTAAATCCTTTCAGTAGTTCCTGAGAAAATCACAAGTAAAATCACATATATATCTGGGTGGATTGAGGTTCTGTAGCGATCCGAACCCGTAAATTCGGTATCATAGTACTGACACGATTTTGGTACCAATGAACCGCAAACGATCCATTGTATACGTGACAGTGTTTTCGCTGCGCAACTAGCACGAATTCACTGGAAACTAGGGCATTCTCTCTAAAAGTCACGGCATCCATTTTAGTTACGGCATCCATCTTGTTTCTTGCCCTCACATAGTCAATGAACGGACGATGACCCCGGCAGAGTCACCTTGTTAAGGACACGTAAGCTCGAGCCCCGAGAAAGGCTGACGCTACATGACTAGGCAGAATCAAGCTGCTACCCTTGCCTGAGGCCAGTCCTGCTATACTGGTTCTCGTGTCCGTTGTCCTGACTGAAAGGCCGAAGACAATTGCCCTGCCCGTTTATGATCCATAAACACCTCTTATCCTACATTTCAATCCTTTGCACCTGGCTCTGCTCCTTTCTTTCTGGGCTTTTACAATGGGGAGGTTACAATTTTTATGATGGGGAGGATCAAGTAGAGAATGAAAAACTGTCGAGAGGACCTGATTGAATACCGAAAACCCACAACTAATTATTGTTTGATATTTATTGTCTGTTTGGGATACCGGGTTAGGCATGAGAAATATTCTTGTAATGTTGCCCCAAGACATTTTTCTTGTATTTAAGAAGCAACCCACTTAATGCAATTTGAACAGTCTCGTAGATTCTGCCTCTGTGTGGTTCCTATGATTTCTGTATCCCTGCAGTAAATAAACCTTGGTCTTTGACGCCGCCATCGAGAAGCCCGTGTCTCTGTTATTTGTGCACCGAGACAGGAGGAACTCAGGGGTCTTCGGGTGTTGTTTCCCTGACACCTCTGGACTCTTAAAAGTCCAGAACCTCAAATTGGCGCCCAACGTGGGGCGACGTCATCCGGTACCGGTCCAAAGCCTGAAAAGTTCGAGAAGTTTCGTGTGAAGATTCCGAAGGGAGGTACCCCGCTTCATCGATCCCTGCATGTCGTAAAAGTGGCCCGACGATCTCTTCCACGAGGGTTCCCGTTCCCAGACGGCTACAGAGGACCGCTGCCTTGACTGTCGCCCTGTCTTGGACCCGAGGTGCAGACCTTAGTACGGCGAGACGAAGACGGGTTCTCCTTGGTGACGTCTTCCACATTTCAGTTAAGTATTAAGTGGGTTGTGCTCAGTTTGGTTATTTGGATACGTTTGTTTTGGATTTGTAGATTATCATTGGTTGCTCTTGGTAAGATAATCTTTGTATTTGGTATTGGTTCATTTTGGTAGGCCTAAGTTCTCTGCGCATTTTGGTTGGAATTTGTCCTTGTAGTCATGACTAAGGGTAACAATTGTTTTTTGTCCTGGTTACGTTGCAACGGGGATTCACGGTTGGAGGACTCGTGTTTGGTTCCTCCGATTGGGACTCCTACATATGAGCTCTATTGTAAACATGGTGTGGGTCCTATTACGTATAATGAAGTATGGGTCCGTTATACCAAGAAAGATGGTGTCCTTAGTTGGCCACCGCATGGTAGTTTCGAAACAAAAATTCTAGATAATTTAGAAACGAAGTTGTTTAAGAGAAAAGCCCGGCCGGCAATGTTTGATTCTTTTCGCGTATGGCGCAAAGAAGCCAAACAAAGAGAAATTAGGAAAACGAAGAAAGAACAGAAAGAGAAAGGGTTGGCCTTGATGGAGTCTGCTAGGCAGCTGCATGTCAACGAGACCGAGAAAGCAATAGAGATAGAGAATAGAAAACACAATTTGGCGATTGATAAATGCTACCCTGCCTTGCCATCTTGTCCTGCTAAGCCGATAGAGGACCCTGACAAGGATCCTCTGTTATCTTATCTGTTGAGTTCACCTCCACCGTATGCACAGGGTATTACAGCACCACAGTTACTACCTGTTGTACAGCCAGCTGCTGGTCAGCATGGGATAGGTGCTCCACTTCCTTTGAATCCAGCTCCTGTCTTTCCCGTGATCAATGATCCTACGGCGCCCCCTCTCCCTGGGTCGCCTATTCCGCCTTTGCCTATCGTTTCGCAAACTGCTTTACCTACTACTCCTACCCTTACTACTTCATCTGCTTCAGCTGCCCTGTCCCCGAGCCCTGTCATTCTGACTCCGCTTTCCGTTCGTCGGAAAATAACCGACTCTGTAACTAATATATTAACCCCTCTTTACAGGTCTTTAATTGGGACCCCCGT
Source organism: Triturus cristatus (assembly GCF_964204655.1). Taxonomy (NCBI): domain Eukaryota; kingdom Metazoa; phylum Chordata; class Amphibia; order Caudata; family Salamandridae; genus Triturus; species Triturus cristatus. The sequence goes on along the minus strand of NC_140595.1, from coordinate 165,125,122 downwards.
TTCTGACTCTATACAGAGACGTAGCCAGCTCCCTGGTCCCGAGGAACGAGACACGTTAGATTCGACAGCTCTTAGGTGGATGTCGAAAGCTGCGAAGTATGATGCACGAAGAGTGTTAGACACATTTATGCAATGGAATGAACCGACTCAACGTTATGTTTTTGACGTGATGTGTTCTCTTGTGCGTGAAGAATGGGAAGATGATGACTTAGATTCCGTCCCTTCTGATTTAATAAATATTCAGCAGAAATTCGCCGCAGGAATGGTGATAGGTTCAGAAGTAGGGAGAGCGATAGAATTGATTTTAGCTTATCGGGATGAGTCCCCTTTTAGGGCGACAAGAGACCCTGATGGTACACCGATAACTAGGAAAAGACGAGGTCAGTATCCGATGAGAGAAGTTCCGCCCATATGGCGCGAAGCAGTTGCCGCTGATGCGAACTTGGGTATTGCAGCTGCTCCGGCACGATTCCAGAGAGTGTGGATACACATTCCTTGGAAACTGGCTGAAGTACTAGCAGTAAAACAAGCATTACCAGATCCTCGTAAGAATCCTGCTGGTTATTACAAAGAATTAACGCAGACAGTCCAAGCGTGTATCATGAATTTGGCAGACATTGACATGCTATTTGGTAATGTAGTACCACAGCCTATATGGGCTAAGATTCGGCAAGAGAACCACCCAGTCGCCTTAGGAGGTGATTGGCCAGCTATCATAGCGGCAGACACACAGCAGGTTGGCGGAGCTAAACCCGAACCTCTGATTGCTGACTTACCTGGCAGAATAATTAATCTGATGAAAACGCTGATGCCAGCGTTACGAGTAAATTGGGATAAACTATCAGCATGCAAGCAAAAGAAGGACGAAAGCGTCTCTGACTTCTTCACTAGATTTGAAGAGACTTTCGTAGACCACAGTGGGCAAGATATGAGTACCGAGGGAGGTCAGAGGTTGTTTGTTGACAAGTTCGTGTTTAATTTACTACCAGAGCTTAGTAACAAGTTAAAGGATTCTGAAAGTGCATGGGCAGTGTCGACGACAGCACAGATACTTGCAACTGCACAGTATTATGAGAATAGAGAGAAAGAAGAAAAGGAAAAGTCAGAAAAGAAAACGAAAGATTTAAAAACCAAAGTCCTTTTGCAACAGGCATATCCGCCTCGTTCAAATCAGTCAGATTCACAGCAGCGACCCCAGTTTCAACAGCAGCCACAATTCCAACAAGGGACGGCCCAGAGATTTAATTATAGTTTACCCCGACAACAGTTAGCATGGAATCAGTGTGCCTATTGTAAAAAGGAGGGTCATTATAAGAATGAGTGTCCAGTACTACACCCACAAACTAGTGGTGTCCCAGCTCAGAGAGGTCATGTTGGGTTTATGCAAGCTCCTAGAGGTAGAGGACGTGGTACAATGACACCACAGGCTGATCGCCAATCGAATTATTTCGACCAGCGAAATGTACAACCTACGCAGCCAGGTAGATCTCCGCAGTATCATGTTGAAGATTACTACGATCATAATGAAGAGATTCATAGAAGCGAGCAATAGGACAGCCACAGGCAGAGAGAGGGAGTAGCATCAGTTCCAGTTGATCAGAGTGGACCTTATGTCACAGTAGTTACCTCAGGCGTGGTCGAACCGTTTCTGTTGGATACTGGTGCGGCAAAAAGCTCAATCATGCATGCGAAACTCCCTGGCGCACCTTTGTCCGGCTTAACGAACACTTCAGTAGGTTTCTCAGGCGCCCCTGTTCACAATCCTGTGTCCAATCCTTTATCTATCTCTGTTGGGCCATGCAAGTTAGAAGCACCCCTTATCCTAACTACTGGTTGTAATGAGAATCTCCTTGGTTTAGACCTGTTGAAACGCCTGCATGCGACACTGTACTGTTCTCCTTCGGGAGTACAGCTCACATTAGGAAAAAGAGTAATCTCTCCGATGTACATGTCGATGGACAAGCTCCCACCGGAGCTACGTTCTCTCCCTGATACTCTTTGGGCGACTGGTTCAAACGATGTAGGCCTCTTGGAAATTCCCCCTTACGTGGTAAGTCTGAAAGCTAATGTTAAATTTCCACGAATCCCACAGTATCGGATTTCAAATGAAGGTGAACAAGCACTCTTGCTGATTGTGAAAGACTTGATACAGAAAGACGTGATTGAGGAAACTAGAGGAAACGTCTGCAATAGTCCTGTCCTGCCGATTTTGAAACGCACTGACCCTTCCAAACCTCCAATCTACAGATTTGTGACTGACCTCAGAGAGGTAAATAAAATTGTGATTCCACAGTTCCCAGTGGTACCAGATATCACCGCATTGTTTTTTTTTTTTTTTTTGAAAACCTTTATTTCGAAATTCAGGACACAGCTATTCAGCCGACAGCCCGAAGGTTCGGCAGCATTGCAAGTTAGATACAGTAATGCGTCCCGGATACAGTACGAAGAGTATCACCGCATTGTTAACGTTGATTCCTGCATCGGCATCATGGTTTACGGTGATCGACTTGAAAAATGCATTTTTCAGCATTCCGATAGCGGAAGAAAGTAGAGACATTTTTGGTTTCTCCTTAGGAGGACGCAGTTTCAGATTCAAACGCGCTCCACAAGGTTATTGCGAAAGCCCTTCAATTTATAGCCAAGCATTAAAAAGTCAATTAGATGCTCTTGTACTTCCTCATGGTGTTGCTCTGATCCAATATGTAGACGATCTTCTACTGGCTGCTGATGACAAGGAAACTTGCAAAGCAGCTACAATTTCTTTATTGCGTCACTTGTCAGACCTACATCACAAGGTGTCACCTTCTAAACTACAATATTATTGCCAAGAAGTGACCTACTTAGGTCATCTTTTGTCAAAGGAGGGAAGAAGGTTGACCCCAGAGAGAATCAAAGCAATTTCGCAGATGACTGTACCAAGCACACAAAGAGAAGTGCGTGCGTTTTTGGGTATTACGTCATACTGTAGGCAATGGATCCCAAATTTTTCTCTCATGGCGAAACCATTGGTAGCCCTGACTGGAAAAGGTGTCCCAAGCCCTTTGCCATGGTCTGATGAATGTCAACAGAGCTTCTCCGACTTGCGTAATGCGCTGTGTTCAGCTCTTGTGTTGGGAACTCCTGACTACAGTAAGCCGTTTACTCTATATGTCCACGAAAGAGAAGGTTGTGCATTGAGCGTATTAACGCAACAATTTGGTGACAAACAGCGGCCTTGTGCATATTTCTCTTCCACGTTAGATCCGGTAGCTAGAGCATTGCCAAGTTGTTTAAGAGCCACGGCAGCAGCCGCAGTGTCTATTCGACAGTCTGCCGGATTAGTCATGAACAACATGCTAGTAGTCATGGTTCCACATGCTGTGGATACACTCATGAATCGAACAAAAACTCAGCACCTCACCAGTGCTAGATTATCAGGCTACGAGCTGACACTATTGGCAAGTCATATTCAGATCAAGCGATGCAACATATTGAATCCAGCAACACTGTTGCCGACTACTCAGGAGTCGAGTGATTCAGAGCCCCATGATTGTTGTTTCAGAACTGAAGAAGAGACAAAAGGTAGAATTGATTTAAAGGATACTCTGTTATCAGACCCAGACGGCACGTTATATGTCGATGGGTCCTGCTTTAAACTCCAGAATGGTGATGTGACGGCCGCGTATGCAGTTACGACTTTGAGTACGATTGTTGAGGCTGCAAGAGTGAGTCAGAATTCTGCCCAAGCAGCAGAATTAATTGCATTGACAAGAGCGTGTGTTTTAGCTGAGGGAAAGAGAGTGAATGTGTTTACTGACAGTCAGTACGCCTTCGGCGTTGCACATAGTTTTGGGCGTCTCTGGAAAGAAAGAGGTTTTCTCACGTCTCATGGAACTAAGATCCAACATGGACAGCTAGTCAGCGATCTATTGGAATCCCTGACCCTACCGAATGAAGTTGCGATTGTGAAGTGCAGTGCACATCGAAAGATTACGGATGATGTTGGCCGAGGGAATGCATTTGCCGATGAGGTTGCCAAAGAGACGGCCAAGAACATGACGAGCCGAATGTATGTTGCAACGTCTGCAAGATGGATTGCTGAATCAGGAATGTGTGAGAATACGATTGACAGTGTGAAAGCAATCCAAAATGAGGCAACTGAAAATGAGAAGAATGAATGGAAGGAGAAAACGGGTAAAATGGATCCAAGTGGATGTTGGATTGATCTGTCTGAGCAGCAACGTTGGATGTTACCTGACGTGTATGTACTTGCGGTAGTCACGATGGCACATGGAGCGGCGCACATCAGTTCGAAAGGGATCTGTAAAATGTTAGCTCCAGTATGGAAGAACGATGGAATTACTAAGTGTGCGGAAAGAGTGGTGAAAAACTGCATGGTATGCCTGATGCATAATCCTGGCAAGGGAACCCCAACCCCAACTGGTCATTTTGCTCCCCCTTCTTGTCCCTTTGAAGTGATTCAATTGGACTATATCCACATGGACAGGTGTAACAATCTTAAGTATGTCCTATTAGTAGTATGTGCCTTTTCAAGATGGATTGAGGCATACCCACTAAAGGATAAGACTGCCATGTCCACTGCCAAAATCCTCCTCAAAGAATACTTCCCTAGGTATGGTATGCCACGGATTGTTTGGTCAGACAACGGAAGTGAGTTTGTAGGGAAAGTTATGAAGAGTGTGTGTGCAGGTCTAGGAATTGTACAAAAATTCCACAGTGCGAATCATCCACAGTCAGCAGGTTTGGTGGAAGGGTACAATGGTACCCTGAAACTGAAACTTGCGAAAATTCAAGCTTCCACTGGTCTCTCTTGGCCAGACGCACTGCCTTTAGCTTTACTGTCCACCAGAGCTACTGTACACTCTCGAGTAGGGCTTAGCCCATATGAGATTGTGTTCGGTTGTCCTGCTAATGTTTGGGGAGTCCCTAGGCCAAAGGAATTCAAACAGATCGAATACCCAATGTTGATTGATTACCTTTATGACTTGACTGCTAAACTGAGCCTTATTCATCAACAGGTATTCGAATCCTTGCCTAAACTGCCGGAGAGTCCAGGTCATACGTTGAAACCCGGCGACCAGGTGGTAGTGCGGAACTTTGAACGCACTCGAAACCTTCAGCCAAGATTCGTGGGCCCGTTTCAGGTCCTCCTCGTAACCAGAACTGCAGTACGGCTAGCTGGAAGGAAGAATTGGGTGCACGCCAGCCACACAAAGCGTGTCCCTCTTCCACTCCCCTATGATAACTGGGTTAGACGAGGAATTGGTGTGTCCGAAACAGAACCTGTTCCTAGGCACATCCCTTTCAGTGATGCAGAGTACCTAACGGACCATCCACGAACCGAAACGCAGAACTTTGGCACCTCAGCAGAAACCACTCCTTTGAATCCTGAACCAAGTATTGCACAAAGTGAACACTTGTCTCCTGTGGAGTTGAACATTTCTGCACCTGTGGACCAGCTATTTCAAGACCAAACAAGACCCGGAAAGTACAGATATAATCTACGTTCTCATGTTATGAACTAATGACATTGCGTTATTGCCCTTCTGGTTAAAGACTGTAAAACTGTTTTGATCATACTGCATTCCAGTCAATCATGAAGTTTGCTAGAATTTTTATTTTTTTATTCTTGTTTCTTTCACCTTGCCATCTGGGTTACCGTAGGGTCGTAACGTGTGCCTTGTTTTAATTTACAGGGAATCAGACATTAGGTCGGTTTCTTCTGTTTGTCTTGGGAACTCCCAGGATAAACAGAGGTAAGTTTTTAACAGGTACAAACCATCCGTTGCGAACGGTTGTAGAAGATGGAGCTTCCTGAATTACGACGGGTTAAAGTCATAAATGTGCACAAGACAAAATTATATGACATATTGTATAGTAAATGTTTCCTAATGCAATGTGCCCTAACACTTCTGATTGTTTTTATAACTCTAGTGGGCGGAATTATTTTTGGTATTCAATTAATCTTTGCACCTGTTACGTCCACAGTATCTCCCCATATTTCTGTTTCCCCAACTATTGGTACTATTCACTCTTTCCACCCTTTTCCTGCTCACGAGCAAGCTCGACGCTCTGAGTTTATAAATAACACTTTCATTCAGCTCTTGCACCAACATCAACTAGTGGTTAACACAACAAACTGCTGGGTATGTGGCCTGATACCACATACCATGGACAAGGGCATCCCTTATTTGGTTCTGCCTTTCAGTTATAATGGATCATTCTGGGCATTTCAGACCATGTTCGCCTATGCTCTAGAGACCTACCCTCCACGACCTCCGCGTTCCACCCGGTATAACTCTGCTAATAGAGCCTTGGTAAAAGGAATCACTGATATGGTGAGAGATGTCACTAATACTCCGTACATTCCCAAGGATGAGTTGCGAGTTTACATGGGGTGGAACATTACAGAATATGGCATTACTCTGGGTGAGAACAAACGTAAGAGCTCAACTCCGATCTGGGTCGTACCCCACCAAGGTCAGGTCTGTTTGCAAGGGAATGGGAGGAATCCGAAGGCTCGACTGGGGAAGAGTGACTGCATTGAAACATACGTGTTCCCGTCACAATCTTCCCCTGCATTCTTAGCCGCTAAGGGTACCTATTTTGTTTGTCAAGACAGAGCATATACATGGCTGCCCGCTGACTTCTCAGGCTCATGTTATATCGCTCAACTGTTACCTCCGACATACACTGCTGCACCGGATTATCACAAAACGAGAGTTGTGAGAGGTGTATTCAGTAAAGAGGATACTGCTGGCCAAGAAGCAGGAGACTTTTTCAAAGGTTTCCTCCCGTTCTGGGGGCCTATGGTCAACAGTAGAAACCTGCGTCAACTAACACGAGTAGTTGAATCCACCATTATTGAAACTACAGGTGCCCTTAGTAACCTGACAGCTGAGCTTCAAGCGGATCGCCTCATGACGTTACAGAACCGTATGGTTCTTGACGTATTACTTGCAGATCGAGGTGGGGTATGCAAAATGATCCAATCAAGTTGCTGCGTTTTTATCCCAGATAATGCGCCAACAGTATACAAGGCCATCTCTAAGTTACACAAAATCTCCGAGTCCATTCACGTAGAGGAAGGTGACTGGTCACTAATGGGATGGTTCTGGAACCTGTTATCTGCATGGGGGTGGAAGGTTCTAATGGTCATTGGTGTTACGTTAGTATTTTTATTCTCGTGCTGTCTCATTATTCAGTGTGGCCCTGCCTTATGTAGCGTTTGTGTTTCATCATGCGTAAGAAGACCACCTGTTTTCAGAGATACGCCACAGGATAGAGTAATGCTACAACAACATATCAGTGACCTGATGAATATAGAACTGGACTCTGACATAGAGTGAGTTGTTGCCTATGTAAGGGCAAAAGGACGGTCTGAGGTTCTGTAGCGATCCGAACCCGTAAATTCGGTATCATAGTACTGACACGATTTTGGTACCAATGAACCGCAAACGATCCATTGTATACGTGACAGTGTTTTCGCTGCGCAACTAGCACGAATTCACTGGAAACTAGGGCATTCTCTCTAAAAGTCACGGCATCCATTTTAGTTACGGCATCCATCTTGTTTCTTGCCCTCACATAGTCAATGAACGGACGATGACCCCGGCAGAGTCACCTTGTTAAGGACACGTAAGCTCGAGCCCCGAGAAAGGCTGACGCTACATGACTAGGCAGAATCAAGCTGCCTCCCTTGCCTGAGGCCAGTCCTGCTATACTGGTTCTCGTGTCCGTTGTCCTGACTGAAAGGCCGAAGACGATTGCCCTGCCCGTTTATGATCCATAAACACCTCTTATCCTACATTTCAATCCTTTGCACCTGGCTCTGCTCCTTTCTTTCTGGGCTTTTACAATGGGGAGGTTACAATTTTTATGATGGGGAGGATCAAGTAGAGAATGAAAAACTGTCGAGAGGACCTGATTGAATACCGAAAACCCACAACTAATCATTGTTTGATATTTATTGTCTGTTTGGGATACCGGGTTAGGCATGAGAAATATTCTTGTAATGTTGCCCCAAGACATTTTTCTTGTATTTAAGAAGCAACCCACTTAATGCAATTTGAACAGTCTCGTAGATTCTGCCTCTGTGTGGTTCCTATGATTTCTGTATCCCTGCAGTAAATAAACCTTGGTCTTTGACGCCGCCATCGAGAAGCCCGTGTCTCTGTTATTTGTGCACCAAGACAGGAGGAACTCAGGGGTCTTCGGGTGTTGTTTCCCTGACACCTCTGGACTCTTAAAAGTCCAGAACCTCAGGATCCTAACCACACATCTCATCGTGAGATCTGATTGGCTGTCAGCACTTCATCCAAGCAGTGTTGGCAGCCATCTTGGGACCAATATACATGATAGCACCTCATTAAAAAGCATTGCAGTTAATAGAAGGTTTTAAGACTTTAGTTACATTATAAATCATTTGTTGATGGTACCATACTCATTTTAGGGATTGTGGTATGTTCTCAGGTGATTTTACCATGTGAAAAAGCCTTCTGCTGGGATATCATGAATCATGTTTGAGAGAAGACTATTTTCTCATGCTTTTCCCAGAGAGGTTTGGAAGGTGATCTATAAGCTAAACTGAGAGCATATTTTCTGTAAATTCACATTATCTTTCTCAGTCATGTGAGAATGAAGTCTGACATTTTCAGTAAAACATGTACATCCAACAAGGGCAGACTGTCAGTTGATTCCTTTGTGTTCTACTGCAGCTTCCCAGAGTGTTCCAAAGAACAACTACAGTGCTAACAGTCCTACTTATGATAAACGTATGGCTCACCTGAAGCCATCTTGATTGGAATAAAGTGGCATCTCTTAAAACATTTAATTTAAAAAGGAACAAAATGAGGGGGTTCATTTTGCCATAGAAAGTATGATTAGTGCTGCAGAAAGAAAAATTAGGGCACATTTTGAGTGACTTCTCAAATCCTCTTCTATTTCATTAAAACATTCTGACATGCAGACTGAAACATGCACTTTCAATACCAGCAGCAGACTTCCCTGGTGAGCAGTAGCTTTACTATAGTGATCTAGTGAGCAACTAGAGTGCTAACATTCTGAATTTATGGCAAATGTGTGACATATCTGAATGCCTTCTTGATGGAATCAAAGTAAAAAACTGAAAGTATTCCTACTGAGGAGACTGTAGTAAATGAGGAAATTAGTAAACTTCATAACAAATAAGTCTCCCAAGATGGCCACCAGAGACAAAAGAGCCCAAATGTAGCCGGAATATAACCCAGATGTAGCCCAAGTATAGCCCAATGACAGAATGTCCCAGAGTGTTTTAAAGAACAACTAGAGCGCTAACAGTCTTACTTATGACAAAAGTGTGGCACACCTGCAGCCATCTTGATTGGAATAAAGTGGTAACACTTAAAACATTTAATTTGCAGAGGAACAAAATTAGGGGGTTCATTTTGCCATATAAATTATGATTAGTGCTGCAGAAAGAAAAATTAGGGCACTTTTTGACTTCTGAAATCCTCTTCTATTTCCTTAAAAAATTCTGACATGCAGACTGAAACATGCACTTTGAATACCAGGAACAGACTTCCCTGGTGAGCAGTAGCTTTACTGCAGTGATCTAATGAGGAACTAGAGTGCTACGATTCAGAATTTATGGCACATGTGTGACACATCTGAATGCCTTCTTGATGGAACCAAAGTAAAAAACTGAAAGTATTTCCTACTGAGGAGACTGCAGTAAATGAGGAAATTAGGAAACTTCATAACAAATAAGTCTCCCAAGATGGCCACCAGAGACAAAAGAGCCCAAATGTAGCCCAAATATCACCCAGATGTAGCCCAAGTATAGCCCAATGACAGAAGGTCCCAGAGTGTTCTTAAGAACAACTAGAGCGCTTACTGTCTTACTTATGACAAATGTATGGCACACCTGAAGCCATCTTGATTGGAATAAACTGGTAACACTTAAAACATTTAACTTAAAAAGGAACACAATGAGGGGGTTCATTTTCCCATATAAATTATGATTAGTGCTGAAGAAAGAAAAATTAGGGCACATTTTGAGTGACTTCTCAAATCCTCTTCTATTTCATTAAAAAAAATTGACATGCAGACTGAAACATGCACTTTTAATACCAGCAGCAGACTTCCGTGGTGAGCAGTAGCTTTACTACAGTGATCTAATGAGCAACTAGAGTGCTAACATTCAGAATTTATGGCAAATGTGTGACATATCTGAATACCTTCTAGATGGAATCAAAGTAAAAAGCTGAAAGCATTCCCTACTGAGGAGACTGCAGTAAATGAGGAAATTAGGAAACTTCATAACAAATAAATTTCCCAAGATGGCCACCAGACACAAAAGAGGCCAGATGCAGCCCAAATGTCACCCAGATGTAGCCCAAGTATAGCCCAATGACAGAAGTGTGCAAAACACTTATTTTTTGTGTTTTTGCAGTTTTATATAGTGCAGACTTGTCAGGTATTGGAGTGCTTTACATGAGCATTGGTTACATCACACAAAAACAAATTCATTTTGGTTGTAGACATGGGGAGATTAAGTGATTTGACCAGAATCACAGAATGTCGAGCTGAAGCAGAAACTCCAACCTGGTTCCCCAGTTGCAAAGTCTGCAGCTCTGGAAGTAACACCACATCTTCTCCCCTAAGTGCAACATTTAATCAAGTGGTCAACTGGATAAAAAAAACATAAAGATAACAAATAATTTAAAAGTGCTTTGTCGCTATTTGAAAACTGAGAAAATATGTCCAAATTTTTGTTTTTTAGAGCACTAACCATAATTTTGATGCAAATAAGACCCTCTCATATATGTAATTTCTAAAGGAAATGCTCTAGGTATTACCGTTTTGATTACATCAAGATGAAGTCAGGCGTTCCACACTTTTGTAATAAATATAGAATGTTAGCAATCTAGTTGTTCATTAGGATACTGTTGAGAGGCAGAGGCCAGGGGCACGAACTCTGAACATTGAAGGCAGGTAGGAGGGTGCAAAGGCAACAATTTAACCACACTGAGCAGGCAGGAAGGGCCGTGGCAGCACAACAGACTATGGAGGGCAGTGGAAAGGAGGGCAGGGGCAACAAACCAACAATACAGGACTGGCAAGAGAGGCTGTGGCAATGTAATAGACCATTGTGGGCAGAAGGAAGAGGCAATGGTAGTACAACCATACATGCCAACAGACCCGATTCAGCCAGGAAACGTCCAATGTTTTTAAGCTCAAATGGGCTTTATTTGATCTGTCTCCTGTCTACAATCTCCTCTTTTTCAATGTAACTCAAAGGGGAAAATCAATACCCCAGTTTTTTTTCAAAATCTCCCTCTTACCAAGTTCAAAATGTTCGCAAGTATGGTACATTGGATCATGGAAGGCAGGAGGAATTGGGGTAGGGACATGGACTTGGATAACAGAGGACAGGAGGGACATGGAGAGGTGCACGAAACTGACCCTGCAAGGCAGACATCAGGGTTTGCAGCAGCACAATACACCCCACAGGGCATGCGGGACGGGAGTGCAGCTCAACAATCCATAGAAAGCAATAGGGAGGGGACAGGACCATGCACATGGACAACAGAGAACAGAGGGGAAAGAGGCAATGGTAGCTAGCTGACCATAATGGACAGACAGGAGAGAAAGCTGCAGCATAAGAGACCATAAGGGGCAGGAGGGATGGATCAGGGGTATTACAATGGAACAGAATAGGGGTCTGCACTTGGAAACAGAGGGCTGGGGGCAAGGGGGCAGGGCAGACACACAGACCATGGAGGGAAGGTGGGAGGGGGTCAGGGGCAGCTAGCTGACCACACAGGGAAGGTGGGAGGGACCGTGGCAGCACAGAAGACCATGCATGGCAAGCAGGAGGGTTAGTGGCAACACAATGGCTATGATGGGCAAGAAGGAGGGTGCAGAAGCATGCACAAAGGACCATGGAGGTTAGAAGGGAGGGTCAGGACCTGGGCACAGACAAGAGAGTTCAGGGGAAGGGGCCTCACAACAGACTGCCCGGGGCAGGCAGGAGGAGCAGTTGCAGCACAACAGACCAGGGAGGGTAGATGGGTGTGGCAGTAAAATGGACCATGGAGGACCGGAGGAAGGGGATAGGGGCATGGCATGTGGACAAGCAAGGTGGAGGTGGCAGGGACAGGTTACAGGCATCTGACAATGCTAGGCAGGTGGGAGGGGAGTGGCAGCTCAACGGAACACTCAGAGTAGATAGGAGTGGCAGGTCCTTGGAACATGGTGGGCAAAAAGGATGGAGCAGGGGCATGCACAAAGACATCGAAGGGCAGGGGGAAGGAGAATAGGGGCAGCAAGCTAAGCACAGAGGCTAAGCAGGAGGTCAATGATGGGGCATAGGATTGGGCAATGGAGGGCAGGAGGAGTGGACTGGTACATCATGCTAAATGGAGGGCAGTGGCAGCACCTCAGACCATGCATGGCAGGAGGGAGGAGGCTAGTCCATGGATTCAGACAACAGAGGATAGGGAGGAGGGGGATTAAGCAGCAAGCTAACTGTTCAGAGAAGGTGGGTATTAGGAACTTTATTGTTTTTAAAATGGGTGTCTGTACGAACTACTTAAAATATGAACAAGTATGCAGCATAATCTCACTTTTATTGAGGAAGAAAAGGACGTTAGTGACTGTGACTCTGGACTCACTTGGCAGAAACACCCCCTGACCCTCCACTCCCATCGCAAAATGTAATGCCCGTGAAAAGGGTAGGTGAACGCAGTGTTATATAGAACATAGTCCTGAGAGCACGATTGAAAATAAAAACTAGATATAGTGTATGGTATAAACTATGCACCAAAATGTGTGATATAAGATGAACCGGGCGTGAAATATAATTTGCAATACATTGTGCTCAATGACAGATTCATTGGAGAGTGCGAGATTGCACAGCCACTAGCGCGTGCTATGCGATATGCGCCTTGGAGTGTAATATGCACAGGGCAGTGTTGTGTAACCTAACTAGTCTCTAAAGCTGTAATATAAAATATGTGCTGGGGAGTGTAACGTTGCATATGCACTGTGACAAAGATATGGATCCCAGATTGTAATATGTATGGCATAGCGCTGTGCGTTATAACATAGGCATCGTGGAAGGCACGTTAGATGGGGCAATATAACCCGTGCGAAGGCAAGTGTGGCATGACATATTCACGGGGTGGTGTTACAGTGCACATGGGCTAGAGAGTGTCATAGCATACGCACTAGCTGGTGGAATACAACACAGAGGTGTGTGGCACTCGGCGGGCACTGGTGGGAGTAACACAGCATTGGGCTCAGCCAGGAGCGTGCTGTGACTCTCAAGTGAGGTTCGTCTCCTTTCCAGAGAGTAAAAAAAAAGTATTACACTTCCGGCGGTGGATGTGTGTTTTATTAACCGTGAGGGGGGTTTCTTGCATAGTTTTGGTCGAATTTTTGTTGAATCTCCTTTGAATGGCTTGGTGTGCGAGCGTATTAAATGTGCCCGTCAATAGCTTCCCATGTTTGTATAAGTAAACAACAAGGGTGTCTACTTGGAGAGTACCCACTGGCGGGGGCGCCGGGATTAGGCACGGTAAGGCGTCAGACACGTCAGAGCTTCACTAGCGGTGTAAATACATTCCACGTGGATTCATTGTATGCATAGTCGCCTTTTAATGAATATCACTCAAATCGTCATGGTGATAGGTACGAACAGTTTGTCCTGCATGTCCTAGGTGTTTCTATAAACATATATTTTTTAAAAATAATAAAAAACAATGGCCGGCCCCAGGGGATGGGGTCCCCAGGGCCAATAAATTAGAAAAAGAAGGGGGGCCACCCAGCCCCCCTTCTTAAAAAAATAAAATAAATAAAAGACCGGCATCGTGCCGGAGGCCACACCCCCTCCTTGCAGCACTCTGCAAACGCGCCCCCTGGCGAGATGTAAGTTAGGGAATTAATTCCCCTTCAATACTGAGGGTCCCTGAGGGCCAGCTAGCCCAGCAGGTATCTCCAGTACGCGCCAGGGAGCTGCGTTGCAGACAGGTGTTCTGAGGCCACGCCCCTTTTTACACCACTCTGCAACACAGCTCTGTGGCGCTTACTGGAGGCACCTGATGGGCTAGTTTGACCCTAGGGACCCTTAGGATTCAAGGGGACTTAATCTCTCAACTTAGAACGGCCACAGGGCGCGTTTACACAGTGGTGAAGGGAGGGGACGGGGCCAGAGGTGACGTGTACAAACATGCCCTGTGGCGCGTTTTAAGTTGGGGAAATAATTCCCTTTCAATCCTGAGGGACCCTGGGGGCCAACTAGCACACCAGGTGCTTCCAGTAAGCACCACTGCGCTGCCTTGCAGAGAGGTGGTGCAGGCCGTGTCCCTTTTTACACCTCTCTGCAATGGCGCTTACTGGACGCACCAAGTGGGCTATTTTGCCCCTAGGGACCCTCAGGATTCAAGGGGACTTAATCTCCCAACTTAAAACGGCCACAGGGCATGTTTACACAGTGGGGAAGGGATGGGACGGGGCCTGAGGTGACGTGTGCAAACACGCCCTATGGCACGTTTTAAGTTGGGGATATAATTCCCCTTCAATCCTGAGGGCCCCTGGGGGCTAACTAGACCACCAGGTGCTTCCAGTAAGGTGACGTGTGCAAACACGCCCTGTGGTGCGTTTTAAGAGGTAGTTTTAATCCCCCTGCCCTCTTATATACTAGGGGCTTACAGAGGAGGTTGTGCTAATCACAGGGCGACCACAACGCATAGTGTTCCCTAGCGTATGTAGGTGTTTTCACTGTATTCTAAGTGTCTTTTGACATAGCACTGGCTCTAGGACTGGTTAGTCAGACTCAGTTACCACCAGTATCCGTCTGAAAAAGTTGAGGGTCCAGGATGATTTTGCAGCAAGGCTTCTTTCTGCTCTTCTGTTTGTTCTTTCTGCACTTTATCCTTCTTCCTGCACTTTTCTTCGTCTTTGAGGACTTCTGTTGCTTCTTTCTGCATTTCTTTATTTTCTTTCTGTGCATTTTTTCTTCTTTCTTCACATGTCCTATCTCTGTAGGCATAGTTAGAAATTAGCATTTAAAAAACCTTTGAAATTCACTGAAAAAACCATAGGTTTCAGGCACGTTATAGTTAGTTCAGCTAACTATAACTCGCGCGCCCACAATGCACTGCTGATGACGTCACATATTACATCACTCACCCTGCACTCACAGTGATCACTCTGCACTCACAATGAACTTGTGCTTTTTACCCTGTACCTCACCCTGCAGTCACACGTGCACACTATTCACCCTGCACCCATGTGACACTTCACTCACCTGTCCCCCTCACTGTTCAATCTGCAATCTCACTCAAACAAGCCCATCACTAACCATGCATTCATTCTTCCCACTCTGCACTTACATCCTCACCCAAATTCATATGGTCTTCTCACTCACCCTGCAGTCACTCCTCTTACCCTACGCTCACACTGTCGCATCACTCACTGTGCACTCACATGGGCACTCCTGCCACCCACACAGTGCAGAGGGTTGATGTGCCTGCTACAAAGAACATGTACCATGCAGATCACAGAATTGAGTGTGAGTAAACTATGAGTGGCGCTATAAAAAAATGAAATGTTTGTCAAAAAGGTGCTATAAAGAGATTAGGTGCGTTTTTGGTGAGTGGTAGTGAGGGAAATCATGGAGAACGAGGAAATGGGGGTGCGCCAAAAAATACTGTTGCACCGTGTGCAACAAGTGCTAGGGCCAGCCCTGACTAGGAGTGTTAGACCCCCCCCCCTGAAGTTCGGGTCTAGTTACGCTCCTGGTCATCATGCACATCCGCACACCAAGAAAATCTCTGTACCAATAAATGCGCTCCCCTAGCCCCACCCCTAAGAATCACCTCTAACCCCACCCCTAGCCCCGCCTCAAGTCCCACCCATAGGCTGCGACTCAGCTTGGAGAGTATGTACCTGCACTTAAATTACCCCATACAAAGCACTGGATATCTCACAAAAGAGTCTTGAAACAGAATTGGCAACCTCACAAATCATGAACCAAATGGTTAAATATGGTACTCAACTGGAATCAATGAAAATGTTTCACATTGTGAGTTAAATTCGTTTATATGGTGAGTTTGATTTTAGACCACCGTCGCAGTGCACTAAATACTCTTCTACAGACAGAGGCCGCCAGCCGGATGGAATACCCTGTTGAACCGTTGCGAAAGGATTCCACTGCATCAACTTACTGGTATGCGAGTTAGGTATTGCTGTGTATTAGTTTCTCTTGGTATTTTTGTATGTTCGGTACAATTCCCCCGATTGCCCCCTTGGACTCAACCCATTTGTAGCCAGGCAGCAACTATAATTCAGAATTCACGCCCAGAGGTATTTAATAAATACGCTGGGGGCAGGCGATCATTTTGTTTACTTGTAACTCTTACAGTTATACACTAGATGGCACCATAGTGCCGCTGAATTAGTCTACGAAACCAAAATATGCCTAAGGAAGGCGAGAAAGCGCGTCCATTAGTTCAAAGTGAAGTCACCAATCATGATTTGGGATATGAGAATATCTGTTTAAAACAAAGATATTTATTTACTCAATGGGTTCTTTCAAAATTCAAAAGCACGACCACACACGTGTGTTTTTTTTTTTGTACATAAATTCACAAGCAAAGGGAAAAATGATGGGACGTGAATTACTCTTTCCTTAATGATGGGCATTACTCAAGTTGTGTTTGCACAATGACGGGAAGCGTAAAGCCTTACTCCATCTTCGCAATAAGGCCATTATTAGTAACTGCTCCCTAATTTTACTTAATGCATGCCATAAACTCGTTCCGCAGGGACATTTTAAGAATGTTGGGGGCCCTGGGCCAAATGTATTTGGGGGCCCCTGTTTGGAATTTGTATTTGTAGATTTGAATTTATAATGCAGGAAGAGCTCTTTCATGCCCTCTATGGCCAGGTCACTAACAGTGCACAGACACACTCGTCCAAATTCTAAATGTGTTTAGATCTAATATTCAGAGAAAATGATGCGTGTTTATTAATATTGTAACACAGCGGCAGCTCACTAATATTACTGCAAATAATCTCTGAGATACCCTCCCATTTCTCATATGCGAGGTCCTGTTTTAATGTAAAAGAAAGTTTTTTATGGATATTGCATGAACTATAAATACAACATTGTTCTGCAAAATGTCCATAATAGACTCTCAGACATCACCCACATTAAAAATGAATAAAATGAAAAACGGTATTTAAAAAAAATCTGTATGATTCAAAGTCTTCGGGGCAAGATTCCCGGCAGAGCTGGGTCTATAAGGGGGCCACTGCAAGGCTGGGGCCCTGGGACAGAGCCCACTTTGCCCATGTCTTAAAACGTCTCTGCCTGTCCCGCCTTCTCACTCTTGTTGCACATAGAATACAGGCAATCCACACTGGCCCGCGTTTTAAGGGTTCTGAGTGGCTGAACTTCAAGTGGGGATCTCATATACTATTGACTAATATTTAGATAGCACATGAGAAAAAAATATATTTTGCTGGCCCTTAGATAAAGTGGTTATTACCTCCTCGCCCCTCTCGCAGTGCTGACTCACATAGTGAGGCCCCTGTGCCTGCAATCACACACCCTCCCAACTCATAAAATTCCCTCCCACCACCTCCTGTTCCTTTTTTGTGTCCATTACACATCATTGGGCTCGCGCGTGCTCCAGTGTTTTGTTGCGGCTAAGTCCGGGCCACACGTCACCGGCAGGGTTTGGGAGCTCTCAAGCAGGGCCGGACTAGCCGTAGCAGGCACCGGGTATTTCCCTGGTAGACCGCCAGGGTGGGAGCCGATTTTGGGTCCCAGGGGGCTGTTTATGTTACTGGGGGTCGGCAATATCGGCCCCCTGTAACAAAATTGGCCGAAACCGGCCCTCGCAAACAACTCAGCTGCACCCCCCTCCCACCAGGGCGGGGCGGCCGAGCAGTTTGTAAGGGCCAGTTTCGGTTCCCAGTCCGGCCCTGCTCGCAAGGACAGAGTGAAGGCATGCTGCATTGGCGGTGTTTGGTCTCTGGAGGTGGTGTGATGGCACACTTCAGCTGAGTGAGGGGGGCCAGGCTGCCTGCGCGGCGACAGCCGGTGCTCTTGCCGGCTTCTCTTCATGCAGCTGGCCGGATGTCTGCGGTGCTTTTCTCTGGCCAGCTAGGGGGCAGGTAATTGTTTCCAGGGAGACGCTCTCTCCTGGGATTGCTGTGTAACAGCTGGGCCAGCCCCTTGCACTTCTGACAAGACTGGCCTCCTGGCTTTCTGGCTTAGCTTACGGGCTTACAGGGTGGAGGTTGTGGCCCATTATTCTAGGGCCCTGGTGTGTTCGGAATTTGCTCTAGGTTTTTCATGGCCATGTGAATGGCCATTGGAGGCATGTTGTATTTTTACTGGTTCTCGCTCCGAGGGAGAGACTTCTAGAGACCTATTTATTCTGAGATTTCTGGGGGTATGTTTAGTTGAAAAATACACTGGAGAAGCTTGGAGTGAATAGGAGAAGGTCCCATTGACGGGATTCGGGGCACAGTGGTTCCCCTTTGAATGTTTTGAATGGGGGTGCTGTGGTTGGACCATCTGGGGCATCAGTATCACTGACAGCCCTGGAGGTTCAGGCTATGATTGATGCCGCTGTCACTAGAGACCTGTCTGCCATACGCAAGGCTATGATTCATTCTGCCTGACTGGAAGATGATGGGGACTCTACTGACTCTGAGGTGTCTGGCCCTGAGAGATGTGCTCCCTTGTGGGAAGTTCATCTCCCGGGATGAGCTGTCAGATATTCTGGACCATATTAGAGACAATCTGGGCCTTACGTCGCCTCCAGTGGAGGGGACTGCTAAAGCTCTGTTCTCGCAATTCGCTAAGCCTGCGGCGCTGGCTTTGCGTTTGTATCCAAAAATAAAGGAGGTGATTTTTAGGTCCTGGGAAGAGCCTGAACATTGCCAGGTTCTGCAGTTCCTCCAGAAGTCCTACGTACTAAAGGACGGAGATAAGCTGTTGGCATTCTGTCAATGTGGATTCTATCCTGGCTTCTCTCACTGGGCATTCTTCATTGAATCAGAATGACTGCCTCCCTTCTGATCATGTTGATCGCAAGATGGATGGTGGTCCTAAGATATCCTTCTCAGTTTGCAACCTGGTGCTCTGGTCAGCTTCGTATGGGACGTTGGCCGCTCAGTCATTGGTGAAGGACTTCAAGGCCTTGGCTGAGGCCATGATGGAGGGGGCCAATTTGTCTGATATTCTGGTTCAATGGAGCAACAGTCTAAGTTCCTGGCGGATGTGTCTGCAGATGTCATCAAAGCAGCTTCTGTGGCTTCCTCTGCACCTATCATGGCCAGGTGCAACCTATTGCTGAGAGATTGGAAGACAGACCTGACAGAGAAGGCTTCCTTTCTGAAGCTTCCCTTTGAGGGGGGCAAGCTGTTTGGGCATCAATTGGATGGTTTGATATGAAAATAGTTTAAGGACAAGAAGCAGACGTGATCCTACAGGTCCTCCTCTAGCAAGACGTCAAAGTCTTGGAATCGTTTGGAGACTCGTGAGAGCCGAGATTTCCCTCGCAAGGACAACCGTTCTTTTGCATTTCGCAGAGAGTGGTTCCAGCCCAGGAGAGCAAAACAGCAGGATGCCACACCCAAGGCCGGGCCATCCAGTCACCTCTCCTGACAATGGGTCTCCCACAGCCTCTCTTCCAGTGGGTGCTCGGATTTGGGCATTCCGTCCTTCGTGACTGCTGTCCATCACTAACCTGTGGGTGAGGAGTATAGTTCGGAGAGTTTATCTTATAGACTTCGTCTCACTTCCACCAAGTACGGGGTGTATCCCCATGCCTGTCCCCAGGTCTCCTGCAAAAAGGGTGGCACTTTTGGACGGGATCAGATCCTTGGTTGAAGAAACATGCAATCCGACTGGTTCCATTGTTCCTGTCTCCCCTGTGGTTTCCGTGTCCTCAGGTGTCCTCACTAGCAAGACTCAAGGTGACGGCTTGATGGTTGAGCAGGGAAGGTTGATGTTGCAAGGTCTCTCATCTTCAGTTTCCTCTTCTGTGCAGGCTTCCGGACGGTTGTCTACCCAGTCCTCTGATGCTAGGCACTGGAAGACGTTTCATGCCTGGTGTGCTCCATGACGGTTGCTGCCTCTGTCTGTTTCTCTGCCTCAGGTACTGGAATTTCTCCAGGATAGTTTCAGATAGATATGAGCCTTGCCACTCTTAAGGTGCAGTGGGCAGCGATTAAGGCTTTTCAGACTGCGTTGGGGGTAAGGGGGTGCTGGTGGATGGATCAGGGTCTGGTCTCCAGGATCTTTAAAGGGTTTTCCATTCTCCATCCAGTCCTCCAGGTGGTGTGTCCATATTGGTGGTGTGAATATTTGCTGCTGGTATTGCGGGCTCATCAGTATCAGCCTTTTGAGCTGCTGGAATCTGTGGGGCTATACTTTCTGACTTTTAATGTGTTTTTTGTGGTGGCGGTCACTTCTTCTCACGGGCAGGGGGAGTTGGGCTCATTGTCTTGTCTGTCTCAAATAATTTGTATGTTCGAAGACAGGCTTGTTCTTCATTTGGGACCAGACTGTGTGCTCAAGGTAAGTTCCTTTGTTCCATCGTCAGCAGGAAGTTATTCTTCTAATGTTTTGTCCGAACCCTCAGTCCCCTGTGGAAGTGGCCCTTCATTTCCTGGGTGTGCGTAGGGCCGGTCTGGTTTCCCTGGACTGGGTGAAAGGGATCTGGGTATCTTCCTCTTTGTTTGTCTACTTTGGTCCTGCCTGGAAGGGGGCTAAGCCTTCAACTCAGACATCAGGCAGATGGATCAAGTCTGTGATTTCATTGGCCTACAAGCAGTTTGGTCTGTCTTCTCCTCTGGGCATCCGGAGGATGTCTACTTAGGGTATGTTTGCTTCCATGGCTGAGGTGCAGGGTGCTTCTTTGCAGATCTGTCGGGCTACCACTTGGGTGGTTCCTTCCACTTTTTTTTCCCATTATAGGGTGGTCCAGAGTCCCAAAGTCCTGGATTTGTTGGATGCTGGCTTCTGTATTTTAAACTGTTCTTTGCCTTTGGCTTGAACTGATGTTTGCATTCTGTACAGGTGTCCCGGTCCATTTTTAGGCTGGGTTAGTTCTTACTATGTGAGTCAGCATGACAAGAGGGACAAGGAGTAATCGATGCTGTGATTACTTACCGGAAATAGCACTACTCTGGGTCCGTCTCTTGCTGTGCTGTCTCAGGCCCTCCCGCCCGACCTTTTTCAGCCCACTCCAACTGTGTGGTGTTTGGGCCTGGTACGGAACAGGAGGTATGGAGGGGGCACAAAACTTCCTGAGGTGGGAAGGTGTGTGATTACAGGGCATGGGAGCCTCACTATGTGAGTCAGCACCGCGAGAGATAGACTCAGGGTAATGCTATTACCGGTATGTAATTGCAGCATTACAGCAAACATTACAAGAGCTGTGCAAGCATTCACGGCTGAGCCAGAGCTTTCAAAACGTGATGCTGTGTTATTACAATAACAAAGATGTACACGGCAGACGATGCACTGCGATATATTACAGGCGACCAGATCAGCTGAATTAATTAAGCGCAACATATTACCATTTTGCTAAACGAATCATTGTTGCCATAATTGCTCAAATGATCATTTCCATTTAAGCTTGAGTATTTGGCAAAGCCTGCTACCTTGGTCCTGCTTTATAGCACAGTGAGTTCTCTTTATGTAGAGAGGGCAGCCTGGCAGTGAGGCAGTGTCTGAGTTTAACAGTGTCTCCTCGCTGCCCTTTGAACAGCGCAGTTCGGCAAATCAATATGAAGTCATAAGATTTGACTGAGTCAAAGTGATTAAAAACATGACCGCTCTACACTGACTGCTGAAAGATTCCAATATTAAGAGAGCTGACAGAAGGAGCGTGAAAGTACATGGACAATGATCATTTTTATACACGTTAGGATCACATTGACAATGCCTTTTCAACATAAGTCTTGTTAGGGGAGCCAGGACATGAGATTGGAGGACCCGGAGACAGATGCGGGCTGGATAAAACCCATCAAGGGCGGCAGATGGTGGGTGCATTGTTTGGATTTTTATGGACACCCATTGGTTACTGGGTGATGGGAGGAGGCACCTTGGAGGTCAGCAGGAGAATCAGGTCAAGATAAATAGGGGCAGGCTTATCACAGAATTAGATTTCAGTCTGAAACCTTGGCTGAAAGCTTGGCCTGTAAAGCCTTTTCTTGCCCATTGAACCGTGACTTCCGCTGCAGTTTCAGGATACCCGCCTCAGGTATACAAGGGCCTGCATTTTCCCAAAAACACACAATCCTTACTTCTAGGCCAGCAGGTGGCAAAAAAAAGATTGAATATGAAATAAAATTGGGAAAAGTTGCAGGACATTTTGGGAGCCCCCGTTAGTAAATTTGCCACCTCTCCCTCAGGCTTGGAGTGCAGACTCCCTTTTAGATAAAGAGGATGCCTGCAGGTCATCACTGGATTTATATCCTTTTTATTTAAGTTTATTTAAGAAATAATCTCATATTAACGGTACAGCAGGGTCACTTATGTCAAACAATGACCAGGAAGAGGGTCATAATTTGACATAACTGATCCCGCTATACCAATACTGGTGAATGAACTTTGAAGTGCAATCTGTGCTGGGCTCCCCATATCTTGGTCTAGGGCAATTATAGTACCTATTTTTAAAGGGGGGACAGAAGTGATCCTCAATGATCCACCCAATATCTCTAATTGATTCTACAGCAAAAGTCTTGGGCAGAGTCTTGTTGGATCAACTCGAAACATGGGCAAATGAAATGTGTATTTTAACGACTGCTCATAATGGATGTAGAAGGGGCCTAGACACTGTTGAACAGTGCATAAACCGGCACTTAATTATTAGCAAATATGTGGCCGTCTAGAAGGGATGTAGATTCCTGGCATTTATGGACCTAAGTGCAGCCTTTACCACGTCATTTGGGGGAAGCATTGGAACATACTAACTGATAAAGCTGCCAATACTAAAATTGTTCACCTTCTTTCTCTGCTGCATGCAGATGTAGAAGTCAGTTTCAGGTACGGTCCTAATTGTGAATGTACCCAATACATAGAAATTAGGAAGAGGTCAGACAGGGATGTGTACTGGCCCCCTTCCTTTTTAGTCTTTATATTAATGATCTGGATAGTGTCCTGATAGATGCGGCAGCCGATCATCCTAGGGTGGGGTCTTGCCAGTTACCTGTACTCATGTACGCAGATGACTGCGTGCTTATGTCAAGAACGGGCGAAGATATGCGGAAGCTTTTAAACACCTTTGTAGCTTTTAAGAATGATTTAGGCCTCTCCACAAACAAAATCAAATCTTTTACCGTGATTTGTGGCTACTCTTGGAGCTGGATAACTCAGTTTGTCTGTGGCAGTACGGATCTCAAATGTGTATCCGCATTTGCCTATTTAGGGGTCCCATTTGACAGTATGAGCACATGCAAACACCTGAGAGCGGTTTGAGTTGCCCAGTTTAAACAAGCCACAGCTTCCTTGTTTACATTTTCTACGAAATTAGGCTCTGTGCCTTTAGACACCATCACCACTATTTACAAAGCCAGACCCATACCGCTAGCCACCTATTGTGCAGGGGTGTGGGGTTATACTGACCACTCCCAACTCCAAATTTTTTAAAACAAATTCCTGTGCAGATTATTATCACTCCCGCGTGGCATTTCAACTCTGATAGCCAATGAGGAATTGGGGTTATGCTGTTTGGGAGATGTTGTAAGGTTAGCACCAATTAAAGGGCCTGATTATCCTGTCGGATATAAAGCCATTTGACAGCTCATTGGAGGTTTACCGCCTGACATCATAGGTTTCCATCCGACTGCTGTATTAGGATCCTGGCGGTCAGACGGAAACCCACAGGGGAATTCTGCTCCACTTCCGACGGGCTCAAGTAGCCCCTCGGAACCCCGGAAGGACAGATAATCCCCAAATGGCAGCAGTGCTTGCTCAGGCACCGCCATCAGGATTATGATGTCCGTTTCCCACAGCCTTGTCATGTCAGCCTTCCAATATGGAAAGGCTGTAAAAAAGTGAGTTTGGGGGGCCCCTTTCCACCTGGCTCTCTGCAATGGGGCCAGGGGGCACCTATGGTGCCCCCCTAAACATCCCTGAACATGTGGCAGGTACCTCATGGTGCCTGCCACACAGTGCAGGGATGTTTTAAAAGTTTATACTTTCTATTGAGGCTGGTGCTGCACCCCGCAGCACAAGCCTCAATAGAAAAATACTTTCCGGACTGCCGTGAAGGGGGTCACATCATAATTGTGGAAGCAGGACCGCAAATCCTTCTTGGGTGGTCCATTTCCTCTACGATGTCGGTCGGATGCTCGTCCGACCGTCATCGTAATTAGGGCCTACGTTGTGGTTATCAGTCTCGTCCAGACCCAAAGCACTGCTAATACAAACAGTCATTACTGACTGTATAAATTTTGTGGCATCACACACATTTAAATGGCTGTTATATGTTAAAAACGAGCTCCGAGTCATTATTAGAATCAATTTGTTTGATAACTCATCTAGTATCACCCAATCGATTAGATTAGCCTTGAAAGACAAACTCCTTGAGTATATAGCAGTTGAGAGGAAAGAGGGCGAGCTCAAGAAGAGGTTGGTGGTGTCTTATCTTCCACTGGGCACACGCCTGGCATTGAGCCATACTTGCTTAGGGTGTCATGCCACCAAAGATTTTATCTGTTAAGATACAGGCTGGGTCCGGCTCATTTCCTGGAGTCCTACCACTCCAATGCATACGCCAATAAATATCTGATGTTGTGCCCATGTAATTCAACCAGATGGGCTCCTTCCCTTAAGATTTGATATGGGCAGACCATCTATTGTTGACAAAGCACAACTTCACCCCTTGCTCTTTTGGTTACATCTGAAACTGACCCCAGAGCTTTCCCATTATGCTGCTGCAGTTGATGATGCTTGCAAACTTGATCACTTCAACAAAATTGGGTGGTTTACTAAAGTCAAATCCCTACTCATAGAAATAGGTCTAGGAAGTTTATGAGATGTCAAAGATCCCTGTTTGCTACCAAGTAAGGGGTTGGTTAAGTCACAATATTGGAACTGGGTCGCCCAGTCTAATGTATAAGACTCACTAGGCGGCCGCCTCACATCAAATTTCTTGGATTTTAAAATCCAAAGCGCACATGAGCAATATATGGAGGTCATTACGATTCCTCAGGATAGAAAGCTCTATATCCAATTACAGATTTAGATCTCTTTCAGTTAATTCCTTCATATCTGCATGGCAACGACATACATCTGTGCAGCTGAATTGCCCCGGCTGTCCCAGTTCCGTTGAGTCTATTGCACACATATTCTTCGCTTGGTTGCTGTACAACTCCCCGAGGCGCAAATGGATGGCACTCGTTTGCAGGTTGTTGGGAACACGTTGTCACCAAGAAGCGTTGCGCATCCTAAGATCTGATTTAAGACCACCAATTGTGTGTGTAATAGCCAAGCTCCTGGGGAAAATGTGGATAATTAGAAGGCACATACTTAAGATGCGAATTGGTGCCCCGATGGTTTCCACTCCATCTTCCCAAACCCGCAAACAAGAACTAGGCAGTATCTCTAGTCATTTGCAATGTAGCGCAGAGTCTCGCCTTTTTTAATGGGATTTTAAATGTACTACATTGGGGTTTTACCAATGTTTAGTGATCTTTTTTTTAATCCTTTTTAACTGATTTTTTTAATTGGTTTAGTCTTGATTGTTACACCTTTTCCAACAACCTCTTGTAATTGTATCTAGTGAACGTTTGTAATGTACTCAAACTTGAAGTTCCGAATTGTAAGCACTTGCACTTTTTTGGTCACAACAAATTCATTGTAAAACTGCAATGTTTTCATTCTTGCAATCATGTACTGTTAGCACTTGCACTTTTATGGTCGGAATGACCGAATAAAGTTTGATTTGATTGATTGAATTTAATTGTTCATTTGTGATTTGTATAAAGAACACCGATCTTGGATATTAAGGCCATTACTGAGGTATCTAAGTATTAGGAAATATAAAGAGGCAATGGAATATTTACAGATATTGCAAACTGGTGAGATATGTCTCACTATCTATAGATTTATTGCTTCTGCTGTAAAAGACAGGAGCAACATTGGGAAACAGAGGAAATGGTATGGTCAGCTTTGTCATTTGGAAACGTCCTCTCTCTTTTAACTTGGTTTTAATTAATTGTAGCCTGTAATTTTAAAGAGGTTTATGCACTTAGGCACTTTATCTACTGATGTTAAATCTGTTTTGTTTGGTTTTGTGTGTGTTATAGAAACTTTAAATATTTACATTTTTATGATGCGCTTTTGAATTGAATTGAATTGAATTGACCAGAAGGAGGGTCACGAGAGATCTGCTGTGGACTAGAGGTAGACATTTAGAAGCATAATTTGGTGGTCCATTTGCAAGGAAGATGAGAAGTGGTTAAAAGTTGGTGTAAATGAAGGTTGGCAGCCGCAATATATGGGAGATTCAGGTTAACGTTGGGTAAAGATCTGTTTGGATTTCAATGGTCTGCTTTCATTCCTTCCTGAAGCACAGCAATTTGCCACTGTCATAATGGGTGTTCACTCTAAGTGCCAGAAGTAACCTTCATGATTAATATCAACTCCTCAAGCACAGTTAAAAGTTTTGAAAGAAGTTTTTAACTGGGAAAGTGGACTGCTGTACATTGTCACAGAAATGGAACATATTAAGCTTTAGAACAAATGAGAGATTTTCTTACTAAAAGTGTAATCAGGCAAATTACAATTTCTCTTTACAACCCAAAATTTAAAGGCCAGCTAGAAAGTACCAACAGGTTAGTGAAGGGAACCTAAGAGATGGCAATTAAAATTGCCTGAGAGCAAATGAGGCTGCCAGAGACATGGTGTGGACGTTTCATACCACAATCAATATTTAAAGTGAAGTTTCGCCACTTTACAAGACCATGGGTAGGAAGGATGGATCCAAGTCAGTGCCATAATGGTTAGATGAGCACACTAAAGGTGGAAAGAAAGATGCTGAGCCCATTAAATGCATGTCTCAACAGAGGGCTGAGAAAAGAGATTGGGTTAGCAATGTATTTAGAAGAGTTTCATCTGGATTGCTGGAGTTTAAAGCAGTCTTCAGGGTGCAAAATGTCTACAATAACTGTAAAAGACTTAGAAAATGAAGTAAAATGGAACTCAAGGATGGTAGGTTTGAATCAAAAGAAATGGAAGTGCAATGAAGTAAGTAAAAGAGTGGAGGTTTGCAATGAGTTGATGTTGATGACTGATGAGGAAATGTTGGGCATGAGTGAACGTGAGATGGGGAATCGAAGTTAGGCCTCTGGTGATGGCCGTTAACTCAAGCAACCCTCCCTAAGGAAGGGTGGGATAGGAGAGTTTGAGACAATCACACTTCATGCGATTACCTACCTGGTTGGATGACTTTATGCTATGAAGATTCTTTCCATCATTCTTTTGTGCAATTATACTCTATAAAAAATTATAACGTTTTTCTTAGGTGATGCAAAGATGTGTTTATCGTATTTCCCTCTATAATATGTTACTTGAAGAATCAGATTCTTATCTTTTTTGTATGTATATGAAAGGAAATGTGTAGGAGCTTTAAGCTAACTTAGAACATCAGCTTGAGTAATCTTATGCTATGATCTTTTGTGGTTCCAGGAGTCAGTTGAAACCAACTGGCATCTGGGAAGCACATCTTGAGTCTGTTTCCCAATAAACTTGTAAGACCTACTTCTGGATTTCTTATCGTTAATTAAAACACCTTGCAATGAGTCCAATGTCTGTGAGAGGGTGAGTGATGTCCCAGAAGAATGTAGTGGTGTATGAATGGGATTGTGCTGCATGCGTGAGATGAATCACAGGTGTGTGTTTGGGAACATCGTTTTGAAGGGTGGTGGGATTCAGACCTAAAAATATCTGCTTTGACACCAACCTGTATCCTGATAAGTAATTAACAAATATGGCTTAACCCAGCAGACTGAGTCACAAAGTTACATACTGAAGACAGCCAACATGAACAAATACAATTCGATGACAAGATATTGAAGAGACGTACATGGAGCTGCGTTAACATAACATCAAAGAATGCCCATTAGAAATCGTATCATTTTTTAATGGATTAAACAATCCCCTTATCTAAGAGAGCATAAACAACAATTGAAAAAACAACATATATATATATTCCAATTAATTTGATTGTATAGAATCCTAAAATGTGTCTGTGTCCAAGATCAATTGAAAAACATCACCAACCAAGGCAAACAAAAGTCCTTACAACCTGGAGGGGCTGTAACACTTCTTCAGATGTCCCACACAGTACTATCAATAGATGCTTATATATGCCCTATAGAGCTCCAGAATGTTGTCCTTGCGGTCACAATCCTTTAATTTTAACGGCCCATCCTCAGGACTTGGTGGGGGTTTATGTTAAAGGGTACTGTTTTAGAAGATAGCATCTAACCATTTAACCAAACAGTTATGTGAAACAAACAAACCACTGGGTATAAATCAATCTCTCACTTCTTCTGAGCTACTCATGTAAGTCCATGTAAGTTAATAATTTTGTAAATTCCCCAAAATCTTCATATAGTCCAGGTGGTGCAGCCTCAAAAACAACTGTCGATGTATACCATTTAAATATCATTTATTTCTACTCAAGTACTCTTCCAGGTTTCTTCAAAATTGTGTCACACCAAACACGATCCCAGTCCAGGGTGCGTTCATTAATGTTATATAAAGAGTGGTTACCCCAGCTCCCTGTGATGAAAATAAGGAAGGTAAACCCTATTTGTTGGTCTATTTGGACCTGCAGCTGAAATCTGAAGGATGTACAGGCTAAACATAGCGATGGAAGATGTTCTAGGAATTGCAGTAAATAAGCCCTGAGACATGGGTTTTTCAAGAGCACACCCATTCTTAAAACTGAATGCAAGAGGCATCAGCTGTTTGTAGCTGTAAAGGACCTAGTGAGAAGT
The DNA here is from genome assembly GCF_964204655.1 of Triturus cristatus. Lineage (NCBI taxonomy): Eukaryota > Metazoa > Chordata > Amphibia > Caudata > Salamandridae > Triturus > Triturus cristatus. Next base: position 165,096,100 of record NC_140595.1, on the reverse strand, counting down.
ATACATTATAAAAAGACTCCACAAGCACTGTAAATATTATTCAACTTAAGGGATCAGAAATACAGACTTTTTTTATAACATCAGTACAAATCAATTTCAAATGATTCAGAAACGTTTCATATTATGTCCCATATCCAAAATGAATAAAGGAATGCATTATCTTTTTCCACTTAAAAAAAATTAATTCATGAATCACAAAACTGATGTGAGAAATAAACATCACAACCCATTATCTCTATCCAGTTGCATTGCTTGTTGCATAAAAAAGTACATACCCAAAATCCTTTCTTATATGACATTGCCTTATTCTTTGCTGTCTAGGATATAAATCATAACAATGTATCAATAATATTTGGGACTACTGTAAATATTCACGAGTTAATCACTTCTACTGTTGGTGAAAGGGAGAAATAAAGGAGAACCAAATCATAGACTCTTTAACGTTTAACAGATACTGCTGTTCCCAGGGATTTTCAAATGTTTATTATTTGATCACTCTTCAGAGTACTGTCAGCGCTCTGCGTTTCGTCCTCAATAGTGTAGAAATATGAGTTGATGGGTCTTCTTCAGTACAGTAAGACCCTAAATAGTTCAATATTTCATTATGTGGCTCAGCATGTATATAAACCAATCAAATTAGCACACTGCTTCGAGAGGGCTCTTCTAAGTTGCAAAGATTGACTGAGTTATGTCTGATGGAATGCATTGTGTTCCATTGGTCACAGGTGTGGATACTCTTGGGTTTGTTAATTCTGTTAAACATTTTCAAAAATGTGAGAGGTAAAATGCTTTGCTCCCCCATTATGTGCCTTTTTAAGGAGACACAAAATCTGCTCAACAATGTGCTGTTATTGTTAGAGTCTAGTAACTGTGGCTTGGTGAGTTTTGCATCTTTTGAATTGTGCATTGGTCAACATGAGCACGGGTTCACCCAAGGAGCTGTGTGATGTGTATAATGCTTGTGAACTGTTGGGTGTTTGCACAAATATTGGAAGCAAATATCGTGCTACAGAAATATCATGTCAAAAATATCGGGACTTCCAATATATCATGGACAGTAATATCAAAGGTAATAATATTGTTTTTAGTGTTGTGTTTCATATTGTTGTCAAAAATATTGATGTATTAAATATCTTTGAATACACTGAGGTGCATTAGTATGTCGGGCGGATCGCCACCGCCCACATGGCGGTGGCGATCCGCCCGACATATTCCTCCGCCCGCATGCAAATTTCCATGGCGGGAGGGGACCCCGGCGGATGGAAAGACCGTCCACTGGTTTACCGTCCTGTCGATGAGTTGACCGGGCGGAAAAGCTGTTAATATGGTGGCGGTGTCTGGTAGACACCGCCATCCATATTAGAATACATGTGGGGACATGCCTTTCCGTGTTGGCGGCAAAGGCATGCGGTTCTCAACATTGGGGGCCCGTAGCGGTCCCCCAGGGATTCTGGGGGGTGGGCGTGCACACATTTGCCAGTACAACGTGGCAGACACCGCGCGGTGCCTGTCACGTTGTACTGGCAAATGTATAACTTGCATTTCTGGCATTGCGGCGGGCGGTGCTTTCAGCAACGCCCGCCGAAATGTTAGAAATGCGGGATGCGCCCGCCAGTGTAGTGGGCACATCCTAATGGGATGTGCGGGACCACCACATGCATTGCGGGCGGTCCCATTTCCCGGGGGTGTCTGCCCGCCATGCTAATGACCCTCATTGTGTTTTGGTGTTTATTTATGTGAAATGTTTTTTAGGATACGTTTATAATTTTTACATTTTTGTTATTTGTGAATTTGTTTAAATTTGTATTTACATTGTAAAAATGTATTTAATTATTATATGTTTGTAGCTGGATTTTGAATCATTAGGGATTAGGGTGGGCAGAGTTTAAAAATATATATTTACATGTTTATATAATAATTTCAAAATATGCAAATTAGTTGTTTTGAATTTTAAAATGTCATTTAATATATTATTGGAAAAAAATATTTGTGTGTTACCTAAGATATATTTTAATGGTCTCTTTTTAGAAAATAAGAAGATATTTTTAAATATATTTTTTAATTTTTTCATAAAGTAGTACATTTGGATTTATTTAGATGTTTGAGTCAGAAATATTCCAATATTTTTAGTAAATTGTTATCTGTATATATATATAAAAATATATATATTTTGAAAAGTAAAACTTTAATTTACAAAACGTTTAAAATGTAAATATTGAAGAATTCTTTTTTAAAATGCATTAATCATTTTTGTTATTTTAACCCTATGTAATTTTATTTTTTGAAGTTTATTTATGTTAGGAAATATTGTAAAGAATATTGTAATTTCAAAGTAAAAAAAAAAATACATTCAAAATTTTGAAGATAAAGTTTTTATATGGAGTTAAGAAACTTAAATTGCTGTGTTTTAATATAACATATTTATTAATTTTGTAATTTACTAAAATGTGTGAATGTGCGGAATTGTGTATTTTCTATTTATTTTTTACAATATTTTAGAAAAAACTTTTTATTTGGACTGGATTTTAAAAAAAATCCAATTTTTTAGTGCCTAAAGCCTTTCCTCAAGTTTGTATAGGTTGGAGTTGGAATAGAAAATGTTTCCCCTTTACTGCCCAACACCTTCCTTAATTTGGTTTAGGTTGGAGTGGGAATAGTCAATGTTACACCTTTAGCGTCCAACACCACCCCTAAGTTGGTTTAGATTGAAGTCTGAATAGTAAATTGTACCCCATTAATGCTCAAGACCTTCCTTAACTTGGTTTAGATTGGGGTGTAAATAGTAAATGGTACCTCTTTAGTATCCAACACCTTCCTAAACTTGGTTTAGAGTGAGGTGGGATGAATAAATATCACTTCTTTAGTGCCCAACACCTACCCTAATTTGGTGTAGATTGGAGTTGTAATAGTAAATGTTGCCCCTGTAGTGTCTGACGCTGTCCCCAAGTTGGTTTAGATCACTGTATGAATAGTAAATATTTCCCCTTTAGTATCTAACACTGTCCCCAAGTTGGTTTAGATTGGAGTGAGAATAGTAAATGTTACTCCTTTAGTGACCAACACCTTCTTTAACTTGGTTTAGATTGGAGTGTGAATAGTAAATGTCACCCCTTTAGTGTCCAACGCCTTCCCCTAGTTGGTTTCGATTGTAATGGGAATAGTAAATGGTATCCCTTTAGTGTCAAACAGCTTCTACAAGTTGGTTTAGATTGGAGTGGGACTAGTAAAAGTTACCCTTTCGGACCCGATTACGATGTTGTCCGGAAAGCAGTCCAACTATATCGGTTCTGAACTCGTTTGCGAACGAATCAGTTCTTGCATGTCTGAACAGAATGATTATGATGCGTCTGGACATCGTACGGTCAGACTTGCATTGACTTCAATGGGAGCCTGTGACTAGACTGACTACACAGGCTCCCATTGAAAAAAGGGTTGGGTGGGGAAAAGCTTGCCCCTTGTGGCAGGCACTCCATGGTGCTTGCCACACTGTGCATGCATGGGAAGGGGGGACCCATGGGTACCCACACAGGGATGATTTGGAGGGCCCCAGGTAAAGGGGGGCCTGCTCCGGGCCCCCAAAGTCAGATTCCAACAGCTGATATGTGTCAGTACAACTGATTCGGAAAGGCTGTCATCCTAATTGCTCAGCTGGAAACGCGGTCCAGAGTCCGCTACGATTCGGCTCCGAACGACTTGGTTACTTCCATTGTCTTTCGGAACCAAGTCAGGCAGTTCGAATGCTATCCAGCCATCATAATCGGTCGCTGGGAAACACATCTGAGTTGGTGGAAAGGCAGGTTACGAATCCGATTCGACTGAATCGGATGCCGTTCGGAGCCTTTCCGGACAGCATCGTAATCGGGCCCAGGGGCTCATTACGATGGCGGAAAAATAGCTGACGGTGGTGATCGTTTCGCCATCATCATGAGATTTACCCCCACCACATTATGATGGCGGTGGGTACCGCGGTGGAGGGAAAGTACGACTGTCACTTTTCTGCTGGTAACAATTGTCACGATTGCCCGGCGGAGCGGTCAGCATGCTCACAATGGTAGCGGAGCCTAGCAGGCTCCGCCGGCACACTTATGATGCCAGCGGTAGCCAGCCTTTCCATGGCAGTTGAACAGCCATTGAAAGGCTGGCGAAGAATGTCTTCTAGGGCCCGCTGCAGGCCACCCTTGTGTTGGGGTAGGTGTGGGTGCACTGAGGGGGTTTCCATGGAACCCACCTGCATTTCACTGCACCAAGTGGCAGGCACAGTGTAGTGCCTGCCACGTAGTGCAGTGAAATGCACAACATGCTCCTTTCAACATCGCAGCAGTGCTGCTGTCAGCAGCCACCACTGCAATGTTAAAGGTGCAGAATCCAACCGCAGTGGTGACGGTCCCATCATAATTGCATAGGTGGGACCGCCGCACACATGGCGGTCGGACCCAATCACCGCTACGGTGGCGGGCAGATCAAATCCGCCAGCCATCGTAATGAGCCCCTTAGTGCCCAACACCTTTCCCAAGTTGGTTAAGATTGGAGTGGGAATATTACCCCTTTTGTATCCAACAGCTTTTTCAAGTTGGTTTAGATTGGAGGGGGACTGGTACATATTGCCCCTCTAGTGTCCAAATTCTTCCACAACTTGATTTAGATGGGAGTGGGAATAGTAAATGTCACCCCTTTAGTGGTCAACACCTTTCCCAAGTTGGTTTGAATTGAAGTTGGAATGGTTAATGTCACCCCTTTGGTGTACAATAAAGGAGGTACAAGGGCACCCAAAGCAATTAGACAGGGACCTTGGGAAGTTACGTATTACAGGAGACAGTGGTCCCTGAAAGCAAAAAAATATTACGAACAGCAATGAATATAGCCAAGATTGGTACTATATTATAGCCAATGTCCAGCCGGACAAGGCAACTTTAATAAGAAACAATAATTGACAATGATCAGAAGAATGTCAGCATAGTATCGGTGGGACACAAGCCTGTATCCTGAGGCTTACATATCAAGAGGACATAAAGTTTCGGAAAAACATACAGGCAATTGCAGTGATGTTTCTATGTCAGAGAATAATGAGTAGTGAAACATCTTAGTACAAATCTTGTCACCTTCACAACGTTTCATACACAAAAATTGTTAATGTGTAAGGTGAACAACATAGTCGACGACGTTTCGATCCTTAACAAGGGGATTTAGGATCATCATCAGGACTAATCAGTATGAATTGCCCATTTAAAATGCCTAAAATAACATAAATCAGTACAGCAACCAACATAAACAATAAAGCAAGGAGAAAAAAATTGAAAAAGGGGGGAGAGAGAGAAAATGGCAACATAATGGTTAAAAATTAAATTGAATTTGCAATATAAGACATTGGTGTCAGAACACGGACCAGTCTATATATGAACACATAGTGAATTTAACATAGCAGTGATGAAGCAAACAACGATTAGAAGAGAAGTGAGACTGTAGAAGGATTAAAAGCTTTACAATAAGTGGCGGTGACCATGCTCTCACGGGAGACCTATTTTCGAAGAAAATGCGTGTCGGGGAAAAAATTAACGCGAGTGAAGGTGGGAGCTCACGTATGTGGATTCGGAGAGTGAGAGAGAATGCTCATACGGCCTGGAATAACAGTGGGCGAAGGCGGGAAGTGATGTGAATACGAATAGAGCGGAAGGAATTACCTCGTGCTGTGTAGAAGTACATCAAAAATTGGTACTCCGTCTAGGTCCAATGACCTGAGCGAGAGAATTCGGAAGAATTGGCCTAAGGAGGAAAACACCTGAAGGTCAAAACATGAGCGGGAAAAGTGAGAGGGGCTCCGCCTAAAGGGTTTGAGGCTTACCTTTGGGCACAGAAAGTCCAGAAAGGGCAACACGGTAAGAGGATATCTGTCGGGGGAAAATGTAAAATGAGGGAAGGTGCCACATCGTAAAAGCGTGGTGAGGAGTAGGTGAGTTTACAGAGACTGTCATACCTCGATGCAGTGAAGGAGATGCGTTCCGTGTGAATCTGCAGGACAGCGCGTTCGGTGGGAATCTTCAAGACAGCGCGTTCGGTCAATGCCGGATAGGCTGTGTGGAGGGTGTTCAACTGCCGGCGTATTGTGAATGTGATTGATCAGGTGATCAGTCACATGGTAGGCAGGTGATCCCGATTGGTACAATGCGAGCGAGTGAAGGAGAGCAGGTGATATTGGGCGCCATATTGGGTGAGTGAGAGCCGGTGAGAGCCACCGATAGAGAGGAGATTAACCGCAAGGTTAAGGAAGAGTGAAAGGTCAAGGAAAAACAATATAGAAAGCAAGCATATTGAATCAGTGTCCATAATTATTCAAACGCAACCAAATGTATAACATTGTGAGCGCAATTTGTAAAATTAGGAGTGAAAAAGTACAGCTACTTCATAGTAAAGAGTCACAGTTCTCCAGGAGAGGCTCTGTGTTTACTTCCCGAGTTATGGACAGGTCCATAAGAAGGAAACTGTGAGATCATAGCAAGGAGGTCCAATCCTCTAGACGGTTCAATCCTCTGTGTATACTTCCAGTTTTCAGAATCCATTTTAATTCTTCTTTATTCAGTAATTGGGAAATATCTGCACCTCTAGGTGGGATTTTCACAACAGAAACAACTGTCCAACGAATATCATCCTCAGTATGGCCAGCAGCTCCAAAATGTTCAACCAACGGTGCATTAGGTGTTTTGCACCTCAATCTGCTTCTGTGTTGGCAGATTCTGATCCGGATTTTTTGTGTTGTTTGACCTATGTAAATCATTTCACAGGGGCACAAAATTGCATAAATGACATTACAGGTGTTACAATTACTGAAGTGATTATGGGGTTTACGTATGTTGCCAAATATAAACTCTTTACAGTCAGTAGTGAATCCACAAACAGAGCAATTACCACACCGGTTGTGCCCAACTACAGCAGGTAAGGACCAATGGTCAAGGAGTGTGCCAGTGTTCGTGGTATAAGGGAGTTCTGCTCTAACCAAATGGTCTTTGATATTCTTGCTTCTCTTAAAGGCAAAAAGAGGTCTCTCAAGGTTCAGTATTCCTGCATTTAACACACTCCAGTGTGTGAGAATACTTTTGCGTAATTTGTTGGAGGAAGGGGAGAAAGTTGTGACGCATACTATGCGGTTCTCTCTTTTCTTGGTTTTAGGTTCCAAGAGGACTTCCCTTGGGCAGTACCATGCTCTCTTCAGGGCACTACGGATCAGTTTTTTTGGGTACCCTCTGGAGGTTAGTTTGTCGCTCAGTGTTTTAGCTTCCCTGAAGTAGTCCTCCTTGAGGGTACAATTACTTCTAATACATAAGTATTGTGAATAGGGAAGAGAGTCTCTTAAGGCCCTAGGATGATTGCTGCTATACTTCAAAAGAGTGTTCCGCTCAGTAGGTTTCCTAAAAAGGCTAGTAATCAGATGTCCGTCAGAATGTGTTATATTCAAGTCAAGAAATGGTATGGATATTCTGTTATATGTGAGTGTGAATTTGAGACCTCCACAATTATTGTTAAGCCAATGAAGAAAGTTCTCAAGCATGGCTTGAGTATCATGCCAAATAAAAAAGATGTCATCTATGTAGCGTTTCCAAAGTGCCATTGCGGAGTAGAAGGGGTTCTGTTGGACCATTATGTGATTTACCTCAAGGGCATTCATGTATAGGATAGCCAGATTCGGTGCAAAAACTGCTCCCATGGATGTACCCTTGGTTTGTTGGTAATAATGACCGTCAAATAAAAAGAAATTTCTGGTCAGGCAGATCTCAAGGAGTTGTAAGATAAAAATGGTCGGGACAGCGTGTGGTCTGATGCGGGTGTCTAAAGTGTTCTCAATGATGAGTAATGCGTCTCGCTGGGGGATGTTTGTATATAGTGATTCAACATCTAGGGTGCAGAGTGTGTCAGTTGAGGGATTAAAGCTGTGATTCTCTACTAGGGTAATCATCTGCATACTGTCTCTAACGTAGTAGGGAGTGGATGGGACAAAATTTCTTATAAAATAGTCCACATACAGACCAAGTGGCTCTAGGATGGAACCGCAGCCTGATACGATGGGACGTCCGGGTGGGTTTGAAGTGTCCTTGTGGATCTTTGGTAGAGTATAGATAACTGGTATGCGTGGGGCCTTGGCATTAAGAAATTCGTATTCATGTTTGGATAGAAAGCCCTGTTCCAGACCTGATTTAGTTGTCTGCTGTATGATTTGTTTAAGTTCATTTGTTGGATTGGTAGGAAGTTTGCAATAGTGGTCCGTATTCCCTAGTTGCCTCAATATTTCATTTCTGTAGGTAGTAGTATCTTGTAGTACTATTCCACCGCCTTTGTCGGCAGGTTTGATAACCATCATGTCATTGGTCTTTTTTAAATTTTCTTTATTGAGATTTTTATGACATCAGGCAGTCAGGACAGAGATCAAGAAATACAGATAAATTAACAAAGAAAAGCATCACTTGTAAGAGGGCATGTCCCAAAATATATACATGAGAATACTACATCAATTCATAGCCAATTAATAAGTGGAGACCAAAGTTTCAGACCAATTGCTCTCCTTTTCTTGCCCTTAGTTTTATAAACAGCCATTTCCAGGTGATACACAGAGAGTAGTCTTGCTTGCCAATTATTAAAGACAGGTGGTTCAATATCTAGCCATTGAGTAGTAATACAACATCGAAAGATTGACATACATATAAATACAAATCTATCCTCCACATCTGTTCTTATACTATTACTACTAGTTTGTACCCCCAAAATCACCAATTCAGCAGTAATTTGTGTTGAGACCCCTAGGTAAATCGATAAAAAATTCTCGATGTCTCTAATAAATTGACTAAGTTTTGGGCACAGAAAGAACATATGTATAGTATCTGCTGCTATTAAATCGCATCGATTACATTTATTCACTCTGACCTGTGCCCATCTAGCAATTTTAGCCGGTGTATAATATAAGTCGTAAATGGACATGAAATGTTGACTTATTAATGATCCATTATACAACGTTTTACTAGATATTTCAATGACTCTGTTCATGTCAATTCCATCTACATCAAATTTCTTTTGCCATTTGTCTGCTACTATTAATAAGTCATCCTGATAATTGGCAAGCATTAACTGATAAATAGTTCCAATTCTCGACCTTTTCCGAAGTATTTCAATGATTTTAATTTTTTGAAGCACAATTTGATTCTCAAGGCGTTTTTTGTCGAGAAAACTGCGAATCTGTAAAAACTTGAAGAATTCTATACGAGGAAGACCATAGTGCTGTTGTAGAGACAAAAAAGAGGCCATTTGTTGGCCAACGAATAAATCCCCCAGTTGACTAATTCCGGCCCGATGCCATCTGTGCATGATTGGATCTTTGAATATATCCGGTAACAAAGGGCAATTAATTAAAGGTGTGTAATAATTTAAGTGAGAGCTGAAACCTAGTCTTTTCTTTATTTTTTTCCAAATCTCAAACACAGTTGATATCATTTTAAACTTGGTTTTTTTATAGTAGCTCGGCTCGATAATACGAACTAAACATAGGCGTGCCTCCTGTCCTAAGACCATCTCATATATAGGTGGCCTAACTGACTCGTCCAAATATGTTTCATTGACCAATAAGACACCCATATTCTGTAAGAAAATAGACCAAAAGTATAATTGGAAATTAGGAATTGCCAGGCCTCCTCTATCTCTTGATAAGGTAAGTTTTTTTAAGGCTCTTCTAGACCTGTGATAGCTCCATAGAAACCTGGACGACATTCTCTCAATTCGGTTAAAAATTGATATGGAAAAAAGCAGAGGTATAGTTCGAAATAAATACAAAAACTTAGGAAAAATAAGCATTTTTAAGACATTGCTGCGGCCATATAACGACAAACGAAGATTATCAAGCCTCTCCAGAGTTTTATTGGCAGAAGCTATTACCGCGTCCGTATTTAGACAAACAATTTTATCTAGGTCAGCAGATATTTTTATTCCCAAGTATGTAGCCTCTGCCTCAAAATGCATATCTTGTGGACGTCCAGCTTCAGAATGAAGTAGTTGAGTCTTGGCGACATTAAGCTTATATCCAGAGTATTGACCAAAATTCCCCGCCGCTTCTATTATTTTAGGGAGGGCCGTCCTAATATCTGTTGTGACTATCGCAATGTCGTCTGCATATGCAAACACCTTGTAAGCTATATCATGTATCATAACCGGATTAATTCCAGCATTATTGTCCAGACTTTTTAAAAAGGGCTCAATATACAGAGCAAACAGCAGGGGCGAAGTAGGGCAGCCCTGCCTTGTACCCCTCGTAATCATTATCTTACCAGAGAACCGACCTGCAATACGCAGGGTTGCTTTTGGATCTTTATAAAGAGCCTGAATAGCTGTAATAAATTCAGCAGGAAAGCCTTTCCAGGTTAAAGTTGACCATAAAAACTTCCAGCTGACCCGGTCAAACGCTTTTTCAGCGTCCAACAGAGCCACTGCAACCGGAGAGTTAGAGGCCTGTGCCCAATCCAGTATGGAGATAATTCTTTTAACGTGGTCCGTTGTATCGCGCTGTAGAATAAATCCATGCTGTCGCTTAGATACCAACAGAGGCATAAAATTATTTAACCTATTTGCTATAATTTTCTAATAGATTTTGCTATCTACGTTAAGAAGAGATATGGGTCTATAAGATCCCATATCTACTTCTGGTTTTCCTTTTTTTAGGAAAATTGCTATAATGGCCTCCGACCATGAATCCGGGGGTCTACCCAAAAAGGAATGTTGGAACACCTCCAATAATTCATTTTTCAACATATTTCTAAAGGTACGATAAAACTCCAAGGGAATCTGATCCGGACCCGTTGCTTTACCCATAGCTAATGCTAAAATAGCTTCTTCCACTTCATCCCACGTTATTGGGGCCGATAAAAAAGTTTTCTGTGATTCAGAAAGTTCTGTTGTCAGAGCCCCCATCATATACCCCCCCCCCCATCATGATCATAAATCTCGGTACCCGGCGCACTGTAAAGCGATTGAGAAAAATTCTGAAAAGCCTCCAAGACCCCCTCTCTTGTTTCTTGAATAACACCATTGACATCCATAATTTTAATAATATCATTATATGCCGCTTTTTGCCTTAATCTTTGAGCCAAAATTTTCCCAGTTTTTTCACCGAATTCGTACGCTTGCTCTTTATGTTGTTTATATTTTACGGCTATTTTATCCGCAATGCTAGAATATACTCTTGCCCTATTAACGGTGAGTTCTCTTTGAGCCAATCCTGGGTCCCCACCAGACCTGATTGCCTCGGCTAATTTATGTTCAGCTAACATAACCAGCTGAAAATCCTTTTTATATTTTATCAACATCTTTTTGCGACGAGATAATGAGAAACTGAGGGTCTCCCCACGAACTGTGGCTTTAAATGCATCCCACGTAATTTGAATAGATGCTGTCCCTTTATTAAAAGAGAAGAACTCCTGTATAACTTTGAGCATAAATTCACGATATTCAATTTCTAAGAGGAAGCTCCGCTCGAAGGACCATGATTGATTCCCTGCTTTTATTTGTGATTCAATTGAGAACTCGAGAACTAAAGGATTATGGTCAGATATAAGTTTTGGCAGAATCTCTAGTTCCAATTTTCCTAGATATTGTAAAGACATAAAAAAATAGTCTAATCTCACAAATTTCTTGTGCGGAGCAGAGTAAAAAGTATATCCTAGGTCATCCCCATGAGTTGCATTCCAGGTGTCAAATAGCCCATGGTCTATAATCAGATTTCTTAATGCTGTATATAAACGGGGTTTTCTACCCTTATATGAGGTAGACATCCTAACGTCTAGATTGGCATCCAAATGAATGTTCAAATCGCCACATAAAACTAGGGGTTGTGGCCATTGGGCTAACTCAACATTGAGAAAATGAATAAGCTCTGTATCATCCAGATTAGGTCCATATACATTACAAACCGTAAATCTACATAGTCCAATCTGAAATAAACTAATCGTCCAACGCCCCCATTTGTCTACAGCTGACTTGATACATGCACCTAAGCCTCGTTTCATTAAAGTTGCAACCCCTCTCTTCACCCCTGTCTGTTTGGAGCAGGCAACCAGTTCTAAGCCAAGTTTCCTCAAGCAACCCCTTCTGGCCCATGCAACATGAGTTTCTTGTAGGCAGAGTAAATCAACATTTATGATCTGTATGAGCTTCGCAAAGACTTCTCTTTTTTTCACATCATTTAGCCCACAGATATTAAGCGTGCAGATTTTTAATTTCCTGGCCATAATATATAGCAAAAAAAGAAAGCATAACGGACCACCATCTTAATAGAGACAACAAAAATTATCAAGATGACATTTTGTATACACATTAATATGGTTTTGTCATAGAATTCAGTACTTTCCAGATCAGTACAATCAAATAACCTCATAAGTCCAGACTGCCGATGTTTTTTATTCCCCCCCACACAGCCCGACACCCCCCGCATCCCCCTTCCCCCACACCCAAAGACCCCCTGCAAACCAGCCAAACCCACCCAAACCACCCAACCCACCCAAACCACCAAATAAGGCATAGGGACAAACAGGCCCTAATAGAGATGGTCAGCCGCGCTCCCCTCCTCCCCCAACTGCAGACAAGGTTAAGCTATAAAGAAAGACATCCCCTATAATTCTAATCACATACTATGAGAAATCTATAAGGAATCTAGAAATCCTCTGGCTAGAATCTCAGAAAAGAAAAATCTAGTTTGACCTTTAAACATAACTTTGAGCTTGGCTGGATTCTGCAGATATACAACAGCACCTTTCTCTTGGAAACCAGATATTAATTGTCGTAAGTGCCATCTTCTAGAGACTGTTTCCTTACAAAAATCAGGTCTAACAAAGAAGTTACACCCTTTTGCAGCTCTCTTCTTATCGGGTCGTGCCAAACCAAACACGGCTTCTCTGGCCAAAAAATTATTAAATCGGACCAAAATGGCACGAGGTTTCTCTTCTTCTCCCAATCTAGTCTTCCTAACATTAAAAGGAATCCTATGGGCCCTTTGAATCTCAATAGACCAGTCCCATAAAGTCAATTCCGGAAAAGCTTCAACAAATAAATCACAAATAAATTTACGAGCATCAGTTCCTTCTACTTTTTCCGGAATGTCAATAATACGAAGATTCTTTCTCCTGGCTTGATTTTCCAATTCCGCCAATTTAGACACAACATCATCCCTATGTTCACGAATAGAGCTTATTTCCGTTTTTTGGGCTGCTACGGTATCCTCTAATGTAGAGATTCTAGACTCTGCTTCAGTCACTCTGATTGCCGTATCAGAACAGATTTTTATAACCCGACGCACAGAATTTTGAACTTTCCGACATGTGGCTTGCATACGAATATTTTCTGATTTGATCTCGGCTCTGTGCTCCATCATAGTATTATAAATTGTGGATAATGTGATTTTATGATCTGATAATTGTGTAACAGGATCATTTACTGTGTCAGACTGTTTTTCCGATATTGGCCCTGTCTTCAAAGGCCCTGTTGGCGTGTCCCCATTAGCTATATCCTTTTTCCTATTAATAGTGAGACGTTCTTTTCCTTTTTTGGTCTTTTTCACTGTTGTCATCGGGGAGTCCTTGCTTAAATCGGCTTCATTTTCAGTGTAATTTTCTGCTTCATTGTCAGACCAATCCTTACTGCTTTCGTCTGAGGAGAAATCAGACAAGGAGTAAAAATTATCCGTGATTTCTTGAGACCCTGCACTTGCCTGTGGCAAAGCTCCTTTGTCGAGCCCCAGTACCTCTGTTTGTGATATTAACTCTTCCAACACAGGAGTTTCTTGAACTACATCTCCCAGAATTCCCTCTCCAGGCTTGGGAAACAGCTGGTTTCTATCCATTAACTGTTCTTCTGTTATAGTACTTTTTAGAGAATTGGATAGAGATAGATTAACGCTTTCATCAAAGGGTAAGAGATTGCCAGCTACAATGTCGCTGTTGCCCGATAAAATTGAGCAAGGCTCCCCCTCCCTTTCGAGTTGCAACAAAGTATCCCTTTTTGTTACCTGCTTTCCAAACAACTCTGGGAGGGTTACCGCTCCGTGCTTTCCTGCGCGAAGTTTCTCTTTTCCACCTCGATCCCCTTTCTTTTGAAGCGCGCTGCTGGAGTGCTGGATGAGACCGGCGTTGGCGTTGGCGTTAGACGCTCCTTCTGTTGATTCATTAGTCACAACCGTAGCGTTCTCCAGAGGAGCTACCTGGGTCTTAGTGCTACGCGTTACAGCTTTTGGCGGCATCATACACTGAATATTCCTGCGCCTGACAACCGCGTTCTGAAGGGCACTCCGAACGCCGACAAGAGGTAAGCGAGTCTGAGCCGCTCCCCAGCTCCGATTCTGGCTCCGACTCTGTCCGATTACCGCCCTCCAGCCGTTGAGTATCCTGGCGATAAATCGGGGAATGAGGACCCCGCCAAACATTCAGGGGCTCCAATTGCGGGTTATTCACCGACCGAAATCACCAAATAGCCATATCAGTCAGAACCTTCACCAGCAGTCAGGAGAGGTCAGGGAGTCGAGCTGTTACACAGCCTTCACCACGGCGGCCATCTTGCCTCCCATGTCATTGGTCTTAAGAGTTTGCAGTGCTGTTTTTTCTTCCAGTGCAATGTTGTAAGGAATGAACTGGTGTTCTTTCGCTAGTTGAGAGAGGTCATTTAGTACCAACTTCTCAAAGGAGGAAACCTCAGATGGAACCATGCTGGCCGATGGGGAAAATGTAGATGGAGGTCTCAAGGGGGTGTTGGATGTTTTAGGTGGGAGAGGATTAAACAAAAAATAACTCTGTAATCTTATCTTCCGGAAAAACCTAAGTACTTCAGTCTGTAGGTCGAGAAAGTTGGTCCTAGTGGTGGGTACAAATGAGAGGCCCTTGCTAAGTATGGACAGTTCAGAGTCATTCAATTGATATTTGGTTAGATTGAATATAGGAAGTAGGAGGTTGGTTTGTGTCTGGCTGGAGGAGTTGTCGCTGTGTAACTTTGAGGGACAATTTACCAACGGTAGTAATTGCGTCGGGTTTGTCGTTCTCCTGGAGGGTTTTGCCAGTGGGCACGTTTCAACCCCCCTCTTCTTGGTGGTTCGTTGGGGCCACGGCCTAAAAAAGAGGGGGCTGAGGATTGTGGATTGGCAGGTGCCCTGTTCGCACTACTAGTCCCTTCACCGGGATCCGAGCTATCGGATGAGTCAACTGAAGTGTCAGAGAATCCGACTAAGGTACTTCCTCTATTAAATCTACCCCAAGGGCGATTGTTACGTTGATTATTGTAGGACCTGTTGATATAAAAATCCTTAGTCAAGTAAGGGTAAGTACGTTCAGTGGAATAGGATTTGATATCCTTTTTTACTTTGATGGATTTCTTGTTCTGTTCTATTCTATAGAATTCGTCCACTGTTTTCTGTATTTGTTCTAGCAGTTTTTTGCTGTCTGATATAGTGTCACTGGTTGTTATTTGTCTTTCAATGTTCAGGATATTATTTCCACCGGCCTCCAAGTCAGAAACGTACCCGGCATTTTCACGGACATCCCAAAATACATCACTAACTTTAGTTACATTAGTACAACCTGCTCGAGACATTGGATGGTTCTAGGTATAGACATAGCGACAGAAGAGCTCAAAAAAACTCTGGACGACATAACAGACATTGAAAGACAAATACCAACCAGTGACACTATATCAAACCCTTTAGGCGGAGCCCCTCTCACTTTTCCCGCTCATGTTTTGACCTTCAGGTGTTTTCCTCCTTAGGCCAATTCTTCCGAATTCTCTCGCTCAGGTCATTGGACCTAGACGGAGTACCAATTTTTGATGTACTTCTACACAGCACGAGGTAATTCCTTCCGCTCTATTCGTATTCACATCACTTCCCGCCTTCGCCCACTGTTATTCCAGGCCGTATGAGCATTCTCTCTCACTCTCCGAATCCACCTACGTGAGCTCCCACCTTCACTCGCGTTAATTTTTTCCCCGACACGCATTTTCTTTGAAAATAGGTCTCCCGTGAGAGCATGGTCACCGCCACTTATTGTAAAGCTTTTAATCCTTCTACAGTCTCACTTCTCTTCTAATCGTTGTTTGCTTCATCACCGCTACGTTAAATTCACTATGTGTTCATATATAGACTGGTCCGTGTTCTGACACCAATGTCTTATATTGCAAATTCAATTTAATTTTTAACCATTATGTTGCCATTTTCTCTCTCTCCCCCCTTTTTCCATTTTTTTCTCCTTGCTTTATTGTTTATGTTGGTTGCTGTACTGATTTATGTTATTTTAGGCATTTTAAATGGGCAATTCATACTGATTAGTCCTGATGATGATCCTAAATCCCCTTGTTAAGGATCGAAACGTCGTCGACTATGTTGTTCACCTTACACATTAACAATTTTTGTGTATGAAACGTTGTGAAGGTGACGAGATTTGTACTAAGATGTTTCACTACTCATTATTCTCTAACATAGAAACATCACTGCAATTGCCTGTATGTTTTTCCGAAACTTTATGTCCTCTTGATATGTAAGCCTCAGGATACAGGCTTGTGTCCCACCGATACTATTCTTACATTCTTCTGATCATTGTCAATTATTGTTTCTTATCAAAGTTGCCTTGTCCGGTTGGACATTGGCTATAATATAGTACCAATCTTGGCTATATTCATTGCTGTTCGTAATATTTTTTTGCTTTCAGGCACCACTGTCTCCTGTAATACCCCTTTGGTGTACAACACTTTTTTAGTATGTAAGATATTCCTCAAATTTAGTACAATAAAGAGATGTCACACATATTTTTTGTTTAATTTAAATTATTTGTATAAGTTTCCATTTTTACAAACATATATTTAAAAAAATATTAAAAGCAATGTTAAACTGAAGTAAATAAAATATTTTTTGTATGGTTTTAATTGTAAAAAAAAGAAGTAAATCAGATTTTATATATATTTGTATAATGTACATTTTTAATGTTATTTTTCATTTATTGCAATCTTGATTGTTTTTACATTTTTAAATACTTATTTTAATATTACTTTAACACATTATTTATTAGTATATTTTTTATAATATGTAATTTATACTTTACAGTGTTTTCAAAATGTTATATTTTGTTTGACTTTTTTTGCTTTTTTTAAATGAATTAGTTTTTACATTATTTCAACATATTCTTTTTTAGTCAATATTAATATATTTTATGCTATTTAATTGATAATTTTTTACAGTCTTTTTTAACTATCATTAAAAATGTTACTATGTTTCCTATTTATTTCTACCTGGAGATAGTCTCTTTTTTTAGTTTCATTTTGTGGCCATTTATTTTTACCACTACCATCTATTTTGTAGTCTACTGGTTTTATTTTGGGTGTATTTTACATGATATATTATAATTGATTCTGAGGGAGCACGGGTACTGGACCTATTTTCTAATTACGCTCCCGGTCCCCCCCTCTTTATGTGATAAGATGTATTTTACATGAACCTAGTCGTGGTTTGGTGCTGCTGTTCGCCAGCACAGGTAAGTCCTTTTTGGAAGACTTCTTCAGAGTTGTGAACTGGGGGGGATTTAAGGTACATGTTTAAAACGTAGGGGCTCATTACGATGTCGGTCGGAGTTGCCTCTGACCAACGCTGTCTCATACTCGGGACCGACCGCCCGCCTGAATATGCTGCGACTGAACAGTGTTCGGTCGCATATTCAGTTATCTCTTTGAGAGCTTGTGTCACGGCTGTAAACCAGCTGTAATACAGGCTTCTATAGAGAAATGGGTGTGTGTAAAACCCTGCCTCCTCTGGCAGGCACCCCATGGTGTCTGCCACACAGTGCAGGGTTTTACAGGGGGTACCCTAGGTACCCCCTCGACCACCAACAGTAGACTGCAGAGGCAAGTTGGCCATGCTAGGGCCTCCCAAATTAGTTTTCCGACAGACTTTCTGTGTCTGAAAGGCCGGCACTGTGAGGCTGTGAGAAACTAACATCGTAATCCCGACACTGGAAACGACGTCTATAGGGGATTACGGTGCAGTTCCGACCCGCTGGAAGACTCTGAGAGCAGCCAGTCAGAATCGAATCAGAATGACCGGCCGCTTACGTTCTGACAGCTGACATCGTAATCGGGCAGATAGACCGCAAACCGACCGTGTCGGTCGGAAAGCCTCCGACCACGATCAGAAAGCTTCTGACTAGCGGTAGGAGGCTTTTCAACCGACCGGAGAGGTGTCTTTTAAATCACTTTTTCATTTTTTTTGGAACCTACACACTTTGGATTGCTCTAAAGGATTTCAATTGGATTGTTAATATTTTTGCATTTTTGGGGGCTTTTTGGATTAATTTTATTAATCTTTTTATGGATTAATATTTCTTCTTATGTGGAGATGGAGAAAAATCTGCAGCAACAAAACAGTAAGTTTTAATATTGACTTTTGTTCTGTGTGCGATATGTGATATTACACTGTTTATATTATGTTTATGTTATTATTATGTGTAAGTGTTTTGATTATGAGTTGCAATTATTTAATGTGAGGTATTGTGTTTTGTTTTAAGTTGATTGGCTATTGTTACTTTAAAAAAAGTATATGTATTCATTATATCAGTCTTTATTATATTTGTGATTTTACATAATTGTTTCACTGATATAATAAAATATTTATATTAATAGATAAAAAAAAGATTTGGTTTATTGGTTTAGAGTTTGTTGCAGTTTTTAATGTTTTTGATTAGTTGCGGTTTCTTTTATTGTATGCTTTTGGCTATCATTTCTAATTACTGTAGCCCTTTGTTATTTATGAAGAATTTTACTTTAAATTGTAGCATGTCACATATTATTTTAGTTTGTTTGCTAAGTTTATGGCCAATTTGGATAACAGATCACTCTATTCTTAGTTCTTGTTAACTTTACCGTAATGCTTCCAAAATTTTGTATAATGAAGATTGAGTTCTGCCTAGTGTGAGGGTCAACTTGTCCAAATCTACTCTGGTACCAATCCGAGGAGTGGCATCGAGAGACTGGGTGGATCCCTTACTGCGGATAGCAGGGGATAGTTTGAGTTACCTTAGTTTGAGTTACCTGAGCATGACAGTCACACTGTCCCAGACAAGATACTGGGATCTCAATGTCCTGCACTCGGTGGCTCGAATGTGGTGAGATATGACTGAGTTGTCCATACTGCCACTGTCGATTGCAGGTCCAGGAGCCCTATTTAAAATCGTACCTCCACCCCGCTTTCTATACATGCTGTAGCATTACCCATGATGCGATACCGCCCACGTTCCTCACTGAAGTATAGTAGCACATTTCCACATTTGTTTATCTGGGATGGTAAGACTTCCAGGGTGTCATTTGTGGAATGTCATCACTCCCTTTATGACGTTGCGCTGGGCGGATGTTCATCTAGTCTACTGGGCCTTGTAGCTCGTCACCATAGATGACTAGTTCTGGGTAAACAGAGGGGACCCAGCACACAGATTAAATATTGCACTTCTACAGCGACCTGGCTTGCTCTCCTTGCTGTACAGTCAGAGAACCCAGGCTCTTTAACTCCAGTAACCAAGGTCCCACTCAGTTGTTGACACTCAATGCTTCATCATTTGCGATGCCATGGTACATCTTGTGGCATGGGACATGGCTGGCCGAAACTGCAAGGCTGGACGGATTCCGTTTATATGACCTTATCGGCATCTCCACTCTGAGAGATGTCTGAAAGGAGGGTCATATGCGCTTCTTCCAGGAGCTGGCAGACAACTTCTGCCTTCATCCTTCCGAACTTTATCACTACCTGCAGCTGTTGCATGCCTTGGAGTGCTATAAAGATAAGCTCACTGCACTCCCCAAATTTAATCCACCTGAATAGAAGTTGGTGACCGATGCACTAAGCAGGGGTAGGATATCTCGGCTCTATAAATGTCTGGTTACAATGCTCCTGAACCCCTGGAGACACTGAGGTTCAGGTGGGAAGAAGACATCAGGACTCTAGATGATGATGACTGGGTTGAGGCAATGATGGCCTGAGGACGCTGATGATATTGATGCGACTATGCCTTATACACTTTAAATATTTGCATAGAATTTGCTACGCCCCTGAGCACCTCTGGCTCATGACCCGTTGTGCCTGTGCTACGGCTCCCCAGTGTACTTTTATCATACTATCCAGGCATGTCTAGGGGCGTAGGCATACTGGGCATCCGTCAATAGACACATAAGGTGGGTGGTTGGTGTCCAACTGGAATGAGATACTTAAATCATGCCATTGGGAATAACGGAATCAGTAGGGAACTCTAGGGCCACTTGCTCACTTCTTGAAACAGTGTACATGGTGGCCAAGAAGGATCTCGCTAGAAACTGAAGGGACAAGCAGGCCCCAATCCTGTAAAAGTAGATCTGCGGCATATACTCATGTGAGTTCTGCCTAGTGTGGATTGGAAGGCATTGTGCCATCCTTCAACTGTGTTGTTTGTTTCAGCTTCTTGTGCCAGGGTGCTGTCATAGGCATTCACCGTAGTATCTGGAATTTGGCTTGGCATCTGTGTCCTAACAAATGCAGTCTGCCAACCTAGGTGTCTTTGAAATAGTCCATTAGGAAACTAAGGGCCTGATTACGATGTGGACAAACTATAGTCGGTCCGCCATCGTCTTGGAATGGGGACCGGCCACCTACGAGGTGGCCTACCCACATATCGTATTACGATGTGACCGGCACCACAGCTGTCGCATTCCCTATATTTTGTATTGCGGCAGGAACGCGGTCAGTTGCCCCTGCCACAATACAAAAAGAGGATGTTGACATATCCCTACACTAGGTGGCAGGTACCATACCCAGTGCCTGCCACATGGTACAGGGATATGCAGGAGGGCATCATAGGTGCCCACTAGGGCCCATGTCCCAGACCCAGGAGGTAAGGGGGCCCCCAAATCCATTTTCGCCAGCTGTTTCACGGCAGGTTTACCAAGCAGAACGACCGGCGGAAAGGGATATTGTAATCCCTACAGCAATGCCTAACAGGCACTGCCGCCATTCAGGGACTACAGAGAGGTCCAACTGGCAGTCAGATAACATCCGCCCATCGGCACCATGGCGATCAGTCTTTCTGACCGCCACACGTCTGCCCGCCATTGTACAGGACTTTCTATTAGTAAGTTATAGTAGTTGGCTACCTCTGTAACAGGGATGTAGGCTAGGGTTGTCATGGCGGTGCCTCTGAAAATGGGCACTGAAATGAGAATGCCAAAAACAATTCCTGCATGACATGGACTGTAAAATCCATGCTGTGCAGGAACTAGCATTCATGCACCCAGGGGGGCACATGTTGTGCCCCCCCTGCATGCTCCCCAGAGGCACAAGTGAACCTGTAAGGCCCCTTTTGTTGCCTCTCTGCCATGGTTTTCATGGTGGAGGAACCACCATGGAAACTGTGGCAGAGAGGAAACTTGTAATATGCTTGACAGGACCATGACAGTCCTGCCAAGCATGTTGCTGCCTCTACACCACCGCACCACCACCAGAGAACGGCATTTCCCTGGCTGCATCCGTGCAGCAATGGCGATCCTACCGCCCTAGTTGTAATAGGACGGTCAGTGCAACGGTGCAGCGGTGGCTGGCCCGCCACCGCTGCGCCTCTCGAGTCTGGTGGTCCTCGGACAGCCAGACTCGCAATCAGGCCCTTAGTGTTGATTTTTGGAGCTGTCACCATAGACTTTGATTAAAGTGATAGCAACAGCCTTGTATGGCTGCGAGATATATCTTTTTTGAAATGTTCAAATCATGGCTTGTTCAAAGTCTATGATTATTTTTTGGGGTTGTAGTTGTTTGTTTGTTGTTTTATATAGGTTAGCAGTTCATAGTAGGTGCTGCTTTGTTTGTTTGGTAGTAAAGCATATATGAATGGGATATTGGTGTGTTGCTATTCACCATGTATGGTGTTTATCTGAGTGAATGCTTTGGAACACATTTTGAAGGTTCCATCTATCATCCAGGTTTGGCTTTGGGTAAGTTTCAATAAGTTGTTTGCTATAGAGAAGATTAGGAATCATGTTTTATTATTTTGATTGTCATGTTAAAGGAAGGGCTTCTCATTAAGGGTCTGATTATGATGTCTGTCAGTAACAGACCGTCGGTGGTTGTCCGACTGACAGACAGCCCTTCTGTCTGACTACCAAATTATGATGCTGGAAGTCAGACCTTATATGGTCTGCACTGCCGCTCTGCCAGGATCTCATATCCTGACGGGGTGGTGGTCGGAGTCACAGCACATAATGGCGGCAGTGCCGAGCCAGGCACCACCATCAGCAGTTTGATATCCCTTTCCTACAGCCTGTTCATGGCAGGAACACCCCCATGTACAGGCTGATAGTAAGAGATATTGGGGGCCTCAAACATTTCAACCGTCCCTTGTGGTCCACTATAAAGTGGTCCTGGGGGCACATGTTGTGCCCCCACGCACCTCCATGCACCGTCTGCATTGCAACGCATAGTGCATGGCACACGGTCCCCAGGTGTGCATGAAGTGATCCTTTTCACGGCGGCTTGTGCTGCGGTCCTTTTCCTGGGCTGCAGATCAAGCCAATGTGAAAAGGAGCACTTTGTGGCTGCCAGCCCGGCGGTTGATTTGTGATACAGCAGTTGGACCGCCGCCTGCTTGTTGGGTAGGCTTCTAACTGCTGCAATAGCAGGCAGTAGTCCAACCTCCCGACATCATAATCAACCCTAATGTGTTTCGTTTTTTTTTAAATGCTCAGGTATGTCTATGTATTGGTATCTTTCAGGGGTCAGGATGGGTATCGCTGGTGGCTTTTTTAGTGCGCACAATTATACGTTTTAAATTGGGGATAGGTGGTTGTTGGCCTGTTATGTGGGGGCTAGTGCTTACCTCTGTTATGTCTTGTAATATTTCTCATACTTCTATTTCTGTCACATTTGTGGAGGTAGTTGTTCTATCTAACATTAATTACAACATGAGCTTTTATAGTTGCCCTCCCCTAACATGCATTAGAGTAATATTTAGTATATTTCCAGTTTATACTTTCTGTTGATGCACTTTCTTGGCTGTAGGTGTAGCCGATGTGATTTAATAATTGCTTTCCTTTCTGTAAAGTGGTACATTTGGCGGCTTCAGTCATTGTATCTGTCAGTAGTTTATTAGAATAATTATATATTTGAATTTAACTTTTGCATGTTTGTTATTAACATGTTAAAAGATGCAGGTATTTGTAATTTGTTCGCTTTTATGTTCTGTTGAGATGTTTTGCACGGTTTTAAAGCTGGTTATTTTAGCTTGTTTTAACGTGGAGCAGGTGCTTACTTTTCTGTTGAAAGAGAAAAAAGTTAGATTAAGTAAAAATTGAATTTTGTTACTAGTTTGTCTAGGGAGTTATGGTTTATTATTAGTCGCTGTTTTGGCGAGCTTATAATTTATTATTTATATATACTTACATTATTATATGCTCTTGGTGCGATTTTATTGCATTTTCATTTGTAAACAAATAAATAATCATGCATCTCTGCTAGTTGCCTGCTAGAAGCATTGGAGTTAGTTCATCGGATTCTAGGGCAGTGGAGCAGATGTTCTTAAATATAATGGGCCACATTTACTATTGAGTTGCGTTGCCCTTGCCCCACGCAACTACTAACCCAGATTTATCTAGCTACTTAAGGCCACCTGTTCAAGTTTATTTATTTGAGTGCATAGTTAATTAAAACCCTTGCTCTGGAAATAATAAAACAAATACATTTATTTAAGAACAATAAAGTGATGGAAGGAACTGACTGTGCAAAATAGAAGGGGCTTAGATAGATAATACGTTGTGTATATGTTGGAAACAGCCCACTCCCACTCCGCAGGGTGGTGGTGGACTCCCCGAACACACTGTGGTAGCTTGGCTCGAGTGGTCAGGAAACAGGCACCGTGCTAAGCATACAATATACCCATACAATAACCATGCGTGCATCCGTTCCAAAAACGACTCTACACCGTAAAAATTATGAAAAATATTCTTCTTTATCTTTTTCTCTTAGTTGCTGATTGGAAAAATAAATAAGACAATCACAATATACAAATTTAAGTAGTGCAGGTCAAATAAATACTGTCTGGAGATTCAATAAATAGGGATGATCATAAATACAAGGGACATAAATATAAGTGCAGGTAATACAGGCAATTAAATATTCTGAGGCAATAAATACTGAACCAATAAATATTGTACACCAACAAGTCCTGTAGACCAATAAATATAGTGAAGCAATAAATAGGTTAACACAATAAATACAGTGCCCCCAATAAATAATTAAAAGTATACAGCAGCACTCATGTAATCAGATCACTTTTCAATTCCTAAGGGCTGATTTGGCCCAGGCACAGCTTGTAGGGTTGTGGAAGGCTTGAGGGGTTCTACTCCCTGGCTGGGACAAGGCTGAGGCCTAACTGAGGTAGATCAAGGGGGGAATACCAGTGCCCTGGCTTTCTCTCTCCACACAACCTCTCTAGGTTAGTCCCAATTCACCCCTGGCACAGTCAGGTTGGTTCCAGCACCTCCCTAGCCCCTTAGAGCAGTCTCTCAGGTCTCCACAGGGCCTTAGGCGCCCTCTACTCCACTTACTGCCCTTTTTCTGATGTTCCGACGCCGCTGGAGTCGTGTCGATGCCGTGAGGCGGTTCCGGTTCGGTCTCGGCGGCCTCGGCACAATGTCAGTTCTAGACGACGCCGGTAGGCGGTTCCGGTCCGATGTCGGCGGCCTCGGTTCGATCTCGACCTCCGATTCGACGGCGTCGGGCAGTCTCTACTCGATGTCGACTTCGGGCGGCTCCGGTCCGATGGCGCTCTCGGCTTCGATGACGTCGGCCGGCCTGGCCTCGATGTCGACTTCCGGCGACTCCGGGGTGCGATCCTCACCCCCGACCTCCGGTGCTCCTCCTCTCAGGTTCCGGGCGACTCCGGAGTGCGATCCTCACTCCCGACCTCCGGTACACTTCACCTCGGTCTCCGACGACTCCGGAGGGCGGACTTCACTCCTCCGATGACGCCGCTCACTCGACCTCGGTTAACTTCCTCCTCGACCTTTGGTATTCCTCACGACCTCCGTCGGCGCCCTCTCACGACCTCAGGCGGCTCCGGGTACGACGTCTGCTTCTTCAGTCAGCGCCGCTTCTCCACCTCGGGCTCCAGGTCTTAGGCTACTCGACGCCGGACTCCAGGGAAACCAGTTTCCAGGTCAGGATCTTGCTGCTTTCTGCTTCTAAGGCCTGTTCCTGCTGTCCAGGTCCTTAGGATGAGTATTTCTGGCTTCTTCCCACACAGGGCTACAGGCTGGGATCCATCAGTAGGGACTAGTATCAAGGGTGGGTTTATGGACCCCACTCCAGGCACAAGTTTCCACCCCTGCTGCTTCACTCCTTCCTCCTTCACTGTTGTGCTGCTCTCTCTTCACCAGTCAGGTGCCAACTGCCAACTCCAACTGCCAACACTCTGTCTTAACCTCCCAACATTCTAAACCGCCTCCAACTGTCACAGAGTTCTGGAATGTTCTGGAAGGTGCTGGTAGGTTCCAGTGGATGCTGGTGATGTCACAGGTGGCCACCATTTTGTGCTCCAGGCCCTCAGACAGAAGTTTCAGGGGTAGATAAAATGGCTCCCTGAATCTGCAGCAACACTAAAAAGTCTGGTGGTTCCCAAAAAGGAAAAATTCAAACAGGGTTTGAGGCAAAAGTGGGACAAAATAAATAATGATGAGGAGGGACCACCCAAAGGGCTGACAGGTCTAACACGCGTCCCCCCCAGCTGAAAGTGGGGAGAGCTACCCAACCCCTTGGGAGTTCTCATCACTAAGGCGGAAATACCTTGAGAGACCGTCTGCATTGGCGTGGTCCACTCCAGGCCGATGTTCCACCTGAAAGTCCATCCCCTGTAGGGAAATAGACCACCTCAACAACTTGGGATTCTCCCCCTTCATCTGCATCAGCCAGCGAAGGGGTCTGTGGTCGGTCTGAACCAGGAAGTGCGATCCAAACAGGTATGGCCGCAACTTCTTCAGAGCCCATACCACTGCAAAGGCTTCACGCTCTATTGCACTCCACTTCTGTTCCCTGGGAAGTAGTCTCCGGGATAGGAAGACCACGGGTTGATCCAGACCCTCTTCGTTGAGTTGCGATAACACTGCCCCAATGCCATGTTCTGATGCATCTGTCTGGACAATGAACTTCTTGGAAAAGTCTGGGGCCCTTAAGACCGGGGCCTCGCACATGGCTTTCTTCAATCTCTCAAAGGCTTGCTGACAAGCCTCCGTCCAGACTACCCGTCGAGGTTGTTTCTTGGACGTGAGCTCCGTGAGGGGGGTTACGATGGTACCGTACCCCTTCACGAAGCGGCGGTAGTATCCCGTGAGGCCCAAAAATGCTCGGACCTCAGTCTGTGTCTTGGGGGGTTCCCAGGCCATGATGGCCTCGATCTTCGCCTGGAGGGGTTGCACCGCTCCCCTACCCACCAAGTGTCCAAGGTACACTACCGACCCCTGCCCGATCTGGCACTTGCTGGCCTTGATCGTCAATCCAGCTTGTCTCAGGGCCTGGAGAACAGCTTGCAGGTGACGCAAGTGATCCTCCCAGCTGTTACTGAAGACGGCTATGTCATCCAGATAAGCAGCAGAGAAACTCTCCATTCCGGTGAGGATCTGGTTTACCAGGCGCTGAAACGTGGCAGGTGCGTTCTTGAGCCCAAAGGGCATCACACAGAACTGGTAGTGGCCATTGGGCGTGGAGAAGGCTGACCTTTCCCTTGCTCCATCAGTCAACGAGATCTGCCAGTACCCTGAAGTAAGGTCAAAGGTACTTAGATATTGGGCAGCTCCCAGCCGGTCAATCAATTCATCCGCCCTAGGGATCGGATGAGCATCAGTTTTTGTCACTGAATTCAGTCCCCGGTAGTCCACACAGAACCTCAGTTCTGGTTGGGCACCCGGTGGTGCAGCTTTCGGTACTAACACCACCGGACTAGACCAGGGGCTGCTAGAAGGTTCAATCACTCCTAGCTCCAGCATCTTAGTGACTTCACTATGAATGCTGGCCTTCACCTTGTCTGACATCCGGTAGATCTTGGACTTCACAGGTGGGCTGTCTCCTGTGTCCACGTCATGGACGCACAGGTGAGTCCTACCCGGGACAAGGGAGAACAACGAGGAGTACTGCCCCAGGACCTGGCGACAGTCTTCCTGCTGTTCAGGAGTTAGAGATGGGGAGAGAATCACTCCCTCCACCGACCCATCCTTCTCTTGAGACGCAAACAAATCGGGGAGAGGCTCGCTTTCCACGTCCTCTCCTCCGTCAGTCACCATCATCAAGATGACTTCGGGCCTCTCGTGGTGGGGTTTGAGGCGGTTGGCATGCAGCACCCGCAGGGGCTGACGAGGGGTCTTCAGGTCCACCAGGTAGGTAGCCTTACCCTTCTTCTCCAACACCTCAAAGGGTCCTGACCAGCGATCCTGGAGGGCACTAAGCTCTCCCGGTTCGATCACCCACACCTTCTGGCCAGGCTCCAACTCCACCGGGTGAGCATTGTGGTCATACCACGCCTTCATCACTGCTTGGCTGGCTTCCAAGTTGTCAGAAGCTTGCTTCCACAACTTAGCCATTTGGCTCCGGAAGGCCAGCATGTAGCTCACCACATCCTGGGGAAGCTTTCTGGGAGTTCTTTCCCATCCGTCTCTCACCAGGTTGAGAGGTCCACGTACAGGGTGCCCATACAGAAGCTCGAAGGGGCTGAAGCCCACTCCCTTCTGTGGCACTTCCCTGTAGGAAAAAAGTAAACAGGGTAGGAGGACGTCCCATTTCCTCCGCAGGCTTTCAGGCAGACTTCTGATCATGCCCTTCAAGGTTTTATTAAACCTCTCCACCAGACCATTTGTCTGGGGGTGGTAAGGAGTGGTGAACCGGTATGTCACTCCACACTCCTTCCACATTGCCCGCATATACGCTGACATGAAGTTGGTCCCCCTGTCGGACACAACTTCCTTGGGAAAACCCACTCGGGTAAAGATTCCCATCAGGGCCCTTGCCACAACAGGTGCTGTTATGGTCCTCAGAGGTATTGCCTCTGGGTACCGTGTGGCATGATCCACCAGAACCAGGATAAACCTGTGACCAGCTGTAGTCGGCGGATCTAACGGACCCACAATGTCGATGCCCACCCTTTCAAAGGGGGTGCTAACGACAGGAAGTGGTTCCAGGGGAGCTTTCAGCTTCACCCCTGTTTTCCCACTGGCTTGGCAAGACACACATGTCCGGCAGTAGGTATCGGACGACACTTTCATCTGAGGCCAATAAAAGTGTGGGACAAGACGGGCGAAGGTCTTGTCTTGCCCCAGGTGTCCTGCCAAGGGTATCTCGTGAGCCAACTCCAGAAGGAAGGCTCGATAACGTTGAGGGACTACCAAGGCTCGTGACGATCCATGTAGGGGTGCCTTGGGTTCACTGTAGAGGAGGCCATCCTCCCAGTAAACACTGTAGCTCCCTTCAACGTTCCCTGCTGCCTGGGCTTCGGCCTGTCGCCTCAGCCCCTCAAGGGTAGGGCACTCCCTCTGGCCCTGGCAGAATTCCTCCCTGGACGGGCCTCCCTCCACGTGCCACTCGGCCGGGATGGGTAGGTCCTCCAGGTTGGTAACGTCCCCCCCCGCAGACTCCTGGTCCACCACCTCCGGTGGCCTATCCGTCCCACGGGGTGGGGACGCCGAGGCAGGCTTCTCCTGTCCTCGGTTCTTCCCTTGACTGGCAGCTGGCTGGGCCTTTGTTCCAGGCTCCAGCCGAAACGAACTCCCTCTTCGGGTAGTCGCGGACCTTGTGCTAACACAGGCCCAGTCAGGTGTACCCAGCATCTCGGTGTGAGTCCGGTATTCCACCTCCTTCCAAGCGTTGTGCTCCATGTCATTCCCCAGCAGACAATCGACTGGCACGGCAGGGCTTACGGCAACTCGAAGTGAACCTGCAACCCCCCCCCATTCAAAGGGAACCTCGGCCACTGGATAGTGGCCTGTTCTGCCGTCAGCCATCGCGGCTGGGTGGAGTACATCGGGAATTACCTGCTCTGGAGACACCAGTTGGCTACGCACCATAGTCATACTGGCTCCTGTGTCTCTCAGAGCCTCCCCTCTTTGGCCGTTGATGGTGACCCATTGCCCATACTTTGCGGTATTTGCGGGCACCTGGATCTTAGGAACCATCTCCCGTTCTCCCAGGGACACTAAAGTGACACCCGCCCACTCCCTTCCCTTAGTTAAGGGCATCTCCTCCCCGAGCACTACACTAGCTACTCCGGGGGTCTTTCCTCCAGTGGGAGGGGGTGGTCGTTTCAAGCACTTCGGATCTCCTTTATAGTGTCCAACGCCACCGCACTCATAGCAATGGACAACCCTTGGCTGCTGACTCTGGCCAGGATTAGGGTTTCTGGGCGGGTTAGCCTTAGGGGTGAATCCTGTTCCCTTCCCTTGGAAGTTATTTTGGGGGCCTTTGGAGAACTCCTTTTTCTTTTCCCCTCCCTCTTTCTTCTGGGGGGCGCCCTGTCCGGCCTTTTGAGTATCCCCTCCAGTCCCCCTTGTGGACACCCGGGTACTAGCCCAAATGTCCGCCTCCTCAGCAAGCTTCCGGGGACTGGTCAGCTTGCTATCCACCAGGTGTTGCCGCAGTTCAGGGAAACATTTCTCGAGCAGGTGTTCCTTCAGTACCAGGTCAAACAACCCCTCGTAGTTCCTCACTTCACTGCCCTGAATCCAACCTTCCATTGCCTTCTTTGCATAGTCCAGGAAGTCCACCCAATTCTGCGTGCCCAGTTTGTGACTACCCCTGAACTTCTGTCTGTACTTTTCAGGTGTTAGTCCAAACTTTCTGATGAGCGCCAGTTTCATGGTGGGGTAGTGGGTCTGCTCATCCTCTTCGAGGGCCAATAAAGCATCCCTACCAGCTGGAGGCATGTACTTGTACAATCCCCCTCCCCAGTACTTCTCTGGAACCCCATGGGCCCTCAACGAGACCTCATAGGCCGCTAGCCACTTGGCGATATCGTCGCCCACTCCATAGCTAGCTACTATGTCCTTTGGCAGGTATGGTTTAGGCTCCCTGGTGATCTCTTGGGTTTGGCTGCCACCATTAGGAACAGGTTGTGCCCCGATTCTCAGGATCTGAAGATCTATTTCTTTCAGTCGTAATTCATGGGCCATCCTCTGCTCCTCCTTCTCCTTCTCCAGCCTTGCTAAGTCCCATGTGAGCTGTCTTTTCTCCCTCCGGTCTGTTAACTCCACTTCAGACAAGCCACCGCTAGAGGCACTGCTGCCCTTCCTAGAAATGGTTCTGGGCCCCGCTGACAGGTTCCCCACCTCAGGTTGGTACATCTCAGCCCCCTCGGTGTCAGGCTCTCTATCCCTGTCCTCCTCCTCAGCCTTGCTTTCTCGGCGTGCCTCCCCCCAAGCCCTTAAGCTGGTTTGGAGTGCACCCTTCTTTGCTCCTGGGGGACAGTACACCCCCTCCCGCTGGCAAAACTCCCTGAGTTGGGCCACAGTGTACGTTTCTAGATTTTCTAGTACAAACTCCATCTCGCCCACTCAGGTTAGAGGACAGGTTTTGTGCAGTAACTATGCAGGGGGGTACCTTTAATAATACCTCCTCCCACCACCAGAGTAAATTTGGAAAAAACAAAAACCCACAATTAGGAAGGCCGCTTTGAGAAAACTCCCGGTGTAGGCCTATGGACTACCCACAGTTATTGTTGAGTATACGTAGGCACAGCTCTATCCCACCGCTGCCACCAATTTATGTTGGAAACAGCCCACTCCCACTCCGCAGGGTGGTGGTGGACTCCCCGAACACACTGTGGTAGCTTGGCTCGAGTGGTCAGGAAACAGGCACCTTGCTAAGCATACAATATACCCATACAATAACCATGCGTGCATCCGTTCCAAAAACGACTCTACACCGTAAAAATTATGAAAAATATTCTTCTTTATCTTTTTCTCTTAGTTGCTGATTGGAAAAATAAATAAGACAATCACAATATACAAATTTAAGTAGTGCAGGTCAAATAAATACTGTCTGGAGATTCAATAAATAGGGATGATCATAAATACAAGGGACATAAATATAAGTGCAGGTAATACAGGCAATTAAATATTCTGAGGCAATAAATACTGAACCAATAAATATTGTACACCAACAAGTCCTGTAGACCAATAAATATAGTGAAGCAATAAATAGGTTAACACAATAAATACAGTGCCCCCAATAAATAATTAAAAGTATACAGCAGCACTCATGTAATCAGATCACTTTTCAATTCCTAAGGGCTGATTTGGCCCAGGCACAGCTTGTAGGGTTGTGGAAGGCTTGAGGGGTTCTACTCCCTGGCTGGGACAAGGCTGAGGCCTAACTGAGGTAGATCAAGGGGGGAATACCAGTGCCCTGGCTTTCTCTCTCCACACAACCTCTCTAGGTTAGTCCCAATTCACCCCTGGCACAGTCAGGTTGGTTCCAGCACCTCCCTAGCCCCTTAGAGCAGTCTCTCAGGTCTCCACAGGGCCTTAGGCGCCCTCTACTCCACTTACTGCTCTTTTTCTGATGTTCCGACGCCGCTGGAGTCGTGTCGATGCCGTGAGGCGGTTCCGGTTCGGTCTCGGCGGCCTCGGCACAATGTCAGTTCTAGACGACGCCGGTAGGCGGTTCCGGTCCGATGTCGGCGGCCTCGGTTCGATCTCGACCTCCGATTCGACGGCGTCGGGCAGTCTCTACTCGATGTCGACTTCGGGCGGCTCCGGTCCGATGGCGCTCTCGGCTTCGATGACGTCGGCCGGCCTGGCCTCGATGTCGACTTCCGGCGACTCCGGGGTGCGATCCTCACCCCCGACCTCCGGTGCTCCTCCTCTCAGGTTCCGGGCGACTCCGGAGTGCGATCCTCACTCCCGACCTCCGGTACACTTCACCTCGGTCTCCGACGACTCCGGAGGGCGGACTTCACTCCTCCGATGACGCCGCTCACTCGACCTCGGTTAACTTCCTCCTCGACCTTTGGTATTCCTCACGACCTCCGTCGGCGCCCTCTCACGACCTCAGGCGGCTCCGGGTACGACGTCTGCTTCTTCAGTCAGCGCCGCTTCTCCACCTCGGGCTCCAGGTCTTAGGCTACTCGACGCCGGACTCCAGGGAAACCAGTTTCCAGGTCAGGATCTTGCTGCTTTCTGCTTCTAAGGCCTGTTCCTGCTGTCCAGGTCCTTAGGATGAGTTTTTCTGGCTTCTTCCCACACAGGGCTACAGGCTGGGATCCATCAGTAGGGACTAGTATCAAGGGTGGGTTTATGGACCCCACTCCAGGCACAAGTTTCCACCCCTGCTGCTTCACTCCTTCCTCCTTCACTGTTGTGCTGCTCTCTCTTCACCAGTCAGGTGCCAACTGCCAACTCCAACTGCCAACACTCTGTCTTAACCTCCCAACATTCTAAACCGCCTCCAACTGTCACAGAGTTCTGGAATGTTCTGGAAGGTGCTGGTAGGTTCCAGTGGATGCTGGTGATGTCACAGGTGGCCACCATTTTGTGCTCCAGGCCCTCAGACAGAAGTTTCAGGGGTAGATAAAATGGCTCCCTGAATCTGCAGCAACACTAAAAAGTCTGGTGGTTCCCAAAAAGGAAAAATTCAAACAGGGTTTGAGGCAAAAGTGGGACAAAATAAATAATGATGAGGAGGGACCACCCAAAGGGCTGACAGGTCTAACAGTATACAACAATAAAATACAGAATGACTAACTGTTACAAATTCAGTACTAATATTTCAAACATAAAGCTCCAAGCCTGGTTACCATTTTGGCAGGCTGTTGAACCTGGGCAAGGCTGCCCCTCAACCATTCATAAGTGTTTAATCCACTTAATAGCCATAATGTGCCAATGCCTCACTGCTAGAGTTTGCAATAAAGTGTTAGTGCAATCAGAGTCTTGTGCAAAGAGGGTCAGGGTACTGGTTTCAACCCAGACACGTTACCCCCAGGTCCCTCATGTCTTCGTCCCATTCATGACAAGTGGAGATAATCATCTCCCAACATAAAACAAAGAACAGAGGAATGCTGGGACCCTAACCCCAGCCCCTCCCACTGAGAGTACATAAACAGTACTTACGCAGCATTCCGCCTGTTCTGTTTTTTCTGTCTATCAACAGAATTGGGACGAGGTGCTGGTGCTGCTCCTGCTGGGCTGAAGTGGTGTTTATTCTTTGACACCCCGTCCGGCTGCCTGACTGTGCGGGCAGGGTGTCTGGTGGTCTGCCTCCCAGCTTGCCGGGCTTCCTGGGAGGCTTGGATGTTCCCGGCTGGCTCTTGCATGCTGGCCGACGTTTTGCGTTTGGTGTACCAGCCTCCCGGGTCCTTCCGGGTCCTTCCGGGTTGCTGGGCACGTCTTCCTGTGGCCTGGCCAGGTCGAAGATGTGCCGTGTTTGCTAGTTCCCCTGCCTTCCTGCTTCCTTCTGCCCTGGCGTGGATGAGGTCAGGCACTTTGGGCTGACTGGGGGAGGAGGACCTGGGGGCCTTGTTTCTGTCTCCCGTTCCCGGTGAGTCCCGCGTAGCGGTATCTGTTTTCTTCCTGCTGTGCACATGCTGTCGTAGGGCTGTTTATGCGCCTTTGCTCTGGTGCTCGTTCCGGCCTTCCTGCAGAGGTATCTCTTCCTTGCATACGATGGATGGCTAGCCTTTTAGAATATGTCTGTGGAACCCTGGCAATGCTGGGGGTTGAACCCGGGGCCTCATACATGCACTAGCATGCGCTCTACGGCTGAGCTACATCCCCACTTTTGGCCTCCTCTTCGATATTGTGACTTCTCTTTCTACTGGTCGAGCTCTGCAGCGTGCAGCAGCTTCACACCGGAGTCCTTGTTGGTGTTGTCACTGCTGCCATGCCTGGAGGCGTTGGGGCTCCGTGCTGTGTTATTCCTGTACTCCTGTGGTGCTGCTTCCTCCTGCCCTGGTGTGGATCCTGGGAGTGCGCCTTGGGCTGGCTGGGGGGCCTGGTTCCGGGGGAGTGCCGTGTAGCGGTGTCTGTGTCCTCCTTTTGTGCTGTGCTCTGGCTGCTGCTCTGTGCTGTTACTCCTCTCCTGCATTCGGATCACTGGAGCAGGCTGTGGTGCTGTTCAGCGGGGTCAGGTTTGGTTGTTTTCTGGTTGGGAGTCTCCCAGGTCTGCAGCCGTGCAGCATTTTCTCCCTGCTCTCCTCCGCTCTTTTTGGTTTTGGGCTTCTGGCCTGGCTGTGGTCTCTGGCTGCAGTGGTCTCCGCCTGTGGGTGGCTGTTCCCTCAGCAGTCGTGTCCTGGTCCTTGCGGGGTGGGGTGGTCCTATCCCTTGTGGCCTCGGCCCCCTTTCGGGCTGCATCGGTCTTTGCCTGGGTGGCTGCTCCTGTCTTCCCTGCGTGCCCCCCTTTTGGGCCTGCTCTCGTTGGCGGTGTCTGTCATTCTGTGGCCCCGCCTCCCTCTGTTGGAGGTGCTCTTGCGTGGTATTGGTCTTGCCCCGTGGGTGCCCACCTGCCTGGCTGCTGGTTTCCTGGGGCTTGCTGCTGTGGTTTGGGGGGGTCTGGGGCGCTTGTGCCTCTGCCTACTCTAGCCCTTCCTGGGCTTTGCCTGTGCCCTGCTGGGACCTTCCCCAGTTTGGGCCTTCCCCAGCTGTGGGTTGGACCACTGGGTCCTTCTGTTCCGGCACGTTGCTTGTCTTCCCGTCTGCTTGGCGCTCTGTTGCCTTGGTTCTGCCCTGGAGGTTTCTCCCCTGATCCTGCCCTCCCTTGGTGTGTGTTGGGCCGTGGTGTTTGTGGGCCTGGGCGGTCTTCTTGGCTATCGCCCTGGCTTCTGTTGTCTCTCTGGCTTGTATGGTTTTGGGGGTTCTTTTCCCTCCCCTCGGGGGTTGGGGTTTCCGGGCTGTGGCGGTTGGCCCTGTCCTGCCTCTTCCAGGCCTCTGTGGGTCTGTGTTGTTGGCCCCCAGTCTTTTACTGGCCTGTCTGTTGTTGGTTGGAAGTTTTCCTGGTCTCTTTGGGGATGTCTCTGGCTGGCCTGTTCTTTCGACCGTTTCTGGTTTTGATTCATCTGCTGCTAGTGTTAGGGCTCGCTTGGGGTTCCCCTTGCTGTAGCCTTGGGTTCTCTGGGCTGTTTGGTTGGCAGGCTGTTCCATTTAGGGTCCCGTTGTGCCTCTTCTCTGGTGGTTGGTGTGGGCCTTCTCCGGGGCAGAGGCTTTCTGCTTCAGTCACCCTGGGTTTGTGGTTGGGGTGTTCTGCTAGGGCTGTGTTGTTTGGGGCGGGGTCTCCCTTTTGTCCCCCTTTTCTTCTTTGGGTTCCCCTGGTCTTGTTGGCCTTGGGGGTTGGTCTTGTTGGCTCTTGCTGCTCGGGCTTTTCCTGTTGGGTCCTGGTTCTGTTAGGAGCCTTGCTCTGTGGGCTGTGTTTGGCTCTCCTGGGGTTCTGGTCTCTGCCGGGCCTGCTCCCTTGTGGCTCTTGGGGCCTTGTAGGGCGGCATTCCAGGGGTTGTGTTCGTGTTTCCCCAGTTTTGTTTGTGGGTGCCTTGGCCTTTCCTCTTGGCCTGTCCTTGGGCCCTGTCTCTGACTCCCGGGCTGGGTGCTTGGTGGTTGGCGTTTGTCGGCTCTGGTGGTTGTTGCTAGCCTTTCTCTCCTGGGACCTGGTGCTCATTTGTGGGGCATCGGGGGCTTGTCCTCAGGGCTCTCTGGGGCCGGGTTGTTCTGGTTGGGGGGCTTGTGCCTGGCCGCTGCTTCCCCCACTTTTTTTCTGGTTTGGTCTGGGTGGTCCTGCCCTTGGTTGGTTCTTTGGGTTTGTGCCTTTTCCCTGTTGGATGGCCCTGTCCTCTTTCCTTTTTGGATTGGTCCTATGTCCCTGCCTGGTGGTGCTGGGCTTCTTGGCCTTTTGTCCGATGGGCGCTCTTGGCCGTGTTCTGTTAGGGCTTTGTCTTCCCTGGCCCGCTGTGGTCCGGGGTGTTGGTTGCTTTGGCACTTGTTCCCCTTCTGGGGCTTTGCCTTTGGGGTCTCTTTGGGATGAGTACTTTTCGGCTTCCTTTTGTTGACCAGGTAAACTTTTTTTCCTTGCTCCCCTCTGCCTGTTGGTTTGGGGGTTTCCCTTCTGTTGACATGGGTGCTCTGTTCGTCGGTTTTCTGGTTGGCTCCCTCCTTGCTGTCACTGTCGCCTTCTATTTTCCTTGATTCTGGTTTTCGGTCCTTGTTTGGGTCCCTGCTGGCTGGTTATGGCTTGCTGGACCATTGGGCTACTGGGGTCTTCTCCGGGTGGCCTCCTTGCTGTCCTTTGTTGTTTGTAGCCTCATTTTTCTTTTGTTTGGCATGTTCTTCCCCTTCCTTGTTCATTCGGGGGTGCTCCTGGTGTGTGCTGGTTGTCCTCTGTGGGCTGTCCGCCTCTTCGTCTTCATCATTTTGGTGGGCGCGTCCCTGCCGTGGGGGACTCTTTCCTATTTGGGTGCTCTGTCCGGTGTTTTATTCTGTTCTCCCTTTTGCTTCCCTTGGGTTGCTGCCTCTGGTGTGGCTTCCTGGGTGTGCTAGGTGGTTTTGGAAGGCCGGGTTTCTGCTTTGGTATTCTCCGCTTGTCATGAATGGGACGAGGACAGGAGAAACCTGGGGGTAATGCTCTATTACCTACCGATAATCTTCATTACTCCGGGTCCCATTGTCCTCGTCCAATTCATTATGCCCCGCCCTTCCTCCTGGATGGCCGGGCGGCCTTCCTGATGGGGGCTTGATAGTTCTGGTGGAATGCTGGGTAAGTACTGCTTATGTACTCCCAGTGGGAGGGGCTGGGGTTAGGGTCCCAGAATTTGTCTGTTCTTTTCTTTCTGTCGGGATATGATTATCTCCACTTGTCATGAATGGGATGAGGACAATGGGACACGGAGAAATGAAGATTACCGGTAAGTAATAGAGCATTTCAGTCTGGTAGATGGTGGATTTTCAGTTTGAGTCTTTTTCGTAGTAAAGTGGCAGCACAAGCAGAATCTTGCAAAAGGGTTCACTTCATGAAACCCCAAGTCTAGTTACTATTTTGATGGGCTGATAGACTGTGGAAAATCTGCCCCCTCAACCATTCAGATGCAGGTAATTCACCTTGTGTTGCCCTGAGTGACTTGATAAGTCAAGAGTAACACAACACAGCGCAAATCGATGCGTTGAATTACTCCGCACCAGGGTGGCGTTCCATGGATGAAGCATGGGTGTTCCCATGCATCCACCCGTGGATTTTGGTGAATTTCCATATTTACCATTATTGGTAGACCTGGGAATGTGTCAAATTGCCACGCCTCCCCAGATGTGGTGTACCAAGGAGAAATATTTGTATTTCTCCTCAGTTTTAGGTTTCGACTGCACAGAGCTTGCACTGTGCTTGTGAAATCTATTGTTTTTAATATTTACGTAAAAGAGACTTACATCCCACCCCCTCTCTTTTCTGGCTTTCCATTGGCACCTGTGCATGTCACTTACCTTTCCTACCTCTCTATTGGCTGTAGCATATTTTCCTACATTTATGAATGCTTGTTTGTCATCTCCTTCTCTTATTAGTTTCCCATAGCCAAAATACAGTTAACATCCGCTTTGGTGGAAGTATTTTTTCATCAAGTTTTGCCTCCTTTTGCTTTTTTGTCGTGCAGCAGATTTATATAGCAATTTATCACCCGGAGAGATTAAGTGATTTGCCCAGGATCACAGGAAGTTGCGCCGCTGAGACTCGAATGGGATCCCCAGCTCGCGAGTCAGTAGCTGTGGCCACTGTGCCACATCCACTTCACTCCTGTGTTACTTGAAAGGGAGCTCTTTCGTTCGTTCCGGATGATGATTGATAATAAAAAGCTTTTATATTCATTACATAGGCGAAACTGATGCCTTACCAATGCTTGTTTCTATGTGTGCTGCATTCTGCAGCACACATAGAACGAGGAAAATGCCTCAGAGGATTGGGTTTGTGAAGGTGGGTGTCCCTTCCTACACAAAAAAATGCTACCTGCATTGCAGGCACCCTTGCACCTCGATCCAAGGGTGCCTGCGTGGGTGCTAGGCAGCACATGTTGCACTAGTGCAAGGAAAGGAATGCGCCTTATGATGTTAAATCCTGTGCATGCCTGCCCTTTCCGCTGCACCAAATAATTGTAAATCTGCCCCATCGTTTTTCACCTACATTTTCCATTCTTTTGGAAGCTTTCTTGTTAGGTTTCCAAAGCGGGGACAGCATGTCATGAATGGCATACGGAAATATGACATAAAGCACTGGGTGGTGGGTTCAGATTTTTAAATACACCATAAACACATTTAACAAAACACAACAAGACTGCTAACAGATGCGCGTCATGGCTT
Source organism: Triturus cristatus (assembly GCF_964204655.1). NCBI lineage: Eukaryota > Metazoa > Chordata > Amphibia > Caudata > Salamandridae > Triturus > Triturus cristatus. Next base: position 165,057,757 of record NC_140595.1, on the reverse strand, counting down.
CTCCCAATTATGAGTCATTTACACTTCATAGGAAAACTATTTGGGAGGAGCCATGTCATAGCGACGTGCCGCCCTTTCCACTTCCTTGTATGACGTAGTAAATGCACACGTCACAGTGTGAGTCAACGGCGCGGCGTAACCCCTGATATTCACGTAGCGTGTCTTCTGAGGCGCCAGCTCACATTTGAGCAAGGGGCGGTGGGAAATGGTGCTGAATTCGCGTTTCCGGCCATGCAGCGGGGAAAGGACAGCATGTTAGCAGATCTGGGGTGTCCTTGGGGTTCCATAAATCCCTCACAGCGGACCAGTGACAAATGGGCTGCTTCCATTTGCAGAAGACCTCGGTGTCAAATGGATGGGGATGCTGATAGCGATTAGCATCGATCAATGGGCAATGAATCAAGACTTAATCTGAAGGGGGAGGGGCTGTGGGGAAGGAAGCAGACAGGGGGGTGTCATATAAGAAAGCGGACTTGGGCGCGGCGAGGTGGGTGAGAGGGGAGCAGGCACGACATGTTTATAGCATGCGAGCAATTTGGCACAGCAGTCATTAGCGCTTGATTTGCGATCCGCATTGATGTTGGTACATTATGTGAATGGACCTCAAGGGCCCTATGAACATGCTTTACACCGCATCAGGCAGACGTATATAATCCACTACCAGTCAGTCTATCAAAGTGGCTTCTAACCTGGCTAAGGGATCATCCAAAAATTCCCAACTTTGTTTCCTCCCTATTGAGGCCTATCGGGAGAGGATGTGGTCTCACAGCTAGACTGCCGACTTTGGAGCTGGGAAACCATGGTTCGAGCCTCGGGGTCGACTCTACATCCTGTGATTTTCGGCAAATAACTTAATCTCTCCGCGCCTACCAAAAAATAAAAAAAAGGAATGTGTTCTTGTGTGAGGTAAATAGTGCTCATGTAAAGTGCTCCAATTCGCGCTACATAAATATGAAAAAAAGGGTTCCACATTCCACTTCATTACACGCATTGGGATGCCAAAGGTCTGGTTTTCAAGAAATGTTATATGTTAATGTGAAGTAGATAATATAGGGGTGGATATGTACTTGTGTGGAAGCAACAAACTTTAGAATAATATTGGCAGGGCATAAGTCCTAAAAATAGAAGTGGGGGGATGCTGACGTCACGACAGGAAGAGACATCACGAAAGGTGGCTTGCACCATCAGACTCATTGCCTCCCCTCGCTCATTCCTTAGATGCGATTGCATCAGAGAAGCCAGCGCGCGAGCAGCGCTCTGAATGAGCTCTGATCTCGCCCCAGAGAGGCCAAAGAGTGAATGTGCGGCTCCATTTGCTCCAGTTATCGTGCTCCCGGTAAAATAATTGGGGGGACGCCGTCCACCCGCGTGGTACCCCGACTCGAGCCCTGAATATACTAGAGGAATGCAAGCTCGCGCTAGCTATCATTGTGGCCTCAGGCCTGCCCTTTGCTGCGCGTGAAATGGCCTCCACCGTCTGGCGGGCCTGGCACACTTATGGCTCCATTTCACCGTGTCACTCGGGTCAGTGTACACAGTTGTCCTATACTCTGCCGCTCCTGAAGGGGCTGTCGTGTATTCCCCAGCCGGTAACCCGAGAGCCGCAGCTCGCTCCGTGGAAGCCGGAGCCGGGCGACCGCAGACGCTGAGACTGGATGAACGCTGATGGAGGGCTGCGCGGGGGCCTCGGCCATCCCTCCGCTGATGTGCGCCATTAGAGCCTCTGCGGCGCGTGTTGAGCGCTGGAAATGTGCGTCTCATCTGACAAGAGTGTGGGATGATATTCAGAGCAGAGCTTTATGACTTAATGGCTGTGGCGAACGTGCTGTTCGTTTACTCTGTGTTTCTTGCGCGAGCTAATTGCATAAAACAATCTGTTGAAGGACAGCGGGACCTATTTACTTCTTAACATTGCCTGAGATGTTTCGAGCCTGACTGAGGAAAGATGAGGCAGCGGGGGCTGTGGCTTGAGAGTGTCCCTAAATGTACGAATGACAATCAGGACAAACTTGTGATTTCAAATGGAAAGTAAATCAGCCATCATTTCGTAAAACAAGTCTTCAGAGTAAAATACGCCCCTTATTGTCACAGTGAATGTCCATTATAGTTGCCACATAGTACTGACCCATCATTGCCTTGGATTTATTTTTGTCTCCAAATAGACCCCGGGCATTCCTCGGGACGCGGTGGCGGGACACGGTTGTAGGCAAAATTGCTGATCTACCTATTCACTAAATTTAAGGTGAATTTTCTGTCCGTGCTCTCGGCATCCTCGAGGCACTTTCTCCCCGCATTACCAGCTCATTCCCACTGGAATTTCAGTAGGAATTTTTTAATCCTAACCAAGGGCAGGGTACACCTTAGCGTGTGTATACCACCCTGGTTAGCACCTTCACCTTCGGTCCTGAAGAAAACCCGGAGACTTTTTCCACCAGGGTTGAAACATGTAGACCATTTATATATATATGACCAACTACATATATATTTTTTTCATTCACTTCACACTTTATTGCTAGATACCACGGGTCAATTTAACCCTATATGGCATCCCCATTTTCTCTTTTAACATTGGTCAGGTGCTCTATGATTAAATAATTTTTTACAGAGTTAAAAAAACTTGACCAATTTTTAAATCACCACTAGCACTTGCACACACAAATAACACCAGCTCCACTGTAATCAGGTGTCGCAGCACACCCAGATGGCACTCGGCCTCTGGGTGGGACCCCGATGATGAAGCATGTCACCACTAGGTTGGTGAGTGAGGGGTCTTTAACCAAAATAAAGGATTGTCCCGTTCAGTACACCTCTCATTAGTTTGGAGGTATTATTTGACCTCAGAGGTCGCGCTCCTTCTTTTGTTTGCCATCCAAATAGACCCACCCAGGGACATCTTTAGCACTGGTGGCACATCTGGTTTCTCCCACGCCCCATGGCCACCTCCTTGGATTCTCTCACTACCACTGGGCAAAAGTGCCCCCCTCAGCTCTCCATTCATAAGATATTTCTAAACACAGCCCCCCCCTTGAGGTCAGCGCCCCCTCCACAGGTCAGCGCCCAGTGTGGCCACACCGGCCGCACTGCCGAAAAGCCAGCCTTGGGCCCATCGTTGCACGGCACATGCCCGTCATTATCAAAGAATTTGCTCATCGTTGTCACAGCAAAGGCATGCCATTGACATTATTGTCACAGAAACTAAAATAATTTCCACCGCTTATGATCAACCAGTAGCATTGACTATGCCAACTTTGTATCTTTGTAGCAATACATTCTCATCTTTGTTTCAGAATATACCATATTGCGATGAAACTTAACATAATTGTCACAAAATATACTAACAAAGACACAGAAAATCCTATATTCGCCAAAAACATTAATAGTTGCAACAGTCTATGCAAGGATTGCCTGAGAATGAGCCAGTCATGGCCACAGAATGTGCATTTAGTGCCACAATAGGTGGAAATCATTAGGACAAAATAAGCAAATCATTTCAGCAAAAAGTACCATCATTTTAAGAGAAAATCCCCAACACTGCCACAGAGCCAGCTTACCATTGCCACAGAGCCAGCTTACCATTGCCACAGAGCCAGCTTCCCATTGCCACAGAGCCAGCTTACCATTGCATTGCCACAGAGCCAGCTTACCATTGCCACAGAACCAGCTTACCATTGCCACAGAGCCAGCTTACCATTGCCACAGAGCCAGTTTACCATTGCCACAGAGCCAGCTTACCATTGCCACAGAGCCAGCTTACCATTGCCACAGAGCCCTCTGCTTGGCCACTCCTACCGTGTTGGCCACTCTCATTCTGTGTCCTGCGGACCACGGACTCACCACCACAGTGTGGTCACCACTCGCTGCGGGTGCGCTTCAAGTCTTAATCCTGACACCCATTCCTTTTTTCCTTGCACAACACATCCTTCGGTTACCTCATCACCTCATCTGGGTTTGAATGCCATCTTCTTCCCTCCTCAGACCTCTGTACCCCAAGCTCATAGTCAAAGTCAAAATATACTTTATTCGGTTTTTCATATTAAAAACTACAAGAGTTCCCAAGATAAAATAACACTTCCATAAAATATCCATAAAAACTTGTAACATTCAAATCCATGTACTACAGAAGAACAAACTTTGATCAATAAACATTCAGTCAAAACAGCTTACACATTCCACTGTTTATGTATCGTACTAGCCCTCCACAAAAATGTGGATGTAGCAGAACCAGAGGCACAACTAGAGCCACATTTCGGGGGGGGGGGGCTAAGAAAAAAATTCGTGGGGGGCTGAAACTTTAAGCAATAGGCAAAGTGGAGCTGATTTCAGGCGGGGGGGGGGGGGGGGGGGGGGGGGGGAGCTGAATCTTTTAAGCCATAGGCAGAGTGGAGCTGCAGGGGCTCTAAGCAGGGGTGAAACAACAGCAAGGCCTCATTAACATGCAAATGGTCTTTTAAAGACCTGTGAAGTGCTCGGGTGCTGCTGTGTGTGTGCCCGGCTGCCACACACGACGGGGGGGGCTGAAGCCCTTTGAGTTCAATGGGTGTTGCGCGCCTGAGCAGAACAGACTGCATTAGAATGTTGGTGTTGCAGAAAAAACAGCGCTGGTCTGCACTGTTTAAAGTAAAATTTCTGCAATAGCAGCTTTATAATTTGCAATCCAGGAATTTCATAATATTTACAAAACAAGGAAAGGTGCACTGTGCATTGTTCCGAAACACCTTCACATGGGTAATTGGTCAATTTAGCCGACCAATCATTTAGTTGGGGAAAAGAGATAAAACAGTGAATTCTATTACATCTAAAACATGTTAGCACCAATATATGTTGGGGGTTGTACGCATGCTACAGATACCCAGTTTATACCCATTATACTTATAAACAGTAGCAACTGTATTGAATTCCTTGACTAGCTCAAGAATAACCCTCGTTTCTCATTGTACTCGATTATGGCCTTGCTGTATACTCTGTTGATTCCCAGTCTTAAATATTATGACCATATTTTTGCAGGTCTTTTCAATTATACTTTCTTCGTCTTCACTCTTGAAATAGGGGATCACCCATTTCAGGTCAAATCATTTGTCTCAATGCAACAAAACACGACTTTTCTCCCAAATCAACCACCCTATTAGCACATCAATTGCCTTCTAGTTCAGACGCAAGGCACTGACCCTATGTCCTCCTCACATGCCTGCACTGGAGTCCTATTTGTTTTAGATGGGGCAACTCATTTGTGTGCCTTTAATATAGTTAGAAACCTGACGCCCTTGATGGATCTTCAGCCAAACCTCCCCCCAACCTGCTTAAACACCATTAAAAATGATGGCATGAGCAGCTAAGGGGATTCCTGGATCCTGGTTTATACATAAGTGGACCTATGATTTGCTTCTCTCACACTGCTGATGGTTCTTTAAACACGAATGACAAATGCATTGTTTATTCTGCAAACTGTTCTCGTCAGCTTTCATACTAGGTACTGTTATTCATTTTTTAGTAACACCTTCTGTCCCCTGCCCTCAGAATCTTTGGATGTTTCCTCCCTGTGCAGAATGGTCTTATGTATCGCTTGCCCATCCTTCAGCAGCATTTATTGCAGATATGATATTCGCACATAATTACACATACGCAACAACTGCCAGAGAAAGGGCACATCATTGCTGCAGACCATGCCACCAATGCAAGCGATCAGCCATCGCTAAGCAGATTATACCACTCACTACAGTAGAATCTCAGATCATTCACACAGAACATATGATTGTTCCCAACATTCAGATCATTGTAAACTCCTATACTCCCAAGCCAAAGAATATTCCACCATGGAGACTGAATCTGAACGTGACTGCCTGAAGGTATGACCCCCTTACCACTGAATATGCTCAGCTTTTGAAGCGAATATGATGATCATTCCAGCTAGCTACCACCACTACTGAATCAAGATATATTCACCATTGAAACAGAATACAGTGCCAATGCCACAAAATATGACCATCATTGCCATGGTGTGACTTATGTGTCACTAACTATACCCTCATTATCACATATCTTGCCTTTTACCGCCAAGGCTATCGCATCCTGGGTAAAGAACATGGCTTCCATTGTCACAGAGTTTCAAATTCAAATTCCTTTATTTGATCTTTGTTAGACCTGTCAGCCCTTTGGGTGGTCCCTCCTCATCATTATTTATTTTGTCCCACTTCTGCCTCAAACCCTGTTTGAATTTTTCCTTTTGGGAACCACCAGACTTTTTAGTGTTGCTGCAGATTCAGGGAGCCATTTTATCTACCCCTGGAACTTCTGTCTGAGGGCCTGGAGCACAAAATGGTGGCCACCTGTGACATCACCAGCACCCACTGGAACCTACTAGCACCTTCCAGAACATTCCAGAACCCTGTGACAGTTGGAGGTGGTTTAGAATGTTGGGAAGCTAAGACAGAGAGTTGGCAGTTGGAGCTGGCAGTTGGCACCTGACTGGTGAAGAGAGAGCAGCAGAAATCTGAAGGAGGAAGGAGTGAGGCAGCAGGGGTGGAAACTTGTGCCTGGAGTGGGGTCCATAAACCCACCCTTGATGCTAGTCCCTACTGACTGAGCCCAGCCTGGAGCCCTGTGTGGGAAGAAGCAAGAAAAACCATCTTAAGGACCTGGACAGCAGGAACAGGCCTTAGAATCCAAGAACAGCAAGATCCTGACCTCGATACTGGTTTCCCTGGAGTCTGACGTCGAGTAGCCTGGAGACCTGGAGCCCGAGGTGGAGAAGCGGCGCTGACTGGAAAAGCAGACGTCGTACCCGGAGCCGCCAGAGGTCGAGAGAGGGCGCCGACGGAGGTCGTGGAGAGTACCAGAGGTCGAGGAGGAAGTCACCCGAGGTCGAGTGAGCGGCGTCGACGGGGGAGTGAAGTCCGCCCTCCGGAGTCGCCGGAGACCGAGGTGAAGCGTGCCGGAGGTCGGGAGTGGAGATCGCACTCCGGAGTCGCCGGAACCTGAGAGAATCGTGCCGGAGGTCGGGAGTGGAGGTCGCACTCCGGAGGCGCCGGAACCTGAGGAGAGGAGCACCGGAGGTCGGGAGTGGGGATCGCACTCCGGAGCCGCCGGAAGTCGACATCGAGCCAAGGCCGGCTGACGTCATCGAACCTGAGGTCGCCATCGGACCGGAGCCGCCCGAAGTCGACATCGAATCAAGACTGCCCGACGCCATCGAATCGGAGGTCGAGATCGAGCCGAGGCCGCCGACATCGAACCGGAACCGCCTACCGGCGTCGTCAAGAACTGACATTGTGCCGAGGCCGCCGACATCGAACCGGAACCGCCTCACGGCGTCGACACGACTCCAGCGGCGTCGGAGCTTCAGAAAAAGGGCAGTAAGTGGAATAGAGGGCGCCAAAGGCCCTGTGGAATCCTAAGAGACTACTCTAGGGGTTAGAGAGGTGCTGGAACCAGCTGGACTGTGCCAGGGGTGAGCTGAGACTAATTCAGAGGGGTTGTGTAGAGTGAGAGAGCCAGGTCTCTAGTATCCCCCCCTTGATCTACCTCAGTTTAGGCCTCAGCCTTGTCCAAGCCAGGGAGTAGACACCCTCAAGCCTGCCACATCACCACAAGCTGTGCCTGGGCCAAATCAGCCCATAGAAATTTAAATGTGATCTGATTCTATGAGTGTCACTGTCAGCTTTTAATTATTTATTGAGGGCACTGTATTTATTGTATTTAACCTATTTATTGCTTCACTGTATTTATTGTTCCACAGTATTTATTGTCGCACAATATTTATTGGTTTGCAGTATTTATTGCCTCAGAATATTTAATTGCCTGTATGTTTTGCACTTATATTTATGCCTTCCTTATTTATGATCACCCCTATTTATTGAATCATTAAGCCAGTATTTATTTGACCTGCACTATTTAAAAAGCTTTGTATATTGTGATTGTGTATTATTCATCTAATCAGCAACTAAGAGAAAAAGAAGATAAAGCAAGATATTTTCATAATTTTTACGGTGTAGAGTCGTTTTTGGAACGGATGCACGCATGGTTATTGTATGGGTATGTCGTATGCTTAGCACGGTGCCTGATTCCTGACCACTCGAGCCAAGCTACCACTGTATGTCCTGGAAAGACCCCGTTACCACCAACCCTTTCCGGTGTGGGAGTGGAGTATTTCCAACATTAATTGGTGTTCAGTGGTGGGATAGAGCTGTGCCTACGTATACTCAACAATAACTGTGGGTAGTCCATAGGCCTACACCGGGAGTTTTCTCAAAGCGGCCTTCCTAATTGTGGGTTTTTGTTTTTTCCAAATTTACTCTGGTGGTGGGAGGAGGTATTATTAAAGGTACCCCCCTGCATTGTTACTGCAAATAACTGTCCTCTGACCTGAGTGGGCAAGATGGAGTTTGTACTGGAGAATTTAGAAACGTACACTGTGGCCCAACTCAGGGAGTTTTGTCAGCGGGAGGGGGTGTATTGTCCCCCAGGAGCAAAGAAGGGTGCACTCCAAACCAGCTTAAGGGCTTGGGGGGAGGCACGACGGGAAAGCAAGGCTGAGGAGGACAGGGATAGAGAGCCCGACAGTGAGGGAGCTGGTTTGTACCAACCGGAGGTGGGGAACCTGTCAGCAGGGCCCAGGACACTTTCCAGGAAGGGCAGCAGTGCCTCTAGCGGTGGCTTGTCTGAAGTGGAGTTAACAGACCGGAGGGAGAAAAGACAGCTCACATGGGACTTAGCAAGGCTGGAGAAAGAGAAGGAGGAACAGAGGATGGCTCATGAGATAAGGCTGAAAGAGATAGATCTTCAGATCCTGAGAATCGGGGCACACCCTGTACCTAACGGTGGCAGCGAAGAACGAGAGTACACCAGGGAACCCAAACCCTACCCGCCAAAGGACATAGTAGCTAGCTATGGAGTGGGCGACGATATTGCCAAGTGGCTAGCGGCCTATGAGGTCTCGTTAAGGGCCCATGGGGTTCCAGAGAAGTACTGGGGAGGGGGATTGTACAAGTACATGCCTCCAGCTGGTAGGGATGCTTTATTGGCCCTCGAAGAGGATGAGCAGACCTACTACCCCACCATGAAACTGGCGCTCATAAGGAAGTTTGGACTAACACCCGAAAAGTACAGACAGAAGTTCAGGGGTAGTCACAAACTGGGCACACAGAATTGGGTGGACTTCCTGGACTATGCAAAGAAGGCACTAGAGGGTTGGATTCAGGGCAGTGAAGTGAGGAACTACGAGGGGTTGTTTGATCTAGTACTGAAGGAACACCTGCTCGAGAAATGTTTCCCTGAACTGCGTCAACACCTGGTGGATAGCAAGCTGACCAGTCCCCGGAAGCTTGCTGAGGAGGCGGACATTTGGGCTAGTACCCGGGTGTCCACAAGGGGGACTGGAGGGGATACTCAAAAGGCCGGACAGGGCACCCCTCAGAAGAAAGAGGGAGGGGAAAAGAAAAAGGAGTTCTCCAAAGGCCCCCAAAATAACTTCCAAGGGAAGGGAACAGGATTCACCCCTAGGGCTAACCCACCCAGAAACCCTAATCCTGGCCAGAGTCAGCAGCCAAGGGTTGTCCATTGCTACGAGTGCGGTGGCGTTGGACACTATAAAGGAGATCCGAAGTGCCTGAAACGACCACCCCCTCCCATTGGAGGAAAGACCCCCGGAGTAGCTAGTGTAGTGCTCGGGGAGGAGATGCCTTTAATTAAGGGAAGGGAGTGGGCGGGTGTCACTTTAGTGTCCCTGGGAGAACGGGAGATGGTTCCTAAGATTCAGGTGCCCGCAAATACCGTAAAGTATGGGCAGTGGGTCACCATCAACGGCCAAAGAGGGGAGGCTCTGAGAGACACAGGAGCCAGTATGACTATGGTACGTAGTCAACTGGTGTCTCCAGAGCAGGTAATTCCCGATGTACTCCACCCAGCCGCGATGGCTGACGGCAGAACAGGCCACTATCCAGTGGCCGAGGTTCCCTTTGAATGGGGGGGGGTTGCAGGTTCACTTCGAGTTGCCGTAAGCCCTGCCGTGCCAGTCGATTGTCTACTGGGGAATGACATGGAGCACAATGCTTGGAAGGAGGTGGAATACCGGACTCATACTGAGATGCTGGGTACACCTGACTGGGCCTGTGTGAGCACAAGGTCCGCGACTACCCGGAGAGGGAGTTCGTTTCGGCTGGAGCCTGGAACAAAGGCCCAGCCAGCTGCCAGTCAAGGGAAGAACCGAGGACAGGAGGAGCCTGCCTCGGCGTCCGCACCCCGTAGGACGGATAGGCCACCGGAGGTGGTGGACCAGGAGTCTGCGGAGGGGGACGTTACCAAACTGGAGGACCTACCCATCCCGGCCGAGTGGCACGTGGAGGGAGGCCCGTCCAGGGAGGAATTCTGCCAGGGCCAGAGGGAGTGCCCTACCCTTGAGGGGCTGAGGCGACAGGCCGAAGCCCAGGCAGCAGGGAACGTTGAAGGGAACTACAGTGTTTACTGGGAGGATGGCCTCCTCTACAGTGAACCCAAGGCACCCCTACATGGATCGTCACGAGCCTTGGTAGTCCCTCAACGTTATCGAGCCTTCCTTCTGGAGTTGGCTCACGAGATCCCCTTGGCAGGACACCTGGGGCAAGACAAGACCGTCGCCCGTCTTGTCCCACACTTTTATTGGCCTCAAATGAAAGTGTCGTCCGATACCTACTGCCGGACATGTGTGTCTTGCCAAGCCAGTGGGAAAACAGGGGTGAAGCTGAAAGCTCCCCTGGAACCACTTCCTGTCGTTAGCACCCCCTTTGAAAGGGTGGGCATCGACATTGTGGGTCCGTTAGATCCGCCAACGTCAGCTGGTCACAGGTTTATCCTGGTTCTGGTGGATCATGCCACACGGTACCCAGAGGCAATACCTCTGAGGACCATAACAGCACCTGTTGTGGCTAGGGCCCTGATGGGAATCTTTACCCGAGTGGGTTTTCCCAAGGAAGTTGTGTCCGACAGGGGGACCAACTTCATGTCAGCGTACATGCGGGCGATGTGGAAGGAGTGTGGAGTGACCGACCGGTTCACAACTCCTTACCACCCCCAGACCAATGGTCTGGTGGAAAGGTTTAACAAAACCTTGAAGGGCATGATCAGAAGTCTGCCTGAAAGCCTGCGGAGGAAATGGGACGTCCTTCTACCCTGTTTACTCTTTTCCTACAGGGAAGTGCCACAGAAGGGAGTGGGCTTCAGCCCCTTCGAGCTTCTGTATGGGCACCCTGTACGTGGACCTCTCAACCTGGTGAGAGACGGATGGGAAAGAACTCCCAGAAAGCTTCCCCAGGACGTGGTGAGCTACATGCTGGCCTTCCGGAGCCAAATGGCTAAGTTGTGGAAGCAAGCTTCTGACAACTTGGAAGCCAGCCAAGCAGTGATGAAGGCATGGTATGACCACAACGCTCACCCGGTGGAGTTGGAGCCTGGCCAGAAGGTGTGGGTGATCGAACCAGGAGAGCTTAGCGCCCTCCAGGATCGCTGGTCAGGACCCTTTGAGGTGTTGGAGAAGAAGGGTAAGGCTACCTACTTGGTGGACCTGAAGACCCCTCGTCAGCCCCTACGGGTGCTGCACGCCAACCGCCTCAAACCCCACCACGAGAGGCCCGAAGTCATCTTGATGATGGTGACTGACGGAGGAGAGGACGTGGAAAGCGAGCCTCTCCCTGATTTGTTTGCGTCTCAAGAGAAGGATGGGTCGGTGGAGGGAGTGATTCTCTCCCCATCTCTAACTCCTGAACAGCAGGAGGACTGTCGCCAGGTCCTGGGACAGTACTCTTCGTTGTTCTCCCTTGTCCCGGGTAGGACTCACCTGTGCGTCCATGACGTGGACACAGGAGACAGCCCACCTGTGAAGTCCAAGATCTACCGGATGTCAGACAAGGTGAAGGCCAGCATTCATAGTGAAGTCACTAAGATGCTGGAGCTAGGAGTGATCGAACCTTCTAGCAGCCCCTGGTCCAGCCCGGTGGTGTTAGTACCAAAAGCTGCACCACCGGGTGCCCAACCGGAACTGAGGTTCTGTGTGGACTACCGGGGACTGAATTCAGTGACCAAAACTGATGCTCATCCGATCCCTAGGGCGGATGAATTGATTGACCGGCTGGGAGCTGCCCAATATCTAAGTACCTTTGACCTTACTTCTGGGTACTGGCAGATCTCTTTGACTGATGGAGCAAGGGAAAGGTCAGCCTTCTCCACGCCCAATGGCCACTACCAGTTCTGTGTGATGCCCTTTGGGCTCAAGAACGCACCTGCCACGTTTCAGAGCCTGGTAAACCAGATCCTCACCGGAATGGAGAGTTTCTCTGCTGCTTATCTGGATGACATAGCCGTCTTCAGTAACAGCTGGGAGGATCACTTGCGTCACCTGCAAGCTGTTCTCCAGGCCCTGAGACAAGCTGGATTGACGATCAAGGCCAGCAAGTGCCAGATCGGGCAGGGGTCGGTAGTGTACCTTGGACACTTGGTGGGTAGGGGAGCGGTGCAACCCCTCCAGGCGAAGATCGAGGCCTTCATGGCCTGGGAACCCCCCAAGACTCAGACTGAGGTCCGAGCTTTTCTGGGCCTCACAGGATACTACCGCCGCTTCGTGAAGGGGTACGGTACCATCGTAGCCCCCCTCACGGAGCTCACGTCCAAGAAACAACCTCGACGGGTAGTCTGGACGGAGGCTTGTCAGCAGGCCTTTGTGAGATTGAAGAAAGCCATGTGCGAGGCCCCGGTCTTAAGGGCCCCAGACTTTTCCAAGGAGTTCATTGTCCAGACAGATGCATCAGAACATGGCATTGGGGCAGTGTTATCGCAACTCAATGAAGAGGGTCTGGATCAACCCGTGGTCTTCCTATCCCGGAGACTACTTCCCAGGGAACAGAAGTGGAGTGCAATAGAGCATGAAGCCTTTGCAGTGGTATGGGCTCTGAAGAAGTTGCGGCCATACCTGTTTGGCTCGCACTTCCTGGTTCAGACCGACCACAGACCCCTTCGTTGGCTGATGCAGATGAAGGGGGAGAATCCCAAGTTGTTGAGGTGGTCTATTTCCCTACAGGGAATGGACTTTCAGGTGGAACATCGGCCTGGAGTGGACCACGCCAATGCAGACGGTCTCTCAAGGTATTTCCGCCTTAGTGATGAGAACTCCCAAGGGGTTGGGTAGCTCTCCCCACTTTCAGCTGGGGGGGACGCGTGTTAGACCTGTCAGCCCTTTGGGTGGTCCCTCCTCATCATTATTTATATTGTCCCACTTCTGCCTCAAACCCTGTTTGAATTTTTCCTTTTTGGGAACCACCAGACTTTTTAGTGTTGCTGCAGATTCAGGGAGCCATTTTATCTACCCCTGGAACTTCTGTCTGAGGGCCTGGAGCACAAAATGGTGGCCACCTGTGACATCACCAGCACCCACTGGAACCTACTAGCACCTTCCAGAACATTCCAGAACCCTGTGACAGTTGGAGGCGGTTTAGAATGTTGGGAAGCTAAGACAGAGAGTTGGCAGTTGGAGCTGGCAGTTGGCACCTGACTGGTGAAGAGAGAGCAGCAGAAATCTGAAGGAGGAAGGAGTGAGGCAGCAGGGGTGGAAACTTGTGCCTGGAGTGGGGTCCATAAACCCACCCTTGATGCTAGTCCCTACTGACTGAGCCCAGCCTGGAGCCCTGTGTGGGAAGAAGCAAGAAAAACCATCTTAAGGACCTGGACAGCAGGAACAGGCCTTAGAATCCAAGAACAGCAAGATCCTGACCTGGATACTGGTTTCCCTGGAGTCTGACGTCGAGTAGCCTGGAGACCTGGAGCCCGAGGTGGAGAAGCGGCGCTGACTGGAAAAGCAGACGTCGTACCCGGAGCCGCCAGAGGTCGAGAGAGGGCGCCGACGGAGGTCGTGGAGAGTACCAGAGGTCGAGGAGGAAGTCACCCGAGGTCGAGTGAGCGGCGTCGACGGGGGAGTGAAGTCCGCCCTCCGGAGTCGCCGGAGACCGAGGTGAAGCGTGCCGGAGGTCGGGAGTGGAGATCGCACTCCGGAGTCGCCGGAACCTGAGAGAATCGTGCCGGAGGTCGGGAGTGGAGGTCGCACTCCGGAGGCGCCGGAACCTGAGGAGAGGAGCACCGGAGGTCGGGAGTGGGGATCGCACTCCGGAGCCGCCGGAAGTCGACATCGAGCCAAGGCCGGCCGACGTCATCGAACCTGAGGTCGCCATCGGACCGGAGCCGCCCGAAGTCGACATCGAGTCAAGACTGCCCGACGCCATCGAATCGGAGGTCGAGATCGAGCCGAGGCCGCCGACATCGAACCGGAACCGCCTACCGGCGTCGTCAAGAACTGACATTGTGCCGAGGCCGCCGACATCGAACCGGAACCGCCTCACGGCGTCGACACGACTCCAGCGGCGTCGGAGCTTCAGAAAAAGGGCAGTAAGTGGAATAGAGGGCGCCAAAGGCCCTGTGGAATCCTAAGAGACTACTCTAGGGGTTAGAGAGGTGCTGGAACCAGCTGGACTGTGCCAGGGGTGAGCTGAGACTAATTCAGAGGGGTTGTGTAGAGTGAGAGAGCCAGGTCTCTAGTATCCCCCCCTTGATCTACCTCAGTTTAGGCCTCAGCCTTGTCCAAGCCAGGGAGTAGACACCCTCAAGCCTTCCACATCACCACAAGCTGTGCCTGGGCCAAATCAGCCCATAGAAATTTAAATGTGATCTGATTCTATGAGTGTCACTGTCAGCTTTTAATTATTTATTGAGGGCACTGTATTTATTGTATTTAACCTATTTATTGCTTCACCGTATTTATTGTTCCACAGTATTTATTGTCGCACAATATTTATTGGTTTGCAGTATTTATTGCCTCAGAATATTTAATTGCCTGTATGTTTTGCACTTATATTTATGCCTTCCTTATTTATGATCACCCCTATTTATTGAATCATTAAGCCAGTATTTATTTGACCTGCACTATTTAAAAAGCTTTGTATATTGTGATTGTGTATTATTTATCTAATCAGCAACTAAGAGAAAAAGAAGATAAAGCAAGATATTTTCATAATTTTTACGGTGTAGAGTCGTTTTTGGAACGGATGCACGCATGGTTATTGTATGGGTATGTCGTATGCTTAGCACGGTGCCTGATTCCTGACCACTCGAGCCAAGCTACCACTGTATGTCCTGGAAAGACCCCGTTACCACCAACCCTTTCCGGTGTGGGAGTGGAGTATTTCCAACAATCTTACACATAAGATCATAAAAGTACATACAGTCACATTTTATAAAAAGACGTAAATATAAATTAGAGTTAAACAATCATTCATATAAAGTGTGCCCCTAGTTCAAGAGACTCTCACAGCTACGGATAATGTCAATGCTTTCCATAGAAAATGATTGTCTGTTCTGCAAGCTACATCCAATTTTACCACACATTGAGAAATCATTGACGTAAACTATACCCATTATTGCCAATAACAAGATCTATTTTGCTGCGCAATATACCTTGACTTTTGCCCTCATTGTCTCTTATTATCCTCTATTCCAAACCCCATGACCAAATACCCATCATCCCCATCTGCAATCCATACTCCTATCTAATGTCAACAGTAGCTATAACCAAGCCCAATCCACCTCTTTATCTTCTCCATTTGCATCATATTCCTACAATATCCCCTCCTTAGAATTCTTACCTTCTGCATCTATGATGCCAAATCACCCTGCAAAAGAACAGACCAATCCCGAGCACCTCACCACCTACTCAAACCTGTTTGACTTTGCTCCTTAACTCAGACACTGCCACACATACAATCATACTCCACATCTAAAACATTGCTCTTCAACTGAGCTTTCTGCTCCTCCCAGTGTACTGATCATATCAGCCTCATTCTAATCATGGTTCTCTTCAACTTCCAAACCCTCATCCCTCTGGTAACCAACCTCCACACTCAAATATGTCATAATTGCCTCAAATGTTTGGTCATCCTGAATGTCTTTCTCTTCTACATACCCTCTGGTCTTCCTGTCAACTTCTTTGTAAAAATACACAACTTCCTCCCGGGCTGTTCTGTGACTGGAAAACTGATGCTAAAAGTTATCTCCTTAACTCCCCTGCTTACATAGACCCCTCCTTCGGTGAAGAATTATAGAGCCTTTCTCAGAGTTGGGTGGTAACAAAAAAATGTCTCCAGTTTGTGGGGGAAGTGGTTGATCCTTCGTTGAAAGGTTCACAGGAGAAGGATCTGGATGCTAAATTGTCCCCACCATCAAGACATCATCTTGAAGATCATTCTTCCAGCGCATCCACCAGTGGTGGAGATTCCTCCAACGAGCCTCACATAAATCAAATTACTGCCCAACTCTAAACTAGTGCCACAGGGCATCTGGTTTAAATAAGGAACAGAGTCAGTATGTTCATCTCTCTTCTCAAAGCGGAATATTGGCATTACGTGTACTTTATAGAAAGCTGAAAATCAGTTTGTAAAAAGTCTTGTTTATAGGGAAAAAAGGCAGAAATGCTCCTCGTCCACATGTCTCACGATCAGAACAGTCCCGAGATAAAACTATAAAAAATGCCTCTTTCTTAATGAAATATATTAATAAAACTGAAGAACAGGTCAGGTTGATGCATCCCTATGTTATTAATATTCACTGAAGATGAAAGTGCAGCAATCCATGGAAGCCTTCTCCATGTTTATTTTTAGGATGACTATTCCACCCCATTATGATGTATGAACTCTTTTTCCATATATCACTTTTTCAATAATTACTTGCAAACAATTTGGACAAGGTTGCTCAGGCCAGAATATTTAATGTATGCAGGATATTATGATATCCCCCTGACGACATACATATTTAGGGTTGGAAGTCTTTGGTACAATATCATGTGACATTGTGGTTCTCATTTTCCCATTCTGACGAACTTGGTGTTTTTATTGTGCTTGAGCAGCGAATACTCTGACGGGGGGCTACGTGATTCGTTTGTTGCTCCCCAACAATATCTAGACTCTTCTGGGTGAGAGACATGCCCTCCATGTGCTACTCTTTGTAAATTGATTTCTAATGTCCCCATGACAGACCATGACACGTCTTACAATTGGTGGGAGGTGATTAGTAGTCATGAGGTGTGGGCATTTTTAGTTGTACTTCATTAGAGAGACTGCCTGCTAGCTCTTCCTGGAAAAATCAGAGTAAAGTGCCAAGAATAAAACATCACAACCAGCATCTCTCCTATGTGACTGAAAGGCTCACTTCCTCTGGTGGCTCACTGCATGCAAATAGTCAGGATACCATGAGACTGGATATGAGGAAATGCAAAAGGTTAAAAAAAAGTTGACACACCTTCTCCATCTATACACCCAGAATCAGAAATGACATATCCATATCCATCAGATATCACCCAAAGTTTGCTCAGATTTAGTAAACAGCTGAAGATACACCTTTTTTTAGAGTACTACAACAAACTCCATGTACAGTGTGCTTCCACTCTCAATATCTAGTTACACAGCGAATTGCTCAACTATATCTTTGCCTCTGACCCTGTATTGCACTCTGCTGCCTCTCGGCTAAGTTTGTGCTATATTAATAGCACAGACTTACATACAAACATGAATTTTTCTCCTGATCTAAGTGCTCTGCATGAGAGTAGTTGAGCATAATTATGAGCGGTAAGGTAGCCATGTTTGGGCCATCCTGGATACATGCAGCCTCTATGGCTTAAGGGTAATCCATATGCTTTTGTGGTTGCCAGTTCTTTCATCTCACCATCTCTGCCTGACCTCCCCAAATACCTCCTCGGTTTCACTCTTCCTGTAAAACGTATTATGATGTGTTAGACTTGGCACCATTGGCGTGGGTCTCCCTTCCATTTTTTGCTGTTGTCTCCTCTGTTTTTGCTGGTAATCGATGCTCTGGGCGCTGTGCCACTGCCATTCAGTGCCGCAGCGCGAGTGCTCCCTGTGTAAATATGGCATGTGAATTGGTATATCCATGATTTGCTTATTTGGTTTACCTGTTAGTCCCTAGTAGCGTGGCCTGTGTGTGCCCAGGGTTGGTAAACCAAATGCTGCTGGTGGGCCTGCAGTGCCGGTTTGCGCCACCCACAGAAGCAGCTTGTAAAGTGTGTCTCAGACCTGCCACTGCAGTGTCTGTGTGCAGTCTAGAACTGCCATCTTAGCTGTGAAGTGCACCCACTTCCCAGCCCCTGAACCTTCCCTTGGCATCATGTAAGCCACCCCTATGGTAAGGTGCATTGTATGTGTAAGGTAGGACATGCTCTGATGTGTGTAGCATGTCCTGGTAGTGAATTACCCCAATTTCGTTTTTCACTAATGTAAGGCTACCTGTTTTCCATAGGCCAGAATAGGAGGTTTGGCTATTACATTCTATAGTCCTAACTGACCCAAAGAACATGGTAGAAAAACGAGTTTAGTATGCCTGAGCTCAGAATATTAAAATACATCTTTTAGTGAAGTTTATTTTTATATTCTGTGTTTGAAAATACCCCTTTTAGAAAGTAGGTATTTTTTTGCCTATGCCTTCCAGTGTGCTCTGCTGTTATGTGTATTGGCTCTCTGGTTTTGGAGGGACAGGACAGGCTGAGTCAGACCTGGGTTGAATAGAGAGATCTGCATTGGAGTATGGGGAGGGGTAGCTCCTGGACCTGAATAGGGCTGTGCCTGGCAAGGTGAATGCTGGCTCCACCTCCCACTGTGTGTTTGATGGCAGACCCCCTCTTTCTGAAAGGAAGGATGCAGCCTGGTAAACAAAGTGCTCCAGGACTGGGCAGAACTTGTTCTGGCTGGGTTCAGTGACTTGTAGCTTCTGAGAACAAAGATTTTTGGGGTATAAATATCTGTGCTGAAACCCCTACAATTGGTATTGCTCCTGGACAACAAGAAGAACCTCTGTCCATGTAACTGAAGGAATCTGCAGGAGAGGACTGTCCTTGTGCTTGTGTGCTGTTTCTTGGACTGGCCTGCAGTGGTTACTACTCAACTTGGAAGAAGAGGAAAAGGACTTTGAAGGAACTT
Source organism: Triturus cristatus (assembly GCF_964204655.1). Lineage (NCBI taxonomy): Eukaryota > Metazoa > Chordata > Amphibia > Caudata > Salamandridae > Triturus > Triturus cristatus. The sequence continues at coordinate 165,038,768 of NC_140595.1, read as the reverse complement.
TTATTTTTGCTACAGCAATCACCCAAGGGCTAGAAGAGAGCTAGCCTCCTGCTGGAGTCTCAGGCACATCAGACTCCACCACCAGCCTCCTGTTTCCTCCCAGTGAGGATTTCTATCTGCAGGTGAGGTTCCTGTGAGTTCCAGGGCCTCTAGTTCTACTACAGAGAAGAGAGTGCTGAAAGTCGTCGCTAACGCCCGTTTGCGAGCCGCCGAAGCTGAAGAGCGTAAGGAAAACCATCGCGCTGCTGCCGCTGAGTGCTCGCTACCGGAGATCATCGCATCACACGTTTGCGGGCTGCCAAATGCTCGCTAACCGGATGATTATCGCATCGCATGTTTGCGGGCCTCCAAGTGCTCGCTAACCACGACATCGCAGAGTGGACACAGAGCATCCACCATTTTCATCGCATCGCATCAGGATCGTCGCTCCCTCGCGGAGCGCCATTTGTTTTCATCGCAACAAGATCGCACACGCAACAGGCTTGGCACATCATCCTCCCTTTGCGGCAGGGATTTCAACGCATCGCCGGCTTAGAGTGGAGAAGTTTGTCGGTTTGTCCTGCACACTGATCAGCGCATCATCCTCCCTTGCGGCAAGGATTCAACGCATCGCTGGTCACGCGTGAGGAAAATCATCGCTACAACTCCTTAGCGACATTTTGGTTGCCTTGCTACAGAATCCAGGTATTTTGTGAGTAAAAGGGTCGCAGAGACCACTGCCTTGAAATGAACTGCTCTTTGCACACTTTGAACTATTTTTGCAGCATTTTAAGAGTAACCCTATTTTCCTAGTATTGTGGATTTTTACTGTTATTGGTCTTGTGTTAAGTCTATATATAAAGATACTTATTTTTATAACTACTTGTGTGGTGTCCCTTTGTAGCGTTCCTCACTGTGTTACTGTGTATGGTCATAAATGCTTCACACACTGCCTCTGAGATAAGCCTAGCTGCTCGTGCTACGTTACCACAGGGTTGAGCAGGGGTTATCAAAGGGTGTAGCCCGCTTACTCTGACTTAGGAAGAAGGGTCCCTACTTGGACAGTGGCCATTGCCACCTAGAGACCCCCATTTCTAACATCGGTGGTCAGCGGTGAGGATCTGGACTTGCATTTATGATCGCATATAGTAATTATAGTGTACACTACTAGTGAGTGCAGACCATAACGTAACCACATACGTTTTTGAGGTTTTGATTATATTTTTGATTATTATTGCCAGTTATTGCTACAATGGGCAAGCCCAGATCCAATGCCTCTGAGGATCTCTGCTGGGAAGAAGAGAAAATAGACACCTATACTTCCAAGCAGCTCAAGCATTTTTGCAAACGCTTCACAGTCCCTATCACAGGTCTCACTAAGAGGGAAGAGTATTACAAGGCACTGAAGGCCTGGTTAGAAGCCAGGGATGCCCCAAGGAATATGGGAGAGCCTGTGGAGAGGGAAGAGAATGCAGGTGAGCAGCAGGATGAAGTGGTAGATTTGGTGGGAGATAAAGCAGTTTCCAGCCCGGGCACTAGTGTGTCCTCAAGAGGTCTGACTCCAGAAGAGATGGAGGACAGGGAGAGAGATAGACGGCATAATATGGAGATGGCTAGGCTTAAAATGGATGGTCAGAGGGACCTAGAGAATAAGAAGTTGGAATCTGAAATTATGAAAGTGAAACTTGAGCATGAGAGAATATTGAGGGAGTTGGAGATTAAAGCAAAGAGTGTAGAGATCTCCCCCTCTGGTGGCAGCATACCAGTAGTGCATACTGAGAGTAAAGTGTATATACCCAAGGAGGTTATTAAGGATTTCCATAAAAGTGAAGATATTGGACAATGGTTTGCCGCTTATGAATTAGCTATGGTGTCCCACCTGGTCCCTGAGAAGGATTGGGGATCGGGGTTGTGGGGACGCTTTGTGAGTGAGGGGAGGGATACCTTGTTGGATCTGCCCCCAGAAAGTAGGATGGTTTATGCCCACATGAAGGAAGCTTTGATTACCCACTAGGGTTTTACCCCTAAAATGTACAGGCAGAGATTTAGAACCTGCAAGAAGCTAGAGGGTACCACGTGGGTTGAATATGTGTCTTTTTTTGCAGAGCAATGGAGCGCTGGGTAAAAGGTAGCAAAGTAGAAACTTTTGAGCAACTTTATGATTTGATTGCATGGGAGCATTTATCTAGTAATTGTTTTCCTGAGCTACGCCAGCACCGGATTGATTGCAAGCTAACTAACCCTAGGAAGCTTGCTGAGGAGGCAGACCGCTGGGTGAGCACCCGGGTTCGCAAGGGTCCAGCGGGAGACTTCGCCAAAGGTAGGCAGGGTCCCCAGCAGAGAAGTGGGGGGGACAGGGATAAACCAAGGAAGTTCCACAGAGGGCCCCAAAGTAATTCCCAAGGGAACCAATCAGTGGTGTCCCAGCCTCCCCAAGTTAAGAAGCCAGTGCCCCCAACAGGTAGGCCTGTTCAGAGGGGGCCCCTTACTTGTTACAAGTGTGGTCAAGTGGGCCACAGATACATTGATTCGCAGTGTCCTCAGAGGGATGCTCCTGCACCACCCCGTGCACCATCCCGCCAGCTTGCTAGTGTAGCCCTGGGAGGGGAGGAGATGGGTGCCCAAGGTGGGTGGGATCCCGTAGAATTGACCCTTGTCTCATTAGGAGACTTTGAGATGGTCCCTAAGCCTGCACTGCCTGATAACAGTAAAAAGTACAGGCAGTGGGTGACTATCAATGACCATAGAGTGGAGGCTCTAAGGGACACAGGAGCCAGTGTAACTGCTGTCAGCTCCCGGTTGGTGTCCAAAGAGCAGGTTGTCCCCCATGCATTCTACCCAGTAGTATCCGCAGACAACTCAGAGAGCCAATGTGAGGTGGCTCAGGTTCCCTTTGAGTGGGGGGGGGTCTCAGGGACTCTTCAGGTAGCTGTGAGGCCCGCCATGCCTGTAGACTGTCTGTTGGGCAATAATTTAGAGAACTCCCCATGGGCTACGGTGGAGAGGAAATCTCACTTGGAAATGTTGGGTCTGCCTGAGTGGGCGTGTGCAACCACTCGGTCCATGGCAGCCAAGGAGGGTGTTGAGAAAGACCTGGAGCCTGAGAGTATGGCCCAGGTCCCTGACTTAGAGAGAAGGGGCAAGGGGCGTGGGAAGCCGGCCCCCTTGGTTCCCACGGCCCAGGAGGGAGCAGACCCCGAGGGGGATGCCCTGGAGCCTACCGGGGAGCAGAGTGCTTACCTGGGGGACCTGCCTGAGCTGACCCATTGGCAGCAGGAAGGAGGGCTCACCAGGGAGGAGTTTTGTGAGCAGCAAAGAGATGGGTATGCAGCGACAGGCTGCAGCCCAGGCAGCAGGTGACATGTCTGGTTCACATCTGATTTATTGGGAGAAAAGTCTCCTGTATAGCGAGCCTAAGGCTGCTTAGCCGGGGTCAGCCTGTGTGCTGGTTGTACCCGAGTGATTCAGAGCCTTCCTACTGGGGTTGGCTCATGACATTCCATTGGCAGGACATCTGGGGCAGACCTAGACCTTTGAGAGGCTGGCAACCCACTTTTATTGGCCCCAGATGCGCAAGAGCTCAGATACATATTGCAGAACCTGTGCGACTTGCCAGGCAAGTGGGAAGAGTGGGGGGAAGATCAAGGCCCCACTCCAGCCCTTTCCAGTTGTTAGTACCCCATTCGAGCGAGTGGACATTGACATTGTGGGGCCTCTGGACCCCAAGACAGCCATGGGCAACAGGTACATCCTGGTCTTGGTGGACCATGCCACCCGGTATCCTGAAGCCATCCCGCTCAGGACAGTGACGGCCCCCGTGGTGGGACGTGCACTGATGGGGATCTTCTCCCATGTGGGGTTCCCCAGAGAGGTTGTGTCTGACAGGGGGACCAACTTCATCTCCCAGTATATGAAGTCTCTGTGGAAGGAGTGTGGGGTAACATATAAGTTCACCACTCCTTACCACCCCAAGGTAACGGTCTGATTGAAAGGTTCAAAAGGACCTTGAAGGGCATGATCATGGGCCTAGAAGAGCCCCTGAGGCGTAAGTGGGACGTCCTCTTGCCATGCCTGTTGTTTGCATACCGTGAGGTGCCACAGAAGTCCTCAGGGTTCAGTCCCTTTGAACTGCTCTATGGCCATCCGGTAAGAGGGCCTCTGAGTCTGGTCAAGGAAGGCTGGGAGCAATCTCCCAGGAAACCTCCCCAAGATGTATTTAGCTACATGTTGGCCTTCAGGAACCAGACTCGGCATTTCAGAAAAATTGCTGAGGCAAATCTGGAAGCCAGCCAGGAGGAGATGAAACGCTGGCACGACCAGAATGCCACTCTGGTCGAGTTTCAACCTGGTCAGAAGGTTTGGGTACTGGCCCCAGTGGAGCCTTGTGCGCTCCAAGATAAGTGGACCGGTCCATTTGAGGTGGTGGGGTGCAAAAGTCCAGTTACCTACTTGGTGGACTTTCTGTCTCCCAGGAACCCCCAGCAGGTCCTGCATGTGAACCGCCTGAAGCCCCACTGTAGTATGAGGTATGTGCGTATATGTTCTCGTGCTTAGTGCGCGAGGGTTCGTATTCTTTTAACTGAGGTTCTACAGTCTGGCTGCGAACGATGTGTACGAGGATTCCTTCAACGTTAGGCAGTTGCTGGAGATCCTGGTATGCAGCGGGAGCGCCGGGCTGTGGGTGTCATTGACCTGTACAATAAATACTTCAAAAGGAGAATTTCGTATCCTCTCTTACTTCATTTGGCGACAAGGAAGAAGAACGGACCGACGCGTCTGACACCCACCAGCATATTTCGGAGATTTGGGCGCAGCAGTTTTCTACGGGACTCCGCCTTGTTACGTTTTCACGCTCCTGCTGCCAGCCTCATTGGTCATTTATTTTTAACTACTTCCTGCATATCGGTGTTATTCCGAAGGCATTCTGGGCCACTTTCTCGTAATTGGAGACATTGCGATTACAACGCGCTGTCTCCTAGCAACAAGGGAGGGCTTCCTTCGCTGACATCACACGCAGGTTTCCTAGCAACGCCCACAAGCTCGAGTGAGGAAGATCGACGCTGACATCACACTCAAAGGTTTCCTAGCAACGCCTACAAGCTCGAGTCAGGAAGACCGACGCTTATTTATTTATACTCGAAGGCAGCCACGCGCTGAGGCATTACCTGGCTGTTAACACTATTCTTCTGATCCCAGGTAGGATCCAACCTTCGTTTTTAACACAGTGACAGGCACACTTTCGTCTCAAGCACATTTCAGCCTGCACCTTTCACGGTGACAGGCACACCTCTCATATGTACTCTCAAGCTTAGTTCAAGGATATTTTGGTCACTTTTTAAAGAACCATTTCATTTTTTTTTTGTGTTTATATGTAGTAATGATTTAAAATTGTTTGATTTAACAGCATAATAGTCACTTGCTCATTTTAAACTTGAAATTTTTCTATTTAACAGCATAGCAACCCATTCATTGTTCAAATTTTGTCTCGCCTACAATTTATCAATAATCCATTTTGGTCATGGCTTCTGCTCAGCAGTTTGCACAACCTCCTCCTTTTCTACAACGACCTGGCAAACCTGAAATTCCATGGCGTCAGTGGGTTAAAGCCTTTGAAAATCATATTGTGGCTATAGATGCTGTTAAATTTTCTCATGATCGTAAAGTTGCTATTCTGTATGGTTGTTTGGGCCTGGCAGCGCAACATGTTTTTGAGAATTTACCAAAATTCCCAACACCACCTGGGGAAGCTGGAGATGCGCAACATTGGAATTCTTATAAAGAAGCGTTAGCTCGTTTGGCAAGACATTATGACCAAGAACCAAACATTATGCTTGAGAGACATAATTTTCACAAGAGGAAACAGCGTGAGGATGAAACAGTAGATGAATACATTGCTGCATTACGCGTTCTTGCTTCCACTTGCGAATTTGAAGCAGATCCAGAAATTTATATACGTGACCAGTTTGTTTTTGCTTGTTTTTCCAGAAAAATACAGGAACGCCTACTAAGCTGTAGAAAACCATCCTTACAAGATACAGTTGATATTGCCAAAAGTATTGAAAGGTCAATTGTTACGTCAAAAGTTCTTCAACAAGACCAGTCTCTTAACTCTTTCAGTTCGGTTCCAAACGAACCTGCGAATTCTGTCAATGCCGTTAATGTTCGCAAAATTTATAAGCAACCTTTCAGAAAGGTTAATACGATATGTTTCAGATGCGGTTCTCGTTCACATCTTGGAAATCATCCCATGTGTCCTGCGTCAGGGAAAAGATGTGTTTCATGCCAAAAAATTGGCCACTTTCAAAGCGTTTGTAAATCTGTCAAGAGACCTACTAGAGTTAATAGCATTGAAGTTGTGGAATCCCTTGAGGATTGTACAAATCAATTTCATGACATGATTGTCTCGATTGAATGTAACTCAATTTTCAATTCACATCAGGTCAAAGGCCCCATAGGTGTTGCACTATTTGGTAAAATTGAAATTCCTATCATGGCAGATTCAGGTTCTCCTATAACCATTTTATCTGATGTAATGTTTTTGGAGAAATGGAAGAATTCCATCACCTTGACCAAAACAGACATCAACCCAAAAGCGTTTGGTGAATTTGACATAGAGATGTTGGGATTTTTCATTTCTAGGTTGGAATGTCTCGAAAGATCGATATACACTAAAGTCTATGTTGCAGTTAGGGGACGCAATATAGTTGGTTGGCAAGATCTTGCTAGAATGGGGCTGTACCTCCTCCCTGGGGGGGATAATCCCATTATGCGGGGTGATCCACCCCAAGGTTATTCCCCAGTCGGATGGTCAGAAGATGTACTAAGCTCAGTAGATTGTGTTGATGGCACAGATCAATCACATGATCTCAGAAAGATTCTAGATCTTTTTCCTAACTTGTTTTCCGATAAACTTGGCACTGTCAAAGGTTTCCAACATCGGATTAAGTTAAAAGCAAATGCTCAACCCTTTGTACATAAGGTTCGCACTTTACCACTTAGTGCTAGGGATGAACTCAGGTCTACACTTAAAAAATTGTGTGATGATGGGGTCATTGCACCTTGCAACTCTTCAGAATGGGTTTCTCCCATCGTTATCGTCCGCAAAAAATCAGGCGAGGTGAGGCTATGTGCGGACTTGCGCACTTTAAATAAAAACATATTAGTTGATTGTCACCCACTCCCAAGGATTCATGATCTTCTTGCTAGTTTAGGGGGTGCAAAATATTTTTCATTAATCGATCTTCGTTCAGCCTATCACCAAATTTGTTTAACAGATGATTCACAAGAGCTTACCACTTTTGTCACACCCTTTGGTGTCTATAAATATCTTAGGCTTCCTTTTGGCCTGGCATCTGCAGCCAGTGTTTTTCAAAAAATTATGGATAGTTTATTTCAAGATCTGCCAGGTGTCCAAGCTTATCAAGATGATATACTGGTTTTTGCAAATGACTGGGAAACACATCTGAAAAATCTTACTTGTGTTCTATCCAAGTTGAATGATGCGGGCATGACTATCAGATCTGACAAGTGTCAATTTGGGAAACAACAGTTAGATTACTTAGGTCATACGTTGTCTTGTCAGGGGATAAAACCTAAGTTTTCGCTTGTCGAGGCCATCAGTCAGGCTACTCCTCCCAAAGATAAAGATGCGCTTCGCTCTTTCTTAGGTTTGGCAGAGTACTATGCCCGTTTTGTTAAAGGATATGCCCAGACCGTGGAGCCATTACGTGCCCTGTTGCGTAAAGGTTCAAAGTTTCTCTGGTCCAAGGAAGTCTCATTTTCTTTTGATCAAACAAAAAAAATGATTGTTGAAGCTCCTGCTCTTCATGCTTTTCAAGATGATGCTAAATGTTTCATTATGGTGGATGCCAGTCTGACAGGTTTGGGGGCAGTTCTTGGTCAGTGGGTAGCAGGAAAGGAACATACCATAGCCTTTTCATCAGAATGCTCAAACCTGCAGAGACCCATTATAGCACAATTGAACGTGAAGCACTTGCTTGCGTTTGGGCAATAGAGAAGTTCAGGAACTACATTTGGGGACGTGAATTTGAAATATTCACCGATCATAAACCTCTTACACATTTACTTGATGGTGATGGGTTTGGTAGGACCTCTGCCAGGTTGATTCGGCTTTTGTCAAAATTGCAAGAATTTCATTTTACTATAAAACACATTTCTGGTGGGGGAAATTTCAGGGCTGATTGTCTGTCACGCATGGCATCTTATGATGCTCCTGATTTAGATGTTGTTGATGACACAGAGTGTGTTGTTGCTGCACTTGACGCAATAAAAGAATGTCCTACCATTACTGAACAAACTTGGTTGGAAGCTTATAGTAAGGATATTACACTCAAATTGGTCATGCAATATATTGTAAAGGGTTGGCCAGAGAGTAGAAAGCTGTCAAATGAGTTAAAAGCCTTTTCTATGGTGGCTTCTGAACTTTCCTTGGTCATTGGGATGGTTATGAGACATGAATCCTTTGTTCCCCCGGTGAGTTTGAGGGAAGATATTATTAAATGTGCACATCAGGGTCATTTGGGGATTTCAAAAACCTCTCAACTTATTAAGTTGTATTATTGGTGGCCATCTTTAGAATCACAAGTCAAGTTTTACATTGATTCATGCTCAGAGTGCCTTTTGTCAGACAAAAAATGGAGGGTCATGAAAACACCCTTACATCCGGTCCCTTTTCCAGACAAACCTTGGGAAAAGGTTGCGATTGATTTCTCTGGTCCTTATGATCTTTTACCTCCCGAGTTGAGATATTTTATTCTCTTGGTTGATTATCATTCCAAATGGATTTATCATATGTTTTGTGATTCACCTAGTTCCAATAATGCCATTAGATTTTTGAAGAGAGTGTTTACTATTGAAGGTTCGCCCTCCATTATCGTTAGTGACAATGGTACACACTTTGTTTCACAGAAATTTGAGGAATTTTTAGCGGAAAAGGATGTCACTCATTTCAAGGTTGCTTTGTACTCACCATCATCTAATGGGTTAGTTGAAAGGGCTAACAGGGTGGTCAAAGATGCTATTCAGGTAGCTCTTTCTTCAAAAAAGAATGTTCAGGATTTTGTTGAGGAAAAATTATGGTCATACAACATTTCACCACATTGTACAACAGGTCTCCCGCCTTTTTCTCTGTTGAGAGGAAGGAAAGTTCACACTACCCTGTGCCCTGGTTGGCTGCAGGGTAAACGAAGTGAGACTACACCTCAAGATATTAATCTAGCTTCACGGATTCTCGAAAAACAATCCTACATGAAAAAGGTGTATGATCAAAAGAAGAGTTTTAATGATGTTGATTTAAAAATTGATGATTGGGTTCTTATCAAAAACCCAAAGAAAGTGGCAAAAGGTTTGTCTAAGTTCTCTTCTCCAGTGCAGGTTACAGATGTGCATAAAGGTTCAGCACTCCTTGGGTATAAAGGGTGGTGGAACAAGAGATCGCTTGTCCGACTAACTGATTCACAGGTTTCATCCTTATTGAAACTGTCTAAGCAACAGTTTGATCAATCTGATTGGACAATTTGGCTGCATGATGGTTCACATCGGGGGGAGGCTGGTGAATCAGTGGGAGGACAATTATCTGACAATGTTCCTCATGATAGTATTGGGCATGCATTGTCTTCTCCTACTGTTTTGGATACACGTCAAAGAAGATTGCCTGCAAGATTTAATGACTATGTTTTGTCTTAATGATTTCAATTAGCATTGCTGTATTAATAGTTAACCATTCACTTCTGTTTGTTAGAAGGAGAGAAGTTGTAGTATGAGGTATGTGCGTATATGTTCTCGTGCTTAGTGCGCGAGGGTTCGTATTCTTTTAACTGAGGTTCTACAGTCTGGCTGCGAACGATGTGTACGAGGATTCCTTCAACGTTAGGCAGTTGCTGGAGATCCTGGTATGCAGCGGGAGCGCCGGGCTGTGGGTGTCATTGACCTGTACAATAAATACTTCAAAAGGAGAATTTCGTATCCTCTCTTACTTCACCCACTTTGAGAGGTCTGTAGTGGGCATGCTTCTTGCCACAGATGCAGGGATGGAGGAGGAGAGTGAGCCTCTTCCTGACCTCCTGTGTGCAGGAGAGAAGGATGGGTCAGTGGAGGGTATGGTCCTCTCCACCGCACTGACCCCTGAGCAGCAAAACAATTGTCACCAGCTGTTGGGGCAATTTGTTTTTCCTGGTGCCTGGTGTCAGTGATTGGTGCGTCCATGAGGTAGACACCGGGGACAGTCCTCCTGTCAAGCACAAGGCTTACAGAGTGACTGACAGGGTCAGGGCCTACATTAAGGAGGAGGTCTCCAAAATGTTTGCCCTAGGGGTGATTGAGTCTTCTAGCAGCCCTTGGTCCAGCCCCGTGGTCTTGGTACCAAAAGCTGCAGCGCCTGGTGACACTCCTGAACTTAGGTTCTGTGTGGACTACCGAGGTCTCAATGCGGTCACGAAGACCAACACGCACCCCATCCCCAGAGCTGATGAGCTCATAGATCGGTTAGGGGCTGCCCGGTACCTCAGCACGTTTGATCTAACGTCTGGGTACTGGCAGATCGCCTTAACTGATGGGGCAAAGGAGAGGTCAGCATTCTCCATACCAGATGGGCACTACCAGTTCCGTGTGATGCTCTTTGGAATGAAGAATGCCCCTCCCACCTCTCAGAGGTTGGTCAACCAGGTGTTGGTTGGGCTGGAGGATTTCATTGCCGCCTACCTGGATGACATCGCAGTGTTTAGTTCCTCCTGGGAGGACCACTTGCGCCACCTCTGGGAAGTGTTGATGGCGCTGCGCAGAGCAGGCCTCACAATCAAGGCCAGTAAGTGCCATATTGGGCAGGGTTCTGTGGTTTACTTGGGACACCAGGTGGGGAGTGGCCAGGTGGCACCCCCGCAGCCCAAGATTGAAAACATCCTGGCTTGGGAGCCCCAAGGACAAAGACCCAGGTGAGAGCCTTCTTAGGACTCATAGGTTACTACAGGAGGTTTGTCAAGGGGTATGGCAACATTGTTGCACCCTTGACTGAGCTGACTTCCAAGAAGCGGCCAAAGATTGTGAACTGGACTGACACCTGTCAGAAAGCTTTTGATGCCCTCAAGACTGCCATGTGTACAGCACCCGTGCTCCAGGCGCCCAATTTTGCTAAGGAATTTATTGTCCAGACAGACGCTTCAGAGCATGGGGTGGGGACTGTTCTGGCACAGACGAATGAGGAGGGACTAGACCAACCTGTAGCCTTCATCAGTAGGAGGTTACTTCCACGGGAACAGAGGTGGAGTGCAATTGAGCTTGAGGCATTTGCTCTGGTCTGGGCACTGAAGAAGCTGAGACCATACCTGTTTGGGACTCACTTCCAGGTTCAGACCGACCACAGGCCCCTCAGATGGTTCATGCAGATGAGGGGTGAGAATCCTAAGTTGTTGAGGTGGTCCATTTCCCTACAGGGTATAGACTTCACGGTGGAACATCGCCCTGGTACAGAACACGCCAATGCTGATGGTCTGTCCAGATTTTTCCGCTTTAGTGATGAGAACTTCCAAGGGGATGGGTAGTTCTCCCCACATTTCAGCTGGAGGGGACACGTGTTAGACCTGGCACCATTGGCGTGGGTCTCCCTTATATTTTTCGCTTGTCTCCTCTATTTTTGCTGGTAATAGATGCTCTGGGCGCTGTGCCACTGCCATTCAGTGCCACAGCGCGAATGCTCTTTGTTTAAATATGACATGCGAATTGGTATATCCATGATTGGCTTATTTGGTTTACCTGTTAGTCCCTAGTAGCGTGGCCTGTGTGTGCCCAGGGCTGGTAAACCAAATGCTGCTGGTGGGCCTGCAGCGCTGGTTTGCGCCACCCACAGAAGCAGCTTGTAAAGTGTGTCACAGACCTGCCACTGCAGTGTCTGTGTGCAGTCTAGAGCTGCCATCTTGGCAGTGAAGTGCACCCAATTCCCAGCCCCTGAACCTTCCCTTGGCATCATGTAAGCCACCCCTATGGTAGGGTGCATTGTATGTGTAAGGTAGGACATGCTCTGATGTGTGTGGCATGTCCTGGTAGTGAATTACCCCCAATTTCGTTTTTCACTACTGTAAGGCTACCTGTTCTCCATAGGCCAGAATGGGAGGTTTGGCTATTACATTCTATAGTCCTAACTGACCCAAAGAATATGGTAGAAAAAACGAGTTTAGTATGCCTGAGCTCAGAATATTAAAATACATCTTTTAGTGAGGTTTATTTTTATTTTCTGTGTTTGAAAATACCCCTTTTAGAAAGTAGGTATTTTCTTGCCTAAGCATTCCAGTGTGCTCTGCTGTTATGTGTATTGGCTGTCTGGTTTTGGAGGGACAGGGCAGGCTGAGTCAGACCTGGGTTGAATAGAGAGATCTGCATATGGGGATGGGTAGATCCTGGACCTGAATAGGGCTGTGCCTGGAAAGGTGAATGCTGGCTCCACCTCCCACTGTGTGTCTGATGGCAGACCCCGTCTTTCTGAAAGGAAGGATGCAGCCTGGTAAACAAAGTGCTCCAGGACTGGGCAGAACTGGTTCTGGCTGGGTTCAGTGACTTGTAGCTTCTGAGAACAAAGACTTTTGGGGTATAAATATCTGTGCTGAAACCCCTACAATTGGTACTACTCCTGGACAACAAGAAGTACCTCTGTCCGTGTAACTGAAGGAATCTTCAGGAAAGGACTGTCCTTGTGCTTGTGTGCTGTTTCTTGGACTGACCTGCAGTGGTTACTACTGGACTTGGAAGAAGAGGAAAAGGACTTTGAAGGAACTTTTATTTTTGCTACAGCAATCACCCATGGGCTAGAAGAGAGCTAGCCTCCTGCTGGAGTCTCAGGCACATCAGACTCCACCACCAGTCTCCTGTTTCCTCCCAGCGAGGATTTCTATCTGCAGGTGAGGCTCCTGTGAGTTCCAGGGCCTCTAGTTCTACTACAGAGAAGAGAGTGCTGAAAATCGTCGCTAACGCCCGTTTGCGAGCCGCCGCAGCTGAAGAGCGTAAGGAAAATCACACGTTTGCGGGCTGCCAAATGCTCGCTAACCCGAAGATTATCGCACCGCATGTTTGCGGGCCTCCAAGTGCTCGCTAACCAAAGATCGTCGCATCGAGTTCATCGCTTCACGACATCGCAGTGCGGACACCGAGCTGCCGCCATTTTCATCGCATCGAATCAAGATCGTCGCTCCCTCTCGGAGCGCCATTTCTTTTCATCGCAACAAGATCGCACACGCAACAGGCTTGGCGCATCATCCTCCCTTTGCGTCAGGGATTTCAACGCATCGCCGGCTTAGCGTGGAGAAGTTTTTTGCCTTGTCCTGCACACAGATCAGTGCATCATCCTCCCTTACGGCAAGGATTCAATGCATCACTGGTCACGCGTGAGGAAAATCATCGCTACAACTCCTTAGCGACATTTTGGTTGCCTTGCTACAGAATCCAGGTATTTTGTGAGTAAAAGGGTCGCAGAGACCACTGCCTTGAACTGAACTCCTCTTTGCACACTTTGAACTATTTTTGCAGCATTTTAAGAGTAACCCTATTTTCCTAGTATTGTGGATTTTTACTGTGATTGGTCGTGTTAAGTCTATATATAAAGATACTTATTTTTATAACTACTTGTGTGGTGTCCCTTTGTAGTGTTCCTCACTGTGTTACTGTGTATGGCCATAAATGCTTCACACACTGCCTCTGAGATAAGCCTAGCTGCTCGTGCTATGTTACCACAGAGTTGAGCAGGGGTTATCAAAGGGTGTAGCCCGCTTACTCTGATTTAGGAAGAAGGGTCCCTACTTGGACAGTGGCCAGCCATTGCCACCTAGAGACCCCCATTTCTAACATGAACCCAGTGTGTGTGTGTCTGGGGAGGAATTACATCCACTGATTGGAGTGAGGAGACAGTTTGCCTCCTCTCAATAAACACAGTTCCAGCAGGACGACTTGTGGCCTGAGAGGGACAACAGCTAAACAATGACTGTGAGCAAGGCTGTGGACCTAGCTACCTATATGAAACTGACAGGCGGGCTGCTTGCCCCTCCCAGTCGACGCCTTGCTGTTCTAGGCAGTCCCTAATCCACAAACTTGGATTGACATTTCCTTTGGAGTTCATTACCATGAAACAGTGGCACACCTGAAGTAAATGCAGCTTTAGAGGCTAGGCTCTCTCCAAAAGTTGGCAGCCATTTTAAATATGAGTGGGCGGTTGGTTGAAGATTAACCTGCTAATATTGTGAGGTCAGCAAGGGCATGATTCAATATAAGCACTATGTTTTTTCAAGTCATCTTATAATCAATCCAATCAGAAGCATCTGAGAGATTAAATTTCACTAAAAAGAAGGACCCCATGGTACCACCTACATCATCCACTCTGAGAAAGGACTTATTCTGAATACTGCACTCTGTGAAACCCAAACGTGCTGTCCTTTCTGGTGCATAATTAAAGCTATCATTTCTTGACTGCAACACTAGTCTTTTGAGTTACCATTTCGTTAAACTGTTTCGCAATAATTACATTTAGCTTTACTATTTAGAATCGGCTGTAATGTATCATTAAGATGATTCCCCAGGTCTCACTTCTTTACTTCTGATTTCCTTCACTGTACCATGGCTCTTGGTGCAAATCAGAATTTTTGCTATTCACTCCTTTAGAAAAATATGTGTTGACTTCATCACAGGAAGGGCCCAAGGGGTCTGGCTGCCACCCTTCCATCAGAGATTAAGAAACTGATACCTACAGGGATCATCCCTCAGCCCCACTCTTTTCAACATTTATATTACACCGCTCGCCAACATCATCCAATCACAAGACATCACCATCATCTCCTGCGTTGATGACACCCACCTCATCCTCTCCTTTATCGACAAGACAAACCCCAGCAGACCCAACTTCACCAACTGCATGACCATGGCAGCAGACAGGATACAAACCAACTGCCTGAAGTTTAACTCTGACAAGATGGAAGTACCGGTCTTCGGTAATAAAACCTTCCTATGGGAATCCACCTTGTGGATGCTGTAGCAAGGACCAACACCCATAGGCCGCTCAAGAAATCTAGGGAACATCCTAGATGAAAAGCTCAAATGACTTCTCAAGTCAACTCAGTGTGCACCTCCTGCTTCCACATCTTGTGCATGCTGCGAAAGATCTTCAAATGGTTGCTTCAGAACACTAGACGGACCGTCACACAAGCACTCATCACTAGAAGGCTGATCTACTTCAACACACTCTACGCCAGAATCTCCAAACAACTCCTACATAGATTCTAGACCAGCCACAATGCAGCCACAAGACTCATACTAGACCTCCCATGCCACACCTACATCGCACTGCACATCAGGAAGCAGCAGTAGCCCCTCATTCACAAGCCTAGCCAATTCAAAATTCTCAAGCACACATACAAAGCCTTTCAAAACACAGGACCAGAACACCTGAAAAGATGCATACAGTTTCACCAACCCACCAAACACCTACCCGCTTCCTCACTCTCACTTGCACACACTCCCTGCATCCGCAAAAGCAAAACGGGGGGTCACTCATTCTACATCACACCCAGGACATGGAACAACCTCACTCAACACATCAGAGCCTCCTCCTCACTTCTTGAGTTTCACGAGAAGCTGAAGACCTGGCTCTTCATATAAGGACCTTGGGACCACGCGCCTTCACACCTTGCCCAAGCACCTGGATACCCTCTTGCATGATTAGTGCACTATACAAATCAACATAACATAACGTAACACATTGAGTAACTGCTTTGACAGTCTGTAATCTAGCATATGTGACACATAGAGGATCTTATTAATACCGGACCTTTGGACTATTTTAGCTGAACCTTAAAATGTAGTTGTTAGCACATTGGAAAATGTGAGCAACACTCATATAGGTGGGTGTTCCTTAATATAGCATGGTAGTTTTTTGGCATGGCAGGGCATCAATTCTGATGATATTTTATTTTCGGGTACATAAACCTTGATAGGATGTTTACTATCCCAATTTGTAAACCTGGCGCGTTTTTTAGCATGTTTTTCTGTTCATTATAGTAGGCTCCCACTGTTTGTCAAGTGGTACAAATACTTTTTATGCGATATGCAACAAGTGTTTTTTATTGGGTGCACAACTGTTTCATAGGTCCTTTCATGTTTTGCTGATGCAGAGAAATATCGTACATTCGTACTACGCTAGACTCTGGAGGATTGCAATATTTGATTAGTTTAAGCCTAATCTGCAAAACCTATGACAATATAGTTGGAAAGAATTCTCTTGTCATCTGCACTTTTAGCTGTAATTTTACAAGATGTTGTTTGAAAAAGTGCCCGTGTCCCTCTACTGTCCTCGGACATAGAAGCTGAACAGAAGAGCCGTAGGTAATACTATTTGTGATGTGAAATGAGATTGCAAGAACAAGAAATTTTTTATCGCATTTAAAGGGGCAATTTAGGGGCAGATTTACAAGCCCCACACGCCACATTTGCGCCGCCGTTGCGTCACTTTTGTGACACAGCGCAAAGCCAGCGCCATGCTGTGGGGTATTTACAAAGTGACGCATCTAGGGAGATGAGTCACGTTGTAAAGCCCTGCGCCACATATGGGGGCGTTCCGGCGCAGGACCGCCTTCTAAAAGTGGCTGAGTGAAATCTACAAGATTTCACTTAGTCACTTTTACGGCCATGCTGCGTCAAAACCCTGCGCCTGCTTGAAGCAGGCGGAAGGATTGATGCAGCATGTTAGGCATAGGGGCATCCCGAACCTTGCTGGAGCTGCATGCAGGGATGCGCCAGTTATTGTAAATCTGCCCCTCTGTGTCTTCTCTGTGGAGGTGTGAGGTCACATATTTTGCCTGTCGAGAACGCTGAGTGACCGAAATGTCCATGTAGTCTGTGGCTGAGCCATCCGGAAATGGCAGCTAAGAGTGAGAGGATGTCAGTAGCTCTTGAGGTATGTGTATGTGTGTCAATTTATGTGTTCTTGGAAATTATGAAAAAGTTATTTTCTACATTAAGCAGCGTTGGTACATGGTACATTGTATACATAGATCCAGAGCCCAACTAGCCACAACATGGCTACCAAAATCCTAAAACTCAAAGCTGGTGGATTCACAAGACCCCTTAAGCCAGGTTGTGAGCTGAATGGGTCATTTCTAAGTCCTCTTTTCCTTATTTACCATTAAACACCTTCATACCTTATGTTGGAAGGTTTTCTCCGCCCCGTTCATGGCTAGTGTAATGGCTTTAGCCACCGTTGTGAACTGATTGTTGCCCACTCAACCCCCACCTGGCACACTTCCTCACTCTCGCTGGTAGAACTGAACACACTAGTGAAAAGCCAACAGTTGGGTTAAAGGAAATGTGAAGAGCTTCGCCAAATAATTTCTACCAAACTCTATGGGTACTGCGCCCACGCAGGTGGATTTTGCTCACTGGGCGCAGCCTCCTGGTGCAGGCACGCTGGCCATTGCCTTACTACTCAACAGGTTGAGCTGGCTCTCTGCTGTGTGCCTCCTTTCAACAGTGTGGCAGGTGCAGTGGCCAGGGCCAATAAACGTGAGGGGCCTAACACACCCCAATTAGTGACTGTGAAATTAAGGGATGGGGCAATTTGTTTGCATTTAGGCCCACCACAGCCTTGCTACATCCCTGTTCACTCGGAAACCATCTCTGGAGCTTCAACATATGACAATTTTAAAAGCGGCTTCCAAGACACCTTGGTCATACAAGTTGAGAAAGGAGCACGCGGTGCTCAGGTTTCCGCGTGCACAGGGTTCCGATTCCAACCCTAGAAGTGCTCCTCGAACCCGATTCATTATCTCAGTGCAGCTGAGCTTGTTCACTTGATAGTCATAACTCCTATACTCCCCGAGCTGCGTTTCAAAAAACACGAAAGTCAAACCCCCAGCACATTTGCAGAAAGATGAACACCCGGGGGATGTCGGGCCTGTTCCAAAATGAAGGGCTTGGCCCGTCGCCACAGCATTAGATCTCCTGCTGCTGCAGAGCTAATACATATGCATGCATATTTAAAATGCTGCGGACTTGTTGCGGGGCTTTAATGGCAATTCAAACACCCACGTTGATTGTGTGAAGAGGGCTTGGTGTCCAAGGGGTAAAGGAAGGCGTGCACGGGGAGGCTGCGGTGGGTTCGGAGCCTGCAGGTTGAGGGGGGGAGGGGGGGGGGGGGCAGAGAATGTCCTTTATTGCGCTCTTTATTGCAGTAACCACTTCCGCCTATAGCTGCGTCACATCTGACGAGCGGTGCGTGCCGCACTCTTCTTTGTGCTCGTTGGCAGGCGTGAGGTGGCCGGGGGCTATATGTACAACGGTGTACTGTGTTTTTGGGAGTAAAGGCCGTTTTCTCCTCCGTCTGATGTGCTACGGGGAGGGGGGGGGGGGTGGTTACGGGTTGGGAGGTGCGTTTCTTACAAGGGGCGTAGGCCGTGCCCATAAAACTTCCTTTGTGATAGGAGCGACCAAAAGCCTTTCGAAGCGAAATGTTAAATAAAAGAATCCCTTTTATCCTTGTCAAACGGCCTTGATGGGAAGTTGAACACAGCTGCTAGTCAAATTTTAGGCCCATCAAAAATTCATGAAAGGGCTGCGTGGTTTGATGTGCCGGAACATGGATACGCTTTTCCATTAACTTCGAATGAGTCGGAAAGGCAGGGTATTGTTCTTACAATGTGTGTGTGCGAATTTGGCTTTCCTCGCTTAAAAAGACCACATATTTTAGAATACTCAAAGTGCTCAGAACGTGTGTCTTGTCCAGTGGAGTTAGTTCTTCGGGGGCTTGGAATATATCATTAAACTAGGCCTGGGTGGGAAATTTCGTTCCGCTCGCGGAATTTGCGATATTTGAACATTTTCGCGTTCCGCGGAGAGCGCGAAAATGTCAAAAGTTTCGCAACCTGCCGCGAAAAGGAAGTTTTTTCTTGTTCGCGCCTTAAAAATGCATTCTTGCACGTGTGGTCGCGACTTACCGGGTCCCTGCGTTCGCCGACGAGTTTTCCTATCCGTTCGCACGCGCCACAAGATGTTGGATTGTTGGTAGCCGGTCGCGCTATCCCGCGAGAGTTTGCGATCGCGAACACGTCATTGCGATCGCGAACAGGGAATAAGCATGGCACGCAAGATGGCTGCACCCATTAGCGGCCGCATGGGCAAGTTGGAGATATATTTTCCCGCGAGCATGCAAAAACACATCGCGAACGGGCGGGAAAAGCAATCTCCGCATCTTTGCGAAAGTTTCGCATGCTCGTGGGGATTTTGCGCAATTACGCGATAATTTGCGAAAGTCAATTTCGCAAATTCCGCCCACCCTTGCATTAAACGCCTGTTGGCTCTGAGGAGAACGACAGTTGGATTGAAAACAAGCATTAGCTCGGTGAGAGCTATTGGCTTTGCCGATGTCTTTAAGCCATGTTGTACAATAGTATGGCTGCTGTTCATCATGGCTAAAATTTAGTGGCTTGGCCCAGAGCAGAGCGGCTTACAAAAGAAGCATAGAGAAGAGAGGGGTAGAGTGCTGTAGAGTGGAGTGTCTTAGAGTCCCATGGAGTGGAGTGGCATAGAGTAGCGTAGAGTGGCGTGGAGTAGAGTGCAGGGGTGTAGAGTAGAGTGGCATGGCGTAAACTAGAGTAGCGTGGAAAAGAGTTGGGTGGTGAGGAATAGAGTGGGGTGGAGTAGAGTGGCATGGAGTAGGGTAGAGTGGAGTAGAGTGACACAGAGTGGAGTGACGTAGAGTTTAATGGGATAGAGTACCATGGAATAGAGTGGAGTTCAGTGGTGTAGAGTAGAATTGAATGGTGTAGACTAGACTGAAGGGGTGTACAATGTTGTAGAGTACAGTGACATAGAGTAGGGTGGAGTGGAATAGAGTGGCGTGGCATAGAGTGGCGTAGAGTAGAGCGGAGTGGCATAGAGTGGAATGGCATAGAGTGGAGCGGCTTAGAATAGCATTGTTTGGAGTGGAGTGGCGTAAAGTAGAGTGGAGTGGCATAGAGTAGATTGGATTTGCGGAGAGTGAAGGGGCATAGACTGGAGTGAAGTGATGTAGAGTAGAGTGGCAGAGTGGAGTGAAGTAGAATCGATTGGTGTAGAATGACGTAGAGTAGAGTGTCCTAGAGTGGAGTGGGGTAGAGTGAAGTGGTGTAGAGTACAGTGGCTAAGAGTGGAGTAGTGTAGAGTAGAGTGGCATAGAGGGCATATAGTAGTAAAGTTGTGGGTGTAAGTAACAAAGGCATCAATAGAGATGGCAGAGGGGAAGGAAGCAACATAATTAAGACACCATCTGCCTATCTTAAAAGTAGGAAAGCACATTGCATGTCCAGGAATAATACTGAAAGGCTTATAAAAGAAAAAAAAATAGTGTGTTGCAAAAAGATGAGGACGAACACATGCTTAATCCATGCTCCAGGGAGGAGCTAAAACAAGAAAGGAAGGGAAGCTTACAGGAGCTAAGCAATTAAAAGATTGCAAATGAGGGTAACAACAAAAACAACTAATGGTGTGCTGTGAGCAGTTTGTAATTGTAAACAATACATCTCGCAGCACAGCGCATGTGCTGTGTAGACAAGGCCTAAAAATGTACTGGAAAATATATACTGGATCATGAACTGCAACTGTCTAGCAATGATTTGGTGATTGAAGTTAATGTATTTATTTTATTTTGCCTGACCCATCAAATCTTGTGACTTTGTAATGAGAATTGTGATGCTTACTCAGTAGCAACTAAAACAGCTGAAACATGTTGAACAAACCTACGCATTGCAAAGAATACATTATGGTATTAGGCAAATGCAGAAATATGTAAGCCCAAATTTACTACAGGCTGACAGCCGCGGCTTGTGCGAGGTTAAGCTATGATAAGAAACAGAAATGTGAAGTGGGGCAAACAGTAGCGGAGACCATATTACTCTCCTAAAGGCTACTGTGTTTTGAAAGTTGACCATGCAGCAGTGCCACAAATACTTTGCTTTGCATAGGACCGTCCCACCCCCCATGGCTAATGGGTTCAATGGTGGCTGTAATGAGTTACCAATAATTACTCAGGCTCGCAGAAAGACAAGAGGAAGGTTTATTCAATGCACCCATCTAAAGCCACGTACATTAGCCTCCTTCAGGAACTTTCACTAATTTGCACGTGCTAAAAACTGAATATTTACACAATCGCTTCTTGTGATTGTACTGAACATACCATTTGTGACTCGCTATTTGCGATTCGCTAAATACAGTCGCAAAATCTAGGAACTTGCAATCCATTTGCATCGCTATTCACAGCTTGCAAATGGGTTTCAAACATACCATTTATTCCAAATTGCGGTCTCAAAGCACTTAGCGACCGATTTGCGATTTGCTAAAGATATGCACATCTGGCCCATACTAGTTTGAAATATTTTTTCTAAAGCGTACTTGCACCTCATAAACTGATATCCTTCCCCCAGTGGATCTCCATGTACCTTAGAAATGTGGCTATCAGCGCAAACACATAAGGTGTGGCTTGTTCACCTTTATGTACATTGATGCGAACAGGTGTTACTTCTTCCCCCAACCCTCCAGAAAACTGCGAGGATGCATCGGTAGCTGATGAGTCTAGCAAATTTTGTTTCCCTTGCAGCATTCTCAACAATGTGTTGCTCTTTCCACAGTCATGGCTAGAAGCCATCAAAATCCAATCAGATTCTCTTCTTTGTTTTTACTGTTTGTAACTGACTGTCCTGTGCCACACTGATCGTTGTCACTCTCAGAAATTCAAGTGGTATCAATCTTGTTCCTTGCCCAAAACATTTTTCATTTCAGACAGCACATTCCATACACTCCACTACTAATTTTTAACATCCTCTTTAAATTATTTATTTTCCAGACAGGTTTCCTTCATTTGGTTTACAATGTCTGCTAGTGTGGTTGAGCATCTGTTCTTTCCACTCCTCCTTTGATATCAATGCATTGGTAATCAAGCCAACACAACCTTACAACCTGTACTGTTTTTCAGCAAGCAACCTTTTCATCTGCTTCTTTGTTGATCACCTTAGACAAACAATCTGCTGCATTGTGTTGTGCCACAGGTATGTATTTGACATCAAACACACATTTCTTGAAAACCTACAACCCATATTCTGATTCTTCCTAAGACTGTGTGCATCCCATTTATTTAGGTTTTTGGTCAGATTGTACCATGCATAGACCACACCACAACAAGTTCTTGAATTTATTGATTGAATGTCTATGTCTCTTTCTGTATCACCGAATAATTTAATTCTGAACCTCTAAACAATATTGAAGCTAATGCTGTAGTACTTTCATTCCCATCTGCTACTACCATCAAACCATCCATAAGCCTTTAGCAGTGGTATAGCTGACCATTAGCATTGTTTCCCAGGAACAAACACCTATGTGGGTGTTCTCTGTAGATCTCTTAATTAATTGAATTTTTTCCTCTCATCTCATATTTTTCTTACGCAAGCATCCTATGCAACTAGACAGTTCGGGCAATTGCTCTACACACGTACCAATAAATTCAACAGTGCCTTATAATGATAGTGATTCCAGCTTGTATTTGTGAGATTTCCAAATTCTATATGTTCTCACTAATTTTGTTTTGGGCTGTCCTCAAATCTTTGGTATATAATGCCCTAGATAACATATTTCCTCTTTTCAAAATATTATCTTTTAGGTCTCAGTGTTACCCCATATTCTTAAAATCTTGTCAAAGCCATCTTAAATCTTTCATTAGCTTCCTCCCAAAACTTTCCAGAGCTCAGTACATCATCCTCATGGTATATAGCCCAATCAATTTCACCTACTATTGAAGTCATGACCCTTTCGAACACTGATGCTACTACTATAAGATCAAACACCATTCTCAAAAATGTATATGCTGCCATGAGAGTAAAACACCCTCTCGAGTCTTGTGACTCACTGTGAAGCTTAATCTGATGATATCCAAAATCATGGTAAAGATCTTTTCTCCCACTGATAGCACCTGCATTATGTTAGGCAGGACCTATTTATCCACAACTACCTCTTCATTGAGAGCCCTAGGGTCTATGCACAAACATGTTTCACAGTTGGTTTTCTCAACACTACTATAAGCATTAGCCATTTAATGCCACCCCTATGGTTCTAGCAATCCCAAGGCAGACAGTTTATCTAACTCTTTTTTGGACTGTGAAATGGACTTTGGAAGGTAACCTCATGACTTTGGAAGCCACTGGTCTAGCTCCTTTTCTCAATTTGAGTTTGTGGACATATAACTTCACACAGCCTAGTTTGTTGTTATATAAGACAGGATATTTCTTTTCAAAACTCAAATTTTACTTGTAGGGAAGCATTGGAATCAAGATACACCCCAAACGTTTTCTGATAGGGCCATCCTAAAATGTTGAATCTTTTGAAAGAAATCGACAACCCTATCCCCGATTTTCCAAATGCGCTTGGAAAAAACTTCCATTTTAATCTCTCGTTCCTGATAACTTTCAATCTTAATGTCCATCCTTCCTAGTTAACCTTGGTCTTGGACGGTAGATTTTAAAGATACTCAGAAATTATGGACAACCTAGAGCACAAATTGAACCTCACCTCTACTTTCTATCCTTCCACTATGACCCACTCTGAGGGATTTCCACCACTCTCGCATACAAGTGTCAAAACTATCTCATTACAAACTTCCTTCACCTCCTTGGTTTTCCACCCTGATATAATGCTCCTGCAACAGTCTTTTGTTTTTGTTACCACATATATTGCAAAAGGTTTTCACTGCTGGAAGATCTCTTTTGTAATCCAATTGGCTATTTATTTCATGCTTGTAATATTGCAGTTGGAATTTTCCATCACTTATAGACTTCTATTCAGTCTTGTTGTCACCCACCACATTTACACCCACCCTCCTTTCCTCTTTTACCTCCAGTTCATCCTTTAACCATAATTCCTTCCAGACTATCTCACACTTACAATGCAAAAAAACTGGGACTCATATTTACTCTTCTGTGAAAGTACCAAAGAAGCAAGTCAAAGCCAATTTAACTATAAAGTGCAGTAACATATTCATCTACAATCTTTCAATTCCTTTGATCCTTCTTTCTAAAATAGTATCTTTCTAAAATTGTGCCTATTAATGGCAAGTAGTTTATGCCTACTTTTTAAACACATATATCATACTCATTTAGACCTCGAACCTCAGAATTTCCAGATTGGGTAGATTATCGAGCTCTTCCTTGTCCTTTGCTCGTAAACATTGCAGCAGTTATGATAACTTACATTCAACATATAAATTAGCCACACACACTCATGCATACTTCTGAAATGCTTTTTGTCAATTTCACCCAGAGTGAATGAGGATCTCCTGTGTGACATAAGTAAAAGGGAGTGGAGTTATATGTTGCATGGTTAATTTCCGTGTTATACATCCGCAACTTGCTGAATGAAACTGTCCTGCAAAACTAAGGAATGAACCGGACAAATCTATTTAGCTTGTTAATTCCCTCGCTTAAAGAAGAATCATCAATCTCTTTTAATATTGCTCAGAGATTTCCTTTCTGCTCTGGTCAGCAATTGTTCTTAAGCAGGATGTTTATCTCCTATAGAAGGGCCAATCACAAATAAAGAGGTCAGTCAAACATGAGTGTAGGATCGAGACCATTAGCAAACCCTACATGTGTACCTGTCACCATGCTCTTAACTAATTAGGTAGTGCTCTACTCTGTTATACTTCTCTATCTACTCATTACTCATCTTCTTTACTGCATATGAATAAATGATCTCCCTTTCGATGTGCAGGCATTAAGGTCCTAGGTGTGTCTGTCACCATGACTACAAGGGATGCTTTCAACCCCATCTCTACACTGGTATGTCTTTTATGAAACTGTCTCTGCCCTCCTGTTGTTCGGATTGAAACCACATGTAGAAACATCATTCCTACGTTTCTATTTCTGACGACTGTATGAAAGTGTGTGTCTGCTGAAGACTATGTAAGCCTGTGTGCTCCCACCTTCATGCGACTCTCACTGTCTGCTTTTGGAACAAGCAATTATGTTGACCTTTCTTCATGTGTCTGCATTGTTCCACTCTCCCTGTGTGATCTCACTCTATGTGGCATCATCTCCACACATCAGTTTTACTGCTGAACGTGCTCTGCTCCTCATTTGTGACCTCACCATAAGTGATGTTTCCTGCATGTCACTACTACCTCATTTACTGGAGCACACACCTCTTCCTCTGTTTTCCTCTCTTGTTGATGTCATTCATTGATTCTTGGGCTCAGACGAGTACACACATCTGCACTTGTGCACTCCACCTCTCACAGAGCCTACTGCTTCCTCCACATGTCACCATAGCTGCTGATATCACTGAAATGAAGAGTTTCACCAGCTGATGTTTTTCCCTCTGACCTCTGTCCATCGCCTAGTGCTTCCCACATATTTATTGTGCCTTCTCTAATGAAACGTCAGCACCTCTTTGGTTCTACTTTTCATCCTGTGTGTTACAACTTGATCCCAGTCTGACTTTGAGTTTCTTTCCATTGTCTTGTGTCATTTGAAGATCCAACTGTTGCTGATGTACTTGAGTTCCTTTGTTTCCTTTGAAGCATTTTGCCACTGGTGGTGCAAATATACACTCAGATGTGTAGGAAAGGTAGCTATAGGTTTAGTCAGTGTACCCTATTTACAGTTAGACAACACTGACTCCTTCAGGAACTTTCAGTGCTCTTCTCAAGCAAAAACTCTAAAATGGAATGCACACTTTAAATATACCCAAGAGAGAGGTGTAACAAGGAGAGGCCAGAGTAAATAGGCCTTGGATTTTACACAAAAAAAGTAATCAACTACAGTAGGCTAACCTAGATTTGCATACGTGAAGTCCTAATGACAAATAAAAGAGGATAAAGAGGAGTATTGCATATTAAATCCATGCCTGATTTGCAATTTACGCGTAATAACACCTTTCATGTGGATTACCCTTTGTTTGTCATCCTCACATCGGCATTTGTACTCTAGGAGTTCATGTTCCTGAGTTCAAATTCCAAGCAAAACACATAGCCTTACCTTTGTGCTGTAGTGCAACGATTAACATTAGGCTAAATTAGCAATTTTTGAATGAGCGTCAACAATAACATCATGGACAAGTGACTTTTGAAGATTTGGTGCTGCATAACATCTCTTCATTTGCACAATGCAACTGCTGTGATCACCTCAATATTACTGGGGTTACACCTGGTAGATCGTGTTCACACCCAAATACATTTGTGCCTTTTTCACAGAAAGGGAGGACTGACAGGTGTCTCTCACTCCTCCTTTTGAAAGTTATGGTGTGTTAGATGGATAGTGTTAGGAGAAATACAATCCTGTCAGTGTATCACTTTGAGGTGATGATAAAGTAAAACCGCCCTCTTGTACAGTGAATGAATACACATACACACTGATTAGTGTTGGTATCTTAGAAACATCTGGATATTTATTACCCTAAACCTTTCTAAATTATGAATGTGCCAGAATGATCATGAATATAATTCACAAATCAGTAGATAATGTTTATATTTGGGCGAAGATGACAAAATCTCTAGTCATAGTTCATCACACTTACCTAACCTTTTTAATCCATTCGCTAACCAATGCGAATATAATAGTTTTGGTTAATGAAAGTAGAGAACCAACAGCGGACTCCAGTTGCCGCACTTCCTCGATGTGTTCCTCAAGTAATAGATTAATAATATGATGAGAGTCGGTGTGCACAAACTGCTCTTGCACCCGCCGTTGTGGGATGCCAATTGCCAAGCAGATATACAGTACTTTGAGAACACTGGAGCAGTGCACTCCCAAGTTAGTATTACGTCAATAAAGAAGCTCGATCAGTGTCTTCGTTGCAAAAATATAAATCTTTATTTCAAACAATCTATGGCATTTGCACAAAGCTTCAGCCAACGCGTTTCGTTCAATGGTTGAACTTCGTCAGGGCAAGTGTAGCAAATGGCGAATATGGCGAGTACTATGTTCGTAGAAAATGTCTTTCCGTGAGTCGAGACGTTTTTGAGAGAGACTGCAGGAATATTAAACAGGCCCTTAACAAGGAGGCCCAAGCAACATGCGCAGTCTAAAGATTGACATTTCTAGTCTTCTTTCCAGACTAAGGTCCGGACCTGATTGGGCCCCAAGAACCTCATTACTACAAACATAATACTCGCCATATTCGCCATTTGCTACACTTGCCCTGATGAAGTTCAACCATTGAACAAAACGCGTTGGCTGAAGCTTTGCGCAAATCCCGTGGGTTGTTTGAAATAAAGATTTATATTTTTGCAACAAAGACACTGATCGAGCTTCTTCTGCACATGCGATCTCCAGAGCATGGAATCAGAAATACGAATTCCCAAGTAATCAAATGTGGCAACCCTCTCCAGCGGTACACTATTAAGTAAAGGAGGGTTCCTGAATGTTTTAGATGGATTTAGAATTAGGAACTTTGTTTTCTGGACATTTATGGACAGCCCTCTGATGTTACAAAACTGGTCAAAGCTGTTTAAAAGAGTCTGCAAGCCCTTAGGGGTTTTTGAGATGAGGAGGGTGTCGTCCGCGAACAGGAGAGTAGGGATTTTTTCTCCCGCCAGGGCTGGGGCATCTGATGGTGTTTGCTGTAGGTGCTCAACCACCCCGTTAACATACAGGGAGAATAGGGTGGGAGCTAACAAACAGCCCTGGCGGACTCCCCTATTCACCGGTATCCGTGCTGTTGTTTGCCCTTGTGAACCCCATCTTATTTGGGCATAATTGTCCTCATGCAGACGAATTAGCATATTAAGAATGTACCTAGGCACCCCTGCTCTGACAGGACTTGCCACAGGCGCTCGCGAGGAACCAGGTCAAAGGCAGTCTTTAAGTCAATGAATGCGAGGTAAAGACTGCCTTTGCCTAGCTTAACCACTTTCCAATATAGGAGTAATAGCCTGAACGCCTGTTCAGTTGTTCCTGTACCCGCTCTGAAGCCAGCTTGATAATCGGAAAGGATCCTATTTTCGTCAGCCCACGCAAGGATCCTCTCTATTACTGCAGATAAACCTACCTCCGTACATGTTAGTCTCGCACCTACTGTTTGTCCCCATTCACCGGTAGGACAAAATGTGATGTCCCTGCTGGCCAAAGCCAGAAGGCAAGTTAGAGACACACAGAACAATAGCGATATCCATTTCGCAACTCTAAGAGCCAGACCTCTATCGCTGACTCCAATTGCATCTGGCCCGCACTTTCCTGGACCTGCCACCACACGTAAGAGACAGACAGTGTTTATGGTTAATGTCGCAAAATACCTGGGCCATGAATCCGAGGATTCCCTCAAGAATAAGGTCATCCATTGGATTTGTCATGTTAGAGGGTGCCGGTCGTTGATAAGAGAGGATATTGCTAAGGTTATAAGGCACTCCTCTCATGACCTCCGACTAGACACTTTGGAAATCACTCTGACTACATCCCAGCTGGCCGAGGACCTATTAGCTTTAGAATATAGGACCTCTGCCCCTGATCCATCCAATATCCAATTTAGATCTTCTCCATTTGATTCTAATACAAACACGAGGGCCACAGCTCCGAAATCTAAATCAACTAGGGGGTCGCAACTAGATGAAAATGACTGACTACTTCCAGTCGCGCAAAGCCCTCTTGGGCACATTACAGTTCAGGAGTGTGCTACCTTGGCCAAACATTCTAACGTGTCTATTGTATGGTCTAGCTTATCTAACCAGGCGTTAACACCTGTTATTGAACTGCCTCATACATTTATTAGCAAACAACATTCCTTGCATACAGACACAAGTATTGGTGAACAAGGGTGTCCCAGAGATAGTATTTTCAATCTTAAAGTTATCTCTTGGAACATAGCCGGTCTCTTCAAGAATCTAGCTATACCTGATTGGAATAAACTCATTGACAACTATTCTATTTGTATTTTCCAAGAGACCTGGAGCACGATTCTCCACCATAAAGTTGGCTTTACCTCCTATTTTATTCCTGCAGTGTCACCAGTATCAGGAAAGGGGCAGCCATCTGGTGGCCTCCTTATTTGGGTTAGCATTACACTGGATTGCACGATACAAACAACTGAGTGCAATTGTCCAGATCTTCTAAGACTGACCCTTAGGGACAACAAAGAAAACAGGACTCTAGAAATGTTTAACATCTATGTACGTGGCACAAAAGGTGGAGCCCAATCTCCAATAATTAGCTGTTTGGAAGCAGAACTTTCTCGTTGCCACCCCGAATCCGGCATCCTGGTGGCGGGAGACTTCAATTATACATTCGAACCTCTTCCCACCGAGGATATGTTGGGCTCGGAGGAGGACGACGTAAAGCAGGGATTCCCCCTGCTGAGTCTACCCCCGATAAAAAGGTGGACTCAGCTAGCCATCCAGCTAAATTCTATAACATTTGAGTTTGGTCTTAGGGCCACTAATGGAAGATCACCTTCTGACCCCTTAGGAGCACATACATATAAGAGGGTGGGCTTCTCCTCACGTATTGATTATATTTTGTTAAATCAAAATCTTTGGAGGCATCTAATAGACATGGAGGTTGTACCTACTACCGATAGCGACCATAATTTGCTGTCCCTGACGTTAAATCACTTATGGCTCCCCAACCCTGAAAATATGAGTAGGGAGGTCCATATGATATCAAGGGACGTCACTCCCTCAAATTGCGGAAGGCGCCTTAAATGGCAAAAGGTAGCAATGGATGAGGGAAAATTATCTGTCATAAAGGAGACCCTGACAGAGGCCCTGAGTGACCTACAAGAGATCACCACAGATCTAAATAGTACACAGAAGGTATTTTCAATCTACAAGGGCCTTGTCAGTACTTTGGGATCCTTGTTTTGTACAACCATGGGCAGCAAACCATGAACTTTGCGTAGGTGTACCACCAACCAATGGTACACGAGGACCTGTAGACGGAAAAAATCTGCCCTAAATATGGCCGTTAAAGGCAAGTCCCCTGGCAGGATCCAGACTGCTAGAAAGGACTCCAATACGACGGTCCTTAAAGCGAAGAGAGAGTGGGAGGAACAGCACTGGCAAGCATTAAAAGCAGCCAGCATAGGGAAGGATGCTAGCCTTTTCTGGAATCTGGTCAGGAGAAAGGTCCGCCCTGATAGTGAACTAATAACGAATAACATCCCGAGCAAGAGATGGTATGACCACTTTCTGAACTTATTCTCTGGTCCACAGGAAACCATCTTAGCTGGCCCAATTATCGATCCTCGGGCCCCGGGCCAGGAACCAAATATTGAACCTTTTTCCGAGCAGGAGGTTGAAGCTGCTATTCAGAGAATAGTCCCGGCCAAGGCAGCTGGACCCGATGGCCTGCCAGGGGACCTCCTCCGAGCAGACTCGGCGAAATGGGCAAAATGTATTGCATGTCTAATTAATGCTATTGATCGTGGTTGTCCCATCCCAGACTCTTGGAAGGGAGCAGAAGTTGTGCCCATTTTTAAAAAGGGGGGTAGGGAAGACCCTGCCAACTACCGCCCGATAGGTCTGATTGACTCAATCCAGAAAGTAGTTGGTCGGGTATTACTATTCCCCAATTTGTCATAGGAGCACCATAGGCTTTCAGACGTTAAACCTTGAAACGTTACAGCGTTGATATTTTGCGGCAGAGACAGTTCTACCCATGAATCATTCTTACGGTCATCTCCTCTTCTCTCTGTGAAGAACTCACTATCAGTTGTCTAATGATTATCAAGTGTCTATTTACTAGCTAACAGGAGGCTCCTGGAAAAATACAACATTTATAATGAAAGGAAACACACTATGCACAAACAACTATTTAATGTGAAAAACAGGCCTTTCAATGTTAATGCATTATTTTTCAGCTATCATGGTTTTGACATTTAGGCTAACTTAAATCAGCACTTTGTTTATTAACATGCCTATAATCATTTAAGTATGAATACCGACTACAGATTTTGCATTTAGCAGGTTTCACTTAAACATAAGATTTTGCATATTATTAATAAAATAATTTTATCAGCGAATACAATTCACATCAACAGTTTCCCCCCCTGATGATTGAAAAGCCACCACAATTCTTTCACAAACAAATCCTTAGAGTGCACTCTCACCTTCTGTTGAGTCATCCTTTTTATTTTGTAGGGTTATCAATTTTCTTCAACATTTTATATCCTCTGTTCTTTCTTTCTTCCAATTCCAATTCTAATTCTTCTCTGATTTGTCTTTTCCTTTCTTTATTCTAATTCTTTGTAAAATAATATCTACTTCCTTTATAGAAAGTGTATAAGCTAATCAAGCAAATACCAAAGATTAGTTTAGGTCTCAGTGTGACCCTAAAAAGTCCTCCACCTACTGTTGAAAACGAGTTACCAATAGCAGAAGCTCCTTTGCCTAAACTCCCGAATACACTAGCAGTTTCTAAAGATTCGAATCAGGTTTCTGCTCAGAAATGTTCTTTGCAAATTCTTCTATCTTTTTGGTCCTATCTGGGATATAGGAACAGCAATGTTGAGCTTTCAGCATTTCGTAGACTCTGCCATTCTCTGCCAACATAATTTCTAAAGCTAATCAAACTTGCAAGACCATTGATCTGACAGCCGCCAATTCTGTATTAATGGCTATCAAGGCAATGGCTATCAAGGCACCAGTTCTAATAGTATCCAGTTTATTTACTACTGTTGATAGCATCCTAATTTTTACATTGGTAAGACTACTCCTACCTACAAGTGATATAATTGCTCTAAAAATATCTCCCCCTAATTGTGTCCCGTCATTTGTACTACATGAGTGTCTATGGGGCAGTGTCATTGTTAAAGCATTTATGCAATTCACATGATATATTTTAGGAAACAATAAAGCTAAATATCAAACTCTCTCTGAATCAGCTGGTAACTGGAAATAGGCATGTTGTCCACATACAAAATAAAGTTGTACAGGTCCTCCTAAAACTTCAAATGTGTGTTCATAATTGCTAATCTGAATGTGTCTTTTTCTAAATTGCTTTCTCCTTTTGTTAACTCATCATTTCCCTTTTTATTGTCTATATAAATGTAATTTAAGATAAACCATTTTCTTTGTGTATTCATCTTCCTCTTTCTTCCAAACATTTCTCACAAATTCTTTCCCTTTATTTGCAGTATGAAAAATGTGAACTCAT
This sequence comes from Triturus cristatus, assembly GCF_964204655.1. NCBI lineage: Eukaryota > Metazoa > Chordata > Amphibia > Caudata > Salamandridae > Triturus > Triturus cristatus. The sequence goes on along the minus strand of NC_140595.1, from coordinate 165,006,645 downwards.
CTTTCCTCAAATGTTAAAATGAGCGTCTTTTCTAATGACATCATCAAACAGGTTAAATTCTTTTCATATCCCTTAACAATGCCTATAACTATGGGTGATCTAAAGAAATCCCATGCAATTTCTTTATCTTTGCTTGTGGGTGTGGATTCATTATTTTCTGAAGGGGAACGTTGGAAAGGATCATGTCATAATTTGAGAAATAATATTTAAAATGTTCCTGTCTATAAAACAAACACATTAAAATACTACATGTGATTGCACATGACAGTGGGATATGAAGTTATGTCACTTCTTCTGCAGCTTAAGAAGGTAAGTGTGCACATACATAGCGGTCCCTAGTATCTAATGCTTGAGTGTAATCCTGAACTAATCTAGAATAAACATTAGTCGAAAACTCTTCTTTTGAATAATCTACAAATGAAGCCTTTAATTTTGCTTCATCTATTATGAGTGCAGGTGTTTTAGATGCAGGTATAGACCTAAGTGTTTCTATCTCTGATGTTAAACTCATACCAACTAAAAGGATTATAATAGCTAATATAACAACTGTTAGTGTGACAATAGCCACTATTCGACCTTAGTGGAATATAACAGCAGGCAGATTCAGTATTCTGCATTGACTTCCACTTGTGCAAACATGCAAACATTTGATGATCAACTTACACATAATTTTGTATATAAGCTGAATGAAATAACTGTGGGACATCCCTAGCCCTACTCCATCTTCTTCTAAATGTGTTATTCCTACTGTTCTACTGCAACCTTGGCCCTATAGAATTTTTCTTAATTCTTTTATTCACGTTTGTCAATCGTTCCTGTCAGTGTTCATTTATCTCAGTCTCTAATTTTACGGTTTTAAACAGTTCATCATTTGTTGTTTGAATTGATTTGGTTTTGAACTCACTATATGGTGAATGTCTAGTTCTTGATTGTAACATTTGTATCAGAAGTCTTATGTAGTCAATGCTGTTTCTCATTGTTCCATATTATGGAGGTTCAAATGTCTCTGATCTCAGGTCATTTGGATTTTGACCTAATGCATTTGGCACATTCTTTGCATAGTAAGTCCATTAAGGTGCAGAATACTTGTGACAAGGCACTTTCGCTCTCTTCAATCTCCTTGGTGTCTCTTGCTCATCTTCTGCTTCACTTATACCACTAGATTCTGTTTCTTCAATGATGATCTGTGGTATATGTTCAACTGACACACTAGATCTCAATTCCCTCCTACCATTTGGCCATTCTGATCTCCATAGACACCTTTCTCTTCTCTCACTTGTTCCTTCATCTGGATCATTTGGCTGCTCTTGTGATGCTTCAACAGTTCTGGTATTCTCAGCTTTCAATTCTTCCTCTCCAATGTGTGTTTCCACACCACATTGTGAGATTTAAGGAACTTGCACTGGTGTAAGATTTTGATGTACTTCACCCCCTTCTGGTCCTTCTGGAGGTACGGGCATAGGAGATCCCGGACTTGGCTCAAAGCACACTACTTTTTCGAACTGGCACCTTACTCTCTGAGCATACAAATCATGCCCCGAATTAGGAATCCCATTACATTCAACAGCAGTGTTGGAAATCAAGATGACCTAGTAAGGGCCTTTCCACCTTGGCTCCAGGTAGGATTTGCGCACGTTTCTTCACCAAAACCCAGTCACCCGGGTTAAAGTCATGGCACTGCTCTTGATGTGGACTGGCAGTGACAGCTCCAACCTGATGAGCAACTAGACATATCACATCAGCTAATCCTATGCCGTAATCGAGTATCATGTCATCTGTGATGTTTACAAGACATTTGCAGGTACAGCAGGCAGTCTCATAGCACAGCGCATTAGGATTTTGTCTGGTGAGAGTCCTGTTCTCCTGTCGGGGTGCTTTGAAGACTCATCAACACTAGTGGTAAAGAATCTGGCCATTTCAACAAAGACAATGCACAGACTTTAGCCAATCAAGGCTTCAATGTTCCGTTTAATTACCCCACTATCCCGAAGCCTCTGAACATAGCTGCAGTGTAATCTCTGTTCCACCTGAAGAGCCACACACAACATTCCTAGGACTGCATTATTGAAATGTGACCCTCGTCTGATTCCTGAGAAACAGGGAAACCGAACCATGGATTGAGTTAATGTAACAGAAGCATAGCTACAGTGAGACTGTCATTCCTCCATGTTGGGTAGGCTTCCACCCATCGGGAGGAAATGCACACTAAATAGGGACATATGTCAGCCCATTGCAAACAGGCATTTCAATGAAGTCCAACTGCATCCTATTAAAGGGTCCTCCTGATCTTCCAATGTGGCTAAGTGTTACAGGGGTTCTTCTTTCAACATTTGTCTGATGACATGTAATGCTCCTATGACATAGCTCCTCAGCTAAAACTCTGAATCAAGGATTGAACTAATTCTAACCATTGCATCCCTTCCAATGTGCGTGGGACAATAAAAATGTTGTGTCATGAGGAACAATAAACTGGCAAAACTGGTCTTCCATCTACTTAAACTCAAATGTTATTTGCGGTTTTAACACATCAGCTCCAATCCACCTCTGCTGTTCTGCCTCTGGAACGTCTTGTAGTCTTTTGATTTCTTCCCAAGTATCTGCTACTGACAAGAACATTGAAAAGGTAGTGTCCTTTTCAGATTCATCTGCAAATTCTCAGTTAAATGTGCATGCTACAAGTGCATAATATTGTACAACTTCATCAGCCTATCGATTTCCAACAGTGAGATAGTCGTTGTTACTTCTGAGAGCTGCACATTTAACTACTAAAATCCCTCAGGGTCACTGTAAGTCTTCCAACAATCTCATTACATACTTCCCGTTTCCAATAGGGAACCTGAGGATGTCACAAATCCCCTTTGTGACCAAAACTGCCCAAAATCATGGACCACACCAAAGCCATATTGACTGTTCATAAATATAGTCACTCTCAATTGAGCTGAAAGATGGCAGGCTCTTGCAAGAACAATTTATTCCACAGAGGTAACACTTTGAAGCCAGGAGGTTTCTACCACTTCTTGAATTGTGCAGACACCAGAAGCATCTTCAAAGTTCCTTCATTGTCTCTTACGCATGAGTTGTCCACAAAGATAGCATGGTCTGGCTCATTGTAAGTTCTTCTTTAATGTCTGGTCTTGGCGCATTAATCTGTAACATTTAGGAAGTCATGTTCGATTTCATTCTCCAGCAATGGTTACAATGCAGCTGGGTTGAATGTTTGACATATTTTAAAAATAACATTATTGGCAGCAAGTATTTGTTGTTCATACTTTGTACGTCTGCTGTTTGTCAGATTCTATGTCTTCGAACTGGTGAGCAATGTCTCCAAGTGAGGGACCATCACTGTAAGCGGGTGTCCCGTCACCATGCTCTCACATTTCTCAATACTGATACCAACTGCTGCAGCCGCATTAAAACCACTGGACAGTCCTGCTGCAGTGGGGTCAAGTGTAGTTGAACAATATGCTACAAGACTTCAAGATTCTCCATGCATCTGAGTAAGCACAGAGAGAGAGCTACCCTCACTCTCACTGCAAAACAATGTGAACATTTTACTGTAATCAGGCCTTCCTAGCAATGGGGTACAGCGGAGGTTTTCTCTCAGCTCTAGGAAAGCTTTCAAGCAATTGTTGTCCCATGGAAGTGGATCGGGCACTTCTTTGTGCGTCAGCCTTAGTAATGGCTTGGCCACTAAGGAAACATTTGTTATCTAATGCAGACAGTAGCAACCTTTCTTAGGAACATTCTGGCTTCTCTCTGAGTTCTGGATGGACTCATATTGAGAATTGTCTCTATTCTCTTCTGTGACACCTTTCTCATTCCCTTCTCACTGAGATGTCCCAAGTATAGGACTCTTTTTTACAGTATTGTAATTTGCTCGGGGACCCCATGTGTCGCTTCTCAGCTAGATGATTTAAAAGAGCAATCGTGTCCTGTGTCCAAGCTTCTTGCATGCTTGATGCCACAAGTAAGTCATCAATGCACTATACAATAACTGAATTGCAAGGTATCTGCAGAGTCTCCAGATTCGTCTTAAAGATCTGATTAAATATTGAAGGACTCTGTCTATACCAGTGTGGAACTTAGCATATGCCAAAACCCTGTCTCTAAATACAGATGAAAACAGGAATTGACTGTCCTCATACAACGGAATAGAGAAAAAGGCCTGACGGAGATCCACAACAGTAAACCATTCTGAAGTGCAGGGAATCTGAAACTGTACTGTTGCTGGATTCAGTACCAAGGGACAACATGGTACAGCTATGTTGTTAATTTTTCAAAGATTTTGTACAATTCTATATTTCCCATTGGGCTTCTAGACGAATTGCAAAGCCTTCCAACTATTTATTTCAAAATCCCTTGTTTTAACATGTTTCCAATTGCTGGTGGTATTCCAGCCACTGTCTCTGGTGTTAGGTAATGAGGCGGTGATCTTGGGAAAACTGCATATGGTTTTATTGTGATTCAGATATGTTCCAAACCTTTAATTAGTCTATTGTCTTGTCCTGAAAAATCCCATACTTCTGTTTTACTGTATCTATCAAATCAGAAGGTAAATCCTCCACCGTTCTTACAGTTCTTCCTTGTCCAGACATTTTAAAAGCAACATCTGCATCATACATTTGAAATTCAACACCATCCAGTGTGCAATAAATAGTGCAATTTAAATTCCCCAAAAGATCTTTCCCTATAAGATTTACAGGACTTGAATCACAGACCACAAATAGACAATCTGCCTCAAATAAACCTAGTTTTACAGGCACTTTCTTTGAAACAGGATTAGTTATTTGTTTTTTTGTGGCACCTACAACTTGGGTCTTCTTTCTTGAGAGGCATAGGTCTGGGACTTCCTCTGTTCTAACAGTTGAACTGGTAGCTGCTGTGTCGATAAGAAATGACACATAATAACTATTAACCTCTGCTTCTACAAATGCTCCACTTTGGTCTACCTCTAAGACTGCGTCAATGGAGGAGCCTAGCACGCATCCAAGATGGTCGCGTGAGCACAGGGCTCCCCGGACCCTCGCTGCTCCTCGGAACCTATCCTGACTTTATCCTGACTTGGTTGACGGAATCTGGAAGATGAATGTTGGCTGAACACTAAACTCCTTTCAGAAACCAAATCGGACCTGGGAATCCTGATCTATGGTGGTTTGAACTTTTGAGGCCCAACCGATGGCTGTGCCCGGTGCGAAGATGAACTGTGAAGCCGGGGCGTAGTTGAACAACAACGGCAGCGGGGCTGTGCCAGTGGCCGTCCCATCACTTTCGGTTTCACTTTTGGATCTCTGAGGGGCTGGACAGTGGAATTGCTTGGTGCGGCTGGGTTTTCACTTGGCCTTCGCTTGATGCCTTTGTCTCCGCCTGCTACCAGTGTGCCCATTGACTTTGGTCCCCTCGCACCGCCACATTGCGGTCTCTGGTGCGGCTCGTGTCTGCTTTGCCTGTGCCCCTTCGACGCTTGCTCGGTGGTCCCCTTCGGCGAGCGTGGTTCTCATGGGAGGCAGGGGGGACCCCGAGAGGCGTAAGACCAAGACATCCCTACGTGGGGGACCGGTCCAGACTAACAACATGGACCGCTACACTCAAGGTAAAGGGTCCCCTGGGACGGCCAGTGTCCCCCCGGATGATGCCGGTGGTGGCCCGTCCGTTTCTCCGGATCTGTCCCTGCAGGACATCATGGGCACCATTAACGGCATCAGGGAGACCATCGCTACGCAGTACGAGGCCTTGGCCCGTAAAATCGACACGGTGGCCATTGATGTTACGCTAATTCGGGCGGATCTCTCTAAGACCAACGAGAGGGTTCAATCGCTGGATGTGCGGACGTCCACCCTTGGTGCGGACGTGTCGGACCTGCAGACTACTCTGGGCGACCTCAAGTCGGCCAACGATCTGATGGCCCGGCGGCTGGAGGACTTTGAGGGACGGGCTCGACGCAATAACATCCGCGTCATAGGCGTTCCGGAGACCTCCGACAACCGCCCGGTTGATCTCATGGTTGAGGAGCTCATCCTCAAACAGCTTGCCCCCGCTGGCCTGAGTAAGTTCTTCGCCGTGGAGCGGGCCCATCGAGTTCCAGGCGGTCGGCCGCGACCGGGGGCCCCCCCGAGGCCTATTGTTGCAAAACTTTTTCATTACAGAGACCGAGATGCGATTCTGCAGGCCTCACGGGTCCATGGCCCGGTCCGATATGAGAACTCGTCCATTAACTTTTTCCCGGACTTCACCCAACTTGTCCAGAAACAGCGGATGGGCTTCCAGGGGGTGAAGCGTCGTCTCCGGGACCGGGGTCTCAAGTACTCTATGCTTTTTCCTGCTAGGCTCCGGGTGGAATATGAAGATCGGACTACCTTTTTTGACTCTCCTGCGACTGTGAGTGACTGGCTGGATTCGCTGCCGGACCGGGGTGACCGGCCTGGGCCCTCTGCCGGTACCGAGGGTGGCGGGTCTCCTTCGGAGTGACTTTTGGTCCTTGACTTTGCCATTTTGTATTGTTCGGCTGGGTTCTACTTCTTTTTTGCATTTTGTTTCATTATGATCTGTGTGGGGGGCGGGCGGGGACGGGTCCCTTTCCTCCTCCGGGGTCTTTTCGTAGAATGGGGTTTGTAGGGCGACAGGCACACTGCAAGTTGGGGTGGTTTTTTGGACCGCAGGGGTGCAGGGTGGGGGGAGTTGGATTCGGGGGGGGCTGGCGGGTGGGAGGGGTTGTTTGGATTTGTGTTTTTTATTCTCAAGGCGAGGTATTGGCTCTGGTTCAGTTTCGGGTGTTGCGCTATTTGCTAGGGGACCCTTGATCTACTGGAGGGGATGGGGGGGGACGGGTTGAGATTGATGTCTTGGAACGTCAACGGATTGGGGGACCGTATCAAACGGGGTGTTGTGCTGCAATATTTGCGTTGTCTGACTCCTGATGTGGTATTCTTACAGGAGACGCATCTGGTTGGTAATGTTTGTCATGCCATGAACAGGGGGGGATACCGACTCGTGGCCCATTCTGGTTTCACCACTGGTTCTAGAGGGGTAGGCATTCTCCTACGATCTTCACTTCCGTTAGAGATCACCAGGGTAGTCCTAGACGATAGACGGCGCTATGTGGCTCTGACTGGGAGGTGGGAGGGGCAGTCCCTTTCCTTGGTCTCGGTCTATGTTCCCCCGGGCCTCCAGAACTCCACCTTCTCAGACTTGGGTCGTATGCTGCTTGAGCTTCCTGACAGTCTTTTGCTTATGGGTGGGGATTTCAATTCGGTTGTCTCGGGTGACCTGGATCGCCACCCGCCCAGGGCCCTCCCTGCTGCCCAGGCGTGGCTCGGCGGACTCTTGGAGACCTTCGGTCTGGTGGATTGTTGGAGGTTAATGCATCCGACACAGTGTCAGTACACATTTCACTCTGGGGCCCATGGGAGTCTCTCCAGATTGGATTATTTTCTTATGCCCGCGGCCCAGACTGCCCGGATTCGAGAGGTTAAGCACCTGGCCCGGGGTATCTCTGATCATTCCCCACTGTGGTTGCTTTTCGACACTGGGACGCGGTCCGCTGGGCGGATCGCTCCTATTAACCCTTGGTACCTGCGAGACCCCAAGATCCGTGATAGCCTGGTTAAGTCGATTGATCAATATTTTCTCGAGAATGAGGGGTCGGTGTTGTCCTCAGTGTCCCTGTGGGAAGCTTTTAAAGCAGTGCTCCGCGGGCATGCCCTATCCCAGATAGTGGTGGCTAAGAGGGTTAAGAATGAGGCGGTGGTGAAGCTGGAGACTGAAATATCGGGGCTGGAGGCAGCCTTGGAGGCGGGTGTCACTCCGGATGGGCTCCATGCCCTCAGCCTGAAGCAGTTTGAATATAAGTCTCTTGTTACTGACGCTGCCAAGACCATGTATAGGGAGCAGCAGGGTAGGTTGTATTATGCCGGGGACAAGGCGGGTAAACTGATTGCTTGGTTGGATAAGAAGGAGAGAGTGAATCGTGTGGTCCCGGAGCTTCGGGTTTCGGATGGAGTGTGTGTGACTGAGCCTGGTGAGATTGTGGAGTGTTTTGCTGACCACCTCCGGGCGGTGTACTCCCCGGTGTCTGATAGAGATGAGGACGACTCTCGTCTTCTGCTGCGGGATATTGCCCTGCCCGGCTTATCCGTCGAGGACCGTGGACAGATGGATGCCCCTTTGTCTGTCGAAGAGATTGCTACTGCGATTCGCTCCCTTCGCTCGGGCAAGGCTATGGGCCCCAACGGCCTGCCGATTGAACTGTATAAATTACGCTCGGATAAAATCGCGCCTTTCCTCCGTCGTATGTTTCAGGAGTCGCTCGAGAGGGGTTCCCTTCCCGACGACCAGCGTCTGGCTACTATAGTGGTGATTCCCAAGGATGGTAAGCCACGAGACCGCTGTGCCTCATATAGGCCTATTTCCCTACTAAACGCCGAACCCAAAATCCTTGCTAAGGTCCTCGCTAATCGCTTGCTGAGCGTTATATGTGACTTGATACATCCGGATCAATGCGGCTTCATCCCTCATCGTAATACCGCTCTCAACTTACGGCGTCTGCACGGCGTCCTCGCTAGGGCGGAGTACTTCTCTGAACCGGCCATATTGGTTTCCTTAGACGCCACGATGGCCTTTGATACCATCGAGTGGCCATTCCTTTGGGCCGTCTTGGCGAAGTTTGGCTTTGGGGAGGGATTTCTTAGCTTGGTAAAGCTTCTTTATGCTGGACCAATGGCTCAGGTTGTTGTCAATGGGCGGGTTTCTCGGCCTTTCGCTCTCGGGAGGGGTACTAGGCAGGGGTGCCCGTTGTCCCCTCTGCTCTTTGCTCTTGCCTTGGAACCGCTCGCTGCCTGGCTCCGTTGGGAGCCCTCGATCAGAGGGATCCGGTGGGCCCCGGGCTTCGAGGATCGGGTCTCGTTGTACGCGGATGATATTCTCTTGTACCTCACCTCGCCGCGGAAGTCGCTCAATGTTCTTTTTGATGTCCTTACTTCCTTCGGGAAAAATTCGGGTCTGATAATTAACTGGTTCAAATCTTGCGTGTATCCTATCTCTGGTGGCCTTCCTCTCTTGCCGCCTCGGCTTCCGCTCCAAACATCTCAATCCGGCTTTAAATACCTGGGGGTGTACGTTTCGTTGGATCCGGCGGTCCGCTATGAGCAGAATCTCCTGTCTCCACTCCGGCGTTTGAGGGTGGATACGGCTCGGTGGTGTAAGTTGCCCTTGTCTCCACTTGGTCGCGCGGCACTGTTTAAAATGATGTCCCTTCCCAGGTTTCTTTATGCACTCCAGAACTCCTTCGATGTCATTCCGGCGGCCTACTTTAGGGAAGTGGAAAGTTTGCAGAGGAGACTGGTTTGGGATGGGCGAGCGCGTATCGCTTTGGCAAAGCTGACTCTCCCCTGGTATGACGGGGGCATCGCGCTTCCTGACATTAGACGGTACTATTGGGCCTCCCAGCTGTCTGCCATTAACCATGCTACGTACGCTCCTGGTTTGAACCCGGCATATGAGATGGATAAATTCCTGCTTCCCGGCGGTAACTATAACAGAGCGCTTTACTCTCGGTCTGCTGGTAGGACCCTTACGGGCCCTACTAGGATTGCGGTACGTGTGTGGAAGGCGGCGAACGTAGCGTTGGGCTGGAGTGAGCGTTTAACGTGTGCTACTCCTTTATTCGCCTCAGAACGCTTGGGAAGCCTCTGGACAACGAAAGGCTTTGAGCACTGGGACACGATCGGCATTAGCAGAGTGGGAGACCTATTGGTTAAAGGTGCGGTTAAATCCTTCGCGGCGCTCCAGAGCGAGCACGAGCTTAGTGAAAGAGAGTTCTTCCGTTATGCCCAGGTTCGGCATGCCCTGCTCTCGGTCTTTGGGGAGGGGACCAAGGTCCCTGCCTCTTCGCCTCTCGAGGACCGCATACTCGACGGTCACGTCCCCGACAGTACTATCTCTCTGATTTACAAAAAACTGATAAATAATCGGGCTGACCTCTTGGTGCGTCTTCGGGAGGCATGGACGGGAGATGGGGTTGAGTTGGACGACGAGGACTGGCAGTCTGCACTGTCATCCCCTAAGGAGGTGGCCATCCCGGCCCGTCTCCGTCTGGTCCAGCTTAAGATTCTCCATCGTGTTTATGTGACGGGCCCCCGTCTGGTCTCGATGGGGTTTTCTGACGACGGGCTCTGTAAGCGTGGCTGCGGGCTCAGTGCCACCTTTCTCCACATCCTATGGGAGTGCCGCGAGGTGGCGGAATATTGGCGCCAGGTGCATGATGTTATGAGACGAGTCACTGGGGTCGCTCTGCTGCCGGAGGTGCGTCGCTGTGTTCTGAATGTGTGGGAGCCCAATGACTATAATGCGGCCCAGGCTCGGTGGGCGGCCCTGGGGAACATGATCGCAAAGAGAGATATAGCGCAGCTTTGGGGTTCCCAACGGCCTCCCACCGTGTCCATATGGAAGGAGAACATGGACTGGTGCATGTTCAGGGAGAAGACTGTGTATGTGGCTCGTGGTAAACCGGGGGCATGGGGTAGAATCTGGGGGCAGTGGAATGTGTATCGCGGGACTATCTGTGCTCCCCCCCTGGTGGATACGTCTGAGGTTGCCTTGTCCCCCTGATCCTTGAGGGTTCCTTGCTTATCTCGTACATCTGAGTATAGATTTGGTTCTCCCGTGGCCCCCCCCTCCCTCTCAGGCCTCCTTTTTATTGACCGCCCCCGGGTGGTCGGGTGTGGAGTCCCCCGGCTGTGGTTCGACGCCCATTTCATGTCGTTTCGCCTTGCTTTTTGTTTTTCTTTATTTTTGTTGTTATATATGCTAAAAGTGTGTATCCTGACTTCCCTTATGTGCAGTCTGATCTTCTGTAATATAGCGGAGCCCCTGTGGGCCAGTCATTGTTTTTTGAACTGCTTGATCACTTTGACTACTAGCGGCCGGCCCAGGCGGTTGTAGGCCCGTGCTTGTACCCTTTTCTCTGCACAATAAAAATTTTCAAAAAAAAAAAAGACTGCGTCAAGTGCGCAATATCGCCCCCCCCCCCCCCCCTCGGGCACCATCATTGAGAATTATCCGAATCAAAACTCTCATTTTCCAACATGGGAAACTGTTGGAATAGGTTCTGATTTTGGAATAGATTTGAATTTTCTCTTGATACCGGATTCGTATAAAATCTGGGAGTACTCATATTCTGGGGGCCAACAGAGTTTGTGGGACTTGCATCATAGGGACTTGTGATTGCGTTGGCATCAGCATTTGTTAAACTGGAAGCTGAACTGAAACATTTTGTATTTGCTTCTGATTTACCCCTTGCATTTGTCCATCACCCCTCACTTGATTTCAATTCTGTCTACACTCTCTCTTCCAATGCCCGAGCCTGTCAACAGTGACAAAGAGTTAATTTCTTTAACGTTGCAAATTCTATTCTTGAACCAAAACACCTCAACCTCTACCCTATGAAACATCAACTCCACCTTGTGCAATTTAACCTCCAACCTGAAAACTAACACCTTGCATTCCACCAACGTTTCCTCCATGAAATTGATTCTGAACCCCTGTTTGAGCCAACTTTGTTTGCGCAAGCACAAACTTCTCTATAAGTTTCTTGTGCTTATTTCTTGCTCAACACTAAAGTATTTTGCATACCTCAGAATCTCATCTAAAGGTTTTGTCTGCCAACTAATCACATCCTGTTGTATGTGCAAACTGATCTCTGGTTGCAACCAAAAAAACAACTGGCACGCAAAACCTCCCATGCCTCCCTTTTCAGGATTTTCTCACGCGCTGTGTTGTTTAAACACATGCCACAATCATTAATAGCAAGCCCACACTGATTCTTCTGCTTCTTAGGTAGTTCTATTGATCTTTAGCCAATCAACATCTTTCACTGGAACCTTTCTTTTCAAAAAGGCAATCTCCTCATCATACTTAATTATTACCACAGGTATAGGTGCACAAGTATGCTTATCTCTTGGATGCTCAGAACCTGGCCATTGCACAGCTATTTTGCATTCAGCCCATAGATCACTCAGTACCACAGTATCAAAGAAAGTCTGTTTACAAAACCTTCAAGTTTTTTTTACAAGACTGTCAACTTGTTTATACCACTGTGCAGGATTCTCTCTCAGCTTTGGAAAGTTGGTCGTAAATGTTGCAAGGTCACCTATACTCCACTGTATATGTACATGCCGTCCACATGGTATTTCCCTTATAGGAAACGCTAAAGCCTCGTCTTCATCTGGGGTACTGGTAGTGGCTTACCATTCGCTTCTGAAACATCTGGTCATTTATTTTTCTTTTCTCACTTACTCTCTAACCAGCCAAAATCGCTCCTTATGTGGATTCACTTTTATCATGGGTGGCAGCTTCACTTCTTATAATCTCCTTACTCACATATACCAATTCATTTTCCTGGTATTGACTAAAATGTGAAATGACTAGGCATCCTCTAATAATCATTCCTAACTCCACCTTTAATTTTGGTACATTCGAAGGTCTCACCCTTTCCTATCTAGCAGATGGTCTCTCTGTTTCTTCCACCCTTTAATTTTCTGAAGTTTCTTCAAACCATGAGGGGAAATCCCATCATCAAATGGTTCTGTCTCACTTTTAAATTGGTGTTGTAAAGACAGTTCTTTCCCCTTCTCTTAATGATTACATTTTTTGTGGTGGGGTCCAGGCAACAATTTGTGAATTTTGGGATACCAGGTTGAACCTGTCACAGCTACTCCTCCTACAGCATCTTTAACAATAGCATTCAGAACAATATTAATTGGTGCAGTGACAACAGACACTGGCAATGTGTATGAGCTGATACAACTTGTGTTACTGGAGCAGGAACAGTCACAATTGAAGACGTAACACTCGGAGCAATTACAGTAGGGGCTGCTTTAACAGGTGCAGATGCAATCAGAAGTACTGGAAGTGGTCTTTCAGTCTGAATTGCTGTCAGATCAATAGGGGCTATAGGTACTGTAGTTACCATAATACTCGTGGTTGTAACACCCTCTGTATCTGTTGTAGGGCCACATATGGTAGTGAAAGGGAGGCCAACAAAGCACCTAAAATTTGATTCCCGGAATCACTATCAGTGTCTGTTTTTCTTCCAAATTCTTCATGTTCATTTCCCTGTTTCGGATTCTTTTTAGACTTTTCAGTATTTATAGCTGGCGTCATCCCAGCCCCCTCGAATAAGCATTTTCTCCACCTTTGCTGCCCTTTATCCCATTGAACATCTGCATAATTTAGCACTGCTCTCTTTGCTCTATTCTGATACTTATTTTTCTCCTTGCCATGGGCTGCTCACTCCCAAGCCTTAAATGTTTAATTCTGTGTAGGCCATGTAGGTGGCTTCTTTTTTTATAACATTTCTATTAAATTCTCAAAAATCTTTAATTTGAAAGCATCAAATTGTGGAAATTACAATAGTTCTTCATTTTCAGTGATATTCCACCATTGACGAAGCCACAAACATGTATGAAGCTCTAAATATGTCACCATATAATGAGCTGACACACCTTCTGTTGGTGCCTCTTCACCAACCCCAACTGGGTCTCGCACATCTCCCCTCCTCAAATCAGTAAGAGCTTTGAAACATTTTATGATTGCAAAAATTAAGCACTAAACAAACAATAATCAAATAAAACATTTCAATATTTTTGTTCAGTTTACAATTCCATATACATCAGCACTTTCTTCCAATTCACAATTCTTATTTCACAAACCTATTACAGATTAATACTTGATGACTCGTCAAACAATCTCAGTGCAGCCCCTGACACCAACTGACCTATCCCAGTGCGGCACACTCTGATGTAATTCTTCACTCCTTGCAGCGGTTCACCCTCCTTACAATTTTCTCGTACACAAAGGTCTGCAACTCTAAGCAAGCACAATAAACAATTAACTTTTGGCTGCTCCCTTACAGGATTCAAAGTAGACCATTCATACAAGAAACAAGTAGAAATAAGGTTTTAAAAACCTTCAACTCTACACACACACACACTCACAAACATACACACAATTGAATTCTTGACCAGCAGGAAATCCCCCTGACTGATATAGCTTCCCCTTTGCGCAACAGGTTCCACTAACACCAATCAGTATTAGTACGCTCACAACAAGTTGTTGCAGTCCATATCTCGATTGGGCAGTCAATGTTACCTCACAAATCCACACCCCAAACCATAGCAGATAAATAACACCACAATTTCAACTATCGCAGGATCTTGGACTACTTAGAGTCCGATGTCAACTTCAACTGCTCAGTATAATAAAGGGTGGTCCCAGTAATCTAACATCAAAAGGCGTTAATAAAGCATATCATACATTACTAGAGAAATCAAACGAAAGATAAAAGTTGCAACAGTTTTATTTAATCACACTGAACATGTATCTCAGTCATGGAATACATTTGAAATAGCATTTTGAGTGCCTGGCCGTGGGGTGACGCAAGGGATAAGGAAAAGTGATTGATTTGAGTGAAAGTGGTGGGATACGTGAAAGTTAAAAAAGTAGTGCATTATACAATTTTACTATTCATTCGGCATAACATTGCACAGCCAAATAGTACGACAAATGGAATAATTCATGCAGTCTATTACATGGCTATGTAATACAACAAATCACAGTAGATCAAGTACTGTTGATGGTATTGGCATCAAGGTAGTGTCAATGTTTCGACCCCTGTATGTGTGTAGGTTCCTAAGAGCCTTGCTAGCAGGGTCTTCCTCAGGACTGACGTGTGCATGGAGGGGAAGAGGCACCATGGTTGAAACTAAGTGGTCCTCCCAAGGAGTTCAAGTGAGGATTGGTGGGCCCATTGGCTCCAAAGACTTAGGTTTGGAAGAGAGCAAAGGACACTTAAGGGTTTAAGCGTGGTCCTCAGAGGTCCAGGTTTTAATAAATGTATTAATCCATTGTATTTCCATCTAATTGTACATTATTTATAGCCCGGTAGCCTCACGTGGCTGTTACCTGACTCGCTGGTTGAATTCACGCCAAGATGGTGAAGGGCTGTCACGGTGCTGGATCTGCAAAACCAGACAGCAGCAGTCCCATTACGGTACTCATGTGTCGTCCTTCTCTGCAATCAAAACCGGAGTGCGGTAACAGCCATGTGAGGCTACCAGGCTATAAATAATCTTAGAGTTATACATTCTTAATAAAGCATATGCCTCACACTCAGACTTATGGTGTTTATCCGTACATGGAAAGTTCATCTCGAATTTAAACATATATATGGGGGAACAACCTTTACAACGCAACTTTTACAACGCACTACCTTTACAACGCATTTTTTACAACGCATAATCCATTACAATGCATGACATTACAACGCATGACACTACAACGCATTTTTAAAAACTACCTTTACAACGCATTCCATTACAACGCATACTACCATTACAACGCATACCATTACAATGCATAATATTACACTACACTATCCAACACTTACCCTACTGTTGCACCCCCTGGAGTTAGAATAGTAATTTTTACCCCTATACTATCCAACACTTACCCTACTGTTGCACCCCCTGGAGTTAGAATAGTAATTTTTACCCCTATACTATCCAACACTTACCCTACTGTTGCACCCCCTGGAGTTAGAATAGTAATTTTTACCCCTATACTATCCAACACTTACCCCACTGTTGCACCCCCTGGAGTTAGAATAGTAATTTTTACCCCTATACTATCCAACACTTACCCTACTGTTGCACCCCCTGGAGTTAGAATAGTAATTTTTACCCCTATTCTATCCAACACTTACCCTACTGTTGCACCCCCTGGAGTTAGAATAGTAATTTTTACCCCTATACTATCCAACACTTACCCTACTGTTGCACCCCCTGGAGTTAGAATAGTAATTTTTACCCCTATACTATCCAACACTTACCCTACTGTTGCACCCCCTGGAGTTAGAATAGTAATTTTTACCCCTATACTATCCAACACTTACCCCACTGTTGCACCCC
The DNA here is from genome assembly GCF_964204655.1 of Triturus cristatus. Lineage (NCBI taxonomy): Eukaryota > Metazoa > Chordata > Amphibia > Caudata > Salamandridae > Triturus > Triturus cristatus. The sequence continues at coordinate 164,990,686 of NC_140595.1, read as the reverse complement.
CTGGAGTTAGAATAGTAATTTTTACCCCTATACTATCCAACACTTACCCTACTGTTGCACCCCTGGAGTTAGAATAGCAATTTTTACCCCTATACTATCCAACACTTACCCTACTGTTGCACCCCCTGGAGTTAGAATAGTAATTTTTACCCCTATACTATCCAACACTTACCCTACTGTTGCACCCCCTGGAGTTAGAAAAGTAACTTTTACCCCTATACTATCTAATACTTACCTTAAATGCAATTTAATATTATGCGTTGTAATGGTATGCGTTGTAAAGGTATTATGCGTTGTAATGGAAATGCGTTGTAAAGGTAGTTTTTAAAAATGCGTTGTAGTGTCATGCGTTGTAATGTCATGCGTTGTAATGGATTATGCGTTGTAAAAAATGCGTTGTAAGTGCATGCGTTGTAAAAGTGTGCGTTGTAACGTCATACATCCATATATATGTATACAGTAGGCTTGAGAGGCAGAGGCCACCCAGTTTGGGCGAGTGAGAATCGACTGGGTTCAGGTCCAGGGACAAGCCGGATAAGAATAAGTGGAATAGAGTGGGCGCAAGAACGCAACCTTGCTTGAGGCCTTGCATGGTGGTTATGGGCCGTGACAGGCACAATCTATCACAATATTTTGATGCAGAATCACTCACTTATACAGTCAGTCACGCACCTACTAAATCATCCATTCAGACACTCATACACCCACTCATTCTTCAATACACCTTGGCATTTATATATATAAAACATATTTAAACTTTACTGAAACACACAGTCACTGGATGATGTCATCAGTGATGTCATTTAAGATGTCCTCAGTGATGTCACTGACCATGTCATAAATGATATAATATATGATGTCATCAGCAGTGCATTGCGGGGGCACGTGTTATAGTCAGCTCAACTAACTATAACAGCCAAATTTCTCTGGTTTTGTACGAGTGAAATGTCCAACTAAGGGGTTGATTCCGATCCGGGTCGGACAGCTCTCCGAGAGCTGTTCATACAGCTGGCACAGCGAGAAGACGCCGGACAGCCGTGCTGCCCACAAAGACGCCATCCGCAACCACCACCACCTCATCAGGACCACCAAAAGGACCTCCTTCAAAGACCGCCTCGACAACAACGCACACAACAGCAAGGAGCTCTTCAACATCGTGAAGGAACCCCAGCCCCAGCGCCAACGACATTCCGCCATCGCAGGCCCTGTGCGACTCCCTCGCCACCTTCTTTCACCACAATATCACCGACATCCATGACAGCTTCAACCCCCGGACGATCCCTACAGGCCTCGACACACCGGATCCACCGCACCCCATCGACCGTGACTCCCTGACAACCTGGGCCAACGTGAGCATAGAGGACACAATCAAGACCATGGGCACAATCCACTCCGGCTCCCCGTCTGACCCTCTTCCACACCACATCTTCAACAAAGCTGGCAGCTCCATCGCACCCCACCTGCGCAACGTCCTCAACCTCTCCTTTGAGACCACTACCTTCCCTGAGAGCTGGAAGCACGCCGAGATCAACGCCCTACTGAAGAAACCCAAGGCGGATCCGAGCGACCTCAAGAACTTCCGGCCCATCTCCCTGCTTCCGTTCCCAGCAAAGGTCATCGAGAAGATAGTTAACATCCAGCTCACCCATCACCTCGAAGACAACAGCATCCTGGACCCCTCCTAATCAGGATTCCGCAGCAACCACAGCACCGAGGCCGCCCTCATCGCTGCCACAGACGACATCAGGATCCTGCTAGACAACGGCGAGACGGCGGCCCTCATCCTCCTGGACCTCTCCGCCGCCTTCGCCACTGTCTGCCACCGCACACTACGCACGCGCCTCCAGACAAGGCCCTGGACTGGACCACCTCCTTCCTCTCCGGCAGAACTCAGAGAGTCCGCCTCCCCCGTTCCGGTCCGAAGCCTCCGAGATCATCTGCGGTGTCCTGCAGGGATCCTCCCTCAGCCCGACGCTGTTCAACGTCTACATGGCACCACTCGTACGCATTGCCCAACAGCACGACCTCAACATAATCTCCTACGCCGACGACACGCAGCTGATCCTCTCCCTCACCAAGGACCCCCTCACCGCCAAATTCAACCTCCACCAGGGAATGAAGGCTGTCGCCGACTGAATGGAGGAAAGCCGACTTAAGCTGAACACAGACAAGACAGAGATCCTCATCCTCGGGCCCAAGCCCTCAGCATGGGATGACTCCTGGTGGCCTGCATCACTGGGGACACCCCTGGCTCCTACCAACCACGCACGCAACCTGGGAGTCATCCTCGACTCGAAACTCACCATGACCAAACAAGTCAACACAGTCTCCTCTACCTGCTTCAACACCCTCCGCATGGTCTGCAAGATCTACAGATGGATCCCGACAGACACGAGGAAAATAGTCACCCAGGCCCTAGTCAGCAGCAGACTCGACTACGGAAACGCCCTCTACGCCGGAGCCCCGACCAAGCTCATCAACAGACTGCAAAGAATCCAGAACGCCTCTGCATGCCTGATCCTTGACGTCCCGCGCCGCGACCACATCACCCCCCACCTGAGGAATCTGCACTGGCTCCCCGTCGACAGAAGAATCTCCTTCAAGCTCCTGATCCACGCACACAAGGCACTCCACAAAACCGGCCCAGCCTATCTCAACAGTCGACTCCACTTCTACGTACCCAACAGGAAACTGTGCTCCGCCGACCACGCCCTGGCCACGGTCCCGCGCTTCCGTAGAACCACATCCGGAGGCAGGTCCTTCTCCCACCGCACTGCCAAGACCTGGAACACCCTCCCCTTCAACCTACGACAAACCGAAGACCTGCTGACCTTCAGGAGACGACTCAAGACCTGGCTTTTTGACCAGTAGCAGCAGCACCCCCCTTCCCCTCAGCGCCTTTGAAACCCTTGCGGGTAAGTAGTGCGCTTTACAAATTAACTGATTGATTGATTGATTGATTGATTGATTACCTTGTGACCGACACGTTCCAGGAGCCGGTCCATCCGTGCAATGAAGTACGATGCGCATAACTAACAAAAATCCGACCGACACGTAGGCTGCGATTCAAGCTTCATTTTCCGTACGAGCCGTACCTCTGATCACCAAACCGAGTCGCCTGGAAGCAGTTCCCACAGCAGTTTCCGGCCAGACAAGTGCAATGCGCTAATCATACGCGCCGGACATGTCGCCATGTAAAGGATATCACAGCATCCGAGAAAGCAGCATATCAGGTACAATTTGCGCCAGAACACAATCCACGGCTATGAGACGAACCAGCTAGTAACTGGTACGAGACGGAGCAACAAGCAGCGTGTACGAGACGAACACATCATGAATCCCATCGCGCAGGTCATACCAGTACTGTACATCTATGACCGGATCAGGAACAGACGCGGTCGGCGCAGATGTTAAGTCAGACACCCACCCCACAAACAAACAACACATACCCGCCAAATGTCACACACACCCAGAGGATCCATATCCTGCCCACTAGCAACAGGCCACCATAGGGGTTGCATGACCATCACCACTACCAGCCCCACTCATAGGGGTTATGTTGCCCATCACTACTGCCACCCCCACCCATAGGGGTTATGTTGCCCATCACTACTGCCAGCCCCACCCATAGGGACTATGTTGCCCATCACTACTGCCAACCCCACTCATAGGGGTTATGTTGCCCATCACTACTGCCACCCCCACTCATAGGTGTCATGTTGCCCATCACTACTGCCACCCCCACTCATAGGGGTTATGTTGCCCATCACTACTGCCAGCCCCACTCATAGGGGACCTGTTGCCCATCACTACTGCCACCCCACCCATAGAGGACCTGTTGCCCATCACTACTGCCATCCCCACTCATAGGGGACCTGTTGCCCATCACTACTGCCACCCCCACCCATAGGGACTATGTTGCCCATCACTACTGTCACCCCCACCAATAGGGACTATGTTGCCCATCACTACTGCCACCCCCACCCATAGGGGTTATGTTGCCCATCACTACTGCCACCCCACCCATAGGGACTATGTTGCCCATCACTACTGCCACCCCCACTCATAGGGGTTATGTTGCCCATCACTACTGCCACCCCCACTCATAGGGGTTATGTTGCCCATCACTACTGCCACCCCACTCATAGGGGTTATGTTGCCCATCACTACTGCCACCCACCCCAAAGGGGACCTGTTGCCCATCACTACTGCCAACCCCACCCTTAGGGGTTATGTTGCCCATCACTACTGCCACCCCCACTCATAGGTTGCTGTGTGACTATCAATATCAACACCCCCACCCATAGGATGGGTGATGCTCCACACGTCCATCATACACCAACGTTAGGTATGTCAGCAAAATACATCCCCCCTAACATCATGACAACAGTGTGTAGTCTGTGACTAATGCCCACAACAGTGAATATGACTTCGAATATACAATGTAACTACTATCACATCTGTGACCAAAAACTGAGTGTGGCCTACACAAGGCAAGTATCATAATAGCACTGTGTCAATGTGCACTAACCCCCCCTCACTGTGTAGAACAAAAGTTAAGTGTGGGGTTCCAAACTGCAGCAAAGGTTGAGCATTGTGGTGATGGGGTCTAAACCCCCCTCATCACAGTGACCAAAAGGTAAGTGTCATCATGGTAAAAGCTGCAAATACCAAACAGCATGTATGATTCCTGGTCCCAACACATGAAACGCTTTTGTGGCAAAGTAGTGGTTGTGTCCCATACCCACAGAGATGTGGTGAGGCTAACAGTGCTGTGAAAATCAAACATACTCTCGGCCATATGCTGACAAGCACCACCCATGGGGGCTGACATTGCATACAGTGTACAATGGCAGAAGTGACCATCATAATGCATACACGCATCTCGAAAATAGCCACACAAATCAATACATCCTGCGTAGACTGTAGGTGTCAGGTCACAAACTCCCATTCCATGGCAGCAATGGGACCTAACAATCAGGATGAATGTGCAGAATTATGTGATATGTCTCACATGGACAGCAGGGAAAATCACCAAAACAACATCCAGACAATGGCCCACAACAGCAATACCAATGCACTGGTGCAGATGCACAAACACAAACAGGCAGCCTCACACTGCACATCTGACACAACATGTGTGTGTGTGTGTCTCAGTATCCACAGGCAACTACACAACTCATGAGGCGGGCTGAACCACAGTGGCACAGATGTGGACACAGTGCCATACAAAAGTAACCCATCATTGGGCCCCCCTTAGTGGGCAATCAGGCATTGTGAGATGAGAGGGAGCCCAACAGACACATGTGACACAAGCTGGAATGAACAGCAACTTAAACAGCAAGAGACTGACACACAACAGCACTACCCCCAGGGACCATACATTGGGGTGACACAAGCATGCATGATACGTCCACTGTGATGACAAAGGTAGATGCCGTACAAACTGTGAAACTCAGACATGTGTCCTGTGCCACAAACGTACATCACACCTATACAAACACAAATCACTCAGCATGGCCCATCATCCAGGGACAAACGGGAGGTAGGGGCCGAGCCATGCAAACATTCACATCTGTCCACCCTCAACACCACACACACTGAACTGCACCAATGTGCATCTTTGAAGCCCACATGGACATGTGACATTGCACATGCACCCATGACAAACACAGTAATGTTGGGAGGAACTAAGGTGCACAGACTCATCACACAAGGACAGTCTACAACCCTGATGAATGACAGACATACTGCACAGTATACGGTACATGGCCATGACGTCAAAGCTCCCGTAACCTTCGGAATCCCTGCCACAGTCCCAGGACAATGCAGAAGCCAAGGAGAACCACAAGGCACACATGCTGACACCTGCCAACATTGCAGCCCTGAACCTGATGAGTGGGAGCAGTCACACACACATACACATGTCTCAATCACCTCAAGGTACCACCTAGGGACAACTACATGATATTGCGAACAAACAAGTGCCTTGGGGACCCCTGACTGTGTCCCATCTGCGTCTGACATCATCACCACTCAGAACTGACAAATCCCAATGATGAAACATCAATTAACAGTAGTGTGTCATGCACCCACACATCTGGTAGCCCAGGACAAAGATGTGGGATGAACACAGTACAACTCAGCAAGCATCAACAACAAGAACATATCAAGGGAACACAGCCTGTGTATAAAAAGGGATGTGGACACACACATACATGCTCACACAACACACACCATGGGCCCAGGCAATGTCACGGAACAACACACTTACTTGAGGGGACTCAACTCCTGTGGAAGCTCAGCTGTGCCAAACATAGTTCCAGCAGGTCTCAGTCATGTCAGCAGAACACTTGGTCAGTCATCCATCAGTTACCACCCAATGAAGGCTCTGGTCACATCAGCCTGGGCACGGGAGTGTCCCTTAAGTCATCTGCACATACTCAATACATATGTCCAGCAAGTTGCATAGAGGAACCTGTTGCTCCTACACCAATGATGCCCACACCTGCAGGTCCAGTGGAGATGCACCCACAGTCAGGGAAATAGACAAATTGAACAATGGGAAGCACATCATATGTGCATGTGTGCAAGCCACAGATGTGACCATGCAAATGAAAGGTTTACAGAGATGTTCACAAATTGTTAATCCGGACACACCCAGTTAGCTGCAAAGGATGACATGGATACCGACCAGAATAGGATACATTTCTCATGGACCACATCACATCAACACCTCAGTATTCATCATTGTAAATTCAGCATTATAACTGCAAGGTCATGGTAAACATCATCAACATAATGTACAGCTAAATCAAATTCACAAGGATAAATACAAATGCTTTATTCAGCAAAATTGAAATGCAAATGCAAAGTCCTTTCAAAACAAAGGCCAATGGCCAGTCCATATCCAAATGTCAAAAATGTGATTTGAATGACAACTGTCACACGTTGCTTGCCTGCACTGGTAAGGACAGGGGACATCCCCTCGGAGGGGCATACATGGGGGCAGGCCAGGCACCGCAGGGACAGGATCAGGGCTCAGCAGAAGGAGGCAGTGAAGGGGTGGTGGATGCAGGAGAGTCACTGGCAACTGCAGTGTAGGTGTCTGACATAGTGGGTGCAGTCACAACTGTGGGGCACAAGTCAGATGGGGTGGGTGCGGCACAACTGCTGTGGGCAGGTCAGATGGAGTGGACTGGGTCCCCACTGCAGTGCCCAAGTCAGACGGGGTGGTCGTGGACTCCACTGCAGTGCCCAAATCCATAGGAACGGAATGGGGTTCAGGTGAGGCCGGCAGGACAGAGGGGGGTCACGGTCCCCACACCAGTGGCACAACCAGTCTGACCGGGGGGTGGGGGTTGAAGAGCAAGTGGTAGGGCCTGAGCATTTTGGGGATGGTGTATCTGTGGGTGGGGGAACCTGGTGCAGGGTGTGGCGGGGAAACCTGTGGAGTGGTGGCCTGGGGAATGGAGGACGGAGACTGTGTCGTGGAGCTGCGGGGCGGGGTGGGGTCTTGCTTTTCCAGCTCCGGGGGACTTGCGGGTGGGAGCCTCAGTCTGACTGCGCCTGGGGGAGGATTTCCAGGTGTGAGGGACGACTTCCTCTTCCCCTTGTAAGCTTGATCTGCTGGATCGGTGGGGAAGAGGCCAAGGTCACAGAGGAAGAGCTTCTGTGGAGATAGGGTTGCAGGTGAGGCAAGGGAAGGGGTCTTGGAGGGAGAGGTATCGGAGGACTGCGGAGTGGTTGTGCATGCCTGTGTGTGTGTTTGCAATCCATCCCCTGTGAGTGTGGTATCAGTCCCCTGAGGTTGCTTGTGTGCACGTCTAGACCTTGGTTTGGGTGGTTGTGTGCTGCCCGTTTCTGTGGGTTTGGGTGAATGTGCTGGTGTGTGTGTGCTTGGGGCAGGTAAGGTGCTATGAATCATTGATGGGGCTGGGGTAGGAGGGGTGAGGGACTGTTGGAGGAGGGACACTGCTGCCGTCAGGGAGGAGGCCATGGACTGATTGGTCCTCTGTAGGGCAGACATGCCAGATGAAATGCCCTCCATGAACGACACCAGTTGTGTCAACAGACTGGTGTGTGCATGGAGGACACTTAGCATTGATGTCTGCCCTACATGGATCTGTTTGAAGCAAGTCCACAGACTCCACACTCAGGGCAGCAGGGGACAAAGGGGCAGAGGGTATGGTGCCTGGCATAAAGGAGACATGCTCCCGAACACGGGAGCCTCCACATACCTCTGGGATGGGAGCCGATGGGAGGGTGGTGATGGAGGGGGTGATGGTGGTGGGGACAGCCTCACTAGCTGGGGTTTGTTGGCTGCTGACACCTGCCTCTACAAGGGAGTCATCCTCCGAGCTGCTGTGGCCCTCAGCTAGGGTGGATGGTGCTGAGGACTCCTCGGGGTGGCTCCACTCGCCCTCCGTGCCACTGGGTCCCTCCAACTCCTCGCTTTCTGTCCCAGTCTGGCTCTGTGGCTCCTCCTGGTCCGTGGCGCTGTCCCCTCCTGTGGCCGTGGATGTATCTGGATAGAATTAGGAAAAACAGAACAATATCAGTAACCTGCACTGACCACACACACCACAGTGAGTACAGCACATCACAGGGCAAGCCCTGGCATCATCATCTGAACACTGCTCAAAGTGCTCACACTGTTTTGAATAAGCCAATTGTCAGTCTCACCATCAACCATGGCAATCATATCCCTCCTGGACTTGAACCCATATGTCTGTTGCATGTTGGATGCTAATACCTCAATGTGCAGACATGCACCACCTACACAGTTGTTGGACAAGCAAGTGAACATGTAGGAGTATGTCACTATACACACATCACATCTCCTGCCACTGACTCAGTACAGGTGTCAGGAAGAAAGGATGGCCAGAGTCTCATTTCATGTGCTTGTGATGCGTACAAGCAACACACACTATGATGTTATCATGTCCTGATAGTCAATGCCACAATGGGGTGCATGGAGCACATTTGACCCCAATGCAGGATCACTCATAGCAAGTTAAATGCCATGGCACAGGCATGCCTGGAAAGTCAGTCATCACTGTCTCCTGTCACAGAGGCAGGGCATCCAGACAACAACAGTATGCACTGTGTCACAATCATAGGTCATGTGTAAAGCAAACTCTGCAGCTGACAAGTGCAGTTGTCCATCCCCTGCAAAAAACATCTCCTGGACCCAGATCATACAAAACAGACATATGAGTGTCTGCGAACACAACTTCCTGAACATGAGCACCTCACAGTCTGCTGTGCATGAAACACAGCTGCCTGAACTTCACAGTTGCATACACCATTGTGCACTGTCAAGTGATCACACACCTCTATGTCACACAGGTCTCGTCTCCTTAGTCACATCTCAGATGTCCTGCTGACCCTCAAACTCATGAACACCCTAGTTGTCCTGAAAAGGAAGCCACACCACAATGACACAGAGGCAGACACCTGAAGGCACATGTCACTAAGCACAACCTGTAAGTTGATACACAGAAGTGGGAGTACAGAGCATTTCTAAGTGCCCTGGAGTAGGCATGACTTCCCAGGTCTACGTGAAACAGTGTATAGCCCTGGACAGCAGTCAGGTGGCTAAGCAAGTGTGACACACTTGATATACATACTCCTTAGGCCCAAAATGTAGAGTCCCCTGCTGCATGGGTGTGTGTGAAATACCGCAGGTACATGTGCCGAATCAGACCAGCAATTGGAACACATATCAAGGGCACACACAGAGCACATGTCAGATCTCAGGCATTATGTAAACAATTGACCCACCCATGAAACACACAACAGAGTCACAGTAACAGATGCTGTTTGGAACCTGAAGCATAGCTGACTGCAGGGACACAGTGTCCTAGTGGCACAAGCCACAGACTGTAGGGGCCACACCTGTGGATCAGATGAGGAGGGTGCATCACACAATTGAGGGACATGAGTCCTGGACTACAAGACCTACGAAATGTGGAAGTGTGACCAGGCCAAAAGACTGCAAATATCATGTCAGACATAGTACACAGATTAGGTATGGACTTACCCCCTCCTTGCTGCTGTCTGACTTTCAGCTGCCCATCCAGGTCCGGGAAGACCACCGTCAGAATCCTGAGCATGTGGGGGGTAAGGGTCCGGTGTCCGCCCCTCCTGCGAGGAGGCGACAGCTTCAGCTGGACCCTTGCGATCCTCCGGATCCAGCCCGAAGGTCCTGCCCCCTCTTCTGGCAGTTGCGGATCCGGCGCTTGTAGACCCCCACTGTCGGGTCTCAACTCCTTAGGATCGGTGCGATGCTCAAAAATGGTCCACCTCTTGATAGCTTCAAGTTTGTTTGCTGCTATAGCGCAGATCAGTGAAGTGATCGAGTGAGGGAAGGAAGGAAAGGATGGGGACAGCGGGGAGGGAGACCTGAAATGACAGTAACAATAATGTAAATCTCAATAAAGAACTATTAATCGTACCTGTAAAGAAAAAGAACATGATCATGCATAAGAGCTGCTAGCGGTGACCACAGTTCCTACTATTTCCGCATAGGACTTAGAACCATGCACCATCAAAGCAGAACTCTAAGCAGTAAATCTAGAGAATGAACAAAACAAAAGACAACACCATAAATGCAACAGTCTTGTTTTCTTTTGTGAACATTCAAAGACGTTCAACTTAAACAGCTATACGCTGGAACCTTCTTATCTAGTGCCAAGCCTGGCGTCGCAGGGTAATAAGAGAAACTGCCAACAGAACTCTTCTTTTAAGCCCTGCTACACTATATGGCCTGAATATTGGGAAGAAACAACATGCAATCAGAAATGCAATGTCAAAACATGTTCAAATAACTCCCACACATTTGACTGAACCTTGCATAAACTCTGTAATTGGAACATCCCGGTTACTTCACCAGGAGTAACCTTCTTAGACCATATAGTGTCTAATTCATATACATTCAGGAGACATACAATAAACGCACGTACATATAACACAAAAGAGGTGTGCTTGTTTGCACTTGAGTACACACAATAAAGCCAGTTTTAGTGAGCACTACGAGTTTCAAATAAGTTTTAGTAATACCACACAAAAAGATTGCCGGTATCCCTACAACCTGCAAGAGAAAACAAACGTGTGTCTCACCAACTGGGAGGTACACCACAATGTTAACATGAGGTAGAACCAGGGCTCCTCAAAGCCAAGTGAATATGAGCGAGAAACCGCTCTGTAAACGTCTGAAGAAAACAGGATGTTGTTTAAGGTGTACACAACACCTTTACCAGATACCGGCTAATGATTAACTTAGCCTCTGAGGACGACGTAGAAATGAGCGCGGACCCGCTCAGATAACCTCCGGGAGAAGTGCCACAAAAACACGAGGTGTAGCCAACACCCTACTAGCTTCCAAATATTCGAGTATCCAACGAGGATTATCCAAGGAATAATGCAGAGTCCAAAATTAGCGGTAGCGTTCACCCGAAAGCGGAGTCCTTTTAATCTCTCCACTCACCGCTTCCCGCTTCCTGGAAGGCGCGAGCACGTCCCGCCAACGTGCAGGACGCTCCGGGCATCATGGGAGTTGTAGTCTTTGGCCAGTAATGTGCATGAACGCGAGTAGCATGCTTTTGTTGTTATGTCCTGGGGGCCTTGCAGCGAGAGACAGGGTGACAGGAAAAGAACGGGGGTGAGTCGTGACACCCACTGATCTAACTGCCCAGGCGATGGTCAGCCAGATCTCCTACTTCTTGTGGGCATCAACCTGTGAGGATGACAAAGTGAAAAGTCCTTTACCACACATGCCACATATTTGTGCTGCACACAGTTGGATATACATGTAGTCATTGCAAAGGAAAATGAGGTACACAGGTAGTGCACCCATGGAAATGGACAAATGCCCTGCATGTCTGACATGTTAACATTGCCTGGGAGGTTAAAGCTTGCACAAATGCACCTTTACTGCAGAACACCTGTTCATCACATGTACCTACACACTTTGGGGGTTGAATGTACTCAGTGAGTATGCTTGCCACTTGTGTACACACTGCTAGTACTGCTAGTCAGACAACATGCACAATTAGGAAGGCAGTGGACTACACACTCACCTGCTCCCCTGGTTTCCCATACAGCTTGCAGGGTCTGGTTCTCCTCTTCAGTGATGGCTGGGGCCCTCTCCAGAGTACATGTCATAGCAGTAGCCAGAGGATGCAGAGACAGCAGCAGTGGTAGCAGAGATGTGGTCCAGTAGCATGTAGTGCAGGCAAGTGAGCTCCCTGGGAGCCAGCCAGCCTTCTATCTGTGCTGCAGAGGCAGTATCTGTGCCATGTGTCCCAAGTGATAGGTCCAACACGGTTGCTTTCTATGAATCTGGCCAATCCATGAAAATGTATGACTCGTACACATCTTCCGCATCGTTCAAATCTTCACCTTCATGACACCCTAGAAATTGCAACATTGCTGTAGGCATCCAACTGAATTTCCAGCGCACCACTCGTACAAGTTTTGAATCCGCGTCCGCCTCCATGACAGTCCAGAGCCAATGGGTGCGCATGGCTCGGTCAACTGACTGTACAACGCATAGTTTGAAAATCCACACACACACGTCTCCATACGATTCAATGGCCAAGGCGTGCGCAGGGCTCGGTCCATGCCTGCACGACGCGTATGCATGATAGTCACCCGCATCAGTTCTCATTGCAGTCAATGGCTAAGCGTGCGCATGGCTCGGTCCAGAACTGTGCAATGCGTATGCATGATAGTCACCCGCATCGGTTCACAAAGCAGTCAATGGCCAAGGCGTGCGCGGGGCTCGGTCCATACCTGCACGATGCGTATGCATGATAGTCACCCGCATCGGTTCTCATTGCAGTCAATGCCTAAGCGTGCGCACGGCTTGGTCCAGAACTGTGCAATGCGTATGCATGATAGTCACCCGCATCGGTTATCATTGCAGTCAATGGCCAAGCGTGCGCACGGCTCGGTCCTGAACTGTGCAATGTGTCTCTGTAGAAGTCACCCATGTCGGTTGACATTGGGGTGACTTTTTGATGGCTTCCACACACAATTACTTGCCAGGGAGTCAGGTGCACACCTACCACACTACAGCATGTGCCACACTGTGTCCCATGGCATGTAAGGCTGCATTACCTGTGTGTGGGGGGGGCAACATTTGGTTTGTTGGGTGGCACTTTGGTGCAGCCACTCCGAGGTTGTGCACGTGTTCATGGGGACAGAATCCTTGGTGTGTTGTGCACATTACCACTGTGATGTGCAACTGTACAGTTATGGGCATGAGTCATGGACACAGTTGCAGGTTGGATATGTTTAGGACATGTCACATACACCCTGAGTCCTGGGTGGGATGGTATGTACGTCACAGTGAGACCCATAGCCACAATTCTGATGTACACCCACAGTCTGTGTGCATGTTGTGTCTCAGATGTGTCTGATCAAATGTGCCCAATGGGAGACAGTCTCCACATCCATGTGGTTTGTGCATCAACATTGACGTCCATGTAGGGCCTGCAGAGACAACAGGGGCCACTACTTGTGGGACACATGGTTGTTTTGTGGTGTGTACATGATACGCCATGTCATGCCAGTGTCCATGTTCTAATACAGAGACCCTGGGTATCTGCCTGTCAAAGAGCTGTGATGCCTGGGAGACATCAGGCCTCACTTGTCACTGTGGTGTGTGTTTGGAACGTGACTGCAGTACATAGGTACTGTGACACAGCCCAATGATTGGCCATTGCCTTACATGGAACTTATGTAGACATGTGGACTTGAGATGTGAGGTGATGGGCATGTAGGTGACATATGTGTCCATACCCAACAGCACACACCTCAGTACATTGTGTATTGTCATGATGTATCATGTGTTATTTTGCTTGGTCATAGCCACATGGGTGGATGAATCGACAATCTTCCTTTGTTTATCTTTGTACTGCAGGGCACCAGCTGTCCATAGACCGTTCCCAGACCTTGAAACCATGCAGGAACGCGACTGCATCTGACGGTACCGCTTCACCAGGCCACTGATTGAGGAGTTGGCGGAGCAGTTGGTGCCACATCTGCTACCTGGCCGGACATACCCTACAGCACTGACCCCAGAGGTGAAGGTGATGGCAGCCTTGCACTTCTTAGCTACTGGTACCTTCCAGTACACTGTGGCTACTGCTGATGGTATGTCGCAAACTATGTTCAGCCGTGTGCGATGTCCTGATGGGGATGTTTCATTTCCTTGACCTGTAAATTCAAGTTTCCTAGCCCAGGTCAACTCACTGACATAAAGGATGCTTTTTATACACTGGGGAGGATGCCGAACATCATCATCATCATCATATTGATGGCACACATGTGGCCCTGGTACCACCACGGGCACATGAGCAGACATACCGGAATAGGAAACATTCCCACTCCATCAATGCTCTGGTGGTATGTCTTGTGGACATGTGTATCACACATGTGTGTGCACATTTCCCCGGTTCTATGCACAATGCCTACATCATGAGGAGTAGTCGCATTGCAACGCTGATGTCACTGATGCCAGACCAGCGTGCCTGGCTTGTCGGTGTGTACTGACTGTTTACCATTGTGTGTGTTTGGCAATGTTGTATTCCACCGTCTTTCAAAACTCAGCTAATTGTTCAATTGTTTGTATGTAGGTGACTCCGGATACCCCAACATGCCGTAGTTGCTGACACCACTCAGGAACCCTGTGACACCAGCCGAGATGCGCTATAATGAGGCACATGGTCGGACCAGGAGGGTGATTGAGCAGACATCTGATCTCCTGAAAAGCCGCTTCCGCTGCGTGGACAAGACCGGAGGGGCCCTCCTATTTGACCCTGCAAAGGTGTTCACAATTATCCTTGTATGCTGCATGCTACACAACATGGCAGTGCGGAAGAAGTTGCCTCTCATCCAGGATGACGATGACCTACATCCGCCACCTGTGGAGGATCCAGGCCTGGGCCACGATGCCAGTGATGATGATGATGAGGGTGACGTCCGCACACAGCTCATCAACAACTTCTTCACCTGAATGTGAGTTTACAGGGTTGTTATGTCAATGTGTTGAGTTAGCCTGAAATTTGTCTGATTCTTCAATGCTTCCCTGAGAGCTACAGGTTACTAATGAACCTAGTGCCATCCTGACTGCATAATTCAGCCCACCATAGTATACTCCGATCCTATGTTGTACATTCTACGCATTATTCCGAGCCGCTCAGGCCCACAACTTTAATTTTCCACCACGAAGGATCCCTGCTGATGCTAGTGCCGCTCCCTCCCTCACCTGTCCCCCCGTCCTGAAGAAGACCCACCTCCAAGACGCTCAGTTGGCTAGTTCGCAAAGGGGTCGAAACATTGACTTTTCCTTTCCTTTTACATCAAACCTGGATGACAGTGAAATATTAACTGCGGCAGTTGCTTATGATTCTGCATTTATTGTGTGTGCCAGCAATCTGGCTGGATAGGTTTCCTACCATTGTATGTTGATGTATATATATGCACTACCTTTCCACTGCACAACCACTTGCACTGATCCCACTTTTAGCACCTGTCACCTCACGTTACTTGCACCTGAGTTTTAAAGTTGCATAATGTGAAATACAGCTTATCTCGGGAATCATTGATCTATTGACAATCGTTTCCTAATCGATGAAATCATATTCCTGTACTGTATGACATTTCTTGGTGTTGTCATATTTTCTTCTTCCATTTGATCATGTATTGGCTGTTGATACACCGTGAATAATTTCCACTGTGACTATCTTTTTGTGTACTACTGAAATGTGTTGGGGCTGCTCTGTTGCTGTTTGAGTGTGTCTGTGTGCTACTTGACTGGATGCGTGCAGCGATGTGTCCTTTCAGGTAGTCTGTACTCCACAATAGTGTCGACATGCTAACTTGTTTCTGTGTAGGTTTCTTGTGACATGTTTTGTGCATGTGTATTGCATTTCTGTCCTGTTCTGCTGTGCTTTTTGACTGTTTCTTATGTCTGTCCTTCCCAGGGTAATTTGCCTGTTGTTTGGTCAACACTAACCCCCAGAATCCTATCCCAGGGGGGAAGTGATGTACCACACACTCCTGGACTTCAATTCTCCGACACTTTGTGACCGTGTGTCCACTGTCATGTAGAATTACCTTGCAAGTGTTGTGGAATAAACATGTTGCTGATGTGTAATGAACCTGTGCCATGCTTTGTCATGTGCATTGTCTGTCTACCCACATCTGACTGACATTTGCTTACCTCACCTGTGGGCTTGTTACCACTGACTGTGGATAGGTGTGGTGTCTGTGCATTCCACTGTATTTCAGGTCAACAGCATTGTATGGGATGAGTAACATGGCCATGGTGAGTATGTGTTGTGGTGCCATAGTGGTGTGTCTCCCTCACATGTGTCACATCACCATGACTCACATAACGGTGATCACATTGCTGTAGTATTTGGCATGCACTGTGGTCTTTAGCAGATCATCATCTCCATGACACATAACAAGTTGGAATCACAACAGAGGCTAGTATAGTGTACTGGTGAGTTTATTTACAAACTTGTGTGAGGATAGTGCACAGGATGGTGGGTGCTGTACATTGGGTTTTGAATCCAAACTTCACAGAAGAGTTGGAAGTGTTGGTAGCTGAAATGTCCAGAGTAAAGTCCTTAGGTATTTGCTACATTAGACCAACATGAACCCTCCATGTCATGTAGGCGAGTTGGCTTAGATACGACAAGGTGAAGGGTTTGCACACAAAGAACATTTTCCAGAACAGGTTTTGAGGCCCTGGGGGATGTGCATGGCCATCTGCGTCTCACTTGTCCTTCTTCGGGTGACCCCTCTTGTTCTTCGGGGGGGATCCTCAGGTGCAGGCGTCTGCGGTGCAGAAGACTCTCCGCCAGAGTCATATTCCCTCCCTGTGGCACTGGCAGATCTTGCGGCAACAGATGCTGTGGCCACACATGGAGGTGTGGACATGTTGGTGCTTATCTGGCGGAGGCATGTGAGTATGTCCCTATGCACCACAGTAAGTGCATCCCACTTGGACTCCATGCGAGCATGATGGGCAGCTTGCTCCTATTGAATGTCCAAGAAGATCCCCTCTACCTGGCCGAATCCTTCGGTGCTATCCTGGTATGCATCTATGATGCGTGCCAGTTGGGGGTCATCATGCAGTCCAGACCCCTCTGTAAGCCGCGACCTCTGCCTCCCACCCCTCCCACCACCCCTAGCCACACGTGCAGGACCTGCGGCGGCACGCACAGGTGACACTGGCCCCCCTTGGGTGTTGTAACTAGTGGTGTTGTCTGTAGCTTCCTGGGGGGCCTGTGTCCCTGTGCTGTCGGTATTCTGTGTCCTTGGACTGTCCGTGCTGGCGGGGTTGGCCTGTCTGTTGCCAGATGTTGGAGTCATGGGTGCAGGGGGTGCAGATGTTTGTACTGCTGGTGCTGCATGATGACTCACACCGGAGGTGCCAGGTTGTTCTTCGTCATCTGAAGAGGACAGAGACTGATCCACGCCAGAGAGCTGAGGGTTCACCGGAGTCTGGGACAGGGACTCCTCTTCATTTGCTGCTGTGTCCCAAGCACCACCTGTGTTTAGAAGAGACACACAATGTAAATTATGTTTCTACAGGCATCAATGATTCACATACATGACATTTGCTACTGTACGTCAGGATGCGTGCCTGTACACTGCTTTGTCCAAAGATGTCACGGACAGAGATTGATATTGTTGTACCACATTGTCCAGCCAACATGAAGCATTTCAATGTGCATGTCGAAGTGTGTGCATGACCAGCTCATGTATAGATTTAACTGTACATGGCCATTACTACTCAAGGGCCATCACGTTGCTAACACAGGTGTGTCATCCCTGTACACATTTGAACTTTAACAAGGACATACGTGCAATTCCACTGAGGATATGTTGTAAGATTGGGGTATGTGTGGTCGCAGATTTTGCTAGTCTTTGTGTGTCACATTGGTGTATTGGTATGACATGGTCACAGTCCGGTATGCCTGTGATCTCTTGGGAGAAAGTGTTTTTTTCCTGTGTTCCTAGTTCCTATCTCATTTTATACAAGTGATGATGTCACCATCGTTAATGAGTCTGGTGCTGAGTTTTGTACGTGCATATGTGATTTGACTTGTCAATGTTCTCCATGGTTACATGGATTGAGCAAGGCAGCTCTCTGGCTTTTCAATGCTCATGACAGTGAGAGCGGGTGTTGTGTGTGCTGTGGGTTGGCTGCTGTGAGTAGCATGTCTCCTACAATGCAGTCCAGGTTAGACCTTGTGTCTACAGTGTCTATGACAGTGAGTGGTGGGTTGTGTGAAGGATGCATATGTTGCAGAACGATGTAGGAGTGGAATGCAGCTCACAGCAGCACTGAATGATACCATGCTATGGTGACGGCTATATTGGTGTGTCCATTCCATTCATTGTCAAATGTCCCTTGTCAATTATGTATATGTGAGTTCCTGTGTGTTTCGTGTAATGTACTATATATGGATTTCCACACTTGTCATCTGCAAGACACACCTCCATAGCCAGGCCAGGGGGTACCCCTGCAAACTGCATCCCCAGACAGTGAGTTTGAATATACGGTTGCAATGGATGTGTGTGCGACCGTGTTTGGGTTGGCGAGTGCATAAGTGTGATTTTCAGCCACATCATTTATCAGGCCCATGTGTCAGACATCTTGCCCGGGCACTATCTTTGTGAGTGACTGGTACCATGTGCGCAATGTGTTTTAGCATTGAAGGTGTGTTTATGGCCAGCATTGGTGTTATTTGTATTCAAGTCAGGACCTCTCCCCCAGGCCAGTTATCCCATCATGAAGCGTGAATCCATTGCTGTGGGTGCAGGTTAACTCTCAGGATGTCAGTCAGTGCAGCCCTGGTGTTTGTTGGTGCCCAGTTCCAAGCAGGGCCTTGTGCTCCACACAACAGAGCCCAGTGTCAGACATCTTGTCAGTCCATTTCTACTCCCTGTGAGGTGAGCATGGTTGAGTGTGAGCTTGCTGGGCCATGTGGGTGGGTGGGGATTGTCTGTGACTGCAACTCCGATCATGCTTTTGGCTACACCCCCTTCCCAGCATGCCCATACTTCCTTCCTTTTGACTCTGCTTCCCTGTGAGGGAGTGTGACAGCAATGGCAAGATGGCTGACTGTGCAGTCCTGGTGTTTGTTTGGCTACAAGTTCAAAGAGAGCCCTTGTGCTTCACACGGCAGAACCCAGTGCGGTGTATCTTTGGGTGATATTTCACTACAGTGTGAGTCAATGCATTATACCCGGTGAGTTGTGTGGAGTTTGTGTTGAGGGGTGTGTGTGTCTACACATGCTGGTAAGTATGGTCAGAGCTGTCAGTCCTCCTTCCCACCCGGCCAGACATCCCACCATGAAACGTGCTTCCATTGGAGGGCGTGCAAGTTGGCTTTCAGGATGTCAGGCAGTGGTGTCCTGCTTCTGATTTGCGCACAACCCGTACCAGGGCCTTGTGCTCCCCGCAGCAGGACCCAGTGTCAGCCATCTTGTCAGTCATTTTCCACTCCCTGTGATGTGGGCATGGTTCAGCGAGGTCTTGATGGGCCAATTGGGAGGGGAAGCATTATCTGTGACTACAAACCCCATCATGCTTTTGGATACACTCACTTCACCTGCATACCCACTATTCCTTCCTGTCAGTCAGCTGCACTGTGAGGTAGTGTGTTTGTGGTGGCAAACTGTCTGACAGTGTTTATTTAGATTTGTGCCACTGCCTTGCTCTATTTGTTGGTAGGTTTGTACATGTCATGACACAGTTACAAGTCACTATGAGATGGCAGGTATTGTGTTTGTCTGACTAGCATGCACATCTTGGGATGATTATCTATTGGTTACTGTGGCTTTGCTAATTGTGCATGGTTTCCCTGTCCCCTTGCCACACAATATTGAGTATATTGGTTGTGTACTCACCAGGCTCTGGTATGTCTGATAGACCATGGACGCTCTCTGGTGGTAGGATGTCCCGCACCTTCTCCTCCCAGGACCTGAAGTATACTGGTTTGGCAGGAGGGCCACCACCAGTGCGCTGACTGAAGGTGTGATCCTTCTCGATGAGTTTCTTGACCCTCCTGCGCATGTCATACAACCTGTTCTGGATATCATCCTTTGTGCGCAATAATTGGTGCTTGTGCGTTCACCTTGTCCACAATCCTCACCCACATCTTTGTTTTCTGTGACATGGGGGTCCTTTGGAGCAATGTACCAAACAAATGTGCCTCTACTCTGATGATTTCATCTACCAGCATTTATAACTCACTATTTGTGAACTTTGGATTCTTCTTTGGGGGCATGGTGATGGGTGGTGGTGGTGAGTGATGTGTGTGTGAGGGTGCAAGTGAGGGTGGATGAGTGTCAGTATTGCTAGGTGTATGTGTGAGTGCTTTTGGTGAGGTGCTAATGGTGTGAATGTTGTGTGATGGGTGAGTTGTGAGTGTGTCTGTGGTTGCTGTCTGATGGTGTTCTCTGCTGGCTGTTCTCTTGAATTTGCAAAGGATCATGGTAGTGATTTGTGTCCTTTATATTGGTGGAGTTGTGGGTGTGTCTTTGTTCCAAGTTTTTTTCTTTGATATTTATTGATTTTGTCATTGCTTGTTTGGTCCTTTTTTTATATTTTTCCCTTTAGGTATTCTAGGCATGAAGGAGACGTTGTTCTGACTGAGACGGACGCTGATGTTGGCTCGTGCGGGCTTCTTCAGGTCTTTCACGCTGACTTTCTTCTGTGTTTCATACGCGTTGGTCACGGAGATCTCTATTGCTTCAGGTCCCTGTTTCTGTGCGTGTCGGTCATGCGGCTTGGGCTCTGTGCGAGTCGGTCTGGTTTTACACGCATTGCATCGTACTGTGCGGATCGGACATCGCGGGTACGTGTCGGTCGGGTTCATTCGTGGTGCATGTCGGTTGGTGCGAATCGCGTCCGGTTTCCGGGCGAATCACTGGTTTCCCTACGGCTTGGTCGTACGGCTTGTATTCCGTATGTGTTGTTGTAATTCACACGCGTTGCATCGTACTGCTCGGGTCGTACGGCGCCGCTCCGTGTCGGTCGGTCTCCGTTCCTGGTCCATGTCGGACGGTACGTTTTACGGCCGGAATCAGAAACGGCCCCTAAATTTAACATCCCTGAAACCTGTGTTTTTTTCTGTGAATTTCTATGTTTTTTTTAAATGCTAATTTCTAACTATAACATCCCTGAAACCTATCATTTTTTCAGTGAATTTCTAAGGTTTTTTAATGATAATTTCTAACTATAACGCCCCTGAAACGTATGTTTTTTTCAGTGAATTTCTAAGGTTTTTTAAATGCTAATTTCTAACTATAGCGTCCCTGAAACCTATAATTTTTTTCAGTGCATTTCAAAGGTTTTTTAAATGCTAATTTCTAACTATAACGTCCCTGAAACCTATGGTTTTTTCAGTGAATTTCAAAGGTTTTTAAATGCTTATTTCTAATTATGCCTACAGAGGTAGGGCATATGCAGAAATAGGAAGAAAGGCGCAGAAAGAAGCAAGAGAAATGCAGAAAGAGGCAACAGGCATTCAGAAAGATGAAGAAAAGTGCAGAAAGAAGAAAGAGATAGGCAGAAAGAACCAACAGAGGTGCAGAAAGAGTTCTTGTTGCAAAGTCATCCTGTGCCCCCAACGTTTTGCTGACTGGTACTGGTGGTAACTGACTCTGACTAACCAGGCCCAGAACCAGTGCTATGCTGAAAGACACTTAGAATACAGTGAAAACCCCTACATACACTAGGGTACACTATAGGTTAGGGTATCCCTGTGATTGGTATGACCTCCCCTGTAAGGCCCTAGTACATAATAGGGCAGGGGATTGAAACTACCTCCAACTCAGAGGTGCAGAAAGAGGCAAGATAAGAGCAGAAAGAAGCAACAGAGGTGCCAAAAGAGGCAAGAGAGGTACAGAAAGAAGCAAGGGCAGTGCAGAAAGAGACAAGAGAGGTGCAGAAAGAGGCAGGAGGGGTGCAGAAAGAAGGACGAGAACTGCAGAAAGAAGCAACAGAGGTTCTGAAAGAGGCACGAAAGGTGCAGAAAGAGACACGACAGGTGAAGAAAGAAGGAACCGAGGTACAGAAAGAGGCAAGAGTGGTGCAGAAAGAGGGAAGAGAGGTATAGAAAGAGGCAAGAGAGTTGCACAAAGAGAGAAGAGGGGTGCAGAAAGAGGCAAAAGGGTTGCAGAAAGAAGCAAGTGAGGTGCAGAAAGAGGCAAGGTGAGTTACAGAAAGAGGCAAGTGAAGTGCAGAAGGAGGCAAGAGAACTGCAGAAAGAGGCAATAGAGGTGCAGAAAGAGGCAAGGGAGGTGCAGAAAGAAGCAGGATGTGTGAAGAAAGAAGCAACAGAAGAGCATAAAGAGGGAAGAGGGGTAGAGAGAGAGGCAAGAGGGGTGCAGAAAGAAGCAAGACAGGAACAGAAAGAAACAAAAGAAGTGCAGATAAAAGGAACATAGGTGCAGAAAGAGGCAAAAAGGGTGCCTAAAGACATAAGAGGGTACATAAGGCAAGAGAGGTGCATAAAGAGAGCTGAATGGTGCAGAAAGAGGCAAGAGGGGTACAGAAAGAAGCAAATGAGGTGCGGAAAGAGGCAACAGGTGTGCAGAAAGAAGGAAGAGAGGTGCAGAAAGTACAAGAGATTTGTAGAAAGAGGCAAGAGAAGTGCAGAAAAAGAAAAAAATGTGCAGAAAGAAGCAACAGAAATGCAGAAAGAGGCAAGAGAGGTGCAGAAGGAAGCAAGAGTGGCTTGCACACCATTAGTACCAATTTAACACCCACATTTAGCAATAAGTAACAGGTGACCATTCTAGGTTTGCAAAGGGCCTTCCACCACGCTGTAACACTTGGCGCTGCATTTTTGGTAAAGTTTGAGCCGTTTGAGCTAGAAACAAGGCTTTTTTTGTTCAAATCTGCAGATTAGGGAGAAGATGATGAATTATGTGGTTAATGGAGAAAATGTCTAATTGTGCGAAAATCAGTGCAGCCAAACAGTCACATAATCCCAGTGGCCCTGCTCATACCTCTGACTAGGTCCAGAAGTGCTCCTCAGCGATTCCTTCTTTTTTTGTCTCACTGAGTTCATAGTTGAGCTTCTATGGAAATGAGGAAGACTAAACCTGCGGTTACCACTCCACAACACAGACTACCATACCACATAATTACTCTCCATAACACATAATCCCACTTACATAATTTCTATAAAATAAATATCACATACTTTCTATTCACATAATTTCACTACACAACATACCACATAATTCCACTACAAAGTACACCCCAATTCACTCCAAAAAATATTAGTAAAAAACGTTTGCATTTACAACGCTAATAGCTCTAATTCTTGCGAACCTATTACATTGCAAGCACTTCTTTAACTAGTAGTTGCGTTTGCAGAGTGGTGGAGAAAGGGTGCTGGGCCTCCGACCTGCGCTCAGGAATTCCACTGCGTAGGACTTACAGGAGGAACCAGAAGGGCTTCTTGGCCCCCAAAGTCCCTCAGGAGTAAATTGGACTTCATCCCCCATCCCGTAGTCTGCCAGGAGGCGCCTTTACAGACTGGTGGAGAAAGGGGGCGTGGCATCCAAAGACGCCTTCGCAATCCCACTGTGTGGGACTTACTGGAGGTAACAAGAGGTATACTTGGCCCTGGGAAACAGCCATTACAACGCAGCTGTTTCCCCACAATGCCATTACATCGCAAGCGTAACAATGCATGCGATGTAACAACTTGTAGCCAGTACTACGCGTATTTTTACATCACATGCGCTGTTACAACGCATGCTATGTAATGCCGATCCACCTCATTGTGAGGAAACAGAGGCTCTTCCGTTTCCTTACAACGGCATGCACCGCCCCTCGAAGTGAAGCAGGAAGCAGAAACCAGGAGCAGAGACGGCAACGCTGGAGAGGAACCATGAGGAAACAGAGGTAAGGGTGATTGTGCTTGGGGTGGGAGCAGTGTGGGTAGTGGTTTAGGGTAGCGTTGTAGTGTTGTAGTGTTTTAGGGTTTAGGGTAGTGTAGGGGTGGGTGTAGTGTGGGTAGTGGTTTAGGATAGTGTTGTAGTGTCTTAGTGTTTTAGGGTTTAGGGTAGTGTAGTGGTGTTTGGGTAGTATAGGGGGCCGTGCTAGGGGTAGTGTTGTAGTGTTTGTGTTGTGTAGTGGTTTAGGGTTTATTGTAGTGTTGTAGTGTTTGTGTAGTATAGTGTTTTAGGGTTTAGGGTAGTGTTGTAGTGTGTATAGTGTTTTAGTGTTTAGGGTAGTGTAGTGTTTGTTTGTGTAGTGTTTTAGGGTTTAGGGTAGTGTTGTAGTGTTTGTGTAGTGTAGTGTTTTAGGGTTTGGGGTAGTGTTTGTGTAGTGTTTTAGGTTTTAGGGTAGTTTTGTAGTGTTTGTGTAATGTAGTGTTTTAGGTTTTAGGGTAGTGTTGTTGTGTTTGTGTAGTGTAGTGATTTAGGTTTTAAGGTAGTGTTGTAGTGTTTTTGTAGTGTAGTGTTTTAGGGTTTAGGGTAGTGTTGTAGTCTTTGTGTAGTGTATGTGTAGTGTAGTATTTTAGGGTTTATGGTAGTGTTGTAGTGTTTGTGTAATGTTGTGTTTTAGGGTTTAGGGTAGTGTTGTAGTGTTTGTGTAGTGTTTTAGGTTTTAGGGTAGTGTTGTAGTGTTTGTGTAGTGTAGTGTTTTAGGGCTTAGGGTAGTGTTGTAGTGTTTGTGTAGTGTAGTGTTTTAGGGTTTAGAGTAGTGTTGTAGTGTTAGTTGTGTAGTATTTTAGGTTTTAGGGTAGTGTTGTAGTTAGTTAGTTAATACTTTATTCGAATTCAATATTCATGAAGTCATAAAAGCAACAGGTTCATACATGGACAAAAGTAAACCACAGTAAAAATTTTTGTTAAATAGGACATACAAGGATTACCTAAAAATTGATTAAACTTTTCCTTTTCCTTAAAATACTTTTTAAAAATCCCCGCATTATTGACACACAAAATTCATCCTGTAAAGAAACTAAAAACAATAAAGCGGGGCGACAATGTCTCCATGAACCATGTTTTTTTAAAAGTGGCTTGATCCATCTTGATCTTTCCATCGAGTAAAATTTACAGAAACAAATTACGTGCAAGGTTGATTGGGTAGACAGATTATCACACGGGCAATTACAAAGATTTCTCGCCCAATCATTAACTGCGGGAAAGGAAACTAATCGGAAGAAAACGTCGAACCTAAGCCTAGTTAGTAAAAAACGGTCAAAGCCCACCTGACACCAGGTTAAATAAGGCTGAATGTTATAGGAGACCAGTATACGTTGATGTTGCAAAACAAGATTCTTGTTAAATTCAACGCCTAGTCTAAGTGATTCAACGTGAGACCAACATAGCTCCTTCAGGTCCTTTCTTGTTATCCAGCACAAAGACTCAGGTTGATGATAAAACTCGGGTCTACCAAGATCCCTTGTGAATTGACAAATATACTTCAACCAGGGTATCCTGAGGGCCCTATCCAAGCCCAAGCAATCCTTGAGGATATCTCTATTTAACGTTAGGTCCGGCGAGGTCCATACCCTATACCATAGCAAAACTGGTTGTATGCTAATCAGGTCACTCACATAACGCATACCTAACTCTGCATGACAGTTAAACACAGGGGAGCTGACAGGGGTTGCCAGAATGAATCTCAAAAATGCATTCTCTACCTTTTGTATAGAGGAAGAATTGTTATGGATCCCCCAAATACCTGCCCCGTATATGGCTGTACTGATGCACTTAGCTTGATAAATTTTTAACAGAATCGCAGGTGGTCTCTTCCCCAACTTTTTCGAGAAAGTCATAAGTGCAGCAGTGGCTTTCTTGAATGACAATGTCCTATTTCTGATGGCTGGCCCCCAGGACCCCTTTTCCTCGAGGACTATACCCAGGTAAGAGAATATTTTAGTTGGGGCAAGTTCCTCCTTCCCAGCAAACAGGCGGCACACTCTTTTCTTACGACTACCACAGGACATTACAAATGATTTGGAAACATTGAGTTTTAACCCCCTGTTGTCCATAAAGTTTAAGTAAGTGTCCAGAGCAGTTTGGGGACCTCTTTGAGTCCGGGACATGATCACTGCATCATCAGCGTATAGGAGGGACGCGATTTGGTGCTGATTGACCTGAGGGGAGTCGCGTACTGCAGCAACTAAAACATTTTCTAGATCGTTAATGTACAGGTTAAACAGGAGTGGGGCGAGTACACACCCTTGTCTCACTCCCCTTTTTACATGGAAAGGCTTAGTGCATTCACCATTTATACCGTACCTAACTTTCGCCCTGGCGCCGGCATACAACTGTCTTAGGAAGGAAATAAGTACTTTGTCTACCTTCATGTCGCTCAAGATCTGCCACTGTCGATTGTGAATGACATAATCGAAAGCAGCACTTAAGTCAACGAACACTACGAAGAGTTTACCTTCTTTGGCCTGGGTATATTTACCAAATAGTGATGTAAAATTAAGGACCTGTTCCACGGTACCGCAGCCCTTGCGAAAGCCGTATTGAACCGGCGATAAAATGTTGGACTCAGCGGCACATAGTTGTAGGCGATTCAAAATAACTCGCCCGGTGACTTTCATAAAAGAATCCAGAAGGGATATGGGACGATAACAAGAGGGTTTATCCCGGTCCCCTTTTTTAAATATTGGTATGATTATAGAGTCTGCCCAGGTATCAATAAAGCCCCGCGCACAGCAAGCCTCCAGTACACGCGTGAGTAGAGGCGACCAGAGCCCAGGCTGAATTTTGAATAGATCTATTGGAACGCCATCTGCACCTGGCGCTTTGTTACCTTTGCTCTGGGTGATTGCGTCAGAGATTTCATTAACAGTAACATCTAGCTTAATCGGAGCGAAATCGCCCGCCTTTTGACCCTGGGTAACAATCTACATATCTACCAATTTATCTTTCCCTCCTGGATTATAAACCTCGGCGAAGAAGTCTACCCAAGAATCTTCTGTGATAGCCACTTCCATTCTATCAGTTTCCCCTGTAGTAAAGAAAGGTGCCTTAACCGCCAGCCAAAAGGCAGAGCAATCCTTTTCCAAAGACGCATTGTATAAACATTCCCAAGCATCGTTCTTAATTGCGCATTTACGTGCCTTCCTAGCCTGGTTGTACACACGTCTAAGATAAATAATTTCAGTTTGATTCCTCGGATTTTTCCTTAAAGCATTCTTTAAGACAGTATGGGCCTTAGTACAGGCTGAATCGAACCACCCTTTTCTAACTACTTTCCCCTCTTTAATTGGACGTTGTAGGTCATCTTTAATTGTCTTTGTAATTATAGCAAAAGAGTCCAGAATGTCTGTATGAGATACTTCGTCCTGAAGGCAAACATTGATGGGAGTTAATGCATGTTTAATTATGGTCCTGTTCATCACCTCTTGATTACACTTTGACCATCTAAGGGCATACCCATTCATTCTATTTAGGGTGCAGTTAGTTGTCCAGGCCAATTTCTCCGCCGGAGTACAGACTGATTTGCAGGGGAGCTGTATGCTAAAGCTTAGTGGGAGATGGTCACTCACCCCAAGTGTATGTGTGGCAAAATCGGTTAACCAGCAGGAGTGGGAGTTGGTAACGGTAACTAAGTCGATCAACGTACTAAACCCTCTCCCCACATACGTCGAGCTAAACTCCACCGGGGGCCTACAGAGCAGATTAACAAAACCAAGATCGAATGATGCCATCATATCATTAAATGAATCGCCCCTGCTATTATGAGCAAAATGTGGTTGATGTTCTGATTTATATTTTTCCTGATCACCACAGCCACTCAAATAATATTTACAGAGGTGGTGGTTGAAATCACCTCCCCAAATGATAATGGAATCCCTTGGAGATGAATCTACTAGAGCCCCTAGATCCTTAATGAGAGTATTTATCATGCCGTTAACTAGACCTTTCTCAATACTATTATACATGTTAACGATAAACATCTCCACCTTGGGAGTCACCCGGATTAGAATTATTTGATAGTAGTTGCATTGGCCCACCATTTTTACTGACAGAGTCTCCATCAGGTTGGATAAATAGATAATCAGGCCGCCTTTATTTCTCCCTGAAATGGAGGGACTAGCAGGTTGATGAAAAGTTCTGTAGCCGGTGATATGGATGGCGTCCAGGGACCAAGTCTCTTGCAGACATAATATATCTATGTCCTTAATATAGTCAATCCATATGGGATTATCAATCTTGGAACGGAGACCAGCTACGTTCCAGAAGGCAATCCTGGTTCCTTTATTTTTAACAACCCCTGGTTGATCAGACAGAAAGGTTACCTTCTGTTGGTCTCCTACACAGGCTATCACAGTTGGTTCTTTCAAATCAGTTGTGGCAGGATTAACAGCAGCCTCCGTAGTTGGGCGTCAGTCAACTCCTTCAAGTCCGCTCAAAACTGAGAAGCGATTGACCCCTTCAAAACTATGGTAGTGGCCGTCGTACCCACTCCACATCTGATTAGGAAGCGTTTTTCTGGGGTATTCCCAACCCGAATTAAGTGGGATGCGATAACTCTTCCTACCCCCAAGCTCAGAGACCTTGCTAGAGTTTGGTCTATTCAGCTCCCTATAAAAGTAATCAAGTGGGAGGATCTGGATACCCTTCAATTGTGGCTTAGCATTAAATAAGGACTCATCAATAATTCGTCTAACCGAAAAGGGATTATTAAAATTGAGTATAATACAGTCTCCAGCTTTAGTCTTCCTGGTTCTACCAATCCAGGACACTCTACGTACCATTATTAAATCATTCCAAATGTTGTTACCCGCCGAAGTGTTCTTTGTAAACCAGTGGAGCACCTTATTTTTTAACTGCCCAAAGTCCTCTCTGACGCCCTTATTCAATACAGGGACATTTGCGAGCACTACTACTAGGGGTGAACACACTGGTGGAAGATTAATAACTGGTAAGGGGACCCGTTCAACCTGTTCAACCCGCTCTGTCTCCCCCATACAATTATCGCTGGTTTGTAAAGATGTAATAGTAAGTGAAGTGGATTCGGCAATATTAGCATTTTTAGTTGGAGGGAGCATCAGAGGTAAAGTAGTGGTACTATTTTCACCTGAAAGGGTTGTAGCTACAGGAATGGTTGGTCCTTGAGGGGCTAAGTTATTGCTAGACGTTATCTCAGTACAAGTGATCGACTTGGGAAGTGTTATGTTATCGAGCCTACATGTATTAATATTGACAAGCTCACCCAAGGCGTCTAACTTCCCGTTGATGATTTTCAGTCTCTCGATTATTGGAAGGGGAAAGGATCGCAAAAGATGGGTTATGTTTGAAAGTGATACTACTGTGTCCTCGTCCCTTCTGCTAAATATAGCTCTATTATTTAAATCAGGAGACTGCAAAACAGGATCTGTCGGTGCTTGAGAGTTCCTCTTGGATTTTTTGATGGCTTTCTTAGGGCAAGTTACACTCTGTGTACCAGACAGCTTTAGAACTTTTGGTTTCCTGCCTGTTTGGCTGCTCCCGCCCCTTTTCCTTTTCCCTTTCCTATCCATACTAGGTGGGGCCAGTGTTGTAGTGTTTGTGTAGTGTAGTATTTCAGGGTTTAGTGTAGTATTGTAGTGTTTGTGTAGTGTAGTGTTTTAGGGTAGTGTCGGGGGGTTGTGCAGGGTAGTGTAGTGTTATTGTAGGGAGAGGAATGGGGTTCGGGGGAGGGTTGTGCACGGGTAGTGTAGAGTCTCTTACCTTGCAAACTTTAACCACTAGTATAGCTTTACTACGCATGCCTTTGCGTTGTAATGGCATGCATGGTAAAAGCATACTCGTGGTAAAAGGTTGCGATGTAATGGCATGTCATTGACATCGTGTAGTAATACCCGTGTTGTAATGGCACGCGTGGCATTGGTATGCGATGTAACGACATACATTCGTTGGCCCCCAAGGACATCTTTGGGGGCCAACTACCCCTCCTATTACCTCCAGTAAGTCCCACACAGCAGGACTGCTAAGTTCTCATAGCAGGCCACGCCCCCTTTGCCCACCACTCTGCAAACGCGCTCCCTGATGCGCTCTTGGATGGGGATTGAAGTCCCCTTCGCTGCTGGGGGTGCTTAGGGGCCAACTAGCCTACCTCTTACCTCCAGTAAGCCCCACACAGTGGGATTGCTGAGAAGTGGACACAGGCCATGCCCCCTTTCTCCACCACTCTGCAAACACGCCTTCTGGCGTGCTCTTGGTTGGGGGATGAAGTCCCCTTTCCGCCTGAGGGTCCCTGGGGCCAACTAGCCCTCCTGTTACCTACAGTAAACCCCACACAGCTGGATTGCTGAGAGTGCTCAAAGGCCACACCTCTTTTTACACCACTCTGCAAACGCGACTCCTGGCGCACTGCTGCTCTGGGGATGAAGTCCACTTTAGTCCTGAGGTCCTCAGGACAAAAGAGGACCTCATCACCCCACCAACAGTGCACCAAGAGGCGCGTTTGCAGAGTGGTGTAAAAAGGGGCGTGGCCTCGGACCACCTCTCAGCAATCCCAATATGTGGGGCTTACTGGAGGTACCTGGTGGGCTAGTTGGCCCCCAAGGACCCTCAGGAATTAAGGGGACTTCATCCCCCAACTTAGAACACGCTAGGGGGAGCGTTTGCAGAGGGGTGCAGGGAGGGGTGGGGCCTCCGGCGAGATGCCAGATTTTGTTTTTATTTGCATTTTTAGAAGGGGGGCTGTGTGGTCCCCCTTCTTTTTCTATTTGTTGGGCTCTGGGGACCCCACCTCCCAGGGCCTGACCTATTTTCAAATTTTTTTTTTTTTTACAAAAATGGAAAGGGGGCCGGCCGCATGGCCCCCCTCCCATGGCTGTTTTTAGCCCCGGGGTCCCCATTCTTAGAGCATGGCCATATATTTATTTAATTGTTTTTATCATATTTAAGGAGGGGGGCTGCGTGCCCCCCTCCTGAGGCCATTCTTGGCCCTGGGAACCTCATCCCTGGGGCATTGACTTGTTCTTTTTTTCATTTTTTTTATTATTCCGGGCGGGGGGCCATGGGGCCCCCTTTTCCTGGGCCACTTTTGGCCCCGGGGACCCCATCCCCAGGAGCCTGGCCGCCTTTGTTTTTTTTTTTTAAATTGCGGGAGGGGTGCCTCGTGGCGTCCTCCCCTGGGTCACTTCTGGCCCTGGGGACCCTATCCCCCGGGGCCTGGCCTCATTAAAAAAAAAAAATCCTTTTTTTTTTGAGGGGGGGGGGGGGGGGGCCGTGTGGCCAATTATGGCCCGGGGACCCCATCCCCCGGGAATCTGCCTTATTTAAAAAAGATCAAAAGGGAGGGGGGCCGAGTGGCCCTCCCTCGCCTCCGCTACTTCTGGCCCCGGGGACCCCATCCTCCGGTGCCTGGGCATAGGTTGGGGACTGTGGCGAGAGCCACAATGCCCCCACGGTCCTAGCTGCCACCCCGCCTGCTGCGGGCGCCTGCATTGCTTTTGGGGAAAGGCTGCTGCTGACATACAGCTCCCTTTGCCCAAAAGCAATTCTACTTTGCTTCTTGGAAGCAAGAAGCAAAGCAGAGTTTGCAATGACAGGGTGGTAATTATCTGGAGAAGTGTGGCTCACTGGTTAGAGTAGGCAGACCTGGAAGCAGAGGTCAGCCCGGGACCAGGGTTCAATTCCCGGCTCGGCTGGGTCTTGAGTCCATAAATTGTCCATGGACTCGATAATTCTCGCTCCAGTGCATACTCGATTCATGGGTTCACACTTTGCGACTCTGGGCAATAGCTTGCTTAATCTCCACAATGGCCCCTCGTGGTGGGATGCCTGGCTTTCACCTTGTGGATGCCCTGCTGGGTTATCTCACAGGGGAATACCAGGACGGGTTCCCTAAGCAAGCGCTTAGAGACCGGTTGGTGATTTACGCTATATAAATATCTGCACATTTACATTTACATTTACATCTAAGCCCTGGGGAGGTGGCGGTCCCCGGGCCTGCCATGGGCCCCGCTCATTATATCGGCATTGCAAGATAGAAAACGAAGCTTGGGAGCCCGTGCTTCATTAAAAAAAAAAACACCGGATTCGTGCACGCAGCGCAAATTTGGTCGATTTTATTTTGAAAATGCTTTTTTGGGCCCTGGGGGTCCTTGTGGGACCCCCTGAGCAGGCCTAGGGGATCAGGGTGTTTGTACCCTGCTCGCTTTTCTTGTTTTTTAATGTTTTTTCACCCTTTTTCTTGTGACTCGGTTACCCGCAATCATCAGTGACGTCACTGACCATGTCATGAGTGATGTAATATGTGACATCATCAGGAGTGGATTGCGGGCGCGCGAGTTATAGTTAGTAGAACTAACTATAAAAAAAGGAATTTCAATGGTTTTGTACAAGTGAAATGTCCCCTGAAACCTATGTTTTTTTCATTGAAATTATAAGGTTTTTTAAATGCTAATTGCTAACTATAACATGTCTGAAACCTATGGTTTTTTCAGTGAAAAAAAAAAAAAAAAATATATATATATATATATATATATATATATAGATATATATATATATATATATATAGATATATATTATCTACTGGCGGTCGCCAGTAGATAGTTATAGTTAGGACCGTGTTTCCATAGGAAATCCGCAACATTCTATTTGGAATAACTTTGGCGCCGGTTGACGAATCCTCGCAAAATTTTCAAAATAGGTGGGGCGCTCTGCTCCGCTCCTACCCTGAAAGTCTCGGGGGGATTCGTCAAGCGGGGGCTGAGATAAAAGGGGGGTCCCAAAACGCGTTTTCCCCATGCAATTTTCCATAGGGACCTTTAGTCCAAGGTACAGCCCGAAAGGCTGAACAGAATTACTTGAAATTTGGCAGAGAGGTAGTCCTCAGGTCAGGAATGTGCCTTTTGCGGGTCTGGTGTCAATCTGTTCAGTAGTTCCTGAGAACATCAAAAGTAAAATCATATATATATGTGGGCGGAGCCTAACCACACATCTCATCCTGAGATCTGATTGGCTGTCAGCACTTCATCCAAGAAGTGTTGGCAGCCATCTTGGGACCAATATACATGATAGCACCTCATTAAAAAGCATTGCAGTTAATAGAAGGTTTTAAGACTTTAGTTACATTATAAATCATTTGTTGATGGTACCATACTCATTTTAGGAATTGTGGTGTGTTCTAAGGTGATTTTACCATGTGAAAAAGCCTTCTGCTGTGATAACATGAACCATGTTTGAGAGAAAACTATTTTCTCATGCTTTTCCCACAGAGGTTTGGAAGGTGATCTATAAGCTAAACTGAGAGCTTATTTTCTGTAAATTCACATTATCTTTCTCAGTCATGTGAGAATGAAGTCTGACATTCTCAGTAAAACATGTACATCCAACAAGGGCAGAGACTGTCAGTTGATTCCTTTGTGTTCTACTGCAGCTTCCCAGAGTGTTCCAAAGAACAACTAGAGCGCTAACAGTCCTACTTATGATAAACGTATGGCACACCTGAAGCCATCTTGCTTGGATTAAAGTGTTAACTCTTAAAACATTTAATTTAAAAAGGAACAAAATGAGGGGATTCATTTTTCCATAAAAAGTATGATTAGTGCTGCAGAAAAAAAAATTAGGGCACATTTTGAGTGACTTCTCAAATCCTCTTCTATTTCATTAAAAAATTCTGACATGCAGACTGAAACATGCACTTTCAATACCAGCAGCAGTTTTCCCTGGTGAGCAGTAGCTTTACTACAGTGATCTAATGAGCAAAAAGAGTGCTAACATTCTGAATTTATGGCAAATGTGTGACACATCTGAATGCCTTTGGAATCAAAGTAAAAAACTGAAAGTATTTCCTACTCAGGAGACTGCAGTAAATGAGGAAATTAGGAAACTTCATAACAAATAAGTCTGCCAAGATGGCCACCAGAGACAAAAGAGCCCAAATGTAGCCCAAATATCACCCAGATGTAGCCCAAGTATAGCGCAATGACAGAATGTCCCAGAGTGTTCTTAAAAACAACTAGAGCGCTTACTGTCTTCATTATGACAAAAGTATGGCACACCTGAAGCCATCTTGATTGGAATAAACTGGTAACACTTAAAACATTTAATTTAAAAAGGAACACAATGAGGGGGTTCATTTTGCCATAGAAATTATGATTAATGCTGAAGAAAGAAAATGAGGGCACATTTTGAGTGACTTCTCAAATCCTCTTCTATTTCATTAAAAAATTCTGACATGCAGACTGAAACATGCACTTTTAATACCCGGAGCAGACTTCCATGGTGAACAGTAGTTTTACTACAGTGATCTAATGAGCAACTAGAGTGCTAACATTCAGAATTTATGGCAAATGTGTGACATATCTGAATACCTTCATGATGGAATCAAAGTAAAAAACTGAAAGCATTTCCTACTGAGGAGACTGCAGTACATGAGGAAATTAGGAAACTTCATAACAAATAAATCTCCCAAGATGGCCACCGGAGACAAAAGAGCCCAAATGTAGCCCAAAATCACCCAGATGTAGCCCAAATATAGCCCAATGACAGAAGTGTGCAAAACACTTATTATTTTGTGTTTTTGCAGTGTTATATAGTGCAGACTTGTCAGGTATTGGAGTGCTTTACATGAGCATTGGTTACATTACACAAGAACAAATTCATTTTGGTTGTAGACATGGGGAAACTAAGTGATTTGACCAGAATCACAGAATGTCGAGCTGAAGCAGAAACTCCAACCTGGTTCCCCAGTTGCAAAGTCTGCAGTTCTGGAAGTAACACCACATCCTCTCCCCAAAGTGCAACATATAATCAAGTGGTCAACTGGATAAAAAAACATAAAGGTAACAAATAATTTAAAAGTTCTTTCTCGCTATTTGAAAACTCAGAAAATATGTCCTTATTTTAGTCATTTAGAGCACTAACCATAATTTTGATGCCAATAAGACCCTCTCATATATGTAATTTCTAAAGGAAATGCTCTAGGTATTACAGTTTTGATTACATCAAGATGAGGTCAGGCGTTCCACACTTTTGTAATAAATATAGAATGTTAGCAATCTAGTTGTTCATTAGGATACTGTTGAGAGGCAGAGGCCAGGGGCACGGACTCTGAAAATTGAAGGCAGGTAGGAGGGTGCACAGGCAACAATTTAACCACACTGAGCAGGCAGGAAGGGCCGTGGCAGCACAATAGACTATGGAGGGCAGTGGAAAGGGGGGCAGGGGCAACAAACCAACAATACAGGACTTGCAAGAGAGGCTGTGGCAATGTAATAGACCATTGTGGGCAGAAGGAAGAGGCAATGGTAGTACAGCCATACATGCCAACAGACCCGATTCAGACAGGAAACGTCCAATGTTTTTAAGCTCAAATGGGCTTTATTTTATCTGTCTCCTGTCTACAATCTCCTCTTTTTCAATGTAACTCAAAGGGGAAAATCAATACCCCAGTTTTTTTTCAAAATCTCCCTCTTACCAAGTTCAAAATGTTCGCAAGTATGGTACATTGGATCATGGAAGGAAATGGGGTAGGGACATGGACTTGGATAACAGAGGACAGGAGGGACATGGAGAGGTGCACCAAACTGACCCTGCAGGGCAGGCATCAGGGTTTGCAGCAGCACAATACACCACACAGGGCATGCGGGACGGGAGTGCGGCACAACAATCTATAGAAAGCAAGAGGGAGGGGACAGGACCATGTACATGGACAACAGAGAACAGAGGGGCAAGAGGCAGAACCATAATGGACAGACAGGAGAGAAAGCTGCAGCATAACAGACCATAAAGGGCAGGAGGGATGGATCAGGGGCATTACAATGGAACAGACAAGCCAGGAGGGAGGGAGTAGGGGTCTGCACATGTAAACAGAGGGCTGGGGGCAAGGGGGCAGGGCAGGAGCAGCAAGATAGCCATGGAGGTCAGGCAGGATGGGCACTAGAAGCAAGACACACCATGAAGAGCAACAGTGAGACTGTGATGGCATACACACAGACCATGGAGGGAAGGTGGGAGGGGTTCAGGGGCAGCTAACTGACCACACAGGGAAGGTGGGAGGGGCCATGGCAGCACAGAAGACCATGCATGGCAAGTGGGAGGGTTAGTGGTCGCACAATGGCTATGATGGGCAAGAAGGAGGGTGCAGGGGCATGCACAAAGGACGATGGAGGATAGAAGGGAGGGTCAGGACCTGTGCACAGACAAGAAAGTTCAGGGGAAGGGGCCTCACAACAGACCGCACGGGGCAGGCAGGAGGAGCAGTTGCAGCACAACAGACCAGGGAGGGCAGAAGGGTGTGGCAGTACAATGGATCATGTAGGACAAGAGGAAGAGGATAGGGGCATGGCATGTGGACAGGCAGGGTGGAGGTGGCAGGGACAGGTTACAGTCATCTGACAATGCTAGGCAGGTGGGAGGGGAGTGGCAGCTCAACAGAACACTCAGAGTAGATAGGAGTGGCAGGTCCATGGAACATGGTGGGCAAAAAGGATGGAGCAGGGGCATACCCAAAGACATCGGAGGGGCAGGGGGAAGGAGAATAGAGGCAGCAAGCTAAGCACAGAGTTTAAGCAGGAGGTCAATGATGGGGCATAGAATTGGGCAATGGAGGGCAGGAGGAGTGGACTGGTACATCATACTAAATTGAGGGCAGTGGCAGCACATCAGACCATGCATGGCAGGAGGGAGGAGGCTAGTCCATGGATTCACACAACAGAGGATAGGGAGGAGGGGGATAGGGCAGCAAGCTAACTGTTCAGAGAAGGCGGGTATTAGGAACTTTATTGTTTTTAAAACGTGTGTCTGTGCGAACTACTTAAAATATGAACAAGTATGCAGCATAATCTCACTTTTATTCAGGAAGAAGAGGACGTTTGTGACTGTGACTCCGGGCTCACTTGGCAGAAACACCCCCTGACCCTCCACCCCCTATCGCAAAATGTAATGCCCGTGAAAAGGGTAGGTGAACACAGTGTTATATAGAACATAGTCCTGAGAGCACGATTGAAAATGAAAACTAGATATAATGTATGGTATAAACTATGCAACAAAAAGTGTGATATAAGAAGAACCGGGCGTGAAATATAATATGCAATACATTGTGCGCAATGACAGATTCATTGGAGAGCGCGAGATAGCACAGGCACTAGCGGGTGCTATGCGATATGCGCCTTGGAGTGTAATATGCACAGGGCAGTGTTGTGTAACCTAACTAGTCTCTAAAGTTGTAATATAAAATATGTGCTGGGGAGTGTAACGTTGCATATGCACTGTGACAAAGATATGGATCCCAGAT
Source organism: Triturus cristatus (assembly GCF_964204655.1). Lineage (NCBI taxonomy): Eukaryota > Metazoa > Chordata > Amphibia > Caudata > Salamandridae > Triturus > Triturus cristatus. Next base: position 164,953,425 of record NC_140595.1, on the reverse strand, counting down.
TGTAATATGTATGGCATAGCACTGTGCGTTATAACATAGGCATCGAGGAAGGCACATTAGATGGGGCAATATAACCCGTGCGAATACAAGTGTGGCATGACATATTCACGGGGTGGTGTTACAGTGCACATGGGCTAGAGAGTGTCATAGCATATGCACTAGCTAGTGGAATACAACACAGAGGTGTGTGGCACTCAGCAGGCAATGGTGGGTGTAACACAGCATTGGGCTCTGCCAGGAGCGCGCTGTGACTCTCAAGTGATGTCCGTCCCCTTTCCAGAGAGTAAAATAAAAAGTATTACACATCCGGCAGTGGATGTGTGTTTTATTAACCGTGAGGGGGGTTTCTTGCATAGTTTTGGTCTAATTTTTGTCGAATCCCCTTTGAATGGCTTGGTGTGCATGTGTATTAAATGTGCCCGTCAATAGCTACCCATGTTTGTATAAATAAACGACAAGGGTGTCTACCGGGATTAGGCACTGTAGGGCATCAGACGTGTCAGAGCTTCACTAGTGGTGTAAATACATTCCACGTGGATTCATTGTATGCATAGTCGCCTTTTAATGAATATCACGCAAATCGTCATGGTGATAGGTACGTACGGTTTGTCCAGCATGTCCTAGGTGTGTCTATAAATATATATTTTTTTAAAATAATAAAAAACAGTGGCCGGCCCTGGGGATTGGGGTCAAAAAAATATAATTAGGAGACAGGCCCTGGGGGATGGGGTCATCAGGGCCAATAAATTAGAATAAGAAGGGGAACCACACAGCCCCCCTTCTTAAAAAATTAAAATAAATAAAAGACTGGCATCGTGCCGGAGGCCACGCCCCCTCCTTGAAGCACTCTGCAAACGCGCCCCCTGGCGAGTTGTAAGTTGGGGAATTAATTCCTCTTCAATACTGAGGGTCCCTGAGGGCCAACTAGCCCAACAGGCATCACCAGTATGCACCAGGGAGCTGCGCTGCAGACAGGTGTTCTGAGGCCAAGCCCCTTTTTACACCTCTCTGCAACGCAGCTCTGTGGCGCTTACTGGAGGTACCTAGTGGTCTAGTTTGACCCTAGGGACCCTTAGGATTCAAGGGGACTTAATCTCTCAACTTAGAACAGCCACAGGGCGCGTTTACACAGGGGTGAAGGGAGGGGACGGGGCCTGAGGTGACGTGTGCAAACACGCACTATGGCACGTTTTAAATTGGGGATATAATTTTCCTTCAATACTGAGGGCCCCTGGGGGCTAACTAGCCCACCAAGTGCTTCCAGTAAGCGCCACTGAGCTGCATTGCAGAGAGGTGGTCCAGGCCGTGCCACTTTTTACACCTCTCTGCAACGCAGCTTTGTGACACTTACAGGAGGTACCTAGTGGGCTAGTTGGACCCTAGGGACCCTCAGGATTCAAATGAACTTAATCTCCCAACTAAAAACGGACACAGGGCGTGTTTACACAGTGGTGAAGGGAGGGGACGGGGCCTGAGTTAACGTGTGCAAAAACGCCCTGTGACCTGTTTTAAGAGGTAGTTTTAATCCCCCTGCCCTATTATATACTAGGGGCTTACAGAGGAGGTCATGCTAATCACAGGGGGACCCCAACGCATAATGTTCCCTAGTGTATGTAGGTGTTTTCACTGTATTCTAAGTGTCTTTTAACATAGCACTGGCTCTAGGACTGGTTAGTCAGACTCAGTTACCACCAGTATCCGTCTGAAAAAGTTGAGGGTACAGGATGATTTTGCAACAAGGCTTCTTTCTGCTCATCTTTTTGTTCTTTCTGCACGTTATCCTTCTTCCTGCACTTTTCTTCGTCTTTGAGGACTTCTGTTGCCTCTTTCTGCACTTCTTTTTTTTCTTTCTGTGCATTGTTTCTTCTTTCTTCACATGTCCTATCTCTGTAGGCATAGTTAGAAATTAGCATTTAAAAAACCTTTGAAATTCACAGAAAAAACCATAGGTTTCAGGCACGTTATAGTTAGGAATTAGCATTTAAAAAACCTCAGAAATTCACTGAAAAAACCATAGGTTTCAGGGGTGTTATAGTTAGCTGGACTTTTCACTTGTACAAAACCATTGAAATTCCCCTGTTATAGTTAGTTCAGCTAACTATAACTCGCACGCCCGCAATGCACTGCTGATGACGTCACATATTACATCACTCATGACATGGTCAGTGACATCACTCATGACATCACTGATGACATCTCAAATGACATCACTGATGACATCACTGATGACATCATCCTTGTGATAGAGTGGCAGACCTCCTCTCACCCTAATATAAACTTTGATACACACATTCAAAAATAGAGACTAAACTTTTCAAAACAATCGACATACCAATACCAGTTACAACAACATCTTCAGTAATTCTAAGATCCACATACACATCCACTCATTCACCAACAGTCCTATACAGTCACTCATACATGTATTCACTCATCATATGTACTCATACACCTATACATCCTGTTACACAATGCCACTCATCCATAGAGTTACTCACACACATAGTCACTCATGCTAATAAAGAATCAAACATACATTTATTTGCATACACAGTTATACACACACCACCACACTTACTTCTACGGAAACTTACACATACTTAGTCTTTTAAACAATCACTTATAGAAACACATACTTATTCATACAGGAACTCTTTCAATCTCTCACTCTCACATATACTCACTTATATACACCAATAGTCACATATACTAGTTTAAAACATATGTAGTTACTCATAAAGACACTATTGAGACAGTCATTCACTCACTAACACACCCATACACACACTCATCCACCCATACAGTCCTGCACACATGCTGTCTTCAACACATACAAAGAGTGAGTCACTCATTCATGCACCTATGCACTACGTAATACCCCCCACCGAACCATGCAGACACTCAGACTGATACTCAAAAAAACAAATAATAACCTATATAGACACCCATGTAGCTACTCACCAACCCATGCAGCAACTTATACACTAAGTGAGAGACTGATACAGATATTTACATATTTAAACATTACTCACTAAGCCATGTATTCACTATGATACACTTAATCAGTCAGTTACACAATCAATTTTTCAAAAACAAATCATCCATTTAGACACTTATATACCCATTTATTCTTCCATCGACCTTGAGATATACATATATAAAACATATTTAATTTTCAGAAAAACACACATTCACTGGATGATATCATCAGTGATGTCATTTGAGATGTCATCAGTGATGTCATGAGTGATGTCACTGACCATGTCATGAGTGATGTAATATGTGACGTCATCAGCAGTGCATTGCGGGCGCGCGAGTTATAGTTAGCTGAACTAACTATAACGGGGGAATTTCAATGGTTTTGTACAAGTGAAAAGTCCAGCTAACTATAACACCCCTGAAACCTATGGTTTTTTCAGTGAATTTCTGAGGTTTTTGAAATGCTAATTCCTAACTATAACGTGCCTGAAACCCATGTTTTTTTCTGTGAATATATATATATATATATATATATATATATATATATATCATTGGAGAGCCTACTCTGGTAACCAATGGGGATGCACTACCTGGTGTCTCAATCCTCCATTTCCCAGGATGCACTGTGCAAGCGAAATGCAAAATTCTTTTCAAGCTGCCAAGCAATTATCAAATGTAAATATTTTTGTGCAACGCAGTCTTGTAAATACAGATTAGTTTATGCACTCACAGGGCATCTTTGCTCGTTGTGCTGCCACAGATAAAATGTCATTAGAAAAGCTCCCGTCTCCATAGTCAGCTTTGGGAAGTGGAATACTCCCCAAGCATCCCTTGCTCGCCTCCATGCGGTAAAATGTATCAGGGAAATCCTTTCTTTTCCGACTTGAAGGCGGGCGGGTCATGCCCCCTGAGTTAGAATCCAACACAAATTTCTCCGTGAGAGGGGGCCCCCAACCCTGGCAGGGCGGCCTCGGAATGCAGGAACGGAGTGTCCTGCTACTTGCATCCAGCAACATAAACATTTCAGCCGAGGCTCGACTTCAGAGACAAAAGTGCTTTAATAGTGCAGGGCGGCAGCCAATCACTTCCAGACGCGTTTCAACTGTTCATTCAGTCTTAATCATTGGAGAGCCTACTCTGGTAACCAATGGGGATGCACTACCTGATGTCTCAATCCTCCATTTCCCAGGATGCACTGTGCAAGCGAAATGCAAAATTCTTTTCAAGCTGCCAAGCAATTATCAAATGTAAATATTTTTGTGCAACGCAGTCTTGTAAATACAGATTAGTTTATGCACTCACAGGGCATCTTTGCTCGTTGTGCTGCCACAGATAAAATGTCATTAGAAAAGCTCCCGTCTCCATAGTCAGCTTTGGGAAGTGGAATACTCCCCAAGCATCCCTTGCTCGCCTCCATGCGGTAAAATGTATCAGGGAAATCCTTTCTTTTCCGACTTGAAGGCGGGCGGGTCATGCCCCCTGAGTTAGAATCCAACACTAATGACATTTTATCTGTGGCAGCACAACGAGCAAAGATGCCCTGTGAGTGCATAAACTAATCTGTATTTACAAGACTGCGTTGCACAAAAATATTTACATTTGATAATTGCTTGGCAGCTTGAAAAGAATTTTGCATTTCGCTTGCACAGTGCATCCTGGGAAATGGAGGATTGAGACACCAGGTAGTGCATCCCCATTGGTTACCAGAGTAGGCTCTCCAATGATTAAGACTGAATGAACAGTTGAAACGCGTCTGGAAGTGATTGGCTGCCGCCCTGCACTATTAAAGCACTTTTGTCTCTGAAGTCGAGCCTCGGCTGAAATGTTTATGTTGCTGGATGCAAGTAGCAGGACACTCCGTTCCTGCATTCCGAGGCCGCCCTGCCAGGGTTGGGGGCCCCCTCTCACGGAGAAATTTGTGTTGGATATATATATATATCTATATATATATATATATATATAAAATCTACTGGCGGTCGCCAGTAGATAGTTATAGTTACAACCTAGTTTCCATAGGAAATCTCAAAATTCTATTTTGAATAACTTTGGCGCCGTTTGACCAATCCTCGCGAAATTTTCAAAACTAATGGGGCGCTCCGTTCAGCTCCTACCCTGAAAGTCTCGGGGTGATTCGTCAAGCGGGCGCCAAGAAAAAGGGGGGGTCCCAAAACGCGTTTTCCCCATGCATTTTTCCTTAGGACCTTTAGTCGCAGCTACAGCCCGAACGGCTGAACAGAATTACGTGGAATTTGGCAGAGAGGTAGCCATAAGGTCAAGGAAGTGCCTTTTGCAGGTCTGGTGTAAATCTGTTCAGTATTTCCTGAGAAAATAGCATTTAAAAGCATATCAATATCTATACGCGCGCACCGTGCGCGCACTGTGTGCGCACCCTGCCGTGCGCAAGCGCAATTCTGATTGGTTGAAAGATGTCGGTAAACATTCGAATCGGTCGAAACCAGGAAGTGTCGGCCGCCATTTTGTCTCTCGCAGTCTGAGGGGGTGAAAAACAAAGGTGGAGAACATGAAAAGGGGGCAGAGTGGACAGTTCCTGACCCCCTAGTCGTGGTCAGGGGGTCACAGAAGGACCCCCAAGGGAGAAAAAACAATTTTTTTTTTAAAAAATCACGAGGTGCGCGCACCCTGCGTGCACTGTGATCCGTGGGCGCTCGGTGCGCGAAGAGCCCACAGAGCACGCACGGTGCGCGAAGCGCACAGTGCACGCACGGTGCGCGCACGGTCCGCGCACGGTGCGTGCACAGTGAAAAACCTGAAAAAAATAAATAAATAAAAACATAACTTAGCATTTAAAAAACCGTACAAATTCACTGAGAAAACCATAGGTTTCACACACGTTATAGTTACGAATTAGCATTTAAAAAACCTTGCAAATTCACTTAAAAAACCATAGGTTTCACACATGTTATAGTTACGTGGACATTTCACTCGTAAAAAAAACAATGAAATTCCCCCGTTATAGTTGGTGCAGGCAACTATAACTCACGCGACCGCAATCCTCTGCTGATGACGTCAGATATTACATCACTGATGACATATGTGTCTTTCTGAAAAATAAATATTTGTAGTATATGTATAGCTAAAGATTAATGGAAGAAGACATGGGTAAATAAGTGTCTAAATACAGTGATGTAATATCTGACGTCATCAGCAGAGGATTGCGGTCGCGTGAGTTATAGTTGCCTGCAGTAACTATAACGGGGGAATTTCATTGATTTTTTACGAGTGAAATGTCCAGGTAACTATAACATGTGTGAAACCTATGGTTTTTTAAGTGAATATATATATATATATGTATATATATATGTATATATATATTATCTACTGGCGGTTGCCAGTAGATAGTTATAGTTAGGACCACGTTTCCATAGGAAATCCGCAACATTCTATTTTGAATAACTTTGGCGCCGGTCGACGAATCCTCGCAAAATTTTCAAAATAGGTGGGGCGTTGAGCTCCGCTCCTACCCTGAAAGTCTCGGGGGGATTCGTCAAGCGGGGGCTGAGATAAAAGGGGGGTCCCAAAACGCGTTTTTCCCATGCATTTTTCCATAGGACCTTTAGACAGAGCTACAGCCCGAACGGCTGAACAGAATTTAATGAAATTTGGCAGAGAGGTAGTCCTCAGGTCAAGGAAGTGCCTTTTGTAGGTTTGGTGTAAATCTGTTCAGTAGATTCTGAGAAAATAGCCTTTAAATCAATATATATATCTGAGCCAGCTTACGGTGCGCTTACGGTGTGCTTACCGTACGCGTACGGTGGCGTGCGCGAGAGCGATTCTGATTGGCCCTTAGATCTTAGTAAACATTCGAATCGGTCGAAACCAGGAAGCGGCGGCCGCCATTTTCTCTCTCGCACTCTGACAGGGGGTTGAAAAACAAAGTGCAAAAACATGTAAAGGGGCTGTTTAGACAGCTCCCAAGCACCTAGCCTTGTCGACGGAGTCCCCAACGATCCCCCAAGTGAAAAAAGGCAATTTTAATTTTTTCGATAATTTCGCCGATTACGCTTACCGTACGCGTACGGTAATAAATAATAAAAAATAAAAAAATATATCCACATTCTCCCCACCCTGTGTGCAAAAGGTGCCCGAAGGGCACCTTTTGTGCATGGCTTATTAGAGATAAACCAAACATATATATTACCTGTCACAACGATGCTCATCATATGTCCTCCATGTGCGCACGGTGCGCGAAGCGCATCGTGCGTTCATGGCCCATCTAGCGTAACGTGGGCACGTGGTGCGCGAAGCGCACCGCGTGCTCACTGTGCGCGCACGGTGCGCGAAGCGCACCGTGCACGCACGGAACGAACTGCGTTAAGTGGGCGCGCACGCCACAAATGGCGTAAAGTAACTTAGCATTTAAAAAAACGTACAAATTCACTGAAAAAACCATAGGTTTCACACACGTTATAGTTAGGAATTAGCATTTAAAAAACCTTGCAAATTCACTGAAAAAAACATAGGTTTCACACATGTTATAGTTAGCTGGACATTTTACTGATAAAAAACCAATGAAATTCCCCCGTTATAGTTACTGTAGGCAACTATAACTCACGCGACCGTAATCCTCTGCTGATGACATATTTGTCTTTATGAAAAAAAAAAAGTTGTAATATATGTATAGCTAAAATTTAATGGAAGAAGACATGGGCAAATAAGTGTCTAAATACAGTATTAGCATCAGCAAAGGATTACGGTCGCGTGAGTTATAGTTGCCTACAGTAACTATAACGGGGGAATTTCATTGGTTTTTTATCAGTAAAATGTCCAGCTAACTATAACATGTGTGAAACCTATGTTTTTTTCAGTGAAGATATATATATATATATATATATATATATTATCTACTGGCGGTCGCCAGTAGATAGTTATAGTTAGGACCGTGTTTCCATAGGAAATCTCAAAATTCTATTTTGAATAACTTTGGCGCCGGTTGACGAATCTTCGCGAAATTTTCAAAACTAATGGGGCGCTCCGCTCAGCTCCTACCCTGAAAGTCTCGGGGTGATTCATCAAGCGGGGGCCGAGAAAAAAGGGGGTCCCAAAACGCGTTTTCCCCATGCATTTTTCCATAGGACCTTTAGTTGAAGGTACAGCCCGAACGGCTAAACAGAATTACTTGAAATTTGGCAGAGAGGTAGTCCTCGGGTCAGGGAAGTGCCTTTTGCATATATGGAGTCAATCTGTTCAGTAGTTCCTGAGAAAATTGCATTTAAATGCACATACATATCTATAGCCGCGCACCGTGCGCGCACAGTGCGCGCACCCTAACGTGCGCGAGCGTAATTCTGATTGGTGGTTACATGTCAGTCAACGTTCGAATCGGTCGAAATCAGGAAGTGTCGGCCGCTATTTTGTTTGTTATCAGTGCGAGAGTGGAAAAGGAAGGTGGCAAACGTGAAAAGGGGGCAGGGTAGAGAGTTCCTGACCCCCTAACCTTTGTCAGGGGGTCCCTGAAGGACCCCGAAGGCAGAAAAAAACATTTAATTTTTTTTTTTAAATCACGGTGAAAAACCATAAATGTAGTTTATTGTAAAATAAATATATAAAAAAAATAATAATACATACATAACTTAGCATTTAAAAAAACGTACAAATTCACTGAAAAAACCATAGCTTTCACACACGTTATAGTTAGGAATCAGCTTTTAAAAAACCTTGCAAATTCACTTAAAAAACCATAGGTTTCACACGTGTTATAGTTAGGTGGATATTTCACTCGTAAAAAAACAATGAAATTCCCCCGCTATAGTTACTTCAGATAACTATAACTCGCGCGACCGCCACTCTATCACAAGGATGATGTCATCAGTGATGTCAAGGGTGATGCCACTGACCATGTCACTCATGAGTGATGTAATATGTGACGTCATGAGCATAGGATTGCGGGCGCGCGAGTTATAGTTATCTGAAGTAACTATAACGGGGGAATTTCATTGGTTTTTTACGAGTGAAATATCCACCTAACTATAACACGTGTGAAACCTATGGTTTTTTAAGTGAATTTGCAAGGTTTTTTAAATGCTAATTTCTAACTATAACGTGTGTGAAACCTATGGTTTTTTCAGTGAATATATATATATACATTTATATATAAATCTTTCTCCTCCACTGTTAGTAGAAAATTCCTCAGACACTCCAGCATGCTCAATAAAGTTTTTAATGACACCAAACGACACGTTTCGGCATTATGCCTCGCTCACGGACCGTAACAATTTTACACGTGGGTAGGGCACCTGAGATAAGAAAAAATACATTACCTTTCACATTACAATATGGCCGCCGCTTTGACAAAGCGTTAGAACAGACCTGAGAGCGTCAATCGCGTGCTGTGACTGACGGGACCGGGAAGCCAGCCCTTCCCCGCTCGAGATGCCGGTGAGTATTTCAGCGCCTCCTGGACGCAGCTGTGTACACCTCGGTGCCGGCAGAGAGGGGTAGGTTTGACGGCTCACATCCTGGAGTCCAATGGTGAGTCACCATGTTGTTAGATGATGCCTAACCCTCATTCCTTGTTGCTCTGTAAGGTAAGATGTGGACGGTGGGTTCCTGCACGCCATAACTAATGTGCCCTCCCAATTTAAAGTACTGGCGATCCTTGAGTCAGGAGCTGGAAGGGATTGGGACCATACGCCGACCGCAGGGGAGTACTATTTAAATCTTGGTACCATCCTAGTGCTGGCAGACTCCATGGCTCGACATGCTCTTCCTACCTTTGACCAAACCCCCCCCGCAGTGCCTCTGCAATACTTGTAAGAAACTGGCTCTATATATATACTACACCAAAATGAGGTATGGTGTGTATAGAGTCCACGTGTCCCCAGAGGTAGGCAGAGGTTACAGTTGGATAGAACCTTACTCTCTAATAATGGTCACTTGGTCGAGCAGTAAGGCAGTATCAGAGGACAGTGTTAAGCACTTGATGTACACATTCAGTCAGCAAATGAATTCACACACTCAAGAACCGAACTCTAGGCCAATTGTGTTTGCATAAAAAATATACTGTTGTTTATTTTTAGAACAAAGCAAGCCTGGTACAGGTAAGCATTAAATACTTTTCAGTAATAAGTTGCTGGATATAGAAAAGTTTGAAAATGCAATAGAAATTGTACTTTGTTTGATTTACAAGGGAGCAGTAGTATGCAAATACAGTACATTGAATTGAATAGGCATTTTCAGTAAATTGCAGATACGTTACTTTTTATGTTACTTTTCTAACTCAGTGCTGGATACCTAGATTCAGCACTGGGACATTTCCTAGAACCAAGTAAGTAATTACGTTTTGGTTATTCGCATGATTTTTAAAGAATATTTTCAGTTTTCAAAACTCCACACTTAGAAACTTTTTGGAGCAGTACATTGAAATGAATGGGCTTCTACAATAAATTGCAGGTAAGTTACTTTTTACGTTACTTTTCTAACTCAGTGCCTATACCTAGATTCAGCACTGGGACATTTCCTGGAAACAGGTAAGAAATTACGTTTTGGTTATTCGCATGATTTTTTAAAGAATATTTTCAGATTTCAAAACTCCACACTTAGAAACGTTTTTGGAGCAGTACATCGAAATGAATAGGCTTTTACAGTAAATTGCAGGTAAGTTACTTTTCACGTTACTTTTCTAACTCAGTGCTGGATACTTAGATTCAGCCCTGGGACATTTTCTGCAAACAGGTGAGTAAACACGTTTTGGTTATTTGTGCGATTGTTCAGGAATGTTTTTAGATTTCAAAACTTCACACAGAAACTTTTTGGCAAAAAAGTGTCAATGTTATCCTATGGAGGGAAAACAGGTTAACGGTTCTCAGGTAAGTAATCGGCTGTGGGAGTTAAAGTTCTGGGGTTAGACCCAGGGTTTCCCAGGATCAGTGATGCACTGTTGTTGCACCCTCAGCAGCACTAGGGCGGCCGGGTGCAGAGTGTTGAGGCCCAATGTTATCCAGTGGGGGATAGGGGGCCTCCGGTTGGTGGCTGCTGGCAAGCAGGCCACTGGGTTGTGGAAACAAAGCTCCTAGGGTTAAGTTTATGGCAAGTTGGGGACCAAAGTAGCACCAAAGGAGCACCCTCAGCGGCACTAGGGCGACCGAGTGCAGGGTGCTGTTTTGAAGTCAGGTGCCCTGTTGCTTTCAAATGAGAACCTCCGGGACAAAGAAACACTGCAGGCTCGGTGACGAGGATCTTCTGGGTACGACCACCACTTCGATGGGTAAGTTGGGATGTCGTGGGTTGGTTAGGCACCGTTGGTTTGGGCACACAAGGCTGTGGGGCGTCGGGTGTATGGGTGCCTTGTGACGTCGGATTTTCTTACCCGCTGTGGTCGCGGTAGGGGGGTCCTCTGGATTGAGGCTGCAGGTGTCGTCTGGATGCTTGAGGAAGGTCAGGGGTCGCCGGTTCTCGGGTCAGGATCACCGGGGCGACCTCCTCGTGGTGTATTTCCACTCGAGCTCGGGTCGGGTTCGGCAGGTGCAGAATGGGTTGGACTTGTGGTCTCTGGCTGGCACCAGAAGCTGCAGTTTAAACACATCCGGTGTTCTCGGGAGAAACAGCCTGGGAAGTGAAGGCAGGCAGGGCCTCTGGGGTTTGTAAGGTTGCTGGCAGCTGGACACGCTGGGATTTCCCAGGAGCAGGTTCGAGGGGAGACAGGCCTGTAGGGCTGGGGCCAAGTCAGTGGGCGTCGTCCTCTTGTTAGCTCTGCACGGCTCTTCGTCCTTCTTCTTCTTTTCTTCTTGTAGGTAGGCTGGATCTGCCTTCTTTGTTCAGGGCTGCCCCCAAAATACTGTATTTAGGGGGCGTTTTAGGGGTCTTGAGGTCAGTAGCCAATGGGCTACTGACCTTAGGGTGACTACACCCTTGGTGTGCTCACCCCACATGGGGGAGAGAACACAGTCCCTAGTCCTGATTGGGGAGTGCCTGCCATCTACAAGATGGCGAGCACTGGAGAGTGGGCTTCACCTCGCCTCCCCCATCTGAGGGGTGGATTTGGCAGAGGTGGGCACACCTCCTGGGCTGGCTAGTTTTTCCCGCCCGTCTTCCCGCCGAAATGAAGGGGAAACAAGAAGGGGTCCTGCTCCTGATAGCAGGAGAGGTGGAGGGTCGCATCACAAAGGCTGCCAGGCCTTTGAAGCTCCTCTGCCACAGATGCCTCTTCCTGGCCTGGGGGAAGTGTGAACACCTCTGCCCAGGAAAGGCTTTGTTTCTGGGCTCATGGAGCGTAGGCCCCCACCATAGGGGTCTAGAAACATGTCTTGTGGTGGCAGGCTGGTGTGTACCAGCCAGGGAACCCACCAGAGGCTGGTCATTTTTCAGGGGGCATCTCTGAGTTGCCCTCTGTGTGCACTTTTCATTAAATCCCACACAGGCATCAGTGTGGGTTTAATGGGCTGAGAGGTTTGATACCAAAGTTCTCAGTTTTCAGTGTAGCCATTATGGTGCTGTGGAGTTCGTAATGACAAGCTCCCAGCACCATATACTTTTAATGGCAGCACTGCACTTACAATGCCTAAGAATGGGCTTAGACAACGTAGAAGTACAGGGCTCATGCACCTGTACCCTCACCACTGGCATAAAGCACCCAGCTAGAGGGGTGACTGATCTATGCCAGGGCAGTGCGTTGTAGGTATGGCATACAGGGATGTGTGATATGTCGACTCTACTTTGTTCTGCACCAAAACACGCAGCCTGCAAAGGCAATGTGTGTGTAAAGGTACAGGCCCTCTAAGGGTGGCACAATAAGTGCTGCAGCCCTTAGACGTCTTCTCTAGTCACAGTGCCCTGGGTACCTGTGGTACCATTTACCAGGGGCTGACCTGTGGCCAGAGATGCCAATTGGGTTAGTTTTGGGGAAAGAACACAGGCCCTGGGAACCTGATTGGCAGGGATCCAGGGCACACCAAGAAAAAGTGCATCAGTAGTCTGGTAAAAGGTGGGGGGGTTACTGCAACAGAAACCCACTTTCCTACAATACGGAATGTGTATTATGTGACAGACATGCCAGCTCCCTTATACCATTTCATTGACATGCGAACTACACCGGGGATACTAGGGACGCTTGAATCTTCGCCCACCTGGTTCCTCACTGTGTCCTAATTTTGTTCGTTATATTGATTTCTCAGGGCACTACATTGTATTTGTCCAGTTACCCTGCCACAAACTGACAGAAGCAATACTTTGATCACAATTAGGTGAGTGAAGTTACATCACCATCCACACATACAATGTTTGTATAAACAGAGAACCCGTCTTGTGTATAGTTCAGTCTTCAGATTTTTAATTAGTTTTTTAATTATCCTTAACTATTCTTTTGTTTTGAAATGCTACACTTTTAGTAGGTTACGATTTGACACACCTACTGTTGTCACTAACTACTTGTAATGTGACGCTGCCTCACTTTATTAACATAGGATGGTCACCTATGCACTGGTGGATGGTCACCTATGTGTCTGGACATGGAGAGAGAGAGATGTCTTGACCGTGATTACTACCAATTGATACATTTGTGAATGTGTTCTGTATCCTTCTCTTAGGTCGCTCTGAGATACTGTGGGTACTATACTCACAGCGCTGATATGTGGTAGGTAGGTTACACACCCACCACACTGTGTAGATAGTTTAACCACTAGGTCCTGATGAATTGCCACGGATCCTCCTGACCAATTGGCATGAAACATGTTGTCCCATAGAGTTGAGCGTAGTTAAACTGAATCATAAACCTCAGTTAGCACCCACTCTTTCCCCGTTTTTAATCAGGTGGATAGCCAGTCTGAATAAAAGTATCTTTGTACTACCCTACTTGTTTTAATCACTTCTCACCACATCTACACTTCCTAAGGCCCCTTACCCCCACTGCACCATACGACAAGGAACAAAAGATCTCCGCTGAAGAGCCCTTTTATGGGTGCCTGTCTGGTATTGCAGCGCCGACCCGTCAAGGAGCAGGCCCATATGATGAAGCATGACACCTAGCTGGCTGGGTTTGTGAGGGCCTTAGTTCTGACAGGAGGAATTCCCCTCCTCCTAAACCATACGGAGGAGCACATACTTTGTGGCTGATTGACATATCTCCTTCCTTTGTCCTACCACCAGAGGAACTGCATACCCTTTTTTCCTACTACTTGGTCAAGAGTAGCCCAGAGGATATACAATTAGGGATCTGGCTAACGGCAAGGAAAGGTTTTTACAAATGTTCAAGCTGCAAAGCCTGTGTAAATGGCATTAACAAAACCTCTTATCAGACTGCATTCAGCAACAAAACACAGGTGCTAGACAAGCACTTAACATGCAAGACAGATCACGTAGTCTATGTATGAGAATGCAGCTGTGGCCTCCAATACGTGGGCAGTGCCAAGCTAGCAGCACATAAGAGGACTCTGCAGCATATACGGGCCATTGTAAACAACGATCTCAGCTATCCGGTCGCGAGGCATTTTAAAGAATTTCACAATAGCAATCTTAAATATCTGAAATATTTTATCATTGATGCAGTACCAGCCCAGAAAAGAGGAGGAAACAGGGAAGCTAAACGTAGACAGTTAGAAACAAGATACATACTGGAGTTGGATACGAAGCACCCAGGAGGCCTGAACACTAGTGAGGATCTGAAACATACTTAGGATAACATGTATTAGGTTTTCAGGCACTCCAGACAATATGGCAGCAGGGGTAGTATATATGTACATGCGTACACATATTCTATTACATTAATTGGATGTGTTTTTACTTTCAAGGGACATCAATATTTTGTAAGCTAAATAAGGTTTTAAGATTCCTAGGTTTTATGTGACATACTTTATAACAAACTTCAGATTAATTGTATTTATCTAGAAGAATGCACTTTAACTGATAAGTAACCTTATATAGTAGCAATTTAATGATAACTCTGAGATGAATTTATTCATGTATTATGAATGATGCACTTTAATCAATTGGACCTCCATCTTGTTTGCGCTTCAAGCACTTTATTATATGCTGCTAGTAAGCCAATAATTCATTAAATTAAAGTAGGTATCGGCGGCAACAGTAAGCACTTAACACTTTTTCTTATTATTATACACTGTAGTTAATCCTGGCTGGGAAGGATTTTTATGAGCACTTAGTCACTTTATTCAGTAATTGTTATTTGCACATAAAGATGAAAGTATAATGAAATGAATAGACAGGAAGGGGTGTATATATCAAAATGGTATTTATATACAAACATTTTATACCCTGTCTAGGCCAAATTTGCAATATGCAGATATGATTGTATATAATAACATATGGAAAATAAATGTATTGAGCATTAGTCACTTTATGTAAATACTGAAAAAATGTTGAACCAATCGGAGAAGTATATGATTGGGGAGTGTGTAAATTAGGTATGTGGGCACAAAAGGTTAAGAAAAACCATTAGTGTAAGGTGAATGAAATCAAAAGGGGAAAGAGGAAATAAGCATTTGAGCCATGTAATATTTATTATGATTGATAAGGCATTAGCCTGAATAAAATGGAATTATGGTATGTGGTGATAAATATGCAATGTATTTTTAATGGTATTTATACTTTTAGAAAGATACATTTGAGCAGAGATTAAGTCTAGACCTGGTCCCACTCTCTAGGTGTTTGAAGTTATTTGCGTGTTTATGTCTCAAGGCATTATGTGATGTCACCTACCTCTGTATTCTGGCTAGCTGTCAGTGCATTTTCTTGACAGATGACTTCTGTGTGGTTTGGCCAAATGACTCCCGGTTGGGATCACCATTTGTTTTAAAAATCACGAGCGGAGAGCTCCTGGACATACCTCTTTGCCGCTACTCCTCGCCGGACCCGCTTCGCGGGTCCCGCTTCGCTGCCTTTGCCTTCTGGACTCCTGCTGGGCTTATTTGATTGCTGCTGGGCTTGCCTGCCTCCTGTGCCTCTCACGAATAAACAGCGGTGCAGCTGGCGCGATTGTGTGCGCGTAAACGGGACCACAGGGCTGCGAGCTGACCCGCAGGGACTCAGTGTACCAGGAGTCCCTGCGTGAGGTCCAGACCCGCAACACCTGGGTCGCTCTCCCTGCCTGCCCCGCCCACGCTACAGTTTATTGCGGGATATTGTCCCCGCTGCGCGGGAGCGCCCGGGGCTAAGCCCGGGCAAAGGGCGGGCCGTCCAAGGCCGTCCAAGGACGTACAGGGACGGGCCGGGCCCTTTCTCTTACATTCGGGATTCGAGGACTCATAGTATGTTTTAGTTATGAATGTGATGAGATATTTAATGTAGTTATAGTGTGTAATTGAAGTTTTAAATTTTTATCTAATTTATATTTTAAACTGTACACATTCTTTCTTACGTTTTAGTCTTACGATGTCCTCATCACTAAGAAAGGGTAGGCGGGTCACAGTAAAGTCAAGTAGTGTTAAAGCTACTGGAACCCTAGATGATTTTATTACCCGTGCCACGGGGATATTAGATAAAGAAATTGCTCTTACTGAAAAGCGTTTGTCTTTGGATTTAGTTACGGGGAAACGTTCATCTCTGGGACGGTTTGCATCTGTGGTCACTCCCGAAAAGAGCATAGTAAATGACTTGGAAGCCAGCCCAAATCTAGCCGTTACTCCAGATAATCAAGAAATATCTATGGGCGATGTAGTGAACGGTCCAATAGAAGATTGTTCTGTATTGAGTAATATTGGGGATGGGATCCAACACCCTAATTTGACCTTGTTGGGCCCCATTTCCTTACAACCCAAAGTTTCGGCTCCTGTTCAAGAAGCCACAAAAATTAGTAAACGTAAAAGAGGGGGAGGTCACTTGAAGGGAAGGGTAACACGAATGGGAGACCCCGGTTATCTGACTCATTGCTGCCAAAACAATAATAACAAAGATTTGTTAACACATATTGAGAAGCTGGTAAAAAGTCTTTTGACGCCCCTTATAGAGAGAACACAAATTGTTAACCTAAAATTGGACCAATTAGAGCATTTAATATCAGTTAACACACATTCGCTGGAAATTTTGGCTAATAATAGCAAACTCCCTCAGGCCCTGGGGAATTGTATCGAAATAAAGAAGGGGGCTCACAAAACCTTTACTCAAAATCCAAGTAATCCACCCCAGCCCATTGCATCTGCTGATTCCCAGCGAACCCCTGTACAATCAGTCCCAATTAGACCTGCATTGGTGGCTGACGGGGGCTCTCAGTCAATGTCGATCATGGCTATAGCAGCAGCACCGAGTTTAATTACATCTAAGCCAGTAGCCTCATCTGAAGTCAAACTAACTCCACTGAGCGGCCCATTAGTTCTGGATGAAATGGCACCTCCAAGCAAACTAATATGTGTGAATATACCCCCCGAATCTGCACCTTTTATGGCCATCCTGACAGGTGTCCCGGTGGTCGCACCAAATAAACATGAATCAAATCAGGACCTATTAAATAAAGTTATATTTTGGCTCAACAACAATAGACCACTCCCCCCAGCCTCTGTTACAAAAATATTAAATGTACGAAGGGTCCCTTGGGTTGGTCCAAGTAAAAAGGATCTAGAGGGGGACTGTATCCTAATTAATTTTAGGGACAGGTGGGTCAAGGACTTAATCTGTAACAAAGCAAGGTTTGCTAGAATGGGGGATATTCAATGTATAGGTCTTGAATATTTTTATCCCAACCTGCATCATGTTCCCCTTAACCCTCGCTTCCCTGGGTCGAGATTGCAGGGTAATAGTTACTCTGGATGGACACAGATTAATACTATATCTCGACCCTCTCAAAATCATCCTGGTTTGTGGCACCAGGGTGATGGATCTCTCATGGGGCCAACAAGTTTCAAAAATTTTGGGCAAATCCCCTATGACCAATCAAGAAGGAGATTTCAGGGGGAGGAATACCTAGGGTGGATGCCAAATAATAATATTCCATTAAGAAACCGATTTGACCCACTGGTGGGAATGGAGGGTTTAGATTGACCATTAGACAAGAAAAAGGAAAGCATTCTATTTACCACAGATTTGGCCATGGGGGAAAACGGGGGGGACAAGGCAGAAGGATAATCAGGTGGTGGATGCCTTCGACCACAATGCACAACCTAATATGCTTTCGAATACTCAGACTGTCAGTAACTTAGCCTGTGAGCTAAACCCACCAATTACTGGGCCTGACCTGGCAACTCCAAAAAAGTCTGTGGACGATAGCCTAGGGGAACCTAGGCTGTGTCTAATCTCATGGAATATTGCAGGTCTTGCGGGTAGAATGGAGGACGAAGCTTGGCTGGAGCATGTGGGTGGTCAGGATATCCTGTGCCTTCAGGAGACATGGAGCAGAGCGGGTGGGGAAATTGATGGTTTTCAATCTTTTAATGTTCTGGCGGTCCCATCACCAGCTGGGAGGGCAAGGGGTGGGATAATGACAGCTCTCTCCATCAAACTAAAGAACTTGATAACCTCAAAAATAGTGGATACTCCTTGGTACCAGTTGCTCTTGTTGGAAAATTTGTTCCCAGAGCCTTTGTTATTAATTAATTGGTACCATAATGTTTTTGATAGAAATGATGTATCTACAATTCAGAGTTTGGAGGAAGCAATATGTAAGGCTCGTAGTGATCGACCTTTATTAGTAGTTATTTGGGTTGGTGATTTTAATTGTACATTGTGCAAATTTGGTGGCTCCAATGTTTGTGGCATCGATGACCTAAACGAACAGCCCTTGATGCATTTTAAACACACGCCCCAGGGGGACGCTTTAAATAATATCATTGTTCTAAATGATTTATGCATGGTAGAGCCCTGGGCTGCCCCAAACATATCGCCAATACCAACCTTTCAGGGAACAAGAGGTGCAATGAGTACTATCGATTTTGTATTTGTGTCCAGTAACTTTCTTCATTATGTTAATAGGCTTGAGGTAATAGTAAGTGCTGTAAGCGATCATAACCCCTTAATGCTATCTTTGTGTGCTCCTGCTAGTAGGAAACATTTGGTTTGGGAGCAACCCATAACATATAATAAAAATCAGGGAGTCACTATGAAGTGGGGGAAAATAAATGCTGCAGGCCTTGAGGCAGAGATTCTGAATGTTTGTAAAACTGAGATCGAATCATGCCTGTCGCCGACGTCTGATTCAGACAAGGTCATTGGGAGTTTTGAAAAATTATGTGGGCACGTGGCTGAGCACCTTAAAAAACCGGTGGGGAAAAAGAATTTAAGGTGTCTTAAATGGTTTGACTCTGCATGCTCTGCCTCACATAAATCCTTAAAAGCGGCCCTTATACAAAAACCAAGAAATAAAGAACTGATAAGATCGACCAGAAGGGCTTATAAAGAGGCCATCACAAAGAGGAAGCAGGAGTTGAAAAATCGTGCCTGGGACGATCTAGAGAAGGCCTCTGAGTTAAAAGATAGTAGGCTCTTCTGGGAAGTAGTAAATCGTCCCCTGTTTAAAAGCGACACCAAGGAAAGTATAGTGATGCAGATTACTGGTGAATCTTGGGAAGCTCACTTTGGAAAATTTTTTAATCCCAAAGCATTATTACTTTCGGATTTGTTGGATGATGTAGGGGATTTGGTGGTACCATCTTCAGCTTCGCTTCTTAGCTCTTCACTTACACTGGAAGAGGTTGAAGAAGCTCTGAGGAAAGGCATATCATTAAAAGCCCCGGGCCCTGATGCTGTCCCTTTGGACTTTTTTAAACATAATATTGAAGCTTGGGCACCATTATTACTGAATGTTTTTAGGGCTGTTGTTCTTGGTCGTATCCCTGTATCGTGGAAGGAGGCAGTGGTGGTGCCGATTTTTAAGAAGGGCGATAGGTGTGACCCCGATGCTATCGCCCTATATCCTTGATTGATGCATCATGTAAATTATTGGGGAGGGTTATTTTGGCCAGATTAGAAACATGGGCTGACTCTGTTGGTCTAATTGTGAATTCCCAGTATGGATTCAGAAGTGGGAAGGGGACAGTTGAGCAGTGTCTGAATTTGGCGCTAATTATTGGCAAGTACATGAAGGCAAGGAGTTCTGCAATTTACCTTGCCTTCATGGACTTGTGAAGCGCCTTTGACACTGTTTGTAGAAGTAAGCTGTGGCAGATGATGGACGATATGGGTTTTGAAGAAACCCTGGTGACACTTCTCCGCAGATTACACGCAGCAACGTCCGTGGCTATAAGATTCGGACCTGGGGGTGAAACAACAAAACCTATTCCCTCAACTGAGGGGGTGCGTCAAGGCTGCATTTTGGCGCCTTTCTTGTTCCTAGTATACACAAATGGACTAGAGAAGTACTTGTTGGACCACTGTTGTGATTTTCCAAAGGTAAACGGTAGGAGTATTCCTATACTCTCATATGCAGACGACACTGTTTTAATGACCCTCACTGGAAACAGTTTGCAGGTGTGCCTAGATGCCTTTAACACCTTCATGTTGGATCTTGACCTGAAGGTAAATTTTGGAAAATCCTTTGCAATGGTCTGTGGTCCAAAAGGGACAAAACCAAGAAAATTTGTGGTGAATCACTCTACTGTTGAAAAGGTGGAAAATTTTAATTACCTTGGAAATCTTTTCAATAGCAAATTAAGTTGGGCCCCACTAATGAAGGCTCGAGTCCAGAGCGCTACCCGCTCCATAGAAGGTCTTTTTCGCTTTTGTGGTAAGCTGGGTCAAAAACCTGTTGCGCACCTTAAAACCCTTTACATATCTAAATGTTTATCTGTGGCCACCTACGGGGCAGGAGTATGGGGGACCGAAAACCCCTCAGTGATACAAGTGATGGAAAATAAATTCCTAAAACGGGTATTACTGATCCCATCGGGTTCATCAAATAGCTTCTGTCATAATGAAATGGGAATGACCAAAGTGACTGACATTATTCGTCTGTCGCCCCTATTATTATGGGGCAAAATATGGTTATCTGACGATCTGCAGCTCTCGAGAGAAATTCTCTCAGACTGCATGAGCCTGGATAACGCAAAAAAGATCCCCTGGTTGTCATACGTCAGTGACATGTTGAACAAGATAGGCTTGGGTCATGTTTATGAAAATCCTGCAAATATCCAGGGAAACATAAAAACCCAAATTAAGTCAAATTACTGGAAATTTTTAGGTTCACCTTGTCTGGGAGGCTCAACTAGCTATGTACCTAAGTTACAGCACCAATTTTATTTAACTTTTACAACTAATGTCCAATGGCGGTTTTACCTCACGAGGTTTAGGCTAAATATCCTTCATTTTCTTTTTGCCTTTCCTAAACAAGGGGGTTGGTGTGAGCGGCTACCCCCTTGTCCTTGTAATGACAGAGTTAGCCAAAGTACTATATATGTTGTCCTGTTTTGCTCCTTATATCAAGAACCAAGGATTAGATTTATGAAGCCTATCCTGAAGGGGCGGCAACCATGTACCTATAAAGAAGGCTACGATTATTTGCTGTCATTATCTTCTGTTGATACTTGCTGTGCCATGTTAAATTTTATACGAGTTTCACTTCAGATTAGGAAACGCTATGGATAATTTAGCTGTAGAACTGTGCTTTGCCATTGGATTTGTATTTATGCTGTATGATGGATTCTTCGAATTGTAATCTTTGTTTTACAGATGGATCACCTTAATTGTGTATTATGTTTTTTAACTTTGTGCTTTTATGATTCATTGTATGAATCGAATAAAGATTTTGAACCGGTATTTATACTTTTATAAAGATACATTTGAGCAGAGATTAAGTCTGTTCTCAGTTTCCATTAATGGTTGAGTGAGAACTGTCACTTTGAAAGGGGCAATCTGGAGAGCCAGCATTGTCATGTGATCAAGGCCGGTAACGGCCGAAAAGCGCTATGGCAGAGTTAAATAGATATATATTTGAACAGAATTGTGGTCCACACTCGTTATTCTCCACAAAGCAGGTTGAAGTTGGCGAGATTCTTATATATATATATATATATATATATATATATATATATATATATATATATATATATATATATCAATCCAAGATCCTCCTGTACATGCCTTCAATCCTTAAGGGGTTGCGCGAGACCGGCGGAGCAGAACCGGTAATCAATATGTTCCAAAAACAAAATACCACTCGCGCTCTCAGAAAGTATCTGACGCATAGACACCGAACCTTATTTCAAGCAAATTGGGGGTTTATTTTCAGTCATAAACCCGCCGTCACACGTTTCGCCACCGTAGCGGCTTGTTCACACCGCGTTCGTAACCTTAAGGATGCCATTATGTACATTTTTTCTAAAGTCATGAAAAGGAAAAAGGGGACTCTCAGTTCGCTTACGTAGTTGCTGCATTATGGGCGCCATCTTTACATATGCAATTGCTGCCCGTTTAGTCATCTGTACATCTTTTCATGAAGAGATTATTACATATCGGTATTCACACATATATAGAGTATCAAGCAGAAAAGTGACAGATCTATCTCACATTTGTAGCGGATCCAAGTTTACATGATATTACGCAGCTGACATGTTGCCAACATTATTTAGTATTGCCTAGCATTGCGGTGCTCAAAGTCCTTTGTGACATCACTCTGTACTGGTCAATCAGAAAATGGCCCGCCCATCTTTCCAGAGGAATTCTGGTCTATGTAGTTTGGACGACTTTTATATTTTTGCCATTACTCCATTGAGCACCTGAAGTGCATATCATTCTTCTACACTTTATTTCAGTCACATGTCTTAGTTAATAAAAGTTTAATAAACTTTCCTTACTTCTGATATTACCCTTGCTAGTGGGTGGTTTCACGATGACAACCATAGTTATATACATATATGGAAAGTCCACAAGCACCTCATTCTGTCATAAATTAATACTACCCAAATGGCATCCCGGTTACCCCCGTGTCACCCGACAGTGTATACACAATTTTGTTTTGTATCAAACAAGTGTCAAAATTTAAAATCTTATCTTGAATGTCACACATTTTCGCCGGATGGTCTGAAGAAAAGGGTAGGGATCTCGTTGGCATTGGTCAGTGACATTTTCCCTTCCTTTTCTTCCTGTAGGAAATAAATATATTTACATCAGACATGTTAAGTTAATGACTTTGCATACTTCACATATTAAAAAAATATGCTCAAAATTACTGATTAATCATTCATTTTGAAGATGTATGGCCATTTCCTCATCCATATTATGGCCATTCGGAAAAAGGGTACACATGCCTATTATATGTCTTGATTCTCGCTGTCTGAGTCTCAAAACTCGATTGCCGCCCCTGGCCTTAGGTAAGATCTGTTCTATGGCATAGTATGTTAATTTGGTATAATCTGAAAAATGCGGAATACGGAATGTGTATTATGTGACAGACATGCCAGCTCCCTTATACCATTTCATTGACATGCGAACTACACCGGGGATACTAGGGACGCTTGAATCTTCGCCCACCTGGTTCCTCACTGTGTCCTAATTTTGTTCGTTATATTGATTTTTCAGGGCACTACATTGTATTTGTCCAGTTACCCTGCCACAAACTGACAGAAGCAATACTTTGATCACAATTAGGTGAGTGAAGTTACATCACCATCCACACATACAATGTTTGTATAAACAGAGAACCCGTCTTGTGTATAGTTCAGTCTTCAGATTTTTAATTAGTTTTTTAATTAGCCTTAACTATTCTTTTGTTTTGAAATGCTACACTTTTAGTAGGTTACGATTTGACACACCTACTGTTGTCACTAACTACTTGTAATGTGACACTGCCTCACTTTATTAACATAGGATGGTCACCTATGCACTGGTGGATGGTCACCTATGTGTCTGGACATGGAGAGAGAGAGATGTCTTGACCGTGATTACTACCAATTGATACAGTTGTGAATGTATTCTGTATCCTTCCCTTAGGTCGCTCTGAGATACTGTGGGTACTCTACTCACAGCGCTGATATGTGGTAGGTAGATTACACACCCACCACACTGTGTAGATAGTTTAACCACTAGGTCCTGATGAATTGCCACGGATCCTCCTGACCAATTGGCATGAAACATGTTGTCCCATAGAGTTGAGCGTAGTTAAACTGAATCATAAACCTCAGTTAGCACCCACTCTTTCCCCGTTTTTACTCAGGTGGATAGCCAGTCTGAATAAAAGTATCTTTGTACTACCCTACTTGTTTTAATCACTTCTCACCACAGCTACACTTCCTAAGGCCCCTTACCCCCACTGCACCATACGGCAAGGAACAAAAGATCTCCGCTGAAGAGCCCTTTTATGGGTGCCTGTCTGGTATTGCAGCGCCGACCTGACGAGGAGCAGGGCCATATGATGAAGCATGACAACTAGCTGGCTGGGTTTGTGAGGGCCTTAGTTCTGACAGGAGGAATTCCCCTCCTCCTAAACCATACAGAGGAGCACATACTTTGTGGCTGATTGACATATCTCCTTCCTTTGTCCTACCACCAGAGGAACTGCATACCCTTTTTTCCTACTACTTGGTCAAGAGTAGCCCAGAGGATATACAATTAGGGATCTGGCTAACGGCAAGGAAAGGTTTTTACAAATGTTCAAGCTGCAAAGCCTGTGTAAATGGTATTAACAAAACCTCTTATCAGACTGCATTCAGCAAGAAAACACAGGTGCTAGACAAGCACTTAACATGCAAGACAGATCACGTAGTCTATGTATGAGAATGCAGCTGTGGCCTCCAATACGTGGGCAGTGCCAAGCTAGCAGCACATAAGAGGACTCTGCAGCATATACGGGCAATTGTAAACAACGATCTCAGCTATCCGGTCACGAGGCATTTTAAAGAATTTCACAATAGCAATCTTAAATATCTGAAATATTTTATCATTGATGCAGTACCAGCCCAGAAAAGAGGAGGAAACAGGGAGGCTAAACTTAGACAGTTAGAAACAAGATACATACTGGAGTTGGATACGAAGCACCCAGGAGGCCTGAACACTAGTGAGGATCTGAAACATACTTAGGATAACATGTATTAGGTTTTCAGGCACTCCAGACAATATGGCAGCAGGGGTAGTATATAAGTACATGTGTACACATATTCTATTACATTAATTGGATGTGTTTTTACTTTCAAGGGACATCAGTATTTTGTAAGCTAAATAAGGTTTTAAGATTCCTAGGTTTTATGTGACATACTTTTGAACAAATTTCAGATTAATTGTATTTATCTAGAAGAATGCACTTTAACTGATAAGTAACCTTATATAGTAGCAATTTAATGATAACTCTGAGATGAATTTATTCATGTATTATGAATGATGCACTTTAATCAATTGGGCCTCCATCTTGTTTTGCACTTCAAGCACTTTATTATATGCTGCTAGTAAGCCAATAATACATTAAGTTAAAGTAGGTATCGGCGGCAACAGTAAGCACTTAGCACTTTTTCTTATTATTATGCACTGTAGTTAAACCTGGCTGGGAAGGATTTTTATGAGCACCTAGTCACTTTATTCAGTAATTGTTATTTGCACATAAAGATGAAAGTATAATGAAACGAATAGACAGGAAGGGGCGTATATATCAAAATGGTATTTATATACAAACATTTTTTACCCTGTCTTGGCCAAATTTGCAATATGCAGATAAGATTGTTTATAATAATATATGGAAAAAAAATGTATTGAGCATTAGTCACTTTATGCAAATACTGAAAAAATGTCGAAGCAATCGGAGAAGGATATGATTGGGGAGTGTGTAAATTAGGTATGTGGGCACAATAGGTTAAGAAAAACCATTAGTGTAAGGTGAATGAAATCAAAAGGGGAAAGAGGAAATAAGCATTTGAGCCATGTAATATTTATTATGATCGATAAGGCATTAGCCTGTATAAAATGGAATTATGGTATGTGATGATATATATGCAATGTATTTTTAATGGTATTTATACTTTTAGAAAGATACATTTGAGCAGAGATTAAGTCTGTTCTCACTTTCCATTAATGGTTGAGTGAGCACTGTCACTTTAAAAGTGGCAATCTGGAGAGCCAGCATTGTCATGTGATCAAGGCCGATAACGGCCGAAAAGCGCTATGGCAGACAGAGTTAAATAAATATATATTTGAACAGAATTGTGGTCCACACTCGTTATTCTCCTCAAAGCAGGTTGAAGTTGGCGAGATTCTTGGATATATATATATATATGTATATATATTTATATTATCTACTGGCGGTCGCCAGTAGATAGTTATAGTTAGGACCGTGTTTCCATAGGAAATCCGCAACATTCTATTTGGAATAACTTTGGCGCCGGTTGACGAATTCTCGTGAAATTTTCAAAATAGGTGGGGCGCTCCGCTCCGCTCCTACCCTGAAAGTCTCGGTGGGATTCGTCAAGCGGGGGCTGAGAAAAAAGGGGGGTCCCAAAACGCGTTTTTCCCATGCAATTTTCCATAGGGACCTTTAGTCCAAGGTACAGCCCGAACGGCTGAACAGAATTACTTGAAATTTGGCAGAGATGTAGTCCTCAGCTCAGGGATGTGCCTTTTGCATATATGGTGTCAATCTGTTCAGTAGTTCCTGAGAAAATCAAAAGTAAAATCACATACATATCTGGGCGGAGCCTAACGACACATCTCATCGTGAGATCTGATTGGCTGTCAGTACTTCATCCAAGAAGTGTTGGCAGCCATCTTGGGACCAATATACATGATAGCACCTCATTAAAAAGCATTGCAGTTAATAGAAGGTTTTAAGACTTTAGTTACATTATAAATCATTTGTTGATGGTACCATACTCATTTTAGGAATTGTGGTGTGTTCTAAGGTGATTTTACCATGTGAAAAAGCCTTCTGCTGTGATATCATGAACCATGTTTGAGAGAAAACTATTTTCTCATGCTTTTCCCACAGAGGTTTGGAAGGTGATCTATAAGCTAAACTGAGCGCATATTTTCTGTAAATTCACATTATCTTTCTCAGTCATGTAAGAATGAAGTCTGACATTCTCAGTAAAACATGTACATCCAAGAAGGGCAGAGACTGTCAGTTGATCCCTTTGTGTTCTACTGCAGCTTCCCTGAGTGCTCTAAAGAACAACTAGAGCGCTAACAGTCTTACTTATGACAAAAGTATGGCACACCTGAAGCCATCTTGATTGGAATAAAGTGGTAACACTTAAAACATTTAATTTACAAAGGAACAAAATGAGGGGGTTCATTTTGCCATATAAATTATGATTAGTGCTGCAGAAAGAAAAACTAGGGCACATTTTGACTTCTGAAATCCTCTTTTATTTCATAAAAAAATTCTGACATGCAGACTGAAACATGCACTTTGAATACCGGCAGCAGACTTGCCTGGTGAGCAGTAGCTTTACTACAGTGATCTAATGAGCAACTAGAGTGCTAACATTCAGAATTTATGGAAAATGTGTGACACATCTGAATGTCTTCTTGATGGAATCAAAGTAAAAAACTGAAAGTATTTCCTACTGAGGAGACTGCAGTAAATGAGGAAATTAGGAAACTTCATAACAAATAAGTCTCCCAAGATGGCCACCAGAGACAAAAGAGCCCAAATGTAGCCCAAATATCACCCAGATGTAGCCCAAGTATAGCCCAATGACAGAAGGTCCCAGAGTGTTCTTAAGAACAACTAGAGCGCTTACTGTCTTACTTATGACAAAAGTATGGCACACCTGAAGCCATCTTGATTGGAATAAACTGGTAACACTTAAAACATTTAATTTAAAAAGGAACACAATGAGGGGGCTCATTTTGCCATAGAAATTATGATTAGTGCTGAAGAAAGAAAAATTAGGGCACATTTTGAGTGACTTCTCAAATCCTCTTCTATTTCATTACCAATTCTGATATGCAGACTGAAACATGCACTTCTAATACTAGCAGCAGACTTCCGTGGTGAGCAGTAGCTTTACTACAGTGATCTAATGAGCAACTAGAGTGCTAACATTCAGAATTTATGGCAAATGTGTGACATATCTGAATACCTTCTTGATGGAATCAAAGTAAAAAACTGAAAGCATTTCCTATTGAGGAGACTGCAGTAAATGAGGAAATTAGGAAACTTCATAACAAATAAATCACCTAAAATGGCCACCAGAGACAAAAGAGCCCAAATATCACCCAGATGTAGCCCAAATGTAGCCCAATGACAGAAGTGTGCAAAACACTTATTTTTTGTGTATTTGCAGTTTTATATAGTGCAGACTTGTCAGGTATTGGAGTGCTTTACATGAGCATCGGTTACATCACACAAGCTCAAATTCATTTTGGTTGTAGACATGAGGAGATTAAGTGATTTGACCAGAATCACAGAATGTTGAGCTGAAGCAGAAACTCCAACCTGGTTTCCCAGTTGCAAAGTCTGCAGCTCTGGAAGTAACACCACACCCTCTCCCCTTGGATGCAACATTTAATCAAGTGGTCAACTGGATAAAAAAACTAAGATTACAAATAATTTAAAAGTTCTTTGTCGCTATTTGAAAACTCAGAAAATATGTCCTCATTTTAGTTTTTTAGAGCACTAACCATAATTTTGATGCAAATAAGACCCTCTCATATATGTAATTTCTAAAGGAAATGCTCTAGGCATTACAGTTTTGATTACATCAAGATGAGGTCAGGCGTTCCACACTTTTGTAATGAATATAGAATGTTAGCAATCTAGTTGTTCATTGGGATACTGTTGAGAGGCAGAGGTCAGGGGCACGGACTCTGAAAATTGAAGGCAGGTAGGAGAGTGCAGAGACAACAATTTGACCACACTAGGCAGGCAGGAAGGGCAGTGGCAGCACAACAGACTATGGAGGGCAGTGGAAAGGGGGGCAGGGGCAACAAACCAACAATACAGGACTGGCAAGAGAGGCTGTGGCAATATAATAGACCATTGTGGGCAGAAAGAAGAGGCAGCGGTCATACAACCATACATGCCAACAGACCCGTTTCAGCCAGGAAACGTCCAATGTTTTTAAGCTCAAATGGGCTTTACTTGATCTGTTTCCTGTCTACAATCTTCTCTTTTTCAATGTAACTCAAAGCGGAAAATCAATACCTCAGTTTTATTTCAAAGTCTCCCTCTTACCAAGTTCAAAATGTTCGCAAGTATGGTACATTGGATCATGGTAGGCAGGAGGAATTGGGGTAGGGACATGGACTCGGATAACAGAAGACAGGAGGGACATTGAGAGGTGCACCAAACTGACCCTACAGGGCAGGCATCAGGGTTTGCAGCAGCACAATACACCACACAGGGCATGTGGGACGGGAGTGCAGCACAACAATCCATAGAAAGCAATAAGGAGGGGACAGGACCATGCACATGGACAACAGACAACAGAGGGGAAAGAGGCAATGGTAGCTAGCTGACCATAATGGACAGACAGGAGAGAAAGCTGCAGCATAACAGACCATAAAGGGCAGGAGGGACGGATCAGGGGCATTACAATGGAACCGACAAGCCAGGAGGGAGGGAATAGGGGTCTGCACATGGAAACAGAGGGCTGGGGGCAAGGGGGCAGGGCAGGAGCAGCAAGATGACCATGGAGGTCAGGCAGGATGGGCACTAGAAACAAGACACACCATGGAGAGCAACAGTGAGACTATGATGGCATACACACAGACCATGGAGGGAAGGTGGGAGGGGGTCAGGAGCAGCTAGATGACCACACAGGGAAGGTGGGAGGGGCCATGGCAGCACAGAAGACCATGCATGGCAAGCGGGAGGGTAAGTGGCAGCACAATGGCTATGATGGGCAAGAAGGAGGGTGCAGGGGCATGCACAAAGGACCATGGAGGATAGAAGGGAGGGTCAGGACCTGGGCACAGACAAGAGAGTTCAGGGTAAGGGGCCTCACAACAGACTGCGCGGGGCAGGCAGGAGGAGCAGTTGCAGCACAACAGACCAGGGAGGGCAGAAGGGTGTGGCAGTAAAATGGACAAAAGAGGACAGGAGGAAGGGGATAGGGGCATGGCATGTGGACAGGCAGGGTGGAGGTGGCAAGGACAGGTTACAGTCATCTGACAATGCTAGGCAGGTGGGAGGGAAGCTCAACAGAACACTCAGAGTAGATAGGAGTGGCAGGTCCATGGAACATGGTGGTCAAAAAGGATGGAGCAGGGGCATGCACAAAGACATCGGAGGGCAGGAGGAAGGAGAATAGGGGCAGCAAGCTAAGCACAGAGGCCAAGCAGGAGGTCAATGATGGGCCATAGAATTGGGCAATGGAGGGCAGGAGGAGTGGACTGGTACATCATGCTAAATGGAGGGCAGTGGCAGCACATCAGACCATGCATGGCAGGAGGGAAGGCTAGTCCATGGATTCAGACAACAGAGGATAGGGAGGAGGTGGATGGGGCAGCAAGCTAACTGTTCATAGAAGGTGGCTATTAGGAACTTTATTGTTTTTAAAATGTGTGTCTGTGCGAACTACTTAAAATATGAACAAGTATGCAGCATAATCTCACTTTTATTCAGGAAGAAGAGGACGTTTGGGACTGTGACTCCGGGCTCACTTGGCAGAAACATCCCCTGACCCTCCATCCCCCATCGCAAAATGTAATGCCCGTGAAAAGGGTAGGTGGACGCAGTGTTATATAGAACATAGTCCTGAGAGCACGATTGAAAATGAAAACTAGATATAGTATATGGTATAAACTATGCACCAAAAAGTGTGATATAAGATGAACCGGGCCTTGAAATATAATATGCAATACATTGTGCGCAATGACAGATTCCTTGGAGAGCGCGAGATAGCACAGGCACTAGCGCTTGCTATGTGATATGCGCCTTGGAGTGTAATATGCACAGGGCAGTGTTGTATAACCTAAGTAGTCTCTAAAGTTGTAATATAAAATATGTGCTGGGTAGTGTAACATTGCATATGCACTGTGACAAAGATATGGATCCCAGATTATAATATGTATGGCATAGATCTGTGCTTTTAACATAGGCATCGAGGAAGGCACGTTAGATGGGGCAATATAACTCGTGCGAAGGCAAGTGTGGCATGACATATTCACGGGGTGGTGTTACAGTGCACATGGGCTAGAGAGTGTCATAGCATACGCACTAGCTGGTGGAATACAACACAGAGGTGTGTGGCACTCGGCGGGCACTGGTGGGTGTAACACAGCATTGGGCTCAGCCAGGAGCACGCTGTGACTCTCAATTGAGGTTTGTCTCCTTTCCAGAGAGTAAAATAAAAAGTATTACACATCCGGCGGTGGATGTGTGTTTTATTAACCGTGAGGGGGTTTCTTGCAGAGTTTGGTCGAATTTTTGTCGAATCCCCTTTGAATGGCTTGGTGTGCATGTGTATTAAATGTGCCCGTCAATAGCTACCCATGTTTGTATAAATAAACGACAAGGATGTCTACTTGGAGAGTACCCACCAGCGGGGGCGCCGGGATTAGGCACGGTAGGGTGTCAGACATGTCAGAGCTTCACTAGCGGTGTGAATACATTCTACGTGGATTCATTGTATGCATAGTCGCCTTTTAATGAATATCACGCAAATCGTCATGGTGATAGGTACATACGGTTTGTCCAGCATGTCTTAGGTGTTTCTATAAATATATATTTTTTTTAAATAATAAAAATCAAAGGCCGGCCCCGGGGGATGGGGTCCCCGGGGCCATAAGTGGCCTGAGGAGGGGGGCAACACAGCCCCCCTCCTAAAGAATAAAAAAAAAAAAATAGATCATGACCCGGGGGTTGGGGTCCCCGGGGCCGATTAAGGCCTTGGGAGGGCCAAATTAATTTTTTTCAACAAAAAAAAATTAGGGTGCAGGCCCTGGGGGATGGGGTCCCCAGGGCTAATAAATTAGAAAAAGAAAAGGGGGCCACACAGCCCTCCTTCTAAAAAAAAAAAAAAAAAAGGAGGCCACGCCCCCTCCTTGCAGCACTCTGCAAACGCGCCCCCTGGCCAGTTGTAAGTTGAGGAATTAATTCCCCTTCAATACTGAGGGTCCCTGAGGGCCAACTAGCCCAACAGGTATCTCCAGTATGCGCCAGGGAGCTGCGTTGCAGACAGGTGTTCTGAGGCCACGCCCCTTTTTACACCTCCATGCAACGCAGCTCTGTGGCGCTTACTGGAGGTACCTAGTGGGCTAGTTTGACCCTAGGGACCCTTAGGATTCAAGGGGACTTAATCTCTCAACTCAGAACGGCCACAGGGCGCGTTTACACAGTGGTGAAGGGAGGGGACGGGGCCTGAGGTGACGTGTGCAAACACGCCCTGTGGCGCGTTTTTAAGTTGGGGAAATAATTCCCTTTCAATCCTGAGGGACCCTGGGGTCCAACTAGCCCACCAGGTGCTTCCAGTAAGCACCACTGCTCTGCGTTGCAGAGAGGTGGTGCAGGCCGTGCCACTTTTTACACCTCTCTGCAACGCAGCTCTGTGGCGCTTACTGGAGGTACCTAGTGGTCTAGTTGGACCCTAGGGACCCTCAGGATTCAAGGGGACTTAATCTCCCAACTTAAAACGGCTATAGAGCGTGTTTACACAGTGGGGAAGGGAGGGGGCGGGGCATGAGGTGACGTGTTCAAACACGCCCTGTGGTGCGTTTTAAGAGGTAATTTTAATCCCCTGCCCTATTACATACTAGGGGCTTACAGAGGAGGTCATGTTAATCACAGGGGGACCCCAACGCATAGTGTGCCCTAGTGTATGTAGGTGTTTTCACTGTATTCTGAGTGTCTTTTAACATAGCACTGGCTCTAGGACTGGTTAGTCAGACTCAGTTACCACCAGTATCCGTCTGAAAAAGTTGAGGGTACAGGATGATTTTGCAACAAGGCTTGTTTCTGCTCTTCTGTTTGTTCTTTCTGCACGTTATACTTCTTCCTGCACTTTTCTTCGTCTTTGAGGACTTCTGTTGCTTCTTTCCGCATTTCTTTTTTTTCTTTCTGTGCGTTTTTCCTTCTTTCTTCACATGTCCTATCTCTGTAGGCATAGCTAGAAATTAGCATTTAAAAAACCTTTGAAATTCACTGACCATGTCATGAGTGATGTAATATGTGACGTCATCAGCAGTGCATTGTGGGCGCGCGAGTTATAGTTAGCTGAACTAACTATAACGGGGGAATTTCTATGGTTTTGTACGAGTGAAAAGTCCAGCTAACTATAACGCCCCTGAAACCTATGGTTTTTTCAGTGAATTTCTAAGGTTTTTTAAATGCTAATTCCTAGCTATAACGTGCCTGAAACCTATGGTTTTTTCAGTGAATATATATATATATATATATATATATATATATATATATATATATATATATATATATATATGTATATATATATGTGTGTATATTACCTACTGGCTGTCGCCAGTAGGTAGTTATAGTTAGGACCCCTTTTCCATAGGAAAACCGCAACATTCTATTTGGAATAACTTTGGCGCCGGTCGACGAATCCTCGCGAATTTCTCAAAATAGGTGGGGCGCTACGCTACGCTCCTACCCTGAAAGTCTCGGGGGGATTCGTCAAGCGGGGGCTGAGATAAAAGGGGGGTCCCAAAACGCGTTTTTCCCATGCATTTTTCCATAGGACCTTTAGACAGGGCTACAGCCCGAACGGCTGAACAGAATTACTAGAAATTTGGCAGAGAGGTAGTCCTCAGGTCAAGGAAGTGCCTTTTGTAGGTTTGGTGTAAATCTGTTCAGTATATTTTGAGAAAATAGCCTTTAAATCAATATATATATCTGAGCCAGCTTACGGTACGCTTACCGTAAGCTTACCGTACGCGTACGGTGGCGTGCGCGAGCGCGATTCTGATTAGCTCTTAGATCTTAGTAAACATTCGAATCGGCCGAAACCAGGAAGCGGCGGCCGCCATTTTCTCTCTCGCACTGAGAGTTAGGTTGTTAAATAAAACCAATAAACATGTAATGGGGCTGTTTAGACAGCTCCCACACACATAGCCATGATGAGGGAGTCCCCAAAGACCCCCCAAGGCCAAAAATTGAATTTTTATTTTTTCGCTAATTTCGCCGATTACGCTTACCGTACGCGTACGGTAAATATGTAATAAAAAAACACTATCCACACTCTCCCCACCCCCTGTGCTTTTGTTGGCCGCCGGCCACCAAATGTGCAGGGCTTATTAGAGGTGTGAAAAACCACAATATTTTAAACAAAAATAATAAAAGAAAAAATTATCCACACTCTCTCCACCCCGTGTGCAAATGGTGCCCGAAGGGCACCATTTGTGCATGGCTTATAAAAATTAAGAAAAATTAAAATATTACCTTTCAAAACGAAGTGCATCATATGTCCTCCATGTGCGCACGGTGCGCGAAGCGCATCGTGCGTACATGGCCCATCTAGCGTAACGTGGGCACGCGGTGCGCATAGCGCACCGCGTGCCCACCGTGCGTGCACGGCACTAACTGCGTAAAGTGGGCGCGCGGTGCGCGAAGCGCACCGCGTGCTTACTGTGCGCGCACGGTGCGCAAAGCGCACCGTGCGCGCACGGAACGAACTGCGTTAAGTGGGCGCGCACGCCACGAATGGCGTAAAGTAACTTAGCATTTAAAAAACCGTACAAATTCACTGAAAAAACCATAGGTTTCACACACGTTATAGTTAGGAATTAGCATTTAAAAAACCTTGCAAATTCACTGAAAAAACCATAGGTTTCACACATGTTATAGTTAGCGGAAATTTTACTGATAAAAAACCAGTGAAATTCCCCCGTTATAGTTAGTGCAGGCAACTATAACTCACGCGACCGCAATCTTCTGCTGATGACATATGTGTCTTTATGAAAAAAAAATATTTGTAATATATGTATAGCTAAAAATGTATGGAAGAAGACATGGGCAAATAAGTGTCTAAATACAGTATTAGCATCAGCAGAGGATTGCGGTTGCGTGAGTTATAGTTGCCTGCACTAACTATAACGGGGGAATTTCACTGGTTTTTTATCAGTAAAATTTCCGCTAACTATAACATGTGTGAAACCTATGGTTTTTTCAGTGAATATATATATATATATAACATTTATTTTGCCATTTACACATGCCTGGTAGGAGGAAATTGGCAATATCGTAAAAGGAGAACGTGGGGGAAGGGCAATCAATCTGCCCTACAATAGAAGGCTTAAGTACTTCTAACGGAGAGGTTCCTTGGAGTGCAGCAAGGGAGGGTGGATGGTTAATTGCATGAGCGGATATAGATATGCTCGTAAAAGGTAAAAAAAGAGGGGTATTTTTCAGCCCTTAGAAATATGAATCTTCGTGGTCGTGTGATCAGGGTTGTAAGGCTCGGTAAGTTTGAGCGTGGAAAGTGTAACAGCTGTTACACACCCTTACATGCCAGTGTATTAACTCTTGGTAAAAGAAGAAGCAAAGTCAGTACTTGCACTGGGCGAAAGAAATCCATACAGAGCCCCTAGCGAGAGAGTGTGGACTCCCACCTGGTGTGATATTCGCACAAAAACCTTTGGGATAAGATTAGAAACACAAGTGGTAACCTTTAGGGAATCTTAATCACCCCAAAGTCCCAATGTCAGCTTGTTTAATCTGATCTATCATGCAACTCGGAGTCAATGGCTTTTGTCAGGAGTGCTAATTTCCAAATGGTTTATAACCTGTCTAACCTGGTAACAGGTGTATAAGAGAATTCATTGTTGTCTACGTTTTACCACACTCGAAGCTTTTGAATATACTTTTTGTGGTACTGGCCTTATGGTGAGTACAGTAATTGATTCTCTCATATATACTGAACCTTGAAACCTCTGAAAGAAAGGTGCAGAGTCAGCTCCCCAAGTTCATATGATAATGACAAGCTGTCAACATTAAATTCACTCTTTCAACCAAAGACAGTGGTGAATCAAAAGGAATCAGTCTTTACCTTTCAGAGGCCTTTGAACTCAACTGAATCAGGTTCCTCCTGTACACATTTGTTGTAGAAGTGATTGTTTGAACTGTTTGAGGGTTCTAAAGGACAATCAAGGGAGGCCTTTTACTTCTGCTGTCCTATCGCTATTATCACAGATCATGAGAGCCCAGGGATTACTGAGGGAAGCATCATGGGAGTAATTCTCTAAACACAGCAGATCACAATAGGCAAAAAAAATCATTGCCCAGCCAGTGTCAAGTCTTTAAAAAGCCTGGGTACATTATTCTTTAAAGCAATTTGAATAGTACACATGCAAAACAGAACAAGGAACATGGAGACAATAACTCAAGTAAACATGGAATTTACACTATCAACTGCCCTCTTTCTGTGGGCTTCCACAAAGGATTTAGGAGTATTTACACGAAGTAAAGAGATAAGGCTCTTTTAGAGAGCCAAGGTGTTCCTGATCTGAGTGCTATCAGTGGTATAAAACAGTTCAGCTTCTAGACTTCGTCTGCCTTTTGCTTGCTTAAATAGCTGCCCTGGTGCATAGACAAGCTCATGACCATTTGCAGCTGCCTGAGCTCACTCTTTGCTGTCATGGGTCTCGCTCATAGCTCCCTGGATGCACAAGCACAGATCAGACTGGGCCAAGTGGTGAAACAGAGCAGATGAGGGAAGGGGCAGATGGTGGTGCGACGCACACCCTAGACTTCCCTTCCTGATCTGCTTCATATCACAACAGTCATTCGCTCTTCTTCAAGCTCAAACAAGCCCCTTGCTCCAATGGATAGAGGAGCTCACCCTTCACAGACAGAGTCGTATCTGCACGAAGAAAGAGACGGTACAGCTGGAGTTCAGATCAAGACTCAAGAGGGCACCAGTGACCATCCACTGAAAACTCTGGGCCTGGCGGTGAAGGAGGAACAATTTTGTTATTACAGCGACAGACATAACAAGGCACAAAATACCATGGGGCAGATTTACAAGCCCCTTGCGCCACTTTTGCGTCACTTTTAACATGGGAAAAGTGACGCAAAAGTGGCACAAGGGTCTTGTAAATCTGCACCCATTTATTTTACTATGCCACACCACTGGCAGAATCAATATTCCTACCTATATTGCAGTAGAGATTTCTTTCAGGGGAGGGCTGTAACTCAACAACGGGTGAACGTAGTTTACTTTTTTCATATAGGACCTTTCCACACCCACCAATGAGCATGTGCAACTTAAAGATAATTTTCTTGAGGGGGTATTAAAGTCAATCATTTCTGCAGCTACTATATGGTTTTCAAAGTGGTATGCGGAGAACTAGAGCTTTAAACCACCTGGCAACCCCCACCTTGGTGAGTGAAGAGTACTAGACAAATTCAAGGTCTTTTTAAGGGTAAACAGGAGCGTGCACTAAACATTTCAGGGGTGGTGGGGACTTACCACATTTTATGAAGGGCTGAGCGGGCCTCTCATTAATGAGGAGTAATTATTTCCTCCAAGTTCTGTTTCTCTGTTGGCATAGGAGTTAGCAGTCACCCTCGCCCACTACAGCCATGGAGCTCAGTAGAAAACTCATGCACGCAGCTGTGGGCATCCCTTTTTGGTCGAGAGTATTGTGTTTCTACTAAGTATTTTTTCCTGTCTGGAAGATGAAAATGCGAATTCCAGGATCTCCTCTGTCTTTCGGGTTACTCCTGGTTTTGGAATGTTGTGTTTCACACAGTCCATATCAGCCATAGTGTTTTGGTCTGCATATTCAGCAGAAAGAGTTGGGTAAGCCCTAACAGCAAATGGGAAAAGGGTAGAAAAAGGACAGGGTCTTCCCAATTAGCTACTATTACAATGTGTTGACATTTTGGGGACAGGGAATCAATATGATTCAGGGGCTGCTTGTTCAATTCCAAAAGAGCTCAATCGACTCAATCGAGTGGCTTGTGAAGCGCGACTCCTCACTCATAAGGGTCTCAAGGCGCTGGGGGTGGATGGCAACAGATCTGTTGCAAGGCGCTGTGGTTCAGTCGAAGAGCCAGGTCTTGAGGTCCTTCCTGAATTGTGGCAGTGACGGTGATTGCCTTAGGGGGAGAGGCAAGGTGTTCCAGGTCTTTGCTGTGAGGTAGGAGAAATATCTTCCACCAGGCCATGGTCTTGCGGATATGTGGAATGGTGGCTAGGGCCAGTTGAGCAGAGCGGAGGTCTCTGGTGGGTGTGTGGAATGAGAGGCGGTGGTTAAGTTATGCAGGTCCAATGTCATGTAGGGCTTTGTAGATGTGTGTGAGGAGCTTGAAGGTGATCCGTTTGTTGATTGGGAGCCAGGGGAGGTCTCTCAGGTGGCTGCAGATGTGGCTATGGAAGGAGATGTTGAGGATGTGTTTGGCAGAGGCGTTCTGGATGCTTTGCAGTTTGTTGAGGGCGTTCTGGGGGATGCAGGCATAGAGTGCTTTGCAATAGTCTAGTCTGCTGCTGGTGAGTGAGTGGGTGACTGTCTTTCTGGACTCAGTGGGGATCCTCTTGAAGATGTTTCAGAGCAGGCGTATCAAGTGGAAGAAGGATGATGAGACAGCATTGATCTGGTGGTTCATGGTGAGCGAAGAGTCCGAGCTGATGCTGAGATTTCTTGAATGGTCTGTGAGTGTGGGCAGAGGTCCAAGATCTGCAGACCACCATGAGTCTTCTCAAGCGGAGGAGGTGGAGCCTAAGATGAGGACTTCAGTCTTTTCTAAGTTTAGCTTGAGGTAGCTGTCCTTCGTCCAGGTGGTGACAGCCTTTATTCCGTCATGGAAGTTTCTCTTGGTGACAGTGGGTTCACTGATGTGGGAGAGGGTTAGCTGGGTGTTGTCGGTGTAGCAGTCGATGTGGAGTCTGTGCTTCTGCTGGTGGCTCAGAGAGGGGCCTTGTTGATGTTGAAGAGAGCGGGGCTCAGGGAGGAACCATGAGGCACTTTGCAGCTGATTTCTGTGGGCTCCGAGGGGAATGCTGGTAGCCTGACTCTCTGTGTTCGGCCGATGAGGAAGGAACAGATCTATTCCAGGGCATTTTCACAGATGCCAGAGTTGTGTAGTCTTGTGCATAGGGTGCAGTGGGAGATGGTGTCGAAGGCAGCTGAGAGGTCGAGGAGGATGAGGGCTGCAGTTTTGTGTGGGTCGAGGAGGGTGTGGACATCATCTGTGGCAGTGAGGAGGGCGGCCTCCATACTGTGATTGCTTCGTAAGCCGAAATGCGAGTGAACCAGTATCTGGTTCCCCGCAATGAACACGGAAGGTTGGATGTTGATTGCGTTCTCGATTACCTTGGCTGGAAAGGGGAGCAGAGAGCTCACTCAGACCTGCCTGCCGAGGGACTTAGCTCCCTTCAAAGGAGAGTCTGTGGATTGTTCCAAGACCTCCATCAATCAAAAAACAACAAAGCAGGTTTCCCTCTAGTCTCCATTTTGTCAGCCATATACAAGCAGAAGCACTGCTATAGATACTTG
Source organism: Triturus cristatus (assembly GCF_964204655.1). Classification (NCBI taxonomy): domain Eukaryota; kingdom Metazoa; phylum Chordata; class Amphibia; order Caudata; family Salamandridae; genus Triturus; species Triturus cristatus. Next base: position 164,914,239 of record NC_140595.1, on the reverse strand, counting down.
CCAAATTGCAATACAGCACAACATACACTCCATGCCCACACTACTTCATGCATGTAGAGTGAACTAACACCCTCCATCCATGTCCGACACTGATTGAGTGAAGGGCACTTTTGAGGGGGGCTAGACAGACCTTGTTAGAAGAGAGGATGATAGGTATCTCTCTCTTGATTAGCCAGTCCCTTCCACTGTAATGAGTGCAATCACCATATCCATTCCCTGCCAGCCTGGTAAGAAGACAATAGTCACTCTCAAAAGAAAGGCTACACTTTGGGTCTGCTCCTGACTTCAGAGCCACGTTCTTGGGTCTCGAGCCATTAAATGGGAGGTCATCAGTGAACAGGTGTGATTGCTGCATTCCTTGAAGTAAAAATCAAAACCTTGCAGCAATGTAAAATGATGTAATTAGCAGTCTTACATAGGGCAGACACTCACTCTCTCCACATCTGAATAGGTGACTTTCCTACCTTAAAGCTAATTTCACAACCTGCTGCTTGCTTTAATTACATCTCTATAGTAATTACCTGAGTACGATCTATGTCGTTTTGACATTGAATACCTGGGTCCACTGAAATTAATTCACATTAATGCACATAGATGTTAGATAGCCATAGAGGCAATTCCAAAGCTTCTGTTACTCCAAAACCAACTAGTATTTCATGAGAGGATACTTGACCTGAGCAGACTTCAGTATATTACTTAGGAAGGGGCTGTACATTTTGCCAGCATTGTCTGACAACCCCATCTTGTTTCTGTATTTCTCATCCTTGGTAAACCGAGGGAGTGATCTTGAGTATCAAAAGTGGCTGACAAATCAGGAAACCAAAGGCAGAGTGCATGCTCATCCATAGTTTTCAAAACTGACGACTGAACATCTAATTGTCCATTTTTCTGTAGCCACTAAACAGCAAGGGGCATATATTCAAGGGGATTTTGCCACCAGAACACCACTTTTAGTGACTTTCTTGCGGCGTCATCCTCTTCTCCTTATTTACAAAGTGTGGTTAAGCCACTTAATGTGGCTTAAAGCCACCTTGAGAACAAGGCCCCTTTTCACACTTCACTAAGCGTGAAAGGGGCGTGCAATGGGCGTTGCAGTGGTCGTTCTGCCACAACACCCATTTCTGTTTGACACTGCCCCATGTTTACAAGGATGGGGCAGCACCAAAAACTAAGGCCAGTTAATACCTGGACTTAGGATGGCGATACGAATATTTTGCTCTTTCTATTTGCATACTGCCGCACACACAGAAACAATAAATCAACTTTAAAGATTGCTTATGGGCAGGAAGGTGTCTCTTCCTGCACATAAACAATCACCACTGCAGCGCAGGCAAACTTGCAACATGGCGTACTGGTACCTGCGCTGGCACTAGGCAGCTTTTTTGGCGCTACGTGAAACACAGGGGTATGCTGTATTTTTGTAAATACGACGCATCTCTGTGTTTAAAAAATGGCAGAGTGCTGTTACCAATTTTGGAATAGCACCGCTGTCGTGTAGTTACTATAAATCTATATAGGATCTGCACGTTTAGAATACATAAACTAAGGGTTGTTGTCCAGACTGATTCTTGACACCCCATAGGATATGTTAGTCTGTAGACCAGCTATCTCACAGTGCCACTATAAGCCCCACAACCTTACCAAGAGTGAATAGTTTCTGGCAACTATTTAACATGACAACCCTGGCCCCTAAGGGATCGTGGAAACAGTACAGTACTTTTTGCTCAGTCGTTCATGCTCACTTGCTCTCAGAGAGATACACAGAATAAACAATGGGTATGTTTTCAATAAGCATTTATTGAACCTGCGTCATTCTAGTATAAAATACGTGTGCTGCAACAACCATTTGACAGAAACAGATATAGATGATTACCAGCACCAATAGAGTAAATAATAGGTAGAATTTTACCATAGTTCCAAAACAATTAATATATGCAGGCATACAGATACATGACAGTAACACTACATACACCTACGATGCAAAAACGAACTAGATGTACCTAAGTATGCCTAGCATGTTGTAGGTGTAAAGTCAAGTATCCCCTTAGGATAGAGCCAACCTTATTACCTGATGTGGGAGATTGAAGGACCCTGTCTTGGTCTCGAGATGGACACCCCGCTAGGGATGTCAGACCACTGCATGCTGGAGTGCCTGCATGCAGGGACCTCACTGTCTAGTGTCAGCATGGAAGTCTTTCTCCTCTAATTTGCCCAGCAAAGACGTGGTGCTTATATACCCAAAAAGTACCCTCAGGGGTTCTTCCTAGAAGTGTCATGGTACTGTGGGCATGTCGACCAAGTATGACGATAGTGATGACCCTTATTATGCAGAAATGGTATTCCTGTTGTGATACTGAGAATCCTCATGCATAATAAATGAGGATAGTTTTTTCAGAGAAAACCACACGACATGTATGCAGTGCTTACTAGGTAAAAAGTCTGCGACCTCCATTATCGCGGAAGGAAGATGGCGATCTAGAACCGCCGCGTTGCACATCTCGCGTCCCCGCTCGCCCCCTTCAGCTCTTTACCGACTCGCAACGGAGCTTGCCTATGCCTATGCCGAAATAACTGAATAGATGCTTACCGGGGGAGGGGGGGCATCTACATCTACGAAGTGGATTTTGGCAGCCTCGCATCATTTCTGCTCTTGCCTGCTTGCTTTGTTGGTTGCTGGCTTGGGGCTGTAGATGCTCATTTGGAGCAGCAAGCTTTGGCGGGCTGCGAGGAGAGCCTGCTGGAGAGGCTTGGTCCTGTGTTCCTGCAGTGACGGCTCGGATTCTTGCTCCTGGGTGTCTGGAATCTATTGGTTACGTCTGGATATGGCGCCACCGAAAGGTGCAACGAAAGGCGTTCGGGCTGCCCGCCTGGCTGGGACACAATCTTCTTTGCAGCCTGAGGTTAATACGGAAAGCAGGGTAAATACGTCACTATCTAAGAATCTAAAGACAGCAAGTACGGCAAAACGACTCTTGGAAGGAGGTAAGACGGCGGAGCTATTAGAGGAGGGCGAGCTTCGTGCTGCGACGGCGGACACTATAGCTCTTGCAGCGCTACTTAGTAGCCCCGAAGCAAGGACTGAAAGTGAAATTAATGGCGAAGGCAGAATACTATCGAAAGGCTCCCTGGTAGAACAAGAGCTTTTTTCTAACTCAGCGCAGAAGGAGGGTCTGGAATTACAAAATGGTGAAGCTCATAATAATGATGGAGAGCGATTAGTTTCTGGTGATAACTGGGGCAGTAACAATGTGAGCAATAGTGAGAACAACTGTGATACCCCTCAGGATATAATTCAATGCTGTGAGGCTTTTACCCCCGAAAATAACCAGACAGATCAGCCTAGTAATATTAATCAAATAGATCTAGCAGACCAGGGAAATCTGGCTAGTGTTTCTGAGCGACTCCAGAGGACAGCCGATAAACACCAGATAAGCGCTAAAACTCTTTGTTCAGAAAGGGAGCCAACATCAATAACGGAGAAGCAACCAGAGTCACATAATACGCTAAATATATCGACTTCTAACCAAAAGAGAAAAGGCAGGGCTACTAAAAACACTAACAGTCGTAGGAGATCCTCCTCTGGCTGTCAGGGGGGGGGCAGCACATGTTAGTGGGGGCTCCCGGCGGGGAATGGAAAATAGCCCATTAAGTTAATGGGTACAAGCCAAGGGGGATGTTCGAGCTATGATCTCACGGCTGTCTGCTACTGGCTTAATAAAGCCCCAAGACGTGGCAAGCACGATAACTGCCGAAAACAGGGCAGTTAGAGCGCCCAGCGAGGGACAAGGCATCTTACCCCATTCAGCAGAGTTATGTGTGGAGGAGACTAGCAACGCACAGATAACTTCAGGCACAGAGCGAATAGAGTCAAGTGGTGATCTGGGTACGGGGAGGGAGCCCTCGTTAGCTGTAATACTGCAAGTATTACAGGAGCAACACGAAGAGGCACAACTACATCATGCACAGGTTAGAGCGGACTATCTAAGTATAAAGGAGTCACTAGACGAGGTTACAAATATAGTCGCTAATATTTCTAAAGATGTTATGGAGCTGCAGGGTAGAGTCGCTGAAGTAGAGGAGACAGTAACAACAGTGGCGCAGACTGCTCAGTCACACCAACAACAAATTCATACCTGCCTAGCTAAGATCGAGGATTTGGAAAACAGGCAGAGGCGTAACAACCTAAGGCTGTTTGGGGTACCAGATGGAAAAGAAGATTCGGACCCCCGAGGTTATGTTGTTTGTCTTCTACAGAAAGCTTTTCCTGATTTGTCAGACTGGGATTGGGACTGTCAAGTCCAAAGAGCACATAGACTCCCTCTTACCATACAAAGAGACAATGCCCGATATCCTCGTCCTATTTTGGTTATTTTAGGGAATTTTCTGTTGAGACAGGCACTGTCCTTTAAGGCGCGCCCTAATGCCCCGGTGGATGTGGATTCTTTATCAATATTTTTTCGGTCAGATCTAAGCCGGTCAACTATGGAACGTAGATGGAAGCTGAGGCAATTAATTGATCCATTTAAAGCTGCTGGGGCCAAGGCATTTCTCCAAGAACCGGCTAAATTGAAAGTTGTGAAAGATGGGAAACCACTTTTTTTTTTATCGGACGTAGAGGCTAAACTGATGCTTACAAAGTGGCAGACTGTATAATTGGATAACGAATATCTATAGGCTGTATCTGCTGCTATGTTTCTACATAATGGGTCAATGGGTGGCTGGGTGCTGCATAGGATACTATGAGTATTGAATTATGGGTGATTTGGTTTGGTTTCTTCCCTTCTTTCCCCCCCCTTTTTTTTTGGGGGGGGGGGGGTAAGCCTATAAAATACCTTGATGCTTGTTGGGGGAGGGTTTGGGGGGGTGGGCATGGGGACGTCGAGATGTTAGCTGCCTTTGCTAGCGGCAGCTGTTTGGGGGGTGATTCCTTCTGTTGGAAACTGTCAAAGTCAAAGTCAAAGTCAAAGAATTTATATAGCGCACTACATACCCGGAGGGTCTCAAGGCGCTTAGGGAGGGGAGGAGGATTACTTGTCAAATATCCACGTTTTAAGTTGCTTTCTGAATGCTAGGTGGTTCTGGGTAAGGCGAAGGTAAGTGGGGAGTGAGTTCCATGTTTTAGCAGCCAGGTATGAGAAGGATCTGCCTCCCATTGTGGTCTTGTTGATGCGAGGTACAGTGGCGAGGGCTTGGCTGGAAGAACGTAGTTGGCGGGAGGGGGTGTAGAAGGACAGTCGTGAGTTGAGGCATTCTGGTCCGATGTCGTAGAGTGATTTGTGTGCGTGGGTTAGCAGTCGGAAAGTGATCCTCTTATTGACGGGTAGCCAGTGGAGGTCTTTCAGGTGACCAGAGATGTGTTCGTTGCGCGGGATGTCTAATATGATCCTGGCTGAGGCGTTTTGGATTCGTTGGAGTTTCTTCTGGAGTTTAGCGGTAGTACCTGCGTAGAGGGTGTTTCCGTAGTCCAGTCGGCTCGTGACCAGAGCATGGGTGACTGTTTTTCTGGTTTCGGTGGGGATCCAGCGAAATGTTTTTTTGAGCATGCGAAGAATGTTGAAGCAGGATGAGGATACGGCGTTGACTTGTCTGTACATTGAGAGTGAAGAATCCAGGATAACGCCTAGGTTCCGTGCGTGGTCTGTCGGGATGGGTGCTTTTCCAAGAGCTTCCGGCCACCAGGAGTCGTCCCAAGCAGAGGGGGAAGTACCTAAGATGAGGACTTCTGTTTTATCTGAGTTCAGTTTCAGACGGCTGTGTTTCATCCATTCGGCAACTTCTTTCATTCCTTCGTGTAGGTTAGTTTTGGCGGTGCTGGGGTCATTGGTGAGAGAAAGGATCAGTTGAGTGTCATCCGCGTAGGAGATGATGTTGAGGTTGTGTTGGCGGGCGATGGTCGCGAGGGGACTCATGTATACGTTGAAGAGGGTGGGACTGAGTGAGGATCCTTGTGGTACGCCACAGATGACTTCAGTGGCCTCGGACTTGAATGGTGGAAGGCGGACTCTCTGGGTTCTACCGGTGAGGAACGAGGTGATCCATTCAAGTGCTTTTCCTTGTATTCCGATATTTCTGAGGCGTTGTAAAAGGGTGCTGTGGCAGACTGTGTCGAAGGCTGCAGAGAGGTCGAGGAGGATGAGGGCGACTGTGTCTCCATTGTCCAGTAGAGTTCGAATGTCGTCTGTTGCTGCGATGAGGGCGGTCTCAGTGCTGTGTTTTGCTCGGAAGCCGGACTGTGAGCAGTCGAGGGATTTGTTGGCTTCGAGAAAAGCGGCGAGCTGGTTGTTGACAGCTTTCTCGATAACTTTGGCCGGGAATGGAAGGAGCGAAATGGGGCGGTAATTTTTGAGTTCGGTGGGGTCCGCTGTGGGTTTTTTCAGAAGGGCGGTGAGTTCAGCGTGTTTCCATTTTTCCGGGAAGGTGGCGGAGTTGAAGGAGCAGTTGATGACGTCTCGGAGGTGTGGTGCTATGACGGAGTCTGCTTTGTTGAAGATGTGGTGAGGACATGGGTCTGTGGGGGATCCTGAGTGGATGGAGTTCATCAGGCGGATGGTGTCCTCAGTGGAGATTGGGTTCCAGTCGTTAAGGGTGTTCAAGGGGGGAGAATGTTCGGCATATGGTTCGGTGGGCTGGTCTCCGGGTTGGTTGTCGAAGCTGTTGTGGATGTCTGCAATTTTGTTGTGGAAGAATGAGGCTAGGGAGTCGCAGAGGGTTTGAGAGGGGGTGATGTCGTTGGAGTTGGCCGAGGGATTGGTAAACTCCTTGACGATGTTGAAAAGTTCCTTGCTGTTGTGGGCGCTGTTGTCAAGTCGATCCTTGAATGCTGTTTTCTTGGCCTTTCGGATTAATTGGTGGTGTGTGCGGGTGGCGTTTTTGAAGGCGTCCTTGGTGCTAGTGGTTGGGTCTTTTTTCCAGGCCTTTTCGAGGGAGCGGCAGAGTTTCTTGGATTTCTTAAGATCATCGTTGAACCATGAGGCCTTCTTGCTGCCAAGTTTGATTTGTCATTTTTCAGTGGTGCTAAGGTGTCGGCGGTGTTGGATAACCAAAGGGTGAAGTTGGCGGCGGCTTGGTTTGGGTTAGAAGAGTGGGCTGGGGTGTTTAGAAGGAGCGATGAGGAGATCTGGTCGATGGTGATTTTGTTCCAGTTTCTTTGCAGAGTTGGTTGGAGGTGGTTGGTGGGTTTTGGCTTGTTGTAGGTGAAGTGAACGCAGCTGTGGTCAGTCCAGAGGAGATCCGTAGTGTAGTTGAAGGAGACATGTTTGCTGGAGGTGAAGATGGGATCGAGTGTGTGGCCTGCGATGTGGGTGGGGGAAGTGACCAGTTGTTTAAGTCCGAGGTTGGCGAGGTTGTCCAAGAGGGTGGTGGTGTTGCGGTCGTTGATCTTTTCAAGGTGAAAGTTGAGGTCTCCCAGAAGGATGTAGTCTTTGGAGGGGATCGCGTGTGGAGTGATGAAGTCCGTGATTTCTTCACTGAATTTTGCGCGGGGTCCTGGTGGTCTGTAGAGGAGGGTGCCTCTGAGTGTGGTCTTGGGGTCGATGTGGATCTGGAAGTGAAGGTGTTCGGAGTTGGCGAGGTTGGTGTCAGAGCTGGTTGAGATGCGGATTGATTTTTTATGGACGATAGCGATTCCTCCTCCTGTGTGGCCGGTACGGTCTTTGCGTGTGATCTTATAATCTTCAGGGATGGCAATGGTGATGTCTGGGGCGGAGGAAGCGTTCATCCATGTTTCTGTTAGGAAGGCGACGTCCGGAGAGATGGTGTCTAGTAGATTCCATAGGTCAATGGCGTGCCTGTGGATCGATCGGGTGTTGAGAAGGATGCATTGTAGGTGATTGGGGTCGGGAATTTGTGGTGTGGTCGTAGCGGAGATGTTGTCGGTGCCGCTGAATTTGCAGGAGTAGCAAGAGAAAGGTCCATGGGTGTGTCCGGGAGCGGCTTGGACGCAGTTGGGGGCGCGACCGGGGTTAAGGGCTAGGAGGGTGGTGGCATCGTAAGTGATGCGGGAGGGGTGGGGGGTGCAAGGGCCAGGGGGTCTGGCGCTGGGCGCGGTCCAGGCGCGGACGGGCGTAGACGGGCTTACCTTTGGCGCACCTTCGGCGCGGATTGGGCGCGGTCGCTGCGCGTGAACGCTGCGCGCGGGAACGGTTGTCATATAAGGAGGGTGGGGGGGAGGGGTGAGGGCGGCTCAGCTGGGAGGCGGGGCGGGCTAAGTAGGAGGACAACAACAACAAAATGGAGGGCGCTTGGGGGAATACACTAAAAGAGCAGGAAAGTCGCGCTGGCAATCTTAATAATGAAATATGCAAAGCGGCATACAAAGCGCACAGCAGGCAATTAATTTCACACAGTTTCCAGCAAGAAGCGTTACACAGCGATACCGGAGCCAAAGGGAGCGACCACTCAGCTGGGAAGCGTCGAGTGAGTCACAGCGCTTCCAGGTAACGGAGCGCTGTTGTAGTCTGTGGGAGGGCGGCTCAGCTGGGAGGCGGGGCGGGCTAAGTAGGAGGACAACAACAACAAAATGGAGGGCGCTTGGGGGAATACACTAAAAGAGCAGGAAAGTCGCGCTGGCAATCTTAATAATGAAATATGCAAAGCGGCATACAAAGCGCACAGCAGGCAATTAATTTCACACAGTTTCCAGCAAGAAGCGTTACACAACGATACCGGAGCCAAAGGGAGCGACCACTCAGCTGGGAAGCGTCGAGTGAGTCACAGCGCTTCCAGGTAACGGAGCGCTGTTGTAGTCTGTGGGAGGGCGGCTCAGCTGGGAGGCGGGGCGGTCTAAGTAGGAGGACAATAACAACAAAATGGAGGGCGCTTGGGGGAATACACTAAAAGAGCAGGAAAGTCGCGCTGGCAATCTTAATAATGAAATATGCAAAGCGGCATACAAAGCGCACAGCAGGCAATTAATTTCACACAGTTTCCAGCAAGAAGCGTTACACAGCGATACCAGAGCCAAAGGGAGCGACCACTCAGCTGGGAAGCGTCGAGTGAGTCACTGGAGGATGGCCTTCGAGAAGGCAGGTGAGGGTGTTGTAAGGGGGTTTGGGGTATTAAAAAGGTGGGGGAAAAAAGTCAAAAGGAAGAGGAGCTGTTAAATTTAAGGCTGGGGGAGAACAATAGTGATTGCTACGCTGTTATTATGTTTTGGTGGATATTATTAAATAAATATGGCATTAATTAGGTGTTTAGCTTGGAATGTAGCTGGATTAAATGGAGGATCTAAAAGACAATTAGTTAGAGAAGAGCTTAAGGTATATAAACCCCAGTTAGTCTTTTTGTCAGAAACACATTTGGCCTATAAGGATCGGCGTCTTCTGGATCAGCTTGGGCTTGAAGTAGTGGTATGTACTTCTCAGAATACATCGATTAGAGGGGCCGCCATTTTAGTATCAAAAACGTTTGGGTGTCAAGTTAATAAAACTTTAGCAGATCAGAGGGGAAGATGGGCTATTGCTCAAATAGAAATCAACTGTGCTAGGTATGTTTTCTGTGTTTTATACGGGCCAAATATAGATGACCCAACTATATTTGATAATATTTGTTTAAAGCTGGCGGGATGGCAGGGGAAAATTGTATTGATGGGGGATTTTAATTGTGTTATCTCTTATGGGGTAGATTCCACTAGTAAACCGCTGGTTCCAAGAATGTTGAAGGTGAGAGCTTCCATTCTGGAACTGGCGAGATTATACTCTCTGCAGGATGCATGGCGAACCCTATATCTAAACAAACCGGGCTATACCTATTACTCAGCACCACATCGTCAGTATTCAAGAATCGATATGGCCTGGGTTTCAGATACTTTATTGCCACAAGCAGACATGGAGGTTTGCCCCAAGATCACGTCTGACCATAACCCCATTATTTTTTCGTTTCAAGCAAAAGCGTCCACTAAAAGTGCTAGACTATTTACGTTTCCTAGGCACTTGATAACAAGTGTGGAATTTGGGATCTTTATTGGCAAACAAATCTCTAATTATCTTATGGACAATACTGGCTCAACTTCGCTTTTGACTGTATGGGATGCTATGAATGCATATATAAGGGGAGCCATTCAGCAATTTATTTACCAACAGAATAGGGAACGGAATGGCCAAGTTAAAGATGCTTATCAAAAACTTATAATATGCGAATTACAACACGCTGATGCAGTCCAATATCAGCGGATAGAACTAGATTATTTGTATCGAATGCTTCTGGAGCAGGGGGCTGTTATGAATAGTGTCTTAACGGAAAAACATAAGACACTACAATATGACTATGGCGATAGAATTGGGAAAGTCTTGGCTCATCAACTTAGAGACAGCCAGCTTTAAACTAAAATCAAGGCCATAAAGGGCGAGGGTGGCACCCTTTTTAGGGAACCTAGCGAGATAGCCAATCAATTTTCTATTTTTTATCAAGAATTATACTCTCCGGAGGCAGGGCAGGATACGGCTGCTATGATGAATTATCTGCATCAGAGTAATTTACCGACTTTGACGGAGGAGGACTCCCTTTTTTTAGAGCAGGGGGTTACAGTAGAGGAGGTTTTAGAGGCAATAGGGGGGCTATCATTGGGGAAAGCTGCAGGTGATGATGCACTTCCGGCAGAGTTCTATAAGCATTTTAAAATTCTTCTGGCTCCGGTATTGCGAGATGTTATCTCTCAAATTGGGAGGACAGGACAGGTACCTGATTCATGGAATATCGCTAATATCATTTTCTTTTTAAAGAAGGATAAAGATCCGGATGAACGTGCTTCGTACCGCCCAATTTCTTTAATCAATGCAGATGCAAAGGTGTTTGCCAAGATTTTGGCCACCCGGTTAGCACCGATGATGGCCAAGCTGGTTTCCCCCCAGCAGCATTGGTTCATTTCTGGGAGAGATACAACTGCCCATATTAATACGGCAATAGCCGCCTTTGATGCTGTGGGGAAATTGAAAATACAACTGGCCATGGTATTATTGGATGCAGACAAAGCATTTGACCGGGTGGCCTGGGACTATCTTTGGGTAACACTTACAGCATTTGGAATTAAAGAAAAATTTCGAAAGCTAGTAACAGCTATGTACAGGGATCCGAAGGCCAAGCTACTATATTCTAATATCCAAACCATTCCTTTTTCTATTAGGCGCGATACGAGGCAGGGTTGTCCCCTCTCTCCGCTCTTATTTGCTCTCTATATCGAGCCATTTATTCGAACACTTTTGGCTAACAACATGATCCTACCACTGAATATTTAACATCGCTCTCTTTAGCTAACAGCATATGCCGATGATATAGCTATGCTCACGGAAAAACCAAAGGAGGCTATAGAACATATAGATAAGGAGGCAAAACAGTTTGGGCGCTTCTCCGGATACAAGCTAAATCAGAATAAAACTCAAGTTTTGTTAAATTTCCAACCAGCGGATGTAGTTGAAGGGACTTGTGAGGAGGCTATTTACTTGGGGGTACAAATTTCTTCCAAAATTGAGCCAATATATTCTTTAAACTATGTTTTTTTATTGAATAAAGTTGAAAAACAATTGAAGGTGTGGCATAAACTTCCACTGAGTATTTTGGGCAGATGTAATGTCATTAAAATGAAGGTTCTCCCTAAATTTCTTTATCTTTTTAGGTCCATTCCGTTGCGTATCCCGAATGTTTTTTTAGGAAGTTAGATGGCATTCTTAGTAGTTTTATTTAGGGGTATCGGAAGGCAAGAAGGGCAATAGGATTAATTAAACTTCCATATAATCGGGGGGTTAGACCTTCCTGATTTTAAACTTTATTTTCTTTCAGCTTTGGTTACCCGTTTGCGGAGCCTTCTGAATCCTGAATCATCGGAGGCTTGGCATTGGCTGGTTTCTTTATCGTATTAATGATCCCAACTATTTTAAACGTGTACGTTTTAAGACTATACGCAACTCTATATATATTTGGAAAAATATTGAAACCAGACTTTCTCTCCCCCTAATGCATGATAAACTTCCTATGTGGGACAATCCAATGCTTCCCGGCATTTATCAGGATAGTATAGCCCATCTATGGGCCAAATACGGGGTACATTCTCTGGGACAATTGTTTGATTGTAACAGTATGAAGTCATTTGAGAATCTTGGAGTAACATTTAGTATTCCACAATGTTTCTTTTTTAAATATTTACAGATCAGGGACCATCTGGTTAGGAAGTTAGAAATACGGACGGTTAGCGGGGCTAGTATGTGGGAACTTATCCATGGACAGAGTCAACAAGCAATTATTAGTAAGACATATCAAATGCTGTGTCAAAATAGGGCAGATGGGTGTGAGAAATTGGCGCTTAAATGGAGTGAGAAGCTGGGGGAGGTTATTATCATTGATAAGATGAGGATAGCTTTTGAAAATATTTCCCGATTTGTACACTCAACTAATTTACAGCTGCAGCAATTTCAGACACTGTGTCTTCTTTATTATACACCGGAAAAAATTGCTCGATGGTCTCAAGGTAGGAATGTATTGAGCGGGCCTCATGGAGGGACTCGACAGAACTGCCCTAAATGTGGGCAGCATGCGGCTGATGTAGTACACATGTTTGTACTTTGCCCTTTGCTGAAAGGGTTTTGGGATGAGATCATGGTGACTATATCAAATATATTGGGTCGAGATTTCAGGCTGTCAATAACTGAGAGGATGTTAGGATATAAAGAAGATGATGGGTGAAATGGCCCTATATTGTCAATATTGATTGTAGCGGCACGATTAACGATTGCCAGAGCTTGGATCTTCTCTAAACCTCCAACGGAGATGGAATGGTGGCTAATTCTTAAGGAAATTGGGGAAAGAGAGAAAGTCTTGGCCAAAGTTAGGGGAGCCCAGGCTCTCCTGAAGCATAGATCTGTCTGGGGAATGTTGGAATAATAGTTTTAAGATATCTTGCTCTTACGTAAAGAAACTAAAATTAAAAAAGACATTATTCAAAATCAAATATAATTAATCTTTGACAAAGAAGCTTAGAAAAGAATGCCAGTGTTATTTTGATGTTATATTTGGATATGCTATATGATTTTGATTGGTTTTTTTCCTTTCTTTTTGTATTCTATCTGAATGTATGATTGCAATGTCTCTTCTTTTTGACAATAAAAAAAAAAGGGTAAAAAGTCTGCACCAAATCAGTTATGTGGAATTATGATAGGATAAATGTAGGAAAAAGGTTGTGCAACTGCCTAGGCCTTTCTTGGGATACATTAGGGTTCATAACACCGCACTCCGCAATTTTATTGTAAATATCTCCCCAAGTCTCCAGAAATGTTATTGAATTCTATCTTGAATGTAGGTCTGGGTGAAATTCAAATAATTCCTTTTGAGGAATTTTTATGAAGTTTCCCAAATATTATCAAAAATTACCTTGTCTTTGCACAAAATGCCAATCTGGAAGTTTGTGCTATTTTTTAGCAACAAATGCATCGTCACGAGTATTTTGGACACAAGGATGGATTTGCCTCTCAAAACAAAAAAAGTGCAAAGTCGCATGTGATACAAACAACAGTCTCTTTTGTTCAGTTTATTCCAGTGCTCCTGCAATGGGTTTTCACCAGAATAAAATCTGAATTATTCGATGTGGCATAATGGTGTAATATTGGCCATTTCACTTAACAATTATAATGTGAAATGCCAGAATTAAAAACAAGTTTATGCTGAAAAAAATTACATTTTCCCAGGCATACTTGAATGTGTGGAGTGCCTCTTTTTTCCAGTATTTTTAGCAAAAGAAGAATATTAGAAATAGGACTATGGTGTTAGCAGTCTGTTAGATCCAATTAGGCTTTTTCTATAGTTTCTCACCCTTTTTTTTATTTTAATTTTATTTTATTTTTATTGAAATTCATATAATACAACAATTTAGCATCTTAATAATCAAAATATTGAAATTCATACATCAAAATTCATCAATATCATCCAATTCGCTGGAATTAAAAAAAGTTACATAAACACTTTATCAGAAATTCATCGAGTTAATAAGTCAAAAACATTTCAAGTCCAAATGCTTAGAAAGCCTGTTGCCGTAGAATGTCGTCCATTGCCCCATAGACCCATCAACTTTAAACATATTCTAAGATCTTCCATTCTTAAAAACAAAAACCTAATAACGGTACGTGTCAAAAATATAACTAGATCCTAAATGGTTCACTTAAATCCCAGAGACCCTTCTAAGCGGAATATAGTGCTATTGCCTTTTCATAAGAGTCCCCCAAATCTGTCGAATTAAACATTCCCATTAAAAAAAATTCACCCAAATCTTCTTAAACTTTTTCAGCCCACCCATTCATAAGGCATATGCTCGTTTGCTTCTTTTGACCTGTTTCATTTTCCAGATCCATTCATATTTATAAGGTATTAGATCTGATCGCCACCTTTGCAGTAGAAGTGACCTGGCAACTGCCATTCCGATGTAAAAAAAAGTTTGATCATTTTATCAGGTAGGCTGAGATGTGGGTCGTAACCAAGGACTGTCAACAAAGTATTGGGACCACTTGTTAATATACTTTTTTATAGTTTATCAACCTTGTCTTCATGCAACACTCCGAAATAATATCTATGAAGAAGGAATGATATAGAATGGATTGTTCAAATATGTAAATAACAATTAGGTACAGAAAAAGCCTTCACTATTTGTAAGATTCATAGTAGCCTGTATACTACAATTAACTTTAACATGGGCCACTTCTACGAACTGGAAACAAGTTTTAACATCTATCTTGAAACGTCAAATAATTTTACATTAGTTCCCCTCCTTCAACATTTGTTGATTGAACAAGCAAATATTTGAATCATAATTTGCTGCTTATACATTTTACGCTGTTTTCCAGTTCTTCCACGGTATCGTCTAAATAAAGCATGTTTCTGGGATTTCCGCTGACTATCTAGAATCTTTGTTTAACTGGCTTTTTCCTCTGTAAAAATATAATTATTAGCTTTTGTCTTGCTTTTTATTAGACAGTTTTTTCAGTGGTCCAATCTTCCCATTACTAATGTTAACAGAATAAGAAAGGTGTCAACAATCTCACCAGGGTCTAAATTAAAGTTGAACAGAATTTACTTGCCTGAAAACTTAGCAATACAAATACCCGGTGTCTAACCCTGTTGCCCCTTCTTACTAAAGATGTTGTTGACTAAACTAGTAGATACACAGATCAATCCAGAATGCACTGCAACATGAAGTGAACAATCCAGCTGTAACCTTGGAAATGTACATTCATAATATTAGGGGTCAGAGGCCAGATCACAGTGTTTCCCTTTCCATGAGTCGGCTCTACAGAACATTGTTTAAATTGTAACTTGTGGAGTGTCAAGCAGGTTTCTGTCTACAATGCCCTGAGCATCCCGAAAGATGATTTAAATAGCCTTTTGTGGTGTTTTTGTCACCAGAGGTCATTGGTGTTAAAATAGGTTCAAAGGGTCAACCTCCACAGAAGATGGCCCTAAGATTGTGCAGAAATCATCAATAATATCATTCAATTGGTGAGACTCAGGTTAGTAGCTGAATGTTCCAAGAGGGTTACCAAGGTGTAATTGAAACTCTGGACTTTATGTGATGTCTGTACACTACAGAGCATCATCTACCCATGTTCATGCCTCAGTCCCACGCGGATTCCGAAGTCTTTACTACCCAGGTCTCAGTCACTGCTAAACTTTCCGTCTTATGGAATATATATCATGAATCTCATGGGTTTTGCTCTAAGATGAGATTGTTTGTGTCAGACTCCTTGTTCTTATGGTTTCCAAGTGCAGTCTTGTGTTAAGCATTGCAGATTCGGAACAACAGTGATGTAATTCAAGTTTGATGAATGTCTCAAATTTATAACTCTGTGCCCATTAACAGGTAGGTTTTTGACAGTTGCACATAAAAAACAAAAAAAAAACCGAAAAAGTAATTACTCTGCAAAATTATACTACACACATTTGTATGTTTGTGCAATTAATAGCCAGTTCCAGCAGAAAAATCTTCAAATCATGGCATAACTACATAGAGATATCATAAATAAAAAATGTAAACACGGATCCTGTGATATTCACGAGCTATTTGCACAATGTTTGCAGGTTACAAAACAATACATGTCAAAACATAAATCTTTCGGTCCAGTTATCTTACTCCTTGGTATGCCAAAAACAAACTTTATGACTTTTGGTGAGACTAAGGACAGAAGCACACGGTTCCTGGGTATACAATTAAATGCTGATTAGCTCCTTTTAGGTCATGTTTAAAGCAAATGAAAACGCAGATTGAACAGAGAAATTCTGTTCTATAATGAACTCTGTAATCACTGCCTAACAATCCCACCTCAATTGCTACTTTTGCACATATGTATCACCAGGGGAACGGCCAGACTGAGAGCTGTGTTTTATATCCTGGTTGGTCAGTGAATTACTAATGCACTTTTTATGGTTTCAAAAATATTTTGTATTTATTAACCCATTTACAGTAAGCTTCTTTTATTATTTTCCAGTTAGTCTGTGTTGTGCCTGGCATGTAGGGATGTACAGAAGCCCTTCAGCCTGATGCTTCAGCTGAACTATACTTCATTATGTATGCCCTCTCTGATACACTTCCACTTGTGAGTGAGCTTGGCTCTGCCCATGCAGTTCCTTCTAGTATTCCCTGCGCCTCCTGCCCAGCGCCTGGGCAGTAAGATGTGTTGAGTGGCCTCTCTATGGACCTGGAGGATTTTGTCCTGAGTGGTCCAAGTGGCCTCTTCGTGACACGACAGTCTACCTCTTTCGGTCCATGGGCATACTCTTGCATCTCTCTTCTACTCAAAGTATCTCATTCTGCCTTTCTGTGTGTCTTTGTTTATGTCTCCCTATCAGTCTACCTTCCTGCACGGCTTGCCTTTTCTGTTCACTACATACCTTTCTACTGCTCAGAGTTCAGCAGCAACACAGGTTGCAGAAGTACGCATTGCAGGTGGAAGCATCAGTGTCTTCTCCTAGACCCTAGCCAGTGGTCAGATTTGTCTATTTTTGAGGCACAGTATGCTGTGAAGGGCAGACCATTCTCACTACAGGTGCATAAGGAAATGTGTCACCCACTGTCGATTCCATAACACAGGTGATTCCAAACATGAAACTTCGATACAGGATATTGTATGGTGAAATGTCCCGGGTTTTTTTTTTTTTTTTTGCAGTGATTCCCAAGAGATAAGAAAAATTCGGGGTGTACAAGAAAATAAAAAATTCAATATGTACATTGAAATAAAATCTAAAGAAATAGGCTTTGCAAGTATCCTCCAGTTCGTTTCCTGTGACAGTAAATTTACATCTGTACAGCAGTAAGTACTGATTTCTCAAGTTAGTCAGGATTCATAAATATGTGTATTTATACTTTTAGAGTACATTTTTTAGATAAAATGTTACTGGAGCTACCTAAATTCTGAGCCGTAAGCCCTAAATATAACATATTTCCTGAAAAAGCTAAAGTTAGGGTTAAGGCAGAATGGGGTGTAGCCGTGGACAAAAGACAAAATATCAAACAATATATTGACAATGCCAATATGCCTGTCTTTAATGTCCCACACCCTATGCACTCACATGCACAATGCTCACCTTACACTCACATAAACAGAGTATTTGACCTCTGATGCCCTTGGAAATGGAACAGCAACCAAGAAAGAAACTCTTCCTGCTCTGATGCAATCGAACAGGGGCACAACCAACAGTGCACACAACAGGGAACGTAGGGCTGAAACTAAGAGCTGAGCTGCCACGGACAAGCTCCAGCAAGTGCCTTATGCACCATGCAGAGTGTCTTAAACAACATCTGTATATTCACCAGAAGACTATGGAGGCATTCCAACTGGGCTTTAACAGAAGGATGCTGACATAAAATTAAGAAGCAAATTCCGCAGTTGCATTTTGCACAATCTGAAGGTGACAGGTAGGATATTTAGGTAAGCCAAGCCAGATGCCATTCTTATAACTCAAACACAACAAGACACCCGATGAATCATTAACCTTCTCCCTTCAATCGACAGGTAAGGAAGGCTTTTTCATAAGCTCTTTGAAAAGGAGAAACATGTACCAGAGATCTTGTTGATATGTGGGCAGAAGATAAGATGAGCCTTGATAGTAACTCCAGCATTGTTGGTCATAAGACCATGGGCTGGAAGTGAAGCCAGTGACTCTTGAACAGAGGCCCAGTTCTAAGGATGGTTTTCTAGAACCAACACCTCATTTTCTCTCCAATTAGCCTCAAACGTTTATTGGCCATCAACCATGCAACTGGAGGCGGACATTTCTGACGTTTAAGGGAAATTCATTAGTTCTACCACTGTGTTGAATGGAGGAATTAAATATCAATGGAATTAAAAAAACAGTAAAGTTAGATGAACATAATAAAGCAACTAAAGAGGTTATGTAAATATTAAAGGACTCTGCCAAGTGCACAATAGTTCTTCATCAATCAAACTTTGGCGCTTTTATGTTTGAAAAGGAAAAGTTCTTAAGTTCACATACTACTAAATACTAAACATAAAATTACAAATATACACAATTAAATTAAAAGTTTCTAGCACCACCAAAGACGAGATCTGTTTAAGAAGGTATCCTAGTTTTGAAGAATGTGTAACCCCTCTATATGGTGTTTGGCAAAGATTTCACAACACTAGGTTCTTCCTGTTGTAATTGCCAAAGAGCTAAACAAATTAAAACCCTTTGTTGTAGCATTTTTCAGAGAGCTCACAATGTAAACACACTTCCTAGTGCATTTGTCACACCTGACTCTCAGGGTATTGAAGAAGAACAGTCCAAAACTGACTTGAGGAGCTGTTGTGGGCTAAAAACTCAGAGCTCAGCATCACACAAAATTAAGACACAATAGATCAATATCCCACCAATGCTTTTCTTTAATAAGAAAGAATACTTGAACACACTCACAACTAAATACAGTACTGAAAATTACACATGTTTACAGGGTTTTAGGTAAAATTACAAATTTAAACCTCTCCTTTTGGGGCTTCACTGTCTATCCAGGGTGCTAATCACACACCCTAAATAAATAGTATAGGTTCAAATAATCCTATAAAAGTAATCTGCTCCCATTATCTCTGAGGTAACATGAGACAATTAGTGCACCAGCAGGCGTTCATACTAAAACCTATCAATGTTTTGTTCCTATGGGAAACATGATTTTTTTCACACTCAAAAAGGTTAAATCTATGTGCTTTGTCAATGTCAAAAGCAAAGGGTGTTGGGTCTTGTAAAGGTATATGGGCGGGCCCTGTTAAAGTTAAGAAGGGGATAAATCCACTGGACCTCTGTCACGTTCATATGGCTAATCACAGAGACTCATACAACTGTTATAACCAGCACATATTTTTACTGAGCATATTTAAAATATGTTTTCGCCCAATCATAAGCAGCAATTCATATGTATTATTTTATGTGAAGAGGGACACAAATCCTGTCATCAACATGACATGCATTAATGAGAAGATAAACTACTCAAACCAACTGCATCCAAAAGCGATAAAGAGGTAAGTATCACCACCTAAGGTTGTAAAAACATATAACATTTAGCATAGTCAAATTGAGCAAAAATACTGAATTGTTTGTCTTTGTTTCCTTTCTTATCTTTACTTGGTCTGTCAGGTCATTCAGCGTGTAAAATGAGAGGGCTACTGCCTTTATCAGCATAATTAATAATCAATAAAGAAAGCATGCTGGCTTTAAAGTGAAAATAAATAAACTTGACCTTATGGTCTCGACACAAAGATACTCATCAATCATTATCGGAAGACTCAAAGCATGCACTGAAATCACCTTTAAAAACCTATCTGCAGATATCAAGCATGTTCTGGTACCAGTCCTAGAAAAATGGATATATATATATTAAAAACAATCAATTTACCCTCTATCAACATACAATGCTTCATTTTAGTTTGGGAGCAAAATCATGAAAGTAATCAGATTTCAAATGATTATTCGTATTCATGCAACAATCCATAAAAGCAAGAAAGAATAAATAACAATTGCATGTTTTACCACATAGAACAATTTAAAACCAAAATGTTAATACAGACTTACAATACGAAATGTATAGTGCAAATGTTGTGGTATAAACACCGGTAATAATAAATACGTTTAAAAATATTCCTTTTTACATAGTTAAAAAACACATAATAAAAAGATACATGAGGTATAAATCCTTTGACAAACATCCAAAATTCTAATGTACAAAAAAGGCTGAGAGTTTAAAAATCATATGCACATAAACATTTCGAGGTTTGGGGCACACGATGCATGATTTACACTATAAGATATCATCCATGATGCAATTCAAACACAGTGCTTAAAACACTCCAATCCCTATTTCAGCGCTCTTATTAACGCAGTCTTTCTAAATGGGTCAATGGTTTACGCCTTTGGATAGCCTTCTTTATATAGGTCAGACTGGTACAACGTGTATAAGGATCTGACAGATTTTGTACAAATTTGAAGGCTTCCTCATGGTAAAGAAGGCCTGGAGTTAAAAGTATCGGACACAGTATATGTGATCTGATTTCTTTATAAAATTTACAAAACAGCATGAAGTGGATTGTTGTTTGTCTAGCCATTCCATCGCATGGGCACCATGGTAAATTCACGGCCGGCAATTCTGATTGAGAGAATACAACTCTAAGCGTAGTATAATTAACAAAAATCTATCCTGAGAGTTATTCACATTTATCAGGTAGCCTTGTATCCCCTGTTGTATTGGGCCCAAGCAGGATCTCTCCGCTGAAGACTTAAATCTTCCTGAGAGTCTCTATGTGCTACTCTTTTCCCCACAAAAACAGTTCTCAATTCCTTTTTGCTGAATTGTAAGATACTAGTTCGATCCAGGATGCTAAATCTTTCCTCCAATTCCTGTAATAGACCATACACGTACTGGCACCATGGTATTTTTTTTATAGTGGTCAAGTTCCAGACAGTGCTTTATGATATATCTAGTAAACGTAGTGCCTGGTTTACTCCAAATACTATGCCATTTAGTCAAAGTACTAAGATTGATGGAATCTTCTATGTATATGATATCAAGATCTTTATGGATGATGTAGACAGAAGTCAAACTTGGGACTGCCAAAAAACTACATAGGAAGATATTCTCCTGTATCTGGATCAAAGAACAATTTGTCTTGCCCCAAACTGGGGCATCGTATAGTGCAACTGGGAGACATTTACTTTTACACAATTTTTTAAGGTCTCTTATTGGCTTACTTCCAAATGTATTGACAAATCTAAAAACTGCATCGGTAGCCCTAATAAATTTAAAATTAGCAATTTTGAGATGTGGTACCCAATGTCGGTGAGAACATTAGGCCCCGATAGCAAAAAATCTTCACTTTTTCTAGCTATTGGCCCCCAACATATTGGCTTTTTCCCCTCTTTCGTGCTTTGCTACAGACCAAGGTATATGTTTTGATTAGATAAAGTTTTAGGACTGTACCCTCCATGAAAGTTGAAAAATAACTTTTCAATAGCTGGAAGACATTTACCGTCCTAGACATCCACACCGCATCATCTGAGTATAGTAAAATCGAGGTAACATGGGAGCTCACTCTAGGCACATCTGCGTTTACTCTCTGTAGGAGGTCATCCACCCTGTTAATGTATAGTGAAAATAAAATCAGTGTGATGACACATCCCTGCCTAATTCCTTGTTATCCAGAATTTGTCTGTGCATTCCCCATTCTTTCCAAAGTGTACACAAGCTGTGAGAGGTGGCTTAAAATATCTACTGAAGCACCCATATCAGCTAACGTCTGCCACAGTTTAACGTGGTTCAGTAGCTCAAATGCACTACTCAAGTCTGCAAAGCAGAGATTAATGTGTCTTCACGTGCCATTGTAAATGTACTAATTATTAGGTGCAAGTTGATGCCCTGCTCCACTGTTGAACCTATTTTGAGTGCCTGTCAGCTTATGATTTCCTGGACCCAGGATTCTAGCCTGCCTAGTGTCACCCTTCCCATAATTTTCACTGAGGAATCTAATAAGGATATTGAGCGATAACATCTAGCATCACCCCTAGCCCCGTTTTTAAATATGGGTACGATAATACTATCACTCCATGATGTGGGGAAGTGACCTTTTGCTGCCGCATTAAAGATTTGGGTTAGTATCGGTAGCCATAGTGATGAATGAGAGTTGAATGTATCCCTCTGGGACCCCATCTGGTCCCAGGGCTTTTACAAGGGCACTATTTTTTAGAGCTGCATTGACTTCTATAGTTATTGGCTTCAGGGGTTAAAAGCCAGCTACATCAAGGGGATCCTGGGCTATACCAATGTCTACGCTTGTTGGGTTAAAAGTCCCTCAGAAATGAATAATCCAGGCACCTCTGTGGTTGAAATTGAGGCTATCTTTCAGGAAGGGGGAATTTACAATTTTCTAGCACAAGATACAATCCACAGTGTCTGCTGCGCATTCCAGATTTGCCCACGCCTGGTCCTGGAGTTTCTTTTTCCTTGTAGATTGCACTAACTTTTAATTCCTTCTTAGCTCTTTAACCTTTCTCTTGGGATTGCCTATAGAGCTTTTCTTTAGATCTGATTTGATCAGGTACAGTGAGAGCACCTGTGACCCTTTCTTGTTTAACCTGCTTGCTTTGCCGGGATTTTCAAGTTATCTGCAATTGCTTACACTATAGTATAAAATGCATCCAACAACCTTTCATAGTTTCCCCCCATTTAGTACATATAGCAAATGTTTTCCAGTTCTCCTTAATTATAGTTTCTAATAATCTTGTCTCATTTATGACTGCCCATTTTAGGCTAACACAATTTTTACCCACAGTTTCAATAGGAGGTGCTTAGCACAACCCCTTCATTTTATCCCAAATAACATTCAGCATGAGTTTAAGTATGCAATGGTCACTGAGAGTTGAAAATTCTATTTTAAAGGACTTAATCAGATTCTGATCTTTTACTGAGATCCTTATACGATCAATCATGGAAGGATGGCCATTTGCATGAAATGTAGGCATTTTAACAGTAATTTAAAATCCAACTCAATGGTCAAGTCAGAATTTATATTACTATTTTAGAAAATTACTGTTTTAGAAAGTGGTCATTATCCTTGCAGAGCCAAATGGGCTTTTCTGCCAGTGTCTAATATCACGTGACTGCTGATGAGCAGCACCTGTTGACATCAAGGCTTTCCTAGGTACAGACTTTAGACCTCTGTTTTCAGAGCTTTCCTGCCTTAATCGATGACCACACCAGGACCCACTTTTCAGCAGTCTGCCATTGCTAAGCCCTGCTTTGGATTCAACTTACAGCTTGCTCTGTTCACGACTCATCGACAGCCACTTTTTCTCTATAAAAGTTTCTAAGTTACAAAGTACACTTTCAACCGAGATGATCTTGGCCCCAGTATCTGACCAGTGTTCAATCGCGGTTGGCCTTAAAATTTTACTTTGACCCAGTCTAGTGTGACCAGATAACCACATTTAGCACTTTGTGCTTTCATGCACCACTTAAAATGTCTGGTTTTACCTATTGTATTTTTGTTGTTTTAGTGCTATTTAAAAAAAAAAAAAAATATTTGCATTTTCAACCAACACAAAACAACTAGCATGTCACAAGTAGTCATCCTCGTGCCCGAGTACTCCCCCACCCACCACCCACCATATTATTTCCATGCCATGCACACAAACAAAGTCCTGCTCTGTCGTAGGTGACACTTTTGGTAATCCTCCCCCCACCCCACTGAAGCTCCCCCAGGGTCTGAGACACATGTCCACCCACACGCCATCCCGGCGCGCATCAAAATTCAAAAGGATCCATATTATGTTAATCAGCTCCCAGACCTCCATCCAGACCATGATACCTTCTCCATTTCCCCCATATTCTACGGAATTCCGGGGACATTCTCTCACTTTATATGTGTCCCTTGATGGCCGCCATATACATATATACATGTCCATTCCTCTCCTCCATTCTCCTAATTGAGGGGGAGTTGGCACCCCCCATGCACGTGCCATGTCTCTCTTCGCCACCACTAAGGCCAATAGTGCGAAAATCAGTTGTGGGCGGCTCAAGTCAATATCGTTGGACATTCCCAATAGTACGAATTTAGGGTCCAGAGGAAGTGTGGCCTCTAGCACCTTACTCATCTCTCCCAATACTTGTGTTCAATATGTATGGATGGCGGGGCAGTCCCAGAAAATATGGTAGAAGTCCCCCTGTGGTTGTCTACAGCGCAAACAATTTGGATCACTGGCCCGGCCCATGCGGTGGAGTCGAACCCTGTCGAAATATACCCTGTGTGGTATCTTGTATTGGATGAGTCGGAGGCGGGATTTAATCGCCACTTCCCTATGGTGCATCAGGGCAGCCTCCCAATCTACTGTGTCCATCGTAACCAGGTTCTGCTCCCATGTTTCTCTCAGTTTCCCCACTCTGTCTGGCATGTTATTGTTCAAGGTCCTATACATTAGAGAGACTGTCTTGTTGGATATCTGCTCTTGCAATAGGTGACCCTCCAGCGGAGCATATTCTGGCAGGGGAGAGGAGAGCAAGCTCTCGGCTCTCCATGCATGACGCAGTTGCGCGTATTTAAAAATTTGGGTGTGGTGCAACCCAAACTCCGTTGCCAGAGTCCTAAAGGATTTAAGGTACCCCTTCGCCACCACATCCCCCAACATAGAAATTCCGATGTCATCCCAACCTCCAAAGCCCTTAGTGCTATTTTATTTATTACATTTTATTCAGTTTTTCTAAAGTGGTTTGGGTTTTTTCTTGTGTTGTGTTTTCACTTTATCACCTTTTGAGTGCTGCATAAATACTTTTACATTGCCATTAAGTTAAGCCTGACTCTCTGTACCAAGCTTCCGGAGGGCTAAACAAAGTTTATTTAGTGACTTTTGTGGTTCACCCTGACAAGGATGGTGTTTATTATTTGAGAGGGGCACTCACTCCCTTAGCTAATACATTAAATTTGTATATTTGTGCTCAACTGTGGGATTAAGTGCTTGTGTTTAACCAATGTCTGCCAGTGATTTGTATAAATCCAAAAATCCCTTTATCTAATCGGGCATCAAAAATGGTTTGTGATTATTTAAATACTCCTTTTTTAAATGAGCCAATCTTTATTGCCTTTTCCTAAGTTTCACTCCTAACCCCTACATTTAGGACCTCTGTTTTTTGCACTAACAGAGATGACTCTCTACAGTATTGAAAGTTCCATTGTAGCAGAGCTGAAAAGTCTGTGTAAGGAGAGGGGGAGTAAATTAACCAAAGGTTTAAAAACAAATTGGATTACCTGGTAGCCTAGAGGAGCCTAGGAAGAGGTTTGCATGGTGCAGTCTACATCACAGAAGCTGGAGGGTGATGGTCTAAAAGAAGAGAATGAGATAGAGGAGGAGGATGAGAACCTCCTAATGATGGTCTCTGAGCATAAGGAGAGAGGGCAGCCCACAGGAGTGAGGTATAATGCGAGCAGCAGTCTGTCTTCTCACTTCTTAGTCCCTGAAAAGTTAAAGGATAGGTTGGCTGAGAGAGAGCTGTAGAGGCAACAGGCCCCTCGCGCCATGATGGAGAAAAGGGTGGCCATGGAAGAAAATGAAGCAGCCTGGGCCCTAAAGGGGGAAAAATGCAGAAGCTGAGAACCTTGGAGGGAAAAGGCTAGCTCTGGAGAAGGAGGAAATTCTGCTGGCTGTCTAACCAGTACTGGGTGGAATTCATAAATTATTCCAGTTAGCTAATAGGTAGGTGGGTAAAGGGTAACAAAGTGAGTGTTTTTAAAGGGATGTACAATCTATTCATAAGAGGGCATATGTTAAGTCACTGCTTTCAAGAGTTGTACAATCACTTGATTGATTCACAGCTCACTGTGCACAGAGGGTTTGTATGAAGACTGACCTCTGGGTTAGTACCAGAGTTTCAATGAAGGTACCTTGGGGGACCTCAAGAAATGTGAACTAGGTCCCCACCATCGTATAGAGGGTGGCAACTGGGAAAACCAGAGTGGGTTATCTAAATGCCACCAAAATAATTTCCAGAGGAAGGAATTTCAGTCCAATCCTGAGCAGAAGCAGCGTCGGTTTAATGGTAAGAAGTCCATGACCTATGTCATGGCTGGCCAAGTGTCATGAGTGTTACCAGTGTGGACCCATGAAGGGGATGCCATCGCTCCCTTAGGAAGAAGGCCTCCACTGGTGGGCCTACCCTGAGAATGGCCATTGCAGTGCTCAGGGTCGAGCCTGTCCCAGTAAGGTTTAAGGAGATGCAGAGGTTACCTTAGTACTCCTGGATGACAAGGAGATGGCGCCCAAGGCCCACATACCTGACAATAACAAAAAGTACATGCAGTGGCTCAGCATCAATGGGCAGAGGTGGAGGTGCTAAGGGACACAGGTCCTCTGTCATCTGGTGTCCTCAGAGAGGGTAGTCCCTGAAGTAGTCCACCAGGTTGTGACAGCAGACAACAAGGTGAGTCAATATACAGTTGCTCTACTTCCCTTTGAAATAGGGGGTTAGGTTCCTTAAAGGTAGCTGTGTCTCCTGCCATGCCTGGTGATGCTTGGGAATTGATCTTGAGAACACCATCTGGAAATAGGTGGAGTCCAGGTCCCACTTGGTGATTTTCCAATAGCCTAAGTGGATGTGGCTGACCACATGGTCCATGGCAGCCCTTCAGGGGAAACAGGTTGACATGGAGCCTGAAAAGTGGCCCTGGTGCCTGCCAAGAAGAGGAAGGGCAAGGGTTGTGAGAAACCCACTCCAGAAACTCCCACGAGAGGAGGAGGATCTTGAGGGTGATACCCAGGAAACTAGAAGAGAAGACATTTCTGCCCTCGGAAACCTACCTGAGTTAGCTGGGTGGAAATATGAAAGAAATTTCATGAAAATCTGTTAAGCGATTTAAGATGCAGATGCAAGCAAAACTTCCTTTAGGGAATAAAACATGAAAATTCAATTTTGTTTTAACCCACCCTCCTTAACCTTTTATCTTTTTCCTCTGTAGAGATCCGCAAAAAGTTTGTCAGCTGGAACTTAGCTGTCTATGCCTAGAGATAGTCACATTGTGTGTAAATCTTCCCATGGTGTCAAATATTGTAGGCAAATCAAAAAATGTCTTTTCTATGGAAAATGCTGCTTAGCCATAACCACACAGCTGCGACCATATCTGTGTAAAACGTTGCAGAGTGGGCTGTAGGGGATTAACGCTTTTGAAGATCATTTTAACTTGAGAATCAGTCCTGTCAATTCACATTGAGAAATGTGACTGATAAAGGCTCTAAAAGATTTTCTTTGCTACCTTGAAACTCTTGAGTCACCTATGACTCGAGATATTAATGCTGTGGAGAAAAAATTGGAGTGCTATAATGGGCCAATGTGAGCCCAGGGGAGAATTCATGGGTACTTGGAGGTATGAAATACTCAAGTCCCAAAAAAAGGATAAATCACCAAAATTAGTGCATGGCTCTTGGGTAACAAAAAACATGATAGCCACTCAATCAGCCATTTTAGGTGTCAAAATCGACTGACATTTTGTGGTTGAGTCTTGAATCACTTTTGACTCATGAGTTTCATGCTGATTGAATAAAAGTATCAGACCACAAGCAAAGACTAAGCCCCTGCGCACAATGCCTCCTCTGCAAGCCCTGAAGGCTGTGCACTCTGGGGGTGGGGTACAGTGCAATATCCATGCATGGTGGGGGTAGGCTGATAGCAGTGCGTAGGGTGCAGGTCCTGTGGCCAATCCCCATTACACAGGGCTGAATGTTATGTGCTGGGAAGATTAACTGAAATTAGAGGTTAGGGCTGTCCCTGCGCAGGACTAAAGGCCAAGCGCAACAAGGGTTTGCTGATGGTAGAGTTTAGGGTAGTGTGCGGCCCTCCACCTATCCTCCACTGCATAGGGCGTAAAACCATGCACTGTGGGAGTAGACTGACAGCAGTCTTTTGGGGGCAGGACCTGGCTGGAGGCCATGCCCTGCACCCAGGCCCCACTGTGCAGTGTTGAAGGCAGTGAGCTTTATGGTTTGGCCACCTCTGCAGATACAGGACCTGGCTGGAGGCCATGCCCTGCACCCAGGCCCCACTGTGCAGTGTTGAAGGCAGTGAGCTGCATGGTTTGGCCACTTCTGCAGATGCAGGACGTGGCCGGATGCCAGGCCTTGCACATCACGGGTTGGAAATCATGTGTGAAAAGAATGAAGGGGCATATCAACAAGGGCTTTATCTCTGCTTTTTTGCCTTTAAAAGCCAAAAAAGGAGAGATAAAACTAGCGCCCTATCAACAACAGGGTGCTAACATGCAAATTTGCATGTTAGCACCCTTTTACTCTACACTTCCCCTTGCATCTCTAATGAGATGCAAAGGGGGCGTTCCAGAGTAAAATAATAGGAGAAATGTCGCTAAGCGGCATTTCTCCTATTATCAAGAATGTCGCTAACCCTGTTAGAGACAAAAAAAGCAGCGCTAACTGCGGTTAACGCTGCTTTTTTACGTCTGGTATTTTTCTGACTTAGCCATGATATCCTATGGAAGCAGGATATCATGGCTAAGTTTGTCTGTCCCTATCAACAAGGTAACGTGATATTATCGCTGGGTTTCCAGCGATAATCTCACGTTAGCCTGTTAGCGTGAGAATTTTTATCGCTATTGAGATAAGCGTTGCTAATAGCATGCTATCTCAGCGATAAAAATTCACGCTAACCGGCGATAGTTATCCTAGCGCTAAGTGCGCTTAGAGATAATTATCGCCGGTTGTTGTTGATATGCCCCGAAGTTCCCTGAAAAACTCCGCAGGTAAATACTGAGTTGTAGTTCTGGCTCAAATGCGACAAACCTCTAAAACAACCACTGAAATTCACCAGTTATGCTCACCAACAAACACAGCATATGCCATAAATTGCACCATCCCCCATTATGTTCTTCTTTTGCTGGGCTGTTTGCAAATTTGGGTTTTGAGCCTAACTGGTGAATTTCTGTGTAACGTCTTGCAGCCAGCATCTGCGAAGGTGCATTGGCAAATGTAGGCAACAGAGTGGCAACTTCCTGAAGGCTGCATATACTCAAAAGTTTCATTAAATTCAACTTGGGCATCAAGTCAGGTGATTGGCTACTTTGAAGTACCAACTTTAAAAGTCTCATTCAGAAGTTAGCACAGCTGAGTTGTCAGTGGGTAACCCTGTACTCACCAATGAGGATAATAGCCATTCCACAGAAAAAAACTACAATTTGTGGTTTTTACTGTTAGGTTTTATAAAAATGGATGTTCTACTTTTTAATCTACAGTGCCCTGCGTTATTGCTTGATAAGCCTACCAAATGGGTGGCATATATATTAAAAAGGGACATTTGGACTTTGTTATTTGTTTAAAGTTTAGTGAGCAACTTAAAGTTGCTCTTCCACGCTGCAATGGCAGGATGGCAAACACATTTTCTTTTGCCAGACTCAGGATGGCACTATAAGTGCTGCAGTCCCTGGTGGACAATTGACCTTACAGGCACTGGGTACCCCTGGTACCATATACTAGGGATTTACAACAAAGATAACTTAGAGCAATTAGCTGCAAGCCAATCAGCCATATACATTTACAGGTCAGAGCACTGGCGCTGTGGTCTGGTTAGTAGGCCTCAGCACACTTTAACATTAAAAAAATCAGCAGCAACAGTTCAAACCTTTCGGGGTGATTATGCAAAAAGAGGTATTTCCCCCGCAGTTCATAACTGTGTTTCTTATCTTTTTATGATGCACTTATTCTCCAACTCCTCCTGTGCATTGCCAAAGGTCGGCTGAAGGACCCGGCTGCAGGCTCCAAACACTCCACAGGTGCCCATCTCCTGCTGTGCCTAGTCTTTGGCCCAGGGCAGGACTGGGAACCAAAACCAGCCCTGGCAAAGTGCTCAGCCGGCTCTCAGGGGGGTTGGGATCGCGGCCGAGCTGTTTGCCAGGGCCGGCTTCGGACGTTTTTGTTACAAGGGCCGATATTGCAGCTATGCTGCAAAAACGGCCCTATAACAAAAACAGCCCCCCCCCCGGGGCCCAAAACCGGCCCACACCCTGGCGGCCCACCGGGGAAATGCCCGGTGCCCGCTACAGACAGTCCGGCCCTGCTTTGGCCATGAACAGCAGGGTTTGGCTGCAGGATCTGACATACAGGCAGGCCCTGTCTCAAACCGCTGCAGCCGGGTAACACCAGCTATGAACTGCCTTTAGTCATCTACAACTTAGGTTAGGCACTGAGTCAGGCTGCATTAAACCTACTGCAGGGGCACATTTCTCAGGGTAAGCAGCAGCTCCTCCATTAGGGCAGAGGAGCGCCACCCTGCTGCTTTCTCGCAGAGTGAGAAACAGAAAATAAAATGGTATTTTAAATACCATTTTATTTTCTGCTTCTCGCGCTGCGAGAAAGCAGAAGGCAGGGATATGCCTGGTTGGGGATGGGCAGGAGGATATGCCATGTTGGGGGCATGAGGGTGGGCTTGTCGGAGAGGATTGGCTTGCATCACTCTGAGTACCCTACCTGTTTGGTCGGCCCTGGGGCCGACCAAAGCTGTCATGCGCACTCTACATTTTCTCTATGTAGGCTGCATGCCGCCCACATTGTGAAAATGGTCTCCCTACCTGGTGCCCGACTGGGCGCTGTCTGGGACTCCACACCAATCACAACGCTGCCATTGCAGAGTTGTGATTGGCTTACAGGAGGGGAGGGAGGATGCCTGTTCCTGTTCAGGAGCAGAGGCGGCGCGGGACCCGGCCCAGGAGCAGAGGCGCGCGGGACCTGGTCAGGTAAGGTTTCATTTTACTTTACCCACCCTCGTGGTAACCCCCACATGATAACTCTCGCACGACCCCCCCTCGCCGCCTCCCCACCCACGAGAATAGCGAGCCGCGACTGCTCAGGGTGAAAGGTCAACTGTCCTGTGCAACAGTGGTTGGGCTTTAGAATTTTCGCTTGGGCCTGACCCAGCTCCCAACCTGATTTGGGTGCCTTTTCTCTCTCTGTGCACATCCATATCTCTCTGCCTTACTTGCTGTCTCAATTTTTTCAGTCTTTGTGGAAGTCAAATGCAAAGCTTGATTTTTGACAAAATGGCAGTAAAATCCACCTTCTAAACTGCCTGCTCGTGTGATTGCGATCTTCAGAATTGCGAATTAGGCACTTTCTTGGTGTGTTTTTTATTGTAAACCTCTCCAGTTTTCCACACTCTGGGTTTCTCCTCAGAACTTCTCTGGGGTCCGGCACCTGTGATGATGGTCTCAATTGCCTGGATATTATTTCGGAGGGTTGGCTTAATCCCAAATGACTCCATAGGGAGTGGGAAAATGAATTACACAAAAAATATGCGGTGAGTTTCCGTGAGGGGATTGGCTGCCTGCAGGGAGTTTGGCATAGGGCCTGGCTACAGACCAGGGCCTCTCACCAACCCCATGACGTGCATGGTGGTAGGCACAGCACTGCGGGGCTTGGTCACGTATATGTGAAAGGCAGCAGGCCCAGATTGCAGGCACCTAACTCCATGGCAAGCCCATCTGAAGGCCATGAGTGGTGGGGGGATTTGGTCGCCACAGATGGTCA
Organism: Triturus cristatus; assembly: GCF_964204655.1. Lineage (NCBI taxonomy): Eukaryota > Metazoa > Chordata > Amphibia > Caudata > Salamandridae > Triturus > Triturus cristatus. Next base: position 164,882,718 of record NC_140595.1, on the reverse strand, counting down.
GGAGAAATTGTAAGGAACACAAATTTCTTAGCAAATTTCGAGATATGCAAGATAGATTCATGGTGAGAAGATATGCTGAACAAAGAGTTAAGCAAGCCTCCCATAAAGTTTCACGTCTGAACAGAGAGTGTATGCTCAATGATCACAAGAGGAGATGTGTGAATGTATGACGTTACTACGCCATCCATTACCCCGCAGTAGGTTACAACGCGGACGTTACATCGTCCGCGATGTTACCACGCATGGCTTTACATCGCAAGTCATTTCTACGACTTGCGCTAGATGGCGCGCTGGATTTAGGAATAGTATAAATTACTATTTCTACTCCAGTTAGCGCAACAGCAGGGAATGTGTTGGATTTAAAATCCAACACATTCCCGGGTGTTGCGCACCATCTAGCGCAAGTCATAGAAACGACTTGCGATGTAATGCCATGAGTGGTAACAACGCGGACGATGTAACATTCGCGTTGTAACCTACCCACGTGGTATTACCAGCGTTGTAAACGCTGTTTCCCGAGATGCGTTAATAATAAAACTTAACCAGAATGTATTGCATCATACATACCTTTATAAGGGGCCAGACATTAGGAATATAGTGAGTCCCACTTATCTCAAATCTAAGGAATCTGATCAATGGCTCCGTAATATGAGTAAAGGTTTTTACAAATGTGACAACTCTAGCATATGTAGGTATGCAGATGACAAAAAGCTGACATTTCAATTTAATATGGCCACCACTTATCAAATGCATGCAAACATGTCATGTTCTACAAAATAATGCTGTGTATGTTATCACATGCAAGTGTGGTTTGGTGTATATTGAAAGCGCCATTAGGCCATTGATGGAAGGAATTTTGAAACATGTCAGGGCAATTAGACTCAAGGATGAGGTATCTGTTAGCTTTACATTTTTACACTTGTAAGGGTTTAATTCACAGAAACAAGTGTGGTATTATGGGATACAATATGTTCCCATTGTCCCTAGACACGGAAGTAGAAAATGTGTCCTTCTTAGAGCATACGTTATGTGGATGATGAGACTGAATGAGGTTGAGGAAGGCCTTAACATTGACCATGAGCTACCGTAGTTTTTGGGGGACTGATACTGTTTGTTCAATCTTAATGTCAGAATATTTTGTATCAGGCAGCTAATTCTCTTGATGTGAGGGGTCTTCCTGATGATGTCCTTTTGCTAATGTATCACCAAATGGGTATTCATAACCCAGTTGCTTTGATATGAGGGGTCCACTGACGAGTTACTCTTGATACTCATGACCATACCAGAGTGATATAATTGGGAGTGGAGTAAATACGTATGGGATGTGCTGAAGGCTACATTATCTTGCAAGGTGGATCTGGTATCTAACATTACATCAATCTCAATTAACTTATTTGTTAATGTTATACATATGGACCACTCTAATGTTCGAGAAACTGCCCCGTCACTTACTGTTTATAGTTATATGACCCCTAGCTGGAATCTCGACCATTTAATGATGGCTGACGTTATTCTTTTTTTTCCTTTGCATTTAGGACGCTAGGAATCCCATTCTTGTGATGATGTTTGATGACATAAGATGTTGCCCGAGTACACGAACCGCTATTATTTACATTCGGTTAATGGCCCCATCAGTCACTTTTCATAGTTACATGACCTCCAGCGTGAATTCGTGTTACAGTTAACCTTCCTTATGCAGGCCATTCAAACATGGCTAGCATACATAAGTTGGCACACGAGTGGAACACTAGCACACATGGTAACAGAAAGTGGGGGCCGAGCGTGCAGTGATTTTGAAGTAACTTTTCCCTTTGGTATTTCTGTGGGGGAACTACCTTTACAACGCAACTTTTACAACGCTATGCTATTACAACGCATTTTTTACAACGCAAAAGCTTTTACAACGCATGCTTTCACAACGCATGCTATTATATGGTAAGTACTTTTACAACACATATACCATTACAACGCATTCTTAGAAAATGCCTTTACAACGCATACATTTACAACGCATGCATTTACAACGCATGATGTTATATGGTAAGTACTTTTACAACGCATATACTATTACAACGCATTTTTTAATTTTGGGATTTTAATTTAAATAAATATATATCGTATAATTTAATGTTTTTTTATAAAATATAAATTTAAAAAAGTGAGTAGTTTAACATAATATTAATACTTGAGTATTTTTCTAATATAAAAGAGTATTTTTTAAGTTAAATTAATACTTTAGTATTTTCCAAAATAGAAAGAGTATATTTTAATTTAATTTAAAAAAAATAAGTGTGGGTAGTTTAACTAAATATTAATACTTGAGTATTTTTCTAATATAAAAGAGTATTTTTTAAGTTACATTAATACGTGAGTATTTTTAACTGCATATTAATACTTGAGTATTTTTCTAATAAAAAAGAGTATTTTTTAAGTTAAATTAATACTTGAGTATTTTACAAAATAGAAAGAGTATATTTTAATTTAATTTTAAAAATATAAGTGTGAGTAGTTTAACTAAATATTAATACTTGAGTATTTTTCTAATTTAAAAGAGTATTAATATTAATAATAAAAGAATTGTATTATGAGGAATTAATAATTGATTAATTTTAATTTAAATTAAATATGTAAATAAAATTGAAATAAGGATTATTATTAAATATTAATACTAGACCAATAATTTAAAATTAATAACAGTAAATTATATAAAAAATTAGTATTAAGAAAGATTAATACTAGAGTATTTTTAAGTTTCTTATATAAAGTTTAATGTTTGGTCAAAAAACAGGAAGAGTACTTTTGGAGTATTATAATAAAAAATTAGAGAAATGTTAAAAAAAATATATATATTTTTACTATTAAAAGAGTCATAAGAAATGCATTTCAGAAATAATAATACCTTAAGAAAAAAGAGCAGGAAAAAAAGAACTTACTTTAAAAAAAAATTCCCACGCTTTTGCATTGAAGTCTATGAGCTTATTTGTCCTTCATTTATTTTGGCAGCTTCAGAATATAGAACCCGCGGAACAAGAAAAGAAGGATCAGAAAGCGAAGAAAGAGCAAGTTTTGAAGGAAAAAGAAAATAGAGTCGAGGTAAGGAACACATTTAGTAAATTTACATTAAAAAAGTTACATTTTTAATGAATAAATTAAAATTTAAAAAATAATAACAGTAAACAAATAATGTTTTCAAAATATTTATTTATTGAAAAATCCTTAAAAAATAAACCATATTTTTATTTATTTTTGCATAGCAAGTAACATTTTTTAGAAAACATAAATATTTTAATTACATTTTTAAACATTTATTTACAGATTAGTTAAATAAAGTAGTCCGTTAAAAATATTGATGCACGCGATGACGTAATGACGTGAGCGTCGACGTAATGCGCCATTTTGAAGAGCATCGGAGGAGGAAGCAGCAGGAAGCTGATCTGCATCCAGGTAGGAAATATTTTCACTTTAAATTATAGATTAAACCTTTAATAGTGATACATATATAGTGAGGAAAGAATAAGGAGAGGTTGCGGGAAAACTAATTGATGTTTTAAATGTTTTTTAACATGTCCACAATAATGTCATTAATGTATGCCTATGTCGGGTCGCGAAAAGTTATTTGTTTATTAAAAAAATGTATGTAACTGTTCAAAAATTTAGAGTTACTGTTCACAAAGTTTATTTCTTTACTTCGGAACTAAAAAAAGTGATTTTGATCTTCATTTCTAAGTGAAAAAAAAGTAGCGTACTCGTAAATTTTGGGAATTAATGATTGAATACAAATTGGTGTTTATGCAGCAATGTGCATTTTGGATTATGGCTTGACATGTACAATTTAGATTGGTTTGAGTTTTGGTGATTTTTTAGGTCGGAAATTAAAAACGAAATTTTGTGTAATTATATTAATGGCGTTCGGATGTTGAAAAATTGGTCAAATACTATGGGACAGTAAATTTGTTGACATTGGTAGTTTTGATAGAAATGAAGATTTGAAAAAAAAAAAAAAGAACCCGACTTGTATGTTTGAAACATTTTTTAGAAAAACATTGTATGCCAATTGTAATTTGAAAAATATTTAAATTTGAAGCAAAGCAAGAAAGTAAGTAAAAAACTAATTTTAGAAAGAAAGAATGTTAGAAAGATTTTCCAGGTAGTCTATAGCCACACACAACGAAAATTGTTGTACAATAGCCAATAGTCTCTCCGACATTTCCCTTGTTTTGACTGTTACTCGTGGGTTTAGACTACCTGCGAGTGTTTGGGCTATTCTCATTTCTTGAAAACTTTGCTCCTGCTTCAAAGTTTCCAAAAAAGAGTAGAAGTTTGGATGAGGTTTGCCAATTGTGTGGTTGAAGGAGTTATGCCATCCCTCAATGGCATTGTTTGTTTTTGCTTCTCCCTCTAAACAACTCGTGTAGCAGTTCCACCACTCCACATGGAATCGTGGCTTCCTCCTGCGACCCGATCTGCTTAGGTGTCCAATCCATGTGTCCTCGAAATAATTTAGAATGGGTGCCAATTTTTCTTCGTTACTCGTATAATAAACAGATTCTATAATTGCAGTGTAGTACTCGTCCACACTATCGGGAGCAACAAAACAAAGTGCAGTTAATTTTTTTAGTTCAAATTGTAGTTTGCTATCACGAGAATATTCTGCAACTAGGGATGTTTTTTGTAATTTACGCCAAAATGCCTGGGAAAAATGAAAAAAACATCCCTGAATTTGGGTATCCGTGTACGTTTTAGTGATCACATTGATCATGCTCAATTCAAAATCAATAATTATTTTCCGAGGACTTTGAGATGTTTTACTTTTAATCACTGATAAAAGTTCAGTGTATGTTGCAGAAGTCTTATCAGGTAGCAAACTATATACTAAGGGAATTACACTATTGTTAATTTTGGCATGTATAGTGTAAGTTTGAGTGAAAGGATGGGGTGTACTTTTAAACGTCCCATCCATCATCCAAATTTCACTACTTTCTAACTTAGCAAGGTTACGTGGGGTACTAAAAATGAGAATTCGTTTCTGAGGGTTTTCGTTGTCATGCAGAAGGAAAGGTTCATCAGAAAAAGAAATAGAAAGATCATGTGGAATTCTAATGTCAGAGAAAGAATGTGGTGTAGATAATTGAATGTTACTTGCCTGCTTTTGTCTTTGAATAATTCTTCTCAAATTAGGAATTATAGGCATGTTACTAGCAACATGACTGGGGACATGCTGTGCAACCTCTCTTAAAATGGATCCTGTAGAATCATTGGAGGTGCTTGCAATAGCTTTCATTTCGTTCACTGTTTCTCTAATTTCTACCTCCATTGCAGAGGCAGAGTGGTTATGTTCTGTGGTTTTCACAACTAAATTATCAACAGTAACCGCTCTGCCACTGCAATGGGTAGTGTAGTATTGCACACACCTCCAATGATTTCTAGTTAAACTTATTCTTTCCTTACTATATATGTATCCTCCATGGTTTAATACATTTTTGCCCTTCCTGGATTTAATATACTTTGCAGCTTCCAGACTAGACATTATCTGAAAAGATAAGAGAAGAAAAACAAATTAGTCTGAAAAATTAAATGACATACCTAAAATATAACAGTTACACTATCCAAAACTCTCCCTACTGCTGCACCTTCCTGGTGTTGGAATAGTAAATTGCACCCCTACACCATCCAACACTTTCCCTACTGCTGCACCTTCCTGGAGTTGGAATAGAAAATTGCACCGCTACACCATCCAACACTTTCCCTACTGCTGCACCTTCCTGGAGTTGGAATAGTAAATTGCACCCCTACACCATCCAACACTTTCCCTACTGCTGCACCTTCCTGGAGTTGGAATAGTAAATTGCACCCCTACACCATCCAACACTTTCCCTACTGCTGCACCTACCTGGAGTTGGAATAGTAAATTGCACCCCTACACCATCCAACACTTTCCCTACTGCTGCACCTTCCTGGAGTTGGAATAGTAAATTGCACCCCTACACCATCCAACAGTTTCCCTACTGCTGCACCAACCTTGAGTTGGAATAGTAAATTACACCCCTACACCATCCAACACTTTCCCTACTGCTGCACCTTCCTGGAGTTGGAATAGTAAATTGCACCCCTACACCATCCAACACTTTCCCTACTGCTGCACCTACCTGGAGTTGGAATAGTAAATTGCACCCCTACACCATCCAACACTTTCCCTACTGCTGCACCTTCCTGGAGTTGGAATAGTAAATTGCACCCCTACACCATCCAACACTTTCCCTACTGCTGCACCTACCTGGAGTTGGAATAGTAAATTGCACCCCTACAACATCCAACACTTTCCCTACTGCTGCACCTTCCTGGAGTTGGAATAGTAAATTGCACCCCTACACCATCCAACACTTTCCCTACTGCTGCACCTACCTGGAGTTGGAATAGTAAATTGCACCCCTACAACATCCAACACTTTCCCTACTGCTGCACCTTCCTGGAGTTGGAATAGTAAATTGCACCCCTACACCATCCAATACTTTCCCTACTACTGCACCTTCCTGGAGTTGGAATAGTAAATTGCACCCCTACACCATCCAACACTTTCCCTACTGCTGCTCCTTCCTGGAGTTGGATTAGTAAATTGCACCCCTACACCATCCAACACTTTCCCTACTGCTGCACCTTCTTGGAGTTGGAATAGTAAATTGCACCCCTACACCATCCAACACTTTCCCTACTGCTGCACCTTCCTGGAGTTGGAATAGTAAATTGCACCCCTACACCATCCAACACTTTCATACTGCTGCACCTTCCTGGAGTTGGAATAGTAAATTGCACCCCTACACCATCCAACACTTTCATACTGCTGCACCTTAAAATGTTGTTTAAAATTACCTTGTTTTTTTGAAATTGGTTTTCTTGGTGAGTCTTCTTAAGTGGGAATGGCCTGTAGGCTGGAGTAGACAATTATGTGTTGATTGGAATCGCAAAACAAAAACAATTGTCTGCAAAAGTGATAAAAGGAAAAAATGTGAAAACTGAACGTTGTAGAGAAATGCAAATTTACAATAACTTTTTGCAAAAATTATATTTATTTTAACTTATAGTACATAACACTTTCCCTACTGTTGCACCTTCCTGGAGTTGGAATAGAAAATTGCACCCCTACACCATCCAACACTTTCCCTAATGTTGCACCTTCCTGGAGTTGGAATAGTAAATTGCACCCCTACACCATCCAATACTTTCCCTACTGCTGCACCTTCCTGGAGTTGGAATAGTAAATTGCACCCCTACACCATCCAACACTTTCCCTACTGCTGCACCTTCCTGGAGTTGGAATAGTAAATTTCACCCCTACACCATCCAACATTTTCCCTACTGCTGCACCTTCCTGGAGTTGGAATAGTAAATTGCACCCCTACACCATCCAACACTTTCCCTACTGCTGCACCTTCCTGGAGTTGGAATAGTAAATTGCTCCCCTACACCATCCAACACTTTCCCTACTGCTGCACCTACCTGGAGTTGGAATAGTAAATTGCACCCCTACACCATCCAACATTTTCCCTACTGTTGCACCTTCCTGGAGTTGGAATAGAAAATTGCACCCCTACACCATCCAAAACTTTCCCTACTGCTGCACCTTCCTGGAGTTGGAATAGTAAATTGCACCCCTACACCATCCAACATTTTCCCTACTGCTGCACCTTCCTGGAGTTGGAATAGTAAATTGCACCCCAACACCATCCAACACTTTCCCTACTGCTGCACCTTCCTGGAGTTGGAATAGTAAATTGCATCCCTACACCATCCAACACTTTCCCTACTGCTGCACCAACCTTGAGTTCTGAAAAAAAATTCTTCAAACTGCAACTCTTTTTATAATCATTTTTGAAATTTATTTACATTAACAATTAAATGGTTAGTCTAACATATTGAAGGTTTAAAAACAATGCTGTATAACAATACCTTGTTTTTATGAAAATGCTTTTCTTGGTGAGGCTTGTAAAGTTGAATTGGCCTGTTGGCTGGAGTTGTAAGGTATGTGATCGAAAGAATCTTTCTGCAACGAAACAAACAATTGTCTTTGGAAAAAAAAGAGGAAAAAAAAAACCTTAACGTTGTTTTAAAATGTAAATTCAGATTAACTTTTAAAAATTATGACATAGAATATAACTAATACTACATAACACTTTCCTAACTACTGCATCTTCCTGGAGTTAAAATAGAGAAATGTACCCCTACACCATCCAACACTTTCCCTACTGCTGCACCTTCCTGGAGTTAGAATACTTAATTGTACCCCTACACTATCCATCAGTTATCCTATTTCTGCACTTTAGTGGAGTAACAATTGCAAAAGGAATGACTATTTAGGTGCCAATTCCGATCCGGTAAAAAAATTCCCCGTCCGACTCGTATCCGGATTTTTTTCCGTCCGAATCGTCAAAGTAGCGTACAAACTGCCAAGTACGATTCGAACGGAAAAAAGTCCATACGAATCGCATTGGGAAGATTTCCCCACACGTCCTCGGGTCGGGAAAAGTCACCGACACGTCCCCGGGCGAGAAACCCACCGTGCGGAAAAATAAAGTCCGACTGCGCAAGTACGATCCCTCCCGTCCTCCCCATTTCACAACCGTACGCAAAAAACACCGTCCGAACCGAACTCCCATAGCAACCATGGAGACATGTGCCCGCATACGCGCCGAACACCCCACCACCCCCCGCCCGCGTATGTACGCCCCGAACCCCCACCCGTGTATGTACGCACCAAACACCCACCCGTGTATGTACGCCCCCGAACCCCCCCCAGCCGTGTATGTACGCACCGAACCACCAGCCGTGTATGTACGCCCCCGAACCCCCCCCAGCCGTGTATGTACGCACCGAACCACCAGCCGTGTATGTACGCACCAAACCCCCCCCCCAGCCCTGTATGTACGCACCGAACCACCAGCCGTGTATGTACGCCCCCGAACCCCCCCCAGCCGTGTATGTACGGACCGAACCACCAGCCGTGTATGTACGCACCAAACACCCACCCGTGTATGTACGCCCCCGAACCCCCCCCAGCCGTGTATGTACGCACCGAACCACCAGCCGTGTATGTACGCACCAAACACCCACCCGTGTATGTACGCCCCCGAACCCCCCCCCAGCCGTGTATGTACGCACCGAACCACCAGCCGTGTATGTACGCCCCCGAACCCCCCCCCAGCCGTGTATGTACGCACCGAACCACCAGCCGTGTATGTACGCACCAAACCCCCACCCCAGCCGTGTATGTACGCACCGAACCACCAGCCGTGTATGTACGCACCGAACCACCAGCCGTGTATGTACGCACCAAACCCCCCCCCCAGCCCTGTATGTACGCACCGAACCACCAGCCGTGTATGTACGCACCAAACACCCACCCGTGTATGTACGCCCCCGAATCCCCCCCCCAGCCGTGTATGTACGCACCGAACCACCAGCCGTGTATGTACGCACCAAACACCCACCCGTGTATGTACGCCCCCGAACCCCCCCCAGCCGTGTATGTACGCACCGAACCACCAGCCGTGTATGTACGCCCCCGAACCCCCCCCAGCCGTGTATGTACGCACCGAACCACCAGCCGTGTATGTACGCACCAAACCCCCCCCCCAGCCCTGTATGTACGCACCGAACCACCAGCCGTGTATGTACGCCCCCGAACCCCCCCCAGCCGTGTATGTACGGACCGAACCACCAGCCGTGTATGTACGCACCAAACACCCACCCGTGTATGTACGCCCCCGAACCCCCCCCAGCCGTGTATGTACGCACCGAACCACCAGCCGTGTATGTACGCACCAAACACCCACCCGTGTATGTACGCCCCCGAACCCCCCCCCAGCCGTGTATGTACGCACCGAACCACCAGCCGTGTATGTACGCCCCCGAACCCCCCCCCAGCCGTGTATGTACGCACCGAACCACCAGCCGTGTATGTACGCACCAAACCCCCACCCCAGCCGTGTATGTACGCACCGAACCACCAGCCGTGTATGTACGCACCAAACACCCACCCGTGTATGTACGCCCCCGAATCCCCCCCCCAGCCGTGTATGTACGCACCGAACCACCAGCCGTGTATGTACGCACCAAACACCCACCCGTGTATGTACGCCCCCGAACCCCCCCCCAGCCGTGTATGTACGCACCGAACCACCAGCCGTGTATGTACGCCCCCGAACCCCCCCCAGCCGTGTATGTACGCACCGAACCACCAGCCGTGTATGTACGCACCAAACCCCCACCCCAGCCGTGTATGTACGCACCTAACCACCACCCCACCAGGGAATGTACGGACCGCACCCCCACCAGTGCATGTACGGACCGTACTGACGCCAAAAAAACACGTACTGAACCCGGACAAACCATATTTACACAAGGAGAGTCAAGTAGAGTTTCCCCACACCACCAAACAGGCCCAACAACCCCACAAACATCACATACACTCACCTGCAACTGCCAAACTGCCAAACAGAGGCCCAAAACTCAATCACTCCTCATAACACACCCACACAAATTTCAAACACAGCCACACCCACAAATGGACCAATAAAAATGGACCACACACACAAACCATGAGCCTTTGCAACAGACCCACTGCTGCCAGAGCCCACAGACGACCCACACCACCATACTTGAACCTCACACTTGCATACCTTCACACAACCACCTACACAAACACCCCCTCATCACATTCACACACACACCTCCACTACCACACCCACACACCCACAGCCATCCACACCCACACCCCCACAACCACACCCCACGCCATGTCCACCACCAAGAATCCAAAGTTCACAAAGGAGGAGCTGGAGATCCTTGTCGACGAAATCCTCAGAGTCGAGCCACAGCTCTTTGGGACATTGGTCAGACAGACCAGCATATCCGAAAAAACCGCCATGTGGCAGAGGATCGTCGATTCTGTGAATGCTGTTGGGACAACCAGAAGGACCAGGCACGAGTGCCAATCCAGGTGGTACGATCTGCGGAGGACGGTCAAGAGGAAGATGACTGACAATCACAACCAGGGGAACATCACTGGAGGAGGGCCGCCCCCCAGACCGGTACAATACCATCCCTGGGAGGAGAAGGTGATGTCCACGCTGGCGGTGGAGGGACTACACGGACTGCCAGGACTCCCAGACCCTGGTGAGTACACAAACAACTCACCTCACATGGGGGGGATGCCATACACAATCAATCATGCATGCCACCCCCCCCAAGCCACCACCGGACACAACAACACTCCACAAACACACACATGCCACTGGCACCTCCATGCCCCATGCATCAATCAGGGCCATGCCAAGTCACAGGCCACACAAAACACCAACACAACACAGGATGTGGTCGATGCTGGGAGTGGGGGCAGCAAAACTAACATTGAGCAACTCACAAGCACACAACAATGCCCTCAGCCCATATGGCCCAGGGCACAGCCATACAAACTGTGTGTACCCACACAGTACTGTCTTGCCTGCAAATGATGGCTGCCATGCAGGATGCCATGGGTCTGAAGGCACAATTTGCACATAACAGCAGACAATGAAGATGCATCGCTCTGATAGAGTCTCAGCACACACCGCCACAGCAGCAGCCTACACTCAGACACACTGCCCAATGGGTGCCCGGAGAACAGGGACTAACTCACATGAACAAGCCAATGGCCATTCAAAGACCGGCTAACTGTGTGTGCCCAGGAAGCTGGCCTGAGGTGACAGAGAGTGACAAAGAGAGGGAGGGAGAGGGGGAATGAGAGGGAAGGAGACAGAGGGGGGACACAGGGAGACAGACAGAGGGAGGGAGTAGGGTGACAGAGGGAGACCGACAGAGGGAGGGAGGAGGGTGACAGAGGGAGGGAGGAAGGGAGACACAGGGAGACTAAATCACCCTTGGGTGGTGTGGCCATGTCCACTCGTCAGCCGGTGGACTGTGTGCATGCAGACCAGGTCTGGCAGTGCCTCAACCCCCCCTTCCGTAGATGAAGACCGGTCCATGTGTCAATCTGTGCACGAGTCCATCCGTGCTGCAGGCACCGACCTAACCACACACCCAGTATACCCACCCACCGTGTCGGTAAGAACCCTGTCACAAATGCTTCAGTCCCCTACCTGCAACATCAAATTGCCTTGCCAAAACACCATTTGGCCACGTACAGTGCAACACGTAAGGCGCCTCTGCATGGCTCGCTACGCCCGCACACCACACTGCTGACTGTGTACCCAAATAGATGCATCAACTAAGATTGTGTCTCACACATGCGTAAAGCCCTGACAGCTGTGGCCAAGGGACATAGCCATGCACAAGTGCACTGTGAGAGGAATGCAGGACAGATCCAACTACCCAGAGGAAGAGTGCCAAATCAGAAATGCATGCAACATGGATGCCACATGTGACACTGTTAACATTGTCTCTCTCACACACAGGTCAACGTCGACGAACACCCCCCAACACTGGGGGGGAAGTCACACAGGACCAGGCTCCGCGGGATGATGACCCCACCGCCAGCGATGACTCTCACCACTCCGTGGATGACCCAGACCAACCTGGCCCCTCTGGTGTCCAACCACCTGCAGCACCTGCGTCAGGTACAACTGTGCCAACCACCACCCCCATTCCTGCCACATCCCAGGAGACGTCCAGGAGCCCTGCCCGCACACGACCACCCAGCCAGTCTGCCCAGGAGGGACACGGTCCTCCGGGCACCCAGGAGGAGGCAGGCGGCAACGCAGATGCCATCCCTCAGGGGTCCCGGAGACCCGATGCACCCACAACGGCAGGCCAGGTGCACGTGGGCAGGGGTGGCGGGAGTGGAGGACGGCGGAGGCGCGAACCTGACCAGGCAGCTCAGGACCCGGTAGTGTCCCAGGTCAGCAACATCCTGGATACATACCGGCGTGACACCAGGGGCATGGACCAGATTGCGTCCACCCTCAATGACATCAAGGGGACCCTCCAGGAGATGAAGACCCTGCAGTCCCAGCAACATGCCTGTCAACTGCAACACCAAGGAAGGATGGAGGATAGACAGGCTGAGCTCGTGGCGGTGCAAACCCAAATGACCGGTGTACTCCGTCGGATTGCCGACAACATGGGCAACCCTCCCTGTGGCACCAGGCGAAGGCCATTACCAGACACAGGGAGGGATCAGGAGGAGGAGGATTCATCCGACGGAGCGTCACAGACATCGTCACGGACTGCTTCCGAGGGTCCCCGCAGGAAGGTGGGTCGTCCACGAAAAAGACTGTGAGAGTCAGCAGAACATCACCATCTCCCAGGTCACCTGGCCTGGCACCTGGCCCTCTGGCCCAATAGCAGCACATGACATTCTCTGCCACATGGACTTGCTGGTCACTGTCTGACCTATGTTGACGAAGACTGTGGCATGGACTCTGACATTTTGCTACGACAAGGATACCAACTCCCCCAGTGAACTTTGGATTCTACACTCCCGCTGTGCACCTCTTGTCATCCCCACAAACCCGTACCCCACCACAAATAAATTAATCACACTTACAAGATGATGCCGTGATTCTACATTATTACAATACATGTGTGTGTCGTACAGTCAAAGCATGCCTGATCTCAGAATTAACTCCAACCATCCAAACCGTGGGGTCGCAGTCTTGCCCAGGACACACATGGGTCCCAATGTCTCATCTGATACAGACATGGAGTACCAAACTCACCTGTGCTGGGCCCAACCAGCTGAGTGGTTCCCGCACAACTGTGGCTACAGACACATTCAGGGGAGCAACAGTCATGCGCAGAGGTCAGGGATCATGTGGAGTGACCTGGCTTGCCGCTCCCAGGTATGTCTAGACATGTGTCCCTACAATGTGCAGCATGCTTGCGTCAGGCGGATGTTGAGAATGGTGGCTAGGCCAAGGTTGGATGCATGGAGATGCCAGAATGCAGTTTAGGATCACTGTGCCACATGGTTGTGTTGGGGTTGTGGGCTGCATCATGAGTGTGGGCGTGGATCTAGAAGGTCATCCTGCAGCTGGCTGTGAAACATTCCCCCCATCCCGTTAGGACGTTGATGTGGCCTGGTTGCCCGACGCAGTAGCAGAGCTGTGCAGATGCACTCCGGATATGGACAAGTACCATGGGAGTCGTGAGGCACATGTCCGTAGACTGCAGGGTAGGATTCTACACAGATGTTGTAGTTTCCCTGGGGGATGGTCTCTCTTGCCTTGAGGTGGATGGAACTGTGCATCTTGTGCATAATACAGTTCCCACTCCCTGACAAACCCCTAGCATCTTGTCACTCTACACATAGACACATATGCACCACCTATGAAAACTATGCCAGACCTGCGGCACGCACAGTGGCAACAGGGCACCATTGACAGGGAAGAGGCACCTTGGAGACAGAGGGACAAATTTATTAGTCATGTGTGTTGGAATGACAATGATACTCTGTCAACACATACACAGGTCATGTGGATGTACATGTGGGAGCAACACTGGCACCCCCCATTGCAACACAGATGCTGGCATCCCATTGACCTGGCACACAAGTGACGGATAACAGCTAAACACCCCCTGCTGCCACGGAGAGGCCGCTATACACCATTGAGGCCCTGATGGGGCAATCACACACCATGTCAACCCGGTGCAACCTGTATGTTTCCGAGGCCAGTGTTACACACAATGATGGCCTCATCACAATCCCCAATCCCCTGCCACATGACAGTCACCAAGTCTGAGCATGGCTCCAGGTGAAGCCTGCCCCATGTCATGTTCCCCATGTAGGATCACCATGTATGCAAATGGAACACACATGAACCGGAGAAGTGCACACAGACTACAAACAATTCACACACCCAAAACGACGTGAGGCATCCCTTACCCTGAGGAGATTTCAACACTTGCCCGTGCATGTGACGCTGAATCAGCACATGTCGCTGTGTTCATGAGGAGTAGCAGGAGCACAACAATGCCACCAGCAGACAGCATGCACATGGACCTGTGGAAGAGAGACACACAAGGATTCAGCACAAAGGAGCACATCCGCAAGCATGTACTTAACACGTATCATGTTGTTAACATGACAGGTGACAATGATGACCCTCAGACAACATCCTTCCATTGCGCCATCACTTGAGTGACACTTCAATACACACCACTGACTCACTTGGCAGACATGCAGATGGACACACACATTGCAACACATGCCACACACGGCCCAATGCGTGCACACTCAGACACTGGAACTCACCACTAAGCAAAGAAGTTGCGTATGAGCCGACTCCGCATGTCCTCCACAGCCTCCTCCTCCTCCACATCACTTGCCCCGTCACCAAGCCCTTCATCCTCCACGGGTGGATGGTCCTGGTCATCTTGATCCAGTATGAGTGGAACAGCTTCCTCCACTGCCATGTTGTGCAGCATGCAGCAGACGATGATGATCTTGCACACCTTCACCGGGGCATATGGGAGTGCTCCGCCGGTCTTGTGGAGGCACCGGAATCGGCTCTTCAGAAGTCCAAACGTCCTCTCAATGACTCTCCTGGTCCGCCCATGTGCGTTGTTGTAGAGGTGCTCGGCAGCCGTGCTGGGGTTGCGGACAGGCGTCATCAGCCATGGCATGTTGGGATAGCCAGCGTCCCCTACAAGGAAACATCATGGACAGAAGTGTGTCAGCACAGGCAGTGAGATTGGAAGATGACGCCAAACACTGAACTGCCAGAGTCTACCCACCAACAATACATGCTCGCTCGTTCCGCAGCTGCAGCATCATTTCTGGCACCCTGCTACGCCTCATGATGAAGGCATCGTGTGCTGATCCTGGAAAGCGAACACAGACATGTGAAATCACCATGTTGGACAGACACACCACAAGGGCATTAATGGAGTGATAATGTTTGCGATTCCTATACACCACCTCCTGTGCCTGTGGTGGTACCAACGCAACATGTGTCCCATCTATGGACCCAATGACATGGGGCATCCCTCCCAGGGCATAGAACTCACGCTTGACATCTGTCAACTGCTCACGATTTGGGAATTTAATGTACTCATCCAGGTGAACCAACATGGCCTCTAAGAAATCATGCAGAACACGGCTGAACATCGTCTGGGACATGCCCCCGACATCAGCAATGGTATGTTGGAACGTACCCGTGGCAAGGAAATGTAGGGCTGCCATCACCTTCAACTTGGGTGTCAGTGCACTTGGATACCTGTGGCGCGGGAGGAGTTGTGCTTCCAGCCGGCCAGTCAACTCATCAATCAACCGTTGGCTGAATCTGTAGCGGCGTATACAGTCCCGTTCATGCAGGGCAGCAATGTCTGGCATACGTCGAGGGAGAGGCGGAGCCCTGCAGTGAAATGGAAGGAACACCTAAGAGTGAGCACTGTACAACAACATCGTCAATGCACTGAGCACATGTTACACAGCCAATACACATATGCCACGTTGTGAGTCAGGTCTGTGCCACAGTTCCTGGACACGAACGCCAGTCAGGTTACACTCCTACCAAGGGACAGCCACTAACGGAGGGGGGCAAGATCACGATGACATGGCATGAGACTAGCTGTGGGCCAGTGTAAGTGAACATGCACACGCATCACAGGATTCACAGACATCCACACATGTGCAGAAGTAGTATGCGTATGGTACAGACAGGTAGTTGGATGCGATATGCACTGGTCACATGTCATAGGAATAGGACAGGCCACACACATTGCCTTTGAGGAGTACATGTCGAGACAGAACATACATAGGGAGCATGTGGATATGTACTTGTGTTGATACTCCGTGTAGTTGGATACATACACACCTCATGGCAAATCACATATGTGGGCTGGTGTGCGGAACAGTGTGCCATGCCCATCGACACACAGACACATGTTGGCAGCAGCAACTGCTGACACATTGAATCACACACCTACAGCAAAATCATGGAAAGACATGCCACACACATGACATGGTTGCAGCATGCAACGCAGCCATACACGTGTCATATGTAATATTCCGTGTACCTGGCATCAGGGGACAGGTGCGGGTGTCCGTGACTGGGACATGCAAGTGACTCATGGCTCCACTAGTGTGTACGACATGCACACATGTCAAAGGAGTGCAGGGGATGTGTGGTACAATGCGCACCATCACACACGACATGTGTACACAGCTCATCGTACATGTGCTTTGCCCACACCTCAGGGGTAAAGTGCCACATCACATCCTGACACACCTGTGTCACACACAGGTGGTATTGCACAGACAATGCATTGGTGTCCACCCTTGGCAATACCTGTCCGCTCCATTCCTGTCTGTGTGCCGCCTGTCACCACTGACAGTTGTTATACGCACCGTACATACGCTCGGAGCGCGTGTATAGGGTCCCTGGGCCAATATTGCCGCTGGCGTATGCGTACGCCACAGTAGTACGGACTGTACACGCGCTTGTACGGTCCGGATCACAATATGGGCGCTGGCGTATGCGTACGCCACAGTAGTACGGACTGTACACGCGCTTGTACGGTCCGTACTACTGTGGCGTACGCATACGCCAGCGCCCTTATTGTGATCCGGACCGTACAAGCGCGTGTACAGTCCGTACTACTGTGGCGTACGCATACGCCAGCGCCCATATTGTGATCCGGACCGTACAAGCGCGTGTACAGTCCGTACTACTGTGGCGTACGCATACGCCAGCGCCCATATTGTGATCCGGACCGTACAAGCGCGTGTACAGTCCGTACTACTGTGGCGTACGCATACGCCAGCGCCCATATTGTGATCCGGACCGTACAAGCGCGTGTACAGTCCGTACTACTGTGGCGTACGCATACGCCAGCGGCAATATTGTGATCCGGACCGTACAAGCGCATGTACGGTCGGTATCACTGCTTGTGGGGTGCCCTAGGGCGTGGAACGCACCGTACCTGTGTGTAAATGTATGAAAACACATAGGGGACACATGAGGGACAAGTATAAGGGCCGAAATGCCTGATGGTTGCCATGGAGACTGAGTTAAATTTTTGAATTTGAGCACCAGGTGCACAGCAGAAGTCAGTTTGAAAGAATCTACATTGTTGCAATGTGGATGTTGACTTGACATCATTATCAAAACTGAAACCATGCAAAGCCACACACTGGGGTAGGTTTGAAGGGATTGGATGAAACGTAGGATGCTAATGTGACTGACCAATCAATCTGTACTCCTATACATGAACAGGCCAGCCAGGCATATATAAGGCAGCCAGGTCCCATGAGAGAGCACTTGCCTGCACATCCATTCATCCATGACCACTGCTGCTGATAGTGATTCCTCTGGCACCATGTCCAGGACTGTGGAGAGGTCACAGCCATTCACCCAGGAGGAGAACCTTGCCCTGATAGATGTGATCCTCCCACAGTTCCAGAGCCTGTATGGTCGACCAGGGGTTCAGGTGAGTGCAGACTCCACTAGCTTAGACTGTGCCCCTTTTGTGTGACAGTGACTTCTGGCATTGTGTCCATGTGTGACAGACATGCACTGTTGTTTGGAGTGGGTCCCAGGGTGTGGAAGGCCTCATGTCACCCATGCAGAGCATGCTGTGTTTCCTGTGTGCACTCCTCACTTGCATAGTGCCTACTGTGACAATGAATGCAAGGTGCATGGCACATTCTGCCTGCATACTCCTCCTGGGGATGTTGTTTCCACAGTCCTGATGTGATCCTGTGTTCCCCCCAGTGTGACAGGTGTCAGTACCCATGGATGTGTGTTTGTTCAGTGTACCTGTGCTGTGAGTGTCCAAAGGCCGTGTTCGTCCCCTGCACATTGGTGTGTGTGTTAGTCCCCTGTCATGTGGGTGAGTGCATATGGGGAGTGTTGCACACAAGCAGCATGAGGGATGGATATGGCCTGGCCATCGGATGTGAGCAGGGAGCAGTGCTGTGTGCATGCCGTGCTGAGCCAGCCCCACACCTGTGACACCCCCGTCTACTGGCACATGGGCAGAGTGAGGTGTGTACCCGCAGTTGGCAATGCCATGTGATTGTCCTGTACCTGTGTGTGTCTGTGTACTCTGCTGAGGTAGCATCAGTGTGCTGGGGCAGGTGACTGCTGTGAGGTGCTGTACATAATCCTGGTGTAGCCTGTGAGGCACAGTGTGATCCCTGGTCAGTGAGTGTGTGGTACCCCTCATGCCACCCGTGTGCTTCCACTGGCACGTAGTGCATTTGGCCTTCCACAGTGGATAATGTCCCTATGACAAAGGTGCAATTAGTTGCATGCATACCATGGCCTGTTCATAATGAGGATTGTTCTATATGTGTGTCTCTGTGTCTTTGCTCATGTGGATTAATGTATTCTCTCTTTTGCATCCTCACAGGTAGGCGCCATTGCCAAGGGGGAGATCTGGAGGGAAGCCGTCAGTGCCGTGAGGGGTACAGAGGGTCGGAGGCGGAGCCTGTCTCAGGTGAGGAAACGCTGGCAGGACATCCGGTGCTGGACGAGGAGGATTGCACGGCTCCTGCTGGGGGACTCACCTGAGAGCCGTAAGAACCGTGGCCGCCGTCGTCTGACCCACATCCAGAAGCGTGTGCTGGCGGTGGTCTTCCCCGATATGGACAGGCGCCTACAGGAGAGGCAGCAGCAGGAAGGGGGTAGGTACATGTGTGTCAGTTGTGTGTCCCCAGCCAATGTAAGTGTGCAGTTGCATGGATACACTGCCAGGGTTTGATTGTGCAGTGCGTCAACTTCTCCACAAAGTAGCACAGTGCTGTTCTCACTCCCTCCCTTCCCCTCCTTGCAATGTGTTCCCTGGTCTGTCGCCACTCTTGCACAAGGTTATTTATGCAGGCAGTTCATGCAGGTGCCCTATGCTATCAGCATCATGTGTGGGGGTGATGTGCCACAGGTATGGGGACCTTGCGTGTGCCATGGCCAATTTCAGTCATTGTGGTGTCCATGTCACTTGGCACTGATTGTGAATCACGACATAGGGGTGTGTCTCCAAAATGTACAGCCTTCCAGCATGCATGTCCAATTGTGTGCCCTCTGACATGATGTGCCTGAGTGGGAGGCCTGCTAAGTGCAGGGACGGTTGCTTAATTTGCAGTCATGTCCATCCTGGACCATGGAGGAGTGTGGGCACTACTGTGCCCTGGGGCACCTCTTCCTAGGTATCATGTGCGTCATCCAACAATATGGCCATTCACTGTGTCTTTGCCATGGGTTGCGTAGGGTGGCATTGTACCCTGGGCTCAACTGTTAGGACCTACAGGTTGCTACATGTGTCCACTGTACAGGGGGACCCATTTTGCTTGTGCATACTCACAGTGGGCATTACCTGTGTGTGTTGTTGAGACAATCTGATGATGTTTGCCTGTCAATGATGTGTGGACATGGCCACCAGGGGCTGTGTGTTTACAGTCATGAATTAGTGGAGGCCATGTGTTTCCATCCCAGAGTAAGAGGTGTACATACTTTCTCCGTCTCAATGAGATTGTCTCAGGTGTGGGTGGTTTGTGCGTACAAGGCCTACATGTCAGAAGCTTCATCCTCCTTGCTGGGTTTAGCCTGTGTGTGATGTTTGACTGGACATACGCTCAAGGTGCAGTGACCCTGTCATGTGTGGCCTGGTTTCATGTATTGCCTTTGCAGCATGCGGCAAGAGTAAATGGATATGATTCATGCTCATCCCTTTTTGACGACGCAGTGTGGTGCAGGTGCTGTGCACATTTGTCCCCAGAGGCTGACTCCTCTCTAAAATTTCAGGTGCAGTGATTTGCTGTTGTGTCATGATCTCCATTGTGTCTCAGTGGCATGGTGGGTAGAAAAACTGTGTGTTCCATGGCCTACATGTGTACATTGTTTTGTAGGTGTTACTCCTGTTGCTTTTCAGGCTATGCAATGTGACCTATGTATATTTGACTCATGTGACATAAGTGTACAGGTGTCTGATTTTCTCCTGTCTCTTCACCTTGCCCACAGCATCGCCGGGGGACACGGAAGGAGACACTAGCACGGACCGGGAGGAGAGATTGAGCACCAGTACCAGCAGTGCTGTCCTGTCTGGCACATGGAGTGGCACGGAGGCCGAAGGGAGTGAGGCGGAGGACCTGTTGACTGCCAACACAGACTATGACGCAGACGGGTCCGAGGCTGAGCTCCCAGAGGTGGCGGAGTCTGCCCCCCCAGCTGATGGCAGCCCTCCACATCCCCCCGCCACCTCAGGTTCCATCACCGGCCTCCCACATGCTCGTGGCCCTTCCCTCCGTGCTCGGTCCCCACATGTCTCCTTCCTGCCAGGCACCGCACCCCCTGCCCCTGTCACCACTGCTGCGGTGAGTGCGGAGTCTGTGGACATCCTGAGGCAGTTGCAGGTTGGTCAGACTGCGATGCTAAATGTCCTCCATGCCCACACCCAGGTGCTGACCCAGATGGAGGCATACATGGAGGGCATGTCGGCTGCGCAGTCTGACCAACGGCAGTTGCTGAGGTCCATAGACTCCACACTGACTGCAGCACTGGATCTCCTGCAGCGCTGCGTAACACCCCCTACCCCTGCCCCATCCACAATTCCCACTCCCGTGCCTGTCCCACGCACATCCAGACGTCAGCGTGCACGCACCCCAACAGACACAGGCACCACACCACCAGGGAAGTCGAAGCGCACACCTCCTGTCACGCACACACAGGGTGAGGAAGGCACACCCACTGGGTCGGGGGGGAAACGTAGAACACGCAGCCACAGTGGGAGTCCGCATTCCACACAACCCACTCCCTCCAAATCCACTCCCCTTAGCTCTCCTGGCCAACAGTCAGTGACAGCATCATCCACTGCGAGTGTGCCCCCCAGCCCCAGGATGACACCACCCCGCAAGCGGTGGAGGCGGGACCCGGCCAGGGGAGTTGAGTCCCCCACCCTGTCCACACCCTCCCCCAGTGGCGCTGCGACCCATCCCTTTGCCCCCCCCCCCTCCTTGGGGCCTGTGGTTGGATTGGGTACGGGGGAGTCGCTGGGGGAACTTGCCGACGTGTGCAGCGCCATTCTGTCCTCCACCTTTGGCGCTGGCACCCCCCCTGTGGCAGATTCATCCCTCCCTGCACCCACAACACCTACCCTTTCCCCTCCTGTCCCTGCGGTGCCTGTTTCCACCCTCCCCCCTGATGCCCCCTCTTCTGTGGATGAAATGGACTTGTGAACTGTGCAGGCAAGCTAGGGGACACACGTCCCGATGTGTACCCCCCCCCCGGACATTGCTGCTGGGCTGGCCCATGGCCCTTGTACATAGTGGACATTTTCTCTGATATATTTTCCTGCTGAATAAAGCCTTTTCTTTTTGTTTTGCACACTGATGCTTTCCTGGACTTGCTGTTGGTGCTGGTGCTCCCTGCGTTGGGGTGGTGATAATGTGTTAGGGGTCTGTGAAATGTTGGAGTGTGCTGCTCATGGGGTGTACCCTGCCATCTGCGTGCCATCACAAAGGTCTCTGCAAATGGTATTTGGTCATGTTTGCTCTCACTGTATGGTGACATTGTCCCAAGGTGTGTTCCGTCCTCTGTGGCCCAGGCCATTTTTCCTGCAGGGTGTCTCCCAAATGCTGTGCTGTGCTGTGTCTACATTTCCTGGATGTGTGAGGGTTGCCTTTCAATATAGCCATGCTGGCTCAGCGATGGCTCCGCCTGCATCTGGGGTATCACCCTTGTAGGTCACTGAACTTGTTGATGGGGTATATTGTCCGATGTCTGGGCACTGCTGGGAGTGATAGGTACACACCCCTCCTGTGTCTGGGCACTGCTGGGAGTGATAGGCACACACCCCTCCTGTGTCTGGGCACTGCTGGGAGGACCCTGCACCCACCCCTCCTGTGTCTGGGCACTGCTGGGGGTGTTTTGCACACCCCATTCTTATAGCAGGTTCGGTGCGTACATGCACGGGTGGGGGTTTGGTGCGTACATACACGGGTGGGGGTTCGGTCCGTACATACACGGGTGGGGGTTCGGGGCGTACATACTCTGCTGGGGTGGGGGTTCGGTGCGTACATACACGGGTGGTGGTTCGGTGCGTACATACACGGCTGGGGTGGGGGTTTGGTGCGTACATACACGGGTGGGGGTTTGGTGCGTACATACACGGCTGGGGGGGGTTCGGGGGCGTACATACACGGGTGGTGGTTCGGTGCGTACATACACGGGTGGTGGTTCGGTGCGTACATACACGGCTGGGGTGGGGGTTTGGTGCGTACATACACGGCTGGTGGTTCGGTGCGTACATACACGGCTGGGGGGGGGTTCGGGGGCGTACATACACGGGTGGTGGTTTGGTGCGTACATACACGGCTGGGGTGGGGGTTCGGTCCGTACATACACGGGTGGGGGTTCGGGGCGTACATACTCTGCTGGGGTGGGGGTTCGGTCCGTACATACACGGGTGGGGGTTCGGGGCGTACATACACGGCTGGGGTGGGTGTTAGGTGCGTACATACACGGGTGGGGGTTTGGTGCGTACATACACGGCTGGTGGTTCGGTGCGTACATACACGGGTGGAGGTTCGGTGCGTACATACACGGCTGGGGTGGGGGTTTGGTGCGTACATACACGGCTGGTGTGGTGGTTTGGTGCGTACATACACGGGTGGGCGTTTGGTGCGTACATACACGGGTGGTGGTTTGGTGCGTACATACACGGCTGGGGTGGTGGTTTGGTGCGTACATACACGGGTGGGGGTTTGGTGCGTACATACACGGGTGGTGGTTTGGTGCGTACATACACGGCTGGGGTGGGGGTTCGGTCCGTACATACACGGGTGGGGGTTCGGGGCGTACATACTCTGCTGGGGTGGGGGTTCGGTCCGTACATACACGGGTGGTGGTTCGGTGCGTACATACACGGCTGGGGTGGGTGTTAGGTGCGTACATACACGGGTGGGGGTTTGGTGCGTACATACACGGCTGGGGGGGGTTCGGGGGCGTACATACACGGGTGGTGGTTCGGTGCGTACATACACGGGTGGTGGTTCGGTGCGTACATACACGGCTGGGGTGGGGGTTTGGTGCGGACATACACGGCTGGTGGTTCGGTGCGTACATACACGGCTGGGGGGGGGTTCGGGGGCGTACATACACGGGTGGTGGTTTGGTGCGTACATACACGGCTGGGGTGGGGGTTCGGTCCGTACATACACGGGTGGGGGTTCGGGGCGTACATACACGGCTGGGGTGGGGGTTCGGTCCGTACATACACGGGTGGGGGTTCGGGGCGTACATACTCTGCTGGGGTGGGGGTTCGGGGGCGTACATACACGGGTGGTGGTTCGGTGCGTACATACACGGGTGGTGGTTCGGTGCGTACATACACGGCTGGGGTGGGGGTTTGGTGCGTACATACACGGCTGGTGTGGTGGTTTGGTGCGTACATACACGGGTGGGGGTTTGGTGCGTACATACACGGCTGGGGGTTCGGGGCGTACATACCAGGGTGGGGTGGGGGTTCGGGGCGTACATGCACGGGTGGCGCTTGGGTGCGTACATACACGGGTGGGGGTTCGGGGCGTACATACCAGGGTGGGGTGGGGGTTCGGGGCGTACATACACGGGTGGCGCTTGGGTGCGTACATACACGGGTGGCGGTTCGGGGCGTACATACACGGGTGGGGGTTCGGGGCGTACATACACGAGTGGGGGTTCGGGGCGTACATGCACGGGTGGGGGTACGGGCCGTACTTCCACGGGTGGGGGTACGGTCCGTACATACCCCTGCCCACGCTCTGCGTGCCTGGGTACGGGCCGTACCCATGCCTTTGGTGTGTGGGTACGGTGCGTCCCACCATTGTTGCGGGCCGTGGGGTCCGCACCGTACACAGGCCTTGGGGGCGTGGCTACGGGTCGTACCACGCGTACCCCTACATGACCCCAGCAATGCTGGTACGAGCTGTACCAAGGCCTTTCTGACGTGGGTACGGGCCGTACCGCTATTGTTGGAGTGACGTAGGGGGACGCGTGGTACGTTCCGTACCCACGCTCTTGCGGCCTGGGTAGGGTACGTACCGGTTCGCGTGACCATCCACTTCCGTTGTGGCGGACGCTTGCGTTGCTGGCCTTGCCCCCACCCCCTGGAAGTGACCAGGCCCTGATGGTCAGGTATGTCCAGGCCATGTGTGATTTGGTACCATGTGTTGGTGTTGTGTGTCCTGCCCCTGCCCCCCCCTTTGCCCCTGGTTGTTGTGCTGACCTTCTGCGGCGTCTGCGTCGGTTCCTGTACGCCAGGTGGACTGCTAGGAGGGCAGGGATGGCACGTAGGTTCGGGTCCATGTCTGTTCGTCGCGTCCAGCTGCTCCTTGCGTGTGTCGTCCTGATTTCCCGGCAGTTTTTGGCAGCCGGTAAATATTTTCCGTGCGGGATGACGTCGGTTCGAATCGTACTTCCTGGTTCGTGAAACGTAGGCTGGATGCGTACCGACGTCACGTCGGCTCCTTTCAGGATCGGAATTGTGTTTAGTTTCTGTTCGGTCGGTGTTTTGTTCGAATCGTACGGAAATGGTGTTTCCGTATGAATCGTACTTGCATTTTCGGATGGATTTCGCACCGGGTACGAGTCGGACGGAGAAAAGGCTCCGTCCGACGGTTCGTACCCGGTTTTTACCGGATCGGAATTGGCACCTTAATTGTGGAAATTATAACACTGATAATGTAAAATACCTTTTTCAGTTGTTGTTTGTTCTCGTGCCTTTAAGGTAATGCTTGCTGCAGGATAAAGTTATTTTTTTGTAACCGATTTACTCTGGAAAAAAAAATTTTTTTTATAAATTTATGTTACTTAGCCAACGTTGGTTAAAAAAAACCCCATTTTTTAAAAATATGATATTTGACAAATGAGTATGAGTAACAATTGGTTAAGCAAAACATAATACACATTGAATGCTTTTTAAAATAAGAGTAATAATGGATACACCTACACTATCACTCTATTACTGTACTGCTGAACATTCTGGGACTAAGAAAACTAATAGTTACCTCAGTAACATGAAACGCTTTTTCAGATGTAGTACCTAACTGAAGTCTTATTAGTAATTGTTACCCCTGCACCATGGTATAATTTCGTTTTTGATGTAGTGAGAATGAGGAAAAAAAAAATTTACCTTTGCAATACAACACTTTAGCTAATGAGAAAAATATATTTTTAAAGTAAAATAATTAATATTAAATTACATTTACCTTCACAATAGTAAAGGTGAGTCGATTACGTGGAGGTGATGCAAAATTAGGTACACCAATTCTTGATTCTCAATATTTTGCAAGTTTCTGTTTTTGGAAAAGAAAGTAGTTGTTTTAAGTTGGTATATATTTTTAGTGATAACAAATTAGAAACAGTACATTTTAAAAGTTAATATTAAAAATTTTAAAATATATTTTGTATGGAAAGCAAACATATTTTACGCAAAACCATGGTATAAAAATATTTTACTGACTTACTAGTAGTTGTCTACTAATAATGCTTTTCCGAACGAATTCAGTGCTCTCTCTGAGGAGGTCGCAGTGGAGGTGACAGAGGGTCAGGTTTTGACGTCTGGTCTCTCTGGTAGTTGATAATCAACTGATTGCAAAATGGTGTCTTCCTGGTATTTATAAGTTTTACTCTGTGTCACTATTAATTTTTTTTAAAACTGCGTTTGTTGTGTTTTTTTTTATACTTTATTTTACTGTGGAAAATGATAATTTAAAAAAGCATTTAAAAATGTATTGTTTTCATTCATTTGCTCCGTTTTGGCATCCATTTTGGAACATGTCTTTTGGTATTGTTTTCATAGAAAGTGTAGTAGGACAAGTTTTACAAGTGAGATGGATAAAATGGCGCCTATGTGTATGTGTCTTCTGTTTTACTCTGTTTACTTACTTTCCGATGTAATCATGATAAAAATGTGTATGTACTGTTGTTAAATCTTTCGTTCTTTTTGTAAAACTTTGAAATGTGTGAAAACGGAATTTTAGGGGGGATTTTGAGTATTAATTTTAATACTCGCGTATTAATTTTAATACTCGAGTATTAATTTGGTAATGCATTTCAGTAGATTTACGTACAGTTTTTCTCCACATTTTAATACACTTCCCCACCGTAAAACCCCTAATTTCCCTGCATCCCGTGCCAGATTTTATTGTACTTTTAAATAAAAAAAAAATTGCACCCCTACACCATCCAATACTTTCCCTACTACTGCACCTTCCTGGAGTTGGAATAGTAAATTGCACCCCTACACCATCCAACACTTTCCCTACTGCTGCTCCTTCCTGGAGTTGGATTAGTAAATTGCACCCCTACACCATCCAACACTTTCCCTACTGCTGCACCTTCTTGGAGTTGGAATAGTAAATTGCACCCCTACACCATCCAACACTTTCCCTACTGCTGCACCTTCCTGGAGTTGGAATAGTAAATTGCACCCCTACACCATCCAACACTTTCATACTGCTGCACCTTCCTGGAGTTGGAATAGTAAATTGCACCCCTACACCATCCAACACTTTCATACTGCTGCACCTTAAAATGTTGTTTAAAAATACCTTGTTTTTTTGAAATTGGTTTTCTTGGTGAGTCTTCTTAAGTGGGAATGGCCTGTAGGCTGGAGTAGACAATTATGTGTTGATTGGAATCGCAAAACAAAAACAATTGTCTGCAAAAGTGATAAAAGGAAAAAATGTGAAAACTGAACGTTGTAGAGAAATGCAAATTTACAATAACTTTTTGCAAAAATTATATTTATTTTAACTTATAGTACATAACACTTTCCCTACTGTTGCACCTTCCTGGAGTTGGAATAGAAAATTGCACCCCTACACCATCCAACACTTTCCCTAATGTTGCACCTTCCTGGAGTTGGAATAGTAAATTGCACCCCTACACCATCCAATACTTTCCCTACTGCTGCACCTTCCTGGAGTTGGAATAGTAAATTGCACCCCTACACCATCCAACACTTTCCCTACTGCTGCACCTTCCTGGAGTTGGAATAGTAAATTTCACCCCTACACCATCCAACATTTTCCCTACTGCTGCACCTTCCTGGAGTTGGAATAGTAAATTGCACCCCTACACCATCCAACACTTTCCCTACTGCTGCACCTTCCTGGAGTTGGAATAGTAAATTGCTCCCCTACACCATCCAACACTTTCCCTACTGCTGCACCTACCTGGAGTTGGAATAGTAAATTGCACCCCTACACCATCCAACATTTTCCCTACTGTTGCACCTTCCTGGAGTTGGAATAGAAAATTGCACCCCTACACCATCCAAAACTTTCCCTACTGCTGCACCTTCCTGGAGTTGGAATAGTAAATTGCACCCCTACACCATCCAACATTTTCCCTACTGCTGCACCTTCCTGGAGTTGGAATAGTAAATTGCACCCCAACACCATCCAACACTTTCCCTACTGCTGCACCTTCCTGGAGTTGGAATAGTAAATTGCATCCCTACACCATCCAACACTTTCCCTACTGCTGCACCAACCTTGAGTTCTGAAAAAAAATTCTTCAAACTGCAACTTTTTTTATAATTATTTTTGAAATTTATTTACATTAACAATTAAATGGTTAGTCTAACATATTGAAGGTTTAAAAACAATGCTGTATAACAATACCTTGTTTTTATGAAAATGCTTTTCTTGGTGAGGCTTGTAAAGTTGAATTGGCCTGTTGGCTGGAGTTGTAAGGTATGTGATCGAAAGAATCTTTCTGCAACGAAACAAACAATTGTCTTTGGAAAAAAAAGAGGAAAAAAAAAACCTTAACGTTGTTTTAAAATGTAAATTCAGATTAACTTTTAAAAATTATGACATAGAATATAACTAATACTACATAACACTTTCCTAACTACTGCATCTTCCTGGAGTTAAAATAGAGAAATGTACCCCTACACCATCCAACACTTTCCCTACTGCTGCACCTTCCTGGAGTTAGAATACTTAATTGTACCCCTACACTATCCATCAGTTATCCTATTTCTGCACTTTAGTGGAGTAACAATTGCAAAAGGAATGACTATTAAATTGTGGAAATTATAACACTGATAATGTAAAATACCTTTTTCAGTTGTTGTTTGTTCTCGTGCCTTTAAGGTAATGCTTGCTGCAGGATAAAGTTATTTTTTTGTAACCAATTTACTCTGGAAAACATTTTTTTTTTATAAATTTATGTTACTTAGCCAACGTTGGTTAAAAAAAAACCCAATTTTTTAAAAATATGATATTTGACAAATGAGTATGAGTAACAATTGGTTAAGCAAAACATAATACACATTGAATGCATTTTAAAATAAGAGTAATAATGGATACACCTACACTATCACTCTATTACTGTACTGCTGAACATTCTGGGACTAAGAAAACTAATAGTTACCTCAGTAACATGAAACGCTTTTTCAGATGTAGTACCTAACTGAAGTCTTATTAGTAATTGTTACCCCTGCACCATGGTATAATTTCGTTTTTGATGTAGTGAGAATGAGGGGAAAAAAAATTTACCTTTGCAATACAACACTTTAGCTAATGAGAAAAATATATTTTTAAAGTAAAATAATTAATATTAAATTACATTTACCTTCACAATAGTAAAGGTGAGTCGATTACGTGGAGGTGATGCAAAATTAGGTACACCAATTCTTGATTCTCAATATTTTGCAAGTTTCTGTTTTTGGAAAAGAAAGTAGTTGTTTTAAGTTGGTATATATTTTTAGTGATAACAAATTAGAAACAGTACATTTTAAAAGTTAATATTAAAAATTTTAAAATATATTTTGTATGGAAAGCAAACATATTTTACGCAAAACCATGGTATAAAAATATTTTACTGACTTACTAGTAGTTGTCTACTAATAATGCTTTTCCGAACGAATTCAGTGCTCTCTCTGAGGAGGTCGCAGTGGAGGTGACAGAGGGTCAGGTTTTGACGTCTGGTCTCTCTGGTAGTTGATAATCAACTGATTGCAAAATGGTGTCTTCCTGGTATTTATAAGTTTTACTCTGTGTCACTATAAATTTTTTTTAAAACTGCGTTTGTTGTGTTTTTTTTTATACTTTATTTTACTGTGGAAAATGATAATTTAAAAAAGCATTTAAAAATGTATTGTTTTCATTCATTTGCTCCGTTTTGGCATCCATTTTGGAACATGTCTTTTGGTATTGTTTTCATAGAAAGTGTAGTAGGACAAGTTTTACAAGTGAGATGGATAAAATGGCGCCTATGTGTATGTGTCTTCTGTTTTACTCTGTTTACTTACTTTCCGATGTAATCATGATAAAAATGTGTATGTACTGTTGTTAAATCTTTCATTCTTTTTGTAAAACTTTGAAATGTGTGAAAACGGAATTTTAGGGGGGATTTTGAGTATTAATTTTAATACTCGAGTATTAATTTTAATACTCGAGTATTAATTTGGTAATGCATTTCAGTAGATTTACGTACAGTTTTTCTCCACATTTTAATACACTTACCCACCGTAAAACCCCTAATTTCCCTGCATCCCGTGCCAGATTTTATTGTACTTTTAAATAAAAAAAAAATTGCACCCCTACACCATCCAATACTTTCCCTACTACTGCACCTTCCTGGAGTTGGAATAGTAAATTGCACCCCTACACCATCCAACACTTTCCCTACTGCTGCTCCTTCCTGGAGTTGGATTAGTAAATTGCACCCCTACACCATCCAACACTTTCCCTACTGCTGCACCTTCTTGGAGTTGGAATAGTAAATTGCACCCCTACACCATCCAACACTTTCCCTACTGCTGCACCTTCCTGGAGTTGGAATAGTAAATTGCACCCCTACACCATCCAACACTTTCATACTGCTGCACCTTCCTGGAGTTGGAATAGTAAATTGCACCCCTACACCATCCAACACTTTCATACTGCTGCACCTTAAAATGTTGTTTAAAAATACCTTGTTTTTTTGAAATTGGTTTTCTTGGTGAGTCTTCTTAAGTGGGAATGGCCTGTAGGCTGGAGTAGACAATTATGTGTTGATTGGAATCGCAAAACAAAAACAATTGTCTGCAAAAGTGATAAAAGGAAAAAATGTGAAAACTGAACGTTGTAGAGAAATGCAAATTTACAATAACTTTTTGCAAAAATTATATTTATTTTAACTTATAGTACATAACACTTTCCCTACTGTTGCACCTTCCTGGAGTTGGAATAGAAAATTGCACCCCTACACCATCCAACACTTTCCCTAATGTTGCACCTTCCTGGAGTTGGAATAGTAAATTGCACCCCTACACCATCACATACTTTCCCTACTGCTGCACCTTCCTGGAGTTGGAATAGTAAATTGCACCCCTACACCATCCAACACTTTCCCTACTGCTGCACCTTCCTGGAGTTGGAATAGTAAATTTCACCCCTACACCATCCAACATTTTCCCTACTGCTGCACCTTCCTGGAGTTGGAATAGTAAATTGCACCCCTACACCATCCAACACTTTCCCTACTGCTGCACCTTCCTGGAGTTGGAATAGTAAATTGCTCCCCTACACCATCCAACACTTTCCCTACTGCTGCGCCTACCTGGAGTTGGAATAGTAAATTGCACCCCTACACCATCCAACATTTTCCCTACTGCTGCACCTTCCTGGAGTTGGAATAGTAAATTGCACCCCAACACCATCCAACACTTTCCCTACTGCTGCACCTTCCTGGAGTTGGAATAGTAAATTGCATCCCTACACCATCCAACACTTTCCCTACTGCTGCACCAACCTTGAGTTCTGAAAAAAAATTCTTCAAACTGCAACTCTTTTTATAATCATTTTTGAAATTTATTTACATTAACAATTAAATGGTTAGTCTAACATATTGAAGGTTTAAAAACAATGCTGTATAACAATACCTTGTTTTTATGAAAATGCTTTTCTTGGTGAGGCTTGTAAAGTTGAATTGGCCTGTTGGCTGGAGTTGTAAGGTATGTGATCGAAAGAATCTTTCTGCAACGAAACAAACAATTGTCTTTGGAAAAAAAAGAGGAAAAAAAAAACCTTAACGTTGTTTTAAAATGTAAATTCAGATTAACTTTTAAAAATTATGACATAGAATATAACTAATACTACATAACACTTTCCTAACTACTGCATCTTCCTGGAGTTAAAATAGAGAAATGTACCCCTACACCATCCAACACTTTCCCTACTGCTGCACCTTCCTGGAGTTAGAATACTTAATTGTACCCCTACACTATCCATCAGTTATCCTATTTCTGCACTTTAGTGGAGTAACAATTGCAAAAGGAATGACTATTAAATTGTGGAAATTATAACACTGATAATGTAAAATACCTTTTTCAGTTGTTGTTTGTTCTCGTGCCTTTAAGGTAATGCTTGCTGCAGGATAAAGTTATTTTTTTGTAACCGATTTACTCTGGAAAAAAAAATTTTTTTTATAAATTTATGTTACTTAGCCAACGTTGGTTAAAAAAAACCCATTTTTTAAAAATATGATATTTGACAAATGAGTATGAGTAACAATTGGTTAAGCAAAACATAATACACATTGAATGCATTTTAAAATAAGAGTAATAATGGATACACCTACACTATCACTCTATTACTGTACTGCTGAACATTCTGGGACTAAGAAAACTAATAGTTACCTCAGTAACATGAAACGCTTTTTCAGATGTAGTACCTAACTGAAGTCTTATTAGTAATTGTTACCCCTGCACCATGGTATAATTTCGTTTTTGATGTAGTGAGAATGAGGAAAAAAAAAATTTACCTTTGCAATACAACACTTTAGCTAATGAGAAAAATATATTTTTAAAGTAAAATAATTAATATTAAATTACATTTACCTTCACAATAGTAAAGGTGAGTCGATTACGTGGAGGTGATGCAAAATTAGGTACACCAATTCTTGATTCTCAATATTTTGCAAGTTTCTGTTTTTGGAAAAGAAAGTAGTTGTTTTAAGTTGGTATATATTTTTAGTGATAACAAATTAGAAACAGTACATTTTAAAAGTTAATATTAAAAAATTTTAAATATATTTTGTATGGAAAGCAAACATATTTTACGCAAAACCATGGTATAAAAATATTTTACTGACTTACTAGTAGTTGTCTACTAATAATGCTTTTCCGAACGAATTCAGTGCTCTCTCTGAGGAGGTCGCAGTGGAGGTGACAGAGGGTCAGGTTTTGACGTCTGGTCTCTCTGGTAGTTGATAATCAACTGATTGCAAAATGGTGTCTTCCTGGTATTTATAAGTTTTACTCTGTGTCACTATTAATTTTTTTTAAAACTGCGTTCGTTGTGTTTTTTTTTATACTTTATTTTACTGTGGAAAATGATAATTTAAAAAAGCATTTAAAAATGTATTGTTTTCATTCATTTGCTCCGTTTTGGCATCCATTTTGGAACATGTCTTTTGGTATTGTTTTCATAGAAAGTGTAGTAGGACAAGTTTTACAAGTGAGATGGATAAAATGGCGCCTATGTGTATGTGTCTTCTGTTTTACTCTGTTTACTTACTTTCCGATGTAATCATGATAAAAATGTGTATGTACTGTTGTTAAATCTTTCGTTCTTTTTGTAAAACTTTGAAATGTGTGAAAACGGAATTTTAGGGGGGATTTTGAGTATTAATTTTAATACTCGAGTATTAATCTTAATACTCGAGTATTAATTTGGTAATGCATTTCAGTAGATTTACGTACAGTTTTTCTCCACATTTTAATACACTTCCCCACCCTAAAACCCCTAATTTCCCTGCATCCCGTGCCAGATTTTATTGTACTTTTAAATAAATAAAAAATTGCACCCCTACACCATCCAATACTTTCCCTACTACTGCACCTTCCTGGAGTTGGAATAGTAAATTGCACCCCTACACCATCCAACACTTTCCCCACTGCTGCTCCTTCCTGGAGTTGGATTAGTAAATTGCACCCCTACACCATCCAACACTTTCCCTACTGCTGCACCTTCTTGGAGTTGGAATAGTAAATTGCACCCCTACACCATCCAACACTTTCCCTACTGCTGCACCTTCCTGGAGTTGGAATAGTAAATTGCACCCCTACACCATCCAACACTTTCATACTGCTGCACCTTCCTGGAGTTGGAATAGTAAATTGCACCCCTACACCATCCAACACTTTCATACTGCTGCACCTTAAAATGTTGTTTAAAAATACCTTGTTTTTTTGAAATTGGTTTTCTTGGTGAGTCTTCTTAAGTGGGAATGGCCTGTAGGCTGGAGTAGACAATTATGTGTTGATTGGAATCGCAAAACAAAAACAATTGTCTGCAAAAGTGATAAAAGGAAAAAATATGAAAACTGAACGTTGTAGAGAAATGCAAATTTACAATAACTTTTTGCAAAAATTATATTTATTTTAACTTATAGTACATAACACTTTCCCTACTGTTGCACCTTCCTGGAGTTGGAATAGAAAATTGCACCCCTACACCATCCAACACTTTCCCTAATGTTGCACCTTCCTGGAGTTGGAATAGTAAATTGCACCCCTACACCATCCAATACTTTCCCTACTGCTGCACCTTCCTGGAGTTGGAATAGTAAATTGCACCCCTACACCATCCAACACTTTCCCTACTGCTGCACCTTCCTGGAGTTGGAATAGTAAATTTCACCCCTACACCATCCAACATTTTCCCTACTGCTGCACCTTCCTGGAGTTGGAATAGTAAATTGCACCCCTACACCATCCAACACTTTCCCTACTGCTGCACCTTCCTGGAGTTGGAATAGTAAATTGCTCCCCTACACCATCCAACACTTTCCCTACTGCTGCACCTACCTGGAGTTGGAATAGTAAATTGCACCCCTACACCATCCAACATTTTCCCTACTGTTGCACCTTCCTGGAGTTGGAATAGAAAATTGCACCCCTACACCATCCAACACTTTCCCTACTGCTGCACCTTCCTGGAGTTGGAATAGTAAATTGCACCCCTACACCATCCAACATTTTCCCTACTGCTGCACCTTCCTGGAGTTGGAATAGTAAATTGCACCCCAACACCATCCAACACTTTCCCTACTGCTGCACCTTCCTGGAGTTGGAATAGTAAATTGCATCCCTACACCATCCAACACTTTCCCTACTGCTGCACCAACCTTGAGTTCTGAAAAAAAATTCTTCAAACTGCAACTCTTTTTATAATTATTTTTGAAATTTATTTACATTAACAATTAAATGGTTAGTCTAACATATTGAAGGTTTAAAAACAATGCTGTATAACAATACCTTGTTTTTTTGAAAATGCTTTTCTTGGTGAGGCTTGTAAAGTTGAATTGGCCTGTTGGCTGGAGTTGTAAGGTATGTGATCGAAAGAATCTTTCTGCAACGAAACAAACAATTGTCTTTGGAAAAAAAAGAGGAAAAAAAAAACCTTAACGTTGTTTTAAAATGTAAATTCAGATTAACTTTTAAAAATTATGACATAGAATATAACTAATACTACATAACACTTTCCTAACTACTGCATCTTCCTGGAGTTAAAATAGAGAAATGTACCCCTACACCATCCAACACTTTCCCTACTGCTGCACCTTCCTAGAGTTAGAATACTTAATTGTACCCCTACACTATCCATCAGTTATCCTATTTCTGCACTTTAGTGGAGTAACAATTGCAAAAGGAATGACTATTAAATTGTGGAAATTATAACACTGATAATGTAAAATACCGTTTTCAGTTGTTGTTTGTTCTCGTGCCTTTAAGGTAATGCTTGCTGCAGGATAAAGTTATTTTTTTGTAACCGATTTACTCTGGAAAAAAAAAAAATTATAAATTTATGTTACTTAGCCAACGTTGGTTAAAAAAAAAACCCATTTTTTAAAAATATGATATTTGACAAATGAGTATGAGTAACAATTGGTTAAGCAAAACATAATACACATTGAATGCATTTTAAAATAAGAGTAATAATGGATACACCTACACTATCACTCTATTACTGTACTGCTGAACATTCTGGGACTAAGAAAACTAATAGTTACCTCAGTAACATGAAACGCTTTTTCAGATGTAGTACCTAACTGAAGTCTTATTAGTAATTGTTACCTCTGCACCATGGTATAATTTCGTTTTTGATGTAGTGAGAATGAGGAAAAAAAAAATGTACCTTTGCAATACAACACTTTAGCTAATGAGAAAAATATATTTTTAAAGTAAAATAATTAATATTAAATTACATTTACCTTCACAATAGTAAAGGTGAGTCAATTACGTGGAGGTGATGCAAAATTAGGTACACCAATTCTTGATTCTCAATATTTTGCAAGTTTCTGTTTTTGGAAAAGAAAGTAGTTGTTTTAAGTTGGTATATATTTTTAGTGATAACAAATTAGAAACAGTACATTTTAAAAGTTAATATTAAAAATTTTAAAATATATTTTGTATGGAAAGCAAACATATTTTACGCAAAACCATGGTATAAAAATATTTTACTGACTTACTAGTAGTTGTCTACTAATAATGCTTTTCCGAACGAATTCAGTGCTCTCTCTGAGGAGGTCGCAGTGGAGGTGACAGCGGGTCAGGTTTTGACGTCTGGTCTCTCTGGTAGTTGATAATCAACTGATTGCAAAATGGTGTCTTCCTGGTATTTATAAGTTTTACTCTGTGTCACTATTATTTTTTTTTAAAACTGCGTTCGTTGTGTTTTTTTTTATACTTTATTTTACTGTGGAAAATGATAATTTAAAAAAGCATTTAAAAATGTATTGTTTTCATTCATTTGCTCTGTTTTGGCATCCATTTTGGAACATGTCTTTTGGTATTGTTTTCATAGAAAGTGTAGTAGGACAAGTTTTACAAGTGAGATGGATAAAATGGCGCCTATGTGTATGTGTCTTCTGTTTTACTCTGTTTACTTACTTTCCGATGTAATCATGATAAAAATGTGTATGTACTGTTGTTAAATCTTTCGTTCTTTTTGTAAAACTTTGAAATGTGTGAAAACGGAATTTTAGGGGGGATTTTGAGTATTAATTTTAATACTCGAGTATTAATTTGGTAATGCATTTCAGTAGATTTACGTACAGTTTTTCTCCACATTTTAATACACTTCCCCAGCCTAAAACCCCTAATTTCCCTGCATCCCGTGCCAGATTTTATTGTACTTTTAAATAAAAAAAAAAAAATTGCGTTGTAATGGTATGCGTTGTAATAGATTTCGTTGTAACAGCACTTTTCAGTATTTTAATAGGTTTTGCGTTGTAAAAGTATTCGTTGTAAAGTAATGCGTTGTAGTAGTACTTGCGTTGTAAAAAATGCGTTGTAATGGTATGCGTTGTAATAGCATGCGTTGTAACGTCATACATCCATTGCTGTGTATCCCTGGTTTGCCTCATAAATGTATTTACTGAGTTTATTTTAATGCAGACATTAAGTTTGTATAGCGATAGTTGATAACTTGGCCCACACTATGGCCTTTTGCTAAATGTATCAACGAAAAGTGTAATTATTACTTAAGTAAGTGTGGCTTCATTATTGACCACATGGGCATCGCTGAGAGCATGGTCTTGGACATGAGCACTGTTTGTGTTTTAGCACACATAGTACAAATTTACTAATTGCTCACAGGTTGAACACAACTGGGTTGGTGATTTTGGGTAATTAGGTAAACTCATGCTATTTCTATGTGAGGACTATTTTCTTTGGGAATCTGTGTAACTAGGGAGTTGGTACAATACATGATTGATTTTATTTTGAATCTGGAAGTCATATTACCTGGAAGCACTAGAACGACCTCCATAACAAATTTCCTATAGTGAGGAATTATTACTTAACTGTCGTATACACCCAATATACAGGTATGGATTAGGACTTTGTGGTTGACAGAACTATGTGTCACTTAGGGACTCAGTTAATTATAGCAGTCGGGCACTCATCTCCCAATGGATCCACCTATGGATGATCTGTATACGCACTAAGGTACTTTTAGCTCTGGGACTACTCTCACTCAATTTAACCAGTATTTTCTTGAACACCAGGTGTGAGGATTGTGGTGTATTATATGGTACGTTTGTGCAACCTCGCCATGTAATACAGTTGCAAAACATTCTTGGGACTAGTCAGGCTTGTTTGTAAAACCTTTAGCTCAACCCTTAGTAGCTGTAGCTTTGAGCAGCCGGGCTTAAACAAAGGAACAAGTGTAAACCATTTAGAAGGACCAAACAATGATATTAGAAAGGCACGCAACACAAAAGAAATCCAACACCAATATACAAATATATGATATTTTTATAAATTTTTAGACACCATGATGAGCAAAATCCACTGGGGGAATCCAGAGATATAGATTTTTAAGTGAAACCTAACTCTCAGCTTTTTAGTCCAAAGAGCAAACAAGCATTGGTAACAATAAAGTTAAGAAACGTTTAAAAAGATTGAAAGAGTTGTGTTTGGCTACTCTGGCCCGAGAGGCGCGATCACGTCCAGAAGTGAGAAGGTCAGGGGGCCCAATAAGGAGTTGACACTAACCAAAATACGACGAGTAGCTCTGCCTTATACAAATGCACATCTATTAAAGCTATTTTCGGAAGAGAATTTAGACAAATAATGCGTTGTGGTGCTCTCAAGGTAACAAACCCACCAGCCACTTGGAGGGTGTACACTCTAGGGAAAAACTCTCTAGGGAGATACCTATTTACATACACAAGTACCGAGGCACACAGAAAGTAGTCCATTCACTAACATAGGTTAGTAACCATGAAAGTAATTCAAAGAGGTCCAATTCGGATTTTCTTCCTTTTATTTTCCGGTCTTTTCTTATAAAAAGGGGGACACTGGCAGCCGACACCTGTTTGATCCTATGGACTTTTTCAAGGCCAACACAAATGGGATGTCAAAGCGAGCTGGGGAGATCAGAAGAAACTGGTCCCAGTGAAATCTGAACTCCCTACCATATTTCTGGGAAATGTTCTTAGCCTGCTAAGCCTCTCTTACCATGTCCAGGAGTCAGCAGTGCAGTCCTTCTTTGATCTTTTTTCCATTTCCGTCATGATCTGAGGTTCGGGTGCCAGGGGTGCCATATTTATGCCCAGAAATTGCCCAGGGGGGATGATGCGATCACTACCCAATGTGCTACTGCAATCCCTCCCACCCTTAGACCACTTCCAGCTACGTGTAGCATCTATCAATCCTAGGGTGCACTATTCTGCCTAAGCCCACCCTAGAGGTATGTCTACCTGTGGGCTACACGCCCACAGGAAAAGCAGTCCAGGCACTGGACTCCCCTCTCTGTTCCCACTGCCAGCCTTTCTGCATGAACAAAGGGCAGCCTTTCAGGAGTGTCATCGCCATTTTCCCTCCAAAGGCAGCTTAGCATTTGAAGCTTGCCTTTTGAGCCAACACCCTGAGTGCCTTCCTGCAAGGGGAGGTTACACCTCTCTCAGTAGCAGGCCACGATGGTTCCTGAGGTTGGGAGTCATGCACACCACTCTCCAGGAAGGCAGAAGGCTGTCTTGTGGCCAGCAACTGTGTGAGGACACTGGACAAGCTGGGCAACAGTGGCACTTTTATAAAAGTTACCTTTCCTTAAAAGTGACATTAAGTTCGACTTGGGCATCAAGTTGGGTTAAATGCCATGATTAATTTGAGACCTTGAAGTACCCATTTTAGTGGTCCAATTCAGAAATTAATCTGTCTGAGGTGTAAGCCAGTAAATCTGTGTGAGCCAATGTGGCTACTAACTTTTCCACAGCAAAAGTGAAAGTGATAATTTGGAAGCTTTGCTATTAAGACATGTTAAAAGTACATACGTTACTTGAATAATATACAGCTCCCTTCCTTAGGGCTCGGTAGGCCTTCCTTACGCTTACATATATTGTTAAGGGAAGTGGGGACTTTGCCTTTGGTTTAAATGCAAGATCAAACTAGCAGTTTTAAAACTGCTATTCCAGGCTACAGTGGCAGATGGGAGCCATTTTGTACTTTGTTACACACAGGGTGGCACAAACAGTGCTGCAGCCATGGGGGGACACTCTGGTGCCGATTACGATCCGGTAAAAAATTTCCCCGTGCGACTCGTATCCGGTCTTTTTACCGTAAGAATCGTACAAGTGCCGTACGAACTGGCAATCACGATTTGCATGGTAAAAAGTCCATACGAACCGCATTGGGAATCATTCCCCACACGTCCTCGGGTCGGAAAATGTGTCCGATACGTCCTCGTACGATTTACCGTACAAATGTGAAAGGTGAAGTCCGACCGAGGAATCACGATCCATCCCGTGCGTCCGAGGTTACAACCGGATGGAAAAAACACCGTCCGCACCGAACTCCCATAGCAACCATGGAGACGTGCCCGGTAGACATCTAAAAAATTGTTCTTCATCCTATAACTAACATATTTAATATAATAGAACCTTTAGATTTCTTTTCTATACTATTCTATTATTCTATCTCACTATAGTAAACCTTTTGAAATACTAACAAGTTGAATGTTAAGAATTAAAATATATTTTGTTAAATGTTTTATCTAGATTATGAAACTAATCACATCTTAGAAATTGCTTGTGTTTTTCTTTATGATCATACTGAATAATAACCGTGTAATTGAAGGCATACTCCATATCGATCATTTCGAATTATCAAATCAGACCTAAGAAATGTTAAATCAAATTGATGAAAGATTGTAGAAATTGTTAAAAGCAGTGACGAAACATCTTTTAGAATGTGTTTATTTGTTTTTTATTACAGGAATTGTGGCCTTAGTTTTCCTGACGAAGGCGTAAACTACGCCGAAACGCGCGTCGAACTATAAAAATCTGTGCCACTACACTTGTTTATCTTTTATTTTTATGTAATTCGTTAATTATTTTATATCTGTTATGATCTTTTTATTATGTATAGAATAAAATTGTTTTTAATTGTGAACATGTATAGAACTTCTAATTAAAAAAGAATCACAATCTTATTCTCTGTTTCGTCTCACTGTTTAAACTAGTCGGTTAGTAAATAGTAGAATACTGACTATCACTGTCTACAAGAATTGCCTAGGTTGCTATTTTACAAATATACCGAACCCCCCTGTATGTACACCCGTGTACGTTCGAGTCGAACCCCCCGTGTACGTTCGAGTCGTACCCCCACCCGTGTACGTTCGAGTCGAACCCCCCGTGTACGTTCGAGTCGAACCCCCCCGTGTACATTCGAGTCGTACCCCCACCCGTGTACGTTCGAGTCGAACCCCCCCGTGTACGTTCGAGTCGAACCCCCCCGTGTACGTTCGAGTCGTACCCCCACCCGTGTATGTACGGTGGGGGTACGCACCGTACATACACGGGTGGGGGTACGACTCGAACGTACACGGGGGGGTTCGACTTGAACGTACACGGGGGTTCGACTCGAACGTACACGGGGGGTTCGACTCGAACGTACACGGGGGGGTTCGACTCGAACGTACACGGGGGGGTTCGACACGTACATGGGTGTACATACACGGGGGGGTCGGCGCATACGTACGGGGGCTGGGGGGGTCGGCGCATATGTACGGAGGCTGGGGGGGGTCGGCGCGTACGTACGGGGGCTGGGGGGGGGTCGGCACGTACGTACGTGGGCTGGGGGGGGTCGGCGCGTACGTACGGGGGCTGGGGGGGGTCGGCGCGTACGTACGGGGGCTGGGGGGGGTCGGCGCGTACGTACGGGGGCTGGGGGGGGGTCGGCGTGTACTGGGCCACCTACTCTGGTCGATTCGCGCCGTACTTCGCTTTTCCGGCACTTTTTGGGTGCCGTGAAAATATTGCCGTCCGGACTGCTGTCGGTTCGAATCGTAATTCCCGGGTCGTGAAACGCTGCCTGAAAGCGTCCCGACGTCACGTCGCAGCATTCCCGGATCACATTCGTATGTATATTTTCGTCGGTCGGTGTTTTTTACGATTCGTACGGAAATGGTGTTTCCGTGCGAATCGTAATTCCATGTTTGTAAAGTTTTACGACCGGGTACGAGTCGGACGGGGAAAACGCTCCGACCGACGGTTCGTACCCGGTTTTTACCGGATCGTAATCGGCACCTTAATCTTACATGTCCTGGCTACCCTTCATACCATAGACTAAGACTTATAAGTAAATCAGTCTTTGCCAATTGGGGGTAGCTAATTCAACATACATTTTGTAGTGCATTAGGACACTGGCACTGAGGTCTCGTTCAGAGTCAAAAACACATCAGCTAGTACGGCAAATGGGGGACAAGAAGTGGGTGGGAACAAAAATGCAAAAAGCCTGTATCCTCACACAGGGGCTCTAAATGGGGAATGAATTTTGAGATAATATGTCTATTAGATAATTGTAGGACTTGGCCTTTTCGGCTAAAGT
This sequence comes from Triturus cristatus, assembly GCF_964204655.1. Taxonomy (NCBI): domain Eukaryota; kingdom Metazoa; phylum Chordata; class Amphibia; order Caudata; family Salamandridae; genus Triturus; species Triturus cristatus. The sequence goes on along the minus strand of NC_140595.1, from coordinate 164,840,415 downwards.
TCCCTAAACTTTTTGCTTTACCCCTAGACCGTTTTTCCTGACATAGAGTTGCCAATTTAGATGCTTGGGTACGTTGCCACTGCTAATCAGTGTCAAAGTACAAAGGTTCCCTATGTAAAGTGAATTGGTAATTGGTTGGCCATGATAAGTATGTTTGCCTTACTAGTAAAGTCCCTAGTGATGTGCACTCTGTGTAGTAGTAGTAATGCAAGTAATGCAAAGGCGCGCAGAGAAGGGAACTCAGGCCTTCAGTGTAGGGCCTGCGCTCAGAGTGCTAAGTTAGCATGTTGTCCTGACAAGTGCAACCACTTGTCAGGCTGTACATTCCCTTTTGCATACACATGGGGCACTCCTGTGGTAGGTCCCAGGTACCCCCTGGGCAGGGTGCAGTGTAGGTAAAAGGCAGGACATCTACTGAGGTGTGTGTCATGACCTGACAGCGAAAAACACTCCATTTCGTTTTTCATTGGTGAAAGGCCATTCTGCCCATAGGATAGAATGGGGAAGCTGGGTATTGTGTTTTGTCAGCCTACCTTCCTATAAGTTTAAAATGGAGAAGTGAAGTTTAGTATGTATGAACTCACAGTGTCATAACACATCTTTCTATGAAGGTGGTTTTGTCACTGTGTGTTCAGAAACCACTCTTCTAGAAAGTGGCTGAGTTTTGTGCTTTAAGTATTTCTGTCTGTCTCTGTTGTATGTGGATTGACTGTGTGGATCTGGGAGGTGAGAGGAGCTGGGGGAGGTCTTGACCCAAGGGAGGGGTTGAGATGGCACCTGGCTGCCCTGCATCTGGAGAGTAGGGGAAGGAGAAGCCCGGAGGTGAAAAGGCCTGGGCTGGTGCTATAAACCAATTGACCCATTTTCTGCTGAGTAATTAAGGATCCAGACCCCCAGTATCAAAGGGAGAAAGGTGACACTGGGAGGGAGACACCGAGAACTGATTGAGGGAGGGGTCAGGGACCCCTGAGCACAAAGAACTTCAAAGACACGAAGGGGTATAACTAAGAGACCTGAAACCCCTAGAATTTAGTGTAGTTTTGAATGGCGAAATGGACAGGTCGGGTCTGCAAAGGCTTTGGCCTCTTTCATGATCAAGAAGAACCTCTGCCAAGGAAGGAGTTGCTGAAGAGACTGCTGGATAGGACTGACCGTTGCTTCGTGATCTGGGACTGGCCTGCAGTTTGTAGCTTTTACTAAGGAAGAGACTGAAGGGACATTGCAGTGGGTGGTGTCCCCCCATTGCTGAGCAGGACTGTGCTTTCTGCTGCGTCCTGAACCCCAAGGGCCCGAGGTGAGCTGGCTCCCTGTTTGGAACCACAGGAACATTAAAGTTTCCGGAGAAGTCCCATGCAACGCGGTGTACGTGTGCTTTTGCAGCTTGAGACCCTCAGAAGTCGTGCCTTGTGATCGTGGGCACACGGGAGTAAACTTAGGATCACTGACAAAATATCGAGAAGGAGAATATCGACCTACAAAAATATCGAGGAAAAAATATAGAATGTCAAAATATCGAATCCCCATCTGCAAACAGGTAAGTACGAAAATATAGAATCCAAAATATCGTTGTAAAAAATATAGTTGGTCAAAATATCGAATTTTTTTAATGTCTTAAAAGTAATGTAAAATTAATGAAATAATACATATAATTAAATAATTTGAAATTAATAAATAATTAATGTAAGTAAAAAAAATATAATAATACACATACTAACGTAATATTAATTACAAACATTCAATATTTTTTGCGTAGGATACCGGGTGGGTAAAATGTACTATTACCACTCCAGTAAGTGCAATAGCAGGGAAAGCGTTGGATAGCGGGAGGGTAAAAATTACTATTCCCACTCCAGAGAGTGCAACAGTAGGGAAAGCGTTGGATAGCGGGAGGGTAAAAATTACTATTCCGACTCCAGAGAGTGCAATAATAGGGAAAGCATTGGATAGCGTAGGGGTAAAAATTACTATTCCCACTCCAGAGAGTGCAACAGTAGGGAAAGCGTTGGATAGCGTAGGGGTAAAAATTACTATTTCCACTCCAGTGAGTGCAACAGTAGGGAAAGCGTTGGATAGCGTAGGGGTAAAATTTACTATTCCCACTCCAGTGAGTGCAATAGTAGGGGAAATAATAATTTAATATTTTATTAAAAATAAAGTAATTATTAATACCGAAACAAATGTATTAAAATTAATTACCATTCACACAATATTTAATAATTAATTAAATATAAATACCAATATTTTTTTAATTATTACCTATTAATAATTAATTAACAACCAATTAATTTTCAATGTCAAAAATTAATAAATACAAATAATACCAATTAATAATTAATTGATAATAAATTAATTATCAATATACAAAAATTATTTCACTAATTAATTATTTACAATTCAATTACTTCCCACCATATTCCCCTATAAACCCACAACCCACTACAAATAATACATTAATACAATTAACATAATTATCAATTAAACAATTAATACAAATTAATTACCAATAAATACAAATTATTTACCAATTAATAATTAATCAACAACCAATTAATTTTCAATACCAATTAATAATTACCTAATAACAATTAAATTACTTCCCACCCTATTCCCCTATAAACCCACAACCCGCTACAGAAGTAAAACGCAAAATTAAATTAAAAATAATTAATAATTCCTAAAAATATTATTTAATGTACTATAATTAAATTACTTCCCACCCTAATCCCCTATAAACCCACAACCCGCTACGGAATTAAATTACACAAAAATTAAATAACATAAAATTCATTACTTTAAAAATATTCAAACATACATTCCAAAATTAATACATGCTTTTAACACATATACTAACACTTAAAACACTATAAAAAAAATCGATATTTTTAACAACTATATTATGACTGTCGATATTACTTACTTCTATATTATTTAAATCGATATTTCTTACCTGATTTTCGATATTCTTCACCACTATATTTTGGCAATTCGATATTCTGTCCATTCTATATTAAAAACTCGATATTCGGTCCAGTCGATATATTTTTTTCGATATTATGTCTGTTTACCGTAAACTTAGTCGTGGACGCGCAAGGAGCGTGTCGGGGTGTAGCCAGGGTGAAGTTGGTGAAGAGCGCCTGGTCGTTGTGTGCACCGAGCGAGATAGTGATACTCAGACGCGCAGGGAGCGTGTCACAGTGCAGCCGAGGCGTTGGTGAGGAGCGCATGGTCGTTGTGGGCACCGGATGAAGAGAGGAGACTCAGACACGTAGGGAGCGTGGCATGGTGCAGCCGAGGCGTTGGTAAGGAGCGCCTGGTCGTTGTGTGCACCAGGAGAAGAAGTGAGTCTCGAACGCGCAAGGAGCGTGTCGTGGTGCAGCCAAGGCATTGGTGAGGAGCGCCCGGTCATTCTGTGCATTGGGAGAAGAGGTGAGACTCGGACGCGCAGTGTGGGTGTCGTGGTGCAAGCTGAGGCATTGGTGAAGAGCACCTGGTCATCGTGTGCACTGGGAGAAGAGGTGAGACTCGGACGCGCAGGGTGTGTGTCGAGGTGCAAGCTAAGGCTTTGCTGAAGAGCGCCTGGTCATCGTGTGCACCAGAGAAGAGGCGAGTCTCGGACGCGCAGAGTACATGTTGCGGTGCAAGCACAGGTGCTGGTGAGGGGTGCCTGGGTGGTGTGTGCACAGAAATCGAAGTAGGTCTCCACAGTGCTGAGGGAGGGTCTCGGTTTCTACTGAGACCGTCGGAAAGAGGGCCAGGTCATCAGGCCCTCGGAGTGAAGCAGTAGCGGCCCGGACCGGCAGCCCCAGAGGAGCTGAGCCGCCAGTCCGAGCCCGCTGTGCCCATTGGACGGAGTTCTGGATCAAGGCCCAAGTCGCTGAAGGAGGAGAGGAGAGTGGGGTCGCACCACCCCAGGTAACGTGGCTCCCCACCTGGGGTGGGGTGCGGGCCTGGAGGGACACTCTCTTGGCCTCTCGCTCTGTCAGCTGCGCGAGCCTGTTGTTTCGGCTCGGATCTAGGCCCATGCTGGCCCAAGGAGGGCCCAGTACTTGGGCCGGAGTGAGAAGCGGTACTTTTGTGTCATCATTGATCGATGATTGGAGGCAACTGTTAACGGAGCACCTAAACTGTTGTATTACACTTTGCATCACTGCTGCTAATGAACTATCGAACTGTTGTATGACGCCTGACCTTAATTGGGCCTGACGAACTACATGCTGGGTGCGCTACGCACTGCGTTATTTTTCCCTTGCAGAGTACATGATTGTAATGTGGCACATTGCATTATTTCTTCATCGCATAGTCCAGGATTATTACGTGGTGCCTTGCATTGTTTTTCCATTGCGCAAGTACATGATTGTAGTGTGACGGATTGCTTTGTTTCTTCTTTGCACAGGGCATGCTGGTAGTGATATGCATTGCATTATTCCTTCTGTTGCAAAGTACATGATTGTGGTACTACGAATGGCCCTGTTTCTCTAGTGTAGAGTACGGGGGTATATTGTTACGCATTGCAGTATTTCTTTTATTTTGCAATGTGTGTGATTCTAGCTTTTACTTTGATAGCTTTATTTCGGTCAATGACCATAAAAGCACAGATAAAATATGTACATACAGGATAAAACATAAATATTTATACATACAAGTAAAAAGTTATTAAACAGAGTTATCAAAGTTGGGATTTACATATTAATGGTTCAGTTGATAAAAGTGGACCTCCTTCGCCACATGCTGTGCAAGAAACGGGAAACAGTAAATACGATAGGGGGCGAAGTGTCATAACGCAATATCCTACATGCTTGTGCGCATTGTTTTAAGCCTAGATTTCTACATAATGGTACAAGCCATGATCTACGAATTTCTTTATAGGCAGGGCAGAAGAATAAGATATGAACTAAATCTTCTTTGGTTGTGTTGCAAGCCGGACAAAGCCCCTCACTTCTTCCTGGCCATTTGCAAGTAAAGTCCCCGATTGGGAGGCAGCCGTGCCTTAACTGAGTATATAGTTTTTTGGCAAACGGGGGCTGAATTTGATCTAAGAATTCCTCCCTGCTGGGTGCCATCTTGACTTGCAAAAATTCTGTGGTCAACCTACCCATAGTCTGTGAGCGGTACAGCAGAGTTAGCCTGTGCTGCTTTAGTAGCACTAGCAACTCCTTCTTCTGTACCGCTAAACAGCTCACCCATGGAGAGTCCCAGAGTTGAGGCAGACCTATCTGGTATATTAATGCTTTAAGGTGAGATAGCCAGGGTATACTTTTGGCCTTCAGTTGGTCCCAAATAGCCAAGAATTCAGCTCTATAGTCATTGAGCTCGGGCACTGTCCATAACCTTCTCCAGTATAGGAGGGGTCGGTTTGACAGAAATTCAGAAATGGGTTCCAGGTCTAGATCTAACCTCAAGGGGACGAGAGGTGTGCTCTGGGGGAGCCCTAGCAAGTTTCTAACAAATGTGTGTTCAGCCTTTGATAGGGGTAATACACGGGTGTGGCCCCAGAGTTCTGCGCCGTATGTAGCGGTAGGTCTTACTTGAACCCTATACATTTCAAGGGCTGGAGACACTGGTTTAAATTGCGTTTTCCTGTGAAACTTGCTAATGCCACCAGCTACCTGTGTCAGCTTTAGGGCAGATTTGGTCACCTGGGGGCCCCAACCGAAATCTTCGGTCAGGGTAACACCCAGGTAAACAAAGGTTCTGACCCTTTCGAGCGGAGTGCCGTTCAAAGATGGGCAGGGGCGGGTGCGCTTAGGTGGGCCGAAAATCATGTACTTTGTCTTATCTAAGTTAATTTCAAGTCCACGCAGAGCGCAGAATGTTACAAATCCATCCAGGACCCTCTGGATGCCCGTTGATGTCCGCGATAATAATAAAGTGTCGTCAGCGAACATCAAAGCGGGCACCCGTCCAGATGACAGGCGAGGGGCGTCATTATTCCTGACCGCGTCCAGGTCACCAACCAGGCCATTTATGTAGAGACTGAAAAGTGTGGGTGCCAAGGCACAGCCCTGGCGAACTCCTCTGGTGACGGGGAAAGGGTCGGATAAATCGCCATTCTTCCCACAGCGTACCTGGGCATAGTTCCCTTTATGGAACCGCTTTAGGAGCTCTAGTAAATATGGGGGGAGCTTTAGATCTTCCAATACCCTCCATAGCTTTTCCCTGGGCACGAGGTCGAAAGCGGCCCGTAGGTCAACAAATACCAGGTATAAGCTACAACCCTCCAGTATTACCGTCTTCCAATACAAAACCTGCAACCTAAAAAGTTGGTCCAGAGTCGAAATCCCGGCTCTGAACCTGGCCTGTAGGGTGGTTAGTATTTTGCTTTCATCTGCCCATTCTAGAATTCTGTCCAAAATGATCCGACCCATAAGTTTCTGGGAGGTGTCCAAGAGACTTATCGGTCTATAGTTTGAGGGCACCAAGGGGGAACCTTTTTTAAATATAGGGACAATTTCGGCCCCGGCCCATGTATCTGGGATGTTAGCTCCCTCGAGTACTGCATTGAACAGTGCCGCTAAATAGGGTGCCCAGATCCTAGGTTGGGAGTGGAAGAGGTCGCCAGGGACTTTGTCAAGGCCGGGTGCTTTATTATGAGGCTGCCTAGCGATGGCATGCTCTACTTCCTTGATTGATATTCTATCAATGCTTTCTGAAGCTACCCTGACTCTGGCATCTACGGGGTCCAGGAATTCCACAGGTATCATGGGTCTTTGCGTACTGGGGTCACTCTGGCAATCCAGGTTTGTTAATGTACCAGTGAAGCCTTCCAGATGAGGTGCCCTCTCGCCAAGGGGGGAGCTGTATAGGGTCGCAAAATGGGCTTCCCACACTGCGGGCGCAATATTTGGGAGAAAAGATTCCGCACTATTTCCCCTGGTATTATTCACTAGGGCCCAAAAAAGTTTGGCGTCCTTGAGGTTCAGGGCATTCTTCAATTTTCCCCATATATCCTCTTCCCAATCCAGCCGGCTCCTACGTAATTCCTCCTTATATGCCTTCCTAAGGGTTCTGATATCTGCCTTGTTTTTTGACTTAATTGCCATTAAAAGTTCCCTGCGTAATCTCCTGCAGTCCGTATTATACCAAGGATGGGTGTTTGGTATATGTTTCTTAGCACGGATTACAGGATGGAAAACATCCGCCAGTGCCACAACTAGTTGTTTATGGGTGCCCAGTATTTGCGCGTGCTCTGTACCTTCGGCCATCTGAGCTATAAATGGCGTGGCCAGTACATAAATTTTGGCAAGTTGTTGGGGTGACTGTGCCAATTGGGGCCATTTCACCCGCCTTCTGTTATTGGTTAATACAAGGGGGTGAGTTGCTAGAGCAGGATTAATCGCAGTATTTTTCAAGCCAAAAGACCCTGGCTTCAGAGTAAGGATCAGTGCATTGTGGTCACTGTCCTGTCTATTCTCGATTCTGAAATCCAGCAGCTTGTCCCAGTTTTTAGCCTCAATCATTACATAGTCAATGATGGAGGCTTTGTTGGATCTGTTGAATGTTCCAGCTGCTGGGCGATCGGATTCCAATCTACCATTGCATGCCCGCAGAGACATTGCAAGGGAGAAGGATTTTATGTGTAGTGCCAAGGGTGTCCAGGCTCTTACTGGTGCAATATCAAGAGTAGGGATGTGCCACAGCTCATCAACTTCGTCCTGTTCACCCAACTCGGCTTCTCCCAGCGGTTCGAACTGGCAGTTAAAGTCCCCTCCAATCACTAGGGCAAAAGAGGGATCAAGCCCTAGAATAAATGAGGCCAGGTCGCTAATTACGGGTGATTCTTTTCCGCTTTTGGTAGGTCTTGAGTATACATTTATTATTGCCACTGGGGGATTACCTAAGGGTTTTAAAAGGACGCACTGGAAGTCCAGGGATTTTGTTGGATTCTAGCAATACGACCTGCCTAACCATGTGGGAACGGTTAGAAGTAAACTTAACTATTGGTGAGAAGCAGTGGTTGGGATTAGAACCTACCAATCCAGCTGAAGGAATACTACCCATTATTATATGTTGGTTTTGTAGCGTGTGGTCTTATCGTATATCTTCTTATATAAAGATTATACTCATTTTATAAAAACTCTTGTGGAGTCTATTTGTGGTGACATCAGTGGGTTGCTGTGAGTGTGGTTGCACATACTGTACACTCGTGCCTTGGAGATAAGCCTTGCTGTTCGTGCTAAGCTACTTAGGGGGTGAACAGGGCTATCTCATATGGTGTCCTTACTTAGCCTAACATTTAAACGAGGGGTCCAGATCTCGCACCTGGCAACAGCGGTGTGGGACAGGGTCTCCCTCCTCCAGCATTTTGTAGCGGCAGTGAGGGCCAAGGACCCCCATTTCCAACAATAATTATGTGTTCATATTAATTTTTCATTAGGTTTGGATGCACATGAATATAATTATTCGCTTGTGGTCGCTACAATAATTTGGGGAATTGTATAATAGTGTGTGAACTAGAATCACCAAGAGCAGTCTGGTGGTGATTGTTAACTTTGACAATTTCAGACATATTTATTTATTATACGTATTGTATGTGTTTTTTTAGATTTGAAGACGTCTAGGTGAAAGAGCCTTATGCTATAGGTTAATCTGCCTACTGAAAAGTACATGTAATTTGCAGTTGGCTAGAAGCATTTTTCCGAGTCCAAGAAAATAAAAGAACAGCTTATGAACATTACATGCAGGACTCATTGCGTGTTCCTTAATAGTGCTCATAGTGAATGAATAATTTCTTCTGGGACTATTCCTGCATTTTGGAGGGGTTTGAGGTGGGTGTCCGTTCTACAGGTTGACACACACCGAGGACACTTGAAACTATTGAAATAGCTGTGGTCTGTTTGCGCCGACATTTACTCAGGCCGCCTTTGATTTGATGTGTGTCCATTATACATCTTTCTCCATTCTTATTGGCTGTGTTGAGATGTGTCTGTTGAATTAAAGTACTTTTCCTTTTTAAGAAAAAGCACTAGTTGGACAATGATGTATTGATTGAGGTTATTTCCTGTGCTGGGTACGGAGTACGTGCCCCACACCGTTCCCTGAGTATGCATTGGGCTTCTTGATTATGCTAACCTGAGTTTCAAATGCTAAAGGGAGGTACTCGGTGAATGGTTATGGGCTGATTAGTAAGGTAAAGCCCAGAATACCAGTGATGTAGGCTCTCATTCTCACAATATGATGCGCCCAGTAACCCTAGCTACTCCGGAGTTTCTTAAAGAGTTCCCACACAGTGCCGTCCACCGAAGTCCACCCAAAACTGTCACTCCCCATAAGCTTTGGACTTAAAAGCGAGCAGTCCTAGAATGGCTTGGCCAAATAGACACTTGGCGTTATTATAGATGAAAGCGATAGAATGGGTGGCAATGCAGGAGAATTTTAAGGTGTTAAGAAATGCTGGCTCAAGTCTATTTTATTGGCCCAATGAATCACCCAAGTGGGTAAGATTTCCTAGACCTCGGACACCGTTTGCTGTTCTTACAGACTCAATTAGTGCTCTGCTGATGTTGCCCTATTAGGCGTGATGCATTTGTGGTCTCTCGAGCTCTCCTGGGACTTGCACGATCCAGGTCCGACTGCTGATTTTTGGCTGAGTGAACTGACTGTCATAAAGTTGGTCGTCTTCTCCTTCTGCACAGACAAAGACAAGAAATTGAAATGGACAGTAACTCTGAGAAATTGTCATTGGTTTTGAATTCATGGCTCGAGGACTTCCATCCCTCATAACTTGGGTGTTCCTATTACTTTTTGACCATTTTCGTCTCTTACACACAGGTGATGGATGTATGACGTTACAACGCATGCTGTTACAACGCATGCTGTTACAACGAAAGTTTTACAACGCGAGTGCATTGACAACGCAGGACATTACAACGCAAGTCTTAACATCGACTTGCACTAGATGGCGTGCTAACATTAAAAAAGTGTAATTTACTATTCCAACTCCAGTCCACGTAACAGTAGGGAAGGTGTTGGAATAGTAAACTACATTATTTTTAATGTTAGCACGCCATCTAGTGCAAGTCGATGTAAAGACTTGCGTTGTAATGTCCTGCGTTGTCAATGCACTTGCGTTGTAACAGTTTTGTTGTGATGGTAGTGCGTTGTAAAAGTTGCGTTGTAAAGGTTGTTCCCCCAGGTGATTCTTCTTTCCTGTGGGCCCCCTTGGTGTACTCCTTCATCTTTACAACATTGGCTTTATTGAATTTCATGATTGCTTTTGTTGTACCTTTTTAACTCCAATATTTCTTTTTTCCATGTATGCTCCACTCTTACCTCTTCTTTTCCTATTTCTTTCTTCATGTTATACTTTCTTGCTTTCCTTCATTATTTTATCTTTATCTCTTTCCCATTTTAAAATGTCCTTTTCGCTTCACGTTTATTATTTGTATGACTTTTTTTCTTTTGTCGCCTTTTTATTTTCATTTCTTTCTTCTTGTTTTCTTTCTTCTTTTTTTCAAGCTCCTATCCTGTCCTTAAGCCGTTGGTATTGATTAATGTGGATGGTCAATGGCTAACTACTTTTTTTCTTTTTTTCCTTTGGCCTTTCCTCTTTCTTTATTTGTCTTTTGCTTTCTTCTTTCTTCCTAATTTCCAATCTTTACCCGGTCTTTGTTCTTTTATTTGCCTCTTTCCTACCATCCAGAAATCATTCTAGACTCCTTGGACAGAGCCTACCCACTTTAATAATGCTTCTGAGCTTTGCCCGACCCTGTTTTTGGATGGAAGAGAACGCCTGTCCGGGCTGCTGGTGGGACACGCACAGTGTCTCCCCAGCTGCGCTCCCTGCCTTATCTTCTCTGCGGGCACCACCCCGCCCGTCCAGCAGGTGAGCCCTTTTGTTGTGTCTCTGGAAGCCCCGCCCCCGAGCCTGGAGCATCGCGCCCAGAGATGCCTGCACACGCGCCCGCATCCTGAGGGTAGCAGCCGCGGCGGAGGAGGCAGGGAGGGCAGCGCGCAGTGTGTGCAGAGCGGGACGGGGCAGCGAACAGACGCGTTGAGGACGCCGGCCACTGAGACGAGGCAGTGATGCTGCCGGGAGGCCGGGCGCACTGAGGGGACCGGTGCCATGAAGTCCGAGAAGGCGAGCAGAGGGAGCGGGGTGCTGGGGGCGCTGCTGTGCCTGGCCGTCCTCTCGGCTCCGGTGGCCCCCTGTCCTGAAGCCTGCAGGTGCTACGGGACCTCGGTGCAGTGCCTGGAACCCAACACCCTGCTCAGCTTCTCCGTCTTCGGAGATATGGAGAACCTGACCGAGCTGTAAGTGCCACCTACTTCTTCACTTGTCTCTAGTAGCCCGGTGTGTGTTGCACTTGTGTCCCGGTATGTGTTGCACTTGTGTCATTTGGCGAAGGGGTGTTTTGATTTATTCACTCGTTGCCGAGCTCTGCTGCTGGGGTTTGCTTAGCGCTTCTAATCCTGACTGAAAGGGGGGGCGAGTGTCCGGGACCTGTAGCGACTTGAGCTGCGTCACTCATTTAAGTCGATTGTGGGTGAAACCTTTGGTGGCTGGTGTATGTCTCACTCTGTGTACACAAAAAAGAAGGCACATAGTGACATCTCCCGCTAATAAGCGCTCAACATTTGCACAACCACTTCTGGGTGTCGCCAGCGCTTGCCTCAGAAGGGAACTAAGCCCCTCGAAGTTGCCCAGGATGACACTGCTTATAAAAGAGAGGCGTCGGGCAGAACATCGGGTCTTGACTCTTTAAACGTCTCTTCACTCTTATTCCGTCAGTCACTGATATTCTAGGCTCCGAAGGGTGAGGTTCACGTTCAGCAAACTGTGCAATAAGACTCACCCCCCTCTCCCCACCACCGCCCACTCTCACTTTCCACCGCCAACAACTCCCACTCACCACGAATCTGACAGAAATGCGTTCACTCTAGAAACAGGAGTTTTCATCTTTACTCACTCCTAGAAGTTGGTAGTAAAAGAGGATCTCTCCCTAAATTGGCGATTTCCCCTAGGTCTGGAATATAACAATTTTCTGTCAGAGAAAGAGAGTTATAGAGCCATTTGATTTTAATACTACTATGCACCTGTTACTCACACTCCCAGGTAGCCCCCTGCCGATCCGTAAGTAACCCCAAGAAAAGACTTCTTGTGCTGCAGATTGGGGCGCTCCCGAAATGCACAGCGATCTTCGAGACGTGCGGGCGTCTCCTTCGGATGCAGGGGCAGCTGTGGCGCCTGAAGGAGGCCCCTGATTGGTCCCAGAGGCCAGGGAACGAATAAGACTTTTTAATTTACTGAGAGGTCTGTAAACTTAGAGGCGCACACTCGCTAGCCGTCTCTGCAGCGGTCTTCCTTCAGAGCGCCGTGAAGAGTATGTGGCTATGGAGGGGGCGTGGGGTGGAACTGCCATGGGGTGCCACGACGTTGCATGGACTGTGTGCCAACGGAAGTGCCACTGTGGTGGGGTCTGTGTGAGGGGCGTTGCTGCTCTGGTGTGTCCCATGCCCTTCGGAATCCGGACCAGTGACTGGTGTTGGTGGTATGTTGATGGTTGTAACTGCCTCCGCACTTCGACATGGCACGCAGGTTTTGTGCCCATGAAGGGTGTCTGGGGATGGTGTGTGGGAGTGGGCACTGCCTCGGCTATAACTCCTAGCCCTGGAATTCTCTAATGCCCAACTGCATCACAGACACTGAAACTCTGTGTCCAGGGAAGGTGTATAATGGTGGGGGCTGCTAGTGAGGCAGTGATGCCTCCCTGGGCACAGACACTTGAACGCTGAACGCTGTGCCCGGGGAAGGTATATGATGGTGGGGGCTGCGACTGAGGCAGTGATGCCTCCCTGGGCACAGACACTTGAACGCTGAACGCTGTGCCCGGGGAAGGTATATGATGGTGGGGGCTGCGACTGAGGCAGTGATGCCTCCCTGGGCACAGACACTTGAACGCTGAACGCTGTGCCCGGGGAAGGTATATGATGGTGGGGGCTGCGACTGAGGCAGTGATGCCTCCCTGGGCACAGACACTGGAACGCTGTGCCCGGGGAAGGTATATGATGGTGGGGGCTGCGAGTGAGGCAGTGATGCCTCCCTGGGCACAGACACTGGAACGCTGTGCCCGGTGAAGGTATATGATGGTGGGGGCTGCGACTGAGGCAGTGATGCCTCCCTGGGCACAGACACTGGAACGCTGTGCCCGGGGAAAGTATATGGTGGTGGGGGCAGCGAGTGGGGCAGTGATGCCTCCCTGGGCACAGACACCAGAACGCTGAACGCTGTGCCCGGGGAAGGTATATGATGGTGGGGGCTGCGACTGAGGCAGTGATGCCTCCCTGGGCACAGACACTTGAACGCTGAACGCTGTGCCCGGGGAAGGTATATGATGGTGGGGGCTGCGACTGAGGCAGTGATGCCTCCCTGGGCACAGACACTGGAACGCTGTGCCCGGGGAAAGTATATGGTGGTGGGGGCAGCGAGTGGGGCAGTGATGCCTCCCTGGGCACAGACACTGGAACGCTGTGCCCGGGGAAAGTATATGGTGGTGGGGGCAGCGAGTGGGGCAGTGATGCCTCCCTGGGCACAGACACTGGAACGCTGTGCCCGGGGAAAGTATATGGTGGTGGGGGCAGCGAGTGGGGCAGTGATGCCTCCCTGGGCACAGACACTGGAACGCTGTGCCCGGGGAAAGTATATGGTGGTGGGGGCAGCGAGTGAGGCAGTGATGCCTCCCTGGGCACAGACACTTGAACGCTGAACGCTGTGCCCGGGGAAGGTATATGATGGTGGGGGCTGCGAGTGAGGCAGTGATGCCTCCCTGGGCACAGACACTTGAACGCTGAACGCTGTGCCCGGGGAAGGTATATGATGGTGGGGGCTGCGAGTGAGGCAGTGATGCCTCCCTGGGCACAGACACTTGAACGCTGAACGCTGTGCCCGGGGAGGGTATATGATGGTGGGGGCTGCGAGTGAGGCAGTGATGCCTCCCTGGGCACAGACACTTGAACGCTGAACGCTGTGCCCGGGGAAGGTATATGATGGTGGGGGCTGCGAGTGAGGCAGTGATGCCTCCCTGGGCACAGACACTGGAACGCTGAACGCTGTGCCCCGGGAAGGTATATGATGGTGGGGGCTGCGAGTGGGGCAATGATGCCTCCCTGGGCACAGACACCAGAACGCTGAACGCTGTGCCCGGGGAAGGTATATGATGGTGGGGGCTGCGACTGAGGCAGTGATGCCTCCCTGGGCACAGACACTTGAACGCTGAACGCTGTGCCCCGGGAAGGTATATGATGGTGGGGGCTGCGAGTGAGGCAGTGATGCCTCCCTGGGCACAGACACTTGAACGCTGAACGCTGTGCCCGGGGAGGGTATATGATGGTGGGGGCTGCGAGTGAGGCAGTGATGCCTCCCTGGGCACAGACACTTGAACGCTGAACGCTGTGCCCGGGGAAGGTATATGATGGTGGGGGCTGCGAGTGAGGCAGTGATGCCTCCCTGGGCACAGACACTTGAACGCTGAACGCTGTGCCCGGGGAAGGTATATGATGGTGGGGGCTGCGAGTGAGGCAGTGATGCCTCCCTGGGCACAGACACTGGAACGCTGAACGCTGTGCCCCGGGAAGGGTATATGATGGTGGGGGCTGCGAGTGAGGCAGTGATGCCTCCCTGGGCACAGACACTGGAACTCTGAACGCTGTGCCCCGGGAAGGTATATGATGGTGGGGGCTGTGAGTGGGGCAATGATGCCTCCCTGGGCACAGACACCAGAACGCTGAACGCTGTGCCCGGGGAAGGTATATGATGGTGGGGGCTGCGACTGAGGCAGTGATGCCTCCCTGGGCACAGACACTTGAACGCTGAACGCTGTGCCCGGGGAAGGTATATGATGGTGGGGGCTGCGACTGAGGCAGTGATGCCTCCCTGGGCACAGACACTTGAACGCTGAACGCTGTGCCCGGGGAAGGTATATGATGGTGGGGGCTGCGACTGAGGCAGTGATGCCTCCCTGGGCACAGACACTTGAACGCTGAACGCTGTGCCCCGGGAAGGTATATGATGGTGGGGGCTGTGAGTGGGGCAATGATGCCTCCCTGGGCACAGACACTGGAACGCTGTGCCCGGGGAAGGTGTATAAAGGTGGGGGCTGCGAGTGGCAGTGGGGCAGTGATGCCTCCCTGGGCACAGACACTGGAACGCTGAACGCTGTGCCCGGGGAAGGTGTATAAAGGTGGGGGCTGCGAGTGGCAGTGGGGCAGTGATGCCTCCCTGGGCACAGACACTGGAACGCTGTGCCTAAGGAAGGTATATGGTGGTGGGACAGCGAGTGAGGCAGTGATGCCTCCCTGGGCACAGACACTTGAACGCTGAACGCTGTGCCCGGGGAGGGTATATGATGGTGGGGGCTGCGAGTGAGGCAGTGATGCCTTCCTGGGCACAGACACCAGAACGCTGAACGCTGTGCCCGGGGAAGGTATATGATGGTGGGGGCTGCGACTGAGGCAGTGATGCCTCCCTGGGCACAGACACTGGAACGCTGTGCCCGGGGAAGGTGTATAAAGGTGGGGGCTGCGAGTGGCAGTGGGGCAGTGATGCCTCCCTGGGCACAGACACTGGAACGCTGAACGCTGTGCCCGGGGAAGGTGTATAAAGGTGGGGGCTGCGAGTGGCAGTGGGGCAGTGATGCCTCCCTGGGCACAGACACTGGAACGCTGTGCCTAAGGAAGGTATATGATGGTGGGGGCAGCAAGTGGGACACTGAAGCCTCCCTGGGCACAGACACTGGAACGCTGTGCCCGGGGAAGGTATATGATGGTGGGGGCTGCGAGTGGGGCAATGATGCCTCCATGGGCACAGACACTGGAACGCAGTGCCCAGTGAAGGTATATGAGGGTAGTGGGCATGCCAGCTTTTGCGTTTGTGGGGCCCAGTGCAGCAATCTTTTTTGGTGCCCTCCAATGATCTCCTTCTCACCACCACCCTCCAAGGTGCCCTTCCTGTGTTCATTGCCCCAACCCCACATTCATTTCATTTGTTTCACTGCGCTACTCATACCAATGTAAGGTGTAAGTGTTCTTTCCATCACTCATACATGATATAGAGACAATGAATCATACGTGTTTAAATAACTGTTTAGGAAATGTTACATATGACAGTGAGTATTATAAGGTGTGGCAGGTACGTCACTCATACGAGGGGGCATTATATCTGAATAGTGCTTGCTCTGAAGAAAAAGGAAGTCTGGATTTTCAACGTTAATACAGTGACTGGGGTTGGATTTACTTATAAGGATGTATTTGTACCCAAATAAACTCTTTTTAGCAACCTTAGGATAACGGAAGACTGAGGGGAAAGCAAAGCTTCTAAAGCCATGCCTTGCAGTTGGCATGCAGCTCTTTGATGCCAGCTCATAGCTCGCTGTGCCACAGTAGAAAGACTGTGACGTATGAACAGCAAGTGAGAAAGGGATTGCTGTGACAAAGGCAGAAACCTACCTAACTCTTACAGAAAATACGGTTCTGTGATCTGCATGGTACACGTTCTTTGCAGCAGGCAGATAAACCCCCAGCGCTACTTAACGATGACTCAAAACTGGGACTAGACAATGCAGGCCCGTTATTCACCAGAGCCGTCTTGACATGCTGCAAGAAACTCTGCAGCGAGTATTTTCAACCCATGAGATATTTCCAAATACAACGCCCCAAGCTGGGTGCCCAGTGCGGTGGCACGGGTCGCACCGCCCTAGTGATGGCGCTGATGAGGAGTGGAAAGTGGTAATGGGCACCAAGCCTACCCAATGGCACTGGGAATCCCTGTCTTCGGAGGGCTGATGGTGGTAGTGTGTGGGGGTGGGTGGTGGGGATGAATTTCTGAAGCCCAAGGAGGGCCCCAGGGCGCTGGGTACCCGTGGAGGGTGTATGTCATTGTGGTGTGGAGAGGTACAGTGCTGCCCAACAATACCCTACGAAACTTGAATTCTGTGCCCATGGTTGATTTTTGATGGTGTGGGGAAGCTGGCGCCACTGCCCATTTGTACCACATGGCATTTTGATGGATGGCCATGGATGGCTCGTGATGTGATGTCTGCGTGAGTGGGGCTGTGTGTAACATCCGGCTTTGCTCGTCTTTCTTTAAAATATCTGCCATTTGGTGTCTTATGTTGTAGGTGTGTGTATAGTGTGTGTAATGTGTCTTCATTTCCCATTTCATTATCGTATTTTCTAAGGAGGCCACTTCTCATTGTGATCACATAGGTAACATATTTTGGGTGCACAGGATGTGGTTCTGTGTTTTTGGCGTGCCCCCGCTAATGTGGCAGGTACTTGCTGCTACTTACAGTCCTTCCAAGGGTGGTAGGAGCCCGGGTGCTCAACACTGATGGTTCCACTTTGCCTCCACGCTTCAGAGTAATGGCTGAGCAGGAATAGAGGCTCTAGGGAAGCCAATGCCCAGGATCACACAATCCTGGAAGCCAGTCTGGGAACACAGGTCTCTTGGCTAGATCCAGCTGTCTAACCACCAGTCCAACAGATGTCATCAAGACGCGGCCTCTTTCTTTGCGTCTTCCTTCTTGAATCGCTAGAATCTAGTGTTCTCACGATTAGTTCCCCCTGGTCGGGTTTTAATGCGTGTGGATGAAGTGATGGGAGCAACCCATACTAATGAGCAAAAGCACACAAGAATATTAGGGTATGTCCTGCACAATAGGCAGCTGGGCACTAGACATCAACAATTTAGAGAGTAACCCCTTGCATAAAGGCACAGGGGATAGGGTTCAACCAAACCCATACGAACGTCCAAGGGCAAAACTTTTGTATCCGCTGGAGATTAGAGACATGTATCCTTCCTGTATCTAGAACACATGATCGATTTTATGTATTTGGATTATAATGTTTGGCTGCTGTGATGGGACCATCAACATTTACAATGAATTAACACCGCAGCAGGATGTTGTGGATTTAAAGACTTTGTACCCCTAACCAACCAACCACAGAGATAGAGATGGTGTTGGCAGAGGCGTAAAATTCCCAGCTGAACTCTGTCAAACACCTGACTACATCCGATTTAAAGCTCCTGTGTCCAACTGTATCCTACAGAATACATTTATTAGGAGGGTGTAACACGCCCATCCCCTCCCCCCCAGCTACGCCCTTGGGTGTTGGGCATCTTGTATACCGTGTGCTGTGCGTCAGATGTTTCTCGTTGCTGGGTTTGGTACATATCTTGTACTATGAGCCCGAACCCATTAGGCGCTGGGCTAAGGCTTGACCTAAGAGTAGATTGTGTATCCATCGCCTTTCTCCATCCGGGCTCGGGAGTTGCTGTGATGCTATCACCATCTGGGATAGAGCCTGCTTTCGTCCTGCTGCTTGGGGGTGTCCTCTGTAAGTGGGTGCTGTTGTAAGTAAATGCGTAAACTCTACTATGGAGCAAATTGCACGGCAACGTTTTTGGAGTAGAAAAATGTCTTTTTAGCTGATGGGTCAAAAATCACTGTATTGATCCTCTGACAGGTCGAGGACCAGTTGCCTACTAGGCAAGGATTTTGCTATGAGCAGGCGTGGCTTACTCGTGTATTACTCCTGGCTTGTGCACGGAATCATTACTAAGTCTGGTGTGCTTTAGACTGGTTGTTTGTCACAACATATATCATTTCACAGAAATATCATGTCCTGAATTTCATGCACAAAAAAATCGCTTCCTTGGGTATCGAATTTCGATCACTTACGCCTAAGGGCTATATTTACGTAGATATCATTTAGGGCATAATATTTACGTCATACGAAATTGTTAGACCACATTACATCCTTCCTTCTCTTGAGCTGACCACCGCCCCCAACGAGAGGCCGTTTGTTGACATCTATATGACGGGACCTGGAGGCCCTCTCACCTCAGAAGACTGTTTCCTTCCCACAGCCCCCTTCCTTTCTCAGTGACACCCCACCCGCCGCCCCATCTCTTCCTACTGCTAACCCCTCCTTGCCCAGGCATGGTTTCTTCAGAGGCCACATTCTGCCAACAGGTGAGAACTCCTCCCACTTTGAGTAAGAGCTGCAGATGAATATTCATTGGGGGCCTCCATGGCACGCTCATGGGGCCTGGCACAGCAGAGGTGGCACTGCCTGCCCTCTCCATTGAATTAAGCGAGGGTTGGGGTCGGCAGGGTGTTGTTTCTATGTTAAACAAATTTCAAAACTGGGAAAAATCTCCAATATTCAATACTAGAGCTCCGCTCATAATTTACACTTATAACACAGTAGTTTATTTTGAAACACTTTATATATAAATGTTTAGCCAGCCCTTGAACTCATGCCCCCTGGTTTGCAGAGAACTTATTTCGTTATTAAATATTGGAGATGTATCAAATTATTGAAAAAAATATTTTAACATAT
The DNA here is from genome assembly GCF_964204655.1 of Triturus cristatus. NCBI lineage: Eukaryota > Metazoa > Chordata > Amphibia > Caudata > Salamandridae > Triturus > Triturus cristatus. The sequence continues at coordinate 164,821,077 of NC_140595.1, read as the reverse complement.
GCACTGCCAGCCCTAACCCTCCCATAACAGAGCACGTATCTGTGGGTATAGGGGCAATGCCCGTTTCATAGGGCACAGAGTACATCCACATATCTGTCCAGTTCTGGGTAGTGCAGTCCCTGGGCTCCTACCCTCCTCCTGCGCCAGACCCCTGCCTACCCCATTAGTTTGCGGGTTTTTTTTCACTCAGTTCTGCATTTTCTTCGTGCTACCCGCTCTTAATTTGTGCCGGTGCTTGCAGTAGTCGGCTCAGGCACACGTTTTTGCAGGGCCGTGATCTGCCTTTGACGCGGGTGAAAAGAGAGAAAGGTAGGAAATGGAGAAAGAAAGAGGAATATTGGAAAGCTGTGAGGAAGAGAGAAAGAAGGGATGAAAGCAGGACTCGAGTCGGGGGTACACGGCGTACCCCCACTCTTTTCACAGGCTGGCCGTGGTCCACCCTGCCAAGAAGCTGGGCCCCACCAAGAGTGAGAGGACAAGCCTGGAAGCGTGGGTGGTGGAAGAAATAGGCATGAGGTGAAATCTAGGCTAGGCAGCTGCAGTCCAAGAGTCCGGCCGCACTGGCGCTGGGTCCCACAAGCTTTGGGCCACAGCACGAACGTGAAGCGCTCTTGCCCCCGCCCCCGCTCCCTTCATTCCGCCCTCTGTCCTGTGCCGCCCTTATGAATGAGTGCAGAGTTCCCTTGCTTCCTCCTTGGGTGGCCCCTCGCGGTCGCTGTCCTTCAGCACCTTGCAGTGCACTTGCTCGCACGGGCGCGATTGACATGTCAGTAAATTGTGACAATAGGGTTTCACGGCGCGTCACGTGCCCCCTTATTTGGCCATCTATAGTCCTGGGGGAGAGCTTTCCTGCGCACAACTCTCAGATCGATCGCCAAGACTGACATAAGAGCAGCACAGAGTACGAGCACAATGTGGGATCGGGCGACGTCTGACATTACAGTGGAGAATGAGATATGACACCACAGTGCATCCCAAAACGCGTTATTATACTGCACAGACCTGTTGCATCGTGATAGCGTGTGTGTACTATAGCACAAATGCGACATTACAAATTACAATCAGGGGTATACCTTTGATTCGCGGATTTAGGACATGCATCGAGTGTATGTCGGTCCAGCACCTAGGGATTTACAATAAAACGTATGGAATTAAAATATTGATCAGTGACAACGAAATGTGACAGATCTGGAGTAGCCCCTACGGCATAGATGTGCCATCATAATAGAAATAATATATGTCCAGCAGATGTGTACGACGTCACAATAGGGAGTCGTCGTCACCCCCCCCCCCCCCCCCCACAGAACAAAGATCTATACAATCTCAGTAAAGAGAAATGAGCCATTGCACGCATCTGTGATTACACGATAGCGGCTATCTATTGTGTTTTTTACTTCTCTAATATCTGTGGCTTTCCGACCTTGCCGCACAATGGCACCAAGGTGCCCAGCGGTGAAGTCAAGTGCCCAAGATCAAACAACTTGTTCAAATGTGGACGAGGTGAGCAAAACTGGAGTCTGACCATAGCTGTAGCTGAGCCACCAGGCAATAACTCTTATCTAAAGTGGTCTTTGACATCGTAGGAGACTGTATAATGTCATATCAGGTATCTATGCCATCACAATAGCATCTGTTATACCCCAAAGGCCATCTATACCTTCATAATAAGGTATATTATATCACATTAGTCACCTATATCCTTAAATTAGGGTTTAAGATGAACATATCACTTTAACACGTATGACAGCGTAATATGGCATATTATAGCCCAGTAGCATCCATGACAACACAATAGGGTATGCCATATCAAAACACAATACGCCCTATCTAAAGTGCATTTTAAGCATCACAGTACATAATATCATATAAATCCACAAATGTATGTGACATTCCAATACGATATAAAATGTTTTGATGTTACATGTGTTCATTGCTAGGTGTATAAATCACATGACGAAAGGTACTATATGGCATCACAATAATATTGAATTGTAAACGTTGCTTTTCTGTCATGACGTGTGTCTCAGTGTTTTGCTTTCTAAACTGTTTATCGCGCTATGTTTTATATCTATAACCTTGTTGAGAGCTGTTTCGAATGTTTTTCTAAACTCGCTAGCCTAGCACACACATGGGGCTGTGTTTCAGGCGCCAAGAGGTGCGTCCAGGGTCACGGGGTATCAGCCCACAGAAGCACCAGTGCGCCACTGTGCATCACATACGTGTGCAAGCAATGGGCCTCCTGGGCAGGCGCAGTCTGCTCAGAGAGGAGCGAGCCCCTTTTGAACGGTGTGACACTCCTCCCAGCAGAGCCAGGCCCCACCCCTAACCCCCTGCTCGCCTTCACCCGAGGAAGGTGAGGGAGCGGGGCACCTCCCTGCCCAGCTGAGGGGGGTGAGGGGGCGGGGCACCTCCCTGCCCACCTGAAGGAGGTGAGGTGGCAGGGCACCTCCCTGCCCAGCTGAGGGAGGTGAGGGTGCGGGGCACCACCCTGCCCACCTGAGGGGTCGGGGCACCTCCCTGCCCACCTGAAGGAGGTGAGGGGGCGGGGCACCTCCCTGCCCACCTGAAGGAGGTGAGGGGGCGGGGCACCTCCCTGCCCAGCTGAGGGAGGTGAGGGGGCGGGGCACCTCCCTGCCCACCTGAAGGAGGTGAGGGGGCGGGGCCCTCCATGCCCAGCTGAGGGAGGTGAGGGGGCGGGGCACCTCCCTGCCCACCTGAGGGAGGTGAAGGTGGTGGGGCACCTCCCTTTCTGAGAGGCAGCTGCGGAAGAGCGTGGAGCCAGGGCGGGTCACCCCGAGCACGCGCACGCTTTCCCAAGTGCAGGCCTGTGCCGAGGGCCTTCCGCTGAATCCGGCGCCCTCCTAACAGGTGTTCGGAGGCGGACGGCTGCACGTGCCCACTGTTACCACACGTCACTCCCGCCCGCTTCCGGTGCCGCACGTGGATTCTCGAATAAAAGCTGACCTCGTTTCACTCCGCTTGTCCCCAAACCCGTCACGCGCGGAAGCACCTGTGTGCAGCACATCATCAGCCGTTCCTACAGCCACACAGGTGGCAGTTGAGTTAACCTTTCACCCTGAGTATCAATATGATGCTGCTGTGGATTCCTGTACCATTTGTAAAAAGTAATAATATCAATGATAACAGCCGCGGTAATTGTTTCTATTATTATAATATAAGTATTGATATGGTTATTATTGTTACTATTATTACTGTTGTTGTTTTTATTTCCATTCTTATTATTTCTATTATTATTATTAAGATGATATACTTGTTGTCGTTACTGCTGTTGTCTTGTTGTTATGGCTGCGGTAGTGTATTACTTTTAGCGCGTACAACTGCTATGGTAAGAATGATCACTGTTTTAAAATGATTACAATTGTAATGATAGTGCTACTAGTAATGACCTCGGCTGTCAGAATAAAGTGATTGGCACCTGCTGCTCAGACACCGGCAGGGGGTCCTCGGGTCATGCTGTAGCTGGTAGGTGGCAGCTCGCTGTACATGGCAGAAATATACATTCATTCGAGGGTATATAGATAGTGCTTGGAGACTTAGTGGCTTGACGCAAACTATGCCTCAGATGTAAGCAGCCCGACTGCTGATCTAATGAACGATCACGGAAACGGATTGCCGAGCGATGGACCCTGCCCAGAGAAGCGTCCCACGTCTTAGCGCCTTGAGGCAAGCGGCTCTGCGCAGCCGCGGAAGAGTAACGGGGAACCTGAAAAGTAGTTACAAAGTCCTGGAGTTGTTTGTCTCTTAGGGGCATATTGTCAAGACACAGAGTTAAAATTATCGCCGCTTTAGCGGCAGAAAACTGCCGCTAAAGCGGCGATGATGGGCTTGATAATATGCCCTTGAAATTCCCATAGAAGCCCATGTTCTGGTGTGAACATGGGCTTCTATTGGAATTCTCAAGTGCATATTATCAAGCCCATTATCGCCGCTTTAGCGGCAGTTTTCTGCCGCTAAAGCGGCGATAATTTTAACTCCATGCTTGATAATATGCCCCCAAGTTTCTCCATGTATTCGCAGCTGCGTGTGGCTCTTTTTGCGACAAACCTGCTGATCAAGAATTCCACCACGCGAAAGCAAGATTGAGTATAAAGTGGGTGCATTGATTTGAGATCCATATCTCATTTTATGATGTTTGTTATATGATGCCTTATGTCAAATTTTACACGTGGTATGCTATTTTATGTTGTTGTCATGTCCTTCGCTAAGTTGGAACTTTATTTTATGTCATTTCATATTGTTGTGTTAGCCAAGTTTGTGTTATGGTGTCTTAGATTGTTTTTATGTCAGACTATTTTGTATTGTTATATCTTGTTCTTTATGTCTAGGTTTATGACATCAAGTGTTATTCGTTGGTTATTTTTATGCTGGGTTGTTGTATATGTCGTGCCATGTCTTGTATTTGTCCTTATGTTATGTTAAGCCCTGCGATATAGGTTGCTTCGCTATTGAGTGTTATTTTTTATGTTATGATGTATTTTTATATTAATTTTGGGGTGTGTTCACTGTTCTTACCTGGCCTATTTGTAGACGGTGGCGCAAAAGGTCTCAAATTCAATCTGACGCCATCAAACAATAAACACGTTGTAATATTTACTGTTGGTGATTGTTAGGGGTACAGACCTTTTTTCTCTCCTCTAGACTGTATGGCTCCTTTAATGCGCCTATTATGTCCCATCTAGTCGCATGGAACAGTCCTAATTAACCGTGGGTACACACAGGGCTTTAAGTGGGATAAAAAAACGGGCGGGTCTCTCAAAGGGGCGTGGCAGAAACAATTAAGGGCGTGGCTTAAAAACTACCCAAGCTAGAAATCTGTGCTTAGCATAGTGTGCCGCCCGTCTGGCATTTTGCTGTTTCTATCGTTGCATCTGATATATAATACTGCAAGTAACATTACACCTACAACAAGCCAGGACTATTGGCTTTGCCAATGGTTGTTAGCTGCATAAGATAAATAAGCAACACGTTGTTGCTTATTTATCTTAGGCAGCATTTTCAATATTATATATACCCAACGAAATCATAGTTGTTGCCAACAACTATGACTTCGTTGTGTATATATAATATTGAAAATGCTTCAATTTTGAAATGATGAGACAGTGAGACTGTGAACGAACTAGAGCGAGTCTCTTTTAAGTTACCTCAAATGCAGTGAGCAGTAGCCCTGCCGCAGTGTTAACATTTATCTGTTCACCGAGGTTGAGGGAAAAAATGGAGAGTCTGATAGGGACCCGCCTCGGCGCCCGCTTTTTAGAGCTGCCGGTGCTGAGCACCGGCAGGACCCAGCCCACTTAAACCCCTGCTTACACATGAAACCTCTCTTCAGCTAACCCTGTGCGGTGCTACAATGCTCTGGGATAACTTTAGACTGTATTTTATGTAATGGAGAGTGGTGGATGCGGGTACCAGAATTCCGTCCTTCAAGGCAGAGATGGGTAATAGGCTACTCTGCACCCCAGTGGATCAGGGGCGTCAGGGTGCTCCGCCCCTCTCTGAATTCCCCCCACCCCGGCCCGCACTTCAGTCTGGCCGGACGCCGTTGTCCCCGGGTCTGGCTGAGGAAATATCGGCCTCCGGCCGAGTGAAGGTCGGCCCCGCGGGCTCTGCCGACTGCCCCCCTCTGCCCTCGATACCCCAGGGCCGCCTGCCAGACTCGGCTCTCACTGAGAGTCTGATAAGTGCCGACTCAGAGCTTTCTCTCAAGTCTGACCGAGGGCCGGGGTCACCCCGGGCATTCCCCGCCCAGCGTGGGCGTAGGAATGTGTCCATCACGCTCCGAACGTAGACGAGCTCCACGCAGGACTCGGAAGAAGCGGAGAAACAGAGGACGGACAGCTCGTTTTTTTCCCAGAATCCCACGGCATTCCTGAGAGCTGCTACCCTGGGATCACACCGTGGGGTCCTGACCCCTGTCACTGGCCTGTCATTGGACAGTGCTCTGACATTACTCTGTCACTGAGCAGCGCTGAATAGAACAGCGCCAGCAAAAAAGGCCAGCACAGTCCGTATTCGTTGAAAGTAAAAAATCAAATCTTGGAAAGAAACTCAAAGGTTAAATGAAAATGAGCGGGAAATACAGTTTAATTTCCTACCCAGTATTCTGGCCAATTGAATACAATGTAGATTACCCGATCTTTATAAGAAATCTGCCCTCAAAGCAGCTCTTCTAACCACTGCAAGACCCAGTAGCAAAAGGGAGAGACTTGGATCAACGGAAGTTGTCAGTGCGTTTGTGAGCTGTGAAGGGATTGGGCCGGAGCAAATATTCATTTGCATGCTTCAGCTCTTTGGTTAGATATTGTGGGACGCATTTATGATGGAGCCCAGGCCTATTTTGTGCCCCAGTCCACCCTGACTGTCCACGTTATAACTGGGATCTGAAAATGATCTCTCTCCTGTTAGAATTGTGGCCAAGTATGAATTCTAGTATCGCGGCGTGGGGAGGCCTGTTCTGGCACTGTCTGTGGGGAGGCCTGTTCTGGGACTGTGTGTGGGGGAGGCCTGTTCTGACACTGTGTGTGGGAGGCCTGTTCTGGGACTGTGTGTGCGGGAGACCTATTTTGACACTGTGTGTGGGAGGCCTGTTCTGGCACTGTGTGTGGGGGGAGACCTTTTCTAGCACTATGTGTGGGGAAGGCCTGTTCTGCACTGTGTGGGGGAGGCCTGTTCTGCACTGTGTGGGGGAGGCCTGTTCTGCACTGTGTGGGGGAGGCCTGTTCTGGCACTGTGTGTGTGTGGGGGGCCTTTTTTGGCACTGTGTTGGGGAGGCCTATTCTGGCACTATGTGTGGGGGAGGCCTGTTCTGGCACTGTGTGTTTGGGAGGCCTGTTCTGGCACTGTGTGTGGGGGAGGCCTTTCCTGGCGCTGTGTGTGGGTAGGCCTGTTCTGGGACTGTATGTGGGGGAGGCCTGTTTCAGCACTGTGTGCCTCTCCACACACCTGAAGTGATACCCTAGCTGATATTGGGAATGTGCTGCAATCAGAGAACCTCACAATGATTATTATGGAGGAAATTGCATCAAAGCTGCTTTTCGTGCACAAGTTTTGCTTCTGTAGGCCCAATTCAAATTGTTCCATAAAAATGTATTTCTCTAAAAGTCTGACACATCTGAATTATTTTCTGTTATCGTGTAAATATATTTGTGTGCAATCTGCATAGATTTCACGGGTTGGAACAATTACACCGTATTACAATTTAAGCCAAATTTACAAAAAGAGGAACTTAAGTTCTGCATGGTTGCTCCAAAACTTAGAGAACATTTCTGCCTTTGTAAAAATCCACAAGTAATTGGGGAGGTGTTGCTGGATATGTATGAACATAATTATCCAAGAGTAATATGCATACAGAAATTGGACAGTTCCAGTGCTTTATTTGAGCCAGTGGTTTCCAGCACCGGCACTTGATTGTCAACACTGGCACTTAGAGCAGTCTGCCACATGGTGGCACTGTTTGTCTAATTTACAAATAAGTGCAACAATAGTTGTTTATTCATTTAATATACATAAAAATGTCTAATACCTGCAGCCCAAACCATTATTATAGCTTTGGGGCCGGAATAGTCTGATTGGTCCCGTTTGAGAATAGTGATGGTTGGTAGTTGTGTTGTTACTGTCAATGGCAGCACTGGCAGGACAACAGGTGGTGCAAGCTGCAGTGGCCGCATGGCGAGGGCCCTGGCACTTGTTTATTTACAAATTAAGCAGTTCCATAGTACTCCCATGCCCGGAAATGTAACACAGGAGTGCATTTGCAGTTGAAATTGTTTTTGCTTTTTTTCTACCATGGCAAAATGATTTTTCTAGTGCATTTAACCCGAATCAGTTATTGGAAGTTCCATCTCTCTTCTGCCCTCAAAAGGCATTTATTCCTGCAGGATCGGACTGGCCTACAGGGCAACCAGGCAGTGCCCGATGGGCTGGTATGACAGACCAATGTGTCAGACAGTGTTTTAGCGGTTGTGGGCCGGTGTTATGGCCAGGTGGGCCAGTTTTTACTGTTGATTTCCCTGATATTGCCACTTTTTATTTATCTGCTTTGCTTACGGAGGGGGACATTTATTTGGTTGCCCCGGCCTATTGTTTGTCCCAGTCCGATCCTGTACTCCTGCCCTTGACGAGTTAATTTGGGCATGGTTTTGGACGAGGAACTGTCATCAATGTTTGATTTATTCATGTAAGTCTGTGGGTGTTCCCCCACATTATTTCGGAGCCCCAGTCAGTAATGTCTGAAAATCCACTGCTTTCCCTAGATTTCACATGATTTGTCAACTCTGGAAGAATTTACATTGAACAAATTGCCTTTTATGAGGGTATAAAGCCGCCATTCCTGATTCTATGACTCTACAAACAGTGTAAGGTTGCCCTTCAAAAATCATTCATTCAATCACCTGGATTGAATTTAGGAACAGGAATGGAACCAGCTCAACAGAGAGCATGCTATCTATAGGATTTTTTTAATTTTTACTCACAAGTCGATGGACTGCTTAAAATCTTACATCAGCTGCATGATGTACATTTATCATACATCAATGCATGCTATCAGCGGGGCAGAAATAAAGTAACGCATACTAATAAGCGATTCCAGGTGCACATTGACCGTTCTTTCGAGAAATACCCATGCCAAATCTTTTGAGGTGATATCCATCCATCTTTATTTTTTTTTAAATATTTCTTCATAGGGATTTTAAATAAAAATACAATCTAATACCATACACAGAGCATATCTTATTACGAAGTGCATTGAACTGAATCTCATAAATATATAAGCTGGTAGCACAGCATGCATTTTTCACAAATTTAGACTTTATATGAAATAGAAGGCTTTGTTTTTGGTATTTGGTTTAGTACTACATGCCCATATGTCTTTGTAAATGCTCCCGTGGGGGCACAGGGAACAGTGGGTGGGGGAGGGCAAGTGTCATGGATCTTTATTTGAAAATAGTACTTTTTATCTATTTCAAGGGGGTAGAGTAGTACATCTTAAAATAAAAAAATACCAATAGCGTCTGAATATCAGCACAGTGGTTATGAATTGTAGGGGTGTTTAGCAAAAATGTAGTTTGCGCACATGATTGAATACAATGATCGCAATTTTGTGGAATTAAAAACAGCTATAGCCTATCTGTCGCTTGAGAGAAATTTAGAATTCCATATGTTATTCTATAGTGTGAGGCCATAGGGAAGACCTCTGTCATGCATTCACCATGAGTTCATGCCTTGAGGAGATGTCAGGGGATGGGAAATAAACACCTCTGAGACTGCCAGAGAGATTGCGATCCAGTGGTACCAATATCAATTAGTCGTTTGAGCATCTGTGGAACAGTGTAACATTAATGTCACCAAATGCAGGAACGTGCGTTGGATGGAGTCAGAGTGTGCCGAATATCTGCCCAGTAGGGTGCTAAGACAGATCGTGACCATAAAAACATGAAAGATCACTCTCAGTATGGTTGCGTCTCTAGTATTTGGAGTCCCTACTCAACCCCGCCCTGACCAAGTGTCGAGCACCAATTGTTTAGGGTTGTATGATAAGTGCATTTATGTCTGAATTCTTGGAGGGCTTTATCATGAACTTCTAATAGGGATGTGCATTCCAATACCTTACATTCCTAAAACAAGACCTTTGGCCATGTTTGTCCCAAGTAGTTAGCGTTTGGATTGGAGAAGAACTCTGTTGCAATAGCATGACATCGTCTGGAGATAACGCCTCTGAATTAGCCCAATTTCCGCATGTATGTGAGTATGGGTGAAGTAGGAAGTGATGAGGAAATACATCCCATCCTCCATTTTAAGTTGTGCTCAATTTGTTATTTCCAGTTTTGGGTTGCACCAAAGCCGAATTCCATGTCGGCTCATCAAAGTTACGGAACAAGCCATCCGCAGGCTGTTGATCTACTTTATCACGACTAGCAGAGGATCACCTGTTCTTTTACATGGTATGACCTTGGATTCTCAGACCAACGTTCTAACAAAATGGAGCCTGAACATCTCTTGAAGATGGAGATTTCATGCATTGATTGTTTGAAGTCATTGAGGACTGTGTTGGACACTCCAAAATTGATTATATTTCCTTATTATTTAAGGTTGCTTTTACGCCTTTTGAAATGGAGTCCCTCTTTTGCAGTTCTGATTGCTTTGCTCGACTTGGAGAGGACAACACATTTTCTCCAGTTAATCTTGTCACAGTAGAAAGCTGAAGAGTTTTCTATGAATGGTAGCAAAGGAGAGACATCACAGGGTCCGTCATGGTGACAAGAATATCATTGGCATCAAGAGCACGTAGTCCCCTTCATGACCAGTTATCCCTTTAAGCTCCTGATTTTGACGGATAACAATCAAAGTCGTTTTATTTCAAAATTAAAGGGAGCGGAGACTAGGGACAGCCTTATCTGGTGCCTTTCCAGACTGAAATGTTCAGATCTGAACCCACCACATATCACCGATGCCTTCAGAGACTCGAATAGCCATCCTACTTTAAATATGAATTTTTGTCACAGACAAACCAGTCCACAATCCTAAACCAGTTCCCCACTTGAAGAGCACCACAATACCGGGAGTGAGTATTTGGACTGAAACAATTAATGAAATAGTCTCTGGGGCACAATTAGTGGATAGCTAGATCTTTCCTTATTGTATATGTTTCTGTAGTAAATTTCATTGACAAATGGTTAATACAGCAAAACTTCCCATTACCCCTTTCAAGGAGTATTTCCGGAAGATGCTACGTCTTCTCCACGTTTTATTTGCGATCTAGATTTGTCTTGGTACCAGGCAAGGTCTCTACAATTTAATTTAGGCCTTCGATGGGTGAGCAATATTGTTAGAATTGAGATTCCTCATGGTGATGATGATTCAAAATTCTGTCTGTCACATTTTGATCGGGATTACCTGTTGTGTATCCTTCATGTACATCCATGCCTATAATTTCACAGACTCTGATATTGAAGTGGGATCGGAGATTAGTGATACGCAAGACGTGCCCTCCTCTGGGCCTGGTTAGAACGGTTACGGGAGAATAGATGGATCTTATTGATAGCCTGTCAGTAGTCCTGAAACGGGAAAGTTTGATGTCCACCTTAGTCTTGTAGGAGTTGTAAGTGTGCGCAAAGCCGAAGGCCTTGTTCTGTATCCGCTCAACAAGTCATGCCGGGGGAGTTGTGGAAATGGGAGGTAGGGGGGAGGAGGGGAGGTAGCATGGGATAGGATTATGGGTTTTATGTACCTGTCTTTATTACGTTATGGAACTGCAGAGGGTACTCACTGTTATTAGCATTGTTGCGGTGCACCTTGATATGAAAAGATGATGGTACGACTAATGGGTGGTATATCCCAGGATGTTACAATGGGTATGAGCAACTCTGTCTGTAAATCATCGCACACGAACAGTTTTGTTTGTACAAGGGGGTTGGTGGATTACGATCTTAGTATGTGCGTGGAAGTTTCTGCTTGAAATGTTCCTGAAGTACTGTACAAGGTTATTTAATAAACATATTTTACAAAAAAATATTTTTAAAAATCCATGCCTATAATTTCCATGCTATCCAAAAGATGCTCTAGAGCTTCCCAGTTCTGAATAGTTCTTGGTTTTTCCTCTATTGTGGTGACCGCTGTTGGCAGACTCTGGGCATAGCAATAGGGCGGCTTTCATTTTCAAGTTAGTTTCATAGGAAATGTTCATCGAGATGTGATTTGAATGATGTTCTAGGGTGTAAGAGGTTTGTGTTTTTTATGCTTGGATGCTATGTCTCACCAGTTTGTAGTTTGGGAAACATGAGCTGATCAGTGTGGGGAAAATTTGATTCGGTGGTCCCCCAGGACCTAATAATATGAGCTCTCAGGAATTCCAGAATAGGAGAGAAGTCTATACCCAGTAGATGTGGCAGAAAAGTTACAAAAACGTTTTCACAACTTGTTTTTGGTATTTTCTGAGATTTCGTAAAATCACCTGTTGTGTTATCTTGATCTTGCTTCTAAATCTGTGACTTTTTGTGCAGGTGCCACACATCCTTGCCTGTCTGATATTTTGCTTAGTGTGTCTTCTAAATTGAAAGGAGGGGCTTTCTCATCTGGTAAATTTAGTTTCCAAGGTTAGCTCAGTCAGTTTATTTTCCATTACCATACCGGTGATCCCACTGCTGTGATCTCTCTCATCATTTCCAATCGGATTCCTGAGGATTTCTGTGATGGGGCTCCTCAGATTTGCTGTTTTCCTTCGATTGCTTTGGTGATCAGTGATTATTTGGATGAGTGATTGTTTAACTTTGTCCTTGTTTTCCCTCATTTTAAAAGAATGCAGGTCAGTATTTTCAGAAATGCCTGAGGAGCCTGAGAATGTTTGCCTTGGCATCTGACTATTAGAGAATGGCTGGAGGCTAAGTCCTCTTCCTTCTCCTGCCTCCTCCTGAGATCCCTGCCTGAGTCAAGGAGTAAGGGCTTTGTCTGTCCCATTAATATGATGTGGTGCGCGCACTCTTTCTAGGTGAAGCTGGAAGGTGGTGACGAGCCGCTCTTCCTTCTGCCGGGCACCCAGCTCTGGTCCCGTTCAACGCTCTGGTGCTCTCCATGAGGCAGCTTTTATCGTGGTTGCTACAGCAAAGGTCCTCGACAGCAGCCTTACCCTTCCAGACCCTATTAAATACACTGCGCACTTACTTTGAGTTCTTCACAAGAGTTTGTTCTGAGGTCTTCAGGGCGCTCTCAGTGGCAGTCCATTCCAGTTTCAGTTTTTTGGTTTCCACATTGGTGGGTACCTCAGAACCAGCATTCTGGCTTATCAACGTTTAAAAACTAGCACCGCAGTCGCACCACTCTTTTCTCTCTCTCTCTGTCTCTCCCTCTCTCTCTCAAGCCAATGAATTTGACTAATCGATGTTTTGATTGCAGGGTAGGTACACCGGGGTGGCGGGCTGTTCAGAACTGCAGCTGGAAGCAGCCATGTCGGGTCAGGCCAAGCTCTGCCTCCCTCAGCTTTATTTGAAAGATTGTTTTTGGTTATGATACAGATCAGGGTACCTAAAATATGCCCACTACCACAGATAGAGTAATTTCACAGTTACACGCACATACATTCATCATACACTAGGGCCCATTTCACTAACATACGCTCCAATACTCTACCAGCAGCAAACCTGTGGGAAGAAAACTCCTAAAGCACCCTGCATCTATATCTAGGCGATAGGACCAGTTTAGTGGTTGCCTAACATAATATAAACAATAATCTTAAAGTCTTCAATAAACGACAAGGAAAGAAACAACCAACACCATGTTTAAAAGTTATATTGCTTTATCTAAAATTAGTCAGAGTAAATCAGAATAAATCATTTCTCATAGTTACCTATTCTAACTAGTGTCAGAACGGGTCAGGACCAGTCTCTCAGAAAAGTCTTTTCAGGATAAGATCCTCAGCATCAGTCCCCAGCAACGCAAGTTCACGCAGCAAGGCGACGAAAGAAAGTGTGGGAAGAGCCCTCCCTAAGCTAACATTTTATAATGCAAAATACAATGAAAACCCACATGAATTCAACAAATAAAATTGTAGCACTGAGCAGAACGAAAAGGAAGGGATGTAACTTTGCAACATCTTGAAATCTCCGCTCAGGAAAAGTCATAATACATAAACCACGGAACAGGAATCAAGTTTTGCAACTGTTAATGTTCACTTCCCTCGGCAAACCAGCTTTTGCACAGAGTTCTTTCTAAGGCTCTATTGTTCACCAAGGACGAGCATTTCTTTTGGAGATCCTCCAAGCTTGCTGATGTCCTCCCGGAAACTTCCATATAAGGACTACCGTCAGTTTTTCTGTTAACTGAACTCCAGCAGGGGTCTCCCTTGTCACATCACAGATTTTGCCTGCACCACAGCTCAGCCAGGCTTCAAATTATTCTCAGTTATTTCATGAAGGCCTCCATAGGCCACAATAGACCATCTTTAATTAAAGAGACAAAATAAAGATTACTACATCATAATGATTTAGACAGTGTTAACCCCACTAACACCCTTATGTGTATGCATTTATCTAGCTTTGCGACATATAGAGCATTAATTCAGACAGCGTTTTGTGCTCAAAATAAATAGCACATAGCAACATTTAAACATGAAAACTTGCACGTTATTGTGAATACATAAACAGCACACGTATGCTAACCCTCATGTAACCTTCTCTCGTGTTAGGACAAACAGGTTGATTAGTATAACGCACTTGCACAAGACAAATAATTAGTTGTTAATTATTAATAAATTAATAAAACGCATAGACATGCCAGAGCTTCAAAAGCCCCAGAATTTTCTAACAGAAAACTCTGCTCCAGCAATCCCCCCTTTGGTGATTTTATCACCAAATAAACCCAAAAAAAAAAAAAAAAAAAAAATTAGTGAAAATTTAGTCCCATTTTAGGAGAAATCAGAAATGTCTTTTCCCCCTACACAACATTAAACACCAGTCACTCTTTCATCATCTCTCTTAGTCTCTAAATAAACACTCTCCCTCAATTCTTCTAATTCAATCTCTTCTGGTTCTCTTTTCGAATTTTTCAAATTCTTATTTTTCTTTTCAATTTTAAATTTCTCTTTCCCTCTCCTGTTTTTATAACACACACACACTAATCTCAGTATCAGCACAGCAACAATTATACAAGACAAAGGAAACAATATTCTACCTACGATAGTACTACCTATTTTTGCAATAAAATCCTTAACAGCTATCATCTTATTAGCTAGTTTAGTCCATAAACTCCCAGTTTCAAGTGGTACTAAATCTTCATGCAAATCAGTAATATTTTTGATATAGACCTTCAGGTCTCTACTTTCATCAGGAATATAAGTGCAACAATGTTGAACTTTCAAAATTCCACAAACTCCACCCTCCTTAGCCAAAAGAATATCAAGGGCAAGTCTATTTTGCATAGACATGGCACGTACGGCACTTAACTCCGTATTTACCAAAAGAAACCCTCCTGCGGTATTTGTCGATAAACGATCAACCACTGTGGACAATTTCCTAATTCCATAAGCATTTAAAGAAATTCCCACTGCTGGAATCAAAACCCCAAAAATATCACCCACAATTTCAGACCAAGTTTCTCTCTTTAAACGTTTTAATATGTTAATATCTTCTACATCACTTATTTTATCTGTATGAAAAATCTTAGGAAAAACCAAACCCACATAACATGTGCCATACCAATGGTCAGGCAACTTGTAATAAGCCTTGTTCCCACACACATAGTACACTCCTGGAAAAATAGTATCTTCTCCACCTCTGAAACCCCAACCAGTCGCAACGAAGTATGTATCATGGCACTCACTAGTCCCCACAAAATACGTATCATATTGGGATCTCCTTCTGGTAATGCATAGTTTACCCTTCTGCGGTGCATCTAGAGCTAAAGTTGGACTAGCCCCATTTCTCAACTCTTTTCCCATCTCAATGTCCCAAATTGTCTCACTCACTTCATATTTTCCCCCTTTCTCATGCATGTTCACTCTCCTTTCCTCTACCATATCCAGGAAAGCTTTCTCCTCTTCTTTCAAACTGCAAGTTAAATTATTCTTAAAAATGTAATCTAATGTTAGTCCTTTTTCTTCAATAAAAATCTCACCAAAAGTGTTAGCTTCTTTAGCTGGATTCAGCTTTTTGTTCATTGGCAAGTGCCCAAAAATACTATCTCTGTTAGACATGTTATAATCTATTTTTCCTAACAAATAGAAAACACTACTTAAAATACTACAAGAAATACCATATGTAGCTGGTAAATGATGATAAGTAACACCCTCTGAAACGGATGCAGGTAACTGCATGCAGACATAGCAGTCCCTCACTTCCATTGTCTTCACATATTCATATAACAGTTTAGAAAAAACATTACTAGAAAAATTGTTAATTGACCTATCTTTGTGTATGTAACTATTTCTAATTGGAACTACTTTTTGTGAATTCTTCTCTATATTAGCCATGTTTTCTGTATCCATCCCAAATTCAACCTTAAAAGTAACTAATAAAACTAAAATACCCCATAGAAGCATTAATATTCCAGTACAACAGCAGCACATCTTGCACCACCTTCTAAAGAAGGCACATCTATTTTGATTATTCTCTATGTTAGCCATTCTGCTTTAACTTCTACTACTCCACTACTGTAATTAGAACTTTTCAAATCTCCAACGTTTGTTCCAAACTCTTCAGCTTCTTCAAAGATCCTTCCATTCACTTAGTCCAAGTGAATCCTTTTTACTCAGTTTGGATACTCATCATTTTTCACTCCAATTTCTTCAACATCAAATTGTATCAGATCTCCAACGTCGGAATCCTCAGTACTCGACTCTTCTCCAATGTCAGTCAAGAGTACTTTCAGAATTTCACCAGTATCTTCCTCAACCACTTTTCTCAAGACCACTTCCGGATTATCTTGAGTCACTGTTTCTTCTTTTCCTTCTTCAGACAGTGTCACATAAGACCATTCCGGTGATCTGTATTTTTGGTTGGGTCTTTTAACTCTTTTTATTTCTACTGGTTCTTTTGTTCTTTTTGATTCTTCTTCTTCAGCCTTTGAAGTTTGACTGGATACCTCATTCACTTGTTCAGCTCCCGATGTATTTGCTTTTATTATCCTGTATCTCAGTCTTTTCACTCTGTTGTTAGGCCAACGATCTCCTTTCACAACCTTTTTCGGCTTTTCTTTAACACTCCTTTCTCCAATCGAAGTTCTCTTTCTCAGAACTCGACCTTCTGTTTGTTCATTCTCATCATCCGATTCTGTTTCAATTGCCTTTTGCTTTCGTTTTTTAGCAGTTTTCTTTTCTTTCACAGATTCTTTCACCACTATTTGAGACTTCCCTACTTCTGTCCCTCCTCGGGTCTCCGACACGCAATCTTCTTGCTGTCTATTTGTCCCTTTACCTAGCTCCTCATCAATGTTCTCTACACCTCCTCGGGGGTCTTCCGCAATCTGTCCCTCTCTATCTTCTTCTGACCCTGTTTCTTCAAGAATAATCTCAAGTGGCTCTTCAATCTCCTCCTCTTCCGATTCAGGAGTTGTCTCAATGTGTTTTCTCTTTTCTTTTCTTTTTCCTCCACTGCTATTCGAAACTTCAGGCTCTTTCACAGAATCAGAATCTGATCTTCCTTCTGATACTCGCAGTGAATCTCTTGAAGCTCTCTCTGCTTCTTTTCTCACTGATTCTGTATCTTCAGGATCTTCACCATCACTGGAATCTGACTCTTCATAATACTCTTCACCAGTTCCCTCTCTCGGACTTGGAATTCTCAGAGTATGACTTGCATGTATCCAGTGTCTCACTCCAGCACACTTTACTGCAGTCGTTGTAGTCAGAATAACTTGTCTTGGCCTTCCCCACCTTGGAATCAAGCAATTTCTTCTTCTGTGCACCTTAATCCTCACCCAGTCACCTGGACTCAGATCATGGGCTTGCTTCTTCTCAAGTGTGGTAGCTTCTTCTCCAACCTGGTGAAACACAGAATGAACTGCGTCAGCCAGGCCTTTACAGTAATCCAAAATCATGTCATCAGTTATTGTCATCAACTTATTCACAGGCACAAATGCATGGCGCATTGCACGTCCCATAATGATTTCATGCGGACTCAATCCTGTAGTTCTGTCTGGAGTAGATCTCATAGTCATCAAGACTAGAGGCAGAACATCTGGCCATTTCATGCCAGTGGCTAAGCACATCTTTCCAATTCTGTTTTTGATTGTGCCATTAATCTGCTCAACCACACCAGAAGCCTCTGGTCGGTATGCACAATGTAGCTTCTGCTGTATTTTTAATGCTTCACAAATCAAACCAATGAGTTCATTTTGAAAGTGTCTACCTCTATCAGATTCAACTGTAACTGGAAACCCAAACCTAGGAATCAACTCCCTCAACAGTAATTTTGCCACTGTTAATCCATCATTCCTCCTTGTCGGGTAAGCTTCCACCCACCTTGAAAACAAACAGACTACCACTAGGACATACCTCAGTCTGTTCACTTGGGGCATTTCAATGAAATCAATTTGCATCCTTGTGAAAGGACCTCCTTCTCTGCCAATTGTCCCTAAACTCACCACTGTCTTTTTCCCAGTGTTAAACTGCTGACAAATTAAACACCTTTGACAGATGCTTTCCGCAATTGTCCTAAACTTTGCATTGTACCAGATCTGTTTAAAGGACCTAATCATCGCGTCCCTCCCCAGATGTCCCTGGCCATGATACATCCTTGCCATTGACGACAAAATTGAGTTTGGCATCACTGGTCTGCCATCCCTGTAGACCCAAACATGGTCTGTTTCCCTTGGAGCACATCCTGCCTTAACCCAATCTCGTTTCTCTTCTTCTCCTGCCTCATCCTGTAACTGTTTCACTTCATCCCACGTTTCTAGGACATTAGTAAACATCACAGAAGGGAAAGACATTTCCTTTTTTTCTCTTTCCCTGTTAATTGATTGGTTCAGTTTCGCACAATACTGTGCCACATCGTTAGCATACCTGTTGCCAACAGTGATAAAATCCTCTCCTGAAACACGTGCTGCACATTTCACAACTGCTAACTCCTTAGGCAGCTGTATCGCCTCAAGCAATTTTCCAATCAGCTCAGCATTCTTTATCGGAGTTCCACCCGATGTCAAAAAACCTCTTTGTAGCCACAGTTGGCCAAAATCATGCACCACTCCAAACCCATACTGACTATCAGTCAACACAGTTGTTCTCAAATCTTTCCCAATCTCACAAGCTCTTGTCAATGCCACTAATTCAGCAACTTGCGCAGATTTTACTCCTTTCAATGGTGATGCTTCCATAACCTCTGAAACTTTGCACACTGCATATGCTGCACAAAGCACACCATTATCATTTCTCAGGCATGATCCATCCACAAACAGCACATGATCATTCTCAGGCAAGGGAACATCCTTGATATCTGGTCTTGGTTTCGTACAGTACTCAAGCACATCCAAACAATCATGATCATCTTCCATCTTTATACCCACATTCTCAATATCCGGCAAAAGTGTTGCTGGATTCACATTCGTACATCTCTCAAGAGTCACATTTGATGCTCCCAAAATCACTTTCTCATACTTAGTCAACCGACTATTTGACATATGCTGAGTTCTGCTTCTTGTCAAAAGAATTGCCACATTGTGAGGTACGAATACCCTTACAGGATACCCCATTATGATCCCCTCACTCTGTTCCAGGCTTCTGCATGTTGCAGCCACAGATTTTAGACAACCTGGTAAACCCACAGCTACAGGGTCAAGTGTCGATGAGAAGTACGCAATAGGCCTTCTCAATTGTCCATGTTTCTGGATTAACACTGAAAGTGCACATCCATTTCTCTCACTGCAGTACAGTTCAAACTCTTTTTCATAGTCTGGCATACCCAGAGCTGGAGCTTCACACATTTTTGTTTTGAGCTCTTCAAATGCTGCCAATTGTTCTGCATCTAGATCCAATGGATCTGTCATGTCACTTTTTGTCAATTTAATCAATGGCTTTGCTATCAGGGAAAAATTAATTATCCACTGACGACAATATCCCACCATACCCAGGAACATCCTCACTTCTCTCTGAGTTTTTGGAGCTTTCATTTCTCTGATTATTTTGATCCTGTCAGTAGTCACTTTTCTCAGACCCTTCTCAATATTATGTCCAAGATAATGCACCTCTTTCTTACAAAACTGCAATTTGGCTGGAGATACCTTTAACCCTCCATCTGCCAGATGATTCAGTAAAGCTATGGTATCCACTTCACAAGCTTCACGTGTTTTTGATGCCACCAATAGGTCATCAATGTATTGTACTAGCACTGAGCTTTCAGGCATGATCAGACTTTCCAACGATCTTTTCAATAATTGATTGAATATCGAAGGACTCTCCGTATACCCCTGTGGGATACGACACCATGCTAAAATACGCTGGCCAAACCTAAATGCAAAAATCGGCTGGCTGTCATGATGCAATGGAATTGAAAAGAATGCATGACACAAATCAATCACTGTATACCACTCAGCGTCATGTGGAATTTGATACAGAATCACCGATGGATTTGGCACGATGGGACAACATGCCACCACAATCTGATTAACCTTTCTCAGGTCCTGCACGATCCTGAACTTGCCATTAGGCTTTTTCAGTCCCATTATCGGTGAATTACACGGACTACTCAGTAGTTCTCTTAGGACTCCTTGCTGAATCATTTTCTCAATTATAGGAGTTATCCCTTCAATTATCTCTGGTGTCATTTTGTACTGAGGAATGTTAGGATATGCAATTCCCTCTTTCACTGCAATTTTCACTGGATCTACATTATTCATCAATCCCACATCCTCTCCTGTAAAATCCCAAACTGCTCCTTTCACTGTGTCTCTCAGCACTTGGGGCAGATCCTCCGGATTGAACACTGGAAATGTACCAATTAATTCACTTTCTCTATTTTCTAGAGTCATCCGGTAGAAAACATCATCATCTGGTGTCTCAAAAGCTATTCCATCTGGTGTACAGAAAATTGTGCAGTTCATCTTGCATAATAAGTCCCTACCTAACAGGTTCACTGGACTCGTGTCACAGACAATAAATCTGTGCATGTCTGAAAATTTCCCTATCTGTACTTTCACTGGTTCAGTAAGACGTGTTCTGATTTGTGTATTCGCTACACCAACTACTTGGATTGCTTCATCCGAGAGAGGAAGATTTCTAACATCTGTTGACCTGACAGTTGATCTTGTTGCACCTGTGTCTACTAAAAAAGTAACACCCTCTTCATTAATTTTCCCATCCACAAATGGTCCTGCCTGGTCTATTTCTAGAGTTGCACCAAGTATGCACTCTTCTTCTTCTCCTCGGCACCGTCAATAATCACCTTCAGACTCACTCCCTTCACTCTTTAACAAGTACTGTTGTACTTTGTTAGTACGCCTTGGTTTGTTTACCTGCTCATCATTGAAGAATCCCGAATCCTGACTGTACTTTTGTACCCCTCTATTCTGCGGTAAAGGTGGTTTTGGCTCTTGACTCTGCTGCTGTCTCACAACTTTCTGCTGTTGTTGCTGTTGCTGCTGGTTATTCCCTTCATTCTGCACCTGTTGGTTTAAGGATTTACCCTCATTTAATGGTGGATTAGGACATTCCGATCTCCAATGTCCCAGTTGGCCACAGTTGTGACACGGGAACTTTTTCTTTGCTTCCTCAAGACTTCCCCTTCCTTTACCTGCAAATCTTGGTCTATTTCCTGTATTATTTCCTGGATTATTTGCCTGTTCCACTAACTGTGCTTCCTGTCTTTCTGCAACTTTCACCTGTGCCCACATTGCTTTTTCTTTTAGCTTTCTTTGTTTTGCTTCAATTTCATCACTGAAATATTTTGCATGTCTCAGAATCTCATCTACTTTCTTACTCTGCCAATCCACTGTGTGTTCACGAATTCTCTCACTAATTTCAGGTCTAAGACCATATACAAATCGGTATACAAAATGACTCAAATCCTTGTCACCCAGGTGTTCATCTCCACTGAATTGTTTAAAAGCCAGTATCAGCCTTTCGTAAAAAGCATGAACTGATTCTTTTGCTTCCTGTTGTGTTCGATCTATTTTAACCCAGTCTGTCTCTTTTGGAGGAACTTTACTCTTCAGGTATACCATCACCTGATCGTACTTCCTCATCACTTCTGGATCTGGTGCCCCTGTTCTTGGATCTCTTGGATATTCCTCACTAGGCCAACTCACAACTATTTTACACTCAGTCCACAAGTCTGCTGGAACAATTATATCAAACAGACTATTCAGGTCAACCCACAGCACTTTTGACAATTTCACAAATCTGTCTACCTGCCTATACCACTCGACGGGCTTTTCTCTCAATCGAGGGAAATCATTCGTAAATGATAAAATATCCTGTCTGGTCCATGGAACATGTACATATCCTCCTCCAGGTATTTCTCTCATGGGAAACTGCTCCACTGGTTTCTCTTTTTCTCTCACTGGAAATGCTGAGTAAGTTGTTCTATCTTCAGATTCATCCCTTTTCTTATACCACCTATCCTTCCACTTTTCCACATCACCCCATCTACGCAGTAATGCCACCATTTCTTTAATCTGTCCTGTTCTACCAGAATTATTCAAATTCTCTATGTCCTTCTCTGTGAAATCCATCCTGTACGTTTTCTGTAAAGCCTTTACTTTATCAATGTCAACTCCTTGCTCATTTGCTATCGCTCTCAGTCTATCATGTGTATTTCTTGCCCTCCATGTTATGCTCTTGCACATGAACAATAATTCACCATCATGATGACTTTTCAGGATTTCTGTCGGAACTGTTCCTGTCACAAGCTCTTCTAATTCTATACGTAATTTAACCACATCAACAACTTGTGAATCTTTATCCTTTTTCTGAAGAACCTTCATCCAGTCATTTAGGTCGTCAACTGTTATTTCCGCAGTTTTTCTCGCTGAAACTATTTTCCTCTGCGGTTCTAAAATTGGCATCCCTAAACTACTAGAATCACTAACATTCATGAATTCATTACCTGCATCATGTCCTGTTTGTCTCAGGTCATTTCTCCCTATTCTTTTACCTGAATCTCCTGAAGGACCAGCTGAATTATTTGCAATATATGGAACTACCAGCCCATTTTCACTTACTCTCTGTCCGTCAAACATAGGGATTACCGGACCTATAGTAACAGGCACTGTAACAGCTTCCATATTCATCGTTAACTCTCTAATTTTCTCAGTCAGTTCTGTTGTCGTCTTTGCTAATTGTCTGGCATTCCTGGCATTTTCCTCTCTGAAAGAACTATTATTCCTTGATTCAGATGTCATTTTTTCTTTCTCAACTGTATCTCTTATCGGAGAAACAACTGGTGTACTCTCTTCCGATTCTGATCTATATGGAGGTGGTCTCTTGTACATCATATCATTCAAGACCTCATCTTCAAACTCTCCATATCTTCTCCTATCTGTCTCAGAAACCCCCTCTTCTGAAGGAGCCGAAGCTTCAACTGTTCTCATAGGATATAATCCATCTGACATGGTAGCATCTCGCCATCTTTTCATTCTATCTTGATGTGTCTCACGATCATGTCTCCTCCCAAACATGTACCTGTACTGACCTCCAGTTCTCTGTCTTTCTCGATTTAATACTTCTTCTTCCCATTCCACTAAAGCCTCGAACTGTGTAGGTCTCGGCTTCGGGTCCAGATGTGCCATTTTTTCCCGTAAATTTCTCAACACGGCCAGATTAAATGAACCATGTTCTGGGAATGCTAAAACACCATCTTCTTTAGTATAGCCAACCCAATTCTGCAACCATATACAGGTATGTAATCCATATTTCGCAACCATGAAGGATGCAGGTGTTTTCGCTGGAGGTAGCAACTCACCCTCTCTTGTCTTAACCTCTTTATCCTTACTAAACCATTTCTTAACCTTTCCAAAGAACGTCTTTTTCTTTTTCTCTTCTTGATAATACATCTTAGCTAATACTTATTAAATTCTCTACTTTTAAGTCGAAAACTCAATTCTCGCTAACGCACCAGTCCTGGAGCGTCTACGTCTCTATGCAGCTCTTCCAATCCCTGCGCGACTCACACTAACGCACCAATCCTAGCGCGAACCCTATTCTGAGTCACTATCCAATCAGTACGCGAACCTTCTGACGTCAGTAACCGCTGCAGTCTCTGTCTCCTGTCTCTGTCACTCGTCTACCCCTCCTTTACAAAAACTCTCAGTAGACTTCGTGTGTCAAAATTTCTACAAAATCTATTAGTTACAACATGAAAACATCTCCATTGTCTGCTTCGCTAACCACAGAATAGTAAAAAGAGAGTCTATTTCTCAAGAGTCAACAATTTTACATACATCTCATAACTGTTTCCTCTAGGACGTATCCAAAAGAGTCTTACAATCAATAAATGTATATGCCTTCACGCACATTCATACGAGAAAAATATAATACATACACACAGAATCCCGTTTCTTGAGAACAGCGCACAATCTGCCTCTGTACAGAATTATATCTCTCAACAACTAAGCAGCTTACTTCCGCCCAGTTCTGCAAACAAGCTCAGATAATACCTATTACTCCTCCCGCAATAAGCTTTAACGGAAATCCTTACGGATCCCTGGGACTTAAGACCAGAGTTTCACAGATAACCTTCACTATGGTTCACACTCCTTGTATACCAGAAATGTCTAATAGTAACATACGACAATGTCACTGATTCCGAACCCAGACAATGTGAACGCGCAACTTCAATTGTCACACGTAATTCCTTACAATCCCGTCTTTCCCGAGAGCAG
Organism: Triturus cristatus; assembly: GCF_964204655.1. Classification (NCBI taxonomy): domain Eukaryota; kingdom Metazoa; phylum Chordata; class Amphibia; order Caudata; family Salamandridae; genus Triturus; species Triturus cristatus. Next base: position 164,796,762 of record NC_140595.1, on the reverse strand, counting down.
CATATACACCTTACTCTGCCCTACTACGGAACTGCTTCCACAGCTTCCAAGTTCCAGAAGCACTACATTTAACTCAACATAACGACTCCAACATTTAGTATTAGTACATATACCAAAAACATCAAAATAGATCAATAATCAATAAGCTAATTTACAAGCAATCTTATCTTATCAGATCAAGACAACCATCTAAACCATCCTCTGCTACCAGAGAAATTGATACAGATCAGGGTACCTAAAATATGCCCACTACCACAGATAGAGTAATTTCACAGTTACACGCACATACATTCATCATACACTAGGGCCCATTTCACTAACATACGCTCCAATACTCTACCAGCAGCAAACCTGTGGGAAGAAAACTCCTAAAGCACCCTGCATCTATATCTAGGCGATAGGACCAGTTTAGTGGTTGCCTAACATAATATAAACAATCTATAAACAATAATCTTAAAGTCTTCAATAAACGACAAGGAAAGAAACAACCAACACCATGTTTAAAAGTTATATTGCTTTATCTAAAATTAGTCAGAGTAAATCAGAATAAATCATTTCTCATAGTTACCTATTCTAACTAGTGTCAGAACGGGTCAGGACCAGTCTCTCAGAAAAGTCTTTTCAGGATAAGATCCTCAGCATCAGTCCCCAGCAACGCAAGTTCACGCAGCAAGGCGACGAAAGAAAGTGTGGGGAGAGCCCTCCCTAAGCTAACATTTTATAATGCAAAATACAATGAAAACCCACATGAATTCAACAAATAAAATTGTAGCACTGAGCAGAACGAAAAGGAAGGGATGTAACTTTGCAACATCTTGAAATCTCCGCTCAGGAAAAGTCATAATACATAAACCACGGAACAGGAATCAAGTTTTGCAACTGTTAATGTTCACTTCCCTCTGCAAACCAGCTTTTGCACAGAGTTCTTTCTAAGGCTCTATTGTTCACCAAGGACGAGCATTTCTTTTGGAGATCCTCCAAGCTTGCTGATGTCCTCCCGGAAACTTCCATATAAGGACTACCGTCAGTTTTTCTGTTAACTGAACTCCAGCAGGGGTCTCCCTTGTCACATCACAGATTTTGCCTGCACCACAGCTCAGCCAGGCTTCAAATTATTCTCAGTTATTTCATGAAGGCCTCCATAGGCCACAATAGACCATCTTTAATTAAAGAGACAAAATAAAGATTACTACATCATAATGATTTAGACAGTGTTAACCCCACTAACACCCTTATGTGTATGCATTTATCTAGCTTTGCGACATATAGAGCATTAATTCAGACAGCGTTTTGTGCTCAAAATAAATAGCACATAGCAACATTTAAACATGAAAACTTGCACGTTATTGTGAATACATAAACAGCACACGTATGCTAACCCTCATGTAACCTTCTCTCGTGTTAGGACAAACAGGTTGATTAGTATAACGCACTTGCACAAGACAAATAATTAGTTGTTAATTATTAATAAATTAATAAAACGCATAGACATGCCAGAGCTTCAAAAGCCCCAGAATTTTCTAACAGAAAACTCTGCTCCAGCAGTTACATACCATACTAAAAAACAATAGACCGGTAAAACAGAACTTCATTTCACAAATACATGTGTAGTCAAGGCTGGCTTCTCCTTTAAGGTGGAGGAGCGTCGCCCAACTAAACAAATAAAATGGTAATCAAGTTAATTTATTACCATTTTATTTTTCTAAATCCCGAGCCGAGAGTCAGGAATGGGGGGATGGGCTTTCTGATTTCTGCTGCTGCCAGTCAGGCACCAGCAAAAAGCAGTGATGGTCAGGACACTTTGGGGCAGATTTATGAGCCCCTTGCGCCACTTTTGCGTCACTTTTAACATGGGAAAAGTGACGCAAAAGTGGCGCAAGGGGCTCATAAATCTGCCCCTTTGTGTTTAAGGTGCACATTTCTTTGTGGCCGGCTGTATTGCGACGGCTAGCCAGACATGCACATTTTAAATCTCTAAACCCAGCTGTCTAAGACAACTGGGTTAGAAACAGCATAAGTCTCCAATGTCCTGGAGAGCAGTGAGAAAGTCTGCTCCCTTCAATCCTGAGGCTGCTCTCATGCAGCATGAGAGCAGCGCCAGGATTGGTTACTACTGTTTACCTGCCTGGAGAAGACCAAATCGAGGAAGACTTCGTGCCAGGAAGGTAAGTGGGATTATTTTTTGTTTACTCTTTTTTTACTTTTATTTTTGTCCTCACCCTCCCCACCCTCCTTACATGCCATCCGCCACTGCGTGTAGTATAAAAAGCAATGTGATTTTACGTCATGAATTAGACGTCATTTATACAACTAGTCACGCCAAAAATATATTCTTAACTTTAATTTGACACAGGCGAGCAAAATCAGATCAAGGAAAAGAGTTAATTCCTATCCCAAAGTGGGTGTTAGGATCATTATTTAATTGAGCCGCAGTGGTGGCAGCCTCTTTCCTTCCGATAAGGTGAGAAAAAATGCTCGCCACAAGATGGCGCACTTCCACAGACATAGAACAATCATTTTACTATTCGCAGCAACAGTATATACATTCAGATTCAGATGAGTGCCAGGTCCATTTCTTACTGACGTAGCTCCTCGATGGAGCTGTAATCCTAGCGGACTACTGTACCGAGACACTCTTCACCAAAATCTGTTGAAAATCATCTCGGTGAAGGCATAAAGTGCTTGAATCATCTCGGTGAAGGCAAAAAGTGCTTGTGAGAAAGATCCTGGTGACCTTTTCTTTCAGGTTTCAAACGGACACAGGTTGAACATCACACTCCTTTTTAATTAACGTAAATCCAAAAAAGCATTTGACAAACATTTTCTCAACGTACTAAGCTTCATTTTAGACTCCACATGGATACTGATGGCCAAATCATAAAATGAAGAAGAAATCCAATTTTGATTTGTTTAAAGGATAGGAAGGGGCTCTAATTCATGCGGGGTCCATTAGTTAATGCAGTCGTGCCCCCTATAGCGCCTCACGAGCACGTCGCCCCCTCTTCCCGCCCGCCCGTGAATCCTCGCGAGAGGCCGCCATCGCTGCCAGCGCGGTCCCACTCACTCCAACCGGCAGGATAGTGTTTAATGGAATCCCCGGAGAGACAACGCTTTAATGGCTTGTTTATAATTCACTTTTTTCCATACATTATCACCAATTACATATAAGCCTATTTGAGCCTGACAAGAGCGTTTTTACATGCCAGAGTGAGTTTCATTGCATCCAGGGCATCTGATGATGTCAAAATGATTTGATGACAGCCTATCTGCATTATAGCCGGGCCTAATCATGTGTATTGATCGACAGCCAGAGAGATGGACAACAAAAAGGAGCACATCAGAAAAAAGACAAACTACTTTGCTCCTCCACCCCCGGGCCATTCATATTTTGTTAATCCACTGCATTTATTGTGGGAAATTAGCACATTATCGACCCCCATAGAGAACTGATGACCTTGACGAACACACATATGGTAAACAACACAAAGCTAGGAGAGATCAGACCAACACAACTGGGCGTAAAAAAATGCGGAATGTAAAAGTCAGACTAGGCATTGTATACAGTATTCAAGGGCATATGTACAAGGAAGTGACGGAGTGAGGGGTTAGCCCTCCTGGCTTAACGCCTCACTCCTCCACTTCAGAAACGCATGGCTGCACCATATTTACAAGGATATGGTTCAGCCTTGCATTTCCCCCTGCGCTGGCGCTACACTTAGAAGTGTAGCTACAATGCAGGCCCCCCTGCACCATACTGCAAGGGTGTCTGCGTGCAGGGGAGGAGTGTGTATGTGGAGGAAGATCCCCCTTCCTGCACATAAACAATCTTCAAATGCCATGTTGTCGCTTCTATGTGTGCTGCGTCACAACTTGGCATTTTTTTTACAGATTGTTTATGCACAGGAAGGGACACATTCCTGCACATAAACAATCCATGGCAGCTTGCTTTTTCTATGTGTGCTGCACAAGGCATCGAAAACGAGGAGAAATAAAGCATTTCTCCTTGTTTCGCTAAGTTAAGGCCAGGTTTTCCCTGGTCTTAATTTTGGCGCTGCCTCCTATGTACGCTGCCCATGTACAATAGTGGGTAGCGTCAAAATGAATGGGTGTTGCGGTGCCCACCCCTTTCACGCTAACCATAGCGTGAAAGGGGGCTTTATTTACAAGGCAGTATTAAGTGGCTTAACGCTGCCTTGTCAATAAGGCTAAGCCCCGAACGGCACCAAAACGTCGATAAAAGTGACATTGTGGTGGCAATAGGGGCTTGTACATATGCCCCTCTGTTCCTTAAAGTGAGAACTGCAGGTGTCCACTCTTGGAATGTTGCCAAAGGCCACAATGCATTCAAAATACTAAGTCAAAACTGTCCAGTGCTTTGGGCCAGTGAACTGTGACGATGAACTTTCTAAACGAAATTAATCCGGACAAAATTCTTGATCAAGTTTTAACTGTATATAGTATTGCTTGGTTAATTAAAATGTTTGCAACATAGAACAATGATAAAACATGATGAAAACAATTCAAATTGGAATGTCACTACACAATAGTAACAGGGTCACCATACAGTGGTTGCAGGGTTGAAAACGACAAATTTCCAGTTTGAGTCCCATTGTGTGATATGCTGACGTATATTTAAACAATAATTAGATCTTGCAGGCAGGCCTTTGGGTGCAGAGCTTGTTTCTTCCATAAAGGAACTTAAAGGCTTGAGTGCTGTTTAAGCATTCTAAAATACAGAATCTTTATCTAAAAGGAAGCATAACCGTTTAATCTACAATGTGAAAAGTAGGGAAGATTCCAGTATGGTTAAAAAAAACAAAAAACATAATGTCCTGAGAAACCCTGGGCGGACAACTACGCTATGCTCGCAAAGTTTGCGTAGTTTGTGCTACTTCGCGCTACGCGAATTGCATGTAGCACAGTGCAAAATCGCGTAGCGTAGCGTAGTGTAGCGTAGTTGGCATTTTTTGCTCGCTCGCGGTCCTCAACGTCAAGTTGGCGACCGCGAGCGAGCAAAATGACATCCCGGCAAGACTTTTTCCTGGTTCGCGATCACCAACATCAAGTTGGCGATCGCAAGCGTGGAAAATAAACCTCCCAGCGAGATTCTCAACGCGGGGAGGTAAGGTTTCTCATTGCGAGTAGTCGCGTATGCTCACGACCGTTCGCGATGAGAAACTGCCAGTCCGCGTTGAGAACGCTGCCGCTCGAGTAAAAATCTACTCGAGCGGCAGAAAACGATAGCTCGCACTGTGCAAGATGCCGTTTTCAATGATTGCACAGTGCGGACAAGCATCCGGCACTGTGCAATCATCGCGAACAGCGCACTACGCAGTTCGCGTAGTGCTACGCGTATCTCGCATAGTGCGAAGTGCACTTCACGTAGCTACACATAGCACTACTACGCGAACTATGCCCAGGGTTAGTCCTGAGGCCTCCATAAAGCGCCTTTAAGCCTGTGGTGCAGAAGGGCAAACCGTTGGAGATTGGGCTCTGGGCATAGAGGGGCAACAAGGGGGATTGAAAAAACGTAAAGTGCCTTTAAGTGGTCACCAGTGCTTATTACGGCAGCGCAAAGACGTTTAGGCTACCTTTGTGCAAAATAGCGGGTTGTTTAGGCCAAGGGAAAGTTGCCTCACCAAACCTCGAATGACGATAATTACAGCAGTAACAGTTAAAATAAATCATCGAATTCTTTATTGAAATTCTTGTCATGTGCTTTAAAACATAATTGAATGAATATATGAATGACCGGCTTCTAAAGCACTCTGTAACTCGTGGTTGTGTTGGAGACTAGCCAGTAAAAAGAGAAACTACAAAACGGGGGAAAGATGATTCTTATTTTTTTTGCAGAACAAGACATAATGATGATAGGGGCGACCTGAAACCAAATTCATATTCTAGCAACTCGGAAGGAAAAAGATTGAAGGCTCTTGTGAGATTTCTTAAAGTGAGGAACCTTAATCTTAGCTTTAAATGCTGATCAGCGCATCCTAGTGAACTTAAGGAGTGCATTTGTGTTGTAGACACTTGGGGTGAGTGTTACGAAAATAACTTTTAGAGGAGATTCACTTCCATCTGAAAACGAATGGAGTACCAGTGTCAAAGTCCATAGCCAAATCACAGGGAAGTCAACTGATGGTCCAGAAGGCCCCCAGCCTGGCCAAGGATTGCACAGCAAATATATTCACAATAAATGTATTTTTTTTCAGGAATTTTGTAGAGCAGGACAATGCCCCAGTTGCAGATGGTTTACACCGTGCAGATTCCTAGTGCATGCTGCACTCAAGCAGACTGCCCTTTGGTCCACGACTGAGGCGTGACGCAACACATCAAATGCATCTAAATATGGCGAAGCACATTTGTCCCCACAAACATGAATGAGAGCGATAGATCTGCAAATCATGAAGGTTTGGGAACAGATCAGCAAATTAAAAACTCAAATCATTCAGATTAGTCATAAATCAGTAATCAATACATGAATACATTAATCAGTATCATTTAAAACATTTCAAAACCATAAATACTAGGCAAACTGTTTAAAGTTGTCATAGAGTAAATCAGAGGAGGCACACTTTTCATGAAGGTAGGCTCCCTAATTTGCTGAGCTAGAACGGTTGGGTAAATCGGGCAGAAGTCAGCCGAAACGAATCAGCAGATTACGCCTCTTAAGGCAGAATCAAATAAGCATTTGTTAAAGTAAGTGAGATAGGAGTTTGCCCAGGAGTCTATCTCTCTCAGGCAAGGGCAAAGCAAGGGTCTCCTCTGAGGAGAGTGGAAATGGCATCTGAACTGAGTAACACAGCAATGCAAAATTAAATCATGCCTTCTACAAAAGCTGCAACTCCCCAGAATTCCAATGAAGAAAGCCAATCAGAATCGAATATGTTGCAAGAATAAAGTTTACATTTTCTTCCCACTTACCACACAATTGAGTCTAGTCTCTACTGCATTACCTTTAGCTGTGTTGGACCTGGCCCTTTCTGCAGGGTCACCCCAAACAGTTTTGCCCTCCTCCTCTCTTTTTTCTGACCTCGTTATTGTTGGCTTTAGGACTCTGGGCACTTCACCACTGTTAACCTGTGCTAAAGTGCATGTGCTCTCTCCTTAAAATGCAGTAGCATGGGCTTATCCGCATTTGGCATGTTTAATTTACCTCTATGACCTTAGTGAAGTGCACAATATGTGCCCAGGGCCTGTCCATTAAATGCTAGTAGTCGGACTGCAGCACTGATTGTGCCACCCACGTAAGTAGCACTGTAAGTATGTCTCAGCCCTGCCACTGCAGAGGCTGTGTGTGCAGTTTAAAACAGACTTTTGTGACATGGCAAGTTATCCTACTTGCCAGGCCCAAAGCTTCCTTTTTTTACATGTACGTCCCCCCTGAGTTAGGCCCTACGCAGACTCGTGGGCAGGGTGCAGTGTATTTGAAAAGTAGGACATGAACTTTTAAGTTTTGCATGTCCTGGCAGTAAAATACTCTTAAATTCGTTTTTCACTACTGCGAGGCCTGTCTCTCCAATAGTTTACCATTGGGATTGCCTTAGGCATCTTTTAAGTGTAATTTCCAATTGGGAGCAGATAGCAATTTACAGTTTAGTATCTCTAGACTCACAGTTTAAAATCACAGCTTATGGTGACGTTGGATTAAAAATTGAAAGTCTGAGATTGCCACTTTTAGAAAGTTGGCATTTTCTTACTTTAACCATTCTGTGCCTCTGTCTGTCTCTGAATACATGTCTGGGTTGGTTGACAGCTGGGCTTTGTGCATTCCCTCTAGACAGTCTCACAAACGGAGATAGGGTGTGACCAGTGGCGACCGGTAAGTTTTGGAGGGAGAGGGGCGGACGGGACACACACACACACACACGCACACATACACATAACACTCACAGCAATGTATTCACACACACGCACGCACACAAACACATCCATTCACAACACTCTTAACCAAACATTCATACATACATGCACGCATGCACAAAAGATTCATTTAAAAGAAAAACACACACTTACCTGCACCCAGCTCTGCCTCAGAGGTTCTAGGAGGCTTGGGACTGCTGCCTTCCCTCAGTCACCCAATGAGGGAAGGCAGCAATCCCAACATCATCACAGAGTGGGATGGGGTCAGTGAGACTGCTGACCCTACCCCACTCTGTGATGAGGTATCACTGATTGACACTCGACCCTGGGAGCTTCAGGGCTTGAAACTGAAGCACCCAGGTGCAAGGCAATCAGTGACGCTACCCCTCGTCACTGAGGGAAGGGCCTCAGGGACCTTTGCTGAGCTGAGGACGTCACTCCCACAGGAACTGTGACTTCCTCAGCCCAGCAAAGTTCAGCTCAGGCAGCCTGGAGCCTGCACATTTTGTCCATGTCTGGCTCCTGGCTGCCTGAACTGAAAGTGAACAGTGTCTGTCAGGCTGACCTTTGTGCAGCCTGACAGACACTGTTCGTGAGGGGCAAATGGTTGAGGGCCATGGCCCCTCAACCCCTATGGACTGGCTGAGGCTGGGTGTGACATTTGCATCATGAGGAGGGAAGAGCCGACACTTGCACCTAAATAGGGCTGTTCCTGTCCACACACAAAGAGCTGCATTCCCCCTGTAGTGAGTCTGTAGCCAGGACAGAAAAGGCAGGGACCATATGATCTTCAAAGGCCTCTTTGATGTCTCACCTACTTCAAAGGCACATTTGGGTATAAGTATTGGACCCATTACAGCATCAAAGCAGAATTTTGCTGGAACCAAGGACATTCTACCTGAAAGAAGAGCTGCCGTGCTGGAGTAGAGACTGCAACTTTGCCACCTGCATTGCTGTGTTGGCCTGCTGCCTGCTGAGTGCTGTGCTGTAGGTGGGACTGCTGCTTGGCTACCTGCTGTGCTGTGTGGGCCTGCTGTCTGCTGCTTCTTGCCTAGGAGTGAGAGGGACGGAACCTCCTCTCTACATCCTTAAACCCAAGTTTCTCCAAGGGCGAGCTAGCTTGCCTCTTGTTTTCTGAAGTCTTAAGGACTTTTTGATATTCTGCTGGTGCTCCTGGACTCTGCCATCCGTGAGTCCTACCCATGCCTGAGGATCCCCCTCTAGTCCTGGGCTTCACAAGTGGGTTCTGTCGCTGTTTTCTGCAAAAATCGACACAGTGACACCTTTGCGTCGATCTGAACTGATGCAGTGCCCTCCGACGCAGCTCCAATTTCATGATGATGCAGGTCCCGTCTGCGAGGTTCGATGATGATGCAGCGCCAATCCTTTGACATCAACTGTAAGGCTTGACGTCAACACAGCGCTGATCCTTTGACACTGACTGTGAGGCTCGACTCTGATGCATCAACCTGATTGTGTGGATCATAACCGGAGCAGTAAAGCCTTCGATGCTGATGCTTGCTCTGTACAAGGTACATTTTCAGCAGGCCCTGTTTGTTGAGTAGTAAGCCTGCGCTCTATTGCGGTCGTCCTGAACATTCGATTTACCCCGGTCTAGCGCTATTGACTTCTAAGCACAGTTTTTGGATTTCATCTTTAAAAATTCACATCTCACCTTCTACTGATTGGATGTTGTCATTTTGGTCTTTTTTTTACTCAGATAAATGTTATCTATGTTTCTAAACTGGTGTGGATTATTTTTGTGGTGTTTGCACTGTGTTACTGTAATTCAAGTGTTGCACAAATACTTTACCCATTGCCTCTTAAGTTAATCCTGACCACTCTGTGCCAAGCTGCCAGAGGGTGAGCACAGGCTTATTTAGGTTGTGTATCTGGCTTACCCTGACTAGGATTGTGGCTCCTGATTGGACAGGGTGTATACTCTGCCAACCAGTAACCTCAATTTCTAGCAAGCTATATATCTGTAGCAGAATGATATTATTTCTTTCAGAACATCCCTGCTTCGAGGTTCATTATTCTGCTCCCCGAAGAACATACACAGATAAACATTCATACAGAAACCAAAACAATATGATACATTTTAATTAATGTTGACAGGTGCAGCTGCACTCCTGCAATGAGAAAGAGGAAAATACAAGACAGCCGAAAGACAACTTACCATGAGCAATTTCAAAGTGAGGCCTACACTAACTATGGTCAACTTAACATCAGTATCACACAGTGGACAAGTATCAGTGCTGCAGATTAATGTGAATAGGTATACAAAAGCATTTAGAACTAAAAAATCTTCACTCCACCTTTACGGTAATAGAGAGTAACAGGCCACAAGGCAGATGATGAACAGGGATAGGTTGTAGTCCAGCAGTAGGTTCTTGTCCACTTTACAAACAGCGGTGCATAGGTCTTGTGTGATGAAACACAGGATGCCAGAGTATCTGAATTATTCTGAACTGTCCAAAGCTATAAGTGCCCTGAATTTGAACAACTGTGTTATATGAAGCATGGTAGAGAGACAAACATTTTAATTCTTTCATGAGGCAGTGTCAGCCTTCTTCATCCTATGCCTTCTTCCCTACTCCTCTGATGAGGCCAGAGTTAGTACTACATTAAAGCTATTGCAAGTAGCTGCCTTATAGCCCCACCACAAGCGGTATCAGAATACAACAGATGGTCTCAAAAAGGCCTTTCTACTAAAGGGAACGGAGTGCCTAAACAGCAAAATGTGCATGGCATACTCAAAATCCTTGCAATTCTTATCATGGATGTTTACAGTTTAAACTGCTTGAGAAATGTCACTCAACCCTAGGGGCGGCTCATCCGTTGGAGCGGAGGAGCATCACCCCACTTAAAATCCCCCCAAAACCCCATGGAAAATAAAATGGTAATTTATTACCCTTCTATTTTCATCTCCGTCCCTATCTAAGCATCAGTACGGGTGCGGGGTGGCTGATGAGTGACAACAGCAGGAAGGCGCGTGGGCTATCTGTGCTCTTATGTTCAAAGTGTGCATGGGCTGTCTAGTCACTTATGTTCAAAGTGCGAATATCTTTTTGCCGGCGTTTCCTGAGACGGCCAGCCACACATCATCACTTTAATCATCTCTAACCCAGTTGTTTTAAAGACCGCTGGGTTAGAGTCAGTGCATGCCTTCAGGGCTCTGTGGAGCACCGAGTCAGGCCGCTCCCTCCAATCAGGGTGTTGTTCTCACAATATGAGAGCAGCGTCCTGAGTGGGCACAGAGTTCCAGACTTCATCTTCCAGTTCCTGTGGAGGTCCAGAGCAGAGGAAGTTGCGTCCACCCAGTAAGGTTTTTAAAAAATTGTAATGTCTGTTTGCACGCGCGCCCCTCTCTCCCCATAGATGCCAGCCGCTCCTGCTCAACCCTCCTATGAAACTTGTGTGCACATTCTGATCAGTGAAAAGGGAACTGGTCTGCTTTTCTGCCTATAGCAATGTTTGGATATTCCCTATGGAATTCCAAAAACACACATGTTTTTTAGTAAATTTACTAAAAGAAGGTTACTTTAATCTGAGGGCGCTATGAATATCAAGCTCTGTGCCTGGGTTCCCATGGCTGTTTTAAATTACAACGGAGCTTAATGTCATTTTACATGTCATCAGTGCTGTATTATGTGAGGTCAGGAGCAGTGCATGGAGGGCCAGCAAATTACATTTAGTTAAATAAATTATAGCAGGTGTATTTCAATGTTTTTTCGATTTTGGAACATTAGTTTTTGAGTTATTTGTAACTATAATGCGACTTTAACCTTTGTTTTTTTAGTGCATTTTTTAGGCTTTTTTAATGTAAGGTGTATTTTTATCACCATACGTATCTATAAAGTCACTTTAACCTTTGTTTTTTTCAATTAATTTCAGGGATTTTTAAAACATAAAGTAAGATCTTGTTGCCATACATAATTATACTGTCTCTTTAACTTTAGTTTTTCTGTGCACCTCTGTGTTTTTTCATCATTTTCACAAAAATCCAGGCTGAGTACAGCTTTTGTCCTTGCACAGTGGTGGGTTAACCATAGGGCCTAAACTGTTGTCAGGCCCTGTGGCCAACCCTCTGCCACACTGGCCTTTGGCCATGCACGACACAAGGTTGGCCACAAAGCCTGGCCTCCAGACAGGCCCTTTGCCCAATCCTCCAATGTGCGACCAACGCTCGAAGGCTGAGTGCGGCTGTGGAACCTGGCATGCGATTAGGTCTGGTGTCCAACCCCCGGCAGAAGGCTAACCCCATGATCTCTGTGCAAGCCAGGCCCTGCGGCCAACCCCTGAGACCCACTAACTGCCTGCCTCACTCAGGCATTGGCCTTGCACATGATCCAGCGCGAAACTGGGGGCAAATTTACATAACCTCCCTGCGTCACAGACCCGTCGTCACGCTAACTCATTCACACACGCATTCATTGGTGGGGCCCATAACACCAACACTCATGCGTTTCTCTCACAAGTCTGCACACAGGAGGAATGATGTATCTGCTGGACAGATGGGGGGGTACCTTATTACCTAAAGAAAAAGAAAATGTATTACAGAATATACATATTTACATCACATCTATAGGATCCTAACCTTAACATCAAGGCACTCCACCACTTGGTCGATGGACCAATTAGTTGGACTGGTTGATGGTGATTTAGAACCAGCTAAAACACATTTAAAGCTGCAGAATCCTCTAGTAACCTACTGGAAGAACCACAAACTCATTATTTCTCTTAATTAATATTTTGTTTATCTAAAATTTAGTTTGCAATCATATAATTAGCATTTCGGTCAATCAAATTTGAATTTCAGTCAATCAATACAAATTACATGACATTTTATATTTACCTATTCTTGCTATCGGGGACTTTTCTAATTCAATTGGCACTGCATAATTCAGATTCTCTGCTCAATTTGTTCCAACAGAAAGCAGGCCAAGACTCAAAAGTCCGGGAAAGTTCTTTGCTCAGCACGACACAGTCCCAAAGATTTCCAAAGGTCCAAATAATCGTGCAAACATATCAGTCTGTAGCTCGTCTGTCGTCGTCTGTAGGCAATGGTCTGGGGGTAGAAGGTGTGGAATGTAACTCCTCCCTATTCTACTACCCTTTTTATAATACAATTCTGGGTAACATGAAACATTTCTTAGGCTATGAAGAACATGATTGGTCCATTTGGTGAAATTTGTAATATGGTCTTGTTCTCCCATCGACTTGGGTTCTCAGAGATTTTGCTGGGTCTCTTCCTCAGTCTATGTCATACTCGTGCAACATTGTTGATTCCTGGTTGTGTGTGACTATTGTTCCTCCGGACAAGTTTCATTGACTGAAGTTTGGCAGTCCTCCATGTAACTATCCTTGACCAGGAACACTGTGCTTTGAATTGAGGATGCGTGGAGATCTACGGAGTTATCCGAGTCTGCGCAGTAGACATCGCGCTCATGAGACGGTGGCCACTTCTGAACTCCATTTTGAATGCCATGGCTTGGTAGGCGCGAATGCCAACTTAAGCAAAACAAACACAAAAGAACAATTAATATGCTGAAATGAAGATTCTAATGTTAACCCCACACTAATCCCTTTATGTATTAGTATTTTCCTACCTTATAGTGGCATTTAAAGCAATAATACTCACCATTTGGCATCAACAGGACCGCAAATGTCACCAAAGCAAAATAAATCGTGCAATATTCTATCATCACACATACTACTGTTAATAGGCGTACCATATTTAGTTATTAGAGTTATTCTGCCATACAAATAGCAATGAGTCCCCCGTGTAATTTGTGTTTACCAAAAATGCACGTCGTTGATTAGTATAACACAGCACTCAGTTAATTCAAATTAAAATATAAATTGATTATGTAATTAGAATTTTCATGCAAAATAGAGAAGGTATACAACATTTTGCTTTACCTGCTCCATCACACACCATGGTGTTGGCTGCAAGACCTTGCCTGTGACTAGGCCCTATAATGTTCCCAGTGGGGAACAGGGTCAATATTGATTTGCATATGGTTGGATCCAAACTGGAGTGGTGTAGTGAGCAAATAAACAATGGATTTAGGCCCAGATCTCTGTACTGTGGGTAAATATTTGACAATGCTCAGCCTTCCATCCATCATCTTTTTTTCTTGTTATAGCCACCAAAAGTGGGATGGGTATGCCCACATGGGTCCCATGCTCACTATGCCATTGGATTCAAGCTTGCCTGGCTGATGAGGGGTGAAACCCTTAACCTCTTCTGTGCCCATGACGAGATAGTCTCGTCATGGAGCACGGTTGCGCTGTGCCCATGACGAGACTATCTCGTCATGAACCCCACCCACTAATGCAACGCCCGGCACAGGAGGGGGAAAGGGCGTGGCACTGAAGGGGCTAAACCAGTCCCAGGATGCTTGTTTCCGGTCCAGGGAGGACTTGGCTTGGCAGTTCGGGCTGGACCGTTCCCATGAGGCACAGGGTCAAGACTGATTTGCATATGGCAGAGTCCAAACTGGGGTGGCATGGTGAGCAAAAAAACCAATGGATTTACGGCCAGATCTCTGTACTGGGGTGAATATTTGACAATGTTCAACATTCCGTCCATTATCTTTTTGTGTTGTTATAGGCCCTGCTCCCCACACATCATGGGTGGGCAACTACCTTCTGCACACGGCCTTGCCTGTGGCCAGGCACTATGCCCAACCCGCCCCCCATGTTCACCAGTCCCTCAACAGACCACAACCCCACAATGTATTAATTTCTTTCATGATAACGTGTGACTCCGTTGCTACCACAAACAAGCGTCACCACCATTGTACCCAGTGCTTAATTTGAGCTGGTGCTTTCTGGTGCTCTGCACCAGCACTTATTTATCAACACTGGTGCTTTTGACACACAGGGAGATTAAATGGTTTGCCCAGAATCACAGGATATTGGGACAACACGGAGACTCAAACCTGGTTCCCCAGCTCCAAAGTCTGAAACTCTGGCCATTACGCTACACTCTCCACTTTCATGGTTAGTAGTTGGTTCTCTGTTTTAGACGTCGCTAACAGGAGAAATGGGCTGGTTCACGCTGCCTCCTGACGAGACCCCCGGCACTTATTGTTTTACATATTTAACCACTGTTTGTCCCCCTGAACTGTGCAAACTTCAAAGAGTGAAGCTTGAAGAATCCAAAACTAATACGTCGAAGGGAGTACCACGCTACCTCACATTCCTCATGTTCTGTGACGGAAATTGCCATTTTCGTCTTCAAGTTGTGGCGAGCCAATCGTATTGTTCGGTTCTACGGGATCTAAAAGGCCAACAAGAAAAAACCCTATCAATCAGGAACCCTTAGTTCTTAAATTTACAGTTCCGGAGGAGTCCCACAGGATTCTTGCGGGACCAAGAATGTAAATGTACCTATTTTTTAAACCCCTTCATGATCCCCCCTAGCACCTCTTTAAAGATTTTTGGGAACGTTTTGTGAAGATTTGTGAAATGACGCTGAAATTATTATCGAAAATAAAAAAACTTTTGAATTGAAACTCTGACATAACAATAACTACATGGTAGTGACCACCACCGTATAGTTATCATTTGAAAGGCATAATAATTGTATTCCTTTAACATCAGTTCCTGTGGAGTTTTATTCCTAAGCCTTCATTGTTTTCTGGGGGTTTGTTCCAATATCTGTGAGTGGCTATGCGTGGTGTTTGACTTACTCCATGCATGTTTTGACTTCTTTAGGGCAGCAGTAACTTTAGAAGTGTGGTTTGGGAATCGCAGTGCTCTTGCTTACTCTTTTGCGGGTATGAGTGTATTATAAAGCCCTTCACTAAACCCCTCCAATTTACTAGTAGTAAGTAATCCCCATTTTCCAGCGGTTCCTCCATTCCCCTCACTTAATTGCTATAAAACATATACCAACGTTTGAGGAGCTCTTCACCACATTTGTGTGTTCGGAGACACACATAACTAACAGGGTTCTTGAAGTTCCAAATCTGCTTCATTTTTATTAACTTCTGCAACTGAAATGCAAACCTGGCGATGCTTAAAAAGAAAAGGAAGATAAAAACAAGCCCTACATGACAGTGTCTTCTGCTGCCCAGGTACATGACTGGATTGGTGACACTGTGCCCATCTACTGAATTTACACTTAGTTGAAAGGCCAACATTTTGAAGTGCAGGGCATCGGGCAGTGGTAATTCACCAGTATGCTGCTGCCAGGCGGTGACTGACTTACCCGCTGTCACTCAGGGCTACGGGAAGCCAAGAGTGGTGGTGAATGAAACACCCCACTAACCTACCAATGTCCTGATTTCCTGCAGGTGGAAATCTGGCCCTTCCTGTTAATCACCGCCTTGTTCAAAGTCGGAACTCTTCACTCACCAGGGCAAGTGGCGAAGATCTCCAACGTCACCTGACTTCATGCATGAAACGTGTAGTTGCACGTTGCACCCCCTTCTAACAATAGCCATGTTATAGCAGGGGCGGCTCCTCCACTAGGGCGGTGAAGCGTCGTCACCCCATTGCTTTCTCGCAGTGTGCGAAGCAGAAACATAAAATGGTAATAACTACCACTTTATGTTTCTGCTTCTCGAACGGCGAGAAAGCAGCAGGGTTGGGTTCTGGGCGGGGCTGCTCTGAGCAGGGCTGGGCAGGGGATGAGGGGTGTGCCCACTCCTGAGTGCGCATGACTGGTTTGGTCGGCCCTTTGGAATTATTGTGCTCGGGATCAGTGCCACCTCTTCCATAACAAACAGCAGGGCATGAAGGCACACGTGGTGTTGGTAGTAAGTGACTGATGAAAGGCCCAAAAAAGATTTTATTTCAATGTTTGGAGAATGCTCCAGCTGACAGTTCTGTTCTGCAGGGCTGAAAACCCCTGCATGGTTCCTGCACACCATAGGTTTTCGGAGACAGAGCAGAATGAGAAAGTCCTTCATTCTCATAAGGGAAAAATAATTATTTATTTAATTTTCCTTCAGCATCGTCCCTCGAAATCCCCCCTCACGCGGCCCCACCGCTGGCTGGCACATAAATGTCCACATTTTAGAGCAGGCAAGTGGGAGATTTTCAAAAATTAGTCTGGAGAATGTATTTTATGTTATATTGAAACAGAGGCAATCTGCCTGAATCGAGTCTATTGGTGTGTATGCTGAGAGACAATCAGAATTTCATTGCTGGCAGTTCAATAACATAGCACAAAAAAACACAAATAAAGTCTGGTGGACAAAAACGGAGTTCTAAATTATATTTATGTTTACGCTATGTAAAACTGCCAAAAATAAAATGCTGAGCTGAGGCCCGTCACACACTCTAATCTCTCCCTCCAAGAATTGAGGACAAAGCGTTAATCTTTGATGTCAGAGGCAATTCTTGGAGGGGGAGATTGAAGCGCGCATGACAGGTATCAACATTTTATTTTTGGCAGTTTTATAAAACTCTGAATCAGGTTTTTGCATGCAGGTATCGGGAAGCGGGAGTCTAGCCTTGAAATCGGTAGTGTCCCGCCGGAATCGGGAGGGTTGGCATGTATTCTGGCAGCACGCTATGATTCTGCAGTAGGCGGGTGTTTGGCTCCTTGGCATTGATCGGCTTTGCCAGCACGGACTGAGGTCTGTGAAGATAGCAAACCTCGATTCATCATCACTGCGGGATCTGCACTGGCTTCCGATGAGGTAAAGGGTCTTCTTTAAGTCCCTCTGCATGACTTTCAGAGCAGTACATGGACTGGGACCTGTCCCCTTGCAGGATAAGTTTGCACGCCACTTACCAAGCATGCAACTTCGCTCTTCAACAGCTGGTCTACTGGTGGTTCCGAGATTCAAGCGCGCCAGGGTAGGAGGAAGAGCCTTCAGCATAGTAGCGTCTGGCATGTGGAACAAGCTCCCTGCAAACCTGAGACATTGTAAATCCCTATTTGAATTTCGCAAGGGACTTAAGACCTGGCTATATCCTACAGCCTAATCCAGGCTGGCCCCATGATCCTCCTCTGTCACCTTCTAACGCCGATCTTTAGTCATAAGCGCCAGGATGCCCGTAGGGCGACAGCCGCTCTATACAAGTTTCACATCAATCACATCAATCAATCATCACATTTATGTGAAAAATGAATATGTTTTCCTACTTTATCTGGTGTGAAATTCAGTAAAATGGATCAGTGTTCAAGCAGATTTACACCGTGGCTACACAACATACGGGTTCTCTTCTGGCCCCTATGTGAACTGCTCTTACACTTTCGCAAGATCCGGTATGAAAGGTGACTGTGGGGGAGCCCAGGTGGTGCGCACCTGTGTGAATGAGTCAATCAATCAATCAAAATCAATCAATCAAGCAGGGATTTGTGAAGCACGCTACTCACCCGTGAGGGTATCAAGGCGCTTGGGGGGGGGGGGGGTAGGATACCATGCAGCTCCATCCTACAAGTGATTGGTGTCTGTGGGTGAAGACCATGCCTACAGTCCACCACCTTCCCTCTTAAGAGCTCCAGCAGTGTCTGTTCCAAATGAATGAGATGTCATCCCCGCATGAATGAACATTGTGAATTACCCTTAGTTTGGGCATTCAGGAAAATTATGAAACCACAAGCCCACAAGTGCAATTTTGAATGCAAAACCACCAGTGGCATCTCCATTTGATGAATCAATGTCTGCTATTTTCTATGCATTTTAATGCATCTGTTGTCATTTTCTGTAAAGAACTTTGTGCTTGATATACAAAGTGATTTTGCTGTCACAAAGCCTGTTATTCTCAAAATCACAAGGGTTGCGTCCACAAAATACCATTTTGCTATATATAAGACCACTTTTACAAATTGGCTTTGTAAAAGTAAAGGTTTTTCAGGAGGGGGCATGAGAAAGGTCCCCATGGGTGTCACAATAGAATGCTTTGCCACTCACAAAATCCGAGTTACTGCCGTGTTGAAGGACGTCTGGGAAGCGGACTAGCGCCAAACTTGCCTGGAGAAACCTCTCGAGGTCGCGCTGCTGGTGGGAGCTCCTCCTTGATCGACGGAGTGTCCAATAGCTCCCAGCGTGCGCTAGACCCCACTCTAGTTGGCTGCCTGCACCGGGGGACTGCGAGGACCAGAAGCCTTTGCTTCCACCACCTGGTGCCTCTTCCCCCGGCGGTAACGCCCTTTTACCCCCCCTTTTAAATTAAACCATACTTCACGCAACGCGGGACGCGCGCGAGGAGAAGCGCGAGGCGAAGCCCGGGCCAAGGGCGGGCCCGTTTCAGCCCGTTACAGACTGTGCAGGACTGGACTGGGCCATGGTATTTCTATTTGTGTTTTCATGTCTACATTTCCCTCCGTCCACTTGCTGCTCTGTGTGGTCATAAATTAGTGGGACCTCATATTCTAGTTGTAACAGCGACACTAGTTTTGCTCGCGACCCACAAGTTATTGCCCCTGTGACGCAGAGCGCTTAATTATGTCCAGAGTCACTAGAAGCAAAAAAACAGACAAAACCACCGATATAACGGGTCCACTTGACCTATTCCTACACAAGGCCAATGCAGCCATTGACAATACCATCCAATTGATAGATCGACGAGTGTCTCACGAATTGGAGATGGCCAGAAAAAGATCGTCTATGGGCCCGCTGGCCTCAGCACAAACCCCTATACAAAAGGGGTCGATCATACCCCTGCTGAATCCAACAAGTGCACTAGTTCACACAGTTTCAAACACTGTGGATTTGTCAGCAACACAGTTGTCACTAGGTTCCGATTCTGATTCTAGGGAGGATCTGGAAAAAACACCAGTTTTACAACCCCTACATAATCATGAAATGGTTACAGAATCAAACACCACGGGGGCCAGGGAGGGCGCCATACCTAAGAGGTTAAATAAGGGGTCGAACCCAAATGTGCATTTATTAGCTCCACCAAATGGTGGGATTCCCAGCAACCTGAACATAAACAGTAACAACACCGTAGTGTTGCAAACACCATCACCAACCAATAGTGTGATCCTAAACACGCCCCCACGGAACATCACGCCATTGGGGAACCTAGATACACTAGGCGCAGTAGGGGGCATACAAAAACCCTGTACCTCATGTGTGACACTACACGATTTTCTCACAAACAGCATGGGGGAACTGTTAAAATACCATCTGAAACCCCTGGAGAAAAGCATAAGGGTAATTGAAAAACAACTTGCCAAACTAAATACTCCTGCATTTATGCAGAAGTCACTTAGCACCCTAGACATGGGGGAGGGGAAGACCAAACAACCAAGTAAACTGGCCAAATCGGCTAAACCAACTCAACCATCTACAACACCAGCTGTTTGCCCAAAGTCCTGTGGACCAGATAAAGAAGGGAACATCCAGACCACTAAAAATGTCAAACAGAATCCACAAAATACTCCTAAACCCCAAACTGCAGAGGGAAAGGGCCAACTCGTCACCACTAGTGATAACGCACAACCCACCCCAGCCCTAGTAGCTCTAAATACTCAGCTAGCAAACCTAAAGGAGAATACACAAAAACTCCAAAAATCTCAGCCCTCTCAAGCCCAGGGGAAACAGAGGACGGGATCTAGACCTAGACGGCCATTCCATCTTCCACCTGAGGCCACCCCGTTCACTGTTGTCCTAACAGGGGTCTCAGAACTAACAGAGGGCGCGGATGAGCCCCAGTGGTCACTGAGAAACAAAGTTCTGCAATGGCTTAGCCAAAATAGACCTATACAGCCATCGCATCATAGCAGAATCAACTCAGTTAGAAGAGTGTTTTGGATTGGGGAAACTAAAAAAAGCTTACAGGGTGACTGCGTTATAGTCAACTGTGACGATCCTGCTATGGCTGACTATATCTCTTCCTGGCCAGCACTTGAAAAAAGGGGGGGGGTGGATGTACAGCGCCTTTCCTTTTTTTTATCCTCCGTTAAATACCCCGAATTATGAAAACAGAACTGGATGGGAGGATGCTCAGGATTGGCCCTGGACACAGGTGGGGTACACTAATAGAAACAGAAATAGGAATAACAATAATAATGGATGGAATAGAGGCTGGAATTCCCGCCCCTGGTACCATAGTAGAGGCAACCCAAATTTCGATTACTGGGAGGGGGTTCCCATGAGGAACAGATTCGACTGTCTAGACATGGTCGATTGACCAATAAAGGTCACCACAGGGGTTTTAGAAGTCACTGCTCCCCTACATAAGATCCATGATGTCCCTTCCCTAGTAGAAAATACTAACCCCGTGATGTCAGAGATTATACTAGTGCAAGACACGTGTGGAGGAAACCGGCTAAGCCAGCAGTTAACAGAAAAATCCAGCAGGTCACGGACTGAGAACGGAACTGGGCCAATAACTGAAATTATCAACATAAAACCATATCTGAGTACAGTAGATAGGACTAAGACCCAACTCGATAATGAGATCGAAGCCTTGCAAGAGGGCATGGTCTCACAACCTAGGCAGGAAGAACCCTGCCCCATCACTGAGGGGTTTTGTCTGCTTAAGATATCTTCCTGAAATATTGCTGGGCTTGCGAAAAAAGCGCGTGACCAGCTATTCCTAACTTTTATGGAAAAGCAGGATATAGTCTGCCTACAGGAGTGTTGGGACCCATATGAGACATCAGTAGAGGGTTTTAGCACTTTCTACGTTCCCTCGATCCAGGGTAACCGAGGAAGGGGCTTGGGGGGACTTTGTATTTTTATCTCTAACCTTTGTAACATAGAACAGAACATGTATGAGGCAAATGGGCCAAAAGCAGGTGTAGGGAGTTCACTACAAGGATTGTCTTTTAAATTAAATGGGCGCTCCTTTTTTCTGATAAACCTTTATAATAATATGCCAAAAGTAGAGGTAAAAATTCTAATAGCGGAACTGGATTCACTGCTAAACAAAGGCGGCCAGGCGGCAGACTGCTTACTTATAGCAGGGGATTTTAATTGTCACCTATGTCCCTATAGCCAAACAAAAAACTGTGGTATTTTTGACTCACAAGGGGATCCCACCACACATTTTGAACATTCCCTAGCGGGAAATCTGCTAAATCAATTCATGCATGAATGGGATTTGGCTTTTGCAAATGAACTCTGCCAGCCACCTGTAGTGTTTCAAACAACCTTTTTTGGTCATGGGGCAGGTACTGTAATAGACTTCATCCTGGTTTCAAATAGGAACCAAGGTTGGGTGGGCGGGTTTGAAACGGAGGGCCTAGCAATAAGTGACCACTTTCCCATTAGTACTTCCCTTAAATTAGGGAAACGGGGCACGCAAAAAATAAGCACCACGGATATATTGCATGGCCGTTCAGTGGCACTGGCCAGGAAAAATGGCTATGCCATTAAATGGGCAAAAATTGAACCCATGAACTTTCTGAAAGATCTATTACAGAAAGAAACTAGTCAATTTAACACCTGCCTGGAACTAAGCATTAACCCAGAACAAATAATACAGGCATTCGATGAGATTAAAACAGAAATAAACGCTAAGCTAACCAAAAAATTAAAGGCAAGGGAGGAAACGAGAATATATGGCTGGTTTAACCGAGCCTGCACAAGTGCCCATAAAGCACTTTTACAGGCTTTAAAGACTATACCCAGGGATAGCAGACAAGTCAAGGAGGCTAGACAAGCTTACAAGCTGACTCTCCTGACAAGGAAGAAAGAACTCAAAAATGCAGCTTGGGAAGCCTTGATAAAGGCAAGCGCACTAAGGGATAATACGTCCTTCTGGAAAGAGGTAAATGCCCCCTTTTTTCTAGATAGGAAGGTAGACTCCATGGAAATTGGCATAGCTGAAGACGTCTGGGTCAAGCATTTTACTGCGCTTTACAAGAAAGACTCACTTATGTTGACCTCACAAGAGGAGTTGGCTGAGGGGAGTGAGATCCTTTTACAACCACAGGGAAATTTCCCATTAAAAGTAATGTTCACCCCTGCAGACCTGGAACAAGCGATTTCTCAGAGTGCAAGCCTAAAAGCTCCAGGGCCTGACGGTGTACCCATTGATCTATTTAAAGGGAATGTAGATCTCTGGGCACCCTTACTGGCAAATGTCCTAAATGCTTACACCAAATTAGGTTTCCCCAACACATGGAAGGAAGCGATAGTCATTCCAATATTTAAAAAAGGAGATAGACAAGACCCAAAATGTTATCGCCCCATTTCTCTGTTAGATAATTTAATGAAGGTTGCTGGCAGGGTGCTACTAACCAAACTACAAACCTGGTCCAAGACTAATGGGATACTCTCAAAATTTCAATATGGTTTTAAGTCGGGGGTGGGAACCATAGAGCAGGGTTTAAACCTGTCCCTTATAATAAACAAATACATTGGATCAAAAAAAGGGAACTTGTTCCTGACATTTGTCGATTTAACTTCGGCTTTCGATTGTCTGGATCATGGAACCCTGTGGAAAACCCTGACTAATATGGGGATAGATAAAAACATCCTAACTTTTATCCAGGAACTTTACAGAGATGCAGGAGCTACGGTGAGATATGGCAAAAACGGCGAGCAAACCAGAAAATTCCCAATTGCAAAGGGCGTTCGCCAGGGTTGCATCCTTGCACCGTTTTTATTTAATTTGTATATAAACGAGGTAGCAGACTCGATGAATGACCTGGAGGTGGATTACCCCAAGATAAACGGACTCGCAGTCCCGTTATTGTTATACGCTGATGATGCGGTGATTATGGCCCGCACTCAGCGGGGACTCCAAAAGGCACTAACAGGCTTTGTAACCTTCATGAGCTCTAGAGGCCTTATAATAAATGTGGGGAAAACTTTCACGATGTCATGCACAACGAGAAAAAAAGTACCAGACTGCAAAACCTTTGTTAATAATTCAAAGATAGCGATGTCGAAAACTTTTTCCTACTTGGGCATCATTTTTAATAATAGGGGGACATGGTCTGCAGCGGTTACCTCCCGAAACCTGGCTTTTGCCCGCGCAATAGGGGCGGTTAAGCAATTTGCTAAAAAACAGGGCGGGAAACCGGTAGACACACTACTTAAGATCTATGCAGCTAAATGTGTGTCCACAGCTGTTTATGGGGCGGGGATTTGGGGACTTGCAGATAGTTCCGAAATTCAAAGGGTGGAGAATGCTTTCCTGAGGTACCTCTTAGGAGTCCCGCGTTCCACATCTACTACTATCTGCCACAACGAACTGGATAGATCTCACATTAGTGACATTATAAAGATAGCGCCAGTTATGTTGTGGCATAAGATCTGGACATGCGAGGACACAACCTTCAATAGGGAGGTAATTCAGGATTGCCTGCAGCAAGGAAATGGCGCTAAACAACCTTGGCTAGCCTACGTTAAAAAATTCCTGAACTCCATCGGCAACCCAGAATTCTTTTCAGACCCAATATCATGCGCCCAAATCCCCAAAAAAGCACTAAAAGAGACGTGTCTTGGCCTATTGGAGGAGAGGAGATATTATTTAGATGGGAATAAGTCTACCATTATAGCCCACCGCCAGATTTTGCATGAACATGGTTTACATCCTTATCTGGCGCCAAATATCTCCCCTTACCATAGAATGCTGCTGGCTCGTCTGAGGACAGACTGTTTCTTCAGGTTAATAACGTTCCCTACACCGAATGATTGGTCAGTGAAAATGATTAATTGCCCGTGTGACGGAATAGCCACTCAGTCTAACATACATTGCATACTGTTCTGCAAGTACTATCAATGGGGTAGGAAAAAACATCTATTGCCTCTGTTAAAACTGTGGGGCCTGAGAAGCTGTAAAGCAGCCCTCCACAGATTGTATTTGCTTCAAGACGAATGTACTATTGGAGTGATGATAAAATTCCTGTCGTTTATTATAAAATGTAGAGGGTCTATGAGAAGCGATTAGTAGGTTGAGGGTTTGTAGAAGTATTATTCTGTGCCTAATAACACCATATAATACATAAATATGTCATATTTACCTCGACCCTTCTATCATGCAAATGTAACGATACATATATCAATCGCTTTCTAGAAAAATTTTTTAAAGGGTTTTTAATATTAGATTAATTGAATGACTAGGGTAATGAATATGTATTTCTTCTTAGTAATCACCTTTTAGTATGTAAATGTTTAAATAACGTTGTTTTAATCGTATTTTTGTAATGTTTGCTTATATGGTGCTTGTCAAATACCGAATAAAGCTATCTTTGATTTGATTTGATTTGAATGCTTTGCTACCTCCATTTTGGTTGCAAACAGTTGATCAGATGCAGCCACTTTAAAGAGGGTGGTGTATCATTCCCCGGGTGGGGTGTCCCCAGGGCAACAGCCCGGCCTTTGGGAACTGTGTGATTGGGGAGCAGACAGTGATCCTCTGTTAGGCTTCTTCTGATATGTTGCTTCATATATTATAATGGACATAGGGCACTGAGACATATATAAACAAAGCCAATAGGTCTCATTTATGACAACTATTGGGTTTGGCAATTATTTGTAGCCATGATGTACAGTAGTGCAAGGACGACGAAGGGCTGGAGACGGGGAAGCGCATCGACAATGAAGGGAGGGTGGGTTGATAGGAAAGCACACAGACAGCAGAGGGCGGGGCTCGGGAAGAACACGAACAACCGAATGTAGGCAGGCTGGGATGTGGAAACAAACGGACAACAGAGGGAAGACAAGCAGGAAACGGGGAAGAAATAGATAAAGGAATGGGGTGGGGAAGCAAGAACAGCAACAGAAGGTGCATGGGAAGGGAGGACGCAAGAACGGCAACTGAGGGAAGGAGGGCGAAGAGGGAAACATGATCGAAACGGAGGAACATAAAGTATACAAGGGAGACTACCAGAAAAACACACGCACTCTTGTAGAGTGCTTAACTAAAACATCAAAAGAAGCACTTGAAAAGGGAGCTGTGAAAGGACACAAGTAAAGGGTCCATGCTCCAGGTGAGGGATAATCACTAGAAGAGGACGGAAATCCCATGGAATCTGACAAATAGGAAACTAGCAAATAAGAGTGACAATAAAGCTAACCAGTGGTAAGCAGTAGGTGGCCTCTAAGCACACAGTGAGCTAACAATATGTCTCACAACACAGAGCACATGAGCTGACTTAGATGAAAAAGACAAAAGCAAGGATGATGGTCTGCTGTCCCTTGCAGGCCACCACCCATGCAGTTGTAGCTATATGCAGGTGATTGCAAATTGCAACCAGCCCAATTAATATTACGCAGGTCATTTTTCAACCATCACCTAATTGACCCAGTACAAATGTCTCATGGCAAAGTGACAGGCAGGAAGAAAATAGTTGCTGTGCAATTTACATCCACTATTTGCGACCTGACTGTAGGTACATCAGGTCCTTTGTGCCAGGCACAGGTGATCATTCCCGTATTTCATTATAGATCAGACATGAAAACCCAATTTCTTACTACTCTATTCCGAAGAAACGTAAAACATTTGCAAATTAGACCAAACACTGAGTATAAAAGGTTTTTAAAAAACATCTCTTAACTTGACCTGTCTGAAGGTGTGGTATAATCTTAGGGACACGCTCTAGGCTATATATATGGTGACCAGTGCTTAATTTAAGCCGGAGCTTTCCGGTGCTGAGCACCGGCACTTAATTGTCAACACCACACTTAGGGCAGTCTGCCACAAGGTGGCGCTGCTCATGTAAGTTAGAAAGGAGCAGTACATCAGCTGTTTAGAGAAACAATATACATTAAAATATGACTAATACCTGCCTCCCCAGCCATTTCTTTACCTTTGGGGACCTGGAATAATCTTTACTGTCGCATTTACATGCGAGAGAGAGGGTTAGTAGTTGTTTTGGCAGCGACGACAGGGGCGATGGGTGGTGCAAGCTGCATTGGCCTCCTGGTCAGAGCCCTGGCACTTCATATTTTACAAATTAAGCACTGATGGTGCCCCAGGCTGGGATCAAACCTGTTAAGTCAGGAACACTGCTGTCTGTCATTTATGGGGCCAAATGCACAAATGTTTGCCCAATTAAAGAAAGAAGCCTTTGGACTGAAAGAGTAAAAAACTCCAAATAGGTCAAAAGCATTTCTGTAACAAAAATGCTTACAGTTTTCCTTCTTTTGTAAAATGTTTATGTGAGCGGCATAAGGATTTACTTACTGTTCTTAGCAAGAAAGATAAGGAACTTAGGGCCAGGTGTACTAAGCTTTTTTGTGTGCACCAACTTTCTGATTTCCAACATTGGCCCATTTGTGACCTCAAAAAAGCATTTTGGTATGCATGAAAATAAAACTTCGATTAAGTAACATGTTACTGATTCGCAAATTAGGTTTTATTACAAATACATAGTCGGTATTTGGAAGGGGTTTGTTTAGGGCGTCACTTACAAATGCCTAATCGGAATTGTGTGTATTAATGTTTTGTGACCTAATTCTGGTCTCAAAACATGACTACTTTATTGACTACAAACACTTTGTGGTAACCCATTTACAAATGGGAACTGATGCCCTTGGGACACCTTCCCATTTTTGTGAATGTAGGAGGAGAGTGTACGTCGGACTACTGGGACTTCTTAAACAATCAGAAAACAAAACCCAAAGAAACTTTTTTTTTAATGCAGTCCTATTTCCTTAAACAGGCAGCATTAAAAAGATTGCTTTATTAAAAAGAAACCAGAGACACGGTGGCTGGGTAACTTCATCAGGCAACCATCACTGTGATGGCTGAGATTCATAAGGGATCTCAATTTGCAACCTACCTCATTAATATTCATGAGGCAGGTAGAATTGCAAACGCTCTATGAATTCGGTAATTTGCAAACCGACCTATTAGTACATAGGTCGGTTTGTAAATGACCACACTGGTTTCGAAAATACTGGTCGCAAATTGCAACCAGTAATTTGCGACCAGTTGCACGTACAGCTGGCCCTTAATCCTGTGTACAATTTCTATATGTGTACAGCTGGACAATTTTCAATGTATTTCTGGATATTTGAGTTATGTATCTATTAGGCCTGGGCGAAGCACTACGCTACGCTCGCGTAGTTTGCGAAGTTCGCGCTACTTCGCACTACGCGAACTGCACGTAGCACAGTGCGAACACGCGTAGCGTAGTGTTGCGTAGTGCTGCGGTCATTTTTTGCTTGCTCGCGGTCCTCAACGTCAAGTTGGCGACCGCGAGCAAGCAAAATGACATCCCGGCGAGACTTTTTCCTTGTTCGCGATCAGCAACTGCAAGTTGGCGATCGCGAGCATGGAAAATAAACCTCCCGGCGAGATTCCCAACGCGAGGAGGTCAGGTTTCTCATTGCGAGTGGTCGCGTATGCTCGCGACCGCTCGCGATGAGAAACTACCAGTTCGCGTTGAGAAAGCTGAAGCTCGAGTAAAAATCTACTCGAGCAGCAGAAAACTACAGCTCGCACTGTGCAAGATGCCATTTTCAATGATTGCACAGTGCCGGTTGCTTGTCCGCACTGTGCAATCATTGAAAACAACATCTTGCACAGTGCGAACATGTTACTACGCAGTTCGCGAAGTGCTACGCGTAGCTCGCGTAGTGCGAACTTCACTTTGCGTAGATTCGCGAAGTGCTACTTCGCGAACTACGCCCACCCTCAGTATCTATGCCTCAGTCCATCCTTTATTCCATCTATCATCAGAGTCTATGATAACATGTTTATAGTAATAACTTGATTTTTATACAGCGCATCATGCCACGCTACTTTTGGTTTTATGAGCTACAGATAATAGGTGCTACTGTTAGCCAGTAATGATAGTGGAGTTGGTTAGTCCATAGGAAACTGAAATTTTGGATTGTTCATAAATTTGGGGCACATTTTTTCCAAGAGTGGGC
This sequence comes from Triturus cristatus, assembly GCF_964204655.1. NCBI lineage: Eukaryota > Metazoa > Chordata > Amphibia > Caudata > Salamandridae > Triturus > Triturus cristatus. The sequence goes on along the minus strand of NC_140595.1, from coordinate 164,768,143 downwards.
CTTTGAACAGTGGTGCTTACAAACTTGCTGAATACATTAATACCAAATTTAAAATACATTTGGTGGCCTGTCTATAAAACGTTACCTCTTCGTGGAATGGTGTAAATCAAGGAAGTGGTTTTTGAGAAAGCCTGGACAAAGGGATAAAATGTAGACATGTACTTCGTGGAATTGTAATATCCGCAAGTCAAACCCCTAGCAGGGCATAGAATTTGCAGGAGTGCTTTTCATAATCAGAAATGTTGGATTTGTGAATTCACGTTCATAGTAGTAGTAGTAGAATCCACTGGCATAATTGTGAAAAAGTCACCATGAAAGACATAGCAGGCATCATAGCCCTACGCTATGACTCCCCGATGTGAAGGCGAGTGGTGTTCCTCCTCCAGCCAAGATTTGCTTATCTAAGTGGTTGGGGTGATGCAAATTCTCGCAACCACCTTAGACAATGAAGCGAGAAAAAAAAAATACACTGAAAATGTGGAATATTATACCATGAAAATATTTGTAGTATGATTTTAGCTCCTGACATTCTGCTCACACTCTGCTGGAATATTGTTCGACCAACTGAAAATCTTCATAACAAGACTTGGGATTAAAAGTTGAATGGGCCCACATGTATAGGGGTATCACAAAAAACTCAACAGGAAAGATGTGCTTGCATGTAACCAAAGATAGAGATGCTGGGGCATATCTTTTCGGGACTATCAGCTTTCGGCAACAGGTTTCACAGATCCACCGGAGTGAGTTTCTTGGATCCAAGTGTCCAATTTAGTGCAACGAAGAAGTGGTTGTGCAATTATCACAATCGCCACAGACACAAAAGAGACTAATAAAAAAGGAGATTTTGAATGATCTGGAACCGCGGTTCACCAAAATGTCTGAAACCATCAGTTAGTCGACTAGTAATGTGCATGATTTGTAGGAGAAGGTTGGTCAAGGTGACGAAAGGGTTCTCAAAAAGAGCTCCTCATTCAAAAGTCCAAAGGAGGAATCTTTGCTTACTTGTTGCTCAAAATCTGTTCCATGGAACATTGCTAATTTTGCATACAATCCGGTTCAGGGCCTATAGGGCAGTTAGGCAGTGTACAATGGAGTAGTCCGACAGGTCAGTGTATGCTTCAGTTTTTTGGCTATTTGTGAGCCTGCCTTATGGTCGGCTAGGCCGGTTTTTACTGTTGATTTCCCTGATATTAAAACATACATTGCCTGCAGCAAACTGAAATCCATGCATTCCTCTGTACCTTGCAAAACACTTATACAGTGTGAATTGACAAGTTTAAAAGTGCCCCAATTTGCAAACATGGGCAACCTATTTAGCTTTCTAAGTCACTAATGTGGGCCACTTTCAGTTTGGTACCTGGGCCTATTTTCTGGTCCAGCCTGGTCCTGCCTAAATCAGGTGTTGTGGTGAAGGTGACATTATCTAGAGTTCATTAGTTCCCCGGGAGAAAAGAAGACTTCTGGTTTCTATTCCACTCTAATTTGCCACAGTGGCTTATTGATTACATCATGTATGACAATAATGACCAATGTGACACCATCAATTGACAAAGTCGGTAACATCACTGGAAAAAAATCTCCCAATAAACAGGGGAGTAGTCTTCTAACACCAAAGTGCCAAGAGAAATCATGGAGAAAATGGCAGCCATCAGGGAAAATTGATAAGCGCGAACACCACAAAGGAAGTCTTTCAGAAACTAAGCTTATTTAAAATAATACACATTTCTATTTGAAAATACTACCCATGTATTCTGGCCTAGGACACATTCTAAATAACGCTATGAGCTTTTATTACTTGCCGATATGTGTCATTGTAGCTCAAAAAATCACTTTCATAAATGCCCGTCAGCTGTACTGTTTCTATCACCAGTCCACTCCTCTATGTGCCCTCAATTTGCTTATGTTCTTATTGGGTTCTACCATTTTTTTTACAGTTTTGTTTAGCGCGGGCACGACCCAAAAAGAATTGGAGCGCTTTACATGAGCATCCGTTGCATTCCACAAGGACCCATTCATTTTTTGGTAGGCACGGGGATGTTAGGTGATTTGCCCAGAATCACAGGTTGCTGAGCCAACGCTGAGACTTGAACCTGGGTCCCCAGCTCCAAAGTCAGCAGCTCTGGCCATTACGCCTTCAAATCACAGAGTGGATTGGGATCGCCTTCTTGAGTCTTCAGGAAGGGTCACGTTCAGGTACAGGTGCAAATCTGCGTCTCTCCTGGATGTACCTGTACTTTTGTCCAAATGCGATTGGCTTTAAAACTAACGTATTACAGGTAGGAGACCAGACTCATCTGCATAGACAAAAACACAAACCAATCAACAGGGCTTCTGCAAAACCTCAAAGTGATTTTGAACAAATCTAGTAAGACTCCCGGTAGTGTCCTTTATTGTTTTACGCGGATATGGTTTGTTGTGTATAAATAACCCCATGCATTATATTGACAGATTTGACCTCTCTCATTAGTGTTCTGAGATCATGGGGTTAGCACGCTCTAGGCGACATCCCACCTTTGTGTGCCCTCTGAAGTTCATTGAGAGGAAGCGGGGGATGGTGTCAAATTCTGTCGGCATGTACTAATGGACTACACTTGTTAAACTGCTTCAAAGTTTCCAAAGGGTGGTGTGTGCAGGAGATTTGTTAAATGCTGGCCCCAGGCCCTGGGGTTTCACTCTGTCGTCCATTAGCGTCCTCCATTGGCTAACTGTAGAGACTTGATTCACCTCCATGGATGCTGGACCGGTTCACCTGGAGGTCCAGATCTCAGTCCCGTGTTTTTTTAACAATGCACCAAGGATCCTTATCTCTAGCTGTATTCTACGATTATTGTTGTGTTTACATCTTTCTCTTCGGATGGGAGCTTGGTTGTGGGGGGGGGGGGGTGATCATATGAGGTGCTCAGCTTTGGACCTATTTAATTTCTTTGCTCTGCACCTCTTTTCCACTTCAGGTTAAAATGTCCTTCTAAACATCTGAAGGCAACTCAAAAAAACATCTATTCTAGAAGTTTGTGTAGGGGACAACCAGTTTATCATGTAAGGTGACATACACAAATATTCCTAGCTACATTTTCGAAATACAGCTATTTTGCTCTGACATCACGGCTCAGGCAAACCTGCCCACTTTTCTACAGGTGTGCCACACCACAAAAGTCCGACAAAGAAAATCTTTATACCCATACTCAGCTTCCTAAACCCAAAGGAGGTATCAAAATGTCCATAATAAAGTCTTACTTAATCTAGAGAGCAAGGCGTGTGTACCATACAAGACTAAATATAAAGAGAAAACAACATGCCATGGAAAGCAAACACTTACAAATGAAAAAGTGATTTTAAACTGCTAAGAAACAAAAGAAGAATTGTAACCAATCTCATCTTGAAATAGTGAGCAATGAACACCTAAAAGACTGCAGGTCATGAACTTTAAAATAACATATTTTACTTGATTTGCAAAGGTGAAACTATAATTTGTCTTTAACAAAATATGCAAGAACTGCTAAGGGCAATGAGTCACGCCTTTGGATCCATTGGGTTTGCCAATGCCTCTTGAGGATCCATCGTGAACATGCTGTGCAGCAAGGCCAAAGGTACATTTTAAAAAGGCGCAATGACGTGGCTGCAGCAGCTGCACCGTTTTGTGGGCACGTGTCATTACGCATGCACACCTACCGTAGCGGCTCCTGGAGGGAGTGCTGTGGGGCGGTGGGGCGGGGGAGGACCAGGGTGGGGGGTAGTAAACTCCGGCATACGGTTGAACGGAGGTAAGTACATAAATAATTAAATGAAACGAATTACATTGCGCACGCTGCAACGCCAAATGGCGATGCAGCGTGCGCAATGTAATTCGTTTTATTTAATTATTTATGTACTTACAGCCATTCGGCTGTATGCCGGAGTTTACTAACCTCTCCCCCACCCCATCGCCTTACAGCACTCCATCCAGGAGCCGCTACTGCACACCTACAAAGTCATGAGAGTGCCATTTTTTTTATTTACCGATCTGAAAGAGATCAGTAGATTTTCAAAAATAAGAAACATTCGAAGCGCAAACGGTTTATTTTAAGGTAGAGATGGGCTGGCAGTCATTTTTTTCCTGCTCCTCCGCATCCACAAAATGACATAAAGGAGTAGGTGGGTGAAGGGAAGCAGTGGGCAGGGCCAGACTTGGCCGTGAGGGCACCGGGAGGAAGGGTGGGGGCCAGTTTTTGACCCATGGGGGGCGGTTTTGTTACCGGGGGCCGGTTTTGCAGCAGTGCTGAGATATCGGCACCCTGTAACAAAAGTGGTAGCGGTGCTTGACACTTAGCACCCCCCCTCCTGTCCCCCCCAACCGGTCAAGCCGGGCTGGTTTCTGTTCCCAGTCCGGCCGTGGCAGTGGGTAGTGGGTAGTTGGTAGTGGACAGAGGAGGGGAAAAGCAGCACATAAGGGAGAGCAACTAAGGGGAGGGAGTAGGGGAGAAGAAATCAGCACTGTTGGAAGGGGAGGCAGGGAGTTTGGCAGACGAAGGAGCACATGAGAGCTGGCAACATAAGGTAGGGAGATAGAGAGCCCACCGCACGCTTTCCTGGAGTGCTTAAGCAAAAAGAAACAAGCATTTACAATGCAATGGTCTCGGCATTGGTAAAGTTAGAGCTATTGGCATTGCTCATGACATTATTTTTGTTTATGTTTGTGTTTTTAAAACATTTAAAGAAACGGCATTGTCATGAGCAATGCCAATAGCTCTAACTTAAACAATGCCGTGACCGTTGCATTGTAAATGCTTGTTATTTCTGTCTTCCTCTTTTCCTCCTTACTCCCTCCCCTTCGCTTTCCTCTCTCATGTTATCCTGTCTCCGTCCTCCCTTCTCTTTTTCTTTCATCTTTGCTCCAAGAACATGGCCATCGGTATACTTAGCAACACTGCTCCGAAGACACTGCTCCCCATCGCCCCCACCACGGACGGGAATGACTCGACTTCCCGCAGCTTTGAATGCCTTTCTGATCTGCTCGATAAAGTAGGTCCACTCCAAGGCAAAAAGGACCGACCGAAACCATCAGCACCAACGTTCAACAAAGCACTGTGCAAGGAAAGCCTTAAAACTCTGAGAAACATGGAGATGGTTGGCCTCCACCAATACCCTCACCCGTCTCAGAAATACCAGGCTCCTGTACAAGACACATCTTCTGGGAGGAATCCAACCACCTCACATCCCACCTGGACTTAGCCAAGAACCGACCGAAGCAACTCTTCCATCTGGTCAAAACTCCAACTGCCCCTCCACGTCCTTAACATTTGAAAACACACCAACAAGAGCGGAGGAGTGTGTACAGTCCTTCCTCTTTACATCGTGACGTCCATACTACCCCTCCCTTGGTGTGCGAATCCAAAGACACGTGGCGACATTTCCAAACCACTGCAGCGAAGTGGTGCAGGGTATCTTTTCAGCTTCTTTTCTTCGGTTATCGTGTAAATTGACACTTGCCCCTTTATTGAACATCTGTCTGAAAGTTAGTGCTCTCCTCAGTAAAGTAAGAAAAGGGATTTAAAAATGCCTCTTGGTGAAAAGAAACGTAGCTTTAATGAATGTCTGCAAGGCACACATTAAAAAGAAAAGAGAATACAGCTTCATCCTCACAGTGATAACGGGCCAACATGATTCTGCCGTTCCTACTAACCCTACTTAGGTGTATTATGCCAGTCCTACAAACAGCTGTATGCCATGCCGATCAGCTGTATGTCAGTCCTACAAACAGCTGTATGTCAGTCCTACAAACAGCTGTATGCCAGTCCTACAAACAGCTGTATGCCAGTCCTACAAACAGCTGTATGCCATGCCGATCAGCTGTATGTCAGTCCTACAAACAGCTGTATGCCAGTCCTACAAACAGCTGTATGGCAGTCCTACTAACAGCTGTATGCCAGTCCTACTAACAGCTGTATGCCAGTCCTACTGACCCTGAAAAGGTGTATGCCATTCCTACTAACCGCTGTATGCCATGCCAGTCCTACTAACAGCTGTATGCCATGCCGATCAGCTGAATGCCAGTCCTACTAACAGCTGTATGCCAGTCCTACTAACAGCTGTATGCCAGTCCTACTAACCCTAATAAAAGGAATATGTCATTCGTGCAAACAGCTGTATTCCATTCCTACCAACCCTACTAAAAAAGGTGTATGCCATTCCTAACCCCACTAAGAGGTGTATGCCAGTCCTAACCAACCCTACTAACAGGTGTATGCCAGTCCTACTAACCCTACTAACAGCTGTGTGCCAGTCCTCAGGACCTTAACTGAGCCTTGACACTGCAAGAAAGCTAAATACAGATGTAAAACGGAGTACAAACGCTGCCCCAATAATAGTGGCGTGACGAATGTGGCCAACGTCTAAATCACTTTTACTTTTCATTATTACTCCCTGCTCTCCTTCACCCCCACACACAGCTGGCGTAGGCACAGCCGCATGTGCACACTGGCAGCGCTCATCTGCAGTTTTGAGAGAGTTGTAACCCGTCGTGAGTGATGCCCGGAGGAACCCGATGACGATGCATGCCACCACATGGCGGGTCCGCGCTTTCCGGCCTTAAAGCAGAGTTTGTGTAGGTTTTGTCGGTTTCTTTACTCCTAGAGTATACAGAGGACTCTTATGACCCTGTAGGGGTTTGGCCACATCAGACCCGTTGCATCTTGGGTGTCTGGACTTTCAAAACGGACTTGAAGGCCCACTACAACAAGATTTTAGCTAAGACATTATTTGTTACCAAATGCTGGTGCAGACATACTCGGCTCACCCTGGTCACTCCTGGACACACCTCTTGTACTGTTTTCTGTAATGATTCCTTTGTAATATTGTAACTTCCATGTAACAAACATGTCTACTGTAGAGCGGTCTAGGCTCTTTGGGTAATGCATACATCGAACCCTCCCGGTTCCGGCGGGAAAGTACCGATGTCAAGGCTAGCCTCCCGCCTCCGATTCCTACAGGCCCAAACCCGACTGCTCGGGTTGCTTCAGATGGGAGGGGCTGGCCTCGTGTTACTCGGAGTATGCACTGCCAGGAACCTGATCCTGCAGGCCAGTGCACAACACTTATGCCACGCGCCCTCTGCCTGGCATAGCGATTTCTATGCGCTCTTGACAGGTGTGGAAAAAACTTCTGTTTCAATCTCTGCTATTCCATCCCGCAGCAGCAGACTTGCAAATCCCATACACGCCTATAGACCACGTGCAGCCACAATAGAAGTCAATGGGAGAAAGACATTCTCAGGATGATGTTTTTTAAATATCCCCCTTTCCTCTTCCCACATGCTGGCATGTATGATAAGATCTGCCTCATATATACACATAAATAAATATTCGAAGGGTTCCTCAGCACTCTCCAAGTCTTGGGGCTCAGCAGAGTATAAAATCTTCCGGCTGGATTTCGGCTGCACACTACTTCCGGGAAACTCTGGAGTGCAGAGTGCCCCTCCTACCCCCGTTCGGCTGGTGATGGGTGCGGGGCGAGGCCAGGCTGGCAGTGTGTGCCCAGAGGATCAGGGTGAGCCTTGCCCCTCCTGCTACGGATGGGTGCAGGGTGAGGCCAGACTGGCAGTGTGTGCTCAGAGGGTCAGGGTGAGCCCGGCGCCCCTCAGTCCAGGACCGGGAGCCCTTCCCCTCCTGCTAGTGATGGGTGCGGGGCGAGGCCAGACTGGCAGTGAATACCCAGAGGATCAGGGCAAGCTCTGCCCCTCCTGTCCCCGTCCTGCTAGTGATGGGCGCGTAGCGAGACCTAACTGGCAGTGAGCCCAGAGGGTCAGGTTCAGCCCGACGCCCCTCCGTCCAGGATGGGGAGCCCTGCCCCTCCTGCCAGTGATAGGGGAGGCTGTGAGGGGCGAGGCCTGGCTGGCAGAGTGTGCCCAGACTCCAGAGGGTCAGGGTGAGCCTTGCACTTCCTGCTACGGATGGGTGCGGGGCGAGGCCAGACTGGCAGTGTGTGCCCACAGGGTCAGGGTAAGCCCCTCCCATTCACTGAGGGCACTATGAATCTGCAGCTCCTTCCGGGTTGTTTATTCCACCGGTGATGTAATGATGGGTATTCTGAAGGAAGCTGGGTCACGCCGAGGGCCCAGGAACCGGTCTGCCCGCCTCTGGGGCGGGGCGTTCCCCGTGTGGCTACCTGCCAATGGCACAATATTGCACAAATGGAGTTTAAATTCAGGAAACCCCGGTGTGATCTGTGCCCGGGGGGTGGGGGGAGGTGGGGCCGGGGGGGGGGGGTTGTGTTCCCAGGTGGCTCACTCACCACGGCACCGTGTTGCACAAACCCCGGTGTGAACTGGGCCGGGGGCTGGCTCGGTGCTGCCCCAGGGACACTGCCCGTCATCAGGGCGTGCTCTTCCCGCACTCTGGGGCGTTTTTTTTTCATCTTTTTAAAAAATTATTTTATGCGTTTTTGTATAGCGCGGACTTTACCCGAAGGTGTCAGAGCGCTTCACAATAGGAACAGTACTGATACATGAGGTACAAATTACAAGTGTGCCCTGCTATTTTCAGAGGCGCCCCCGCACTGGCTGCACAGCCCACAGCCCAGCCGGGGGTGCCCGGGAGCCTGCCGCGCTCCACGAGGACTGTGGTGAAACCCGAAATACTGATGCTTAAATGCACTTTGCGTTCTCTCGCGCTCTAAAGACAAATGTGTTGTCGATTGTCAATGCTTGTGTTTTCTAGTTTACACAAGGGATATCATCTGCTCTACATAGTCTATTCATTCATCCATCTTTTTGCCCACCCGCCAGTAACTGTAAATGAGTGCTCCCACAGGGCCAACTCTGCACGTGTCCATCTCTGCCACGCGCACACACCTCACGGGGCTTCATGGCGCTATGGGCCGAATTGCAGCGCAGATCTGCTCCCTGGCGAAGCAGCTGTCCCTTCATAAGGTCAGGACACCGGCTCTGTTGGGGCAGAGCAAAAGGCACGCCACTGCCTTTCTCCGAGGCAGAGCATGCCTCGGAGAAAGGCAGCCTCCTTTTCGGATTCGGGGGCGTGTTTTGCTGTTGTCTCCTCCCTGAGACTTTTCGCAAAAAACACGCCCCCCGATCCGAAAAGGACGGGGCATGATTGGAGTGACGGGACCTCTTCTTTAATGGCTGGCCAGCATTTACGAGGCCAGCCAATGGAGAACAGGGCAGAAGAGGGGCGGGTTCAAGCCCCTCTTCTCCCAAGTCATTAAATCTCCGGACTTCCGGTCTGCCGACCGGATGGTCCCGAGACCTAAAAAGGGGGAGTGAAAAGAGAAGAGGTGAGTGGAGGAAGGAAGGGGTTGGAAAGAGCGGAGCAAAGATGCAGTGAAGAAGGGATAGCAGGGGAGAATATAAGAGAATCATTGGCAGTGAGAAGAAGAGAGAGGACGAGCAGTGAAGAAGGGAGAGCAGGGGAGAATATAAGAGAAACATTGGCAGTGAGAAGAGAAGAGTGGACGACAGAAAGGAGGCTGCGAATAGAGAAGCAAGAAAAAGTTCTACAGAAAAGGGCGTCATAAAGACAGAAGGGAAGGAAAACGTGCAGTGAGAAGAATTGTGAAGGGAGGGTGAAAAGACAATTGGCAGAGAAGAGATACTAGAAAGGGAGAGTATGAGATAAAGGTCAGTGGGTAGACAAAGAGAGCGTTCAATAGACAAAGAGGCAGTGGAGAAGGGTGAGAATACGGTGAGAAGGAGGAAAGAGAAACGAGGAGGCAGGACACGAGGAATGGGCAGCGAAGACAGTAGGAGAGAGAGAACGAGATGAAAGGGCAGTGCAGATAGGAGAGAAGCAAGAGTTTAAGACATAAAGGCCTAATGAAGACCGTCGTGTGGAAAGGGTACTATAAAGGTACAGTGGATAGAGCAGGGAAAATAATTTAAGATGTGAAGGGGTGATAAAGAGAGGAGAGAATGGGAGTGTGCAAAAAAGAACCAGGGTAGTAAAGAAAGAAAGGAGTTGGCGAGAGAAGGAGGGAGTGAAGAGAGGAGAAAAACGGAGAGTGTAAACCAGACAAACCTTTCTGTGATAACAACACTGATGCGCAAACAGAGCCTGGGGGAGTGTGGTGAAGTTGATGAAGGGACTGAAGGGGCGAGCAGAGAAGGAATCTAGACTGTGAAGGGGTGAGGCCGAGAAACCAGACAGTGGGAGGCTGATTACCCGGGCCAGGGGGGCAGGAGAGGTGTTCGAATCCAAGCAGCGCTACAATACTTGATACAGTCCAGGCATGAGCGGGCACATCCGTTCCATGCCGATAAGCACGCTGCATCGGTTTGCTCCCCACTTCAAGGGCGATGCAAGGAAAACAAAAAACATTCAAAGCCCGGCTAGAGCAGTCTGTTCCCAAGGGAGCCAAGTGTATCGAAAACACGCACATCCGCCCCCGGCCATGGGCCCCCGGACGGCACATTTGTGCTTTTATAAATAAAGTGTAGCAGCGCATGTCTGGAGGCCCCCTACAGAACCCGCAGCCGCCAGATGCAACTGTATCTCTTTTTCGACTGAAGGGGTCCGGCGATACATGTATCACAGGCGGGTGGCAGGTCATGACTGTGTGTAGATACACTGTAACACGCAGAGTTGGGTTAGTTGTGTGCTACTTTGTAAAGCAGCGGTTATTTTCTGTGACCTATTAAAAGTATTTAGGGCTAAATTACTATATAAAGCTACTGCCCGAGGGGGCGCTAAGCCCGATAAGATGGCGGACTCGTGATCTTGCTTCTCCCATCCGGCCCGTTAACTCCAGCGGGATTCCCTGCTGCCTGGGGATCCCCTTACCCAAACGAGGACCCTTGGGTGCTGCTTCATACTTTGGGATCCGAATGAGCTCGGCTTTCCTGCGTGATCGGCCGGGACTCTACGCCCGAGCAGGCACATCGGAGCCCGGCCCTTCGTGAAGACAGCCGCCTACCTGCGGGGGTTACACAGCTCCCTTGCCTCCTTTTCGGATTCGGGGGCGTGTTTTGCTGTTGTCTCCTCCCTGAGACTTTTCGCAAAAAACACGCCCCCCGATCCGAAAAGGACGGGGCATGATTGGAGTGACGGGACCTCTTCTCCAATGGCTGGCCAGCATTTACGAGGCCAGCCAATGGAGAACAGGGCAGAAGAGGGGCGGGTTCAAGCCCCTCTTCTCCCAAGTCATTAAATCTCCGGACTTCCGGTCTGCCGACCGGATGGTCCCGAGACCTAAAAAAAGTAGTTCCCTAAGAGTGAGCAGTGGAAGGACAGAAGCCAGCTAATCAGAGCGGCGGTGAAGAGGTTCTGCTCCAGAGCAAGAACACATACAAAATGGGCAAGCTTGGACAAGGAAACCATCAAATAAGAAGCCAGCAAAAGAGGCTGGCAATAAAGACAACCAATGGTAAGCGATGGATGAGCTGTAAGCTTCTCTTAGTTTTTGGTAAGCCAAAAATAAGAATTTTAATAAGCAAACACTGTGTAGTAGGCTCCACTTAAAAAAGGACCCTGCTATTAATAATCATTTGTGGGACCAATTTATAAGATAAAATTAGATTTGGTTAGCTGTCAGCAAGTGGGACTTTTTTTAGACCAAAAGTCCAAGTTATTTGGTAGACAGCATGAGCTTCGCTCTTGCTGACATCATTCTGTCCTCCAGAGTGATAGCACCTTTTCCTGAGTGCTGCCTACCCTCAGCTCTCTACGCTGTTGCCTTCGTTTAACACCAGCAGAGATCAATGCTACCACCTTTAGACAGAGCACAGGTCACGTGGGCCCCCACATCATGCACATTTGTATCAGTATTGTGGTTTGTTTTCAGTCTTGAAGTTCATTGGTCAAACTCACTCTGCTGAGGCCACCCGGATCTCACTCTTAAAGAACGAATCCACTCCAGGCTGGCTGTCTCCACCCGGCTTCCGTTCTTAATGGCCTGAGGTGAGAGGCTGCAGTAATGGCAGATTCTGAGGGGATTACAGCCATTACAGGCTTTTAATTTATTGACTAATGAATCTTAGGCTAGGAGAAGCCCTGAAGCAACTGTAATCAAAGCACTGCCTGGAAATTGATTGTCTTTTTTCACCCATGAGTTGATTGTGTTGTCATTTAACATCTTGTGTTCATTGTTCGACTAAAATAGGAAAATACACAGTAAGGGGTGCAGGAAATAAGTTCATCTCAAGGCTCAGGTATTTTGTTAGTCGACGTGTTTTTACACTCTTTTGTTTTCACTCTAAATCTACAATGTGTCGCAAATTTTCCAAAGCAGCATTAAAAGTAAAATAAGAAATATATAATAAATATCTAACCCTCTCTAAATAATGCCATTAAATGACACCCAGCAGACTATTTTGCTTTATAATTTATAACTGTTTCAATTTGAGGGCGAGAGGGTGTGGCGTTTCGGCCAGAGCTGCCAACTTTCGAACTGGTTGTTTCGGCTCAAAATCCTGTGATTCTGGGCAGATCACGTACACTCTCCCTGTGCATTAAAAACAAAATGATTGTGTCCTTGTGTAATCTAACTGGTGCTCTTGTAAAGCACTTTATAAAACTTCAAAAAGAAATAAAAAATTGTGTATTACATGCCAATGCCCCAAAACCTGAAAAAAACAGTAAAATACATATTTTAAATGTTTAAAAACAGCATACACATATAAATGATACAAATAAAAAGGTCCATCATACAGCATAAAATGAAGTAAGTAATGCATTGATTATTTAAAAGGCTATTTCACTTAATAAATGCAGGGACCGTAGTTATTGTGGGACAGAGTCCTCGCTAAGCTTCAGTCTACCACAAGAAAACGTGAAATTGCAAAAAGACAGGCCTCGAGGCATCAGGTTTACTAAAGTCCATTGCAGGCCTCATCTTCGAGACACCAGTGTTTCTCAGTAATAATAGTAATATAATTATTGTCTGATTAATAAAAATCATTATAATCTTTACAACATGGAAATCCGTATGCGCATTAATTCATAAGATACGTTTAAAAACAAGCATTTGCAATGCAATAGGTCTCACATTTACAAGAGTTTGAGCTATTGTCACCGTAAATGACAATGTCTATTATTTTATTCATGTAAATGCTTCTGTTTTTTATTTATGTGTTTCTCTAAATGAGAAAATGCAGAATAAGGTGAAATAATAAAAAAATGCTAAAGGGTAAAGATAATGGTAAAATAACGACGAGAATACCCAAAATGGAAACAATCATATTCCTGAAGAAAAACATTTGAAAAAGTCAAACAAAGAGTAGAAATTTCAAATTAAGCATAATTCGAGGAGTGATTTTAAGGGTAACACTAAATGTGGATTAAACAATATCGGCCATGTTAAATAAGGAGAAAATCGTAAATAAAAAAGTCCGGGGTGAAAACATAAAAACGTGCATTTTGCCAAAAACAAATTAGGAGCCCATGGCAAAATAGACACTAATTTAAAGGGACACACTTTGTGACATGCCTTGTTGTGGTAGGATTCGGATTGTCAAACTAAATGTGTTCTTTAATCGCGAGATAAGGCTCAAATGAAAAAAAAATTGACTTGTCAACTGTGTCCTCAAAAACTGTAAGCCCATTTTCCCCAGCTCACCTTATTAGGAGTTAAACACATCACCTGGCTCCGATGTGCCGCTACCCGTCTTGATAAGCTATGATTTAAACTTTGAAGCACTCCAGAGAACTGGTTATAAACCCCAAAGACTGCTGCACACATCAGAAGCCACTGCTGTTTTAATCACGCCCTCATGTGGTAAGCATGAAAGATGCATGTACAACATGTAAAGTAATACTTGAGAACGCACACTGTCCACGCGGCAATGCCGCTGAGTACACGCGAGGTACAGAATAGTGTTCCTGGGCACACATGTGGGAGTGCTGGTGAGGACGCACAGGATAGGAAGGCAGTGCTGCTGAAAACACACAGGGTAGGAAGGCAGAGCTGCTGAGAACGCACAGGGCACGCAGCAGTGCTGCTGAGAACCCACAAGGTATGAGGCAATGTTGCTGAGAACAAACACAGTACGGAGCAGTGCTGCTGAGAACACACAGCAAGGGCTGTCGTACTGAGCGCACAGACAATCAAGCAGTGCTGCTGAGCACAGTGGCGAACAAAACTTGAGGGCCCCCCGTAAGTTAAATGAGTGTGGCCCAATCCTCTGGACCCATTCAAGCCTGCCGCCCGAGTACAGTTCACAGTGCCAGAGGGGTACCCCTGGAGCTCTGCGCCCGCAGCACTACAGGACCTGCAGGGGTAGTCGTCACTCCACTGGCTGAGCACACACGGCACACAGGGCAGTGCTGCCAAGCACACACGGGACCTTAAGCGGTGCAGCAGAACACACATGGGCGGTGGTCCTGAACACATACAGGGGTGGGGCAGCCGTGCTGAGCACAAACAATCAGAGGAATATAAAAGGCAAGACACAAATGGGGCACAGAAGGAGAAAGAAAGCAGTGGCAAATGGAGAAAGCAGGGATGAGAAGTGTTGTGGGAGGGATAGGGGGTGGGGAGAGAGGATACAACCAATCAGAGAGCCCTTTGGTACTGTAACCTCCCTGCAAACTGCCAACTCGGGAGCTGGGGCCCATGTTTGAGCCTCGCCATTGGCTCAATATTTTGTAAGTATTTTTATATTTTTGTCAGTAACTTATTGTCTCCCCTGCCGCACAAATGTCATTGAAAGGAAAAAAAACAGCAATCCTTGCAAATTTGTAGGGGTGGTTGGAGTGCGCGCATGTAATATTGTGGGAGGGATGAGGGGTGGGCACAGAGAGTACACACATATAAAGAATACAAATTATAATATAAATGAAACAAAAAACCCCCAGTCATTTTGGAAGAGTGGTTCCGTAGGAAAGTAGTGTTATGGGGGGCGGCACTTACAGATTAGGCGAAAACAGGGCAAATAAAGATGCCGAACCTAAGTAAAGAGAACACATGCCTGCAGTAAGAGAAACTCAAAAAGAAAATAGTGCTTACAAGACTAAATAACACATAAGAGCCGAAGTAAAGGGGCCAGTAACCATGGGAGGTTACAAATGAAGAGAAGGCGGTACTAAGGTGGGACTAGCAAGCCTATTAAGGAATCAGAAGCCAGCATTTACGAAGGACAAAGACACAAGGCAATAAAAAATATGGGTGGAGAGTAGGCGTGGCTTCTATTCTATACTCCACTACAGCAGTCCTGCAGAGCGGCGCATGCGCGCTCACTCAGGCTCGCCCAAAAAATTTGAAAGGAAAGCCTATTAAAAGTTCAGCAATTTCAATAATTATGCTACAAATATTGTGATGATTTAGGGATAATGTTCAGTGTTTTTCAGTCGTTGCTTAGGCAATTTTGCTCTCACCTTAGCATACATCAGGCAGAGGAGGAGAAAGTGTATTTCGTCCTTTACCTGCTCCAAGCAGTTCTGACATGACCTGGTTCTTATATATATTAGAGCCCTAACCACATAGAAAGGAATAGTATAGCAACAGCAATGATAATAGTCTGTCAGGTTTGCGACGGGGCGTGCAACAGATGAACTGGAAGCATAATGGTAGAGGCAGAATCAGTGTGATAAACAAAAACAAAATAGCAGGTAAAAATAGAAAATACCATGACAAACAGGGAAAAGTGAAGACAAGGATAATAAGAGAAGAGAACTGGAAGTAAGTAGCAAAGGAACAGAAGCCTTACAAGGGCATGTGGAGAGGTAGGCCTCAACCAATATTTGCAATTTAAAAAAAGTGCAATGCAGTCATGGTTTGGGGAATTTCCTGAGCAGCAGCACCTGAATGAATATTGCCGTATGAAAACCCTGTTGAACCTTCTATGTCAAAACTGTTGAGGCTGGATTAGAGCCAATAATATGCGTTTTATCAATTTAAAAACAATCAGGGTAGGCAGTGCAACTGTAACTAACCTAAGTTGTTCTTATTATATCATCTTCTGAGGAGTGAAAGATGGATTTGCCCTGCACTTGCTTTGAAACTGTTGCCTAAACCTCCTTTGAGAACACCCACCTATGTTCTTCTTTAGAGCTCTGTTTCACATGGGTACAATCTGTAGAATGTGAGATGTTATGGACAGTTGAACGCCATTTCAGAATAATAGTTTAATGGAAAATGGATACATAATTTATTATAAAGTTGTTGAGCATGCGTTGTTTATTTGTAAACAGTACTTTTTAGTAATATTTTGGAATTACCATACCGTGATGAAAATACAGATACCCATAAGCTCTAAATGCCAGGAAAAGAGTTTGTTGGGTGGAATGCTGCCAGAGGTCTGTGTGTAAATGTTAGATAAGGAGTTCAAATAGTCAGTACTGAATCAATCAAACCATTTATAGAGCGCACTACTTACCCGTGAGGGTCTCAAGGCGCTAGGGGTGGGGAATGCTGCTACTGTTCGAAAAGCCAGGTTTTGAGGAGTCTTCTGAAGGTAAGTAGGTCTTGTGTGTGTCATAGGTGGATGGGGAGGGTGTTCCATGTCTTGGCGGCGAGGTGGGAGAATGATCTGCCGCCGGCGATCACTCTTTGGATGCGGGGATAGTGGCGAGGGCGTGGACGGCGGAGCGGAACTGGCTGTAGAAGCTGAGTCGGCTGTTGAGGTACGCTGGTCCGGTGTTGTGGAGTGCTTTGTGTGCGTGGGTGAGGAGCATGAAGGTTATCCTCTTGTTGATGGGGAGCCAGTGCAGGTCTCTCAGGTGGGGTGTGATGTGGCTGCGGCAAGGGATGTCGAGGACCAGGCGTGCGGTGGCGTTCTGGATGTATTGGAGCCGTTTCAGGAGTTTGGCCGAGTCTCCTGCGTAGTGGGCGTTTCCGTAGTCCAGTCTGCTGCTGACGAGGGCCTGGGTGACCATCTTTCTTGTTTCGGTTGGGATCCACTTGTAGATCCTGCGGAACATGCGGAGGGTGTAGAAGCAGGAGGAAGAGACGCCGTTGACCTGCTTCGTCATGGAGAGGATGGAGTCGAGGATGACCCCTAGGTTGCGTGCGTGGGCGGTGGGCGTTGGAGCTGTTCCTAGTGCGGTCGGCCACCAGAAGTCATCCCAGGCCGAGGGGGTGGATCCGAGGATGAGGACCTCCATCTTGTCCGAGTTCAGCTTCAGTCGGCTGTATTTCATCCAGTCAGCGACAGCCTTCATTCCTTTGTGGAGGTTGGTTTTGGTGGTGTGGTGGTCCTTGGTGAGGGAGAGGATCAGCTGGGTGTCATCGGCATAGGAGATGATGTTGAGGTCGTGCAGTCGGGCGACGTGGGCGAGCGATGCCATGTAGATGTTGAACAGCGTTGGGCTGAGGGATGAGCTGTGGGGTACGCCGCAGATGATCTCGGTGGCTTCGGATCGGAAGGGGGAAGGCGGACACTCTGTGTTCTGCCGGAGAGGAAGGAGGTGGTCCAGTCCAGGGACTCTTGGGTCCCGGCATCGTGGAGGCGTGTTTGTAGTGTGCGGTGGCAGACCGTGTCGAAGGCCGCTGACAGGTCCAGGAGGATGAGGGCCGCGGTTTCTCCGTTGTCTTGCAGGGTCCTGATGTCGTCGGTGGCGGCGATGAGGGCAGTTTCGGTGCTGTGGTTACTGCGGAACCCGGACTGGGACGGGTCCCGGATGCTGTTCTCCTTGAGGAAGCTGGTCAGTTGTTTGTTGACGGCCTTCTTGAGGACCTTCTCTGGGAACGGGAGCAGGGAGGTGGGTCAGAAGTTCTTGATGTCCTTGGGGTCCGCCTTGGGTTTCTTGAGTAGGGCGTTGACCTCGTCGTGCTTTCAGATCTCCGGGAAGGTTGCTGTCTCGAAGGAGATGTTGATGGCTTTCCGGAGATGGGGTGCGATGATGGTGATGGCTTTGTTGAAGATGGTGTGGGCATGGGTCTGATGGGGATCCAGAGTGGACGATGTTCATGATCTTGATGGTGTAGTCGTCGTTGATGTTGGTCCAAGAGAGCAGGCGGTTGGTGCGGGTGGTGGTCGAGGGGGCGGAGGTCTCGGTGGTTGCCGGGGCAGTCACAGCATTGAAGCTATCGTGGATGTCTGCGATCTTGCGGTGGAAGAAGGTGGCTAGCGAGTCGCACAGGTCTTGCGAGGGTGCGATGTCGTTGGTGTTGGAGCTGGGGTTGGATAGTTCCTTCACGATGTTGAAGAGCTCTTTGCTGTTGTGTGCGTTGTTGTCTAGGCGGTCTTTGAAGGAGGCCCTTTTAGCGGATCTGATGAGGTGGTGGTGCCTGCGGGTGGCGTTCTTGTGGGCTCCGTAGCTTTCCGGTGTACGTTCACGGATCCAGTTCTTCTCTAGCTTTCGGCAGGTTTGCTTGTAGGCCTGGAGGTCTTCAGTGAACCAGCTGGCTTCTTTCTGGTGTGGCTGTTGGAGGGTTTCTTGAGCGGGGCAAGGGTATTGGCAAGGGTGTTGGTACAGTCATCGATCCACTGTCTGATGTTGTGGGCGGCGGCGGCGGGGTCAGTCGGGTCTGTGGGTGGGCTCCGTGCGAGGGTGGTGGTTAGCTGGTCTTCAGTAACTTTGCTCCAGCAGCGGCGAGGCATCTGTTGAGTGCAGTGGTGCGAGGTGGGTTTCCGGAAGGAGAAGTGAATGCAACGGTGGTCGGTCCAGTGCAGTTCGGTGGTTTGGCTGAAGGAGACATGGGGGCTTGCGGAGAAGATGGGGTCAAGCGTGTGGCCGGCGGAGTGGGTGGGTGTTGTGACGAGTTGTCTGAGTCCGAGGTTGGCGAGATTGTCGATCAGGGTGAATCTGATTTTCTTCCTGTGGTAATTGATACATTACTGCTATTGAATTGGTTCATAACAGCAAATAGTGTTTTGGTACTGACACACAATTAACTTTGAGTTGTGGCTAGGTCAATGCAATTAATATTGGTAAAGGGGTCACTTCCTATGTATTGCATCAGCTGTGCCTGATCATTAAACTGAATTTGTTCAGGAATGGACTTAAGGTGGCTTGGGCCCGTCAAGAGGCTGCACGCCCATTCACATCCTGCAGAAACAGCCTCTTAATCAATATAATGTTGCACTATGACACCCCGATAAACACCCCTCCTGCACATTTCATGATGCATCACTGAAACAAAGTGTAATCCAAACCTCAAACATTGGAAAAACAAACAGACGCCCAACAGGCAGCGGAAATCAATTACAGGCAGAGCCAGTCTGCAGAACAGCCTCAGCAAAACCCCCTGCAGACGAACCAACCCACACCATTCATAGTGGTCAATGAACATGGAGCGGCTGCTGGCACAGGCAAACATGGTGGGGCAGGTGAGGGCAGGGAAGGGTGGGAGGGGGGAAGCCAACAGACAATGGAATAGGTATAATTAAATAAATAAACAATACCTATTCTGTGGTCTGTCGGCCTCTCCTAACCCCGCCCCACCCCACCGCCCCACTGCACATACCTATGCCGGCCACCGCTGTGAACATGTGAGGAGAGGTCCACATCGCAGCCTTGCAATTATTCTCAATCAAGACACCCTTGAAAGAAGCCCAGGAGACCGAAATACCACGGGTTGACTTCCCCTGGATCCTGGCAGAAAGCTCTGACCCCTGTGACCTGTAGACCAAAAGGATCATCTGTTTAATCCACTTCCTCAAGTTGGAAAGAGAAGGCTTATGACCTGACTTCACCGGGCCAAAAGTGACAAACAGATTATCACACTTGCAAAATGACAAGGTCCTCTCAAGATACACCAACACCGCTCTCCTGACATCCAATAGCGAGAGACCAGCATCCACCACAGACCAAGGGACCAGAGAGAAGACAGGTAGAATGATCTCCCTGGAATGATTGGTAACAGAGGGGACCTTGGTCAAGAATTTAGGATTGGGGCGCAGGACAATTCAATTCAGCAAGACACGCAAGGAAAGATGTGACCGCAAAAACGACCCCGGCTGACACAAAGGCCACCAAAAACACAACCTTCATGGTCAAGAACTTCACATCAACTAGCCCCAAGGGTTGTAAAGGAACTACCTGTAGAGCCTGAAGCATCAACGGGAGACACCAAGCCTGGTCGGGACAAATCTCAAGACGAAGCTGAAGAAAACAACTATGCATCAACTGGGCCATCAACGGATCCAGCTCATCCAAATGAAGGACTACAGAAGGCCTGTACAGCTGCCCACTGCACCCAAATAGTAGATAGAGCCAGGTCAAATGAAAAACCATCCAATAGAAAATTCAGTATCCTGATAGGATCCACTGAACCAGAGTCCAGCCCCTTATTGACATACCATCTAGAAAAGGACTCTTAATGCCAGGAATAGGACCGAAGAGTCACTGGACGTCTGGAGCCCTGAAGCAGGTCTACCACCTCCACTGAGCAGCCATGGGACAACAGACTCAACTTCTCAATAGCCAGGCCTTAAGATGGAGTCGTCGTAGAACCCTCGCAGAAGAGGTGAACCTCTCAGAGGATACAGATGGTCGGGAATCGCCCAACACTCCTGAACCGTAAGCTCCCTTAGAAGAGGATACCATCGGTGGTAAACCCAGCCAAGCACATTCAACAGAACAAACGCCTTCTCCAGGCGATCTTGCACAAGACCTGGGCAATCAAGAGGATCAGAGGAATGCATAAAGCAGGCCATCTGTCTACCTGAATGACATCGCATCCACTCTCCATGCCTCCGGAAAGGGAGCAATAGTGCAGAAACGGGGCAGTAGAGCATCGTCCTTGGCCGCAAACAAGTCCGCCGTCAGACACCCAAACCTCGTCTGCAACACAAGGAACACCTCCGTTGACAGAGAAATCAAATTCATGGAGGACAAACCCTGCTCTGGTGGTCCGCCGCACAATTATTTCTCCCCAGGAGATGAACCGCCTACAGAGACAAAGCAGCACCCTCCGCCCAGGTCAGAATCTCCTGAGCTAAGAGCCACAAGGATCGAACCCTGAAACCCTCCTGCTGATAGAAATAACCTATCACAACTTGGTTGTCCATCTGGACCAGAACATGATGCCCCCGGAAGGCAGACGCTAACTCCAGACAAGCCTTGTGAACCTCCTTCAGTTCCCAGACGTTGAAAGAACAAACAGCCAGCAAGCAATCCCAGAGACCAGGAATCCAACTTCGCCCCCAGACCAACTTGCTAGCATCAGTTGTCAACACCAGGGAGGAGCACACCTGAAATGGAAGACCCCTCACCAGATTGGACTCCTCCGTCCACCAGTCCAGGGCGATCTGAATCTGAGGGAACACCACCACCTGAAGATCATACTTGGTGGAACAAGGGGACCAATGGGACAGGAGATGGGTCCCCAATGGGTACATGTGCAACTGAGCCCACTGCATACACATTGATCGTCGTAGACACCAAACCCTGTAACCTCAACTACAGCTGCACCAGAGCTGAATCCATAGCGAGTAAACAACCAAGGTCCCTCCTCAAGGTTGACCTCCTCTTGGCTGATAAAAACACCAGCCTCTCGACCCTGTCCAGATGACCTCTGATGAACACCAAGTCCTGGGTGTGAACCAGATGCAACCTTTTGTGGTTGATCAAGAAGCTGTGGACCTCCAGATTCTTGCAGACCCTCTGTGCATGGCGAGTCCCCTTGTACAAAGTAGAGGCAGAAATCAGCCAGTCTTCAAGGTACGGGAACACACAAATCCCCTCCCTATGGATCAGCCCAACCAAGGGAGCCAGGACCTGTGTAAAGACACTTGGAACAGAGGACAAACCAAAGGGCAATAACTGAAACTGGAAATGCTCAGGCTCCAAACAGAACCTGAGGAACTGCTGGGATGCTGGGTAAATGAGCACATGCAGATGGGCATCGAGCAGATCAAAAGAAGCTATCACGTCCCCCTGAACCAGCAAAGGAAGGATCTCTTGCAAAGACAGCATCTTAAACTTAATATGAGGGAAAAAAACGAGTTCACCCTTTTCAAATCCAGCACAGTACAGAAGTCCCCGAAACCTTTCTTCCCAGAAAAAGCATTGAGTAGACACCTTGACCACCTTGACCCATCTGACAGATCGGAACTGGGTGAATCGCCCCTTTTTCGATAAGATCCCAAATACCCGCCAAAAGTGCCTCCCTCTTTGGCGCAGCTGATGGCAAATGAGTGTGAACAAAAAACTCGGGTGGAGAATCAAAGACAATTGTGTAGCCCTCCTTGACAACCAGCAGGACCCAGTGGTCATAGATTGACCTCTCCCAAGTCTCCACAAAATTCAACAACTGACCACCCACAGGCAGCTGACTCATGGGGCCCCTTGAATAGTCAGAACTTTGAAGAGGGTTTGGAACCCACATCCGACTCCTGAGACCGGGCTTTGTAGGAGAAAGGGACAACTGGCCGCATCCCCTCCCCTGAAAGGAAAAGTTCCTCTGAGGAGCAGAAAGCTGACCGAAGACCCTCTCGGTGCCAGATAATTACCCCTAGAAGGACGAATGGGAGCCAACAGTTCCCTATCCTCCACTGATTTCTTTACCATATCCTCCAGGGGAGTGCCAAACAGTTTTGCCCCGAAAATTGAATCTTCATCAGAAGAGACTTCTGCTCTGCCTCAGCCTTTCAAGAGCACACTCAGACTTGGCACCGGGCCTGAATAGCAGCGCCTGCAGAAGCAGCCGCAACCCCCAAAGTATCAAAAGAAATGTCTGGCAACAGCCTTGTCTGCTGTTCCATGACTGCCAGGGTAGGCATGATGTCCGCCCCCTGTACCATAAGGTCAGTACGAGATTGATAGTCCTTCAAAAGAGACTGAATGGTGTATGAGAGATAAGCAGATGCCCAAATGGATAAGTTGGTCTTGGCGTAAGACCTTTTCACAGCCGCCTCCACACTTTTCTCAACCAGGTCCGAAGGAGAGGCATCCTCTGAAATGATGGACCCCTGAAGACAAACCAGGCATCAAGGAATCTACCTTCACAGCAGCCGGAAAGCCTTTAGCAAAGTCCTGAATGACATAATGTTTCGACAAATAGCGCAGGAAAGACTGTTTTTCCATCTCCTGTCAATCATTATTAATCACCTTCTTGATCGATGGGTGCAAGGGAAGGGACTCAGGCTCACGCTTCTGACACTGCATGAAAAAATCCTTTGAACTATCCTCAACCTCAGGAACAGAAAACACCAGGTTTCCCCCTGATATGCTGCAGGACCTCTTTCAGCTCCTGCCCCTGCACATATCAGACCCAGAGATCATCCTCCTCCCTATCAGCCTAAACACTGCCCTGCTTTTTAGGGGAAGAAGGGCCTTCACGCTCTCTAAATGCCATAGCCACAGCAGCCTTTATCATCTGCTGAACGGCCTGCAAGGAAGGAGCCTCTTTCGGAGCCTGCACACTAGGGACTGCCTCCATATGTGGTCCCTCACCCAGCTCCATCCTGATGCACACTGAAAGGGCATTGAAAGCCCCCACAGGGACCAAGCACAACAAGCATTGGCATAGCCAATAGGTCTCGCCTTTGGGACCCTATAAGTGCTGCATAACTAAATACTTATAAGGTCCCAAAAGCGAGACCTATTGGCTATGCCAAGCGGCCATGAAAGTGAAAGTGATCGCGATCAAACATCAAGCGAAAGTGAAAGTAATCGCGGTAAAGCGCGGTGCGCGCGCCCGCGCACATGCACTGTAGCTCTAGGCTGGCCTGGTAGCACTTTTTGGAGCCCTCTCAATAAGTCTCGCCAGATCAGCGCATGCGCTGGGTCAGGCGAGACCTAAAAAGCGCTTTATGTCGCAAAAGGCACACAACCAGAAAACTGGGCCGGTTGCCAAGCAACCCCAAACCAACAGCAGGGTGCACAATGATAGTCCGATGCTACATCCGCACTCCCTAGCAATTGCTGGCATGTCGGGAATATGTGACTCGTCACAACTGCAGTAGAGCCTGGGATCGTTGTAAAGCCGACAACTGCCCTACTGCAGCCCAACAACAAAACAGTGAGAGAAAATGCGCTCCGGCACTCAGCTAAGTTGGACCAGCAGCGTGCTCCAAATGAAGCTCCCGTGAAATCAGAAGGCAGCCGCAGGGTCGGAGCTGCACCTATCGCGAGGATCACCGCCCGCGTAAGCCCGCTGAAGCAGGACCTCAAGAATACAATAAGAGCCTGCTCAGGCCGGGCTTCCTAACATATGCCTGGAAAAAAACAACAGCGCCAACAACGAGCCTGCTTAGCAAGGATTCCCCTAGGGCGTCAGGGCCAGCTATGGCTCGACCTCGCCCCACTTACCTGAAACTTGCTCTCATAGATTCTGCAGAGCAGAACCAAAAAAACAAGTGAGATGGGTCATTCCTCCTCTTGTATTAGGTCATGGGAGAAGGAGGTTGGCCACGTTAGGGAGGGATGGGAGGACTAGAGCGCTAAATTGCTTGGAGGGTTCTGTTGGGGAGCTGAAGCTCACTACATTAGTAATGTGGCAAAGAAGACTACATTCTGAGTAATAAAAATTACCCATAAGTAACCAGGGCATTATAGTTGTATCTTTTAACTCACTTCCCCCTCTAGTTTTAGAGGTTTATGGTAGATACCATACTGAGCTCTGAGAGGCACTCGGTCGGGTCTCAGTAGTAGCTGACCCTTCATACACTGCACTGAGCACCCCAAATCACGAGAGTAACGGATTATGACATTGATGCTGCATTTTGCTTAACAGCATGAATATGCTGTCTATGCAACTTTCCTTCAGAAATCTAATCTCTTTCTCTACCTTAGCAAGGGCCAGTTCTCTTGAAGCAAGGATGATGGGCTTTGAACACTGAGGTATCTTCATTAATTTGTATTTTAAATGGGGTAATGGTGGAGGAAGAATGGCAAAGGAGGAATGGCCGATTGAGGGATTGGGGGATTTTCTGACAGCCGTTGCCTTTGAAAAACCTGTAGGGATTTTGGGCCAAAAATACCACAAGTCATGCACACCTCTTCACCAGCACTGTTTGTGTTCAGCAGAGCCTGACTGTCAGGGAAACAAATATATGACGTTACAATGCAGACAATTACAATGCATGGTTTCACAATACAGTCTTTACATCGCAACTACCATTACATTGCATGATTTTACAACACATGCCATTACCACCCATTTTTCAAAACTGCCATTACAGCGCATTCCATTACAATGCATACCATTACAAGGCATAATACTTTTAGGGCAACAGTAGGGTAAGTGTTGGATAGTGTAGGGATAAAAATTTACTATTCCCACTCCAGTGAGTGCAACAGTAGGGTAAGTGTTGGATAATTTAGGGGTACAAGTTACTAAGTGCTGGATAGTGTAGGGGTAAAAATTACTATTCCCACTCCAGTGAGTGTAACAGTAGGGTAAGTGTTGGATAGTGTAGGGGTAAAAATTACTATTCTAACTCCAGTGAGTGTAACAGTAGGGTAAGTGTTGGATAGTGTAGGGGTAAAAATTACTAAGTGCTGGATAGTGTAGGGGTAAAAATTACTTTCCCCACTCCAGTGAGTGAAACCCTAGGGAAAGTGTTGGATATGTAGGGGTAAATAATACTATTCTCATGTACCCCAAAACCCATACCCACCTTAATGCTAAAAAATGTCCTTTACTCACCTTATAATGCGTTGTAATGGCATGCATTATTTGTAATGGCATGTGATGTAAAGGCAGTTGCGTTGTAACAGTTGCTTTGTAAAGGTAGGTCGTTGTAATGACTGCGTTGTAATGGATGTTTCCCAGGGGGAAACACCTTCTTTTCATTCCTCCTAGTCCACCTGCATGAGCAGAAGACATGAAATGCTAATGTCCTATTTTTAAGTGCAGCTTTACACTGGGGTTACCTGGTTGGAATTTTTCCAAACTTTGAAAGGTAACAGAATCTAGTAATATAGAGATAACTACATGTGCCCATTATCAGGCAGAAGGGTGAAGTGGTGAAGTGGAGAGTGGAAGCAGGGCTTTGGCTTTCAGGTTGCCCAGGTATTCAGGTTTCATATGTATTCAGCATCAGGTCAGTGCTTAATTTGTTGTGGTAGTTTCAGGTGGTGGACACTAGAACTGCCACTCGTTTACAGGGACCTGGACTTATTGTTCATCCTGAGACTTTGTGCCAGAGCCTGAGAATGAAATATAGAAAGATAGCAAAGCAGTGACGAAGAGATGAGTGAAAAAAAACAGGAAAAATCAGATAAAGTGACATGTAGTGTATGATGGTGGAAGAAAGATGCATGATTTGGAAACAAGACCAGGCAGTCTTGGCTTTCGGCAGTCCTCGCATTCAGCAGCACTAGTGGTGACAGTGAAGAAAAACTTTAGGCTGCTGCCCTATTTATTTATTTTTTAAATTAAGCACGGTATCTGGTTGCATCATGCGCAGGCACTGACGAGGGTTGGACTTACTTTTACTTCTATTTCTTGAAATTGCTCAAGAGCTCTTGCATCAGGCGGGTGGTTGATGCTACCTTTACATTCATGCGAAGTAAGAGTTGTCATTTTTTATAAGCTGTGAGAAAAGTTTTTTTATCTTCAATGTTTTTTGTTCAAAATTCCAGTTTTTTTATCCAATTAGATTGCATTGCAAATGCCTTTATATAACTCGATATAACACTGAAGATGCACCAAAGCTCTTTAGTGGGTGGCAAGTAGCGGGTTCTCCACCATGGCGGAGGAGTATCACCCCACTGATAAATAAAATGATAATAAAACCATTTTATTATCATTTTATTTTTCTTACCTTATTGCCAGCCCAGCTGAGGTTAGGGCAGGGCCATGCTGACGAGGGTCATGCCAGCAGTAGGGAGGAGCGGTAGGTTTGGCCAGCCATCTTAGGCCGGCCAAACAGACATGCGCACTGAGGTTTCTCCAACCCAACTGTGTTGGCTCCCTGGGCCAGAGCGAGCATTAAACCAGCCCGCTCAGGCCAATCCAGGTTATGCTCTCATGCTAGGTATAGAATGAGAGCAGCGTCTGGATTGGGTGGGGAGCCTGTGCAGTGAAGCCCATCCAGGATGAGAGGAGCAACGAGGCGGGCGGGAGCGGAGTGGCAAGTTATTCTTTTTATTTTACTTTATTTTATTTTTCAACAAGGTTGAATTACATTGTGGTCCATAGAGCAAGCATTTTTTTTTTCTACAGGATAGACCATAGAGGTGCCCTAATTGTGAGATAGGTCGCCATATGAAGCTCATGAAGATTCACAGGTTACTTTGACGCCCTCCGGGCGAAATGTTTCGCGGCTTTGCGACATCATAACAATGTAATTTCCACTCTAATAAAATCTGGCCATGCTGAAAAATGTGTGCAGGTTTTGTCCTTCCAGTCTACCTTCTTAAGAGCTTTTCTCTATCCAAAGGCACATTTGTGCAGATGTTTTGTTTGTAATATTACTTTTTTCGGGAGCTTCTCTGTGCACAGTGGTAGCGCTAAAATAGTCTAGTTGACCTGGAAATGAGGGAATAAGAAGTTAATGATGTAGGTATAATGGGACATTTTCTCTCCAAGTACAGCAGTTGTGCCCATTTCTGTCGGAGGCAGTAAAACCGCACACACCTTATCTATTTAGCTGCACATATGTTGTAGGGTGGGCTGAGGCAGCCTTATTGAGTGGAAGTGGAAGTGCTGTGGAATTGTCTTCCCGGTGGGAAAAGGCACTGCATTTGCGATGGCGCATCCCCCAGGCGCTCAGGCACTCTATCACTTTTTTTGCCTTGTTTGCACAATGATGACATTTGGAAAAGCTGTCTTGTGGCGGTCCCTCGAGGGAGCTGCACTCACTCGTGTAGGGAAGGGAACAGCTTTCCTGCAGAACAGTGACTTCTCAGCACCAATAGTGATGGTTCAGTCCTGATCCATCATTAGGAAAGAGCGTAAACATCATCTAGAAGCCATTTTGCAGACTGTGGCTGTGAGTGAGTGATTGATGGCAGTCTGTTTTTGTCTGTTTGGCCTTTTAAAGCTCTGTTCAATTAGTGGCAAGCCAGCTTTGGGAAAGGGGGTCTCCGCGGGAGAGAGTGGTACAGCCAATCACAATGTCCATAGTGGGCGCTGGCCAAGCACTGCTCCCAGGACTTTCAAATATCTCGCTCACTTCCCTAAAGTCTGTTGCACAAACGAACGCCTTTTTTGCCCCTGAACCCAATGAGAAAATGATCGTCTTGTATGATGACTACTGAGTAACTGCTCGCACGTAGCAATTGTTACCAATTCCTGCAGGCAGGGCCTTAAGTGGACCGGGTCTCACCGGTGCTGAGCACCTGCAGTTGTTAGGTCTCGCCTGACCCAGCGCATGCGCTGGTCTGGCGAGACTTATTGAGAGGGCTCCAAAAAGTGCTACCAGGCCAGCCTAGAGCTACAGTGCACGTGCGCGGGCGCGCGCGCCTCGCTTTACCGCGATTACTTTCACTTTCGCGCCCGCACGGCCGCTTTGATGTTTGATCGCGATCACTTTCACTTTCGGGGCCACTTGGCATAGCCAATAGGTCTCGCTTTTGGGACCTTCTAAGTATTTAGTTATACAACTGTTGCATGGCTAAACACTTATAAGGTCCCAAAGGCGAGACCTATTGGCTATGCCAATGCTTGTTTAAAGGGGGCCTCGTACTGGTCCCTATCGGGCTCTGCTTTGTGCCTTGGCATAGGCGATCCGGTTTTTTCGGGACTGCAGTGACAGCAGGCAAATAGATGTGCGCATGCTCTCAGTGCTCAGTACTCGGTAGTGGACAAGTTACAGCATGGCGTCATGCCAGGTCAGTGTTGTAGGGGAAGGGAAATCCTTTAAAGAGAGTCATTTTCTCTCTGGATTTCCCTTCACTTTTTGAAACTCAGGAGCAGCAACATTATCGTTGTGTAACCAGGGCTTTAAGTGGAAGTTATTTCAAAATTATATACACGCCATAATTGCTCCTTATTTATCTTATGCAACTAACAACCATTGACAAAGCCAATAGTTCTGACTTGTTGTAGGCACGATGTTACTTGTTGTATCATATATCTGGATGCAATGACAGAAACAGCAAAATAAAAGTCGGGCGGCACATTATGCTAAGCACAGATTTTTAGTTTCTGTGTTTTTAAGCCACGCCCTTAATTACATTGACCACGCCTCTTTGAGAGATCCACCAGTTTTATTCATCCCACTTAAATCCCTGACTGCACGGAAGGTGAAACCCTTGGCTGCCACCTCGTGGTTTTGTACAATTACTGGAAAAGGCGATTTTTCTATGCCTGCGGAGCACAAAAGCAAGCAAAATTGTATTTTTCCTTGAATGCTGACCATTCATGCATTGTTCGTGTTATTGAACCCATCCATACCAGCCTGTATTGCTCTGTGGTGTTAAGAAGGTGGAGGGTAGTGTGCTGGCACGATTTAAACCCCGAATATATATAAATGCATACATAAAGATCACTTGATTTGGTTGCCCTTGTCTTGCCCTTGATTCCCAAGCTGGCTTGAATAGGTCTTACTTCATCAACAAAGCCACCCCTTGCAACTCTCTGAGCTTCTTAAGAAAAAAACTTCCTGCTTCTGGAAGCCCAGTCTGCCATGCAGCGAGGACAGACTCGATTTGTAAACAACGAGTACCTCTTCAGCGATTCATCTATGTGTGAGCCCCAACATGTGACAACACATGACACAAGTCATGCTGCTAGACCTAGGGCAATTAGGGGCTGAATTCAGACATATCTGTTCAGAAAGGATCGTGTGGTGAGTATCAACTCTGGTACATCAACACTATATATATATATATATATATATATATTCACTTAAAAAACCATAGGTTTCACACATGTTATAGTTAGCTGGACATTTCACTCGTGAAAAACCATTGAAATTCCCCCGTTATAGTTAGTGCAGGCAACTATAACTCACGCGACCGCAATCCTCTGCTGATGACGTCAGATATTACATCACTGTATTTAGACACTTATTTACCCATGTCTTCTTCCATTAATTTTTAGCTATACATATATTACAAATATTTTTTTTTCAGAAAGACACATATGTCATCAGTGATGTAATATCTGACGTCATCAGCAGAGGATTGCGGTCGCGTGAGTTATAGTTGCCTGCACTAACTATAACGGGGGAATTTCAATGGTTTTTCACGAGTGAAATGTCCAGCTAACTATAACATGTGTGAAACCTATGGTTTTTTAAGTGAATTTGCAAGGTTTTTTAAATGCTAATATCTAACTATAACGTGTGTGAAACCTATGGTTCTTTCAGTGAATTTGTACGGTTTTTTAAATGCTAAGTTATGTATTTATTTATTTTTAAGGTTTTTCACCGTGCGCCCACGTTACGCAGTTCGCGGAATTTTTCCGTTTCTACTGTACGCGCGTACTCCGCAATTTTTCGTAAAAAAATTAAAATAAATTTTGGCCCTTGGGGGTCCTTCTGGGACCCCCTGACAAAGGCTAGGGGGTCAGGAACTGTCCACCCTGCCCCCTTTTCACGTTCTCCACCTTTGTTTTTCACCCCCTCAGACTGCGAGAGACAAAATGGCGGCCGACACTTCCTGGTTTTGACCGATTCGAATGTTTACTAAGATCTAACAACCAATCAGAATCGCGCTCGCGCACGGCAGCGTGCGCGTACGGTAAGTTTCACCGTACGCGCACGGAGCGCGCCTATAGATATATATATGCTTTTAAATGCTATTTTCTCAGGAAATACTGAACAGATTTACACCAGACCTGCAAAAGGCACATCCCTGACCTGAGGACTAACTCTCTGCCAAATTTCAAGTAATTCTGTTCAGTCGTTTGGGCTGTAGCTTGGACTAAAGGTCCTATGGAAAAATGCATGGGGAAAACGCATTTTGGGAGCCCCCCTTTTTCTCAGCCCCCGCTTGACGAATCCTCCCGAGACTTTCAGGGAAGGAGCGGAGCGGAGCGCCCCACCTATTTTGAAAATTTCGCGAGGATTCGTCAATCGGCGCAAAAGTTATTCCAAATAGAATGTTGCGGATTTCCTATGGAAACACGATCCTAACTATAACTATCTACTGGCGACCGCCAGTAGATAATATATATATATATATATATATATATCGCAGTAAACCTTTCTTCAAGCGATCCTCTTTGCCATGGATCAAGAAGGGGACGGACTCCACTTGATTTGTACCCAATTTGTTTTATTTTTGTTCGTGCGCTATGCCGCCATGACGCGTTTCGGGCTCAACAGCCCTTTATCACATATATATATACTTCCATCCTGACAGTCTTTCAACAAATAGGTACCAACTCCGTGAATAATTCTGGCACAGAAGGCGATTTATTCAAACAAGGTCAGACGCGTTTCGGCGGCAGGACCGCCTTGTTCACTGCATAAAGAGTTCTGTGAGTGAAATACTTAAATACACAACCACCATTATCCCTTGGTTACCATGGCAACCAGAACATTTTATAGACATAGAAGCTCCTCAGCGACTATGGAACATGACAGTGCATAAATTGAAACCCAGTGAGAAAAAAATATATACAAACAGCAAAATAATACATAAGATATTTGTGTTCCCCTAATAATACAGTACGAGTTGAAATAATCACTCATGTGTAATTTAAAAGAGATATATCTATTCTACCTACGTCCTTACATCTCAAGTAGATGTAACATCGTGTGTGATGTAGAGAAAATACCGGACATGGACATAGAAGTGACACAGGTAGTTCATGTGTAGCCTCCCCGCTCTTTTTATATAAATATTATATTATCCATCATTTAAGCTACGCACATACTCGGGAAACTGTAAATAACAATTGCTACATCAGGGATTTAAAAAAGGGTCTGCTACTGTAATAATGCGCCTGCGCCTCATCCCTGGTGGTCAGTGGTGGCCTTTAGGTTCTTTTTTTACTGTTTCCTTTTGCTGCCTGTTGCTTTGTTCCTGCATCTGTCTGTGCCCCCTGTCCCCGCTCGCCGCTCTGCTTTGTGCCCCCTGTATTTTGTATTCTGATCGCCGCTTTGCTCTGTGCCCCCTGCCCCCGCTCGCCGCTCTGCTTTGTGCCCCCTGTATTTTGTATTCTGATCGCCGCTTTGCTCTGTGCCCCCTGCCCCCGCTCACCGCTCTGCTTTGTGCCCCTTGTATTTTGTATTTTGTATTCTGATCGCCGCTTTGCTCTGTGCCCCCTGCCCCCGCTCACCGCTCTGCTTTGTGCCCCTTGTACTTTGTATTCTGTATTCTGATCACCGCTTGCTCCGTGCCCCTTTGCATTTTATACACCTTTCGCTCCTCTGTGCCCCGCGCCGGTCTCCCGTTCTCCGTCCCCGCCGCTGCCTCCCCTGCGGCCCCGCCCCCTCCGTGCCCATTCGCCACACCCGTCCCTCGCCTCCCGCCTCCCAGCTGATCCTCCCTCCCCACGTCCCCATATATGGCGGCCACTCCGGATCCCCATCCGACCCTCTCCCGCACCACATCTTCAACAAAGCCAGCAAGTCCACCGCTCCGCACCTGCACAAAATCATCAACCTGTCCTTCGAGACCGCCACCTTCTCTGAGATCTGGAAGCATACAGAGATCAACGCCCTACTGAAGAAACCCAAGGCGGACCCGAGCGACCTCAAGAACTTCAGGTCCATCTCCTTGCTTCCGTTCCCAGCTAAGGTAATCGAGAAGATAGTAAACACCCAGCTCACCCGGCACCTCGAAGACAACAACATCCTAGACCCGTCCCAATCAGGATTCCGCAGCAACCACAGCACCGAGACTGCCCTCATCGCCGCCACAGACGACATCAGGATACTGCTGGACAACAGCGAGACGGTGGCCCTCATCCTCCTGGACCTCTCCGCTGCTTTCGACACCGTCTGCCACCTCACACTATGCACGCGCCTCCACGACGCAGGGATCCGTAACAAGGCCCTGGACTGGACCACCTCCTTCCTCTCCGGCAGAACGCAGAGAGTCCGCCTCCCCGCGTTCCGATCCGAGGCCTCCAAGATCATCTGTGCCGTCCCTCAAGGATCCTCCCTCAGCCCGACACTGTTCAACGTCTACATGGCACCACTAGCACGCATCGCCCGACAGCACGACCTCAACATAATCTCCTACGCCGACGACACTCAGCTGATCCTCTCCCTCACAAAGGACCGCCTCACCGCCAAATCCAACCTCCACCAGGGAATGAAGGCCGTTGCCGACTGGATGGAGGACAGCCGCCTCAAACTGAACACAGACAAGACGTAAATCCTCATCCTCGGATCCAACCCCTCCGCATGGGATGACTCTTGGTGGCCCACTTCACTGGGGTCCCCCCCGGCCCCCGACCACGCACGCAACCTGGGAGTCATCCTCGACTCGAAACTCTCCATGACCAAACAAATCAACGCAGTCTCCTCCACCTGTTTCAACACCCTCCGCATGCTCCGCAAGATCTACAGATGGATTCCGACCAACACGAGGAAAACAGTCACCCAGGCCCTAGTCAGCAGCAGATTCGACTACAGAAACGCCCTCTGCGCCGGAGCCCCGTCCAAGCTCATCAGCAGACTACAGAGAATCCAGAATGCCTCCGCACGCCTGATTCTCGACGTCTCGCACCACAACCACATCACCCCCCACCTGAGGAACCTGCACTGGCTCCCCGTCGACAAAAGAATCTCCTTCAAGCTCCAAATCCACGCACACAAGGCACTCCACAAAACCGGCCCAGCCTATCTCAACAGTCGACTCTCCTTCTACGTACCCAACAGGAATCTCCGCTCCGCTGACCACGCCCTGGCCACGGTCCTACGCATCCGGAGAACCACTTCCGGAGGCAGGTCCTTCTCCCATCACGCCGCCAAGACCTGGAACACCCTCCCCCTCGACCTGCGACAAACCGAAGACCTGCTGACTTTCAGGAGACAACTCAAGACCTGGGTCTTCGACCAGTAACAGCACCTCCCCCCCCTCCTCCCACCCAGCGCCTTGAAACCCTACCGGGTATGTAGTGCGCTCTACTAATTATGTGATTGATTGATTGATTGATAGGTGGAAAATCAAATCTTCTCAAGTAAAATCCCTTGTTGGCACCCCTTACCTGATACTCCTGTTCTCCATCAAGGTCACAGGAATATCCCCTTCTTGCCCGCATTCGCTGGCCCCGCTGCTCTGGCCCGCATCGAAGGCTGCACCCCGCGTTTCCCTGCTGCTACTGCCCCCGCGGTTGCCACACCCTCTGCAACGATTTCATCTGGATGGCCTCCGCCAAGTCCACTACTCACCAGACTGTACCCGCCTTCACTAACTCTCTGCAACTCCTCAATAGCCCAGTGACGCTGCCCTTCTGCCTGCCTTGCCACCCCTCTGCTGGGGCTGGCGGATCTGCTGGGGTACCCGCGGCTGCTTGTCATCGTGAGTGGTGCTGCCCAAAGCTTCCCTGCCACTCCCCGCATCTGGCCTGGCTTTAGCCTACTTTTGACGGCCTACATCACCGCCTCTTCACCTTGCCTGCCCGACCCTCCCGGCTCACACCTGATCGTTCTCTCCGCGCCTGAGGGCTCTACCAGCTTGCCTTCCTGCCATGGCCCTCCCCTGCTGAGTGGCGGGTTTCCACACTGACCCCAAACAGCCGAAGATCGCCTTTGACCAGCGCTGACAGACGTGCCAGGATGGCGCGGTCACAGAGGGGTGTGACCCTGCTGCCCCCTCGGAGATGGCCTCGTCGCAGGAGGACGATCAAAAGTCCATCATGTTAGAAGTCAGTTCCGCAGTCACGGGCATTGCGGCCCAGCTTGAACAGTTGTCATCCATTCAGGACATAGTAAAGGCCCATGTTGATTCTCATGATGCTCGCCTGCTGTACGTGGAAACGAGGGTCTCTGACGTTGAGGATGCCACCACTCAGGATCGCCAAAAGCTCCTCCATATGGATAAGATTCTAGAATTGATACGAAATAAAAACGAGGATTTGGAGGCGCGCTCCCGTAGGAGCAACCTCCGCATCACAGGCGTGCCTGAATCCACCAATATCTCGTGTATGGAGAACTATGTTGAACAACTCATCCGCAAACTTTTTGGTGACGCCCTTTCTTCTGTTTTTATTGTCGAGCATGCCCATCGCTCCCTCGGCCCTCACCCCAGCCCAGGCCTGCCGGCTCACCCAATCATCGCCAAAATCCTTAATTTCAGGGACTGTGATGCAGTTCTCCGAGCAGCAAGGGACAAGGGCGAGATCCGACTTCAGGGAAATTCCTTGTCCTTTTACCCCGATTACACCATGACGGTACAGGCTGCTCGCCGCAAATTTCTCCTGGCAAAACGGATCCTCCAAAAGCATGAAGTCTCCTACTCCTTGGCATATCTCGCTAAACTACGTGTCAGGCAAGGCGCAAAGATGCTCGTCTTCCCGGATCCCAAGGACGCTTTGGCCTTTGCAAAGAAACTAGACAGGTCGCATCGATCCTCTCCAGCGAACTCTCAAGCCACTGCAGAATGTAACCTAAGCGACAATGACTTATTTAAA
Source organism: Triturus cristatus (assembly GCF_964204655.1). Taxonomy (NCBI): domain Eukaryota; kingdom Metazoa; phylum Chordata; class Amphibia; order Caudata; family Salamandridae; genus Triturus; species Triturus cristatus. Next base: position 164,732,851 of record NC_140595.1, on the reverse strand, counting down.
GTGCACCATAAGTTTACCTGTTGACTCTCATGTTGCTCGATTACCTGATTGGTCTTGGCCTACGTTGCATTTCCCTCTTCCACAGGGCTCTTGTTCCCCATAGCTATGCTTCGGGCTAGGTGCCCTTGTTCCCCTGGCTTTTTTTATATTGTTGTCTGCTACGTTGAGTGGCTTGGTCACTCTTCGTCTTCGGCAGGGGTGTATGCTGAGCGACGCCATGCCTCCATGGGATGATTTCCTCCTTGGACATAGACATTCCCCTTCTCAGTTGTGGGTCCCTGGGGTGGGTGTGGGTGGATTCTCAGCCTGTTTGGGGGGTTGGTGTGGGTGGCAGGGTGGGTGATTCTTGAGGTTTGTTGTCTCCTTCTGAGGCCGATTTGTTTGCTTTGGCACACTCCTGGTGCTTTTATTGAATCTCAAATGCCGCTGCACTGTGTTTTTCCCTTCATTATATGCTGAAGCATTCTACGCATCTGCGCGTGGTCTCCGCCTCATCCATCACCTCCCTCGTCATTATTTTCCTGTACTTGGCACCATGACAGACACCACCTTCTGGACCTGGAATGTTTGTGGCCTTAATGACCACCGCAAGGCACGTCTGGTACATGCCCACCTTCTCCGGCACACGGTGGACATATGTCTTCTTTAGGAGACCCACCTACTCCCTGCGACCACCTCCAGACAGAGTCCGGTCCTGGCATTGGGGTGAAACGCACTCCTCCTTTTACTCTAATTATTCTCGGGGGGGGGTCCTTCCTTATACGCAGGGGGCTTCCATGGCAAACCTCTCAGGTAGTTGTTGACCCCACGGGGGGTTTTGTGATCCCCCATGGTACCCTTCAGGCCCAACCACTGACAATCGCTGCATTGTACGGTCCCAATAGTGATGACCCGGGCTTCTTTGCGCAAGTTTGGCGCCCTATTTCGTCCCTGGGCCCCGCTGCGCTCCTTTGGGGAGGGGACTTTAATGTAACACTGTCCACTGCATTAGATCATTCTGGCCCCCACGCTCCCCACCCGCGCGCTGCTGCACTCCTTAGCTCCATCCTTGCTGATAACTGCCTGTTTGATGCATGGCGCCACATGTGCCCTGAGGCTCGCGAGGGCACTTGCGTTACTGGCACTCGTGGTTGTTGGTCCCATCTGGATCTCTGGATCACCACTCCAGATGAACTCTCCTGGCTCACCTCCGTCGATCACATGGTGCGCACCCTCTCAGATCATGCACCTGTTCGCCTCTGTTTACGTCTACCCCAGTCCCCTTGTCGCGCTTACTCCTGGCGGCTTCCCCCCAATGTGTTGTGGGACTCTGTCTTTTGTGGTGAGATTCAAACTGCGATCACTAACTACTTCGAGCTTAACGAAGGTACAGTAGACTCCCCATCTACACTCTGGGAGGGCTTTTAAGCTGTCATTCGCGAGGAATGCATCTCCAAACAGTCCGGTGTCCTGCGCTCCATTCGCGGCGCTCTTGACAAATTGGAAATGGAGATTAAAACTTTGGACTCTTCTCACGGTCGGGACCCTAACCCTGACACACTAGCCCAGATTCGAGGGAAACTTACCGATTTTGCTGATGCGGCCAACAGAGAACTCTCGTTCCTCGGTAGGAAGGCACGAGCATGCCGCTTCAACGAGGGTGACCGCCCAGGTAAACTCCAGGCCAACCTCCTCCATCCACCTTGCGCCGCGTCCAATATAACCGCCCTCCAGGATGGTGGCCCTGCTAGGACCACTTCCCCTGAGGAAATTAAGGCACGACTTGCAGCTTTTTATGCACAACTGTACACGGACGGATCTGCCCCCCGCATGAGGTTCTCGACCAATACTTCGATACCCTCCAGCTCCTTTGGCTCGATAACCACTACCGGGAATTATTCGATGAGCCCTTCTCTAAAGAAGAAATTCTAGACGCCATAAACGGTATGCCTGGTGACAAGGCCCCCGGTTTGGACGGCCTGCCAGTGTCCTTCTATAAAACCTTCTCCCCGCTACTAGTCCCGCACTTGGCTGCCATGTACAATGAGTCCTTTGAAAACGGTCAATTTCCACCCTTTCTTCGCGAGGCTATGCTCACTCTACTCCTTAAACCGGACAAACCCCCTGAGTGGCGAGACTCCTATCGTCCCCTGGCACTTATTAATACATATAATAAAATCTTCACCAAATTACTTGCCTCCCGCCTACTCCTTCTCATGCCGCACATCGCCCTCCCGGATCAGTCTGGTTTTATCCCCGGCTACGCGTCTTCTCACAATCTCCGGACCATTTTCTCCGTCCTCCATCAAATTAACCCAGCGCTCCCTGCAGTGGCCACCTTGCTTGATGCCACCAAAGCCTTCGATACCCTAGAATGGTCCTTCCTTTTTTATCTCCTTCCTCGCCTGGGCTTCAGCCTGGTCTTTACACGTAAAGTTTTACTCCTCTACATGCTTCCCACTGCCCGTCTCCGGATCAACGGTCAAATATCTGATCCCATTTCCATCGGGTGAGGCACCCGTCAGGGGTGCCCACTGTCACCTATGCTTTTCTCCATCGCGATGGAACCTCTTGCGGCTAGACTCCGACAACATCACACCCAGAGAGGCATCGGCTTCGCGGCTCACGCCCTTCTAGTCTCCATGTACGCAGACGATGTCACTCTGTATGTCTGCAACCCCCAGGAAAACCTCAGCCCCCTGGTACGCGAGGTTATACGGTTTGGTGGCTACGCAGGCATACAGGTGAATTAGAATAAGTCTGTGCTTTTCCCTCTCACTGATGCCACGACGCCTTTTACCCAGGACTACCCATTCGTGTGGGCATCGGGCCCCACTCGTTACTTAGGTATCTGGCTGAGCAGGGACGTGGACGTACTCTGGAGAGCTAACTTTGGCCGTGCTGTGGACTGGTTTGAGTCCAAGATTCCCCTCTGGAGCCGGCTGCCTTTGTCTTTGGATGGTCGAATAGCAACCGCCGAGATGGTTGTGCTCCCGAAATGTTTATATTTATTCGTCAACGTACCCATCCCCCTCACTGCCCACTTCTTCCGCAAAGTCAGCTCGTTGCTCATCTCTCTGGTCTGGGCTGGCAGACAGCCCAGGATCGCGTATAGCATTCTCACTCTTCCGATGTCGCGCGGCGGTTTTGGCACCCCAGATTTTAAACTCTGCGCTCTCTGCGCTCAGGCCAGCTTTCTGCATTTTTGGCTCCATCCCACTCCTTTCCAGCCACATGTTGCGGTGGAAGCCGATCTTGCTGCCCCGTGGCCTCTTATGACCGTACTGTTCGCCCAAACGAAACTCCCACGCACTGAGATTGATACTGTCGAGGCCATGCGCTGGGCCTGGGAGGGACTCCGCCGATATTCCGGTGTCGATATGCTTTCTGCGAATAAGATGCCAATCGCTCATCACCCGGCTTTCCCTCCTCTCCAGACTTCTGGGATGGTTAAACACGCCACTCGCTTAGGGCTGACTACAGTTGCGGATCTCTATCCGGGGAACACATTCTTCTCTCTCGCTGCTGATTCTGGTCCTATGGACACCTTACTCTATTACAAACTCAGGGCTGTCTGCAGGAAGCTGCATCCATCATTTCCCCAGCCCCCTCCCTCGATGGCCACTCTTGACTTACTTTATTCGTCCACCTCCCCTCGGAAACTAGTGACTAAATTATACGCCTTTACACTGGCAGCCTCCCACATCTCCAACTGACGGGGCGCTTGTGGCATGGGGTGAGGACCTTGGTATGGAAATTTCTCAAGTTGACTGGCTTTATTGTTGTAATCAGATTAAGCGCCTGTCCCCAAATTATCGTCTGCGCCTTATTCACTTCAAATATTTACATAGGCTTTACCGGACTCCTGTTCAACTGCACAAGATGGAACTTATTCCCAGTGAAAGATGCCTCCGCTGCTCTGCACCTGTGGAGGACTTCTACCACCTTGCCTGGCTGTGCCCCCAGGTCTCCGCTTACTGGCGTGAGGTCTGTGCCGCTATTTCTGAGATCACTTTGTCACCGGTCCAGCCCGATGCTCCGCTTTGCCTCTTAGGCTTTGTTAAATTTTGCCTAGATGCCTCCCGCCGCTTGATCGCCATGCATGTGGTCCTTGCTCGGCGTAGGGTCTCTATGTACTGGGGCTGCAAACCCGCGCCCAAGTTCGTCCTTTGGCTTGAGGATGCATCGCGCTGCCAGACTCTCCTGTCCAATTTTCTGGGACCTCATGCCAGCTAGATCCCGTCCACTCGACATATGAGGCCCCCTTGTGTCTTACCTCCTAAGTCGTAATCCCCAGAGTCCAGCAACCTCTCTTCTGCTCCCCGCCGGCGCTGTGCCCATGCCCGTGCCCGGTACACAGTGCCTCTCACCGTCACTCGTCCCACTGTCCTGGTGCTCTTACACTATTTCTGTTATGCTTTGCTCTTCAACAATATGTACTCTAGGTTAACCTCGCTGTATTCGATTGTATTCATGTACATGGTGCTCTGATTTGGTGCAATTTTGTAACTTTGCTATGCAATTTTGTTCAATAAAGGTTTTGAAAAACAAAAAAATAAACAATTCTAACAGTTTGGCATTTTCATAATCATGCAAACAAAGGTCGTATTTCATCTTTAAATAAAATGCATTTTAGGAGTGTACATTTGTAACAAACTTTTGCACGCTTTATTAATCTTTATATTCTTCAATATGGCTTTATATTCAAAGTATGTCCTACAGTCAAATCAATTCCTTATCTGTGGACCAAGAAGTATTACTAATTCTTACATTAGTAGTAATGAGCTATACGGGCTACAGGGAAATGGATGGCTTTTACAAGGGTTGGTGCAGTCCATTCACACTTCATGCTAAGGGTCCAGCCGTGATGGGTTTTTTCTTTCTATCTGTCTGTAAAAGTGTGATTGCCACTCGTGATGGAAGATTTGGTATTACTGTTGACCACTGTCGGCTCATCTTTATCGTTGAAGGCCATATAGGCCCTGGGTTCCTTCTCCTCCTTTAACAAAACCATTCCCCGTTAATGTAGACTGGATGCCAGTCCTCGGCCTGTGCTATGATGCCTTGTGGCATACCTCAGGTTCCATCTTAACCTCAATCTTTACTTCGAGCCATTGAGTTCGTTGTCAGGAGTTTCTATATTCCAATATATGGGTGACACCCAGTGCTTCTCCGTAAACCATATCCTCGTACGCAGTGCTTCATTTGTAAAAAAGATGAGTGCCAGGGCCCCCATCAGGAGGCCACTGTAGATTCTACTACCAAGTACCACTTCCAGTGCAGCCAAGGACAGTGCTAACACAACTACTAACTATGCCTGGGCAGAGTTCGCAGAGTTCTACTCCATGGAATTCTGCAAAGTGACAGAAACACTCCGCCATGCTCTGGGGAGTTCCACCAGCGCCGGAGTATGTTAAGTTGCGCTGCTTCCACTGTTTTAAGTGCTTATAGTTTGTCCCGCACTGTAAAATCAGTGTGAACGGCACTCCACATCGCGCCAGAGGGTGCTGCTGCTTTCTGCCACTTGAGTAGACATTCTACTCGAGCGGCATCTTCCTCAACACGAGCAGCATATTTATCAATGCAAGCGGTCGCGGCCTGCTGTGACCGCCTGGGTTGAAAAATCTCCCCGAAAGGAGGTCTAGTGCGCAATTTTCTCTCGACAGCACTTGCCAACTTACGGTTGGCAAGCTGCATGAGAGAAAAATCTCCGTTCTGCGTCAATTCCTAGAGTTTTGCTGAGCTCAGAGTGTGAAGTGGGCAAAACTCTGCAAACTCCATCGGCAAGCAAAATTCTTCGCCCACCTCAACTACTGACCATCACACTCCTACAACTGTAACAATCTAGACTATTCCAGACCCTCAAAACTATAAGAATGGCTTGAGCAGCAGGTATTAGTCATTTTTAATGCATATTGAATTAATAAACAACTGTTATTGTATTTATCTCTAAATTAAACAGACAGTGCCATCATATGGCACACTTTCATAAGTGCTGGTGTTGACAATCAAGTTCCAGTGCCGAGCGTCAGAAACCACAGTCTCAAATTAAACACTGCTCATACCAGACACAGCGCTATGGAAACTTGAATCTTGGATGAGTAATAACTTTGGGAAGCCCGATCCAAGAAAACCGAGTTACTTTTCTAGATATAGAAACTTATGAAAAAAATAAATCCAGTGCTAACATATTTGAGACATCTCCCCTAACCTGTCACCCATTGTGAAATCTTCATGCTTCACTCTGGATTAATATCTTTCAGTGTTTCCTCATATGAACAAAATTGCTATTTTCATCCCACACTCTTAAAAAAGAAATATTTGGTCTCAACCTCCCATCTGAAATTTACTGCCCGCACTGATCGTTTCATGTTTGGGCTTTGGTAACTCCATTCTTGGCTGCTTCCCCAAATCTCAGCCAATCAACTCAAGCCTGTACTACACTTCACAGCCAGACTTTTACCTTCAATTAAAAATGTCTTCCTAATTGCACCAATCATCTCCAAACTACATTGATTAAACATAGGATGGATGGGGCATATTATCAAGACAGGCGATGAAATTATCGCCGCTTTAGCGGCAGAAAACTGCAGCTAAAACGGCGATAATGGGCTTGATAATATGCCACAGAGAATTCCAATTGAAGCCCATGTTAGACGTCCTTCACATTTAACATGGGCTTCAATTGGAATTCCATAGAGCATATTATCAAGCCCATTATCGCCGTTCTTGATAATATGCCCCGATGTTCTTATTGAAATATGAAAAAACTCACAGTTCTGCTGATATTGCTTGCTGATAATCATTATGGGGCGTGGACAGGTTTGGATGTGCTGGAACAGTGCATGGGTGATATATATGGAAACTCCTATCTGCCCTTGGATAAATGAGTTATTTGCTATGATAATGATGACCGCCTACTCTCAAGAGCTTCTTCAACTTTGATAGTTGCGGTGACTTTTGGCTTGATATAGAGTTTAGCCACCAAGCTACAACCATGAAGGATATCCGGTCCACTTCATTACAAGTGCATTATGCCCTATGGTACTTGTAATATGGCGGACAGGATAGCTGTAACGGATTTGATAGTGCACTGCATTCGGAAAACTCGACGTCAGCCCTTTGTTTTTCTACATGCTGTCTCTATATTTATGAGCGTTCATCTGGCTTATGTAGTTGAGTTAGAGACCAATGGTTGGATAGGATTTGCTTTTTTTTATTGCAGTGGAGCTATATGTTCAATTTCATGATCTTTGTAACTTTATTTTCATACTCCTTCATTGCTACTTGTAGATCATTTATGGCTGTTGCAGTATGGGGTAAGATGAGGTTGGTTGATGGATGAGCTGAGCTTTTCAATGCACAGATAAGTTTTATTTCATGGTGTGATGCTCTGGAATATATAGGTTTGATTATTTCTGGATGTGGAGTGGAATTGTTGAGCGATTAGTCCACACAATGCTCATTTGAGGTGGGCATATTACTTTGTGAACCATTGAAGATCAAGTTGGTGATCGCCTTGTGTGGAACGTAAAGCCTTGGTCTTCACCTACCGGAATGGTTGAAATGTCTTTTTTTCTGGAATTGCTGTCCCATAACCGTTCCCTATGAAATGTAAATACCTGACCAAGTCTACCAAATCAAAATATTACATTTGCTGCAGATTTCAAAACATCTGTTTTACAAAACTACTTATCTTTACATACAAATGTGCAAATGTAGCCTTACGGCTAGAGCAGTGGACCTCGAAGCTGGGGAACTGGGTTCGAGTCTCGGCAATGACGCTCAACATCCTGTGATTCTGGGCAAATCACTTAATCTCCCAGTGCCTAACAAAAAATTAATGTGTCCATCTGTGAGGAAACTGGTGCTCATGTAAAGCACTCTGATGCCCGATGTCTTGGGCCTAGGTTGCGCTATAAAAAACTCTAAAAAAATAAATAACCCTATAGAAAATGCAATGAAAGCAGGAAGAAGAAAAAGGAGATACATACAGGCTCCTAATATCCAGAAAGATTTCAATGCCGGTCATGCATTCACACTAGAAATATCAAGAAAAGACCAGAAGTGAGAAGTAGGTTCTCCACTGACAAGAAATATCATCCCACAATATTCTACCATTTATGATAATGCGGTTGCTATGCCTTTATGCAGGAAAGCCAACACAAAATAAATGGCATGCCGCGTAAAAGCTCGAATAGGGGAGTATATAATTTAAAACGAGGCTGTCTCAAATCCCTGGTAGCAAGACATTTTACTGCATACACCTACCACAGGACAAAAAAGATAGATGGCACTGGAGTATTACCAAAACACCAAAGAGGTGGTAATAGCACTTTGTGTTCTAAACATTGGACAGTGTACTACATTTATAAACTCAATTCATTTTCACTCTATGACTACAATGAACCCAACATTTTTGGGAGTGAGTAAGTGAGATATAATGTTGCTTTTTGGCTATTAGAGTCTGTGGATATAAGTTGAGGGATGAGGATACAGACATAGACGTTTGCCTTAATGCAATATTTATATCACTGTGTATGTTAATTGGCCCACTGATTAGGAACAAGTGTCCAGTGTGATAAATTCGTTCTCAAATGCATATGGCTGAAATGTTGGATTATCAGAAGACATGTAAGGCAGGAAAGATGGAGTGCTCAGAATGTTTATAAAATAACCTGTGTTCATTGAGAATGTAAATTTGAATAAGTTAAAAGAAAATATGTTGGCTTTCTTGTAGCTAAGCACGTAAACCGACGAAGAAGGTAGCAATTAGGGAACTGTGCACATGAGGAACAACAATGGCAGAAACATTTGCATATGGTATTCGGATGTATGACGTTACAACGCATACATTTACATCGCGGTACACTACATCGCGGTTTTGACAACGCAAGTCGTTACAACGACTTGCGCTAGATGGCGCTCTAGGACAAGGAATAGGACTTAGGAGTAGTATAATTTACTATTCCAACTCCAGTCTACGATCAGTAGGGAAGGTGTTGGATAGAAAAATTATACTATTCCTTGTCCTAGAGCGCCATCTAGCGCAAGTCGTAACGACTTGCGTTGTAAAAACCGCGATGTAATGGCATCGCGATGTAATCCCCGCGTTGTAAACGATGTTTCCCATGGTATTCTGATATTATAGTTGGAATTTGTAATTTTGCCTCATATAAGGTATCTTGCCATTAAATAAATCATATCTTCTGACAATTGATTAGAAAAAATATGTTGCAAACAAGGGATAAAATTAGAAGTGTGTTATAAATTATTTCCCAATTTTTTTTCAATATGAATTAGGAACGTCCTTGTGTCGGAGGCAGGGGTGTTTCATCACTGTGAACTCCGACTTGAGAGGTGCCTGGGAGGGATGTCTGACAGTTTTTGCAGAGGTGCTGTTACTAACTTCCTCTAAAAAAAAGGCCTTTATACCTAGAAAGGACTAATGTCAAAGGGATTGATTTCTTTGAATCCATAAGACTGAAACATACAAAGACAATGATTTGCAGCAAAGAAATCCAGTTCTTTACCCATGATATCCAACCAACAGAGACCAATTTCCAACCCAGGTCATGTGTCAGGCATTGCCATCAATTATGGCAAACTTCCCTCTGCCTTTCAGAGGCCCAACTTTGTCCGGGTCCTCGCCAGACATCTTGAGGCAAATTGATACAGTTTCAACAACGTCACCGCCCTGGAATGCTGCTGAGCCCATCACACTAGAAGGCACCATTGACATCTGGAATGCTTGTAGTATAACAATTCATTGAATGCTGCCTGCAGTTGCTCTTTGAAATTCTGCGATTCTCCTGGTGGGAGAGGCATAACAAAAGCTTCCTGTTTGCTATCTGGGTCCAAGAGAGGAAAAGTGGCGCTAGGAGGCCGCTTCCCCCCCCCCCCAGACCTGTTTCAGTGTACTTAAAAACGTATGCTCCAAACATAACCTTAAGGACGCGTGGCGCCTCCAGCACGCAGACAACAGAGACTACACCTTTTATTCTAACCCACACAACTCCTACACCAGGATAGACTATATCCTCATTTCCGGTTCACACACACGACTAATTGAACACACAGACATAGCCCCTAGACTGGGGTCGGACCACTCGTGTATTAGCCTAAGACTGGCTGGGTGTCATAATGAGGATGTTCCAAAGAGATAGCGCTTTAACAGCGATGTACTCTCAGACCCTGCTTATAAAGCTTCCTGTTTGGCTCACTGTTTTATGTAATGTTGCATCAAGTTCTGGCTTACTTAGGCACTCACATTTTTTACTGAAAGAGTCTCATCTCCCCTGAGCAACGAAAGCAAACTAAATACATTGATTTTATTTCCTCAGTCATTACATGTCCCATTAGAGGGTGACCACAAAATTGTCCTGTTAAATCATGCATTGCAACTCCTTGAGAGCTCACATTGCATTTTGATCCATGCAAACATAATCAAGTCTTCAATTTTTATGATTCAATGATTTGGACATGGTTGGAATCAGCCTTGAGGAGTGTCGCTCCTCCCTAGCTAGAAAGCACTGAGGGCTCCTAGGAGAGAACGCATCCTCGATAGGAGCTAAACACTTGCAGTGCTTCCTGTAGGCTCTAAAATGTTTTTTTTTTTTTAGTTTTATATAGCGCGAACTAGACCCGAGGATATCAGGTACCAGAGTGCTTTATATGAGCACCTGTTTCGATACAGATGAACACATTAATTTTTTTTTCTTTGTTAGGCACGGGGATATTAAGTGATTTGCCCAGAATCACAGGATGTTGAGCGTCCCTGCCGAGACTCGAACCCGGTCCCCCAACTTCGAGGTCGACCGCTCTAGCCGTAAGGCTACATCCTCTCCCGAATGAAAGGCAATGACTGCTAACATGTACTTACCACTCTGCTTCCAGATGATTGCATGCATTCTTACTGGCACAGGCATCACATTGATGCGCCTGCTCTTCAATGTCATTTCCTCACAACCCAACATATCCTACTTTTCTTCTTCACTTTTGGCATAGATCTTGCATTATCAATAGTTTCTGTTGTTCGGTGAAAGGGTCCGTGTGCGGATACATAAATAAATAAGCCAGAAAGCAAGATTAGATGGATCAAGTCTATGTGCGTCTGCTTATTTGGTGCCATCTGGAGCCCACGCTTGGCCTTTCATCTTTACCCCAACATTTACCATCCCTTGTGCCCAGGCTTCGTTTCTTAGCTTGCACTTACTTGATGTCCACAAATGTGATTGATTTCCACCAATTATCATCTACAGGGGTCAGCTATTGGCTTCCCAAGATACAGTGGAGGGGAAGTAGACAGAAAGCAGACATCCAGTGCAAGGAGCATGGGTCACTAAGCTTATCCTTGGCAAGCCTAAGGATGTTGCCAAGTCTTTCTACCCAACCTGCATGTCCAACATGAAGGTGTGGGGTATGGACTTGATTGGTTACTTGCGATTCAGTATGTTAAGCACATCACATTACTTTATTGTAAATGATAGAGACTCCAATCAATTAATCATTTCCACATGATGTTTCTAGATCACTGTCAATTTAGCACACTTCAAAACCCCACTCCATAATTTTCTTTTAAAAAGTGTATGATTTGCCACAACCACAAGGAGCGATATTGGACTTTTGAGCGTGCTTTAGATTGGTGGGCTGGTGGTCCGTCACAAACGTGACGGATAACCAGTCTACCTTATTAAAATTGTGCTACATCCTAGTGAGTATTTGTTCGCCAAACTCTAAATCAGGCTCTTGGTCTCCAAGGCCCAAAATTGAACATTCACAGCAATTCTGTGGTAAATAAAATATATTAGCCTCTCCTTCCGGGGTTGCTTCAGATTCTTTCCCAACAAGAGAGCTAAGCGTTAGGTTTTAGTTTGTCAAGCCAGACCTAAAAATGTGTCTTTCTTGAAAATGTTTGGCTTTGATATATCAGAAGAGTAGCCATATTGCCACAAAAATGCTCGTCCATGTCAAACTCATATACCATTCAATATATTTTTTTAAAAGACAAGTGTGTGAAAAGTTAAAACCTGTCTGTCAATTAGAATTGTAATATATCTTGCAAATTAATTTTAACCTGCAACATAATTGTTGAATATTAAAACATACTTTTATATCGAACATTATAAAACACGTTGATGAAGGAGTTTTATTTCTCGTTTGTTTGCTCGTAAGTAAAATGTTTTTAAGTTTAGTAAAATGGACATTCTTTTACTCAACCTGTCACTCTTGCTTTCCTTTGCCAAGAGGCAGCTTTCCTGTATCATTTGTAAGCTTGCACATCTCTGTCATAGGTCCTCTCCTCACTCTTCCCATTCTATGCTTGTATGATGTGCCTCGCGTAAGGAGAGGCTGGCACAGAAACATCAGGAGCCCAACACCACTCACCTAGCAGCATCTGTGCCAAAGCTGTGCCACCCCGCTCCCTGGTATGGCATGTCCTGAAACCCCAGCAGTTGTAGATGCATGACGCATGCAAGGGAGAAAGAGCAAATGTGTGAATTTTAATGCGATTTGTCGTTTCCATGCTCACTGATGCTGTAAGTGCTTCAATGTGCAGTATTGAGTATATGTGCAGCTGACCTCGCTCCAGGAATCAGCATTGGCGATGCGGACAGGCCTAGCTTTAATGTGCTAACACATACAAACAGCTATGCACAAGTGCTGTTAGCCTGCATAAGCACATTAATGCCACACATACTGGCTTTGCAAATGCTTGTTTGTTTTTTGTTGTGTACAAGTTATCTTTTTATAAAGAAGTTATCGGTTCTCACAGGCCCATGTTATATATGTTAGGGGCGTGTGAGTGATACGCGCAAGTACGATGCAGTGTAATTGTCATTATTCTTTGCAATGAAGTAGGATAACAGGTATTTAGATCAAGCCTAGCAGGCAGCCCGGCGCTGCCTGTTGTAAGACATACTGTGGGCTCTTCAAGAGCATACAGGGCTTTGGAGCCCCCAATTGCTTACTTTTTGTTGGCTTTCCAGTCACTCGAATTTGCTGGTTACTTTTTTGATGGTTTTTCCCTGTTCATATTGTGACTGTCCTCTCTGGGAGCATTGCCAATTTATTTGTGTTCTTCCTTTGAGACCTACTTTTTTCTTTTCTCTTTAGCACTCCAAGAGAATGCATGTGTTTTCCAGCTGTCTCCCTAGTGTGCTTCTCTTACCCTCCCCCCACTGCGCTCCTTGTTGTAGTATCTCGCCCCAAAACTTCTCCATGTTGCTTTCTTACCTGTTGCTTTTCCTACCTACTCCTGCCCTCTATATTACTTTCCCCACCCATGTCTTTCTTCCCACTCACCATTTATCTCTCCTCCCCACCCTCTGTGTTTCTGCTGTCCCCACAGCGTTGCTTCCATCACTCGCCCTCCTATATACACTGTGTTGCGTTCTTCCGCACCTGGCTCTCCTGTGCTTCCCATTCACCCTGGCCCCAGCAGCTCCCTCCCCCCAATCAATTCAACTATAACTACTTTCAATACCTTTGAACTTAACAAAAAAGTTACCAAAATACAAAAGGATATCAAATACTACTGTATAGACAAAACCTATCCATACCTGAAAGACGAATTCTACAATACCCCCTACAACCCTCCAAGGACACGCAACTGGGCTAGATTCAGAAACAACCAGCACATCACCTTCTCAGACTCTTCCAACACCTCAATTGAAGATTCGGAACATAACGAGGAGCCCAGCACCTCCAGGAACCAACATAAACTTCCATCCTTGTTGCCACCCGGTTTTTTAGAACAAGGCCGCGGACGCGGCCAGAACCATCCACGCGCACGGAACAACTACCAAAACCAATACTCCGGCGAAAGGCAAACCAGAAACAAGTTTTACCGTTGGGGCCCCCAACAATAACTACACCAAGTAACACCATGAATGTACCTGTAAACGCCATGGAACCTAATGTCTTCCAATCCAGTACTAACCCTGAGGTGATGCCCATATTCAATCTTTCGAAACATATCCTATCGGAAGAAGAAACCAATCTGCTCAGTAGAGGCTTGAGCTTTGTACCTACGGAACGCAGCAACTTTATTGATCTACATGCACATCTACTACAATTCTTCAGGCGAATCAGACTACGACAATTTTTTGCAGACAGACCGAATCCTTTCCAAACTGATGCCCCACGCTTCCACCTTCCTTCTACCTTCCATCCCCCCTCACACACCATGCCTCCTGAAATACTGTCTTTTGAGCGGTTGGTCCTCCATGAGATCGCAGATGTACAAAAGAAGTTTGAATATGTCCCTTACAATCTTCCGCTGGTTGAAAAACAGGCCTTACTCACCCTGAAAAATAGATCGGAACTCACCATCAAACCGGCCGACAAAGGAGGCGGAATTGTCATCATGGACAATGAAAAATACGACTTGGAAATCACAAGACAACTCTCTAACGTGGCCCATTATCGGAAGCTCACTTGTGATCCCCTTCCTGACTTAAAGAAAAAGATATACCACACTACGAAACAAGCTCAAACCAACAATATTATCTCCTCTAAGGAATTTGCTTTCCTGAACAATGCCCACCCACGCACGCCAGTGATCTACGTCTTGCCCAAGATCCACAAGGACCTTCAAAATCCCCCTGGAAGACCTATTGTGTCTGGCTGCGGTTCCGCCCTGGAACCCTTGGGGAAATACATAGACTCTGTCATTAAAGAATTTGTTCCACTCACCGACACCTTTATAAGGGACAGCATGGATCTTATCAAAACCATAGAAGACAGACCTTTTGATGTAGAGACGGAATTGATGGCTGGCCTGGATATAGAGTCCCTATATACGAACATCCCACATGAAGCAGGACTTTTAGCCATCTTTGAACTATTGGAAACCAGACCTAAACCTACCCGTATTCCTACAGAATTTGTGATGGACTTATTACACATTGCCCTAGAAAATAACTATTTCTTGTACAAAGAAGACTTCTACTTGCAAATCAAGGGTGTATCGATGGGAGCATGCTTTGCCCCGAATTTTGCCATTCTCTTTGTTCACAGACTTGAAACTTCACTTATACTCTCGCCCATCAACCCATTCAGACATCAAATTTCCTTATGGCGTAGATACATCGACGATGTTTTGCTACTCTGGAAAGGATGTGCCGCCACTTTGTCCTCCTTTGTTAATTGGCTGAACAGTTCCCAAACCGACCTGAAATTCACATGTGAACAAACCACCAATGACTTGCCTTTTTTAGATCTCACCATACACGCAGAGGATGGTCTAATTGGAACATCATTATACCGGAAGCCAACTGAGAGAAACACACTGCTGCATTACTCTAGCTATCATCCACGGGGGCTCAGAGATGGGCTACCCTATGGACAATTCCTCCGGATTCGAAGAAACTGCAAATGGCGCAGAGATTACTTCAGAGAATCGGAAGTCCTATGCCAAAAACTTACAAACAGAGGTTACCCACGAAAATTGGTCTCACGGGCAAAAAAGAGGGCATGGTACTGCCACCGTGATCTCTTACTTACACCTCAACCTAAGAAAACCAATTCCAGGATTCCATTTGTCTCTCAGTTCAGTCCGAGTAGTAACCAGATCAAGAAAATTATTACTCACAATTGGACATTGCTACGGACTAATAAATCCTTCCAAGAACCACCACTCTTCTCATACAAACGTGGCAACAATCTATCGAACCATCTTGTCCACGCCATCACCTGGCCCAATAAATCGACCACAACCAACACCATCACCTCGAGTTGGGGTTTACCACCCATACTGGGCCACTACAAATGTCAATCATGTAGTGTATGTGAATTAACAACCAACACTAAAGATTTTAAGTTCAACAACCAATCACATACCCTGAACACATTTACCAACTGCCGCTCACAGAATGTGATCTATGCCATCGAGTGCCCTTGTCATCTAGTCTATATTGGACAAACGACTCAGATGATTAAGAATAGGATCATCCAACACAAGAGCAGAATTAACTGTAAAACCATTACAGCACCTTTGGTTTCACACTATCTGGAACAAAATCATGAGGCCCTGGACATGAAATGGCAAGTTATTGAGCAGCCCCGCCTGCCTCCCAGGGGTGGAAACCTCCAAGCACTCCTTGACAAAAGTGAATGCAAATGGATAACCCGTTGTAACTCTGTGCATCATGGCCTGAACACGATTGATGAGTGGAATGGCACCATTCATTACACTACCTGACATGCCCTCCTAGACGCCTTCCAGACCATACCCTTGATACCCGTGGTACTCTGCTTTCCCGGGTCCTTTGTCCGATTACTTCCTAGTCCTTACAGACCCCGAAATTCCTTGCCTCCCTATCCTTAATGGTAGTTCTTAATTTTAAACATTGCTGTTTTCTATTAATGAATTGTTTTCTGTCTCCATGATGTTTGTTCCTGCATTTTTGTTTTCATCACGTTGTTGTTCACCATAACTGTGGTGTTCATAAGGTCAGATTTTCCCTCCTTTTGTTTACCTTCCCCTTATCCTCCAACCAGTCCCCTTCCCCCCCCCCCCCTTTTTCCCCCCTGTCTGATCTTTTCTGGGGCTTATTGTCCCTGTCCTTTACCCTGCTGGCTCGATCCCCAGCCACCCCGACCTTCTCTTCCCTTTCTTTTCCCTTCCCCGTCCTTCTCTGCCTTTTTGTTCCTGTCCTTCACCCTGCTGGTTCGATCCCCAGCAACCCCGCCCAACTCTTCCCTTTCTTTTCCCTTTCCCGTCCTTCTAGCGTCCTTAGCAACCAGGCTGCATTCCCACCACCTTAGTTACCTATTAGCTGACTCATTCCCCGCCTCCCGTGAGCACCGTCCTATCGGCGACGGCTCCGCGTCACGCCCATCCTGCCTTCTTTTAGGCAGCTCCATTGCCTTTCTCACTGTCACTAACCGACCTAGTGGTTGCACACGTAGTTGGCTCCTCTAGTCCCCGCGGTATTCTCTTCCGCCCTGGATTTACTCCTGGTTTGCTGTTGATCGCCAATTGAATGCGCGACCAGATCCTTTACTACGGCTCCATTCAACCTTGGGTAAGCTGCGATTGGTGCTTGTTCGTTCGCATTCATTTACCCATTGTACAGCCAGTAACGATATGTCCCCCTCTCCCTCCCCCTTCCTAGGCTGCACCTCGGTCCTCCTCCTGCATCAGTTGCCTTGCCCGCAAAGTGCCCTTTCCACTTCGGTGAGTCCCTCTTATCCTTGCCGCCTTCCTTTCCTCTGTACTTTCTCAATTTTCACGTCCACCCTGTATTCTTAATTCTCTCTTTTTCCACAGCTTTCCGAGGGCCCTCCCCGTGCCCTCTACTTTTTATTCACTCATTGCTGAACACTTAGCCCTCTGCCCATGCACAAGGTAGGCTTCTAGTCATTGCCTGTTCCACTTTCGTTTTTCTCCTTGCTTTTCCTTCCCTTTCCCCCCCCCCCCCCACTCCCACTCTTTCCTTTACACGCCTCATCCCTCTCGGCAATTTTTTGCCCACACTCTCTCCCCTTTTTCCTGGCCGCCGCTCTGATTCGTTAATTATTTCTTTACAGAGCACTCCCAATTTAAGCAACCCAGGTCCTGATGATGATCCTCACTTTGACAGGATCGAAACGCCGTTGACCATTATCCACCAGCCTAAACGTTCTTGGCGCACACAAACCTGGTCCATTTGAAAATGAAAAATACCAATTTTACTATCGAGTAAATTGCTATATGGACCCTGTACTGTATATATTGCCTTCATGCGCCGGCTGTTGTGGTGTTGTTTTTTCACGTTGTCACTAGCGCCGTTGTTTCACTAAGCACGAGCACTTTGTACACTTTATCACTAGGGTTGCCAGAGTATTTTATACCCTGTTGTGCTCTTTTGATCCACCAAATATATGACGCCAATTGGCGCTTTTGAAAAAATAACTTTGAGTTTCCTCTCTTCTGTTCGTTGTAATGTCTTGTACATACCTTTGTAAATAATTCAGTACATCCTGCTGAGATATTGTCGCATTTACAAGTATCTACCCAATCTCAGTTGGGTCTATGGGTATAACTCCTGTGTTTATTCAACACATACAAACAGCTATGCACAAGTGCTGTTAGCCTGCATAAGCACATTAATGCCACACATACTGGCTTTGCAAATGCTTGTTTGTTTTTTGTTGTGTACAAGTTATCTTTTTATAAAGAAGTTATCGGTTCTCACAGGCCCATGTTATATATGTTAGGGGCGTGCGAGTGATACGCGCAAGTACGATGCAGTGTAATTGTCATTATTCTTTGCAATGAAGTAGGATAACAGGTATTTAGATCAAGCCTAGCAGGCAGCCCGGCGCTGCCTGTTGCAAGACATACTGTGGGCTCTTCAAGAGCATACAGGGCTTTGGAGCCCCCAATTGCTTACTTTTTGTTGGCTTTCCAGTCACTCGAATTTGCTGGTTACTTTTTTGATGGTTTTTCCCTGTTCATATTGTGACTGTCCTCTCTGGGAGCATTGCCAATTTATTTGTGTTCTTCCTTTGAGACCTACTTTTTTCTTTTCTCTTTAGCACTCCAAGAGAATGCATGTGTTTTCCAGCTGTCTCCCTAGTGTGCTTCTCTTACCCTCCCCCCACTGCGCTCCTTGTTGTAGTATCTCGCCCCAAAACTTCTCCATGTTGCTTTCTTACCTGTTGCTTTTCCTACCTACTCCTGCCCTCTATATTACTTTCCCCACCCATGTCTTTCTTCCCACTCACCATTTATCTCTCCTCCCCACCCTCTGTGTTTCTGCTGTCCCCACAGCGTTGCTTCCATCACTCGCCCTCCTATATACACTGTGTTGCGTTCTTCCGCACCTGGCTCTCCTGTGCTTCCCATTCACCCTGGCCCCAGCAGCTCCCTCCCCCCAATCAGGGCAGAGGAGTATCACCCCTCTGCTGCCAGTGCAGCAAAAGGGAAAAATAAAATGGTAATAACATGATTTCCCATTTTATTTTTCATTGCTCCCAACCCGAGCAGTATTTGGGGGCAGGGCTGCTGCTGACTGGCAGCAGGGGAGTGGTGCTCATACCAGTTGCACTGCGCATGTCTCTTTGGCTGCCTGTCTTGCGACGGCCTGCCTGACATGTTCAATGTAAACCTCTCCACCTCCTAGCTGTTTTAGACAGCTGAGTGGAGAGCATGCACAGGCCCCCTTTGCCTGCTGGAGCGTCGAGGCAGCCTCTTCCAGCCAATCGTTGCGCTGCTCTCATGCTGCTCGTCTGCAGCATGAAAGCAGCATCAGGATTTGGAGAGGGTAGCTGGCTGAGGCTCGAGGAGGATTTGCATGACTGCAATCAAGACGAAAAAAGAAAGGTTTGTTTTATCATTTTATTTTGACCTTTTTTGCCCACTGACAGGCACTGTGAGAGGCGCACATTGCCTTCAGCCATAATTACAGAGATCTAAGTCACGGCTTGCTATAAAATCTGTTAACAAGCCATGATTGAGGGCTTTGGAACGCAAGTCTAAAGGCAATGTGATTTATCACAGTGTCTGCCACAGGGGTTGGCACTGGCTTGATGACCCTCCGAGGGTCACCGATCGCCACAGCCCGACCCTCCGTATTGCTTCCCCTACAACCAGGTCATTCATTTTTTTTTTTTTTTTTTTTTCCAAACAATAGATTACAATGTAAGTAACTTCACTCCCCGGACAAAGCCCCCCCCCCCCCCCCCCCACCTCCCCAAGTCCTAAAACAATTGTCAATGTATGTAACAAGCAGTGGAAATCAATTAACCAAATTAATTCATTATCAATTAGACAAATTTAAAAAAAGAAAAATGAAAAAATCCAAAAACCAAAGGCAAATGGGAGTAGAGAGAAATGGGAGTAGAGAAAAAGGGGAAGTCCGAGAGGTGGGGGAAGCAGGGGGGGAAAGGAGGGCAGGAAGAAACGGGAGAAACGGGAGACGGGTGGCAGAGAGAGGTAAATACAAAAACATTACTACGCTTCCTGTACATTCAATGTACTAAGCCACCTAGTTACGGGATCCCAAATCTCTAATCCCTTTTTTTTTGCAGCCCTGAATTTTCTGGCATATATGGCCTTCTCAAGTTTATAAGTGGCAAGCAATCGAGCCTGCCATTGAGCAAACGAGGGAGGGTTTGTGTCCTTCCAATATGAGGCAATGCATATCCGGAGGATAGTCATAGCCACGAACAGCAGGGTTCCCCCTCATTTCAAATTAATCGTGTCATTTAATCCCAGCATTACAGTAGCAGGTGTCAATTGGATGTCTTGTAGAAAAACTCCACTAATAAACTGTTGCACCTTTTCAAATTATGGGACCAATTTTGAGCATGTGGCAAACATGTGTACTGAGTCTGCACTGTACTCAGCACATCTCGGGCAAGTTGTTCCGCTACTAGTACCCCATTTAGCCACTCTGCTTGGTATTATATATAAGAAAAAACCTGTTTTGAAAAATTGAGCTTGCAGCTTCGATGACAATAGGTGTGTTTGTGCAAGGCTTAGGGCATAACAAAAGGTTTTGGGTGGAACGTTCAGTTTCAACTGCCACTTTTCATCTATTTTACTAATATCATCAGGCCTCCGTTCATTTCACATTATATAGATACTTCCGATCCGTGGTGTACTGGGCTCTAAACTTTTATCTATAAGATCTATCTTAGCGAACCCTGCTGGACCGCCGGTCTTATTTGTTAGGTATCCTATGATGGCATTATACTGAAATAGCTGACTATTGCCCAAATTATACCGAGTTTTCAGAATACTAAAAGGCCAAATGCCTTCTGAAGTCATCACATCTCCCAATTTAGAAAAAACGGCTTGATACCACTGTCGAAGATATGCATTTTGAAAAATTTGTGGTAAATTATTATTATTCCTGGTGGGGGTGTAGTAATTTAATTTGGCAAGTCCGAATAGTTTACGTATGTTAAAGAATACTCTATAGGCATGCATCAAAGTCTTGAATCTGACCCTTTTGTAGTAACAATATTCCAACCAGGTCATTCATGCCGCTCGCCCACCACCAGTGCTTCAATGAAAAAAAGTGTTAGCGTAATTTTGTAGGCCCATGCATGCTTTGTATGAGTGCCTACCAAATTACTCAAAAACTATGTCATAGCAACATTAAAAAAAGACATTCATTTGCTTTAGCCAAGCTGCATAGCATCTGGGATTCTGTACAGCATGGCTAAAAACCATTGGCAAAGCCAACCAGTCCCAAGGTGAGTCCTATTAGCTTTGCCAATGCTTGTTTGCGATCTGCCTTTGGCATGCTTGTGAGTGTGGCACACCTGCAGCCAGGCTTTTTTGCCAGTACTCCAAAAAAACTGCATTCAGTATTTGTTAATGCAGACTGCACAACACATATAAACTGCATATTATAGTAAAACATCTATTTGCAAGTGTGTTAATTTGCTTTGGTTGAAGCATAATATATGCTTGCAATATGGTGCTTTATAGTTATCAATAGTTTGGCAACCAGCCTGACAATGTTGGTAAAAAGCAACAGTGCGCTAACATTTCAAAATCTCTGAGAAGATCAAAGGGATGACTAATGCATACATTTGATTGTGGCCTTTCATGGTATGCTTGGGAACAGTATAATGACAATACTGATCCATGGCGTTAAGGTGCTAAAACATGCAAGAACAAGCATTCCTAAATGCAGACCCTGTGGGAAAGCTCTAAATTTGGTGGTGGTTCTTCTAGAACTCCATCCAGTTGGTGATCAGCCTGACAAACTCAGGATGGCTACGATGGTCGGCTGGTGATATTGGCTGGCTGTAGGGATGACTCTTGCTCACTCAAATGTGAATGTACAGACATAACAGAAGATAAACCTCATAATGACACTAGTCATATTCATTACCAATAGCAACACCCTCAAATCCTAGGCTCACAGCAATAGACCTTAAAGAGTTCTAGTCCCTGGCCTCCTTTTGTTTTATACAATGTTTTATATTAATAGATAAAATATCAAGGGAGAAAATATCCAGAAGTTAAGTGCATATGAATAAATATAGATTGTAGAACATTGGGTTGTTAGTTCGACTGGGGTATGATCCCTGATCAACCAGCAGCCACAATCCTTGTCATGGTGAGGCACAAGCCAACCCTAAATTAACCTGTGCTCAAACCTCTGGTAGCTTGACACCGAGCACTCAGGCTTTACTTATAGGACATGTGTAAAGTATGTGTGCAGGACTTCAAACAGTAATGTGAAAGTTCAAACATAAAGTGAAAAACACCACACAAAGAGGATCCCACACCAGGTTAGAAAGATAGAGCTATTTTTATTTTAAAAAAACAAGACCAAAACTACAAAACTCAGTAGACCTGGAGATATGCAATTTTAAAGGTTTTAGTGAAAATAGCGCAAAAAGCACATAGCCCCAACTGTAGTTATCTGGTTGCACCAGAATGGGACAAAGTCACAAGTTCAGGTCAACCATGATGGAGCACAGGCTGGTTGCAGGGGCCCACTTAGGTCCGCTGAACATACTACCTTAAATCCTGGTGTGCGGACTGTGCGGCATTGCTTTGCAAGCTTTCGCCTAGTCAAGCATCAGTTTCAATGAAGCTCTGTGGTGAGGCTTTTCAGGGCTTTACATCACATCGCATTGGTTCGGATGCGGCTGGCAGCTGTGCCTGCAAGGCTTTGTGTCACTTCATGTCACCTCGCGTCGGTTCCGATGGGGACCACAGACGGTTTTGACAGAGCAACAGAGCACCTTCAGGCCCACGTTCAAGAGCCCAGGACTGGGGTGGCATCACTTGGGGGGTGAGACAGGACTCACAGATGGCAGAGTCCAGATGCTGTGTTCAAGGTTGTTGGAAGCCTGTTGTATCCCTAAGGTTTCTGATCAGGTCAGCCAACTATCCCTTGGAGTCACTCTGGGGCTCTTCTTTCAGAAATGCAGGTCCAGTCCTTCTCTCCCAGGAAAGAGGGCAATAGGTCTGCACGGCATCGCATAGGTCCAGCAGAGTCGCAGTCCTTTCAGCAGCATAGCAGTCCTTCGTCCTGGAGAGTATCCAAAGGAATAGAAGAGTGCTGAAGAGGTGGTACCTGAGGTCCAATATTTTTGCCTGGTGCCCTTCCTCTTGAAGGTGGGATAAACTCCTACAATTCCCTTTGAAGTCCCTAGCATCCTACCCAGCCTGCCATGGGCTCAAGACTAATTACATGGGTATGCAGTCTTGTGTGTGGAGGAAGGAAACAGCTAATTCAAGTGTAAGTAGGGATGCGCCCAGCTCCTTCCTCCCATCCTGCCAGTAATGGCCCAACTAGGCGCATCTAAGTTCTCTATTGTGTGTGGCTGTCTATGAGGAATTCACAAATCCCAACTGTGAGAAAGTGCCCTCTTTCTGCATGGTTGCCCCCACTTTTTGCTGAGCTGCTGATGTACTTTGACTGAGTGTGTCCTGGGCTCCTGCCAATCAGGTACCCAGGGCCTATGTTATTTCCCTAAAACTGCTTTGAAGACCAAACCCAATTGGCACTCTCTGGCCACAGGGAAGGCCTCTAAGGGCTGCAGCACTTATTGTGTCACCCTTAGAGGTCCTGTACGATCACACTCACACACTGCCTTTGCAGGCTGTGTGTTTTGGTGCAGAACAAAGTGAAGAGTCGACATGGCACCCATCCCTGTGTGCCATGCCTGCAACCCACTGCCTTGGAATAGATCAGCCACTCCTATAGCTTGGTGCACTATACCAGTGGTGTTGGTACAGGTGCATGAGCCCTGTATCCCTACAGTGTCTAAGCCAATTGTAAGTGCAGTAATGCCATTAAGAGTATATGGTGCTGGGAGTTTATCATTACAAACTCCACAGTACCATAATGGCTTTACTGAAAACTGAGAAGTTTGGTATCAAGCTTCTCAGCACATTAAACCCACACTGATGCCAGTGTGGGATTTAATCAAAAATGCACACAGAGGGCATCTTAGAGATGCCCCCTGAAAAATGACATAACACTAGTGTCCAGGCTGAGTAGCTGCTCCCCAGCTGCCACCACCATACATGTTTCTGAACCCCTGGGTCGAGAGCCTGCTTCTCTTGGGGGCCTGAAACTTTGCACATCCTGGGGCGAGGTGCCAAGCCTCCTCCCCCAGGATGGGCAGGGTCCACGGCGGGGAAGCTTCAAAGGCTTGAAAAATTACAATTGTGCAAAACTGATTTTACTTACCTTTCCTCTAGGAAATATCCCAGTGTGATATCTAGGCATATCACACTGAGTAGAAAAAGTAACTTAAAAAGTAATCTAAAAAGTAACGAAAAAATAATCTGTACAGTAATTTTAATGCCTTGATTTACCTATATCTCAAACAACTGCATTTGAACTTGCATTCACTTGTAAACACTGCATAATCTTTTGCAGAGCATTTATTTTACTTACCTGTGCCAGGCTTGGCTTGGTTCTAGAAATAAAATAACTTAACAATATTTTTATACAAACAAAATTGGTCTGAGTTCAGTCTTTGAGTGTGTGGCATCATTTGCTGATTGAGTGTGTACAACAAATGCTTAACACAACCCTCTGATACAGCCTTACTGCTTGCCCACACTACCACAAATAGAGAGTAAGGTGCTATCTACTTTTACATCTGCCTACCTTTGGGGTTCCACTGGACTCTGTACACACTATACCTCATTTTCATATAGTATATACAGAGCCAGCTTCCTGCACCAACTGTCTGCAACACCCAGCCATGTGACCCAAAGACAGGCTACAGGCACTAAATGGCTAAGGCAGGACAATGGCAACTCTCTAAAAGTGCCATTTTCATAATTGAAATTTAAAATACGACTTACCATAAGTTAGAATTTTTCATTCTTGTTCCAAAGACTCCAAACATGAACTTGTTGCCTGCTCCCATTTGGAAATTACAGATTATTAAATGTAATAAGGTAACTCCAATGAAATCCCATTAGAGAGTGAGAGAGGTAGGTGTTGCAGTAGTGCAAAACAAATATAAGAGTTTTTTACTACCAGAACATGTCCTACATTTTAAAAAACATTGCACCCTGCCCTCTGGGCTGTCCAGGGCGTACACTAGGGGCCCGATTCCGATCTCGGATGGAAGGGCTCCGAATCGGATTTGGTTTTACTCGTTCCCAAACCCGAAGGGCAAAGTATGATGCCGAGAAACCCTTAGCACTGACCGAATTGTTTCCAGAAGGCATACGTAGAGATAGAGCCCTCTGGAGCCAAATCGTACAGCTGTATGGAGTAGGTTTTCCAAGTGAGCAAGTACGATGAACGATTCGGACAGCCTTTACGATTCCTTTTTCCCGGATCGAAAAGGCTGCCGGAATCGGTCTTTTGAGGCCCGTAGCAGGTCCCCCTTCACCCGGAGCCCTCTGACATGTGCCCTTGGGGGTACCCATAGGTCCTCCCTTTCAGACCATGCACAGTGTGGCAGAAACCAAGGGGTGCCCACCACAGGGTGCATGATGATCCCCAACCACCCCTTTTACACAGGCTCCCATTAAAGTCATTGGGAGTGCAACCTAGTCGTATCCAGATGCATTCAAGTGCATCGTACTTGTTCAGTCGGACTCCCCTGACACGAGTCGTACGGAAAGCATTCTGGTCATGAGTCGTTCAGTTTGCTTTCCGCACGAGATCGGAATCAGGCCCTAGATGTGGTTTATCTGTATCAAAAAGGAAGGTTCTGGCCCCCCCAAAAATTTCCGGATTAAAAAGGCAGTTAAAAAACTGCACACACAGGCTGCAATGGCAGGCCTGAGACATTTTTAAAGGGTTACGTAAGTGGGCGGCACAATCAGTGCTGCAGCCCCACTAGTAGCACTTAATTTACAGGCCCTGGACACATGTAGTACCATTTTACTAGCCACTTACAAGTTAATTAAATATGCCAATTGGATGTAAGCCAAAAACAAACTCCGCAAAAAATGGAGGGTAAATGCAAATAATTCAGGGGCTAACATAGATTGACATACCTTGAAGATATATATATATGTATTGTCAAGATACATTTTTATGGAATTAGGTAAAGTAAAGCTATATCTACCTTTTGATAATTCCATGATCGATATTTTGGCCATCGAGATTTTGTCCGTGATATTCTGGCAGCACTATGTTTTGTAGTTGATATTACATTTTGAATACTATATTTACAGTGATGTCTCCTTAAAGATACATATAACATATAAACAGATTTGTTCCAGCTATCCCTGCCGTGTTAGCCTTGGTCTTAACCCCTTCAGTGCCCGCCCCTTTCCCCGCCCAGTGCCGGCCGTTGCATTAGCGGGCGGGGTCTATGACGAGCTGGACTCGTCATGGGCACAGCGCCACCGCGGCCCATGACGAGTCCAGCTCGTCATGGGCACTGAAGGGGTTAAGGAACACAGAGGGAGTAATGCCCTACTCGCCTGCCTGCCTCACTCTCCTCTTGCTACAATGAACTCCACACTTCATGCCACAGTACGTGACAGCATCAAATGGCGCCTCCTTTTTTTCTGCATCCCTCCAACCCTAGTGGCACATCAGTGGCCCACCTTGTTAATCACAACCATTATCTGGTCCTCTCGCATCCCCGGCAATGCAGTGATGGATGCACAATCGTCATCCTTGGGTGCAAAAACCATTGTATTGTATTTGTACTTATATAGCGCACTTCTTACCAGAGGTCTCATAGCGCTGTATTCATACCGCTGTGGAACCCTTCCTGGTTTTCCTGTGAGATGTCCACTCCTGGGCACCCCCCAAGGTGAAGCCAGGCATCCTAGCACTGTGGGGGCCGTTGTGGAGATTAAGCAAGCTATTGCCCAGAGGGACCCATGATTAGAATAGGCACCGAGGCAAGAATTATCAGGTCCAGGGAAATTGAATCCAAGAGCCGCGGAAGCAGGAATTGAACCCTGATCCTGGGCCAGACCTCTGCATCAGGGTCTGCCGCTCTAACCATTGAGCCACACTTCTCCATTGTCTTTATGAGAAACTGCAGATTGAGGAGGCAAGCTCATTGCCATGCTGGAACAACAAAAGCTGCATTTTGTATGGCTTAGAGGCTGTGCAACAGCAGCCTTCAGCCCCATGCTCTTTTAAGACTTATGACATCCTGCAACTCAGGAAAGAGCATAAAACGCGAACGCCCATAATTTGAGTTGCAACCTATACTGAGAAGAGGTTGTGCGAGAGTCAAAATGCTGCATCTTCGCTGCAGGAGTTTGTCATTCGGCCTCCACAGTGCAGTGCAGACTTTTCAGCACAATTTATAACAATTAAAAGTGAGTCTGTTTGCAGACCACACTGAAGTCTAACAATACCGAAACATATAGATATAGTATTATTGGAAGTGAGGTAGTACGGTGTTATCGGTTGGGCAGGATGCACCACTTCCAAAATGTCTGACCCAAAGCAACCAATAGTTGAAGGGGACTGACCCAAAGTCCACTGTTTATTTCCTAAAATGGAAAGGCCTTTGGCTGTACCAGACCTAAAAATTTAATATGGGAAGATGATCAAAGTTCAAAATTGATCTCCGGCCACTTTTAAAGAGCAGTAAACTTGACGTGTGCGTGCTTCTATATATAATAAAGTTGACACATCCCAAGCCCTCTGCAATAAAGGTTAAATCATTAAGAGCTGCCTTATATGACCTTCCCAGAGGGCGCGAGATGTACTTTTGAGCACCACAATATGCATCGATGGGGTGCGGTTCATGCCAGTAATGTCAATGCTTGTACTTTTTCCACAGTTATGGTCACATATAATGAGGGTCATTTTCAGACAAAATTATTTATCGTGCTAGAGTTTGTAGGTTCACTTTCCCCTCTGTAGGTAATAGCCCAGTGTGCCCAGTGCAGGTGACTGAAAAAACAAGGGCTGGCTCCAGATCTCCATCATAGCGTGCTCAGCTGACAGCTATATTTGTTTGCAAAGAAAATGATCTTTCTATCTCCTAGTTGAGCAGGTGTATATTTCTCACCTCCAACCCGGAACAATGTCCTCATTGATTTAACAAAGAAAACAATACAAACATTTATTTTTACAGGCCCCATACAGTACTTATAACTGCAAGGCAACAGGAAAATGAATGCTAGCCTAATGTTGTGTGGTGCTGCGGGCAATTGACATCATGCCAGTTAATGAGATCTGGCCCCGGTATGTCCCTAAAAAAAAACCCTCTGCTTCAAATAATTCTAAAACGGAAGACCCTCCCAAAATGTTTATTATGACTATTTCTTACTGTCACTTAACCAACCCATGAACATTCACTTTACCTTGCAGTTCTCATACTGTATTGATTCTATGATCCTAAAATAAATGGTTGGTACCTTTAATTCCATCACAATCATTAGAAATATAAGAACACTTGAGAATGGAAAGGGTCAAGCTAAAGCCAAAAAACAGTGGAATGAGCCGGGGAATGAAATAATCTAATAACCTGATGTTTTGAGTCCTGCATCTACTTCAAGATCGATTCTATTTTCTTGGCCGTAAATTGTGTAAGAAGGAATAAATATATTGTAATAATGCATGTGTTTATCCATGTAATAGGAATCTGCTCGTGCACAGTGTTGTATTTACAGCTCGGGCCTCAGACAGCACCATCGACCCAGTATCCCCTCACAGAGCAGTGTAGTCTAATCACCGCTCCTAATTGAATCTGAGATGCATCCAAGCTATTAGAGCCAATCTATGGAGGCCAGAAAGGCTCCTCTACTACAATCTTTGTGGTAAAGCATCCGAGTGGAGAATCGGCCATAACTCCCCTCTCACTGCCTCTGTCCTGGGCCAGGCCTTCACGGCCGCCGTCCAATCACAACACTGCCGCGGGTAGAGGAAATGATGCTATGTGACTGTCGACCAATGAAGACGTCACAGGAAGTGACATGGTTGCCCCTTTAACCTGACGGCATCATAAGTGATATCACTAAACCTAAAAACAGTTAGTGCACAATTTAACAAAAAACAACAAAGAAGATAATTTAGTTAAGATGCACAAAAAATAGGATGCTTCCAATATATTTCCAAAAATGCAATACTGTTGCTGTTGAAACCAGCATTAAAATGAGAGGCCCAAATAACTTATACAAAGGTTAGCACTCTAAAGGCCCAATTGATGCCACCTCTCCTGAAAAAAATTACTTTCCATACTGACACAATATAATACTTCCTTATCTTCTCTATGGTGGCAGTTCACAACATTTTGTGTTTATGACGCTCTTCTGGTCGGAAAGGTCTCTCAAACGAGGATTTCATCAAAACCTTTTTTTAAGGGGGCAAAAGCACTCCTTGACCAGTTTGTTTGTCAAGTCATTCATCCAATCACATAATCAGGGCCGGCTTTAGGGCAGTGCGACTGGTGCGACCGCTCTGGCCGCTGACCTGTGGCGGCCCCCAAGCGCTAAAGCTGGCCCTGCACATAATAATCCTAAAACCCGATTTGTTTTTAATGACTCTTCAGTGAGCCAAAGATAGGTATATGTCTGCAGTGGGTGGAAGCCATGCTGCCACACAAAACAGTGCCCTTTGCATCGCAGAGACGATTGTGCGCTTTTCCCCTATATTCGAAGTAAATCGTTTTCAAACAAAGTTTTAGATGCTGAGATGCTTTAGATGAACCTCGTCAATCCTTGTCTTCCTTCAGGCAGGGTAAGTGAGCATCTCCGAAGTGGTTTCCAAACTTAATTATTGACTGTACCCTGTAGCACCACTACTAATACCTAAACAAATATCTGCAATGCAATAGGTCCCACATTTACGAGAGTTTAAGCTATTGGCAATGCAATAGGTTAAACTCTCTCAAATGCGAGACCTATTGTATTGCAAATATTTGTTTTTACTGGCGCCCATTCTGCCCTTTCACATTCATGAAGGCCGCAACCCTTTCTTTAGAGAAGCCCCATCTAAAGAAAGGGGCTTTCATATCCACCAGAGTTCTTCAATGAGTCGAATGGGCTTTCGAATGTCCCTTCGTGGTCGGCTGGATTGTAATGACTGTGAGGACGTTCTCTTCTCCCCTCACAGGTCTCCGATACTTGTATAGGTTCTTCGTGGCTGCTGTCTTCTTGACTTGACACATCTGTGTCTCAGTCAGGTCTTCGAGCCCACGTGTAGGCTGTCGGGTTGCACCTTTTGAAGTGTGACACATTCCTGGTTGTTCTCTTACCCCCAGCCTCGGCTGTAATCATGGTCCCTTTTCTTCTTGTTACTTGTAGTGGATGATCGTGGTAACGGCTGTCTACTTTGGATTTCCTTTCTTGTCTTACCAGCACCCAGTCTCCTTCTCGGAAATCAGAGGTCTTGGCGTGTCTGCGGTGGTCTGCATATTCCTTCATCCTCACCTTCTTAGTCCGATCCAGTTCTACCAGGGTCTCGTGATCTGAAGTTGTAATTGTGGACTGTGTGACAGTGTCTGCAGTTGGTATCCTAGTGTGAGGGATCCGCCCGAGCATCAGAGTAGCTGGACATTGGTTTGTGGTGTTGTGTGGTGTGGTCCTGTATGCTCGTAGTACTTCCTTTAGTGCTGGCTGAATATCACGGTGAGTTAGCTCGGCTTGTTGCATTGTCTTTTTGATGGTGGCCATGAATCGCTCCACCATCCCGTTTGCTTGGGGCCACAAGGGAGTGATTTCCCGATGCTTAAAAATTGAGGTGTCTCGCGAATTCTTGTCCATTAAATGGTGGACCATTGTCAGTCTTCACCACTGTGGGGATGCCCCATGCGGCAGATGCTTCATCAATTGCAGATATGACAGTGGTCGCTTTGGTGGAGGAAATCTGGTGAGTGATGGGGAAACGGGAATATTCGTCCATGATGACAATGATGTATTTTTCCGACTTCAGCGGGCCAAAGAAGTCAACAGCTACGTGTTAGCAGACACTACCTGGTAGATCTGACATCCGCAGGGAGCATGTGATTCTTCTCGCCCTACTAGTTGACAGTGTGGGCAGTCTCGGAGTGTGGTCTCCACCATCTGGTCAAGGGAGGGGAACCAGACGTGCTCTTGCAGCGCTTTCTTCTTGGCTACCACTCCTCTGTGTCCTTCGTGTGCCAGATTTACAGTTCCCTGTGGCAGCTGGTTGGGGATGACAATTCTCCAGCCTCTTAATATTAGGCCATTGTCACTGATGGAGAGTTCATCTTTGACGTGCTTGAATGCCACGAGTTCCTGCATGTTGATGGTGTCACTCGTCTTCAGTTCTTCTAGATTTCACCATGAGTCAGTGCGAACACGATGTATGATGTTTTGGATTGTGACATCATTTGCCGATGTATCGATGATAACCTCAAGTGGAACAGCCGGTGGGCAAGTTTGGTCAATGACGAAGTGGAGATATTCTTCAACCACAGAGTGGCGCACCTGTGTCAGAGCTTGGGGATGCAGTGAAATGTAGTCTGCCGGATTCTCCGCCTTCCCCAATTTGTGAATGATGGTGTACGTATAATCTTGCAGGCGGATGCCCCACCTTTCGATTCGCGGAGGCATCTTCGCCTTGGGGTTCCCAAAGATGGTGATCAACGCCTGGTGGTGGTGATGAGTGTGAAGTGCTTGCCATACACGAAAAGGTGAAAATGCTCACATGACCATACGACTGCCAGGCTTTCTTTTTCCGGGTGTGAATATGCTTTTTCTGTGTCAGTGAGGCTGCGGCTGGTGTAAGCGACGATGTGGCATTGGTCAGCTTCGTCATCATATTGCACCAGAATCGCACCTAGCCCAACGGGGCTGGCAGCTACTGTGATTTCAGTTTTCCGTTTGGGGATGAAATATGCGAGGTTGAACTCACTGCTGCCTTGATTTTGTTGAAAGCTCAGTCACACGCAGCTGACCACTGAAAGCTTTGCCCTTGTCGAGTTGGTTCTCTGAGAGGGTAGCTGATTGTGGTGTTGTCTTTGATATAACGGGCGCAGTGGCTGGACATCCCCAGGAACGAGCGAACATCACTGATGTCATGCGGCTATGGAATGTCCGAGAGTGTTGATACCTTATTGGGGTCAGTTCTCATGCCCTCCTTTGAGAAGATGTGGCCGTAGAACTAAGGGTTGACTTGTGAAATTCACATTTGTCCTGATTGAGTGTGAGGTTGGCATTGAGTAGGGCATGGTACACGCGGTCCAGCACTTTGTCGTGATCTTTCTGGGTCTCTACGAACACCAAGATGTCGTTGCTGTAGTTAAAGGCATTCGGAATGTCTTGTATCACTCGTCTGACAGCCTCCTGGAAAATCTCAGCAGCAGAGGAGATCCCAAAGTTAAGGCGTTTATACCGGACGAGTCCTTGGTGTGTGGTGAATGTAGTGATGTAACGTGATCATTCGTGCAGCTCAAGCTGATGATACCCCTTGTTGAGATCTAGTTTCGAAAAGACTGTCGCTTCGTTCAGGCATGTGATCATGTCACTGATGTGGGGTCCTGGGGTCCTGTGGGGTCCTGGGTGTCGCTCCCATTTGATGGCTGTATTTGGAGCTCGCATGTCCACGCACAGGCGTACTTTGTTGTCTTGGCCTCTCTTGGGTACAACCACTACAGGTGACACCCATTGAGTCGGTCCACTTGATCTTTCGATGATGTCCACCTTTAATAGGTCTTGGAGTTCATCATCTACCGCTTGTTGTAGGTGAAAGGGCACTTTCCTGTGGTGCAGTGCCTCTGGCGTCACTTGCTCATTGATGTGCAGCTTGACTTTGAAATGGGCTAACTTCCCTAGACCGTTGAGCAGCTTTGGGAACTTGTTGACAATGTCTGGCGAGTCGTCTACTTTGTATAGGATCTCAACTAGCTTTAGGGGTTCCGCCGTTGGTAAGCTGAGAAGGTAGTCTGCTGCTTCAGGGCCTTCGATCACGTGAATTTGTGCTTGGATTTTCCTGTCTTTGTAAGTCAGCGTGGTACGAAATTGTCCTAAGCATGGCAATGGTTCTCTGGACATCCACGTGTAGACCCGCACTGCAGCTGGCTCTAATTTCGGCTTCGGATTCATGCTCTGGTATTCGGTGGCGTAAATGTAGTTGAGTGATGCGCCTGTGTCTAAGACGAACTTGGCGCAGTGGCTTCCCATTCGAATGTGCAGTCACGGGTACTTCTTCAGTCTATCTGGGTCTGCCACCATACATACATATTCATCATGGTCTTGTGATAATGGGAGTAAGGGAGGACAACTCCTCAGCTGTGTGACTGTGTACTGGATCTGGATGAGCTCGTCGAGTGGTCTCTTCGACCTTGTACAGCCCTTACATGGTGACGTGACCCTGTGTTCTGTTTGGTCTGTCTCGTTTCCATGTGACGGGCTTGACAAGCGGCTTCGAAATGATTGTCTTTTCCACATAGGTGACATTGTTGTCCAATGGCTGGGCACTGACCCGTGTGAGGCTAGTCTTGGCCACACCAGTAGCATTGTGGAGGTTGTCTACGAGAGTGACTGTTCTGTGTCCCTCGATGGGGTGACTTCATACGATGCGGTCTTGCAAATCTTCCCAATGTGTGTCGGTCTGGGCGACGCCTCGATTCTGTGTGAGAGTTCACACAGAGGGCTTGCTCCTTTTTTTCGGTTTTGCTGGCCTCCATTTTCTTTGCGTGCTCTTCGGCTTGATCGTTGATGCGAGTGAGTTCTTCTATCTCATCTAGTGTGTAGTGTTTCTTCAGTAGTCGACGGCGTAATGACTCAGATTGGCATCCATCAATGATGCGCAGGCGAAGGGCGTCTTCTGTGTTGAAGTTGTTGAATTCAAAATGGCGGGCTAGATGGTTGAGGTGGGAGATGAAGTCGCCCATGGGTTCGTCTCGCTCCTGAGACGCAAAGTTGAACGTGTAACGCTAATAGTCTAGGTTCCGCTTGTGAAGGAACTTCTTATTCAGAGCTTCTCTCACGCTCTCATATGACGCAGCATTGGCCGACAGTAAGTCTTTGATAATTTGTCCAATGTCTTTACCTACAAGATTGCGTAGGGCAATGAGTTGTTGGTTATAGTCACGGACTTGTGACCCTTTCATAAAGTGTTTCAAAATCCTCAAGCCAACTCTTCAACGCAGGGCCCATACTGTTTACTGACGTCAGCGATAGTGGATCAGGAGGGGGTAAGTATGATACTCCCATGAGTATCGGTCCGGGCGGCGCGGCATTGTGTGCTGGGCCAGGCACGGCTTGCTGCGAGGAGTCAGGGTCCGACAGGGTGAGGTACAATGTAGCTCCAGTGGGATTTAGAAGCGTCTGTGAGGCTCAGTTTGACTTTGGCAGGCCTTGGGGACTTTTTAAATGTGTTGTCTGACTTTAAGATGGCCGCCGTGTTAGGACTAAGCTTGGCCAATGCAGCATGCCTAACCTCAAGATGGCTGTCGAAGGAGACTCATGCATGCATGCTTCAATCTTCACATCTGCATTTAGTGCGTTCTAAACTAAGTGTATTCCCAACAGAACCACTCTTTTAGTTTCACTCAATCTTCACAGGGGTATTCTTATTGAGCTTACCCCTGTCTTCACACGCTGTCTCTTTGTGTGAGCAAGGTTCTGTCTTTGAAATAAGGCCCTCGGGTGCACCTCCCCAATCACTGGCCGCGTGGATGCACTGTCCGTCACTTGCGCTTTCTTCCGACAGTAAGGGCGTTCCGCTTTCACTCGCGGCAGCGCGCGCTTTGTTTAACTTGCGAGAGGTGGAGGGTGGGACTTCGCATCCCACCCTCGTCGCCAGTTTCATATCCACCCTGCCCCAGGAATACACGGACACCGTCAGTGCTGGGGAACACGTCCTTTATTTTTCATTGCCGGGCGCGCACTGCCGCTTCCACCCCGCGGCTCCTCCCCTTCAGGACAGGCATAGCGACACGACAGGGGCGTGTTTGTCATTGAAGTGAAACCGCGGCATGGGGGCTATGATAGAAAAAAAGCATCTGCTTGTCAAGTTGACAAACAGATGGTTTTTTGTGGTAAAAGTGCCCATGCCGCACTTTCACTTTAATGTTTGCCGTGCACCTTTCTTTAGACGCGTTTTTGTAAAGAAAGGGGCATGGCTTCTATGAATGTAAAAGCGCCACATGGGCACTAGTTAACATGATAAATAAATAAATAAATAAATAAGGAAGTAAGTAAGCACAGCCTCTATACTTAAAGGGGACCGCACTGCAAAAATAAAAACATTTAAAAACACAGCCGTTTTACTTAAAGCAGAGCGCCATTACTAAATAAAATAAAAGCAGGTGGCGTGCTGCGAGGTAGTGGGTGGAATAGGGGGAAATTATTAAATAAAATAGTGCTCAGAGCCAAGATAAAGCATACCGTGTAGCAAGACAAGTAAAAGGTCCAGTCGTTATGGAAGGTAACAAATACAGACAAGGCGGTACCAAGGAAGGACTAAAAATCCTAATAGTGAATTGAAAGCCAGTGTTTGAGAAGGACAGTGACACATTCCAATTACAAATATGGGCGGAGAGTAGGCGGGGCTTCATGTCCATACTCCACTACTGCATGCCTCGCAGCAGCACATGCGCTGCCCAGGCTCGACCTAAAAAATACAAGGAATTCAGAATGCAAGCTCCAGAATGTGCCTCAACTTTCCCATATGGGTGCACATCATACCAACCCTTTTCTCCCCATATTGGCTGCACATTGACTGCCGGTGGCTTGACAGATCACAGTCAAACAATGTGCATTTAAAATGGGAAAACGGGAGCATAGCACTCCGCTGCTTTTTCTATAAACACCCCTGGGTGGTCCAGGGCCCGACGGTCTGCCTATCCTGGTTTAATTACCCCTTTTGGGGAGGTGACGTGTGTGGGGCCTCCTCCCCATGCATATTATATGTCCCGGGGACTCCATCTCACAGGTAGTTGACGCAAATCCTTTCCTGCCTCAGGGACCCCATTCCCCCAAGCAGGCACCTCAGATGGGTGCACTGCCACTCCATTCACTTGTTGGGCGCAAGCAGGTGACCTCAGCACCTCAGACTTGATCCTGCTGCGGAAGCACCAGATGAGGTACTCTCACACAGCTTGGAGCAGGAAAGAAGGGTTCAAGTGCCATGCAGCACAGGAAGAACTGTGAACGGGAAGCTGGCAGACAAATGGGGGCAGGGCCGTCTTAACAGCATTATAGGCCGCTGGGTAAAGCAGTGCACTGGGCCATGCGTACACAGCCACTCACAGGAATAAAAATGTTTAGCGGAAAATTAGTGTTAAATTCTGGTCTGCATGGGGCCCCAATGCTTGTGGGGCCCTCGGGCAACTGCCCAGCGTGCCCATGCTTTAAGACGGCACTCCATGTACAACAAAAGAAATGGAAAGCAACCCACGGCGCAAGGACCTAGAAGCCTTATCAAAGCGGGCAAACCAGCTCATTAGTTATTCAAACTCCCAGCCTAGGCATGCGCCACAATGTCTGACATGAAGGCATAATTGCATATTTTCTTCTTTTTGGTGCCCAAGGAGAGGCAGGGGCACCATCAGAGGACAAAGGTGTTGTGGGAGATACAGAGGTCCCAGCAGCTCCAAAAGTGTTCTTTAGGAAGAGGACCCTAAGTCTCTCAGGGGCTATAAGCATGTCCCTAGGAGAGGTTTAACCCACACTTAAAGCTATGGATGTGCTGGAATGTATGCTTTTGATTTTGGGAGTGCAGGGCCTCCTTGTGTTGGTTTCATGGTTGTGGTAGTATTCATAACCATTGGTTTTCTGCAAATTAATCCACAACACGTTCCTGCAAGACAGCCGGTGGGACGATTGAAGCTGATGTATCCTATGGAATGCAGAATGACCTATAAAAACAATGTAACCATTATAAGTGATGCAAAGTCTCATGTATACCAGAGTGGATAACTTCTTCATGTGATGTATCTCAAGAGCTATTTTTGATCAATCTTTTAGAGCCCAAAATGCTAGCGCTTGAAATATTATTCATGCAGGTCCTATGTGTAGGTTTCGCCTCTATATTTGTTAAGACTCATGGGGCAAATCAGTTATTTGCAAGGGCTACTGGAGCAGAAAGAAGGCCAGTTCATTTTAGGATCCTAAATAAACTGGTTCTCTTCAAGGTCTCATTTGTTGATAAGAGCTTTATATCTGTGTCCAAAAAAGATCCTAGTATAAATCTCATATCGTCTAGAACTTTCTGTGACATCATTAGCCAGTCGCAACCAACTGGGCAAATTACTAGTGCCTTTAAGAGAAGGGTGATCATACTGTTGCTAAAAAGGCTGCTCTTCACACCATTACTTTGAACAAACATTGGCAAAGTCAATAGTCCTGGTGCTGGCGGCCAGCCTTTTGGCTTTGTCAAAGCCTCTCTTGGTTTGTCGTTTTTTCTTAAATTTTATTGTGGCAGGAACAGCAGGGCCCATGCCAATATAAAAAAGTGAAAAAAAGATTTTTTTTTATCTCAAAAAGCACATATTGCCAAAGGAACCCCTGACATTGAAGGGGAACTTCTGTGTGTGTGTGAATGTGCTCCAGTGATATAGCAGAATGCCATCCCTACTTTTATTGGTCGAGGCTCTTATACCACCATTGATCGCACATTGATATTCGCCTTCGATAAAGAAGTGGTTCGCTCTGTCAATATATCTAAGACATCGGCCACAACCCCCTAATAATTTCATTCTCAATCACGACCCAAAATACCAAAAGCAATGTGACAATTACCAATGTTACACCAGCTAGGCCAAATGGAGTCAAGATTAAATGGGTAGGAATAGACCCAAGTAAAGTATTACGTGAATTGTTAATCTCGAACTCCGATGAATTTAGCTATTGTTTATAAGAGGCGGTAGATCACGTTGGGGTATTGAATGCCTTTGGAAAGATCGCTGGGATGTTAAAGTCCTTGCTTACAAGACTCATTAAATCTGGCAGAGCAGAGAAACAGGGGTGGTTTGATCATTCATGCACTCAGGCATCAGATCTTCTTAAAGAGGCTCTGCATGGGTCTCCTAGGGATAGCTTAGCCATTAGTTCCTTACACAAGAACTATAAACAGGCTATTGCAGCCAGGAAGAGAGTTCTACAAGAGGAGGCTTGAATCACTTTGGCCCATGCCACTAAGGATTCAGCTTTATTTTGGCATCCAGTTACTTTCCCTTTTTAAAAGCTGACACTCTGGCTGAATTCACCTCAATGGTATTGTGCGATACATGGGTGACCCACTTTATGGGCATTTTCAATTCACAATTGATAGATTACTCATGCTTTGAGGACAAGGAGGCGCTAAATAAGTCTCAGGCCCTCTGCACATTACCTTGGAGGAGGTTTTTTTCGCCTTAAGTTCAGGTGCTGGTGGGAAAGTGCCTGGGTCAGATGGGGTTCAAGTAGATGTTTTTAAAGCTGCGGAAAACTGTGGGGTCCCATGTTGACAAGAGTACTCAATGCAGCTGTAAAGGGCCCGATTCCTCCCTCATGGGCTATTTCAACTATAATTTTCACTTTTAAAAAGGGGAATAAATCTGACCCGAAATGTTATCGAACAATTCCCATCCTTGATTCATCCTTGATTCATCAGCTAAATTAATGGGCAAGGCCCTCCTTCAAAGACTAGAGAACTGGGGTTAAGATAATTCCATCATTTCTGAAATACAATATGGGTTCAGGAGAGGGCGGGCACCTGTAGAGAAATTTGTAAATCTCAAATTGCTTATAGGGAAGTACACCAAAGACAAAACAGGGTCTTTCTACTCATGTTTTGCTGACCTAAGCAGCGCCTTCGATCTAGTGGACCACTCAATACTATGCTCTACTCTGGTTTCCCTAGGCACCCCGAGGAATATCATTAGTTTTCTAGCTAGCTTATATGAAACTCTACTGGCTAGGGTGCAGTATAGCCCCAATAGGGAAGATTTCTCCTCTTTTTAAGATCAAGAGGGGCATCAAACAGGGGTGTGTACTGGCGCCATTTTTGTTTTCACTCTTTATTAATGGGGTAGATTTGCAGGCTGATGCACCCACTGTCACGTGCCATTCGGCACAAATATTTTTATTTTATTTTATTTTTTTATTATTTCTTTGTCCTCATTCACCTCTGGTTCCAATGTCTAATAAGTTTAGCCCAATAATGCGAAAAAGAAACTGACCTCAGGTGGGCATCAGAAATATACATTTCCTCCTTGCAGGTACATCTCCCTCAGAATGTCTGATTAATGGTATCTGCATCAAATGAGGCGGGGGGAACATCGCAGTGAAAGCAGAGAGTTATAGAGGTGTATTCATTGGGCAAGTCGGTAACCCATTGCATCCTCAATCACCATTGCATCCCACTACACCCTAACTCAATTCTGTAACAGAGACCAGAATCTTTTCTTCTTAGAATCTTTCCCTAATAGGTCCATTCCAGACATATAAAAAAGGGAATCTAACCACTCCGAATGTTGAGGAGGGCTTCCTCCCACCTGGTACCAATATTATTGTACACTGATGATGCTCTTCTGTTATCCAGGACATCGGCTGGCCTTAATGGACACCTTCGGATATTTCATGGCATCTAGGCGAATAAAAATAAACAAGCAGAAAACATTCACGATGGCCTATGGTAAAAAGGCGCGCAAGTGCAGGTCCTTTTATATAGAAGGTTCACTGATTGCTAGTGTAAACTCCTTTTACTATCTAGGAATTCTATTCTTTAACACTGATCTTGGGTGCAACAAGTCTCAAATACTTAGTCAAAATTGAATGGAATATGCAATGGAGTATTTAAGTTCTCACATAATGTTGGTTGTTAGCCAATCAAGGCGATGGTCGATATATATAAAACAAGAGGTGTATCAACTGCCACCTATGGGGGAGGACTATGAGGTTACACACCCAGTAAATCCCTCCAGATGGTAGAAACTAATCTTCTCAAATGTCTTATGTGTACCTAGCTCGGCATCCATTTCTATAGTTCATAAGGAATCTGGTCTGTTCTACCAAAAAGGCATTTTAGCTATAAAACCTTTACTATTATGGCAGTCTATATGGACAAAAGCTGAAACCAGCTTTACAAAATCTCCTATCTTATACTGCCTTGCCTTGCATTGCTCTTAAGATTCTCTGGTTGTCCTATTTAAATTACTCCTTTGTATTGTTTGATCTACCTGCGCTGTGAGACCCTAAAAGTAGCCTCTACATTGAGAAGAGTGTAATAAAGGCCTCCTTTTGCCAGTAGGTTGCCAATCATATCTTTTTTGGGTTACCAACGGGCAACACCGTTTTGTTCTAACCATATTGAAGTTGGACATTGCTCATCACCTTGTTGCCTGTACTGTTATGAATAAATGTCTTACAAGTATGATCCCCTTTTTTTTATTCTGTGGTTTTTATGTAGGTTTGAGAAAACGTTATTTAAAACAAATCTTTCTTGCACAAAATATAAGGGATTTTAAAATTGCGGCAAGTCAAATACTTGCACTTGAGAATCCTTCTGTAGTACCGCACTATATATATATTATATATATATATATATTTTGGAAAACGTTGTGCCCATGCACAAGAGAGCACTCGAGACCAGCGCTGATGGTGGCACATCTTTATTCAAGTAGAACCGCTGTCATCAGGAGGGTGACATATGTGTCTTTATGAAAAAAAATATTTGTAATATATGTATAGCTAAAATTTAATGGAAGAAGACATGGGCAAATAAGTGTCTAAATACAGTATTAGCATCAGCAGAGGATTGCGGTCGCGTGAGTTATAGTTGCCTGCACTAACTATAACGGGGGAATTTCATTGGTTTTTTACGAGTGAAATGTACAGCTAACTATAACTTGTGTGAAACCTATGGTTTTTTCAGTGAATATATATATATATGTATATATAAATATTATGTTAAGTAATAATGTTTATATTAAGACTTGTATTTTTTTCTAAATTAATAGGATTGTCCAAATATTTAATGGGTTTTGAACTGAAGGAGTTTGCCTACTGTTGCTTAGACTGGAGTAGGAATAGTAAATTTAACCTCTCCAAAATCCAATGCTTTCCCTACTGTTGCACAGGCTGGAGTGGGAATATTAAATTTTCTCCCTCCGAAGTCCAAAGATTTCCCCACTGTTGCACAGATTGGAGTGGACTTTGTAAATCTTACCCCTCCAAAGTCCAATTATTTCTCTACTGTTGCACAGGCTGGAGTGGGAATAGTACATCTTACCCACCTGGAGTCCACTACTTATCCTCATATTGTGTTGTTTGGAGTGTGAATAGTAAATCTAACCATTGTGACGTCCAACAGTTTCCCTACTGTTGTGTTGTCTGGAGTGGTACTAGTAAATCTAACTCTTCTAAAGGTCAATACTTTCCCTACTGTTGTGCTGACTAGAGTATAGTAAATGAAAACTCTCCAAAATCTAATGTTTTCGCTACTGGGGTTAGACTTTCCAATTGGGAATAGTAAATTGAACCCCTCCGAAGTCCAACAGTTTCCCTACCGTTGTGTTGTCTGGAGTGTGTATAGTAAATCTTACTCTTCCAAAGTCCAATGCTTTCTCTACTGTTGCACAGACTGGAGTGGAAATAGTAAATCTACCCCGCCGAAGTCCAACACTTTTGCTACTATTGCGCTGTTTGTACTGGAAATAATAAATTGAACCCCTCCGGAGTCCTACACTTTCTCTAGTGCTGCATGAACTGGAGTGGGAATAGTATATCTATTATTTCCAGACTTCAATACTTTTCCTTGTATTAGTTAAATATATTTATTTATAATATGTGTTTATAATTTTCATTTTGTATTATTTGTTTACATTTTTATTTGTTTTAAAACTTTTATAATATTTTTTGTAAATGTTTTTTTTAGAAAAAAATGTTTAATAATGTATTTGTTTGGTAATTTATTTAATGGTTTGGAATTGAATTGAACTATGCCTCCTGTTATGAGTAGACACATTTATATAAGGGGAAAACTACATTTAACATCACCAGGTACATGTGTTTATACCAACATTGCTGCTTCTATTTACATATAGGTGCATGTGTAGAGGATTATACCTGCTACTAATAACTACAATAAGTGATGTGTATATTTATGTATCTATAAGTTAATTACAGTTATTTGAAAGTACAAAAAAGGTACCACTAGATTAATGTTGACAGCAATCATGTTAATATTTTGCTGCTTCAATATTCATATGTACTTATGGGTATTTATATAGAGGGGTTAATCAAGTAAACAGAACATTAACAAGCATCATGTGTATATAAACATATATATATATATATATATATATAAATTAGCTACATTTTGCTATAAAAACCTTTGTGAAATAATACGTTAAGTAAACAACTGCTGACTAGACCCCTAAGATTGGCCTCCCAGAACCTGCTGTCCAAATAGAAGCGGGGTGGGGGCGAGGCCTCCCTTCTGGGGTTCACTCACTGGAATGCCTGGAATGCCTTCCCCCTCTCCAGAAGCTTGAAATAGTCATTGTTCCATTCAGCGAGTTCCATCATGCTTACTGTGCTGCATGGGACATGATCTGTGCTCTCATAGCCAGGACCAGAAAGTGAATGCATGTGAAGTCTGTGGGGAAATATGTATTTTTGAATTGATTTGTTGGTGTGTACATCATGTTGCATGTATGCCTCCTCACAGTGGGACTGTAAGGTGCGTGAACCTGAGCCGAGGGCTGTCATGGGGATCTTGGGATGCTATGGCACGCCTCAAGCAGAGTAAGTATGTCGCTCTGTGGTCTGTCAGTGTTTCCATTTTTGAATTGAGATATGCAAGAGCCTTATTGAGATGGCAAATAGTGTGGGAAGAGTACACAAGTCCATGACCCCAACCAATGGGCAGCTGGCGGAAGCAGGTCTTTGGCATCTTACTGGCCAGTTGAGCGAGACTGGGATGTATCTGAGAGCCAACTCGATTGATTCAGTAATTTAATAGCAAGTGAATTAAAAAAAGTGCCAGGGGATAAGATGCACAGCCAATCACAGGACATAGTGAAACCTCAGTCAGACAAGGTACCCCCTCCCATGCACCAAGACAGAAAATACAAGAAAGTGACTGGGACCAGAAAGCAGTAGGTCCTATCAGATGCTGACACAGGTAGAAAATCAACGTCACTCCAGCTTCCACCTGACCTTTGACCCTTAAGAGAGCACTCAGCTTGAACTGCATGCGGAAGCAATCAAACCTGTGGAGCTGTCCCAAGACGCTAGCCCTCTACCCACTCTACGGTGACGTGACGCGTTCAGTGGCTGTCCTGACAAACACTACATCCCTAAATGATGTCACCCCGAGTGAACTCTTCGTGACCTCCCCAAAGAGATGGCGCAGCTAATATTTTTGGATTAATAGTATTTTGGGGGAAGCGTCGCAGGGAAGGCGGAACTTCAAAGCAGATGTTACCACCCCGCAGGGCAGGAAGCAGCCATAAAGGCTTTTTAGTGAACCTGTGGCTCCGCGTGTGCTTAGAATAGCTTGTAGTCATAAAGATAGGGGTCCATTAGCAGCAGAGGGCCTGCTGCAGGCTGCCTCCCCTACTAATGCTAGCAGTTTCTGCCATCTAGCAACAAAGTGGCCAGTCGAGTCTGCATCTAATTGAGCAGAGGGAGATAGCACATTTACTTTAATATGACAAATGGAAGGGCGCGAGACCTGCGGGTCACGCGCAGACAAGCCTTCAGCTGCAGATCTGGGCAAACGTTCATTTTATGGAACCCTCTCCGAGTTGAAGAAAAAAAGTGCATGTGAAACTTTATGTTTGAGTGCTGTTCGAACACCAAAATATAAACACACACGTGCATATTTACTGATGTAATGTGGGGCTGGATTGATTGGGTTGCACCGGTGCTGGAGCACTTTTGCACTGAAATTTGGAACATGCTGTTTTTGCAATTGTCACATGTTGTTTACTCACCAGCAAGCGGTGCACATGTCGGGGCAAAATTACACCTGCAACACCACAATGTTTGTAGTTCATAAAAATCGGTGCAAAATTGAACTGGCAACAACTCAATCCATGTGCTGAAAAAGTGTGACATTTCACGAAGGTCTCAAAGACTCATGGAATGTCAGACAACATGGCTTTTTTATTTTTTATTTTTTTTCATTTGCCGAAGCTTCCAAAAGTGTAATGAAAT
This sequence comes from Triturus cristatus, assembly GCF_964204655.1. Taxonomy (NCBI): domain Eukaryota; kingdom Metazoa; phylum Chordata; class Amphibia; order Caudata; family Salamandridae; genus Triturus; species Triturus cristatus. The sequence continues at coordinate 164,688,897 of NC_140595.1, read as the reverse complement.
AGTAGTCGCATCCCTCGAATTCTGCTCACTCACCTTACCTGTCTGTTGCAATATGTTTTATTGATTTGGTTGAACAAAGCAAAGCATCGGGAGAGAAGGCTCGGGAGAGAAGGTGGGAGAGGTGTGGTTGAAAACAAGTAATTTACAGTTTAGTGAGCAATTAATATATATAAACAGCAGGAAAAAATGCGCAATAACCGCATGCTTAATGATTAAAAAGTACACCCAGCACATTTTTTTACTCACTAAAAGCAGTTTAAAAATGTAATTTACAGGTTCACTTGAGTGTGAATAATTTCACTTTTAGCAATTTCCCAGCTGTGTTACACCAATGATATGTGGGAAACAAAACATACATGTGGTTTATAAATAGTAAAACATTTTTTTCATATTTCATTGTGATAATGTTGACGTTTTGTTTCTGTAAAATACGTCCTTGGGTTTCTAAGTAAGCATTCCTATAAGGGCATGTCATCACTTCTTGTGATGTCACTTCCTGTGCTGTAATTTGTGAATTACATATGATAATTAGTGCACCCAGTAATTTACCAAGGGCTTGTGTCCTGCTGTCAACCATTTACAATCTAAAGTTCTCATTTTTGGTTAGCCATATGTGGTGACAGTATACTTGAGTGCTGAAAATGATAAGCTACAAGCTACAAGCATAAGCAGTGATGTTTCTTGCTTAGCTTCAAAAGCTCTTTGGTGAACTGAATATTTCTTATTTGTGGAAGGTATATGAGATGAAGTTAGTTTCATATATTTTTGTATAATAGAGCAGCCATTTTTGAATGAGATGTAAAAGTGAAACTCTACCAGTTGAAATGAATGAACAAATGAATACATGAAAGGAGTTTTGTACAACAGCTACTCAAACAGGTGCCCGTGTCCCAGGCCTAAAGATTTCACAGTATCCAGCTTAGAATAGGTGAGCTAGAATGAAGCCAAGAAGAACCGAGGAGCTTATTTACAAGAGGCCTAAGTCGCCAGAGCATCACTTTTGTTGGCGCTCCGGTTGCGCAGGCCTCTCAATCATATCTATGAGGTTACACAAAGCCACCCTGCATGGCTTTGCATGGCCTCGTAGATATGGAGTAAACCAAAGCAGCGCAAAGCACTGCATAGCCTTACTCTGCGTCAAGGAGGGATTCCATGGGCATTGCGATGTTTTTTTTTCCAATCAACATCCATGGAGTTTGACTGTTCCCCAGATTTACAAAATCACATAAACCTGGGGCAGTGTTAAAACCTTACACCCTACCCCCCCAGAGCAGGCTTAACGAGGAGAAATGTTTTCATTTCTCCTTGTTTTTTCCTCTTTCCATTTATGCAGCACTTTGCATCAAACAACGAAAGAGGAAAACGCCTCTTAGGATTGTTTCTGTGCAGCAAGGTGCCACTTAGTGCACAAAAAGAATCCTGCCAACAATGGAGATATCGTTGTACCATGGTGCAACGGTGCCGGCATTGGCTCTAGGCACCAAATTGTGCACCGGCTCTGGCTGAAAGACAGGAATGCCCTGTATCTGGTAAATATGGTGCATTCCTGCCCTTTCAAATTGGCTTACGGCAGCCCATGTTTTTAAGCCCTTGTTGGTGGAGGTCCTTGCGAATGAAGGCATGGCTTCTGAACTTGGAAGTTGGGAGGGAAGCAGCTCTTCTACCACAGCACACTCGACTGACATTAGAGACAAGATAAGATAATAGATTCCAGGTCTCAATAGAAAGTGGAGGCTTCGCAAATGAACAGCCCTATGAGAATTGCATAGGCATTTGAATATAATAATGAATTATGGTAATTAAGACTAAATATGGATCATCATAACAATGAAGAGCTACAAGCAATCATGCTACAGTATTCTGCAATACCTGCATCTATAGTGTAGGCTCTGATCTACCACATGGAAGTAATTGTGGCCTTATAATAGTTTTGCAGCGTTTAATAGGTCAATGAAGAAGAATTTTTGAAAGATTTTAAAATAGAAGATAGAAATAAAGGTTTGTTGACCTAATACTCAAATGATAGTTGTAGTGTCAGAGGCACTCATTTGTATTGAAACTACGTGATGACCTTTGGCTACCATTGTTTTAATTGACTTTTGATGTTTTACTTTTACCTAGCTTGAATGTACGTCATAATTTTTCCTGTGTGTGCCTTTTTTCTTGAAAATTTATTTTGTGTCTTCTTGTAGCTACGGAGGGGGTGAGCTTTCACAGAGTAGAACAGCCTTGCCAGTGACAGAACATGTGTGATGTGCATTTGAAAGCATGAGAGAGAGATAGAGAGAGAGAGGTGTGGAATGTACTTCTTGCTCTTGAAGTGCAGTGTTATCAGCAGTGATGCTCAAATGTGCATGATGTTGTACATTGGGAGATGAAGTGTGCAGTGCTATTGGCAGTAGTACACAAATGTGCATTGTTTTGTACATTGGGAAGTATTATGAAGTTCCTACTATTGGCTTTGACATGCCCTCATGCCATCTTGAATTCTGACTCTGTCAGCTAGCTTGAGGTTTTGTGCACACAGGCTGGCCCCAAGATTACTCAAGTTGTTTAGGCTATTCACATTCAAGGTTGTTTGGTTTTCTGTTCTGGTGGAGACTTTTGTTAGCTTTGTTAAGATAAAGGCTGGAATACGTGAGAGCGCAGAAGGAATGTTAGAACTCTTTTACCTTTGGAATGCTTGCATGGAAAGCGGCCAATTCCAGTAAGTTTCCTTGGTGCAGAGGAGGGCCTCTCGGAACCTTCCAGTGTGTTTTTATATTATAAAGCTAGGGTTTGTTGACTTAGAAACTGGGATTTGGGCCTGAACGACGGACCCGTCTACAGTGCAGCAACTCCTGGTTTTGCTGAGTCTCTTGATCCCGGCTGTGAATCCCCCAGTCTGGAGTGGGCCAAGATGAACTTTGCAACCGGTGATGTATTTTATTTTTGATTATTGCCATTGTGATGTGCGAGTGTCTGTGTGCACATTCAAGTCTCCAGTGGTTATAATCATCTGAGTTGTTTTCTTTGAGTATTGACTTCATGATGTGTGAGTGAGTGTCTGTGTGCACATCCAAGTCTTCAGCGGTTGTAATCATCTGATGTATTTATTGTCTATATCTTTATGATTTCTTTAGGCAGACGTCCAGTATTATGTACTTGTACTTCATTTCATATTATTATCTGCCATGCATTTAACAGTTGCATTTGCCTACTTATAAGTGTGGTATTATTGCTTGTATATATACATATATAAATATATATATATATATATATATATATTTTTTTTTTTTCACTGAAAAAAACATAGGTTTCAGGTACGTTATAGTTAGAAATTAGCATATAAAAACCTTAGAAATTCACTGAAACAAACATAGGTTTCAGGGACGTTATAGTTAGTTGGACATTTCATTTATACAAAACGAGAGAAATTCCGCCGTTATAGTTAGTTCAGCTAACTATAACTCGCGCACCCGCAATGCACTGCTGATGACATCACATATTACTTCATTCATGAAATGGTCAGTGACATCACTGATGACATCACTGATGCGGCCGTCGCGGGGCAGCAAACGCAGGGACCACCACAGGCTGCAAAAGGTTTAGCTACACCACTGCTTCCTAACCACATCGTTCTCCATGTGAAACTGTCTTTTCTAACACTACACATTTCGTCAGGCATTGTGAAGCTGTCAGTCGATTAAGGCTACATAAGCGATTGGCAATCAGCACATAAGCTCTACATATCCAGGCATCTTAGATAAAATCATACAGATTTAAAATCTCATGATGCAATCTGCATCTTCTCTAAAATATGGCCTGTGTTCTAGGGCACTATTGTGGCATTCTGGGGTTGCAGTTCTCATCCTGGAAATAAAGCTTCCAGCTTTAAATCAATGGGGCACCTTTCACAGGCTCCATAATCAGACCACAAATCACCAGTCCACTTAAGTGTCATGGGCCCATTCTATCATCCATTCCATTAGAATCACTCTGTGTGAGTGGAATATAAGAAGGTTGTCAAGTGGCTGGAGCAGTAGACCCCGCGAGTCAGAGAGTGAGGAAAGCGCAATTGCAGCCTGAAGGAGGCTCGCTGTGATGGAGCGTATCCAGGGTTGTACACAGCACACTATCTTCTTAGAGGAACCACAAAGCACTTTGCTGAGGAGCTGGGCATTTTATGGTTGTATAATTACAATTGATGATGCTCACCGGCTGCCAAGATTTTGACCCAGTGAAAGTTCATTCTCATATAATGCTGGAGGCAGAACTGACCACATTATGGTGCCTCATGAAGCATCCCTCAGGATTTGTGACCCAATCAACCACCCGTGATGCAGGCAAGCAATGCATTCCGGCTCTTTGTGATCTAGAGACAATTTGTATGAGGTCATAGAAATTACTTTTTTTCCCCGGAAATGACATACGGTATTTTAAATTTGTGATTTGGTAAGCTGACAGAGTCTTTCATCACAAAGTGGCTGACAGGCAGTTAACAAACCATCTATTGGGATAGGCAGTCTCTTTCATCCACGTTTGTCTAAATGTGGTATGTGGGATGAGGGAGTGATAGATAGTAGAGTTCATAATTAACAAACCGTTTTTTGTGATCAGACATTTCCACACCTGATTTTGTACACTTTAATTTATAATAACAACAAAAAGAGTGTGAGGAGGAAAATAAAGGGAACATCCTTCTCCCCGGATTAAATCCGTAAACAACAAAGTGGACGGACCCAAAATGGGATCCAAATGCTAGGATAATGCAATGTCATACACTGGAATGGGGGGAAAAAAATGTTTTTTTTAGAAGAACCCTCATCCACCAACCTAGTTGGTGGCATTCTTCATCATCGGGTTCCCAGCCAAGCTGCCAAGTGCAACCTAGCTGTGCTATGATGCCTGAATTACAGCGGAGTGGGTTTTGGTTTTTGTGAGTGAGGAGGGAGTGCTCAGGGTGTAATACAAAGTACCTCTAGGATGCTCAATAAGTACCTTTATTCTTGAGTTCTAGGGCACAGCTAAAAACAAAGCAGGGATATTGTGAAGATATGATTGATCTTCTTTATCCCCCTTCAAATGTTCGACATGTTTCAGCCTTGACAGGGGGTGCTGAGGCTTTCTTCAGGACCAAAATAAGTAAATTTGTGAGTGTATTTCAGCACACGTGCTAAGGTGTGCTGTGGTGCAGTGATGTTACCGTACTTACGTATCCCATTGTCTGGAATAGTATAAGAGCTACAAGGAATGTGCAGCCGTAAATGATCCCGGAGGGGGCAGACTCCTGTAGTCACACATTCGTCAAGGATGTCCGACCGCTTCTGATACCTACTGTGGTCCTACTCGGGATATCCAACATGGACTCTTCCAATCACGTCCTCTGTCCCAAATCTATTCTTCATTATTACAGTACACTGTAAACATTCTCACGTGCTAGAAAGACTGAGAGGCTGACTGGATGAAAATAACCTTTAGTTCTGTATCCTCTGGAAACTTGAAGACAGTTGAAAGATGGATGATACAGTGCAACAAACATTATCCCCCTCATTGGAGGCAGGTTTAGACTGGGAATAAAGCCCTATGAATTTATGCTAGGACTTTGCTGGAAGATGGGTGTGTTGGCGCTAATCGTCAGGGTAAAATACAATTAGATGGAGGAATGAAGACATTTTAAATGCAAGACATTCAAATTTCAATGTTAAAGGAAACCTATCTATAACTTCCAAAAATTGCAAGGTGTATTTTTTAATACTTTTCCTGGGGCCTGGAGACTAGATTCACATTGGCATTGGACAACATTTACAATTGGTCGAAGGCCCTGGCCAGCAGCCCTCCATTAAGGAATACCATAGTCTAACTCTGAGGTGTCTGTGCCCAGTTCAATGTTACTTTCCTGTTCCCCAGAAGGAGGCAAAAGAACTTACAGTGAGAAAAGATGTTTTTGGGTTCATATAAATTTGTAGCGCTGAAGCCATAACATACTGTGGACAAAGGGAAGGTTGAATTTAACTTTAGGGCTGTGCAAAGTTGCAAGCTCTGTTTCTTGTAACCTTCACAAATTTCTAAGAACAACCTTACAGCTCTCCAAAGTTTTCCCACATTTGTGAGAATTCTGAACTTTTCAACAATTTATGTCGCAAAGGGTAAAATTGATAGAGAGATACTGCATACATTTGCTATTGTTTTATTACAGTTAAAATCATCATTTACTGCAGTAAAAACTATCTTGCAGCGGGCAGTAAATATTTGCATGATCCAAAGCTAACTGAAACCAGGAAACTTTGCAAATGGTGAGAAGTAGGAACTTTGCGAAACCTCTGAGGTGTAAAAAACGGCACACCTCTGGTGAACTTCCCAAAGATGGACTACAGCCTGCTTCCCCTGATGTTTATCAAACAGGAAACATTTTTTTCAAAAGCAGCACCTGCCCCTCTAATAGGCCTGGGTGGCTTTTGAAAAAAATTCCATATATGGGAATGTATACATAGGGACATTGGTCTGCTGTTCCTTAAAGGCCTCCATCCTCACATTCAAAGCCCATGAAACGTGGTCACTAACTGTGACCTGGTTGGTTAAACATTCATTGGACAGGTCGTTTTGTGAGCCGCTGCAAAAGGACAACTTGCAATGTGGCTTACTGGTACATAGGTCGCATCAGTAATTTCACACTCGTTCACAAACGCGTCAGTGTGCAAACTGCACATCCTGGTTTGCAAATGGGTCTTAGTGGCTAAGGCCTGTGTTGTCATCTGCCGCTGCCTCTATCTCAATATACTCCCCATTACAATGCTATAATCCAACTCCTGTAAATGGTCTTGTGCTCTCATCCCCGCTTCTCTTAATTGATTCTCTTCCTCACATTTGACCATCTTCAGCTATACACCTCTATTTATGGCTCCAGTGTAGAGCATTTTCAAGTTCCTGATTGTTATTCAATTTTTTTTATTAATTGTAAAAGCGGTAATGCAGTCCGATTTACTAGAGAATTGATACTGAAATATGGGTGCCTAGGTTTGTTGTCCTCAGTGGCAAACTGTTGCATTAGCTGGACCAGAAAGTGAGCCCTACAAACTTTACTTTTTGCCACCTCCGCATACAGTGCAAACATGAATCCGTGCCTTTTATTGCGAGATGCACACTGACGCTACCAGAGGCAGACTGATGGTGCTGCCTTCGGATTAAGAGAATTCAGAGGGTGGGGAGAGTTTGAAATTGGAAGCAGGGTTGCAAGTGTGCTTGAAATTTAGATTGTGACTATGCGTGATGGATGAGTGGTGCCCAAAGAGCACGTTCCCCCCACTTCAGTGGTATGGTTGTGGTGCACCAATCCATAATCTCTGGCTTCCAATATCCAGGAATAAGTCTTCTCTTTTTGGTTTTTAGCCTGGCCCTGGTGGCTGGAGAGCACAATGGCATGTGGCCCATAACCCCCTGCTCACCTTCATTCCTTGCAAAGACCTCGCCTACTGCTGGTTGGCTGGAGGTTAGAGCGATGGAAAAGGACATGTGGGGTTGTACCAGTTGTGCATGGATGCCATCCATCTTGGTCCCTCCAATCCTGTCTCCAGTTTCCAGGGCAGGATGCACAAGGACAAAGGAATCAGCATGCCCAAGCCTTATCCACTAATGATGGCGGAGCTTGCCAGGCCCATGGCTAAGCGACCCACCCCCAACCGTCTCTCCTTGGCCTTCTCACCTCTAGGGGAAGCTCCTTCTGGAGATTCAATGGCTGCACACATGGCACTGGAGCTTTCCGCTACCTGTGAGGGAGATCAGAACAATCAAGGCCGTGAGCCTGAGAAACCTTCCAGGGATTCTTCCTTCTGCCAGTGATGAAGAAGTGCTTTCCACCTGCGAGTGGATTAGGTCATGCACTTCTTCCCCAGTCCTCCGATGGAGCCTTGCTGCCTCTTCCTACTAATGCAATATTTAATAACAAGCATTGGCAAAACTGATAGGCCTGGTGAAGGCAAAAAGCATTTTGGCTTCGTAAGTGCTCCTTTTGTTTTGTCATGACGTGTTCTCATCAATCTAAAAAATACATTGGCAAAAAAGCATAGACATTTTTCTACTCTCAAAAAACACACATTGCCATAGTTGTCCCTGGCACTTCAGGAAACTGCTTTGTTTGAAGATGTGCTCATTCTGAAAGTGCAGAATGCCATCACTCACAGTGAAGTTAGCCAAAGGCTGAAGTGAGCTCACCCAGTACCTCACGCTGAATGCTGCAGTGGGTGGAAGAAAAATGTGAATAATCCAATAACAGACCAAAGCAAGAAGTGCTGGCTGAAAGTCCAGATAAAGAAATATATTGTGCATATAATTTTAGAAAAATCAGAAGATCTTGGCTGACTTGGAAGGCAATATATATGTCAAAACGTATTTCAAATTGCCTCTATACCCATGGACTTTGGTGTTTTGTTATAGTCTTGCATTGAAAGCACTCAAGCAGGAAGTCCTCTCCGGCACGTAGGTCTTGGCTCATATAGCAACAGCGCTCATATGAGCTCAGTCTTGGGCAATGCTAGTATGATTCTGGCTGAAAACTCAGTCAATATTTAATCTTTGTGACTCTCACAAAGGTCAATTTATGAACGGTTACATACACACCAGCTAGGCACTATGGGGCAAAAACAGTTCAAAAACGATTTAGTCGCTGCTCTAGGAACAGAGTGAACTGTGCTGTCTCATAACCCTGCTTTCATGTGCGATGTGTCATCATCACGAAAATCACTGTCACAGTTTACCACAATCAAATCCTCATCCTTGTAAGTCCAAAGCTTACTATGCGGAAAGCACCATGTGCCAGAGTAACATTGGTGTGGAGAATTAGAATGAAGTAGAGGCCATGTATTACCATGATGTGTGAAGCAAAGACTAGAGGCAAGCGTGTGGCACTGAGTGCAGTGACGTGTCAACAAATAAATGGGACTATTCACAAACTACATTTTGTAGTACTTCAAAAAGTACAGCAAAATGCTATTCGCAAGCCTACAGGCAGAATTTACACCTCCGCCTCTCCTGTACTTTTAGGTGCAGAGATCTCCACTCCGACTGCGGAGTCTCAGTACATGTAGGTATATGTTTTAGTAATAAATGTGGGACGGACACAGTTGAGTGATTTGAAAATGGGGAATTCATATAAATAAAGGGGGGAACAGCCATTACAACGCGGTTTTTACCACGCGCAGCTTTTACATTGCATGCGTTACAACGCATGCGATGTTACAACGCAATGCCATTACAACGCAAGTCTTTACATCGACTTGCGCTAGATGGCGTGCTAACATTACAAATAGTGTAGTTTACTATCCCAACACCTTCCCTACTGTTAAGTGGACTGGAGTTGGAATAGTAAATTACACTTTTCTAATGTTAGCACGCCATCTAGCGCAAGTCGATGTAAAGACTTGCGTTGTAATGGCATAGCATTGTAACATCGCATGCGTTGTAACGCATGCGATGTAACTGCACGCGTTGTAATGACACGCGTTGTAATGTCATACATCCAAATAAAGGAGAGAGAGAGAGAATGAGACAGAGAGAGAGACAGAGAGAGAGACAGAGAGAGAGACAGAGAGAGAGAGAGTGTGTGTGCATATGTGTGTGTGTGTTTGTGTGTGCGCAGATGCACAGGATGTCAGAGAATGCTTCGGATTCAACTGCACTTAGACAAGGTTTTCAACAGAGCCCACTAATCAATGCCACTTTTCATGCCTAGTGTGAATTAAGAGATTTCTGTGCCTCTCTGTGTCATTGTGATGTTAAAAGAACTCACCTCTACTGTCACTCACAACCTCTACGTCCTTTTTTACAGGATCATCGAGAATCAAAAAGACCTGGTGGAGATAACACAAGTTGACATGAAAAATTTCAAGGAGCTGAAAAACCTGTAAGTCCTGCTTTTCATAGGGTGTTGGTTGCAGTAGATTTTGCTTTGTATGATTATTCATTTTATGGATGCGGGACTTAGTCGCAGTAACATGTGAGGTCTCTGTGCTCAGTTGTGCCATGCATAGCTAACTTTAAAAGGAAGGTAGGTGAGAGCAGTTTACAGTATGTTCTGAAACCCAGATGATTCAAAATACAGAGGCTGTTTTTCAAAAATGTGGATGTTGTAAAGATCCTACCAGCATGAATCCTTGAAACATCATCAAACAATGAAATCTAGAAGAGACTTCAGTCCGACTGCTAAAGTTATCTATCGGGGAGCCAACAAAAGATATCATAAGGCCATATATCAGGCACGTGCAGTTTTTATTTCCAACCAAATCCGCGAGAGCACTAATCCTTCTAAGAGCACATTCTCTATACTTGCCAGTTTGCAATCTCAGCAAAACATGGCTGGGTCGACCATTAAGTCTAATAAACAGCGCGAGGACCTGGCTATCTTTTTTGTGAAAAAAGTGGATGACATCTACAGGTCCTTCCCGATCGCACATAGTAACAGGTCTGAAGCACACTGCTGTCAACAGGCCAATAGTCTTCACACCTTTCCGCCAATCCCGGTTGATCAACCGGTAGCTCTTTGTAGTAGGATCAAGTCAGGATCCCCCGTTGACCCGCTCAAACCTTATCAATTCAGGAAAGTGTTGTCGACAATTTTACCTTCCTGGAATCAGGTGATAAATGGGTCCCTCAGTAAAGCTACTGTGCCCAGGGCCTGGAAACAGGCGAAAGTAATTCCATTACTTAAGAAACCTGTGCTCGACCCAGCCAAACCAGAAAACTATCGCCCTATTTCCTTGCTGATCTGGGCAGCAAGGATCACAGAAGCTTATGTGAATTCCCTTTTGTCTGATTTTCTGGCCGCGAATAACATACTGGACCCTCCCAGAATAGCTTCAGGCCAGGTCACAGCACAGAGTCAGCTCTCCTAGCTGTTACAGAACATCTATGGTCAGCAATGGATGAGGGTCAAACGTCGTCGCTGATCTTGTTAGGTCTAAGCGCCGCGTTTGATACTGTATCTCATGACATACTGCTGAGACGCCTCGCGGAGGTTGGAATTACGGGCCTGGCTCTGGAGTGGCTTGCTTCATTTCTCCATGAGAGGTCATTTATGGTAACTGCCCCCCCCCCCGTTGGCTTCTGGCGAATATCCAGTGAAACAAGGGGTGCCACAGGGCTCCTCCCTCAGTCCCCTGTTATTTAATATCTATGTTCAACCTTTAGCGGCAGTAGCCAGCTGCAGGGGTCTGACCATGGTCTCCTACGCTGACGATACTCAGTTGGTTGTGGCACTCTCTAATAACACGGAGCAGGACGCCCTTAAGTTTCAGGCCGACCTTGCAGCAGTGGCTGAGTGGATGAACAGCAACTGCCTCAACTGAATTCCAACAAGTCAGAGGTACTGTTAGCAGGTAGGGACCATGGTCTGTGGAGTGAGCTCTGGTGGCCAGCCAGGCTAGGTAAATCCCCTTCTCCAAAACAGGCAGTAAAAAACGTACGGGTTTGGTTGGACTCTCCCTAAACTATTGAGTCCAAACAAAAAAAATGGCAGGGACCTGTTTTGGTCTCTTACAGGGGCTTAGACACTTGCTGTTTTTTTTTTTTTACGCATCATCACGTGAGGTCATCATTCAGGCGACGGTTATGTCGAGACTCGATTATGCCTGTTCCCTCTATTTAGGGTCCAATAAAGCGGAGGTCTCAAGGTTGCAAAGGGCACAGAATGCAGCAGCAAGAACACTCTTAGGTCTGCGCAAATCTTGCTCTGTTTCAAACGCCATCCGCCGTGTTCACTGGCTACCTGTGGCCAGACGCATTAAATTCAAAACCCTATCTATCTCTTTCAAGATCTTGAAACTGGCCACTCCTCCCATCCTGGCCGATCTTCTGCTGCCATACGCCCCTACACGTCTTCTCCGTTCACAGGGTCAGCACCTGGTGGTGGTTCCCCGGACACGTAGAGTTAGGGCCGGTGGCCGCTCTTTTCGTTTCAGAGCTGCCACTCTCTGGAACTCACTCCCTGGGCAGATCTGTGGCCTTGGTAATTATTTAGCATTCAGAAAGGCCACTAAGACTTATCTTTTCTCTGCATCTTAGTCCTTGCCTGCTTCCTTTGTTCTATCATTCTTTCCTGCAATAGCGCTGGAACGCCCCTTCGCTGGGGCAGCCGTCGCACTTTATAAGACACAATAACATAACATAACATAACGTGAACATTCACTGAAAGCATCATCAACACGAACCAACCATTGATGTTCACAGTGCACTTGAAGCTTAGCCCCACCAAGATAGAGTCACTCTTTTCCACGGAGGCTCACTCCAAGCTAATATCTAAGCTGAATTTCTGACCTAGCCATTAAAGGGTCCTTCTTTTCTCTTATTACCATGTCAAAATCATAGTAATTTGTTATATGTTAGTTTTTTGTCTTCATCTGTTTTCATGGTGCATCTGGACCATTTAGTGTGAGAGCGTGTCACATTGCACCATAAGTTAACAACATTTGGATTACATTGGAATGGGAGAATAAATTAAATCTGAGAGTTAGGTACAGTTTAGCATTTATCAAAGTAACAAAACTTGTAATCTTACTCTAAGTAAAAGGTGTGGTAAGTAGGCTAGGAATTTGATGATGCGTGAGAATTAATCAAAAACTAGGAGGTACCATGGATTTCAACAGGCTCAAAAATGCTTGTGGTAGGGATTCTATAGGGTTAGCATGGAACCAGGTTTGTTCAATGTGAAAGAGTCTTGTCATTGAAGAGTTCACGTTTAACCTTTGAGAGGCACATCTCACAAGTAAAGTGAGAGTTTTTGTTGATGGTTTCAGTACTTGCAGTGGCCTTCAACCAGAACCTCTGCCATTGCACATTGTAGGGAATCCAAAATCCTTTCTCTGGTTTATGTTAACAAGGGGGTGATGGGGGGGGGGCAGGTTCAACTCCATTATGCATTTGGGCAATATTGTTAGGTTACTATTGAACAAGGAGTTGAAAGCAGCCTAAGTAAAAATGGATTTGGAATTAGGCTGCATTGGAAGGAAGGGTGGGGGTGATTGTACATTTGAACAAAAACTACTCAAAAGCTGTTAGAAGAGACATAACAATTCGTTAAGTATACAGTGTTGAATGGGATAATCTTTCTGGGGGCCGATTACGAGGTTGTCAGGAAAGCATTTCCACCGAATGAGGTTAGGAATACATTCCGAACAATTCATATTCGGGGAGTCCTACCGACCAATAACAATGTGTCCGGATGCTTACAGACTCGGTTCAGTCAGACTCCCATTGACTTCAATGGAAGCCTGTGTTCCGAACGAGAACACAGGCTCCCATTGGTAAAAAGAGGTGGGTGGGGAAAGCCTTGCACCCTGTGGCGGGCACCCCATGGAGCCTGCCACATTGTGCACGGTTGTGAAGCGGGGTCCCTTGGGTACACCCACGGGCCCTTCCGGAGGCCTACAGGTAAAGGGAGGCCTGCTACGGGCCCCCAAAATCCAATTTCCACAGCTGTTTTGTCTCGGTCAAACCGATTCGGAACGGCTGTCCCAATCGGTCATCGTACTCGCTCGTTCGGAAATCTTCTCCATTGGGCTGTACGATTCAGCTCCAAATGACTCGGGCTGCCTGAATCCTGTTCGGAACTGATTTGGACAGCCCAGACAGCTTCCTTGCATCATATTCGGTCGTCTGTAAAGGTGACCGATTCAGTCGGGAACAGAGGTACCGAATCGGATTCACAGAATCCGAATCCCATTCGGAGCCTTTCCCGACAACATCATAATCGGCCCCATTGTATAGGTGGGGAAAGATGGTAATTGGAAAGAGAATAGCATGTAAGTAGGGGAGAAGTGGCTGGTGGATCAAAGAAATGAGGATAAGTTAGAATCTTGACAGTTAAACAAGTGTTAATGGGCTTCACGGAGGGCTTTTCTTGACTCATATGAGAATTTTGTATGTTGTTTTAGAACAGTTTCCTATACCGGACTTCAGCACATCTCTGAAGATGCCTTCAAAATGAATCCAAGGATGACGCACATGTAAGTATAGATTTACAAAGCTCCTCTCTACCGACCTATTTGTCATACACAGGGGCGAAGCAACCATTGGTGCAGCAGGTGAGGTGGCACTGGGGCCCATTGAGCTCTGATGATTGCTGTACAGCAGCCAGAGGGTTCATTCTCTGGCATGCACCAGAGCCCAAGGCATCTTCACTACGCTACAGGTCTTAGGGCCATAATAGCTGAAAAATATCACTTTTCGTTTTGCATGAATGTTGTTAAATGTTGTGTTATTTCTCGTCAAAAGTCAACTGAAGATCATGAAAACAACAACAAAACCCATAAAAAACATTCTTTACTAACTTCCAACATAGATCTTCAGTAAAGACAAACATTCAAACTGTTAATCACCCTGAACTTTGGATGAAAACTACAACAAAAATGTATGGTCCAATTTAGTGCATAGTATTGAAGTCAGAGACAAAATCCAAGGCACAATCATCAGTTATTTTAGCTTCAACTTGGTTTCAGCATTTTGCACTGAAAAATGAGATATATTGGGCAGTAACAGTTACCGCCTGCCATTGTGCACTTGTTTAGCACACTTACTATCTGAGATGGAACCTGCAATTTATTACACAAAACAGCTCAGGTTTGCAAACTGTGCCAATCCCATCCTTTATTCCTCGCAATTAACCTGGCAGAAAGCACATAAGCTCATCTTCACTGATGGTTTACATAACAACAATCTTTAGAATCATTTTCTTGTTTACAACAAGAATGTAACCTCCCTTAGTTGCAACTTACTAGATATAGTCCACTCTCATCAGCCCTTGCTTTAAATGCAGCAAAACCTCAATATATAATGTCCTATTCCCCAATCACACGGTATATTCACACTTGGAAAAACTTCAAGGTTATTGTCTCTGGTCTCCATGCCATTCTAATTCACTCTTCATTTTCTATAGAAACCTCCGCTAATTTAAAGTCATGATGGTCCACACATTAGAATATTGAACTGATGGACAAAGAATGGGATACTATATTGGAAAACTATAATAAAGGGCTTAGATTGAATTACTTCAACATATTGCACCGTTGCACATGTCTCTGGCTAAACTACACTCAGGTAAACTAATGCTCCTGATTCCCTCTGTTGGCGATGTAGAGCACCTGACTGGGACATAGTTCATATTTTGTGGGAATGCCCCGCCATTCATACATTTTTACTTCAGATTGAAGATTACTTGAAGGCTCACTATTCCATTAACTTCTCCTTCACAAAACTTTATCTCTTTTAAATGACACTTCAGAATTTCTGCCTAGATCCATTCATACATTGAAATAGCTTACCACCGATCTCAGCTTAGCCAAAGTTGATATCTTACGTTTTTGGAGGACCAATGTTATTTGGACGCTCAACTCCTGGCTTCAAGATATGTTTGATCTGGCTAAATCTGAACAAATGAATTATAAATTAAACAGCAATTTACATCATTTTGATCATATGTGGGGCCCTTTTCTAGGTTCATGATGATTTTGATTCTAAAATATAAACTTACTGTTGATGGATTTACACTTGTTTACTATATATTAATTACATAAAATTCTTTGATTTTTTTTTTGTAACAAAACACTTACATTTTTGATGTTTTGACCAATCATCTATGTCTGTAAATATGGCACTTGTAATATTTTTTTAAATGTTTTTTTTCTCTTAATATTTTTGCTCATATCTTATAATGTATCATTGGCACTTTATGTTTATGTGAAGGCATTTGATTGATGGTCATTATTTGTTTAACTTTGAAAAATGTAATAAAGAATTGAGATACAGAAAAAAGTTCAACCAACTTGGCATCAGGTCCTATATTACAGAAACCATGTAATACGATGTGAGTGTGACGATGGCACACGTTTCGGGTACGCAACACAAGAGTAGGTTGGGAATATTGAGCTGCTATTGAAGATAGACACACATCGGAGACCAACATTGGAGTATGCCAATAAATATAGGTTAGGGGTGAAACAAATTATGGTTAGTATGGAAAGGTGTGAGGGTGAGATGGAAAAACTTTTCTGAAAGCTGGGGTTATAGCATGAGAAGGTGCAGATGGTTGTGCAGACCAAAACCATGCACCGGCAGTGTTCAATGCATCATCCCAAATGGCCAAAAAAGTAAGAAAATGTAGGGTGACGATTGCAGAATATATAAGTATGTCAGAGTAATAGATAGCAAAGGAGATGACAGCAGAAAGTAAAGATTGAGATGGAAGGATGACCTAAAAAGTATTCTCACACGTTAGAAAATGTCGAAGCAGCTATCCGCATGTAACATATCTTGAAGAAAATGAGTAGGCGGTTTGTTTTTTTTTTTGTTTTTTTTTTTTTGAAAAACCTTTATTAGCATTTCAACCAATAACAAGTATGGGCCTACAACCCCCCGGGGCCGGCCGCTAAGCAAGCAAAGCAACAGAGATCCAATGTTGACACAGGCAGAACCTCGGGGAGCAGAATCTCCATGCTAATATATTCTCGGCCAGTGAATGGCGCAAGTAGGACCCCAGGATTAAGAAGGCTTTAATTTTATAATAGGGAAAGACGAAAGGATCAGGTGCCAAACAATTTCCCAGCAGCGATAAATGGCAGGCAGAATAACAAACGCAAACAATAAACGGCAATCTATCGAGTCAATGGCGCTAAAACAGGAAGTGCAGGATGTAGAGAAGTATCATGACCAGTTGCGCCTGTAGTCCCATGCCCTAAAGCCCAGAAAACACCCCGGAAATTGTGGCACACAAGAAAAAGCAGTGATTCACAACAAAGGAGTTGTACCACACTGATCCCAGAAAAGAAAAACAAAGAAGAATCAGAGAAGAAAAAGGAGGCCATGGAAAAAAAGGGTAAAGACTAAAGAATCCCCTTCCCCAACCCCCCACCCTGCACCTCTACAGATGAGTACGGCCCCCCCCCCCAGCAGTGTGCCTGTCGCCCTGAAACCAGACCCGAAATATAGAAGAACAGAGAAAAGTGAGTAAGAAAAGAACCCCACCAGACGGGGGGGTAGAGAGAGTATTAATAAACTGGAGGAGGGCCTTCAAAACATGCCCCCGGCTTCTCCCTCCCGCACAGTAAGTTCTCCCCAAGGCAAACAGTAAGCAGCACAAAATCGACCATGCCAAAGAAAAATGGGGAGCATTATGCACCAATTATACCAATGGCTATGCCATGAGAGCACTCAACCCCTGAGACCGCCCGTCTACTAGATGACCACCCCTGAAGGATCAGCCTTATCCTTGACCGCTCTTTGCAAATCTGCCCATGCATACCCCTCGACCCAGCGCCATGTCCAATGTTACAAGGTAAAGGAGTGTCCAAAAACGACCGGGAAGCGACGCACACAGGTGGGGTGGAAGTCTCTGAGTACCAACACAGTCCGCATCATGGAGGGACGTCTTTCCCAGTGCTGCCCCAGGATCTGCACTGCACACAAGGTCCAGAAAGTCGGAATCAGCCAAAGTAGACAACTGTTGCTTGAATTTTCCCTGGGTCGCCAGAGGCAGTGCGCGGGACGAGGCCACCACCTCCCACTCAGGTCCAATACCTCCGGAACAGATCAGACCCACAGCCAGCCGATCACACGGAAGCATACTGTCCGGAGTTTGCAGCTGTTCACTAGTCTCAGGGGTGGCCGCGGCATTGTCCTCCTGTGTGCAGTGTGGGAAGTCCCTGTGTACCTGAGGACAGGCAGGCCGCAACTGTCCCGACGCTGATGCCACACCATCGAGCTTACTCCCCAAGACCCCGATGCCATGAACCAAGGTGGAATGAAGGGCACCGAGAGCCTCGAGGAGGTCGCCGTACCCCAGCACAGCTCTCTGCGATCGCTCCGCCACACTCCCAAAAGTCACACACTCCCAATCCTGCTGTGACCCGGTGGACAGGTTAGTAGGCTTCA
Organism: Triturus cristatus; assembly: GCF_964204655.1. Lineage (NCBI taxonomy): Eukaryota > Metazoa > Chordata > Amphibia > Caudata > Salamandridae > Triturus > Triturus cristatus. The sequence continues at coordinate 164,671,005 of NC_140595.1, read as the reverse complement.
TCATAACAAGATGGCCGCCGGGTAGGCCCGACCCGTATTGGGACCGGGACCCAGGGACAAGCGCCTCAAGATCCACGTCGCTGGAAACAGGGTTCCGGGGGCAGGCAAAAATTATCCGTTGTGTGGTCACGGGCAACAGTCGTCCCCACCACGGACCAGCGCCCGCGAAAATCCGGGAGCAGCCCGCAAGAATCAGGGCGAGTTACGGGCGGCGTCCGGGCAGCTCACCGTCAAAGGCAGGGGCAATCACCGGAGAATCTCAGAATTGCCACCCCGGGCATGCACTCGGTCCGCCACGCTTAGCGGTAGGAACGACCACGGCGAAATGTAGGCCGAGGTGTGCACCGCTCCGGTGGTCCGACTCCACCCAGTCACCACAGGCCGTTGTTGTTGAACTGCCACCCGGCCAAGGCGTCCACTCGAGGTCCTGGCTCCAGGGCCGCACGGGCCGCAAATTTCAAAGGCACATTTCTCCGGCGGTACAGCCGCCAGAAACTTCGGAGTCACACGGTCGGTTGCCACTCTCATTCACGAATACGAGCGCGTAGCGCAGGCTGAGGATCTCTTGCAGGATATCCGTGCGGGATGCGGAGGTTCACGGAGCCGGGAGTCTACGCTGCCGTCCCGGTCGCCATCTTGGCTCCTCCCCGAGTAGGCGGTTTGTTGGCTGATGAGCAACATATTAGTTTGACCTATTTAAAAAAAAAAAAAAAAAAAAAAAAATCTGATGAGATTCAGCTTCCTTCGTCAATGATTGAAGAGCCATGCCATGGTTGTTCCGTGCTTGGCAAGCCAGTGGCTAGATGTGAGAACAGGTCGGAATCAGTGGGTGAATTGCACACCTACATTTTGCTACCTGTCTGCAATTTTGTGATGCAGTTTGTCTACCAATAGGCAGCATCACAAAAGCCCTTTTGCAAGGGGCAGTTGCAGACCCTGCATAATTAGGTATGGTGCTATGCGGGTCTTCGTGCCATTGGCTATCAACACTTGGATGGCAGACCACGATTCCCCCGATTGCATCCTAAAACAAGATACATTTGTTTCAGGCAGCCTTGTTCCTCAAAGGAACATGTATTGCTTAAAAAAAAAAATGCATGTTTCCCACTTGAGAATATATCTGAGGAGGTAAGCAGTGGCCCACTGGACTACTGACCACTCCGCCGGGGCCTTCTGACATAATTCCCAAAAAGAAAGCTCCCCAAAGGAGACATCTGCCCCTTTCAGAATGATTTGCCACCTTCTTTGGGATGCAGGTAAGTTTTTAACAGTGCTCACCCACAATTGCAGTCAAAAAACCACTGCTACATCTCAATGAGATTCCCAAATAGACTGTCACGTTTCTTTCACACCTATCCTAATTACCATTTGGAATGAGCCACAAAATCCCTTTTGAGATTTGGAAAGGCTTTTCCGAATTGCTAAATGGGTTTAGTAAATTGCAAGAAATATTTTTCAGTTACAACACCTAAAATGTTTTGAATCACCGTGTTTGCTACTGCAAAATAATTTTGTACATCTGGCCCCACATAACATGATATGAATGAGAGATGCAAGGATGAAATTGTTGTGCAGTTCCGTGGGCGAACTAGGACAGATTATCCACCAGCAAAAGAACTATTGATGGACAGAATGCAGAACAATGTCATACATTCACCCCAGTACAGAGACCAGGGCCTAAATCTATCGTTTTTTTGCTCACTATGCCGTTCCAGTTTGAACCGCGATATGCAAATCAGTCTTGACCCTGTGCCCAATGGGAACAGTCCAGCCCGAACTGCCAGGCTAGGTCTTCCCTGGACTGGAAACAAGCATCCTAGGACCGGTTTCAGGGTTTCACCCCTCTTCAGCCAGGATAGCTTGATTCCAGTGGCATGGAGAGCACGGGTCTCACGTCTGAGCATACCCGTCCCACTCGGGGTGACAAATGCAAAAAGAACTATTGATGGACAGAATGCAGAACAATGTCATACATTCACCCCAGTACAGAGATTTGGGCCTAAATCCATCGTTTTTTTGCTCGCCATGCCATTCCAGTTTGGACCCAGGCATATGCAAATCAGTCTTGACCCTGTGCCCTGTGGGAACAGTCCAGCCCGAACTGCCAGGCCAGGTCCTCCCTGGACTGGAAACGAGCATCCTAGGACCGGGCTAAGTTCCAGAGAATGTGGTAGTAATGTCGGCAAGAACACAGTGAGCTCCATTCCCAAAGCTATTTGCCCTTGTAAACTTAGCAATTGTAATTCGAATCATGTGAACGCATTTTTACATGCACGATTGTGCCCCATATACAGTTACACACTGAAAACACCTTCATGAACACAAGTAGGATTTTACAAACGTTTTCTAGAAACAGTCATAGAAACTGGTAACTGTTTCCTAAACCTCATAATTCAGTACCCATCTGAACCTGCACATGAAGATGTCTTCATTCTTTGTGAGTCAGGCTCAGTTCATGGAAGGAAACACACAAAAGAAGACTGTAACACAGTATAATCTCACAACATACATTGATGTACTAATTTCTGCATTTCTATCAAGCCTGTTTCCCCCTTCACAAACTATACTCAAAAAAAGAGGGAGAGAAGATATTACACGGAACTCCTTCTAACTTCATCATGAGCCTTGACTGCATACTTAATGATAAAAACTCAAACAGTAGTATTAAAACTGAGATCTCTGACCCATTTATTGATGCTACAGCAATCTTTATGTAACCAGTCAATGGATAAGGTGTTGGATTATGTAAAGTGCCAGGGGGGAGAATGTGGCCTAACGGCTAGGGTGGTTGACCTCAGAGCTGGGGAATTGAGTTCGAGTCTCAGCAATGACGCTGAACATCCTGTGATTCTGGGCAAATCACTTAATCTCCCCGTGCCTAACAAAAATGAATGTGTCCTCATGTAATGTAACTGGTGCTATGTAAAGCGCTCTGATACCTTCGGGTCTAGTTTGTGCTATATAAAACTCCACAAAAAAAAGGGTGGTGCTATTTTGCACTGAGATTTAATTTAGTATTTTGTTATATATTGCAATGGAGGTACTATTTTGCTGCATTGTTTTTTGCATCACTCAGTACTGTTTGGAGGCAGAATTATAATCCAAGGCCCAGATTAACTAAGATTTGAAGCAACATGCAAAGAGAAGTTGTTGCACTGCCTTTGTGTCACCGGGAAAGAGCAGAAATGTATCATATCTACTAAGATATGGAGCAGTTTTACTTTATCACAGGGCTGGTGCACTTACAGCTGCCTGGCACCAGTGCATTCACCCTTGCACCATGATGCAAAGGTTTCTACTTTGTGGTAGGGATAGGTTTTGTGCAGGAAGGTGCACAGAAACTAGCTTAGAGGCTTCTTCCTGTTTGTATGTGTGCCGCAGAAAGCTCCGCCCATGAAACGCCTCCCGACACAAGGTAACGCAACCCATGCAATGCTCCACAAATTGTCCTTTGTGTGTGTGTAGGAAAGTAGGATCTGCTTTTATGGTTACCCCCGCTTTTTGCCTGGTGCTAGGCTGTTTCTGACTAGTCTGACTGAGATCTGACTCCTGGCGGCCCAATCCTGGAATAAACTACCGGCGTGCCTCCGACTGGAACCAGTTGAAAGTATTTTTAGGAAAAAGCTTAAGACTCTTCTATTCCCACACATATAGACCTGAGTATCTGCTCTTGCTGCTCCACCGCAGCGCGGGGACACACTGATATAGTGTAACCAGGCGCTTTACAAAATCCGTTAACAAATCCGTTAACATCCTGCTAACCAGGACCTCAGCCTCTGTGATTTCTCCCCTAAATTGTTACTGGTACGTTCTTGGGTACCTCCCAGATTGGATATTGGTGTATCCTTATAAGTCCCTAGTATATTGCACTGAGGAACCCCAGGAGTCCCCAATGGGCCGAAGAACCCATGGGAGATCACACAAACTGTAACTACAGGCCTGCCATTGCAGCCTGTGTAAGCTGGTGCTAGCACCACTTAAGAAAGATATAGGTTCCCTATATCTAAGGTCACTGCACTTAAAACATATGTCACCCCTAAAGCAGGCCTTTCAATCCTGAAGGCAGGGTGCTCTGTTCTAAGTGTGAGGCAGTGTGAGCAGGACACCCCGACAATCTTCTGAGTCTTTTCTCCTGGGTTGTAAATGCATCAGCCATTACAATACATAGAGTGGCGATGCGTCATTACGCGATGACCATCTCTAAACTGGCTGTAACAAACCCTGTCATGTTTGGTATCAAACATGTTGGGATCATATCCCCACACCGTAAATGGTGTGGGAGGACCGTAAACGGTGTGGGAGGTATGATTCCATGCACTGTAAAGCTCCTCCGGGAGGCCCTCAGTGCTCCCGGTACCAGTCTTCCAGACCCGGACACCAGAACATGGTTGCTGCTGACCAGAGACACAATTCTGCCCTCCTGCTGCTAAGCCAAGCTCGAGCAGGGGAAGGCAGAACAATAGGTAGCCTCTTACAGGGAGTTGTGACCACCTCCCAGACAGGGTTTAGTGTATTGGGCCCGGGTGGGAGCGCTTGCCAGCGCCACTAAGTCTGCTTGAAGGGCACATTTGGTGCCCTCCTTGCATAGTCCAGTTCAAACCAGCTCAGGGAGCTGTTGGCTTCCACTCTGGGGCGAAACTAGACAAAGGACATCGAAGTATACTCCCCACTGTCCGACCCCTCCCATGGGAGGGAACCCTGAATCGTACCAACCCTTTCCTTAGGGTACTTAAGGGCTTACCTGTAGGTGGATCCCTAGCGTTGTCGTGGGACAAGATTCATATCAAGACACCACTTCTTCTTCGACCTTCTGGGCACTCTGGATTTCACTATGCGCATCAGGACTGCAACTGGGAACACTCCTGCTGCTCCTGGTCTCGTCGCCCTGCTCGTCTACTGCAACGTGTGTGCCCGTGCTCCATACAGGAACCATCCAAGGCCTGTGGACATCAAAGACACCTGAAGGAATCTCCCTTGAAATGAAGGAGTCACTTCCTTGCATCTGCAGCCACTGCAACAAAGCTGACCGGTCTGTTGATCTTGGGCTCCCACGGATTCCAAAAGGCTCAGCAACACAGGTGGTGGTTCTTCACATCCCTTGAGGCCTGCCCTCTCACCAAGTTTGAGGCCAGTGTCCCTCGTCGGAACCGCAAGAACCGAACCCCTGTGCACCGTGTTGGCTTGCTGTTGCAAAGGCTTGTTGGCTTCCTTCCTCCAAGATCTCCAGGCTCCAATTAGCCCCAACCTCAAGCATCTCCTGTGATAAAGATCCTTGTCCTCACCGCATTACTTGTATCATGGTCCTGCATCTTTGGTGAGCTGCTGGAGGAACACTTGCGACTACAGTGCCTCCGGACTGTGGGTCCTCTAGGGGGCCTTCCTTGATTTCAGTGGACTTCCCTGATTGCTCGGGCCTGCTCTGACGCCCTTGCCTGTGGTGAGTCACCTGGACCTTGCTGGTCCCAACATTGCACCTTCTTTTCTTTCCACATTGTTTGCAGTTGCCAATGGACACCAACCCCACAATTCTCGACATCCAACGTTGGACAGTTCGTGAATGGCTCCTGGTCTTCCACAGCGTCGCCTGGTCCACACAGCTGCAGCTCCAAGGTCACCGTCAGCTCTTCTGAAGCACCCGACATCGGTGGGCATTCACTCGTCCGTGCCTCCCGGTCACTTCTGAGTGGCAAAGACTCTCTCCCCTCTGCTTGCAGGTACTTCTCATCTCGAATCTACCTATGAGTTCCACCGGACACTTTCACCTTCCCCAGCAGCAGCATCTTCCTGAAGTCATCCATTGAATTTGACAGCAAATTCCGATGCCACTTCACACCTATGCACCTGGCTTCCCGGGTGTACGTATCCTGGTTCCTAGGGTATCCATGGGTGGGGTGACTCTCCAACCTTCTGTCTTCCAATGGGTTTTCTCAGAGTCCACTGGAAAGGGACCTTATCCTTTATAATTGCAACGTGCCTTACCCTTTGACTTGCATTGAGCCTGCGGTCATGTTCCCACCCTGCACACGGCCTCCGTGGGGTTCCTGGTTACTTACCTCGGGTGGTTCCTTGGGTCCCCGGCACTATTTTGTCTTCTGGGTATAGTCTTGACTTGAGTCATGGTTCACATACCACTATTTTAGTATATGGTTTGTTCCCCCCCTGGGCGACCACTGTGTATCTGTGCTACTTACCTGTTTCCATTGCAAAGTATTGTGTGCAGTGTGTAGATCTCCAGCTAGGAGATATCTGTATGTGTTAGTGAGTGTCTTATAATAAATACATATTTTTATAAGTACACCGTGTGGTTCTATTTCACTTAATCTATACCAATAAGATTATGCTCTGGTAAAACAAGCTGCTTTACACTCATTCTGGACTAAGCCTGAAGGCTGCTCTCCACAGCTACCACTTATAGAGCTTTCTAAGGTTGTCTAAGACCTCTCAAATCACCATAAGGGTTGTCTGGATTAGTGCAGGGTGCCCCCTAACATAGGTGTGCACCATATATTAAGCCAGCTTCTCACAGTGTATCTTAGTAAATACCAAAACAGATTTTGAATCGGGGCTGCGTCAAAAGAGTGGTGCAACCCAAACACAAACTTTGAGTAAATCTGGGCTAATGCCCCTGTTTATCAATGTAAACCATGCCTCAAATTAGCACCGCCTCAGCACCTCATGTAATCAGGCCTGTTGGGAGAGCGGAATTGGCTCATGGCACAGAAGGAGTGATGCTCAAGATCCAGGAATTATCTGTTTGGCTCAGCAGATGCACATATTTCTATTTTGTGATGATCCCAAAACCTCCCCGGGTTTGTCGGCAGACTGATGTATCGGAAAGATTGTAATTGTAATGTCAGTCACTTTTCAAAGTCTTGCAAACAAAAAACATGCAGCGACACAAATAATTCTTTAGTAGCCCATCACTAGCACTGCTGAGTCTTACCATATGCTGATACTACCTTGTCTGGATTCCACCTCATGTCTTTCTTTATCTCATTCATGCAGTTTCATATTCATGCCTTCTTCCTTCCTTTAGCACCGTTTTCCAATATTTCCCCTCCTCCTTTCTCCCTTTTTATCTTTCTCTCTCTCTCTTGCTCAAATGTTGTTGATGAAAAATAAGTCCTGATACTCAAAACAGAGTGCCGGTGGGCCCCAACTGCAACCACCGGCCCAAACTATGCAAAGAGGCTCTTTAAATTGACCACTGAATTCCAGTGGGGATGGTAATGGCAGTTACTGGCTCCATCAGAAATATGAAAACAGTAGACAAACAACTGATCTGTTTAACCCCTTCGCTGCGGCGCGAATTCCGCCGCAGCGCTGGGGGGGTTTGGGGGCAGTGCGGTGCCGTTGTGCTCATGATGGAACCACGCCGTCATGAGTCACGGGTGAGCTGTGCTCATGACGGCGTGGTTCCGTCATGACTCCACCCACTTGCGCTGATCGCCCGCACAGGCGGGGAATTAGCGCCGCGTGGGAGGAGCGGCCGCCAACGGCCGCAGCATGACGGAACCACTCCGTCATGAGCACAGCTCACCCGTGACTCATGACGGCGTGGTTCCGTCAGAAGCATGCAAGGGGTTAATTTCACCTGGATCAAAACTGGGAATTAGATGGGGGAAATAACCAGAACTACCAGTTGGGATTCCTCATTCTCAGTGTATCATGAGGGAAGAACTACTAGTAGTTGAGGCTGTTTCACCCTCTCTGGATTTATTGGTGCCACCAGTATCATTTGCTCCAGGGGTGTTAAAATACTGACCCATTTCCGAGGCCCCTTGTCATAAGGTCTTAAACCTTTCTCCAGTGCTTAATTTGTTATATAATAAGTGCCAGGGCCCTGACCAGGAGGCCACTGCGGCTTGCACCACCCATCGCCCTTGTCATTGCTTCCAAAGCAACTACTTACCAACTCACTTGCCTGCAAGTGCGACAGTTCATATTATTCCAGGCCCCAAAGCTAAAGGAATGGCTGGGGAGGCAGGTATTAGTAAGTTTTAATTTATAATGTATTCATAAACAACCGTTGTTTTGCTCATCTCTAAATTAGAAGAGCAGCGCCACCATGTGACTGACGGTCGGAAGTGTGGTGTAGATGATTAAGCTGAGCACCCGAAACCATTTGAGTGAAGGTGCTGAGCACCGGAAACCACTGGTTCAAATTAAGCACTGCCTCTCTCCAATCTAAATGGATATCAGGACTGACCGGTGCTTACCAAAGACTAGTAAGGGCTGGAACAGAGTTCAGTTAGATATCAATGATATGTTATGTGTCTTGCTGGCCCAGATCTATTCCCTATTTGGAGTGACTGGTCTGCGTGGATTTCCTAGCTACCCTGCCAGTCCATGTCTCACTCTGGCTAACACTTTATTTTCAATGCTTCTTATCTCGTCTCTATGAATAAGGCCAGCTCTTGGCATTTTGTTTTCCTTCCAATTCAACTAAGTAATTCCCCTGAGTGCTGAGTGTAGGAAATCTTTGTTGTCATGGGAACTAGGATACTTAATGGAAACTTCATTATGAGAGGCAATTTCAATGCTTAATTAAAAAAGTAAAGGAGCAGAAAATGTTATCATCTTAAATTGTTCTCACTAGTTGTCTCACAGAAGGGGGCTAAACGCTTCAATTGTCATGGCCTATTTTCGAGATCTTCAGCTCTATCAAATACATAGAAGTATTCTCAATAATTTTAAACAGGGACATTTCTCAGGTAAGGTCTCACCTTCTAAAAATACTGTAATGTCTGGTACATTTATCAGGCAGCAAGTTGTACTTTAAAAACTTTTTGCAAATTGTATACATCATGCACATAACATACATGTTGATCTATTGTAACAGAAAATTATATTAAATACCTCACTGCTGGGGTTGGAGGATACAGTTGACAATGAAAAGTTGTTGAAGTCAGGTCTTGTTGGCTCAAGTGCCGGCTCCCTTGACAAAGACATCATGTGATTTTGGAGAACTCAATCCTTATTTGAAGCTCATGTCTCAGTTTGAAGATATGTCTAGGGGATATAATGTGCCAGAGATTCATTTTTATTCAATGCGACTTATATAGGCTAAAATATCAGTTTCTTGTTTCAGATCTAGTGGCTGTACTCCATTCTGCCTGGCCAGCAGAGGGAGTTTATTAAAAACAAACAAAAATGAATGACTCTGATATGTTGGGAGCTTTCTCCCAGTAAGTGATGGTCATTTCTATCTTTTCCTGTCCTGGAGTGCCATGCTTTCCCTGGCATTCTCGAATAAGAAAGAACTACCTCCCAACGTTCACTCGACAAAGTGCGGACAGTCTGAGGTACTTTGCACAAAGGCTCGATATCACTCGGACTGTCATTCAAAGGTTTGGGTAAAGGTAGCATTCTCTTCAATGGGATCAACGTCCCCACTTGGCACTCCTTTTGGTAGGTTTCTCCTAACAGTTATTACTTTTAGAAGAAACCTACCAAAAGGAGTGCCAAGTTGGGACGCTGATCCATTGAAGACAACGCTACCTTTACACATTGTGTCACTTACACCCTGGATCGGAGGGCGATACCCACTCGCACCCTACTACAAGAAGAATTGGTATACCATAGCCACTTCACACATCTACGCACAGAGTGCCACAAACCATTTCTCATTCAAAGGTTTGGGCCAGCAGAGTCTCTGGTGTTGGAGACATTGTAATTCTGCTGACTGTGAATAGAACAGGGAATTGCGAGTTTGTCATATGGGGTTCTCCACCACATTTTTTGGCAGAGTACCAAGGACGTTAAACTCTAAATAAGGCCCAAGGTTCGCCAACGTGGTTGGCATTAACTTACCAAACACCATCAAGTAGACTCCGGATGCTCCCTGCATTATGAAAACAGTTGATTGATGTAAATACCAAGGGTCACAGGTTTCAATCCCATTAAGGGTGACTGAGCCTTCCATAATTTACTGTCCTGGTGCAGTGACCAGGTGGCTGTGAAGGGCACGACCTACGTAAAAAAATTCCACTGGGGTGAGGAACTCTTAGGAGATCCGCCAACCTGTTGCCGTGCAGCCCTTTATGTGTACTGCCTAGGAAGAACATATCTGTCCAAAAAGCAATCTAGTTAGCCAGCAATCTCTTAAAGATATGCCTCTCTACTTTTTCAGGTAGGACCTTTTTTCTGCTTGTTGTCCACCTGTACCGCAGACATTTACTACTGATAAATGGATTACAGATACTTCCCTGGGTTTCAAGGACTATGGTTGATTCCTCCTGTCTCAGCTCCTCACAGGCCTCTTCTTCTGGATAATGTATTCTTTGCGCAGCCACAATTCCATCACACCTTCACAGCAGTCACTCAGCTCCTTCCCAGAAGGCACCTCCTCTTGGTAGGTTGCAAAATTTCCAGATTCTCGTTCCAGAAGCTGCCAAAAGAAAGTTGACAATTAGTGACACAAACTGGTGTGGGATCCCAAATTCTGTTTCTGCCCCATACTTAGAGCGAGTTTGCAGAAATAGATCCAGATTACGAGTATTGCAGGCCTGAAACTGCCGTACTTGTGGTGGTAGTCTGACCACCACCACACCAGCGGTCCAACCGCCATATTACGATAGTGGTGATGGGACTGCCACAAGGCCACCACCAGGAACTAGGAACCCTTGGCGGTGGCCGTGTGGAAAGCAGGCAGGAATCGCAGCTGTGAGGACCTTACCATGAAATGCTTGGTGGACAGGCATGGAAAGAGGACCCAAACAGGTTCCTGGCCAAATCTGCCCCTAGAAACTTATTCTGTGTCACATAGCGCACCCTGGACACACCCCACACATGATTGTCAGGCAAAAATAAATCCAAAGGCAATGGAAACATGGTATGTGGAACTCTAGAAAGTCATCCATGATTTTCAGAGCCATGGATGGCAACATAGAAAAAAGAATGCTGAGTAGTATAACAGACGTGACACCCACAGGAGTACCTACAGTGCATTCACCTCACTGCAGGGTGCACTGCAGAAACAAAGATCCCCTCTAGGCATGTGGGTAACTCTAAATACGGCTGGCCATCCTCCTCTAGGTATGGTTGAGATGAAGGCCTTCGCTGATCGAAGTGTTAGGCTGGCAGTGTCACATTCTTAAATATCCCCTAGAGATGGCCTGGGTATCTTAACAACTTGTGTGAGAAGCCTAGAGCAACAGAGCTCCCATTCTATTTCATCTGAACCAGGCACCCACTACTAGGATTTCTATCCAAGTCATCTTTGTACACTGAAAAAGAGAGCACGAGCGAAACAGACAAAGAGAGAGAGCGAACTGGTTGTTTTTCTTAGAAAAGTGCTTCTTTGACCTTTTTCCCATGGTACATAATCTTCATGTTTGGCTCTAAAATGAAAGAGACACTAAACCTTCTAAATGATCCTTATTTTGTGCATGCCATAAGACTGTTCCGCTCAATACATATTCTGTCCTTTCCAGGCTCCCCAAAGCACTGTCCCCAACAGGGACTTGCCAATGAGAAAAGGTTGCAGGGCTAGTGAGGCAGTAAGCAGTGGTTTACAAAACCCTTAAATAAAATAAATGTAGATTATAATTCTGACACTGCCAGTTCAGTTGAAGAGTTCCTGTCTTACAAAACAAAGCCTTGTGAGAGTTGCTGCCTATTTGTAGATTGTGGATTTAAACACTATGTTCAATATTGTGGGTGGTCTTCCACTAACCTAATTTTAAACTACTAAACATCTGAACTACAAAACCATTCAAAACTGTTGTGACAAATCCGTAGCACTTTTCATTATCCAAGCCTAATGGGATTATTAGGAAGTCCACATCTATTACTGAGGAAATATTCATTTCCAGTTGATATCAAAATATAGCCAACATTGTTCTAGACTTTTGCAAATTCAGTGGTCTTTAAAGAACTTCTTGACCACATTTGATCTTTGAGGATTAGGTGAAGTTCATTTCACTAATGAATTCCACAGAAATAAAACTAGGTTCATTATTGATGCCTAATGTTACTCAACACTGTAACAGAAGTGGGCAAGACATCATTTGCACACCTGAGTGTTGCCTTTCTTTGCTAGTCCAAAAATGAGGAAAAAATCATACTTCAAGTGGACATCCTTAGGGCTGTTTGGGAAAATCCTGGTGAATTTAATGTTGGGGGAAAAGGGTACTTCTATATTCAAATATCATAAGCGTTAGGTTACCTCCTCAACCACCTCCACCCTCTGGAGAGAAAAAAGACACTGCTATTCAGGAAAGACTAATGGGATCAAACCAACAGATCACATATGGCTTCAGAGATCAAGTCAATCACAGCCACATTTCACTGTATGCCAACTGCTTACAATTTAAAGAACAGGGAGTATATACATATATAAATTTTGCATAATAGTTGAAAACCATTGAAGAGCCATCTTCGACTGACAGGGGGAAAAAAATAAAGATCTTCGGCACATTTGGTACAACAGACACTTTAAAAGATGATACGCTGAATAAGTTCATAACTGACTTAGTCCTTCAAATCTGCCCCAGCTATTGCCTTAAACAAATGACACCATATTAAATAAGTAAAGAAGGAGTTGTTTTTTTGCTTCCTTGGCATACTTCTTTTTCTTGGGATCATTGACAGCTTCAGGATTAAAGACACCCAGGTTTGGAGTTGGGTTGAGACTCACAGTCACTGGCGTGAACCGAGTTAAGTCCACCTCTGGAGCAAGGTTGTAATATGTCATTCCTCCAATCAGTGCTGTCCCATGTGCATTGTGAGAATGTGCACATACCTCGCCATCAGTGGGAGGAAGTCTGCCATATAAGCGGCTGCTGTATGGGAAATTCTGCATGCGCCTCCCAACAGAATCATCCAAGCTCAGTGATCAGGGGCTATCATCCCTTTGTTTCTGCACTGGGACTACAGCTGCCTGGATCATGCTTTGGAGTCAACCAAATGAAAGGTCAACATTCTCGGGATTGATAACTTCTGTGGGATGCCTACCTGTGGTGGGGTCAACAACCTTGACTTTCTCCCGCTCGCAACACCCTGGTGGGACCTCTAGTCCCAGGGTGCATTTGCTGCTTACTGGTTGCCACGGGCATCATGGGAGGTGTGGCCACCGCGCTCTTAGCACAGCCTCTCTCCCACAGCGCGGGACGCTTTGCGGGACACTTTCCTGTCGGGGGGCCATCAGCCTTGACTCTCTCTCCCTCACATCACCCTGAGACCTCTAGTCCATGGGTGCATCTGCTGTCTGCTGCTGACATCACTGGGAGGCATGGCCACCGCACTCTTAGCGCAGCCTCTCCCCCCATGGCGCGGGTTGCTCTGCAGGATGCTTCCTGTTATGGGGACAAAAAACCTTGCCTTTCTGCCCCTCCCAACACCCTCATGGGACCTCTTATCCCAGAGTACATCTACTGATTGCTAGTTGCCGCTGGCATCACAGGTGAGGCGTAGCCACTGAACTCTTAGCACAGCCTGTCCCCCCACGGCGCAGACACTCTGCAGGATGCTTTCCTGTTGTGTGGGCCAACAACCTTGCCTTTCTCCCCTCAAAACACCCTGGTGGGACCGCTAGTCGCCAGGGCGCTAAGCACTGAACTGTTAGAAGGATAATCGAGCCCCTAAGTGGGAAATGGGCTTTCTTTATCCCCTTTTACTCTGTACTCTGTCTGCAAAATACCAAGCGAGGAATGGGTAAAAGGATCACAGTGAAAGGGGGGATAAGGGTGGCCCCAAGGTAACAAAAAATTCGAAGAAACCCCAGAAGCACTTAGGGGGGAACTGTGTACTTGACGATTTACTTGTCGAATGTGAAGAACTTTTAGACCCACCAACACCTGACCCTGTCACTAATCCAAAGGTCCCTATAGCCCCTGGGAGGCCCTCAGCAAATAGATGTATTTCACTTATGTTCTGGAAAGTGTACACACACAGCCAGACTCCCGAGCAGCCAGCCCCAGATATTAAAGAATTGGTAATTGTATCTAGTAATTCGCTCCAAGCCCACGCCCCTCAGAGCTTACAGGCAGCAACAGATTCTTACCCTTATTAACTCTGCCGGAAGGCACTACTGATGCAGAGGAGCAAGAGGGTAGGGGGGAGTCACTCCATTGTCTTTTGAGAGATAGGCCCTCAAAATTATTTGCGATTTACACTTAGAAATTGAAGCTCTCAGGTCTGCAATAGGAGTGATGGCTGGGCGGGTGAACCAGCGGCTAAAGAGAGACATGGGGTACTAGCGATTCAGCAATACCACCAGCCATTGTGTGTAGGATTTCTCTGTGAAATCAAAAGCCCTACCTCCCTGAAGGCCCCCATACCACTTCACACGGAGCGGTAGCAGAGCGTATGCCTGCAGTCCGACTGCAGCCGAGCTTCATTGGGTCCCAATGGCCAACCCGGCCAGACACAACTGAATGTCAGGAGACCCCCTGATCTCCCTGTACTCCCTATAGAAGCCTTGGGTAGGGAGCCGCCAGCAAAACATCCTGGTACTCAGCTTCTAATGCCTAGGCCAAAATCACCTATCCCATCCCAGCACACCATATTTATGATTAATGTACCTAAATACTGCAACCTGGTGAGACCCCAGGATGAGGAATCCCTTAAAAACAAACAAAACAATTCATTGGCTTCGACATGTAAGAGGATGTCGGTCTGTGATTAGGGACGACATATTGAGAGCTACAAGGTGTGTCCTGCTCAAAAGCCCCACTGACTCAACTGAACTAACCCTGATGGACTGGAGGTTAGCGGACAATCTAATAGCTTTAGACGCTAGATCCTATCCCCCTGCAACATCCAATTCAAATTCCAGATGACCTATAACCCTCACCAGTTTACTCTCAATCCACTTTCCACCCGGCCAGACCATCTGTCCTCCCTAGTGAAAATTGATTGGCTACAGTCCAGAACTGTTTCTGTAGACAAAGAGGCCCATGCTCCCAAGCCTTGTTTTAATTTAGGACCTCCATCATAAAGTGGGCTATTAGCACTGGAATCCACTAGGGATGGCAAAAGGCGAGATGATCTAACCAAAAGGCTGCAATCTAGAGTAGAGGTCCATCCTAGAACACTAGTCTCTACTCTCCCCAACCCAATACCTTTCCAGGGAGACACACAGGCAGACTCTCCTCCCTCTACTTTTCCACCATTAGTAAGCCTCCCCATGCTTAAATGGGTTTCTTAGAATTTGGCAGGGGTTTAGAAGAAAGATGTCCCTACCCCATTGGGTAGATTTTATTAAATCATTCGAAATTTGCATCTTCCAAGAAAAATGGCGTCTAACACCAACATACATGCTGGGTTATGTAACATTCCACTGCTCGGCAATTGCCTCCAAACAGGGTCGCCCATCAGGTGGACTACTGATATGGGTCCGCATTGCGCTCCGTTGTAGAATCCTAGAGCTACCCACAAACCACCCAGACATGCTAGCAGTCCAACTGAAGGGCGCAACAGGCTTCACTCTTGACATCTATAATGTCTATGCAAGAGGCAACGGGGGGGAGATCAGCCACCCTACAATCTCTTGAAGAGCTCTGTGACAATAGGGGGATTTTACATTCTCTGATCATGGTGGTGATTTTAATGTGACTTTTGAGCCCCTAGACAGAGATGACATCTGCGAAGTCAAAGAGGAAGATGAACTCTGGTCTGTTCCGCCTCTTGACTTACCCCTATTAAGAAGTGGATCCAATAAGCACTACAATTAAATGCCCTGGGCTTAGAGCATAGGCTGAGAGCCGCCAACAGGAGGTAAAAATCGGATAAAGAAGGAGAAAACACCTTTACTGGCCCCACCGGTGTGAGCCGGATTGACTATGTTTTATTGGACCTAAGTTTGTGGTCAATTTTAATAGACATGTCTGTGGGTAAAAGCACTAATAGTAAGCACAACCCTTTAAGCCTTAGCCTTGTACCCCTTTGGGGCAACCCACCTAGCGCTTCCAAAGACCACCTTATAGCTGAAGAGCTGCATCCTAAGAACAACAAACTTGGTCTTAAGTGGCACATGGTCTGTAGGGACAAATGTAAACTCGAGATCATCAATCGTGACCTACTTGCCCACTTGGCAGAGATTGAAGCCCAGCTAAACGACCCAGGAGGAAGGGGGTTAATTAGTGATTTGCACACCCAGTATTTTGAACTGTTGGCCCTACACTTTGTTGTTCACATGCACCGCCCAAAGTGTAGACCGAGGAAAGCAAAGAAGCAATCCTGGTGTTCCCGTGAGTGCAGACTCTCAAGGTGCCAACTCACGACTGCAGTGAAGGCAAAAAACACGGATTTCCGTGCAAGAGTCAAGAAGGTTCTACAAAACATCTATAAATAGAGCTAAGAGGGAGTGGGACGAGGCAAAATGGAGACAAATCGGGGAAGAATGCCCCCTTAAAGATTAAAAAAATGTAGGACCCTAGTTGCAAGGGAGGACCAGGAGAGCCAAACACTGCTAGCTAGCAACATCTCAGTCAGTGCCTCGCAGGAACATTTTAATGTCTTATACATCAGCCCAAATAATTCTGCTATACGGGTGTCCCCTCCGACCTACCTCTAGTCAAAACTGTGGACCTCTTTACTAAGAGCGAAATCTTGACCTCAATGGAGTTAATCATTCCATCAAAAGCTCTTGGCCCTGACGGAATTCCAGATGACCTATTCCGACATGTCAAAGACAATTGGTCCGACTATATATTGGCACTTTCTAAAACCATTGCAGGGGGGCGCTCCAATCTCTGATTAATGTAAGGGAGCGGACGTAATTCCCATCTTTAAGAAAGGCGACAGACACCTCCTGGGCTACTATAGGCCCATAAGCCTGATTGATTGCATACAGAAGGTATTTTGTTGCACTCTACTGGCGAGGATCCAAGAGTGGATTTCTGATAACAACTTATTGTCCCTCTACCAAGCGAGGTTTCGGCAGAACACAGGGAAAATAGACTAGGTCTTCCAGTTCCTCCTTCAATACTAGAAGATGGTGACCATCGGTAAGGGGAGTCTCTATGTCGCATTAATCGACCTGAAGACAGCATTTGATCTTGTCCCTCGAAATATCCTCTGGCAAGTACTAGAAGACATGGGGATGGCAATGGAAATTCTGCCACTAGTCATTCATCTTCAACTACGCCAAAGTGCAATGGGGCGATCAAGGCTAACTCACCAACGCCATTAAAATCAATATGGGTGTTCGTCAAGGGTGCTTTAACTTTATTTTCTAAGTAGTTGAATGCCTATCAACGATTCCAGCAGATGCACCAATGTTAGGGCAGGAAAAAATAGTAATGCTTCTATTTGTGGACTACACCCTTTTAGTTTCTGAAACAACTGGAGGCCTCCAGACGCTCTTAAATAAATTCAAAGCTTTCTGAGACATGAGAGGCCTAGAGATTAACACAACAAAAACGAAGTATATGATCATACAAAGCGTCACCAACACTAGGCTATGTCCTGCTAGAGAGGGTAGGTAGTTTCGAAAACCTGGGTATCAAACTATCTGACGACATGTCCTGGAAGCTGCATCTAACTAAGGCAAATCTGAAGTACAAACAATTAGTCGGGCAATAAAGAAAGAGCACTGTTGCTCATACACTAAACCTGTTGCACCCGTCCTTGAGAGATATAATTCCAAGGTGGCGAGCTGTGCACTATATTTGGCCAAATTGTGGGGCATCAAAAGATTGAAGGATCTTCCCATGTCGGAGCACCAGTTCTTAAGGAGATTAGTGTCACTCCACCCGAGCACACTGCTTCATCTCCTTAAGCTGGACATGGGCTGTAAATCCATCGCTGATTTAGCAAAACTACGCCCATTGCTCTTTTGGCAGAGAATAAGGACAACTCCTGAACTGAGCTCCTATGCCATTGCACTCAAGGAAGATGGCTCCCTAGCTGTATTCAACAAGATAGGCTGGATAAAAAACATCAAACGCTTACTTGAAAATATTGGCTTCAAGGGCCAGTGGGACATTGCTAACCCCCAAGTCCCGCCCAGTGAAAAACAAGTGAAAGACTGGACTGGGACTGGGTAGCTCAGAACGAAATCAGGAGCGTCAGGATGGGTAGGCTAACAGCAGAATTTGATGATTTTAAAATGTCTTGATCCCTGGAAGGCTACCTTGATCTAATCCAGTCACCAACTGACAGAAAACTATATATCCAGTTCAGATTTGGCACACTCCTCTTGAACTCCTTCTCAAGCTCTTGGTCTAGCAACCAAACACACTCCAAGCGTTGCCCCAGCTGCCCTGCTCCCAATGAGTCAATCCTCTTCGCCTGTCAAGCGTACTACCCCCCAGGAGGCAGGTGGCTTACGCCCATATGTAAGGAGCTGGGAAATAGTGAGCACGGTGCTGCTTGCATATTCTTAAATCTGACGCAAGACCATTGTTTGCCTGCTCACTTTCAAAATACTTGGGCCACATGTATTAGAAGGAAAGTGGCCACTTAAGCAGGACTGGTGATCAGTAGTGAAATCATATATATCTGGGTTTCTCCCAAACAGATAATATTTCTTCTCATCAATGATCAGCTTTTTTATAGGTTTATCTCCTTTGACTACATCAAGATATAAACCAGGTGGAGTTTTGCCTGCCCAGGACGGCCAGTCAAAAAAGGGCTTGCTCAGGTTAGGGGCTCCAGCCATTTTGTGAGATTTGCTGTCTATTACATGAAGAGTGTTCCTAATTACAGCTCTTTCAAACTGAGGTAACAACGTTTGAAATTGTATGCAAACTTTCTCAAGTCTTGCTAACTATATGCACATCAAAACAAATGTTTAAATGCAGGTAAAAAAAACTCACTTAAAGTACTTTTTTCCCACAATACTCAAAAGACAGTTGCAACTATCAAAATTAATGAATTTGCACCTAAACAAAGTGCATGATTCTTCATCTTTGAGTAATGTCTCTCACTGAATTTGAATTTCACACCCGGTAATATTTACATCTATAATACTAAAGGTGATGGCATATTTTGCTGTAAATCAATTCAGGTGGCAAAGTGAAGAAAAAGAGGGCGAGTGATATTGGTTAAGAAGAGAGGCGTTCCCTGCTTTGCATCACTGCGTGTTTAAATGTGGACGCGGGCTCCAGCTTTAGTGAAATAAGGGACTCTCACTGGACTTCGAGAGAGATAGAGGAGGCTAACAGGAACACCTCACCATCTTGATTTATAATTAAGCAGACACTCTGGGATAGTGGTTAGACCTGGAATATATCCATAAAGTCATTTTCTCTAAAGAGGCTGTGAAAGATGGGCCAAGGCACATGCAAGCCATGACTCTGAACTCTTACCTCCTCACACTATTGGCATACTGTTCTTCACAGAGCCATGGCTCCTCATTCACCTCCATTTTATGACATTTAAATTCACAATAAATCTTCAGTCCTCCACAAGGATGGACCATAGGAGGTGAACAGCAATCATTAGAAAAACACACCTGGAATTTTCTATTGGAAAACAATCTTTTCCTTTAAACCTTCATCAGTCACTATCAACCCTAATTTTTGAAGAATAAGAAGAATATCTTTATTTGCATGATTAATTAAAACCGTTGCAATAAGTTACCTAAAAAATAGAATAATAATCAGAGAAGTCAAATTATGCAATTTTTACACTAACATTATAACAATGCATAGTGTTTCCACTTTGTCTACTGTCCTTGCATCAAAGATCTTCTTCCTTCTTGATCATTTCAAAGAACTCACCTCAATAATGAAATTATACTACTCAAACAACATCTTTATTGGTGATTTTTGCATCCCCTGGAACACTCACAGTGAAACTAAAGAAGATCGGTGCACACCAAACCCTCATGCAAAGTATCCCCTCTAAACCACATAGGAAAGGCAACAACCTCAAACTGGGCATAATCACATTCAATGCCATCACACTGGAGGGTCAAATTGTTTTTATGTGGTCAAATTACCAAGTTATTCTCTTTCAAACCTTTAAACACGACTTTCAAAAAGAAGGTAGATTCAACCCAATCAAAATATGGAAAACAGTCCTTAGGAATAGTTTCATCCAGCATCTCTTGGAGGCATTACACAGTGCAATGATATCAACAAACCACTGACTTCTTAACCCCTTCAGTGCCACGCCCTTTCCGCCTCCTGTGCCGGACGTTGCACTAGTGGGTGGGGTTCATGACGAGATAGTCTCGTCATGGGCACAGCGCACCCGTGCTCCATGACGAGACTATCTCGTCATGGGCACTGAAGAGGTTAACAGTCTTCAATATTGAGTCAACTTGTAATAGCCTCAACAAGACGGTTGCCCTCACTCACCCTTATGTCCTGCCAAGACAGATCTTATACACCGGCATCTCAAGGACTTAAAATCATGAAACGGTGACACTGGAGAACATTTCACCCAAAAACTGGATTCTCTGTCAGAATCCTAGCCCTTATAAACCAAAAGAAAATTTGCGAAGATAATTTACACCTAGGCAAAGCTTACTACTGCAAGCACAAGATCAATGAATGCGCAAATCTGCTAAGACTCTTCTTTCATACAAGGTTAGCTACCATGGCCGAAAATTTGCAACTTCTTCTCAGAAATATTTTGAACAAATTGAGGTGCACTGAACATAAAACAAAAGTCCAAAATGTTTTTCATTTATTTTCGTTTTTATTTCAAACTTGATAGGGGTGCCCAGGGACAGCCAACTCGTTTCGTTCCTCAAAATCACAACAGTTTTTGGAACTTCAGTGCACCTCCATTTGTTCAAACAATTATAGGAATCAGCGTGCACCAAAGGGTGACATGTGTTGGAGTTTTGTGCACGACCATCCTGATAAGGTAGCAGTAAAAGAGTGAAGTGCTAACCGATTGGTCCGTCACCTTGTATTCATTTTTGTCTGTTGCAACTACTTGTCAGTGTATGTTCCAATGATTCTCAAAGTCCTTCTAAAACCCTCTATCCTGCTCATAGATTCCTTCGAAAAACGAATAGGTTTGTCACTCTGACCTATCGTCACCACAACCAATCCGTCATTTTACAGTGATGAGCGCCTGTCAGCAATTCTAGTTCAAATGTGCACAGATGTTAGTTCTGCTGTTTTACTCAAAACTGCGAACAGGTGCATGACAGGATATCAAGGAAAATGACATCTTGTCAAAATATTATTGATTACAAAATATCATAATCCTATACTAAACCAAAAAAAGTAAATAAGGATGACAAAAATATTGCCATAAAAAATGTTAACATTTAACAATATCAAGCGCACAAATATCGAAACACTAAATAGTGTCTACTTGTTAAAAATCTAGAAAATATAAGAAAATATCGAAATGCACAATATTGACTACAACATTGTCACTAAAAATAAGGAAAAAGTTATGGGAGCCATTACAATGACGGCGAGGCCACCACCGACAGGCTTTCGGTGGCGGTCTTACCGCCATTGGAATGCTATTCCCCGCCCCCCACAATACGATGGCTGGCGGTTCCATGGCAGTCGGGAACTCTGACTGCCACACATCCAACCGGCTCCTTGAGCCCGCCTGTGTGGCGGAGGACCTCCTAATACCTGCATTAATGGCGGTGCCTGGGATTAGGATGTCTCTCCCCGCCAGCCTTTCCATAGCGGTTCACCTGCCATGAAAAGGCTGTCGGGGTTGGACATGGGGGCCCGTAGCGGGCCCCGCTTCCCCCCTGGCACATTTCTTTGGATGTGCATATCCCTGAATCAAGTGACAGACACCACATGGCACCTGTCACGTAGTACGGGGATATGTAAAACATCCCTGTTTTACATTGCGGCGGGTGCTGCACCCAACAGCACCCACCACAATGTAAAAGGTGGGCAATGCGACCGCCACGGGGGTGGTTACTTCATAATTTGACCTATAGGACTGCTGCCTTGTAGGTGGGCGTTCCCAAATACGATACGATGGTGGACAGACTGAAGCCTGTCCGCCATCGTGATGACCCCATATATTTTGAATCACAAACTCCTTTTTTTAATTTAAATTAAATAAATACAAAAAATAAGAATAAATACATTTTGCTCAAAATAATAATATATTAAAACAAAATACATAAAATAATTCACATATATAGCCATATGTATTCACAATATATTTGCTATTAAAGATAACACATTTTTAATAAACAAATATTATTACAAGAAAATAAATATCACAACACATTAAAAATAAATAAAATAAATGTAACATTTAAAATATATTAATATCACAACAAATGTACACATTTAAAATGAAAACGGAAACAGTTAGTGTCCACATAAAAAGTTAATAACTGAAAAACAAAATTCAAACTTCACAAAATAGTAGCCAATAAAATTCATTGTAAAAGAAACTAACCAATAAAAATATAAACATAATTAGGTTAACACTATGAATAGAGCACAAAACCTCACTATTGTTCACAGGAAAACTTAACAACTGCAAAAAAACACACTGCACACAAACTTCATGAAGAAGAGTAAGAAGGAAGACTTCAAAAAAATCCAAGGCTCCTTGATAAGTAATTTTGAAAATCAAATGAACCATTATGGGCCTGACTATGATGTTGGGCGGAAAGCCATCCGACACTCGTTGGAGTCTTTCTGCCCGTCATCATAGGTTTCCATCCGACTGCCATATTATGATACTGGCGGTTGGAGGGAAACCCCGGGGGAATTCCGCTCCGCTTCCGATGGGCTCCAGGAACCAGTCATAGCATCAGAAGAACAGAGAATCCCAAATGCAGAAACCACCATCGGGATTATGATGTCCATTTCCTACAGCTTTTCCCTGTCAGACTTTTCCACATGTTAGGGGTGTCAGAAAGCGACTTTTGTGGCCCCTAGCATGGCCCCCTTCCCTTCTCGCCCTCTGCTATGTGGTCTAGGGGGAACCTAAGGATCCCCCCAACCATCCCTGCACCATGTGGCATGGTGCCTGCCACACAGTGCAGGGCTGTTTTAAAAGTATATATTTTCTTTTGAGGCTGGTGCTACAACTCGCAGCACAAGCCTCAATAGAAAATATACACTTTCCGATCGCAGTGAAGGCAGTCGCATCATAATTGTGGCAGCGGGATCGTCGACTCCTTGTCGGGCGGTCCAGTTCCGCTACGATGCTGGTCGGGCACTCGTCCGACCAACATCGTAATTAGGGCCGATGTAACCTGACCAAATTTCAAAACACAAATATATAAATAAACTATTAAACTCTCTCTTTTATTATGTATATGAATCCTTGGATACTAAAGTAGCACTTCATCAAAAACTAAGCAATGAACACAGAAAAATCTAAATTCACACTTGTAAACCTAAACATTGGCGCTTTCAAAGTAAGCAAGATAAAAAAATATATAAAAATAAAATAGCCTCCATTTGTAAAACTTAAAATTAAAACTGCTTCAGCCCCCACAACTACCAACTGTATTTTTCACATATACCTAAAATAAACATGTTCTCCCCAACTGACAAGAAAAGCCCACCTGACAAAAATTTCAGCTAAATCAAAGAAAAATGGAAGAAAATCAAGTGCAACCTAAAGCAAAAGCACAGATGTAAGTATACAATGTAACACATATGAAACATGTTCAAAATATATTAGCAAACACAATAAACATTTTTAATAAAATAATTCATTTTAAAATTATGCTTCTTTCAGACAGAATGGCAGAAAGAGCTACATATATCACATTACTGATAGGCAAACTATTGCATTCCTGCATATGATACACATACAGCCAGGAAAGCACAGGCACTGAGGACTGGAATGGGAATTTTACTAAATATTATGCAAATGGTTGTAATGAGAAAGTTACAATGACAAACAATATTGCAATTAACGTCAGAGAATACAGCTACCGCCCGAATGTAACAGAGATAGAAGTAAGACAAGTACTTCAGAGGTAAGACACAGCACAAGAGGGGTTGAGGCAACAGAAACCTGCACCTGTAAACAATAATTTTTAGGCAAATGTGCTAATTAGCTAGCAGTGCAACAAACCAGGAGTACAGCCCAATACACTCAAATCCATTAGCAAATTTAGCAAAATTTCCCTGAATTTTCTTGCAAAATTAGTGGTTCAGCACTCACGCTCCATTGATTACATTACAACAGTACCAACATATGTGCAGCAGTTTTGTCAATAGCAATTGTATATCATGCATGCAACAAATATAGATCTCCAGAAGGTTTCTTTTATCCAAAATCTCTTTATTTGTTTTTTCTACTTTAAAAGTCACACCAACAGACAGCAGCCAGAGTAGCAGTAGCCAATGCGTTTCGTCCTACACGAACTTCTACTGGGCTACAACAATATGTAAAAAACACAAACAAATATTTACAATATGTACATAAATCTAGCACAATTTACAATATTTACAAATTTTACAGTGAATGCACGCATGATTATAGGCACCATCATAGACAATACAGAATTGAAATGTATTCATGCATATATTGCATCTCGGAACATTGAAAACTGCGCACGGTCAAATTCATGAACAACTTGGATGCTCAAGACAATTAATTTTCTCCATAGCTCGTTCATCTGATTGGTGATATTAAACAACAATATTACAAGAGTGTCTTTCAAAAAGAATTTCTTATTCGTAAGGATGCTATGAATCTCAATTTTGCAAGACTGGACAATGATTTGAAAAAGGAGGGAAAGTTGGCCTACCTCTTATTTCCGTGCAATAAACTTTTTTCTGTTTATTTCTGTTGTGTGTAAGTAAGTGGAGAATAAAATATCCAAAAGTATTCCAAAATCTGAAAAAGATGTCATGAAAAGGTCTATTTTAAACTACAAATCCTACTAAAAAAATTACAAGTCATAAAAAGAGGAAGGAGAGAAAAGATGGCATTCGCATAACCTTTTATCATTTGACTGTCATATGACAACATTGTGTTAGCGATCCAAATCTCAGACCAAATTCTGTTTGTCCAACTCACTTTGTTTAGACTACACCAAGGTTTTACTGCATCTCAAAATTCTGTTTTCAAACTCACTTTGATTAGAATACATCAAGGTCTTACTACATCTCAATCTTTTGGCAGAATGTAATAACAATTACCTTCCCGTATTTCAAAAATAATGATCTACTGTAGTCATTTCACAAAGCGCGTACCTTTGTTCGTCTAGAGCTAAAGTTGGTTCTTCCTGGTATCTTGATAGAATCTTGAGATGCAGTAAAACCGTAGTCTAGTCTAAACAAAGTGAGTTTGGCACACAGAATCTTGAGATGCAGTAAAACCTTTCATGGATAATGTTTCTGGAAGAAATGTCATCACTACGCATGGACACTAAGACTAGCCACATACTGCCCCAATCCCACACATCTATGGTGAACACCGATCCTGCCACAAAAACCCACTTTGATCCCCCATCCCTCACCCCCAGCCTATCCGTCTACAACACCCTTCACCACCTTAAACCTAGACACAATCCAATGGGAAGGTTGCAGTGAGAAGATGAAACGCTGGGCAACCTATTTACAATTCCCCCAGCCAACCTTATTTAATTTATTTATTTATTTAAAGGTTTTGTAAAGCGCGTAGTAACCCAATGAGCATCCCGGCGCTAACCTGCATCTCCAGGGGTTTCAGCCGTCTAAAGAATTATGTTTGAGGGAAGAGGAGAGTCTTTAATGATCTCCTGAACTGGAGGTGATTCGATTCTGTCCTCAGTCTTCGTGGGAGGTGATTCCAGTATTTGGCCGTGTGGACCGAGAAACGACGGCCACCGGTCTTGGCTTTTTTGACTCTGGGGACTGAGATGAAATTTTCTCCGCAGGACCGGAGATCCCTTTCCACCTTGTAGGGGATTAAGAGTTCCTTGAGAAGGGGGGGGCCGTTATTGTTGAGGGTTTTGTGGGCCAGACAGAGGGCTTTGAAGGCGACCCTTTCTCTGACTGGAAGCCAGTGTAGAGATTTGAGAGCTGGCTTGGCAGAGGATCTAGCCGGTGTGCCCGTAAGTAGGCGGGCAGCGGCGTTTTGGACTTTCTGCAACGTGTTAAGGGTGGCTTCAGGAGCTCCCAGATAGATGGCGTTGCAGTAGTCCAATCTCGCCAGGATGAGGCCCTGAATGAGGAGCTTCCTTGCGTTAGCGGGGAGCAGGGGGAAGATCTTCCTACAGGCTCTGAGGAGACCGAAGCATGTCCCTGCCGTCTTTTTTGCCTGGGTTTTGAAGCTCAGGTCCTTCTCGATCCACACGCCTAGGCTTTTGACCTCGTCCTTGGGAGCGGGAGGGTCACCCAAGCAATTGGGCCAGAGGTGAGGTGGCAGGGAGGGCCCCTTATGACCCAGCATGAGTATCTCGGTCTTTGACCCGTTCAGCTTTAACGATGAGAGATTCATCCATCGGTGGACTTCGGAGAGGCAGCTGTGGAGATCAGAGGGGGCGTGATGGGGATGTGAGAGAGTTACCACCAACTGGGTGTCGTCGGCGTAGTTGATAATTGAAACGCCGAACGAACTAACTCTCTTCTCCAGTGGGGCCATGTACACGTTGAATAACGTAGGGCTCAAAGATGAGCCCTGCGGCACTCCACAGCGGAGGGGGATGACCCCACAGCAAGATCCTGGTCATCCTTGGCACGAATAGGACCCTAACCTAATGCGCCATCCCAGGCTGGCTGGCCACTAACGACCATCCAACCCAGTCAACCTGATCCTAGATCTCTACCTACACTTTGCTGCTTAGTAATAAACTGTCAATCAGCTGACAAGCATGCCCCTGACATATCTGAAACTATCTTATGATTCAACATTGACGTCTGTTTTCTAAGCAAAACCTGGCTAAACAGCCCCTTATCCTCTTACATCAACCTTCTCACCCCATCGGTCTTCTCAATCATTTGCAGCGACCACAAGCATCGCAGGTGCGGTGGAGTAGTCATCATACACAAAAACTATCTGTCTAACTCCCTTCCACACTACCAAATACTCTACCTACAACCCACAATTCCTCAAAGACTTAGCAGACCTAATATCGCTAACCTCCCTAAAAGACAGCACAGACATTATACTAGGAGACCTAACCCTACACCTGAATAATATTGAAGATCCTACAGTGCAAGCCTTACCCACCCTTCTGGAAACTAACGATCTTATCCAACAGTGAAATAAAGAAACTCACAACAAGGGTTCGACCCTTGATGCAATCATCTCTAAACATAGCACACTATCCCTCCAATCTATCCTACCATCTGACTGGACTTAACACCATTGAATTCTTTTCAATCTCACTACCACCTGACCTAAGACCCACCCCCAATCGAGCTGCCTCAAGCATCAGATGAGGAACATACATCACATTCCACTGGCAGAGCTAGAAACATTAGTCAGTCCCCAAATCTTACCTCCACCCAACCTCTTTTCTGTCAATGACATGGCCAACCACTACAACACAAAAATAGCTGAATTCATTGAAACAGCCACCCCTCTGAAACTCGAAAACATCTTGAAGCATCCCCTCCACTTTCTGGTTCAATAATGACCTTTACATTGAGAGCATCAATTCTGACAGGCTGAGAGAAATTGGAGACAGCAGCCCTCATTAACCAATCTCTCGATCCTCCGGGCACGAAGACTAAAATACAACAAGCATTGGCATAGCCAATAGGTCTCGCCTTTAGGACCTTATAAGTGCTTAGTTATCCAGCACAATAGCCTTCGTGCAACAACATCAACTGTTGCATGGCTAAACACTTATAAGGTCCCAAAGGTGAGACCTATTGGCTATGCCAATGCTTGTTTTTAATGCTGAAGTCGATTTATGTATTTGTTCTGAATTAACCGGGCGCTCAACTATTAATTCTGAAACATTCATTTAATAAATAAATAAGCTGCTTGGAGGGAAGGCAGCAATCACACACTGATGAACACCACAGGCCTAAGCTCAAGTGGGTTGTAAAGTATCTGTAATCAGAGACGCCTGTCCGAGGCTTGATGAAAAGGCCAGCTGGGGCTCCAGTTGTCTTTCATTGACAACAGGTGGCTGCTTAGAGTGTTTTAATTGCCCCTCTCCGACTGCTGCCGCGAACACCCCCTCCTGCTCTGTACGAAAACATTAGGCCATTAAGGGACAACAAAAGGTTAATTCGGTGAAATAGCGCCTTCAAAGGTGGTCGTAAATGACGCTTCTCCACAGTGAAGGATTGGCCTACTCATTTGGCAGGAAACGCAAAGTAAGCACTCTGTGACGTCATCGCAATGTTTTTTTCACTGGAAAACATTGGTTCACACCAAACCACACAGCGTCTAGAGACCAGACAGATGGTCCAATGCGCTATATATTGTATGTTAGCATGTCGCACGGCAAAGATGTAGCGTTGGTAATTGGCCAGGAAATAATTAACCTTGACAAACACTCGGGTATTCAGATTTACTGAAAGATAAAACAGCCTTTGAATGCCACTGAATGCGTAATTTACAACACTTTGTGATGGAATAATAAAAACTCTGAAGTGCATTTTGCACTTGAGACTGTTTAGGATTTTAAAGTCGGCCATTGCTATAGTTCAAAAAGCCTCCCGCCGAAACACAAATGTTTTGCATCTAAATGCGAGAATGCGTATATACAGCTAGGGCTTAAAACGGAGGAGTGAATTATGTCTGCCTAATACGTCAAAGGATTCCTTCTCCTACATGAGAGGAGAGGCGAGCGATACGTTTTTCGCCCCAGGCACGCGATGCTGGGAAGCTGTCTGGCAGTAGGGCGGCCGCTTTGATGTTTTCAGTGGCCGCGCGGCTCACTGAGAACATCAAAGCGGCCGCGAAAGTGAGCACGCAGGCTGACAAATGGTGCGCGCGCCCGGCACACATGCACTGTAGCTGGAGGCCTGACAAAAGCCACTAGTTAGCACTTCCAAAACCGGCTTACTAAAACTCTCGCCAGTGCAGCGCTAAAGCACTAGCTCAGGCGAGACCTAAAAAACACATCTTCAGAGAAAAAGCCTCCTTTTTCCAAGACAAACTTGATCGGTCTAGGAACAAACCCAAAGACCTCTTCACTGTCATCAAACAGCATACCTCCTCTTTCCGCCAACACGCAATTAATTGATCTACTATGTTCTGGGAAGAATGAAAAACCTTTTTCTCTGAAAAAATATCTAACACCGAACTGTCTCTCAAACCACCCACCTACTCACCCTGCACCAAGGATTCCCCACCTTCCAAGAAGGGTCCACTTAGGGCCCTACCTCCAAGCGACTGCTGTCTGTCCCTCTAAACAACACAGTTCTACAACCTTAACCCAGTGCATTTTAAAAATGATGCAACCTGGACCGAATTCAACCAGATCCATGAAGAAGAGGACCTCAAATTACTCGCAAGCATGAAGCCAACATTGCTCATCTCTGACCCTTCCTTGTGGCACTTGTGAAACATTTCTGTCACATCATCACTCCGACATGGGCCAAAATCATTAACAAGGGCGTAGCTTCAGTGGTGGTGTTGAGTCAGGTCAGCTATAACTCTGACAAGTTTTCTCTTCATTCTCATTTCCCAGATCAGCATCTTAAATATATATATAGTGACCTGTTAACCAGAAAAGTAGTAACTCTGTACCTACATAAGTATTCTTTGAATGGGCGCAAATTTTTTATGTCTTATAATTTATAAATATTGTCAGTAATAGGCTTGGTGAGTTGTGCCAGTCGCAGGTTTTCAGGCGTACTACGGGCAATCAAACACACAAAAAGGTGATAGGATGAATGCTTGCAACTTATATAATCAGTAGCAAACGCTCTGGGTAGCATGCCAACCCTTTGTTGTTCACCCACCGTGCCACTCTTCATAGAGGTCCATGTAATGAAAATCAGTACTGGCCTTGCTTGGCATGGACGTAATGAAAATCAGTACTGGCCTTGCTTGGCATGGACCTAATGAAAATCAGTACTGGCCCTGGTCGCCATGGAAACAGCCCATCCCGAACCTTGGTCATCTCATCCCTCCACCCTGCAGCCCACTGAGTTTTAATGTTGGGAAATTTGAGATTCACACACCCAGACTCTCACTGACTAAGCTGGCTCCTGCAAAGAGTAAAGGAGGGCCTTGGTGTTCTTTTCCTGCTCGGTAGAAATAAGAAGCATTATGCGGTTGGGTAACGTCCCCCGATGCACAGCCAGGCTCCGGTGAGGAGATACTTTAATTGTATTAAATTAATAAACAACGACGATCATCAGGATGGTGTTTATTCAACACTGTATCTAGAAATTAAATTTAAATTCTCTCAAATGAAGTGGTCATCGCAACCAAATGGTAGTTCGAACCCAATGCATTTCGGGCGAACCCTTCATCAGGGGCCATTATGTCAGGACTTCCACGTCTATCACAGTTCCTGTATTCACCAACAAATGCGAATGCCCCTGAGCATTGAAAGGGGCGCAAAATAGAAACTTACAGATATATCCAGCAATCATATCCCAACCCGGAGTCCTGCAACATATAAACAAGTGGCCGGAATCACACTAAGCAATTTGTGCTTGGTTTGAATGGGTCTGTGAGCTTGACAATGAATCCATTTTGGTGAAAAATGGATGTATTTTACTGAAAGCATCTGTATGACGTTTACTACCCTTTGTGGGCGCTGGAGCGCTTCGCTACACCGATAACAAGCAACACCGCATAAGGTGTGTAGTGTGGTTGGAGAGGGTGTTGTTTTAGTTCTGAACCTGTGTGGGAAGTGTGTTCATGTTTCGTTGAACCCCCGAGGCGGGGTTATGACACTGGTGAGACTTCTCACCCCTTGGAAAAGAAAAAATCCTAAAGTACGCCAAATCTCAAAGGCAAAAGAAAGTTTGCACCACCTCTTGGTGGCGAAGTGTACATAACGAGTTTTAAAGAAAGCTTTAAAAGTATAAATACACCTCCTTAATATTATGTACTTGCATTTGTTGACCCCAGACGAGGTCTGAATCAAATATAACTTTTGATTTGATTTGTGTGGCGAAGCTATGATTAGTGCAGCGCGTGCAGTGGCACCGGGGCCTCGAGATGAAGGCCATATTTCACCCAAATTAAAGCTGTTTTTTTCAAACACCCAGCAAAGAGCCAGGAACCCCCTTTTCCTGGCTTGCATTCTTTGCTCATGCCGTGCTCTAGCGTGTTTGTGCGCGCGTGCTGTGTGTGGCGTCGCATGGACAGTGCGCTGAACCGTGCTTCTAGGCTCTATCTGTGTTTGCAGAGCACTGCCTGTGCCGCAGGGTGTGTATGCCTGCCTGGCAGTCTAAGAGTGGCTTTGCCAGCCTACGGTTTGGAGAGACAAGTAAGTGACAATTGATTGAGCGCAGATGTCCCTCCCACAGAAATCAATGCCTCCTGCAGAACCCGATCCATCTCTTGGCAGCTGGGCAGAGGGAGCGGGGTTCTTCTGAGACCGGGGGCTACTCGTCCCCCTCCCCCACCCGAGCTCCTGAGTGAGAGGCCGTCTATCTGGCAAGTATTAGTATCCAGTCCCACTTGGCCAATCGTCGACGAGATGTGCTGTAAGTGACCCTTGAGGGGGCGCTTTCACTGTCAGATTGTTTATGACTCTATTTACTGTCCCCGGTTTGGACACCTACATGTGCATCTGATTCAAGGAGCACATTGGCTGGCACCAGGGGGCAAAGGTCGGAGAGCGCTACGAGGTGACGTCACTTATGAGCTTGTATACCCTGTATAGAGCAGAACGTCTCCCAAAGACCCATTGAAATGTGCTGGTCAGGGGTAAACCTAGACAGTGGTACCCCAAGAACGAATTAATGAGCACGACAAGTAGCGGTAGATTCCGTTTCTGACTGGCACAAGCAAAAGCGCGCGCCGCCTGCGTTCAATCTCAGGATTACGGAAAGACGTGTTCCTGTGTCAGCACGTCTAGGGACTATTTTTTAATTTACCTATCTATCGCTGTTACTTTCTTCTTCACTTCCTGTGTCAGTCTCAGTGAAGGGTGGGGAACTTCAAAAGTGATGGGGAATGAACACAAGTAGCACTGAGCAGGCAAGGCGAGCTTGATTTTAAGCATGGCGTATATTAATATTGTACGATTTGAAATAGCTCGCCCCAGCATTTTCAAACAAAAAGGATCAAAACAAAGCTTTACGTGGGCCGGGTCCTGCCGGTGCTCACCACCGGCAGTTCTAAAAAGCAGGTGCTGAAAGGGGTCCCTATGGGCTCTTCGTTTTTGCCCTCAGGGTGAAAAACAAATCTTAACTCTGCAGCAGCTCCACCCTTCACTGCCTTCGATGTAACTTCAAAGAGACTCGTTATAGTTCTTGCACAGTCAGGGCCGGAGTGGGAACCGAAACCAGCCCTGGAAAACTGCTCGCCCCTCCCCTGAGGAGGGGGATGCGGCCGAGCTGTTTGAAACGACCGATTTTGTTACAAGGGGCCGATATTGCCGGCACCCGGTAACAACAAGCATTTGCAATGCAATAGGTCTCGCATTATAAAAGTGTGAGCAGTTGGTATTGCTAATAATAATGCAACACTAGCTATTGGCATTGTAAATGATAATGGCATTTATTTATGTGTTTTTTTAATAAAATAGATAAAGGCATTGTCATGAACAATGCCAATAGCTTACACTTTTGCAAATGCGAGACCTATTGCATTGCAAATGCAATAGGTCTCGCATTTATAGGAGTTTGAGCTATTGGCATTGTAAATGACAATGCTTTTTATTTAAGTTTTTTTTTTTTAAAACATAAATAAAAGGCACTGTCATTTATAATGCCAATAGCTCAAACTCGTATAACTGCGAGACCTATTGCATTGCAAATGCTTGTTAGAGGGGGAGTCTTAGGCTGTGGTGCGCATGTTTGAAGTCACTGTGAGCAGCCACCTCGAAGGTGCAGGCTGCAGACTCATCTTCTGGTGTATATGTAAACGTAGTGGGGCCGCTGCCCCTCTTTACATTATTGAAAGTTGACCATGTTTTCTGTCCCCCACATACAGATCTTCGGTGCGGTTCGCAACAATTTATCTGAAACAACCATGCTAAAAGTACATGCAAGAATCAGTTTGCTCCATGAAATGGGAACCCTGCAGCCCCAGGCAGAGAAGAATGCCTGGTCTAATTAGATAAAACGCGCAGCTCAGATTACCGCGGAACTTTGAACTCAGCCAGAGGCCCAATTCTCACCTCTCTGACAATACCGCGGTATCGTCTGAATGGCTGGCGGACCAGAGATCACTTAAAAACTCTGTTCAGTCCCACTGGCAAATGCCCACAAGAGAGATACCCTGTTTGGTGTGAGAGATGCAGGCAGGAGTCGGCTTAAGTAGCAGAACGCCAGAAATGAAGACAGGGAGAAAGAGAGAGTGTGAGAAAAACACAGCGACAAAAGGAGACCCAGAGAGACTCAGTGAGAAAGAGAAACTAAGAAATTGTCAGAGAAAAGGGGAGAGGAGGAGAGGAAAAACCAACAGAGAGAATGACATAGAGAGAGAGAGAGAAAATATATTAAGAGAAAGGAAGGAGGGGCACAGGGAAACTCAGAGACACAGAGTAAGAGGCAGACAGAGACAGACAGAGGGAGCGAGAGAGAAATAGGTTCAGCGATATAGAGACAGAGAAAGACTGAGATAGATATTATACATATCGAGAGAACTAGATATATATATAGAGAGGTGAAAAGAAACAGAGGGAGAAATAAGAAAGAGACAGAGAGGAAGGCAGAGTAGTAGAAAGAGAGATAAAGAGATGGGAACAGGGAGAGTGCAAGAGAGAGAGCGAGGCTCAAGGGAATGGGAAGAGAAAGACAGAAATAGAGTAGAGCAAAGAGAGAAATAGATGAAAGAGACAGGGAGGGAGAAAGAGGGAGACACAGAGGGAAAGGGGTGAAACCGAAAGAGAAAGAGAGTCAGATAGAGAGATGGACATAGAGAAAGTGAAAGTGAGAGACTCAGAAAGACAGAGAGGTAGAACATTTCATTCAATTTGGTGTGTGCTGCTTGAAAAAACTGTTTAATCGGGAAAATAAGATTTTATCTGACTGACTCATTGTATGACTAAACCCACCCAAAGGGGAATGGCGTCAGAAGTGATTGTTCTGTCATCTTGTCAGCTCAGCATTAGGCAAAGATAAGGGTGTTTGTCCTCTACGAGAGGGTCTGGAGGTTGCACGAGTCTCTCAAAAACAACTACGGCATCTTGAATTTAAATCAGATAGCTGGGTAGACAACAGAAAATGTGCCGGGGAGGCAAGGCTATGATGTCCCTGTAGGTAATGCATGAGAAAGTGGATTGCAAGTAGTTGGGCGTTGATACACAGGAAAACAAGCATTAGCCGCATGCGCGCCTCGCGCTTAAAGTTTTTTTAAAAAACGACAAAAAAAGACAAGCCCGGCGGAGCATGGCGCGCGCGCTTGGGGGCAGGGGAGCGCATTCCAGGATGACACAGATGGTTTCCATCGAGTTCTGGTTCGCAAGGCTGAAACAGTCTAAGTTAGAAAGGGGGAACAAAAAAAGAGAAACAGAACACACAAAATATGAAGCAAAAAAACGTACAAAGCGCACAAACAATGGGAGATGAAAAGAAATAGAACGTAGAACTAAAGATGGAAGAGAGCTGGATAAGAACAGACAATTATACCGCAAGAGGAAAGGGGTGAACACGAGACATTAATACGAAAATAGAGGAGATAAAAGAAGAAAACGACAATGATTGAAAGAAAACTGCATAAACACGAACACACTGTGGTGGATTATAAATCCTGCAAACAAAAGTCACCTTGTGCACGGTTATGCGTTCACCAAGCACGGATCTGAACTCGGTAACTCGAGCAGCACCCTAAGTGATGAAAACAGTGTGCGTAATGTCTGGCGCGTAGCTTGGTCAATACGTTTGTGGGAGGGGGGTTGGGAGCTTCTTTTCAATATAGCCTCAAATAATGTCTCAAAAACACCCTCCGCCTTGCTTTGCAGACAGATATAAATGCGATTTACTCAGCAGCATGTACATTTTCTAGTTACTTTAAAACGTGTATGAGCACAGCAAGTCTAGAAGCAGCTAAACTATTTGTGTAGAAATCTACGGGCGTTGTCGAAATTGGTTCCTTGCTGGAAGGAAAAACGTATATAAAATTCACTCTGCAACAAGACTACAACTGAATATTAAGACTCAATGAGTAAAGGAGAGGCATTCATGGAGGGAGGAAGGGAGGCGGCCGTGCGGCCGCGAATGTGAAAGTGATCGCGATCAAACATCAAAGCGGCCGTGCGGGCGCGAAAGTGAAAGAAAACGAGTGCTTCCAGGCTGCCAAATGGTGCGCGCGCCCGGCGCACATGCACTGTATTTGGAGGCCTGAAAGCACTCGTTTGCACTTCCAAAACTCGCTTACTATAAGTCTCGCCAGAGCAGCGCTAAAGCGCTGTCTCAGGCGAGACCTAAAAACGTCCCCCAGGGCCTAAGAACCGGCCCCCACCCTGGCAGCCTACCGGGGAAACGTCCTCTGCCCACTACAGCTAGTCTGGCAACAGTCTCATCATTTCAGAAAGGAACCATTTTCAATATTATATACAATGAAGCCATAGTTGTTGCTTATTTATCTTATGCGACTAATAACCATTGACAAAGCCAATAGTTCTGGCTTGTTATAGGTGTAATGTTACTTGTATTATATGTCTGGATGCAATGACAGAAGCAGCAAAAAAGCAGTCAGGCGGCATATTATATTCAGCAGATTTTTAGGGTGGGTGTTATTAAGCCACGCCCTCAATTATATTGACCGTGTCCCTTTAAGAGACCTGGTACCAAAGGGGGTGGTGATGGACGGAGCATCAGAACCAATCAAACACTCACACCCAGTCAACAGATCTGGGTTTGATCCATCACCGTTCTTTAGCCCACTCTGCCACCCCAGTTCGGGCTGGACTGTTCCCATGAGGCACAGGGTCAGACTGATTTGCATATGGCCATGTCTGAACTGGGGTGGCAGAGTCATTGGTCCTGATGCTCCGTCCATCACCACCCCCTTTTGTACCCCTTTGAGAGACCCCCCAGCTTTTTCATCCTACTTAAAGCCCTGGGTAAAAAGCCAAGGTTGCGATTGAAGAGGAAACTATAAAACATTCACATGCATTTATGGTGTGCAAGCAACTCCAACTTTTCACAGGCAGATTGGGCAGGCACAGCCCCAAGGGAGCTTTAAAAATGTTTAAAAAGCATTATGGGAAATACATTGCCCAGCATTGTGTCAGGTGAAAACAATCAAATTTGTATATTTTATAATAAAGTTTTTATAGCGCCATTATATGTTTATCATACTGGTCTTAATTATGTTTCTATGTATTATTGCATATATCTATTCTTATCTTGATTTTAAATGTGATTATTGCTGTGCATGGGATTTTTGATCTAAGTGTGAGGACTTTAAACTTTGATGGCATAATGCCGGATACAGTTTTGTAAACAGATTGTGGGAATAGCATGCATTTTACACCACACTTTTTTGCCGAGAGTTTTCCAGCCAGTTCAGATAACCAGGTATGCAAGTTGACATGGCCTTAAACGCTTTAGGAAATGTATAGAGCATCCTTCTTCACTTGTTGCATAATCATAGATTTCACCAGAGAATCTATTTGGAACGGAAAGAGTGGGAAAAGGTAGTCACGTGCATCTTATAATTTCATTTCATAGGCAGCAGAGCTATAACTCATATTAAATAGGTCCCTCAGGTTCTGATATCACAGCTACCTCTCAGATGAGAGCCAGCTTCCAGGTTTTGATGGTAAACATTGTCATTAGGTAATATCAATCTTTTGTGCTCTGCCCTTAGACATACTATGGGGAGATAATGTCAAAAAAGTTATATCAATATTGGTGATTAAATCCTTGCTCGTCAATCATGAAATAAAGCTATGTCAACACGTGCCCCCTGGCACCTGTGAAAGAACATGCCTCTTCTAGGTAGGAAACAAGACTGAAATATAGCTTGGATTAAAACAAGGAAATGCAATACTTTTGGCCCCGAAATTGTGCTTGATGCTGTCTGATACATGCATTTCATTCAAATTATGACTTGTCACTTGGGTAGAAAAAACAGAATTCCCCTATGCAGAAGCTATTTTGAAATATATTTTTGTCCCCAGGGTTCCGCTATCATTTTTTCGAAGGATATATGTCTTTTTCCCTAATACAGCTTGCCATTTTCATTAAGGACTCCCATGTACTTCTGTCCAATATGGACAGAAGGGGCCCCACATCCCAATGCATTACTATCCTATGCTATAGGATGCCATTGTATTCCAGGAACACCTGCCTAAAGCCTGGAATACCCATGACAAGCAGTGGATGGACACCGTATGTCGAGGATGGCCACCATCACGCAAGGACCACCAGTATCCCAGGGAAGGCCACGATAATTGAAGGATGACAAAATGGTGCCGCAGCTACACTTATGCCAGGGATGCAACTAGGGCTTTAAGTGGGGCTGGTCCTGCCAGTGCTCAGCACCGGCAGTTCTATAAAGCTGGTGCTGAGACGGGTCCCTATCGGGCTCTTCGTTTTTGCCCTCAAGGTGAAAAACAAATCTTAACTCTGCAGCAGTACCACCCTACACTGCCTTCGATGTAACTGAAAAGAGACTTGTTATAGTTCTTGCACAGTCTCATCATTTCAGAACGGAAGCATTCTCAATATTAGAAACCATGAGGCCATGGTTGTTGCTTATTTATCTTATGCGACTAATAACCATTGACAGATAGTTCTGGCTTGTTGTAGGTGTATGTTACTTGTATTATGTAGATGCAATGACAGAAGCAGCAGAATACCGGTGGGGGCACCTGAGGCTCAGCAAAGATTTTTAGCGTGGTGTTTTAAGCCACACCCTTAATTATATTGACCACGCCCCCTTGAGAGACCCTCCCTCCGTTTTTTCAGCCAACCTAAAGCCCTGGATGCAACCATGATGCAAAGAATGCCTACAACTATGCTAAGGCCACAATCTATGGCTAGCACCACTATTAATTGTGATAACTGCAGAGTAATAATCCACATTTGTAAAGTGGGAACGATTACCCGTAAGGGTCTCTAGGCGCTGGGGCCCGTCGGGAAGATTAAGCAAGCTATTGCCCAAAGTCACATGGTGCTGGGCTAATCTGCCGCCGATGCCGGGGATCGAACCGTGATCCCCAGATTCCGGAGGCAGTCACCCTGGCCGCGGGCCACACCTCTACTTCCTTCTCACCCATCCCAAATTAAAAACCTTTCCCCAGTAGACTCCTGGCTCGACTACCTTCTGGCATTAAACTGTGATCTGACCATCTCCAGCTCTGTCAAATCCCTGGAGATAACTTTTGACTGCCACCTAAGCATGAAGGGCCATATCAATGCCTCTGCAAAAAGCGCTATCTGCACGCTGAAAAACCTTGTAAAACTGAAACCCTTCATCCCCATTGAAGATTAAAAGACAGAGGTGCAATCACTAGCCCTACCCAAGCTGGACTATGGAAACGCAATGGTCGCGGACGCCCCAAAATCTTACCTCACCCCATTGAAAGCTACTCTCCACACTGCGGTCAGACTTATATTGGGGGTAAAACCTCTTTGACCACATCACTCCCACCCTCAAGCAACTCAACTGGCTGCCAACAGAGGCAAGGGCCATTTTAAAAACTGCCTGCATAACTCACAAAGCGCTCTACCCTGAAAAATCAATCTACCTCACTAATAAATTATCAAAAAGCCAATCAAAAGAGACATCTCAAACAGTCTACTCCTGATTGCACCAAAATTTAAGAGACAAAAATCTTGCACCCGCTCCTTCTCCTAAAATCTGGAACTCCCTGCCCCAGGACCTGCAGGAAAACCAATCCTTACCGCATTTCAAGAAAAAACTGAAGCTTTTACTCTCCAACAAATATCTAAATCCACCCCTTTGAGCTCCTGACTAGCCTGCACGCACAGGCTTCGTACCCTCTAAGCAAATCGGTGCAACACCGTCCCAGAGAAAATTGTGCCTCTAATCTCCCTTGCCCGCACGAGTCCTTACCCCAACTACCTCTCAACTACATCGTCCATCCCTAAGACTGGTCATTCTTGCTCTGTTGTTGACGCGATGCACTGTAAAGCACTATATATAATTATGGGTACCTATGACCAAAATGTATATATCTTGTCACATACCAAGCGTCTCTTTCTGTCACTATGTATATGTATCTACTCCAAACATATCTCAGGTATTTGCTGCTTGAGTGAATCTCTGTGACGCGCTCTGATGCCCTCGGGTCAAGTCTACACTACATAAACCTCTAAAAATAAAAAATAAATCATTCACCATGCCACAATCATGCAATGTATAGTCACAATTATGTCATGGGTAACAACCAGAAGTGACACAGTAATAAAAGAACATACCCACAATATGCTATGGATGCTAACACTATGACAGGAACACAATTCTGTTAATGATAATTAATTATGCAAAGGATGTCCCTCATTATCCACGGACTATGACCATATGCCACTTCCGCAACTATGCAATAGATGTCTTCAATTATTCCATTGGGAAAAACCACTATGCCTAGCCAGAATCGTGCCGAAATCTCTATTATCGTATTTGATTTCTAACACTATACCAGGAAGATCCTTATGCCTGGGATAGGCACACTTATGTTAAGTGGACCAATTACTCTGGATTGACAGCTATTACGTCTCATGATGATCATCATAATGCAAGCCC
Source organism: Triturus cristatus (assembly GCF_964204655.1). Classification (NCBI taxonomy): domain Eukaryota; kingdom Metazoa; phylum Chordata; class Amphibia; order Caudata; family Salamandridae; genus Triturus; species Triturus cristatus. The sequence goes on along the minus strand of NC_140595.1, from coordinate 164,631,399 downwards.
AGCTCACACTTTGCAACATATGGTCACATTAGGCAACATAAGCAACTATCCCTAATGAGGTAGAGGGTGTGTTGTACTCCATAACATTTTTAATAAATAGATGCCTGCTAACAGGAACTTTACACATAATACATAGATATGTCTTGGTGACTTCCCTAAAGGTAGGGAGGTGTTTAATCAGTTTAAAGTGTACCCACTCATCAGATGAGCAGCGAGGACCTAGAAAGAACAGCCACCATGAAAAGCCACATTGATCTAAGGAACTCATAAGAGAAGCTTGCCTTCTGAGAGGGGCGCTCTGTGGGTAGCAGATCTCTCTCCCTCTGATTGGTTGAGACACAGAGTATTGATGGTGTTGGAAGAACGCTTTGTAAATGAGGGAGAGACACTTGAATTATATCTCTTGTTTTATTGCTAATTAATTCATCTGTCTTCTCAATAAAGATGCTCAAATTGTATAGGGTAGAAACAGTTGGCAGGGGCATTGTGCACTTTTTGAAGCTTCAACAGGCTGCTAACCGAAGATATGATCTGTTAATACGTATTTGCCTAAAAATATTAAACGCTGAGGAAGGGGATGCATGTATCTCTGTAGGTAAATATGTTAGGGTACGTTTTAGGCATTACAAAAATGGGGTAGCCCAAAAAGTCAAGGACCTGGGTGTAAACTTGATACAAAAAACAGTGGTCCTAAACCGATTATTAACACAGAACAGTAAATTCACATTTGGTTATATCCTTATATAAGTCCGAGCTAAATTAGAAAATTATTTAGGGTAGCTCACAGTATTAAATACAACATTCCAACATAAAGACAGCAACATCCAACTTCTAAATCACCATACATTTATTTTTACAATTTTGTAGTTTCTGTAAACTACAAAATTGTAAAAATAAATGTATGGTGACTTAGAAGTTGGATGTTGCTGTCTTTATGTTGGAATGTTGTATTTAATACTGTGAGCTCCCTAAATAATTTTTCTAATTTAGCTCGGACTTATATAAGGATATAACCAAATGTGAATTTACTGTTCTGTGTTAATAATCGGTTTAGGACCACTGTTTTTTGTATCAAGGGTACGTTTTAGGAGCGCAGCATAATAACTGGTGCTCCTTATTGCATTGACCGGATGTTTCAGGATAAGATCGTCATTGAGCAAAACAATTGGAATAATTTTATTCTGATAGTGAAGCAGGGGCTATAGCTGCTTTTGCTAGCCAAAGGGAACCGTCCCTTTGATAGGAGGAGTTCCTTTTTATTCACTTTAACTTAAGAAAATTGTGGGCAGTTGGATAGAGCAGTGGATGTCTGTCTTTTAAGATTTAAAACCGCGTTATCAGCTTAAAAAAGGCAATAGAGCGAAATGATGTAATGAGTTTTGATACACAGGGCGCATATATATGTTGAAAAGGAGGAGAGAGAGAGAGGAAGGGATCCCTAGGAACCTCTAGAAAGACTCATCTGAACCAACTGAGACTGGCCTCACTGCTTGTGTTCTGTCTTCTAGAAAGGATTTAAACCTTTGCAGCGCTATGCCGTTGACTCACACCTCTGCCATTCCTGTCAATCAGACAGGAATGGTCAACCATATGCAAGTCTGCAGGGAGGTCCAGAAGGATCGACGCAGATACATGTCCTACATCGAGGATGCTCTTAAGTTCTTTCGATAGGAGCAATGCCATTTCTTCCCTCTTCATGACTGAAAGCCAAAATTCCAATCTTCTAAAATGTGACCTTACCTCAGCTTAGAATCTACCTTTTCCAGTGTTTCACCAGATATGACTGAGTGATAAGTGGCCACTAAGTCTACACTTTTTTTGGGGGGCCAAACGAGAAACTCACTTCCGGGGTGATGGCACCTGCAGACCTGCCAACGTCCAACTACATTTTGCCATGTGTAGAGGGGGGGTGGCCTTGGAGGGTGAGACCTCATGCCGAGAGCTACCTAACAGGCACTCTGCCCTCCACAAATCCCCCTCACACACACTCAAAAAAAAACCCAAAGAGTGGCTGAGTTTGCCACCAATATCCTGGGGTGTTTTCACACCCCTTGATGGGCGTCGGCTGCTTACAGCCTGCAAAGACAAGCTGAAAGGCAACTTTGTGAAGTGGTTCATAGCTCCCATTGCCTGTCACCATGTGATTTCGGCTCCTCAATGTGCCACCGTGTGAATTGGCAGGCCTGGGCATTGTCCCACTTGAAATAAATATCTGAAATCATTTTTGAACAGTGGAGGCCATAACGGATAAGCGCTTTCCAAATATACGCTGGCCGTAATTGCGGGGAGACCCAAACTTGATATTATGTAATAAATGGCCAAATAATTGAACATGTGGGAATAGTAAATTATGTTTAAACACAACAGAGCTGCTCCCAGTGGGGGGGGGGGGGGGGGGGGGGTCTAGGTGCAAATGTTTCCTAGTTTGTTGGAGGCTGCTGACTCCCAGTACCCCGTGCCTCTAGTTCCCTCATCCCAGATACGCTCTGGGTTTTGTGGTCACACAATAGTAAATTATGCCCATCTCCGGTCCTGTACCACAAGAAAATACGTCTCGGCTGATGGAGCTGTTCAGCATTGGCAATATCAGTTAATATCCCAATGATTTTAGAGTAGACAACATAAAACACACCAGACAACAATGTTAAACAATGATGTCCATATAAAAATGATGGTACACAAGGTCCTGCACAATGAACACCTACGTACTACATACATTTCATTACAGAGCACCACAATCCTCATGAAAGAATTGCAACATATTTTAACCTTGCCTTAAAATCTAAGAGGGCCTTCATCCGGATATTGTGCTAAACAATGGAGTACATTGAGAGATAACAATACAGTACATTATTTACAATGCTACATGAAAAATAAAAAAATCACTGTAAACAATATTTAATAAAACACATACCTTCATTGTCAAATCACAGCCCAAATCTGTTGTTAGAATGGTTTAATCAAATTTACCAAATGCCCTCCTAATATCTGCCAGGATAACTCTATGAATACATATATACCCATTATTAACCAATGTCTATCTTTCAAACCTATTAGTGCTAAAATGATACATGCTAAACTAACCTCAGCAGAGTGAGGGGCCGGCTCATAAATGTATTGTGACATCACTTGTAATAGTAGGAGAGGGTAAACCATTTACTTCCTAAGTGTGAGACTCCTGCTAACAGAACAAGAGGAAAATGCTGTGCTATTTTTGTAAATACACCTTTAGAGTGGAAAATTCAAACTCTAGAGGATTATTACTTTAAACAGTTCTGAATCCGTGGCATTAGCTTCATTTTCTATGATCCAGTGTTGATCAAATATCTCAGTGCCTGTCCTGACTAGGTGCCCCCCTCACCTAGAGGAGGGGCGCCCGTAGTTACGCCATAACACCGAGCTTTAGTGGAGGGGCTCGTTTGGGGGATAATCCTTTTTCCCTATGACGTAGGAGACACGTTTGAAAACCGAAACTCAACTTTATTCGATTATATAAGGCGACGTCCATGGGGTCTCCTCCTCTTTGTCTCCTTGGACCCCGGGAAGCCGCAAGAACGTCAGAAGCCACCCTCCCACCCGGCAGAGAAGCAAGGCGGAGCGCGGCGGAGCACTGACAGTTAACACAAAAGGGGGCATGCACAGCAATGAAGGGTCAGCGACTGACCAGAAGGGGGGACGATGGAACTGTGCATTGGATAGGCGGGGAGGGGACTGACCTGCTGGTGGTCCTGTACTCTACTGCCGAGGGTAGGCGCAGGGAGGGGACTGACCTGCCGGTGGTCCTGTCTCTACTGCCCTATCCCGCAACGTATGGACTGTGTGGACTATTTGGGAGGATGTCTGTGGTCAGGTACCTCGGTGGGCCATTGCGCTATGCGGTGCCCTGTATTTCAAGTAATGCAATGTTTGCTGTAGCGCTTTGGGGCCTACTGGCACAAGGTGCGCAGCTGAATAGATCGGCCGAGTCGGCCAACAAATTTAAGTACATGTGTATGGCTAAGCTGAAATCAATTACAATGTTATGCTTAATTTCCTTACTGCCTTTGACATATGGATGTCACAAAAGTCTGTTGCTGCGAATAGTGATATATATCCAAATAATGCTTTACTCCTGTTGTGGTTGTGTAGATTTATATGATTGATGTGAATAAAAGTCTACGCCTTCGACAGCATAACCGATTCTGGATATTCTTGGGCTCAACGGGCGCTGAGGGGTGTAAGAAGTGATGGAGACTGAGTGTTTCATTGGGTAAACGACCAAAATATAGAATCCAAAATACAGACAGGACAGAATATTGACTCTAAAATATAGATAGGACAGAATATCTAATTACCAAAATATAGATAGGAATGAATATCGAAATTGGGGTATGAAATATCAATTTCCATAATATTGAATTTAAAATATCGATTTCCATAATATCGAACATTTTTTAGTGTTATGTATGGTAGTATATGTGTTAAAATTATGTATTATTTTTGTAATGTATGTTTAATTTTTTTAAAGTAATGAATGTTATGTAATTACATTTTTGCGTAATTTAATTCCGTAGCGGGTTGTGGGTTTATAGGGGAATAGGGTGGGAAGTAATTTAATTATAGTAAATTAAATATTACTTTTTATTTATATGTATTGATAATTAATTGAATGATAATTACTTATTAATTGCTAATTAATTTGTATTTTTTGCTAATTAATTTTTATTAATTGATTAATTGATAATAATGTTAATTGTATTTTTTATTATTGGGAGTGGGTTGTGGGTTTATAGGGGAATTGGGTGGGAAGTAATTTAATTGTAATAAAGTAAATATTAATTTTTATTTATATATATTGATAATTAATTGATAATTAACTATTAATTGGTAATTCATTTTTATTAATTGGTAATTAATTTTATTTCGATGGTAATTAATTTTTATTAATTGGTAATTGTTTTTAATACATTTTTTATTGGTATTGATAATTAATTTAATCTTATTTTAATATTAAATCATGACTTTCCCTACTGTAGCACTCTCAGGAGTGGGAATAGTAATGTTTACCCTCCCGCTATCCAACGCTTTCCCTACTGTTGCACTCTCTGGAGTGGGAATAGTAATTTTTACCCTCTTGCTATCCAACGCTTTCCCTACTGTTGCACTCTCTGGAGTGGGAATAGTAATTTTCACCCTCCCGCTATCCAACGCTTTCCCTACTGTTGCACTCTCTGGAGTGGGAATAGTCATTTTTACCCTCCCGCTATCCAACGCTTTCCCTACTGTTGCACTCACTGGAGTGGGAAAAGTAATTTTTACCCTCCCGCTATCCAACGCTTTCCCTGCTGTTGCACTGTCTGGAGTGGGAATAGTCATTTTTACTCTCCCGCTATCCAACACTTTCCCTACTGTTGCACTCACTGGAGTGGGAATAATAATATTTACCCTCCCGCTATCCAACGCTTTCCCTACTGTTGCACTCTCTGGAGTGGGAACAGTAATGTTTACCCTCCCGCTATCCAACGCTTTCCCTACTGTTGCACTCACTGCAGTGGGAATAGTAATTTTTACCCTTCCGCTATCCAACGCTTTCCCTACTGGTGCACTCACTGGAGTGGGAATAGTAATTTTTACCCTCCCGCTATCCAACGCTTTCCCTACTGTTGCACTCTTTGGAGTGGGAATAGTAATTTTTACCCCTAGGCTATCCAACGTTTCCCTACTGTTGCACTCACTGGAGTGGGAATAGTAATTTTTACCCCAACGCTATCCAACGCTTTCCCTACTGTTGCAATCACTGGAGTGGGAATAGAAATTTTTACCTTCCCACTATCCAACGCTTTTCCTACTGTTGCACTCTCTGGAGTGGGAATAGTAATTTTTACCCTCCCGCTATCCAATGCTTTCCCTACTGTTGCACTCTTTGGAGTGGGAATAGTCATTTTTACCCCTACGCTATCCAACGTTTTCCCTACTGTTGCACTCACTGGAGTGGGAATAGTAATTTTTAGTTTTACATTTTTAGCTTTTTTATATTATTTTAAGTATGTTTTATTTAATTGTTTTTAATATTTAATTACTTTTATATTATTTTTAAAACATTAAAAAAATTCGATGTTTTAGTTAACTATATTTTAACATTCTATATTTTGGAATCGATATTTAGTACTTACCTGTTTGTAGATAGGGATTCTATATTCTGTACTTCGATATTTTAGAGTCAATATTTTGGGCATTCTATATTACGTGCCTTGATATTTAGTCACTGAACCGTTTCATTGTGCGCGTACTATGACATGGCCTGTGTAGTGGCAGAATCTTCAAAACTAGGACTGCATTCTCAGAAGACATGCCTCAGACATGAAGAGGATCTTGTCTCACACTGTGAGGTATCTGGTAGGCCTGCGTAAAGTCTTTATTATGTAAGTGAAAGCTCATCTTTGTGACGTAATTAATGTTATTCAAATTTCACACTTATTTTTCCAATTCACAGTCACTTAGTTTTGCTGTCATTTTTCCAGCTGGAGACTGGTTGGAGCAGGAAATGTCTAGTGGGATTTGTGAAACAGATGTTGACATACATTTTCTGCTTGAACCCTTCCCCTCCGTATGCTTGAGGGTTCCGTTTTCATGTGACATGAGAGTACATTTCATGCATTCGCCACAATTGTGTACAATTTATGAGGAAATTCCACTTATTTATCAGAAAAAAATCATATCTTTGCTCACCTTTACTGTCTCATCAATGTTGTGTCCTGCCCAGACAGTAACAATTGTCTGGGCATTGATCCAATGTATAGACATGACCACACAGTGCTTTGGGACCTGGTTCTTCTGTGTCCTTCATTGCCTGCTGTTGCCGAGCCTGGAATGTCATTCTTTATGGAATGTTAGATACCTCATCTTAAAAGTGAATGTGTGAATGAGAAGATCAGTTGGAAGATTGTGCCGAGCAGAACTCTACTCACTTTTGTGTACTTACCGTCATCTGTCCTTCGCTACTTATAACGGAGATACCTACATGAACACATGAGTCCAGCATCTCTGTACATTTTTACAACTACCCCAGAGAATCAAAGTGGAAATATGTAGTTTTTCTAGACTGTTCTGAATGATATTTGTGGCATCAAAATAATGGAACTTGCAATTATGGAAATAGGTGCAATCTCTTAGAGAACCACCAAGACAGCTAAAATAATATCCCAATATTGTGAAAAATATCTCGCAGATTTCAGAACCTTTTTCCCCCATCACATTGGCAGCTTCCAAATTACAATGCACTAGTCACTGATATTTCCTATTGACTGCTCCCCATTATGGCAAACGCAATTGCGTCTTTATTTTGAAACATCTTCTAATGGCCCCTTTCGTTCTTTTGCAGAAACCTGTCTTCCAATGTCTTGGATACTCTCTCATGGAGGACATTTCACAGTCTGCCTCTTCAAGAGCTGTAAGTTGAAGCTTCCCTACATTTTTGGATTAAAGAACTGAGTGCCTAATCATTAGGACTAACTTGTTAATCCGATCGTTCGCGATCAAGGGCATGCAAATGTTGCTCTGCTTGTCAGGCAGTAGTGAACCCACTGAACTCAGCACATTCTAATCCAAAACTGCAAATCCAGAACTAAATATCATACTCCGTTGCTGCATTTTCAACTTTACGTTCATGATGCTCTGATCCTGCTATTAATAGCCCACACTAATGGCCGGATTACGAGTTTGGTAGTCCTCTTGTAGGGCCACCACCGCTCCAACCACAGTAATACTGCCAAGTCCGTGGTGTACCCACCCACGGTATACTGACTAGAATCCAGGGAGGCGGGCGGTGCTGCAGTGGTCTCACGGTGGCAGCTGTGCAAGGGCCATAGGAGAGCCTTAACAACAGACCGCCGCAGCAATTTCCTGCATGGTGGTGCATGCACCATGTTGTGCATGCCACGCTGTGCAGGAACGGGGGTACAATTCCAGGGGGGCACAACATGCGGCCCGCATGCACCTCCAGGCCCAGAAGCTGCAGGGGGCCCTGTTAGGGCCCCCTTAGTTGCATCTCTGCCACCCCTTTCATTGCGGGCTCCCTGCCATGAAATGGGCAATGGAAATGCAACTTGGAATGGGCTCTGCAGTGCCGCAGCATATTCCTGCCCCTTTCTTTTATAATACCTCCACAGGATCCTGGATCCCGGCGGAGGCAGGGGTCGTGGCAGTCCGACCGACACTCGAAATACAGCAGGTGGACCCGCAGTGGTCAGACCGCCACCGGGAGTATGACGGTCCTAGGACCACCGTACTCGGAATAAGGCTCTAAGTGTGTGAAAGAATAGAGGGCCAGATGTAAAAATATACTGGTCACAAAAAATTGGTGGCAAATTGTTACTCGACTTTTTATGACCAATATCTAATTTCGAAAACTGACCAATAACAGGCACAAACCCTCTTCTATACTGATTTAGAGGGTTTGTAAAGCTATGCACATCTGGGCAATAGTTCCTTTAGTATTTCCAACAGCTGACATATGATTACTGCAGTGATCATTGTCTATAAAACAAAGTCCAGGTAAATTGTTTAGGCTCAAAAACATACATCGATACTAATGTAAAATTAGAGGTATGTGGATTTCACCTTTTTTCACAAAATAAACTTTAGCATTTTTCTGAATCTTACCAAGGTAGCAAGTTTATTTTTTTAACAAAGATTTAATTTCCTGAAGAAAAAAGCTCCAAGCCGAATTTTCAAAATTGTATCACACTTTTGGCTGCAAAAACTTTAACACAGAGCTTTTTTTGCATAACATGTCTTGTACTGGCCAGAACCTTTCCATCTTCGAAAAGGTGAGAATTCTCTGGCAAAATCTAAACTCTGAACAGCCCTGAAATGCTCTGAAATGCATTTACTGGGTAATTCTTACTGATATGTGAGGTGAAAGGAATTCTGGAACTTTAAGAACGGATTATGGACTGAGGCCTACAATCGAGACGTCCTCAAAGCACATTCGTCTTTTCCCATTTTAAATTGTTATCCTGAACCACATCTCCCAATTTTCTGTATCAGTGTGCTGCCTTCTGCTGACATGGAGTATGCAGAGATTTGTAGCAGTCCATTGTGAATGTACTGTTTTTCCAGGAGATGGCACAGAAGTGGGAGTCCCACCATCAACAGTAATGTAGCCCTGTTACCCCTTTACCACATCCTTCTCCAGCAGTACTCAGGTATCCCAGAGGCTCCTGTCTGCATCAGGAACCTAAAGGTTGATCCCATTGGGATTAAAACTTGCAATTTAACTGATTCTGCATGTCTCAATAGCAATAGTAAGCAAAGAGTCATCAATCCAATGCAAATATCACTTTGCAACTACTTGTGCCTACCTTTACTTTAAGGATTCTCACTGGGAACCAGTTGCGTTGCGCATGCGAGGTGCGCTGGCTACAGCTCTGGCAGGAGAGTGAGCGGGCAGATCTCGGGAACCAAACCCTGACCTGCTGGGTGGACCAAGAGGAAATTCTGCTGGAGGATATGAGGATCCCTAACTGTGGTATGTGCACATCTGACATTATGAACATGTGCATACGCTGCTGAAGGACCTGCGCATACGACGCTAGCAGGAAACAGTTTTCAATATTGGATGTCTGCTTTTATTTGATGATATCATTTTGAACTGGGGGGCTTGTCAATTTAATAATAAAACTGAAAGCAATCATTGTACAGTCAAGCACCACCCACACATTCATCCCCTCATTCTCCCATCCATCCATGCACTCATGCAATCCACCCACCCCCACCCAGGGACCCAAAAGCCCATACATCCATACATTCATGCATGCATCCATCCAGCTATCTTATACACATCCATCCATTTATCTATCACCCACCCATCACCCATCCATCCATCACCCATTGTCCATCCATCTATCCATCCATCCATTGTCCATCCATCCATCCATCCATCTGACCTTCCTCTCCTTTCCTCACTGTATCCACTTTAAAGACAGCATTTATCTCAAGCCACATGTACCAACTTTGTACTTCCTCTTCCAGACAAAATATAAACACAAAATATTCCCAAGACAACCAAGAACTCTCTGCTCTCTCCTAAACATCCTATCCATTGTCCAAGATACATGATCTCACCAAGAATCCTTACATCCGCCATCACTGCTGCTAAATTTAGATCCATTCCATGCACCAACACTCTTCAATGCACCATGAGGCCACATTTCTATCACATACACCATATATCGCCAACCTAACCATGCCTCATGCCTCCATGACTTCATTCCTGACATCATCTGTCTCTTGCCCATCCATCAATTTATCCCATTATCTATCCCAAAGGCATCATATTCAAACATGCTTTAATCGCACAACCCTGCTATTCCAAACCAAATTAATCACTCCTCACACCATGGGGGAAAGGATGTGGTGTAACGGCCAGAGCAGCCTACTTTGGAACTGGGGAAAAAACGTAATCTCCCCATGCTCATAGGAAATTACCGTGTCCTTGTGTAATGTAATGGGTGCTCATGTAAAGCTCCCCAAAACTTCGGTCGAGCTTACACGATGTAAAACTGTAAAATAATAAATAAATCTGTCTATAACCAACCTACTAACCCACTACATCATTTATCTCTATCACACCTTGGATTGTGAAGCCAACTTGCAATCTCACACCATACACCCCAACCCAGTCATCCATCCCTCCTGCCATCCACCTCACAGGTATACCCTCACCCCCCAAAATTCCATTCATTCTAATGCACCACATATACCCAAAGCACCTTTATATCCAAAACACTATTTATCCTTGTGCCACACAACAATCTGTATATTACTTCTTTATGCCTACTAGCCCTCCTGGAGTATGGGCCAGGAGTCTCCAGCCACTTCTGCCCTGGGCTTTTCTTTAAATTGGACTCCAGGTGAAACCCATCTCTTTGCAGTCAGCCTTCAGGCCTTGGCACCAGGGTTTTCTTGACCTTCCTCTTTTCCATTTTGCTTGAGGGATCCAAGTCAGGAGTTGCCTGGTGGTGTTGGATGCGGGCTTGCTAAGGCAGTGACCCAACCAGCCCCAGCGTCTTTTCATGATTTCTTCATGAGCAGGAATTGGGAAAGTCTGCTGCTATAGGTTGTTGTTGCTGATGGTGTTTGGGCAGCGGATTTGGAGGATTTTCCTCAAGCATTTGTTGATGAAGGTCTGGTGGTGGTCACTGCTGCCCTCCAAGTTTCTGCTCCATAAAGAAGGACCGCTTTTACTTTGGTGTTACAAAGCCTGATCTTCGTTTGCAGCATTAAGCCTTTGGAGCTCCAGATCTTGTTTAGCCAATCGAAGGCAGCCCTTGTTTTGCTGATTCTTACCTTGAAATCAGTGTCTGGCCACCCAGCTTCTCAATTACACTGCTCAGGTGGTTCAAGGCCTCAACCTCTTCCAGTGCATTGCCTTCAAGAGCTACTGCAGTTGTGCTGGTAGTGTTAGCCTTCAGGATCTTGGTTTTTCCCCTGTGAATGTGGAGGCCAAGTTGTGCTGATGTGGCTGCCACCTTGTTGGTCTTCTCTTGTTTCTGCAGATGGGTAATGGAGAGTAAGGCCAGGTCACCTGCAGAGTACAGGCCAGTGAGCTGCATCCAAGGTGTCCAATGGATCCCATTTCTTCTCCTTGCTGTGGATATCTTCATGATCCAGTCTAAGGCCAGCAGGGAGAGAAAAGGTGGGAGCAAACAACCCTGGCAGACTCCCATCCTCACTTAAAAGACTTCCGTAAGTTGTCCCCCATGGACTATCTTGCAGGTCATTTACTCATAAGAGTTCCTAATGATTCTTACAAGTTTATCTGGCACACCGTAGTGGTGGTGGAGTTTCCAAGGGGTCTCTCTGTCAACGCTGTCTAATGCCTTCTTTTAGTTGAGGAAGTTGACATCGAGGGGGGAGTTCCATTCCATCGACTGCTCAATAATGATGCGCAGTGTTGCAATCTGGTCTGTACAGGATCTATCTTGGTGGAAGTCAGCTTTCTGATTTTGCAACTGAGTGTTGACTCGTTCATTCCTTCTGTTGAGGATGACTCTTTGCCTAGGGTTGATGGAAGAGTTATCCCTTGTATTTTGCACAGTTACTCAGGTCACCTTTCTGGAGATCTTGATGATATATCTCTCCTTCCAGTCTGACAGAACCATTTCCTTTTCCCATATCCTTCCAAACATGAGGTAGAGCCTGTCTACTGATGTTTCAATGCCTGCCATCAGTAGATCTGCAGGAATGTTGTTGGTTCCTGCTGCATTCCCATTTCTCAGTGCTGCAGTGGATTGGCAAGTCCTTGCCAGCTGACTGTGTGTTTGGTGGAGATTGCAGCATGGGCTGGTTTGCCAGTTCTTCAAAGTGCTCCACCCATTTTTGTTGCTGGCCTTCGTTACCCATGATTGTCTTCGAAGCTTTGTCTTTAATAGGTCTTTCTGGCTAGCTGTATCTGCCAGAGAGTTTCCTTGTTATGTTGTAGAGTTATTTCAAGTTTACATGGCTTCCTGGGCTTCTGTAGCAAGACCATCATTGAATCTTCACTTGTCTGCTCTTAAGCTTCTCTTTGCTTCCTTGTTGGTTTTAATGGATTTGCCTTGAGCTTTTTCTTTTTCTGCTCTTGTTCAGCTAGGGTTGACCACAGCTTTCTTTTCCTTTCTCACTCCGGATTTTGCAGAGGGTCTCTGTGGAGATCCATTCTTTGTGCTGGTGTTCTTGGCACCCAGTACCTCCTGGCAGGCTGATTTCACTGCTTCTTTGATCTTTTCCCACTGACATTCTACTGGGTCTCTGTTGTCCTATAGTTCTTGCAGGACTTGAAACTTGTTACTGAGGGTGAATGACGATTCATTCAGTTTCTGTTCATCTTTAAGGAGGTTGTTGTTATATCGCTGGTGTTGGTTGGCTGGTTCCATCGATGCTTTCTTCAGCTTTACCTTTAGCCTGCCCACAACAAGATGGGGGTCCGACGTCACGTCCACTCATCTCATTGCTGTCACATCCTGCAGGGGCCTCCGGAATGTCTTGGCATTACAGACATGGTCAATCTGATTCTCTTGCATGGTCTGGTGACACCCACTTTGTCTTGTGTATTCTTTTGTGTGGGAATACACTATCGCCTATCACCAGACTGTTCAGGGCACAGAGATCTGTGAGCCTTTCAACATTCTCGCTCATGTTGTCAATGCCATGGTTGCTCATGACATCTTCATATCAAGTATTGTCACTTCCAGTCTTGGCATTGCGGTCCCCCATCAGTATGGTGATGTCTATCTCAAGGCATTTCTCTAGGATGGACTGGAGTCTGTTGTAAAATTGTTCTTTTTCATCTACTTTGTTGTCATTTATAGGTACATATTATTGGATAATATTCATGTTGATCCTCTTTTTCTTTGTGTAGAAGGTCGCTGTAATGATTCTGGGACCTTGGGCTGCCCATCCAATCAGAGCTCTGTTGCACGCTGACGTTAGCATCAGTGCTGCTCCCTGAGTATATGGGACGTTTTCTTCCTTGTGTCCAGAATACAGCAGAATTCCTGCTAGAGACAGTCGCTTCCGTCCGGACTGTGTCCATCTGGCCTTGCTGATGCCAAGCAGGGCAAGGTTGTATTTTTTAATCTCTGCTGCCATTTGGGCTGTCTTCTACATGGTCTTCACATTCCATGTGCCGATGGTGACAGTCTTGGTCGAAAGCAGGTGGATCAGCTTTGTGGCTTCCAGGATTCTCTGTCTTTCATCACAAGGAATCATTGCTCTCCATGAAGGAGATTCCTCCCTCCCCCAAGAAGGGATGTCTTTTGGTATTTTAGTTTATTTTCCGTAGCTGTGATTTTTTACATGGTGGGGGAACAAGCCCCACACCTAACCCTCCTCCTTTCGTAGCTGGGCTTGGGACCGGCCATGGTGAAGTTAATAATCGATATACTATCTACCCCTGACTGCCATCATGCAACTCTCACAACCCATCATTCAACAATCCATCAAAAATGCACAGCCCACCCTTTCCTTCGAGTCCACCCTATCTATCCATCATCCGAACACCCTCTGTGCGTAAGCTATCCATCCATTAAACTCAGGAACATGTTCCTTTGACAAATTAGAAGGTGATATAGCACTTTGTCACTCTCAAGTTATCTCCCATCCATAATTCCACTTCTCACTTTGCAGCGTACTATCAAACAATTATTCTGCTCAGTCACATACATTATGCTTGGGCAAAATTTGTGTAATTTAAAATATTTACATAATACAAAATTTGCAAAATGTCTTGAAAAAATGTAATCAAGCACTTTTGCTTGTAGTTTGCTCGCTGGATACTGGTTCAAGCAGAAAATATCTTGCTGCAAGACATTTCCTGGTTGACTCACGGTCTTGGAGCTATCTCAAATGACTTTTTTGAGGGAATTATGACCTTATGTAATTTTCACAAAATTTCATGAAAAATAATTATTCAATTTCGCCCACACATAACTTAAACATCCTTGTCTGAACTTTGTGCCAACTAGTCCAATCACAAACCTACCATTAGTAAGTTCCACACAACCACCAGCAACTGACTGTCTCTTTCTCCTTTTCTGCAGTTTCAGTTTTAATAATAATGTCTTGTTAAGCAATTATTAAAAAACTCTAACTTTGCAAATGTGGATTTATTAAATATTTATTGAAAAATGTAATTACCTTTCCTCCCCATTAGAGGTCCCTGATGTTGTTGTCACTCATGAAAACCTCACATTGCTTGAGGGGGAGAATGTGACTCTGACATGTACTGTTGAGGGACACCCCCCTCCCACCGCGGACTGGCTAATTCCAGATGTTGAAGTTTATTCATCTATTGAGGTAAGATAGCATTGAACAAAAGTGGTCTAAAGGCCCCATAGCAGGATGGCTGAATTTTAAGTATGACACACAATTGGTGACAAATTAGGGTCTGGAAATCACTGAAGGAGATCGAAGTTCAAGACCTATATATGGGTTTATGGCAACAATTGTGGAGGGGCAATACCTTTCAGACTGATGCAGAATGAGCTTTCCTGTGTGCAGACAATCACTGTAGGTTTGGTCACTAGCACTGACCAATGTTCATTAGAGGAAGATGTATAAATGGAGGCAAGAAAGTTAGAGATGATCCTGCAATTCAATTTTATAAGATGCCTAAGGAAATGATTGGATTTTTCTTATTGAGCAATACTCACCTCTTGCAACATCCAACCAGTGTCCTGATTATTTAAGGGACAAGGGAGGTAAGAAGTAAGGAAGCTATGGTGTAGAAGTCAAGTGACAGGTCAAAGAAAACACGGCTAATTATTTTTATCAGTACGAAACTCTCTTCCCTGTTGCAGTCACATACCAATGTAACAAGTCAATTTCTTAGCAGTAATATAAATAAACGAGGGGTGTCCAAAGTTGGACTACACAAACTTTACCAAATTCTGGTTCTGTTATTAACCAGGGACCATTTGGTCCTCACTACCAATAAATAAGAGTCATATAAACAATCTTTTCAAAGATTTACAATTTTCATTTTCTTTTTAAATTAAAGACAACATTGGATTAAAGTAGCAGTATCTGTCCTCCACTCCATTTACGTTTTTCAGGAATTCAAAAAAGGCTTCCTTTCAGAGGTACATGGATTTACAATTTACTGTTGTGGATTTCTTTACCACGAGTGCACAGGAATCCACAGTAGTACATCCAACACATGGTTTGCTGAGTGGATGTTACCAGGCTTAATTAACCTTCTACGCTTGTTAATGCCTTCAAACTGAATTCTGACCATTTCCCACTTGAAAATGGTCAATAATTTACTCCTGACAAGGACTGGCTTAAGGGAAGTGTAACAGATCACTAAGATATGTGGCTTTAGAGGATAGCCTTTCTGAATTGGGTAAAAGGTTTCTTTTGCACATTTGGCTACCACTTCCACTGTGTGGAATGGGCCACGATGTGCAATCCAAGAAAGTGGGAATAAACAGCCTTAAAAAAGTCACATGACAAGTGCAGTAGTACACCTATTAACATGCATCTGATGTGGCTTCACAGGAAAATACTAGATCTCCGCAGGTACTTCTACAATTTTCTTCATTGAAATGGGTCACTGTTATTTACACATTTCTAAAACCCAAGGACATAGTATACGAAACTGATGGATTCAGCACACCAGATTTGCATGTATAATTTAAGAAGATGACTATATCCCGACATCTCACACTAAAATATTGGACAAGGTCTTTTAAGGCAGAAGAAGGGGATGGGCCTAGTGGGTATAAATGTATCTATATCCTCCGCCATCATATAAAAAGTCTTAAAATAGAAGGTGATTAAGATAGAATGGGACCTCAACTCATCTGTGTCTTCCATTAACAACTAGTCTCTCAATTGATTGCGGAAAGATGCCCACATTATATACATTTATGTTCAGATATATATCACACATTGAAACTTTATTAATTACTTGAAATGAAATGAAATGAAAAGGTGATTTGTATAGCGCTAGATCCTTGTTCCCGTTCATAAAGAATGAAGTAGACTATGTAGTGCGAAATCGGCCTCCTCTAGATCAACGGCGGTGGGATCATATATGCCTTCATTTTCAAGCAAATACACCAGCATTGATGCAGTGTACTCCTTGTCTGCACTTAGAACACACTGGTCCACCACCAGCCTTCATAAATCAAGATTTTATAAATAGAATCAGACAGCTTATCGTACTGCTTCTAGTTGTCCTGCATGTTATATGATTCTCTAAATTTATGCAAGTCAATAAATATATTTGGACAAAAAAGTGATATGAGAAAACCAACAAAACATCTTCATGGCTTCAGACCTCACAGCCACTGATACAAGTATCTGTCACTAAGGAAGTGTGATAAAAAAAAATAGGGACATGAGCAAGGTAAAAGGGCATGAACACATTAGAAGAATTGAACAACAAGGTCAAAGGGGTAAAGGATTGAGTGAAAGGATAGTAAGGGAAGGCCTGCAAAGTTTTGGATAAGGAAAAAGTTAAAACGTTGACATTGAGGATTGATCAGGAAACTCATCTCTTTTTAAAAATAATGTTGTAAAATAATTTGCTTCTCTAGGTCAATTCCATTTCACAGCTTAACTTTAGGATAAGTAATGTTATTTGTTCTACATTTTTCATGATCGTTGTTCATCTTTGTACTGCTTACCTTGCAAAGTTTGCACTTAATGAATATTGGGAAGAAAATCTGATAAAATAAAAGGTGAATCAAATCACTTCACACCAAGTTTCTCTGAAATGTTTTTTCGGAAATTCAAAAAGAACATGTTTACACAAAGCGGCACATGGCCAGGGAAGTTGTAAATGTAATTGTCAGCGTGATGTACTCTCACCAAAAAAGTAGAAACCTTACATTATTGCCACAAATGGACTAGTAAACTAGACCATGATAGTGAAAACAAAGAGAAAACCAAATAATAGAAAGACTGATAGAATTACTAAAATCTGGAAGACTATGGTTTCGAGATAACATGGCTTCACACATATGAGGCAATGTAGAACTAAATGATGGATTTGCTTCATAACAGGACTCAGTAAATAAAATTCATAAAGTTCATCTTGAATTTGGCAAAAAAATCAAACATCATTTCAGACACCATTTCTTAGTTTCTGCCGGGGGTTGCGGGAACTGGGCACCACATTACTAGGGACCTAGGGCACATATTTTCAACATCAGAGTTCAACCTAGAACAAAACAGAGAAAGGCATAGAAGAGAGAAAGGAAGAGGAAGAGAAGGATATGAAAAGACAGAAAGGGAGGAAGATGGGTGAAAGGGAATTGCATAAAGATCATGAATCATGTTTCAGAAAGGTGCAATATTAAAAGTCGTAGCCTCGCATGATGGGTTTGTAAGTGCGATTTTTCTAGTGAAAAAGAAGGACAAGGGGTGGCACCCAGTTTTAAACTTAAGAGACCTGAAAAAATACTGGGTGTATCACCACTTCAAGAAGGAGGGAATCCATCTTCTCCGTGATACTCTACAGGAAAAAGACTGGTTAAGAAAGCTAGAGCTAAAGAATGTGTATTTCACAATCCCTAAGGCAGAGAGTTCACAGAAATACCTGTGGTCAAGAAGGAGAGGAATGGTTTATCAATTCTGTTGTCTTCCCTTTGGGCTTTCCTCTGCTCTGTGGTATTTATGTAGCTAGGATTTTTTACATGTTGAGGTAGCTAGCCCCATGCATAAACCTCCTCCTTTCGCACCTGAGCTATGGATTGGCCACAGCGAAGTAAATAATCTATATATTATCTACCCCTAACTGCCATCGTAAAACTCTCACAGCCCATCATTTAACATTCCATCAAAAATTGGCAGCCCACCTTTTCCTTCAAGTCCACCCTACCCATCCATCATCAGAACACCTTCTATCCCTAAATTATCCATCTATCAAGCTTCCCGTGGTGGCATTCTTGAGTGAGAGAGGAATTTGGCTGATAATATATTTGGACAACATTCTGCCGATGAGTCAGGTAAAAACAGAACTACTGGTTCAGCTAGGTGTAACAACGGAACTCTTGGAGAGCCTGGGTTTCATTATTAACATAGAGAAATCAGTACTGGTACCAAGTCAGTCCTTGGAGTTTCTATGTTTTCAGGTGGATACTCTACAAGACACTGTCCAAACAGGAAGGTCCAGCTTTCCTTCTATCACCAAAGGATGCTCTTCCGCATCTGGCCCTATCAGTAAACCTTGATGTACTGGTATAAGATGGGGTTCCTACACTGCAAGTTCCATCAACCCTGGAACCCAAACATGTGAGGTCCAAAAGGGGGTGACCAGCACTATCCTGCACCTCTCTTTCCAAACCTTCCAGAATACCCTCTGGATCATGGCAAACGGATGAAAGGCATAAGCCTTTCCTGAGTTCCAGTCCTGAACAAATGCATCTACTCCCAGGGCTTCTGGCTCCGGTTTCCAAATGAAAAACCTTGACACCTAACGTGTGAGCCTGCTGACAAAGAGATCTAAATGTAACAGGCCCCAAACTTCTTGAACTTTCTTGAAAATCTCCAGGATCAACTGCCAATCGTTGAAATCCCTGAGGAGATGAGAATTCCAATCTGTGCTCAGATTCTGCTTGCCTGGAACGTGGCCCGCTGTCAGAATGATTTTGTGTTTCCAACAGAAATTCCAAGTGTTCCTCTATAGTTCTGCTAACTGCTTTGACCTCGAACCTCCCAGGTGATTGATATAGGAGACTGCTGAGACATTGTCCATGCGAATCACGACCATGCTTGCCAAATGAACTTTGAAACTCTTAGACCATTCAGCCCAACCATCAGTTTCAAGCAAATGATGCGCAGTGAACATTTTAGACTTGACCAGCGTCCCCCTGTCTCTAGGTTGTTCAGGCTGGCTTCCCAGCCCAGAGTACTGGCATCTGTCTCTAAGATAAACTCTGGCACATTCCCAAAATAGTCTTTGCTGTTCAAACACTCTAGACTGTTCAACCACCATTCCCGCTCCAAATGAGTCTCTGCAGACAAACCTACTGAATCTGCATACCAAAGACCCTTGCATAAACCATCTGTCTGTAATCTCTGGAGGGCCCTGCAATGCAGGGGGCCTGCTGAAATAGCCTGGATTGAAGAGGACAGGAGACCAATCGTCCTTCTGTAAGTCTCTGAACAGAGCAGTTGGAGAAATGGTGTGGTGCGAGCACCTGGCTGCACCTCATTTAAACAGGTCTGATGAACGGTGTGAGTTCCTGCAATTTGTACGAGTGGCTACAAAAATTCCAACGATCTCACAGAAATGTGCCAATGACAGGAAACAAATTAAGGGAGAAACAT
Source organism: Triturus cristatus (assembly GCF_964204655.1). Classification (NCBI taxonomy): domain Eukaryota; kingdom Metazoa; phylum Chordata; class Amphibia; order Caudata; family Salamandridae; genus Triturus; species Triturus cristatus. The sequence continues at coordinate 164,611,599 of NC_140595.1, read as the reverse complement.
CCATAAGGATGAAGGTGCATACTGCATAATTAGACACAAATGGATGTCTGAAATAGAAATAAGAACTTACTCCATACATTGGAATAGCTCCATCAACATCTATGTATCCAAACAACATACATAGCACCAATAGCCCATATAGAAGAGTGTTTAAAACACAAAGCAAATATTCAGGAGTTAAAAGTAGTACTTATCTGTATGTGTGAGCAGCTAATAAAAGGGGGAGATGGCTGTTCCCATGGCTATATATGCTGTACCATGATTACAGAATGGAATATTTTACTTTATGACAAATGTTTGTTCTTTAAAGGGCTGCATGTTGGGGCAGCAATAAAGGTTTATGCTTTCTTTGTCGTTCCAACACTCTACGCTGTTCAACCAACATTCCAGGTACGGACAAGCATCTGGAGGAAAACCTCTTGAATCTGCATACCAGAGACCTTTGCATAAACCAACTGTCTTTAATCTCTGGAGGGCCCTGGAATGCATGGGGACTGGTGACATAGCCTGGATCGAAGAGGACAGGAGGCCAATGGTCCACGCTATGACTCTGAGAATTACAACCTCTTTCCTTAAAACATATCTCATTTCCTTCCTTATTTACTTTATCTTTTTTCTGAGGCAAATGAAGCCGAGACTCTAAAGTATCCACCTGAAAACCTAACAATTATAAGGACAGACTTGGTACCAGTACTGATTTCTCTATGTTGATAATGATACCCATTCTCTCTAAGAGTTCCTTTGTTACACCTAGCTGAACCAGTAGTTCTGTCTTTTACCTAATTCATCAACAGAAAGTCGTCCAAATATCAGCAGCAGTTGTTGCAGGTAAGCACAGTGGGGCGGGCGGGAAGTGATGTCGAAAGAAGACGTAATAGGACTTATTTATTTATTTAGTTTTCCCTATTCCGTCATGTGTTTCCTGTAGGGTATCCCGTAGAAGATTGATTCCCTCCATCTTGAAGTGGAGCTAGACCAAGTATTTGTTTAGGTCTCTTAAGTTTATAACTGGGCGTACACCCCTTTTCCTTCTTTTTCACCAGACAAATTGCACTTACACACCCAACATGCAAGTCTACCACTTTTGATATTGCACCTTTCTGTAACATTTGGGAAACCTCCACTCTCACCAAATCCATTCTCTCTTTGTCAAAGACAAATTCTCGTGTTTCTAAGTCTGAATTGGGATGTCCCATAAATCTATGTTGAAGCCTGATACAGGCCCCTAAAGCCCAGAGGTCGTTTGTTATCTCTGCCCACCTGTGAATGAAACGTTGCAACCTTCAGGCAACCTTTACTAGGGAAGAACAATCACATATCACTCCACTTCCTTTCAGACGTTGATTCTTGGAATCTTGCTCTTCCTCCCATAGATCTCAGTCTACCCCTCTGTGGGTAGAAACCTGGTGAGGATTTGAGGCCTCTGCCAAAACCTCTGGAGCCTTGAGAGTATTGGTTTTGGGAATAGAATTGGGACATTCTGAGTCCTCGTCCAGCAGCCAGTCCCCTCCTGTTAGCCTTTCCAAAAACATGTAACCCGAAAACATGTCTCAAATTATACTGGGCTTTGCTTAGGGTCATAAAGTTGGACACGTATTTACCCAGTAATTTAATGAAATCATGTCCAAAGAGAAGGCCTCCAAGATCTCCTTCCGCCTCTCGATTAGTCAAATTTGCGAGCTTTGGACTCACCTTCATAAGGATGGCTCTGTTTCTTTCGGCTATGAGGCCCACGTTGGCATTACCCAACATGCCGACCCCTTGCTGGCTCCAGTCTCTAAGGAGGTCTATATCTATCTCGGAGTCATTGACTTGCGCCTCCTGGGCCATGTCTAGTATTCAGGCCAAAGGGCCCACACCATCCTAGAGATGGTCCTGACATTGTTTCAGGCATCGTTCTCAGCTCTTTCTTGTGTTCTTTCCAGACTTAAACAGCAATGTAATCAATTCTGGGTCCAAGTTTGGCGTTTGGCATGCCTTGTCATCTATGAGGGGTCTGGGGCATTCAGTCCCCATCAGGTTACACTGTTGCTTCTCAAAAGGTCTCCTAACTCACTGCTTAATATATTTCGCTATCTGAGTAAGTGGCCACCACTCAGAGCTGAGTGGGTGTTTCATAGTGTCTGGGCTAAGCATGTCTTGGCTCAAAAGGTCCTTAACTGGTATAGTTGCAGAAGTGTCTTGCCAATCATCATCTAGACTATCAAGGGCATCTGGGCCCTCATCAGGATCAAAAATGAACACATTAAGCCCCTTCTCATTATCATTGACATCGAACATATCCAGGCTAAGGGAGATCTGGTTGTCTATTGTGCCGTGAAGGACACCACATCCTCTTGTGCCGCGATGGAAACCAATGTATTTGGTAGCACTGTGGTTAACTCAGTCTCTTGTAACGCTCAGGCTACCACACATTGAGGACAGGGTTTCATCCCCCTTTGTCCTTGACCCAGTGTTCTTGGGTCTGTCCGATATCTTGTTTTACATAGAGCATTGCCACCCTTTTTGGGCTTTGTGAGTCTATCCTTATCAGAAATAGAGGAATACTCCTCCTCTGAAGGGGCACTCCTCCTCCTCCTATATATAGCGGCCTCGACCGCCTCCTTAATAGAGGCCTTCAGACCCTCCTTAAAATACTTCTTGAACATATCTTCACTTACCTCTAGCTGAGGTAAATCCTTATCCTCAGCTATAAGTACTAATAATAGTAAACTGAAAGCTAATTTATTTAAAATATTACTCCTACAATAATACAGTGTAAGATCTGCTAATCCTAAATATTAACTAAAATCGTAAACAGACTAAATATTAAATGAAGATTAAACTAATTCTAAAATGCCAAGGCCAAAAATATTCCAGAATAAGTGCCCAATATAAAATAATATATCCTCTCTTCTCTGTTTCTCTCTTCATTCCCTCCCTTTTTTGGAGGGCACTACGGCAGTCAGAGATCTGGGGTGGAGAGAAGGAACAGCTGATCAGCAAGGGAAGCAAGAGCAAAGCGGTTAACCTAATCAGCATTTGCACGTTAAAGCGGCGTAACTATGGCAACATGCCGTGGGGAACTCATACCAAAGAAAAATGGTGGCTGGAAAAAACAAGCATTTGCAATGCAACAGGTCTCGCATCGGTTAGAGTTGGAGTTATTGGCATTGTAATCACAAAATTGCTTAATGTTTGTTCCAGGTTAACTCACTACACAACTAACACAATGGGCTAATGTCGCAACAGCAAAAGTCCCATGAAAATTTAGGAACCTACACACTTAAAACAAAACGCTGCGATATGAGCCAGTAAAAGCGCCAAGAAGATCCGAAAAGGCACTTTAAAAAGAAAGAACCGCCGTGATGTATTGAAAGAGAGCAAGATGAAGATGAAAGCAGGCAGATTGAAGCCAGTGAACTGAAAACAACTAAAAAATAAAGGACAGATGCAGCTAAGGCTCCTTCCAGTCTGCTCTCTTCCTGTTCGCAATATAAATAAAGGTTTCACGGACATGAAAGAGGTGGCAGCATGCTTGTAACAATCCACAACACTTTGCTTTTAGAATAATTCACGACGAACAGTAGATGGTGCCATAGATAAGATTTAGAAACTAACCCCCGAAACAGTAAAAAAAAGTGCTGGAGGGCATGTGTCTGCCTCGTGTGAAGTATTTAAGTAGACAAACAATTACATGGAGCGCTAACAACTGGTATACCACAGCATAGACGCTATGATCTATGTGTTTTTTGTGTAATATAACTAGTTCTCCTGTAAAGCTCGCAACTACTTTTGGGGGTAGTTCGCACTACATAAAACTGTAAAACAAAACAAAAAACAACCAGCCAGTATACCCCTATGGGCAAGATCTCACTACACCGGCTGGTCCAGCACACGCACAGCTATGAAAGCTCTGTACACCCTAGTACTGTCCGTTAGGTGGAATGTTCCCAGTACACATATAGCGCTGGCAGTGGGCCGTATCCAGACACACACCGAGTTAGTATACGGTCCTTGAACCCGTATATAGCTCCGGGGTGGCAGGAACAGCACACTGCACTCCCACAGCAGATAAATCAGAAAGGCAGCTTTGCTCTGTTTGCTGACAAAACGACAAGCCACTAAATCGTATTCATCAAGAGTGAAGCTTTAGTTCATCGTATATTTTTTTGAGTGTTTGATATTGGAACAGTTCTGCCAATCTATGGGGTAACCTTATTATTTTCAGGCGGTACTCTGCGTTAAGTGATTAGCCTGTCACATACACATCTCGCGATATTACTGCTTGTAAACCAGTGCAGAGGTAATCGGTAACTATTGAACAGATGTCGCTTTTGTTTGTTTCCCTGTACAGTATGTGTAATCTGACTGTACGTTTAGAGAGCACTGTATATAGGTAGGATAAGAATGACAGCATCCGGGCCTATATCAAGAGGTGATTTGAAACTATGCCTATTGCCGCTAAAGCAGTAATGTTAAAATATTTCAGAAGCTATACACCTAAATAATGCGCCACTATTAGGTTAAGTGAAAATTAAAAGGTGTAAAAAGGCACATATAAATAATAATGTTGCAATGCGCCAATGTGGGAGCGCTATAAACCTGGAAACAGCGCGTTCTAGATACTGCACGCAAAAGCGGCCAAGAACAGGCAAATGTTGCCTGAGGCTGTCCCCCCAAGTAAGTATAAAGTACAAACACTTATGTGGCACAGCACATCAGGCGCACACAAGTACGAGGTCAAATATTGCAGAAGCCACCAATAACAAATGATAGATGTTGCCTCTGTGTGTTTCTCTGTGTGTAGTATGAGAAATTGTATTCATACATAATATAGCGCTAATATCCCTGCAAGTTATGAGAGCGCCGCATATAGACACGTTAGAAGAAACACCAGCCAGAACTGCTGTGTGGGTTTACCTGAAACAATGGGCTAATGTAGTAACAGCAAAAGCCCCATGAAAATTTGGGAAGCTACACACTTAAAATAAAACGCAAGTAAAAGCGCCAAGAAGATCTGAAAAGGCACTTTGAAAAGAAAGAACCGCCGCGATGTGTTGAAAGAGAGCAAGATGAAAATGAAGCCAGCGAACTGAAAACAACCAAGAAATAACGGGCAGATGCAGCTAAGGCTCCTTCCAGTCTGCCCACTTCCTGTTCGCAATCTAAATAAAGGTTTTACGGACATGAAAGAGATGGCAGCATGGTCGTTACAAACCACAACGCTTTGTTTTTAGAATAATTCAGGACGAACAGTAGATGGTGCCATAGATAGGATTTAGAAACTAACCTCTGAAACAGTAAAAACAAGAACAACAAGCAGGAAGTGGGATAAGGGAGGGGGTAGGGGAGAGAGGCAATGCAGGCTGGCAAATGGTGAGCACTTTTCGCGGGTGGCCGTGCGGCCGCGAAAGTGAAAGAAAACGAATGCTTTCAGGCTGCCAAATGGTGCGCGCGCCCGGAGCACATGCACTGTAGTTGGCGGCCTGAAATGCACTCGTTTCCACTTCCAAAAGTCGCTTACTATAAGTCTCGCCAGAGCAGCGCTAAAGCGCTGTCTCAGGCGAGACCTAAACAGTCCTCTTTCACACTCAATAGCTCCTTTCGAGCAGCATAAGGAGGAGCCGTTGCTGAGCTAAGGCCGTCACCGCTGTGGTCCGGGGCTAAAGTAAGTGCTTGTGCTGTAATTTGGGCCGTGATCAGAGCAGCAGTGTGGGTGGTGGCTTGCCCGTAGCACAGCAGATAAAGACCTCCTTTTCCTCCCAGCTGAGTCCCCATGCACCAGCTAATTGGAGGCTCGGCGGGAATAGGAAGGCCGCGCGGGTGAGCTGTGAGTCTGAGTACTTGTGCTGGCAGTTGCCAAAAGGCCACAGTGTGAGCACCAGGCCACGCCTCTTTTAAGCAATTCTGTTCAACGGTGTGAGTGCCTGTAACTTGTTCGAGTGGCTAACAGAGTCCCCATGATCTCACAGAATGGCGCCACGAAAAGGAAACAAATTATTGGGAAAACATCTATAAGGATGAAGGAGAATGCTGCAAATTTAAATACAAATGGACACCTGAAACAGAAATAAGAGCTTACTCAGGACACTGGAATAGCTCCATCAACCTCTACGTATTTAAACAACATACAAAGCACCAATAACCCAATAGAAGAGCGTTTAAAAACACTACGCAAATATACAGGAGAAAAAAGTAGAACTTATCTGTATGAGGAAGCAGCTAATAAAAGAGGAAGGTGGTTGTTGCCATGGCTATATATTCTGTACTATGATTCCAGAATGGAATATTTTACTTTAATGTATGTTTGTTCTTTAAAGGGCTGCCTGTGGGGGCATCAATGAAGGAATGTACATAATGATAGCCTCCGGTCCTCTAATGAAATCTGCAAGAATGAGATAAAGATCCTGGACATTTTTAGTCATGTTCGTACTGCCTTGATATAACACCACCAGTACTTTGGCAACACTGGCAACAGGCTTTTAAGAAAAACATTTGTTTTCACTTATATGTTTTTTTTAACAAAGTAATCACTGGAGGAATAGAGAGTATTGTTAAATTAGAATTCTTTAATATCATTAAAATGTGTCTGTTAGGAAAGATAAATGTCCCAGCAGAAGAGAAATTGAGAATCTACAGCAGTGAGCATGAATTGCACTAGAATATAATCAGCATGATTGGTTTGTTTAATCTCCACTGTATTGCAGAGGTCCGAGGAGCCGGAGATGGAGATCATATTGCAGCTTATCAACGTGTCTTCCACCTTCAACAAGCAAGATATTGTCTGCATGGCTGAAAACATTGTGGGGCCCACATTGGGCACCCTACAGTTGAATGTCCTGTGTAAGTACAGTGTTTTCCTCCTGGGCCAGGCATCCTTATTTATGTTTAGGAAGCTGTAGAAGGCAAATAAATATTCATTTTAAGTAAATAAAATCATAAGCCATTTCAACTGTTATATGCAAATGTGCTGAGTAATAAAGTGCATGTTAAGGACATTGTTAAAAGTTAACCATGGCCTGTTACCAAGACAAAGATATTTAAACCAAAGCAGGATGACCTTAATGGAAAATTGAAGATTTTCCAACAGACCTGTGCATCTTGAAGCCACTGTAGCTGGAGAATTGTATTCAGGCAAGCCATGTCTCACAAGCCTGTATAGGTGGCAAGAAATACAGTACATTAAAATACACTTCTGTAACATCACAGTATATCTCTTCAGCCTTCGCAGCGTTGCTTTTCTATTTTGCACTAGCCTTTCTCTGACATTCATAGTGAGACATATCTAAGGATAAGTCATGGAAGTGTAAGGAAAAATCTCTTGTAGGACAGGTGTGGTTCCATAGTAAATGTTAGAAAGGCAAGGAGAGTGGTTGATTTTCACACCAGATTATATCACCCTCAATCTCAGGCCTTTTATTACAGCAGACTCTAGAATAGTATGCACTCTTCACGAAACATTCCCAAAGAATCATATTTATCCATGAGCTACCAAAGGCAAACCCTAGTTTTGAGATTAAATCCCCTGACACCCCTGGTCTCAATGACCTCGCAAGAGCTCCCATTGGGGATGTTTTCCTTTTTAGTCAAGTTCCGAGCTACTATTGATTTTACCAACTAATTATATGTTCTTTGATCAAAATAATGAACCCATGATCAGGAAAAGTTGTTGTGGAAAGTCCTTACCAATTTTTGTGTGGATAATTGATGGCTTTGCTCATTACCATGACACTTTCTGCTATAGCCTTCTATCCTTCATGCCTGTATTTTCTACATTAGGATTCACAACATCATTGAAGGTGATTAAAGGAGTTATGCTCTCTTTAAAGGCATTGCTTTACTTACTGCCAAGACACCTGGGGCCCTTTCAAAGTGAAGTCTTGCAACACTCTTAATGCTATGTAACCTTCTTCTGGCACAGAAGTGCATCACAGATTGTGAAACTGGGATGTGCACTTGCAGCTCATAAAATATTTTAATTCAAAAGCATTGTTGCCACTGTTATGTGGTTATGTAGGCCTCAGGCAAGGGACACCACCATTTTATATGTTCACATGTTAAGTTGGTATCTTTCTTAAATGTTGACTCTTAAATCTCTTTTGCTTGCGCGCCCATATGGGATAATGTTCTCTGAAATGGATTTGCTTATATTTACACTTCTTCGTAGGCATATTATCAGGGCCTTCAACATTCTGTACCAGGCTAAAGTTCACTGCGCAAAATGTTGATGTTTGTTGTTGTCCACTCAGCGACTGTCCTGCAAGTGTAGAATAAATAATGACAACCTAACTAAAACTCCAGCATAGTAACATGGGTGAAGTTTATTATATAAACAACACCAATCCTTTGCTTAGACAGAGGAGCATTTCGCTGTCACTTTTGAGGTCGGCCCATGCTGAAATTCCAACCCAGCTGTATCCTGTTTACCTTCCTGAAAAGGACCCTGGTCTGCTCTGCACAAGAACGTGCCCGAGATTAAACATACCCACAGGTAACTGGGGAGTTAGATCACTCCAAGGTATTCTGGCAGATTCGCACCCCCTAGGCCCAGTGAGTTAGGATGCGCTAGTTAGGAGTATATATATAATTATACATGTATGAATATAGTCAATGTAACAGCACAATGGTTGCACAATGGTTCTTTACCATTCTCATGATACTGATTACTCTGTTCTGTTTCTTTCTATTAATCATTGCAGCACAAGTATTTTACACACGATTCTTATTGCTTCAATAAATGTTTGTCATTCCAATTTGAGTATTTCTTGTGTCTCCTTTTGGGCATGCATGAGTCACTAATGAAAGGGACTGATCTGTTTCCACACTTTTCTTGGGGAGTCAGAGTTGTCATCTTCTGAGGTTTCACTTACCATCCGGTACCTTGTAAGGTTAGAGGTCCAGATGGTGAACTATGAGCGAACCAGGACTAAGGCCATCATATCCTGATGGTGCACTTGGATTCAGTCTCGCACAATTTTAGTGTTTATTTTGTCCAAATGCACAGTCTTACTGACATACGACACAACTTGGTCAACAAAAATTCACGAATATTGAAAGAAATTAACATTCACAAACATAATATGAAAGGCAAGCCTGACCCAGAGTTAAAGTTTACGAAAAAGAAATCTAAAATGAAAAGAAGCAACACAAATATGTTCCAGTTATCTCTGGCTAAAAAAATCCTAGACACTCAAGATCTTCCACTTTCTCAGTAGTTTCTGGTAGATAAGACTAAAGCATCATGGGATACATGCATTAATGTCTTCAGTAAACCTACGGAATCAACATTAGCAAGGCAGTACTACAGCAGAGCATGGCATATGCAATACGTAGTGTGACTCAATACATGATAAAAGCACAACTGTGCTCACTCACCCACAACACCAATGTTATTGCCACATGCATACAGAAAGTTCCAAACCCATCCAACCAAGCACTTCATCATTGGGTAGCATGCTACCTATCAGATAATGCAATTTGATGCCCCACAATGTGGTATGAAATGCTGTACAAATAATACAACTGCTGTAAGTCATACTACATACACTGGAGGTCATACATGATAAATCTTCAACATAACTCACGATAACATGTGGTCTAAAAAGCTCTAACACAGTGTCTTTCCATCCCCAGTTCCTGCAACAATCCTAAGTGTTCAGGATGCCGTCCCACAGCACTTCTGGTGCATCCCGTTTTCTGTGGATGGCAACCCCCGCCCACAGATCCAGTGGAAATTCAATGGCACCGCCCTGCGGGAGAACGACTTCATCTACACCAAGATCCTGGAGGAGAGCGAGAACACCACATCCCTGCATGGCTGCCTCCTGCTCAACAAGCCCACGCATGTCAACAACGGCAACTACACCCTGATGGTCAGAAACTTCTTAGGATCTGCGTCACATACTGTGTTTGGCAGATTCATGGACAACCCCTTCAGCTTTAACCCGGAGGAGCCCATTGTTGGTAGGAACAGCCTTTGTCTTCATCATTTTAGTTACATTTGAGGTGCTTGAAGTTTTTAAGTATATGAATGAGAGAGTGCTATAGTTTCCATTGGCATTCATAGAAAAGTCAAGGGGAGTAATGGATAGTGACTTGCCATGCAGTCAACTACAAATGAGAGAAGCTCTTCAGTTGATATTTTTAATGTTGGATCAGTTTTGTGCACCAATTTCTAGGTTAGAAATCACACATCCTAATTCAAAATAGGTAATCCTAAAACATTGCAATAAAACCACGTACCAAACAACCACAAAGACTGTTCGAAACGGTACTAGTCATGTTGCCCAATGAAAAGCAGAAGTTGTCCTGAAGGTTGTACATCAGAATACCAGTAGAAAGGTACTGTGGGGCCAAAATATTGAGGTCTAAATATGGAGAAATAGCGAGAAGGTAAGTGTTTACATGCAAGTATGGATTTGTTATTTTTAACTCCACATCTACGTACCTTGACAATATACATGTATTCTCACTGTACATACATGTGAAATTAAGTATAGTAAACCTATACCTACCTTCATGATATTTTAGTTGAATACCGTCCTGAATCTAAAAACAGTAGAATAAACTATCGAAGCAGCCTTGGGCAACGAGGAGTATCACAAGGCCCTAAACCGCATGGGACAGCATTCCACCGCAACAGCCCCGGACATATCCCACATCCACATAGGTGAGGCCCCAACTCACAACGCCCGATCTCATTTGTCCCATTTTTATCTGCACATTCCAACCCAGTCCTATCATCCTCTAATGGTAAAACCTTTAACTCATGGACCTAAGTGTACTATTATGAGGTGCCAAGAGGTAAAGTGACTGGTAAACGCTGCACTGTACAAAGAAAAGTGTATCGTGACGCATATTAAAAAGCACAAAACAAGATATAGACTCCTTACAGTTTTTTTTATTTCTATTTTTTCCCCTTTCTGTGGGTGTAAAACAGCTATTATTGGTAAGGTAATAAATCTTTATTCGATTCTGCATCTTAATTATAAAAGATAAAACATAAAAACCATATAAATACATTAAATTCATTCAAAAAATATGGACCACCATATTAAGCTTCAGATCACACACTCTGTAGGCAGTAGGTACAGTTTAGAGGAATACCGGGCAACCTATATATCAGATCATTGCAAATTAGCCACTATAATTTTATTCCAGTATAAAGCACCTTTTAAATAGGAATAGACTGCCAGCATCACCGCATCATCAGGTAATAGCTGTAAAGGGACGATTATTTTCAGTGATAATGTCACTAGCGGAAAGGTGCCATAATACATATATTTTCTTCTAGATGAATGAAGTCTTCCTTGGTGTGCTAGAACTCTTTGATAGCACACAATCACACTTGTATTTGACACCTCAGACAACGTAGCTCTATCTGATGATTGTTGAAGGACAGAAGTACTTGGATTATAGCACTTTACAACGCAGATTTTACACTGCGATACATTCACAACGTGGTCGTTACAATGACTGCGTTGTTACAACGCAGTGCCATTACAGCGCAAGTCGTTACAATGACTTGCGCTAGTTGGCACGCTGGACTTAGGAATAGTATGATTTACTCTTCCAACTCCAGTGTGTGCAACAGTAGGGAAGGTGTTGGAATAGTAAATCATACTATTCCTTAGTCTAGAGTGCCATCTAGCTCAAGTCGCTGTAACGACTTGCGTTGTAATGGCACTGCGTGGTCACAACACGGTCGTTGTAACAACCGTGTTGTGAATGTATCGCGGTGTAAAATCCGCAATCTAAAGGTTGTTTCCCAAGCAATTGACCCTATCAGCTATTGTTCTTGGCTTCATTTAAGGACTAACTGGCACATGCATCAACAATGCCATTTGCGATTCCTTATTAGCGAAAAATAAGGATTCGCTAATAAGGAATAGCAAAAGACTATGCATGTAGAAATCGCTTAAAAATTAGCGATTTCTAAACATTCCTTAATTGCGACTCGCAAATTACGACTCGCAATTAAGGAATACCTCCCCATTCATTCCTATGGGCCTAGAGGCCCATAGGAATGAATGGGAAGACCTTCTCAATTTGCGATTCTCAATTAGAGAATCGCAAATTGCTCATGCAATTTCAAGGGTGTCAGGGTGTCAAAAGGACACCCTGTTGCACCCCTGAAATCTGCATATGAGTACATCTTGCACACACACATGCCCCAAGGGCATGTGTGTGTGTAAAAGGGAACTTTGAAAAATGCACTTTAGTGCATTTTTCAACGTTTTTGCAAATTACCATGAAGTTCAACTTCATGGTAATTTGCTCCCCCTATTAGCGAAATCGCTAATTTTTTTACTTTAGTGCATTGCATTTAAGGAATCTCAATTTGAGATTCCTTAAATGCAATCGCAATTTAAGTAATCGCAATTTAGAGATTACTTAAAGTGCGATTTTTGCATTTGGGATGATGCGTCCCAAATGCAAAAATTCCGGTCGCAAAGGAGCAGATTCTGAGAATCTGCCCGTTTGCGACCGGTTTTTGCTTTGATGCATGTGGGCCTATGTTGAAATTCGTAACCAAAGACACAACTGCCACCATGGCTGGGCAGGGAAACAAAAGCACCTCTTGCAAAATGTTCAAACAAGCCCCACTCCATCACCATCAGCAGCAGCTATGGGGCATAGCTCCAATCCACTGTGAAAATGCCCAGTGGGATAAATGGTCAGGCTGGTTCTTGCTGTCGAAGTTTTGCACTTCTTCCACTTTGCCCAATTTTTGTCAATTTCATTAAGTTCCTACTGGTTAATCAAATGTTTTCCGCTCTTTTTTGTGACTTAACGGTCTAGTTTGTTTTTTAATGAAATCGTGGTATTTAGGTTGTTTTTCGGCATTACTGTGATTTTTTTAAACCAATCATGCCATTCCTGGTGAAATTTAAAAATGCTGGTCACAAGTAGTGGCCGAAATGCAAAGTAGAAACATTCAAGTAGATTTCACGGTGTGATGAAATTTCCATAGAAGGTGTGTGTTAGGAATATCGAACACAGAATATCGAAGGGCAGAATTTTGAAGGGCAAAATAACGAAAGGTAAGTCTAAAGATTTTCTATACTTAACTTCACATATGTGCAATCTGGTAAAATATATCTCCAAGTTATGTAGATGCAGAGTTAAGAACAGTAAATTCATACCTTGTTCTGTGCATTTACATCTTCAATACTTTGACCCACAATGTTCATCTCACGCAATTGTGACCCTTCCATATTCTGCCTTCGATATTCCCTACCACAATGCTACAGAGATGTAGTTTCCATGAATGTGGTTGAAGCGTTCAATGAACGTCCATCTGTTCACAAATTAAAATTATATTGCCAATGGTTAGTTCACTATGATGACAACCTATTAAAATTAATGTGCCTATTCTTAGTGAATTATACAGTTTGGGAAAACCTATTTGGCTGAATCATTAATCAACAATTAGTTGCAGGTTTTTGAGGGTGTGCAAAGAGTTATTTTGCTATGATGTGCTCCTGAGAGACCATGTTACTCTTTAAAGTGGTCGGGTGTATTTTGCTAAAACTTCATGTTTCTTTCTGCTTTTATAGATTTTTTAAGGGGATGGAGGATTGTAATCCTGATGGGTTGTTCGCACATGTGTTCACGTTCTCACAACAGGCTGAAAGTGGGCCTGGGCGGAAAACTACGCTACGCTCGTGGAGTGTGCGTAGTTTGCGCAACTACTTGCTACGCGAATCGCACGTAGCACAGTGCAAAAACGCGTAGCATAGTGGGCATTTTTTGCTCGCTCGCGTTCCTCAACGTCAAGTTGGTGACCGTGAGCGAGCAAAATCAACATCCCGGTGAGACTTAGTCCTCGTTCGCAATCGGCAACATCAAGTTGACGATCACGAGTGTGGAAAATAAACCTCCTGGCTAGATTCTCAACATGGGGAGGTCAGGTTTCTCATTGCGAGTGGTCGCGTATGCTCGCGACAGCTCGTGATGAGAAAGTACCAGTCAGCGTTGAGAAAGCTGCCGCTCGAGTACAAATCTACTCGAGCTGCAGAAAACGACCGCTTGCACTGGGCATGATGCCGTACGCAATGATTGCACAGTGCGGACAAGCATCCGGCACTGTGCAATCATTGCGAACAGCATTTCCCTACTGCACTACGCAGTTCGCGTAGCCACGCGTAGTGTGCGTAATGCAAAGTGCACTTTGCGTAGCTCGCGAACTACGCCCAGGGTTAGCTGAAAGTAGCGTCAAACGGGGTGTGGCACTCACTACATCCACAGTTGCACCTAAACAAAAAGATTTCTAAAATCAAGAGATTCACAGACATCATGTGACAAAGTAAAGTAACCCAAACATGAAGAGTATATTATAATCGTTGTTAAAATACCCACATTTAGCATGCCCATCGAAGGCATTACATATAAGATATATATGGTGGCAATAAACCATTCTTTCAGAGATGGTCAGAGGAAGGATTACTCCAAGGGATAACAATGAAATGTTTAAACGGTCTGATTGACATATTTTGTGAAAATATGTTTATGGTGTTTCACAGATTTAAATATGTTTATGTTTTTTCTGTGTCTTTACAGTGTCATTGTCTCCTGCCAGTAAGTATTAATATCATTGAACTAATCTTGTTGTTATTTGAACTGTATAACTGAGATTTTATCTCCGACTTGTTTTGTTGCTCTACAATAATGTTAGAAACTCTTATAATGTGCAAACCTCACACTACTACATGCCAACTGAGCTAGGTGCCCTATTCCAGTGATCTTCGATTTTGATTCCCAACCTATTAATCTCAAAATTAGACATTGTAAAACACTGCACACAAGCCGACACCAACCGTATATTGAACTTTTTAAAAACTAGATTGGAATTAACTGTATTTCATTCGCATTCAGATTGGAAAGAGAACTATTAATTGTAGAGATGATACACAGAGAGTTGTCTGGTCACTTTGCTTTACAATCATACAATTCCATTGATGGCTTCTGGGGACATGAAAATAAAGCCCGTGGCTAAAGGCTGGACTGCTGCAACTGTGTTATTCTCATTTTTGACAATAATGCACAATTTCCTTAATTTTTTTTTTTTATTATGATAGTTTCTTTTTAAACATCCTTTTGATTGAAATCCATAAATTGTGGACATTATCTAAATTTTGTAAATTATAGTAAATATTGAAATACTGCGGCATAATTCCCATGAATTATCGGCTAGGGAACCCTGCTGCGGTGTGTTCAATGCAAGAGTGAAAATAAATGTGGGCCAATAAAACCCTTTTTTGGGAACAATTGTACTAGTAAAAGGATTCTCGCTCATTTATTACTACAATGTAGAAGTTAAATATCACATAATTCTTGTAATACAGCTTGACTAACTTGAGAAATGTCTGCATAGTGCAGCACAAGTTCCTGGTTACAATCACATTACAAGAAAAACAATTGGACCATTAATCACAAGGTCTTTATAATGAGATGTTATCTTAGTGCACTGTTCTCTGTCTCCTTTTAATATGTCCTTTCTTTAAATGTCCACCTGTGAAAATAAAGAATGATATTAAGCATAGATGCAGATCCACTGCAAGCAATATGGGTTGTGTTAGCACCCTTGAGGGCGCGGAGGGGCATCGTGGTGCAAACGAGGATCTGCCTGAGGCATTCTCCTCCCAAGTGCTCAACAATGGAAATACACAGCATATTACACTTGTCTCAACTGCATGTATACTATGCAACTCATGGGTATAGTACGTCATCAGGTTTTCTGAATACATCCTTTTCTATGTCCACGCTAACAACAGTGACTACCGGCGAACTGGGCAAATTTCCAAATAGAGACCAATTTTACCTCTGGTCGTTATTAACTACTGTCCACCCGGTTCTTTGTGTTGTTGTGCCATAGAGTGCAAAGTGTGCACATTTCCTCTCTTGTATTTGCTCCCTTTCATAGTCGCACTGCTTGCGTATTGAAGTTGATGAAGACCCATTTCTATTGAGAACAACATATTCTGATTGCTTCTCACTTACTGTCAAGTCATTTTATTAAGCCTCCGGGATTGGGTTTGTGAGCTCTGCACAGTGTTAGAGCAAGCAGAGGTACTTCCAAATATATTACAAGCAATTTGTGCATTTGGTAAGCGCGGCGCAAAAGTGGGTAATACAATCGGGAACCCACTTCTTCTATATAATCTCCATCAGCTTTGCTTTTGATACGACAAGTGCATTAAGAAACAATTCATTTAAGCACTATGTCAGTCAAAGCCATGCTGCCCGACGTTGTATTAATAGGACTGAGTATTGTCGGGGAAAATCAGAAATGCAATCACAATGCTGGATTTCACATTTGTGTCTATATTCTTAGAACAAATTAAATGAATCCCCAATTTGATCTCAGCTGTGTTTGACATCATCCAGTTGCTAACAAAACTGGGCAAGTGGCCATCTTGGTTTAGCCTGACATTGATATTCAGGGCATTGTTTTATTTGACCATTGGTTATTCCTGTTGTTTTCCATCATCAGGTGGGGGCAACAGCACCAACGGGAACACCGTGGAAGCCGTGGAGGAGCACACATTGGGAGTGAGTAGCAGGAGTGACACACAGGGTGGCTGTCCACACAAAGCATGCCTGTCTTCTGTCTTTGCAATAATGTGCTAATAATAATCATGATCTCCCTGCAGGTATTGCATTCAATTAACGCCCTGTGTTGAAAGCTGGGGACGGCTGAGTTAATCAGCGTGCTTAAAGGGTGGGCATTAACTACTGTTAATCGATTGCATTATGTGCCCAGTGAGAGTTAAAAAAAGGCTGGAAATACAGCAGAAAGGAAACATTTGCCTAGTTTTCCACCTAAATTGGGGAGATTATGGGGGCTGCACTAATAGACATGTTGCCCTTATTTGTCCTTGCCTCTGGCTCTGTCCCATTACTGTGGAACGAACAAGTAACACCAAATAAAGGCCTTTGTGAGCGGGATTAAGCATTTAACAACCTGTGTGGAGGGTGTTAACCTCAACTAGCTCTATGAGAAGTTTAGTGCAAGGCTTAACTATAACTGCAAGACCCAGAGTGTTCATCATTTAATTTGAATAAATGGTTGAGAAGGTAAGCTATCCCGTTTGATGTATCCGTCTGCCAACTGTGCGTATTCACGACTCTGGGAAATACTTTGGCGATTGTACTGCTAGATATCGTCCCCCAGAATATCGTGCACAAGAACATTGAGGAGAGAATCTCGAGGAACAAAATATCGAAATGTATGTGCATTGAGGAGAGGACAGATTTACTATTCCCAACTCATCATCTGTAATATAACTTGAAGATCCATGTGCGGCCTAGTTGTGCATTCACATAGGTCTACATATGTAGAGGTACATATAGAAAATCTAGACTTTCTTACCTGTCGATGTGCTTTTTTCAATATTTTGTCCTCGATATCAGTGCAGATCTGGTGAATACATTCTTTGGGGCACTGGCCCTGTTCCATGGCATTTTTATTGTTTCATTTTGGCTCTTAAGCAAGTACTAGAGTGGAGGTGCGTTTATACTCTAGCAGTCTAGGGATTGTCTCTGTTACTGCAGTCAGGCAGTCTCTAGTGCCGCATACGGTGGTGATCACTTCCTACACATTCAGTGCCTTTCCTTTCCCTCATCAGCTTGGCTTGTGGCAGTTATTACAGTTGAACCAAGGCAGAGGCATATACAAGAACAGATGTCAAATGGCAGATCTGCTGAATGAGCCACCATGCCAAGGTGTTGACAGGTCTCTGTGCCCACAGGTATCCGTGGCCGTGGGACTCGCTGTGTTCGCCTGCCTTTTCCTGTCGGTGATGCTGGTTGTGCTCAACAAGTGTGGAAGACATTCGAAATTTGGACATAACAGTAAGTAGCAAGTTAATCTTCCTCCCTTTCTCTCTCTCTCTTTCTCTCCCCTTCTCTCTGTCTTCCTGGCTCCTATCTTTCTCCCCTCTCTCTCCCTCGCTGCCTCTTTCTATCCTATCACTCTGACCATTGCCTACCCTTTTCTCTATGTGTCTTGCTCTCACGTCTTCTTCTCCTCGCTTTCTCTTTCTCTCTCTCTCTCTCTCCTTTCTTTCATGTCGCTCTCGCTGTTTCTGTGATTTTCTAACACTCTCCTCTCTGTCTCTCTCCCTTCCTCAGACCCTTGGGCATCTTTCTATATCTCTTGTGCTAATTGGTCCTTCTATCTCTCTCTTTCTCAGACGTTCTTTGTGTGTGTGTGTCATTGATAGAGATCAGGGTGTGTACAATATTCCCACTACCACGGATAAAGTAATCTCACAGTTACACGCACATGCATACATCATACGCTAGGGCCCATTTCACTAACATACGCTCAAATACTCTACCAGCAATAAACCTGTGGAAGGAAACACTCCTAAACACCCTGCATCTATACCGAGGTCGATAAGACCTGGTTTTTGTGACTGTCCCTAAGCATAATCTATACAATATATACAACAATAATCAATAACGCAAACCCAATAATTGACAAGAAAGAATATCCAACACCATGTTTAAAATTATATTGCTTTATCTAAAATTAGTCAAAGGAAATCAATTAGAGTAAATCATTTCTCATAGTTACCTATTCTAGCTAAATGTCAGAACGGGTCAGGACAAGTCTCTCGGTAAATGTCTCTCAAGACGAAGTCCCTTCAGCATCAATCCTCAGCAACGCAGATTCGGTACGCGGGAAAGGCAAAATGGCAAGTGGCAAAGACCCTCTCTAGGCTAACATCTTATAGTTTCTAAACAATAGAAAGATACATTGGGAACATAGAAAAAACTATAATGTCCGCCGGACTTGCTGAGCAGAGCGAGAAGGAAAGGATGTAACATCGCTACATTTGAGAATCTCCGCTCAGGAAAAGTACACATAATGAAAACTACGGAACAGGAACCAAGAAAATAAAACATGTATCACATTAATCCTGCTTCTCCTCGGCCATCGAGCCACAGTTCAGAGCTTCTCTCTAAGGCCCCTTTGTTTCCCAAGGCTGCCAAGGACACTTTCACTTCACTTGGAGACTTCCCAAAAACTGCTTCTGTCCTCATGGAAGGTTTTTCAAGCAAGGACCATGGTCAGTTAGCTTCAGGACCATTTCCAGCAGGGGTCTCCCTCGTCACAGTTTTCATATTTAAATCACAGCCAGGCTCACAATTCGGCCATCTTTTCTTAGGCCAACATAGGCCTCAATAGACCATCTTAATTAAAAGAGACAAAACAACGTTACCACAGCATAATGATTAAACAGTGTTAACCCCACTAATACCCTTATGTGTATGCATTTATCTAGCACTTGCAACATAGAAAAGCATTAATTCAGAAAGCGTTTTGTGCTCAAAAATAAACAGCACATAGCAACGTTTAAACATAAAAACATGCACGTTATTTTTTAAAACAGCACATTTATGCACACTCACGTGTAACTCTCTCTTCTCTTGTTAGGACAAACGGATTGATTAATATAAACGCACTTGCACAAGACAAATAATTAATTATTAATTAATAATAAATTAATACAACGAATAGACATGCCAGAGCTTCAAAATCCCCAGAATTTTCAAACTGAAAACTCTGCTCCAGCAATCCCCCCTTTGGTGATTTTATCACCAAATAAACCCAAAAATAAAATTAGTGAAAATTTAGTCCCTATTTTAGGAGAAATCGGAAATGTCTTTTCCCCTTTACACAACATTAGACACCAGTCACTCTTTCATCATCCCTTTTTGTCTCTAAGTAAACACTCTCCCTCAATTCTTCTAGTTCAATTTCTTGAGGTTCTCTTTTCAACTTCTTGTTTTTCTTTTCTTTATTCAATTTCTTCCTCCCTCCCCTGTTTTTACAACACACACACACCAATCTTATTATTAATAAAGCAACAATTATACAAGTTAAGGGAAACAAAATTCTACCTATAATAGTACTACCTATTTTTGCAATAAAATTCTTAACAGCTATCATTTTATTAGCTATTTTAGTCCATAAATTCTCAGCTTCAAGTGGTACTAATTCTTCATGCAATATTTTTGATATAGACCTTCAGGTCTTTGCTTTCGTCTGGAATGTAAGTGCAACAATGTTGAACAATGTTGAACTTTCAGCATTCCACAGACTCCACCCTCCTTGGCCAGAATATCAAGGGCAAGTCGATTTTGCATAGACATGGCACGTACGGCACTTAATTCCGTATTCACCAAAAGAAACCCTCCAGCGGTATTTGTCGATAAGCGATCAACCACTGTGGACAGTTTCCGAATTCCATAAGCATTCAAAGAAATTCCCACTGCTGGAATCAAAACCCCAAAAATATCACCCACTATTTCAGACCAAGTTTCTCTCTTAAAACGCATTAGTAAGTTAATATGTTCTACATCTGTTATTTTATCTATATGAAAAATCTTTGGAAAAACTAGGCCCACATAACACGTGCCATACCAATGGTCAGGCAACTTGTAATAAGCCTTATTCCCACAAACATAATACACTCCTGGAAAAATTGTATCTTCTCCACCTCTGAAACCCCAACCTGTTGCAATGAAGTATGTATCATGGCACTCACTAGTCCCGACAAAATATGTATCATATTGGGATTTCCTTCTTGTAATACAAAGTTTACCCTTCTGTGGTGCATCTAGAGCTAAAGTTGGACTCGCCCCATTCTTCAACTCTTTTCCCATCTCAATGTCCCAAATTGTCTCACTCACTTTATATTTTCCTGCTTCCTCATGCATGTTCAATCTCCTTTCTTCTACCATATCCAGGAAAGCCTCCTCTCCTTTCAAACTGCAAGTTAAATTATTCTTAAAAATGTAATCTAATGTTAATCCTTTTTCTTCAATAAAAATCTCACCAAAAGTGTTAGCTTCTTTAGCTGGATTCAGCTCTTTGTTCATTGGCAAGTGCCCAAAAATACTATCTCTGTTAGACATCTTGTAATCTACCTTCCCTAACAAATAAAAAACACTACTTAAAATACTACAGGAAATACCATATGTAGCTGGTAAATGATGATAAGTAACACCCTCTGAAACGGATGCAGGCAATTGCATACAGACGTAGCAATCCCTTACTTCCATTGTCTTCACATATTCATATAACAGTTTTGCAAAAACATTACTAGAAAAGTTATTAATTGACCTATCTTTGTGTATGTAAGTATTACTAATCCTAATTGGAACTACTTTTTGTGAATTCTTCTCTACATTTGTCACATTCTCTGTATGCATCTCAAACTCTACTTTAAAAGTAACTAATAAAACTAAAACACCCCATAGAAGCATTAATAATCCAGTACAGCAGCAGCACATCCTACACCACCTTTTAAAGAAGGCACATCTATTTCTATTATCTTCTATGTTAGCCGTTTTAGTTTAGCCTCTACTACTCCACTACTGTTTGAACTTTTTCAATTCTTCAGCAATTCTTCAGCTTTCAGTTTATCCAAATGATCTCTTCGTTCACTTAATCCAAGTGAATCCTTCCTTTATTCAGTTTGGATACTTGTCATTCTTCACTTCAATTTCTTCAACATCAAATTGTATTAGATCTCCAACATCAAAATCTTCAGTACTCGACTCTTCTCCAATGTCAGTCAAGAGTACTTTCAGAATTTCACCAGTATCTTCCTCAACCACTTCTCTCAAGATCTCTTCCGGATTATCTCGAGTCACTGCTTCTTCTTTTCCTCCTTCAGACAGTGCCACATAAGACCATTCCGGCGATCTGTACTTTTGGTTGGGTCTTCTTACTCTTTTTAGGTCTCGGCTGCGAAGGCTGCGCTTGCGCAGTCTCGCTCCGAGATTTAATGACTTTGAGAAGAGGGGCTTGCACCCGCCCCTCTTCTCTCCTGTTCTCCATTGGCTGGCCTCTTAAATGCTGGCCAGCCACTGGAGAAGAGGTCCAGTCACTCCGTTGAAGCCCCGTCCTTTTCGGATCAGGGGGCGTGTTTTTTGCGAGAAGTCTCAGGGAGGAGACAACAGCAAAACACGCCCCCAAATCCGAAAAGGACGTGGCGTTTCTCCGAGGCATTTTCTGCTTCGCCTCGGAGAAAGGCGGCGGGGTTAGGCTGCTGCTCTGGTCTGCTCTGCTGCTCTGGATAATTGATAATTATCTTTTAACGATATGGTGCCACGGATAAGATCGACTGCCTGTTCATACTGTATTTCTATGCTTAAAAAAACAATAAATGTAAAAATTGACCAAAAAAGAAATCATAACTATATTTTTTAGAAACATGGCACGCGTTTCGCTTGGTTGGGCGTTTCGCTTGGTTGGATATACCGATGCATGGATGGAAGTGGGAGAAAGTCCTTTCAAGATGGCCGGTGCCGTTGACTAGGGGAGCCTGGGTCCCGGAGGTGAGAGACGTGCGCACACCGACAGCTCAGTCGGGGTTCATGTTGGTTGTTGACACAGCGGCTCAGTCACACTCCTCCTTCCGGAGGTTCGTGTCAACAGAGCCCGGCCATGGAGAGGCCGCGGGATAAGCTGTCACGTTCGCCTCATGGTCATCGTGGCTCCCGGCACGGCCCCCGCTCAGTTAACGGCTCACGGCCCCGTTCCTTGTCCTCCGATAGGCCCCGTAGTTCCCGGCCCAGCTCCCCTTTTGCTACTCGCCGCTCACGGCCCCGCTCCCCTTATGGTTCCCGGCCTCGATCCCCTCATAGGCACTATAGTTCCCGGCCTCGCTCCCCACATAATTTCCGTCGCTCGCCGCCTCGTTCCCGTGGCTCCCGGCCCCGCTCCCCCGGTAGTCTACCTGGCTCCCGGCCTCGCTACTCCCACCGGTCATGACCCACTTACGGCCCCCATGACCACAGGCCCAGGTCTCGTAGCCCCAGGTCCCGCTCCTCCCGTGCCCTCAGGTCCCGCTCACCGCTAGGTTACCGTGGCTTGCGCTCAAGCTCCCCTCTGCCCCCGCTTCCGCTGCGCCCTTACGTGCCCCACGGTTCCCGGGACCTCTCGCCCCTTAGTCTACGGCTGCGCTCTCCCTTTGGTGACCGACCCCGTTCTCCAAGTAGCCCGTATGCCTATCCCCTGCACAGCCCAGGGAACCTGTCCCCTCTTCGTTCCCGCTCCCCTTATCGCTATCACCCAGGGAGTCCCCGTCGCCGCTCCTTCTCCCCCGGGCACCGTCCCCCTCATGACTACCCGTCTTCACCCTCGAGGGGGCTGCCCGAACTGGACTCCTCACAGCGGCCACGTGACCCGGAGGACCTGCGGTACCTCCTAACCCGGCCCAGTCAGAGCGGCGACGGACAGGTAGGGCTCATGTCAACAGGTGAAATTGTTTTCGGAAGCATAGTGGTCATAACTAGCATCCTAAGTTCACTTTTATATAGTCAACCTCAAGACATGGGTGTTTAACCAATAGGTACAGGCAGCATGATCGATCCCACAGTGCCTGGAGACTATCACCAGTAAAACAGTTTCGCTTTACAAATCCTGATTAATTGTATATAGGCGATGCTGCCTTGTTCACGCAAGTATGTTTTGCAGAGGCAACGTTTGATGTGCATATGTGCACAGCCAACTGAAAAGGAGTCCACTTCAGTGACAGGGCTGCTGTGACTAGCTTTTGGTTCATTCCTTTATTTTTTTTAATATTCTGTTATATTGATGCAATTTTTTTCCGAATTCCATATGGGGAGGGGGCGGCCGAGCACTTTGACAGGGCCGGTTTTGGTACCCAGTCCGGCCCTGGTCACAGCAGTCTATTAGCAGCACAGGACGAGCACGCGCACCTTCCCTATGCCGGGGTCGTGACGCGCCTCTGCTGCTTGAGAGATGACCCAGTTGTGACGGAGGAGCGCGCGCTGAGCACCGGCGGTTATCGGTGCAATCTTTATGACTGTTGTCTCTTGCTCTCTGCCTTGCACAGAGTTCATTCACACCGGGCCCAGAGCTCCTCATGCCTCACACCTGTTAATCTGGGTTAAAGGGGGCAACCTTCACCTACAGGCCAGCAAGGGGGTGGGGCAATGGTGCGGTGCGAGGGGTTCGGCACACAGATCGACAGAGACACACGGGTAAACAGGAGCACACATTCAAACACACAGTTACACACAAACACACGTGCAACTGCAGGGATAAACTGACGCATTTATACACAAATGCTAGACAAACATTTCCAGACACACATCTCAACGTATAGTTACACAGAGATATGCACGTGAACACTTGTGTTAAGTACCCAGGTATGCTACAAAATGCCAGGCATACAGGCACAATCTGTGACGTAGGCATTCAGGCCGAGATAAACCATCCTGTGCATATTCGATGATCAGTTACACAAAAACATAGGGGTAATCTGGCACACGTATCTTCAGCCACCTAGATGAGCATTCGGTAGAAGGCACACATACACAAGTTTGCAAGCACACCAACGTGATCAGGCCTATAGTTAAGCCACACTCACCATCTAGAGCACCACACAGCTCTAAGCCATCGGGGTGGCAACACATGTGCCTCCTCAATGGTACAGCCAGGTCATACCCTACAGTGATGGTACATATAAGACACAGCTGCTGTCATCATCACACACACAACATGCCTCCAGTCACATACTTGGTTAAGCGTTAGTTGCCGAAGTGTTCGCCTCCTGAGAGGTATATCCATTTCATGTTTTTCTGCCTCATCTACATCACCCGCAAACACATAATACGGCATCAAAGCCACACATACTGCTCCACCCTAATTCATAACACCATCTAGATGGCCACTATCCAATAAAATCAATCACAGAGGAATACATTAGTCTACTCCAACCCTGCCAGTTACTATCCACTGACTTACAATATGACAAACCACCAAATACAATATCAACAGAATTGTAAAGTGTGCCCAGATTGTGAAAGCACTGTGGGATGCGATTTGCTGCTGAAGTGGGTGTATTAAGCAGACTGCGTTTCCTTCCTTGGTACTTCTACTAAAAATGAATGAGGAATTTATAAAGCGCTGGAATCACCCCGGCAGGGGTATCTCCGCGCTAGCAGCGGATAGAAGCGAGGAAGTCGTGAGGGCGCTCAATCGTTAATAAGCTCCGTTTTTAATAGTTTTCTGATTTTAAGCAAGTTAGGTCACTTACGTAAGGCACAGGGGAGCGAGTTCCAGAGACGTGGGGCAACATAGAAACGAGCATTTACAATGCAACGGTCTCGGCATTGTTAAAGTTAGAGCTATTGGCATTGCTCATGACATTATTTTTGTTTGTTTTTGTTTTTAAAACATGTAGAGAAGCAGCATTGTTATTTACAATGTCAATAGCTTAATCAGTGTGTGTGTAGGTGGCTGTGTGTGGGTGCAAATGCAATAGGTCTCGCATTTGAGAGTGATTAAGCTATTGACATTGTAAATAACAATGCCGTTTCTTTAAATGTTTTAAAAACATAAACAAAAATAATGTCATGAGCAATGCCAATAGCTCTAACTTTACCAATGCCGAGACCATTGCATTGTAAATGCTTGTTATTTCTACTGGTTCGTTTGACTCCTTTGATTCTTCTCCTTCAGCTTTTGAACTTTGACTCGAAACTTCATTCACTTGTTCAGCTTTCGATGTATTTGCTCTTATTATTTTGTATTTCAGTCTCTTAACTCTGTTGTTAGGCCAACGATCTCCTCTTAACACCTTTTTCGGCTTTATTTCTTTATTACTTCTTTCTCCAATCCAAGTTCTCTTTCTCAGAACTCGACCCTCTGTTTGTTCATCCTCATCATCTGTTTCAAGTGCCTCTTGTTTCCGCTTTCCAGCAGCTTTCTTCTTTTCCACAGATTTCTTCACCACTGTTTGAGACTTCCCTACTCCTGTCCCTCCTCGGATCTCCCACACGCAATCTTCTTGCTGTCTATTTGTCCCTTCACCTGGCTCATCAAGAATGTTCCCTACACCTCCTCGGGGTCTTCCGCAATCTGTCCCTCTCTATCTTCTTCTGACCCTACTTCTTCAAGTATAATCTCAAGTGGTTCTTCAATCTCCTCCTCTTCTGATTCAGGAGTAGTCTCTGTGTGATTTCTCTTTTCTTTTCTTTTTCCTTCACTGCTGTTTGAAACTCCAGGCTCTTTTACAGAATTCGATCTCTTCTCTGATACTCGCAGTGGTTCATTCAAAGCTCTTCCTACTTCTTTCCCCACTGATTCTGTATCTTCATCATCACTGGAATCTGACTCTTCAAAATACTCTTTACCAGTCCCTTCTTTTGGGTTTGGAACTCTCAGAGTATGACTTGCATGTACCCAGTGCTTCACTCCAGCACACTTTACTGCAGTCGTCGTAGTCAGAATAACTTGTCTTGGCCTTCCCCACCTTGGAATCAAGCAATTTCTTCTTCTGTGAACTTTTATCCTCACCCAGTCTCCTGGACTCAGATCATGGGCTTGCTTCTTCTCAAGTGTGGTAGCTTCTTCTCCAACCTGGTGAAACACAGAATGAACTGCGTCAGCCAGGCCTTTACAGTAATCCAAAATCATGTCATCAGTTATCGTCACCAACTTATTGACAGGCACGAATGCATGGCGCATTGCACGTCCCATGATTATCTCGTGCGGACTCAAACCAGTAGTTCTATCTGGAGTAGATCTCATAGTCATCAGAACTAGAGGTAAAACATCTGGCCATTTCATACCAGTGGCTAAACACATTTTTCCAATCCTATTCTTGATTGTGCCATTAATCTGCTCAACCACACCAGAAGCCTCTGGTCGGTATGCACAATGTAGCTTCTGCTGTATTTTCAATGCTTCACAAATCAAAGCCATGAGCTCATTTTGAAAATGTCCACCTCTATCAGACTCAACTGTTACTGGAAACCCGTACCTAGGAATCAACTCCCTTAACAGTAACTTTGCCACTGTTAATCCATCATTTCTTCTAGTCGGGTAAGCTTCCACCCACCTTGAAAACACACAGACTACCACTAGAACATACCTCAGTCTGTTTACTTGGGGCATCTCAATGAAATCAATCTGTATTCTTGTAAAAGGACCTCCTTCTCTGCCTATTGTCCCCAGACTCACCACTGTCTTTTTCCCGGTGTTAAATTGCTGGCAAACTAAACACCTCTGACAGATGCTTTCTGCAATTGTCCTGAACTTTGCATTGTACCAGGTTTGCTTGAACGACCTAACCATCGCGTCCCTCCCCAAATGTCCCTGGCCATGATACATCCTTGCCATTGACGACAAGATGGAGTTGGGCATCACTGGTCTGCCATCTCTGTAGACCCAAACATGGTCTGTTTCTCTTGGAGCAATTTACCAATCATTTCAGCATTCTTTATCGGAGTTCCACTCGATGTCAAGAAACCTCTTTGTAGCCAAAGTTGGCCAAAATCATGCACCACTCCAAATCCATACTGACTATCAGTCAACACAGTCATCCTCAAATCTTTCCCAATTTCGCAAGCTTTTGTCAATGCTATCAATTCAGCAACTTGCGCAGATTTCACTCCTTTCAATGGTGATGCTTCCATGACCTCTGAAACTTTGCATACCGCATATGCTGCACATAGCACACCATCATCATTTCTCAGGCATGATCCATCCACAAACAACACATGATCACTCTCATTCAAGGGTAGATCCCTTATGTCTGGTCTTGGTTTTGTACAGTACTCAAGCACATCCAAACAATCATGATCATCTTCCATCTTCACACCCACATTTTCAATATCTGGTAAAAGTGTCGCTGGATTCACATTTACACATCTCTCAAGAGTCACATTTGATGCTCCCAGAATCACTTTTTCATATTTAGTCAATCGACTATGTGACATGTACTGAGTCCTGCTTCTTGTCAAAAGAATTGCCACATTGTGAGGTACGAATACCCTTACAGGATATCCCATTATGATTCCCTCACTCTGTTCCAGACTCCTGCATGTTGCAGCCACAGATTTCAGACAACCTGGTAAACCCACAGCTACAGGGTCAAGTGTCGATGAGAAGTACGCAATAGGCCTTCTCAGTAATCCATGCTTCTGAATTAACACTGAAAGTGCACATCCATTTCTCTCACTGCAGTACAGCTCAAATTCTTTTTCATAGTCAGGCATACCCAAAGCTGGAGCCTCACACATTTTACTTTTGAGCTCTTCAAATGCTGCCATTTGTTCTGCATCTAGATCCAATGGATCCGTCATTTCACTTTTTGTCAGTTTAATCAGTGGCTTTGCTATCAAGGAAAAATTAATTATCCACTGACGACAATAACCCACCATACCCAGGAACATTCTCACTTCTCTCTGGGTTTTTGGAGCTTTCATTTCTCTGATTATTCTGATCCTGTCAGTAGTCACTTTTCTCAGACCCTTTTCAATATTGTGTCCAAGATAATGCACCTCTTTCTTGCAAAACTGTAATTTGGCTGGAGATATCTTTAACCCTCCATCTGCCAGATGATTCAGTAAAGCTATGGTATCTACTTCACAAGCTTCACGTGTCTTTGATGCCACCAATAGGTCATCAATGTACTGCACTAGCACTGAACTCTCAGGCATGATCAAACTTTCCAACGATTTCTTCAATAACTGATTGAATATCGAAGGACTCTCCGTATACCCCTGTGGGATTCGACACCATGCTAAGATACGCTGGCCAAACCTAAATGCAAAAATCGGCTGGCTATCATGATGCA
Organism: Triturus cristatus; assembly: GCF_964204655.1. NCBI lineage: Eukaryota > Metazoa > Chordata > Amphibia > Caudata > Salamandridae > Triturus > Triturus cristatus. The sequence goes on along the minus strand of NC_140595.1, from coordinate 164,582,983 downwards.
ATGGAATTGAAAAGAACGCATGACACAAATCAATCACTGTATACCACTCAGCATCATGTGGAATTTGATACAGGATCACTGATGGATTTGGCACAATAGGACAACATGCCACCACAATTTGATTAACTTTTCTCAAATCCTGTACGATCCTAAATTTCCCATTGGGCTTTTTTAGTCCCATTATCGGTGAATTACACGGACTACTCAGTAGTTCTCTCAGGACTCCTTGCTGAATCATTTTCTCAATTATAGGAGTTATCCCTTCAATTATTTCTGGTGTCATTTTGTATTGAGGAATGTTAGGATATGTGATTCCCTCTTTTACTGCAATTTTCACTGGATCTACATTATTCATCAATCCCACATCTTCTCCAGTAAAGTCCCAAACTGTCCTTTTCACTGTGTCTCTCAGCTCTTGAGGCAAATCCTCCGGATTAAACACAGCAAATGCACCAATTAACTCACTTTCTCTATTTTCTAGAGTCACTCGGTACAAAACATCTTCATCTGGTGTCTCAAAGGCTATTCCATCCGGTGTACAAAAAATTGTGCAGTTCATTTTGCACAACAAGTCCCTACCCAATAGGTTCACTGGACTCGTGTCACAGACAATGAATCTGTGCATGTCTGAAAATTTCCCTATCTGTACTCTTACAGGTTCAGTAAGACGTGTTTTGATTTGTGTATTGGCTACACCAACTACTTGGATTGCTTCATCCGAGAGAGGAAGATTTCTAACATCTGTTGACCTGACAGTTGATCTTGTCGCACCTGTGTCTACCAAAAAAGTAACACTCTCCTCATTTATTTTCCCATCCACAAATGGTCCTGCCTGGTCTATTTCTAGAGTTGCACCAAGTATGCACTCTTCTTCCTCTCCTCGGCACCGTCAATAATCACCCTCAGACTCACTCCCTTCACTCTTTAACAAGTACTGCTGTACTTTGTTAGAACGTCTTGGTTTGTTTACCTGCTCATCATTGTAGAATCCTGAATCCTGATTATACTTTTGTAACCCTCTATTCTGCGGCAAGGGCGGTTTTGGCTCTTGACTCTGCTGTCTCACAACTTTCTGTTGTTGCTGCTGTTGATTATTTCCTTCGTTCTGCACCTGTTGATTTAAAGTTTTATTTTCATTACTCACTAATGGTGGATTAGGACACTCCGATCTCCAATGCCCCAATTGGCCACAGTTGTGACAAGGAAACTTTTTCTTCGCTTCCTCAAGACTTCCTTTTCCTTTTCCTGCATATCTAGGTCTATTCCCTGCATTATTTCCTGGATTATTTGCTTGTTCCACTAACTGTGCTTCCTGTCTCTCCGCAACTTTCACTTGTGCCCACATTGCTTTCTCTTTCAGCTTTCTTTGTTTTGCTTCAATTTCATCACTGAAGTATTTTGCATGCCTCAGGATCTCATCTACTTTCTTACTCTGCCAATCTACTGTGTGCTCACGAATTCTCTCACCAATTTCAGGTCTAAGGCCATATACAAATCTGTATACAAAATGACTCAAATCTTTGTCACCCAGGTGTTCATCTCCACTGAATTGTTTAAATGCCAGTATCAGCCTCTCGTAAAAAGCATGAACTGATTCTTTCGCTTCCTGTTGTGTTCGATCTATCTTTACCCAGTCTGTCTCTTTTGCAGGTACTTTACTCTTCAGGTATACCATCACCTGATCATACTTCCTCATTACCTCTGGATCTGGTGCCCCTGTTCTTGGGTCTCTTGGATATTCCTCAGTAGGCCAACTCACAACTATTTTACACTCAGTCCACAAGTCTGCTGGAACAATTATATCAAACAGACTATTCAGGTCAACCCACAGCACTTTTGACAATTTCACAAATCTATCTACCTGCCTATACCACTCGACGGGCTTTTCTCTCAATCGAGGGAAATCATTCGTAAATGATAAAATATCCTGTCTAGTCCATGGAACATGTACATATCCTCCTCCAGGTATTTCTCTCATAGGATAATTATCCACTGGTTTCTCCTTTTCTCTCACTGGAAATGCTGAATAAGTTGTTCTATCTTCAGCCTCATCTCTTTTCTTGTACCACCTATCTTTCCACTTTTCTACATCACCCCATCTTCGCAATAATGCTACCATTTCCTTAATCTGTCCTGTTCTACCAGTAGCATTCAAATTTTCAATGTCCTTCTCTGTAAAATCCATCCTGTAAGTTCTTTGTAAAGCTTTCACTTTATCAATGTCAACTCCCTGCTCATTTGCTATTGCTCTTAGCCTGTCATGTGTATTTCTTGCTCTCCAGGTAACACTTTTGCACATAAACATTAGTTCACCATCATGATGACTCTTCAGAATCTCTGTTGGAACTGTTCCTGTGACAAGCTCTTCTAGTTCTACACGTAACTTAGCTACATCAATTACTTGTGAATCTTTATCCTTTTTCTGTAGAACCTTCATCCAATCATTCAAATCATCAACTGTTATTTCAGCAGTTTTTCTCACTGGAACCACTCTCTTTTGCGGTTCTAAAATTGGCATCCCTGAACAACTAGCTTCACTAGCATCCAATATTTCACTACATGTGTCATGTCTTGATTGTCTCAGGTCTCTTTTTTCTGCTCTTTTGCCTGAATCTCCTGAAGGACCAACTGAATTTGTCAGATTATTCCCAACATATGGAATCACCAGTCCATTCTCACCTGTCCTCTGTTTGTCAAACACAGGCATAACTGGACCTATTGTTACAGGCACTGTAACAGCTTCTAGATTCTTCGTTAACTCCCTAATCTTCTCTGTCAACTCTGTTGTAGTTCTGGCTAATTGTCTGGCATTTTCATCAAGGTAATGATCACTCCTTACCTCAGGTGTCTCATTTTCTGTCTCACTAACACAAACTGTATCTCTTATCGGTGAAACAACTGGTGTACTTTTGTCCGGTTCTGGTCTATATGGAGGTGGTCTTTTGTAAATCATGTCATTCAAGACCTCATCCTCATACTCATTAACTCCATATTTTCTTATTTCTGACTCAGGAACCCTTTCTGCTCCTCCTTCAACTGTTCTTATCGGATATATTCCCTCTGACATACTAACATCTCGCCACCTTTTCATTCGATCATGATGAGTCTCACGATCATGTCTCCTCCCAAACATATACCTATAATACCCTCCAGATCTTTGTTTTTCTCTCTCATGTACTTCCTCTTCCCATTCCACTAAAGCCTCGAACTGTGTAGGTCTCGGTTTCGGGTCAAGACATAGCATCTTTTCCCGTAAATTTCTCAACACGGCCAGATTAAATGAACCATGTTCTGGAAATGCTAGAACACCATCTTCTTTAGTATACCTAACCCAATTCTCCAACCATATACAGGTATGAAACCCATGTCTTGCAGCCATGAAGGATGCAGGTGTTTTCGGTGGAGGTAACAACTCACCCTCTCTTGTTTTAACATCTTTATCCTTGCTAAACCACTTTTTAATTTTACCAAAAAATGTCTCCTTCTTTTTCTCTTCTTGGTAATACATTTTAGCGTTTACAAAGAACTCTCTACTCTTTCCGTATTATAAATATACAATACGAATTTTCAACCAATTGCAGCGCGACTCACACTAACGCACCAATCCTGGAACGTTTACGTCACTAAATAGCCCTTCCAATCCTTGCGCAGCTCACACTAACGCACCAATCCTAGCGCGAGCACTATTCTGATCTACCATCCAATCAGAGCGCGGTCTTTCTGACGTCAACAGTCGCTGCAGTTTGTCTCCTGTCTTCTGTCTCTCGTCTACCCCTCCTTTACAAAATCTTTTCAGTAGACTTCGTGTCAAAATTTCTACAAAATCTATTAGTTACAACATAAAAACATCTCCATTGTCTGCTTCGCTAACCACAGAATAGTAAAAGGGAGTCTATTTCATAAGAAACCTTTCATTGACACAGTAGCACTTCTACTACTCTGCCCTACTAACATACATTCATTAACTGTTTCCTCTAGGACTTGTCCAAAGAGTCTTACAATCAACTAAATGTACAAACATTCACGCACATTCATACAAAGGAAATATAGTACATACACACAGAATCCCGCTTCCCGAGAACAGACAATCTGCTCCACTACAGAATTATAACACACATTAACTAAGCAAGCTTTCTTTGCCCAGTTCTTCAAATAAGCTCAGAGAATACCTATTACTCCTCCCGCGATAAGCTTTAACGGAAATCCTTACGGATCCCTGGGACTTAAAACCAGAGTTTCACAGATAACCTTCACTATCATACACACTCCTTATATACCAGAAATATCTAATAGTAACATACGACGATGTCACTGATTCCGAACCCAGACAATGTGACGCGCAACTTCAATTGTCACACGTTATTCCTTACAATTCCGTCTTTCCCGAGAGCAGCATATACTTCCCTCTGCCCTACTACGGAACTGCTACAGCTTCCAAGTTCCAGAAGCACTACATATAACTCAACATTATGACTCCAACATATAGTATTAGTACATATACCAACATGAACCAATAATCAATAATCAATCAAAACAATCTTATCTAATCAAGACAATCATCAAAAACCATCAATCTCTGCTACCAGGAAATTGATAGAGATCAGGGTGTGTACAATATTCCCACTACCACGGATAAAGTAATCTCACAGTTACACGCACATGCATACATCATACGCTAGGGCCCATTTCACTAACATACGCTCAAATACTCTACCAGCAATAAACCTGTGGAAGGAAACACTCCTAAACACCCTGCATCTATACCGAGGTCGATAAGACCTGGTTTTTGTGACTGTCCCTAAGCATAATCTATACAATATATACAACAATAATCAATAACGCAAACCCAATAATTGACAACAAAGAATATCCAACACCATGTTTAAAATTATATTGCTTTATCTAAAATTAGTCAAAGGAAATCAATTAGAGTAAATCATTTCTCATAGTTACCTATTCTAGCTAAATGTCAGAACGGGTCAGGACAAGTCTCTCGGTAAATGTCTCTCAAGACGAAGTCCCTTCAGCATCAATCCTCAGCAACGCAGATTCGGTACGCGGCAAAGGCAAAATGGCAAGTGGCAAAGACCCTCTCTAGGCTAACATCTTATAGTTTCTAAACAATAGAAAGATACATTGGGAACATAGAAAAAACTATAATGTCCGCCGGACTTGCTGAGCAGAGCGAGAAGGAAAGGATGTAACATCGCTACATTTGAGAATCTCCGCTCAGGAAAAGTACACATAATGAAAACTACGGAACAGGAACCAAGAAAATAAAACATGTATCACATTAATCCTGCTTCTCCTCGGCCATCGAGCCACAGTTCAGAGCTTCTCTCTAAGGCCCCTTTGTTTCCCAAGGCTGCCAAGGACACTTTCACTTCACTTGGAGACTTCCCAAAAACTGCTGCTGTCTTCATGGAAAGTTTTTCAAGCAAGGACCATGGTCAGTTAGCTTCAGGACCATTTCCAGCAGGGGTCTCCCTCGTCACAGTTTTCATATTTAAATCACAGCCAGGCTCACAATTCGGCCATCTTTTCTTAGGCCAACATAGGCCTCAATAGACCATCTTAATTAAAAGAGACAAAACAACGTTACCACAGCATAATGATTAAACAGTGTTAACCCCACTAATACCCTTATGTGTATGCATTTATCTAGCACTTGCAACATAGAAAAGCATTAATTCAGAAAGCGTTTTGTGCTCAAAAATAAACAGCACATAGCAACGTTTAAACATAAAAACATGCACGTTATTTTTTAAAACAGCACATTTATGCACACTCACGTGTAACTCTCTCTTCTCTTGTTAGGACAAACGGATTGATTAATATAAACGCACTTGCACAAGACAAATAATTAATTATTAATTATTAATAAATTAATACAACGAATAGACATGTCAGAGCTTCAAAAGCCCCAGAATTTTCAAACTGAAAACTCTGCTCCAGCATCATCCTCACTATCTCTTCGATTCCCTCCCTCCTTGTTTTACTCTATTTCGATCTCTACTTTCTCTTTGTTTCTCTCTTTTTCTGTCCACGTAGTTTCTCACTTTCTCTCTCCTCTCATCCTGCTCCCTATCTCTTCTCGCTCTCTGCTTCTCACTCTGTCTGTTCTCCTCTTGTCTTTCTCTCTCTCTCTCTCTATCCGTTTTATCTCCCACAAACTACCTCTGTCTATTGCTTTCTGACCTTGTCTCCTGTATCATGCTTTCTGTTTCCTTCGTGTCGCACAGTCGCTCACTTAAATACACTTCTTTACTGTAAGGAATTTGTCTTCTATTCCCATTTCCAACACCTCTTGCCAAGCGTTGCACACAGACAAAGTTGTGCCAAGTATACAAGCCCCACACTCTGCTAGCTGCAAATGTTGTGTACCTTGTATTACTTTGTTGGAAAAATCATCAGAAATGTACTTTTTCCATTTTCAAAAGCCTGGTCCCTATAATTATTCCCAAGTGCCAGATTTCAGGCTCACCTCGGCGTGAATCCCGAGCGAGCAGGGGCAGCGCCTCCATTAGCACCAGTCATGCGCACTCTGTCTTTTCTCTATGTAGGCTGCATGCAGCCAACATAGAGAAAATGGCCTCCCTATAGGCCCCAGGCTGGGCGCCGTCCCCACCAATCACAACGCTGCCATTGCAGAGTTGTAATTGGCTTAGGGGAGGGGAGGGGAGGCATTCTGCCTTTGGCTGCATTTCCTGTTCAGGAGAGCAGCAGGAAAACGCAGGACCTGGCCAAGAGTTGAGGTGGCGCGGGACCCCGGTAAGGTACGTTTCTTTAAATTAAAACCAAACTCCCCCCCGCCACCCCTGTGAACCTACGTGACCACCCCTCCCGCCCCCACCCATGAGTCATACCAGCCGCGACTGCGAGCGAGCCTGGTCCCTGGTGGTGGTTGAATGCCATATATGTCCATATATGTCCCACAGCCGGGCACACTTCACACCAGACCCATTGCCTGTCCTAGATGCAAGAGACGTCATCCCCGTCCAGGAGAGTAACAAGGGTCGATACATAGAAAATAATAATTCAAATATATGTCTACAACGTATCGGTTACGTTTAAATACTGTATTTTTCACAAGGTAAATACAAGATGCTTGATGTGTTTTTCAAGAGCTATTTGGCGTCTTCCTGCACGTGTGTTTAACCTGTATGAAAGCACAAAAGCATATTTCCACATCGTTAAGGCCCTAGAATGTCAACGGTGGCCCCTCCCTGCTCATAATCCCACCCAGGCCACTCTCATGCCAAGCAGGATGTTGCCTGGATGTTATAAATGCACTGTGAGGCCTCAATGCAAGCAAGTGCTATTAAATAACTTTCACAATATCGGGCGGGGCCATGAGCGTCAATTAACCAAAAGGCCATGGGTAGCGGAAGTGGCATCACACACCATGCTTGCACATACACACACAATCAGACATACACATACTGTCTCACCTAAACACTCTCCCCTGCACGCATGCACACAGGGGGAGGGTCATTTTTCAAGCTAATTGTACTCCATTTTTTATTACAATAATAGTGAATAATATACTATTTGTGTTGACAAAAAGCAAGGAGATTGGAGCCCCCAACCAATGCCCATAAGGAGGAGCTGCCCCTGTGTTCCTGTCACTGATCTTGTTACCTCTAAGACAAGGGGTCGCAAATACAGGGGCAGGGGTCACAAGCGACAAGCCAAGGGTCGTAGCTGCAACCTCTGGAGTCTCCGAAATGACATCCATTGTCAGGGCACTAGCAAGATGGCACACCACACGTTTCAGTTTCTAATAAAGGGCACACTTGAGCCTCTTTTTCTAGGGCCAGACTGAGAACCCAAAGCAGTCCTGACAAATGTCATACCAGCCCACATACGGTGCATAGTGACCGAAGCAAGCAAACTTGACCACTAAAAGGAGGTTTGGGGGTGGGTTCTCCCCCAAGATAAACTGAGAAAAATGGCGAATTCTACAACACATTTTTCATGATATATTCAATTCTCTATTGGGGCTCTTCAGCGATTCTCTCACTAGCACCCTCCAGCAGGGCCTCGCATCTCTCCATAGCCCCTCTCTTATATGTATTTCATTTGTGTAATAGCGCCTCTCATGTCAGTGTAGGTTGTTGAAGCATGTTCCATCACACACATACAGAGACAATGTATTGTATTGTATTTATTTATTTGTTGATTAATTAAAATCATCACAAAAAAATAAAAAATAATGAATATCCACAGCAACATCTAACTAAACATATACAAATACAATGAGATTTACTTAGAGCACCAAAACTAAAATGCCTTGTAATAGCAGCAAATATAAATAATTGTAACAATATGCCAATAACAGTTAGCAATAGAAAGAACGTGCATTATAATTTCAGCTCCAAAACTAAAGTGCCTTATGCTAGCAGCAAAAAGTTGCAAGATTTCAAGGAGTAAACTACAACATTAAAATAACATATACAAACAACAAAAATTACACATAATCAAAATAAATTTAAAATACATTAAAATAGCCCACATACTCCCTAAAAGACACTTAAGGACATTATATTGTTACCCTTTTTCTATTAACTTTCATAACAAGTATTTCATTTACTTAAAATGTCTGCTTTACAAAGTTTATTTTCAGAGACAATGAATCATAGGTGTAAATCAGTGTATAGAAAACGTTAAATAAGAAAAAAGGGATTGGAAAGTGTAGGATTCACATGTTATCCATATTGTTAGGCATTGTTTTAGTGTCCTTGGTCTGGAGAAGCACAAATTCAGGATTCAGAATGTAACACAGTGGTTATGGTTCACTTTACCATCAAAAATCTATTTCTACCCAAACAAACCCTTTCTAGCAAAATTAGGATAATGAAAGACAGAAAAAAATAGAACTTTCTAACCTCTGTTACGATTGTAACTTATGACCTGCACAGTTACAACGAGATCTCTAGGACAAAAGCAGTGACCCGCAGAGCTATTTCCATAAAATACTGTTCTGTGATCTGCATAGTACATGCTCTTACCATCAGGAATATTAACCCCCTGCACTACCTTAGATGAGCCAAAACTGTTACTAGGCAAAACTCTGATTTCTGTAGTCACCAGTTATCTTGACATTTTTATTGCTGCCTGAAAACTCTTGGATATACAAGGAACTCTACAGTGCCTTTTGAAACTGCTGCACTGGCTCAAAGCCGGCCCCCGGTAACAAAAGCAGACCCCAACCAACCAGCCTACTGGGCAAATGCCCGATGCCCGTACGGCCTTGTTCATTTCTGGCGGCATCCCCTCTCTAAAATTAGTAATGGACCACGTTCACCTCTGACTTGTGCCTTGCTCTCCATCGTCCATTTGGTCTAGACTCGGCCAAGCTCCAAGGACCGATTTATAGAGAATACCAGCAGAAGAATATTTCAGCCATGAGCCACGCCAGTGCAAATAAATATGGTCCCAAGTCATGGTATTTGGAGCAAGTGTAGTGACAAACGCAGGTTCAGCATTAATCAGAACAGTGCAAAGGTCAAACCCCATGTTATTGCCACAGTACTGGGGAAATGTACCCAGAGCCATCATAGATCTTCACCGACTCACACTATGGGACTATGCACTTAGTCAATTGTTGGTGTGGCTGGAGGTTTAGAAAAAATAGAAGAAAGGTATTGCCAGACACCCTAGGCATTCCTGAGGAAGCTTTTTATTTTACAGTCACAGATAGGAGGTAGGAGTGTGAAGTTTAGGCTCACAAAATTGAGTAAAGATGGGGCCTTTACCTTTCACAATGCAGGGTAAAGTGTTCAACGTTCGCCGATATCCACAAGGCAAGACTTGCTTTCTCTGGCAGCAGCTCTCTACATCCAGAAGTCCCTCCCAGGAAGGGTGGGGCACCAAGCTGTAGGGATTTGCGTTCCTAGTTTTGGAACTGCCCCTCAAGGCACCAGAGGAGAAACCCAGAGGAACCCGCTCACAACCCATTCCATGCCTACCGGAAGTTCTAACTTCAGAGCAGGGCTTCCAACGAGCAGGGAATGACCCCAACACCGCGTGGGGATGAAAAGGGGAGAGACGAGGAGAGTTCAAGTGGCACAAAAAACATTTATTGTTGCGAAGCCTCTGTGTTTGCAACTTTTCAAACACCTAGTGGGAAGCAGCCAAAGCCCCAAACCCTTCCATGCTTCCTGTGGCTTGGTTTAGAGTGGATCCTGGACTAGGGATGTGCTGCCCCTTGGACAGTTTCCTAAATATCTAATCATAAATAAAGTCCTGAGACCTCCCAGTTTGAAGGAGAACAAGGAAGAGTAAGGTGCACCTTAAGCCAGCAGTGTCGTAAATCTCAATTTAGTCCTGCTGTTTTGTGAAGCTGTCAACATTTCCACCTTGTGAAATTTGTGAAGGCTGTCAGCTGTTCAAATCTTTGTCTTCAAGACCAGATTCTCACAAGATAACAATGCTCTGAAGGTATTTTCCCGCAAAAGTAATATGCAGGAGAATTCTCTCTCTAAAAGTTAGTTCTGATTACTTTTCCCAGTCTTTGTGAACTTCACTAAGCTTGCAATGTTTGGCCAAGAAAGCCTTCAGACCTTTACATATAACCCAACGACAGTCAAAGAACGTAGCGTCCTTCCATAGTGTTTGCAAAAATAGAGCATAGGGTGGATCAAGCAACATCCTACCTGTGAGAGGGCATGATTTCTTCTCCACTCTCCTTTCACCGCTTATTTCTTCCATAGCTTTATTCCCTCCTCCCTTTACTTCACTTCTCTGTTACTGTTATCTCCATTTGTTCATCCCCAGGATTCATTTACAAACATGCTTGGGGGTTCGGAACTGACATCACCTACCTTCTAAATTCTCACGACACAGTTGATCCTTTGTCCCTCCCGTAGCCCTCTAAGCGCATCCTACTTGCTGCTGAGGGGCTAGTGGAGCAGGACGGAGTGTAAACTAGCATGAGCTTACACCCTATTACCGGCTCTTCTTTCGTTTGCGTTCTTGATCTCTGAGACCAAGAGCAATGAAGGCAACATCAGCGGTACAAAGAGCTAAGCAATGGGCAGCACTTGCTGACCCTGGCTACACCGATTTGTCACCCATGATCAATGATATGATCTTATATTAAATACTCATTCGCCGATTACTTGCTCTTCTACCGATTATAGATGCAGACAGTCTGCGATGGTCAATTTTTCCATAAGAATCCTCCTTGGAAGGCAGGGTGTCTGTCCATAGACAAGCCGTGACCCGGAAAGTCTGCATATTCAGAGCTCTGCCAGTTCAACATCCGGGTCGTAATGCTCCGCTATTGGGAGATCTTGGTGGGGCAATAAAAACATGCCCAAATAAATTATATCCAACAATTTTGATTTATTAGATCACATTTATTGACTGGCTAGACATCTAGAAGGCAAAGGCTAAGCAGAGGTCACATTGAATGGTCCATAGTACCTTAGCAGTGGATGTTATCAGAAATCAAGCTAACGGGTTTGATATGAGAAAATATCTTTCACACCATCCCCTCAGCCCCAACTACTCTCATATTCCTTTTGTTGACCCTAGGCACTCATCGCTGCCTCCCTCCCGTAGATCGCCTAATGTGCTACGGGTGCCCTGCTGGTGCTTAAGACATGGTCCTCCTGACACTTTAAATGGCCTCTTAATTGACCCATGGGCCTCTGCATCCCAGTATAAACCATGGCAAAGAGAATTACAGCTGAAGAGTTTTACTCCTTGCAGTTGTTAGATGCCCCATCATAAGACGGCAACATTATTTTGACAATATGCTTTGCCTTCATCTTGCTAATATGAATGTTATGAGCCCATTCACACAATCTGTTTTCCAGCCTGAACCAGTTGCGTCCACGCCCGGAGCCATCCCTTTTCACCCTTGCTGGGACATTTTCTGGGGTGATGGCAGAAGGGTTGTAGTCAGCGGCGATTCTCTGCTTCAAGGAACTAGATCCATGGGACATCGGGGAGCACAAAATGTCATCCAAGGTGGGCCAAAGCATTAAACTTTGCATCTGAGGATAAAGACACGTTGAAAAGATTTGCCCTTCTTTGCCAACGTCAGAATTCCAAATTCTATCCCAGCACCTGAGCAAATACAAACTTCACTCATACTTTGCTTGTCTTTGCCTGGAGCTTAATTTCCCAACTTTGTCTTAGTGTGCAGGCAAAGTATAAACTTCTCCAACAACTGTGCAAACCTCTCACCTGGTAGCGCATCCGCCACTAGGCCTCTAGGTCACAGTGACGCTTACCAACACCTATTTACGGAAGGTTGATAGTCAATGGTTTTTCCATCCCAGACTGACTTGAGGCATGGTGGTCCCTGCTAGGAAAAAACACATAGTGATGGCACAATGCTTTATGGCCATTGTGTTTTCACTTTTAATTTTAAAAAAATCTCTGCATCTCCATTGATGAACAGAGCTCCATGTCTGCCAGGTAGGGTATTTAAATGGTCTTCTGCCAGAGGAGTGGAGGCTGTAGCTGCTGACCTGGCGGGCCAGTAGGCTGTCCCCCGAATGGTCTAAATATCCCTGTTTGTGAGTGGCCAACTGCATTCCCAATGGTCTCCCCCGTATTGCTTGCTTTCCTAACATTCCCCTTGGTCCAATCCCTGTCCAGAAACTTATGGCTGCAGAATACCCCCTATACTGGTGGAATTTCCAGAGAACTAAGTTCCATTTGAAAGTGTATGTGTCCGCGCACACTGACTCTTTCAATCGGGGTCTGATATTTTCTCTTTTGCACGTAACACTTTTTGCACCCTCTGAAAAACATTGGTGAGCACGGGTGCATGGAGTAGGAAGGCACTTAACAATCAGCCCACCCATTAAGTATTCTCTTTTATGACTCATCTCAACATCACATATATGTAAAAACATAACCCAATTTAGCGACATTGATCTTGATGAAGCGGACACCTATAGGTAAAAGTCTCTTGCGCGTTTAGGACCGCCCACCACCAAGGTTAGGCAGAAGGGGTGGAGGGCTTGGTTGGCTTTCCAATAATGTACACTTGATTTTATGCTAGCCCAAATCCCTAGGATCAAACAACCAAAGTGCCCTTTCGATGAACCACCGCCCCAGACGTGGAACTTTGGAGTGGTTTTCCATGGCGACTAGGCAACCTGAGCTGATGTTTGTGCTGTTTTTCCAGAGTATGAAAGAAAATCAATAGGGAGGGTGGGTGGTGGGATGAGGTCAGAGACTGACAGAACCAGGAACAAAGGAGTGGAAACAAAAGGTTAGAAGGTCAAACCCGTCTGCCTCTACAAAAACAAACTGTTTAACAGGGCCAGGCGAATGCACCCACACTGAATGCTAAATATGCAGTTTCGTTTTCTAAATATCCGCTATGAATATTTATGAGGTAAATGTACCTGTAATGACATTCAGTGGAGACTGTTTGCATATTCTATAAGCTGGACTGTATTTTAGTGGTCACTAGTCAGAAGCCTGCCTCTACTATTTAAAGATTTGCCTCAAACAATTTAAGTATTATGGTTAACAAAAAGTTGATAGGGTGTTTTCTGCAAACGTAGAGAATTAATTGTAAAAACTGCAAAACAAATGCGGTTTCAAGCAAGTTCAGCTTTCACATGAAAATTAGGATTTCCCAAGTGTGTTGTCCGTAAGTGGCATCTGTGTTGGATCACTCTACAGGAAAATGTAAGCAAGGTGCCCACCTCTATATGAAATGCTCATGAGTAACCAACGCAACAAGGTTTTGGAGGCTACCAACTAAAAGGCTAGTTATCTCCCATGGACAAGATGTTTATGAGTTACCAGCATGATACAGATTTCTCGAAAGAGAAAGCTAAACGAGGGATGAACTTAAGCACAATCTTTTTTAACCAACTAACACTTGTGAGCAAAAAAACAGCACCAGTGTGTAGGGTTAGGAGAAGCATGAATCCCTGAGGTTAGGGGTGTACTGTTGAAGTTCCCCATTATAGACCCATGAGATGGATCAATAGTCGGGAACTTCACCAGTTACACTTGTGTCATAAGATCCTTGCATACCCCTAAATAAAATGCACCCTTCCTTCACAGATGATGCTTCATTATCTACGACCATCCACTTAATACCGTGAACTCCTCTATTGGAAACACTTAAGGCACAAGGCATTTGTATAATAATAATGGGCAGATCGAGCCCTACATTTTATGTTTCACTTGAGACAGCACACAAACTAGGGCATGAGCTCTAGCCAGGTCTGGACTGGCCATAGCGGGCACTGGGCATTTCCCCAGTGGGCCGCCAGGGTTGGGGGCAGTTTTGGGCCCCTGGGGGCCGATTTTGTTACAGGGCCGTCTTTGCAGCATAGCTGCAATATTGGCCGCTGTAACGAAATTGGCAGAAACCGGCCCTGGTAAACAGCTCGGCCGCACCCCCAAACCCCTGGGGAGCTGGCCAAGCACTTTGCCAGGGCCGGTTTTGGATCTAAGTCCGGCCCTGGCTCTAGCTTATGAAAGATATTGTTTTCAACAAGGGACTTGGAGCCCATTCATTGCTTAAAATTCGTCAGTTTCATTGCCACTGTCACATGCTGCCTCCTAATTGGACAGCGCGTGCCAGCGGCACTTCCTCTTCTATCGCTTGAGCATGGACCAAGTACTGATTGCTTCATCGTGCTTAGAGCCCTTCCGCTGCTGGTGCTGTGATTGAGGTACTATTTCTCTTTCTAGCTAGCACAGTCATCCTTGTTGTTCTGCCCTCCCATTCCCCAACCCTTTTGACCTTGTCGCTTTTTCTGTCCCACCTCCCAGTGTCTGTGTTGCTTCTTCCTTCCCACCGCCCCACCCTCCCGTTGTCCGTGTTGCTTTTTCCCTCCACCCTCCCATTGTCTATGGTGCCTCTCCCCAGACAGCGTCCACCCTCCTGTTGTCCATGGTGCCTCTTCCCTCCACACTCCTCAGCCTACCATTGTCTGTGTGGCCCTCCTCCCCCTTTCGCATTAATAAAAAAAGCACAATGACATGGCCAACGCTTTTTTTTTTTGCCTCCCATTGCTGCGTCATAATACTTATAAAATTTGCTTTTAGCCATTCTTCACGGCAGCCTCGTTCTACATACAACATGGCTGAAAGACATTGCCAAAGTCAATAGGTCTCACATGAGCTAAAGCTATTGACTTTGCCAGTGCTTGTTTAGCTTCAGTGGCTGCAAGAGAAAGTGGGAGTAACAGTATAAGTAGAGTCTCTGTCACTTCAAACAAGAATTGTGATCTAAGGACCTCTCTCAAAGAAGTTCAACAATCCTACTTGTTTGGTCATGTTAGGAGGCGGTTGACAGGCTTTGAGCAATGAAGCATGGCGGAGAAAATGTTGATGCTCATGGGAAACTTTTATGTTATAATGAAGTGACGCAATACCATACAAGATGCAGACAAACAGAGCTACAGCACTGATGGCAAATGCTCCTGTGGCTCAATATTTAAAGCCCACCTTGATTTCTGACTTTAGGCTACATTTCTTTTCATTTCGTTAATCCTGACATTTTGATGAGCCGCAAACATGTTTTGTTCCTAATACTAAGACTGTGACGTTTTCGAAGTGCAGTACAGTGTTACTCACAGGCATGACGTATCCTGAGCGGTGCCAGGGTTGGCTCGGCAATAAGATCCAAAGCACGGCTCTCAAAATATGTCACAGAAGTAACACAAAAAAGGGCATGTAAAGGTGTCTTAAAAACTCTTACATTTTTTTTTTAATTGTCTTTTTTAAACATTTGTGTGTCAGTGAAGAACATTAAATGATATCGCTGTCACTTTTCAGAGACAGATCCCAAGTGGTTTATATTCCC
Source organism: Triturus cristatus (assembly GCF_964204655.1). Taxonomy (NCBI): domain Eukaryota; kingdom Metazoa; phylum Chordata; class Amphibia; order Caudata; family Salamandridae; genus Triturus; species Triturus cristatus. The sequence goes on along the minus strand of NC_140595.1, from coordinate 164,567,184 downwards.
CCTTTCAATTCAATCCAGGATATATATATATATTTTTTGCATATTTATATAGCGCGAACTCGACCATGAAGGCATTGGAGCGCTTTACACGAGCACCGTATTTACATTACACATTTAGGCATGGGGAAATTAAGTGATTTGCCCAGAATCACAGGATGTGGACGCGACCCCGAGGCTCGAACCCTGGTTTCCAGCACCAAAGTCGGCAGTCTAGCCGACGGACCACATCCTCACCTGCGGAGTACCTCAGGGATCTTCTTTGACTCGCACGCTTTTTAATATTTATGTTGGCCCTCTGGCAAAGATTGTGGAGCTTTATGGTTTTGAATATTGTCTTACACTGACGACACCCAATTGGTGATATAATTTGGACAAAACCTTGAGGTTAAGAAGCTAGGTTTGTTGGTTGTATGTGTAATGTGCCATCCTGAATGGAACAGAACTGCCTCCAACTTAACAGAGAAAAGACAGAAATGTTATCATTTGACAAAGTGAATCAGATCTGGCCACAAGGCTGGTGGCCTCTGGGAGTGGGATCTGTCCCTTGCCCAAATAGGGAGGTTAAATACTGGACATTTGATTGAATGACAAGCTTTCTATGAATAATCAAGTCAAGGCTAGCTGAGGGTCTTGTTTTGGTACTTTTTATCTTCTCAGGAAGGTTTTTCCCTGACTTCCCCTTAACTGTGGGAAGTCCGTCATACAGTGTCTTATAATTAGTCGCGTAGACTATGGAACTGCTCTCTTGGCTGCTATGAAGGATATCCAGGTGATTCCAAATACGGCTGTCTGTATGGTCTGTCATCTTCCTCTGGGCTCCCCTTCAGAGTTGATTTTAAGGTCATTAAATTGGCCCACCAGTCAAAGAAGCTTGTATAGTCAAGCTTCTTTTCCATGCCTATAGAGCCCTGCACAGACAAGGTCCGTCCTATCTTGGTGCAAGAATTAGGTTCTACCACCCTGCCAGGAGTCTTGGATTATCCAACACCGCACTTGCCTCTCCCCGTTGCAATCGAACAGCTCGTAATGTGGGTCACTCTTTCTCAAACCTCTCTCTACATTATTGGAATACGCTGTCATCACAGATTCCCTCTTACCAAAATTTTACAACTTTAAGAAAATTATTTTAAAGTTTTTAGAAGGTTTGACAGCCACCAGTCCTCTAGAATGAAGCTTTAGCACCGGTAAATTCCTGTAGAAGTGAGTTGTTCACTCTATAATGAATTATTTTAACATATAACATACCATACCAGAACATAACAGAACATAACACTGTATAGAGTGGTATTTATGAAAATTATAGTTTATAAATATGAATTTAGAAACCTTCAAGAATACCTTAATTTTCATTGTTATGTTCAATTTTGTTACGATATATGCGGCACATCAATATTATCTATTAAAGGAATATTAGTGAGGAGGTTTTGTGGAATGTAAATACTGAACTGAATTATTGAAAAGCACTGGTCGGTCAATGAAAATGAGACACAATGAAATAAAGTGATTTGCCTAGGATCACACCGTTTGCTCAAGTGGAGATTTAAGCGGAGGTTCAAAAACACAAAAAAGCTAAATTTACCTTTTCCTTTTGTTGTTGGTGGGAGAAATTGATGGTTTCCAAACCCTCTATTTTTCTCTGAAAACGGGGACTTTAGTGTAGGATGTGGTCTCAAGCAGGTTACCAAATTCACAAAAACATTTTTGTACAGTGCTTTTCAGTTAAACAAAAACCCAAACCAAGGAATGTACTGTTTACCTATTTTATTTACCAGTGAATTGTTTTGTCATTATTATTAATCTAATACATTAAAAACATTTCTTCATGACTTTTATTAAAAAAATATTGTTTTTACAATACATAATATACTTAAAACCTTTTGAAAAAGAATGTCCTGGTTATTCTGTAACATTCCTTTGTTTGTTTTTCCAGAACATGTAAAATTATCACATACAGCAGAGGCCTTGTATCAATTCAACCAATGCAAAATAGCTCATTTTGTTTCTGTGACACAGTCATGAAAATAAAGGATGTTGCCAGCAGACAAACTCCTATTATTCTCATCTAACATTAACCTTTCCTTTAAATACCTACTCTGAGAGGGAGGGGGAAATCAAACGAGGTTGGAGGGAAGTAGAAATAACAGAGAAGGGCTTAGAGCTTAAAGGTGAGGCGAAGATGTCTACACCACCTATTTGTATCTGAAGAGTGATTTGCACGTGTGATGGATGTAGGTTCCATTAAGACATCTGCAGCAGCTTCTTTGGCCTTTGAATCCTCCAGATGTTGAGTGTTCCTTCAACAGTGCAGTGCTCGTGGGAGAGAGCTGGGGTGATCATGGGGCTTAATGCTATCAGTTCCTCTGTCTCACTTCACGGGTCCCTTCTCCCTTGACCCTTACATCCTGCGTCCTCTGGCATCGTTGGTGGCATCAGTCCATCACCCCGCTGCCTAGGTGAAAGCAGGTGGGATAGGCAACCTTCGCAGCTGTTTCCAGCCCTTTTGATTCCAAGCGGAGAGTTCCCAATGTGCGTCATATGATCCACCTGCCCTGAGAAATGACCAGGATCTCTATTTCTCAGTACAGAAGATGGCAGTGGCCTACTGCATGGAGCTGTAGAGAGTGGCGGCCATTTTTCTAGCAGCCAAGCACTGCCCCCTGGTTTCCTAGTTATAATAGTGCATAACCTATTGTATGGGAATCTTCATTTCCCATTTGAAGCCAAAGCACAACGCTCTGTGATTAACTCTTACACGAGCTAAATGAGTTGACTGTGTTCAATAAATATGATGTTAAATCAACCTGATAATATACACAAATATAAACAGTACTTTAAAAAAAAATACAAAGGTAAGCACAAGGGAAGTCGAGGCACATTATCAAATATGTTAGTAAACTAAAGAAGTCCCATCAATCCCAAAAAGTTTGCACTTGGGTACAAGAGTCCACGAGACCCATGTGAAGCGCCACTTGGTCGCAGATATTAATTCACATGTCCTGATATTTTACTTAAATTTACAACGAAAACGTTCAAGCAGGAAAGCACGCTTCTAAACTTTAGGTATGTGATTAGTTGTACAGCATTTTGCAGGTTTTTTTGTGTTTCAAAAACGTGATTGTGAAGAGAGAACAACAGCTCGCCACTAGCTGGGTGCAAGCCAGAGATCTTCCCATGGGGAATCTTGAGAGTTAAAGCAAGAATCCTCTTCCTCAGAAAGAGCATTAGGTCTGTGGCATAGGGACCCGTGTCCGGATTAGCTTGGCATGCTCCTTCCAGGTCTACCATAGAATATGCTTCCGAATTCATCATAGGCCGCAGCTGTGCCTAATTTGTAAAATGAGTGCTGTATGATGACGTTTTTCTGAGCAGCCGGAGCGGCCAAGTCCAAGAGTTGCTGAATGCCAAGCACCTCGCGCCTCTTTCTTCCACCACGTTACACGTCTCTGAAAATCACTATTGCAGGTTCTTTTTCATCCCTGTGTTCTCACTGTTTTCCTATCTTTCGCTTCCGTCTTCTTTCTCCCCTTCTCTCACTTGCTCTGGGTCAAAGTCTGATTACGAAATATGTGCGCTCTTACCCAAAAACGAGTTCTGGTGCCCCACACCTGCACAGGGCGGCCCATCTACAAGTGTAAATACGCATGCGTTGCAACCCCCCCCCCCCCAAGTGGTTCCGCCCGCAGTACTCCTGCCTCTCTGCTCCCAGCACATCCAGCGTCCGGGCCCCTGGGGGAAACAGATAGATTAAGCCCATTTAGGACCTGAATCAATTTCAAAAGTGAATTAGCAGCTGCTTCCCGCCTGTCAAGGGACAGACTGTACTAACGAAGCAGAACTCCGGGGCCCGTCCTAGGGGCTCACTGGCTGACGCTGAACACGCTGCAGACAGCCTTGTGTACGCTTCCCCATCAAACAGGCGCTTCGCGCAAGAACCCCACTCCATGCTGTTACTTGAAGCGTAAAAGGCCATTTTATTAGGACATGGTTGCAATCATTTAGACTTAATTTGACAGTAAATAAATGCAATAAATATACTTTCCCCAACCCATACCGACTCATTCTCCTTTCATCCATTCTCAAAACCATCTCACCTGTTAGACTCTTCCCCCACTCACTCGGTGACCTTCTTCCTCTTCCCATTCTCACCTTCACTTGCCCTCCAAGCATCCTCTGTGTAATTTCCTTCATTGGTCATTGCTTCCCACTCCCGCTATCAGTCACCTGTGTACCGTTCTCCCCCCCCCCGAGGGGTGGATCCGCCCGTATGTGACTCCCCACCCCTCCAAAGTACCGTGACGCCTCTACTCTGCAACCTGCCCTAAACTGGCACGCTCAGCCCAAAATATATCCCAACCCTTCGCTTAACGTCTGTAGGGTGGGTGGGCGGACAAACTTTATTTTCCCCCCGGTGGTGCTCAGGTGTCAGGAAGAGGCCGGATCCTCCTCTCCTGACACCTTATATACCCTCCCAACTCCCGCCCCCCTCCTTCACTCCTATGATCCCACCCCCACCTTGTCCTTCCGGTCGTTGCGCGAATACCCCGGCGGAAGACTGGTCTGCGACCTTTCTTCCCCCGGGGGCCGTCATTTAGGCTGGAAATCCACGGCACTGCGACAGACGTTCAGTCACCTGGTGCAGCCCTGTTATACTCAGGGCCGGACTGCCCGTAGCGGGCACCGGGCGTTTCCCAGTTGGGCTGCCAGGGTGGGGGCCGGTTTTGGGCCCCTGGGGCCATTTTTATAACTGGGGGTCAGCAATATCGGACCCCTGTAACAAAATCGGCCGAAACCTGCCCCAGCAAACAGCTTGGCGGCACCCCCTTCACCCCAGGGGGGCCTGGCCGAGCATTTTGCCTGGGCCGGTTTCAGTTACCAGTCTGGCCCTGGTTATACAAGTCTGTGGGGCTCGGTGAAGATTACTGTAAGTAGAACCGTACTTTTGCTTTTGTCCACAGATTTAGTTTGAAAAAATAGTGGAAAATTGCATATTTTCGTTTAAGCAACTCAACGTTACTTCCAGCCTAGTCTTTTCTGTGTGGTTAAACTTGGTCCCAGTGGCGCTGGAATCGTGGGACCCACGTTTGAGCTTTCGCTTGTCCACTTAGAGCATTACAGTGAACACATATATGTGCACTTGGAACCACGCTGCACCTGATCGAAGAGGCCCAACCGGGTCAAAACCGGTGGTGAGCTGCTTGAGTTTGGGTTAAGAGATGACCTGCTTTGGCAGCTCAGGCTAGACTGTTCATATTTGAGCAATACCAGACCTGACTTGCACACGACTGCGTGTAATCTGATGGGGCATGGAGGGCAAAAGAAATATGGGTTGGGATGCTATTCTGAACGATTGGAAGTGGTTTTCTATCTGTAGCATTCCTCCCATCCCCTTTAGTGCCCCATGTCTGCTTTGCCCCACTGGAATGCTTATTGCTTGGTTTCCACAGTACCCTTTCAACATGCGTTGGCAAGTAATCCACTTGTTACCCTTCTTTACAATGCCTTTGTAGGCAGGGCCTTGTTAACAGCATTATAGGCACCCGGGCAAGGCAGTGCACTGGACCCTGCCTACACAACCGCTCACAGGAATAAAAATGGTTTACAGAAATTAGTGTTAAATTCTGGTCTGCATGGGGCCCCAATGCTCATGGCCCTCCCCCGGCAACGGCCCAAGCGAGCCCATGCGTTAAGATGGCACTGCAAGTCTCTCATTCAAAATTATACCTCACTTGCTTGGGTGTTCAAGGCAAATCACCTAAAAACATATATAAACAAAAATATAGCGCCTAGCGCTCGCTGTGCTAACCCCTTAAAATCTATGATTTTGGCCTTTCCCAGTCGCAGGCCCTTGGTCCACTGACACAAGTGAGGTATCATCTTACTCGGGAGACCGAGGGGAATGCAGGGTGGTAGGAAAATTGTGCTGATGCGGTGATCCCAGACAGAAATGTTAAGAAAAATGTGCATTGTTTAGCTAAATTTGAGGTTCGCAGATGATTTTGAGAAAGAAAACGATTGGGGGTCCACACAAGTCACACCTCCGTGACTCCCCTGTGTGTCTAGTTTTCAGAAATGTCTGGGTTTGGTAGGTTTCCCTAGATGGCCGCCTAACCTGTGACCAAAACCTTGGAAAACCAGGTTGTTTTGTGATACATAATTTGAGGTTTGCAGGGGATTCTTGGTAGGAAAACATTGGGGGATCCACGCAAGCTAGACCTCCTTGTACTCCTCCAGATGTCTAGTTTTCTGAAATGTCTGTGTTTGGTAGGTTTCCCGAGAGGGCCGCTGAGTCTGGGACCAAAAATACTGGTGCCCGCCTTGCAAAAACAGGTTGTTTTGTCATAGATAGGGGGCACCTGCGTTTTTGGGCCGGGCCTCGGCGGCTATCTAGGGAAACCTACCAAACCCAGACAATGTCTGAAAACTAGACACACGGGGGATTCCAGGGATGTGTGCTTGTGTGGATCCCCCATCGTTTTCTTACCCAGAATCCCCTGCAAACCTCAAATTTAGCTAAATTATGTCATATTTTCCTCACATTTCTGTTTGGGAAGGTTGTAAGATCACTACACCGGCACAAATTTACCACCACCCAGCGTTCCCCTCAGACTTTGGATAAAAATGATACCTCACTCATATGGCTGCCCAAAGCAGTGTCAGCCTAATAACGTATAAAAATCGTCCCTTCTAGACCCACTTTGGTTCTCCCTTAGTTTTTCACTTTATACGTTTATAGGTTCTCTGCTTTGGGCACCCACACAAGGGAGGTATCATTTTTTTTTCAGGAGACTGAGGGAAACGTAGGGTGGTGGGAAATTTGTGCTGGCACAGTGATCCGAAAAAATGTCCACCCCGAAATATGAGGAAAGTGAGAATTGTTTGCCGGGTATTCTGGGTAATAAATACTGGAGTATCCACGCAAGCCACACAGCCAGCTAAGCATCGTCCAAGCACATCGCAAGCCAAGTGACAGTCCACCCACACTGCCAGACTTGTGCCATCCATGCAGACCGTTAGCCAACCGACAGTCCACACATACTGCCAGCTAAGCACAAGTCCACACACACACCCCCAGCAAAATGCAGGTTCACACACACCCAGGCAAACACCAGTAACACAGACTGTCAGAGGAACTCCAATTCACACACACACAGAAACTTTCACTAGTGTCTAATAGTGTTCTGCCCCCCTTAGGAGCAGGTGTGCTTAAGAATATTGCTGATCTGCCCCAAGGGCAGCTAAAATGTGTTCACAAAAAAAGGGAGCTACCCTTGCCTAAGGGGCCACTCCCTGACATGCCCATAATCATTTCTCTGGTGCCTAGTGGGGGTTTCTGCCCCCGGAGGGTGCAGATCGGTGTGATAACCCCCACCTGCCTGCCGGGGGGGGGCAGAAAGACTGTCCCTTTTGTGTTGGGGGTTGAAGCATTGGCATGCCCATTGTGGGCAGCCCCCATCCCTCTTTTATTAAAAAACAAATCTTCCTTTGTGGCTAATGGGTTTGTTCAGGGGCTATTGCCCCCAGCTGCACCCCAAGGGGGTGGGGGGCAGAATGACTGTGTCAATTTTTGAGGGATGGTGGCATCATAATGCCCATTTAGGGCAGCCCGCACCACTAAGTGAGAGGATCCCTGCTTGGGGATCGCCCTCCTGGGGAAATCCCCAAGCAGGTATCCACTAGGGAACAGTACCATTGAAAAGAGGAGATTCTCCCCTTTCCACTGGTACCTCTCCCGCTGAGATAGCCCCACAAGCACCGAAGCATTGAAACTGAGACGAGACAATCAGCTAATTTCAGTTTCATAAATAATGATGTCAGCGCGTCATGACCATGACCTTCATTACATATGAAAAAAAGAAATGCCTCGGGAGGTTGGAGAAGCACTTCCTCACCTCTCTAGGCCAAAAAAAAAAGGAAAGCCCTCTACTGAAAACAGCAGAGGGATTATGCTGTGGTGTGCCTAGGATGTAACGGTTATGGCACACCAGTGCTGCAGCCATGTACGTAACCGTTACGTCCATGGCACGGAACGGGTTAAAGTCTGACTGACCTATCACTATACAAGAGCAAACCTTTAGTTAACAGAAAAAAGGAGCTTGCTCTCTTTGAACACACTTAATAGTTCAATTTCTCTCCACACATTCTCCTTTACCATGCCTTCCCTTGTGAAAAAAACAATACATTGTAATGAACTTTTTTTTATTTTTTCCATTCTGTCCCCATTCATGTAGCCCTAGCAGCAATGGATACTCTTTCTCGTGAATACTTCCAAATGTGTTTGTTTTCATCACATCAAAAGAAAAGCAACTTTATATCCCTTATATGTCCTTTCCTAATCTTTGCTAGGTCTACACTGGTTCTCTAGGGATCTCTCAAAGTTGGTGGTCAGTAAAGTCCAGTGCATCTGGAGGCAATGTCATCTTGTAGGACTTGAATTGTAGGTCCAGCAACCAGCATGGTGAGGTAGACGGTAGAGAGTTGTCATCATGGAGTTATACTATGGTGGCATTCTAACATGCCACATCTTTTTAAACAGGTTGACTTCATCAATTCTGGTGATACCTCTGCTGTGCTAGGAAGCCTTATGCTAGGGCAGAATTTTACACAAATGTGCTGATTATTTCCATTCGTACATATAGCCAGTGATGTCAACTATTGTATCACTTATTTAACTAAATCCCCTGTTAGCCATTGGCCCTCTCAAATAGTGCTCTTGAATTATTTTGTTGTTATTCTGCTAGACGTTATTTTATGTATCAACTTTCCTTCCTGTCAATGAAAACTTCTTTGCATTTTTTCTGGGTCACGACCACCATCAAATAGTTCTGCTCTGTTTGAAACTGTTTACCACCTGCACAATATTAATTATTTTGAGGCATCCAAATACTTTATCACGTCCCCTTCTCTTGTGTCCATGCTGTATATTTTTAGAGGTATTTATTTCTAACTTTCATATTGATTACATAAAAGAAAACATCTTGAAGAAACAGAGTATAGTCAGCACTACTTTTTGTTGTGTCCTAGCCTATGAAGATTGGACCAATTACAGTTATTTGTTAATGTACAACAGAGGGACAGTGCTATGATGGAGTCATGTTGTGAATGGGTGGGTGGGGCCAGGTTGTTCCCAGTTCCAGATGTGGAAGATGCCCATGTTAAAGTTTTCTAGGTTAAAGTCTGCAGTGTCTCAATCGTTGTAATAATCCCTCTTCTGGATTATTTCCACTCTGTCATTGTGAACTCCAGCACTGAATTAGTCCTATTTACGTTTTTTATGCAAGTATTATGTCACATAAACCCAATCATAGAGTTGCACATATGTTGCATTATTGGTTTCACTTACAATTACACTTTTGCAAAATATTCTGATGTCGGAGACTGGTATGAGTATGAAGTGTCACAGAAGTTACAAACCATTATATAGTGCAGATATTTCACTATGTTTTGTACTCAGTGGCATGCCACAATTATGGTTTGCATGCAGATGACCAACAATACAATCAGCAGGTTTCATGTGTGACTTTTGTTCTTATTGGCATACATTGTCTACAATTTTCATGCAGGCAACCACACAGACGCAATTCACGTACTTTCAAGCATATCATATGTATTCCATATGGAAAAACTGTGCAATTCTCCACACTTCTATACTGAATGCAGTATTGAAAATTGGGTCTGACCAATAGTGTTTGAATACGTTTGAAGCGTACCAGGTACTTTGATACATTAGGGTATTTAACTAACGTTGTTCTAAAGATACTGCAATATCGCTACCTCTTAGCTCAGGGATTTCAGATGTAAGCTCTGTGTCAGAGGGACTTAGTTGTCTGTCCTTTTACCTAAAATTTCTGTTGGGTCAGCACAACATTGTTCACAGAACTTGTCCATTTTGTTGCTTTAGAAATGTAAGAGTCAAATGCTTATGCTTCCTATTGGACGCAAGCTATCCCTCTTGGTTAAGATCTGCTCTTCAGTGATCTCTACACATTACCAGCCTGACCCCAGGCTGGTAAATATATCTGCACCCTTGATGAATTTAACTATATTTATTAAGGCTTTAAGGAATATAGGTTTAATCCTGAGATTATGGGATTGATGCTCTATGGAGGACCAGATGTATCGCCGACACTTGTTTCCATATGTCTTGCATTACATAGGTGTGCCTATTGCTCACACCTCCCAGACTATGAATGTATGCACTATTCTTAGGACCAGGTATGAGGTGGAGGTGTTGTAGATTCTCAAGAGGGTAACTAAAGGTCAAGAACACTCAGATCTTTTTTTGCCACAGAAGGCAAATAGTGCTGGCAATTAGAACTTAATTATTTAACTTGTTTGCCTACAATATTCAGTTTAGTAGGGATAAGCTGCCACATACTTTACATGTTTTTACTGTGATTACCTACTTCCTTTGCAACATGCAAATAATGAAAAGCATATCTTAAAAATATTAAAAATTAAAATTCTTCAGCCACTTTCAAATGTGGAATGCTTTTGGATAAAGATAAATAATTTGTTTTTTGAAAATAATCTGAAAGGAATTCAGATTACTCTTCTACATACATTGTGCTTTACTTTCTAAATGGCAAATAACATTTTTATATGTAGTTAATTTTAAATATTCAAAAACAAAAAGAAAACAATGTCTGCTGTGTAACAGTATACTAACTCTGTATTGCAATCTTGCAAGACACATATACTATATGTAACTCTCCAAAGCTACAATCTCAACAAATGCGTACACCCTGCAACCACACATTAGGCATTGATTTCCTAAAAACAGTGTGTACACACAGTATGTTTGTCTTATTTTCATCAGTATTGTTAATGCAACCTACTCGTTTTACAATATTCACTGCTCAGACCTTGAAAATAGGTATATCCCAACTCATGCAACATTTTAAAACTGAGAATAAAAATAAACCACTCCAAAACAATACATTCAATGCCTAATTTCATATTGTACACTACCTAATATGCGTGTGCGTTTCAGTTAAGTGATTATGTAGGGATGAACAATAAAAGCAAGGGCATACCTCACGTTAAAATGTCCTGCCTTTCTAGTTTTTGTGGTGTAGTCACTGTCAAAAGTTTAGTCAACATTATCTTCATTTCAAGTTTTGTTTTTTAGAGGAATTATTTTGTCCAGTGTGACCTCTAGGCATTTTTTCACCAAAATGTTCATGGTGATAAACTGTCTAGCAAAAAGAGAATGATTTTTATTTGTTTGTTTCAGAAAAATCTGTGAACAACCGAAGAAGGTTTCAATAATATGTTGGAATAAATGTCTAAAAAAGTTTGCCAAAGACTTTTCTGCTAAGTAGCCGAGTGTTACATGTTTTCCTCCTAAAATTATTTTAACGAAAACCTAACCCCTTCATGATCTTTTGTTTTATACTCAACTTTAAAACGCCTATGAAACCATATTTCCACAATTTCACTTCACCGCTTTTCAAACACATCTTTCTTAGTATAATAGTTTTCATTATGATTCTTTGTGCTTCACTTTTATTATTATAATCTTTATAGAAATTGTTCAGATAAATTGTTAAAGATAAAAGTTGCACTGCTGAAGATGCTACCTTTCTTATAGTTCTTGGAATTAGTACAACATTCCTAATAACGTATGGTGGACATTAGATGTGTGTATCAGTGCATCTATTTATACTTCTATCATCTTAATTTCTTTCCTAGGAGCAGCTGTGTTAGCACAGGAAGACGATTTAGCCATGTCTCTTCATTTTATGAACTTTGGTGCAAGCCCATTGTCGTGTGGAGAGGGCAAGATGGATGGACTGAAGAATAATTTCATTGAGAACCCACAATACTTCTGTGATGCATGTAAGACTCACTATGGGCTACCTTCCAAAAGTAAATTGAAAAGCTATTGGTAGAAACAGATACTCCTGTCAAAAATCTTACAACCATTTTCCAGGGTTACTGTAATGAATAATGAGTGGCTCGCAAAGCTGGAAAGATTTCCATCCATGCAACTTCATGTTGTTGGTCCAAAAAGTCACTGGCTTTAAAAATGTTGTGCATGTTATGATATTTTGGAAAGAGTTTGTAGAAAAATCCTGCATTAATCCAACAGAAATCCGAATACGAAAAAGCAGTCTCTTCTAAAAAGGTTTTTGCGGGAAATGGTTCTGAAAAATAAATATTTTCGCCCAGCAGCAAAGTTTTGCAAAGTTTACAATACAAGAGTAGGAATAGCATTTTGCAACCTTCAGAATATGATCGTTTTCTACTGACACGCTTCCGTTTTGATCTATTTTATCTTCTCCTTGCTCACCCCGAGGGAGTGACAAAGGTCCGACCTTGCCCTTATGCGGTTGCGACAATAGGTCTCCGCAGGACGTGATCGATTTTGTAATGTTTTGCAGTTTTTACGAGACCGAGGAAAATTTATCTAATCCCACTTTAAAAATCCCTAAATTCTTTTGAGTACGTCCCGCTTCTTCATTTTTAGCTCTCCTTTCAGGGTCCACGTTATGGTACGTCCTTAGCTTTTTAAAGGCGGCTGTTAGGCTCAGATCGAGCTGTGATTAGAACTTTATGTTTATCAGGCTGCTAGATCTTCTTTTTTTCTTTTAACTTATAATATGTGTGAGTTATTTGTATGTCATCTGTTGTCTGCTTATATTAATTGGTTAGGGGCATTTCGTTCCTTTTTTTGTCTATACTGTTTTATTTGTGACTTTTATGGTTTTTATCTGAAAAGCTGAATAAAGTTTATGATGATGGTGACCTTCAGAATACACATTTGAGAACGTAGGCTTAGGGAAACTGTGGATGCAATTGAAAGGTTTCCCACCACTAGGAATGATCAGGAGAGTTAAGGCAAGCAAATCATTATTTGACAGTGTGCAAAAGATTGAATATGGTTATTTAAAAGGTGGCTTTTGATGAATTGAGTAGGTAAAATACAAAGGTATGTAAAGAATAAGACAGAACAAAGAGATTTGCATGCAAAGACAGAAATGGGGTGCAAGAGTGTAAATAAAATGGAAGATACAACACAAGTCACGTAAAGAAAAAATGAAATGAAGTAGAAGCCTCTACGTAAAATACTATGGGGCATATTCAATAGGGTATTGCTCCACCGGAACATCCCTCTTTCTGATGCTCCGGTGGCGCAATGCCCTGCTCCATATTTACATAGATCCTTAAGCCACTTTGCCTGGCTTAACGCAGTTATGTAAATATAATATCGTACCCTTTCACAGAGATATCTGCGTGATAGGGGCGTGCAATGGGTGTTGCTGTTGGCGTTCCACTGCACCACCCATTGCTTTTTGATGCTTCCCTAGACTTACAAGGATCTGTAAATCTAAGGCAGCACTGAAAACTGACGCCACCGAAGAGCAGGCACTAGAGTGGCACGAGGAGAAATCATTTTATTTCTCCTTGTTATGTGTTCTTTCTATGTTTGCTGCATTCTTCAGCAAACATAGAAGTAGCCAATCATCTTTAATGATTGTCTATGTGCAGGAAGGTGTCCCTTCTTGCACATAAACAATTATCCCTGCAACGCAGGCACCTTTGCACCATGGCGCAACGGTGGCTGTGTTGGCGCTAGGAAACTTTTTTAGCGCCGGCGCAAGGGAAGACACAGGGCTGCGCCGTATTCTTGTGAATTCCGAAGCATCCCTGCATTTTTTAAATAGCGCTGTGCTGCTAAATTGCCTGCAGCGCTGCGCTGCATAATTTCTTTGTGGATAGGCCCCACTGTGAGGTAAAGAGATGCTGGAATTATAGACTGGCCAGTGTGCAAATGGCATAAAAAGGAAGGTTACCAGAAGTGACAAAGAGGGATTCAGCAGGAGGTAATATGTAATTCTCAATTAATAGTTTTGGAAAGAACACATAAAAAATTGAATCTTGAGCCACATTAAAAACATTTGAAAGAATGATAATTATTATAAAGAATTAGGAATTTCTGTCACAATCAGAATTAAAAATTGGCTCAAAAGACTCCAACCTAGCATCGAGAATGTTTTACTTTTTATATTTACTCTTAGGCCTATCGGTGTGGTTGAGTCACAGAGTCAATAACTATTAGTTTTTTTTCCCAATGGATTAAAATGCACTTAAAAGCACTCAAATTGAATACTTCTTTATGTTGCAGGTGTCCATCACATCAAAAGGAGAGACATCACACTTAAGTGGGAGCTTGGAGAAGGGGCTTTCGGAAAAGTCTTCCTAGCAGAGTGCTGTAACCTAACTGGAGAAGATGAGAAGATGTTAGTGGCAGTCAAGGTAATGTCAGTGATGCTTATACTTCTACTTGAAATCTTCTTGGCAGACTCTGTAGAGCTATGCCCTACAAATTCTGAAATCAGGAGTCCTTGACTTCCCGGCTCATTCTTCTTCCTTTATTACCTCTTGATGCTTTTTGGTTTTGTTTCCTCGCCATATCTCCATCTTTCCTCAGCTGGTCTCGGATTTTTTGACTTCCTGTTTGTTATCTTCTCATTTACTCTCTCCATCCTTCCTGTTTCTCCCAGCTCAATTGCTAGATCCGTGCCAACTTAGCAAGCAAAGTTTAAAAGTACAGCAGAATGAATGTACCAGTCACAGCCGACACGACTCGCAGGTGGGGGAGAAGGGGGTCACACGGGGAGGTTTAATAAAAAAAATTAAAAAAACGTTGACTTAACTTCGCTGGCCTGGTCCGGTCCCGCGTCTTCTCTACTTCTCTGCTCCTCTCCTGAACAGGAAGCAGGCAGCCTCCACCCCCCCAAGCCAATGGCAGCGTTGTGATTGGTCGGGACGCCGACCAGCCAGGTGTCTATGGGGAGGCCATTTTCTCCATGTAGGCTGCATGCAGTCTACATAGAGAGCACATGACTGGTTTGGTCGGCCCCAGAGTGCTGAACAAACAGTCAGCGCCCTCAGCAGTGGGCAAGCCACTCCTCCCCTGCCCTAGACCAGACCTGCCCACTCCCAACCAAACCCTTCTGCTTTCTCGCAGTGCGAGAAGCAGAAACATAAAATGGTATTTATAATACCATTTTATGTTTCTGCTTCTCACAGTGAGAGAAAGCAGTGGGGCGGCGCTCCTCCGCCCACATGGAGGAGACGCCCCTGATCTGTACTAGCTTGGCCAGAAACCTGGCACTACAACAACATGAAAAGATGGAAAACACTGTACTACAAAGAAGAAAGGCTTAGGGTTGCTTCCAAATATAGATGTTTGAAAGTGTTGAGCCGTGGCCATCAATAAGTCAGATGGGCAGGAACACATGGTGGAATATCCAGTAGTTGCTGGAAGAAGAAAAAACACTGTGGGGCAGATTTACGTTCCCTGGCGCATCCCTGCAAATCAGCAGGGATGCACCAGGGAAGATGCGTCCCGCAAGTTTGCCCTTGCGCCACCGCAGATGCGCCGCATTTACAATGCGGTGCATCGTGGCGCAAGGACAAGCAGGTGTGTGACGCATCTGCCGGCGTAAGGTTGGCGCAGTGCTGAAGTTGTGTCACAAGCGCGACGCAACTGCAGCACTGTTCCAACCTGCCCTATCCCTAACATGGTGCGTCACTCCTTGCGCCTGCTTGAAGCAGGCGTAAGGATTTGACGCACTAGCGTCGGAAAAGTGACTGCGTGAAATCTTGTGCTGCCGGCGGCCACTTCTCGTCCATCCTCTTCGATCCAGCGGGAAGCAGACTTCCCTAGCCAATCACGATGCTGCTGTCACCATGAAAGCAGCCTCATGATTGATCTGAGCGCCGTAGTTTGGCACTCAGACAGGCAGTAGGAGCCTGTGCATGTCCTCCACCCAGTCTGTTCATTACAGCCATGTGGCGAACATGCTTAGTGAATATGACTGTTTGGCCGGCCCGAGAAGGTTGGCCAAACTGTCATGCACTCTTGGAAAGTGCTCCCCACTCCTTCCCCTTCTCTGTGGGCAGCCCCGCCCTGCACCTTCAGAGCCTTCTGAAAAAATAAAATAATAATAATATGGAGTTATTATCATCTTAGTTTTCCTGTGAAATGACGCTGCTCCGCCTTAGCGCAGAAGCCATCGCTGGTTGGGGCGGTTTATGTTACTGAGGGCTGGTTTTGTCATGGGTCTGCAATATTGGCCCCAGTAACAAAAGCAGCTGTGCCTCACACCGGCACGCCTTCCCTCCACCCCGTGCCTCAAGGCTGGTCCAACAAAATTGCCAGGGCTGCTTTGGGTTCCCAGTCCCGCGCTGCTGTTGGTGGTGCTGTTTGTTACTGCTATGGGAAGTGATGCGGCAGACATATGGGAGGGTTCAGGCTGGCATTAGCGAACGGATGGGATCCATTGGGATCCGTTAGGGGTGGGAGAAAATGTGGTTGTAATTCTCCAGCCCTTTGATGAGACTTGCGATGGGGAGCACTTTTCAACGAGGGCCCTTTGGCGGGAGGGATACCCTTGAGCAGACTTTCATTTTTCGAAGGAGAAATAACTTGAGGGAGGGATACCCTTGAGCAGACTTTCATCTTTCGAAGGAGAAATAACTTGAGGGAGGGATACCCTTGAGCAGACTTTCATCTTTCGAAGGAGAAATAACTTGAGGGAGGGATACCCTTGAGCAGACTTTCATCTTTCGAAGGAGAAATAACTTGAGGGAGGGATACCCTTGAGCAGGCTTTCATCTTTCGAAGGAGAAATAACTTGAGGGAGGGATACCCTTGAGCAGACTTTAATCTTTCGTAGGAGAAATAACTTGAAGTTCGTTTCAGGAAGGAATGGCTTGATTTGTGTGTGAGTATGGACTGGTAGCAGGACTTCTGTGTTTTCTTGGTGTTGTGATCTTCATGGAGAGATTGAAATTGATGGTGAAGTACAAAAATTTGAATATTTGTGGAGTAGTGGTGCAGGTCTGTCCAGTTTCAAGTGGAAACGGCGGAATCCAAGGTAAAGTCGATTGATTTTGCATTTATGTGCAGTTCAGCTGTGCTTGATTTTGGTTACAAATTTTTTACCTCTTGTTTCTCTCCAGGCCCTGAAGGAGGCAACTGAAAATGCCCGTGTAGATTTCCAGCGGGAGGCCGAGCTCTTGACGGTCCTGCAACATGAGCATATTGTGAAGTTCTATGGGGTCTGCACTGATGGCGAGCCCCTAATCATGGTCTTCGAGTACATGAAGCATGGGGACTTGAACCGCTTTCTCAGGTGAGACTTCACATCCCACAGCAGCCCACATTGCTGCACCTAAACCACCTACTTTGATGACGATCAGTGTTAAGATGCGTGAAACGGTTCCACATTGCCTGCTGCCAAATTAACAGTGTTTAAAAAGATCCAATTTTTCTACCACATATGTTTGGGGGGATTTAGGCTCAGTAGTAAAAATGTGCAAAACCATAATTTGCAATTTTTATTTAAACATAGTATTTAGGTTTTTGGTGAACAGTCAGGTGTTTCCCAGAAGGACGTAATCCTATCAAATAGCATTGAGAACTTCCAGATAATTTATCATAACTATTAAATTACATGATTCTGAGTTCTTAAAAACTTTAATGTCTTATAAACATCTTTTCATTTATTAAAACCTTAAAAAATAACATTTAAACAGTTATGAAAAGTTCACATTTTATGCTATACTTCTGTTTGAGTAGAACATTTCACTTTTGAAGAAAGCAAACCAAGTAATTTCATTTGTGCAAGAGTTGTATGCGAGAGAGCCACTGCGACTGAATTTTGTAGGGTGGCCTGGTAAATTTACATTAACTTCTGGTGTAAAGTTACTCATAAAGTGGAACAAAGCATGCGGGAAGCCCTCCAACAAAGAGTACTTTGTACTTCTTACTGACTCTCCCATGTTTCAGATTTCCATGATTTTCTAGTTAAAATTGATTTTGAAATGTCCTCCATCTGACTATCCATGTGTATTTGATAACGGGTCTGGACTATTTTTTCAAACAATTTCGATTGAGTTTTTAAAATTATAATCACAAAAATCTTAATACTG
The DNA here is from genome assembly GCF_964204655.1 of Triturus cristatus. Taxonomy (NCBI): domain Eukaryota; kingdom Metazoa; phylum Chordata; class Amphibia; order Caudata; family Salamandridae; genus Triturus; species Triturus cristatus. The sequence goes on along the minus strand of NC_140595.1, from coordinate 164,549,238 downwards.
TCACTATGGGACTGTACAAGAAAATAATAGAAGAAATAAATTTGATCTAGCCCCCTCTGAGAAAGTGGTTCCTTCACTCATTGAGACATTTACGGACAAAATTTAGAACCGCAAGACAACTATGTTACATTTGTGCCTGCAGGTGGTTAGAGGTACAGAACCAGAATATATGTGGAAAGGGGAGGCAGTGGTATGATCACACATGACCATTCCAGCAATGTTCACTTAGAGTCCACTGAAGTTATTAAAGGAGCCGGCCATATCTTCCACCTCAGCAAAAAATGTGGATGTCAATTTGTCGTACAAGCTGAAAATATGTTTTCTGTGTTATCCTTTCTTTCCTCTGGAAATTCGCCACCATGAGCCAACATTTCTGGAGAGAAGAGGGTGCTACTTTTTTCACAAAATAGCTTTCGTTCATTTAGCTATTTGTAGCGCAAGGTCTTTGAAGTTGTCGCCCATATTTGGCTTTTAAAATGAAAGAACAGGCCCAACAGCAGCCGCTTGGACTGTTTTGATTCGTCCTCCCTACTGTGTCTGAGAAGGTTTAAGTGAGGCTCTTTCAGAAGCTTCTCGGTTTAGGGCATCCCCATATCACAAGAAAGAGTCCGGGTTCGGTCTGTAAGCATCAACAGCACAACGTAGACTCTGATTCCAACATCTTGTGAACATTTCTAGAGTGAGATAAGTTCTGTTCAAGTAGTTAAATTGTGAATGTTGGAGTCTCGCATTTCTGGAGTCTTTCCAAGTATATCCAGGGCTGTACTCCATTCGTTATCATCAAGTTTGTTACGTTAGTGGCCCACTCCACTTAACTCTCAGTTCTGCAGTATTCTCTTTAGTCATTATCACAAGAGCCTTGTAAAACCAAGACACCGATTTTCTTCATTCACCGATAATATACGGTAAATGAATGACTTCAGGCATCTGAGGTTCATTTCTTTTGAAGAAACCCCATCAAGGCACTAAACTGAAGAAATACTCCAGAGGGAAAGTCAGTTCTTTCCCCCAAAGCAGGCAGTGTTAGTAGCTCACCTGGATAATAATAGCCTTCTACAGTCAGTACACCAGCCCTGGTCCAGCCTCAGCCAGGAAGTATCCCTTGGATTTAGGGAAGACTACTGAGGGGCATAAGATGGACTTCACTGTGTTATCCACAAGCATTGTTTCCAACATGTCAAGAACACCTACTCTAGCCGTGGGAAGCCCCCCACCACCATCCAGTTCCGAAAGAGCCTAGCTAGTTCACCCTTGTGTACGATATTTGTGGGGGTCCCAGTGTCAGCCAATTGCATTTGAGCTAACTATTTGTCCTTCCACTGAATTTGGGCTCACAAATACTAGAATGCATAGTCTATTACACCTACGCCGCAGTCTGCAACCGGAAGCTTCAGTTTACGCAAGGGCTCTCTATGCCTCCTACCACTCCGATTTCAGTTCACCATCAGAGAGTCTACATCATGGAAAAAAATTCCAGGAGTACATAAACCGCTTGATGAAGTAAAATAATACTCACAGCAGCATAACTTTTCAAAAACCGCCATCCTCTCAATGGCTGTCAATGGCGGTATTCTCCAGAATCCCACTCTCCTCCACTGCACTGTCAGACCATGGACACATTTCCAATCATCAAGTCATCTGCATCATGATAAATTTCCACTCACACATATCTGAATGTATTTGACTCCCACCTGAGTCTCTATTTTACAATGATAATAACTCGCTGTCACGTGATGCAAGACCAGAATGACACACTTTTTCCGCCAGTTGACCAAGAGTCTGGATAAAAGTCTGAATTCTTCCAGGAACATGGCCACCTCTACCGTTGCTTTGGAGACGTCCCACATAAATCCCGATAGATCCCTTGCATACAGTGATATGCTGTGTGTTCCATCTGGCAAATACAGTCCCCATTATTTGTCTTTCTACATCAAGACTGACAAATTCTTTCAGTGCTAAAGCAATGAGCATTGGGGACAGAGGGCACCACTCGTACATGCTCTGTTCAGTCTCATATGAAGTGGAGATTATGATCCCTGTCCTGACTCTAATATTAGGTTTAGAAAAAATGAGTTTATTAGCAGTGCCAATGCCCCAAAATGTCCAAGTCAGGAATGTCTTTGTATTCTGTCTAGTCATTGGAAAACAAGGTAATATAGTTTTGGATTGGGTCGCTGAAGTATCCTTTAGACTCACTAATCGCAAATGACCAATAAGGGTTGATTATTCACTTATAAGTGCTGTAAGCAATGTCCACCAATAGATACAGTCTCTGTCAACTCCTAGCTCTAGATCACAATACCCAACTTCTTCACCCTAGGACAGATTGACAACTGCTGCTCCTCCATACTTTTAGAGGAAAACACTTTTCAATCTCTAGAACAGTAGAGGAAGCATTGAGGTGGGTGACCTCTAACCCAAGGACTCCCCAGCAGTGTCACCTCTTCTGTTGTATACATCGAATATATCATGGGGCATTTGACGCACCCACACTTATGAGCCTTATGCTACCATGTTTATGTCTCTATAATGCAACTCTAATCATAGATCATCTGCAAAACATCACTACGCAATGAAGATCTCACATCAGGTTCAGAGTCACCGATGAGGCGCTTGTGCTCGTAGGTGGTTATACGGAGTGGTGGGTGCTTAATGAGCTGTAGCTGCCTCTCTTTCTGTTTTCACTTTTCTTCTTAAAGGATATTTCATAGCGCATCTCCTGAGTTTTCTTGGTCTACTTCACATCATTGGCAGAGCGCCCCAGGTGGTTTGCAATCCTGCGAACTGCATACCTGTGCAACCAAGCCCAATCTCCCTGAGGGCTGACAAAAAAGTATGGATTGTTATCCATGTTTACTTCTAATTTGCAACCACAAATGTCACTGTTGTTGCACCACAACAATATAGACAGGAAAGATCAAAATTGTGGCATTGTGTAATGTTAGGTTGCCCGCTGCTCATGCTTTCTGTAAAATCTCAGATCTGTCTCTCTAATGCAGCAGTCTAACAACCACCGGGTGTGGGGGCGAGCCCAGGGGAAGGAAGTCTAGTTGGGAATTAATGGGCTCTTTGTTTGGTGAAGAATTGAGATAGCCCCTTGGAAGCCACTGCAGATTTAGGACATTCACCATGTATTCCACAATGTCCTGAACTTCAATACCTTCCTACAAGCCCACTACAGAGATGTTATTGCTCTTGGAGTGTCCTTCAGCATCCTCTGTCTTGTACTCCAGGAACATCATAACATATGTATTTGTAAAGCACACGTTCATCCCTAAAGGGGTATCTTGGTACTGAACAACAGATGTTCATTGTTACCCAACTCAATGGTACTCATTTTATCGACCTCAGATTGATGAAAGGCTGAGTGGACCCATCTGCATTTGAACCTGTGACCATGAGGTCGAACACAGGCCCCTGCAGTGGATGCATTAGTCCAATGAGCCACCAGACCCGGCTATCATCCTCTCAGGTAGTTCCAGATCTTGCTTCTGTAAAGCTTCAGTGTTCGGGCGCAGTTCATTTAAGGAGGCTTCATTTATGCGCGTAGCTTCAGGGGGGTGTTTGGGGTGACACCCCACCCCCCCAAATAAAGGCATATGAGGCCTGTTAGTTGGGTCTGGGGCCCTAAGTTGAGTCTATTATCTCTGTGTTGGTATTTCTCCTCCTGAGACAAGAATGAAAGACAAAAACGTCACCTTTAATGTAAACGACAGTGGAAGAGAGAGAGAGAGAGAGAGAGAGAGAGAGAGAGAGAGAGAGAGAGATACAGAGATACAGAGAAACCTAGCTAGTGGTTGAATTTCAAAATGTGAAACCAGCTAACCTGGAACCAACACCAGCTTCCCTGCTTGTCCAAGCTGTGTGATCCTAGGCAAATAGTTTATTACACAGAGCCTCCTTTTTCCTTAGTATCATATATGAGCGCACTTTTAAATACTGCCTTTCAGGATGTGCGCTGTACAACCACCTTTTACGTTGCTACATCTAGTATAAGAGTCTCTAGGCCATGTTTAGGGTTTACATGACTATTGACTGATAGCATTGTCGCTGGGGGAGAACAATAAATGTTTTTAAAAACATACGCTTTTAATAAATGTCTGTCTATGCAGTGATATAATCAGATGAACTGAGGTGATACTCTTCCACATGTTAAAGAAATATATTTTTAAAATTTTGTTGAAATTGTTTCATATTTTTACATTATGTTTGTTGCATGATAAACATGCCAGAAGTTTTCATGGCCGCGCAAGACCCACGTCTCACCCTATTAATTTGCCTGCAAGCCCTCCGCCATTTCCAACTAGGGCTCAGTACAAAGGGAGGTATTGTCCCTTGATAAAATGATTTGTAAAGGGTGAGAGCTACTAACATGGAGCCCCGCCCACATGCACCGATTTGACAACTCTACCAGCAAGGCTTCTTGTAGCAGAGATGAAGAAAAGTGCGTGCAGTGAAAATCCATTTAAAAATAGTGATCCCATGACAAGAACTCCATGACGTGTTGTACACGAACGGTAGTCATCAATTCCCCAGGGAGAACTGTTAGGCCCATGTGGCACAGACAGGGATGTAGCTTCAGTGGAGGTATTTGGGGTGTGACACTCCTCAATATGCTTTCTTGGTTGGGTCAGGGGCCCGAGTCAGGTCTGCTGTATCTGTGTAGATTTTATTAATCATTCTCATTTCACTAAGAGTATTTAATGTGTTCTTTTTTTGGTTCAGGATCTTAAATATATACTGTATTATATTGTATTGTAATTGCATTTGTATAGCGCTTACTACCCCTGACGAGGCATAGAAGTGCTTTTGCGGCAGGTAGCACGCTACTCCGGGACCCATAGAGGATTAGTGTTGAATTAGTATAGTGAAACATGCAAGTACATTTTAAGTGGTGGATAGGTTAGTCAGTTATTTGGATTCGGAAGGATAGCAGAAGGATAGAAGAAGAATAAAGGTTTGTATTTATATAGCACTTGTTACCCCTTATGGGGTGTTGAAGCGCCCTACTCCGGAAACCCATAAAGGATTAGTGGTGAAATAGTATGGTGAAATATGAAAGTAATTTGAGTGGTGGATATTAGTCAGTTATTTGGAGTGAGAAGGATAGCGGAGGGATAGAAGGGGAAGAAAGGTTTGTATTCATATAGCACCTGTTACCCCTGATGGGTGTTGAAGCGCTTTTCTGGCGAGTAGCACGCTACTCCAGAACCCATAAAGGATTAGTGTTGAAAATTAGTATAGTGAAATATGAAGTAATTTGAGTGGTGGATATGTTATTCAGTTATTTGGATAGAGAAGGGTAGGCGGCGGGATAGAAGAGGGAAAGAGGTTTGTATTTATATAGCGCTTCCTACCCCTGATGAGGTTTTGAAGCGCTTTTTGGGCGAGCAGCACGCTACTCTGGAACCCATAAGGATTAATGTTGAATTAGTATGGTGAAACATGAAATTAATTTGGGTGGTGGATATGTTAGAAAGTTATTTGGATTGAGTAGGGTTGGGTAGGGGTAGAAAAGTGAAAAAAGGTTTGCATTTATATAGCGCTTGTCACCCTGATGGGGTGTTGAAATGCTTTATTGGCGAGTAGCATGCTACTCCGGAACCCATAAAAGATTAGTGGTGAGTTAGTATATTGGAATATGGAATTTGAGAAGTGAACATGTTAGTATGTTATTTTGATTGAAAAGGATGGTGGAGGGATAGAAGAGTGAAGGTTTTTTTTATTTCTTTTTTTAGGTCATAGCAGTAGGAGGAGGCTTTTGGATGAGTAACAAGGGTTTTTGGAGGAGAAGAGTCAGAGGGAAGAGATTAGAGACGGTTGATTGGGGGATCGGTATAGCAAAAGAGGTGTCAGATGATGCAAGGAGGGGTAGAGTAGGAAAGGGTCTAGAAAGGGTTATTTTATTTTGGGTATCATACTAGTGGTATGGGGTTTGGGATAAATGAGAGAGTGGGTGTAGAGGATATAAAGATAGATGTATAGGGTGAGAGATAGGGTAGTGCATTGGAAAGAGTAGTAGAAAGTAGTTTGAGATGAGTCAGAAAGTTGGGCTAGAAGATATATTGAGAGAAGCATAGACTGAGAAATAGGGTAGTGCATTGGAAATGCCAAATTAGAAGAAAGTGATAAATATATAGATCCAAAGTATATAGATGCATAAAGGAGGTAAGTATATGTAGATTAAAGATATTGATAGACGTACAGGATGAGAAATAGGGTAGTGCATTGGATATGCTTTTCAGGAGAAAAGTAATAGACACACAGATCCAAGTACATGGAGGTACATTGATGCACAATGGAAGCAAGTACATGTAGACCAAAGATGATTTTTTTTGTTCAACAATATAATTATTCTACATGTTTATACAAAGCAATACACAAAGATGGGTACATATCTATAGTGAAAATAAATGCTTATATACAGAGGGATGTGCTGTGAATTTCTGTTTGCGTATGGTGCTTATTCGGGGAAGAGCCAATTCTTGAGTAGTTTTCTGAAGATAAGGTGGTTGTCTGTGGATCTTATGTCGCGGGGTATAGAGTTCCATAGTTTGGCGCTTGAACAGAGAAGGATGTGCCACCCATGTTTTTTTTTTGTATCTTGGGATTTTGAGGCGAGATGCTCCTTTAGAGCGGAGGTTCCTTTGTTGAATGTGTTTGGTGATTTTATTTCTGATGAAGAGCAGTTCCATTCCATGTATTGCTTTGTGGGTGATGCAAAGTAGCTTGAACGTGGATCTTCTGGCAACCGGTAACCAATGCAGGGCTTTCTATGCAGGTGAGATGTGGTCTCGCAGTTTGATATGCAAGAGTAGTCTGGCAGCCGAGTTCTGAATCCATTGTAGTCTTTTCATGGTCGTTAAAGGTGATCCGTGGTAGAGGCTATTGGCGTAATCGAGTTTGGACAGAACAAGGGAGATGGTAGCTTGGACTTTGTGTGGAAATCCCAAATGAGGGGGAAAAAAATTGCAACGTTTTTATAGTGACAAATCTTGATCTTGCTAGTTTGTCCACTTGGGCATTCGTCGACAGCTTGGAGTCCAAGGTCATTCCGAGGTTTCTTACTTCCTTCGATACTTTAGGCGATGATCCCAGTTCATCAGGCCAGGCGGCAAGCTGGTCATAATGTTTCCAATCGCCACACGTGAGTATTTCCTTTTTGAAAGCATTCAATTTGAGATGGCTCCAAGTCATCCACTGATGCATGGCTCTGAGGCAACTGAAAATTGGGGATTTTCCAAAGTCTTTGGGGCATTCCAGTTGAAGGAGTATTTGTGTGTCATCTGCATAGTTATAGCACATGAGGTGAAATTGATAGATCAGTTCCGGAAATGACTGCATGTAGCTGTTGAAAAGCATGGGCGAGATGATAGAGCCTTGAGAGACCCCTGCTTTTGTGGCGTATGGTTTGGACGAGAAAGGTGGGGTATGGATAACATTAGTTCTGTTTCAAAGGTAAGACGCAATCCAGTCTAGAGCAGTTCCCTCTATGCCGGCTTTGTAGGGTATTTGTATCAGAGTGTAATGGTCAACCGTGTCAAAGGCAGCCGAGTAGCGCAGCAACCCCGTTGCGGTCAACTGTGTTCTTCAGGTCACCCCAGGTGGGAAGGAGGGCAGCTTCTGTGCCTCTTCCCAGACCAAATCCTGTTTGGAAGTCTGAAAGTATGCCATTCTCTTCAATGAATTGTGACATCTGGGCGAACGCTGCTCTTTCTATCAGTTTGCCCAGGGAAGGTCCATTTGTAATATATATAGTATAGTGATCAGTTTACCAAAAACTTAGTAAATCTACACCAATAGAACTACTCCTTGAATGGGTGCAAATTTACTACTTTTGGAATTCACAAACTTTGACAGTGGTAGGCTTGGAAAGCTGTGCCACTCTCAAATGTCCGAGCATACTGCTGGCAATCAAACACCCAAAGGGGATGGGATAAATGCTCGCAAATAGTCTAACCATGAACAATCACTCGGGGTAGCATTCCCACCCATTTTTTTTGCCCACTGTGCTAATCTAGAAAGAGGATCCCACCTAATGCAAATAAGTACTTAAACTGTTCCTCATGGAAACTTCCCAAAACTTGGTCATCTCACCTCTGCATCCTGTAGCCACTGCTTTTTTAGCTGGGTAATTTGAGCATCACACCCCCATCCCCCGAATGTCACTGACTAAGCTACACCCCTGGCTTCACTATCTCTAACTCTATCAGTCTCCTTCTGCAGGTTCATATCAATCACAATAGAGTCCATTTTGTTTTCCAGCGTTTCTCTGGGTACAACTATAGCTTCCAATATCTTGTCTACTTATTTAGAATGCAAGGTTTCCAGCTCAATTTTGTCTTCCGTCGTGGCCCGAAAAGTGACCGCTTGCCTAAATCCTGAAACCCGTTCACTATTTAAGGGTTAGCTTGTCGATTCAGATATTGTAGGCTACGCTAATCACCTCCACAACTGCCAGGACTTCTCCGGAGGAGTCCAGGACAATAAAGTCACAGAAAGCAGCCCCAAGTTCGAAAAAAGGCAAAAAGGTATGCCATATGCATATGAAGGTGGCTCATCAATGTGGGCTCCAATAAGGTACTACGTATAGGATGAGCAATCGCTTGTGTCTATTCCATGGCAGCAGAAGGTTCAAATGAAACAAATGCAGCAGCACAGAAGGGATCCCCATGCACCCCACTGAAGAGGGGTCACACTCATTTCAATGGTCCCTCAAAATTGGTGTTACCTGCGTCTGCGGCGAATGACACGTCAGAAATCCATACATAATACTAGATGCAAGAGTGGAGAGACATCAACAAAGGTTCAGTCTCCACCACCAGGGTCTTCACTTCCGTATCCGTTCCAGCAGATAGTCAATGGTCCATTACCTGTAAGCACTTTCCATATCACGATGGTGGGTAGAGGGAACAGAACCCCATGTGAGCAGAACCAAAGCAGCTCATAGATGGGGCTTTCCGAGATCTGTCCAAGTTTCACCGCCTGTCCAGAGTTCCTTCTGCGGCCACTCCCCAGGACATGGACCAACGCAGCCACCGATCCCCGTCCTCATCAGTGTCATTGCTCTCTAGCTTAAATGACTCACAATATCTCATGCTTGGTACTACTCTTATTGACATACATTTATAAAGCGCATGATTCACCTTGCAGGTATCAAGGTACTTTCATCCCCCATTCGTGCCTTAAACCAAGTTGATAATGCAGATTTTGCCATTTATAGCTCTTCTCCTTAGGCTGTAGTGGGCATATGCAGTGCCAATGGAGTTATGTGGCAAGGGAGGCCCAAATTATGTGACGACATTAGCTAAATTATAAAAATGATGAGGCAAGCAAGGGCAAATTATGTGGCATAATGCAGCACATTTCGGGACAGTAAATTTTACACATGGTACCACTGTCTGTGCAAAGACGTCACTTCATTAGCTCTAGTTCAACAACCAAATACAACAATAAACAACCGTAAGATGACCGGTCAACCTTTGCGATGGGTCTTCCACCGTACAAGAAGACACATCGTCATGTTTGTGGTGTTTGGTAACTTTTGATCTGTTTTGAGCTAGAAACAGATTTTTTGTCAATATCTGCAGATTATGCAGGAGATGATGGATTGTGTGGTAAATGCAGAAACTCCATAATCATGCAGAAAAAAACACAACCACAGAATCACAAAATTCTAGTGATCCTGGTTAAACGCCACTCGCCCACATAACTCCCCAGCCCCGCAGAGCTGCTGTGTGTGTGTACCTCTCTCTTGAAGAAATTATGTGGCTTCCTGTCTCCATCCATTATTCTCTACTGACTCTCTATTTTACTAACATCTCTCCGAGATAACTTGTGATTCCCATTACCAAAGGCTTCCCTACTAGGAAGGCTTTCATGGGACGCATATGTTTCTCCTTGTCCCAGGGAGGACGACTACCTCAATTTATTGGTTCTACCTCTGCTCCCAACTTCTAACAAATGGAATTTTTCTCCCTGTCCTAATAATAACTTGTTTTTTTCAAAATGGTGTTTCATACAGGACATCTGCCATTTTTATAGAGCTTCATAGCACATCTCTCATAACATGTTATTGTTGCCCAATTTACTGGCCTCTGCAGGATGGAAGGTCTGAGTTTGCATCACTGGATAAAATGAACATCGATCACCAGAAAATGGGAACCCGAGCCATTGGATTGAGAGTTCCATTATAGGCATTTATCCAAAAAAGAGTTATAAAAAGGATTAAGGTTCATTGCTGCAAACTGAAAAAATCCTATTGTTTTTTCACATTTGAAGTTTAGCTGTATAGAAAATCATGTATTTTTTGTGTCTGATGGTCTATGTTCCCTTTATTCAGTGACATGAAGATTTTGATCAATAATTGGGTAAATTATATTAAGTCTTGATAAAGTTGTCTGCGCGACCCACGTGTGGGATGATTTGTCGTGATCGAAAAATACAGCGCTTCTTGGACTTTGAGAATGTTCACTTTGTGATGAACTTAAATAAGAAGTGACCAGACTGTATCTGAAATATTGTTGAGTTATCTAAAAGATCATTTTGAATGTGTGGTGCTTCTGGGGTGACTCCGCTCATCCTTTCAGCTGCACCATTCTGATGACATGGGATAGGTTCTGCTCCCATAATAATGGTTCTTCACTGTTACTATCCCGCTGACGTATGACTCTGCCCAGGTCCTAGCAATCTAGGCTTGTGCTTGATTCTGCTACAACCTAACGGTCTGCTCTAAAGTTTGATGGACAAAGGTAATCGGTATGGAGGGGTACCTTACACCCTCCATAACAAGGGTCCTCCAGCCGCCAAATGTAAAGTTGCCCGCCAGACCTGCGGACAACTCAAAACGTTTCCAGAAACTGCTGTCACAGTGGTTCCTGTCAATGTATTAGAAGTTTGATGGACAGTACCGTTAAAATGATGGTACCTTCTATTACACTTTTAACATGCTTTTGTTCTTTCAAAAACAAAATCTCGAACGAATTAGTCCCACACCATGAAAGTGTTCTCCCATGTTGTGGGGGGTCATTTAAATGTTGTCACTGTTCCTTACTGCCACGTTTCTCATGGCATTGAGGGAGAGTAAAAACTGCCCATTCGACCGCCCCCTCTCAGGCGGTCAGTGGAATGCCCAAACCTCTGACGGCCCTTACTCCGACGGAGCATTGGAGGAGTATGCCAGCGACGGGGACAAAGTAGACTCCATGGCTTACATACTTAAGGCCCGCTGTCTGTAAGTCATGCGGGTGGACCTCAAGTTAGGTGGAGAGGGTACTCCATGGATGTTGTGGTGGAGAATCCTCACCGCCACACTTGAAATCAGCCTGTCCATTCAACGGAATGGCCCACTGAGATACGACTGACTCTTCCCTAGCCCTACCAGCCTTCCAGAGGCACCAGCCCATTGGTATTTGACCAATTCTGGTCCAACCTTACTGGTGTTTGACGGGCATTGTCTTGCTGACTTAAGACCGGCACTAGTCTTCCCCGGCGTAGTTGTCATTTCCAAGGCAGTCGCTTTCTGGTATGTAACTGATTCTGCACTAGCCTGAGTGGTGATCTTTCACTGTACTGGCCTAGTCACTCTACCCCAGCCCTGGTAGCGTTTCAGCAGTACCAGCCAATGCGAGTGTGACTGATTCTGCTCCAGCCCCACTGACCTTTCACTTTCACTGGCATGGCCCTGTTGACATTGGATGCCCTCTGTCCCATCTATTGTGCCTTTCCGTAGCTCCACCCTCCTGCATGTGGAGGAACCTGCCCTAGGATTGCTGCCCATTCACACACACTGGCCTCCTTCCCTGTGACTGACTCTTCCCCCAATATTTCAGAGGCCCCACACTGCCAGCAAGTGACTGATTTCAAATCTAGCCTTTAATAGGCACTGACCTCCTGAGCTACCACTGATTCCGCCCCAGCCCTATCTGTCGGTCAGTGACACCGATTAGATGACGTGAGCCATTAGGTCCATCCCTACCAGCCTTCCAGTGAGGCCAGCTTATATGGAACCCTCCCCTCTTCTTTATAGTCAAGACCCCATCCCCTGGTTGGGAAATTGAATGACTATCAGGGCCGAGCCCCGAGTGAGCCCAGCTCCCTCTCTTGGCCCTGAGCAGGGGCAGCTGCAGAGAGTCCTGGTCGCCCGGTCCGGCGGCAAACTGAGCCTCCCGGAGCGGCCCTTTCATCTCACATCTAGTTTTTTTACTATGATCTGTAATCAGAAAGCACTGACCCCTGGGCGCGTCTAGCCGTGAGACCACATCTTCTCGCCTATAACTTTCACATTCAGACACACTCCCTGTCCTTCTCAGCGTGGAACCCCCCCCCCCCCTCTCCCCGATGAGGGGGGGGAGGGGCTTCGGCTCTGCACAGGAGTCAGCATCCCGGGTAAACAGCTTCTGAAAGATGTTAAATCGACTTCTTGTTACGGATGATTTCCTGGAGCTGAGGGGGCAACTCTGAGGAATTAGTCTGTGAGTGAGTTATGTTGTGGAAACAAGGCTGGAAAGAACCAGGGGCCATAAACGTGCGGCTTTGCACCCGTGCACAAGTTCTCTTTTGTTACACGTGGTACATGGCAGTGAAAAAACACGACGTTACCAGTACACACAAACGTTGTTGCTGATTTGCAAAATTGGCATAACGTAACGACAATCGTAAATTAAAGGTATGTGTTTAACTTATGCTTCACCCTATTCAAATCCAGGCAAGGCGGTATTTACGACTGACATTGACAAAGCCCATAGGTCTGGTGTTGTCACCAGTTTATTTTGTTTTGTCATGGTTTTTGAAAAATTGTATGTTTTGGGAAGCTGTCGGGCCCTCATCTGTAAAAAACACAAAACATTGTCTAAAAGCAAATATTTGTCCTGGGACTTAAGGAAACTCCATTGTGGGTGGATGTCCAACATGTGAAAGGTCATCATGCCATCAATCCCACTGGCTGCAGTGGGCTGACACTCTGCCCCATGCTGTATGCTGTAGTCGATGGTAGAAAATGTAAATGGTGCAATAACTGGTGCTTAATTTGGAAAAGTTTGAGTGCGTGTGCCCAAAGCTCTCCCCAGAAGCCTGTGTCAGGTTACAGTAAATGTTGGCAGGCCTAATACCAAGGCTGCCTAGCCATTAATTCACCCCAGGCCTCCTTAGCCCACTACCAGAGACTCCTGCCCCATTCTTACACTCTTGCTGGTCCCTGCTTTCTCCATCTGGGCCGCTATTTCCGTCTTTTACTGCCTCCTTCCTTCCCGTTTGTGTGTTTCTCGTTCTCCTACTCTCAGTCGATATCTGATGAGGAAAAACAAGTGCTGGTCCCCAAAAATGAGTGCAAGTGCGCCTTACCGGCAACCACCGGCTCAAATTAAGCACTGGCAGTAACAAACCTATGAATGAAGAGGGCTTGTGGAAATCCCTATAAGTATAGTATGCATATGATTTTGATTAATCAAAAGCTCTTGGCTAAAGTCAGACCGATAAAACAGCTACTTGAGTCAATGGCAGTGGGTAAAGCGTATGCCTCATGCCATGCATAAAATACACCAGTGGTGCAAATACCAGTCATGAAAATGAAAAAGATAAAAGCAAATAAATGTTTTCATCTCACCACAAAAAAAATGTACAACTCACCTTTTCCTTCCCCATCTGTCCGCTGAAAATGGGGTTGATTGTAATCCTTTCTCACATAGTCATTCATACATTCATCACCAATCTGCACTCTTAACTTAGGAGTGGCAGAACTGAACAAATGTCCTTAAAGAAGACAAAGCGTTGTCCCGCTCTTCTAACAATGCAAAGTCTCCTCTCCTCTCCCGTCACCTAACCACGATCCCAAAAAGCATTGGCATAGCCAATAGGTCTCGCCTTTGGGACCGTATAAGTGTTTAGCCATGCAACAGTTGCATAACTAAATACTTATAAGGTCCCAAAAGCGAGACCTATTGGCTTTGTAAAGCAGCCGTGCTGCCGCGAAAGTGATCCAGATCACGATCACACATCAAAACGGCCGCACGGCCGCGAAAGTGAAAGTAATCGCGGTAAAGCGCGGCGCGCGCGCCCGCGCACATGCACTGTGGCTCTAGGCTGGCCTGGTGGCACTTTTTGGAGCCCTCTCAATAAGTCTCGCCAGACCAGCGCATGCGCTGGGTCAGGCGAGACCTAAAAAGCACCTTTCAATGTGTGTGCGCACACCCTTTCACCCACTCACCCCACACGGTGTAGCACGCAGTCCATGTAGGCAAATGCTTCAGCGCACCACATAGGGATAGCAAGTGCCATATAAATGTTGTAATACCATACAATTCTGCACACACATGCATGCGTTACATACACATGCAAAAGATGTGCACCATTGAAAGCACCAATGTCAGCCGCCTCATGATGTAGTTGTGTGTCTTTGCTGGGCATTCAATGACTTTTAAATGTTTTACGGTGAATGGAGTTCTGGGCCAGGTGTGCATCCGTGACCGCTAAAGTGTGTGTGGGTGCGCGTGAACCCCTAGATTGGATCACCATGCATTCTTGGGAAGTTAATGATGCTTGTGAATTGGCCTTGACTGTGGTCCAGATTGGGTCTCTGGCTATAAAAACCCGCCCCCAACACACATGACGTACGTGTGTGACATTTATATTTTGATTGGTTTGCCCCGTGTATATTATCATGATATGCTTGGTGATGTATGAATTGAGACTTCACTTCCAACTTAACGTTATCAAGCGTATGAACCAAGAGAACGGTTTTTGCTTCACATCCATGATGTCTTCGTACTACATGGACATCATTTGCTGACTCGCTATTTTCTCATATTGAGACTCCTCGAATATCATTAGAGCATACCTTGAAATACATTTCTGCATTTTCACCTATGATTACACTGTAACTTGGATACTTTCCACTGACCATTCACTACTACGTTGATTAGACTTTTGCGGGATAATATATAGATACTATTCGCGCTCTTGTTTCTACTCATACAGAGCGACATCACAGGCACCCCTTATGATATTCTTTGGATTTCATTATAGATAACCTCTTTTTGGTATATAGCCTTGAGAAAGTCTGTAGTACGAATATTGTACTGACGAAACACGTGTTGGCTGTTCTGCCTTTGGACTCTGACTTTGATATAATTATCAAATAAAAGAAAGTTTGGCACCACAAAACTTGGACCTTTCATCATACTGTATTGGAACAGGAGATTTCTACAGATGAACTTTTTGAGATTTATACATATCTGTCTCTATGTCTGAATAACGCATGATTGTACTATTGGTTATTCGACCTGACTTGATCAATATTAATTGTGGTTGTGCTGCAATAGCTATATATTTTTGCATGTATGAATTGAGGATGGTGTAATTTAAGCAAATTTACGTAAGATTAAAGATACTCATTTTTAGGTCTCGCCTGACCCAGCGCATGCGCTGGTCTGGCGAGACTTATTGAGAGGGCTCCAAAAAGTGCTACCAGGCCAGCCTAGACCTACAGTGCATGTGCACGGGCGCGCGCGCCGCGCTTTACCGCGATTACTTTCACTTTCGGGGCTCCAGCATGAGATGAACGCTTCTTGCTTCAAAGCTTCTATGACGGTAATAATCATATCTTGTACTGCTAAGCACACAATCTGTCAAAAGAGCTTCTGAAAACTACGGACAGCCAGGGTGGACAAACAGTGAGCGTTGGAATGAACGGGCTGCGTGACACCTTAAGCAAGTTAGAATGCACATTTATTATATAACAGTCCGTCTTGTCTTAGCACATAAAAATATCACTTTGATGGATGAAGTGGGGGATACTTCTGCACAGCGATAACCTTTTTAATATAGCGTGGTCTCTAGATATACTCAAAGTTACACAGTCAAACAGGGATACGGACAAAAGAATGCTCACTCACATGCATACAAATCTGGAAACCCAGTGCAACCCATGCTTTACTGCTGACGTGATTACGCATTGCTTACAACCTGTATAATGGCATTAATGAGTCAATGGGTCCCCCCATCAGAAAGAGAAACAGCCTTTGGCGGGTTCAGGGAATGCTGGCACTGATGCACTGCACTGCGAAAAAAACAATCAAATTAGTGATTGTTGTTAAAATAAAAATACAAGAACTGTACCCCAAAACAAGCTGTAGGACAAGTTGCTAAACTAGCTCAGTGGGTTGAGCTCCCATTTCATTGAGCAAGAGGCCAGAGGTTTCAACCAAACACGGCCCACCTCAACCTGAAATCCTTCCTGAGTCGAGAACACTGGTACCACCGAGGTAAGTAACAACACAAAATACTGAAGCTTGAAGCAGCAATCTGCAACAGGTGATTACTCACTATCATTATAAACAACGTGTCACAAAGACAAATACAAATAAATAACCTGTGATTATTTACAAGTGCATTTCACGCTATAGCTTTCGTGTGAAGATGTACAAATTCATGACATGCAAGAAAAACACTTTCAGAAAATAAGATACTTAAAAAAGAATGTCTCAGATCTCATTTGGGACTGGCCTTAGCAGAAGTCAGTGCTCCCTGAGTCGACCCTACAGCTTCGGGAGTTTAGTGAACGTGTGTGTAGGAGTGCAGCGCCTCAAAGTTGTGATGCTGTCAGCAGCCATTGCTTTGTGCTAAAATTAAACACGGCTGCAACAAGACCTCACGGGTGGCTGAATGGTGAAAGTGACTGCTGAGTTCCCTCATACACGGGAAAGAGTTGCAATGGTGCACAGCATGATGAAACAAGCAAAAAAGCATTAAAGGGGGAGCAGCAGGAGTCGAAGGGAGGAATAAATATCAAATCATCATGTGAGTAGCAGCGGATAGGCACTGATTAAGGGAAATCAATCTGTGCTTGGTCTGTGCTCCACAGCAAGCATCAGAAGTGACGTTTCGTCTGGACTATCCAATTAGAGACGCTGCAAAGAGGAGAAGGGCACAAATAGTAAGCATTGGGCGGGCTCCAAACCCTTTTTGTAAACAATAGTGTCTTGCAAGCAAGACACATGCACTAGCACATTTTTTTCGCAGGTTCGACCCTATAAATGAGCATTTGCGGAGCTTGAACAAATCCAGAAAAGAAATGAAAAGGGTCTAAGCCTGAGCGAAAAAGGAACAGGAAAACAGTGTCAGAGCTGAAAAAGTCAGAAAGGTGCCAGAACGGACACGAAAAGTGCCAGAGTTACTTGTGTTGTTACTCGATACGTTTCGTTTTTTTTAACCAATCGTTGCTCCCACAAAGAAGGACAACCACAAAGACCATCATAGTTCTGCCCTTCGCTTGTCAATCATTTTAAAACCTGTTTTCTGATAGCTGCCTCCTCTCCTTAAATGAATGTTTTTTGGAGCCCAAAGAAAGTAAAGAGAAGTGCCTGGATGGTTGAGTTCTTCTATCAGGAGTCGGGAGGTAAGGTGCATATTGGGAACCTCCCACCTGATTCTAGAATTGGCACCTAGATTTGTGACATCTTGGTTCAGCCGACTGTAATAGTTCATTGTTCTCTTTTCGTTTGGCAATAGGCATTTCATTACTAATTTAGGTCGGAACACCAACAGATGCGTACCAAGCATATTATGAACGGTACAAAGACCCACAGCAACGTTACCCACAACAATGTTACAGTCACATGTATGCGCTGTTACAAAGTATTACTTGAGTGTTAATCTTTAAAAAATTTTAGGCATACCGTGAGAAAAATTGAAGCATGCTTTGCTTGTCTTCGAGGAGGACAGATACAGGGGCATATTATCAAGCATGGCGTTAAAATTATCGCCGGTTTAGCGGCAGAAAACTGCCGCTAAAGAGGCGATAATGGGCTTGATAATATGCCGCAGAGAATTCCAATAGAAGCCCATGTTCTGGTGTGAACATGGGCTTCTATGGGAATTCTCTGCGGCATATTATCAAGCCCGTTATCGCTGCTTTAGCGGCAGTTTTCTGCCGCTAAACCGGCGATAATTTTAACTCTGTTTCTTGATAATATGCCCCTAAGTGAGAAACGCGTCAACTATAGGAAAAGTTACTGATGTAACTGTGCATTTCGGTTCTTGTCACTCTGGGATGAGACCAGTGTTTTATATGGGCAGGTACTCCATAACTGCACTGCATTAATTTAGAAGGGATAGCACCGGCACGTCTCAGCACTGCTCCAATGCTTTTAATTGTAGAGTACCGCCAATTCACAACAGAGAACAGGTACTCTGGGACAAGGCTACCTGCATTTCCTTATTTCCATTTGAAGCACTAGATGCGACTATTAGCATAACATTAGTTGCATCGGTTGTTAAAGGTCCTTATTTGTTACACAATTATTTCAGTGGTTGTCCTTCAGCATTAACCTAACCATCAATTCAATTTCTAAAAAAGAAAGAAGCAACAAGACCTTCAACAGATATTGGAACTATCTCAACCTCATCTTGTTGCATTCTTGCCACCCTAATTGCATACCAGTTATGAAGGGTAACTCAAGGATTCAACAGAAGTGCACCCAGGGTCTGGAACTCTATGCCCCAGACATCAGATCAAACCTGGACCTTAGAGTATTCCAACATGATTGGAAGGTCCTTGTATTTAAACACCACTGCTCCCCCTAATTTCAGGCAAGTAACCATATGATGCAGACTTTGGATACCATTGATTTTCCCCTCACCTTTCAACTATCAGTGTCCTAAAAGTACTATCACATAGAAAAGTTTCACCCTTCATAAAGATGCATTTGTTAGCAACAACTCATTACAAATAGAGACTCTCAAGCTTTTAAAAAATATAACTAACTAACTTTAAACGCGTATCTGTGGAGGTCATAATGTTCATGTCCACACTACTTTTCCAGTGAGGAGGACGCAAACATCCGGTCCTCACATTAAGGGCATGGATTCCCTCCGGTGCTCTCACAGTAGGGATTGCCTCTGAATGCCCCTACTGCTGGCAGAGAAGAGCTTCCCTTGCAGCAGAATTTTTATGTTTTTCAGTTTCAGTGACACACAATTCATCATGCATGCTGCCATCACTAAAACTGAAATCAGCCAGAATCTAAAGTCTCACTAAAATTAACAAGCATTGGCATAGCCAATAGGTCTCGCTTTTGGGACCTTATAAGTATTTTGTTATGTAGCACAATATCCTTGGGACAACAACATTAACTGTTGCATGGTTAAACACTTATAAGGTCCCAAAGGCGAGACCTATTGGCTATGCCAATGCTTGTTATAGGATTGTTTTTAAGGTACTTCAAAGAATCATACAACATTTTGTGAATTGCAAAAAAAGAATAGTAGTAAGGCAGGGGGATCTTTCAAACTTAAAAGGCTTGTACGTCTTGATTGCGCCTAACTAAATCCGCCCATTGTGTTTTGCTGCTCCAACAAATACGGCACATCCGCCATTAGAGTAACAAACCACACTTCTAGCTGAAAATTAACACCACTGAGCAATTTGTGCATTCATCCTTTATAACGTCTTCTAGAGCTGCAATACATGACTTTATCGGCTCTAAGCACTAGGATGCATTAAGCGCTTTGAAACATACTAGAACTAGATCTTACTAGCTGTAGAGCGCGCAGCTCGTTTGCTTTGTCCCTAATTATGCTGCCTCGTGTCCGAGCGCGCGCCTCGTTTGCTTTGTCCCTAATTATGCTGCCTTGTGTCCGAGCGCGCGCCTCGTTTGCTTTGTCCCCAATTATGCTGCCTCGTTTGCTTTGTCCCCAATTATGCTGCCTTGTGTCCGAGGGCGCGCCTTGTTTGCTTTGTCCCTAATTATGCCGTCTTGTCCAAGCCGCCTCGTTTGCTTTGTCCCTAATTATGCGGCCTCGTGTCGAAGCGCGCGCGCCTCGTTTGCTTTGTCCTTAATTATGGTGCCTTGTGTCGGAGCACGCGCCTCGTTTTCTTTGTCCCTAATTATGCGGCCTTGTGTCGGAGCGCGCGCCTCGTTTGCTTTGTCACTAATTATGCGGCCTCGTGTCGGAGCGCGCGCCTCGTTTGCTTCGTCCCTAATTATGCCGCCTGGTGTCCGAGCGCGCGCCTTGTTTGCTTCGTCCCTAATTATGCCACCTATTCTGCGAGCGTGCGCCTCGTTTGCTTCGTCCCTAATTATGCGGCCTGGTGTCCGAGCGCGCCCCTCGTTTGCTTCGTCCCTAATTATGCGGCCTCATGTCGGAGCGCGCGCCTGGTTTGCTTCGTCCCTAATTATGCCGCCTCGTGTCCGAGCGCGCGCCTCGTTTGCTTTGTCCCTAATTCTGCCACCTATTCTGCGAGCGCGCGCCTCGTTTGCTTGTCCCTAATTATGCGGCCTTGTGTCCGAGCGCGCGCCTCTTTTGCTTCCTCCCTAATTTTGCCGCCTGGTGTCCGAGCGCGCCCCTCGTTTGCTTCGTCCCTAATTATGCGGCCTCATGTCGGAGCGCGCGCCTGGTTTGCTTCGTCCCTAATTATGCCACCTATTCTGCGAGCGCGCGCCTCGTTTGGTCTGCCCCAGTCCTACCTTCCCTCCCATTACTGCTGGAGCTCTGCCTGTCTCGCGCAGCCGGCCCTCCTCTGCTAATGCAATACTCCTTGCAATATTGATTAGATTAGCTGTCTGAGAGGCCCAAATAGAAGGAGATCGGCCATCATTCGAAATAAACAGAGACTTTTCGATTGCCCCCCAAGGTATTGCCGATAGACGCCGGGCTGCCAGCGTCCTCGGGACCTGCTGGGGGAAACGCGACTTCTATGATTCTTGTGATGGGGCCTGGCATTAATGAGCGTATTTCACCGTTCCCGGGGGGTGCTCTGGGGACGCCTCCCCCTGGTCCGGTGTCAGCCCCGCTCTGAATCAAAAAAAGGCACCTCGCGTCGACTAAGGTGAAGGATGTCTCCTTGGAGAATCAGTGCGCCCGGCGGGCCTTGGGCCCCTGTCAGGGCGAGCGACAGCCCCCAGAAGCGCGGAGAGACGTACTGACTTTCACCGTCGCTTGGAGGGATTGCGCGTCGATGGAGGCACTTTTGAAAAATGATACAAGGTCCTTGCACTCAGTTATTATCACCGACGAGGCTGCTGTTTCTAAAACCATCCCTCTTTCATACGGGTGTCTGGGTGGTGCTAAATGGTCTTCACAGAAGGTAGCACATGCATATATATAGGGTGTTTTGTTCTTAAAGGCTTTTTAAAGTACAAATAGTGCCTTGACCACCCCTGTGCCTCCAATTTCGTCATCTGAGGTCTGATTGACGAGAACAGCCAAAGTTTCCCGAAGAAAACAAGTTAGGTCACGTTTGACTACTGTAATTCTGGATTTCTTGAAAAGGGTATTTAGACTGGAGACAATTAGGACTGGGTCTCATTTTATTACACTGGTGAAATTTACTAAACGCTTGAAATTTCATGTTAAGTGAAATTCGTAATATAACATTTTAGACCACCAGAGACCGGTTTGCGCAAACTTGTCTTGCCCTAGAGACATTTTGTGCTCAAACCAGTGTCCTTCATCTTGTGGGAGGTATTTTTTTAATTATTATTTTATAAAGCCAGGCCTTCCCTGATGTGAAATTTACACTTGAGTTACTGGCAAACACGTTGCACCAAATTTTGCATAATTTCATGCAAATTTGCAAAATTTAGCAAAATACACTTATTGCCAGAGATAATGTAAAATGTACTTATTTGAATGCTATTAAGAATAACAACATTTAGGTATGCCCTACTAGTAATTCAATCACTGGATTGAGTTCCAGATGGGAGCAGGGTTGAATTTAAAACAGCGTGCAAAACCATCAGAGATATCTTACGGTTAGGAATACAAGGCCAGCCATTAATTTGATGCTTTACAGGGGTGTAGTATAGAGGAAGGTCTTTTTTTCTTTATAGCTGCTCTAAAATAATACAGTATCCAGTTAAAATCAACACTGAAAACCTATTAATGCAAACAATGTGGAAATAATAATCTCTTGTTGTTATGTAGCGATAAATTTACTTTGGATATATTTTAACGCTAAAAACAGCAAGTGTTGTTACTACCAAATTCATAGTGTTTAGTTTACCTACTTTGAAAGCAATGAAAACTGAGTTTTCCTTGGTGGGATTCAAACGTCTGCATTTATAAACAGCAAACACCCAACTCACTGAGCTATCCCCGTGGCATGTAATGTTTTCAAGACCTTTCACATCTGCTGATGTTGGTGCTTGTGCTAGTTTCTTGATCAGAGTCAAGGTACCATCTTATGAAAATCTAAATTTAGATATGGGCCTGGTGAACAACCATGTCTGAACAATGTCCAGTGTCTGCTGACGCTTTAAAAGAAAAAGACACACAATTGATGGACGGAATGCTGAACTAATCAAAACATTCACCCCCAGTCAAGAGATCTGGGTTAAATCCATCCTTCTCTTGCTCACCATCCCACCCCAGTCTAGACCTGGCCATATGCAAATCAGTCTTGACCCTGTGCCTCATGGGAACAGTCCAGCCTGAACTGCTAAGCCAGGTCCTCCCTGTACTGGAAACAAGCATCCTAGGACCGGTTTCGGGGCTTCACCCCTCATCAGCCAGGATAGCTTGAATCCAGTGGCACAGTGTGCCAGGGACCCACGTCTGGGCATACCCGGCACAAGTAGGGCGAGGAAGTAAAAGACACACAAACGATGGTCGGAATGCAGAACAAATCAAAACATTCACCACCAGTCAAGAGATCTGGTTTAAATCCATCCTTCTCTTGCTCACCATCCCACCCCAGTTTAGACCTGGCCATATGCAAGTCAGTCTTGACTCTGTGCCTCATGGGAACAGTCCAGCCTGAACTGCCAAGACAGGTGCTCCCTGGACCGGAAACAAGCATCCTAGGACCGGTTTCGGAGTTTCACCCCTCATCAGCCGGGATAGCTTGAATCCAGTGGCACAGTGAGCCCGGGACCCATGTCACACAATTGTGTGTCTTTTGACTCTTTAAAGAAGCAAAACACCTGTATAGTTCTCTCCCTGAGTTTGACTCTAAGAGGTGGGTGCAGATGCTATTGGCCTGTTAAGGGAGTGACTCGATTGTGCTGAAATGAATAAAGTCTGCAAGGCCTTCAACTCAAAGAGGTGCAAAATAGCGACTAGAGAATAGGGCTTCTTTTAGATCCAAGTGATGGCACAAAAGTAGAGAGAGGTTTCGCTTTTACTCTTGATTTAGAGTTGAAGCAGAGGAGTCCCTGAGTAATAGGGAAGGGCATGTTGATTCACGCTGGGAAGGTGGACCAGTGATACAAACCATGATATTGGAATTGCTTCTATTGTTCGTGAGGGGCAGTCGGAGCTGCCTATAGTATGGCGGTGAGAGGAAGGCGGAGAAAGCATTGAAGTAGGGGTAGTTTTGGCCACTGCTAAATTTGCAAAAATTTTAAAAAAGTAGATTAAACTTTTCCTAACGAGCCTGTCACCTGTGCTGCTAAATGCCGGTCAATTGATTTGCCAAATATCAAGGTAGCCTCATCTTGATTCCACCTTATGCCGTATGGCCAGGTACTACCTACACCCCCTCCTCCCCACTCAAGGCCCAAAAAGGGACAGGAGAGAAGTTTGGATGCGGGGGGGGGGGCGTAAACAAAGATTAATAAACATTTATCAAAATGTACAATATTTACATAATGTAGCAGAAAATATACATTACACTGATTACAATTGATAAGTACAGATGTCAGATGGCTAACCTTAACATAACTCTAATACAAAGGTTTCCTATCCATATCTAACACATCCTTACTAATCATTACATTATTTATTTTCTGCGTACCTAATTGAGCCTACGGCAAGGTCACTAACTGGTGTCAGATCCTTATCAATTTCCAACCACGCCCTCCAGCCGGAGTGCGCATGCGCAGAGGGCCCGTTCACCGTGAGGGTACTTCCACCCTCGGTTACCCCCGTACGCTCTGTACCTGATCTCCATAAAGGGGCCCTTGCAGCTGTGTGCCATTTACTGGCGCCGTTGTGCACGTGTGGGATGGCCAACCAGCCTAGAGAAAGCGTGACTCCCTCCTCCCCCGCACCCAACTGCCCCTGGAGTTCTAGGAGAGACCAGTTGTCCCTCCCACTTGAGCGACCCCATTCAAGAATGGCGCCGCCCTCTAAGGACCTTAAATTTACTGCTCACCAATCATGACCTTACCGCCACAGGCTAGCATAGTTGACCGACTATCTAGCCCCCCCCTGCGCTCACTAGAAGGTCATCCCCTGCGACTAAGGCCACCCAACCACGCCAATATATTCTCTAGGAACACCACATTGCCTACTTTGGACAGGTGCACACCGTCTTTTAGGAAGCACGGTTCACCCCTAATGCACCCATGGGCGATGGTCTGCAAGTGGGGAGCCCTGAAAAGTCTCTCTATTTTATTATTTATTCTCCTCGCGGAGTGATTCAAAGCCTTTACAGATTCCCCTCCCCTCCATTGGAATCGGGGTATCATCTGAGACCACCTGATAGTGCAACCCTGGCATGTCTCGGCTAACCAGCCTATTTCTGTGACTATAGTTTCTACCAACCCTCTTCTCCCCAGCTTAGCTAGATCGTTCTCCCCCAAGTGCAGCACAATAATATTGGGAGCAGCCCCTCCCTTCCTTAATAGGTCTAGTATTATACCCCTGAACTGACTGAAGCAAAGCCCCCCTTTCCCATGAAATGTTAATTCAAAACTTGCCTGCCGTGCCCTGTCCCTATATTTTCCTGTAATGAAAAAATTAGACAGACGCCTTACATACGAATGGCCAACAATCCAAACAATCTGTGGTCTTTCCTTTGGTGCTGATGGTCCTTTCCTTGCCCATTGCTGCTGTTGTGGTGTCCTCAGTCTCCCCCCTGCGTGACAGGTTTGAGAAACTGTAATGAAAGCAGAGAAAGACACATGCATCAGCGTTTTGTGAACTATCCCACTCACAGCATATGTAGTCGCACATAGCGTTTATAACAATTGGAGGACCATCTCCCAATCCTTTGTACTTTGTTGCTAGGCAGACCCCTGACTGTCGCTTCAGTGGCAGCCCCTATCCTAAAAGAGTGAGTTCAAAAACTGCCTGGGTTCAAACCTGCCTTTTGGATTGCCATGTCCAGTACTCTTTTGAATTGAAAACATGTCGGTGGGACCCCATCCGCATGTATCAGCAAAGGCCCCCCTTTGTCACAGGGTCTAACCTGCAGGTACCTCTCCACATGTGAAAGAGGACAACATGGGTTACAATGTGCCCTGTGCAGTACTACCCCATCACCTCGTGCCTCCTGATCTGTCTTGGACTTCCTAATTGATATTAGTAATGGTCACCCTTCACCCTAATGCGGTCAAACTGTAGGCCGCTGTGTACATCCAGTTTGTTTTAGGCCACTAATTCCCCAATCCTGAATGCTCCGTAAAAGGCCAATGAAAATGCTGCTGTGAACAACCGCACTTCCCGTGAGGTGTTACAAATTGCAGGGAGGGTCCCCAGTAATGATGTCAGGAGCTCCACCCCGATTGGGTGCCTTGTGTCTGGGGCCGACCCTTGGAGGCGTTGCCATCCTTTCAGAGCCTTCCTAACCGTAAAACTGTTAGTGGGATCCCCTTTGTCGCTGATCTGGGCAAAGAAAGAGATCGCCGCCGCATGCCGCTCAGCTGCTGGATCAGAGCGCCCATCGCCTTGTAAAAAACCCAGGTACTGAAGGAGCGCCCCGTGTCGTGCCATCTCTCAGCCCACCCCATTCCCAAGAAAGAACAATATTGCCAGAACGCCCCTTCGTATGCTTTCCTGGTCCTGGGTGCTAGGCTAGCTGCCACGAGGTACGGTAGATGGGGACACCAATCTGCTAGAGTCGTTCTGGGAAGGGGGTGGCGTAGACCGCCGCTGCTGGGAGGTGGCCCTGAAAACCTGCATCTTAAAGCGAGAAAGTGCATCAGCAGCATGATTAAGGACACCAGGCACGTGTTTAGCTCTAAATTGTATATTCAGCTTCATGCAACTGAGAACAATCTCCTTCAAAAGGCGGAGAATCATCTTACACCGGGCTGCTTGCTGGTTGATACATTCGACGACGGTCATGTTGTCGGACCAGAAAACCACTGACTGATTACGCAGTTGCTCTGGCCATATCGTCAACGCCACCCAGATGGGGAAGAGCTCCAGGAAACCGATGTTACCCGTCAAGCCAATCTCCACCCACCATGCAGGCCACCGTTGTGCCACCCACTCGGTACCGAGTATGGCACCAAATTCCTCACTGCCCGCGGCGTCAGTCATTAAACCCAACTCCGCGGAGGCAGTGGGCGGACCGGGCCACACTACCCTGCCATTGAAGTCCTGCAGGAATGCCTTCCAAATTTGCATGTCCTGCCGAACCTCAGCTGACAGCCTTGTGTGGTGGTGTTTCTCCCTGAGCCCCGCCATGGCCTGTGAGATGGATCGGGAAAACGGTCTTGCCATCGGAATAACCCTTAAAGCAAATTTTATTGCTGCAGCTGGTGGAGTGTGACCTTCTCTTTGCTCAAACATAGCTGTAAAGCTGCCCTGAACTTGGTGACTTTGTCCATGGGCAACCTAAAGCACCTCTGAATGGAATCTAACTCGATGCCCAGGAACTCTATCGTTGATACTGGCCCAACTGTCTTCCCCGGGGCCAAAGGAACCCCAAAAGCCTGCATGAGCGCGCAAAACTCCTGCAGCGCCCACCCACACTCCAGGGAGCCCCGTGCCCCCAAGATAAGAAAGTCATCTAGGTAATGCATGACCCACTGATGCCCTGTCTGCTGTCTGAACACCCATTCCAAAAATGAACGAAATCTTTCAAAATATGCGCATGACACAGAGCAGCCCATAGGCATACACATATCCATATAAAAACTTCCTTGAAACTTAAAACCAAGCAGATGGTAATCGTCCGGATGTACTGGGAGTAAACGAAAAGCTGATTCTATGTCTGATTTCGCCATCAATGCTCCAGGGCCCAAACCCCTGAGCATCTCCACTGCTTGGTCAAAAGAAGCGTATTTTACACTGCAACACTCATCATCAATTGCATCATTCAGTGAATTTCCCCTGGGGGCTGACAGGTTATGTATGAGTCTGAATTCTCCTTCCACCTTTTTGGGCACTACCCCCAACAGGGAGCAGACAAAATTCTCAACAGGGACAG
This sequence comes from Triturus cristatus, assembly GCF_964204655.1. NCBI lineage: Eukaryota > Metazoa > Chordata > Amphibia > Caudata > Salamandridae > Triturus > Triturus cristatus. The sequence continues at coordinate 164,522,141 of NC_140595.1, read as the reverse complement.
ACTCAAATGGGCCTGCTACTCTACCTAGGCGCAGTTCCTTGGCGATTTTTATGGAAACTATACCTGGATTGGCCAGCGCAGAGAGTTGGTTCGTGCACTCTGGTGATCCCACATAACCTAGAGCTGGTATCCTAAAACCATCCCTGAAACCCTCCAAAAGAGTTCTTGCAGTAAGATGGCAGGGATACTTGTTGAGCCATGGTGTCAATGCCGTTACATCAATGGGAGACCGCGCTTTGAGCGGGGTCACCGATTCACTCCTGTTTTTCCTACCCTTGTCTTTTGAATTTTTTAAGGCATTTGGATTCAGGGTGAGATGGGTTGGCACAAATGGAACATGCATGTTTGAACCTGCACATGCCTTGGGGTCTGGTGCAAGTCCGTCTATTAAAATCCCAGCATGTCCCCTTCCTCCCCCCAGTGGCGTTTGAATTATTGGTGTAACTCGTGTTACTCTGTGACCGAAAGGAATGAAAAGGCTGAGAGGACTGGGGGGACTGGCTCTTTGTCTTACTATGTCCTTCACCTCCAAAAAGATCCAACCATGCTATTGTGTCTATTCGGTCCCATGACAGCGATGGATCGAATGCCTTAGCCACCCTGAAATTCTTGTCATATTCCAACCACCTCCCCCTGTGAATTTATCATGGGCCAGAACTATCCTGTTTTGGTAGCAAGCCATCTACGCCTGCAAATTTGGGAAACGCTCCGCCGTTACTGCCATAAATATGGAAAAGGCTCTAATCCAGTTGAGTAAGTTCTCTTCCACCCTGTATTTCGACATCTGACTGGCCCATTCCCTGGGAAGCATATAATCTTTGTTTTTCCTTGCTTCCTCCCTTTCTCTTTCGCAAATCAGCAATGAGAACATATTGACATATTCGCCAGCCCAAATTCTGTTCTTTAACTCTAGAGAAACATGTCTGCCTAAGAATTCACACTCAGAGCGGGACTCACCTACGTCCAACATTGGCAATGTTGGCAGCTTACCTGCTGCAGTGGTCCCAGTTGCCTCTTGCTGTTTCCCTGCTGCCGCACTGGAAACTGACAATCCCTTGTTCTCCAGTGTGCTGGTACTACCCCCTGTAATGACAGGTAATAGTGCAGCTGGCCCTTCAACAATTTTTTCCACAGGCCCCGTATTAAACTGAGACACAATTTGCTTCGCCTCTGCCAAAGCATCGGTACCCAAATCCTTAGCCCCCACCGTTGGAGCGAGGATGCCTGCCTTCCCCAACCATGGCAAGATTGCCGCCAAATGTGATACTATATCTTGTGGGATCCCCCCCCGGTGGTGTCTCCCCCGTGGGCGTGGGCTGTGCAACAGGGGCCGGGACCCCTGTGACAGTGGGAGGCATGCCTGTGGGGGCAGGTTGGGGCACTGGAGTCACAGAGAGAGCTGGCAGTGGTGCTGGGGCATGCGGCGCCACTGGAGGCAATAGTATTGGTACTGGAGTCACAGGGAGAGCTGGCAGTGGTGTTGGGGTATGCGGCGCCACTGGAGGCGCATGTATTGGCACCAGTACGGGTGGTGTTACAAGTGGAGCTGGTACTGGGACCGGTGCCATCGGAGTCTCCGGTACCGGGCCTGGGGTGGGTGCCGGGACATGCGGCACAAGTGGCACCAGAGGAATGTGGGGGGTGGGTGCAGCAGGATCGTCTCCCCTGGGAAACTGGGGAATGGGTGCAGCAGGTTCCTTCCCCACCCATTTCTTTGCTCTAACCCTTTTAGGGATTGGGGGAAAAGTTGCCTTGGGGGGGCACGTTGGTGCGCCTAGCCCTCTCTTCTGGCCCCTCTTGCCCCTCCACTTTCTCCCTAAGATTAGCAAGGCCATGCCCCAGCTCATCCACCTTTTTCATCATTTCCTCCATCAGCCTCTCCATACGAGAGCGCTCGTCCCCCTCTTCGCTTTTCCCGCCATTATACAACAAACACATAAAAAGGTACTCGCGTGCTACGGCGCCTACGCGCGGTGATTTAAATGTAATTAATGCACAAACAACAATGCGCTAAACCAGGCCAGGCGCGCACCGAAACATGCAATGGCAGGCAGGAGATAACCAATTAAACCGGAGGGGTGTGCGCTCTCGAGCGCTTCCCGTGCCACCTCCTCCGGGTACCTGCACTGTCACAGACCATCTAGCAGCGCAGCCTTAGCCAACTGGGTGATCACGGCCACTTCAGGTCAGCTCCACGTCCGCTCTCCTGCCACAGCAAATGACTAGCCAGCACTCGACTGAAGATCCCGGTCCCCGTCCTGCCCACGACGTCGGAAGGTCCCGTGAACAGCCAAAATCAGGCGCGGTAAATCCCTTGCTTCGCTACTCCGACCGTCGAAACCTGGAAAACAAAAGAAAAAACAAAGTTACAGCCTCCTAGCGAGGCTGGGGGCAGGCTGGGGAGCAAGGAGCGAAGAGACACACTCCTGTGCTCCCCAGCCTTTTATTGCCTCAGGTGGCCAGGCCAGTGCTCATTGGCCTGACGTCGCCCATTCATGTGACCCGGATGTGATTCTAATCACTTCCGGGTCACGCCTCCGGGCCGGGACCTATGGTGGAGGAGGCGCGCCTGTCGCATCACTCATGCGTGCGACAGGCCCGCCTCCTTTTTGTTCCGGAGGGAGGGGCCGGCTCGACCGCCACACTTTTGGCGTGGCCGATGCCGGCCCCGCCGTTCTACTCTTCCATCACCCCACACTCTTGTCTCTTTATCTCCCTGTACCAGGTTCTGTTTATCCCAGTTGTCTCACTCCATCACTGTTTTCCTATCTTTTTTTCCTCCTACTTTCTCCCTTTTCTGCCTCTGGCACTCTGACTCTGGATCAAAATTTGATGATGAGAATTAAGCCCCAAAAACGAGTGCCGGTGCCCAACACCTGAAACCCCACGCACAGATTATGTTCTAGTTGTCCAGTTTGTTTCGATCAACCTGTGAGGTTTGTCGTTGTGGGATAAAGTGTTTGAGAGGTTTGTGTCTTTTATGTAGTTTCTTACTGAAAGGACTGCATAGCTTAAACATATGGAATGCTGGTTTTCAGTATCCAGCGTCATGAGTGCTAAGCAGAGCTCCATGAATTATTGAACTGATTCACTTAGAATGTATGAACCTGCTAGATAGGAGGCTCTGGTGGGTATTAGAAAGCTGAGTGATATTGGGCAGTAAAGTTATTGTGGTCCAGGATCACAGGACCAGATAGCAATGCTCTCAGCCCGACTAGTGATTGCTCAGACTTGGATCACACTAATCCCGAATTTGTGGAGAGAAAGAAACGGCTATCAAATTCACTCCTTTCCGATCTTTGTAGTCCCCTTGCTTTGTAACTTTTGAAAAGGCACTTAAAACCTCCTATTCCAGACACATCTTGACTGTGACTGATGTTCTGATTGGAATATATGATGTTGCATCGCATGTGTTTACAATGCATGCCTTTACAACGTGGTCAGTACAACGACCGTATTGTTACCATGCATACCATTACAACTCAAGTCATTACACGACCTGCTGTAGGGGGCGCTGGAGTTTTGAATAGTATAATTTACTATTCCAACTCCAGTCTGTGCAACAGTAGGGAAGGTGTTGGATTGCAAATCCAACACCTAAAGCCCCCTACAGCAAGTAGTTGTAATGACTTGCGTTGTAATGGTATGCGTGGTAACAACGCGGTCGTTGTACTGACCGAGTTGTAATGGTACCGCGTTGTACAGACAGCTTTGTAAATGCTGTTTCCCTCCTGATTGTGACTGTGTATCAATATGAACTAAATATACCCCTTGTTGTCAACTATTTAAGCCTCCATGCATTGGTTGCTAGTGTTCTTACCCTATAATTGTCACGCTTTTTCAATGTTACTCGCCATTACATGCAACCTACCCTTGGCATGCTTATTTTTAATCTGGATTTGATTTTTTAAATTGTTGGTTATCTTCTACTACGTATTCTCGCTCTGATGTAAAGCGCTCTTAAGCCCCAGGACCATGTCTGCGCTTTAGAAACCCACATCATCCAATTAAGTTGCAAGTTTAAATCTAGACAAGGTCAACTCAGCCTTCCACCTTCACAGGGTTGATAAATTCAGTACCATTAAGTTGGGTAATAGTAACAACTGTTATTTACAGAGCTTAGAAATGGTATAGTGCTACATACAAACAAGTTATTATTTTTAATAGGTACTGCAGTGCTGGAATGCTTCTAGGGCTACAATATCTTACGTGATTGATTTTCTGAATTGCAAAGAAATGAAACTGCGGCATATCAGTATCCCATACTGGGAATGTATTAGCTCTATCTCCATGTTCATATACATGTCCAGATATCTCAAAGAATGGAACTCTAAGTGTTTTAATATTATGCTCTGTGAGCATGCTATAGAACGTTTTTGTATAGCGGCATAGCAAGGAGGGGGCATGGTGCGGACTGCCCTGGGTGGCACCAGTTTTGGGGGCAGCGGCCCCCCCTGCTCTTAGCTGCAGCCGTTGCGGGCGGCAAACAACACAGGAATCGCCGGCAACCCCCCTGTTACCTACAGCCATCACGGGGCGTCAAACAACGCAGCAATTGCCAGCAACCCCCCCCCCCGCTCTTACCTGCGGGTGTCGTAGGGCGGCAAACAATGCTGGAATTACCAGCCCTCCCCCACTCTTACCTACAGCTGTCAAGGGGCAGCAAACTATGCAGGAATCGCCAGCCCCTCTCCCTCGCTCTTGCCCATGGCCATCGCGGGGCGGCAAACGCAGGGACCGCCATGGGCAGCAAAAGGTCTAGCTATGTCACTGTTTTCATAAGAAAGCTTGAAACGTCTCTCACTGTGGCTTCTACCGGTGTTGATTCAACTAGCATGGCTGACTGTAGTGTTGGGAGTGTCCCAGATAATGTGATGCCAATATGAAGAACTGCTGTGTAGATAATCAAAATCTGTCATTACATTCTTTCTGAAACAGATCTCACGGGCCTGATGCCAAGATCCTGGACAATGGAAACAACCAATCCTACGGACAGCTGGACCTGAGCCGGATGCTGCAGATTGCCACCCAGATTGCTTCCGGGATGGTCTACCTCGCCTCGCTGCACTTCGTCCACCGTGACCTGGCTACCAGGAACTGCTTGGTTGGTCACAACTTAATCGTCAAGATCGGAGACTTCGGAATGTCCCGGGACATTTACAGTACAGACTACTACAGGGTGAGTTACCCAGAGGGTGGACATGGCTGTGGGGGTTCTGACACAGGTACGGTGCTATCCTTGTGAAAGATTGAAGAGAAATATTGAAAGTCATGACCAATGGACACCTTTTCTGCCTGCAAGCATCTTTATCTGCTACTATGTTTTATTAATGGCCGTGAATGTCTGAAACCCATCACAACATTAGTAGCCATGCTCTGCTCACAGCATCCTGCTCTACCTCTTTCCTTCTTTGCAAAGTTATGTCCGACATTGCACTTAACTACTTGACCCTCTGCCTCTCTTGCATTTAATTTGGCAAACATTGTTGCCTGAGCTGTACCCATAAAAGCTCTCTGTCCTCTTGCTGTTCTATTCTCCCCTTTGCTTGACATTCCATCCTTCCTTGTGACATTCCAGTGGCTCTCCCACTTGCTCCCTTGTCTTTCCATTGGTCCTTGCTGCCATCAGGGGGCATATCTTTTAAACCCAGCTTCATTCTGCATTTGTTTACCACTAGTATTGTGTTCCTCTTCTACTGTGAATGGCTGCACTCTACCTCTGGTGCACTTCCTGCCCTTTCCACCCATCCATTCTTCCTCCAGTACTTCCACTATTCCACCATAGTGCCATTTGACTTTTGTTTGTTCTTTCCTTCCATTAATACTGCCACTCTTCCCTCTTACTTCCCTCAAGTTTCTTCATCTCCATCATTGAAATAATCTCTTTTGTGCTCTTTGCTTCCTGAAATATGTTTGATTATACTAAAACTAATATATATTATCTACTGGCGGTCGCCAGTAGATAGTTATAGTTAGGACCGTGTTTCCATAGGAAATCCGCAACATTCTATTTGGAATAACTTTGGCGCTCGTCGACGAATCCTCGCAAAATTTTCAAAACTAATGGGGCGCTACGCTCCGCTCCTACCCTGAAAGTCTCGGGGGATTCGTCAAGCGGGGGCTGAGAAAAAATGGGGGTCCCAAAACGCGTTTTCCCCATGCATTTTTCCATAGGACCTTTAGACACAGCTACAGCCCGAACGGCTGAACAGAATTACTTGAAATTTGGCAGAGAGGTAGTCCTCAGGTCAAGGATGTGCCTTTTGTAGGTCTGGTGTAAATCTGTTCAGTAGGTCCTGAGAAAATAGCATTTAAATCAATATATAGATCTGTAGGCGCGCTCCGTACGCTTACCGTAAGCTTACCGTACGCGTACGGTGCCGTGCGCGAGCTCAATTCTGATTGGTGGTTACACGACTGTAAACATTCTAATCGGTCGAAATCAGGAAGTGTCGGCCGCCATTTTCTGTCTCTCGCACTGAGAAACAAAGGTGGGGAACGTGAAACGGGGGCAACGAAGAGAGTTGCAGACCCCCTAGTGTTTGTCAGGGGGTCCAAGAAGGACCCAAAAGTATGAAAAATAAATTTAATAATTTTTTTAAAAAATCGCGGCGTACGCGTACGGTAAGCTTACCGTACGCGCACGGCAAAAAAAATAAAAAAAATAAATAAAGAAGTAACAATCACATTTATTAAATAAATTAAAGGACCCACAAGGGAGAAAAAAACAAATGTTACTGCGTAAAAAAAAGGCGAGGCGCGCACGGCATGGACTGCGCAACGTCCACGGTGCACGGTGCGCGCAGGGTGTGCGCATAGTGAAAAACCAGAAAAAAAATTAAAAAATAAATACATAACTTAGCATTTAAAAAACCGTACAAATTCACTGAAAAAACCATAGGTTTCACACACGTTATAGTTAGGAATTATCATTTACAAAACCTTGCAAATTCACTTAAAAAACCATAGGTTTCACACATGTTATAGTTAGCTGTACATTTCACTCGTAAAAAAACAATGAAATTCCATGTTATAGTTAGATCAGGTAACTATAACTTGCGCGACCGCAATCCACAATGTGTAATTTCAGATGTCATCATTGATGTCATGAGTGATGTCACTGACCATGTCATGAGTGATGTACTATGTGACGTCATCAGCAGTTTATTGTGGGCGCGCAAGTTATAGTTACCTGATCTAACTATAACGTGGAATTTCATTGTTTTTTTACGAGTGAAATGTACAGCTAACTATAACATGTGTGAAACCTATGGTTTTTTAAGTGAATATATGTATATATATATATTATAGATATAGATATATATGGATATATCTATATACATAGAGCTATATGTATATATATTTATTTGTGTGTGTGTGTGTGTGTATATATATATATATATATACACACACATATATATATATATATATCTGGCTGTTGTTTTCTTGTGATCCTTCATCTTCAAGTATATATATATACAAGATACTTATAAGGATTTTTATTCAGCCATTTTTATCTATCGGTCTATTATTGTGCAATCCACTACTAGTGGAAAAAAGTGGAGCTTGTGGTCTGTAATCAACGCTATGGTGTCAAACACCTCCAACCAGAAGTGTGCAACCACGGGGCATTCCCAGGCCAAGTTCATGAAAGTGGTGGCGGGTGCAGCGCACCTCAGACAAGGTGCCTCATTGACCAGTCCCATTTTAAACATATGTGCAGTGTGCTATAAACTCTATGTAACAATTTAAAATGAATTAGTCTGAGTCTGTAGTTCAGGGAGAGGGGATTGATTGCAGCAGTAGCACCACTCTTCTTCAGTAAGAGGGGGGTCCGGGTCAGATGACCAAGCAAATTGGGTAGGGGTAATGCTAACTGGGGCCCATTCCTGCCTTACGCCATAGAGTTGAATGATAAGTTTGTAATGAGGAGGGGTTGGTGAGCAGCAATTCCAAAGCATGGAAGTTTGTGGGGGCTGTTGGAAAAGTGTCATGCATGGCTTGCAAGGCTACTAAAGGCATGTGGGCTGGATAGTCAAGTACACAATGCAGGGATATGAAGCAACTTTCTAGCTACATATCACCGAAGGTGTGGCGTTGCAAACATCACAGGCAGTTGCGCAATCTGGTGTCTGCAAGAGCAGGGAGCACGGGGTGTCCAGCAAGTGGTATGGACGCAGAATACATGCAATCCACTCCAGAGAGTCGAATATCTTGGTGGCATCAAGCAAAAAATCTGCAGTGCTGAGTTGGACACCAACACAGTGAAGGAATACAAAATTACGTGCTGCCGATTCACCAGGAAAAAAGCCAGATTGGTCTGAATGGATAATGTTTGAAAGCAAGGGAAGAATATGAAAGGCTATCAGTGTGGCCAAAATGTGGCTATCCACATCAATCCTAGATAGCGGCCTATAAGAATCACAATAACACGGAGACTTGTCTAGTTTGAATATGGTGACAATGTGGGCCTCACCAAAGAGAGGGCGGTATAATACAGCAGAGACTCTTGGTACATTGCCAGAAGGTGTGGCATGAGAATTTGAGCAAATTCTTTATTGAACACCACAGTTAAGCCATCAAGTCCCCGTGCCTTGTCTCCCAGCATGCTTTGAATAATCTGGACAATATCTTCTATCGTAAAGGGTGTATCAAGAAGCTGCCGGTGTGCATCATCGATCAAAAGTAATTGGATAGAATCACAGTGTGCAGCAACAGGGTCATGTGGCAGTGCTGACTTATGTGATTTGGTATAGAACGTGGCCATGACTTATCGAATGGTGTTGAGACATGCATGTGTAAATTGTTTATCACCTACTAGCTCAGAGATAAATTCCCCCGATCCAAGGTTTATGGAGTAGTCTGGCGAGTGTCTTCCCCTCCCTGTGTCCCTCACTGTATCGCTGAGAAACTGCCTCTTTACTAAAGTAATGTGTCTCCCACAGTGCTGGCTCTTCATATTCCAGTAGTTTGACCCTTATAGATGGCAGCGTGTTGGAGTACCCAGAAGCAAAAAAACAGAAGCTCCAGTAAACGGATGTGTATCTCCAGTTGAGTAAGGTCTCTGCGCAGAGTACAAAGTTCACCGGCCTGTTTGGGGATGCATTCCCCATGGATAACTACCTTAAAAGCTTCTAAAAGTATTGTGGGGGAGTCAACTGAGATTCTATTACATTAAAAGTAGTTAAAGATGGCAGTTCTGATTTCAGCCTTGAACACCTGTTCTCTGAGAACATTGTGGGGAGTTTCCAAGAGAAGGTCCTTGCTCCAAGGTCTGGGGGGATAACCTCCAATAAGACGGGTGCAAGGTCTGATAAAGGTCTGTAAAAATGTATAACATTTGAAGCCCAAGTATCATGTTAAAGTCCCCAAATTACTGAGCCCAGGCCCATTCTGGTGGTCAGCTACCAGACCTTAGCGAAGAAGTCGGGGTCATCCACATTCGACCCATAGACTGAGATTAATATAAGCAGGAGACCCTGTTGTGTCCCTACCGGTATATCAAACCTGCCCTGCTATTGCATAACACCTGGCACGTGCTCCATGGCAAACCTTTACGGATAGGTACAGCCACCGCCGCATGAGTAACTAGAATAGATAGAGAGATGTGTTTCAGCAACCAAGACTGCACGCAGCTGGGCACCTCGCGAATTGGTCCCGCATTTGTCTGAAGCAGTTCTTGTAACAAATGTCAATTTGATGCCTTTTCAAGTACACAAGCATAAGTAGTGCTTTGTTTCGATCGTTAAGCCCCCTTATGTTCCAAGTTAAACACTTAATAGTGGCCATCTATTAACCGAAGAGTTTAATGTCCCATGCTGTGCATATAACCTGTAATAAACAGAGGCACCTACAGCAGTAAATGACTGGGTGACTTGTGGGGGACAAACCCTCTGTTATAAAATACACAGTAATCGCACATTCAATATCCACACCCTCCCACCTCAACTCTCCCAACAGGGTTGTATTTCCAGCAACCACCCCCTATTCAACATAGCATTCCAACAAACATAAGGAGTATGGGGAATCATCCCGGATGGGCTTCTGAAGGACAAAGCGAACACCTCAGCCAATAAGCGGCTGAGTGACTGGGAAGAAAGTGTAGGGGGAGTCACATAGATGCTCAGGCACCATTCCCACACCACATGGTATCACATGGGGTGTTCGTACCTCCAAAGGTGCCTAGTCCTCTGCCGACAAGTACCATTCTTCCTAATCTGCATAGGGCCAATAGCAGGCTCCTCCCTCTGGCCCCACAGCCTCCTCACAGCAGCAATATCAAAGTTGACATACAATAGTTAGTCATTGTGACTAAGGTGGCCGCCAATTGACCCCCTGGGAGAGGGCGACCACTCTGCAGGCAGAGAAGCAAGGATATGAGCAAACTTTGTTGCGGCCTTAGGGTCTATGAAGTAGTCGAGTGTCCCATTGAGACTGTTGCAGAGCTTAGCTGTGTAAAGTAATGAGTAGGTGGTGCCAGCTTTCTGCAGAATACATTTGACAGGCAAAAGTCCAGAGGTGCAGCTTGGATGCCAAGGTAAAGTCTGGATACAAGAAGACGGTGTTCCCTGAAATTGAATAGACTGGCGTTCCCTGAACAGATGTGATATAGTGTTCCTATCTATATAGTTCAATAGCTGGGTCACTATTGGGCATGCTGAGGCCCCAGGAGGCAGGCGCGGATACAAGGAACAATATACACGCTTGAGTATAAACACTTGGGAGAGGTTATCACCAAATAGCTCTCTCAGCATGGTTTCGATATAGGTTTGCATCTTGTCCATGGCAGTAGATTCTGGGATCCTAATAATGCGGAGGTTATTCTATCAGGAGTGCGCTTCAAGATCTTCATTTTTATTTTTGATAACTTCCAGCACCTTTTCTATACAAAAGGAGCTGTTCTCCAGAGGTCATGCGAGTATCCTCAAGGTTGGATGTTTGGTGCTCCAGTTGGTTAAGAGGCTCCTAATGTTTCTCAACCTTTTCTTTGAATTGGTTGAATCTATTAGTGAGGATGTCGATTTTTTTGTATATGATGGTCAGACTGTCTTTAAGATTCATAAACATGGACTTGATGTCCTGGGCTCTGGTGGCGCCATCTGTCTTTGATGTTTCCTGCATATGACCCTCCTGTTCCGGCGTCACAGAGTGCGTGAGAGGCCAAGTTTGAAAAGACAATTTCGTTTGTTCTTCGTCTCATTTGCCCATGGTGAAGATCAGTGCACCTCGTCAGATATCCGTAACTAGAGGACAAGTAGTGAAGATGTCAATTCCAGTAGTGCTGATATCCTGAGCAGACGGGTTCTCACCACTCCCTGATATGCATTGAATAGGGTGCATGAGCAGACCCAACCCGCACGTGATCTGCAATCGGCCCCCCGCTTCAATCCACAGTGCTTGCAAAATGCAGGATACCTAAAATAAGTGCAGCTTACCTGTCACCACTGTCATTAATATGAAAGACCCAGGGCATTCCAGATGCATCAAGAATGGGGGTGCATGCGCCCTGATCATCAAAGTAGGGATGCCTTTGTTCCACACAGTTGGGGTCCAGCCACTCCCCAACAATAGTCCATCAGGGGCGCGAGCAGACCTGAGGCTAAATTAGCCGCAGGTCTGGTAGCTCAGGTATAGTGAGCTTGTTGTGGCGAGGTCAGGGGAAGGTTTCCGGGTAACACCAAGATGTTCCCTCAATGTCTCGGGGAGACTATCATGGGCCTTTCGTAGTGTCTCAGATCCACATGACAAGGACTGCAGCAAGGAAGGCAGGGCACAGGCCAGCTGTCCCCCATGCGCGCTTCTCACACGATGCTCCCCAGTCTGGACTCTTCACTTCATATGGCTGCTATCTCGCTGGGTGGCTGCCAGTATCGGATGCACCTTCTTCACACCCAGTCCCATTTTCTACTCACACAGGGGGCAGCGCATCCTCCCCTACAGCAGACTGCAACGCAGCCCAGGCCCACAAGCAGGCCAGGGGCCTGGGCCTCCGAGCCCCGCGGCCAGTACCATAGGCCCAGGGGTGGCAGCCCTGCAGCCTGCCGCGACCACGCCACACACTGAGGCGGTGAGGCGCACCATCTGGCTCCTGCTTTGATTGCTCACAGGCCCCGGACCACAGATGTGTCAGTGAGGCCTGCCAGTGAGGTGCACCGATCCCAATGTCCCGCGATGCAGTCATCTGGGCCCGGTTAGACCCAGGCGGGCAGTGCAGAATACCGCAGTTACCACGGCCCCGGTCCCAAAATGAGCTCTACATGACTTGGAAACACCTGGTTGAGCAGCAACAGCAAATAAGGATTAGTGTCCCCTCTGATAACAGGAGAAATGGTGGATTAGTCTGACTGGCCGGCAGAACCTCGCTAAGCAGCGGCCATCTTGCTGCCTGGCTCTCTAGAGCCCTCCAAACAAAGCATACGATAACAAACCAAAAAGGCTGGCACCCAACGCAAGATCTATTGTCTTTGCCAATGCTTGTGTCTTCTTTGTGCTCTACCTGTGCTCTGCCAGCAAGCCTTCCCTTTCACCATTTCCATTGGCTCCCTTTCTGTCCACCCTCTTTCCATTTCTGGAACCTTCCTGAATGTCTTATCGCCTAGTCTTGCTTTCTCTGCTTCCATGTTCATGCTTCTCCCCTTCTACCCTTTCTTCTTCCTGTCCTTACATTCTTTCTTTTTCATTCCCAGTAGGAGCCCCAAAGTCTCTTTAACTGGGAAGTCGTTCATGACACATCAGAGCAATGATGAGAGCAGGGTTTCAGCGTCGCTTCGAGAGAGCCCTTAACCTCTTTGAGGGGTTATATTATCTGAGACTGGAGTGTGCATCCAGAAACTATCTAAGCTTCAAGAACAAAGCTTGCAATCAAACTCACTCTCATATCAATGATATGGTTGTCAGAATGAGTTGTATTAAGTGGAAATGCCTCTAGACAGATTCCACTGTTTAATTATTTATTTGGAGTTTTGTATAGCAGAGACTAGAGTGCTTTAAATAAGACCTGTTAAAATATGGAAGCAATTCAGTTTCACCACATTACAATTGACTGAGGACAGGTTTCAAGTTGCAAGTTACAGTCAGAAATTAGAAAGACTGACGGCTATTTACATGAACTGACGCAACGGCATTGATGAGTCCGATTTCTTGCCCCTGCCGCAAATGCCCTAACAACGCCATGGATGCACCGCATTTACAAACAGTACAGTGCTCCATGAGCAAGGATTCACAGATGCATCAGAAATTCTGACGCATCTTTTACCACTAAAGTGACGCATTGCTGGAGTTGGTCGTTAAACTGACTCAGCTCTAGCAATTCATCAGAACACAGAACACCCATGTTAAAAGCCCTGCGTCAATCCTTATGTCCAGTTTGAGAACGTGCAGGGATGTTGACACAGTCAAGTCATAGAGTGACGCAGTGAAAAGTTATACATTTCACGGCGTCAGTTCTACGTGACTTTTATCGTGGGAACGCCTACCCTGCATACATCGTACCTGGCGCAGGTATAATGTGACGCAGGCCTCTACAAGCTGACGCATTGGGCCCCATGCGTCAGCTTGTAAACATGGAGCAGTGTGGAGCACTGATAACACTGCTGCTACATCAAAAAAAAAATTAAGCTGAGGCAACACAAGCTCCTTGTAAATATGCCCCTATGTGTTGGCGGATGAAGCTCGATCTACCATGCATTATAGTTATGTTGTAATAACAGAGGAGCTCAAAGAGCTGGAACAGTAACAGGCATGCCCCCAAGGTATAGTTCCATTTTAAGTTCCAGGAAGTCAGTGGCAATTACAGCATCTTCTAATCGATCATTTAGTACTTCTCCGTGTGATACATGGGCACCTTCACTGCTTTCCCATAAATGCCTGAGTCAAGCTCCCGCTGATGCGAGAGAGCATCCTGGTGCAAATGTGCAAGTAAGCACTGTTACTGACGCTACTGACGCTACCTTCCAACTTTCTGTCATTGCTATGCATGGCTATGCTTGCCATAGGCACTGTGATCTCTGAAGTTACTCGCACTACTTTTTTACAGAACAGGTGTGAATTCAGAAGTATACTGATAGAATTACATTTTGGTCGGGACATTAGAGGCTATAGTCCAAACTTTATTTATTTGCATAGTTAGTTAAAACCATTGCATACAGCTGTAAATAAAATCATTACTATAATTGTATCAATAAGATGCACCTCAAAGCCTCAACATTGCTCCAGTAATTCAGGAAGGACCTCAAGACATGGGTGTTCAACCAAAAGGAGAACAGGCAGCACTATCCGACAGCGCCTAGAGACCCTCATGGGCGAAGTAGCCACGCTCTACAAATCCTGATTGATTGATTAATTGATTAAAAATCCTATTTTAGAAAATGTATTGTGGAGTAGTACGATCTATGAACTCTTACTAATGTGCAATAAGTTTTGCATATATGCGCTTTTATGTTTTTTAACCGAAATAACGTTTTATGATGATGATTAAAAATAAGCGGCTCTATAAATACTCACTTTCGTATAAAGATTCTACTGTTGGCAATTTGCATAGCACCCACTACAATTTGTGGTCCAAATGCTAATTACAGTTTGCTGTTATTTAACCCACTACTCCTTTCATCAACAACAGAAGGATGATGGGTTGAGTTACCCCTTAGAGATTCCAGTATGTGAACTTTAGATCATAAACCGATTTATAAAACAGGTACATTAGCCCACAGAGCTTCCACTGTAGTTTTTCTGGAGGTGAGAAGTACCTTTCAGTTCAAGAAACAGGTTATTCAGATTACTTACCCAGGTAACCCAGTAGGGAAGGTTTAATAATACTTGAACACTTAAAATTGCACTAGTAGTATAAGTTGTACTCAAATTTATATTGAGTATTAAATCATTAAACACAGCATAAATCATTGTTCAAATACTTCTTTTGGATTGCTTAAAAGTTATAAGAAAAAAGCTTGGAAAGCTATTGATTTGTTTTGCCTCTCTTGGAATGCAATATCTTTAAATGCTGATAATATTTTTTATGCATTTTTTCTTTGTAATTGATTGAAAAAGTAAAGCACTTCATTCAGTTGACGACTTCCCATAGAGACGGTGATTCTACCACCATTAAAAGTTTGCTTTCTGGACTTAGACTCGTGGATGGAGTACTTTCTTATTCACGAGTGTAGTCAGTCGTTAAGTGAAAATTAAATTTATCATTTCATTTTTAAAAACTCCAATATTCCCCTAATGATTTAAACTTTTTGGTATTTTAAAGTTACGAAACACCTCTGAATAGTTCAACTCAGTTATAAGTTCTTCTCCCACTGTGAACCGGGTTTGCGAACTATGCATGTTGCTTCACCAGGGCAAAATACAATGAAATCGATTTAGTACTTGTTACACTACTTATCCTCATAGCATACAAAATAATGCTGGATCATGTGAGACATATTCTTGTCTCACATGATCCAGCTCTCTTGCCCTGTAACAATGACGTTTCCACGTGCTTGTCTCTTTACAACCTGATCAACAGATTTAATATGACCACCTTCCAGCTGAGACCATGAGGGTCTGCCGATCTCAGCCTGTGACCAGACCTACGTATAACATAACATGTATATTTGTAAAGTGCACATTCACCCAAGGGTATTAAGGAACTGGATAACAGATGTTTGTTCTCATCCAACTCAATGGCACTCATTTTATCCAACTCAGAAGGATGAACGGCTGAGTGGACCCGCTGGGATTTCAACCTTTGACCATGAGGTCAAACACAGTCCCCTACAGTGGATGCATTTGTCCACTAAGACACCAGACCCTGCACATATAGGAAAAAGAAGAGGGGATAGAATCAAGCTCTGGGTCACCAGATATTTCAGGCTTTAGGCACCTGAAGCGAAGAGCCACAATATGACTTGGTGCACAGCGTTAGGCATAGTGAAAATTGTCCAGGCTAGCACAGTGTTGTTGATGCCAAAGCAACTGGGTATTCTTTCCGATGGCAGCAAACACGAAGATGAGTGTTGCAATGATGAGTTGTCAAGGACAGTAACCAACACTGATAGATGTCCAGTATGCCAAGAATTTGTCACATCAGAGTTGGTTACTAAGGGCCATATATATCAACACCTTTCCCCATAGACACAGAATGGGCAAAACCCTTTGATACATCTGGCCCATAAACATTTCACAGAAACATAATGGAGAAGCTGTGCAGGCAGGAATTTCATAGTCAGACCTAATAGTTTGGTACTCACAAAATGCCCAAAACGGACCTGCAGAGTACTCACCGCAAGCGACTAGTGTACACTGCAAGTGTTCTGGCTCCTACTCTTCCCGCCACCGCGCTATTAATCCCTCTGAGCCAAGACAGGAAAAGAGTAGAGACAGGGCTCTCAAGTGTGACACCAACACGCTCCCACATAGACCTCACTGAAAATACAACGCTCCTGCAACCAAGTTCTCCTGCATGGTGATCAGAGAGTTCCAAGTCCACACTTGTAAGGATTCATCTTATGCATATCTGTAACTTGGGGATTTGGGGATCAATACTTGGACCTGCACTCCTTTTTTTTAAATCAATCTTGATAGATTAGCATCATCAGTTATTGCCAAGGATACACACGGTTAGTTTGTGAACGGGTCCAGTGGTCCACGTATATCTAAGAGGACAGCGGTACAGTTGAGGGCAAGTTGAACCCTTAAGGTCCACTATGAAGTGAGGAACTGGTAAACCAGGGTCCGAATTTCCCAGCGATTCCTCAATTTATTGCGATTGTTTTCCATCTCATTTTTTGGGTTGTTTTCCGCAGCGGAATCGCAGGAAACATTCCAAGGTGCAGGTTTACACCTTGGACGAGGCCAGCACCTTCTATTAACAGCCCCATGGTTCTACAGATCTAACAATGGTGGCCTATGAACACTGTTTTTTATGTATTTGTTTTATATTACATGCTAAGACAGTATTTCCCATTGTTAGAAAGCCTGTCATTCTCAGGAATGATACCTATATATTAAATATCACTATTTGGGCTACATAGGGTTCAACATTAAAAAACTAAATATGCATATAGATAAAGACGTACACTGATATAACTGCAGACAGTGTTTGTATGCTAGAAAATATTGCATGAATCCGATCCCTTGCCGTGCAAGGCTTGTTGCTATCTGTCCAATCAGTGTAGAGGCAGACCATGGGCAGATGGATCAATATTTACAACTTGAAACCAGTGTGCGGATTCTTATCTGGAGTATGAAGGGGAGATAGACACAGGGAACAGATGACACCAGAGCTTCAGTGGCAGCTGCACAACAAGAGATGTGAGATAAACGTCACCATAAAGGACGCCGACAGTGCTTGAGAGGGGTTCAGGCCTGTGACACTATGATGGACTCCCTGTGGAATGACAGGACCCTTCACTCCACGATCCGTCAGTTTTCACGCCATCGTTGGTATAACACTTGTTTCCAGCTTCTTGATAAAAACATGGATAAGAGACCAAATAGCTAGCTAGTTAGACTGCCTAAAGGTAAACTCCTTATCCAACACCCTGGTTCCCCTCAAGCACCACCCAACTGCAAGAGCCCAACCGCAGGCCAGCTGGTACACAGAGGATCGCGGGCTGATGAAACGCCACAGCAAGCAACTGGAGAACAAGTCAAGACACTGCAGTTAAAGACATCTTCAAAGCAGCCCTAAGGCGCTACCACCAGCACATACGGAACACCAAGCTCACAGCTCTTGCAGATCGCGTTGACGCCAGCAGCAGCAGTAGCAAGGCAATCTTTGCCATCATCAAAGATTTCACCACGCCTCTGCCACCTCCCGCAATATCATGCCCTCACAAGACCTTTACAGCAGGCTCCCAGGACTCTTTTGTAACAAAATCACCTCCTTATACAGCAATGTCTTACCTCAACCGGACCCCGTCACCGTCACAACTCAAATTCTCATAACGGATGCAGCGGGCTCCCCCGCTATGGTGGAGGAGTGTTGCACCCCCCCCCCCCATTGCTTTCAAGCAGCGCAAAGAAGAAGCATAAAATGATGATAACTTCTAGTTATTATAATTTTATGCTTTGTGACGTGTTCTGCTGCTTTGCGGGTGGGCGGGGGTGCTCTGCCGTTGGAGCAGGGCTGACAGGGAGTGGTTTGCCGACTCCTAAGTGCACAATGACTATTTGGTTGGCCCCCTTGGGCCGCCCAAACCAGTCATGCGCACTCACTTTCCCCATTCTCCATGCAGGCTGCATTACAGCCTGCATTGAGAACAAGCCCAGGCTCCCATTCCCTGGTTGAGCGTCCTACCAGGATGCTCAAAACCAATCACAACTCTGCATTATAGCTTTGTGATTGGTCAGAGGAGCCTGGGTGCCTTCCAATCACAATGCTGCACCGCAGCGTTGTGATTGGTTAGTGGGGCTTGGCTGTACTTTCGTCCGGAAAAGAGCTGCAGTGAAGACGCGGGACTCAGAGCAATGGTAAGGCGTCACTCTATAACAACGCCCCTGCGCGACCCGCCTGCCCCGCCCCACCCGTGAGACTCGATGAACAAACCTTGACCTCCTGGCTTGCCGTCACCATTGTCAAAATCGCTGCTACCATGAAGCTCATCCACTTTGTGCCTCCATCTGAGTCTTGCCCCTACCACGCTTTCACTGATGAAGCACTAACACCCATCCGCTACGCCTCCATCAATTCAGCCACATTCCAAGACACTTGAAAACATGCCAACAGGAGCGGCTCGTGGAGGGAGGTTGGTGGGGCAGTGAGGCGGGCGGGGGAGGGGCAAGGTGGGTATATGTAAACACCGGAATATGGATGAACGGAGGTAAGTACACATTTAAATTAATAAAACGAATTCCTTTGCGCGCGCTGCATCGCAAAATGCGATGCAGCGCGCGCAACGAAATTCGTTTTATTAATTTAAATGTGTACTTACCTCCGTTCATCCATATTACGGTGTTTACATTTCCCCACCCTGCCCCTCCCCCGCCCCGCCTCACTGCCCCACCGTACTCCCTCCACGATCCGCTACTGCATGCCAACATCATGCCTGTGTCCTGCTGATCCAGCCACGCTTTCCAACTACAGACTGATCATCCTTCCACCATATCCAGCAAAGACCTTAGAGAAACTAACCAACCGATGCCTCAGCGACCATCTCAGCAACCACTAGCTCCTGCAAGCCATGCAGTCCGGATTCAGGACCAACCACAGTACAAAAACAGCACTCATTGCTGCATAGATGACATCTGCATGATCCTTGTCAGAGAAGTCACAGTAGCCCTCGTTCTCCTGGACCTCTAAGCAGCATTTGACACAGTCTCACAACCTATTCTCGTTTAGGAGCCTGCACATAATTGGCATCCAAGGACAAGCACTTCACCTGCTCGGCTCCTTCCTAACAGATAGACCACAAACTGTCAGCCTGGCACCGTACTCCTCGGTAGCCTGCAAGTTCATCTGCAGAGTGCCTCAAGCCTCATCGGTCAGCCCAACCCTCTTCAATGCATACATGGTCTCTCTGGTCAAAGTCATCCCTTTTCACAACATTAACATTCTAACATTCTCTCCTATGCAGACGACACACAACTCGTACTCTCCCTCTCAGACCAGACCCCTAACGCAAGAAACAAGTTCACTGCCTACAGGACTGAATTCACTAACGGATGAAAGCCAACTGTCTCAGGTTGAATGCTGAACACTGACAAGACAGCCGTAGTGATCTTTGGCAAGAACACCTCACTACGGGTCTCCAACTAGTGGCTGACCGAAATTGGACCCACACCCAGAAGCCACACCACGAACCTCAGAAAAGTCATCAACAGCAAACTATACATGGCCACACAAGCCAAAGCCATCACTGCATCCTGCTTCCACACCCTGGAAATGCTAAGGAAGACATTCAAAGGGCTCCTGAGCAACACTAGAAAAACTGCCATTCTCCCTAGTCACCAGTGTGTTGGACTATGAGAACACTCTCTACTCCGGGATCACCAAGCAACTCGCTAGAAGACAACAAACCATTCAGAACTTGTCAGTCAGACTCATCCTCAACCTCCCACACAAAACTGACATCACGCGACACCTCAGGGAACTACACAGACTCCCAATACACAAACACACTGAATTCAAACTCCCCAGTCTCACTTTCAAGGAACTATACAACTCAGGCCCCACCTACCTGAACAATCTCTTCTCTTTCCACCAACCACCCAGGCATCTCTGCTCTGGTGGACTCCAATATGTACACATCCTATGCATATACAAAACCAGATCTGGAGGACAGGCATTCTCCTACATCGTTCCTAAAACACAGAATGACCAAAGCACCCTTCTCACTCAATTTTTATTTATTTCAATTATTTATTATGTTTTGGCACTCCGAAGAGGGCCACATAAACAAAATGCACAAAATACATTTACATATTCCATCATAAAAAAGAAAAGAAAACAATTACAACACTCTCCATTAAAAAGGACATACTACGACACAGTCCTCCTTATTTCATCAATAAATATCTAAAAAACCTTTAAAAAAGTTAAAAATATTGAAGCAAAACATTTCATTGGGAGGAGTATATAAAGCCTCTAAAAAATAATTCGCATCAAGAATTCCCAATTGTAAACAAATTGATCGTAGCCACTTTAAACGCAATGAACGCAATGCAGGACAAATAAACAATGCGTGAGTACAATCCTGTGCAGACATATTACAAAAATTACATAAGGCTGAAGACCCATACCATTTAGCCAAGAGAGAATTAAGCGGCAATAGATCTTGCCTCAAGAGAAACCAAAATCTCCGAATGCCGTGTGGTAAATTCCAAAATACGTAAGGTTGAACAAGCTTCCTTGAATATGTATTCAACAGAAGGACGCTTCGCTTCTTAGCTGTCATGGATTCTTTGTCCAGCATGAAGCAAAGAGTCCAGGAAGCCTGTTTCAAAAGAGATTTTAGTTGGGAAGAGGAAATAGTAAAGATAGAACTCTCATCTAATTCAAGTAGTGCCACAGCCTTTCTGAAATTCCTAACGATTTGAGAGTGTTCTTTAAAACTTCCCAATAGTTCTCTCTTGAGAAGGGATCTCAGCGTCCCCATTTCTCCTCTAGCCAGGCTGGCAACCCAACGTACTAAAGCAGACAGGCCCTGTACCCAACTGCTACGTAGACCAAATTCAAGTCTAAGAGCAGCTGTAGAGCAAGCAGAATTCAGAGTGGTTAAAGACCTTAATAATTTTCCTTCAATCATATGTAGAAAGCCCCAGTGTTTTAAGTCAACCAATTCTATTCCATATAGGAGGGTTGAAGGAATTTTTGCCTTATAAACCTCGAGTAAAAAAGCAAAGTGTCTTCTCCCTGTGGCGGAATAAAGAGCACTCAAGCTTTTGCCTTGAGACAGGGCTTTACGAGAGTTGTTATCAATGTGCTGCCTCTCGCTCAGGTTTGCAGAAATTATTCTTCCTAAAAAGGTATATGATTTAACCACTTCCAATTTCTGACAACCTACTGACCAGCCATAATTCTCAGATTTAGATTTTTTCCTCCCTGTAATGCACATAATTTTACTTTTTGTGGCATTTATCCTCAAGAAGTGGGACTCAGCAAAATCATGTAAAGCCTGCAGACGATTAGCTAAACCTTTAGGAGTTAGATCTAGGATTAAAATATCGTCAGCATATAAAAGGCAGGCTATAGGCTAACCCCCCACTACCGGGGCTATGCCAACACAAGATGCAAGCGAAGTTGGAAGATCAGCAATATACAAGGAGAACAACAGGGGAGCCAGAAAACAACCTTGTTTTAAACCATTAGTGGCGGGAATAGCCCGCGAGAGGCCCCTTTCTCCACCCTGTAACACTCGACACCAAGTGTCCGAATGTAGAGATCGTACTAGGTCTAGTAGAAGAGAGGGCATACCTAATATAGCTAGCTTTCTCCACAGCAGAGGACGATCCACTTTGTCAAATGCTGTGGAGAAATCAATAAAAGCTGTATAGACTCCTCCGCCCCGAACTCTTACATATTTATCCAGAATAACCTGCAGGGCTGTAAGGTTATCCAAAGTACTATGCCCTTTGCGGAAACCCATTTGTTCAAGGGGTAAAATCTGGTTCGCCTCGACCCAGTCAGTAATTAGTGCTAGAAGGCATTTGGAAAAAACTTTTCCAATAGCATCAAGAAGGGCTATCTGACGATAGTTCATTGGGTTATTCCTATCGCCCTTCTTGAACAGGGGAACCAAAATGCTCCCCTTCCAAGAGGATGGCACAATCTTACTGGAAAAGCAAGCTCTAAATAAAGGAAAAAGAATCTTACTCCATAAAATAGGGTCTAGCTTTAGTATCGAAATGGGAAGTTCATCGGGCCCCATAGCTCCAGAGGAACGCATATCCTTAATGGCCATTTCAATGGTTTTCTCTGAAGGAGCTTCAATAGGAAGCTCAGCATCTCTAGGAGCTCCTAAGGAGCACTCACATTCAAATGCTACACCATTCCCAGCATAAAGGGCGGAGATAAATGACACCCATAACGATTCAGCAATAGGAATAGGATGAGGGCTAACTCTAACTCCACAACCCTCTCCAATGAGAGACCAAAATTTTCTAACATTGCCATGTACAACCGCCTCCCGTAAACTTATCCAAAGAGAATCCTCTTTTTCCTTTTTAAGTTTCTTCTTGATGCGACTTCTCCTTCTTTTTAACAAATATATTTTGTTTTTTAATTCAGCAGATCTGCACAGAAATTGTTCCCGCACTAACCTGTTTATTGCCTTATTTAATGGGATCAAAGAACTGGGGACGAAGCTCCTTTTTTCGGAGAAAGTGGATCTATTAGCAACACGAATAACCTCCTTCATGAAATTCTCAAAATGAGTCAGTTCAGAACCCTGCCAATCATTCAATTCTAAAATGTTTTTTCCTAAAATACACTTCAGGCCCTTCCTGGCTTTAAAATTCCAAAAACATCTTCCAGTATTCTTATGAAAATTAACTATATCACTATTAAGATACCATGAGTCAGAATTTGGAAAAAATAAAGACAAATTTATAGTAATCACATTGTGATCACTAAATAGTGTCGGTAAGACTACCAAATCTTTTACTAAAGAAAAGATATCATAGTCAATAATTACATAATCCAAGATTGACTGGCTGAAGGGGGATCTATGAGTATAATTAGCAGGAAAATCAGAAGGGAGCCTACCATTCACTATTAACCCTTCAGTTGCAGAAAGTTCTTCCAATAACATCTTCCCTCTTTTATTAGTTTTAATTTTATTAGGGAAGAGAATCTGAGGAATAAGGAAGGCTTCTTCTTTACATTTATTTCTAAATAACTCTAAACTAGTGTTGGAAACCTTACAATTAAAATCACCAACTAACAGCACATGGGGGGGTGTATCTAGCTCTTTAAGCTGTTTAATGTATGAAAAGACTTGCTTCAATAAAATATTAAAACATTCATCTGGGGGAATATATACATTTATTATTACTAATGAAGTATTGGTACCCCTACTTGTTAACGAGCAGAGGGTCACTGCCTGAAAGAGGTTCTTTGGGTCAACATAATGGGTAAAATTCCATTTCAATTTATTTGACAAGAGGCACGCAAGACCACCTTTTGCATGCCCTTTCTTTGATGGTAATGCCCTTGCCTCGAGGACAAAATAATCTTTCCCAGCACATAATCTACTAGGACACCAGGTCTCTTGGAGGCAAATAATGCTAGCTTTCATGGAGAATAAATATTGTAGTTTCTCGGGACTGTTATGTATCCCGGCAGCATTCCAAGAGATAACTTTTAAATTGTTGCTAAAGATGTTGAAAAAGCTTAGGATTGTCTAAAGTTTTAGTAGACAAAACTCCAGGCAACCAATTCCACTGAAGATTATCTTTGTTTGGGGGAATATTCTGAGTAAGCGAAACTGGCTTTACCTGAGTCACCCGGCGTGTATTTTTCGAGACAGAAATCTTTAATTCATCATAAAAGGTAGAAAGACTATCTTGACCATTGCCCTGCTGAGAGAGTCTATTAGGAGGGAAACAATTTCTCCCAAAGGAGAGAACAGGTAAAACATCAATTCCCCTACACTGAAAACTCTCTGCCTGTTGCAAAATAATATTTAATATAAGTTTAGAATAGAACTTTACCCTAACAAAAGGAGCGGAAGCTGTTCCTAATATAGAAACAAAATCAATATCATTAGATTGAATTAATTTTAGGCTCTCAATATCCTTAAAATATTTGAGTAGCCAAGCTCTATTTAGGTGTAAGTCCGAATCAAATAAGGGTAGAAAATCTACTGTAAATGTATCTACAAAGACTTCAGGAATTTTTGAGGGCGAATGCTGATGCCGTACCTCTCCAACATCCGGCGCTGGAAAAGCGGGGGCAAAAGGATCAAGGGCTACAGACCGCGAGGGGACCAGCCCAGGCATTTCTACCTCGGGCAGAGGAGTTGCCCATCTCCCTACCTCCGGTGGGGGACCATTCCCAGGGCAATCAGAAATGGTTTCTGTGCCCGGGACTGAGGACTTTAAGATATCAAAAGAATGGGAAACCACCTCCCTGCCCACCGATTCTCCGGTCATTTGGACCTTAAAGTCTACAACCTGAGAATCCTCAAAAATGATTTGTTTCTGCTTTTTCTTTCTGAATCTACGGATTGGTTTCCTCTTTTTTCCTAAATTCTTTCTTTGTTTTCTAATTTTTCCCTTTTCAACCCCCCCTACTCCCTTTGATTCAGGGATAAAAATTGGAAATAGTTCTTTTTCTGCTTTTGGAGCAGCAACCTCAACACTTTCTTCTTCAATTTCAAGGTCGCCAAGCTTTACGCAATTAGATACGGGTAAAATGAGAGCTACAAGGGGCTTATTTTTAGGGGTACCCACGAGTTTATTTTGAACTGAGTTTTCATTTTCATTTAAGAGCACACTACCCAACTCATGCCCCTGAAGACTTACTTTGGGAACTGCATCAAGAATCTTTTCCGGTGCTTTTAACAATAAAGCTTTTAGTATCTGGGTAACTGATTCCAGAATGCAGTCGGAACTTCCCACAAATGTACTCAGTAACTGTAGGATGGATGCCAGCAAATGTTCCATTGCAATCAAGGATTCAGAAATCGGTTTTTCCACTTTATCATAACCGAGCAAACCCTTATGACCAGTGTCAGATAAATTAAGCAGTGGACTCATGGAAAAATTAGATTGAGAAAAGACATCTGGCGATTTTAAGGAAGGGGTACTACTAAAAAGAAAGAGACCAGAGGAAGAAACACCAGTCGGGGGTTTAATCACTTCAGGTAATTTCAAAGGACCGTCAGCTAAGTATCGACCACAAAGCTCCAGGTCTATACTTGACAACTGAGAATCTCCCTTACTGTCCGTCATTAATTGTGGACCTCTAATGGGATCAGTAAGTGGTAGCTCTGTAGAGATGACGGACACATTGATTTGCTGCCCAATCTTGGGATGAAAAGAAACATCCCCATTGTTTCCCGACCTATCAGGTGGCAATGGGAAGGGATCTTCGGAAGGCGGGATATCTGATTGAACTTTTTTCCCCCTACTAGGAACCGTCTTCTCCCAAAATTGAGGCAGCAGGGATTGACCCTTTAGTAACGAGTTACTGGAAGATCTGTTACTAGGGGAAGTGGGTTTTGACAACATACAGGCCCTATCCCCTAATACTCTCCCCGAACGTAGTTTTTTGGCCGACATCTTTATACAACAAAGTACTATAGCCCCAAATGAATGCAATAAATATATATTAAATTAAAAAAAAGATGAAATATTTGAAGGAGAGTGACGAAGAGTTCCTGATCAAAAGGAGAAGGGGCACACCATAAATATGTAATGCAAGTAATGAATAATATTTAAAACACAAACAATAAATAAATAGGTGTAGTTCAGGTGCGTCTCTGCGCACAGTAGTCAGGACAGACCAGCCCCCTGAAAGCGCTGCAGGTAAGGAACACTCTGCCAACTGTAGCGAATGAATAGGCGAGCTGTCCAGTGTCCAAGTTTGTCCGCTCTAGGCTGCCCGCTACAGGGACGGGGTCCTTGGTCCTTGCCCAGCTGCACAAGTTGTATGTGTTCCCACTCTTGGTGTGGCCCTTTAGCTGGACCTTCCGCCAATCAGGCCCCCCCTCTTAGTGCCCTTGTTGGTGGACATAACCACAGCAGTGGCTACTGCCCTCCTGAAAGGGGGTGATGGTAAGGCAGAGGGGCAATGAAGCATGCAACCTCGTTGGGCCACCTTTGCGACACTACCGGGCACTTCACTCTGCGGCCGCCGCTAGGTGAGGCCGCGCTCTCGCTTGGAGGCTTCACACTTGCCTGCCGAGTCCTGTCTCTAGCGTTCTGCCGCACCACTCTCCCGGATTCTCAGGCTCACAAGCAAGACCCCTGCAGTTGATGCTTCCAGCTGATAAGGCTGAAGAAGGTGTGACCCCCCCGGTGATTTTCTCTCGGGTCAGGTCAAAGCAGAGCTGGGTTCGGGTCCGGGCCACTGTAGTCCGTGAATCCCCGGATGATCTGGCTGGACCTCTAAACGGTCTAATCAGACTGCCACTGCTCCAAGCCCCCGGCCTCACCTCTCAATGCTGGTTCAGGTGGACGTGCTGTATTTGCCACTGCTTGGCTTCACTGCCTGGGTTCACTGTACCGCCTTTATCCACTGCTGCACAGCGTTTCTTTACTTCTCAACGTTTCTCCGCTGTCCCAGCTCCCCGGGGGCACTCACTCCTGCCGCACAGCTCGCCTGGAGGAGACACCAGTCAGCGCCACGGCTGCAGTCGCGGTTGAACCAGCGGCAAATCCTGGGACTTTCTGGACTGCCACAGCTCGGTTTTCGGCTCGTTTCCAGCCGATATACAAAGTTTCTGCAGCTCCTGCAGTTCGCGGATCGTGGCTCGCGCGGCTCCCGCAGCTCTTGCGGCTCTTCCTCCTCCTAACGTCGGCAGCGTTGGACAGACAGCAAAATCTGGAAACTGGAGTCAGCACACATGCGAAGGAATGACGGCAGCCGTTTCACCCTTCTCTTTTCTTGAATCCCGCAAAAAGCTGAAGACCTGGCGTTTCAATTAACCAACCCACTATAGGCAGGGCTAGGCACACACCCCTGCTCAGCGCCAGGATACACTTGCGGGTGATAGTCTGCTTTACTAGTACATATAACAAACTGACCTTCGAAAGCCAAGTAGCCCGCTTCATTAACTCACAGGAGTTTTAGTGCAGTCCACATTGGCCACGAGCAGCAGCAGATAAATAATAAGTACAACCCATTTGCTTCCCCAACCTTTGATCAAAAAAATTAATTTTCAAGCAAATTAAAAGGAGCAAACATAAAAAATGCAAAACATCTTAAATAATAAGAAACTGTCACTCACACGGGGCCTCAGAACACTGGCTACAATGGTTACACTCAACAGCCCACATTATAACTTTGAGTAAAAGAGACAAATATTCAAGAAAACATGGAAAAATAACACGAGAATCATTGCTCTTTGATACATTAGTTTATGACTGATGGACCAATAAATACTAGATATGAAAATGTTTTAGTTACTTTCTAAACTTTAGAAAGTTGTAGCGAAATATGGTGACATTGAAATATATTTCAAACTTGTGGGTAAGCACCTTGTCTGGATCACGATTAGCCATTCATATTCACGCATTTATACTTTTGACATAATTTGTTCACCTGTATTTATTTACATTTTATTTTTTCTCATACGGTAAGTGTGTTTGCTGCTATGCGTTTCCGAATAAGTAAGCCATATTGAATAGTCTTTATTTCTTATTTTGGACTTTGTTAGTGAAAGGTATACATCAAAATACATACAAGGAACAACTCTAAATGTATTCTCAGCAGTAAATGTACTTTTATAGCCAAAATGTCTTCATTCATAAATGAAAGCATGTCACAAAATGATTTATGGCAGATTTAATGTTTAGTACTGCACATTTCTCCACCACGAGTGCCGAAAAATGGGCTGGAAGTGTTTGACTTGTAGGGTTTGAGAAAGTCAACCAACTCTTAGGCATTGCTGAGCTCTAATCCAACCCTTCCCGTCCCGGAAATACTTTGAGATGTACCTAGGGCTTTAAGTGGGATGAAAAAACTGGGGGGACTCTCAAAGGGGCGTGGCCAATCTAATTAAGGGCGTGGTTTAAAAACATGTAAGCTAAAAACCAGTCATTAGCATAGTGTGCCGCCGGACTTGTATTTTGCTGTTTCTGTCATTGCACCCAGATATATGATACAACAAGTAACATCATACCTACAAGAAGTCAGGACTATTTGCTTTGTCAATGGTTGTTAGTTGCGTAAGAAAAATAAGCAGCAACTGTGGCTTGTATATAATATTGAAAAAGCTTTCACTTAAAGCCCTGGTGACACCACAACAATGTTGCTGCTCCTGAATTTAAAAAAAAGAGAAGGGAAATCCAGAGAGAAAATGACTCTCTTTAAAATATTTCCCTTCCCCTACAACGCTTACCTGGCATGACGTCATGCCGTAACTTCTCCACTACTGAGAAGTGAGCAGTACGAGCACGCGCACATTATGTGCCTGCTGTCACTGCAGTCCAGAGAGAAACGGACCGCCTGTGCCAGGGCACAAAACAGAGCCCCCTTTAAAAAACTGCCGGAGCTCAGCACTGGTGCGACCCGGCCCACTTAAAGCCCTGGATCTACACTGGTAAAGAATTAAGTAGCTCCCGTGGAAATAGAATTTATCTTCCCCAGATTCGGTGGCGAAGTCCTGCATTACCTTGTCTCAAGGATAAAATGTGTTCTCAGCAGAGAAAAAGCAACGGTACGCTCGATTCCCCTGTGCGTAATTCTACGTTACGCAGAATTACTCAAAGCGGGAGTAGAAGCGTAGGGGAAACAAGTCAAGGCAATTCAAGTATTACTCCTGGAAACCTTTGTCAGGCACTGCTTTCCGCACATACTACTTGTAGTGCAAAAAAATAGTAACTATGCACCCGTACGTGGGCATACATTTACGGGTACTGACGCCCCCTTTATTTCTTGAATTGGCCGCTTAGTAATTAAAACCTTGTAAAGGAATTTTGTAATTCGGAAAGATGCTCTGTATAATAGTGCAGAATTAGCAACATCCATCAAGAAGTGTTGTCTTACTCATGCACCTACTCACTTTTTTTTTCCAGTATCAGTTTCCATGTTCATTAGCTATTGTGCCAATAATCAGACTTTGTCTACATCACGTGCAGGACTTATGTGCAGGCAGACTATGTAGAAAAATATACTTTTTTTCCTTGTTTTCCAAATTCTGGTCCCAAAACAGATTTCCTATGCAGAGATGCATTCTTACTACACGCTATGAGTCAGTTGCTACCAGTCTCTTTACTCAAAGTTTTCCTGTAATGGTTTTTTTCCATCGGCGGATTCCGTACTAAATGAGCCAGTTGGCTCAAAAACTATTTTCCCTGAAACAGAGAAAATACATAAATGCGCCGAGTGCTTGTCTGGAGAGCTCCAGCAATAAACTAATGCATCTTTCTTCCACTTAGAATTAAGTGGAGTGATATCGATGGACATTTAAATACAATGTGTTGGGCGCAGCCCCTCCCAGAGATTTTATAGCCGGAGTGAATTCTGAGTACCTGCAAGGCCTGGTGCTGAGGGGGGAAACATCCGTCTTCATTTCTCTCAAGGGCTCTGCTGGGATTTGAACTTGTGACATCCTGAAAGGAGAGGGCTTTTTCCCCTTTTAAATCCTCCAAAGATGCCTTCGTGTCAGACCCGTATTCATATTTAATGTAGACCCAGGATGGGAAAATGGATGGATCCCGAGCACTTAGAGGGTGGAAACATCTCCTTCCAGGCCTGGGACTGTATACGGGGCGGGCGCGGTAGAGATGAGGAAAATAACACATAGCATAATTGTCAAATAAAGTCATTCGACATGTGGGATCCTGTTTTCCAACCCTTTGAGTTGTATTTAAATTTTCCTCACTGCTTGCCTGATATTTGTCTACAGTTTTGCTAGGAATCCTCCATATTGAGGGTGTGGGGCTGAGCATAGGGCTCTTTTCCTGTTCAAGGAGTGATTCATCGCTGCATCATACATGGTCTAGTCTTGTGTTCCGGCAGGTCGGTGGTCGCACCATGCTCCCTATCCGCTGGATGCCACCGGAAAGCATCCTCTACAGGAAGTTCACCATAGACAGTGACATCTGGAGCTTCGGCGTGGTACTGTGGGAGATCTTCACCTATGGGAAGCAGCCGTGGTACCAGCTCTCCAACAATGAGGTGAGATGGGCCAAGATATTGGTGTGGGGAGGGGAGGCGGAAAGCTATGCTCACAGTCAATGATGCTTACGAAAGTGATAATGTAATAGTCATAGGGCCTCATTTATGAAAAGTGACGCATCACTGCGTGAAAACAGTGATGCGTCACTTTTCACTGCGCCCTCCCTGCGACTCCAATGATGCGTCATATTTACAGTATGACGCATCATGTCGCAAGGAGTCACAGCTACGTCAGTATTTCTGCCGTATCTGTAGGCGCAAAAGTGACGCATTGCTGGAGTGTGTCACAAAAGTGACGCAACTCCAGCAATGTGTCCTTTCACATGGGGCAAGCCCCATGTGAAAGGGCCTGCGTCAGTCTTACGCCTGCTGTGAGGCAGGCGTAAGATATTGACGCATTTGCACCCTAGAACTGGCTCGGTGGA
Organism: Triturus cristatus; assembly: GCF_964204655.1. NCBI lineage: Eukaryota > Metazoa > Chordata > Amphibia > Caudata > Salamandridae > Triturus > Triturus cristatus. Next base: position 164,491,445 of record NC_140595.1, on the reverse strand, counting down.
ATCTCGTAGATTTCACTGCGTCACTTCTACGATGCTTACTTACGTGGGAACGCCCACCCTGCATACATTATACCTGACGCAGGTATAATGTAGCACAGGGGTTTACAAAGTGACGCATCTAGGTAGATGCGTCACTTTGTAAATATGGCGCATCATGGCGCATGTTTTACGCCACTGGTGCGTCACAAAAAGTGACGCACCGGTGGCGCAAAAGTGACGCAGGGGCTCATAAATGAGCCCCATAGTGTTAATGTAACTGATTGTCACTGGCCAGATTGCAATAGTCACACAATTTTCAAAGTAAATTCTAAGATGCTGGGCAAGTAACCTTCTAGAAATGGAAGCTTATCACAAAATCATTCACCGGTATAAAAGTTGAATTTCAAAACCTCCACCTCTGGTAAGTCGAAGCAGTAAATGGTGCCTCTGTTCTGTTTACGTAACTTTGTGAATAGTATATGTTGCCATTCCAACACTTCTAATGGAGAACGCTCTGATACCTTCGGGTCTAGTTCGCGCGATATAAAACTCCAAACAAAAAACATTACTTTGTCGAATGTTCCACTTTTTATTAAAACATTTCAAAACACAAAGTCTGCTTTCCATGTTACCATTGTCTCTACTAGAGTCGGCACTGCATTAAGATACCTTATCGGATCACTGACACATGTAGACACCTCCTCCTCTTACCCTCCCCTTCCCCTTCCTCGAAGAAGAATCTTTATTGTATTTAGGTTATTTAAAACCATTACAGCAATACATAATAAATGTCATAAATAATCCACAACTAAAGATTTCCAAATATTGATTTTCTAAAACTTAATATTATTTGTATACACTATTTACTTATCATTCTCGATCACAATTTAAATATAAAACAGCTCTCCAAACTTCCCCTTGCTCATCCTCCACTTCCTGCCCACTCCATCTTTGGTCGGTAGATCTTCCTCTGTGCTTATTTCATGTTTTCCCTGTGTTGAGCATTAGCATGACAGCCCCTAGCACTGGTCAGGCAGGCGGAGGTGGACATCATATAGGCCAACACAACAGCCTGGCATGGCCCTGCTGATGGGGGTAGGTGATGTGCTTACTGAGTCAGGTCACGTCTATGCACCTTCCATAGTGCTGAGAAGTTAGGGAATATCCAACCTTGATGGGAAACAACCTTTACAACGCAGTCATTACATCGCAACATCCTTTACATCGCATGTCATTACAACGCAGCTATTACATCGCATGTCACTACATCGCATGTCATTACAACGCATGTCACTACATCGCATGTTACAACGCATAGTACCCTTACACTATCCAACACTTACCCTACTGTTGCACTCACTGGAGTTAGAATAGTAATTTCTACCCCTATACTATCCAACACTTACCCTAAATGCGATGTAATGGTATGCATTGTAATGGTATGCATTGTAAAGGTATAATGCGATGTAATGGAATGCATTGTAATGGTATGCATTGTAAAGGTATAATGCGATGTAATGGAATGCATTGTAAAGGTAGTTTCTGAAAATGCAATGTAATGGAATGCGATGTAAAAGAATGCGTTGTAAAGGATGTTGCGATGTAAAAACTGTGTTGTAAATGTATGCATTGTAACGTCATACATTCAACCTTGATGCCCTGTTTTTGCCCCGGCTCCATTAAGCACTTCAAGTTCGTCTCACATAGTCCATAATTAGTATTCTTAATAGGATGAAAGCTCCTGCAGATACTGAGGTTACACCTCACTGCTCGGCTTGTTTGATGCTTTACTTATAATGATGGGCTTCACCTCTGTATGTGTCTTAGTTTACCAGCAACAAGGGTATCCTACCTTATAAATGGCATTAGTTGACGTCAACTTTAAGATACATTTTATATGACACTTCCTACTGCCAAAATGGCTGTGAAGAACAGGTGATAGTTTTACCTGTCTCACGGGAGCCCAGGAGAATTAAATGTGAATTCAGGTGAATTAATAAAAAGCACATTTTTGACTCACATGAGTGAATCTTGGAATACCATTTTGGCTCACCGCAGTTCACTGGCATGGAAAGAATTTTTTTTTTTTTTACTGTACAACTACACAGCACAATACAATACAACATATTATAAGATTATTAAGCTGAAAGATTGAAACCATGATGTCAAGTCTGTGTAAATGTAGTGACAGGCCCTACTGAGATATTCAGTCATCCCTATGAACACAGCGGTGCCTATCATTAGAATGGGGGGGAAGTAGGTACGGCTAAGTAGCAACATAGCCTGGCTCCCATCTCATTCTTAGAAGCAGCGGAGCCCCTGTGGGACAAAGCCCTCTCCACGAATCCGCTCGTTATGCCTCATTCCATGGGCGGAACTCATAATAGGCAATATTACCCCCTCCGGTATAATTGGAACACGCCAGGGGCAGAAAGACATCTAAAAGCGGGCGGTGTGTAAGGAGCGAGGGCCAAAGAGTGAAGTCTGTTTCCTTTGATCAGACCGAGGCCCCGAGTGCCTCGGAGATGAATGAATGGCGTCCTCAGCGCTGACTGAGTTCCCGGCTACTGTACAGCGCATGGCGAGCATATGGCACTTCATAAGGAATAACGAATGATTAATATGTCTGTCCGCTGAGAGCGGACACCGAGGAGAGGGATCAAGGGCTCTACGTCGTCCGCGTGCCAAAGAGCGTGAACGTGTTAGAAGCCTCGCGCTCCTCCCAGGCCAAGCCCCGTCTGTAGCGGAGAAAAGGGAATAATAGATTTTCATTTTCCAAAGTGTTAAAGACATAATCTAATTCGGCAGTTCTTTGCCCCATTGTTCAACCACAGCTCTGAAACCCGACCTGCTAATGAACTGGCAGAGCCGGGGCTAAGTGTCTCGCGAGCCGTCCCTGCGTCTCGGGTTTCGCGGGGCCTGGTGCGGCTCCGCGAGGAAGGGAGTGGAATTGCTCTGAACACAAAATTACTTGTGTATTTTTTTGTTATCTCTTCTCCCTTGCTACTGACGTCCCTAGTAATTGCATTGTCTTTGATCTCCTTTGTAAGACAATCAGGGAACATTTGTTCATTTAGAAAGCAAAGTGTACTCCTTCTGGAATAAGCGTAAGATATAGTAGGGGTAGAGGATTTTTTTTGTTTGTTTCTTGTTTCCGAGGCGTGGGCCGTTCAGTCACCTTTTACGCAAATGCTCGCGCGACGCAAAGTGACGTCAATGGCGTGGATGATCAGCCAATAGTAGCATAGCAAGGAAGCCATGGGCCTGGTGCAAGCAAAGAAAATGGCCCCTGTGACTTTTGCTAGTGTAGTACTATTCTGCAAATATCGGGGTCCAGTGAGCCCCCTCGGGGCTCTTGCCCCAGTGCATCTGCACCTGCTGCGCCATGGGTGGTTGCGCAACCCTGGGGCGTAACACAGGACCCAGCAGCCCCCGCAGCCCCCGCAGTGCGGGGGGGGGCAAGCTCCAGGGGGCCCCCTTAGCACAGCACTCTGGCTGCAGAGCTCCTGATTGAGCCCAGAGAGGGCCCCTCCACGTGCCTTGCAGGGAGGCCCCCTCAAGTTCGTTATGCCAGTGGCGCAACCCCTGATGAGGTTTCACTCTCAAAACAGTTTTGATTTGAACGTTGGTACAAGCGCAGCGTGGACCATCACCCTACTTGTTGTCTCCTCAATGGGGACATAATATGTTGGAAACCGCAGACGCCCAACACGCTTTCATGCAAAGAAGCGTCATTTTCAAACCTAAGCATGAATTCCTTTCACGAGCGAAACCAGGCACAAACAACACCCTGGCAGAGTATTGTATGATACACCCCCATGTGCGATTTCCCCAAATGTAATACATTTAGTGAAGTTTAAAAACAATTACATGAAGTTGAGATGTTATAAAGTGTAAATTCACTCCCCCCAGATAATTACAATAACGACACCAGTGTAGTGTAATTTTACGTGAGCAAATCTGCTGCCCTGGGTGAGTGTTGGGTGTTCCGTGGTGGAAATGCCAACCTAAGTAGCTAACACCTACAAACCTAAAGGTTTGAAAATTCAAGTTCTTTTTCCAGATACATTGTCCCCTGGATACAACAGAAATGAACTCATATCAAGAGCCATAAAGGCTCCAACCCTCAGAGGTGTGAGAAGGGGGCATGCTCAAAAGCAGCATATCTGCATCCAAACTGGTGTGTGCTTTTTGAGACCAAAAAACATTTTTGATTTTAGTCAATGTTTTCTATATAGGTCAAGGCCCAGCTTCTTCAGAACAATAAAGTTTTCCAAAAACCACCAAAAAACGAAACAAGCAGTTGCAAAAATCAAATGTTTTGCAGTCAAAACCAGATATATTTGCTTTGCCAATACTAGTTTAAATTGTTTTTTTCTACTTTATTCAAATAAAAAAAAATGCAGAGAATCTTATTTGCCTTAACAGAGAGAAAAGTATGATAAATTCAGATGCAACTGTATCAAGATAGATCAGCAATTTTCAGCAATGTTGATCTTCACAAGCCGCCATGATGTTTGTAAAATCCAAATCACATTGCGTCAGTGTATTCTGTCATACCCCTGCGGACATTTTAGTATCTCTTATTTATCACGGGTAGGATTACGGTTTTCAGAATCACTATTAATGAAATCAGGCTTCTTTGCATTGCTTATCCTCTGAACTCCCCAGCCTCTAAGCGATGTACAGTCTGAGAACTTCCCAGACGTCTAAGCTGGCGATAACACTCTACTCTGTTATGAACGCGTCACCAAGCCTCATTGGACAGCATCAAGTTCTGAGGCGTGGCCTGCATCCATACCATGGACGTTCCCTGCTTCGTAAAGGTTACAGCAAGATGAACAAATGTCAGTTGTTTAGAGTGAAGGGTTGGCTCTCATAAGAGTTTGATAATTGCTTCATACTTTATCCATGAAGTATCATGGGTCTAATTAATGTTCTCCCACTGCCAGTCCCTGGAAGTTTGGAATGCGAAGATATTCATAAATGAGATAGAAAAGTCTGGCCAGCCATTTTCTACATGTCTCCCATGCTGAAGTCCTGTTATGATCAGTTCTTTGTAGTAGTAACCTGCAGGGAATCAGCCCAAAGCCGGACATTGAAACTGCTTCCCTGGTTCCCATGAAACCCTTAGGGATGCATTAGGTCACACTTTAGACCTCATTCCATTCACCCATCCTTTTGCATGTTGTTTATCATTGCCCTTCCCGTAGCAGTAGCGATATTGAAGTCACCCGCTGTGGACTGTCTCCGCATTATGTAAATATTCGAGAAGGACTGCTTTTGGCGGACCTCAGACAATTCTCCCTCCTACGGGCCAGACTCAAAATCACTTCTTCATATGTAAGTGCAGTTATGGGTAAGAGGGTGTTAGGGGCTTGGTATGTCTGTTGATTTGGCCACATCAAGAAAGGCTAGTACTGTATCATTATTACCTATTGCATATTGCATCCTCTCCGTGCATGCATTTGGATCCTATGAAACCTAAAGTGCAAGTAAACTTTGCATTAATGTACACACACCATTCCCATCTGCATCAGTCCTGCTCAATGTGTTTTCCAATGACAGAGTTGGCATTGAAATGCCATAGGGAAATCTATATTCCCACAACTGATAGGGAAGGGGGAAACAGAGCACAGCAAAAGGGTCACTCATCAATTTTTGGTGAATAACATTTTTCACACTTCTCTAACTGAGGCAATCAGTTACTGGACATTGGGTGCAGCAAAATGTACCCCTAAAGCTCAATACATTCTTTCTATAGGCTGGTGCATTCGAGTGTGCATTCGGGAAGAACATATATTGTTGGTCGGAGCATGGCTGCTCGAGTGACCACCTCCTTCTGGGTCCTAATGGGCACTGGGTCTAGCCCTAACATTTCCTGTGATCACCTAACACATTCTGGGTGTTGTAGTCTTGCTTTGGTTAATACAGCACCATTTTCCACATCAGGAGACATGAGTGATCTTGTTGAGAGTTCACCAATTGAGATCTTTGGCACCCAAAATACAGATTTTCTGAAAGAGATATCACTGCATTTGTAGTGGTATCTCCTCTGACATATTCATGCTGTGAGCCACCTGCTCTGGCTCTTGCAATATGTATTCTAGAATGTGCAAATATTTAAAAGCTCTAAATTCCAAGCGACCGATTCCGATGCACCCGTAATGTGACGGACTTGGTTCGCTCAGACTCCCATTGAAATTCATGGGAGCCTGTATACTGAACGCGTACACAGGCTGCCATAGCAAAAAGGGGTGGATGGGGATAAGCGAACACTCTGTGGCGGGCACCCTATGGTGCCCACCACACTGTGCATGCATGGAGAGGGGGGACCCATGGGTACCCCCACAAGACCGATTCGGAGGGCCCCAGGTGAAGCTGGGCACGCTTTAGCACACCAAAGTCTGATTCCCGCAGCCATTTTGTCTCGCTGAGACCGAGTCGATATGGCTTTCCGAATCGTGCATCATACTTGCTCGTTCAGAAGCTGTCTCCATTACGTGGCACGATTAGGTGCGAACAAGTCAGACTGACAGGATCGAGTTCCGAAACGATTCGGTCGATGCACACGAGATCTTCGCATCGTACTTGGTCGTTCGGAAAGCGGGGGAAGATTCGGTCGGGAACATAGGCTCTGAATTTGATTTTCTCATTGCAGACCCCGTCTGGAGGCCTTCCTTGCGAGATCATACCCAGCCCCTTAGTGGTTAAATTGTTTGGTGCCTTAGCCTCAGTAGTGGGGACCCTCCATGGTTTAAGCACCAACATGTTTTCGAGCAGTGTGGCTCCTACTAGTGAACAAGTGGCAAGTTCCAAAGACAGGTATGTCAAGCATTTATTATTTTGTAGTTTTGCACAAAGTAACTCTTTCCCTTTGGCTTCTTCAGAGTGCTGTAGATGTGACAAAGTGTGTGGCTGGGAAAGTAAAGGGTAAAATGAAAACAGACCGATCGCAAAGTTTTCCAGCACAGTCACTGGGAATAAGACATTTATTTGAAGGCAATTCAAAGTGATTATGTTCCCAGCCTCTTCCTGGAATGTACATTATTTTGCACTACCATTAGGCTTGGATTCAAGGCCCTTCAAAAATTGGGACCTTCGCACCTGGAAAACTCACACTCCATGTTTAATTCTGATTGAACACTATTTTGGTAGTTAGAGGCAACAATGAAAACTGCAGGATTCAGTTAGGCATGTAATGTCGGGTGGATCTTCCATGGAATCTTGGCCTTTTACATCATATTCTTGAGGTGGCATAAAAAGGCTAAACTTGATCTGAAAATCTACTTCACAGCCAATCTACTCCTTCCTCAGGTGCAACAAACTTTGGCAACATGGCTTTGGAATCATTGCAGTCTGGCAATGAGCCTCTTTGAGAGCCCACTGTACATGATTGTCGGAAAGTGGAGTATTATGTAGTGAGGCTGACTAGGGCTCACTATGCAATACTCTCACAATACCTCAAAGATGGTTCTTGGATTCAAAATAATAAATCCTCAGCTCGGTCCTGGTAGTGTGGCAAAGAGCAGTCAGGCTTTACTAGAAGAACATGTAAAAAGCATTTCAGAGTACCAACATGGAGGATAAGTAATTGACACAACTCTAAAGAAATCCAACATCAATTTATTAAAACAAGGTAGATTTTTATATAAATGTAGGCACCATAACAAACTGAATCAGATAAGTATAGCTGTAATTATGGATTTTAGAAGGAAATATAAATTAGTGCAAATCAATTCTGCAAAACTTTAGTTTTGTGGTCAATGGTGAAAAGCACTAGTAACCACGGTCACTTGTAAGTCGAGCTGCGTGGAGCCCACTGGGGAATAAGGTACCTGGCTTGAGGGACCCAGATGCAGAGTTGCCCTTGATGTCTTTGGTGATGAAGGTAGTGGTTGCCAGATTGGCCACCAACAAGCCTTGGCAGCGGTAAGGGTAGCAAGAAGTTATCCATCCAGAGGTCTGTGGGGAAACGGTAGCTGCCTGAAACTTGCTGGAGGTCAGGACTGCATTGTTCACAGTCCTCTGGAGCATCTACTTTTGAGCATCCTTTGGAGGGCCCAAAGGCCAGCGATTCTTTAGTTCTGGTATATTGTTCTTACCTGTGTACTGCAGGGGACTAATGCCACTAGCACAAGGCAGTCTGGAGTTGCCTTTGGATCTCAAAGTGGTCTCTCTGTCTGGATCAAGTCGCGGTTGTGCAGTATCAGAATGGTTGCCACAGGTGCAAAGTATCACGCTATTGCTTTGTGCAGGTCCTGTTGTCGCAGACTCAGGTCTCTTCTTTGTGCTCTGTTGCAATTTGCACCAGAACTGAGGTTCTGGTGCCAGGGGAGCCTCTTAACTATTAGGTTATGGGGTGTTAGGGGTATGGATGCACGTAGCTAATGAGCTACTAGACCCAGCGGCAAATCCGCCCTTGAGATGCCCACAGCTGGCATTTGTGACACCTTTTCTACCCAGAACCCTCTATTCTGCCATTTTTAAAAATGTTAGATACCTTCTGTAGATTTACAGACCATGTAGCCCACCCCAGCGGTGTGGCAAGCCTTATGGGGTGTACACCTCCTGACTACCTATTTTTCCACCTACCCAGATGCAAATGTGCCTGGGAGCAGTGGGAGGGCTGTTTCCTCCTTTGGGAGGCAGCTTCGATGCATATCAGAGGTAAGTGTTGAAGCTCACTGCCTTGATGTGCCTATTCACTAGCCATCCTGACAGGGAGGGAGGGGTCACCTCTTTCCCATCCAGGCCATTGTTTCTGACTCCTGGGAGAGTTCACATATCCTGACAGGGGGTTAGATTATTTTCTTGTCAGCAGCAGCTGCGGGCTGACAGCCAGGGCACAGGAAAGACTGGGGCAACCAGATGGATAATCTCTAAGATAGCCATCTGGGTACATGCCACACCAACTCTGACAAATGAATCATGTCAGGGTTAATGAGGCAAGTTGTTTGATACCAAAGCTGGCATATTTTGGCAGCACCATAATGGAGCTCGCAACCTCGGGTGAATGTGTGCCAGCCCATACTATCCCATGAACTGCTGTTCACTTCCTGTAGCCCTTAATGGAAAGAGGCTACTGTTGGAACATATAAGCTTGCACTTATGTGTCTTCACCTTTAAGATAATGCACCCTTCCTCATGGGCTCAGGAGACCTTCCTTAGGGGTGGCTGGTATATATTAAAAATAGTGTTTCACCTTGCCACACCTGGTGAGGGCAAAGTTGATTTGGAGCTGTTTGGAGGCCTTCCTTAGGGGTGACTGGTATATATTAAGATAGTGCTTTGACCTTGCCACACATGGTGAGGGCAAAGTTGAGTTGGAGCAGTCTGCACTGCTGCAGTCTGCAATGGCAGGACTACTGTCATCTGTTTACCTGGGTCACTCAGGTCGGCACAAACAGCGCTTCAGGCCTTGGTGACCCCTTTAACCTCCATACCCTGGGTACCACTGGTATCGTTTACCAGGGACTCATGGATTGTCACATGTGTCAAACTGGTAGGAAGATCTCTGGCCCCCTGCATTGCCGGCCCCGCCCCTTCCATCATTGGAGGTTAAAAACGTAGGGGTGAAGCTGGACAAGCAGCCTCGGATCTCTGCAGCAGTGGACCAGTGCTTCTTGATGAGCCGCACTCTGAAGAAAGTCCATCCCCTCCTCCCTCTGGAGTTGAGGAGCATTGTGATCTATACACTGATCACCTCGTGCTTGGACTACACTTACACTCTCTACTTAGGAGTTGCAGAGACTCTGGTAAACTGCCTGCAGGTGGTCCAAAATAAGACAGCCAGGCTTCTACTGCATTTGCCTGGGTGTTCTTTGATCTCTTCTACCTTGAAAGCCCTTCATTAGCTGCCTGTCAAAAAACGGATTTTAAGCCCTGGTTCTCATTCACAGGGAAGTGTACCTGCCAAGCACTGACTATCTGGCAAAGAGATTTGTCCAGTGCCTCCCATCCAGAGCGCACCGTTCTGCCTTTGCTTTGCTTCTGTCGATCCCTCGCTTTAAGCATTGCCAAAGGGGCGGTAACGCCTTCTCTTTTCTTGATTCCAAAGCCTGGAATGAGCTTCTTCGCAATTTGTGTCAGATCCTCCTTGAGACCACATTCCACAGAAAACTCAAAACTTGACTCTTCTCTGTGGGGCTGTAAGGTCTTGGTTTCCAGGTGCGCACTATGGGCTTCTTCCTCTAGTGCCCGGATACTCCTCAGAGCAGCCACGTGCTTTATAATCATTCATTCACTTATAAGGTAGGGGGGTTAAAGTCCTTGCCAATTGGAGTTTCCAGTACACATGTATCAGTTTTCGGGAGACAGCACTGTCACTAGAGCCTGGGCAACAGAGTCCGGTGCACTTTCAGAGTTATAACCATCAGCATTGTGGGGGTGACCGTACAAAAAGGGCACTTTTCTACAATGATCTATCATTGGTATAACTAGGACATCCCTAATGCTCATGATAACATCTACTTATTAGAAGGGGGTGGGTTAAAATCAGCTAGAGGTCATTTTTTATGTTGTTGAACAGTGGTGCCTTCCCTAAACAGGTTTACTTTCAAGCGCATGCAAACCTTACTCTGTTTGCTGGCAGCTAAACTCCAAGGACCAGCAACAATTGATCATTCTGCTAATAGATATGCGTATCTTACAAATGGATGCTATTCTTTTTTTTCAGAATGTTTTACATTGTTGGAATACAACCATAAAAAATGAAATATTTTTCACCAAACCCTTTCAGTGGGAAATGTTGGGGGAATTTTTCCTTGAGCTTTGACACATTGTCACGCAAAATGTATTTCTTTTCATCAATATTTCATTTTCAGAATTTTTAAAGGAATTTAAATATCTGTTTTATTTTGACCTAAATAAATTAGCAAAACTGTAATGTAAATTCTGCCCTTTCACATAATGCAATTGGAGCCATAAATTATTTGAGCTGTTATATCGAGGAACTAGTGAGTTTAAAATCATTTTAGATTTTTAGATTTAAACAACTACAAGAATACAAGTATTATTTTCTTAAAGTTGAAATTAGTTGAAAAGTGTTTCGGTCTTCTTAGAAAATCAAAGATCTTATTTTATTTAAAAAAATTGAATTACTTGAATAATATTGTTAGAGTATTAGAAAAAAGCAGGGCTTATTACTTAAGTAGCTCCTAGAATAAGTTTAAAAATCACTTTTTTTTCAAATTTGAATTACTACATTAAAGCCCTAGCCAGATGGTTGAGATTATTTCAAACTTTAAATTGTTGAAAAAATATTTGGGAGTTTTTCCAAGTAGCTGGTATTGAAAGTTTGATCATTTATTTTCTGACAGTTTTTTAAAAATTGAATTTATAACTAGGAATTAGTTTCGAAGATTTGATTATATGTATGCAGGTTCAAAAATTCTAGAATATGTAAGAACTGCAAAAAAGCTAGATTGTGGTAAAAAAATGCAAAGAACTAAAAGCTGGAATACAGAGATAATTAAAAAAACATTTGGGGAACTGCTCAACATTTATACATGTTGCAGTTGGTACTGTAAGGATTAAAGACCATTCGTGTGTATCAGAAAAGTGTGAATATTTGTATTAAAAAGGAATTCTAAATACCCTACATAACATTGGAACACATTCATAGTGAGTATTAACTGGTACTGAAAGTCACATAGCATCATTTAAGAAGTTAGAATTGTGTGTTCAACTTAAACTTGTTTAAAACTTCTAAAACGATGCCAATACATTTTAGAAACAATATATGAACTTGTTTAAATCCCTAAGTAAGCTTTGCAATTTGTGTGATGGTAGTGCTGGAGTTTAACATAAAATAGACTTTGAAATTAGAAATCACAGGAAATTCTAATGGTTTTTCGACGTAAATAAAAATAAAACATGTGGTGTGTATTATCTTGGTATCTTAAATTATTAATATTGACTTGGGAAAATGTGGGTGTAAAAAGAGAAACATGGCTTCATGACAGCTTTAAAAAATAAGAAGTGTACCAAATCAAAATAATACACCAAAGTCCTCAACAGCACCTAGGTTTGTCAGTTTGTCTATTCTTGGAAATTGTATGACAAAAACCCTGTAATAAGTTAATTACCCAGAGTACTTTGCAAAGGGTGGTCCGGTGAAAAGTTAGACTACTTTTGGTGAATGTACGGACAAGAGAGGGATGATAGAGATGAGAAATTAATTCAAATTTTTCTATGTTGGAAGAATGTTTTGTAAGTAGTGTCATTGTCTAGTAAGAGAACAGTTTCAAGTGAGCAGTGGTTGATTCACAGATGCTTAAGGTTTATGTTTGTTTTGGCAGGCTATCGAATGCATTACCCAGGGCCGTGAGCTTGAGAGGCCTCGTACCTGCCCAAGTGAGGTGTATGACGTCATGGAAGGATGCTGGCAGAGGGAGCCCCAGCAGAGACTGAATATCAAGGAAATCCACAGCCGACTTCAGGCACTTGTCAAGGCTCCTCCTGTGTACCTGGACATCCTGCAGTAATATGAATGGAGCAGTCAAAAGGAAACCACAAGCCTACTAGATGAGATTATTGGAAGCAATGGCCCTCTTCCATCCCATACAATAGGATCATATTATGTCCTTGTCAAGCAGGGGAAAGATTGTGACTTAAAGATCACATGGAAGTTTGGAATTGATGAAAGAATATGACATAAAATCCCACTCTTGAGTCAGTATTCTATGCTACACTAATCAAACCTAGACCAAAGTGAATAGAGAACAGATGTTGTCTGACCCTACTGATCCTGGAAACATTCCCTCATACACTGCTGTTGCGCTGGGAAGAGGTGAAAATGAAACTCCTACATCTGCATTCTCCATCCTTGCTTGCTCTCAAAGTCTGTGCTGCTATTACTTGTACCACTGTGGTGTACCTCATCTGGACATGTGGCACCTTACCCAAGTCCCTGCCCCAGCCAGAGTGCCGGAAGAACAAGCAGAATAGGTGGAAATAGTTCTCTTTTCAAAGCTACTCAAAGAACTTGTGAACAATAGAACTTAAATGCACAGCATAAATGTGTCCATGGTTTTATGGCCTAAGATCACTATGTAATATAATTGACCCAGTATTACTTTTGTAAATAATTTATTAAGAATTATGTTATGTATCACTTATAATTTATTATGCGAGGGGTAAAGTAGAACCAAGTGCTTTCTGTGGTAGAATTCAGAATAGATACATTCAAGGCAATTCCATTTCAGTATGATTTGTGGTGGCGTATATATTCGCCATGACCAATGCTGAGTCTTGTTACAAGCACTGTTGGACTGAGTTTGCGGACAGAGATTCCTCATTGTCCATGTACGCTCCATCTCTTTTGTCGCGGTAACTGAAGGTTCACTCACTGTTATTTCTAAGGATATCTCAATTGAGGAATTTCCTCTTATCCAGAAAATGGAGCCATAAATACCAATGCAATCTCAGCAAGAGCTGATTTACATTCCATAGCTTGAGTTAACATCCATTGCATTACAAAGCATGAAGGCACATTATACTGTTGTCTGCCACACAATATTGGTAGGGCTTTTTCTGCTACTGGAAACCTCTGGATTCTTTGCCACCATGAACTGATAACATACCACCATCAAAGTAGATGGTGTGTTGAGGTAGCACACTGGAACAGTCCACGTTAAAGTTGACAATGCATTTCCGCAAACTGCTTTTAGGAGTGCATCAGTTTTTGGCACATGAATGGCCTCTGGGATAACTGAACGCTGCCAGTTACATCTCCTGCACTCAAGCTAAACACAATCAACGCTGACAAATTAATAATGCAAACTCATATATCAGAATCTGTTGGAAGTGGACTAAACATGCTGTCACTTTGCGCTCGCGTCTTTCAAATTAAGATTGTTTGTACTTTGGTTCTTGAGCTGTTTAGTATCTAAGGGCTCTTGAAAAGATTAATAATAAAAAATGTTGGCTCCACGGTTTGTCTTTAATCTCAGCATGATCCCTGCATGGTAGCATACCTGTTTTATAACGCTGGGGTGACAGTACAGGGCGATAAAAAGACAACATTTGTCATCTTAGTTTTGCGGATGGCGGTACTGTAACTGTTAGATTCATGTTTACGTTGACCTCTGGTTACACTTGGTTTACGGCGTTCAAGCATCGTCCACCATGACCATCCCATTTGTTGTTTTATAGCATTATCTGCAGTGGCAGCTCCTTCGCTATGCCAGCGGACCGTCGCCCCACTGCTTTCACGCAGTGCTAGAAGACGAAACATAAAATTATAATCACTTTCAGTTATTATTATTTTATGTTTCCTAGGCGGGTGGGCGGGGCTGCTCTGCTAACTGAGCAGGGTCGGGTAGGAGTGGTTTGCCCACTCTTAAGTGCGCAATGACTCTTTAGTTGGCCCACTCGGGCCACCCCAACCAGTCTTGTGCACTTTCCCACTTCAGCCTGCATGGAGGACATGTCCACCCCTCCAGCGACAGCATTGTGATTGGCTTAGTGAAGGGAGCCTGGCTGCCTGCATCCTGTTCCTGACGTTGAAGGCAGGAGAGCAGGAGCCCATATGCGGGACCCGGCGGTGGCAAGGTAAGTGTGTTTAAAAAAAATTGTTCTCCCTCCCGCAATCGTGACCTCCTAACACCCCTGCGACTGTCCCCCACCCCCACCCATGAGCCATGTCGGCCACAACTGATTGCCAAAACCAGTTTTTGTTCCTGGCAGTAAGCCTGTGGATGACCGTTTGAAGTGTCACTGGGATATTATTGCCAAAAAGCAAGATGGCCGCTAGGGGTAATGATGTGAGTGGGTTTTTGAACCACAAATGCAAGCAAACATTTCTTATTTCTTATACTAGGTTTTAAGGCAGTGGTCTTCAAACTTTATAATGTTGAGCCTGCACAGTATAAAAAACAATTATTTGCAAGGCAATAGGTCTCGCATTTACCAGAGTTTAAACTATTGGCATTGTAAATGACAATGCCTTGTATTTATCTGTTTTGATAATTAGCACATAGGTAAAACCATAATCATTTCCAATGTCAATAGCTCAAACTCTTGTAAATGCGAGACCTATTTCATTTCAAAGAAGCGTCCGCCATTGTCCCAGGCTGCTTGGAAAGTGAAAGTGCGCATGGCCCACTGAATGTTTCAGGAAAGCATGTCTTGCCTGCAGTAGGAGAAACTCATTATACCCCCATCTCCATTATGTAATTTCATGTATTTTCATGTGTCTCCACCTAACTTTCGAGTCACGTTCAGGCAACCTCCTTAACTTTGCTTCGAGTTATTCATTATGTTCAATTATACTCTTTCCACTACTTGAAAATTACTGAGGTGATGTTTGCTTGGCTGTGTTGTAAGCCATTTCCTGACTAGGTTTTTGAAGTGCTGTACAGTTCACAAGCTAGCAATAAAAGTTGTCCATATTACCACAACAGATTGTTGGTCGAACAACTGCTTGATTCTCCAGTCACTTCACTCTATAAGTGGGTACACATGCCTGATCGTGTATCATTCAACTGTATGCATACCAATACTATTTAATGCAAGAAGGTGAGTGGATGTGTGCTGAAAACTTGTTCTCAATTCAAACTAGATGAGAAGTGCAGGGTGCATGGCTTAAAACGCATACAGGCCCAAAAGGAAAGGAACTGCGGGGTGTGTGTGAGACTTTTGGAAGATAGAGGAAAGGGGCAAACTATATGAAACAAAGAAGTAACACAGTGTGGGAAAAGAACTGCAAGGGATGTGTGAGACTGGAAGATAGAGGAAAGGTAGCGGGAGGGAGAGGGAGAAGAGAAAGTGTGGGGAAGGAACTGTGAAGTGTGTGTGAAACTTTGGTACATGAATGGTAGGAGAATAAAGGAGAGAGAAAATTATAGGCGAGTGGACCAACAGAGAGTGGAAATAAAACTATGCCAATTAATGTGTGGAAGGGGGAGAAGGAGGAAATCAGGGCAAGGGCGAAGAGAAATAGGGCGAGGAAAGAGCTCTGCCAATGGTTTGTGAGAGTCAGCATGGGGCAATGGGTTAGACCAGGATAGCCATTGAATTTTACACTGCGAGTGATGCCACTTATCCTGATCACAAGCACACACCTGCCTAAAATGAAGTGCACTGCGGTGTCAGGCTAGTAGGACAATACTTTAACAATGTTTCATTCTCTTCGATCTTAATTATTATTATTATTATTTTTTTTTAAGTTATCCTTATGAGTTTTAACGGCCTCCTCAGATTATAGTAGCTCAAAATCATTACCATTTCTTTGTGCCAGTAAGAATTTTTTTTAATGAGGAGTATTAAAACTGGAAAGGGTTTCTACAGAAAAGTAAATCTGCCAGCTATGAAGTATCTTGACAATTTTTTTTAAACACTTATACGTGACGATTATTTTTTAAATTAATTTTGTTATTGCAAACAAATGGCTTCTACTTTAGGATGGTGTGCTTGTTTATTTTTTTTATTGCAAGCAAATGTAACCAATATTAAACATAAAGAAGCGTCACGCCAGCTGATCTGGGCCAGACCTGTTGGCTTTGACAATGTTTATTCAGAAAGGGGCAGTGTGCTAGTCAGTGCTTTAGACTCCTGTGTAGGAGGTCCTTTCTTCTCCCTTAGTGGCCATTAGGACTTTGATACACAGAGGATTTCATTCTGTATTTATTACCAGAGCTGCCAAGTCTATTTCCTTGCACATGTGCAATTCTCAATTCTAAGGCCCATTTCAAAAAAGAGAAAAATAATTGAGAAACAATCGTTCGGCAAAGCCAGCAGCTCTGGCTTCTAATGTAGAATGTTTTACACGAAACACTGTACATTTTCATTTAGCTAGACATTTATTTTATTTTTTTAAATCTATTGAAATTTTTAATGCCCTAAATTACATTATACATTGGAGAAAAAAAAATGAAGGGAACGTTGTTAAAGTGGTAGTGTTATCGGAATATAGAGGGCGAATGTGCAGAATGAGTCAAGCTAGCAAAGGAAAAATATTGCATGTACCTGTGGTGCGATAATTATGGGACTCAAGCTTGGCTCCTCTCTTTTTTCACAAGGATTCCTTGAAACTGAATGTTTCACTCGGGGTATTAGTCCCATCTGCAAAAATGAAAGCAAGCTCATTCATGTTCAAGTTTAAAAAGTAGAAATTAGAAAAAAAGCAAGCGTATTCATGTTTAAGTTTAAAAAGTAGAAAATAGTCAAAAATGTACGTGCCTAATTAATTATGCACGCATAATTTATCGAGCGCGTACCTTAAAGCAGTGTTAAACTTGAATCTGACCTAACAAGCCCGGGTGTGGTGCGTGCGTGTATGCGTGCGCGCGCAGCCTGCTCTTTTTCACGGCACATACTCGTGCTTGTGGCGCGTCACTGCGCACTCCCGAAAGGTGTATGCCGCCACAAGCACGAGTATGTGCTTCGAAAAAGAGCTGAACGATGGCTAAAGGTCCTCCTACGCAGCGCATGTGCGCTGCGTAGTCGAGACATAAAAAACGACACCCAGTTTCAATTAATTCCACATATTAAACACACTCACACTTCAAGATATTCCATCATAAAGTACCATCTTATAATTTCCCTATGCAGAGAAATGAAACTTCCGGTGCAACTGAAAGACGACAAACAATGACGATAACCACGCTTTCTTTCAGTGCAGTTTTTCAAATCGTGCTCACTGCTGCAGCACTGGCAGCTTCAGCTCTCTACCTTTCCTAAAATTTATATCCAGCAGAAAAAAGAATCAGCCTCATGCATCAACCCAAAATCCAGTCGGTAAAATACCGATTCGGTAATAGCTCCCGGTATTAAGTAAAAAATACCCAATCCCAATGCATCAACCCAAAAGCAGAAATCGCTATTTAAGGAATCCTTAAATAGCGATTCTTTAAATAGGGATTCCTTAAATACCGATTCCTTAAATAGCGATTGCATTTAAGGAATCCCAAAGTGAGATTCCTTAAATGCAATGCATCAAAGTTAAAAAATTAGCGATTTCGCTAATAGGGGGAGCAAATTACCATGACGATGAACTGCATGGTAATTTGCAAAAACTTTGAAAAATGCACTTTTGTGCATTTTTCAAAGTTTCATGTTGCGCACACACATGCCCTTAGAGCATGTGTGTGTGCAACATATGTGCACATATCATTTTCAGGGGTGCAACAGGGTGTCCTTTTGACACCCTGGCACCCTTGAAAGTGCTCCCGCTATTAGCGATTCGGTAATACCGAATCGCTAATACAGACTGGCTTTACATTCATTCCTATGGGCCTCCAAGCCCATAGGAATGAATGGGTAGGTATTCCTTATTACCGATTCGGTATTACCGATTCGGTAATAAGGAATATTAAGGAATCGCTATTTGAATAACGATTCCTACATGCATAGCCTTTTGCTATTCCTTATTAGCGATTCCTTATTTTTCGCTAATAAGGAATCGCAAATGGCATTGTTGATGCATAGGCCCCAATGTGAATAATAAGAATTTCTGCAGCCAAGGTAAGTAGTCATTTCTTTCACCTCCTACAGCGATTAAATGAGTCTTCTTACAATAGACCAGTGCAGTGCGGTATAAGGCACTTATTAAAGTTTGTGGGTCACGATCCTCAGTCAGACTACAAACCGACAGAGAGAAGCAACTACAGAAGAAAGTCTCACAAGAAAAAGAAACAAATACACATACCGCTGACATGTTGTTCATTAGGAGATAAAGGAGTTCACAATGTAGTTATCGCGAGCTTTCATCAGTATAAATCATTCTCAGTAAATAAAGTTAACGGGGCTGAAGGCAGGGCCGGACTGGGAACCAAAACCGGCCCTGGCAAAGTGCTCGGCCGGCACCATCCTCCCATCCCCCCCCCCCTTACCCCTGGCTTGGGGGTGCCGCCGAGCTCTTTGCGAGGGCCGATTTTCGGCCGATTTTGTTACAGTTATGCTGCAAAAACGGCCCTGTAACGAAAACGGCCCCCAGGGGCCTAAAACCGGCCCCCACCCGTGCCGCGCACCGGGGGATTGCCCGGTGCCCGCTACGGCCAGTCCGGCCTTGGCTGAAGGAGAATACTATTTTTTTTCGTGACAGTACTACTTGCAATGTTTTACGATTAAGCTGTACGTAAGAGAAACCCCAAAGCACAAATATTTATGTGAAAGGTTCACGGCACATCAGCAGATGCTTTCAGGAAACAGATGAAGAGGCTACAAAAACAGAATTAAGTTCTCCATATGCTGAAAAAAAATGACATGAGAGCAGAGATGCAACGCTTCAGTGAAGAAGTTATACGCACTTTAAAAAACAAGCATGGGTGTTGATAAGCACTTTTGGAAAACCACAAAGAACATGATAGAGCTGCATCGAGAGCAGGACGCAAAGAGTCATAACGGCTAAAACAATTGGGAGGGGAATGGAGGTACCACCGAAAACGAAGTAAAATATGAGAGCGTAAAGTGATCAGTTCACCTTTGAAAACCCCATCAGCAACAGAGGTTTCAAAGGACATCTTTGCAGGCGGCTGGTGGGGCAAGCAAAAATTCTAAAAATCACACCCTCTCTCCAATAGGGGAGGCCACGGAAGTTAAACACCCCTCCCCAACCCCTTTTTTTCTCCCCTACCCAAGCCTCTCTTATTCTCCCAAACCACCATTTCCCTTTGGCCCATACAATTTTGTTACTCATGCTCTACGGCCTAAAACCCGACTCCAAACCCATTTCCAGCACCTTTGACCAGCGCCGTGGTGGAGTTTTCTGTGTCGATGATGCCCTCATAAGTAAAAAATCTCCGCCTTAGAGATCAGACTGATCTTGATGCCAAAGTAAGGCGTCCTGCGGCTCATGGCTCCTACCAGGTTGGGAACGCTCCCCCGGTCCGAATGCATACGGATTGAGAACAATGCGCATCAGAGGCAGTGTAATGGACGGGCAGTGTCATGAGTGACTGCCACGTTGCTTCCAGGAGAAAGCTGAGTATTCTGCCGATAGGATTGAGCTGGGCCTCCATGCTATGTCCTACTGTCAATTGGTAATTCCTCATTATGCCTGGATTTAACATGGCCGCCCATGAGAATGGCCCGCACCATAACATTTTATTTATGATTCCATTAGGAGGAGTGCACTATTTCTGCTACCAGTGTCAGTTACATAAACACGTTCAAATCGGAAATGGCTTTTGAGAAGTCACTTACTTTCACTTTCGTCTCGTAGAACAACTATAGCACAAAGTGAGGGGCAGGAGAGAGGCCAGAGGAGGTGGAGCTAATGGTGCGGGAAGTTAAATAAACAAGCATTTGCAATGCAATAGGACTCGCATTTACGCGAGACCTATTGCATTGCAAACGGGAGTGTGGGCGGGGGCAGGAAGGCAAGAAGGCACGAACAACAGGAGTGCAGGCGGGTGGGGCAGGCGGGAAGGCATGGGAAAAAAATAGTGCTCACAATCTAAATAACACATACCATGCAACACTCGAAGTAAAGGGGCCAGTAGCCTTGGAAGGATACAAATGACAACATGGCCGTCATAAGGAGGGACTAACAGCTTATAGACCAATCGGAAGGCAGCATTTAGAAAGGACAAAGACACAAGCCAATGAAAAAGATGGGCAGGGGATTGGGTGGAGCTTCCACTTTATACTCCATTACTGCATGCCTCGCAGAGCGAGCAGCGCATGCACACTGCCGCTATAGGCTCGACCTAAAAATCACTGTTCACAATTATTCTTTCAAATTTGCAATGTTTAAATATGTCCAGACATATTTAGACAGTACAGTTATGTTAAACCTTTTAAAAAGGCAAGTAAATACATGATTGCCAAACATACTGTTCTGGTTAGCTAGGCCTTATTAACGTAAAGGTATCCACAGTGTGATTATCCAAAATGGGTGCGGGAGGTTTGAAGAATATTTGGAGTTCCTTCACTCTTGACACATGCTCCCAGACAGATATCAATAACAAAATATGTTAGAAGTGGCCCATAACAGAGTGGCTTACTGCTGATCATTTGTTTTCAGCTTAAAACAAAGCACTGCTATCAGAATGATGCTTCTTTTAAATAGAACCTGGTACCCCCCAGGATCTATTAAGGCCCCTCTATGGGGGGGGGGGGCTGTTTGCTGGCCCCTGACTTAGGGTAAAGTATTTTGGCCATAGCTTGGTTCTACTCCCAGGTGGCATCATCATGTGATAATTGATAGGCTGATGAGATTACCAGCCTGGAAGGAGAAGCAAAACTCAGAAATGATGTTTCTTCAACAGTGTCTTATTCCCTTTTAGCTCTCGGTGTAACCATCATTGATGAGTATCATTTTCATCTGATAATTATGTTCTCATAAGTGTTTTTCTTTCTCCTTTTCTACAGTGCATTTACTTTTAAACAATGGCTTGTGAAGCTACAGCAGAGAATGGCATCTCTGCAAGTAACCACAAATTGTTGGCCTGTGTAGGGCTTGGCAGAGTTGTGAACCTTCACCAAATCTCAATTCATGAACTTATTAAAGGTGCAGAAGTTTAATAAATGAGTGAAAGAATCTGCTGAAGGAAAAAGTTAATGGGAACTGGAAATACTGCAAAACCGAATAACGGGTTCAGTGATGTTCTCTTGAAACAGATTTTTTACCGGAAAATCCTGTTGTAAAAACTTGTTTTCTGTAGTAAAACTTAATCTCAAAGGAGAGATCAGTCGTAGTGCACAAAGATTACAATGTCTCAAAGAGCAAATCTTTTGTACTTCAGAAGACGGTTTTGTCAAAGTTAGCGTTGTGAACAAACCTAGGGGCATATTAACAAGGGCTTTATCTCCGCTTTTTTGTCTTTAAAAGCCAAAGAAACTGAGATAAAAATATCGCCCTATCAACAACAGGGTGCTAACATGCAAAATCGCATGTTAGCACCCTTTTTCACTACGCTTCCCTTTGCATCTCTAATGAGATGCAAAGTGGGCGTTCCAGAGCAAAATAATAGGAGAAATGTCGCTAAGCGACATTTCTCCTATTATCAAGCTTCACGCTATCCCTGTTAGAGACAAAAAAAGCAGCGCTAACCACGGTTAACGCTGCTTTTATACGTCTGCTAATTTTCAGATTTAGCCATGTAATCCAATGGGAGGTGGATTACATGGCTAAATCCACCATGGGCTATCAACAAGGATATCTCTATCCTTGTAGTTTTATCGCTGCATTACCAGCGATAACCTCCCAAAATGCCGCTATCGCTGGATTTTTTATCGCCTAGGCGGTTAGCGTTGTTAATAACGCGATAACCAGGCGATATTATCCAGCGATAGCGGGTGTTAAAAAAATTAACGCTAAGCGCCCTTAGCGTTAATTTTCCCGGTTCCTTGTTAATATGCCCCCTAATTTATTTGTCGATTTAGGTTCTCAGACCAGCTTCAGAATGTTTGGAAAGACTACAAGTTACCGCATCAAAAAACAAAACAGAATAGATATTCTGCAAATTAACCCCTTCCATGCTGCGCAGATTCCGCCGCTGTGCTGACGGAATCTTGCGCGGGCGTGGTCATGACGGAACGGTTCCGTCATGAGCACAGCTCAACCGTGGCTCATGACGGAACCGTTCCGTCATGAGCACCGAAGGGGTTAAGACAATGGCAGCAAGTGTTCTCTGCACTTTGTAAGATTTTTCTTTTGAATATTCTCTTTACAGCCCCACAACGTACCTAATGTCCGGCAGATTTACTAAAAGTACACCCAGTGCAACGCTACATAGCAAAGCAAGTTGCTCCGTTGTGTTGTGCGACCAAGAGAGATTTATAAACAGCCCTATATTTACAGAGATATGCCAGTGTTCAGCACTCTGTCTGCACTGGCGCACTTATGGCTGTCTGACGCCAACACAGGCACCCTTGCGCCATAAGGGTCTTTCGTAATCAAATGCTTGTGCCTTTCTCGAAGTTTGTCCATTCAATCCTACCTCGCATTTCAAAAGTCACATATAACAGGCAGGAGACTAGTTTGAGTAGAAAATGTGTCCCACAAGACATTTTCTGCTTGAAAAAATTTCCAGCACTCAAAAAGTGCCCAAATTATGACATCCCCAAATTTTGCAATTTTTCTACTGTGCTATCTATTCTATCACAACACATGTAAAATAAAATGTGGGACTCTTTATCACACTTTCCATAGCAGGTGTTACTTAATGTGTACAGAAATATGTAGTAAGTGCATTGACAAATTTTAAGACCCATCAATAACTTCAGACAGTGTGTGGGTTCGTCACTTTTGCATAGTATTTCTTTACCCACTCCTAAAACAGCCTCTGTTGGTGCAAACTAAGGGCATAATTATGATGTCGGTCGGATGAGTGTCCAATCGACACCAATGCAGAATGGAACCGCCTTACCCTAGGTAGGCGGTTCCACCCACTGTATTTAGATGGGCGGTCTGAAACATTCATTTTTCAATTGCAGCTTCTACGGTGGGTGGAAAAAGGCTGCAGCACAAGCTACAATTGAAAAATTGATGTTTGCAAACATCCCTGCACTGTGTGGCAGACACCATGGGTTGCCTGCCACATGGTGTAGGAATGTTTAGGGGGGCTCCATAGGTACCCCCATAGCAGAGGTCCAGGGGGGAAGGGAGCCCTGCTAGGGGCCCCCTAAGTCACACTTTCTGCCTGCCTGTTCATGGCGGGTGGACCGCCATGAAAGGGTAGGTGGAAAGCAACATCATAATCCAGATGGTGAAGCAGAGGCTGGCTCCGCCATCATTTTGGGATTTCCATTCCACCCGCCACCCAGACGGGCTCTGTGAGCCCATGGTAAGCGGAGTGGAATCCCCCCGCGAGCTTCCCTCCAACCGCCAGTATTGTAATACGGCAGTGGGACAGAAACGTTTGATGTTGAGCGGAAATTGTCCAACTAGTTGTCAGATGGCTTCCTGCCCAACATTGTAATCGGACCCTAAGATGGAAATGTGTGCCTGAGATAGGCTTCACACTAGTTAGCAACTCTCAGCTGCATATGGTCCATCCCTTTACCCCAGTTTCACGCTTTGGAAATTAGGCATCAGTTCCTCATAACTCAGGTACCAACTTTTCAATATGTAAAGTTACTTACCCCTAGGAAATAAGTGGGGGTGGGCTGAACTGGTGGAGTTTCACTAAGACGTCACTAACGTTCACTAAAAACTCAGTGAGATTCCCTGGAGTTCTGCGAGTGTTCGGAGTTTGGTACATCGCGTTGCTTGCACACATTTTTAGCCCCTGGAGGATACCCCGTGCAGTAAAGTCATTACGAGCGGCACTACACAGAGCACAGCAGGGCGCTGGCTTCTTTCTGCCACTCAAGTAGATTTCCTACTCGAGCGGCAGCTTTCTCCACAACAGCGGCAGCTTTCTCAACTTAAGTGGTAGCGATCTGCTGAGACCGCACGTATTGAGAAATCTCGCCAGGAAGTAGTCTAGTGCTCGATTTTCCTGCTCCAGCTCACCAACTTAACGTTGATCGGTCAGGCACAATAAATAACCGAGTGTGGAGTGGGCAAAACTCAGCAAACTCCAATGGAGGAGCTGAGTTTACCGCCCAACCCTAGAAAGAAGCCTTTGTGAATTAGCCTTTTCTCATTTTAAATGTCAATCAATCAATCAATCATAGCATTTGTAAAGCGCACTACATACCTGTGAGGGTCTCAAGGCGCTGGGGGGGGGGGGGGAAGCTGCTACTGTTCGAAGAGCCAGGTCTTGAGAAGTCTCCTGAAGGTAAGAAGGTCTTCGGTCTGCCGCAAGTGGATGGGGAGGGTGTTCCATGTCTTGGCGGCAAGGTGGGAGAATGATCTGCCGACGGCGGTCACTCTTCGGATGCGGGGGACGGTGGCGAGGGTGCGGTCTGCGGAGCGGAGCTGGCGGGTGGGGGTGTAGAGGCTGAGTTGGCTGTTGAGGTACGCTGGTCCGGTGTTGTGGAGTGCCTTGTGTGCGTGAGTGAGGAGTTTGATGGTTACCCTCTTGCTGACAGGGAGCCAGTGCAGGTCTCTCAGGTGGGGTGTGATGTGGCTGCAGCGAGGGATGTCGAGGATCAGGCGTGCAGAGGCGTTCTGAATGCGTTGGAGCCGTTTCAGGAGTTTGGCCGGAGCTCCTGCGTAGAGTGCGTTTCCGTAGTCCAGTCTACTGCTGACAAGGGCCTGGGTGACCGTCCTTCTTGATTTGGTGGGGATCCACTTGAAGATCCTGCGAAGCATGCGGAGGGTGTTGAAGCAGGAGGAGGAGACGGGGTTGACCTGCTTAGTCAAGGAGAGGGTCGAGTCGAGGATGACCCCTAGGTTGCGTGCGTGGTCGGTGGGTGTAGGGGGTGTGCCTAGTGCAGTCGGCCACCAGGAGTCATCTTAGGCCGAGGGGGTGGATCCGAGGATGAGGACCTCCGTCTTGTCCGAGTTCAGCTTCAGTCGGCTGTTCCTAATTCAGTCGGCGACGGCCTTCATTCCTTCGTGGAGGTTGGTTTTGGCGGTGTGGGGGTCTTTGGTGAGGGAGAGGATCAGCTGGGTGCCGTCGGCATAGGAGATGATGTTGAGGTTGTGCCGTCATACGACGTGGGCGAGCGGTGCCATGTAGACGTTGAACAACGTTGGGCTGAGGGATGAGCCTTGGAGTACGCCACAGATGATCCTGGTGGCTTCAGAGCGGAAGGTGGGGAGACAGACGCTCTGTTTTCTGCCGGAGAGGAAGGAGGAGGTCCAGTCCAGGGCCTTCTCTTGGATTCCGGCATTGTAGAGGCGTGTTCGTAGGGTGCGGTGTCAGACCATGTCGAAGGCGGCTGACAGATCCAGGAGGATGAGGGCCACAGTTTCTCCGTTGTCGAGCAGGGTCCTGATGTCATCGGTGGTGGTGATGAGGGCAGTTTTGGTGCTGTGGTCGCTGCAGAACCCGGACTGGTACGGGTCCAGGATGCTGTTCTCCTCGTGGAAGCTGGTCAGTTGTTTGTTGACTGCCTTTTCGATGACCTTCGCTGGGAACGGGAGCAGGGAGATGGGTTGGAAGTTCTTGAGGTCCTTGCGGTCCGACTTAGGTTTCTTGAGTAAGGCGCTGATCTCTGCATGCTTCCAGCTCTCCGGGAAGGTCGCTGTCTCGAAGGAGATGTTGATGGTTTTCCGGAGATGGGGTGCAATGGTGCTACTGGCTTTGTTGAAGATGTGGTGTGGGCAGGGGTCTTACGGAGATCCGGAGTGGATGGTGTTCATGATCTTGATGGTGTCGTCATCGTTGATGTTGGTCCAGGAGAGCAGGCGGTTGGTGCAGGTGGTGGTCGTGGGAGCGGGGGCATCAGTGGTTGCCGGGGGGGTGACGGCGACGAAGCTGTTGTGGATGTCTGAGATCTTGCGATGGAAGAAGATAGCCAGCGAGTCGCACAGGTCTTGTGAAGGTGAGATGTCGTTGGTGTTGGAGCTGGGGTTGGAGAGTTCCTTCACGATGTTGAAGAGCTCTTTGCTATTGTGTGCGTTGTTGTCTAGGCGGTCTTTGAAGGAGGTCCTTTTGGCGGATATGATGAGGTGGTGGTGTCTGCGGGTGGCGTTCTTGTGGGCTGTGTAGCTTCCTGGTGTTCGTTCACGGATCCAGTTTTTTTCGAGAATTCGGCAGATTCGCTTGGAGGCCTGGAGGTCTTCGGTGAACCAGCTGGCTTTCCTGTTGGTGTGGGGTTGGAGGGCTTCTTGAGCGGGGCGAGGGTGTTGGCGCAGTCCATAAATACATACCGGTTTAAGTAAACCTGTTCCTCCGCTAGTGTCATACATAATGTTAAGGGTCAATTTTTTTTAGGAGAAGCAAAGACCTTATGCAATCAAGCACTGTCTTTACTCAGGGCGGGACACTTAAAATAAGAAGAAACTAATAGAATGTGTTTTAATGTTTTTAGCCTGACTAACAAACATAAATGCATACCTACTGTAATATCCACAGGATAAAATACCTTCATGTATAAGTCATTAAACTATTGCAGTCAAGAATGACGTATTCTTATTCCAAACATTTTTCTTTAAAAAAACAAAATGCGTTGTTGCTGACTGTACCTAGTTTACCCTCCACTGGCTTTTCCAATTAAATCGTCTTTTCTATTTTTATCATTTTCTTCAAACAGGAAGGTTTCCATTGTGTGGGCATTTTCAACCCTTCAAATAGGATGTTACATCAGAGAAGTACAGGAAAGGCAATCTGGAGCGAATTACAGCAAACCATACCAAACGCAAAAGGTTGCATTTTTTAACCTTTTACTGGCTAATTTAAAACCCACTAGCCCTGCTCCACATCCTATTGGCTCTTTTACTTGCTGTTTTTGTCCCATTGCTAACTTATGAATGTATACTGCTCTGTGAGCTAGCTACACATCATAAGCTCTGGGTACTCTTTTATCAATGGACAGGCATGCCCATCAACCTACCTATCTACGAGGGGCTGTTCGTCCATTGGAGCAGAGGCGAGTTGCCCTACTTAAATGCCACCAGGCCCGAGATGAAAAATAAAATGGTAATTTATTATTATTTTATTTTGCAGCCTCCCCACCTGAACTGATAGTCAGGACGGGTCAGGACTTAGTGAGAACAGCAGCAGGGAGTAGGGTGGGCTGTAAGTGCACTCTTCAAAGTGCTCATGTTCCTTTGGCTTGCTGTCTTGCAACGCAACGGCCAGTCAGACAGCCATGTGCACTTTGAAACCTTTAACCCAGCTGTTTTAAGACAACTGGGTTAGAGAAAGAGCAGGCCTCCAGAGTGCTTGAGAGCACTGAAGGAGGTAGCTCCTTCCAATCTGGTGGGAGCAGTGCCAGGATTGGTCAAGGGAGTTGCTAGGGCCTGCTCTGCAGTTGCGACGAAGTCCAGAACGAAGTGGTCCTCTAGTGAGGTAAGTATTTTTTAAATATTTAAATTTTATTTGCGCTCACACACGTTTATTTTCATATTTTTTATATTTTGGCATACGCTCATCCACCCCCTAGTAGATGCCAGCCGCCACTGCCATCTACCATATTGTTCCTATCACTGCTACTCCTACATACACCACAACTTCTCGTACTACTCCTACTTGTACTATCAACAGTACTGGTACTAATGTAGGTATTATTACTATTACTTTTATCTTAGTGCTTCTCTGATTTCTGCCACTACTGCCATTAAAAGTGATGGCTCTACAGCTAGACGTATGGCAGGTGCTTAATGTCCACCTTTGATTATAACTCAACTACTAGTTCAAGTGCTAATCTTACTATGAAAGCATCTACCAGTGCTACTGCTGGTACTATTCTACTGCTTCACATATAACTGTTACTAGTACTTTCACTATCAGTACTGCTTTAATTGGTCTCTCTACTACATTTAGTACTTATACAAAATGCTGTTACTGTTTGAAAAAATGTCCATACAAACTTCTATTGCTAATAATTCTATTGCAGCAGCTCATACTAGTAGCACTACTACTAGTGATGGGTCAGTCAGTACTGTTGGTACCTTTAATCCTGCTAGACTTGTCAATAACAAATCAACTACACCGTAGTTCTAAAGTTGCTCCATGTTAGGCATGAGTAGCTCATCCAGCTCTAGTTATATTATTTTCGTTCTCCAAGCCCAAGAACACAATGAAGAAAATATGAAAATGTGGGCTGCACCCAACACGTGACAACGTGAGAACCACTATTCAAATCACAATAATAGGATTAGGAGTAATGGGAGTAGTTTATCTACTGGTATGGTTCTAAGCACGCAGTGGGGAACACGGTTGATGCAATCTTCCTTCTGCCAAGACCGATCAGTAAGATAACAAATCAGCCCGTTGCTTAGAGTGACCACCCCATCATCCACTGCAGCCACAGCCTCCCACCACTCCTACCTCACTGTTATTAGTGATGAACCAATCATCTTCAGATTGTAGAAGACATTTCTAACCTTTGGACTTGTGAATCAAGAAACCAAATTCCACCCATAAACCCTTTCTGCCTTCCTTTCAAGTGTCTTGGTTTTGAGGAACCCATCCAGGCTAAAAGCACTGCAAGCTCCCCAACAGACCCAAGCTTACTACAAGCATTAAAAATCTCTCTCCTCTCCAGTCCTGCCTCTCGTTCTTCATCAAGCCACCTTAAGTATAGAGCTGGCTACTGGCAAGTTACCCAACAATCTCAAACCTGCTATGTGAAGCTGATTCTAAAGACAAGGCCAAGACACCACTTACACATACAGATTATAACCAACCAGTCAATGGGATTACTGGGCAAACTTCAAAAGAGGAATTTTAATCCAGAGCCCTGCTTTAGTCAAACAAACATACAGAATTACACCTAGGCAGATAAATGGAATTCTACTTGATCCCTACCTGTGAGGGGAGGCACTACCCTCTACATACACCGCAAGGTTAAATCAAAAGATAGCAAAAGAGGTCCAATCGAAATCTTGTCAATAGAAAACGGTCATGAATACTTTTAAACCAAACGAGAGAAGGTTCAGTTGCTGACACAGTTTTCAATAAAAGGTGCCTACCCACACTACACTTCCTCAACTCCACTTCTTCTCTGGTACACGTACAATTTTAAAATCTACCTACACCCAGATCAAATCCCTACAGAAAAGTTCCTCTGGGTGCTCAAATAGGTCTGCCCTACCCAGACTGATGAAAACAGATGTGGTTAGTATGATCAAGGGAAAAACAGTCTCTTAAAATGTTCTTACGAAGGACGTTTCCCTTCTTAGACCAAATTTTCATCCACAGCGATATAGGACAAAAATCCAACACATCACAGAAAAAGGTCAAACCTAGTTCTTCATGCACTACAAAGGATGGGAATGCCTGCAGTAAGCAGAGCATCCGTCTCAGGAAAGTATTTTCAACAAGTTGTAATGCACCCTGTTTGATATAGCCCCGGATCTCATTCCCATAGGTAACCTTCGAGATGCATTTAGCTTTGTAGATCTGCAGGAGTGCCCCAGTCGGTCTGCTTCCCAGTCTAGTAGCATAGTTAAAAACAGCTACGGTCGCCCTGGCCAAATCCCCTTTCTTTCGACTTATCAAAGGGAGCCAGTTCAGAGCCACATCAAACAAAGCGCCCAGGTAGGAAAACACATCAGTCTTGGGGATTGGCATGGCCCCTATCATGAAGGTATAGGATTTGGCTGGTTTAGGACCTACCTTCATTACAAATGATTTGCTGTGATTGACCAAAAGATCCAGGTCCTCCATAAAATGTATAGAGGATTTAACAAAAGTTGTGAGCTCCTCGCTGTCATCCCTAGAGGACAGCGTCATCAGCATACAAGAGGACCTGTAAACTCCGCTTGCCCACCTGAGGACAATCAGTTTTAAAATTACGGAGGACCTGTTCCAAATTATTAATGTCCAAATTAAAAAGAAGGGGTGCCAAAATACACACTTGATGCACCCCCCTCTGGATGGGGAACTCGCAGGTCACGTTAAGGTCTTTAGAGTAACAGACTACAGCTTTAGTATCACTGTGGAGATCCCTTAAAAACAAGACAATGTCTTTGTCAATACCAATGGAATGCATCATCTGCCAGAGTTTAGATCTGCTGACACGATCAAACATGGAGGACAGATCCATAAAAGCTAGGTAAATGGAACCGGTACGGGCAACAGTGTACTTATTCAAAACAATATCTAAATTCAAACACTGGTCCACCATTGAGCATCCATGGCGAAAGCCATATTGGACCTCAGTCAGTATGTTGTTATCATCTGTCCTACTCGCTAGCCTATCTAACACCATACGACCCACCACCTTTACCACAGAGTCCGAGAGGGAGATGGGCCTATAGCAGTGAGTGCTATCCTGGTCTCCCTTTTTGAAGACAGGCACAAGGGTGGATAAAGCCCAAGTAGCCGGTCGTCCGATCTTTGCTGAGGCATTAATGATTGAAGTAAGTACAGGCGCCCAGATATCCAGGTTTGAAATATAGAGATGGGAGAATCCCGTCAGGGCCAGGGGCCTTGTTTTTAGACAACCCCATAATACCTTCTCTCACTTCCTGTACAGATTTACCCACAGCAATTTCCTGGGCTTCCCTCGAGATGGAGTCTGACAATTCTATGTCATGGCACTCATTTCCACCATTTCTCCATTCCTATTCCGTGCACATTGCAGTCTACCACTGAATCTCATCACAAATTTAGCCTTATCTGCTTACACATATGTGTTGTACACCTGTATCACCCTGAAGCTTGAAAACCCTTGAGATCCTAACTTATGTTTCTAGTATAAGGAAATGGAGATCCTACCCTATGGAAACTGTAAAAAAATATACCATCATTTGGCATCTGGTTTCATAAACACAACTCCCACCAATCATAACAATGGAAGTGAGGAATCTGGGAGTGATTATGTGATCCAATTTGTTCTGGCGCCCCAAGTATATCAAGTGGCTAAAACACCTTCTATGCTTGGTAAACCCCAAACCACATCTTCTCTCACCTGGGATTCCAGCACAGGGTTCATGTCACTATTGTTGTGGTCATGGCTTGCCTAAATGCACCAAGACTGGGCCTTTAGACTCTGCTCCATCTAGAACGTAGGCTCTAGAGTGCAATTATCTGACATTCCTACATCTAAACATGTGTGAGCATACATACTCAGCCATTCATGCTCTCCACTGGCTGTTTATGGCCAGACACAGCTCTCCCAAAACCTTCTGCTTCATCCACTACGCAATCCCGGCATTAGATTCACCTTTCTTCAACAAAAGAAATGGCTCTGTTCACAAAAAAAGGGCTCTTCTCTCCAATCTGGCTCCACTCCTGACAATTCATCCCTTCAAGAATTCTAGCTTTGGGATAGGTTCTTCGTTATATAGACAACTATGCCCTGGACCTCTCTCGTGGCAGGGATAAGCATGATCTAAACCCACCTTGAATACGGTAGCACAATAAAGAATTGACTATTCACAAAAACATGATTCAACCACACACAATTCATATCCAAAAGCCCTACTCTCTTCATCTTACACATCTCTGCTGCACTTCTCTGCTGCTCACAATATGTAAGCGCTTCTGCATAACCACCACCACAGCACTGGAGTACCTCTGAACCTCAATGGTACAGTAGCAACCTTCTCAGATGTACTAGCCTCCCTCTTGTTGCTTCCAGAAACACTATCAGTAGTAACACACAAGGGGTTCTTCACTACTCCCCTTTTATTCGGTTTCATGACAGTCGCCCGAATAAAGTAATCCAGGAGAAGGGCTCCCACTTGCTCGACTTACAAAGGATGAGACTGCTTGTGTCCCAGACTCAGAAGGGATATCCTTTCACTTATCAAGAACTGCACCCATTTAAGAATGTACCCTGACATACTATTTCTCTTTCTTTATCCAGGCTAAACTGACTTGCTTCTTCAACAACAGCAAGGACTATTCATTTAGAGTGTAAGCATTAGACACAGTTTTGAGAATTTCTGCTAAAAATATGTACATATTCAGTGTCACTCATTCAGCTCTATGATCTGTTTATTTTATGGAAAAGCTGAAACTGACATCACGTTAACCTATGAACATATCAACAATCAATACATTTGCAATTTCAAAACCTCAGTCACATTGGATTCTGCCTCTAATCAGCCTACAAGGATACTTTTGGTTAACAGTGTAAGAGCTGTCAGAGCTCCTAGCGGTGCAATCACAGGGAAATAGCATAGGCTTTAATTTTGCTTCATCTTGAATAGCTAACCCTTTCAGACCAATATTTGCTTTCTTTTCCTTATTTAACATTACACAACTAGGGACTTCATGACTCTGACCGTACTCATGATTAGAACATTGGAATGTGGAGCACTCCATTGTAGACAATGGAGTGCTCCATGCTTCTACGGGCTGGTAAAGGCCCGCAGAGCAACATTCCAATGTTTTACAAAAGCCTCTCGAAGCTCGAGGGGATTTAAATCCCCTCGAGCTTCGAGAAGCCTTTGTTTAATTTATTAGAACATTCTGCCCTCTAGTGGCAGAATGTTTTAATAGCCTTATAGCCCTTCGTAGCAGGGCTATACTGCTATTAAAGTCCCGCTGCTTTTGTTAAAGTCCCTCGCCTTCGGCTCGGGCCTTTAACGCTGCAGCGGGCCTTTAATAGCCGGTATAGCCCGCTACGGCGGGCTATAAGGCTATATTATTATTATGAAACTTGTAGTGCGCAAAGATACCGCAAAGTATCTCTGCACAGGGCAGGAGTAGAGAAAGATACAAAAGGAGCAATGGCAGAGTTAAAAGAACCATGTTTTTAGGTCTTCGCGACAAGCAAGGCGAGAAGCTGAATTTTTCAAGGCAACCAGCAAGGCATTACACAGTGTTGGCCCTAAATAGGAAAAGGACCGACCTTTCACGCGCACCAGTCAGATTTTTGGTATCGTGAACCGAATCTGTGAAGCGGAACTCAGGGGACGTGAAGGATAGGAAAGATGGGCTAAGTCACAAAGGTATTTCGGAGCAGATCTAGTTTTAATTCTAAACATATAACAGAGGGCCTTGAACTCAATACGGTTGGAGACCATCAGCCAGTGTAGATCACGGAAAATGCTGGAAACCGATGTATACTTTGGAAGGCTATAAAGGAGTCTGGGCCCAGCATTTTGCACGAGTTGCAGTCTATGGATCTTAGCTTTATCAGCTCCCAGGTATAAAACATTGCCATGGTCTAAACAAGAGATGACAAGGGCTTGTATCAAAGACCTCTGAGCTGAGAAAGGGATCGTCCATAAGATTTTTTTTAGCCATTTCAGCACAGCAAAGCAGGTGGACACCTTAGCCCCTTGCTGTTTCATGGATAAAGCTTCGTCCAAGATGAAACCCACATTTTGACATGGTTAGAAAGAACGGGAGGGGTGCCCGATTTAGCGGGCCAGTGCTGCTGCCCCCAGAGATCAGGTCTTTTTCCTAAAATAATGATTTCTGTTTTGGCCCCATTCAGCTTGAGCAAATTGGGCTGCATCCCCAAAAAGATTTTGCTCAAGCCTGGGCTAAGGTCAGATGGCCCGTGACCCTTCAACGGTGAGAGGGAGAACAGGATCTGGGTGTCATCTGCATAGGAGAAGAGAGACAACCCAGGGTTTTCAACCACCTCCGCTAGAGGACGAATGTAAATATTGCACAGTAAAGGGCTCAATACAGAGCCCAGTGAAACTCCATAGGGGGAGCCATGGGAATTAGACCTGGCCAAAGAGGAGGAGACCTGGAAGGTTTGATCCGCGAGAAAGGCGTGAAGCCACTTTAGAGTGTTCCCTCAAGACCCACTCATACTCAGCACAGGGTACATAAAATACGTTCAATCTATGTGCTGCTTGCCAATCGTACATTGAAATTGCCACTTTTATACATGCCATATTGTGGTCAGTTAGGCACTGTTTTCCTCTTACCAAAACCAAGAACTATGAAAGCCTGCTTTATGAAGAATCTGTTTTTTGCAGGGCAAACTCAGTTACTCCTTTAGCTGTAGCTCGTAAAAGAACAGCATTGCTCCCTTCCTTCAAGGTATCTTATCTAAGGTGTTAGACTTGGCATCTTTTAGCGTGGTGTCCCCAGCCTTATTGCTTTTGACCTTCTGTTTTTGACTGTGTGGTGAACTTCATTTTTGCTGGTTTGAGGACTATGGGCACTTTATCACTGGTGACCAGTGTTAAAGTGCATGTGCTCTGTGACTAAAATGTAATGGCATTTGTTTTCTCTATGATTGACATATTCAATTTACTAATAAGTCCTTAGTACAGTGCACTACACATGCCCAGGGTCTGTAAATCAAATGCTACTTGTGGGCCTGCAGCACTGATTGTGCCACCGACGAGTAGCCCTTCATACATGTCCCAGGCCTTTTACTGCAGAGCCTATGTGTGCAGTTTTAAACTGCCATGTCGGTCTGACAAGTTAACCTATTTGCCAGGCCCAAACCTTCCCTTTTATTACATGTACAGCACACCTAAGGTAGACCCTAGGTAGCCCCAAGGGCAGGGTGCAATGTAGTTAAAAGGTAGGACATCTACCTTTGGGTTTTACATGTCCTGATAGTGAAAAACTGCTACATTCACTACAGAAAGGCCTATCTCTCCCATGGGATAGCATTGGAGCTGCCTTGTACCACTGTATAAGTGTAACTTCCAATTGGGAGCAGATAGAAAATTAGTGTTTGGTGTCTCTGGACTCACAATTTAAAACACATCTTTTAGTGAAGTTGGTTTTTAAATTGCAATTCTGAAAATGCCCCATTTAGAAAGTTGCTGCGGCAACAAATGATGGACAGCATGCTGAATTAATCAAACATTCACCCCCAGTCAGGAGATCTGGGTTAAATCCATCATTCTTTTGCTCACTATGCCATTCCAGTTTAGACCCAGCCATATGCCAATCAGTCTTGTACCTGCTCCTCATAGGAGCAGTCCAGCCTGAACAGCTGTGAGGTCCTCCCTGGACCAGAAACAAGCGTCCTGGGACCAGTATTAGGGTATTGCCCCTCATCAGCCAGACTAGCTTGAATTCAGTGACACAGCAAACAAGGGAACCATGTCTGGGCATACCCATCCCACTTAGGGTGAAAAGTGCTGCGGCAACAAATGATGGATGGAATGTTGAATCAATCAGACATGCACCCTCAGTCAAGAGATCTGGTTATATCCATAGTTCTTTTGCTCACTACGTCACCCTAATTTGGACCCAGCCATATGCAAATCAGTGTTGACCCTACTCCTCATGGGAACAGTCCAGACCGAACTGCCAAGCCAGGTCTTCCCTGGACCGAAAACAAGCATCCCGGGACCGGTTTCAGGGTATTACCCCTCTTCAGCCATGCTAGCTTAAATCCAGTGGCCAAGCAAGAAAGAGACCCACGTCAGGGCATACTCTTCCCACTTAGGGTGAAAAGTGCTGCAGGTTATGTGAAGATGTCCACAAATGAATATCCAACCACAAATCTTTCCACATGGTTAAAGGTCATGTGTAGATGCCATGAGAAAATGTCCAGCCACAAATGTCCTTAGATTGTTAAAGGCCATGCACAGACACCCATTAGAGAACGGAAATCCACAAATGCTCTCTTTTTGTTAAGGGTCATGGAGAGATGCTGATGAGAAAATATCCAACCACAAATGTCCAACCATGGCTAAATAATGCCCCTTGATCCATCAGTGGATCTTTTGAGAATACATTAGAGAAGCTAGCCTACCACTGAGTACCCTAGAGTCACCTTCCACATGTTGTTCATCAGGAGTGTTCTTGAAGCGTTTTGGTTGTGCCCTCCTAAAGTGCAACAGGACCCATGTGGCAAATGAGTGTATTTACACAATATTTATGTTTACTTCTTTGACTGGGTGTCAAAATAATTTTCTACTGCAGCCTCAAAATGTGGAGGATTCATTACAGAACCCACTTTCAGGAGCACATTGAACGGCTATCAGTGCAGTGCTGCACGTCACAGGTGCCCACACCATAATCCCTGATGGCGCATGTTACTTCGGCAAATCTGGAGTTTCCGTCAGCATTTGCACCGATTCTTATGAATAGGCCACGTACAACGCATGCAATACATCGCATGCCATTACAACGCGGTCATTACAACAACCGCGTTGTTACAACGCAAGTTGTTACAATGACTTGCTGTAGGAGGGGTGCTGGATTTTGGAATAGTATAATTTACTATTCCAACTCCAGTCTGTGCAACAGTAGGGAAGGTGTTGGATTTTAAATCAAACACCTTCTGGCCCCTACAGCAAGTCGTTGTAACAACTTGGGTTGTAATGGCATGCGATGTAACAACGCAGTTGTTGTAATGACCGCGTTGTAATGGCATGCGATGTATCGCCTGGAATATGAGCCTTTACTCCGCACGCGTTTACAGTGCGTGCCATTAACCCGCCTTTTTTTCTCCGCAACAAGTTTTACAACGCAGGGCTTTACACCGCAAGTCATTACATCAAAATTATCGTTGAATTAAATGATGAGATGAAAATAGCAGAGGCATAAACGAAGGACTAAACATAACCAGGAAAGGAGGAGTAAGACAGAGAGGAGTAAAAGTCAATGACAAAAGATATCAGGGGAAAGCTAAAGGAAGGAAGAAAAAAGAGAAGTTATTAGCTGGGAAAAAAGGATGGGAGAGAAGAAAGGAAAGATTCAAGGGTGGGAGACTAATGGAGAAAAAGATGAAAGGGTGGAAGGAACAAACGAATGAAGTGACAAAAAGAGAGAGGAAGGTGGAGATTATCTCAAAGGTAGAAAGAAGGTGTAAAATAAAAATAGGAACAGAGATTGAAGAAAGAAAGAAAGAAGAAAGAAAGAAAGAAAGAAAGAAAGAAAGAAAGAAAGAAAGAAAGAAAGAAAGAAAGAAAGAAAGAAAGAAAGAAAGAAAGAAAGAAAGAAAGAAAGAAAGAAAGAAAGAAAGAAAGAAAGAACATAATCAAAAGTTCTGCTTGTCACTGCCCTGGGCATGTCCTTTCGTGTTCATCGCCCTCCGGGCTGTCAGTATCATCTCGGTCAAATCCCAGAGACGCTCCTAATATGTTGGACATTATCTTGTCATCCGGCCGCACGCGCCGTCCTCGCGCTCCTGGCAGTGCATTAGCGCGCGGACAGAGAGCGCGCCTGTCAGGGCTGCTTTACTACCACCTTCAGGGAGCGATGGGCCCTGGGGGACGCTAACCTTGTCACTGCGCGAGGCACGACAGACGCTGTCCAGGCAAAATCAAATGCTGTCCGGGAGCTCTTCCAGGCCTGCTGAGTGAGCAGAGCGGGGGGGGAGTTCTTCATTGTAGAGGAAAATAGGTGCCACCAGAGGCGGTGGAATTGCGTGAGTCTCCGGCTGCGATATTTTACATATAATTATGAATTTACTGCACGTGACACTTAATCCAACACCTGCTGTATAAACTGCATATTTCAACCCCCCAAAATTAGTTTCTAGCTGAACGATTCAAAAGTTCCTATAAAAAAAGTCCCATTCCCTGCGGACCCTTTCAGGGGTGCTGTGACACTTTTCCGAGTTGGGGTGCTGGCCAACGACTTAAAGGGCCTTGTTAGTACTTTCCATACAGTGTTACCTTTACGTATTTTGAGATAGTTATATTCTTCCTTGTGAACTAGGCACTTTTTTTTTAATTGAAGTGTGTTATAAGATCTCAAGTATAATGGGATATCCTCTTCTCTCTGTCTAAGCAACTGTTTCTCTCGGTAAAATATAATTGTAGCAAGAGAAAGGAACAGTAAATATAGCTCCAAATTAAAAAGAATTAGCCTCAGTTTGATTTTCCTCTGACAGGTTGTACTTGAACGCAGAGTTAATACTCTAAGACGAATAGCCTCTGTACTTTTAAATCTTCATTTAACATGTCATGAGGGATGTCATATGTGAAGTCATAAGCAGTGCATGACTGGGATGCGTCTTATAGTTGGAGTATGAAATTGGGTTACTGGTTGAGGGGGGTGAACCCCTTCTCAAGCAGCAACCACAATTCTTCTCAGGGTGAAGTCACAAGCAACCCTAAATTAACCGGTGCTCAACCTTCGGGTAGCTTGGCACATAGCAGTCATGCCCAATTTGAAGGCAATGTGTAAAGTATTTGTGCAACAAATCAAACGGTAGCACAGTGAAAACACACCATAAAAGGATCCCACAGCAGGTTAGAAAAATAGAAACATTTTTATATATCCAATTAGTAGAAACAGTGCTATGAATTTTTAAAGATGTTAGTGGAAGTAGCGCCAAAAAGCCCAAAGCACCACTCACAGCTATCTGGTCGTGCGGGACCGTGAGAAAGTCACAAGTTCAGGCCGACCTTGATGTAGCTTGGGTCGGATACAGGGTCCAGGTTGGTCTTGCTGAAAAGTTACCTTCTCAATCCTGTGCAAGGAGTTCTGTTTGCAGTGAGGGGGTCGCGATGAGCAGGTCAGTATTAGGAACAGCCTTCGAAGTAGCCGGAAGAGCAGGCCTGGCATCATGGATGGGCGCTGTTGTAGTGCAAAGATCCTGTTGTCGAAAGCTGTCGGGTTGGTACTTCGCAATAACACTCCCTACAAGTGGCCGATGCTGCAGCACAAAGAGTTGGGCTGACGGAACTTCGTATTGGCAGGCTGTGTGAGTGACAATGTTTCAACGCCAACAGGCCCATTCTCGGTCATGAGGAGCCCAAAAACTTCAATTCAGCTTCTCTGAGGCCACAGCAAGGGTGCAGGACCTGAGGGGCGCCACTTGAGATCAGGGGCTGGATGTGGATGCTGGTTCAGGTGGTTGTGAGCCTGTTATGTCCCTGTGGCTCCAAACAGGAGGCCAGCAGACTAGCCCTTGGAGTCACTCTGGAAGTTCTGGGTTCAGGTCCAATCCCTCTGACTCAGGCAGGAGGGCAGCAGGACAGCAATCCAGCAAGGCAGCAGTCCAGTGAAACAGCAGTCCAGCAGAGTGGCAGTCCATTCAGGAGTACAGCAGTCCTTCTTCCTGACAGAGTATCCACAGCGGAAATTGGACTTCGGCCTGGCAGAGCACCACCCTTGACGAATGTTCAACTACATGTGGTTTCTCCCATTTACTCACCAGTTTTAGCATGATTCTTATGTAAACTCTATTAACTGATGTAAGTTACTTAGGGGTACTCTCACTCTGGAAACCACTGGTTCCAAGGATACCATATTCCAGGTACAGAGGGTAATGCGCTATTGGGATCGGGAAGGTCCTGAGGAATGCCAGTGTGACCCAACACTGTGGGCACTTGCAACACAGCAGAAACATTTTGACGCTTTGACAGTAAGGCGGGGTGAAGAAACCCACCATCCTTCATGTTTTTAGATCTAGCTGTTGGGTCCCGGAATAAATTGTTGAGCAGAGACACCACCATACTAGTTTTAACCTTCACTGCACTTTTCTTTCGATGATCCCAAATATATATGTACATTATTTGTGTGTTTTTTTGTATAGTCTTCCCCTCCCTTTTGCTCCACTTCAGGCGTTGGTCTGCGCCGGGGGTGTATTGAAGCAAGCCGAATGAAGAAGTATGTCACAATTTTGTGAATGAGGGCAGTATTTTCACACTGAAAACGTGCCACCCTATTAATACCACTCGCTACACCTCCATTTGTGTTATAAGAGTATCGACAGCCCCAGAAGTGTACTGGAGAGTTGGCGTATGAGGTCTTGTATTTATTGCTTTGACATGGGGGAGAAGCTTCTAGAGGTTTCCCTTTGAAGTCCCCACTACTGCGGGTATGCAGCCGTTTGTGTGGAGGCATGACAACGCCTATCAAGTATATGTAGGGTTAGGCCCAGCTTCACTCTCTCACCCTGCCGGTGATGGCCCATCCAGACACACCTATTTTGTGTGGCTGTCTAGGAGAAACACCCAAAGCCCAACTGACAGCTACACCAAGTCATGTGACCCAGGATCAGACTACAGGCACGCATTGGCTAAGTCCGGAAAATGCCAACTTTCTAAAAGTGCCATTTTCAAAATTGCTATTAAAATTCTAACTTCAACATGAATTTGGATTTTTTATAACAATTCCAATGACACCAAACATGAACTGGTTTCCTGTTCTCAATTGGAAAGGAATGCTTCTTAAACGTAATACGGTAACTCCAATGTTAGTCTACGGGAGAGGTAGGCCTGCAGTAGTGGGAAATGAATTTAAGAATTATCATTGCCAGGACATGTAAAACTTTAAACCACATGTTCAACATTTTAAATACACTGCATCCTGCCCTCTAGGCAGTTCAGTGCTTACCTTAGGGTTGACTTACATGCATTAAAAAGTCAGGTTTGGTCATGGCAAAAGGTTTATCAGTTTACAACTGCACACCCAAGCTGCAATGGCAAACCTGAGAAATGCTTAAAATACTGATAAAGTGAGTGGCACCATCAGTGCTGCAGGCCCACTATTAGCATTTAATTTACATGCCGTGGGTACATGTAGTGCCACTTTACTAGGGATGTACATGTAAATTAAATATGCCACTTTTGAATAAGCCAATGTTACCATGTTTTAAGGAGTGAGCACATGCACTTTAGCACTGGTGCAGTGGTAAAGTGTGCAGACTGTGGCCAGCAAAAACGATATCTGCAAAAAAATGGAGGAGGAAGACAAAATGCTTGGCGAGAGATCAACCTAAGGCTGACAGGTCTAAGATGTGTTCTGCCCAGATGAAAGTAGGGAGAACTACCCAACCCCATGGGAGTTCTCATCACTAAGGTGGAAGAACCTGGATATACAATCAGTATTTGTGTGGACTGACCCAGGACGGTGTTCCACTATTGAAGTCCATTCCCTGTAGGGAGTTGGACCACCTCATCAGTTTGGGAATTTCACCCCTCATTTGCATGAGCCATCTGAGGTGCCTGAGATGTGCCTGAACCCAGAAGTATGTACCAAACAGGTATGGTCTCAGCTTCTTCAGTGTTCAGACCACAGCAAAGGTCTCCCTTTCAATTGCATGCCAACTCTGTTGCCAGGGAAGTAATCTCCTGCTAATGAAGGTTACCGGTTGGTCTAGGCCATTCTCATTTAACTGTGCTAAGACAGCCCCTATGCAATACTCTGAAGAGTCTGTCTGCACTATGAACTCCTTAGAGAAGTCAGGAATCTTGAGTACCTGTGCTGTACACTTGGCCTCCTTGATGGTATCAAAGGCTTTCTGGCACACCTCTTTCCAGATCGCCTCTCTGGACTGCTTCTTTGATGTCAGCTCTGTTAAGGGGCAACAATGTGCTCATACCCTTTAACAAACCTCCTATAGTATCCCGTGAGGCCCAGGAAAGCCCTCGCTTCAGTCTGTGTTTTAGGAGTTTGCCATGCCAGAATAGTTTCAATCTTGAATACAGAAAGTTAGTGTCCAACGTGCACTCGTAGCTTATCGTGTTTGTGCCTTTGTTTCAATGTTCAGGTCGGTGCTCTACCACCCAGCACCTAGGTCCAAGGTGCATACATAACTGTGTGAGAGTGCAATCTGAAACTCAGATTGCAGGTGGGGGCTCCTGTTCTCGTAACACTACGGCGAGTGTTTTTCATATGTTTAAACTTAAATTTTTCAAATTATAATTGAAGAAATGCCAGCATCATGTTGACTTTTTTGATGATCTTTTTCATTTATTCTCCATAGATTTCAAGAATTCCAAAACATTTTCAGAATGACAGTATCCAGTATTATACATCCATATATTCTACCCAATGCATTTCGGGTCTTTACATCAGACCCTTCGTCAGGGGTCATGGATAACTGTAAACAGAAACAATTCAGGGAGGCTGTTAAACCTAATTGTTTTATACATTTTAAGTAATAGTGTGACAACTATAAATCACAACATAAAGCGTGAACTTAACTTTAGTAAATCAGGAAGATGAAGAAAACACAAATAATGTTCATGCTCTCGATCGTAGTGTCTATGCGCCAATCCGTGATAAGACTCGATTATAGATGTGACGTGCTATTATCGTGCAGTTTGTAGAACAGTATTATTGTGACTTCACCGATTTGTGATATGTAAAGAAAACGCACAAAAGAAACTGTGCGAACGAATGGCTCAATAAAGTTGTTGAAAAAAGGGGATACAAGCGTGAATAAAGATAGCGGCGTTTTTGACTTAATTGAAGTACCTTGGTGCTCTGTTTAGTGTGCTAGTTGATTGTAGTTAAGAGTGCGTCTCAGAACGAAAGTGCTCCTGTTAAAGACTACCCAAAATACCTGGTTTCTGTATGGTAAGTGCCTTCGCGGTCGTCCGTGTTCAAATTCAGTGTGATCGCGAGATTAGTTTGGCGGAGATTTATCTCAAAAGCGGAAGCGTGAACATAGAAAGAAGACTAGCGGCTGTCCCATTTGTACGTAGAAACGGTGTGTTAAAGAACTATGAACGTAACCATTGACCAGAGAAAATAAAAAAGGACTAATCGTGTGTCGACACAATATATAAACATTAAAAAATAAATAATAAAAGATAAAAAATAAATTGCCAAAAGATGACGATGTGTGTTAAATTCTAAGTGAGCAAACTTGTTATAAATTATACTGCTTGTTTGCAAGAGAAACATTTAGAATATGATATCAAGTTCTTGACATTCTAAAACATACAGAATTAAATTATTTTAGAGAAAGCATGCGTATTCAATCCTATCATTGAGTCCCAGTGGTTGGAGGGTTTGGAGTCTTTTCGTCCAATAAAATTCAGCTTTCGCCAGAGCTTTATGGGGATCTTGATCAGACTTTATTTGCAATGATTGTAAGATGGTAAATTTTAGTTGCGCTATGTTGTGTTGGGCTTGTAACCAATGAGTGGCTACTGTAGATTTCAAGTTTTTGTTTCTAATGTTGCTCTTATGTTCTCCAATTCTTAACTTGACTTTTCTTTCTGTCCTGCCGACATAAACTTTTCCACATGGACATTTGAGAGCATAAACAACATTTGCAGTGTCACAAGTACTGGAGTGTTGTTTTTCAATCGAATGACCTTTCAGTGGATGTTTAAACTTATTACCTTCAATAACATTATTGCAGTTGACGCAATCACGACATTTTTGCATTCCTTTAAATTCCATAGGTTTTTTTTCTCCTTTTATTTTTAGTAGTTCTTTGATGTTGTGGGATCGTTGCATAGCAAAGATAGGTCTGGATTGAAATAGTGTGTTCAAATCAGGTTCAGTTTGTATGATTATCCAATGTTTAAGAATAATTGACTTTATTACCTTGGTTTTCGTGGAATGTTTCAATACAAAGACCAGGGGTTCAGCCGAAGTTTTTGAAGAGTGGCCTAATAATGTTGATCTGTCTTTTGCCATTATTTTCT
The DNA here is from genome assembly GCF_964204655.1 of Triturus cristatus. Taxonomy (NCBI): domain Eukaryota; kingdom Metazoa; phylum Chordata; class Amphibia; order Caudata; family Salamandridae; genus Triturus; species Triturus cristatus. The sequence goes on along the minus strand of NC_140595.1, from coordinate 164,447,788 downwards.
CTTGCGCTTTCTGTAAAGTGTGTGTTGGATATCCACGTGCTTCAAATCTCTCTTTGAACCGATTGGCGCATAGACACTACGATCGAGAGCATGAACATTATTTGTGTTTTCTTCATCTTCCTGATTTACTAAAGTTAATTTCACGCTTTATGTTGTGATTTATAGTTGTCACACTATTACTTAAAATGTATAAAACAATTAGGTTTAACAGCCTCCCTGAATTGTTTCTGTTTACAGTTATCCATGACCCCTGACGAAGGGTCTGATGTAAAGACCCGAAATGCATTGGGTAGAATATATGGATGTATAATACTGGATACTGTCATTCTGAAAATGTTTTGGAATTCTTGAAATCTATGGAGAATAAATGAAAAAGATCATCAAAAAAGTCAACATGATGCTGGCATTTCTTCAATTATAATTCAAAAAATTTAAGTTTAAACATGAAAAAACACTCGCCGTAGTGTTACGAGAACAGGAGCCCCCACCTGCAATCTGAGTTTCAGATTGCACTCTCACATAGTTTCAATCTTGGCCTAGAGGGACTGCACCTTGCCACCGCCCACCATGTAGCCCAGATGCACCACGGAACCCTGCCCTATCTAACACATACTGGCCTTGATAGTCAGGCCCGCCTGCTGCATCGCTTAAACCACCTCCTGGAGGTAGTACAGGTGTTCCCCCCAGCTAGAGCTGAAGACAGTTATGCCGTTCAGTTAGGCAGCACAGAATGTCTCCTTCCCAGCAAGGACCTTGATGATCAACTTCTGAAAGGTGACAGGGGTATTCTTTAAGCCAAACAGCATCACTCTTTATTGGAAATGGCCCGCTGGGATCAAGAATGCAGACCTCTCTTTCGTCCCCTCAGTCAGAGCAATCTACCTGGAGTGGTGCCCGGTGGGGCAAACATGGCTACCAGCACCACAGGGCTGGATCAGGGACTGTTTAATGGCTCAATCACCCATAACCCCAGCGTCTTCGAAGCACAGGTATCTGAGTCCAGGAGTGAAGGAGAACAGAGAGGAAAACTGCCCCAGCAGCTGGAGACAGTTACTCTGATGTTCTAGAGTCGGAGTAAGGGAGAGGTTGACACTCTCCACTGGCCAATCATGCTCAGGCTTGTTAAATCTTTCCACAAGCCTTTTCCACAAGTTTGCTTGGGGTTGATAGGGTGTGGATAACTTATATGTCACTCCACACTCATCCCACATGGATTTCATGTACACTGACATGAAGTTAGTGCCCCTGTAATTTTCACACACTACCGCTTTACAGAACCCCACACAGGCAAAAATCCCCAGCACAGTCCTGGCCACCACAGGTGCAGTTACTGACCTCAGAGGAATGGCCTCTGAATAGCGAGTTACGTGGTCCACCAAGACCAGGATGCACAAACACAAGTCCAAATCCTCACCACTGAACACCAGTGTGAGAAATTGGGTTACTGGTAGAGGGGGTAACACCATTCTTAAGCAGCAAACACAATTCTTCTCAGGGTGAAATCACGAGCAACCTTAAATAAACCTGTACCTAACTTGTGTAGCTTTGCACAGTGGAGTCAGGCTTAACTCAGAGGCAATTTGTAAAGTATTTGTGTAACACATCAAACACTAACACTGTGAAAGCCCACCACAAAAGGATCCCACAGCAGTTTAGCAAATAGAGTGATTTTTAATTAAAATAAGACCAAAACAACAAGAATCCAACCAGTAGAACTGAAATTATGAATTTTTAAATATTTTAGCGGAAATAGCTCCAAAAAGTCCAAAGCGCCTCTTGCCGCTATCTGGTTGTGCGAGATTGGGAGAAAGTCACAAGTTTAGGCCGAGTATGATGGCGCGCAGGTTGGATACAGGTACTATATACAGGATTAGGGATCAAAGCATAGATACCTGCACTAGTCTTAACGTCCCTATTTATACAAATGAAAAAGGCGCAAAAGGGGCTTGAGACCCAATCCCCTAGGTCCCAATCTGAAGAGGCCAAAGACAATCCACTTGGTCTCCCCAATAGTATACAAAAACAAACAGCCCTGCACACTTGTAGAGAATTAATCATGTATAATACACAGACAGTAATATTTGACACAACTGTTTTTCCAAAGAAAGATCGATGTCATCGTATGCTTTTTGGTTTTATCCTTTATTCATTTTTCTTAATCTTTAAAAACGTTTTTTGCAACCGCCAACGCGCTTCGTCCACAAACGGACTTCTTCAGGGCTACAAAAAGTATAAAAAAACTCTATTTACAAAAAGAAGTATAATTTATGTACACAAAAATCTAAATTACAAAATTTCTAATTTATACAGTTATTAACATAATTTTCGATTTTATTAAAGAATGGGGAAAAACAATAAACAGAGAAAAGGTTATAGTAAAACCAATTCATGCAGTTGGTTTCATAAAATTAGCAACAGGAGGAGCAAACATATACAAAAGTAAAATAGCATGTTGCATTGTTTACATTCAAACATAGAGTACATTGTATATTATTCCTTCATTTAAATAGCCTGACCAATGTTTTTCATTTGTTCATTGCTAAGAGACACATACCTTACAATATATGTTATAATTCGTTCTTTCTTAAGCCAATGCGTTAAGGTCAGCTGATTTAGAGCAATATTCAGGACAGTAGAGTTGTGTCCACTCAGAGGTTTACCGTGATAATTGTTTATCCTAAGCAACAAAAACAATTATACAAATATAAAGAACGAGCCACAAAAAAGTATTACTACAGTGAAATTTCAGGTTATACCGTTTGCATTTAGCTATATGGTTGTATTATATATTATTCCTTCATTTAGACACCGTGATAAATACTTTTTATCTATACATGAATCATAAACACATACCTTACACAAAGACACCCTCCAATTCACAACCAGCTCCGACGACCACTCACCCGACATGGAGCTCCTCCACTTCCAGATGCAGACCAATCTGAACGGCACCCTCTGCAGCACCCTTGTCTACAGACCTCCAGCACCCCGCCCCTTCCTTCAGCGAAACCATAACCGACTTCATCGCTCACCACGCTTTCGCCTCTACGAACTACATACTCCTCAGTGACTTCAATTTCCACCTGGACAACCTCAAAGACCACAACACCTCATCCCTGATGGAGAACCTCGCCATCATTAGACTCAAACAACTGGTCACAATGCCAACCCACTCTGCAGGAAACACACTTGCACCCCATCTTCTCGGCAAGCAACAGCATCTCCATCAACCACACTTCCGAGCCACACTGGACCGACCACTAAGGCTGGGCGGAGTTCACGGAGTCATGCTCTGTAAAGCTCTGTCAAGTGACCCAAAACTCCACTGTGCTATGTGGAGTTCCGAGAGCAGGCGGAGTAAGGTCACACTTACCAATGTGACGGTGTGCACTGCAGCCTCAGCCAGCCGGAGCTGCCCTCCTACATCTTCCACTCGTACTCCTTCTCTGCAGGCTCCGCTCTGATCGGAGTCTCTCTCAGCAGCACTGCAGTCAACAACAGGAAGCAACACACTCCTGAGTCATGATGACTCATAATGATGTAATGTGCGGGCCAGATGACTCTCATCTGGGGCGGGCGCATTTTGAGAGGAGCATTCTCCAAACATGAAGCTGGCACTTCTTTAGTCAGGGTCCGGACCCCAAGAGCAGCAGGTAACGGCTTGCTGCGCTGGGCCGCCGAGTCGATCTCTAGCAGTGGCTGCTGGTCCATTCTCCCCTTTCAGCTTCCGTTTGGTGAATTAGAACTTGGCTCTGGTGTCATGATGAGTCTCCGAGGGACCTGGAGGCCCCAGAGAACGATATTTACATTGGTACCACATTAGGGTGGGGGCACTGGGCCACTGTGACAAACCTATGGGTAGCTACCAACAGATTTATATCCATGAACTGCACTTCACTCCTGGAGCCTTTTATGACTTGCATATTCTTAAAGTCTTATTTGTGTGCCCATCAAACCTGGCATGCATGGACAGAGCCAATTTTTAAAAGCAGATGCTACTGCTGCTGATAAACATAATTCATGTATCTATGCAATCCCAAGCGCTTAAGGTTGCAATAGCACACTCGCATCCATGAAGGTGTTTTGTGACTCGTCGTGCACACTGTTGTATGACCCGGGAGTCGGCAGCACGCACCCCGCCCCTCCCAGCGATGGCAGACTCACTCTGGCACAGCCCCTGGCAACCCTGTAATTCTGTTATGAATGTAATAATGCCAGGGGCGGGCGTATAATCCCATCCCTGCGCCTCCACCAGGCACCTGCGATGCCAAGTAATACTGCAGCAATCTTCTTTCCCAGCCAAAACCAATATCCGTTACCTCAAGCGCAGTGACATTAGCCTCTGGAGCCAGCGCAGGTTGGAAAAAACACATGTGTTTTTGGAAAGACATGATAACTATTGGCTTGGGCACAAACTTATGTAGAGACAATGTTTTAACATGAGACACTTTTACGTGACAACAAATTGAAACTGTGTGGATTTGTGGAAAGTGGAAATGCTGCACTTCTTTACTAAGACTGCAAGACCCTGCTCCCAGAGCGATGTGAGGTAAGTGGAACGATGTACTGGCATCTTTTCTACAGAGACATACCAGTCTTCCAGCCTCACCAGCTGGTGTTCAGGGGTGAGCGCTGGTGCGCGGATAAACTCCGTTAAGTGGCGGTTGGTAAAGCTTTTTTCCGAACTTCGCATTTCTAAGCCGAGTGTAGAGTTGCAAAACTCTCTACCCACCCACATCAACCACCACTGTGTCCAATTCTCCTTCACAAACCTACCGTACGCCGCCACACCCACCGCAATCCTTGCGGAAGTCTGAGCAAGGTCACCGAAGACCAGCTCACCACCTCCCACCGATATCAATCGACCCCAACACCTCAGCACGCAACCTCCACCGCTGGATCTCCAACTGCGCTGAGACACTGGCCCCCCTCAGGAAACCCTCAGGCAAGCAGCCCTCCAAGAAAGCCAGCTGGTTCTCCCCCACCCTCCAAGATTCCAGGCGTACCTGCAGACAGCTCGGAAAAGATAGAGGAGCAGCAAGATCACAGCAAACCACGCAGCTCTCAAATCCGCTGTCACCAAACACCACCACCTCATCAGAACAACTAAGAAATGCAGCCATCCAGGAATGCATCAATGCCAATGCACACAACAGCAAAGAACTCTTCACTGTGGTCAAATAATTTGCTAAACCCAGCGCAGAGACCGCAGGCATTCCTCTGTCTCAAGACCTCTGCAACAACCTCGCCACCTTCTTCCACCGCAAGAGCAAGAAGATCTATGACAACTTTGCAACCCAAATCCCACCCTCCCCACCTGCAACCACCGCCACCAATGACTCCAGAACCCAGCAGACCTTGACCAATGGGACTTCCCTCACCTCTGATAGCTCCCCCAGGATCATGAAGAGCATCCACTCCAGAGCCACCTTGGATCCCTGCCCTCACCATATCTTCAACAGAGCCAGCACTTCCATTGCACCCACTCTGCCACACCATCAACTGCTCCATCGAATCAGCAACCTTTCTGGAAGACTGGAAGCACACAGGGATCAACCCCCTGCTGAAAAAACCCTCTGCCGACCCAACAGACTTCAAGAACTACAGACCCATCCCCTTCCCAGCCAAGGTCATCGAGAAAGCCATCAACACCCAACTCTCCGAGTTCATCAAAACAAACAACATCCTGGACCTGTCCCAATCGGGCTTCAGAAGTAACCACAGCACTGAGACTGCTCTGGCTGTTACAGACGACATCTGCACCCTCCTCCACCAAGGCGAAACTGCTGCCCTCATCCTCATGGTCCTCTCAGCCACCTTTGATACTGTCTCCCACCACACCCTCTGCGCTGGACTCCACGACGCTGGCATCCAAGACAAAGCCCTAGAGTGGATCTGCTCCTTCCTTACTGGCCGAATGCAGTTGAGTCAGACTTCACCATTCAACTCAGAACCCACATAGATCAGCTGCGGAGTGCCTCAGGGTGCCTCCCTGAGCCCCACCCTTTTCAACATCTACATGGCCCCACTTGCAGCTATCGTCAGAAGCCACAGACTCAACATTGTCTCATATGCCAACGACACCCAGCTGATTCTCTCCCTCACAAAGGAACCCACAGCCAATCAATCAATCAATCATAGCATTTGTAAAGCGCGCTACTCACCCGGAGGGTCTCAAGGCGCTGGGGGAGAGGGGTCCGTTACTGCTCGAAAAGCCAGGTCTTGAGTTGCTTCCTGAAGGAGAGATGGTCCTTGGTCAGCCGAAGGTGGATGGGGAGGGAGTTCCAGGTCTTGGCTGCCAGGTAGGAGAAGGACCTTCCTCCGGTGGTGGCTCTGCGGATGCGTGGTACGGCGGCGAGGGCGAGGCTGGTCGATCGTAGCTGGCGGGTGGGCGTGTAGAAGGTCAGGCGGTTGTTGAGGTACTTGGGGCCCAGGTTGTGGAGAGCCTTGTGTGCGTGGGTGAGGAGTCTGAACGTGATCCTCTTGCTGACAGGGAGCCAGTGCAGGTCTCTCAGGTGACCGGAGATGTGGCTGTGTCGGGGGATGTCCAGGACGAGTTGTGCGGAGGCGTTCTGGATGCGTTGGAGTCTTTTCTGAAGTTTGGCTGTGGTTCTGGCGTAGAGGTGTTCCCGTAGTCCAGTCGGCTGGTGACGAGTGCCTGGGTGACCATATTCCTGGTTTCGGTGGGGATCCATCGGAAGATCTTACAGAGCATGCTTAGGGTGTTGAAGCATGATGATGAGACGGCGTTGACTTGCCTGGTCATCGAGAGGGAGGAGTCCAGGATGAAGCCCAGGTTGCGTGCGTGATCGGTTGACTTGGGAGTGGCGCCCAGGGCAGGGGGCCACCAGGAGTCGTCCCAGGCGGAGGGCGATGATCCCTGGATGAGGACTTCCATCTTGTCTGAGTTCAGTTTCAGGCGGCTGTTCTTCATCCATTCGGCGACGTCTTTCATCCCCTCCTGGAGGCTGGTTCTGACGGTGGTGGGGTCGTTGGTGAGGGAGAGGATCAGCTGTGTGTCGTCGGCGTAGGAGATGATGTTGAGGTTGTGTTGGCGTGCGATGGCTGCGAGGAGGCTCATGTAGACGTTGAAGAGGGTCGGGCTGAGGGATGATCCCTGTGGTACGCCGCAGATGACTTCGGTGGCCTCGGATCTGAATGGGGGGAGGCGGACTCTCTGAGTTCTTCCGGCGAGGAACGAGATGATCCACTTCAGTGCCTTCTCTTGGATCCTGATGTCACTGAGGCGCTGTACTAGGGTGCGGTGGCAGACAGTGTCGAACGCTGCAGAGAAGTCCAGGAGGATGAGGGCCGCTGTTTCCCCGTTGTCGAGCAGGGATCTGATGTCATCGGTGGCTGCGATCAGTGCGGTCTCGGTGCTGTGGTTGGCTCGAAAACCGGACTGCAAGGGGTCGAGGGATCCGTTCGTCTCGAGGAAGGCGGCGAGCTGTCTGTTGACGGTTTTCTCGATGACTTTGGCAGGAAAAGGGAGGAGCGAGATGGGGCGGAAGTTCTTGAGGTCGGTGGGGTCGGCTGTTGGTTTCTTGAGGAGGGCGCTGAGCTCGGCGTGCTTCCAGCTCTCCGGGAAGGTGGCGGTGTGGAAGGAGGTGTTGATGATGTCCTGCAGCTGGGGTGCGATGATGGAGTCGGCCTTGTTGAAGACGTGGTGGGGGCAGGGGTCGGCAGGTGATCCGGAGTGGATGGTGTTCATCGTGCGGGTGGTGTCTTCGGTGCTGACCGGGGTCCAGGCGCAGAGGGTGGTGGTGGGGGGCGTTGGTTCGGCGGTTGGGGGCGTGGTTGGTGCGCAGAAGCTGTTGTGTATGTCGGCGATCTTGCGGTGGAAGAACGAGGCCACCAAGAGCAACTTCCACAACGGGATGAAGGCAGTCACCACCTGCATGAAGGACAGTTGCCTCAAGATGAACTCAACAAGACCAAAGTCTACATCCTGCGCCTCCTCCACCTGGGATGACTCCTGGTGGCCCGCAGCCCTCGCAACCCCCCCACACCCACGAACCATGCAAGAAACCTCAGCATCTTCCTGGACTCCTCACTCTCTATGAACCACCAAATCAACGCTGTTTCCTCCTTCTGCTTCCACACGCTCCACCTGCTTTGTAAAACCTTCAAGTTGATCCCCACCTGATCCAGGAAAATGGTCATCCATGCACTCGTCAGCTGCAGACTCGACTACCGCAATGCACTCTATGCCGGCACCACCCAGCAACAAAAAAAACTGCAGAACGTGACGTCTATGTTAAGGATAGGGTTTGTACTTTGGAATGTGTGAAACATGTTGAAGCATCATGCAGGAATTATGTTTATTTGAAATTTGTCATGTTTGAAAACTTGTTGAATAGATTATTAAGTTTGGCGTTCAGGAAAACTGGAGCTCTAAAAAACCTGAGATTTATTGGTGGTTATGAAGTTACCTGTTAGGATAGAAACTGCTGCTGTTTACTTTTGTGTAGTTTGAAACAGTGCCCTAAGAGGGAGAGCAGATGTTGTGTGTGGCATATGTAAAGCTGAGACAAAGAGGCTTGCACTCAGCAGTGAGAAAGGTGTTGCACATACCAACTGTTGCGAGGTATGTGTCATAAGTTTTAATATGGTTATGATGTTTTTCTGTGTATTCCCCTTATAATCTTGTGCAACTACTACTATGTGCTGTACAACAATACTTATATATGATATGACTACCTCAAAACTGGATCTACAACCTATCCTAATGCCTATTTCCCTTGTAATCTTATGCAACTGCTACTGTGTGCTGTAATATAATACCTATTATGTATCCTATGACTACCTAAAAACTCGATCGACAACACATCCTAGTGCCTTTCGTATATTTCGTTTACCTACTATGACTATATATTTATACCTTTTCCAAATGTAACCCACATATTTACTATTATGCAAAATATGTGAAGCACACTGATGCCCTCGGGTCAATTTTGCGCTATATAAAACTCAATAATTAAATAAGTGCCTCCATTTAAAAGCATTTAGACTGCATAAGGCTGCTGTACATGTATATTGGGTGGTACAAAGGGCAGCAATCTTGATGTTTTGGGAGTATCCTGATATTGAAAAAGGGGGAAATAAGTGCCCATGTTGTTTAGATCAGCACAGCCAGTATTACTCTGTCCGGGACACAGATTTTTACAGATACTCTGCATTATGGGTTTGTGTGAGGAAATTGATTGAGAAGTGATCTTTTGGTCTGGAAAGTCTTTTGGGTCACTGAAGAAAATTTGAAAACAGAATTTCTGAGCAGGGAGAAGTTAGGTCATTAGATGAGATGATGGACAGTTATGTGGAAAATGCAGAGATGTGGTGGCTGATAAATGGCAGACAGATCAGAGGTTGGAGACATTTTTGCCCTTGCTGGGTCTGGTTTCAGACGAAGTGAATAGAAAAGACAAGGAGAGAAGTGCTTGTAGGCTGGTGACTCGAAGAAGAAAACAATTGGAATTGAGAAAGTGTGGTTTTCTATGCCATAGTCTTCGGTGTGTTCATTAAATAACCCCCACCACTGGTCATGTGGACCTTTGATTGTCGACAAGGAGAAGTACGGAGAAATCATCTACATTAGTCCAATAACATGTTCAATCATAAATTACTTTTAGTGCAGTCAATAAAGAGAATTTTGAGAGCATTAAGAGAGTTTTTTTTTTTTTTAGCTTTCTCAGTTTTATTCAGTAAGAATTCGTTTTTTAAGCATCTGCATTAGAAATTAACATAGTCCAATAATTGATATTTCAATATAAGGTAAAAAATACGTTAATCAGAACAATAGTAATTAATGTTATAAGGCAGCAAGGGTGTTCCATGAAGGAAGTCCACGAATCTAAATATATTAAGGGTGAGAGGTAATAAAACAACAATTCAGATTCCCTAATGGGGCACGAGTGAATTTAACATCTGTAACTGTTATGGGCAGGAGAGTAGAGGCATGCTAAGGATGTGAATTAATAACACTAGATGTGCACTGTCAGCTCCTCATCCATATCTCATCCACGTGGGGTCTTGGTGTCCAGGTTAATGATGAAACTTGATTCCATGATGCACAGGGACTTCTCACTGTCTCCTCCTCTGAAGGGCTTGTCGACTCTGTCAATACCAAAAAATCAGAAGAGATCAGGGTTACTTTTATGAAAATGTCTAGCTACAGGGTATGTTTCAACAAGGATTTTTTAAGGTACAGACAAGTTCTAATATTCTCTCTTTTTTTAACTTCATTTTATTGCAAATACGACTTGCAAGTATCATCACCTTATAGTAGCATACATATGTATAAGAAGTCGAGCGGTTTACACCACAACGGATTTTTCTGATACTTGCGTACAATTCTTAAGAGACTATCATTGTCTAATAGTCTCTTTTTAACTGGGAATGTTATGGTCCCTATATAACACAATTTGCATGAACATTCCAATACATATGCAGTAATCGGTGGTGCAGGAGATGAAACCTGTACTTTTTGGTCCTTGCCACTAGGGAGCCGATAGTAGTTGCAGTTGCTTCTGTGCTTGGGGGCTTTACATTTGCCACACTGATAGAAGTTACCCCCATCATTTTCAGCCATCCCTCAACCTTAGATCTCTGGAAGAGGCTATATGTGAGTGTGTCCCTTAGTGATTTGGCTCTCCTGTTGGTGGTGCCTACATGTGGACTACAGTTTGTTCAAGTATTGGGTCAGCTTTCAGGACTCCCCAATGTTTATTTATCAAACTTCTCAGATCACCTGACCTGTAGTTGACATCAGTGATATATTTTATGGTGTTAGTATTATCTGTATTCTTAATCTTTTTCTTGTTAAAAAGGAGTTCCTCCCTTTTGAGGGATGCCACTTTGCTTTGAGCTGATGTAAGTACCTTGTTAGAGTATCCTCGATCCTGGAACCTGACTATCATCATATCACATTTTGTACTGTAAGTGTTCTCATTGGAGAAATTCCTCTTGGAGCATAGGAGTTCACCAAATGGAATGCTCCATTTTAAGTTGGTGGGATGGTGGCTTGCAGCATGCAATTTGCTGTTGCCAGCTGTTTCGTTTCTGCACAGTTTAGTTGTCTGTTGCCCGTTAACCACTTTGAGACAGATATCAAGGTACTCTATGCTTGTGGTACTGAATTGGTGAGTAAAGTTGAGATTCAGGTTGTTGACTTGTAACAGATTCACAAATTCAGCAGCTAGCTTCTCGTCACCATCCCATACTCGCACACATGTATATACAATGTACCTTTGGATAACTACCCTTGTTACATCATTTCCAAAATATGAAATGATTACAGTTTTTTTTAAAATGTCAAAATTAAAATATGTTAATCATACTATTAACTGACTTAAGCAACAGTAGCAGAAACCTATAATTTATTATTTTTCCCCAAAACAATTATGTATGGAATCAAATGTTATGCTTTATCAACTTGGATTTTTACTATTTTATTTTGGTGGGGCATCAAATCTAATAACTACCTTAGTCCTAAAATGTATTTTGAAACAGATTGAGACACAGTCTATAGCTTTTTCTCAAATACATTTCTGAGAGGGACCATAAGTAAATTATCCCCAGATTTATCTTCTTTCTGAAGCACACTGCTCCACATGCCATTGATCTGCAATTTTTAGATGACAGGAAATTATGTATTGCTTGAGCCCAGGGCTTCAGGCCTACACTCTCATATATCTGCACAAGTTGTCCATGGTATGTTGGACAGAATATTGCTATTATGATGAGAAATCCTAGACTCCCAGTTGATTAATGAGTATTACCATAGCCCATTTGATTTGACAAAATCATGAGAAAACCTCATCAAACAGTACCTGTGAGAAGTGGAGGGTAATATGCTGGAATGGAAATATGAGTTCAACACTTATTATTTTACTCAAAAAAACTGTCTTGGGTTTTGGGGCACCTGCAAGTATTTGGAAGTTTACAAAAATAATTGGCACCCTATAAGGCTCAGACTTGGTGTGTTCTTATTCTTATAGTGGCCTGATTTTATGATTGGACATGTTGTCTTAGGGCCTTACCTGAGTTTGGGACCACCAATGCGGCCATCCCAGGTAGACCACCAAGCCTGAGGTGCACCCGCCAGATTCCGAGTTGAATCCAGGGCTGATGGAACCACCATTCCCCGGCGGTGTGAGGCAGTAATATGCTGGTGGTGCCACAACTGCATATTATGAGTTTCCTCACTGCCAGCCTTTTCATGGCGGTGAGTTCGCCATGAAAAGGCTGGCAGTGAGGGAATTAAGGGAGCCCTACAGGGTCCCCAGTTGTCTCAGGAACATGGGATGCATGCAGGGGGCACATGGCGTGCCCCCCTGTCTGCATGCACCCCCTTTTTAATAGGCACTGCCATGGGAACGCCAAAGGACAATCCGCCAGACCAGGAGAAAACTATTAATCTGGCAGGCGTTCTTACAAATAGGTTTGGTGGTTCTGGAGTGGGGCGCTGGTGTGGCAGCCCACTCCCGGACCGCCAAACTCGTAATCAGGCCCAAAGTCTTCTTTGTCATATTCCTAGATGACGGCCCTCCTGCTGCTTGGTTATAACCATACCCCCCAGACTAATCATGATTTTTAAAGCAAGCTGTGTTCTCATAGGACCTTAGAGGAACTTAGAGTTGACCTTCGGATAGCCTCTTAGATAGCATGACACATTCAATTCAATTAATGTACGTTATTAGATAGGAAGGAGGTGAGATCACCTCAAGTAATAGGTCTGCAACCTTCTGTATACTGGGAACCAAGTATACCATTCTACCATTTGACTGTGTCAGGGTAGCAAGGCAGAGCAGTTCAAGGCCTACTTGAGAAGGTGGCAGCCACAGCCCGTGCAAGTAAGAGCGGTGGGGCCGGGTGGGGGGATTTCAACATAGGATGTAAAGAGAAAATTAATTAAATAATTAATTTTCCCTTGTCATCGTACGTCGTAATCCCCCCCACCTGGCCCCACCGCCTCACCGCTCTTACCTGCATGGGCCGTGGCTGGAAGGTGGTGTGGAGTAGTACTGCAGTATTTAGGTGTGCAACAAACAACACTCAAAAAATCTTTGCACAGGACATATTTTTACATGTAAGAAGGAGAAGTACTTGAGTACTCACTCATTACTCTATACTACACATTTATGTAGAAGTATATACAAGCTAGCAGGTGGAAATACCTATGCTGACACTCTCTAACTGTGCACACCAGAAGCAAGCCATGACAACTAAAACCATGATACCCCCCCACATATACTGGACACAACATTATGGGGTGCAGTTATTTAAAACTCAGATCTAGTGCCATTGTCATGGAGTCGTCGCAATAATAAAAGTAGAAATATGTCATAAAAACTCAGACCTGGGGTGAGAGGAGCACCCAGTTTTTCTGGCCCTTCTTGGGATCACAGAGTAGCCAAAGAGTGGTGGCACTTCTGTTTGTCTTTCTTCCTCATTGTTAGTCAGGGGATGGAGGTTTCCTTGAGCATCGACAAACCTTCGTCAGAGTGTAGCAGTGCTTATATCTTTTCATCTGTATTGGTCCCCGGGAATATGGGGCCCTCTGTGACAATACCACGAACGAGGATAGGCAATGCCACAGGTGCTCCATTGGGCAGTATTCTTCCCGGGGCATTGATCTTCACGAGGGATGTTTAAAATTAAAAAAATGGAGATAAAGAATGCCCTGGCAGAACCCACTCCTCCTGGGAGAATGAAATTCACTCTCTGTTTTCTCTAGCCCTGTTAGGCTGATGATAATAATTTTGGGCTTGTTTTGCTGTTGATGGTGACCTCTATCCACCATAAGGGTCCTCTGCAGGCTTCCAGCCTTTAAAATGTGACAAATCTCAAGAAGCTATTTTATGACTACTCTCCTTCCATTTAGGGATAGCTCGAGCCTGTCCTCCTGCCCTTTAGCTCCTGGTCAATGACCTGACCTCTGTCTAGCACCAGGTGTTCTCTATCAGCTCTGGGTCATTTTAGCTTCAACACACATCCTCCAAGGCAGCGCACTCTCTCTGCTTGTACTCTTCAAGTCTAACAACATCCTGTGGCCACTTGTGGGGCACCCCTGTGTTGCCAGGAGTCAGCCTCACCCTCTGATGATGGTTACCCACTTGCAGGATTAGTCTTCAGATGTTTCAGGGGAACCCTTCTCCTCCAGGGTCCCAAAAGAGGTCCATCACTCTACTGAGCCCAAGGGGATGTAGAAGACCAAAGAAGAGAGGTAGATCTAAAGAGTTCTATTCATTCCAGGCCAACACCGTCCCAGCACTCAATACCGTGGCTGGTCATCTTCAGGGGCCTCCAGAATCCATCTTCTTTCTCTCTCTGTTTTCCATTCCATTGTGCTAAGGTGTGGTGGGAAGTTCCAGAAGGTAGGCTCCTCAGCCCAATCGTAGGGTAGCACATTATACCTTAGCCCCTGTCCCAACCCTCATGCACACCATTTTGGGACATTCCAACATGGCGGCTTCAAGTGGTCTACTGAAAGACTTTCCTGAAGCTACATCTTTCAGTGCCACAGCTCCCTAAGCTCTTCTCCTCAAATCCTCTAAGGAGAGCCCTTCCTGTGATAGACTCGGGAGTTGTGGTCACCCTTGTTTGTTCTCTTTGGAATGAGCCTTCGAAGGCCTGGTGCAGTGTGAAAAAGATTTCAACATGTAGATTTTGGCACACGTCTTACTCTTCCAGGATTCAGGCCAAATCATTGGCAAATGTATTTTTTGTCTGGGGAAGATTTGGTTCTCCCCAGCTGGACAGTAGACTAACTTGTCTTAGCAGGGTGATCCAAAGTCACATATATAATTTGGAAGCTGCCTCAGAGATTTATGAAAAACCTGATGTGCAATAAGGAGAGCAGATATGACAAAGGTAACAATAAATCCACACGTAGAATCCTTGTGTACCGTAACATTGATGTGTCAACCCATTCTCAAGCCCTGCCTAAATGTGATGAAACTTGACTTTGGTGCATATTTTGCCCACAATGTACAATACACTGAAGCACATACACTTTTCTGTAAATCACTATAGATGTACATAATCACACTATAAATGCCCACTCAATAAATCAATCAATCAATAACCTTTTGTTTTGTAACTATACATAAATTCTATAAAAATTCATAAATAGAATTATCATGCAAATAATAAATACAATACATAGTTAAAAACAGCGATATAATTCATGCAATGTATCTCATTCAAAATTAGCACCCCATATTGATAGTTAAAGGCCAAAAGTACAGCAAAACTCTTAATGAAAAAAGAATATTGGGCCCGATTTTGATGTCTAGAGGAAAGCCATCTGACAGCTAGTTGGAGGCTTTCCGCTTGACATCAAATACAATACCGGCAGTCAGAGGGAAACTCAATGAGTCTGTTGGAGTGTCGGAAGGACTCATAATTCCATAATGACGGCAGAGCCCGGCTGCCTGGATTATAATGTCGCTTTCCACCTGCCCTTTTCATGGCGGTCCACCCGCCATGAAAAGGCATGCAGAAAGTGACTTTGCACCGTGTGGCAGACACCACATGGTGCTTGCCACACGGTGCAGAGATGTTTAAAAACATCTATTTTACAATTGTAGCTTGTGCTGTGGGCCTTTTCCACCACCACACTAGCTACAATTGTAAAATGGATGTTTCCCACCACCCAAAGGGTGGTCACATCTGAATTCTGCGGGCGGAACCGCTGACCTCTGGTCAGGCAGTTCGATTCCGCAGAGCAAAGGACCGACATCGTAATAAGGCCCATAGTGTTAGAGCCCATAACACAAATATCAATCAATAAACCAGAAGCCTATTTTGAGTGCCTCTGATAAAAAGCTATCTGGGAAATCTGAGATAAAATCATCTTCCAATAATTGCAGAAGCATTAACGCTGGACGTACTTGGTTAAAAGGAAAGATATACTTAAAAAGTGGAAGAATTGAATCTCTGCGTGGTTTCACATAAAATTGGCAGAACATAACAAAATGAAGAGTATCTTGCACGGACACTTAGGGGTCCATTAGGATGTAGGGCGGTGGGACCACCGCGGCGCTGGCAGTGCGGAAAAATGCCTTTTTCCGCCCTCCAGCTGCAGACATCACGCCCGCTATATTAGTATGGACAAACATAGGCCAATTTGCGACCGCCGCAGTGCCATGTGCACCGCCATCAAAGTGCGCCCACCACCGCGGCGGTGGGAGCCAATGGAGACTCACCGCCGTGCGGAATGACATCCGCCCCGCTCTAGGATGACTCGAGCAAGCAGATGCACCGCAGCGGAGACACCGCCCAACCAGAGACGGCGGAAGCTCGACAGCGGAGCGCAAAACCAGAGCCCCGGTCACGACCGCCATGGACCCAGCTCTACACGTCTTTCCGGTGCTGTGCCTGCTACATCACCAGGAACTCATGGACCGCCGCAGACGTCGCCGCAGGTACGCAACAACACAACACACAACACACGGCCTGACACAGGGTCAAAATCCACATCAGACACCCTAGGGGGGACAGGGACACAACCACAAGGGCACCCACACATCACCCACCTGCCACAAAGTCACCCCGCTACATCCTGGACACACAGCTACCGCCACCATGCAGCAATGTCCCGTCACGTCACCGCAGCGGCGAACACAAGCAACTACATGCGCACAATGCAGAAGGCAGGGCCAGTGCCAGGCATGGGCAGGGCACCTAGACCACAGGGCCACACCCACTCCCACCACACACTAGCACACCCCATGAAGGCACATGCCATGTGCCCCTCCTGTGCACACCATGCACAACAACAAGCCAGGGCGATACACACCCTGCACCACACAACAAACAATCATGGAGACACACAATGCAGGAGTGGCTGCACAGGAACACACAACACACAGCACAGTAGCACAGGGCCAGGGAAACACAAACAACACCACACTCAGAGAAATATCAATGAGGACAAGCAACAAATGAACACATACAAGGAATTAACATCCAAATGGACACACAGCCTGCACAGTCACACATACATACCACAGACTGGCACACACACACATACACACCCCACATGCCAACAGCAATGGAGCACAACAAATAGGGAAACCAGAGTGGGTTGCACACAAATGGAAGACCATGGAGACACACAACAAGCATGTGTACATTACATCAACACAAGGAACAGAGGCAAAACACCCTCACACCATCAAAGCACACATGGCCGGCACAGTCAGTGAACTCAAACCACAGACAGCTCAGTGCAACAACACAGGGAGACAGCAAGGCAAACCACGTATAGGCACAAGGATGAAAGGAAGGCCCTGAAGTCAAACTGTGAACAGCCACACAACCATACAACTACCCCACAGGAGCACACCAGCAGCACTACACACAAGGTCCATCTACACACCTCAGGACTGACACACACCAGTAAGAATCTACACACATACCCCCCTCACACCAGCAGCACACAACACCAGTGCCAAACACACTGAAGGCTGGCAATACTTGACAGACAGTACACACACAAACAACCACACACCCTGGGCTCAGCCACAGACATCACACACACACACACACACTCACACACACACACCTACACACACACACACACACACACACACACACACACACACAGGGATGCCACCACAAACGTGGAAACACGTACAACAGACAAACACATAGCCCAACAGAAACCCACACAGAGCCACAACAACAACAACAGACATGTCCTGTGCAGCTAAACTGGGGAAAGGTAATGGGAGCACAGACACAACAGGAGTGCACAACCTCATCACTCAGGAACAATGCACAGAAAACATACCACAACACACACAAGAAGTGCACCATCACAGAACAACACAGCCACAGCAAACAAACAATAGATGCAAATGCAGAACAATCACATAGCAAACACAGCATGACATCAGGGGATGCACACCAGGCAATCACAAGGCAACATACACACACAGCACTGCATGCACAACAAGCGGTGTGTGCATGCCAAGCATACCAGACACACAGACATCAATGACAGAACAGCAACCCACACAACACCATACAGCACAGCACAAAGACAACAGCACACCCAGGAAGTGAAGCAAAAATACACACAACACACATACATACAACACGACACCCAAAAGATGCACAAGTCTGGAACACAAAGGTGGAAACAACTTGACCACAGGACTGGGCGGCACACACAGTTGAACTGCATAGGAGCAACCGTGACTGACAAACAGCACCAGAACATCACACATGACCCATTGGGGAAATGCCCTGAGTGACACATTGACCCTGGACAAAGAACTGCACCACAAAGCACAGTGTCACAAATGAAGTCATGGGGCGGCACACACACATACAAACCAAGGGGACAGCTCACACCAAAGTGAAGTGTACTGCATGTCAGTAGGGGACATGGCAGTAGTGTACCATACACAAAGAGAGGGAGTGCAAACCCACAATGGGTAGGCAGCTGAATGCACATATAGGGGAGGGCATGACAACACACACAACATGCCACACTGGAGGCAAGAAGGCACCATGTGACAGCAAGGCATGAGAAAACACAACCACAATGGCAGTGTGGAGCAGCAGGTCTGCACAGTCCCAACAAACAGCAACAAGACACATGGATGTGCAAGAAAACACAACACTGACTTGCCAGTAACACTCTCTGCATACTCACAAGTTACAAAAACAACAAGTAGGAGTCAGACAGAACTGCAAGGACACACCAACACACTGCACAGTGCACAACATGCAACTCACACATGGGCATACAACCACATCCACAGGGAAGAAACAATCAAAACAACAGGCATGCAACTTTCGGGTGACACGTGTGTAGTTGACATTGCAGAGGAATTCACACATCAACACTCCCCACAAACTCACCCCCTTCACACTGCACACTACCTGGCCATCCAAGAGCACAAACGGAAAGAAAGCCATGGGACTAGGATGACTGGCCATCACAAGATGACCACACACGTACACCACTGGGCACACATAAAGGAAGAACACACATACATGATGACCCTGGACAGCCTGCCTGCAATACTGTGTGCAGAAACACACTCTGTGCTGGCAGTGACCCCCGACATGTGTACAATAGAGCCAACATGAACCAATCAAGTAAATGACTACTGCTAACCATTCGAAATTGCCACCATTGCCACCACAAGTATCTGTGTCAAAAAGAAATGAAGACCCTGTCACCCCTAAAAAAACAAGAGAGTAAGTGAGCCCAAACATTGACCATGTTGAAGTGCCACACAGACCATGTGGCACAGTAAACCATGTACACACAGCAAAATAACTTTATTCAGTAAGGACACTGATCAAATAGACAACAGGAGCAACTGTCTTTATTCCCATATTGCACAGATAGGTACCATGAGAAGAGAAAAGCAAGGCACAAGATGCAGAGCATGTCCATGAGAAGCTGCACAGGCAGGGGGCACACAGCAGTGAACGGCAAGGCCAGTGGGCAGGACAAAGTGCAGACTGAGTCCATGAGCAGCTGCACAGGGAAGAGTTCAACACTGCAAAGAGCAACAAGGCCAGTGGCCAGTCCATGGTGCAGACTGAGTCCATGAGAATCTGCACAGGCAGGGGGCACACAGCAGT
Source organism: Triturus cristatus (assembly GCF_964204655.1). Lineage (NCBI taxonomy): Eukaryota > Metazoa > Chordata > Amphibia > Caudata > Salamandridae > Triturus > Triturus cristatus. Next base: position 164,428,177 of record NC_140595.1, on the reverse strand, counting down.
GAACGACAAGGTCAGTGGCCGGGACAAAGTGCAGACTGAGTCCATGAGAAGCTGCACAGGGAAGAGTTCAACACAGCAAAGAGCAACAATGCCAGTGGCCAGTCCAGGGTGCAGACTAAGTCCATGAGAAGCTTCACAGGGAAGGGTCCAACACAGCAGTGAACGACAAGGCCAGTGGGCAGGACAAAGTGCAGAGTGAGTCCATGAAAAGCTGCACAGGCAGGGGGCACACAGCAGTGAACGACAAGGCCAGTGGCCAGGACAAAGTGAAGACTGAGTCCATGAGAAGCTGCACAGGCAGGGGGCACACAGCAGTGAACGACAAGGCCAGTGGGCAGGACAAAGTGCAGACTGAGTCCATGAGAAGCTGCACAGGGAAGAGTTCAACACAGCAAAGAGCAACAATGCCAGTGGCCAGTCCAGGGTGCAGACTGAGTCCATGAGAAGCTTCACAGGGAAGGGTCCAACACAGCAGTGAACGACAAGGCCAGTGGGCAGGACAAAGTGCAGAGTGAGTCCATGAGAAGGTGCACAGGCAGGGGGCACACAGCAGTGAACGACAAGGCCAGTGGGCAGGACAAAGTGCAGACTGAGTCCATGAGAAGCTGCACAGGCAGGGGGCACACAGCAGTGAACGACAAGGCCAGTGGGCAGGACAAAGTGCAGACTGAGTCCATGAGAAGCTGCACAGGGAAGAGTTCAACACAGCAAAGAGCAACAAGGCCAGTGGCCAGTCCAGGGTGCAGACTGAGTCCATGAGAAGCTGCACAGGGAAGAGTTCAACACAGCAAAGAGCAACAAGGCCAGTGGCCAGCCCAGGGTGCAGATTGAGTCCATGAGAAGCTGCACAGGCAGGGGGCACACAGCAGTGAACGACAAGGCCAGTGGCCAGGACAAAGTGCAGACTGAGTCCATGAGAAGCTGCACAGGCAGGGGGCACACAGCAGTGAACGACAAGGCCAGTGGGCAGGACAAAGTCCAGACTGAGTCCATAAGAAGCTGCACAGGTAGGGCGCACACAGCAGTGAACAACAAGGCCAGTGGCCAGGACAAAGTGCAGACTGAGTCCATGAGAAGCTGCACAGGGAAGAGTTCAACACAGCAAAGAGCAACAAGGCCAGTGGCCAGGCCAGGGTGCAGAGTGAGTCCATGAGAAGCTGCACAGGCAGGGGGCACATAGCAGTGAACAACAAGGCCAGTGGCCAGGATAAAGTGCGGACTGAGTCCATGAGAAGCTGCACAGGGAAGGGTCCAACACAGCAGTGAACGAAAAGGCCAGTGGGCAGGACAAAGTGCAGACTGAGTCCATGAGAAGCTGCACAGGCAGGGGGCACACAGCAGTGAACGACAAGGCCAGTGGCCGGGACAAAGTGCAGACTGAGTCCATGAGAAGCTGCACAGGGAAGAGTTCAAGACAGCAAAGAGCAACAAGGCCAGTGGCCAGTCCAGGGTGCAGACTGAGTCCATGAGAAGCTGCACAGGGAAGGGTCCAACACAGCAGTGAACGAAAAGGCCAGTGGGCAGGACAAAGTGCAGACTGAGTCCATGAGAAGCTGCACAGGCAGGGGCCACACAGCAGTGAACGACAAAGCCAGTGGCCAGGACAAAGTGAAGACTGAGTCCATGAGAAGCTGCACAGGGAAGAGTTCAACACAGCAAAGAGCAACAAGGCCAGTGGCCAGTACAGGGTGCAGATTGAGTCCATGAGAAGCTGCACAGGCAGGGGGCACACAGCAGTTAAACGACAAGGCCAGTGGCCAGGACCAAGTGCAGACTGAGTCCATGAGAAGCTGCACAGGGAAGGGTCCAACACAGCAGTGAACGAAAAGGCCAGTGGGCAGGACAAAGTGCAGACTGAGTCCATGAGAAGCTGCACAGGGAAGAGTTCAACACAGCAAAGAGCAACAAGGCCAGTGGCCAGTCCATGGTGCAGACTGAGTCCATGAGAATCTGCACAGGCAGGGGGCACACAGCAGTGAACGACAAGGTCAGTGGCCGGGACAAAGTGCAGACTGAGTCCATGAGAAGCTGCACAGGGAAGAGTTCAACACAGCAAAGAGCAACAATGCCAGTGGCCAGTCCAGGGTGCAGACTGAGTCCATGAGAAGCTTCACAGGGAAGGGTCCAACACAGCAGTGAACGACAAGGCCAGTGGGCAGGACAAAGTGCAGAGTGAGTCCATGAGAAGCTGCACAGGCAGGGGGCACACAGCAGTGAACGACAAGGCCAGTGGGCAGGACAAAGTGCAGACTGAGTCCATGAGAAGCTGCACAGGCAGGGGGCACACAGCAGTGAACGACAAGGCCAGTGGGCAGGACAAATTGCAGACTGAGTCCATGAGAAGCTGCACAGGGAAGAGTTCAACACAGCAAAGAGCAACAAGGCCAGTGGCCAGTCCAGGGTGCAGACTGAGTCCATGAGAAGCTGCACAGGGAAGAGTTCAACACAGCAAAGAGCAACAAGGCCAGTGGCCAGCCCAGGGTGCAGATTGAGTCCATGAGAAGCTGCACAGGCAGGGGGCACACAGCAGTGAACGACAAGGCCAGTGGCCAGGACAAAGTGCAGACTGAGTCCATGAGAAGCTGCACAGGCAGGGGGCACACAGCAGTGAACGACAAGGCCAGTGGGCAGGACAAAGTCCAGACTGAGTCCATAAGAGGCTGCACAGGTAGGGCGCACACAGCAGTGAACAACAAGGCCAGTGGCCAGGACAAAGTGCAGACTGAGTCCATGAGAAGCTGCACAGGGAAGAGTTCAACACAGCAAAGAGCAACAAGGCCAGTGGCCAGTCCAGGGTGCAGAGTGAGTCCATGAGAAGCTGCACAGGCAGGGGGCACACAGCAGTGAACAACAAGGCCAGTGGCCAGGATAAAGTGCGGACTGAGTCCATGAGAAGCTGCACAGGGAAGGGTCCAACACAGCAGTGAACGAAAAGGCCAGTGGGCAGGACAAAGTGCAGACTGAGTCCATGAGAAGCTGCACAGGCAGGGGGCACACAGCAGTGAACGACAAGGCCAGTGGCCGGGACAAAGTGCAGACTGAGTCCATGAGAAGCTGCACAGGGAAGAGTTCAAGACAGCAAAGAGCAACAAGGCCAGTGGCCAGTCCAGGGTGCAGACTGAGTCCATGAGAAGCTGCACAGGGAAGGGTCCAACACAGCAGTGAACGAAAAGGCCAGTGGGCAGGACAAAGTGCAGACTGAGTCCATGAGAAGCTGCACAGGCAGGGGCCACACAGCAGTGAACGACAAAGCCAGTGGCCAGGACAAAGTGAAGACTGAGTCCATGAGAAGCTGCACAGGGAAGAGTTCAACACAGCAAAGAGCAACAAGGCCAGTGGCCAGTACAGGGTGCAGATTGAGTCCATGAGAAGCTGCACAGGCAGGGGGCACACAGCAGTTAAACGACAAGGCCAGTGGCCAGGACCAAGTGCAGACTGAGTCCATGAGAAGCTGCACAGGGAAGGGTCCAACACAGCAGTGAACGAAAAGGCCAGTGGGCAGGACAAAGTGCAGACTGAGTCCATGAGAAGCTGCACAGGGAAGAGTTCAACACAGCAAAGAGCAACAAGGCCAGTGGCCAGTCCATGGTGCAGACTGAGTCCATGAGAATCTGCACAGGCAGGGGGCACACAGCAGTGAACGACAAGGTCAGTGGCCGGGACAAAGTGCAGACTGAGTCCATGAGAAGCTGCACAGGGAAGAGTTCAACACAGCAAAGAGCAACAATGCCAGTGGCCAGTCCAGGGTGCAGACTGAGTCCATGAGAAGCTTCACAGGGAAGGGTCCAACACAGCAGTGAACGACAAGGCCAGTGGGCAGGACAAAGTGCAGAGTGAGTCCATGAGAAGCTGCACAGGCAGGGGGCACACAGCAGTGAACGACAAGGCCAGTGGGCAGGACAAAGTGCAGACTGAGTCCATGAGAAGCTGCACAGGCAGGGGGCACACAGCAGTGAACGACAAGGCCAGTGGGCAGGACAAATTGCAGACTGAGTCCATGAGAAGCTGCACAGGGAAGAGTTCAACACAGCAAAGAGCAACAAGGCCAGTGGCCAGTCCAGGGTGCAGACTGAGTCCATGAGAAGCTGCACAGGGAAGAGTTCAACACACAGGCAGGGGGCACACAGCAGTTAAACGACAAGGCCAGTGGCCAGGACCAAGTGCAGACTGAGTCCATGAGAAGCTGCACAGGGAAGGGTCCAACACAGCAGTGAACGAAAAGGCCAGTGGGCAGGACAAAGTGCAGACTGAGTCCATGAGAAGCTGCACAGGGAAGAGTTCAACACAGCAAAGAGCAACAAGGACAGTGGCCAGTCCAGGGTGCAAACTGAGTCCATGAGAAGCTGCACAGGCAGGGGGCACACAGCAGTGAACAACAAGGCCGGTGGCCAGGACAACGTGCAGACTGAGTCCATGTGAAGCTGCACAGGGAATGTGTGCGACTGTACCTTTCCATGGTCAGCAACACAGTCAGGGGGCAACAATGTGCAGTACAGGCCCACCTGTGTGAGACACAGGTGTGTGAGGGTGACTAACACTCAGACTTGGCTGTCAAGGCAGACTGGGAGCTGGCTGTGTCTCAGGACTGCCGGGGCACTTGACCTGGGAGAGAGCAGATCAGCTGAGGTAGAGCTATCAGTGGCTTGACAAGCCGGAGGGCTGCTTGGACCAGATGCTGTAGTGGCACGTGGAGGTGGAGTCCTGCAGACGGGAGACACGGTGTGGCTGAGAGTTTGTGGAGGGGTGCCCTTCCACGCCTTGGGGATCCTATATGGCTTGCCTGACTTTGGATCAATGGGAAATGGTGTGGGCACAACAGGCACACTCACCACCACTGCTGCAGCAGGTGCAGGTGCTGCCAGCCCCTCTGGTGATGTGCTGGAACCAGCGGAACGCTTTGCCTTGCTTTGCCTCTGCCCCCCCCTTCCCATGTTTACTAGGTGTTACCCCTACAGTGCCCTCCAGCCCCTGCTTCACTGGGTTTGGAATGGGAGTCGAGGTGGTTGGTGATACTGCCTTGGAGCCCTTCCTAGGTGTACCCTTGACATGCACCACCTACTTGGTGGGCACAGACACTGTACAATTATCTTTGCGCAATGCTTTAGGGGCAGGAGAGTCCTTGGATGGGGATGCCACTGAGGCATGTGTGCCTGAGGTCTGCTGCTTTGCTAATTGTCCACTGGTGTCGCCTGACAGGCTTTTCTCCCTGCGCTCTGGGGTGCCGTTGGTCTTCTGTGGGGATGGTGTCTGCGCCCAGGACCGCTTGGGTTGCTGCTGCTGTGTGATCTGTGTGCTGTATCGTGACTTTGATATATGTGGACCGTGGTCACTATCGTCAGACGTGGCTACTGCTAGGGGGGTGGACAAAGGGACGGGAGCTGGACTGTGAGTATGTGCCAGGTGCAGGGCAGACGTCACTGTTGATGACAAAGCCTGGACTGTCCGATGCAGCCCACCCACGTCAGAATGTATGCCCTCTATGAAAGCAACCACTTGGGCCAATTTCTTGTCGTGGTCAATGAAGGCATTGAGGAGAGCTGTCTGGCCTACACACAGCTGGCACAAAAGGTCCACAGACTCAGCACTGATGGCAGCAGGGGGGACAGGGGCAGGGGCAGCAGTGCCAGGGGTGAAGGACACTCTTACCCTCTTACTGAGGCGGACACAGGCAGCACCAGAGGAAGTGACAGGGAGGGTGGGCAATGGCTGCTGTGTGGTGGTAGTCGATGCAGAGTCCCCGTTCCCTGTGCCCTCCAACATGGATGCATCCCCACTGGCATCGGATGATGTGGTGCTTTGCGTCTCAGGCTGGGACTCCTCCAGCAGACTCCTGTCCCCCTCTGAGGCGCTGGTGACATCTGTGTCACTGGGCTCCTGGGCAGCTGTGGTGCTAGTTTCACCCCCACTGGTGTCCGTCTCCTGTCCCTCCGTAACCACAGGTGATGCTGCATAGGAGATAGAGATGCAGGGTCAGGTCAGTGGCAGCCACAGAACAAACATATGCAAGCAATGCATGACAAAAGTTGACCAAATCTACATGTTGCACACCACCCTGTGCAATCACATCATGCCAACTCACTACATAGACTCAAGCAGTGCATGGAAACAGGATACTCAGGCATGAGTGAGCCATGTGATGACCACACAGCACAACCCCCTGCTTGTGGCTCTGTTCAAACAGACCCACAACTAGTTCTGAGCACACCTAGGGACATGATGGGGGCACACTACTTGTTGCCAATGACAGGACGGGATGGAACAGGAGGGGACAACACAGACCCAAACTACAACATGACAGTCCACAATGGACATTAGCCCATGCCACCCACCATGTCGTACCTTGGGGACAATATAATGCTGCACATTGCTGTAAGATGTATAGGCCTCCCCAATATGGGTGCATGCAATGGACGCATTGATGTGCGCACAGTCAGATTGGGCACACTGCCGTTCCCTCCCATGGGATTCCCAAGACTACACCAATGCAGAAGAAACCTGAAGAGCACAACTCAGAATGTAATGTGAAGGCACAGCATCCAAATCACCTTTGTAAGTACAGGTAGGGCAAATGCATGCCACAGGCACCCAGGCTAGCAGCCACTTACATGCCACAGCATCACACTACCAACATCACAGAGTCACAGAGGCCGGCGCTGGCACAGGCTCTGTACACATGCAGCCACTCCCAGCCAAAGTCAGACTCCCCAAATGCTCACCCCTGGCTTGCTGCTGATGCGCCTTCAAACGTGCATCCAGCTCAGGCTGTGTCACCGCCAAGATGCGCCCCATTAGTGGTGTCATACTGTGCCGTGCCAAACGCCCAGTGCGAGGAAGCAGCCCCAAGGTATTCTCCGCCACATTCTTTACCAGCCGGCTGATGTCATCCCATCTCTTGTGGCAGTGGGTGCACCGTCGGTTTGCTGCAATGGCCCTCCACACGGCCTTACGCTGGTGTACCCTGAGCTGCAGGCATGGGAGACAAGAGGGAGAAACAGTGCCATGTACTGACATCTATCAGTATAGCAGCAAGATACAAAATCATCACATATCCAACGAAATTGGCAATCAGAGAGTATAGTACAGCTCACATGGGACACCTGCATGGGAAAAGCTGATGTTAAAGCATGCATGTGTGAGGGGGAACACAGTCCCTGCACATCTCACACACATGCAGGATGCCAGCACTGAAACACCCATGTAGCCTGCCCACACTCCTTTCCATTGTTGGCTTGAGCAACACATACATCACATGTCAACCTGTGTTTGGGGGTGGACTCACTGTGTCCAAGACTGCGCAGCCATCAATGTCGCTGTCATGTGAATAGATGAATGTGTCATGGAGGTCACATTGAGGGACATGATCACACAAATACAAAATGCCATTCACAAGGGCAGTTGTGTGCAAAATACAGTGCTGAGATGGCCCATAGCTGGAGTGCAATGTGAAAAGACTGATGTCATACTCTGTAAGTTGAGTGAGGTGTACTTGTCTTTGTAGGAGGGGACTGTGCAGGCCAGCTGGGCTCACACTGAGGAGGACTACAGGGGCACACAAAGCCATCCAGCCAAGCAATCACTGTCCTGGTTACAGCATGAACAAACTTCTGTGTCACTGTATGGCTGACAACACAACACAGGTCACTCATACATACATGTGCAGGGAGGGAAAGCTGTGGCATTGGGTACACACACCCTCCCACTGGAGACAGCATGTCAGGCAGTGCATGACACTACCCCACACTCCCAGGCACATACTGCATCAATCCAACTACATGTGTGGCCCCCCTGCCCTACCCCACCACTGTTGAAGACTTACCACGACATTTGGGGCACCATATAGCCTTGGGTACAGTGTGAGCACCTCGTCCACCAGGACCTCCAACTCCTCGCTCGTGAAGGGACTGTCACGGATCTTCTCTGTCCTTGCCATCACTGTGGACGTGAGACAACAGTGGGGGAATTGGGTGGTGAGGGTTCTCAGGCAGCAGTCCCTGGAGGCAGCAGCAGGTGAGGGTCCTCAGGCAGCAGTCCCTGGAGGCAGCAGCAGGTGAGGGGTCTCAGGCAGCAGTCTCTGGAGGCAGCAGCAGGTGAGGCGTCATGTGTGCCCTTTGTGTAGCTGAAGGTGTCCCTCCATGTAAGCTGGTCTGTTAGTCACTATCGATGTCAGTCATTGTTGTCGTTGTGTCATCCAGAACGTGATATGCTGTGCACATCTCATGATGTATTGCATTGACATGTGTCCACTATCATCTCAAATAGGAGGAGGCCAAATTTGACTCGTCACTTGACGGTGCTGGAGGAAATGGAGGATGTTGCGATCATATGGTAATGCCGCCTGGACAGAGCCACCCTGAAAACACTTTGTGATCTGTTGGAGCCCCACCTACAGCCCCACAGGACATATCCAACAGCTCTCACTCCTACTTATAAGGTGATGGCAGCCCTGCATTTTTTTGCCACTGGATCGTTCCAGGAGACTGTGGCCAGCGCTGGTGGGATGTCACAACCGATGTTCAGCATGGTGCTGCGTGATGTACTGTCTGCCATGATGCCATACAAGGACAAATACATCCATTTCCCCAGGGGTGCTGAATTGCCAGCTGTGAAGGGAGACTTCTATCCCCTTGGACACATCCCCAATGTTGTTGGGGCAATTGACTGCACCCATGTCGGTCTTGTGCTACCACAGGCAAGTGAGCACATTTACCGCAATTGCAAGCATTACCACTCCATCAATGTGCAGGTGGTGTGCCTGGCAGATATGACCATCTCGCACGTGTGTGCCAAATTCCCAGTCTCGGCCCATGACTCCTACATCCTGTGGAACAGCATAGTGCCCCAGCTGATGGCTAATCTTCTTCCTGAGCATGCATGGATTGTGGGTGAGTATGCCTAGTTGTGTGGCGTGCTGTGTGTGTGACCTGCTGCCTTGAGCCTCTGCGATGTTGCAATGTCTATTTGTGTTTGTCATACCTAGGTGACTCTGCATATCCCAACCGTCCCTGGTTGCTGAGCCCACTGCGGAACCCCAGGTCCCCAGCTGAAGTCCACTACAATGAGGCCCATGGGAGGACACGTCGTGTGGTGGAGCGTACCTTTGGTCTGCTCAAGTCACGTTTCCGCTGCCTGGACAAGACCGGAGGTGCACTGGCATACTCGCCCAGGAAGGTGTGTCAGATTGTTGTGGCATGCTGCATGCTCCACAACCTAGCCATTCGCAAGGAGATTCCCCTGCTCCTGGATGATGGTAAGGACCCAAGGCCCCAGCCTGCAAACCAAGCCGTGTCCAGTGATGAGGACAGTGGAGAAGAGGAAGGTGTTGACCTGCGTGAACAGCTCATCACCCGCTACTTCACTTGCCGGTGGGTGTCAATGTGCAACATAACCATTGTCTGATGATATTGCTGTTGTCGTGAAGGGGCATGTGAGATTTGTAGCATCAGCCAGTTGTAGACTCAGTGGTGGTTGGAAATGTTTCTGGGACATGTCATTTGGGAACATCAACAGGATGTGTATGTTGACACTTGGTGGCCATTGTGACATGTGCATGTTGGGCTATCCTCATGGTAGGGGTTGTGTGATGTCTGTGATGCCACACCCAGACCAGTGACAGTTGTTCTGTTGTGTTTCCCTAGGTGCCTTCGACTTCTCCTTGCCTATATACAGCCCATGCTCCTGGTACATTGTGATCATGTTGAAGACTGTACATCCTGCAATAAAGACGGAGCAGACACGACAACATGTGTGTGAGGGTATTTTATTTACAATGGTGAGATGCGAGGGGGTGTACATTTCCATTCAGGGTGGGGTGAAGCAGTGAGTTGACAGTTGTGGTAGATGAGATAGTCGAGTAGTCACCACATTGTTGTGGAGACCCAGTCCAACTGACAGATGCCATTCACAAGGCAGTGTGTGGAAGGACAGTCCAAAAAGTCAATGCAGTGGTGGAGAGGGTTGCCATCATGGCTGGCTCCGTGACTGGCGTCTGGCAGGTGCTTGGCCTCCAGATACTCCCAGGGTCTTCTTGGGACGGCCCCTTCATCGTTTGGCAGGGGGGCCCTGCTGCAGGGCCAGTGGGGTCTGAGAACTCACCCCTCTCTGTCGGCGCAGGGTAGGATGGTGAACTGTCATTGTGCGGCCCACCAGAGGGAGGTGGATGTGTTGTTTGTGGTGCATGCCTGTCCCTCAGTACCGCCACTTGCTGGCCCAAGAGGTCCACGATTTGTCCCATGCGGGTGTCGATGGACCTCATCAGCAGGATGAGCTCGTGCAACAGTTCGTCCGACCGGCCCGTTCATCCCTGTGTCTGTTCGTATGCACCCAGGACTCTGGTGATGTGTTCCAGGGAGTGGGTCCCAGCCTCCTGGTGTCCCTGGGTGGCACTGCCCCTCCCACCTGCCCTGCTGCCACGGACCTGTTGCCCACCACTGTGGGCAACCGCATCCTCTCCCTGCTCTCCTCCTTCTGTGGTGTGTGCTGGTCATCCTCTGGGACAGGGAGGGTGTTGCGGGCAGCACTGGTGGTGGTTGTGGTGGCGGTGGCCACACAGGCCGTGACAGCAGGGGTCTGCTGTGGAGTTGTTGTTGGCGTAGATGTGGTGGGCGGACAATGGGGTCCTGGGACTTGTTGCTCCCTGGCACACCAGATGGGCCGGCCTCGAGCTCATCGTCCATGGAATCCTGGGAGTCAACATCCGAGAGTCCTTGTGCCGGGGGTGGAGAATGGCTCTGCAGGATGCTGGTGTTGTCCTCTGCAGTGAGTTCTTGGTCACCTGTGGGTCAGATGTGAAATGGTCATTGCAGTGCATCCGGCAAGCTTTGTGTTAGCTGTGTGTCATTCACTTTTTGTACACTGCACAATTGACATATCATCACATTGTTGACTATGTGCAGTACTGTGCTTCCTGACATGATGCAGTGGTACAGGCATTACTTGTCGATGGTGTGAGGTGTCAAGGCAGGCCATGCGACCCGTGCACAATTGAGGTTTACAGGGACTTGTTGCCATCTAGGGCCTGGCACAACATGTGTTTAATTGAGAACTCATTGTTTATTTGTCTGACCTAGCAGACGTCACATCTGGCCATGGACTGGCCATTGCCATCTCCTGCATACCTTTGTCCTGTCATGTGCATATCTTGATTTGTGCCATCACACATGCTTTCATAATTTCGAATGGTCCTTGTTGCACTTGCCCCATGGCGATGCACATGTAACTAGGTGCTGTGCATGATTGTGCCCTGACTTTCTTCTACTTGTGCATTGGTGTGTCACACTTTGGTGGCTGTGACAGTTTCCTTAGCTTACCTGTGTGCACACTGTGCTTGGCAATGGGGTAGGTATGCCTCTTTGTGCAATGAGAGTGCTGGTGTTGTCATATGGCACCATTTAATTTGTGAAAACTGGATGGATGCACGTACTGGCTACTTACCTGTAAGTTTGTTTGGTGTACTGCATAGGCTTCCAACTGCTCCTAGGTGGGGGAGTGCTCCATCCTGCTGTGGTGTGGGACAGAGTGAATGTTGGGAGTAGTGGTGCAGGCCTCCCAGCCACAAACACCGTCCCAGGGAAATGGCTACCTACCTGTAAGTTTGTTTGGTGTACTGCAATGGCTTCTAACTGCTTTTGGGTGGGGTGGCGGAGGGCTCCATCCTGCTGAGGTGTGGGACAGGGGGCATGGTGGGAGTAGTGGTGCAGGCCTCCCAGCCACAAACACCCTCCCAGGGAAATGGCTACCTACCTGTAAGTTTGTTTGGTGTACTGAAATGGCTTCCAACTGCTTCTGGGTGGGGTGGGGGAGTGCTCCATCCTGCTGAGGTGTGGGACAGGGGGCATGGTGGGAGTAGTGGTGCAGGCCTCCCAGCCACAAACACCCTCCCAGGGAAATGGCTACCTACCTGTAAGTTTGTTTGGTGTAATGCAATGGCTTCCAACAGCTTCTGGGTAGGATGGGGGAGGGCTCCATCCTGCTGAGGTGTGGGACAGGGGGCATGGTGGGAGTAGTGGTGCAGGCCTCCCACCCACAAACACCCTCCCAGGCAAGATGGCTACCTACCTGTGAGTTTGATGTGGGTTGTGTAATGGCTGACACATACTTCGGGGTGGGGGAGGGATCCATCTTGGTAGGCTGTGGGACAGGGGTATGGTGGGGGTAGTGGTGCAGGCCCCTCACCCCCAGACACCCTCACTGTGAAGATGGCTACCTACCTGTGAGTTTGATGTGGGTTGTGTAATGGCTGACACATGCTTTTGAGCGGGGTGGGGGAGGGATCCATCTTGGTAGGCTGTGGGACAGGGGTATGGTGGAAGTAGTGGCGCAGGCCTCCCACCCCCAGACACCCTCCCAGGGAAGATGGCCACCTACCTGTAAGTTTGTTTGGTGTACTGCAATGGCTTCCAACTGCTCCTGGGTGGGGGAGTGCTCCATCCTGCTGAGGTGTGGGACAGGGGGCATGATGGGAGTAGTGGTGCAGGCCTCCCATACACCCTCCCTGTGAAGATGGCTACCTACCTGTAAGTTTGATGTGGGTTGTGTAATGGCTGACACATGCTTTTGGGTGGGGTGGGGGGAGGGATCCATCTTGCTGATGATGTGGGCCAGGGGTCCTGGTGGGAGTTGTAGTGCTGTCTTTCTGTACACATGCCCCCATGGTAATGTTGGTAGCTACGTTTGGGGTGAATGGGAGTGGGTGAATGTTGGATCTGTGAGCCATGTTTTTGTGAGTGTGTGGTGCAGATTGATGGTATGTGTCCTAGGTGGTGTAGCTTTGCAGTTGTGCAAGCCATTACATAGCAGAGTGGCGGTAGTCATTTGTTTGTACTTACCAGCCTCCACTCCCCCGGCTACTCCTGTGAGACTCTCTGGATGCAGTATGGCAAGCACCTTCTCCTCCCATTGTGTGAATGGTTTTGGTGGAATGGGAGGGCCACCGCCAGTCCTCTGAGCCAGCTCGCGGTTCTTGCTCCTCCTCTCCTTGACCACCCTCTTCAGATCATGCCAACGCTTCATGATCTCCTTTTTTGATATTGGGGTGGTCCCTACTGCATTGACCCTTTAGACTATCCTTGCCCACATTTGTGTCCTTGTGGCTAATGGTGTCTATTGGACCAGGGTACCAAAAAGTTGTGGTTCCACTCTGTCTATCTCATCTACCATGATCTTCAACTTACTCTCAGTGAATTTGGGCATTCTCTATGTGGCCATGGTGTGTGGTGTGCAAAGTGATTGTGGATGCAGGAGTGTGAGTGGTGGTTGTCGTTGTGCTGTGTATGGTGTGTTTTGTGCAGGGGGTTAGTTGTGCTTGTGTGGAGGTGGTGGTGGTGCTGTGTGTGGCGTGGCTAGTGATGTTGTGTCCTTTGCCTCTCCTGTCAGCTGTGGTATGTGTCCCTTCTCTCCTGGAGTTTCGCAAGGGATTGTCGTCAGGGAAAGGGCTGGTTTTATACTCAGGTATGTGGGTGTGTCCAATTGGGGTGTTGCTGACAGGTGTGTTGTCCTGGGATTTGTATTTTTCCTTTTGCCACGTGGTTGTGTCATTGGGGTGTGCTTTGTGTATTTGGGGGACATGGCTAGTTTTCTGTGTGCACTTTTTGGCCTTCTTGTGGGGTTTTGGCTTTGTCCCCCATATTTTTTACGGTTCGTCCGCCGCGGTGGCTGTGCTTCAGCTCTTCCGCTGGCTCTTCCATTCATCCCATTGTGCGAACGCGGCGGTCGGAGACAGCGGTACGTACCACGGGACCGTCGGGGATATCCTAATTTCTGGTGCAGTGTCTCCGCTACACTTGTGGCGTGTTGGTGTTTTTCCGCCGCGATTCCGACCACCGCAGACGGATTTTGCCCATCTCCGCCCGCTACGGGCGTTTTTTTTTGGCCCCGTTCTGCTGATTTCTTGGGCGGTTAATCCTAATTTGGCCGCCGGTTTTCCCACGGTGTGGGCGGGAGGGCGGTTGTTTTCCGTTTCCATGGCGGTCGGGGTGTTTTTTCCCCGGCATCCTAATGGACCTCTAAGTTGCAAACACATGGTCTAGAATACGGTCCCCTACTCGTGCTTCTTTGGAAGGCTAAAAGCCAGTGTAGTTGAATCAGTCTAAAACTCATCAAAAAGAACCAATGAACAGGATTGTTGATGCTAGTAAGGTAGTGTGCCATTTTCAGGAATGTGCAACAAGTAATGGGCTTCGATGAATGGTTTCATAAATTCTAAGCCCTCTCTGTTGAGGTGACGAGCTAAAACAAATGCTTTTGACATCCAAACCTGATCCGCCTTCAATATCTGCTCTGCTTGCTCAAAAAATTCCAGCGGCCCAGTGAAGAAAATGTAGTTTGAACATACTTGGCATGGGGATTTTGTGGGCATAGTCTAATGCTAAATAGTCCTTCATGATATCCGACTTAAGCTGTGTCTCAGGCCGTAACCAAAAAGAAATCCATCTAATTGATAATGGGAGAGCTAATTTATCCTGTAGGTACTGTACCCCTAACTCTAGATGAATGGAGAAAACAGGAGTGCCTTGTGGTACACCTGAAAGGTGTCTAAGAAAGTTATCTGCAGGGCAGAACTTTCCTGATAACCCCATAGGTCACTCCCATACATGGCCGCTGAGATACACTTAGTCTGACAAATTTTAAGGAGACGCTGAAATGCTTCTTGCCCAATCTCTTGGCAAAGTTCAAAACAGCTGTTATAGATCTTAAGAGCATGTTCCTTTTAGTAGTCACTAGGGGCTGCTAGGAATGGGTACCATCAAATTGGACCCCTAAGTAGGAAAACAAATTAACTTTAGCCAACACGTGACCCTGGATGTAATTTGTTTTGATTTTAGTCTATCACCTTCACAAAGGACTTATTGTAATGACAGGCCCAAGGAATTCATAAACGACACAACAGAATCTACAGACTTTTACAAGCCCACTCCTGTTTGGGCTAAGATCATAGCATCATCTGTGTATAATAAGGCAGATAAGGACACGTGCCATTACCCCTCATTTTTAGCCCGCAAAATCTACAGGGCAGGGCTTTACAACGCAATCCATTACAACTCAATTTACTATTCTCACTCCACCGGGGCGTTGTAATGGGAATGTGTTGTAATGGGGAATGTGTTGTAATGGTTTGCAGTGTAAAGCCCTGCGTTGCAAAAGATTTTGCGGAGTAAAAAATGCGGGGTAACTGCATGCGTTGTAACGCAGTGGTTGCAAAGGATGTTTACCCCGGGGGCCCATCACGTGAGCATCCTGCGCATTTGTTAAAAGATGCTGTTCAATTCTGTTAATTGGATATGGTAAACAGAAACAGGGCTGGGATGCAGCCTTATTGAACCCCAGACTGCACCTTAAAAGGGTCCAAACAGGATCTATCTATATTGTAACGCACAACAGCAGACGTATTATTATGTAGATCCAGAAGGAACTTTGCAGTATTTGGATCCATCCACAGAGACAAAAGCATGGCCCATGATTTCGCTCGATTGACTCTGCCAAAAGCTAGCCTCAGTTGCATAAAGGCCAGATATTGTACATGATTCAGCAATCGTGTATTTCTCAATTAAAATTTGCAGGTTCGGGCATTGATCGATAGTACCCAGCACGGACATGAAGCCGTACTGCAGGTCAGATAGTATGTTATTCTCTTCTGCCCAGCTATGTAGTCTGTTGAGGACCACCCTCCCAGCGAACTTAATGACAGAGTCTATTAGAGAGATGAGCTGTTAACATTTAGGGTCCCCCTTGGGCCCTCTTTTTGAAACTGGGAATATAATTGAGGTAGACCACAAAGACAGAGATCCCACTCTGACAGCTGCATTAAGTGTCTGGGTAAGAATGGGGCACTGATTTCAGGTTCACTCATGTACAAATGAGCAGGGATCAATGCCTGCTTTAGGACAATGTGAATGGTGCAGACGCACTGGGCGCTGACCTGGGGCGGTGGGCACTGACCTCGGGGGGGGGCGGGGCGCTGTGTTTAGCAATAACTTACGATTTAAAAACACCTGCTGTAGAGTTACTTGCGGCTAGCATTAAAAATGTCAAGACAACCCTTCTGATTAAGTTCCTGCTAGAGAGAGTTTTGTCTAGTGGCAGTTTTCACTTGCTATAAAGTAGCACAGATGGTTAACATGCCTGATGCAAAGAACTCTTACCGTACATATCACAGGTCTGTATTTTATGTGGATAGCTAACTAGATTACTGCTTTTGCCACAGAGATACTTTTGTCACTGCAGTTCATAGGATGCAACCCTAAAATAGAACAGTGACTGTTACGAACTGTAATCAAAGAGCTGCATGAAAACAGCATAAAATAGGTTATGGCGTTATGTTTCCCCCCCCCCAGTCTTTCATTAGCTATTCCTAATGTTGCTAAAAAGGGTTTGTTTGGATAGATTTACATTCTCATTAGTAGTCAGCTTTCAGCAGTGCTTTAACACAAATTAAATGTTTGTGAGAGTGTCTATAGAGAGATGAGAAGCACTTTGCCCGGTGGTCATAAGGGAATCCAAAAAGGAGGTCATGGAAGGGGGGGCAAAAATGATTGTCGCACCTGGCACCAACAGCTCTAAAGCCGACCCTACCAGGAGTCTTGTTTTTAATTAGCCCCAATATTCTGGCTTTAATTTCCTGTACTGTGATTACCATGGAGGAGGACCCAAAGGTGTGTATAACTGTTACACTACCCTCCAAAATGGTACTAGTAAGTGAATAATTGTCAGCAGAATGATTCACCCAGTTATCAGCTGAGATATAAGAACAATTCTCAGCTTTTTCAGCATGGGTGAACAGAGGGCGATTAACAATGTCCCAGCAAAGACTACTGTTGAATAGACAAATGGCATCCATAAGTTTTTCCCGGCCTCCTCCCTAAGACAATTTTTGCGCCTTTTAATCTCGTGCTTGTAGTTGAGTCGACAAGACATAATGATAAGTCGACAGGACATAATTGATACAGTGTCAGTGCTGATTTATCCTTTCGTGATATATATCCCGGTAGTGACAATGAAATCATACATAAATCACATGTGCACCTTGAATGTGTTTTAAAAAAGTTCATGAGGACAAGAAAAATCTTGTAGTACAAGCACCATAAAACTTGCTTTGATTTAGCAATAAAACAAACAAAGTGGACTTAACCTCCTAACAGTTCATATTCATATAAGCTTGAATTTAATAAAACGATTAACTCATGAAAAATTATTTTCTGCATTTATAAAAAACAAATAATTATTAATGTATTAATGCATTATAAAGCTTCCTTTACGGGGGCGTGGCTTGGACGGCAATGGGAAACGTTTCCTGAATCTGTCGCTCCGTCACACCCTGGGAGCGAGCGAGCAAATGAACAAACAAGCACCACACTAAAAGAGGAAAGAACCACCCCCCCCCCCCAAGTACATCGGAAGGGCCCGGGAAGATGATGGACCGGGTGGTGTAAACCTGCAGCAAGGGGAAAAAGTGTAAACCCCGTAAAAACCTCCAAGGAACAGCCGAGGTGCAGAGGAACCCCAAGATGGCGCCCAAGAAATGAGGGCACTGATGCCGTCGTTGCCGCTGTGTCCGGAAAAGAGCGTTGGAATGCCTGGTTTCACTCGGCGCATTTAACAACAAGGTCAGAGCAGTAGCCTCCCGCTACAACCCCCCACGAGCGACACCACCAGGACGTGTAGGAGAGGAGAGCCGTCCCTATCCCCGGGAAAGAAGAACTGAAACTGGAACTGATTAGTGGGGGCCGCCATCTTAGTTGCTGAAAGGAAAGTAGCGCGAACTCCGGAGCAAAAACGAACTTGATGCAGTGCAGTGTGGGGCCCGAGAGACACAAGTGGCAGACAAGGACGCACAAAAGACAAAGTACACTGACAGCTTGGTTCAGAGAAAGGCAAACCCCTGCAAGTGACCCCCTCCAGTGGCACGCCTGGGGCAAAGCGGAGAGGAGAAACCGAAACTGATAGGTGGGGGCCGCCATTGTATAAAAAAAATAAAAAAAACGGAAAGAAGACGAGAAAGGCAGCGCGAGCCCAAAACAGGGCGACAAGATAAGGAGTGCAGTTCTTGGAGATGAGCAGTGCTACCCTCGGGATTGGTAACGAGGGGCAGACAGGCAATAAAAGAGGCACACAGGGAGGCACAACGAACGAGAGAGGCGGAGAGGCACATAGTCCACATAGTCCACTGGATCAAGACACATAGTCCAAAGGGCACCAGTTTGGAAGGGACAAGCAATGCAATGACGAACACTCGACCACAAGGAGGAGAATAACGGGGGCTAAGAAGTACACTAGCCACCCAGAACGCAAGGTGAACAATGACGTGCGTGCAGTAGGGGAGCCCAGAAACACAGTGCACCAAGGGACCCCAGGTGGGCATAGTGGTCACGCCGGGCAGCCAGGGGGAGCGACAAACAAGGTTGCAATGAAGCACTAACAGTATTAAAGACCAGCGGACCTGAAGGCCCACCTCTTAGGAACCAAACCCCAGTGCTACAGGCCTACAGTCCGGAAGGGGTACAAAAGAACCAACTCAGTGGCGAACACAGCGGACATACCCCAAGCGTGGAGGGCCAGCTCACAAGGACAAAGACTGTTACAACAGCAGTACGGGAAGGTAAACGGGTCAGGTCCAGCA
The DNA here is from genome assembly GCF_964204655.1 of Triturus cristatus. Classification (NCBI taxonomy): domain Eukaryota; kingdom Metazoa; phylum Chordata; class Amphibia; order Caudata; family Salamandridae; genus Triturus; species Triturus cristatus. The sequence continues at coordinate 164,409,567 of NC_140595.1, read as the reverse complement.
ACACCAATCAAGCACATAGAAGCAGGGAGTTACGCAACTGGTGACGGCCACCGTTGCTGTCGCAGTCTCTACAGAGCACAATCGAACAGAGCCCGAACAACTGTCGCGGCAGGGGTGGGAGAACACTGTACACGAGCACAGACCACGGCAGAGACTGAGCATCGCAAAAATAGACAACTGCTACACACCGCAACTGACAAAGAGCATACGGGAGGCACATAACTGCCCTAAAGGTGCAAATACCCCCAGCGAAGGTCAGTGTACATCGGTAGATGGGCGGCGGACAAATACCGCAAACAGGAGGGGTGGCGTCAACAAGAGCATCACAAAGGCAACAAGAACAAGATCAAGATAAGGCCCTCAATATACCACAACCTACCCAGGAGAAAAGGAGGCAAGCGAGCCCCACAAAGCAACAGGGCAAAGCCATACAACAAGCGCCGCTGAAAGAGAAAACCAAAAGGGCCCAAAGCGATCTCTCACAAGTGCAGAGATACCAACCCATAGCGCAGAAAGGGGGCAGAAGATCCAAGCTACAACAAGCCAAGAGAGGCCTGCCAATCATAGCTGGGAACGAAGGAAAAATCACGCAAAATCACGCAGTAAAAAAAAACCAAGGGAGACACGCTAACAGACTCTCCCATCAAACAAAGACCAGATATCAATAGCACACTGGACATGATTCTGAAAAAACTGGCGGAGGTCCATGACCTAGCCAAATCAACAAAACAAACTACGGATGAAATCCAACTAGAACTGGCTGCGGTCAGAGCAGACATCCATGAGGCAAACAACAGACTGACGGTGGTGGAGCAGAGAGTTAGCGACATAGAAGATGGGGACCAACAGACAAATAAAACCCTTATGGCACTAACCAAGACAACAGCAATACTCCAAAGGCAGACGGCGGAACTGGATGACCGTAACAGAAGTGGGAACATAAGAATCCTTGGTGTCCCGGAGGGGCAGGAAGACAATACAGGGTCTTGAATGGCCCTTATCGAAGACATGATCCCCAAAATTACGAACATCAAATTCAACCACCCTTTTGAGCTAGACAAAGCATACAGAGTACCTGCCTTCAAAGCTACGAATAGGGCGGGCCCACGCCCAATAATATGCAAGCCACTCCGATCACAACATACAGAGGCTATATTTGGGGTGGCAAGGAAAAGCCAAAATATGCAATGGAACGGACATAGAATAATCCTTACACAGGATTACTCCAAGCCCACAGTAGACATAAGAAAAGGGTTCCTGGCCCTGCAAGACAAACTGAGGAGGGAGAACATCTTATTCTCATTTGTGGGCCCTATAAGATTCAGAATAAGTGACAAAGGAAGAACGCACGTCTTCGAAGATCCAACAGAGCTGTCCAGATATCTACAAGGACCGTCGCAACAAGAGATGGAAACCTCACAAGCAGGAACGACCAAGAGAAGAGCTTCGCCGGACCCGAGAGTGGAGTGATCGGGAGGAACAAAGATCAAAAATGTACACTTAGGATCAGAAACCGTATCTACCTCAGTACACATGAATCTACCTCAGGACTAAACAAAATGACTACCTCAGGACTAAACAAAATCACCTAGCGTATCTACCTCAAAACCAATGACTTTTTACCAAAGAAACAAAAATGTTATTTACCTTAGGATGCTGAGAGGAGAGACAAAGACAAAGGCGAGCGTTTCACCAGACGAGGGGAGTCAAGAGAGACTAAATTAACAGTATATCCTTTTTGTTAGCATAGATGTGGGCAAGGGGGAGAAGAACCAAGGGGAACGAAATAGCCAAAGGGAAAACAAGGCAAAACGCACATATGTTATGTAGGGACAGCAGACAGCGGGGCAGAAAGGGGGGGGGAGAACAATATAAGTAACACTAGCATAAGGAGTCAAAGTCTCTCAGGGGAGACGGAATGGGGATCTTGCCATCGCACTTCCAGAATACGATGGTTTGGAACAGGGGGGGTGGGGCGGGAGGGGGGGAAGGGGGGGAGGGTGTGTCTGTTATGTCTGTATTGTCTGTCTTGTATATACACTCTGATTCTATCCACTGTCCTCTATCCTAGCTTAACCCTTCTAGCTACTTTCCTACATACAAGAAGGAACATGAAACCAAGATCTGGTGGGAGGAACAGAAGACCCAGCATGGGGAGCCATAGATACTACCTACCTACTAGGCAGTAAACCCAAGCAAGAAGGCTGGGCATGAGCACACCACAAGGGGGGGCAAGGGTGAACGGCGAACACCCATCATAGCAAATGTCACAAAACAACACAAACTCCTTTGCGTCTAACCTAAAGATACTCTCCCTAAATGTAAAGGGCCTCAACCACCCAGTCCAGAGGAAAAAAATCCTAGACTACCTAGCAAAGACAAAAAGGGATGTGTTCCTGCTGCAGGAGACCAGGCTATCTTTAGAAGATGCTGAAAGAGTTAGAGCGAGGTGGATCGGACAGGTGGCCTGTTCTCCTGCAACAGGGAAAAAGCGGGAGTGATCACTCTGTTAAATACGCACTCCAAGATAACAATAGAGGACCAACAATGCAACGAAGCAGGGAGGATACTGGTAATGCAACTGAAAAAGGGAGAGGAAACCATACATGTAGTAAACATTTACGGCCCTAATACAGACAACACCGAATTCTGGGAGAAAGTCTCGAAAAGACTGGAGGCAATTCCCCAAAATGACCTAACCGTGATGGCAGGCGACTTTAATATAGCGTTAGACTACACACTCGACAGACAATCACAGTGCCACTCACTCCCCACAAACGCACACAGCATACTAAAGAACATATGCACCAGATTCAACCTCAAAGATCCTTGGCCACTACAACACCCTGACACTAGAGACTACACCTTCTACTCCAACCCGCACAACTCACACAGCAGGATAGACTACATACTAATCACAGGCACACACACTCACTTAATAGAACACACTGACATTGCGACGAGAACTATCTCGGACCACTCGTGCATTAGCCTACTGATGTGCGGACGACATAACGAGGACCTCCCACGTAGATGGAGGTTCAATAGCGACGTCTTGGCAGATCAGGATAACAAAACAAAATAGAAGAAGCCATTAAAGAAAATGTTAGACTTAACGATACACTGGACACTGACCCCAAGACCATATGGGACGCACTCAAGGCAACAATCAGGAGCACAATAATAGAAATCAAGGCCAAAATGAACAAAAATGCTAATTCGAATTTGGCCCAACTAGAAAAGGACATCAAAAGGTTAGAGTCAATCCACATCACAGACACAAAGAACAGTAGCGCCCTAACAGAGCTTACAAAGAAAAAATATGAATACAACAAAATCTTGAGCGAGAGGGCCGGACTGTGGATAAACAAATGTAAGGCAATTAACCTCTGCGAGGTGAACAAAGCAGGGAAGATCCTGACCTCTTACCTGAAACACAAACAGAGACAGCACACCATCTCATCAATCACCGACTCATAAAACAACACACACACAAGACACAAGGAGATTCAGTGAGTTCTATCAAGAACTCTACAGAAAGGACCAATCTCTGGACCAGGTTGGCTGTACAGGATACCTAGACAGACTAAACCTCCCAAAGATAACGAATGAAGAAGCACAGACACTGGGACGGGAAATAAGCTCAGCAGAAATTGAGATGGCGGTTAAGTCTCTTAAAGACAACAAGGCACCGGGGCCGGACGGGTACACGGCCACTTTCTATAAAACGTTCCTAACACACCTGCACCCAACTATGAAAAAAGTGTTCAACCACTGCGAGGGTGTGGGAGCTGTCTCACAAACCATGGTGGAGGCAAACATAATAGTTATCCCGAAGGAAGGCAAAGACACACAGCTGCCCCAAAACTACAGGCCCATCTCACTAATCAATGTAGACTGCAAGGTTTACGCTAAAATCCTGAACTCAAGGCTAAGCACGGTACTACCACAATTGATCAGCAACTCACAGGTGGGATTTCTAAAGACCCGCATGTCACATGATAACACCAGACTCCTGTGCCACATACTGGAACGGGTCACCAAGATTGACGAACCAGCGGTGACTATCACACTAGACGCCAAGAAAGCGTTTGACAGGGTATCCTGGTACTTCTTAGAGCAGTGCATGCGGGCATACAACTTGGGAGAATCGTATACACAGAAAGTAATGGCTTTATACGAAAACCCCAGAGCTCGAATAGCAGTCAATGGGGCGGTCTCAGAACCCTTCACCCTACAACGAGGGACAAGACAGGGCTGCCCCTTGTCCCCCTCGCTGTTTCTGTTGGCCTTGGAACCTCTGATCAGGGATATTGGGGCCAATGAGGAGATTAGAGGGATCACCATCAATGAGGTCACAGTCAAACTAGCCGCGTACGACATTCTCATAGTGACAGAGAGTCCCAACTCCTCCATCACGGCACTCATGGAGACCATAGGAAAGTATTCAATCCACTCTGGCTACAAGCTAAACAAAGATAAGTCGGAATGCAAGCCACTTAACCTCCACACCACTAGACATATACTGGGGAACTCGGACCTAGCCTGGCAAACCGGGTTCATCAAATACCTAGGGATACATTTCGGCAAAGACCTCAAAAGCACACTCGACCAAAATGAAAAGCTAATGTCAGAAAAGACAAAGACGCTTTTGGAGGCCTGGTCGCCCAAATTTATAACATGGTGGGGAGGATAGAGACAGTAAAGATGATGATCACTCCAATGGTCAACTACCTGTCGGGTATGCTGCCTCTTATACTCACGGACGAGTTCCACCACAAAATTGACAAGATGATAAATAAATTCCTATGGCGGGATAAAAAAGCGAGGATAAGCCTTAAAAAATTAAGGCTAGACAAAAAACTGGGAGGACTAAATGTGGCAGACTTCAAAACATTCCAAACTGCCTTTTTAGCAAAACAGGGGGCCTACTGGGTCCTGCCTAGCCAGGACTATACGCCGGTTTGGCTTACAATTGAGAGAGCCATACTAAACAACCTTGAGCCAATAGCTCTCCTCACAGCCAACAAACAGATACAGGGCGCAAACCCAATACTCAAAAACACAAGAAATGCCCTGCTTAAAATAGACCAAAAAATGGAACACAGGGTAAAAAACTCAATGTGGGAAGCACTGTGGGCAAACACAAAGATAAAATATAGGGGGAAACCTCTATCCATAGATCCATAGAAAAGACTAGGAATCTCCTACCCAGCTCAGCTGGAAGAGGGGGAAAGCCCCTCCACCTTCAGCATGCTAAAAACAAAGCACAATCTACCAGACATAGAACTGTACAACTTCCTCAAAATCAGAACAGCACTGTCCAAAGCGAAACTCACTAAGCACAAGCCCTCAATCATCCAATACATGGCGAATCTCAACAGAATAGGCCATCAGGTATCACACCTATAGAGACTACTACGACCCAGCTCCACCAAACCTAATGACAAAACAATCACATACTGGGAGAAACAACTCAGTTCCACACTCAGCGAGAAAGAACTTCACCTCCTCTGGTCCTCCCCCACACAAAACAAAATCTCCCCGGTTTTAGCACAGACAAAATTCTGGCCCCTACACAAAACTTACTGGACCCCAGCTCGCCTGGCGACTCTGGGCCTGAGGGATAATGATCAGTGCTGGAACTGCGACAAGGAAAAGGGGGACCTGGCACACCTTATCTTCCACTGTCGCAAAGTTAAAAAATTTTGGGATAAGATTTTCACCTTCATAAATAAAACACTAGGATGCACACTAAAAGCAGACTTTGCTACCCTTACCAACGCATTTATGACAACAGAGTTAGACTCACAACAGGACAGAGACCTACTGGACCTCCTACTAACAGCGGCAGTTAAAATAGTACTCACCAAATAGAAAGACACTTCCAAGGCAACTTTCAAGGGTTGGCTCAACTGGGTGACGTACCTTAGAGGTGCTGACAACACTACCTTGCGAAACTCACCATGGAGACAACCCTGCAGGGGAATGTGGGCGTCCTTGGACGAGCTCCCAGACCCATACGATCCGCCATGAATAGCACTAGCAAAATGAAACAATCGGCTCGAAATCACACCCCCACTGGATCAAGACACCATCGAGAAGAAAATAAACTTCTGGTATGCTACCTCTTCTTCTCTCTACCTTAATTCCTATTTCTTTACCCCTTCACTCATTCCTTTCCTCTTACTGGAACAGTCGATAGGGGGACAGCCAAGCATATATAATCTGTTACTGTACTACCACTAACACAGCCCCTGCCACCCTGTAACGATAAAGCGTTGACGATTATACGTTATATGTTATATGTCGTAAAAAACAATCAAAATGATATTGAAATAATAAAAAAAAAAGCTTCCTTTTGATAATTGGGTGAAAATTCATGACAAATCACTCCTATTGTAATGCACCATTGATCGTTTGAAATAATGTAAAACTGTTTGCCCTCTTTTGCTCTGTTTTGCCTTTTCTGCCTTATGTCTGCCCTCTGTTTTGCCTTTTCTGATAGTTTTTCTGCCCTCAGTTTGTACCTCCTCTGCTTGTTTCTTGTTCTGTTTTGCCCTTTATGTTTGTTTGTCTGCCCTCTGCTTTGCCTTTTTCAGCTTGTTTTTCTGCACTCTATTTTACCTTTCTGCTTGTTTTTCAGCCCTCTGTTGTACCCTCTTCTGCTTTGCTTTGCCTTTTCCACTCGTTTTTTTGCCCTGTGTTTGTGTCTCCTCTGCTCGTTTCTTGCTCTGTTTTGCCTTTTCTCCTCATTTTGCTACCCTCTGTTTTGCCCTTCCTACTCATTTTCTGTCCTCTGTTTTGCCTTTTCTGCTTGTTTTTCAGCACTCCGCTTTGCCTTTTCTGCCCTCTGTTAATGCCTTCTCGCCTCGTTTCTTGCTCTGTTTTGCCCTCTCTGCTTGTTTTTCTGCTCTCTGTTGTGCCTTTTTCTGCTTGTTTTTCTGCACCCTGCTTTGCCTTTTCTGCTTGTTTTTCTACCCTCTGTTGTGTCTTTTTCTGATTGCTTTTCTGCACCCTGCTTTGCCTTTTCTGCTTGTTTATCTGCCCTTTGTTTGTGTCTCCCCTCCTCGTTTCTTCCTCTGTTTTGCCCTTTCTGCTTGTTTTTCTGCTCTCTGTTTTGCCCTCTTCTGCTCTGCTTTGCCTTGTCTGCTTGTTTTTCTGCCCTCTGTTTTGCCCTCTTCTGCTCTGTTTGGCCTTTCCTGTTCTTTTTTCTGCCCTCTGTTTTGCCTTTTTGCATGTTTTGCTGCTCTCTGTCTTGCCCTTTCTGCTTGTCTGTCTGCCCTCTGTTCTACCCTCTTCTGCTCTGCTTTGCCTTTCTGCTCGTTTTTTTGCCCTCTGTTTTACCTTTTCTGTTAGTTTTTCTGCCCTCTGTTTCAGCCTCCTCTGCTAATTTCTTGCTCTGTTTTGTATTTCTGCTTGTTTTTTCCCCCTCTGTTTTGCCTTTTTCTGCTTGCTTTCCTGTACTTTATTTTGCCTTTCAAATTGTTTTTCTGCCCTCTGTTTTGCCTTTCTGCTCATTTTTCTGCCCTCTTTTGTGCCCTCTCCTTCTGTGTTTTGCCTTTTCTGCTAATTCTTCTGCCCTCCCTTTTGCCTTTTCTGCTTGTTTTTATGCCTTCTGTTTTGCCCTCGTTTGTTCTGTTTTGCCCTTCCTACACATTTTCCCTTTGTTTTGCCTTTTCTGCTTATTTTTCCACACCCTGCTTTGTCTTTCTGTTTGTTTATCTGCGCTCTGTTAGTGCCTTCTCTCCTCGTTTCTTGCTCTGTTTTGCCCTTTCTGCTTGTTTTTCTGCCCTCTATTCTGCCTTTCTGCTGGTTTTTCGCCCTCTGTTTTGCATTTACTGCTTATTTTTCTGCACTCTATTTTGCCTTTCTCATTGTTTTTCTGCCCTCTGGTTTGCCTTTTTTGCTTGTTTTTCTGTCCTCTGTTTTGCCTTTTCTGTTAGTTTTTCTGCCCTCTGTTTGAGCCTCCTCGGCTCATTTCTTGCTCTGTTTTGCATTTCTGCTTGTTTTCCTGCCCCCTGTTTTGCATTTTTCTGCTTGTTTTTCTGTACTCTATTTTGCCTTTCTCATTGTTTTTCTGCCCTGTGGTTTGCCTTTTTTTCTTGTTTTTCTGCCCTCTGTTATGCCTTTTCTGTTAGTTTTTCTGCCCTCTGTTTGAGACTGCGGCGGTGGGACCGAAGGGCTGATGGTCGCGCGGATCTCCACCGACAGTCTGTCAGTGTAAGTCGACGCGACATCTCAATTGGTCCCTTAATGTTTAAAGAGGTTTTGCTCACGCTTTACACTGCAACATCACAAAATAAAATGATGGACATAGTGTTAAAACTTTACAAACATTCACCTCCAGTCAAAGATCTGGGACTAATCCCTGGTGAAACTGAACTTTCTTACAAACCAAAAAAATGGCTACTGCTTTAAACATCTTCTTTACAAATATTACAATATGTAGTGATATTTAATCTCATCATTTTTTTTTAAGTTGGAATTTATTCAACAATAACTCTTTCCATTTTATTAAATTGAATTAAAAATATATAACCAGTCCAAATTTGTTTTATTATTGATAAAAGTGGCTTCCTCTTGAAGTTAATTTAGAAATAAATATATAATATTATGTTTTCTTCAAATATCATAGAATATTATAATACTGCCATTTGTGTGCATATGTGATAAGATTAATGTTTCATAATATTATAATGCATATAACAACATGTATATCTATATATATATATGTATCACATAACTGTAGATAGAAAAGAAATTAATTACATTTATATAATGTGGAAAAAAATTAAAGATCTTGCTTAATTAATTTTCAACACAAAACTATAATAATGAATTTTAAATGAGTAATTGAGATTATTTTTCAACTCTTTAAGTTTTATATATCTGTATTTCTATGATACCTACTATCAGAAAATGTAGATGGTGTGCAAAAAACACAAGGTCCATCAACCAAACTATATTTCAGGGGCTTCAGATGGTGGCAAAAGTGTTTAGAAGTTTAAATGAAGAGGGCAGAGAACTAGAAAGACAAAGAAGAACTATATCAACTCCACTACCACCGACAACAACAGCAACAACAAACATTTCATCTACTAAGCAACACAGAAGAAGGACTTAGGTAATTTATGTTAGTATGATGCACGGACAAGGTGTTGGTGTTAAAGAACACATAATGTATACCTCCACAGACTGCAGAATATAGAAAGACATCTTCGACATATGTTCATTATTTAAGGAACAATGAAAGAGACTCTTTTTTATAAGACAGTATAGTTTATTCATAATAAAGTTTGTTCTTAATTTTGGGATCGAGGATTGTTTTAGTTGTGGGTATTTTTATATCTTTAAAATTGAAACATGTTATTATATTGTTATAGTTTGTCATTAGTTACCCAGCATTTACTTTTATTATATATATTTTTAATATATACAAATTAAAAATGTTCCATACAATTCTGTTTAAAGAAATTGGATTATAAATAACTACTTTCAATACGTATCGATAATGCAAATATTTTAATCAAAAACAGGCAAAAAAACTATTCTAAATATTATTAGATATATGTGTTGTTAAAAAAATTGCAAAAATTTTGGAAGTCTGGATATATTTAAAAACGCTGTTTATGATGTACATAAAAAAAATCTATCTATCTATCTATCTATCTATCTATCTATCTATCTATCTATCTATCTATCTATCTATCTATCTATCTATCTATCTATCTATCTATCCATATATATATATATATATATATATTATCTACTGGCGGTTGCCAGTAGATAGTTATAGTTAGGACCGTGTTTCCATAGGAAATCCGCAACATTCTATTTGGAATAACTTTGGCGCCGGTTGACGAATCCTCACGAAATTTTCAAAATAGGTGGGGTGCTCCGCTCCGCTCCTACCCTGAAAGTCTCGGGGGGATTCGTCAAGCGGGGGCTGAGAAAAAAGGGGGGTCCCAAAACGCGCTTTCCCCATGCAATTTTCCATAGGGACCTTTAGTCCAAGGTACAGCCCGAACGGCTGAACAGAATTACTTGAAATTTGGCAGAGAGGTAGTCCTCAGCTCAGGGAAGTGCCTTTTGCAGGTCTGGTGTCAATCTGTTCAGTAGTTCCTGAGAAAATCAAAATGAAAATCATATATATGTGGGCGGAGCCTAACCACACATCTCATCCTGAGATCTGATTGGCTGTCAGCACTTCATCCAAGAAGTGTTGGCAGCCATCTTGGGACCAATATACATGATAGCACCTCATTAAAAAGCATTGCAGTTAATAGAAGGTTTTAAGACTTTAGTTACATTATAAATCATTTGTTGATGGTACCATACTCATTTTAGGAATTGTGGTATGTTCTAAGGTGATTTTACCATGTGAAAAAGCCTTCTGCTGGGATATCATGATTGAGAGAAAAATATTTTCTCATGCTTTTCCCACAGAGGTTTGGAAGGTGATCTATAAGCTAAACTGAGAGCTTATTTTCTGTAAATTCACATTATCTTTCTCAGTCATGTGAGAATGAAGTCTGACATTCTCAGTAAAACATGTACATCCAACAAGGGCAGAGACTGTCAGTTGATTCCTTTGTGTTCTACTGCAGCTTCCCAGAGTGTTCCAAAGAACAACTAGAGCGCTAACAGTCCTACTTATGATAAACGTATGGCACACCTGAAGCCATCTTGCTTGGATTAAAGTGGTAACTCTTAAAACATTTAATTTAAAAAGGAACAAAATGAGGGGGTTCATTTTTCCATAAAAAGTATGATTAGTGCTGCAGAAAGAAAAATTAGGGCACATTTTGAGTGACTTCTCAAATTCTCTTCTATTTCATTAAAAAATTCTGACATGCAGACTGAAACATGCACTTTCAATACCAGCAGCAGTTTTCCCTGGTGAGCAGTAGCTTTACTACAGTGATCTAATGAGCAAAAAGAGTGCTAACATTCTGAATTTATGGCAAATGTGTGACACATCTGAATGCCTTCTTGATGGAATCAAAGTAAAAAAATGAAAATATTTCCTACTGAGGAGACTACAGTAAATGAGGAAATTAGGAAACTTCATAACAAATAAGTCTCCCAAGATGGCCACCAGAGACAAAAGAGCCCAAATGTAGCCCAAATATCACCCAGATGTAGCCCAAGTATAGCCCAATGACAGAATGTCCCAGAGTGCTCTTAAAAACAACTAGAGCGCTTACTGTCTTCATTATGACAAAAGTATGGCACACCTGAAGCCATCTTGATTGGAATAAACTGGTAACACTTAAAACATTTAATTTAAAAAGGAACACAATGAGGGGGTTCATTTTGCCATAGAAATTATGATTAATGCTGAAGAAAGAAAATGAGGGCACATTTTGAGTGACTTCTCAAATCCTCTTCTATTTCATTAAAAAATTCTGACATGCAGACTGAAACATGCACTTTTAATACCAGGAGCAGACTTCCATGGTGAACAGTAGTCTTACTACAGTGATCTAATGAGCAACTAGAGTGCTCACATTCAGAATTTATGGCAAATGTGTGACATATCTGAATACCTTCATGATGGAATCAAAGTAAAAAACTGAAAGCATTTCCTACTGAGGAGACTGCAGTACATGAGGAAATTAGGAAACTTCATAACAAATAAATCTCCCAAGATGGCCACCGGAGACAAAAGAGCCCAAATGTAGCCCAAAATCACCCAGATGTAGCCCAAATATAGCCCAATGACAGAAGTGTGCAAAACACTTATTATTTTGTGTTTTTGCAGTGTTATATAGTGCAGACTTGTCAGGTATTGGAGTGCTTTACATGAGCATTGGTTACATCACACAAGAACAAATTCATTTTGGTTGTAGACATGGGGAGACTAAGTGATTTGACCAGAATCACAGAATGTCGAGCTGAAGCAGAAACTCCAACCTGGTTCCCCAGTTGCAAAGTCTGCAGTTCTGGAAGTAACACCACATCCTCTCCCCTAAGTGCAACATTTAATCAAGTGGTCAACTGGATAAAAAAACATAAAGATAACAAATAATTTAAAAGTGCTTTGTCGCTATTTGAAAACTCAGAAAATATGTCCTTATTTTAGTCTTTTAGAGCACTAACCATAATTTTGATGCCAATTAGACCCTCTCATATATGTAATTTCTAAAGGAAATGCTCTAGGTATTACAGTTTTGATTACATCAAGATGACGTCAGGCGTTCCACACTTTTGTAATAAATATAGAATGTTAGGAATCTAGTTGTTCATTAGGATACTGTTGAGAGGCAGAGGCCAGGGGCACGGACTCAGAAAATTGAAGGCAGGTAGGAGGGTGCAAAGGCAACAATTTAACCACACTGAGCAGGCAGGAAGGGCCGTGGCAGCACAACAGACTATGGAGGGCAGTGGAAAGGGGGGCAGGGGCAACAAACCAACAATACAGGACTTGCAAGAGAGGCTGTGGCAATGTAATAGACCATTGTGGGCAGAAGGAAGAGGCAATGGTAGTACAACCATACATGCCAACAGACCCGATTCAGCCAGGAAACGTCCAATGTTTTTAAGCTCAAATGGGCTTTATTTGATCTGTCTCCTGTCTACAATCTCCTCTTTTTCAATGTAACTCAAAGGGGAAAATCAATACCCCAGTTTTTTTTCAAAATCTCCCTCTTACCAAGTTCAAAATGTTCGCAAGTATGGTACATTGGATCATGGAAGGAAATGGAGTAGGGACATGGACTTGGATAACAGAGGACAGGAGGGACATGGAGAGGTGCACCAAACTGACCCTGCAGGGCAGGCATCAGGGTTTGCAGCAGCACAATACACCACACAGGGCATGCGGGACGGGAGTGAAGCACAACAATCCATAGAAAGCAAGAGGGAGGGGACAGGACCATGCACATGGACAACAGAGAACAGAGGGGCAGGAGGCAATGGTAGATAGCTGACCATAATGGACAGACAGGAGAGAAAGCTGCAGCATAACAGACCATAAAGGGCAGGAGGGACGGATCAGGGGCATTACAATGGAACAGACAAGCCAGGAGGGAGGGAGTAGGGGTCTGCACATGTAAACAGAGGGCTGGGGGCAAGGGGGCAGGGCAGGAGCAGCAAGATAGCCATGGAGGTCAGGCAGGATGGGCACTAGAAGCAAGACACACCATGAAGAGCAACAGTGAGACTGTGATGGCATACACACAGACCATGGAGGGAAGGTAGGAGGGGGTCAGGGGCAGCTAACTGACCACACAGGGAAGGTGGGAGGGGCCATGGCAGCACAGAAGACCATGCATGGCAAGTGGGAGGGTTAGTGGCAGCACAATGGCTATGATGGGCAAGAAGGAGGGTGCAGGGGCATGCACAAAGGACAATGGAGGATAGAAGGGAGAGTCAGGACCTGTGCACAGACAAGAAAGTTCACGCGAAGGGGCCTCACAACAGACCGCACGGGGCAGGCAGGAGGAGCAGTTGCAGCACAACAGACCAGGGAGGGCAGAAGGGTGTGGCAGTACAATGGACCATGTAGGACAGGAGGAAGAGGATAGAGGCATGGCATGTGGACAGGCAGGGTGGAGGTGGCAGGGACAGGTTACAGTCATCTGACAATGCTAGGCAGGTGGGAGGGGAGAGGCAGCTCAACAGAACACTCAGAGTAGATAGGAGTGGCAGGTCCATGGAACATGGTGGGCAAAAAGGATGGAGCAGGGGCATGCACAAAGACATCGGAGGGCGGGGGAAGGAGAATAGGGCAGCAAGCTAAGCACAGAGTTTAAGCAGGAGGTCAATGATGGGGCATAGAATTGGGCAATGGAGGGCAGGAGGAGTGGACTGGTACATCATACTAAATTGAGGGCAGTGGCAGCACATCAGACCATGCATGGCAGGAGGGAGGAGGCTAATCCATGCATTCACACAACAGAAGATAGGGAGGAGGGGGATGGGGCAGCAAGCTAACTGTTCAGAGAAGGCGGGTATTAGGAACTTTATTGTTTTTAAAACGTGTGTCTGTGCGAACTACTTAAAATATGAACAAGTATGCAGCATAATCTCACTTTTATTCAGGAATAAGAGGACGTTTGTGACTGTGACTCCGGGCTCACTTGGCAGAAACACCCCCTGACCCTCCACCCCCTATCGCAAAATGTAATGCCCATGAAAAGGGTAGGTGAACACAGTGTTATATAGAACATAGTCCTGAGAGCACGATTGAAAATGAAAACTAGATATAGTGTATGGTATAAACTATGCACCAAAAAGTGTAATATAAGATGAACCGGCGTGAAATATAATATGCAATACATTGTGCGCAATGAAAGATTAATTGGAGAGCGCGAGATAGCAAAGGCACTAGCGCGTGCTATGCGATATGCGCCTTGGAGTGTAATATGCACAGGGCAGTGTTGTGTAACCTAACTAGTCTCTAAAGTTGTAATATAAAATATGTGCTGGGGAGTGTAATGTTGCATATGCACTGTGACAAAGATATGGATCCCAGATTGTAATATGTATGGCATAGCACTGTACGTTATAACATAGGCATCGAGGAAGGCACGTTAGATGGGGCAATATAACCCGTGCGAAGACAAGTGTGGCATGACATATTCACGGAGTGGTGTTACAGTGCACATGGACTGGAGAGTGTCATAGCATATGCACTAGCTAGTGGAATACAACACAGAGGTGTGTGGCACTCAGCAGGCAATGGTGGGTGTAACACAGCATTGGGCTCTGCCAGGAGCGCGCTGTGACTCTCAAGTGATGTTCGTCCCCTTTCCAGAGAGTAAAATAAAAAGTATTACACATCCGGCAGTGGATGTGTGTTTTATTAACCGTGAGGGGGGTTTCTTGCATAGTTTTGGTCGAATTTTTATCGAATCCCCTTTGAATGGCTTGGTGTGCATGTGTATTAAATGTGCCCGTCAATAGCTACCCATGTTTGTATAAATAAACGACAAGGGTGTCTACTGGGATTAGGCACAGTAGCGCTTCAGACATGTCAGAGCTTCACTAGTGGTGTAAATACATTCCACGTGGATTCATTGTATGCATAGTCGCCTTTTAATGAATATCACGCAAATCGTCATGGTGATAGGTACGTACGGTTTGTCCAGCATGTCCTAGGTGTGTCTATAAATATATATTTTTAAAAAATAATAAACAACAGTGGCCGGCCCTGGGGATTGGGGTCAAAAAAATATAATTAGGAGACAGGCCCTGGGGGATGGGGTCATCAGGGCCAATAGATTAGAATAAGAAGGGGAACCACACAGCCCCCCTTCTTAAAAAATTAAAATAAATAAAAGACTGGCATCGTGCCGGAGGCCACGCCCCCTCCTTGCAGCACTCTGCAAACGCGCCCCCTGGCGAGTTGTAAGTTGGGGAATTAATTCCTCTTCAATACTGAGGGTCCCTGAGAGCCAACTATCCCAACAGGCATCTCCAGTATGCGCCAGGGAGCTGCGCTGCAGACAGGTGTTCTGAGGCCAAGCCCCTTTTTACACCTCTCTGCAATGCAGCTCAGTGGCGCTTACTGGAGGTACCTAGTGGTCTAGTTTGACCCTAGGGACCCTTAGGATTCAAGGGGACTTAATCTCTCAACTTAGAACAGCCACAGGACGCGTTTACACAGTGGTGAAGGGAGGGGACGGGGCCTGAGGTGACGTGTGCAAAAACGCCCTGTGGCCTGTTTTAAGAGGTAGTTTTAATCCCCCTGCCCTATTATATACTAGGGGCTTACAGAGGAGGTCATGCTAATCACAGGGGGACCCCAACGCATAATGTTCCCTAGTGTATGTAGGTGTTTTCACTGTATTCTAAGTGTCTTTTAACATAGCACTGGCTCTAGGACTGGTTAGTCAGACTCAGTTACCACCAGTATCCGTCTGAAAAAGTTGAGGGTACAGGATGATTTTTCAACAAGGATTCTTTCTGCTCTTCTTTTTGTTCTTTCTGCACGTTATCCTTCTTCCTGCACTTTTCTTTGTCTTTGAGGACTTCTGTTGCTTCTTTCTGCACTTCTTTTTTTTCTTTCTGTGCATTTCTTCTTCTTTCTTCACATGTCCTAGCTCTGTAGGCATAGTTAGAAATTAGTATTTAAAAAACCTTTGAAATTCACAGAAAAAACCATAGGTTTCAGGCACGTTATAGTTAGGAATTAGCATTTAAAAAACCTCAGAAATTCACTGAAAAAACCATAGGTTTCATGGGTGTTATAGTTAGCTGGACTTTTCACTTGTACAAAACCATTGAAATTCCCCCGTTATAGTTAGTTCAGCTAACTATAACTCGCGCGCCCGCAATGCACTGCTGATGACGTCACATATTACATCACTCATGACATGGTCAGTGACCTCACTCATGACATCACTGATGACATCTCAAATGACATCACTGATGACATCACTGATGACATCATCCTTGTGATAGAGTGGCAGACCTCCTCTCACCCTAATATAACCTTTGATACACACATTCAAAAATAGAGACTAAAATTTTCAAAACAATGGACATACCAATACCAGTTACAACAACCTCTTCAGTAATTCTAAGATCCACATACACATCCACTCATTCACCAAGAGTCCTATACAGTCACTCATACATGTACTCACTCATCATATGTACTCATACACCTATACATCCTGTTACACAATGCCACTCATCCATAGAGTTACTCACACACATAGTCACTCATGCTAATAAAGAATCAAACA
Organism: Triturus cristatus; assembly: GCF_964204655.1. Lineage (NCBI taxonomy): Eukaryota > Metazoa > Chordata > Amphibia > Caudata > Salamandridae > Triturus > Triturus cristatus. Next base: position 164,392,867 of record NC_140595.1, on the reverse strand, counting down.
TACATTTACTTGCATATACAGTTATACACACACCACCACACTTACTTCTACGGAAACTTACACATACTTAGTCTTTTAAACAATCACTTATAGAAACACATACTTATTCATACAGGAACTCTTTCAATCTCTCACTCTCACATATACTCACTTATATACACCAATAGTCACATATACTAGTTTAAAACATATGTAGTTACTCATAAAGACACTATTGAGACAGCCATTTACTCACTAACACACCCATACACACACTCATCCACCCATACAGTCCTGCACACATGCTGTCTTCAACACATACAAACAGTGAGTCACTCATTCATGCACCTATGCACTACGTAATACCCCCCACCGAACCATGCAGCCACTCAGACTGATACTCAAAAAACCAACTAATAACCTATATAGACACCCATGTAGCTACTCACCAACCCATGCAGCCACTTATACACAAAGTGAGAGACTGATACAGATATTTACATATTTAAACATTACTCACTAAGCCATGTATTCACTGATACACTTAATCAGTCAGTTACACAATCAATTTTTCAAAAACAAATCATCTATTTAGACACTTATATACCCATTTATTCTTCCATCGACCTTGAGATATACATATATAAAACATATTTAATTTTCAGAAAAACAGACATTCACTGGATGATGTCATCAGTGATGTCATGTGAGATGTCATCAGTGATGTCATGAGTGATGTCACTGACCATGTCATGAGTGATGTAATATGTGACGTCATCAGCAGTGCATTGCGGGCGCGCGAGTTATAGTTAGCTGAACTAACTATAACGGGGGAATTTCAATGGTTTTGTACAAGTGAAAAGTCCAGCTAACTATAACACCCTTGAAACCTATGGTTTTTTCAGTGAATTTCTGAGGTTTTTTAAATGCTAATTCCTAACTATAACGTGCCTGAAACCTATGTTTTTTTCTATGAATATATATATATATATATATTACCTATTATCCATAGGAAATCCGCAACATTCTATTTGGAATAACTTTGGCGCCGGTTGACGAATCTTCGCGAAATTTTCAAAACTCGTGGCCCGCTCCGGTCCGCTCCTATCCTGAAAGTCTAGGGGTGATTTGTCAAGCGAGGGCCGAGAAAAAAGGGGGGTCCCAAAACGTGTCTCCCCATGCAATTTTCCATAGGGACCGTTAGTCGCAGCTACAGCCCGAACTGCTGAACGGAATTACACCAAATTTGGCAGAAAGGTAGACCTTGGTTCAAAGTTTTGCCTTTTGCTTAAATGGTGTAAATCCGTTCAGTAGTTCCTGAGAAAATAAAAATAAAAATCACATATATATCTATGGCCGCGCAGGATCCGCGCACCCTGTCGTGCACGAGCTGTATTCTAATTGGCTGTCAACACTCCAAATCAGGAAGTGTTGGCAGCCATCTTGTGCCTCGGTCGAACTGAGGCACAAGAAACCTAATAAAAAAAGGCACAAAACGTGAAAAGGGGGAGGGTAGAAACACCCTGACCCCCTAGGCCTGCTCAGGGAGTCCCACAAGGACCCCCAAGACCCAAAAAATTATTATTATTTTTTTTTTAAATCGGCAAAATCCACGCTGGGTGCGCGGATCTTGTCTATCAAATAAAAAAATGCTAATTAGTCCCCGGGTGGGGAGGCAAATCCTGGGGGCATTATAAAAATAAAGTGTGGGGGGCCCAATCCCCCCACACTGCCCCGGGGACCACCACCCCCGGGGCAAAGTATGAATAATTGCAGGGGGCACACGGCCCCCTCACAGCCCCGGGGACCGCCAACCCCTGGGGCTTAATAGTTTAATGTGGGGGGGGCCTCTAAGGCCCCCCCAAGCCCCGGGGACCGCCACCCCCTGGACTCAAATTTTTTTAGCATAGCGGGGGGCCACACCGCCCCCCATGCAGCCCCGGGGACCGCCAGCCCCGGGGCTTTTTAAAAATAAATAAATACCCTGTGTGGGGGGGCTCAAGCCCCCCCACATGCCCCAGGGACTGCCACCTCCCTGGGGCACTAAAGATTCAAATTGGGGGGTCCATGACGGACCCCCCAGCCCCGGGAACCACCACCCCCCGGGGCTTTGTAAAAGATGGGAGGGGCCACCTCCTGGAGCCTTGTTGTGGCCCTGGGGACCGCCACCCCCAGGGCCGGCTCCTGCAGTGTCCCAGGGTGCCCACCCCCGGGACACTGTAGTTTGCTATGGCAGGGCGGGAGCCTCGCGGCTCCCGCCCTGTCATAGCAAACTGCTTTCCTATTTGGAAGAGAGAGCAGGAAACCTGCTCTCTCTTCCAAATAGCAAAGCAAATTGCTTTTCCATAGGGGGAGCTGCATCTTAGCAGCTCCCCATGTGGAAAAGCAATGCCGGCTCCTGCAGGAGCCGGCGGAACCGTGGGGGGATTGGGGGCCCCCCCACGGTCCCCAATGGAGAGGGCCAGCCCCGGGGGATGGGGTCCCCGGGGATACAAGTGGCCCGGGAGGGGGCCACCTGCCCCCCTCCCCCAAAACATTTTTTTTAAACAAAAAAAAAGCCGGCCCCGGCGGATGCGGTCCCCGGGGCCATAAGTGGCCTAAGGAGGGGGGCAAGGCAGACCTCCTCCTATATGCAAAAAAATAAGAAAAAAATGGCCATGCTCCGGGGGATGAGGTCCCCGGGCCGATTATGACCCAGGGAGGGGGGCCACATGGCCCCTTCTCGAATTTTTTATATATAAAAAAAAAAATTACGGGGGCAGGCCCTGGGGGATGGGGTCCCCAGGGCCAAAATATTAGGAAAAGAAGGGGGGCCACACTGCCCCCCTTCTTAAACAAAACAAAAAGAAAAAGACCAGCATCGTGCCAGAGCACTCTGCAAACGCGCCCCCTGGTGCGTTTGCAGAGGGGGAACGAATTCCTGTTGAATACTGGGGTTCCCTGGGGGCCAACTAGCCCACCAGAAACCTCCAGTATGCGCCAGGGGGCTGCATTGCAGAGAGGTGGTCTGAGGCCACGCCCCTTTTTACACCTCTCTGCAACGCAGCTCTGTGGCGCTTACTGGAGGTAGCTGGTGGGCTAGTTGCACCCCAGGGACCCTCAGTATTCAAGGGGAGTTAATCCCCCAACTTAAAATGCACCACAGGGCGCGTTTGCACAGTGGTGAAGGGAGGGGGCGGGGCCTGAGTTCACATGTGTGCAAACACATCCTGTGGTGCGGTTTAAGTTGGGGAATTAATTCCTTTTCAATCCTGAGGGTCCCTGGCCCACCAGGTACCTCCAGTAAGCGCCACGGAGCTGCGTTGCAGAGTGTTGTAACAAGGGGCGTGGCCTCTGAACACCTCTCTGCAACGCAGCCCCCTGGCGCATACTGGAGGTACCTGGTGGGCTAGTTGGTCCCCAGGGACCCATAGGATTGAGGAGGAATTAATTCTCTAACTTAAAACGCGCCACAGGGCGTGTTTGTAGACATGTCACCTCAGGCCATGCCCCCTTCCTTCACCACTGTGCATACACGCCCTGTGTCGCGTTTTAAATTGGGGAATTAATTCTCTTTCAATACGGAGGGTCCCTGAGGGCCAAATAGCCCAACAGGTATCTCCAGTATGTGCCAGGGAGCTGCGTTGCAGACAGGTGTTCAGAGGCCATGCCCCTTTTTACACCTCTCTGCAACGCAGCTCTGTGGCACTTACTGGATGTACCTAGTGGGCTAGTTGAACTCTAGGGACCCTCAGGATTGAAGGGGAATAATTTCCCCAACTTAAAACGAGCCACAAGACGTGTTTGCACAGTGGTGAAGGGAGGGGATGGTGTAGGAAAGTGGCTCTATATATACTAGACCGAAGTAAAATCAGCCAAACTACGAATTCTGATTTACTCACCTGTTACCAGGAGAGACCGCAGTGCTGCATCTTTGAGCCCAGTACTGATCCTGAAAAGTAATTCTAACTGTACTTACCAGTAACTTGAATTTCCTTCCATAGGCTAACATTGATTTGTTTCACTTGAAAATCCTTCTAAGTGTGGAGTTTTGGAACTTTTTAAAATATTCCTCTAAAATCAGCCGAACTACGAATTCCGATTTACTCACCTGTTATCAGGAGAGACCTCTGTGCTGCATCTTTGAGCCCAGTACTAATCCTGAAAAGTAATTCTAACTGTACTTACCAGTAACTTGAATTTCCTTCCATAGGCTAACATTGATTTGTTCCACTTGGAAATTCTTCTAAGTGTGGAGTTTTGGAACTTTAAAATATTCACCTAAAATCATCCGAACAACGAAGTCCGATTTACTCACCTGTTACCAGGAGAGAACCCAGTGCTGCTTCTTTTAGCCCAGCACTGACCCTGAAAAGTAATTCTAACCGTACTTACCAGTAACTTGTATTTCCTTCCATAGGAATCCATTGTCTGGTTTTCACCAGAAAAGTTTCTAAGTGTCAACTTTTAAAATACAATAATATTCCTTAAAAATCACTAGTGTAACCAAAACGCTTTTACTCAACTGTTTACAGGAGATGTCCCAGGACTGAATCTAGGATCCAGTCCTGTGGTTAGAAAAGTAAACCATAAAGTAACTAATTGCATTTAACTAGAAATTCCCATTGAGCTCAATGTTGCATTGGGTTTGAAATTGTGTTGCCCATTGCAACAACTGTAACTACTGTACTTAAAAGTCTATTGCCTATTTGCAAAGTTTTTAAACTAAAGTAATTCAGTCTGAAATAGTATGTTTTGTAAAGTAATGTATAATGCAATTATAATGTAATTTTAAAAATAAAATATCTAAAAATAAATATTACATCACTCATGACATGGTCAGTGACATCACTCATGACATCACTGATGACATCTCAAATGACATCACTGATGACATCATCCTTGTGATAGAGTGGCAGACCTCCTCTCACCCTAATATAACCTTTGATACACACACTCAAAAATAGAAACTAACATTTTCTAAGCAATGGTCATACCAACACCAGTTACAACAACCTATTCAGTAATTCTAAGATCTACATACACATCCACTCATATACCAACAGTCCTATATAGTCACTCATACATGTACTCACTCATCATATGTACTCATACACCTATACATCATGTTACACACTGCCACTCATCCATAGAGTTACTCACACACATAGTCACTCATGCTAATAAAGAATCACACATCCATTTACTTGCATATACAGTTATACACACACCGGCACACTTACTTCTACAGAAAGTTACACATACTTACTCTTTTTAAAAAATCACTTAAAGAAACACATACTTATTCATACAGGAACTCTTCCAATCTCTCACTCTCGCATATACTCACTTATATACAGCAATACTCACATATACTAGTTTAAAACATATGTAGTTACTTATAAAGACACTATTGAGACAGTCATTCACTCACTAACACACCCATACACACACTCATCCACTCATACAGTCCTGCACACATACTGTCTTCAACACATACAAACAGTGACATACTCATTCATGCATCTATGCACTAAGTAATACCCTCCACTGAACCATACAGACACTCAGACACTCATAATGATACTCGAAAAACCGAGTAATAACCCATATAGACACTCATGTCGCTACTCACCAACCCATGCAGTCGCTTATACACAAAGTGAGAGACTGATACAGATATTTACATATTTAAACATTACTCAGTAACCCATGTATTCACTGAGATACACTTAAACAGTCCGTTATAGAATCAATTTTACAAAAAAACATTCATCCATTTAGACACTTATATACCCATTTATTCTTCCATCGACCTTGAGATATACATATATAAAAAAATATTAAATTTTTAGAAAGACACACATTCACTGGATGATGTCATCAGTGATGTCATCAGTGATGTCATTTGAGATGCCATGAGTGATGTCACTGCCCATGTCATGAGTGATGTAACATGTGACGTCATCAGCAGTGCATTGCAGGCGCGTGAGTTATAGTTAGCTGAACTAACTATAACGGGGGAATTTTGGTTTTGTATGATTGAAATGTCCAGCTAACGATAACGCCCCTGAAACCTATGTTTTTTTCAGTGAATATATATATATTTGTAATTGTACCATTTGAGAAACATAACATTATAATAATATGTATGTTTAATCGCCTATAAAGGCAATGTCCAACACTAGTAACATTTTTTAATAATTGTAACTTTTATATAGATACATAATAACAATATATAAGCATTTTTTGTTCCCAGTTACAAATCTTGCAAATACACTTGGTTTATTTTTAAAAAAAATGCATAATATTTTAATCAACCTTACAATTCAAAGGAAGGTGGGTCATAAATCTTCCAATACACTATTAGATACATTCTCATAAGTGTTTAAAATAGTTTATATTTTAAAAAGTTAGATTCTGTTTAATATATAACATATATTATTTATTCAATCACCATATATATTACTTCTTCCAAACCAAAAGTAGATTGCTAAATGTTAACAGCAATTTAAAAATACATTTTTGTTAACTGCCTCTCATAATTAATGATTTAAATACAGGTAATTATTCAATTAAATATAGATGTTTACGTTAGTTAAATTATGTTTCATAAATGTTGAAATATTAATGAAAATAATGACTTGTTTACTAAAGTTATCTATATTCTAAATTGTCTTTTTTATTCTGTTAAACATATATATAAATAATTATTAGCCAATATAAAATGAACAAGAAACATATGGTTTGCACTTAAATCTAAAACCAATATGTTTTATTACATTTCAGAATAGCTTTCTTCATACATGTTTAGATTAAATAAACATATCCTATAAAATGTGCTATTCTCCTTTGCCCCTCTGTGTCAGAATCCACATGTGATGTAATCTGGGAACACTAATCGTCAATGTAATTTTCAATATCTTCCTGAAGGGGCAATAATCCTCTAATGGCACTATTGCCTAGAATTGCACAGATAAATATCATTTTACATACTAATTTTCAACTGCAAATTAACCTCTCACAAAAGAGATCCAAACAATGGCTTCAAGACTTGATTGTGCCAACTGATTGTTCAACGATGGCTCAAGATTACCGATGGGCTGCATTATAAGACACCTAGGCTGCAATTTCAGTATGGTCAGATGGTGTCTTAAGGCATTATCTAGGGGCATAGCCCTTGTTACTTTTTTATGAAAGAAAAAACTAACTTCAAATAAGTTTAAATATCAAAAGAAAAAAAGAAAAAGACATATTTTTACATTATGTATTTGATTTTTGTAAAAGTACATGGGCATGTAAAGTGCAACATCTTTTTTTAATTTTAATATATAATCATTTAAGCCATATTTAAATATAAATATAACAATAGAAATAATAAAGTAGAATTTTGCTCAGTTTAATACTTCCTCATCCTCATTAAATAGTTTGAAAATATTTTTAAATAATGAAATTCAATAAATATAAATGCATAATTTATGTTTACATCTTTTCATAGATTGGTAAAATATTATTTTGACTCTATGCCATAAATATTCATTTTATTTGTCAATTTTCGATACAAACAAAAAAAATACTTATCTCACTCCTCGATATTTAAATACCATAGTTCAGACATTTCAAAAATATTGTTATAAATATGATTAAACCTTTATTAAAGATTAGAGTTTGCACTCTGTGACATTCCAGCCACTCTGGCACATGTGCTCCGAAGAGACCCAGAGGCAAATAGGTGGCATACACTCAATACCTTCATGTGACTTGCAAGGAATTTGACCTGGCTGTGACAGGCTCCAAACATGATCCCATTCTTTCTATCAAATGGTTAACCAAGTCCTTATTTTTTTTTTTTTTTTTTTTTTTTTTGAAACCGTTTATTGCAGTTTGTAAAAGTTACAGGTATGGGCCTACAACCACCCGGCCGGCCGCTAGAATGACAAAAGCATATTGCATACATACAGTAAAAGTCTCTCGGCAGTGCAGAGCAGTGAAACAGGAGTAATCAATGGTGCAGGCCACACAGCTCCAAGCCCACAGTACGGTTCCCTTTTCTTAAAACAAAACAACACCAAAAAACCACACCCGCAAGGCAACCCGCGATCCAAAGTGACAGCACGTGCTCCATAAGTGGGGGATCCAAACCAGCAGCAGAACTCTGAGGAGGGGAATGGGAGTAGATCAGGGACTGGGGGACCGCGCGCCCGCGGCCGAGGGAGGGGGGCCATCTAGGGAGACGGAGCAGGCGAGGCAGCCGGTAGCAGTGGTGGCTCACAAATACCCCCGCGGTAGGCGTTCCAGGGGCCCCAGAGTTTCACCCACGCCCCAGGCTTACCCCTCGCCACATACACCACCTTTTCACGAAACATACACCAATCCATATGCTCTTTCCAGGCCGACACCGCAGGGGGCCTCTGGGATCCCCACAATTGAGCAATGTCACGCTTAGCTATCATGTATCCCAGAGTCACCCACCGCGTCTGCGGGACCGAATAGTCATTCGGTTCCCATACATTCAGCAAGCATCTCCTCGCTTCAGGCAGCAGCGCGACACGCGTAACCACACGCAGGACCTCATGCACACCACGCCAGAATCGCTCCACCTTCGGGCACTCCCACAGTATATGCATGAAAGTCGCCAACGCACCACAGCCACGCTTACACATTCCGTCACCAGCAAAACCCATACGCAGAAGCCTTGGCCCCGTCACGTAAACCCGGTGAAGGATCTTGAGCTGGACGAAACGAAGGCGAGCCGGGATGGCCACCTCTTTCGGAGAGGCCACCGCGGAAATCCAATCCTCGTCGTCCAGTTCCAGCCCGTCGGCAACCCAGGCCTCGCGGAGACTAGTCAGCAGGCACGATCTATCGTTGATCAGTTTTTTGTATATGAGGGAGATCGTGCTGTCCGGTACATGGCCGTCCAGCACTCTGTCCTCCAGGGGGGAAGACTCCGGAATGGATGCGACGTCCGGGAAGACGGAGCCCAGCGCATGGCGGACTTGTAGGTACCGAAAGTACTCTCTGCCCTGCAGCTGAAACTCCGCCTGCAGCGTCTCAAAAGTTTTGAATCCCCCCCTCGTCCAGAGATCTCCCACCGTGCTGATTCCGATCGTGTCCCACTTCTCGAAGCCCTTCGACGTCCACAGGGAGCCCAACCTCTCAGATGCATACAGCGGTGACGCCCGGGTCAAACGGTCCTTCCACCCCATAGCTGCATTAGCCGCGTGCCAGACACGCACCATGACACGCGTCGGTCCCGTCAAACGGGAGTCGGGCGCGCCAGAGTAGAGTGCGCGATTGTAATCGCCACCGGGTAGGAGCATCTTATCCATCTCAAATGCCGGGTTCAAGGCGGGCCCATAAAGGCCATGATTAATTGCAGCTAGTTGGGAGGCCCAGTAATACCGTTTAATGTCCGGGAGGGCGACCCCCCCATCGTACCACGGGAGCGTCAATTTAGCCAGAGCAATGCGCGGCCTCCCGTCCCAGAACAGGCACCGCTGGAGGCCCTCCACCTCACGGAAATAGCGTGCCGGGACCAAGTCCATAGTATTCTGGAGGGCGTAGAGGAAGCGCGGCAGGGACATCATTTTAAACAAGGCCGCCCGGCCGAGCGGCGAGAGCGGCAGACGCCGCCAGCGCACCACGTCCTCCCTCAAGCGCTGGAGGGGGGGTAGCAAATTGCGCTCATAGCGGGCCTCCGGGTCAAGTGTGATATAGATACCCAGGTATCGAAAACCTTGGGAGGCAATCTGGATCGGACAGTCCCGTGGTAGGGCCGGAGCCTCCCCGGAAAGCACATAGACACAGGATTTCGCCCAGTTGATGACCAGGCCTGAGTTGCGACCAAATGAGCGCAAAACATCAACCAGGACGATCAGTGATTTACGCGGGGAGGCGAGATACAGAAGGATATCGTCAGCATAGAGGGACACACGGTCCTCATGCTCGGGGGTCCAGCGGAGACCACGGATAGAAGGGTGCCACCGCAGCCACTCCGCCAGGGGCTCCAGGGCCAGGGCAAACAGGAGAGGCGACAGGGGGCAACCCTGTCGCGTACCCCTCCCCAGCGCGAACGGGGCCGAGACTAACCAAGTCCTTATTAAGTATATACAATGCCATATTGTCATCATCTTACTAGCCAAGGAGTGTAACTCTCTGCCAGAAGCTTCTCCCCCTCTTTAGCAAGGGGACCAAGGCACTGATTGTGACTCAGGATGACTGCCCCATCATAGTATGCCTTTGGGAGGATTGTCATATTCTACTCCTTTTTATAATGGTGTGATACTAGTCCTGATATTGCACCCTCTCTAATCTTGAGTTATTTTTCCGTGCAAATTGATATTTATGCTCCATTGCGCTGTTCTGCTAGAAACTAATAAGCACTCTTGGCGGATTATGCATGGGTTTAGAATGGTTCTACCCCAGGGCACAGTCGGGGGTACACGCAGGTACATGGCATCCACCCACTATTTTCCCAGGGTGGATGCCCTTCCCCCTGCCAAGAAGTTGTCCCCACAGAAATATGCTGAACTTGTCCCGGTGTAATTTTCAGATACAGGGACACGTTTGGCAGCGCCCGAAGTTAAGGGGCTATCAGGGCTCCTTTTGTTTGAATATCCTGACTGGAGGCAGCCTGGAACCTCACACTTAAATGTAAATGCCACTGGCCTGGAACCTCACACTTAAATGTAAATGCCACTGGCCTGGAACCTCACACTTAAATATAAATTCCATGGAGGGGAAACAAAGACACACTGCTTGTTATCTCTTCACAGGTACTTAAGAGAGGCATGCTTTTGACTTTGTTCGGTCTGTATATATAAGAGAAGCATGCACTGTAAGAATGTCAGATGTGTTGGTCTGTCCCAGTATTTAAACAAATAACAATTTCACTAGCACTCTTTTATGGGTGTCTGAGCTATTTACATAACATGCACATTATACATTGACAATAAATCATGTACATGAGTAAATAAATGTACAAGATGAGTTACATGAGACAGGATTACAAGGTGTAGGAGTCACATGTCCTTCATAGCTCACTGTGAAATATTACATGGATTACAATTTATGAACTGCAGGAAACAAAAGGATCTCTGTGTTAGAAGCAGTAACCCACATTACTATCTACATAAAATAAAAATCTGTCATCTGCATGTTACGTGATGAGCTTTGCAGGAGACACATTAACCTTATACTACTTTGATTCAAATCTGGGACTGCACAAAACACAGATCTCTCCAACAAAAGTGTTAAACTCCAGTGATCTCACCATTGTTACTATTCCATTAGATTTAATGACCACCTTTACAGCAGATGCCTTAACCCAATCAAATATTTTAAAATGTAGACTTTGCAACAAATGAAGCATAACGGATCTACTGACATACTTCTTCTTGTTGCCAATTTCTTTGTGGCAGGGCTTAACAAATAAATTCGTTGAGGCCCAAATTTAGCATCGGGATTGTGCCAATTTTTTGGCACAACCCTGACGCCAAATCTAATTTCTTAAACCTTTTAATGTGCTTAAAGGGACTCATGATATACTTGAAAATAACGTGTGAGGTTTTAATATCTGATGTCACTTCTTGTGATGTCACTTCCAGTGAGGTCACTACCTGTGATGTCACATGCAATGTCACGCGTCATGACATCATGGGCTGTGATGGCACATGTCATGATTTCACTTGCATACAGCCTAACCTGGTTAGGCCCCCACTTTTTTTTTAGGATTTATGACATGTTCTACCCTTACTTCGCACTACGTGAATTGCACATAGCACAGTGTAAACATGCATAGCGTAGCATAGCGTAGTGCAGCAGTCATTTTTTGCTTGCTCGCGGTCCTCAACGTCAATTTGGCGACCGCGAGCAAGCAAAATGACATCCCGGCAAAACGTTTTCCTTGTTCGCTATCAGCAACATCAAGTTGGCAATCGCGAGCGTGGAAAATAAACCTCCCGACGAGATTCTCAACGCGGGGAGGTCAGGTTTCTCATTGCGAGTGGTCGCGTATGCTCGCGACCGCTCGCAATGAGAAACTACCAGTCAGCGTTGAGAAAGCTGCCGCTCGAGTAAAAATCTACTCGAGCGGCAGAAAACTACAGCTCGCACTGCGCAAGATGCCGTTTTCAATGATTGCACAGTGCCGGATGCTTGAACGCACTGTGCAATCATTGAAAACGGCATCTTGCACAGTGCGAACAATGTACTATGCAGTTCGCGAAGTGCTACGCGTAGCTCGCGTAGTGCGAAGTGCATTTTGCGTAGCTCCGCGTAGCGCTACTTCGTGAACTACGCCCAGGGTTAGTCAGGATGCCCCTCCTCAGCAATAGTAACAAATTGCACATTGTTTTCTACTGATCTGCATGTGGTCTATGCCATGTTGTTATTTCACTAGCTACAAACATAGCTATTTAAGCAGACTCCCTCCACACTTTAATTGCATAAGCCCATTATGTGAATCAATGGAGTTCGAAAGGGTGATCCTCGTCCAAAACACCCAGAGTATGCAGCTCTACTATGGCAAAAATATGGGATTCAAGCTTTTCACTGCAGCATTAAATGTCTGACTCAGTTTAATAATACTTTCAATCCAGGTAGCATTTATTTATTGACCAGCATTTATTTTCACTGGTGTGGCATACAATAGGATATTCACACGACTCTCATTGGTTGTAAGCTATCATGAGTTGTTTGTTCTTCGTATTATTTATGCATGTTGAATAGGGATAATATTACATTATTCATAAGAAGTAGACACGAAAGTCAACTTTCAGACACGATTAAGTAAACAATTTAGATTGGCTTACAGTGACAGCGCCTCCTGCTGGAGAGATCAATGTCTATATCTAGGTAGCAGACTGGTTGCATGAGCAATGGGCGTAATGGTCTTGTACATCACGTAATCTGTATGTGGACAATAATGTACATACATATATTTTTTTAATGCTGTTTCCTTGGAACCACAGCATGAAGAAACCTGAAGATAACATGGCTCTATAAGCAACCACCTGCATCCGGTGTACTTTCTCAATGATGAGGATGCAAATGTAATAGGGTTTTTTATGCATCACAGCGCCATCTAAAATTGTGAGAGGCCGAGCTGCAATTGAGTTTTGAGACTGTGGGAATTCTACTTTGCCTTGACCTCGTCAATGTATGTTTTTCCGACCCCTCTCGACATCCTTAATCCTTGCACCAGATCATGTGTCATTGTTTAGTTTATCTATATATTTTAATTCCTTAAAACGCAATGTAATCGTACTCAATCGCCAATTAGGCGGACATTTTTTGTTACCCTTTGTTCGGAACTACACATTTTAAATGCGGATTATGTCCACCGTGGAAAGAGGTGCCCATTTAAACACAAAAACAAAGCATACAAAGCACTTCCTTTGAAGGGGTCGGCCAGATGTGTGAGGAGAATTGGATTTGAGTCTAGCCGCCTACTCATGGATGCAACACTGATGAATACAACGAAGTTCAAGGGCTAAGACCTGAGATGGCGCCACCATGAGACCTCATCCATAGGTAACGATGGATGGATTTCATGTGTGCCAAAGACATCGTTCTCGACATACAGTGGAAAGCGCATATGAAGAGACTAAGGGGCATATCTACAAGGCAGCGATATAAAATTATTGCCGCTTTTGCGGCCGTTTTCGGCCGAAAAGCGGCGATAATTTTATGGCTATATTAGCAAGGTCACGCTATCTAGCGCCTGATTTCCTAACTCCCATCTTTGCATCTCTAATGAGATGCAAAGTGGGCGTTCTTCCCCAGGATAACGGGAGAAATGTCGCAAAGCGACAATTCTCCTATTATCAAGCCCCACGCAAAGCAGCATAGCGACAAGAAAAGTAGCGATAACCTCTGTTATCGCTACTTTCCTTACGCCTGCTTTGAAACTGACTTAGCCATGATATCCTGTGGAAGGTGGCTATCATGGCTAAGTATTTGAAGCCCTATCAGCAAGCTATCGCCAAACTTCGTGGGATTATCGCTGGGTTTCCACCGATAATCTTACGTTTGGCAGTTAGCGCTAGGATTTTTATCGCTTTTGAGATAAGCGTGGCTAATAGCACGCTATCTCAGCGATAAAAATCCACGCTAGCCGGCGATAATTATCCTAGCGCTAAGTGCGCTTAGCGATAATTATCGCCGGTTGTTGATGATATGCCCCTAAGAAAAACATTGAACTGTACTCTATGAGAAATGTACACTTGACCATTGTGCTCGAGATGCCATTCATCCAGCTGTGATCATAGGGTTTCTGACCGCTTTATTGTTCCTAAGAACATTTGATAGGTAATTTCCACATATTTTTCTACCATTTCATATATAAAAAACATCAACATCTCTATAGATAGTTATCCTTGACCCCCAACAGAAGAAGCATTCAAACACATTCCAGTAAAATATATAATAATATTACAATTAAATAACCAGCGTACGAGAACAGAGGGAAAGGAATATTGGGGCACCAATACGGGATTTACTTTAAACTCAGTTTGACCATTATTATGTTTATGGCCAAGTTATATTAATGGATTCTTGATATAGCGCAACGAATATCCTTGAAGTCTGAATACTACAATTGCGAGATTTTTTCCCCATGCACATGTGACCAGGAAAACTGCAAAACAAATGTAAGGGAAAAGGCCCAGACTGAGGAAAAAAATACAAGAATTGGTGAAGAAAAACAACCATGCATTATTCTGTGATCCACTGATAATTGTGTAGCAATTTCACAACACAGATTTACTGTACTAGGTGGTATGGCTAACTGTTGTGGGATTACCGATTCGGTGTTCACACGTAGGCTATAGTCAGATCCTAAGTAGGTTTGGTACTAGAATATCAAGTTACAAATACCAACATGCAAAAATATTGTGACCAGAACCCTGTCTAGGAGGATATCTTCAATGCAAATATTTATAAGGAAGTATAAGATTCCTATACTTACCTGCACATATATGTACTTTCACGATATCAATCTTCAAGGTACACAGATGTAGAGTTAATAGTAGGATTTTACTTGCCGTTGTATATCTACCTTCAAGATATAATATATTTTTGCTTGTCGTTATTTTGTACTTGATATTCTGACATACACCCCTAAGTACATTACACTGTGAATTTCCAATGATCCAGGAATCAAGGCGTGTGAAACCATTTGGAACATGTTTGTAAAAGTGCAGGTGGAGCCAACTCACGTCATATGAATAACGTTAAAGTATGTAGGCCCACTTAACTATGAGGCAAGCATGAACAAAACAGGGCCCTTAGTGTACAGACCGGTGTGACCGGCTTGAAGTTGAGTGCAATCCTCTTAAGTAGAAGTGCTGCAGGAATGGCATTTCTTTAATACTAGAACTTCAGAAAGTTCCACGACAGGAGATTAACGCAGGCCTCTGCAACGTCTGTGGTGTTAGGGAGACCCCAACGCTTCAGGGGCCACTCAACCCCTCAAGGGGGGCCCATTTAGTCATAGACCAATGAATATCTGTGAGATACAGGAGAGTAAGAGGCCACTCCTCACATTCTGCAGGGGGGCCCTATAATTTTGCGTTACGCCACTGTTCCATGATCTATTGACTCAGGGCAGGACCACATAACAACTTGCAGAACTCCACTTAGAATTCTGTCATCTAATTCAAGAATTTTGTAATCTAATACTAGCCTTCAGCTCTGCTCTTGTTTCTTGGGGTCTTGAATGCTAGATTTTAGATGCAACTAAATTGTTACCCCAGTTTTTAAATTATTTATGTCTCAGCAGTGTATGCAAATTATTCTCGGCTCATTGTTTTGCAAAGATTCCATTGCAGCCTTCCAATGTTTCCAATTTTTCTTTAATTTCGCCCAATCAATGATTTCTTTAAAAGGCCCATCCAGTGTATGAATATGCAGTTCTCTCAGAGCAGTCATGCACTTCTAACAGTCACAATCAGTAAGCAGTATAGAATGTTGTTTCTTTGATGATGTCGGTTGGGGTTTTGAGATGTACTGTGATGTAACTCACTGGATGCCTCCTTTAATGGCACTCTGTCTAACAAAGGGGTAATCAAAGAACAGTGCAGTGAGTTTGGTAGGGGTGCTAATGGAGGGCTCAGAGAAAGACATGCTTGCTAGGATGACATCAACGATTTTTAACGTCATCCTCTCACTCATTCTATTCCACGGAACCCTACATTGTGTCCAGCATAGTGCAAAGGAGAAAATACAGTATATCTTTTGCAGCAGCACAGCTGCAATACGGCTCAGCAACAGACACACAATTGATAGACGGAATGCAGAACAAGTCAAAACATACACCCCCAGTCAAGAGATCTGGGTTATGCCCATCATTCTTATGCTACCCATGCCACCCCAGTTTAGACCTGGCCATATGCAATTCAGTCTTGACCTTGTGCCTCATGGGTACAGTCCAGCCCGAACTGCCAAGCCAGGTCCTCCCTGGACTGGAAACAAGCATCCTAGGACCGGTTTCAGGGTTTCAACCCTCATCAGCCAGAATAGCTTGAATCCAGTGGCACAGTGAGCCTGGGACCCACATCTGGGCATACTCGGCGCATTTAGGGCGAAAAAGCAACAGACACACAACTGATGGACGGAGTGATGCCACTGGAGTCAAGCTATCCTGGCTGATGAGGGGTGAAACCCCGAAACCGGTCCTAGGATGCTTGTTTCCAGTCCAGGGAAGGCCTGGCCGTCCAGGCTGGACTATTCCCATTGGGCGCAGGGTCAAGACTGATTTGCATATGGCTGGGTCCAAACTAGAATGGCATGGTGAGCAAAGAAACGATGAACTTAGGACCAGATCTCTATGCTGGGGTGAAGGTATGACATTGTTCGGAATTCTGTCCATCAATTGTTCTTTTACCATTTGTCACCCCGAGTGGGACGGGTATGCCCAGACGGGGGTCCCGTGCTCATCATGCCACTGGAGTCAAGCTATCCTGGCTGATGAGGGGTGAAACCCCGAAACCGGTCCTAGAATGCTTGTTTCCAGTCCAGGGAGGACGTGGCCTGGCAGTTCGGGGTGGACTGTTCCCATTAAGTGCAGGGTCAAGACTGGTTTGCATATGGCTGGGTCCAAACTGGGGTGGCATGGGTAGCATAAGATTGATGGGTTTAACCCAGATCTCGACTGGGGGTGTATGTTTTGACTTGTTCTGCATTCCGTCTATCAATTGTGTGTCTGTTGCCGAGCCGTTTTGCAGCTGGGCTGCTGCAAAAGATATACTTTATTTTCTCCTTTGCAGTGCGCTTGACAAAATGTAGGGTTCCGTAGAATAGAAGGAGTGAGAGGATGACATTAAAAATCATTGATGTCATCCTAGCAAGCATGCCTATGGCTGGGTTCATGCCACTGGAGTCAAGCTATCCTGGCTGATGAGGGGAGAAACCCCGAAACCGGTCCTAGGATGCAGTTCGGGCTGGACTGTTCCCATTGGGCGCAGGGTCAAGACCGATTTACATATGGCTGGGTCCAAACTGGAATGGCATGGTGAGCAAAACAACGATGGATTTAGACCCAGATCTCTGTACTGGGGTGAATGTATGGCATTGTTCTACATTCTGTCCATCAATTGTTCTTTTTGCAATATGGCTCAGGGCCTACTTACATCTGGGGCATTCTACACGCCTTATTACGACTTGGGCAGTTGGCCTGCCACGTGACCGCTGCAACTGCCAGGGATCCATTATTCCGCTGCGGTTGAGCAACGGTCAGAGGCAGCAATACGCTGGCGGTGCTGCTGCGGCACTAGCAAGCATTTTACGAGTTATCTCTCTGCCATCATTTCCATGGTGGTGAGGCCCCCCTGTTGCCTCTGGGCCTGGGAATGCATGCATGTGCCCCCCTGTATTTTTATGTGCCCCCCCTGTATTTTTGCATCCTGTGTTCCTGCACAGAATGAAATGCACAACCTTGTGCATTTCTTTCTTTGCAGGAAGGGGCTGCGGCAGTCTCACGGCAGTGCACGTCTAAGGCATACCTATGTGCCTTAGATAGGCACCACCTTGAGCCCACCGCAGCTGGACCGCCAGCACAGGATTAACTCATAAACCGGCGGGTGGACTGATTACGGGTTTGGCAGTCTCGCAGGAGGGCGCCGGCCGGGCGGCCCGCTGCAAGAATAAACTCGCAATAAGGCTCTTAGTCAGTTAAACCCCCACTTCTGAAATCTGCTGTTATGTACAGGCCACAAATTTGAATCTAGGCAAATCCAACACAGCCTTCCTTCTAGGCCAGGTGAATTGACATCTAATTGCATTATAATAGCGTATATATATGACAATGCTTTGAAATTACAAATGATAAATTTGATGTGCTACGTAGAAAACTGTTTTTTTATTGATTGATAAGTATTAAAATATGAGGATTTAAATGTTAAATTACGATTTTTGCATGGAAGGCAACATTTTGTGACGCAGCTCACGCCCCCCCCCCCCCCCCCCGCACCCAGAGATGCTAACACTTCGCTAGAGTCTGCTTGGACGCAAGTTCTGCTTCATAATGGGGCAGCAGAAAGCAACACTGAGTATAATTAGGCTCGATTGTCAACGCACTTGTCAATGTTTAATCACAATAATGCAGCATTTCTTCGGAAACGTTGCATTTCCAGTCCTCGCGCCATGGGTAAAGGCTCCTTAGGAGTACAGTATGGTCCCTTAATGGTTAACAGCACTATCGTTCGCCGCGCCTCGCTCCCCTAAGTGTTTAGAAATGATTGATTTATCGTCTCAAACAGTTTCTCGATTTCTTAATTTCATCTCCAGCTCTGAGACAGCGCGCGGGAGAGAAGGGAGCGGGGAGAGAGAGAGGGGAGGTACTAAGTGTGCCTGCTCCAAGGGGCGCAGTAATGGAAGACGAGGATGATGTAATTAACAGCTTTTGCCCGTGTAAATATCCACGTGCACTGGGAGAGCTGTCGTCGTTTTCAGCAGTCACTGCTGGGATCTCAGGGATGTCGCCAGCTGCACAGACCTGAAGGCTCCTGGAAGGCGAAACGACCCGCTTCAGAGGGACCGACAATGTGACGCAGATGGGGAGTGAGGCTCCGCGAGGCCTCCCCCCAGGCTACGCAGTGGATCAGCCCGTTCCTAATTTAAAGTCAAAAAGGGTTAACTCGATGGACGTGCATCCCCAAATGACGCATATGTCGTCCAAGGTAACGTAAGGTGCAGTCCCGGCCTCAGGGTGTACTACTAGAAAATCACATTTTAAATATTGTTCTACCAAAATACGGTAAACAGAATATCGACTGCTCAACTATCATGAAGGGAAGTATATAAATCAGTCACTCTGAAATGATGTGATTTTGTGGCAGTGGAAAGTTTCACATAATAAACTGCGGTGGGTTTGACGCATAGGCTGCACGATCCATCATCTGTTGCATAATCTGCAAATGTTTTACAAAAAAATATTTGTTGCTAGCTAGGATCTAAAGTCAATAAAAGCCAAGCAATATTGCCACACAGTGGAAGGCCCTTTGCAAAGGTTGACTGGTCACCTATTTATAGCTTATTCCCGTATTTGGATGCTAAATCAGTACTAATGGGAGTGAAACTTTGGCCCAGACAGTGTTAACATGTAAAAGTAACAAAATAAGTAAGTAATACTATCACAAAATGTGCCACATTATGCTACATAATTTGCATACTCTTGTCAAATAATTTAGACCACCCTGTTGGATAAATGAGTCTTCCATGAAGCATAATTCAAGCGGTTTTGATTTAAGTATGTAGGTATAAAATAAGAAAGAATATAAAACTAGGGATTTACTATACATAACTCCACATATATGTACCTCAAATATACTTACATCATTAAGCTTGGTAGACATGGAGTTAAAAACCGGTAAATATATTCTTACATAAAGATCTTTACCTGCATGATATTCTGGTTGACGAGATGCTGCCTACAATCATGTTTCTGCATTATATTTTTGTACTTGAGAGGCTGGCATTCAACTTACGCGGCCCAAACTGAATCGAGGGAGTGCGTGGGGGTTTGGTGGGGGGATTTTAATTGGTGAGAATCCTTTCGTACACAGGTTACTCAGCAGTCCTCAGTGACATTTTAGGGGCCCCATGCAACATTTTGCAAGGGTGTCCTTTATTTCGTATTATGCCATTAAGTCACAGTATCCATAAACAGGAAGCTGGGATTGCCCTTTTCCACAGTCATCCTAACAAACTGTATAATAATTTCATGCTGATTGCCATTACAATATACTTATATATATTACTTTATAATAGTTTCTTAACTTCTCAAGCATTTCTTATCTAGTGAGCTTAAGATAGTCTCTTCAATCAAGAGTTTATGAAATATATACTCTTCCTCTCTCACTGGCTGGCAAGATAGGGCTCATAAAAATGGTACTGCTGCCCCAGCTTCTTTACCTTATCATTGCTATCCCACTGCCAAGTGCTTTTTCAGTTTGATTCGACCCTAATTCATAAAACTAGCATGGGCCCCCAACAGCCGTGGACAGGCTTGCATTGCCTTTCCGCCAAGAGGGGCTTGAGGCACATGAGCTGGAACTGGAATATCTTTGCTCCCAGGCACATTTTGCGCATTACTGGTATGGTCTACGAATGTTTCCACCACACAGTGCGATTGAGACGGATACAATGGCACCTGTATCATTAATGGCTCTTATAGCAAGTGTGCTCCGCCAATACTCGCTAACTATGTCGACGGTACACTGCACACTTAGGGCACAACTCAAACTAGGCAGACGGCAGGCCTAAGGATGATATATTCTCCCTCAGTCCCACTTCATCACACCCACGAATCCAGGCCACACATGAACTAAAAGCATTACCCCAGCTGGTCAATAAAGGCCTAGTAAACTGAGGCGGGGGGGGTCTATATGTCAGTAAGCGATTTTTGAGCCTTGGCGGCTTTGCTGATGCCACACAGCACACCCCCTTGGATACTTTTCTCTACTACTGACTAAAAAGTGTACTTGGGGTGTTAGGCCAGAGTTCCCCACAGAATCAGCGCCTTGTAGGGCACTGGGCACACTCCTCAAGGCCACCTCGACAACACAGCTACTGACTAAACTGCAGCATTGGATGATGTGCCAGCCACAGCACAATCTGCACCAAATGAGAGGGGAAAATGGGGATTGAGATCTCAGGAAAAATGTGGTCTTTTTGCTGTTCCCAACCCTGTATTATATCCCTTAGCAGTAGGTTTTGTGCCATACACTATAAAATTCTTCAGCGTTCATACCACCCCCTCACCCATTTCTCTCCATCTGTATGGCCTCAAGGACGATAATAACTGTGCTGCATGTGACCAGCCAGGGGTGCACTTCTAGCTCTTGGCCTGGTCTTTTCCAGTTGTTTCTGCATATTGGGAGGAGGTGCTGTCCGCATTCTCCACTATAGTTTCATATGAGATGCCACGGGACGGTTTCTCGCTCCACAAAGGGTTAGTTCATGCCCTATTCCTTCCTTTTTAAGGCTGCTCCATTTCCACCGTTCCCTGTCCAACCCTTCCTTTTCTTCTTCCCCCAGCGTTCTTTCCCTGTGTACTCCGGCTGGTAGTACACCAAGTTCGCTAGACCCCGAAACCTTCACCAGAGATCGATTTCTTCTGGTTCACTAACCCATCAGGTACTTTCTTCTTCTTGTTCTCTCTTCACCCATTTTTCTCACTCTCTCCCCATTACCTTTCCTTGTACAGCACCTATGCAACAATAACCTGGTCCTGAAGATGACCATGACTCATTAAGGGCCGAAACGTTGTTGACTCCCAGCACAACTTTCAGCGCTTGCCTATGGTTCACATAATGCTAATTCTTGTGCAATCTTGTGTAAATAACTTATTTTGAACCAAAAGTTCTTTGTAAATATTTCACTACTGTTCACTCTGCGCCGTTCATCGCTGTGTCACTTGTGACTTGCGTTGTTCACCTTGTGTGTCACAAGCACGTATGTGCACAAAGTGTTTTCTGGTTACACTTACATTCAGTGTAAACAGTGCTATTTCTATTGTTTCCCTACATTTTTCCAAAAATACATAGTGCCACTGGCACATTCTTCTACATTGGAGTCTTCCTTGTCTTTTACGTTTGCAACTAGATGTGCATGCTTATATAATAGCCTAATTTGAATGTTACCTGTTGAGACATTGTTCATGTTACGAACTCCACTGGCAGAGCATAATTTATCGACCACCCCTATTAACATATAGCTTTCCTTTTCCAAGTTACATTTCCCACAATAATATCATTCTGAGTCCAAAGTCTTAGTGGAGAGATCAACCTGGTCTAGTTGAGACATCATTAAAGAGTATGATATTTTTGTAATTAATTTCTATTGGCTCACCTTTACTCATGTTAAATTTGCTCACAACTCCTTGCATAAAAATGTGGCTTTTGGGTATCTCAAAAATCTATGCTTAAAACCTAGAAACCTATTTTCGAATTTTTTTTTTCTCACCAGCAAATAATATAAAAAACGCCATAGAGATACCTTGAAGGCATCCCAATTATTTCTTACTAAAGTAGTTGAATTTTTTTTTTTAAGAACAAAATGAACCGGAAAGAGTTGAAATATAGTAATACTTGTCAGATAAAAGATAATTATTAAAATGCCATCTACTGCATTTAGTGGTGCCACTTAGTGTATCAATGGAAGAAATGACAGGTGTGTGGTCAAATATACCACTGGAGCCCATGTGAAATTAGTGAGGCAATAGTAGCCTTAATTATTTTTGGGCTCTATCCAGCTTAAATTTTAATTGTGATTTGGAATCCATAAATGGGTCATGTATTTCATTACATTCTCCTCTAAAAATAATATTGGAGTTTGGAAGGGGAGCAAATTTTATTGTAAATAAAGGATCAGATTTTACTGGGTCATACACATTAAATAAAAAAAGAGCAACCATGTCTAGTTTAATGATAATCAGAACCCTCATCATCACACTCCTGAGAAGGTATTACAGGCTTGAATGACTTGTGAAATAATATAGCAACTCCACATTTTTTACCAACAGCGGGAGGAGAAACATTTCTTAGCCAACATTTATGAGTTCCCGAGATTCAGCAGTAGTACAATGAGTTAAAAAAAATGATTTGAGTATTGAGTGTAGAAAAATGAGACAGTACCTTTTGATGTTTGACAGGATTACCCAGCCCACAGACATTCCAAGAGAAAACGATAATGTTAGGAGTGAAAAACAAATGAGAGTGCAAAACAGGACACAGCAATCTGCAATTACAAGAAAGAAACATTATGGAATGTTGACCAATATACCAAATGAAGAACAATGAATAACATGGAAGACAGTAGAACTAGATATGAAAGCCTAAGAAATAAAAAGAGAAATACAGTGTAAAAAAGTAAACAGAGAGAAACATGAATAGAAAAGAAAGCAATACAAAAATAGATCAAGGGACAGTGCCCACATTTGAAAAAAGAATAGAATATAAAAAACACAATAGAAACATATCAAGATTGTCACTGGAGAATACATATCAACCCCTGGCAGCTTTCCCAGCAGGGGAGCTTGAGAGAAGCACCTGTCTCCCAGGTACACAGACTTTTCTTTGAAGTGCACTGCCAGTGTCAGGGCAAAAGTCTTACCTTAGGTTTCACTTCAGTACGCGCTGTAGATCTCTACTTAAATTGGCACAAAGGGGTTTTCGAATGCTGGGTATCTCTTTAACCAAGATGAAAAAAATAATGAATCTTATAAGAGGGACTTTGTAGCTGGGGACTGCGTAAGGGTCTTCCATATAGAATTTTGGCATGGTTTCTCCCGTGTTAACAAAGAGTCTGGAGTGGGGGGAACTCACACTTTTTGAAAAACTCTTTAGATCTTATGGTTCATTTATGGGAAAATTACCCACTTATATGCATCACTCCCTACAGCTCAAATTGACCGTTTGTGATTGCTTGGATAAATCCTGAGTCGAGGGTTAACAATAGAGCAGCAGGAAAAAACTGCTGGGGGATATACTGAAGACCCTACGCAGTGTCTAGAACCAGGAAATCCAGTACAAAATATTGAAATATTGGTACATGACACCTAAAAAAAATATAACATGTATTCCAGTGCCAACACCATATTTTAGACAAAATGAGGGATATGGTAGTGTAATACATGTGTATTGGTCTTGTCTTGCACTTCCTTTCAAACACGTCGAGAGTAAGTGCTGAACCATTAAAAAAAAAATAGCCTTGGGTCATCAATACCATATGATCCCAGCAGTGGCGTAACACAGCCCCCCGCAGCCCCTGCCCCAAGCTCTAGGGGGCTGCCTCGGGACACAGTTCAATGGCTGGAGAGCTCCCGTTTTAGTCCGGAGGGGGCCCCTCCACGTATCTTGCAGGGGGGACCCCTCAAGTTTCATTCTCCAGTGGATCCCAGTGTAATAATTCAGGGCATACGCCCACCACAGTGACAGAGCTTGAAAAATGTATTAAATACTTATAGAATATATTCTCAATGTGGTAAAATGTATATACTGTTGGTGACAAAATACAAAAACGCTATCTGCTGAGTGAGAAGAATATGGCCAAGGATGGAGAAGGTGGGACGTGTCCGCAGCAGCACTGGCTGCGGGCACGTGAAGTGAATCTCCGTCCCCACTACAGCTGGAGGCCTCTTAATCCTGCCGCCCCTGGTGACTCTATAGCCCGGCTGGGCGCAGGGGAGCAGGCTGACAGTGGGGATGAAATTGGGAGCCCTGTTTCTCCCCATGGCCCCATGACGCACTGGTGTTGTCAGCAGCCTGTGATTGCACGGCAGTGTAGAAGAGTGGGCACGGCCGACATGCTCCGGGCCCGAGCTTGAGGAGGTGGGCCCGTACAGTCAGCAGTGGCCACCAGACCAGCTCCAGAGGATCAGTGGGATCCATGGGAGGCCCTTTGAAGGTCTGATTGGCCACCGGCCACACATAGGAGCAGGCTTGGAGGCCTCATTGGAGGCCTACATTGCTGCCAGCAGCTGCCAGTTGAATGTGGAATGAGCGGCTAGTTTGAGGTGGGGATGAGGCCTGGGCCTTGCTACTCTCATCAGGAGACAGTTGGGGCTTGCTTAAAAACTTGCCAGAGACTGGGCTGAAGATGAGCGAGGCCGCTGGACCAGGCCTAGCCTGCCTATGATGGTTGGCAGAGAAGTGGCATTTGACCGCAGATCGACGAACTAGAGACCTGAGGAACCCCGGGGACCAGCATTACCCACCTTGGTGGAGAAGTCATGATGAGTGTGGCAGCATCAGCTCACGGGGGAACATAACATACTGGAGGTGAGCCCTAGATGGAAGAGGGCAAGGCATGTTCTGGTGGGCCACGTACAGTAAAGCCTGGAGTACTCATAGCGTATTGGCTGGTGGGAGACTGCTGGAGGTGATACGTAGTCTGCCCCCCCATCTTGCTGGGGAACAGCACTGCGGCTGAAACAGACTGTATTTGGAGGGGGGTGGCCCAGTGGACAGAAGCCAGGCCCCCCGATACGACTGGAGGCATGGTGCGGCCGAAACAATGCAAATTGTGTCAGCAGGCAGATTCTGGCCCACAGCTTGTGGGAAAGGGGTAGCTGGAAGCACACTCTGAATGCATTCTGAGGTGATCAAGGACACCAAAGTGGCTCTGTAACACAAGATCAAAACAGTGGCTTTAGACCTGGGGCTAGTTCGCGACACTCATAAGTAACTGCCTGGGAAAGTGTCTGACACTGAAAAAGTACTGGCCCAGACTGGACTTGTGGTCAAAGAAAATGCGGCCTAGTTACACAAGCTTCAAATGTGAGCTGGAGGAGCAGTTAGTGGAATGGGACTCCCAATATGTGGCCCAGCCCAACCCGCAATTAGCGACTGCTATTGATGGGAAACTAGAGAAATATTGCTGCCTCATGCACCAGGAAGCTAGGGCGATCTTTCAATAGAAATAGTATAAACTTTATGAGGTGTGAAATAAGACAAGGAAGTTGCTGGCATAGCTCGCATGGCAGGACGAAGGGCAGAGGTGGGTACACTAGGTGGCTCCGCCCTCTGGACAACAGGTGGAATTGGCAATTGAAACAGCATAGGTATTTACTGATTACCTGGGACATCTCTATGCCTCGTGTCTAGGCACCTGCGCCACTAATGACTTTGGGGATTTTTCAGGCTTATTTACCCCTGCCAATGCTAGGAGGGGAGGTGGTGAAGCTTCTGGAGGAATAAACCCAGGAGGAGGAGATTGCGGAGGCTTTGTTCCAGATGAACAATGGAACCCCCCCTCCTTAAATTCTTTTACCGTTAGGAGCCAGGTAGATGCCGGAGGATCTTTGGTAGGCAACGGTGGTCCTTATCCACAAGAAAGGGTGCCCTCCCATCCAGTGTTCCTCCTATTGCCAGATTTCGCTTCTGCGGCCACAAATGACTTGGGAAAGTTTCTGGCTGGCTTCCCGCTACCAATGATAGGAGGAAAGGCGGTAAAGCTTCTGGAGGAAGGAGCTTGCTGAGGCTTTGTCCCAGATAACAATTAGAAGGCATCTGAACCAGACGGCTTCCCCCCTGAATTTTTTTAATGTGTTAGGAGTCAGGTAGCTGCAGGAGGATCTGTGGTAGTCAACTGTGGAGAGGAGTTGGCCTAACGGCTAGGGCGGTCGACCTCGAATCTGGGGAACTGGGTTCGTCTGGGCAATGAAGCTGAACATCCTGATATTCTGGTGAGGCGGAGCTTGCTCGAGACCGAGATGGCTGCCTAAGTCTCGGGCTCCGATACGCCGTAACACAATTCGGCATTTATCCTGCAGTTTCCTGTGGGGAAATAATTTCATGGTTGGTGTTTGGTGCGCGAAGGCGTTCTCCCCGACTCGGACTGCTCCCACGGCCTTCCGCCCCAGTAACCACTGAGATACCGCTAGACTGCCCTGAAGACGGGAAGGCCGCGGATCCCTGGACCATCCTGGCAGAGAGAGCGCGGCGACGTCGGCGTGCGTGCGGCCGCAACCAGGGGAGAACACCCGAACCCCCTGGACCGAGGATCCCTGCGTTCGAAGCGGACCGCGTCGGGCCGGGACCCTCTTGCTTGCTCCGCTGCGGGGACAGGTGCGAGTGACAGCATTTGCACGGCGGCTAATGATCGGGCCGCTCGGGGAGAAGGAATCCGGGACCAGGAGGATGCCCCCCACAGTGAAGCTTTGAGTGCATCAAGACGGCGCTGGGGCACCCTGGGCGCTGTGAGACGCCGAAGACCCAGGTTGGCCTTTATTTATGAATGGGATTGGGCGCCCCATGCCTTGTAAGCTGGCCACATGTCACATGCCCCAGAAGTGCCTATTTGCAGCTAGAAACGCAGGAAGGTTGGCATTCTGTTCCCCTTGCAGTAGCGTGTAGCTGTGCCCCATGAACTGTGCAGACAGGAGCATAATCGGGATACGGGGGCGAGGACATAGGGAGCAGTGTCGTGGCGCACGTACCCTGACAAACGCCACTGGAGGCACAGAGAGTCTTTGCGGAGCGGAGGGGCGACACCTGGAAGAGGTACAAAGCCAGAGCCCGCCACATTGGAGTGCATAGAGACAGAGGCCGTGACTAGTGGCGACTGCTGACTGCTGCTCAGGCTGCGGAGAGGAAATTGGGGTACTTGACCCCCCACATGCAAGAGCAGGATATAGTGATACAGAAGACCGTCTTTGCCTTTGGGGAAAGAGCGACGACGTTGGTAATCACCAAGGCTACGAAGGGTGGTCGGCGGCCTTACTAGTACCCCCTCCCCCCTGTGGCGTTGCTGTAGAAAGCTCTGGTGAGGAGTTCGGACTTGGTGAAAGAGATGGGGAAAACGGAAAAGACCCAATCAAAGCTCGCCTTTGAACAAAAGTGTTCCAGGTCGCACGACAAGGCGCCAGGGGAAGGCGCCAGATCGGCAGACCAAATGGAGAGCGAACCGTATATTCGAAGCATGCTGATGTCAATGGAGAAGGGCCTACAGAGTGGCATTACATCTTTGGGCTCTAAAATTGATGCCCTATCGTACCGTATGGACAGGATGGGAGAACGGTTGGACAAACACGCCAAAACATTGGACATGTCTGAACGGCGGCTAACGGAGGTGGAAGAGGCACAAACTACCCTAGACACAGACCAAAAACAGATAGGAAGGGTTCTCCGAGCTTTGCAAGACAAAGCGGAGGATTTGGAGGCCCGTTCCCGGTGCTGCAATCATCGCATCACAGGACTTCCGGGAACAACGCTGACGGGCAACATGGAGCACTTTGTGGAGAAGTTATTGGTGAGCTTACTGGGGGCTGAGGTGTTCTCTAATTTGTTCGTGGTTGAGAGGGCGCACCGCTCCTTGGGGCCACGTCCAGCGCCGGGTGCGCAACCGCGCCCAATCATAGCGAAGCTGTTGAATTACCGGGACAGAGATACAGCATTGCGAACAGCGAGGGAAAAAGGAGTGTTACAACACGAAGGGTCCAACATCTCACTGTTTCCGAACTTCACAGCGCGAGTGCAGGAAGCGCGAAGGCAATTGCGCCCATGAAAAAACAGATGCAGGAATTGGGTCTAGACTACGCCATGTTGTACCCAGCCAAGCTGAGGGTGAACAGACAGGGACATTCACATGTTTTTACGGACCCGAAGGACCTGCAGAAGGCGCTGAAAGACTGGGACAAAGAGCAGCGACGGAGTCCTGAGCGACATATTCCGGAGGAGGCAACTGGCGGCTCGCTGGATGAGCAGGACTGAGTTTTCCTTTCTCACAACTAGCGGATAAGTACAGCGGGGCGGGATGGGGGGGAGGGGGCAGGATACAGTGATACGGGTTGGTCCGGTGAGTGCAGGGGTGGAGAGGAGCTGGTCATGCGGTCCTTACAGTAACAATGGCTGGGAAGTAGCGGTTAGTGGTAGAAGAGAACACTGAGATGTTGACGGTTCAGGGACTGTGTTTCTGCTGCGATGCAATCATGGCACAGTGCACTATGGGCCACAGGGCACGAATAAAAGAGCGGGGCGATGTTGCAGCTCGGGGACCAGACACCAGAAATAGCTCTGTAGGGCCTGATAGCGGGGACTGCGGCTGCATCAGTCGGTGTACGGTGGCCGGGCATAGACAAGGCCTGTATAGCACAGTGAACCGCCCGCACACAGAGCAACCTCTGCCTCTGAGTGCTGGACACTACACATGTTACTTAAGTTGGGAGGGGGGGTGGGTGGCTATTGGTGGGGGGGTCCGGGGGAAGAAGCGCAACCGAGTTGCGGGTGGTCTGCAGTGGGTGGGGGGCGGGAGGGTAGGGGTAGGGGTACAGTTGTTTTTTGTTTGGGTGGAGATGTCTATTGAATGGCTAATCACAGCATATTCTGCACGCACACCACACTGGTCGGGACAGGCTAGGATACTAGCGCAATTGGATGACTATGGCTAATGGAGCTACGGCCTCGAGGGATATAGACTCTCTCAGAGCATTAACGTGGAACGTGCGAGGTCTGAACAATCATCGCAAACTACGTAAAGTATTGAGCTACCTTAACAGACACAATATAGATATAGCTTTACTGCAAGAAACCCACCTACCAGAACACAGCCCACTGCTGAGACACAGGGTGCTCTTGGATTGAGTTAATGCCGCTGGCTACACCACACACGCTAGGGGGGTACTAACCTGGGTTAACCCCAGATCAGATTACACGTTACAGCAATTGACGGCAGACTCGGAGGGCCGGTTTGTAATTTCCAAGCTGCAGGGTAGGGGATTGGATCTATTAGTAGTGAATGTATATGGACCTAACTACGACTGCCTAGAGTTTTTTACCACATTGGCTGGTGCGTCAGGAGGGGATGGGGCGCCACAAGTGCTCTGGGGTGGAGATTTCAATTTGATCAGGGACCCGGAACTCGACAGATCAGGGGGCCCGGTGAGAAGACCGGCAGCGGCCGCTAGAGCTTTGGAAAGTGTTGTGACCAGTAGGGGCTTACTAGATGTGTGGAGGGAATTACACTTGCGGGATGGCGGATACACGCACTACTCAGCACACTATGACCTACAATCACGCATAGATTATTGGCTGGCGTCGATGGCCCTTATGTTCGGGATTCGATCATGTCAGGTCTTCCCGCGCACCCTGTCGGATCATTCGCCGATCTTACTGGTCATGTTCGCTCCTACGAAGACTATATCACCATTCACATGGCGATTCCCCCCGTACTCACTGCCAGACCCGGCCTTTAAGGAGGAGATGGCTGACGCCATAGAAACTTATTTTGCCACAAATATTGGCTCAGTGGATAGCTTCCAGACGGTATGGGAAGCATTTAAGGTGTATATACAGGGGGTGGCCATGGCAAAACACTCGGGCGTACTTCGATCCATTAGGCAAAGGCTGTCGACACTGGAGCGAGATATAGGGGTGCTAGAGGCCCGTCAGTTAGCGGGAGCTGGCGAGGATGTTGGAAACGACCTGAAGGACTTATTACGGGGCTATCAGGAAACAGCAGATAGAGAGGTGAAGCATATGGGTAAGTACGCCACAGCGCGTATCTATGGTGAGGGAGACCGTCCAGGGTCGGTCCTGGCTTGCATGTTAAAAGCTAAACGTAGTAAAGCGCGGATCTCTGCAATCTGATCAGAAGGGGGTGACTTGCTTACGGAGGAAGAGGACATTGCAAATAGATTTAAACAATACTATTTGGAATTGTATACTACCTGCTCGTCAGACATGGAAGACGAAATAACTGACTACTTAGAACGCATTAAGCTCCCATTTTTATTCAATGTGCGTAGGGAATTCCTAATGTTACCCATCGAAAAAGATGAAATAATGGAGGCATTGATGGGGATGCGATCAGCTAGCGCTCCGGGTACAGAAGGCCTAACTGTCAACTTTTATAAGTCCTTTATTGATATATTGCTCCCTGATATTTCCACGTTATTTGATGATATGTGTGTGACGGGCGTGATGCCACAGCCCATGAGGGAAGCAATGTTAGTTGCTATTCCCAAACCTGGTAAGCCACTCGAGGAGTGCAGCTCGTACCGGCCGCTCTCCCTTCTAAATGTGGACGCCAAGCTTTATGCCAAAGTCTTGGCCAATCGTCTGACTCTGTAGCTACAGAACAGGCGGGGTTCATATCAGACAGGAACCTCACTTACAACTTACGAACAGTATTTGGAACTATGCAACATGTTAGGCAGGACACGAAAGCAATGGCGGTGTTTTTAGATATGGAAAAAGCGTTCGATTCGGTAGAGTGGCCCTATATGAGACATGTGCTTACGAGAATGGGACTCGGCCCTGTTTTTTTGCAATTGATTGGAGTGCTGTACAATGCCCCATCGGCTCGCATACGGCTGGGGAATCGAGTTACGGATGCCATAGCTATTTCCAGGGGAACCCGGCAGGGATGCCCCTTTTCACCGTCACTATACGCCCTTATTACCGAACCCTTAGCGTACACCCTTCGAGAATATCATAGTCAGAGGTGTGCAATTCCCTTCTTATAGTATCGTGATCTCAACATACGCGGACGACACTCTGCTCTATGTTAGAGATCCAGAAAACAACCTATCACCAGTCCTCCGAGAGGTGGTGCGCTTTGGAGCATTGTCTAGATTACGAGTTATTTGATCGAGATCCATGGCCTTCCCACTCACGCCGGCCACCACGACCTTCGCGATGGAATACCCCCTGCAATGGACTGATGACTCGGTCAGATACCTTGGCATCAGGTTGCATACAGACTCGCAAATCGTGTTTCGCGAAAACTATGGTACAGCTGTCACCAAACTAGAGGAAGACATTGAAACATGGATTAGACTACCACTGTCCCTATTGGGCAGAATCTCCATTATGAAAATGGTGGTATTGCCTCGGTTCCTATTCTTATTTGTAAATATTCCGATAGTGCTACCTCGCTCCTTTTTTGCTAGATTGACAACGTTATTAATAAAATTGGCTTGGGCAGGTAAGCAGGCCCGAGTAAAGTGGAGAGTGCTCACACTGCCATATCAATTGGGAGGCCTGGGTGCTCCGGACCTCGAATTGTACTACAGAGCTGCACAGGGAGCGCAGGCGCACTGTTGGATTCATGGCGAAGACGATATACCGTTCCTTAAGCTTGAAAAGTTATTTGCCGACCCTGTCCCGCTTCCAGCAGTTATTGTTGAGCCGGTGGATCGCAGGACGGGAATATTAGACTCCTTCAACTCACCACGGCATGCTTGGCACTGCTTACTACAGCAACAAGCGGGGGCACTGTTATATTCTCCAGAAATGCCAATTAATTGGTTGGTCTCGCTGGCTCCCTGTAGAGACGGTGGGGTTCTGCAAGCATTACAAGCGCTCGCTGTGGAGGGGTGGGGTAGCTAAGAAGTGGGAAGAGGTTGCGGTTACGGTGGAATTCCCCACGGTATTGCAGAGATTCCAGTTCCACAGACTGCGTAGGGCACTACACCAACAACTGGGGGAGGATATGATCGAACCCCCGGAAATACAGGAATTGACATATATAATCAAAACCAAGTCCCCTCGAAAAATCGTCTCCAATATATATCGGATGGCTATGTCCCACAGGGCCTACCAGTACACGAAGGCCAGGCTTCCCTGGCAACGCGACCTGGACATGCTGATAGATGACGCCATGTATTATTGTTGCAATAACACAAAACGGAAATCCTTACATGGTAAACACAGACTTATACACTTCAAATACATTAACAGAGTGTATTACACGCTGGAGAGGCTACACAAATATGGGCTTAGAGAAGAGGCATCATGTGATAGATGTCATCACCCGGGTGCGGATTTCATGAACCTGGCATGTTACTGTCCGGGCGTAGCCCGGTACTGGGGAAAGATATTCCTGGAATTAAGTAAAATAGTAGAACTGGAGATTCCCCCTGACCCGGCCTTGGCACTGCTGGGTCATTCCAAAACAGTACCGAAAGTTATCCGCCGACTAGTGGACATGGAGTTATTAATGGCTAAACGCAGAGTAGCAATGTATTGGATGAGGGGCCCCCTGCCCACTGTGTCACAATGGTCGCATGATGTACTTTATTGTTATACACAATCGGAGAACTTTGGCAAGTTGCTCCACCCTAGAAATAGGCCGAAGAACTTCTGGGGGTTATACATTACATATGTGAATAATAAAGGCGAGGACTCAGCGGCGTCAGCACCGATAGTGCCGTAAGTGAGTTCTGACTCTCCGGCCCAGTAGTGGGGATGGTCTGGTTCTGCCCTGGGAAATGGGTGGCCTGGGGGTAGGGAAAAGTGACTGGCTGGACAGATGGCATTGACGGTTGGGATGGATGGTTAGATGTCCTCTGGGAGGTTAAGTTGGTGGAAAAACGGCACTGCTCAGTAGCGGGAAGGTTGTTCTAAGTTTCAAGCTTCGTGTTAAGACCATAGTCTTTCCATAGATGGGGATCCCGATAGTGGAGTGTGGTGCTGACATCTCGACGTTTGCTGTAGGGTAAGAAGAAGGATGTTTGAGCGTTGTTGCGCAGCATACGCATATGACAGGATGTTGACAGTTTTATTACTTACGGTGACGCTGCTCAGCCTCCGGGATGTGAGCTATAAAGCTGTGTAGTATGCATAATAATACTGAGCTGCCAGCCCCAGGGTTGTAGGCGTATAGCTGTGTATTTCAGTGAGTGTTTTCAAATAAAAAAAAAAAAAAAAAAAAAAAAAGAACATCCTGTGATTCTGGGCAAATCACTTAATCTCCCTGTGCCTAACAAAAATGAATGTGTCCTCATGTAATGCAGCTGGTGGTATGTAACGTGCTCTGATACCCAATTCGGGTCAAGTTTGCGCTATATAATACTCTGTAAAATAAAAAAAATAAAAACTGTGATCCTTATCCACAAAAAAGGAGCACCCTCCCCCCCAGTGTTCTCCTAACGCCTGATTTCGCTCTTGTATGTGGAAGTAAAATTACTGGTGAGGGTGTTGGCGAACAGCTTGATGCAGGTCATACATCTAGTAGTGGCACAGGACCAGTCTGATTTTATGCCCAATAGGTCCACCAGGCACAATCTCCGGCATCTATTTGGCTGTCTGGCGAGGTAGGGGAGACTGGGAGAACCTGCAGTGTGATTGGACCTGGACAAGGAGAAGGCTTTCAACTCTGTGGAAGAAGCCTTAACTATAGGCAGTATTGGAGCAGATGAGCTTCATGCTGGGCATGGGTACGACTGCTCTACATCAACCCTATGGCCCAGGTGCAGGTCAATGGGGCGCTCACTGCAGAGTTTTCCCTGGGAAGAGGGACTCGACAGGGATGGCCCCTCTCCTCTTTGCAATAGCAATTGAGCCAGTGGCCTGCTGGATTAGGAAGGATGCCTTGCTTCGGGGATTGCAGTGGGACCACAATTGGAAAGATGTGGTGGCTCTTTACACGTATGATGTCCTCTTCTACAAGGCAAACCCAGAAGACACGATCAACAGGATTCTGGAAACTTCCAGTTGTTTGGCACTCTTCGGGCCTCCAAACAAATTGAACAAAGTCCTGTCTCTACCCCCTGGCAGGATGGCCCCCTGCTCTGTTGGACATTACCCATACCGTTTGAAAATGTAGGGTTGCGATACTTAGGTATATATGTCACGTGATATAGAACACTCTTTTATTCCTACAACCTTGGTAGGATACTGGGGGAATACAAAAGAGATGTGAGTCAATGGAGATGCCTCCTGCTATCCCTGCAAGGCAGAGACACCCTATGCAAGATGATTTACTTACAGAAATAGCTCTGTGCCCTGCATCACTCCCTGTTTGAGGTCCGTGCTGTGGAGACGGAAACCAGGCTTCTGCTGTGGGATTGAGGGAGTGAGACCCTCACATACAAGGTGGTGGATGTGGGGGATTGTCTTGCCAAACTATGATTGCTTTATTAGGCAATGCAATTGATGGTGCTCAATGAATGGTTGTTTGCAGACCAAACTGAGCCCTTCCTTTGGGCAGACAGAAGGTCTTTGGAGCCAGGGGGTTTATGAAGGTGATGTATGAGAAAAGAAGCCCGAAGGAACTGCTGGCTCCTACTGCCATGGTCTTCGATACCTGGGAAAATGCAACTGTACGGCTTGGTGAGAAGTGAGTGCTTACCCTGGCAACCCTGTTGTAGGAGGCTGAGGCATTGGCATCGCTGCAAGAAATTTGGGGCCACAGGCAGTGGGACTTCACAGGCATATCAAATCTAAGGCATGTGTGGGACAGCAGAGAAATTGTGTCATTTCAAGAACTTTAATCGCAATATGAACTAGCCGGGAGGCAGTACTTGCGATACCTCCAGCTGCAACATCTCCTAAGGACTTTCATTCCCCCGATACTGAGTTACAAGAAGAGAGCCCACTACAAAAAAGGGTTCTGTGAGCCCTTCACCGACATGTGATCTCTGCTATCTATAGCTCACTTCTGGCCAATAGTGCTCCCCTACTGCTGAGGCTGCATAAGAGATGGGAGGGTGATCCAAGCGGACGAGAGGATGACAAATGGGGGAAGTCTACAGATTTCCAAGAGAGGTGGCGATTCAAGCGGAGTTTAGACTGATTCAATTTAAGATTTTGCACAGAGAATATTACATCAGAATTATGCTGTTTGCAATGGTCAGGGCGGTGTCAGATAACTTGCTGCAGGGCTTCGGGTATCAGGGCACACTTGTCCATACGGTATGGGACAGCCCGAGGATCCGCAAGTTTTGGAAGGAGGTCCATAGTAAGATTTCTCAGGTCCTTGGAGAAACACTAGAATTGAATGCCAAGGTAGTACTGTTGGAAATCTGAGCAGAACAGACACTCAAGAGGCATATGCTCTAATTCTGCAATGTAGCCCTGATGATGGTACAGACAGACATGGAATAGGAATGTGGCAGTAAGCGGGGCCCAATGGGACAGCAATCTATTATGACCTGGTGCATGGGGGCAGAGGAGCAAATATATCTTGCTCGTGGTTGCCTGAACAAATTCACTAAAGGATGGGGGTCATTAAATGGGATGGATGACGTCTTATCGGACAGTGAGTGAGCTGGGAGGGGTAATATGACTGGTGGATCCACAGGACTCAAGCCTGGCACTAAGGGATTTGTCTATCACATGCTGTGGCTGGATTGTAGGTTTTAAATTCAGGCCACTGTGTGTATGTGGGGATTGGTCACCCGTGTGGGTAGGAGGGGGGAGTTTTTATGAGAAAAACAGTCTGTTGATTGTACTAAAATTGAATTAAAGATTTTTAGAAAAAAATGGATGGACCCTATCACATGATATGAGAAGCTAATGTAACAGTTTCAGCACAATATGGAAAACACTCTTATACTATCCAGTACAGGGAGACCCTGAAGTAATATGTCCTAAAACGTTGCAGGAATTTAATACATTTTGGGACCCATAATATGAAGCAAGAGAAGTTTGAGCTGAGGTGCATAAATGAGAACTGTTAGTGTAATAAGAGGAAATAATTATACTTTATACAGGGAAATTGAGGTGACTCCCCAATCTAAGGGCAGGCAGTGGGGGTGAAAGGGCCTAAAATATAAATATATGATGCTCCTTAAGGCCAATGGGAGGAACTGATTGTATCTTGATGCAGATTTTTTTGTGCATGTTAAAAATGTAAACAACGTTTATATATGAAAACAAAAATGTTAAATGTTAGGAAAGAAAACACTATAAAAGAAAAAGCCCTAATTGCAATGGCTGGGGGTTGCTTAGTACACTTGCTTTGTTTTTCGTGCTTTAAAACATGATGGTCCTTCGAAAACTGAAAGCCCCACATAAAAGGTGCATTAAGATTGGCATTCAGATGAAATCAACACAGTCTAACATGGAACAATTGGTCTGGGCGCGCTCCACTCTGCGATCTAGTCCTCCGGGTCCTTATTTTGCAGCATCATTCTCTTTCCAATGAGCTTAATAATGTACCACAATACATTAGTCAAAAGCAATTAGATGAGCTTTTTGCTTGTCTGTGGAAAGATTTGCAAGAAGTTTCACATTCGCTGGCACGTAAACGAGACAGCGTCTTAAAAGGGCAAAGAGTAGGTAGGAACAAAAGGGTGGGTAAGATATTTCACTTATTAAAGGCTCTCCTGGAAAGATCTGTGCATCACTTGCAGTTGGAGGTTCAAACTCTTTTTTAGGCCTGGGCGGTAAATTCCGTTCCGCTCGCAGAATTTTCGGAATTTGGGTAATTTTGCGTTCCGCAGAGAACGGGGAATTGCCAAAAATTCAGCGATCCATGGCTTCGCGGAATTTTTTGCATGTTCACGCTTTCAAAATGTGTGTTCGCGAGATATTTCCCCCCGAGCACGCAAACAGCGGTCGCGAACAGGAAAAAAGCATCGCGAACGGTCAGAACAAGCAATTCCGCGTGTTTGCGGTGATATTTTACCATTTCACGGAGCTTTGCGTAGCGCAACTATGCAATTTACACCCACCCCTGAGTCTTTTTGCCCTTCAGAGGTTAAGGAAAGGCTCTCCGTTTAATCACTAACACTTTCCTTACAGCTCTTTAAAATATGGGTGACAGGCTAAAATCTGAAAATGTGTAATTGTCTGATAACAACTGAATTCTGTTATTTGTAGAAGGCCCAATAATATTGGACAACATATTAGAATTCAAAAAAAGTTTCTCTTAGTCAGCCTAAAATAGCTATAAGGATTTCAGAAGAGTACTCTTTAATGTGGGTAGACTATTGCTGTGTGAGTCATTCCAATGGTGATAGACAATGAAATCAGCATTCAACATTTTACTAGGCATGCCCTGCAAGAGGGAAACGTCCGGAACAATGCGGGCAGAGCCACGCGTCCCGGAACACCGCAAGCGCAACCACACTTGCCCGAACAACACATCTGCCTTAACCACGTAGCCATGCGTGCTTCTATCATACAGCCCATAGAAGAGTATCTTTAGAATGGATACCATATTAGCTATCATTTTTTGTCTCAGATTGTTGGTACTTCAGCCCATATGTTCCAGACCTCCACAGAGGATGATTTGCAGACACACCTGACTGGTATTCGGCTGCCTTGCGCTTATCCAGGCCTTTCTATTTTTTTAATTGTACAGAGTTTTATATTGCGCAAACTTGACCCGAATAGGGTATCAGAGCGCTTTACATAGCACCAGTTGCATTACATGAGGACACATTCATTTTTGTTAGGCACAGGGATATTAAGTGATTTTCCCAGAATCCCAGGATATTCAGCGTCATTGCCGAGACTCGAACCCAGTTCCCCAGATTCGAGGTCGACCGCCCTAGCCGTTAGGCCAACTTCTCTCCCCTCTATCAACTGAAAATTTATTTTTAGCAGCAAATACAAAGAGGCACATTATTAGCATATGTTAAGAGTATATGTAATGTACTTATTAACAAAGTTTTAAAGTTGTTAGTATGTGTAATGAATACACAGTTTATTGTATTAAAAAATCTAAACAAAATGTAAACAATAATGACAACTTACTGCTTTTTAAAGCACTACGCAGTGTTGTAAACTGTACATTCTGCCAGTTACACAAGTGAAAATCTGATTGATTTAAAGTCCACTTTCTAAGTTGAGCTCCGAAGTAAAAGTTTGAAAAATCTGGTCAACACTGTGCATTTCGATGCTAATTGTGTCAAGACCACTAGTGGCAACTTGACAGGACTTATGGCCCAATTAGATAAAACGCCAAACTCTCGGTGGAGGTGCGGTGGCTGTTGGAGACCACCGCACCAGCGGTCCGACCACTGTATTACGACTATGGCAGTGGGACCACCATAGGACCACCACAACCGCCAGGGATCCGCGATCCCTGGCTGTAGTGTGGTGGTCTGAGGCCGAAATATGCTTGGCGGTGCCACTGCAGCACTGCCATGCATATCACGAGTTTCCTCACCGCTCATAGTCTCATGGCAGTGCTCGCACCATGAAAATTCAGGCAGTGAGGAAACTAAGGGAGACTGACAGGGCCCCCTGTTGCGTCATGGTTTGGGGATACATGCAGGGGGCACGATATGTGCCCGCTATGTGCATGCATCTCAGTTCCTGCACTGCATGGACTGCAAAGTCCATGCCGTGTAGCAACTTGCTTTGGCACGCCTTCAGCACAGCAGTACAAAGTCTCACATATGAGCCTCTGAACCGCACAGCCGCAGGACCGCAGCGCTGCCCACCTGCCAGACCACAAAATGACGTGTAATCTGGCAGGCAGGTGGTAGTCAACTTTGATGGTGTAGGAGCAAGGCGCTGGCATGGTGGCTCGCTCCTACAACGCCAAAGTCATTATCACGCCCTTAATACGTATTTAAGGGTCTTTGGGCAAGTATGCTTAGTCAAAACATCAAAAGACACCTCTGGACCTAGTTCTCACTATGCAGTTATCAACCATGTATTATCAAATTGTACATTGCACAATAAAGTAGAAATTGTAATGGCGGCATTTCCATTTCTCAGTAAAGCACATATTCCAAAGGGGTTAATAAACTGAGTTTAGTGCAGCACATATTACCCTTAGGCCTGGACGAAATGTAAATTACACAGGCGTAATTGATTTCGGGAAATTCATATTACTTTTTTATGTGAAGTTCCAGAAATTACGCCATTATGGCATGTCAGTGAATTATGCTGTTTGTGATAAAATTGTAGAGCAGGAGGACAGGAACAACATGAACAAATAGTAGATGAGCGCCTGTTGTTTGAGCGATTGTGTTTTTTTTTAGCGCTACATTATGCAAGGACTCATTTCACAGTAAATATAGTGCTAAATAACATATTTGCATTTCACATCCTTGTACTGAAATTTTGCGTAATTACAACAAGAAGCAGATTATGTAAGTATAATGTGAGTACCATGTAAGTGTTCTTATTGTGTAAGTTAAGCATATATTGTTGTACAAGTTACCATAATCCCCTTGTAATTACAGCCTTCCACAAGCCACATGTACATATTTATTTATTGATTTATAACTTTCTTCACATGGGAACATTTGCTTTAAAGTATATTAAACAAGCACTGAGAAAGGCAACTGTTTTTGCATTTGTATAGTGGAAAGCTTTTCAGCAAAACACATGGCGCAGGCACCACAGGGACAGCAGCAGTGAAAACTGTCCCCTAAAAAAAAAAATAGAAAAACTAAATAGGGCAATTGCTTTAACTAATCTAAAGGGAACAATGGGACCCATCATTTCTGAATAATGGCTTTTACAGAGTGCCCATGGGCAAAGATGAGTATAGAGCATACAAAAAGGGAACTAGTGGGTGTGCATAGGTAAGTCAGTACTGTGGCACAGGCAGTGGCGCATTGGTGAGACCCATAGAGGATGCAGCATGAGAGGGAGAAGGGGTGCAGGAAGAGTTGTTCAGGGAATTAGATGGAGGCACAGAGGCTTGCAAAGGATGAGGTGGTGTAGATGCACATATACTTTGTGTGGCTAGGAAAGCACAGGAGGGAAGGTGTAGGGGTGCAGAGACACAAAATACAGCACAAGAGGTTGTGATGGTAAGGAGATGAAAGTGGAATTTATTTTTCCCCATTTAACTTAAAGGGAGCGAAAAGAATAAAAGAGCCAAAGAACAAGGAAGGGAAATTCAGTGAAACAGCAACACATTCAGAAATCTGAGGCGACAAATAGCCGACAGGAGTGCGAAAAACAGGCAAGGAGGTTAGTGAGTAGATACAGAGTCATAATGTGGCATAAGGACAAGGAAGCTTAGCTTTGGTATTGCAAAACCCAAGCATTCACCAGTGTGCCCTTCCCAAGAACATCTTTGGGCCCCTGCCCTACATGGGTAGTTCTTACAAATTAAGAATTGCCCACAAGCATTGAATATGACCAGGCATATGGTGAAATGCACAATGCAACTTTGCCTACGGCAACCTAACTCTGATCCACACCCAATCGTGATCAAATCAACCAACTAAATACTGGTGAGGCACAGCATTTAACTGAGATGCTCAACTGACCTTAAGAACTCTTTCTTGATCCCTGCTTAGAGCAGTGGTCTGCACCTGTTTAGCTCATTAGCAAGAAACTCTGGAAAATGGGGCACTGTAGAGATTTTGCATCTGGTTATCCAAAACTTTCAGTTTTAATGTTTAGCATACTTACATCAGTGAAATAGAGATCAGTTTACTCCAGGGAGAGAAACAACCAAAGTCTAGTATTTGTAAATGCGTTTGTGTACATGGTATTGAGGAAATATGAATTTTGTGATCAGTTATGTCCCCTATCGTAGACCCCAACGGCTCCATGTGCATGCTATAAGTACATGTATGTTCCCTCCAGTTCCAGTTTTGAAGACGCAAATACATGTGCGTCCACCGTCAACATGTCCTCTTTCAGATCCGCCATGAATGGGTCAGATATTCCATTCCTAAGTATGAAAGGCCACCGACTTTATGTGGTTCACTTTCCACATTTTACAGATTCAGGCGAGTAGGCCCTGAATTCTGTCATCAAGCCTTTTCCTGCCTTCGGCCTCTGAAAGCTCCAGTCTGAGCCTGCATCTGTATCCATGAACTTTGTCCTACTCCCTGCGTGGCTAACGGTGCCTGATCCAGCATATTGCCTGCCAAAAACTGTATTTCACCTTCAAGATTATCTACTCCGCTCCTCATCCGATGCATTCCTGTCTAGCAGTTTAGGTAAACATTCCTCCAGCTACCGTGCAAAGGGCCAGGCCTCGCTGTCCTCATGCAAGTAATTCATAGGCCCCGTTACCATGGAATATTCCTACCCCCTCGCATCTCATGTAGACACTTAGACGCTTGTACACGCACTAACAGTCAGTATAGAATAGATTCTATCCTAGAGATCTTTCCTTTTGGATAACACAGTTCTTTAAACATAGGATATTAGATATGATTTGGGATTAGGTTGACATAACCCCCAGACTTTTGTCTCCACATGTAGAGCTAAATGTCAAGTCCCCTTCACCCTCTAGTTGCACGTCAATCACACGTCATGCGGCTGCGCGCGCATCTCTGCCAAATATTTCTGCTGACATTGCAGGATTCTTTTATGGATCCACCCACTTGTGACATCATGTATAATGACGTTTATTAAATTACGCCCATATGACCGCCTCTATTAGTTACGTATGCACAGTTTATCTGTATTATCAGCTGTTACGCCTCTTGCATCTGTTCCACTGTAATGCATTTCCTATAAAACCAATTATCTGTAAATAATGTATGCCCTTCCTTCCTGAACTTTCGTGGTGATGGAATAGAAAGCCTGCAATTCGAATTGTATTCCTTTGTATAGGAATAAAGCCTTTTAAAACCTCTAATACCACGGATTCTGCCTCTTATATTTACTGAGTTATTCTTAATAGACTTTACCGCATAAAAATAGTACCGGTAATGAAATATTTAGCACAGTATGGGTGTGGCTTAAATAAACCTTAATACAAAAATCCTAGGAACCCGGTAGGCAGAGATGAAAGCTGAATCACACAACGGTCAGTGATAATAAGTTAAAACATGTTGACCCCCCGAATGGATTAGGGATATGACACACTTTCCTTGTTTGCGCCACAGCGCACCTCTGAAAAGGTGCTCCAGGTGCAAACAAAGAAAGTGCTCCGCTTTAGAATGAATGTGCTGCCCCCAGGAAAGGGTACTCAAGTGAAATACGGAATACCTACGTAAACGCTGCTCCGCGTTTAACTGTGTAGCCACCTACCCGCCTACATTTTTAAGGGGGATTAGAGATCCCTTTGCATGCGGGTGCAGTGGGTGAATGCCCCATCTGCAAGAGGGTGGCTGGGGGGCCCATCAAATCCCCTTTCTCCCCTCCAGATGGATGCCTCTAGGGCGGCTTTCAGAGCACCTCCTAAAGGCATGTTTGCCTCTGCACATGCGTCCATAATAGGACGCGGGCGCAGAGTCAAAGTGCATTTGCATGGGGCTAATGCAAATGAAGGAAGGCCCTGTACC
The DNA here is from genome assembly GCF_964204655.1 of Triturus cristatus. NCBI lineage: Eukaryota > Metazoa > Chordata > Amphibia > Caudata > Salamandridae > Triturus > Triturus cristatus. The sequence continues at coordinate 164,350,020 of NC_140595.1, read as the reverse complement.
GACAGTACTGTTGCTACATATGCGCCAGCTCTAACTGTATCTTCTGTAAAACCAAAGTGCCCCGGCAGTGCACAAAGCAGGCACCCATGCCCGTTGCGTTCCCTGGGGCACCCTGTGTAATACGTCCCCTGGAGGCATTTTTGCACTTTATTTTCTAGTGCCAACATCTCACGCGCCGGAGGTGCGTTGCAGGCCCGGTCTCCTGCCACAGCTGAACGGACAAAAACGCGTACCTGCAGGATTTCCTGTATCTCCCTCCGGCCAAGCGGGGGCGACTGAGGCTGCGATCAACACCCAGACGAGGCGGTGAGAAGTGCGAAGTATCCCGACCAGAGCCTAGCTGAGAGAGCAAGATCCGAGGTATACAGAGGCCCACCAGGTTCCGAAGTTCCGAGTCCAGTCGAGTCGAGTCCAGTCCGGTCCAGTTTCAGTTCCGTTCCGAGGCCTTCCGTTCCGAGCTACCCGGTGAGTACCATTACCGGGGAGGCATTTTACGTGCACATAGTCTGTGCCGGTCAAGACGGGTTTGGGTACACAAATCCGGTCTGCACTGTTTCAGCAGTGTATCTGTACTGTTCAGCAGTATATATAGTATGTCTTGCATATAAATAAGTATTATCTAGTGGCAGTATTATGTCAGTAACTAGTTTTCTATTAGTTATCATCGTTCGTTAAAACTGTTAAGTGTTAAATGTTTTAATACGTTTTATATATATATTATGGTGTGAATGACTGTTCATTATTGTGTTCATTGTATAAAGTGTGTTCTAGTAATAAGGTCTAAAAATGCCGCTCTTTTCGAAACTAAGACAGATCAAAACTAGAAAAGGTGTACTCGAAGAAGCTGTTCCCATCCCACCTAGGGACACTCCAGGGTACTTTATGTATCATAAGCATGGCCTAGATGCCGTATTATTTCTTGATTTATGGGTGGACTACACCAAAGAATTACCAGAGAGTCAGAGATGGCCCGCAGCGGGGACCGGGATGCAGATTGCATCATGAGAGTAGAAGAAGAATTATGGAAAAAGAAAGCCAGACAGTCACAGAAAGATGCCATTGAATTATGGCGTAAAGAATCATATAGACGTACAGAAAAAGCACTCAGACAGGAAGAGAAAGGTAGAGAGAATTCAAATAAAACCCGAGAAAAACTATTACTTGAGGAAGGTACCCGAGTAAAATCAGAACAAGTAGATAGACAAAGAAACACTCTTATGAATGGTATGTATCCTCTTCTGGCCGAAGGGTTACCTAAGGCTACCCCGGAAATACCAAAAGACTTAACTCCTCCATTGCTCCCGATAAAAGCACCTCCCAAAACACATCCCAAAACAGCAAAGGACGTTTTCCTTTCCTCCTACTTAGATGACGCAGCTCCCGAGTATACTAATGCCATACCACCCACACCGCTTGCCGATGGTGTTCAACACCAAGAGCATTCGTCTGTATCCCCGCAACTACAAACTCCTACACAAGTTCCAACAGGCCCGTCCGTTTCTACAGTTTTTCCCGCATCTACAATCTCTATCCTACGCCCAACGAATCCTTTCGTGCCTAGCACCTCAGATGGTGCTACAGGAGGTACGACAGACATGTTTGCCACCCCGCCGCGAAATAAACAGACCCTTAGAGATTTAGCACTCCAACGTACACCCCAACTAGCGACATCCGACATGTTTAAAGAACAGCTTGTGGATTGTAGATACGACCCAGTACCAGGTAGACAGGATAAATTGCTCATATCATCACTACGTATAAGACGAGCTACATTATATTTAATGACGATACCAGGAATGGGTGAACACCTAGACGAAATATATCGCTTTGTCCAAACAGGGCGAGGTCCAGAAAGTATTAACGAAGCTATGGAATACCAGAAAGTGGATGTCCAAAGACAACTACTACGTTTTTTCATAAATTGTGTAATTAGGAATCAAGACAGGCCTGGGGCAGATCATGATACCATGCAAAGACTTGCCAAATGGGGTCAGAACATATCAGAAGAGAAACATGATAGACAGGCGTGTATAATCGCCATGTGTCGAAAGATCCGCAAGGAAGTAGAACGAATACATAAAGAAAGACGAGAAACAGACAGAGTAGAATCAGAAGAAGAGGAGGAGCAAGAATCAGAGCAATTAGAAACGATAGCTTATGTAGGTAGAGGAAGACCCCATAATAATACCAGAGGTTTTAACGACCCGATACGTCCAATACGTCCAGAATATAATAGACATTTTCCAAACCCTATGTTAAATACAAAATCCCCCGAACACCTATTCCAAGCCGCTGATAAATTACTCCGAGATCGAAGGGGGTACCACATGCTCGATTCCATGGACGAACAAGAATTAGCCAGGTCAGCAGTACAATGGGCTGACAGTCCCGGCGAATACAATGATGATGTACTTGCACACACGTTTCTGAATCTTGACCCATACGAACAGCGTTTAGCTAGTATATACATGATTCAACACCTCCTTATATTATATAAAAGCCAACACTCCGATCCAGGACCTTTACCTGACATATTGACAGAACTACTCACGAACATATGGAGAGGGTCAGGTACTGATTTGATTAAGGAAATTCTAGAATCCCGAAACCAATATTTAAATTTCGTATGCCCAGAACACGTTCCAGTTCCCATCATGGGAAGAAGAATGTATCACATAGATAGACAGAACCCGTTACGCGAAGTACACCCAATCAGAGGTGACGGTAATAATTTTACACGCGTGTTTGTGTACACGCCTATAACTAAACTGGAATTATTAGAAATGAAGAAAGTAGTACCCAGCAGGTTTCCACCGTGAGATAAAAGACATGTTACTCATGGGAGAGTATACCTACCCCGACATTATGAAAATATTAAAAGTCCTATTACCCGCCGGTGTTTATGAGAAACTCAAAGAAAAGGAATGGGAGGTGGGAGACCAAAAGATAGATTGGACAGCATTAGAAAACGAAGAAAGGGCCCGAGCTGCAGGAGCAGGACTTGGGGAAAAGACTACAGCACTAGCAGGACTACTAGTGCAGGTACTGCCACGTTTATTAACTACGAAAAAGGAAGACTGGGGTGCAATCTCAGCCTGTAAACAAAAGCCAGATGAAGACACTAGTGATTTCTATTCCCGATTTGAAAAATGTTTTGGTATAAATAGTGGCATAAAAGCAAGTAGTGAGTCATATCCACATCTGTTTGTGACAAAATTAGTTGAAAATTCTCTGCTGCAAATCAAGAATAGAGTATTGAAATTCGAAAGTACCTGGCAAGGTAATACCCCATCACAGATGTTACAGATGTTACAATATCACCACAATAGAATTAGAGAAGAACAAGAACACGAACAAAGACGTATGAAAGATACAAAGATGAAAATGCTTGTTGCACAGTCAGTTCCAGCCGATGGTCATCAAAGGGGTGATTCCGCAGGCCCTGCGAAAGGGACATGCAACTATTGTAAACAACAAGGTCATTATATACACGATTGTCCAGTCCTGAAACATAATATTGCCACAGGTAGAACGCAGGAAAGACCACGTCCACCTAGACAGGATCAGAATCAACAACAAATCCCTCAGCATGCACAACCTAGGTTAGCTCCGCAACAACTAGCTCCACAACAGGCGGCTCCACAACAGATCGTAGCACCACCACAAGCGCAGCCTATTGCTGCAACACAAGCAACCACACAACAGATGTATCAGTATGCACAAGCAGATTATCCCGATTATCAGCGATACACATGAAATAGCCTAGAGAGGGAAGTTGACTTACCCCTTATAGAGGTTCCTGTAGACCAAGAGGGACCTTATGTACATAGTGAACTATTAGGGGAAGACAGAAAGTTTTTACTTGATACAGGGGCAAGCAGAACAACTATAAGACGAAGTGAAGTTCCAGGGGCACCCCTCTCAGGCTCACAGAATATTTCCCTTGGATTCTCAGGAAAACCCATAATTAATGATGTAACACAACCTCTTCCACTTACGGTCGGTCCATTGACATGTACTACAGATTTATTGCTTACTAAATCATGTCCAGAAAACTTGTTAGGCATAAAAACATTGAAAGCTCTAGGAGCCATAATATGTTGTTCTCCGGAAGGAGTACGACTATTTTTACGTGACTTTAAAGGTCACTACGTGTCCAGAGACATGGATCACCGACTGCAGAATTTACCTACACATTTATGGGCACAAGGCCCCACTGATGTTGGTTGCATGAACATTACACCATATCGAGTTACACTGAAAACAGGAATAGTACTACCACGAATGCGACAATACAAGTTACCACCAGATGCTGTAGTGGCTTTACTGCAAATCATTGACGAGCTCATTGCACAAGGAGTGGTTGTCGAAACCGACTCCAATGTATGTAATTCCCCGATAATTCCGATTCTTAAAAGAACGGATCCAAAAGCACCACCAGTATATCGATTAGTTATTGATCTGCGCGAATTAAACAAATGTATTGTACCACAATACCCTGTGGTCCCAGATATCTCTTCATTACTAACAGCTATTGATTCAGAAGCAACGTTCTTCACTGTAATTGATCTCAAGAATGCTTTCTTTAGTGTCCCAATAGATCCGGAAAGTCAATATCTGTTCGGATTCAGTTTAAATGGACGAAGTTTTAAATTCACACGCGCACCTCAAGGGTTTACAGAAAGCCCCAGCATCTATAGCCAAGCACTGAAACGAGAACTTGACAGTATCCACATGCCAGTTAACACTGCCTTGCTTCAATATGTCGATGATCTGCTGATCACCGCCCGAAGCGAACCTGAATGTGAGACAGCGTCACTGACGGTTTCGAAATTTCTGGCCGACAAGGGGCACAAGGTGTCCCCTTCTAAGCTGCAATTCTGTGTCCAGCGAGTTGTTTACCTTGGGCACTCGCTGTCCAAGGAGGGAAGGCAGCTTACACCCGACCGCATCCAGTTAATTGCTAACATGTCAGCACCCAAGACACAAAAGGAGGTGCGGGCTTTTATAGGCCTCACTTCATACTGTAGGCAGTGGATCCCTCAATATGCATTTCTAGCAAAACCACTCATCCAGTTGACAACACAGGAGGCAGCCACATCGACTGTCCTCCCTTGGACTCCAGAACATACACATGCCTTTGAAAGCTTAAAGAAAGCTTTATGCCAAGCACCTGTTTTAGCAACACCAAGTTACAGTAAACAGTTTACACTCTTTGTTACAGAACGCGAAGGTACTGCCTTGTCAGTACTCACTCAGGAACAAGCAGGATCACACAAACCATGTGCTTATTTCTCTAGTACATTAGATCCAGTAGCTCAGGCTCTTCCTGCGTGCCTAAAATCGGTGGCAGCAACAGCTTTAGCAATCAGACAAAGCGATGCCATAGTGTTAGGGCACCAATTGACAGTACAAGTACCACACGCAGTAGAGGTTCTTTTGAACCGCACACAAACACAACACTTGACTATAGCGAGACTCACCGGTTACGAATTGACATTGTTTCAGCCACACATCGAAATCAGACGTTGTAATACGTTAAATCCTGCCACACTGCTACCAGTGGGCGGAACAGATCCATTGGCACATGATTGTGTCGAAGTCATTACTATCACGACGAAACCCAGACAAGACTTGACAGATATCCCTTTGTCAGATCCAGACTTGACATTGTATGTAGATGGGTCATGTATGAGAACAAGTACAGGAGAGTTAGTGGCCGCTTACGCAGTCACAACAGACACTGAAGTCATTGAAACAAATTGCATTAACACTTTGTCAGCTCAAGCAGCAGAGCTCATCGCTCTGACACAAGCCTGTATTCAAGCCAAAAATAAGAAAGTCAACATATACACGGATTCACGTTATGCATTCGGAGTCGTCCATGACTTCGGCGTACTGTGGCGAGAGAGAGGTTATTTAACTTCTCACGGTGCCCACATCCAACACGGACCCCTCATTCAAGCCCTATTAGACGCGATTCATCTACCTACTGCAATATCAATTATGAAATGCAAGGCCCACACAAAAGTTACCGACATCATTTCTCAGGGTAATGACCTAGCTGACAGAATAGCTAAACAGACTGCTCAGAATCAGACTCACATAACTGACATGACAAAGACAATAGTTCCGACACCAACACATTGCATGACAGTTAAGGATCCCGCCCTTGATGTAATTGACATACAGACACATGCTACACCAGAAGAAATAAAGAAATGGACTGAATTAGGAGGGATCCAAACGGATCAAGGATGGATGACGAAGGAAAAATCTATATGGTTTCTTCCCGACTCCATGGTTCAAGTTATCATTAACACAATACATAGTCCAGCGCACCTAGGAGAAAAAGCTATGCTAGACAGCATTCAACACATTTGGTTCAACAAACACTTGCGAGCAGCAGCTAAACAAAAAGTTCGTACCTGTATGATATGTTGTCAGTTTAATCCAGGTAAAAGCATCCCCGTAGAGCAGGGTGGATTTCAACCTCCCGATCATGCTTTTGAAGTCCTCCAGATGGATTATATCCAGATGGAACGATGTCGAGGATTCAAATATGTTCTCGTAGTTGTCTGTGCTCTTTCCCGTTGGACAGAAGCCTACCCGGTTTCAGATTACACTGCCCCGACTACTGCCAAACAGTTAGTTCGAGAATTCTTCCCACGGTACGGTTTACCACGTGTTGTCTACTCAGATAACGGCCAGCCGTTCTCATCCGAACTAATGAAACACGTTTCCCTTTTGTTAGGCTACCAATGGAAATTCCACTGTGTCCGGCATCCCGAGGCAGCAGGTCTCGTGGAACGCCATAATCAAACTCTGAAAATTAGATTGTCCAAAATATGTAGGGAAAAAGGTGTCGATTGGATAGTAGCCTTACCAGTTGCGCTCTTTTACATGAGAATGGTAGCACATTCTCGAACAGGGCTATCCCCGTACGAGGTGATCTTCGGTAGACCACCAAATATGTGGGGGACGCCTATACCTCGCAAAATCACTGATGTTGACTGTAATATGCTGACAGATTACCTGGCTTCCTTGATGTCTGCACTACAATCTTGTCGTTCACAGGTAGCCGCAGCTTCTCCCGATAATACTGAGGTGAAGCCCCATGACGTGGTTCCTGGTGACCTGGTTTTGGTCAGGAATTTCGACCGGAAGACCCAACTGGAGCCTAGGTGGAAGTCGCCAAAGTTGGTTCTACTAACTACAAGGACAGCCGTGAAGATCGAGGGACGGAAAGGGTGGTTGCACTCGAGTCATATCAAGAAATTTTATGGACTACCATCCAGTGTGAATACTCAACCCTGTATTCCCTCACAGACAGACTCAAAGCTCCCCTTGGTTGAGCAGTCAAAACCAGAACTGTACAAACTAAAATTGAGGTCTAGCAAGTCAGACAATTTGATTGTTTAAGTCCTCTCCAAGGTGAATTGGTTGAATTTGTCTCTGACATGTATCCTCTAGACCGGAATAGAGAAAGAAATCAACAGATGCAGCTTAAGAAGCATGCGTATTGTAAATCACTTCGTAGTCATTGCACAGTAACATTATTAATTTTGTTTTTTCTAAGTCTTCTGATTATCTTTTCCAGCATACTATTGCACATGTATTACCCTATTCTTAAGCGTGCTTACAATGTAACTGCAGAACATTCTTTTAGCGAATTACCTCCGCATGAGTTGTCCTATAGATTTGCGCTGCGCAACAACACATTTATCAGTATGTTACATCATTCCCATCAGACCAGCAATGCCACAAATTGTTGGATATGTGGCCGACTCCCTCCCTATCAGAACTATAAGGGAGTTTTGCCCCTCTTTCCCTATCCGTTCACACACAATGGCTCCTGTGGAGCATGGTTTAGTTTGATTAATTCCCTAGATTCAAATTCCGCAGTTTATCAAGACAACTGGGTATGGGGAAACCTGAACCTAGTTTTGCTTAAAGTCTGCTACCCTAACAAGGAGGGACTTCCCAAAAGAACAGGAACTGATCTAGAAAATGAAGTATATGGATTAGGTAATTTTACACTTAACCTCATGATCCTGAACGTTGAATCTGAAGCTACACCAATCTTGCCCGCCATGTCAGTATTCCCAGTAAAAGGGGAATTATGTATAAGAAAGAATGGTTCCATACACATGGGCCATAGTAAATGCACCACTGTAATAAAATTCAGTGATCAAGGCAAGTCTACATTTAGAGCTTCCCATCATTCCTACTTCATATGTGGCCAGACCGCATATATATGTCTACCTTTAGATTGGGATGGTACCTGTTACATAGCATTCCTTCTGCCACCTGTTTTCCTAGCTCCTCCTGATTATCACCGAAATACCCATTTAGTACACAATAGACAGCAGAGAGATCTCCCAATTGTCAATTACACTGAAACAGCATGGGAAAAATACACAGATTTCAATAAAGGTTTCTTTCCCTATATAGGTACAGTCACTAATAGTAAGCTGATACGTAGATTAACCAGAACCCTTGAAGCAGTAGTGAACGAAACTATTTCCGCCTTAGGCAATTTAACAGAAGAGCAGTCTGCTATGCGGATTGTTGTGCTTCAAAATCGTCTTGTCCTTGACGTCATCCTGGCCGATAGGGGCGGAGCTTGTAGGGTCATTGGATCAAGTTGCTGCATTTTCATACCAGAAAATTCGCCGTCAGTATATAAAGCCATAACCCGCCTTCATAAGATTATAAGCCAGATACACCAGAGTCCAGGCACCTGGACTTGGTCCGGTTGGTTCTGGGGCGTGTTGTCAGCCTGGGGATGGAGAATCCTATCCTTCCTAGGTATTGGCTTTCTCATACTATTCAGTTGCTGCTTATGTCTACAATGTGGGCCAGCGATTTGTGGTCTGTGTGCCACATCGTGTATCCCACATCCAAGTTTTCGTTCAAGATCCCGGAAGAAGAAAGAAGAACAAATGATGCTATATGAACAGATCGATGGATTGATGAAGATCGATATCTCCTGAGGGTCCGTAGGGGACAAGGAGGGAATGAGGAAATATGAATTTTGTGATCAGTTATGTCCCCTATCGTAGACCCCAACGGCTCCATGTGCATGCTATAAGTACATGTATGTTCCCTCCAGTTCCAGTTTTGAAGACGCAAATACATGTGCGTCCACCGTCAACATGTCCTCTTTCAGATCCGCCATGAATGGGTCAGATATTCCATTCCTAAGTATGAAAGGCCACCGACTTTATGTGGTTCACTTTCCACATTTTACAGATTCAGGCGAGTAGGCCCTGAATTCTGTCATCAAGCCTTTTCCTGCCTTCTGCCTCTGAAAGCTCCAGTCTGAGCCTGCATCTGTATCCATGAACTTTGTCCTACTCCCTGCGTGGCTAACGGTGCCTGATCCAGCATATTGCCTGCCAAAAACTGTATTTCACCTTCAAGATTATCTACTCCGCTCCTCATCCGATGCATTCCTGTCTAGCAGTTTAGGTAAACATTCCTCCAGCTACCGTGCAAAGGGCCAGGCCTCGCTGTCCTCATGCAAGTAATTCATAGGCCCCGTTACCATGGAATATTCCTACCCCCTCGCATCTCATGTAGACACTTAGACGCTTGTACACGCACTAACAGTCAGTATAGAATAGATTCTATCCTAGAGATCTTTCCTTTTGGATAACACAGTTCTTTAAACATAGGATATTAGATATGATTTGGGATTAGGTTGACATAACCCCCAGACTTTTGTCTCCACATGTAGAGCTAAATGTCAAGTCCCCTTCACCCTCTAGTTGCACGTCAATCACACGTCATGCGGCTGCGCGCGCATCTCTGCCAAATATTTCTGCTGACATTGCAGGATTCTTTTATGGATCCACCCACTTGTGACATCATGTATAATGACGTTTATTAAATTACGCCCATATGACCGCCTCTATTAGTTACGTATGCACAGTTTATCTGTATTATCAGCTGTTACGCCTCTTGCATCTGTTCCACTGTAATGCATTTCCTATAAAACCAATTATCTGTCAATAATGTATGCCCTTCCTTCCTGAACTTTCGTGGTGATGGAATAGAAAGCCTGCAATTCGAATTGTATTCCTTTGTATAGGAATAAAGCCTTTTAAAACCTCTAATACCACGGATTCTGCCTCTTATATTTACTGAGTTATTCTTAATAGACTTTACCGCATAAAAATAGTACCGGTAATGAAATATTTAGCACAGTATGGGTGTGGCTTAAATAAACCTTAATACAAAAATCCTAGGAACCCGGTAGGCAGAGATGAAAGCTGAATCACACAACGGTCAGTGATAATAAGTTAAAACATGTTGACCCCCCGAATGGATTAGGGATATGACACACTTTCCTTGTTTGCGCCACAGCGCACCTCTGAAAAGGTGCTCCAGGTGCAAACAAAGAAAGTGCTCCGCTTTAGAATGAATGTGCTGCCCCCAGGAAAGGGTACTCAAGTGAAATACGGAATACCTACGTAAACGCTGCTCCGCGTTTAACTGTGTAGCCACCTACCCGCCTACATTTTTAAGGGGGATTAGAGATCCCTTTGCATGCGGGTGCAGTGGGTGAATGCCCCATCTGCAAGAGGGTGGCTGGGGGGCCCATCAAATCCCCTTTCTCCCCTCCAGATGGATGCCTCTAGGGCGGCTTTCAGAGCACCTCCTAAAGGCATGTTTGCCTCTGCACCTGCGTCCATAATAGGACGCGGGCGCAGAGTCAAAGTGCATTTGCATGGGGCTAATGCAAATGAAGGAAGGCCCTGTACCGACAGTACTGTTGCTACATGTGCGCCAGCTCTAACTGTATCTTCTGTAAAACCAAAGTGCCCCGGCAGTGCACAAAGCAGGCACCCATGCCCGTTGCGTTCCCTGGGGCACCCTGTGTAATACGTCCCCTGGAGGCATTTTTGCACTTTATTTTCTAGTGCCAACATCGTGATACTGTACAAAATCAAAATGCTCCTATCAAAAGTAGGGTTCAGCCCACTCTGTATATTCCTCTTTATACCAGGCAAGGACTCAAGGATGAAGAATGCCAAGCAGAAATATTTGGGTGAAAGTCCTCTTAACAAACAATAAGAATAAGCTTTTCCTGTGAAAAAGAGATACTAATTCTACCTGTTCGAAGTACACGTGCCTTCTAGGCAGCACCTGAATTGTTGAATCGGTTAGCCATTTTTTTGGTTTTTTGCCCACTGTATAAAAAACCTCGGGCCAAGTGGGTAATTCCTATTTGCAAGCTTCTAGGCTTTAGTAAACATGAGGAGGCCCTAAGAATTCTTACAATGGATCCCTCACAGCCTATAGCTGTTGGAATGGCTAAGTGTTTAGGTTGGGCCTGGTTCATAAGATCTAGGGTGTTGACCAGGCTTATTGGCACTACTGCCTCCAGCCCCGAAGATATGAATTGCCTGAGATAAATTGAATGATCCCGTGTTTTAATGTTTTAGAATCAACTTACTCGGCAGTACTTATGTTTAATGCACTTTTAAATGTTTTAGATTCAGTATATTTATAATCTTATTATGAATGTTTTATTGTATATGATCTGCTTTTATGACTAATCTGTCGAATAAAGCTTTGTTGACTGGCTATTAAAATTATAGGTAACGGTTATGTTCTTTTTTAATGTAAAATTTTTTATTGCAAGCATATGAACACCAGGAAGCGGCAGACTTTTTTTTCTGTCTTTTTATTTTTGTGGAAAACAAACAAAAATCTTACGAAATGAACCACAGAATCAGCTTCCTATGGCCAGACCTGCTGGCTTAGGCAATGTTTATCTTTGTGTGTGTTTACAGACCCTACACTGCAGAGAAGCCACGAAATGTCATACTGGGGGGACTAACTAAAAGAAAAGCTCATTCCAAGTACACAGTAAGTGTCAAATGGGGTCCAAACTGTTCCTCTATTTGGTTTGAAGCCATGCACACACACTGGAGACAGTTCAAGTTGGGCTCAGTCCTGAGTTTCTGCACTTGCCATTTTGACGAGTCGCACCTAATGGAAACGGCTAATACAATACAGAGCGACGAAGGAACATTCTGTGTTCAGAAACAGTGTTAAGGACTGTATATTGCACATGATTCCTCATTGGTCAGTACTCAATTTGGAATCAGCAGTGACAAATGACTGGATTTAGATCCCGCGCGGTGTTTCCTTTTACACATTGCTCAGAGCGGGCCTATAAATATATGAGGCAATAAGAGGGAGACATTAGATTCAATTTGCACAAATCTTCATTCTTTCCTGTCAGACCAGGTTTTATGTATTAGCTAGTGATGGAGAGCAGTGCTCAATTTGTAAAAAATAAAACATAAGTGCCAGGGCTCTATTCAGGAAGCCACTGCAGCTTGCACCACACATCGCCCCTCCCAGTGCTGCCAACGGCAGTGCCAACACAACTACTATCGCACTCCTACAAGTGTGACAGTTAAGACTATTCCAGGCTCCCATAGCTGTATGAGTGGCTTGGGCAACAGGTAATTGTCATTTTTAATGTATATTGTAGTAGTAAACAACTATTGTGGTGCTCATCTCTAAATTAGGCAAACAGTGCCACCATGTGGCAGACTGTCACAAGCTCAGGTTTTGACAACTAATTGCCGGTGCTGAGCACCGGAAACCACCAGCTCAAATTAAGCACTGGGGAGATGTTGCATGTGGACAGAATAGTGCACTTCTATGTAGCAATTCTCCAATAAACATGTGCAGAGGAGGAGCTGAGAATGCGGAAATCTATAGTAGAGTGGAGGCAGAACTGAGTCTGAGAGTTGCCAAATTGGGATGGCAAACCTATGTTTCTACTACAAACCAAGCACTGCAAGTAATTAGTAGTGCAGGACACCACATTCACCAACGCTCTAAAACTGTAAAATATTGAATACCGACTTATCTGACCCCCCTCCTCAGCCCCCCCCCACCACCACATTAAAATGACTGTATTCCTCCGAAGGAGCTCACACTCCTGGAGTCTGTAGGTCTCGCCTGCCGCGTGCTGCCTCTTGTCAGTCAATGGTAAATAGTGCTCCCCTCTCTGCCTAACAAGTTTAAGCATAAATAAGGACTCTGACATTCCCTCATGTATAATTCAGAGTTTGGCAATAACAATGTCTATTTAAAAGGTGCATTAATGTTGATAATGAACATTTAGCGGGGCCTTCTCGGGCCATGCACATTAAAATGACATTACTTACATTTAACACTGGGGCTGATTGAACATTTATATTAATGAAAGAGAGTTTAGGACTCCAAAGCAGACCAAAAGAGTTGCTGGGTCACTGATGCAAGTCTCTCACTGAATCAATAAGGTTGCGGGTGAAAACCGAAGCATATGATTTTTTGTAGGCCAAAATCACCCAGAATCTTGCTGCTGTAATCCCCATTTTGATACAAAGGGGGGTTTGGGCTTGATTCTGGATTCCAGCTGGTGCTGTAACATAACTCCAGATGCTGTATGATGGTTGGGGTACACTGTACCGGTCTGTGCTGCGGCGCACCTTTTAACAGAATGTTAGTGAGAGACGGAGTGGCTGCTTAAAGAAGACGCTTCTCCCTTGACTGTGGAAGCAACACCGCCTGCACTTCAAATCGGGGGTAGAGATTCCTGTGCTGGTGTTGCAGTGAGAGATGCACCTTCCTGCAGGGAGATATCTGAGGAGTCCATGGGATGTTCTTGATCCCCTACAGAGTGCTCACGTCAAGCGGCACGCTGACTGTGCTCTACATTTTTTTGTGGCGCACTGTCAGTGCACCTCCTGTTGACCTATTTGCCTTTGCACCACATCTATAATATGCCACAGGCACAAATGTAGCATGATTCACTCATATGCATGGGGATATGGCCCCATGCAAATTGGGAAACTCCCTCCTAAGATATCACAAACTCTATATATGTGCTTGCTCTAACTCTATATATGTGCTGCACAAGCATCTGCAGGCCCAACTTTAGTACAACGATGCTCCGGGGGCGCAGAAAACAGTCTCACATGCCAGTTGCGCTTCCGAGACACTTTACATAATATGGCCCAGGTGGTTTTTCACCACAAACCTTTCCTGCTTGATAAAAGTGTAGTGCTTTAAAAGGACTTCATTTTGCTACCTGGCCTCTTTTAGCCAATTGTGCAGTCGCATTTATATAGCACAATTGTGCAGTTGCATTTATATAGTGCTTCATATCCCTAACGAGGCACAGAAGCACTTTAAGGACGGGTAGCCTGTTGCTCTCTTAGTTGTGCTTGATTGGAAGGGTTTGGATTCGTAGTCTGGCCAGTGTGAGAGAGGTTTCCACAACTGAGCGGTGGACAGAATTGTGTTCTTATCGTGTAATACGTTGCTGCACTTGGCTGCGTAGTGGAGCACAAAAGGGAAGGCAAGTGTGGCCTATGTGGGAAGTATATCAGTGTCCTACCTGGTTGACAGTGGCAAATCTTCACGTGTTGGTGTGAACATTTTGGCATAACGTATTAGTGGAATGGAGCAAAGGAGATATAGTTGTCCATGTGTCACGTGGCTCAGTTAGGCCCGAGAACAAACACTGCCATTTTAACATGTACATGTTTCTTACGTTGCCTTCTCTTCCACACAAGGGCTTTTGACACACAATTGCTTGTTTGACTGTGTAGGATTAATTTCTCTGTAACCACATTGATTGCAAAACCACTTCATAGGTACACTATCATGACACCTTGAACATTTTGTACAAGGCCCCGGCACACGTTGTTATTTGTTATTTTGTCTATGAGGCGGCATTGCTTTCAAAGAGACAATAAACAATATAAGCTCAGCTGGAGCATCGACACAGTAGCATGAATACTGCTGTTATAAACACACTTGTATTTTTGTGCTCAAATCAGAGGACCACTCTGCTGTTATAACGAGGTCACAGCTGTGTCAAAATTTCAAGTTAGCTGGTTCCTGTTTTCTCCCTGTGCGAGGAGTGATGTCCAACTTATGACCAAGACGGGGACCCACAAACCTTGCTTTCAGGTATTGGAGGGTTAGATCATTCAATGGGGATTCTTGGCAGAGCACCCACCCTAAACAACTAGGTTAGAGAACACATAGTAGGAATACTCTAAACCCATTACTTATTGCCAGCATATATGCACTGTTTAAGCACGATGTTGGAATTGTTCATTCTGTTCACTGTCCTTATATTGCTAATCACTTTTATCTGCTTCTGTCTATTGATTATTGCAGCGCATATATTTCAAACAAGAGTCATGATGGTTCAATAAATATTGAAAACGCCACTTTGCGTCCTTATTTTATATCACTTTGAGAGTACACTAGTGACTGAGTAAAAAGGTTTTGTTACCACGATTCCTTAGAAGATCATGGTTGTCATGTCTTAAGGTTGCCCAAACCATTTGTTAGCTTTCTACGTTTAGGGGTACTTATGGTGGCACTGTGGCTAGCTGGTCCATAGGCTAACATATCCTGAGGGGATGCATCGAAGCAGTCTGGCCCTTTCACAATGTTTAGGTTGTCCAACAAACACACAGTTCCGACTGAAAAGTGGAAACTGTATGAGACATGTGGACATGCCAAGTGCCCATATGGGAGATTTCGTTCCAGTTCTAGAGTGATTGTTTTCCTGAATAATGTATCAACACAGAAAGGAGCACAGGGGGAAGAAGAGTCAAGCCGCCCCCCACTCAACACATTATCAGCAAATAGGGCCTGACTCAAAGGTCAGATAACCTCAACATTCAGACACACGGAGAATCTAATTTTCTTAATGACTCCCCAGTCGTGTGGCCACGTCCCGCTACTTCCAGTGTCTATATGTCCAATTTATCTCATAATGTCACTATACTGCAGCACCAAAATTCCCATCCGAATTAGAAAAGATTAGGAAAAAGTGTGAGAAAGAATAAAGAATGTTTTTTTAGAAAAAAGTGTGAAGGTGGAAAGAAAGTACATCACGGTCGCACCACCAAGGGGGGCTGGCTAGTTGGTACCCGCTAGCACGCCCACTTATCACATCATCGGTTGCTTTCTCACCATAAAACGGAAATGTGTTCCAAAGTAGTATTTCTCGAAAGTGAAGAAAAAAACAGTGAAAGAAACTAAAGTATGCACTGTAAGTGCAAATGTCACAAATGTGTCGTGCTGGTCTCCAAGAGAAAAGAAAGCTGGGGGTCCTATTCCTGAATAACGTGCCAAGGACACAGGCTCTTTTGGGAAGAAGTTTCATTGTTCCTCTGCTGGGGAAGAGCCAGATCTTTACTGCCTTACTGAATATAACTTGGTTTTGAAAATTTCTCATCTTTTTCTGCAAAACGTAAGTGCTTAGTTTGTGCTGGTGGTTACATGTGGGGGCCTCCGGCACTCGTTTTTGTGGACCAGCACTTATTTTCATCATTAGACATTTATCAAGAGCATCAGTCGCAAAAACACAAAGGAGACAATAGGAGGATTCTCAGAAAAAAAACTGTCCCAAGGGGAGACAGGAACCTGCAAACCAGAGATAAATGTGCAGAGAGTGTCTGGTTGCGGTTTAAAGCGGCATGAAGGGGTTTCAAGTATACTCAGCCATGGTATTACGTACATTGACATTTAATTGCACTGGCTGCATGCCTCTGAGCAGAGCTTTGGGCACCAACACTCCTCCTTTTACAAATTAAGAACTGGAAACATTTTAATAATTTTGCTGCCTCTCAGGGAAAGGATGTTCCCCTGAGGTGTTGAGTCACGTGCACGAAGAGATAGTCCGCCGGATGAAGGTTGTTCACTTTCGGTAGCTAGCCCTGTGAGCAATGCATAGTGCCTTGAAGTTGGAGTATTTGACCAAGGGTAGCCAGTGAAGTGTTTGGAGAGCTAAATACAATCTGGTCACATAAGGGATAGTGTAGAAGTTGTCTTGCTACTTTGATTCTTTGTAGCATTTGAGGGTTGAAAACGTGGGGCTCCTAGGTAGATTAAACTACATGAGGAAAAATGCATCTGAAGTGCATCTTTTCCACTCGGTTGCCTTGACAAACCACTGATAGGATTTCATGATCACTTACAGAATTTGTACTTAGGTTAATGTTGCCAGTCGTTGGACAGTTTTCTGTGGTCACTTGGCTGTAGGTTGGTAGTTCTGTTTTAAATGAGATAAGTATGTACGTAGCACAACGAATGGTGTAGTAACATCAATCACCTTAGATATTTAAAATACCTCATACTTTCAGGCTGGCCATAACAGTAGAGAAGGTTCAGGAAGTCATTGAACTTAGGCATGGCTGTAAGGCACTGATTGTCGTCATTAAGTGCTACGCAGAACTCTGGGCACGCCTACTGACGATGTTTACCAAACCTGGATAGCAACAGCCTACCAAGCACTTGATCTTCATCAATGATAGTACCAGTCTTTACGAAGGTAATAAGGGTGACCCCCATTGCTACCACCCGATATCACCCATTGATGCCATGGTCAAGATAATCGGGAGTGGTTTTCAGCTGGGTATGTACTTGGGCTCATCGTAATAACGTCTTACTTACATCCTAGTCAATATGGATTCAGGGAATGATTGGGTACCGTGAAGCAGTGCCCTCATCTACACCTTATTTTAGGCAAATGCACCATAACCAAGGGCTGCCCACTGTACCTGACCTTTTTGGATCTGGCAACAGTGTTCAATTCAGTTAACCATTCTAAACTGTGGCAACTGTTGTTGAAACTAGGCTTGGACCCTACACTAGTTAATTTTTTGCATTTGCTTCAGGTGAATTTGGTACCTAGGGCTATATACGGGGCCTCAGGGGAGCTCACTGAGGGGCAGATTTACAAGACCCCTGCGCCACCAGTAGGTCACTTTTTGTGACTGTCCTATCAAAGTCTTTTGCCACATCAATTGTTACTATTGTTAAATGGTTTCTTCTTGCAACAGCAATTGAGGATATTAAGAAATGTGTGAGATCACGCACTTGCCTGCCCGGGAGAAACCTTTTTTGAGCTGGATGGATGACATTCCCCATTCCCTTTGCTAATTTTCCTGCTATTACCCCTGAACAAATTTTGTAATCATATTTAATAATGATACTGGTCATTCACATTCTGTGCTTTTCGGATGCTTGTTGGGTTTTAAAATCAAGGTTATCGTTGCCTCATTCCAGCTAGGGGGTATCTCTGCTTCATTCTTGTATCTACCAACACAGGACTTTTTACTTCTTTCAGAGCTCTATAAATTTCTGCTGGACGTGCATTAAGAGTGGCTGCTCAAGCACTTCCCCTGCTTTTATTTCCCCCATTAAGAACTTTCTGTCCTGTCTTGCTTGTCCAGTACTGAACGTTGCTTGTCTTTTATATATTACTTCAAGGTGAACAGATCTGGCTTGCTTGTCTCTGTATATAATGAATTAAATGTTTTCAGGACACCTGCCTGAATTTTTGCAGGATCATCTGACATATTGCCTGCCTTATCTATTATTATTTTGCTTACATCATTCTTTGCCCTGTCTGCTCTTGCCTTCCAGACTCACAAACACCCACTATTTTCCCCATACTCATAACATGCAAGCTGACATATCTGTCACCTTGCTCTCGCCCCACACTCCTTTAACTCTTTAGAGGCCTCCAGTTTCTCATGTAACTTACTTTGCTTGATCTGAGCTTCCTTCAGAGAGTTATTCCTTAGTATCACTATCTCTAACTCGGCAATGTCTTTTCCCTTTTCCCTGACTTCCTACTGGAATTCTCTGACCTTGATGAAACTCATTTTATGGAGCATCCATTGAATATACACTAAAAGGCATTTTACACCATTGCAGGGGAGGCAATCCCAACATTAGTCTCAAATACCACATACTCTGCTCTCTAAGCTCTTGTAGAGCTATGTTGTTGATTAAATGTGTTCTGTCTATCATCCACCTGCTCTCCGTTATCTCTTCTGGTAGTTCCAATATTAACAAGATGGCAGAGTGATCAGAACAATGAGCAGGACTATGAGAGACTGTTTTTACTTTATTTCACAGAGTATTATCATCAAGAAACAAATAGCTTCTGGAATAGCTATGATACTTTTTACTATAAAAAGGGTAACCCTCTACTTAAGCCCGCTGTTGCTAGCCATGCACCAAACAGACCATAGCCCTTCATTTAACATTTTAGCTCTATGGTGACCATGAGGGTATTTTTCCTCCTCCTTGTAGAAGAACTAGCCAAGCCTCTATCTAAAAGGGTGCTCAAGTTGCCACCTATGACCACAGGGGCGGGAAATTCTGATATTTTCAAACAAAGGGTATCAAGGTGTTCTGTGTCATCACAATATGGGCCATAAAAACCTGCACAGGTAAATATGGTCCCGCACCTCTAAGCTTCCCAATCACCCACCTATCCACTGCATCTGCCCTATGTTCTAAAAGATCCATTTGAGTACATTTCCTAACTAGAAGTACCACATCCTTAGAATTAATTAACTGATTAGTAAATGCCATATGATGTACCCAGTTCTGTTTCCCAAACAGACTATTGGCTTCCATTAAAGTCAGATGCATCTCTTGCAATAACAAAATCGGTGAGGTGTTGTCCTGAGGATTCTGGAATATGAACCTCTGCTTATATTTAGTATCAATCAATCAATCAATCAAACAATTGTAAAGCGCACTACATACCCAAGAGGGTCTCAAGGCACTGGGGGGGTGGGGGGGGGGGTTGCTGCTACTGATTGAAGAGCCAGGTCTTGAGTGTTCTTCTGAAGGTCAGCAGGTCTTGGGTCTGTCGTAGGCTCAGCGGTAGGGTGTTCCATGTTTTGGAGGCGAGGTGGAAGAAGGCAGAACGGTGGCAAGTGCAAGGTCGGCAGGTCGTAGCTGGCGGTTGGGGGTGTGCAATCCATTAATGTTCAAGTTAACATTCTGACCTGTCTCATCTGATCTTTGTTTGACTTGATCACAACAATAACAACATGAAAGAAAAAGCAACACAAAAACGAAAGAAGAAGCAACAAGAACTTAGAATGTAATGATGGACATTACTTTGGGCAATAAACAGTCTGCCTATTATTAACATACTAGTAAAGAGAACGTTTTAAAAATAAAATCCCAGTCTGGTCCCCACCAGTGCTTCCTTTCTAACACCTTCCACCACCCTGCTTCATGGGGAACACACCCCAAACCAGATGGCATATGCGTATATTTGGATCTTTGCATGCTGGGGAACCTATTAAATACAAGACATTAGACCCTATGAGGAGACTCTGCCCTAAGAAATACATTCAGACATCTTTCTGTCCTGAAGAACACGTACTCCTAATAAGCTCATTGGGCTGTTCCACCTTCCTAACATTAAACATTTTTATTTCTCCACATTACCTTCATCATGACCGGGAACCTTAACTGAACTTAAGCTCCCAGTTTCAGCATCTATTCCATTCTCTGGCCTAACTCCCATTGTGCTGGTCTAATACTATATATGTGTAGTCTGCTGCTGTTGACGTCCTTGTCTTAAGTGCAAGCCCTAATATCTGGTCCTTAAAGGATTCTGACAAGATTCCATTAGGCATGATTTTCCTGGCGTTTGTCCACCCTGCTTCTGCTTAAAAGGGTTCCTACGAACTCTTTGGATCTCTTTTTCCAGATCTACCTCTAATTTACCACCAAGGACCACCTCTCCAAGAATCTTGATAACAAAGCCTTTTAGGTCTCTACCTTCAGACCCTTTTGGAACATTGAAAATTCTGAAAGAGTTTTGGTGCAAGTGATTTTCCAACCTCTCCAGAACGGCCCCCTCCCTGAGCCTCTATTGGCCCCAGGAACCCCATCCCCGGGCTGGATCAATGACTGTGTTCCGGTGAAGCCCACCCTCTTGACACAGTAGTTTCCCTTCCTGTGCTACAGTGAGCAGGGAAAAGTGTTTGCTTCCGTCTGGTGAGAGCAGTTTCAAATCTCCTGCCAAACGTGAACAAACACTAGATCTGCTCTCATCCAGTGGGAGATTTAAAAATGCTCTAACCGGCAGGGTGTAGACTTGAGATCTGTTTCCCTGCCCGCACTGATGCAGGCAGGGACACAAAACACATTTAGCTTGCGCCTGCAGGGAGCATGCAAAAAGCAGCTGCTCCCTCAGGGTGAGAGCAATGCTGGCTCTCACACCATGCTCCCCAGGGGCACGCAGCACATTGTCCTGAGCTTAATTAGGGCCGACGGATGGGGCCAAAAAGGTGTGTGACCCTCCTTCTTTTTAATGTAAAATAGTGGCTCCGGGTGATGGGGTGCCAAGAACCTTTCAAAGGTTCGGGGAGGGGGCTGTGTGCCCCCTCCCTATATTTGATGAATTGAGCACCAGAGGATGGGTCCCCAGAGCCCAATACAGCTCAGAGAGGGGGAGCCACCCTCCCTATACTGATGAATGGGGCCCCTGTGCCAAAAATAGTTTGCATGCGCCCCTCCCCTTAATGGCACAATGTGGAAGGCCATTTCTTTTTCAGATCCTCTGGTAGTCTTGTGGGATCGCAGCAAAAATTGCCATTTATTTTTTTGTATTTTGGCCCCAGGAGTTGCCCTTCTGGCTCTCCCTCATGTGGCCTAGGGGAGCGGTGTACATAACCTGCCCCCTTACATCTATCTTTTTTTCAAACTTCAGGACAGAGGACTAAGTCCCCTAGTTCTGTAATAGCTGCCACATCATTTTTTTATGTTGAGGCAGACAATCAGAGACAGCAAATTGGCCCAAGGAAAATAAAGCTCCCTGGGCCAATCAGATGCTCTATTTTTAATTGATGTTCCCAGGAGAGTCCCTCGAACCTCTCGTAGACCCAACGTCCAGATATGCAAATATTTTTCACCCTTCATTTCTAAAATACTACTGAACGGATTTACACCAAATTAGAACAAGCATTGGCATAGCCAATAGGTCTTGCCTTTGGGACCTTATCAGTGTTTAGCCATGCAACACTTGATGTTGTTGCACCAAGGATATTGTGCTGGATAACTAAACACTTATAAGGTCCCAAAGGCGAGACCTAGTGGCTATGCCAATGCTTGTTTCCTTTGTTGGCTTCTTTCTTTCTCAAAGGCTAATGGCACACCAATTGGCTTTTTAGGTTTGTTAGCCAAGACCTTTTGATTTTACTAAAATTATGTGTGTGATTTAGTTACTCAGACACACTTCATCCATTTGTCTGTGGTTGTGTAATTGATGTTTTCCTCCAACCAAATCAAACATGCAACAAGGAGCAATGTGTGTCGTGCCCCACACCACCCTCCCCTCAATTACAGCTGTTGGCTGACTTCACTATGAGTTGCGGCATAGTTGCGGCATACTTCCCTTTTACAAGGAGCACATCCACACACAAAGTAGTTCCCATCAGTGCCAGGATTACTATGGTAATGTTTTTTTGAGACCAAACATTTTTTGATTCTAGGCATGTGTGATTTTTTTTTGTTTAGTTTTTTGGTTGACAAACGCTCAGCAGCTTTACAAACAAAGTTTTGTAAAATCAATGACCAATTACCAAAAGGCCAGCATCCGACGCCAAACCTATTGTCTTTACCAGTGTTTGTTGTCGGGTGTAGCCAAGATTGCACCAAGAAATCCACCCTACAAGATAAAAAAAAACCTCTATCTTCGTTGTCTTCAAAACTCACACTTGTATCCGAAAGTAAGAATTCCACAGTTTGTTTCTGTCTAGAACACTAGCATCGCTAATACTTCACTTCTATTTAACTGTAGAATTCATACTGTTTGTACGCAAGCACACACCACACCCAACCACATAAAGCCTAAGCATGAAGTTCATAAAGTTCAGTTTGTGTGCATTTGTGGTAACATTTTCTTTTTTGTGGTACAGGTTCGGGAGGCCAGTGTTTTGTTTGTGGACAATCCTGTGGGCAGTGGCGTAACGAAAGTTTAAGGGCCCCCCCTGCAATGTACACAGAGGGGCCCCCACTCCACATTTTATCCGGAGGCCTCAAACCGCAGTTCTGTTTTGAGGGGGCCCCCTGCAGCTGGGGGTCCCCCCTCGCACCACGGGGGATGCGGGGGCCTGTGTTACGCCCCTGCCTGTGGGCACCGGATTCAGCTATGCAAACAACAGTCAAGCGTTTGCAAAAGATATTAATATGGTAGCTTCTGATATGCTGGTTCTTCTGAAAGGATTTTTTGTGTCTCAACCTGAGTTTCAGGTGAGGGCATTTCTCGCAGTTGATATATTGAAACTTTCAAGATTGTAGAATAAGCAAACGCCCATCTGACAATTTTGCTAGAAAAATATTTGCAAACTAATCCTTTATTATAAAGCTGTTGTAGATTGGCTCATCTACATAAAAATCTGTTTATTGTAGAGAATAGCCCTGTAATATTTTACGAAAACGTGTGTAGGATTGCAAAAGATAGGTGCTTCTTAGTAAATAATTATTAGTATATTTAGGAAGAGTAGAAATCTCATTTTGAAACTGTCTTAAGCAAGCAGTTGAAAGTATCACTTAATTGTCTGTCCAACCTATTAATGATTACGTTTTCTGTACCAGTCATGTTCACTAAACAACATGCCCTCTACTCCTTTTGGTGAAACAGTGGTTTGCTTTTCCCCAACGCCGACAAATGCCCCACCATTTCTAACATTGACGTTATTTTATATATGGGAGAAAGTACCCCCTCTGTAACTCTGGATGTCCATGACCATATAGAGGCACAAGTCCATCGTCAGTAGTGGCTCTATTGGTCAAGAAATTCCAGATGACTTTCACTAAACAATAACATATTAACAAGTATAGGGATTTTTAGTGTATATAGTATGCCGGCCTGTTGTTCCCTCTATATCAAAATACATTACATAGCTCACAACGGGCTCCGGGTGAGACTTTCTCCTGGCCATGCCTTGTTAGCTCATAGCACTTCTTCATGTTAGAATTTTGAAATGGTGAAATAAAGCTTCCTGGCCCGAATGCAACCTAGTGCAGGTTAATAAAAGTAGTACTTGCTGAAGATGTGACGGCTGAATTGGGGCCTCTTAGCAGCCTACAAGAATCTGTAGCGCTGCTTTATCCAAGAAACGGCAAAAACATTTCTTTCAAAGGTAGGTAGGGTGCCCGTTTGTTTGCTCCACTGTCCTTCACTGTGACGCAAATTATTTTTATTTCTTGGACGAATCAGCACTTCTCCTTATTGCATATGATAACTTGTATTCCGTTTCCGAAATAACCAGGAAAGTTGGAACGCGGGCCACAAAGCACTGTCTCTGTGAGGCGATACTTTGTTAGACAAATAGCTGCTCGCAGAGTCCATGAAATTTGTTTTGGGGGAAGATATGTTTTTGCCCCGCTTGTTCATAATAAAATTTAATATAAGTATTTGCAGTTAAGTCAAGTCCTTATTAAGTCTAACAATGCTGATTTATGCGTTAAACACTGGGGCATTCAAAACAACTGAAAGCTCAAGCTGCCTGCATTCAACAGCCACAGAGTATGAAAACGAGGAGAAGAGGAGGCAGCGGGGGAGGGGAGAGAGGAGGGGGCCTGCGCATGTTTCCCTTGCGGGAGCGAGCAGGAACCATCTGTTAATTACAAACAGATGGTTTCAAAGCTCGCTCCCGCAAGGGAATCGCCAAACGTGCATGTGTTGCCATTCAAAGCCGCAAAGCGTGCATGTTTTTGGCAGAAAAAGTGAATCGATTACTGAAGGTCTCTTCCTATGCAGCGAATGCGCGCTGCGTAGGTAAGACCTAAGAAAAGCACAATCTGCAGACTAAGATCTAGTGTTTTTGCCAAACTTGGTTTAATTCCATTCAGCAGATATTGCTGTAACCCTTCTTAAAGACGTCTTTGGAAAAAGCATGGGGATTTTGCATTTTGGTACCCCGTGTTTTTTCTCTGCCCCTATTTGATGTATATCTATGAAACTTTCCATGAACAAACAAGGCAAAAAAGAGCAGTTTTTAAAAATGTTTTGGGGAGATTTGTCAAACAGTGCCAAAGTTGTTAGCAACACAAAAAACAAATGTCTTATGGATAGATATATATATATATTCACTTAAAAAAACATAGGTTTCAGGCACGTTATAGTTAGGAATTAGCATTTAACAAACCCTAGAAATTCACAGTAGAAAACATAGGTTTCAGGGGTGTTATAGTTAACTGGACATTTCACTCGTACAAAACCATTGAAATTCCACCGTTATAGTTAGTTCAGCTAACTATAACTTGCGCGCCCGCTGATGACGTCACATATTACATCACTCATGACATGGTCAGTGACATCACTCATGACATCTCAAATGACATCACTGATGACATCATCCAGTGAATGTATGTCTTTCAGAAAATTAAATATTTTTTATATATGTATATCTCAAGGTCGATGGAAGAATAAATGGGTAAGTAAGTGTCTAAATGGCTGTTTTGTTTTGTAAAATTGTTTGTATAACTAACTGATTAAGTGTATCTTAGTGAATACATGGGTTAGTGAGTGATGTTTAAATATGTAAATATCTGTATCAGTCTCTCACTTTGTGTATAAGTGGCTGCATGGGTTGGTGAGTAGCTACATGAGTGTCTATATGCGTTATTAGTTGGTTTTTTGAGTATCAGTATGAGTGTCTGAGTGTCTGTATAGTTCGGTGGGGGGTATTACTTAGCGCATAGATGCGTGAATGAGTGACTCACTATTTATATGTGTTGAAGACAGCATGTGTGTAGGACTGTATGGGTGGATGAGTGTGTGTATGGGTGTGTTAGTGAGTGAATGACTGTCTTAATAGTGTCTTTATGAGTAACTACATATGTTATAAACTAGTATGTGTGAGTATTGGTGTATATTAAGGGTGGGCGTAGTTCACGAAGTAGCACTTCGCGAAGCTACGCAAAGTGAAGTTTGCACTACGCGAGCTACGCGTAGCACTTCGCGAACTGCGAAGTAACATGTTCGCACTGTGCAAGATGTTGTTTTCAATGATTGCACAGTGCGGACAAGCAACCGGCACTGTGCAATCATTGAAAATGGCATCTTGCACAGTGCGAGCTGTAGTTTTCTGCTGCTCGAGTAGATTTTTCCTCGAGCTGCAGCTTTCTCAACGCGAACTGGTAGTTTCTCATCGCGAGCGGTCGCGAGCATACGCGACCCCTCGCAATGAGAAACCTGACCTTCTCGCGTTGTGAATCTCGCCGGGAGGTTTATTTTCCATGCTCGCGATCGCGAACAAGGAAAAAGTCTCGCCAGGATGTCATTTTGCTTGCTCGCGGTCGCCAACTTGACGTTGAGGACCGCGAGCAAGCAAAAAATGACCGCAGCACTACGCAACACTACGCTACGCGTGTTCGCACTGTGCTACGTGCAGTTCGCGTAGTGCGAAGTAGCGCGAACTTCGCAAACTACGCGAGCGTAGCGTAGTGCTTCGCCCAGGCCTAGTGTATATAAGTGAGTATATGTGAGAGTGAGAGATTGAAAGTGTTCCTGTATAAATAATTATGTGTTTCTATAAGTGATTAGAATGTGTACGTTTCTGTAGAAGTAAGTGTAGTGGTGTGTGTATAACTGTATATGCAAGTAAATGGATGTTTGATTCTTTATTAGCATGAGTGACTATGTGTGTGAGTACATCTTTGGATGAGTGGTGTTGTGTAACAGGATGTATAGGTGTATGAGTACATATGAAGAGTGAGTACATGTATGAGTGACTATATAGAACTGTTGGTGGATGAGTGGATGTGTATGTAGAGCTTAGAATTACTGAATAGGTTGTTGTAACTGGTATTGGTATGTCCATTTTTTAAAAAAAATTTAGTTTCTATTTTTGAATGTGTGTATCAAAGGTTATATTAGGGAGAGAGGAGGTCTGCCACTCTATCACAAGGATGATGTCATCATTGATGTCATTTGAGATGTCATCAGTGATATTATGAGTGATGTCACTGACCATGTCATGAGTGATGTAATATGTGACGTCATCAGCAGTGCATTGCGGGCGCGGGAGTTATAGTTAGCTGAACTAACTATAACGGTGGAATTTCAATGGTTTTGTACGAGTGAAATGTCCAGCTAACTATAACACCCCTGAAACCTATGTTTTTTTCCGTGAATATCTAAGGTTTTTTAAATGCTAATTCCTAACTATAACGTGCCTGAAACCTATGGTTCTTTAAGTGAATTTCAAAGGTTTTTTAAATGCTAATTTCTAACTTTAACGTAACTGAAACCTATGATTTTTTAGGTGAATTTCAAAGCTTTTTGAAATGCTAGTTTCTAACTATGCCTACAGAGGTAGAACATGTGAAGAAAGAAGAAAAAACACACAGAAAGAAGAAAAAGAAATGCAGAAAGCAACAGAAGCAACAGAAGTTCTCAAAGACGAAGCAAAGTGCAGGAAGAACAAACAGAGGAGCAGAAAGAGTCTTTGTTGCAAAATCATCCTGTACCCTCAACTTTTTCAGATGGGTACTGGTGTTAACTGACTCTGACTAACCAGTCCGAGAGCCAGTGCTATGCTTAAAGACACTTAGAATACAGTTAAAACACCTACATACTCTAGGGAACACTATGCGTTGGGGTACCCCTGTTATTAGCATGACCTCCTCTGTAAGCCCCTAGAATATAATAGGGCAGGGGGATTAAAACTACCTCTTAAAACGCACCACAGGGCGCGTTTGCACACTGGTGAAGGGAGGGGGGGCTGAGCTGAAGTGTGCAAACACGCCCTGTGGGCGTTTTAATTTGGGAGATAAAGTCCCCTTGAATCCTGAGTGTCCCTTGGGTACAACTAGCCCATCAGGTATCTCCAGTTAGCACCACAGAGCTGCGTTGCAGAGAAAAGGGGCACAGCCTGCACCACCTCCCTGCAACGCAGCGCAATGGCACTTACTGGAAGCACCTGGTGGGCTAGTTGGCCCCCAGGGTTCCTTAGGATTGAAGGGGAATTATTTCCCCAACTTAAAACGCGCCACAGGGCGTGTTTGCACATGTCACCTCATGCCCCGCCCCTCCCTTCACCACTGTGTAAACGCGCCCTATTGCCGTTCTAAGTTGAGAGATTAAGTCCCCTTGAATCCTAAGGGTCCCTAGGGTCAAACTAGCCCACTAGGTACCTCCAGTAAGCGCCACAGAGCTGCGTTCCAGAGAGGTATCGTGTACTGGAGATACCTGTTGGACTAGTTGGCCCTCAGGGACCCTCAGTATTAAAAGAGAGTTAATCCCCCAACTTAAAATGCGCCACGGGCGCGTTTGCACAGTGGTGAAGGAAGGGGGCGTGGCCTGAAGTGACATGTTTGCAAACACACCCTGTGGCGCGGTTTAAATTGGGGAATTAATTCCTCCTCAATCCTGAGGGTCCCTGGGGGCCAACTAGCCCACCAGGTACCTCCAGTATGCGCCAGAGAGCTGCGTTGCAGAGAGGTGTTCAGAGGCCGCGCCCCTTTTTACAACAGGGTGTGTTTGCACACATGTCAACTCAGGCCCCGCCCCCTCCCTTCACCACTGTGCAAACGCGCCCCGTGGCGCGTTTTAATTCGGGGGATTAACTCCCCTTGAATACTGAGGGTCCCTGGGGTGCAACTAGCCCACCAGCTACCTCCATTAAGCGCCACAGAGCTGCGTTGCAGAGAGGTGTAAGAAGGGGCGTGGCCTCAGAACACCTCTGCAACGCAGCCCCCTGGCGCATACTGGAGATTCCTGGTGGGCTAGTTGGCACCCAGGGACCCCTAGTATTCAAGGGTAATTTGTTCCCCATCTGCAAATGCGCCAGGGGGCGTGTTTGCCGAGTGCTCAAAGGAGGGGGCGTGGCCTCAGGCGTGATGCCGGTCATTTTTTTTTTTAAAGAAGGGGGCTGTGTGGCCCCCCTTCTTTTCCAAACATTCTTGGCCCTGGGTACCCCATCCCCCAAGGCCTGCCCCCAAATTTATTTATTTTTAAAACATTTTGGGAAGGGGGCCGCGTGGCCCCCCTCCCGAGGCCAAAATCTTCCCCGGGGACCCCATCCCCCGGGGTATGGCCATATTGTTTAATATTTTTTTGGGGGGATGGGGTCTGCCTTGCTCCCCTCCTTAGGCTATTTATGGCCCTGGGGAGCCCATCCCCCAGGGCCGGCCTTTGTTCTTTTTTTTTAATGTATATATTTTTTTTAATTTTGGGGAGGGGGGCTGCGTGGCCCCCCACCCAGGCCACTAATAGCCCCAGGGACCCCATCCATCGGGGCTGGCCCTCTCCGTTGGGAACCGTGGGGGGGTCCCCAATCCCCCCACGGTCCCGCGAGCTCCCCACGTACTTCGGGAGCCGGCATTGCTTTTCCACATGGGGAGCTGCTAAGATGCAGCTCCCCGTGTCTTGAAAAGCAATTTGGTTCAAATTTTGAAAAAGAGAGCAGGTTTCCCTGTTTCCTCTTTCAATATTCAAACCAAGTTTGCTATGGCAGGGCGGGAACCGCGAGGCTCCCGCCCTGCCCTAGCAAACTACAGTGTCCCGGGGGTGGGTACCCCGGGACACTGCAGGAGCCGGCCCTGGGGGGCGGCGGTCCGCAGGACCACCACAAGGCTCCAGGAGGGGGGCTGCGCGACCCCCTCCCACAATTTACAGGGGAGTGGTGGTCCTCGGGGCTGGGGGGTCCGTCACGGACCCCCCAATTTACATATTTAGAGACCCTGGGAGGTGGCAGTCCCTGGGGTGTGTGGGGGGGCTTGAGCCCCCCCCGCAGGTTATTTTTTCTTTCTAAAAAAGCCCTGGGGGTGGCGGTCCCCGGGCCTGCGGGGGGCATTGTGCCCCCCCGCAATCCACATTAAGTCGAGCCCCGGGGGGTGGTGGTCCCCGGGGCTTGGGGGGGCCTTATAGCCCCCCACAACATTATATTACTTAGCCCGGAGGGGTGGCGGTCCCCGGGGCAGTGTGGGGGGATTGGGCCCCCCCACACTTTTTTTTTAGCATGCCCCCGGGACTTGGCCCCCCGGGGGCTAATTATCTTCTAAGCGTGGGAGCCCGCGCTTCGTTTTTTTTTTATCGGCAGGAACCACACACCGAGAGCGGATTTTGCCGATTTAGGGTGTTTCTACCCTGCCCCCTTTTCGTTTTTTTGTGTTTTTTTCTCTGTTTTCTTTTGCCTCGGTTCTACCGAGGCACAAGATGGCTGCCAACACTTCCTGGTTTGGAGTGTTGACAGCCAACTAGCATACAGCTAGTGCTCGGCAGGGTGCGCGGATCCAGCGCAGCCATAGATATATATGTGATTTTGATTTTCTCAGGAACTACTGAACGGATTTACACCATTCAAGCAAAAGGCACGGTGTAATTCCGTTCAGCAGTTCAGGCTGTACCTGCGACTAAAGGTCCCTATGGAAAATTGCATGGGGAAAACACGTTTTGGGACCCCCCTTTTTTCTCAGCCCCCACTTGATGAGTCACCCCGAGACTTTCAGGATAGGAGCGGACCGGAGCGGGCCACGAGTTTTGAAAATTTCGCGAAGATTCATCAACCGGCGCCAAAGTTATTCCAAATAGAATGTTGCGGATTTCCTATGGATAATAGGTCCTAACTATAACTACCTACTGGCGACCGCCAGTAGGTAATATTGATTGTTAGCAAGAGAGAGAGTGTATGATGAGATACTGTATCATACAGATGAAACATAGTCACCTTTCTTCAGTTTCTGTGGCAAGGGCTCTTCTTCATTACTCACATAACAGGATTATTAACAAGAATATGTCTTTCTTTAATTGCCGCACTAGGAGACCATATGTCGATGTACAAGCACAAGGCTAGGTCATGCAGAAACAGCTTGCGCACTCACCAGTTCACACACTGCTGACAACAGAAGCACTTGTGAATGTCAGACATTGTGAAATGTTGTTTCTATACTGGAGTGTCTCTCATAGGGATAGGTGTACTTATGAAAACAGACAATGAACAAATAGAAAATAGACAGGCCCAGAAATAGGTGCAGGCAATAGAGCAGGTTTTCCAATGTTCACAAGCCAGCAGCCACAATGAGGATTGGCTGTCAGTCTATCATTTCTAATGTCAGAGCTAGCTAAGGGTCTTAATACGAGTTTGGCAGTGCAAAAGCAGAACCTTTCCGCTCCCACATCGCCAAACTTGTGTACGACCCGCCAGCCAGATCATGAGTTTTCTCCTGATCTAGCAGGTGGTTCTTTGGCATTCCCAAGGGATAGGCACCGCAATGGAAACGTCAAAGGCAGTACCTGCATGGCATGGACTGCTGCAGTCCATGCCGTGCAGGTACTGGGGTGCATGCATACCGGGGGGCACATGTTGTGCCCCCCTGTGTGCATCCACATGGCGTGACACACCAGGGGGCACTGTAGGGACCCCTTTGTTTCCTCTTTGTCACAGTTTTTACGGTGCATATATGCTTGGCTGGAACGCGATGACCCCGCCAAGCATATTGCTCCCTCAGGACAGCCGCACAACTGCCAGGGAATGGCAGTTCCCTGGAGGTTGTGACATTTGAGGCAGTCCCAGGGTGGCCGACCGCCCTAGTCATAATAGATTGGTTGGGAGATCGCCTTACTCATAATAGGGCCTAAGGCTCTACCATTGCAAACAAAGCGATTTCCTCACTTCTAAATGTGGTGGAGGAACAATAAGAGCTGCTTTCCTGAGTGTCTGGTTAATGGACACTCATCTGGTAGCTAGTGTTCGTTGACCTGGACACAGTTCAGAGAAACTAGTTTCCATCATAACTTGTCTCGGAGTCAATGTTCAAATGCAACTGTTTTGGAGATAGGTGGGCTCCCAAAGTACATCCATTGGAGGTCCCAAAGGCCAAGCAACTGTATCTTCGAACTAGCCTGTCCTGAACAAAGACTTTCAATTGGCAGCCTAGAGGCATGCACCAGAACATCAGGTGGAATTGCACGGTAAAGGTTTAAAGTTAGGTCTGACCTGTAAATCCAAACCCTAAAACCCCTAAACTATTAAGCCTACAGGAATAGTGTGATTTGTTCTGGATTCAGAGGAAGTGGACACCACAAACTACAGTTATTAGATACATCTGGCAGAACGGGGATAAATCTGAACCCACCACAAAGTTTCAAATGGGATTTCATTCATGTACACACATAGGATGATGAAAGCTAACCTATCCGGAATAGGATGCTTCGTGAGTAGGTTCCACATCTACCACTGAGAAGCATCTGGACTACGACTGTTTGCTGACCGTTCAGTATCCAAATTTCCAGTTCTCTGGTTCAGAGGAGGTCATATCCCTTATGTGACATGTATCTTCTCCCTTTGATTTTTTTCCTAATACAAGTTTAACAGGCATTGGCAAAGCCAAAAGGTCTGGCCTTGACAGGCTAGTGCGATAGGTAATTTCTTTTTTTTTATTGCAAGAACGCACCACAAAAAAATTAAAAAGAAGGTCAAATGTGGCCACCTAAACATGACCACCATATGCTTGCAAATAAAAACTTTACATTTAAAAATCATTCACTGTTGTGGGCATTTTACCTGTGACTTTGTTTGATATGAAAGCCTTTCAGCTGTGCCAAGCTTTAAATTATTATTTGTGATGACAGAAGCAATAAATCGACAGCTAGCCAAGCACAGAAATTACAGGCAGCTACAATGTTACAATTACATCTAAACCCTTTATTACTTTAAAAAGGAAACATAAATCACCATCTAAATGGGCACCCAAAGCAAACTATTAGCTGTTATTTAAAGTTAATATCAGAAAGTAGCAAAAATGACAAAAGCTCCCTTGGGAGCAGGTTTATCCTTGAAGAGAAATAAACTATTTTTAGGTGCATGTGAACAATGTGCACTGGCTTTGTGCAGTCACTCAAATGAAGGGTGCCGGTGGATAAAGTGTACTACTGACACGTTGCCCCATGATGTATGCTGTGGTGAGAGGAAGCAAAATGTCAATGACAATATAACAGACCATGGGATGAAGCCTGCAACCAAAACCCCACTATATATGTATATTATGTATGATTTAAAAAAATAAAAAAACAATAGTCTGATGAAATAGCTCAAAATGTTGTGAAGACCTAATAAGAAGAGGGTCCAGCAATAGATCCTACTCCTTTTTCCATTGACATGTTTCGGCACTCGAATATTGCTCCTTTGAGGTCAGACACCTTTCTCACGACTATAAAGCTTGATATCTCACATCAAATATTGTGACTCAATCCCTGGTTGGTATGGCATCATATGCAAGTGCATTAAATATATTCTTTGTTTTTGTCTTAACATGGGGCAATAGCAGTAGAAACACCATTTCTTCATAACATATACACCTTGGGCAGAAACAGTGCAAATGTCCCTCCTTCGGAGGACAGGTACCACTAGGATAGCAGCAGTAGCACAGGCTTCCCACATCAGTGGAGATGTACAAATCAGGCAGCAGTAGTGCAGGCTTTGGTTCGTCACAAGAACAGGTAAAAGATGGCAGTAACAAAGCAAGCTTCCCTCTCTCAGAGAAGGCAGCAATTTAAACTTCCATTCCCCATAGAACAGTTTCTGCAGGGCATACTAATACAAGCTTTCATCACTTACAAAAAAAAAAAAAGCATTTGCAATGTAATAGGTCTCGCATTTGTCAGAGTTAGAACTATTGGCGTTGTAAATGATAATGTCTTTTATCTATGTATTTTGGTTTGGAGTGTGGTGGATGTTTGAACAGAGACACAGCTACAGCTCTGCCTAGAGGACTTAGAATGAAGAATTACCACTGGGAATAGAGACACAGCTGTGGCACTGTTTGGCGGACTTAGAATGAGGAATTACCACTGGGTCAGGAAAAGCAGCTAGTAGCACTGTCTGGAGGACTTAAAATGGGGGAATTACCGATGAGACCAGAAGAGCAGCAAGCAGCATTGCCTACTTAGAACGGGTGAGTTACTGATGGGAGCAGAGAAGCAGATAGCAGCACTGTGTAGAAGACTAATAATGAGGAATTACCACTGGGAACAGAGACAAAGCTGCAGCACTGCCTAGAGAATTTAGAATGAGGAATTAAAACTGGGGCCAGAGAGGCAGCTGCAGCACTGTATAGAGGCCTTAGAGTGAGCAATTACAGATGAGAACAGATAAGCAGATAGCAGCACTGTGTAGAGGACTTAGAGTGAGGAATTACCGATGAGAACAGAGATCAGATAGCAGCACTGTGTAGAGGACTTAGAATGAGGAATTACCGACGGAATCAGAGAAGCAACTAGCAGCTCTGTCTAGAGGACTGAGAGAGAGGAATTACCACTGGGAGCAGAGATGCAGCTGCAGCAATGGCTGGAGGACTTAGAATACGTAATTACCACTGGGTACAGAGAAGCAGCTAAGAGCACTGTTTAGAGGACTTAGAATGGGGGAATTACAGATGAAACCAGAGATGCAGCGGACAGCACTGCCTAGAGGACTGAGAATGAGGAATTACCACTGGGAAGAGAGACACAGCTGCAGCACTGCCTAGAGGACTTAAAATACCAGAATTTCTGACAGGACTAGAGTAGCTGCTAGCTACACTGTCTGGAAGACTTTGAATGAGGAATTACTGATGTGACCAGAGAAGCAGGTAGCAGCACTGCATAGAGGACTAAGAATGAGGAATTACCAACGGGGGCCAGAGAAGCAGCTAGCAGCACTGCCTAGAGGACTTAGAATGAGAAATTTATGATGTGACAAGAGAAGCAGGTAGCAGCACTGCATAGAGGACTAAGAATGAGGAATTACCAACGGTACCAGAGTACCTGCTAGCAGCACAGCCTAGAGGATTTAAAATGAGGAATTACCAAAGGGATGCGAATAGTAGCTAGCAGCATTGTTTAGAGGCCTTAAAATAAGGAATTATGGACAGGACCAGAGAAGCAGCTAGCAGCACTGTCTAGAGGACTAAGAATCAGGAATTACCACTGGGGCCAGAGAAGCAGCTAGTAGCACTGGCTAGAGAACTAAGAATGAGAAATTCCCACTGGGAACAGAAACAGCTGCAGCACTGCCTAGAGGACCTAGAATGTAGGAGTTACAGATGGGCCAAGAGAAGCAGCGAGTAGCACTGTCTGGAGGACTTAGAATGGGGGAACTACTGATGAGACCCGAGAAGCAGCAATCAGCACTGTCTGGAAGACTTAGAATAAGAAATTACTCATGGGAAGAGAGACACAACTGCAGCACTGCTTAGAGAGCTTAGAATGAGGAATTACCGCTGGGACCCGAGAAATAGCTGCAGCACTGTCTAGAGGACTTAGAATGCAGCTAGCAGCACTGTCTAGAGGACTTAGAAGGCAGCTAGCAGCACTGTCTAGAGGACTATGAATGAGGATTTACTGATGGGCCCAGAGAAGCAGCAAGCAGCAGTGCCTAGAGGACTAAGAGCGAGGAATTACCACTGTGACCTGAGTTACAGCTGCTTGTCAAGCAACAAAGAGGATTGCCCTAATCCTCCTACTACATCTGTGCCAAGAACGACTGACAAAAAAGGGGGAAGATGATGTAGAGGAATGGATACCATACATATTTCATTAGGAAAAACACAAATTAATTCCTACTTGTAGATGCTTAGTCCCTTAGTATTATTAACACTTCTTTCAAATATCACATACCACATCCAAATCTGGATAAGAGTAATTATTTTTACTTCTTAACAAGGAAATCATACAAAAGGACAAACAAATCAATCAATACAATACAGTCACAATTCCTTCTAACCCATTCTAAAATAAAACAGAATGGTTGCTGCATGTTTTCGAGCAATCCAACATCGAGGTAGTCCAATACACACAGGAGAGGATAGGTCAACCCTCCACTCAGTCCAAGCGAGTGTGTATCCAATTTATTTTTGAGATGCTGATATTCTGTCGTACTCCTCTGATTTGTAGGGTCGACGCGTTTCGGCCCACAAATTCAGGCCTCATAAGGACATGGTCAAAAGGAAAATACAAACTGCAAAATAATATATACTATAAGATTCAGCTCAAATCAGATGCTTATACCATTAATCATTTATATTTCAAATGATATCGAGTGTACAAAGATTAAGTGAAGAGGCATGCTCAGAACTACCTTGTATAAAAAGAGAGAACACTACTGAAATGTGTGCTATGGCCTGGGCATATGGATGATCAAAACCCCTATTACTTCAATTCTAAAAGCAAGACACCGGACTGTGCATCAATTCTGAAAAAGTGCCCGAATGGATAGAATCCACACCAAGTAAAGAGAATGAAGATAAAGTAAAATAGACATAAAGAAAACGTAAATACCACGAAAGAAATCAAACTCACACCATATGTTAGGACCAGTCACCATAGGTTATTGGGATTGAATCGCCAGCACTTAAAAATGTATGTATATTACAACAGATGAATAATCTGTAAAAAAGAAAGAAAAAAGACTATGATTTAGCCACTATGTACACCATTAGGTGTGGGAACCGGAGAGCTCCACTGTCACTTCAAAATGAATGCCTGCCAGACAAATAGACGATTATTGGGTCTCCAAGTTGACCACAACTTCCAACAAGGGGAGGGGGCACGAGGGAACTGAACTCCGGACCCCATGTGGGTCTGTGTACTAACACAGATACTTCTGAAAAAGAGAGAGAAGGGAGGCAGAAACACAATAAGTAAATAATACACAACCTCTATACTTCTGCAAACTGCTAGACCAACTGCAGCAGAAGCGTAAGTCCTAATCGTACCTGTGTATTGAAGACGGCTTCTAAAACCCTCGTCTTCTTTAGGGCTGTATGACGTGGAGCAATAAAGCTGATCAGCCAGCTTGCCACCATTTGTGCAGCAAAACCTAGGAACGCTGTTCACTACTTGACGCGTTTCAACTAGTGAACACGTGATGCAGGTCAAGGAGCACAGACGCAGATAAAAGGAGCCCGTCGTTTGTGGGCCGGAAAATAAATCACAAAAACTGTAAAAGGACTGTGAAGGTGTGTGAATGTACATGAAAGGAAAAGCTAACACGAACATGAAATGACCCATCACCGTGTATAACACAATTTACCTTAAATGTGAGTCACCCTAAGCCAAATCCAGAAGGAAACAACTTAAACACACAATATGTACCAGCAGTTAAATAGAAGCAATAAAAATTCATAATACAAAATACAAATTCACAAATTCGGCCATATTTACATAGAGAACAAACAGTATCAGTGGAAGATCACTTATTTGGCACAAAGAACAGAGAATTGTTGAAAACCACAAGTTGATCATGCAAATTATAAGTAAGCATATTAAAGAACAATCCTCATAACTATCTGTGGGTAACACATTAAATGAACAAACTGTGAAATAGTCAATAAACAACAGGGCACATGACTACAAAAACAAGATAATGGTTGGTATTAAAACCACAAATTTCACAAATATTCATCCGGCAAGTACGTTTTTTAAGGACCAAAAATTTCATCATGGTCGTTCAGTACCGTTGTTCTATATTTCTCAATCATTCTTGCCTCTAGTTTATTAAGGGTCATCTGCAGGTTGGATTTGTTTGTGCTTTTAACCACAATCACTAAGTCACAGCTGCAGCACTGCCGATCAGACTTAGAAGGAGGAATTACTGACGGCACCAGAGTAGCAGCTAGCAGCACTGCTTGAAAGACTAAGAAGGAGGAATGCAGTACTGTCTGGAGGACTTTGGAATCAGGAATTACTACTGGGACCAGAGAAGCAGCTAAAACACTGTCTAGAGGGCTAAGAATGTGGAAGTTCCATTGTGACCAGAGACGCAGCTGCAGCACTGCGTAAAGGACTAAGAATGGGAATTACCACTGGGAACAGAGAAACAGCTGCAGCACTGTCTAGAGGACTTAGAATGACTGAATTACTGACAGGACCAAAGAAGCAGGAGGACTTAGAAAAATAAATTTACAGATGAGACCAAAGAAGCAGATAGCAGCACTATCTAGAGGGCTTAGAATGAGTAATTACCACTGGGACCAGAGAAGCAGCTAGCAGCACTATCTAGAGGACTTAGAATGAGTAATTACCACTGGGACCAGAGAAGCAGCTAGCAGCACTATCTAGAGGACTTGGAATGAGTAATTACCACTGGGACCAGAGAAGCAGCTAGCAGCACTATCTAGAGGACTTAGAATGAGTAATTACCACTGGGACCAGAGAAGCAGGTAGCAACACTATCTAGAGGACTTAGAATGGATTAATTACCACTGGGACCAGAGAAGCAGCTAGCAGCACTGGCTAGAGGATAAGAATGAAGAATTACCACTGGGAACAGAGACGCAGCTGAAGAACTGCCTAGAGACATAGAATGAGGAATTACCACTGGAACCAGAAAAGCAGCTTGCAGCACTGTCTAGAGGACTAAGAATGATAAATTACCACAGGGACAAGATACAAAACTAGCAGCACTGCCTAGAGGACTGAGATTTAGGAATCACCACTGTGAACAGAGACACAGCTGCAGCACTGCCCATCGAACTTATAATGAGGAATTACCACTATGACCAGAGACACTTCTGCAGAACTGCCTAGAGGACTTATAATGAGGAATTACTACTGGGACCAGAGAAGCAGCTGGCAGCACTGGCTAGAGGATAAGAATGAAGAATTACCACTGGGAACAGAGATGCCGCTGCAGAACTGCCTAGAGACATAGAATGAGGAATTACCACTGGAACCAGAAAATCAGCTTGCAGCACTGTCTAGAGGACTAAAAATGATAAATTCCCACAGGGACGAGATATAAAACGAGCAGCACTGCCTAGAGGACTGAGAATTAGGAATTACCACTGTGAACAGAGACGCAGCACTGCCCATCAGACTTAGAATGAGGGATTACCACTATGATCAGAGACACAGCTGCAGCACTGCCTAGAGGACTTCTAATGAGGAATTACTGATGGGACCAGAGAAGCAGCTACCCAGCACTGCCTAGCGGAGTCAGAATGAGGAATTTCCGATGGAACCAGAGAAGCAGCTGGCAGCACTGTCTAGAGAACTACGAATTAAGAATTACCACTGGTACCACAGAAGCAGCTGCAGCACTGCCTAGAGGACTGAGAATGAAGAATTACCACTGGGACCAGAGAAGTAGCTGCCACACTGGCTGGAGGACCTAAGAAGGGGAAATTGCCGATGGGAACAGAGTCTCAGCTGCAGCACTGTCTAGAGAACTTAGAATAGAAGAATTACTGACAGGACCAAAGAGGCTGCTGCAGCTCTGTGAAGAGGACTTAGAATGAGGAATTACCGATGAGACCAGAGAAGCAGCTAGCAGCACTGTTAAGAGGACTTAAAATGAGGAACTACCACAGGGAACAGAGACACAGCTGCAGCACTTTTTAGAGGATTTAGAATGAGGAATTATCAACACACCCAGAGTAGCAGCTATCAGCACTGCCTAGAGGACTGACACTGAGGAATTACCAAAGGGACCAGAGAACCAACTAGCAGCAGTTCCTAGAGGACTATGAATGAGGAATTACCACTGGGACCAGAGAAGCAGCTGCAGCACTGCCTAGAAGAATCAGAATGAGGATTTACCACTGGGACCACAGAAGCAGCTGCAGCACTGTCTAGATGACTAAGAATGAGGAATTACCACTGGGACCAGAGTAGCAGCTAGCAGCACTGGGTAGAGAATTAAGAATGAGGAATTAGCACTAGGAACAGAGACGCAGCTGCAGCACTGCTTAAAGGACTAACAATGAGGAATTACCACTGGGAACCAAGATACAACTGCAGCACTGCGTAGGAGACTTAGAATGGGGAATTACCACTGTGGCCAGAGACACAGCTGCAGCACTACCTAGAGAACTGAGAATGAGGACTTACTACTGGGAACAGAGACGCAGCTGCAGCACTGCCTAGAGGACTAAGAAAGGGGAATTACCACTTGGAACAGAGACACTGCTGCCAGATTTGTGACCAGATAAAGAACAAGATTTACAGCCCTGTTTACAGAAACAGAGCAATGGAGCTTGGAGTGAGTGAAACATAATTAATGCTAAAAATGAAAGATTGGGTGAAAGGGAGCTAGCGATTAAAGTCAAATGTCTATTATTTTAAAGTTGTGACTGCTCAACTCCATCTGCAGTGACCCAGACTCTGTAGATCATAAGTGGAAGCTAAGTTGTGAAGCGGAGAATACAGGAGAAATGGTGGGTGGGAAGGGAAAGTAGTTACACTGTTCAGCTGCTTGCGTTTGCAACATTTCCAGAACATG
The DNA here is from genome assembly GCF_964204655.1 of Triturus cristatus. NCBI lineage: Eukaryota > Metazoa > Chordata > Amphibia > Caudata > Salamandridae > Triturus > Triturus cristatus. Next base: position 164,309,950 of record NC_140595.1, on the reverse strand, counting down.
AGGCAGGTAATCAAAATAAATAGTGCACAAAATGAACCGAAATGAACAGAAGCAAAATGTTATGTTAATTACATTTGATATAGCACTCAAATCACCCATGAGCATCTCGGCGCTGCAAGACAGTTGCAGGCACCAACCACCAGAGGAGGTTGCTATTGGAAGAGGGAGGCTTTCAGTAATTTCCTGAATTGGCAATAGTTCAGACAGATGCGGATATGCACAGGAAGCCTATTCCAATAGACAGGAGCCAGGTAAGAAAAGGATCTCCCCCTACATCTAGTCAAATGGATGCGGGGGGTGCAAAACAGGGCTTTGTCCTTAGACTTCTGGTGGGTGCATATGCTTTAACTCTTTGTTGAAGAAAACTGGGTCAATTTCCCTTTAAGGCCTTATAGGTGAGTCAGCATGTCTTAAAAATGCTCCTTTTTTCTTACCTGCAGCTAATGCAAAGCTTTTAATGAAGAGGCCAAGAGGGTGCCCGGGTGGAGATTAAGGATAAGTCTGGCTGTTGTATTTTGCACCACCTGTAGTTTAATGACAAGTGTCTCATTAGCTGCAGCCATTAGAGCATTCCCGTAGTCTAGCCAGCTCACTGCCAGGAGGTTGACTAATGTTCTTTCTAGCAGAGAACAGAAGGTAGGGAAATATTCTGCGTAGAAGGTGCATATTATGGAAGCACCCGCCTGTGGTAGCCAAAATATGATTTCTCATAGAGAGAGTCTGGTTAATTTTTATGCCAATGTTCTTTGTAGATAGTTTGGGAGACAGAACCAATCCTAGTTGAGTGGGCCATGGTTCGCAGAAAGATAGCTTTGCCAAACTGCATGATCTCGGTCTTATCTGTGTTCAATTGTAGGTAATTGTCAGTCATCCAATACCAGACGGCTAGCATTCTCTTTGAAAATTAATCTTTGGCTAAATCTAGATTAGAATCAAAAGTTAAAGGTCAGCTGAGTATCGTCAGCATAGGATATTATTCCAAAGCCGAAATGCTCAATGATCTTGGCAAGGGGTGCCATATATATATGCTGAACAAAGTAGGGCTCAGGCATGAGCCCTGTGGAACCCCCTTATCCAGACTGCTCTTGCAGGAGGTATAGGGGCCAAGAGTGATTGTTTGGAATCTGTCGTCCAAAAAGTTATATAATTATTTGAGGGCAGTCTCCTGAACACATATCTCATGCAGTCTCTTCCTCAGCCTAGAATGGGAAACCATATCAAAAGCTGCGGAGAGATCAAGCAGCACAGGCATGGAGGGAGTTCCTGTATCCAGTGAGTCTCAAAGAGTCTGTGACTGCCACTAAGACCGTTTCCATGCCCTGGCCAGGTCTAAATCCGTACTATGAAGAGCCCCAAATTTTATTCTTTTCAAGATAGGCTGTTAGTTGGTTGTTGATTAGGTCTTTTAACAGTTTACCCAAAAAGGGCAAACACAAGGAGATGATGGACGGAGCGTTGAAACTTTTCAGACCCTCACCCCCAGTCAGAGATCTGGGTTGAATCCACCTTCGTTCTTTAGCTCACTTTGCCACCTCCGTTAAGACGCAGCTATATGCAAATCAGTCTTGACCCTGTGCCTCATGGGAACAGTCCAGCCCGAGCTGCCAAGCCAGGTCTTCCCTGAACCTGAAACAAGCATCCTGGGACAGGTTTCGGGGTAACGCCCATCTTCAGCCAGGCTAGCTTGAATCCAGTAGCAAACTGAGCAAGTGACCCACGTCTGGGCATACCCTGCCAACTTAGGGCGAACAAAGCACACACAAGGAGATGATGGACAGAATGCGGAAACTTTTCAGACACTCACCCCCAGTCACAGATCTCGGTTGAATCCATCATCGTTCTTTAGCTCACTTTGCCACCTCAGTTCAGACCAAGCTATATGCAAATCAGTCTTGACCCTGTGCCTCATGGGAACAGTCCAGCCCGAGCTACCAAGCCAGGTCTTCCCTGAAACGGTAACAAGCTTCCTGGGACCGGTTTCGGGGTAACACCCCTCTTCAGCCAGGATAGCTTGAATCCAGTGGCAAAGTGAGCAAGGGACCCACGTCTGGGCATACCCTGCCAATTTAGGGCGAACAAAGGGCAACAGTGATATCGGAAGATAATTTGATAAGATGATTCGGTCCAGATTAGCTTTCTTTAGAATTGGTAAGACATGAACAGCTTTCCATTTTTTTGATTTTCTCACATATTGAGAAGTAGCTGTTACCTCGCAGGTAACTGTACTTTGCACATTTCCGACACAGCCTAAGTAACTATTTTCTAGAAAGGAACATACAGGACAACCTCTTCCAAAAGCCTTTGAGTGTGCACTTAGCAGTGGCTGTGCAATCCCTGCCTCGGTGCTGCGAATGTTTCAATCTTTGAGAGCCGCCACCTGGTGGTAGGGCAAAGGATGAGACTGCACACATGAATCGCAGTCTGCAGGGGATGCCAGGTTGAGGGACGGATTGCGGCACGTATGTCGGATCTGTGCAGAGACAGAAAGAAGGAAGACACGATCCTGTACTGCTCAGCTGAATATGTTATCATGAAGGAATTAGAAACACGGGGCTGAGGAATTCTCCATAATTCATCGATTGAACGGAGAACACATGACTGAGGTATCCCAGAGGAAGTGATCGAGCGAAATGATGAGGCTCTTGTGGCATGCCAGCAGGTGGCGGTAGAGGGGAAGGAACGCACACTCCTGAGGGGCTCTATAGGAGGTGACAGAAGGACAAGGGGCCGCACACCTCTAAGCTCCCCCCATAAAATGTAGAGTGATTGTAGGATATTGCGATGTCAGAGATGCTCTGCAAGTGTGACTGGGTGAAAGGACAGCACGTGCTGCATACGCCTGCAAGAAGCCACAGAGCGAATAAACGGCGCATTTACTGATGTCAAAGAGTGAAAGAGGGCTATCGTCATAAGAGACCAGACATGTCAACAGCCTATGCTGTCTGTTAAAGGGTTAATTCCTTTCCTGTTCAGCATGTCCCTCCTCTCTTGCTATGCATCAATACCCCTACCACTCCCAGGCATGGGCAGCGTGCGGTCAGGGATAATGCACACTACTGAGAGAGGGAGAGAAGCATACAGTTATTAATGTCTACAAATTTAACAGAAAATTGATTGCCATGCCATGAAATTCAATAAACCTTCAAAAGAATAGAGATGAGAGCAGAGTAATAAGCCATTATTGTTTCAACAACAGGGCCTTTATTGGCTGTGAAGGCCTGTCGCCCCACGGTCGGTACTTGTCCCCACAGCACCCTTCCTTTACTCGACAAACAATATTACATAAGATGTGTACATCACAATAACGCGAATAATACATCTAATATTAAGAGTAATAACAACAATCATGATACATTTTAGTATTACTAATGGTGCCTAATGATTGATACAGATTATTATTCTGTTGTTGTTATTAATGTTATTATCAGATGTGAATTCTATTCCTAGTGGTAACAATATCTATAATTTTTATTATTATGGATATAATTATTATTATTACTGCTATTATTATTATTATTATTATTATTGTTTTTATTATTACTGTTGTTGTTATCTTTATTAATAATAATCATCATAATCACAATGATACTAGTATTATAACGTTATGATTGCTAATTGTTAATGCATGTTATTATGCTGCTTTATTATTAATATTTTAAATATTAACACTAAAAGTAGTGATAAATGATACTAGCAATAATCTTACTAATACTAAAAAATTTAAAAATTACTAAAAATAGCAACAATTATGGAAACAATAAGAATACACAAGAACAGTCATAACTATGTTGTGATTTGTAGTATTGTCATATTTTTCATATTTAAACTAGTTGTCTCGTCGCCGTCACAAGCGCGCCTGTGCTCCGCGCTCGCCCAAGAGGTGCGGCTGATACTCACAGCAATGACGGGTATCTATACATTTCCTTTCGAATAGGGAGTGATACTGACCTGTCAATCAGACGTGCAGTGCTGCTCAGGTAGCTCAAGAAACAGCGCTTCACACAGCGACGGGTGAAACAAGCATTTGCAATGCAATCGGTCTCGCCTTTGGGACCTTATAAGTATTTATCCATGCAGCACATTATACTAGGCGCCGCAGCATTAACGGTTCTTTAACATGGAATTCTTCCCAAGGTTAGGGATTGCATAAAGCAATATATTTAAGGGAAGAAGGAAGAAGGAAAAAGGTATTATTTTCTTTCACCTGTTCAAAATGTAGACGGTCACCAGTGCATAAGATAGGGCAAGCTGAGAGTGTGCGTGAGAGAGTTTTAGTGAGGGCGTGTGTCTGTGAGGGTGAAACTTTGAGTGAGAGAAGGGAGGGGTGTCTGAAAGCATGTGGGAGGGAAATGTATGTGTGAGAGTATAAAGTGGGTGCGTACGTTTGATAGAAAATGTGAGCATGAGAATTTGTTTGATAGACAATTTAAGAAACAGTTCATATATATGTCTGTTTGGGAAAGTGTGGTGTGGGAGAAAGAGGGAAAGTGTGTGCGAGAGTGTGTGCGTGTCTGTGAGTGTGTGAGAGAGGTGAAATTGATAGAAGTGCAGCGAAAAACGAGGCACAAGCAGGAGAGAGCAATGCAGCAACACGGGAGAGCTCGGCAATCGGAAACTTGGCAGCTATGGGAGTGGATATACCTATCTCCAATTCGCAACATTCGACAGAGCACTATGGGGCATATTATTAAGCGCGGCTTTAGCGGCAGGAAACTGCCGCTAAAGTGGCGATAATGGGCTTGATAATATGCCGCAGAGAATTCCAATAGAAGCCCATGTTGACACCAGAACATGGGCTTCTATGGGAATTCTCAAGGGCATATTATCAAGCCCATTATCGCCGCTTTAGCGGCAGTTTTCTACCGCTAAAGCGGCGATAATTTTAACGCCGTTTCTTGATAATATACCCCTAGAGGACCCTGTGTGGTGCGCAACAGTTTAGCTCCGTCTTGGCATTTCAGTCAATTGCACTTTTCATTTCCGGATTTTATGCTTTCGTTTACAGTATTAAAAAGCAACCTACACATTTCAGAATACATCAGGTGGTGGCTGAAAAGGAAGCGCTGGCTGGGGGTGTCAAACTTTACATGTACCCATATGGCAGCTACGTACGATAATCTGTAAACTTACTACTACCATCTGCAGCACTGTTTATTAGGCGGGGTCACTGAAAATAGTTTTTGATAGCACTGGAAACAGAAAAATCACGCACTTTTGAAATGAAATATAAAGGCCAGTGTCATGAAAATGAAATATAAAGAAGATTGCCATAGGTATAAAGAGATTTATGATGTAAGCTGGTAGCTCACCTGGTGCAGCCGTCCCTCTCCTTGAGTTGCCCTGACGCTCCCTTGTCAATGAAAAAGTTTGGGGCAGATTTATGTGGGACTTGCGCCCCTTTTACGCCGCCGTTGCGTCACTTTTGTAACGCAGCGGCGGCGTAAACCCTGCGCCACGTTGCGCCCAATTTACATCGTGACGCATCTATGGAGATGCGTCACGGTGTAAAGCCCTGCGCCACGTGAAACCTGCGTCAGGTTTCATGTGGGCGTTTCGACACAGGAGGGGGCGTTCCGTCGCAGGAACGCCCCTGAAAAGTGACTGAGTGAAATCTATAAGATTTCACTGAGTCACTTTCCCAACGCTGATGCGTCAAAACTCTGCGCCTGCTTGAAGCAGGCGTAAGGCTTGACGCACCATGTTAGGGATAGGAAAGGTTGGAACAGTGCTGGAGTTGCGTCGCGCTTGCGACACAACTTCAGCACTGCGCCAACCTTACGCCGGCAGATGCGTCACGTATCTGCTTGTCCTTGCGCCACGATGCACCGCATTGTAAATGCGGCGCATCTGCGGTGGCGCAAGGGCAAAACTTGCGTGACGCATCTTCCCTGGCGCATCCATGCTGATTTGCAGGGATGCGCCAGGGAACATAAATCTGCCTCTTTGTTTTTTGACTGCCAGTGATTCCGCCTGGTTGATGTCAATAATCTCTTCTTTGTGTGGAGTGAGAAAACATTATCTAAAATGTATTTGAAATAGAAAGATTTTCTTAATCACCAGTAGCGGCTCGTAGTGGGAGTGCTGCGGGGTGGTGGGGCGGGGCGGGGGGTTAGTAAACTATGGAATACGGCCGAAGGGAGGTAAGTACAGAAATAAATAAATAAAACAAATTACATTGCGCGCGCTGCAACGCAATCGGCGATGCAGCGCTCGCAATGTAATTTGTTTTATTTATTTATTTCTGTACTTACCTCCGTTCGGCCGTATTCCGTAGTTTACTACCCCCCTCCCCCGCCCCCACCGCCCCGCATCACTACCACTATGAGCGGCTACTTTTAATCATGTTTCCCTGCTTGAGAGGCTGTAATAGTACGAATCAAGGGAGACAAGTGACGTTTAAAATTGATCAGACCTCCCCAGATTTTGGGAATTGTGGTATAGTTCAATAAACAAAACGTGAACGCAAATGTTAGCAAAGCAATTTGGGTATCGTGATCTATATGAGCGGAAGTGACTGGCTACGAATCAACTATAGTGTTGCTGAAGAAGCTCTTCTAAATAGGCATTCACACATGCAAGATGTTTTAAACAAAATATAAGGGGATGTGTTAGGAAACCACATTGTAAACAATGCGTGGAATACCTGGTTTATTAAAAGTAGTTTCATGAAATATATCGATCAAAGATAGCACCTTTGCTTTCCTTATTAATACTACATTTTGTTTAACAGTATTTTGGATGGTGTAATTTCATTGATGAAGTTACCCAGAATCAATAGTAAAAAATGTCCCGTAACACAGTTCGTTCTGTATGGCTGATGCTAGGCATATTTCACCTCAAGATGGCGCAACACTTTTCATAGGAACTAGTACTGCTTCCTGTTCTCCTACAGTCAGTAAAGGCAGGATAGCTGACTGTGGGGGGGATGCAGGGACATCTGTGTGCCAGATCATCTACACCAGTGACACTTGAAATACGGCACGGGGGCCAATTGCAGCTCTCTTGACCTTTACATGCGCCCCCCCCTAGTAAACAGCAGCTCAAGTTGCTGTTTAGTTGCTGAACACTAATATTCGGAAAAAATGTAAAATTAACAGGCAAGCATTTATTAACCTGAAAATAAATGCTTACCCATTTATTTTACTTTTTTTTTAGACCTCTTTATACAGTCCCTGACCCACCAAGACCCCTACTGCCACCCTGCTGGCATCACTGCGGCCCTCAATCACACCAGAGACCGTACTTTGTGGCCCGTAGGCAAATGCTTGTGAGTACCCATGATCTACACGAACTGCTTTACATTCACAGGAGCCATAGTGAGTTCATTCTGTGTGTTACATGTTTACCCAGGGGCGGTCAGCATGGCTCCCAGGTGGAGGGGCCGGTGCAGGGTCCCCTGGGATGTCGCGGTGGCGGTCACGGGGGTGGTCGTGGGGGTGAGTGGGGTTTAAATTCTTTTTTTTTTTATCTTACCTCGAGGCTGGGTCCTGCATCTTCTGTGCTCCTGCTTGCCTGAGTTTCGCTTCCAGGAACAGGAAGCAGGCAGCCAGGCTCCCTCCCCTAAGCAAATCACAACGCTGCACAGCAGCATTGTGATTGGTCTGAGCGCCGTGAGACGGCACTCAGCCAGGGGCTGTAGAAGTGGGCATGTTCTCCATGCAGGCTGTAATGTAAACAGTCATTGCGCACTTGAGTGGGCAAACCACTACACCCCTGCCCTGCTTCATGAGCAGATCAGCCCCGCCCACCGTCCCACCCGCAAAGGAAACATAACATGATAATAACTGAAAGTTATTGTCATGCTATGTTTCCTCTTCTCACACTGCTTAAAAGCAGTGGGGCTAAGCACCTCCGCCATAGTAGAGGAGCTGCCACTGTGTTTACTGCAACAGTATTGTTTCACATGATCGTGCGTATCAAACCATTTTGCAAAGAGTTCTGTTTGAACGCAGCAGCCTATTCTGCCAGAAGCGACACGTCTTCACAAAAGCCATCGGCTCCAGCGTGATGCGACACATTGGCAGTCCCTGCCATTGACACTGCTTGGGAAAGCGGCACTTTTTAAGATGCTGGCGCTTCCCAGGTTCCTTTATGCCCTGCAGAATACCCGTTTCTTGTTCCACCAAGCTACTTCAAGGTGATAGCGGCTCTGGGGGGAAAAAAACGGCACGCATCGCCATGAAGAAATTGGTCAGGGGCTGGTACGATGGGGACATAGCACTTCCAAACATACAACTATATTATTGGGCGTCAGAGTTGATGGTACTTAATCAATGGATACACGCCCCGCAAACAGATCCCGCATTTAGAACGGACATACATGGGTTGGGGGAGTGAGGAATAATGCGGGCACTATACACTAGAAAGCAGACTACCCCACTGATTGGGCTCATGGCACATACAATCCAGGTTTGGTACATAGCACTTAAAAAACTAGGCTGGGACGGTGTTATAACCCAACTCATCCCACTTTGGGAAACACAACGACTAGGAATACTTCGGAATAGTAAGGGTTTCCAACACTGGGACTCCATCGGAATATCAACGGTGGATGATTTGTGGGTCAAGGGTGAGGTGGTTACCTTTGCCCACCTCCAGGAACAGTATGAATTGGCGCCCTGTGAAATATTTAGATACACACAGATCAGGCATGCACTCATGGCAGCTATACCAGCAGGTACCACACTTCCAGAGGCCTACCTTGTGGAGGATAGGTTATTTACAGATTGAATGGACAAGAAGGCCACTTACTTCACCTACCGCAAACTCATTAACAATCTACCAGATCCTATGACACCCCTATGTGAAAAATGGTCTAACGAACTTGGGGAATTAGATGACACAGACTGGCAGGAGGCGCTCTCATCCCCGCGCGAAGTCGCAATATCCTCCAGACTAAGACTAGTGCAACTGAAAATACTACATTGTACATATTATACCAGAGTGACCCTACACTGAATAGGGGGAGCTGAAAACTCACTTTGTCAGAGGAACTGTGGGGCATACAATATGGCAGTGCCCACAAATAGTGCCCTATTGGGCAGCGGTTCTGCGAACTATTACTCAATTGGGTGGTGATTCAGTCCTGCCAGAGCCCAAAAGATGTCTCCTAAATATTTGGGAACCCACTGATTTCAATCACGCATCACAGGACTGGGTGACGCTTGGGATAATGTTCGCCAAACGTAATATAGCCAAATACTGGGGGTCACAATCCTCTCCGACACACCACGACTGGTGCAGAGACATGTGTGGGGCCATGGTGGCAGAGAAGGCGACATATGTACGCCGAGGGCGCCCCAAAAAGTGTTAGAGAGTATGGGGAGCCTGGAACAAGTATAGAGCGAACATCTGTACTCCGCCTCTGACCACGTCTGATATGGCTTCTGGCTGAAGGAGGTGGGTGAGAAATGGTTGCCCCTAACTTTCTGCCAAACTTACTGAACTGACTGTACTGTTGTCATGCTTATGTCAATGTGAGATGAGACGTGAGATGTTTATCATGCTTCAACCTGTAACTGCTTTTTGTTTTGCCCTGGCATCAATAAAAAGAGTTTAAAAAAAAAAAGCCATTGGATCCATTCTGACAGTAGAAATCCATAAACGCCATGATAAGTGATTATCAGCATTTAAAGAAAAAAACGATGGGGAAAAAGCAAATAGTAAAAACAAAGGAACACTGAGTGCAGCGAAAAAAGAGCCAGGTAATGTAGTATTATGCAATAGCCACATAGGAGGAGGGATGACAAAATCAACCATTATTTTTTTTTTAATTAACTCAAAGAAATTACCCCGCTGAGTGCTTCAGCATTAATAGAACTTAATATCGCACAGCAGTTTGTGCGCTTCACATTACAAACAACAAGACGGAGCAGATGAGAAAAACAAAAGATTCAAATAACTGCTGAGCATGCACAAAAATGCCTGCAATAGCCAGATGAGAGGAGGGAGGAGAGGACATTACATGCTATATATACAGTGTGATGGCCAACAAGGAGCATGGAAGACCGCTTTTGTTTCTGTTACCAACAAAATCTATAAATAAACCAGGCGGGAGGAGAGGCTATCGCACGCTGTACAGTGTGATGGCTAACAAAAACATTCTCCTCGTGAAATCGCATAAGAAAGAATAGCAATAGTCCACAGAGAGATACTACAGGTCCTGTCGAGGGTCGACCTAAAAATGAATCTACACCCAGAGCTATTCGTAAAGGGGAGCTAACAAAATAGTTCCGTTTATTTCTGGTGGTCTGCTGATTCTCTCACTAAGAGGCATATCATCAAGACGATTATCGCCGCTTTAGTGGCCGTTTTCGGCCATAAAGGGGCGATAATCCTAACGCGGTATTAGGAAGGGCACGCTAACCGGCTTTAGCGTGTGTCATCGCACATTTCACTAATGCCTTGCATCTCATCGCTAATGAGATGCAGGGTAGGCGTTCTTGACATTCACTACATGTCAGAACATCGATATGGTGGCTTCGCCCTATCAACAAGGATGCCCCATTCCCACGTTGCAACTATGAAAGTCACGCAAAGACCCAATTGATGCTGGTTTCCAACACCAGGTTAATTTCTGACTTACCCATATAGCCCTATGGGGGGTGGATTGTCATGCTGAAACCCCCCACGGCTTATCAACAAGGACTACCCTATCGCTGACATGTTATTGCTGGATTACCAGCGATGTTGCAGCATTTTGCCGCTGTCGCTGGCTATTTTATCGCTTTGATATAGCCGTTGATGATAACGCAGTATCTCAGCGTTAATATCCAGCGATAGACGGCGATAACTTCAATCGCGCTAAGTGCGATTAGCGATATTTACCGCGGGGCTTGTAGATATGCGCCTAAGAACCTCCAGAAAGTATCCATTCACTTCTTGTTGGGATATGTCGTTAACCGGAAGTTGTAACCCAGCCAATTCTCTAAAGGTAAGCAGCAGCTCAATAAAACAAACCAGGCCTGTGCCCACGTGAGGCCTCAAACATACAGCGGGTGTGAAACCTCTGGGAGTCTACTGGGTGGTAACCATTGTCCTACTATTAATTGTTATTGTAACACAAACTTACGCTGTGACAGACATTACCAATGGAGCCATATTACAATGAGACTCTTCTTCCCCCCACTACACGCGCTGATAATCTAGTCCTTGGTGTCAACCCTCTGGAGCACACGGCAGGCAGGCCCCAATTGATGAAAAAGTGAGAGGTCACGTGAACATGCGGACTTGGGAGCCTGCAGCTCGGAAGAAGGAGGAAGATAACAACAGTAAAGTAATGATGAAGGCGAAAGTAGTAATGAAAAGAACATGGGACAGTGAGATCAAGTTACAGGAGTTTAGAGTGGTGTAAGGAAGGAACATGATGTACAATCAAAACTTGGTATCCTTGGCATTCGGTAACTTTCAGCTGCACCTTTTTCAGGCTCCTAGGGAAAGCTTTTGACCCCTGCAATTATTTATTTACAAATTAAGCACTACAATCCATCCAAAATACTTTCTTTAGTTCACAGTTATCCATCAAGAACCTATTTCCAAAGAATCCCAGTTTTGATGCCTGCATACTGTGGTACAAAGTATGTGCAGCCAAATGCCACATGCCTTCTTCAGCCCTCATGCAGAGCAATAACCCTGGGTGAAATTCTGCCACACTCAGTTCTGAGCATTTCCGGGCCCGGTATTATTGAGTCCCCAAACTCTGGACCTGACGCAGCCAGGCCCAGAGGCCCTGGATCATTGTCTATACTGCAGGGGCTGCAGGCAGCAGCACAACCCAGCTCTTGCCCAACCGCCTAGCAGTCCTGAGGAGCAGGCAATGTTTATCCCTGGTAGACTAAAGCCTACCCTGACCCCCAGGCCCCCACTACCAGCCCTCCTGCTGACACATTCAACCTGCTGGGAGCAGATGGAAAATGTTAATGGTTTTACCATAGAATTGAGAAAGGAACTCAGAAAAGATCCGGTATATCCCATTTGGTGTGGTTGTTTCCCATTCTGACGAGAAAACTCAAAAGTGCTTGTGTTTTGTGCAGAGATACATTATCCCACATCAACAACTGACACTTCTAAACAGTGTCTTTGCATCCAAAAAGAAATCTTCAGCATCTCTTTCAGTTTATCACAAAATTAGTAGTAGTAGTAATTGAGTTATTAATTAACAGGGGTGGAAGCCACACCCAAATAATAAACACAATCCTTGTCATGGAGAACCACAAAAGGTCACTAAGTAAACCTAATTAAACACTAAGTAAACATATGCTTACCTCTAAATTAAGCCTGACTGATTTTATGCATAGCATAAAATCAGTCAGGCTTAACTTAGAGGCAATGTGTAAAGTATTTATGCAGCACTCAAGCAGTATTAAAGATTAAACCCAGTACAAGAAACATCCCAAACCAATTTAGAAAAATAGATTTACTTTTATTAAACAAAATGATGCCAAAACACCAAAATTCCAATCATAGGAGCGGATACATGAACTAGTAAAAATAGCACCAAAAATCACAAGATGCTAATTGTGGTTTTCTGGTTGCACTGGAGCTTTGTGTTAGTGCTCAAAATGGACTGTCGCCATTGGCGCTGGTTCTCGAAGCAGATGCGAAGAGCAGATCGCTGCTGGAGATTCGTATTAGTTGGCATGGTACATGTTCGTCGGGTAACGCGAGGAGTTTCTTTACAGATATGAAAAGTCCAAATAATTTGTTTTGTTCAGCTGGAAAGTCACAGGCGAGACCTTTAGAAACGTGATGTTTTCCTGCGGCTCAAACAGGAGGCCAGGCAACTGACTGGAGTAACTTCCTGGGAGCCTTGGATCAAGGAAAGCAGGTCCAGTCTTCCTTCTTCAACAGCAGGGCAGTCTTTCTTTTGAATTTTCAACAAGCCCAGGAGTGTTCTGATGAGAGTTTCTAAAGATGCCACTTTTATCCCCAGTACCTGCCAGTGGGTGGGGGGGGGGGGGTGGCCCCTTTGTCTAACATTCCCTTTTTTATGGTCTTGGCTCCAAACTGTTTAGGGTAACAAAGGGCAGGCAGGCTAAGTGTGACCTGCATTTGTTGGTGGCAGGGCAAGAAGCCCTTGAAAGCCTGGAAGGGGGTGGGCATAGCCCTGAGGGTACCTTTGATGCTCAGGAAGGTTGAGTACAACCCCCAAGGCATCCTGCTCAGGAGATGAACACCCTGTCTCTTAACGAAGGCCCTTTTGTCCCCATGTTTGGACGGGATACACAAAACACCACAAGAGAGCCATTCACTGTCATGTGACCCTGCACACTGGTAGAAAGGCACATTTGGTTTAGGCAGAAAAATATACATTTTCTTAATGTGGCAGATTCAAAATAGTAACTTAAAATCCAACTTTGCCACTAAAAAGGATTTTAAATTGCAATTCTGTTTAGTGTAAGTAACATTTCTCTCTCTGGTCCCAAACTATCACTTATTATGTGTTCTAAGGTAACCCAATGTTAGTCTATTAAAGTGTTAGTCTTATAACAGTGGGAACGGACTTTAGGAGTTTTTCACTGCTAGGATAAGTAAAACTTAAATACACATGCCCAACTTTAAAGATACTATGCATGGAGCCACAGAAGTTGCTAGGCCAAACCTAAAGGTGACTTATAAGTATTAAAAAGGAAGATTTAGTCCACGCAAAAGGTTTATTTTGCCATGTTAAAATGGCAATTTAAAACTGCACTTTGTGCTGCAGTGCCAGGCTGTAACATGTTTTCAAGGACTACTTTAGTAGGTGGCACAATAAGTGCTAAAGCCCACTAATAGCATTAAATTTACAGACCCTGGAAACTTGTAGTACCATTTACTAGGGACCTATAAGTAAACTTAATGTAACAATCAGGGGTAGGCCATTTTTACCACGTTTAAGGGAGAGAGCAGAAGCGCTTTACAACTGATTAGCTGGGTTAAAGTGCACAGAGTCACCAAAAAACAGGCGCGTGAAGGCAAAAGGTCTGAGGGAATACCCTGAAAAGGATGTCAGGTCTAACAATTATGATTATGATTATGATTATTGTTAACCTCTTCTGTGCCCATGACGAGATAGTCTCGTCATGGAGCACGGTCGCGCTGTGCCCATGACAAGATTATCTCGTCATGAACCCCACCCACTAATGAAACGCCCGGCACAGGAGGGGGAAAGGGCGTGGCACAGAAGGGGTTAATGTATTATTATTATTATTATTATTATTATTATTATTATTATTATTATTATTATTATTATTATTTCAAGAACACACTCATGGATGCAAGCCAGAAACGTGAGTTTCAAGTTTGGTTATCATTACAAGGCCAGATGTTGTGTGTTATATTATGTTCTTAGTATTTGAATAACATATTTCCACTCATAATGTTTTTGGACTATGGGCATCCTTTACAGAGACCAGAGGCCAGACCAGGCACAAGGTGGTCATGTATGACCAGTTTTTGATGGGTCAAAAAGTGTGTCGAATGTGCTGCCTGATTATGGTTCACATTGATTCATGGTAAGAATGAGACGTGTCTGATCCTGTCATGGATATTTGCAGTGCACTGTGTGTCGATGCTCTGACAAAGAACCCTGCTGTTTAATTTTGCTCATCTAAATGTGCACAGTTCCTTGCCCAGCCTGAAGCGACTCTCCTTTTGCAGCGTTATCTAATTGAGCCAATGATGGCGATTCAATGTAATGTGTGAGTGTGTGTATGGTATGTTTTGAACAGCTCTTAAGTGTATGTTGTTGTGAGGGTAGCAATGTACCATAGACGGTTCTTTGCCAGCTGTGTGGCTTTAGTGCTGTGTTGGGCGCATGTGGGTGCCAGGAGGGCATCCTATGTTGTTAGTATAGAGTGTATCATAAATGTTTCTGAAATTGATAAATTGCTGAATGATCAGCATTGTTGGGAGTTCAGTGGTACTTAGTGTAACAGAGATGTGTAACGTGAGGGCTGTGGCATGCCCTCCATATTCTCATTATTCACTTCTCTCAATGTATCTCTCTCTCTCCATCTCCCTCAGTCACATGCATACACACATGCACTCTCTCTCTTTCTTGCTCTAACACACAGAGGGCCAGAGTTACAAAGAAAAATTGTGTCTAGTTTGCGCTACTTTCTTAATGCAGACCTAAAGTAAAGTCTAGGTTATCACTAGCAAAGCAGCGCAAATCACAATTTGAATTGGTTTGTAACCAAAAGTAGCACAATGCAGGACAGTGCACTACCTTATGTTACGTTACGTCAAGGGGCCATTCAATGGGTGGTGCATGGGTGTCCATATGTTTGGATGCAAATCCCTATCCACAAAATCCTGCACGGCCCGAGGCTAGCATAATGAGGAGCAATAATGTATTTCTGCCCATTTTCAGCTCTATAAACGTGCTGCATTATGCTACACATATACATAGAGGAAATTGCCTTAAAACATAACATTCTGAAGCAAAAACATTGCTGATCACAACAAAGTCACTCTTGCACTATGGCGTAAGGGCACCTGCATACTGTCTTTTTTGCTTCTGACCTCTAGTTTAGACTGTGTGCTGCATTTCATTTTTCTTATTTTTGAACTCTGGGCACTTTACCACTGCTGTTCATTGCTAAAGTGCAACTGCTCCCTCCCAGTGTAAATTGTGATTGGTTATCCATGATTGACATTTTTGATTTGCAGCTAAATACCTAGTAAAGTGCACTGTGTGTGCCCAAGGCCTGTCAATCAAATGCTACTAGCTGGCCTGAAAGCACTGATTGTGCCACCCACGAGTAGCCCTGCAACCATGTCTCAGACCTGCCACTGCAGCGTCTGTGACTGCAGTGTTAAACTGCCATATCGACCTGACAAGTGCCCCCACTTGCCCAGCCCAAACTTTCCCTTTTACTACATGTAAGGCACCCCTAAGGTAGGACCACTGTAGCCCTGTGGGCAGGGAGCATTCAATTTCAAAAGTAGGACAAGTTCTGGTGTGGTCTACATGTCCTGAAAGTGAAATGCTGCTAATTGTGTTTTTCACTTTTGCTAGGGCTATCTCTCCCATAGCTTATCATTGAAGCTGCTTTGCAACCTCTTAAAAGGGAAACTTCATTTGGGAAGAGATAGAGATGTGCAGGGTCCTTCAACTCACAATTTAAAGATACATCTTTTAATAAAGTTAGTTTTTGAAGTGCATGTTTAAAAATGCCACTTTTAGAAAGTGTTGTGGCAGCTACAATGGTTCAAAGAAACAATTACATAAAAGCAAAAAACTATTACAGTTACACATAAATACAGAGACATTCAATATTTATAATCTAGAGAAATCATACAAGATATTTGTAAATATTTATCTGCCTCATGTTCAGGTAATAGTGATGCCCCTGTTAGATGTAACCACTTTTAGAAAGTGGCCATTTTCTTGTTTTGACCATTCTGTGCCTCTGCCTGCCTGTGGAATCCGCGTCTGAGTGAGGGTGACAGTTGGGCTGTTTGTTCATTCACGGTAGACAGTCACACAAAGGGAGCTGATGTGTGCCCTGCATATCCTGATGGCCCTTCACATGGCCGGTGGGGCTTCCTGAGCTGGAGTGGTGGGAAGAGTTTTCACTGACACCTGACTAGGGCTATGCCTGCCCTCACACCAAGCTGTCTCCCCCCCCCTCCCCCCATAGTGAGTTTGGAGCCAGGTCAGGGAAAGGCTGTGTCTTGTGCACTAGAAGACTTTCCTTTGAAGTTTGCGTACTTCAAAGGCAGAAACTGGTATAAGTACTGTAGCTGTGACACCGGTGAGCAGCCAAAATATCGAAACTAAAATATCTACCTACACTAATATCGAGTTTTAAATATCGAAGGGACAGAATATCGATGTCAATAATATCTATGGACAGAATATCGATCCTAAGGTAAGTATTTTAATATCGATGTTAATAATATCGAAGTTAGTAATATCGACATCAAATATATCGATTTTACTAATATTGATGTTACTAATATCGATATTTATATTATTGTTATGTATTTTATTATGTATTTAATATGTATGTGTTATATGTTTTTAGTTAAGTGTTCTACTGGTTTTAACATATATGTATACAATTTTTATATGTTAACAATGGTTTTTTAAGTCAATTTTGTGTTTTAGTACCGTAGCGGGTTGTGGGTTTATAGGGGGATAGGGTGGGAAGTAATTTAATTATATGGAATTAATTATACATTTTTAGGAATTATAAATTGATTTTAATAAATGTTTGCGTTTAAGTTCTGTAGCGGGTTGTGGGTTTATAGGGGAATAGGGTGGGAAGTAATTTAATTGTAATTAATTAATAATTTATTTTCATTTATTGGTATTGATAATTATATTATTGTTAATTAAGTATTAATTGGTAATTAATTTTTATTAATTGGCAATTAGTTTTAATTAGTTGATTAATTGATAATTATGTTAAGTATATTATTTTATTAGTGGAATGTGTCGTGCGTTTATAGGGGAATAGTGTTGGAAGTAATTGAAATCTAATTACGTAATTATTAAATTAGTTGTTGGGTATTGATAATTAATTAATTGGACGATAATTATTAATTGGTAAATATTTTAAATTATAATATTTTGGTTATGAAAAATAATTAATTGTTGATTAATCATTAATTGTGAATTAAATATAATTAAATATTATGCATTGATATTTCTAATAAATATATTAATAAGTAATTATTAATTGGTAATTAATGTGTAATATTTATTATTTTGGCGTATGAAAAATATTTAATAGTTCAATATTTTTTAATTGGTAATTAATGTTTCATAATTATTATTTTGCGGTATATATTTTTTTAAATGGTTAAATATATTTTAATTGGTATTTACTTTTTAATAATTCATATGTTTTTGGTTATGAAAAATATTTTATCGTTTAATATTTATTATTTGGTAATTAATATTTAATAATTATTATTTATTGGTATTTATTATTAATGTATTGTTAATTAATTATTCTTTGGTAGTTATGTTTGTAATAATTATTTATTGGTATTTGTAAATAATTTTGAGTTATTTAATAATTAAATCACTAATTATTTTAAATAATTATTTTATTTATAACTATGTTATTTTTAACTTCTACGCTATCCAACACTTTCCCTACTGTTGCACCCTCTGGAGTTGGAATAGTAAATTTTATCCCTACGCTAACCAACACTTTCCGTACTGTTGCATTCTCTGGAGTTGGAATAGTAATTTTTACCCCTACGCTATCCAACACTTTCCCTACTGTTGCACTCTTTGGAGTTGGAATAGTAATTTTTACCCCTTCGCTATCCAACACTTTCCCTACTGTTGCATTCTGTGGAGTTGGAATAGTAATTTTTACCCCTACACTATCCAACACTTTCCCTACTGTTGCACTCTCTGGAGTGGGAATAGTAATTTTTACCCCTACGCTATCCAACACTTTCCCTACTGTTGCACTCTCTGGAGTTGGAATAGTAATTTTTACCCTTACGCTATCCAACACTTTCCCTACTGTTGCACTCTCTGGAGTTGGAATAGTAATTTTTACCCCTACGCTATCCAACACTTTCCCTACTGTTGCACTCTCTGGAGTGGGAATAGTCATTTTTACCCCTACGCTATCCAACACTTTCCCTACTGTTGCACTCTTTGCAGTTGGAATAGTCATTTTTACCCCTACGCTATCCAACACTTTCCTTACTGTTGCACTCCCTGCAGTGGGTATAGTAATTTATACCTGTACGTTATCCAACACTTTCCCTATTGTTACACTCCCTGGAGTGGAAATAGTAATTTTTAGCTCTACGCTATCCAACATTTTCTTTACTGTTTTTTTTTGGAGCTGGAGTAGTAGTTTTATTGTTGGTGCTATTTAATATTTTTTGTATTATTTTAGCTAATGTAATATATAATTAATTTTAACAATATTCAAATAAAATGTAATTTTTTAAATGTGTTATATATAATTATTTAATTTTTATTCATGTTATTGTTTTATGTGTATGATGTATTTGTAATTTATAATAATTTTTAACAAGTTATAAGTTATTAAATCAATTATTAAAATTTATTATTAAGTAAGTATATATATTATATGTATATGTTTAATTAATGTTTTATTACATTATATATATATTAATTATTAATTTTAAACATTATAACATATATTTAATTATGTTTATTTTATTTATAAGTATTATTTGGTTTATTTTACATATTATTTTTAACTAAAAAATACTTTATATTTTTAATAACGATATTTTTGACATTCTATATTTTATTTTCGATATTTTTGTACTTACCATGTTGTAGATAGGATCTCGATATTCTTGTCATCGATATTTTTGTGTCGATATTTTTGTAGGTCGATTTTCTGTCCGTCGATATTCTGTCAGACATTCGTGACACCATAACGTCCTAACACATTTGGACTAAGGGGACATTCTGCCAAGAAGAAGAGCTCGAGAGGCTGTCAGGAGGAACTACCACTTTGCTGTGTTGGCCTGCTACTTGCTGCTTCAATGTTGGGCAGTGAAGGACTGGAATTTGCTTTCTAAGTCCAGCTTGCCAAGGTTCTCCAAAGGTTTGTGCATGCTTGCCTCCTGTTAAGAAGTCTCAGGGCCATCAAAGACTTTATCTGCGGCCCCTGACCTCCTCTGCTGGGTATTCTGACCTGCCAAGTGGTGCCAATGTCAGATCTGCGCCCTTCGAGGGGGCTTTGTTGCAAAGAAAATTCAAGCATTAACTCACAGAGCCCATTTTCCTAATGCAGGACTGCTGTGCCGTTGAACAACCAATGCATCGCTGCGGTGCAGCAGGAAAATCGACACAGCACCTGTCATGCGATTGAAGGATCACCGCAGCCCGAGTCCTGAGCACCGTGTCACCGATGCTAATGGCTCCCACTCTGATTGAGGACCTGCTGTGAGGCTGAAGAAATCAACGCATCACCTGCTTCACAGCTTGGAAATCGGCGCAGCACCTATTCCGCCGCTGCTGCATAGACCCAGCGCATCCAGATTTTTGATGCATCATCCTTGTGCGCCAAGTTCTTCATCAACGTGGCCTAGCAGTGAGGAACCGAGGTCGCGTGTCCGGAAACCGACTCATTGCCTCCCCTCACAGTAAGGAATTGATGCAACACCTCCCCTGTGCTGCAGTAAGGAACCAATGCATTACTTCCCCTGGGAATAAGGAACCGATGCACTGCTTTGCTTTTTCAGCGCCTCACCTCCCCTGTGCCTGATTGCGTCTTTAATTTTGATGCATCCCAGGTACTTTGTGATAAAAGTGACACATCTATAGTTTCCTTAGGACTGAACTATTTTTGAAGCTTTTAAAACTGATATATTTACTTGTGTATGTTGGCTTTTTGTCGTTTTGGTCCTGTTTTATTCAGATAAATATTACTTATTTTTCTAAACTGGTGTGGTGAACTTTTGTAGTGTTTTCACTGTGTTACTGTGTGTGTATGTACAAATGTTTTACACATTGTCTCTGACATAAGCCTAACTGCTCGTGCCAAGCTACCAAGGGGTGAGCAGGGGCTATTTTAGCTGTGTAATCCCATTACCCTGACTAGAATAAGTGTTCCTACTTGGACAGGGTGCAAACCTCTGCCAACTAGTGACCTCCATTTTTAACACAATTCTTAATAGATATCGTGCTGTTCTGTTATCTCCCGTTCACGCAACACAGTGCATTAACTTTACTAGCTGCCCTCAGTGCATAATTTGAGCTGGTATTTGCCGGTCGAGGCCACCGGCACTCATTTATAACCCCGGGTGTAGCACTACGCTTCGCCCACGTAGTGTACGTAGCGCTGCCTGCTTCGCACTTTCCGAAGTAGGCGAAGCAGGGCAGCGCTACGCACACGCCGAGGGCGAAGCGTAGCTGCTTGCCACCCGCCACCCACCTCCCGCCTGCCCTCCTTTTAATAATATCAGCAATGAAAAATAAATTAAAGTAAAGCGACTTACCGTAAGCGCGGCGTCTCCGGGGCTCCCTCTTTCTGTTTCTAATTTCTTCTGGCAAATGCGCATGCGCGGACACCCGCGCATGCGCATTTCTTGCGAGAAATGCGCATGCGCGGGCGTCCGCGCATGCGCATTTGTCAGAAGAAATTAGAAACGAAGAAGAGGGAGCCCCGGAGACGCCGCGCTTACGGTAAGTCGCTTTACTTTAATTTATTTTACATTGCTGATATTAATTAAAAGGAGGGCGGGCGGGAGGTGGGTGGCACGTAGTGGGGCTACGCGAAGCGCGTAGTGTGCGTAGATTTGGGCACACTACGTGCTGCTTCACATAGCCCCACTACGCCCACTACGCCCACCCTTACTCATTTATGGGTACCGTCACTTAGTTTTCTGGATCAGACATTTGCCTAGACCAAGAGAAAACCATCATAAAGGAGAAAACAGGAAACTGCAAGAGTGTGAAAAATAGATAGGACGTTTCTGGAGGTGGATTAAAGAGGCATGAGGTGCAGGGTCGGAATGGGGCAAAATATAGGCACAGGCACCAAAATAAAAGTGGCCCCTACGCGAACCAGATAGCTACAAAAAAGTGGCCCACAGATGAAAATCAGGCCGGTTTTGAACTTGCAAAAACACCCTGTATTAGTATTTTGATAGGTATAAGATACTGTATGCCTTTGTGTTTGCGGCAGTCAATGTCTGTGCTAATATCAGGGACAACCAATAATAAAAGATGGCCCAGCAGATAATAAAACAGGCCCACAAACACTTTTTTTAAAACAGTCGACACACTGATCTGTGAAACCAGCCCATCGCGCACTACCTGATTGCCCCATAGGCCAGTACGACACTGATGAGGTGGATTCAAGACAACGCAGCCTTGGTATTTGGCTCAACGACATTTAATTGCACCGGCCATGGGCTTCTGAAAAGAGCTTCAGCACCGACACTCATTCTTTTACAAATTACACTCTGGCTGCCCTTCGTAAACCTGGGCCGAATATCTTGGCTTTCCACTATCCTTCTCTCGCTAATTCCTCTTTTCCCCCTCCCTCCTTTCTTCTAGCCGCTGTACACCTCCCAACCTATCTCTCTCTCACTTTCTCCTTCCTCTCACTGTCTCGGCTTACCTCTTTCTACCCTTCTCCCAGATCTAAACCTCTCTCGTCAGGGCCAGCTTTAGAGCTGGTGGCATCCTGTGCGACAACGTTTGCTGGTGCCCCGCCAATGACTGCCTCCCCCTCAGATTCCCTCACTGCCATCATTTGACAGTGCCCCTGTCTCTTAGAATAATTTAGTTTTATAGCCCCACTCATACCAGTTTAATGTGTCAGAACACCTTACATCACACACATTGCACAGAGACAATTATACATGTGTAAATCAGTGTATAGGAAATGTTACAGAAGGCAGAGGTCTACAAGGTGTAGGAGTCACATCATCCATTCTGCTAGGCAGTATAGTTTAAGAGTCCTTGGTGTGGAAAAGCACAAATTCAGAATTTAAAATGTAACACCATTGTTAGGTGTTTTCTTTAATAGTAAGAATTGATTTCTACCTAAATTAACCCTTTTAGCAATATTAGGATAATGAAAGACTGGCCAAAAAAAAACATAGCTCTAATGTATTCCTTGCAGTTTGCATGTAGCTTTTTGATGGTGGATAATAGCTCACTGCTCTATATTAGGATTTTAACTTATAAAATGCAAGTGAGAAAAGGACCTCTCTGACAAAAGGGTAACTAACTCATTGACCAATTTATATTATCTGCACTTTGTGATCTGAATGGGGCACTTTTTTGCAGCAGGCATTTAACCCTCTGCACTACAACGAGTCAACATTTCTGAGACAAAGCTCTGGTCTCTCTTCAGGGAGAACATTAATCAAATGAGTTATCCTGACATTTGTATTTATGGGACAGGTACTTTTAAAGCAATAAAGATGGCGCCCCCACCCCAAGTCAGCTCCAGGTGCCGTGGCACCGATCGCACCGCCCTAGAGCCGGTCCTGCCTCTCGTTAGTTTCACCTTCTGAATCACTCTCGCTCTGTGCGCTCTTTTTTGGTCTCGCCGGACCCAGCGCATGCGCTGGTCTGGCGAGACATTTTGTGAGGGCTCCAAAAAGTGCTACCAGGCCAGCCTAGACCTACAGTTAGGGTGACCAGACGTCCCCGTTTTCCCAGGACGGTCCCCGTTTTTGGAGAAGTGTCCCTGTGTCTCGACACTTTTCTCCAAGTGACTCAAATGTCCCTGTTTTCAAACAGTGTCCAGGTTAAATACAGAAATGTCCCTGTTTTTCATTGTTCCGGTTGAGCATGCGCGCGCATGCTCTCTTTGCACTGTTTACGGCATGTGTCGTCACTGAGGTGAGCCCTGTAGCAAGAAGGGAAATCCTTTGAAGAGAGACATTTTACACGCAGCGCCACCTACGTCACCGTGCCAGCCAAAGTTTCTACTTTGGATAAAACAATATTTCTTCATCCTGTATCTTGTATTCATAGCCATACAAACGTTTCAGTAGCCCTTATGCATACCGTGCAAGGATTAATGCAATGCTCATTGCATGTTTTATTCATAACCAATTGATGCATGCTCTGTGTTCTCCATATCAAAGCTATGACTTGACCTTTTGACTGACCTTTCAGATCACGGCAAACTGTTTAGCTGGAAAGGACTTAAAGGAGTTGTTTAGCTGGAAAGGACTTAAAGGAGTAGTCTTAACACCTGTGGAAGAGGCGAGCAGCGCTGCTCGAGCTTTTTGCTCAGGTCTTCACACTATTGCGCTATGAGATTATACCAATGCACTATACATACCCCAGTATGGTAACATGACATCCCAGCAGTGACCACGCAAATGTGGGAGGACTGTGTGGTCGGCCAGCCTTTGCCACCCTTAAGACCCTAAGGCAAAAATACCTGGAGAGAAGTGTTTTTTTTTTACAATGGTCCATGGCTGCCATTTGGCAATCTAGCGTTCCGCAGTTTACCTCCCATGCTTTTCTGTCATGAGCAACTAAGCAACACTGGTGAGTTGTACTTTACGTGGTGCTGACGCGCAGCTATAGAAACGAACAGTGATAAAGCTAGTAAATCTGGCGTTTGCTAGCCTGTGATGTTTTATTGATTTTTGGCAAATATATGCTATAGTCCTTAAAAGAGTAAATGTAATAAAAAGTACTAATGCTGCTGTGTAAAGGAGAGGGGTGCCAATAAAAGACCGCGGATTTGTTGTCTGTAATGCTTCATCTCGGTCTGTGGAGGGCGCTGTCATTGTAGTCCTTTTTCTATGTCTATGACAGCTGTCAAATAGTCCTAATTTAATGTCGATGGTTACTGCAAACCGTAGTCCTACTTCTATGTCTATGACCTGTCCCCGTTTTTTGTTTTGAGAATCTGGTCACCCTACCTACAGTGCATGTGTGCGGGCACGCGCGTCGCGCTTTACCGCGATTACTTTCACTTTCGCGGCCGCACGGCCGGCCGCTTTGATGTTTGATCGATCGCGATCACTTTCGTGGCCGCACGGCCGCTTTGATGTTCTCCGTGAGGCTTCAATAGATTGCAGCAGTTAAAACAAGCATTGGCATAGCCAATAGGTCTCGCTTTTGGGACCTTATAAGTGTTTAGATATGCAACTGTTGCATGGTTAAACACTTATAAGGTCCCAAAGTCGAGACCTATTGGCTATGCCAATGCTTGTTCTCTATGCCTGCCTCTCTTTTTTCTTTCTCTCTCCTCGTCTTACTTTGTCTGTATTACCTTCTCTTGTATCTCGCTCTCCGTTTCCTCTTTCTCTTCTCACTCTCTGTATTACCACACCCTTTCCTGCATCCTGCCTTTACTATCTCACTCACCTTCTCTTTCTCTCTCTCATAAACCTATATTCCCTCACTTTCCCCCATCCCTGGCGTGCATTCACTCTCTCTCTCATACAACCCGTCTCTTTTCTACTCACTCTTCCCCGTCCTTTCCTCGTCTACTCTCTCCCTCTCTCCCGTTCTCGCTCCCCCTCCATCGCTCTACTTTCCTTTACTGCGTCATCGCCTGCTCTCTGGGTCCGTTAGAGGCTCTTCTGGTGCGGGGAGGGCGGGGTACAGCTCTGCCCCGAGCGCGGCTCCATTGATCACGGGTATGGTAAAGATAGATATTAGCCGCTCTCGGGCTATTATCACCGTTCTCCCGCGCTGACCACAGTGCCTTTATTTAAGAGAAAGGGGAGACCATTTCCGCTCTTTTATTTTCAGTGTTGGAGCCGACGGACTCCCTAGCGTGGGGCAGAGAGAGGCGCGCTGTCTCTAAACTGCAGTTCAGCCGGGGCCGGTAATGAGGGGAACATTATCAGACGCTATGAGCAAGAGGAGGCCTCATCTGTCTACGTCACCAGTGCATTCCAAGCACTGTCATCCATTATTCGAACGGACTACAGCGCCTGGCAAGCCTCGTGGGCCTGGGCAGCGCCTGCGCAGTTGTGATTGTGTGACAGACCTCAGCCTCTTTAAGAAGTGCACTGAGTTAAGGAGCGGAGACACCGGCTCCGGTATTACCGGTGGGATCTGCACTGCAACTCCAGGCACTCTGAGTTGAAATCCCCGTATTAGGGAATAACCTGCTTAACCAGGAATGCATTACCACATGCTGTCCACGGTTCTGCTCACTTTTGCCACCTGAGAGGAGCTGCTGGTAAATGTGCTCATGGGGTCTACAGTGGTGCCTTGCAGGGGTGTGCAGGGACGGTGTCGGTGGGCAGTTGAGACTCTGGGGTTGTTGGGAGCATAGTGCCAATATCGGCCACACTCACCAGCCCTCCCGCAGCAACATACAGGTAGCATAAATAAGCAGACAAGACAACTTTTTGGTGGAGAAAATTGCTGCAGGTTTATTAGCATACCAAATATGCCAACATGGTGGGTTATCTTACAGGCGATCCAAAGGCAAGCCGCCCCTCGCGGCCTACCACCTGATGGGCCAACTTGCATTGTGGTCTTAACCAATCGGTGCTTAGCGGTTTTGGTGAGGGGATAGCCCCTCCCACTTCCGGTGAAACATTGGTCCACTATATAACTCACGCCCCCCCCTACGAGGGGCGGAGCATTCAAGCGACCCCCGGTTGTACAAGTTTCCAACCGCCCGTAGGACAGATGGGGCGCCGTCGCACCCCAGGGTCCACCGCACAGACATCCTGGGGATATTCGGCCTCAGCACCCTTTGTGCTCCTGAAGAGGGTACCCCTGAGTACCTTTCCGCCTCTGGATCGCCATGTAACTCTGCCTGCAACACAAATAAAAAGATTAGAACATCCTTCCTCCCCTCACCCTGATCGCCGGGTAAGCGGATGGGAGGGAGTCGGCGTCAGGGCGAGGGGACAAAGAGGCCGCCGGGGGGGGGGGGGAGGACTATATACCTCTCCCTGAACCCCCCACAGCCGGAAGTGACGCGCGGGACCCCAGCAGGGGTCTCTGGCCAAAAGACTAGGCTGCCCAGTGTGCCATCTTGTGGCACTAAAGGGGCCGCCCTCTTATGAGTGTCCCCCTGCGGGGACTGTGTCGGTCAGCCCGCATAGTGCCAAAGACAAGCCGCCCCTCGCGGCCTACCACCTGATGGGCCAACTTGCATCGTGGTCTTAACCAATTGGTGCTTAGCGGTTGTGGTGAGGGGATAGCCCCTCCCACTTCCGGTGAAACATTGGTCCACTATATAACTCACGCCCCCGCCCCTACGAGGGGCGGAGCATTCAAACGACCCCCGGTTGTACAAGTTTCCAACCGCCCGTAGGACAGATGGGGCGCCGTCGCACCCCAGGGTCCACCGCACAGACATCCTGGGGATATTCGGCCTCAGCACCCTTTGTGCTCCTGAAGAGGGTACCCCTGAGTACCTTTCCGCCTCTGGATCGCCATGTAACTCTGCCTGCAACACAAATAAAAAGATTAGAACATCCTTCCTCCCCTCACCCTGATCGCCAGGTAAGCGGATGGGAGGGAGTCGGCGTCAGGGCGAGGGGACAAAGAGGCCGCCGGGGGGGGGGGAGGACTATATACCTCTCCCTGAACCCCCCAACAGCCGGAAGTGACGCACGGGACCCCAGCAGGGGTCTCTGGCCAAAAGACTAGGCTGCCCAGTGTGCCATCTTGTGGCACTAAAGGGGCCGCCCACTTATGAGGGTCTGTGACGGTCAGCCCGCATAGTGCCAATATCGGCCACACTCACCAGCCCTCCCGCAGCAACATACAGGTAGCATAAATAAGCAGACAAGACAGCTTTTTGGTGGAGAAAATTGCAGCAGGTTTATTAGCATACCAAATATGCCAACATGGTGGGTTATCTTACAGGCGATCCAAAGGCAAGCCGCCCCTCGCGGCCTACCACCTGATGGGCCAACTTGCATCGTGGTCTTAGCCAATCGGTGCTTAGCGGTTGTGGTGAGGGGATAGCCCCCCCCACTTCCGGTGAAACATTGGTCCACCATATAACTCAGGCCCCCTCCCTACGAGGGGCGGAGCGTTCAAGCGACCCCCGGTTGTACAGGTTTCCAACCGCCCGTAGGACAGATGAGGCGCCGTCGCACCCCAGGGTCCACCGCACAGACTTCCTGGGGATATTCGGCCTCAGCACCCTTTGTGCTCCTGAAGAGGGTACCCCTGAGTACCTTTCCGCCTCAGGATCGCCATGTAACTCCGCCACAGCCCTGGGTGTGGCGACTGTCGCAGCCAGGGCCCACCACCAAGGCCGGCGTTCCAACTTACATCCCGCTATTTCCAGGGCCTCCCCTAGGTCCAGGAGGAACAAGTCCATGCCTATTCTGGAGAGAAGTACCCCATCGTCCACGAAACACCCTGTGGATTTAGGATGAAGCAAACCATGTCTTATGATTCCAAACCCCATTTGTTCGGTGAATTTACGCATCACACATCTGACTCTCCTGAGCGCAGCCTCCATTGCCTCCCCAGATTGGGCTCCCTGCCAGAGGAGCCGGGGAGTGATCTCTGACCACCACAGTTCACATGTCCCTAACTGGTTGCTTAAATTGCAAACTGTGGCCTTAATGTTTTGAAGCAGTGTCCTTTTGCCCAATGTAGCGGCCTTATCTTTAGCTATGTATGGTGCCTCTCCCCCTATCCAGCAAGGATAGGTCCATGCTTAACTGGACAGATGTTCCCCATTGTCCTCAAAAGCACCCTGTGAATTTGGCGTGTAGCAACCCATGTCTACGGAAGCCAAATCCCCTCTGCTCAGTGAATAAACGCATAGTGCAGATGACCCTTCTGCGCGCAGGCTCCATCGCCTCCCCCAACCGAGCTCCCTGCCACGGGACCTGGGGGTGATTCCAGACCACAAAAGTTCACCTGTCCCCAACTGGTTGCCAATTTGCACATTGTGGTCTTCGTGGTCTCCTTCTAGGGTGCATTACTTCGCCCCACTGTCCCGACAATTTTACAGTTCTTTTGGATTGCTCCCTGGCGAACATAGTAATGGTGTCAAAACAGGTTTGAGGGAATATGTGAATGGTACCCGTTATTAGACACTGCACCCTTTCGTGGACTGACAACGTACTCAGCCCACCCTGCTTGCTGAACCGTCAATCGGTCACAGATGCCCAGTCCCTGCTATCCACCTGTGACCCTTGATACTTACACCAGAAATGGTGTCAGACTACCAGGTTCTGTGTCACGTGCTTCGCTGCAGTCCCTTTGGTGGATCCACTGGGACCCTTCAGTACAAAAGGGGGTGGTGATGGACGGAGCATCAGAACCAATCAAACACTCACACCCAGTCAACAGATCTGGGTTTGATCCATCACCGTTCTTTAGCCCACTCTGCCACCCCAGTTCAGACATGGCCATATGCAAATCAGTCTGACCCTGTGCCTCATGGGAACAGTCCAGCCCGAACTGCCAAGCCATGCCTTCCTTGGACCGGAAACAAGCTTCCTAGGACCGGTTTCTGGCATTTCAGCCGTCTTCAGCCAGGCTTGCTTGAATCCAGTGGCAAAGTGAGCAAGGGACTCATGTCTGAGCATACCCTGCCAACTTATGGCGAACAAAGCAGTACAAAAGGGGGTGGTGATGGACGGAGTATCAGAACCAATCAAACACTCACACCCAGTCAACAGATCTGGGTTTGATCCATCACCGTTCTTTAGCCCACTCTGCCACCCCAGTTCAGACATGGCCATATGCAAATCAGTCTGACCCTGTGCCTCATGGGAACAGTCCAGCCCAAACTGCCAAGACATGCCTTCCTTGGACCGGAAACAAGCTTCCTAGGACCGGTTTCTGGCATTTCAGCCGTCTTCAGCCAGGCTTGCTTGAATCCAGTGGCAAAGTGAGCAAGGGACTCACGTCTGAGCATACCCTGCCAACTTATGGCGAACAAAGCAGTACAAAAGGGGGTGGTGATGGACGGAGCATCAGAACCAATCAAACACTCACACCCAGTCAACAGATCTGGCTTTGATCCATCACCGTTCTTTAGCCCACTCTGCCACCCCAGTTCAGACATGGCCATATGCAAATCAATCTGACCCTGTGCCTCATGGGAACAGTCCAGCCCGAACTGCCAAGCCATGCCTTCCTTGGACCGGAAACAAGCTTCCTAGGACCGGTTTCTGGCATTTCAGCCGTCTTCAGCCAGGCTTGCTTGAATCCAGTGGCAAAGTGAGCAAGGGACTCACGTCTGAGCATACCCTGCCAACTTATGGCGAACAAAGCAGTACAAAAGGGGGTGGTGATGGACGGAGCATCAGAACCAATCAAACACTCACACCCAGTCAACAGATCTGGGTTTGATCCATCACCGTTCTTTAGCCCACTCTGCCACCCCAGTTCAGACATGGCCATATGCAAATCAGTCTGACCCTGTGCCTCATGGGAACAGTCCAGCCCAAACTGCCAAGCCATGCCTTCCTTGGACCGGAAACAAGCTTCCTAGGACCGGTTTCTGGCATTTCAGCCGTCTTCAGTCAGGCTTGCTTGAATCCAGTGGCAAAGTGAGCAAGGGACTCACGTCTGAGCATACCCTGCCAACTTATGGCGAACAAAGCAGTACAAAAGGGGGTGGTGATGGACGGAGCATCAGAACCAATCAAACACTCACACCCAGTCAACGGATCTGGGTTTGATCCATCACCGTTCTTTAGCCCACTCTGCCACCCCAGTTCAGACATGGCCATATGCAAATCAGTCTGACCCTGTGCCTCATGGGAACAGTCCAGCCCGAACTGCCAAGCCATGCCTTCCTTGGACCGGAAACAAGCTTGCTAGGACCGGTGTCTGGCATTTCAGCCGTCTTCAGCCAGGCTCGCTTGAAACCAGTGGCAAAGTGAGCAAGGGACTCACGTCTGAGCATACCCTGCCAACTTATGGCGAACAAAGCAGTACAAAAGGGGATGGTGATGGACGGAGCATCAGAACCAATCAAACACTCACACCCAGTCAACAGATCTGGGTTTGATCCATCACCGTTCTTTAGCCCACTCTGCCACCCCAGTTCAGACATGGCCATATGCAAATCAGTCTGACCCTGTGCCTCATGGGAACAGTCCAGCCCGAACTGCCAAGCCATGCCTTCCTTGGACCGGAAACAAGCTTCCTAGGACCGGTTTCTGGCATTTCAGCCGTCTTCAGCCAGGCTTGCTTGAATCCAGTGGCAAAGTGAGCAAGGGACTCACGTCTGAGCATACCCTGCCAACTTATGGCGAACAAAGCAGTACAAAAGGGGGTGGTGATGGACGGAGCATCAGAACCAATCAAACACTCACACCCAGTCAACAGATCTGGGTTTGATCCATCACCGTTCTTTAGCCCACTCTGCCACCCCAGTTCAGACATGGCCATATGCAAATCAGTCTGACCCTGTGCCTCATGGGAACAGTCCAGCCCGAACTGCCAAGCCATGCCTTCCTTGGACCGGAAACAAGCTTCCTAGGACCGGTTTCTGGCATTTCAGCCGTCTTCAGCCAGGCTTGCTTGAATCCAGTGGCAAAGTGAGCAAGGGACTCACGTCTGAGCATATCCTGCCAACTTATGGCGAACAAAGCAGTACAAAAGGGGGTGGTGATGGACGGAGCATCAGAACCAATCAAACACTCACACCCAGTCAACAGATCTGGGTTTGATCCATCACCGTTCTTTAGCCCACTCTGCCACCCCAGTTCAGACATGGCCATATGCAAATCAATCTGACCCTGTGCCTCATGGGAACAGTCCAGCCCGAACTGCCAAGCCATGCCTTCCTTGGACCGGAAACAAGCTTCCTAGGACCGGTTTCTGGCATTTCAGCCGTCTTCAGCCAGGCTTGCTTGAATCCAGTGGCAAAGTGAGCAAGGGACTCACGTCTGAGCATACCCTGCCAACTTATGGCGAACAAAGCAGTACAAAAGGGGGTGGTGATGGACGGAGCATCAGAACCAATCAAACACTCACACCCAGTCAACAGATCTGGGTTTGATCCATCACCGTTCTTTAGCCCACTCTGCCACCCCAGTTCAGACATGGCCATATGCAAATCAGTCTGACCCTGTGCCTCATGGGAACAGTCCAGCCCAAACTGCCAAGCCATGCCTTCCTTGGACCGGAAACAAGCTTCCTAGGACCGGTTTCTGGCATTTCAGCCGTCTTCAGTCAGGCTTGCTTGAATCCAGTGGCAAAGTGAGCAAGGGACTCACGTCTGAGCATACCCTGCCAACTTATGGCGAACAAAGCAGTACAAAAGGGGGTGGTGATGGACGGAGCATCAGAACCAATCAAACACTCACACCCAGTCAACAGATCTGGGTTTGATCCATCACCGTTCTTTAGCCCACTCTGCCACCCCAGTTCAGACATGGCCATATGCAAATCAGTCTGACCCTGTGCCTCATGGGAACAGTCCAGCCCGAACTGCCAAGCCATGCCTTCCTTGGACCGGAAACAAGCTTGCTAGGACCGGTGTCTGGCATTTCAGCCGTCTTCAGCCAGGCTCGCTTGAATCCAGTGGCAAAGTGAGCAAGGGACTCACGTCTGAGCATACCCTGCCAACTTATGGCGAACAAAGCAGTACAAAAGGGGATGGTGATGGACGGAGCATCAGAACCAATCAAACACTCACACCCAGTCAACAGATCTGGGTTTGATCCATCACCGTTCTTTAGCCCACTCTGCCACCCCAGTTCAGACATGGCCATATGCAAATCAGTCTGACCCTGTGCCTCATGGGAACAGTCCAGCCCGAACTGCCAAGCCATGCCTTCCTTGGACCGTAAACAAGCTTCCTAGGACCGGTTTCTGGCATTTCAGCCGTCTTCAGCCAGGCTTGCTTGAATCCAGTGGCAAAGTGAGCAAGGGACTCACGTCTGGGCATACCCTGCCAACTTATGGCGAACAAAGCAGTACAAAAGGGGGTGGTGATGGACGGAGCATCAGAACCAATCAAACACTCACACCCAGTCAACAGATCTGGGTTTGATCCATCACCGTTCTTTAGCCCACTCTGCCACCCCAGTTCAGACATGGCCATATGCAAATCAGTCTGACCCTGTGCCTCATGGGAACAGTCCAGCCCGAACTGCCAAGCCATGCCTTCCTTGGACCGGAAACAAGCTTCCTAGGACCGGTTTCTGGCATTTCAGCCGTCTTCAGCCAGGCTTGCTTGAATCCAGTGCCAAAGTGAGCAAGGGACTCACGTCTGAGCATATCCTGCCAACTTATGGCGAACAAAGCAGTACAAAAGGGGGTGGTGATGGACGGAGCATCAGAACCAATCAAACACTCACACCCAGTCAACAGATCTGGGTTTGATCCATCACCGTTCTTTAGCCGTGTGTCTTTTGCTTTCTCGCCCTAAGTGCGCCAGGTATGCTCAGACGTCAGTCCTGGGCTCACTGTGCCACTGGAATCAAGCTATCCTGGCTGAAGAGGGGTGAAACCCCAAAACCGGTCCTAGGATGCTTGTTTCCGGTCCAGGTAGGACCTGGCTTGGCAGTTCGGGCTGGACTGTTCCTATGAGGCACAGGGTCAAGACTGATTTGCATATAGCCAGGTCTAAACTGGGGTGGCATGGTGAGCAAAAGAATGATGGATTTAACCCAGATTTCTTGACTGGGGGTGAATGTTTTGATTTGTTCTGCATTCCGTCCATCAATTGTGTGTCTTTTGCTTTCTCGCCCTAAGTGCGCCAGGTATGCTCAGACGTGAGTCCTGGGCTCACTGTGTCACTGGAATCAAGCTATCCTGGCTGAAGAGGGGTGAAACCCCGAAACCGGTCCTAGGATGCTTGTTTCCGGTCCAGGTAGTACCTGGCTTGGCAGTTCGGGCTGGACTGTTCCTATGAGGCACAGGGTCAAGACTGATTTGCATATAGCCAGGTCTAAACTGGGGTGGCATGGTGAGCAAAGGAATGATGGATTTAACCCAGATCTCTTGACTGGGGGTGAATGTTTTGATTTGTTCTGCATTCCGTCCATCAATTGTGTGTCTTTTGCTTTCTCGCCCTAAGTGCGCCAGGTATGCTCAGACGTGAGTCCTGGGCTCACTGTGCCTCTGGAATCAAGCTATCCTGGCTGAAGAGGGGTGAAACCCCAAAACCGGTCCTAGGATGCTTGTTTCCGGTCCAGGTAGGACCTGGTTTGGCAGTTCGGGCTGGACTGTTCCTGTGAGGCACAGGGTCAAGACTGATTTGCATATAGCCAGGTCTAAACTGGGGTGGCATGGTGAGCAAAAGAATGATGGATTTAACCCAGATCTCTTGACTGGGGGTGAATGTTTTGATTTGTTCTGCATTCCGTCCATCAATAGTGTGTCTTTTGCCTTCTCGCCCTAAGTGCGCCAGGTATGCTCAGACGTGAGTCCTGGGCTCACTGTGCCACTGGAATCAAGCTATCCTGGCTGAAGAGGGGTGAAACCCCGAAACCGGTCCTAGGATGCTTGTTTCCGGTCCAGGTAGGACCTGGCTTGGCAGTTCGGGCTGGACTGTTCCTATGAGGCACAGGGTCAAGACTGATTTGCATATAGCCAGGTCTAAACTGGGGTGGCATGGTGAGCAAAAGAATGATGGATTTAACCCAGATCTCTTGACTGGGGGTGAATGTTTTGATTTGTTCTGCATTCCGTCCATCAATTGTGTGTCTTTTGCTTTCTCCCCCTAAGTGCGCCAGGTATGCTCAGACTTGAGTCCTGGGCTCACTGTGCCACTGGAATCAAGCTATCCTGGCTGAAGAGGGGTGAAACCCCGAAACTGGTCCTAGGATGCTTGTTTCCGGTCCAGGTAGGACCTGGCTTGGCAGTTCGGGCTGGACTGTTCCTATGAGGCACAGGGTCAAGACTGATTTGCATATAGCCAGGTCTAAACTGGGGTGGCATGGTGAGCAAAAGAATGATGGATTTTTTTTTTTTGAAAAGATTTTATTGTGCATAAAAGGGTTACAAACACGGGCCTACAACCACCAGGGCCGGCCGCTAGTAGTCAAAGTGTTCCAGCATATCAGAAAACAATGGCTAGCCCACAGGGGCTCCGCACTATCACAGTAAATCAGACTGCACATAAAGGAAATCAGAATACACACTTTTAGTATAAATAACAACAAAAAAGAAAAATACAAAAATACAACAGACAAGGCGAAACGACTTATGAAGGGCGGCGAACACCAGCCGGGGGAGTCAACACCCAACCACCCGAGGGCGGTCAATAAAAGAAGACCTCAGAGGGAGGGGGGGGGCAACGAGAGAACCAAATCTGTACTCCGAAGTACGAGATGCACAAGGAACCCTCAAGAATCAGGGGGACGAGGCAACCCCGGACGTATCTACCAAAGGGGGAGCACAGATAGACCCACGATACGCGTTCCACTGCCCCCAAATTTTACCCCAAGCCCCCGGTTTACCACGGGCCACATACACCGTTTTCTCCCTGAACATGCACCAGTCCATGTTTTCCTTCCAGACGGACACGGTGGGAGGCCGCTGGGAACCCCAAAGCTGCGCAATATCTCTCTTTGCAATCATGTTCCCCAAGGCCGCCCACCGAGCCTGAGCCGCATTGCAGTCATTGGGCTCCCATACATTCAGCACACAACGACGCACCTCCGGCAGCAGAGCGACCCCGGTGACTCGTCTCATAATATCATGCACCCAGCGCCAGTATTCCGCCACCTCGCGGCATTCCCATAGGATATGGAGAAAAGTAGCACTGAGCCCGCAGCCACGCTTACAGAGTCCGTCGTCTGAAAACCCCATCGAGACCAGGCGGGGGCCCGTCACATATACACGATGGAGAATCTTAAGCTGGACCAGGCGGAGACGGGCCGGGATGGCCACCTCCTTAGGGGATGACAGTGCAGTCTGCCAGTCCTCATCGTCCAGCTCCACCCCATCTCCCGTCCATGCCTCCCGAAGACGCACCAAGAGGTCAGCCCGATTGTTTATCAGTTTTTTGTAAATCAGGGAAATAGTACTGTCGGGGACGTGACCGTCGAGTATGCGGTCCTCGAGAGGCGAAGAAGAAGGGACCGTGGTCCCCTCCCCAAAGACCGCAAGCAGGGCGTGCCGAACCTGTGCATAACGGAAGAACTCTCTGTCACTAAGCTCATACTCGCGCTGAAGCGCCGCGAAGGATTTAACCGCACCTTTAACCCACAGGTCCCCCACTCTGCTGATGCCGATCGTATCCCAGCGCTCGAAGCCTTTCGTTGTCCAGAGGTTTCCCAAGCGGTCTGAGTCAAATAGAGGAGTGGCGCACGTTAAACGCTCACTCCAGCCCATCGCAACGTTAGCCGCCTTCCATACACGGACCGCAATCCTGGTAGGGCCCGTAAGGGCCCTACCAGCAGGCCGCGAGTAAAGCGCTCTGTTATAGTTACCGCCGGGGAGCAGGAATTTATCCATCTCATATGCCGGGTTCGAACCAGGAGCGTACGTAGCATGATTAATGGCAGACAGCTGGGAGGCCCAATAGTACCGTCTAATATCAGGAAGCGCGATGCCCCCGTCATACCAGGAAAGAGTCAGCTTGGCCAACACGATACGCGGTCGCCCGTCCCAAACCAGTCTCCTCTGCAAACTCTCCACCTCCCTAAAGTAGGCCGCAGGAATGACATCGAAGAAGTTCTGGAGTGCATAAAGGAATCTGGGAAGGGACATCATTTTAAACAGCGCCGCGTGACCAAGCGGAGACAAGGGCAGCTTACACCACCGAGCCGTATCTGCCCTCAAACGCCGGAGTGGAGACAGGAGATTCTGCTCATAGCGGACCGCCGGATCCAACGAAACGTACACCCCCAGGTATTTAAAGCCGGACTGAGATATTTGGAGCGGAAGCCGAGGCGGCAAGAGAGGAAAACCACCAGAGATAGGATACACACAAGATTTGGACCAGTTGATTATCAGACCCGAGTTTTTCCCGAAGGAAGTAAGGACATCAAAGAGAACATTGAGCGACTTCCGCGGTGAGGTGAGATACAAGAGAATATCATCCGCGTACAATGAAACCCGATCCTCGAAGCCCGGGGCCCACCGGAGCCCTCTAATCGAGGGCTCCCAACGGAGCCAGGCAGCGAGCGGCTCCAGGGCGAGAGCAAAGAGCAGCGGGGACAACGGGCACCCCTGCCTAGTTCCCCTCCCGAGAGCGAAAGGCCGAGAAACCCGCCCATTGACAACCACCTGAGCCATTGGTCCAGCATAAAGGAGCTTCACCCAGCCAAGGAACCCCTCCCCAAACCCAAACTTCGCCAAGACGGCCCA
This sequence comes from Triturus cristatus, assembly GCF_964204655.1. Lineage (NCBI taxonomy): Eukaryota > Metazoa > Chordata > Amphibia > Caudata > Salamandridae > Triturus > Triturus cristatus. The sequence continues at coordinate 164,273,304 of NC_140595.1, read as the reverse complement.
AAGAAATGGCCATTCAATGGTATCAAAGGCCATCGTGGCGTCTAGGGAAACCAATATGGCCGGTTCAGCCAAGTACTCAGCCCTAGCAAGGACGCCGTGCAGACGCCGTAAGTTGAGAGCGGTATTACGATGTGGGATGAAGCCACATTGATCCGGATGTATCAAGTCACATATAACGCTCAGCAAGCGATTAGCGAGGACCTTAGCAAGGATTTTGGGTTCGGCATTCAGCAGGGAAATAGGCCTATAGGAGGCACAGCGGTCACGTGGCTTACCCTCCTTGGGAATCACTACTATAGTAGCCAGACGCTGGTCGTCAGGAAGGGAACCCCTCTCGAGCGATTCCTGAAACATATGACGGAGGAAAGGCGCGATTTTATCCGGGCGCAACTTATATAGTTCAATCGGCAGGCCGTTGGGGCCCATAGCCTTGCCCGAGCGGAGGGAGCGAATCGCAGTAGCTATCTCTTCGACAGACAAAGGGGCATCCATCAGCTCGCGGTCATCGACGGATAAGCCGGGCAGGGCAATATCCCGAAGCAGAAGACGAGAGTCGTCCTCATCTCTATCGGACACCGGGGAGTACACTGCACGGAGGTGGTCAGCAAAACACTCAACAATCTCACCAGGCTCAGTCACACACACTCCATCCGACACCCGAAGCTCCGGGACCACACGATTCACTCTCTCCTTCTTGTCCAACCAGGCAATCAGTTTACCCGCCTTGTCTCCGGCGTCATACAACCTGCCCTGCTGCTCCCTATATATAGTCTTGGCAGCATCAGTGACGAGAGACTTATATTCAAACTGCTTCAGGCTGAGGGCATGCAGCCCATCCGGGGTGACACCCGCCTCCAAGGCTGCCTCCAGCCCCGATATTTCAGTCTCCAGCGTCACAACCGCCTCTCTCTTGACCCTCTTGGCCTCCACTATCTGGGACAGGGCATGCCCGCGGAGTACTGCTTTGAAAGCTTCCCACAGGGACACCGAGGACAACACCGACCCCTCATTCTCAGAAAAATATTGATCAATCGACTTAATCAGGCTATCACGGATCTTGGGGTCTCGCAGGTACCAAGGGTTAATAGGAGCGATCCGCCCAGCGGACCGCGACCCGGTGTCAAAAAGCAACCACAGTGGGGAATGATCAGAAATACCCCTGGCCAGGTGTTTGACCTCTCGAATCCGAGCAGCCTGGGCCGCGGGCATAAGGAAATAGTCCAGTCTGGAGAGACTCCCATGGGCCCCAGAGTGAAAGGTGTACTGACACTGTGTCGGATGCATTAACCTCCAACAGTCCACCAGACCGAAGGTCTCCAGGAGCCCGCCCAGCCACGCCTGGGCAGCAGGGAGGGCCCTGGGCGGATGACGGTCCAGGTCACCCGAGACAACCGAATTAAAGTCCCCACCCATAAGCAAAAGACTGTCAGGAAGCCCAAGCAACATACGACCCAAGTCTGAGAAGGTGGAGTTCTGGAGGCCCGGGGGAACATAGACTGAGATCAAGGAAAGGGACTGCCCCTCCCACCTCCCAGTCAGAGCCACATAGCGCCCTCTATCGTCTGGGACCACCCTGGTGATCTCCAACGGAAGTGAAGCTCGCAAGAGAATGCCCACCCCTCTCGAACCAGTGGTGAAACCAGCGTGGGCCACAAGTCGATATCCCCCCCTGTTCATAGCCCGACAAACATTGCCAACCAGATGCGTCTCCTGTAAGAACACCACATCAGGAGTCAGACGACGCAGATATTGCAGCACAACACCCCGTTTGATACGGTCCCCCAATCCATTGACGTTCCAAGACATCAATCTCAACCCGTCCCCCCCCATCCCATCCAGTAGATCAAGGGCCCCCTAGCAAAGAGCTCAACACCCAAGGATGAACCATAGCCAATACTTCGCCTTGAAAACAAAAAACACAAATGCAAACCACCCCACCCACCCACCAACCCCCCCCAACTCCAACACCCCCCACCCTGCACCCCTGCGGTCCAAAAAACCACCCCAACTTGCAGTGTGCCTGTCGCCCTACAAACCCCATTCTACGAAAAGACCCCGGAGGAGGGAAGGGACCCGTCCCCGCCCGCTCCCCACACACAACATAGTGAAACAAAATGCACAAAAGAAGTAGAACCCAGCCGAACAGTACAACCTGGCAGAGTCCGGGACCATAAGTCACTCCAAAGGAGACCCACCACCCTCGGTACCGGCAGAGGGCCCAGTCCGGTCACCCCGGTCTGGCAGCGAATCCAGCCAGTCACTCACAGTCACAGGAGAGTCAAAAAAGGTAGTCCGATCTTCATGTTCCACTCGGAGCCTTGCAGGATAAAGCATAGAGTACTTGAGACCGAGGTCCCGGAGACGCCGCTTCACCCCCTGGAAGCCCATCCGCTGTTTCTGGACAAGTTGGGTGAAGTCCGGGAAAAAGTTAATGGACGAGTTCTCATGTCGGACCGGGCCATGAACCCGTGAGGCCTGCAGAATCGCGTCTCGGTCTCTGTAATGGAAAAGTCTCGCAACGATAGGCCTCGGGGGGGCACCCGGTCGCGGCCGGCCACCTGGGACTCGATGGGCCCGCTCCACAGCGAAAAACTTACTCAGGCCAGCGGGAGCAAGATGTTCGAGGATGAGCTCCTCGACCAGAAGATCAACCGGGCGGTTATCGGAGGTCTCCGGAACGCCTATGACGCGGATGTTATTGCGGCGGGCCCGTCCCTCGAAGTCTTCCAGCCGCCGGGCCATCAGATCATTGGCCGACTTGAGATCGCCAGGAGTGGCCTGCAGGTCCGACACGTCCGTCCCAAGGGAGGACGTCCGCACATCCAGCGATTGAACCCTCTCGTTGGTCTTAGAGAGATCCGCCCGGATTAGGGTAATGTCAATGGCCACCGTGTCGATTTTACGGGCCAAGGCCTCGTACTGTGTAGCGATGGTCTCTCTGATGCCCGTAATGGCGCCCATGATGTCCTGCAGGGACAGATCCGGAGAAACGGACGGGCCACCACTGGCGTCCTCCGGGGGGACATTGGCTGTCCCGGGGGATCCTTTACCCTGAGTGTAGCGGTCCATGTTGTTCGTCTGGACCGGTCCCCCACGTAGGGATGTCTTGGTCTTACGCCTCTCGGGGTCTCCCTTGCCTCCCATGAGAACCTCGATCGCCGAAGGGGACCACCGAGGAAGCGTCGAGGTGGCACAGGCCAGGCAGACGTGTGTCGCACCACAGGCCGCAATATGGCGGAGCGAAGGGACCACCGTCAATGAGCACACTGGCAGCAGACGAAGCCACCGGCATCAAGCAAAGGCAAAATGGAAGCCCAGTCGCACCAAGCAAGTCCACAGTCCAGCCCCTCAAAGACCAAAAGTGAAACCGAAAGTGATGTGACGGCCACTGGCACCGCTCCGCTGCCGTTGTTGTTCAACTACGCCCCGGCTCCACAGATCACCCTCGCATCGGGCACTGCCGTAGGGTGGGCCTCAAAAGTTCAAACCACCATAACTCCGGATTGCCAGGTCCGATTTGATTTCCGAAAGGAGTTTAGTGTTCAGCCAGCATTCGTCTCCCAGATTCCATCAACCGAGTCAGGATAGATTCAGGATAAATTCCGAGGAGCAGCGAGGGTCCGGGGAGCCCTGTGCTCACGCGACCATCTTGGATGCGCGCTAGGCTCCTCCCCTCAAGAATGATGGATTTAACCCAGATCTCTTGACTGGGGGTGAATGTTTTGATTTGTTCTGCATACCGTCCATCAATTGTGTGTCTTTTGCTTTCTCGCCCTAAGTGCGCCAGGTATGTTCAGACGTGAGTCCTGGGCTCACTGTGCCACTGGAATCAAGCTATCCTGGCTGAAGAGGGGTGAAACCCCGAAACCGGTCCTAGGAAGCTTGTTTCCGGTCCAAGGAAGGCATGGCTTGGCAGTTCGGGCTGGACTGTTCCCATGAGGCACAGGGTCAGATTGATTTGCATATGGCCATGTCTGAACTGGGGTGGCAGAGTGGGCTAAAGAACGGTGATGGATCAAACCCAGATCTGTTGACTGGGTGTGAGTGTTTGATTGGTTCTGATGCTCCGTCCATCACCACCCCCTTTTGTACTGCTTTGTTCGCCATAAGTTGGCAGGATATGCTCAGACGTGAGTCCCTTGCTCACTTTGCCACTGGATTCAAGCAAGCCTGGCTGAAGACGGCTGAAATGCCAGAAACCGGTCCTAGGAAGCTTGTTTCCGGTCCAAGGAAGGCATGGCTTGGCAGTTCGGGCTGGACTGTTCCCATGAGGCACAGGGTCAGACTGATTTGCATATGGCCATGTCTGAACTGGGGTGGCAGAGTGGGCTAAAGAACGGTGATGGATCAAACCCAGATCTGTTGACTGGGTGTGAGTGTTTGATTGGTTCTGATGCTCCGTCCATCACCACCCCCTTTTGTACTGCTTTGTTCGCCATAAGTTGGCAGGGTATGCTCAGACGTGAGTCCCTTGCTCACTTTGCCACTGGATTCAAGCAAGCCTGGCTGAAGACGGCTGAAATGCCAGAAACCGGTCCTAGGAAGCTTGTTTCCGGTCCAGGGAAGGCATGGCTTGGCAGTTCGGGCTGGACTGTTCCCATGAGGCACAGGGTCAGACTGATTTGCATATGGCCATGTCTGAACTGGGGTGGCAGAGTGGGCTAAAGAACGGTGATGGATCAAACCCAGATCTGTTGACTGGGTGTGAGTATTTGATTGGTTCTGATGCTCCGTCCATCACCACCCCCTTTTGTACCGCTTTGTTCGCCATAAGTTGGCAGGGTATGCTCAGACGTGAGTCCCTTGCTCACTTTGCCACTGGATTCAAGCAAGCCTGGCTGAAGACGGCTGAAATGCCAGAAACCGGTCCTAGGAAGCTTGTTTCCGGTTCAGGGAAGTCATGGCTTGGCAGTTCGGGCTGGACTGTTCCCATGAGGCACAGGGTCAGACTGATTTGCATATGGCCATGTCTGAACTGGGGTGGCAGAGTGGGCTAAAGAACGGTGATGGATCAAACCCAGATCTGTTGACTGGGTGTGAGTGTTTGATTGGTTCTGATGCTCCGTCCATCACCACCCCCTTTTGTACCGCTTTGTTCGCCATAAGTTGGCAGGGTATGCTCAGACGTGAGTCCCTTGCTCACTTTGCCACTGGATTCAAGCAAGCCTGGCTGAAGACGGCTGAAATGCCAGAAACCGGTCCTAGGAAGCTTGTTTCCGGTCCAGGGAAGGCATGGCTTGGCAGTTCGGGCTGGACTGTTCCCATGAGGCACAGGGTCAGACTGATTTGCATATGGCCATGTCTGAACTGGGGTGGCAGAGTGGGCTAAAGAACGGTGATGGATCAAACCCAGATCTGTTGACTGGGTGTGAGTATTTGATTGGTTCTGATGCTCCGTCCATCACCACCCCCTTTTGTACCAGGTTATGGCGATGACTTTTCCTTTTTGCTGACTGGTACTGCCGGATTTTTCCTGGCAGTGATAAACAAAAAAATATCAGACCATCTGCTCCAAACAGAGTGGGCAGTGTGATGTGTTTACTCGGACGGGCCTTACTCCACTGACTCTGCGAAGTAAGCATTCCCACAAGAGAGCCAGTAGGGGCACCACCATCAGAAAGATGACAGCCCCCTGACTCACAATAGAGCAGGCGGGCCAAGGTCTTGACAGACAGGGTACTCCGGAACACTCTAAATCTGTAATTTAGTCTTTAGGTTGTTACTGAAGGATGAGTCCTAGTTGAGTGAATGGCCAGGTGAGTCCACAGGCTCACTTAATTCTTGCAACAAATAAAATTACAGATTCACAGGTGCATTGTTGTGTTGAGAAACTGACTGAAGACACTGGGTTGCGTCCTTGGGCTATCCTACCAGGCTATCATTATGAGTGAAACAGATGGGTTTACTAGAAGAGTCACTCCTTGGCCTCTCTCTGGAGGCATTACCCAGAAGAGTGTGCAGGATGACAGAGTAGGTAAGCCTTCTAGGCCGATTCAGTCCATGGCTACTTGCTACAAGGCTTATCTATAGAAAAAAACCTATATCCATTTGGATCGCCAAACCTGTTTTTTTGGTGTTTATTCCTGTGAACAAGGGTCGGATTGGTAAGGCGGGCACTCGGGCAATGACCGAGGGGGCAGTATCCGAGTTTCAGCTGTGTCTGCTTATTTTGGACAGCCTGGGGGGCCAATTTGGGCAGTGTCCGTGTTGGTCAGATGCCGCCAGCAGCCCAGTGGGTGCCTGAGTGGCCTTTCTGGAGGCAGATGGGCCTCCATTACCTCCCTTTTATCAACGGGGCAGAGGTGTCACTCCCTTTCACATGCTGGGTCGGCTGATTAATGTATGTAGATTGCGGGGGCAGAGGGCCTCTCACTTGTATTCAGGTGTGTTTCGGCCAGTGTGAATAAATCTGTGCATTTTTTTTTATCTAAGTGAAGTTAAGAAAACATGCCTCTGCTTGTGGAAGCAGTGTTTTGTGGAAAGGCAATATTCAATTCAATTCGATATAGTCTTTATTTCGATTTGTTTCAATCATAAAAGACAGTGTACATCTATAAAAATAAATTAAAACGATCGTAATACAAAAATCAGCGACAGTCAAGACTTCAATCCATTAACATCATATAAAGTTCCCAAATTTTAAAACATTATTGCAATAAAATCACAAGATAAAACATATGATAAAATGATTTGATTGAATGTTAAAAAAGCTAAAAACAAGAAATAAATGGCAACCACGTACAACTTATCTGATGCAAAAACTACTAAGCCCATAGTTCTACAGAAAGCAGGCCAGTAGTAGCAAGCTGGGGGCACTTGCCAGCCAATACAAAGAATAGAGCTACCACACCAGGACGTAATCCTCATGACCTCCTATGGACAATCTGACAGGGCTGAAGTGCAATTAGTTTATTAGCTCGAATAACCCACATCCAACTAAAAAATGTGGCCACTGCAATCACAATGGGTTCATCAGTATTGGTCTTTAAGATCCTAAGTGCCACCATAGCACATCTAATGCCCAAATTCATACAAATTGGTTTAAGCCATTTATTCCTGGCTGGGTGACTTATAGGCTCGGCATACAAACAGGATATGGGCAAGTGACTTAATTTGGGCTGGGCAGAAGGAGCATTTATCATCAGTCGGGGGCTGCCATCTGCTGGTGAGTGCTTTAATTCAAGCGAGCCCACTCTGAACTGATGGTATAACTTACTATTGTTCCTTCTGGTGATAAGATCCCAATAGGACTTAAGCTTGGACTCGTCTTTGTGCTCCAAGATTCTCAAACCATAGTTTGACCGATGAAAGACGCTTGGTTTTAACCATATTCCAATATGCTGCCTTGAGGTCCCTTTTAGATGGAAATAGGCTGTCCTCGGGGGCCACCCATAGAGAACGCATCCCCATATTGGTCAGGGTGGTTTTTAGGTTGGTTAACCAAGATATCTTGCATGAACAGCCCAACGCCCTAACTTCAGTGAAAGCCTTAGCATATAATGAGAGCTCTGGAGTTGTCCAAAGCCTTCTCCAATATGCAATAGGTCTAAAACGGGCTAAGTCCTCTATACTATGACAACCCAGATCTAGGTATAAAGGCATGAGTGGGGTGGATTGTGGGAGGCCTATTAATGATCTGACAAATTTGTTCTGTGCTAGGGCCAGGGATGATAAATTCTCGTGAGCCCAAAGTTCAGCGCCATATAATATGGAGGAACTGATTTTGGAACTGTAGATCTTCAGGGCTGGGGCGATAGGTTTGGACTGTGAAAGCTTCTGTTCTTTTATTAATACACCAGCCAGTTGAGCATGTTTAAGGGACAGCATATCAATCTGCGGCTGCCAGTTCAGTTTCCTACCTAGCGTTATCCCCAGATATGTGAATACGTCTGTCTGTTCCAAGGGGACATTGTTCATGTACACTCCCTTTTTTAACTTTATGTTTGTGGAGCACCATAAACTTTGTTTCTCCACATTTACCACTGACTCATGATCTTGGCAGAACACCTCAAAGCGGGATAGTGCTGCTTGGAGACCCTGTTGGGTCTTGGATATAATTAAGGTGTCGTCCGCGAACATGAGTAGGGGTATCTTCATATCCGCTAACGTTGAAGCATCTGTGGGATAGGTGGTATAATACTGAACAACTCTGTTTACAAATAGAGAGAACAAGGTTAGTGCTAGAACGCACCCTTGTCTAACCCCCTTGTTGACAGCAAACCTATGAGTGACCTTCCCCTGCGTTCCCCAGCGAACCTGCACGTAGTTTGATTCGTGCAGTTTTACTAGGAAGGACAGCAGTTCCAACGGCATCCCCATATCCATAAAAGGTCTCCACATTTTGGTACGAGGGACTAGATCAAACGCGGATTTGAGATCAACAAATGCCGCGTAGATTGAGCCCCCTCCAATAATAACTACCCTCCAGTAAATAAGCACAAACCTAAAAACCTGGTCTATAGTACTTGTGTGGGCTTGAAACCCCGCCTGCAATGGTGTTAAGATATCCATCTCTTCCATCCAGGCCTGCATTCTACCTAAAACCAGCCTGGCCACTACCTTCTGAATTGAATCTATAAGGCTTATTGGCCTGTAGTTGCCTGGTAGTGAGCGATCGCCCTTTTTATATATAGGTAAGATCTCAGCACCTGCCCAAGTATCGGGAATAGGAGCACCACTGGCTATAGCGTTGGCAAGTAACTTTATGTAGGTAACCCAGTGTTCCCTGTCAAATACGAGCAGGTCCACAGGTATACAATCCGGACCTGGGGCCCTACCTCTCGGGAACGAACGAAGTACAGATTCTACCTCGGCACTGGTAAAGCATGAAGTGGTACTTGAAATGGCCCATTGGAGTGGTTCGTCGCTATGGTTAATGGTACTGAACTGAGCCTCAAAGTGAGAAACCTACAGTTCAGGAGTGACATGATTGATAGGAGTCTGGTTTGGTTCGCCATTGCCCCCTTTGACAAGTTGCCAAAATTTGACCATACTTTTCCCTTCACTGGCGTCTAGCAAATCTTGCCAACGCATCTCATGCCAATCCTTCTTGGCTTGCAATTGGGTTGTCTTGTACCTGGCCCTGGCCATTTAATGTCGCCCATAGCTTTAGATTTAACAGCCCTTGATAATAGCTTATAGGCCTCTCTGCAGGATTTATTATACCAGGAAGCTGCCTTAGCACAGAGATTTTTCCTAGGTTTGTTAGTTTTTATAAAAAATTGTTTTCATTGGAAAAACAATTCTTTATGGGTCAAAACAATAGTCTCATTGATGCCCTACTGAGAGTCGCAACTATAAAGAATGTTTATAGAGCGAACTACCAATGCCTTAATCTGTTCCAGTTCCCTGACATTGTCGGAAATCCTAACCCATCTAACTCTCCTCATGTCATTTGTGAGCCTGGTATCAGCTGTTACATACTCCACAGCGTTATCATTTCAACCTCTTAGACTAGGCGCCAATAAGTGAAGTACCAGCGGGTTATGATCGCTTTCTGTCCGCTCCTGCACCACCATATCTAAGAGAGAGGACCAGAATTCGACATTTAAAAATATATAATCTATACGGCTACTTTTCAGACCATTGTTAAAGGTGTGTACGCCCTTTCTATCAGACTGTGACCTCCCGTTCGTTGCCCTCAGTCCCCTCTCCAGGCACAGCCTTTTTAGTTGAAGCGCTGCTTCAGTCCATTTAATAATAGGGCATAACTCTAGTTGCGGGATGTTCCATTGAGCATCCTCCTCAGCGCTAAGCAAGCCGTCATCATTATCCAGTGGCTCAAAGGAGCAGTTAAAATCACCGGCTAGTATCAAATTACAGCTTCCCCGATTGGATTCAAGAAAGCTATCAAGGAGGGTGACTATGTTGGATCTCCTCTGCCCAGGCAGCCCTCGGGCATAGACATTGACAATCTGGAGATCAAGTTCGTGCGCCTTCCGTAGGCGCAGGGCCATAATGTCCGGGCTATCAATGTATACTTCTTCCACCACATAACCCGCTTGCTGTCTGACCCAACATGTGAGACCACCCTTGGGTCTACCCTTCTGTCCCCCTGCTGCTGCTTTGGAAAAATTTAGGAAACCTGGATGGTATATTTGGGCCAGGGACCAAGTTTCTTGAAATACCCAAACATTGTGGCTTTCGATATAAGTTGACCAGTCAATCGAGATGGTTTTTGATGCTAAGCCTGCTATATTCCAGGAAACTGTTGACATGTGTGGGTTTGAAGGTCCTTGGATTACATTACTATTATTCTCCTGCAAATCAGATAAATAATCATTAGCTGGTGATATCAAGCCAGAAGTACTAAATGTTATTGTGGTATTTACTTGCGGGAAACTAATAGAGCCTATCGTCCCCTCCCCCGCACCAGTTCTCTTGTCCACCTCCATTAGGCCCACTCGCTCAGTTATATCTATACTGCAGGTATACACAGCCTTCACCTCAGCCGTGGCCCCATACTTTGTCAGTCCAACGGGGTCATACATAGGCAGGCCTGGGTCAGTCCACATGCAAATGTAGGCCACTTTTTTTTAGCATGCCCGGGCCGATTTTTGATACCAATCCAACCCTTCTGTGAACCATGCCAACTCAGGAGGGAGGCTACTGCTTTTTCAACTAAACCGCAGCTGTCTGGTATACTGGAGTCACCCGACTGCTTTGAAGAAGGTGCAGCGTGAACCTATCGAGAGCAGGACAAGAATTGCCAAGTCTCCACTGAAAGCCGCATTATACCTTGCCGCTTCACCACAGTCACTCAAGTTAATAGCAACACTTACCTGCATTCATAGGTTGGTGAAAGTAAGAGCTGTGAAATTAGAGAGATAGTACTAAAAAATCCCTCCATTATGTTGTGATTTCATGATGTCATCTTGATCTAGATCCACGATGATCTGTCTGCACTGTCATGTGATGAGATTTGTGGACATCATCGGGTCTAAAATCATGTGACATCATTTCCGGGGATATCCACAGCATGTTAATGGTTACTCCAAAAGCCCACTGTCATTACAGTTGAGACTCGTTTTAGGAGGACAATGGGATCGCCCATAGAGCAGGGCAGTGTATGGCAAGAATCACGGGTATTCTTTCAGCCCCAAACATGAATTTTACATTACACTGCAGCAAGAGTGAAAAGGAAGTTTCCTAAAATTCTGACATACCTGCTATTGTGTTTGCCCCTCATTATGGTCTGATTAAAGGTGGGAGGAGGTGAAATGTGATCCCTGTGCAAACCCCAGTTTGTGCAGGGATCTGATTGTGGAGATTTGGGAAACAACCTTTACAACGCAGGCATTACATCGCACTACCTTTACAACACAGTCATTACATCGCAACATCCTTTACATCGCATGTCATTACAACGATTACATCGCATGTCACTAATACGCTTGTCATTACAACGCATGTTACTACAACGCAGGCATTACATCGCAAGTTGTTACAATGCATACCATTACAACGCATAGTACCCTTACACTATCCGACATTTACCCTACTGTTACACTCACTGGAGTTAGAGTAGTAATTATTACCCCTACACTATCCAACACTTACCTTAAATGCGATGTAATGGTATGCATTGTACTGGTATGCGTTGTAATGGTATAATGCGATGTAAAGGAAGGCGTTGTAAAGGTAGTTTCTAAAAATGCGATGCAGTGGCATGTGATGTAAAAAATGCGTTGTAAAGGATGTTGCGATGTAAAAACTGCATTGTAAAAGCATGCGTTGTAAATGTGTGCATTGTAACATCATACATTCGGAGATTTGCAGCAAACACCACACCACCAGAATTTTGCCCTAAGAAATGTCATCAAGTTAAGATCTGTTGAAATTTACCAGCGAGAAAACACGTGGTATATTCTGACACATGTGAAAATTCGTCGGGAAAACACCAATTTCTTAGAGAATGGATCATTTATGAGAGGAAAACTCAGAATAGGAGGTAGATACCATACCGGGTAAATACCTATATTACGGGATTAGTATTTACTGACTGTTCTAAATACCTTACTCTTTCGAGATATCCTTGCATTCAAGATCTACCTTGACTCCACAGAGCAGGGGGAGAAAATGCAATCGCTCAAATAAACAATGCAGCCACAAGGCTGGAAAGTGTGCACCGGTCGAGTGGAGTTTGCCAGGAAGTGGTGCTGGGCTATGATCGGAGAGTCCTATAGGAACCACACTTCAACTGGTAACTCCTAATTACTAGCAGTCGACATGTGGAAGATGAGCCCAGTTTGCACTGGTATTAAATACATGGATTACGGTATATATTATTTAACATGCGTGTCCTGTTCCTGGAGGGCCAAACCAACTCTTGTCAAGGTGGTGTTTTTAAGCTGTTAAATGTGCACTCCATTTTCTCTGCATTAAGGGCCATACGCAGCTGGCTCATTCCTAAGGTGCTGGCCAGGGGCCATCTGCTCTGCTCTGGCAGGCGGGGAATCCCTCCCCAGAGATGGCTGTAGAGAGTAGCTTCTCATGTTTAAAATAGACAGCCTTGGTCAGTTCAGCTTCAGAAAGAATACAATAGGGCAGCGGTTCTTTTTCTTTTGACTTCTGGGGACCCCCAATGAATGACGACTGGACACCAGGGACCCCACCTAAGAAATGTCTACGATTTGAATCACAAAGCCACATAAACAAGTATGCATCAAATAAATACATATCTTATTAAATATTTTGTTTAAACAAAAGTTAAACAAAAATCTACATTTTAATTTTATTGGGAAGCTTGCAGCGTTTCGAAATCTGCATTTATTTGAAAAAGACAAAGCAATATGATACGCTCTAGCACATTGCTTTGTCTCACACTGCTTTGTCTTTTGTTTTGCTCCTAATGTATTTTTTTGGTTGGTGCCTATTATTGACTTAATTGAGGTCACCAATTGTCTATACTACTGTTCGTTGTACTGGAACTGCTCCCACAAATTAAGCTAAGGATACCAAACTAACTTTAAACTTCCAGTTTCAAATTCCTTCATATTTACAGATTTTTTTTTTAAATTCCAATTTTACTCCTATTTATTTTAATATAGAAACACTTAATAATTAGTTAATATTACTAAATTTTAAAACAGCTGCAGACCACTTGAGTAGGTGTGGTGTGGTCCATGCAAATAACAGCGGTGGTGCTGTGGGGCCGGGTGGTGGGGATTTCGAGGGACAATTCCAGGGGAAAATTAATTAAATAATTAATTTTCCCTCTGCATCGTCCCTCGAAATCCCCCCCTCACGCGGCCCCACCGTCAGGGTGTCCACGGACCCCAGATGAAGAACCACTACAATAGAGCGCGGAACTGCTTGTGGTCTAGCGAGCCACCAACGTTTGAGTACAGCTAATACCCCCCACCAGCCCCTCCAGTCCACATCCCATTCCTTACAAAGTGGATATTACACCACTTTGTAAGGAATAGGACGAGGACAACGTGACCAGGAGTAATGAAGATTACCGGTAAATAATAGGGCATTAACCACCAGTTTATGACCGCTTGAAATTGTACCCTGTATGCCAACCAAATTAGAAGAAAATTATATATGTTAACATCTTGTGCACCTATACATCTAGATCCATATAGATACCAATGCAGTGATGCCAGCAAGTATCACTGGGCTGCTCTACTCTATCCATTCCCACACCCCTGCAGTGCTGAAATCACCCCTCCAGCCGCCCATTTAGCCTTTCACACTAAGGCTCTTATTCCTCGTAAAGAGTTAACTTCCAATCCTGCTTGTGCAGTTATTAGAATTCGCAATTGTGTCAGGATTAGGGCACCCATGCCCTTTTCCTCTGACAGATTTTATCATGTTAAACCTGCCAAAATGTATCAAGGGAAAATGCCCAGAAAATGGGAAAGCGAGGATTTATTGCACCCATTAAAACCCAACCCTTGAATAATGTTATTTACCTGTTGCTGTAAATAACTCACCTCCACCTGACCCGCCTGAAATCTGGGCCTAAATCTGGAATTAAGGCCTTGCTTTACTTCTCGATTTTGCGTTTTGTGAAAAAGTGGGAAAAAGTTATTCAAGGTTGGTTTACCTTGGTTGAAATTACAATTCATTGATAAAGGTGAAAAATATGGTGCATAGGTGTAGAAAGATTAGAAAAACCCATAAAACCCATAAAATACAGCCCGGTTTGTGAGGTAAATGTGGTACACGGACAACAACCCACAAACAAACCTCAACAAACATTTCCCCTTGGTAGTGAATTGACACAAAAAAAGTCGATCCCAGTTGAGTTTTTCAACATAAGATAGTATCTAACAGGTTTCAATAACTCAATAGGTTCCCTCCGTGAGCATCTAAGTTCAAGGAAACGATTCTTCACCCATAGAGTGTCCTTGTTTGTGATAGAAACAGGGTCTGAAAACAAGGTAGGGCAACCAAAGGTCCTCGCAAACCGATTTAAGATACTTGGAGAAAAAAAAATTATGTGAGCTATCCAATTTCAAGTAGTCTGCAACAATGAAACGATTAGGTGTAGTGTGGGGGTTACCCCTTACAGACAGCCATGGTAGAAATGGGGCACGCCTAATTCTGTCCTCAATATACTAGTGGCCTAGTCCCTCGTGACAAGGAAAATGGGCAAAGTTTGGTGGGAGACCCAAGAGACAGCAAGAGGGGAAACATCGTTTACAACGCGGGGATTACATCGCGATGCCATTACATCGCGGTTTTTACAACGCAAGTCGTTACAACGAATTGCGCTAGATGGCGCTCTAGGACAAGGAATAGTATAATTTACTATCCAACACCTTCCCTACTGTACGTAGACTGGAGTTGGAATAGTAAATTTTACTACTCCTAAGTCCAGTGCCCTCCAACGCAAGTCGTTGTAACGACTTGCGTTGTCAAAACCGCGATATAATGTACCGCAATGTAAATGTATGCGTTGTAACGTCATACATCCCAGCAAGAGCAATTATCTTCAAGCTGCAAAGAAATGGTATTAACTTATACCCAGAGGCCTGTGCCATAACAAAGAAAAGCTATGCGCTTGCACTTATAACTCTCTAACATATGCTTAACGGAGTGAGTTGCGAGTTTAGCTGCAAAATTAAAAACTGCGCCCAATGAAAATAATAATGCTCTATGCCTATGATACAGTAAAGAGTCCCAGTTAGAAGCTAGATTGAACAACGTCTCAAGATAAGAAAACTGGGATGCCCATCCAAGTACTGTGTTCTTGATGGCTAGAGTTCGTGACTTGGTAGAATCAGGACCACTCATCATGTTGAAAGTTTTAGAAATATTTTTTCCAAATCCAGATCGTCCATTAGACGCACAAAGTAGTCAACAATTTTTTTTTAGACCATTCGTCCAGCGTGACATCAGAACTGATTCACTCACATAGGAGAGTGCAGGGATTGGTGTACCATTGATAATAGGAGGATCCTGCCCTTGAGCTGTCAAGCAAGCATAAAAGTTGTTAATATACAGAGTAAAAGTACAGGTTCTAAAACACAGCCTTGACATACCATTCATCCGACCTAAAATGCTCTGTATTTTTGCGCAGTCACTGATCACTTATTTATAGTTGATGGTAAATTGCAGTGCTAAAACCATGCGAGCAAGACAGATGTTTAGTGCATTTGTAGGCGTTGTCTTGAAGCCACATAAATGAGATGTAGTAAGCTTTAATTTCTTTAGATAATGCTGCACTATACATGATTTCAGGCTAACGGGTATTATTTCATTCAGAGTTAGTTCCAGAGATATAGTAGAAATGCCTCTAGTGATTTCTTCATCCAGACCCAGAAGATATTGGGGCAGATGTATGATCGTTTTTTGCGGTCGCAAATGGGAATTCGGCCTGTGCGTGAGACCGTAAAATTGGTCTGCCCCCATGTACAAACCCTATTGTGCGAGTCGGTTACCTATTACCGACTCACAAAATATGGTTTGCGACTCGCTATTAGGAAGGGGCATGACAAGGGCGTCTCTTCCTAATAGCGAGTCTAACTGCAATGTATGCTTGTTTTGCAACCACATTTGCAGTCGCAAAACACTCGCAGTTTACCACCGACTTCAAGTAGGTGGTAAGCCACTCGCAAATTGGAAAGGGTTCCCAGGGGACCCCTTCGCCTTTGTGAGTGTGTGCGAAAATATTTTTAAAGAACAGGCAGTTCATTTTTCTTTCTTGAGTGCATCCTGTTTTCCATTAAGGAAAATGGGTTGCATTTAAAAACAAAACCTCCTTTATTTAAAAAGCAGTCACAGACAATGTGGTCTGCTGACCCCTGCAGGCCACCATCCCTAGGAGTCCTAGCCATTCCTAATAGGGTCGCAAATAGCACCTTCCTCATGAATGTTAATGAGGCAGGCAATTTGCGACCCCATTAGAAATCTCTAACATTGTCTGTGACACTGTTGTACATTGCATTTTGAGAGTTGCAAAGTGACGCAATTTGCGAGTCGCAAAATGTAAGGGTCGTATATCTGGCCCATTATCGCTTAAGCAAGACATTTTTTTATTAACTTCATGGCTTAGAGGGGGTGCTACTCCCTCTAAGCTTGATCAAAATCGAAAGAGTGATTTGTTTTTGGTAATCCATGGTAGATGCAAATATCCTATGAAAATCCCACAAGTTTCTTATCATATGTTAATAAAACTTGTCAAGGTTGACAAAAGCTACTTTGTTAAAAATCAGTGAATACAAACTGAAGGGACAAACATCACATTCTTGGCAAATGTTATACTAGGTTTGGCATACTGCCATAATATAGCTGGAATTTTCAATTTATATTGATAATTTCTTTGGCAACCCTGCACCACATCACAACCCACAGTGATCAAGTTGAACACAGAGTCAAATATTTTCTAAATCCCATATAACATTGGTTACAGTTGTGCATCAAACACAACATGCAAGTATATTGTATACCACAACATGGAGTAGATATAAACTTGTGAAACAAACTTTTTGGTAACATTTACCCCTTTTACCTCTTCAGCCAAAGTTAATGGCAAAAGTTGATACTCCTGAAAAGACAGTAAGTTGTATGATGCAGAGGGTCAAAACTTAGAGGAAAATGAGACTCGAGAAACATAGAGCAGCATCTCTGGAGAGGTAGCTTACAGGTTCAACTATAGTAATTTATGATGGTAAATGCTCCACTGTCAAAAACTGTGGTCAATTGCATTTAGGACAATGTCAAGATGAAAACAGCACCTGGGACGCCACTGGTTAGAAGTAGTCCACTAGTGCACTTTACGCTCACTCATAAAACTTCCATCACGCCGTCTGCCTCTGTTTCAGTCCCACATCTAATAAAATGTTCAAGCACAAACCATCACCATTCCAAGGAAGAGAACCAGGGTTCAGATTAGCCGTCACTGTGTCACAATCCTACATGTAATGCAAAGCGTTCTAAACACTGGAACGTTTGCCTACCTTTATTCCACCTATTGGCTGCTCTATACATGGTTGCTTGGTTGTTTGGTATTATGTAGGATCATTTCCCACCAGCAGGTGCATTTGAAGCATGGTGGAAGTTGTCTCAAGGTTAGCGTCAGTTTACAATATTATGAGTCCTGAGTTCACTGAGCTTTTTAGCAGCATTTAGAAAAGTGTGTATGTGTATGTGTGTGTCTCTATGTATGTGTTCATGTGTTTATGCTTGTGTATGTGTGCATGTAAATGTGAACATTTAAAGTAGAAACCTGATGGGATAAAGGAGTATTATCGCACTGACTGTAAGTGATTTTTTTTTAGGTCTCGTCTGACCCAGCGCATGCTCTGGTCTGGCGAGACTTATTGAGAGGGCTCCGAAAAGTGCTACCAGGCCAGCCTAGAGCTACAGTGCATGTGCGTGGGCGCGTGCGCAGCGCGCCCCGCGCTTTACCGTGATTACTTTCACTTTCGTGGCCGCACGGCCGCTTGGCATAGCCAATAGGTCTCGCTTTTGGGACCTTATAAGTATTTAGTTATGCAACTGTTGCATGGCTAAACACTTATAAGGTCTCAAAGGCGAGACCTATTGGCTATGCCAATGCTTGCTGATTTTGCGAACTGACCTATGTACTGTGAGGTCGGTTTGTAAAATTAGCATTAGACTACCTCATTACTATTCATGAGCTAGGTGGCAAATTGTGACTCACTCCGATTGGATGCCATCCCAGGGAAGGTGGCCTGCTGGGGTGAGCTGACCACCATGCCTGTGATTGTATTTATTAAAATGATATACTTTTTTTTAATGCTGTCAGATTTCCTTAGAGAAAATGGGGCTTCACACTAAAAAGTGTACCAAAAAAGTGAACCAATGCCAACTCCCATACAAAATTTAGTTTTTTTTTACATTCGCAAGGGGAAAGAGATCTCATAAAGATCCCTATTCTCTTTATGAACAGGTTATCACCTCCTTAGAGGAGTCACTAGGCAATTAATGGTTTGCAAACTGAAAGTGTGGTCGCAAACCATTGATGATACCATAACAAATCACGATATGGAATGCATGATATAAACATGACTCTTCCAAATAGCAATTCGTTCTGCCTTTCTAACACTTTTTTTTGACTTAATAACGTGTTACTGAATCACAAAATTTTATTAGTACATTAAAAAAGCCATTTTGTGGTCATAAGAATTTGAGCATTTCAGGATTTGCAAAGGCAAAATGGCTTTGTGCATTTGCCCTGTGTGCAAATGTTGGATGCTTGCATCTGCAGTTTATGGCTGGAGAAAATCCGAAGCAAATTACAGGTGGAAATAATGCAAATGCACTGTTTGGCATGCATACATGGCAATTACATGCAGTGTTTGCGTGTTATATGCCATTTCTGTATAATTGCATGCAAATTGTGAAACATCTTAAATTAATTGGTGTGCAATTTGTACTCACAAAATGGGGCCTAATCATGATATAGCCCCACGAATCTCAAACATCGACAGTCACAGACACTCATCAGGTGAAATTCACATAAAAGTCCTCACTGACATTCAGTTACATTCATAGGGCCTTATTTATGAGGATTTGTGTCACTTTTACGCTGCCGGTGCATCACTTTTTGTGACACACTAGCGGCGTAAGAAATGCGCCATGTTATGCCCTATTTACAAAGTGATGCTTCTAGGCAGATGTGTCACTTTGTAAAGCTCTGCGCCAGGTATAATGTATGCATGGTGGGCGTTCCCCCGCAAAAAGCCTCGTAGAAGTGGCGCATTGAAATCTATGATATTTCAGTACGCCACTTCTAGGACGCCATTGCGTCAATATCTTACCCCTGCCTCACAGCAGGTGTAAGACTAGTGCAGGGCCTTTCACATGGGGCTTGCCCCATGTGAAAGGGCACATTGCTCGAGTTGCGTCTGTTTTCATACACACCCCAGCAATGCGTCACTTTTGCACCTACAGATAAGTCAGAAATACTGATGTATCTGCAACTCCTTGCGACATGATGCGTTATACAGTAAATATGGCACATCCATCATGTCTCAAGGAGGGCGCAGTGAAAACTGTCACATCGCTGTTTTCACGTAGTGATGGGACAGTTTTCATAAATAAGCCCCACAGACTTTAAGGAACATGCTTTCACAGACTCAGAGAGAGAGAGAGAGAGAGAGAGAGATACAGAGATACTCATTTTAAAACAAACACAACAAATTGTCAGGGGTGGCTTGCCTAAGGGGCACCAGGGGCGTTGACCCACTATGTGAGAGCGAGCTGTCGCATACACGTCAAGTAGTGTTCTCTCTCTGTTCTGCTTTGCACCTAACTTTACTCACGGTGGAGAAGTGGGCTGCTCCCCAGGCATGATGATTGGCAGCCAACCTGCCTGTCACTGAGATGAAGTGCGCATATCAGTTTGGCCGTTTCTTTAACCACGACCAACCCGACATGCGTACTTCAGCTCTTGTAACTAGCACTGTGTCAGTGAGCCCAGGGAACAAAGACGCAGCCCTGAGGTCTCCGTGTGAGCTCTGTCTCTGCCCGTTCTAACCAGCCTGGGTGCTGCTGTCATCCTGTTCACTTATTCAAACAGTATGAAAGCAGCATCAGGATTGGTTTAGATGACTGGCTATGTACGAGTCTCGCATACGCACTTGATTGTGAAGCTATCCGCGCATGGGGCAGGGAGCACGGGCTGCGGAGCAGAACAGCTTGGGTACAGTTTATTTAAGCTGAATGCAGGCGGTAAAATGGAAGCGATCTTTTAAAGTGCGATGTGGTTAATGGGTAGCGCAGCCTGTGCAGCTAGCTGTGATCGTGCATGGAGCGTGAAATGTTGACTTGACGGGTGGCAGTGTTCTGATCTTGGTGTTGTTCAGCCTGCTGTAGTTACAGAGATTAGTATATATTTTTTTCTGCTTTACCTATTAAGCCAACAGATGTAAACAGGTGCAAAGCTGTTCTACGTATAGTTAGGTTATTTAGAGCAGCGCTGTCAGCTCTGTTTATATTTGCCATTATTGCCTCACCATTTTCAAAAGTCACCAGCTGCCACTACAAATTGTAGTAATACTCCCCACACAAATGTTCACAAAAAAGTAGTCACATAAACTCACAGACACTATTACTACCAATAACCGACAGAAACAAACACTTACAGTCAGGCACTGACACCTAAAAAGAGAAGCATACTGGCAGACATTGACAGTGATACAAAAGCCCAAGCTTGCAAGGCACAAGCAGAAACAGGCACTTCAAAAGAAACATTGTAAGACATTGATAAGCATAACAAGAGAAGATGTAGCCTTACAGCTAGAGCAGTCGACCTCGAAGCTGGGGAACCGGGTTCAAGTCTCAGCAGGGACGCTCAACATCCTGTGATTCTGGACAAATCACTTAATCTCTCCGTGCCTAAGAAAAATGAATGTGTCCATCTGTAATGAAAGAGGTGCTCATGTAAAGCGCTCTGATACGTGATATCTTCGTGTCTAGTTTGCGCGCTATATAAAGCTTTAAAAAAAAAAAACTAGCCTGACTTCACCCACCTGCGTGGATATATACTAATTACACACTGCTACTTATGTGGTGTACAGTCAGCGCACCTCTGGGGAGCTTGTTTGGTCCTGTGCCCATATGGCTAAAGGGCACAGCCTCAGGGCGATGCCATTTCCTCATTTGTATGGTGTTATGCCCACATGCAAGTAGGTCCACCCCTTCCGCAGGCACAAAATGTGCGCCCGAATGATAGTTGTTGTGGACGGTTCCTTCTGTAATTCAGAAGGGCCCACTATGCACAAGAAACGTGAAAACGCCTTTTCCACTCAAGGTCACTTCGGAGGTCTTGCACCAGTAATTCACATTCCGCTTCTTTCTGGCTCAACCACGTTTTGTAAGACATTTTAACAATGCAGACTTAAAAATGCAGGGGAAGATTTACAAACCCCTTGCGCCACTTTTGCGTCATTTTTCCCATGTTAAAAATGACGCAAAAGTGGCGCAAGGGCCTTGTACATATGCCCCGCAGTCTTTAGGGACGAAAAACTGAATTAATTTAAAATGACGTATTTAGCTGCAATGTAAATTCACGAAGCCACGAAAGTGTTCATGTTCGGATGACTGAACAACCCATATGCAACACTGTTTACAAACACCTATTTGTTCAGAACATTAGTTCGATGAAACAACAGCCAACGTTTCAATGCCGGTAAGGTTACAATCGGTGAAGACGATGCAACAGTCACAGTAGGAAATATTTGCGGAAGCACAAGACATATAAATAGGGTTGGGAGGAACTCACTTAGGGGCATATCAGCAAGCTGGCGATAAAAAACGATTGCCGCTTTAGTGTCCGTTTTCGGACGAAAAGCGGCGATAATTTTATTGCTTAATCAGCAAGGTCACGCTAACGCGTGATTCCTTGCTGTAGCTCCCTTTCTCATAACGCCCACCTTTGCATCTCTAATGAGATGCAAAGTGGGCGTTCCGTCCCAAAATAACTGGAGAAATGTCGCTAACCGACATTTCTCCAATTATCAAGGGAATCGCTAACAGGCATAGCGATGAGAAAAGTAGCGCTAACCACAGTTAACGCTACTTTCCTTATGCCTGCTTTCACCCTGACTTAGCCATGATATCCAATGTAAGGTGGATATAATGGCTAAGTATGCCCTGCCTTGTCAGCAAGCTAACGTCAAAATGTCTGAGATTATCGCTGGATTTCCAGCGATAATCTGACTTTTGACTGTTAGCGTGAGGAATATTATCGCTTTTGAGATAAGCGTTGCTGATAGCACGCTATCTCAGTGATAAAATTCCACGATAGCCGGCGATAATTATCCTAGCGCCAAGTGCGCTTAGCGATAATTATCACCGGCCCTTGCTGATATGCCCCTGAATTTGCTGTGGCGTAATGTCCACAAAATTACAGCAAAACTATGTGGAATTAAGCGAGGCGCGTTATCCAGTATTTAGTGCCATTGTTCAAGTGTAAAATGCATTCTCTCGTCCAAAATGGACCATTTTACTCTAAGAAAACAACGCTAAATGCAACAGAACGCAAACAGCCGCCAGCTGCTGTTTACACTCACCGACAGCCCATATAGGGCGTGTTACCGGGGCGGTGACGTGGGGCAGAGGAGGGGCAGGGTGGGGGGTTGCAAAATGCGCCATAAGGCCGATTGCAGGTAAGTTACGGAAAAAAAAAAAATGTTGCGCGCGCAGCATCGCCAAATGCGATGCAGCGTGCGCAACAAAATTCGTTTTTCTTATTTTTTTCGTAACTTACCTGCAATCGGTCGTATGCCGCATTTTGCAACCCCCCACCCTGCCCCTCCTCTGCCCCACGTCACCGCCCCGGTAACACGCCCTATACGGGCCGTCGCTGTTCACACTGTTCCTATGTCCTTCCAGCAGGAGTTTTGATCCAAATTATACATAATAACATAAACAGGCATAATCGTGTAATTTTTGGTAATTTTGCCTCTAAAAGAGCAAAACAAAATTAGTCCAGTTACTAAGGCGTAATTAGAATTTCTCTCAGGCCTAATTATAATCTAAAAAGTGAAAGTAATGAAGCACCCAGTTACTAATATAAAAGTGCATTACAGATTATATTTTTGTAAAATTGATTGCACGAGGGTGTTTCTGCCATTGGCGTTTCCAGTTTTATTTGAGTGCATAAGCCTTCCAAGAAGTGGTCTATCTGGCTGGTGATGAAACCACATGAATACAGAGCTTTTAAGCCTTCTGGATCCGTTTCAATTGTACACGAGGGACTCGGTGACTGCCCCAGGGCAGCAGTAAAGTTCCAAGCGCTCACTTGTGGGTGTGACCACAAGACGCAGGCTGGCAGAGGGCTGGGGGAAATGTGAAATGCGAGATATGGAAGGTTTGTGACAATACAGAGGATGAAAGTAACCACCAGGCCTGTGCAAAATGAATTGATGTTGTGATTAGTATTCTGCAGTGATAAAATAAAAACTAGGGTTGATTCTCCCTGGTGCTAAATTCCTACATTTCTCCATTAGCAAAGTGTGTCTACTTCACAGACTTGAACCTGGGAGTGAAGTATTTCTGCCTAAATGTTTACATGGGAGTCAGTCTCCTGTTTGATATTTTTTTCTCCCTAAAAAAAATCGACATTTTGCCGATTTAATCAGCGATTTTGTATTTTATTTTGCAAACTTGAAATTCAAAAATCAATATCAGTAGGAGGGGGTTTGGTCAGAGGCAACACATAATAGCTCTAACAGAAGCCTCTTTGAAGACGGTGAGACAGCTGATTTCTGTGAATGCAGGGTGATGGGGGACCAATATCGTGCAATCAATTATAAAATTTCATAAGATAAAAGTATTATTAAGACCAATAAATGCAAGGTTGCCTATTTCTACTGTACAAGTGATTGTATCTATTTTTAATGCTTCCATGTCAAATAATAAATACTTAAATTCAACGTATGTAATTTAATATGACTATCCCATAATCTATCATCGATTCCACGCTTGTGGCCAAAGATCGATACCCTGACCAATTTTCCACCAACTTTCCATGCCACATGATCTTCCAATGTCTTAGGGAACAGGGTGTGAGATGGTGGCAAGGGGAAGAAGGGAAAGGTTAAATAATTCTTTGAGTGAGTAAAACAGGGATACCATTACACCAACTCTGTGATGGGCTCACACTTCCTGTCATCTTCTCAGTTCAATACCAATTGGATAGTATGGCTTGTCGAGCTCTGCATTGTAAAAGGAATCTGAGACCTTGGCTGAGTGACACCGAACTGAGAAATATCAGCTGAGAAGGGGTGTGAGGTGGTGTCTGTATGTATGTATTTGCCATTTATTTGAATTGAATTTAGTTGACAGGGCTATAATCTAAATCAGGGGTGTCCATCGTAGGCTCCAGGGGTCAGATCCATGACACATTTTCAGCATAATTAAGGACTATAAATCAGTTATATTAAGATTAATTAATTTGTTTCTGAGTTTTATATAGTGCAAACTTGACCCAAAGGTATCGGAGCTTTTTACATGAACACCAGTTGCATTACAGATGGACACATTCATTTTTAGGCATGGGGAGATTAAGCGATTGCCAGAATCTCAGGATGTTTTGAGCCTCCCGCCAAACTCAAACCTTGTTCCCCAGCTTCAAAGTCGTCCGCCCTAGCTGTTAAGCCACAACCTCTCCCCCAATTGCATGCAAATTTATCCTATATGGTTATCCTAAAAATCTTGCATGTGAAGTGATACAAATCACAAAAGGTCCCATCTTCAACAGATTATGAAGGCTGAAATATTATGTATTCTTCACACAGACTCTGCTGATCAACAACATATTTCAGGGGCCACTCCCATATCAGGACTCCTGATTTTCTCAGAGCTACAGATAACATTACAAACCAAGGTGGACTTTAGTTCGAGTCATAGAGACTAGCGTCTAAGTGAGAGTTGGCACAATTGCAAATGTAGAAAACTGTCAAGACAACATTAAACGAATGATCTCTGTTTTCACAGAGGGAGTTTCCACTCAGTAGACTTTACCGAGAATTTTTCTCCATGCCTCTCTATCCACAAAGCCACAGGCTTTTCAGCTACCAGTAGAAAACTTCCCACTGCGCAGTTAAGGTACTGGGCGTAGATGGGAAATGCATTACCAATGTGTGGTAAGAGAGTGCATTTATGAATATTACATTTGTACTTGATTACACCGTGTTCTCCATCTATCATGAGCTCTTCTCCTGCCGGCTGACTTTGGAGTGGACGAGCAAGGAAGATGAATAAAAAGTCTTGAATGAAGTGCCTTGTTGATGACTTCCAAAATGCGCTGTGACGTGAGTTAATAATGAGGAAGATGTGTCCAAAGAGGAGAATGGTTTACCCCTTATCAGAGAAAATGAACAAACTAAACTCAGGGGATAAAAAAAAAGCACCACACAAAATGACACCGACTTTGTAAATTGAACTTGCCGTCAGGGAGGTATACAAGTGCACTATGGAGAGGCCTCTGTTGGCAAAATTGCTACACCTGCAGAAGCCTTCCTCTGTCTGCCTCCCTAGGCCTCAGGTGTTATAAAATGGCTGCCAGCAGACACACTACCTGAGAGGTCGATGGATGTATGCAGGGACACTACTCCTTCAAACGTCCATGTCCTACATATACACTAGACCTGAAAGAAGACTGTTATTACCTGGTCATTGATTTGCCCAGTTCCTGGTTACTGCCCTTCAGGTACAAAGACATTCTCGCGTTCCCTTCTTATATGCTAAAGCACAGATGTTTGCCTCTTCATTAAATAACATATTACAATAAAATATGCTCCAAATATCTAGATAAGTTTCCTTTATACACTTCCTCTCTTTTTTGCTCATTTTCTGTCTCAAATGTGTAGGTGGGAGCTTGAAGATCACGTTTTGTAAGTGAGCGCATACCTTGTGCAGCTTTTCTCTTTAGGTAACTCTTGTGAGGGAAGATACGCCAAATTACACACAAAAATGGGAAAAAAGGGAAAATGGGTAGTTTACAATGTTAATCGAATGGCTAAAGTCCTCAATCTCACAAAAAATTACCATTTCCATCAAATCTTGAATTAGGGTATTTTATGTAAAATATATGAAGGTCGTGACAAAAAAACTGCAACTTCCCAAAACCCTTATTTAAACGTCCAGTTCTCCAATCCCACCACACACCTCCCACTTACCACACTTCAGGAACTTTAAGACCCTCTTCTCCTTCATGAGAGAGACATCACCATACTAATAGAGGACCTCAATACCAAGATTGGAAGCAACAACACTGAATACAAACAAGTCACGATCAACCATGGCCTTGGATATGCCCTATACAGTCGGGTGTAAGGTGGTAGTGTATTCCCACACAAAAGAATACACAAAGAAATGTGGGTGTTGCACACCATTCAACAGAGAATCTGATCGACCATGTTTGCATTGGCAAGAAGTCCCGGAGGTCCCTGCAGTATGTGAAAGTGATGAGAGGAGCAGACAAAGCGTTAGACCATCACATTGTTGTGACAAGGCTAAAGCTAAAGCTGAAGAAAGTATGGATGGAATAGACAAACCAATGCCAGTGATGTGTAACACCACCCTCCTCAAAGATGCACAGAAATGGAGTTAATACTAAATCACCCTCAGTAACAAGTTTCAAGTCCTGCAAGAACTAGAGGATGATTGTGAGCAGTAGAAGTTCAAAGAAACAGTGACATCAACCTGCCAGAAGGTACCGGGTCCCAAGAAAATCCAGCAAAAAGAATGGATCTCCACGAGACTCTCTGCAAAATCCAAGAGAGAAAGGAAAAGCAACCTGCAGTCAACACCAGCTAAATAAGGGCAGAGAAAGTGAAAGTTCAAGGTGAATACCCCAAAACCAACAAGGAAGCAAAGACAAGTTTAAGAGCAGACAAACGAAGATTCATCAATGGTCTTGCCACAGAAGCCCAGGAAGCAGCAAGCCATGAAAACCTGAAAGAACTATAGAACATAAGAAGGAAATTCTACAGCAGATATAGCAAGCCAGAAAGACACGTTAAAGACAAAGCTGGGAAGACAATCATGGGTAACAAAGGAGAACAACGAAGATGGGTGGAGCCCTTTGAAGAATTGTTGAAGCAGCCCAACCCTCAGGCTCCACCAGACATACAGCCAGCTGACAAAGACTTTCTAATCAACTTCAGCAGACCAACCAAGGATGAGGTACAACAAGCTATCAAACATCTGAGAAATGGGAAGGCAGCAGGACCTGAAAACATTATTTTAGAGTTACTGAAGGCAGACATTAAAACAGTAGACATGCTCTACCCCATGTTTGGAAGGATCTGATAAGAGGAAACGCTGCCATCAGACTGGAACGAGGGATATCTCATTAAGTTCCCCAAGAAAGGTGACATGAGTAACTGCACAAACTACAGAGAGATAACTCTTCTATCAACCCCAGGCAAAGTATTCAACAGAGGGGTGGGAGTGGCAGATAGCGCCCTTGGAGGTTATGGACTTCGCAGCAGCTGGGTTCCTTCCTCCTGCCCAGACTTCTACAGCCTCCGCCGTCCACTCCAGTGCCCATTCTTTCTTCACCTCTGCTTCGCCACTGCAGCCATTACCTGAGGACAGAGAGCAGCTGGATCTGGGCATGTCATTGGGTGCCAGGACTCTGGTGACTAGGTGATCGATCACCTTACTTCCCCAGTGTTGCACCTTGGAATTGGGCTGGTCGATGGGGGGATCGCCTCCGGCACTTGTCTGCCCATCACATACTCTGAGGACTGCTGCGGCTTGGGAGGTGTGACCTCAGCTGGATCTGCTGACACTGCTCCTGCCACAAGCCTCCTGCCTTGACTGTTTTGCAGGGACCCCCTATCTGGGATAGAGGAGGCTTCTCTGTTTGGTGCCTGGGACCCCTACTGAACACCCCCTTGGGTGCTCCCACTTGTCTACGAGGTGGCAAGACTCTCTGTGATGGGTCACCTCCAATCTGCTGCACCCCCCCTGACTCTGCGCACTGGAGACTGCGCGATTGCGGGGGCAAAGACTGATCTTTCTAGTGGTGTGGCTGCGATGTAGCCGCCTGTTAAACACAAACTTGACATAGTGCACGTCTCCGTGGAGGGAAAGATTAGCTCCCTGGCAGTGCATTTCAACATCTTTCGTGGGAATCACAGGAAGGTAACAGACAGAGGGACTGGTGATGAACACAAACTGGCTGATCTTCGCCCGGTATCGGTGGCTACCCACAAGAGCTTGCAAGTGCTACAGGACTGTGTTTAACAAATGGTGGCTTAAGAGGACGATGCGGAGGGTTGCTCACGCAGAAGCAATCTGCCTGCTGTGGGCGTTCTCAAAACTGCAAAGGGACGAAACACAGTGGCCTATGTAGAAGATTGGCTCTGATCCTTCACGCTACGTTACACCTTATCGCCCTGCTTTTCCATTTAAAGGGTGCACAGGGTGCACACTCGCAAGCCTTCTGTGGGGTCACCCTCCTCCCGTGGTCCTCAAAGTCCTGCACGTTAAGGACAGAGTTGCTATACTCCATGCAGCTCGAGCAGTGGGGCTTCTAATGGCAGAAATCCCGGCTTACACACTAGCGGTGCAGCATCAGAGGGCCACATTCCAACATGTCAAGCATAAGCTGCAAGAGCACCATCCCTAGTATTCTTTGCTCTTCCCTGCACATTTGCAAGTGGACTTTGATAGGAAATCCTACTTCTTCACTGAGACAACAGCGACCTGGGATTGGGCGGAGGAGCACGCCAGTAGCAATGCGCCATCCCCACCACCTACCTCGGAGGGGGTCACTGTGCAATTGCCACAGGGCGTCCCTGCTGCGACGATCACCGGCAACTCCTGACCTGGAATAGGTAACTCATGGGAGAAAATAGGCTTTGGAGGCTACAGCATCCATTCATGCTGCTGGACTCAGACACCAGCCCCCAGCACTTCTCCGAGAGAGACAGTGCTTCATCGTGGAGCTCAATCATACCACCAGCATTCCATCACAGACAGCAGATTATAACCTATTACTCTATTGCATGTTTAGCCCCTTACTATCCTTTTACCCCCTTCACATTGCCCCCTTTCCCTTTTTACCTTTGCCCACATGTACTGCTGGGTGACTTGCTTCCCCTTCACCTATCCCACGAATATACTTATCTGCGTTTGTCAATGGTGTGGCTTTCTTTGTGGTGTCTTGCGACTGCATGTATGTCTTGCGTGCTCTATGCCCTAGCTATGGTGTTATAATTCCCCCTCTTTTTCTCCTGCTATGTCCTCCCTGCTGCTGTGTGTGGGGCACCACT
This sequence comes from Triturus cristatus, assembly GCF_964204655.1. Taxonomy (NCBI): domain Eukaryota; kingdom Metazoa; phylum Chordata; class Amphibia; order Caudata; family Salamandridae; genus Triturus; species Triturus cristatus. Next base: position 164,244,091 of record NC_140595.1, on the reverse strand, counting down.
CGCTCTCTCCCCATTCGGATCATGACTTGGTACACACACTGCCCAGCCCCTACCATGCACCCTTTCTGCCTTTAGTAGTCTTGCCTCTGCACTGCTAGACTCCTTCACAGTTACTATCATCACATGAGGTCCCGCTCAGTGGTACCCCTTCCATCTCACCTGCCGAATCTGCTAAACTGTTCACCCGGTGTATATTCACACTAATTTCTGGCAGGGCGTTGTTTGCACCTTGGCAGTAGTATTTTTACCCCAGTTCTACTATTCTAGATTGCACACTGGCCCTCACATATAGATGCTCATGCATTCCCCACATGGTGACCGATGCCGACCTGAAGCTCCAATCTGACATCTGCTGCATTCAACCTTAATGTGATCTCATGGAACATCAGGGTGATGCATACCCCTCCTGACGACACTCAATATACTCTTAAGTATGCTGTCGTAACGCAAACAAAGCACTCCTGTAGGAGACACACATCACCCAACCGGAGTTCATGTACCTTCTTCAGGCCTGGCGAGGGCAGGTTTTCACAACTGACTATTCCTCTTATGCCAGGCAGGTTATAAAATGGATCTGAGTGGCCATCAACTCAGCTGTCGACACCCAAGGCCGTTATCTTTTCGTTGAGAGCACGCTAGAGGGGAGCTGCTTGCTGCTCGGAACGATATACACTTCAAACATAGAACAACCCATCCTAGCATGTTGGGGAGGCATTCCCTGGTTACTGGGTGGGGACTTCAACTGTGTCCTGGACTCTCTACTGGACAGGTCCCACACCCCCTGCTTCCTCAGTCTCCCACGCATTCTAATGCCAAACACCTGAGCGCCTGGCTGCACCACAGGGCACTGGTGGACATATGACATCGATGTCATGTGGAGGACACAGTGCACTCATTTTACTGCCATCCTCATGACTTCCTCCACATGCACCTTGACCGCATTGTCTTCTCTACTGAGCTGGGCACATTTGTGACACACACTGACTACTTTGAGAGGGCACACTCAGACCACAACCCTCAGTGCATTCAGGTTTGCTGGGATAGCACCCTCCCTCCTATACCGATATGGCACCTCCACCCTGAGGCACTAGAAGATGCATCACTCTACGCGGCTCTGAACATCTACTGTCTCAAATTCTTCAAAGCAAATGCCGGCAGTGTGTTTTCCCTCCTAGTAGAATGGGGTGTGTTTAAAGTCACTATCAGGGGTCACTGCATGACTGTGGTAATGGGCATGCGAAAACAGCTGGACCAGAATATTGCTGAGGTGGAGCGCAGCCCCCTGCGCCTTTGAAGCTTGGCCGTCTACTCGGCATGGGACAGGCACCGGCTCACTATGGTGCGGCAAGGGCACACAACCCTGCTGGAGTGCCTATGCTGCCTCAGCTTTTCTGCTCACTTGGTCTCACTTCGGAGCAAACAAATCTGGGAGTCTATCTATTACTGTGCACCAGCCACGGAACAGCATAAGCAGTGTGAGATACAAGCAACTTTCACTCAGCACTATGAGAGTCTTTACACGTCGGCATTGGGGATCCCCGACTCAGCAATTAACACTTTCTTATCTGCTGGGAACCTGCCTCAGGTTCCATCTGATTTGGCACTGGAACTCAATGCGGCAATCACTCCCTTTGAGATATGCAAAGCCATCCGGTCCCTGGCATCAGGAAAAACTCTGGGTCCCGATGGGCCGCCCCAGGAGGTTTATAATACATATGTCATATTGCTGGTGCCCCACCTTCAAATCGTGCAAAAGTAAGCACTTTCATGCTCCTGCCTCCTGCAGCCCCTCCGGGAAGCGCTGATTGCTTTCATCCCTTAACCAGGGCACGACAGGTCCAACCTTGGTTACTACTGACCCTTGCTCAACACAACAATAAAATCCTTTGAAAAATTCTGGCGGACAGGCTGGCACCAGTGATTCCACAGCTGGTCTATAAAGACCAGAATGTCTTTGTGCCAGGCCATAGCACGTCCCAGAATCTTCACACCCTCTTCTAGGTCCTGAAACATGTGTCGGCCACTGGCCACAATCTGGCTGCCTGTTATTGGATCTTGAGAAAGCCTTTGACTTCTTTGAGTGGGACTACATTTTGCCATGCTGTCCAAGTTTGGCCTGGGTCCCCCGCATGCTTGGGCTCATTGCGCTACTTTATACCACAACACTTGCCCGAGTCAAGACGAGCAGCTATATCTTCGAACCCATATGAATAAGCAGTGGCACCCACCTGGGTTGCCATCTCTCTTCCTGTCTTTCTCTCTGGCTATGGAGCCCCTGGCACATAAATTGAGGGCCATGGAACCAGACCTGGGGATTCTGCTGGGAGATGGCATGCATGCATTCTCGCTTTATGCTAATAACGAGCTTCTTTATGTGCAAGATTTCCCTGAGCCTTTCCCTGCGATTGGGTATCTGGTCACCCCTTTGTTACTGTCTATTGTTTGCACGTCAACTGGGACAAGTCATGCCTCTCCCCTTGTCAGCCTGGGCAACAGATCCTGCCCTTTGGTTGGATGAGACATTGGTGCAGTGGCAACCAGACACGATCCGCTACTTCGGTATCCAAATCTACCACAACGCAATTGTGCTATAAGATGGAAACGTGTCAGGTGGTGTCCTCCTATGCGAGCAAATATAATTCGGGAGAACTTGCTGCTGTTGGTGGTTGGGCGCATTGCTCTGTCCAAGATGGTAATGCTGCAGCACCTGCTTTAATATTTTGTTAATGTCCCAATTTATTTGCAGAAATCCTTTTTGTTACTCTTGGCGATTTCATCTGGTAGGGCAATCACCAATGAGTAGCGCTATTTGAACTGTAGCTACCGATCAACATGGGCGGGCTGGGGGCTTCCAACTTTGAATTCTATTATCTCATTGTCCAGCTGCAGTGGATGGCGCAGTGATTTGCCGAGCGCAATCTATATGACAATGCGACACTGGCGTCTCCTCCATGGACATTGGAGCGCTTGCTACACCTCATTCCCCCTCTAGTCTGAGCTCCCAATTTGCCCATGCGTCTCCTGCCTGTGGCGTTGTGCTACTTCTCCTGTTGCCTATGTCTTATTGATGTCTGTGTGCCATACACCTCTCGGCTTCCACTGCTCGGTACACCTAGAGGGCGAGCGCACCTCACGGCGGCAGCTATTGTCCCTTGGCATGAGGCAAGCCTCCATACCTTGGGTGGCCTCTTCTCGGATACCACACACTTTCCATTTGCCAGGACACCTACTTGGTAATCGCGCGCTTTATAAATCACTATAACATAACATAACATAACATAACATAACATTTGCTCCTCATATATAATTTGATTATAGATACAATACGAGTACACTGGGGGGCATTGCAGTCTGAACTGAGCATTCATGAGGTCATTCAAAACGTACACCTACTGGGCACGGGGTGCCACCTGGACACATGGTTCACCAAAGTATTGCGCAAGCACACCTGCCTGCCCCACTTCGCGGCCGGTGGAGCGAGGACCTGGGTAGAGCATACAGTGATGCGGAGCCTGTCCTGCCACTGTCTCCAAGAGTGCGTGGTTCACATTCATACAGCTTTATATCCTGCATAGGGCGTATCTCACTCCGCGAAGATCAACCAGTTCTTCCACCGTATGGATTCCTCCTGTCCCTGTTGCTTGTACAAGAGAACGCGGACTTCGTCTATATGTTTTGGTCCAGTCCCCAGCTGGCTGACTACTGGGGTTTCCTCGCTGTGCATGTGGGGCATTTGCTCTCTCGACCTGTTTAAACATAGGGCAGTTGCTAGGTTCCTTGACTTGGTGCTTCTCCTGGCTAAGTGGGGGATCACGTGCACCTGGAAGTCAGGGGTCCCCTCGGTCACTTGTTTAGGCTCGACCCCATGTTCGAAACTGTTCAATCTGGGGCAGATGCTTCTGACCCTCGTCCAGCTGATCAACTTAGTAAGGGCCGGCTGTGTTGGCTTAGCCCCCCCCCACGTACCTTCCTTCTTCTGTAACTGTGCACACGCACTTACTTGCCTGTGTTGCTCATGTTTCCCCTTGTTATGAAACGTAAACATCTTGGGTATTGTTGTATCGCTATTGCTGTTGCAACTAGTCAATGTCATGCACCTTCGAGACGACTACAAACACTTAATCAGAAAACGTTACAAAAAATGAAATATGCATACAAAAAAGATCGGAGAGGTTGATGCATAAGAGACTATGGGGCATATGCATCAACCAAACTAATACCGATTCCTTAATAGCGAAAAATAAGGAATCGCCATTAAGGAATCGGTAATTGGCATGCATCAACAGATTCGGTTAAATTTAGCGATTCCTTAAAAATCGCTAAATTTACCGATTCCTTAATAGCGGGGCACGCAAACGGCCCCACTAGCAAATAGCGAGTTCGGTAATACCGATTTGGCTAATAGCGAGTTCGGTAATACCGAATTAGCAATTACCGAATCGGTAATAGCGAAATCGCAAATTGCCGCGTCGCTCCGGGAACAGGCTGATGACATCACCAACCAGGAAATACTGCTGCCCCACCCACATAGCCTCGACAGAGGAGCAGACAGGAGCTGGAAAGAAGGACAGGCTGTGCAGAGTGAGGCCACACAGATTCTGCCATTCACAGCACACATCCATCATGTCGCAGGAAGTGCCATCCAGCGCTGAATCTGCACGCAAGCGCTAGAAGAAGTTTTCAGACAGGGAGCTGGAGTACCTCATCGAGGGAGTGTCCAGCAAACACGACCGCCTCTTTGGCAAGCTGTCCCTCAAGGTGCCTGAGACCGAGAAGCGGCGCATCTGGCAGCGCATCCGTGAGAGGGTCAATGCGGTTGGCGTCACTAGCCGCAGCATCGACGACCTTAAAAAACGGTGGTATGACCTCCGGAAGCACGCAAAAGAGAGGATTGCTGAGAGGCTCCGGGAGGCAAGAAGGACTGGAGGCGGAACAAGCACTGCACCATCCAACACAGCCCTGGAGGACCTTGTGGAAGGGACGATAGAGCGGGAAGCCGTCGTGGGGGTGATCCAGATGGACACGTCCGGCGCAGCCACAAGTGCCCAAGGTAAGATGCATGCCTGTGCCACACCCAGCATAGAGTAAATCCATACCCATGCCCCCAGCCCAATCTCACTGTGTCTGCAGCTCTGGCACAGACAGTCCCACACATGACACTACTGCATCTTGGGAGTTGTAGTCTAGTCAGCCCAGAGTGCAGGTACAGGCGTAAATCCTCACACAACACATATTTTGTACATGGCAGTAGACTGTTCATTTGTTGGACCACAGAGGGACATTGATGGGTACAACACTATGTAGGTGTAATCATCCCACTAATCATGCACTGTTTCACACACAGATGCATCACCTGGGGACTCTGACGACAGCGACCAGCTGATCATATCTGAGACTCCCGTGGAGTCAGACCAGGAGACTGCGCAGGATGCGCACGCACCGCCAACACCTGCCACCCCACCAGCACCACCTCCACCAGCGCCACAATCAACGGCACCAGCACCAGTGCCACAAGCCAAGGCACCTGCGCCACAAGCCAAGGCACCACCACCTGCGCCACAAGCAACGGCACCAGCAAGCCAGCCTGCAGCCAGTACAGCCACAATACCGCAGAGGCACAGGCACCAAGTTGCGCCCTTGCAGGAGATGGCAACCCCCCCCCCGCAATTGGCACCCACGCAGCGCACATCCACACCACCTGCTGCACCACATGGAGGCTCAAGACACGCACAGCGTCACAGGGCCCGTCGCAGTTCCGTCTCCTCAGCTGACCAGGATGTCCCAACAACCTCTGCAATTGAGGAGAGGATGCTGCGCACACAGAACCTGCAGGGAAGACATGTGGCTAGCATCAGCTGCAACATCGTGCGCCTAGCGAGGGAGATGCGCGCCATGACTGCAGCAGTCACCGACATGGGCTCCGCGGTCAGGGACATGGGCACGGCGGTCAGGGACCAGACCACTGCGGTTGCTGATGGCAATGCTCAGCTCAGGGAGGAGGTACGTGAGCTCACCCGTGCCATCAGGGAGGGCCATGAGTCCCAGAGGAGGAGTAACCGGCAGCTAATGTTGCGTTCTGCCGCCGCTACCAAGGCCATACAACGGCACAGCAACTGCACCGCTGTGTTGGCACGCCGCACAGTCTCCCTGCAGGTGGACCTTGGGCACTTCTGCGGTGATGTTGCCAAGTCACTGGGACACATCACCACTGCTGTGGAACAACTTCAGAGCAGCACATGCAGTGCTGCAGCATTGGGAGGGGATGACACCAGTGAGGCTGCCTCCAGTGTCAGCAGCGTGTCACTGGCAGAGGCCAGCACCAGGCGCCGAAGTTCGCGTGCCTCCACGGGGACAGGCCGTGGTGAGGGTTTGGATGCACCTGAGCGGAGGCTTGGTGTACGTGGCAAGCGCCACTAGAAATTTGGACATGCTGCAGGTCCATGGTGGAGCAACCATGGCCATCCAATTATTCTGTTTGCACAGGCCTGACTTTAAGGAACCTTTTATTTACATTTATGCAATCGGAGCATGATTCACAATGCTAGTTCTGTTGCACAATCCTCAGTGCTACTGTGCATTAAACAGTTGCACCCAACACCAACTTGTAATGTCTCATTTTACCCAGGGTCAAAAATGATTTTGCGTTATGTCTGTCCGCCTCCTATGGCCCTCTGCTGTGTTTGGGATGTGTGCCGGTCGTCGTTGGGCGGGTGGTTGGTCAGCCTGGGGGTCGTCATCCCTGTCCACCTCCATGGGTATCCCCCTTCTGGTGGCAATGTTGTGCAGCATTGCACATACAGCAATTATTCGACAGCATGTGTCTGGTTGGTATAGCATTGCGCCGCCAGTCTTGTGGAGGATACGGAAGCGGCTCTTGAGAATCCCAAAAGTCCGCTCTATCACATTCCTCGTTCTGATGTGTGCAGCGTTGTAGCGATGTTCCTGCGGGGTTGCTGGATTTAGGTATGGGGTTAGTATGTATTCCCGCAGGGCGTAAGCACTGTCACCTAGAAGATAGAAGCATAGACTTAGCATTGGTGATGTACATACATGTGTGGTGTTGGTGTGGGGAAGCGTAGTTCTACTTACCTAACAGGAGTCCCTCTCCAAATTCGCCATTGAGTAGTCGCCTGTGCATTCCACTGTTGCGGAAGATGTATGAGTCGTGTGTGCTCCCTGGGAATTGTGCCACTAGGTCCGTTATGATGTTGTTGGCATCGCACACAACCTGCACGTTGATCGAGTGGTATGACTTGCAGTTCCTGAAAAGGTACTCATTTGCTGACGGAGGGCATATGGGGATATGCGTGCAGTCGATGCATCCAATCACATGTGGAAATTGTGCCACCTGGTAGAATGCCTGTTTGGTGCGGTCCAACTGCTGTGGGGTTGTGGGGAAGCTGATGTGTCTGTGGAGCATTGTCAGCATGGCATCTAGGAATTTTTGGAAGAAGCGTGACAGTGCGCTTTGCGAAACACCTCCGGCAACCGCAATTACCCCCTGGAAACTCCCTGAGGCCAGTAGGTGCAGGCTGCATAGTACCTGAACGTGCGCAGGGATTGCATTTGTCCGGTGGGTCTGGTGCTGCAGTAATGGTTCCAGGTCTGCAATCAGGCGCATGATCATAGCGCGATTGAGGCGATATTTCTGGTACACCTCGTCCTCATTCTGGCCGAGCAGGGTTATGCGCAGTCTGAACACTCGCTCCTGGACCCTTCTCCTGCGCTGTCCTGCTGCATTGATCCGCATCCTCCTTGCAAGCACGTAGAGGGCAGCCATTTTGGGGGAGCCAACAGGGTCTCCTGGGCCAAATTTAAGGGTTTAGTGATTGCCTCAATCATTTGCACATGTAGGGTTTTTTTTTTTTTTTGTGACTTTACCTCCAGGTTTTGATTCCCCTTATTTAGCTCTGGCAAAATAGCGATTTTTGGGATTTTCGTTATTAGCGAGTTTTGTTGCATTGGGGTGCGAATCGTTATTTGCTATTGGCAATTTCCGGGAGCTAATAGTGATTTCGGTAATTGCGAATTCGGTATTTAGCGATTCGGTAAATTAGCATTTTGGGTATTAGCGATTCGGTATGTTCGAGGTTATTTATTTAGCGATTCGTTATTTGCTCGGGTTTTGGGTTGATGCATTGGGATTGGGTATTTTTCACACAATACCGGGAGCTATTACCGATTCGGTATTTTACCGACTGGATTTTGGCTTGATGCATAAGGGTGTATCTTAGGCTAGCATTTCTTTGACCAGTCAAAACACCATCCATGTTTAGAAGTGGAGGTACACTCCACACAGATGACAAAGCAAGATGTCACACTTCAATTTGTAGTTTTCAATTTATCTATTTTCATTTTTGGATGGCTTTTGCCAAGTCCTTTTGCCTTTTGTGGGAAAGAAAACAAATCTAATGGGGTAATATTTGCATGCAGAAGTGGATAGCACTTAATGAAGGAGAAATCTGCATAAGCAGACTGAGCACAAGGACTTACATAAAACAGTATATCAGGAAACAGACTCTAATAGCATTTAAGAAAGCCTTGCTAACCTTGAGGGAGGATAGGGTGGAAACAATGGAGGCATATAATGCAGGATGCGAGTTGCAGAAAGAAGGCACTGAGGGCCCTTCATAGTTCATACATTGATCTTGGTTGTAGAGGCTCATCTTAGGTTCAGTAAGATCTTCAAGTGATATGTAGACTTGTCAGTAAAGTCTCCCCTCCTCCACCCAATTGGAGTATTAAAGCAAAAAGTGCCAGGTCTTGAGGCTCTTCCTGAAAGTGTGCAGAGTGGGGGAGCGTCTGATTATACTCCTGGAATTCCGTCCATTCTTTAGTATGTGGGTGGCACTTTGGCTCATTCCTGCCTAGGGGCAGGATTAGTTTTATAAGGATGCGCTTCCTTTGAACTTAACCAACCAGAACCCGATCCATTCCCCCACAGGAAGCACTCATGGGCTGAATCCTTTACAAGTGTTTCTATGAGGCTTCGAGCCCACTGGTCCCTGGGAGCCTCTCTTTTCATCCGAAAGAAAAGGACTAACAGTCCAGCTAAGTTCTTGGACGCAACATGTTTTTAAAAATGCAACGAGGTTAAAAATGGAACTCCTGTCAACGCCAAGCTCAAATTATGGGGTTCTATTTTCGAGATATTTACATGTCCCGTCACGATCCCGTGTTCTGAAAACCTGTGCTTTTCTTGTTCCAGTCCTCAGCACTTACACTGACTGAAAGTAGCCAAGTTAGAGCATATTTTGCTGACAACAAGCACAAAGGAGCCATCGCTGCTCTGGTTTCCAAGCTGTGCTGTCTGCAGCCCATGCATTAACTCAGAGATAATTCGAGTTAATGTATGCGGTGAATGCGTGACAACGAAACCAGCAGATAAAAAGAATGTGACCTCATATAATGCAAATGGTGCTCATGTAAAGCATGCCAACACCTTTGGGTGGAATTTGTGCTATAGAAAACGGCAAAATAAATAAATAAATAATCCCTTCTCCGCCAGCACAGCTCAAAAAAACATAAATGGTGATATAGCTCCAAGTACATACATGTGTATGCATACACTCACAAGCGTACATTCCACACATGCACACATGTGCACACATGGACCTTATATTATTTTATATTTGTTCTCACAGCTGAGAAGATCTACCCTTCTTCCTCTTTACTTACAAGGTCATTTGCTCACTTCTTAGATGAGGGGTCTTCAAACTGGGGGCGGGGCCCCCTATGGGGGCCTTGACTGATCCCAGGGGAGGCAACAGGCTCTGGTCAAAAGAAGCATCATGCTGATAGCAGTGCTTTGTTTTAGGCTGAAAACAAATGATCAGCTGTAAGCCACTCTGTAGTGGGACATTTGTAAAAGGTTTAATGTAACTCTATTGTTTATATAAGTCTAGACATACTTAAACATTGCAAATTGAATAGCATAATTGTGAAAAATTCTGGGAGGAGGGGGTCGTGGCATTAAAACATTGGAAGAGGGGGGCGTGGCCAAGATGGCGGGGTGAGCGGACGCTTCCTCCCGTTGCTCCTCCGGCCCGGCCAAGCTTGAGCCCTTTTCTTATGCTTTTCTCCCCCCGCTGAGGCTCAGCGTGGAAGAGGAGCGTGGCGGAGCACCTGGTGCGCACGTTGTTGCCGTTTTGGTTCTGAACGCCTCGGGGGAAGCCCCCAAAAAGTCCGATCGAGCTCGAGGAGCGAAGGAGGGCCTGAGAGGCGGAGCGCATCGGAGTGCTGTCCGGGCGCCTCGGCTGGGCCTGGTGCTGAAAGTTGCGATCTGGAGGGAATCTGGCCCGTCGCTCGACGGAGGGTGAAGGAGCCCTGCGGGAGGGGACCCGACGGTGTGGAAGACTTAGGACGGGTGCTTTGGCACTCGGACCTGTGTCGGCGACACTTCGCACTGTGTAGGCCCCTGTCCCTTGGCCGAAGCACGGCGGACTCTCTGTTGGGGTCGGACCATCTGGGCCCCTGCGTGTGACAGACTGAAACCGGCGGTGGAACCTATTTGATTGCTGTGCGTTTTGGGGGCCCCGGTGGTGTCGTCGGGCCTGGTCGCTCTGCCCTGCCTCGCCCTGCCGCCATCTTGTCCCCGTGGGATCAGTGGTGTTGGCCTTCGCCGGAGCCCTTGCTGGCGGATGTATGTGACCGCCGCTGCTGCCGGGTTGACTTTTTGGGGGATGTGCTGATGAGGAGCCCCCCACTGTAGCTTCCATTCCTGTCTCGGATGGGCACCCGCGGCTGGCCGTGACCGGGCTGGACCGCCATTTTGTCACCTGTGACGCAGCGACCCTGCTTGTGGGGGGACACCCACGTCGAGTGCTTGCCAGCAGCTGGGCATCCCTGGGGCGGCTGGACCAGTGCCCGACCGTAGTGCTTGCAATGTCTGGAAGAGGAGGCTCGAAGAAGGGGGACCGCACCCTGCCGGACATGCTTGGCAGGGCCCAGCAACTGCGGGACAGAACACAGCCTTCGCCGGGGACCTCCCAGGCCTCGGCGGACGTGACTGGGGGGGAACCACCCGTCACGAGGACCTTTATGGAGGAACTGTTTAGCTCCCTCAGGGAGGACTTCCAGACACTGAAGCGGGAGGTGGCCAGCGAGGTCCGGGAAGTGCGCAGGGAAGTGGAGGGCCTTGGCGAGCGCGTTGAAACGGTGGAGACGGAGGCCCAACGCCGGGAGGAGGAGATAGTCCACCTTCAACAGGACGTTCTCCGCCTCCGGGAGCAGTGTGTTGAGCTCCAGGCCCACTCTGAGGACCTTGAGAACAGATCACGGAGGAACAACATTCGAGTGCGTGGTGTGCCGACTGCAGACGAGGGGTCCGATCTGGGGAGCTACCTGCGGGACCTGTTCCGAGAGATCCTGGGGGAAGCTGCGGACTTCCCCATTCGCATTGATAGGGCACATAGGGTTGGCCGGCAGCGCCAATCATCGGCACCTCCACCGGACATTCTGGCCTTCCTGCCCGATTTCCCGCTGAAGGAACGCATCATGACTGAGGCCCGCAGGAAACAGCCCCTGACTTTCCGGGAACGGCCGGTGGCGCTTTACCAGGACCTCTCCGCCATCACGCTGCAGAAACGCAGGTCCTTCAGGATTGCCACTGACTTTTTGCGAGAACACGAGACGCCGTACTCTTGGGGTCATCCCTTCCGCCTGATCTTTCAATGGAACGGGGTGCTACACCAGCTACGCTCCTTGCAGGACATTTGTGGAGTCTTGGGGCTTACGGCGGCGGAGGAGGAAGGAGCTACACCGTCGTGGAGGGCCTCGGAGAGACGGAGCCAGCGGAGGTCGGCGAGGCGACGATCAGCGGCCAGCGCAGGGCGTCCTGATTCCCCTACCATCAGGGCGGACATGGCCGACGCTTTGAGGGCGGCGGCCAGGGACTCGGCCGGCTCCACCGGCGTGGCCTTGACGGCCTAATACTCACTCCGGGGGGAGATGCCTTTAGCTTCTTTAAATGCTGGGTGCGGGGCGGGGGGGTTGGGGGGGAGCGGCTGGAGGTGAGTGGCTGGACGTCCACTTCGTTCCTTTCTACGGACTTGCCCGTTTTGGGGCTTGACTGGGACAATGGGGTGTTTGAGTTTGCGTTTGGCTAGTTGCCAGGGTTGTGTTTTGGGGGGGTGTAGGGGTAGTTCTGGGGTTGGGGAGGTCCCGTCCGATGTTGTCCATGCCCACGCTTGGTATGTTATGGCTTGTCCTGTGCGGCTGCCCCGCGCGCCCCACCCGCTGATCCCCTGCCCATTGCACGGCGCTCCCGATCCCCGAGAGGAATGTCGGCCCTAAAGGTAGTGACCCTTAATGTTCAGGGTCTGAATAACCCCGTGAAGCGCAGAGCGATCTTATCTTTGCTGGAGGGGACGCAGGCGGACATTTGCCTTTTACAGGAGACCCACTTATTGTCCCGGGATTGCCATAGGCTGCGCTCTGCTAAGTTCCCTACCCAGTTCTTCTCCTCGGCAGCGAACAAGACGGCGGGGGTAGCCATTCTTCTAGCGAGCTCCTTTAGGGGGGAGGTTTTGTATAAATGTGCTGAACAGAAGGGGAGGCTTCTTGCGTATCGCATGCGCTTAGGGGGCATAGCGTTTACGGTCGGCTCCGTTTATAGCCCAAACGACCACCAAGAGCGTTTCCTAGACTCCGTGTTGGTGGATGTCACTGCTTCCCCCGACCGCCACGTCATTTTGGGGGGAGACCTTAATATTGTCTTCGATTCTGTGATGGACAGATCGGCGCAGCGCTTCCCGCAGACGGGGGAACTGTCCCAGGCTGTGAAGGCCCGGATTGCGGAAATGGACTTACACGACATTTGGCGTTCCATGCACCCCACGGATAGGGACTACTCTTACTTTTCACACGCACATCGAACCTACTCACGGCTGGACTACCTTCTGGTGAGTGGACCGATGCATGCCGCTGCCACGGCGGCGGACATCGGGGTCCTGACCTTGTCTGACCATTCACCAGTCACCGGCGTTTTCCAGTGGCCGGCGGCCTCCCCCTCTCGGGGGGTGTGGCGCCTCCGGGATACCCTTTTACACAAAAAGTCTGTCGTGCAGCGTATTGGGGAGGTCATACAGGACTACCTAACTCACAACAGCAACACCGACACTTCGCAGGCGACACAGTGGGCGGCACTGAAGGCAGTCCTCCGGGGGGAATTTATCTCTATCTCCGCAGCCGAAAATAGGGAGCGGCAACGGAAGAGGGACGAGCTGACCGTTCAGGTCCGGGAGCTTGAGCAGGTCCACCGCCGCACGGGGGCGCCAAGGGTGTGGAGGCAGTTGAAGGCTGCGAGGAAGCTCCTGTCGGCATTGGATCTTGATAGGGCGGAGTATGCCGCCTTGCGCTTGAAACATGCCTTCTACACTGGGGGGGACAAATGTGGCAAGCTTCTAGCACACCGGCTCCGGGTCACGCAGCAGCGTGGCGTCGTGAGGGAACTGGTGGGCGCGGACGGGGTGGTAGTCTCCGGGGACTCAGCGGTAGCGGAATCTTTCCGCGGCTTCTACGAGGCGCTGTATGCGGAGGAGCCCTCCTCGCCACGGGACGCCGAAGGCTACTTGGAGTCGGTGACCCTTCCGGTGCTGGATCCGGCTCAGGCGGACCACCTGGAGCGGGATATCCATGTTGAGGAGGTGATTTCCGCTATCGCGCGGCTGAAGCATGGTAAGGTCCCGGGCCCGGACGGGTACACGTCTTTGTTTTATAAGACTTTTTGCACGGCTGTGGCCCCTGTCCTTACTCGGCTATTTAATTCCTTTTCCGAATCGGGAGCCATCCCACCGGATCTCCTGAGGGCGACGGTCGCGGTAATTCCGAAACCTGGGAAGGACCGGGCACTCTGCGGTTCGTATCGACCCATCTCACTCTTAAATGTCGACCTCAAGTTGTACACAGGGATTCTAGCGTCCAGGCTGGGTCCGCACCTCCCCGGATTGGTGGAGGCGGACCAGGCAGGCTTTGTACCCGGGAGACAGACGGTTGACAATACCAAGCGGGTGGCGCATGTTCTGGTGAAGGCCTCGCGGATCCCGGGGGAGCGGATGTTGCTGTCCGTCGACGCGGAGAAGGCCTTCGACAGAGTTCACTGGCCGTATCTCGAGCTGGTTCTCAAGAAATTGGGAATCGGGGATAAGTTCCGCACCATGGTATTCAACTGTTATAAGCATCCTTCAGCGTCGGTGCGGGTCAACGGGTGCAGCTCCGGTGGATTTGCCATCGAACGCGGCACGAGGCAGGGCTGCCCCCACTCGCCGCTCTTGTTTGCCCTCTACATGGAGCCGTTTGCTCAGAGGATTCGCGATAACCCGGATGCGGTCGGGGTCCGGATGGGCCAGTATGTCCACACTGTCAGTCTCTACGCGGACGATGTCCTGTTGACCTTGGACGACCCTAGGAGGTCGCTGCCTGCTTGCCTCCAGGAACTAGACGCCTTTGCCTGTGTGGCCGGCTTCAAAATGAATATGAGCAAGTCGGTGGCGTTAGACGTGTCCCTGGCTGCGGACACCAGGAGGGACCTTCAGCGACTCTTCCCCATGCAGTGGTCCTCCTCCACGGTGCCATACCTGGGGATTCTGCTGGCGCCCACATTACCGGAGATGGTTACGGCTAACTATGCCTTCCTCAGCAGGAAGATCAAGGAGGAGCTTGGTCGCTGGAGCAAAGGTCTACTGTCCTGGTTGGGGCGAATCGCGGCGGTTAAGATGACGGTGTTGCCCCAGATACTGTATCTTTTCCGGGCCCTCCCTCTCCAGCCCCCGGTGGGCTGGATACGACAAATGCAGGCTGACGTCTCCCGCTTTGTCTGGCAGGGCCGCAAGCCACGAATGAAGAGGGTCCTCTCCACGCTTGCTCCGGAGGCGGGGGGCCTCGGCATTCCAGACCTCCGTAAGTACTTTCAGGCGGCACAGCTGCGATATTTGGTGGAGTGGAGCAGGTGGGAGTCCGACAAACACTGGCTCTTTCAAGACCAGGCAGTGGCGGGCCGCACTTTACAAGAGGTTCCATTCTTGCGTCGCGCGCACCGCCCCCCTAACCTTTACGCTTCTTTTATTACGCGGGTCCCCCTGCGGGTGTGGGACGCAGTCTGTGAGGCTCGGGGCCTCACCACCTTCCCTTCGCCGTTCACACCCATAGCGGGCAACCCGGACTTCTCCCCAGGGATGGAGCCGGGAGTTTTCTCCCATTGGGTGCAGGCGGGCTGCAGGGCGCTCTTCCAGATCTATGGCCCGGAGGGAGTGATTCCGTTTCAGCAACTCTGCCAGGAGTTCGGCCTGACGGAGCTGGACAGATTGCGCTACATGCAGGTTCGGCATTGGGCCCTCCAGCCCCAGGTGCGTGACACCGCTGCTCGTCAAATTACACCGTATGAGAGGTGGCTGGCTACCCGGACCTCCGACGCTAAGCTAATTACCGATCTGTACAAGTACCTACAACCCCCGCCGTTTCACTATTACAATCCGGGGAGGGAGCGCTGGCACAGGGAATTGGGTAGGACACTCAGCCACAAGGAATGGGACAAAATTGCGTATCGGGCGCGGCACTCTGCATATCACACGGGCCTTACGGAGACCTTCACTAAGGTGTCCACTTATTGGTATTACACCCCGGAGCGACTGTATGAAATGCATAAACACACTGACAAGGGGTGCTGGCGGGGCTGCGGGCAGGAGGGTACCCTCTCACACATTCTTTGGGATTGCCCCGTGCTGACCGCTTACTGGAAGGAAGTTTTGGATGAGGTGGATAAGCACTTTGGGATAGAGCTGCCGCGCTTCCCGGCGTATGTCCTGCTGGGCCTCCCCAATGACCTAATGTACCCACTGAAGTCCCGCAGGGGCAGGCAGATCGCGATTGCGCTGGGGTCTGCGGTCCAGAACATCCTTATCCACTGGCGCACCGACACTGTCCCCTCCATCACGGGTTGGTTGCATAGGCTTTGGCATGTGCTGGGAATGGAGAAGCTGTCGCTCACGGTGGCGGGGGAAATAGACCAATTTGAAGAGCTGTGGCAACCCTTTCTAGCGCTGCTGTCCACCGAATTCCGGGAGCTCACCTGTCCGAGGTATCTTAGGCTTCTCAGGCTGACGCCGCCGGTGATCCCGGCGGACTAGATTACATGTGAGACAGGGGCCTCCGGGGGGGGCGGGGCGGGGGGGGGTGCGGGGCTTCTTGGTGAGGACTAATCTGACGCGGGACCATAGGACGGGGGGGGTGGGGTATTGTTTTTTCTTCCTTCCTTTCTTTACTGGGGGGATGGGGGGGGTGGATTGTGCTTTGTCGAGTTGCTGCTGGCTTTCATTGCTCAGATTTGGGGTGTTGGATATGCACGCAGGGATTCCACAGTTTGCATTTCTAGCCTTTCATTTATTGTGCTTTTCCCCTGGCCCATCGAGCTATCCATCGCTAACCCTCTTGAGTTGCACCTTTTTTCTTTGATTGTATTAAGTGTACCCTAACCTCCTATCCCCCTCCCCCATGGTTTGTTTTGTTTCAATAAAAACGTTTTAAACATAAAACATTGGAAGACCGCTGGCTTTGATCACTGGAAATAAAAAACAGCAGTGGGTTTTCCCCCCTCAATTTCCTGTGTTCTATCAAAGATATTAAGCTCTGGATCACAAAAATGTCTTTGGTGGGTGCCTGGGTGCTTGTGATTGTTTTCAAGTTGATCCTCCAAACTAAAGCAAGGCTTTGAAGGGTCTAATATGAGTAAACTTTAATGTTTCTATCACTGGACTTTTGTGGCCATGGACCTTCATACTGGAAGGCCTGGGCCGCTTATTACTGAAAGAAATAGGTTTCACAGTGTAATTCGTGTAATGAGTTACTGTTGTGTCGTGGGTGTTGGGAGTGTGCATGACATCACGGATTGCCAAGGTGTTGAGTATTCCTCGGTAGGTGGTTAGAAGGGGTTTTCTAGAGCAGGGGTTCTTAACCAGTGGACCCCAGACTTTAGGGGGTCCGCAACACATACTCAGGGGTTCTGCAACTGTTTAGAAAATTAAATCTCAGCAGATTAATGGGGTATTTATAAATAGAGAAACACAATTTAAAACTGGAAATTCAAAAAAGTTCTAGAAAGGTGAAATTGGAGGCTGCAAATTAAATTGGCATCTGTAGCTTGATTTGTGGGAGCAGTGCAAGTACAGCAAACAGGATATAATATGGGCCGATGATGGCTTAATTGAAGTGAAACAAAAACAGGGCATGTCTTAGGAGCAAACGATTCAAAGCGATATGCTGTAGTCTAACATAGTGCTTTCCACTTTAAAATTAAAGGAACACATTTTGAAAAGCTCAAACTTTCCCATTAAAATTGTGATTCTTATATATTTGTTTGCGAACTTTTTAAAAAAATCATTGTTTGTGAATTTGTTTGTGTTTCTGTATTTTTGTGTATTGTTTTGAGGTTCAAATCATAGAAAATGCATATGCCACGTCCCCAGCTTGCAGAAATGGCATAACGAGGATCTCCGGATTCTATTAGTGATCCTGTGGTGGTCCCCTGATTCCAGTAATGATTTAGTGGAAGTCCACAGACGTCAAGAAGTTGAGAGCCACTGTTCTAGAGCATAACCTTGGCCTTAACAATGGTTGTGCATCAAACCCTCATGTCACAGTAAATTCCATACTATTTTATCTTGTAAAATTGCATCAGGTTTCACCTGTAAACTCCACACAACTCAGAATTCAAGCTCAAAACCAAACCGGGGTTAGAGCAGAAGATGGAAAACTCCAATCCACTCACAATCAGGGTCTAAGCATCTTCTTGCCCAGAATACAATGCAGCACTTACTTAAACAGTTTTATAGGTGTCCTTGGACAGTATTTTAATAACTCAATATACTGTGGACCTCATTTATGAGAAGTGTTGCATAGCTGTGTGAAAGCAGCAATGCAACACTTCTCAGTGCGCCCTCCTTGTGACATGATGGACGCATCATATTTACTGTATGACGCATCATGTCGCAAGGAATGACAGATACCTCAGTACTACTGGCGTATCTGTCAGCGCAAAAGTGGTGCATTGCTGGAGTTGTGTTGGAAGCATGACGCAACTCCAGCACT
Organism: Triturus cristatus; assembly: GCF_964204655.1. NCBI lineage: Eukaryota > Metazoa > Chordata > Amphibia > Caudata > Salamandridae > Triturus > Triturus cristatus. Next base: position 164,226,010 of record NC_140595.1, on the reverse strand, counting down.
GTTCCTTACACATGGGGCAAGCCCCATGTGAAAGGGCCTGCATCACCCTTATGCCTGTCATGAGGCGGGAGTATGGTTTTAACGCAGTGGTGTCCTAGAAGTGTCGCAGTGGAATCTTATAGATTTCACTGCTCCACTCCTACAACCCTTTCTTGCGGGGGAACGCCCACCCTGCATACATTACACCTGATGCAGGTATAATGTAGCGCAGGGGTTTACCAAGTGCCGCATCTGCCTACATACGTAACTTTGTAAATAGGGCGCAACATGGTGCATTTTGTATGCCGCCGGTGCAGCACAAAAAGTGGCGCACCCGGCGGCGTAAAATTGACGACAGGCCTCATAAATAAGGCCCTTTATTTCTCTCATCCATGATTTTTTGCTAATTCTGTGCTTGATGACTTTACAAAATGCAGACACGCGATGCGAGCGGTCTCAGATAGAGCGCTGTTGGTGGACTGATGGGTTTCGTAGAATGCTCTCGCCTAAAATGAATCTTACTCAGAACACTCACATTGGGCTTTGCATAATTTATACACCACTCTAAGCTTCTGATGGCACAGGTTAAGTTCCTTAATTATGGATCTTAAAATTGGTTTAATAGCTTGGGTCACGAGGGCCCTTCTTCTGGAGGTTTGTTGAAATACTGGTCCCTTGGAGGGCTGTTGCAGCAGGCTTCTGTTAAAGGTGCCTTTGTGTTCGCCCCAGGAGGAAGGCAGGTTTGCACTTTCTTATGGAGCCAGGTATGGCCCAGCTTTCGGGCATGTCACTGACTCTGTCCATTTCATGCTAGCCCCTCTGACATTTTGCTTTCTATAGACCTGTCTGCCGCTGGTTAACCAGCATGTTTCTATTGCATTTGGTTTGGTATATATTCTGTTTGTTATATATGTGTTTGTTCTACATCCTTTCTACTACTACTTTTCACTGAATAGAATGACACCCCTCTGTCCTACGGGCAGGTGCATTAACAGCCTGATGTACTATTCCCATTTGCAAACCAGGGATTTGCAATTTGCACTTTGACTGGTTTGTAAATTGGAATGCAATTTCTAATGCAATTTATGTACTAATAGGTGACAGCATAAATTACACATTTGCAGGGACCTGCCTAATGAGTATTAAGTAGGAATATTGCTATCTTCGACCCCCTGCAAATGCAGGGATGGGGGTCCAGACCTCAGCGACGTAGTTTTAGTGGGGTGTCTGTGGTGTTACACCCCACTAGAAAATATACTCTGCAGTAATTAGTTGGGTACAATTTCTTTCAGTCTGGTATAGTCAAGTGTCTATTGGACTTCACCTGAGATTTGTACATACCCACACTGACAAAAACAAACAAAAAAAACACACACACACACACACACACACATACACACACACGTTCGAAAGACGCAATTAGCTGAATAATAATATGAACTTTGTGTGAAGAACTGAACTACAACTACCAAGACACTGTGGGGTAATGGCGCTGTTACATGCAAGAAGTGCGTTCCTACCCACTCTCACTTATAAAAGGCTCTCGTGAGCCGACACCAAGCTGACGAGCTTTGGAATGCCTGCACGTTATGAGTGGGATAATACCTGAGAAAATTGGCAGCATGTCCAGCAATCCATAAATATTCTCTATTGATGAGGGAGAAATCCTGAAACACTGGTGTCTAGAGATACAATTTCACAAGACAGCATTAGGTTAAAAATCATGTGAACTTTGTGAGAAAAGCTGAACTAAAACAACCAAGAGGCTATGGAGTAATGGCGCTGTTACATGCAAGCAGTGCATTCCTACCCACTTTCACTATATGTGCAGTGTTAAACTGCCATGTCGACCTGGCAAGGTAAACCTTTTGACAGGCCTAAACCTTCCTCTTTAATACATATGAGTCACCCCTAGGGTAGGCCCTGGGCAGCTCAGAGTGCAGGGTGCAGTGAATTTCAAAATATGTATTCTTCGTAGGCAAAGCCCCACTTGCTCTTGAATACACAGTGTCCTGCTTCTACACAAAGGGCTGCATATAGTTAGTACGGAGCCAGGACAAATAGGATAGGTCACCTGCGCTCTTCAGAAGTATGCCTCTAGAAGATTCTCCCCACTTCAAAGTCACAACTGGGTATAAATACTGGACCTCAGACCCCAGCTCTTCAGTACACTTCTGGACTTGTGTGGATGCTCTGTCAGGAAGAAGGACTGCTGTGCTGCGGAAAGGACTGCCACTCTGCTGGACTGCTGCTCTGAAGGACTGCTGCCCTGTTGGGCAGACCTGCTACTTGCTGCCCTCCTGCCTGGGTGATAAGGACCTGACGTGCATCTGTTGAACTCAGGACCCCAAAGTAATTCCAAAGGCTAGTTGGATGGCCTTCTGACTTGGGCCTCAGGGACAGAAGGCTCTAACAATCTTGAACCTAGCACCTGCACTCTGCAATCCTTGAGTTTACCCTGCCAAGTGGTGCCACCCCAGTCCTGGACCCTTTGAAGTGGCCTAAGGGGCTCTGCCAGCCTCTGTGGATCCACGCATCTCCTCCACTGCTCAGCACAAACCTGAGCAGAACAAACACATTGCAGCTGTGGTGTGGATTGGACCCGTCACAAAGACCCGCATCACATTGCAGCCCATCCGAATCACCACTGAGCAAGGTATTCTTGGCACAGGCCCTAGCATCCCTCATCAACGGCAACCTCGATTATGATGCCGGACTCCGCAACGCAGCCTCGCAGTTGCCCCGACTGCGCATCACATCCTTGATGCCAGACTTCGCATCACAAGCCCTCGTCGATGGGATCCTTGATGACGATGCAGGACCTCACACCGCAGCCTTGATGCATATTGGAATTGACGCCTCGCTTCGACTGCACAACACTTCTTGGAAGTGGATCTTCACAATGTTCAGCAAACTAGGCTTGAAGGTACTTTGTTCAGTGGATGCAACTGGGTCCCTGTAGCCGGCCCATGCTCCATCGTGGCCGGCCTGAGCATGCGACCAGATATCCACAACTGGCGCTTTGTGCTTGTTGGTGATATTTTCACTAAAATCTTTAGAATTACATATCTCCGGTTCTACTAATTGGATGTTTGTCATTCTGGTCTATTTTTACTTACTAAAACTCATACTATTTTTTAAACTTGGTGTAGGTTCCTTTTTGTATGGTGTTTTCAGTTCATGACGGTTTTTATTTTTGTACTTTTATTTAGTTATTTTCAAGCAGATGACCTGGCAGCAAGGAATTCAAATTAGCTTTATTTATACAATGCACATGTACAGCAATAGCATAATAGTTACACAAAATTGAATATCTTCTATCGTCTTTAAGCCCAGGACACCTATCGAACAGCGAGCTGCTTTTAAAATTGGCTGCCTGGTATACAAGGCCCGGCAGTCCAAGGGCCCTGCCTTTTTAGAATCCCTTCTGAACCCTCATTGTCCGGTTCGTAACCTCCGCTCTGCCCATCTTCATCTTCTCACCACGCCGACGGCCAAACTAAAAAAACTGGGCGGCTGTAGATTCAGCTACTTGGCACCCAAATTATGGAACTCCCTCCCTCTTCACATTAAAACTTCTGGTACCCTACTAAGCTTCCGAAAGAGCCTAAAAACATGGCTCTTCTCAAAACTCATGTAAACTATGACTCCCACCTCCAATCTCAATCATAGCGCCAGGAAACCTTTGGTGTCAGTGCGCTCTATAAATATAGCATAAGATAAGATAAGATAAGATAAGGAGGGGAACGTGGAAGTGCACATCCTCTTATGTAACCTCTCAGTAGATGAGGAGGCTACCGTTAGCCTGTCAGGTCCTCTCTGTGGGCGGGGGTTGGTCGGCAGCAAATATTTGCATAGAGGGCCCCATATATCTGTGGCTCTGCATGCCTGTGGTAGCAAGGAACTGTAACTCTCCGAATGTGCAGGCCATGCAGAGAAATCCCTCAGCCTTTGGGAGCATCTGGGCAGGGAGGGCCTCCTCCAGTGTATTGCGATTCTGTGCTTCACCATCAGAGGGCTCTTGCTACAAGTCACCTTTAGGAGTTGGGCACAGCCTTAACATATCCTAGGAGAGTAATCTAAAGGATGAGTGCAAGGGTATGGGAGGTCATGCTGTTAATTGTGTGGTTCAGTTTAATTCAATAGGCCCCGATCGCTGTACATTCCCAAGCCATGTGAAGAAAATCAACATCTGGGGCCCCACATCTCCAACACATGGTCTTTGCAGTCAAGCCAAGCCTTGCCATGGATTAGGGGGTATAATAGATACTATGTAGAAACTTGAAATGCAGGAAGCGTAGTCTGCCATTGGGTGTGACACGAGTTTCTTTACAGCTGTATGCCCAGGTTTCTGGCAGGATATCAAACCCCAGCTCTGTCTTTCATTTATGTTTCACAATGAGGGGTTTAGGGGGCACCGCTGAGGCAAGGTTATTATATATCCTGGTGATGAGTTTGCGCAGGCTGGGTTTGTTATTTCCATCACTATGAGCGTCCATTCCTTAGGCTCGTCAGGAAGGAGGGGCAAACGCTGTGTATAGTGCTATGGAGTCTATTATATAGTAGTATCTGCATTCTGAAGGGTTTGCTCTCGGACAGGAACTTCCCAAAAGAGAAGAGCTTAGAGTTCACAAACAAGTCCCCTATCCTCTGCAACCATTTAGCCTGCTGGTGCCAAATCACCACTTTATCCATTGACATGGGAACTTTTGGGTAGTTGATAGGGGAATGAGTGGTGAGTACATGTATGTGTAGCCTGTATAAGTAGCTAAGATGAACCAGATCCAGATTGTGTGGTGCATTGTGTGAATTTTGGTATGGGACGTGTAGCATGCAGCATAAGTGCAGTGTGGAGCAGGGTTGGCTCTAAATTGAGATGTGCCGATTGGCGCATGTCATGCATCCAGTAGTCGGCAAACTGGGCCTGACAGTGATGTAATATTGTTCCAGATTGGGGGCGCAGAACCCTCCCTCCTGAAATGGTAGTATAAACTTGGCCCAGGCAATTCTAGGTTGCCTTCCAGTCCATCACTTTATTACTCTTTGAAGTCTTGCACACATACTTTACACATTCCCTCTAAGTTAAGCCTGACTGCTCTGTGCAAAGCTACCAGAGGGTTGAGCACAGGTTAATTTAAGGCTGGCTTGCATGTCACCCTGACAAGGATTGTGGTTTCTGCTCGACCACACTCACACCCTCGTCAATCAACAGCCCAATTTCTTACACATCCCTTCCCATTTGGGCTTCGGTATGAGTCAGTAAATCCATATTGTGAAGAGAAAATCATTTTGTGAATCACAAAATAGGTTTAATTTATAACAAAACAAAAAGTATTTGCTTTCACAAACCGTGTGGTTATGGAGATTGCTGTGTTTGTGTCCACCGAACTGCTTTTTACATCAAAACCTAAAATCAATATCATATTAGGGTTATTAGGCAGCTCCTGCTCTGCATCATTTGATGTCTGATCTTTGTGGGTTGCTATGCCAACTGTAATCATCACATTCTTCTCCTGAGTTACATTACATTTATGTATTCCTTAAAAAAATAACATAAAGTATCAACATCTTTAAAAGATACCATGCCAAAGAGATGTGGAATACATATTGCACATGGAATTTCTAGTGAATACTTGGGGGCTTGTAAAATAGCTCAAATGGTGCAGAAAATATAAATAAAACATAAAATTAACCTGACGATTTCAGCATGTCTCAAATTTAAATCATTTTAATATTTGCATAACACAAGGTTAAAATCTTAATTTGATGCTGGCTAAGTAAAGTGCCACAGCTACAATCAGATACTATCTGCAAGTCATAAGATCAAATCTAGGCAGACTCAGCCTTCTATCCTTCGTATTCGGCAAACGACTACCATTACATCGAGAAAAGATAACACTTAGGTGCCGATTACGATCCGGTAAAAAATTCCCCGTGCGACTCGTATCCGGTCTTTTTACCGTACGAATCGTACAAGTGCCGTACGAACTGGCAATCACGATTCGCATGGTAAAAAGTCCATACGACCCGCATTGGGAATCATTCCCCACACGTCCTCGGGTCGGAAAATGTGTCCGACACGTCCTCGGACGATTTACCGTACAAACGTGAAAAGTGAAGTCCGACCGAGGAATCACGATCCCACCCGTGCGTCTGAACTCACAACTGTATGGTAAAAACACCGTCCGCACCGAACTCCCATTGCAACCATGGAGACATGTGCCCGCATACGCGCCCAACACTCCCCCCAGCACCCATACGTTCGAGTCGTACTCCCCGTGAATGTACACCCCCCCCTGTATGTACACCCGTGTACGTTTTGAACACCCACCCGTGTATGTACACCCCAGTACGTTCGAGTCCTACCCCCACCCCTGTACGTGTCATACCCCCGTGTACCAACACCCCAGTACGTTCGAGTCGTACCCCCACCCCTGTACGTGTCGTACCACCGTCTATGTACACCCCCCACCCCTCTACGTGTCGTACCACCGTGTACCCACACCCCTGTACGTGTCATACCCCCGTGTACCAACACCCCAGTACGTTCGAGTCGTACCCCCACCCCTGTACGTGTCGTACCACCGTGTACCTACACCCCAGTACGTTCGAGTCGTACCCCCACCCCTGTACGTGTCGTACCACCGTCTATGTACACCCCCCCACCCCTCTACGTGTCGTACCACCGTGTACCCACACCTCTGTACGTGTCATACCCCCGTGTACCAACACCCCAGTACGTTCGAGTCGTACCCCTACCCCTGTACGTGTCGTACCACCGTGTACCTACACCCCAGTACGTTCGAGTCGTACCCCCACCCCTGTACGTGTCGTACCACCGTCTATGTACACCCCCCCACCCCTCTACGTGTCGTACCACCGTGTACCCACACCCCTGTACGTGTCATACCCCCGTGTACCAACACCCCAGTACGTTCGAGTCGTACCCCCACCCCTGTACGTGTCGTACCACCGTGTACCTACACCCCAGTACGTTCGAGTCATACCCCCACCCCTGTACGTGTCGTACCCCCGTGTACCTACACCCCAGTACGTTCGAGTCGTACCCCCACCCCTGTACGTGTCGTACCACCGTCTATGTACACCCCCCACCCCTCTACGTGTCGTACCACCGTGTACCCACACCCCTGTACGTGTCATACCCCCGTGTAACAACACCCCAGTACGTTCGAGTCGTACCCCCACCCCTGTACGTGTCATACCCCTGTGTACCAACACCCCAGTACGTTCGAGTCGTACACACACCACAACCTCCTAAGTACGGAGCGCACCCCATGCCCCAACATCACAACCGCATGTACGAGTCGTACCAAGCCACACACAAGGACAGCACCGTACAACCAAATGGCCCATCTACACACCGTACACACGCTCAAAACGCACGTACACAAACCAGGACAAACCAAAACAACACAAGAATACACCATTCGAATGGCACAAAGCCACTGAACATGTCCAACAACCACTAAAATAACACATTCACTGACCTGCAACTGCCAAAAACAAACAGAGGCCCAATACACCACCACTCCTTATAACACACCCACCCAAACTTCAAACACAGCCACACCCACCAATGGACCAATAAAAAGGGCCCACACACACAAACCATGAGCCTTTGCAACAGACTCACTGCTGCCAGACACCACAGACAACTTACAGCACCTTACTACAAGCTTCACCACACCTTACACTTGCACACCTTCACACAACCACCTTCACAAACACCCCCTCATCACATTCACACACACACACACCTGCACAACCACACCCACACACCCACAACCATCCACACACCCCCCCCACCATCCACACACCCCCCCCACCATCCACACCCACACCCCTCACCATGCCCACTACCAAGAATCCAAAGTTCAGTAACCGAGAGTTGGAGGTTCTTGTCGATGAAATCCTCAGAGTCGAGCCACAGCTCTTTGGAACATTGGTCAGAAACACCAGCATGGCAGCAAAAACAGCCATGTGGCAGACCATCATCGATGCTGTGAATGCTGTTGGGGACACCAGAAGGACCAGGCAGGAATGCCAATCCAGGTGGTACGATCTGCGGAGGAGGGTCAGAGCCAAGATGCAGGAGGAACACAACCAGGCCAATGCCACTGGAGGAGGGCCCTCCCGCAGACCCGTACACTACCAGCCCTGGGAGGAGAGGGTGATGGCCATACTGCCGGTGGAGGCAGTGGACGGATTAGAAGGACTCCGAGACCCGGGTGAGTACACAAACAATGCACCTCACATGGGGGGAACGTCATCCACAACCAAAATCACTAACAGGCACGCAACCACCCCAACCTATCGCATGACTCAACCACACTCCATGAACACGCACATGCCACTGCTGCCACCATGCCCCATGCACCCAGCTGGACAATGTCAAGTCACAGGCCACAGAAGACACCAACACATGACACGGTAACCCGGATGGCGGGAGGGTGGGCCCCAAAAATCACATAGTGCAACTCAGCAGCAGACAACAATGCCCTCTGCCCATATGGCCTAGGTCACAGCCAGACAAACACTGTGTCCCCACACAGGAAAGACTCGCCAGCAAATGGCGGACGCCTTGCATCAACACATGGGGGTGAAGGCACTGTTTTGCACATGACAGCAGCTAATGAACAGCCAACACTGTGAAAGAGTGGCAGCACACACCACCACAGCAGCAGCGCACACACAGACACTACACCCAATGGGTGCCTGGAGATCAGAAACAAACTCACTTCAACAAGCCAAGGGCCATTCAATGATCTGCTAACAGTGTGTGCCCAGGAAGCTGCCCTGAGGTGACAGAGGGTGACACAGAGGGAGGGAGAGGGGGACACAGAGGGAGGGAGAGGGGGACAGAGAGGGAGGGAGAGGGGGACAGAGGGAGGAGGCTGACACACGGAGGGAGGGAGAGGGGGACAGAGAGGAAGGGAGAGGGGGACAGAGAGGGTGGGAGACACAGGGACACGGACAGAGGGAGGAGGCTGACACACGGAGGGAGGGAGAGGGGGACAGAGAGGGAGGGAGAGGGGGACAGAGAGGGAGGGAGAGGGGGACAGAGAGGGAGGGAGACACAGGGACACGGACAGAGGGAGGAGGCTGACACACGGAGGGAGGGAGAGGGGGACAGAGAGGGAGGGAGAGGGGGACAGAGAGGGAGCGAGACACAGGGAGAGCAAATCAGCCGTGTGGCGTGTGCGAATGTCTGCTCGTCAGCAGGTAGACTGCGTGCATGTAGACAAGGGTGGCCAGTGCCAGAACCCCCCCTCTTCCCCATGGCAAAACACAGGGTCATGTCACAACCTGTTCACGAGCACAACGACAGCTACCTGCATCATATAAGTGTGTGGATCCACTCCATGTGCACATGTACAGTGCTACACGGAAGGCGCCAATGCATGGCCGCCACACCTGCCCACTCCACTGCTGACTGCAGTCACACTTGACGCAGCAAGTAAGACCGTGCCACACATAGTTAAAGGGGCCAAAGTGGTGCCCAAGGGACACACCCATGCACAAGTGCACTGTGAGTGGAATGCAAGACAGATCCTAATTCCTAGAGGAAATGTGCCAACTTTGAAACTGATGAAACATGGATGTTGCATGCACCAAAATTAACATTGTCCCTCTCACACACAGGTCAACGTCGTGGTTCACCCCCCAACACTGGGGGGGAAGACTCACAGGACCCAGATCTGCAGGAGCCCGATCCCACCGGCAGCGACCACTCTCACCACTCTGTGGACGACCCCGACCGACCTGGCCCCTCTGGTGTCCAACCACCTGCAGCACCTGCGTCAGGTACAACTGTGCCAACCACCACCCCCACTCCTGCCACATCCCAGGAGACACCCAGGATCCCTGCCCCAACACCACAATGCAGCCAGGCTGGCCAGGAGGGACACGGTGTCCCGGGCACCCAGGAGGAGGCAGCCGACAACGCCAATGCCACCCCTCAGGGGTTCCGGAGACCCGATGTGCCCACAAGGGCAGGCCAGGTGCAAGTGGGCAGGGGTGGTGGGAGTGGAGGACGGCGGAGGCGCGAGCCTGACCAGTTGGCTGGGGAACCGGTATTTGCCCATGTCCGTAACATCATGGACACATACCGGCAGGACACCACGGGCATGGCCCAGGTTGTGGCCACCCTCAATGAGATCAAGGGGACTCTCGATGAGATAAAGACACAGCAGGCCCAGCAACATGCCTGTCTACAGCGACACCAAGGACGGATGGAGGACAGACAGGCTGAGCAAGTGACGGTGTTCCAGGGGATTCACGATACACTCCGTCGGATGGCCGACAACATGGCCGACCCTCCCTGTGCCAGAAGGCGGAGAACATCACCACCCACAGGGAGGGATCAGGAGGAGGAGGAGGAAACATCCGATGGAGCATCCCAGACGTCGTCACGGCCTGCTTCTGAGGGTCCCCGCAGGAGGGCGGGTCGTCCACGGAGAAGACCGTGAGGGTCGGCGCAACATCACCATCTCCCAGGACACCTGGCCTGGCACCTGGCCCACTGGAGCAACAGCATCACAGCATCAAGAGACATTCTCTGCCACATGGCCCTGCTGGTCACTGTCTGACCAATGTTGACAAAGACTGTGGCATGGACTATGAGGATTTCCAATGGCAAGGACACCAACTCCCCTACTGAACTTTGGATTCCAAACTCCCGGAAAGCCCCTCACGTCATACCCCCCCCCCCCCCACCCCCCCACAAAAATAAAAATTCACACCATGAAGAGAAGATGCCTGCTGGTTGCATTATTACCTTACATGTGTCTTGTAAAGTCTAAACATGCCTGAGTTATCTTTTGACTTCAACCATCCACACCCTGGGGCCTGAGTCTGGCACGGGACACATGGGTCACAGTGTATTAGGCAAGACAGACATGGAGCACCATACACACCCGTAATGGGCCCAACCAGCTGAGGGGGTGGCCGCACAACCGTGCTGACAGACACATTGAGTACAGCAACAGTCATGCGCAGAGGTCAGGGATCATGTCGAGTGTCCTGGGGGGCACCCAGGTATGTGTAGACAGGTGGCAGAACCATGTCCTGCAAGCTTGAGTCCGGTGGATGCAGAGAATGGGGGCCTGTCCAACGTTGGATGCATGGGGATGGCACATGTCACAATACCCACACAGTCATGGACATCATGCCCAATACACAGTCTCAGCCCACACACACAGCTTGCATCTTGCTACTCGACACATTGACACATAGCCACAATCAGGGAATACCATGCCAGACATGCTGGATGCACCGTGGCAACACTCCAGCATTGACTGAGAAGAGGCACCTTGGAGGCATAGGGACACCTTTATTAGTCATGTTTTCGGGAGTGCAGAGGCAACTTGAAGTACACATGAACAGTTCATGTGGAGTAACATGTGGGTCCAACACTGGCAACCCCCTTCTGCAGCACAAATGCGTGTTAGCCATGGAACTGGCACACAAGCGTCGGCTAACAGCTAAACACCCACAGCTGCTCACGGAGAGACTGCCATACACCATAGATCCGCTGATGTGGAAGTCCCACACCATGTCAAGCCAATGCTAACCGTATGTGTCCGAGGGCAGTGTCACACACATTGATGCCATCATCACAATCCACTATCCCATCACTGATGACTGTCAATCAGTCAGACCATCTATTCAGGTGTACCCAGCTGCATGTCGTGTCCCATGCTGATGCTACATGGCTGCAGAGGAACCAAACATCGACAGGGGCAGTGTGCATACATCGTGAACAACTGCCACACCCAATACACCCCTGATGCATCCCTTACCCTATGGAGACTTCCAAACGTGTCCGTGCCTGTAACGCTGAGTCAGCCCACGATGACGTGTCCATGAGGAATAGCAGTGCCACAACAATGCAACCAGCAGACGGCATGCGCAAGTACCTGGGGAAGAGACACACACAAGAAGTCAGCCACAAAAAGCACAGCCACATGCATGTGCATGTACTCGACACATGTTAGGATGACAACATGCTAGGTCACAATTATGACTGGGGAAATACAACCATCACTGGCACCATCACTCCAGTGACACACCCACACACACCTCTGACTCACGTGCCATACATGCAGGTGGACACACACATCACAACACATGCCACACGGGGACCAATGTGTGCACACTCAGACACTGGTACTCACCACTAAGAAAAGAAGTCGCGTATGAGCCGAGTCCGGATGTCCTCCTGCGGCTCCACATCCTCCACATCACTAGCCCCATTGCCAAGGCCTTCGTCCTCCACGGGTGGATGGTCCTCGTCATGTTGATCTAGGATGAGTGGCACAGCTTTCTCAACTGCCATGTTGTGCAGCATACAGCAGACCATGAAGATTTTGCAGACCTTCGCAGGGGCATATGGGAGGGCGCCGCCGGTCTTGTGGAGGCACCGAAAGCGGCTCTTCAGCATGCCAAACGTCCTCTCAATCACTCGCCTTGTCCGGCCATGGGCGGTGTTGTAGCGGAGCTGGGCCGGCGTGATGGGGTTGCGGAGAGGTGTGAGCAGCCATGGCATGTTGGGATAGCCAGCGTCCCCTACATGGGAAGCACATGGACATCGTTAGAACTGGTGAAGCGGTCGTGCTGGTAGGCTATGCAAAATACAGGACTGACAGACTGTACCCACCAACAACACATGCTCTTTCGTTGCGCAGCTGCATCATCATTTCAGGCATCCTGCTACACCTCATGATGTAGGCATCGTGTGCTGATCCTGGAAAACGAGCACAGACATGTGAAATCAACATGTTGGACTGACACACCACAAGGGCATTGATGGAGTGGTAGTGCTTCCGATTGCGGTACGCTACCTCCCGTGCGTGTGGTGGTACCAAAGCTACATGTGTCCCATCTATGGACCCAATGACATGGGGCATCCCTCCCAGGGCATAGAATCCACGCTTGACCGCAGTCAACTGTTCAGGGGTTGGGAACTTGATGAAGTCATCCAGGTGAATCAACATGGCCTCTAAGAAATCATGCAGCACACGGCAGAACATGCTCTGGGACATGCCACCAACATGAACTATGGTATATTGAAAGGTACCCGTGGCAAGAAAATGTAGGGCAGCCATTACCTTCAGCTGGGGTGTCAGTGCCGTAGGATACCTGTGCTGCGGTTCCAGGTGTGGTGCCAGTCTCGCCGTCAACTCCAGAATCAACCGTCGTGGGAAGCGGTAGCACCGGATCCGATCATTCTCCTGCATGTCAGCCAAGTCCGGCATTGCTCGGGGAAAAGGCGGCGCTCTGCAGTAATTTGGAAGTGACAAGGAAGAGTGAGTGCACCACAACAACAAATCATTTGTACTGAGCACATGTTAATCTGTCAATACACATATGCTACATAGGGAGTCAGGTATGTGCTACATGCCCAGAACACGTATGGCTGCCAGGTGACACTCCTACCAAGACCCAGCTACACACGGAGATTGAGAACCTCCCCATTCCATGCCATGGGAATAGCTGTGTCCCAGTGCAAGTGAACAGCCAGACGCAAGACAGGAGTGACATACGCCCACACATCAGCAGAAGTAGGATGCCGATTGCAGAGACTGGTAGCGGAACACTAGAGCCACAGGTCACATGACATTACACTAGGACAGCCCACACACCTTGCCATGAAGGTGCACATGTCATGACTCACCACACAATCATTGTGAGGATGCAGACATGTCCTTGTCACGCTACTCCGTGTCCCATGCATACATGTGCACATCACATCCGATAACACATGTGGCATGGTGTGCGGAACAGTGTGCAATGTCAATCTACACACAGACACATGTTGGTTGCTGCAACAGCTGCAGCTTTTGAGGGTGCTCCAACATCTACCTGATGGGAAGCCCCCACACATACATGACATAGTCACATTGTGCACCATGGGTAGTGACAAGGCAGGTGTGGTAACCCCTGTACCGGGCATCAGGGGACACTTCCGTGTGTTGGTGTCCGTGCCATGCCAGTGTCGGTCATCACAAGTGTGCAGTACGACATGCACACATGTCAAAGGAGTCAAGGGCATGCCTGGCACACATGGCACCGTCACACAGTACACCTGTACACATCTCATCATACATCAGGTGCCTTCTCCACTCAGGAGTAATGTTCCACATCACAGCCTGTCACACCTGTGCCCCACACATGTAGTAATGCACAGACGATGGCTTGATGTCCATCCATGGACAAGTATGTCCATCCATGGACAAGTATGTCCGCCCTATTCCTACCTGTGTGCCGCCTATCACCACTGTGATGTGTAAAAACCGCCGTACTGCTGCTAAGAGGGCCTGTGTACGTGCCCAAATCACTATGGGAGTGCTGCCGTATGTGTACCCATCGTGATGGCGAGCGTACAGGCATTAGTACGGTCCGTACCACTACGAGTACGCATACGCGAGCAGACCCATAGTGATAGGGCCGTACGCACGCATGTACGCTCACTATCACTATGGGTGTCCTCGCGTATGCGTACTCGTAGTGATAGTGAGCGTACATGCGTGTGTACGGCCCGTACCACAACGAGTACGCATACGCGAGGAGACCCATAGTGATAGTGAGCGTACATGCGTGTGTACGGCCCGTACCACAACGAGTACGCATACGCGAGGAGACCCATAGTGATAGTGGGCGTACATGCGTGTGTACGGCCCGTACCACAACGAGTACGCATACGCGAGGAGACCCATAGTGATAGTGAGCGTACATGCGTGTGTACGGCCCGTACCACAACGAGTACGCATACGCGAGGAGACCCATAGTGATAGTGAGCGTACATGCGTGTGTACGGCCCGTACCACAACGAGTACGCATACGCGAGGAGACCCATAGTGATAGTGAGCGTACATGCGAGTGTACGGCCCGTAACACTACGAGTACGCATACGCGAGCAGACCCATAGTGATAGGGCCGTACGCACGCATGTACGCTCACTATCACTATGGGTCTCCTCGCGTATGCGTACTCGTAGTGGTACGGGCCGTACACACGCATGTACGCTCACTATCACTATGGGTCTCCTCGCGTATGCGTACTCGTAGTGGTATGGGCCGTACACACGCATGTACGCTCACTATCACTATGGGTCTCCTCGCGTATGCGTACTCGTAGTGGTACGGGCCGTACACACGCATGTACGCTCACTATCACTACGAGTACGCATACGCGAGGACACCCATAGTGATAGTGAACGTAGGCACGCGTGTACGGGCCGTTGGAATGCATTTGGGGTGCCCTAGGGCCCCGAAACGCACCGTACCTGTGTGTGAAGCTCAAAATTACATAGGGGACAAGTATTAAGGCCTATATGCATGCTGGTTGTCATGGAGACCAAGTTCAATTTTCGAAATTGTTCTGGAAGGTGCACAGCAGAAGTCAGTTGGAATTCTTCTACTTTGTTGCAATGTGTTTGTGGGGCTGACATCATGCAGGAGAATGAAACCGATAGAGAACCCACAGACTGCTAGGTTTGAAGGGATTGGAGGAAACATAGGATGCAAATGTGAGTGACCAATCACTCTGTACTCCTGTGCATGAGATGGGCCAGCAAGGCAGATATAAGGCAGCCAGGTCCCATGAGGGAGCACTTGCCTGCACATCTCTGTATTCCACGACCCAGCTGCTGCTACTGATTCCCTGGAACCATGTCAAGGGCTGTGGAGAAGTCACAGCCATTCACCCTGGAGGAGAACATGGCTTTGGTGGATGTGATCCTCCCACGGTACCCCATGCTGTATGGGCGACCAGGTTATCAGGTGAGTGCAGTGTCCACTGCCACAGACTGTGTCCCTTTTTTGTGACTGTGACTTCTGCAAATGTGTCCAGGTGTGACACACATGCTATGTACTGTAGGGGGGGTCCCAAGGGGGGGGAATGGGTGATGTCTCCCAGCAGTGCCCTGAGACAGGAGGGGTCGGTGCCTATCACTCCCAGCAGTGCCCTGAGACAGGAGGGGTGGGTGCAGAGTCCTCCCAGCAGTGCCCTGAGACAGGAGGGGTGGGGGCCTATCACTCCCAGCAGTGCCCTGAGACAGGAGGGGTGGGGCCTATCACTCCCAGCAGTGCCCTGAGACAGGAGGGGTGGGTGCAGAGTCCTCCCAGCAGTGCCCTGAGACAGGAGGGGTGGGGGCCTATCACTCCCAGCAGTGCCCTGAGACAGGAGGGGTGGGGGCCTATCACTCCCAGCAGTGCCCTTAGACAGGAGGTGTGGGGGCCTATCACTCCCAGCAGTGCCCTGAGACAGGAGGGGTGGGTGCAGAGTCCTCCCAGCAGTGCCCTGAGACAGGAGGGGTGGGGGCCTATCACTCCCAGCATCGCCCTGAGACAGGAGGGGTGGTGTTAGAAAAGGTAGACGGACCGGGAGGGTCGGCCGGGGTCAGGAGGAGAGGTCTCCGGGGAGAGCCGTCTCCAGCGATCGTACAGACAAGTAACTTCCCCCCCACAGACAGATATCACACACGGATAAGGTTCAGCGTTCTTTATAAGCACTTATTTAAGGTACGGTTGAATGGTACAAGGAGGTCTGGACTCAGGGGTCCCCTCGATTAGAGTCTCGCAAGGTAGGGAAGGGGGTAGCGGGGCAGTCTATTTACCAATCAGGTAGTTCTGATGAGATGATGATGAGCTCACAATCCTCGAGCTTGGTGGTTAGGTGGTACGGGCCGCGGCAGCGCCAGCAGGTCCCGGTGTGGATGGTCGATACAACGGGCCGCGGCAGCGCCAGCAGGTCCCCGGAAGATATACGGTCCGCGGCAGCGCCAGCAGGTCCCGGTGAGGATGGTCGTTACAACGGGCCGCGGCAGCGCCAGCAGGTCCCCGGGAGATATACGGTCCGCGGCAGCGCCAGCAGGTCCCGGTGAGGATGGTCGTTACAACGGGCCGCGGCAGCGCCAGCAGGTCCCAGGAAGATGACTGTTGCAGAAGGCCGCGGCAGCGCCAGCAGGCAGGATGATGGTTCACAAGAGCGGGCTACGGCAGCGCCAGTAGACCGTCAAGGTTGAGTTCACTCGGTGTCTCTCGACTCCAGGATACAACTGCCTTCCTGCTCCGGAGCTGCCTCAGTTATAGGGCTGGTGCCCTTTGATGTCCGGACCCTCGCACTTGGAGGTCGGAGGGTCCGGGATGAAGGTGTCCAGACACCCAGCAGGGGGTTGAGCCAGTGCCTGGGGGAGCTGGGGGCGATCGGCACCTGGCGGGGGAGAGCCCTTGACAGTTCGTTCTCCCATTGACTTGCCAAGTGGTCCGCTCACCTCCTGGGTGGATGGTGGTGCCGGGATGTCGGGGCCGGCCAGGCCCGGGGTTAGGGTCGAGGGGAGGCCATGCGGCCGCGTGGTGCAGGGCCCCAGATGGCGGCTTGACCCGGCCGGGGAAGCCGGTGGGGCTGGACCCCGTGATGAGTAGGGGTCCGAGGGCAGAGGGTCCGTCGGGAGACGGAGTACAGGTGCTTGTCGTGGGGATATGCCAGGTGGGCCGGAGTTCGGGCCCTGTCGAGCGGGGAGGGAGCAAGCCGTCTGTGAGGCCTGTCCAACAGGTGGGTGTGATGCACAGTGTGAGGCTGGATCTTTGATTGTGTCGTTGCCCTCATTCCACCTGTGTCCTTTCAATGGCACGTACTGCTTTTGCCCTTCCCCAGAGGATCATGTCCCTATGACAAAGGTGCAATGCGTTGGATGCATACTAGGCCTTGTTGTAAACAGCGAATGTGTTCTAATCTGTGTCCCTGTGACATGTGCCAGGTGTATTGATGTAGTGTCACTTGTCCATCCTCACAGGTAGACGCCTCTGCCAAGGAGCAGATATGGCTGGACGCCGTCAGCGCCGTGAGGAGGGCGGAAGGTCGGAAGCGGCGCCTGACCCAGGTGAGGAAACGCTGGCAGGATATCCGGTGCCGGACGCGGAGGATCGCACGGGTCCTGCTGGGGGACTCACCTGAGAGCCACAAGAACCGCGGGCGCCGCCGTCTCTCCCACATCCAGAAAAGTGTGCTGGCGGTGGTCTTTCCTGACTTGGACAGGCGTCTACAGGAGATGCAGCAGCCGGAAGGGGGTAGGTACATGTGTGTGTTTGTTGTGTTTCACCAGCATTTGTAAGTGCAATGTTCCATGGATACACTTCCAGGGTTTATGGTGCTGTGCAGATCCTATTCCCCACAGTATTGCAGTGCTCTCCTGCCTGCCTTCCCCTCCTTGCAATGTGTTCCCTGGTCTGTGTGTAGTCACTCCATCACAAAGTTATGTAGCCTGACACATTCTCAAAGTGTCCAATGCCTGCAGCATCATGTGTGGGGGTGGTGTGTAAGAGGATTTGGGACCTTGCCTGTGCCCTGTCCAGTTCTGGACTTGTGGGTTCCATGTCAGTTGGCACTAATGCTGAGTCCAGACATGGGAGTTAGTCTCTCAAGTGTGAGGCCTTCCAGCAGGCATGTCCCATGTGGTGGCCTGTGACATGATGTGCATGAGTGTGCGGTACGCATAGTGCAGGGATGTTAGCGTGTGTTGCAGTCATTCCCATTCAGGAGCATGGAGTTGTGTGGCCACTACTGTCCCCAGGGGCATGTTTTCCTAGGTCTCATGTGTGTAATCCAAATGTGTCGACAATCTCTGTGTCTACAGCATAGGTTGTGCTCTGTGCCATTGTCCCCTGGCACCATGTATATTGACGTGCGATGTATTACAAGTGTCCACTGTCCAGCCTGACCTGATTTTCCAAGTACATACTCACGGTGGCCATTGCCTGTGTGTCTTGTAGCAATCATCTGATGATGCCCATTTGTACATGATTCTTTGGACAGGCGCCCCTTGGGTATTTGGTGTGCAACCTTGATTTGTTGCATCCCATGTGTATTTCACCCAGACTAAGAGATGTACGTGCTTCCTGTGTCTCCATAGATTAGTCTCATGTAGGGGGTGGGTGGTGCGGGCATGTCCGACATGTCAAGACCTGATATCTCCTTGCTAGGAGTGGCCAGTGTGTGATGTTTGCCTGGACATACACTCAAGGTGCAGATTGCCAGTCAGGGTGGGCATGTGATCAGTACTACCTATGCTGCATGTGCCTCTTGTTCCTGCCTATGGTCCCTGCTCATCCCTATTTGCTGCCACGCTGTGTGGTGCTGATGCAGTGCTGGATTGTCCTCGGGGCCTTGCTCCTCAGTCAAAATTCCATATCATCTCATTTGCTAGTGTGTCATGCTCTCCATAGTTATTCCATGGCATGGTGGGTAGAAAAACTGTGTCTTGCATGCCCTACATATATACCTTGTTTTGTAGATGTAACTCTTCCTTTGTTTCAGGCTATGCACTGTAACCTACGTAGATTTGACTCATGTGACATATGTATACAGGTGTATGATTACTTTCTGTCTCTTCACCCTGCCCACAGCATCGTCGGGGGACACGGAGGGAGACATGGACACAGACGGCGCGGAGGGACGGAGCACCAGTGCCAGCGGTGACATCGGGGCTGGCACTTCGAGTGGGACTGAGGCGGTGGAGAGTGAACCCGGGGACCTGTCGACTGGCACAACAGAGTATGAAGCCGACGGGTCCGAGGAGGATCACTCCGAGTGGGCGGTGGCTGCACCACCATCTGACAGCAGCCCTACATCTGGCACCACCCCCTCCATTGGCATCAGCCGCCTCCCACGTGTTCGTGTCCCTTCCCAGCGTGCCCGGTCCCCACATGTCTCCTTCCTGCCAGGCACCGCACCCCCTGCCCCTGTCTCCACTGCTGCCGCCAATGCTGAGTCTGTGGACATCCAGCGGCAGTTGCAGATTGGTCAGACTGCGATCCTTAATGTCCTCCATGGCCACAGCCAGGTCCTCAACAACATGGAGGCATACTTGGAGGGCATTCATTCATTGCAGGCTGACCAACGCAACTTGCTGAGGTCCATAGACTCCACACTGACTGCAGCAGTGGGTCTCCTGCAGCGCTACGTCCCACCCCATACCCCTGCTCCTTCCACAATTCCCCCTCCCATGCCTGTCCCACATACACCCAGACGTAAGCATGCACCCACCACAACAGACACAGGCACCACACCAGCAGGGAAGGTCCGCCGCACACCTCCTGACACGCACACACAGGGTGCAGTAGGCACACCCACTGGGTCGGGGGGCAAACGTGTGACACGCAGCCAGAGTGGGAGTCCGCATTCCACCCAATCCACTCCCTCCAAATGCCCTCCCCTCAGCTCTCCTGGCCACATCTCCCCCAAAGACTCGTTCATGGCCGCTCTGTCCCTGAGCCCCACAGTGACGCCACCCCGCAAGCGGTCAAGGAAGTCCTCGGTCAGGGTGCTTGAGTCCCCCCCCCCTGTCCACATCCTCCCCCAGTGGCGCTGCGACCCATCCCTCTGACCCCCCCCCCCTCCTTGGGGCCTGTGGTTCCTTCGGGTGCAGGGGAGTCCCTGGAGGACCTTGCCAAAGTCTGCAGTGAGATCCTAGAATCCACCTTTGGCCCTGCCCCATCCCCTGTGGTGGAGTCCTCCATCCCTGCACCCAATTCGCCTACCCTTTGCCCTCCTGTCCCTGCGGTGCCTGTTCCTTCCCCCCCACATGATGCCCTCACCCCTGTGGAAGATGAGGACTTGTAACTGTGCAGGCAAGCTAGGGGACACGCAGCCCACTGTGGCCCCCATCCAGCTGGGACTCCTGGACTGCCCTATGGCCTTTGTTATTATTTGACTTACGTCATACTAGTTATTTGCTCATGCTGAATAAAGCTATATATGTTTTGCCCTTGGAACACTCCTGCATTGCTGGCATTGCTGTTGGTGGGGCTGCTACATGGTTGTGGGTGTTGGTCATGTGTTGGGTGTGTGGGAAATGTAGTGGTGTGCTGCTCATAGGGGGGACCCTGGGATCAGTGTGCCTCACACGGTGTTAGCTACCTTTCTCCATTCATGTAGGCAGTTGCTGCATGTTGCAATTGTCCCAAGGTGTTTTCCTTCCTCTGTGTACCCTGACTTCTTCCCTGCAGGGTGTTCCCAATATTTAGTGCAGAGCTGTGAGTACATTAGCTGGGTGTGTGAGGGACTCCTTCAACTTTGCACATGCATGCTGAGCCATTCTCCACCTGCATCATTCGTGGCATCCTTGGTAGTCATTGTACTTGTGTATGTGGACTATTGACATGACTTCATGTGTAAATTTTTTGTTTTTGGCCCTATGCATGCGTATACTTCCATCCTCGCACACATGTGGTACATGTACTGCAGGGTCTTTGTGCACCTGACTGACATTTGTGGGCATGGTATATGTGACTACTCCACCCTTTGCGTTCCATGGGCACTGCTGGGAGTGATAGGCCCCCACCCCTCCTGTCTCAGGGCACTGCTGGGAGTGATAGGCACCCACCTCTCCTGTCTCTGGGCACTGCTGGGGGGACTCTGCACCCACCCCTCCTGTCTCAGGGCACTGCTGGGAGTGATAGGCCCCCACCCCTCATATGTCTGGGCACTGCTGGGGGACTCTGCACACACCCCTGCTGTCTCTGGGCACTGCTGGGAGTGATAGGCACCCACCCCTCATATGTCTGGGCACTGCTGGGGGGACTCTGCACACACCCCTGCTGTCTCTGGGCACTGCTGGGGGGACTCTGCACACACCCCTCCTGTCTCTGGGCACTGCTGGGAGTGATAGGCACCCACCTCTCCTGTCTCTGGGCACTGCTGGGGGGGCTCTGCACACACCCCTCCTGTCTCTGGGCACTGCTGGGAGTGATAGGCCCCCACCCCTCCTGTCTCAGGGCACTGCTGGGAGGACTCTGCACCCACCCCTCCTGTCTCAGGGCACTGCTGGGAGTGATAGGCCCCCACCCCTCATATGTCTGGGCACTGCTGGGGGGACTCTGCACACACCCCTGCTGTCTCTGGGCACTGCTGGGAGTGATAGGCACCCACCCCTCATATGTCTGGGCACTGCTGGGGGGACTCTGCACACACCCCTGCTGTCTCTGGGCACTGCTGGGGGGACTCTGCACACACCCCTCCTGTCTCTGGGCACTGCTGGAAGTGATAGGCACCCACCTCTCCTGTCTCTGGGCACTGCTGGGGGGACTCTGCACACACCCCTCCTGTCTCTGGGCACTGCTGGAAGTGATAGGCCCCCACCCCTCCTGTCTCAGGGCACTGCTGGGAGGACTCTGCACCCGCCCCTCCTGTCTCAGGGCACTGCTGGGAGTGATAGGCCCCCACCCCTCATATGTCTGGGCACTGCTGGGGGGACTCTGCACACACCCCTGCTGTCTCTGGGCACTGCTGGGAGTGATAGGCACCCACCCCTCATATGTCTGGGCACTGCTGGGGGGACTCTGCACACACCCCTGCTGTCTCTGGGCACTGCTGTGGGGACTCTGCACACACCCCTCCTGTCTCTGGGCACTGCTGGGAGTGATAGGCACCCACCTCTCCTGTCTCTGGGCACTGCTGGGGGGACTCTGCACACACCCCTCCTGTCTCTGGGCACTGCTGGGAGGACTCTGCACCCACCCCTCCTGTCTCAGGGCACTGCTGGGAGGACTCTGCACCCACCCCTCCTGTCTCAGGGCACTGCTGGGAGGTCTCTGCACCCACACCTCCTGTCTCTGGGCACTGCTGGGAGGTCTCTGCACCCACCCCTCCTGTCTCAGGGCACTGCTGGGAGGTCTCTGCACCCACCCCTCCTGTCTCAGGGCACTGCTGGGAGGACTCTGCACCCACCTCTCCAATTTCACAATATGTACGCTCATGACATGCACGGATGTGGGTACGCTCCATGCATTCGAGGTGGGGGTACGTGTCGTACTTACACTGTTGGGGTGGGGGTACGCTCCATGCATTCGAGGTGAGGGTAGGGGTCGTACTTACACTGTTGGGGTGGGGGTACGCTCCATACGTACGCGGCTGAGGGTAGGGGTCGTACTTACACTGTTGGGGTGGGGGTACGCTCCATGCATTCGAGGTGGGGGTACGTGTCGTACTTACACTGTTGGGGTGGGGGTACGCTCCATGCATTCGAGGTGAGGGTACGTGTCGAACTTACACTGTTGGGGTGGGGGTACGCTCCATACGTACGCGGGTGAGGGTAGGGGTCGTACTTACACTGTTGGGGTGGGGGGTACGCTCCATACGTATGCGGGTGAGGGTACGGGTCGTACTTACACTGTTGGGGTGGGGGTACGCTCCATACGTACGCGGGTGAGGGTAGGGGTCGTACTTACACTGTTGGGGTGGGAGGTACGCTCCATTCGTACGCGGGTGAGGGTACGGGTCGTACTTACACTGTTGGGGTGGGGTACGCTCCATACGTACGCGGGTGAGGGTAGGGGTCGTACTTACACTGTTGGGGTGGGGGGTACGCTCCATACGTACGCGGGTGAGGGTACGGGTCGTACTTACACTGTTGGGGTGGGGGTACGCTCCATACGTACGCGTGTGAGGGTACGTGTCGTACTTACACTTTTGGGGTGGGGGTACGCTCCATACGTACGCGGGTGTGGGTACGGGTCATACTTACACTGTTGGGGTGGGGGTACGCTCCATGCATACGGGGTGGGGGTACGGTCCGTACATGTCCGTCCCCACGCTATGTGATGCTTGTGCGGCCCGTACCCAGGCCTTTGCCACGTGGGTACGAGCCGTCCCGCCATTGTTGGGGTGACGTGGGTGTGGGCGTGGTACGACTCGTACCCACGCTCTTCAGGCGTGGGTACGGGGCGTACATGTCTGGTTGTGTTGCTGGTTCGTGTCGTGACGGACTTCCGTTGTGGCGGTCGCTGGCTTAGCTGGACACGCCCCCACCCCCTCGTAGTGACCAGGGCCTGGGAGTCAGGTATGTCCAGGGCATGTGTGCTGTGTGACTTTGGTGGGGGGTTTGTGGCCTGCCCTGGTCCTGCCACCCCCCCCACCCCACTTTCCCCCCTCCCTTAGTTGTTCTGACCTTCTGCGGCGTCTGCGTCGGAACCTGTAGAGGGGGTCGAGTGCTATGAGGGCCGGGATGACACGTAGGTTCGGGTCCATGTCTGTCCGTCGCGTACGGGTCCTCCTTGTTCGCGTCGTCCTGTGTGTCCGTCGCGTACTGGTCCTCCTTGTTCGCGTCGTCCTGTGTGTCCGTCGCGTACTGGTCCTCCTTGTTCGCGTCGTCCTGTGTGTCCGTCGCGTACTGGTCCTCCTTGTTCGCGTCGTCATGTCTGTCCGTCGCGTACTGGTGGTCCTTGTTCGCGTCGTCCTGATTTCCCGGCAGTTTTTGGCAGCCGGAAAATATTCACCGTGCGGGATGACGTCGGTGCGAATCGTAATTCCTGGTTCGTGAATGGCAGGCTGCGAGCGTCCCGACGTCAGGTCGGCGCTTTCCCGGATCGCATTTGTATGTTTCTTTTGTTCGGTCAGGGTTTTTTACGATTCGTACGGAAATGGTGTTCCCGTGCGAATCGTAATTCCATGTTTGTATATTTTGACGACCGGGTACGCGTCGGACGGAGAATATGCTCCGTCCGACGGTTCGTACCCGGTTTTTACAGGATCGTAATTGGCACCTTATTATTTACAACCATTAGAAACTATACTATGAAGGGCAATATAAATGGAAGATTATTATTATTGTCGTTATTATTTTTAATATTGTTAATGGTTTTATTAGTGTTGTTATTATTGCTATTGTTATTATTATTGTATTTCTTGTTGTTATTACTGCCGCTGTCATTAAATTATTATTATTATTATTATTGTTATTGTTATTATTATAATATTTATTATTGCTATTAGTATTGTCGCTGTTATTATTGTTATTATTATTATAATTGTTGTTGTTGTTGTTGTTGCTATTGTTATTATTGTTATTTTTATTGTTGTTATTATTGTTATTGTTAAGATTATTGTTGTTGTTATTATATTTATTATTGTTATTATTATTACCGCTGTTATTATTGTTGTTATTATTATTATTGCTCTTACTAATATTAATATTCTGGGTATTATTGTTGTTCTGATTATTAATATCTACTGTGCCATTTTTCACGAGTATCGAAAATGATCCACATGATATATATTATCCAAAATAATAACAATAATAATAATAATAATAATAATAATAATAATAATAATATTTTTGATGCTATCTATCATGTGGATCCTTTGGATGCTGCTGAGACATGCCATGGCACATCAGAAGCGATGAATGTGTCTAGAACCGGTCACATCTTCTCCACGTAACAGTCATTTCTTCCGTTGTTTATCTCCAATTTTCTTCAATGAAAATAAGACATTCTGGCTTTATTTCTCAATTCACCTTGACAGAATGACTTTGTTAATTTGGGAATATCATTCTAAAAAAAATGATTTGTCATCAAAGGTAATCTACTAGTATTTGATTGTTCAGTTAATTTGCTTCATAATGCCTATAGTGAAGAAAAAAATCACTGGACAGACGCTCAAAATACATTCTGATCAGCACATACGGTGGTAGCCCATTTGAAAGAACACATTTTACATCTTTTCCTGAGGAACACTGATAAAAAAGGGCTGCACACATCAACATTTTTAGAAGCAGGCTAGTGAGGCAGTGTGAGATTGCAGAACTACAACACTGATTCAATAACAATGACTGCTCAGACCAGGGGTATCTAACCATGCTCTTTGAGAACTGCTGCTAAATCATGGTGTTAGGACCAGTCTAGATTATATAGCCTCACACCCATACTATAGATCTTACAGCTCACATCTATGCTATAGATCTATAGGTCTAGACTATACATCCTCACATGTATACTATAGCTCTATAGGTCTCGACTATACATCCTCACATGTATACAATAGATCTTACAGGTCACATCTATGCTATAGATCTATAGGTCTAGACTATACATCCTCACATCTATACTATAGATCTTACAGGTCACATCTATGCTATAGATCCATAGGTCTAGACTATTCATCCTCACATCTATACTATAGCTTTATAGGTCTAAACTATACATCTTCACATCTATACTATAGATCTAGACTATCTATCCTCACATCTATACTATGGATACTGAAATCTAGATTAATTATATGTACATTTTATCAAGCAGATATCCCCCAAAACGTGACACAATTGCGCTCCTCGTGGAAAAATTGAAAACATACATTTTAAAGCTTTCCAAACAAAAGAGTAATTCTTGGCCAGGCTGCCCAGACATGCAGTGTGTCTGCCATCCGGTCACATCCCCTCCAACACAGGCTGTCTCATTGGTGGGCTCCTGGCCTAAAACAGTCAGATTATTTTACCCCTTGGCATATTCTCCCCCAGATCCTCCTCCACCACTCTGTTAGCACGATGGCGCATTTCGCCGAGGAGGGTGATGCCTATACAGAATACACAGAGTTTTAAGAGGTGCCTTATGAGCACCATATGGAGGAGCAACTTGTTGAGGCCCTGGATTCACATGTTCAGGAGTCAGTGAATCGGGCGCTGATTAAGGCTTTACAGCCCTTCACCCGACCTTTGAAGAATTATAGGAAGCAAGTAATGGGAGGATCCTTAGGGGATGGCTTCCAGGAACTCCTCTTCGGCGGAGGTGCTATCACAAAGGCATCATTAATCATTCGGGACCATGGGTATGGCAACTCTTTTGGACAAGATACTTTTGATAATCCCACCATTTCCACCCCTGTGAGGGCAGAGGTAACACCCCCCTCATCCAGAACCTCATCCTCTGTGGAGGAACAAGAGGTGCCTCGCCCTACCAAGTGTAAGCGCAAAACCCACCATATAGTACCTGAAGCCCCAGCGAACAAGAACCTTCTTTTTGACCCAAAGACTATTATACATCCTATGTCTATGAAATGGGTCTCCTGTGTGGAGGCCGCACACTAAGTGCAAGACAATATAAGAGCGGGTTTCAGCGCGAAGTGTGCAATGCCTTGAAATCGGAATGTCCTCCCCCCTCACTTCTTGGATAAGTGATCGAGACCCCTGAGCTAGACCCCAACATGGCCACCTTCTAATTCACCAAGGATCTGAAGAAAGGATTGGATAGGGCATGGAGGAGTTGTCAGGACAAGGTATTGGATGTATCAGGACCCCTAACCAAAATTCTAGATTTGGTGGTCAGAGCAAAAGATTCCAATTCCTGCCTTTATCCAACAGAAATTCTAGAATGGGAGCAATGAGCCTTATGTTTTTTTGGGCAATGCCATTTGTGCTCTGTCTTTAGAGAGGGGCAAGTCCTTTTTGATGAGAATAGATCCTCAACTGGTGGATTTAGTCTCCGCCAAGGCAGGCTCCTTATGCCAACGGCATCTTGTTTGTGAATAGAATAAATTTGTCAAAGACCTAGGCAAATATGTGTCCAACTTCTCGGCACGTGATGAGGCCCAGACTTCCCTGAATAAGGTTTTCCACACTGGCCTTTTTGTCAAGGCCAGACGCTACTGGGGCAGATCGCCTAGCCGAGGTTATCCCCAGGCCTCAAGAGAATTTACACCAAGAAGACGTGGCGGTGCCCCTCGCTCCAATTTCTACCCCACCGCAATTGGGGTGGCAGAGGTCGAGCACAACGTGGAGGATACAGAGGAGAAAACAACTACGGTGACGCCTCTTATGCAGGTAACGATTGTTCCATCTATGAAATTTTGGTGGGAGGATGGATACGGTTGTGTCAACGCAATTGGGAGAAGCTTACTCACAACCCATGGGTCCTCCAGACTGTTCATGGTTTTCATCTAGAACTCTACCCCTCCCAATACCAGAGACAGAGACTGTGTCCTCTTCATTTTTCCCTAACAGAGAGCAATTTCATAGATGAAGAGGTTTTGTCGCTGTTGCAAAAAGGGGCAATAGCGGAAGCACATCCACATCCTCACGGTTTTACAAGTACCGTCTTTTTAGTTCCAAAGAATGACTAAGGTTTCCGTTGGTCTCAAATCTGAAACAATCCAATTCATGGATAGTGTATCACCACTTCAAGATGGAGGGCATACACTTGCTGTGGGATCTGTTACTGGAGGGAGACTGGATGGTGCGTCTCTAACTCGAGGATGCGTGTTTGACAGTTCCTATCTTCCCTCCCCACTGGCGGTTTCTGCAATTTCAGTGGCGTCTCCACTGGTTTGAATTTATCGTCATGCCCTTTGACAACTCCTTAGTGCTTCACCAAGTTACTCAGACCGATGGTTCAGTATCTCTGAGAAAGGGGGGATGCGTCTAATCATTTACTTAGATGACATCCTGCTCATGGTCCAGAGAAAATAATTGGTTTTTACTACATCTATCTTGGATGACGCAAATCCTGCAAAATCTGGGATTCGTCATCAACTTGTACAAGTCTTTCATAGTCTCATCTCAGACGATTGAGTTTTTGGGATTCCAGGTGGACTCCCTGTTGATGCAACTGTTGCTTCCTTTGAGGGAACACATTTCGGTTAAGAAAGATTTGAGGAGAGCGCTTACCTCTCCAACTATATCCTTGAGGACTCTGGCTCGCCTGGTAGGTCTATTGGACTCCTCTATCCAAGCCATATTCCCGGGCCCACTCCATTATCGAGCCTGCAACAGTTGAAGACATTACATCTCTGCAAGGGTCTCACATATTCAGAGCAAATCGTGCTCTCTGGGGATGCCAGAATGGAAATGTCCTGGTAGCTGGATCACATAGATGCATCAAATGGCAAGGCCATTTTTGCATCAATCCCAGAGGTAGTGATAGAATCCGATGCCAGGCGGTAGGGCTGGGGGGCTCGGTGCGGCTCGGTGGAGACAATAGGCAGATGTTCCCCGGAGGAATTACATTTCAATTGTCTAGAACTCCTGGCATGTTTGTTTGCTGTTCAGACACTTTCACCACAGAATACGAGTTGTTGCATCCTGTTGAGGATGGACAATGTGTCCACTACATCAATCACTTGGGGGGCACAAGGTCTTGACTCTTGGCGGAGATAGCCAAGGATTTCTGGCATGATTGCCTTCAACATCAAATTTCAGTGACGGTGGAGTATATTCCGGGTAGTTCCAACATAGTGGCAGACTGAATTTCTCCACGATTCCAGCGGCTGGAGTCTGCATCCAAGGGTGTTTCAACAACTAGTATTGAAATGGGGTCCGTGCAGGATTGACCTATTCGCTTTTTGACTGAACACTCAATTGCCGCTCTTTTACAGTTGGCAGCCTCAGCTCTGATGCCTTCCTTCAGTCTTGGTCGACAGATCAACTTTATGCATTTCCACGGTTCACTGTGGTTCCATGAGTGTTGGCGCAGGTTCGTCATCAGCGGGCGGAGATTGTGTTGATCACAACATTTTGGAAGGTGCAGTCATGGTTTCCAACTACACTTATCCTGTCATGCGAGCCTCCTGTGCATCTGTTCTTATGTCAGGATTTTCTTCTGGATCTGTTGGGGTTTTCACACCCACTTGTGGCGTAAGGGCAGTTGTCCTGTATGGCCTGGAGACTTTCCGGTGACAGTGGCAAGTGCCGGGAGTATCACAGGACGCAATGTTCTTCCTGCCTCAATCTTGGGTTCCCTCTATGCACAAACACTATGAATCAGCTTGGCATAGATGGGTTTGTTGGTGTGGAGAACGGGAGGTGGATCCCTTGGGATTCAGTATCCATATGATTGTTAATTTCCTGTCGGAAGTTGAAACCAGGGCTTGGCATATAGGACAGTTAACAATTTCCATTCAGCAATATCGGCGTGCCATCCTCATCTGGATGGTAAACCCGTTGGGGAACACCATCTTGTTTGTAAACTTTTGAGAGGTGTCAGGCTAGTTCGGCATCTGCAACCCAACCATTGTATGGGATGTAGAGATTGTGCTCTGGTTTTTGAGAGATTGGCCAGCAAAAGAAGGCTTTACACGTAAGCAATTGTCAGCAAATCTCACTTTGTTGTTGTGTCCTATTTCCTGCAGAAGGGTATCAGATGTCAGAGCCTTAGACTTGGCAAGTAGAGTATATACCCCTGCGAGGTCTCTTTTACAATTTCTAGACGTACCAAGATGGATTTTACATGTGTGATTTAGCCTGCTTTTCCATTCCATCAAAAACTGTGTGTTGTTAAATGCTTAAAATGTTATGAAGATTGTACTTGAGAACTACGTAATGATGTGGAAGGAAAATTGTTGATTTCCTTGCAAAAACCTTTCCGCCTGGTCTCTTCAGCGACGCTGGCCCATTAGGTTAAATGGATATTGGCTGAGGCTGGTATAGATGCCTCCATATTTGGAGCCTATTCTCTGAGAGGGGCTATGGCCTCCAAAGCCTTGCTTACCAGTTCTCGACTGGAGGACATCATGGCCGTGGTGGATTGGTCAGCAGATTCATCATTCACAGTCTTTTATCACAAGCCTATTGTTTTAGATTGTATCTAATGTGGTGACTCAACTTTAAACTAGTATAATCTGAAGACTCTGTTTCCTGGCATACACTAAAAAAATCTTTAGCTAATGCATCTAGAATTTCCAATTCTATTAAGGACAAGGAGGCAGGGTTATCCCACCCAAGGTACTGTTGACAGCCGACTCAGCCTCTACACCCCCACCCTCCAGCTCCGCTCCGCAGACAGTGCCCTCGCCACCGTCCCCCGCATCCGAAGAGGGACCGCCGGCGGCAGATCATTCTCACACCTTGCCGCCAAGACTTGGAACACCCTTCCCATCCGCCTGCGGCAGACCGAAGACCTCCTAACCTTCAGGAGACTCCTCAAGACCTGGCTCTTCAAACAGTAGCAGCCTCCCCCCCCTTTAGCACCTTGAGACCCTCACGGGTATGTAGTGCGCTTTATAAATGCTATGATTGATTGATTGTTGATGACCTTCCAGATTATTGATGGGTTATCTGTGATAAATTTTTATATGTGTCTTAACATGATTGTTCTTAATTAATGTGATTCCCTCCCACGTTTGTATTGTTTTTTGGCAATGGGATATCATTGAACAGATTTCTTTTCAAAAGCTGAGACCAAGGCGACCTGAGGGTGCTTAGGAGATGGTTGATGTTGGTTCTGTTGCTGACGACGCAGTTCCTCATCATACGTTGGAGTTGATCAGTGGACAAGATCCAAAGACCTGTGGAGTTCCGTTGGTGGTTCGAGTTTATGGGCTTCCATTGTTTAGTTTGCAAAGACAGAGGAAGGACTACAGTTTGTTGGCCTTATATATTATCTGACTGCTCTCTTGTGATTGGAGGAGAGAAGGGCTGCTAAGGCTGTTAGGGTATGTCGTTTAAAATTTTCATTGGCTGCTGTTTAAAGCTAAGTAAAGAATGAGAAGCATAATCCTCACCTCCGTGTCCTTAATAGAATTGAAAATTCTTGATGCATTT
This sequence comes from Triturus cristatus, assembly GCF_964204655.1. Lineage (NCBI taxonomy): Eukaryota > Metazoa > Chordata > Amphibia > Caudata > Salamandridae > Triturus > Triturus cristatus. The sequence continues at coordinate 164,194,701 of NC_140595.1, read as the reverse complement.
CGAGGTTGCTTGACTTCGGTCACATTACTTGCTTGAGTGGCCTGACCATATTATTACGGGTCCAAATATCTGCGCTAAGAATCAGAGCGATGCCCTGTGAGGCTTGTATTAACACCTCCAGAAGGCAGATGCTAAAAATTCCTTAGTCTACCCCTGCCTGATCTCTTCTTAATGCTCTTAAGCATATATTTTGATGTATTTTCAAAATGACATACTACAATTCTATGACGTAAGAAGTGTTTTTTGAGAATATATATGGGGAAATTATTTTTTGCCTTCTTGGCCAGGACTTTGGTAAATATTTTTGCCTCAGAATTTAAAAGTGCTATAGGTCGGTAGGCATCAGGGCCGGAGATTATCTGCGTGCAAATCGGAAATGGCCTGCAAGACCTCCTCTGATGTTATCAAATCTTCCAGGTTAATGGGGCGTGGGGGGTTATAGTTTAATGGTTATTCAGTTTTATGGTATAGCAGTGCATCCTGCAATGTGTACAAACCAGATGATTCCTTGTAGCTAATTTTTTATATAAATGTAGTTCTTCTGTCAGTCATCAATGTAAGAGCTGTCATGCCTTAAAAAAAATGCAATAAAGTTTGTGTTAAAAAAATAAAAACTCTTCCAGACTAATTTTGGTCGATGCTGATAGGTTTTTGAGGGGGGCCTCCGCAAGGAAGCTTTCCAGTTCCTCTACGGGCCTAGGGTTCACTATGACACACCTAAAAAAGATGAATCGGTGTCAACCAACTCACATTTGATATGTGGAAGGCAGATGCATCCCTGTAACCCTGAGCGCCAAAGTGACAAAAGGCAGGACACATTCAGACAACAATAGTCATTTAGATAAGGTTTATAGTAGGACAGAATATGGTTTTATGATAAAAGCATACAGTGCTTAACCACGTGTGCCTCAAAAACACGGCCCCAACAACGAATGCGTCTTAACCACGCATTCCTTAACCACGTTTGCCTTTACCATGCAATTTCGTTATAAAGGCACAATTGATTAAGGGATATGCTTGGGAAAGTTCGGTACCCAGCCACCCCGCCCTAAGTCCTAAAACTTGGCTCCATCCCTCGATTCTAACTGCCCCTACCCTAAAAACTAGCCCAACCCCGATCCCTGAGCCCTAAAGCCTGGCACCCAGCCCAAAATACTACCGGACCACAGTCCCTTCCGCCCTGAGTCCTAAAACTCACCTCAACATATTAAAAACTACCCAGGCCCAGCTACCCCTGCCCTGGGCCCTAAAACTGCCCCAGCTCTGAAAACTATCCCTCCCCCTGCCCTGAGCCCTAAAACTCGCCTAAACATCCTAAAAATTACCCCGACCACAGCCCACCCACCCGGAGCCCTAAAACTGCTCTAGCCCTGGAAACTGTCCCTCCCCTCCTAAGACCTAAATCTCGGCCCCCACATCCTAAAAACTATCCTGACCCCAGGCCTCTACCCTGAGTTCTAACTCTTGGCCCCCAGCCCTATAAACTAACCTGACCCCAGCCACCTGTCCTGAGCCCTAAAAACTTACCACCACCTCTAAAAACTATCTCGTCCCCCCGTCCTGAGCCCTAAAACCCAGTCCCATATCAAAAAACTACCCTGACCCCCACAAGTCCTAAACCCAGCCCCCAGCACTAAAAAACTTCCTTACCCCACCCCCCAAAATCCAGCCCCATTTACCAAACTACATTCCGCAGCTTCCTCTCCTGATCCGTCCTGTTCCTCTCCCCGCCCAGCTAGACCGCGCACTGCCTTAACCACATATATGCGTGATAAGTATCCATCAGTTGTTCTTTGTTTAATGTGTTTTTCTTGTTTATGCCTGTGACTGCTTTTTAGTTATGACCTGTATAATTTAAATGGATGTATCAAACTAAAGATGCAGGTGTCGGAAAGCCACTCTACGCATCAGGATGCAAAGAGATGCAGAATGGTCAATGGTGCTAAAGGCCGCTCAGCGGTTAGCAGGCAGTAAAGGGAGAATGACCCATGGTCCTTGTAGAGCGGTTCACTGACTTCTCAGAAAAAAAAGCTATTTCCGTGCTGTAGCTTCTCGGTGAACCAGACGGAATTCTGACAAGGATGATCACTCCTAAAAATGTGGTGAGACGCACCTAGGACATCACTCGACCAAGAAGAACATGATTGGAGAAAGACTAAAATACTGTGCACGATGATGGTAGGTGTCTCGATAGAATCAGAGGGAGAACCAGCACAGAATGAGAGTCAATCACAGATAGAGACAGAAAAAGTATACACCTTGTGGAAATATGGATTTTCCTGGTCAGTTATGTCCCCTATCTTGGACCCCAACGGTTCTATGTACATGTTACAAGTACATGTATGTTCCCTCCAGTTCCAGTTATGAAGACGCAAATACATGTGCGTCCACCGTCAACATGCCCTCTGTCAGATCCGCCATGAATAGGCCGGATATTCCATTCCTAAGTACAAAAGGCCACCGCCTTTATATGGTTCACTTATGCCATTTTACAGTCCAAGCAAGTAGGCCCTGATTCTGTCATAAAACTCTTCTTGCCTTCTGCCTCTGAAAGCTCCAGTCTGAGCCTGCATCTGTGACCATGAACTTTGTCTCATTCTCTGCGCGGCTCACGAAGCCTGACATCAGCCTATTCTCTGCCAAGAACTGTATTTCACCTTCGAGTTATCTGCTTCCCCCTCAGCCGATGCATTCCTGCCTAGTAGTTTAAGTAAACATTCTTCTAGCTACCAAGCAAAGGGCCCGGCTTCTCTGTCTTAATACAAGTAATTCATAGTCCTGTTACTATGGAAGATTCCTGCCCTCGCATTTAGTGTAGACACTTAGACGCTTGTACACTCGCGCACAGTCAGTATAGAATAGATTCTGTCCGAGAGTCCTTCCTTTGTGGATAACATAGTTCTTTAAACATAGGATGTTAGATATGATTTGGGATTAGGTTGACTTGACCCCTCAGACTTCTTGTCTCCACATGTAGAGCTAAATGTCAAGTCCCCTTCACCCCCTAGTTACACGTCAATCATACGTCATAATGCTGCGCGCGCATCTATGCCAAGAATTATCTTATAGATCCACCTATACATGACATCACAACCAATTATGTTCCTTTTTACTCTTTATTACACCCATTTTTGGTTACGTAGATGTATCGTCATTTTCCTTATCAATTGTTACGCCTACTGTATTCGCTTCATTGTAATGTATGTTCTATAAAAGCCATTTCATGTCAATAATGTATGTACTTCACTTCCTGAACCTTCGTGGTGACGGAACTTGGAGCATCCGATTATAATCGAGTATTGGAATAAAGCCCATTCCGAACCTCTAATACCACGGATTCTGCCTCTCATTTTACTGAGCTATTTTATTATGTTTCTGTATCAAATTCAGTCCCGGTAAAGGAAAATTATTTACCACATGATGGCGCCCGAACAGGGACACTTTCTCATCTCACGCGCCGGCGGTGAGTTGCAGGCCCGGTCTCCTGCCACAGCTGGACGGACAATAACGCGTACCAGCAGGATTTCCTGTATCTCCCTCCGGTCAAGCGGGGGCGACTGAGACTGCGATCAACACCCAGACGAGGCGGTGAGAAGTGCGAAGTATCCCGACCAGAGCCTAGCTGAGAGAGCAAGATCCGAGGTATACAGAGGCCCACCAGTGTCTGAAGTCCCAAGTCGAGTCCAGTGTCCGACGAGTCGAGTCGAGTCCAGTCCGATTCAAGTTCAAGTTACTGAGGCCTTCCGTTTCCGAAGCTACCCGGTGAGTACCATTGCTGGGGAGGCATTTCTGACGTGCACATAGGTTGTGCCGGTCAAGACGGGTTTGGGTACACAAATCCGGTCTGCACTGTTTTAGCAGTGTATCTGTACTGTTTAGCAGTATATCAAGTATTCCGAAGTATCTAGTTATTGTCAAGAATTAAGCTTGGTGATTAGTTATGCAGACAATCATCATTGTTGTTTCAGTTAAAGGTTTTAATGTTTAATGTTTAATGTATTTAAGTATGTTCTGTATGTTGTGGTATGAATGACTGTTCATTATCGTGTTTATTGTATTAAGTCTGTTCAAATTCAAGTATCAGGTCAGTTGGTCAAAATCAAGTATAAGGTCAGTTTTCAATATGCCGCTCTTTTCGAAATTAAGACAGATCACCACCAGAAAAGGGGTACTCGAAGAGGCCGTTCCTATTCCTCCTAGGGACACCCCAGGGTACTTCATGTATCATAAACATGGCTTAGATGCCATATTATTTCTTGATTTATGGGTAGACTATACCAAGGAATTACCAGAAAGTCAGAGGTGGCCCACAGCGGGAACCTGGGATGCGGAATGCATCATAAAAGTAGAAGAAGAGTTATGGAAAAGAAAGGTCAGACAGTCACAGAAAGATGCCATTGAATTATGGCGTAAAGAATCACATAGACGAACAGAAAAAGCACGTAGACAGGAAGAGAAGAGTAAAGAGAATTCCAATAAAGTTCAAGAAAATCTATTAATTGAGAAAGGTATCCGAGTGAAAGCAGAACAAGTAGACAGACAAAGAAATGCCCTTATGAATGGTATGTATCCCCTTCTGGCCGAAGGATTACCTAAGGCTACTCCAGAGATACCGAAAGACTTGCCAACCCCATTATTTCCAATAAAGGTACATCCAAGGGGGCATCCTAGAACCGCAGAAGATGTTTTTCTGTCCTCATATTTAGATGACGCAGCTCCCGAGTATGCTAATTCCGCCCCGCATAGACCGCATACCAGGGAGGTTCAACGCCAAGATCCAGTACCCGTATCGTTACAGCAACAAGTTCTGACACAAGTTCCGGCAAGCACATCTGTTTCTGTATCCGCTCCTACAGCTACTTCTATAGCTGTGTCCACACCTGTAGTTGCTGTGTCACGTTCGACGAATCCTTTCACACCCGACACCCCAGATGGGGCCACGGGAGGTGCTACCAATATCTTTTCTACGCCACCCAGAATAAATAAACTTACTTTTCAAGAGTCAGCACATTCACGTACACCCAAACTCATTAGTGCCCGTGCGCTTAAGGAACTTCTTGTAGATTGTAGATATGACCCCGTGCCCGGTAAGGAGGACGAAATGACCCTAGCATCATTACGTATCAGACGAGCCGCAGTGTATTTAGGGAAGTTACCAGGAATGACTGCGCATCTAGATAAAATATACCATTTTGTCCAAACAGGGCGAGATCCAGAATGTATTCACAGAGCTATGGAATACCAGAAAGTAGAGATACAGGGGGAACTGTTACGTTTCCTCATAAACTGTGTGATCAGAAATCAAGACCGACCGGGGGTAGACCCGGAAGCAATGCAAATTCTTACAAGATGGAGCCAGAATATATCAGAAGGTAGACATGATAAACAAAATTGTATAATAGCCATGTGCCGAAAGATCCGTAAAGAAATAGAACGCCTACACGAAGAGAGATTAGAGGTAGACGAGTTCGAACAAAGCGAGGAAGAAGGGTCAGGACCGCCCACAGGACAGTCAGAAACTATAGCATATGTAGGTAAAAGAAGATCTTATAATAGTACGAGATGTCTTATTGACCCGATACGCCCGATATGTCCAGACAATAACAGGGGTTTCCCAACACCCATAGTCCATATAAGGTCTAACGAGCATTCGTTCCAAACAGCTGACAAACTACTCCGAGAACGAAGGGGTTATCATTTTCTCGATTCTATGGATGAACAAGATTTAGCCAGGGCAGCTGTCCATTGGGTGGACAGTCCCGGAAAATATAGTGATGATACAGTAGTACGCACATTTTTGAATCTCACCCCAGATGAACAGAGGTTAGCTGGGATTTATATGATTCAACAACTCATTATACTATATCGGAGTCAACATTCAGATCCTGGTCCCTTACCCGACATATTGACTGAATTACTCACGAATAGATGGAGAGGTTCAGGTACTAAATTAATTAAAGAAATTCTAGAATCAAGAAAGCAATATATTCTTTTTGTATGTTCAGAACATGTTTCATTGCCCGTCAAGGAAAGAACCACGTATCACATGGATAGACAGAATCCCTTACGAGAAGTGCACCCAATAAAGGGCGAGGACAACGAGTTCAAGCGCGTATTTGTATACACGCCCATATCGAAAATAGAATTGTTACAAATGAAGAAAGTGGTACCCAGTCATGACAAAGACCCAGCGGGTTTTCACCGAGAAATTAAAGACATGTTACTCATGGGAGAGTATACCTATCCCGACATTATGACAATATTAAAGGTATTGATGCCTGCTGGCATTTATGAGAAACTCAAGGAAAAGGAGTGGGAGGAATGAGACCAAAAGATAGAATGGTCAGTATTAGAAGCAGAAGAAAAGGCCCGAACTGCAGGAGCAGGGCTTGGGGACAAAACTAAGGCATTACCAGGTTTATTAGTACAGGTACTGCCACGCTTATTAACTACGAAAAAGGAAGACTGGGGTACAATTTCAGCCTGTAAACAGAAGCAAGATGAAGACACTAGTGATTACTATGCCCGATTTGAAAAATGTTTTGGTATAAATAGTGGCATAAAAGCAAGTAGCGAGTCATACCCACATCTGTTTGTAACAAAATTAGTAGAAAATGCCCTGCCCCCAGTAAAGAATAGAGTATTAAAATTCGAGAGTACCTGGCAAGGTAACACTCCATCACAAATGTTACAAATGTTACAGTATCACCACAATAGAATTAGAGAGGAACAAGAACATGAACACAGACGCATGAAGGACACGAAAATGAAAATGTTAGTTTCTCAGACAGTTCCAGCTGAAGGACATAAAAAGGGTATGACACATTCTGATTCAGCAGGACCTGTAAAAGGGACATGCAATTATTGCAAAAAGCCAGGTCATTATGTACACGATTGTCCAGTTTTAAAACATAATATCGCCAAAGGTAAAACGCAAGAAAGATCACGGCCACTTAGACAAGATCAGAATGAACAAGGAGCTCTACAGCATGCCCAGGCCATGCCAGCCGCACAACAGCCAATACAGTTCGTGCCAGCTGCACCAGCGTTGCCTGTTGCTGCCACACAGACAACAACACGACAAATGTATCAGACCGCACAGTATGAATATCCTGAGTACCAGCGTTACACATGAACTAGCCTAGAGAGGGAAGTTGACTTACCCCTTATCGAGATACCTGTAGATCAAGAAGGACCTTATGTACACAGTGAATTGTTAGGCCAAGACAGAAAATTTTTACTCGATACCGGGGCAAGTCGAACAACCATAAAACGTAGTGAAGTTCCAGGGGCACCCCTCTCAGGCTCACAAAATATTTCCCTTGGTTTTTCAGGAAAACCTATTGTTAATGAAGTGTCACAACCTCTGCCACTTACGATAGGACCTCTGACCCGAACTACAGATTTATTGCTTACTAAATCATGTCCAGAAAATCTATTAGGAATAAAAACGTTAAAAGCTCTAGGAGCCATAATATGTTGTTCTCCGGAAGGAGTAAGATTGTTTTTACGTGATTTTAAAGGTCACTATGTATCTAGAGACATGGATCCCCGACTGCAGACTTTACCGACACATCTATGGGCACGAGGCCCTACTGATGTTGGTTGCATGAATATTACACCATATCGAGTCACACTAAAGGCAGGAGTGGTGCTACCACGAATGCGACAATACAAGTTACCGCCAGATGCTGTAGTGGCTTTACTACAAATCATTGACGAGCTCATTACCCAAGGAGTGGTTGTAGAAACCGACTCCAATATATGTAATTCACCGATAATTCCGATTCTTAAACGAACAGATCCAAAGGCCCCGCCAGTATATCGATTGGTTATTGATCTGCGCGAGTTAAACAAATGCATTTTGCCACAATTTCCTGTGGTCCCAGATATCTCGTCATTACTGACAGCCATTGATTCCGAAGCAACATTCTTTACTGTAATCGATCTCAAGAATGCCTTTTTCAGCGTCCCAATAGATCCGGAAAGCCAATATTTATTCGGATTTAGTTTAAATGGACGTAGCTTTAAATTCACACGCGCACCTCAAGGATTTACAGAAAGCCCCAGCATCTATAGCCAAGCACTGAAACGAGAACTTGACAGTATCCACATGCCAGTTAACACTGCTCTGCTTCAATACGTCGATGATCTGCTGATCACCGCCCGAAGCGAACCTGAATGTGAAAAAGCATCACTGACAGTTTTACAATTTCTAGCCGAAAAGGGGCACAAGGTGTCCCCTTCTAAGCTGCAATTCTGTGTCCAGCGAGTTATTTATCTTGGACACTCGCTGTCCAAGGAGGGAAGGCAGCTTACACCAGACCGCATTCAGTTAATAGCTAACATGCCAATACCCAAGACACAAAAGGAGGTGCGGGCTTTCATAGGCCTCACTTCATACTGTAGACAGTGGATCCCTCAGTATGCATTTCTAGCAAAACCACTCATTCAGTTGACAACCCAGGAGGCAGCCACATCGACTGTTCTCCCTTGGACCCAGGAACATACGCAAGCTTTTGAAAGCCTAAAGAAAGCTTTATGTCAAGCACCTGTTTTAGCAACGCCATGTTACAGAAAACAGTTTACACTCTTTGTTACAGAACGCGAAGGTACTGCTTTGTCAGTACTCACACAGGAACAAGCAGGAGCACACAAACCATGTGCTTATTTTTCTAGTACATTAGATCCCGTAGCTCAGGCTTTGCCTGCATGCCTGAAATCAGTAGCAGCAACAGCTTTAGCAATTAGACAAAGCGATGCCATAGTGTTAGGACATCCATTGACAGTTCAAGTACCACATGCAGTAGAGGTTCTTGTAAATAGAACGCAAACACAACACTTGACTATAGCACGACTCACAGGGTACGAACTTACACTGTTTCAGCCACACATAGAAATCAGACGCTGTAACACATTGAATCCTGCCACACTTTTGCCAGTAACCGGAACAGACCCACTAGCCCATGACTGTATTGAAGTTATTACTATAACGACGAAACCTAGACAAGACTTGACAGATGTTCCATTGTCAGATCCAGACCTGACATTGTATGTAGATGGTTCATGTATGAGAACAAGTACAGGAGAGTTGGTGGCTGCTTACTCAGTCACAACAGATACTGAAGTCATTGAAACAAATCGTATAAATACTTTGTCAGCTCAAGCCGCAGAGCTCATCGCTCTGACACAAGCCTGTATTCAAGCCACAAGTAAAAAAGTCAACATATACACTGATTCACGATATGCATTCGGAGTTGTACATGACTTCGGCGTGCTGTGGCGAGAGAGAGGTTATTTAACTTCCCACGGTGCCCACATTCAGCACGGACCCCTCATTCATGCCTTATTAGATGCAATACATCTACCTACTGCAATATCAATTATGAAATGTAAGGCTCATACGAAGATTACTGATATCATTTCCCAAGGCAATGATCTAGCCGACAGAACAGCTAAACAGACGGCTCAAACTCAAACCCCCGACATGACAAAGACAATAGTCCCGATACCGACACATTGTATGACAGTTAAAGATCCTACTCTTGACGTAATTGACATACAGACACATGCTACACCAGACGAAATAAGGAAATGGACTGAATTAGGAGGGATCCAAACGGACCAAGGATGGATGACGAAGGAAAAGTCTGTATGGTTCCTTCCTGATTCAATGGTCCAAGTCATTATTAACACTACCCATAGTCCAGCGCATTTAGGAGAGAAAGCTATGCTAGACAGCATTCAACACATTTGGTTCAATAAACATTTACGAGCAGCAGCCAAACAAAAAGTCCGCACCTGTATGATCTGTTGCCAGTTCAACCCAGGAAAAAGCGTTCCCGTAGAACAGGGTGGATTTCATCCTCCTGATCACCCTTTTGAAGTCCTCCAGATGGATTATATCCAGATGGAACGATGTCGAGGATTCAAATATGTTCTCGTAGTTGTCTGCGCTCTGTCCCGTTGGACAGAGGCGTACCCGGTTTCAGATTACACGGCCCCGACTACTGCCAAACAGTTAGTTCGAGAATTCTTCCCACGCTACGGTTTACCACGTGTTGTCTACTCAGATAACGGCCAGCCGTTCTCATCCGAATTAATGAAACATGTTTCACTTCTGCTAGGATATCAGTGGAAATTCCACTGTGTTCGACACCCCGAGGCAGCAGGTCTCGTAGAAAGACATAATCAGATACTGAAAATAAGACTGTCCAAAATATGCAGAGAGAAAGGGGTCGACTGGATAGTAGCATTACCAGTTGCACTTTTTTACATGAGAATGGTAGCGCACTCTCGAACAGGGCTATCCCCGTATGAGGTGATCTTCGGCAGACCACCAAATATGTGGGGGACGCCTGTACCACGCAAAATAACTGATATTGACTGTAATATGCTGACAGATTACTTGGCTTCCTTGATGTCTGCACTACAATCTTGTCGTTCACAGGTTGCTGCAGCATTTCCCGACAACACTGAGGTGAAACCCCATGACGTAGTTCCGAGGGATATTGTATTTGTGAGAAATTTCGACCGAAAGACTCAGCTGGAGCCCAGGTGGAAGACACCCAAGTTGGTTCTGCTGACCACAAGAACAGCCGTGAAGATAGAGGGCCGCAAGGGTTGGATTCATTCAAGTCACATCAAGAAATTTCATGGACTATCCTCGGATATAGACATTGTGCCCTGCACTCCCTCACAGACTGATTCAAAACTCCCTTTGGTTGAAAAAACTGAAACTGAACTTTACAAACTAAAGCTTAGGCCCAACAAGTCGAGCAATTTGATTGTTTAAGTCCTCTCCAAGGTGAAGCGGTTGAATTGTCTCTGACATGTATCCCTTGGACCTGAGTAGAGAAAATACCCGGAAAATGTTGAAACGACAGGCGTATTGTAAATCACTGCGTAGCCACTGCATAGTGACATTATTAATTTTGTTTTTATTGAGTCTTTTGATAATTATTACAAGTATGTTGTTGCACATATATTACCCTATTTCTAGACATGTTTATAATGTTGCTGCTGAACATTCTTTTAGTGACTTACCTCCGCATGAATTGTCTTATAGACTTGCGCTGCGCAATAACACTTTCATTAGTATGTTACATCATTCCCATCAGACTAGTAATGCCACCAATTGTTGGGTGTGTGGCCGACTCCCTCCCTATCAGAATTATGAAGGAGTCTTGCCTTTCTTTCCACATCCATTTACACGTAATGGCTCCTGTGGAGCATGGTTTAGTTTAATCAATTCCATAGACTCAGACACCGCAGTTTTCCAAGATCAGTGGGTATGGGGAAACCTAAACCTAATTTTACTCAAGGTCTGCTATCCTGACAAGGAGGGTCGCCCCAAAAGAACAGGAACTGATCTAGAAAATGAAGTATATGGATTAGGTAATTTTACACCTAATCTCATGATTCTAAATGTCGTAACCGAAGTTGAACTAGTCTTACCCACCATGTCAGTATTCCCAGCAAAAGGTGAATTGTGTGTAAGAAAGGTTGGTTCCATACATATGGGCCATAGTAAATGCACTACTATAGTAGAATTCAGTGATCAAGGCAAATCTTCATTTAGAGCCTCTCGCCATTCCTACTTTGTATGTGGTCAGACTGCATATATGCGTTTACCCCTAGATTGGGATGGTACCTGCTATATTGCATTCCTTTTGCCACCTGTTTTCCTAGCTCCTCCTGATTATTACAGAAATATTCATTTAGTACACAATAGAGAGCGGAGAGATCTCCCAATTGTCGATTATACTGAGACGGCATGGGACAAGTATGTAGATTTCAATAAAGGCATCTTTCCCTATATAGGTACTGTTACTAATAGTAAACTGATACGTAGATTAACTAGAACCCTTGAAGCAGTAGTGAATGAAACTATTTCCGCCTTAGGCAATTTAACAGAAGAGCAGTCTGCTATGCGGATTGTTGTGCTTCAAAATCGTCTTGTCCTTGACGTCATCCTGGCTGATAGGGGCGGAGCTTGTAGGGTCATCGGATCAAGCTGCTGCGTATTCATACCAGAGAATTCGCCATCTGTATATAAAGCTATAACTCGGCTTCACAAGATTGTAAGCCAGATACACCAGAATCCAGGCACCTGGACTTGGTCCAGTTGGTTTTGGAGTGTGATATCAGCCTGGGGATGGAGAGTTCTATCCTTCCTAGGTATTGGCCTTCTCATACTATTCAGTTGCTGTCTATGTCTGCAATGTGGACCAGCGATTTGTGGTCTGTGTGCCACATCGTGTATTCCACCACCAAGATTTCATTCAAGACCCCGGAAGAAGAAAGAAGAACAAATGATGCTATATGAACAGATCAATGGATTAATGAAGATTGATATCTCTTAACGGGCAAGTAGGGGACAAGGAGGGAATGTGGAAATATGGATTTTCCTGGTCAGTTATGTCCCCTATCTTGGACCCCAACGGTTCTATGTACATGTTACAAGTACATGTATGTTCCCTCCAGTTCCAGTTATGAAGACGCAAATACATGTGCGTCCACCGTCAACATGCCCTCTGTCAGATCCGCCATGAATAGGCCGGATATTCCATTCCTAAGTACAAAAGGCCACCGCCTTTATATGGTTCACTTATGCCATTTTACAGTCCAAGCAAGTAGGCCCTGATTCTGTCATAAAACTCTTCTTGCCTTCTGCCTCTGAAAGCTCCAGTCTGAGCCTGCATCTGTGACCATGAACTTTGTCTCATTCTCTGCGCGGCTCACGAAGCCTGACATCAGCCTATTCTCTGCCAAGAACTGTATTTCACCTTCGAGTTATCTGCTTCCCCCTCAGCCGATGCATTCCTGCCTAGTAGTTTAAGTAAACATTCTTCTAGCTACCAAGCAAAGGGCCCGGCTTCTCTGTCTTAATACAAGTAATTCATAGTCCTGTTACTATGGAAGATTCCTGCCCTCGCATTTAGTGTAGACACTTAGACGCTTGTACACTCGCGCACAGTCAGTATAGAATAGATTCTGTCCGAGAGTCCTTCCTTTGTGGATAACATAGTTCTTTAAACATAGGATGTTAGATATGATTTGGGATTAGGTTGACTTGACCCCTCAGACTTCTTGTCTCCACATGTAGAGCTAAATGTCAAGTCCCCTTCACCCCCTAGTTACACGTCAATCATACGTCATAATGCTGCGCGCGCATCTATGCCAAGAATTATCTTATAGATCCACCTATACATGACATCACAACCAATTATGTTCCTTTTTACTCTTTATTACACCCATTTTTGGTTACGTAGATGTATCGTCATTTTCCTTATCAATTGTTACGCCTACTGTATTCGCTTCATTGTAATGTATGTTCTATAAAAGCCATTTCATGTCAATAATGTATGTACTTCACTTCCTGAACCTTCGTGGTGACGGAACTTGGAGCATCCGATTATAATCGACTATTGGAATAAAGCCCATTCCGAACCTCTAATACCACGGATTCTGCCTCTCATTTTACTGAGCTATTTTATTATGTTTCTGTATCAAATTCAGTCCCGGTAAAGGAAAATTATTTACCACAACCTGAGAGAATGGTGTTCCATTTTTGGGAGGCAGCATGACTTCTTCAGTCTACATAGGAGGCAGTGCTAGAGATGTTTTGGTGGAAGTAGTGAGATGAGTTTCTGGCTTGATGTGCCTGCTGTGGGTGTGATTCATGAACATGTGTTAGGGGTTGGCGATGGCTATTGGTCTGTTGGAGGACAGAGAAGAAGCTCTTGTAGAATTGGCATCCAGTGGCCATAGCAGAACCAACACTAGATGAAATACCAAAGGACACATGCAGCCTGCTTCTTCACCACTGGAGGGCAGTGTAAAGTTCACAAGTATGGGGCAGAGTAAAAGACATCCAGAGGTCATGAACTAGCTCAAACAAGCAGAGATCACAGAAGAAACTTGTATTCTCATGGTTTCACCACAAGAGACATTGGAGATGTGTCGAATACAGATGGTAAGAGGTGACATCTGACAACGCCCCTCTTTTGAACTGTTAAAAATGTAACACACCTTGTTGGGAAGCCTAAAGTCCAACTCAAAATAGCCGACATCAGAGCAAGCGATCAAACGAAGATGGTAATTTCAGTGGCCAGGGCTCCTGCTAAGGTAAAAAGGTCAGTTGGAGCTATGTACTAAAACACAAGTAAAAAATCCCACGTATATATAGAATTTCTCAAAAATCGAGTCAATTTAGTATCACCGCATGACAGCGATTTGCTGTTCTCAGCAGAAACTCATCTAGTGTGCAGATATCAGGAGTCTACCCTCAAGAGAGCGCAGGGCAGCCTTGAAGGGGAGATATCATTCATATTCGCTCATGCTTACTCCATTCTTCTCCCAAGCTCTGTTCCTTGCCAGGTTTGAAAACCAGGTTACACGTACTGAAATGGGCAATACACAACCCTGGGCATTATGGCCCTTTGGGCTGCTAAGGCCCTGAAAGGGTGACGGCTAACACGTGAGGCTTTAAACAAGTATGTCGCACAGTACCAATGTATCAACTGAACCACAGGTACAGTGAGGAGGACAAAGGGCATCATGAAAGAGACTGACACCTTAATAAAATACTCAATAGAGAGGTAACTAGTAGAGATCAGATGGTTATAGGAAATCACATAATACATATATTAAATATTTTTAAAACTGGCCCAATGAATATGAGAGTTGTAAGAGGAGGAAGTCACTAGTGCAATCAATATTTGGGAAGGACATCCGAACTGAACTCTTCGCCACAGCTGCATCGCCTAGTTCTTTGGCACACAGTGATGGTGGACCTACACATGGAGAGTCCACCATCTGATGGCAAAGGCTTCTGTAGTCTAGTTATAAGCAACCAATCATGTTTCAAGACTTTGATGACGTTGTGCTGTATGAAGGATCTATCCTTCATGACACATGAAGTGACAGCAAACTCCATTGATCCCTCTTACCGCAATAAACAGGCTCTCCTTTCCATGACCGTGGCCACCGCACACTTCATTCCCTTTGCCTCAATTACACCCCCACAGTGGCGTAGGAAGGGGGTGCGGTGGGTGCGGGCCGCGCCGGGTGTCATCACTTAGGGGGGTGACAAAATGGCAAAAATAAGTGTTTTAAACACAGATTTTTGCCATTTTGTCAAGTAGGGGATGACAACAAACCACTGAGGGGGGTGACAAAATGGTAAACATATCTACACATATTTCTGCCATTTTGTCAAGCCGGGGGTGACAAGAAATTTTCCGCACCAGGTACCACCTGACCTTGCTACACCACTGCACCCACACAATCAAACCTTCATTACACCCAGCCTTGGTATTCTGATGTTTTCTCCCAAGCACTGCACATTACAAATTAGAAGGAGAGGAAGCCCAAATAAGGCAGATGAGGAAACATACCGCAGTGTGCTTCAGAGAACGGTGAGGCGAACCCGCTGCATTACAAACGGCATCATTTACAAAGCTCAAGTGATTCGCAAATTGGTCGCAAATTGGTTTGCAAACGATAAATAGTGTTTCATTACATACAAAGTACTAAAAAGTAGGATTGTGTAATTTTGCACATGAAACCGAATACTTAAGGGATTGCAAAGCAGGGAGTTATTGTTGTGATTTCTTAAATAGGATTTGCAATTTGTGAACTGCTATTTGTATGTACAAAGCATTTACAAGTTGCGAAAGTGGACAAAAGAGACAGAGGGGTATATGTACAAGGAAGTGGCGGAACGCTGCGTTAGCCTCCTTGGCTTAACGCCGCTCTCTGTCACTTCTGAAACGCAAGGCTGCACCATATTTAGAAGAATGTGGTGCAGCCTTGAGGTTCCCCCTGCGATGACGCTAAGTTTAGCAACTTAGCGCCAACATATAAACCCTTGCACCATAGTGCAAGGGTGTCTGCGTGCAGGGGAGGATTGTTTAAGTGTAGGAAGGTGTCCCTTCCAGCACATAAACAATCCTCAAATGCCATTCTGTCACTTTCATGTGTGCTGCTTCATCCAGCACACATGAAAGTGACAAAATGGCTTTTTTTTAAAGGTTTGTTGATGTACTGAAAGGGAAACCTTCTTGTACATAAACACACCATGGCATTTTACTTTTTCCATGTGTGCTGCATAAGGCAGCACACATGGAAAAAGCAAAAAGAGGAAAAATAATGCATTTCTCCTCGTTTTTCCAACCTAAGACCAGGATTTACCTTGTCTTAATTTTGGCGCTGCCTCCTATGTACACTGCCCTTGTACAACAAAATCATTGGGTGTTGTGGTGGAACACCCAAGGCAACACGCACTGGCCACCCCTTTTAGCAAACCATAGCGTGAAAGTGGGCCTTATGTACAAGGCCGCGTAAGTCATGTTAAGTGGCTTATCGCTGCCTTGTACATAAGGCGCAGCCCCTATCGCCACCACAAGGTTGGTAAAAGTGAAGTTGTGGTGGCAATAGGAGCTGGTATATATGCCCCAGAGTACGAACAAATGACCTTTAAATCGAAGCAGGCTTTCCCTGGGGGCAGGTGCAGAAGGTCCTCACAAATCCAGCCGAAACATTCACAATGGCTATGCACTACACCATGGCGGCCAGGAGGTGTGCACTGGGAGGTCTACAAAAAAGGAGAAGACAACAGGAGCGCATATTCAGCTCGCAAGTTTCTTTACTGGATTAAAGAAGAGGAGGAAGTACACGGGACATACAGACTCGGCAAGATTGCCATTTTGGATCTAATTAATGACTTGGAGCCAATGCTTGCAAGGTCCACTGGATGCAGCCACACCATTGCTGTGCATGTTCAGATTTTATGCTCATTACATCTACTTGCGTTAGGAACTTAAGAACATACTTTAGCTTTTGCTGGCAGAATTTTGCAAAGTGCGATGTCCAGAGCAGTTCAGCCAGTTTGGGGATCCAATGCTCTTCAGAAACAATGCAATGTTTATTTCCAAATACCCCTTTCGATTTGCAGTCAACTAAAGTTCAATTCTATCAAAGTGCTCATTTGCCTGATATAATAGGCTGTCTGGACACTACATCTGTACTTATATGGCTGCCCTATGCTACTTAGTGCATAGGCAGAAACAGAAAATATCAGCACTCCCTTAACATTCAATCCAGAATATTTTATAAAGAACATTGTCGCGTGCTCTGCTGAGCGTGCCCATGACTCTCATATTGCGCCTTCTCCACTCCAGAGTCACCTTGCATGAGGAGACATGGAGACAGCTTTTTGCTAGGTCAATACCTATAACAGATGTTACATACATATACTCTTGTTTTTATCTTACAGGACACTGTGCATATGTCAGCCAGCCTGGGATCATGACTCCATGTTGGCAGGGGAGGGCTGCAAGGTAAAGGGACTTTAATGCTGCCCACAAATAAACCAGCACTGTAACTGAAATGACATTTGGGATATTGAAGGCAGATTTAATGGCTTTCATTAGGTAAAGGTGCTTTGGAGATGACACCAAAGATTGCTAGTAAAATCACAGTGGCCCATGTCCATACTGCATTATACAGCTATGCAGAAGGGCTAGCCAGTTGAATTTACTGAAGATTAACCTGATGAGAGTGTCCGAACCAATCAACACACATTTCCCCCACATAATTCATGTTCAGTGTGGAAATAGATCACAGAACTGAAATCACAAAGATTTGTTTTTATTGTAATGCATTTGTAGGGAACATAAATCAGCACACATATGTTTGAGTTACTATATTTGTTTCCTCTTACTTTACTGATGATATTTCACAATTTCACATTTATTTAAAAAAAAAAAATGAACATCAAATACATGAAAATGTAGCATTGTAGTTTAGTTTATATGTTTATATCAACACAAATCTTACTTTTGTTATGTTCTCTTTGCCTGAGAACCTGTTTGGTCATTAGCAGGGTACATGTAGGGTTCACATCCCCACTCCTCCCCATATTATGGATAAGTGCCCTCCTGGGCTGAGAGGTTACTGACACTTGAACCTTCCTCCCTTTCATGTAGTCTTACGTCTGAACTCATAGATGTACTTCTTAGTTCCTCTAAAACAGTGATACTCAAAGTACGGGCCGCTTGAGTCCCTCCTGACATTCAAATGCTGCCCCCGCTGACCCACCGGACTGGGCTGCTGTTTACTTAAGACAGCTCTAACTTTCAGAAAGAGATTAAATAAACAGGGAAGCCTTTATTTACAAGAAAAAAGAAACAAATAAGGTATCCTGCATCACTTTAGGAACACATTCATTTTCAAAACATCTTACAACAAACATGTATAAAAATGATAAGGTCTCTTCAAAATTCAAAAAAGTTTCTTTCATTAACATATAGAAGTGTTCCACCTTAGAGCATTAAATTATATCAGTGCACTGAGGAATATTTTTTAAAAGTGATAGAATGAACATAGATACATTCATGCCTCCTTCCACCCTAACAACAATGCCAATAGTTATCTAAGACGCAAGTCAATTGTCCCGTCGAGCCCTCTGGGGGGTCTTGGATGCAATTATACATGGGCAACATTAGAATTTATTGAATCAAACACTAGAGAATGTTTTGTACAGTCCATATCCAGACCACATATTTTTTTCAAGCTGAGCGTTCATGTGGTGAAGGAACAAAGGGACGTAAAGTGAAATAAAATAATTGCCTAAGATCACACAACTTGGTTGAATTGGGAAGCTGGGATTGATTGTCGGTTTTCTGGTTTCACATTGTGCACTTCTATTTTTTTCCAATTCAATAATTAAAGGTTTTTTTTTATAACACGTCTCTCCCACGATAGTGTTAGCAGAGAAGGCTTACCCCATGCATTGCCAAATCTATGACTCTTCTAGAGACTAGCTGATTAATTTAGAAGGCAGTATGGAATTAAAACCCTCACAATAACCCCATAACTCACTCAGCACACCATGTACATGCTTCGTAACCCCTTACCCCCGACCCCTGGCCCACAAAGCCCTATTCCCACCTAGCTGGCATAAATGTGGCCCTCGGGCACACCAAAGGCCATACTTTGTGGCCCCTGGGAAAATGTTTGCCAGAACCCATGCCCTAAAATATTCCAAAACTTTTGTCATTTTCTAGAGGTAGCACGGTTTTACCTATATAATTGTACCTGAAAATGTAAAGATCAGCAAAACATAGATATACTAGTTGCCAGTAATTTGTCAATACCTCGAGCCAATGTTTTAAGGTGAATGTCAGAATTGCATTGCCTGTGCTTCT
This sequence comes from Triturus cristatus, assembly GCF_964204655.1. Classification (NCBI taxonomy): domain Eukaryota; kingdom Metazoa; phylum Chordata; class Amphibia; order Caudata; family Salamandridae; genus Triturus; species Triturus cristatus. Next base: position 164,175,487 of record NC_140595.1, on the reverse strand, counting down.
CTGCTTTCCCCTGTTCTATAAACGTTTGGCATAGTGCTTTGACTTCATCTTCCATGTCAGAATTAAGTGTGAAAACCTGTATGATTGATGTTCTGTAACCCACTAACCCCAAGTGATAAATCCTTTATGTATCCATCCTATTTTATTGACATTCGACATATGAGGCGTATCCCGGGATGTCTGAGGCTGAAATACTGAAAGTCCTTGTGTCATAGAAATAATAGCAGAAGTAGTAGTGGTGGCTGACGTGTTGACAGGTTCAGATAGTGATGGTTGTATGATGTCATCTGGTTCCAAATATTCCATATTTAAAACTGTGTAGGTCTCATTTCCCAAAGTTGTTGGGGGTCTTCATTGATGTTCTTGAGATTGGGATGTTCCTGCTGTCTCATCTTGAGCTTCATCACTGACAGTGTTATTCCATGTTTCTTTTTGGGAAAATATTTATATTAAAGCATATTTATTAAACTAAATTCTACATAATATAACAAAGAAAACATTATAGGAATGTTCACTGCTATAGTTATTACTTTAAAAAAAAGCATGGGTTTAGAAAATGAAATATTTGAGAGCAATTTACATTTCTTTTGCTCCACTGGAAGAAGTTAAACTTTGTGAAGATTGACCACAATGACCAGTATACTGATACACTGTGAGGGCTACTGAGTCTGGTCTCACTTGTAACTTACAGTTGACGGCTATTGGCGAGTACCAGTCCTGTTTTGAGTGAAACCACAATGTCACCAATGGCTCCAAATTACACTTCCCTGCTCTTCTCTACAGCACCATCGTGTGAGCCTTATAGGGCACCGGCCTAGAATTGAAGCATTATTCCTGCGTGAGGGTTTGATTAGAGCATTTGCCTTTTCCCCCTGTCTCGCAATGCCAGCTTTAACAGGTAATTAATGAGTCTAATGCCTGCATACAGTCTTCTACAAACAAAGTCGCAGAAAATCTAACATCTGTTTGGCATTCTTCGTTTTCTGGTGCCATCTCAAGTGTCACCCAACCACAGTCACCGTCTCCAAATGTCTCCCCAACCAAGGACTGCGAAGCTCCTGGTAAGTGCAAACACCTAGTCAAGGCCTTCCCCCAGGTAAAAAAGGGCCTCAACTTCCAGTTGCCCACTCTGGAAGAAATCACGGCACTGCATCACAGAAAATGTCAGAAATCCCGATCCAAGGTCCAAATCAGGGAGGAGGATGGGAATATGTCTTAAGGTGTATGTGACACCTCTTAAAGCTATTCATTTACAAGACATTCTGATTATAATTATGGGGCTGACCCCACCCCAAGAGGTCATTGATAAATCTCAATCTGTTTTATCTGTGCTTAGTACGCCGTCTACCTCTCTTTTAGAAATCACCGTTCCGGGCATGCTTGGAAAACCTATCTTTAATCGCTCTGCGTGAACATACCCCAGCTCTCACAACTGAATGCTTTCTCCCCTTTACTCTTTTCCTCTCTTCTCCAAGTTTTTCCACTGGTTCTTCTCCCCCATAGAAAGGCAGCTCAAGTCACTTTCCTGTCTGAATCTTCACTTCCTTGGACAAAGTCCAGAACGGCATGAGAAGAGTATTTCACAATAATTACATTCCTTCAGCCAACAATCTACTGAGGTGTTCATCTGGCCATGGCAGTTGTCAATTCCCCGCCCGGCGATCCCTGCACAGACGTTTTGACCTCTTTTTCAGTCTTTACATGTCAACCATCTTCCCTCAATGAAGCTGTCCATTTAAGGCTTCAAGCAACCAAGCCTTTCTCTCACCACCAAAGGTAAGTGAGGTAAGTCTTTCTTCTTCCTCCTTCCCTTGCGTCAGGGGTTTCATTTCATTTATATTTATGAAATTGCAGGACTTGACTTCCCATCTCTGGATTCTGCCAATCATCTTTGGCTGTCACGTAATCTTCTAGGCTCCCCCTTCAGCAATAGCACCGGGTCATCATACCTTTCTCCCCAGAAGAAGTTGCCTTAGTTGAGTAGTAAATCTGAGAAACAATCCAAAACGATGCTCCTAGCCCTGCATTTTTTCAATATGGTTTTGAAGATTTCATTTTTTGAGCATGCACAAAAAAGAAAAAAGGCACTACCGACCTGCTATCATCCTCCATTTTCTCAATCATTGTGTAATCTTTAAACCGACATTTAAAGATGGATGGAATATATATCCCTCAAGTCAGCCCTCTGCCCAGAGATTGGTTGATCAGAAATGACCTGAAGGTTCCTTAGTCTTCCATTCCCATCTTTAAGGAGCATCAATAATGTCTAAAGTCACAGTGGAAAAATCAAATATGGCAGTTTTGTTGTTTCTCTTTAGCGTTTTTGTCCACCCCATGGCGTTTTATGAAAGTGCTCCATGTGGTTGGAGTGCATCTGCATTCCCAAGGTATTTGTTTCAGAATTTACCTCGGTGAAATGTTCCTAATGCACGAATGCCCAAGCATCATATCCCAATACCTGGACTCAATCCTTACTCTCCTCAACCTGGGTTTCCTGGTCAACGGCAGGAAGCCCTTATGTATTTCTTTACAGTTTATGGACTTCCTGGGATTTAAAATGGACACCACTTTGTGCACCTTGAAGCTTCCCACCAAAATGTTATTTCTCATCAACTGAATGCTGAAACCTACAGTTTCACCCAACTCCCCTTCCCTGACAATTCTAGCCCATCTCCTAAGTCTTTTAGCCGCTTGTATCCAAGCCATATTCCCAGTCCCTCTACATTATAGGAGCCTTTAAAACTGGAACACTTTCCACCTCTGCTGAGGTTTCTCTTACTCAGATCAGATTTCCCAGAATACACTACCATTCATACCCCTGTTGTTGTTGATATACATAGAAGACAGGAATGGCAAGGCCATGTTTGGTTCCTCACCAGATCTTGTCATCAGCTCCTATGCCAGCAGCTTGGAATGTGGTGCAAACTCTGGAGCCCTGCCCACTGGTGGTTTGTATACTCTGGCCAAAAATGAGCTTTAGATCAACACCTTTAGGCTCCTCGAGGTATGTTTACCATCAAGAGCCTAGTCAAACAGAAATAACATTGCTGCATTCTTATTGAAATGGATATCAGCTGTGATGCATATAGACAAGCTTGGGGTACAAGGTAGACATCCCTTTGAGATGATTCCAGGAATACCTAGGGAACACTGCCTCCCCAACTCCTTGTGCTGGGGTTGCTGGCAGAGTTCCTGAGTCTCTCTAATTCGACTGTAGATTGGTTTTCCCGATATTATTCGGTTCTCAAGCAATTGGAGACCTCACCCAAACATATTTAGGACTTACTCTTCCTTTTGGGCCCTCTAGACCCAGACTTTTTACTTACCATCTTTCTGAGCTGGGAATAAGATCAGGAAATTTGGGCAACTGATGCCTTCTTTCAAGACTGTACTTCTTTATGGTCATATGCCTTTTCCCCTTCCCTGCTATATCCTTTCCTTCATAGATTATCTCCTTTTCAGGATGATTTTATTAACTCCTCAATGGCTGTCTGAGGCTTGCTTCCCACATCTCTCAGACCACGCTACAGTTTCCTTCACCATCTTCATCTTTCAAACACTTTTTTCCAAGAGGTCCATTTGCAAAATCAAATGTTGCAAGATGACCTTCATATTTAGCATAGAAAATCTCTGGCAAAGGCCCAATCTTTTAGGAGTCACAGCAGACCTGGAAGATGAGTCTTGGGCTTCAAGAACTTCATGCACCTATAGGTCTACCTGGTAGGTTTGGCTTTGTTGGTGCCTGGCAAAGAATTTGGAAGCTTTAAGTTCCTCTCCCTCTATGTTACCCAACATCCTCTCAACCAATTCACTAATATGATATAGTGCTCAGCAACCCAGGTCATCTTTCCTACTTTTATTCCATCCCTTGGGGAAAGGAACTTCTTGATCTGCCTCATTCAGGGAATCCACCTCAAAAGAAACACGCCTCACTATTCTCCTACCTGGGGTACCTCCAAAATAATTTTTTCCCTACCTAACAAGGATTCCTCCCTCCTCCATGAAGATCTCTTTTTTTAGATGCACCTCCTTTCTGTGTCTCATTTTCTGTAGGTGAGTGTCAAACAGTGGAACTCTTTCTATCTCCAGCCTAAGATTTTCCCGAACAGTGCTATGCTTCACATTTAAGCTTGCACCAAGTTGGTTTCCTGGTCTGTCCACCACCCTTATTATCCTTCCCCTCTTTCTCTACATGTTGTTGCCTATCTTCAAGAGTACATGTCTTATACTTTGCCCATTGGTTCTCCTACTTCAGACCAACTTCTTATCTCCTTTGAGAATCATTACAAGACAATTACTTGCACCTCCCTGAATAGCTGGTTTTGGTCTCTCCTGGCATCAGCTGGGATTGATATGTGTTCCTTTGGTGCTTATTCCAGTTACAGAGCCATGACTACTAAGGCATTTTTTGCCAGCCCTAGATTGGGCCACTGCAGATTGGTCTTGTCCAGCAACCTTCAAAACCTCTATCTGAAGCCAGCAATATGTGTATGGCTGATCAAGTCCTTCCTCAACTTTGAACTTGTGTATATATATTGTAGATTTTCCTTCACTGGTGGGTGATTAGGATTTCTCACCCACCTTCCAGACTGGGTGCATGTATATGTGCCTTGTTGTAGAAGATATCCTTCACCCCTTTTCTTTGTGATGACCTTGAAACCTTGTTGTATCCTAATATGTGTCATTTTCTTGCCAGATTCTGGCTGCTGCTCAAATGCCCATGGTTCTGTCTTAGCTTTTTTACTGGTAGTTGCTGTTCAAGGTGTCTTTCTGAAGATTAAGGAACGTTATTCAGATCTTCCCACCAGAGTGTTTCTTCACCTGCATCCTTCCTGGATGACTTTCTCCGATTTGGCTCCCCTTGCTGTTACTAGTACTGAATACCTACTTCTGCTTTTCCTTTTAGAAACAAGAGAGATTACTGGTGTGTTTTATCCTGTGGTGGTACAATGTGCTTGTTCCCTTATGAATTTACTATTAATACATTATTAAAGGTGCTTTGCATTTTACTTGGACTGTTTTCTTCCATAAAATCTCACATTTTACTCTTCACACAAGCTATAAAATTCCCTATTACATCTACTCTTCACCCAGGCATGAAAAACTATGCCGCAGGATTGATTATCTTTATCTCTGCAACAGTGACTTTTACAATGTTGTGTTAGCATCTGCTGTCGAATTGCAACTGAAGGTCCCATCTTAATAAACATGGCTGCATCACGCTCTCTGGTCATTGGTTGTTCTAAGAGGACGCCTAACCAAGGATTCATCACAGGTTTTGAAGGGCTCCTAGAGGATGCTGCTGCTAGTGAACTAACAAATATGAAAAGCATGAAAAAGTTGAGCAAGATGGTTCTCTTTATTGAGCCAGAGTTATGAAGGCCTGGCCCCTAGTTCTACACTGCGTGAACATGGTTACACAGCTTTACCCATCTTTGGCTAAAGTACTGAGATGTGTTAAATGGGGTCTGTTTCAAGAAGTTTCTTCAAGCAGGATCTGTAGCCAGCTGTGCAAAGACATGGTTACACTAAGGGAAATATGTACACAAGAAATGAGGAAAGCAAGGCGACAGAGAAAGAGCTTTGCTCCAGTGAGTTATCTTCATTTTCCCACAGCATACATTTATGACTCTTGCAGTGCTTAATTTGGGCCAGTAGTTTCCGGTGCTTAGCACCGGCACTTAATTGTCAGCAACGACACTAGTTACAGTTCAGGTGTCATGTTTGTATTTCTGGTTCAGGCTTCAGTGGCCTTCTCAGAAGGTCCCTGGCACTTGATTGTTTACAAATTAGGCACTGGACTCTTGAATACTCCGGGTTCAATTGTTATTAATGCACTGTGTGTCAAACAAAGTGCAGCAGCACCCAGCATGTGTTTACTTCTTTGCTGCCATGTGCTGCACAGCAATCTTTGCTGGGTCAGTCACAGTCCAGCACAGAATGAATGATGCTTTATTTTAGTGGTGGATGGACTTTCATGGATCTTGTACTTAAACATTAAGCAGAATGAGCTCCTTTAATGTGCTGAAGTTTGTTTTAACAATGTTTGTTTCACATATCGGCAAAGGAGCAGCTGCTGTTGATGTGCCAGTAATTTTAAACGAGCATTGGCAAAGCCAATAGGTCTGGATTTGACTGCAAGCCTTTTGTCCAAGCTTATTTTATTTGGTCAATGGTTTTGTAAAACTTTATTTTCAGGGAAGCTGCTGGGCCTCATCAATCTTTTAAAAGGTGGCTAAAAGAAAATATATTTTTGATCTCAAAATCACCCATTGCCATAGTAGTCTCTTGCACTGAAGGGAACTACATTGTGTGCTACTTGTGAAAGGGCAGAATGCCATAACCCATAAACTAATGCTTAAAATGAACTGTCCTATTGCTGTATGCTGAACTGGGTGGGACAAAGATGTGAATGACACAATAACAGACCAATGGATGATGAGGGCTGACTGAAAGTCCTTATTAGTAAAGTAAATTATACATATGCTTTAGTAAAATCAAAAGGTCTTGGCTCATTCCAGACTTAATAGCAGGTTCAGAATAAACAATTCTGCTTTGAAGAAGCCACTCCTACAACTCACCTCCTTGTTTGGTCTGCCAGGGTTAGTGGTGGCGGCCGCAGGTGAACAATGTGCTTGGTAACAGTGACTGCCCGTTATTTCCAATAGTATTGTCAAACATGCACAGCAGCAGTGTATGGGCTGAGATATCAGTACCAAAATATGCTGTTCCGGGAGACAGTGCTCAGCTAACCATGGGTGGTGAACTCCGCTCCGCTCACGGAGTTTTCAAAGTTTTCCACACTCCACATTACGCAGAGCTTGCAGAGTTCCGAAAAACTCAGCGTAGCGTAGCAGAGTTTTTTTCCTCTCTCATGCTCAACAACATCATCCTGTGGGATCCCTATAGCTATTTTTATTCCGCACTCACCCCGCCCCACTTCTACTCATATTACTTTCTACACATATGCCCCATCACCCCTCAGACTTCACATCGGCAAAAAGAGAAGACCTCAGGCAAAGAGCCCCCTCATGGGGCAGGTTGGGCATTGCAGTGCCGACCCAACGAGGAGCTTCCCGATGAAGAAGCATGACACCTCTCTGGGTGTGTGAGGGCCCTTTCTCCTAATAGGAGCTATTCCACCCCTATCTTTACTCCTTTCTGGACACCTGGTACATTGTCCTTCCTTACCTCCCCTTCTGTTTTCTCCAGGAACTGCATACCCCTGTTTTCGCCAGCTTAAAGTTTAAACAAGGACCCAACTGTTTCTCGGTCCAAGCTATCCGAATTTGTGCACGTTCCTCTACAACATTCAGTGAATTGCTGTCAGACACAGGATGGTAGCGTCAATCGCGAGTGACTTTCAAACACAATTGTCACAGGTTCGGACATTAGCTGTGGGAGGGATTATTAGAGGAGCAAGGGGTGAGAGTGAGGGTGGCAGTTGGAGTTATGACAGGAGTAAAACCAGTTCATAATTAGTGCCAGTGGTTGCCGGTAGGTACCACTGTTCCCCATTTCAGTCTAGAGACAAGGGTTGTCAGTCACCTCCCACACTGTCCCAGTCCCTGAATTCAGAGAGTGGCAAGAGACAGCCAAGCACTCATTTTTTTCTGTCCACAATGCTCCACTGAAGTAGAAGAAGGACCGTTAACACAATTATACCTCACCATTAATTGAATTGAAATCAAGGGGAGAAATTTTTCAACTTCTTGCTTGGTCTTTCATGAAAATCTGGGCACCTGGGTGCGATATGGCCAGTTTCTTGGTGGCAAGTAATGTTTTCTCCACTAGCTAGTTAAGTGATTCAGAGGTGCATCCTGGCACCCCTGCTTTTTATTCTGTACATTAATGATCTGAATGATTCCTTAACTAAGTTGGCCAGGGATGTGCCGATAATTGCTAACTTAATGAGTGCATTAGACATGAAAACAAATTATGAGAAATCACATATTATGGCATGCGCACCTGGTAGGAAAGCTCCGACAGTTTTGAAGTAATTATTGGCAGGTACAAGTAAACACAGCTCGGCGGAAACTTGGAAGGGCAGTGGGCTCCCTTTTTAGGTCTCGCTGGCTATCGCGTAAGCAATCGCTCAGCGAAACTCTAGTAAAGGGGCTCCCAAAAGTGCTCCGCCGGGCTTGTCTTGTCTTTTATTTGTCTCTACTCCCTGGCTTTCATCTTATCTATTCCTTTTCTTTGTCGTCTCTTCTCTGTTACTCTCCGCGTCGGCTGCCTCTCTTCTACTCTCTTATGCGGCTCTCCCCTCTTTATTTTTAGGTCTCGCATAGGCAGTGCATTGCACTGCCTCTCGAGGCATTAAGTAATAAGTATTAGTGGTGAAACTCCACCCATTGTGTTTCTATTTGTTTTGTCACTTGCTATTGGTTAAATGTGGTACTGATCTTCTTATCTCGCTCATTGATTGGCTGTTGGTCCGATACCTCACTTCCGTTTTGCTTCCGCTCTGCAGGAAGCAGCACTGACCAACTACAGTTTCGTTCCGCTGGTGGGCTGTAAATCTTTTTATTTAGGGACTACTTCCTTGTTCCTTTCTTCCACCACTCGTCGCAAAACACGAGGAAGAACCCGTTTTTATTTTGCGTTTTCATTTTAATCTGCACGGTAGCGACCTCGCGCGGTTGCCTCTGACCCTGAATATCCTCTCATTGCTTGCCTCTCTGCCCCCACTGTCTCACGCTGTATGTGTGCCTCAGACTCTTCTCACATGCATGTATTTATGTATCTACCAGCATTTGTGTATGTAACGGGGATAACATTGTTTATCGTGTGTGCCTCGAGCTCCGGGTGTCTACCACCTCCTTGCTGTCTGTGGGCCTCGGCTCGTGCTCAAACTCCCAGTCCCCGCGCGCGCTCTGTGTATGCCTCAGGTTTTGTATTTGCTCCATGTAGTACCCCGCGCTCCTCCCACTGCAGATGTCCCCCAAATTATTACAGTCTGTCAGCGACACACAGCTCCACTCTCATAAAGACTCCACTGACCCCGCCGTGGAGAAGGCTGCTGGCGGGTGCAGTCTCTTGCCCTCTCTGATCAATGAAACAGTGTACGTGTGACATGCCTTGGCTGTGATCCCGGACTCTTTAGACCTATCGAAAAACTGATGCTTTATTTTGGTATATTTCTTCAGCGCTTGCGTGATGTAATGTGCTGTTGCGCAGCAATGCAATTGCCTTTGCTTCAGCATTGTACACCTCAGGCATAAAGCATATCATAACGTGAACGACAATCAGGAAGCACAGTGTCAGTAATGAAAAATATCTTTTAATGCCATTTAAGAAAATTAAAGGGCTGGGAGCTGGAAAACAACAAAATAATACTTCCAATGTGAATGGTGATACTAACCTTTTAAATAGCAACGCCCATAAAGTGAAGGGCTTAATAACCAATGTTTTTATTTCTGAAATCAAAATAATAAAAGTGCCAAACCCTCCACTTTTATTTAGGACAGGTTGCACTGGTGATTTCATTGTGCATTGACAAATGTGTGAGGCTAAATGAAAGCATCCAAAATAGTGTCAAGTGAAACACGTGTGGTTTACTTATCTAGTGGTGGACGTTCACAGCACACCAAATTATGACTGAAACCAGAAATCACAGTGAAAGACACATATACCAGCTACGTTGACTTCACTAGTGCAGACACGCACCACCTATATTGCCTTTTCTTGGCCATCTGTGACTCAAGCAGTGTGAAAAAGTCATCAATAATGCATTATCCAATGTTGGCATTTTATTCTATTTTAAATGTTGCATATATATTTCAAATAGTCCCAAAATCTCCCAAAGCCAATAGTAACTTAGTTTTTAAACCAAATAACTAGACGAGAAACTCGGACGCAGAGATGATGTTGCGATATGAGGCGCCTTAACCTAATTCCTTCTCAAAATACATCAATAAATATACAAGTTCATTTCTTTGCCTCTCCCTGTAGAACTTGGACGTTTGCATACCTCACGAATTCTAGACAAGTGGCATTATTAAACTTGTGAAAGCGACAATGCAAACATAGACACGGCGAACATACTGATGCAGTGCCCGTGTGTCTCGTATTGTGAAACTTTCCGTAAGTTTCCAGATGAGGTAATGGTCACCAATTGTTTTAAAGGTAATTAAGAGTACTTCCGCTCTGACTTTTCAAAGAATACTACTTCCGCTCTTAAGTGGGTTTATGTTTTAATCACGAAAAATAACAAGCATTTGCAATGCAATAGGTCTCGCAATTACACAAGTTTGAGCTATTGACATTGCAAATGACAATGCCTTTTATTTTTGTTTTCGTTTTTAAAACATAAATAAAAGGCATTGTCATTTACAGTGCCCACAGCTTAAACCCGCGTACATGCGAGACCTATTGCATTGCAAATGCTTGTTCTACTCTGTGCCTCTTTCTCATGTGTGCTTCTCGCTCTGCCCCGCCTCTCCCCCACTGTATCTGTCACTTTTTTTCGGTCTGTCCTCAGCCCCTGTGTCTCCTCCTCCCTGCTGTCTCTCTTGTCCCTTCTATGGTGCCGATCACGATCCGGTAAAAACCGGGTACGAACCGTCGGACGGAGCATATTCTCCGTCCGACGCGTACCCGGTCGTCAATTTCTACAAACAAGGAATTACGAATCGCACGGGTACACCATGACCGTACGATTCGTAAAAAAGTCCGACCGAACAAAAAAACACCTACCAATGCGATCCGGGAAAGTGCCGACCTGACGTCGGGACGCTCGCAGCCAGCCATTCACGACCCAGGAATCACGATTCGCACCGACGTCACCCCGCACGGTGAATATTTTGCGGCAGCCAAAAACTGCCGGGAAATCAGGACGACGCGAACAAGGACCACCAGTACGCGACGGACAGACGACGACGCGAACAAGGAGGACCAGTACGTGACGGACACACAGGACGACGCCACCAAGGAGGACCCGTACGCGACAGGACGACGCGATTGGAGTACCAGTACGCGACGGACAGACATGGACCCGAACCTACGAGTCATCCCTGCCCTCATAGCAGTCCACCTGCTCTACAGGCACCGACGCAGACGCCGCAGAAGGTCAGAATAACTAAGGGAGGGGGGAAAGTGGGGTGGGGTGCGGGTGGCACGACCAGGGCAGGCCTCAAAACAACCACATAAGTCACACATGGCCTGGACATACCTGACTCCCATGCCCTGGTCACCACGAGGGGGTGGGGGTGTGTCCTGATAAGCCAGCGACCGCCACAACGGAAGTCCGTCACCACGCGAACCGGCAACACAACCAGACAGGTACGTCCCGTACCCACGCCTCAAGAGCGTGGGTACGAGTCGTACCACGCCCACACACACGTCACCCCAACAATGGCGGGACGGATCGTACCCACGTGGCAAAGGCCTGGGTACGGCCCGCACAAGCATCACATAGCGTGGGGACGGATATGTACGGACCCTACCCCCACCCGCGTATGCATGGAGCGTACCCCCACCCCAACAGTGTAAGTACGACTCGAACCCTCACCCGCGGACGTACGGACCGTACCCCCCATGCCAACAGTGGAAGTACGACCCGTACCCCCACCCGCGTATGCATGGAGCGTACCCCCCATGCCAACAGTGTAAGTACGACCCGTACCCCCACCCGCGTATGCATGGAGCGTACCCCCCATGCCAACAGTGTAAGTACGACCCGTACCCCCACCCGCGTATGCATGGAGCATACCCCCCACCCCTACAGTGTAAGTACGACTCGAACCCTCACCCGCGGACGTACGGACCGTACCCCCACCCCCACCAGTGTAAGTACGACCCGTACCCCCACCCGCGTATGCATGGAGCGTACCCCCCATGCCAACAGTGTAAGTACGACCCGTACCCTCACCCCCGTATGCATGGAGCGTAACCCCCATGCCAACAGTGCAAGTACGACCCGTACCCCCACCCGCGTATGCATGGAGCGTGCCCCCCACCCCAACAGTGTAAGTACGACTCGAACCCTCACCCGCGGACGTACGGACCGTACCCCCACCCCCACCAGTGTAAGTACGACCCGTACCCCCACCCGCGTATGCATGGAGCGTACCCCCCATGCCAACAGTGTAAGTACGACCCGTACCCCCACCCGCGTATGCAAGGAGCGTACCCCCCACCCCAACAGTGTAAGTACGACTCGAAGCCTCACCCGCGGACGTACGGACCGTACCCCCACCCCCACCAGTGTAAGTACGACCCGTACCCCCACCCGCGTATGCATGGAGCGTACCCCCCATGCCAACAGTGTAAGTACGACCCGCACCCTCACCCGCGTATGCATGGAGCGTAACCCCCATGCCAACAGTGTAAGTACGACCCGTACCCCCACCCGCGGACGTACGGACCATACCCCCACCCCCACCAGTGTAAGTACGAGCCGTACCCCCACCCGCGTATGCATGGAGCGTACCCCCCATGCCAACAGTGTAAGTACGACACGAACCCTCACCCGCGTATGCATGGAGCGTACCCCCCACCCCAACAGTGTAAGTACGACCCGTACCCTCACCTCGAATGCATGGAGCGCACCCACACCGTGTATGTCCCAAGCGTACATATCCAGAAATTGGAGGTGTGTGTGCAGAGTCCTCCCAGCAGTGCCCAGAGACAGGAGGGTGTGTGCAGAGTCCTCCCAGCAGTGCCCTGAGACAGGAGGGGTGGGTGCAGAGTCCTCCCAGCAGTGTCCAGACCCAGGAGGGGTGTGTGCAGAGTCCCCCCAGCAGTGTCCAGACCCAGGAGGGGTGTGTGCAGAGTCCTCCCAGCAGTGTCCAGACCCAGGAGGGGTGTGTGCAGAGTCCCCCCAGCAGTGTCCAGACCCAGGAGGGGTGTGTGCAGAGTCCTCCCAGCAGTGCCCAGAGACAGGAGGGGTGGGTGTGGAGTCCTCCCAGCAGTGCCCTGAGACAGGAGGGGTGGGTGCAGAGTCCTCCCAGCAGTGCCCTGAGACAGGAGGGGTAGGTGTGGAGTCCTCCCAGCAGTGCCCAGAGACAGGAGGGTGTGTGCAGAGTCCTCCCAGCAGTGCCCTGAGACAGGAGGGGTGGGTGCAGAGTCCTCCCAGCAGTGTCCAGACCCAGGAGGGGTGTGTGCAGAGTCCCCCCAGCAGTGTCCAGATCCAGGAGGGGTGTGTGCAGAGTCCTCCCAGCAGTGCCCAGAGACAGGAGGGGTGGGTGTGGAGTCCTCCCAGCAGTGCCCTGAGACAGGAGGGGTGGGTGCAGAGTCCTCCCAGCAGTGTCCAGACCCAGGAGGGGTGTGTGCAGAGTCCTCCCAGCAGTGCCCTGAGACAGGAGGGGTGGGTGTGGAGTCCTCCCAGCAGTGCCCTGAGACAGGAGGGGTGTAACACATGTGTGTGAGGCCAGAATTATCCACATGCATACTGGCTACAAGGGAACATGTCCCCATGAACTCATGTCAACAGACTCCACACACAAGTACAGTGATCACCAAGGATGCCACGATTGTCGCAGGTGGAGACATGGCCCTGCATGCATGGCCAAAGTAGAAGGGCTCCGTCACACACACAGCTCATGTAGACACAGCTCTGCGCTAAATATTGGGAACACCCTGCAGGGAAGAAAGCTGGGTACACAGAGGAAGGAATACACCCTGGGACAAGTGCACCATGCAGTAACTGCTTACATGAACAAAGAAAGTTAGCCAACACCTTGTGATGGCACACAGATCACAGGGTCCCACCAATGAGCAGTACACTACTACACATCCCACACACCCAAACCCTTACACACCACCCAAAACCATGTAGCAGCCCCACCAACACCAATACCAGCATAGCAGTAGTGTGATAATGAAAACAAAATTAAGCTTTATTCAGCATGAGCACAATGTCCGTGGATCGCAGGCAGTTCAATCTTCACAAAGCCCATAGGGCAGTCAATGATTCTCAGCTGGATGGGGGACACAGTGGGATGCGTGTCCCCTACATTGCCTGCACAGTCAAATGGCATCGTCTTCCACACTGGTGAGGGCATCAGGGGGGGGGGGAAGCAACAGGCACCGCAGGGACATCAGGGCAAAGGGGAGGCGTTGTGGGTGCAGGGATGGAGGACTCCACCACAGGGGGTGGGTCAGTGCCAAAGGCGGAGGCCAGGATGGCACTACACACCTTTGCAAGGTCCTCCAGGGAGTCCCCTGCACCCGAAGGGACCTCAGGCCCCAAGGAGGGGGGGGGGGTCAGAGGGATGGGTCGCAGCGCCACCGGGGGAGGGTGGAGACAGGGGGGGAGACTCAACCACCCTGACCGGGGACCTCCTTGACCGCTTGCGTGGTGGTGTAACTGTGGGGCTCAGGGACAGAGCGGCCATGAAGGTGTCCTTGGGGGAGATGTGGCCAGGAGAGCTGAGGGGAGGGGATTTGGAGGGAGTGGACTGGGTGGAATGCGGACTCCCACTATGGCTGCGTGTCACACGTTTGCCCCCCGACCCAGTGGGTGTGCCTACCTCACCCTGTGTGTGCGTGACAGGAGGAGTGCGGTGGACCTTCCCTGCTGGTGTGGTGCCCGTGTCTGTTGATGTGGGTGCATGCCGACGTCTGGGTGTACGTGTGACAGGCATGGGAGTGGGAAGTGTGGATGGGGCAGGGGTAGGTGGGGGGAGGTCGCGCTGCAGGAGACCCACTGCTGCAGTCAGTGTGGAGTCGATGGACCTCAGCAAGTTGCGTTGGTCAGCCTGCGATGAATGAATGCCCTCCAAGAAAGCCTCGATGTTGGTGAGGGTTTTGCCGTGGGCATGGAGGACATTAAGGATCGCAGCCTGACCAACCTGCAGTTGCCGCTGGATGTCCACAGACTCTGCATTGGCGGCAGCAGTGGAGACAGGGGCAGGGGGTGCGGTGCCTGGCAGGAAGGAGACATGCTGTGACCGGGCACGCTGGGAAGGGACACGAGCAAGTGGGAGGCGGCTGGTGGAAACTGAGGGGGCGGTGCGAGGTGTTGTTCCGCTGTCAGCTGCTGGTGCAGCCTCCGCCCACTCGGAGACATCGTCCCCGGACCTGTCAGCTTCGTAGTCTGATGTGCCAGTCGACAGGTCCTCGGCCACACTCTCCTCCGCCTCTGTACCACTCGATGTGCCAGACCCGATGTCACGGCTGGCACTGGTGCTCGGTCCCTCCGCCTGGTCTGTGTCCATGTCTCCCTCTGTGTCCCCCGACGATGCTGTGGGCAGGGTGGAGAGACAGAAATAATCAGACATCTGTACACATCTGTCACATGAGTCCAATCCACATAGGTAACATTGCATGGCCTGAAAAGGAAGATCCCTAACATCTACTGAACAGGGTACCGATGTAGGGCATGAAACACACAGTTGGTTGAGCCACCATGCCACTGAAATACCATGGAGAGCATGAGACAATAGCTAAACACAGGAAAAGGAGTCTGACATAGCACCCAGGCCCTGGGGACAATCCAGCACTGCATCTGCACCACACAGCGTTGGCGAAAATACCCATGACCAGGGACCATATCCATGAACTTGAGACACATGCTGCATAGGTAATGCTGAAAACATGCACAACATGACTCTGTCACTGCACATTGCGTGTGTGTCCAGACACATCACACACTGCCCAGACCCAGCAAGTGGTAATCAGGATTTAACACATAGGCATTGCCCGCCCCAACAAGACCCTACACGAGGCAAATTGTTGAGACACAGGTGGCACCAACATCTCATAGTCTGGGTGATACACACAGGGGCAGGCAAAAAGCGAGATTGAACGCCAAACAGCCAAGGTGCGCCTGTACAAATAATGTGGTACCAGTGCCCATCCTCAGATGAGTATAGCAAGACACACAGGCACTGGCAACTGTGAGTATGAAGAAGGACAATCAGGTCAGGCTGCACAGTGGACACCTGTACAAAATAGCACGTCTATATACATGGTGACAGGGGACAATGGCAGAGAGCACAACTTACGCTGTAGACACTGACAGTGGCCACGTGTATGATGACACATACACCACTGAGGAAAAGGTGCCCCAGGGGACAGTAGTGGGCACGCAACTACATGCTACTGAATGGTAATGACTGCAACACACGTCACCATCCCTGCACTATGTGTATCGCACACTCATGCACATCATGTCACAGGCCACTACATGGGACATGCGCGCTGTAAGGCATGACACATGAGAGACCAACTCCCATGTCTGGAGTCAGCATCAGTGCCAACTGATATGGAACCCACATGCAGTGAACTTGACAGTGCACAGGCAATGTCCCACAACCTGTTACACACCACCCCCACACATGATGCTACAGACATTGTTCCCGTGGACAAAGCGCCAGCCTACATTACCCTGTGGAGGAGTGACTACACACAGACCAGGGAACACATTGCAAGGAGGGGAAGGGTGGCAGGGGCACAGCGCTATACTGGGGCAAACAGGATCTGCACAGCACCTTTAAACCCTGCCAGTGAATTCATGCTACTGTGCCCTTACAAATGCCGGTGACACACAACAAACACACATGTACCTACCCCCTTCCGGCTGCTGCATCGCCTGTAAGCGCCTCTCCAGGTCTGGAAAGACCACCGGCAGCACACGCCTGTGGAGGTGGCTCAGACGGCGGCGGTTGCGGTTCTTGTGGCTCTCAGGTGAGTCCCCCAGCAGGAGCCGTGCAATCCTCCGCGTCCAGCACCGGATATCCTGCCAGCGTTTCCTCACCTGGGGCAGGCTCCGCCTCCGACCATCCACACGCCTCACGGCACTGACGGCGGTCAGCCAGATCTGCTCCTTGGCAGTGGCGCCCACCTGTGAGGTAGAACAAGTGACACCACATCAATACACCAGCCACATGTCACAGAGAGACATATGGGTACAAATTAGCTGGTTACAACAAGGCATGTCATGCAGCCAACGCATTGCACCTTTGTCATAGGGACATCATCCCCTGTTGAGGGGAAAAAGCACTACGTGCCACAGTGGGTACACAGGTGGAATGATGGCAATGTCACAATCAATGATCAAGGCTCACACTGTGCATCACACCCACCCCTCCTGTCTCAGGGCACTGCTGTTAGTGATAGGCACACACCCCTCCTGTCTCAGGGCACTGCTGGGAGCACTCTGTACCCACCCCTCCTGTCTCAGGGCACTGCTGGGAGCACTCTGTACCCACCCCTCCTGTCTCAGGGCACTGCTGGGAGCACTCTGTACCCACCCCTCCTGTCTCAGGGCACTGCTGTTAGTGATAGGCACACACCCCTCCTGTCTCAGGGCACTGCTGGGAGCACTCTGTACCCACCCCTCCTGTCTCAGGGCACTGCTGTTAGTGATAGGCACACACCCCTCCTGTCTCAGGGCACTGCTGGGAGCACTCTGTACCCACCCCTCCTGTCTCAGGGCACTGCTGTTAGTGATAGGCACACACCCCTCCTGTCTCAGGGCACTGCTGGGAGACATCAGGCACCCCCCCCTGGGACCCCCCCGACAGTACATGGCATGTGTGTTACACCTGGACGCAATGGCAGAAGTCACAGTCACAACATAGGGACAGTCTGTGGCAGTGGCCTATGCACTCACCTGATACCCTGGTCGCCCATACAGCATGGGGTACTGTGGGAGGATCACATCCAGCAGAGCCATGTTCTCCTCCAGGGTGAATGGCTGTGTCCTCTCCACAGCCCTTGACATGGTTCCAGAGAATCAGTAGCAGCAGCTGGGTCGACGAATGCAAAGTTGTGCAGGCAAGTGCTCCCTCATGGGACCTGGCTGCCTTATATGTGCCCTTCTGCCCAGTCTCATGCACAGGAGTACAGAGAGATTGGTCACTCACATTTGCATCCTATGTTTCCACCAATCCCTACAAACCTAGCAGTCTGTGTGTTCTCTATCGGTTTCATTCTCCTGCATGATGTCAGCCCCACAAACACATTGCAACAAAGTAGACAAATTCCAACTGACTTCTGCTGTGCACCTTCCAGAACAATTTCGAATTTTGAACTTGGTCTCCATGACAACCAGCATGCATGTAGGCCTTAATACTTGTCCCCTATGTAATTTGGAGCATCACACACAGGTACGGTGCGTGTGGGGGCCCTAGGGCACCCCAAATGCATGGCAACGGCCCGTACATGCATGCCTACCCTCTCCATCACTATGGGTCTGCACGCGTATGCGTACCCGTAGTGGTACGGACCGTACACTCGCATCTACGCTCACTATCACTATGGGTCTGCACGCGTATGCGTACCCGTAGTGGTACGGACCGTACACTCGCATCTACGCTCACTATCACTATGGGTCTGCACGCGTATGCGTACCCGTAGTGGTACGGACCGTACACTCGCATCTACGCTCTCCATCAACATGGGTCTGCACGCGTATGCGTACTCGTAGTGACAGTGAACGTAGATGCGAGTGTACGGTCCGTACCACTACGGGTACGCATACGCGTGCAGACCCATAGTGATAGTGAGCGTAGATGCGAGTGTACGGTCCGTACCACTACCGGTACGCATACGCGTGCAGACCCATAGTGATAGTGAGCGTAGATGCGAGTGTACGGTCCGTACCACTACGGGTACGCATACGCGTGCAGACCCATAGTGATAGTGAGCGTAGATGCGAGTGTACGGTCCGTACCACTACGGGTACGCATACGCGTGCAGACCCATAGTGATAGTGAGCGTAGATGCGAGTGTACGGTCCGTACCACTACGGGTACGCATACGCGTGCAGACCCATAGTGATAGTGAGCGTAGATGCGAGTGTACGGTCCGTACCACTACGGGTACGCATACGCGTGCAGACCCATAGTGATAGGGCCGTACACTCGCATCTACGCTCTCTATCACTATGGGTCTGCACGCGTATGCGTACCCGTAGTGGTACGGACCGTACACTCACATCTACGCTCGCCATCACGATGGGTACACATACGGCAGCACTCCCACAGTGATTTGGGAACATAAACAGGCCCTCTCAGCAGCAGTACGGCGGATTTTACACATCACTGTGGTGATAGGCGACACACATGTAGGAATAGGGCGGACATACTTGTCCATGGATGGACATACTTGTCCAGGAATGGACATCAAGGCATCGTCTGTGCATTACCACATGTGTGGGGCACAGGTGTCACAGGCTGTGATGTGGAACATGCCTCCTGAGTGGAGAAGGCACCAGATGTATGATGAGATGTGTACATGTGTACTGTGTGAGGGTGCAATGTGTGCCAGGCATGCCCTTGACACCTTTGACATGTGTGCATGTGGGACTGCGCACTTGGGGTGAGCGTCACTGGCATGGCACCGACACCAACACACGGAAGTGTCCCATGATGCCAGGTACAGGGGTCATGACACATGACTTATCACTACCCACAGTGCACAATGTGACTATGCCATATATGTGTCCGGGATTTACATCAGGTTGATGTTGTAGCACCCTCAAAAGCTGCAGCCGTTGCAGCAACCAACATGTGGCTGTGTGTAGATTGTCATTGCACACTGTTCCCAACACCATGCCACATGTGTTCTCGGATGTGAGGTGCACATGTATGCAAGGGACACGGAGTAGCGTGACAAGGCCATGTCAGCAAACTCACAAGGAATGTGTGGTGAGTCATGACATGTGCACCTTCATGGCAAGGTGTGTGGGCTGGACTAGTGTAATGTCATGTGACCTGTGGCTCAAGTGTTCCGCTGCCAGTCTCTGCAATCGGCATCACACTTCTGCTGATGTGTGGGTGTATGTCACTCCTGTCTTGCGTCGGGCAGTGCACTTGCACTGGGACACAGCTATTTCCATGGCGTGGCATGGGGAGGTTCTCAATCACCGTGTGTAGCTGGGTCTTGGAAGGAGTGTCACCTTGCATCCATACGTGTCCTGGGCATGTAGCACATGCCTGACTCCCTATGTGGCATGTGTGTATTGCCAGATTTACATGTGCTCAGTAGACATGAGTTGTTCTCGTAGTGCACTCACTCTTCCTTGTCACTTCCAAATTACTGCAGAGCGCCTCCTGTTGCCCGAAGAATTCCAGACTTGGCCACCATGCAGGAGAATGACAGGATCCGGCTCTACCGCTTCACCCAACCGTTGATTCTGGAGCTGACGGCGAGACTGGCACCACACCTGCAACCGCAGCACAGGTATCCTACGGCACTGACACCCCAGCTGAAGGTAATGGCTGCCCTACATTTCCTTGCCACGGGTACCTTCCAAAATACCATAGCTCATGTTGGTGGCATGTCCCAGAGCATGTTCTGCGGTGTGCTGCATGATTTCTTGGAGGCCATGTTGATTCACCTGGATGACTTCATCAAGTTCCCAACCCCTGAACAGATGACTGAGGTCAAGCGTGGTTTCTATGCCCTGGGAGGGATGCCCCATGTCATTGGGTCCATAGATGGGACACATGTAGGTTTGGTACCACCACACGCACGGGAGGTGGCGTACCGCAATCGGAAGCACTACCACTCCATCAATGCCCTTGTGGTGTGTCTGTCCAACATGGTGATTTCACATGTCTGTGCTCGTTTCCCAGGATCAGCACACGATGCCTACATCATGAGGCGTAGCGGGATGCCTGATATGATGATGCAGCTGCGCAACGAACGAGCATGTGTTGTTGGTGGGTACAGTCTGTCTGTCCTGTATTCTGTTTGGCCGAGCAGCACTACCGCTTCGCCAGTTCTAACGATATCCATGTGCTTTCCATTTAGGGGACGCTGGCTATCCCAACATGCCTTGGCTGCTGACACCTCTCCGCAACCCCATCACGCCGGCCCAGCTCCGCTACAACACCGCCCATGGCCGGACAAGGCGAGTGATAGAGAGGACGTTTGGCATGCTGAAGAGCCGATTCCGGTGCCTCCACAAGACCGGCGGCGCACTCCCATATGCCCCGGCAAAGGTTTGCAAGATCTTCATGGTCTGCTGCATGCTGCACAACATGGCAGTTGAAAGAGCTGTGCCACTCATCCTGAATCAACATGACGAGGACCATCCACCCGTGGAGGACGAAGGGCTTGGCAATGGGGCTAGTGATGTGGAGGATGTGGAGCCACAAGAGGACATCCGGACTCGGCTCATACGCGACTTCTTTGCTTAGTGGTGAGTACCAGTGTCTGAGTGTGCACGCCTTGGTCCCCGTGTGGCATGTGTTGTGATGTGTGTGTCCACCTGCATGTATGGCACGTGAGTCAGAGGTGTGTGTGGGTGTGTCACTGGAGTGATGGTGGCAGTGATGGTAGTATTTCCCCAGTCATAATTGTGACCTAGCATGTTGTCATCCATACATGTGTCGAGTCAATGCACATGCAAGTGGCTGTGCTTTTTGTGGCTGACTTCTTGTGTGTCTCTCTTCCCCAGGTACCTGCGCATGCCATCTGCTGGTTGCATTGTTGTGGCACTGCTATTCCTCATGGACATGGCATCGTGGGCTGACTCAGCGTTACAGGCACGGACACGTTTGGAAGTCTCCATGGGGTAAGGGATGCATCTGGGGTGTATTGGGTGTGGCAGTTGTTCACGATGTGTGCACACTGCCCAGGTCGGGGTTTGGTTCCTCTGCAGTCATGTGGCATCCCCATGGGACACGACATGCAGCTGGGTACACCAGAATAGATGGGCTGCCTGGTTGTCAGTCATCAGTGATGGGATGGTGGATTGTGATGATGGCATCAATGTGTGTGACACTGCCCTCGGACACATACGGTTGACATTGGCTTGACATGGCGTGGGACTTCCACATCAGCGGATCTATGGTGTATGGCAGGCTCTCCGTGTGCAGCTGTGGGTATTTAGCTGTTAGCCGACGCTTGTGTGCCAGTACCATGGCTATCACGCATTTGTGCTGCAGAAGGGGGGTGCCAGTGTTTGAGCCACATGTTACTCCACATGATGTGTTCATGTGTACTTCAAGTTGCCTCTGCAATCCCAAAAACATGACTATTAAAGGTGTCCCTATGCCTCCAAGGTGCCTCTGCTCAGTCAATGCTGGTGTGTTGGCACGGTGCATCCTGCATGTCTGGCATGGTATTCCCAGATTGTGGCTATGTGTCAATGTGTCGAGTGGCAAGATGCAAGCTGTGTGTGTGTGCTGAGACTGTGTATTGGGCATGATGTCCATGACTGTGTGGGTAGTGTGACATGTGCCATCCCCATGCATCCAACGTTGTCCAGGCCCCCATTCTCTGCATCCACCGGACTCAAGCTTGCAGGACATGGTTCTGCCACCTGTCTACACGTACCTGGGTGCCCCCCAGGACACGGGCCAGGTTCCCTGACCTCTGCGCATGACTGTTGCTGTACTCAATGTGTCTGTCAGCACGGTTGTTCGGCCACCCCCTCAGCTGGTTCTGCACATCACGGGTGTGTATGGTGCTCCATGTCTGTCTTGCCTAATAAACTGTGACCCATGTGTCCTGTGCCAGACTCAGGCCCCAGGGTGTGGATGGTTGAAGTGAACAGATGACTCAGGCATGTTTAGACTGTACAAGACACATGTTAGGTAATAATGCTACCAGCAGGCATCTACTCATAATAGTGTGATTTATTAGGGGGGGGGGGACAAAGTGGGGGGCTTTCCGGGATTAGGGAATCCAAAGTTCAGTAGGGGAGTTGGTGTCCTTGCCATTGGAAATCCTCAGAGTCCATGCCACAGTCTTTGTCAACATTGGTCAGCCAGTGACCAGCAGGGCCATGTGGCAGAGAATGTCTCTTGATGCTGTGATGCTGTTGCTCCAGTGGGCCAGGTGCCAGGCCAGGTGTCCTGGGCGATGGTGATGTAGCAGCCACCCTCACGGTCCTTTCCGTGGACGACCCGGCTTCCTGCGGGGAACCTCAGCAGCAGGCCGTGACGACGTCTGGGATGCTCCGTCGGATGTTTCCTCCTCCTCCTCATGATCCCTCCCTGTGGGTGGTGATGTTCTCCGCCTTCTGGCACAGGGAGGGTCGGCCATGGTGTCGGCCATCCGACGGAGTTCAGCGTGAATCCCCTGGGACGCCGTCACTTGCTCAGCCTGTCTGTCCTCCATCCTCCGTTGGTGTAGCTGTAGACAGGCTATTAGCTCCGCATGTTGCTGGGCCTGCTGGACCTTGATCCCCTCGAGGACGGACACAACCTGGGCCATGCCCGTGGTGTCCTGCCGGTATGAGTCCAGGATGTTACGGACATGTGAAAATACCGGATCCCCAGCCAACTGGTCAGGCTCGCGCCTCCGCCGTCCTCCACTCCCACCACCCCTGCCCACTTGCGTCTGGCCTGCACTTGTGGGCACATCGGGTCTCCGGGACCCCTGAGGGGTGGCATTGGCGTTGTCGCCTGCCTCCTCCTGGGTGCCCGGGACACCGTGTCCCTCCTGGCGAGCCTGGCTGCATTGTGGTGTTGGGGCAGGGATCCTGGGTGTCTCCTGGGAAGTGGCAGGAGTGGGGGTGGTGGTTGGCACGGTTGTACCTGACGCAGGTGCTGCAGGTGGTTGGACACCAGAGGGGCCAGGTCGGTCGGGGTCGTCCGCAGAGTGGTGAGAGTGGTCGCTGCCGGTGGGATCGGTCTCCTGCAGATCCGGGTCCTGTGAGTGTTCCCCCCCAGTGTTGGGGGGTGCAGCACGACGTTGACCTGTGTGTGAGAGAGAAAATGTTAATTTTGATCCATGCAACATCCATGTTTCATCCGTTACGAAGTTGGCACATTTCCTCTTGGAATTAGGATCTGTCTTGCATTCCACTCACAGTGCACTTGTGCATGTGTGTGTCCCTTGGGCACCAATTTGGCCCCTTTAACTATGTGTGGCACAGTCTTACTTGCTGCGTCAAGTGTGACTGCAGTCAGCAGTGGAGTGTGCATGTGTGCCGAGCTATGCATTTGCGCCTTCCTTGTAGCACTGTACATGTGCACATGGAGTGGATCCACACACTCATATGATGCAGGTGGCTGTCCTTGTGCTCGTGTACAGGTTGTGACATGGCCCTGCGTTTTGCCATGATGAAGAGGGGGGGTTCTGGCACTGGCCACCCTTGTCTACATGCACGCAGTCCACCTGCTGACGAGCAGACATTCCCACACACCACAGGACTGATTTGCTCTCCCTGTGTCTCCCTCCTTCTCTGTCCCCCTCTCCCTCCCTCTCTGTCCCCCTCTCCCTCCCTCTGTGTCCCCCTCTCCCTCCCTCTGTGTCCCCCTCTCCCTTCCTCTGTGTCCCCCTCTCCCTCCCTCTCTGTCCCCCTCTCCCTCCCTCTGTGTGTCAGCCTCCTCCCTCTGTCCGTCTCCCTCCCTCTCAGTCCCCCTCTCCCTCCCTCTGTGTCCCCCTCTCCCTCCC
Source organism: Triturus cristatus (assembly GCF_964204655.1). Taxonomy (NCBI): domain Eukaryota; kingdom Metazoa; phylum Chordata; class Amphibia; order Caudata; family Salamandridae; genus Triturus; species Triturus cristatus. Next base: position 164,151,184 of record NC_140595.1, on the reverse strand, counting down.
TCCGTGTGTCACCCTCTGTCACCTTGGCCCAGCTTCCTGGGCACACACTGTTAGCAGATCTTTGAGTGGCCCTTGGCCTGTTGATGTGAGTTTGTTTCTGATCTCCAGGCACCCATTTTGTCTGCTGTGTGTCTGTGCGCTGCTGCTGTGGTGGTGTGTGCTGCCACTCTTTCACACTGTTGGCTGTTCATTAGCTGCTGGCATGTGCAAAACAGTGCCTTCACCCCCATGTGTTGATGCAAGGCATCCGCCATTTGCTGGCAAGTCATTCCTGTGTTGGGACACAGTGTTTGTCTGGCTGTGACCTAGGCCATATGGGCAGAGGGCATTGTTGTCTGCTTTGGAGTCGCACTATGTGATTCTTGGTGCCCAGCCTCCCGCCATCCGGGTTACCGTGTCATGTGTTGTTGTCTTCTGTGGCCTGTGACTTGACATTGTCCAGCTGGGTGCATGGGGCATGGTGGCAGCAGTGGCATGTGCCTGCTCATGGAGTGTGGTTGAGTAATGCGATGGCTTGTGGTGGTTGCGTGCCTGTTATTAATTTTGGTTGTGGTTGCAGTTCCCCCCATGTGAGGTGCGTTGTTTGTGTACTCACCCGGGTCTCGGAGTCCTTCTACTCCTTCAACTGCCTCCACCGGCAGTATGGCCATCACCCTCTCCTCCCAGGGATGGTACTGTACGGGTCTGCGGGAGGGCCCTCCTCCGGTGGCGTTGGCCTGGTCGTGTTCCTCCTGTCTCTTGGCTCTGACCCTCCTCCGCAGATCGTACCACCTGTTCTGGCAATCCTGCTTGGTCCTCCTGGTGTCCGCAACAGCATTCACAGCATCGACGATGGTCTGCCACATGGCTGTTTTGGCTGCCTGGCTGGTGCTTCTGACCAATGTTCCGAAGATCTGTGGCTCGACTCTGAGGATTTGATCAACAAGGACCTCCAACTCTCGGTGACTGAACTTTGGATTCTTGGTAGTGGGCATGGTGAGGGGTGTGGGTGGGGATGGTGTGGGTGTGGGGGGTGTGTGGATGTTGGGGGGGGGTGTGGATGGTTGTGTGTGTGTGTGAATGTGATGAGAGGGTGTTTGTGAGGGTGGTCGTGTGAAGGTGTGCAAGTGTAAGATGTGGTGTCGCTTGTAGTCTGGTTCTGTGGTGTCTGGCAGCAGTGGGTCTGTTGCAAAGGCTCATGGTTTGTGTGTGTGGGCCCTTTTTATTGGTCCATGGGTGGGTGTGGCAGTGTTTGAATTTTGGGTGGGTGTGTTATAAGGAGTGGTGGTGTATTGGGCCTCTGTTTGTTTTTGACAGTTGCAGGTCAGTGATTGTGTTATTTTAGTGGTTGTTGGCCATGTTTAGTGGCTGTGTGCCTTTCGAATGGTGTATTGTTGAGTTGTTTTGTTTTGTCCTTGTTGTGTACGTGCGTTTTGAGCGTGTGTACGGTGTGTACATGGGCCATTTGGTTGTACGATTTGGTCCTTGTGTGTGGCTTTGTACGACTCGTACATGCGGTTGTGATGTTGGGGCATGGGGTGCGCTCCGTACTTAGGAGGTTGTGTTGGGGGTGCGCCAGGAACGTACTGGGGTGGGGGTACGACTGGAACGTACTGGGGTGTACATAGACGGTGGTACGACACGTACAGGGGTGGGGGGGTGTACATTGACGGTGGTACGACACGTACTGGGGTGGGGGTACGACTGGAACGTACTGGGGTGTACATAGACGGTGGTACGACACGTACAGGGGTGGGGGGGTGTACATTGACGGTGGTACGACACGTACAGGGGTGGGGGGGTGTACATTGACGGTGGTACGACACGTACTGGGGTGGGGGTACGACTGGAACGTACTGGGGTGTACATAGACGGTGGTACGACACGTACAGGGGTGGGGGGGTGTACATTGACGGTGGTACGACACGTACTGGGGTGGGGGTACGACTGGAACGTACTGGGGTGTACATAGACGGTGGTACGACACGTACAGGGGTGGGGGGGTGTACATTGACGGTGGTACGACACGTACTGGGGTGGGGGTACGACTGGAACGTACTGGGGTGTACATAGACGGTGGTACGACACGTACAGGGGTGGGGGGGTGTACATTGACGGTGGTACGACACGTACAGGGGTGGGGGGTGTACATTGACGGTGGTACGACACGTACTGGGGTGGGGGTACGACTGGAACGTACTGGGGTGTACATAGACGGTGGTACGACACGTACAGGGGTGGGGGGGTGTACATTGACGGTGGTACGACACGTACTGGGGTGGGGGTACGACTGGAACGTACTGGGGTGTACATAGACGGTGGTACGACACGTACAGGGGTGGGGGGGTGTACATTGACGGTGGTACGACACGTACTGGGGTGGGGGTACGACTGGAACATACTGGGGTGTACATAGACGGTGGTACGACACGTACAGGGGTGGGGGGGTGTACATTGACGGTGGTACGACACGTACAGGGGTGGGGGGGTGTACATTGACGGTGGTACGACACGTACTGGGGTGGGGGTACGACTGGAACGTACTGGGGTGTACATAGACGGTGGTACGACACGTACTGGGGTGGGGGTGTGGCTCGAACGTACTGGGGTGTAGGTACACGGGGGGTACGACACGTACTGGGGTGGGGGTGCGACTGGAACGTACTGGGGTGTAGGTAGACGGTGGTACGACACGTACAGGGGTGGGGGGGTGTACATTGACGGTGGTACGACACGTACTGGGGTGGGGGTACGACTGGAACGTACTGGGGTGTACATAGACGGTGGTACGACACGTACTGGGGTGGGGGTGTGGCTCGAACGTACTGGGGTGTAGGTACACGGGGGGTACGACACGTACTGGGGTGGGGGTGCGACTGGAACGTACTGGGGTGTAGGTAGACGGTGGTACGACACGTACAGGGGTGGGGGGGTGTACATTGACGGTGGTACGACACGTACTGGGGTGGGGGTACGACTGGAACGTACTGGGGTGTACATAGACGGTGGTACGACACGTACAGGGGTGGGGGGGTGTACATTGACGGTGGTACGACACGTACTGGGGTGGGGGTACGACTGGAACGTACTGGGGTGTACATAGACGGTGGTACGACACGTACAGGGGTGGGGGGGTGTACATTGACGGTGGTACGACACGTACAGGGGTGGGGGGTGTACATTGACGGTGGTACGACACGTACTGGGGTGGGGGTACGACTGGAACGTACTGGGGTGTACATAGACGGTGGTACGACACGTACTGGGGTGGGGGTGTGGCTCGAACGTACTGGGGTGTAGGTACACGGGGGTACGACACGTACTGGGGTGGGGGTACGACTGGAACGTACTGGGGTGTAGGTAGACGGGGCTGTGACACGTACTGGGGTGGGGGTGTGGCTCGAACGTACTGGGGTGTAGGTACACGGGGGGTACGACACGTACTGGGGTGGGGGTGCGACTGGAACGTACTGGGGTGTACATAGACGGTGGTTAGACACGTACAGGGGTGGGGGGGTGTACATTGACGGTGGTACGACACGTACTGGGGTGGGGGTACGACTGGAACGTACTGGGGTGTAGGTAGACGGGGCTATGACACGTACTGGGGTGGGGGTGTGGCTCGAACGTACTGGGGTGTAGGTACACGGGGGTACGACACGTACTGGGGTGGGGGTACGACTGGAACGTACTGGGGTGTAGGTAGACGGGGCTGTGACACGTACTGGGGTGGGGGTGCGACTGGAACGTACTGGGGTGTACATAGACGGTGGTTAGACACGTACAGGGGTGGGGGGGTGTACATTGACGGTGGTACGACACGTACTGGGGTGGGGGTACGACTGGAACGTACTGGGGTGTAGGTAGACGGGGCTATGACACGTACTGGGGTGGGGGTGTGGCTCGAACGTACTGGGGTGTAGGTACACGGGGGGTACGACACGTACTGGGGTGGGGGTACGACTGGAACGTACTGGGGTGTAGGTAGACGGGGCTGTGACACGTACTGGGGTGGGGGTGCGACTGGAACGTACTGGGGTGTACATAGACGGTGGTACGACACGTACAGGGGTGGGGGGGTGTACATTGACGGTGGTACGACACATACTGGGGTGGGGGTACGACTGGAACGTACTGGGGTGTACATAGACGGGTGGGGGTATACATATACGGGGGGTACGTGTCGGACGTACGGGGGCTGGGGGGAGTGTTGGGCGCGTATGCGGGCACATGTCTCCATGGTTGCTATTGGTGTTCGGTGCGGACGGTGTTTTTTCCATACGGTTGTACGCTCGGACGCACGGGATGGATCGTGATTCCTCGGTCGGACTTGGATTTTTACGTTTGTAAGGTAAATCGTCCGAGGACGTGTCGGACACATTTTCCGACCCGAGGACGTGTGGGGAATGATTCCCGGTGCGGTTCGTATGGACTTTTTACCATGCGAATCGTGATTGCCAGTTCGTACGGCACTTGTACGATTCGTACGGTAAAAAGACCCGATACGAGTCGCACGGGGGAATTTTTTACCGGATCGTGATCGGCACCTATGTCTCCTCTCTCAGTGCAGCCGTTCCTCTGTGCCTGTCTCTCCTCGGTGCCTGTCTGTCTCCCCTCAGTTCTGCTGCTCACACAGTCGCCTCCTGCCAGAGTGCAGCACGTCGCCGCATTTCTTCCTCATTCCTCTGCCAATGCCTTCCACAAAGAGGCGGGAGGAGAGGGTGTCTCAGGAATTTGTACGACTCTCTATTAATCTCACTTTAATCTTTCTGCCTTTTCCCCTCTCGCTTTCTCCCTCTTCACCTTTCCCTCCCTCTACACATCTCCTTTCTTGTTCCCTTTTCCCTTCCTTCTGTTCTTCCTTCTTTCTGTTTATTTCATTCATTTTTGTTGTTTCCTACTCCTATTTCTTTTGCTTGTGTTTTTTTCTCTTCATCCCCTTCTATTTCTTTCTTCGTTCTTCTCTATTTCTATCACTTATTTTTTCTTCCCTTTCTTCCTTCCCTCCTTCTTCCTCGCCTTCATTCTCTTCTTTTGACTAGCATCCTTTTACAATTTCTTTCTTTTTTCCTTGTTTTTTTTAATTACTATTTTTATTTAATGCGTTTTTATATAGCGCGGACTTTAGCCGAAGGTGTCAGAGCGCTTCACAATAGGAACAGTAATGATACATGAGGAGAAAATTACAAGTGAGCATGTTACAAAAGCAAATGTTACGTTACATGAGGCAATAGTGACAATTGTGCAAGTATCAAGAGCAAACAAAATACAAGAGGTAGCAAACGATACGTTACAAGAGGAAAAAGTGACATGTGTGCATGTTACAAAAGCATACAAAGTACAAGTATAGTTTGTTCTGTTGAACAGTATTGTTCTGTAGCCCGATTATAGGGCTCCCCTACCACACAGCACACTCTGTCTGGTTGCAAAAGGCCATGTGCTCTTACAGTGGGTTTACAGCCCGGCCATTGCTTGCTATTGGTTGGCCTTGTTGTCACTCTTTTTTGCTCGCTTCTTATTCCTTGTGTTTGACCCTTCACTGGAGCGTAGCTTCTTTAGGATCCTTTGATTGGCTGGTTGTATACTTCCACTGCTCACATTTAGATTTTTTTCATTATGAACTCCATTAGTCCACTAGAGTGCATGTGTTTCTAGCTCTATCCCTTGTGTGCTACATAACCCCCTCCAATGCCAGGCCCCCTCCCCCATATTGTGTTACTCCCTAACCCTCCCAGCTCGCCTGTTAACGCACAGCAGCAACAGACACATTTTTGCTATTTTCGGGTGCATGGGTGAAGAGCAGACTTTATTAGCTGTTTTTGTTTTATCTTCAGCATTCCCCATTAGAAGCGTCAGGAGCCCCCCATTTTAGCAGCATACGTGGGGGTGGATGCCATTAGCTTAAAGCATCATTTGTTGTTAAATTGCTGGTTATTTCTCCTTTGCCTATAACTGAAGACCAGCGGTTTCCAAACGCTCCTAAATATCAACAAGCATTTGCAATGCAATAGGTCTCGCATTTACGTGAGTTTGAGCTATTGACATTGCAAATAACAATGCCTTTTATTTTTGTTTTCGTTTTAAAAACATAAATAAAAGGCATTGTCATTTACAATGCCAATAGCTTTAACTCGTGTAACTGCGAGACCTATTGCATTGCAAATGCTTGTTAACTTAGCTAAGAAGGACGGTAGATCCACAGTTTCCCCATTTATTCAAGAGTATAAAATGCAATGTTCTCCCACAGCTACATACGGACCCAGGGTTTGGGATATCACATTGCTGCTGCTATACAAATAGAGGAAAATAGATTTTGCAGGAGATTGTTGAACCTTCCTCCCTCAAGTGCTTACTTAATTCTCCACCTGAGCTGAATTTAGAATACATTTCAGACAGTATAAAATGTGCACCCCTCCTGCTTTGGGTTAGTGTGTGGAGTAATGCTGAGGCAAGTTTCAATAAGGCAGTAACAAAGAACTGCATGACTCCGAAGAAGGGGCTTGCTATTCTCTGGTTGAGTTACATCTGCAAAGGTCTGGCTGAAATTGGTCTCGCTAAACTGTTTAGTATTCTTGGTTTACTTACCAATGTTGAAAAACTAGTTGTTAAGCAGAGGTTTGTTGAAAGCACTTCCTCAGAGAGGATTCAGGACGCTGTTTCTAAACACACCATCCGCCATTATTACTACACTTTGGCAATAGGTGACACTGATTTGTATCTGTAGTATTGTGTGAAACTGTTTGGGAATGCTGCTTCATGCTGCCCTTTGTATGTGGTGGTAAGGAGAAGCATTATATGTCAGAGTTCTAAGGTTGCTGGGATGTTGGGATTCACAAGTGTTGTATTCTGAGAATGTCATGGTTCAACTGTGATCTTCAGTTGAAGCTGTGGTGGTGGCTGGTGGAGTCCCTGTTTCCTGACTCCACAACCGTGTGGCCCACAAAGACTCTACTCTCAACTCACCTAGGCTCTTGCGTCTTCACTACAGTATCTCACACTAGAGTTACCCGCTGGGATACGTCCCTTCTTTTTAGATTTAGTTTGGAGATGGTTTGGTGTATAGTATGTTTTTATGATGGGGCTAACACGTAGGGTGGTATGTTGCCCCTTGCCTTTATAATGGTAGGGCGGTACAATCTTTGCTTCTTTTTATATTCTTTTGTGGTGTTTGTCGTACGTTTTTCCAGCTTTGTCCTAAACCCACACTGAAAATGTTAGCCTTTCGGAAAAGTAAATTGGCTTTAACTTTCCTTCAAATGTTAAACAGCCCAGATATTTGTTATAGTGTTGGCTGCTTCCTTAAGATGGCCGTTCGTAGCAGCAAATCATTCGAGGGGGGCCAGTAGGGTAGCTGTGATAATCTGGGGGGGCAGTTTTTACATTTCCTTTTAATCTGACAGTTTCTTGTGGTGGACCAACATTGATTTTAACTTTTTATCTAAAATCAATATATTGAGAATGTTATTGAGAGATGTTATTTATGATATTTGTTTTTTTATTTAAATTTTTTACATTTTGGTTTTATCTTGTGCTTTTATGATCTATTTAAGATCGAATACAGATTATTGCAATGTAAGTTTTTTAATGAATTGGCAGCCATTGTTCTATTGAAGCTTCAAGGCATGATCAAAATAGAAAAGGGCTGTGGTTTTTCTTCCTGGGTGATGTGCTGGCTGGTATCAGGTGCTGCCGACAGGTATCATGAGAGAAAGGCGGGGGCAACCGCTCTGCACGCTCAGAGTCTGGAAAGGGAGGACTGGAGTAGAGGCCACTAGGGGTGAGGAAAAGCAGAGGAATGTAGAAGGGAAGCAAATTGAGAGGAGAGTTGAAGGAACTAAAGAGAGAGGAGCGGAGAAGGAAGTAAAGGAGAGAAGATTAGATAGGATGTAAAGAGGAGAGGGAAGAGGAGGGGCGGGCAGAGGCGCGGAGAGAACGCGGGAGAGGAAGAATTGAAGAAACTGTGGTATTGTGGCAAATAGAAATGGAGGGTTGAAGTAAGATTGGAATCTACTTAGCAACTGTAGAATATGAATATGTCAATATGAAGGCTGAGCAATCTGCCGCTCTGCTTAATATGCAGATAACACTTTATTATTGTTAATATTGCCACAAAAAGATCTAAAGCAGTATGCTGTTTGAGGCGCACATAATCCTATTCCAACTAGCATTTGAAAATATGTGCCCGTTCCATCACCAAAGCAAAACATTCAGAGTTTGGTCCAATAAAAAAACACAAAAGCAGCTGCATTGGGAGGCTAATAGCACCACAACGAGTGCTGGGAAATGTCTCTGCTCACCACAAAATGGAGCCTGCACAGTGTGTACTTAACCTTCTGAGGCGAGAGCTTAAAGAGAACCCAAGAAAACCAGGATCAATACACGCCCCACCCATATCCTGAAAAGCGCGCGCGCTGTGGACTCCAAGACCAAGTTCAGGTGGCGGAGAAGAGTAAGTAAAGGCAGAGATGATTCATAGCTTTATTGGGAATCAGTTTTAATGGTGACGGGTCGGAAGACAACCATCAAAGATGGCTGACTAACATGCGTAGAAATGGAAGATGTCTTACGCGTGTTTACTGGCGCTGCCAGGGAGCTTTAAACGGAAGGATCTCCATACGCACCAGATGAGCCTTAGTGCGGCGGGAGAGAGGGGTTGTTAGGGGAGGGGCTGAATTACTGGGGAAAGGGAGGAATTGATTTAGCATAATTTATAGGCCCGTGTGAAATTTCCACTACCCGACCAAAATTCGGGAATTTGGCGTTACACCAAAAGTCAAAGACTGTCTATTCAGTAATGTTCGTGTGATTTGTGCGCTATGGTGACTGGGTAAATGTTTTGATGATTTGTCCAGAATCCCAGGATGTTGACCCATGGCCTGGATTTAGCCAAGTTCACCATGTATTGTATTGTAATTGCATTTATATAGCGCTTACTACCCCTCAAAGCACTTTTTCGGCGAGTAGCACGCTACTCCGGAACCCATAAAGGATTAGTGGTGAATTAGTATAGTCATAGTGAAATATGAAAGGATTTTGAGCTGTGTATATGTTAGTCTATTATTTGGATTGAGAAGGATAGTGGCGGGATAGAAGAGGGAAAAGGTTTGCATTTATATAGCAATTGCTACCCCTAATGAGATTTTGAAGTGCTTTTTGGTGAGTAGCACGCTACTTCGGAACCCAAACAGGATTAGTGGGGAATTAGTATAGAGAAATATAAAAGTAATTTGAGTGGTGGCCATGTTAGTCTGTTATTTGGATTGAAAAGGATAGTGGAGGGATAGAAGGGGGAAGGGTCTAGAATGTATTTTTTTCTTTGGAGTTCATAGCAGTAGGAGGGGGTTTGGGATGAGTAAACGGGAGGTGGAGGCAGAAGGAAGGGTTTACAAAGGCTTGTTTGGGAGATCTGAATAGTAAAAGAGGTATGCGATGATGCCCGGAGAAGTAGAAGAGGGAAGAGTCTAGAAAGGAGTATTTTGGGAATCAATGTCTGCAGTGTTAATCGCTCCTCCCCTAGAAGTTTTGCTAAGACATTTTTTCTCTTCTATCCAGACATTTTTTCTCCAAACAGTCTCCTATGGGCATGTTGTGTGACATTTGTGCACAAGTTATGCATTTGTTTGCAGCTTTTGTGCAGGATTCAGGCACTGTAGCATTTTGCATCATGCACGTAATTTCACATAATTTTCAGCAAAAGTCTGTATATAATGAAAAACGATATTTAACAACCTTTGCGCACTTATACCAGTACAAATCGGAGGCTTTTTGCTTCGCTGATAATGTTTTCGTTCCTCCTGCATTTGCCAGCTGAGAGTTTAATCCATGACAAACACATTATTTCTCAGAGATGAATCATTTATCAGTAAAGAGGCCATCTATTTCACTGGGAGAGTCATCTTTCATCGTTAAGTACTCTGCCTGATCTGCCTCAAGCTCAGATATTTATTTTATCTATTCAAAAATAAATCCTTCCTCCTCTTAAACTCCAAGTGGGGAAAAACCTCTGGCAATACCCCCCAGGGCCTTAAGAGTACCCTAAATAAACCTCATAATACATCTCAAAGTGGTCAAGCTCATGGCCACTGATGCTAAAGAAGATTTAAGCGTGTTCTAATGTGGACATAGTTAGCCAAATATTTCAAATGTGTTAACATCTTTTTCAACTCTTAAAGGAACTGGAGATTTGAACTAAATCCTCCGATTGTGGTCAGGTTCAGCTGAGCTCGAGGTGAGTAAGGTTTGCCAGAGATCAAGATGGCCATATAGTCTTGGCGTTCCCAACTCTATTCTCCCCTTCATGCCTGGGAGAAGAAGGTAAGTGCCAAACGGCATTGACAATACATCATTCGGTCCAAGTGAATTCTTCGCTTCTGTTGCCTTTAGCCTACCCTGAGTCTCAGCGTGCTCGTAGAATCTCAGATTTGCTGGTGTGGCACCTGTGAAGGGCTGCTCGCATGGCGAAAAGCATGAGTAGTCGGAAAGATCGATCTGAAGTAAAGGCGTCAAGAGTATTGTGTAGGAGATGTGAAGCATCCTCAGTGCCGGAGCTTAAGTGGAGCCATGACGCTTGCTTCTTTCTGGGAGAGCAGACTAGTGGGGAAGTAGGCTGGAGGAGACAATTCACTAAAGACTGATACATGGAGGGTTATCTGTGGGTCGCAGTAATCCTGTGTAAGTTCTGGGATCAGGACCTCTGCCCTTCTTGCAGTCCTTTTGAGGGGTTCTCAGGCATTGGCAACCTAGACCAGTAAACTGTGAAATTTACTGACTCCCGATGGAGTGGATTTCTCTGGGTCGTGACACACCCCAGTACATGAGAATACCAAAGCAGATTGCAGGCCACAATGGGAATTAGATGTGAATCAGTGAGATTCCCAATCAGAGGCAGAGGAAGACACTGACGTGTCCTGGTGAAAAACTGTAGGCAATTAACACAAGTAAACTGTTAAAAGGGCTAGAAAACAAGAGGGCGCTGAAACAGGTGAAGCAGAAACTGCAGGGACTTTGAAAAAACACCATCACAAGAGCCATGCGATGGAACACCGCAGAGTAAGATGCGTCCCTCTTTAGGAGACGCATCCGGTGGAATGCACCTTAACATTGAATGTGAGAGTAGAACTACTCTACAATCTAAGGAGGGGAGCCCATCTTGTGGTCCTAGGAGTGAGCTCTGTGATTCCAGTTGAGTCATTTGAAGTAATGAAGGAAATGTTGAGATTTTAGTCGGTACCTGAAAAGCGGCTGTGAGTCAACTATACAGTCTCCCCCATGATCCCTATGTAATAATAGCTCAGGCGTGGGAGTCACCGGTTGGGCAGTGGTTGTTACCTACAACGGGAAACAACCTTTACAACGCATGCATTACAACGCATGCTTTTACCCCGCATGCCATTACAACGAAAATGGCTTGCTGCAGGGGGTAATAGGTGTTGGATTTATCTCCGACACCTTCCCTACTGTTGCACAGACTGGAGTTGGAATAGTAACTTATGCTATTCCAAACTCCAGCGCACCCCCGACAGCAAATCATTGTGACTTGTGTTGTAATAGTATGAGGGGTAAAAGCATGCGTTGTAATGTCATACAACCACCTTAAACTCATGGGAGTGGACCTGGAGATTCTGCCAACAGTGATGCGCATGGAGCACCTCGCATTGGGCGGGAGTTGAGTACTGTGATTCCTTCATCTTCATCCCTGGCACCTTGATTAGAAAGTCTGAGTTACTGGCCGTAAAAGGAGAAATGGTGGCATGGTCTGTGCAGCATCAGTGAACCTCCTTGTGAGGCTGAAAGTCCATAATTGCACGGGTGCATGAAGCGCGTTTCTGGTAAAACCTTGGATAGATCTTCTGTGGAGCCTGGGTGAATGCTGATCTGAGATACCATGCTGAAACCGTGTCCACCACTGAGCCCTATCTTTTACGGGTTGAAAGTAGATACAACAGTTTTTTATTAAATAGGTTCAGGCTGGACCTTTTTGCCTTACTTTCAGCCCATCCTAGTGGGATGAATAGGGGTCATACTTTTCCACCCTGTGGATGCCACGGCAAGTCTCCACAGGACATACTATATTTTATCATGTTTTGTAATTTTTATGCCATTCCCAAGAAGATTTATTTTCGTCTCATTTTTAAAAGGGCTAATTTTAGCCAGGTTCACCCATCTCTTGCCTACCTACAAATGCGCCCAGGCAATACTGCCCTCAACGTTCTTAGCGTTTTAAAAGTTGCTGTTAAGCTTAGAACAAGCTGTGAGTAATAGTACCAGCTACGGGAGCACTTATTTACAGCTATTTAGTGTAAAATGTATTTTAGGATCTATTCCATTTTAACCTTATACTGGTGGTTTCTTATGGGATTTTAACTTAATTTTATCAATTTTATGTGTTCTTTTTTAACTGATCTGTATATATTGATCTGTGGTACTTTTATGTTTTTTCCAAAAGCAGAATAAAGTTCAAATTGGTTTATTGAGTTACCAGTGTGCTTTGCTAGATGGGACCCCATGAACCAGCGTGGCGCAGAGGGGGCACATCCTTTGTTCACTGGGGTATCTCAGGCGGGAGAAAGGGGGGGGGGGTGTTTTGGGAAAAGTTCTTTAATCAGTGCAATGGCATGTTACCCAGCATTTCTCATTCTCTTGTGTATCACACTGGGCATCTTTGCCCCATCGGGTAAGATATTTGCTGTGAAGGAGTTTCATATAAATTAGGGTCGTGGCGATGGTGGCGTTATCTTTTTTGTTGATGTTGTGTATCCTTTACGCTCCTGTGGGGTTCCTGTAAATCAGGGAGACTCAAAGTGCGTCCCTCCTGATCTTTAATTGCGGCCCCCTGGTGAACAGCAGCACTGGGCTGTTGTTCACTTGATTGAACAGGAACATTCAGGAAGCTGTGAACTGGGCGTACTTTATGTACAGGTTAACTAAACTAAAGTTAAAGAAGCAAAGAATGTTCTCTAGACAACTTATCTTTAGCATGCATCTGCTTTGCGTCCCCCTATGACCACCTTTCAACATCTCGACCTTCCCCTGCTAGCATCGGTGCAGCCCTTGGGAAGCCACAGACCCTACATTGTGCCCCCCACGGAAATGTTTGTGAGTACCCCTGATGTAAATGGGGCTCCATGTCATTCTTTGCTTAAAATAGACTTAAAAGGAAATGGAAGGGCTTTATGATTTTTCAGCTGTTAATGAAATCTGTCCTGATTTGATACCTGCATCTTAACTGGGTCTGATGGCCAAGTAAACTATTGAAGGCCCTGCAGGGATCTAAGCTTGAACCCAGGGCCAGGCTTGAATCCAACACTGTTGGTGTTCACTCAGTCTTTCATTCTCCGGAGGTGAATAAAATGAGCACCATTCAGTGAAGTATTAATGAACACCATAAATAAACCTATGGGTGAACATGCAATTCAAGAGTGGGTGATATGTTGCAAGACACCCTTTCACATGAAAATTGGTGAATTGAGGTTTCAATTAGGCCTGTGCCAAATCTGTAAAATAATGTGAAATTTCACATAATTATGTGAGATTATGCAATAATAGACAAACGTTGGCTTCAGGATTTTACACTGTTGAATAGTTAAAAATGACCCTCGCATTCTTTTTGGCTTGAGGGTGTATTTTACCCTAAGAAAATAAGGTAAAATCTCATGTGACATGAACAGCAGCCGATCCCCTTTGGTTCATTCGAGTTCTTCCTGTGAAAGGCTTTTTACGCAAAAGTAATCGCAATTACACGATTTGGCACCAAGTGTAATGATTTAACTCAGGTAAATTGCACCAGCACAGAAGGCTGTAATAAGTGCTAGGATGCCAAGTAGATGGAGACTGCTGTACATCACAAAGACCCAGCAACAAAGCATTCCAAAAATGTAACCTTGTAATTATTTCAGCCTTGCTGGGAGAGGTTGGTTACATAGCAAGCACCGCCAGTGGGGCTTTAAAAGTCACCACAATCCCGTGTACCCAATTGTGTATTATTCTGCTAAATCCTAGGCAGATACTAGATCTCAAACGGGGTAAATTGACAGAGTTTTCTAAACCAAAGCGGAACTTTCTCCAATTATAATAGGCCTTTCTTTTCAGGCATTTTAGCTCAGAAAGCCCACTTCCGGACTTGTCACATTATTTTCCGGGTCCCTGCGGGCTGTAAAAAGAGTCTTGTTTGACGCAGCACTGGTCTCTGGTTTTGTCTAGACGTGCTAGGAAATGCGGCTGGAGTTGCCACTGGTCAACAACTGCGGACCCCAGAGAAATATCCCGTAAACTCTTCGGATCTGTCCTAACTCGACTGTGAAAATGAGATTATGTCATTCTCAGATGACCTCAGATGACCCCCGGTGGCCTCAGGCACCTTGTACTTTCTGAAACGTAGAAAGGTGATTTATTATCCAGATGGGTGCTTTCCACAGCGTGTCCTCTAATCTGACTGCCTCCCTTCTTCAGGCAGATTTACAAGCCCCCCCCCCCCCCCCCCCCCCCCGGCGCCACCAGTACGTCACTTTTTGTGACCTACCGGTGGCGCATTTTACTGCTCCATATTTACAAGGACAGGAAAAACTGCAGTGCGTGACTTTTCCTGTCCTTGTAAATATGGCTCCTTTACACGCAGCACTTTGCGTGGAAGGGGCGTTCCATGAGTGTTTCTGTGGGTGTTCCGACGCCACACCCATGGAACCAGACGAATTTCCAGATTTACGGGGAATCGTTAATCTGGAAATGCGTGTGAATGCTATGCCTCCCAGGGGAGCCGTAGGGTGGCGCAACGAGGAGAAATGTTTTGATTTCTCCTCGTTTTTTTCATCTTTCAATGCGTACTGCATTCTACAGCACGCATTGAAAGAGAAAAATGCCTGTAGTGATTGTTTTTGTGCCGGAAGGTGCCCCTTCCAGCACAAAAACAATCTCCCCACGAACAGGCATCCTTGCACCATGGTGCAAGGGTGCCTGCGCAGGCGCATGGCAGCAGTTTGTGCGCCAGTGGGAAGCACAGAGATGCGACATGTTGTTAATATGTTGCATCCCTGTGCTTTGAAAGTGACTCAGTGCGGCGCAGCCAAATGGCTTGCAGAATGCACTGAGTCACTTTCATTGTAAATCTGCCCCTTCATATTTTGAATTTGGTACACCACTTTTTTCACAATAGTAGCAAATTAAAGTGAACCCGGATTTAACACCAAGACGTTGTACGGGAAGTGTTTGTTATTGGCGGACTTAGGTAGAATGGTGCAGACTTAGGAGGGACGTGTACTTAGCGTGATGGAAAATTGTTCAAAATTGCATATTTGATGGCTTGATCTACTGAGTAGAATGATGTGTGTTTCTGACAAAATAAACGCTTGTGCAAACTGGATCGTATGGCCCTTTTCAACGAACCGGTTTCATGACTTTGTTTTCACCTTGGATGTCATTCGCCATATGGCCAGGGAGTCGCCGATGTCCCTTGGGGAAAACCCCAGCCCCCAAAGACACCACCCGCCTCCACACTTATGTCAGTGATCATGAACACAAATTCAAGTTCTTTGGGTGAGGGGTGATAAAACCCCAGCTGTATTTATTAATACATTCAGACAGAAAAAACATTGTGTCATTTGTATGCACAGTAACCCACAATTGTACATGTTAAGTCCTAGCCATAACAGAGTTGCTAATACATGGGAGTTACTTAGCCATGACTAAGCTTGTTCCTGTGCATCCATCACAAACATCTTTCCAGAGTGAGGCCAAGGCATTTTAAGGTTCCGGGTCCCTTCCTCTTAAAACCCCTTGTCCAATCCAAAAATGGATGGGTCCCTCCTTTAGAGAGGACCCCACCCTCCGAACTCCCATGCCGGGAATGCCCTGGCTGGGGGACATCTGCCGGCTAGGATACCAACCTTCGACACCCCCTACACCCATCTTCCTCTCCCCAAGGGCCTGTGTGAACTTGCACCAACTGCGCATATGCGGGTGGGTGAGAGATAAGGGCCACGTGTCAACGACAGCCCCATCCCCCGCCCCATGCAACTTTCTTATGAATTGCTGAAAGCACCTCTTAGAGAGTCCAGTGATGCGTCTGTTTTTTCTGGTCTAAAAGGGATTGGCGGCTGCTTGGTGGGTAAATCAGTGGGGCGGGGGGAGGAAAATAAAAAAGAAAGAAAAACGTACCTGAATTCTGGCATCCGCCACCTCGCCTCCGCTTCAGTTCCAGACTCACACAGACTCCCAAAGTGCCCTGCGCAAATCCAGACACTACTCTCATGGTGGTATCACCCAGCATAAGAGAAGCGTCGGAATTGGGTGGAGCGGGCTGTTTCTACTCTCCAGCAGGTACTAGTTCTCCTGAGCCCTGCTGATATCTCCAAGCAATAGCTTGGAGATATCCAAGTGCCCATGTAGGTTTGGCCGGCCGTGGAAGACCGGCCAAACCTACATGCGCAGTGGTAGTGCCCTGAGCCTACCAGTCCTCTTGCTACCGGAAGCCCCACCATCAAGACTCAGCGGCAACTCTGGAGTAAAATATAAGGATAATAAAGCAGTTTTATGAACTGCTTTATTATAATTTTGTTTTAGGTGTGTCTTCTGGTTGCAGCAGTGGGGCCACGCTCCTCTGCCATAGTGGAGAAGTCACCCCTGCTGAAAGGATGACTTGCATGGACCCGAACAGTCCACCATTCATGACCTCACCCTCCATAGGCCAGCATAGTTCTGCTACAATCTGCCCGCCCCCCTCTGTAGCGCAGGTGATGAACTAACCACTTAGACAAACTCTCCTGAAACACTTTGTTGCCCTCCTAGATGAGTGGACCGCGTCCTGCCGAAAACTGCTCGCCCTTGATGCACTGTGAGGAATAGCTGACAACCTAGCCGACCTAGATTATTCACACTCTTATTGTTTACCAGCCTCATAGAGTCATTTGAGGGCTCAGACCAACTTACCACCTCTCAAATTCAACCTTGGGACAATGTTTGATCATGCTATCAAGGACTTAGGAAACTCCTTAACGAGCCAGCCCACCCGTGAAATATCCAAATGCAAACAAACCTTCTTTTAGATTTTCTCTAAATCATTGCTGACAGGATATACCATAATACTCCCTAGGAGCATAAACCCCATGGCAATGAGTCTGTCCAGTGCAGTCCTCAACTGGGCAAAAGCACAGCCCTCCATGACCGCAGAAAGTAAGCCGGCATCCAGCTTCCTCTGCCCTGGCTGCTTAACCACCTGTGGAACAGACAACCTTAGAATGCCTCGTGTCCACATGCCCCCCCCCCCACCAGCACCTCTGTAACCGCTTCCGCGTCAATAGGCAGTGATCAGTTACAAAGCGGCTGCTTCAACTCTTCATGCCTTATGCCTGCATCACTCTTAGGATACAAAAAGAGAGAAGCGGCATTAGAGGCAGACACCTACAACAAGCTTAATCTGACATAGCGCTTGTAGATATCAGCTCTTTACCTGCCAGACCTTTACAACCACCGGCCTAGCCAGCCCATCCTTGGCCCTGTAGTGGCAGCCTCAAATTCTAAATGAGCTTGAGCTGTACAGTAGGGTCTGGACCAGGTGCCCTCAGGTGACTGTTAAGCACCCATGCAGACTGAACTTAGCTTGGTGTCCCATCTCCCTGCACCAACAGAAAACCCACAGACCCCTGAGCTTGGTGAGCGAGGGAATGCCTCCAAATGCCCCAGGGGACCACAGTAATTTTAATTTGTGCGGCTCCCAGGGACACCAGTCGATGAGAAGGACTGTGGTTGCAGAGTCGCAGCAGTTGTGCATGCCATCTCCAGAGACGGGCGGGGGGGGGGGTTGCGATGAGGCTTTGTCCGGTTGTGTCTGAGGTGGCGTGCAGGAAAAAGACCTGCCCGCTGCCTTGCATCACCTTTTAAAGGGCCGGGGCCAACCGCTCGGCAGTGATGACCCCCGAATCACTACAGTGCTTCCAGGTGCTGCAGCCTGGCCAACCAAGCCCGCCCCAACTCTGCCCAGGGGTTTTGGCGACCCACACAGTGACCCCGGCTCGGGCCCTACCTCCCCCGCCATATGTTCGGCTGCCCTGAGTTGGGAGAGCGTCTGCCATATTGACGAAATCGGTCAGGTAAATGCCCTTCTCAGCAGTGCTGAAATTAGAAAGAAATATACTCCGGGAGCCCACAAATTGGGAGTCAAGGTGTGGCAGAGGAAAGACGGTCACAAGGGGTGACTTGAAAAGCAGGGTCCTACAGTCAACTCTGCTGCAAACAAATTAGCAACAAAGACAAATGTGACAGTAAATCTGTTCTAGCTTCCTTAACCCCTTCCCTGCTCATGACGGAACCGTTCCGTCATGAGCCACGGTTGGCGTGTGCTCATGACGGAACGGTTCCGTCATGACACTCCCGTTGGCGGTCGCTCCGCCTACGCGGCGCTGTTTCCCCGCCTGTGCGGGGGGACAACGCAAATGGGCGGAGTCATGACGGAACCGTTCCGTCATGAGCACAGCTCAACTGTGGCTCATGACAGAGCGGCTCCGTCATGAGCACAGGCCCACCGCGCTGCCCCCCTGCCCCCCCCCAGCGCTGCAGCGGAATGTCCGCAGCAGCGAAGGGGTTCAGTGGTCACCAAGTGTTTGTATTTTAATACATTTTGCAGAGTTAAGACACCTGGAGTCGAGTCCTTTGTGTGCCCAGCAATTTTGAGGGGATTATAATAGTGGTAAGACTAATTCTGGGAGAGTGCTGTGTTTTGTCAAGTCACAGTTTTGGCTCATAAAGTAGCATAGTGGGTTAATATGCCTGCTGCAAAGCATATTGTGTAACATGCAGATCACAGATTTATATTTTGTGTACATAGATAGATAAGTGGACTCCTGCCTTTGACACTGTGATCATTTTGGGCCACATGTATGAGAGGTTTTAGCGGTCTCAAATGGAGAATCGGGCCGTATACGACTGCTAAAGAGCCTTTTGCCATGTACCAACCCTATTTTGTGAGTCGGCAACCTGTTACCGTTCCGCAAAATAGGGTTTGGGAGTCAGTATTAGGAAGGGGTGTATCAAAGTCACAGGGGGCTGTATGTATGCTTTGTGACTAGAATGCGGTTGCAAAACATTCACACATCACTGCCTTCCCTTTTGTGAATGGCAGCAAAAATGTTTTTTAAGAGCAGGCATTGGTCCCATGGACTACTGCCTACTCTTTAAAAATTAAACTGAAACGTTTTGTTTTTCTTTTTGAAATGCATTCCTTTTTCCTTAAAGAAAAAAGGTTTCTTTATTTAAAAGCAAACACAGACATGGTGGTCTGCTGTCGCCAGCAGGCCACCATCCCTGTGTTTTTGCAATGCCCAATGTGTCGCAGATTGCAATCGACCTCCTGAACATTATTGAGGCAGGTCAATTTACGACCCCATTGAGAATCGCTAAATGTGTCCAAGACACTTTTGTACATCGCATTTTGCGAGTTCCTAATTGCGAGTGGCAAAAAATCGCAATTAGCGACTTGCAAAATGGTTCAGTCATACCTGTGTCCCTTTGCTACTTCCAGTTCATAAGTTGCAATCTTTCTACAGTGATCTATTTACCAGTATGAGGGAGTTTTGTGACAAGTGTAACTCATGTGTTTAGATTCTTTTTTTCTCAATCTGTTGTTATTCTAAGTTGCAAAGAAGGGTTCTGTTGGGAAGTAATAAAGTCTTGTTAGTGCAGACAACCCTACCCTTCCACTGGAATACATTTTATACAGACTTTGGTCCTGATTCACTAAGGGAAACTTACACTTTTGTCTAAGTTTATGATTTTTGTACAATTAAAGGAATGTTACTAGTAGTAGCTTTACGATTGCTGAGTCGCCACACTTGTGCCGGAGACTCGGCACATAAATAGACAGTCGTAAAGATCATACTTGTAAAATTCGTTTTTGAATTGCAAAAAATCATAAACCTTCACAAAAGTTAACCTTTGTGAATCATAAACTTACACCAAAGTTTACCTTTGTGAATCGTAGCCAGTGTGTTTCTCCTGACCATTCACTTTTACCATATAATGTCTACATGTATGGATGAAATGTGAGTCCTAATCTTACAAGCTTCATTGCCTCATGTCACATTTCCTGTACATTGATTTGCACACTTGTTTGAATGATTGTGTCTCTGAGTGATTTAAAGTGCTCTGCCACCCTACACTGGAATGAGGAGCGCTGTAAAAGATAAATTAAAAAAATTGGTCAGTGCCATTTAAATAATTACTTTCTCATGCACACATTCATCTGCCATTCTTACTCTGCATGTACATCTCTTACATTGGAGGCTTGAACAAAGCAAAAAACATGTCTCCAAGTCATAGTTTCTCTAAAGTACTTGTCAAGTGGCAAGCTGTGCGCCTTTGTTTTCCTCCATTGCATTGGTATCCAGGTAATAGGCTCCAGATAGCTCCGAGCCACGGCGATACTCCAACAAAAGAATGGCTGATGACCCTTTAAATCAGACCTTTGTTCTGGGCTCAGTTGGGAGTAAAAAGAAGAAAGCCACCTCGCCACCTATAGAAAGCAAACAACATGTAGGTGCTGATGATTTGTGTCCTGGTGTCGGTAAATGACACCCAAACAAATTCAGCATATTTCCCTGGGTAGGCTGGATTTCAGATCTGGCCAGTAATAGCGGTCAGAACCAGAATCCAACAGGGTCCCTATACTTTCCAGCACTGTTTGTTAGTGAACATTTAATGTAAATTCTTTTTTATTTTTTATTAACCTTTTAAGTGTGGCTGTCAGCCAACGGCTGATGGCCGCACTACCGCTCCAGTGTGGGTGTCGGTCAGTGTCCAACACTGTGGAGGTACTTAAAGGGCTCTTTTGTTTTTTTGCACCGGAGGGAGTCCTTTATTTATTTATGTTTTACCTCAGGCTCCTCAGGAAGAGCTTCTTTGGTTTCTTTGCGCTCCAGGGTTATATATATCACTCAAAATGGCTTCCTTGCACACGCTCAGAAACTGCAGGGATACTGCAGGTAGCCTTCTTACTATGTAGCATGCAAGTGCTACTAAGTTTGAAAAACACACCTTCAATGAATAAACACCGTTAAAACAACGCCCCTCTTCTTCTAAATTTCAAAGTGTTAATGTGAAAAAGGTGCTAATGTTTAAACAAATAACACCACTCCTGTCTAGTGTGGATACGCTCCAGGGAAATGTGGCTCCCTTGCAAATGCTCAGCAAGTGCAGGGAGAGCTAGACCGCTAACCTCGCCGCCCAGCACATGAGTGCTACTAAGTTTAAATAACACAGTCAATGAATAAACACAGTTATATCAGCCCCCCCCTCTAAATTTCAAAGCCTTAAAGTGAAAATTGCACCCTTTTTTAAAACTAATACCGCCTCTTTCCCTCTGATTTTGGGATTACATTGGAGTGACTCAGACCCCAGTGATGCTTCCATGAGTATTATTCCTGCCGTCTGGACACAGCTTTGTCAGATTGGAAGCTCCACAGAGGCCGACCATACCAATTGCATCCTGAAAGTAGGTAATGCGAGTGGAACCTTCAGCTTAAAATATTGTAGCAGTTTGAACCCATATTACCCCAAAGCTGCACGAGAAAGGAATACCTGTTATCACCAGAATATTAAAAACAAGATTACTCTGTGTGTAGCTTAAAAGGAATACAAGTAGACCCATGTTCAGCAAAGAGGGGTTTATTTATGTACAAGCCCCTTGTGCCACCGGTGCGTCACTTTTAAAGTGGGAAAAGGTGATATACCGGCGGTGCAAGGGGCTTGTAAGTAACCCCTCGAGTGTTTAGCATTTGTGCTTAACAAGAAACTGATTAATGGAATCTCACAATTATTAAAAACATTAACCAGCAGATGTGTAAAGTAAATAGTCTGGGGAGAAGCAAGAACCCTAACGGATGCTTCTGCAAATAAATAATTTCTGGAAGCAACAATCTACATTTCCCTACATTCCCTCAGCAGAAGATTGGTAGGGACGCATGTTTTTTTTAATGACTGCAGAGCCTATCCTAAACTTTTGTAACTCTGCCCAGGAAACTCTCAAGAAACTGTATCAAAGACACTTTCAGTATCTTGTAATATTATTGCTAATGAATACCATTTATTTTCTCCCAAGTCCTGAATGCCAACACCTATATTTGAAAGAGAAATGGTATAATGGCTAGGTATATCCCAGTATAAAATGGAAAAATAGGCCGACTGATGACTCAAGGCATTCAGCTAGCAATCTAGTTTATAATTAGAAAAATAGCATATGGCATCTTATAGGCATTTCTAATAAATGGACATTTTAAAATAATGTTGACATGAAAGTTTGTCCTGCCCAGGTGCTGGTTTGAAGTAAAGATCCACAAATAGCTGCAGTTCATCAGGACAATAAATTGCAATCAAAGCAAAAACACACTCATGTTAATGTCAGTATGCAGTCACACATCGACCACTGCAGTCTACTGCATACTGGAGTGCCTTGACTCTGGAGTTCAAAATCACAATCACACCTTCCCTACTTCAACTCCAGGATTATTTGTGAATATGTATGGGGTACAAAGAAACAATGGAATTAGGTCCAGATCTCTGTACTGGGGTGAATGTTTGACACTGTGCAACATTCTGTCCATCAATTGTTCTTTTTGCATTTGTAACCCTGAGTGGGACGGGGATGCCCAGACATGGGTCCTGTGCTCTCCATGCCACTTGAGTCAAGCTAGTCTGGCTGATAAGGGACGATGTCCTGAAACTGGTCCTAGGATGCCTGATTCCAGTCCAGGGAGGGCCTGGCATGGCAGTTTGGCTGACTGTTCCCATGGGGAAGACTATTTGTATATGGCTAAGTCTGAACTGGAATAGCATGGGGAGCAAAAAAAAAACATGGATTTCAGCCCAGATCGCTGTACTGGGGTGACTGTTTGACATTGTGCAGCATTCTGTCCATCAATTGTTCTTTTTTTTATTTGTAATTATCTCAGTTACCGCAATTTAAGACTCCACCTACATATTCCAAAGGCTGATCATCAATTTAGCTACCAACTCAAGAACTAGGTCAATCAATCAATCATTCAATCAGATATTTATAAAGTGTCGCCAATTACTCTTGAGGGTCTCAAGGTAGTGCTTTAAATTAGAAACTGAGTATAGGGTTCAGACCAATAACCTAAGCCCAAGGCAGCACTAGTTGCTTGTGAGGTAGATGCATTCCTCAAGGAGGGATTTTGATGGAGTGCATTTAATACCAGATTTCCAGGAAATTATTCCAGAAGAAAATAAATCCTTCACCTAGACTCATGTTGGTACTTTCATCTTATTAAACTTATCATAGCAGTTGCCAACACCAAGGACTCATGGGCTCAGACAGTGAAAAAACTGATCCAATGCTGCTTTGGTCGTAGCCGATAAAGAGTTTGAACCTGGCAGGGTAGACGACTACAGTTTAGCTCCAGACATCCAGTGAAAGGCTGGCGTTCCATCTTCTTAGGTGCTTAGGTTTTCCAATCTGCCATGGTTGTGGTTTATTTTGAATTAAATCAGCATAAACAGACTCTGTCAATGTCACACCACCAGGGACATTAGGTCTTGTCCATATTTTATGAAGATTTGCCAAAGTAATCTTGATAGTAGGAAGTACCAGGCTTTGCTTGAATTGTTCCGTGCCAATTTTCAGATTTCTCAGATTTCTAGGAGCGTGCTATTGAGACCATGACCCTGCAGATCATGAATGATGCCACATGTGTGCTAGTTGGAGGGTCCATTGCTCTGTGCCATTGTACATATTGAAACATGTGGGAGCTCTTTCCATTTCTTTGCTTAAGTATTGGTGTTGATGGTGGTGTCTTGAACTTGATAAAAAGTTTTTCTAGCGCATCCTTGAGGCTGTCTCTAGAATCAGCCACCACCCCAAGTGTTTTGGGGTGCACCAGGGTTTAGGCTTCACACATGCCAATTAGCATCTACATGGTTTGGCTAGGAGAAAGAGCAGCTGGCTGTTGCATCTCCATCACTAGTACTGTGGTGAGTCCTTCTCTGTAAAATTACAAATGCTGCAATGGTCTAGGGATGTGGTGAGCTTAAGAAATGTTAAAATAAATAAATTGTTGCTGGTGGCCAAGCAAGTTGTCCTAGCAGAAAGGGGGAAACTGTGCTTCCTGGGATATGGTAATGGTATGTCACACTGTGGTATGTTCTGGGCATGTAGAAGATTCCCCACGCTCTCCATGGAGAGGACAGGCGCTGCAAAAATTTCCTTCCCCTTTTTGTCAGACACTTTAGAGCCCTTTCGTGGCCAATATTATTCCGAGCCTTGCAGAAAGTCAGTCTAGGATGAAGGAAGCATATACTGGAGCAGACTACATCATTATGTTGCCAATGCTGTCACTATCTATAGAGGGGGGATCAGAGTTGTTGTGGAATAATGAGGGGATGTTTTGTAGTCAGTTACTAAACAATGCAATGAAAATCTTTGAAATATATATCGGAGTTGATAAATCTTGGGTCTGAGTCTTATCTATGACTTCACGATGCATGGCATAGAATACTGAGTCCCGATAGGTCTGTTCAGGACAGATGGACCATATAGACACAGTGGGGCATGAGTTGTTTATATGGCCCTTATCCCTGGATGCAATAAAAATATTTACAAAAGAATTACTGAAATAAACAGAATAAATAATTGTTTTAAAGCCTATAGGCTAATTATTCAGTAATCAACCTGCCTAAAACAGTAATGTATGATCACTTATTGGTTAGGAAATACCTATTGAGTAGACAGTTTATAAATAAGTGCAATACATCATAAGCAAGTGCATTTGTTTGTACCTATAATACGGAAGTGTCGAAATATTAAAAGAGCGATGCTAGTGATCGTTATAGTGCTGGCTATTTAATGTGGCAAGCGGCTCTATTTACAAAATGTGCGTTGCTAAGGATTTTGGGGGCATATTAACAATGCGGCAATAAAACATTATCGCCGCTTTTGTGGCCGTTTTCGGCCGAAAAGCGGCGATAACTTTATCGTCTTATCAGCAAAGACACGCTATCGCGTGTTTCGCTGATTTTGCTCCTGTTTCCAGCACGCCTAACTTCGCATCGCTAATGAGATGCAAAGTAGGCGTGTCTGTGGAAACAACATGGGTAAATATTGCGAAGGCAGCTTCGCGATATTTACAATGCGGGGAAGCGATTATTTTAATCGCGCTAAGTATGCCTTAACGCAGAAATTTAACGTCTGTTAAATTCCTGACTAATAAAACTCACAATAAGTATCCTAATGGGAACTATACAACTATGTGAATGACAAAATGCAGATAAACCCTACAATAAGCATTAGCTTTTTAAAGACGAGAACCCTCACTCACCACTTGGGTGACATACTTCATCATTGGGTTCCCTCTTACACACAGTGCCCACAAGGTACACTGAGTGGGCTACAACTCTCCCTCTGTAGAGGAGCGTGAGGTGTTTTTCACTCCAATGTTAGAGGTGAATGAGGGGCAGAGTGCAAAAATAATATCAAATGTGCATTAAAACCATCTCATGAAGGGAAAAAGAACTTTAATAACTATCCCCAATGGATGGAGTTAAAACCAGTGTGATGATAGGAGTATAGATATTTCCTATCTAACTAGGTCGACATGTTTCTGCCCAGGGGACCAAAAGTTCCAGGCATTCATCAGGACCATTCAGTATTTCTTTAATATATTCCAAATAAGTAATTTATTTTCTGTGCATGTGTATGAAAGAGAAATCCGATGAGTTTAATTCAAAATTCTGGGATGGATACATGGACCAATGTCTCTGCACAGTGGTGTTGGAATAATCTACAGAGAGGGCTCTGCCATCAATGTTACGTCACCAAAGTCATAAGGATTGTGAAAAGATTCAAGCCTCGCACTCAGGACAAGTGCAGCAAATGAGCCATGCATTCAGCAGCCGAGTGATGAGGGTGTGGTATGTAACTTGTGGTGCACTTTGGAGCACACTGTTACACATATGTCATTAAAGCATGGTGTGGTAGCGCACGGTCATTTGCAGACATCACATTGTCTATTTAAGTAGTCACTACATTTTCACAGAAATGCTGTTTTGCTGCTAAAACTACATGGCACACAAACCATGATGTGTGGAAATTGGACTTCACAAATATTTATCATTTGTGCAACGTGAAGTAAAGGCCTTGATATGTTTTTATGGTATTAAGATCTATGTTTCCACCATACTTGAGAAATACAAAAAAATGCCAGCATTTGTACTTCCCTGACAGCTGATATATTTTGAAATATTTGTAGAATTCAGTTACAGGTGTTTACATTTTGTTGTGTGTTAGAAAACAATTTACATTGTACAGTCTTTCGTTTCACACTCCATGAACACAAGTACAATTGTCTCAAAGTACACTATACAAAATGCTCTCAATTTGGAGTGAGTCAATCAATCAATCAATCAATCAATCAGGGGTTTGTAAAGTGCGCTACTCACCCGTGACGGTCTCAAGGTGCTGGGGGGGGAGAGAGGGGGGGGGCGGCTCCGGATCAGTCGAAAAGCCAGGTCTTGAGGTCCTTCCTGAACGTGTGCAGGGTCGGGTAGTGTCTGATGTTCACAGGGAGTTCGTTCCAGGTTTTGGCTGCGACGTAGGTGAAGATTCTCCCGCCTGTTCTGTGTCTGCGAATGTGGGGGACCTCTGCCAGGGAGAGATCGGCGGAGCGGAGGTTCCTCTTGGGTACCTGGAAGGATACTCTCTTGTTGAGGTTTTTGGGTCCGATGCTGTGGAGGGATTTGTAGGCGTGGGTGAGGAGTTTGAAGGTGACCCTCTTCTCGACGGGGAGCCAGTGGAGGCCTCGTAGGTGTTGGGTCATTTGCTCATGGTGCGGTGTCTCGAGGACGAGTCTGGCTGCGGCGTTCTGGATGGTCTGGAGTCTATGCAGGAGACTTTTGTTGATTCCAGTGTAGAGGGCGTTGCCATAGACTGGTCTGCTGGTGATGAGTGCGTGTGTGACGGTCTTTCTGCAGTCAGAGGGGATCCACTTGAAGGTCTTACGGAGGATGCGGAGGCAGTTGAAACTAGTGGAGGTGACGGCGTTGATCTGGCTGTTCATGGAGAGGGAGGAGTCGAGGATGATGCCGAGGTTCCGAGCGTGGTCTGTAGGCGTGCGTGGGCTCCAGAGTGCTGAGGGCCACCAGGTGTTGTCCCAGGCGGAGGTGCAGGGACCGAGGATGAGGACCTCGGTCTTCTCTGAGTTTAGCTTCAGGCAGCTGTCCTTCATCCAGGCATCCACGTTCTTCATGCCTTCCTGGAAACAGAGTCTGGTATCTTCGGGATTCTTCGTGAGCGAGAGGATGAGATGTGTGTCGTTGTCGTAGGATACAATGCTGAGCCCATGCTGGCTGACGATGACGGCGAGGGGGGCCATGTAGATGTTGAAAAGCGTGCGGCTGAGTAAGGATCCCTGGGGCACTCCGCAGTTGATTTCCGTGGGTTCGGAGAGGGAGGGCGAGAGTCGGACCCTCTGGGTTCTGCCGGAGAGGAAGGATTGGATCCAGTCGAGGGCGGCTCCTTGAATTCCTGCGTCATGCAGTCTGGCTGCGAAAATGCAGTGTGAAACGGTGTCAAAGGCTGCGGAGAGGTCTAGAAGGATGAGGGCCACGGTGTGTCCCTGGTCGAGTAGCATGCGGATGTCGTCAGTGGCGGCAAGGAGGGCAGTCTCGGTGCTGTGGTTGCTGCGGAATCCTGACTGGGAGGCGTCCAGGATGGAGTTCTCTTCTATGAAGGTTGTCAGCTGGGTGTTTGCGAGTCTTTCGGTGACTTTGGCCGCAAAGGGGAGGAGAGAGATAGGCCGGTAGTTTTTCAGGTCCGTTGGGACGGCTGACGGTTTCTTGAGGAGGGGTTTTACTTCCGCTTGTTTCCAGTCGTCTGGGCAGATGCCGGATCTGAGGGAGGCGTTGATGATGCGCCCTAGTTCGGGTGCGTAGATGGTGGCGGCCCTTTGGAAGATGTGCGGTGCGCAGGGGTCAGTAGTGTGGAAATTTAGCTTGCAAACTGAACATTATCTGCGCCATCTTGCCTCTCCCCAGCGCCACGCACAGCGAATGCACGGCCGCCATTTTAGGCACCCCACTCTCTCCCCGCTCATTCTCGATCACCAGCGCTTTCCCCTGGCGCTGCGAACATCCCCCGCGCGCCGGCCACCCCCGCTCTCTCATACACGGGCCATAAACCCTCTCCTTCAGCGCGACCCTGCTACGGAACCACATCCGACCGACATCCCATACATGGTCATGCCGCTCCTTTGATAACCCCCTTCCTCTGCGCCCCATTGTCCGAACTGGTCCCAGGCCATCACCTAGCCCTGCGGATGCAGTTTATTGCCCCTACTGTAAGGGAAACACCCCACATCAAAGGGATTACAGTGGATCAAAGCCCCTACCCCCTGAGACCCGGCCGGTCGCACACACCCCCGGGAATTGGCGGAATTCCCTGCTGCGCGATAGCCATCTCCCACTGCGGGTAAGGTGGGAACCTCTACTGTAACTATGTGTGGGATCGGATCTGAGCCGGGGCTTCAGGGGATGTTCTCTCATGCATCAAGGGAATCTCAAGAATGTACTATGTGTAATAAAGCAATAAACCGGTGTATAAGAGACCAGGTCTCAGAGATGCAGTTAGAGCACCTCGTGACGATACCTTGCTGTCTGATCTGATGTGTTCTGCTCCGACGGAATAAAACTTTGTTTCCTGCCTTCCAGTCTCCGGCGCCTGCCTCTTTCATTGGTAAATTATCGAGTGGTATGAGAGGCGATTACCGCTGGGCAAATACTTGAAAGGTTATCGACTGAAACTGCCGCTACCATTTAACAATTGGCGTCCCAAACGTGGGGCCCATCAGCGACACGTGGATCCAGTGGGAGAGGTCCCGACGACAGAGTGAACGACTGCAACGATCGGGAGAGCTCCTGCCCAATAGACCCTCGTCTGGCAGCCGATCATCCGAACTTCACTGGTTCCGAGCAGACCTCTCTCGAGTGATCTACGGTCCTGACTGGGAACCATCAGGAGTGCCGCGGCAAATACGGAGAGTAGAGGACGATCGGGCGCTGGAGGCGGAAGACGAGAAACTGTCCACGCGGTCCGGGTAAGGTCGTGATACACGACAAATTGCGAAATAATTGATTGATTGTCCGAAGCTTTTGAATACTAGTATTGCACATTGATTGTGCTCATTGATTGTTCTCTTTGAGATATTCGCTGTCTACAAACGGGGAGGAGTAGAAATACTCTCTCTCTCTCCCTTTGCAGATAGTGAAGGGTAGGTAACGCAGACTTTTGTCCCCGTTGAAACCCGTCGTGCCTATCTTTATCTCCCCACTGATTGATTGTCCGAACATTGATTGTTTTGAAGAATAGTGCTCTTTGAGATATTCTCTGTTTGCAAATAACGTAGAATAGAAATATTCTGTCTAGTCTTTGCAAATAGTGAAGGGTAGGTAATGCTGACTTTTGTCCCCGTTGAAACCCGTCATGCCTATCTTTATCTCCCATTGATTGATTGATTGATTGATTGTCCGAACACTAGTTGTTCGATATTGGTTCTTTGGAGGTATTCTCTGCTTACAAATAACGAAGAATAGAGATATTCTGTCTAGTCTTTGCAAGCAGTGAAAAGATAGGTAGTGCTGACTTTTGTCCCCGTTGAAACCCGTCATGCCTATCTTCTCCCCACTGATTGGTAGTTGGTTCTGCCCGGACCGCTTATTAGAGGTGAACCATCCGGCTCCACTGGAGGGCACCCCTAATAAGGACATGTTCACTAAATATGGACTAGTCGCCGTAGCTTATACCAAGCTATGGCATAAATATACAAAGAAGGACCCCGAGAGTCAGTGGCCACTGATGGGATCCTTCGACGACCATAAGATAGAAGTGCTAGAAATAGCTCTGCGTAGCAATAAGACAACGCCTACTATGCTTGACAGTATTGGCATGTGGCGCAAAGAAGCAACGCAACGGAAAAAGAGGGAAGAAGTAAAAGCAGAAAAGGAATTACGAAAGGCTGCTCACCTTGCCGCTAGAAAGTTAGAAGAAGAAATAAAGGAGAGAAGGGAAACTAAACTAAGACAGGAGCCCGAAACATCAGGCCAGTACGCTGTTAGGACCCCTTCTTTGCTCTACCCTGAGTTGTCCTCCAAGCAGCGAACGAATGACGAATTGCTGTTAGGTCCCCCGATCATTTACATGCCCCCTCCATATGCACCCTCCCAGTCAGTAGTGCAACACCCACAACCCCCGAACACGAGCGAAAGCAGTACAGGGGCCTCGGTCCTCACGGCCTCCGCGCCGGCCGAGCCTCCTGTGCTGAACACAACGTCGGCAATAACGCTAGATGACCATGAGATGGGAAAGAAAGATTCCACCAGAATGAATCGATTAACGAAGGATGAACGAGCAGGAATTGATAAGATAGTAGGGACACTGGTGGAGCGAAAAGAAAATGAGGAGTATATAACAGACGTGTATAACTCGTATGCCGACAGCCGCAGACGACACTTTGTCGTACGGCTCTGTTATCACGCCCTGAATGCATATGAGGATAGATACCACGATAAAGGTCCCGAAGGCTTAGCGGCCCTATATAGGAAGGTAGACATCGGAGAAGAAAGAGAGGGCGACGTGACGAACCTCTTTACTCGTACACTCGAGGTCTACCGACACCTTAAAGAACATAGGCAGACCACCAAAGCAGAAACCCCCATAGCGACTAAGCCCCAGGAAGGAAGGGCTGATGCCATGATGCCCATCAAAGAAGCTGCCCCCTACTGGGTCCCCCCACGAGGTCAGGGAACACATGACGACATCAACCACCAAGATGCGAAGGGGAGGGTTGTATATAACTGGGTCTACCAGCCGTGGGATCGGCAAGATATTTTGACCTTTAGAAAAACTCTACCCGACTTGAGAAAGAACCCGACTGCCTTCTACACTGAACTGGGTACAGCCTTAGGTTCTACGATTATGACTTTAGCAGATATCGACTTGTTCTTTGGGCTATGTCTGCCGGCTGATGTGTGGAAACAAATCCGGAAAGTTGACCACGCTGAGCCGTTCGGATATACCTGGGTACAACTCGATACCATAGATAAGCAGCGAGAACCAGGACAGAAACCCCCGAAAGCCATATTAGAGCTCCCAGACAAGATTGTACTAAAGCTGAAGACTCTAATCCCAGAAAGAAAGGTAGACTGGTCGATAGTGACGGCTTGCCGCCAGAAACCCCAGGAGGATGTGTCTGAATACTTCTCCCGATTCGAGACTGTGTTTTCCGATTACAGTGGCCAAGACATGACCACCGCAACCGGACATCACCTCTTTGTCCAGAATTATGTGAAGGGTCTGTCACAAGAAGTTTCCCAGAAACTACAGACCAGCGAGAGTAGTTGGGCAGCCTCCAAACCCGCAGCAATTCTCCAGATGGCCCAATACTACGAAAATCAGAAAAACGAGAACGATAGGGCGTCAGAGAAGAAGAAAAAGGAACTGAAGGAGAGGGTAATGATAGCGCAGTTGCAAGGGGTGATCATAGGAAGGGAACCCCCGAAAGAGAATTACCAACCAACCGCCCCTAGAAAGCTACCCCCTAGAGACCATACACCTGCACCCTACAACGGACGGAGAGACTTAGATGGGAACCAATGTGCGTTCTGTAGAGGGTTCGGACACTGGAAATCCCAGTGCCCGGTCCTTCTGGAACTAAACAAAAATAGGGATCCCAGAGACACAGCATATGACCCCAGAAACAGAGGACAGGGACGAGGGCACACGAACGACGCAACCAACGTCAGGCCAGGCAGACCAAACACCTTTGATCGCCCCCGACAAAACCAGTGTCAGCAGTCCGACTACGAAAGCACCCATGACTTCGCATAGGACCGCCAGGGGCAAGGGAGGGATCCAGTCGAACTCCGTGTTGACCAGCAAGGTCCTTACGTCACTGCTAAGGTCTTGGGCACAAAATCTCCATTCCTGGTAGACACTGGGGCGACACGTAGTGCGTTATCCAAACGACTGATCCCTAGGGCACCCTTGTCTGGCTCACATGTAACCTCAATAGGCTTCGATGGAACGCCCTCCACTAACCCCTTATCAGCACCAATCTCCTTTGACTTAGAAGATAACACCACTGACATGACCTTTCTGCTCTCCTCCAACACCCCCGATGCTATTATGGGACTTGATTTGCTAAAACATTTTCGAGCTACCATCAGATGCTCCCCAGACGGAGTTCGAGTCATCCTACACGATAACCCAGATCTGTCCAGACCCTGTCACACACGGCGTATGCTCTCTATAACCGATGCTGACATGTCCCTACTCGATACATTACCTTCACATCTATGGGCTAAAACCGACTCAGATGTAGGGCGCATGGTGATTGACCCAGTACACATAACCGTCCGACCGGACGCAGTGCTCCCAAAGATTCCACAGTATCGGATATCACCCGAAGGCGAGAAGGCATTGGTGGAAATCATCGAGTCCCTAGTCGAGGCAGGAGTGGTAGAAGAAGTAGTCAGTAATGTTTGCAACAGCCCTATCCTACCCATTGTAAAGAAGCAAGGCGAGGGAGATGAGAAAGCCTACCGTTTCATTGTTGATTTGCGAGAGGTTAACAAAGTAGTCATACCCCAGTACCCCGTGGTCTCAGACATCACCACCATCCTCACCCTGATTCCATCCACTGCCACCACCTTTACTGTTATTGATCTCAAAAACGCATTCTTCTCCATCCCCATCCACCCAGACAGCCGTTACCTCTTCGGCTTCACCCTAAAAGCCCGTTCATACAGATTCTGTAGGGCACCCCAAGGCTACACTGAGAGTCCCAGCATTTATAGCCAAGCCCTCAAGAGACAGCTAGATGCAGTCCAACTACCCGATGGAGTGGTGTTGATACAGTACGTCGATGACATTCTTTTGGCGGCCGACACCACTCCACTTGCCGTCACAGCCACCATTCACCTCCTCCGCTTCCTTGCGGAGAACGGTCACAAGGTCTCCAGAAAGAAATTGCAATTCTGCCAGCCCCAAGTAACGTATCTAGGCCACCTACTATCCAAAGACGGGAGGAAACTTACCCCTGACCGAATTCAGACCATCCTAGAAACCCCTGTTCCCAAAACTCAGAAGCAAGTGCGGTCCCTAGTAGGCCTCACCTCCTTTTGTCGACAGTGGTTGCCAAACTTCAGTCTTATCGTAAAACCTCTGCTTTCCCTGCTGGCTAAAGATGTCCCCTTCCCCCTCCCCTGGACACCCGAATGTCAATCCTCCTTCAAAGAATTACGAGACGCCCTCTGTTCGGCCCCAGTCCTAGGAACCCCAGATTACACTAAACCTTTCTCCCTCTACACCCACGAAAGGGAGGGATGTGCGTTGTCTGTCCTAACCCAGTCCATAGGCCCTAAACAACGCCCTTGTGCCTACTTCTCTGCCACTCTTGACCCTGTAGCCAGAGCTTTGCCCGCATGCCTTCGAGCAGTAGCCGCCGCGGCTATCTCTATCCGGCAAAGCGAGGGGATCGTACTCTCAAACCCCCTCACGGTACTGGTACCCCATGCGGTTGACACCCTCCTGAACCAGACCAAGACTCAACACCTGACTAGCGCACGACTGACCGGTTACGAACTGACTCTGCTTGCCCCCCACATCACATTGAAACGATGCACCACTCTGAATCCAGCTACCCTACTACCTCTCCCTGACACTGATCCCAATGCGTCCCCTATACACGACTGTGTGACCCTCACCGACGAACAGACCAAGAGTAGGGTCGACCTCCGAGATACTGCCTTCCCGGACCCTGACGGAGAACTGTGGGTGGATGGCTCATGCATCAAGCTCCCCGATGGCACCACCTCAGCTGCCTATGCAGTCACCACAGCCCGAACAGTTGTTGAGACAGCCCGCATCACACAGCGATCCGCACAGGCGGCGGAACTAATTGCTCTCACACGAGCCTGCATCCTGGCAGCAGGGACAACCGCAAACATCTACACAGACAGTCAGTACGCCTTCGGGGTAGTTCACCACTTTGGGCTCTTATGGAAAGAGAGGGGATTCTTGACTTCTCATGGCACACCCATCCTGCATGGAGATCTAGTCTCTGCCCTGACCGAAGCGGTCCTCCTCCCCACACGGCTGGCTGTGATCAAATGCCAAGCACACAAGAAAGTGACAGACATTATAGGACAGGGAAATGCACTAGCTGACATTACTGCCCGAACCACAGCCGAGAATAGGTTCACGACCCGTATGTACGTGACCAGGTCACAAGCTGAGAAATGGAAGGATGCTGGGGAAACGATTAGGGACATCCAATTAGCCAGTACACCACACGAGTTAGCTGAATGGGCACGGGTGGGATTGAAGGACGATGATGGTTGCTGGCGGACTAAGGACTCGAACAAATGGTTGCTACCAGACTCATACTTGATCCCCATGCTGACCATGGCACACTCCCCCGCACATATAGGGTCTGCCCCCATGATCGAACTCGTCTCCAAAGTCTGGCACAATGACAAGATCCCAGACTCAGCCAAACGTCTGGTCCAACAATGCCTAGTATGCCTCCAACACAACCCTGGGAAAGGAACTGCTGTACCCCGGGGAGGGTTCGGGGTCCCCAATCACCCTTTTGAAGTCCTACAAATGGACTATGTCCAGTTAGAAAGGTGCCAAGGTTTGAAGTACGTACTTGTCGTTGTGTGTGCCTTCAGCAAGTGGGTGGAAGCCTACCCAACCCACGACAACACCGCTATGACTACTGCAAAAGTACTACTGAAGGAATTCTTCCCCCGATACGGCCTTTGTCGAATTTTGTGGAGCGACAACGGCCCCCACTTCGTAGCCGAAGTTATCCAACTCATCTTAAAGGGGTTGGGTGTAAAACAGAAATTCCATGCGGTCTTCCATCCCCAATCTGCAGGCCTGGTTGAGCGACACAATGCCACATTGAAGCTTAAGATAGCAAAAATAGTCGCCACCACAGGACTAAGATGGCCAGACGCTCTCCCACTAGCATTGCTATCAATGCGTTCCACCCCCACCAAACACCACTTAACCCCCTACGAGGTCGTCTTTGGGCGGCCCATGAACCTTTGGACTGCACCAAAACCAACATCCATCCACGACGTCCCGGACGTCCTCATGTCTGACTATTTGTATAACCTAACTAAGACGTTGTCTGTTATCCATCAGCAGGTGCTGCACGCCATTCCCGATGTTTCCAGGGGCCCCGGACACGACATCCAACCCGGTGACTTCGTCTTAGTGCGTAACTTCCAGCGCACCAAGAGTCTGGAGCCCCGGTGGACGGGCCCCCTGCAAGTCCTGATCACCACCCGAACAGCTCTTCGAGTGGAGGGGAAACGCAATTGGCTGCATGCACACCACTGCAAGAAGGTATCACCGACCCTGACAACCACGGACAACATCACCGCCCAAGAAGAACTTCTGGACAAAGACCGACCATCCCTGAGCCGCTGCCCAGATACAGAGACACTCGAGTTAGTAAGATATCCTGATCCCACCGTGCCATCCAAGGAAGGGTATAACTTGCGACGAAAGGAGAGAACTTCGGCTAAGCAGACCACAGGCTAAGTGGAAATCTCAGAGCGGTAGCCTAGTCACCTCAAAGGCCACCGGGAGAGAAACTAAGCGAAGTCTGTGGTTCTGCCCGCTACCGAGTCTCTTGAAGGTGATGGAAGCGCCCGACATGAAGATGATGGAAGCAACCGGACGTCCGAAGATCCACTACAAAAACCCAAAGACTGACCGAATGCACAGCTTCAAGACTATCACACTTTTCATTACCCTTCTCTTTTGCCTTCTCCTCGTGGTTACCTTCTGGATCATGGAGGAGGGCACACCCGCTCATAAGATATTGCTGACCACCGTTCAACCTACCACCACGAAAGAACACCATCTGATCTCACTTTCACCCCAACTCCGAGAAAGGCGTAAGGAGTTCTGGAATAACTCTTTTGTGCAGTTGCTCCACCAACACAATCTTGCTGCCAACGCCACCAATTGCTGGATCTGTGGATTGCTGCCACATGCCACTGGACACTCTATCCCTTTCATCCCTTCACCTTTTTCTGTCCATGGTTCCTGCCTCGCCTGGCTAATCCTCCTGCAAGAAAGCTACAAGGACAATGCCACTTCCGGCAGAGCCATGTCACACTTCTACCATGGGTTCTGGCTGAACAAAACTGGAAGAACTTCTGCCCTCTTCTGCCCTCTGAGATCGAACACTTCCTTTCACATGGACATCCCTGCCAAAGAACGAGTTGAAATGCAGGTGTTCAACAACCCAGCCAGACCCACCTTCTCTTACCTCCGGAAACGGACGGCCGCCACCCTAACAGTGGCCCTGTCCGTCATCAACATCACTGGATTTGTGTGCCTCGAAGGCCTGGGGACGCAGCTGGTGGGCCACAGCTCCTGCCTCATCACCCAAACATTGGACTCAGTTGACCCACCCTCCTTTGTTGCCTCCCCGAATATGTACTTCGTCTGTGGTACTAAGGCCTACACCTGGCTTCCGAAAGGTTGGGGAGGCACCTGCTACATCGCCTTTGTCCTTCCTCCGACATATGTGGCTCCAGCAAACCACCACCGACAGAAGCGGGCCAAAGACATTGTGCAAGCCGACTCCGCCGGAGCACAGTTCATGGACGCAGTGAAAGGCCTTGTTCCACTCTGGGGTCCAATGGCAAACAGCCGTGCCATCCGCCACTTAACCCAGGCAGTCGAGACGGCGATGAACATTACAGCTGGCGCCCTCGCCAACAACACCGCTGAGCTTCAGGCCGTCCGCCTGGTGGCTCTTCAGAACCGCCTCGTTCTAGATGTGGTTCTGGCTGATCGTGGAGGAGCATGCCGCATCATTGGGTCCAGCTGTTGTACCTACGTACCGGATAACTCACCCTCAGTCTACAAAGCAATTGAACACCTCCACAGACTGTCCACAGAGGTCCATCAAGAGCAAGAAGAATGGTCACTGGGGAGTTGGTTTTGGGACACTATTAAAAGTTGGAGATGGAGGCTGTTTTCATTTATCCTCATACCAATTGTGATACTATGTGGATGTTGCTTGGGGATTCAGTGTCTGCCACCTTTATGTTCGCTTTTTATGAACTGCATCTGCCCTAAGACTTTGGACTTTGAAACAGAGCGAATGAAAGCTCTGTATGAGGTGGAAGTACGGGGTATTATGGGGATAGATCCGAACTAGGCAAGCTGGCGAGATATGTTAAAAGGGAGGACTTTGGAAATTTAGCTTGCAAACTGAACATTATCTGCGCCATCTTGCCTCTCCCCAGCGCCACGCACAGCGAATGCACGGCCGCCATTTTAGGCACCCCACTCTCTCCCCGCTCATTCTCGATCACCAGCGCTTTCCCCTGGCGCTGCGAACATCCCCCGCGCGCCGGCCACCCCCGCTCTCTCATACACGGGCCATAAACCCTCTCCTTCAGCGCGACCCTGCTACGGAACCACATCCGACCGACATCCCATACATGGTCATGCCGCTCCTTTGATAACCCCCTTCCTCTGCGCCCCATTGTCCGAACTGGTCCCAGGCCATCACCTAGCCCTGCGGATGCAGTTTATTGCCCCTACTGTAAGGGAAACACCCCACATCAAAGGGATTACAGTGGATCAAAGCCCCTACCCCCTGAGACCCGGCCGGTCGCACACACCCCCGGGAATTGGCGGAATTCCCTGCTGCGCGATAGCCATCTCCCACTGCGGGTAAGGTGGGAACCTCTACTGTAACTATGTGTGGGATCCGATCTGAGCCGGGGCTTCAGGGGATGTTCTCTCATGCATCAAGGGAATCTCAAGAATGTACTATGTGTAATAAAGCAATAAACCGGTGTATAAGAGACCAGGTCTCAGAGATGCAGTTAGAGCACCTCGTGACGATACCTTGCTGTCTGATCTGATGTGTTCTGCTCCGACGGAATAAAACTTTGTTTCCTGCCTTCCAGTCTCCGGCGCCTGCCTCTTTCATTGGTAAATTATCGAGTGGTATGAGAGGCGATTACCGCCGGGCAAATACTTGAAAGGTTATCGACTGAAACTGCCGCTACCATTTAACAGTAGGGGCTCCAGAGTGGGTTTTCTTCATGGCCGCTGTGATGAGTTTGACGGTCGCAGGGTCCCAGGATGTGATGGTCAGTGTATCTGCGACTGTGGGTAGAGGGGTGGTGCTCGTTGTTGGTTCGTTGAAATTGTCGTAAAAGGGCCTTTATCTTCAGATGGAAGTAGGTGCTGAGTTTGTCGCAGAGTTCCTGGGAAGGTGTGACGTCCGTGGTTTCGCAGGTGTGTTTTGCAAGCTGCTGTATGACATTGAACAGTTCCTTGGCGTTGGTCGCATTGGTCTGGACCTTGTCTCTTATGAAGGTCCGTTTGGTGTCTCTTATGAGTTGGTGGTACTCCTTTAGGGCGCTCTTGTGGTCATTGCGAGTTTCCGTAGTTTTCAGGTTTCGCCAGGTTTACTCTAGGTGCCTGCACAAGCATCTGGCTTCTTGAAGTCCTGTGTTGAACCAGGCGGCTTTCGGCGGGTGTTGTTTGGTGGGGTGGCGCAGGGGTGCGAGCTTGTCGGCGCAGCAAGAGATCCAGCGGTGGAATTCCTTGGCTCCAGAGTTGGTGTCACTGGTTGCTCTGGGGGTTCTTGGAGGAGGGTGGTGTTTAGGAGTTCCTCTGTTACCTTGCTCCAGTTCCTTTGTGGTGGACGTAGGGCGGGTTTGGGTGCGGTGGTGGTGTTGAAGGTGAAATGGACGCAGTGGTGGTCGGTCCAGAGGGGCTGGGTGGTGTGGCAGAAGCGGATGTTAGTTCCTCCTGCGAAGATGGGGTCGAGGGTGTGGCCCGCTCTGTGGGTGGGCGTGTTGACGATCTGTTTCAACCCTAGGTTGGCGAGGTTGTCAAGGAGAGCAGTGGAGTCAGGGTCATTACCGTTGTCGAGGTGGAAGTTCAAGTCGCCGAGTAGCATGTAGTTTGTGGAGGCAATGGCGTGGGGTGCAGGTAGCTCGGTGATGGTAGTCACGTGGTGAGTGCGCAGTCCTGGTGGTCTGTAGATGAGGGTGCCGTGTAGTGTGGTCCTGGGGCTTGTCTGGATCTGGAAGTGGAGGTGTTCCGTGTCAGAGTGGGGGTCGCTCTTACTAGATGTGGAGAGGCGGAGTGGGGTCTTGTGTGCGATGGCGAGTCCTCCTCCTGGGCGGTGTGGGCGGTCTTTCTCTGGATCTTGTAGCCATCAGGGATGGCGGTGGCGAGGTCGGGACCGGAGGTGGCGTTGGTCCAGGTTTCCGTGAAGAAGGCGACATCGGGGGAGTGTGTGTCGAGCAGGTCCCAGATCTCAATGGCGTGTCGGTGCAGGGAGCGCACGTTGAGCAGGATGCAGGTCAGGGTTTCGGTGGTGTGTTCATCGGGCATTCCTTCGGAGATCGCGGGAGCTCTGTCGATGGTGAAGGGTTTGCGGCAGAGTCTGCACGAGAACTGCCCGTGAGTATTGTTCAGTGAGGATCTTGCGCAGTCTGCATGTCTTTCGGGTTTGAGTACGTGGAGGGTGGTTGCGTCGTAGCCGTGAGGCCTGGGAGAAACCTCCTCCTGCGAGCATAATGCGCGGGAATTTGATAGAAGACATCATCTGTCATTTGACCTCTCTCTTTAAAAGCACATTGGACGCGACAAAATGAAAACTACATTTAAAGGCAGCAAAATTGCTCATTCACCTTCTGGATTCTGGTATGGTAATTTTTGGGGTGTTGCAGCACCCTCCCCACCGTACAACCAGCGCCAGGTCTCTAAATACTGTGTTTGACATAAAATTGCAGATGATATTAAGATGCATGATGTTATAATAATATCATTAACCTATAAATCCATTAGAAATGTGTGTATCCCATTAGGAGATTATCATGTTTTTAATTCGTATAGTTGCCATGTTGCTTACATAAAGAGCTTATATTGAATCTTTGCAGTGCCTAAAGATCAGTTTTGCACTACACATTTAGTTTTGCAATATATTAGGTGCAGCGGATCCTGCTGGTTCAGATGCAGTCCTCTTACTGGGAATTTCTAAGGGTGCTGGGTGGTCAATCATAAGGCTGCAGATCTGGACTATAATGTTTGTCTTTATGGAAATGTATTACAACACTCATAATAATAAACGAATCATTAACTCTTCAGTCAGTTACAAATAAACTGCTGTATCCTGTCCTTTCCATTGATCCCTAGGATATTGATAAGAAGCGGCACGTGATTGTTAGGTGCTGGTGGGTTGAATGCAATGCTGCTTGTTACACATGATTCTGGGGTTTGAAATGCAAACACCACTATAATTCCTAATTGTAACCAGGATGTAGAACATAACAGGGAATATAATGGGAGTAACTGGACCATATTGACGTGTACAGAGTCTTGTCAACAAATATGAAATAATAAGAGGGGTGTGAATAACATTCTTTATGTATATGTACCTCCAAAGACATGGATTATGTCACTTCCTAAAGGATAATATCAGATTTGATACGTTACACATGGTCTGTCAATATAATCTTCATCCATCCATCCCTCTCCAACATGAATTCTGCTCCTGAACAGCACATATACAGAAGTGTTCTGCTTGTAAGCAAACTTAAAGGTTTTTTTTCTTGATCACCTAAATGGTGGAAATGGTGGAAATAGATGTAAAAGAAATGTATAGATTAGCTGTGGGTTTATCAAGGCCATGTCATTGTCTGTGTTAATGCTTTGTGCATGATAACCACAGTGCACATTCAGCAAAATGGGTTTTAACGTTTGTCCATGGATTGTGCACTGGGAGTGGCCTGTAATAGTGCCCTGGGCATGCTAGGCACAGGGCATGGCTTGTGATACTCCAAATAATGTGTAGCAGTTCCCTGTGCCTGAGATGGTAGACAGAGTCTACAGCACTGCCCTGTTGCTGCTAAGCACAAGCAAAGACATGTAACACAGCCACGCCTGTAATACGGCTGTGTCCTGTGTGTGGAAAAGACAGGACATAGCCTACTGTACTGATCAGTGCACAGTCTGCTTGAAGCATGACATTAACAATGCCGTGATAGTCAGAATACAATGTACATGATAAGCAACTTCACAACCTGCGGCTGTGCCCAGTAAATGGTCTGCATTGGACGAGAGCTGCCTATAACAGCCTAGAACAGTGTCGTATGCATCTTGGCCATGCCCGGACAGCAGTAAACGAAGGGCATGGACTTCTGTTAGGAGCTTTGCATAAGGGATGGGCCTGTAACGATGCCAGTGGACCAAGTCACAAAAGCAGTTAAAAATGGTGCGCAGTCAAAATATCGATTTTTTAATATCGACCTACACTAATATCAAGTTTTTAATATCGTAGGGACAGAATATCAATGTCAAAAATATCGGTGACCAGAATATCGACCTTAAGATAAGTAATATCGTTTTTTTTTTATTTCGAAGTAAGTAATATCGAAGTAAGTATCATTAGCAAAAATATTGTTGTTAATAATATTGATATTTATATTAGTGTTATGTATTTTAGTATGTATTTTATATGTATGTTTAACATTTTTTGTAATGTACTTTTTAAAAAAAAATATATGTATTACATGTTTAAAAATTAGTAAATTGTTTTTCAGTAAATTTTGCGTTTTAGTATCAGTGCGGGTTGTGGGTTTATAGGGGAATAAGGTGGGAAGTAATTTAATTATAATTAATTAATGCATATGTTTTTATTTATTGTTATTATCAATTTATTGTTAATTAATTATTAATTGGCAAATAATTTTTATTAACTGATTAATTTACAATTATATTAATTATAAGTAATGTATTATTATGTTTTATGTATTGTTATTGTTAATTAACTTATTGTTAATTTATTATTAATTGGTAATTAATTTTTATGGATCGATTAATTGATAATTAAATTAATTGTGTTCTTTTTTATGTGTAGCGGGTTGTGTGTTTATGGGGGAATAGGGCGGGAAGTAATTTATTGTTATTTAAGTAAATATTAATTTTATTTATTGGTAATTATTATTAATTTCTTTGTTAATTAATTATTAATATGTTATTTCTTTTACAAAAATTATTTAATTAATAAGTATGTTAATTTAACCCCTACGCTATCCTACATTTTCCACACTGTTGCACTCACTGGAGTGGAAATAGTAATTTTTACCCCTATGCTATCCGACACTTTCCCATGTTCTTAGCCTTGACCGCTGGTTTTGATGATTCTCCCATCTCTGTCGGCCACCACAGATTGCCCCAGTTTGGCTGCATAGTACCAAAAATCAGGACCTCAGTTTTTTCAGCATTGAGTTTGAGATAATGTGTACTCATCCATCTGTTTATTGTACACATACAGTTCTGAAATTGTGGAGTAGGAGGAGCCTGATTTGTATATGCAGCCACCACTTTCTGGGTGTCGTTGGCCTAAGACGTCAGACTAAACCCAAAGTCCCGGATCAGAGGAGCCAGTTTGGAGATGTAGACATTGAAAAGAAGGGCTCAAGGAGGAGCCCTGTCGTACTCTGAACGGGAGGGTATAAGGTTCTGCATGATACCTATCAACCGATACTGTTAAACTCCTATCCTTGAGAAAGGAGGACAGAAGTGCTAATGCCGTACCCCTGACCCCCAGACACTCCAGCCGCTGTTGCAGGAGAGAGTGCTCAACAGTATCGAAAGCGGCTGACAGATTGAGGAGCACAAGGGCGGATGTGCCTCTTCCATCCAAAACCGCTCTGATCTCCTCTGTGGCTTTAATGAGTGCCGTTTCCATACTGTGCTCTTGGCGGAATCCAACCTGGGAGTGATCAAGCAAGTTATTTTCGCGAATAAATTGGGCTAAAATAATATTCATGATTATGGCAATTATTGTGGCTGGCAGCGGCAACTAGGATATAGGCCGGTATTTGTACGGGTTAGTTGCATCCAGGTTGGTTTTTTTTAGCAGCAGAAGGATGGAAGTATCTTTCCATCTGGAAGGAAAATTGCCAGAGCCCAGGGCTCACCCAATCCGCTATTTCTTTCAGAAATGCCGGCGGGCATCGGTCGAAGGGGGATCCCAACTTTACTTCTTTTAAATATTTTTCCATTGCTTTAGATGAAGTGGGAGAGAAGCTGAGCAGGGTGTTATTTTCAGAGTCAGGGCTTGTCAGTTGAGTGGTGGGGAGGTGAACTGATGTGTCCTCAAAGACCTTAAAAATGTCCAGGACTTTGGCTTTAAAAGTAGCTGCAATGTCGTCACAGAACTTTTGGTTGCCCTTGATCCCTGTATTTTTGGGTATAGTAAGTTTGTTTACTACTGTAAATAGTTCTTTAGAGGAATGTATTGCTTTCTCGATCTATTTGGTAAAATAATCCCTTTTTTCTGATATCAATAAATGTTTATATTGTGCCCGGGCAGTTCTATACGCTTTTCTCTCAGGTGTGTGATAATTTTGCTCACCAACACCTTTCTAGTCGACGACATTTTTGCTTTTCTTTCCATAGTGCGTCAGAAAAACAGGGGGCCGAGGGGGTGATCCTGTTGCCTGAGGGTTTTTTGTGAGTACTGTGGCCTTAACTGTTTCATTAAGCCATTCAGTACATTTGGTGACAGTTAATTCTGAGTGACCATTTAGTTGTGGACGTGAGTCCTCCAAATGTGTATGGAAGATCGTTTTATCCACTTTACTCCACTCTGTGTGGGTAGAGGCAGGGGGCTTAGAGGTCCCTCCGAGCCCGACAGTAGTGACTGGAAGATTGAACTTGACTAACGAATGGTCTGACCATCTCAAAGGAAGGGTTTCTTTAAGTATAAGACCTTGGGCCGAGGTAAAAATTCCATCTAGCGTGTGCCCCACCTAAGGGGTGGGGGTCTGTACTAGTTGAGTTAAGCCTACAGCTCCCAATATGTCTAGAA
This sequence comes from Triturus cristatus, assembly GCF_964204655.1. NCBI lineage: Eukaryota > Metazoa > Chordata > Amphibia > Caudata > Salamandridae > Triturus > Triturus cristatus. The sequence goes on along the minus strand of NC_140595.1, from coordinate 164,107,277 downwards.
GTACCCCTGTCTCCCTATTGTCCTTGTCTTCAAGGTAGAAATTGAAGTCTCCGAGGATGGTGAAATCATTGTTTAAAAGAGTAGGTTCTAGAAGGCTATCTAGATTCACAGTGAAGGTGCTTCTAGTGCCTGGAGGCCAGTACAATAAAATGCCTCTGAAAGTCAACTTTGGGCTGAGTTTGAGAGCAAAGTGAAGAGCCTCATAAGAAGGCATGGAGGTAGGGTGGAAGGTTACTGGGAAGTGCTCCCCGAAAATAGTTGCTACTATGCCGCCTCGTTTTAATGGCCTATCGACCCTGATAGCCCGAAATCCGGTAGGGGTTGCGGTGACAAAGTCTGGGTCGGATGCAGCATCTGCCCAAGTTTCAGTAATAAAAAGTATATCTAAATCAAAGTTTGAGATCATTTGTGCAATTTCATACTTGTGCTTTGCCAGTGATCTGACATTTGCAAGGCCACGGTGAATTTCCGCACTCTCTAGGAGTTTGGAAGCGTTATGACTCCGGGAAGATTTGGGGGGCTGGAAGGCACTAGTCCTTCGTAGGAGTGTAAAAACGCAGGGACAGTTTGCGGTTCCTTCGCCAGGAATTAATGAGCAGCAATTATCCCTGAGGAGGAGTAGCTCCCTTGCAGTGTATCTGAGCGTATGAGAATTCAAAAGACCAGGGGTTCTGGCCCTGGGCCCGGTCCAGCCACGGACAGGCGCAGAGAGGCTTGCCTTAAGCGCGCCTCCGGCGCGCCAGCGGCCCTCCCTCTGTGCACGTCCTCACCATCTGGCCGTTATATGTAGAATTCCGGTGTACGACTAGACCGCGTCCAAACCAGAAGTGTCTTGTGGGCAGAAGTGAGGAGAGAGTGGTAGAGGTGGGTCTGCCCACCATGCAATCGGCACAGCAGCGGTGGCGGAATGGGGTCGGCACCCACTCAGTACGAGGAACAGGCTAAAGTGCAGGATACCAGTGAGCAGCACAATTAAGTTTTGAATTAGCAGCAGTAAATGTCTAAAAACAGCAGTAAAAGAGTGGCAATGTTAAAAAGTAAACGCAACTCAACCACAGTAAAAACAGTTAAACAATTAAAACACAGCATGAGGCAAGGCTAAAAGGTGCGAGGCATCAGCAGAGTACTACTTGAGTACTCTTTTACATACTACTATATGACATGCCTTTGTGAATCAGCCTGAAACATTCTGCTGCTAAACAGCGGCGTAGCAAGGGGAGGATGTGAGTGCTTGGTCCGCCCTGGGGGTTCTTACTGGCCGTCTCGTGGCGGCAATTGCCAGCACCCCTCTTCCCCCCGGTCTTCAGTGTGGCCGTTATGGGCGGCAATCCGAGCAATCGCCAGCACCCACCCCCGCTCATCAATACGGCTGCTGCGGGTGGCCTATGCAGAAACGACCCCGTACGGTCTAAGGTCTAGCTACGCCCCTGCTGGTAAAAGTACATACAGGGCATGCTCCTTTCTAATTGCATGAGTAGTCCATAATTATTACCATTTTAGATGTTAAGAGGCCAATTCACAAAGTCATGCTTTACGCTCTCCAAAATGCCTATGTGTATAAGCCCCAACGCGTCTAAAGTATCTAAGGTAGATCTACAGGCTTCCTCGCATAAGAGGATCCCGTGGCACCCTTTTAACTATCCATGTGCCTGAGGCTCTGCTCTGACATGTACGTTATCATAGGATTGAAGCTTTATGCCTCATACCTTTCTCATAGTGCAATTCTAACTATAGATAGGCAGTTTAGACCTGCTCGGTCTGTTTGAAGGTTTTGGTCCCAGATCTCAGTTGACAGATGACACAGACTTTTACTTACATTCTTTTAGGACTTCGTCTCAGAAAATCACAAAAATTGCAGGCTAAAGGACTTTTAACTGCACCACACGCCAAATGTAATTTTTGCCTGTCCAACATATCTTACTTATGTAAAATGAATGTATAGTTTGTTTGGGTCCCTTACTCATCTGTAATTCTGAAAAGGTGAAGCAAGTTAATAAAGGTGGGCTAAGTTAGTGGCCACCAAAAAGTGTCAAAAGGTGGTTGGTAAGCTCATAACTGAAGGCCAGATGTACGTAGAATCCCGTTTGCAATTTCCTATTTGTAAAATTTAGTGATATGCCATTAGGAAATCGCAAACGGAAATGTACAAATGTGTCACACACATTTAGCGATTCCTAATTAGGTCACAATAGACCTACCTCATTATTATTCATGAGGTAGGTTGCAATTTGAGCCCCATTGGGAATCACTAACGACACAGGGATGGTGGTACAACGCGGTGCCATTACAACGCGGTCAGTACAACGGCTGTGTTGTTACCACGCATAGCATTTGAAACGCAAGTCATTACAACAACTTGCTGTAGGGGACTTTAGGTGTTGGATTTTAAATCCAACACCTTCCCTACTGTTGCGCAGACTGGAGTTGGAATAGTAAATTATACTATTCCAAACTCCAGCGCCCCCTACAGCAAGTCTTTGTAATGACTTATGTTGTAATGGTACGCGTGGTAACAACAGGGTCGTTGTACTGACCGTGTTGTAAAGGCATGCGTTGTAACGTCATATATTCGATTGTAACATTTCGCTTCCCTAAAGCAGAATTTATCTTCTGCTCTCAGGACCCCCTCACCCATCTTCCACTTTTCCGCACCGTATCATCAAATTTTCCACCTCTGAATAATTGGTCTTCTTAAGCGCGGGCTGTCACAACAATTGATGAAGGGTTTTGCTTTTTAGAACAGGAAATGCCCCCGATTTTAGGAAACGATGCAGCTGCATTTCTGTTGTAACTGATTGTGTCCCCACTGGCTCCAGAGGATTGAACTCTTGGCCTAATCGATGGCTGCTTTTATTCTCCCAGGACTGTTAGCTGACCTCTGAAAGCCACAGGGTACGTTTTGCTCTCACAGGCTGGTCTGTGGAACCTGTAAATATTTGTACAATGCTGATGCTGCCAGCCTGTCCCACAGTTCATCATAGATCCCGTGCGCATGCGTGGCAAACATAGAGAAAGGACAGTAGCTGCAAAGGGTCCTGGGACATTTTAGTGTACTTCCTTCAATGGTGTATTTCTGGAGGAGACCCTCTTGGGCGTGACAATGGTGGGAGCTGTATGAGCAGTGACCTCCGGCTAAACAAGTACACAATACATACCTTCCCGTATGTGAAAATCTTTCAAATTTACTAGAAACCTTTATCGTTTGCCCTCTGCTACTTAAGTTAAGATTCAGGCCATTCAAAAGCCATGTTCTAAATGCCATAGTGAACGGCAAAGAGGCCTTAGTAGAAGGATGCTGTCCCACAATCTTGAATGTTTTATATGTGGATGTGCAACAATTAACGCCCTCGTTACAAATTAAGCAGACTAGGGTGAGTATTTACCCAAACCTGCCATTACCATGGAGTGAGGTATTTACCACATGTGGTAAAAACGATATTGCGAGTTTTCAATGTGCCTCTCACCATATCATGAGGAATCACTTTCTAACACATGGTTTTCCACATGGTTTTCCTTTATTATGGACCTTTTATCCCGCTAAATTCAGCAGATTTGACCTTCCCTAATCCAGGAGGGGAAACTGTGAGGTTTTAATAATTATCACTCAACTCGTAATTCCAATCCCTGTGCAAAGGAGGATTTGCACAGGGATTAGAATTCAGCCCTGATATTGTGTTATGTTATGTTATAAACATTTATAGAGCGCGACTGTTACCCGTAGGTGTCCTGGCGCTATAGTAGGATGTTCGTCCTTAAGTTGAGTTGGGTATGAATAGGACATTAGAGCGCAAATAGCCATGTTTTAAGTGCCTTCCTAAAACTCAGGTGATTTGTGGTGTCTCTAAGGTGTCGTTGGAGAGTATTCCATGCCTTGGTTGCTCCAACTAAAAAGCTTTGTCCTCCCCAATTAGTTTTTTTTACCAAAGGGACTGAAACCAATTTTGCCTCGGAAGATCGTAACATTCTTCTGGGAGAGTACCAGCGAATGTGCTTTGTCAAGTGGGTAGGACCCTTACCTTGAAGGGACCTGTGCACAACACACATAGCCTTAAACAATATTCGTTTTTTCACTGGAAGCCAGTGAAGTTTTTTAATTTCAGTCGAGATTGCGGCATATTTTGGAATCCATATGGACGATGCAATGGTATTCTGGATCTGCAGTTGGGACACGTTATCTGGTCAGTGCAAGGAAGTGTATCAGGGAGTAAACCAATGCAACAGGAATTATGTATTTTACTGTTAAATTTGTACAACAAGTTGCTGGAGTAAGTCCGACGTTTGGTTTCCTTTGCTATTAGGCTGTCATAAGGGCTGGTGCTGGTCGCGGACCGTGCGCGGACGAGCGCAGACGGGCTTGCCTTGGGCGCGCCTTTGGCGCGCCCGCTGCGCGGCTGCGCTGGCATTCGATTTAAATAGCCTGGAGGTACGGCGGCTAGAACGTCAACCTGCCTACCTCTAAAGATGGCGGTCGCGTTTATTAACGTGAGGACCCCAGAGGGACTAAAAGGTTTGTGCAAATCAAGCGGCGAAAACAAAATACAACAGACACAGTATTACTAGTTAAAAGAAGATTAAAATAGGATTACAAATACCCAATTTAGATCCCGTAAGCGTCCACCCGGCTCAAGCCTCAGGGGACAACTGTAGTGAGTTCTCTCTGAATACGTACAGGCATGAAACTGCTGGAGTCACACTAAGAAGTATCGGCCACTCGCTGAAGTTTGACATTGTCAATAGAGAAGTACCTGTTTTCTTTGCGACCAGGAAGTGGAGGTAAAATGACTGTTCTTGTACCCTGCACTCCAAGCACTGGAACTGGTGCACGATAAGAGGGGCCGAACTCCTTCTTGTTCTCCACCTTCTCACGGACCAGATCACCAACTCGGGGTAGCCAGCCGACTACCGGAATCTGAACTTCAGCTTCAGATGTGGAGGGCATGTGTTCCTTCGATAGAGTGTCTCTGGCTTCTTGCAGAGTCTGTAAAACAGCACAGTGATCATCTACGTCAAAGGGTGCGGTTGACGCCGCCATGTCTAGACCATCAAGGTCTGGTACAAACATTCTGATTCCGAAGAGCATCATGTACGGGGTCCGCCCACCCAGAGACCTTCTAGGGAGATTATTAAGTGCACGTTGAACGTTATACAAATGGGCTAGCCAGTTCCGGCCTGTGCCTAAAACACGGGCGGTCAATGATTGCTTTAAGTCACGGTTCATTCGCTCCACCACACTATTACCCTCAGGCCGGTAGGGGGACGAAAATTTGACTAGGACCCCCAAATTTCTCATAGCCTCCTTGTAAGCCTTAGAGGCAAACGCAGGGCCCTGATCAGAATGGAAGGTACCACACGCAAAAGTTCCCACAAAGACACGCAAATCTCTGATGACAGTCCGCGAGTCAGCACTCCTTTGTGGCCATACCCACAGAAAACGTGTGCACGAATCCACTGCAACCAAGATGTACTTGTACGCAGTATCAGAAGAAAAAGGACCGCAGTGATCCAAATAAACACAACCAAATGGTTTATTGGATATGTACAACTGTGTTTGTGATGGGCGCGCAACAGTAGAAGGTTTAATCTGTTGGCAAATGTCACAATCGAGAACATAAGCGCGCGCTTGTTTATATAAACCGAACCACCAGTAACGTTGTTGTAGCAGAGATATAGTGGCTGACACTCCGGCGTGGGCTGACGCCAACCCCTCATGAGCAGCCAGAATCAGTGCGGGTCTGCAGTCCGCGTTGGGAATAATTCTGTCACCAACGTCGTTAATCCTCACTAATGGGACATTGTCAGGACTTAAATGGTAAATGTAACGAGAAGGAAAACCCTTCGGGTAATCGCCTCCCTTTTCTGTAGCAGCAATAGCTGCCAAGATGTCATCATCAATCTTACTCTTTGATCTGGTTACTGCCGCCACTAAGTATGTAGCCACTGCTGTTTTTGCTGCCTCGTCAGCCAAGCCGTTGCCGACAGCATGGACACCAAGTCGTTGGTGACCAAGAGTGTGAATTACATTCACGAGTGGGAGACGTTCTTTAAAGTCTGCCACTCGAACCCAAAGCGTTTTATGCTTAATTGTGCCACCTTTTGTGTCTCGATAATCATTCTGAGACCAGAAGTGTAAATTGTCATTATAGGACTGGACACAGTAGAAAGAATCACTCACAATTAGAGTAGTGACTCGGGGATCGGCAAACTCCAGTGCAAGCACTAGAGCCCGAAGCTCCGCCAATTGCGCGGTACAATCGCCCAATGACTGCGTATGCACTGCATCAGATTGGAATTCACCATTTACGAAAGTACCTACGACAATTGCGCAAGCCGCTGAGTAGGCGTGCTTTGATCCAATTGCGGGCTGCGCAGACCCGTCAGTGTATATGACACAATGGTATTCTTCGAGCGGGCGCAAAGACAGAGGAGCCGGATGAACGAATTCATACTGCAAGAACTCTTGAGTCTGTAATGAGGCATCAAAGATGTAGGTGACGTCTGGCGACGTCAGTGTTGTGGCCCATTGTATCCACCGAGGATGCAAAGCTTTAGAATTTGGTACACTTGCCTTTGTCACCGCTTCTAAGGCGGGATAGGGTGTTACAACCAGAATCTGTTTCCCATGTGACAGTGCGCGTTCTTTAAGGATCGCCATCTGTACAGCAGTCAGAACTTTTTCGACCGCGGAAAAACGTAATTCAGCAGAGGTGTACAAGTGGGATTTGTACGCAATGGGGACTGTATCGCCCTCATTAAACGTCAAATACGTGAAACCCACGGCGCCTGGCACTATTCTTATTACCAGGTTGGTGCGGTTATCACGTGTCAGCAAATATTGTGAAGCAAGAAGGTCAGCCTGTAAAGACTGTAAAATTTTAGAATGTTCCAGCTGCCAGCTAGACTTCGAAAATGTGGGTTGTACCAAGGCGTAAAGCGGCTTGATACGCTGGGCATAATCAGGAATGTACGTACGGCCGAAATTCAGAAAGCCCAGTAGAGATTGTAATTTCTTTAGTGTCGTTGGCGCACTCAAGCATGCGCACTTCTCCAGAAAGTGGGGAGCTAACCCCTTTCCTTCATTATTGAGCTCGTAGCCCAAAAACAACACTGTATATTCCGCGATGTGAGACTTCGCAAAATTGAATTTGTAGCCATAGTCAGCAAAACTCACTACAATATTGTCGACTCGAGACAGATGCGGCAACAGCTCGTCATCCGTGAGGTAGATATCGTCAACATAGGAGTATGCCTCGGGGTCTATTCTTTCTAAGAGGGAAACCACGCGAGCGGAAAAGACGCCAGGGCTATTTTTGTAGCCCATGGCTAATCTCGTAAACTGTTTTTGTTTACCGCCCGAAGTAAACGCTGTCCACTGGCTACTCAGTGTGGACAGGTTATGGCTAAAAAAGCCATTGGAAATGTCAAGTGTCGTTTTAAATCGTTTACGCACGAGACTGTCGACTAGAGCCGAGCTATGTGTATTTTGTACCGCTCGAAGAATACCATTGTGTCATATACACTATATTATAATGACAGTGGATACTACCACCTTCCCTTTACTAAGAAGCTAATATTATTATTATGCTAATAGAAGGTCTCTTAGGCTTGAATAGGGGACCCCATACCTCAAAGATCAGCTTAGTGAAATCACATCACAGGAGCATCAGGAGACTTCTCGCAGGAAGGCTCGTCTTCGGTCTGAATAATAAACATGATGTCTGTGATACTAAAAGCACTAATTTTCAGGCATTTGCAGCTGCGCGTGTGTTATGGCTAAATAGTGGGCCGATCAACCTAGAGTGAAAAACATGCATTGTGTAATACCCCAGACTGTTTGTCACACCATGTACAGACCAAGGTCGCTGCGCAGAGCTTGGGATAGTAACAACAGATCGCGCTTGTGTGAAGCAAGTCTCGAGTCAACAGTCTGTTTTAAGAAATAACATGTAAACGCAGTGCCGTGTGCAAAAGCAAAAAGATGGCTTTCTAACATCTAACGTGGTTATGCTAACTTAACAATGCCTGTACGTATTCAGAGAGAACTCACTACACAACCTAGCGTGCTCGCACTGACTTCCGGTTTAAATACCCTGGAGGTACGGCGGCTAGAACGTCAACCTGCCTACCTCTAAAGATGGCGGTCGCGTTTATTAGCGTGAGGATCCCAGAGGGACTAAAAGGTTTGTGCAAATCAAGCGGCGAAAACAAAATACAACAGACACAATATTACTAGTTAAAAGAAGATTAAAATAGGATTAAAAATACCCAATTTAGAGCTCGTAAGAGTCCACCCGGCTCAAGCCTCAGGGGACAACCTGCGCCCCCTGTGATAAGGGGCATTGAGGAGAGTATATCAACTGCCACTATTTCAACAAGGTAAATATATGTAGGAAAAATAGATTTACTATTCTTGCTTAATTTTGCTTACATTGATGATATGTGGTGTTCTTTATTACAAGCCGATATGAATAAAACTTGTGGAACACCTTAGTGACCCTGAGTTGGAGCAGCAGTCTGTAGTGAATATGTAAATGTGAATCAGATGTGGGAGGTAGCGTCAGGCAAGTGCAGAGTCTCCTATTACAGTGAAATACACACCTAGGCCATCATTACAAGTTTGTCAAAATAGAGAGGGGCATTTACCATGTGTGGTAAATACCATTACAGAACCATAATAAAGCAAGCGTACCCAGAACAGGCTCTCAATTATGAAAAACAGACATCCACCATTCATTCACCTTCAGGATGTTTTGTGTCCCAATAGCTACAGTGAGGAACCCGGTTGGCGGGGGTGGGGGTGAGGGGGGGAATGGGGGAGCGAGGGGGGAATTCACAAAAATGAAAGGGATGGCCTTACTGACACCCTGAGTGTTATGCTTCATCAGTGGCCCCCTGCACTCGCCAGAGAACGCTCTAGTGCAGGGCCGGACTGGACGCAGCGGGCACCGGGCAATCCCCCGGGTGGGGGCCGGTTTTGGGCCCCTGGGGGGCGTTTTTGTTACAGGGCCGTTTTTGCTGCAAAATCGGCCCTGCAACAAAATTGGCCGAAAACCGGTCCTGGCAAAGAGCTCGGCGGCACCCCCAACCCCGGGCCAAGCACTTTGCCAGGGCTGGTTTTGGTTCCCAGTCCGGCCCTGCTCTAGTGGCAGGCAGTGGGGTGATGTGCTACAGTATAGGCCTACGCACAGTAGGCAGCATATGGAGGTCTTGCCTGGGGTCGACTCCGCTGCCTCTGAGGGGGTATGCGTCCGCGATGGAGCCCTTTGGCCCAGACGGGGAGGCCTGATTACTGGACGGGCCCCGCATCTCAATTGAGCAGCACAGAGATGTGCGGTCTGTTTTTGGAGTCTCTGGAGTTGCTGGAGGTCTGCAAGGCAGGAAAGGTGCTGGAGAAGAGCGTCGCCGAGACTGAGCTTCGGGCAACAGCCCATGTGTTCCAGAGGCTGCCCCGCGTGACTACCCAAGACCAACTTCCTTTGATGCTGCTCAGGAGGCATGGGGGGTCCTTACAAGAAGGGAGGCCACAGTACTATGCCCAGCACAGAGGTGGGAATTGAGAGGATTGGGATGTAGCCCCTTTCTGTGACTGCATTGGTAATCGGGAGCTAAATTGGGGATAATTATAAGGAGAACAACATACGTGTGGAGGCCCTACCTTGCTTTTCCCCTGGAGTAGAGACTACCTGCTTGAAGGCATATTCAGGAGGGGACTTGCTGGCCAAGGCCCTGTAACTGTGAGGGAATCCGGCACTAAGGCACCTGCTTACATCTAGATGCCTCGGTTGGACTTCCAAGGAGGCGTTTGACTGCCGAGTTTCCAGGCTACTGAAACAGCCTTTTCTGCATAATCATGACTATCAACAGTGCAAAGATCATCAACTGAGGAGCAGGCTACCTTGCAGAGAACACTCGGGCACCCTGTAGGGGGTTCTGATATGCGTAAGACTTCCTTGAAGTGTGAATCTACGTCAATGGCTCTGCTCATCCTCCCCTTCCAGTAATGCTAAGGTACTGACCTGCATAGGGGACTGGACTGCTCATGCTCTCTTTGTGACCCACTCTGTGGGGTCATGAGGGATGAGGTGGGTCCTGGCGTCCTCGGGCAGCTTCCACTGGACTGCGGGCCTGTGGTACTCATCTGCTCTCAACAACCAGCTATACACTTCCTCAAAGGGGCACAACAACAGATGCTGAACATTGCGAAAGGCTCAAGGATTGTACAGGCCATCTCAGTGACAGGAGGGACTCCACTTAGACTGCACGTGCTGCCCTGACACCATCTGAGGTACCTAGGGGTCTGGCAGGTCTAAGGTGGAGGGGAGTACCACTGAGACAGACATTTCCTGCCAGGGTGCTTTTCTCAGAGTGAGATTTGCTGCCCCCTACCTTTGAGGGTGAAGTCCCAGTTACATCATGGGGAGATGAGGAGGTGCAGGCCCACAACCTATGGGGCGCCAGAATGTGGAGACAACAGACCACTCAGTCAAGGCAATACAACAGGAAGAATCACCAATGGCCCCCACAGAGGCGAGACTAGACAAGATTTTGGAAGCAATAGCAGACACAAGGCAGGAGCTTTGTTACAGGGTCGATGTGGTCACCATCAATGTGGGATTAGTTCGGGAGGACCAAAGAAAACTCACAGCCCACATTAACAATGCAGAGAATACTATAACAGATCTCTGGCCTGGTCTTAAAAAGCTAGAAAACAAAGTTCAATCTCTCACCCTTAAAGTACAGGAACTCAAAGGCAGAGCTGAAGACTCCAAAGGGCGATCTCACAGAAACAATCCTCGCATAGTGGGCTTCCCTGAAGGAGCGGAGGGGTTGGATCCAGTGCATTTCTTTGAGGCCTGGCTGAGGAGGACAGTGGCACCTGCCAAGCTGTTATCTCACTTACTGGTCGAATATGCCATAAGCCGTAAGCCACCCATGGGAGTCCTCCCCGATGAACTATCAGAACAAGGAAACCATTCTCCAAGCGGCCTGATCCAATCCAATCATCTATGAGAATACACAAATATGTCTCTTCCCGGATTACACAGGGGCGGTGCAGCGTCGTAAATTTTATTTCATGGGAGTGAAGCAGAAGCTCTGGTAAGTCTGCTTGCGATATTCTCCATTATTCCCAGCAAACCTAAAGGTTATGGCCAATGGCACCAGCTATTTCTTTACCGAACCCAAAAATGCCTGGAACTGGGTGGAAGAATGCCAATATGAAACAGGACCCTACGTTCATCGTTACAGAGGCCTTAAGTGGACAAGCCTGGGAGGAGTGGCAGGCATCGGAACTGCAAGAGCAGAACTGAGTAGCTGAGTGGAACTCCTACACCAGAGCAGGTAAGGAAGACAAGTCCCAGACTTTGTCCACGACTACATCCTGGTAGGCACTCCCCAATGGCCGGACCCATGGATGACATCTTTTCCGAGACAAACCCGCGAACTTCAGTAAATAGTATCACTTCTTTGATTCTCCCAGAGGTAACACAGCAGACAGCTGACACCATGATATGATTGCCTTGACGCTACTGGGCCAGTGTTACCTCCAGTGGTTGGATGTGCCCTGCCTTCTACCGCAGGATCTGCGGTAGAAGGAACTGCAGCTTGCCTTGCATGGCTTCCCCACATTAGGAGACTACAATTCCATCTTAGTTACCTGGGCTCTGACTGATGCGGAGGGCGGCACTCTACCCGCCATTCAGAAGAGATTTTGAGCTTGACTTACTGCTTTCTTTTGTAGGGAAGAAATGTGTTGGTTATGTCTTCCCCCACCACTTCTTTTTTATCTTTAGTTTGCTCTTCTTGCCCTCAGTGGTGTGATTGTAGACAGCTGCACACACAGTCCCCCCCACATCTGCCTCCGAAATGACAGTAGTGTATGTGAGAGCAACTTCCCAGTACTGGGCTTTTCGGGTATCTGTTTGGGTAGTCACCTGTTCATGTACCAGCCTGGGTTGGGAGTTGAGGGGTTTGCTTCCAGTTTATGTTACACAGATCACACAAGGAGAGGAGGCCTAGCACGTTATGGCACTACCCAGTGAAATGAAGCATGCAAGTGAGTTAAGTAAGGTCATTCTAGCGTCTCAGTACCGCGGAAGGGCCTGCCTCCCCTCAACTTCCGTTTCCACTCCTGGATTTGTCTAAAGTTAGCATATTGACATGGAACATGCACATGATGGGGACAATGCGTAAGCAACATGCAGTGCAATAATACAAATGAAGAAGAGAAGCACAGATAATTCTTCTTCAGGAAAACCATATTGCGTAGGGGCGAGGAGAGTTGCTTGCAGAAGCGCTGGAGAGAGCAATGTTATAGCACTACCTATTCGGGTTCTGCGTGAGGAGCGGTCATCTAGATCCGGACAGGGGTCCGATTCTACACATGGCTGCGGAGGTGGACCCAGAAGGACGATATATCCTGGATGACAAGCCCCTTCTGTTAGGGAGTATCTATGTACCCAGTACAGCGCAATTACCTTTCTGGGCACACCTTTTCTTAATTCTCATCCGTTGAGCCCATATACCCTGGATTCTTGGGGGGGGGGGGGGGATTTTAATAGTGTCCTTGATCCACAGCTGGATTGTTTGCATCCCCCATTACCAACTTCACCAGTGGTGGCAGAAGCCACTTGTCTTAGGCAATGGATTACTCATTGGTCCCTACATGGTAGCTGTCGTGTCTTCAACCCCGAAGTTAAGGAGTACTCCTGTTATTCAGTTCCACATGAGCTCCATTTGAGATTCGACTGCATCCTCTGCCAATTCACTATCCAAATGCAGGTTGCACTTGCTGAAAACCTTGGGAAAACATTCTCCGACCATAACCCACTTCAGATCCTCATGGGATGGAGGTCGCTGCAGCCCCCGACACCCACATGGTGGATACAGTCGACCATGTTAGAGGGCCAGGTCTTTAGAGGAAAGAGGTCCTAACACATTACTTCGCAGATACCCTCATACATGACCTCCACATCTTGGGAAGTGGACGTAGTCTTATTACATGGTTCGCAAGGGCATTGTCCACCTCAGACACTTTACTGTTGATGCGCTGGTGCAGGAAAACTGACATCGGCTGGGATTTGAGATCCAAAGAATGGGATAGAGCATTGCAATAGCCACAGAAATGATCTCACAGTGCTACATTCCAGTATATAGAGCACAATATTCCACACAGGGCCTACCTTACCCCTGCGACTTTGCATAAAATGCTTGGATCATCTTCTTGCCCTCGGCGTCGAACTCTAAATGGTAATTTGGTGCACATGTTTTGGAGCTGCCAGGCAGCTGCAACTTTATGGAGGGATGTCACAGACGCACTGATAGAGATGACGGGCCGTGAAGACCTTCTCACCATGGAAAGGGTGCTTTTGGGTACATTTAAATGGAAAAAACTCAAACTGCAACTAATCAATTCCTAGACTTAGCGCTGCTCATCGCCCGATGGTCTATAGCAATGCATTGGAAGGCGGATATACATACTCCCAGGCCTGCAACACTTAAATGAGGTAAGGCCGAGGTGGTGCTAAGGCGGGAGGAAGTCAGAGGACTGCGCAGTGTCGCTTTAGCTGCATTGTGGATGTTTTACTACAAATCTGAAGATGTTCAAAGATGTCCTCGTAGCCTAGTCCAGGTTCATCTTATGGTTGAAGATGGGTAGTGCCTTGCATTAGACTGACTGTGACCCCTTCTACCCTCTATCTGTTCTTTCCCTGAGCTTACATATATTTCATTCCTTCCCCTTCATTGGTGATCATGCGCACACTGCAGTAGGGGAGAGGATCGGGCGGCTAATCAGAATTTCATTATTCCACTTATGTCGGGGTATAGCGGAGGTAAAGGGGGACGTTACCTCGATGACACAGATCTATGTGACACGAATTGCATTGTTGTGATCTTGATGTTTGATACTTATGTTTGACACTTAGGTTTTGAACCATCTACTTTTACCAAAACATTGTAACCGACATACCATATTGAATCTTTAAATGTTTTTGCATGATGCAGTATTTTATACTGTGTGCATTGATGAAAACAAAACAGTTTAAAAAAAATGAACACTCCCTGCTAATTGGTAGATGGTTTTGCATTATGTAATATTAAAATATTGCTTAAAATGCATTCTGGGTGTTGTAGTATAATGTCTTCTTATCATATAGTTGATGCTGGTTACCTGTCGAGGTCATGGGTCATGAACCCACTGCTTAACCCAGGGACTGCACAGGAGCAAGCATACAATAGAGCTCATAGTGTCACACAAAATACCAGAGAACGCATGTTTGGACATCTTCAGGCCAGATTCCAGTGTCAGCATCAAAGTGGTGGCACCTTGGAATACCAGCCTGATAAGGTTTGTTGTATCATTGTAGTGTGTACCATGCTGCACAACATTGCTGCTACACAATGTGTGCCCATGCCTGAAGATGAAGAGAAGAATGTTGAAAATAGCATTGAGGAGCAAGAAAATGTTAGAAAATATGTACATTTGCAAGAAAACACACATGTAGACAATGTTCTTGTTTAATGTTTATTGAAGCAAACATTTAATGGCAATGGCCAAAATAAACAATAACTTTTGTTGAAGTAATAACTCACTAAAGATTATTATTGATTCTTCCTTTCTTTAACTCCTGAAGCCATCTTTTATTTGCTCTTTTAGGGGATCCCTGTGCGCCAAAGGCTGGAGATGATGAGGAGGGAAGAGAAGAAGATGTTGTGCTGTCTGCTGATGCAAATGAAGCCATATGGGATGTTGTCACTCATTTCCTGACGCTCTAACAGTTTTACAAGACAATCCAAAGCATTAGCAATTGCCATTTGGCCTTGTTCATTCGGTCGACTGACAGTCAGAATGGAGGCTGTCAGTCTATTGAGTGAATGTGTATTTGATCTTCACTGATGATCCTTTTGTTCTGGTGATGAATGAGCACCATGTGTCTCCTTCTTCATAATTTCTAGCTGCTCCTTCATAATGTCCTTCATGGCAGGGAGGACTGATATTGCCAGAGCATTTTCTGAGCATTTACCAAGGAGGGCCTTCAGGCAGGATTAATGCCAGAAATTCTGTCTTCCAGTGTTTTTAGTAAGTCTGGATTTCGACCCAATCACTGAACATTACCTTATGAGGGGACATGTCTGTCCTCATCAGATGTAAGATGAGGGGTGGATCATTGTTCCCCATGATGTTGTGCCTGTGCAGTTCCTAAGGATGACTGCCCTGCATGTCGGAAATCCTGTCTTCCAATGTTTTCAGTAAGTCTGGATTGTGACCTGATAGGTCAACATTACCGTGGGGTGTGTAAAAACCCATAGTCTGCAGACAATGGAAACATAATTTAATGGTGGAGAGTATGGGGCCATATTTAGCCAGGAGAGACACAATGCCAGGCACATACGCAACACATACATAAATCCACACAGAAACATGTAAGCAAACACTCACACTTGCATTCACACACCTCTCCCAACATCTGAAACAAATAAGGCCATTACCTGTCTTCACTCTCAATCCAGTCTTTGCTGTCCTTGGCTACAGAGTTCCTACCAGTCCCACATTATTTCCTTGTTCTTGCGATAACTGAATAGCATGGGCTTTCTTCTACATAAACTCTAGCTGCTTTTTCATAATGTCCTTCATGGCAGGGAGGGACTGAAATTGCCTGTGCAATTTCTGAGGATTTATCAAGGAGGGCCTGCTGGCCTGACTCCACCGAATAAATTCTGCCTTCCAATGTTTTAGTGACTCTAGATTGTGAATGAATTATTCAACATTTCCTTATGAGGGGACATGTCGGTCCTCATCAGATGTTAGATGAAGGGTCCCCCATTGCTCCTCACGATGTTCGGTTTCACGACTTTCAATACTGGCGAGTTCCAGAGGTTGGGAATCAAGTGTACTGGTTTCTTGTGACTCTATATAGGATAGTAGTTGTTCACACAAATCCACTACTGCCATGGATGTTGTTTCCCCAGCTCCTACGCTGGCCTCAGATGATGCTGAAAGAGGTATGTCTACTGAAGGGTGAAAGACATTGTTATCCTTACCTGAAGCAGGAGGAGAATGTTGGTCATACTCAGATTGCACGCCAGCGGTTGCAGAGCCTGTTTGTTGGTTGATGTAGTCAGCTCTTTGCCTCTAGAACATGCCTATGTCACTCTATTCTTCACGATTTTTGCAGATGATGGTTTTGGTTTCATGGATGAGTGCCCCTTTGCAGTTATAGGTAGACAATCTTTGTTGGGCAACCCTAAATGGATCTTTACCTGGCAATGATGTAGATCCTCCACCCCTCGTGTTTTTAGATGGTTTAGCTACCAGGGATTCAATTGTTGAGTTTTTTACATAAAGATGTTGATGGCACTGAATGTTTCCTCACCTAACCTTGGTTTTCCCACCACAGTCATTTAAATACATCTGGTCTAACACTAGCAGGACTTTCTTCAGTAGTTGTGGTAGGTGCAGCTGCAGACTTGGAGTCACTTGCATAGCCATAGCAGATATGTTTGTGTGTAAGCATGTTACTCTGCCATTTGTTTGGCTGAAGGTCACTATAAGGACACAGAGACGTGTAACGCTGCCTACTTTCAATATGGCTAGACCCTCTGAATTACATACTGTTCTGGGCTACACTCCAGGGAGCTACTTCCAGGGTACTGGCAATCTACAAGCTGCTCCGGAGCTATCTGTTGAAGACCCCTACACTAGTGGTAGCCTGTGCTGGGAAAAATTGCAAAACATTTCTCTCTTGAAATATTCATAATTTTTATGAAAATATTGCAACATTATGTATTATATGCAAAATGCAGTGAAACGTCATGGTTGCAGTTAATTAAATGAAGATTTAACAACAGCACAAATACATCTCAGAAGTTTTCACGGTTGGGTTGTCTTTAAATAGTTAGTGCATATCTTAGAAAGAAGACAGGAACTCCTTCCGAATCCTTCTATACACTGGCTGGTTCACCTGTTGGACTTTACAGTAACTGAGAATGGGACAGAAACGTCAGAAAATAATACACTCACCCTTATCAGGGATGCCGCGAGGGTAAGATATGCACTGAATTACCTTTAAGTTTCAAAGGGCCTTTCCGTTGGATGGTAGCGGCGCTGTTGAGAGGACTGTGTAACCGTTCCTGATAAGCTGTAGCATTCAATGTGAAATGTGTATCTGTAAAATTCATATATGTATGTGCAGTTTCCTGTTTTGTTTTTCCATACAGTTCAATTTAAAAAGAGCCTTTGGTGCATCACTCTCTAGAATAGCGTGGATGCGGATACTAAACTAGGATGCATCTGCTGTAACAATAGGCACACTCAGGAGTGACCAACAATGTATAAGATTCAGAGTTGTCATTTACAACAATATCTTGCGATAAGCAGATCACAGATAAAGTATGGAAAAACAGTTCTATCCTCAGTTAACATCAGCATCACTCCAATATCCGGCAATTAATGACAATCGACCAAGCATTGACATTGAGGTTCCACAAAAACCTATTTTTTCTATTGAGGTTTCCAGTCAAATCCAGAGGGGATTACCACACAGAAAAATCTTTTTTTTCTGGTACTCTTTCCTTACAAAAATCTAGCTAACTACTTCCTGAGTTCTCCTCTTAGAGTAACTGATACACACCTCATCTTCTGAACCTTTGATTGAGAACTGAGTTTCATATTTTCTGTACAAAACCCTTTAGTATTCCCAAAGATTCAATAAACATTTCTGGAAAAATCTTCCTACCTCTACCAGAATTTTCCTGATTGAGTTTCAATGTGCCGATAACGATAATTTTAAAAGAAAAGTCATCACCGACCAATAACATGCAAATTGTCCACATGTGCTTATGCCACTTGAAATGTGGCATGGTAGGCAAATGCTGGAATTAACTTCTAAAAATGACCAAAAATGGCGGTGACCAGTTGTTAGATTTGCGGGTCTCTAGTTGGCATAGGTAGGTACCTGTGACAAATAGGGACCCTTGCCTCTAGTCAGGGTAAGGGGGTACACTCCTAAAATAACCCCTGCTCACCCCCTTGGTAGCTTAGCACTAGCAGCCTGTCTGAGGCAGTGTGTAAAGCATTTGTGAACACATACAGTAACCAAGTGACCACACTACAGATGGACACCACAAAGTTGTATATTAAAAATAAATATTCTGTATATAGATGTAGGAGAGTGGAATCTGACTAATGGTTGCCCCCAACTTTTTGCCTGGTATTTGAGTGGTTTTTGACTAGTCTGGCTGGGATCCTGCTATCCAGGACACCAGCCTATCTGCCTTCTCCCTAAAACTGATGTGAGTACTCTAGGTACAAACCTAATTGGATGCTGGGCATGCCCTACCAGTCCCTTGTAGATGGTACCCTAGGTACCCAGGGCATGGGTCCCGCAGTAGGCCTACCAGGGCTGCAGCACTTATTGTGCCACCCTGGGACAGCCATACAAACTGACACCACCAGACCACTACTGTAGTCTGGGTAAGGTGGTGCTAGCACCCCTTACAGGGATATAGGTACCCTATATCCCACCCCATTACAACACATGTACTCTCATAGGTCACCCCTATAGCAGGCCTTGCTAATCCTACAGGGCAGGGTGCTGAGGTATGTGTGAGGGGGGACCCCTACATGAGTAGGGCCTCTCTTTAACCTTTGTACAATCGCTACAGGTTTGTTTGTAGTGTAGCCATACCATATACTCTTAACCGCATTATAAGTCTATCGCTATACCGCGATAACTTGAGAATGGCTACACAGAACCATATCGTATTTGGTGTCAAACATGTAGGAATCATACCCCCAGTCCAGCCATGGGCATGAGGGTACGATTTCCCCCTGCTAGAGGGGCGATATGGGAAAAGCGGTAGAATTTAGACACCAATTTAAAAGTGCACAAGTTTCACAAAATGGCTACTGCCCGCCACCTACATGACCCTGGCTGGCTGTTGCTGGGGAAAACCCCAGCCTCGCCAGCTGGACAATAGGGCTCCTGTGGCAGGGAGGTGCTAGCATCTCCCCAGACAGGATAATGTGGATTGGAACAGGGTGGGTGCACCAAATGTCCTTTCAGAGTTGCACGTAGGCAGCTGCAGAGACCTAATTCTGCATACACTGCTTGGAACCGGTTCAGGGGCATCCTGCCCCTCGCCCAGGTGGGAAACACACAAAGGGGAGAGGGTGTAGCCACCCTTTCCCGCCTCACCACTCATTGGTGGACACTACTCTGGACACTCCCCTAATCTTGGGGATAAAGGTGAATAACGTGGCCCCAGAGCCTCAGATTAATCTTGAACTTTACAGTCTTGACCTTCAACTTGCTGCTGCCCAGCTGACGGAAGAAATCTCCCTTGGGATAAAGGAGTTATCCCCCTGCTTGGCAGGCACCTGAAACACTGCAAGTGACCCGGTGGGAACTTCGCTGCTCCAACGGACTTCAACGACTTCCAGCACCCTTGAGATGGGTTTCCAGTGCATCCCAGAGGCCAGTGAGTGTGCTCAACGAGTTTGGGCACCGTGGACCGCGTGGGTGCCAAGATCCCCAATACCCCAGGACACCGGCCACCTCTTGCATAGCACACAACCCTGACCAGTGGGGAAGTTGTGCTTTGGCCCGTTTTCGAGCCAACCACTCTACAGCAATTGTGCCAAAGACCAGCACCCTAGCCCCCTCCGGTGGCCCGTGGGTGCCCTTTTACGCACGCCAAATTGCCGCCCCCCGCGGTCCCTTGTCTCTCGACTTGTGGGCCCTAGCGGAGGTCTATTTCTACAAACAAGAGTTCCCCTGGTTGTTCCAGGCCTGCTCTCCAGTCTCTCCAAAGGAGACGTCTCCCAGATCTCGTGGGTCTGCACTGTAGCTGATTTGTTTATTCTTTGTGGGTTGCGGTTGCCAAGGCTTAGTGGATCCAATCAGGACACTAACACCGCAGTGACCCTCATCCAATGTGGGACAGTCGCCCTCCGGAAGCTGGCCTTCCTTGAAGCCTCCCGGAGCCCGTGGCTGTAGATCCAAGCAACAGCACCTCTCACCTGACGCACCCGACATCGAAGGGCTCCTTGCTTTGAGCCTCCTGGTCACTGTGCCGTGACCCAGACTCTGTCCCCTCTGCTTTCAGGTTCTTCTCTACAATCTTCACATCTTTGATCTTCACGGCATCATCGGCGCTTTTGGCTAGCAGCACTTTTGAACATTTTCCTATAGAAAATCAACCCGCGACCCGACACCAGAATCGACCTCAAACGACAAAAATCCACAATACTGTACTTAAAAATGGTGGAATTGGCTTCGTTCTTTTTAGATCTTAAAATGCGACATTTTGAGTCAATGCACCTTTGAATGCGACACGCAGGGCAACGAAAGTGTTGCAACGATGGTGATGCATTGATTCCTTTATGCACTTCCGGGGCGATGCGGCGAGCAACGCCGTGATGCGATGAAATTTTGGTGCAAATAAATAAAGATGTCGCCTTCTTCTTGATGCAGCATGCTTCTCCGATGTTGTGAGAAGTCTCGACTCGATGCGTCAGCTGCATCAGCGACACCCTTGTCCCGTGATGCGACAACAGCGGCTTTGGCAGCGACACACTTCTCCGTCGATGCGAGACGCTTCCGCTCGATACGACAGCTGCAGCGGCGTCACCCTTGTTCAGTGATGCGACGACAGCGGCTCCGACGGGGGCACGCTTCTCCGTGGATGCGAGGCGCTTCTGCGGCTTCTGCGGTGCAATGCGACAGCTACAGCCGCGACACCCTTGTTCCGTGATGCGATGGCAGCGGCTGCGACGGCGACATGCTTCTTCTTCGTTGCGAGACTCTTCTCGTGATGCGGTGCAATGCGACAGCTACAGCGACGACATCCTCGATGCGACAGCAGCGGCTGCGACGGCGACATGCTTCTTCTTCATTGCGAGACCCTTCCAGCTCCTTGCGACACGCAGTCCCTCAGAAGGCCCAAACAACTGCAGGCACTTCCAAAGAACTCTTGGGGAGCTGGGGGTTGAGATCTGTTGTCCCTGAGACTTCAGCAGGAGGCAAGCTGTTCTCTCAAGCCCTTGGAGATCTTTTACAAGTTGAAATAAAGCACCCAAAGTTCCTTTCTCCTTTCTTTGGCAGTCAGGCAACCACTGCAGGCCAATCCCCCAAGCAGCACTTCAGCTTAGGGATAGTCTCTCCTCGGTTTCTTTCTGGTTCCTCTCCTCAGCAAAGGTTTCTTGTTGTTGTACAAAGTGATCTAATTCTCTGTGTTAAATGGTAGCGGCAGTTGCAGTCGATAACCTTTTGAGTATTGCCTGGCGGTAATCGCCTCTTATACCATTCGATAATTAACCAACAAAGAGGCAGGCGCCGGAGACTGGAAGGCAGGAAACAAAGTTTTATTCTCTCCGGAGGAGAACACATCAGATCAGACAGCAAGGTATCGTCACGAGGTGCCCCAACTGCATCTCTGAGGCCTGGCCTCTTATACACAGGTTTATTGTTTTATTATCGGTTTACAGCACATGGCACATTCTTGAGATTGTTTACATGAAAGAGCATCCTCGGAATCCCCGGCTTAGATCCGCTCCCACACATAACTACAGTGAAAGTCCCCACCCCACCCACAGTAGGAGATGGCTATCACACAGCTGGGCATTCCATCTATTCCCGGGGGGTGAGTGCGACTGGTCAGGTCACAAGGGTTAGGGGCCTTGATCTACTGCGATCCCTTAGATGTGAGGTGTTTCCTTTACAGTAGGGGCAATAAACTGTGTCCGCAGGGCTAGGTGATGGCCTGGGATTAGTTCGGACGATCAGGCATGGAGGAAGGGGTTACCGAAAGGATGTATGACCATGTATGGGATGAGAAAAAGGGGGGTGTTGGTCAGGCGCGGGAGGTGGTTCCATGGCAGGGTCGCGCAGAAGGAGAGGGTTTATGGCCCATGTATGAGAGAGCGGGGGTGGCCGGCGCGCGGGGGGGGTGTTTGCAGCGCCTAGGGAACGCGCTGGTGATCGGCGAGGGGCAGAGGGGCCATGGCGCTTTCAAAAATGGCTACTGCTTGAGGGAGCATGCGGGTCTGAGAGGGGACAAGATGGCGCCGATTATGTTGACATCGCAAATCAGATTTTAACAGTCCTCCCTTTTCAACATATCTAGCCAGCTTGTCTGGCCGACATTCACCTACGTTAACCTTTTAGCCATAATATCGTAAATGTTTTCATGCGTTCCTGTTTTAAAAGTACAGAGTCTTAGGACGGGCGGGAGCAATCTGACACAATTGTACATAGTTACATGTGGTTGACGTGACAGTCGAGGAGGTAGCGTATACAGAATTACATCAGCTGCGTCATATATCAGACACGGAGATAGGTGGAGGGAAACTTGCTTGAACACAAACTCGATACTTGAAAAAGGTTCGGTAAAACAAGGGATAATTACGCTCATTACTTAAGGCCTAGACTTCGCGTGGATCAAGCTAAACAGCATAGTCATGTGTACGGTTGATGCTATACAATTGTCATTTATAATAAGCTAATGTTTCCTCATTTATTTAGTGTGCAGTTGGAAGCGACCGATAAAAGATCTTGGAAACTTGATTGGGAGATAGTCAAATCAAAAAGTGGTTGGGAGAGGAATACAACTCAACATGAGTTACGGTCAGGGGGGGGGGGGGGGGTTCTTCTTTCCAGTGTCTTATTGCAGTGAGCCATCACTGGTAAGCTCTCTCTTCTTCTTTCGTTGGCACTGTTGAGCACCGGCGGTGGAGCTAAGGTCCAGCTCAAATCCAGATTTTTCGCGTTGCAGGGTGTGATCATCCTTTGCTCTTGGATCACAGTCCAGTTCTGTCCTGTCCCTTGACTGGTCTTATCATAGGTACCTTGAGACGGGGTACCCGCTTCTCATTTTTCTTTTGTAAAGTCAATGTCAAAAATAGGGGTGCTTTGGGAGGCCGAGGGAAGAGGGGGTGGAGTGGGATCGGATCAAAAGTGGACCAAGGAGAGCAGAATCTTTCAGCACTGGGCCCACCAATTGGGCCCGACGGGTTGGGACTTCAGGCATGAGCTGATCAGCGAGCAGGGGGCTTCGGGATAGCCCTTCGTTCTATTGCTTTCTATGCTGAGAATGGTGCCTCGTCCCGCATCCTTTTGCTTCGTGGCTCCCCCTTGGTCGATGCCATAGATGTTCCATGGTCCGCAGTCAGGCTGTGCGTCACGTCCGACCCCTCTCTTCTGATGACCGCATGTTATCTTTGAATGAGCACAAGAAAAACAAAATCTTAGAGAGTTGGTAGAGAAGACATTTACACACTTCGTTCTCTCTCCCAACCACCGAGTAGTCGGGGAAATGCTTTTATCGGTCGCTGTATGATTGATGTCTATTAACTCTTATGTCGGTGTGTGTTACTAATTTATTAATCATTGCTGTGGTGCAGGTTTCTGTGGGTGTTCCTGTGAATTTCCATCGTCTGGCCTGCTAGGTGTCGATTCCTGTACCCTATAATCGTGGCAAGAAGCCTGACATCTGTCAACTTTCTGGTGTATCAAAATTGGAACCGGCTTCTCCGGTAGAGACTCGTTCTTCTTAACACAAGTTCTGTTAATACACATTTTCCTCCGAGGACTGCTAAGTTTATGAAAAAGTGTGAGGTGCTACTGTCATGGATTCACAGATATCTATTTCGGGGAGGGACACAAGCTAAACATTTTTCTTGCTGGAGACAATAGGTAACCCTCATCAGCTTAGGCGATGTACTTTTAGAAAATAAAGTCATCAGCTGTTTTGTTCGAAATACTCTGGGACGGCTAGTACAGAGCTGGGGTGATTCTGGGAGGACGGGGTGCTTAGACATTCTAGTTCGGAGCAATTGGGCGGGGGCAATTCTGGGCGGTGGAGATGATGTCGTTAGAGCTTTAAAAACGAAAACCACTGACATATAGTCCCCGTGATGAGGGCCAGATTGGGAGACATCAGTCGTCTTACCTGTCCTTTCTTTCTCAGCCAATTAAGTTTAACATTGTGCAGAAAGGAGAGGTAGTAACGTGGTAAAGTACTGTCGTTTTTGTTTCTGTTAATTTGTTCGAACACCGCCGTGTTTTAGGCCAATTATACACATTCTGAGGAGGTATAGGGTCGTTAATTTATTCAAAAAGAGGGCAAGAGAGCCTTCAGCGAGGGGGGAGAGAGAGAGAGAGAGAGAGAGTGAGAGAGAGAGAGAGAGAGAGGAGAGAGAGAGAGAGAGAGAGAGAGAGAGAGAGAGAGAGAGAGAGACGGCATCAAGTAGGCTATTTGGTATACGTATGACATAAAACGAGAGAGAGACGTGTACGATAATAGGCTACTTGGTGTACACACAACATGGAGTAGCATGGGTCAGTTCTTCATAAGAAAACACAAGCGGGGAAAAACATGAATTCAGCGTTCACGTACACACAAATACCGGATAGGGCGCAACAGTACATGCAACAAGCGCAGAAACTTAAGACGGAGACACAGGGCTACGTTGAGTAAGGGGACCTCTCCTTTCCTGTCCTCCTTCCTATGCATGCTGCGTATTTTTAGTATTTTCCGTAATTCATTTTGGGGGGGTGTCGGACTTTGTACTCCCCTCCCTTTGATCGATAGACAAGTACTTCAGTCATACGATGACGTTCTCTTCCAGCGACCCAAGCATGTGTAATGCATACACATTCATACCGCACAATCAGGGCACATACGCACAGTCATACCATACAGTTTTTCACGTTCCCAGTGGTGGTCTGTGCTTCACGCACCATCCCACAACGTTTGTCTATGTTTTTCCCTACATTGAGCACGGTGCGGTCCAGGTTCACTCCATTCTCCAGTCGGAATTCCGATGTGACCTATAGGGAAGAGAAGAAGGGGGGGGGGTTTGCGCAGCATTCAAAGTACATTAGCGCGCGTAGACACGGAAAAGTTCTACTTACCACCTACCAGGCTAGCCGCAGGAGTGGGTAATACCACAGACCTATTATTCTTCCTTTCGACTATACAAAGATGCTCCATTTCATTCATCTCCTAAATTCGGGTTCCCTGGTCGTGCATTTATTTCTCAATCGGTCGTATATTATGGTGCAAGATACCGTACCTTGCATTCGGCATATACCTTAAGCTACAGTCGACCATTTTCTGACAACTCTTGGAAAAAGACAGGCGTGACGGGTACAAATTCCGTCAATCAAAAAATTCAGGCGAAAAGGGTCTGCATTATCTGCTTTCTATTGCTTGGGAGTAACAATCATTTATTCAAAACCTTTACCAACCTAGATGATCAGTTATGACGCTAATTCCGTAATTCCTTCAAAAACCCCTTTATTGAAAACAATGTCAGTATACAAATACGGGCCTACAACCGTACAGGCCGGCCACAGTGTGAGAGGCGTCGAGTATCATGAGCAACACTACCTTAACACGAAAAAAATAAAAATGATAATAAAAGTGGGATGGCCAGCATCAATAAAGTTGTTCGTATGCCCGATCAGTACCCTCCCCGTCCCTCCGCCCGTCATGTGCGAAAACATTGCATTGATATCCTTTTAACATAAATGTCAAGTAACCGAGACGCCATAAGGAGTTGTAGGCCCTTCCTACATCGGCGCCATTTTGGGGCGAGGTCGGGCCAGTGTACAGTCTAAGTCTTTCCATGAATTAGCTGTCGGACCAGAATCCCTTTCGGCAGTTCGAGAACTGTCGTTGGCATCAATGGAAAAGAACAGACCGCATAAATCGTGATTCGGGGATGGGGAGGCACAGTTTTTGTTCCTACCGGGTCATGTTGAGGTTCCACCGGAACCGATGCGAGCGGATAGGCTACAGTGTCTTCTGATAATTCAAACAGGAGCTTGCGTCAGCATGACGTCACCACGGTCTCGCAGCGATGCCGTGATCCGTCCTCAGGGCGGGACAGCAGGCGGGTCTCGCTGCCGACGCCTTGAATCAGTCTCTTTCATTGCATCAGGCGGAGGCAAGGTGGCTGTCGCCCGGGGCAAAGACAAGTTAATGTGGAATAATCGAACAATAGCGGCGGTTTGCCCATGCCCGAGCAGGCAAGCCTCCGAGGTTCAAAGTAGCCCAGAGCCGTCTTTTTAGTGGGCCAGGCCTGAATCTGAAGAGCCAACCGCCATTTCAAGAGTCCAGTGGCAGCAGCAGCAGCAGCTCTTCGTTACAGCCACCGGGGTGGGTCCCCCGATCACTCGGCTGCGGGGGTCCACTTCTTGCGTCAAACGCTAATGGCAATCTTGGTGAACCCGCGCCTGAGTGGTTGTCCGGCAGGCAAGACGTAAATGGCGGTCCTGCTGCAGCTGGCCGGTGAGTGAAACAGCAGGGGTGCCCTCTCAGCTGGCGAGCCTCCACCTGGGGAGGCGGTGGAGGCCCGTCCGCGTCGCCTCCCCCCGCCAGGGCACCCTTCGCTGTCGATTGAAGCAGAGAATGGGAAGACCAGTACAACGTGGTGGACTCCACCTCGGCGCTGCCAAGGCCTCGGCGCTGCGTGTAGCCTCCGGCCTATTCGCACAATCGTCCGCCACTGATGCCGCCTCACAGGCCGATGGATTTTGCAGGTCTTTTATAGCCCAAAGCCAACTAAAAGGACCGCCCAAAACAGGCCAATGTTGCTATTTCGAAGAAGGAGGGGCGAGGACTGTCATGTAAATAGTTGTTTAAAAACGTGTTTTAATGTGTTTACCCTGTTGCCGTGTTGTTATACCTATAAGTTATTAAAATGTTATAATTATACTACTTTGTTGGAGTGTTGTACATATTTGCAATCTGGCAACGAGCACGAGGATGTTACTGCGTAACCGGAAAATGACATAGCCCAATTGTGCGCGATCTAGCCCAGTTCGGTGACGTCGATGGTGGGTATCAGCAGGCTTCCGTTTGTGCAGGATTTTGTCGTGTTTACTGGGCGGGGTGGGCAGTAGGGCAGACATGTTTAGACAGCGAGAGCGACGGAGCCGAGCTACCTCGTGGCTACCTCGACCGTGAGCTTGGCTCCTTCCCCTGGTTTCATATTCCTCGCAAAAGGGCTATTTCCTAACGTTTCTTATTTTTGCAGGGTCAAAAGGATCCCGTCATCGGTCTACTGGTCTCGCTTGATTATTCTTGTTTCTATATAGCGATCTTTATGCCTTAATTTGCTGTAAGCTACGGCGACTAATCCATATTTAGAAAATGTGTCCTTATTAGGGGTGTCTTCCAGTGGAGCCGGATGGTTCACCTCTAATAAGCGGTCCGGGCAGAACCAACTACCAATCAATGGGGAGAAGATAGGCATGACGGGTTACAACGGGGACAAAAGTCAGCACTACCTATCTTTTCACTGCTTGCAAAGACTAGATAGAATATCTCTATTCCACGTTATTTGTAAGCAGAGAATACCTCCAAAGAACCAATATCGAACAACTAGTGTTCGGACAATCAATCAATCAATGGTGAGAAAGAGATAAGCACGACGGGTTACAATGGGGGACAAAAGTCCGCGTTACTTATCCTTCACTGTTCTGCAAAGACTAGACAGAATATTTCTATTCTACGTTGTTTGCAAACAGAGAATATCTCAAGAAGTACTATTCTTCAAAAACAATCAATGTTCGGTCAATCAATCAATGGGGAGATAAAAATAGGCACAACGGGTTACAACGGGGACAAAAGTCTGCGTTACCTACCCTTCACTATCTGCAAAGGAAGAGAGAGTATTTCTACTCTTCCCCGTTTGTAGACAGCGAATAGCTCAAGGAGAACAATCAATAAGCAATACTAGTATTTTCAATCAATCAATCAATCGTTTCGCAATTTGTCGTGTTTCACGACCTTACCCGGACCGTATGGACAGTTTCTCGTCTTCCGCCTCCAGCGCCCGATCGTCCTCTACTCTTCGTATTTGCCGCGGCACTCCTGACGGTTCCCAGTCAGGACCGTAGATCACTCGAGAGAGGTCTGTTCGGAACCAGTGAAGTTCGGATGATCGGCTGCCAGACGAGGGTCTATCAGGCAGGAGCTCTCCCGATCGCTGCAGTCGTTCACTCTGTCGTTGGGACCTCTCTCATTGGATCCACGTGTCGCTGATGGGCCCCACGCTTGGGACGCCAATTGTTAAATGGTAGCGGCAGTTGCAGTCGATAACCTTTTGAGTATTGCCCGGCGGTAATCGCCTCTTATACCATTCGATAATTAACCAACAAAGAGGCAGGCGCCGGAGACTGGAAGGCAGGAAACAAAGTTTTATTCTCTCCGGAGGAGAACACATCAGATCAGACAGCAAGGTATCGTCACGAGGTGCCCCAACTGCATCTCTGAGGCCTGGCCTCTTATACACAGGTTTATTGTTTTATTATCGGTTTACAGCACATGGCACATTCTTGAGATTGTTTTGGTACATGAAAGAGCATCCTCGGAATCCCCGGCTTAGATCCGCTCCCACACATAACTACAGTGAAAGTCCCCACCCCACCCACAGTAGGAGATGGCTATCACACAGCTGGGCATTCCATCTATTCCCGGGGGGTGAGTGCGACCGGTCAGGTCACAAGGGTTAGGGGCCTTGATCTACTGCGATCCCTTAGATGTGAGGTGTTTCCTTTACAGTAGGGGCAATAAACTGTGTCCGCAGGGCTAGGTGATGGCCTGGGATTAGTTCGGACGATCAG
This sequence comes from Triturus cristatus, assembly GCF_964204655.1. Classification (NCBI taxonomy): domain Eukaryota; kingdom Metazoa; phylum Chordata; class Amphibia; order Caudata; family Salamandridae; genus Triturus; species Triturus cristatus. The sequence goes on along the minus strand of NC_140595.1, from coordinate 164,078,646 downwards.
GCATGGAGGAAGGGGTTACCGAAAGGATGTATGACCATGTATGGGATGAGAAAAAGGGGGGTGTTGGTCAGGCGCGGGAGGTGGTTCCATGGCAGGGTCGCGCAGAAGGAGAGGGTTTATGGCCCATGTATGAGAGAGCGCGGGTGGCCGGCGCGCGGGGGGGGGTGTTTGCAGCGCCTAGGGAACGCGCTGGTGATCGGCGAGGGGCAGAGGGGCCATGGCGCTTTCAAAAATGGCTACTGCTTGAGGGAGCATGCGGGTCTGAGAGGGGACAAGATGGCGCCGATTATGTTGACATCGCAAATCAGATTTTAACATCTGGGGTTTGGGACCCCTCTTTTATACTAAGTTTCTCTTTGTTCTCTGAAGGCAGAGAGGCCTTTGCCTAGTCCAAACCAGTTCTGGTCAGTCCTGGAGCAATTTGTTTACATGACTCCTTCTTTCCTTTCAGAGAGCAGGGCAGAGACATCAGACGCACCACAGGAGGTTGAGCCAGCATTGTGGAAGGAAGGCACAGCCCTATTCAGGTCCCAGGTGCAACTCCTCCCTCCCATCTAGATGCAGATCTCTCTATTCAGCACTGGGCTGACTCACCCTGTCTCCTGGAATCCCCCAGCCCCTGTCACTCAAATTCCAGACAAGGAATACACAGGCTAGAAGAGGCAGGTTTGGATGGTTAGACAAGAAAATACCTACTTTCTAAAAGTGGTATTTTCAAACACAGAATATTAAAACCAACTTCACTAAAAGATGTATTTTATCATTCTGAATTCAGGCATACTAAATTCGAATCTCTACCATGTTCCCTGCGTCAGTTAGGATTATAGGATGTAATAATCAAACTGCCCATTCTGGCCTATGGAGAATAGGTAGCCTTGCAATAGTGAAAAACGAAAATGGCTGTAATTCACTATTAGAACATGCCACACACACCAGGGCATGTCCTACCTTATACTTACAATGCACCCTGCCCTTGGGCCTACCATAAGGGTGTCTGATATGAAGAAAAGGGAAGGTTTAGGGACTGGCAAGTGAGTGCACTTGCCCAGTCAGCATGACAGTACCAGACTGCACGCAGGATCTGCAATGACAAGCCTTAGACACACTTTTGCAGGCTGCTTCTGTTGATGGCACAACCAGTGCTGCAAGCCCACCATCAGCATTTGGATTTACAAGCCCTTTGGACTCCTGGTACTAGGGTCTGACAAGTAAACCAAACCAACCAATCATGGAATCACAAATTCATACATCGATTTACAATAGGGAGCACTTGCACTGTGGCACTGGACAGCAGTGGCACAGTGCCCAAAGCATCTAACACCAGCAAAATCACATGAGGCAACAGCAAAAATGGAAGGGAGACCCACGCCAAGGTGCCAGGTCTTACACCAGTGGTAATGATCTCTTTTCCCTGTAATGAATCTCACCTAACACACTTGTCCTGGTACACATGACCACCACACCCTTCCGTCTTCCCTGTGAATGCCCATGGTGATGACCTGTAGTAAGGATTGCATTGTATTGCTAAGCAATGGTGTACCTTAAATGGCTTACAGCATATGAAGCACTATGTGTGCCTGACATGGCCATCCACATGCAAATGTGCACAGTCAGAAGAAAAGAGATCCCAACTGCCTGCTCTGCCCAATCCACTGTTTACCTGACCTAAAGCGTAAGCCAGGGATTAACAATGACACTAACCTGGACTGAGGCAGAGTAGGCCAAGAGAGATCAGCGGTACTCCTTTTCACTCATTAGAGCTGCCATACCTTTCCTGTTACAGAGGCAAACAGTCATGCAGATTCGGCCTTCAGCAGTCATTTGCCAAGAATTCTTCAACAAAGGACGGTGCACTGCTACTTCCAGCCAGTGTCTCAGTCAAAGAGATAATGACCCCATTCCTCCTATCTTCCCCTGCTGTCCTTCTCCCTAGTGAATCATCGTGGGTGTAGGTAAGAGATCACATGGTTATATTTTCCTTATAGAGGATTTGATGAGCGCAACAAGTGGGTGTAGGTTAATCACTAACAATTGGATATGAATAGTATTCCAGCAGTTCATACCTCTTTCATCATCTATACACACTCTGGGGCATATTTACAAGCGCCTATTACCACCACAACGTCACTTTTTCCGACATTCCTGTGGCGATAGGGCCTCACCTTATTTACAAGGCAGCGTTAAGCCACTTAACATGGCTTAACATTGCCTTGTAAATACGTCACCCCTTCACGCTGTACTTAGCGTGAAAGGGGAGGGCAATGGGTCTGGGGTGGGCGATCCACCATAACACCCATTGATTTTGACGTTGCCCCCTATTTACAAGGGTGGCGTAAATAGGAGGCAGCGCCAAAATTAAGACCAGGGAAAACCTGGTCTTAAACAAGCGAAACAAGGAGAAATGCTTTATTTCTCCTCGTTTTTGCTGTTTCCATGTGTGTTGACTTGTGCAGCACACATAGAAACAGCAAATTGTCTATGATTGTTTATGTGCAGGAAGGTAACCCTTTCTGCACATAAACAACAACAAAAAATGATGTTTTGCAACTTCTATGTGTGCTGCATTAAGAAGCACACATAGAAGTTTCAGAACGCCATGAATGATTGTTTATGTGCAGGAACAGAGACCTTCCTGCATAGAAACAATCATTTCTCCTAACGCAGACACCCCTGCGTTGGCACTAGCTAGCTGAACTAGGGAAAACGCAGGGGTGCGCTGTATTCTTGTGAATACGGCACATGCCCGCGTTTTCAGAATGGCCATGGCACACACATCAGTTTTGCACATTATACAAAACATGCTCCACTCAAGCCAGCCTCCTGACATAAAAAGGTGTAACTGCCACCAAAGTAAACAAATTAGGTAAAATACACAAAACTCTATATTTGGGAGTTACACAAAATTACACTTGTGTATTGAAAATGTCACCCAGGGCTAGTGATATCATGGAGCCGATGGTAAACTCTCATTAGTACATATAATGTCACTATAAAATGTACATTTTATATGCATACATTTTTTGGTGAACCCTCTTCAATTATCTATTTCCGGATCACTTTTTCAACTTTGACATACATTTTCCAGATGCTGCACTCACCCTTGTGGTTAGCTGGATCTATTTCCCAGCACTTACTCATAAAACGGTTTAGAGGGGTGACTCATCACACAGAGGGTATTGTGTTGGGGGTTCTGTGCATAAGGGAAGGTTTGTTACTACAAACAGAGGTTTGTATGGCTATAGCCAATATCAGGACATGTCCATATTTTTATTTTCTAGTTGCGCCAGTACATACAGAGGCCACTGGCAATTTTTGCATTACATTATAGACATTATGTAACTACCTTCTGTAGGCCACTGCACCTCTAGTGTCTCTGTCGGAACACCAGGGTCTGAACCACGCATGTCTATCACACAACGCCTGCCTATCACACAAAGCCCTCCACTTCAAAACCCCCATCTACCTTGCACAAAAACTAGAACTATTAGGGGGGGATAGACTGTCTAGGAGTGCTAATTCCCTCCTCTTGAAACCACAGCCGCAAAAAGAGAACATGCCAACGAGCCTTCTCTAGCGCTGCTCCTAATATTTGGAACTCTCTTCCACCGGAAATTCGGAGAATCTCTTCCAAGGCTGCTTTCAAACTGGAAGCAAAAAGATTCCTCATGAACAAGTTCTTACCTTAACATGAGGGGCAATTTTTAGCTCTAAGCACATCGGACATACTATAGTATCGGTTATTATTGTTGTATATGATCATTATTTTTGTTTTGGTTATTATTCATGTACATGATTATTGAATTTACTCCCCTTAAGTCATTATGCTCCATCGTCTAGCCCATTCCTCGTTGACCCAGATGTATAAATGATCTGTTAGATGTGCATATTTGATTCAATGCCTATTAGACTCCCCATTTGACTCATGTTTTGATTATTGTTTTGGTACTGATTATTATTCCTGTATATGATTATTGTACGTACCCCTCTTATGTCTCTATGCTCCATCGCATTGCCCATTCCTACTCGTTCACTCAGGTTTATATATGAGCTGTTATGTGTGTACTATTTGATTCAATACCTATTAGATTCCCCATGTTAGACTCATGTTTTGATTTGTTAACTTTGCCTCAAATTGTAAAGAGCTCTGATATCCTTCTGGATCAAGTTCGCGCAATATATAACTTTATAAATAAATAAATAAATGTTCCAACCTCGAAAGCTCTACCAGACATGCCTTAACCACGCATATGCCTTATCCATACATATGTGTGGTTAAGGCAGTGCACGGTCTAGCTGCAGGAAGACGGACGCAGGAAGACGCTGTGTTGAGGTAAGTGGGGCTTGGTTTTCTTTAAGAGCTGGGAGGGGGTTGGGCCAAGTTTTAGGGTAGTGGAAGGAGTTGGGGTAGTTTAAGGGACAGCACAGGAGGGTCAGGGGGGTCGGGCTAGTGTAAGTTAGGGTGCCGGTTTTTAGGCCTTATGGCAGTGGGAGGGGAAAGGGTAGTTGGGTTCATTTTTAGGGCTGGGGGTCGGGTAGGTTTTAGGGCAGTAGAAGGGGTTGGAGTAGTTAAAGGGACAGCGCGGGGTGGGGGGGCGGGTAGTGTAGGGTTTTTGGCCTTAGGGCAGTGGGAGGGTAATAGGTAGTTAGGGTAGTTTTTAGGGCTGGAAGGGGGTCGGGTAGGTTTTAGGGCAGTGGAAGGGGTTGAGGTAGTTTAAGGGACTGCGCAGGGGGTTTGGGGGTCAGGGTAGTGTAAGTTAGGGTGCATAGCAGCACAAGTTCGTGGCTCCCCTGGGGGCGGCATACTCTCTGTAATAGAGAGCACTTTCTCTGTTTGTGTCTGGCGCACCTGTTTTAAGGTGTGCCAGGCAAGACGTTTTTTGTGACTCAAACGTGGAACGCAGTATATATTTGGTGAAGGCAATTCATCAAGAACTCATGATATTCGCAGTGTTGTAGCCAGTTTGGAAATAATGTTGTTTCGCTGTGAGAGCTCTAAAACATGTTTTTAAAAACGTAATTCAGTTTACACAAACACCATGATGAGGGTATATTGCAGGTGGGTTGGTTTATAACAGTGGATGAGTTCTATGCACCCAATAAATATATGAACCAGTCACGGCCCGCATGACCTGTGGGAGTGGGGCGGGGAGGGGCCCCCCGGGAGGGGGTCGTGCAGGGAAGGTGTGTTAATTTAATTTTTTTTAAATAATAATTTAACTTACCATCTCCTCCGGTCCCGCGTCGCGTCCTGTCTCCTCTCCTCTTTCCTCTCTTAGGCAGCCTCCCTCCCCTCCTCCAATTGCAGTGTAGTGATTGGCTAGGACGCAGACCCCACAGGCGTCTTTGGGGAGGCCATTTTCTCTATGTAGGCTGAATGCAGCCTGCATAGAGAAAAAGCAGAGCGCGTATGTCGGCCCTTGGGCCGACCAAACAGTCAGCGCACTCAGAGTGGGCAAGCCACTCCTCCCCTGCAGGACCGCCCACCCGCCCGCCTGCCCCCAACCAGGCATACCCATCTGCTTTCTCACAGTGTGAGAAGCAGAAACATAAAATGATATTAAATATACCATTTTATGTTCCTGCTTCTCGCACTGCGAGAAAGCAGTGGAGCGCTGCCCACGTGGAGGAGCCGCCCCTGGTATGAATCTGAGATCCTCCTCCTCCTGTGTTGTTTCAGGAATGGTTAATTGTGTGGTATGAAACGTTGGTTCATTTTGATCATAGTCCATCTCTCCACATTTTGAAGCGACTGGTTCTTCTCATTGCTCAGCAGACACACTGGCTACAGGACAAGCCAGCTACTTTATTGCAAGCCTGCTGAGCTCTGGCCAATGGCACATCCTTCCATACCAATACATCAATGGATTTTGATCCACATAGACCTCTTTTGGATCATCCAAAAACTCCTGGAACATAATGTGGATGGTCATTGGTGCTGCCACTTGCTCAACCTGTTTTGCCATCACCTCTGCACTGGACTGAAGCCCTGTCGATTCAAACTAATACAATGCAGAGGTTGGGTCCAGTCCTTTTGTTGCTGTAGTGGCCGGTGTTCTGGTTTATAGTGATGTTGGCTGCTGTAAGACAAGACTGCCCTCTCTGAAAGTTGAAGGCGGCACCCCAGAACTGTGAGGTGGGACTCTAAGTTACAGCCTTTCTTCTTCAAGGTCTCCGGCTTGCTCTATATCCCACCTCTTGTATTTTGAAACATCCCTTTCAGAAAGCGAAATAAAAGTGGGCAGAATTTGTTTGTACTGTGGATCAAGTAGTGTGGCACAGATGTAATCTTTGTACGTGATGATGTCATGTTTCAGCTTTGTATTACAAGCCAAGCGACGGGTTAAGCTCTCAACCAAGTCATGCGCTTCTGTGTTTTCATTCACACCTGCGGGGGCGAACCTTTCATACACCTTCTTTACCTGGTCTTTTAGCAGATACAACGGGATAGCCTGGCCCATCGTGCTGTCCTCCTTGCTAACGTCCACTGTAACAAGCATTGGCATAGCTAATAGGTCTCGCCTTTGGTACCTTATGTGTTTAGTCAGAACTTTTGGCTATGTTGTAGAGCATTGTGGTTGCTGTGCATCATGTTGAAAAGTTATAATAAAAAGTGTTAAGCATTGTTGTTACCTTTAAACAAACCAAGACGACATTATATACAACTGAACAACCTGATTAAGAAAGATTTTAACATTAAAAATGTCTTCTAGTTTTTTTGTACTTGCACTGCTGGCAACTTCTTCCTGCCTAGTCTCATGCTTGTTTGTTATAAATATTTTTGTTATGGGGAGCGGGACATAAATAACGGGGGAGTGGAGGTTGGAAAACAGTAATTTAATTAGAACACGAGCAGCGGATGGACACCAGGGGAGAATCAACAGTTGCCAGATTCCGAGGGCAGACTGACGTGATGCTTAGTTGATGTTTAGGTGATGCTTAGGTGGTGCGCTGTTGCAAAAGGGTGGTAGTGAGTAATGTTGGTGCTCAGGTGGTGCCACTATGTGGTGTGAATTGGAGGTACGTTGTGGATTGTGGAGTTGAAATATGTTGTTTGGTGTGTATTGGAAATGTGTGGAGTTGAATTGTGTGGCCTGGAACCGTGGTGTTGAGTGAAATTATGGTTAGTGAAATTGTGGCACGGTGTGGAGTGCATTTATGTTGATTGGTGCTATGTGGCATAGAGTGCATTTATGTGGAGTGTATTTATGTTGCATTGAGTAGAGTGTAATTATGTGGTGTGTAATTATGTGGAACTGAGTGGTATTATGTATTATCTGGCACTGTGCTGTCAGTGACATGCAGACTGCTAGCCTCAGGGGCACCTGCACCTCCCAACATACTACTGATCCTGTCCGACAACCCCTATGTGGATCTACTTATAGCAGAACTTTCGGTATCCAAGGGAGAACATTTATTCTTCAACCAGAACTTCTGGTATCAAAGGAAAAACATTTAGGAGGTCCGGCAGTCGGTACTAGTGAGTGCTGGCCATTTGAAGCAGTTGAAAAACTGGCTTTAACTGCTTTTGTCAACTTCGCATTTGATTTTGGGGCTTGTGGGGTTGCCAGATTCGATAAGACGGGAGTTTGAGTTGCCCCACAGTAGTATTCTCTTCTGCCGTCTACATACCTGTGGCACTTCGAACTGCTTGGACAGGTCCAAACGTAATGTGATGTAATTTCTCATTCAGTTTTGATGCTGGGTTTGGTGAGGTGGGCAACTGGCCACAAGCAGAACAACAGTAACTACCTTATTTTACACAGGCAAGTAAACAAACTGACTGATAAGCGTTTGCAGCTGACAAACCATCTGTTGAAAGGCTTCCCCGTCTATCCAACCATTTGTTTTATTTTGCATCTCGTTTGAAGCATTATAGCCTATTCTTCAAAATATTTGAACTCCGTGCACTAAGTTTAACATGTTTTTGATACCTTTTGTTGGAATGTGGTGCCTTGTTTTCTGTTTCAAATGAAGTAGTTGACACGGTTTCCGATTTTACCGGGATGTGTTTCCATCACCCTAAGAATTTAATTAGAGGTTTGCTGGCTGCCAGAAGCATTTCACACCTGAACGAACTGCATAGAATTGAAAGATTGAAATATAGCGTAAGATGTCCACCCAGGCTTTGTGGGCACTAGCAACACAATATCCCGGTTTACAGTGGTCATCGATGACCCTGTGTACAATGCCTTCTCCCCAGCAGGAACATAACATTCGTGTTTTCCTGGCACAGGCGCAGGTTCTAAATAAACAATTGCCCTGTACATCGCGTTTGGAGATCTGTCAAGCGGGCGCATGTGGGCTTTTTAAATACCTCATTAGGCAGCCTGACCGGCTTGTTGATGTGGCTGTCTGGCCAGTGGGATTGCTGCTGGTTTCTGCTTAAAAGCAGGATGTGCTGTTTGGTGGTAAACATGTTTTCGAGCAGATTTGGTAAACAGTGCAGCTCCCGCGTCCTGCGCACCTTGGCTTGTTTGGTGGAGGCGGACGCTGCTGTGTGAGTCCAGTAAGTCTCTGCTTTATCATTCCGTTTTCAGGTCTATCGTCTTCCCTTAAAGCACAATTGTGAATTCAGGAGCGCCTGTTCATTAAGGACTGAACCCCCCCTTCTTAGAATCTTACTTAAATACCGCTTTCAACTCTTTACTGGTCGGGTTTAATTTTCCACAGTGCAGTTTGAGGGAAGTCCTAGGCCGGCGCCCCTTAAAGTAGTTCACAGCCTCCATACAACACAATCTCACCTGAGGTCATTGGGTATTGCACAGATTGTATCTCATTACTTAGTATGTCCCACTATTACTTATTAAATACTTAAACACAAGCGCAGCCTTAATCGCGCTGAAAGGGAAAAGAATAGCCAGGCCCAGCACGAGCTCCATCTGTTTCCAATTAATGCAAACGCGAGACGTGAGACGCGGGTGTGATAATTGGAAACAGATGGCGCTGATGCTCGCTCCTGAGCACCCTAGGCCAGGGGAGAAAGGAGGGACATGCACCCGCCTTGGGCCATTAGCAGGCTGTCTATCTTAGAAAGACGCATACAAAGGCCAATAGCGGGAGATTTTAAAAAAGCGCACGTACAAGCGTGTGTTTCGAGGTTAAAGCCCTTACTAAAAGCCTCGCAGATCTGCGCATGTGCGCTGGCTCAGGCGAGACCTAAAAATATCAAAAGGGAGTAGCATCTGTGTCAAGCATTTTACTAGGCCCCAGTTGTCTGCATCCATGTTCATAGCATTCCAGAGTGCATCCCCTCCCCTTTGAATGACAAAGTTATTAATCTCTTTGTACTGCTCAAACAGACATTGAAACATGTAATAGGTCAAGTTTCAATGCGTTGGAACCTCCTGTATAAGGGTTTTAATTGGTGCTCTATTAGCATGCTGAATAATCCGCAACTGCTTCTGGGCTTTAAAAGAATGGTTGAAATGAGTGCAGATTCTTTTGCAGGTGGTCAGGATGTTGCTGTATATGTCTCCTTTTTTAGAAAGTCTTGCACCACCAGGTTGATGCAATGGGTCAAACACAGGACCCTGAAATAGCCTCCATCTGACATAACCTTGACTATGTTACTGCCATTGTACGTGGCAACAAACCCAATTCTAAGACCTCTGGGACTCAGCCATTCATACATATTGCTGTTAAATTACTCCAAGATGTTTACAGCTATATGGGATATTTCCATGGCGAACATGGCCACTGTTGCATGCCTCCAAATGCTCTTAAAACTTTTTTCAAGGCCAAGACCTGCAGATATCGCATTTGAGTTTGCTTTACCCTCACAAAAGTGATCCAGTGTGCAGTGATGCACATGTAATCAGTCACCTGACAACTGGTCCACATGGCTGTCGTCAGGTGGATAGTGTGAACAACATTTGTGCTGCAGTTGGTTGGGCAAGCTTTACAGCAATCATCATGCAGCGCTAGAGCAGCAACTCCAGGAAAATAGGTCCGACTTGGTACCTTCCATTTCGGGCAGACAGCTGCCACAAATTCTTAGAATCCCACTCCTTCCACAAAAGAAAAAAGGGAAGAGATCCAGAGCTAACATTTTCGGCAACTTCAAATTGTACAAATGTGCGGTTGGGTAGTTACGCTCATAGGGCCCCTCCTGCCTAAACATGCCCGAACTAGTAGCCTGGATTTTCTTCTTTTCTAGGGCCACTGACACAGGCGTCTTTTGACAAGTAGATGGTGGTGATAGACCTAATGTGCATCGTGGTGGGGCAGTCACTGTATGCCGTAGTGTCTCCATCTCACGCTAAATAAATCTTGTGCCATTGTGAAGTCGCAGAAGTGGGTTAATCTTCTTGTGCACTGCTGGGGACAGGGTTGCTTTGCATGAAGATGTCACCCTCTTTTTCCTCATCATCAACGTCTACCATGGTTGAACTTGTAGCTGATGTTCCCCGGCTCTTCTCACCACCATGACCATGTTCAACATTTTTTTTAAGGTGCTCCTCCCACTTGATTGTGTGGTGATTTTTCATATGGTTCGTTTGGCCTTCAGTACTATAATGCGTACCAGGCTTACCTCAACGAACATTGTGCTCCCACTCTTTGTTAACCGTAAAAAAGTCCCAAACTGGAGAGAAGTACTTTTATACTGTGTCGCTGCCAATTGCTGAAGAAGAACTTGAGGTCAGTGGGTGTGTTGTCAATTGCCTCTCCGCTTCTGCTGAGGTAGGGGTTGGTGGAGGTCTCAGCTGGGGCTTTGCAGATATGGGACCTGGCAGTACTATCTGTACCACATACATCGGAGTGGTTGAAAAGGAAAGTCAGACTCCTCTGTGTCACTTTGCAAAATGACTGCTTCATCGTCGTCATACTCCTCATCATTCCCTTCCATACGTTTAAGTCTTTCAGGAACTTTTCTTTTCCCTTGCCTCTCCTATTTTCTCCTGAACTCTGCCGGGGTCCACTCCATGTCCCTATCAGTATCATCAGAAGTGGTGCTTGGAGAAGATGGTGGACTAGTGCCCTTCCTTTTCCTTGCTGAAGATCTGGCAATAAATGACTCTAAAAGATGAGGTTCTTGCTCAGAAGGAAGCTCGGCTTTCTGTTCTGCTCCAACATCTGGAAAATGTACTATTGCTCGCTGTGACTGCTGTCCATTTTGTTCTGTTTCCTGAAACGATTGTGTACTACTTTGCAAAAGGGACAAATCCAATTTAACGGCACTACTTGCCAGCATCGACATGATTGCAGTGTCTGCCTCACTAACAGACATGGTCCTGGGCTTAGGTTGGGGTGGTACTGGTGATGCAGGAGTGCTGCTGTCAAATTACTAACCCGGAAGCCAGTGCGGTAAGCACATGACGTGGTGATCCAAAAAAGGTTTGGGGAGACAAGCCACTGGTGGGAAGCTGCTTCTTCTCACTGACAACTTTCTTGGAAGCATCTTTCTTTGGGGCCATCTTAAAGCTATCAGTTGGCAGTTGCACCAAGCTGCACAATCGGAAGTGATTGGAAGACTGACTTGTGACTGCACAGGTCTTCTGTTTGGCAGTACTGCGGGTGATGTCTCTTCTCTTGTGCACCTAAAAACAAGCAAGCAAGAAAAACATTTAGGGCCTTATTTTGATGTTGGGTGGACACACCGTTGCGGATACGAGTCTGACTGACAGCAGTCCATACTTATTACGTGCCTGTTCCAACTGGCAGACGGGCACCTTGAGCCCATCGGAAGCCAGCCAGAATTTCCGTCTGGTTTCAAAACCCACAGCCTCCATTGTAATGAGGCTGTTGGTTTTGATACCACAATGAAGCTCCGAAAACCTCCGAACTGCGTTCCCTACCGAATCGTACTATTTTCCCAATGACCAATTACGATGTCCAGAACCTGAAGGGGCAGTCCGTGTCGGTTTTGAAAGGCAGTGGGTCAGTGCAAGTCTTTTGGAGCCGAATCGTACAGCTCAATGGGCAGTTTCCAGACGAGCGATTACGATGACCGATTCGGACAGCCGTTCCAATTCGGTTTGTTCGAGACGAAACGGCTGTGAGAATCGGTCTTTGGGGGCCTGTAGCGGGCCCCCTTCACGTGGAGGCATTTGAATGAAACCTCTGGGGGTACCCAAGGGACCACTCTTCCCAACCATGCACAATGTGGCAGGCACCATGGGGTGCCCGCCATAGGGTGCAAGGTTTTCCCCAACCACCCCTTTTGTCAATTGGAGCCTTTGTTCGCGTTTGGAACACAGGCTTCTATTGAAGTCAATGTGAGTCTGACGATATTGGGCGGCATTGGAATCGGGCCCTTATTGGGTCTTAAAACTGGGGTAGGTTATAAAGTGGACCAAAAAATATATAACTGCGTTCTTAGTGGTTTGATGCCCTCACTGTTTGGCTGGTTTTGTCAAGGTTTACCAACACTGTCTTGATTGGTCCGCACCTTCAGTTTTGCCCAAACTTTCATTTGCAGAGAGGGAACAGGGACCCACAGTGAAAATGTGAAGCTTTTCTTGTTCGGTCAGACAGACCTAAAACATTCCAGGTCTCCGCTTGCCATGTCTGGAGAAAAATTGAACCATCGTCATCTCTTAGCAACCAGGAACCAGTGAAGCCCGGCTTAGTGTCCTGAGATATTGGTCCTACAGTGGCAGGCTAGCAGAAACTGAGGAACTCCATTTTGAATGATCTGCACGTGGTCAAGGAGATATGAAGGAAAACCTAGAAATAGTGTGAGTAGTGCAGGCATGGACCAACTATGCCTGACCTACTTAGCAATGGTGTTCACTAAGGAGAAGAGAGTGGAACCTTTTGCAGCATTCTAAGGCAAACGAAAGAGGTGGATGCTACTTTGTTTATCTAATTACCAAGTTTTGCAGGGTGTCATAGATAAGTGCAGAGATGTGGACTGTCTACATCTCGACCAGGCTACGAGTTGTGCTCAAGTCATAGGGTTCCAGAATGACAAGGGCAACCCATGATCATAATCAAGATCCCAGTCTTATTTGAACTGAACTACAAGATGTTTTGATTTATCAATATGACCACTGAGATCATGCAATAAATACAGAAAGGTGTGCAGTATTGTATATATTGCTCCATCAAGGTAGACGACAGATGTGTGTCAGTGTAAGCTTTGAAAATGAAGCCAAAGGATGAAAAGGATCGAAGAATGCAAGAGCAAGGAAAGAATTTCCTTCACCTACATATCCTGAGAAAACTTCAGTCTATTACCACACTTTCCAATATTGAATCCCCTATTTAAGCCTATAAAAAGCACCAGCTTCATCCTTTTTTTAACCCTACCATCCTAACGCGACCTCAAATTTACAGGTTCTGGTGATATTACCCCCGAATATGATAATACCTGGGCTGTGGATATAGAATGGTCTGTGTGTGTGGTAGTTGAAAGATGGGGTGTACTGGACATTAGCAGGGTTGTGTGGCTGTGGTGCCCTAGGGCTGCCTTGTGTAGCACTGAGCTGGTAGGCACTTCATGCAACCAGTAGCTCCCACCTGACCTTTGAAGCTACAACTTCGCTGCCATGCCTGTAGAAGAGTGTGAAGGGAGCCTCAGACATTCCGCTGGAACGGAAATCCTATGTAATAAATTGAATTACCTTTCCTGGGTGTAGAAAAACCCCTAAAAAGTGCACATGAGGTAGCGGGGAGGGAAGAGGAACGCTGGTGTCCATATTTTGCCAGGAGCAGGAGTGTTTGGAGAGAGTAATCCTAGGGTTTACTGATGTAGCACTGGGGTGGGATATGTAAACTCTTCCTGTGTTTCACTCTTAGCTTGCAGCACATGCAGGTCGTCCAGAGGAAACTTGAGAAGTTCCTGAGATATGCAACATCCCGCCCCAACACTTGCCCATATTGGAGCCGAGAAGTCATGAACTTCCAATATAGGTAACTCCAGGGCTTCAAGTGGGCCGGATCCTGCCAGTGCTCAGCACCGGCAGTTCTAAAAAGCAGCTGCTGAGACGGGTCTCTAGCGGGCTCTCCATGTTTGTCCTGACCCACAGGGTGAAAAATAAATCTTAACCCAGCAGCAGTACCACTCTTTACTGCCTTGTGTAACTTCAAAGAGACCTTGTTATTGTTCTTTCACAGTCTCATCATTTCAGAACTGAAGCATTTTTTATATTATCTGCAACTGAGCCATAGTTGTTGCTTTTTTCTTTATTATGCATCTAACAACCATTGAGAAAGCCAATAGTCCAGGCTTGTTTTAAGTATAATGTTACTTGTTTTATCCTATATCTGGATGCAATGACAGAAGTAGCAAAATACCAGTCAGGCGGCACACTATAGTTTTTACCTTATATGTTTATAAGCCACATCCTTATTCATATAGACCACGCCCCTTTGAGAGACCCCCCACCCCAGTTTTTCTATCACAGTGAAAGCCTTTGGTAATTCACTGGCAAATGTGGGGGGATTTCTTCAAAAGGCTGGTGGAATCCCTTCCTCTATCCCTGTCTTGTAATTAGTGACGCCCTGACAGATAGTGCGACCCTGGTAGAGGGAAGAAAAGACTCCGTCAAGAGCTCAGGCCAATTCAGAAAACTGGTGGACATGCGCCATTTCAAATGCATCTTTTTTGTTATCGTTCTTTTTATAGACAGTAGCGGAAACTTTGACACGGCTCGGAGAGCACTCCAGAAAAAAAACCAAAGCTGAATCATATTGGGAGGGAGGGGTGGGGGGGAGCAGACCACAAACCATGATTGTGTGTAAAAGACCGCTTTATTGAAACAGGTGCACATAACATTATAATTCCTCAGCAAACGCCTTACAAAACTAAACCTCACTAATCAGACCACATACCTGACCCCTGACCCCACCCCCGCCCCTAAAATTTTCTTGAACCCGCCCCCACCCGTACATTGCAACCTTACAAACAATACAAAGCAATGCATCAAAGTATAACCCCATAAATTCAACCCATCCGTTAAAACAACCTCCCCTGCCTGCCTCTTTATAACTGTCAATCACCCAACATGTGAAACGGAACAAAAAATGAACCTGCCTACCCTTTTCCTGTCGATAACCCAACTTCAACCCTGACCAAAAAACCTCTGCCAACCCTGGCAAACTTCCAATAACCCCCGCACAGCACCTGTTCCAAGCGACAATACATAGCCAGCACCCCTACTCACCTGTCCCAACAAAAGCCGCCTGAATTCTGGAAAAAGGAAAAAACCAAAACCCCAGATTACACAAAAAAGGGGAGGGGGGCAAAAACTACACTACGCTAAAGCTCCCAGCCACCAGGCTCCGAACCTAAAATGGTGGCTGGGCTCCAATTGGGCTATAAATGAAAATAGCCCAAAACAAAATGGCTGACTTGAAGACTCCCTTGTAATAGCTGCCTGGGGTCCACAATTATAACAGTAAGCATCAGATTTTTTTTCGAGTTTTGAGGCCTGTGATTGATTCATAATCACCCCCTGTTTAGTTTGCAATCCTCACTTCTGTTTATATTGGGGGGGTTTTCTCCTTTTTTTAGACTGAATTTCTCTCCGTGCATTTGTATTTCTCTCACTCTCTGCCTGCTCAGTCAATTAAATGTGATCATCCCCCGGAAGACATTGACGACGTCTTCAAAACATGGCAAAGTACCATAAAGAGCGTGAGCAGCTTTCCAGATGGCGCCTGTCATTGCTGACTAATGCTGTTATTGGCAGGTGTGAGACAAGGGCTGGGGCGAACGGGTGCCTTAATGCAACCGTCCAGACATTTTCAAGTGCCTGCTCTGCAAGTGCCGTTCAGGAATCTCGCGAGACTGTGTCTCTCCTGTCGGCAGGCTCTCCAAGTCTATCAGCCAAAGAGTAGACAAACCGGAGTCAAGGAGGAAAATAGACTTTAGTGCCATAAAGAAGACTAAGGAAACCCATTTTGATCTACTTATACTGCATGCATAGGAAGCAATGGAACAAAAAAAGTTTACACTAGTTTCATAAATGTCCTCAAAGTTTTAAATTGTCAGGAAATACAAATTGTTTTACTCTATGCTGAAGAACAGTGCATAATCATACAGGGCTCAGATTGTTAGACTGTTTTGCATTGTTTAATTTGCAAAAGTATAATTGACTGGGCCCAAAGTTTAATTCTATGTTAGGACCGGAGGCGAGGATTAAGCTGTTCTTTCTTCCCAGCAGCCATTTCAGAAATAACAACAGTTAAAACTTCCTTTCCCATGAATCATTGGGAAAGGAAAGAGAACGCTAGTCCAACCAATCAGAACACAGTATCTCCCTTTATCATCCTCTGAAGACACTTTTGCCTTCTCTTTATTCCTGCTACAAAGGCCGAAAATCATATCTTTTACTCTTGCATAGATGACTCTGCCCCTACAGGAAAAAACTGATCTACATTACTATCAGGGACCCCAGACTGTAATATACTAGCAAAGAGATAAACCTCATATACTGGAAAAAACAAACATTAGCATCAAAATATCAGTTTCACCAGTGACTCCTGCACAGTGTACTAGCAATGCATAAAAGTACCTACTCACATGTAATGTCTGTATGGAAATACTTTTGGCTGAGTGGGAGAAATGACTATGAAACATGGGGTGAGCTAATCCTCACCTCTGTGTCCTTAATAGAATTGAACTTTCTGTTACGATAGCAAGGACTTTTTTAATTTTGTCAGGACCGAAGGCGAGGCAAGGATTATACTTTTTCCAAGCTTATCCCCCGCCAACGATATAATGTTAGATACTGGTTTGAAGTAAAATCTTTTTAATGTGGAGTCCGACAACTAGTACGCAGCATTGAGTATGCCCTCCAGACGAGCTCCCAGGGCAAAGGCCTGGGAGGTCAATGCCCTTCTAACAGAATGCGCCCCAAACATCTTCATGTCAATGCCTGCTTCTTGGTTGGCCCTTCTAACCCATCTAGTGATGATAGGGGGAACAGAACCCCTTTTGATGCTTTCTAAGAGCAATGAGCAACTGCGGTTCTCCTAGTGGGCGAACGTGTTCTGTTATAGGCTCATACGCCTTAATACTGAGAACTACGCATATTTTGGGAAAGTCTGGAAAAATAGAGTACGACATAACATGAGAATTACAATTCTTTCTCCTTGATTTATGTAAAGTAACCCCTTCTGGGGTGAGTACTCTACCTGTTATGCCCAGAGTTCTGACGTCCAATACCCTTCAACAGGACACCAGGCACCACACTGTAGCCAGTTTCTTGGACATCTGCTTTCTGGAAAGGTATTTACTAGAGGGGCAGGAGAAGAAGAGATTTAGGACCTTGTTAACGCTCCAAAGAGTGGAGTACCTTGGTTACAGAGGAAGGGACAATCGAATTCCCTGAGGAGTTTGTGGCCCAGAGGATATACACCCATCAGCTGATCCCTGTTGCAGGAATGACCTGCCAAACACACTGAAAGGAAGGTGTTGATGGACCTATATGCCAAACCGTCCGAGGTCAGGGAGCAGAGAAAGTTCAGGATATGGACACCGTCCGTCCTCACAGGGTCCAGCTGTCTCTACTGACACCAACCCAACCATTGAGACCAGGCTGATCCGTAACGCTTGATCGTGCCGTTGGCCCAGGCTTTGGAGAGTAGTGACACAGCTTGTCCTGAAAGGCCTGGAACTTTCCACCATTCCCTATGATCGTTCACGCCATAAAATGTGGAATACCAAATATTCCCATATTTTCAAGGGTTATAACAGAAATTATTTTTCTGTGTTAAAAACATTTATCCATATGGAGAAATAAATGGAGCAAAACAAATATGCAACAAAATATTCTCCTTACACCTAAACCTGTAGATAGTCCACCTCTGAATGATACACAGAAGTAAAGCCTGGGGAAATTGATGAAGGCCTAGAAATGTATGATTTTTGCTAATTTACATACTGGGCATTTGTGAGTCTTTGAAAATTCATACTTTAACCCCTTCAGCGCTCATGACGGAACCACTCCGTCATGAGCCACGGGTGCCGTGTGCTCATGACGGAGTGGTTCCGTCATGCTGCGGCCGTTGGCCGCCGCTCCTCCCACGCTGCGCTGATTCCCCGCCTGTGCGGGTGATTAGCGCAGTGGGCGGAGTCATGACGGAACCACTCCGTCATGAGCACAGCTCAACCGTGGCTCATGACGGAGTGGCTCCGTCATGAGCACAGCGCCACCGCGCTGCCCCCAAACCCCCCCCAGCGCTGCGGCGGAATTCCCGCCGCAGCCAAGGGGTTAAGGCAAATCCTAGGTACATATCAACAATGCATTGATTCTTGCACTTTTTAAATATTTATCCCACAGTGAGGTTCCACAATACTTAATCTCTTATCATCCCTGTGAATCAATATGGAGCACAAGTCTTTACTAAATTTAATTTGTGAGGCATTTATCTGACTAGCAAGGATATGACCACATGAGTTTGTTTACATGACTGATGCCAATATTGATATTGGTTGTTCAGCATTAGAGGAACAACTGACTACCCAGTATTGGGCTATTTAGCAAGTATACACAGAGAGTGGATTTAGGCCTTAAGAATTGTTTTATTGGCATAGAATTTTCTCATCAATATTTGAACAACAATGACAGAAATATACTAACACGTTCACTGATGCCACTGCATTCAAATTCACATATTAAAGGTATATCTCAATAGAATAGAGAAAATGAATACATTTTTCTAAAATGTCATCATATACATAGATGCCTTGTCGATAGTTTGGAGGGGCTTACAGGATACACTGATGGATTATATCAATATTCTTAACTGCAATCTTTGGGTTTTACAATTTAGTAGCCATACTGAAGGAGAGATCATTAAATTGCTTGGTCTAGAATATTTGTATATGATGAAAAATTGATAACGTCGTTTGTACATCGAAAAATACCTCCAACAGTTAAAGTAAATGTATACATGCAAGACTGTTCTAGACCACAGGACTATTTATTTGCGGCTGATGATATAATCAAAAGATTTACTACAAGAGACTTTTCTGATATAATTTTATGCGAAAAAATTTGATTACAAAGAGAGATTCTTATTTCTTGCCTCAAAGCAACTATTTCTAAGACTCTAGGTCACATTCACATATGCATTTTAACAACATATTTTAATCAGAGATATAAACTTAAAATATAATATAAACAGACATTGTCATTTATTACACACAATCCCTATTTTGAAATGCATCTTGCCCTCACTCAGATGTCAGATTATAGAATGTAACATTCTGAGATAATTTCATTAGATGTCCCCCCTCATATGTGGTGGAATAGTATAATCTTTATTAGGCCAAGTCAAGATAGCTCAAAATCTGATAAACCCAATAAATTTGAAGATCTTCATCTAAAGATGCATCTAGTTTGACAAAGCGAATTGAATCATTGGCAAACAGCTACCTTTGCTGCATTTAAGAAATTAAAATCAGATGTGATGGAAATGAGCCCTGGCTCAGCCATTTCTGGTCATACAGGTGACTACTTTGGATTTTGTTGTTTGGTCTATTTGGTGGCTTGCTGTTTATTTTGATGCCCAGAAATATGGTCTTGACAGTCCTATTTGTGGGCGGCATAAATCTTTGTATTCTAAGCCTCTTGGATACTTACACCATTTATCAGTGACTCCTAAACATTGGCATATAATTTCTGCAGATTTTATAACAGATCTTCTGATGAATGCCACATGATATTAGTTACAGTAGACACCTTTTCAAAACAGGCGTAATTTTTCCTCTGTTCAAACTACCAACTGCTGATGAAATAACACAACATTTTTTGAATAATACTTTTTGTGTTCATGGATAGCCTTGCACTATGATTCCTGATAAAGATATTCAACATCTTTCATATTTTTGGAGATCTTTGTGTAAGGCAGTATGAGTTCAACAAGCTCTTTCATCTGGTTATCATTATCCGTCAAATGAGCAAACAACACAAACTAATCAAACTCGGAGCAATATTTGGAGTCTAACTCTAAAGCATCTCACAATAATTGGGCTTTCTATTTACCAAGCACGACATTTTTTTTTATAATTATGCAAACCATAGTACCACTAAAGTATCTCCTTTCAAAGTTTTTCCTTGTATTGTTTGTTTGTTTCCATCTGCCACTGATTTCATGAATCAGTTATAAAAGCACAGGCAATTAGTTTGTTAAAGCTTACACCATTCTAAAGTCGGAAAAAAGAAATAGGTTAATAAATCAAGATTTTGGTAAACCAAAGATGGAGTGGTGCACTCCCCAGGTGATATTTTCAATAAATCATGTTGACTTGTTTCTTTGTGTCAAATAAATCCTTTATTTTCAATGTCATCCGACAATAAGCGTTCCAGCCAACGTGTTTCGTTCATTAAGCAATTAACTTCTTCAGGGCATTGGTAAATATGTGATCGGTGGGGAGAAGCGATCCTTGACTCCCCATGTGTTGTAATACGTGGGATGAGGAGCTTGCGTCAAGTATGCTTGTAGTGGCCGTCCCAGAAGGCATCTGTCTTGCAGGTGCAAATTAATGCAACAAATGAGACCTCCTTGATAAGGGTCTGGAACCGTAGTTCTGTGGTGCAGCACTCCTAGGCCAGTCCTGTTCAGGTCAGTAGGAATACAGCAGGGAAGTGCGGCTACTGCGGTCCGCCGTTGCTCGCCATCTTTAATTTAAATCAAGATTTTGGGCCTGATTTAATTCTTGGCTGTAAGGATACTCCGGTGCAATGTGGTTCGCCTGCCACATTTATATGCAAGCAGGCCCTAGAATTAATCATGGTGAATACTAATTTGTCTCTACCTTAATTAATCCCCTCCAATTGTCCTGATGAGTAAGGGTCACTGGAGGCTGATCTGTCATTTCGCCCACCTAAGTTATATGTGTGGAGATATAGGTCAATTTTCACTGCTCGATCCGGCCAGGAAAACACTGGATGTAAGGGGCAGTGACAGCTACTATATGCTCCCCCCGCCATAGGAGAGGACTTCCATGGAGAGGAAAGCATTTTGTTATTTATTTTCAAAAAGAAAATCCCATTTCGAGATGTTCTTTTTGAATATACAAAAAGTAAACTGTTTGCTGCCGGAGCACTTCACTAAACAGGAAAATGCATTGACCGGATCCGCCATGACAGCGGTTCCTGCCAATGCTTTATAAATAATCCCCAGATTTGCAGCTATTTAGAAATTTGGCGGGTGGATTAGTCTCAGCCTGGTGGACATAAACTCCACCAGGCCAATGGAGATTGCTCCAATTGCCAACATTGAATTCAGGCCCTTAATTCTGCTCCTTTTGTTCCCAAGGTAATGGCCTGCTGTCTTCTTGTTGTTTCTTCTGGTTCACACATTGCCAGTTACATTGAGACCACAATTTCTTGACATATTTGTGATAACTCATCAGATCAACCCTTTTGCTTGAAGTTACCTTGTACTTGGAAGATTCTTCCCGATCCAACAGTTATGGCACAAGTGCAACCAGAATATGAGATTCAAGAAATTTGTGCTTCTTGGTCTTCAATTACCGATCCACTGAAAATGTTGTCATTTTAGCGAAATGTCTTGAGAAGATGCTTCTTTTTATGCTCTCTTGCTAATTTGCCATTTCTGTCAAAGGCCCCCTGATAAGCCCAGAGCAGTATCAAGAGTTTATTAGAGTCTACGTACATTTAGGATAGGAAGGGGTGCTCCTTACGCTGTCAGGCACTTTGCTGCTGGGCACTGAGCTAAGCACATGGTTGAGCGTCCTCATCCCCTGAAGAACTCTGATGTCTGCGTTAACGCCCATCCCCAGGGGTGGTCTACGACCTGCCTTGAGTATCGGGCATATGGCATGGTGCTGAGACTGCAGAATTCAGTGCTGGGTGAAGGATGTGAAACATGGACTTTTTCTTCATGTGTCAAATGAATGTCATGGGTTCCTGGAAAGCGGTGTGAACCAAACATGTAAACCACCCTTTCCAAGATGGTGGATGCAATTTGAAATTCCCAATCCAAGCTGAATTAGGGCCTTTTTTGCAATGTTAGTTTTTGTTTAAATCTAACTATTCCACCTAACTGGGACCCTTCTAATATGACATTTGACACCTTTCACATGTACTGTTTTGTGGAGGGTGGTACCATAGCTATAAAGACAGGGATTAAACAGACCTTCTCTGCACACAGTCCCTTACACTTGGAGGTAAGAAGGGATAGAGAGAAAGCAGAAGGGCCTAGTGCCTAGGAGGAGGCGGTATAAGGGAGCAACCATGGGTGGTTAGAAGTGGGAGGGGGCAAGGGACAGGGAGATGTGGCTGGGAGGGTGGGTAGGCCTTTCAAGCAGTAGTGACTAGCGGGCATGGCCGAGGATCTTTGTGGAGAAGGGGGTCATTTGGTGTGCTTGGATGGCCAAAGAAGGGAGTATTCAGATGGTCAGGGTGCTCTCAGGAAGCCTCTTCATATATTCTGCTAATCGTAAAAGCTAAAGTCAGGCATCCCCTCCAGTGGAGGAGTACATTTTCCCCCTTGCTAGAAGGTTGTCAAGAGGGAAGCATTTTATTTTCTATGCAAGTGCAAGATTTCTTCTACTTTTTACGTTACTTGGTAATAAAAGCTAGTCACCATAATTCTTACGACACTATTGTCCTTTGAAAGCCATCAGCTTTGGTTTATTTCCAGATGTGTTTGTTGTGCTCATGCTGAGGGTCTTGTGTCCTTGTGAGCTCAGACAAAGAGGCTTAGCAGCACTGCCTGCTGGGACCTGTTCGGATAGATGGTGTTCAAGTAGTTGGGTATCCAGGAAAAGCAAAACAGACACTGGTATGACAGTTTGAGACACTTTTTGCATTTTAGGTAAGTAGTTGTCTGCTATCTGGCCCTTGCAAGTCCATTGTGAGTAGAAGAAAGGTAAAGCTTTATTGCTCAGTTTGTAAAATGTTCTGCCTGATGGTGTCAAGCAGGACAAGGTTCATATGGCAGTCATAATTGAGTAGTAGGGAGACTTGTCAGCTCTACCAAGTTTCACTCAACAGGAGTTAACTGACGCATTCTGAGAGAGTTCTCGCATTACTGCAAAGTCCCAGAATGCTCATGCATATCAGCTGGTTCAGATGCCAGCAAGTTCTTCTCTTCTATTACAGCCTTTCCCCCTTACTTTTGTCCCTGCCTCTTGCTACCTCATATAGCCAATAGAGAGGATAGCTCAAGCTCTGTGCTGATGGCCCTGCTCCTGATTATGCTGGCATTTTTTTAGAGTAGTATTCTGTTTAGTAAAAGCAGAATGAAGTCTATCCTCTGTTGAAGAGTATCTCCATTTCACCTGGGAGCATAGATAAGGATCGCCACGGTTTCACCTGAGTATACAATAGTCACTGAAATGCATAGGAGCCCTGAAAAGGTTCGCTAAATAATTTTAGGATTTGCTTTTGCCTAGGTTTGTGAAAAAATGATAATCCTGTTTGTAATAGTGGTCATTACTTTCTTCTACTATCTGAATGTTAATTTTGACCCGATGCTTTGTTCTCTTTGTATCCCTGTTGATAGCTTACATATACCTGCTTAAATGAAATGTGTAGAATGGAAAATGCTCACCTAGCAATGAATTAGGATTTGCCTGAGTAATGGCAAAAGGAGGGTCTGAGGTAATTCAGTTTTAACTCCATTCTGTATTCTGTTGCCATTTTGTTGCCCTCACTCAGACAGCACAATGAACGAAGTTTTTCTGCTGATCTTACTGCGGCGTGTCAAAATAACCTCCTACCTCTGTTTACGAAACTAATGTCAGGGACTGGCTGAGTCCACTAATCCTCGTCTGGTTTGACTAAACCCTGTCTCGACAGTCTGTTGGTTCGCACCATTCTTTCCTGACTTTATCTTATCTTCTGGCCTTCGCTATTCTCTACTTGTATTCTCTCATTTCACAATTGTCCTCCAAAGCATACAAATGTGTCCTGCCACCTGCAAGTTAAGTTGTGAACACTACCATTGATTAACTTGTGGGGAGGGGTGACAAAAACAGTTGGAAGAGAGGTTTATTTGGGTTATTTGATATCTTGTTTTCAAACTTTTCTCATTGGTTATATCTTGTTTTCAAACTCTTCTCATTGGCTAACCATGTATGCATTGGGAGTGTTCTTGGTGAATCTATGTGCTATAAAAGATTGTGCGCCACGGAGTAAAGTGGCAGTCTCCTAAGAACATACAGAGTATACTTCTGGGACAACTGTACTTAGCTGCCGCTAATAAACCTGATCTTCTACGCTCAACAGAGTGTCCCGTGTCTCTGTTCAACAAAGCAGGTGAACTCAGGAGATTAAGGCGTGCCCTGCGCCACCAGGCCCATAAGGCCCTGGTTCTTCAGTGACAGCATTCTGCTCTTTCACAAGGAGCATATCGGCAGCCAAGTTGTTTTGTTAAGTTCAAACTGTGGCAATGTGTGTTTTTTTAGACCAAAAATCTTATTGCTTTTGGCAGTGTTTGTTATAATGATGATGGCTAGCAGCTCCCACAACAATAAAGTTTCACAAAAACCATGTCAAAACAAGCCAAGCATTGACAAAACCAAAAGGCCGTCCACCAATGTCATGCCTACTGGCTTTGCCAATGCTTGTTTGTTTTCATGTTTTCTATAATTTTGTTGTAACTGGTTACACTGATTTTCCATTATGAATGTTTTTGGGAAATACTAGCATGCATCAACACGTTTTACTAACCGATGTTTCATATGAATGGTACCTAAAATTTCACAGTAGTTTAGAATTTTTTTTTTCCCAGTTGCATTTTTATATGAACCTTTTATTTTGAAAGCAAAGAATCATCAATCTTGCTTTCAAGGTTTTGCATATATTTCCATCTAATCAGAGAGCATCCTGGAAGCATTATACATAGCCTCAGCCTCATATTGTCAAACTTTGCAAACGTGTATACATATTTTTATACTGGAACCATTGTCAGTAGTTCAGCCTGAACTTACATTTCCTTACAGTACTCACCCTAATAATAAAGGCTTTGTATTAATGAACCGTAAATACAAGTTGGGACAGCATTAGCATATGGGTGCAAATAGTACCTTAACTGAGAGGGGAGAGGATGTTGCCTTACGAGCTGTCAACCTCAAAGGTGGGGAACCAGGTTCAGCAACGACGCTAAACACTTAGGGCCAGATGCATCAAAAAAATGTTTTGCGAATCTTTGTGATTCGTAATTAGGGGATCGCAAAATGCCATGCATGAAAGTGTGCAGTAAACGTTCTGCGATTCCTAAGGGGTCGCAAAAATCACAGGGATGGTGGCCTGCTGAGATCAGCAGACCACCATGTCTGTGATTGCTTTTTAATAAAGCAATCATTTTTTTTGTAATGCAGTCCATTTTTCTTAAAGGAAAATGAGATGCTTTACAAAAAGAAAAATGAAATTTTTTTTTTAAGAACAGGCAGTGATCCGTGGGACCACTGCCTGCTCCTAAAAATGTTTTTACAAACATTCACAAAGGGGAAGGGGTCCCTTGGGGACCCCTTCTCATTTGCGAATGTCTTACCACCAACTTGAAGAAGGTGGTAAAATGTGAATGTTTTGCGACCGCATTCACGGTCACAAAACATGCATGCATACCGATGCGATTCGGTATTAGGAAGGGATGCCCTAAATAAGCCCCTTCCTAAAACCGATTTGCAAACCCATTTTGCAATTCGGTAACAGGTTACCGATTCTCAAAACTGGGCTTGATGCATCACAAAAGCATTTTTCACGATCGTAAATGGGCCAATTCTGCGAATCGGCCCGTATGCGAGGAGAAAAATGCTTGATGCATCTGGCCCTTAATCTCCCTGTGCCCAACAAAAATGAATATGTCCATCTGTAATGAAACTGGTGCTCATGTAAAGCGCTCTGATACCTCATATCTTCAGGTCTAGTTCGTGCTATATAAAACTAAAAAAAAAATCTGGCAGCCAAAGGGTCTGTGCTGCAGGGCGTTGGGTCTACTTAGCCCAAAGACAAAACAAACATTAAAACTTATTGTGCTTGACCCCAAACAATATGTCCTGGTTGGCAGGTCCCAAAACCTTCAGGGGACTCTTTTAAGCCCAATCAGTTTCCCATCTGTGAAATACAGTAGACCCAAGGGTCCCTCATCACATTATGCAAAGGGTGGGGATCCCATCATTTTGCTTTATGCAACTCAATACAACCCTGACTTGCCACCTCCTCTCTTGCTTAGCGTGGTCTTATATTGAAGACCCTGAACTGCAACACACCTTCAGTGAGTGGCTTTTTTAGCCAACTGTTCACATAAAAACTGAAACTTTAAGTCCCTGAATACATTGTGACTGTTGGATAAAACAACAGGTTTGGAAAACCTATTATATTAAGGGTGCTCATCGATTCCTTTTTACAGGCAGGTTTGGCTAGTTGGACATGGATGCAATCCTGGGTGCATTTTAGTAATGGGTATTGAGGTATCCAATGACAGTGTCCTGGACTGAATATGGCTCTTTACAACGAATGCGTTGTTCACGCATTCCAAAACAATGCGGTTGATACAACGACCGCTTTGTTTCAATGCGAACCATTACATCGCAAGTCATTTCAATGACTTGCTGTAGGGGGCGCGCTGGACTTAGGAATAGTATTATTTACTATTCCTACTCCAGGTTGAGCAACAGCAAGGAAGGTGTAGGATTCTAAATCCAACATCAACGCGCCCCTACAGCAAGTCGTTGAAACGACTTGCAATGTAATGGTATGCGTGGTAAGAACGCGGTCGTTGTAACGACCGCATTGTAAAGGAACCGCGTTGTGGAGACAGAGTTGTAAACTCTGTTTCCCTTCTGGGCTATGTTCTGATTCTGAAGTGGGACTTTTTAAAACTATCTGCTGCAATTCTTATTCTTTTTTTCTTAGCTTAGCTAAGGATGTACACTCCGCTGTTGGCATTCTGAGAGGGAGGCAAACAGTGGAATTAAGCTGGAGATTTTAAAGTAATAAGGTGTCATGTAGTTGTCACCAAACCATGAAATTGCACAAAATAGGGTAATTGCTGAAGCAGATTTATTCGAATTGACAATAATGCTAGTTTGTGCTTGAGATACAGTGTCCTTCAAAATGTCACACACATGGCATTGAAATGTCACACATTAGCATCCCGAACATGAAGAAATGTCACAGATAAGCACCCTGACAACTTGGCAGTTATGGCTTGAGTGGTTTTCTGGCATCTTAGCATGGCAGAAATCATGGCTGGAACTATCAGCTTTGCAGCGGGTGCTGTGACACAGTGGCACAGAAGGTGGGATGGGGCAGCCTAACTTGCAATGACTGCAATTAGACAGAGTGCTGCCACCTGTGAGACATCATGTTAGTTTAAAGGGCCTTACAGTTCTCCTCTCGTTACCATTGGTTGGCTTCATCATCATTCTCATTCCCATGCTTTTGTTTGGTTAGCACGTGCAGGTTTTATATTCTCTTTGTGTGCTTGTCCATCCCATGAAGCATGGCCAAAGTGCTGCTTTTGCTCCCACTGTGTGTCCGTCCAGTAGTCGCGCTTTGATGGCGGCCCTGTTTTTACTCTAGGAGGAAGCACTCAATAATATTGCGTTTGTGAGGAAGCTGTCCATAATACTGCATCAGTTTGCAGGCCATCTATCTCCACCCTGCTCCCTCTCCTGCTTCAAACATGTCTCACTTTGAGCAGAGTACGTTTATTTTCAGAGTGCGTGTGCGCATTATATTTTTCTGAATGTTATTGTTTTTGTTGTTTGACAGATGTTCTTTCCCTGTAGCCTTTGCCCCCCTTTCTATCACTCTCCTTCCCTCTGTCCATTTTGCCTTTGTCTACCTTCCTCCCACCCACCGCCCCTGTGACTTTTGACCGCTCTCTCCCTATCACCATCATTGTTGCTGCGTCAAACACGCCAAGTCGTAGTTGAGAGCATATATTGTTAGAGTGCATTTAATACTTACATTTTTTAGACTTTTGTTGGTTTAGTTGTATTGCAGACATGATATTCCTTTGTGTTGCCCTTTCTCCATCTATCGGCCCATGGTGCCTTTAACCCCTACTGTCCATGTGCCTTCGTCCCCTTCCCTCCCACCCTCCGTCCCTGTGGCATTTGACCCTCTCTCCATTACCATACCATATTATAAAATGACAGGTCATCCCATATTGTACTATACTACACAATGAGAGACCATACCACACAATACCATACATACTACTCATTGACAGGCCGTACTATACAATGACAGGCCATACCATACCATACCATGCTATGAAACTCCATCCCATCCCATACCACACCAAATTCATACCATACCACACCAGCCCATGCCATACAATGACAGGGCATACCATACCATACCACACTATTCAATACTCTGCAATGACAACCCATACCATACCATCATACATTGCCATTCATTACCATACCACACCATACCATAGCATGTAATTCAACTCAGTGAAACTATCTCTATCATTGTAAATATCCCAAGCATTGACTTTTAACTAGGACTACTGTTTGTGTTCCATTTTCGTTATAATTTGTATCCCCTTATTAGACATTCAGTAGCCACTCATGAAAAGAACTTACAAGCTATGTACTGGATTTACCAAGCCTTCGCACCACTGCTGTCTCAAAAAAAGTGACTGAAACCAACAGAAGAGCTTGAACTGGGCTTTATTTTCCAGAGCAAATCCTGATTTGCACTGGAAACTAGGTTGGACTGGGATAGAAAATAGGCCCGGGCACCAAAAAGTGGTCCCATTTGTAAATTAGAAAGCTAAAAAAGTGGCCTATGTTTGAAAACTGAGGTCGTTTTGAACTTGTAAAGACACACTATATAATTGCTTTGCAAAGATTTCAGATTGCTGCAGGCAATGCCTGTGGTGACAGGGAAATCAACAGTAAAAATGGGTCCAGCGGACCATAAGGCTGACCAACAAACAGCCCAAAAAAATGGCACACACACTGACCTTTCAAACAGCTCATCAGACATGGTCAGTTTGCCTTGTAGTCCAACACTTACTGCAAAGTAGATCTAAAAACACAAAGTAGCACTTTGTTCTTGTCAGAACCTCTTTCAAAGGGCCATGGGGGCTGCAGCAGGGGCGTAACACAGGCCCCCGCAGCCCCCGTGGTGCGGGGGGGCTGCAAGCTCCAGGGGGCCCCCTCGGCACTGCACTCTGGCCAGAGGGCTCCTGATTTAGCCTGGAGGGGCCCCTCTTCGTACCGTGCAGGGAGGCCCCCTCACTTTTCATTACGCCAGTGGCCTGCAGGTGCTACTGAGCCCAGCCATGGTGGTAGAGGCCTTTTACTCCTGATGTCCCAGGGCCTGACCTACTATAGGTCCCGCTCAACTGGGCCAAGTACCCCTTCTGCACTTGACTCTCAGTGGTCAGCGAACATGACTCAGATCTCAAAATGCAGACAGTACAAACAATAAATCAATGTCCAGCCAAATACTTGTTCTTATAAGAAAAAGTAGTATTTTATTTCTAATTCTACACATGCAAAGGGAATACGACATTTAGAAGCAACAACACAATCCCCCTTGAGTGTCAGGGCATGGGAGGAGTTGTCACTGACACCTGTATAAGGCTATGCCTGTCCTCACACAAAGCTGTCCCCAGCCCCCTGTAGTGTGTTTGGAGCCAGGGCAGGGAAAGGCAGGGTCGTGTGCACTACAAAGACTTCCCTTTGAAGGTTCCCTAGTTCAGACACAGAAAGGGGTATAAGTATTGGACCTCTGACACACCAAAATCAGAAAACTTCTGGACTGAGGGCTTTCTGCCAGGAGAAGAGCTGGAGAAGCTGCCAGGAGGTAGTGAAACTTTGCTGTTTGCTCAGCTGTGTTGGCCTGCTGCTGTTGCTGCTGTACTCGGAGGGAAAGGACTGGACTTTGCTCTCTGTATCCTGCTTGCAAGGTTCTCCAAGGGCTTGAGTTGAACTTGCCTCCTGCTAGGAAGTCTCAGGGCCATCAAAAGCGTTGCCTGCCAGTGCCTGAGCTCTTATGCTGAGAGTCCTGACTTGCCAAGTGGTACCAAATGCAGTTCCTGGGCCCATGGACGTATAACCCGGTGATCATAAGGAGACAATCCATGCACCGACACCAGCGCCTATATTATCAACGCCCTGCTGTAAAAGATTGATGCATCACTGATGCTTGCCCTGAAGTGTGGTTTCCGCTCAACCATGGCATTCACCCCAGGCCCCAGAGTACCATCGAGTGCGTCAGAAAAATCACAGCAGAGAGAGTCCCAAGCAATGCGTCACTGATGTCCGTGGCACCCGCTCCAATGCAGCACCTGCTTCACAGCTGTGAAGTCAACGCAGCGCCTGCTTCACCACTGTCGCATCGTCGCAGCACGTCTCTATTTCCTAAACTGGTGTGGACTCCTTTTGTAGTGTTTTAAGAGTGTGTGTGTGTGTGTGCTTGTGTGTGTGTGTGTCTGCGTGTGCGTGTGTGTGTGTGTGTGTACGCTTTAGAGTAGATAGTATTGTGCCAAACAACAACAAATAACAGGATGGCATTAAGAAGCAGCGAATATTACAAAACGAGGAACTGTTCACATATCATCCTGTTTGGATTTCATTTTGTGTAATGAATTCACCTGTTTCGTTTACATAAACACATGTTTCATGTGTTTTGATAGTTGCTGCAACTGGTACAGAATTCATTATGTATCATCATAAGTTGCCCTTAGCCCCGCCCACTTGCCACACCTCTAGCTCATATTAATGAGTACCTGCACTCATTTTTTCCCATTTAAAGCACTGCATGTAAGGGTGAATCGGGTCCCAGATATGTCCAATGAAATGCAGCCAGGCAAGGTTATGGCGAAATGTTTTCTGAGCATGACTGGTAATGCGTCAACATGGCGCTAGGCTAGCACGGCAAAGAGGCAGAGGCCACGTATAGAATGTGTGACCAGATCAATTTATCACTAGAAAAAGCACTGTAGCCATATATCTGTTTGTACAGCGCCCTCCAGAAACACAATTCTCTTTTCGATGCTTGCTTCAATGTGTTAAGTTTACAACACACGCAAACTGTGATTCTGGGCAAATAACGTAATCTCCCTGTGCCCCAAAAATATGAATGTGCCCATCTGTACGCAACTGGTGACCCTTTGGGTCGAGTTCGCACTATCTATAATAAACTGCAACAACAACAAAAAATACATTATGACAAACGTGCGAGCATCCCTGCCGCCATTCGAAGTTAGACCCCGCATCTTCACAGCAGCCACTCTACCCACCGGCCTACCCCGGGCCATCTGCGCCGAGCGCCCAGAAGGCCAAGAGGCCCTGGTCAGCATGTGGCGCTTGGCGCCTCCTTCAATAAACGCTGGGTTCCCGCAAGGAGCACAGCTGCTCCCCTCTCTCCAAAGCAGCCATCTGCCCCTCCTCCCCGGGGACCCGCCGCCCTCCTCCCCACCACCCCCTGCATGCCAAGCACAGGGCAGCTCCATCAGCCCCCTCCAAAGACACTCTCTGTGCACTTTAAGGTAATTGGGACTGATTTAGGGAGGGCTGGGGAATGGAGCGAATGCTTTCTAATGGACCCCAGGAGTAGGGTTTGTACTGGAATGTGAAAATGATTATGAGTGATTCGAGTTATTAGTGTAACGAGGATGGGCAATTAACAGTGGCTTGACATCAATTGGGGTGGCTAATGTACTTACTGGCTATGAATAGCTACAGGGGGGCAGGGCGGCTGGTGGGGGAGTGGTAGAAGGGTATTCTTTTCTGGATAGGAGTGTCACACTGGCCTTTCGGAAAAGGGGGACATTTTCCTGTCACGCCCGATGCTTCCCAAATCGAGCACTGTCAAAGCCAACAGGTCAAGGGTCGGCTGCCAGCCTTTCGAGGTTGTCAATGCAAGTTTTGTTTGGTTTTGAGTTACCAAGTGCTTGGCAATAGAAAACTAAACTAGAACGTAAAAATAAACTGTGTCTAAAACCAAAAATAATTTGCACATTTTGCCATAGCACTTCCGTGTAGTGAAAGGAACTACTTTTTGCGCGGATTAGTTCGTTGTGAAAGAACAGAATGCCCTACTCCTGGTAAAGTTAGCGAATGACTGAAGTGGGCTAATCCGCTGACCCTTGCTGTATGCAGTAGCAACAGCCAGAAATGCGTGAATTATACAACAATAGACCTATTGATGAAGGGGGACTGAATGGAAAACCCCTATAAGTAACTGTGTTACATTTAAGTTAAATCAAGGGCTTTAAGTGGGCCGGGTCTGAGCACCGGCAGTTTTTTAAAGGGGGCCTGCAAACGGGTCTCTACCGGGCTCTTTTTTGCGGTCCGTTGTTTTCCGGACTGCAGTGACAGCAGGCACATCATGGGGCATATCAACAAGGGCTTTATCTCTGCTTTTTTGGCTTTAAAAGCCAAAAAAGGAGAGATAAAACTAGCGCCCTATCAACAACAGGGTGCTAACATGCAAATTTGCATGTTAGCAGCATTTTACTCTACGCTTCCCCTTGCATCTCTAATGAGATGCAAAGGGGGCGTTCCAGAGTAAAATAATAGGAGAAATGTCGCTAAGCGACAATTCTCCTATTATCAAGAATGTCGCTAACCCTGTTAGAGACAAAAAAAGCAGCGCTAACCGCGGTTAACGCTGCTTTTTTACGTCTGGTATTTTTCTGACTTTAACAAGAAAGAGAGAGGGGCTCAATATCAACCAAAAGGAAATAGAGCACCCAGTAACTGCAAAGTAAAAACATTTTTTTCCTTTTGGAAAAGACACTCGTCAAATGATTCAATCATTCCGACCAATCAAAATCCCAATTTCGGGTTTAAGCCATTCACTCCCACTGATGGAACACTTACACACAAAAAACCAATTATATCAGAGCAAGCTGTTTATTTGCATCAAAAAATATTTTCATAGAGATATGATCAATATAAAATATACACTTCACTTTTATAAAAAACGAAAACAATTAAAAACATTTTGGGGGCGCTAGGTGGCGCTAAACCAAGATGGCCGCACTATAGTGAGGCTCCTGCCCGACCGGGCATCATCATCATCCTTAATGCAATCCTGACCAGATTATTCCACCTGTAACCCTCACCGCTGACTGTCTGAAAGCCTGCCGCGTCCAACGGGACAAAAATCGGAGCGCTCGCACCCTGGCGAGCCGAGATAGCTGGGAAGGTATCTGGGAGCGGAGACGGGCCCTCGCGAGGGGCAGGCCATGATCGGCGGCGGCCCGCTGGGAGACCCCGGGGAATGAGGGCCTGCTGCGGGCCGCGGAGACGGAGCCCCGCTTGGGACGCTGCGGCGCTACGGTGGATGACCTGGGCTACCTGCGGCGCTGACGCCCGACTGCTGCCCGCTCGAGGGAGGCTGTGGAGCGGAAGACGCTGTGGGTCTTTCACCGGCCGCGAACTGCCGCACTGGACCGTTGGTGGGGGTCCCCCCTCCCCGGAGGTACTTTCTTGGGACACAGGACACCGCTGACCGCTACCCGGCCTACAGTCACTCCGAGTGGGCTCACCTGCTGCCGGACATCCTGCGGGTCGGCGGGGGGAGCCCTGGGCCGTTTGCTGCCTGACGCTGGCTGGTTGGAGCGGATGAAAGGCGCGCTAGACGCTGGTGCTACGATCGCGCCCCCTCCGCCATTTTAAATACGGGGCTCCTCCGCCGCGGTGCCCTGCCGCTCCCTGACATCGCCCTCCGGGCTGGCTGGGGCTTCGCTGCCTTCTCCTCGCTGCACGCCTTGCGGCCTCCGCTGCTCCCCCCCCCCTCCCCAGGACGTGGAAGGTGCACCCTCCTTTGCTGACGGCTGGCGGAGCGTGGCCCAGGCCTGGAAGGAGACCCTACGGGGCGTCCACATCGCAGGGATTGCTGTGACTGCTGCATGGCAACCCTTTTGGGCTCAAATCCCCCCTGGCCTACATTGCTGACGAGGGTGCCCCCCCTGCCTGCGGTACGGCGGGAGTGGAGGGGACGTAGCTGCCTGCCCCTGGACCATCTGAACTCTCTACCTGGTCGGTGCCCTGGCGGTGCTGCGGACTCCTGGCTGGACCAGCGACGACTCACGTAGTCCTATCCCGCTGCCTTCACTGTCTTGGAACTGGGCTTGATCGACGGTAGGACTGCTGCGGACGGTGGCCTTCCCCCCCCCCTCCAGTCTCCGAACAACCCTCCCCCCCGGTGGGGTAACAGTCTAGCGGAGGGGTCGGAGCATTGTCGCGCCATGGGCCGCAGTGAGGCGCGCCAGTCCAAACTGCCCTATGAGGCCAAGAGAAACCCACCTCCGCCGGAGGGGGCGGAAAAGGGGCCCCTGCTCACCGAGACCCCGGACGAAGACTGGAAGTCCCTCTTGCTAGGTATGAAACAAAGCCTATCCTCCATCGATTCCAAAATCGACACTATACAAGCCCGACTGGATGGGGTCGTGGCTAAACTGGATCAGCATGATGCCCGCATCCAGGAGACTGAGGAGCGCATCTCTTCCCTGGAGGACGGCGCTGCTTCCTCGGGCAAACAGCTGACACAGATGGACAGGCTCCTCAAAGTTATTGCGGACAAGAACGAGGATCTGGAGGCCCGCTCCAGACGCAACAACGTTCGCATTTTGGGCCTGGCGGAGTCCACCAATACGGGGAAGGTTGAAACCTTCGTGGAAAACCTGGTGATCGAGCTCTTTGGCAGGGACTCCTTTTCCCCGCACCTCATCGTGGAGAGGGCACACAGGTCCCTGGCGGCCCGCCCGCCACCTGGCTCCTCTCCGAGGCCCGTCATTGCCCACTTCCTTAACTACAGGGACAGAGATGCCGTGCTACGCAGGGCGCGAGAAATGGGCGCCATGCGCTACGGTAATGAAACTTTATCCTTCTTCCCTGATTTTACCGCCACTGTCCAAGAGTCGCGACGCAAATTTGCTGCAGTCAAGAAGAAATTGCAAGCGCAGGGGATACCATACGCCATCCTGTATCCGGTGAAATTGAAAATAACGCATAATGGCAAACAACTCTTCTTCCAGCAACCCCAGCAGGTGGAAGACTTCCTTAAACGCCACAAGACAGACAATGCTCGAGACAGAGATGGCCAACAACACGATAGAACACCCTCTCCGATGGCACAGCAGGATTAACTCATATTGCTGTAGAGACACGGACACTCTTATGTGCCGCCGCTGCATATATCTGCTCGAGATTCTACACCCATCGGTGAGGTAACCCTCTCCTGTTATGACTGTTTGATCTGGTCACTACTGATGCCTTTGCCTGGTTACCCGTCTCCGTCCCACATTGAGAGACTGGACTAGCCGTCTGGTCCTCGTGGGTGCAAGTAGGGAGATGGGAGGCTGGTTGGGCGCCCCCTGGGCATCATCCCCCCGATGGGCGATCCCCACTGCACCCCCCCCTCATACGGGGGAGGTGTTGCTGCTCTACAGCTTTTTCTAGTTGGGGTAGGGTTGGTTGAGATAGGGTGGGCGGGGTGGGGTCTTTATTCCCGGCCAGTTGGGGTTGCCGGAGTGGGTGGACATGTGTTCCGTTTGCGATTTTCTGCCACTGACTCCCTTGTTACGAAGGGGTGGGGTTGGGTATTTGAGGATGCCCTTAGTACTGTCTTCTCATATTGTTACCACGTATGTTATGATTTATCTCATGCTGTGTCTACCGGTCATGTGTTACTAGGCCTGGATCCATGGGGAGCGTAGAGAACATAGCGCCAGTACAGCAGGTTCAGATTGTTTCCTGGAACGTGCGCGGGCTGGGCGACCCGAGAAAGCGCCGCCAGGTCCTGGGGTACCTAGATAGGCATAATGTATCTGTTGCCATGATTCAGGAGACGCACTTGCGGCCGGGAGGGAACCCTCCCTTTGCATCACGGTGGGCTGCATGCAGGGTCTTTTACTCTTATTCGACCTACGCGAGGGGTGTGACCATATTGGTCCGGCGTGGGGTGGGCTTTATTCCAGCGGGTACCGAGGTGGGGTCCTGTGGTAGATATTGCATGATATGGGGAAAACTACACTCACACACAATACTGTTTGCATGTTATTACGGCCCCAACGTAGACGACTCGACAACACTTCTGAACATGTGGGGTAAGATACACATGTTAGGTATCTCCCATGTCATTCTAGGGGGAGACTTCAACACCGCACTCAGACCCGTAATGGACAGATCGCACCCGCAACCGTCCCACTACTCGCGCACCCAGCGCCATTTGCTACACTTAACTGATGAACATCAGCTGGTTGATGCTTGGCGACACCTTCATCCGACACTCCGACAAGGCACACATCACTCTGCTGTTCACTCGACATGGGCCCGACTTGACTATCTTTTTCTCTCCGCAGGCATTGCCCCGTGGCTGCTCGGGGCGCGTCACCTGGCCCGGACTTTCTCCGATCACTCCCCTGTCTTGCTGTCGCTCCGCGTTCCGCTGGATACCTCCCCATACCTGAGCTGGCGTCTCAACCCTGCGCACCTCACGGACTCTGCCTTTATGGCGGAACTGGAGGATGACATAACAGACTTCTTTGACCGCAATGCTGCCTCAGTCTCCCAGTTCACCACGGTGTGGGAGGCTTTCAAAGTTACCGTGCGGGGATGGTGTCTGGCGAGGGGCGGGGGGGTTCTTAAGGTTCTCCGTGGTGATGTGCGCAAACGCGAGTCTGAACTGCTTCATTTGGAACGGGAGGTGGCACAGTCCCCACACGATCGCACACTCGCGGCGAGCCTCAGGGACAAGGTGACTGAATATACTGACGCGGCAGCCAAAGAATGTAAGTTTCTGGGGAAACCATACTTGGCGCGGATACATGGGGAGGGAGACAGACCCGGCAGGGCTTTAGCCGTCGCGGTACGCCCCCCCAGATACCGTAATTATGTATCCACCCTACTCGATGGCCAGGGTGTCCCACAGAGAGACCTTTCGGCCCAACTTCAAGTCCTTACAGACCATTATGTAGGTCTCTACACCTCTCGCAGAACTACTCCAATAGTCCTGCAGGAATACCTTGAGGACACCGCGATAGCGTGGCTAGGCCCCTCCCAGCAGAAATTCCTACACCACGAACTAGAACTTAATGAGATAAAGGAGGCGATAATGTCTATGAAGTCTGGC
The DNA here is from genome assembly GCF_964204655.1 of Triturus cristatus. Classification (NCBI taxonomy): domain Eukaryota; kingdom Metazoa; phylum Chordata; class Amphibia; order Caudata; family Salamandridae; genus Triturus; species Triturus cristatus. The sequence continues at coordinate 164,041,663 of NC_140595.1, read as the reverse complement.
AAGGCACCCGGATCGGACGGCCTGCCGATAGAATTCTATAAGGCCTTCCTCCATGTTCTCGCCCCTATCCTGAAAAGAGTGTACTACTCCGCCCTAGAAGAGGGCATCCTACCGGGAACGATGCGCGAAGCCCTCATAACATCCCTGCTGAAACCGGGCAAGCCCCCGGAACATTGCGACTCTTATCGACCCCTCTCCCTTTTGAACACGGACAGCAAGATCCTAGCGAAGGTGCTCGCTACGCGCCTAAATCTTCTGATGGAGCGCCTGGTCCTCCCCGACCAGGCCGGGTTCGTCCCCAACCGAGCAACATCCCACAATCTGCGCACCCTGCAAGCGGTGATGCAGGATATCAATCCCAGATGCGAAGCTGCGGCGGTTTTCCTAGACGCCACCAAGGCGTTCGACACCCTGGAGTGGGATTATCTCCTAGCCTTGTTGGAGCGGATGGGAGTGCCCTTCAATTTCCTAGACTGGATCCGGCTGTTATACCGACATCCTCAGGCCACGGCTCTACTGAATGGGTCTCGCTCTGCTCCCTTCACTATCCACAGAGGCACCCGGCAGGGATGCCCCCTCTCCCCCGTCTTGTTCGCCATTGCTATAGAGCCGCTGGTGGCCAAACTCCGACAACACCACAAACACCGATCTCTGATTTACCCGGAGCGCCAAGTCCTTATCGCGTTATACGCGGACGACATGACCCTGTTTGTCCACAAGACGCGAGACAACCTTAACCCATTATTGCGTGAGGTGACTAAGTTCGGAGCCATAGCGGGCATACAAATTAATTGGGCAAAGTCTGCTCTGTTCCCCCTGACAGATAGTACTACGCGGTTCCCGTTGGATTATCCCTTGGTGTGGGAAGCGGACGAGCTCACTTATCTGGGAGTGCGGGTAAATCGGAACAGGGAGGCCATGATCAGAGCTAACTACGGAACTGTCCTGGACAAACTCACTGACCAAATCACACAATGGATCCACCTCCCGCTGTCCATGGCGGGGCGTATCTCCCTGATCAAGATGGTGGTGCTTCCCAAACTGTTATACCTCTTTACTAACATCCCCTATAGCCCGGGGGCATTCTTTTTCAAGACCCTGAACTCCCAGATCTCTCGGCTAATCTGGGGTGGGAAGCAGGCCCGGATCGGACTGCGGACACTCCTGTTGCCCTATCATCAGGGAGGGCTCGATGTCCCGAACTTTCAGAAATATTATGACTGCGCCCAAGGTCACTTCGCGGTCTACTGGCTCCATCCCCCCCCCTTCATGGCCCACCTCGCGGTCGAGGATGGGTTCATGAGGCCTGCACAGCCATCGGGGTACCTGTACACGGAGGTTCCACCGGGGGCTCGCGATCCCACCACGGTCGATTGCACAGTGAGAGCCTGGAAGCGTTTGGCGAACTACATGGATGTCAAATTCCTATACTCTCCCCGAATGGTCCTGGCGCTCGATCCCAGACTGAGTGTTAGTTGCGAAGAACTAGGACGCCGGATGCTTACGCGGCTGGCGATACATACGTGGGGAGATCTATACCACCAGGGGAGCTTTCGAACGGCGACACACTTTTTTGGGGACGTTACCCCATCTACAATGGATACATTTCTCTACGTTCGCCTTCGGCAAAATATCAGGGCTGTTACGCCACACTTCCCGGATGAGCCGGAGACTGTGGCACCGTTGCACGCTCTGCTCCAGACGCCCGCCCCGGCGCACGTAGTCTCGCTGTTATATACACATGTGCGGGAAGCTCCCACCCCCCCCTCGCTCAGGGCGCGGAGAGACTGGGACAATGACCTGGGGGATCCCATGTCGGATGACCAATGGGAGGAAAGTTGCTCCCACCTTACTGCAGTGACTGGTAATGCACGACTACGCTTGGTGCATTATAAATTTTTGCATCGCCTTTATTTCACCCCAGCCAAATTGCACCGCTTTGGCCTCCGGGATGGCGATCGCTGTCGGCGGTGCCGGGAGCCGGGTCCGGTTTTTTTGCACCTGGCTTGGTCCTGCCGTGCAGTGGCTATGTATTGGACTGAGGTGTTTGCTGCCCTCTCCGTTATGGTCGGGCTGGACATAGCGCCCTGCCCTGCTATTGCTCTCCTGGGTCGCTCCTGTCCTGCGCTTAAGACACACCGTAGGTTCCTCGCGCTGGGGCTTTTGCTGGCTAAGCGCCTTGTGGCGTGCAGATGGGGACGAGGGCGAGCGCCCAAATTCAAGACTTGGCTGGCGACAATGTCGACCTGGCAGGAACAACTTCACAATTACGCAGACCTGTTGCCACGCAAGTCCCGTCCCAAAGACTTATGGGGGCCCCTCAGGGCCTATCTCCTACGCCCTCAGGACGCGACTGAGACGGGAGGGAGCCCGCGCGGAACGTCGGGGGGGGATTGCCCGCCCGTTGCGAACTGACTTACGCCTAGCCCCGGATAACGCCCCCCCTCCCCCCTGCTGCTGCATCACCTCACCCTGCTTGCCCCCCGCCCCTCCTGGCGCTCGACTCATGCGGCGCTTCTTGCGGCGCTCGGATCAGCTACGGGCTCTCCAGGGTACTTACATATCACATGTCGGGCCCGGGTGGGATGAGAAGGCACTCTGCAGATCCCCTGGCTCCGAGGTCCTGGGACCCTGGTTCCCTACTGAGGTAGATGGCATAGCATCCTAGATGGTAACACCACTTTCCAAGATTCCTGATCGGTCTATACCGACCCCCCCCTCCCAGAGCAACGGTTCTGCGAGCCGGGGCTGCGCTGCGCCACGTCAAGCTCCTACTTACGTCTGTGGTGCACTGCTAGGTGCCGCAGCCCCGCGCTGTACGATACAGTACTCCACATACTATGTATGGTGGACACACCCTGGGAGGAGGCTAATGTTGTGTTTTATTTTTGAGTTTGTTAATACAAATAACCGAAACCTTGACTACAGCCTGTTTGACCTCTTATGGCATCACGACTATGCATTCGCTTTTCACATTCGTAGCCTTTTTGCACTTATCCTGCTGCCGGCCCTTAAGGGTTGTAGGCGTATAAGCTGTGTTAACTGGCTGGTATTTACTCTGTGTTGCATATCACTCTTGATACCGAGTTATCGCTACCGGCATGCATTAATGCAGGATGTAGGTGCAAAGCTGTGTAAAATTTGACTTTGACAATAAAGGTTTAAAAAAAAAAAAAAAAAAAAAAAAACAATTAAAAACATTTTATCATATAGTCATGCAGGAGAAAAAAGGGATAAAAGACAATATACTTTGTCATATCATAGTTAATTCAGACCCCTCATGGGCAACATTGAATAGGGATTCACTTCCCTATTTCACACAGTTTGTATGCCCCTTCCGAATTTAACACATGTAAAATGCGTCGACGCGTTTCGGAGGTTTTCACTGTTCGTAGCCTCCTTCTTCAGGACAATAACTATTTGTTTCTCCTTATCCAGAAATAGACACCTGATACAGAAATAAAACATTTTTTTACTTTTAACATAAATCATATTCTCAATGTACAGCGTTGCTCTAATTACTCTTTCATCTCTTTAAATACACACTGGGCATCCTTAGTTTCGGGAAAGCAGTAATTTTGTCCTTAGTGTACATATGTAATTTCAAGACTTTACAAATATACACAAAACAAAGGTTTTTTTTTTTGCTTTTTAACCTTGCACAGTATTTGTTTAAAACCGTTTTTTATATTGTAAGTGTTTCCATCCATTCATACTACATATTCTTTGCATTCTCACATCTCATTCATTGTTGTAAAGAATCACCTTTATAACATTCAGTCAATAATTACTGAATAACTCACCTGTGCAAACGCACTAAGGTAACTTGTTCTTTGGGTTAGAATCTTGAATGAGATTGTCTCAGTATTTCACAATTCCCCACGCTGTCAGAAAATATAATAATATTATAATATTTTTTTAAATTAAAAATCATTTGATTATCAGGGGAACAAGCCTCCCTGATTCAGAATCAGTTGTCTGATTTCCAATTTCAAATTTTTTATTATAGTACCTCTAGGATCACTCGTGGGTGTAGATACCTCGAGTCCTTTTTATCGTGATTTTCTGTCTTTAGATCATACAATTCTCTATACCGTTTAGTTAATTCCTATTAAGAGAGAACTTCATTAAATTTCACCTCACTAGCTTTCAAGGTACATAATTCTTATCATAACCAGGTATATTCAAAAGTTTATGTCATTGCTTGTTTTACCTCTGGATGTTATGTCTGTTGGTTAACACGATATTTTCTAGAGTATATATCCTATGGTTCAGGAACAATAAATGCCGCCCCTATAAGTAAATATTAGGAATTATTTTCCAATTATTTTCAAGGATAAATTCTCAGCAAAAGAACAATTTCCTAATCAAAGGTTCTAAAGCTTTTTAGCATCAATGCTCACCTTTTAGTTAGAGGGCCACTTTTTATTTTTCTGACTTAGCCATGATATCCTATGGAAGGAGGATATCATGGCTAAGTTTGTCTGTCCCTATCAACAAGGTAACGTGAGATTATCGCTGGGTTTCCAGCGATAATCTCACATTAGCCTGTTAGCGTGAGGATTTTTATCGCTATTGAGATAAGCGTTGCTAATAGCATGCTATCTCAGCGATAAAAATTCACGCTAGCTGGCGATAATTATCCTAGCGCTAAATGCGCTTAGAGATAATTATCGCCGGTTGTTGTTGATATGCCCCTAAGTGCGCGTGCTCACACTGCTCACTTCTCACTAGTGGAGAAGTTACAGCATGACGTCCAACCTCATGCCAGGTGAGCGTTGTGAGGGAAGGGAAATCCTAGCTTCTTACATCTCCCATTTGCCTGCTTTTTCAAACACAAGACCCCGAGCGCTGTTGCGACTGAGGAGGCCCTATTGACAAGCGCACACTGCAAATTGCCACTTTTCTTTTAAACTCAGGAGCAGCAACATTGTTATGATGTCACCAGGGCTTTAAGTGGAAGCTTTTTCAATATTACATACAAGCCATAGAGTTTCTGCTTATTTATCTTATGCCAAGGCTGGGGGTGGGGGGGGGGGGTGGGGGGTGTTCACGTAGGGGACCCTCCAACAGGGCGGCGGCCTTAGTGCCACAGGAAGGCACACCAGTCAGCATACTAGTGCCCCCGGTCTAGTGACCAGGGGATCGGTCGGCCGCCCGACCGTGGGGGAGGGGGTCAAAGTTGCTGTATGGGAACTGAGTGTTGACGATATTGGCACTATGCAATAACAACCATTGACAAAGCCAATAGTCCTGACTTGTTGTAGGCATGTTGTTTCTTGTTGTATCATTAATCTGGATGCAATGACAGAAACAGCAAAATACAAGTCAGGCGGCACATTATGCTAAGCACAGATGTTTAGTTTATGTGTTTTAAGCCACGCCCTTAATTACATTGGCCACGCCCGTTTGAGACCTCCCTGTTTTTTCATCCCACTTAAAGCCCTGGTTAAATCAAAAGGTCTTGGCTGAGGTCTGACCGAAAAAGCACCATTGCGTCCCTTGCTCAGACACTGGGCCTCTTTCCCTATAGCTGAAAGCCACGTTTCAGTGGGTCTCGTTGTTCAGCCAACATTGCTTTGCCTGCGGGCTCTTGTGGGTCAACTGCCCTCTTAGGTCCCATCATGTTGGCTGAAAAGCTGCAATGGCTAAAACTCACCCTCATGAAATGCAGTCTATGACAGCGATAAACTCACAAGCAAGATGTCCGCCTTACTGAACATTTAAGCCTGTTAAAAAACAGCTCCCAAAACGCTACTTTGGCACTGTAACTATATACCCCAGGAATTCTCATAATTATGCTCTCTGATTACGTTGAGCATCCTGTCTATGATTTGCTAAAGTGTTCATATTTCATAAGTCGCAAACTCGCCAATTACTTGGCCTCAAAGTGCTTCTTGATGGAAAGCGCCAACAAATCCAAGTTCACAGGTTGCCCCATGTCAGGCATGTGAAGCTCACACAGTCTTGATTATTTTGTAGGTATTATGGGACACGGACTTGTCGTCCTGCATTTACAATGGACACTGCAAACTACAAGTACCGGAATGCACAGCTAAAAATAGCAATAGGTGAACTATTTGCACCGCCATTGGACAGCTTGAGGGGGATGTACGTTCGATTTTATTTCACAAGAGTATATCCTCGAATCCTCTCGTTCTCGTTGATTTACAACCATGCATCCTATTTTGATTGTGCACGAATTCTTAATGTAATTTCTGAGTTAAAAACTTGGTAATGAAGGAGTGTTATTACTCATGTGTTAGCTCTGAGCACAAAGTTCACAGAGTTGGTCATTTCCTGTCTCCTATTCTAGGCCAATTTAAGAGCCCCGAGAGTTTTCCCAGGCCTTTAACTCTCCTTCCAGAGCACTCACTCCCCAGTTAGTATTTATTGATAAACTATACATTACAGCAATTTGTTACATCCATTTAGAAGTCCGAACATTAGCTGCTTGCAATCAATATATAGAGACATAGCCAATCAGAGCTCTCCTTTTGTTTCTACGAACCACCAATACGCTGTTATAAAGGTTTATACGGCCCCTTGACTAATCTATGAATCCCATGAAAGCTTACAAAGGTGATATAAATATAACAACCAAACAATCCTAAGTGAAGCAGCCCAGGAGTATATAAATATATATATACATATACACTCATTTAATGTACATGATCCCCACTTTGAAGTAACAGGCACAATTACTAGTGTCATAAACTATTTTACAGGTCGGATTACATATCTCACTACCATTAGGGCTGTCAATGAACCGACTAGGAATATGGTATTATGTTTTGGTTTGAGTTTACGTTTTTTTAAATTATGTTCGGCTTATAAGTGCTGTTGGTTATTGACATAAGTGAGCTCTGTATTTGGCGTGTCAGTTAAGGTTAGCATGGCTTTCAGTGCGAATTTGCAAATTAGGAATTGTAGGTCTAACCGTAATTTGTGAATTTAATAGTTTTTTTCGGTTTCAATTCATAACCATGTTTTTAAAGTGTTTTTTATCGTGCAGACACATATACAGAAACAACAACAACAAAAACAACAGTTGATGGACAGAATGCAGAACAATATCATACATTCACCCCAGTACAGAGATCTGGGCCTAAATCCATCGTTTTTTTGCTCACCATGCCATTCCAGTTTGAACCTAGCCATATGCAAATCAGTCTTGACCCTGTGCCTCATGCGAACAGTCCAGCCCGAACTGCCAAGCCAGGTCCTCCCTGGACTGGAACAAGCATCCTAGGACCGGTTTTGGGGTTTCACCCCTCTTCAGCCATGATAGCTTGATTCCAGTGGCATGGAGAGCACGGGACCCACGTCTGGGCATACCCGTACCACTCGGGTGACAAATGCAAAAACAGTTCACTACACCACTGGAGTCAAGCTATCCTGGCTGATGATGGCTGATAGCCAGAAACCGGTCCTAGGATGCTTGATTCCGGTCCAGGGAAGACATGGCTTGGCAGTTCGGGCTGGACTGTTCCCATGAGGCACAGGGTCAAGACTGATTTCCATATGCACTTTAATCTTGGGGTAACACCCAATATACCCTTGAGGGCTTGGGCAAATGTAGTTGCAATAGTAGTGTGCCAACAAGGGATTTTGTTTTAGAAGAGTTAAGTTTCTTTGTACAAAGCAAATTAATTTTTAGATGAGCTCAAGACTGATACTCAACCACATGTTATTCGATTGAATTTGATCAAAGATATGCAACACACACGGGGTATCTTTTCAAGTGAAAAAATCACTGACTTTTTATATAGAAACAATTGATAAAAAGGAGTACAAAGGACAAATAAATGTGCAGTGTAACATGAAAGGAGAAAAACAACCAAATATTATCCACAGTTCATGACACAAAAAATATCCAATCCAATAAAGTAAACAGAGATCTATCTCATATTTGGAGAACAATCAACTGTACATGTGTGATGTGGAAATGGATAATGTAGTCGACGTTTCGGTCTGTTAGGGCGTCAATCCGTCAGACCATCTTCAGGACAGTAGAAATTTCAGAAGGAGACTCCTTTTAATGCAAAATGAGAGCTTATTTAAGTTTCTCTTGTTAGGACCTACCCGGTCTTAGTTGGGTAAGGATTTTCCTTTTGTATGCCTATGGCGGAATAGTACAACACTGAAAGTCAGTATTATGAGTATACTGTTCTTGTATATCATATGTATATCTTGTATATATCTTGTATATTCAAGTGCCGTCCGTCAGTGGGAACTCGAGTTCCCACTGACGGACGGCACTTGAATTCGCTTTTACTTCGACAAAAACATTCTTCTGAATTAAGAAGCCCAACCAACGAAGGACCAACTGGCCCTCCTTGATATACAAGAACAGTATACTCATAATACCGACTTTCAGTGTTGTACTATTCCACCATAGGCATACAAAAGGAAAATCCTTACCCAACTAAGACCGGGTAGGTCCTAACAAGAGAAACTTAAATAAGCTCTCATTTTGCATTAAAAGGAGTCTCCTTCTGAAATTTCTACTGTCCTGAAGATGGTCTGACGGATTGACGCCCTAACAGACCGAAACGTCGACTACATTATCCATTTCCACATCACACATGTACAGTTGATTGTTCTCCAAATATGAGATAGATCTCTGTTTACTTTATTGGATTGGATATTTTTTGTGTCATGAACTGTGGATAATATTTGGTTGTTTTTCTCCTTTCATGTTACACTGCACATTTATTTGTCCTTTGTACTCCTTTTTATCAATTGTTTCTATATAAAAAGTCAGTGATTTTTTCACTTGAAAAGATACCCCGTGTGTGTTGCATATCTTTGATCAAATTCAATCGAATAACATGTGGTTGAGTATCAGTCTTGAGCTCATCTAAAAATTAATTTGCTTTGTACAAAGAAACTTAACTCTTCTAAAACAAAATCCCTTGTTGATTTCCATATGGTCATGTCTGAACTGGGGTGGCATGGTGAGCAAAATAACAATGGATTAAACCCAGATCTGTGACTGGGGGGGAATGTTTTGCCAATGTGCAACATTCCGTCCATCATCTTGTGTGTTTTGCTGTTCGCCCTATGTGGGAAGGGTATGCCCAGACGTGGGTCCTGTGCTCACTACGCCACTGGCGTCAAGCTATCCTGGCTGATGATGGCTGATAGCCAGAAACCGGTCCTAGGATGCTTAATTCCGGTCCACGGAAGACATGGCTTGGCAGTTCGGGCTGGACTGTTCCCATGAGGCACAGGGTCAAGACTGATTTGCATATGGCCATGTCTGAACTGGGGAGGCATGGTGAGCAAAATAACAATGGATTAAACCCAGATCTGTGACTGGGGGGGAATGTTTTGCCAATGTGCAACATTCCGTCCATCATCTTGTGTGTTTTGCTACACATATACAGAAGCGGCAATGGTGCCTCTGTAATTATGGTTCAGTCAGAGTTTCTATAGCTAAGACATTCTTTGTATTAATAACTTTGGTACCGCCCAACGAACCTGCAGAAAACTTCCCAAACAAAGTGAATCTATTTTGAGTCCTTCATGGCAAGTTTTGTGCAGATCCATCAAGTGGGGCCCAAGAAAAAGTAGAGAGGTGTCCCCAAAAGTAAAATTTTCCATTTTATTTCAGTTGGCTGTTTTGGTGTTTGATACAGAAAAATTGATGAGCGGAAATTTCACTCAAGGAAGGGCTGCTTTGTGGTATGGTGTGAATCTGTTCACCTGTTTTCCAGAGGTTAGGGGCAGATTTTCTTCTATTTGGCGCAATGCAGCGCAGCGAAACAACTTGGTGCGCTGCGTCAAATCGAGAGGGCGGGAATGCACCATATCTCAGTGCTGGCATACTTGTGGCTGCCAAGCGCCAACGCGGGTACCCTTGCGCTACGGTTCAAGGGTGCTTGTGTTACAGCCAGGATTGTTTTTGTGCAGGAAATCACACCTTTCTGCACAATGCTGCCTTATGTACATTTTCAAAACTTTTTACAGGATTTGGGAACTGAGTTTAAGAGTCTTGTTATAGCAAATGCAACATTTTATTACATGTCGTGGCCAGCCAAACAGATCCAACTATTTAACTTTGATCCGCTGACCCAAAATGGCTAACAGGAGGGAAAAGATTCCTCAGCCATTATTTTTTACATTTTGTATTCAAGGATTCCCAAGGAACCGTAACAGTTTACCTATCTATAGACCTTTCTAAATGCAACCTCTTTAGGCCCCCCCTGAGCTCCTCCTTAAACAGTAAGTGTCAAATTTAACAAGGGCTTGCGTTGGTCCTACATCATGCAAGGTGCTGCCAGGGCAACACCAGTCCTTAAGTGATATTTAGTATGCCACACAGAATCCGCTTGTGTGGCTTTGCGTGGCTTTGTGTGGCATAGTAAATCGGGAATAACGGAAGGCAGCAGGTCGCTAGCCTGCATTACTCCACCCCGGGAAGGTATTCAACGGGTGAAGCGTAGGTGTTCCCATGCAGGCGCCCATGATTTTTGGTGTATTCCCAGATTTACTAACTCTATTAAACATTGGAATGCATCCAAATGGTATGCCTTCCCAGTGGAAGCATAATGAGAAAAAAGATGTTTAGTTCCCCTTGTTTTTTTCTCTTTCTACGAATGCTGAATTTTCCAGCACATGTAGAAAGGGGAAAAAGTCTCAGAGGATTGTTATTGTAAGCTCACCCTACCCCCATATCCCTGATGTTTAAAATGAATAGTTTTTTGCTGGATTCAAAGATCCCAATGAAGCCCTTGGTGAGAATTTGCCCATGCAATATGGGTTTGAGAATCTAGAGAGGATCCTGAAAACAAAAATAAATGTAAACAGTAGAGATTGGCAGCTCACATTGGGTTGAGCGTGGGGGCTGGTCAGAAGCCAGACTCCGTGGTCAACCGCCACTGTGGTGCAGCGAGGACTGATCACCTGGGAGGTTTGGGTGAAGGGCCGGGCCTCTGGCAGCATGTAGCCGGATAGGTGGAGGTGGCCACGCCCTCTGCCCAACTCTGCTGTGTGCCAAAGGCCTGCAACGTTGGGGGTGGTTGCTTGCACAAGGGTTGTGTGCAGGGCCTGCCACAGCACATCAAAGGTAATGCTTATAACTTCTAATGTATGTAAGTTAGCGCACACCAACTATTATGATAGCGAATAACAATGAATACAATTGGAAACATGAAGCGTGCAACTCAGAAACGAGGAAGCCCACCTCGCAAAATTACAAAAAAACTGCTGGTGAACTGACACCAGTATACTGAGTGCACAGCTGTAACACTGATGGAAACAAATATATCACTTTCACTATCTAAAAATGAGAAGAATTAACGTGAACTTTGACTCTCTAGAACAACAGTCTAATAGACCGTCAAACCAGAAAGTTTTCGGAAGAAACTCTTTATATGAGTCAATCAAAAAGCAACAAAAGAATTGCACATGGCATCAATGTTAAAATGACATAGAAAACAAGAATACAATCAGTATGAAAACTGCAAAATGGCAATAAAGGTGAACGTCAGTGATTGTCACAAAGATTTTCCACAATTTAAATTTTATTTGTTTCAATGCAATTTCTTTTTTTCACAGCTGCCCCTGAAGAAGGGATGCTTTTCATCCCGAAATGCATTGGGCACCCCACCATGAATTGACGTTCACCTTTATTGCCATTTTGCAGTTTTCATACTGATTGTATTCTTGTTTTCTATGTCATTTTAACATTGATGCCATGTGCAATTCTTTTGTTGCTTTTTGATTGACTCATATAAAGAGTTTCTTCCGAAAACTTTCTGGTTTGACGGTCTATTAGACTGTTGTTCTAGAGAGTCAAAGTTCACGTTAATTCTTCTCATTTTTAGATAGTGAAAGTGATATATTTGTTTCCATCAGTGTTACAGCTGTGCACTCAGTATACTGGTGTCAGTTCACCAGCAGTTGTTTTGTTTTTTTAATGCTTATAACTTCACCATATTTATACCAATAAATAACAACATGTACAAGTGAAATGTAATTAAATAACAACACAAAATAAAAGCACTTAATGATACTGCATTCAGAGTCATCTGTGTCAAAGTGGTAAGGGTAATGTGATATGTAATTGCATCCATAAAATGATTTACAACATTTACACGTTTGGGAAAATAGCGCTTATTTTCCAAATACAAAACAGCGGCAACAGACTCGCGTATTTTTGGGAATCTTCTTTTTACTGTGCGTTTTTTTCTCATAATGTGAAACCCTTGAGCTTTTGTGAATCCTCAATTTTCAAGATGGTAGAAAACAAATTATTGAATCATTTCATCAACCAATCACAATTCATGAACAATTCACGTGTGATTGCCAAAACTCAAGAGTTCCTAGCTCGAAACTTAACTGGACAACACTTGAACTGCCAGTCATTATCTCAACATCTTCACACTCAGGGGCATATTATCAAGAACGGCGTTAAAATTATCGCCGCTTTAGCGGCAGAAAACTACCGCTAAAGCAGGGATAATGGGCTTGATAATATGCCCTTGAGAATTCCAACAGAAGCCCATGTTCTGGTGTGAACATGGGCTTCTATTGGAATTCTCAAGGGCATATTTTCAAGCCTATTATCGCCGCTTTAGCAGCAGTTTCCTGCCGCTAAAGCGGTGATAATTTTAACGCCGTTCTTGATAATATGCCCCTCATTGCATTGGTTCCTGTTGTTGAGAAGAGTTGATTTAAGACACTCTGACTGGGGCTTCCAATTCTCCACATTGTGGGTGCCTAATACAATGACCAAGGTTCATTCCTGAAGCATCTTGACATAAAGTGGAAATGGCTCAACAAAAATATTGCACATTTCTAAATTAGATTTTCAATAATGTGGGGGTTAATTGTTTTCAGTTTGGGCTTCCTAACTGTGGAAGACACCCCCCAGATAATGTGCACCATATCTTAAATTTCATAATCCTATCAACCTTTGGTTAGCTCGGACCCAGCACCGGGATGCTTGCTCTGAGGTGGAAGTTGCACTCTATGAAAAATATTAAATTACAGAACATATCAATATCTCCACGAAGTCTGTGACATGAGGCTAAGGCTTCAACATCAAGATAGCAATAGGCCACCTTAGAACCTTTTTAAACCTTTGGCAGGAATAAGTGCCATTGAAGGAATGGGGAGCCATTGCAATGGGAAATTTGCTTGTCTACGACTGCAAAGTCATACTCTGCCTTTGGCATGGGACCTACCTTTGGTCCTGCCTTTTGTCCTCAATCCACCGTATGAGCTTCTCCAGAAAGCATCACCATCAAGCATCTTACTCTAAAAGTGTTATCTTATACCATCCTTCTTCCCCTCTCGAGCAAAGAAGACTCAATTTGCTGGATGTGTAAGAGGTGTGTGGATTTATCTAGCAATAATTTGTCAGTTTTGGTACTGACAAGAACTGACTAAAATCCTCATGATGAAGCATGACACCCTCCGGGGTGTGTGAGGGCCCTTGCTCCTTATTGGAGCTCCCCCCCCCCCTTATGTAGTGATCCCATTCCTTCTGCTAGGAACGGCACACCTTGGTATTGACTAAAATCCTCCTCCTCCACCACTTTGAACAGCTGGATTAGGTGGCCTATAACTTCACATGTGTAACCCAGGGAACCCCCTACTTGAGGTACAATGGAGATCAAAAAACAGTATGGCCAAATATTGGGCTTAGGAGGAGAAGCTTAATTTTTCGTTACATCTTTGCCAAGAGTCATGTCAAGATCTTTCGAAAGGCTACATACATTCACAAAATGAAGGAGAGCTCCTGACGGTGCAGGTCAGCATGTTCACCTGTAGCATAGCATGCACTGGGCTCCTATGCTGCCCAGACCCCTCTGGTGTCTCCATGCATGCAGTCTCCTGGAGTGGTATTCTGGGAATTACCTGGAGCTACAGGAATGGAATGCAACTACAGGGTCCTTGAAATCTGTGCGGAACAGAAGGTGCCAAACATGGGTTTCTTCAATCGCCAAACAAACGTCATGACTTTCTGCAAAAAAAGCTTTTTCAAACATTATAACTAGCCTTTCCCAAGATGGAGCCTTTGACAATGGAGCAGCATTCATGAGTCTCAGTCTAAGATGAACATGAATCTTTTCCTGTGATGTCAGTTCCTATTTTTACCGTATATAAGGGAAACAGTCAAGAGAGGAGAATGCAGCACAGTGCATTTATTTTTTTTATTATTATCCTGTCTAATTCAAACTTTTGGATTCCTTTGCTTGGATTTCTTGGTTGACTATTTTCTCTTTCTTGCTGTCAGGAGGGCTTTTGTGCCCTGCAGCTTGCTTCAGTTCAAATCTTCATCTTCAAACAAGACCTATAAGATTGTCAATTGCTGTTTTTTTCTTTTTATGGATTTTTCCTCCTCACTGGGAAATTATTACGGATACACTGGCACCTTCCGCAAATGCTATTCTGTCCAAGGCGGCTACTGGGAGGAGTGGCCCTTTCCTCAGGCAGTCAAGAAGAGGATTCAAGTGACCATCTCAGGCTGCAGTCCATGACACAATTTCACTCCTTGGTGTCTCTTTACATCTGAATGGAACCCTGGAATTTGGTACCAATGTCCTTACTGTGATATTGCGGACTTCCAGTAGTGGTTTGCATTCAAATTAGACGTTTAGTGTGCTTTGGTTGGACGATGGCGCCTTGATAAAGACATGCCTTTTTGGTGTTGCGGAGTACATTTTGCATTACTTGAGAATGGTCTTTATTGCACCAAGAATTTAGTCACTGTGCCAGCTTCTTATTGTACACCCTTAGTCCCTGAGATGAGGCTATATCAGTCACAGGGGTTCACAGGGGTTCCTAAGTGGTTCGACTGGCAGAGGTAGAGGTAATGGGTATACTTAGGCGCCGCTCCCATGCAGGAGAAGTAGGCTACAATAAGGGAGACGTGTTCAGATCTTGCATAAAAGGTGATGTTATTTGGCAGCAGAGTGTCTGAGAAGGTAGACATACTCAACAGAGAAAGGACGAGGAGAAGGAAGTAAGAACTATAGGAATGAAAATTACTTGTAAGTAATTCAAGTATACCACAGCATGTTTGTGGATCCGCTCAACGTCGAGCCCCACTTTGCAAAGTCATTCCCCTCATGCATACTCAGTACCCACATCTAAATCCCCCATATCATTTATGGTAATTCAATTTCTTGTTTGAAACATGACAAATTCGATTTAGGGCGTTCTCACTGCAGTCAGAAGTTAATGGGCCCTAATTGTATCGATGGGGGCCAGCCCCTTCTGGTGCTCCCAGGCTTATGTATTCTGGACCCTACAATTGGGGGCCGAATACCCCTTTTAGCAGTTAACAATGAGGATAGCGAGGCAGACCAGTGCTTTCACAAATCTTAACATAATTGTACGAAAATACCCTACAAACAACTTATTGCCTATGCCATATTTGTTTCCCTATAAAACAGAGAGGCCTTCAGATTTTGGCATGATCTTTCATAATAAAGGAATTAGGCCTACTTTCTTTAATGTTAGGTGCCTTAATCCTCAGAAAGAGACCTACTGATTTTAACATTAACATGAGGCTCTTAATAAAAAGCTGATAAAAATTCCAGGAAGAGCGAAGTAAAAACATGAAGTCTGACTTGGAAGACAGTGGGTTGGGTTGGCCAAGCCCAGTTATAACAATATTCCCATGTGTTTCCTCCATAAAGAGATGTCTAACACTGGTCATACTTAAATATGACTTGGGCTAGGCATGAAAGCTCCTGCGAGTGATCTTTGATGATTGCTAGTTACCTGTTCACCACGGTGCTCCGGATTACCCAATCACATCTTTCAGCCGTTGAGTCAGCCATGTTGTGATTCTTTGTCCTTTCATGGTTCCTTTCAAGCAAACCACAGCTGCAGTGGATGTGACTTTCTTTGGGTGCACCTGCTCCGCAGGGGCACCCAACACTTCTGTGGCACTGCTTAGTCCTTCCAGTGGGGCTGTGTAGTGGTCCCACCTTTTTCCGCCCTCCCACTCTCTGGATTTCCGCATGTAGCTGACCTCCTTCACTGTTCGCAAGTCTGGCGATCTGGGCAGCTCCGCAGGGGCACCCAACACTTCTGTGGCACTGCTTAGTCCTTCCAGTGGGGCTGTGTAGTGGTCCCACCTTTTTCCGCCCTCCCACTCTCTGGATTTCCGCATGTAGCTGACCTCCTTCACTGTTCGCAAGTCTGGCGATCTGGGCAGCCGTGCCTAGTCTCCTCAGTGGCCTCTCAACCTCGCAATGCGAGGGAAACAGACTCAGAGAGTAGTGTGACCAACCGTCTGTAAATTTCACGGACTGCCCATAATTTGGGCCTCTTGTCCCTTGCCCATGAAGAATTCTTTCACGGTGCCTTTGAACGTAATTTGGGTCTTTAGAGTGAGCTGCTCCATACAAGCATTGTGAGAGTACTGAAACTGTCCCTGCAGGGCCAGCTCGCGCTCCTGCTGTGATCAGTGGCGTGCAGCAGCCCCTCCCCGACCTGGCGCAGGCTGCTATCGGCCCATTAGCATTCTGCATGTCGGCCTAATTATCACATACAGAATGATAATGGACCAGGGACAGCATTTGCTGGGCCTCCTCCTGCCAGAGCCCAGGGCATGGCAAACTGTGTTTGTTTATGGGCTCCTGTCACCTCACCAGGGCCAAGCTCTGGGGTGGGTGGAGGGTTCATTTTGGCGCGTGTTACCCAGGTGCATCCAATATGCAAACGCAGGTATTTAAGTTTCACTCTGGCACACAACAGATGCAGTGCAAGGTTCTCTCAACCCAATCTAAAATTATTTTTACTTATGCTTGTGTTGGTTGTCTATCTACTTATGTAATATTGCACGACCTCCTCTGATGTGTCTGTAAAATGTACCTTATGCCCAAATATTTGTCCTGAATTCTGACCTTCTGTCCAGAATTTTTGTCCTGAATTTTGCCCCTTTGTCCTGAATTTTTACACTCACTGTCCTGAATTTTCACCCATGCCAGTTGGTCACTGTAGAGAAGTATCCTGTTATCCACTCAGATGCATAAGTAACACAGGACAACTTGATTGTAGGAGCAGCGAGGTTTATTCCCAGTCATCACTCTCCAAGCTCATAACATTAATAATCCCCCGACGATTCTAACGTTCACACTCCCAACCCTCATACTTGAAACAACACAGACCGCGTGATCTCCACGAGCGTGAATGAACCGCTCGTGAAGGTCACGCTACACTTACAATGTAATTCATATATATACAACAGGCACCCTATCAGAGAGCGGGCATTGTTCTCTGTGCCCATGGTGGCCTGGTCATAGGGCCACAGTGTTGAGGCCTTGAAGCTCTCCCCGGGTGGAGGAGCAATTTCTTTTTAATGCCTCAGAGAATCAGCCAGTCACAGAACCCCTTCCAGGAAATGGGTGTGATTGTAACAATACAAATGTTTCATGTCGGCCCACTTCAAAAGGGCCTGTAGCCTTCTGCGTTTAATTGTGCTCAGGATTTTAGTGTCACCTGGGTCCCCTGCCTCAGGGCATCCATTCAGACTTTACACAGGGTTTGGAGCATTTCACTCCAGAGAACTCCCTCTAGCCAACAGGAAAATATGCTGAAAGCCTCAGGGTTGAGAAACAGAGTGGCTTGTCACAGCCTGCCAAGCACTGCTCCTATCCTTCAGCTCCATATATCAGAGGGCTACTTCCCACTCCTGGCAACAGCAGCTTCATGGTGAGGACTGTGAGGTGTTGCTTCTGACCAGCCCTAGGGATCACCTGACCTGTGGCTCAGCAGCACCCGATTCTACCTTAATACAAAATACACTCCGCGTCTATACTCGCCGGACACCCAGGCATTCAGCCTCATGCGCAATTACTGTGCACAATAGCCAGAGTCCACAGTGCCCACTCCTCCTGGACACCACAGCAGGTCCGGTGACAACGAGAGCACAAAAAAGGTTCCTCCATCTGGACTTTGCATCAGATCCACTCCTAGACGGGCCTGGATGAGGCTAAGGAACCCCCGGAGAGCTGGTGTCAGCAGCTCTGGAGAGAGATAGTCCAAGAGAGTCCAAGAATACAAGCCAGGAGTGCATGACCCTAAAAGCCACCTGACAAACCAAACAACTGGAATAGTCCTGCTCCCTCTTCCAAGGTTCTTTCTCAGCCCATCCTCCCTGTGCCAAGTTTTCTAAGAAGAGATGGAGAATTCTACAGTGGGTGGGCCAACCACCAAATACAGAGGTGCCATTCTGTCTAAGACCTGTAACTGCCTTCTCCCTATTTGCCAGGGTAGGAGCCTCGCTTGTCCAAATAGCAAACATGAAGTTGTTCCTAACAGATCCTGAATTTCCCAACCCAGTACCCTTACTCCAGCAGGAAAACTTAATTTCCTTGGAATCTGCCTACTGGTCAATGGAGTCCAATACAGGATTTAAACAGGACCCCGAGTAGGATTCTTCATAGAGCCTTCAAGCGCTCCACTACGGAGTTGTGTAAACCCACCCAGAAGGCCTGGAGTATTTTTCTGGTGTTATTTTGAATGTGTGTACGAATGACCTTTAAAACCAGGCACTGGGTTTCCCAAATTAATTAATTACCTTTAAAACTGGCACTAACGTATACGTATATTAAAACCATATCAGTCACTAAGGTAAAGACATTCAAATTAAAATAATTGTATTGAAGCAACATCTAGTATTCCCTTTAGATGAATTGCATGTAAAAGTATCTTACCTGGCTGGCCTGAACATTAGTCGGCCCTGACTAGGTCTATGTGGCATGCCCTTCCTTGAAACAATTTCCGAAGCCTGCCCTTCTTCAGGCTTAGCTGCGCTATAACAACGCAACCACCTGGAACTGTATTTAGGATAAAGTTTGTTGTCATCAACCCACAATGAGCAGCACAAGCTGTAAGCCAAAATCAGGGTTACAACTTTCTTTACTTAGGAAATTGAGTTGGAAGTAAATACATAGTCCTTTAAACAAAATTTATAATTAGATCCTACCTATGAAAATATGAGCCCTGATTGTTAAACTAGCGTCGGGAGTATCCGCAGTGCCTGTCAGGAGTGAGCACTTTTACTCTAGGCGGCCAAGACTTTGAGTTGTGTTTGGTCTCCAGCTCTACACTTTGGAAGCCGCATCATGGTGGGAAGATTTGTGCGTCTGCTTTGAAATCTTGGGGAAGTAGGCCACTCCCGCTGCTCATGTGGAGCAATGAGGCGAGTCCTATGCCCGGAGCCTGCATCCTACAGGAAAATGTGGGGGGGGAAGAAACATGCCTGTTCCAAGCCTACTCAGGGTATGTGGGAGGGAGAATGAGTATCTAGTAGTCTACTCACAGTTGGTCCAAAACATGTTTATTTCTGCACCCAGCTCTCAGAAACTGTGCCATGAATCAGTAGTGCTCTTGCATTGTCACCTGTTAATGATAGCCAATCAAGGTCTTTTGTATATTGACCCACAGGTCCAAAAGTTGATAAATGCAAATGAATCACAAGCTCAGAAAGTTTCTATAGGAAACTCAACATTTCTTTAAAAAATTGCCAGTCTTGCCCAACATCTGCAAATCGCGACTGGACATGAGGTGAAGTCCAACGATATCAGAATAGACCCAGACAGAAATCATATTAAAATAATGAGGAGTGCAGCGACAACAGAAGCAGGTCCCTCAAAGTTGGGACGCGCTTAAAGACTGAAGGCAAATTCTTTTTAATCTGTGACTCTTGGCTTTGCCCAGCAGGTATTTGGGAGCCAGTATTTGGGTCTTTCTCCTTTCCACAAAACCTCTGATTTATTGAAGTTTAGCCGAGGACTAAAGACCCACTTCTTCAGTTGCCACGAAGACTTGTAACTGCAGCTTATGCAGTCAAAAGCCAGTTTAGAAGCGGCACTGTTGGCGAAGGTCCCCCAGCGCCACCTATTTATGGCACTGAAACAAATGCTCCAGTTTGTTCTTCTCCTTGATATCCGATGTATGCTTACCTACATAAACTTGCTTGGAGGTGGCATTGCGACTGTATAAGCAATGCCAGCATCATCACATAAATACAATATACGGCACCCTGCTTTTCACTGGGAGTTCATGACATCCTTGATAGCTTTTGCTGTGTGTCTATACGCCTATAGTGGCTTGCACAGCCGCGAGGGAGCCTAAAAAGAACATATGGGTGTCATGATACACAGCTCCATGTAGACACACGCACCGTAACGTCACGTTTTTTTTTCTTTAGCGCAGGCAGCAACATGACTTCATTACATGCCGCATTGTAGTTGTAATTCCACGAGTTCGTAGAGTGCGAATCAGAGAATGCACCAGCATGACGAAATTTTTTTCACCTGTGAGATTGGTGTGGTTGTAGGCACAAGCTGTGGATGTAATGCCAAAGTCCAAAACGGTTAATGCAGATGAGCACAGCACGGCTGGGGAAGGGCTGTCCGATGGTGGGGACACTGGTGGGGCTGAAAGGCGTAGTGCTTCATCCTTTCTTGTTTCTTGTTGTCTTCTTTGGTTTAGTGAGAAAGACTTGTTTCTTCTTTGATGTCGTAGTTGTTCAGTGTGGAACACACGTTTCTTGTTCGCAATTATTCCTTTCCTGTGGATACCTCCTCTTGTGTACATTGTGGTTGTTGTCACTGTAGTTTCAGAAGATTGCGCCATCTCTTGGTCCTCTTGTATGTCAGGTACCTGACATCGCCAAAATATGTAGCGATGAAGGTCCACTCAGGAAGGTGTATTCCAAGACGTTTTATTCATGAAGATAACAAGTAGTAATGTTCAGGAAATCATGTAGGTATGTTGTAGATCAGAGCCCCACCAGGAGCAGCCTGTCTGCTGCTCAGCCGATGCCTTACTGTCTCTTCACCTCTCTGTGTCCCAACATTCCGAGGCTCATCCAGACGCCAACATTCTATTGGGCACAGAGCCCAGGCACTGGCTGAGCAGTAGGAGTAACATACATTACATTACATATGCAGGATACTACACTTACCTTTATGCTTAGCCAGTGCTTATTGCTGATTCATCTGAAAAAAAAAACACTATGATGTAAAAGCACGCTTTCCTGATCATATATATGAACATAAGTGTCATGATACACAGCTCCATGTAGACACACGCACCGTGACGTCACACCTCTTTTTCTATGTTTTGTGGCTCAATGATTAGAGCGGCAGACCCTGATGCAGAGGTCTAGCCCGGGACCAGGGTTCAATTCCCCGCCTCGGTGGGTCTTGGGCTCAAAAATTCCACGGACCTGATAATTCTCGCCTCGGTGCCTATTCCAATCATGGAGTCCCACTCTGCAACTCTGGGCAATAGCTTGCTTAATCTCCACAACGGCCCCCACAACGCTAAGGATGCCTGGCCTCCACCTTGGGGGTGCCCAGGAGTGGACGCCTCACAGTGAAAGCCAGGATGGGTTCCACAGCGGTATTCGTACAAGCACCTTGAGACCCTTGCGGGTGAGTAGTGCGCTATACAAGTATCAAATTTACACATTTACCATCCCAAGATGGTGGTGGCTCATCTTGGTGTGTGACATTGTGGCTGCTGCTCCCCCAAAAAAGAAAGAAAAAGGGAAATAAGCAGATGGGGAGGATCAACAGTGGAGGGGCATGGGAAGTAAGCGCCGTTGAGCAGCAGGGAGGGGATGGAATGGAGGAGCTGGGTGAGAACTGTATAAAGAGAGAAAAAAATCCCCTGACCAGGCTTAGCTCTTTTTTCATGAAATTTGGCCTCAAGCCCAGGGGCGTAACTTCTAATGATGCAGCAGGTACAGTGGCACTTCGGCCCAGTGTCGAGAGGGGGCAACTAAACCCTGATAATTATTGTATTTATTTATAAAGTTTTATATAGCGTGAACAAGACCAGAGCGCTTTACAAGGGGGTGGGGGGAGTGGATACATCGGTAAAAGACAGTGATAAAGTGCATTTATGACATAAAATATAAACATAGAACAGCCGCGGTCTGTAGTAGGAGTAACTGCAGGGCGGTAACGTGGGGAGGGGGAGGGGCAGGGTGGGGGGTAGTAAGCTATGGATTACGGAGGTTTACAGGTAAATTAACATATAAATTAATAAAACGAATTACTCCTACTACTGACCGCGGCTGACATAGAAGTGAATCAAATCTAGGAGCGCGATCTCTTTAGGCGACCAGACGGGGGAGGTCGTGATCAACAAAGTTATGTATTTTACCACTCCTACGCCAGTGAATGGAGCCGTTTTCCTTGCCTGCACCGGGTTCCATGGCATTCTTTTCTACACCTAACTCAAGCCACAGGGAAACAACAAGCCCAGGTGAAACAAATCCACCAATGAGAGGAAAACTACGAAGAGAAGAGAAGAGAAGAGAAGAGAAGAGAAGAGAAGAGAAGAGAAGAGAAGAGAAGAGAAGAGAAGAGAAGAGAAGAGAAGAGAAGAGAAGAGAAGAGAAGAGAAGAGAAGAGAAGAGAAAATACATTCCTCCTGACTTTTGGGGAGCTATGACAAAATCTCATAGACAGGCCATTCTTCAGATCCAGGTAGTTAGAGGTATCGATTCATAGATTCTGTGGCGTGTGAAGGCAACGCGTTGCAGTAACGCCCTTCAGTTGAAGCAGCAGTTTTGTTCACTGACATAATTAACCCTGTGCAGTGTATTGCAGTTTTTAAGCCCAGCGTCACGTTCCCTCCATGCGTACTAATGAGTGCGGAGACATTTTTGCAGAGTAAATAATTGGTTCCGAATGAGGAGTAATGACCCTGGGATGCAGAGTCGATGCTCATCAGCGGCCACACCTGTTTTGCTGACTTTCCCGGCCTACTACACACACACTCCCAATGCTGGTGTAATGACTTTCAAAAAAGAACTTACTGTGACTTATGACTTTTCCATAGTGAACCTGAGTCATTCACTGTAGGGCCTGGACCGTGTACCAGGAAGACAACAAGGAAAACATAAATACTAAAATATTCACGATGAACATGTTTAACATAAAAATTGTGCTTTAGAAACTTTATTACCTGATTTTCTAAAAATTAAAATATTTGGAAAAGTGATGAACATTATAAATATTCAAATAATATGCAAAAAAAAAACTGATTCTGAATGCGCCCACTTTTGATGTGATATAGTTCTGCTCTTTTGTTACATTGTTGGTTACTGGCACCATGGATTTTCTAGAGGTGGCGCAAATAAACAATGGAGGCTTAATTTCACTTTCAAGATTAAAATTGGGACCAAATTTACTAAACTTTAGAATATTTAAGTAGCTGCCTGGTATACATTTTCATTGTTTATTTTATTATGAGTCTAGGTATGCACGTTCCGTATTTTATTTTCATCAAAAAAAGTATTTAGGCATTTCTCTACATGCTTCCCCAGTATTGGTGACCCTTCAAATGCAAAAAACTCAGTATGTGGATTTTTTTTTTTTTTATTTAAAGAGTTTTATATAGCGCTGGCCTTTTCAAAGGCAGTGGTGGATAAAATAGGTTACAGAATAAAGTCTTTTTAAAGTCAAATCGGTTACAGATTATAGGTTACAGGCTACATAATAGAGTCTTTTTAACGTTAAATGGTAAACATCTTTTACAACGCATGTTACAACGCATGCCATTACCCCACATTTTTACTCTGCAAAATCTTTTCCAAATCAGGACTTTACACCGAAAACCATTACAACACATTCCCCAAAGTAACGCACCGGTGGAGGTAAACTATTAAATTGCGTTGTAATGGGGAATGCGTTGTGATGGATTGCCTTGTAAAACCCTGCATTGTAAAAGATTTTGCAGGGTAAAAAATGTGGGGTAATGGCACGTTTTGTAAAAGCGCGCGGGGTAAAGTGTCCTATGCCGTCAAATCACAGCATTTCTTGGTGAGGAACAAACAATCATGTGAAACTCGGGGAGGGGGTTCCAGGTGGGATTCAAGTTGTGTGCTAGGCCTTAGAGCCCGAGGCGCTGATTGAGGACAAGATCTTTTTATTGTCTTTTGAACTTCATGAAGGATGGGTTCGTCCTAATATTTTCTGGGAGGGAGTTCCAGATTTTGGGAGCACTGCCCGAGAAAGAGCCTGTTAGGGCTTTATGTTTGTGTTTTTTGGAGGGGCATACTGACCTGTCCTTGTGAGTTTGGAAGCAAGGAAGGCTGGTTTCCCTGTGTGAAGGGCTTTGTGAGTGAGACAACAGTTTTGATGCAGCAACGGGCTTCAATCGTAAGCCACTTTAGATTTTTCAGTGAGGAGATGTGATCGTAATATTTGATTCTAGTGACCATCCTTGCTGCTGCATTTAGTGTGGCTCTTAACCCGTTGACCGTGGTGTAAAATCCGCCGTGGTGCGGGTGATTGATTGCGTGGGCGGTGCCGTGTCGGCCAACGGACGTGCGCAGCACTACGGAGGTAGTGCTCGCGACGGCTGTTGGCCGACGGGCGCATGGAAAGGGTTAAGGGAAATAGGTGTGACTTCGCGGTACTAATAAGTGTGGTGTTTCCATAGTCCAGTCGTGAAAGAACCTTAGCTTGCGTTGCAGTTTTTAGATCATTCGGAGGGAGGAAGGGCTTGATTCTATGTAGGAGTTTTAGGTTGTAGAATGCATTCTTTGCTGTATTCTTTATGTGTGGGTTCATGCTCAGACTTGGGTCCAGGCTGATCCCCAGGGATTTGACGGAATCATCCTGAGTCAGTTTGCAGTTAAAAGCGTCCATGGTATTTATCCATTCTTGGACTTTGGTGGTCTGTTTATTATTTAACAGGAGGAGAATTTCCGTCTTGTCTTCGTTGAGTTTCAGGTGGTTGTGTGTTAGATGGTTGTGAACTTTTATCAGCGTAACATTTTATTGTCTTAAGGCCAATACTGAGGATATTTCTAAGTAGAGCTGGGTGCCGTCAGCATAAAGGTGGTATGGGATGTTGACTTGTGTGAGTATGGTACTGAGGGGTTTCATGTAAATATTGAAGAGTGTAGGTGAGAGCAGTGAGCCTTAGGGTACACCCCTGGTTATGGAGGAAGTCTCTGAAATGGTGTTTATTTTTATTACTTGGGAGTGGTTATGTACGCATGATGTGAACCATTTCAAAACCAAGCCGTCAGCTCCAATCTGTTTATGGAAGGATTCTAGAAGCAACTTGTGGTCGACCATGTCAAAGGCATCTGATAGTCTAGGAGGATGAGTAGGCAGCATCTGTCAGCATCTTAGGACTTGGACTTCACAATCATCTTTGAGATGCCTTTCTTTGTGAGCAAGTTGAATGCCTTCCAGCTCTTGGGAGCTGTGGGAGTTCCTTGGATTTGTTTGCATCCTGCAAGTTCAGGGAGTGAGTCCATTGCTTGGGAATTCATAGGGGATAAGGGAAGAAACATTTCAGTGCTTGGCCGAGAGTGGTGGTTTAGGGAGAGCTCCATCTATGTGATTTTATTGTGGATGAATTTTGAGAAAAAGTGTCACAGCATTCTTTGGAGACATGAGGGTTCTTTTTATCTGGTTTAGTGATTTGCTGTTTGATGACATTGAAGAGATCTTTTGGCAGCGACGGCCCGTATAGGGCATGTTACCGGGGCGGTGACGTAGGGCAGAGGAGGGGCAGGGTGGGGGGTTGCAAAATGCGGCATACGGCCGATTGCAGGTAAGTTACGAAAAAAAAAAAAAAAAC
The DNA here is from genome assembly GCF_964204655.1 of Triturus cristatus. Classification (NCBI taxonomy): domain Eukaryota; kingdom Metazoa; phylum Chordata; class Amphibia; order Caudata; family Salamandridae; genus Triturus; species Triturus cristatus. Next base: position 164,016,070 of record NC_140595.1, on the reverse strand, counting down.
AAATTTTGTTGCGCGCGCAGCATCGCCAAATGCGATGCAGCGCGCGCAACAAAATTTGTTTTATTTATTTGTTTCGTAACTTACCTGCAATCGGCCGTATGCCGCATTTTGCAACCCCCCACCCTGCCCCTCCTCTGCCCCACGTCACCGCCCCGGTAACACGCCCTATACGGGCCATGGCTGTCTTTTGGGCGGTTCTTTGCTTTAGTACACCGTGGAAGAATATGGCTTTTTTCTTCACAATGTATTTTATGTAATTTCTGCATTTCTCCCTCAGCTGTTGAAGATGGGTTATGGACATATACGCTATCCAAAGTGTTTCTGCAGCTCTAAGTTGCCTTCTTTTAAAATTGGGGTCTTCATTGAACCAGGATCTCGAAGGGGTATTTCTTATTTTTTTGAGTTTCAGAGGAGCTAATTTGTCAAGGATGGCTGTCATTGTTGAGTTATAGTGAGTTGTAAGTTCATCTATTGAGAGGTTATCTGTTTGGGGGAGTAAAGACCACATTATTTCTTTCAGATAAGCTAGGGGAATCTGATTTATGTTATGAGACCATTGGATAGTTTTCTGAGTTTGAATTGGGGGTATTTTCACTTGGTTGATTTTAAACAGAAGGATGTGATGATCCGACTCGTCAACTGGAAGTATGTTTAAATGAGAATACATTGAATAAATGTATGAAGAATGTGTGAATGCCATGCTTACGCAGTGGTGCTGGAACCATTTTCATAGTGGGGGTGCTAACCTCAGTGTTAGTCACCGAAGTCATGGAGGTTGTGAAAAATTCAAACAAAGAACAAGTGTAGCAAATGGGCCATGCCTATTTAGCAGGAGAGTGGTATGTGTATGGTTTGTAGGTGGTTCTGCATTTTGTCACAAAAAATACATGTTGTGGTATCACACTGTCATTTTCAGACACCACAATTTACAATGAAATGGCTACTGGATTTGCAACAAGCAGTTTTCTGCTAACACTATGCAGTGCACAGATGATAATGTGTGGAAATTGGGTTTCAGTGAATAATTATCATTTACACATCACCAAGTAAAGTGTCTTGATTTGTGTTGATCCTATTAAAATAGTTATTTGACGATTGTACCTCGGCACGCTTATTATTTGTCATCACATTTAGTCCTCGTGATTTGAGCATCTGCTTTACATACATTTAAGGGAGCTTTACACACAGGAAAAACAGATCTTTACAAGTTGAAACTTATACTTTATTTTTAGATATTTTTAAAAACCATACGGACCATTGTATGACCGTGCATACTTAAGCTTTAAACAAATAATGATTGTGAACATTTATACATGGAGAAACAGCATGGTCCGAAGGTGAAGATATGAAGCACACACAACAGTCGACACGTGTTCCGTTACAAAGGTAACTTTTTCAAGGCTTGGAACTAAATGTATAGTCCCTCCAAGATTTGATGTTCAGTCCAAATACAAGACCAACAGTGCGTCCCATGTATTTGTTATGGTGTCTAAAATGCCTGGAGGAACTAGAGATGCAACGTTGTATTTGCTGAAATTTCTTCATGACTCAGACAGTCAGTCTCAAGAAAAGGAATCTGTATTTATGAAATTCAGAGTATTTTATCAAGTAGCGAACAGAACAAAGTGAAGACCGGGAAGTGGGCTTGTCAAAAATCCCTTAATAGGATGTCCTTTCCATATATTCTTAAAGAGATACGTCACGCAGAACTGTGAATGAGGCCAGTAGATCTGCCCATTTAATAGAGGACCATAATCAGCCCGTCTGGCAGATTCTTGTCACAAGCCGAGTCCACACTTCTCTCTGGTCCACGTAAAGGATATATGGAAAGGACATCCTATTAAGGGACTTTTGACAAGCCCACTTCCCGGTCTTCACTTTGTTTTGTTCGCTACTCGATAAAATACTCTGAGTTTCATAAATACATATTCCTTTTCTTGAGACTGACTGTCTGAGTCGTGAAGAAATTTCAGCAAATACTATGTTGCATCTCTAGTTCCTTCAGTTCCAAAAGACATAGCTTAGCAGTGTGTGCACTCTGATTTCCAACATCTGTGTGTAGCCTGAATGTACCAGATTCCAAATTATACTATATAGCTGCACAACTACAGTGGGCGGCCAGGTGCTCTTTCGAAACCCGTTGCCGCAAACTAGTTATGTGTTAGCAGATGCCCAAAAACCCCCAAGCACCCACCAAGGTTATACTCCAAACTCACACGGGCTAAACTCATTCCAGTGCAGGAAAGGTATACTTTGGATGTTGGCACAGCTTGGCGAAATGCATAGCCTCGCTGGAGTTTGCACTATGCGCAGATGGATAAACACAATTTCAGAAACTACATCTCAAATTTAGGCACAAAACTACCATGATGTTTGGAAATGTTGATAGCCATGATGATATGGAGTATTAGTTTGTACGTAGTCCAAAACAGCCAAAAACGCCCTTGCTAGGCAATAAAGATACCTTGTTTTTGCAGCTAGAACTAGTATTGGCTAAATGGACTTGCACAAGGAAGGATACTGTCTCCAACACTGACAAACTTACTGCGCACACCTCCTAGCCATTCTAGCATTGCGTAACTTGTGCGGCTTCACTCTAAATCACAATTAATGGCACTAACAGTTTGGTTAAACCATACTAACAAACAACTTGCCTCACAATCACAACCAAGAGCACCAATATTAAGGCAAATTAATGCTAGCCAAACAAATACAAGATAAAGAAATTAGCCAGTACAAAAGGGTACTTGGTATAGGGCTTACAGATGGAGACACCATATGATGGAGATTTGTGAGGCACGTGCGCATAATTTGTCCCAAACGTTTTAACAAAAGCTCTGCCCTTTCTTCTCTACCCTTATCCTTTCGTAGGCACTACCTTGCATGCCATCTACTCATCTTTTAGATGTGTACAAGTATATTTGCCAAACTTCTCCTGAAGTCTGAGAATGCCTGATTCTGGATTCTGGCATAAAAACACATCCCTCCAGATGGAGCATGTTGCTCAAGCCATCAAGAACTCCACTCATTTTTGGCTCTTCAGCATCTCTCATGCAGGTCTCCCTAGGCTCATCATTACCACAAATGCAAGCTGAAGGGGACAGGGAGGGTGTACAGCACTGTCCTCCTTTGGACAGCAGTCAGGATCAGATGACCAGAATTCCACAAACTGCCCAGAACTGTCAATGGTCATTTCGGCATAAAAGGGTTTGCCTTTGTGATCAACCAGTGAGCAGGGCTCACCCAGGCAATCACGAGACAATGTCGTGTACAAAGCCTCAGGAAATATTTTTTCAACTCAGTGGTAGATTTGGGACCCGGCGATCAGCCTATTAGCAGAGGAGAATATCTGCCCCATAATTTTCCAGCTTCAAACCTCTCAGAGATCCATTGAGTTGCATATTACCCCCTTGAGTTGATTTCTGCTTCCCCCAGATTCTTCTTTGGATGATCCATCATCTTGGGAGTTCAAGGCTGGACCTATTTGATGAGAGTCCACCATCCTTCTTGCAGAATTGGCGGACCGCAGCGCTGCCATTTTAGTGAATGCTCTGTGCAACCACCCCCCCTATTTCTTTTGTGGTCCTGGGCCTTGATGGAGTTCTAAGTGAAGGAGACGGAAGTGCTGTTTTTAACACAGATAGTGTCCATTAAGCACTCATTCTGCCGCTGACATTGGGGTCTTCCATTGCAACTGTCAGTGTCACCGATCACCAGCTAATCACCACACTCGCCCGAAGCCCGCCAACGGACCCCACCCACACCGACACTGTCACCCGCAACCTCTACGACTGCGCCAACACACTTGCCCCGATCAAGAAACCCTCCAACAGACGCTGCGACAGAAAGGCCAACTGGTTCACCGCCGAACTCCAGGCCTCCAAGCTCGAAAACAAGTTGCGCCACGACCAGACCCCAGACAACTATACAGCCCACAAGAGCGCCATCCGCAGACACCATCACCTTATCCGAACCGCCAAAAGGACCTCCTTTAAGGACCGCCTTGACCACAATGCACACAACAGCAAAGAGCTCTTCAACATCATGAAGGAACACTCCAACCCCAGCTCAAACACCAACGACATTCCGCCATCACAAGACCTGTGCGACTCCCTAGCCACCTTCTTCCATCGAAAGATCACTGACATCCACAACAGCTTCGACAACCAGACCCTCAGACAGCCACCAACACCTCAGAATCACCACCCACCATCCGCACCAACACCTTGCTCACCTGGACCCACGTGAACGACGACGACACCATCAAAACCATGAACACCATCCACTCCGGCTCTCCGTCAGACCCATGCCCACACCACATCTTCAATAAGGCCAGCTCCACCATCGCACCCTATCTCCGCAAGATCATAAACATCTTCTTCGAGACCGCAACCTTCCCGGAGAGCTGGAAGCACACTGAGATCAACACCCTACTAAAAAAAAACAAGGCAGACCCAAGAGACCTCAAGAACTTCTGGCCCATCTCCCTGCTCCCGTTCCCGGCATAGGTCATCAAGAAGATCATCAACAAGCAACTAACCCACTACCTCGAGGACAACAACATCCTGGACCCATCCCAGTCTGGATTCCGCAAAAACCACAGCACCAAAACTGCCCTCATCGCCGCCACTGACGACATCAGAGCCATCGTGGACAATGGAGAAACCGCAGCCCTCAACCTCCTGGACCTCTCAGCCGCCTTCGACACCGTCTGCCACCACACTCTACGCACATGCCTCCACGACGCAGGGATCCGCGAAAAGGCCCTGGAATGGACCACCTCCTTCCTCTCCGGCAGAACCCAGAGTGTCCGCCTCCTGCCATTCCAATCCCAAGCCTCCGAGGTCATCTGTGGCGTACCCAAGGATCATCCCTCAGTCCGACCCTCTTCAACGTCTACATGGCACCGCTCGCCAACATCGTCTGCTCACACGACCTCAACATCATCTCCTATGCCGACGACACCCAGCTGATCCTCTCCCTCACCAAGGACCCCTCCACCGCCAGGACCAACCTCCACGAAGTAATGAAAATCGTTGCCGAATGGATGAAAAAAGCAGACTGAAACTGAACTCGAACAAGATAGAGGTCCTCATCCTCGGCTCCACCCCCTCCGCCTGGGACGACTCCTGGTGGCTGACAACACTAGGAACTGCACCAACACCCACCGACCACACACGCAACCTGGGTTTCATCCTCGACGCATCGCTCTCCATGTCCAAGCAGGTCAACGCCGTCTCATCCTCCTGCTTCAACACCATCCGCATGCTCCGCGAGATCTACAGATGGATCCCCACAGAGACCAGAAGGATGGTTACCCAGGCCCTCGTCAGCAGCAGACTCGACTACGGCAACGCCCTATACGCAGGAGAATCGACCAAACTCCTGAAACGACTACAACGGATACAGAACACCTCTGCTCGCCTCATCCTCGGCACACCCCGCCACAGCTACATCACTCCCCACCTGAGAGACCTGCACTGGCTCCCCATCAACAAGAGGATCACCTTCAAGCTCCTCACCCACGCTCACAAGGCACTCCACAACACCGGACCAACATACCTCAACAGGCGTCTAACCCTCAACACCCCGAACCGCCAGCTATGCTCTGCCAACCTCGCCCGTGCCGCCATCCCCAGCATCCGAAGAACAACCACTGGGGGCAGATCGTTCTCCCACCTCGCCGCCAAGATCTGGAACACTCTCCCCAGCCACCTGCGACAGACTCAGGACCTACTGGCCTTCAGGAAACTTGTCAAGACCTGGCTTTTCGAGCAATAGCAGCACCTACCCCCCCCAGCGCCTTAGGACTCTCGCGGGTATGTAGTGCGCTCTATAAATGTATTGATTGATTGATTGATAAATGACAGTGCAGTACCACACAATACTGTATGTTAAGGTCCATTAAAGCTAGGTGGGTCGGGAAAGTTTATCATTCTAAAAATTGTGCTCTGACTCTAAAATATTTGATATTTGGGAAGAACTGCTGTGGTAAAAGGTGCTGCATACATTTCCGAGCACAGAAATATAGTTCAAACATACCCAAAATAAAGGTCAAGCTTAATTTGGTTGGGTTCTGTAGCCTGAAAATGTTCTCAGTCTGGGCCACAAGACATCTGGTATCATCAAGATGCAGTGATACCACACTCGGACGAAATACCGCACCTGTTCCGGATGACTGTGAAGTGCGACATCCAGAACTGCAAGTTACAAAAGCAAAACTGTTTTACAACACTTGTCGCCAGGCGAACAATGCCCATAGGGCTTAAAGGGCTTTAGCCGCTCCCCCCTCCCCTCCGTCGTGTGTCTCAGCCCGGGCTGATGCAACTCGAGCTGCTATGGGCTCGGCTGGGCCGTGTCTGGAGTCCTATCTCTGGCACGCCCGAGTTATTCACAGGTCTTTAAAGACCATTTGCATATTTACATACCTTTGTAAACTGGTTACCAAGGATTAGTTTTTTTTCTGGTTCCAGTACCCTCTGGGCCCCCACTCTGCCTATTCCTTACATTTGTATTTTACATTTACTGCGTAGTGTGATAATGCATTTCATAAAAAGGAATATAAAGTAGGGTTGCCAAAAGAAAAATGCCAGCCATGTGGTTAAAAGAGCCTGCAAAGACCGCGTCTTGACACTAAATAGGGTTATAAATAGAAAAGTATGTGTTAATTTGTAAAGTGACTTTTCTGTCTTTGTTCCCTTTAATTATCAGTCATGGATCATTCAGGCGGCCCTAGAACATAATTAAAAGTGCTTACTACTTATATTTACTGTTTGAAGTATGCACAGATAATGCTGAAAATACAGCTTTAGTTGACTGTTTATTTCTGTACCATCTGGGACATCAAAATAATGAGCTGGCAACCCTAATCATAAGAAGTTTGTTGCAGGATCAGCACATTATTTATTTCCTCAACCCTCGATCCCTGATTAATGCCATAATAGCAATAGTTTAACTTATATTTGAAACCCTGTGTCGCAGTCAATAACATGCTGAGTTACTTCAAGTGTCTGGGAATGCAGCCTGCATTCAGACGACTCACTATTTATTCTCGACCTTCACTTTCACGCTCACCCTGCACTCACAGCTATCACAATGCACTCACTGTGATTACTCTGGACTCACAATGCACTTGTGCTCTTCACCGTGTACCTCACCCTGCAGTCACACGAGCACACTACCCCTCCTGCACTCATGGGACACTTCACTCACCTGCCCCCTCACTGCTCAATCTGCAATCTCACTCAAACAAGCCCATCACTAACCATGCATTCATTCGTCCCACTCTGCACCTACATCCGCACCCAAATTCATATGGTCACCTCACTCACCCTGCAGTCACTCCTCTTACCCTACTCTCACACTGTCGCATCGCTCACTGCACACTAACATGGGCACTTCTGTCACCCACACAGCGTAGAGGGTTACTGTGTCTGCTACAAAGAACGTGTACCATGCAGATCACAGAACTGAGGAAGATATGTACAAGGAAAAACGAGGAGAAATAATACATTTCTCCTCATTTTGCCAACTTAAGACCAGGGTTTTCCTGGTCTTAATTTTAGCGCTGCCTCCTATGTACCTAGCCCTTGTACATAGGGGGCAGCATCAAAATCAATGGGTGTGGCAGTGGAACGCCCACTGCAACACCCACTGGCCACTACTTTCATGCTGAGTAGAGCGTGAAAAGGGGCCTTATTTACAAGGCAGTATTAAGCCATGTTAAGTGGCTTAACGCTGCCTTGTAAATAAGGCTAAACCCCGATGGTCACCACAACATCGATAAAAGTGACGTTGTGGTGGCGATAGGGGCTTGTACATATGCCCCTGAGTGTGAGTAAATTATGAGTAGGGCTATAAAAATGAAATGTTTGTCATAAAGATCAGCCGCGGTCGGTAGTGGGAGTAGCTGTGGGACGGTGACGTGGGGAGGGGGGTAGTAAACTATGGATTACGGAGGTTTACAGGTAAGTAAACATATAAATTAATAAAACTAATTTTGTTGCGTGCACTGCATCTCATCACAATATGGAGCTATAGAGGGTATGTGCCAAGCCGCCCTCCTCTCAACAATCATTAAACCAAACAAGGCTTAGCACCAAGAGGATTTACAATTTTTACTTAGGAGCTACACAGCTCATGGGAATAATTATTTCCCCTCAGCTACTGGTAGTACATCCAAATTTCGCGCCTGTCTCATTTCTGCAGTAAAACCCAATAGGTTCTTAACAATACTGTCAAGGGTTCTACTGTCTACTCACTTTGTTCCACTCAATGTGATCGTTTAAACCTACTTAATCCACTTTTTCAGAAAAAATCCAACAAGCTTCTCTGGTTGCTAGGACTTGCTCAATACAATCATTGCTGGCCACTACCTTCTCCAAGACCACCCACTTTAAGAACCTATTGGGTTTTACTGCAGAAATTCCCAGGAGACAGGCGCGAAACGAATATGAATCCCTTCAGAATAGATGCAGTGGTGGGTGGAGTAATTCATAATATACTCCTCCCAGGTTTTCTTGATTGAAGAGTTTATGGGGTACACTGTGGGTAGGTGAAAAGATAGCGTGCTACCCCTGTTTATGCTTAGATCCAGCAGTACCATGCAAAATACCCAAGATGATATGAGCAGTCTGAAATCGAGATACCGCTCAATGATCACATGATGAGAATCTGGTTGAATTCATGTTTATTGGATATACTTGGTTATAGTGCTGTGAACTATCCTCATTTTGCTCTCCTGTAGTGCTCTGAGGTCCCGAATTAATAATGGCTTATATGGACCATTATACACTTTAAGATGGCCGCCGCTGGCGGGTATGATATCCAAGTGGTGCGAGCTCTGGCCCCGTAACACGTGGGGCGGAAGCAGAGGGGCGGAGCTCAGTGAGGAGAATATCAGTAGCCGCGTTTCAACAGGAAAGTGAAGCGGGATGAGAGACGGCCCTTCCAGATAGCGGTTGCGGTGAGAGAATTGTATCAGTGGTTGAGTGCTCTTACAAATGCTCTGTGCAATGACGGGCACTAACGTGTGCTGGGGTGGTGATCGGATGCGCCGAATGATTGTAGACATAGCCGCATTGGGTGCATTGTGGAAAGCAGAAACGCTTCCGGCATATTTTTAAATGGATGCTGGATTTAATGAGAGTGTCAGCGTGGAATAAATAGGGGTATTCATAATATACCATACACACTATGAAACGAAGTGAGATACGAAGTCTGACTGACAAAAAGTTTTTCTTAAAAATACGCCTTCTTTCCACAGGTGAATAACGAGTTAGCGATAGTGCAGCTCTAAAAATCGGGGAAAGAGTATTCAATACAACCCCGTGTGGTATAGTGGAGGCAGGTACGAATGCCCTCGGCCTCGACATGGTAAATACCTCCAATTGAAACGAGTAATTGGTGTGTAAAATATTTGACTTTGAATACATGTGGTTGGTCCGTTTTTTGATAATAGAACAGAAATTGGCTACTCTGTTTTGTTTTCTTCTCTGTTTTTAACAGCCCTTCCGCAACATAAAAGCATTTGTCCAGTGAGGTGCTTGATTGAAACCCTATGCCCTGATGAATTTGCCAGAACAAAGATAAGTGGCAATGAAACATGTTGGCCTTCTTTACAAAGGTTAGCAACATCGAGTGCTTTTATTTTGAGTAGACTCACTAGTTTGAATAAAGAGGGTTACTTTAAGTGAGTTTCTAACTCAATTTTAAATATTGCTTGGGACATCTGGTTCTTCGCAATACACGGGCTTCTTTCTTTGATGGGGACAGTAAAAAACTTTTCTTTCTTGATCTGTTTCCTTTCTTTTTTCACTGGACTCTAGTTTCCTGACTTTTGTGAGTGGGTAACCGATGATGATAAAACGTGGGCATACTGGCGAGAACCGGCTGGTAGCCTCCCTGGTGTTGCGTACGTGAGGTGCCCTCTCACTCTCACCTTCATTTTCTTGAGGTTTCTTCACCTGTTTTTGTGGAGGAGTCAGATAGCGGAGGGTTGCTATATTGGTTTCTTTTGAAATTAGAGAGGGCTAGGACTACATTAATTTGGATGTCATACCAGTAGCTGAGGGGAATTAATTATTCCCATGAGCTGTGTAGCTCCTAAGTAAAAATTGTAAATCCTCTTGGTGCTAAGCCTTGTTTGGTTTAATGCGTGCACTGCATCCAAAGATGCAATGCAGTGCACGCAACAAAATTCGTTTTATTATTTTATATGTTAACTTACCTGTAAACCTCCGCAATCCATAGTTTACTACCCCCCACCCTGCCCCTTCCCACTCCCCACGTCACCGCCAGGCAGCTACTCCCACTACCGACCGCGGCTGATAAAGGTGTTATAGAGAGATGAGGTGCATTGTTGGTGAGTGGTAGTGAGGGAATTCATGGAGAAGGAGGAAATGGGGGAGAGGTGCCCAAAAACACTGTAGCACCTTGTGCGACCGACCAGGGCTAAGGCTGGACGTCTTGTCCCCCCCCTCCCCCCCACCTCCTCGAAGTTCAGGTCTAGTTGTGCCCCTGCTGATCGCCGCCTGTTTTCCCACAAATTTCGCAGCATTTTATGGGCATATTTCTACTTCTGCTCACCCGTACTCAGAGACCATGTCGTGAAAAATTGATCGCACGGTGAAGGCGAAGAAAACCCTCGACACTTTGAGGCCCATGAGAATGGCAAACATCAGATATCTTGCAGCCAAAATAAAACTTCAAAACCCCTAGATATCACATATAATTTTTCGCAGATATAAGTGGGACCTTATCGCGTGAAATGCATTGGTTTATATAATATCGCAGGGAGGCTTCTGAACGTGGCAGCGTTTGCACACGTGTATATATATGGGTTACCCCCCCAGGCTCCACCGTCTTGAGGAATTCCCAGCTATCTGCACACTAAGCACCGTGCTTTCTCTTTCTATCCGGAGCAAGTCAAAGGGGCTATCCATAAAACAAAAATCAATTGTTGTCCCAATAAAAGCACTCCAGGGATGTCATTCTACAGATGATGGCGGCTTTAGAGAACTGCTGAGTGACTTGCAGATGAAGTGAGCTGAGAATGAAGCACGTATATTTGCTGATGCACTGCTGGGGCTCGAGTCTGAGTGATGGGTCAATCACTGCAGGAAACTGTGACCTTTGACCCGGACAGGTCAGCAACGCTCTATTATGTTATATGGACCGCACTTCCGGGATAATGCTTGTTATTACTGCTTTGTCTTCTTATCTTTTTGCTCATAATCAAGTTTCTTTCTATGGATACTGGCAAAGATCCTTTAAAACATCGTTTGCATTGGGGGATGCTCTCGGATAAACGAGGATTTCTACATGGCGGCAAAATAGTTCCAGATTCCATCAGAAGAAATTATATATACATCATCAGGACAGGCTGATAATCAAGCCAACGGCGCCACTATTCGTTGGAATTTGCTCAGGGCTTTCTCAAATGAAGAAAATAAATTAAACTATTTTTTTAAAAAAATAAACATGATCAAATGTGAAAAGACAATTAAAAATGATATAAATGGCAAGTAATAATAGCACCATCACATGAGCCTTTCTTTCCGCCACCTTTCTTTATTTTGATGCACTTTCCCCTAAAATAAAGTGCAGCGCTAAGTGTTGCATTTGGCACCACTTAGCCCTGCTTCCATTCCGGGCATGTCGAAAATAAAGTAAAAGAGAGCAATGAAGGAAACAAAACAATGGAACAAGTGATGCCAAAGCCGTTCGGTCTCACCTATTCCAGTGCTATTGGCTTTGTCAGTGTGTTTTAGCCATGATGTACAGCAGTGCGGCTGCCGTGCAGCATGGCAAAAAGTTACAAAAAAACACTATGATGCGGCAAGCGCTGGGTACGTCATAGGAAATGTCCTGGCAGGATGGGACGGGGCAAGCAACAATGGACGAGGGGGAGGAGGGGTAGGCGGAACGGGGCATGGAACTTCTGGGCAAGAAACTTAAAAAGCAATATTTTGCGGCCAGTCCTGGCCGAGTCATAGCACTTTCTTTTTATACCCTTAAGCCACGTTGCACAGTTGCCGTGCTGTTGTAGAACATTGCTAAAAAACATTGACAAAGCCAATAGCTCTCGCATAGTTGAGGCCTAATGACTTTGCAAGTGGTTGTTTTTGTCCTTTCTGGTTTCTAATGCTGTTTGATTTCTACCCCATGAGAGCTTTGTCGGACAGTCCGGTGTGGGTTGGTTTATCACTCCACACCCATAGCGGAGCTCACCATAATGGAAAGGGGTGTGGCCATATGAAGATGAAGGATCATTAGGTGAATATGGGATATTTTGTGGGAAAGGAACAGTCTACAGGTGGGGGTGATGGGGGTGTGTGCACAGCCCTGTCTGAGGCGTATGGACCAAGTTCACACCTTCCTCTTCTGGGACTCCAGGTCCCTTCCCAAAGCAGTCTTAAGAGCCCAAACTCTGAGATTGGAAAACTATCGACATACTGAGTGGCAAACACGTAACATACAGACGGTCCTGCACCATCCTTGTGCAGTTAAATACTAGAGGGCAGATTTATGAGCCCCTTGCGCCACTTTTGCGTCACTTTTAACATGGGAAAAGTGACGCAAAAGTGGCGCAAGGGGCTCATAAATCTGCCCCTAGGTGACATGCCCAGGCGCAGGTTTCCAAAGGGCCAGGTGGGAGCACTGCTCAGCAGAGTGCCCTGTGGGTGAAGGGAGGCTGGTCTTGCATCGCAGGGTCTCATCTACCGCCGACCCTCCCTCCTTTCTGTCCATGTTGATCTGGACCTTATTGGAAATATAAAAGAAATAATATTGTATCAATTGACATCAGTATCATGTTTGTTTTAAAATCATGTGATTACGTCCTAAATGTTGCTGATACACTGTGATTATAAAACATACAGAATTATGTATTTTTGATATTCAAGGAAAAAAATTATAAAATAATATATAAAACAAAATAAAAACATTCTTGATAATAATTCAGCACTATGTCGTTCAATTAGGTGTAAGATGTCCTGATATAATTCTCAATATTCATACTTGTGAGTAGCTCGTCTTTTTCCCTTGTTTGACTTGCATCGTGTGGAGCCTTCTTTGTAAAGAGTGTGCGTAATACCACAAAAGCTGTAGGTTGTCTCAGTCCTCTGTGCATCATAGTACTTTTCATTTCTGTTGAGGGGACTGGGTAAGCAACAATGGGAGAAGAGACTGTGCGGATGGGGAAAGCATCACGGGGGAAGAGGGACGGGGCATGCATCGACAGGGGGTGGCTGTTGGGGGAACAGGGCGCGCAACGATGGATCTGAGGGCAGGGACGGCGGCAACACGGGTGGTGGGCAGGGCAGGTAGCGATGATAGAGGCAACTAACTATAAAGAAAGAAAGGTACCTAAGAAAGCGAGAGCAGTAGAAGGACATACACTGGAGCGAGGAATCAGTACTTGAGCAGAGCTCCAGAAGAGGGACAAACACACAAAGAGAAAGGGAAGCCGGTACGTGCTGATCAAAGAGCAGCAAGGAAATAAGTGTGATGATGAAGCAAACCAATGACCCCCGGTAAGCTAACAAAATGCCTTGTGAGCGACAGTGCATTGGCTGTCTCAGGCTAGACCTAAAGACAGAGACAAACTAAGAAAGAAAAAAAAGGGCTGATACAAAACAAGTAAAAGAAAGACAGAAGGGAATGGAGCTAGAAAAAGAAACAGGACAGATTAATAAACACATGAGAAAGCAAGATGTATGCAGAAAAAGGAAGAAAGAGTAAGGACATTTAAGCCAACGAGCAGCCTATGTTCAGCCAACATATACAACCTGCCATCCTATTTGAGGTCCACAGCTCTGGAATTCACGGCCCTCAAACCTAAGAGCAGAACCTAAGTTGTTTTTAAGAAGTTTTCTAAAACTAAACAATTTATGCAACAGTCTACTGAAGGGGACTGCGAGTTCAGAATGCAAACTCATGAAGCCCCACCCATCCACCATCCAGGCAATCACTAAATGCCAAGTAGGAACGTTGTATGAATCTGTAAGATTCTGATACCTTTCTAATAATGCAAAAGCACCCATCAAGCTTCCTTCCCTGACCAATGGTAGGAAGTGTCCATGATTCTTGGACAGTTGACCTGCACTGGACTAGTGCAGGAGGTAAGGCGCACAAAGGTCACGGGGATCCAAACAAAGCCAGACAAAGGTCGTATCTCCTATTCCAATCAATTTAAAATGGCTACTTAGGGTTTGGAGAAGCTGGGCATCCGCTGCAAACCGACTGAAGCTCCGTTCCGTAATACCATGGTCTCCTAGCTTCATTAGAGTTGAAAGAACTGTTCATTTCTGAATTCTTACCCAGCTGCCCTTCAACCACAAGGCAGCTAGCTACATTCTGTCAGCCTGCTCTATTTAGCATAGGCTTTCTGACACATATCCTTCATTTTTGCAACTGCCGTGTGAACCATGGCAGTATCAAACATAAAAATGGGAAAAGGCCTCTGACATGCAGGGAGAAAACACAATGTGCTTCAGGGACATTTCATGTTTTTTTTAAAGAACTAAGGGCCTCATTATGATAGCGGTGAGACCGCCACCATCAGGCCATCGGTGACGGTCCCTCCACCATCGGACACCCCTTGACAGCAAGCCACATTACAATAGCCGGCGGATGGTAGGCAGTTGGAGAGACCGGCTGACACGGATCCGACGGTACGTCGGAGGGTCTTGTATCCCTACAACAGTGGTGGTGCCTGCTCAGGCTTCGCCGTAGGGATTACAATGTTCCTTTTCGCCGGCCGTTTCAATGCGGTTAAGCTGCCATGAAAAAGAAGGTGGAAAGGGACTTTGTGGGCCCCTAGCAGGCCCCCCTTCCTCCCTTGCACTCGCCTTGGGTTCTGGGGGTACCTATGGTGCCCCCCTACATATCCCTGCACCATGTGGCTGGCACTGCATGGTGCCTGCCACATGGTGCAGGAATATACAAAATGTATATTTTCTGTACTGCAGCATGTGCTTCCAGCCCTCAGCACATGCTGCAATACGAAACATACACATTGCGACCACCTTGAAAGCGGTCGCATTGTAATCCCTATGGCAGGACCGCCGACAGCTAGTCGGGCAGTCCCTTCTCCGATAGGATGGCAGTCGGACAAAAGTCCGACAACCATCATAAGCAGGCCCTAAGCCCTGTTTTTGGGAGATTTGTTTTGAAAAACAACCCCAAATTTGCAAATGGGCTTTCATGATATGGCAGACCAACCAGGATTTGCATTTCATCGAGTGTGCTTTCACTGGGCCAGAGAGAGTCCTTTTTGTAAAAATTACCAAGAGACAGAGCGGGGAATCTGTCAGTTTGGTGGGCAGGATTCCATTGGGCTGGCAGAGGTGGGACCTCAACCACCAGAGTGGTTTGGGGGACGGTTGGGCAAACTGAAAACGACCACTAACTTCCTTCTGCCTCTGTGGCATAGTCCTCCATCACCCCCCTAAAGATGTGTATCAGAGCATCACCTCCTGTCCACCAATCCCCTCAGCAACCATGATGAGCCTTCCCAGGGCAATGGATGACTGATTCTCATAATAGTATCACTCTGTGACCACACAACACTAATCAAAGTATAATATTTTTAGTAGGAAAGAGGCGGGGAGGTGGGGTGGAAAGGGGAGGAGAGGAGAGGAGCTTGGGAAGGGAGGAGTGGGTAGGGTGGCAGTGGCGTAGCTAGAGCTTGTGGCGCCCGGGGCTATCCCTCAGATTGCCGCCCCCCCCCCCCCCCCCTGGCGGGAGGGCATGCACTTCAAAGAGGTCCGAAAAAAACGTAATATCGCCTCGAATAGTTACCTTGATCATGCAAGTTGCATGCACATACATGACACGGTCCAAGGCTACACAGTTGAATACACCGGTGACTGGCAGTACAAAAGAGAACACACAGACTGCATGATCTATCTGGGGACTCAGAAAAACCTCATATGACATCCATCAGAGAGCTGCGTGAACAATTACCTGGTAATCCCCTCAACACAATGCAAACATGCACACACATGACACTGTTCATGTAACCTTCATCTACAGCTGACATTAAATGACCATACATCATGGTCCCACCATTAAAGCAGTGGGGACCTGCACGAACGTGATGTGCTCTGGGGACCCAAAACCAACTTAACAGTGTTGAAGCCTGTGATTCTTTATCTTTCAAAAACAGCAAATTAATTATTCACAGGGAATGACTCACTGTGTGCCCTTAAAACTAAACGCAGCACAAAGGGGTCAGTCAGCTCCACCTTGCCAACACAGACCAGATACAAAGCCCACTCTGGTGGCCCAAAGGCAACATCCAGGGGCCGCTCCCTGTCATTACTTCAAAGCAGCAGCAACCAACTCCCTGGGAATGAAAAGACGTGTGCTCTTGGTACCCAAAACCAGCTTGTAATAGTGCATCTCTCCTTCACAGCAGCCTCAGCACACACATGGTGCACAGCCTGCCTGGGGGCCCAAAGCTAAAATACAGGGAGGGCCGACACATTATGATCACAATCCTTAAACACAGTTGTGGGGGCCATGGGGACTTGTTCAACTCTATCCAAGACCCGGGACAAACTGTTCCGGCGCTGCGGCACTCCTTGAATATTCAGAAGAAACAAGAAATATTAAACCACAGTGATGTCGGCCAAGAATGGTCAATGTTTCGAAATAAAGAAATGTGCAGGGCAAATAAATAGATACAAGACAAAGACGACATCAAGCATGTTAAGTGTGATTGTCAGCTGCTAAAATTTAAGTGAAATACATCTAGATTAAAGGAAGTAGATGTACAGAGGTGAGTCTTGAGCATACCAGGTAGGCTGCATTATGCTAAACTTACATGAGATGCTGTTAGGTGTGTCTATTTAAATATATTGCCAAACTAATACCACACATACATTATGGCTAAATTAAAGAAGACAATAACAATCAAACTGAAAATTAAGGGATGTAAAGCCAGGGAATCGAACCCTGGATGTACATGAGATAATCATGGAGATTATGGGATGGGCTGTATTGTGCTATACTACTGTGCCCCCCTGTTATATGTGCCCATTAAAATCTATTACCAACATAAGTTAAAATAATTTGAGTAAGCTACATCTGAATTATACATTAGAGAAGAAAATTGTGCAATCTATATGACTTATATGGGGGTACTGCCAAAGAGATCCAACCCTTGATGTGCATGGACAAGTCACAGATGATACACAGTAAGAAGAGTTCTACTGTACATTGTTGTTTTGAGTAGTTCCAACGTCAGTTGGTAAATAGCAGCCTCAAAGTGCATAGCTGCCAAGCTTTCAGATTGCTGGGTGTGATATTTTCATAATTTTATTGCAATTATGAGTCCGCCGCCGCAGACATTTGTACCAGTTTTAGTCTTCTTAGAGTTTCTCATTGCTCAAATGGGTGTAATTACTGATATATATATATATATATATATATATATATATATATGTTTCCCTCGTCTTCATTGCTTGAGTTTTGCTCGCAAAGAAGTGTCACTCATAGTCGTTGAAATGTCACTCACAACTACAATTGAATTCTGAAAATGTCACACATAGCAATTTGAAACCTTGGGAGCTATGCTCATAATCGTTGAAATGTCAATCATAATTACACTGAAGTTATGAGAAAATGTCACACATCTGAAACCTTGGCAGCTATGCTGCCACTCTGCCACTCACTAAATATCCCCTCTGAAAACGTTTAGCTCTTACCTCACTCAGCCTCCAGCAGCACTCCACAGTGGTGGCAGCCAGAGCCAGGGTCTCTATGGCAGGGGTTGGTTCACGTCTGGGGACGGAGGACACAAAAGAACCTGGGAGGGCAATGCACAGCAAGACACACTCCGGACAGGGAGGGAACCTCATGGAAGAGGACGCGATGCAGGAAGAAAAAAGAACGTGCAATTACATGGTCAGGCTTGTGTCAGAGAGCAGCGGGAGGTAATGAAGGAGTAGAGGCAGGCAAATTGGTAGAGGGACTGTAGATGCACATACTTAGGGGGGCGACCAACAGGCGAGACAGGAAGAGAATGAGGAGGGCCAGTGTGAGGGAGAGAGGCCAGGGAGTGATAAAGAGAATGAGGAGGGTTTCCAGAAAACGGCATTAGCCGCTCGGGCAACCGGAGAGGGGTCTTCATTTTCCTAATGGGCTGGAAGTGCAGCCAATGGTGGGAAGCCGAGAGCCGCCTGTCCTGTGGGCTGAGCCTGTAACTTACCCCCAAGTCTACCCAGGACACAGGAAGGGAGCCACTGCCGAGAGAGACACGGGCTGGGAGGCAGTGCCAGGGCAGGGCTGCTCTGTGGAGTGCCATGCTGTCAGCTCCAGACATCCATTGTTTGAATGTAAATGGTCGAGGATCAACTAAGCCCCTGGGTCCAAGCTGTTACATTCTTCCTCAATGTGGAGTGGGATTTTAATGTGTGTAATGGGTCTTAATTTTGGAAGTACTGCTCAGTTGCTGGAACCACAAGATTTGTCTGTTAACATTATTATACACCCAGTCATTGATCGCTTATGGAATGCTTTTTGAAGCCCCATACCTCTTCTCTGTGGAGAGCCTTTCAGCTTCAAACCGTTTAGAGCTGTGCTCACCCATTCTTTGAACGTAAAGGGTTGAGGATCTTTAACACTGTGTGGCCATTCAACCCTAACCATACATATCACTATCCCCATCGCACATAAATGTTCATTGTAAAATACTAGCATGCATCGTAGCCAGCAGGATAAACCCACTGAGGCCCAGTCGGATGCCTCCAGATGAGGCAGCTTAAAAACAGTCACCACCACAGAGCAATGCCACATAACAAACATGCACAAATATTTTTGCCACACATCAGGCCTGGCTCCAGGAATTTTTATTTGGGTGGGCCAAGGGTGCATTTGGGTGGGCCACTGCGGGCTCGATTTGTCGCATATATGTCTGGGCAGGCCTGCTTCAGAGCCCTCCTTTATCTCTTCTTAGCCTTATAAGGACCAGTAAAACTCACTCTTTTCCAAATCTCTTTCTAAATATTATCACTCACAAAAATTGCTTTTTCCATGTAATGTTCCTTTGATGGGAAGAGGATTTTTTTGAGGTGGGAGTATCAGGCAAGTGATACTACTCAGGCTCCATCTGTTTGAGCCTTCATGGAGGATCCCTCTTCATTACTACCTCCAGCTGACCCCGGACTCGGCAACGCTCTCCCTTACAGGCTTGATTATCCACTACTCCTCTCTCCAGTGCACCTTTTCTCACAGCTGTCCTTGGGCCCCAGCCCCATATCAGGCACTATCGAGCTCCACTTTGCTTTTTCCCGGTAAAAACATTAGTAAAATCACCTTAAAACTTAAAACATTGAATATAGCAGTAAATATAATTAGCAGCACTTTAAAGCATGTTCCACAGTAGCCCTTATGACCCGACTGCTAATTAAATAAACAAAAACAGAAAGGCCATGACAGGGCCGGCTTTAGCGCTGATGCGAAAGTCTTTTTTGGCGCCACACTAATAACCTCTTTCTCTGTAAATACCTTTACTACCACCTTCCAACAGTGCCCCTCGTCCCTCCATGGCCCCCCTAGTGACCTCCTCCTCAGATTCCCTCACTGCCTCACGCCACAAGTGCCCCTCATCTCCCCATAGCCCCTCCCCCTCATGACCTCCTCCTTGGACTCCCTCACTGCCACCATCCACCAGTGCCCCTTATCTCTCTGCAGCCTCTCCCCCTCATGACCTCCTCCTCAGACTCCCTCACTACCACCCTCCACCAGTGCTCCTCATCTCACCCTAGCTCCCCCTCCACACCATGACCTCTTCCTCGGATTCCCTCACTGTCACCCAGGGCACAAGTCCTAAAAAAAGAAGTATGGGGACGCTGACGTCACAACAGGAAGTAATGTCACGAAAGTGGCTTGCACCATCAGACTCATTGCCTCCCCTCGCTCACCCCTTAGATGCCATTGCATCAGAGAAGCCAGCGCGTGAGCAGCGTTCTGAATGAGCTCCAATCTCGCCCCAGAGAGGCCAAAGAGTAAATGTGTGGCTCCATTTGCTCCAGTAATCGAGCTCCCGTTAAAATAAGTGAGGGGACACCGTCCACCCGCCTGGTACCCCGACTCGAGCCCTGCAGTCACCCTCCACCAGTGCCCCTCATCGCTCCACAGCCCCTCCAACTACCTCCTCCTCAGATTCCCTCACTGCCACCCTCCACCAGTGCCTCTCATCGCTCCGTAGCCCCTCTCTCATATGCATTTGTTGTTTAGCGCTACTCATATCAGTGTAGTGTAGTGTGTCAGCACTTTACACCACAAACACATTATACAGAGACAATCAATCATACAAGTATGTAAATCAGTCTACAGGGAATGTCACATAAGCCAATGAGGATTACAAGGTGTAGGAATCACATGTCATCCATACTGGTGGGCAGTATATTTTGAGAGGATTTGGTCTGGGGAAACACAACCTTCACAACCTTAGGATTTAAAAGAGTATTCCATGGGGATCAGCTTTACTGATAAAAATGTATCTCTGCTCAAACATACTCATTTTAGCAACATTAGAATGATGAAAGACTGAGGAAGCTCTAACTATATCACAAAACAAAAAAAACGATACCATTCATGTTTGTATGCAGCTCTTTGATGACAGTTCATTGGTCACTGTCCTATGTTAGGATTGTGACTTCTGAACTGCAAGTAACACAAGGATCTCTGTGACAAAGGCAGTAACCCACTGAGCTATCCACATAAAATACAGTTCATCTGCACTTAAAAACTACCAACAGACAAACGATTGCTCTCCAGCAGGATCATTAATCACTAGCGTTATCTGGGCATTCTGAATTGCGTTGTCATATTGTGTCCTGCATCGGCCATGAGAAGGATAAAAACTGTTTAAATGACGTGCACAGAAGTATGTGTCCTGCTGGGCCTGCACATATTTTTAAAAGAAAAAAAATAGTAACACATTCTCTTACCTACTAGTCGAACTCTGTGTCACAGCCTGATGCGATAAGCAGCTGCAGGGGTCAGGAAAGGGGAATAGGAATAAACAAACGTATTTTCTCCGACAATCCGACTCCGACCTCTGCAGCACAGAATTGGGTCCTCACGAGTGCGTAGTGGTGAAGCGCGTGACGCGTCACCACTACGTAACGTTCTCATCGCGAGGCCCTGGAGCAGGCTGGTGACCAATACGAAGTCCTGGCTCTAGTCTTGGCGAACCGGAACCGACCGACGTCATGATGGCAAGGCAGCACTGCAGCAGGCGCTGACGCACTGGCGCACCACAAACAAGTAGGTCTGCTGGTCAGCGTCAGGTGCGTGCAGTGCGCAGCGCGCTCACCGCGCTGCTTGAAGACGTTTAACTTTTAACTGGGCCGCCGGCCGCGCGCGCTGTTGCGGCCGCGGCTGACTTTATAATTTATTTAGGGACAGTCAAATCTGTCCCTAAATAAATTATAAAGGCCGCCGCAGCCGCAACGGGCCACCAGTGCTGAGCGGCCGCCCTAAAAACAGTGCCGCCTGGGGCGGTCCGCCCCCACCGCCCCCCCCTAGCTACGCGCCTGTAGGGTGGGGAAGGGGAGGGGAGGAGGGGAGGGGAGAGGGGAGGCGAGGAGAGAAGAGGTGAGGTAAGGCGAGGACAGGAGAGGGTCTAGGAAAGGGAGAGGGAGGAGTGGGTAGAGTGGGCAAGGAGAGAAGAGGAGGGGAGTCAAGCCTGGCGAGGTGAGATAAGGTGAGGACAGGCGAGGAGAGGGTCTAGGAAAGGGAGAGGGGGGAGTGGGCAGGGAAGGGGAGGGTAGGGAAAGGATTGGAAGGCAAGGCTGAAAGGAAATATGAGAAATACAAATTCTCAACCAACATGAGGAAGCGAACCTTAAAGGGAAGCACGTTTATGAAGAAAGAAAACGCCTTGAAGACCTCCTCTGCCCCGCATTACAGTGCACGGCTGCCACCTGGTGTCCTGACACTAAACCTAAGAGGGTAGATTAGGATAATGTTATGGCTTTCAAGTAGACGAGCGGAAAATGAGCTCCTTTAGGAATGTTCATGTAAGTCACACATTTTCGAGCCCTCGGGCCTTTGTAACTTAGTCATTTTTATCTGCCTTTTGTCACAAATTTATACATATGGTTAAAAATGAACTAACACAACACCAGGAGTGTAATTGTTTTTTTAATTGCCGTTTTCCTAGGTTAGCACTACAGAAGTACCGCATAAACACATACGTATTACATACATCTATACAACACCACAGGGGTACCAGCATAAAGTAAACAAAATGCCAAAGGCAGTGTCATCATCATGCACACGTGCAAAATTAAGAATACAAAAAAAAATGTGCAGGCAGAACATTCACAGCAAACTTCAAGCAGATTAGGCACAATAAAAGATCTCTAATTGCACCCACATACATTCATCAAATAGTAGAAACCATCATCACACGACCACGGCCAAAAATCATCAAACCGGGGCAAAACTCATCACCTTACAAACACCACAATAAAAGAAAAACGTCCATAGCCAATCTTCAATACACACCTGAGCAAAAATAAATTGTATAGTAAGAGACACTATTGGGTGTTATTGTGAGCAAAGCACTAAACTGAGTTCATTAAATGCCATCAGCACCATCCCCTGCCCCCCACTTGACAAGGATAGATGTGTCATGGAAATCCCCAGATGCAAACATTTCCATCCGATTACAAATTATACAAATTGAAGACATTTTTTTCAAAATACTTTGGGGCATATCAACAACAACCGGCGATAATGATCTCTAAGCGCACTTAGCGCTAGAATAATTATCGCCGGCTAGCGTGAATTTTTATCGCTGAGATAACGTGCTATTAGCAACGTCTATCTGAATAGCGATAAAAATCCTCACACTAACAGGCTAACGTGAGATTATCGCTGGAAACCGAGCGATAATCGCACGTTAGCTTGTTGATAGAAACAGGCAAACTTAGCCATGATATCCTCCTTCCATAGGATATCATGGCTAAGTCAGAAAAATACCAGACGTAAAAAAGCAGCGTTAACCGCGGTTAGCGCTGCTTTTTTTGTTTCTAACAGGGTTAGCGACATTCTTGATAATAGGAGAAATGTCGCTTAGCGACATTTCTCCTATTATTTTACTCTGGAACGCCCCCTTTGCATCTCATTAGAGATGCAAGGGGAAGCGTAGAGTAAAAGGGTGCTAACATGCAAATTTGCATGTTAGCACCCTGTTGTTGATAGGGCGCTAGTTTTATCTCTCCTTTTTTGGCTTTTAAAACCCAAATTTAACAAAATTCAGTTATATTCTATGTAACCGAGTGTTCTTTTAGGGAGTCATCAATCAAGGGGTTTAGTTACATGTGTTAGGCAACACTTATTGTCACATCCTCCAAGCCGCTTCAAATTACACTCTAAGGTCACACTGCCTTCAGAGATCCTGGCCCCACATTTACAATTTTAAAACAATGATGAGAGTGCCCTGCCATCTGCACCTCTCAAAGCACCCATCCATTATTAGAAGTGGATATGGCTCTCACCTTGTTCAGCACCCAGTGTAGAAGAAATCTGCTGACACCCCTACAGGAAGCATGAAAATGTTTATCGGCAAAAAAACTAAAAAACACAAAATGTTGACATGATCTTTGGGGTTTCTGCTTATGTACCCCCCATTGCATTCGATCTATTTATATATTCATTTACTTGCATGATAATTCTTCATTTATAAACTTGCTGCATTTGGATAGCTTGCACACGTGGAAATATAACATGTGCTTTATAATAGTTTGATGCAGCATCAATTATTAAAATGTATGCATTAATATGAATTATAATGTGTTACAGAATTATATGACAATGCAAAAAAATGCATATGTTAATTCTTGCATTGGTTCAAGGTTCAAAAACACTTTATTCGGATAACATCGTATCCATAAAAGCACAACACAACAACAAACAAATAAAAAAACATACAAAGAGAGTCATAATAAAAACCATTAGCAACATACAAGGTACGATAGTCTTTGAGTTCGTAGAAATTCATAAATGGATAATGGCACAGGGATTAGACATCATTCGACGTGCACGAACTGCAATTCTCAAGAAAGTGCCTGTGCAAAAGACCAGCTCTTCATCATCCAGGGTAAGTAGCCTCAAATAGACGTTTTCCAAACTGATGGGCATATGCTTTTTAAAATACGGAGTTCAAAGCCACTTGATATACTTTCAATAGTAATTACAAAAGAACAAGAAATTGAATATCAGGCAGTACGAGGCCTGCCCATTTTAATATACTCAGGAAAGGGCATTTAAGCTTGGTACAGACAAATATTAGGCCATGAATAATCTTTGACTTCCTGGGAGACTTAGTTCAAACAAGTAGAGTGGTAAACATCCCTGGTGTAGGCCACAGGCAGGCTTTTCGGAGCCTGCTAGGCCTTATTGGCTTCCTCGGAACACCACAACTAGTCCGCAGAGACAGAGAGTGACCTGCTCAGGGTACAAAACAAAAGGACTGTTGTTCAGTTTAGGTAGGCGTGTGAGAAGCCAAATCAAAAAACTCAGATAGGCACTTCTGGTACCACGACAGCTTAGCTAAGGGCTCAAAGGGAGGGGATGGGGAACAAACACTGATTCTATCATTAAATGAAATGAACTTCTGAAACACCATTGCAATGTTGTAATTTATTTGAATGTTTTGATTTTTAATTGCTTTCATTACTACTACATTCTTTGTTTTTATTGTTACTTGTATCCATATTATTTGCATTAGAACATTGATTTAAATAAAGTCTTAAATATAAAATCTGGATTCTTTCGTGTGTACACTCATGTTGAAAGAGTGTCAGATCTCACTAATAACAAATCATTCTGTAAGGCTCACATGACTGATTGGTGCCTAGAGCACACCGGAGGTAATGTACAGGTGGCTTGCGGGTTACAGTCCACCAGGTTCCCTGCCTCATGTTAGTAAGTTATATTTTGAAGCAACAAGGGGACCCAAGTAATGTCAGCCAGGGAACTCGGGATTCAATTATTTTACACTACAATGGTCCCTAGGGAAATAGGGATAAGTGAATATAGACCCAATCAGTACTATATTGGTTAAACTTGTCCAGCCAGACAGAGGTCTAATATTTAATATTTTAGCAATTCTTTGAGATGGTTACAAACGTAAATACTGAGAGTGGGACACAAGCCTACGTCCTACTACAGAAACAAAAACAAACAGTTAGGGAACATTTAAGGGAGGCTCAGGCAACACTCACGGTTTGTTATAGAAAAAATTCTCAATAAAATAAACAAATTGCAAGGAACACCTTTACATAGTCAATGATAGCATTACAGGTGTTGTATAAGGGGTTTTATGGTGTTGACGGCGTTTCAATCAATTTTAAATATTAGATCTCTGTCTGGCTGGACAAGTTTAACCAATATAGTACTGATTGGGTCTATATTCACTTACTTACGGTTATCCCTATTTCCCTAGGGACCATTGTCATGTTAGTAAGTTGGCATTATGAAGCCAGAGCTTTGCCACAGTGCCTAGGGACCCTAAAACTGTAATTAAACGTATTTTGTATGGAATGACAAAAGGTATTATTGTGCTTCACAGAAACGGGCGACAAGAGGATCCCACAGCGCCCAATCAGTCTAAATGCTGACATACACACATGTACTCAGCATACACTCATATGTTCTCATACACAAGGCTGTAATAGAGACAAAAGAACGGAAGCAAATTAATGGTGTACAGGTGCAAAGAATCATTTTGGAAAGTGCACATTCGATCTGCAAAATAATTCAAAGAGGTAACCCTTTAGAGATGAGCGAGTTAGTTAAGAATCTCTTGTTTACAATACAAACTTCAGAGTAAGGCTTTGAGCATCCAAAGCAGAGCAGCTTGGTATCATGGCTAACATTAGTAAGGAAATGGCCTTGACCATCATGGGGATGCTAATGCAATGCATAAAACCTTCACACTAACACTCGCCATCACTCACCCCGACTGATCGGCCCTGCAGTTCTGCTCCATGCGGGAACAGGCACAGTCAATCTAAAGAAAAAACCAGAGGGAAAGAAAGGAACCAATATATGTCTCAGGGGAATATGTACAATGAAGTGGCTGAGCGTGTCATTAGCCTCCTGGGCTTAACGACATGTTATGCCACTTCGGAAACTCAAAGCTGCACCATATTTACAAGAATGTGGTCCAGCCTTGCGTTTCCACCTGCGATGGCGCTAAGTTGAGCAACTTAGCGCCAAACGAGGCACCCTTGCACCAGAGTGCAAGGGTGTCTGCGTGCAGGGGAGGATTGGTTATGTGTAGGGAGGTGTCCCTTCCTGCACATAAACAATCATAAAATGCCATTTTGTAACTTTCATGTGTGCTGCTTCATGCAGCACACATGAAAGTTACAAAATGGAATTGTTTTAAAACGTTTGTTTATATACTGGAAGGGACACCTTCCTGTACATAAACAAACAATGGCCTTTTGCTTTTTCCATGTGTGCTGCACAAGGCAGCACATATGGAAAAAGCAAAAACGAGGAGAAATAATGCATTTCTACTTGTTTCGCCAACTTTATACCAGGATTTTCCTGGTCTTAATTGTGGCCCTGCCTCCTATGTACGCCACCCTTGTCCACAGAGGGCAGCGTCAAATACAATTAGTTGGGTGCCTCGTGGTGCCTTCGGGGGTGATACTTGCCCTACGACAGGGCCAGCCGCCGTGCTGCGGACGTTGTCTGCCTTCACTGGGCGTTGGATGTTCTGCAGTCAGCAGCGCTCGAGGAGGCACGTCTCTCCCATTAGATGGCCGCCATCAAACCTACACGGCCGCGTCCACTGTTATTTCGCTCCTCGCTGTGCTATTCACGGCTCAGGAACCGGCGAGATGAGGTCGCAGCAAGCTGCACGTCCTGTCACCTCTAAATTTGCTTTAATAGTTAGCGTTCCACAGCAACACCCACTGCACGCCCCTTTCACGCTAAACATAGCGTGAAAGGGTGCCTTATGTACAAGGCAGTGTTAAGCCAAGTTAAGTGGCTTAACGCTGCCTTGTACATAAGGCAAGACCCCTATCGCCACAGGAACGTCACAAAAAGTGGCGTTCCTGTGGCGATAGCGGCTTGTACGTATGCCCCTCAGTTTCTCTCTTATCAACCTATGTTTTCTCTTCACCAGAGTACTAAATGATCCTGAATCCAGCTGAGGAGCAAAAGGAACAAGAATCGTGTGTCAAAAGAATCAAGGACCAGTTCAAGGTGTGTATTATGGAAGCCCCTGCAGCTTAGGGGAAACAACCTTTACAACGCAACTATTACATCGCACTACACTTACAACGCAGGCATTACAACGGAACATCCTTTACAATGCATGACACTACAACGCATACCATTACAACGCATACCATTACAACGCATGACACTACATCGCATGTCACTACAACGCAGGCATTACAACGCATACCATTACAATGCATACCATTGGAGAAAGAATAGCAATTTTTAACCCCTACACTATCCAACACTTACCCTACTGTTGCACCCCCTGGAGTTAGAATAGTAATTTTTACCCCTATACTATCCAATACTTACCTTAAATTCAATGTAACAGTATGCGTTGTAATGGTATGCGTTGTAAAGGTAGTATGTGATGTAATGGAATGCGTTGTAAAGGTAATTTTTTAAAATGCGTTGTAGTGTCATGCGATGTAACGGAATGCGTTATAGTGGATGTTGCGATGTAAAAAATGCGTTGTAAGTGCATGTGTTGTAAAAGTATGCGTTGTAACGTCATACATCCCAGCTTTGTCTGACCCACTCATTGACCTTTGCTGAATTTATCAAAGTGGGAGGAGCGACGGGAGAGCAGGGCAGTCCTTGATACGTGGAGGCCTGCCTCGGTGCTCGAAGCTGGTGCGGACCTGCCAATTGGCCTGAAGAGGCCGCCAGACAACACATCATAGTGCCAGAGGAACCAAACCTAACAAAGCAGGACGAGAACAGGTGACCAGCACGCTGCTCCCACCTTCTGGGGAGGACTCACCGGCCCTGGAATCGACAATTTCACAAGCTTGCTGCACATTGATACCCTGGGACAGTTGCAGGAATCCTTATAAGGTGCCCCCACAAGGACACACTCCTGTCCTGAGCTAAGGCAGTGACACACAAAGAATTGGCAGAACTGAAGGAAAACAGACCAAGCTGCAGTTCAAAGCCCGCAAATCTACTTGCACACAACACAACAAACCTGAACAAAACATGGCGGTAGGCCCGCACACTGATACCCAAACTCCAACTGACGACTTGAAGGAACTGCTTCTCACAATGAAACACAGCCTCACCTCTATAGAAAATAAACTGGACCATACGCACGCCTGCATGGACATTATAGCCAAAAAACTTGAGGAACACGATGGGCGCATTACTGAATTAGAGGACACTTCTACAGGCAGAAAGGAGCAGATGCTTAACATGGAACGCCTGCTGAAGGCGGAGGCCAAGAATGAGGACCTAGAATCAAGATCATGCCGCAACAATATACGTATCCTTGGTATAGCGGAGTCCATGAACACTGGGAAGATGGAAGAATACGTTGAGCACCTACTCACAACTGTCTTTGGAGCGGGAGCCTTTTCGGCGTTGCTTGTAGTAGAGAGAGCCCATTGATCACTTATGGGTTGGCCCCCACCTGGCGCCCCCGAGGCCTATCGTCACCAGGTTGCTCAATTACCGCGATCGAGATACCGCCCTCAGGCTGACCAGGGATCAGTGACAATTTACCTTTGAGGGGACGGCCATTACTATTTACCGAGATTTTACCATGGCGGTGCAGGAGGCCGGAAGAAATTCCTGCCAGTGAAGAAGAAACTCCAACAAGCGAATATCACATATGCCATGTTATACCCGGCACGCCTTCAAGTTACACATCAAGGGAAAAAACACTTTTTTACAAATCCACAATGTGTAGCTGACTTCTAGAAGATCACCCTAGAGAGCGACGGCACAAGCTCCCTCCCGCTCTACCTCGCGGCTGTCGAAACCGGGCGCAGGAAAAACATTGAGATTGACTTTGCAGAACCTGATTTTACGACACTGAAGCCCTGGCTCATGCCCTTGAGTGACATCCTAGTTTGTAAATTTGCTAACGAAATACGGCCCAGCAATATCTCTGCTGACTGAGAGGAAGGGGAAATGTATACCAGAGATGTTCTTGTTGCACTATTGCACTGGTCACAAAGAGCAAAAAGGCTACTCACAAGAATATGCAGTAATTCAGAGTCGGCAATATTAATGAGAACTGGTCCAACAAAGTCAAAATGGGTTGAGGTCAGGAAACCACAGCGGCCCATTAGAGACTTATCTATTAGCTCAATGATCAACTCCACAAAGTCAAAGAACTATGGAGCCCTTTTTGAGTCCAACATGAACCCTTACGGGGAATATGAGAAACTTAAGACCACTTGCTGCTGGCTCTCTTGTAGGACCTCCTATACTGTAAGTCTGTATCGTGTCATGATCCATGACAGGTCGAAACCTTCCTTTACTATCTGGAACCTGAACTGGAGCAGATCTCTGCCTTCAGGAAACCGAACACTGTCACTGCCTTGCCCCCACCCACCATTGGGCCCTATGGATCATCATTCTGGCATTACCACTAGTATACTCCCCCATCCCCTTACTATCCCCCACACCTATACAGGTAAGGAACAATTTAGTGGAGGTGGGGGCGCTGGAGATTGTTAGGCTCTTGCCGCCTAGGACCAACAAGTAGAAAAATCCGGTCCCAAATGACCAACAATTGAAGCGAATTTAGAGGCAACAGGATGTGCAGCTTCCTGTGACCTTCTCTCGCTGTTTCCTGAGCCGTGAATGGCACAGCGAGGAGCGAAAAAAGCAGTTGAATCATCTGCCGTCGTGGCGCTCCTATGATGGTGGCCACCTAATGGGAGAGACGGACCTCCTGAGTGCTGCTGACTGCAGAACAACCAACGCCCATTGAAGGCAGACATCGCCCACGCCTGGCCCTGTCCTAGTACAAGTATCACCCCTAAAGGCACCGCAAGGCTTCCAACTAATGGCGGCCGGGCGCTCGATGAACAGACGCTCTCCCTGTGCTCAGGGCTGATACTGAGACGCCTGTAGGAAGCAGTGAGTGACACAGACACGGCGGCGACTCCTGACACCGCACTGCAGATCCTAAAGAGGACCCCCCTCTGATGCCGGCCCACACAGAGTGGGGGGGACGGAGACCGGAGAGGTCCCTTCTCCTGCATTAAAATATCCTTATACCCTTATTTTGGGATCGGGGGACACGGCTGGGGCCCCTGCCCCCCGTGGGAGGAGCGATGGGAAAGCAGGGCGGTCCTTGACATGTGGAGGCCTGCCTCGGTGCACAAAGCTGGTGCGGACCTGCCAATTGGCCTGAGGAGGCCACCAGACAACACATCATAGTGCCAGAGTCACCAGACCTAATAAAGCGGGAGGAGAACAGGCGACCAGCACGCAGCTCCCACCTTCTGGGGAGGACACACCGGCCCTGGAATCGACAATTTCACAAGCTTGCTGCACATTGATACCCTGGGACAATTGCAGGGATCCTTATAAGGAGCCCCCACACGTACACACTCCTGGCCTGAGCTAAGGCAGCGACACACAAAGAATTGGCAGAACTGAAGGAAAACAGACCAAGCTGCAGTTCAAAGCCCGCAAATCTACTTGCACACAACACAGCAAACCTGAACAAAACATGGCGGTTGGCCCACACACTGATACCCAAACTCCAACTGATGACTTGAAGGAACTGCTTCTCACAATGAAACACAGCCTCACCTCTATAGAAAATAAACTGGACAACATGCACGCCTGCATGGACATGATAGTCAAAAAACTTGAGGAACACGATGGGTGCATTTCTGAGGCTCTCTGAATTAGAGGACACTTCTACAGGCAGAAAGGAGCAGATGCTTAATATGGAACGCCTGCTGAAGGTGGAGGCCAAGAATGAGGACCTAGAATCAAGATCACCCCGCAACAATATGCT
This sequence comes from Triturus cristatus, assembly GCF_964204655.1. NCBI lineage: Eukaryota > Metazoa > Chordata > Amphibia > Caudata > Salamandridae > Triturus > Triturus cristatus. Next base: position 163,985,040 of record NC_140595.1, on the reverse strand, counting down.
TATGCTTGGTATAGCGGAGTCCATGAACACCAGGAAGATGGAAGAATATGTTGAGCACCTACTCACAACTGTCTTTGGAGCGGGAGCCTTTTCGGCGTTGCTTGTAGTAGAGCGAGCCCATTGATCACTTACGGGTTGGCCCCGGAGGCCTATCGTCGCCAGGTTGCTGGATTACCGTGATCGAGATACTGCCCTCCGGCTGGCCAGGGAGCAGTGACAACTTACCTTTGAGGGGACGGCCATTACTATTTACTGAGATTTTACCATGGCGGTGTAGGAGGCAGGAAGAAATTCCTGCCGGTGAAGAAGAAACTCTGACAAGCGAATATCACATATGACATTTTATACCCGGCACGCCTTCAAGTTACAGATCAAGGGAAACAACACTTTTTTACAAATCCACAACATGTAGCTGACTTTTTAGAAGAATACTTCTAGAAGATCACCCTAGAGAGCGACGGCCCGAGCTCCCTCCTGCTCTACCTTTTGGCTGTCAAAACCGAGCTCAGAAAAAAACATTGAGATTGACTTGGCAGAACCTGAGTTTACGACACTGAAGCCCTGGCTCATGCCCTTGAGTGACCTCCTAGTTTGGAAATTCGCTAACGAAATACAGCCCAGCAATATCTCTGCTGACTGAAAGGAAGGAAAAATATATAACAGAGATGTTCTTGTTGCACTATTGCACTGGTCACAACTCTATCGGGGAAATGGGATAATGAAGAACACCTCCTGGGCACCCTCGTACTTTTGAGGTGGACCTGCTGCACCCTCCTGCGGCAACCCAGAGGGACATCCTACTGTAAAATGCTATTGACTGTTGGACCGAGTCCTTCTGTCCTCACTGTTTCTAGCTGCCCCAACCTTTTCTCAATCTGCTCTCCTGGCAGATTACCTGTTCTATCTACTCCCATTCAGTTCTCTTCTTGGTGCTTGATGTCTGCTGAAAAGTACAATCATTGTGGGAGCTCGAAGCAAGGCTCACTTGCCTGCTCTTTCATTACAGTCACTCATGTTTCTGGCATTATTGCTGGTTCTCTTTTGAATGTTGGGAAGGTAGAGGATATTGTATTCAGTAGGTTTGGGTTGCTGTTGTGGGTGGAGGGCGGGGAAAGGAAACTTCTAATGAATTTCATGATGCTAAAAAATTATGGTTATGGTCTGATGATATTTATTGGCAGTCATTTGGAATCCACGGGGCGACCTCCACCCCAATTTGGTGGACAGTCAAAATATCGATTTTTAAATATCGAAGCACAGTTTTATTGAGTTTTAAATATCGTAGGGACGAAATATTGAAGTCAAGAATATCTACAACCAGAATATCGAAGTTAAGGTAAGAAATATCGATGTTGGAAATATCAATGTTAGTAATATCGATAGTTAAATTATCGATGTTAATACTATCGATATTTATATGAGTGTTATGTATTTTAGTATGTGTTTAATATGTATTGTACTGTTTTTTTAAATATATGTATACATTTTTTAGAAATTAGTAAATTTTTTTTAAGTAAATTTTGCGTTTTATTACCGTAGCGGGTTGTGGGTTTATAGTGGAATAGGGTGGGAAGTAATTTAATTTTAATTAAGTAATTATTAGACATAAGGGGGGACTCTGTCTTTACATCTCAAATCTACTGGAGGTGCAAAAGATTTCCCTGTCAAAAGGTACAAACTATTATCAGATACTTTTGATGTACATGGACCCAAAATGCATTTTAAATATAATAAACTTCTATAACAACATAGAGAAGGCAAACTTGGGGGATATCCTAAAACAACTTAGCGAGGATATCAGTAAATTGAGTACCCCAATTGACTCAGACATGATTACTATTTGGGGAGGGGATTTCAATGTTAATCTATGCTCAAAATCAGGCTTAGGGGCTTGTGGCCTGATGATAGAAAAGGATGACCCATTGACTCATTTTGACCATTCAGAAAGGGGAGAAAAGTTTAACGAATTCATGTTCTCCCATGATTTTGGCTTTGCAAACCAACTGTGTTCACCTAGAGTGGATTTTAATTATACTTTCATAGGCAGAGGCTGCCAATCTATAATAGACTTTATAATTGTCCCTAACTGTATTGCAAATTGAGTAGCAAATTACAAAACCTACTCAAACGTCATGAGCGACCACTTGCGATTAAGTATTGATATAGTATGCCCAGATACTATTGTTGAGAAAACAATAAATAGATTAATCTGGACTAAAGATGTTCACCTCTACAGCAAAAATGGTTATACCTTGCGCTGGGAGAACTGTGAACCTAAGGAGCTGACTAAACAAATTATATCTAAGGCCTATGATCCAATCTTAACATGCCTGCAGGAAGACTCGACCCATGAAACTATTTTAAATGCTTTCTCGCAGATTACCTCGGTCGTCCAAAACCTGCTTAGCGGTGTAAATAAAAACAAGAATAGTCGAAACCGTAAAAATTGATGGTTCAAATCGAAATGTACTAAGGCATATTCCCGATTAAAAGTGGCTCTCCATAGGTCAGTGAGAGACCAAGATGAAATTAGAGAAAGTAAGAAGTCCTATAATTTAGCACGCAATAGCAGAAAGAATGAGCTAAAAAATCAGGCATAGACGGCACTACATGAAGCATCATTGAGCAAAGACTGTTCCCTATTTTGGTGGGCAGTCAATGCACCATTTTTTAAAACCAAGGATGTTGCGACAATTGCTGTCGCAATAGACGAAAAGACATGGGTGGATTATTTCTCCAATGTTTATAGCTGCCGGACGCAAGAGGAATCCCCTCAGGGCCGTTTATCTTCCCAGGTGAAAACCCCTACTAGCTTTAAACCTATTGAATTCCAGTTTTCCCACGACGAGGTGATAGAGGCATTAAATGCAAGTAAAGGAGGTAAGGCCCCTGGGCCTGATGGGCTCCCTATTGACTAATTCAAATCTACTCTACCCCTGTGGACACCCTTGATAACTAGGTTCCTACAAGCCAGCTGTGCAAAGGGCTTCATGAAAACATGGTCAGAGTCAGTAATTATTCCAACATTTAAAAAAGGAGAATGTGACAATCCGGCATGTTATCGTCCGATATCTCTACTCGACTCCTTAATGAAGGTTATGGGTAGAGTCGTTCTGAATAAATTACAATCTTGGGTTGACGAAAATAATATAGTAAGCGATGTACAATATGGTTTTAGGCACGGGTTGGGGACAAATGAGCAAGTTCTGAACTTAAATATTTTGATAGCGAAATTCACTAAGGCTAAGGGTGGGAAACTTTATGTGGTGTATGCAGATCTAACCGCTGCATTCGACTGCGTCATTCATACTAAATTATGGAGTATATTACATAATATGAAGATTGACCCGGTCTTAATTCAGTTCCTAAAGCAACTATACTCCGGGGCTACCGCTAAGTTGCGTTACGGTATTAATGGTGAATGCACCGCGCCGTTTACCGTGGGCGGAGGGGTGAGACAGGGGTGCGTTCTTGCGCCGTTCCTTTTTACTTTATATACCAATGCCTTGGAGCAGGAGCTTGCAGGAGCGGTGCAGGATCCCCCCTATGTTGGCAAACGTCCTATAGTATCCCTCGTTTACGCAGACGACGCGGTCCTGATGGCACGCACGAAGTTGGGATTGCAGAAAGCCCTTAAAATCTATTCCCGCTTCATGGATAACCTAGGCCTGAAATTAAATGCTAAAAAAACATTTGTAATGACTTGTGCGCAGGGGAGAAATAAATGCAACAGCATTTCTCTGGGGGACAAAGGGGTAGGCTCCACAAACATCTTTACATACTTGGGTGTTTTATTTGCAAATACAGGCTCCTGGGGTCCGGCGGTGAGGAGTAGGAGTCTGTTATTCATGAAGTCGACTGCTGCTGTCGCCAATTTCTCCAAGATAGTGGGAAAAAGGCCCCTGGCCATGCTTCTTAAGATTTATCAGGCCAAATGAATTAGCAGTGCGACTTTTGGGTCGGGAGTGTGGGGTTACCATGACATTTCTTTGATTCAATGTGTGGAAAATACTTTTTTTAAGGTTCATTTTAGCTGTTCCAGCTGGGTATCTCTTATGTCTCCGATATTATAAAAATGCAACCTGTATTATTATGGCATCGTGTATGGGCCACTAGTAGCGCATGTTTAAATAGAGAAATAATCAGGGATGCAATGAATTTGGACCATGCTGGCAAGATTATGTGGTTAAATGACGTTAAAAAAAAAAATTGTGACATAGGGCATTCTGATTATTATTTGACACCAGAGAAAATGTGTACCATCCCTAGAAAGGGGCTCAAATTAATTTGTTTAGCTCATTTAGAGTCTCTTAGAGCTACCTCGGAAATGAACAAAGAGATGGTAGTTCAACATCAAATGACCCTGATCACATTTGATATTCAACCCTATCTTTTATGCTGTATGAAGGTATATGATAGATATCTCTTGACTCAATTCAGGTTCAACAGCCTCCATCGACTTGTTAGTCATCCAGAAATTAATGATTGGTCCAGAGAAGTTTGCCCTTGCCCTTGCGATAACGTGTCACCACAATCTACCATCCATGTGACACTGTTTTGTAAATTCTATGCAAGGGAAAGAACAAGATGGATCCTCCCTTTTCTAAAACAAGCAGGTTGGATACAATGTAGACCAGATTTTTTATACTTACAATTTTTAGATAGTTATTTAACAATATCTGTTATGTCTGGCTTTCTGGCTTTCTGAAAAATATACTTAGAGTCAGAAAAAGTTTAATTGAATTAACTGGTTGTGATTACAGTCTGGCCCCTATTACTCTTTCCTAGGCATGATTAATTTCCTCCGAATGTTTTGTGTGGTGTAGGTATAACTGTCTAAAAGCGCCAGGATAACCTTCGGGTGACAGTCTGCGCTATACAAATACGCCATACATACATACATACATACATTACTATGTAAGTTAACTGAAGGCACAATACGCACTTTGTAAAGGATAATGTATTTTAGATTAATGATTATATCAAATGTTTTTAAATATTTTTATGACTATGTATGCTTTTGTGATTTTAAACGACTAAAATCGAATAAAGCCTACTTTGAATTTGAATTTGAAGTAATTATTAATTTTCTATTGTTGTTATTAATAATTAGTTTATTGTTAATTGATTATTAATTGGTAATCAATTATTATTAATTGATAATTATTGCATTTGTCTTAATTTATTATTTGAGTGGGTTGTTTGTTTTTAGGGGAATAGGGTGGTAAGTACATTTTTGTAATTAATTAATTAAGAAAAATAGAGTATTGATAATTAATGTTTTGGTTAATTAATTATCAATTAGTTATTAATGTTTATTAAATATGATTTATTGGTATTGATATCTTTTGTTAATTAATTAGTAATTTGTTATTAATTGTAATTAAATTTTATCTATTGGTATTGATAATTACTTTTTGTTAATTATTAATTGGTTATTAATTTTTATTAAATACTATTTATTGGTATTGATATTTTTGTGTTAGCTAATTATTAATTTTCTATTAATTTTTATTAAATAGTATTTATTGGTATTGATTACTTTTTTGTTATTTCATTATTAATTGGTTAATAATTATTACATTGTATTTATTGTTAATGGTAATTAATTGTTGTAATTTAATTATTAATTGCAAATTAATTTGTATTAATTGATTAATTGCAAATAATTTAATTGTAAGAAATTTTATATGGAGTGTGTTGTGTGTTTATTGGGGAAAAGGGTGGAAAGTATTTAATATAAAAAAGTCATTATTATTTTTTTTTTTTTTATTTTTTTATTTTTTATTTGTGGTTCCATTTTTTATTGAAATTTACAAAAGAATACATATAGTATAATAACTGTTTGCATTATCATACAATAAATATATAAGAAAATTGTTATATACAAGCATATAATAAAACTTTCTGAATAATTAATCATATTATATAATTTAATAAATACATAAACAGATCCATGCAAAAACAAATATTTGACTTTATATTGAGGCCATAAAAGATGGAATTACGGGAAGGGGGGGAGGAGAGAGAAAGGGAAGGCAAAGAAGGGAACACAAAAGAAAACGATAAATGAAAATGTACACAAATATAAGACATAATGCTATATAAAGCTATATAAATATGTTCCTGAGAAAAGAAGACACTCTAGAAAACCAATAAGAATAGAGAAAAGGTGAATATAAGGGATAATAATTTCACTTGATGTATAAATATATATATTAAAAGATACAGAATTATATGTAAGTGTTCTGGTGAGTAGCTATTAAAAACAACAACAAATAGGTAGACACAATATGTATTAAGATTTATTAACCACCAATAATGAATGATGAATGAGAATGAAAAGGGATAAGAATTAAATTACTGTGTAGATGGGTCATTAATATTAGCATCGGTATTTAAAGCTAGAAAAGGTGACCATACTCGAAGAAAGAGATCAGATTGATCCTGTATGTTGTATATAATACGTTCGTAGGAAGCTGTTTGAATCATGGCCACCATCCATATTTCTTGTGATGGTGGTTGAGGGGACTTCCATTGCCGTAGTATACAAATTTTGGCTGTAGCTAAGGCTGTGTGTAAGAGTCGGGCTTGTGGTTTAGAGAGTGATTGTGATTGACGTGTATCATGCAGAAGAATGGTAGCATGCGAAAGTGGAGTTTGTAGAGGCATCGTGGAATGTAAGGTTTTACCTATATAATTCCAAAAGGGTTGGATCACTGGACATCCGCAAATGATATGAGAAATGTTACAAGACGTACTATCACATCTCCAGCAGTTTGAATGGGGAAGCAAGCCAGCTTTATGCAGTTTTGTTGGTGACCAGTGCCAATCATGTAAGATCTTGAATAAGCAAAATTTCAATCGTGCTTCACGTGCACCCTTGTTGAGATTGTTAAGAATGTCAGACCATTCATTATCAGTATAAGAGACTGATAATAAGGTTTGCCATTTAGTACGTAAAGTTTGCGATAAGGGTTGAGAAAAAAGATGCGAAGTGAGAGTTTGGTAAAAGCCAGATGTAGCTCCTTTCATCTTACCCCAAGTGTGGAGATATGTTACAATTGGTGAGTCAGGCAAGAGCCATGGTGGAGGTCCTAGACTCCGCCGTAAGGACTGTCGTAACTGGTTGTATTTTGAGACTTGTATATCAGGCAAATGGAATTCTTCCTGCAGTTGGGCAAATGATTTAATATCTCCGTTTGAAAAAAGTTGATCTAAGGTAGAAACACCTGCTGTTTCCCAAATAGGCCAAGATATTGATTGTCTATTAATACGAATTGCAGAATTATTCCATAATGGGGCTTTTCTATGAAGACGAGGATGTGAGCCCAGTAAGCGGTGTGCCCTTTGCCAAGCAGCACGCATAGCCGACAAAATAGGATTAGTGGTGGAGTCTCGGGGACGAAATTCCGAGCCGTATAAAACAGAAAGACCTGCGTTTGTTAATGAAAGGTGGCGTTCAAGATGTACCCACTGTGGTGTATCCGATGAATGTGAAAGCATATATGACATTTGAGAAAGCTGTAATGCCAAAGCATAATGCTCCACTGAGGGTAGACCTATTCCTCCATAGGAGCGATGAGCCTTTAGTTTTGAAGCTGAGACACGGGGTTTGGCAGAGTTCCATATAAAGGATTTTATCTTAGAATCAATTGAACGTAGCGTGGTTAAAGGGATTTGAATAGGAAGCATCCCGAGGACATAAAGAAAACGGGAAAGAGTAACCATTTTCACGGCTTGAACCCTTCCCCACATTGAGAGACCCAGTGCCTTCCATTTTTCAAAATCACGTTGCATTTGAGCGATGAGGGGATTGAGATTATCCGTAACCATACTCTCTAGGCCTTTGTTCACTAGTATGCCCAAATACTTGAGATGAGAAGATTTCCATTGAAAAGGAAAACCTTGAATGGCCGCTATTGTGGTCCCATTCGAGATGGGCAGTGCTTCGCTTTTGTTCCAATTAATTTTGTACCCAGAAATGGAGGAGAAGTCATCTATTATTTTTAACACAGATGGTAAAGAGATGGAGAGATCTGTGAGTGTAAGGAGAATATCATCTGCGTAGAGATACATTTTGGATTCTCCTGTCGGAAGAGAAATGCCCTTAATATAAGTACATTGTCTTAAGGAGGCAGCCAACGGTTCCATGGCTAGAAGAAAGAGTAACGGGGAGAGGGGGCAACCTTGACGAGTACCTCGATTGATAGAAAATGGATCTGAGATAAAGCCCCCACAATTTACCTGTGCCGAAGGATTTTTGTACAACAAGCGTATTTTGTTTATGAATTGATCTCCCAGGCCGAATTTTTGTAACACCCTAAAAAGATAATCCCATTCAATTCGATCAAACGCCTTTTCCGCGTCAAGCGACAAGGCCAAAGCGTCATCCGGAAGATTCTTGGCATACCATAGTGTGTGGGCAAGAGTGCGAAGATGGTTCCTAGAGGAACGCCCCGGAACAAATCCTACTTGGGTATGATGTATGAGAGATGGGATAACCTTACGCAAGCGAGAGGCCAGAATGCTAGCTAGAATTTTGATGTCACAATTCAATAACGATATGGGTCGATAGCTGCTACATAATAAAGGGTCTTTGCCAGGTTTAGGTAACACAGCAATAATAGCTTTATTAGATATAAGGCCCAAGGAGGCCTCACCCTCTGCCTCTTGGAACGCGAGTAAAAGAGAGTCAAGCACATGCACTCCTGCCCAACGATAAAACTCTGCAGGAAAGCCATCCTCTCCTGGGGCCTTATGAGATGGCAAGCCAGCAACTGCATGCGATATTTCTTCCCTGGTAATTTCACCTTCCAATAAGATTCTACCTTCATCTGACAAACAGGGTAAGTTTACATTTGTAAGAAAAGAATCCAATTTGTCAGTATCAAGTTGAGTTTCAGCAGTGTAAAGAGACTGATAATACTGGGCAAATTCGTTAACAATATCTTGGGGTTTAGTTAGAGTAACACCGTTCATTGACTTAATGGCCGGTATGGCCATAGCTGCTTGCTGCTGACGTAGCTGGGCTGCTAATAATCTTCCCGCTTTTTCCCCCTGCTCATAATGTCTCCCTTTCATTCTATGCAAGGCGTATTCTGCCTTAGAGGTAAAAAGGTTATTTAAAGCCATACGAGCTTTTTCCAGTGATTTACGATGTGGTATCGTTGGATTAAGTGTATATAATCGAGTGTAAGACACAATATCTTGCTCCAATTCTTTTTGCCTCTTAGCATTTTGTTTATTAAACTGCGCTGCATCTCTCATAAGCTGCCCGCGGATAGTAGCTTTTGCCGCCGCCCAAAGAGTTCTGTTGGAGTCAACGGACCCTTGATTGACTGACATAAAGTCTTGAAAATGGGATTGTAATAACATTTTGTTTTTGGGTATCCTATAACGTTGAATGTTTAGACGCCAGGGTTTGCGACCTGGCTTAGATAAACCAGTTTGTAAGGAAAGTAGAACTGGAGAATGATCAGAGATCGCTGCCTCCAGTATCTGAGAGTCCTGTGTTATTTGAACTACATTCTGGGAGATTAAAAAGTAGTCCAAACGAGAGAGCGTGCCATGCGTAGGGGAAGTGAAGGTATAGTCCTTATCCATCGGGTGAGAAAGTCGCCAATGGTCTACCAAACCATTATCTGCCACCACATCGTTCATTAGAGCTCTATCTGCCGCATTTGTCTTATCTAGAGGGCCTGTCTTGTCAAGGACTGGATCACGTACTAGGTTCCAATCTCCACCGATGAGAAACTGGGAAGCACCTATTTCAGTTAAAAGGCGGTTTAGTTGAAGGAGAAATGATCGTTTTGCCCCTGTGGGAGCGTAAATTGAGCCAACACATATATGTGTTTCACCAATGCGAAGTTTGGCAAATACATATCGTCCATCTGGATCTATCCAGGATTTCAAGACTATCACTGGTAAGGATTTACGGATAAGAATCGCAACTCCACATTTGCGGGTAGGTGTCGCATCTGGATCTGTTCTCTTCTGTATGCTGCTGTGTATAACCTTTCCCACCCAGTCTCTTCTTAATTTTTCAGACTCTTTAGCGTCAAGGTGGGTTTCTTGAAGGAGAGCTATATCCACATGTTTGGACTGTAAATAAGAGAGTGTCTTTTTTCTTTTAATATAATGTGTCAATCCATGAACATTCCATGTTATTACTCGGAGATCGTGTGAAGTGGCCATGTCAGATAAGAATAGGAAAGATTAGCGATACGAATTTAATAAAAATGCCAGAATGTGATATAGTAAATTAAGAAATTGATATAATGGTGCTGTATAAGTGAAAGGAGTGAAGTAAGATATGAAGAAAGGAAAAAACAAGAAAAAGGAGGGAAAGGAAAATAGAAGAGGGGAAATAAAGGAGAAGAAAAAGAAAAGAGAGGTAAGGGGATAAAAAGAGGGATAAAGAGAGAAGAAAAAAAAAAGGAGAAAGGACCTTGGACCGTAACAAAGATCAGGTAAATAATAAATGAACCAAATGGGTAATGCTGTTTGATGATGAGAGAATATATGTGTGGAGATAACTAGAAGTGTGTTCAACAGAAAGAATAGTATGTAGTATAAATGACAAAGGGAGAGGTAGGGAGGAAAGAGTGCCAAATATAAAAAATGGCACAAGGGACCTCAGGACTTTTAACCACGGGTCCAAACACTAATGGACTGCTGCCACGAGGAGGGGCCCCATCAGGAGAGTGAAACAGTGGTTGACAAATATAGATCCAAATATGTCCTTAAAACGTATATAATAACAGATATTCTTATTATGAATAAGAAATATAACAATATATTGTAATATTGTAACATTAAAAGCTATGGATGATCTCTTGAATTAAGGAGGATTACTATGCTTATAAATAAATAAATAATACATAGAGATAAAAAAGTAACACTACTAACAATTAAAATTAATTATTTGATTGAAAAGTATAATAATAACAATCTTAAAAAGCATTAATAAATTCAGAGAATATATACTATATGTATGGGAAAAGGTATACCAGTAAATTTGGATTTAAAAACAGTATTACTAACATTACGGAATCAATAAAAGAGAAGAACTAAACAATATAGACCTATCATTAATCATAAGGCTCACGTATCGAATGTGAAATGTAAAAGCAGGAAAATTATTATAATTCATTTAAAGACATATCAAAGTATTATTAAAGAACATAACTTCATAGTATAATTGTGAGACATATTATTGAACCATTAGAATATTGAATTGAAAATAAAAAATAAAATAAAGATGAAATAAGGGAAGAGGGTGTTGTAACCTTGTAGATAAATAGGTAATATGTGAGGAATTAAAAGATTGAGATAGTCAGCATGAAGAGTTGTAACAGTCACAATCCTAAAGTAAATTAATAAGTACCAAGAATGTCAATCAAATATGTGTAAAACAGTGAGAGGGATAGACCAAATGTTTAAAGGCAATATAATTAATATAATAAATGTGATGAAAAAAAAATGGAGAAAAAAGAAAGGAAGAGCAATAACAATAAAGAACAGTACAATAACTGTATTATTAAACAAACTGATGACGATATACCTTCTGTTCCCCATTTGTATCATGAGTTCTTTAAATTTGATCTAACACCTAAAAGAAAATGGGTGTGCAGACAAAGCTAAATCTGAACAAAAGTATATTTAAACATTAAATCATCCACATTCTGCGTCTTAAGTAGATTTTAATACTCATCTGTCCACAGGCGAGGTATCATCTTCGTTTCTCTTATGTTATGAGTTCATTTAGGATGATTAATCATCTAAAAGGATGCAAGTATGAGCATAGATTAATGGTGATCAAAATTGTAGAGAGGTACTGAATCACCCACATTCTGCATCCAAAGTAGATTTTAATGGCGATCGGGATTTATCTCTATGTTGTGCCTTAGTCAAGGTGGATACATTTTGAAGAGCAGCATTCTTGTCCTCATGACTACGAATAGTCCTTTCAAAATCCCTGCCTCTCTGTCGAGGACTGCTGACATTATGTCGTGGATTGCTGTCATTATTATTTTTGATATATTTGTATTTTGTTTTCTTCTAAATGTATTAATAAATCATTATTTAATTACAATATTTATTTAATTTATAAGTATGTTATTTTTAACATCTACGTTGTCCAACGCTTTCACTACTGTTGCACTCTCTGGAGTGGGAATAGTAATTTTTAGCCCACACTATCCAGCGCTTTCCCTACTGTTGCACTCACTGGAGTGGGAATAGTAATTTTTCCCCTACGCTATCCAGCGCTTTCCCTACTGTAGCACTCTCTGGAGTGGGAATAATAATTTTTACCCCTACGCGATCCAGCGCTTTCCATACTGTTGCACTCTCTGGAGTGGGAATAGTAATTTTTACCCCTGCGCTATCCAATGCTTTCCCGACTGTTGCACTCAAATGGAGTGGGAATAGTAATTTTTACCCCTACGCTAACCAGCGCTTTACCTACTGTTGCACTTTCTGGAGTGGGAATAGTAATTTTTACCCCTACGCTATCAAATGCTTTCCCTACTGTTGCACTCACTGGAGTGGGAATAGTAATTTTTACCCCTACACTATCCAACGCTTTCCTTACTGTTGCACTCTCTGGAGTGGGAATAGTAATTTTTACCCCTATGCTATCCAGCCCTTTCCCTACTGTTGCACTCAAATGGAGTGGGAATAGTAATTTTTACCCCTACGCTAACAAGCGCTTTCCCTACTGTTGCACTCTCTAGAGTGGGAATAGTAATTTTTACCCCTACGCTAACCAGTGCTTTCTCTACTGTTGCACTCTCTGGAGTGGGAATAGTAATTTATACCCCTACGCTATCCAGCACTTTCCCTACTGTTGCACTCTCTGGAGTGGGAATAGTAATTTTTACCCCTACGCTATCCAGCGCTTTCCCTACTGTTGCACTCACTGGAGTGGGAATAGTAATTTTTACCCCTACGCTATCCAGCGCTTTCCCTACTGTTGCACTCTCTGGAATGGTGGGGTGACTTACTTCCTAGAGGGAGCTAGAGGGAGCTAACGGAGCACTTTGAACAAGGAGTCGCCATTCTGACCTGGTCGGTTGGTCGGTTGGACGCGGCCCGTCTGGGCTGACTGTGCGGGGGCCCGAGGCTGGGTGAGCTGCTGCTGTTGCTGGTCTGAGTCAGGGAGTCCGGGGTTGTTGCGGCCTGCTGAGGCCTCTGCCCCTGCCCCTGCCCCAGTGCCCCTGTGCCGGCGAGTGGGGGGTAAGCAACCTTTATTTCTAGTTCCATAAAAGCTGAACACGAGCAACTTGCTACACATAGTAAAAACATACTTATAGTCAAACTAAAATATAAAAGCTCAGATCAAAAGGATATGTCATTGATTATGATCAATGTATATATCCATCCAACAAAACCAAGTAGAGCAACCATATGTGCAACCCTTAATACCATATTACTGGAACTAATCCTAGAAAATCCACTGGTGGACTATGTGATGACTGGAGATTTTAATCTTAACTTGTTAATACCGTTCAATAGGGATGATGTCTCACAATCACAAGACCTTCAGTGGTCAATCCCACAGCAGGACTATCAAGGAGTCACATATAGCCAAGCACGAAATCAAATTGGTAGAACATTCATTAAGGACATAGAAGCATTGGGATTGCGAGTCCTTAATGGCCGATTTAAAGAGGATACACCCCCCGCACATACATATATCGCACACAATGCAAGTACTAGGATCGATTATACAATGGTTTCACTCAATTTATTTCAAAACATAAATTCGTATAGATTAGTTAAAGTTGGAGATAGTGATCACTGTCAGCAGATAATAAATACTAACATTAGGCATAATATTAACCAACCGTACCATACTGTCCCGGGGTATATTGGAACAATAAATTATAAAAAACTAATTTGGACTAAACTGAATAAAGATAGTATGAATGAAAAAGTTGAGAATATTATTAAGACCTGTTTTACTGAAAATACCACAGAAACAACAATTGAACAGTGGGTGGAATTCACTAAGAAAATAGTGAAACCCCAAACCCAGGTTAACTTCAATAAAAGGATTGTAAAATGGAAAGAAGAAGGAAAGGACTCATATATGAATCTTCCGTATACAATAGCAAAGTTAAAACGAGATCGAAACAAGATACGAAGACAAATAAAAACCACAGTAACAAATGATGAAATTTTGAACAATCTTAAAGCTTTAAATCAATCCTTGAAGAAGCTAATATGGAATGAGAAATACCAAGCAAAACAAGAAATGTGGTCTAAATTATTTCATGCAAGTAAACAAGCAAACGCAAGAGAATTTTGGAATATTATAAACAAATTAGTACGGCCGAGCAAATTGGTAGTCTCATCAACCCTAACTGAGCAAGAATGGGTTACTTTTCTTGAAAAACATCTAAACAGCAAGGGAGCCACTAAAATGATTGAGAACGTAATAGAGAGCTCTACAGCATGGGATGAGATGCAAGAACAATTTACAATTTCAAAAGAACAATTAGTAAAACTAATAAAGAAGCAGAAAGATGGGGCACCAGGCCCCAATGGGATACCATTTGCCCTTTTTAAAGAAAACCCAGTCTTTTGGTCGAGCTATTTGGAAAAGGTATTCAACAAAATTATAGAAACAGGTAACATCCCTGAGTCTTGGCAAGGATCTCTAATTTCCCCCATATTTAAGAAAGGCAATTGGGCGCTTGCGGAGAACTATAGACTCATCACTCTACAAGATACAGACACCAAGCTTTTTGCAGGAATATTATTAATTAGACTAAATGAATGGGTAGTAGAAAACAAGATTTTGCCATTGAATCAAACTGGTTTTATTAAGGGGCTTGGAACAATGACAAATATTATGGCGTTAGCACTATTAATTGAAAAATCTCTGAGAGAAAAACTGCCCCTCTATCTGTGCTTTGTAGATTTTAAATCTGCTTTTGACTGTGTGCAAAGGAATTTATTGTGGAAAAAACTTATTGAAAAAAACATTCCATTTGAACTATTAAGACTGATTCAACTGTTACACAATAAAACCTGGGTAAAAGTAAGGATGGGGGACGGCCGATCACTAATTAAGGAGATTCCTGCAACAAAAGGGTTAAAGCAGGGATGTGTGTTGGCTCCCCTACTTTTTAATCTATTTTTAGGAGATTTATCAGGATACCTCGGAAGCTAGGGGACAAGCTGATAACTAACCTAATGTATGCAGATGACGCCATTCTTCTAAGCCATACTAAAATAGGTCTTCGGCGCTTAATTGACAGAACAGTTTTGTATGCACAGGAAAATGGAATGGTAATAAATGAATCCAAAACAAAAATCATGGTGGTCACTAGGAATATAAAACTGATACAAAAAAATAAATGGTATATGGAAAGTGCCCAACTGGAACAAATAGAAGTGTACAAGTATCTGGGTGTACTATTTGACCAGAACGGAAACTATCAATTACAAAAACTAGACATACAAAGGAAAGCTAACTCGCTAACTGCAGCATTCAAGATAGCACAAAAATCGCTCGGAACTCTGACGTATCGGCCGCTTTTGAAACTTATAGGGGCTAAATTGCTCCCAACAATAACATATGGTAGTGAGGCATTAATGGGGACGGATGCAGAACTGTTAAATAAGGTTCTTTCAAAAACATATAAATCTCTCTTCTATCTCCCAAATAATGCTTCCCCAGCACAGATTAGACTGGAGTTCGGGTTAAATAATCAAGTTATTGCAAGAAAAGGCCAATTTATTAAAACGTGGTATAGGATCAAAAATGACCATGATAATCATATATCTCAGTTACTTTGGCAAGAAATAAATAAGAATACCAAATCAGTTGTAAGGAAATATCTCAATGATGCATTAGAAGAGTTTGAATTAATGCCAATCTGGAATAATATGATAAGCAATGGACCCTTTAAAAAATTAGTAAATCGAACAACAAACCACCTTTCAGTTGTACACGACAAAGATACACTAGCAAAAAGAAAACACTCGTGGGCAGTAATAAATGGATACGAAAAGAAGAAAGTACAAGAATACTTGGAGACACCTTGGTCTGAAAAAAGTAAACAATGTTTTATGAGAGCAAGATTTGGAATTTTACCAGGCCTTAGTCATGTCCCTCCGTGGAAAAAAACTAGTAGCAGAACATTGTGCAGACTTTGTAAAAGTGGAGAAGAGAATATTGTCCACCTTCTATGTATTTGTCCAGGACTCCGAAATGAAATATGCACGTTACTGAAACCTCATTTTAACATGCGTGGAACAAGGACATGTAGACAGGCATTCAAAGTCTGTCTTCATTCGAACGATATAGTCATGAACGTTGCCTTTGTAAAGTTCCTAAAGATTGCATCTATAAAACTGGGAGTATAAAATAGAAAAAAAGTTTTTATGAATAATTTTTAAAGTAATTTTTTAGGTTATAATTGTTGTTTTTTTGTTTTTTTTAAATGTATTATATTTATTAAATATGTCTTTGTATTGGAAATATTGTAAGATTTTAACTAATCAAACAATAAAGAATTACTTACTTACTTACTTACTTACTTACTCTCTGGAATGGGAATAATAATTTTTACCCCTACGCTATCCAACGCTTTCCTACTGTTGCACTCTCCGGAGTGGGAATAGTAATTTTTACCCCTATGCTATCCAGCCCTTTCCCTACTGTTGCACTCAAATGGAGTGGGAATAGTAATTTTTACCCCTACGCTAACAAGCGCTTTCCCTACTGTTGCACTCTCTGGAGTGGGAATAGTAATTTTTACCCCTACGCTAACCAGCGCTTTCTCTACTGTTGCACTCTCTGGAATGGGAATAGTAATTTATACCCCTACGCTATCCAGCACTTTCCCTACTGTTGCACTCTATGGAGTGGGAATAGTAATTTTTACCCCTACGCTATCCAGCGCTTTCCCTACTGTTGCACTCACTGGAGTGGGAATAGTAATTTTTACCCCTACGCTATCCAGCGCTTTCCCTACTGTTGCACTCTCTGGAATGGGAATAGTCATTTTTACCCCTACGCTATCCAAAGCTTTCCCTAATGTTGCACTATGTGGAGTAAGTATATATATTAATGTATATGTATATGTTTAATTTATTTTAACATTTAATTTATTAGTTAATATTTTTTAATATCTTTTAATATTTTGAACTATATTTCTTTTAATTATATGTATTATTTATTAAATTTTACATTATTATTAAAACATTTTAAAAAACGAAATTTTTAACTTCGATATTTTTGACAACTATGGGGCCGATTCCGATCCTAGAAAAATTTACCCCGTCCGAATTGAATCCGGATTTTTTTCCGTCCGAATGGTACAAGTAGCGTACAAACTGCCAAGTACGATTCGCATGGGAAAAACTCCATACGAATCACAGCGGGAACATTTCCCCACACATCCTCGGGTCGGAAATTGTGTCCGACACATCCCCGGACGATTTACCGTACGATTCGGAAAAATGAAGTCTGACCGTGCAAGTACGATCACTCCCGTCCATTCGATTTCACAACTGTATGGAAAAAACACCGTACGGACCGAACTCCCATAGAAACCATGGAGACATCTGCCCGCATACGCGCCGAACACCCCACCACAGACCCCGCATGAATGCGGAAAACAACCCCCGGCCGCGGATGTACGCGCCGAACCCCCACCAGTGTATGCATGGAGCGTACCCCCACCCGTGTATGTACGGACCGTACCCCCACCCCACCAGTGTATGTACGGACCGGACCCCCACCCATGTATGTACGGACCGTACCCCCTCCCCACCAGTGTATGTATGGACCGTACCCCCACCCGTGTATGCATGGAGCGTACCAACTCCCCACCCGTGTATGTACGGACCGTACCCCCACCCTTGTATGTACGGACCGTACCCCCACCCGTGTATGCATGGAGCGTACCAACTCCCCACCCGTGTATGTACGGACCGTACCCCCACCCGTGTATGCATGGAGCGTACCAACTCCCCACCCGTGTATGTACAGACCGTACCCCCACCCGTGTATGTACGGACCGTACCCCCACCCGTGTATGCATGGAGCATACCAACTCCCCACCCGTGTATGTACGGACCGTACCCCCACCCGTGTATGCATGGAGCGTACCAACTCCCCACCCGTGTATGTTCGGACCGTACCCCCACCCCACCAGTGTATGTACGGACCGTACCCCCACCCGTGTATGCATGGAGCGTACCAACTCCCCACCCGTGTATGTACGGACCGTACCCCCACCCCACCAGTGTATGTACGGACCGTACCCCCACCCGTGTATGCATGGAGCGTACCAACTCCCCACCCGTGTATGTACAGACCGTACCACCAACCCGTGTATGTATGGACCGTACCCCTAGCCCAGCAGTGTATGTACGGACCGTACCCCCACCCATGTAAGTACGGACCGTACCCCCACCCGTGTATGCATGGAGCATACCAACTCCCCACCCGTGTATGTACGGACCGTACCCCCACCCCACCAGTGTATGTACGGACCATACCCCCACCCGTGTATGCATGGAGCGTACCAACTCCCCACCCGTGTATGTACAGACCGTACCCCCACCCGTGTATGTACGGACCGTACCCCCACCCCACCAGTGTATGTACGGACCGTACCCCCACCCGTGTAAGTACGGACCGTACCCCCACCCGTGTATGCATGGGGCGTACCAACTCCCCACCCGTGTGTGTACGGACCGTACCCCCACCCCACCAGTGTATGTACGGACCGTACCCCCACCCGTGTATGCATGGAGCGTACCAACTCCCCACCCGTGTATGTACAGACCGTACCCCCACCCATGTATGTACGGACCATACCCCCACCCCACCAGTGTATGTACGGACCGTACCCCCACCCGTGTAAGTACGGACCGTACCCCCACCCGTGTATGCATGGAGCATACCAACTCCCCACCCGTGTATGTGCGGACCGTACCCCCACCCCACCAGTGTATGTACGGACCGTACCCCCACCCATGTATGCATGCAGCGTACCAACTCCCCACCCATGTATGGACAGACCCTACACCCAGCCCCCCCTGAATGTACGGTGCGAAACACCACCACCGACGGTGCGGACCAACACCCTGCCCGTGTTCATACGCACCCTACCCCAGGCCCACACACCAGCACCCTCACCCTACATCGGGCATGTACGAGTCGTACTAAGCCATAGCAAAGGACAGCACCGTACAACAACATGGCCCATGTACGCACCGTACAGACGCTAAAAACTCTCCTACTGAACCAGGACAAACCAAAAAAACACAAGGAGAGTCAATCCGAGGCACACAACACCACTAAACATATCCAACAAGCCCAAATACATCCTATACACTGACCTGCAACTGACAAACAGATAAACAGAGGCCCAAACCACTACCACTCCTTATAACACACCCACCCAAAGTTCAAACACAGCCACACCCACAAATGGACCAATAAAAAGGCCCAACACACACAAACCATGAGCCTTTGCAACAGATCCACTGCTGCCGGACCCCAGAGACAATGCACTGCACCATACTTCAACCATCAATACACCTTACACTTGCACTCCTTCACACAACCACCATCACAAACACACCCTCATCACATTCACACACACACACCTGCACACCCACAACCATCCACACCCACACCCCACACCATGCCCACCAACAAGAATCCAAAGTTCACAAAGGACGAGCTGGAGTCCCTTGTCGACGAAATCATCAGAGTCGAGCCAGAGCTCTTCGGAACATTGGTCAGACGGACCAGCATATCAGAAAAAACTGCCATGTGGGAGAGGATAGTCAATTCCGTAAATGCTGTTGGGGCCACCAGAAGGACCAGGCATGAGTGCCAAGCCAGGTGGTACGATCTGCGAAGGACGGTCCGCCGCACAATGACGGACGAGCACAACCAGGCCAACATCACTGGAGGAGGGCTGGCCCGCAGACCCGTACACTACCATCCCTGGGAGGAGAAGGTGATGGCCACGCTGCCGCCGTTGATAGTAGACGGACTAGGGGGGAGTCCGAGAGCCTGGTGAGTACACAAACAACTCACCTCACATGGGGGGAACGCCATATACAACCCAAATACCAATCATGCACGCAAGCCCCCCAAAGCCAGCACCGGACACAACCACACTCCAAAAACACACACATGCCACTAGCGCCTCCATGCCCCATGCCCCAAGCAAGGCCATGCCAAGTCACAGGCCACACAAAACACCAACACAAGACAGGATGTCCCCGATGCCGGGAGGGAGGGCCTCCAAACTAACATAGAGCAACTCTGAAGCACACAACAATGCCCTCAGCCCATATGGCTAAGGGCACAGCCATACAAACAGTGTGTCCCCACACAGTACTTTTTTGCCTGCTAATGGTGGCCACGTTGCAGGACGACATGGGTATGAAGGCACAATTTGCACATAACAGCAGCCAATCAAGACGCAGCACACTGAAAGAGTGTCAGCACACACCGCCACAGCAGCAGCGCAGACTCAGACACTCCGCCCAATGGGTGCCCGCAGAGAAGAAACAAACCCACATGAACAAGCCAATGGCCTTTGCAAGACCTGCAAACTGTGTGTGCCCAGGAAGCTGGGCTGAGGTGACAGAGGGTGACACACAGAGGGAGGGAGAGGGGCAGAGAGAGGGACACAGACAGAGGTGGACACAGGGAGACAGACAGAGGGAGGGAGGAGGCTGACAGAGGGAGGGAGAAAGGGAGACGGACAAAGGGAGGAGGCTGACAGAGGGAGGGAGAAAGGGAGACGGACAGAGGGAGGAGGCTGCCAGAGAGAGGGAGAAAGGGAGACGGACAGAGGGAGGAGGCTGACAGAGGGAGGGAGAAAGGGAGACGGACAGAGGGAGGAGGCTGACAGAGGGAGGGAGAAAGGGAGACGGACAGAGGGAAGAGGCTGACAGAGGGAGGGAGAAAGGGAGACAGAGGGAGACAGACAGAGGGAGGAGGCTGATAGAGGGAGGGAGAAAGGGAGACAGAGGGAGACCAAATCACCCTTGGGTGGTGTGGCCATGTCCGCTCGTCAGCAGGTGGACTGTGTGCATGTAGACAAGGTTTGGCAGTGCCTTAACCCCCCCTTCAACCTTTGATAAACACTAGGCCATGTGTCAATCTGTGCACGAGTACATCCGTGCTGCAGGCACAAACAGAACCTTACACCCAGTATACCTACCCACTGTGTGCGTCAGAACCCTGTCACAAATTGTTAAGTTACCTACCTGCATTCTACCTGTGGATGGGAGACCCACCAGAAGTCAGCCAAAAGAAGTACATCCGCATGCATGTGCATGTACTCGACACGTATTAGGTTGTCAACATGCTAGGTGACAATTATTACTGTGGAAAAACATTCTTCTATTGCACTATCACTCGAGTGACACATCCAAACACACCTCAGACTCACTTGGAAGACATGCAGATGGACACACACATTGCAACACATGCCACACACAGCCCAATGCGTGCACACTCAGACACTGGAACTCACCACTAAGCAAAGAAGTCGCGTATGAGCCGACTCCGCATGTCCTCTACCGCCTCCTCCTCCTCCACATCACTTGCGTCGTGACCAAGGCCTTCATCCTCCACGGATGGATGGTCCTACTCATCTGGATCCAGGATGAGTGGCACAGCTTTCTCCACTGCCATGTTGAGCAGCATGCAGCACACGAGGAATATCTTGCAGACCTTCACCGGTGCATATGGGAGTGCGCCACCGGTCTTGTGGAGGCAACGGAATCGGCTCTTCAGGAGGCCAAACGTCCTCTCTATCACTCGCCTGGTCCGCCCATGGGCGTTGTTGTAGCGGTGATCGGCAGCCGTGCTGGGGTTGCGGAGAGGCGTGATCAGCCATGGCATGTTGGGATAGCCAGCGTCTCCTACATGGAAACATCATGGACAAGAGTGGGTCAGGAGAAGCAGTAAGACAGGAAGATGACGTTAATTACAGGACTGCCAGAGTATATCCACCAACAATACATGCTCGTTCGTTGCGCAGCTGCAGCATCATTTCAGGCACCCTGCTACGCCTCATGATGTAGGCATTGTGTGCTGATCCTGGAAAACGAGTACAGACATGTGAAATCACCATGTTGGCAAGACACACCGCAAGGGCATTAATGGAGTGGTAATGCTTGCGGTTACGGAAGGCTACCTCCTGTGCCTGAGGTGGTACCAAAGCCACATGTGTTCCATCTATGGACCCAATGACATGGGGCATCCCTCCCAGGGCATAGAACTCACGCTTAACACCTGTCAACTGCTCAGGAGTTGGGAATTTTATGAACTCATCCAGGTACTCCAACATGGCCTCTAAAAAATCATGCAGCACACGGCTGAACATGGTTTGGGACATGCCACCGACATGGGCAATGGTATGTTGAAAGGTACCCGTGGCCAAGAAATGTAGGGCTGCCATCACCTTCATCTTGGGTGTCAGTGCAGTAGGATACCTGTGTCGTCAGGCCCTCAATCAAGCGTTGGGGGAAGCGGTAGCGGCGTATACAGTCATTTTCCCGCATGTCAGCCAAGTCCAGAATTGCTCGAGGGAGAGGCGGAGCCCTGCAGTGAATTAGAAGGGACAACGAAGAGTGAGTACAGTACACCACCAATGTCAATGTACAGAGCACATGCTCAACAGGCAATACACATATGCTACATACAGAGTCAGGTCTGTGCAATATGCCCTGGACACGTATGCCAGGCATGTGACACTCCTACCAAGAGGCAGCTACAAACGTTGATTCTCAACCTCAACATGCCATGCCATGAAACTAGCTGTGGGCCAGTGTAAGTGAGCAGGCAGACGCATTACAGGAGTTACAGACATCCAAATATGTGCAGAAGAAGGATGTTTATTGTACAGACAGGTTGCGGAACACTAGAGGCCCAGGTCACATGTCATAGAATAAGAACAGACCACACACCTTGCCATGAAGGATTACATGTCAAGACTGATCACACATACATTGAGAGTATGCAGATATGTCCTTGTTTTGGAACTCCGTGTCGATGCATACATTCACACCTAACGTCGGATTACACATGTGTGCTGGTGTGCGTAACAGCGTGCCATGCTCATCTACACACAGACACATGTTGGTTGCAGCAACTGCAGATGCATTTGACCAAACACCTACAGCAAACCTATGGGAACACATGACACACACATGACATAGCTACAGCGTGCAACGTGGGCCTTCACTTGTCAGGGGTAACATTCCGTGTACCTGGCATCAGGGGACATTTGTGGGTGTCGGTGACTGTTCCATGCCAGTGACGCATGGCCCACCAAGTCAGTACTACATGCACACATGTCAAAGGAGTGAAGGGGATGTGTGGCACATAGGGCACCATCACATGTGACATGTGTACACAGCTCATCATACTGTCATGTGCTTCACACCTCAGGAGTATGGTGCCACATCACAGCCTGTTCCACCTCTGCCCGACACATGTAGTACTGCACCGACAATGCCTTGATGTCCAGCCTTGGCCATGTATGACAGCTCTATTCATTCCTGTGTGCCGCCTGTCACCACTGTCAGGTGTGAATCCCACTGTACATATGCTCCGAGGGCGTGTGTGGGGTCCCTATCACGCCATAGTGATACGGACCGTACACGCGTGTGTACGGTCCGGACTACTATGGCGTACACGTATGCGAGCACACCCATAGTGAGAGGGAGCGTGTGTACGGTCTGGACTACTAAGGCGTACACGTACGCGAGCACACCCATAGTGAGAGGGACCGTACACACGCGTGTGTACGGTCCGGACTACTAAGGCGTACACGTACGCGAGCACCCCCATAGTAGTCCGGATCGTACACACGCGTGTGTATGGTCCCTATCACTATGGGTGTGCTCGCGTACGTGTACGCCATAGTAGTCCGGACCGTACACACGCGTGTGTACGGTCCCTATCACTATGGCATACACATACGCCAGCACCACCATAGTGATAGGGACCGTACACACGCGTGTACGGTCCGTTGCAATGCATTTGGGGTGCCCTAGGGCTGTGGGACGCACCGTACCTGTGTTGTGACATAGGATTGCCATAGGGGACACATGAGGGACAAGTATAGGGGCCTAAATGCATGCTGGTTGTCATGGAGACCGAGTTTCAGGTTTGAATTTTGCATCATGTGGCCAGCAGAAGTCGGTTGGAGACAATTTACTTTGTTGCAATGTGGTTGTTGACATTACATCATGCTCAATTTTAAGACCATGCAAAGCCTGTCACTGGGGTAGTTTTAAAATGATTGGACGACACGTAGGATGCAAATGTGACTGAGCCAATCACTCTGTACTCCTGTAAATGAAACAGGCCAGCAAGGAAGATATAAGGCAGCCAGGTCACTTGAGAGAGCACTTGCCTGCACATCCTTGCATTCCACACCACTGCTGCTGCTTGTGATTCCTCTGGCACCATGTCCAGGTCTGTGGAGAGGGCCCAGCCATTCACCATGGAGGATAATATGGCGTTGGTGGATGTGATCCTCCCACAGTACACCATGCTGTATGGTCGACCAGGGGAGCAGGTGAGTGCAGACTCCACTAGCTTAAACTGTGCCCTTTTTTGTGACTGTGACTTCTGGCATTGTGTCCAGGTGTGACAGACATGCAGGGTTCTTCATGGTGGGTCCCAGGGGGGGAAGGGCTCATGTCTCCCATGCAGAGCATGCTGTAGTTCCTGTGTGCACAACGCACTAGCATGATGCTTACTGTGACGATCACTGCATGGTGCATGCTGCTTTCGGACTGCCTAATCCTCCTGGAAATGTTGTTTCTACAGTCCTGATGTGAGTCTGTGCTCCCCCAGGGTGACAGGTGCCAGGACCCACTGATGTGTGTCTGTTCAGTGTACCTGTGGTGAGAGTGTCCAAATGATGTGGTCGTCCCCTGGACATTGGTGTGTGTGTGTGTGAGTCCCCTGTCATGTGGGTGTGTGCATATGTGGAGTGTTGCACCCCAGATGCATGTGGGATGGATACACCCTGGCCATCTGATGTGAGCAGGGAGCTGTGCTGGATGTCTGCCGCGCTGAGACAGCCCCACATCTGTGACACCCCCAGTATAGTGGCACATGTGCAGAGTGTGGTTTGTAGCGGCAGTTGCCTATGCCAGGTGATTGTTCAGTGCCTGTGTGTGTCTGTGTACTCTGCTGAGGTAGCGTAGGTGGGCTGGGGCATGTGACTGCTTAGGGGTACTGTTCAGATTCCTGTTGTAGCTTGTGATGCACAGTGTGAGCCTGCATCATTGATTGTGTTGCACCCCTCATGCCACCTGTGTACTTTCAATGGCACCTACTGCATTCGCCCATTCCCAGGAGGATGATGTCACTATGGCAAAGGTGCAATGAGTTGGCTGCATACTATGGCCAGTTCAAACATGCATAATTTGTAATATGTGTGTCTCTGTGTCATTGATAAGGTGGATTGATGTATTGTCACTTTTGCATCCTCACAGGTGGGCGTCTGTGCCAAGGGGGAGATCTGGAAGCAAGCCGTCAGTGCCGTGAGGAGGACGGATGGTCGGAAGCAGCGCCTAGCCCAGGTGAGGAAACGCTGGCAGGACATCCGGTGCTGGACGCGGAGGATCGCACGGGTCCTGCTGGGGGACTCACCTGTGAGCCAGAAAAACCGTGGGCGCCGCCGTCTGACCCACATCCAGAAGCGTGTGCTGGCGGTGGTCTTCCCCGACTTGGACAGGCGCTTACTGGAGAAGCAGCAGCAGGAAGGGGGTAGGTACATGTGTGTTAGTTGTGTGTGACCAGCTTTTGCAAGTGCGCAGTTGCATGGATACACTGCCAGGGTTTAAATGTGCAGTGCATATCCTGTTCCCCAAAGAGAAGCGGTGCTGTTCTTCCTCCCTTCCCCTCCTTGCCATGTGTTCCCTGGTCTGTGTGTAGTCACTCTTGCACAAGGTCATCTAGGCTGGCAGTTACTCCAAGTGCCCAATGCTTGCAGCATCATGTGTGTGGGTGGTGTGTAACAGGTTTTTGCACGTTGCCTGTGCCCTGGCCAGTTCTGTCATTGTGGGGTCCATGTTAGTTGGCACTGATGCTGAGTCCCGACATGGGAGTGTGTGTTTCATGTGTACTGCCTTACTGCCTGCATGTCGAATGTTGTGCCCTCTGACATGATGTGCTTGAGTGTGAGATGTGCATAGTGCAGGGATGGTGGCTTGTGTTCCAGTCATATCCATCCAGGCCCATGGAGTAGTGTGGCCACTACAGTCCCCTGGGGCACCTTTTCCTAGGTATCATGTGTGTCATCAGACAATGTGGATATTCTCTGTGTCTTCAGCATAGTTTGGGCCCTGTGGCATAGTACCATGGCCTCATTTGTATTCACGTATACTGTGCTACATTTGTCCACTGTACAGGGTGACCTAAATTAGCTGGTGCATACTCACAGGGGCCAGTGCCTGTGTGTCTTGGTACAACTATCTGATGATGGTTGTTTGTCAGTGATATATGTGGACAGGCGCACCAGGGGTAGTTTGTGTGCGATCAGGATTAATTGCAGGCCATGTGTTTTCATCCCAGACTAAGAGGTGTAAGTACTTCCTCTGTCTCGATCACATTGTCTCAGGTAGGGGGGGGGGGTTGGTGCGGGCAAGGCCTACATGTCCAAACCTGAAGTCTCCTTGCTCGGTCTGGCCAGTGTGTGATGTTTGTGTGGCTAAACACTCAAGGTGCAGTGCCCCAGTCATGTTGGCCATGGTTTTCAGTATTACCTTTGCAGCATGTCCCAAGAGTTGCTAGACATGGTTCCTGCTCATCCCTTTCTTGGCTACGCTGTGTGTCACTGATGCTGTGCTAGATTGTCCCCAGAGCCTGGCTCCTCTGTACAATTTGATATCAAGTTATTTGCTATTGTGTCATGCTCTCCATATTTTAACAGTGGCATGGTGGGTCAACAAACTGTGTGTTGCAGGGACTACATATGTACCATGTATTGTAGATGTTACTCTTGTAGCTTTTCAGGCTATGCACTGTGACCTATGTAGAGTTGACTCATGTGACATATGTATACAGGTGTCTGATTTCTCCTGTCTCTTCACCTTGCCCACAGCATCGTCGGGGGACTACGTGGGAGACACTGGCACGGACCGTGAGGAGGGAGCGAGCACCAGTGCTAGCAGTGCAGAGTTGTCTGGCACATCGAGTGGCACGGAGGCCGACGGGAGTGCAGCGGAGGACCTGTCCAGTCAAACCACCACCGACTATGACGCAGACGGGTCCGAGGCTGAGCACTCCGAGGGGGCGGAGGCTGGTCCCACAGCTGACACCAGCACTCCATCACTACCCGCCCCCTCCATTCCGATCACCGGCCTCCCACTTGCTCGTGTCCCTTCCCGCCGTGCTCGGTCACCACGTGTCTCCTTCTTGCCAGGCACCGCACCCCCTGCCCCTGTCTCCACTGCTGCCACCAATGCCGAGTCTGTGGACATCCTGCGGCAGTTGCAGGTTGGTCAGACTGCGATGCTTAATGTCCTCCATGGCCACAGCCAAGTGCTCAACCAGATGGAGGCCTACATGGAGGGCATTTCAGCTGCGCAGTCTGACCAACGCAACTTGCTGAGGTCCATAGACTCGACACTGACTGCAGCATTGGGTCTCCTGCAGCACTACGTCCCCCCCCCTACCCCTGCAGCATCCACACTTCCCACTCCCATGCCTGTCCAAAGCACACCCAGACGTAGCCATGCACGCACACCACCAGACACAGGCACCACACCACCAGCGAAGGCAAAGCGCACACCTCCTGGCACGCACACACAGGGTGAAGTAGGCACACCCACTGGGTCGGGGGGAAACAGAAGACACGCAGCCAGAGTGGGAGTCCACATTCCTCACGACCACCACCCTCCAAATCCACTCCCCTCAGCTCTCCTAGCCAAGAGTCGGACACAGGGTCAGTCCTGCCCAGTCTGTCCATCAGCCCCAGTGTGGCACCACCCCGCAAGCGGTGGAGGCAGGACACCGGCAGGGGAGTTGAGGCCCCCCCCTGTCCACAACCTCCCCCGGTAGCGCTGCGACCCATCCCTGCGCCCCCCCCGTCCTTGGGGAATGTGGTTCATTCGGGTGCAGGGGAGACGCTGGGCGACCTGGCAGTAGTGTGCAGCGCCGTGCTCGAATCCACCTTTGGCGCTGCCCCACCCCCTGTGTTGGAATCGTCCGTCCCTGCACCCACAACACCTACCCTTGCCCCTCCTGTCCCTGCGGTGCCTGGTCCTTCCCCCCCCACATGATGTCCCCCCCCCTTTCCTGTGGATGACAAGGTAGTCTGAACTGTGCAGGCAAGCTAGGGGACACGCATCCCAATGTGTCCCCCACCTGGATTGGAACTATGGACTGCCCTATGGGCCTTGTGCATTTTGAACTCTTCGTACGATTCATTTTAGTACATTGCTGAATAAAGCTATTTTATTTTACTTGGCACACTACTGCTTTTCTGGCATTGCTGTTGGTGGTGCTGCTCCATGATTTGTGGTGGCGATAATGTGTTAGGTGTCTGGGATATGTTGTAGTGTGGTGTTCGTGGGGTGGACCCTGTTATCTGTGTGCCATCACACGGTATTTGCTATCACACTTTGCTCATGTAAGCTGTTACTGCATGGTGACATTGTCCCAAGGTGTGTACCTTCCTCTGTGGACCCTGACATTTTCCATGCAGGGTGTTGTGAAGACATATGTGCAGTGCTGTGTCTACATTTGCTGGGTGTGTGACGGACCCCTTCAACTTTGGCCATGCATGCTGGCCAAGGTCTCCACCTGCATCATTTGTGTCATCCTTGGGGGTCACTGTACTTGTGAGTAGAGTATATTGACAGGACTTCATGTGTACATGTTCCCTTTTCCGCACTTTGCATGTGTGTACTCCCAGCCTCGCACACATGTGTTTTGTGTTCTGCTGGGTCTTTGAGCACCTGCCTGACAATTGTGGCCATTGTATCTGTGTGTACTCAACCCCTTTCTTTCCATGGGCACAGCTGGGGGGACTCTGCACACACCCCTCCTATGTCTGGGCACTGCTGGGAGGACTCTGCACACACCCCTCCTATGTCTGGGCACTGCTGGGAGGACTCTGCACACACCCCTCCTGTGTCTGGGCACTGCTGGGAGGACTCTGCACACACCCCTCCTATGTCTGGGCACTGCTGGGAGTGATAGGCACACACCCCTCCTGTGTCTGGGCACTGCTGGGAGGACTCTGCACACACCCCTCCTGTGTCTGGGCACTGCTGGGAGGACTCTGCACACACCCCTCCTATGTCTGGGCACTGCTGGGAGTGATAGGCACACACTCCTCCTGTGTCTGGGCACTGCTGGGAGGACTCTGCACACACCCCTCCTATGTCTGGGCACTGATGGGAGTGATAGGCACACACCCCTCCTGTGTCTGGGCACTGCTGGGAGGACTCTGCACACACCCCTCCTATGTCTGGGCACTGCTGGGAGGACTCTGCACACACCCCTCCTGTGTCTGGGCACTGCTGGGAGGACTCTGCACACACCCCTCCTATGTCTGGGCATGTACGGTCCGTACATACACTGGTGGTGTGTGGGTACGCTCCATTCATACACGGGTGTGGGTAAGCTCCGTACATACACAGGTGGGGTGGGGGTATGGTCCGTACATGCACAGGTGGGGTGGGGGTACGGTCCGTACATGCACGGGTGGGGAGTTGGTCCGCTGCATGCATACACGGGTGGGGGTACGCTCCATTCATACACGGGTGTGGGTACGGTCCGTACATACACTGGTGGGGTGGGGGTACGCTGCATGCATACACGGGTGGGGGTACGGTCCGTACATACACTGGTGGGGTGGGGGTACGGTCCGTACATACACTGGTGGGGTGGGGGTACGCTCCATTCATACACGGGTGGGGGTACGCTACATTCATACACGGGTGTGGGTACGCTCCGTACATACACTGGTGGTGTGTGGGTACGCTCCATTCATACACGGGTGGGGGTACGGTCCGTACATACACGGGTGGGGTGGGGGTACGCTCCATTCATACACGGGTGGGGGTATGCTCCATTCATACACGGGTGTGGGTACGGTCCGTACATACACTGGTGGGGTGGGGGTACGCTCCATTCATACACGGGTGTGGGTACGCTCTGTACATACACTGGTGGTGTGTGGGTACGCTCCATTCATACACGGGTGGGGGTACAGTCCGTACATACACGGGTGGGGTGGGGGTACGCTCCATTCATACACGGGTGGGGGTACACTCCGTACATTCCCGTACCCACGGTTTGCTGGCCTGGGTACGTACCGTCCCCAGGCCTTGAGAGCGTGGGTATGGGCCGTTCCACGCCCACCACTACGTCACCCCAACAATGGCGGTACGGCCCGTACCCACGTAATAAAGGCCTGGGTACGGGCCATACCAGCATTGTTGGGGTGATGTGGGGGTACGCGTGGTACGACTCGTACCAACGCTCTGAGGGCCTGGGTACGGTGCAGACCCCCAATGGGGTGCCGTAGGGGTACGCACCGTCCCCAGCCCTTCAGAGCGTGGGTACGGGTCGTACCACGCGTACCCCCACATCACCCCAACAATGCTGGTACGGCCCATCCCTAGGCCTTTATTACGTGGGTACGGGCCGTACCGCCATTGTTGGGGTGACGTAGTGGTGGGCGTGGTCCGGCCCGTACCCACGCTCTTAAGGCCTGGGTACGGTACGTACCGGTATTGTTGTGTTGCCGGTTCGCGTGAACATCCACTTCCGTTGTGGCGGACGCTTGCGTTGCTGGACACGCCCCCACACCCTCGAGGTGACCAGGTCCTGCAGGTCAGGTATGTGCAGGGCATGTATGACTTGTGACATGGGTGGGGGTTTGGTTTCCTGCCCCTGCCCCCCCCCTTTGCCCCTGGGTGTGGTTCTGACCTTCTGCGGCGTCTGCGTCGGTACTTGTAGAGCAGGTGGACTGCTATGAGGGCCGGGAAGGTTCGGGTCCATGGCTGTCCGTCACGTACAGGTGCTCCTTGTGTGCGTCGTCCTGATTTCCCGGCAGTTTTTGGCAGCTGGAAAATATAATCCGTGCGGGGTGACGTCGGTGCGGATCGTACTTCCTGGTTCGTGAACCGCAGCCTGAATGCGTCCCGACGTCAGGTCGGAGCATTCCCGGATCACATTCGTATGTATATTTTTGTCAGTCGGTGTTTGGTACGATTCGTACGGAAATGGTGTTTCCATACGAATCGTACTTGCATGTTTGTAATGTTTCTTTCCCGGGTACGAGTCGGACGGAGAAAACGCTCCGACCGATGGTTCGTACCCCGTTTCTCCAGGATCCGAATCGGCACCTATATATTTTTTTCGATATTTTTGTACTTACCTTTATGTAGATTGGGCTTCGATATTTTTGACTTCTATATTTCTGTGTCGATATTTTAGCAGATCGATTTTCTGTCCATCGATATTCTGTCACACGTTCCGCCAATTCATCATCCGAGGATGTATATGCATGCCAGTTAATCTCGCACAACAAAGATACCATTTTTTTAACGTGGAATGAGCGTGGACTATGCAACCCTCGCATGCGAAGACACATCCTAGCCTACCTGGTTAGGCACAAAATAAATTGTGCCATGCTCCAATAAGCACATTTAGACCCCTTCACCCTAACCAGTGACGGGCCGTGTAGGGCGTTTTACCGGGGCGGTGACGTGGCGCAGAGGAGGGGCAGGGTGGGGGGTTGCAAAATGCGGCAAACGGCCGATTTCAGGTAGGTTCCGAAAAAAATTAATAAAACGAATTTCGTTGCGCGCGCTGAATCGCATTTGGCGATGCAGCGTGCCCAACGAAATTCGTTTTATTAATTTTTTTCGTAACTTACCTGAACTCGGCCGTATGCCGCATTTTGCAACCCTGCCCCTCCTCTGCGCCACGTCACCGCCCCGGTAAAACGCCCTACACGGGCCGTCACTGACCCTAACTACCTTCACTTCCCGATGGGCGGCACACTGATGTAGGTCCATGGGAAAAAGAAGGGGTCATGGCAACATATCCTGCTTTGAAAGCAGCTCTTGCCTATAACCCATGGAGAAAATGTTGAGGTGGCAGAATTGTCACAGTCTGGCCTGCTGGCAGTCAGTGTCATAGGCAATCACTCTCTTTTGAGCTATGATCCTACAACCAATGAGACAATCGCAACAGATAATCACCCGGAGTGGGAAACGTCCATCTCTGCGACATTCATCCAGCCTTCAAGTGCGCAGCCTACTTGGCTGCAGTGCAAATCAACATAAAACGCTCAGCAAACATACGCATCATGAATATTCAGTTCCAAAACTTCTATTAAAAGGGTGAAAATGTATGTGACGTTAGTCTGAGAGTCGTATGAAATTGAACAGGGCATTGGTGCAAATTATGGGTGTCCTCTGTGCAGTGAATCACATTGGTATGAAACAAGCACATGCAGAAGATGAAAGATGGAAGAAAATCGGCATACGAGCGAGCATCAGGATTTATAACTTTTAACCTGAACCGACTGAACTGCAACTTTCAGGAAATCCACTAGATGTCAGTATAGCCAAAGAAAACAGAAGTCTAGTTTAATTGGACGCTATTAGTTAGCTGTGCTCTAATAATGTTCGATCACTGTATGTTTCTGATGTAAAGATTTGACATGAAGAGTAGAAAATGCAAACATACCGGCCTCGCATTATCTTCATCATGGTAATGAATTACTTTGACATTTCCAACCCCTCCACTTCGCAAAGTCCGACTGCGTGTCACTCGATACTACCTCCCTCCAAAACTTATCCCTATCACAGGGTGCGGGTGGATCAATAAATGAGCTTCAAATCCTAGCACAGAGGGGTTTCCAGGATATGTTTCGGAAGCTCTGCGCAGCCGACGGCCATTAAGGATTTCAAAACCTCCCTAGGACCTCCGTGGTAGACTCTGGAAGCTTTTGCTGTATGGTTATAAGCGCTTCAAACCAGGGCATTCCACAAATATAAAATCAGGACTACAATTTTTCATTGACTGAGGGACACAAAAGAATTTGACAGCACTCAGCAGCACAGAAAAACAGACAAGGAGGAACTAAGGGGAATTAAAAGCAAATTTGAAACATTGATATTAAGTAAATTGCTTTCTGCTAAGAGCTGCTAATGAATTCTGCACTAGTACATATTAAAACTTGCTTCCCTCTGTGTTCGGTTGACCCTCTATGAAAACCAGGACATGCTACATGTACTGAAATTTGAAGGGTAAAATTGTGAAAAAAACAGCTGCGGCAAACCTGGTACCCCTCGTCAACCTCCTTAGAAAGCCCTGCGCCCTTCAAGGACCCGCCCCTCCTTCACACAGTGAAAACCTTTCAGAAGCTGGCAGGTCTGCGGTTCTTCCAGTAGGTAGATACGCCTGGACGCTTCACCACCGGGTGGCCCTGCTTTTCAGAGCCTCCGAGTTAAAAGGAGACTCTTTGGGGCATTTGTACAGTGAAGTGGCGGAGAGAGGCGTTAGCATTCCTGGATTAACCCCTCTCTCCGCCACTTCTGAAACACAAGGCTGCACCATATTTACAAGAATGTGGTGCAGCCGGAGGCGGTCTGGGAGTGGCTGGACGTCTGTCGACAGGTTGGAGTCGCGAATAACAGCGACAGACGTCGAAGACAGATAGGAAAGGACCGTAGGGTGACCACTTCGGAGCACGAGGAAGGTGACACCTTAGATACAGAGTGAACAGAGACTAGCCGAGTTGGTCCTGCATAATGGAATAAGAGAAGGGGCACATTGAATGCGGTCCTAGGGACATAAAGTTGCTGGTCGTGTGCCGTTCGCGGCCCCCTGTCGGACTGTCGAATATGCAACCTAGTACCGAGATGTTCCACGGCCTATGCTGAGGAGTCGCAGAGGCAGCACCCAGGACTGGAAATGGCTGAGTACATGCATTGAATATAATATAATCAGAGACGGTTTGCAATACATATATTTGAAGTGGGGGAAGGGGGAGGGTCTAGTCTTGTTGGTTCACATCCCAAAATAGAAATGGATGGGCAAAGGGCACACTGCAATGTTGGGGTAGCGGGTAGTTTGAAGTCTGTCTTGAAGGGAGGCAGGGTGGGGGGGGCGGTTGGGGCAAGTTACAGGAAGTCCATTGTTGTTCACATGTGTTACAGTGATTATTCTTGCATCACTACACACAGTAGCTACTGAATCCCGTTCGTTCTGTCCAGTATACAAACGCTGCTGCCTACAAACACATACCCTGTTAAGTGTACACATTGGGTGGTTTCGACCGCACCGTGCCTTAGAGGTGGGGGTAATAAGGAGCACGCAATGCAACCAGAATGGCAACTGATGATAACCATGGAAACATGAGACTCGAGGGAACATTAACCGTGCTCTCCTGGAACGTCAATGAGCTGGGAGATAGGATCAAGAGGGTGGTAGTATTACAATACATCAAAAGACAGGCTGCAGACATGATCCTGTTGCAGGAGACCCATCTTATTGGCAACACCTGCAAGGCACTCGACAGATGGGGATACAAACTTGTCGCACATGCAGGACTCACTACTGGGTCCAGAAGGGTGGGGATACTCATGAAGAAAAATCTCTCATTTGTGGTATCTCAGACACATACAGATAACTATGGATGCTTTGCTGGGATATCCGGGTCTTGGGAGGGTCGGACTATGAATGTCCTCTCCGTGTATATACCCCATGCTTTGCATAAGTTGGCTTTGCCAGAACTGAGCAGTAAAATTCTCATGCTGCCGGACGGTGAAATAATAGTGGGTGGTGATTTCAACATGACGCTTTGCCACCGAGTTGACAGATACCCCCTGAGAGGCACCGCACAAACACAAAACACTTTGGCTGAATTCGGGGCAGCGCTGGGCCTGACGGATATATGGCAGGCAACATACCCGCAATTATGGCAGTATACAAACATATTATTCAGCAGCTCACAAAAGTCACTCCCGTATTGACTACATTCTGACTTTAGCTGACATCGCATTCCACTTCTCTGAGAGGTTCAACATTTGCCGAGGGGCATTTCTGACCATGCTCCCATAAAGGCTCAATACACAATAAATGCCACCCCTACCCGCAGGACACTTACCATTACTCCACAGTGTCTTCTGATCCCTCACATCAAAGACATTCTGATCCAAGACGTAGAATACTACTTCGCTGAAAACGTGGAGACAGTTCAGTCGGCGAAGATTGTGTGGGAAGCTTACATGGCAGTAATTAAGGGTCGGGCGCTGTCACTCTCAGTTGGTCACAGGAAAGAGAAGGACAGACAAATTATTGAATTGGAGCAGGACATTCTGGCACGAGAGTGCGCGTTAGGGGGCAGCCCTGATGGGACTGAGAATCACGTCTTGGAACTTAAAAGAAAAGAATATAGAGACCTGGCCAATGAAACAGCTAAGGATAGACACCGTGCCGCGCATACTTAAAATGTACGAGCAGGGAGACAAGCTAGTAAACTCCTAGCATGGTTGGATAGGAAGGAAAGAGCAGACTGATGGATAAGGGTATTATATGATTGGAACGGGACCTGTCTGCGTGACCCACAGCACACAGATTTGCAGATTACTATATTCAACTTTACTCATCAGTAGCAGCAGACACTATAAAAGAAGTACGGGAGAAAATAACCGATATTCAAATCCCAATGTTAACCCTAGAAGACCAGCAGCTGCTGGGAGGGGACATTACGGTCGAGAAGATAACAACTGTCGTACTCAACTTACAGTCAGGTAAAGCAGGGGGCCCCAGTGGTCTCCCTATCGAACTCCTCAAAGTAACAGCGACTAAGGTTGCACTGTATCTCCTTGATATGTACCTTGAGAGCAAGTCCATTGGCACACTCCCCAAAGACCAGAGACGGGCGTCTATTGTTGTCTTACGTAAGCCAGGGAAATCAGCGGAAGACTTGGCTTCATACCGACCAATATCCCTGTTAAACGTAGAAGCCAAAATTCTCGCAAAAGTACTAGCAAATAGGTTACTCCTGGTAATTACAAAATTGTTCCACCCGGACCAATCCGGGTTCATGCCTGGCCGCAACATGGCTATGAATTTGCGTAGTCTAAATGGTATAGTTGCCAGGAAACACACCATTAGGGAAGGGGCGGCCATACTTTCTTTGGACGCACGTATGGCCTTCTATACTGTGCAGTGGCTATATATGTTCGCGGTGCTCAAGCGGATGGGACTGGGTAATTAATATCTCGATTGGGTGAAATGTCTGTATGCTGAACCACTTTCTCAGGTGGTAGTTAATGGACATGTGTCCACCACGTTTACCCTGCGCCGTGGAATGAATGAGACAGGGTTGCCCACTATCTCCTCTGATATTTGCTCTCATCCTAGAACCCCGTGCGTGTTGGATATGTCAAGACCCATTGATCTGTGGGCTGAAGTGGGCAAACGAGTGGGAGGACATAATCTAGCTCTATGCGGACATCCTTCTTTACGTTGCCTCCCCAGGTGCTTCAATTAACAGAGTCCTCCAAACCTGCACTAACCACGGCAAATACTCTGGCTACAATATAAATTGGTCTAAGTCGGTACTATATGTACTAAATGGGCCTGGGCCAGCCCTTCCAGACACCTGTGAAGTCTTGCTTGTGGAGGATGGATTCAAATACCTTGAGGTATTTGCAACAGTGGACCCTTTGCTCTTGTACGAACGGAACCTCCTAGGCCCATTAACTCGCTTACAAAGTGATGTGTGACATTGGCGTACACTACCAGTGTCGTTACTAGGACATGCCGCTCTCTACAAAATTATGGCCCTTCCCCGGCTCCTATATGCATTACAAAACACCCCATATAGCGTTCCCGACGCGTAATTTAAATTAATTGAAGGAGAAATTAGAAATCTGCTCTGAGACGGAAAGTCTCGGCATATCTCTGGGCCCATACTGGTCCGTGGGTGGTATGATGGGGGAATCGCCCTTCCGGACATCCGATGTTATTACTAAGCCGCCCACCTGTCAATCATAAGTAAATGGGTATATGAACCACAACAGGGCCCAGCATGTCGGATGGATAAATGGCTGATGGGCCATGCAGGGTACAGAGAAGCATTGTACACAAAATCAAGTGGTAAGCGGCTCACGGGGCCCACTGCTCTTACAGTCGCCATATGGCACACTACAACTGCTAAATTTGGCTGGAAAAATAAATTGACACAAATGACACCACCATGGCAGTACAAACTATCCGTGACCTTCCGATATTTACAAATACGCCATGCCCTACTAGAAGCAACCAAAGAATTAAATGGGATCCCGGAAGCCACCCCACTGGAGGACAGATTACTGGCAGATCCCATGCTGAGTAAGGCTATCTCCCTCACGTATAGTAAGATAATTAATAATATACCTGACCCGATGACTCATCTGTACATGCGTAGGCAGACTGATGTGGGAGATTTGGAGGATGAAGACTGACAGGATGCGTTATCCTTCCCATGTGAGTTGGCTGTACCGGCAAGGTTGCGACTGGTCCAATTGAATTTTTTACATCGCACATATATTACATGCACGCCACTTGTCAAAATGGGCCGCAGTAACTCAACAGACTGTAGAAAGCGTTACGGTGAGGTGGGTACGTTTTACCACACACTCCGGGAATGTCCCTTGATACAGAGTTACTGGGAGGCAGTTAACCACATTGTGAATGAGTTGAGTGTAAATGCTCTAACATTATCTCCTAAGACATGGCTCCTAAACATTTGGGACGCGCTGACCTCAACTGTATGGATCAACTGTGGGCGGCCAATAGCTTCACAATTGCAAAGCGTAACATCGCTCGCAAATGGGGAGTTCCAGACCCACCAACGATTGCAGATTAGAAACGGGATGTTGATTGATGTATGTTGGCGGAATGAGCAGTCTACACGACTAGAGGCTGCCCCAAAAAAATGGGATAAGATATGGGAGAAATGGAACGCATATCGAGGTGACATTTGTTCCTCCCCCTCCGAGCAGAGGCATGGGTTGGGTTGGTCAAATGTGTGGCAAAATTCTGAAATGGGGGGAAAAGGGGAAGGGGCATAGGTGGGATATTCAGTATTGGATTGTAATCTCCGATCGTTGATTTGAATGTAATGCACAAACTTGTATTGTATCGATAGGTTCTCTACAATAAAGAAAAAGTGTTTAAAAAAAAAGAATGTGGTGCAGCCTTGCATTTCGTTCTGTGATGGCGCTAAGTTTAGCAGCTTAGAGCCAATGCAGGCACCCTTGCACCATAGTGCATGGGTGTCTGCATGCAGGGGAGGATTGCTGATGTGTAGGAAGGTGCCCCTTCCTGCACATAAACAATCCTATAATGCCATTCTGTCACTTTCATGTGTGCTACTTCATGCAGCCCACATGAAAGTGACAAAATGGCATTTTGTTTTAAAAATTGTTTATGTGCAGGAAGGGACACCTTCCTGTACATACACAAACCATGGCATTTTGCTTTTTAAATGTGTGCTGCACAAGGCAGCACACATGGAAAAAGCTCAAACGAGGAGAAATAATGTATTTCTCCTCGTTTCGCCAATTTAAGACCAGGATTTACCTGGTCTTAATTTTGGCACTGCCTTCCATGTACGCCACCCTTGTACATAGGGGGCAGAGTCAAAATGAATGGGTGTTGCAGTAGAATGCCCACCGCAACACCCACTGGCCACCCCTTTCACTCTAAGCATAACGTGAAAGGGGGCCTTATTACAAGGCAGCGTTAAGCCACATTAAGTGCCTTAACGCTGCCTTGTACATAAGGCGCAGCCCCTAATGCCACAACAATGTCGGTAATAGTGACATTGTGGTGGCGATAGGGGCTTGTACATATGCCCCGTTGTATGAACTCCTCCTGGTCCTGAAAGAATCCCTTGTGCATATTGGAACGTCACTTTTACCAGCGTTCCGGTGGCGGAATGCCCTGCACCATATTTACAAAGTGGCGTTAAGACACTTTTTGTGGCTTAACACCGCTTTGTAAATATGGTACCCTTTCACGCAGATATCTGCGCAAAAGGGAAGTGCAATGAGTGTTGCTGCGGGTGTTCCACTGCAACAGCCATTTTTTTTATGCTGCCCCAGATTTAGAAGGATCTGTAAATATGAGGTAGCACCAAAAACGAACGCCATGCAGTAGCAGGTGTTAGAATGGGGCAATGGGGGAAAATGCTTTTATTTCTCCTCATTTTTGCTTTTTTTATGTGTGCTCCATTCTGCAGCACGCATAGAAAGAGCAAAACGCCATTAATGATTGTTTATGAACAGGAAGGTGTCCCTTCCTGCTTGTAAACACTCATTAAATAATGAAAATGTTCTCCTTCTATGTGTGCTGCATTCTTCAGCACAGACAGAAGTTACAGCTTGTCATTATTGATTGTTTATGTTTAGTAAGGGACACCTTCCTGCACATATACAATCATTCCCTGCAATGCAGTCACGCTTGCACTCTGACACAAAGGTGCCTGCATTGGTGCTAGGCAGCTCATTTTAGAGTCAGCCCTACAGAAAACACAGAGGTGCACCGTTGAAAATATGGCGCATCACTGCATTTTGGAACTGACAGGGGACGGCGATGTGAAATTTGCCGCAGCGCTGCGCTCCGACATTTCCTTGTAAATATACCCCCCTTTATTTCCAGTGACAAGCCACTCCAAGCAGGAATCCAAAAACCAGCATTACCTTCATGGCCTACACAAAAAAAAACACCTTGGGACCCTGCAAAGTTGCTGGCAACGTACAACGTTTCAACAGTATATATGCCTGTCCTCCATTACTTTTTGTTACAACCCAATGCTAATGTAGCTGCTTAACATAACACTGTATACATTGCTGGTGCATAGAATCCACAACCTTGATAAAAAAGGGCAGGAAGCACTTAAGACACAGTTCACAATCCAAACTGACAAGAACAAATCAACTTCAAACACTCCATCATACACCACTTCCTACAACACCCTCCTCCACCTCATTACATTGTCCATTATTACATCATAACTCTGCACACCTCTCTACAGCACCACCCTGCTCCTGCCTAGTGTATTACACTTTAAATGTTTCCTTTGGAATGCCCCATGGGCAAATCCATATTCGTAGAATGGACTAGCACTGAGTGGGCACGTGATTGGAGCGCTTTCGCCAAGTAATTTGCATCGTAAACCAAAAAATATCTCTAAATCTCTGTCCACATCTCCAATATTCAGGCGTCGCCCCCTTGACTCAGGCCTCTTGTGTAACCTTCCACTCCAGCCGCGGTCCATGCAGGTAACAGCGGTGGGGTGGTGGGGCCGAGTGGGGGGGATTTTGTGGGACAATGCAGAGGGAAAAATGAAATAAATAAATAGGTTTCCCTCATCATCGTCCATCGAAATCCTCCATGGCCCCACCGCTGTTACCTGCACGGGTCGCGGCAGTTCCACTTCCCATCCCTGTTCAGGCTTCTTTTCGCTCTCCCGGTTACCCCCAGTGTGGCTCCTCTATGCACTTTAGTTAGTCTCTTCTGGACCTGCATTATTCTCCTCCGCTGGATATGTCCACAGGTGGTTTCTGCGAAACGTCACCACCGTCACCCAGCTCATCCATTTATGGTCCTGCCACCGACATTAGGCAGGCTGGCTCACAGTGTACCTGAGGAGCGCATGTTAATTCCTCATTTTATTGTTTCAATGCGTTAAAAACCCAGCCCACCAATGGAGCAGCAGGTGCAGTGTCACCGGGGCTCAGGGGTGGGAGAGATCAACAGCACCCATGTAATGGCAGTCCTTTGCCGCATAATTAGGATACAGGGGGGCCATTTGATTTCCTTACATTAGGGCCCACGCTGTCCTTGATACTCCACTGGTCGCCCTATTTCTTTTTACTTGCACAAACTATATCCCTCTTCACTCCTGGCTGCACAAGTGTATTGGAAACCTATCAGTACTGCTTCATCTTCTAATGTCTCCTCAAGATGCAAGCCTTTTCCCTCATTATCAGCCCCGCCCTGGGCCTCCCACCCTCGCATTCTGAGCTGCCAGGCAGAGACCTTTTAAGACATGGGCAAAGTGGCCTCTGGCCCAGGGCTCCAGCCTTTCAGGGGGCCCTCTGATGGAGCCCTCTCTGGTCTGCAGAGTCTTGCCCTGATGACCTTGAATTATTCTTAAACAGATTGTTTTAAATATAACTTTCCTTTCATTTATTTCTAATTTTGGGTGATGTGTGAGAGTCTATTACAGACATTTTGCAGAGAAATGTTGTGTTTATTTTTCATGCAACATTCATCACATATGAAAAGTGGAAGGGTCGAGCAGAGATTATTTGTAGTAATAATAAAAAAACCTGCTGCTCTTTTACAATATTGAAAACACACATCACTATCTCTAAAGAGATGTAAACACATTAGAATTTGAATGATTGCGCCTGTGCACTGTCAGTGACCTGACCAAAGAGGGCAGGAGAGAGCCGAAATTGAATCATAAATTCAAAGCTGTTCTGAACAGGGGCCCCCAAAAAACATTTGGCCCAGGGCAACCTAAATCCTTGAGATGTCCCTGCTGCCAGGACTCTAAATTTCTTCAAAAAATCCTCAAGTTCCACCCCCTTATAATAAAAGGGGACCATCGTCTATTATTTTGGAAAACAATATTGCATGTTTAATCCTTGCACACTATTGGGTAATAGGTGTCCCTCCTGTAAACGTCTTGTAATGTCGCACCCTTTGCTCCAAGCAGGGGTCTTCTGTTACCGTACATTGGTGAGTTCTCTGTATTGTTAGATGTTTCCTCCGCTCAGAGAGTGCGTTCGACATGCTCAGCAAATAAATAATTTCAGCTATGAATAATGAAAATCAGGGGAAGCAGCATTTACATCGCATGCGGTAAAACGCATGCGATTACAATGCAGTTATTAAAATAGCCGCTTTGTTACAACGCTAACCTTTACAATGCAAGTCGTTTCTACAACTTGCTGTAAGAGGCACTCTAAACTAAGGAATAGTGTAATTTATTATTCCAACACCTTCCCTACTGTTGCGCAGGCTGGAGTTGGAATAGTAAATTATGCTATTCCTAAATACAGCGCCCAACCCCACAGCAATTCATAGAAACAACTTGCGATGTAATGGAATGCGTGGTAACAACGCGGTCGTTGTAACAACCGCGTTGTAATCACATGTGTTTTACCGCATGCGATGTAACATCGCATATTCAAAAATCAGCAGACCACATTCTGGTGCGGAAATGTATGAAATAGTGCATTTCATAAGAAAGGGTACATTTGCTGATAGAGGGAGCACATTTTACTATTTATAAGTGTTGGCTTCTGAGAAGAAAACGAAATAAGCAATAAAGATGTACTTTGGCTCGTGCTCTGTTTGTTACGTAATGATTCCATTCGAAAAGTCATGCATGTGCTTGGTAAGAGTGGAGCAAACCTGGTCTGGTCTCGTATATAAAACTTTGATTAAATGTGGGCGTTTCGCTGGTGGAATTTCTATCGACTGCTGTGGCAGATCAACAGACTGAATTCACTTAGCAGTCGATTTCAAAACTCCTTTACAGTTCTCTGCCAAGACAGCGGACTTTTGCCCAACCCTATTGACATTATCGCACAGGTACCTCAAACATGGGGGTTACAGTGTCACTGTCAGCATATTTCGAATTCTTAACATGCTGGGGGGGGGTCCTACAATTTAAGGGATGCAATACATTTTGTGATTGGCCTTCACAGTCTACGTGGTGTTCTTTCACCGTTACAACTCTGTCAA
The DNA here is from genome assembly GCF_964204655.1 of Triturus cristatus. Lineage (NCBI taxonomy): Eukaryota > Metazoa > Chordata > Amphibia > Caudata > Salamandridae > Triturus > Triturus cristatus. Next base: position 163,942,229 of record NC_140595.1, on the reverse strand, counting down.
ACATGGAGGGTTGTCTCCCACTGTAGATGGGACCAGGGGCACAACACAGGCTTCTGCAGCCCCAGCTGCCATGGGGTCCACCAATCCTTCAGGAACCAACAACATTTCAGGGGGCCCCGCATTCAGCCCAAGGCCTATGGATTTCTCTAAGATATGGGAGACCAAGTGGCCCCTTCTCACATTCTGAATTGAGCCCCATCATTTTGTGTTACCCCACTGGATGGGGCAGCCAAGCCACCCCCATCTTTGTTGGACATAGGACCGCCCCGCGATCGACACTCTGTTGGAGCTGGAGATGATAAACACACTGTTGGAGCTGGAGATGGACATGGATGGATCTCTGAATTGGGTGACAGAGCCTCTGGATGGAGAACCCACATTATTCCGGTGGATTCTCCATTTACTGTGGCCACTACACTGAAACACTAGGCAGACAAAAGAGATAGGTAGAAAACATGTGAAAACTAGTCTCTTGTGTGTTTCACCTTGGCACCCCCAGAGTTACAGAAAAATACTGTTTGCTTTGATTACTAAGACGAATATATACACGTTACAATGCGATGCCATTACTACGTAAGTCATTAACTCGACATGCAGTAGATGGCGCTGTAACATTAGGAATGTATAATTTACTATTCCAACTCCAGCCTACGCAACAGGAGGGAAGGTGTTGGAATAGTAAATAATACTATTCCTTATGTTAGAGCGCAATCTACTGCAAGTCGATGTAATGACTTGCATAGTAATGGCATTGCGTTGTAAGAAAGCGGTCGTTGTAACGACCGCGTTGTAAAGGCATCGCGGTCTAATGACCACGATGTAAAGGTTGTTTCCCTACTAAGACACATGGCAAAGCAGGTTTTTCACAGTGAGTTACATTTACCATGACCACACGCTGTCATTTGTGTTCCTATTAGATATGTGTCACATAAAATTGGGAAAAAAATCTGATTATATCAGCAGCACTTATCTTCTAGTTTTGTTTGCAGTATGAATACTCAGGCAAGATCTGCAACTGGTTGATACCACTGAGGAAGAGTAAATTCAAAGATTTAAAGTGTGATCAGGAAGTCAGTACCTAGAGGGGGTGTAACCAAACACATAGCCACATCTGTTGAGTAGAGACATTGGAGAGCAGCAAAAGATTTGGAATGAGGGCAAAGCCCACACGAGGGATCTTAGAATTAACATATCCATTTATCTCAACGTTTCAGACCATTTCACAAGGCAATGCAAATAGCAAAAGATATTTTTTAAGGGTACATCTAGGTTAAAATATGAGAACAACTGACATTGACAAGGCCAACTGTTTTATTTAGTACATGCACACAGATCCACACAAAGTAGTAGTAGTAGTTATTCACATAGCCCAAGTTATCTACACATCCTGAATGTCAAAATGTCTGACACACCTTCAGGTACCTACTCACCCAGACCAACAGCCACACATAACCCAGGGCAGCTGGCCTCTGGTGATGTACTCTTTCTGGCAGCCCTGTTCCATGTCATCTTCCGATATAAGGCCAGATTCTGATCTCGTTCAGAAAGCATTAGGACCAAATCGTGTCCAGAATGCTTTCCGCACGACTCAGGTCTGGGGAGTCCAACCAAACAAGTACGATACATTTGAATGCATCCGGATACGATTCGGTCAGACTCCCATTGACTTCAATCGGAGCCTGTGTACCCAATGCGGACACAGGCTCGCATTGTCAAAAGGGGTGGTTGGGGATAATCATGCACCCTGTGGCGGGCACCGCTTGATGCCTGCCACACTGTGCATTGTTGGGAAGAGCGGACCCCTGGGTACCACCACGGGCCCTATCGGAGGGCCAAGACTGAAGGGGGGCCTGCTAAGGGTCCCCAAAGACCGATCCCAGCAGCTTTTTTGATCCAGGCAAACTGACTTGTGAAGGCTGTTTGAATTGTTCATCGTACTTGCTTGCTTGGAAAACCTAGTCCATAGAGCTGTACGATTCAGCTCCTAAAGGCTTTATCGCTCTGAAATGCCTTGCGGAACTGATTCGGTCTGCGCTAAGGCTTTCACGGCATCATACTTGGTCATTAGGAACTGTGAACGATGCGGTCGGGAACAGGGGCTTCGGATCGGTTTAGGCAATTCTGCATAAGATCTGGAGCCCTTCTGAATGAGATCGGAATCAGGTCCATAATGCTGAATAGAATTCACTCACTTGATTCATTTTCTCCACTCCTCTTCCTTTCTCCACTCCTCTCTGCATCAATTCCCTTCCTGAAGCAAAATCCCTTGAAATTTGTCATCCTTGCTTTACATTTACCACTTATCAGACCCCATTTGGGAGGCTACAGAGCGGACAGGGGCTACTGACCGCTACTGTGGTGGTTGAGGTTCTTTGCCACTGGTGGCATGTGGCCCATCCTACCAGGGTTCTGCAAAGTAGGCCAAGTACACCCTTTTCACTCTTGACTCTGAGGATAGCAACAGTGAGCAGTCACCAGCTCCTCAGGAGGTCGGTAGTTTGCAAGAACCCAAAATTCATTAACCAACAGACATAATAATGTATTGTCCTCTTAATTTTTGTTTTTGCCACCCAGTTGCTGCTTATTAGGCTTTTAGTGCTGCCTCGGGTGACTCCTTTTCGTGGGCGTCATGACTATCCATTGGTTTTGCCCCTATTTGACTCTAAATGCCTTTTTACCAGTTCACTTAACATGAGTAGCATACTGCATTGATCACTCCCCAGCATGGGCTCTCTCACTAAGCATACCATTGTTTTCTCTCTTTTTTTCTGATCACCTTGCAATACTTGTTAGCAAACTTGGTGTTGCATATTGGTAACTTACTGCAATCTGCACACAGTACTCCCATTCACCCTTAATATCTCTGATTGTGTTTGGGATGCAGTGATGTTTCAATGAAGGGTTGGCATCTGACTATTTCTAGCTCTCAGTTTTCTTTATACTCATGCTTAGCTTCATCTTACCTCCCATAAATAGGCATTTGGTGGGGTGATAAAGGTGTGAATTGGTTTTGTTGCCCAGGTTCAGAAGGTGGGTGCAGATATCACCAGCTGCATTGGCCTCCTCCTCTATACAGAAAGATGCTCTTTTTAGTCTGTTTTTTGCTGGCCTCACATGGAGCTCATTAAAACCCTGTGACAGGGCCACAGTATGACCATGACTCTCTGGAAAACAAGTTAGAGCAGCAAACTTAAAACAGGTCAAATTGTTAAAACAAAGAAGACATATATGTATCTTCTTATTTTCCATCAGTTCATTCATGTTCATAGCTTGAAACTGGCCCACAGCATCACTAACACATGAATTCAGTTCTGGCTTTTAAGTTATTGTTATGTTATTAAATCATTTATTGAGCGCACTAACACTGATTAGTTTCTTGGCGCTAAAATTGACAGTAACACAATCGAAGGTAGAAAAGATGGATTAAAAAGCTTGTCTAAAAAGCCAGGTCTTCAGTGCTTTCCGGAAAGGTAAGAGATCTTGGCAGGACCGGATTTCCAGGGGAAGGTGTTCCATAGGCAGGGGGCCAATATGGCAAATCTACGTCCACCAGAACGTTTAAGTTTAAAGGGAGGGGTCTGGAGAAGGCCTAGGTGGAGTGAACGAAGGTTACGGGAGGGAACGTATCTGGTGAATAATTGATTAATGAATTTAGGGCTTTTGCCGTGTAGTGATTTAAAGATCATACAACCTTTTTTGAAGGAACAACGTTGTATGACCGGAAGCCAATGCAGCTTGATGAGAAGAGGAGTCGCCGCCTGCCACCTTGGTTGCTTCAGGATCAACCTAGCAGCATAGTTCTGCACCATCTGGAGACGCTTGAGTAAATAGTTTGGGAGACCCAGGTAGATGGCATTCGCGTAATCCAGATGGGACAGAACAGTGGCGATCACAACCTGGGCAATAGCTTCTGGCGTTAATAGTCGCCTGACCTTCCTGATTTTTTTTAGCTGGTAAAAGCATTTGGAGACCACTTGTCCCACTTGTGCTTTTAGTGAAAGGTCACTGTCCACAATGACTCCAAGCGTTTTAGCCGATGGTGATGGTTGCGGAGCTTGACCCAGATCTGAAGGCCAATAGTGAGGACCCCAGTACTTAGCACTGTCCCCAGTCAGTACCAGTTCGGTTTTACCTGGATTTAGTTTCAGCTGATTTTGATTCATCCAGGATTTAATAAACCTCATGGTTGACTGGAAATGACTCATAGATTTTTCGGAATTATCAATGGTGAAGAGTAGCTGCAGGTCATCTGCATAATTAAAAACTCTCACCTGTTTGTCCCTCAAGGTTTGTATAAGGGGGAGTATGTATATGTTAAAAAGATGGGGTGACAGGGAGGAACCCTGTGACACTCCACATGGGATGGACTGTTTAACACCGATCAAGTCCCCCAGACGCACCGCTTGGGAGCGATCCTCCAAGAAGGACCTCAACCAGCAGGCCGCCACGCCCTGTATGCCGGCCTGTCCGACACGGTCGACCAGGATGTTGTGGTCGACCGTGTCGAACGCGGCCGACAGGTCCAATAGCACCAGGGCCTGGGGAGAATGTCTATCTGCGCAGTCTCGAAGTGTGTCCAAAACTGCAGTGACCACTGCCTCCGTAGAGTGTGCAGGCCGGAATCCAGCCTGATGAGGGTCAAAGCAGGAGGACTCCTCCAAAAAATTAGAGAGAGTTTTCGCCACGTGTGCCTCTAGAATTTTTGCCAAGTAAGGCAATAAGGAGATGGGCCTGTAGTTTGCCTTATATCCAGGATCCGCCCCGGGTTTTTTTAATAGAGGTATGACCGTGGCTTCTTTGAAAGCGGACGGGACTATGCCCGACAAGAGGGAGTCATTTAGAAGGGCGAGAACAGGGGTTGGATAGGTGGAAAAGCATTCTTTCAAGATACGAGGGGGACAGATATCCAGTGGGGAGCCAGATTTGACTCTCATCATTAATTCCAAGAGCTGGCCATGGGTTATGGGTTGAAAATTGGTAAGGGTGGCAGAGCCAGTCTTTATTGCCATGCCGGTCATGATTGGGGTCTTTGATTGGGGAATGCTAATTTTTATGTCTGTGATTTTGTCACTAAAGTAAGAATTCAGTGAGTCACACAGACACTGAGTGGGGATTACTTTAGGACGGACATTCTCCAAGTTGGTCAGTTCATTAAAGACAGAGAAGATATCTTTAGATTTGTTTGATGAGTCTAGAATACGAGAAGAGAAATACTCCACCTTTGCTGCAGAGATGGCATTCATATATTTCTTCCTCGCCCTAGAATATTTAATTTTTCCCTCAATGTCATAATCACGGCGCCACAAGCGCTCAAGATGACGGAGAGTCAGTTTCCTGCTTTTCAAGTCGGCGGAAAACCATCTATTGGCATCCGTGCGCCGTGCAAGTTTAATTCTTTTGTACGGGGCATGGAGATTGCTGGCCGCTTGTAGCCCGTCCGTTAGAGAAGAAACTGACAGATTTATGTCATTGTCCAAGGAGGGGACATCATTAGCTAATGACTGTAAAAAAGCAGTCTTACCCATAGCGTTCCAATTCCTGGCTAATCTGCCGGCAATTGGCACAGTGGTTCTGATGTGAGTAACACAAATCTTAAATTTAAGGATAAGATGGTCTGACCATAGACAAGGCAAGGTTAGCGGGGAGGTCACGCAAGTGGTATTAGACCACACCTGATCCAATATGTGTCCTTTATCGTGAGTGGGGGAGAGCACCAGTTGCTTGAAGTTGAGGTTAGACAGAAGGTCAGTCAGTTCCGCCGATTGAGAGCCCTCTGATGGGTCTTTGTACCAGTAATTGAAATCACCTACTAACATAACCCTGGCGTGATCCAAAGCTAGGTTAGCAACTTGCTCACTAAAGGCCATGGGAAACAATGGCATTGAGGTGGGCGGTCTATACAAGAGGACACATGCTATAGTCATGTGAGGAGTGGCAATTTTTAGTACAAGACTATCTGTGTTGGCTAGTGTCAGACAGGTAAGAGTAGTGACATCCAGGCTACAGTGGATAATCGCCGCAACTCCACCTCCTCCTTTCACGCTGGCGCGGTCTGCCTGGATAATATAGTAGTCAGGTGGTAGAGCTGTTATGATATCGGGTGCTGAGGTAGGAGATAGCCACGTTTCTGCCAGCAGAAGGATGTCAGGTTTCTCCGTGTCGAGTAACAGGAAGATGTCCATCTGATGCTTGACAAGGGAACGGGTGTTGAGGTAAAGGATAGCGAGCGAATTGGGGGGTGGATTGGATGGGGCCAAACATGCTGCACGAGTGGAAAGGTGACAGCCTTGGCTCAGGATACCATGCTTACAGAGCTGGTGGAGTGTATCCTTTGATAGAAGTAAATGATCATTGTTCTTATTGCACTCCAAAAGGTCGGCCCTGGAGTAATGGAAAGTTTGGGTATTATGAGGTGCCCCTAGTCCAGGTCGGTCGCGGACGGGCGCAGACGGGCTTTCCTTTGGCGCGTCTTCGGCGCGCAATTGTCGCGCCTGCTGCGCTCGTCCGCTGCGCTTCCGAGGAAAGCACATAATTTATAGAAGAATGGACGGACGGTCGGTGGGCGTGGCCTCTGAAGGGGGCGTGGCCTGCAGGCTGAGCGAGGCGCTGGAAAGCGTTCCACGCCTAGTTACAGGACAGCGCTGAGTCCGCTTTACAAGCGTGAGAAGTGAGGGTAAGTGAGTTTTAAAACAGCAGAGATAATAGCAACAACAATTTTTAAAATAAGCTGCCTCCCGGCTTTCCGCCTCAGGAGTGTGTCACGACAACAGGGATGTATAGTATTCACTTTTCTTTCAGAATTACTGGCTTAAAAAGCCAGTAGCAGGTCACAAGACATGGTAAAGCACAAGAGAATGCAACCATGGAAGACATGTCTCGCAGAACAATGGAAGGTACACCATTTGAAATGTGAAACTATATTTCCCAGGTTTATTGTGTGAGACCTAGCCTCTAGAGGACTGGCAGCCTCAGACACACTTCAATGTCAATAGTGGCAGATAGAGTGTTTAGGCCTGATTTACACTTAGCTCCTTTGTCTAGCAAGAGTGGTTGTTGTGCCTCTTCACAACTTGCTTTAGCTTGCACCCGGCTTGACTTTGTTGTTTTTTCCTTGTTGGGTTCCCTCGGCTCACCTGTACCCTTTCTTGTTGTTTTCTGTCTCATTGCCTTTTTGTCAAGGCTGTACATCTCATCCAGTGGTCCACCATCCTGGTGCTGCAATGGACTTCTTCTTTGGTTCCTGTTTTGGATTCATGGTACAATGGGGGGTTATTTACAGCGTACCATCTGCATGCACCGAGTAGGTTCCAATCTATGGAATTCGTATCTTGTACTTCACTTTTGCATTTTGACCTCCTAGTAATTTGCGTTCTCTCATCCGTAGGTGGAGACCTAAACTTCATCAATCTGATCAAAGAGGCTATGCCTAAGGAGTGAAGTCCAGATGTTCCAAGTCAACCTATCCCTCTCTCCCTCTTTAGTCCTATCACCCCTTGTCCCACTTAGCCTGGATCTTCATTACCGCCCTTGACCTAATACAATGTAGTGAGTGGGCCACTAGGGGGAGAGGGAGAGAATAGCCTTAATATCCTCACATTTGTAATAGCAATTCCATGATATCCAGTATGTAACAAAAATCCCTGGACTAGCTGGTGTTATCTAACATAATATGTGGCCTGTCACACGTTTGCAGGTTTGCATCTGGCCCTCTATGTAGGTTGTATTGGTAAGGATTGTACTGGTACTTTTTACAGTGCGTTATTGCTTTTTGTGAGTTCTAAAGAGTTTGCAGGGTGGTTGAGTAAGTAACTACTTCATTTATAACATTCAGACAGTTGTTTACTCCTGTCAACCAAGATTGAGAACTACTCAAAATTCCATTGCATTCCTGATCACCCTTTCAGAATGCATGGTTAAAAAAGGTGTTGGATGTAGTTAGGGCTGTGTGGACAGGGCCGGACTGTCCGTAGCAGGCACCTGACTTTTTCCCATGGGGCCGGAAAGGTGGGGGCAGTTTTTAAGTGGTGGGGGTCTGTTTTTGCAGCAGGGCTGAAGTACCGTCCCCATGTAACAAAAGTAGCAGCAGTGCTTCTCACTAACTCCCCCCACCCCACCCTGGGGTCGGTCCAACTGAATTGCCAGGGCTGGTTGTGTTCCCAGTCCGGCCCTGTGTGTGGATCGTGCTGGACGAGATGCATAAGGTTTGAAGGTGTAAACGCACTGGGTGTCGAGAATGGCTGCATTTAAGCATGATCTACTGCACTGAGTGTAAGAAGAGATGCAATATAGCAAGTGGATGCTCACCATCTTTACTAAGGGACTGATCCATATAGTATGAGACGGGGTTGATACGTTTCAACTGGGTCTGCCTTACTTAACATTCACTCATTTATTTCTTGGGTGGTTTTATATAGGACATACACAACCCAGAGCTCAGTACACTTTACGCAGAAAAGGGCTTATTTACAAGCCCCTTGCACCACTCGTATGTCACTTTTTCCCATATTAAAAGTGACGCACCAGCAGCACATGGGGGTTTTTAATTAAGTCCCAACGATTTTACAGAGTGTATAAAAGCATAAACAATGGCATTAAGGATAATGTATTTTTGTGGATCTACACAGGACTTCTAATATGGTCATCAGTGGCATGTGACTTTTGTATACTATTTCCAGATATACATAATTTAAATATAAATGCTTGTAGAGAGGCATTTCCCCTTGATGCCACAGTTAGAGCACTCAGAATAGTGAAGATTACTTGGTACTGCAAATTCAGAGAGAAGACCAAAATTCTACATGTGCAGTTTAATTTAACCTTAATTTAACATCACCGGATGATCATGCGAAGGGTCTAGGAGGTCAATATAGATTTACTTAGAGCCGAGTTTCTTTAAGATATTTGGTGTTACTGTCCATTGGTGTCATATTTAATGGCACCACTAAGCAGCAATTATTCTGTATCAAAGGCTATCAGTAAAAAGTTAGCCTATCACAGAAAACTAAATACATTGCAACTCCACTGGGCTACCGACCAAACTCACTCTTCAATTCACTCCATACAAGTAAATAAATAAATGCATTATATTTAGCTTTGTAGCTCCTCTTGAGCTGAGATCACTGAACATGCAAAATGTAGATTTCACTACTGCATACTTATCAAGTGTTTCATGATCTAAATATCGTTATGGTAAAAGGTGGACATACAGATATTTTGAAAGGGAATATATGATGTTACAACGCATGCAATTACAACGCATGCTTTTACAACACAGTCTTTACATCGCAAGTACCATTACACTGCATGATTTTACAACACATGCCATTACAACGCATTTTAAAAAACTGTCATTACAATGCATTCCATTTCAATGCATACCATTACAACGCATAATACTTTTAGGGCAACAGTAGGGAACGTGTTGGCTCGTTTAGGGGTAAAATGTACTATTCCCATGTACCCCAAAACCTATCCCACCCAAATACTAAACAAAATCTCCATTACTTACCTTATAATGGCACATGTTGTAATGGCATGCGTTGTAATGGCATGCGTTGTAGTGACATGCGTTGTAATGGCATAAATTGTAAGGGCATGCAATGTAAAGGCAGTTGCGTTGTAACAGTTGCGTTGTAAAGGTAGGTCATTGGAATGACTGCGTTGTAATGGATGTTTCCCTTGGAAGGGTAAAAGCTATTTGAGATTGTTTTACATGGAGCCGTACCTCAATAGCTGTAAAAGATGTGCATGGCATCATGTTGGTGTGGTAAGACTCGCTGTTCTCAGGAGCTAGGGCCAGCCTTTATAAACACCATCTCAAATACACTAACCTGTAAATCGAACGCTCAGCAACATTTATTATTTGGTGTTGAATGGAAATCCTTCCATTTGTGGAGGAAGTCCTACATCTGTCCACAAATGTCTTCCACTATTCCACCCTTTAAGTGGATAAAATACTGTACATTGATTCTTTCCTGGGTTCAGCCCTTCCTCCACAACCTAATTTAAGTTACCACCCAAACATAAATCGAGTCATCAAGACTTCTTAACAAGAATCTAAGGGGCAGATTTATGAGCCCCTTGCGCCACTTTTGCGTCACTTTTCCCATGTTAAAAGTGACGCAAAAGTGGCGCAAGGGGCTCATAAATCTGCCCCTAAATGAGTAATAGGAATTAAATACAAAGACGAAACTGTGTTTTAGTTTTAAATGGATTAAGTCACATTAGCAGCAAATTGGATATTATCGGTTATTGAGCTGGGTTAGAGAAGCATTAAGGAATACAGGAAAGCATATAAGGGCAGAGAAGGAAGCCTGCTCATGTGGGACGTGATAGCCCTGTGAGACAGCACAGTGGGGATGAGAATAGCAAGTAACCAAGAGCGGTGATAAGGAGTAGTGAAGTAATGGCCACAAATAAACCAAACAAAGGAAATTAAAACAACTGCATAAGGAGATAAGAGGGGTGAGATAGGGTGAGTCATGAGGAGCATTAACCAGGAAACCCAAAGAAAGAAAGTGAACTACAGATGATACATTAGCAAATGGAGGGAAACTGAAAACAAAGGAAGGACAATAAGAACAAGGGAGTAATGTCCTCGATGGGCTGAAATGAGGATTAACCAGTTTGTTTATCCCCATAAAGAGATGGAAAAAACGGAGGATTTCTAGTGAGGTTAAATAAGTGCCATAGTTAATAACAAGCACTGGCCAAGCCAATAAGACTGACCTTGATAAGCGTGCCATAGGTTTATTATTATTATTATTTATTTATTTTACAAGCATATGCAATAGAAATCAGAACGTTTAAAAGTAAAAAAGTAAATAAAAAATCCACCATATAAAGGTGCAAGAATGTTCACAAATCAAAAAAAGAAGAACTCTCCTTTTCAGGTGTATGTGCATAGGTGATCAGAGAAAATGCAACCTCTCACATTGCATGACAGCTGGCGGCTAATAAGCACTGCCTCGTGCTGCATGCTTTGTGACTGACACTTTAACAGACCAATGGAAGAAGAGGGCTGACTGCAAGCTCCTCTGTTTGTATATAAGAATGTAGGGACATATCATCCACGAGGCGATAAAAAATTATCGCCGTTTTTGTGTCCGTTTTCGGACGAAAAGCGGCAATAATTTTATTGCCTAATCAGCAAGGTCACGCTATCGCGAGAAACCTTGCATTAGCGCCTGTATTCTGAACGCCCAGCTTTGCATCTCTAATGAGATGCAAAGTGGGCGTTCCTGCCCGGACATAACTGGAGAAATGTCGCTAAGCGACATTTCTCCAATTATCAATGGGCACGCTAACCTGCAGAGCGACAAGCAAAGTAGCGATAACCTCTGTTATCGCTACTTTCCTTACGCCTGCTTCAAGACTGACTTAGCCATGCTATCCTATGTAAGGTGGATATCATGGCTAAGTATGCCTTGCCCTATCATCAAGCTATCATCAAACTTTGTGGGATTATCGCTGGATTTACAGCGATAATCTCACATTTGGCTGTTAGCGCTTGGAATTTTATCGCTTTTGAGATAAGCATTGCTAATAGCACGCTATCTCAGCGATAGAATTCCACGTTACCCGGCAATAATTATCCTAGCGCTAAGTGCGCTTAGAAATAATTATCGCCGGTCCTTGATGATATGCCCCGTATTTTTATTTCTACTTTTTTGTAAACATGAGGCTGCGTTAGCTCTAAAGCTAGCATTAAGCCAGTCATAAAAATTGGAAGAGCATTAAGATAAAGCAAAGAGGTAGTCCAAAGAGGATAACAGGGAATTATAAGAAATTCAGGGGCATATTATCAAGCACGGCGTTAAAATTATCACCGCTTTAGCGGCAGAAAACTGCCGCTAAAGTGGCGATAATGGGCTTGATAATATGCTGCAGAGAATTCCAATAGAAGCCCATGTTGACACCAGAACATAGGCTTCTATTGGAATTCTCTGCGGCATATTATCAAGCCCATTATCGCCGCTTTAGCTGTAGTTTTCTGCCGCTAAAGCGGCGATAATGTTAACGCCGTTTCTTGATAATATGCCCCTAAGTATGTTTATACTCACCTAGAAATGCCTGCTTTCTCTCAGCAAGCAGTTAGTTGTATCTCTTTGTTTAGTCAAATTAAAAGAGTCTTTGTATTATTGGAGTTGCCTGATTATTTTACATTCGTTTGTCAATTAAGAAGGCCAAAAAGGCTTTCTTGAAACACTCTTTTATGGCTTCAAGGCCAGATAACAGAGAACTAATAGAAATGAAAATATTATTCCCCTAAGCCTATATGACTATAAATTGCTCCATGAAGCGGAAAGCATGTGGCCCTTTTAAGTCTGATCTGCTCCCATTGATGACCCTCAGAGCTGCTCGCCTCCTCTACTTGAACGCATGCCTGACACGGCGCGCAGCAGACGCGCTCCACTAAGGCTGCAGAATTTTATTTTAAACTTTTAAACGTACACAATTAAGGAGGAATGTAGACTTGTAAACCTATTTTACAAACTTCTTGCCATTTCTCCTTGGCCCACTGCGGGTTCCCTGTTTGAGTGGAGGGAGATAGCTGAAACAGTTTTCTCCCTTTTACGTGCTGATCGGAGGTTAGCTGTCTAGCTGCTCGCCTCCTCTACTTAAACGCATGCCTGACACGACACGCAGCGTATGCACGCACGCAGCGGGCGCGCTGCGGCTAGACAGTCTGCCCCCGTCCGCGCCCAGCCGTCACCTGGAGCCAGGACCCACGTATGTTTTACGTCAGAATCAGGTACCAGGCAGCAATATACATACACTAACCAGGAACTCCTCGATATCAGACGAGGCAGTTCAGACAAATGTACTTATTATACATATGAAACGCTTAGAGCTCTCCTGGTTATGGAGGGGCTCTTCACGTGCAGTTCCTGTCAATTTCAGAGCCTGAAGTTGGAACAGAAGCACGTAGACCTTACAACATCTGACCCAGGCAAGAGTCAGCACAGCCCCTATGTAGATACCCATTCCCAGACTCCCTCAGGAAACCACACGGACAAATCTGCTCACAGTTGGAACGGCTTTCTAAACAATGTCAGATCCCTGCCTAGGCACGCGTTCGAAATCTGGGATCTATTTACCTCTAAGAACCCCGATATTGGATTCCTGACTGAAACTTAGCTTAAATCCAGTTACACCCCTGCCATAGCAGTGGCACTCCCGGAGGGCTTCCGCATTCAAAGGCTGTATAGACAACCCAAGGTGGGGGGGCTGTATAGCCATCATTCATATAGAATCTATCAAAGTTTCCATACTTGAGCAACGATACAATGATAAAATCGAAATCTCAGGGCCATATTCACAAGGAGCTATCGCCGAGTGTATGGCATTTTTTCACAGCCAAAGTTGCGATAAACTTATCGCCCCAATCACAAGCTGGTGTTAACAACCCACAGCACCACTTTACCAGCCGCAAAAAACATTGTCGCGGATGACCCCCACAACTATCTCTAATGAGATGCAGAGCAGGCGTTCCTGTGCCAAAAGCCGCGACAACACCACTCCACAACATTCACAACAAACAGCCAGAACTGCGATAAGAACAGGAAGCAGGCGTTAAGGCGCATTAGCACCAGGAAAATAACACCTGCTCCAACCTGGTGCTAAGTCGGACCTCAGCCTGGACCACAAAAGAGAGACCAGCCCAGAGCCACACCTGAAGAACAACAGATGCACCCGGGCAACTGAACATGCAGCCCGGAGGGTCGAAAGGGAAACAACACCCGCCGCAACCACCCCCAGCACCACCCCTCCCCGGCACCCCCGACCAAAGACATGCCACATCAGCTACACCCAATCACGTACAAAATTATCCGCATGATGTCACAGAATCACAACTGGTGACATGCATGTGTCGTCCCAAAAATGAGCATCGCACATTCATTTCCGAAGCAACAAATCAAACTTTATTAAAAAGAACACTGAAATGAAATGAAGACATATTGCAGCTCCCCTCGGGCCAATCCGTAGGTCACAGCCTGCAAGACAAAAATCATGATGAGAAGGTGTGTCCTGTGCACATCAAAGGACAGAGAGAGAGAGAGCGAAGGGGAGAGAGAGGAAGAGAGGGAGAGAGAGAGAGAGAAGAAGAGAGGGGGAGAGAGAGAGTGAAGAAGAGGGGGAGAGAGAGAGAAGAAGAGAGGGGGGGCGAGAGAGAGAGAGAAGAAGAGAGGGGGAGGGAGAGAGAGAGAAGAAGAAGAGCGGGGGAGAGAGAGAGAAGAAGAGAGGGGAGAGAGAGAGAGGAGAAGAGAGGGGGAGAGAGAGGAAGAGAGGGAGAGAGAGAGAGAGAGAGAGAGAAGAAGAGGGAGAGAGAGAGAGAGAGAGAGAAGAAGAGGGGAAGAGAGAGAGAAGAAGAGAGGGGAGAGAGAGAGAGAGAGAGAGAGAGAGAGAGAGAGAGAGAAGAAGAGAGGGGAGAGAGAGAGAGAAGAAGAAGAGAGGGTGAGAGAGAGAGAAGAAGAGAGGGGGGAGAGAGAGAAGAAGAGAGGGGAGAGAGAGAGAAGAAGAGAGGGGGAGAGAGAGAGAGAAGAAGAAAGGGAGAGAGAGAGCGCCGCCCCTGAGCACCCAGGCCACACTGCTCACCTGCTGCCACCAGTGTGTTTCAAACCACTTGCTGGCATGTAGTGCAGTTCATTATGTCACACATCTGAGACAGACCCGTCATCTGAAAGAGAGTCCAGATACATGATTGGCACAGTACACACAATTGCAAAAGACAACATCGCTTGCCCACCCATTCACACCCAGACAGAGGCACCCCAACCCCTCCCGCTGCCCATCAGAGCATGCCCGCCCATGCACACCCAGGCCGCACTGCTCACCTTTCGTAACCGGCGTGCAGACAGGAGGTTCTACCACGTGCCGCTGCAAGCCACAAGCCCGGGGGCCGAAGACATGGCACACTCCGCATCATGCCACCCCGCTCCGCAGGCCACCAGGTCCCACGTTTGGTGCTGGGTCTTGATTACTCCATGGCAGAGGACATACCAGTGCACCGGCTTCATCGCAGGCTGCATACCCGCTCAGCCCAATAGGTGCCACCAACTCTGTGATCCAGGAAGCGACGCCACGTGGTGGTAGGCTTGTGCTGCCTGCTGTCTCTGGCCTACACTGCGGTCCAGCAGGGCACACAAAACCTGAGCTGTCCAGACCGCCGGGATGGGGCATCATCGCAGGCTGCACACCCGCTCAGCCTCAGTCACCGTCCCATGGCTGGGTGCCTGTGCCGGCTGCAATGCTCCAGGTGCCACTAACCCTGTGCAACCCCAGACAGCACTACGTGGTGGCAGGCCCGTGACGGCCGCAAGGCCTCGGGTGCCACTAACCCTGTGCGCAACAACTCATGGGCCCTTTGTGATTGAGAACTGTGGAGCATTTGTCATCCAGTCACCACCGGCAGAGTGGAATGTGACGTCGTCAGCCCCTTATGTTGGTGGAGTCACATGGCCTGTGACGCCTGTGTTGGATCGGTGTGGTGTGCATGCAAACCTGCCATCAGGGAGTGGCTGTGACATGCTGACAACTAGACTAGTGACCTGCACACCACCAGAGAGTACGCCTGCAACGGGTAGCAATGAGGGCCCCCCTCGGAGCGTAAGAGGAGTGGTCATGCCTTCCGTATGCCGGACCAGCGCAGGGCTTGCAACAATGACTCGTGGGATCTGGGCGTGGTTTAGTCCATGTCCTGACATGGAATTGACTGATGCGTGTGTCCCTATTGTAGTGTTCACGGGACCCGGTACACAATATGCAATGTAGCACCCTCTGACTGGCATCCCACAGGAGGAGCATCGTCAATGCAACAGACATCACTGTCCTTACATTCACCCACACATTCATACATGAATGATGAAAGACATAACACAGCTGTGCGTCACTGGATGTTTATTGCACACCCAGAGCAGTCCTGCAGCTGGAGAGGCACAGGACAATTCCGAGCACACTACACAATGTGGGCCCGTGGAGGGCCAGCCAGAGTCCATCCGGGGATGACAAGTACTGCGGAAGAGGTAGGGTACAGTCCGCAGTCTGGTCGCCGTGTCATTGGTCATCAGACAGGATATGGCAGTCCATGTCGCTGTCCAAGGTGAGTACATCAGAGTGTATCGGGGGTCAGTGGAAGGTTATGCGGCCATGTACGGCACCAAGCAGGAACAGGCCAGGTGGCGGAAGTGAAAGCTAGTGCCTCCTGATCACAAACCCATCCACGTCCTCGTCCCCAGATGTGTGCTCTGCCCCACCTGTGGGTGTTGCAGTACCGGCTGGGGCACTGTGTGCCACTGACACATCAGGGGCCAAAGGAGGGTTGTCGGCCGCACTGTGGGGCAGTAACACATCATGTGCCGGAGTGGATACACCTGCCGCACTGTGGGGCTCTGACACACCAGGGGCGGAGATGTGGATGGTGTGGGGTCAGCAGCATTCATCTGCGCCACACCTTTTGACAGCAATGCCATGATGATGATTTGCAGGGCATGGTAGATCCCAGCTTCATTTCGCTGATATACAGCGGTGGCTGCCATCCTTTCCGCCTCCATCTGCACCATGTCCTCCATGAGCCTCTGCATGTGTGCCAGCTCACGGCTGCTATCGCTGGAGCCCCTCTGAGTGCCCAGGTGTTCTTCTCTCCACGTCAGGACTCCAGCAATGTCAGTCAGGGCTCGTTGGAGGCTATGGAGCGGGTCTAGACACCCATGGATGGCGTCTAGTTTGGTAGCCATGAGGTCAACTCCACCCGCACCTGCTCCAGCACACGGCGTTGGGGGTCTTGGGAGACTGGCGGGCCATGGGTGCCTCCTGCTGGGTGGTTTGTGTGGTGGGTGAGGTCTCCTTGATGCAGCTGGTCAGCCCTGTTCCTGGAGGTGAGTCGCGGATGATGTCAATGATGTCTAGGAGGGCTTGGGTGTCGATGCTGGGGTTGTACTCCTCGTCATCAGTGAAGAGTGGCTGGGACTGCAATGTACTACATGCACAGCGCATTGTTTATAATATGTGTTTTTCTTTTTGTTTTTTTCTTGATATAGCTACTCCTGCTGGTCCACCAGCACCATCAAACAGGCAGGAGATAGCGGCCCGGCTGCGGCAGCAGCGGCTGTAGACTATTCAGGCAGAATACTGCCGGATGGTGGCCCAGGAGGAGGAGACAGAAGCAGCTGCCTCGGGTGCCAGTTCTTACAGTCAGCTGCAGCCTTTAGCCTCCCGGCTTATAAATCACTGTTGCCGCCAGCTGTCAGGGACCCGAACCACCACTGCTGCCCCCCTCCCACTTAGACAGCGAATTCCATTGCCGCCTCCTGCAGCGTATCGACCAATTTGAGAGCAGAGTGGCCCTGGTGAAGCAGAGCCTTGTTATCCTCTGGACCCACTTAGCTGACACCCTCTTTTAGCCCTTTTTTGGTGGGAGGGACCCCTCAGGAATGTTGCCTGAGGGGCATTGCATCTCCAGCAATTTGCCTCAGAGCGAAGCCCCATGCGTTTGAGTTGAATGGGCGTCCTGTATATATGGTGTAGGAACTTGGAATGTATAAGTCTCAGCTTATAATTAGGGTATAGCATTTCTAGGTGACCACAACAGAACAGCGATTGATCCTCCGGTATGGGCTTATCTAATTCAGAGCTCCAGCCCTTTAGTACTTTTGGCTGTGTCACAGGGGATGAACGCTGCATAGTATTTATAATCGAGTAATGAGTTTACTAGGGGACAAATTAGTTAATATTTGTTCAAGGGCAGGAAGAGCAGCAGGCGGGCTCGGAAATGTGCCATGAAGTTTGTGGCATATACCTCTGATACGATAATATAGCAGTAGATCAGAGAAGCAGGAAGGCATTTACTGAGTAATTGGAAGAGGGGGCAGAAATGTATCATTTAGGTAGAGGTCTGCAAAAGTGGTGAGGCCCAGCTGCATTGCCCTCGCGACCTTCCCATTGTCTTCTAGTGGGGGCAGCTGTGGGTTCTGAGTAAGTGTGATAGGTGGTGCATATAGGATCGGGCACCCTGCCCTGACGCGTAACCTGTCTCTGGACTAGCGCAGTGTTTTGGTTGTGTTCAGTTCAGTAGTGTGATGACTATAGGAGCGATACACAGTAGGGGTGATACAAAGCCATGTTTAATGGTGTTGGGGCTTCTCTATCAGATTCTACTGCGACATGTGGTTGAAAATGCATTGAGAATATCCAGTGATGTAGGAACTGTACCTGAGCGCAATAGGCATGTAGGGAAATCTCTGGTGGGCCTAGTCCTCCCTGATTAAGTGGGAGAGTGAGTATCCCCCAAGCTATGTGCGGCTGTTTACCCTCCCATATTAAGGATACCAACGGAGACCGCAGTGTTCTCAGGAAGGTTTGAGTTAGCTGCAAGGGCAGGTTTGCAAAGATATATAGTAATTTAGGCAGGACGATCATTTTAGCAATCGCTATCCTCCCAGCCAGGGATATTGGAAGCTTAGCCCAGATAGCGATTTTCCCTCCAGCTACACAACCGTCCGTCCATAATTCATGTCCCATAACTCCTGTATGTTGCAGCTCACCCAGATCCCCAGGTACTTGACCGGGCCCCTAGCCCATTCAACAGGATAATCCGAGTCAAATGGTTCAGTTGAGCTCATAAAACGGAGTAAGATTGATTTAGCCCAAATAATCTGTATGCCTGATAAGCCACCAAATTTGGTAAATTCCCGGAGTATAGGGTGCCTATTCTCTTTAGGGTGCTTCATATATAATGTGATATCATCCGCATATAGTGAGATGACAAGATCTCTTGTTAAGGAGCTCAGACCTCGTGCCTTGTGGTGTTGTCTGATTCGAGCCGCAAGTGGCTCCATAGCTATGGCAAAGAGGAGGGGTGATAAGGGACAACCCTGCCTAGTGCACGCATAATGTCAATAGGGGGCTAAATTAAGCCACTTGCGCGCAGCCGGGCTGTCGGCTGTGAGTTGAGTAGTCTAATTCGCTGTATGAAAAGGGGTCTGAGACCCAACCTGGCTAGAATGGAGAAAAGGTACGACCATTCCAAGGAATCAAAGGCCTTGGTGGCATCCAGTAACGCTGCCAAGACAGGAATCTGGGGGTCTAGATAGTGTATTGCAGAGAAAAGGGTACGCAAATTGTGTGACATGGAACATGCAGGTATAAACCCGGATTGATCCGGTCTAGCAATAAGGGGAAGTAGGGGTTGCAATCAGTTTGCAAGGAGTTTTGCATATATTTTGTTATCAATAATAATTAGTGAGAGAAAGCTATATAAAAGCTTTACATTGGCTACCTATCTTGGAAAGAACAACAGTTAAGGCCTTGTGTCTTGCCCATAAGACTGTATGGGCAATGGGCCCGGAAATCAACAAATCCCTCATCATTCCTTATTGGCCCGTGAGGGAGCTTCACTCTCTTAATCTTAATTTGCTAGCTGTCCCAAAAATCAGAAGGACAAGAGCGTGAGGCAAATCATTTGCGTATAATGTGGCAAAACTGTGGAACTCCTTGCCTTTACACATTTGCTCTGAAGCCAGTATCCTGCCTTTTCGTAAACTCTTGAAAACCTGGCTCTTCCCACAAACAGCGCCATAAACTCCTACTGGTCGTCTGCCTGATTGCTAGCGCTGGGATGCCTGAGGGTAGCTATGCGCTGTATAAATGCTTAATAATAATAATAATGAATCGCAACGATTCGGGGACTAGCCAGGTTTAAGCAGTTTTAATATCACCACTTCTTGAGTAGTGGGAGGGAGGGAGCCAGCCATTCTGAAATGACTCTTGGTACATTGCCATAAGGTGAGGCGCAAGAATCGAGGCTTAGGATTTGTAAAAAGCTGTCATCAAACCGTCCAGTCTCGGAGCTTTATCAGCGGGTAGGCTATTGATAACCTGTATTATGTTTTCAGTAGTAAATAGTTCATCCAGGTATTCCCTGTGTGCTCTGCTGAGCCAGAGTAGTTCAATCAAGTCAAGATATGTTGTTAGCTCATCATCAATATTGGAGGAATTAGAGGTGTACAGCGCGGCTCAAAATTTAGTAAAGTGGTTATGTAATTCCAGTGGGCCCCGAATTGGGTGATCATTCATGTCTAGTAGTTCCATTATGTATGGTGCACTTTGTGAGGGCTTAAGAATATTGGCAAGTGTTCTGCCTGGGCAGCCTCCTTCTCCATATCTCCTAGGGATGCCTGTTTACCTAAGAATTTAATTTCTCTATTTGCTTCATCTTCGAATTCTGATTTTTTTTTTCTAATGGGTGCAAGATGGATCGGGTCTTTGGTATCAAAATATTTAGGTTCCATATCTCGGACTGTAGACTATAAGGTTTTGATAGTTTGCCTGATGGCTTTTAGAACCCCTGTCTAGCAATGCACTTCCCTCTGATTACGGTCTTAAAGGCTTCCCACAGTATTGAGGGGGATGGTACCGATTTCTTGATTCAAAGAGAAATATTCAATAATGTCTCCGGGTATTTCCTCTCGAAATGCCATGTCTAGCAGGACATGGGGAGGCAGATACTAGGTAAATTCCCGCCGGATTGACATTGGGAATCGCACTATGAGGGTACAGGGGGCATGATCAGACAGGGTTCTGAGTAAGTGTGTGTTCTTCTCGGTCCACTTCGCTACGTCTCCTGCCACCAACCAGTAGTCCAATCTGGACCAGGCCCTGTGTTTTGCCGATATACAGGTGACCTCCCTCCTCCGAGAGTTTCACTGCGTCCAGATGTCCACAAACTGGTTGTCGGATATAATTGTGTTGAGTGCTTTACCGGCTCTGGGGTGTAGGCTTCATGATGTGCCGAATCTGTCCATAGTGACGCACAAAATAGCATTGAAGTCGCTGCCGCAAATAATGGTATCGCAGCAGCTGAGTGCCACCACTCTAGTCCATCTGTCATTAAAAAATTCTGGGCTGTCTGTTTTTGGGCAATATATCGCAACCATGGAGACTTTTTTGCGCCCAAGTGTGCCCCTCAGTATAATATATCGTCCTTCTGGGTCCATCTGGGAGTAAGTCATCGACCAATCAATACCCTGGTGTATTAATATGGCAACCCCTCTAGCATGATTTGAGTATTTGAAGGAGTAGACCTCCCCCAGCGTTTATGTCGTAGTTTGCTGGATTCAGTGCTGTTTAAGTGTGTTTCTTGAAGGAAACATATCTCAACGCTGTGCCTACCGAGATGAGCTTGGATGAGGAGGGCCTTCCTGTGATCGTTAAAGCCTCGGATGTTCCAGATCAGGAATGTGTAGGACGTCATCTACTCTGGGGTGATATGAATGTAGATATCTGACTAGAGTCTAGCGAGGGTGCAGTCCAATTTGACTGTTGCACTACTGCATCATACCCAGGAGCTTGTGGAAAGGAAGTATGGCATATTTGGTCAGCATTGCATCTATTTTGACTAGTGGCAGTGTGAAATGTATTGGCTAGTGTTGTCTGTCTGCATCCATAAAAAACAAGAACAAATACCCATCCCACCCAACCGCCCTGACTTCCCCACCAAGTGGCAGGTCGGCCAAACTATGAGTTAATAGCTATGGGGTATAAATTGATCTGTTGTTAATGGACATGCCCAGTGCACCAAAGGGACACGCGCCCTCCGGCACAGCATATTAAACATCTCAACTTCTACTTGGCTCTGGCTCGCTCCTGAAAGACGACGTATCTAGTGCAGGCTATTCAAAGGAGGTTAGTCATTGTCACTGAGGGCCGCATCGGATGATTCTCATCTAGCGTAATGTGGAGGGTTTTTCGATTACTGATGTGCTTAGTGAATTTGAGAGCTGACTTTACATCAGTAAAGTAGTGTGCTGAGCCATCGTGCGTAACTTTTAACTTTGCTGGATAAAAGAGCACATAAGAGGTGCCAGATTGCTGTAGGAGCCGTTTAGCCGGCACAAATTTGTGTCAGGCTGCTTGAACTGTGAGGGGTAAATCCGGGTAGAATGATAAAGTGTTTCCTTTGTGGTTGATGCTGCCCTTTTCCCTGGCCATCTGTAGACTTACATCTCTGTCCCTATAGTTTAGCAATATAGCCACAATTGGTCTGGGAGTGTCACCCACTGGGGGTTTGGGGCCAAAGAGTGATGTGCTCTCTCCACAATAAACACTGTAAAAGGATCTTGCCCAAGCAGTTCCCGTAGTAGCCCCTCAATATATGTCTCCATTTTGGGTATCGCAGTTGTCTCTGGAATGCCCGTAATACGTATATTGTTCCTTCTAGAACAGGCCACTAAATCTTCATTTTTTTGCTTTGATTAGACTTAAGACCTCCATTTGCAGTAAATGTTCCTTTGATTCTACTTGATAATCAAGTGTGTCCGACATTCTGTTTTCTAGTTGGACTATTCGAGTTTCACGATGTCAAGTTGTTTCCGCATTTGATCAAGTTGAGTGGTGAGTTTGTCTAATTTTGTGTCAATTGCTTTAAGGCCAGTGTTAACCTCCAGCAGTATGTTGCAGATATCTTCCTCTTGTCTCTCAGGTTCTTCTCTAAGTGGTGACTCTGTGTTGTGTTCCGCCCCTGCTTCAGTATTACGTGCACGTCTCTTGTTGTTAAACGACAGATTGGTTTGTTTTGTGTCGTTTTGACTCATTTTCTCCTGTTGTTGGCCTGTAACCGCTCTTATGTTGTGGCTTGGTTTTCCAGTGCCTCTGCAGCAAGTCTTTCTTTCGCAGCAGATTAGGACCAGTTAGTGCCTAGTAGAGTTGGTGTGAGCAGCCCAGGAAGGCCACCCTCTCCAGGATACGTGTGTGACGCCAGGCACTGACTGAGTACTCCCCCAGCTACACTCAATCCAACCAGCCGGTTTGCACAGCGTTTGACTTAGGTCCCTGTCTGAGTTACAGTGAGTAGCTGTATGCATTCTTTGGCTAGCAGCTTAGCATCTGCATTTGAAGGGGTCAGGCTCAGCGCTGTCTTGCAGGAGCATTCTTGAATGCGTGGGTTGCAAGTGTTAAGCTGCTTTTTCTGTTGTCCGGCAGTTAGGGTATGTACGCGCCCAAGCAGGCAGATGTCGGGTACCCTTACGGTCCTCTTCTGTGAATACAGATGGTCCTGTTTGTCGCACTGTACGAGCCTCGCTGTCGTTTTTGTTAAAGATGACTGTGCCATTACGTGTCAATTAAATGTCAACACAAATGTAGATGATGAGCGCGGTCTTTACGTGCTCAGCCGTTTTGCGGTTAGGGTTTTTTAAGGCTTGGTGTTGGGTGGAAGCACCCCAGGTCACCGCCAATAATGCAGTTCAATAGTTTTGGGCCTCTCAGGGTGTCCAGGCAGTCTTGCTTCCCCTATGGCGCTATTTGCAAGTGCACGCTTCACCCAACTCAGTTCGCGTGTGCAGCTGTAGTTCACGGTCCCACGAGCTGGCCGGGCCCCGGCCCACCAATCAAATCCGACTTGGCTCAGTATCTGTGAGAGTCGCTTTTCTCCCATGCCTCTGGAAGTACGCGTTGTAGTTCCCTGGTCTGTTCTTCAGCCGATCCACCCAACAGGACTCCGGTGGCGGCGTCTCACAATTACATAGCCGCGAGGGCCTCCGATGTAGATGGCTCACCTTGCTGATCGTCGCGTCCCTTCAATCCATAAGGCACTGTTGTTCACCTAATGCAGACACGGCGATTTTGTCTCCACGCCACTCACTGTCTTCAGCTCAGGTAAGGAGAACACTGGTGCGTCATCTGGGATAGTGCGTATAGGCCTCGCTTGTCTCCCCTCGCGTGGATAGGCCACAAGGTAGGTCTCGAAGGTGCCCGGTTCTGTCCATCGTCTGCCAATGGAGTTCTATGTTGTTGCAGAGTCTAGTTTTTAACTTATATGGTGCCTGGCCTAGTCCGCCATCCAAACTGCTTAATTTAGCCTAGTAATTCAACCCAGTAGCCAGGATTAATGCTGGAATATATTTTCGGCTGGAAGAGCCCTCTTAGGAAGCAGCCATCTTGCTGCTCAGCTAAGCCATGCCCCCCACTACTTTTTTTATTTTTAAGAAAAAACTCACCAGCGTAATTTAGTAGGGGCGCGCATGCATGTTCAGCGTGCCTACAAAGTGACATGGCTGCCAGTCATAGCGCCCTTTTTCCCCACTTTTTAGCAATGCAGCATGCTATCAACATTGCTAAAAACAAATGGAAAAACCAATAGGTCCCAAAGGAAAGACCTATTTGCTTTGCAAATGCTTGTTAGGATGATAAAATTAGTTTGGTTTGACAGACAATAGGGCAATCTCATGTTGAGTGTTCGGCTCAAGGGAAACTTTATATACCGTAGTCGTCAATGTGATGAATTTAGATCCAACTGTAAGAAAGTGTAATGTAAGCCAGTACAAGCCAGAATGCCACATTCTTGCCAATTCGTGTACAACAAGAGTATTAGGGGCTTTAATAGCCTCCTCTGATTGGTTGACTCAGCATCTCTTACACTCCCTGCCAGACATACCGCGGTCCTTGGGAGAGAGTGGCAGGCACAATGCCATTACATTGCCTGTGCATGTGCCAGACGAAGGGTGGATAGATTTCACAATTTCAGAGACCCGTGGATCTCACACATTAATAAGAGCCATGTGTGGTTTTGATGCTTATTCCCCAAATGCATACCAGTATGAACACACATTTCAGCTTGTACACAATCCCTTTGTAGTCTTAATTCTTCAGATGCACCCCTAGCTCTGTGGCAGAGTTCTCAGGTTGTGCCAGGTCAAGCATGAGTAGCTATGGAAACGGTTGTGTTCCTTCTTTGCTTTCTGGGACATGTAGTCTTGTATTTATAATGATAAAATCAATACAAGTTTATATATACCAATCACTGTGGCAGGACTGGAAAATCAGGTCACTCGCAGTCAACAAATTGAGAGCTCTGCAGCAGTTTGACAGTGCTCTTCCAATGTTAAGCACTCAGACACTTTGTTAGAAGAGAAAACATTCCATTCAATTCTGTACAGGAAAATACTATTACATTAGAGAGTTTCATGGCCAAGAATGGTGGGCATGAGACAAGTTGGTATTTTAGCAGCCATTCATCTTTTTGTTAATTGCCAATCAGGATAGAAAGTTTGCTGAAACCAATGTCTACTTGTCTGTGACCACCTGCAAAACTGTGAGCGAAATGCAAAAGAATGATTAGGAACAGTCCAGCCCAAACTGCCAAGCCAGGTCCTCCCTGGACCAGAAACAAGCATCTTTGGACCAGTTTTGGGGCATCACCCCTCATCAGCCAGGCTAGCTTCAATCCAGTGGCACAGTGAGCCCTGGACCCATGCCTGGGCATGCCCAGCGCACTTGGGGTGCCAAAATCTTATTTGCACCTTTGGCTGGCATTTTCAAGGTATGGCGTTTTGAAATATTTACATATGCTGATGATACGCAGTTGAATGTTTCCATCAACGACAATTACTCTGAGACCCAGGGGAATTTAGCTGACTGTGTCTCGGAAGTAGCAGGGTGGTAGCAGGCACATTGTTTAAAACGTATTGCATACAAAAGAGAAATCTTACTTTTTGATGGGGCTTGCAAGGTCTGAAATGATTCTTGGTGGCCTTCGTTGTTAGGTACTGAACCCAGGCCTAAAAGGGTGGCAAAGAATTTGGGTTTTTAATTGATGATTCTCTTTCAATGCAGGAACAGGTAAATACAGTGTGCAGGAGCTGTTTTGGACTTTTGCGCACTATTCGCCGGTTATTCCGGTGGATCTCAGTGATGTGGCGAAGGAATACAGTTAAAGCCTTGATTATAAGTAGGCTAGACTATGCGAATGCGCTAAATGTGGGGATGCCGGATTATTTGGTCACGTGTCTTCAATATATTCAGAATGCTTGTGGCAAGACTGGCCTAGCAGGAGCTCAGTTTTGGCCGGTCTCAATTCTGTTCACTGGCTTCCAGTCCATACAAGAGTAATTTTTAGGTTGAGCCTAGACAGCGCTTGCGCTGTCTAGAAGATCTGTTGTATGTACTTTGTAGGCTGTGGAGATCAGCCACAGGACTTGTCTGCTTCTGCTTTTTCTAGGGACTTTTTTTTCCTGATCAATTGCCTCTATTTAACTGCTTGATAGAAAACGACCAGTAGAGGTTAGTAAAACACCAGAATTGCTTTCTCCTTGGGGACTTTCTTTTTATATTTTTCTGGCAACTGCCTCAATTTAACTTACTTGATAGAAAACAACCAGCAGAGGTCAGTAAAATACCAGAATCACTTTACCATTCCCTAGATTCCAGGCCATAAAAACTTGTCTTCCACGAGCACCTGCAGACGATAACATTTTTTTTCAAATCTTGTATTTTCAGTGATATGACTACCGAAGGCCCTGATTTTATTTTAAAAACAGAGATTTGGACAATATATTTCCAGCTCATTAGCAGTATTTCTCGCCATGTGTTCTTATACCTGGCATGTTCCACAGTTTGGTGCTTACTTTCCATCTATTTAAAGAACAGTA
This sequence comes from Triturus cristatus, assembly GCF_964204655.1. Classification (NCBI taxonomy): domain Eukaryota; kingdom Metazoa; phylum Chordata; class Amphibia; order Caudata; family Salamandridae; genus Triturus; species Triturus cristatus. The sequence continues at coordinate 163,915,806 of NC_140595.1, read as the reverse complement.
GATGTTTCAGCACCCAGGCTAATGTGCTCCATATAAGGTCCCAAAGGCGAGACCGATTGCATTGCAAATGCTTGTTAAGCTAGTTGGCCACATGCATAGAGCACTTTATGACAATGTTGCCGCAATCCTACGTGACAGAGTAACATTTTATAAGCCAACTGTGGATCTCCACTAATTAGGCTTTAATATGCTGTAGAGGAATCAAGAAATCCGGAATGGGTGGTCGCTCTCATAATATTTTGGCAGCTGCCCACTGGAATAATCTTCCTCTGAATCTATGTTTGGTATTGGATCTCTTAGTCTTTTGGAGACAGTTTGGTGAAAGTTAGAAATAGGCAAGTATGAGGTCTAGCGTCTGGATATCCCTTAGGTGATGGGAGTGCACTTTATAAATACTTTAATGATAATATTAATAATCCAGGATTTGCTCTGGTTTTGTTTAGAGAGAATGGGAACCCAGATAGTCTAATTTATTTACCCCTTGCGCCCATTAAGAAAATGGTATTACCCAGGATAAATACCTGGGAGAAAATGTACAAAAAAGTCGCACAGTGCAGTAACCAATGTTGCTCCCTTATATTGCATGAAAAGAAGAAAGTAAGACAATGCCATATCTCCTAAAATACAGTGCAGTTGCTTTCTCCTCATGCCATGCACATGCCCATGGACCACAGTGCAAAGGTGTGTGATGTCCAACACAAGTTTTGTAATGGAAGTAAAAGAAATACTATGCTCAGAAACAGTTTACAACTTTTCTATCTTCTAAGAAGTCAAAATAGACAATGTTAGATGACATTTATTAAAATAAATAATTTCTTGCAACACACATATGTAGTGTATATGTTGGAATTTGTATGTGGTTTAAAATATACAGAAAGTACGATCTGTTCAGATCAAAAACGCATATTGAAGCGTATAAGAGTGGCCGTAAAAACACTACAGCAAAGAACATGCAGGGGACTGGGCAACTCTGAAACACTACGGCACAGACAGAATACCCAAAAAAATAACAGGTCTGTGATCATGGCAACCATTTAAGACAACTGTAATCCAATCATATAATCAGATTAGATGAAAGACAAAGATACTATTACGATTCAATTTTGAAGAATTGCATGGTCACCTCTCAGTGCTATGAAAAGATTTGAAGACATAGGGCCTGATTATGGTGGGAGGCTTCCCGACCGACATCAACAGTTTCAATTCTGACCGCCTGATTACTATCTAGGTGGTCAGAATTGAAACCGGCCAGTCATTCGGCTGGCTTCCGACAGGCTCCTTGAGCGAGTCAGAACCAGCACGTAATCCCTATACGACAGCATTTCCGCCATCAGGATTACGATATTGGTTTCAGACAGACTTTCCATGTCAGGCTTTCCGACATGGAAAGCCTGTTGGAAAGCAACTTAGGGGGCCCTTAGCAGGGCCCCCATTACTCCACAACCTCCGGTTGCGGGCACCTAATGAGGCCCCCTGTTAATCTTGGGGTGCCTGCCACGCAGTGCAGGGATTAACATAATCTCCCATTACTCTATGGGAGCTTGTGCTACGGCTGCTTTACGGCCGCAGCACAAGCTCCCATAGAAAAATGGTCACATTGTAATACTGTGGTCTGGACCACCAACCGGAGGAATGTGGGTCCCAAATCCAAGATGATGTCGGCAGGAGGCAACACCAACTGACATAATAATCAGGGCCATAGTGTGAACAAATAAGAAAAATAATGCTAACACCGCACAGCACATCTCATTAGCCAGTAAGGGCCAGATATCTGTTGAATCCAATGGAACAGAAACAATGTTCATAATATCAAACTATTTGAGCACTCATTGCATGATTACAGAATAGTGAAATAACTTTAACAAACATGGATATCAACATTTCATAACTGAAGTGAGGAATTCAAGCTTTCATCTAAACACAAATATGAAATGGGCTGTTGCACTACATGTCCCATAAATCTGTCTTCTGATGACTTGGGAAGTCAAATGGATATGAATGGCTCAACATGATAAAATGTAATTCTATGGATATTACCCACTTAAGGTTTGAACATAGGGCTAACCATATCATAATGGTTAATGGCTGATCTAAAAAATAAAAAATCAGGGTGAGAAAATTACGTTTCAACCTGATATAAACATGAAACGGGCTGTGCATTTGAAAAATAGTCATAGGCAAAGCCAACAAGTTTGGCATTGGCTGCCAGCCTTTTCCCTTTGTGAATGCTTGTTTTGTTGACCTACTAAAATTAATACAGTGAAAGAGTCAATGTTTGCCTTTACTGTGGATAGGCAAGAGAGGTTTTGTTGGCGGGTCGTATCAGCAAGGTTATCGCCGTTTTGCAGAGAACATTGCTGGAAAACCAGTAATGTTCCATGCAAAACGGCGATAACCTCGCTATCTTTGGAATTTTTATCGCCCTGGAGAAACGCGTTGTTAATAACTCGCTACCAGGGCGATAAATTCCAGAGATAGCCTGCGATAACAAAATTATCGCTAAGCACGGCCAGCGATAATTATCTCTGGCCGTTGATAATATGAAAAAAAAATCAAAAAGAGAGTGGACCACTTGTCCTGTGTAGCCAGGGTCTTATCTCAGTTAGTTCCTTCATAAAAGAACCCTCATAACTATACACAGGTACCAGAGGCGGCATGAACTGGGTTACCGCTTATGTGTATTAGTGCAGCATCATCATTGGGTCTTTTTTGAATGTACGCTGCCCTCCACCCGGAGGAAGACCTTCTGGTTCAACAGTAGTATCCAGACATGAAAAACAAAAAATGTGAGAGGGTTCGTATCTAGTGAGCTAAAATCTCTTGGTCATTGTTTCCATAGTGACTTTATTCTTGAAAGCTTGATCAGAGAATTAAAAGAAAGAAGTGCGGGGTGAGACGGAGTTACTGGTCTGCCGTACTTTTCATGATATAGGGGTCAACATGTTTCAGCCTTCTGCAAAGGTCTAAAGGCTTTCATCAGGACCGATATTTATAGGAAGGCGCTTTGTCGCTCCTAAAGTGAGAAAACTTATCACTTGTTCTGAGTAAGGGGGGTCAGATCAATAGTATCTGTACCTGGAAAAGTTAGAAAAGGTTACATTCACCAAAGTTTCTTGATTCAAGACCATGAAATACTACTTCATGAGATCATATAGGGCAACTACTGGTATGGGGGGAGGTAAGTAAAGGAAAAGATAATCTAAAGCAAATAGGCGAATGCCAGGGGCGGTTACGTGAAGTTAAGGGATGCTAATCTTGGCGAGGTGAAATTAAGAAATCATTGTGAGAATTTCCACTAGTTCGTAATGATCAGTGTAAACACATTGTGGATACAAAATACAAAGCGCTGTGGATAATGTCATTCAAGGTGATTTGGTTATTAGGAAGTCTGCTTCGTGTTTTGATATCCACTGATTAGTCTGTGCTTCTTCTATCATGGAATTTATGATGCTTTGCAGTCTCTTTGTTGGGTCATTGGTAATTTTTTCATAGTTGCAGACAACGAACGTGCGAGAATCGGTAAGCTCCGATGGCCGCCGTTGTTTGGAACAACGTCTAAACTGAAGTAAGATCTTTCTAATTTACCTCATTTGTCTTTTTCATTTAATCACAGCAATGAATTCTCGGCCTGCCTCCGGGCATCCTCGTATGAATACTAATAACTCTGTCTAAGGTAAACACGCTTTGACGCATCATTGTAGCATGTTTTTTGAAACACTAACGACTGATTTATTGGAAGATGTGACTAAGCCTATTTTACTTACGTCTTCATAAGCGGCATACTTAGCGACTCGCATTTTACCATATTAATGATGACACATTTAGTCCATCGCAGGATTATCAACACACCTTGAATGACATTATCCACAGCGCTTTGTATTTTGTATCCACAATGTGTTTACACTGATCATTACGAACTAGTGGAAATTCTCACAATGATTTCTTAATTTCACCTCGCCAAGATTAGCATCCCTTAACTTCACGTAACCGCCCCTGGCATTCGCCTATTTGCTTTAGATTATCTTTTCCTTTACTTACCTCCCCCCATACCAGTAGTTGCCCTATATGATCTCATGAAGTAGTATTTCATGGTCTTGAATCAAGAAAATTTGGTGAATGTAACCTTTTCTACCTTTTCCAGGTACAGATACTATTGATCTGACCCCCCTTACTCAGAACAAGTGATAAGTTTTCTCACTTTAGGAGCGACAAAGCGCCTTCCTATAAATATCGGTCCTGATGAAAGCCTTTAGACCTTTGCAGAAGGCTGAAACATGTTGACCCCTATATCATGAAAAGTACGGCAGACCAGTAACTCCGTCTCACCCCGCACTTCTTTCTTTTAATTCTCTGATCAAGCTTTCAAGAAGAAAGTCACTATGGAAACAATGACCAAGAGATTTTAGCTCACTAGATACGAACCCTCTCACATTTTTTGTTTTTCATGTCTGGATACTACTGTTGAACCAGAAGGTCTTCCTCCGGGTGGAGGGCAGCGTACATTCAAAAAAGACCCAATGATGATGCTGCACTAATACACATAAGCGGTAACCCAGTTCATGCCGCCTCTGGTACCTGTGTATAGTTATGAGGGTTCTTTTATGAAGGAACTAACTGAGATAAGACCCTGGCTACACAGGACAAGTGGTCCACTCTCTTTTTGATTTTTTGTATTGAACATAGGAAGCCGAATGGACCACAGCTTCTTTTTCCCTCCCCTTTGATCATTTGTCGTTGATAATATGCCCCTTAATTTCTGTGCATCCAGAAAATGTCCCCTTGACTTTATTGTATGCTGTAGAAAAATAATTCATATTTTAAAATGTGATTTTCTGATCAAAATTGAAGGTCAAATACTGATGAAACTATGCAATTTGAATAAGCTTGCTGCTATACAAGCTATTAGACTAGAATTTGGGTTGATTAACACATTTCTCGCTGCAGTGGTACGATGGGGATATCGGCTGCTGAGAAGTAAATAGAGCACACTAACGTGCTTCATGCATGCAGAAATGTTCGAGAAGAAGAAAGAAAAGTGCACGTTGTATAGAAATTTTGGTTAAGCTTTAAATTTATTTGAGGTAAATCAGGAATATTGTGTTACATTGTCAGCTTTGTAGTTAAAAAAACTTTTTTAAGCAGACCTGTAGCACTTTAAGTCTTACTTTGGACTCCAAATGTATCTTTTTAAGTTTAAAGAAAAGTTTATTGGAAATAAACATGAGATAGAGCAATAATACAATACAGTATAAGTCAATGGTACAAAGTAGAAAAAATATTGCGTAACAATAAGGGAGGAAAAAGTAAGAAAGGGAGAGAAGAAAAAAGGAGATAGAGGAGAGAAAGAAAGAAAGAAAGAGAGAAAGAGAGGTAAACAGATAGAAATATCATATGCTTATATCACTGAAAATATTGATCTAATATACAACACATATATCATATTGATCTCACTACTACAAACTTACTTATATACTGAGAATAAAACACAAAATATGACCATAATAAACTAATTATAATCTAAGGGGGCTTGGAAACTTCTTCAATGACTGGAGTATGCGATGGCAACAATTGAGCAGACACATTTAGGAAGTTGGTCACAGGCAGCCACAGTAAGTCACGTTTAATGGCTAATGTAATCGGGTGAACATAAGCTCTATCTAATCGATGATTATAACAGACTCCATACCACCAGGCCTGAAAAGAAACATTTGAGGCATTTTTCCATGATTTAGTGATCTGTTGAAAGGCAACAGCAAGGAGTAAGTCAATAATGAGGATATTAAGGGGGGTGGAAGAGGACCAAACCTCCGCAACACTACCGAGGAAAATATGGACAAAAGAAAATGGGATTTGCGTGTGAAATATTTTATTAATTTGTTGCCAAACCTTAGACCAAAATTGATGAATAACTGGGCAAGTGAATAGCATGTGCATGAGGTCTGCAACCGGGGCCGGGCATGACCAACAGGTAGAGGGAGATAGATGATTAATTTGATGTAGTTTAGCAGGGGTGAGTAAAAGTCTGTTATATAGAAAGAACAGTGTTTGTGTGGTATTTGCTGCCCTAGAGGACTTCCGAATTTTAATCCAAATTTTATCCCAGGTTAAAGTGGAAAAGGATGTGGATAAATCAGATTCCCAGCTAGACTCAGCTGCAGATTTATTACGGGGCTGACCAGTGGATCTTAATTTGTTATAAATTTGAGAGGCTGAAATGTTCCCTGTTAAGAATGAGAGTGGGACTGGAGAGGGGGTGATCTGCACAGAAGAAGACATAAGTTTATCGTAAGAACTTTGAGCAGCTAGAGACAGTAATATATACTTAGGATGATACGAAAGAGGAAGGGAATAACACGATTGTAGTGTAGAAAAGGGTAAACAGGTATCACCTAGAAAAAGCTGATGTGTCCATTTAAGACCAAGATTGAACCAATCCTTCCAGAAAATAGTCCGGTTTTTAATCTTAATATGATTGTTATACCAAATCGGAGAACGTAAGAACCTATTTCGGACATCTAAACCATCTAACATAATAGGATGAAATATTTTGCGCGAATGCATAAGAATGGGGAGGGAAAATTTTTGGGGAGTATTAGATAAAGACAGAAATTCATCAAAAGAGAAGGGGGTAATAAAATGAGATTCAATTTCTACCCACAAAGGCAGGGACAACAAATCTGTTGCATTTTGTGATAATACTGCAGAGGAATTCTTCAGGAAGAAGGAGGTATGATAAGATGCAAAGTCGGGAAAGTTAACACCACCCAAGTGCTTAGGTTGTTTGAGCTTGGAAAAAGACATCCTAGATCTTTTCTTTTGCCACAGAAATTGCGAGAGAATAGTATATATTTTTTTGTACCAGGATTTGGGAATATTAACGGGAAGATTGGACAAGAAAAATAAAACTATAGGAACCAACATCATTTTTATAGAGTCCAATCTACCCCACCAGGATAAAAACAAGGGATGCCATCGCGTTGTAGAGTCGGACAAAGTTGACAGGAGATTTTTAAGATTGAGCGCTACAGTATCTTTAATAGATGGAGTAAACCACAAGCCCAAATATTTAATCTTTGTAGGATTCCAGTGAAAGGAGGAAGATACAAAGTCAGCATGGAAACAATACTTATTTAGTGGAAGAATTTCGCATTTGTCTACATTCAACTTGTACCCTGAGACCGAGGAAAAAGTAGAGACTTCTGAGAGGAAGGCCGGTAAAGAAGACTGGGGTTTAGAAATAAATAAAAGAATATCATCGGCATAAGCCGAGATTTTTAACTGTTGATCACCATATGGAAAACCAGTGATGTTCTTGTTCATCCGGATTTTAGATAAAAAGGGTTCTAGGGTCAGGATAAATAAAAGTGGAGAAAGAGGACAACCCTGTCTGACTCCTCTGAGTAATGGGAAAGACGAAGAAACTAGTCCATTAGCCAGAATAAATGATTTTGGGAAAGAATAAAGCAATGAAACATAAGATAGAAATTTAGGGCCGAAACCAAACCAGGTAAGTGTTGAAAAGATAAACTGCCAATTAACTCTATCAAAAGCTTTCTCAGCGTCCAAAGCCACGGCTGCTAATGAGGAGGGGTGGGAATGAGATTTACTGAGTACATTGAAAAGGAGGCGGGTATTATCCGAGAGATGGCGACCTTTAATGAAACCACATTGTTCTTTGCCTATTAAGTGGGGTAAAATATTATCCAGACGAAGCGCAAGAATCTTCGCGAAAATTTTATAGTCCAAATTAATTAAGGAAATAGGTCTATAATTTTTACATAGGGAGTGATCTTTGCCATCTTTAGGGAGAAGACAAATTAGAGCCTCTTGAAATGAACCGTCAGAACTCCGGGAAGCAATAAAGAATAAGAATAATTTGAGTAATTTGGGAATAAGTAGATTAGAGAAATGTGTGTAGAATTCAATTGTAAAGCCGTCCGGACCCGGAGCTTTCCCCTTTTTGAGAGACTGAATAGCCTTAAGAATATCTTTAGCTTGGATATCAGACTCTAGGGAGGAAAAGTCCACGTTCAAAGAAGAAGGAGGAGGAGGAATGGAGGCTAAATACTGATCAATATCAGATGGAAGGGGTGAAGACTCTGGGGTGTATAATGTTTTGTAGAAATTGGAAAACTCCAAGAGAATGTCTTCATCCCTATGAAGTACAGTATTAGATGACGATGTAATAGATTCAATTTTGGTACGTTCTTTTTTAACCTTGAGGTACTTAGCTAGGAGGTTTCCGGATTTGTTTTGTGCAGTGTAATATTTAGCACTCGATTTAAGCAAATACAGATTTGCAGAGTCAGTAGACACTTTGTTAAAAGAAAGCTTAGCGTTAATGAGTTCTTTTAGAGTGGATTGGCTGTTTGACACGTAGTAAAGATGTTCTAACTTTTTAATTTGTAAGTGGAGTGATTGAGAAGAAAGAAAGGCCGCACGACGTTTTTGTGCAACAAAGGATATGATGAAGTCCCTAGAGGCAGCTTTGAAGGAATCCCATATAAGTTGAGGGGATAGTTGAGGAGAATCATTCTCTTCAAAAAATAAGGAGGCAAATTCGAGAAAGGCTGGTGTGAATTTAGGATCCAGTAACAGGGAATTATTAAACCTCCAGCGTCTGGATCCTTTAGTGGGAGGGAGTAGATCCAAACTCAAGGAAACAGGGGCATGGTCAGAAATCAATATAGATCCTATGTCCGCGCGGGAAGTGTGCTGAAGTAGGGCTTTGGAAATAAAGAGGTAGTCTATTCGGGATTGTGAGGAATGGGCAGGTGAGTAGTAGGTATACTCTTGAAGTGTGGGGTGGCAGATTCTCCAAGAGTCTACAAGAGCTCTTTGAGAAATGGTCGAAGTGAACTGGGAATGTGCAGCGGAGGGGACAAATCTGGAATTAGAATGCCTGTCAATAAAGGGGTCTACAACCATATTACAATCCCCACCAAAAACCAAATATTCGTCAGTGCATTGCATTAAAAGAGAAAGAATATGGGGCCAGAACAATTTATCGTGCGTGGTAGGAGCGTAAACGTTAAAAATAGTGAGAGGGACCTTATTAATCAGCAAAGAGGTCATAACCCACCTACCATCAGAATCATTGTCTTGTTTTATGAGATGAACATCCAAGCGTTTATGGCAGAGGATGGCAACTCCATTGCGTTTTCCCGAGCCCGGAGATGCAAAAACATGTCCCACCCAATTTCGCCGTAATTTAGTTATCTCAGTATCTTGAATATGAATTTCTTGCAAAAGAACAATGTCTCCTTTTAAATTTGCAACATGTGACAAAACTCGTTGACGTTTGATAGGAGAACCCAAACCTTTAACATTCCAAGATATAATATTTAACGACATTTAAAGTTTTATAAACTTAGCAAAAACAGTTCGTAACGAAGTTGCCATACATGTGAAGGATACAGAAAAATACAGAAAAAGGCGTTGCAGTAGCGAGGCGGCAATAGGACATGAAGATAATCATAGGATAGTAAAGAAAGAAGAGGATTACATAAGAAACATAAAAGATAAGCCGAAAGTATAAATGGAGCAGAAGAGAAAAGAGAAATAGAAAGAGAAAAAAAGGGGAAAGAGCGAGGATAGTGAGAGGGAAAGAGACAGGACCAGAATAAGAACAATAGAGATGACGAACAAAAAATAGAAAAAACATACCACAAACGAACAATCATGTTGGGGTAGGTGGAGCCACACGAAGAAGGCCAGACGCCGGATGAGGAATCGCAGGACGAGGGGCACACGTAAGACATCATCCAGGATGAACGAAAAAACGAAGAGGGTAAGGGAACACAGAAACCGCAACCTGTTAAAGGGGAATATAAGAACAATATTTAGCACTAATTAACATGAGAAGCAACAAAGCACCAACGTATACACATATGGGACAAATAAGAGACACATTCTGAGCAACTGGAACTAAAGCTTTCAAATCAGATCATGGCTTAGAGATGTCCATAGAGACTCCACTACATGAGTTCAGAAATTTTTGAAGCAGCTCAGGGTCCTCATAGTTGGTTGTTTTGTTATTATAAGTTACTTTGAACAGACAGGGATGGAATAGGCCATAACGGGCATTCATGTTGCGAAGTGCTGGCCTCATATCCAAAAATTTCTTGCGTCGATCAGCCGTAGCCTTGGCATAGTCCTGGGCAAAAAAGAGGTTAGAACCGTTCCAAGTGATCTTTCCCTTCTGTTTGGCAGCATGCAAAACCTTAAGAAGATCAGTGTATTCTAAGAAGTACAAAATAACCCCTCTGGGTTTTGCTGAGGAAGATGAAGCATGAGGACTCTGACCCAAACGGTGTGCCCGTTGAATATTTAATGGAGGAGCTGCTGAAAGACCCAGAAGTGTAGGTAGGAAAGACTTAAAATAAGATATCGGGTCAGAACCTTCAAGTCCTTCAGCCAGGCCATAAATGCGCAAATTGTTGCGCCTATTGCGATTCTCTAACTGCTCGACCTGTTGTTTGAGATGGTCGACTTCTTTGTGAATATGAGGAACTTGAGCAGCAAGGTCCTGAACAGTGTCAACACGTTTCTCCAGAACGTCGACCCTTTGCACAGTATGGGACCAGTTATCTTCCAAACTCAATAGACGGACATTAGTTTCCTCCATATATGGTTTGAGGGCACGAATCTCCTCAAGGATAAGCTCCAATGAGAGAGGTGAAGAAGAATTAGTGGGAGAGGGCGGATTCGCTTTTCCTCTTTTCCTAGGTGTGGAAGAAGTCGATGACGGTATTTTTGAACCTTGTTTGGCGCCTAACCGAGTCATAGAGGAAGAAGAGCCCTTCGTAGTAACAGGGTCACCAGAATTATCCTCCGTTCCCTCCTGCAGGATGTTAAAAGGATTAAAGTCCTCCAGAGCGGTATCGCTGGTTTGCAGAGTATCCTTGCGGGCAGTCCGGGAAGTCGCCATGACTGAGTTGAGAAAAAGCACCCCACAGCAAAAATTTTGTGAGAGAGGTATAATGATAGGAAGTCACAGAAAGCAGAACACCTTATGCACGCATATGGTCTCAGGCATAAAAAACGCCAAGTGCGGTGACAAAATGTTGTTCAAAAAGGAGTAATATTCAAAAGAAACAACAGCTGAGAGCGGAGGATTCATATGACTGACCACTTCATATCATATTCCTGAGGAGCTCAGACCTTATCCAGCAACAAGCATGAGAGAACAAAAAGCTAGTCATGGCAGTGAAAAGGCAGAAAAAGTTCCAATAGTTTGCCCCAGTGTCATCATTATGAAAATATTTCGTTGGAAGTCTGCATTATATGCGAAGCAGTGCGGCAAATGTGAGGAGATTACTTCATGAAAAACAAAATGGCGGCCGCGAGTAAATCGTAACCGTCATGAAGTCGAAAAAGTGTCTTCTCGCTCACCATATGCCAGGAAATGGAGCGCAACGGCTGGAGCAGTACTTCCAATGAAGTTGGAAGCAGTTTCCGCGCTCCGACAACAGGAAAAAATGTCCTGGAACAGCTGCGGCGTCTCACATCGCTGCGGAGCTCATCGTAGCGGCGGCCATCTTCTCAGGCGCCGAAACCACGCCCCCGACTCCAAATGTATCTTAAAAAAGGGAAAAATTGTACTGAGAAGAAACCACACAAATATTTGACAAGGAACTTTGATAACTGAATCCATCTCTTTTTGATGTTGGTACGATTGAACATACTCCTTTTGAAAGTCTTCACCGCTAGCTGGTCAAAAAAAAAAAAGGTTAAGGATAGAGCATGAGATTATTGTAACATGTTATACAGGATATCGATAATGTATTTATTGTAAGCACTGCACTGCGCTTTCAGAGCCTTCAACTACTGAGGACTTTGTTTTTAAAATATAGTGTAAACACCGTGGATTGGTGTGGCTCACTGGTTAAAGGCGGCAGACCCAGAAGCAGAGGTCAGTCAGGGACCAGGGTTCAATTCCTCACACGGCAGGGTCTTGGGCCAAGGTCAGCGGACTCAATAATTCTCGCCTCGGTGCCTACTCTAATCATGGATCACACTCAACAACTCTGGGCAATAGCTTGCTTAATCTCCACTTACGGCCCCACCAGCGCCGGGGATGCTTGGTCTTCACCTTGGAGATGCCCAGTAAGGGACCATCTCACAGGGAAAGCTAGGATGGGTTCCCCAGCAGTACACAGCGCCGGGACACTCTGCTTGAGTAGCTGAGCGCTCAATAAAACACCAGATAACATAACAAGTCTGTAATTTGCTATTTTTTCCAGATAATAAATGAACTGTCAAAACTTTTTTCACATTTTTTTTAATGTTTTTTAAGTTTGCATCAAATTGTATTATATTTATGAAATGTTGTTCATTTATCTTGTGGACCTCTTTTGAAATCCAAATCTTGAATAAAGAAAAAAAACTTTGACTATTAGTTTCTGTCCTGGTTTGTGCAAAGCTTTAATGTTGGCTGCTTGGCCCTTGTCAATCTAAAAAAAAAACGCCTTGGCTAAAAGCAAAAGCATTTTTAGGTCTCAAAAACCATGTATTGCCAAATGAGTCCCTGGCACTGAAATAATACACTGTGTAGCTTTTCTCCTTGTAAAACGGCAGTCTGAGGTCACTCACAGAAAACTTCGCCAGTGGCTAAAATGGGCTAACCCAATGCCCATGAGATATTCTATAGTGGTCAGAAGAAAGATATGAATTATAGTATAACCGTACTAGCATAAGCGGGTGCTGTTACCTTTCCTATTCCCTGCCAGGGTTTTAGTTTTTTGGAAGACCCTGGGAATCTCTGAGATTATTTTATTGGATCCTCACTCACAGCTACCACCCGTGGCATGCTTCATCATCGGATCCTCACCCAGTGCACCTACTGTGAGTGGACGGGCTCAACGCAGTTTGTAAGCAGAGCACTTATGTTCTAAGGGATTTTTACTTGATGATTAAAATTGCCTGCTGGTTCCTCAATACCCTTCTTTATTATGAGTACCTTTCGCAAGGTAAAAAAGCATTGGCATAGCCAATAGGTCTTGCTTTTGGGACCTTATAAGTGTTTAGCCATGCAACAGTTGCATAACTAAACACTTATAAGGTCCCAAAAGCGAGACCTATTGGCTATGCCAATGCTTGTTTTAACTGCTGCAATCTATTGAAGCCTCACGGAAAACATCAAAGCGGCCGTGCGGCCGCGAAAGTGATCGCGATCAAACATCAAAGCGGAAAGTGACAGTAATCTCGGTAAAGCGCGACGCGCGCGCCCGCGCACATGCACTGTAGCTCTAGGCTGGCCTGGTAGCACTTTTTTGGAGCCCTCACAAAATGTCCCGCCAGACCAGCGCATGCGCTGGGTCAGGCGAGACCTAAAAACAAAATAGAGAGGTGGCTTTGTTAGGGTATCTTAAGAACCAAAAGCCACAGGCCGACATGCCCATCCGGGTCATTAGGCTTTCTTCAGGACCACTTTTATTTTTAATCTCTTCAAAATAATGGTACATTTTACCACCTAATAGTACAATAGTGTGGACTTCTCACACTGGTGAAAGCATGCATGTACAAACCATGACAGGGTATTGCCCTATTTTTACATTGCATTTTCGAAGAGAAAAAATATATATAATGTGCAATGTCACATATATCTACCTATATAGTTTGTTGTCGTGGAGAGTCAAGCACACTCTTGACTCTTCTTCACTCCACCCCTCATTGTCGTAAACACACTCCAGTGAAAAAAACACCCTAACCTGGAACACTTGACTAAGTGAGGTGTAAACACACTTGCATCCAAATCAAATAAGTAGCTAGAACTACACTGCCCATTTAGCAATCAGGCTCCATAGGGTCTTGGGATGAAGGCAGGCTCTGTAGTCACACACTACAATACAGTCAGCATACATTTTAATGCAAAAGTACCATTTGTGAAAGTAAAAAGCTTCCAAGCATGAGATATGCCTCCAAGACTTACTTCTTCAAGAGTCCTCACCCTGCACACTACCTATATTCTGTTCTCCGAGCCCTGCATGCTTCCAGCTCAGATACGGAAATGGTGCGGTCACCGAGAAATGCAGATGCCTTTGGCACGCCCACTGATGCCGGGCGCATTCCTGATAGATGCCCCCTCCTACCAGGGCCGGACTGGCAGTAGCGGGCACCGGGCATTTCCCCGGTGGGCCGCTAGGGTGGGGGCCGGATTTGGGGTGCCTTGGGGCCATTTTTATTGCTCGAGACCATCAATATCGGCCACCTGTAACAAAATCGGCCGAAACCGGCCGTAGCAAACAGCTCGGCCGCAGCCCCCTTCCCCTCCTGGGAGCCAGCCAAGCAGTTTGCCAGGGCCGGTTTCGGTTCCCAGTCCGGCCCTGCCTCCTACAGGATGTTGGGGGATGTAGTATGAGGAATAACTGACCAATGCATAAGGAGAGCTAGCTGAAATCTCCCATGATTTTAGTAAAATCAAAAGCTCTTGGCTAACGCCTGACCTAATAGTGCAAGTTGGGTTCACCGGCTTTTATTGTTTTCCGTCAGTTTAGTTTTGTCATGTATTTTCATGTACAAGAAAAAGCCAGAAAGTGTAAACATGCATAATCTTTCAAGAGTAGACTGAGAACTTATCCTAATCATTTCCCCAAGCATACAATAGTGCACAAATTACGCTTTTCAATTTAAAATCTGAATTATTAACAGCAAGGTAAAGAAGTTGAACTCCTTGTCTTCGTGTCCCTTCTCTAACTCCACAGGAACTCTAGTTCTGAAAATATACAGAAAGGTGTAGTTAGATCATTGTATTCGTGTGAAGCCTGGACAATCTGTTCTGCAAGACAGACACTTAATTTGATTACAAACATTTATGAGGTCATTGTAAAGGTGAAAAATTAAACGCTTTAGTGCAGCATAAAACAAAACTCCAATATACAAAGTTTTGTAAAATTTGCCATCCTTCTCCAGTAAATATATGGGCACAGATTTACAGGCCCCTTGCGCCACTTATGCGTCACTTTTCCCATGTTAAAAGTGACGCAAAAGTGGCGCAAGGGGCTTGTAAATAAGCCCCATGGTGCATTGCATAACGCAAGGAAATCACTTTGATTGTCACTTTGAATGACATCTTTTTTTATCAGGCCTCACCTAGAAGACGGCCTCAGTAATGTTGCACACTTTCAAGCTTTGTGCATTGCCTTTCGTGCAGCAAAGCCTCGTTTGCATCTTTTCTGAAACTGTGAGATGTGAAGTCAAATCAAATCAAATAATCTTTATTCGGTTTTGGACAATTAAAACCATAAAGCACATGTTAAGTATAGTGATACAGTAGCAACATCAAGTTAAAAAACAATCCTCACAGCGGATCAGCCGACAAATTCAAAATAACTTGTACCAATGGGAGAGCAAGAATTCGATGGCTCGAATATAGTTCATGCTGTACCAATAAAACATTTCAACCAGTATCAATACAGTAAAAGAGAACGAGCTAGTTAATCGCAACTAGATCTGAGTCTGATGGCGGATTTTAAGAATTTGAGTACATAAAGATCTGGGGTCATTTTGTGACACACTGGTACAATAGTTCAGTGTCTCGAATGCAGAGCTCCCCTGCCTTTCATGGTGGATCCTCCTTGTTTCCAAGAAGATGCAATGGGGAAATGAAATAGTGCATAACCAGGATCTACTAGGCACACCACCCAACACGTGCCAGTTCTTTTATCCAGGAGAATGAACAGTAGCCAGGTACTGAGCCGTTCTGAAGTGTGCAATTGGTCTTTAACCTCTTGCGTGCTCATGACGAGCTCAGCTCATCATGAGTCACAGTCGAGCTGTGCTCATGACGAGCTGAGCTCGTCATAACTGCCGCGGCCCGCCCATGAGCAATTAATTCTCCCGCCTGTGCGGGAGAATTAATCAGTGGGCGGGGTCGTGACGAGCTCAGCTTGTCATGAGCATAGCTTCACTGCGAGTCATGACGAGCTGAGCTCGTCACGAGCACAGCGGCTCTGCAGCCCCCCCCTTGCCCCCCGCACCGTGGGGCAATTACCCCCACGGGGAAGGGGTTAAAACTGCTGGTCTAGTGCCTTGGGCACTAATGCGCCATTCACAAGCGCCAACTACTCCTACTGAGTCTGACTCTTCTGGAGTAGCGAAACTGAACAGTTACGTTCTTATCCAGGAGGCAG
Source organism: Triturus cristatus (assembly GCF_964204655.1). NCBI lineage: Eukaryota > Metazoa > Chordata > Amphibia > Caudata > Salamandridae > Triturus > Triturus cristatus. The sequence continues at coordinate 163,899,673 of NC_140595.1, read as the reverse complement.
CTATGGGTTAGGAATTCACACTTACAAAAGGATCACTGAATGCTGATGTTCAGCCAAGACTATTTTTCGAAAATATATAGGGATTGTTGGACTTGGCCCTTTTTCCCAGAAATTTTTCGCTTTTCTGGGAAACTAAATGTGTAAATGGAAAGACTGAATGTGTGCAGACTGAGTTTCCCCATTTTAAAAATGTAATTTAAGATGGATGCCAAAGCTGTGTGGTTGCGCCGTTTGACTGAGCTAGGTTGACAGTCTAGGCGTTATTTCCCAGCAGCCCCAGCTTTTGGAGGGAAGCCTGGCACCCAGGGTGCTCTACCCCTCCCCCTAGGCCAGTTAGAGCCAGTTTCCCCAGACGCTTCTAGAAGCTTCTGGCACTGTCTGGAAGGTGGGGTGAGGGGCGTCTAAAGGGAGGAGCTGGGTTGCCATGCAGTCAGTCAGAGGGTGGACCTGGGAGAGAGGGGACCTGCTGCCAGGGGTTACCGCCACATAGGCCTGTGTGCTGGGCCCTGAGCCTACCTACCCCCCCCTACCTACTGTCCACAGGGCGAGGGAAAGATATAGTTGGGGCAACGCAAACCTGGAGAAGCCCTCGCAGGAGTTTTAGGCGTTAGGATCAGTCAGGGACCTATGCCTCTGAAGGTGACAGGGTTTAGGCACTGCCCTTTAAGTGAGTGAGGGATCCTGAACTACCCACTGATCTGGCCCGGCGAGAGGAGAATCCAGGGACGACAGGCAGAGACTGAGTAGTCCGCCTGCAGCCACCAACGCAACTTCCCCCCCTCAAGAAACCCTCAACCAAGGGGCAGGAACCAGACCGCGCTATTTACCAGCCGCCTGCAAAGAGAGAGCGCTATTTACAAGCTGCCTGCAGGGAGAGAGCGCTGTATTCAAGCTGCCCAAGGAAGGAGAGCGCTATATTTGGTGAGCGCTATCTGGGGACAGACTGCAGTCCCTGCAGAGAGAGAGAGCGCTATGTATAAGCCGCCTGCAAAGAGAGAGCGCTATATTCTAGCTGCCCGTGGAAGGAGAGCGCGATAGCTGGTGAGCGCTACCTTCCTAATTGACTGTGCCCGGCTGGTGAGTGTGGGAGAACTGCCTTGGTCAAAGCGGGTGCCCACCCCGCATTTGTGGCGCCGCCGCATATTTACAACCTCGGGAGCCCACCCCGTGTGTGTGCTGCCACGCGGTGTTGTTTATTTATACTAGCGGGTGCCCACCCCGCACTTTGTCACTGCCGAAATCACCGCCGCGGCCCCCGGAGCGAGGGAAGGGCTGACGCGGCTGGAATCAAGGCCGCGCGGGCCTCAAGAACGCTTCGAGGCATTGCCCGGCAACAGGAGCCCCGGCCGCGTCATCGGCCGCGCCCCCGCGACAGCCGTGCACGGATTGGCTGCCGGACGGCAGGAAGCCAAGAAGCAGCCCAGAGGTCGACGGAGACTTCGCTCCGTGGTGGGGGCCCTCCGGAACCGGAGGAGAGCCCCGAGTGCTGCGTCGAAGTACCGGGTCCCAGGAGGGGGCCCGGGGGAAGTCCTTCCAGAGTGCCGGTGAGTGGGGCTACATATGGAGACCGGTGGGGGCCGTTCGAGGTACGGGGTCGGTACCTGAGGCCCCCGGAAGCCGAGCGAGTGCCTGCACCAGCCCCAGCCCTCACAGCTGCACCGCAGAAGCGGGCGGCTGCACCGAAGGGGCCTTGTCAGGAGCGGGGGATTGGGATTGAGAGGGCGACGGGGCACATTGTCGGTGCCCGCCCCCCCCCCCTTGCACCAGTGTGACTCTGGCTAACGCGGGACACGGGAAGAAGGGACCCGGGGAAATATTCCCCAAAGAAGGCTCCAAGCCAGAAGTTGAAACAGAGGTAGCGCTTGGTTCCCTGACATTGGGCAGCGCTGTAGGAGCTTGCAAAGTCTACTGCTCCAAGAGCTTGCTAGGCTGAATGCTCCCAGTGAGGGCCATATATGAAGCGCCAGTTTGCCAGGTGTAGCACCATGCTATAGTGCCATGTTCAAAACGCTAGGGTAAATGAGGGTTGCTATGCTAATGTTCAGGCCTACTATCACACTAGGATGACCTCAGGTAGTTCATGCCTGCCCTAGGGTGTTTAGACCCCATACTAAAGTGAACTATGCAGATGCGTTTATACCCAGTGATGATGCCAGAAGGTATACGTAATGTATTGATGCCTGTTTTCATGCGCTATGTTTATTTGCCATGCCCTGTTTGAAGCGCTAATAGATTGATAGGCGTAGCCCTATGTTTAAATGCCTGATTTAAAGTGTGATTCAATTGCCCCGTGCAGCGCTATGTTTAGTTGCCATGCCCTGCGCGCTAAGGCCTTGTTTTAACGCGCTATCGCCGTGAAAGGTGCAGCGCTATCTTCGAATGTCATGTTCTTAAGCGCTATGTTAATGGTTATGTTTAGATGCCAGGTTAAGGTGGTGATGCTCTACCTACCCTAATTTCCTGCCTAAGGGGATGCCCAGGACGGTCAGGTATATTGTGATGCTGTGAGGTTTCCTTTACAGGTGTACCGGCCTAATGTTCAACGTCATGCCCTGATGTATTTTATTGCAGGTTGCAGCTAATGGACTTACGTTTAGTATCTGCTAAATCGCAATGATTCCGGCAGGGGCCCGATTGGCCCTGCCCTGTATATAATTCCCCCCTGTAAATTTGACCCAGCGCCAGTTGGCGCAGTGTAGAGATTACCTGACATCTTGTGGTTTTGGACAATACAATAGTTCTTTTACCTAAACTGGTGTAGTGTCTCTTTTTGTAGTGTGCCTTGTGTGTCGCCTGTGTGTACTGCGTGGATGCTTTGCACATTTCCTCCGGAGTTTGGCCCGCCCGCTCTGCACCACGCTACCCGTTTCCAACATTGGTGTTCAGCGGTGGGATAGGACTTGTGTTTGCGCAGTACCGCAGCGACCACGGGTTGCACTGCAAATTGAGGATTGAAGGAATCTCAGGTTTTGGGGAATTATTGTTTTTTTCCATGATTGTGATTTCCTCCTGGAAGTGTTTTTAAATTGTGTCCCCCTGTTGCACTGTGGGTGGTGTGTCCCGGGTGTACCTTGCCAGGATGGGGTTGACCTACAACGAAGGTGATCTTGGGGAGTACACGGAGCAGGAAGTGATTTATTTCTGCAGGGAGAGAGGGATACCCCCAGTAGGCAACACACGCAGGAAGCTCTTTCTCTATGAGGCCCTCAAGAGGGGGGAACCCTTAGAGATTGGTGGGGACCTATCAGATTACCCCTCCGCATATTTAAAGGGTGGATTTAGTGGAGACCCGGGGGAGGACCTCCAGAGAGGGGAGGACTCCGACAGTGAGGGGGCCCCATCCATAACCCAGGAGGGTGGTGACACTGACGAGGAGGTGAAGATGACCGGGGGGAGACGCCAGTAGCGAGTGAGGACACCAGAGTTAGGGAGTCCCGCGCTGGGTCCAGTCCCGGGGGCACTGCCCCGTCCCTTTCCCTGTCCCCAGAAGAGTGGGTAGATAGGAGGGAAGAGAGGGAGCATCAGCTGGCGCTGGGAAGGCTCAAGGTGGAGCTAGCGCGGCTGAGTGTGCAGGAGAAGAAGCTAGAGACGGAGAAGGTCCTAGCGCAGGAGAGGATGGCGGAGGCAGAGAGGGCCTTTGCCAGGGAGAGACCAGCTCGGGAGGGTGGGTTGTCCCCTGAGAGTGGTTTTTGTGGTCTGGATTCACCAGTAAGGGTGGGATCCAGTGGTGGCAGCGAGAGTGGATCCAATGTAGGGTGTCCCACTCCCAGAGCCCAGGAGACGGTGCCTGATTCCCAGGAAGAGGGGGACAGGTTAGAGTTCAGGGGCAGGGGAAAACTGTCCCACCAGTCCTGGGGGGAGTTTGTGGAGGTGTGTGGGACTGCATTGGAGGATTGGGTGGTGAGGAGTGCAGTGAATGAGTGGGAAGGGCTGTGCCAGGTAGTCATCCGGGAGCACATGCTGAGGAATTGTTCCCCAAGGTTGCGTCACCACCTAGTACAGTGTGGGTTCTCCGACCCCAGGGAGCTTGCACAGGAGGCAGACCTCTGGGTGAGGGCCAGGGTGTCTGAGGAGGCATTGGGGAGTGACCCTGAAGAGGGTGGTGCAGGGATCTTCCAACCCATCGAGGTGGGAGAGGTGGCGAATAGCCCAGCTAGGTCCCCGGGAAAAGAGAGGGTTGTAGGGCCTCACGACCTATCCATAGGAAGGAGTGAGACGGGGAGGTGTCCCGAGGTGCCCCAACCGCAGTCTCAGGGCCTGGAGAGATCCGTAAGGGAGCCCCAGGTTGGGAGCCTAGGCTGTCCTGATGTGCCGCCCGGTGAGGGGGAGCCCCTAGTGTCAGGAGGACCCGGGGCATCTGTAATCAGAGCTCCTGAGGTTCTGGGGTTGGCCCAGTTGCAGGGTTTAGATCCTGGGCTGGGATGCCAGGTTCAGGGGTTGCCTGACCTGGCGGGTGGGGCATCTGTTAACAGTGTCCCCCCAGAATTGACTTCCAGGGGTACTTCTCCAGGTGGGAGGGTGCGGAACTCTGGAAGGGGGTGCAGAGGGAGGAAGGTCTCACCTCGGGCACCGGCTCAGCCACAGGGCTTAGATCCTGGGTTGGGAGGCCAGGGAGGGGTACTGCCTGACCTGGTGGGTGGGACATCTGTTAGCAGTGTCCCCCCAGAATTGTCTTCCAGGGGTGCTACTCCCGTTGGGAGGGTGCGGAACTCTGGGAGGGGGTGCAGGGGGAGGGAGGACTCGCCCCTGGCACCGGTGCAGCCTAAGGGTTTAGACCCTAGGCTGGGGAACCAGTTGAAGGGTCAAGGCCCTGGACTGGGGAGAGAGTGGTGGTCTGGGGTGCCTCGCATGGGAGTAGGGTGAGGAACCCCAGAAGGAGAGGTAGGGGGAGGAGAGCCTCGCCCCTGAGGGCTGGTCAGCCTGAGGGTGCGGACCCCAGGTGGGAGGACCAGTGGTGGTTTGGAACTGCAAGGAGGAGGAGGAGAGTGGTCAACGGGTACCAAGGGGCTGGGGTTACTGCCCCCCACTCTGTGAGACCGCAAGGGCCAGAGACATCTGGGTGGCCTAGGGGCCAGTCCTGGCCACAACCAGCTAGGGGACCCCCGGGTGGTGGCTCAGTCGGTCGAGGAAGGTTTGAGAGAGGGAACCTTCGGGTTCCAGAGTGGAGGAGAACCTGCGGGTGCTCCTGCAGTTGCGGGCCTGCGTCCACCTTTTCTCGCCCTAAGCAGGGAAGCCCATCAAGGCATTGATCGGTCTACCCTGGCTTTTGGCTGGAAGGGGGTTGTGTTGGACTTGGCCCTTTTTCCCAGAAATTTTTCGCTTTTCTGGGAAACTAAATGTGTAAATGGAAAGACTGAATGTGTGCAGACTGAGTTTCCCCATTTTAAAAATGTAATTTAAGATGGATGCCAAAGCTGTGTGGTTGCGCCGTTTGACTGAGCTAGGTTGACAGTCTAGGCGTTATTTCCCAGCAGCCCCAGCTTTTGGAGGGAAGCCTGGCACCCAGGGTGCTCTACCCCTTCCCCTAGGCCAGTTAGAGCCAGTTTCCCCAGACGCTTCTAGAAGCTTCTGGCACTGTCTGGAAGGTGGGGTGAGGGGCGTCTAAAGGGAGGAGCTGGGTTGCCATGCAGTCAGTCAGAGGGTGGACCTGGGAGAGAGGGGACCTGCTGCCAGGGGTTACCGCCACATAGGCCTGTGTGCTGGGCCCTGAGCCTACCTACCCCCCCCTACCTACTGTCCACAGGGCGAGGGAAAGATATAGTTGGGGCAACGCAAACCTGGAGAAGCCCTCGCAGGAGTTTTAGGCGGTAGGATCAGTCAGGGACCTATGCCTCTGAAGGTGACAGGGTTTAGGCACTGCCCTTTAAGTGAGTGAGGGATCCTGAACTACCCACTGATCTGGCCCGGCGAGAGGAGAATCCAGGGACGACAGGCAGAGACTGAGTAGTCCGCCTGCAGCCACCAACGCAACTTCCCCCCCTCAAGAAACCCTCAACCAAGGGGCAGGAACCAGACCGCGCTATTTACCAGCCGCCTGCAAAGAGAGAGCGCTATTTACAAGCTGCCTGCAGGGAGAGAGCGCTGTATTCAAGCAGCCCAAGGAAGGAGAGCGCTATATTTGGTGAGCGCTATCTGGGGACAGACTGCAGTCCCTGCAGAGAGAGAGAGCGCTATGTATAAGCCGCCTGCAAAGAGAGAGCGCTATATTCTAGCTGCCCGTGGAAGGAGAGCGCGATAGCTGGTGAGCGCTACCTTCCTAATTGACTGTGCCCAGCTGGTGAGTGTGGGAGAACTGCCTTGGTCAAAGCGGGTGCCCACCCCGCATTTGTGGCGCCGCCGCATATTTACAACCTCGGGAGCCCACCCCGTGTGTGTGCTGCCACGCGGTGTTGTTTATTTATACTAGCGGGTGCCCACCCCGCACTTTGTCACTGCCGAAATCACCGCCGCGGCCCCCGGAGCGAGGGAAGGGCTGACGCGGCTGGAATCAAGGCCGCGCGGGCCTCAAGAACGCTTCGAGGCATTGCCCGGCAACAGGAGCCCCGGCCGCGTCATCGGCCGCGCCCCCGCGACAGCCGCGCACGGATTGGCTGCCGGACGGCAGGAAGCCAAGAAGCAGCCCAGAGGTCGACGGAGACTTCGCTCCGTGGTGGGGGCCCTCCGGAACCGGAGGAGAGCCCCGAGTGCTGCGTCGAAGTCCCGGGTCCCAGGAGGGGGCCCGGGGGAAGTCCTTCCAGAGTGCCGGTGAGTGGGGCTACATGTGGAGACCGGTGGGGGCCGTTCGAGGTACGGGGTCGGTACCTGAGGCCCCCGGAAGCCGAGCGAGTGCCTGCACCAGCCCCAGCCCTCACAGCTGCACCGCAGAAGCGGGCGGCTGCACCGAAGGGGCCTTGTCAGGAGCGGGGGATTGGGATTGAGAGGGCGACGGGGCACATTGTCGGTGCCCGCCCCCACCCTTGCACCAGTGTGACTCTGGCTAACCCGGGACACGGGAAGAAGGGACCCGGGGAAATATTCCCCAAAGAAGGCTCCAAGCCAGAACCAGAGGTAGCGCTTGGTTCCCTGACATTGGGCAGCGCTGTAGGAGCTTGCAAAGTCTCCTGCTCCAAGAGCTTGCTAGGCTGAATGCTCCCAGTGAGGGCCATATATGAAGCGCCAGTTTGCCAGGTGTAGCACCATGCTATAGTGCCATGTTCAAAGCGCTAGGGTAAATGAGGGTTGCTATGCTAATGTTCAGGCCTACTATCACACTAGGATGACCTCAGGTAGTTCATGCCTGCCCTAGGGTGTTTAGACCCCATACTAAAGTGAACTATGCAGATGCGTTTATACCCAGTGATGATGCCAGAAGGTATACGTAATGTATTGATGCCTGTTTTCACGCGCTATGTTTATTTGCCATGCCCTGTTTGAAGCGCTAATAGATTGATAGGCGTAGCCCTATGTTTAAATGCCTGATTTAAAGTGTGATTCAATTGCCCCGTGCAGCGCTATGTTTAGTTGCCATGCCCTGCGCGCTAAGGCCTTGTTTTAACGCGCTATCGCCGTGAAAGGTGCAGCGCTATCTTCGAATGTCATGTTCTTAAGCGCTATGTTAATGGTTATGTTTAGATGCCAGGTTAAGGTGGTGATGCTCTACCTACCCTAATTTCCTGCCTAAGGGGATGCCCAGGACGGTCAGGTATATTGTGATGCTGTGAGGTTTCCTTTACAGGTGTACCGGCCTAATGTTCAACGTCATGCCCTGATGTATTTTATTGCAGGTTGCAGCTAATGGACTTACGTTTAGTATCTGCTAAATCGCAATGATTCCGGCAGGGGCCCGATTGGCCCTGCCCTGTATATAATTCCCCCCTGTAAATTTGACCCAGCGCCAGTTGGCGCAGTGTAGAGATTACCTGACATCTTGTGGTTTTGGACAATACAATAGTTCTTTTACCTAAACTGGTGTAGTGTCTCTTTTTGTAGTGTGCCTTGTGTGTCGCCTGTGTGTACTGCGTGGATGCTTTGCACATTTCCTCCGGAGTTTGGCCCGCCCGCTCTGCACCACGCTACCCGTTTCCAACAGGGATGTATTTTATCTATGGATTAGCAGAAGAGTACAAATTATGATATACAGACCACACCATCAGGTTCAACGACTGTCAGGAACTGAGATATTACTACAAACGTCATGATGTCTGTATCACCTCTTAGGGGGAGAGTTACAAACAAGCATTTGCAATGCAATAGGTCTCGCAATTATAAGAGTTTGAGCTATTGGCATTGTAAAATTACAATTCCTTTTATTTATGTTTTGGTCTTAAAACAAACAAAAGGCATTGTCATTTACAATGTCAGTAGCATAAACTCGCATAAAAGCAGTGTGGGGAGTGCAGCAGTGTGCGGCGTGCAGCATTGTGCGGCGTGCAGCAGATGTGGGCAGTGTGCGGCGTGCAGCAGTGTGCGGCGGGCAGCAGTGTGCGGCGGGCAGCAGTGTGCGGCGGGCAGTAGTGTGCGGCGGGCAGCAGTGTGTGGCGTGCAGCGTCATGCAGCAGTGTGTGGCTTGCAGCAGTGTGTGGCGTGCTGCAGTGTGTGGCGTGCTGCAGTGTGTGGCGTGCAGCAGTGTGCGGCGTGCAGCAGTGTGCGGCGTGCAGCAGTGTGCGGCGTGCAGCAGTGTGCGGCGTGCAGCAGTGTGAGACGTGCAGCAGTGTTTCGTGTAGCAGTGTGCGGTGTGCAGCATTGTGCGGCATGCAGCAGTGTGCGGCGTGCAGCAGTGTGTGGCGTGCAGCAGTGTGTGGCATGCAGCGGCATGCAGCAGTGTGTGGCGTGCAGAAGTGTGTGGCGTGCAGCAGTGTGTGGCGTGCAGCAGTGTGTGGCGTGCAGCAGTGTGTGGCGTGCAGCGGCATGCAGCAGTGTGTGGCGTGCAGCAGTGTGTGGCATGCAGCAGTGTGTGGCGTGCATCAGTGTGTGGCATGTAGCAGTGTCACGGTTGCAGCAGTGTGCGGCGTGCAGCAGTATGTGGCATGCAGCAGTGTGTGGTGTGCAGCAGTGTGTGGCGTGCAGCAGTGTGTGGCGTGCAGCAGTGTGTGGCGTGCAGCAGTGTGTGGCGTGCAGCAGTGTGTGGCGTGCAGCAGTGTGTGGTGGCATGCAGCAGTGTGTGGCGGCATGCAGCAGTGTGTGGCGGCATGCAGCAGTGTGTGGCGGCATGCAGCAGTGTGTGGCGGCATGCAGCAGTGTGTGGCATGCAGCAGTGTGTGGCGGCATGCAGCAGTGTGTGGCGGCATGCAGCAGTGTGTGGCATGCAGCAGTGTGTGGCGTGCAGCAGTGTATGGCGTGCAGCAGTGTGTGGCGTGCAGCAGTGTGTGGCGTGCAGCAGTGTGTGGCGTGCAGCAGTGTGTGGCGTGCAGCAGTGTGTGGCGTGTAGCAGTGTTACGCGTGCAGCAGTGTGTGGCGTGCAGCAGTGTGTGGTGTGCAGCGGCATGCAGCAGTGTGTGGCGTGCATCAGTGTGTGGCATGTAGCAGTTTTGGCCTTTAAACAACATGTCCTCCCCATTTGTAGGGTTTCTGTGCTCTGTGTTAGGCAGGCTAACCATTCAAACCTGCTCTGTAAAGCTTCAACATGATAAAAGCCCCGGCACCTCTTTGGTTACAAATTAAGCACTAGGAAAGTGGCTGTAGCCAAGACACTATTGAATTTTAGTTTATATGCTCTGTGTTACGCAAACTAAATAAATACATATACAGTGTAAAGCTGCTGCCTGATCAAAACACCGGCACTTCCTTTGTTACAAATTAAGCACTAGGAGGGTGGCTGTAGCTACGTGTTTGCAGCTACACACAAATAAAAATAATAACGTAGCTCCACTTTAGGTCATATTTATGTTTGTGTCTATAGAAATATCAACTAATTTGTCCACAATCACAGGCTATTAAGCATATTCAGACATTAAAACCTGGTTTCAAAACTCGTAGGTTAGCAGTAGTGGACTTTAAAGAACATCCCCTCCCCATTTTTCCGGTTTGTGTGCTCTGTGTAAGGCAGGCTAAACAAAACATGCAGTGTAAAGTTGCCACCTAATCAGAGCCCCGGCACCTCCTCTGTTACAAATTAAGCACTGGGAAAGGGCTGTAGCCAAGCCACTATTAAATTACAGTTTATGTCCTCTGTGTTACGCACAATAAAAAAAAAGTATGGCGTGCAGCAGTGTGTGGCGTGCATCAGTGTGTGGCATGTAGCAGTGTCACGGTTGCAGCAGTGTGCGGTGTGCAGCAGTGTGTGGCGTGCAGCAGTGTGTGGCGTGCAGCAGTGTGTGGCGGCATGCAGCAGTGTGTGGCGTGCAGCAGTGTGTGGCGTGCAGCAGTGTGTGGCGTGCAGCAGTGTGTGGCATGCAGTAGTGTGTGGCATGCAGCAGTGTGTGGCGTGCAGCAGTGTGTGGCGTGCAGCAGTGTGTGGCGTGCAGCAGTGTGTGGCATGTAGCAGTGTCACGGTTGCAGCAGTGTGCGGTGTGCAGCAGTGTGTGGCGTGCAGCAGTGTGTGGCGTGCAGCAGTGTGTGGCGGCATGCAGCAGTGTGTGGCGTGCAGCAGTGTGTGGCGTGCAGCAGTGTGTGGCGTGCAGCAGTGTGTGGCGTGCAGCAGTGTGTGGCATGCAGTAGTGTGTGGCGTGCAGCAGTGTGTGTCGTGCAGCAGTGTGTGGCGTGTAGCAGTGTTACGCGTGCAGCAGTGTGTGGCGTGCAGCAGTGTGTGGTGTGCAGCGGCATGCAACAGTGTGTGGCGTGCAGCAGTGTGTGGCGTGCATCAGTGTGTGGCATGTAGCAGTTTTGGCCTTTAAACAACATGTCCTCCCCATTTGTAGGGTTTCTGTGCTCTGTGTTAGGCAGGCTAACCATTCAAACATGCTCTGTAAAGCTTCAACATGATAAAAGCCCCGGCACCTCTTTGGTTACAAATTAAGCACTAGGAAAGTGGCTGTAGCCAAGACACTATTGAATTTTAGTTTATATGCTCTGTGTTACGCAAACTAAATAAAGACATATACAGTGTAAAGCTGCTGCCTCATCAAAACACCGGCACTTCCTTTGTGCTGTAGCTACGTGTTTGCAGCTACACACAAATAAAATAATAACGTAGCTCCACTTTAGGTCATATTTATGTTTGTGTCTATAGAAATATCAACTAATTTGTCCACAATCACAGGCTATTAAGCATATTCAGACATTAAAACCTGGTTTCAAAACTCGTAAGTTAGCAGTAGTGGCCTTTAAAGAACATCCCCTCCCCATTTTTCCGGTTTGTGTGCTCTGTGTTAGGCAGGCTAAACAAAACAACATGCTGTGTAAAGTTGCCACCTAATCAGAGCCCCGGCACCTCTTCTGTTACAAATTAAGCACTGGGAAAGTGGCTGTAGCCAAGCCACTATTAAATTTCAGTTGATGTCCTCTGTGTTACGCAAAATTAAAAAAAAGTATAAAGTGTAAAGCTTCTGCCTCATTAAAACACCAGCACTTATTTGTTACAAATTAAGCACTAGGTGGGCGGCTGTAGCTACGTGTTTACAGCTACACACAACAAGTAACATGATACCTACAACAAGTTAGGACTATTGGCTTTGTCAATCGTTGTTAGTTGCATAAGATAAATTAGCAGTAACTGTGGCTTGTATATAATATTGAAAAAGCATCCACTTGAAGCCCTAGTGACACCACGACAATGTTACTGCTCCTGAGTTACAAAAAGAGGCACAAGAATCCAGAGCAGACAGAAGAGGTGGGGGTGGCAAATGGTGTTCACGGGCGCTTTGATGTCCTCAGTGGCCGAGTGGCTCACTGAAAACATCAAAGCGCCCTCGAAATGTAAGTGATCGGCTGTGTGACAGGCGAAAGTGAAAGACGAGTGCTTTCAGGCTGCCAAATGGTGCGCGCGCCCGGCACACATGCACAGTAGTTGGCGGCCTGAAAGCACTCGTTTGCACTTCCAAAAGTGCTTACTATAAGTCTCGCCAGAGCAGCGCTAAAGCGCTGTCTCAGGCGAGACCTAAAAAGGAGCGCAAAGCAGCGCAGCCCCTCGCGAGGCTGCGCTGCGTTGCGCAACAGGGAGGGAGCAGGGGAGCACCATATCTTCAAAGATGGCTCTCTCCCCTTTCCCTTGCGCTGGCGTGGATTACAGCTGCTGTGCGCCATGCACACACCTCAGCGCCATAGTGCTAGGGTGTGTGTGTGAGTCCAGCATAGGTTTTGTACAGGAAGAGTACCCTTCCTGTACAAAATGCTATGCTCGACACAAGGGAAAGCTTTTCCCACTTTGCATGCGTGCTGCACAGTGCAGCGCGCACGCAAAGTCGGAAAAGGAAGGAGAAATTAAAGCATTTCTACTTCCTTGTGCCTAGTTGCTACGGCCAGTTCGGCCCTGGTTATTTCCAGTGCTAAACAAGTTTAGCGCTGGAAAGTAAATTTCCCCAAAAAAATTTGCGTCATTTTGCATCACTTTTTTGACGCAAACATGCCGCAAAAGCTTTGTAAATCTCCCTCTTAGTGTTGGCAGCCCTGAAACCCATGTTAGAGTTCCTTCAATCGTGTGTTTTGGGCCTTCGCTGGTCTGCCGTCCCACTGACTCTCTAAACCCATTGACTTGGTATGCCATTAGTACCCCTCCCATTCATGACACACTTTCATACAACTTGGTGTGCCCCAGCCCGACTGGTGTGCCTGGGACTAGCTGTTCCTCCTCCCACTGGCCAGCACCGGGCCCACATGCCTGAAATGCGCCTGGCACTGCCTCAGCTCCTCCCCAATAAACATGCCATGAGATTGAATGTGCCCAGCCCCAGAGACATGGCATGCACTGAACTCTTCCTGGACGCTGGCCACCAGACTGACCACTTATCCCCCTCAGTCCCACTAGCCCACTAGCAGCGGTGTCACTAGGGTTGGTGTCACCCAGTGCGGTAACATGGTGTCACCCGTGCTGTCTGCACCCCCCGCCCCCCTTAGTGACGCCACTGCGTGTGACCTATTTGGCCCAGGGTCCAATACCATTTATTTTTTATTATTTTTACAGCTTTATGTGGCATTAGAGCTCTTTATGTGAACACCAGATTGCATTACACACTGTCGATTTTTTTTAGGCATGGGTAAGTTAATTGCTTTTCACAGAATCACAGAAAGTTGAGGGAACGCTGGGACTCGAACTTGGTCCCTCAGTTGAAAAATAGCATCTCATCTCAGTTTTATCTAATCCTTCAGTTACAGTGGGAACTTGAAAAATAAAGTGACTCAAACCTGATATTCCCCTCTGCTCTATCCAAGGCCACTTCAACCACTGACCCGCAGAAGGCCCGCCCCTGCTCCACCCCACGCTCGCTCGCGCCCGGGGCCCTCTGTGGCTTTCGTCCACGGCCCGGGGCCCTTATGTTTGACACCTGTCACCGCTCACCACGTCCCATGGACACCGCATCGGTGATTGTGCCCAGAAGTGCTGCCCACACCGGTCCGCGAAACAAGGAACCAAACTCGGCCTCCGTCTGGTGCGGTGACGCTGCTTGACTTCCCTTCCCTCTGCCGGCTCCACACAGCTCTCTGGAGCGCACGACGAACCCACAGGCAGGTCAAGGGCTGCAGGTGGGAGGCCGACGCCATGGGCTGACCTGATGCACAGTCCCCCTGTGCACCGAGAGGAACACGCACACCCGTCCATGCACACAGCACGCACCCGTCCATGCACATGCACCCACCCTGCTGCCCTTCAGGCAGACCTGCTACACAGGCCCCTCTGTGCACCCGTAGGCACCGACACGCACCCGTCCATGCACACTCACCCACCCTGCTCGCCTGCAGGATGACCTGATGCACAGGCCCCTGTGCACCCGCTAGCATCGAGAACACACGCACACGTCCATGCACACGCGATGGTGTCACCCCATGTGAAGGTGTCACCCGGTGCGGTCCGCACCCCCCTAGTGACGCCACTGCCCACTAGGTAACCATCTAACTGGATATGCGCAGCACACCTGGCATGTAACATGACTCTGCCTCAGCATCGACAACCTGGCCCTGATTGGCCCTCACCCAAACCTGCTGGGCTCAATATTTGTTTATCTGGGTGTCAGTCCCAAGGGCCGGCAGCAAACTCAGTAAAATGATTTTTGTATTCATGGATTCTTTGTGCAATGTAAAATCTCTTCTGAGAGTAGCAGAAAGCAATGCATCGTCAGCGCGAGCCCTTCACACATGCGTGTGTATTGTTTGCTGTTCTGGCATGATTGATTCCTGAATAACAATTGCCATTCTTGAGCAGTTCACAAACTATGGTTCTTTCATTGTGGGAATCGCTGCAAGGGTGAAACAACGGAGGCTGCCAAAGGTTAACTTGCATCTGTTAAAAATGGAAAAAAATGGCCCACAAGTTGCATTCGAAACAAGCATTGTCAAAGCCGGTAGTTGACAAGTTTGTGCTACTTGAAGAAGAAGGCTGCATTTGTGCACGGCTGTGTTTCTACGTGTTAGCCTCTCTCACTTGGGCTCCTCTCTCACCGGAGCCTCCGGTGGGCTTTCCTGCTGGGCGGCCATGGGACCGGGTGGACCGTGCGGGCTCCGCGTGGGATGCGCTAAGGCGTCGCTTCCGAACTGCCAACGGCACTCACAGCCCAGTCGCTCATGTGTCCGCCAAGGGTGATGTTTCCATCTCGGTGTCCTCGCCGTCAAGAATCTGGTTCTGTGTCTTCCTCTCAGGGTCGCAGGGCAACCAGTCTCCGGCTGTGGCCTCCGTGCATCATGCGCAAGTCGAGGAGCTGCTGCCGAACATCTCTCCCATTCGGACTCCCATTTCGCTGGAATTCCGCCGAGGCCCCTTGCCCCTGGATTTCCACTTGACCGCGTGGGCTGTGCGGGCCTTTGTGTAGGCCGCGCATAGGGGTCCCTTCAGAACTCCCAACAGGGCCACGGCGTAGTCTTCCTTTATCCCAAGGGGTGAATCTTCTAATGGCCAGTTGTGCTTTACTTCCGTATGCTGCAGGCTGACAGGAGTGCACACACGGTTCCTGGGTGGCTTGACTGCTTGGATTCCGGTTGTCTGGACTGTGTGGATTCACTCAGGTGTTGGTGGTGTGGATGACTTCACCATTGTTCTTCACTTGGGCAGTAGGCGGTGGTCGGATGTCTCGGGGTGTTCTCATCTTGTGACGATGCTAGTACTCTGCCCGGTCACTTCGCCTCTTCTTCCCCTGCACGCCTGTGGTGGTTGTCTGCCATGTGGCACTGTGCCACTGTACCTTCCTCCTTTGTAGGCTGACATCCTGTCATCCTTTTCTCCTCTGCTTCTCTTCTTTCTCCATGGCTTAAAGGCATTCACAAAATCATTAAGTCTCATAAGGGAGGCCTAGTGGCTTTGCCAATGCTTGTTTTCCACTTTGGTTAAATTGTAGCATCATGAACAACGAAGATTCCCACCAATGTGGGATGCTCTTTTGCCAGTAACCGTAGACTCAGGAGAGATTACGCTGTGGAGTACCTCCATTAAGCGCCACAGAGCTGCGTTGCAGAGAGGTGTAAAAAGGGGCGTTGACTCAGAACACCTCTCTGCAACGCAGACCCCTGGCACACACTCAAGGTCCCTGGTGGGCTAGTTGGCCCCCAGGGACCCCCAATATTCAAGGGGAATTCGTTCCCCATCTGCAAACGCGCCAGGGGGCGTTTGCAGAGTGCTGAAAGGAGGGGGCGTGGCCTCCGGCGCGATGCTGGTCTTTTTATTTTTTAATTCTTGAGAAGGGCGGCTGTGTGGCCCCCCTTCTTTTCCTAATATTCTTGGCCCTGGGGACCCCATCCCCCAGGGCCGCGTGGCCCCCCTCCCTAGGCCTTAATCAGCCCCGGTGACCCCATCCCCCACTATAACTACCTACTGGCGACCGCCAGTAGGTAATATATATATAGGTAGGTAGATATAGTTAGGACCTATTTTTCATAGGAAATCCGCAACATTCTATTTGGAATAACGTTGGCGCCGATTGCCGAATCTTTGCAAAATTTTCCATACTTTTGGCCAGCTTCGGTCCGCTCCTATCCTGAAAATTTCACGGTGATTCGATAAAGCGGGGACCGAGAAAAAAGAGGGGTCCCAAAACACGTTTTCCCCATGCAATTTCCCATAGGACCTTTTGACGCAGCTACAGCCCGAACTGCTGAACGGAGTTACACCAAATTTGGCAAAGAGGTAGTCCTCAGTTCAGACTTGGAGGATCCGCGCACCCTCCCCGCACCCTCCCGAGCACGAGCTGTATGCTAATTGGCTGCCAACACTCTGAATCAGGAAGTGTTGGCAGCCATCTTGTGCCTCAACCGAGGCACAAGAAAACCACAAAAAAAGGCGCAAAACGCGACAAGGGGGCAGGGTAGAAACACCCTGACCCCCTAGGCCTGTTCAGGGGGTCCCTGGTAGGGGCCTTTTTAAAACTACTGCCAAATGGGAGCAAACACAAAGTCTGCTCCAGCTGGCTGGGAGCAGGCTTGAGATCTGTTTACTTGCCCACACTGATGCGGGCAGGGAAATAAATTAAGATATTGTTGCCACCCAGAGGGAGCAGCATTAATAGCTGCTCCCTGTGGGCAGGAGCAATCCCAGTTCCCGCACCATCCCGGGATCCAGTTTGGGCCATGGAAGCCCTGGGGCTCCCCCTGCGGCCTGTAACAGTGTGCATGGTGGATGCACCTTGGGCAAAAATAGGCTTGGCAAGGGGGACCACGCGTTCCCTCTCTTTAAAAAGAATATGGCCTTGGGAGTGAGGGTCCACAGGGCCTAATAAGATTCAGGGAGGGAGGCCATATGGCCCCCCTCCCCTTAAAAAAAAATCATCATTGATTTATTGGAGTGCAATCTTTTCTGCAGTGACATTTCGGGACAAGTGGGTTCTTTTTTTGTCATCTCCTGGTCTGAGAACAGAGTCCACACTTCTCCCTTTTAATTGGTCCTGAGTATGCAAAGGTGGCAAATCCCCTACAAGGTCTGCCCGCTTGGCCCTGCCCCTTCCAGTTAGCTGCATGCAAGGGTTTTCACAGAATTTTCCAGGCTTTTAGACACTGTGTTTTCTTTACAATTGCATGTTGAAATATGTTCTGAAATTCTTGATTGAGGTGAATGCATCGTTGATTTATTGGAGCACAACCTGTTTTGTAGTGACTGCACAAGACGAGTAGGTTCTTTCTCGTTGTCTCCTGGTCTGAGAGTAGAGTCCACTGTGCTCCCTTTTAATTGCTGCTGAGTATGTGAAGGCGCCTAATCTCCTAAAAGCTCCACCCATTTGGCCCCAGCCCTTCCAGTAGTAAGTAATGGTGCTGGCTCCGGGTGGTCCAGGCCCATTGGCCAACCCCCTGCTGTGCAAGGCCAAAGGACATGCGCAGTGTTGGGTTGGTCACCTGTGGGGGAATTTGCTGCAGGGCTTGGCCACAGGCCAGCCCTGCAAACAACTCCCCACCGCGCACCCCCAAAGACTTTACGTACGGTAATAAAATAACACTTCATGTAAAAAAAACTAGAAGTTCACTGAAAAAATGAAAGCTAAAAGTAAAGTTATAATTAGGTGTGATAAAAAGATCTGTTTTTGTTAAAAAAAAGTTTGGTGAATATGTCAGTGACAACATTTACGTTTTAAACTAAGCAGACACAGAAATTCACCAGTTGCGCCTCCGCCATTTACTGCTTATGACCTCACATATTACATCACTCATGACATGTTCTCTGACATCATTTATGACATAACTGATGACATCTTAAATGACATCATTGATGACTTCTCTGATGACATTGTCCAAGCTTCTTATGTACACATTACTTTATAAACTAGCATGGCATTAGAGGCCTGAAAGTATGAACAAAATAGTTCAGAAAAATATGCAGCATTGTTGATGCTATCACAGATACAACTCCCTTAGGTGTAGCACAAATGTGTTATGTACAGCACTGACCCTATACCATACACTTCACGGGTAGCCTAGTTCACATTGAACAATCAAGCACAGATGTATAGGAAACCCTCATTGCACACAAAGTTCAATATGTATACAACTGTTCAGAGAAAGCCAAGAGACTCAAGATCCTCAACATCTGTTCCAAAATGAAAGCCCTACTACTGACAGCTTTTATCTGTATCAAATCCCTCACAGGCACTGAACTTACATTGAGAAATTAACCCCTTCCATGCCCATGACGGAACGGTTCCGTCATGAGCATCGGTTGAGCTGTGCTCATGACGGAACCGTTCCGTCATGGCCCCGCCCGCGCTCGAACCCTTCAGCACCGCGGGGGAATCCGCGCAGCGCTGAAGGGGTTAAGTTGATATGAGTAGAGAAGTGGGTACTGTAAACAGTGTTTACTTTACGGAGAGAAATTACTGTGTACCACACTGTGTGCAGACAGTCAAACTCTCATTAGAAATACACCACAGAGTTTTAAAAAGTATCTACTAAGAACAATGAACACGCTATGCAATGCTTGTCAAAAAGGACACTATTCACTCAAAATACCCAAGGTCTGAAGGTGCTAAAGATGATACTGCCTTTTTTGGCTAGCTATAGGACTCTGGGCACTATACCACTGCTAATCAGTGCTAAAGTGCATATGCTCTCTGTGTAAATTATGATTATAATTGGTTATGTATGATTGGCATATTTGATTTACCAGTAATTCCTGTCAAAGTGTCTCAGAACTACCACTGTAGTGTCTGCGTGTGCAGTTTTAAACTACCATGTTGACCTGGCAATTGCACCCACTTGCTAGGTCCTAACCTTCCATTTTCTTACATGTAAGACACCCTTTAGGCAGGCCCAAGATACCCCAATGGGCAGGGTGCAGTGTATGTGAAAGGTAGGACATGTACTGGTGTGTGTAACATGTCCTGAGAGTGAAATACTTTGTATTTCGTGTTTCACTATTGAAAGGCTATCTGTCCCATAGGGTAACATGGAAGTTACTTTACAACATCTTACAAGTATAACTTTCCATTAGGACAAGATGGAGAAATAGTGTTTAGGCTCTCTGAACTCAGAATTTAATAACACATCTTTTTAGGAGATTTTATTTAAATTGTGTGTTTGAAAATGCCACCTTTAGAAAGTATGCATTTTCTTATTTAACCATTCTGTGTGCCTCTGCTGCTTTGTGTATGGGCTGTCTGGTTTTGGAGTGACAGGGGCTGGGAATGTTCATTCACTATAGACAGCTACAAGGGGGGGTTTAGGTGTGTCCTGCCTTTCTTGGGTGACTCAGAGCTGAGATGAATAAACCATGACTGCATTTAGAGTGGTGGGAAGAGTTTCACTTACACCTAAATAGGCAGTGTCTCCTCTGCACAATGCTGTCTCCACCTCCAGTAGTGAAGCTGGGTCCAGAGAGGGCAGAACTGGTTTGGACTGGGCTCAGAGACCCTTGCTACAAAGAGAACTAAGACAAAATGAGGTATAAGTAGTGGACCTTAAACCCCAGAGAATTAGATCACTTCTGGACTCAAGAGGAACTTTTATCCAGAAGAAGAGCTGTAAGAAAGAGTACTGCCCCTTTGCTATGTGCTTTGCTGGGTTGGCCTGAAGTTGTTGCTTCTGCCAAGGATGAGGACAAAGACTGGAACTCTGCTGTGAACCTGCTTGAAGAAGAATCTCCAAGGGCTTGTGTGTGTTGACCTCCTGTTCTGAAGTCTCAAAGACACAAAGACTTAACCACCAGCTCCCCTGAACTACACTGCTGGGAGTTCTGACCTGCCAGGAGGTGCCTATTCCAGGTTTGGGCTTCCGGAGGGTGGTCCTGCTGTTGGGAGCTGGAAGAAACTTAAAGAAAGCAAGGAAAACAACTCTGACGCAGTTAGCGATACCGCGAGTGATGCCGCGACCTGCACCGAGGCCAGGGGCACCACTTGTGAAGTGCACGAAGCTCCGCCCCACCTGCACAGCAGCTTCGACGCCCTTCAATGCCTTCCAACACCTGCATTTATTGGCGTTCCCAACGCCAGTGCTCGCACCGATGCCGTCACTGCCAGCACCTGTATCCCATTATCACAGAGCCGATAGTCAACGAGGGTGACTTCACAAACTCTTCAACTTTGCATCGCCCCACCATTGGCTTCCCATGTCCTGGACTCGAAACATCGCCTCCTTGTGGACACGACTCCTCACCGCCCCGTGGCAACAGTGCCTCACCTCCATGACGCTGTGGATCGTCCGTAGACTTCGTTTTCCAAGGTACTGTTGCTTGGGGGTCCGTGTGACTTTGTGCCTGACGCCGCACACCTCGCAGTCGGCACCGTACTTTAGATTTATGCCTGTCACAACATCGTAATAGCCTCAGGTGGAGCTATTTGTTTCTACAAGTGCTGTTTTTGAGATAACTGTTCTAAAAGTCATATTTTTAGATATGTTTGTTGGATGTTTGGTCGTTTTGGTTTTGTTTGGTTTAGATAAAGATACTTTATATTTCTAATCTGCAATGGTGTCCATTTGTGGTGCTTTCGCTGTGTTACTGTGTGTTTTGAGTACAAATACTTTACACATTTCTTTGGGATAAGCCTGTCTGCTCATGCTAAGCTACCAAGAGGTTGAGCAGGGGTTATCTACAGTGTGCTTTCCTCCTTACCCTCACTGGAAGCAAGGGTCCCCACTTGGACAAGGGTACATGCCCCTGCCAATTAGAGACCCCCATTTCTAACAATATACGTATATATTTGTTGTGTCATTCACATCGGACTCCCACCCACTACACCATACAGCTTGGAGCACTGGGTCAGCTCACTTCCTCCATTGGTTATCTTCATTGCGATTGACAGAATTCTTCCATTTGCCCTTTGACATCCACACACAAAGTATTTCTCTTCAGTGCAGAGATTAATATGGGGATGTGTTCTTTTTGACTCCCCAAAAACATTATTACTTTATTTTATTTTTTAATTTGTGAATGCCCAGCAATTCTACAAAAATATATTTATAAAACATATGTCAAAACCAAACACTTATTGACAAAACCAAAAGGCTGGCAGTCAACGCATGGCCAACTAGCTTTGCCAATGCTTGTTTCACAATTACAGGAGGACAGAACCCTCTCCTTCCCATCCACAGATACCCTTACCTGGAGGCTTTCAATGCTCACTCTATGCAGCTCTCCCTACTGAAAGTATGATCAAGAGACCAAAGAAAGGCTTAGCCTCACCTAAGGGCCCCTGTTTAACTTGCAGTGCAAAATCTGCAGTTGCACTCCTCACCCCTACCATCTACCAAAGAGTAATGCTAAGGAAGTCTAAACTGTAACACTGCAAACAAAGCCCTCATTGATGTTCAGTGTTTGGATCTCCACCATCCAGCTACGGGAATGTAGACGATACACTTCCGCTTACTGGGGAAACTATACTGGCCAACTTACACCATGTCATATGGCCAGGTAGCGCCGGGTCCCCACCCCCAAGAACCCAACTCCTCGTGCCCTCCCTCCCTCCGCCAAAGTATACATTGCATACAATTATTGACAAGAAACATCTTTGGGTTAGGGGTTGTAACAACCCCGGCCGTCTTTTATTTACATTTACATTTAGCAAAATTAAACATTTCAAAATTTATAATTTTCATAAATACGCAGAAACTCCCCATACCAGTCCATACAAGATTATTTACATATGCGTGGATGGCTAACCTTAACAAAGACTCTAATACATAGCCATTCCTAACCATAACTAAAATGTATTGTTTGTGTGTATCCTGCATTGAGCCTACGTATGAGATCATGACTGGTCCAAGTACCTGTAAGGGTCCCTCCACCCCAGATTGACCTTGTGACAGAGGTCCGCCTGCTCTGAAGATTAAGTACTTTGGGCACCCCCTATGTCCTCAAAATACCACCCCCCAAAGGGCTGCGCTGCTGTGCTAGCTTGGCACCCAAGTGCCTGTGTGGGGATTAGCCGTAAGGGCCTGTAGGAAGCGTGCACAAACCCACCCTGCACACCCTGTAGCCGATTGGCCGTAAGCGCCCCTGGGGGAGGACGATGAGAGGCCGCTGTCAAACAATGGTGATGCCTTATAAGGACCGTGAATGCTCCACCAATCATTACCTTACTGCCAGAGGCCAGCATAGTTACCCAACTATCTGCTCCCCCTCCCAAACCTGACACAAGGTCATGGCTTGCCTTTCCCGCAGGTCAACCATGCCAACAGATTCTCCTGGAAGAACTCATTCCCTAACTTCAAGAGGTGGTGGCTGCTCTGTAACTAAAACCTCTCTCCCCGAATGCACCTGTGTGAGATGGTCTGGAGTTTTGGGGATCTAAACAAGCTATCCATCTTTTTATTTATTTGCTTGACGGAATGATTCAGGGCCCAAACCGACTCTCCCCCTCGCCACTATAACCTCGGGATCATGTGAGACCATGCTAAAATTGACTGTGGGCACGTCCTGGCCAACCACCCAATCTCGGTGATCAGTGCTTCCAGCACACCCCTCCTACCAAGATGTACCAGGTCGTTACCCCCCACGTGGATAACCACTACCCCGGGGACCTATTTCCCTTACCTAACAGGGACTTCATCATACTCCCTAATTGTCCCAGCCACAATCCCCCTTGCCCATGGAAATAAATGTTGAAGCCCGCCTGGAGGGCCTGATCCTTATAGTTTCCTGGGGAGAAAAATTGCTTCAATCTTTGCACATAAGAATGACCTACAACCACTACTTTGGTTCTCTCTGGCCCCCAGGCGTAGACCTGGGCTGCACAGGAATACATTATCCGTAGCTCCTTGGCAAGCTTCCCTCCTGTGTCACAGGACATGAAAACTGCAGAAGATGAAAAGAAGAACTGTTATTGGCAACACGTCAGAGCCTAGAGCATAT
This sequence comes from Triturus cristatus, assembly GCF_964204655.1. Classification (NCBI taxonomy): domain Eukaryota; kingdom Metazoa; phylum Chordata; class Amphibia; order Caudata; family Salamandridae; genus Triturus; species Triturus cristatus. The sequence goes on along the minus strand of NC_140595.1, from coordinate 163,876,848 downwards.
GCAGCCTCACATAGCACTTGTAACAGTCTGAAAACCACCTGCCAATTCTATGTACTGCTTGCCCCGAAAGACCCATCGCTGTGGCCTCCATGGCCGCCCCAATCCAGAAAGAATGTGAATCGAATTCCATGGGGACCCTCCCAGCCGCTCTGAGGGTTAACTTAAGCACTCTGAATAATTGAAACTTTGTTAAAGGAGTGCCATTTCTGTAGATCAAGAGATGACCCCTGATCTCCCGAGGTCTATGAGCCAGGAATTTCTCCAGGTTGCTCACAGGACAGCACACGTTCCCTTGCACTCAGTGCAATAAAATGTGATCTCCCTGCCAGCCTGGTCCATTTTTTACCTTGGAATCGATAGGAATACTGAACTTTCCAGCAATTGCACATGAGCCAGCCCCAAGCCTCCTTGCCAATCCCTCTTATTGCTCACAACCAGTTCTCCCACCCTGAAGGCACCATAGAAGGCTAGTACGAAAGCTGTCCTGAATAGGTGAACCTCGTTGGAAGACCTACAAACGGTCTCCAACGACCCCAATATCGCTGAAAGCATACCCATACCGATCGGGCACCTAGCATCCGCTTGGGACCCCTGCACGCGTTGCCAACCCTCTGATGGGTGGGTCTTGGTAGACCCACATTTTAGCAGAAAATGAGATTGCTGCTATATGGCGCTGCACGCATGCTGCAGAACGCCCCCATTCCTCAATGCCCCTAAGAATGATAGGATAGAGGAGGATTAATGCCACACCCCCTCCCAACCTTCCCCCAGAAAAGAGCAATAGGTGCTAAACGCCCCCTCATAAGCCTGCCTCGTCCTGGGTTCTAGACTGACTGCCACGAGGTCCAGTAGGTTTGGGCACCAAGCTGCCAAAGACAATCTGGAAAAGGCGTTGGACGTTTCGCTGCTTCTGGGTGGTGTGACCTGAAAACCCGCATCTTAAAATGAGACAGAGCATCAGCCACGTTGTTCAGTACCCCTGGGACATGTCTGTACCTAAATAACACATTCAGTTTCATGCATTGCAGCACTATCTCTTTCAACAGCCGCAGAATCATCTTAGATTTTGTAGATTGCTGGTTAATGCACTCAATGACTGTCATGTTGTCGGACCAAAATATAACCAATTGATTGCGAAGCTGTTCTGGCCAAATGGTCAATTCCACCAGGATGGAGAAAAGTTCCTAGAAACCTATGTTGGTCGTCATACCTGACTCCAACCAGGATGGGGGCCAATGCTGGGCACACCATGCTTGGCCCAGGATAGCATCAAAACCTTCACTACCTGTCATGCCAGTCTGCAAGCCCAACTCCTCACTGGATCTGGAGAGAGTGGGCCACACCACGGTGCCATTGAAATCCCGCAGGAATGCTAACCAAATACGCGTGTCCTGCCGCACCTCGCTGGACAACCCGGTGTGGTGGTACTTCTCCATTAAACCCGACTTTGACTGCGTGATGGATCGTGAAAATGGGTGGGCCATGGGAATGACTCTCAGGGCAAAATTGAGTTGTCCTACAGTCTTCTGAAGCTGATGGAGCGTGACCTTGTCCCTACTCAAGCACTCCTGAAGCTCTAGGGGGAAGGCAGAAACCTTCCCCTGTGGGAGTCCGGATACCCCAAGCTCAGAATCCAGCTCGATACCTAGGAATTTAATGACCGTGGATGGCCCCACAGTTTTGCCTGGAGCTAGCGGGACCCCAAATTCACTCATCAGAGTGAAGAGAGACCTCAATGCCTTGGCGGCACACTCTGGGCAGCCTGTGAGCCAAGTAAGAGGAAATCATCCAAGTAATGGAGGACCCACTGGTGACCCGTCTCCTGCATGAATACCCACCCAAGAAAAGAACTGAACTTCCTAAAGTATGAACAGTAAACTGAGAAACCCATGGCCATGCACTTGTCCATATAGTAACTCCCTTCAAACTGGAAACCAAGCAGATGGAAATCTTGATGGTGTACTGGGAGTGGGTGGAACGCTGACTCTATGTCTGACTTTGCTAAGAGGGTGCCCGGCCCCAGCTCCTGGACCATTTGAATCACCTGGTCAAGTGAGGCATACTTCACCAAGCATTGGTGGCTGTTTATGGCCTTATTTAGCGACTGACCCTTGAGAGCGGACAAGTTATGTATCAGCCGAAAGTCACCCGGGTCCTTCTTGCGCACCACCCTCAGTGGTGAGCAAACAAAATCCTTTGTTTGTACCTATTCGAATGGGCCAGCCACCCTCCCTAATCTTACTTCCTTCTCAATCTCTGCTGCTGCCACCGCCTTGTTCGATCTTAAAGATTGCTGATTCCTTCAGTATGGAAAAACCCATGTAACCCAGTGCCTGTATCCTAAACCATTTTTAAAGCCTTCCTAAAGAATTTGGGCCATTGCTGGACTGACATATCTGTTAAGCCATGGGATCATTGCTGGTAAATTCACAGGGGAGGGAGCCTTGCAAAGGTGTAAGCCCTCAATCTTGCTTCTTCCCCCCTTATTCTTTGATTTCCTGAAACAATTAGATTAGGGGTGCAAGGGAAGGCCACAAAAGGGGCAGGCGTGCCTGAACTTACACACCCCGGGCGGTCTGGTGCAGGTTCACCTGTTATAGTCCCAACCCGTCCCTTTTCTTCCACCTCCCCCCAAATTGGCCTAGGAGCCAGCACAAAAGGATGGCCCGAGGTGGTGTCCTGGTGCACCTGCTTCATGGGGCATAACCAAATAATCAGATCAATCTGCTCCCACGCTAAATCAGGGTCAGTTGCCTTTGCCCTCCTAAATTCGTTATCATACACCTTTCACCCCCTTTCACCCCACGCCCCCGTACTCATCATGCGCGCAAGCAATCCTATTTTGGTAGCAGGAAATTTGGGCGCCTAATCCAGTGAAGCGCACCACATAATCGCCTGATAATTTGAGAAACCCTTGATCCAATTGACCAAAGTCTTGTCTATCTTCTTCTTCTTGTGAGGCCAGTGGCCACATTCCTTGGAGTGGGCACAGTCCTTGCACTTTTAAACCTTCTCTTTCTCATGTTTGTCTAGTAGCAACTCAAACATGTCCACATATTCCCCCTTACAGATTATTTCTTTGAAATGTGCCTGCCTGGACACTCCTGGGGAGACCGTATTTCCCCCAAGACCAGACTCAGCAGCAATTGCGCCATACCTGATGCTGCTACGTCTTGTGTTTTGGTGGGGGCTCCCTCCGCTGCTGTACTGGCCCCTACTGGGTCGGGAGCACTCTTCCCTTTTTCTGCGCTGACCTGCACTGCTGTGTTAAATGCTGTACCATTACCCTCTACAGGCCCTGGATTCCCAGGCTGGGCCCCTGTCTGTCCAGACCCTTCTAGCTATGCTTATAGCCTCCTGGCCTTCTCTAAATTATTTCCCTCGGACAGAATGGCCCGCCACCTGCCGAAGGAGTCCAAGTTCCAAACTTAGATAACCAAGGCATCACCTCGGCCAAATTAGTGACTAGATCTGTTTAACTAGGGACTCCCCCGCACTCGCTCCCCTTGCTAGCACTTGACTTGGAGCCCCTGGGACCACAGGCACGTGCGCCCCTGCCTCTTCGCTTGGTTCTGGTCTACTCTGGTTTGAAGGCCCTGGTGTCTCACCCACGAGTACCCCCTCCCCGTTTGGCCCTAGCCTTCTTGGGCGCTGGAGGAAACGCAGCCCTAGGAGCTACCCCCACCCGCCTAGGCCTTTCTTCAGCCCTGCACTGCTCATTCACCCGAGGGCATCCTCTCAAATCTGCCAAAGACTGATCCATGGCTTCCATGCTGCGCATCATTGCCTCCATCATCTCCTCCATACGTGTGCACTTCTCCCCTCTATGTGCCTTGGACGGCATGTCCAGCTTGCAATCTATCTACAGCCCTACTCCACTAGGAAATTACTCCAACCAAGCCTGCCCACACACCAACAATGGCCTCACTTAGGACATGTGTAAGCAAAAGGGGGTGACTATAAGTAATTATTGCCAACAACGTAGGAAAGAACCTCCACAGCCACTAGATCACCACATGCAAAATTGCTATAAAAAAAAAGTAGACAATGGACTTGGACCAGCCTTAATGCGACTCCTCTGCTATATCAATACGTAAAATCTATAGAGAAAGGAGAGTCAGGGCACCAACAAATTCAATGAGGATCACCCCTGACTAAACGCCCCAACAGGGACCTCCTCCTCCCTTTCTAGGAATGCCTGAAAAGGCACCACCCAGAAATGCTCACACAGAGCACACAAGAAGGAGCAACACAAAAGGCCCCAAGTGATCGCCTACAATTCTTCCTCACCTGGGCATCACGCTAGAGCTGCCACCGCATAAGCGGGTCAGGCGTGTACTAAACCAAGTCGGTGTGGCTCCCAGCTGGCCCGTGAAAGCACTCCTCCTGCACCGTCCCCCGACAGTCGCCGTGTGGATCTGAAGAAAAACACACACAACAAAAAAGAGAGCGAGATTAAAGTTCCCTGAGCCCCTAATGGGGCAGTTTGACCAATTAAGGACGGAGCGCCGAGCGGTGCAGAAAAACCGTCTCACCTCTCTGGTGTTATGTTATGTTATGTTATCTGGGTATTTGTAAAGCACACAGCTACTCATTGAGTGTCCCGGCGCTGAGGGCATCTAAGGGGGGCTGACAGACGCTGGCCAAGGAGGAAAAGTACTATTGCTGAAATAACCAAGTTTTCAGAGCCTTTCTGAAAGTAAGAAGGTCCTGCATCTGTCCAAGGGCCGGAGGCAAACTATTCCGCAGTTTGGCGGCTTGCACCTGAAAGGAGCGTCCGCCTATTCGAGTGTGCTTGAACTTGGGGATAATTGCCTGCTGCAGTGATGATGATCTCAAAGTTCGACTTGGGCAGTAGAACTGGACTCTTTTCCTGCTATAAGAAGCACCTATGCCATAAGGGCTTTAAAGGCCAGAACGCCCGTTTTAAAACTGATCCACGAACGAATCGGTAGCCAGTGCAGGGATTTCAGATGGGGCGACATCCGTGTTCTGGGGCCTGGCATACGAATTGCCCTAGCCGCTGCGTTCTGGGCCACCTCAAGACGTGTTAGTAAATATTCAGGTATTCCTAGGTACTTGACCTGTTTTAATTACATTTTGGCAGTCCACACGGCACCCCTTTACACTGACCTGCTCCCTGCTGACGAGAGGCAAATACCTCGAAACACGTGTCCAGGGATGGCTAACGCAACACATACTGTTCTTTATACATCGGGCATAGGCGTACCCGCCGTCGCCACTACATTTACCACAGTCCTTTGGGGCTACTTGCTGGTGTGACGAGCAGGGTGCGACCAACCTTTGCACAATTTATTACGGCTCCCTTGAGCCAACGGGCTGACGAGCCTTGGATCTGCACCTGCGTGCCATGAGAGGTACTTGACCTGTTTTAATTACATTTTGGCAGTCCACACGGCACCCCTTTACACTGACCTGCTCCCTGCTGACGAGAGGCAAATACCTCGAAACACGTGTCCAGGGATGGCTAACGCAACACATACTGTTCTTTTTACACATCGTGGCATAGGCGTACCCGCCGTCGCCACTACATTTACCACAGTCCTTTGGGGCAACTTGCTGGTGAGACCAGCAGTGTGCGACCAACTTTTGCATAATTTATTACGGCTCCCTTGAGCCAACGGGCTGACGAGCCTTGGATCTGCACCTGCGCGCCATGAGAGGTACTTGACCTGTTTTAATTACATTTTGGCAGTCCACACGGCACCCCTTTACACTGACCTGCTCCCTGCTGACGAGAGGCAAATACCTCGAAACACGTGTCCAGGGATGGCTAACGCAACACATACTGTTCTTTATACATCGGGCATAGGCGTACCCGCCGTCGCCACTACATTTACCACAGTCCTTTGGGGCTACTTGCTGGTGTGACGAGCAGTGTGCGACCAACCTTTGCACAATTTATTACGGCTCCCTTGAGCCAACGGGCTGACGAGCCTTGGATCTGCACCTGCGTGCCATGAGAGGTACTTGACCTGTTTTAATTACATTTTGGCAGTCCACACGGCACCCCTTTACACTGACCTGCTCCCTGCTGATGAGAGGCAAATACCTCGAAACACGTGTCCAGGGATGGCTAACGCAACACATACTGTTCTTTATACATCGGGCATAGGCGTACCCGCCGTCGCCACTACATTTACCACAGTCCTTTGGGGCTACTTGCTGGTGTGACGAGCAGTGTGCGACCAACCTTTGCACAATTTATTACGGCTCCCTTGAGCCAACGGGCTGACGAGCCTTGGATCTGCACCTGCGTGCCATGAGAGGTACTTGACCTGTTTTAATTACATTTTGGCAGTCCACACGGCACCCCTTTACACTGACCTGCTCCCTGCTGACGAGAGGCAAATACCTCGAAACACGTGTCCAGGGATGGCTAACGCAACACATACTGTTCTTTATACATCGTGGCATAGGCGTACCCGCCGTCGCCACTACATTTACCACAGTCCTTTGGGGCTACTTGCTGGTGTGACGAGCAGTGTGCGACCAACCTTTGCACAATTTATTACGGCTCCCTTGAGCCAACGGGCTGACGAGCCTTGGATCTGCACCTGCGCGCCATGAGAGGTACTTGACCTGTTTTAATTACATTTTGGCAGTCCACACGGCACCCCTTTACACTGACCTGCTCCCTGCTGACGAGAGTCAAATACCTCGAAACACGTGTCCAGGGATGGCTAACGCAACACATACTGTTCTTTATACATCGTGGCATAGGCGTACCCGCCGTCGCCACTACATTTACCACAGTCCTTTGGGGCTACTTGCTGGTGTGACGAGCAGTGTGCGACCAACCTTTGCACAATTTATTACAGCTCCCTTGAGCCAACGGGCTGACGAGCCTTGGATCTGCACCTGCGCGCCATGAGAGGTACTTGACCTGTTTTAATTACATTTTGGCAGTCCACACGGCACCCCTTTACACTGACCAGCTCCCTGCTGACGAGAGGCAAATACCTCGAAACACGTGTCCAGGGATGGCTAACGCAACACATACTGTTCTTTATACATCGTGGCATAGGCGTACCCGCCGTCGCCACTACATTTACCACAGTCCTTTGGGGCTACTTGCTGGTGTGACGAGCAGTGTGCGACCAACCTTTGCACAATTTATTACGGCTCCCTTGAGCCAACGGGCTGACGAGCCTTGGATCTGCACCTGCGCGCCATGAGAGGTACTTGACCTGTTTTAATTACATTTTCGCAGTCCACACGGCACCCCTTTACACTGACCTGCTCCCTGCTGACGAGAGGCAAATACCTCGAAACACGTGTCCAGGGATGGCTAACGCAACACATACTGTTCTTTATACATCGTGGCATAGGCGTACCCGCCGTCGCTACTACATTTACCACAGTCCTTTGGGGCTACTTGCTGGTGTGACGAGCAGTGTGCGACCAACCTTTGCACAATTTATTATGGCTCCCTTGAGCCAACGGGCTGACGAGCCTTGGATCTGCACCTGCGCGCCATGAGAGGTACTTGACCTGTTTTAATTACATTTTGGCAGTCCACACGGCACCCCTTTACACTGACCTGCTCCCTGCTGACGAGAGGCAAATACCTCGAAACACGTGTCCAGGGATGGCTAACGCAACACATACTGTTCTTTATACATCGTGGCATAGGCGTACCCGCCGTCGCCACTACATTTACCACAGTCCTTTGGGGCTACTTGCTGGTGTGACGAGCAGTGTGCGACCAACCTTTGCACAATTTATTACGGCTCCCTTGAGGCAACGGGCTGACGAGCCTTGGATCTGCACCTGCGCGCCATGAGAGGTACTTGACCTGTTTTAATTACATTTTGGCAGTCCACACGGCACCCCTTTACACTGACCTGCTCCCTGCTGACGAGAGGCAAATACCTCGAAACACGTGTCCAGGGATGGCTAACGCAACACATACTGTTCTTTATACATCGTGGCATAGGCGTACCCGCTGTCGCCACTACATTTACCACAGTCCTTTGGGGCTACTTGCTGGTGTGACGAGCAGTGTGCGACCAACCTTTGCACAATTTATTACGGCTCCCTTGAGCCAACGGGCTGACGAGCCTTGGATCTGCACCTGCGCGCCATGAGAGGTACTTGACCTGTTTTAATTACATTTTGGCAGTCCACACGGCACCCCTTTACACTGACCTGCTCCCTGCTGACGAGAGGCAAATACCTCGAAACACGTGTCCAGGGATGGCTAACGCAACACATACTGTTCTTTATACATCGTGGCATAGGCGTACCCGCCGTCGCCACTACATTTACCACAGTCCTTTGGGGCTACTTGCTGGTGTGACGAGCAGTGTGCGACCAACCTTTGCACAATTTATTACGGCTCCCTTGAGCCAACGGGCTGACGAGCCTTGGATCTGCACCTGCGCGCCATGAGAGGTACTTGACCTGTTTTAATTACATTTTGGCAGTCCACACGGCACCCCTTTACACTGACCTGCTCCCTGCTGACGAGAGGCAAATACCTCGAAACACGTGATCAGGGATGGCTAACGCAACACATACTGTTCTTTATACATCGTGGCATAGGCGTACCCGCCGTCGCCACTACATTTACCACAGTCCTTTGGGGCTACTTGCTGGTGTGACGAGCAGTGTGCGACCAACCTTTGCACAATTTATTACGGCTCCCTTGAGCCAACGGGCTGACGAGCCTTGGATCTGCACCTGCGCGCCATGAGAGGTACTTGACCTGTTTTAATTACATTTTGGCAGTCCACACGGCACCCCTTTACACTGACCTGCTCCCTGCTGACGAGAGGCAAATACCTCGAAACACGTGTCCAGGGATGGCTAACGCAACACATACTGTTCTTTATACATCGTGGCATAGGCGTACCCGCCGTCGCCACTACATTTACCACAGTCCTTTGGGGCTACTTGCTGGTGTGACGAGCAGTGTGCGACCAACCTTTGCACAAGGTACAGAATGTTGACATAGTCCAGCCTAGATACTATCAGAGCCTGGACTACCGTTTTCCTGTGTCTGACTGGAAGAAGGGGCAGAAACTGCTTTAGCATTTTAAGCATGCCAAAGCATGACCCCGCTACAGCTTGAACCTGAGTTTTCATAGACAAATTGTCATCAAGCTTTACGCCTAGATTTTTGACTATCTTGACTGGGGATGTAGGAGGGGACATGTCAGCTGGCCAACAGTTTTGCCACACATCGCATGGAGGGGAAACAAAAAAAATTATCTCAGATTTCTCAGAGTTACACTTCAGTTGATTTCTTTGAAGCCAGGAGAACACCTCCGACAGACAGATGTTTATCAAGTCCCCTCTAAAAGCATAATCTTTATCGCAGGTGAAAAGCAGCTGAGTGTCGTCTGCATATGATACTATTTTTGCTCCATGGGCCTCTGCCAGAAAAGCCAAGGGAGTCATATAAAGATTAAAACGTGTCTGACTTAAAATCGAGCCCTGTGGAACTCCCACCTGCATATGAGGGATGGGGCAGCGAAAGGCGGTGACCAAACAGTTTGCTGATGATTCTGTAAAAAAGAGGTGTACCACTGGAGAACCGTGCCCCCTGAACCACACTCCTGGAGTTTCTGCAGGAGCCGGTCATGGGGCACAGTATCAAAGGCCGCCGAAAGGTCCAATAATATCAACACGGCCTTGCCGCCTTTGTCCAAAGTTTCCTTGATGACCTCGGAAACTTCCAGAAGCGCTGTTTCAGTGCTTAGATTAGCCCTGAAGCTGGACTGACTTTGATGGAGCACTGAATTTGTTTTGACATAGGTGGAAGTGACGCAATTCACGTATTTTTCCAGGGTCTTGGCAAAAAAGGGAGGAGGGATATTTGCCTATAGTTGAAAGCCATCTCGGGATCGAAAGGGGCTTTTTCAATAGGGGAAGAATCTTTGTCTTCTTCCACCTGTCAGGGACTTGCCAAGTCTGTAATGAAGCATTTAAAATCAGATTCACCGCCGGATTTATTATCTCCGCTATGGATGTCAGAGCTTTTGCTGGGCACGGGTCAGACGGGGATCCGGATTTTAGGGATTTCATCAATTCTAAGGATTTTTTTATGGAGATAGATGGGAACTGAGTAAAGGACGATCCACTGAGCTGGGTGAGAGGGAAGAGACCTTCAAGGTAGTCGCCCTGAGCCGGGGGTTGTCTGGGGAAGTGGTCCTGAATATTTTTAATCTTTTCATAAAAGTAAGAGTGCAGAAAGTTTGTCCATACCTCATTGGGGTAAAAGGTCTCTCCACTGCACTTGGCAATGAGAACTCCCTTACAATTTTTTATATTTCTTTACTTTTATTAGTAGCCAATTCGATTTTAGCTGAGATTTTTTTTTCTGATATACCCTATTAAAATGAGACTTCAATGCCTGTTTATAGATTCTTTTATCTTTGTTGTCAAGATTCTTGCCCCAAGACCTTTCCAGGAGTTTACAAGATCTCTTGCTTTCCCTGAGGGCTTCGGTGAACCACGGGGCAGATACACGGGCACCCTAAGCTTAACGCGAGGTAGGGGGAGCAAGCTCCCCGGCGCGACACTGGAGCCAATTCTCCAGACAATCGACATCATTTTCAAGATTCCCGCTAAAAGGAATCGGATTGTTACAGAGGGCTAAGCTCAAGACCTCAGGCGTGATTAAATGGAAAGGTCTAAAGCTGCTCGTACAAGACTTCCCCTGAGATTTAGGGTGGTTAGATTCTTTCTTGATTGTGAAACCAAGCATAGAATGATCGGACCACACAAGTAAGGCAGTTTCTATTACTACATTGGAGAAGATCTGATCCAAAGTATGGCCCTTTTCATGGGTAGGATGATGGATGTAGGGGGACAACTTAAAGATATCTATATATTCACATAACCTAATGGACTCCTGCTCAGTAGGTATGTCCAAATGAAAGTTAAAGTCACCTAACACAGGCAATGTTTGAATTTAGTGGCCACAGGGGCAATCACATTGCTAATGGACTCTAAGAATCTGCCTGTGGAACTAGGTGGTCTATAGACTATGATGCCTGCGACTGATTGATGCGCGGATACCACCACATGGAAGGTAATGCTTTCGGCATCTGAACCTCTTCAGTGGGTACTATTGTGCATGAAAATTTGTTTTTAAAGATTAAGGCAATGCCTCCACACATACCCTCCTGCCGATCCTTCCTAATAATCTGATAGCCGGGTGGAATGGCCAGAGCGATAATGGGAGTTGATCCATCGCCCAGCCAAGTTTCTGTCAAAAAAGGAGGTCCGGACTGGTGTCTTCTAGAAACTAAAAAATTTGAGGGGCATGTTTTTTCATGGAACGAGTGTTAAGGAGCATGGCCAGTAATTTGCCCTTCTCCCCCTGCAACCCGTTCTCAAGAAGAGCTGGATGGCCCTTGGCTTCCTTTTCATGCCTCGTTTCGATCTTAGTGACGGAAGCCGCCCAGCTACACTTAGCGCATGTCAACTCTTTAGGCTCTCGACAGACGTGTACGAGGGGGCGGCAGCTCACACTCTTACCTATCTCCAATAGCCTCAGTCTACTGTAGCATAAGCGGTTTCTAGAATCTACAAATCTTTGGACAGCATGGCCGGCGCCGGTCGCCTCTGGGATTCTGACGGGCACAGATGGGCTTGCCTTCGGCTCGCCGCCGGCGTGCCCACTGCGCGGTCGCAACATTGCGTAATTTATATCCGGAAGGGATGAAAAAGCTAGCGCACTGACCTCTCCTAACGGTCCTGCTCAACTGGCAGTCGCGTGGTCGTGCACACTGTGAAAGAAATAGACGGGGGCTAAAAGTAAGTTTAAGAACAATTATTGGAATATTAAAAGTAAGACAAAGTGCTAAGTGCAATACCAAATCTATGTTTAAAACATCAATTCAAATTGAATTGCTTCACTTGGAAGTGTGCAATACACTTTCGGGTCCCCCACCCGGTGGACCCATCCTGTGTGGGTCATGCTCAGTGGCGGGTTCCGGCTGTATCAACCCCAGCCGCCTCAAGCCCTGCCATCCAGTGGGGACTGTTGCACCGCCATAGGTGCGGCGAGTCCCGAATCCGGTGGCACCTAGGCAAACCAGGGGCATCCAAAATGGATCCCACTTTGCTTTACAATTAATACTGTGAGCTAAACTTGGAAGACATCTGCTCCAGCCTTTGCAGAACCTCCTTTCAAGGATTGCGCCCAGCCCTTATTTTAACCTTCCAACCCCTGAACTGATCAGATGTCCTTGCTCAAGCGGTGGCCTCGCTGTAGCCCAGTATCCCACAGACTGTTTACCAGATGTTTGTGCCTATCAAATGTACTGAATATAGCACTATGTTCACCTGCAAAATAAAGTTGCTTTTGTTGCGTCCGTCTAAAGGCGAAGTCTCCAGCCTCATCTATACTGGGGTCTGCTTTCGATCCATAAAAGTCACCCAGGACTACTAACAAACAGTAACTGCGGCTGCAGTTACCACATCAGACAAGCTCATTAGATTATTTTCATTTAGTTCACACACTTCCACTTCAAAGGCTGCAGTCCCACACTTAAGCTACTCTGCTGTCCCTCCTAGGTTGCATTTTACGCACAGTGTGAACAGCAGCTCTGGGGTCCATTCCAAAGGGCTTGACATTCGGTTAAGCTGGAGGCTTCATGCTGTTAGTAATATTGAGCTTGGGACTTTGTATTTTGTTTGGCTGGCTCATACTTCTAGCTTTTGCAACTCAGAGGTGCTGAATCCTGCGAGATGTAGAAGGCAGCACCACTTATATCCAGATAATCGGTATTGTGTACAAGGTTGGGCACCCTGTCCAGGAGCTGCCCACAGGGTTGGATTGGGATCAAAAATCGGCCCAGGCACACCAAAAAAACGTGGCCCACCTTTGCGTATTGCCTTTCCGCAAAACACTGCTTCAGCGAAGATTTATGAAAAGAAAGGGGGGAGGGAGGCATGTTTTATTAACTTCACTTAGATAAAAAAAAATGCACTGATAAGTTCACAATGCTGAGCCACACATAAATGCAAGTGAGCACACTTCTGCTCAGGCCCCCTGCCCCGCTCAATCAGCATACATTAAAGGGCCAGCCCAGCGAGAGAAAGGGAATGACACCTCCGCACCCATCTGCCTCTAGAAAGACCACTCAGGCACCCACTGGACCACTGGCGGCATCATAGCAGCACAGGCAGCCCCAGGCTACCCAAAAAGGCAGCCCACAGCTGGAACTCGGCTAATGCCCCTTCGGCCATTTCCCGCGTGCCCACTTTACCAATCCGACCCTGGCTGCCTATTGGCCGCTGCTGATGTACCGTTGGAGAGTCCTGGTGTAGAATCTTGCATCCTCAAACTGCATGCTGTCTCAAAATGCGCCCCCTTTATTAATAAAAACTGGCATTGATTAAAATGTATTTAGATTTAATTAAAATGTTAATTAAAATGTATGATTCTGCTACTCCTTTTTCCTTCAAGTTCCTCTCCTTCCTTTCTCGTATTTCGAATTCCTTTTCTCTTAGGTGGCCCTTCCCCGAGTCACTTGCATGTTTGCCTTAATCTCTATTAATGTATTTTCCGCAATTTGTCCACAACTCATTTACAAGATCACACCCTCTTCTATTTAAAAAGTCGTACCCCTACAGCCTAACAACACCTAATCTACCCTAGCTGCAATATTAACCCTACCAACTATCTGCACTACACCACCCCCATCCGACAATGATTGCATCTTCTACTAATCTTACCTACTACATCGAAACTGTAGTGCGGCCAATGAGTGTTTTACTTGTGCAAACAAAGCTAATCCCAAAAACGAACAGTAACACCTAGGAATTCAATACTAACTTTGGATTTCAGAGCAGCGTGCTGCCCATTTTAAAGCGCTTCAACCCCTCGTTGGAAGTAGTAGGCGCTGTATAAATGCAATCACAAAACCTTTGTAAAAGTTTACTGATTTCGCCTATCCTGCGCACTCCAGCGGTGTGTGTTCCTTTTGCACGGTGCCCGTCCGATCACGGCCCCTCCTGCGCGCCTGCTATCTGTTGCAGATGCGCCTTGTCAGATCTGCCCGCCTCGCGCACACCCATGCCTTCTCTTCTTCACGCCTCATTCCCAGTCTCCGCGCCAAGCAACATGTTATTCCCTCTCTCTCCGCTTCGAGCATCCTCTGTGTAATTTCCTTGTCCAAACTTCCTGCAGACTGCGAGTTTCAGCGCTTTTCCTGCCCCCTCCCCGCCCCCCGCGGGATCACATCGCACACAAACACTGAGTACAGGCCAGCTCGCGCTGCCAGTACTCCCGCCCCACCCTCAGCGAGACACAACGGTGCTCTCTCCCTGCTGCGCAGCCGAGGACCCTCACCGCCGCTCGCCCTGTGCCAGCGCCCAGGCTGCGCCCTGAGTGGCATCGAGCAGCACCGCACCCGAGGACCAAGTGCGGAACTGCCCACGAGGGGGAGATGGAAAAGAAGAGGTGTCAGTGATTGCTGAGTACAACTCCCTAACACACCGATGGAGTGACGCCTCTTCCACTGAGCTCTCGCCCTCCAGAGGAGTCCTGCCCGACCCCAGAAGCATCCTTGGAGCCCTGTGGAGCGCCAAGTAAGTTCCACTTTTAGAAATGTATCTATGCAGGTTTCGGGGAGGGGGTTATCGCACAGTAGGTAAGGACGAAGTCGTTTCTGCTAGCAGTTAAGCCAGCTCAGTGGGTCAATGCGCCTGCCCTTCAAATCTGTATGGGTTCATACTTGAGAATGTTGGCGGACCGTCCAGCCCTTTTATTATCATGAGAACGATTTTAAAAGTACCGCTGATGTAGGTACTAGCAGCTGTGTAGCCAGTAGGGAGAGTTCTCAGTATTGTCTTAAATTCAGTAATTCGCTCAATCAAGTTTTTTAATTTTTTTTATTTCCAATGATTTAATACTATTTGTTCAGTCCTGTTTGCTTTTTAACTGGAGTAGTACATTCCACTCTCTCCGCTGCAGGTATGAAATGTGAACTGGTGGTGAAAGTGTTAACTGTAGAGCCTTCAGTTGTGCTCGGGGACGCTGCAATTATTTGGCAGGGGAGGACCAAATTATACATCAGGGTTGATTAAATTAAGTGGCAACAAATTATGCAGCTTAAGATGGCACATTCTGTGCTAGTATTATCCAGTATGAATTGACATTTTAACTCAAAATGACACAAAGGGGTCCCAATACTTGTAAAATACTCAGGTTTGTTATTAAAGGAAAGTGTGTGTTTATATATGAAAATCCAGTCACGTTTTTTAAACTGCATGCAGTGTAGGTTTACTATGTATCTTTGCTATATCAATCAATCAATCAATCAATCATCATGGTATTTATAAAGCGCACTACATACCCGTGTGGGTCTCAAGGAGCTGGGGGGAAACGCTGCTACTGTTTGAAGAGCCAGGTCTTGAGGAGTTTCCTGAAGGTCAGCAGGTCTTGGGTCTGTCATAGGTGGATGGGGAGGGTGTTCCAGGTCTTTGCGGCGAGGTGAGAGAATGATCTGCCACTGGCGGTCACTCTTCGGATGCGGTGGATGGTGGCGAGGGCGCGGTCTGTGGAGCGGAGCTGGCGGGTGGAGGTGTAGAGGCTGAGTCGGCTGTTGAGGTACGCTGGTCCGGTGTTGTGGAGTGCCTTGTGTGCGTGGGTGAGGAGCTATAGACTTCTAGGAGCACCTATTTCCATTAAGAAACACCTTTCCAGAACAGTACACTACCTTATGTATGTGAAATTTAAAAGTCTAGCTTGGATGAGCTAAAACTTTTAAGTCATTAGACCTTAAAAAGAGAAGGAACATGTTTGTGTGATTTTCTTGTACTTTGAGTGCTCTTTTGAGTTTGAAAAAAGTTTCTGGGGTCCAACACACATTTGAAGGATCAATGAAGCAATGCATTTTGATGATTTACATTTAAATATGTCTGTTTTTTTTCATGCTGCCAACAAACGGGGTACCCCAGTCCATGAACCTGAGACATTAATAACCGCTTGGTCAAAAGCTTCACCTCATGAGTATCATTTAAGACCAGAAAAATCAAACAGGCGGCCAGTTAGCTGCCTTTACAGAGTGTGTGCCACTGCTCTGCACCATGCACAGCACTGACACCTGTTTTTGATTAAATCCTGGCTTGGCTGTGCTAGAAGCGCACTCATTTTGTTGAAACCTCATAAGTATGCATGAGTTGTTGGAAAGCGAGGCAAGTGCTGTAAGTCCATAATAATGCATAAAGTGCTGGGGCTGTATAAGTTGTGGTTTTGTAGTGTTCCTGATTATAGTCGTGGTTGACCCTTTTCACCAAATTGTGATCCTCTGCAAATTACGATCTGTGATGCCTTCTACTTTATCTGCCCAGTTGGGCACATTTATAAACAGTTTAAGCGCGAGCACTGAGGGGTAAATACACACTGGTCATCAGATCATTGGGCAAGGCATCACTTTTGTCATAGTTCATGTTCTAAATTAAATTGCAAGCACTGAGGCAAAGTCGAAATCTAAAAGATGTGCTGCATCATGGCAACAGAGGAGACACCACCTACTTATGTTACACTACATTGTCATGTTAGGTGCATTTGTATGGTGAGCGCTCTATCTGTGGGGTGGCCTTGCAGTGCCCCTGGCTGAGTGGTCAATTAGGGGCTCAACAGATCTGAGTTCAGATTTTGGCACCCCGTGCTCACCCCATATAGGGCAAATCGTGATGCCACCTGGGCTTTGGTCTGTTGCCTTCCTAAAGGGGTGCGTTTAGAACCGGGTTGAGTGCCAGCACTGAAGAGCATTGGCACTTTATGATCCTAGAAATGGTCACCTTGAAATGTTGTTTTGCAAGAGCTAAGTAAATGAAATCAGTTGGTGAAAATGTGAAGTTGCCCTTTGTGCTGAGATGAATGAATGGATTGTGTTTCATTGAAATCCCTCTTGGGCATTTAAATTGATGGGATGGGGCCACGGGGGAGGAGGGGGTCCGTGGTGTAAGCCTGTAGCTGTGCTCTATTTTGAATCTATTGCTTGAATTTAACTTGTAGATAAAGGGGTCCCTTTCCTTGGGAGTCTGTGGGGACAACGCCCGGAGCCTTGAACCTTGCTGTTCTAGCTTTAGGTGGCCAGTGGAGTGATTGAGGGCTGTTTATTCTAGGGGTCTTGTCTCTGCTGATCAATGACTCGCATCATCTCTGCAGAGCCATGTTGGAGAGGGTATGGTGCTCACATGAACTCCATGGCTTGTGCATTTGAATGGATTTGTGGAAGTGGTAAAGTAGCTCAGTGGGTTAACTGACCAATGCTGAAATAATTCTGTAATCTGCAGGTTTCAGGCATAAATGCGGTAGAGTGAATTTGGGCTCTCCGGGGTTTAAAAAAAAAAGTACCTATTTTGACCGGATAAAAAGACATTTATAAAGGAATTCGCCACATGAAGTGCTTTGATTAGAAGAGCTGTACATGAAACAATTACTTTTTATTCTGAGGGTATGTACAATACAATACAATACATGCAAGGAACCCAATACCTGTACCTCACAATACAATACATGCAAGTAACACAATACCTGTATCTCACAATCCACCTGTAATTTATCAGAAAATAATTCCTGATTGTAATGAGCTTTTCTGGCATCTTTCCCAAACTGTAACTGATAAGAAGCAAATAATCACAAAATACAACTGCACACATGAAACAAGTGTGCCATTACAGAACAACAAATCCCTGTGGATGAACTGTATCTTCGCAGGAAGGTCCTCACCTCGCTCCGTATCAACAGGGCACTTGTTTCAAACATGGTTATTCATTTGAAGCGGATTGCGTTCTGGCAGTTGTGCTTATGGACTTTTTCTATCAAGCCATTGGGACTAGCATACCTGGTAATAGTGATTTTCAGCATAAATGCCCAGGACTGGAAACGTGGGGGATATGTACTATAGAAGTGGCGGAGCATGTCGTTAGCCTCTTCGGCTTAACGCCTCTCTCCGCTACTTCGGAAATGCAAGTCTGCACCATATTTACAAGAATGTGGAGCAGCCTGGCGATTCCCCCTGTGATGGCGCTAAGTTTAACCGCTTAGCGCCAACGCAGGCACCCTTGCACCACAGTGCAAGGGTGTCTGCGTGCAGGAGAGGATTGTTTTTGTGAAGAAAGGTGTCCCTTCCTGCACATAAACAATCCTAAAATGCCATTCTGTCACTTTCATGTGTGCTGCTTCAATACAAAATGGCATTTCTTAAAAAGGTTTGTTTATATACAGGAAGGGACACCTTCCTGTACATAAACAAACCATGGCATTTTGCTTTTTCCATGTGTGCTGCACAAGGCAACACGCATGGAACAAGCAAAAACGAGGAGAAATAATGCATTTCTCCTCATTTCGCCAACTTAAGACCAGGGTTTTCCTTGTCTTAATTTTGGCGCTGACTCCTATGTACGCCACCCTTGTACATAGGGGGTAGTGTCAAATACAATGGGTGTTGCTGGGGAACGCCCACCACAACACCCACTGCACGCCCCTTTCACGCTAAACATAGCATGGAAGGGTGCCTTATGTGCAAGGCAGCATTAAAGGCTTAACGCTGCCTTGTACATAAGGCACGGCCCCTATCGCCACGGTAACATCATAAAAAGTGACCTTCCCATGGCGATAGGGGCTTGTACATATGCCCCGTGGGGCCCAGGCGGCATAGAGCTAGGAGGCAGCCTAGATTACAGAGGTCTCCAAACCCCTTCCGAAAGAGGAGGACAAATGTTCTGTTAGACTTTTCCCCATCCGAACACAAAAGTTTTCATATTTGTTATTTTTTGAGTGAGGGATAGTGGGTTGCACCTCTACCGCTGTCACGCGGAGCCGCCAATACAGAATGTGATCTCCACTGGATGCAAAATCAGAAAAAAAGACGATGGCCCCAAGTAAGATCTCGGTTGGCTTGGGACCGCAGTCTCTCAATCAGGAACGGAGTCGGGTTATGTTCATTACGTCTCTGGTCATTATCTTCCAATCCCCACCGTGACCAGTAATTTTGCTCCATTTCCTGGTCGGATACCTAACCCCGATTAGGAAGTTTAAGCCCCTCCCCCAGCCTCTCTAACCCATCGCCAACAACAAATTTGCTAAAATAAATTGACTTGTGCATCATTTATGGGATCCTGGTGGAGGTGGAAGTGTTTAAATAGTCCTCTCCTCCCTTAGGTGAGATCCTCTATTCTGGAGTCTTCAAAGAAGAGGCAATAAGACAATACTTGAATGGACCATGCCATTTCCACCAAGAATGTGCAAATGTGTCAGTGCTATTGAGAGGATTGCAATGGTTGGCTGCCACACTACTTCTCTCCAGTTAACACAACATCTTGAAGAATGTTTTCACAAATTAATTCATAAATCCCAATGGTTAGATGCCCAGCCACTCACATTCAACAGAAAGGACATCACCCAATGGCAACAAAAAGATCACAGATTGGCCGCACGGCAGCCTACTCTATAGAGACGGGTTGTGTTTTGTGTTGCAGTGGGGCTGTGGAAATCTTGTCCTTCTGCTCATTTGAAACTGGCCATTTTCCTGGGGACGCAACTCACACAAATGTCACAAAAACAACTGAGTAAAGAAACAAAACATAGTATACAGGAAAACCGAAAAATTGCAATTTTTACGGCTTTAACCAATGTTTTTTTAGCCATTGAGAATTCATCTCAATTGTTTTCTATTCCACTGTATTAATCTTATCGGTGAGAAAACAGACTTGTGCAAACCAGTGCTGGCTCCCCCTCATTAGAGAAGAGAAGCCACCAGTGGTAGGCCATGTCCCCCTGCAGGGGAGCACGATGGATCTCAGACATATTTCAGCTTCAGCTTCTCGCAGTGAAGATGCCTGAAACCTTGAGCTGGGCTCCAGCAAAGTCCTATGTAGTCTCCTCTGCTCTGACACTCGCAGGAAATCTATGTGGACATGTCATTCATCGGTATCCTTTGAATGGATTTGTGCTCTTGACTCCAGCGCACAAAAGCTTGAAATCAAAGGGCAGATCTAATGATTCTGAGAAGTACTTGATGGTCATGAGCACTGGCTTAATTTGAGCTCTCCTCTCTATCAGCTTGCATCTGAAATCCATCCATCACTGCTGAGCCTTCAGTTGTTCAACTAGTTCTGGAAAGTAGCCTTGGAAAGGTGTTTATCACAATATGAATCAACTCAATAAATACCCTCTGGAGACCCTCATTGTCAGGCGCACCTCCTGTTAGGATCCGAAACAGCGCACCCGGGTGAGTCGAGCGCTATAGCAAATTATGTTAACATAACATAACATAAGCACTATATGATGGGTCCGTTTAAAGCGGGGCATGAGAGAAAACTGAACGTCAGCAAATGCTTCTCACGAGAAGCTAAAGAAACAATCACTGGTTGGAGGAAGCTGCCTTGCGGCCAGAAGGAGGGAGGGGGTTCGAAGTCAACGAGAATGAGTAGAAGCTACGCGCAGCACCTCCATGATGGGTTAATACTGATTCTGCCGTAACAAAACACTTGCCCACTGTGGAAGCAGAGTTGATAGACTGATTCAATGCTTCCCTTGGAATCACAAGAAAAGTCCTCTAAATATATAATATAGGGAGCAAGTCTCAAAAATTCGAAATGATGCCATAATGATTCGTTTATGATATTTATTTTTATCTCTGTACTTCTATGTATTTTAATTGATGCAAAAGAAAGTTCTGTGGCTGACTGACCGGCCTTAACGATATCCTTGCTCGACCAATATCAAAAGCCTCTTCTTCAAATTAGACCCTTGCATATCTTGAGGTGGGTATTCAGGACACTTGGGGCCATATTATAGATGTGTCCCGGGGGGTGCAACGGGTGTTAGCCCCCACTTTGCGCGTCCCCAGGGCACTTTGGTATTACAAAAGGGGCTGCCGAAGCTTGTGCGTCCCCAAATGTAATACCAATAGCTCTGGCTATTGGTATTACTTCAGAGGGCGTTCGGTCATTTGCATGGGGGCGTGGCCCCATGCAAATGAGGAAATCCCTTTGTCTCTGTGCCCGCGCCGTATTACAGGACTGGACGCAGAGGCAAAGCTGTCAAGAGGTGCACTGACAGTGCGCCACCTAAAAGGTGGTTCACTGTCAGTGCACCCCCTGATCGCATCCCTCTGGAAGTGGGATTAAGGAGGTCCCAGGGACCCCCCAGACATCCCCTTGCAGGCAGGTGCAGTCACTGACTGCCCCCGCCTGCAAGGGGATCTCTAATCCCACTTCAAAGTGCCAGTGGGTGCCGCCTGAACTGTGAAAACAAGGAGCAGCGTCAAAGCAGCTGCTCTATTTTCCACAGAAATGCACTGCCCCCAGGACAGCACAAGTTTGTGGCTGCCCTGGGGCAGTGCATTAACCATAATGCAGCACATTTTCATTGTTTGCGCTGGGCGCCCAGCGCAAGCGATGAAAATGCGCTGTTTGCATAATATGGGCCCTAGAGGCTCATTCCTAATTGGACGTATTTAACGTGGGGAGGAAAGGGTCCAAAATTACTAATTACAGCCAGTATCAATACACGATTTTAAGTCCCCAGAATAAGATATAACCTGCGGGACCCATAATTCCTACTTCCTTTTTAATGGTCTTTTTTTGAATCTGGGTATTTTCTGCTCGGAATTACCACCTCCTCTGAGGATGTGGTAAATGTGAGCGAGGGACTAGAGGGAGTCACCGTGAAGGTTGTAGTGAGTGATTAGGTCTGGAATCAGAGCATTCACTAGCCATAAAAGGCTGGCGGAAAGGGACATTGGGGGCCCGTAGCGGGCCCTCCTTCCCCCTCGCCCTTGGTTGTAGGTGTTGGGGGCACCTATGGTGCCCCACTCCATATCCCTGTACAATGTAGTGCCTGCCACGTAGTGCAAGGGTATGTAACATATCCCGTTTTTACAATGCGGCGGGTGCTGCAGCCAATGTAAAATACAGGCATTGCAACCACTGTGGTGGTGGACAGCATGTCGGGCGGTCCCAATCCCCGATTTGATAGCGGATGGACAGAAATCCGTCCGCCATTGTAATCAGCCCCTAAATGCCTGCAAGGTAATGTATTCTATATTAAATTAACAGATTACTGATGAGTTGTGCCTTGAGAAAGCCCCTGGAGTACCACGAGTGAAACAAATATCACTGTTCACCGTAATAAAATAATATTTTGCTGAAACAATTAGGATCAAAGCCATTATTAGGGTTAACCGTGTTGAATCCAAGTAGTGTGTGCATGGATTTCTTCATTGATATCCTAAAATATTCTGGTTTGTAGGATCACACCCAGTAGAACCAAAGTAGACCCAACCAAAAGTAATCCAGACCATATGACTCACAGCGAGGTAGTGCAAGCCAGCATAGTAGGCCTAAGACCCTCGAATACTGAAAACAGCTTACTGAAAGTGTCTCTGTATGTTTCAGCAAATACAGAATGATACCATCATACAATAACACAGTTATATCCTGCTGTAGGGCCCAGGGGCGGCTCTTCTGCAATGGCAGAGCAGGGTCACCCCACTGGCTCAGAGCCGGCAGCTGAAAAATAAAAGGATATTTTAATATTAAAATATCATTTTATTTTTCAGCTGCTGGCTGAGCCAGGGTGGTGCCTGCTATGGGACGGGGAGGAGAAGTGGTAGATGTGCAGTTTCAAGTACGCATGTCAGTTTAGCCGGCCGTTCTAGGCCGGCCGAATTGACATGCACACTTAGGTTTCTCGAACCCGGCTGTATTGCACAGCCGGGTTGGAGAAACAGCACAGATTCCCTGTGCCTGAGCACGCATGGTCCAGCCCGCTCAGGCCAATCCCCTCACAGCTCTCATGCTTGGGGAGTCTGTGATGCTGGCCCAGGGATTGCTGGAACCAGGAAGTGGAAGCAGGGGAGTGCGAAGTGGTCAGCAGCACCAGGTAAGTTTTTAAAAATCATTATCCCCCTGTCGCGCTCCTCCCGCACTCCTCCTCTTCCCACTGCACCCCCTTCACCTGCCCTACCACTTAAAACCATTGATAGCCACCTGGCTGTAACACTCATATATTTATGGGTGCAGCTTGCCAAAGTGATTTAGCTAATGGAGTTTGGAATAAATGTAATCACCTTTTTGTAAATGGAATTAATTTACGTTTTGTGTGAGTAAATTGATCCATTTATTTCAATCTAGTTGAGCAAGTCACAAATGTAAATAATTGCCTCTATGAAATACTGATTTGTGTGTGGTGGAACTGTATATGTTACTCTTTGATGAGTATAACCAAGTTAATAAGCTAAGAACTAATTAGCTATTTCTCAGGTTAGCGTTCTTTAGAGAACCATCCTTAAATTAACTTAGAGCAGGCAGAGCAGTAACACATGTTGAAGACAGCTTTTGGTGTCTTTTGTGAGCATTCATGTGATCAGCACAGGGCCATGGTATTTTGCTGATGGTTGCATTGTAACAATAACTTTACATTGGGGTTTTTGTGCTGCGTAAAAGTGGTTGCTTTTTGCTCCTACAGCCAGTGCAGATTTGCCAGAAGGAGAAGCAACTTCTTTAGTCTTGGCTCGGGCTTCACAATGGAGGCTCGTCGCCTCTCTAGCTGCCCGCTGACTATGGCCCTTACCAGATACTTCTCCATAGAGCTTCTCACACAGTGCAAGAGAAACATGCTGGTTTTATCAATGCTTGTTTTAGAGATCTTCAACTGGGCAGTCCTTGTCTCTGCATACAATTACCCCATAATACCGCACGACCGCCGTAGATAAAGTTGAATAATCGTTCCAAATCCGTAGCTTCAAGCACTCGGATAACCCTTGGACAGGACCACTTATAGCTCCTAACAGCAGGGCAGGCTTAACAAATGTTGCAGCTCTAGGTGAAATTACATGCTGCTGCCCTCCTCCCCCATTGTGCCCACATGATGGTCACATTTCTAGCGTGGAGGAATAATTTTTTTGCTTCCCTACGAGTGGCACCTTAGACATGTTCCCAGTTCTGACTTATCCTAAAACTAGCCTTAACCAATAAAATCTAAGAAAGTTCCCAGCAGACTCTCAGAAAACAACTGACACTCTTACCCCACAATGTGTCTCCAAATAATTCCTATCCAGTGGCGGCCCCTCTGCTGAGGCGGAGGAGCGTCACCCACTGCTTTTTAGCAGTGTAAAGAAAAAGAAAATGATAATAGCTCAATGTAATAATCATTTTATTTTTTCCTGTTGTGGGCGCGGCAGCTTTGTGAGGCAGGGCTGCTCTGCTGACAGAGCAGGGGAGGGGAGGAGTGGTTTTCACCCCCTAAGTGTGCATGAAGCTTTGGCCGGCCTTCTCGGGCAGGCCAAACTTTCATGCGCACTTAGCATGTTCTCCACCCAGTCTGCATTATAGTCCGGGCAGAGAACATGCCCAGGCTCCCATTCCCCATCTGAGCACCAATCCACAGCGCTTCGACCAATCACAACACTGCATTGCAGCATTGTGATTGGCTCAGGGGAGCCTGGGAGCTTCCTTGGTGCTTCCTTTTCCTTGTTCAGGCCTGAGGGACGAGGAGGAGAGAAGCTGCGAGGAGGACGTGGCGGCGAGGAGGTGCATTTAATTTTATTTTTTATTTACCTCCTTACCCTGCCTCCTTGTCTCTCCACCCCGATCTGTGCCGGCCGCCACTGTTCCTATCAAAACCCGCATATAACTCCAACATCTCCTCACATGCATATCTAAAGACTCTCATACTGCCTGAACTGACCCTTGCAAGTTACGGTCAAATGATCTAGAACAATAGTGCACCCCAAAATAACCCCTCAGAACTCACACATATGCCACATAGCTGCCAACAGACCCCACATACCCCCAACACATTTGAAGTACTATTTGATTTCTGTAATTAAATTCCATATGAATTTCACACAGTATTATTTGGTGTGAGATATCTCATATCTGAGTTGCTCCTGCTGCAGTCAAAATGTTATCTGGAAAGTCCATACTGCTCCTTGAAGCTAGATTTCTCATTACATTAAGGCCCAGATTCACTAACCTTTCACACACCACCACAAGGCGAATTTGTGCACTGTGTTGTGTAGAAGGAAGAGAGCAAAAATGCATCCTATCTTCTAAGATATGGCGCACTTCTGCCTTCTCATAGTGCTGGGGCACTTCAGACAGCCTACCGCCAATTGTATGACTGCTTGATGTGCAGAATTGCTTTTATGGAGGAAGTGACACCTTCCTGCACAAAAACAATCCTTAGAGGCATATTTCTCTTTCCATGTGTGCTGTAGAATGAAGGACACATGGAAAGGGGAAGTTTCAGGGAGAAATGAAGATATTTCTTCTTGTTATGCCTTTCTAAGATGCACCATTTTGGTGCAAACCCAGGTGTACTACCTTTAGTAAATCTGGATTTGCGTCAAAATACGTGGGTGAATGCTCCACCCATCTAACGCCTACATGACACAGTGTAACATAAGGCAGCACAAGGTATTTGGTTGCTTTACTTTTTTTAACAAAGCCACACAAGGCAATACAGTCATCATTTTTGCTGCTTTGTAAGTCTTGACCATCATTTTGCTTCTGGTCTGCACGAAAAAAAGTGGGGCAACCATGATGCAAAATGTTAGGAAATCTTGGCCAATATATGCAACATAAAATCCATTTTGTAGCTACGCCTAGGTCTTACAAGACCCTTGTGTTGCCCATACAACTTAACCCCTTCGCTGCTGCGGACATTCCGCTGCAGCGCTGGGGGGGGCAGGGGGGCAGCGCGGTGGGCCTGTGCTCATGACGGAGCCGCTCCGTCATGAGCCACAGTTGAGCTGTGCTCATGACGGAACGGTTCCGTCATGACTCCGCCCATTTGCGTTGTCCCCCCGCACAGGCGGGGAAACAGCGCCGCGTAGGCGGAGCGGCCGCCAACGGGCGTGTCATGACGGAACCGTTCCGTCATGAGCACACGGCAACCGTGGCTCATGACGGAACGGTTCCGTCATGAGCGGGGAAGGGGTTAACAGAGCTGAAAGCAGACCATCGCAAAACTACCATTGGTCCAGATAGCTCCAAATTGTCCCCAACAGGAAACCCATACTTACATTGAAATAGACTGTCACACAGCTCCAGTACAATGTTACATACTCACTAACGGACCCTCGCATAGCCCCATTGACCCTCATATGGCCATAACCAAACACTCCAATAGTCCCTCTATAGCTTCAAGTAGATATTCTCCCAAAAGACCATCACTTAGGGCCTGATGTGCTATTATTCATTCCGCAAAAAGTGGTTGCAAATTGCGCACTGAATTTTAGCAAATGGAATAGTCATTTGTGACCCAACCAATGTAACTACTGAATCATAGAGGGTCACAGAACAACCTGCCCAATTAATATTAATTCAGCAGGCTACAATTTGCGATCCCCTGTGATTGGCTACAGTCAATCGGATCGAGTCTTGCACTGGACAGCTGATCACCACTGCTCTGATTCCATAGCTAAGGGGGTTTTATTTATAAAAGCAGCCGGTGTTCCTTAGAGGAACCAGTGTTGCTTTTTTTTATGTTTTCTGTTTTGGAGAAATTCATTAGGAGCGGGCAGTGGTGCTTTGGACCATTGCCTTCTGCTCCTGAGGTTGCCAACACAATTCGGAAAGCAGAGGTGTCCTAAGGGGACTCTTCATCTTTGTGAATCAGTTATCACTCTACCTAGGTTGACGGTAAGTCATCAGTGGTTCACAACCACAATCGCGGTTGTAAACCATTGATGCGTTCCAATACGAATCGGAAACGGGACGCAGGCACCCTTTTTATGCCACCCCCTATTTGTGATTTGGAAAGGTTTGCGAAAGACCTCTTATGAGTCAAAACAATTTTTCAGATGACTAAAAAGGCTTTTGAATAGGTCTGGGTGGTGAACTCCGATCCGCTCGCGGAGTTTTCAGAGTTTTCCGCACTCCGCATTACGCAAAGCTCGCGGAGTTCCGAAAAACTCCGCTTCTTGCAGTGGAGCAGAGTTTTTTTCCTCGCTTGCATTCGTCAACGTCAAGTTGGCACTCATGAGCATGGAAAATCAACCTCCCGGCGAGATTTCTCAACGCGGTCGGTCAGATCTCTCATTGCGAGTGGTCTCGTATGCTTGCAAACATTCGCGTTGAGAAACTGTATGTTTGCGTTGAGAAAGCTGCCGCTCAAATAAAAATCTACTCAAGCACCAGAAAAGGAAGCAGCGCCCACTTGCGATGTGCCGTTCGCGATGATTGGACAGTGCAGACAAGCATCTGGCACTGAAAATCATTGTGAACAGCATTTATCTAACGCACTCCGCCGCTTGCGGAGTTTTTTTTGCACTTCACAGAGTTCCGTTTAGGCTTACTTTTGAACATAGAATCCCTTCTGAAGTCACAAACCCTGTGATTTTGCGAAATTGAGTGTTTGCAATAGCGCAAGGACTTTGTGCATTATTTCATCAACCCCAGTAGTTGTGAGTCTACCACCTTTTCCAGTGCTCCTTTCGGGTACCATGGGTTTTGACTCTAAGTAAAACATTTAACTGTGGCACAGCACAACCTGTGAAAAAATGCCTAAGTCCCACTTAAGAGGAGCTTCGCTTAGTATTAGTAAAGCTACTACATCTGAGAAGAAAGCTTGATCGATGACCAATATTGCCTTTCATCCTTGTAACATTGATACATTCATTCTCAATTTGAATTAGTTCTTGTAACTGTAGTCTATGATTAATAACGAGACCAACTTTGGATTAAAGGGGTATGGAGGAATTATGTCTTTACTTCTGCATGTATAGACATACACACAGATCGAAGCCCACCCAAGCATGCCATTATGACCGTCTGACCCCATGGCCCACAGCTGTCTTACAAGTTATTAATGAGGGACCACCTAAGACCAGCAGCTGTCAGGATGGCTCACTGACCTCAACGCTTGCCGCTGACATTTCTTGTGACCCGAAGGATTCAGAGTCCAATGCCAGTAAGACCAACTCAGCCTTACATATTTCCCCTGCCCTTAGCTTCTACATCAGCTCCCGATTAGACAGTGAAAAATAAACGACAGATCTGTGGTGTCAGGCTTCAAATACACACAAAAGTATTCACCATGTTGGCAGGGTCTAAGACTGTGGACAGCAGGCCCATGCACCAGCCGTGGAGACATGTTGCTATCCATTCACCCTTCCACACATCAGCCACATCTCCTATATGTATGTAAATCGATGAGTCAAGGACAATAAGAGTGTCTGCCAAATTTACAAAGCTCTTATTCACTTTGAGACCCTTCAAAAAATTTTGAACGAGAACATTGTACGTTAGTACCACTTCCGGATCCTGCCCATTCTTTTTATTCTTTGCTCCACAGCCTGGTAGACCCACGCCTTGGTTTATACATCAGTCTCCTAGATTTCCCTTTTCGCGCCTTAATGAGAGAAGGGCAGGAAAGGAACATTCACCATAAATAGGTGGATGCACGGTGTGCCACCTCGTTTGTTTCTTTCCTCTTTTAGTGTGTGGCGGGAGGTGATGCCAGATCCTGCACCAGAGACAACCTTTCGTGGATCCAGCAGCCATGCAGAGGGCTTCGGTGGAGCTGCCCAAGTTAGAGCAGCATTCAGAGTGCCATTTCTACGAATCTTTCCAGGACCCCACTACCGCGTAATCCATGGCATTCCCCAAACTCCCAGCTCACAGGAGACGTTCGTTATGTCATTCCTGAGAATGGACCCCCCACTTTGGTACATTTGTCTTCAGGAGTGGCGTAAGTGATGACAGGCCAGCCATACCCGCTTTGGTATGGTCCACCTGTCATTGCGGATCATTTTTTCCATGAAGTGTGCCCACTGTGTATGTGGGATTTGCTTCAGGGGACAATTGTCCTCCAGGAGGGCATCCGAATATATTCAGAAGTTGCCTTATCCTATGGCTATTCAATACAATGTTCCTATCGCCTTCTATCTTCAGGTTTTCTTTGCATATTTCTCTGCATCTTCCCATGCTAAAAATGTTCACAGTTTTGCATCCACCCAGTGGTTTCCCTGCCTTCTGTATCACCGGTTCCTAGGTAGCCTGGTAGCAAGTATAAGTGTTCATGTGTTCATGAAGTCTCAAACTATGGCATCCTGTCAAGTAAATTGCAAAGGAGGAATATTAATCATGCCAACAGGTGGATCTGTTTTGGCCAATCTTCACCTTTATTAACATGGTACACTACCTGGACATTGAGTTGTAGAATGACTCTACTAAACTCCAAATATATGTATCTTGAGATATATATCTGTACTTACCAATATATACTCATCTTCATAATATTCTGGCTACG
Organism: Triturus cristatus; assembly: GCF_964204655.1. Classification (NCBI taxonomy): domain Eukaryota; kingdom Metazoa; phylum Chordata; class Amphibia; order Caudata; family Salamandridae; genus Triturus; species Triturus cristatus. Next base: position 163,847,591 of record NC_140595.1, on the reverse strand, counting down.
ACATTTTGCCGCACAATATTTTTTGCTCCATATTCTGATATTCAACCTTCTATTTCTTTCCTGCTTTCTGGGATTGGGTCATCAGAAAGATAGCATGTTTCAATTATTTACATAGTAGAAGATTGCCCAATTCTGGCATGGCACAAACGCGTCATTGCATTTCTGTTGTGCACTACCCGCTACCATTTTTAGCTGTTCCAAACAGTTGAACTAATAGTCTGGAGGTTTTTAAACAAAGAAACACAAAATTCTGACTTTAGGAATTTTCTGACCACCTACTCCCTCAGTTTCTGAGGGTTGGTTCAGCCTTCTTCTCTGAAGCCCTTGTTCTTGGAACTCAAGAGTTTGAAGTCAATTATTTGGTCTCATTGGATCCACTCTGAGGGCTTTCAGCATGGGTCATACTTGCTCATATTTCCTGATCCTTGTGTTGCATCCTCAGAAGTTTCAAGATCTGCTTCTTGGAGAGAACTGTACAGAGGGTTTTGCAAACGTCCAATAGTGGTAAGATGTAAGACCCAAATTGATCTCTGTTGTAATATGACTAGAGGACAAGAAGGATTACCCAGAGCTGGTTTTGCTGGTAATGTCTTTCCTATGAACAGAGGCAATCTTGATTTCAGAAAGGATTGCCAGGTTCGACAATGATTATGATGACGAAGCAGTGCTCTGTAGGTGGTGGGTTCATACGAGTGAAGGACATGAGTCTAAACGCAACAAGGAGTTCCTCTTACCGAGACACTTTCAAACTAGGAAGGTCTCTTTCATCTAAATAATATATCTTCCTGATGGTATGTGATGTTGGTTTGAATCTCTGGTTTCCTATGTAATTGTGTGACCTCACTGTACTTAGAAAGTGAAGTTGGACTTCTTTGGTGACCTGTGTCAAGCTGTGCATGTCCGGAGCAAGAAGCGTAGAGAGGAGAATCCTTGTGGTACTCCATATCCATTCAAGCCAGCCCAAAGATGCCCATCCATTTGGGTAGGTATTACAGCATATTTAGAAGTGTTTACAATTGAAAGAACAGATTTGTCCCAAGGTGTAAAAAATATCCATTCTGGCCTGTGAGGCCTTATTTTACTCCCTGTACCTCACTCCCAACTTCACTATATCGGGTGTCTTGGTTTTTCCCCTATGGATATGCTATAAACTGGTGCCCGCTGGTCCCTGATCTAATTGGCCCTTACATTCTCAAGTGCGCCAACTTCACTTTACTCAGGGATCTAAATATTTATCTGGAGGACCCCATGTGTAGTGCTGGCAGGTCATTATAGAGGACCTTAGCACATTGAAGCTTGACTTAGCCAACTCCTCTCCCACACACAAGGTAGGGCATCTCCTAGACCCTATCTTTTCAAACATCAAGGCTCTTACTACAGACCCTCCCTTACCATTACTCTGGTCAGACCACTTTGCAGTACCTTTCTCTATTGCAATTCAGTCCACTTACTACACAGTGCTAGTTGGCCCACAAGTTAGGTCTTAGAAACTGGTCCAAATTAGATGCCTCCTTCCTCAATCTACATCTCCGGAATATGATGCCCATCGTGTTGCAGATGGCTGATTTAGATCAACCCATGGTGAAGGACTAGATCTGGGATTTCCTGGATGTAATCTTGCCAGTCAAAGCCTACTCCTCTGCCAGATCTCACCACCCCAGTGTCATGGTTCACTGACACACACAGAAAAAGAGGTGCAAGGGACTAGAAAGGCTATAGAAATAAATCACATGACAGGAATAAGAAACTTAAGTATAAAGTGGCAATAAAAAACTATCATGCACTTTGCAGGACCACCTGGGCAACATTCTACTCTGAAACAATTACTGCAGCCCAAAACTGTTCTAGAACACGTTTTTAGAGTAGTGTAAGAACTCTCTGACCCTGGTAGAGTCTCCCCAGCTCCGTTATTATCGTAGTCACAATACAAAGAGCTGGCACAGTTCTTCGTTAAGAAGGTGACAGACATCCAGCATCAGACAGGCAACTCCCAGTCGAATGGATGCAATCCCTACACCTGGGTACAGGGGCCTCCTCCTATCATAGAGGAAATAAGTTACAGCCCAAACACAATTTGAACTCGCTGGCCCCTCTGGACACGCCCCTCTTTTTGGCTTTGCTACAGTCAATTAAATCTGGCTTCCCACGGGATCCTCTATTGCCAGCCATGCCCAAGACACTGGGCACTGACCTCATATCTCTTCTGGTGGGGCTACTTAACTCTTCCATGCAAGAGAGACGTATACCCCCAGCTTGGAAGCATGCCATGGTTCTACCTGTCTTAAAAAAGCCTAATCTGGACCCATCCAGCTGATCCAACTTCAGACCAATGTCTATGCTCTCTATCCTTTTTTAATTTCTGGAGAAACACATGAATACACAATTAAGCACCTTTGTGGATTCCCAGAATTAATTGCACCCGTCTCAGTCAGGCTTTAGAGCAGGGCATAGTACCGAATCCGACTCTTGGGAGTCACACAACATCTGAGAGGGCCCCTGGACGAGAGCAGACCAGCCACGCTGATCTTACTCGATATCAGAGCGGCTTTCGACACTGTGTCACATATCCCCTTGCTGGAAAGATTGGAGAACCTGGGGGTCGAAGGGACAGCCATGCCAGGGATGTCCTACTTTCTGATGGGTCGAACTTTCCAAGTCTTTTCTGCTTGTTCCACATCAAAAATCACATGCTTTCACTTCAGGTGTCCTGCAGGGTTCTGCCTTGAGCTCGGTGCGCTTTAATATCTATGCCCACCCTCCTGCTGATTTGATAGGGAGCTGCGGTCTCACCCTGATCTCTTATGCTGATGACACACAAATTATTTTTTCTCTGTCTTCTGCTCAAGGATAACCTTCAAAGCCTTAAATCGCTGCTTAACTTGGGTCTCTACCTGGATGAACCTGAACTCGCTAAACATTAATGGCGAAAAGCCTGAGGTTAAGGTGTTAGGTAACGACCCCACACTTTGGGGCCCACAGCACTGGCCTCAAACCCTAAGCACCCTTCCTGAACCAGCCCCCGAAGTTAAGAACTTAGGCGTTTGACTGGACAGGAATTTTTCCATGAAACCTCAGGTTGCCAAGGTAGCCGCCGCCTGATTTGCGGTACCTAAATGGCTGAGAACGATTATTTGGATGCTCCCTTTATCAGTCCAAAGGACAGTCTTTCAAGCCCTGATCCTCTCAAGATGAAACTATGGGAACATCCTCTACTTGGGGGTAGTTTTCAATCAGATGCTTACAAGTAGCACAGAACTCTTCGGCTAGGCTACTATGCCAACTCCCGAGATGACCCATATGCACAAGGCTAGGACTGGCACCGGGCCGAGATATCTTCAAGAATTAGTGGCCTATTAACTACCTATGCCGTTTCTGAGTTTGAGCAAATAGTCACTGTGCATTGTTCCCAGAGCCAGACTAGCACATATGGGAGGTCGCTCTTTTACATATCTGGACCCTAAGCTCTGGAACGCCCTACCCAAGCACCTGAGAAACTGCTCTTCTCTGACTCTCTTCCGTAGGGAACTTGAGGACCTGGCTATTTTATTCTTGTCAATGCTGTTTGCCCCTATCTGAAACTACAGCGCTGGGAACCCCTGTCTGGGTAGCTGCGCCCTTTATAACATTTTAGAATAAAAAAAACTGAGGGGTTTCACCACCCAACCAAAGAAATGTAAGTCATTGGTTTGAACCCCAGAAGCACAAACTCTACCTTTCATCTATATGAGGTCGGTAAAGTAAGTTCCATTGACAGCAACTGCTATTAGCACCTGGAGTACAACGTTAGGGACTGGACAGCCAATCAGAATGCTTCCAGTGGGGATACTACTACCATTATAGGCCCAGCTTGGGGGGAATTCTGTGGCTTTCAGCTCCTTATCCATTCAGCATGGGTATGGTACCCGAATATTGAGTACGTGTTCTTTAAACATATGTACATCTTCAAGGTGTGTATATGTGGAATTAAGAATAGTAAATCTATGCTTACCATTACGAACTTATCTCTATGATATTTTGGTTGTAAACAATTTTGCTACAGTATACTAGTAGCGCTATACGTCTGTATAATTCTGGTGCACCACATTCTTTTGACCACAATCCCTTTGTTTTGCCTTCCCCTCCCACCAAGGTTTGGATTCACCATAGTTGGGAAATATATGGTTGTATGAAGACAAATCAATGGTTGACACCAGTATGGCAATGTGTTTGGAGCTGGATGGAGTCAAACGTAACACACACATACCCGACCAGGGTATAGCAATCCCTGAACCATTCAAAAGGGAACTCGGGTTAAGAGCTACCATGCTATGGCAGAAAATGGCAGAAAATGCTATACATACACTTATACCCAAATGTAACATAACGTTTATATACAGGAGAGGGAACTCAATGACCATTTCGGTTGGAAGAAATTGGCATTGTAGGAAATGAAGCCAAAGTGTACTCAGGATAGAAACAAGTTATACTTCGGTTTTAACAACTTTTTACATTTTTTCATGTAAGCAATACCCGGCAAAAAATGTCTCATGAAGTACAATAATAGCAAACGGTGGGAACAGTGGCTGAGCTATAAACACGAGTACTTGTCGTTCAGCCTCCAGTCCTCTTCGTGATGATGAGAGCCGTCTGCATGGGAACCGGCGCTGAGCTGTCCGCGTGCCCAGAGAGCACGTGCCTGCATCATGGAGCATCATGGGAACAGAGAGGAAGGTTACGCTCTTGTCAAGCATCTGACGCAAGCTTCTAGTGGACAGTACAGGGCGTCCTGCCCTCGCTCGCGGCACCTATCGGATACTCACAGCACAGGAAGAATGTCACTTCCGGTCCCGTCTGTCCAACTCTGCGGTTCAACTTTCTGAATCAGAAAGCACGGCGCATCCACGCCCTTAGATGACCACATGTTTATTCTATGCATGGAGCATAGGAAAAGTGTGATATTCTCTCACCGCCGTCAAATTTCTTACTTCTCAAACCTATGGACTAATAGTTGGGCGATGCGCGAGGCCTCTCCAATGAGCTGTTCTTGCTTCTGGTTTAGCAGTAAGTGAGGTAGGGATATTGGTTTGCACAATATATCCAATATTTTTGCAAAGATGGCAATGTTCTCAATCCCCACGGAGGAAAGGAGTATTGCAAACAACACATAACCTAGTACAAATCAGCACACTGCCTCGACCAGCTCCTCACAGTGAGGCAAAGTCTGAAGCCTTGAGGTAAACTATGCCTCACTTTGAGGAATGCGTCCACCATGCTTATGCAAATGAGTCCCTGAGCAGTCGGTGCAGCCCTTGATCAAGCCTTGAGCTCGCGCCTTCTGTTTGCAAACTCAGTGCACATGGCCTTCAGCTGTGTGCAGTGGCCACTGGCACAAGGGGTGCCTTTAGCCCGGCTCCCTTTCCTCATGATCCCCAGTCATCCGTAAATAAAACTTGGGTCGTCTGCAGAAGGCACTGGACAGGAGGACATACCAGTATCATTTCTTTATGATTCTGTGGTAAGAGTGACAGAAGGGGCATTTTTGGATGGCTTGTTTCAAAGATAAAAGTTGATATCCATGCTTTATAGTCCGAAAAAGGTGCCTGTCGAAGCCAAGAAAACAATTAAATTCACCTGATCCAGATATCACTGTCTTGATAAAAAAAACAATTATGGCCACATATCGTGTGAAAAAGATATCCTTATAGTAATTGTTGTGCACATAAAGAGAACACGCTTTTCCACCGCCAATTGGTCTCACTTTAATACACAAAAATGTGAAAACGAAATGTGTGCATCCTTGTGTTGGCATTTTAAAGCTTGGCCTTTTGTATTTACCAATGATTGTTTAAAGCTAATATGAAGTGCACCAGCAAGCAAAATGAAGGTTTTGATGAATACATTAAAAAAGCCTGTTGCAGTGCAAAGGCAAAGCAAAAAAATATTCATTCTGCATACGATGCATATATGACATAAAGAATATATTTTGATTCTTTGTACTTTTGAAATGTAAAGTAATTCCTTATGCATGACAAGGTAAGCAATCCACTGTAGGTGAAATGATACATCAAACAACCAGTAACGTGACATGAGAGAAAAAATACTTATTTGGGCGTAGCCAAAGCCCACTCTATGTATATTTTAAAGAATTGATAACTTTAGATTAGTAGACAGCTGTACTATGTATCCAGAACTAAAAATGGTTTGATTAGGTCTTTTATGACTTATGTACCACAACACATGAGCTGAGCTCCAACAAATATGGCTGTAAATGGCGAAAAAGTGAGAAAAATAAGATTTAAAAGGAAATCTTTTTTGTCTGGAGACCTTGGTGGAAGTCACTTGATTGGTTCTAGAGAGCAGAGATGGGAAGGTGACAGCAGAGGGCATTCATAGTTCCTTTTTTTGACTGAATGCTGTATTTCTGGAGAAAAATAAAGTTATAAGTAGGGCTTCCGGTTTTATGGTATTTATATTTTTGTCATTTCCGTCTGTATTTATCCATATGTATTTTTTGCTAATTTTACCTGTATTTATCCATATTTACTTTAGGTTTTGTGAAAAAATGAAGCTGAAATGTGTATATTTCTGCATTTATTAAACCGGTTAATGTACACTCGTGCCTAAACGCCTGACAGGTTTCAATGATATCTATGTACACACTCAGACGATAAATATGCACTTATGTGAAAAAATGCACATTTTAGTATTATGGTTGTGCAAATCTACTGCTGTTTAAGGCTCTTTACTAAAATTCCTTTATTTTTGTAATTCCCTTGCCTGTTAATCCGCACAGCTTTTAGCCTGGCAGTTATGATTAACAGCATTCAGAATCACTCAAAAACAACCCAATTTCCGTTTTTATTCACATTCAAAAATAAATACAGACAGGAAAATAAATGGTTTTCTATCTGTATTTATCTGTACAAATCAGTATAAACGGAAAACAGAGAGCCTTAGTTATAAGTGCTTACAGTTCACTTAAAAAAGCTATAGTTTCTCACAGATTCACCACATTTAGTATATGCATAAAGAGAGAAATAGAGGGCTAATAAAAGAAAAAAATAGTCCAAAAAGAGATATTTTGTGCAATTTAACAAACTGAGAAAAATGCCAATTTCTACTTTTTCAGATTTTTTTCTAAAAAAAATGGCATGTAGTGCTGATTGAGCAGCTGAGTGGGTTTATCTAATGCACTAAACCAGCCATGAGGCACTCATATGAACCTGGGAAAAAGTGATGGTGAGGAAGAAGCCGGCCAATAGAAAGTAATGGGCGGTCTCTAAGCCTCCAGTAAGCTAAGGTTGATATGTGAACATTGGGCTGTGAAAAAATGCTATTTCAGACCTCCAAACAAACACTATATCTATCATTTGACAGATGACGTCTCTCCTTGGCATCAGGCGCCTCTATTTTTTTCTTCAAGTGATTACATATTTTGAAAAGACATGTCTTTTATCTTGTTGTATAATATTGTATGTTTTATAATATTTGACCGTCACGTGCTCATTATTGCATCTCGTGGTCAGGAACCACAACCGGAGGCACGCGGCCTTCCCAGGATCTTTTAACTTTCCTGAAAGCTGAAGGAAAAGATTGTGCATTTTGCCTCCAGTGTTAAGAGCACCCAACCAAATTGTTATTTATACACCTATCTCTTTGCAAGAATTAAAATAAATATATATTCTAGTCCTAAAATAAATTGTAATCTGGATATCCATGTCAATCACAGAGGCTTCCAGGAGCAGCAGCATATTAATGTACTTTAAAAAAATAATCAAAGAATTTCCCTGAAAATGCCTTTATCTTTCAGTCTCTTTCTGAAATTGCAACGTATCTCTCTCAAAATAAATTAATCAGTGGCGGATGCCGTGAATTAAAAATGGTAGGGCTGCGGGGGGGGGGGGGGAAGAGAGATTGGAGAATAAAAAGAATAACAATAAAACCCACTTACCTGGTGATCCACTCTTCTCCTGTCTCCGGCCGCCTTGTTCATCTTACACCTCTAGCCCCGGAAGCCAGAAGGGGATGGTCTCTCACGGCAGAGGCTCCCCCACCCAATCCAGACACTGCCCTCTAGCACGACAGCATCACCAATCAATCAATCAAACAGGGGAATTGTAAGTACGCTACACACCCGTGGGGGTCTCAAGGCTCTGAGGGCGGGGTGGGGGGGGGGGGTCCGCAAATCTGTTTAGCTGAAGAGCCTGGTCTTGAGGGTCTTCCTGAAGGTGTTCAGGGAGGGGGCGCGTCTGATGTCTGCCGGTAACTCGTTTCAGGTCTGGGCTGCAATGTGAGAGAAGGATCTTCCGCCTGCTCTGGCTCTGTGGATGCGCGAGGTTTCTTTTGGGTACGTGGAAGTTGATTCTGTCGTTGAGGTATTTGGGTCTGTTGTTGTGTAGGCATTTGTAGGCATGAGTGAGGATTTTGAAGGTGACAGTTTTCTCCACCAGGATTGGTCTGAGTGGCCTCGTTTGCCGCTCAGAGTGTACCTAGGAGCCTGTGGGGTTCTCCAACTTGGCTGTACAATACAGCCGGGTTGGAGAAACATAAGTTTGCATGTGTGTTTGGTCAGTTTAGGACAGCCGGCCAAACACACATGCACACTTATAAGTGCACAGTACTCCTCCCTGCAGTGGCCCAAACCGGTCCCTCCTGTCAGACATAATTAACTCCGACAGAGATAAATAAAACGATAATAACAACGTGTTATTATTGTTTTATTTATCATCTGCTGGCAGTGGGGCGACGCTGTGAGAAAGTGCCATCTTTCTTGCATGGTATGCCCCCACTTTTTGCTGAATTGCTGAATGTACTTTGACTAAGTGTTTCCTGGACTCCTGCCAATCAGGTGCCCATGGCCTATGTTCCTTCCCTAAAAACCTCAAACCCAAATTAGCAAACCCTGGCCACATGTCAGCCCCTGGTAAATGGTACCCTAGGTACCCAGGGCCTTGTGACCAGGCAAGGCCTCTAAGGGCTGCAGCACTCATTGTGCCACCCTTTGAGGCCCTGTACCCTAACACACACACACTGCCCTTGCAGGCTGAGTGTCTGGGTACAAGACAAAACAAAGAGTCGGCATTGCACACATCCCTGTGTGCCATGCCCACCACCTACACTGCCCTGGCATACATCAGCCACCCCTCTAGCTGGGTGCCCTATGCCAGTGGTGTGGGCACAGGAGCATGAGCCCTGTGCCCCTACAGTACCCAGCTCCATTCCTGCGGTGCTGCCATTTAAGAGCACATGGTGCTGAGAGCTCGTCAAACACGAACTCCACAGCACCATAATGGCAACACTGAAGACTGAGAAGTTTGGTATCGAACTTCTCAGCACATTAAACCCGCACTGATGCCAGTGTGGGATTTAATGTACAAAGCACCACAGAGGGCATCTTAGAGATGCCCCCTGAAACCTAACCTACAATCCACGTCTGGTCTGAGTGGCTGCCTAGGCTGCCACACAGCAGACATGTTGCTGGACCCCTGGATAGGAGAGCCCCCGCTCTCCTGGGCCTGCTACAATGCACATCCTGGGCGAGGTGCTAAGTCAGTTAAACAACAAAAGAGTGACAAGGGAAAAAGGAGCAAAAGAGCACGGGCAAAAACCAAAAAGATTTGTTAAAAGAACCCTCACTCATCAACCTAATTGGTGATATTCTTCATCATCGGGTTCCCACCAGAGAGGCCGAGTGCCTCTCTGGTGTGCTGCGACGCCTGAATTACAGCGGAGCTGGTTTTTGAATGTGAAAGGAAGTGAAGTTAAAAGGTAAATGATTTTAACCAACAACAAATTTAATCATGGCAAACCAAAGACCAATAAAAACGTGAGTTGGACAAGAGCCGGTTGGTTAGGTTAACCAGAGCTCAACCAATTTGCAATAAGGTCGACATGTTTCTGCTTATCATGCCCAGTTGGCTAAGCTTTCATCAGGACCACAAGGGCCTCCACGGCGGTATGCGCACGCTAAGGCGCACCCTAACCTGTGGAGATCAAATGGTAAAACTCACAGTTCTACCGAAAAGCCATCCTAGTATTCCGGGGCTAAGAATGTCTGTAAGAGAAAAAAACAGACACAACACACATAAAGACATAAAGAGACATAACTTTGTTGATTGCATTTATTCTTCTTTACGTGATTGAGTGAACAAATAATTTGATAAACCCGTGTTGTGGAGCGGGAGTGGGTGTCAAAATAGCAATTATAGCCAAAAAACGCCCAAACACGAGTGATTACTCGTCGCAAGCAAGGGACTTATAGAAATATCAAGGTGTTTTCATAAGGCCCTATACACTCATTGTGCCTGCGTTCGATTACATTGTGTGGTGTCAAGTCAGCAGACAATGTGCAATCGTAGTGGCTATTTAGCCGCTGTGTATGCCGAAGAAATAGCGGACTTGTGAGGTGGTAGGCATGCTATAAACAAGCGTCTGAGGTGTTTGCCAGGCGCCGTTGCTCCAGAGCATGTCTAGCGTTAAAAATTGTTAAAAGCAGCTGCATGGATAAACGATTTTGATCCTCTTACTTATGTACGAGGTGCTAGGTCTCCTCCCCCAGGATGGACAGGGGGAAGCTTCAAAGGCATGCCGCCTCTGTGAGCTTCCCCAGGCCACTTGCTGCCCCCACTCAGGCGGGAAGTCTGGCCGGAAACCCCAAATAAGGACAGGGGATGTGCCAGCCTGCCAACCCCACCCCTCAGGTGGGGGAGGCGAGGTGAAGCACATCTCCGGGCCCTCGCCATCTTGAAAATGGGAGGCCCTGCCCAATCAGGACTAGGCTACTGCCCCCCTCCCACAGGAGAGTGGTAGAATAGGGGGTGTACCCACCCCAGGACAGGGACCTATTGGTCCCTGCCCTTTACCTACCTGTAACGCCCCTAAATCTAGTATTTGGGGGCACCCTGAACCTTCCTTACTTAGATTCCAGATTCCGAAAAACAAAGAAGAGCAAGAAGAAAGAAGAACTGCCGTGCAGCTGCTAAGAAGAGGAAGACACCAACTGCTTTGGCCCCAGCCCTACCGGCCTGTCGAACCTCAAACCTGCTCCTGCTACATCCCGGCACCTCTTGTGGCCAGCAACCTCACAAACCCCGGAGGACCTGGCTACCTTTGGGCTCTAAGCACCTGGGACTCCCATGAGCAGAGGCTCTGCTCAAAATCAGCTTCTAATCCCTGGCCTCAGCCCGGAACCGCGAACCCTGCACACTCTGCACCCGCCAAGCCTGGCCTGTGCCGGAGTGAACAAAGACCCCGAGGACGTCTCCCTGGTGACTGTGACCCCGAATCCGGCACCCAAGGACTCACCTCGACTCTCCTGACGACGCCAGCAGCCTCAGAACCAGGTACCCCCTCAACCGCGATCAACAGAGGGTAAGATTTCCCGACACCAAAAGGCACCCCTGCACCCGGCGCCCTGCGGCCCCCTGTGCCCAACTCCTGGGTACCTACCTATCCTCCAACTACCCAACTTACCTCTCAAAGTGGTGGTGGCACCTGAAGAATCTTCGTCCCCGAGCTTGCAGCCTTTGTTCAACCAGGAGATTTCCCATTGAAATCCATTGAGCGCCCGAAGGCTCAAAAGCACCCTGCACCCAGCCGCCCGAGTGGCCCTGGCAGTGTAACCTCTACACCTATCTACTTCCCCATTTGCCCTGAGCAAGTGACCAGGAGCCCAGCTCCCACAGCCGCGTGGCCTGCTAGTCAGCAGCCACCAACCAAGGCCCCCTGCCTCCCATAGGATAACATTGGACCTAACTCATGCTGCACCCGGCTGCCCCTGTGCCGCTGAGGGTGTAACAACTGTACTTACCTGACCCTGGGAGACCCCTGAGTCTGTGCCTAGAACCTTAACTCTGCCAGTCGAGTACTTACCCAAAAGACGATAACCCAATTTTCCTCCACAGGGTAACATTGACTGGCTTCTTCTGAAATTTCTTCTAAGTGTGAAGTTTCTAAAACTTAAAATATTCACCAAAAATCAACCGAGTAACGAAAACGAAAATACTTACCTGCTATTAGGAGAGATCCCAGTGCTGGATCTTGGTGCCCAGCACTGACCCTGAAAAATATTTACAACCGTACTTACCATTAACCCAATTTTCTTCCATAGGAAATCATTGACTGTTTTTCCGTGAAATTTCTCTGTGTCGATTTTTGCAAACTACAAATATTCTTTAAAAACCATACCAACTGTGAAAACGTAATTTTTTACCTGTTTTAGATAGAGGTCCCAGTACTGAGTCTAGGAGCCCAGTACTGGATTACAAAAGTAACGAGAACATACTATACCTGCAACTTGAATTTTCTCCCATAGGGAATTATTGACTGTTTTCTATGAAATTTCTTCTAAGTGTCAACTTTTAAAAAAGCAAAATATTGCCTAAAAATCACAACAGTAACTAAGTCGACTTTTATCACTTGTTTCTAAGAACTGTCCCAGGACTGAATCCAGGATCCAGTCCTGGAGTTACAAAAGTAATCCTGAAAGTAATCTATTGCAAATAACTTAAAACTTCCATTGAGCTCAATGCATTATTGTGTTTGAAATTGTGTTGCCTATTGCAACAACCTGTAACCAGTATTTACAAAAGTCAATTGAATACTGCAAAAATATTTACCTAAAGCATCTAATTCTGAGAAAGTATATTTTAATACCTATTGTTGGATCTAAAATAAAACAAACATATATTTTTTATATAAACCATTGGCCTAGAGTTCAGTTATTGAGTGTGTGAGACCATTTGCTGACTGAGTGTGTACAACAAATGCTTTACACTGTCCTCTGATACTGCCTTACTGCTCGACCAAGCTACCACTTTAGAGAGTAATGTTATATCTAACTTTAACCTCTTCCAAACCTCTGGGGACTGTGGACTCTGTACACCCTGTACCTATTAAGGAACAGTATATACAGAGCCACTTTCTCACAGACGCCATCACAGAAGAGCCGCCCCTGCAATTAATCACCATAGGCCAGAGAGAGACGCTTATATCATGATGAATATCCTCTGAGGAGTGAACATTGACTACAGAGTCAGAACGGTGAGCTCAGAAAATATTTTCCCTATGTAAAATGTAGCTTACACTTTCAAAAATTGAATTTGTGTTAGGTATTGGAAAAGTCTTGGTAGGAAGTCTGAAACCACATATTCCACTTCAGTAAATTCATTAGTGCTGTAGATTGTCTGTAGTTGTAAGTTTAAAGTGGGCGACAAATACATAAGGGCTCCCAAGGGGGTAATAGAGATGGCCTTTGGGAATGTGGCGGAGACCCACAAAGTTGTATATATGTGGGCATTCACAAACATTCCCAATGGCTTTTCACACCACATTTTCATTTTGAATTTAAAATCACCCAACATGGAAAATTATTTTCTAGTCATGGTGATTTCAGTGGTAAGTGAATGACATGGGTGGGAAGTCTTGGGTCTTGGGGAAGTCAGTAGCTACAGGGCAGTATATGTGAGGCAGGGGTTGGGGCGGAGTGACATTTTCAACCGGGTGTCCCAGCGGCTTAAGTTCTCCATTTGGATAGCCAAGTTACTCCCTTAGTACACCTGACTTTGCAAAGGTATCTAGTCTAAGCATTCAAGGACTTACACAAGTAGTTGAGACTCAGTTGGCAACTCAGGCACAGTATGACGCAGTAATCGCACTTAATAAAATAAATGTCTATTTATAACTATCTCTTTAAAAAATAAAAGTTATGGTTTGAAATGGTGCTTTAATGGTGAAGAGCAAAACAAAGTGGAATTTGCTTGTACTATGAGCAGGGCCTCTGAAATTATGCGATTGTTGCTGCCGTTGCGATTTTTGCATATTTGTAGATTTGCCGCATTTGCCAAAAAATACTTCATCTGCTGCAGAATCTGCAGATTTCAACAACAAAAAATTCTAGCTCAATGAGTTTAAAAGTTAATACAAATGCAGCGACATGTGTTGTTGCATAGTGGAAGGCCTTTGCAAATCTGGACTAGTGAGCTTTCTCTCACTTGTTGCTATATTTGGGTATTAAACTGGTACTAATGAGGCACAACCAATGTCCAGACAGTGTTACCAAGTTTAAAGATGACGAAATAATGAAGTAATGTCATTACAAAATGTGCTGAATTAGAAGGCAGCAATGAAGTGTGATAATGGTGCCAACGAATGGTAAGTGATGGGTGGGCTGAAAGCCCCTTTTTTGGAGATTTTCTTTTTACGATACAAAATATCATTGCCACAGCGACAGCACCGGCACACTGCCTACAGGCTCGACCTAAAAACAAGAAGAAATAAAGTTATTTCTCCTAGTTGTGCCTCCCCTGGGGAGGGGCATGGTTTAGGCACATCTCCAGGTTTACATGGTTTTGTAAATCCGGGGAAGTGACACAATCCATGGGTGTAGCACGGGAACACCCACCGCAACGCCCATGGAACGCCTCCCTAGCACAGGCGATTTGCGCTGCCTTGCCTCTCACTCCATATCTATGAGGCCATTCAGAACCACGAAAAGTGGCTTTACGTAGCCTCATAAATATGATAATGTGGTTTGCCCCAGCGGAGCATCACAAAATGTGACACTATGGCAGCGCAAGGGGCTCATAAATATGCCCCATAGGACCTTCCTGTAAATTAGTGTACGTAATGTGAATGCACACTATATAACTTGAATGCAAAATACGTTACTAGAAAGTGCAGTACATAGCTTGGATGCATAGATTGTGACAGGAACGGTGTGCATTCTGAATAGCAAATCTGGGAAATCTAGCATATCGAGGCATGCAAATATAGAGGACAAAATAGCGAATCCAAAATTTTGAATGGTGAGCAAGTATAGATATTCAATACCTTACTTCGCATATATGTAACTAGGTGGAATATATAACTTCTAGGTATGTAGATGTGGGGCTTGGAATAGTAAATCTATATTTCCCTATATACACATACCTTTCGATATTTCTCCCTCAATATTATGTCCACGATATTCATGTATGTCAATATTCCTGGGCCCAGTATTCAGTAGTTCAACCGACAGGGATGAAGAACACTTTACTAGAAAGCGCTGTAAATGACCTGGATGCATAGCATATGACAGGGATGCAGAATACTTTACTAAAAAGCGCTGTAAATGACCTGGATGCATAGAATATGGCAGGGATGAAGAATACTTTACTAGAAAGCGATGTAAATGACCTGGATGCATAGCATATGACAGGGATGCAGAATACTTTACTAGAAAGCAATGTAAATGACCTGGATGCATAGCATATGACAGGGATGCAGAATAGTTTACTAGAAAGCAATGTAAATGACCTGGATGCATAGCATATGACAGGGATGCAGAATAGTTTACTAGAACGCTCTGTAAATGACCTGGATGCATAGCATATGGCAGGGATGCAGAATACTTTACTAGAAAGCGATGTAAATGACCTGGATGCATAGCATATGACAGGGATGCAGAATAGTTTACTAGAAAGCGCTGTAAATGACCTGGATGCATAGCATATGACAGGGATGCAGAATAGTTTACTAGAAAGCGATGTAAATGACCTGGATGCATAGCATATGACAGGGATGCAGAATACTTTACTAGAAAGCAATGTAAATGACCTGGATGCATAGCGTATGACAGGGATGCAGAATACTTTACTAAAAAGCGCTGTAAATGACCTGGATGCATAGCATATGGCAGGGATGCAGAATACTTTACTAGAAAGCGATGTAAATGACCTGGATGCATAGCATATGGCAGGGATGCAGAATACTTTACTAGAAAGCAATGTAAATGACCTGGATGCATAGCATATGACAGGGATGCAGAATAGTTTACTAGAAAGCGCTGTCAATGACTTGGATGCATAGCGTATGACAGGGATGCACAATACTTTACTAGAAAGTGACGTAAATGACCTGGATGCATAGCCTATGCTAGGGATGCAGAATACTTTACTAGAAAGCGCTGTAAATGACCTGGATGCATAGCGTATGACAGGGATGTAGAATACTTTACTAGATAGCAACGTAAATGACTGATGCATAGTGTATGACAGGGATGCAGAATAGTTTACTAGAAAGTGCTGTCAATGACTTGGATGCATAGCGTATGACAGGGATGCTGAATACTTTACTAGAAAGTGATGTTAATGACCTAGATGCATACCGTATGATGGACTTGAATGCATAGCTTAAGACAGAGATGCAGAATACTTTACTAAAAAGTACTGTCTATGACTTGGATGCATAGCGTATGATGGACTTGAATGCATAGATTATGACAGAGATTCAAAATACTTTACTAGAAAGCGCTGTAAATGACCTGGATGCATAGCGTATGACATGGATGCAGAATACTTTACTATAAAGAAAGCAATGTAAATGACTGATGCATAGCGTATGACAGGGATACTGAATACTTTACTAGAAAGCACTGTCAATGACTTGGATGCATAGCGTATGACATGGATGCAGAATATTTTACTAGAAAGTGCTGTAAATGACCTGGATGCATAGTGTATGACGGACTTGAATGCATAGTTTATGACAGAGATGCAGAATACTTTACTAGAAAGTGCTGTCAATGACTTGGATGCATAGCGTATGACAGGGTTGCAGAAAACTTTACTAGAATACAACGTAAATGACTTGGGGGCATATGTATCAAAGGATTTTGTATTCACAAACGCTGCGAATTGCAAAAAAACAGCGTTTTCGAATACAAAATCGCAAAAGGAGATGTATGAGGCATTTCAGCCTCGCAATCTTAAGGAATCGCTAAATTTGCGATTTCTTCAGTTTGCGTAAGCATTTAAGAAATCGCAAATAGCGATTTCTTAAATGCAATGTAACACGCACCCAAGTTGTGCGATTTCTCCTTAAGAAATCGCAAATTACCACCAACTTCAAGTTGGTGGTAAGTTGCGATTTCTTTGAAATATGCACTTTTTTGCATATTTCAAAGTGCCATGTGGTGCACATACATGGCCTTAGGGCATGTATGTGCGCCTTATGTGCACACATGCTGATTTCAGGGGTGCATCAGGGTGTCATCATGACACCCTTGCACCTTTGAAAATATTCTCAATTTGCGATTAGAAAATAGCGAATCGCAAATTGAGAAGGACTTCCCATTCATTGCTATGGGCCTCCTGGCCCATAGGAATGAATGGGAAGGTATTCCTTAATTGCTATTTCGCAATTTGCTAATCGCAATTAAGGAATTTTAAGAAATCGCAAAATTTGTGCGATTTTTTAAATACATCCCGTTTTGCAATTCTCAAATAGCGATTCTCAAAAATTCGCTATTTGAGAATCGCAAATGGAGATGATGATACATATGCCCCTTGGATGCATAGTGTATGACAGGGATGCAGAATATTTTACTAGAAAGCACTGTCAATGACTTAGATGCATAGTGTATGACAGGGATGTAGAATTCTTTACTAGAAAGTGTTGTAAATTACTTGGATGCATAGCGTATGACAGAGATGCAGAATACTTTACTAGAAAGCGACGTAAATGACTTGGATGCATAGCATATGACAGGGATGCAGATTTCTTTACTGCAAAGTGCAGTACACTATTTTAATGCACAGTATGCATAAAACCAGTCGTAGCTCGCATGACTCGCAGGTGTAGAGTTGCGCGGGGGGTTACATTTTTTTTGTTGTAAACTTAGCTTACCAGGTCCCGTGCCACCTCCGCTCCTGGTCGGATCCCGCTCCCGCGTTTTCCTGCTGCGTTCCTGCTCTATTGCCTCTAGGAGGAACAGGAAGCAGGCATCCTCCCTCCCCTAAGCCAATCACAACGCTGCAATGGCTGCATTGTGATTGGTGCGGACAGCGCCCAGCCTGGGCCTGTAGGGAGGCCATTTTCTACAGCCTACATAGAGAAAATGCAGAGTGCGCTGGCATGACTGGTTTGGTCGGCCCCAGAGGTCCGACCAAACAGTCGGGCCCACAGCATTGGGCAAGCCACTCCTCCCTAACCCGCCAGCCCCCAACCAGGCATACCATTGTGCTTTCTCGCAGCGCAAGAAGCAGAAACATTTAATGGTATTTAAAATACCATTTTATGTTTCTGCTTCCCGCCCTAATGGAGGAGCCACCCCTGCTTACATTACTGTGAATCCCAGTACATCACTCGGACGCACAATATATAAAAGGGTTGCACAATATATTCATGGGCCATGCAGTATGCCATTTCTATGCTGCTTTTCCCTTTATGCCTTTCTGTCTCTGCTGTTGCGCAGGTCACGTGAGCGTGCGGTGCGAGGGGGCGTGGCTGGGCGCTGTGAACCCCGCGACTGCTCTACACGGGAGAGGATTGTTTTTGCCTTTGGAGAACAGGAAACACAATGCCGGAAATGGAGGAAGCGGCTTTGACTTCCATTCCACAAAGTCATTTGAAAAAAACATGTGGTGAGTGGAGTGTGGCCTGATAGCTCAGTTCGATCAAGATCACGGACTGGGGGGGTTGATACTCGGTGCAAATCCTCGAACAGCGATATATTGTAACTGCCAATCGCTGCGCGAGCCCTCATGTCCCAAACTGAGGGACACACTCAGTTCGAAGCACCTACAAGCGGTCGCAGTGCAAAGGAGACGGTCATATAAGTTGAACACGATAAATAAACATATAGATGTTACAAGAAAGACTCTTTTGCACCTTTAATAAAAGAGTTGTTTTTCATCCTGTACAATAAGTTTCCTCATACACTAACTTAAGATGCCCACTGGTATTTCTTATAAAGATACTCCCAATTTACTGCAGAAGAGTTACCTATGGATATTTAACAAACCATCCACATCATGCTGAACAGGAGCTCCTAGATGTATTACACAAGAGGTTCCATAAAGAACTTAATGAGAGATCTTGTCATATGTTTTGGGGTGCGCTCATACATTTTTACAAAAGTGGCTTCTATGCACCTTCCAAAAGAGGCCCGCATATATTTTGCAGATTTGGTATGTAAAACAATCTTACAAAGAGGAGCTAGCAATAATTTTACAAAAATGGACTCTATTCAAAAATCTTACAAAAGAGGCGCTTTTATATCTGGTAAAAGTGCTGTTTGTTTCCATACAGAAGAGATGCTCTCATATTTTACAAAGTGGCATCTACACAAATCTTGCAAAGGCATGCCCTCACCTCTTTGACAAAAGCGCTATCTACCTTAAGCTTAAGAAAGTGGTGTCTATATACATCTTACAAAAGAGGTGCTCTCATACATCTTACAAAAGAGGTGCTCTCATGCATCTTACAAAAGAGGTGCTCTCGTGCATCTTACAAAAGAGGTGCTCTCATGCATTTTACAAAAGAGGTGCTCTTGTGCATCTCACAAAAGAGGTGTTCATGTGCATCTTACAAAAGAGATGCTCTCGAACATCATACAAAAGAGGTGCTCTCACGCATCTCACAAAAGAAATCTTACAAAAGAGGTGATGTCACACATCTCACAAAAGAGGTGCTCACACACATCTTACAAAAGAGGTGCTCTCATTTAACTTGCAAATTAGGTGCTCTCATGTATCTTACAAAAGAGGTGCTCTCATGCATCTTACAAAAGAGGTGCTCTCGTGCATCTCACAAAAGAGGTGCTCTCATGCATCTTACAAAAGTGGCATCTACTTAAATGTTTTCAAGGTGCTCTCATGCAGTTTGCGAATGAGGTGCTCTCATGTAACTTACAAAAGAGGTGCTGCCATACCTCTTACAAACAAGGTGCTCTTGTGCATCTTACAAAAGAGGTGCTCTCGTGCATCTTACAAAAGAGGTGCTCCCATGCATCTTACAAAAGAGGTGCTCTTGTGCATCTCACAAAAGAGGTGTTCATGTGCATCTTACAAAAGAGATGCTCTCGAACATCATACAAAAGAGGTGCTCTCACGCATCTCACAAAAGAAATCTTACAAAAGAGGTGATGTCACACATCTCACAAAAGAGGTGCTCACACACATCTTACAAAAGAGGTGCTCTCATTTAACTTGCAAATTAGGTGCTCTCATGCATCTTACAAAAGAGATGCTCTCATGCATCTTACAAAAGAGGTGCTGTCATTTAGCTTACAAAAGAGATGCTCTCATGCATCTTACAAAAGAGGTGCTCTCATGCATCTTACCAAAGAGGTGCTGTCATGCATCTTACAAAAGAGATGCACTCATACATCTTATATTAAGCGGTGCTCTCATGCATCTTACAAAAGAGGTGCTCTCATTTAGCTTACAAAAGAGGTGCTCTCATGCATCTTACAAAAGAGGTGCTCTCATGCATCTTACAAAACAGGTGCTCTCATGCAGCTTGCGAATGAGGTGCTCTCATGTAACTTACAAAAGAGGTGCTCCCATACATCTTACAAAAGATGTGCTCTCATGCATCTTACAAAAGAGGTGCTCCCATGCATCTTACAAAAGAGGTGATCTCATGCAGCTTGCGAATGGGGTGCTCTCATGTAACTTACAAAAGAGGTGCTCCCATACATCTTACAAAAGAGGTGCTCTCATGCATCTTACAAAATAGGTGCTCTCATGCATCTTACAAAAGAGGTGCTCTCATGCATCTTACAAAAGAGATGCTCACATGCATCTTACAAAAGAGGTGCTCTCATGCATCTTACAAAAGTGGCATCTACTTAAATGTTTTCAAGGTGCTCTTATGCAGCTTGCGAATGAGGTTCTCTCATGTAACTTACAAAAGAGGTGCACTCATGCATCTTACAAAAGTGGCATCTACTTAAATGTTTTCAAGGTGCTCTCATGCAGTTTGCGAATGAGGTGCTCTCATGTAACTTACAAAAGAGGTGCTGCCATACCTCTTACAAACGAGGTGCTCTCATGCATCTTACAAAAGAGGTGCTCATATGCATCTTACAAAAGAGGTGCTCTCATGCAGCTTGCGAATGAGGTGCTCTCATGTAACTTACAAAAGAGGTGCTCCCATACATCTTACAAAAGAGGTGCTCTCATGCATTTTACAAAAGAGGTGCTCTCGTGCATCTCACAAAAGAGGTGCTCTCATGCATCTTACAAAAGTGGCATCTACTTAAATGTTTTCAAGGTGCTCTCATGCAGTTTGCGACTGAGGTGCTCTCATGTAACTTACAAAAGAGGTGCTGCCATACCTCTTACAAACGAGGTGCTCTCATGCATCTTACAAAAGAGGTGCTCTCATGCATCTTACAAAAGAGGTGCTCTCATGCATCTTACAAAAGAGGTGCTCTCATGCAGCTTGCGAATGAGGTGCTCTCATGTAACTTACAAAAGAGGTGCTCCCATACATCTCACAAAAGAGGTGCTCTCATGCATCTTACAAAAGAGGTGCTCTCGTGCATCTCACAAAAGAGGTGCTCTCATGCATCTTACAAAAGTGGCAGCTACTTCAATGTTTTCAAGGTGTTCTCATATATTCTACAAATGCTGTACCTTCATTCATCTTGCAAAAGAGGAGCGCATATACTTTAGAAAAGCAGCATCTAAATAAATCGTACAAAGAGGAACTCTCATATATTTTGTGAGGTTCTATGTGAATTTATTTTAAATCCTACCTGAAGAATTTAGTTCTGATGAATCTTTTTCGCTGAACCATTTAGGACATTCATCTAAAATGGTTTCACCAGATTGACCAAACTACCTGATGTAAGCCCTTCTTGGAAACAAAACTAGTTTTTGAGTGGGTGCCCCCCTTTTAGCCCCAGACTCAGTAGCGGCTCGTGGAGGGAGTGCCGCGGGGCGGTGGGGCGGGGGAGGGGCAGGGTGGGGGGTAGTAAACTCCAGCTCACGGCTGACCAGAGTAATGTAACTAAATAAATAAATAAAACGAATTTCATTCCGCGCGCTGAAACACATTTGGCGTAGAACATATAACCTCACAAAATTTATGAGAGTTCCTCTTTGTACGATTTATTTAGATGCTGCTTTTCTAAAGTATATGCGCTCCTCTTTTGCAAGATGAATGAAGGTACAACATTTGTAGAATATATGAGAACACCTCCTTGAAAACATTTAAGTAGCTGCCACTTTTGTAAGATGCATTTGGCGTGTCAGCGTGTGCAATGAAATTTGTTTCATTTATTTATTTAGTTACATTACTCCAGACGGCCGTGAGCTGGAGTTTACTACCCCCACCCTGCCCCTCCCCCGCCCCACGGCACTCCCTCCACAAGCCGCTACTGCCAAGACTCCTTCCCACCTTTATCTTTACTTTTTTATTTTTGTATTCTCTTATTAAGGGGCAGGCTCCCCTTAAGCCCCTCCTGACTTTTCCCTCCTTCCCCATCTTTAAAACCCTCTCAAGCACCTCTTCCTCCTGTACCCCTGGAGGGAACTCTATTTTTTAACTAAGCGCTCTGATACCCTAGACCCCGTAGGGCCTACGGGGTCTAGTTCGCGCTATACAAAACACCAAATAAATAAATAAATAAGCCTTCATAGCAACCCCCATCCCATCTTTGCTAACTCAATACCCAATTCCCGCCCCATTTTCCCTTTGCAACTTCACTCTGTTTAAACAGGATTTGTAAGAAGTGTTTTTTTCACTTGATTCAACTCCAGTCCAGGTACATCTTTCCCATGAAATCTTCGAGAAAAAGGAATTTTCATTATATGCATTCCTCAAAATGAAGTTTTGCTGCCTGATTTCGTCAGGCTGGCTTCCTTTATTTTGGAATGTCACCGTTCTATAAAAACTATGGAATTACATTTTTATAAAAAAGGTATCTGCATCAGTCTTACAAAAAAGGTGCTCATATGTTTTACAAAAGAGTCTTCTAGATAAATCTTACAAATTGCTGCTATTGTGTGTTTTATAATAGTGGTGTTCATGGGTATTTATGAAAGAGGTGTCTACTTTGACCAAGGCCTGGCTCCCTGAGATATCTTGTAAAATAGATTCCCTGATTCAGCCCTCAGAATAGGACTGTTACCTGCCTTACAAAAGCTCACCCTCTACTACCACTGAGAAAGACGTGCTTTCATATCCCAAAAGAGGTGCTTGCCATCAGAGGGGGAGGTGGACCACTTCACTGCTGGACTGGGAACCGAAACCGGCCCTGGCAAACAGCTCGACCGGCTAGTTGGAAGCACCACTCCCGTCTCACCGCTGCAGCTTTTGTTACAGTGGGCTGATATCAGCCGCGGCCCGTGGAGGGAGTTCCGTGGGGCGGTAAGGCGGGGCGGGGGAGGGGCAGGATGGGGGGTTCTTAAAACCGGAATATGGATAATTACAGGTAAGTAAACAATTACATAAATAAAACGAATTTCGTAGCGCGCGCTGCATCGCATTTTGTGATGCAGCGCGCGCTACGAAATTCGTTTTATTTATTTAATTGTTTACTTACCTGCAATTATCCATATTCCGGTTTTTAGAACCCCCCACCCTGCCCCTCCCCCGCCCCGCCTTACCGCCCCACGGAACTCCCTCCACGGGCCGCGGCTGGCTGATATTGTAGCTATGCTGCAAAACCAGACCCCGCTAGCAAAAACGGCCTTTCAGTTGTCCAAAACTGGCCCACACTCTTGCGGATCACCAGGGAAACGCCCAGTGCCCACTACAACCAATCTGGCCCGGGACTACTCAATCTGGGCCGGGACGGAGTAGGACGATGGTTACGCCAGTTGACATTTGTTCCCCTACGCCCGGCGGTAAGCGTATTTTTTCCATTGGCCCAGTGCGGCTTAAGATCAAGTGCCAATGAGAGAGCTCTGGGGCTGCTTGTTTCACAGCAGGGCCAAGTGACAAACACAGGAAAATGAGCAAGTGACAAGAAGTGCTAGAGGAAAGGCCTGGCCCTCTGTGTCATAGTTGCACAATCATGTTATGTTTTTGAAGCGTGTTGTGGCATTTTTTCCATTACTAACTCTAAAGGAATGAGAAATATGTTTTGAAGCACAGTTAAGACAACACTCATGAGACTGTCAATGACAAATTAAGTATGGCCAGAACCTTGCCAGCCCTGCTGCTTGCTTCATGTTGGCTTTAAATCAGATTAAAGTTATGCTCATCAATTCTACCTCAGTACTTCTTAGTCCCTTGGCCCTGAGTCCAGAATGATCATTAAATTCATCCAATGGAAAAACTGGGTTTGTTATAGGCTCAGTTTTAATATAAGATAGATAGATAGATAGATAGATAGATAGATAGATAGATAGATAGATAGATAGATAGATAGATAGATAGATAGATAGATAGATAGATAGATAGATAGATAGATAGATAGATAGATAGATAGATAGATAGATAGATAGATAGATAGATAGATGGATGGATGGATGGATGGATGGATGGATGGATGGATGGATGGATGGATGGATGGACGGACGGACGGACGGACGGACGGACGGACGGACGGACGGACATCCGGACAGACAGACAGACAGATATTTCCTTGCTGATCGTAGGAGGCCAAGACACACAAGAGGCTACTCATGAGTCCCCGCCCTCAACAATGAGAATAAATAGCATTTTACACTCTGTTCAGGTGAATATGTGCTTTATGGCATGACATTTATTTTTCTTGTGTATTTCTTTTAAAAGGGTTTTTAGCTAAAACTAGATTGCAAGGGCTAAATACATTTGTGCAAAAAGGTAAAGTCACATTGATGGGGCCTTATGATTATTAAGAGGCCTGTTTTCCTGTGTAATGTCGCTCAGACAAAATGTGGGGCTGTATACATTTTTTCACATCAATTTCGCTGTACTGTAGTTGAAATGTAATCATTGCACTGTGGTATATATGTGTGAATGTGCTTTTATTCGCATGGTTGTTTAAAATATTTTGTTGTTGAGCCATGCTTACTTTATCTCCTAAGCTCTACACTGATTTTATTGCAAAACATCTATTTACATTCAGAGCCAATTAGCACTTAAAATATCTTACAACCAGTGTCTCAAGAGAGGAAGGTTCTACTTAAGACTTTATAATGTTAACTTGGTTTGTTTCACGAAGCACTTCAAATGCACTTATGCAAAATAACTGGTGTTACTATTGCCCAGTTTCACGTTACTCAAGTTACCAACGTTGGAAGGCTGAAGGATTGATTGGCCCTACCGTAATTTAAACTTGTGATCAACAATCACAGCAGATGTCAACAAGGGAGTGGTTAACCCAATGACAATCTTGCCATCAAGAACAGTGTTCTCGCCCACATATATTAAGGTCACACCCCTAGCTACTTAGACCATGCCCTTCAGATAGATTCCTCAGTTATGCTTCCTAAAGGTCACTTTTTTAGACACTGCAAACTTGTTGTTGCATTAGAACTACTGGGTGTTGGCCTGTGGCAATCTAGAATTTTAAAAATGTGGTACATGAATCGGAAATCTCATCCATGTTTGCCCAGGCAGACCTCTCCATTGCTCACCTCAACACCATGACTGTCATCTCCCATGCCAGCCCCAGCACAATGCCTGAGCAGGCACGGCAACGGCGCCACCCACCTGTCACCTAGAGATTGGCTCCTCCTTAGAACTCAATGCAAGGGAGAGTGGGTCATGAGCCTTAGCGTTTCATGCCATATGGTCCAGCTGCAATGGCATCTTTAAAGGCTCTAAGGGCCGGTCTGCAGCTGTTTTATGTCTGCTACGCTGCACGTAATCGCACTCCGTCATACCATAAGTAGCGTTCCTAAAGGTGTGTTGTGGATTCTACCCAGGGTAGGGGAAGGAAAATCCTTTAAAGAGAGTCATTTTCTCTCTGGATTTCCCTTCTCTTTTTGAAACTCAGGAGAAACAACATTGTGGTGGTGTCACCAGGGCTTTAAGTGGAAGCTTTTTCAATATTATATACAAGGCATAGTTGCTGCTTATTTATCTTATGCAACTAACAACCATTGACAAAGCCAATAGATCTGACTTGTTGTAGGCACGACTTTACTTGTTTTACCATATATATGGATGCAATGACAGAGACAGCAAAATACAAGTCGGCAGCACGCCGTGCTAAGCACAGATTTTTGGTTTATGTGTTTTTAAGCCACGCTCTTAATTACATTCGCCACGCCCCTTTGAGAGACCCCCCAGTTTGTTCATCCCATTTAAAACCCTGATAAAAGTTGTGTTCCATATCAGGAGCGTGTGTTGCTGTCTACCAGACCTCGATGTGACCTGGAAGTTGTATGCGCCGAGTGCTCCGGACGTCATTACCAGCGCGCTCACGTCATGGGCACAGCCACTTTTGAGACAGGCTGGACGTAGGGGGCAGTCAATCTGCACGCGCAATACGTCGAAACAAGAGATCTATATTAGTGGGTCAGTGGGTAAAGCACCCAATCAAACACCCCTGGAAATAGGCAGCCTTGGTGAAAAACCTCACCTGCTTGAGGCAATTTTGAGAAGTTTCTGAAAAATACTTCTCAGGGCTGCTTTTTTAGCTCCTAGTCTCCCCCCATACAGCATGCGCAGCACACGAATGCCGACCGGTACCAAGGGGAGGGGGGACCCGCTGCCCGTTAGGAGCGCGGCTCTCCAGGAAACCATGGGCTGGCCTCATTCCAGGAAAGGAATGCATGGGAAACGCAGGGCCAGTGAAGTTCACCAACAAGTGGAGGTGAACAGGTCCTCTGCGAGCAGATGGGCAGTAAAATGATTTTAACAGCCTGTATATTTTGCCATCGAGTAATGTCACCGGCTCTGACAGTTGTGGGAATCGTTCTCCGCCTGACCGGGTGAGAAAAAAAAGGGGCAGTAGAGACACCAATGAGTGGAAAACGAAAGAATTCCAATTTTCCCAGGAACATAATCGAATGGACCCGAAGCAAGCTCGGAGAATCCTGCTGAAGTAACGTTCTCACACTTCGTGTCTCCAGCAGGGCACTTGTCCTTAGTACACAGGCCCCAAGGGATTTACGGGTGAGAGTGAAATACCAAACACGCTCCGGGCCACAGCGAAGCTTGAGAAATAATCGTTGCAAGCCCTGTGGTTTCAACATTCAAGGAATGGAGCGGGACGATTTGCTGACTTCAATTACGGACAGGGCTTTAAGTGGGCCGGGTCCTGCCGGTACTCAGCACCGTAGTTCTTAAAAGCAGGTGTTGAGACTGGTCCCTATCGGGCTCCCCATTTTTGCCCTCAGGGTGAAACACGATCTTAACTCTGCAGCAGTACCACTTCTCAAAGCCTTAGATGTAGCTTCAAAGAGACTCGTTTTAGTTCTTTCAGTCTCATCATTGCAGAACTGAAGGATTTTCAATATTATATACAACAGAGCCATAGTTCTTGCTGCTGCTTATTTATTTTTATGCAACTAACAACCACTGACGCAGCCAATAGTCCTGGTTTGTTGTAGCTATAATGGTACTTGTTGTATCGTATATCCGGATGCAATGATCGAAACAGCAAAATACCAGTCGGGCGGCACACTATGCTAAGCACAGATTTTTCACGTATGTGTTACATCGGCCACACCCATTTGAGAGATCCCCTAGTTTTTTCATCCCATTTAAAGCCCAGGTTATGGATGGGATGGATCGAATTTTGTTTTACGCCAGCGTAATTGAGCGGAATTCCTGTGTTTTTTGACCGATACGCTTGTTATACAAAATGTCCAAAATGCGTCATTATGTCACTTCGCGTTGCCTAATTGAGATTTCATTCCAGTAAAAATTCAATTACAGTAACTAAGCTTTACTAAAACAGAGCATGTGCAGTCTCTTTCAAACTATTGTTCTCTATCAGTGGGCTTCATGACCACGCATGGATTACCATTGGTTGGCTTCATTGTCACTCTCAGTTGCTTTCTTCTTATCGGTCAGCTATCATGTACTTCTCTACCCTCTGTGTTCCTATACTGTCCATCCTCCTGCCCCCTCTCGCCTTCCCTCCATCCATTGTTTGTGTCGGCTTGCCCCCACCCTCCTTTCCTCCATTTATTGTCTGTTTTGGCATGCTCCCACCCCCTGCCTTCTATCCATTGTGGCCTGCCCCCACAGCCCCTCCCTCCCTCTGTTCATTTTCCCTGTTGGCTTGCTCCCCATCCTCCCTCCCTCTGTTTGTTGTCTTGCCCCACCCACCCCCTTCCTTCGTTTGGTCTGTGTTGTTTTGCCCCCACCCTCCGTGTTGGCTTGCCCCACCCCTAATCCCTTAACCCCCTAACCTCCTTCTCCCGTCTGTTGTGTGTGTTACAAGGAACCCTCCACTCTCCATTGTCTATGTTGGCCCCAAACAGCCTTAACAAAAAAGAGCTATGATGCAGACACCACTGGCCGCATCACAGTACTGTTTTTCCCTATGCCCTCCGTGCTGCCTCCCCGTCCCTCCGTGTAGCCTCCTGCCCCACGCTCTCTCCCACCAGCAATAAGAAAACAAAATGCTGATCGTGCCATATAACTTTTTGTTTAGCTTTCAGCCATGCAGCACAGCAGCCCCACCGCTCAACATAGCTAAAAAAATATTGCTAAATCTAATACCTTATGTAGGCAAGACCTATTGGCTTTGCCAATGTTTGTTTAGCATGAAATGCATCCTTTTATCCAAAATGATCCATTTCACACAAAAAATTGCACTAAATGCAAGACCTGCTTTTCACATCATGTTTTCAGCATTTTGCATAAGTTCCACAAAGGAAACTAAGCAAATTTCACCCAGGCCTAAATAGAAGGGCTTTTGCTACCTTTGGAGAAAGGAGGTTTTGCAGCCACATCCATGACTGTAAATCTGTCTTTGGCAATGGGGGTTGTTTTCAGTCAATCCAAGAGTTGCTCCTTGATTTTTTACTTACTTAAACAATGACAAGCGGGGATGCACGTATGACAGCACGATTGGCTGAAAGGAGTCAACATCACAGAATGGGACTAGTTAACAGCTATGCTATGCCATGTTATTTTGTGGGCATCTGTATAGTGCTAAACATCAGCCCCGTGGCATCTCGGCACATTCCCATGACATCCTGGCACATTTTCATGAGATCCCCTTTCCTAGAAAACTCAGGAGTCCCTCACTCTATTGCTGGTGATTGACACTAAGATTAGTAGAGCAAATGCAAAGTGTTGTGTTCATTGGTAGTTTCTGTATATTAATCTGAGGACATATTGTGTTTGATCTTGGAAGATCTTTGTAGAGTATCATGTTCTTGCATGGCTGTACAATGGACTCTCATGATTTTCTGCATTGGGCGGTCAGTTGTCCATCCTTCCATCAGCGTAAGGTGCTCTCTATTTATAGGTCGCAGCTCAGGTGGTAACTATGATGCAATGTTGTGCGCATGTGAAGGTGGTGGTGGCGGCACACATGAATGCAAGTGAGACCAACTCTGCTCAGGCCCCCTGCCCCCACTCAATCTGCAAACATTAATGGGCCGGCCCAGCGAGAGAAAGGGGATGACACCTCGGCCCATATGCTTCCAGAAAGGCCACTCGAGCACCCACTGGGCCGCTGGCGGCATCCGAGCAGCACATACAGCCCCTGGCTGCCCAAAAAACATCCCACAGCTGGAACTCGGATACCGGCCTTTGGCCATTGCCCGAGTGCCCGCTTTACCAATCCGACGCTGCTGTGTAGGATACGCAGCGTTGACTCTATGGAAGTGGGTCAATCCACACGGCCAGCTCCAGCAGACAATGTATCACATGATTTTTCAAACATTCTTTATTCTAATGACATCTTCTAAGATCACCACATGATGCCAGTGTGAGCTGGAAACATGCTTACTCACCAGAGAAGTCAATTAAACATGGGATTATTCACAGAACATCAATCCGGTGGGAAAATGGCCTCATTATTATTAGATCATTTGAATGTTGGGGGCTCCATTGAAGACAGTGGTGTGCACCAGGCTTCTAATGTTCGATAGAAACCCGGAGCTTCAACATTCCAAAGTTTGTCTTTCACATCAACAGCTCTGAAAAAAGGCCTCATGGAGCCCCAGGGGATTTTAACCCCCTCAGGCTCCGTGAGGCTTTTGTTTTACTTTTTAGAACATTCTGCCCTCTAGGACCAGAATGTTTAAATGGTCTTAGAGCCCTCCATAGCTGGCTGTACTGGCCATTAAAGCACCGCTCCCTTGTTAAAGGCACTCGCTTTCGACTAGGGCCTTCTAACGTTGGACCTGGCCTTTAATGGCCAGTAGAGCCCGCTACGCCAGGCTCTAAGGCTAAAATATAACCAAATCTTATGCCCCCAGACTAAAAATTCACACTCTGAGTCGTCCGCCACCTTAGCGCTCACACACAAACAGGGCTCTGTACCAAACTCTTGGTTTGGTGGTGAGACAGCTTTGTCTTGAATTACCTCCTTGGGTTTTGACAAATGGATTTTACTGACATTTTTCACCCTCAATAAACAGGGATGGCATGCCAGGGCTTAGACAAGTATTTGAGTATTTGTAGGCTCATAATGAGAGACAGATTCTCATGAAATCATAACGTGTCAAAAATCCCTCTTGCGGTTCATGCTAGAATCCATTTTAAGTTGAGTTCTCCCAGATTTTTGGGCCTTGCTAAAGAGTTCAGTAGATACACTCAACTTATTTAATGACTAGCAGAGCCCATCATGCTGCTTTGAGAGTGCCTCAAGGTGCAGGAATTCATTTGTAAGTGCTTGCAGCACTTTCTGCAGAAAGGACCTGAGTTTTGGTGTCTTGGTAGTTCAGACAACAAGACGCCTGGATAATGCAATATTATGTAAATCCATAGAAACACAAAATAAAGGAAATCCATAAGTGATAACCGAAATAATTGAAAACCTATTTAGTGGAAAAATACAAACGGGTCAAGAACATTAGATACAAACTTTGTCTAAACCAATAGGTTTTGCCTATGAAACCTTTTGGCAAGGATTTTAGTCATGCTCCACATCATGGCTCAAAATATATATTTTTTAAAGGGCTATAACGTGGCCAGTACAAATGCGTTTTTTTCATTTTGCAAACAGAATAGATGAGTAGGGTGAGTTAGGGGACAATGCAACACAAAGAGAGGCAGTGTAGGCGACAAGGGCGCAGTTGTGCGGGGAAGACATGCAAAAGACATGGGGAAGCACACAAGGATGGCGAGAGGGGTTGGGGACAACATAGGGCGGGTGGTATGGGCTGGAGAAGCAAGCTGACAACAGAGGGTTGCCGGGAGGGGATCGGGCAGCAAACTGTAAACTGAGGGTCGCCGGGAGGGACTGAGGCAGGACACGGACATTGGTGGGTGGGCGGCAGGTTCTCAGGAAGCACAAAGACAATAGTGGATGGGAGGGAGGGGCGGTGGAAGCAAGCATGGACATTGGTGGGTGGGCAGCAGGTTCTCGAGGTGCCCGCAGACAATGGTGGGTGGGTGAGGGGCTGGGAAAGCAAACTGACAATGGCGGGTGGACAGGATGGGATGAATCTGCAAGCCGACAATGGAGAATGGGTGGAAGGGGATTGGGAAGCAAGCTGACGGTGGAGGACGGGTGCGGAATGGGGCAGCAAGCCGACAGCGGAGGGGGCGTGGGAGGTGATGGGGCAGCAAGCTGACAATTGAGGGTGAGTGGGGAATGGGGCAGTAAGCTGTCCATGGAGATTGGGTCGTAGGGAAACTGACAATAGAGGCTGGGCAGGTGGGGCTGAAAGAGCACATTGATAACAGAGGGTTGCCATGTGAATGGGAAACACAGATAAAATAGGGTGGGAAGGATGGGCTTGGAAAGCAAGCTGTGAATGAAGGGTGGGCAAGAGGAGGAACAGGCTAACAATGGAGGGTGGGCTGGGGGAGCAAATGGACATTGGAGGGTGGGTGGAAGTGGCTGGGGAGCAAACTGGCAAAGGGGAGGATGGCCAGAGTGAAAGGGGACATTGTATCAAGCTGAAAATGCAATTAGGAAGGGAAATGCGGGGACAACAAGCTGACAAAAGAGGCTAGCAGGTTGACAAACAGAGTTTCATTTCATTTCAGTATCTTTATTCGGATGCAAATATATATCCATAAAAGTACAAACAGGCAACAACATATACAGTAAACATTAACCAGCAGCAGGGGAGATATTAAAAAATTCCAATTTAAAAATGTAAAAACTGATCCTCCAGTAGTACAATGTGCATAAAAGAAAGCATATGAAAAGAACAATTACATCAGAGTGTTAATATACCAAAATTTTAAAATTAATAATTAAAAAGCAAGGTGATTTGAGCAAAATTCACGGGGGGCACATAGACTTACGAGTACGCACAGCCGCTTTCAGGAAAGAGCCCTCCCGAAAAATTAGCTCATCATCTTCCAAAGCAATAACCTTCCCATAAGCTGCCTTGTAATCAGTCACAAATCTTTCCTTAAAATAAGGTATCAGAAACCTTTTAGTGACTATCAGGTAATAGCTACAGAAAAATAAAAAATGCAGCATAGATTGATTATGACGGCTATTGCAAGGACAAGGAAGGTGATCAAGGTTAAAATTATAACCCAATGGAAAACAAAGCATACATTTCATAGTATCAATCCTTAAACGGAAAAGTAGATCCCTTTCCCAACGGCTAATGGGTTTTAAAAGGTAGCCAGACGGGACGTGGGAAATATTCTCAATACGCATGCATCTGGCAACAGACGATTTTTAAAATTCTTTATCATGTCTAGCATTCCTGTAAGATGCATATAAAGCCATTTCGAGAGATTTTTTACTGGTGATACCAGGGTCTAAAGGGTTTAGAAATAACTGCTCGTGGTTCACACTGGTTAAACTTTTGTAAACAGCGGCCAACCAAGGTATTTCCATCTCCCTATCACATTTGAGACAATCGGATATAATCTCCCTAGTAAGTTGGGCCGCAGAGTTTTTCCAGACTCGAAGCCAAAATAATGCGGGACGGGCTTTAATATAGTCTTCAACAATATATGGCAAATTAAGTTCACAGTGGCAAGCATACTGTGAGGAGGAAATAGGGGCACCAAGGATTGTGCGGCAGAATCGATTCTCTTCTTCCTGGATGCTACTACTGTTAGTAAATCCCCATACTTCTGCGCCATAGGTAGCGGATGGGATACATTGAAGTTTGAAAATCTTAACAGTAGCAGATACAACCTCAGTATTTCTCGGCTTGGGCAGACCAAGTATAATGTTAGTGGAATTGGAAAACTTTCTCCTACAGTAGGCCAAGTGATCAGTCCACAGACCGTTTGATGCAAAAACCAATCCTAAATAAGGGAAAGTGCGGGTGCTTTGTAAACTATTTGAATCTAAAACAATTGATGAATTAAAATACTTCTTCGATCCACACACCATTAAAAAAGATTTTTTGAAATTAGTGCATAAGTCCAAGCAGGCCATAAAGTCAACAAAACCCCAGACCAGAGTATGGAGGGCTTTTGGAGTGCGGCCAATTAGCACTGCGTCATCCGCGTATAACAGGGCGGGGATTTTGTTGCCATTTATAGAAGAAACATCATGGGTAAGTGTTACTAGTGATTTGTTCAAGTCAGAGTTGTAAGTGAGAGGATGTGGCAACAATCTGGCAAGGGAAGGTGGGCAACTTGACATTGGACAAAAGAAGGTGGGTGGAAGGGGCTGTAGATGGGCATAAACAATGGCAGTTGGGAAGGCGGTTAATGGGGAGCACATGGACAATGGATTGTGTGCAGAAGTCCTGGGGAAGCATGCTGACAACATAGAGTGAGTGCGTGGGGTTGGAGCAACAAGTTGACAATGGAGGGTGGGCAGGAGGAGTTAGGAAAAGGAGCTGACAATGGAATTTGTGTGGCAGGTACTGGAAAAGCAAGCAGACAACAAAGAGTGGATGGGGAATGGAGAACATAGACAGCAAAGTATAAGTGGGTGAGGAGGGAGAAGCACACATACAATGGTGGGTGGTTGAGCGGCGCTGCAGAGACACTCAGACAATGGAAGGTGGGTCTGTAAAAAAACATGGATAAGAAGAGCAAAGGAAGATGAGCGGCGAGGAGGAGAACAGCAACCAAGGGAATGCGAGAAAGAGGAACACAGAGAGGGGATAAGTACACAAGGGATACAGCTGGAAATGTCATGCACCCTTGAAGAGAGCTTAATAAAAAAGAAAAGAGGGGTGCCTAAAAAAGGAGCAGTGGAAGGACACCAGTGATAGGTCCATGCTCCAGGGGAGGGACAAACACAAGAAGATGAATGAAGGTATTCTGAAGAGGATAAATAAGAAGCAAACACATGAGAGTGGAAATGAAGCCAGTGACTGGTAACCAATGGGTGGCCTCTAAGCCTACTGTAAACGAACAATATCTCTTGCAAGTGTCTTAGGCGACTGCTAAAATTACTTATAGTTTTAGTGTTAAAGTAGAAAAATAGAGGTAAGGAGGCAAAGATAGAGGAACACAAAGTAGTGTAAGATTTAAGAGGAGGAATGAGGGTATCCAATTGAACCCCTGTAATTACATGGAAAATGAGGAATATAGCTAGAGGGGAAATTAAATAATTTTTAAAGTGAGTGAAGGAGGGTGGCTGGGGACTTTCACCCCAAACAAAACTTGTGTGGAATGAGGGGGGATTGGTGAAGAGTTGGAGGTGGGGTAGGCATGGGGGAGGGAAAAGTAACTTGAGGGGGGGAAACATTGAGGGTTCTAAAACGGGGTATCTTGGGTATTAAAATGAGCACTTAGTCTGTGGTCATGCCTCATGAATAATGCCTACCACCGGCGAGGCATTCCTATAAAGATTCAGGAGTACCTTGTGATTTCTTCGATGATACCATGAAATGCAGAGAGAATGCGTAATAACTTGTCACAGGATAGAAACCACTTGTATTGCACTCATCAATTCATCATCACATGTTATCTGTGTTGTTGCATATGTGAGATGATTAGAGGTCCGCCTCTGTCTGTTTCCAGCCCACTTTTCTCATCTTCCATTAAAAAAAAACTCACCACAACTGACAGTCTTCTAGGAAGCACTGAGGCTTGACTTGCCAAGAAGGCTGATCATTTGTCGTAAAAGCTATTG
Organism: Triturus cristatus; assembly: GCF_964204655.1. Taxonomy (NCBI): domain Eukaryota; kingdom Metazoa; phylum Chordata; class Amphibia; order Caudata; family Salamandridae; genus Triturus; species Triturus cristatus. Next base: position 163,812,760 of record NC_140595.1, on the reverse strand, counting down.
GAAGTTTCTCCTGAGCAGGGTTGTGGTGCCTGGTTATCAATGCATGATACATGATTCTGACAGCTGTACTCTACACAACCACAACAAAATGTTTCCTGCCAGACAGCACCATCTATGCTTCTTCTATCAAGGGCCGCTAGTCAAGATCGAAGCATTTAAGGGGTGGAGGCTTTTGAACGTGGGGACACAGAACTCAGGAAGAGTGAGATAAAATATTGCGGCTAGGGGATAGCGACAGGACAAGACAGTTGTGAGGGCTTGTATCTTGGAGCATGGGAGCCGAGTAAGGGGTTGCAGTGTATGTTTAGGGCAAGTGATCACTTGAGAAAGGTGTTGTAAGGCAGAACTGAAACTTAGGGCTAATTCTACGTCCAGTCTTTTGCCTATCATCCCACTTCCTCATCATCTTAAAATTGTCTCACACACCTCAATTCACCATCATGTTTCATGCCTACCACTCAAATTCTACAAAGACCTCACCTATTCTGTTACAGCGCGTCCTTCACCATAGATCCATGCGCATTCGACCACACGTTACCAGCGGCTGAATCGCAGCGGTTTCTGACTCTGTACAAGGCCAGCCCAGTCTACAGAAAGAAAACACACAGAGTGTCTAGTCTTAGTTTTATTTATGTCTGGGTAAACAAGAGGATGCACAAAAGACACCACCATTTCCACTCAAGGTGCTTCCTCTCTGTAAGTTCAACATCGCGCTTTTTGGACAGTTTAGATGTGCAGGTGTTTGGCCCACTCATGTGTTTTTTGTTTGTAGGATTCTGGAAGGGGGAGTCACGCAACATTTTTTTGAATTAATATTTACAATAACGATAACACCTTTTTTCATACAGTAGTGTTGCAGAGTGCCATTGTGTAACTCTGTCATAAAATGAGTTACTGTTGTCAATTGTAATGGCAATTCTCTTTTGACAAAGTAGTTACATGGTGAAATATCAAAGATATTGAAACATCAAAAGTGAACCAATACCTAAACAATGCTGAGTTTGATATGTTTGACGTCTTCGATGTTTTGTATCCATTTTTACATCCAAGTCATTCTCCTCTCTATTATTAGCTTATATTTTATATTGTTGTTCTCAAGATGAATACATCTCTTTGTCTATATTAAATCTAATGCCATTTGCACAGCTCAACTTGCCAGTCTTTTTGGGTCTTTCTTTAGTTCATATACCTTGTTTATAGTGTTTACTTTCATCTTTAAATTTGGGCAACCAATACACTTTCACCATTTTGAAAAAAAACTCCTAATGTACTCTGAATGTAATCTTTGATCTGTTGGGCTCTGGCTAATCTATCTTTTCCCTCTGGCTAAAGTAACTTGACCTGCCCATTGCAATTAACAAATGTACAGATCCAATCCTAATACTCTAGAAAAAAAATAGTATATCCTTTAGTTTTCCGGAAACCCGTATGGCTCTTGTTACATAAGATACTCTCCAAATTCATTCATGTTCCTCTTCAGCAGACTTTGAGCACTCCAGCATTCCCAAACTGAAGCTTTGTGAGCAATGCTCAACTAACAGTGACTACCTCAGTGACACCAAGGGACAGATCGATCCAAGTGTTGTGTTGCCGTTGCGTCACACTAGGTAAGGCATGGGCAAAGCAATATTAAAGCCCGATTTTCCAAGCCATGCAAGGCCATGTTGCGTGGCCCTGCTGTGCTTGATAAATCTGGAATAACGCAGCGCAGCGCAAGTCGCTCCCTTTTGTTACCGTGCCCCAGTTAGGCATTCCATGTGTGGGGCATGGGTGTTCCCACACATCTCCCCGTGCCTTTTGGAGCATTCATAGATTTAGTAATCACACTTGAGGGCTGGAGGAGGTTTAAGGTCCTGCGTGGGCCAACTCCCCACTGATTAATTATATCACAGAAAAGGCGACGGGTCCAGAGTCAAAAGGAGGTCATATGATTGACTGGGTGTACTCTGCCACGCAAAGTGGGGGGTTTCCCTTTTCAGGACGGTTCCCCTCACACACCAGAGGTGTCATGCTTCTTCATGGAGTGCCTCCTCGTGTGAGAGACCTAGTCTACACGCGGGCTACGACCCCCTCGTTGGAGGGAGGAGCTCAGGGATGTTTTTATTGAGTCAAGGCGGGTGTACTAAAACCCTATGTGAGTCTGGCGTGTGCGAACAAGTGCAGTGCTGTGATGTGAATAGTTAAAACTGGCTACGGGGTTAGCTATACTCTAACTTTATTCAGCTACCCGGTGTCAGGATTAAAAACAGTGAATGGCTGGTAATGAGGCTCCCGACCCGTGGCCTTTTCTGTGATATAGCATTCACAGATTTACCATGAGTGGTAGACATAGGAATGTCTCAAAATAGTAAAATAGTACGCCTTCCTAGGGGAAGTGTATCAAAGAGAAATATCTTTATTTCTTCTCGTTTTTTACTAGATCTGTACTGCATACTGCAGCACACATAGAAAGAGAAAAAAGCCTCAGAGGATTGTTTTCCCTTCTTGTACAAAAATAATCCTGCCTGCGCTATGCCGCCAGAGCGCCTGTTTTGGTGCTAGGCTGTCAAAAGTGCGTCAGCGCACAGAGAGGACAGGAATGCGCCATCATAATATTAAATATGGTGCATCCCTGCTCTCTCTCTTCAACGCAGCACAGCAAGATGTCTTGCTGCTTTGCGTGAAATATTCAGAAATCTGCTCCCAGATATGCCTCCACTGAAACCACAAGAATCTCTCCTCACAATCTGCAATGCAATTATAATCCTTATCTTTTAGTACAAAGATGGCGAATTGGGTCTTGATGAAATTCCACCAAGTATTTCGAGACGATTAGAACATACCAAATCAAAAATAATACAGTCTTGAATGATCCGGAAATTCGCTAACTAGCAGAACTCCAACGTTGGAGTAAGAGACTCACAAGGGCATCGAAGCACATGCATGTTGGTGTGCTGGATTGATCTGTGCAGTTGTCTATTGTATGAACAGTTTTACTTATCACTTCCATCAGCGTATGTTATTCGGTTTAAAAGTCATTGCTTATTCTGTTGAGGTGTTTTTTCTCTGTTCCGAGACCTTTGCACTGTTTTGTTCCAATAAGTTGTAGCTTCTTGAAATTGAGTGTGTGTCTGTATTGTAAAATACATCAGATTATTGTAAGTTTTGAGTATCTCACTGAGGTTTGTGTTTATTGCCATTTGTCTTGACAATGGCTGCGAAAGATGAGTTTGACTGTAGGAGTCAGTTGTAAATATGTCGTCAATGTCCTAGTATATATTAGAAATTATGAATGTTGAGACCTGTGTACTGGATGATGTAAGATGAAGGCGCGGCCAGCACTGGTAAGAGTGGTGGGGTGGGGCGGGGTGAGGGTGGAGTCGACAGACAGCAGGACAGGTAAAATTAAATAATAAAAAAAACACTTACCTTGCGCTCGCTGCACTGCCGACTCAGCGATGCGGCGGGCGCAAGGTAAGTGGTTTTATTAACTTTTATTTTCTTTTTCCTATCCTGTCGTCTATCACCTCCTCCCCCACCCTGCCGCGCCTGGTAAGATGTGAGCATTGTTTGGTAAGTAGCATATATACCATGTAAGGATTAGGTGTAGATGGTTATTGATTGAGGTTTATAGGATATATTTGCCATTTGTTTCTTCCTATTTGGCTGGTCCGGTGGCGGTGGTCACCGAATGTGTTTATGTTCTGCTGAAATATTTGGGGAACAGTGTGAGTGCATGAAAGCTAAACTTTAGGCTGCAGCCTCCATCCCTCTTTGACAATCCTGCAGGATGGCGATTGGCTACCTACATATATAAGGAGGTGGGTTTATATGAATTCAAGGGTGGATTTTTGTGGGATGGCTCAATGTTTTGATGTAGACTGGTTGGCAGTGTAGCTGTTTTCCACCCTGTTAAAAGTGTGATGTGTTCAAAATGGAGTGACACTGTTGTTGCTCCAGAATGTGGCATTTTGTACCTGGGCATTTGAACTAAGTTAGTTTGTATGTTGTTTGATTTGTGTTGTGCTATGTTTTGGGGGGTCTGGACAATTGTTCTTCTTATTGTTTCATAAGGGGAGACGTGTTGTATCTTTTGTCTGTCACATGCTCACTTCCTCTCCGGATATATCTTGTCATAGGTGACTGTCACATGCTTTCTCAGTATTCTATATGTGCCGAGTGGAACCTGTAGAACAGGTGTACTCACAAACATTTTCATAGGGGCCACGAAGTTTGGTCTGTGAGGTGACCGAGGGCCGCAATGATGCCAACAGGGTGGTGATCGTGGGAGCTGAAAGGTGGGCATAGGGGAAGCGAAGCATACATCTAGTGGATGATATGCACAGTGTGAAACCAGAAAACCTGGGATTAATGCCAGCATCCCCACTTTTTCCAAATTGTGTGATCCTAGACATTTGTTTTATTTCACTTTTCCTCCTTTTTCTTACACATACTAGAAGAGCTTGAAATACATGACTTCAGGATGTGTGTTGTACAAAACCATCTGTGTTTGATTTTAATAAACTATGATGTTGTTCATGTAGAATAGGGACCCAGGCCACCCAAAGAGTGCACATAAGACTGACTTGCCTCTTAGTTCACTATTGGCATTGTTATCAGTGTTGGGGGGAAATAAATGCTTCTAAATTCCTATTTGAAAACTATCACTTTAAAGAAATACTTTTCAATGTACTGATATAATCTGATGTACTAAGGTGAAATGGTTCTACATGTTAATGAAATGCACATTATTTGATTTTTCACGAGACCTTATCATATTTTTACACTTTTGCTGCAAGATGTCTTTGAAAATGAATTTGTTCCTAAAGTTAAGTGGTGCAGGACTACCTAGTTACTTCCTTTTTTTAACTTCAATTAAACTTTAAATATAGGCTTGCCTGTTGTTTCAACATCTTTTTAATGTTAGTGCTGAGTCAAGAGAACAGCAGCCCAGTGCTGTCTCTTGACCAGGGGGCTGCATGTAAAGGTAAGGAGGGCCGCATGCCGCTCCCGGGCCGTTCTTTGAGTATCACTGCTGTAGGGGGTAACCAGGAACTGAGCTGATAATATAATGCTCCATCCTGGTTTAGCAGTGATGAATCATATGACGTCTGTACTGATCTACACAGTGATAAATATTTAAACCATATGTATCTGCCCTCCTCCAGTGATCTGTACATGCATCCACTCTTCTTCAAATGTAATGCCATGTGTGGTCTGCATGTATTGTATCCGTCGGTTCCTGATCACTTCAATCCAGCCTCGCGTGTTGGTTTCAGCTGCTACTGATCAATGCTGTCCGCTCAACTTGGTGCGTAGAACCATGTATGTATCATCTATTTGTCAAAGTTGTCTCAAAGCAGTTGTCATTCTGCTTGCTCATGAGATCAAGACTTTAGCAGACTGGTGTCTTTCAGTGATGCTGATCTGCAAAAACCGTTCAGCCCCATTGTATCAAAACATTTCTTGTCTCCGCCTCCCCCGCGGACTCAGTGGCAGCGAAGGGTTCTCTTTCCGGCCTAGTAAACAAGCCTGTCTGCTGCCTTCACCTTCATCATACTCTGCTTCCTTGAATGTATCTGAGTCCCTTGCAGATGTCTCCGCCATCCCACTTGAAGAACAACATTATCACTTCCTGACTTTCTTACCAATGGGGTCCCGCACTTCCTGTCCACATACTAGAGTACATGCAATAAGCATTGCTTTGGTCTCAACTGTGTGCATGGGAGCCGAGTGCGGTAAAGACTTTTTATTTGTACCAGTGTACACGTCATAAGAAAAAACAACAAGGACACCACTGGAATGTCCCTCCTTAGTGTACCGCATGCACGTCACTAGATGGAGATGGGTGGAGACCAATAGACTATGACCATGGTTTGCAGTCAGTACAACATTATTGAATTTCTCAATTTATTGTGTACTCTATACCCAAAACAATGCAAGGAAAGCCCCCTTTCCTCACGAAAGATTGCAAAAATGCAGTTCAGAGAAACCATCATTTTTTATATTGATTCTACTGTAGCATAACAACATTGGAAATGTGGAGCCTTATTTAGATTCTAGCAGTCGTGATACTCCACTACAAACATGGCGCTCCCGTCTGCCACAGTACAAGTGCACACAGAGTATCCTATCTGCCAAACTCTAAATAAGGCCCTCAACTTCCATATCTATTCTGCAGGTTAGCCTGCTTCCACACACTGCAGGTAAAGATAAGTGAACTGATGTACATAGGGGTGAAGGAAGTTAGCTGGCATTGCACATTTCTGTCAAGATGGACGCTGGTTCTACGGTTAGAAGTTAAATCTCCATGATCTATACAAACCACACTCTAACCCAGTAGAGGCTGCTATCAAACCGGGGTAGCAATAACAAATAAAAGCACTTACCTGGGTGCCGGCAGCTGCCACCTCTCCTTCTTCCTCTACTCTTCTCCGGCTGGTGGAAGTACATCGCCTCCCAAAATCCCCTAGCCAATCACGACGCTGCCTTACAGCAGCACTGTGATTGGTCTAAGCCCTGTGGTTCAGCACTCAGACAGGGGCAGGGAGCCTGTGCATGTTCTCCACCCAGGCTGTGCAATAAAGCCTGGTGGAGAACATGCCAAGTGCACATGAGAGTTTACCCGGGTCAAGACGGTCAGCCTAACTGTCATACGCACTTAGAAATTACCTACTACTCCTCTGCCCGCTTTCAACAGCCCAGCCACTCCCTGCTCCCTAACCAACTGAGCCAGTACGGTAAAATAAAATGATGATAATGTTGCACTATTTCTATTTTAATTTTTCTTTTCTGAACTGCTCAGTGGAGCGACGCTACTCCGCCTTAACGTAGGAGCCACCGCTAACGTGACCATTAACCACTTTACTGTTTCCCCTTTTGGCAGTAGCTGAATGGAAACTGGTGTGGAAGAAGAAAAATAAGGCAATTCGAATGGCAAACCTATACTGTGAAAATGAACCAAGTTTTACACGTCAGGCATGGCCACAAGGGAGAAAGAAAGGAACACCAGTTGCGACAGGACAGCTGTTACAGATGTAATTCTTGCTGGATTTGAAGTTATTTATATCCAAATACCACAAAGTTGAGAAGCATAAAGGTATCTCAGGGATTCAGTAAATAGAACACTCCAAGACCTGGATTAGCAGATGGATGCCTGGCCCCATTTTGGGTCAGTGTGTATTGTGATTGAGTGCACCAAGCGCAAATGAGGACCCTTCACCCAAAGAGCAAACTCCATATGCTCCCTCCAGCATATATAGTGAATTTCTTTCATGCCCTAGAGGGAGCCCTGCAAGGAAACCATGACTCACATTGCGGCTCCTTGTTTTCTACAGGAGCTCCCGAGATCTTTAACAAAAGCAGATATCTGAAGGCTCCCAAAAGGATGGGTGCACTCGGACACACCTCCCAAAAGCAGGCAGACACCACCCCCACTCTTGTGGTCGCCTTCCGGGTCCTCCGCAGAGACAGGGTTGCTGGATGGAGGGTGCCCTACAAGGTACTACGGGGCTGTTCAGTTCCATTGCAGCGCCACAGTGCATTGAGCAGGGTTTGGGGAGGCGGGGGTAGAGAAAGACCCACCTGGGGTTGCGGTCAGAAACTGCAACTCCTTTGGAGGGTTAAGAAGTGATGGCAAATATAGTGTCCCCTCCCAAATGGTGCCCTCATGAAACACAGTGGCATTGTCAGGGCCTCTGAAATTATGCAGCCCGGCAGGCCTTTCTTGGTGGCCCGCGGACCTTGCAGGTAATGTACCCACGGCCCCCAGAGAGAGAGAGAGTGGAGAGAAAGAAAGTGGAGAGAGAGAGAGCGGAGAGACACAGTGGAGAGAGAGAGCGGAGAGAGACAGTGGGGAGAGAGAGAGAGACAATAGAGAGAGAGAGAGAGAGAGAGAGAGAGAGAGAGTGGAGCGAGAGAGTGGAAAGGGAGTAGAGAGAGAGACTGACTGACTGACTGAGAATCTGACTGACTGAGAGACTGACTGACAGAGAGAGCATTTGGCGATGAAGCTTGCGCAACAAAATTTATTTTATTTATTTTTTCCATTACTTACCTGAAATTGTCCGTTTGCCGAATTTTACAACCTTCCACCCTACCCCTCCCCCGCCCCACGTCACCGCCTGGTGGCACGCGCTATACGAGCCGTGGCTGTGACTGAGGGAGAGAGAAAGACTGACTGACTAAGAGAGAGAGAGAGACTGAGACTGAGAGATATAGACTGACTGACAGAGAGACTGACTGACAGAGAGAGAGACACTGACAGAGAGAGAGACAGACTGCTGACTGAGAGAAAGAGACTGACTGACTGGCAGAGAGAGACTTACTGAGAGGGAGACTGACTGACAGAGAGAGACTGACAGAGAGAGAGAGACTGACTGGGAGACTGACAGACAGAGAGAGCCTGACTGGCTGGGAGAGACAGACTGACTGACAGAGAGAAAGACTGACAGAGAGAGAGAGACTGACAGTGAGAGAGACTGACAGAAAGAGAGAGACTGACAGAAAGAGAGAGACTGACAGAGAGACACTGACTGAGCGACCGACAGAGAGAGACTGACTGAGAGAGAGACTGACTGACTGACTAAGACAGAGAGAGAGACTGACTGAGACTGACTGAGAGAGAGAGAGACTGACTGACTGAGAGAGACTGACTGACTGACAGAGAAAGAGAGAGAGACTGACTGACTGAGAGAGAGAGACTGACAGAGAGAGACTGACTGAATAAATGACAGAGAGAGAGACTGACTGACTGAGAGAAAGACTGACAGAGAGACTGACTGACAGAGAGAGAGACTGACTGACTGAGAGAGAGAGACTGACTGACTTAAGAGAGAGAGACTGCGATGGAATTGGGGTCAAAGAGTTTATGAAGCTATGCAATGTCTCTTTAGATTGCTGTTGTCTTCTAATAAAAACGTATTATCAAAATGTGCTCTTTGTAGTTACATCTGCTTTTGAAATACAGCATTGTCGCATTGCCTAATGTTTTGAAACGGGTTTGATTTCTTTTACTCTAGCCCTGCCCCACACTGACCCCGCCCCCCACTGACCCCACCCCTACCGGTGCGGCCCTCGGCCACAAACCACACTGTAATTTTGGCCCCCGACAGACAGTTTTTGAGTACCCGTGCGCTAAGGGATCACCTATTGTTACCTGTCTGGATACTAAAATTGCAGATGTTCAATACATATGACAGAAGGGGCCTCAAAAACATTACCGCTCCTCAGATATTAACAAATGACAAAAGAAGCATACAAGTTGGTGCAAGTACCTTGATGGATTGACAGGCTCATGTCTTAATATTGTACACATCCCGTGCTAAATCAGGTGAAGCCCAATGCCAAATGTATGTTCATATCTTAAGACCTGGTGCTAAGTCTTGCTAATGTGCTTTGCTGTGGCAAGCTCAGTCTTATCAACATTAAAGTGTGTTCCTTGGAGCGAACAAAATGCTTTGCTACTTTTGAAATCCTTACATCTGCATAATAAATTGCAGTCTGGGTTATGGAGGAAAAGGTGTGGTGTTAATTTGAAGGTCAGGTGGTGCACAGTGAGTTTAACAGAATCTGCAAACAGTCTCTGAAATCAGGGTAGTCTAGATGTAGGACAGTAGGAAGCTCCACACTGGTTGTATGACACAACCACGCATTCATTTTCCACGCATTCCTTAACAACCCGGGTCGAGCACCGAATGCGTCTGAACCACGCTTTCCATTTACAAGGCAAGTAATTCCAACAACTTGCCTTAGGGGGGTGCTGGACTTTGGAATAGTATACTTTTCTATTCTAACTCCAGTCACCGTAACAGTAGGGAAAGCGTTGGACATTAAAGTCCAATGCTGCTTGCCCTAACTCATGTAGTCGTAACTACTTACGTTGTAAATGTAATGCATGGTTCAGACGCATTCGTTATTCCGTCCGCGTTACAAAGGCAATGCTTTGTTTGACGGTCGTTGTATTTGCTGTTTCCCCTCCACACTCATCTGGCTTCAGTGTGGAAAGGCCATAAACTCCATCATGCTTTGGTAGGTGGAATCTAGAGGCCCATTACACATGAGGAGGGTTTTCCAGTCTCGGGTGGATTCAATCTTGGGGTGCTGTAGGTTGTAAGTCGACATGTTCCTGTGTTCCAGAGGATTCTTTCCAGGGAGCAGTTCTCGGCTGGTTGATGCTTGGGGTCCCCGAGGTACCAAGCTAGCATTTCCTGATGTGTCACAGGCCTCCATCCAAGGTAGGCTCGTCAGTCCATGGCTGTGTGGATGCTGTGGCTCGTCTGTTCATGCCCCAGTGGATACTTCGGCTCGTCAGTCCATGGCCAGGTGGATAATGCGGCTAGTCAGTCCATGGCCGGGTGGATACTGCGGCTCATCAGTTCATGGCGGGTGGATACTTCAGCTCATCAGTCCATGGCCGGGCGGATACTGCGGCTCGTCAGTCAATGGCCGGGTGGATACTGCGGCTCGTCAGTCCATGGCAGGGTGGATTCTGCGGCTCGTCAGTCCATGGCAGCTGGATACTTTGGCTAGTCAGTCCATGGCTGGGTGGATACTGTGGCTCATCAGTCCATGCCCGGGTGTATACTGTGGCTCGTCAGTCCATGCCCCAGTGGATACTGTGGCTCGTCAGTCCATGGCCGGGTGGATACTGCGGCTAGTCAGTCCATGGTCGGGTGGATACTGCGGCTCGTCAGTCCATGGCCGGGTGGATTCTGCGGCTTGTCAGTCCATGGCTGGGTGGATACTGCAGCTCGTCAGTCCATGGCCGGGTGGATACTGCGGCTTGTCAGTCCATGGCCGGGCGGATTCTGCGGTTTGTCAGTCCATGGTGGGTGGATACTTCGGCTCGTCAGTCCATGGCCGGGTGGATACTGCGGCTCGTCAGTCAATGGCTGGGTGGATACTGCAGCTCGTCAGTCCATGGCCGGGTGGATTCTGCGGCTCATCAGTCCATGGCGGGTGGATACTTCGGCTCGTCAGTTCATCGCTGGGTGGATACTGGGGCTCGTCAGTCCATGGCCGGGTAGATACTGCGGCTCATCAGTCCATGGCTGGGTGGATACTGCAGCTTGTCATTTCATGGCCAGGTGGATACTGCGGCTCGTCAGTCCATGGCCGGGTGGAAACTGCGGCTCGTCAGTCCATGGTCAGGTGGATTCTGAGGTTTGTCAGTCCATGGCGGGTAGATACTGCGGCTCGTCAGTCCATGGCCAGGTGGATACTGCGGCCCGTCAGTCCATGGACGGGTGGACACTGCAGCTTGTCAGTCCATGGCCGGGTGGATACTGCGGCTCGTCATTTCATGGCCTGGTGGATACTGTGGCTCATCAGTCCATGGCCGGGTGGATACTGCGGCTCATCAGTCCATGTCCGGGTGGATGCTGCGGCTCTTCAGTCCATGGCCGGGTTGACACTGCGGCATCTCAGTCCATGACAGGGTGAATACTGCGGCTCATCAGTCCATTGCCGGGTGGATACTGCGGCTCGTCAGCCCATGGCCGGGTGGATACTGCGGCTTGTCAGTCCATGGCCGGGTGGATACTGCGGCTCGTCATTCCATGGCCGGGTGGATACTGCTGCTCGTCAGTCCATGGACAGGTGGATACTGCGGCTCATCAGTCCAAGGCCAGGTGGATACTGCGGCTCGTCAGTTCATGGCCAGGTGGATGCTGCGGCCCGTCAGTCCATGGCCAGGTGGATACTGCTGCTCGTCAGTCCATGGCCGGGTGGAAACTGCGGCTCGTCAGTCCGTGGTCAGGTGGATTCTGAGGTTTGTCAGTCCATGGCGGGTGGATACTGCGGCTCGTCAGTCCATGGCCAGGTGGATACTGCGGCCCGTCAGTCCATGGACGGGTGGACACTGCGGCTTGTCAGTCCATGGCCGGGTGGATACTGCGGCTCGTCATTTCATGGCCTGGTGGATACTGTGGCTCGTCAGTCCATGGCCGGGTGGATACTGCGGCTCATCAGTCCATGTCCGGGTGGATGCTGCGGCTCGTCAGTACATGGCCGGGTTGACACTGCGGCATCTCAGTCCATGACAGGGTGAATACTGCGGCTCATCAGTCCATTGCCGGGTGGATACTGCAGCTCGTCAGCCCATGGCCGGGTGGATACTGCGGCTTGTCAGTCCATGGCCGGGTGGATACTGCGGCTCGTCATTCCATGGCCGGGTGGATACTGCTGCTTGTCAGTCCATGGACAGGTGGATACTGCGGCTCATCAGTCCAAGGCCAGGTGGATACTGCGGCTCGTCAGTTCATGGCCAGGTGGATGCTGCGGCCCGTCAGTCCATGGCCAGGTGGATACTGCGGCTTGTCAGTCCATGGCCGGGTGGATACTGCGGCTCGTCATTTCATGGCCGGATGGATACTGCGGATCGTCAGTCCGTGGCCGGGTGGATACTGCAGCCGAGGTGCTGAGCAGGAAGGTTCCTCTTCTTGACACTGTTCCTCCTTGGGGGAATGGTCGGCTGTTGGTGGCTGAATCCTGTTGTTGCTTAAGGACTGAAAGAGTTGGTTCTTTTATCGACTGGTTCCATCAAAGGCACAATGGTCATGTCCCAGCATCTGAAAGACTCCTTCCAAGCTGGGAGGGTCAGTGCTTGACAAGATGCCCCTGGGGAATCTGGGGTAAATGGGCCTAGTGCCGGACTTCTACCGCGCCCCATCAGCTGGCGACAAGTCATGAGCTGGGTGGATTCTGCTGCAGGGCTTGGGGTGGATTGTTTTCCACAGCCCCCTGGCCAACGTGTGAAGCTGTGAATCGTGCGCCATCTTCCACCCACCCAACTGTCAACACACCCTGTGTAAAGCTCCTCTAATAGTCCACCCCCACCTTTCACAATCCATCCCGCCCCCACACTGCCTCCCCAGCTGTGTGCGACAGCGCTGGCTCCAGAACGCTGCAGTCAGCATTCCCACCAGTGATAGTTACATCCAATGAAAACCAGACTGCCGTGAAGACTAGAGTACTGCGCCGGGCCCTCGGAGTCTGGGAGTGCCCCGCCCACTCACGGATGCTCTCCTGGCCGCCCCTGCTGAGGCTGACAGCCGTGGCCGCCGGTGGATGGCGCGAGCTCTGCGCCGCGTGGACGGGAGCGGCAACAGGGGCTGTCGGGAAAAGATGATGAAAGGGTCAATCCAGTAGAAAAGAAAGAGTAGGAAAGGGGGATGCAGGAAGGGTGTATGGAAGGCAACGATCAAAGAGCAGAGGGAAGCAAAGGAGGGAGACATGGAAGGTGAAGCACAGAGGGAAGGAAGAAAGGAAAAAAGGAATGGAAGAGGATAGAAAGCGATGACAGTGGAGGGTAGAGACTCGAGGAGGGAGGAGGGAACGAGATGGAGGGGGAAGGGAAGAGTGGACACTTTAGAGAGAGGGACAACTGAAGAAGTGTCCAGTCAAAAAACAGCGCGAGAGAGATAGAGACACAAATAGGAATACCGGTAACCATGAGAAAGAAAATAAGTAAAGGAAAACCATTTAATAAAAAATAATTTACAAAAATAAAACATTTTGAAGGTGAAAGCACGAGAACCCGGTCAAATAAGAAGAGAATGAAAAAGCGGTCGAGTTAAAGCAAGTTAAGTTAAATCAGAACGAGGGTCATACGAAGTGACATATTGAAAGAATAAGTGAACGAATAACGAAAACGACTTGCAGGGCCGGACTGGCCGTAGCGGGCACCGGGCAATTCCCCGGTGCAGCGCACGGGTGGGGGCCGGTTTTGGGCCCCTGGGGGCCGTTTTTATCAGGGCCGTTTTTTGCACTTTGCCAGGGCCGATTTTGGTCCCAGTCCCGCCCTGACCACATGAACAGATGCACAGGTGAGAAAAAGAGGGGCTTATGCATAAAGCTGGAATATGAGGTCCTGGAGAAGTGAACTGCTCTTGCTTTGTACAGTGCGAGTCATGAAGTGTTATCCCCAATGAAGGAGGGTGCTCTGCATGACAACAATGATTTGTTGTCATGCAGAGCATGACGCTGAATGAAGGCGAGCAATGCACGACTTCACTGACATGCATCTAGCAGCAATAGTGCAGTTAGAAAGCCTCAGTCGGGGAGCCTTGGTCTCTAAGTGCATTGTTGACCCTCGAGAGGGCTTTCATACTCTTTGAGTGTTGGCCAAGGAGGAGGGATACCTGCCGGATTGATTCTAAGAATGGTTCCTACAGAGATTTATTCTGTGTCAATTTATTCCTTGTGGTTGTTCTGAAAATCCATCTTGTAAGTTGCTCACCCTGACTCCATCGAGGTAGCAGTTTAGCCCATTATGTAAGAAAGGTCACTGGGTTTGTGCACAGAGGAGTTCAGATCCAGACTAGAGAGAGAGATCTGTCAGTGCCTATTTGTAATAGAATGAGTGTCTGGGCCCTTAGGCCTACTCAGAAACCCGCGATCGGGGCTTTTGAATGGAGGCCCCCCAAATATCAAGGTTGCCTAGTCTCGAATCAACCTCATGGCTCTTCCATCTACCACCGGCCACTCCCCATCTCTTTATCTCACTCCTCACTGCTTTCTCCCTTTGCGCCTTGTTTTCCGCCTTTCTCATCCCACTTCTTTCTCCTTTATGCGTTTTTCCCTTTCTTGCTCGTGTTACTGACTGATGAGGGTAACTAAGTACCGGTCCCCAAAAATGAGTGACGGTGGCCACCGCTGGCAACCACCAGCTCTCCTTAAGCACTGGATCTGTCCAAAATATGGTTGGGAATAATCTTGGCACAATTTGAGGAATTGGAAAGATCCAATATTGAGTCTTTGAGAAGATAAGGACCACCAGACTTTCAATGGCTTAAAAGATGAAAAAACCCAAACCATTTGTAGTAGCAGAAGCATCTAGAGTTAAATATCCTTCAAAACCAAAGTGAACATAAGTAAGCGTAAGGCCTTCTTTGAATGTTTTATGCAATGTTCATAAACCAAGTGGATTCAATCCCCAAAGGATTCTTAATGAATAAACAAATATGTTACTGTCCATGGTGCACAATAACTTAAATTCATGTTAATAAGTCACATTGATTATTTTGTAACAGAGAGAATCAAATACATATTAATGCAGGGTATCCTAGAGAGGAATTTCTTTCCGCCACAGCTATGTTGGGTGTTCGTTTAGCGATGGCAGGGAGTGAGGAGACGATATCCGGAGCTGCTGGATCAGGGTTCTACTGCATCCCGCAGTGTCTTCAGTTGTCCTCAGACCCACCATGGTGGATGTGGATCCTGGCTTTCAGATCTTTCAATTCGACAACAGAATTGCGAGAATATCATTTAACAAAAAGCGTACCGGGGTGGAACCCTTATAAGTGCGCAGTAGCAAAGCATGGAAGATAAACTGTGCACAAAGACAGCAAAGAAATCATGCCAAGTTCATGAAAACAAACTTTTGTGGGCTAGTTCTCTCACGCTAGAGTGCGAATCGGCACAAACATTTGACTTCTGCAAACTCGAGCCCAAGTCACAAAGTCATTTTTATCTACAAAGCTACATTCATGACCACAAAGTGCTCCATTTACCCCTCAGAGATCCAAAAAAGCATAAATGCACTTATTACTACATAAGTGCATTAATTGACTGCATACAATTACACACTAGGAAACCCCTCAAAAAGGGTGTGGAGTGAGAGGATCACAGTGTGGACTCTTTGAGCGCTTGTTAACCCCCACAATCCCCCGAGCTAGTGGATAGTCAGAAACTCCTTTCTGACCCTTTCCCACTCTGCAAATTGTTGAAGATTTGTTCCAGCAAAAGACGAGTAAATCTCTTTGCACTGTGATGTGTGGAGCGGAACATCGTCGTAACCTAGAAGAAGGGGGAAATATGTTCCTGGTGGGGGAAAAAAGAAAACTATGGTATAGTGCAAGTGGACTAAGGGGCTGCATTGCTCTAATCCGTAAATGGATCCTGTATACAAGTCTGCTTTGGGGAAAAGAGCAACATCCGAAATGCTGCATGGCACTGTCAGCTGTGCGCCTGGAGACATGCCACATGCACAATTTCTAAGTGTGCCACTCCTAATTTTGTAAATCCCAAAAAGGAGTAAATCTGCATCCATTCGTCGGAGTACCTTCACCAGGGGCGGCTCCTCCACGTGGGCGGAGGAGCATCGCCCACTACTTTCTCGCAGTGCGAGAAGCAGAAACATAAAATGGTATTTTAAATACCATTTTATGTTTCTGCTTCTTGCGCTGCGAGAAAGCAGAATGGTATGCCTGGTTGGGGGTGGGCGGGTCAGGGAGGAGTGGCTTGCCCAATGTTGTGAGCCGTGACTGTTTGGTCGGCCCTCTGGGGCCGACCAAACCAGTCATGTGCACTCTCCATTTTCTCTATGTAGCCTTCATAGAGAAAATGGCCTCCCCATAGGCGCCCGGCTGGGCGCTGTCCCCACCCATCACAAAGCTGCCAGTGCAGCGTTGTGTTTGGCTTAGGGGAGGGGAGGCAGGATGCTTGCTTCCTGTTCCTGCTGGAGGCAGGAGAGCAGGAAAGCAGCAGGAAAACGCAGGCGCGGGACACGACCAGGAGCAGAGGCGGTGCAAGACCCTGTAAGGTAAGATTTTTTTTTTTAATTCCCCCCCCCCCCCCGCAAACCCCTATGCGACCCCCCCACCCGCAAGTCATGCGAGCCACGACTGACTTTCACAGTGGAAGATTTTGTGCTTTTTTGTAAATTCAGCCACTGGATCTATGCCTCAGTTTCACAGCGCAGAGGAGTTAGAACTCGCCATCCAAGCAAGCTCCTAGCCTAACAGTGAAGATGGCATATTGAAGTTGTCTGATCTATTAATTCCTTATGTTTCTCCCATCTTCTCCCCTCCCTTTCCCTTGTGGCGCTCTAATGGGGCTGGCAAGCGGCAAGTGGCGCCTGCGAGATCACGAGTAAATAAATCTGGCGCATTCTCACAATATCTGAGACCAACCCAGCCAGACATTCTGTAGGGTGCTTTTCTGGGAACAGTTTTTCTGGCGATGCTTTCCTGTCAGATGGGAATGTTTTCTCCTCTGGTGGCACAGGGCTGGCTCTAAAAAGAAGAGTTTAGGGTTGGGAGGGAAGTAATTAGTGTTACCAGTTTAATGCACTTCTTGGAGAAGTGTGTATCAATGTAGCCTGCTGTCTTCATAGCAGAGCATCATAAAGATGGAATTTGAATGAATTGATCATTATTAACTAGACGTACTTCCTATTGTCGTGAACTTTTCGAGGACTGCCCTTTCCAGCCGTTCTAGAAGTCAAAAGGTAGCACCTTTATACAGATTTCTGTAAACATAACATATTGTATAGTAACACAATATAACTGTTGGGACGGGACTGCCTGCCGCATGGAATACAGCTGTGGACCTGTGCCCGTGTGCCCGACTGCTGTGAATCTTGTATGGCCCGAACAGCACAATAATCAAGCAAGTGCGCTGAGGTCTAGCCGATGCAAGGTAAAGCCAAGGTCCAGAACCTGTCCTGTGACCCAGGAGTGCGCACCAAGTGTAGCCTCTGTAGCAATATGGGTCTACCGCCCGTGTCTGCGGTGGATGATCATTCCCAGCAGCTGTGACAGCGTATGATTTGTGAGGATTTACAGTTCTAGGAAGATCTTTTCTTGTTTGATTCTGAAGAGTGCAATCATCAAGCTCACAACCTAAGCTGAAGAGTTCAACCTACTGGCTTACTTGCTAGGCTGAAGAGTTCAACCTACTGGCTCACTTGCTATGCTGGAGTTCAACCTACTGGCTCACTTGCTATGCTGGAGTTCAACCTACTGGCTCACTTGCCTTGCTTGCACTGTGGCTCTAGGCTGGCCTGGTAGCACTTTTTGGAGCCTGGCTCACTTGCTATGCTGGAGTTCAACCTACTGGCTCACTTGCCTTGCTTGCACTGTAGCTCTAGGCTGGCCTGGTAGCACTTTTTGGAGCCTCTCAATAAGTCTCGCCAGACCAGCGCATGCGCTGGGTCAGGCGAGACCTAAAAACGGAGTGGCTTCAAAGCAGCCGCTCAGTTTTTCACAGGAATGTGCTGCCCCCATACAAATTCATGAGGACATGGGGCCAATGAAGACATTTTGTCAGTACAGCTCAGCAACACTGAGAAAAGGGGTGCATTGGAACCCCGGGAATGCTTTTGGAGGGGTATTTTGAAGTCTTTGGAGAGATAAAGAGGACGGGTGCTTCAGCACATGTCCTGTAATGAGGTCACGCACATGGCCTGTCCCCATGCACATATCCCACTGTGTAATACCACGCCTTGAACGAGCCACTGAAGGCTGTGGCCACATATCTGCTTCTACCCGAGGTCAGCTGGGATCCTCGAGCTAAGCTCACACTTCCTAGCTTCTACTTCCTCTCCGCCCCTTTTCATGGGCAAAGTGGCTCCCGAGAAAATGTAATCTTTCTCTCACTCAATCTTACCTTTGTCGATTTTTCTATCAGAACCTCTCTATCTCTACTTCCGACTCTGTCATTCTCTTTTAAAAGACCCCAATATATATAAATATATATGTATGTGTTTGTGTGTGTGCCTAGAGAGCGAGATTGATAGATAGCTAGATAGATAGCTACATAGATAGATAGATAGATAGATAGATAGATAGATAGATAGATAGATAGATAGATAGATAGATAGATAGATAGATAGATAGATAGATAGATAGATAGATAGATAGATAGATAGATAGATAGATAGATAGATAGATAGATAGATAGATAGATAGATAGATAGATAGATAGATAGATAGATAGATAGATATTGATGCAGGTTTGAATTGGCAGAAAATAGTCAATAAAATTAAAAGCTGTTCTGAACAGGGTGCCCAAAAATCTGTCTTACCTGTGGCCCAAAAAAATGTTGAGATGACTCTGATTTCACGCAATTGTACGGCATACATACCCCGCACATCTGGATAAGTATGTCTCTGCCCACTTTGCAGACTTCAGCACTGACAATTGGGAGAATCTTGTTGCCCAGTCAAAAAGAGGGTTGGCTGTTATATCCCTCCTAGGCATCAACTCAGTGCTTAGTTGTAGTCAGTGGTCGCAGGGAATGGGCACTGCACTCGTTTTCGGGACCAGGACTTACTTTCCAGCATCAGACTTTGACCCGGAGCAAGAGGCAAGAAAAAGGAGAAAGGAGGAAGAGAAAGACAGGAAAACAGAGGAAGAAAGCAGGGATGAGAAAGAATTTGCAAGTTTGAAATAAATAGACAGGAAGTGCATGGTGGTTGTGGAAGACAGAGGGATGAGGTGGATTCAAGGGCAGGCAGCCTTGGCATTCAGCAACAGCACTGTGGCAACTCCTGAGATGAATAAATAGGAACCCTAAAGCTGCTTCTCTCAGGGAGGTCAGAAGTAGTGCTGGGTCTCCTTAAATCAGAGCTCCTTGCTGCTTCTTCTTGCCTTCGGGGTCATCAATGCAGAAGACATGCATAACCTCGTCCTCTGGGGCTGAAACACACCACCCACGCTGTGCTTTCTACACAACACTCAGAACACCAATCACTTCAAACAACCAGCACCATTAGAAACATCTGGAAAAAGTACCTTATTGAACAGGCTGCAGATGTAAGGCAGTAAAAGGTCAAATAAGAAGGTCAAAATGGATGACAGATGTAAGATGTACACCTCTGTAAGTTACACTGTCCTACCAATTTCTCTCCTGGCCTCCTTGTTGCAGTTGTATAACACAGCTAAGCAGCTGTCTGAGAGTGGTAGTTGAGTTGGAGAATCAGTGCTTAATTTGTGCCAGTGGCTGCAGATCGTAGGCACCGAGGATCCGGGTCAGTTCCCATCTTCAAACTTTGACCCAGATAAAAAAAGACAGTAGAGCGAGAAAGAGGAGTAGGAGTAATATGGCAAAACAGTGAGAAAAGTGAGAAAGCTGGTATGAAATAAACCTGCAAGAGTGATCTAGACAGACAGGAAGTATAGGGTGGTGAAAGAAAGAGGCATGAGGTGCAATCAAGACTAGGCAGTCTCAGTATTTGTCAATCCCAGCATCCAACAACGCCAACGGCGGGCTCTCAAGAAGATGTAGTGTCCCTCCGCCTTTTAACACATTACACACTTGGAGGAACTAAGGTCTTCAAAGCATGAACTGTGTATTTATTGTGTGTGGATGCTGGAAGGTATCATACACAAGGGTGTCTGGTGGGGCCTGTGCTCAAGTGGGTGCTGTGCTGACCACTTAAAAAGCAAGGATAGGGGGACCCCTCCACTAGCTGGATAGTGAACTACAGCCATCATTTGGGTTCAGAAGGCCCTTACCATTCCTGGGCCCTGGTGCTACTGCACGTGCTTCACTATTGATAAATTCATCCCTGCATTGAGTTGGAATCCAAACAGCCCGAAAATATATGCACTTGGACTAAACCACACTCTGACGTAGATGTGTAGAAAAGGTTTAGTTCTACAAAAAAGTCTCTGATAAATAACTAAATATTCTCCACACCGAGAGCATCTATCTTCCAGCTAATCCCTAAGATTTGGGGCTCAATGACCACGAGAAATGAGTTTAAATGTGTAAAGTTGATTTTTTTCTACTGGGCGCTGGATGTTACGTTAGAAATTCCACGACCCTTTAGTCGTTAGTCCCTTCCCATGTCCTTAGCATGCCCTGAGTTCGATAAGTGGACTTGTCATTCTGAAAGGTTATCTGCATCGGGTGGCTAGTAATGGACTAAATATAACACTAAGCAGCCCACTGCAGTCAGATCAGCTTGGGGTATAAAGTTCCCATAGTGGAGCTAGACTGATTGATGTCCATATTGAGGGTTGAGAGGAGGGCCTTTGGAACAGTAATATTAGAGGGGAGGGAACTCAATCCTGGTGAGTTTGTGAAGTCTGAGTTCTCGTGCAAATATGGTTCTGCCCCTAAAGGCGTCTGATGTTGTATAGGGGCACCGCCTTCCAGAGACGAGTGTGCTACTATGTGACTGAGACTTTCAAGGGCTCAGGCCTGACAAAAGATCTCCCAGTGTCCTCATATCTCAGTCTGTCTTTGCTCATGAGGGATGACTGACAGACATGTGAGGGAAACTGGGTTGATTGTATTGGCATTCATCAAAAATAGATCAAATAATGCATCCATCAGGTTTGGGGCAAGATTTGTTGTCACCCTGGGTGAATAAAAGCATGTATTCGCTTTACAGAAGCCTATTATTTGACAGGTATCTACCAAGGACCTCCCCAAATTTTATCAAGTTGACCTACACCGCAATTAGATTGCCTCTGTTACCTGCACGGACCGCGGCTGCTTATTAAGTTCCCATACAATGCCAGGACACTTCCAAGCACTCCCTGATTACAGCTGAGGACCTAGGTAGGGACACTTAATGAAATATGCCCAGGATCAGATGGAGTTCAGTGGGGAAGGATGTGACTGCATGGCAGAGACATGAACCCAAACCCAGCGATGAACTCAGGAGTTCACTTCTCTGTCCATTCCCTTGCAAAAGGATGCTGGACTGAAATCACAAACATATTATAGTGCAGGGGTCCTGACAACGTATGTTCATCTGATAAAATGAGCATTGTGATGTAGGGGGCCATTCCAGATTAAACAAGCTTTGACAAAACCAAGGCATCTGGCAGTGGGTGTCAATGCCTGTTTGTCATGATTTTTAAAAGCGTTATTGTTGGCCCCTTGACAGTATAAAAAACAAAAATATATTTTTGTTCTAAAAAACGCACATTGCCATAGTAGTCACTGGCACAGAAGGGAACTACCTTGTGTGTTGATGTGCTCTGAACCTTTGACCATTGGGTATGCTGTGGTACCTAGAAGAAAAGGTGAATAACACAACAGCACAGCAGAGCAGCAAATGAAGAGGGCTGCAACAAACCCTATATAAGGTAGTTCTGAGTGTGTATATATATATATTCACTTAAAAAACCATAGGTTTCACACATGTTATAGTTAGCTGTACATTTCACTCTTAAAAAACCAATGAAATTCCACGTTATAGTTAGATCAGGTAACTATAACTTGCACGCCCACAATAAACTGCTGATGACGTCACATATTACATCACTCATGACATGGTCAGTGACATCACTCTTCACATCAATGATGACATCTGAAATGACACATTGTGGATTGCGGTCGCGCAAGTTATAGTTACCTGATCTAACTATAACGTGGAATTTCATTGGTTTTTTACGAGTGAAATGTACAGCTAACTATAACATGTGTGAAACCTATGGTTTTTTAAGTGAATTTGCAAGGTTTTTTAAATGCTAATTCCTAACTATAACGTGTGTGAAACCTATGGTTTTTTTCAGTGAATTTGTACGGTTTTTTAAATGCTAAGTCATGTATTTATTTTTTATTTTTTTTTCTGGTTTTTCACCCTGCGCACACCCTGCGCGCACGGTGCGCTTCGCGCACCGAGCGCCCACGTTGCGCAGTTCATACCGTGCGCGCCTCGCCTTTTTTTACACAGTAACAATTTTTTTTTCTCCCTTGCGGGTCCTTCAATTTATTTAATAAATGTGATTGTTATTTCTTTTTTTTTTTTTCTTTTTTTTTTTTGCCGTGCGCGTACGGTAAGCTTACCGTACGCGCACTCCGCGATTTTTTTTTTAAATTATTAAATGTATTTTTCGTACTTTTTGGTCCTTCGTGGACCCCCTGACAAACGCTAGGGGGTCTGCAACTCTCTTCGTTGCCCCCTTTTCACGTTATCCACCTTTGTTTTTCAGTGCGAGAGACAGAAAATGGCGGCCGACACTTTCTGATTTCGACCGATTCGAATGTTTACAGTCATGTAACCACCAATCAGAATTGAGCTCGCGCACGGCACCGTACGCGTACGGTAAGCTTACCGTAAGCGCACGGAGCGCGCTTACAGATATATATATTGATTTAAATGCTATTATCTCAGGACCTACTGAACAGATTTACACCAGACCTGCAAAAGGCACATCTCTGACCTGAGGACTACCTCTCTGCCAAATTTCAAGTAATTCTGTTCAGCCGTTCGGGCTGTAGCTCGGACTAAAGGTCCTATGGGAAAATGCATGGGGAAAATGCGTTTTGGGACCCCCCTTTTTTCTCAGCCCCCGCTTGACGAATTCCCCCGAGACTTTCAGGGTAGGAGCGGAGCGGAGCGCCCCACCTATTTTGAAAATTTCGCGAGGATTCGTCAACCGGCACCAAAGTTATTCCAAATAGAATGTTGCGGATTTCCTATGGAAACACGGTCCTAACTATAACTATCTACTGGCGACCGCCAGTAGATAATATATATATATATATATATATATATAGAGATAGATAGATAGATAGATAGATAGATAGATAGATAGATAGATAGATAGATAGATAGATAGATAGATAGATAGATAGATAGATATCTTTAAATATAGATGGATAGAATTTTATTAAAATCAAAAGGTACTGACCAACGTTAGACCTAAAAAACAAGGATTTGGCCATTGCAAACATTCAGTTTTTTCTTTATTTTTACCAAATATTTGCAATAATAATTAAAACTGTAAAAATAATTTCAAAAAGTAATAAGAATTTAAAATGTCTAAAGATGGCATGCATATTTTTTGCAAAGGTCCCACTATGTATATATATAGCTGTAGGTATTGCTATTACGATTTGTTGGCAAACATACAGGTCGCAAGACTGCTAAAGCTGTCTATTTGCCAGATGTAAAATACATAGGCCTGTGCAGCAGTGACCGCAGAGATTTAGTGAGCAAACCACAGGCAAACAGCTGCTGTGATGCTCTGGTGCTGCCGCAAACCACCGCTGCCCACAGTGTCATGATGGATCGGCGGCCTCCGCCCTGCGGTGTGTGTTTTGAAAGTTGTGGGCCTGTGGTTCCATTTTTCAGTTCATGTCCCTTCAAATGTGGTTTACTAACTTCTTCCCTCTGTGGTAGGAGCAGATCTTCTCTTCCCATTAAGTGCATACAACCAACAATAGAAAATAAATACACCAAAAAAAGTTAAGAGCCCAGCGATAGCAGAGGTATCCATCATGACCCTGAGGGGACTTGTCTGTATTTACTTGTGGTTGGTGCTGATCCCTTTGCAATCCAGTTTGCACCAATATTTGCATTATAGTAAAACTGACACCGTTTTTAACCAGTAAATGTGCATCTTGTGCATTAACCAATCAGTAATCCAATTGAAATTTTTCACGTGGTGAGTAAAGTCACTACCAAAACAGAGTAAGGCACGTGGCAATGAATATGACTTTAAAATGGTCATTTCGATACTGGTGGTACAAGTGAACCACCGTAAACTGATGGTTTACCTGCCCCAGCAGGGTCGCGGGTCTTCCACGTCATGCAGAGTTGGGAAAGTTGCAGGTTTGCGATGGGGAGCCCCAGCTCACTTTGCCGGAGGACACATTCGCCCTGTTGGTTGTCTGCTATTAGGCCTTGAGGTCCCAGTGAAGAATGCCCCGCCATGCTTAGGTTAGAGAGACCACCTCTAGATTTCTATGGCTAAGGCACTCAAGCAATGTTTAGAGGCCCCATGCACAGAAACAAAACACTCTGCGCGTTGAAGCCATTGATGTTTTGGAAGTTTGAGTTACACAGAAATTCAGAGTGGAGCCAAAACACCATAGTGCCTGCTTGCCATTTCACTGGGCCTACAGTAGAGCTGCTGGTGCACTGGCTTGACTCTAAGCTTAGAGATCCATCTCAGACAGGTGGGCTTCTCTAAACAGGGCAGGCAGACATCCATCAGGAGAGCAGAGCCCTTCGCCTCCTCTGACCTGCCATAATCCGCTGACCTATGGCGGCTCATCAGTAGGGGCGTCGGGCTCTGCCCCCTCTTTCCAGTGCATGCAGAGTGTCAGAGTGAGCAACGGTCAGCCTGGCAGACACTCATCATGTCAAGGTCAGACAGCCAGGCACTTTACATGTGACAACGATCAGGCACCAGGCAGCCAAGGTTTGCAGGCCAAAAATGTCAAAGCCCCGAGGGGAATCTTTGATACATGCAATTACGAATCACAATTAGGTGGGGATGTCTCTTTCAGTTAGAAAGGCATACACGACTGATGAAAGGGTGTAAAAATCAGTAAAAAGGTTTTTGGGGTGCTAAAACCTGTGATTTTTTCTTGAAGTGCAAGTCTGCAGCCGCACAATGGCTGACTATAAAAGGCCTCTAATTCTTCACAGAAGATTTTTGCTGCAAAAAAATCTTGCCAGAAATATGTCCATGTAATAATGCCCAAAACCCCGAACCTACCAGATACAGCAAAATGAAACTTTGCAGGTATTACCTAAGAGCTTTATAGCCACAAGAGTTACAGCTCTATAACTTTCTTTATTAGATTAACCGAATATTGAATGCGAAACAGCAACATTCTCAAGTTTCATAGTAAAAAGACCTGTACCATTGTCAAACCGATAATAAAAGCCCCGAGAGCTATGATTCTTGGTTCGAACTGTACTCACAAATTATACACACAGCTCCTTGCAAAATATTTCCGACAGTTTCAGAAAATAGTAGATTTCTCAAAAGTTAGTTTGTGAGCCATGACTACTGATGTGTGCACCATGGGGCAGGCTTATTGTCACTAAGTCCCTCATTCAGAATGGGCCTTGCCTGAGATAGCGCCCTGGGTGTGGGGCAGAGAAATGTGGCGCCCTTGGTGATGGTAGTGAATTAGATGAGACAGCAGGGGGTGCTCTTTTGTGCCCGCTAGTCAGTACCTGGATGAGGTGGGAGTTGCTCCTGAACACAAACATCCCCGGAGCCCCCCTATCTCACCTAAATCACCGATAGCTTAGCTGCCTCACGCAGATGTGTGCCAGCAAGGGTCAGAGTGTGAAGGGGGGGCAAGGAAGGGGGCTAAAGGGGTGTTAAAAACATCTCCCGCCTTATGATATTGTAGGACTAAAAGCACTGTAAACTGGCAAATCAGACAGAAGCAAGGGTGGAGCAAGATGAGAAGGGCGCTGCTGTTGGCATAACCTTAAAGCACACAGCTCCATGCCCCCCTCAGAAAACTGACGCCCTGTGCCCAGCTCACCCATGCTCACCCATGCTAACAGCCGGCCCTGGCCTCATTACCAGTTCCTCGTGTTGGGTCTGAAATCTTGTTTCCTACCGTTATCCCTGTAAATCCAGGGATTGTGAGTTATTTTACCTGAAAGCACAATTCCATATATTTTTCTATCTTCTCTGGGAAACAACAGGCCCATTTAGCACCTGCTTGGAGACTGTGGTGAATGGGTGTGCGGGATACATTTAGGGCAGTGTTGTGAACTGCAGGGTTCAAGGCTCTTGGAAATGGGCTGAAGTAGCTGATAGGAGAGCTGGACGAGAATTTGCTTCTACCCATTGGCTGTCCCTCATATATTGGAAAACAATACAATTGGAGGGTGGCAGCCTCTATACTGTATTTGTGGACCTGAGGGCGGCCTTTGACCTGGTTCCACGTGGTAAGCTGTGGGAAGTGCTGGCTAGAGTGGGGGTACCAAGTGATCTATTGTCGATGATTATTCGACTTCACACCAACACCTATGCTCAAGTGAGGAGCGGTAAGCAGGGCACCCTATTCAACAAGTTTCCCGTTGGCAGAGGGGTAAGGCAGGGGTGCGTACTTGCACCGACCCTGTTCTGCCTCTTTGTCAATGGGGTCATCGACCACCTCAACGGGGTCCCTAATTCTGACGTCCCAAAGCTGGCAGGAAGGAGGGTTCCGGCAATTATGTTTGCGGATGACACCCTCCTCCTCTCTAAGTCGCCTATGGGAATCCAGCGTGTTCTGGATGGCTTTGTGGACTTCTGTAGAGAGCGCGGACTGGAGATTAATACTACGAAGACCAAATTTATGGCCTTCAATCCCCCGCCTAGGTTCCATCGCATTCCCCGTATAGGGAACAATACGCTAGAACGGGTTAACACCTTTGAATACCTTGGTGTAACCCTCAATGAGAAAATGGGGTGGGGTCCGCACCAGGAGAAAGCAAAGCTAAAACTAGTACAACATGTGGGTGGGATATTAAAGCTGTTGGGGAAGAATAGGTCAACTCTTAAACCTATAGGCCCTCCGCTCCACATTTATAGGGCGCAAGCCAGAGGAGCCGTTATTTACGGCAGTGAATTATGGGGCCACAAAGTCTTGTCTTGCTTGGCAAAGGAGGAGAACAGGTTTCTCAGGTGCTTAGTAGCCCTCCCTCCAAGTACACCTTTAGTGCCACTAAGACTTGACTTAGGTATTAGACCCCTGGAAGAAGATCTGGCGCTCCGCCCTCTGATCTACTGGCACAGATTGTGGGCGGTGCCCGAATTGATCCATTATAGGCAGGGCTTGCAGGAAGTCCTTAGCCTTCCGAATTCGGGGAACATTGGTTGGCTCAAATTTGTAAGGACTAGTCTGGTGGGTCTAGGCCTTGACACCCTATGGAGTGATCCTCTAGATGCTTGCCCCAGGCTTCCAAAAAAGGCCCTCACTAAAACGTACTATGACTCCAAGGCTCCCACATTCCACCCCTGCACAACCCCTGGGACCCTCACGGAGCAATTTATATGTATCAAAAATGCTTATAACCTGGAACCAGCCCTGGACAATATACAGCCAGTACTAATAAGGAAGCTGTATCTGCAATGGAGGCATGGGTCCCTGCCAATCCAGGCACTCACTAGTCACTGGATTGAGTCCGCACCTAGCACTTGCCCGGTATGCAGAGCAAGTGATGAAACTGAACTGCATATAATATTCTTTTGTCCGGGCTAAAGTGAGGCGCGGAGAAAATGGATCATCCCCATTTGCAGGAACTTGGGTTTTACTAGGTGTCATGAAGCCTTTAGAATCCTCAAGAGTGAAATGGCTGCCCATATTGTGTTTGCTGTGGCCAAATTTCTGGGGGCTTTCTGGCATACAAGGAGACGGTACCTGAAAACGCTCACCTGATTCAATTTGTACTGGTTTAAACTGTATATGACTGTTGTAACGAGCGGCCATATAGATGTCCTGGTCTTCTAAATGTTTTAAATATTTTAAACCATTTTTTAACTAATTTTATGCATGTTTTTAAATATTTTTATAATAATATTGCTTTATGCATCTTTTATGGAGATATTCTCCGAAATAAAGTTTATTTGACTTGACTTGCATTGTCCAGGAAGAGGGCTGGCGGGAGGGTTACAGCAGCGCCTCCCAGGCTCTACAGCACTGCTCAAGGTTCTGGGTCCTGTGTGTCTGGTTTCTGGGTCCCAGTCCTGGTGTTTTTAGACCGGAAACACCAGGATACTCCAGATAGTTGAAGCATTTTTAGCTGTCGGGAATGCCCTCCAGACCACCTGTAAAGATGGTCAAAGCATTACTGCCCTCCCACACAGCTACAATCTAGGGCCCATCATGTAATAAGGGCAATTAACAGTTATTATTGTCCTATAATTAAGTTTAATAAAGCTATTAGCATGCATCAGCACTCAGTAAAGAAGTGAAAGCCGTGTTTCCACCTGAGGCCATGTTCATCTGCGCGTGTTCGGCCCTCTCTGTCACTTATTACCAAGTGAATAAAGACTGCCATTATGCTCGCGAGATGTGCTGGATCCGCAGGTCCCTTCGCATAGGACATAATAGAAGCTGCCGTAGACCCTTGATCCAGACCCCTCCTGCATGTCGAAGGCATAGGGAGCTTCACACACAAGCCTCTTGTATTGGACTACCCACACTACACCTTTTCACCATAGGCGGATTACTACAAGAAACATAGGATAGCGCTCCCCAGCTTGGCACGGTTGTAGCCCACGCTGGTGGCACTTGTCATCGGCTTGAGAACGTACCCTATGATGAAGCATGCCTCCTTATGTTGGGTGAGGGTATCCGTCCTTTAATAAGAGTCCTTGTCCTTCTTACAGAACCGGCCATAATGACACCACGCCTTCGCACCGTCACTGGCAACCCATCATTCAGAGACAGTGACACATTTAAATTACATAGAAGAAATTGTATAAAGCAGTCTGATCGGTTAACCATGCTTACCTGTGATTTTTGTTATAATGAATAGGGTTAGGTATTGCCGAACCCCTCCCCCTGACATGTCATAGGCACCAGGGGCCCCCCACCTGTACCCACCAACATCCCCCTTCGCACAGACAGCTCAGAACACTTTCTTCTTAGTCATCAGGCGAAAACAACATGCCATCTTAGATCATGGAGGATGAAAAGGACAAAATTAGTAACCTGCAAAAGAAGAAACCAGGAACCAAGCAGCTGCACAATGTACTCAAACTGGGCCTGCAGACATGGTTAGCATCTGTGAACCAAGATGCCTTATAGTAGGGGTGGTTTCCAGACTAGAAACATTGACAGAACGTTCCCTCATTTGTCCTACCAATTCACTGTCGTTACTGTGGTTCTCTTGTCGCAGGATGTCGGGAATAGAGCTCAGGAGAGCAACATACTAAGGACACGGACAACATCTGCAAGCTTCTTTCCATCAGTGGGGTCTTCCCCCCTACTGCTAAAGTTAGTGTCATCCAAGGAAGAGTCGGAATCCATGTGGCCCCTGTTGCGGAACGAAATGGTCAGTTTAAGAAACTCAGAGGAATAGGGTGTGTGCAATCCATCAAATTCGCTTTTATGTAATTACATAAAAAGTTATGCAAAATTACGCGAAATGCGAAACCAGTCTGTTTTTTAGTGCAAAATCAGTCCTCGTTTTCATTTTGGATGCGAGAATGCATTCCATGCAAAAAAATAGCGCAAAAACCGCATGTGCTGCAAACAACAGCCACACATGTTCTGGTCACTTGCGTTGTTCCATCCTACCATGATCATATTTTGCTGCAAATTCAGAGTAATGATGACGCGGGGTGGAATGGTGGAATTTCATAATGTAAAATCTCTACAATCGTGCAAGATCTCGCTATTGTTTAACTGATCCTCCACCTGGGCTTAGTATTCTTCTGGTGAGAAAGGGAGAGGGTTCTAAAGTATCATTTTGCATAAAAAAGTGACCAGAAAAATATGTATGTAAAAAATCGCCTATATAGAGTGACCGCCTCGCTTCAGGTCACTATGGACGTTGTCTCCAGCTCTGAGCTTTTCTCCAGCAAATCCCAGATTTCATGAGTTAGTGTAATTGGTAATGTGGAAGCAGTATTGCTTCTGGCTCTGTGTCCTGTGCTTCTGTCCCGACTCTGTGTCCTGTCACAAAGCTGACACTGCAGGGTGTAAACCTAAGCCCCCATTTATACATTAAACCGCATTACAAGCTTTTATTGTGAGCGAATCATTAGCATGGATTAAGAGTAGAGTGGTAATGGCCCTCAAGCAATCGGGCTGACCACTCTGGGGCTTATTTACAAGGCCTTGCGCCGCTGGTGCGTCACTTTGAATATGGGAAAAAGCGACGCACCAGCGGGGCAAGGGGCTTGTAACTAAGCCCCTCCATTTCACCATTGTTTACGAGCTAGTGGTAAATACATTACACACCGTACTAAAAGGCACAATACCAGTGCACAATAGTTGGCGAAGGCCATGTCCAGTTTGACTACAACATGCCAACTGAAGCCCAACAATTTAAGAGGTGCATATGATCATTGTGAGATGGAGCTTTGCGCCTGAACTACCCCAATACTGTAAATGATGACGTTAAGTATGCCAGGGGCCACATGGTTAAATACCCTGGAGATCTCTCTCATACCATAAGAAAGCCATGGAAGCTTCAGAAAATATCTGAACCCATTCCTCTTTAGACAGTCGTTGCACTACTCGCAGTGCATTGTTAGACTTACTCACCGTCCACCGAAAGTGTGGCAGGTGGGCAATATGTCCAACCGATGGAACAGACTCGCCACCTGACCAGAAGAACACCATCTATTGTTACCTTGAAGCAACCGCAGATCTTACAGCTCCAAAGGAACTTTCATATTGTTCTCTGTGTTAATGTGCTTCAGTTTACCAGGCATCAGTTCCTAAGAGAGATGCACAATGTGATGAATAACCATGCCAGGATTATTTTTTGAACAGGATCATCAGTTTCCACAAAGTCAAAAGCATTTTGAGCTCAACAAGAAGACATACTAACTTTATTCCAACACTACATAAAGTGGCAGGTGTTTTAACAAGTTGTCTCACAGGAATTTGAGAATTTCATTGATTTATGTATATCCTTTGGAACAGGGCATTCCGAAATAGCGTTTAATTTACTGGTGTCCATCAACACTCAACAGTCCTTGAGTTGAAATGATGCATCCCTTTGATTCTTTTCAGTTTTGATCAAATTTAAATGTCTTCACTTTGGCCGAGGAGACAAGCACTTCACTATCAGTGGGGCCTCATTCATAATGCACAGGGTAAGACAGTAAGTCATGCATAAAAACTGTGTTGAAAATATTCACAGTGTATCAAACACAAGGCCTACCATATATCAGAAGGTCATGCGTGCCTCACGAAGATCTAAGAGCAGAGATAATGTCTTTGGCCGAATGATTTATATTGTTTTAACATTCGTCCTTGAGTGCAAGAACTATAAGGAATCAAAACAAAAGGGGAGATTCAGACTGACAAAGTGGAGGGATATGTGGGAGGGACTGTTTATTCCAGTATATGAATATATTGTTGTTGGAGGAAAAAATGAAAAAAATTGTCTGGAAAGATTATTGTTCTTGAAGACATGGGGGGTTTCAGTATAAGCAAATCAAGGTGTGTAACTCCAAATCTTGATTTATTTTTTAACAGGAGAACCTCAAATGCCCAAACGCGTTCACCCTGAGGCGTGCTCTAATATAGGCCTTTATCTATACAGCTAATCCCCATCAATGATAAGCAATACAGGTGTGCAACTGGGACAGTAACATGCGTGCTCATTACAATGTTTTCCAGCTACAATGTTATCCATATAGTCCAATGACCCTGGCTTCCTTAAGCACAGGTCTATACATGATATTATGCAATCTGACACAGAGGTCCGGTCAACAAAAGCCCTAACATTGTCAATTTCATCACAAACTGATCACAAGCAAGATCATTGTCTACATTTTTTAATTTATTTATCTATGTGTTGCTGCATTCAAATAAAAATTCATTAAACGTTTATTTGCTCAATTTAGACAAGGCTGTTTGTTACTAGGGAACCAAATGGAGTACTTGAGGTTAACATACCTGTGTGCTGTTGTCTTTGGTTCATTTGTGGCTTCTGACCTCATCTGTTTGCAGATCAAGACAGACCTCTTTGAAAGGCGCACAGTCATGGCTCCCAAATTATGGTCCAAACTCACTAAGCATTGATCTTGCATCACCCAAGTCAACACAAAGTAACACAAGTGCTGAAGCACCATTTACAAAGCCGTGCATTCTGCAGAACACATAGAAAGAGGAATACGCTTTAAAGGATTGTCTTTGTGCCAGATGGTGTCCCTTCCTGCACGAAAACAATCCTACCCAAAACACAGGCACTCTTGCAGCATAGTGCACGGGTGCCTGCATTGGCGCTAGGCTGTCTGAAATTCGCTGGCGCTAGGCTGCCTGTAATTCTGCAGCTCACTGCGCGAGCAGAAGAACACCATATCTTGGTAGATATGGTGCAATTCTGCTCTCTCCCTTTCACGCAGTGCAGCAGTCTTCCTACGTTTCGTGGCATGAGTGGTTAATAAATCTGCCCCTGAGTTCATCCATTCATTCTTTCTAAAACTATTTCAGTATCACATGAGCAGGGTGTCTATGCCAGGTTAAAGGTCAGCCTCTATTTCTCGACTCATCCTCATGCGGGCTGAGATATTTAAAATATTTCTGGGTGGCAATAAAAATAGCCAAGTTCCACATTAGGAAGTCAGAGAGCCAAAAACGTACAGCCATTTTCCATCAATGCAAATAGGGTTTATAAATGTGCTGTTGTCAATGAATTCATATAGGGCCTCCTGGCGCTTTCCCACAATGCTTTGGGACCAGTGCTGCACAAAAGCCTAGGACACAATTGGAGTCTGTTACCGAGTGACCCTGTGCTGGGGCCAGAGATGGGAATGTACATGGGCTATGCTTTCTAACCTTCAGGGCAACTGAATACAAAAAAGCTTCTCTTCTTCCTGAATCATCTTTAGTATTTTTTTTTTATATCTGAGACAACATATTGTTCACACAACTAATAACAGTCTTGAATTTGCAGACTGGCCTTTACAGAAATAACTGTACAGATCTCCATATTTAGCTCTATCACTTTTTTGTAATTTTTAGTTTTTTTTAGTTTTATATAGCGCAAAGTAGACCAGAAGCATCGGGCATCAGAGCGCTTTACATGAGGACACATTCATTTTTGTTAGGCACGGGGAGACCAGAATCACAGGATGTTGAGCGTCGTTGCCGAGACACGAACCCGGTTCCCCAGCTTCGAGGTCGACCGCTCTAGCCGCAAGACTACATCCTCTACCCTTGGAGCACACTTACATGGGTTTCAATGCGCTTTAAAAGAATCGGAGCAGCTTCGCCTTCTGGGAGAGGTCTCGGCAATCAGCATCACAGTCATGTGTTGCCAAACAAGTCTGCCTTGGACTGACTCTGCCCTGGTTTTATTGGTCTTTCAGAGATGATCAGCTCTTGAGAAGGTATCTTTGGCTACAAGCGTAGAAGATGAGGACAGTGGGTGGAATGGAGATTAGAGGCAGCACATTGTAGGGAAGGCCAAGCTGAGGGAAAGAGACTTTGTGAACATCGGCGGATGGGATCAACACATCCTGGGTGCAAAGCCCTTAGCTGGAGGAGAGACTCTGAAAGAGAGACACAAGCCTTGCTTCGGTTTGTAGGGCAATCGGGACACAATGTACTATAACAACTCCAAGTGATAACAAATACTTTGAACAGAAAAGTTCGAAAAATCAACTGTGTGCAAAATATGAGTGTTGAATGATTGGTGAAGAACAAAGAACGCAAATGAGAGTTCCAACACCATAGCGCCCAAAATCTTGCTGATTTACAAATTAGGAGAAAATTGCTCTTTCTTGGGTTGGTGTCTAGTGGGTCCAGTGAAGGCTCAACGTCCAGGCCTCTACAAAATGTGCGTTTGGTGTAACGATAACATAGGGCTATTGGCGGGGGAGGAGACAAAAAAATTCAAGCATGTATTAAAGGGTCCAAACAGCGATAGCCTGCTCTCAGAGCTGGTGAGTGAAGAGTAAGATTTGTTGAATCTAACACTTGTACAACTTGATATGTCCAAGCACAATAGCGGCATTCAGCCACTGTATTCATCACTGCCTAAGATCACATGGTAAAGCTTTGTTTGATCGCAATTAACATGGACTGTCATAAATCAATCTGTTCACGAATTTTTTTTTTTTCAATTAAAAAAATATGTTTATGTAGACCCTTTCACAAACTCTAAAAGTATACTAAGAATTAAAAAAAAGAATCCTGTAGAGGTATATTCCAAAAAATATAAAGCGTTTAGACAAGAAACAAGCAAATTTACTCTGAGGGCATATTTATAGTTTAGGTTCGAACCTGTCCTTGCAAGGTACATAATAAATACTGAAAACAATATTTGATTTGTGCCAGTGGTTGAAAATGGATGACAACACCATTTATTTTTGGGGATCTAAGTTTATTTTTAATTACCAGAATCTCACTAAGAGCAAAAGACAGAAAGGCAGAATAGGAAGAAAGAAGGAGAAAGAAGGAGAAAGCAAAGATGGGAAAACTCTGACAATGAGAGAAAGCAGGGATGAAAAAGTCAGCAACTGCGACAATCAGCCATCACTACTTGCATATCGGCATCAGCAGCCCAAATTCCAAAATGTTCTCGGTTTTTGTTTGAAACATTAGAAATGTGTAATGAAATGCAATTTTAAGGACAGTTTGACTTTTGTAGGTTCCCAAAACACTTGTTCACGGTGGATGGATATCTGTCCTTTAAGATACAGTGGTACGCATGTCGTGCGGCTGCCCTGGCGCCCGCAGGGTGCCCTAGAAGTGCAGGCCTCCAGTGCCAGCAAGGCACCAGCCCACCCCCCTTTCTCCGATTATGGGGACCCCTCGAGGAGGAGTCCCCCATACTCAGGCAGCCAGGGGCTGCGGCGCGCAGGGCTCGTCATTTCCGGGGTGCGAGGAACAGGGGGGGTATATAGGCCTCCCCCACCCTCTGTCCTTCCTCTTTTGCGCGTTGGGCACGCTGTCATAGGTGCCTCGCGGGACACGCCGTCTCGCTGCCAGGTGTGCCCCAGATCCCCAGGAGCTGTACCCGGTGAGTGCGTTAGCAGCCCCACCCCCCCCAATCTCTTAGGCAGGGCTGCTTAGCCTGGCCATTGCCTAGGGGGCGGCCCGCCATGGGGGAGGTCGGTCAGCTCCTGGGGGGCACAGGCAGTCTCAGCAGGAGGCGCGGTGGCTTAGTTGGTCAAAGCACACACCGGGGCCCGCGAGGTCAGCAAGGCGCCGCTCAGTTCGGCGATGAGGGGGAAGGGGGGGGGGGGGGGGGGGAAAGCAGTGAGTGCCACTTCCCCCCCCCTTTAGCTGTTTATTAGGATGCGGGAATGTAGCTCCGTGGCAGAGCGCATGCGACGCTTGTATGGAGGCCTCGGTTTCAAAACCCCCCGGGCCTCGGGGTCCTGTCCACATCCTGGGATCCTGGGGTTAACTGCCCAATCTCCCCACATCCGGCCGCTGCAGCCCACCCTTCCCCGCCAATCACCGGGCCGTTCTCAGGTGAAGTCGGAGCAGCAGCTCATGGGGATACTTCCACCACCAGAATTCCGCCCAGGGGTGCAGATTTCCTTCAACGGGTGCCGGTTTGTTGTTGGGGCTCCCAAAAGGGTGTAAGTGTAAAAAGCTTATTGAGGCAGCCACTCGGGTCCGGGTATCGGCGGCGGCGTGCACGCACACGAATCTCCATGGATGTTGTTTTTGGTGGCAGTAGCTCTGCCATCGCGTGTTTCGAGGGTGAGTCCGCTGCAGCAGTAGCAGCTCCCATTCAGGCAGTGGCAGAGCTGTGGCGGAGTTACAGGGCGATCTGGAAGCAAATGGGTTTCGAAGGGTACCTCTGCGCGGCACCATAGGGGGTGCCAGAGCCCAGGAGCCTCATGGGAGGTTCCTGGAAAACTGTGTCGGAGCCCCGTTAGTCCTTCGCGCGGTTGTGGGCTTGAACAACCAGGGGCTTGGCTTGCTATGCTCCGCCCTGAAAGGGGCGTGAGTAATAAGGGACCGTGATCTGGGAAGAGGATCACCGAAGGGGCAGCACCGATGGGGTTCGCCCCAGTGCTGCTTGGCTCATCAGGTGGGCAGGCAGCCCAGATGGTTGCCTGCCCTTGGATCGCCCGTAAGATAACCCACCATATTACATAACGGTGTATGTCATAAACCTACAGCAGTTTCTTACCCAAACAAAATTTGTGTGGTGTGTTTTATTTATGCGTAGAACATGCATGCTACTGTGGGGGGGTGGGGAGTGTTGCCTCCTGCTGGCGCTATGCGGCTGCCCCGGCACCCGCAGGGGGCCCTAGAAGGGCGGGCCTCTAGTGCCAGCAAGGCACCAGCCCACGCCCCTTTCTCAGATTATGAGGACCCCTCGAGGAGGAGTCCCCCGT
Organism: Triturus cristatus; assembly: GCF_964204655.1. Lineage (NCBI taxonomy): Eukaryota > Metazoa > Chordata > Amphibia > Caudata > Salamandridae > Triturus > Triturus cristatus. The sequence goes on along the minus strand of NC_140595.1, from coordinate 163,776,304 downwards.
ACAGAGGCAGCCAGGGGCTGCGGCGCGCAGGGCGCGTCATTTCCGGGGCGCGAGGAACAGGAGGGGGTATATAGGCCTCGCCCACCCTCTGTCCTTCCTCTTTTGCGCCCCGGACACGCCGTCTCCCACCCTACCACTTACCCGGCGTGGAAGTAGCGGGGGAGGCATAGAATGTTGTAATGTTGTTCTTTTTCGTTGCAGGCGGAGTTACAGGGCGATCTGGAAGCAAATGGGTACCGAAGGGTACCTCTGCGCTGCACCATAGGGGGTGCCAGAGCCCAGGAGCCTCATGGCAGGTTCCTGGAAAACCGTGTCGGCGCCTCGTTAGTCCTTCGAACGGTTGTGGGCCTGAACAACCGGGGGCTTGCCTTGCTACGCTCCGCCCTGAAAGGGGCAGGAGTAATAAGGGACCGTGATCCGGGAAGAGGATCACTGAAGGGGCAGCACAGATGGGGTTTGCCCCAGTGCTGCTTGGCTCATCAGGCGGGCAGGCTGCCCAGATGGTTGCCTGCCCTTGGATCGCCGGTAAAATAACCCACCATATTACATAACGGTGTATGTAATAAACCTGCAGCAGTTTCTTACCCAAACAAAATTTGTGTGGTGTGTTTTATTTATGCATAGAAAATGCATGCTACTGTGGGGGGGTGGGGAGTGTTGCCTCCTGCTGGCGCTATGCCATCCACTGATTCTGTTAAACATTCTCTGCTGAAAGACATCCGTTTTGAGTAACCCACAAACATTGGGGGTCTCTTTGATTTTCTGCATTCGATGTCGGTATGAGGACTTTCTCGGGAATTAGTGCCTTTTGGACATGGTAACTGCCAGCCGTTGTAGTCAAATCCCCAAGAGATGCTTGTTCTGAGGATAGGAGCAGACAGTGAGGAACAACGAGTGGTGTCTTCTCAAGCAGAACATCCATTTTGTGGGGAGGATGTGATCAGTGCTTGAAATGGAAAAATAGAAGTGCAGGTGCCCTGTACCAGAGTACCTGCTTGTTTCTGAGAAGTGCTGGTACTCTCCAATTAAAAGTATTAGGTCTCTCTCAAGAAGTGCAGGTACCCTAACTCTTAAAATAAAACAGTGCTGGTACTCAGCACCGGACAGTACCGGCCCATTTAAAGCACTGCATGTGATCTATAACATTATTACACTTGAAATCTTCATGCACAAAAGGACTGCAATGCATAGGCGAGAGGAGTCAGTGGGGAGCTGAGAGCTGAAGGCAGCCCCTGATTCCTGGCACCCTGCCTTATGCCAAGCCTTCTCCTTCCTCATTTTTTATTTGTATTATTATTATTTGTTTTAATTTGCCACCAAGTCACTGTAGACGGGAGGCAGTTGGGTTAGGGCGGGAGTGGGAGTAGGGTGGTTGGGAGAATCCTAGTGTTAAGGTCTCCTGGATCGAAAGTTGAGCATTACAAAATGCTGAAATAGGTTTGATTCAATGCCAGATTGAAAGGCAACTGTGAGTGTACAATAGTTTCAACAAGATTACTGGGACAGATGCAATATACTATACTGTAAACTGCTGTTTATTTTTTTCTTGTGTTTTTGAAAAAATTTCAATAAAAAGAACTTTGATTTAAAAAAAAAAAAGGACTGCAATGCCATACCAATGCCAGACTTTGTATTTTACAAATGCTAACATTCAAAATCTCTTCTGCAATGGTGAGAAGTCTAGCAATCCACCTTCATCTCTTCATACCAGGCATTGACAGCAGCAGCAGTCTCACATCAATTCTTTAGAATACAAGAGTGGGTCAACTGTAGCACGAATTTGATTTGATTGACATGGATTAGACCTCATCTCCAGTTAGCCCTTTAGCAACCCAACAAATTAGTTTGAACACAAGCAACATTGCTGTTTGCTTGATGGATGCTCTGCCACAGTATAGAGTTTTAGATGTTGTCATCCAGTAATATTAGAAGGTATCATGAAGGTAAGAATATGTAGGAAGTGTGGAGAGTTGGGGACCTTTATCCATATATTGTGGAGCTGCCAACGGATAGAAGGGTATTGGAGAGAAATACATCGCACTATGCGGACAGTGTTGGGAGTTGAGATGCAGCCGGAGGCGCGGAGGTGCCTACTGAATGTCTGGGAGCCTACGGACCTCAACACGTACACTCAGCAGTCGGCCACGCTGGCGTACATGATCGCAAAAAGGAACATTGAACAGTTGTGGGGCGCCGTCCGGGCACCCCTTTTGGGGAGGTGGAAAGAGGACCTAGATTGGTGCATGTTTAGAGAAAAATCGGTGTTTGTAGCTAGGGGGTGCCACGGGAAGTGGAGCAAGATATGGGGAGCCTGGAACCAGTATAGAGAGAATATATGTCCCCCACCTTGCCAGCGAACTGAGGATGAGGCTGTGGAAACCCCCTAACCGCCAGAAAAAGATTCTTATAATTAATATTGAAATGTAGGAGTCTAACCTGATTGAAATTGATGTCGCCTGCTATTATGTCATTGATGTATTACAGTCGAAATAGTTCAATAAAAAGAATTATAAAAAAAAAAAAAGAATATGTAGGACAGTATACATAAGCTATTGTAATACCACACCCACGTACCCTTAGCCTCTTCAGTGCCCCGCCCTTTCCCCGCCCTGTGCCGGGAGTTGCATTAGCGGGCGGGGTTCATGACGAGATAGTCTCGTCATGGGCACAGCGCAACCGCGCTCCATGACGAGACCATCTCGTCATGGGCCCTGAAGGGGTTAAGATAGTTAAATCATTAGGGGCCACATGTATCAAGCCCGTATTTTGCGATTTCTACATAGCGAATTTTACCGATTCGCTATTTAGAAATCACAAAATGCTATTCATGTAGGAATCGCAAAAAAAAATGTGATTCCTTAAAATTCCTTAATTGCGACTCTCAAATTTTGAGTCGCAATTAAGGAATTGATTCACATTCATTCCTATGGACCCAGAGGCCCATAGGAATAAATGGAAATTGCACGCACAATTTGCAAGTACCAAATAGGTACTCGCAAATTGCACATGCAATTTCAAGGGTGCAAGGGTGTCAAATGGACACCCTGTTGCACCCCTGAAATTCCCATTTTCACACATATTCCGCACAAAACATGCCCCAAGGGCATGTGTGTGTGTAAAATGTGACTTTGCATTTTTCAACGTTTTCGCATTTTACCATCTACTTTACGTTCATGGTAATTTGCGTTTCTTAAAATAGAAATCGCTATTTTTTTTTAGTTTTATTGCATTTAGGGAATTGCAATCGGCGATTCCCTAAATGCCATCGAAATTTAGGTAATCACAAATTTTGCGATTACTTAAATAGCAATTTTTGCATTTGGAATGACGCATCCCAAATGCAAAACTTGTGGTCACAAAGGGGGCAGATTCGCGAGCGCAAAAAACAATTATGCATGCACCCCTAAGACGCAAAAATGCGAAATTACTAATCGCAAATAAATATCTAACTACATATATTTATGTTCACAGTATTGTGGTAGTCCATATTTTTAACATATTTTGATAGGACCATCTATTGCAATTCATGATTGTGGCATACATCCATCTCGTGCCTGAAAGATTCACAATACATCACACAAAGCAGATTCTATGTTTCATTATAAATGTTGCTGAAATACACCACAGCGTACATCGCGTTGAACTTTATTCTAATCAGTGCTTAATTTGAGCCGGTGCTTTTTGGTGCTCAGCACCGGCATTTAATTGTCAACCTCGTCACTGGTGACAGTCTGTCACAAGGTGGTGCTGTCTGGCTAATTTAGAGATCACCACAACAAAAGTTAATTATTAATTCAATAGACATTAAATATAATTATTACCTGTGGCCCAAGCCATTCTTATTGCTTTAGGGACTTGAAATAGTCAGAATTGTCACACTTGTAGGCGTGTGATGGTTAGTAGTTGTGTTGGTACTATCATTGGCAGCATAGCAGGGGCAATGTGTGATGCAAGCGGCAGCGGCCTCCTGACGAGGCCCGGCACTTATTTTTTTTCCAAATTAAGCACTGTTTCTAAGTGCCAACACCTGGTACATTTCCTTATGGCAGCTACAGATCAAGTTAAAACAAACTCCCTCAAATTCTGGAGCTGTCACTGTTATTAGGAATTTGGAGTCTCCTGACTCCTAACTCACTGTTAGTAAAGACAGAGAGAGCCTCCTCCGCGGATCCTTCCCTCTCACTTGTTCATGTACGTTTAACCTCCAAGTACTTCGAATATAGCCTTATCGGTCATGTGGCATTGAGTGCTTACTTTGTGCTGGTGGTTTAGGTGCTGAACCCCAGCTCTCATTTATGAGGACTAGGGTTTATTTTTTCATCACACTTTGGCGCAGATCCAGAGAAAGTTGGAAAAGGGTGACAGGCGGAGGAAAGACAGGAAAACAGTGACAAAGGGAGAAAGAAGAGATGAAAAAGAACCTGCAAGAGTCAGATAAAGAACATGAAGTGTAGGGTGATGGATGAAAGAGACACAGAATCAGCACCAGGCAGGGCTTTAAGTGGGCCGGGTCTCACTGCTGCTGAGCACCGGCAGTGTTTTTTAAAGGAGGCTTCGAAACTGGTCTCTATCGGGCTCTGTTTGGTGCCCCGGCACAGGCGATACGTTTTTTTCCGGACTGCAGTGACAGCAGGCACATCGATGTGCTCGTGCTCCCACTGCTCACTTCTCAATAGTGGAGGAGTGACGGTATGACGGTATGCCAGGTGAGCGTTTTAGGGGAAGGAAAATCCTTTGAAGAGAGTCATTTTCGCTCTGGATTTCCCTTCTCTTTGTGAAACTCAAGAGCAGCAACATTGTCGTGGTGTCACCAGGGCTATACGTGGAGGCTTTTTCAATATAATATACAAGCCATAGTTGCTGCTTATTTATCTTATGCAACTAACAGCCATTGACAAAGCCAATAGTCCTGACTTGTTGCAGGCACGATGTTACTTGTTGTATCATATATCTGGATGCAATGAGAGAAACAGCAAAATACAAGGCGGGCAGTACACAATGCCAAGCACATAGTGCCAATATCGGCCACACTCACCAGCCCTCTTGCAGCAACATACGGGTAGCATAAATAAGCAGACCAGACAACTTTTAATGGAGAAAATTGCTGCAGGTTTATTAGCATACCAAATATGCCAACATGGTGGGTTATCTTACAGGCTATCCAAAGGCAAGACGCCCCTCGCGGCCTACCACCTGATGGGCCAACTTGCACCGTGGTCTTAGCCAATCGGTGCTTAGCGGTTGTGGTGAGGGGATAGCCCCTCCCCCTTCCGGTGAAATCTTGTTCCACCATATAACTCACGCCCCCCCCCACGAGGGGCGGAGCGTTCAAGCGACCCCCGGTTGTACAGGTTTCCAACCGCCCGTAGGACAGATGGGGCGCCGTCGCACCCCAGGGTCCACCGCACAGACTTCCTGGGGATATTGGGCCTCAGCACCCTTTGTGCTCCAGAAGAGGGTACCCCTGAGTACCTTTCCGCCTCTGGATCGCCATGTAACTCCGCCACAGCCCTGGGTGTGGCGACCGTCGCAGCCAGGGCCCCCCACCAAGGCCGGCGCTCCTATTTGCATCCCGCTATTTCTAGGGCCTCCCCTAGGTCAAGGAGGAACAAGTCCATGCCTATTCTGGAGAGATGTTCCCCATCGTCCTCGAAACACCCTATGGATTTCACATGACGCAAACCATGCCTTATGAATCCGAACCCCATTTGTTCGGTGAATTTACGCATCGCGCAATTGACTCTCCGGTGCGCAGCCTCCATTGCTTCCCCAGATCGTGCTCCCTGCCACAGGAGCCATGGGGTGATCTCCGACCACCACAGTTCACATGTCCCTAACTTATTGCTTAATTGGCAAATAGTGGCTTTCATATCTTGCAGCAATGTCCCCTTGCCTAGCGCCATCAGGTCGTTACCCCCCAGGAGAATGACCAGCACGTTTGGGGGACTCGGCACTCCCCCCAGTCTCTGCTGCAGTTTGTCCAACAACCCATTCCATCGCATTCCCTGGTAACCCAGCCAAGTTATCTCGGTGTTTGAAAAGCCATGCCTCCATTTCCTGCTCGGAGCCCACTGTGCCAATCTGCTGACGCCAGAATGGCCAATCACCCAGACCTTTGTTCCTGGTAAATAAAGAAATGTGATGTTTGCAAAACGTTTATTACCAACACAGCACGCCATAATGAAACATGTAAATTACACTAACACCACACTCCCACCAGTACCCGGGAAACCAGTTCCTGCAGGCAAACCAAATAACGTGGCACATGGCCATAATTAAATGTAAACAGTAACTTAAAACACAATGCCCCCATCACACGCCATGACCGGGCTCCAGAGAAGGCACATAAAGTTTGTGGGCTCATGGACGTATGTATCTTTTGAAACAGTGGGATTGCCAGCGCCCCACTTGTTTGATACCCTCTGCTGGCAAGCCTTCCTTAAATGCTGTCGTTGCTGCCCCAATACGGAAGGAGTGGCTGCAGAAACGCTTGCTAGGGTCCTTGTTACCAGATAGCGCCAGACATGATGTGTTCCACCTGGTACTTAGTAAGGGGCGAGCTGTCTGCGGCGTCTGCTGCCGGACGCAGGGCCGCGTAGGCGGAGAGCAGGCTAACTGGGCAATACCTCCCGTCCCCCAAACTGTGCAGCCAGAAAACCCTGCCCTTGCCGCTCTGATCTGTCTTTGACCTTCGTAGGGTTACTTTGAGGGAATCCCCAGCGAGAACCACATCCTGCCAATTCAGAGCCACCCCAGACTCATCATTCTTCGCTCTGGCCACCAACTCACTAATGCGAAGTGCCCCAAAGAAAGCCAGGCTGAACGCGGCAGCAAACAGTGCTGCCTCAAACTTTGAGTGAGTGGCCTCGTGCATCCAATCTAGCATCCCCTGGAGTGTCTCAAAGTCTACAGGGGACATGCTATCCGGTGCCTTAGGTTCGCTCCTGGCCCACCCTTTTAATGCCGCTCTGACTACTAAAGAACTCGTTGGGTCTGACTCCTCCTTGAGTCTAGCATGGTGGCTGATTGCTGCAAGGTAGCCCGCTATCCAGGAATGGCTCTTACCATTGTCTTTAGCTCACAATATGAAGGACTGCACTCTGGCTGCTAAAGATAGATTGCCTCCATCCCATGGGCCCGTCACTGAGCAGAATTTATTCACACAGGATTTATATCTCTTGTTAGTCCCCGGCGCTAAGGATAACTCGCCCAGGCCCCTCATACGTCTCGCCACTTCAACAGGAACCACAGGTGTGCTGGGAAAGGTGTCCCCTCCTCTCTCGCTCACGGCCATTCCTCCCGGAACCGGTGCCACTGAAAATGAGAGAGAGCATCAGCCGCTGTGTTCTGCACACCCTGAATGTGTCGCGCCCTGCATTCAACATTGTTGTAAAGACAAGCCTGCACCAACTCCCTCAAGAGGCACAGAACCAAGGGACAACTCGCTGACTGTGAATTGATGGCCTGCACTATCGCTAGATTGTCAGACCAGAAAAGGACCCTTTTGGCCGACAGAATTGTTGGCCATAAATGGAAAGCCACCACAATGGGGAATAACTCCAGCACTGTGATGTTGGTGGTGATCCTTTTCCTGTGCCAGGCACTGAGCCATTTGTCAGCACACCATTCCCTGTCTAGAATGGCTCCGAATCCTTCCCTGCCTGATGCATCTGTGTGTAAGGCTAGGTCAGGGCTGCCTGCCCAGGGGGCCCTCCAAATTACTGAACCGTTAAAGTTGGCCAAGAAATCCGCCCACATGGCCAGGTCAAGTCTCATGCCTTTACTTCGCTTGACCATGTGGTGCTTTTTTAAGACCCTGGCTGTGGCCCTGGCCAACCTTCTGCCAAATACTCTTCCAGCTGGTATGACCCTCGCTGAAAAGTTCAGTTTCCCTAAGAGCCCTTGAATGCATTCTAGAGTGGCCTTGCCCTGCGCAACCACAGACTGAATGTCCCTCCTCCAAATTCCTTCTTTGGCTGCCTAGGGCACTTGCCAGTCTAGAGAACAACGCCCAGACAGCAGGGGTGCAGTTGTTACTTGCTGTACCAAGTTGGGCAAGGGAGCGGCTGTGAGAGGAGTCGTAGGATGTAGTACCAAGGTGGGCAAGGGAGCGGGCAAGATGAAAGACAAAACAGCTGTGGCCCCCGAACTTGTATTGACTGTCATAGTACTTGGGCTGGCCGCTATGGAGGGGAGCGAGACAGGAGTTGGCGCTGTGCTAAGCACCCGAGACGTAGGTGTAGGAGGAATGCCCACTGTCGGAGGATGTCTAACCTGACCCCCTGGCTCCCCCACACCTCCTGCCCATACACTTGTCGCAGCTAAAGCGGCTCCTTCCTTAATGCCCCCACTGGGGCACAAAAGTGCGGGGCTGGTGGACACAGAACCTGCTTGAAGCTGAGTCATGAAACTGTTCATAGTGTCCAAGAGTTTGGCAAGGTCGTCCCTAGTGGCGTAGTTACCTTGGCCCACGGTACTGTCCAACGGGGTGAGTGGCCCCGAGGGCGTGGGCGCACCCAGCGCTGTAATGACCTCCTTGGGGGCGTGAACTGCTCTGCTCCTGGGTGGTGGCAGCGGATCTGCCGGGAAATCCCTGGACGTGGGTTTGCGGACCTGCTTGGGCCTAGATGGTCCTGCCTCTGTTGTTCCGTAGGAGGAGAATCGCCGACGATCCCAGAGTCCTCCTGATCGGGGGTGTTCAGGATGCCATTGGCCCAGGCTAGGCCTTTGCTCTTGGCCCACTGTGCGTCCTGCGAATTGCCCGGCATTGTGTCGTCCACCTGGGATCTCTCCGGAAAAAGGGGGGGTGAGCCCTGGCTATCCATGGTGACCTTCGACTCCACACAGGGCCCTGACCTGAGGAGATAAATGTATGGGATCACAACATGCTCGTGCTTGGTTGTTTATTGCGGACACCTCGAGCCCCCTGCTTCCCCAGATGCTCTTGCCCCCCAAATCCCCTATACTTACTTATTGAGCGATAACGGGAGTGGACCTGGGGTGTGACGCGCCCGAAGACTGCTCAAAGATTAGCCCTGCGTGTGCTGGTGAAGTGGGAGTGCTGGGGGGAAAAAAGGAAACGTTAGCAGGAGACCCTGGTGCGTGCACGAGAACCTAAACGCACGCCCCCATAGGTCCCAGTGGTCCCCCGTGGGACCCGTACCCATCTCTCCTGTTTCCACCCTAAGGTGTGATCCCTGACCAATACCTTGTTTCTAAAGCTGTCTGACCTTTTGCGACAAAGACCCCTTGAAACGTCGCCTCCAAAAGACTTTCTGACCTGGAATGAAGAAAAGATTAATTAATGCACACTGGACGAGGCCACCGTCAATGACCCCTCGTGCCCTGTCATATCTTCACTGTAGCCCCCTGTGTCCCCTGGACCCCGCTGCGGCCGTGGACCCATCGTACCACCGTGCAGCTGTACCCAAACGAACGACACAGCACCTGAAAAGGAGACACATTAATCATTCCCATAAATAGGTAAAATTGCTATTGCGTCCCACCACTATGTCCATGCTGGGTGGGGGTGGGGGGGAGCCAGGTGGGCGTAAAAGCCCAGCCCCACCCCCTGCCCCACCCCCTGCGTAAGCCCCTTCCCAGAATTGCCCTTGACAAACACATAACATAACGTTCCTAAATAACATATAAAATCCTTTTTTTTTTTTTTGAATTGCGCTAAAATAGCAAAATTCGCGATATAGGGGGGGACCCCCAAGATCCATGCACTGCCTGCAACAGATCTTAATTTGCCCGCAAAAAACGGCCCTAAACTCGTGGAAAAGTCTCCAGCATCCAGTAGATCCACTGCAGGCCTCCCATCCAAGTGCTAACCAGGCCCGACTCTGCTTAACTTCCCAAAACGGACCCTGAGCGTCTGCTATCATGAGTAAGGTAGTGTGTGCAATGCTGCACAATGGAAAAGAAACACAGTCCTTTGCAAGCGCCGAGGGCTCGTAAGGCGACACTGGCAGGCCTCCGATCGGTACTGATCATTGCCCTCGAACACAAACGCTGCCCCCCACAACACAAAAGTGGGTTGCTTCACAACGCAGCAACCCGCTCCGCTGCGCATCATGCCTGAAGAGAGACATGATGAGCGAAGCGGAGAAGTCGGGAAACGAACCTGCGGCCGCCAGCATGCACCGCATGCGTTCTAACACAAGCACAGCTCAACACAAAACAAAAGCGAGAATATGCAAAACTAGACGCGCGGCAAGCGGAACCCGGGCATAACTAGCAGCAAAGCCCCCGGGGGGGGGGGGCGGTTAGGGGTGTAGCCTGATGAAGATCCGGCTCCCTGCCTCGGACTCCAATACCCAGAGATCCCCACCCGTGAGCACCCGAGGAGGCGGTCCAACATGGCGGTGCAGAGCAAAATAGGCCCGCCCACATGATCGACCCAGACGTCAGGGCTGACCCGCAAGAGAAAGACTACGTCGACTCGAGAGAAATGGAGCGCGGGGGCTGAACTGAAGCGTGCCTCAACACGAGGTAATGGCGCACGGGGGGCTCGACACAACGGGATTGGCGCGCGGGGGGGCCCGCATCCTAGCACGACTCGACCCAAGGTATTGGCGCATGGGTGGGCTCGCAATCGCGCGACTCGACACCAAGGTATTGGTGCACGGTTGTAATCGCATTCTAGCATGACTCGACACCAAGGTAAAGGCGCGCGGGGGGCTCGCATTCAAGCGCGACTCGAAGGAAGGCGCGTTACAAGGCACAATAATACATACACATTCAGGCCAGGGAAGAAGATAATTGCCCAGAAAGTTACCGGTTGAGGAACTCGAGACACCCGTCCTGGAATACGGCACCAAGGCGGCAGACTAGCCGTTGGGCTGCCGAGGGATATGCACCATAAACAGCAGCCTAGATCGCCGTGCTAAACCTAGACCGCCGAAGCTCCCGCCCACTGGGAAAACTCGATAGCTTCTCCCGTGCGGTGCTCAACACTGCCTTGGCCCCCACCGCTCATGCCTCCACGATCCCCGAGAGACCTATCCCACAAGGGGGGCACTGCAGGGGCCCCGGAAGAAAGCCCCAGGCTAGCCACGCTGCTGGCTAGGGGCCTTGCCTCACATCCTTGCCACCGGGGGGGCGAGCCTGACGCCCAGAGCTGCCCCGACCCCCTTTCCCGCGGGCCGCCGCCGGGCCGTCCTGTCCAAGGGATACACGGGACTTGGGAGACCGGGCAGGGGGGAGAGGGGGGGTTGTAAGCACTCACCGCGCTGGGGATGCCGCAGCTCCGAGGACACGACCGAGTTGGCGTCAGGCGAGGGAACAAAGAGGCCGCAAGGGGGGTGGGGAGGACAATACACCTTTCCCCGACCCCCCCACCGGCCGGAAATGACATGCAGGGGATCCCAACCGGGGTCTGTGGAAAACACTAGACTGCCCAGTGTGCCATCTTGTGGCACTAAAGGGGCTGCCCTCTTATGAGGGTCCCCTGCGGGGACAGTCGGTCAGCCCGCAGATTTTTTAGGTCTCGCCTGAGACAGCGCTTTAGCGCTGCTCTGGCGAGACTTATAGTAAGCACTTTTGGAAGTGCAAACGAGTGCTTTCAGGCTGCCAACTACAGTGCATGTGCTCCGGGCGCGCGCACCATTTGGCAGCCTGAAAGCACTCGTTGTCTTTCACTTTCGCGGCCGCTCGGCCGCTTTGATGTTTGATCACTTTCACTTTCGCGGCCGCACCTTAACAAGCTCTAAAAGCGTATTTTTTCGGCTACGTTTTAGAGAAGAAAATGTTCTTAAGATTAATTTGTAAAGCCTCAAAATAGTTACATCCCACAAAGAAGTAACTTCTTACACGCAGAATTGTAAATTGTGTTTCTGTTGCTGGTTTGTTGTTCATGAACATGCCTCCGGAAACAAATAGCAAACAATCAAGGGAGTATGTTTGGGAAATATCATTTGTAAGTAATACATGCTTTATAAACACATGAACATGTTTTGTTGGCTGCCATAGCATAGCAGATCTGGCCTGGTCAGAAGTGAGTTTTGATGCATTTAAGGAAGTCCCATTACTTCAAGAGTATTCTTACTGTATTTCACTTCGGATACCAGGCGCCGCCTGTAGTGTGGAAACGCCTCTATCGCGCCGGTAAAACTTATCCAGAAAGAGCGGTCGTGCTTTTTCACACGAAGAGTGAATATTGACGGACGTGTGTAGAGCTAGGTGGCCCCGCCGTGGGAGCGGGTGCACGTCACGGCGCCTGGAATCCCAGCGCTGCACCTTTCATTGCGTGAAGCCGGACAGAAGAGCTCTGTTCCTTGGCGCACATATTTTGTCTAGCTGCAGGGGAAGCTTTGTCCCGGCTGCTCTGACAATAGACTTGAAAGTAAAGCGCGGTGCCCGGGGGTGGGGGCCCGCGCCCATTGTGGCGCACAATGAGCTCGGCTGCCGCATTCCTGGCCCGCTCAGGGCCGGTGGCTTCCACTGACTGACGGCCTCCGTGGCACAGGCGCTGAGCGTGGCCACGGCTTGTGTAGCCGCAGACGAGCGCCGTTAAGAAATGTTTGTTGCATCCGGTGTTTGTCACCGGGAGGCAACAAAACATGGAAACGCACCAGTTTGGAATATGTCAGCAGCGTGCGCATAAGGCAGGCTCGGTAAAAGCGCGCGGACTGGCACAGCACAGGCGCCTTGCGTAACTTGGCTTCTGTGCTGGAAAGGCTTGCGCGAGGTGTTCACACTGGCAGGCAGTCATGCCCCACGGAGTGCTGTCGTGCTTCCCTGAGGTGACTTGTGGAGAATCCACCACTACTTCCAGGGCCCGCAGGGCCTCCCTCGGACCAGAGGGTTCCCTTCAGGTCAGGGACACCTCCGCTGGCGCGACGGCCTATGTGCGTGTCTGACACCAGTTGAGTGTGTTACTGTGGGTCCATGCACTTCAAGGCTCTCCTCGCAGCAGGGCCACTTTGGTCGCTAACCTCTCAAGCATCCTTTGCATTTTCCCTTTTAAAACACACTTGGGAGCAATTCCAAATGATGTAAACTCTCTCTCTCTCTCTCTCTCTCTCTCTCTCTCTCTCCCCCCTCTCTCTCTCTTTCCTTCCCTCTCTCTCGCTCTTTCTCTCTCCCACTCTCTTTCTTTCTCTCTCCCACTCTCTTTCTCTCTCTCCCCCCTCGCTTCTTCCATGATGACTTTTCTCCATCTTTCTTGCTGTCCCACTGTGCTTTGTCTCTCTCCTCCCCTCTCCCTCCCTCTCTCTTTCTTTCACTCTCTGTCTTTCTCTTTCTCTCCCTCTCTCCCTCTCTCCCTTTCTCCCTCTCCCTCTCTTTTTCTCTTTCTCTGTCCCCCTCTCTCTCTCTCTCCCTCTCTCTCCCTCTCTTTCTCTCCTTCTCTCTCCCCTCTCTTTCATTCCCTCTCTCATTATGTTTCTCTTTCTCTCTCTCTATTTCTCTCTCCCACTCTAGCTTTCTTTCCCCCCTCTCTCTTTCCCTCTCTCTTTCCCTCTCTCTCTCCCTTTCTCTCTCCCCCTCTATCTCTCTCCCTTTCTCTTTCTCTCTCTTTCGTTCCCTCTCGCTCTACTCTCTCTCTCTCTCCCCCTCTCTCTCTTTCTTTCTTTCTCTATCTCTCTCCCCTCTCTCTTTCTCTCCATCTCTTTCTATCCCTCTCACTTTTTCTGTCCCTCTCTCTCTCCCTCTCTCTCTCCCTCCCCCTCTCTCTTTCTTTCGCTCTTTCTCTCTCTCTCGCACACACACACACACTCTTTTTCCCGAGATCCATATATTTATAACCACATCTTAAACTTATGGTGGTGCGATAGGTGGCACTGCCTCCTTGTGATTGCTCCCTGATGGAAAAAATGCAAAATGTAAAAAATATTCAGTCTCTAATTTGTATTCATGGCTACAAAACCAATGCTTGATTTCCAAAATGTGGTAAACCATACATTGCTAACAACCTTCCTCAAATATGCTTTTTACACAGCATAAAGTGAATATAAACTGCTTTCTTAGCACCACAAAACATATTTTTTTAGGTCTCGCCTAGGCAGCATTAGGGTTAGTAATGCTCATTAAGAAAACATTTATGGTTGTGGTTGAAGCAAAATCAGCTAATAATTTTAAGGATGTTGGATCACCAGCATGTGTCAGATAGCTAAGTTAACAGAAAATACAGAACATGAGTAGATAAACTGGTGGAATAATTTTTGGTTATAAATGGAACGTCGACAGATGAGGCAAGGATGAAAAAGCATGTACCAATGACTGGTAACAACAAGCATTTGCAATGCAATATGTCTCACATTTACGCGAGTTTAAGCTATTAGCATTGTAAATGACAATGCGTTTTATTTATATTTCAAAAACCAAAACATAAATAAAAGGCCTTTTTATTTACAATGCCAATAGCTCATGCTCAGGTAAATGCGAGACCTGTTGCATTGCAAATGCTTGTTGTTTTCGTGTTTTTAAGCCAAGCTCCTAATTACATTGGCCACGCCCCTTTAACAGACACCCCCCCCCCCCCCCCCCCCAGTTTTTTCATCCCACTCAAAGCCCTGGCTAATCAGCAGCTCTAGTATTTGCACTACAGACTGCTCAGGCAATGGATTTTCTTTTGTTCTGCGTGAATATTCTGCAAATCGTGATCGATGTGCCTGTGCATGCGCTCGCACACACACAAACTTTACCATGACGACTAAACTAACAACCTGCATGAGAGCCGCATAATAAAAAGCTTAACTGAAGCTACCATGTATCAACTAACCACTGCCACTTGGTGCCAATGAGGTTGCGTGCCCCCCAGCCGCAAAGTGCTTAAGCGCCTTGAGATGGCAGCAAGCGCTATAAAAATTCACATTGCCTTAGTGTTTGAACAGACTTTTTTCAATCCTATAACAAACCATGGGCATCATTCATCATATGCATGCGTGCAGCTGGGACAGTGGTGTGAGTGTCCGTGTGTATGTGAATTATTCATGCAAATTTTTTATACCACATACTTTACCCGAAGGTGTCAGTCAGAGCGCTTTACAAGAGAACCAGTTACATTACATAAGGACTTCGGAGTACATGGATTACATACAAGATACGAAACAGATATATGTCTAAACACAAAAAATGTATGCGGATTTATGCGTGTGTGTGTGATGGGGTATATATGTATATGAGAATGCGTGCATGTGCGTGTTCCCTTGGATTAGGGTTTGAACAATGATAGAAGAGGAAAATGAAAAGAAACTTCATTATTAATAAATTAAAAAGCAAAACACATGCAGATGTGATTTCCACAGTTTTTGGTTGTGGTTCAGGCCGTCAAAAAACGTTACTGTCCACTGGTATTTATGTGTTCTGTTGTTAAATCGAACCATATTCCACATAAAGGTTTCATACCCTGCGTGAACCGTTGGGAATTTTACAAATAATTCAAACCAGATCACCCGCCCTTGAAAGGGAAGTAAATCCTGGGCCTTCGGTGCTCGGCCGAGGGAAGGTCCGGGGACGGGTGGGGTGGAGCGTGGGCTCGCGCATTCGTTCTTTTGGGACACAGAGAAATATCGATGAGGCATTTGGCATATTTCAAAAACGTCCCAAAGATGTCCGACATTGAAATGACGTCAAAGGGTGAAGAGAGAATACTGGAGGGAGGTGTTGGTGTAACGAGCGGATGGAAAGTGGGGGTTGGGGTTTGCTGGTTCTGGCAGGGAGGCTTGGGAATTAATATCGAAATAGTCTGTGTGATTCCCAAGTGTTTGGTTCCCACGCGGCTCCGAAAAGGTTCGTGGGGCGAAGAAACCCCATAGTCCGAGCAGCGACGGCTCGCAAGGCACGCCTGCGTCACTTCTGCCAGAGGCGTACAGGACAGTGAAGGGCCCCTGAAGAATGTGATGAGCCCCCCCCCCCCGAGTGACAAATATTCATTGGCCGTGGACCGAATGCTGCCCCCCTCCCTCCTCCCTTGAATGGTTGGGGACCCTTGACGGTTGGGGATCCATTGTAAAGGTGCACCCCCCGGACTCCTGCGCCGCAGGGGCTGCAGGGGGCCGGTGGTGCGCCCCTGATGTCAGCAGGCACACTGCAAGCTGAAGGCACCTAGGCAGGTGCCTAAGGCCCTCTCAGGTAAGAAGCATAATGTGCACTAACTATAGTTTTACTGCTAGTTAAGGGAGCGGAAAAATGTCACTTCGCCTATGGAGCTAGGAACAACAAAGCACTGGCCCTGTACAAGACCCTGACTCTCACCTAGTGTTCCTTGTGCACGCACTCGACTGAGTCTCACTGAAAAAAAGATTTTTGTTTCATGCATGCCTCTAAGTCTCACTCAGCCAAGCATTACTGCTGCATACCATCCTCTGGACCTGTCTGACACCCTACCCCGCCCCTCAGCATTACCACTGCACACACTGCTTGGGCCTGTCTGACCCCCCCCCCCCAGCCCCAGCATTACCACTGTACAAACTGCCTCAGTCTCACTCACCCATTACTCTCTTGATTCTCACCCACTAAAGGGTCACTGCTGCACACACACCGCTTAATTTCACTCATCCGAGCATTGCTGCCTTAAACTCTCCTCTGAGTCTCACTCATCCGAGCATTGCCGCCTGAAGCTCTCCTCTGAGTCTCACTCAGCGCAGCATTGCCGCCTAAAGCTCTCCTCTGAGTCTCACTCAGCGCAGCATTGCTGCCGAAAGCTCTCCTCTGAGTCTCACTCATCCGAGCATTGCCGCCTGAAGCTCTACTCTGAGTGTCACTCAGCGCAGCATTGCCGCCTAAAGCTCTCCTCTGAGTCTCACTCATCCGAGCATTGCCGCCTGAAGCTCTACTCTGAGTGTCACTCAGCGCAGCATTGCTGCCGAAAGCTCTCCTCTGAGTCTCACTCATCCGAGCATTTCCGCCTAAAGCTCTCCTCTGAGTCTCACTCAGCGCAGCATTGCTGCCGAAAGCTCTCCTCTGAGTCTCACTCATCCGAGCATTGCCGCCTAAAGCTCTCCTCTGAGTCTCACTCATCCGAGCATTGCTGCCTAAAGCTCTCCTCTGAGTCTCACTCATCCGAGCATTGCTGCCTAAAGCTCTCCTCTGAGTCTCACTCATCCGAGCATTGCCGCCTAAAGCTCTCCTCTGAGTCTCACTCATCCGAGCATTGCTGCCTAAAGCTCTCCTCTGAGTCTCACTCATCCGAGCATTGCTGCCTAAAGCTCTCCTCTGAGTCTCACTCATCCGAGCATTGCTGCCTAAAGCTCTCCTCTGAGTCTCACTCATCCGAGCATTGCTGCCTAAAGCTCTCCTCTGAGTCTCACTCATCCGAGCATTGCTGCCTAAAGCTCTCCTCTGAGTCTCACTCATCCGAGCATTGCCGCCTAAAGCTCTCCTCTGAGTCTCACTCATCGCAGCATTGCTGCCTAAAGCTCTCCTCTGAGTCTCACTCTTCAGAGCATTGCTGCCTAAAGCTCCCCTCTGAGTCTCACTCAGCGCAGCATTGCTGCCTAAAGCTCTCCTCTGAGTCTCACTCTTCCGAGCATTGCCGCCTAAAGCTCTCCTGTGAGTCCCCCTCTTCTGAGCATTGCTGCCTAAAGCTCTCCTCTGAGTATCACTCAGCGCAGCATTGCCGCCTAAAGCTCTCCTCTGAGTCTCACTCATCCGAGCATTGCTGCCTAAAGCTCTCCTCTGAGTCTCACTCATCCGAGCATTGCCGCCTAAAGCTCTCCTCTGAGTCTCACTCTTCCGAGCATTGCCGCCTAAAGCTCTCCTCTGAGTCTCACTCTTCCGAGCATTGCCGCCTAAAGCTCTCCTCTGAGTCTCACTCTTCCGAGCATTGCCGCCTAAAGCTCTCCTCTGAGTCTCACTCTTCCGAGCATTGCCGCCTAAAGCTCTCCTCTGAGTCTCACTCTTCTGAGCATTGCTGCCTAAAGCCCTCCTCTGAGTCTCACTCAGCGCAGCATTGCCGCCTAAAGCTCTCCTCTGAGTCTCACTCAGCGCAGCATTGCTGCCGAAAGCTCTCCTCTGAGTCTCACTCATCCGAGCATTGCCGCCTGAAGCTCTCCTCTGAGTCTCACTCAGCGCAGCATTGCCGCCTAAAGCTCTCCTCTGAGTCTCACTCATCCGAGCATTGCTGCCTAAAGCTCGCCTCTGAGTCTCACTCATCCGAGCATTGCCGCCTAAAGCTCTCCTCTGAGTCTCACTCATCCGAGCATTGCCGCCTAAAGCTCTCCTCTGAGTCTCACTCAGCGCAGCATTGCTGCCGAAAGCTCTCCTCTGAGTCTCACTCATCCGAGCATTGCCGCCTGAAGCTCTACTCTGAGTGTCACTCAGCGCAGCATTGCCGCCTAAAGCTCTCCTCTGAGTCTCACTCAGCGCAGCATTGCTGCCGAAAGCTCTCCTCTGAGTCTCACTCATCCGAGCATTGCCGCCTAAAGCTCTCCTCTGAGTCTCACTCAGCGCAGCATTGCTGCCGAAAGCTCTCATCTGAGTCTCACTCATCCGAGCATTGCCGCCTAAAGCTCTCCTCTGAGTCTCACTCTTCCGAGCATTGCTGCCTAAAGCTCTCCTCTGAGTCTCACTCATCCGAGCATTGCTGCCTAAAGCTCTCCTCTGAGTCTCACTCATCCGGGCATTGCCGCCTAAAGCTCTCCTCTGAGTCTCACTCATCCGAGCATTGCTGCCTAAAGCTCTCCTCTGAGTCTCACTCATCCGAGCATTGCTGCCTAAAGCTCTCCTCTGAGTCTCACTCATCCGAGCATTGCCGCCTAAAGCTCTCCTCTGAGTCTCACTCATCGCAGCATTGCTGCCTAAAGCTCTCCTCTGAGTCTCACTCATCCGAGCATTGCCGCCTAAAGCTCTCCTCTGAGTCTCACTCAGCGCAGCATTGCCGCCTAAAGCTCTCCTCTGAGTCTCACTCTTCCGAGCATTGCCGCCTAAAGCTCTCCTCTGAGTCCCCCTCTTCTGAGCATTGCTGCCTAAAGCTCTCCTCTGAGTATCACTCAGCGCAGCATTGCCGCCTAAAGCTCTCCTCTGAGTCTCACTCATCCGAGCATTGCTGCCTAAAGCTCTCCTCTGAGTCTAACTCATCCGAGCATTGCCGCCTAAAGCTCTCCTCTGAGTCTCACTCTTCCGAGCATTGCCGCCTAAAGCTCTCCTCTGAGTCTCACTCTTCCGAGCATTGCCGCCTAAAGCTCTCCTCTGAGTCTCACTCTTCTGAGCATTGCTGCCTAAAGCCCTCCTCTGAGTATCACTCAGCGCAGCATTGCCGCCTAAAGCTCTCCTCTGAGTCTCACTCATCCGAGCATTGCTGCTTAATGCTCTCTTCGGAGTCTCACTCATTGCAGCATTGCTGCCTAAAGCTCTCCTCTGAGTCTCACTTATCTGAGCACTGCTGCCTAAAGATCTCCTCTGAGTCTCACTCATTGCAGCATTACTGCCTAAAGCTCTCCTGAGTCTCACTAATCGCAGCATTGCTGCCTAAAGCTCTCCTCTGAGTCTCACTCATTCAAGCACTGCTTCATAAAGGTCTCCTCTGAGTCTCACTCATCCGAGCATTACTGCCTAAAGCTCTCCTCTGAGTCTTACCCATCCTAGCATTACTGCCTCAAGCTGTTCTCTGAGTCTCACTCATCCGAGTATTGCTGCATAAAGCTCTCCACTGAGTCTCACTCAGTGCAACATTACTGCCTAAAGCTCTCCTCTGAGTCTCACTCAGTGCAGCATTGCTGCCTAAAGCTCTCCTCTGAGTCTCACTCATCCGAGCATTGCTGTCTAAAGCTCTCCTCTGAGTCTCACTCATCCGAGCATTGCTGCCTAAAGCTCTCCTCTGAGTCTCACTCATCCGAGCATTACTGCCTAAAGCTCTCCTCTGAGTCTTACCCATCCGAGCATTACTGCCTCAAGCTGTTCTCTGAGTCTCACTCATCCGAGTATTGCTGCATAAAGCTCTCCACTGAGTCTCACTCAGTGCAACATCACTGCCTAAAGCTCTCCTCTGAGTCTCACTCATCCGAGCATTGCTGCCTAAAGCTCTCCTCTGAGTCTCACTCATCCGAGCATTGCTGCATAAAGCTCTCCTCTGAGTCTCACTCAGTGCAGCATTGCTGCCTAAAGGTCTCCTCTGAGTCTCACTCAGCGCAGCATTGCTGCCTAAAGCTGTCTTCTGAGTATCACTCAGCGCAGCATTGCTGCCTAAACCTCTCCTCTGAGTCTCACTCAGTGCAGCATTGCTCCCTAAATCTCTCCTTTGAGTCTCACTCAGTGCAGTATTGCTGTCTAAAGCTCTCCTCTAAGTATCACTCAGCGCAGCATTGCTGCCTAAAGCTGTGCTCTGAGTCTCTCTCATCCGAGCATTGCGGCCTAAAGCTCTCCTCTGTGTCTCACTCATCCGAGCATTGATGCCTAAAGCTCTCCTCTGAGTCTCACTCAGCACAGCATTGCTGTCTAAAGCTCCCCTCTGAGTCTCACTCAGCGCAGCATTGCTGCCTAAAGCTATCCTCTGAGTCTCACTCTTCCAAGCGTTGCTGCTTAAAGCTCTCCTCTGAGTCTCTCATCTGAGCATAGCTGCCTAAAGCTCTCCTCTGAGTCTCTCTTAGCGCAGTATTGCTGCCTAAATCTCACCTCTGAGTCTCACTCAGCGCAGCATTGCTGCCTAAATCTCTCTTCTGAGTCTCACTCAGCGCGGCATTGCTGCCTAAAGCTCTCCTGTGAGTCTCACTCATCCGAGCATTGCTGCCTAACGCTCTCCTCTGAGTCTCACTCATCCGAGCATTACTGCCTAAAGCTCTCCTCTGAGTCTCACTCAGTGCAGCATTGTTGCCTAAAGGTCTCCTCTGAGTCTCACTCAGTGCAGCATTGCTGCCTAAAGCTTTCCTCTGAGTCTCACACATTCGAGCATTGCCGCCTAAAGCTTTCCTCTGAGTCTCACTCATTGCAGCACTGCTGCCTAAAGCTCTCCTCTGAGTCTCACTCATTACAGTTCTGCTGCCTAAAGCTCTCCTCTGAGTCTCACTCATTGCAGCATTACTGCTGCTTACACTTTCATAGGCCTACCCACCACTGGATCGCCCCTGCATTCATTCTCCATAATCACTCCCATCCGAGCATTGTTTCTCAATTCTTTCTACTGAGTCTCACTCAGCCCCAGTCCCTCGCATCTCACCCACTGTAGGATCAATACTCTATACACTCGCCTTAACCTCAGTCCCACGAGCATTAGTACTGTGTACTCTCCTCTGAGTCTCACTCAGTGTCAGCGTTTTTTTTGTATACTGCTGCAAGCTGTTCGCTGAGTCTCACCCACAATAGGATCGGTGCTGCATAAACTGTTAGTAATCTCACTCCACTGAGCCTCGTTCAGCACTTATAATACTCCGGCATGCGCTCCCTTGAGTATCACTCACCCAGGGGTCATTGCTGCATACACTATGACTAATCTCACTCCTGTCGAGGCTCATTCCACTCTATTAATACCCCTGTATAGTGCTGCATGTGCTCTCTTGAGTATCACTCACTATGGGATCCTTGCAGCATACACTATGACTAATTTCACTCCACCGAGCCTCATACAGTGACTATTATACTCCTGTATACTTCTGCATGTGCTCCCTTGAGTATCACTCACCCAGGGGTCATTGCGGCATACACTATGACTAATCTCACTCCTGTCGAGGCTCATTCCACTCCATTATTACCCCTGTATACTGCTGCATGCGCTCCCTTGAGTATCACTCACTATGGGATCATTGCTGCATACACTATGACTAATCTCACTCCACCGAGCCTCATTCCACTCCATTAATACCCCTGTATACTGCTGCATGCGCTCCCTTGAGTATCACTCACTATGGGATCATTGCTGCATACACTATGATTAATCTCACTCCACCGAGCCTCATTCAGTGACAATAATACCCCTGTATACTGCTGCATGCGCTCTTTTGAGTATCACTCACTATGGGATCATTGCAGCATACACTATGACTAATCTCACTCCACCGAGCCTCATTCCACTCCATTAATACCCCTGTATACTGCTGCATGCGCTCCCTTGAGTATCACCCACTATGGGATCCTTGCAGCATACACTATGACTAATCTCACTTCACCGAGCCTCATTCAGCGACTATAATACTCCTGTATACTGCTACATGCGCTCTTTTGAGTATCACTCACTATGGGATCCTTGCAGCATACACTATGACTAATCTCACTCCACCGAGCCTCATTCAGCGACTATAATACTCCTGTATACTGCTGCATGCGCTCATTTGAGTATCACTCACTATGGGCTCATTGCTGCATACACTATGACTAATCTCACTCCACCGAGCCTCATTCAGCGACTATAATACTCCTGTATACTGCTGCATGCGCTCTTTTGAGTATCACTCACTATGGGATCCTTGCAGCATACACTATGACTAATCTCACTCCACCGAGCCTCATTCAGCGACTATAATACTCCTGTATACTGCTGCATGCGCTCATTTGAGTATCACTCACTATGGGCTCATTGCTGCATACACTATGACTAATCTCACTCCGCCGAGCCTCATTCAGCGACTATAATACTCCTGTATACTGCTGCATGCACTCTTTTTAGTATCACTCACTATGGGATCCTTGCAGCATACACTATGACTAATCTCACTCCACCGAGCCTCATTCAGCGACTATAATACTCCTGTATACTGCTGCATGCGCTCTTTTGAGTATCACTCACTATGGGATCCTTGCAGCATACACTATGACTAATCTCACTCCACCGAGCCTCATTCAGCGACTATAATACTCCTGTATACTGCTGCATGCGCTCTTTTGAGTATCACTCACTATGGGATCCTTGCAGCATACACTATGACTAATCTCACTTCACCGAGTCTCATTTAGCGACTATAATACTCCTGTATACTGCTGCATGCGCTACCTTGAGTATCACTCACTATGGGACCCTTGCAGCATACACTATGACTAATCTCACTTCACCGAGCCTCATTCAGCGACTATAATACTCCTGTATACTGCTGCATGCGCTCTTTTGAGTATCACTCACTATGGGATCCTTGCAGCATACACTATGACTAATCTCACTCCACCGAGCCTCATTCAGCGACTATAATACTCCTGTATACTGCTGCATGCGCTCTTTTGAGTATCACTCACTATGGGATCCTTGCAGCATACACTATGACTAATCTCACTTCACCGAGTCTCATTTAGCGACTATAATACTCCTGTATACTGCTGCATGCGCTACCTTGAGTATCACTCACTATGGGACCCTTGCAGCATACACTATGACTAATCTCACTTCACCGAGTCTCATTTAGTGACTATAATACTCCTGTATACTGTTGCATGTGCTACCTTGAGTATCACTCACTATGGGATCCTTGCAGCATACACTATGACTAATCTCACTTCACCGAGTCTCATTTAGCGACTATAATACTCCTGTATACTGCTGCATGCGCTACCTTGAGTATCACTCACTATGGGACCCTTGCAGCATGCACTATGACTAATCTCACTTCACCGAGTCTCATTTAGCGACTATAATACTCCTGTATACTGCTGCATGCGCTCCCTTGAGTATCACCCACTATGGGATCATTGCTGCACACACTCCCCTCATTCTCACTCATTCCTGCATTATTCCTCCATACTTTCCATCAAGTCTCACTCTCCCACTGATTCTGCGGCATACACTCTCTTAAATCACACGTATGTCTTGCATTATGCATATGTAGGCCGCCCTTTGTCTTATTTACTCCAGAATTACTACTGTACGCAACCAGGTGTTTTACTCAGACTCAGTATTACTAAATATTCACTCCCACTCACCCTAACATTACTGATTCACACACACTTCTTCCTTGCCATTGAGACCTTTATGTAGAGTATTATAATGATATTAGAGAACATCTTGTACCTGTGTCTCCATCACTCCCAGTTTACTACAGTGTTTACTGACCCTCTGTGAGAAAGTGGCTCTGTATATACTGTTCCTTAATAGGTACAGGGTGTACAGAGTCCACAGACCCCAAGGGTTTAACAGAGGTTAAAGTTAGATATAACCTTACTCTCCAAAGTGGTAGCCTGGTCGAGCAGTAAGGCAGTATCAGAGGACAGTGTAAAGCATTTGTTGTACACACTCAGTCAGCAAATGGTTCCACACACTCAATAACTGAACTCTAGGCCAATGGTTTGTATATAAAAAATATATGCTTGTTTTATTTTAGAACCAACACTTGGAATTAAAATATACTTTCTCGACAGGAGATGTTTCATAAAAATACTTTTGTATATGCAATACTTTTTAGTAAACAGTTACAAGTAGTTGCAGTAGGCAACTCTATTTCTAAACACAACAATACATTGAGTTCAATGATAAATTCAAGTTATATGCAACAGATTACTTTTTAGATTGCTTTTGTAATTCCAGGACTGGATCCTAGATTCAGTCCTGGGTCAGTTCTCAGAATCAGTTGATGATAGTCGACTTTGGTACTGTAATGATTTTTAACTAATATTTATCTATTTTAAAAGTTGACACTTAGAAAATATTTCAGGGCAAACAATCAATGATTCCCTATGGAAGAAAATTCAGGTTATACGTATAGTATGTTATCGTTACTTTTGTAATCCAGTACTGGGTGCCTAGACTCAGTACTGGGACCTTTATCCAAAACAGGTAAGTAATTACGTTTTCAGATATTATACGATTTTTGAAGAATATTTAAAGATTGCAGAAATCAACACTTAGAAGAAATTTCACAGAAAAACAGTCAATGGTTTCCTATGGAAGAAAAATGAGTTAAAGGTAAGTATAGTTGTGAGTACTTTTCAGAGTCAGTGCTGGGCACCAAGATCCAGCACTGGGAGCTCACCTAAGAGCAGGTGAGTAAATTTGTTTGTGTCACTCGGCTGATTTTTGGTGAATATTTGAAGATTTGAAAAGTCCACACTTCGAAGAAATTTCAGGAAAAAGCCAGTCAATGTTACCCTATGAGGAAAATGGAGTTTGCGGTTTAAGGGTAAGTACTCGACTGGCAGAGTTGAGGTTCTGGGCACAGACTCAGGGGTCTCCCAGGGTCAGGTAGGTACAGTTGGTTCACCCTCAGTGACTCTAGGGCGGCCGGGTGCAGAGAGAGTTAGGCCCAATGTTATCCTACGAGGGATAGGGGGGCCTTGTTTGGTGGCTGCTGTCTGGCAAGCCACGCGGCTGTGGGAGCTGGGCTCCTGGTCACTTACTCAGGGCAAGTGGGGAAGTAGGAAAGGGTAGAGTTTTCACTGCCAGGGCCACTCGGGCGGCTGGGTGCAGAGGGCTTTTGAGCCTTCGGGCGCTCAATGGATTTCAATGGGAAATCTCCGGTTTGGTAAAAGACTGCAGGCTCGGGGACGAGGACTCTTCAGGTGCCACCACCACTTCGAGAGGTAAGTTGGGTAGTTGGAGGATAGGTAGGTACCCCGGGATTGGACACAGAGGGCCGTGGGGCGCCGGGTGCAGGGGTGCCTTTTGGTGTCGGAAAATCTTACCCTCTGTTGATCGCGGTTGGGGAGGCACACTGTTCTGAGGTTGCAGGCTTCTTCAGGATTGTCGAGGGGGGTCCTTGGGTGCCGGACTCGGGGTCACAGTCACCGTGGGGTCGTCCTCGTGGGTTTAGTTCACTCCGGCACCGGCCAGGCTTGGGCTGGGATCGCGGTTCCGGGCTGCTGCCAGGGCTGAAAGGTAGGTTCTGAGTAGAGCCTCTACTCATGGGAGTCCCAGGGGATCAGAGTTCAAAGGTAGCCAGGTCCTCCGGGGTTTCTGAGGTTGCTGGCCACAAGAGATGCCGGGTTTGGAGCAAGAGCAGGTTCAAGGTCGACAGGCCGGTAGGGCTGGCGCCAAAGCAGTTGGTGTCTCCCTCTCCTTCGCAGCTGCAGGGCAGGTCTTCTTTTCTTCTCGCTCTTCTTGTAATTTCGGAATCCGGAATCTAGGGAAGGAAGGTTCAGGGTGCCCCTAAATACTAGATTTAGGGGCGTTACAGGTAGGTGAAGGGCATGGACCAATGGGTCCCCGTCCTGGGGTGGGTACACCCCCTATCCTGCCTCTCTTCTGTGGGAGGGGGGCAGTAGCCTAGTCCTGATAGGGTAGGGCTCCCCATCTTCAAGATGGCGAGAGCCCGGAGATGTGCTTCACCTCGCCTCCCCCACCTGAGTGGTGGGGTTGGCAGGCTGGCATATCCCCTGTCCTTATTTGGGGTTTCCGGCCAAAGCTTCCCGTCGAGTGGGGGTTGCAGGGGCCTGGGGAAGCTCACAGAGGCGGTATGCCTTTGAAGCTTCCCCCTGCCCATCCTGGGGGAGGAGATTTAGCACCTCGCCCAGGATGTGCATTGTTGCAGGACCAGGAGAACAGGGGCTCTCCTACCCAGGGGTCAAGCAACATGTCTGCTGGGTGGCAGCCTAGGCAGCCTCAGAGCAGACGTGGATTCGTAGGTTAGGTTTCAGGGGGCACCTCTAAGATGCCCTCTGGGGTGCTGGGTACATTAAATCCCACACTGGCATCAGTGTGGGTTTAATGTGCTGAGAAGTTTGATACCAAACTTCCCAGTCTTTAGTGTTGCCATTATGGTGCTGTGGAGCTCGTGTTTGACGAGCTCTCAGCACCATGTACTCTTAAATGGCAGCATTGCACTTACAGGGCTCAGGAATTGACCTGGGCACTGTAGGGGCACAGGGCTCCTGCTCCTGTGCCCACACCATTGGCATAGGGCACCCAGCTAGAGGGGTGACTGATGTATGCCATGGCAGTGTAGGTGATGGGCATGGCACACAGGGATGTGTGCCATGTCGACTTTGTTTTGGTTTTGCACCCAAACACTCAGCCTGCAAAGGCAGTGTGTGTGTGTAAGGGTACAGGGCCTCTAAGGGTGGCACAAGGTGTGCTGCAGCTCTTAGAGGTCTCCCTTGGTCACAAAGCCCTGGGTACTTAGGGTACCATTTACTAGGGCCTGACATGTGGCCAGGGTTTTCCAATTGGGGTTTGGTTTTTATGGAAGGAAAATAGGCCCTGGGCACCTGATTGGCAGGAGTCCAGGGCACACTCAGTCAAAGTACATTCAGCAATTCAGCAAAAAGTGGGGGCATACCATGCAAGAAAGATGGCACTTTCTCACACCATCTATATGGGTATTATTACCTGCGGCATACACTCACCGTAAGAATCATTAACTGGACAGTGCCTCGTGGGCCAGAGTATAGGAAAAGCTACTTTTGAACCCTGTACGAACATCCAAATGGTAATAAGGGATCAAAGACAACCTTGACTCATACATTTACATTGTAATCCCAAGGATAGAACACATCTACCACGTCCAAGATGTCTCCATACGTCATAGAGAACAGAATTAAAGAAGTCCCGTGGTATGTTGCAGAAGAGGTCTGTGGAAAGATCTCAACCTGTTCAATTAGACCCTTCTTGCTTCAATTCTAGGGATTTAAATGGGTTGTTTAGGACTGAATGCTACCAAACATATAACAGGTGATGCGAGGAAAGCTTGCAATCAGTCTAACCGCTGACAATCGCTCAGAGTAGCATTGCAACCCATTCTTCTTTTGCCCACCATGCAACCTCAGTTGGAACCACCAAATCAGTGTTGACCCGCTCCGATAGGAACAGTCCCGTCTGAACTGCCACACCAGGTCCTCCAGAATTGGAACACAAGCAACCCAAGACCAGCTCCGGCCTGAGGCTAAACCCCTATCAGGATGAAGGAAACCACTGCCCGTCTACTGTAGGAAGCTTCAAGATAATAATAATCACCGCAGAACTCACTGGCCTAGTGTTCAACATGCATCTGTTGGAAATCTTCCAAGAGAAGCCATGTCACGCATTCTTTCTTTGTCTCGCAGATGGCTCCTATAGCTCTTCACCTTTTATCAGTCACACAAGTTCCTTTCAATTTTTTATGATTCTGCATGGTATCAATTTTAGGATCAGTTGGCCATGAAGGGATGATAATGAAGGGGTTTAGGTTCTGGACTAATTACAAAAGGGATCATTGGGGCTGCTGGCCTTTCCTGTCCCTCTTACAACAGGTCTGAGCCCAGCCCTCATATCATACAGCATAATAGGAAATATGTGGAGTGATTGATGGCCGGGAACTTGCTGAGCATTGCTGCCGTGTTCTAAGGGTAAACGATCGGAACAACGCGGGCTGAGCCACACGTGTTCCAACAACGCATTTGCCTTAGCCACGCATTTGCCTTACCCACGCATATCCGGGGTTAAGGCAGTCGCGGTTTAGCTGCTGCCTGGAATGGTCAGAAGCAGGAAGGATTGGGATAGGAAGCAGTGAGGTAAGTGGGGCTGGGACCGGGTTTTGGGGGGTGGGGGATATTTTTAAGGATTGGGGAGTGGTTTTAAGAGCTGAGGGGTTGGGTTTTTTTCAGGGCAGGGGGGTCAGGGGAGTTTTTAGGGCTCCAGGGTATGGGTAGTTTTTAGGGCTTAGGGGAAGGCTGGTCGTTTTTTTAGGGATTGGGGGACAGGGACTTTTTAGGGCTTGGGGGAGGGGGTGGTTTTCAGGAGGGAGACGGGTAGTTTTAGGTCTCGGGGCAGCAGTTTGAGGGGCCGTTTTAGGGCTCAGGGGGCAGGGATCAGGATGCTTTTTAGGGGTGGGGGCAGGGGAGTTTTTAGGGCTTGGTAGGGGTCGGGATAGTTATTAGGGTTTAGGGGAGGGCAGGGTAGTTTTTAGAGCTTGGGGACAGGGACATTTTAAGGGCTCAGGGGGTTGGTTTTGAGGAAGGAGGGGGTAGTTTTAGGTCTCGGGTCAAGTGGCTGGGGTCGGGGTAACACTTACCTGATAAGTCTTAACCCAACATATGTCTATGCCATACATGCCTTAACAACACATATTTCATTGTAAAGGCATGCGTGGTCAAGACTTGTGTGAAACTGGCATGCCTGGCAAACGCTTGCGTGGTTCTGTCACACAGCCGTTCTAAGCTACCTGGGGTAGGAGAAGGGAATGCTGAGAAGTAAAGATGGCGTGCACTAGCTATGTAGAGGTGGCGGATGATAATAGCCCCCGCCCCCCTGCTAACAGACAGTTGGGAGGTGGAAGGAAGAATAAGAAAGACTAGGTAACAGTAGTGATAGTTGTGCTTACCACAGATCCAATTTGGGAAGCGCAAATACATTTTTAAGTCAAGAGTGAATACTATGATTTGGGGGATGTTGGAGGTGAGAGGAGGGAAAGGAGGATAGAGTTTTTAGGGATAGAAAGGGGGAAAGAATCAAAGAAAAGAGAATCAAAGAGAAACAAGAGACAAAAACAGAGACAAGAGCACTCAACACACAGAAGAAAAGAGAGAAAGAAAGAAAGAAAGATAAAAAGAGCAATAAATAACGAGTGAGTGAAATTAGAGGCCATAGTGAGAAGAACAAAGCGGGAAAAAATAGGAAAATATAGGAATAGGGAAAAGTAATGAAAGGGAAGAAAGAGTAAATGATGCACTCGAAAAAGAGGAAGAATTAAGGAACAATAAAATGAAGGAGCAACATAGGCCGTTAATAGAGGTGATAGGAAGGGCTGAGCAGTACAACAGTTTCCCACACTACCTCCAGCTGGTAACTGTAGCCTCTGAGGGCCATTTCCTGTATTCAGTCAGCTGAAAGGGGGAAGGAATCATGTTCATTGCGAGACATTAATCTGGAACAGAACATGGTTCCATTCCTGCCCATCACAGCGTTTTTCCCTGATTCACTCCAGATGTTCCGTGGCCCTGCTCGTTCACGAAGGTGCGGGGCTTGACTGCGAGGCGTGCTGGCTGGCTCCCGTCCAGAGATATGTTATCGTTTATTGCTCCATGGGAACATTTCCACATCTGAGTGGGCGCTAGAGGGCTGTGGGTAGCAGACCGTTATCACATGCGGCTTTAGCGCTCCGTTCAGCTCAGCAGAGTACACACGCAAGACGTAAAATAAAGCACGGGAAGTTACGTCGCCTGTGTGTGGCTGTGCATTTGTGCCTGCGAAGGGAGGCGGAAAGTGGGCTCCCAAGGCTAAAATCATTTGCTTTTGCCTCACACTGTCCATACATTCGAAGTTCCTCACTTTGTCCAAATGTAACACCTTTAACAGGGCACAAGTCCTAAAAAAAGAAGTGGGGGGACGCTCCAAGTTAGGTGGTGTCACCGGAAGTGACCTCACGGCAGGAAGTGACGTCACGAGATGTAGTCCCCACTAATTAACAAAGGTTAGAAGGTGATGGGGGCAGGTTCAAAGGGCAAAGGAGAATGTTTACGTTGGAATTAGTCACCGTATTGACACTCAAAGGAGCGGGGAAATTAAAGATGCTCTTGATCGGTGCGTATTTATTGCCCACAGTAAATTTGCCGGTCTCCGTCTGAAATGCATAAACACATACTGACCTTTTCTAATATACGGCCACGAGCGCCCGTCTGTCATACTGAACGGCTCCATCAACGTGAAACAACTTAAAGAGCTCTGTTCGCCCTCTCTCGACAATAGAAGGTGGGGTTTGGTGAGTGCTGAGCGCGCGCGCAGGCTCGGGTACCGGCTCCATCTTTTGGGCAGGGGGGACGGCGTCCACCCGGTAAAAACCCGGTAAAATAAGTGGGGGGACGCCGTCCACCCGCGTGGTACCCCGACTCGAGCCCTGACCTTTATTTAAGGTCTCACACTTCCTGTTCATATGCCCCAAGCTCCCCCTACTGTTCATGTACTGCTTGTACAGTCATGCAGTCCAATGATGTGCCCACACAGCGAATATTGCCTGCCCATCATGCGTCCTGCACTCCTGACGCTGTGAACACGCCTCAGATCCCTTCTCAGTGTGTCACTTTGCCCCACGTTTTCCACTCTATGGGCCCCAAGCTCCTCACCCAGTCTACAAAGGTACCCCAATCTCCGAGCACTATTTTATCATACACGTCATGCTCATCACGCTATTCATCCTGTTTATCATCATGTGCCTTCTGCTACCTCACTTCCTGCTACACGTGCCACATGGAGGGTCAACTGCCTGCCCTCTTACCGGAAGCTTTTGAAGCCGCCTGCTCAAGTGCTAAACACTCCTCAGCCTCCTTTCTACGAGACTTGAGTGACGTGACACGCAGTGCGTGTGCCACAAAGATGGGTTTGAGCATGTTCCTGTGTCTTAAGTTACCAACTCTTTGTGACCCAAGCTCCTCCTGCTGCTTAATCAGACTCCATCTTCCCAGCACAGCCTCACCGTGTGCCCCAAGCTACACACATTGTCATCCATGTGACCCAAGCTATCCCACACACTCTACCCATGTGCCCAAGCTACACACATTGTCATCCATGTGACCCAAGCTATGGCGCACGCTCTACCCATGTGCACCAAGCTATACACATTGGCATCCATGTGACCCAAGCTACACACATTGTCATCCATGTGCCCCAAGCTACACACATTGCCATCCATGTGCCCCAAGCTACACACATTGTCATCCATGTGACCCAAGATATCCCACACACTCTACCCATGTGCCCAAGCTACACACATTGTCATCCATGTGACCCAAGCTATGCCGCACGCTCTACCCATGTGCACTAAGCTACACACATGGTCCATCTAAATAGCCCAAATTCCAAAACACTGTCTGACGAAGTTCCTCAAGCTTCTCACATTGTCCATCTATCTGACCAAGCTGTAAAACAGTGTCTGATAATATTGTGCAAACAACACACATTGCCATCCATGTGACCCATGCTATAAAATACTGATGTGCCTCAAGCTACTCGCAGTGTCCTTTTATGTGACCCAATCTGTCCAGCACTATCTGACCGCTGACCGTGCCCCAAACGCTTCACAATGCCCGTCCATGTGAACCAAGCTATAGACCGCTGTCAGGCTACATGTCTCAAGAGATTCACATTGTCTCATCTCTGTGGCCCAAGTTATCCAACACTGTCTGACCAGTTGTCACAAACTACTCACATTGTCTGTTCTTGGGACCCAATCTATAAAACACTGTCTGACTGTGTTCCCCAAACTACTAACATTGCCTGTCCGCATGATACTATCTTTCAAACGCAGCTTCGGCTTGTGCTCAAGCTACTCACATCATTTGTCATGTGGTCGAGTCCATTCAAAACGATCTCACTGCTCACATTGTCTGTCGTTGTGACATGAACTATCCAACACATGCTGCCTGTTTGCCCGGACCTACAAACATTGTCCGTCATTTGGTCCAGTTTACCCAATACTGCTTGACTGGGTGCCCAAAGCTACTTACCTTGTCCATTAACGTGGTTCAAACTATCCAATACAATCTGACTGTGTGCCCCAGTTTATTCACATTGTCAATCTATGTGACTCATACTATCCAGCCCTGCCTGGGTGTGTGCCGCAAGCTACTCATATCATCAATCTTTGAGACTCAATCTATAAACGGTGTCAGCCATGGGCCCCAAGATGCACTCATGATCCGTCTATGTGGTCCAAGCTATCCAGCACTGTTTCACTACGGAGCCCAAGCTACTCACACTGGCCGTCCATCTGACCCAATCTATAGAACACCGTCTGACTGTGTGCCTCAGTATGCTCACAATGTCCGTCTGTGTAACCCAACCTATCCAACACTGTCTGTGTGCCTCAGTATACTCACAATGTCTGTCTGCGGAACCCACCCTATCCAACACTGTCTGACTGTGTGTCTCTGTATACTCACAGTGTCCGTCAGTGTAACCCAACCTATCCAACACTGTCTGACCATGTGCCCCAAGCTACTCACACTATCTGCATATGTTGCATGGCTATCCAATACAATCTGAACATGTGCCCATCTCCCCATAGTCTCTGTCTCTGTGCTTCAATGTATTTGATAGTGTCTCTTCATGTGTGCCATGCTTCCTGCGTGGTCTGTGGATGTGGCTAATTATCCACTACTTTTCTGTGTGTTCCTAGCATCTTAGTCTGTCCATATATCTCTAAGCTTCTAAGATGGGTATAGCCGTGCTGTGATGGGACTCTAGAAATGGAAGACCAAAGTAGGTCTTCTGATGCCACTGTGCCTGAGAAGGAGTTATGGAGACCATATATCTTACAGTGTTTCGACAAAGAAAACTCATTGTAGGTTACTCTAGTGTCTTTTACCCAAGAAAGAGCAGTGTAAGTCATCTCACTCTTTTTCACCCAAGAAGAGCAATGAATGTCTTCCCACACTTTTAGAAGTTACCCCTACTCTTTTTCAACCTGGAGCGTGAAGTGAAAGCCACCGTCTTCCTTCACCCAAGAAAGACCAGTAGATATCGCCACACCTCTTTCACAAGTAACAGCATAGTATAAGTTTGTCTCCCATTGAGGTAAATGCAAGTCACTCAGCTTTCACCAGGGAAATAACAGTGAAGTCCTCTCTACTATATGTCCACCATGAAAAAGCAGCAAGGACATCGTACTCCATTCCACCCAACTGAGTGGAGTTCAAGTCACTCTACTTTCACCTGATGAAGAGCAGCGGAAGTCACATCTTCCTTTCACCCAAGAAAGGACAGTATAGGTCACTATACACTCTTTCGCCCAAGAGAGAGACGTGTAAGTCATTCTACACTCTTTCACCCAAGAGAGAGAAGTGTAAGTCATTCTACACTCTTTCGCCCAAGAGAGAGAAGTGTAAGTCATTCTACACTCTTTCGCCCAAGCGAGAGACGTGTAAGCCATTCACACTCTTTCACCCAAGGGAGAGAAGTGTAAGTCATTCTACACTCTTTCACCCAAGAGAGAGAAGTGTAAGTCATTCTACACTCTTTCACCCAAGAGAGACACTAAGTTACTAAGCTCTTTTCATTCATGAGATAGTAGTGTCTTTTCACTCAAATGACAGTATTGCAATTCATCCTTGTCTCTTTCACCCATGAGATAGCACTGCCTGGAACACTCCTTTCCAGATGTCTTTCACCCAAAAGAAAACCGTGGAAGACGCCTTATATTCTTTCAACCAAAAAAGTGAGACATGCAAGGAAGTACACTCTCTTTTTCTCCAAACAATAGAGGTGTAAATCTGTCCACTGACTTTCACTCAAGAGAAAGCTGTGCATATCACTATATTCTTTCACTCAAGAGGGCATTGTGCATGTCACCCTATTCTTTTTCACCAGAGTGAGAGGAGTGCATATCACTATAATTACACCAAAAAAAGGGTCACTGGAAGATGCCCTACTCTCAGTCAAACATCCAGTAGAGAGCCGTGCACATATCCCCACTCTGTTTAATGCTCTGAGAGCAGTCCAAGTCACTCCGCCCTCACCAGGGAAAGAAGAAGGAAAATCACCCTACTCTCTTTCTCTCAAGTCAGAGTAGTGCTATTCACTGTCTTACCGAGCTAAAAAGAAGTGAAAGTTATCATGATCCCTGTAACCCATCGAAGAACAGTGCAAGCAGTGGCCGACTGGGAACAGCAACCAGCCCTGGAAGATTGCTGCTCGACTGGCCCTGGGAGCAGGGGGGGGGGGGGGGGTGCTAGCAAGAAGCACTACTCCCGCTTTTGTTACCGGGGGCTGATATTGCAGCACCATCCCCCAAGGGCACAAAACCGTCCCCCACACCTCCGGCCCACTGCGGCAATGCCCGGTGCCCGCTACGGCCAGTCTGGCCCTGAGTGCAAGCCACGCTACTTTCTTACAACCAAGAAAATGAGAAAATGAGGTGGAAGGCATTCTTTTCTACTTCACCCAATGGAGAGCCATACACATCACATTCACCAGATAAAAGGCCTTGGTAGACACCACCTCTTTTCACCCACCAAAGGACAGTGCAAGACACCATCTCTCTTTCACCTAAAAGAGGGTGGTGCAAGTCACTTCTTTTTCTTTCACTCAAAAGAGAGAACCGGAGCTCATCTATAACATTGTTTAACACAAGACAGAGCAATATGAGTCATATTACGCTCTTTTACCCAAGAGAGAGTAGAGCGAATCTCTCTTTCACCCGAGAAAATAACACCTTATGTCACCCTGCTGCCTTTTACTGAAGGAGGAGCAGTGGTAGTCACCTGAAACTCTTTCACCAAGGGACAGCAGAGCAAGCCACTCTGTTTACTCAAGAGAAAGCATAGTGGATCGCTCTACTCTTTCCTCTGAGAGAAGATAACTCTACTCCTGTTTGATAGAAAGCAAGGAATACATGGGAGAGAATACCTAAAAGACCCCTTCTTTTCTATTGTGGACGGAGCTTCTAAGAGGAGTTGGTTCATTACTCTAAAAAATACTGTATTTTAAACATCATTCAACAAAAATATCACAGGTATGATATAAGCTATCACAATATCCATAAGGTAAGTAGATAGATAGATAGATAGATAGATAGATAGATAGATAGATAGATAGATAGATAGATAGATAGATAGATAGATAGATAGATAGATAGATAGATAGATAGACAGATGATTTACTATTACACATTGCCATAGTAGTCCTTGGAGCTTAAGTGAGCTACTTTGTGTGTTGATGCGCTCCTCATAAAAGGGCAAAACCCCTTCACTCACAGTGAAGTAGCCAATGGCTGAAGTGGGCTGACCCATTGCTAAATGCTATAGTAAGTGGAAGAAAACTGTGAATGACACAATTACAGACCAATGGACAAGAGGGTGGCTGAAAGTCCCTATAAGTACAGAATCCATAAAATGTGTGTATAATCGAAGGTCTTGGCAAAATGACAGAAACGGGGCTGCAGAACCTATAGCACAAATCTCAAATATGCTCAGCATCCCCTCATCCGATTGCATATTTTACATTCCCATGACTGCAAGTTAATATGTATTTGTAAAGTGCATGTTCTCCCCAATGGGGTATCTTGGCACTGAATAACAGATGTTTATTGTTAACAAACACAATGGTACTCCTTCTATCGACTTCAGAAGGATGAAAGGTTGGGTGGACCACCAGTATTTGAACCAGTGACCGTGAGGTCGAACACGGGCCCCTGCAGGATGCATTAGTCCACTGAGCCACCAGAGCCAGTTGCCTGCTAGTTTGAAATAATTACGTAAATAAATCAATCAATACAAAAACTGTGACACTCGCAGGCCAGTGCCAATATAGCAGGTCCACACAGACTACGATTTCTCTCTGAAGTAGATATCACTACAGGCCAATGCATTGAGTAGTAGTGGAAGGTGTGCTGAATGAGAATCGCCTACTTTTTTCAGCAAAATGTCACAAATGTAACACAAAATATTGTGGATGCACACAACTTTCACGTAGCGACATAGCTCACGTAAATAAATGTCACACGGCTGCAGAATAGTCTGAGCCGAACATGTCTCTTGGTGAGACATTTTCTGCTGAAACCAGTCTCCCACGAAGAAAAAATGATGCTAATGCGGAATGTTGTTAATATGACCTAATGCACATTTACACGTGCAATTATAATGTGGCTGAGGGCTAGCAAGGGTAACATCTGTTCTCACTTCTTAGCTCAAACAGACAATTCGGTTTGTGGTGTGTATTAAAATAATTGACAAAATAATTTACTGGCGTTATGTTCTGCCTTGTGGTTTGGCCAATGGACTAAAGAAGGGACGTTCTGGCTTAATCTGGAGGGTCACGGGAGTAAAGGTTTCCTGGAATAGGAACATTTTGTGGGATTAACGTTCTGAAATGCAACTAGGGACTTTGGGGACTTTAATTATTGCAAACTGTGCTTAAGTATTAGAACATTTTAATTTGGAACATATTACAAATGCAGAAAGCTCACAGTCATACATGGTACAGGGGGCCGTGCAGCATTCACTGGCTGAACATTTGTGGGGCTTTGGGGAATCTAATCTAACTAGCAATGTGTATTTGTCAGCGTTGACCAGCTGTGTGTACTCTAAAGGTCTTTGCTGGCTGTCACTAGCTGATGCCCTTCGTGACCTTCACATGGGGATTCTTTATTGACATTCCCTAGCTGGGCATCTTTTGTGACCCTTAGTAGATGCCCCCTAAAATGCCCTTGATTGACTGAACATCTTTGACACTCCTCACCAATTACAATTTTTTGGTGCTCTTCATTAGCTTGTTGCTACTTTTATGGCATTACCCAGGCAAAGTGTTCTTTTGGCCTTAAAAAGAAGGCCAGACTCTCATCAGACAAAATATAATGTTTTAAATGTCTACTACAGAAACATATCCACATCGGAGTTAATAATAGATAATCTACATCCAGTTGGACAATATTTTTGTAAATGGTATATAGGTAAAGCGTATTTATGTCAGACAATTTTTTCGTTATCAATATCAATGCAGCCTAACTATCTGGACCCAAGTAACATAGCCCTGCAACCGAGTTAAAGGCTTGAGCCAAAGGCTTTCCAGACTTGCTGCTTCTGACCATTACAAGGTTATTGTGATTGTTTTTTATAGCGCTAGGCATGTTTATCGCGTTTTATTTCATAGATGTGTTTACTGATGTTAATTTGTTAGCTATCCTTGGTGACTTTCACTAGTGGACACCAAATATGATATTTGATGTGCTGCTGTCTGTCATTCACTAGCTAAACTGAGCCATAGAGGTAACTAGTTGGGTGTATTTGGTGGTCTTGATTGGTGGCGTAGCTGGATAAATGTGATGACCATCACTAGCTGGGCGCCTTGGCTGATCGTCATAGTTTGAATTCTTTGGAGGCAATCAATAACTGAGCATCTTTGTTGTCCATCACTAGCTACACATTTTTGCTGATCTCACATTTTTGGTGATCTTTGGCAAGCTGGATGACTTTTATGACCTTCATTACCTTGTATTTGAAGCCCATCATGAGATTGCGGTCATCAGTCCTCAAACAAAGATTATGATTTTTATGACTTTCACTAACAGGACATTTGGAGACCTTCACTAGCTGGACCTCCTGGGTGATCTTTATTAGCTCAGTGTTTTTGATTATTTTCACTTTCAATGGGTCTTGTCAGCCTTTACTAGATAGAAATCCATCACTAGCCTTACGGCTAGGCCACCGTTCAATAGTCAAGACCCCCAAACAGCTTTATATAGCACAACATATTGGATGACTTTCTCTAGATATATACAAGTCATTTCTCAATAGCCTTTGTCTTGTGCAAACTTTAAAAATCTACCAGGGAAAGATGTATGGGTTTCTCGTCACTAAATCGTTTTCTCAGAAAACACTGGAAGGTTCTTCAAAGGTTGGATGTGGTTGTAAAAAGAATAACAATCAGGTGTCCGAGACAGCTTTTTACAAATGAATGACTTCAGTGTCTTTCTCTAACTCTTTGTCTAGAACATCTTTTGCTAACTAGGTAGCTCAGATAGTCTTCACTGTGTAGATATAACTGGTTAACTATGTTATGTATGTCACAATATTAAGTGAGAAAATATCGTCCTGCAATAATATTGTATAGCGAAAACCATATTATCCTGAAGGTGAGTATAGATAGATAGGGAAAGAGACCGGTAGATATATATATAGATAGATAGAGAGAGAGAGAGAGAGAGAGAGAGAGAGAGAGACTGATAGAGAGAGAGATAGATAGATAGATAGATAGATAGATAGATAGATAGATAGATAGATAGATAGATAGATAGATAGATAGATAGATAGATAGATAGATAGATAGATAGATAGATAGATAGATAGATAGATAGATAGATAGATAGATAGATAGATAGATAGATAGATAGATAGATAGATAGATTTACTATTCTTAATTTCACTTCAATGCACTTTTCAGATATATATCATCATTAAGGTACATATGTGTGGAGTTAAGAATAGTACATCTATTCTTGCCGATGTTTACTTACCTTCCCAGTATTGGGATAGTAGATAATCTGGATACAGCATTTTGGCAAGATGATGCTTAGAACTCGATATTGAGGCAGAGGTTAAACAGCTAGTTTTCTTTTGTAATAAATAGCCCTTGCTAAGACTAAGCTCTCTGACTACATTCACCTTCAGAAGTCAAGAAATGGCACCTTCATCTCATCATTCAGTCACAATGCTGCACATTGGCCTCCACCAGTTGTCTTTTCGGATCATGTTCTCTTCTCCGTGAACCTGTAGTCTGTTAAGTGATCTGAACGGGAAAAAACACTAAAGAGATGCATGAAATATATAGATAGACAGAAAGATAGATAGGTAGATAGATAGATAGATAGATAGATAGATAGATAGATAGATAGATAGATAGATAGATAGATAGATAGATAGATAGATAATTGGCACACAAGCACAGAAGGATAAAGCTAAACATATTAACATGGAGAACTTTCCTAACAATACAATGTCACAACATGGCAAGTCTGAAAAGGGGGGTTCTCAATGCACAGCACAAAATAGTTTAGGGGCTACTCTTGTTGACTTATTAAAGACGGGATGTAATGTTGTAAATCTTGATTTTTCTCCATTTAAGTCACCCTTGACCACAGAAAAGCTGATGCACAGCAGTTTATCGGTTCTGCTAACTGAGCAGCACTCAGATCTCCCATTGCCCGGTGACGAGCTGAACAAGTGAGCTTCGGCTCCAAAGCCTTGCTTAGTTTGGTCACCATCAGCTTGCCTCATGGTGACTATTGTTGAGCTCCTGGGACATAATACAACAACACATAGGATATATTAGCTTGACATCATAGCTCATATAATATTTTAGTGTGAGGTCTTCTTTCTATTGAAGTGCGGGTCATCAAAACACGCACACGAACAGAACAAAAAACATAAATGATCTGTATGATCTATGTACTGTGTGACAAGCGGAATCTTAAAGAAGACCAGGTGGAAGACGTATGTCATGTAGATATTGACATTAATCAATAACCACTGGATTAACCTGCTTGTGCCCCAATGGATGGTGACTATGGCACGGGCAGGCATTTTATGAAGCAGGATCTGAGTCATGATCGGGCCAGCCTATGCCCCCAATTTGCTTCTCTTGTGCAGGTAGCAGCTCCCATATGGTCGAACGCCATCGTGCTTCAGCCCTATGCCCATCAATAATGATGTAAATGATGCCTCTATCCAGAAGCCTCTTGGGGATTCTACTCATCAGTTGAAAATGCTATCCTGGACCATTGCCGGGTCACCCAACAAGAAGAACGATGATGACTGGGTTACCCTAATCTCTGATTATGATTTGATATTCTTGCAAGAGACTTAGGTCGCAGAAGCTATTAACTTGAATGGTTTCTTGCCTATGTTGACCCTGTGACTCCTTCTTCTTCTGGGAGAGCTAATCGTGGTCTAATTGAATACACTAGAGTCACTCTGTGAGTGTAACATTTGTTTGATCTACACTGGAAGTCCTATTGTCCAAGCCCTCCTTCTGATGTGGCCTAGTGGTATTAACATTGTTTATATTAACTTCTATAATGGGTCTTTTTTCGCTCGGAGGCATGTGCTAACATAAATATATTGTGTAGTTTTATCTTGGGCCTGGATTTTGAAATAGCTTATTTGACTTCAGGGTTTCATGTTGTGGTGGGAGGGCATTTTAATGTTAAATTTGTTTATTTGCCTCAGTCTAATGAGTCTGTCATTTTAGAAGAAGTATGTCCGAGAGAGGTACCCCAGTAGGGCAACTTGAAAACTAAGGCTCTTTTAAATATGGTTAATAATTTTGATCTCCTTAATGCCTGTGCTGGGATTGATTCTGCTTACCTGTCAAATGCCACCTTTGTAAGGGGGGACTATGATTCTATCATCGATTATATCTTTCTACCCCAGTCCCTAATGGCTAGGGTTCGGGCGGGTAATACCATTGTAATGGTATCGAGCGACCAGAATCCTTTGCGGTTGGGTTTTAATATCTTTAAAGGAGCAAGTATGGCCAGGGATACCCCTGCCTTTGCTTTAACAGTTAAGTCTCAGGGGCTTTGATTGGTTTGGCGACATGCAGAGTCAGGTGCTGTGATGAACAACTTGTGTGCTATTTGGTACATGTGCGACACTACAAAAAAAAGAGATTTATAAAGTCAGGCAAGGCAACTTTGTGTGGCCCTGACTGGCTTCAGCAATTTTGAGTTAACCAATGCAGCACAAATCACTGTGTTGCCTTACTCTGCACTAGGGAGGCGTTCCCACACAACTCCCATGGTTTTTGACTCATTCACAGTTTTACCGGAACTGGTGAACTTGGGAATGTGCCAAAAAGATAGGCCTTCCCAGGAGAGGTGTAACAAGAAGAAATATCTATATTTTTCCTTGTTACTCCCTCTTTCTATGTGTGCTGCATGCTATCAGCACACATAGACAGGGGAATATGCCTTTCAGGATTATTAAAACAATCCTGCTACAACACAGGCACCCTTGAACCATGGTGCAAGGATGCCTGCTTTGGCGCTAGGCTGCCAATCCGGCACCAGCTCAGGAGAAAAGGCAGGAATGTGCCGTATTCTTTTAAATACGGGGCATTCTCTCTTTTCCTAGTCCTGCAGCAAGGTGACTTTTTTGTAAATATGCCTCTAAGTGTCAACATATGGAGTCAACGTACTACTCACAGGACTAAAAGACCACACAGATGGTGTTTGGAAACAAATTTAATTTAGTTACTCCTTCCATTAAAATTTCATACACGCAATCAGATCTTCTCAATGATAACATATTGTGGATGTTTGCCTCCGAATGCTACCACCCCCGCAGGCAAGATATGGTTCTTGTTTAAGCAGAAAAAAAAGAGCGGGGGAGCCAGTAAATATGTAACACCCTGGAGAGGCACTCCCTTTACAGACCATGGGGAGCACCACTCCTTTGTTCCCATCACCACCTCAGCACTACAGCCATGCGGAGGCGAGCCAGGGCCTAGCGGGAGGTTTAGATTTCCTACAGGGTTTATTTTAGAAAAATTGCAAAACTACACCTCTATAAAGTCAGTTCATCACGTGGGTGGCCTGTGAAACATTCTTGGCTGATATGCAGGCATCAAGCCAAGAAGACACGGGATCCTTCTGCACCGAATCCATTTCCCAAGTCCGTGCCAAGAAGGCGTTGACCACGCAGTGCGCTCCCTTCTGAAAGCTTAGCAGGGAATGCGAGGGAAGAAGGTTCAACAAGCAGTCACAGTAAATCCATTCACTGCTCTCTACATAGCAGGAAAGGCCCATACAAGAGAGGCAACTGCCTTCAACCAATGCATTTGATTCTGGGATGGGATTTTCAAACACTGGGAATTAGAAGGAATTAACTTTCCACATAATGGAAGAAATATTGAGGTCTAGTTGCTAAACTCCCAGCTGTGGATCTGGAAGATTCAATTTCTTAGGACGCTCTCCCCACTTGACAACACTACTTAGCATACCAAAATCACTTTCACATCTCCATCATTG
This sequence comes from Triturus cristatus, assembly GCF_964204655.1. Lineage (NCBI taxonomy): Eukaryota > Metazoa > Chordata > Amphibia > Caudata > Salamandridae > Triturus > Triturus cristatus. Next base: position 163,734,083 of record NC_140595.1, on the reverse strand, counting down.
CTTTACAGAAGGTGCCTATCAGTGCTCATCATAAGCCATGCAGTCTTGGTGAAAATGTATTTTTAAAGAGTTTATCTACAAACCACAACATCCAAGAGGAAATAAATAGCATCACCAGAAATCTCAATGTTTTATGCAACTCGTCAAACGAATTACTCATCAGTAGTAAATTACTCCACTGACTGTGTCAATTCCTATCCTTCAATAGTTTTTCTTCATCTTTCTTCATCAATAGGAGGTCGCCGCCATTTTAAGTATTGTCAGGCTTGTCACGGGTGCCAAGATCAAATTGAAAATCTTGTGTACCAGGCAGAAGGCCCTCTGAAGCTAAGGCTGCATTGCTTCTAGATGCTATTGCTCCACTGAACACCAGCTACATTCCTAGGATTAGAATAGTCTTGCGTAGTGTTCAAGGCAAACTTCACGAGGCCGAACATGGAGGTGAATCTCTTCACGTCCCCGTTATCTTAAACCGAAATTAAAAGCAGAATCAAATCTCTTGCAGTTCGTCAGACTCCTGAGAACACAATTCTTCATAAAAAGTATTAGACCAAGGTCCATTAGCACAATAACCGGCAACCACTGGTTCTCAAAGCAAGACTGTTTGTCATTGATGACTCAACTATCGAGTTGGCCAACTTTGACCATCAATGTCCACCTTTCACATTGACGTCCACCTTTGACCACCGATGTCCACCTTTGACCACTGACAATGGGACAAGGGAGGCACCACTGAAATGGAGTATCCATGGCCACTTGCCAGGGCCAGCATGTCTGCTGCACAATGTGGCTCTGCCATGCTAAACCAGGTGGAACAAACATAGAAGTGCAGAGGGAGGATTCATCCCACATTGCCACTTACGTGCCCGTGGCTTTTCACGCTGGATACCTCACTACGCAGACTTAATTACACCTCGCCATTTTCATAATTGAAACAAGCATAAGCCATATCTCTCTCCCCATTGCAGTGCATACTAATTATGTATCAAAGCAACCAAGAACAGCTTCAACCTCATTCTAGCTCTGTTGATGTATCAGTAATTATTGGAAGCTTGTGGAAACAGCCTAAATGCTTGGTCTCAAGGTTGTTATAGCACTTTCCAGGTTTGTGCTGCATTGAATACTTTTGTTTCGTTTGCAAAGGCAATCGTGAGAAATGGCTCTTGCGGCAATTGATTTCTGGTTTTCAAGCAAAAGGTGCCCCGGCTTTTCTTCTAAGTCCTGCAAAGTTAAAAGTAATTTTTCATGGGCAAACTCATTTCTTTCTGTCCGAGATTTTGGCCCGCGAATTTTTGTCTACTATTTAACTCTATCCGGGGTATTTATCACTAATCTAGTAAACTTAGTATTGAGGAGTGGGGGATTACGTAGGTGGAGGCTTGTTTCTAGCTTGACATCACCGGGGACTGATTTCCCTAAGCCTCGTGTTTCAGTGGGTGGGAAGGGGGTTGGCCCCTTGGGGTGGGTGGGATGTTTGGGTTGGGGGTGATGGGGGGGGTACACGGTTTGTTTGATTTACTTAATCTATTCAATTTGTTTGTGCATCTCTATGTATACAAGGAAATAATTATCATAATGATGACTTCAGCCACGTTTACAATTTTTTTTGATTACACAGCATCGTGTCTAGTGCATATGTTGTCATTTCACTGTGAGAATGGCTAGAGACAAGCTGTCTATTTGTACCATCACAATATCTCTGGGCTTAATGACCGGAAAAAAAGGAAACTTTTTGCTAAAATAATCAGGCACCTACAAATTGAAATATTATGTGTACAGGAAACACACATTTCTTGGTGCAATCGAAATTGGCTCAGAGATCTGGGCCTTGATTTAATTGCCTGCACACATCAAAGTACTAATACCCAGGGGGTTGCGTTATTAGCAAAGTATGGGTCCATTGTCTGTCGACGGAGAAAAGAGGATCAATTAGGTCGTTGGGTTATCCTTCTGGTAGATATCTGTGGTTCTCTTTTTACAATTTGTTCCATATATGGGCCTAATTCTGACGATCCAGAAATTTTGAATAAACTCAATGTTGAATTAGCCACTTGGCCATCTCCGTTGGTTATCTGCGGAGATTTCAATATTCATCTAGAGCATAACTTTAATTTAACAGGCGGTATACCATATTCCGGCCGCAAGAATAAAACATTTAAGGCTTTACAGGGCCTGATTCTAGAATATGATCTGGTGGATATATGGTATAGACATAGACCAGGTGAGCCTGGATATACTTTGTTTTCAAATCCACACAAAAAACTTGTACGGATTGATTATTTTTTTTGCTCACAATCGTTAGCTGATAAGGTCACTATTAGTTTACATCCAAGACTTATCTCCGATCATAATCCATTATTGATTGAGATCCCATTATATGGACTTTCTAGGAATTCTAATATATGGACATTTGATAAAAAACTCTTATTAGAAATGACCTATTGTCAGCATATAGCCAAATGGATTCTGGAATTTTTAAAAATAAATCAAGGTACTGCTCCTGAAATTACGGTTTGGGACGCATTTAAACCCGCCTTACGTGGGGAAACACTTAGTTTCTCACTACACCTTCAAAAGGAGACTAAAGCTTTGATTAAATCCTGGACCGATGAACTGACAGCAGCAGAAGTTGAACTTATTAAAAAGATAAGTACAGCTCAAAATATTGATGAATGTTTAAATTTAATTTCTGCTATTAAGTCCAAAATACATTTTCATTTTGCTGAAGAGATTGCATCTAACTATATTCAACATCGCTCAGATATTTTTGAATTTGGGGAACAAACGGGGAAACTTTTGGCCAAGCGCATTAAACAAAGAGCTGTGGCGAATGATATCTGTAGGTTAAAGGATCAGCAGGATCAAATTGTTGATACCCCACAGGGTGTATTAAATGTATTTCACAATTTTTATTGTCAACTTTATACGGCTGAAAAAAAAGTCTCTAATGAAAGTATAATGGGATATTTAAGTGGTATAACCACATGTAAAGTGACTATGGAACAAAATGAGATTCTAAGTTCTCCAATTACCTGGGATGAGATAGAGAATGCTATTTTATCTCTAGCACCTGGCAAAGCTGTTGGGGCAGACGGCATCCCCCTTGAGTTTTTCCGGGCATTTCGACAAACGCTGAAACCTTTTTTAATTTAATTGTTTCAGTTAGCCCAACGCGGATTAACCCCTGAATCTTGGCATAAGACTATGATCATAGTGTTTAAGAAGAAGGGGAAACCGGAACTTAATCCCGGTTCTTATCCACCGATTAAACTCATCACGGCTGATAGTAAGATATATGCGAAAATAATTGCTACAAGGCTCTGCTCTGTCATAACTCCATTAGTATCTTCTAGACAACATGGGTTTATCCCTGGTAGAGATACCACTGATCATATAAGGAGAACAATTGCCCTTTTTGATTGGGCACAAGCCACGGGATCTTCGCTTGGGATGATCCTGTTAGACGCGGAGAAAGCATTTGACCGGGTCTCCTGGCAATTCCTGTGGTCGGTTTTATATTGAAAGGGATTTTCCTTTGAATTTATTCAAGCCATTCAAGCCTTATATATATTACCTGAAGCAATTATTCGTATATCTGGTCAAAATTCACAAACATTTAATATCACCCGAGGTACTCGACAGGGTTGTCCCTGTTCCCCATTATTGCTTTCTCTTTATATTGATCCTTTTTTAGATTAACTTGAAAGGGAAATAAATTTAGAACCAGTAACTCTGCGTAACATCTCTTACAAAACATTGGCCTATGCCGATGATATAGCTATATTTACTAGCAATTTAAGGCATGCTCTTCCTATTGTGAATATTTGTGCAAAACGTTTTGGGGATCTCTCTGGCTACAAACTGAATTTGGACAAAACGCAATGTTTACATTCAGATAGATCCCGTCCTCTCGATATCACAACCTCAGAGGCTACTTACTTGGGGGTCAAAATTACATCGGATGTAGAACGTATTCCTGAACTTAACATACTACCCGCCATTCACAATATTAATACTACTCTGGAAAGACTTAATCATTTGCATTTATCATTATACGGCTGTTGCAATGTTATTAAAATGACTATTTTTCCTAAATTTCTATATTTTTTTAGAACTATTCCATAATTTTTTGCACCCTCTCTCTATGCTAAAATTGAACAGACTTGTTCTCGTTTCTTATGGAGCTACCGCAAACCTAGAAGAGCAAAAAAATGGATGATTCTCCCAAGATTAAGAGGTGGCTGGGGTATGCCGAACTTTTTATTCTATCATTTGGCAGCTTTATTTCAGCACATGGAGATACTTGTGACGGCAAAAACAGCTTGGTTAGATGCTAATAATCCTTCTATTTACGAGATGCTCTTAGGTGAACAAGCCCGACAAAGACTAGTCAAGACCCTGGAATCTAGTTACTATAAGAAAACTAGATTCAAAATAATCAAATCTGCATATGCATTATGGCAGAGAATTCGGAAGCTTTTTAATATCCCTAATCTTAACCTGTATACTCCTTTTTCAGCTCATGGCCTATTACCCTTAGCATTCCAAGATAAGATTACGTTTAGATGGGCGGATATAGGTATTCAGGTTATTGGGGATATTTGCCAAAACGGCGGCTTGAAATCATTCATACTTTTACAGAAGGAATTTGGCCTCCCTAAATGTGATTTTTTTACATTTTTACAAATTCGCAGTTTTCTTAGTGCTAAATTAAAAACGGGCCAGGGGAATTTGGATCCTATCAATATAGTTGAAGTGCTTCCACGACAACTATGCATTGGGGCACTATATCAGATAATGTTGGCTGAACTTTCTGATGATTTAATAATGCAATGTGCTCGCTGGGAACAGAAATTAGATAAAATATGTATTAATTTGGTCAAATCATTAGAGTTGTCTAATCCAGTGGTTATGTCTGGTAGTCTTAAATCGTAACATTTTATTTCCGTCTTTGATCTGTACTACTCCCCTGCCAAAATTTCGAAGTGGACCCAATCTATGGGGAACTCTGGTCATTCGTGTAACCACTGTGGATTGTATGGGGCTGACTCTATACATATGTTTTTCTTATGCCCATGTTTAAACAATTTTTTTCAGGATATAACGGGCTTCTTAAAATTAATTTTATTAATTCCTGTTATATTAACCCCTGAGCTGGTTATTTTTGGTGTTGAAAGTGAGGATGAAATAATATCTCGGGAAAATGACGAAATTAGTTTTCTTTTTATTACTATGTCTATTGTGGGATTATGTATAACCACTAATTGGATTAATTCTAATGCTCCTACTTTTTGTAATTGGAGAGCAAGGTTACTCTCATTATATAATTTAGAATTATCTGTCTATAAAAAACGGGGCCCCAAGAAACAAAGTTGGGGGCAAAAAATGTGGTCCCCGATAACTAAATGGCTCGATGCTACTGTTTAGTTTAGCTTTATATTTTTCATTTTTATATAATTGAAAATTCAATTCTTTTAGACTGTATTTTCTTTCCTGTTTTTATTTCTTTTGATCTGTATGAGATGCACAAACTCTGTAATTCTTGGTTGCGTGTCAAGTAAATCAATAAAATCATTTAAAAATTTAAAAAAAAAAAAAGGCAATCGTGAGCCTTTTTCACTTACAAACTTTGATCCTGATTATGGCTTGGGCCTGCGGCTGCCATCCATCAGGTTGGCGGAAGACCTGATGTCCACTACCATGGGCAGGCTCTGTTTGCCAAATTTAGAGATCACCGCTGCCCCAGTGGTAATCCCTGTGCCTTCAAAGAAACCACTGTCATGGCGTTTCCTCTGAAGGCACTGCAAGTAAGCTGCGTGGACACCATCTCCCAGGTGGCAGTGTACCTAATCTTTTATTTTCAAAATGGCAGTTTGTTATTGAAAACCAAAAACACTAATGAGCCCTACCTTGGGAGATTACTCAAAGGATAATTTTTCTTTTTTTTCTGTCTTTTACGGCTAAGGAAAAGAAAAATATCTAAATAGGGCAGGCGGTCTGATGTACTGTTCCAATGGCCCTTACCCCACTGGGCCATCAGAGTAAGCCTATTGACAGTGAAGCCAGTGAGACATCGCCTTTGAAAAGATGACTGTGTGCCCAGCTCTACACAGGGACGGTGAACTGATGGTTTGATGGATAGGGCACCCCGTCACATTTGTGGCGAAGTACGTTGTCTGCCAAACTCTATATCGGGAACTAAACTATATGCGGAAATACCCAAGTTCAGTAACCACTTTTATAATACACATTCCATCTGAATCATCTATCTTTTCACCTTCTTCAGGGAAAATCTTGACAAATTGTTGCATCTGAAGCCATCACCAAAGAGATTAGGCATCAGTTCCTAAATAACAGAATCACCTGCATGGTATATCACCTCCAAAAGGAATATTTTCTTTAGGACTTTTGCTTGACAAAGCACTAGCAAATGCGTCATTGAAACCTCAGGACCAGAATTATCATAGTGTTGCGTTGCCCTTGAGTCATGCAAGGTAGGGCAACAGCAACACTAAAGACAGATTTATCAAGCAATGCAGGGCCAACTTGCATGACTCTGCGGTGCTTAGTAAATCTGGAGCAACGCACGGCAGCGCAAGTCGCTGGGTTTTCCCACGCATCCTCCCATGGAGTTTTGTGAATTTCCAGATTTACCATGAGTGGTAGACCTGGGGATGTGTCAAAATGCTACGCCTTTATTGGTCGAAGCCCTGTATGGTTTGCTAACGACATCTTGGGACATTCGGAAATCTTCCCTGGGAATGCATTCCGCATATTGTTTACCATTGGCTGTGTGGTTTGTAACTCACATGTGCTTACTTTCACCACTCAGTAAAAACCAAAGGAAATGATGGACGGAGTGCTGAACATTTCAAGCACTCACCCCCAGTCAACTGATCTGGGTTTAATCCATCACCGTTCTTTAGCCCACTCTGTCACCCCAGTTCAGATATGGCCATATCCAAATCAGTCTGACCCTGTGCCTCATGGGAACAGTCCAGCCCGAACTGCCAAGCCATGTCTTCCCTGGACCGGAAACAAGCTTCCTAGGACCGGTTTCTGGCATTTCAGCCGTCTTCGGCCAGGCTTGCTTGAATCCAGTGGCAAAGTGAGCAAGGGACTCACGTCTGAGCATACCCTGCCAACTTATGGTGAACAAAGCAAAAACCAAAGGAAATGATGGACGGAGTGTTGAACATTGCAAGCACTCACCCCCAGTCAACTGATCTGGGTTTAATCCATCACCGTTCTTTAGCCCACTCTGTCACCCCAGTTCAGACATGGCCATATCCAAATAAGTCTGACCCTGTGCCTCATGGGAACAGTCCAGCCCGAACTGCCAAGCCATGTCTTCCCTGGACCGGAAACAAGCTTCCTAGGACCGGTTTCTGGCATTTCAGCCGTCTTCAGCCAGGCTTGCTTGAATCCAGTGGCAAAGTGAGCAAGGGACTCACGTCTGAGCATACCCTGCCAACTTATGGCGAACAAAGCAAAAACCAAAGGAAATGATGGACGGAGTGCTGAACATTGCAAGCACTCACCCCCAGTCAACTGATCTGGGTTTAATCCATCACCGTTCTTTAGCCCACTCTGTCACCCCAGTTCAGACATGGCCATGTCCAAATCAGTCTGACCCTGTGCCTCATGGGAACAGTCCAGCCCGAACTGCCAAGCCATGTCTTCCCTGGACCGGAAACAAGCTTCCTAGGACCGGTTTCTGGCATTTCAGCCGTCTTCAGCCAGGCTTGCTTGAATCCAGTGGCAAAGTGAGCAAGGGACTCATGTCTGAGCATACTCTACACCATTGCACTCTATGTCCCTGCACTCTATGCCACTCTATTTTACTCTGCACTACTCTGCAAGACTGCATTCTCTGCCCCTGAACTCAATGCCACTCTACTCTGCACCACTGAACTCTATGCTGCTGCATGCCACACCACTCTACACTATTGTGCTCTACGTCACCCCACTCTACGCTACTCTATTCTATTCTGCACGACTGTACTGTACGTCACTGTTCTCTGCACCACTCAACTCTACGCCAGTGCACTCTATGGCACTACACTTTGCATCACTCCACACCACTCTAATCTTTTCTGCACCACTGCACACCATGCCAGTGCACTCTACACCACTCTACTCTACGCCATTGCACTCTACACCCCTCTACTCTACACCTCTGCAATCTATGCTGCACCACTGCACTCTACCCTGAACCACTCTACTCAGAAGCAATCTACTGAATGCCACCGTACTCTAATCTGTACCACGCTACACCACTGCACTCTACGCCACTCTACACTATGTCACTGCACTCTACACCACTTTACTCCAAACCAATGCACTCTGCGCCAATCTACTCTGCATCACTGTACTTCACATCACTTCACTCTAGGCCACTCCACTCTACAACACTCCACTCTACAATACTTCAATCAAATATGCTCTACTCCATTAAACTCTACTCCACTCAGTGACACGCTACTCCACTCTATGCCATTCTATTCTACAACACTCTACTCCATTCTACAACAGTATTCCCTCTACAACACTGTATACAACTTATTCTATGTCACTCCATGCCACTTTATTTCACTCTATTCTATGACACACTTCTCCACTCTATGCCACTCCACTCTAGGACATTCTACTTCACTCTACATCACTCTACTCTACAACACTCTACTCCAATCTATGCAACACCCTCTATGCCACTCCACTCTGCTCTACACCACTCCACAACACTCTATGCCACTACCTCCACTTCACTACACTCCATAACATTCAACTCTACTCTACACCATTCTACTCCACATCCCTCCATAACATTCCACTCTGCTCCACTTTACGACACTCCACTCCACACCTCTCCTTTACCTTACCAACTTTCAGACATGCTGAACAGCAGCCATATTGGTGTACAACATGGCTAAAACTTATTGCTAAATCCAATAGCTCTTAAATAGGTGAGACCTATTGGCTTTGCCAAAGCATGTTTCCTCTTTCTACATCTGATGCATTCTGCAGCACAAAAGAAAGAGGAAACAGCCCCAGAGGATTGGTTTTGTGCAGGAAGGTGTCCCTTCCAGCACAAAACAACTCCTGCCTACAGCACAGGAACCCTTGCATCAAAGGCACAAGTGTGCCTGCATTGGCACAAGGTAGTATATTGTGCACTAGTGCAAAGAGAGGACAGTAATGTGCCATGTAATGTTAAATATGGTGCATTCCTGCCCGCTCCCTTTCACGCAGTGCAGCAAGGTGTCTTGCTACGTTGCATGAAAGTTTGATGAATCTGGGACTTAGTATCTGCATGGATGGGCCTACCTGACTAGGGCCCCCATGTCGTGTGTGTGTGTGTGTAGATTTGCTATACTTGCTGCCAAATATATGTATTTTGAAGATCTATATGTCTTGAAGCTAAATGGATTTGGAGTTAAAAATAGTTAATTTGTACTAACTTACCTATAAATACTTACCTTCACAATATTTTGCTTTTGAAAATTTTGACCAGGATATTTTTGCAGGACGATATTTTCTGATCTCAATATTCTGATATTTTACTCATCAGGACACTGCTTGCTGGGACTTGATGGCCTAAACCCAAACCCGGAAGCAGGAAAACATCTCAGGGTGTGAAGTGGAGTCAGTTGAATGTGTCACACATAAGTCTGGGCAGCCTTTGAAAAAATGTTATGCAGAGATTTTTTGGTCCTCCAAGTAGGAAAACTGCAGTCGGCACCAAGTTGGACCTTATTTCTGTAGGTTCAGCAGACCAACCAATCCACGACTCGGCTGAAGCAAACTAGCGGCACGTGTTTCGCTTTGTTCTCCCTTGCAGCAGTCCAGATGTGGCTCGGCCGGGTTGTAAGCCAGCTGATGATTCCCAGTTGTACGATATGTACAGAAATACCAGGCACACCCATTGTAAGAAGGCCAGGCGAGGCTGGCCTAAGGAGGAAAAACAGAATAATACTTTACGCAAGTTAACTGCGTTGTGCTCTCCCAGGACAGACTCGCCACTAGGCCCAACTTGGAACTGACTCTTTCCCAGCCCTACCACTCGCCTGTCGGGATAGTTTCCAACTTACCAACAAGCCAGTCCTCCTCTGGCCCGAGAGCAACTATTTTAAGGATTCTTGGAAGTTGCATCACTTAAGTTTGCGGAAAGTTTCTGTTGCCAAACAACGGTCTCCTGTCGGTCCCTTCTGGCTCTGGTAAGGTTCAATAAAGAGGTAACACTTTGAACCTCCACAGCAGAAGGACAGAAGGCAAACAAACTGTCCGGTTGTTACACGACCTAATAAACATCCTACTTGTATTAACTCCCAGGGAATAAACACGACACCTATCTTTAGCCGCAAACATGTAGGAAATCTCTTTCAACAGGATGGTAGACAAAACAGATCTCTTGGTGTTTGAAGAAGCCGACTTAAAGTTTATTCTAGTTCTAGGAGGTGTCCTGGAGCCGTCCCCTTCTTTCATTGTGGTGTGGACCTGGGGTTCGAGCACAGGAACTCCAAGGAGAGGCCCATGACACTGTGGGGCAGATTTACAAGCCACATGCGCCACTTTTGCGTCACTTTTCCCATGTTAAAAGTGACGCAAAAGTGGCGCAAGGGGGCTTGTAAATCTGCCCCTGTATGTGCAAAATTAGGAAGAGGGAAACAAAAAAACTCATCGTTGGATTGCTTGAATTAAACCTAGCCACTAATTATTACTCTGGCTACAATCCATTCAGTCCCTTTTCGGCTACCAGCCATCTCAGATAGGAATCTAATTGGAAGAGTCCAGTTGAAATTGATGCACCCCCTAAAGCCCCCTTAACGGGAGCACAAGCACCCCAGACCAGTTTCAGAGTATTTGGCCCTTGTTAGTATAGTGCAGCTTGAGTCCATTGGCATAGTGAGGATGGGACACATGCTTTGGGAATACTCATCGCATGTAGAGTGTTACACAAAAAAATATTTGATTGGTGGTTTGCTCAAAATAATCTCCACCACTTGTAATTTTACAAGATGGGTTTAGGCCAATTTGGCCCTCGTCTGTGAAGTACCACTTGAGTCCTATGGCAAGGTGAGCACTGGTTCCATGCCTGGACCTCCCCATTGGTAATTATTGGTGCCTAGGAATATTTCAAGTGTTCCATGTATCATAGTTTTTTATCCTTAGCAAGAATATATATATATATATATATATATATATATATATATATATATTCACTGAAAAAACCATAGGTTTCACACATGTTATAGTTAGCTGGACATTTTACTGATAAAAAACCAATGAAATTCCCCCGTTATAGTTACTGCAGGCAACTATAACTCACGCGACCGCAATCCTCTGCTGATGCTAATACTGTATTTAGACACTTATTTGCCCATGTCTTCTTCCATTAAATTTTAGCTTTACATATATTACAAATATTTTTTTTTCATAAAGACACATATGTCATCAGCAGAAGATTGCGGTCGCGTGAGTTATAGTTGCCTGCAGTAACTATAACGGGGGAATTTCATTGGTTTTTTATCAGTAAAATGTCCAGCTAACTATAACATGTGTGAAACCTATGGTTTTTTCAGTAAATTTGCAAGGTTTTTTAAATGCTAAGTTACTTTACGCCATTCGTGGCGTGCGCGCCCAGTTAACGCAGTTCGTTCCGTGCGCGCACGGTGCGCTTCGCGCACCGCGCGCCCACTTTACGCAGTTAGTGCCGTGCACGCACAGTGGTCACGCGGTGCGCTGTGCGCAGCGCGTGCCCACGTTAAGCGGGATGGGCCATGTACGCACGATGCGCTTCGCGCACCGTGCGCACATGGGGGACATATTTTGCGCATCTTTGTGAAATGTATTCTTTGTTAACTTCTTAGATGTTATATGGGGGAGAATGTGGATAATTTTTTTTTTTTTACAATTTTTTACCGTACACGTACGGTAAGCGTAATCGGCAATTTTCCGAAAATTTTTTTTTTTTTTTCTTGGGCTTGGGGGTGGTTTGGGGACCCCTGTATCAATGCTGGGTGGTTAGGATCTCATGAAACTGCCTCTTTACACATTTTTGGGGTTCGTTTTTGCTGGCCAACTCAGGAAGCGAGAGAGAAAATGGCGGCCGCCGCTTCCTGGTTTCGACCGATTCGAATGTTTACTAAGATCTAAGAGCCAATCAGAATCGCGCTCGCGCACGCCACCGTACGCGTACGGTAAGCTTACGGTAAGCGCACGGTAAGCGCACGGTAAGCGCACCGTAAGCTGCCACAGATATATATATTGATTTAAAGGCTATTTTCTCAGAATCTACTGAACAGATTTACACCAAACCTACAAAAGGCACTTCCTTGACCTGGGGACTACCTCTCTGCCAAATTTCATTAAATTCTGTTCAGCCGTTCCGGCTGTAGCCCTGTCTAAAGGTCCTATGGAAAAATGCATGGGAAAAACGCGTTTTGGGACCCCCCTTTTATCTCAGCCCCCGCTTGACGAATCCCCCCGAGACTTTCAGGGTAGGAGCGGAGCGTAGCGCCCCACCTATTTTGAAAAATTCGCGAGGATTCGTCGACCGGCGCCAAAGTTATTCAAAATAGAATGTTGCGGATTTCCTATGGAAACGTGGTCCTAACTATAACTACCTACTGGCGACCGCCAGTAGGTAATATATATATATATATATATATATATATATATATATATATATATATATCAAAGCTCCAACTTCCTCCAGTCGCAAAGGAAATAGGCACTCACGGGAGATGCTTAGAAGATGTTTTTATTCCGGTAAAACAAACAGACGCGTTTCGGCGAATTGCCTTCCTCGGTGTTTGCTCGCACACCGGGAGACCGCCATTTTAAGTGCATGCAAAAACTGTCATCGTAAAACATCACTCATAGAAAGCGGACTTGCATATTAGCAGATAAACGTCCGCCATTGCTAAATTTGCAATTGTAACTTTATCGAATGATAAATACATATCAAATCACAACCTAAGTCGTAAAATAAATTTAAAGACAAGTTATATACATGTTCACACGCATTTGGGCTATTTAACAAAATTACGCCATATATTGGCTGCGGCATCCACGTAACATCGCCACAAACGGGTTATCAAATCAATTTTAGAAAACCCGTCGTAAATAAACGGACAAGGCTATAGTTATAAATCATTACTTAGATTATGTTCCCACTGTGTGACGGTACCTTACAGCTTGAATGCCCTGGGTCGTAATTCCAATTGGAAATAAACATAGGAGCCTCGATCTAACGCGTGGCTAAAATATATACCATGATTTGGCCATGTATTGGCTAGCAGTACCACCTCATCACTAAATAATTATAAGTGTACCCAGTTGCTATCACATTATCTTACTTTTCATTTCGCCGTGTATCGGCTATTATGTACCATCCTAAATGCTCATAAAATACAATAGTTCAAACCTTTTCATAGTCCGATAACAATTACATAACAATTGTCAAGTTAGTTTGTTGGAGACAACTCTACGCTCAATATTGACAAAAAGTACAGATCCTATAATTGTGTATTATTGCTTATTGTTATTCTCATGTACCCAAATGTGATGCCAGTTCTTCCCCACTATTCAGGCCTTTCGGAAATTTGGTTTGGCAATCTACTATGTACCGTGATTCTAATCTTCGTAGCTGTCTTAATCTATCTCCTCCTCTCACATTGTCTGGTACAAGATCCAAACCATAAAATCTTAATAGATTTCGATTGCTGGAATGTTTCTCGGCGTAGTGCCTTGCTACAGGATATGCTGTATCTTTGTTAGCAATGGCCCGTTGATGCTCCAATACCCTGATCTTTAATGGGTGTATGGTGCTTCCTATGTACCATAGATTACAGGGACATATTAGGCAGTACACTACATATGGGGTGCTGCAGGTAATGAATTTCTTGATGATTTTAGTTGTCTGTGTGCCTGGTAAATCGAACGAGAGAACTCGTCTGCTATTAGAGCACGCTTTGCACTTCCCGCAGGGAAAGAAACCTTTCATATCCTTGAGGGTTCTAACCCCAGGAGATGCTGCCTCAAGATGACTGTGCACTAACTGATCTCTCAGAGACCTGGCCTTTCTGAATGTCACTTGTGGGTATCCTGGAATATCATCACTTAATACTGGATCAGTTTTTAAAATGTGCCAGTTTTTTCTCAGTATGCGTTTCAATTGGTTCGCTTCTGCTGAGTAGGTAGTAATCATCCTAAATTTCCCTTGATCGACATTCCCTGCCTCATTAACTGACTTCTTTTTGCTGACCAACAGGTTCTTTCTAGGGATGTTTTTCACCTTATTCAGTGTATTATACAGTAGTGTGGGATTGTAGCCCCTTGAGGTGAACCTCTGTATGCATTCTTGTGCTGACACTTTGAAATCACACGGACGTGTGCTGTTGCGTTTAAGACGCAATAGTTCCCCATATGGGATGCTTTGAATCAGTTGTGGCGGATGATTACTTGTGGCAAACAGGGTAGAGTTGCCTGCGGTGTCTTTGCGATGTAGTGTGGTGTGTAACTGTTCTTCCATTACAAATACTTTTAGGTCCAGATAGTCCACTGCCACTGGACTAACTACACCAGAGAATTGCAAATTAAGCTGATTGTCATTCAGATTCCTGATGAAACCATTAGCAGATTCGATACTGCCCTGCCACACTATGAATAAATCGTCTATATAACGATACCATTCAACTACTTTCCCTGTTACATTTGCACAGTCATATGTTTTTGGCACCTGCTCCTCCCACCAGCCTACGAAAAGATTCGCATAGCTGGGGCGAAGCAGGTGCCCATCGCTGTCCCTGATACATGTTTGAAATAGCTGTCCTCAAACAAAAATATATTGTTCATCAGACAGAATTCCGTGAACTGTAAAATCATTTCATTGTGTGCAGCAAACCTCAGCTGTCTTCTGTTTAAAAAATACTGCAATGCTTTTAAACCATCCTGATGATCAATGCAAGTGTAAAGGCTGGTGATATCTAACACCATCATTAAATAACTTGAATTCCAGTTAATTAAGGAAATTTTGCCCAAAAAGTCTTTAGTGTCTCTTATATATGATTTCAATTCTACCACAAATGGAAAGAGAAAATGATCAATGAACATGGACATATGTTCTGGTAAACTGCCCTGTGACGAGACTATAGGTCTTCCGGGAGGGCGGGCTGCATCCTTGTGTATCTTCGGGATGTGATAAAACGTTGCTGTCACCGGATTAGGGCACCTCAAGAATAAATGTTCATCTTTGCCCAGTATCGCAAAGACACCGCAGGCAACTCTACCCTGTTTGCCACAAGTAATCATCCGCCACAACTGATTCAAAGCATCCCATATGGGGAACTATTGCGTCTTAAACGCAACAGCACACGTCCGTGTGATTTCAAAGTGTCAGCACAAGAATGCATACAGAGGTTCACCTCAAGGGGCTACAATCCCACACTACTGTATAATACACTGAATAAGGTGAAAAACATCCCTAGAAAGAACCTGTTGGTCAGCAAAAAGAAGTCAGTTAATGAGGCAGGGAATGTCGATCAAGGGAAATTTAGGATGATTACTACCTACTCAGACGAAGCGAACCAATTGAAACGCATACTGAGAAAAAACTGGCACATTTTAAAAACTGATCCAGTATTAAGTGATGATATTCCAGGATACCCACAAGTGACATTCAGAAAGGCCAGGTCTCTGAGAGATCAGTTAGTGCACAGTCATCTTGAGGCAGCATCTCCTGGGGTTAGAACCCTCAAAGATATGAAAGGTTTCTTTCCCTGCGGGAAGTGCAAAGCGTGCTCTAATAGCAGACGAGTTCTCTCGTTCGATTTACCAGGCACACAGACAACTAAAATCATCAAGAAATTCATTACCTGCAGCACCCCATATGTAGTGTACTGCCTAATATGTCCCTGTAATCTATGGTACATAGGAAGCACCATACACCCATTAAAGATCAGGGTATTGGAGCATCAACGGGCCATTGCTAACAAAGATACAGCATATCCTGTAGCAAGGCACTACGCCGAGAAACATTCCAGCAATCGAAATCTATTAAGATTTTATGGTTTGGATCTTGTACCAGACAATGTGAGAGGAGGAGATAGATTAAGACAGCTACGAAGATTAGAATCACGGTACATAGTAGATTGCCAAACCAAATTTCCGAAAGGCCTGAATAGTGGGGAAGAACTGGCATCACATTTGGGTACATGAGAATAACAATAAGCAATAATACACAATTATAGGATCTGTACTTTTTGTCAATATTGAGCGTAGAGTTGTCTCCAACAAACTAACTTGACAATTGTTATGTAATTGTTATCGGACTATGAAAAGGTTTGAACTATTGTATTTTATGAGCATTTAGGATGGTACATAATAGCCGATACACGGCGAAATGAAAAGTAAGATAATGTGATAGCAACTGGGTACACTTATAATTATTTAGTGATGAGGTGGTACTGCTAGCCAATACATGGCCAAATCATGGTATATATTTTAGCCACGCGTTAGATCGAGGCTCCTATGTTTATTTCCAATTGGAATTACGACCCAGGGCATTCAAGCTGTAAGGTACCGTCACACAGTGGGAACATAATCTAAGTAATGATTTATAACTATAGCCTTGTCCGTTTATTTACGACGGGTTTTCTAAAATTGATTTGATAACCCGTTTGTGGCGATGTTACGTGGATGCCGCAGCCAATATATGGCGTAATTTTGTTAAATAGCCCAAATGCGTGTGAACATGTATATAACTTGTCTTTAAATTTATTTTATGACTTAGGTTGTGATTTGATATGTATTTATCATTCGATAAAGTTACAATTGCAAATTTAGCAATGGCGGACGTTTATCTGCTAATATGCAAGTCCGCTTTCTATGAGTGATGTTTTACGATGACAGTTTTTGCATGCACTTAAAATGGCGGTCTCCCGGTGTGCGAGCAAACACCGAGGAAGGCAATTCGCCGAAACGCGTCTCTTTGTTTTACCGGAATAAAAACATCTTCTAAGCATCTCCCGTGAGTGCCTATTTCCTTTGCGACTGGAGGAAGTTGGAGCTTTGATTTTCTGTGGAGTGCATCGCCACATTGAGGGCACCCACCTGCGAGTGAATTCCCGATTCGAAAGGGTGCAAGCTGAGCTGACATATATATCTATATATATATATATATCTATATATATATATATATATATATATATATATATCACCTACTGACAGTTGTCAGTAGGTAGTTATAAGTTGCAGTTAGTTTCCATTGCAAAAGCGTTTTTTGAGTTGCCTATAACTTTGGTGCTGTTTGACGGATCTTCATGAAATTTGCCCCTGAAAGTGCCCAAGTGATTCTCGTTGTTCATGAAAAGTTTTGGGGTGATCCGTCAAGCAGGGGCTGAGAAAAAGGAGGGGTAAAAAAATGTGTGTTTCCCTTGTTATTTCCCATAGGATGTTTAGACTCCGCTACAGCCCAAACTGCTGAACGGAATTACACTAAATTTGGCACGAAGGTAGATGTTGGTTTTGTAATTTGCTGTAAATTCGTTCAGTAGTAGTGGAGTTATTAACCAAAATCCACATTTGTACATATAGTCTCCTCCGAGGGTCTGACAGTCCCCGTGCGCAAATCTGATTGGCTGCCAACACTTCAAACCAGGAAGTGTTGGCAGCCATCTAAGCCGAGTCCCACAACAAAACATAAAAATAAAGAAAGGGAGGCATGGTAGGACTACCCTGACCTCCTAGGCCTCATGGGGGGGAGGGGGTCCCACAGGAACCCCGCATCGCAAAAAAATCATTTTTTAAACAGTTTTGGCCAGGAGTTGTGCTGGGTACGTGGCTCTCGCCGAAAATGAAAAAAAAAAAACAGAAGCATGGGCTCTAGCGCTTCTGCAATCTTGAGCCTTGGGTGTTCCAGGTCCCGGGGGCATACACAATATATGTTGGAGGAGGCAGACGGGGCCCCACTCCTAGGGCTCATAAATCCAATGGACCGCCACCTTCTCGGGGCACTGTTTTTAATTTAATGTGGGGATTGCCTGCTCAGCAACCTCCGCACTCTAGAAACTGCCACCTCCCCAGGGCTAATCTGCAGCATTTAGTGTGCCCCCCCCCCCGCAGCCTCGGGGACCCTGTATCCCTGGGACTAAATATAACATTAATGTGGCCCCCACAGCTCCAGGGACTACAACCTCCCTGGGGCTAAAATGAAATTAATGCAGGGGCCTGTGGGGCACCCCCACTGCCCTGGGGACCACCACCTCTCCGGGGCAATTGTTTACAATTAAAGTCAGGGCCCACTCTGCCCCAGGGACCCCCACCTCCCCGGCACTGTCATGCAATGGAGGGCGACTGGGTTGCCCTCCACCTGGAGCCATAGATGGCTCTGGGGACCCCCACACCCCAAGGGCCAGCTCCTGCTAAGTCCCGGGGTGCCCACCACTGGGAGATAGCATAAAAAATGCTCTAATTTGCTGGAAGCAGAGTAGAATTGCTTTTAGACAGAGAACGCTGCATGTTCAGCAGCTCCCTATGCCTAAAGCCAAAGCCGGCTCCCGCAGGAGGCGTGGAGCCGGCAGGGACCGTGGGGGCCTTAAGGCTCATCCTGCGGTTCGAGTGGAGACTGGGTGCCCTTGGGACACCCCGCACACATGGCCAGGCCCCAAGGGATGGGGTCCCTGGGGCGCCGATCAGGGCCATGAGGACCCCGTCCCCTAAATAAATAATAATAGAAAAAAGGCTGAGGCCCAGGGGATGGGTTTCCTAGGGCTGCAATTGGCCTTGAAGGGGGGCCGCGCAGCGCCCCTGCTGCATTTTAAAAAAGCCTGGCCCTGGGGGATGGGGTACCTGATGCAGAAATCGGCCCAGGCAAGGGAGCCCATGTGGCCTTCCTCCCCTAATAATAATAATAAAAAAAAAAAATTCAATAAAAGTCCCCTGCAAGTCATGAAAGACTGTCCCCTTTCACTACCATTCTGCAAACGCACCTCCTGGTGCACTACTAGTAGGGGGATAAAATCCCCTTGGCTCCAAAGGGTCCTTGGGGCCAACAAGGCTCTTGTTACCTCCAGTAAGTCCCATACAGTGGGGTTTCTGTGAGGTCTTCAGAGGTGATGCCCACTTTTTCCACCACTCTGTAAACGCACCTCCTGGTGCATTGCTGGTTGGGGGATAAAATACCCTCTTATGCTGAGGGTCCTTGGGGTCCAACAAGCCCTCCTGTTACCTGCAGTAAGTCCCACAAAGCGCGATTGCTGAGAGGACTTTGGAGGCCACGCCTCCTTTCTCCATAACTCTGCAAACGCGCCTCATGGCGCACTGCTGGTTGAGGGGTGAAGTCCCCTTTAATGCTGAGGGTCCTGGGAGGCCAACAAGCCCTCCTGTTACATCCAGCAAGTCAGACACAGCAGGATTCCTGAGAGCTGGTCGGAGGCCGGTCCCCTTTCTCCAACAATCTGCAATTGCAACTACTAGTTAGAAAACCATAGAAATTCACTTAAAAAAACAAAGGTTACAGGGACATTATAGGTAGGAAATAGAATTAAAAACACCTTAGAAATACACTGAAAAAAACAATCTTACAGGAACGTTGTACTCAGGAAATAGAATTAAAAACACCTTAGATATTCAACGGAAAAAAAAATGTTACTGTACAAGTGGCTGTACAAATGAGTGAGTGGGTGTGTGAGTGACTCTATGGAGGAGTGAGTGGGCATGTATGTACTGGTATGGGTCTATAAATGGGTATGTGAGTGGTTATGTGGGTATGTGGATGGGCCTACAAAAGGTTGTATGGGGGTGTGAGTGGGTCTGTGGGTAATGTAATCAGTGATGTCATTTGCAATGTCCTCAGTAATGTCACTGACCTTGTCAGGAGTGATGTGATATGTGAGGTCATAAGGAGTACATTGCGGAGGCGTACATTATAGTTGGCACAGGTAACTATAACTGCTGAATTTCACTGGTTTTGTATGAGTGAAATCTGTGTCTAACTATAACAGCCCTGTAACCTTTGTTTTTTTGATTGAACAAATATATATATATGCACACACACACACAACGGAGTTCAGGATAGCTTCTGTGGAGGGCCACTTCTGAGGGTGGAGATACTGTAAAATTGCTAAACTGAGAATATGGGATTACTAAGTGAAAGGCCTTCTTAGCAAAGGCATCTCTAAACTTATGAACTGCATCTGGGAAATACAGGTCATTAGCACATGGTAGGAATGCAGAACCTGTAACAAGGGCCATATGTCTGACTTGCTCTCTGCAACATAGGGAGGACCATACTGAAAACAGCACTTCCTAATAGAAAACACTTTTTTTGTACCTGCCCTTCCCTGACATTTGGAAGAAATGCATCCAGAATGTATTACTTTGCCTGGAGCACAGGGGACCCTTTCAGCAGCATGGCTATGGATGACCCCCAGAAGCTCACCAGTAAAAGGGGAAGCCCCACCCTTCTGAAGCTCCTTCTGGAGTAATTCCAATCCACGAACACCCACTTAAGGGGGAGTTTGGATTAGGGCTCGAGCTTCTGCTTTATAAAACAAATAGCAAAACTAACTGTTGTGTCTACTCAGGGACGCCTTCCATTTCCCTCAGGCCCAATCATTCTCAGCCTCTGATCTTCTCTTCCACATAACAGTGCCTTTACAAATGGTTTAAGTCGGGACTTGTGTTTTCAAGATATGGTACTGTGGCCCCTCAGGATATTAGCGTGGGGTGCATGACTTACTTACATTGGATAGTCTTTTTCAGACGTTTCTTGAAGAAGATAGAAAACACTACAAAAGCATGTTTTTATAAATCCTAAATATTGCAGTGCAAGAGAGACAGAGAGAGAAGGCAATGAGATCAAGAGAGAAAAAAGAGAGTGAGAGAGAAAGATCCTTTATCAGGTCAGTGCGCTCAATAGATTAATGGGTACACAAGATAGAACTGGAATGGATTTGCATCCTGATAGGCCCTCTCCTCCTTTCAACCTTCTAAGGTTGGTAAAATGAGGAACAATTGAGTTGGTTGACAATACAAGTCTGTTATATATAGCCAAACACACCTTGGTGACTGTGCGCTTTACAAATACACATTGTGTTATTTTAGAGATAGTGGACTGGAGACCCAGGGCCACATGTATCAACCTAGTTTGCATTAGCAAACAGTGCCAATCTCTGAATTTGCCCATTTACGAATGCAAAATACAAATGGGCAATCACAATTTGTGATTCTCTAAGCACATGTGGCAATAAATGCAAACTATGCATTTAGGAAATGCTATCACCATCAACTCCAAATCGATGGTAACTCTGTGCAATTTACTCAAAATATGTTTTTTTCAAACTGCCATGTAGCACACACATGCCCCCCCTAGAGCATGTGTGCACTTCACATGTGTTCATTGTTTTGTGGGGCACCCTTGATTTTACATTACCTAATTTGCGATTACCAATTGGATACTCTCAAATTAGGTAATGCAAAAGCACTCACACCTATGGGCCTTTAGGCCAATAGGAATAAATGGAGTAGTATTATCTAATAGCGATTACCTAATTGCGCGATTGCTGTAGGAATCGCTATTAGATAATTGCTATTTTTTACATACCGTTTTGCATTCCTTAAAAGAAATTCCCTAACATTTGCTATTTAGGGAATGCAAAATGAATTTTTGATACATGTGGCCCAAAGAGCCCTGGCAGGAAAGAGACAAAGACATGCAGGAAGTATGCAAGATGGGAGAGGGAAATGAGACAGCATTCCATGAATACATGTGTCTGTGGGGTGTAAGGGTGTTGGTTTGTTTGAGTCTATATTGGAAGTGTTTCCATGTCCTGCTTGATGGCCATCTAGGTGAGGTTATCGTGGTGTGCGATGAGGAGCTTAGCAGTGTGGTGGATGAAGAGCTGTGAGAGTCAGATGTGCATTTTACGCTTTTCCATAAGCCCGCAGCTTTGAACAGCTCAGCAGGTCCCTTTACAGTATTCCTTCTGAGCATAGTCCACTAAGCTGGTTACTGCAATGGGTCATCCATTCTGAGATTTTTAGGTTAAAGTTTATTGCCCTGGTTGTGTTATTAGATGGGCAGCTTTGTGTATTTATGAACTTTTAAAGACAATTCATGTCATGGCTTGGAAGGCTAATGCATCCATTCCAGAACACTGTGTTAGACCTCAAGGTCACAGATTCAAATCCCTGCAGGTCCACTCTGCCATTCATCGTTGCAAGGTAGATATGAGCACTATTCAGTTAGGTAACAATAAATCATCTGTTATTCAGTACTTAGGTGCTCCAAGGGGTGAACGTGCGCTTCACAAACAAGTTATGTTATTTTTGCCACATTTTAGGTAGCAGTGAAGACATATTCTGCTACCAACTTCTATATCACGTTTTTACATTAGAGCCTGTCCCCTGAGAGAAATGTCCCAATTGGACCAAACATCCTCAAATAATTGTCTTTACCATAAAGATAACCAGTGGCGGCTCCTCGTGGGAGTGCTGCGGGGTGGTGAGGCAGGGGGAGGGAGGGCCAGGGTGGGGGGGTAGTAAACTCCGCGCAATGTAATTACTTTTATTTATTTATTTATTTGCTTGACTCCGTTCGGCTGTAAGCCGGAGTTTACAACCCCCCACCCTGCCCCTCCCCTGCCCCACCACCCCGCAGCACTCCCACGAGGAGCTGCAACGGAAAATAACCCCACTCATTTTAAGGTGTGCCAAATGTACAGGTGCAAAGAGGCAGCAAAGGGGCAGCAGGGTTCTGATAGGGCTGGAGAAAGATACAGCCACCAGAAAAAAGTTTTTTTTGCCAGTGAACCAACCTCAGAACAATAAACTGCCCAGGACGGGATCCACACCTTAATTGTGGCCGAGAGTCACTTGGCACTGGCCACCTTGGTCATTTCAAGGGTAGTCTAAGCCTCAGTGGCAAAAAGACCTCTGATAGGGCACTTGATATTACATGGGCCACTGGGCAAGTGAAAAGATGGACGAAACCTTCCCAGTCGTTGATCTCTGGCGCAGATGTTAACAAGTAAACAACCCTTAGCCCAAGACGGGTAATTTAAAATTGCATTTGGGTTGTAAGGGCGTCCAAAGAAGTTCTTTGAGGACTAATTGATAAGTTTATGTCTTGGAAATTATGAACCCAGCGTGGGTGAGGCAGTCTCCCAGCTAGTCAGGCTAGTGGGGGTGGAATTACTGAATCTCCACAGGATGAAGGCTGCAGATAGGATTTAAGAACCAGCCCGGGTTTGAACTCACGTTTAATGAGGGAGGAGGGTAGTTGGGACTGTTTTTCTAAGCATCTGAATGGGCTGAAGATGAAAATAAAAGCAGAGATGAACAGTATTAAGCCTGGTGTGGAGCCAGCTGTGAGTGATGGCGTTTTTACCTGATTGTTAGAAATAGGGGGGAAGATTTACAAGAAACTGTGCCATTTTTGCATCATAGCAAAGATGTGTCAGTTTCCTTGTGTCATGCAAAAAATTTTGCGCCACCATGGATGAACTCCAGCAATGCTCAGGAAGTCCTATACCTATTGTGCTGCGTCACTTCTTATGCCTGCTTCAAGCAGGCGTATGGTTTTGACGCAGTGGCGTCGTAGAAGTGGAGCAGTGAAATCTTGTAGATTTCACTGCGTCACTTTTACAAGGCTTTCCTGCATCGGAAGGCCCACCCTGCATACATTATACCTGAGGCAGGTATAATGTGGTGCAGGGCTTTACAATGCGAAGCATCTCCCTAGATGCATTATGTTGTAAATGTGTCGCAACGTGGCGCATTGTTTACGTTGCCGCTGAGTCACAAAAGTGATGCGACAGCAGTGCAAAAGTGTCGCAAGGGGCTTGTAAATCTGCCTCAGGGTTTCTGGTTGGCTAGGGTATGCACCTAAGCCAGACAGAACCCACCTCTCTAGTCAGGGTAAGGGAGCTACACACCTAAGATCCCCATTGCTCACCTCCTTGGTAGCTTAGCCAGAGCGTCAGGCTTATTCCAGAGGCAATGTGTAAAGCGTTTGCTCAGCACACTCACACCAGTGATTCAAAAAATACACCACAAAAGAGACTCCACACAATATTAAATAAAATGTATTTCTGTAGTGCTTATAAACTTAGACCAAAACCACATGAATCATAAATACTGTGCATACTACGTAACTCCTGAAATAGTACTTGTTATTCTGACAGTGCAAAAAAACGAAATTCATTAGGAAACATCAGGGTGGGTAGCAACAGATTATAACATGAGAACCCATGACACCTAATCACAGAGCATGTGATGCAAATCCTGTGACCGTAGTCCTTATCCTGTCAGTGTAAGAAGCCAGACAACATACAGTAATGGACACCTGACAAGTAATATAACAATGTCTAGGGTAACTCGTATGCCAATACAGGGAACATCTAGGTACAGCACCTCTGTGCTCCTAGTACATGTTATGTGGTACTACAGGGCACCCTATGAACATAATTACATGCAGGCCTGAGAATACACAAGACATGGTAAGCAACACTTAGGGTAGATAAAACACATAAATCATGAAACGTCCTCATAAGTACTGCAATAAATAAATATCAGCCTGAACCCATCCGTAAAAGTGAACCTGTGTAGGAAAATTAATTCTTGAACCTCTCTCATCAGTGTGAGCACTAAAATGATGGCCCACTGATTTAAATGTAGACTCCAAAAAGCTGCATGCGCTCCCTCTACGGGAATTATGGTACTGAGCTTCTGGGGGCTTTGTTGCGGTCTTCTCCAGGCCGACATGAAGCAAAGTCCAACAATCCTCGGACGCACAGTACCTGGGCGACTACGGCTCTTCGAGACTGGTAAGAAATGGCCAAAAACACTCACGACCTGAAGGTGCACGCACTTGAAAATGAGTGATGTGTGTGGTTTGGGCTCTAATTGCAGCGAATGCATGCAGCTGGGTGCGCAAGATGAATGGTGCCCAATCTGGCTACTATTGGACATGCACAGCGAGGTGCCCAACACTGCAATCCCAAATCCTTTCTCCACGGGAACCCACCTTCGGCCAATGATGGGGCCTGTCAGGCAGAAAGGAAGCATCTTCGGGAGCCACAGAGGAGTTCCAGATGCTGCAACCAGCTTGGAGACAGGCAGCTCAGGGCAGACTCGGGGCAGACTCTTGGAGCGTGGAGTAACCTCTCTGCCAAGCCCAGAGCATGCTTGCTAGGAGCCGCGACCTGGAGCACATAACAGCGCCAGCCACTCACTGGTTGAGGCCACGACACGGGAGAGATCGATCAGCACTCTCCACGTGCTTCAGGTAAAGCAAATCACATGTCCTGGTACCGCAGAAAACAGTGAAGGGGCCAGCCCACACATCCCTGGAGAGCACTGGTGGCACAAGAGCAATGAACAGGCAGCAGGCCAACACATTAGGGTCTTTGTACCGAAATGGCGGTCCTTCTTGCAGCCTAATAGGCCGCAGGTCAGCCCAACAAGCAAACAAGTCCAATGGTGGTTCCCCCTGGCAGTATAGCATTCCTTCTGGCAATATGCATTCTGTAGAGCCAGCAGCATCTGGTTACAAGTCCATGCAGTATCTAAAATTAATGGGTAAGAAGGCCTGTACTTATACTCAAAATGTCTTTGATGTGGCGGTAACTTCAAAAGAACCTTAGAAATGCACAACACCCCCTTTCAACCCTGCTCTGGCTCCAGAAGTACTGTAGGGGTAAACGAGCCCTTTGTCAGAGGTCAGGACACAGCCTATACAAATGCAAGTGCGCCCGCCTCCCTCTCTCCTAGCCCAGGAAGGCCATTCAGTATACAGATGTAACCCTGTTACACCCCAACCTCCCAGTGTGATGCTGTCTGGAAAGTAATCCCAAAGCCTAGCTAACACTCTGCCCTAGACGTGGTTTGAGGTCAGACTGCAAAGCACAAAGAGCTATAAGCACATAGAAATGTCAACTTTCTAAAAGTGGCATTTCCTCAATAGTAATGAAAAATCCACCTACACAAATGGATTTATCACCACTATTCCATACATTCCAAACATGGCAACGCTACTCTTTTCAAATCAGAAATGACCACTTATAAACAAATAAGAGCATTCCCAATGCTAACCCATGAGATGAGCAGCACGCACTGTAGTGAAAAACAAATAGGGTGTTAGTCACTAACAGGACATGCCACACAATAAAGGCACATGTCCTACCTTTTACCTACACAGCACCCTGCCCTTAGTGCTACCTAGGGCCTACCTTAGGGATGACCTATATGTAGTAACAGGGGAATTGCCAAGTCACTATGGCAGGAAACTGTGCATGCAGGCCCTGCAGTGGCATGCCTGATACAGGTTTGAAATGCTTCTTCTGTTGGTGGAGCAAGCAGCGCTGCAAGCCTACTAGTAGCATTACATTTACAGGCCCTTGGTATATGGGACACCACTGTATAAGGGACTTACAGGTAAATTAAATATGCCAAACAGGTGTAGACCAACCATACCATGTTCAAAGGAGAGAGCACATTCACTTTAGGAGTTAATAGCAGTGATAAAGTGCCCAGAGTCCTAAAGCCAACAAAAACAGGTCATAAAAAATACAGGGGGAAGGCAAAAGGTTTGAGAATAACCCTGCAAAAAGGGCCAGGTCCAACACTGATCTCATGGGAATAACCATATAAAAAGAACTGAGTTTCAGTGGCACGGCTAGTGGGCCAATACTTCACTTATGTTATCCTTTAAAAAAAATTTGTCAACCTTGAGTGTTCAAACTATGTTTTCAGATTAGAGCAATTAAAGGCTAGTATTACCTTTTTGTGCCAATAAGAATCATATTTTCCTTTGTTGTGCATTAAAACTTTAGAACGTATACAATTGTTCTAAATACACATCTCAGCTTGGAAGCACCTGTGCTATTCTATTATAAATATATGGTTTTGTTTTATTTTTTTAAAAAATTGTAAGCATGAGTCTGCCATATATAGGCAGTGGCCTGTTTTTATTTTTGTTTTTAATTCTTGCAGCATATGCTTTCAATTACAAAAAGAAAAATCATTGCACTAGCTTACCAAGACTAGACCTTTTGACTTTGCCAATGCTTGCGCTACACTAGTCGACATGGTAACATGTGTTTCAAGCTAACAGTCCAGAGATTTAGATGAGATGGCAGCAGAAGGAATTATATCACCAATGTCCAGCTTGTGTTCCAAAAATAAACATTACTTACAAATGAACACAAACTCATTCTTGAGGGTGGTTTATTTTAGAAAATGGTAAGCCATCATTCACCAGTCACAGTTTGAAAACATTGCTTCAGCCATTGCTTAGTCTGTAAAAAGAAATAAGCACACCTTTTTTTCTAGAAGCATGTCATCATTTGTCAAGATGGTTGCAGGTACATGCTCTAATTTTGGTTCAATGTTATGTTATGTTATGCTATGCTAAGTTACGTCATTTTATACATATTAGAATGGCACGCATATTAGCTGGGAGGGTATCCAGGATCCTCAAGATGGAGGGGCAGCCTTTGCCGGGGCATATTGAGAAGCCACATTTTTAGTTTCCTAAGAAATTCAAGGACCGAGCTGGTGGCTCTGAGATGTTGGTGGAGGTTGTCCCAGGCTTTAGGGGCCAGGTACGAGAAAGCATGCTAGCCAGCACTGGCTCGTTGGATATGGGGGACTTGGGCAAGTAGGAGGCCGGCTGAGCAGAGGTTCCTGGTCGAGGTGTGAAAGCAGATGCTGTTCAGGAAAGCAGGGCTTAGATTGTGCAAGGTAACTGTGTTAATCCGGCTAGTCATTAAGAGTTGAATAGTCATCACTTTCCCTAGGTTCTGGGCTTGGTTGGATGGGTTGGGTGTCAGGCCTAGTTTGGATGGCTCAAGACAAGGTACAAAGCAAGTTGTCTTTTACAAAGAGTACCATCTCTGTCTTGCTGGAGTTGAGCTTCATTCAGTTGGAAACTTCGGACATGCAGGCAGCAAACTTTGTCCGAGTGTGGCATGTATCATCGGAGAGGATGAGTAGGGTGTCATCGGCATACAAGATAATGCTGATTCAGTGGGTTCAGATGATATTGTGAGAAGTGTTATGTAAACACTAAACAGCGTTGGACTGAGTGATGACCTCTGGAGGACACCACAAATAAGTTTGACAGTGGCAAAGGTGTACACAGGGCCAGGCTGACCAAATGGGTGCTCCCAGGGAGGAAGGAGTTGATCCATAAGAAAATAGGTCACCATATTCGTATTTCGTGGAGGCATTGGATGAGGATCAGGTGGGAGACCGTGTTGAATGTGACTAAGAAGTCGAACAGGAAAAGTGCTGTGCATGTCTCGTTTTACCATGGTCTGCTGGAAATCGTCCATGGCAGCGAATGGTGTGATCTTGGATCGTCTTAGTTCTTCTGTGTACCAGCTGGCTTGCTGCCTGGTCCTTTGCGTGGGGATGGTCTTGAGCAGGGGCAAGGAAGAAGCATACAGGCAAGAGAGCGCAGTGCAGAAAGGGGAAGTGATGCACACTAGGACGATGGCTTAAAAGCACACTCCCTCTCATAGAATGCTTTAAGAACACAAAAAAAGGAGTGTCTAAATAAGCAAACAGTGGTAAGACACAGTAATGCATCCATGCTCCAAGGGTGAATGAAAATGAAAAATGCAGTTCCCTAAATGTGAGAAGTGAAAGCAGGGTCGGACTGGGAACCGACACTGGCCCTAGCAAACTGCTCGGCTGGCCCCCCTGGGGGGGAAGGTGGGGGTGCAGCCGAGCTGATTTCCAGGGCCGGTTTCGGCCGATTTTGATATTGCCGGCGCCCGGTAACAAAAACAGCCCCCAGGAGCCCACCCTGGCAGCCCACCGGGGAAATGCCCGGTGCCTGCTACGGCCAGTCAGGCCCTGAGTGGAAAGATACAAGGCAGCCACTCAAAAGGATCGTAAAGAAGCTATGCTCCAGGGGAGGAACGAACATAAGAACAGAAAGTAAGCAAACAAGCAAATGAGAATAACAATGAAGCCAATCAATGGTAAGCAAACAGCGAGCTCTAAGACTACTGTGAGCTAACAATATATCTCGCAACAAACAGTGCACGTGCTGTCTAGTAGGTAAGACCTCAAAAAGGTTGTCGTATATGGATGTATCTGCAAATGCTGGCTATAACAGTATAGAGACTGCAGCTGACAGACTTTAGTTTCGTGTCTTGGAGCCCTGAAGTGATTACTATACAAAAGAGGGGGGGACCAGGAGCTTATAAAAGGTCCAGTGTCCACGCTCCTAATATCTACATTAATATCACAAAAAGGACACTGTTCCTAAAAAGCAGGGTGCAAAAAGTCACCCATACAATAAGGTGCAAAAAGTCACCATATGTTAAAAGAAGAATTAGAAAAAAGAGAAAAGAAAAAGGAAAAAGAAAAAGAAGAATTCCTAGGTGAAGGGACCCTCAGATGAAAGGGAAAACCATTATGTGTCCTCTGTTGCCCTCACACACCCCAAAGGGTGTCATGCTTCATCATCGGGCAGTTGCTCCTCGTAGGGCCGGCGCTGCAATTTCCTACGGGTCCCCCGAAGGGTCTCTTTGTCGGAGATCTTTTATAGAACTGCCGGATGGTGCATGTGGGTGTGTGGGGTGGGGGGTCCAATGAGGGTAAAAACAAAAGTGCGTGCAAGTGTAAAGAGAAATTCGTGAAGGGTAAACCTGCAGCGATTGTCTGAATCATGTACCCTAAGCAGACTCAACTGCTAAATAAAATCTAGCCCCAGTGGCATACTATGCCCGGGTGTGGAAAGACATAGGTCAACATGTTTCGCGCCTGCGTCGCCTTAAGGGTCGTTGGCGCTTCGTCAGGACCAGAACTTTAAAATGTAATGTGCACGTGAAAACCAATTAAAATACCCTTAAAATAGATCAGGGCGGGCAGTAACCTGTATTACCCGAAATCTGGCTACAGCTGCATGATGTAACCGCTCCTGATCAGTACCTGTATCACCCGAAATCTGGCTACAGCTGCATGATCTAACCGCTCCTGATCAGTACCTGTATCACCCGAAATCTGGCTACAGCTGCATGATGTAACCGCTCCTGATCAGTACCTCGCACTGCTGAAGAAAAACCGCTGGCACAAGCAATGAAATGCCCCTAATTTAACGGGATTTTTCCCGGATACTGCCGCCTGCGCACCTACCCCATCGTTGCATCTGCCAGGTAAAATTAAGCCCTGAAGTGATGTCACTTCCTCCTGTTGGCCTGAAATGATGTCACTTTCAAGGGAAAGGTTCTGTGACGTGCCACCAGACATCACATAATAGAAACCATCCACACTTTTGGAGTTTGAAAGATATCCATTTATACTACGAATTGGGAAAACTGTATGGTGGCATGTAGATACACATGTAGATAGCACATGTTCCTTCGAGGGTGAGTGACTGGTATGTTTACAGTTGCATTAGGCGGAAAGCAAGATAGCGCAGGTGTGATCAGTAAAAACACATTTGAAAACGAGGGGTGGGAGAGATGCAAATCGAGTGAGTAGCCTTCATTTCGAGAACATTTACTCTGAGAGGCCCGTGCATTCCTTTGGCCTTTCTCATGCAGGGGCCTCCCAGCTCAGCTGGAATACATTTTCGGACAGCAGAATCACAGCTCATTAGTTCGTCACATTGTTGCGGGTTAAAGGGGCCTCTGATCCCGTGCCGTGTAAATGTGCGGTCTGACCCTAACTGAAAGGACTGGGCTGATTGTTAGAACAATAACACGACGATCAGCACGAGCCGAGCGCCGCCATTGGTCAGATCCAGTCAGAATGCTTTACCCGCCTGCTGAAGGCCGCCTATTTCAATAGACAAGGTCGGATCAGCAAGGGCCAGACACGAGGGCCACGGGTTCCACCAGGAGATAATCCCTTTGCTCTTCTTGGTGTTTAAACTTCAGATAAACCGAGGCATTGTAACTTCTGGAGGGGGGTGCGCATGCGTAGAAGTCTGCGCGCGCGGGTGCCCTTCACAGGGACACATCCTCTGCTCAGCCTGCTTCCTGTTTTCAGATAGCGTTTCCTCTGCTTATCTCCCCCTGGATGGTGCCTGGTGATGGGGTGGCCGTGAAGTTCAGAACCCAGCCAACTTTGAGGAAATACTATAGAACAACAGGGCAGTTTTTAGAAAAAGAAAAACACGTCGAGCTGGTGAAAACACGCCAGGAAGCAATGGTTCTGTCGTGAGCAAGTTCGGAAAACAGGGGACTGTCTTGTTGGAATTAATAATGATGACAGTCAGCACGCATGTTTTCGCATTTTGGCAGTTCACTCACCTGCTTGGGTCAAATAGACCAATGCAAGCGATGGCTTCAAGTGTAATCGTAGGTTTAGTCAGGCCCACTGAAATTATGCTGCAGCTGAAGACCAAATTACGTGGCAAGAAAAGGCAAATTATGCAACGTATTGCGGCGCAATACGTGGCACTATTGCTTCACTATTCTGTTATTTTCTTACACGTTAACAGTCTGGGCAAATGTTTCATCTCCTTAATATCAACTTATTACCTGAATATAGCACTCAGCAGGGGCTCAATTAGACCCGAACTTCGGGGCAGGAGGGGCTAGTACTAAACAGTGTTGGTGGGGCTACCATTTCACACACAGGAGGCCGAGACCAGAGGCGCAACTAGAGTCAAATTTCGGGGGGGCTAAGAAAAAATTTCGGGGGGGGCTGAATCTTTAAGCAATAGGCAGCGTGGAGCTGCAGGGGCTCTTAGAAGGAGTGAAACAACAGCGAGGCTTCATCAACATGCAAATGGTCTTTTAACCCCTTGCGTGCGCACGACGTCTCCCGGCTGTCGTGCATTACGGTGGGCGTGTGCGCACGACGGCCGGGAGACGTCGTGTTCCCGAACGCCGTTTATTTCTCCCGCACAGCGGGAGAAATAAACCCGCACGCAAGGGGTTAAAGACCTGTGAAGTGCTTGGGTGCGGCTGTGTGTGTGCCCGGGAAGCTGTCTCAGCCCAGGCTACCACACTCGACGGGGAGGGGGGGGTTTGAAGCCCTTTGAGTCCAATGGGTGTTGCGCGCCTGGCCGAGACAGTATTAGAATACATGTTTGGAAGGCCAATAAATCAGGGTTTAATGCGCTGACGCATTGGAAATGACATATGTCAAAGCCTGATCTTTCCTGCAGTGGCACATTAAAGCCAGTTCCTTTGTCCTCGCCAATGCATTCATCTGAGACACCGAGCACTGTTGAAGCTCAGAGAGTGTCCACCAGCCCTGCGAGCATCGGATGTCTGCAAGATGGTTGGTACCAAGCGAGTCCTGTGCACGTCAGATATGAAAGCACTGAAGGCTTACTGGAAAAGTGTATTTTCTGATAACATAACATAACAAGTGTATTTGTAAAGCGCATGATTCCCTGTAGGTGTCATGGCGCTGAATAACAAATGTTTATTGTTCCCAACGGTACTCATTTTATCGACCTCAGATGGATAAAAGGCTGAGAGGGCCCGCCAGAATTTGAACCTGTGACCATGAGGTCAAACACAGTCCCCTACAGTGTCTGCTTTAGTCCACTGAGCCATCAGCCCCAGTTAAAAGTAGCGTGAACTGCATAGTGATAACATGCTTCCAGGGAACAAGAAGATGTGTGTGGAGAAAACTCACAATATGCCAAATAAAGAGCAACCACAGACATTGAGAAACAGACTTGAGGTGTGAAGAATAAACCATGGTAAAGAAAATCACGGGAGCTTCTATTTGGGGTCACAGAATGAGGTGGGCTCACCAACAGCTCAAAAGGAAAGGCGATCCACATAGGATAAAAAGCTGACAGGAGCGGCTCCTCTAAAGGAGCCAAAAGGGCAGCGACCCCCCCACAATCACGGGTCGCTTGCATCTCATTTGTTAAAATATTACAGCATTTACATGTAACAAAATGATCTCAACAAACATTTGTTAACATGTAAAAGTTGCAATATCACCTTGCACAGAAGAGGGCTTTCCTGGGATGTATTACGCATGTGTCAGGCGTGGGCTGTTACGGCCCGTCCTTTCACAGATGCAATACATTTCTGACATGCTGCACTAGCGTCAGGCAGTGCAGCATGTCAGAAAAGGGCGAACTGGGGCTTGTCAGTCATGAGCCCTTATGCTCCTTCAGAAGCCACAATATAGGAAAAAAAGACAGCCTTCCGTCCTATCTGAGCATCTGATTGGTCATAAGGGTCTGCGGCTCGATCTGGCTCCTTGTTTGCTTGATGTGAAAGTAGGGAATCGACGTGCGGAGGAAACTGTATACTGATGACGACCTCGGGTAAGTTTCCACGTTGTGTGTATTATTGAGAGCATGCTTACGTTTATTTGCCTGTCTGCAAACTTATGCCAGTGTGTGTGTATGTGAGTGCATGTGAGTGTTTGTATGTGTCATGACTATCGGTTCATACTTTCGTGTGATAGCCCCATCACTTTCTGAATTGACCAGCCTCCACTGTAAGCTGGGTACCTGTTCACAATGTAAAAGCCTGTACGTGTTAGTATTTCTATAGCATGGACCTAACCTATGAGTAACAGAGGGTTGCCCATTATGGGAGGTGATGGAAAATGATGCAAGATTGTATTCATCAAGTGGTGGCTTATATCTTTTTGTTACACACACTCACACTAGTATCTCACATATTTTACATTTCAGGTACATTGTGACTAAGTGATTTCCCAGAACTGCACACTTTTCAGTCAATGCCAAACTGGATTGAAATCAATGCCCTCAGATTACCAGCTTAGCCACTAGACAACTTCTTCCTTCATTGATGTACTAGAACTTTAAAAAAAAGCTTCAAACATTAAATCTCACCACACCTTGTGAACACTCATGGTATGTTGATGTTTTAACATATGCAAAAACAACAGTTGATGGACAGAATGCAGAACAATGTCATACATTCACCCCAGTACAGAGATCTTGGCCTAAATCCATTGTTTTTTGCTCCCCATGCCGTTCCAGTTTGAACTCCGCCATATGCAAATCAGTCTAGACCTTGTGCCTCATGGGTACAGTCCAGCCTGAACTGCCAAGCCGGGTCCTCCCTGGACTGGAAACAAGCATCCTAGGACCGATTTCGGGGTTTCACCCCTCTTCAGCCAGGATAGCTTGATTCCAGTGGCATGGAGAGAACGGGACCCACGTCTGGGCATACCCTTCCCACTCAGGGTGACAAATGCAAAAACAACAGTTGATGGACAGAATGCAGAACAATGTCATACATTCACCCCAGTACAGAGATCTGGGCCTAAATCCATTTTTTTTTTGCTCACCATGCCGTTCCAGTTTGAACCCAGCCATATGCAAATCAGTCTTGACCCTGTGCCTCATGGGTACAGTCCAGCACAAACTGCCAAGCCAGGTCCTCCCTGGACTAGAAACAAGCATCCTAGGACCGGTTTCGGGGTTTCACCCCTCTTCAGCCAGGATAGCTTGATTCCAGTGGCATGGAGAGAACGGGACCCACGTCTGGGCATACCCTTCCCACTCGGGGTGACAAATG
The DNA here is from genome assembly GCF_964204655.1 of Triturus cristatus. NCBI lineage: Eukaryota > Metazoa > Chordata > Amphibia > Caudata > Salamandridae > Triturus > Triturus cristatus. The sequence goes on along the minus strand of NC_140595.1, from coordinate 163,699,590 downwards.
CAAAAACAACAGTTGATGGACAGAATGCAGAACAATGTCATACATTCACCCCAGTACAGAGATCTGGACCTAAATCCATCGTTTTGTTGCTCACCATGCATATGGCCATGTCTGAACTGGGGTGGTGGAGTGAGCTAAAGAATGATGATGGATTAAACCCAGATCAGTTGACTGGGGGTGAGTGTTTGATTTGCTCAAACGCTCCGTCCATCATCCCCTTTGGTATCGCAATGTTTTAACATAGCCATTAGGCCGCATTCCTCATGCTGTCTAGTGAGTGGACCAAATGCAAATTATTTTGGTACATATATATTTTATACAAGTGTTGCACCTAAATTAGTTGTCTGTCGTTTAAGGCTGAGGTTTATCTATTTGCATATACACAATGGTTTAAAGTTAAGTACATTCAGAGCATGCATTATGGGTAACTGTAATTTGTTCCAATAGTACCATTGAGGGGCTCTGGTGATATCGTTGGCCCTGTGGTTTGTAAATGTCACCAGAAGTCTGAGATGGCAATGGTACCCGTTACATATTTTTATATTACAAACTGTTTCATTCAAAGTGCTGCTAACAATGGGCATTGACTGGAATTGACATGTAGAGTTTTATTTGCCTGTCACAAATACGTATTTGATAAAACAATAGGCAATGGTGAGATCAGAGGATTTATGTGTCTCTGTGGTTGCAAATTGTACAGCATAATTATGAATGTACTGAATTTGTCATATAATTTCCAAAATATGCATATTTCACCAAAAAGATGTTTCCAGCTCAAAAGAACAAAAATAATACAGCCTGGCAAAGTGTCACATCATTTGCATTTTTTTGCATAGTTTCCATAATTTTGGTCCTCTCCAGCTGCATAATCCTAGTAGCCCCTGTCTTTCACAGGTAACCATGAAAAATGTCCACATTTCACGGTTCCTTAAAAATATGTGGGTTCAATTCCACTGCTTTCTGTGCAATAAAAGCATCACAAAATGTAATACATGCATTTATACTTGAAGATGTAATGACTTCTCAGTAATCTTCATTGTACCCATCAGTGTAGAGCGGAGATCGTGGTGGGGACGAGTATCTTTTTTAATGTGGTATTTTCTGTCATCTATGGTAGTGTTCAAATGGTTGATTAATCTTCCTTTAGTGTGTGGCCTTGTAATACTTCTTTAAAATGGCTAAATACTGCTGTGAGAGAAATTAGGCTATTTTGTAAATTACAACTATGCAGCCAGTTTCCATTCTGATAGCTCTAAATTAATTTTCTTATAAAAATACACACTTAGCCAAAGTTGCACTCACTGTTTCTTTTTCTCCAAATGATTGAATGCTAGACAAAGATGCACAGATTTATATGTGTGCATGCTGCAACAGAAATTTATCAGGGAAAGTAGTGTTGGCAACCATATTAGTGAAGGAGCTGAAGCCATGTAAAATTACATTTATTTTTGTTTTGGTGAGCATCAACAGCATAAAACACTTCTGTAGGATTCGATTGATATAGCCAGAAGGAATCCTGTGGGTAGACCCATGCATCTGGTAAAGTGTCTACCCATAACCCTGCTGCTCTGCTCTCAAAGGGGCCCTGTAGCTTTAGCCAGAGCACAACGCCCGCCAGTGCAGAGCCCATGTTCCTTCACCTGAACAGATGCACTTCGCAAATACCTTTAACATAACATAAAATAACATAACATAACATCAAATTTGCCTTAGCTTTATTGTTGTGGTGTTGTTCATACATCACTCACCATGGTGTTTCCTTTTCCACACTCTGTCTGTACTTTTCCATCTCAGTCACACTCTCCTCACTTCTTTCTTACCTTTCTGTCCATATTCATGCACATTCTTAATTTTATTTTATTACTATCTACCTTGTCTTTTTCTCTTTCTCTCTTAAATCGCTTCTCTCTCACTGTTATCCTCCCTCCCACCTTCCCCTCCTCACCCCTTATCAGGAAGATAAACCTGAGTGAGAGATGTGTGATACTCCCACAGAATATTAGCTGGTCCTGGTTTCTCAGTTCCTACAGAACCTCGGGTTTTACATTATAGGAATGAATGGCTGTGGACTGGCTGACCTCGATCTCTGTCTGCACAGGGGCTCACCACTGTCTGCGATGGAGCTCAGCTGCAAACCTGGAAGAGCTCAGCTCTGTCCGCCCAGGTCCGCAGTGCTATGTATGCAGGAACTTATCTCCAGCTCAATTAAAGATGAAATGAAATGTGTTCAGCACTATTTATGCAGGGACTTGGCTGCTTCTGTGCCGGAACTCAGCTCTATCTGCAGAGAGAGAAGTGAGTTCAGCACAATTCGATGATAAAGTATGTGTGTGGCAGAGCCTCGCTCACCCTGTATGCACAAGAACCTACCTCTCTCTGTGGAATGTATGTCTTCTAAGTGTTCAGCCTATCTCTAGAAGAATAAGCAACTTCTTCTCCTTAGTAAAATAGGCACCAAAATTAGCTTCTTGATACCAAGTAGACTTCACACTTTTGAATGGTGAATTCTTTAATGGACTTTGTGCTGCAAGATTTTGTACACATGGTGCTGATCTCTATTTACCTTGTCTTCTTATCCCCTCTCAATGTCACATACTCTTTCTTTCCCGAGCGCGATTTGTTGTGAACCTCTTCCTGATGATCATTGCTTTTATGTTATTTTGGTATGTCCTTTTTGTCTACATTTGCAGTGAGAACATTTAGAAAGAGCAGGGAAGATCAGGCCGAGACAAGGACAATAATAAATATGAAATAAGACTCAGGTGAAATGCATGTGGTGGGAAGGCTTGGGATGAGAACAATGAAAAGGGAGGATGACAGGGAACAGGAGAGAAGGCAGCAACATACGGAGAGAGTGACAAGAGGGACAAAGGGCAGGGTGAACAGTGATGAGGTCCAGTTGACTACCTATGGGCAGTGCAATAGACGTTAGCACAAGGGAAGGAAAGAGTTGGCCTGAGCAGAAAGCAAGGTTATAGAAAAAACATCAATTTTGAACTCTTATCTATGAGCACCAAGTTTGAGCTTTAAAACTGGTGGATTCTGAAGAGAGGGGAGCCAGGTGGTCTATGAAGTAGGTGTGTTAACCCATGGGTATACACTTACCGGTTTGGATCCTTTGAAATGTGAATGTGTCTTGGATTTGGAGCAGGCACCGTTCTCCCTTTGGCTCAAGGATTTCCAACTGCCACTTGCAGAGACGGTAAGGATAATCAAGAGGAAGAACATACGAGGGCAGAGCAATCTGGGAAAACCATGCTGCTGTGGCAGGAAGCTTTGGTGGTAGAAGTGACAGGTGCTGTTTATCCACAGACTCATTCCGATCCACCTCTTCAGTCTATTATATGTCTGTCCACCAAACATAATAGGGCAAGAGGCCCACAAGGACCTTCTGGGCGGTGGACTGTGAAATGTCTAAGGGGCTTAGTTCAACTATGATACCCTCACACAGGCACAATCCATTTTATTCCATTCAGTCAAATAACTTTATTTCGGCCTCCAGGGCCATAAAAGTGCCAATGCAGGTAAAGATACATAATAAATAGATAACATAGTGCATTTCAGCATGAAGAATACATGATTCATATAAATAGATGCCAAAATTAATGCAGTAAAAAAATAAAATATCAACTAGCATATACAGGATACAGAAATGGTACAAGGAGGCCGATTAGTGTTGCTTACATACAAATTAAGAGAGCAGAGATGAAAGGCGTAGTCAGCATACCATTAAGGGTGGGGAGAGTGCCTTTCTATGAAGTGTCCACATGGCGCCCAAAAACTTGGCTACTGGGATGGCAAAAGTTAGTGGCGTGACTATGCTCGCCTAGCATCTGCAAATGGGAGCAAGCCAAGTTCTGCGGGACGGGCATTGACTGGGCAGGCAAAGAGAACGTGCAATACACTCTCCGCTAAAGAATTGCAAGCAGGATATACAAGACCACTTTAAGGTAAAGACTCTCAGTGAGAGAGCGTCCATACTAAACTGGAATTATAACTTCCTGTCTAAGGAGACTGTCACCGGATCCTACTAAGACTCATACCCACTCAAAGGCTTGAAATCAAGGAAGTCTCTAGCCAGCTTGGAAGAAGCAGTCTTCCTAGTATCATTGACTGCTCTGGCTGCCCAGTAGAGCAGCTTCAGGGAGTTCCTTGACAGAATGTAGGTGGTAGCAGGACGGCCCCAGAGGTCAGACAGCACAAGTGCATAGAGCAACACTTTGATGTTTGTAAGCCAAGGAACTTTGGAGAATTGGTTGGCGTCTTTTACGTTCTGGAGGTCTGTTTTATTGGAGGCAACTGTGGGGAGTCCACAGTTCCCTCCAAATCAACAGGGGGCATAGCCTGGCTTTGCTGGCAAGACTTCTAACTCCCATGTCCAGAAAGAGCAGGTACAAGGGGGTCCTGGGGGGAGAAAAGCAAGGTGACGCAGACATTTGTTTTCCACGCTGATAATGTTTCGATGTTGGAGAAACCCCACAGCTCCGCCTCGTAGAGGACTGAACCCAAAGACTTGGCCTTATAAATTCAGAGTGCAGGTGGAATAGGTTTGGTGTGAGATTATTGCCTCATTTCATGGGTGTAAAGGTGAGGTATTAAATGGATGCATGCTTGTCTTGGGTTTTGCTTACAGCCCAGAGAGAGTTTTGTGAGCCACCAAGTTTTTAATCTTAATCATTTTTAAGAGTATTTATAATAATTTTAATACTGTATTTGTTGATCTCAGTTGAGGTCTGGATCAAATAAAAAAATACTGATTACTGATTTTGTGAGCCACTAGATAGAAAAATATTTGTAGATTTGCAGACTAACCAACAAACATGAACACAATTCCCATTGCAATGTGTTTTCTGTATGTTGAACTCACACACATTCTGGGTGACTTTCCTGAAAACCTGCCTGAATTTTAGTATTCCCTGTGTTGCTGAGCACACCCATACTGAGCCCTCAGTTTCTACTCAGAATATTAAAGTAAATGACAATCTGCTTATCACTTCCTCACCACATGGTTTTTCCTCAACAGAATGAAGAAATTCCTGTTTGCTGCTACCAAGGCTTTCTTACTGCTGGTTCAGCTTCACCAGGCCTCTGCTCTGAACCCGAACGACCCCAATGTCTGTAGCTACTGGGAAAGGTAAGGAACAGTAGTCTGAATGCATTGATAAATGCTTGTGCATGTTTGCTGAGTGGGGACAGGACTACAATCCCCAGGAGCCCTATAGAGGACGCGCAGTGGTGGAGAACAGCGCCATCCAGGTGCCATAAATTGCTAGCATTTTCCTTACTTAGGGTGACCAGAATTTTAAAGCCAAAAACCGGGACATTTCACAAACATAGAAGAAGGACTACAACTTTACTGCAAGCCCGGGAACCCTATTGCGGAGGTGAGGCAGAGGAGAGGAGCACCTGTCGGGGCCATAAATTGCCCCCATTTTCCCCACGGCACGGGACAAGCCCAGGCACGTGCTGGAGCCAAGAGAGGGGCCGTCTTCATACATCATTGGCCAGAAGAGATCGGGCCGGGCAATCCCTCTTGGTTTGGGACTTCAATAACACTAACAACGAAGGGTGAGATCTTAATGGTTGGTGGGGCTCTGATGAAGCTGTGTAAATTTGATTCCTAGCCATTGCCAAAGGATGTTTTGTGCTTCAATTGAGTATTATATTTAAAACAATTTCTGGTTTAGAATGGGCAAGCAGGGGATAAAGATAGCACAACCAATAAGCCACCTTAAGGCAATACATTGGACTCTATTTTTAGCTTGAGCTGCTGGCTTGATCATTAAAGAGACAGATCTCACAGAGAGACGTTTATCCCTGGATGCCTGGATGCCCTCGTCGGCCTTAGCTGCCCTCTATCAAGCCAGTCTGGACACCAATCTTATCCAGGTCTTTCGGATTCGACTGGTCCACTCAGCCCAACACCAGTACATCTCCCCCCAGTAGCAGCTAACAACGACTCTGTTATTTCTAATGGCAGTGACTGTGGGCCCTAGAAAAGCAAGCACCTATACCAGCAGGCTGGCAATGCTAAACCTCAATTACGAAAAGATCCAAACGAAGATCTTGTGTTTGGCAGCCAACAGCCCGCGTTGTCTCACACCCCTGCCAATGAAGTCTTAATTTCGACTGGGACTCAAATTTGGACAAAATAAAACCTAAGTGCTCATAGGTACAAATGGTATTGCATTTTCAAATTTGCGAATTCCTAATAGGAAATTGCAAATTTGGAAATGAAAAACAAGGGTGCCTATAGGCCTAAGGCCACCCTTGATTCACCGTAAAAAAAAAAGTGGTGCATATTTAAAGCGAACAAATGCCCTAGGGCGATTTATAGCACTTTAAAAAAGCATTTTGGGCCTTTTTAGGTCTCGCCTGACCCAGCGCATGCGCTGGTCTGGCGAGACATTTTGTGAGGGCTCCAAAAAGTGCTACCAGGCCAGCCTAGAGCTACAGTGCATGTGTGCGGGCGGGCGCGTCGCACTTTACCGCGATTACTTTCACTTTCGCTGCCGCACAGCCGCTTTGATGTTCTCCGTGAGGCTTCAATAGATTGCAATATAACCGTAGGGACAAAGACCCAATATACCCTTGAGGGCTTGGGCAGACTAAATGACAGGTTAAAGTGCCGACAAGGGAATTTATTTAAAGCAAATTCTCTAATTGTTGATTATGGAAAACTTACTCAGCGGGTGAGTTTAAAGAAAACACCAACCCAAATGTCAATTAACTGAACCAATCATTGAATACATAAAGTACACACACGGGAAATCTTTTTGTGAAATAAACACAAATATTTTTATATGCAAATCCAATTAAAAAAGAGTACAGATGAACAATTGATTCAGCAATAAGTCATGAAAAAGGAAAATCTAAGTCTTATCCGCATTTCATGAGGAAACATCTATTCCAGTGAAATCAACAGAGATATATCTCAAACTGAGAAAAATGATAATCATCTGCACATAATAAATATTGTGGAAATAGATGATGGAGTCGACGTTTCGGTCTTGGATGGCATCAATCCGTCAGACCATCTTCAGGACAGTAGGTATTGCATAAAAAGACCCTTTATTGATTGCAAGTAGCGAGAACGACCTTTCCACGACAAAGATTTTATCGTGCTACTTGCAGTCAATAAAGGGTCTTTTGCATGGCTAAACCCTTATAAGGTCCCAAAGGTGAGACCTATTGGCTATGCCAATGCTTGTTTAAAATTGCACATGGTTACCATCGACTTGGAGTCGATGGTAATAGCATTTCCTAAATGCCCATTTCGAACTTAGGAAATGCTTTGCACATGTGCTTAGGTAATCTCAAATAGGCAATCCCTATTTGCGATTTTCTATTTAGGGAATCGCAAAATGCAATTTCTTACTGGGTAAAAATCACATTTTGTGATTCCCTATCTGCCATTGTATGCATGGAAAGGCAATTTAGCATTTCTTTAAAGACTACAATTGCGATTCAATCCGTTAAGAAATGCTGAATCCTTCTGTACATCTGGCCCTAAGTTACATGCTGACATCATTGGCCATACTTATTCAGTCCCTGCCCAATCTGTACCTTCCCGCTCCCTTGGGGGTTTGGGCACGATGCCTGGTGTCAATACCCTTAGTTTGGCCCCATGCCCACTCCAAATGGGTGCTCCTATTATAGATACCGAGCTGTCCTACCCACATGAAGGAGATACCATGTCCCCTTGATTGGGGTGGCACCCAGGTTTGTTCAAAGTGTTCTAATGATGTCTCTGGCAAGGGGATGGGTGTGTGTTTTCAGTTTAAGAGCCTATTTTGCCTCAATCCCTGAATGCTGCCCCTATATTGCCATCTTGACAGGCATCCCACAACTGACCCCTTCACTGAGGAGTCTACCCCCTAGTTGAAGAACAAGATGGGCCATTTGTTGACCCGCAACTCAAAATTCAACATCAATGAATATAATGACATCCTATTTGTGAGGATGGTCGGGTCTCCCTATCACAAAGCATTTGAGGGGGGACTGTATTGTGATTAATTGTAAACAGCCAAACCTGGCCCACCATTTGATCCAAAATGCTAACAGGCAGCATTTCTTTTTTTCTTGGCAGATTTTTATAGCGTGAACTCGGCCCAAAGGTATTGGAGCTCTTTACACGAGCACCAGTTACGTTACACAAGGACAGATTCATTTTTTTGGGTAGGCACGAGGAGATTAAGTGATTTGTCTAGAATCACAGGCTGTGGAGTCGACCCAAGGCTCGAACCTTGGTTTCCCAGCACCAAAGTCGGCAGTCGAGCCATGAAACCACATCCTCTTGAGATGAGGGTATTAACATTCTTCCACTAGGTTTCTCATATAGGCGTCTACAACCAAAGTTGCAGGAAAGGCATCACAGACTCCCTACTTTAGTTTTGGAGACTTAGAGGCCATCTGTTTCTCTCTCCTACAGATTCCTCCCTTTGTCAGATCTAGACTGTAATGACCGACGCCCAGAGCATTCATCCTACAGTTCCAGTGCGGTTGAGTTACTCACGGTCTGCTCCCCCTTCAGAACAGTGGTGCTTAAACCGGACCCTATTTTAAGGCTCATGTGTTGGAACACTGCTGGAATCAGGGACAAACTGTGTGATCGTAAGTGGCTTGACCTCATCATCCCATTTGATATAGTCATGCTACAAGAAACCTGGGCCAGTGAGACTAGTAGATGTGACTGTTTTGAGAGCTTTACCATCCCAGCCATCGCTTCATTAGTCAGAGAGCCCGGGGTGGTCTAGCTACCAACACTTGTATCTCTAAGCTCTTTTAGATCATCCTGGTCCCCTCCAAATATAATGGGATTCAGATCTAGTGGATCGTTTTATTCAACAAGTTAATTTTTGTTGTTGTTAATTTTTATAATTCTGTTTATGACCCAGGATGTCAGATTGAGATCTTATTTCAGGTACTGTCGATCATGAAGTCTAGGTCCTTCACTTTTCTTAATTGTTTCAACATGATATTCGGAGGGAATTTCAACGCCAAATTGGGTTCGAAACCATAGTAGCTGACCCTTTTGAATTAGGGACTCTTCAACTTATGCTAAACCATCTGACCTTAGGGGGAGGAAGTTGCATAAAGCCCTGTGTCATGCTGGTCTTTCCAACATAATAGTTATGGTGGAGACCCTTATAATCAACTACCTACCTTTGTAGGCTGGGACTGAGGGTATACTATTGATTCTGTTTTTATATCTAGGCATATGGAACAATTAACTCATTTGGGCGGTCCTTGAAAACAGTGATCATAGCCCCATTGAGGTTGTCTTCAGTTTACCTGATAGCTGTTGTCAACTTGCATCTACTGGTATAATTGGTTTGACCCCAAAAGACAACGTCCTTAGGTTTAAATAGTGAGGAACTTCTGTTCCTACTCTGATAAAGTCCCTAATTGACCTTTCTTTATCTTCAAATGTTAATAGAGCCAGCAGTTTGTTTCGCTGTTGGGGGCTTTTTGAAAAGTGCTTTACACTGGCGTAAAATAATGAGTTCTTAAGATATGTTGACTTTTAATCTAACAGTCTTAGTGAATGTTATGAAATGTAAAAGTCTTTTATATTTATGTATAATATTTATGTACATTATTTAAATGTATCTTCCTTGGGCTGCTATGAATGTTCAATGGGTCTTTTTCTTTTATGAGGGATATTTTAAACCCTATTTTGAACTGAACAGTATGAATCTTTATCCCGTTTTATTGCCTAGACATACTTATATATCTCATAATATTATATATTTATTTTATGTAGATATGTATGTCTACTGTGTTATTTTTTTTCTTTTTATGAGGGACAGTTTGTTTTATTTGTATTGCTTTTATTTTTGTTGTATTGCTCTTTTATGATTACCTATGATCGAATAAAGATGTTTCATTCATTCGTTCATGATAAATAGTAGTCTCTGTCCCATCTCCAAACCTGGGAACATTTGGGCATGTTGCCTTCATAGTTTTGGCTAAGGTCGCTCCGTGCCTTGAGCCATAGAAGTCATAGTGTAATTCTTCACCCTAAAATTTCCACTAACAAAAAAAATGTGAATGTTATATTCATCCACTGAGTTTTAGATGGCAGAAATAGACTGATGTTTGGATATATTTGGCCCCAATATGGAGTCTTGGCACTCCAGATGTAGCTATTTCGATCTAAGAAATGCCGGGTGGAGTGCTAATATTCTAATCTGAATTCCCCCCCCACCCATGAATGGCAATAAACCATGGGAATTGGTGTTTCTGCATGGTTTCCTACATAGTTTTCCTGCATTATGATTGGTTTTTCCCAAGTATCTCCTACAGATTTTTCCTGGTGAAATGTTCATGGTAAACAACATTGACTATGGTGTTTCCCTCCTTTCTCGTAATCCGATTTGGATGGTAACTCTTTAATGCAGATGGATTAGTGTTTCCCGACAACTCTGAATAGAGACCAACTTTAGAAACATGCATTACCTTTGGAAGATTTTCTCTGCACAGCTATAAGAGCATTGTTTTTTAATCACATTGAAATGACCATGGGCATCACCCTGATTAAATTGTCTCTCTAAGATCCTGACAAAAACCATCCAGGAGAGTCTCATCTTCAAAATCCTACAAAATGCTGCAAATTAAGAATGTTAAGAACAGGACCACCATGATATACATTGACAGTAAGGTAGGAGGAGGTCTGTGATATAGCATATTACAAGGTTTCTAAATGATTTGAATTGAATCAATAATCCAGAGGCCTTTTTGTGTATTGTGCAGAATCAAATATGGTCATAATACCAGCATAATGCTGGATGTGCCCAGATGAAACAACATTTTGACTGATTGGATTGTAGCTTTTGGGAAAAGTCTGGTTGTATTCCGCTCGTGCTCTATTGCCAACATAGTAAGCAAGCCATCAGGCACTGCAGTGCCAAAGTGCACGTTCATGTAGAATGCCCAGTCCAAATCTACCAGATTAAGGGCCCGATAATGAGTTTGGCAGTGTTACGGGACTGACAACTCCACCTTGCTGAAGGCATTCCCGCCCGCCGTATTATGATGTTGTGGCTGGCAACATCAGACAGCACTCCATGACATGCGTGTTTGCGGTATACTGCCGAGCAGATTATAATGTTGCAGATGGACTGGGGGTCTCTTGGCAGTGGTGTCCTTGTGGCGGGGGACCGGTGCGGGACACATTCAGCAATTCACAATATATAGTTCCATATGTTTCAATGCAGGTGTGTGACATGTACAATATGCATGATACATGTTGCAAAATATATTGTACAAGCACTTTTTCATTGCTGGAGTCTGGATCATATGTGCCCAGTCCAGTGAATTTGAGCAAGGGGACTTACCTGGATTTCAGCGATGGCGGGGTAATTTTCTTCGTGGTCAAATTGTTGCTAAGAAGGAGGAACCTGAATGTAGGATCCCATGTTGAAGACTGATGAAAAAAGAAGGATGTGGGTGAGTTGGCACCCCATTTTCTTTGTTTCTGCCTACTCGAAGCTGACCATCTCCCTGCCACAGTCGGCTCGATGGAAAACCACTTCGTATTTCGGACTGCGGAATTGTTGTCTGTACTGCCCTCTGGTAGCTGCTTTCCCCATGCCGCTGTTGAGGCGGTTGGTAAATGGCTGGTGGTGGAGGCTGGACTCCAGTGGTCTTTCATTCTGCAAACTGCCAACATCGTAATACTGTGGGCAGACCGCCAACTAGGCAGCGAGGTTTCCGACACCATTTCTACGTGGATTCCTTACTGCCAAACTCATAATCAGGCCCTAAGGCATACACAAATAATGTCTGGATACTTTACCTAGCTCCCAAAGTAGTCAATAGATATGCCACAAAATTCCACATATAAATGCGGATTGCTTGATGCCTGTTTCGTTTGTCTTGCCACCTACTCCAACACTGAATGCCTTCAAGTTGCATTGTGGAGTCACTTTGCGGGTTCCCTTGGTGAAAACATTGTTGCCAGCTTCACTTATTGCTCTTCCCACCCAGAAATATTTCTATCCATTTGTGGGGGGAGGGATCCACGCTCACTACTCGTTCTCTACATTGGTTCCTTCTTATTTGAAAATTTTGTTTCAACATACTCGGGTGAGACATTTTGCATACAGAATTTTACAATAATTTCAATAGAATTTTCTTTAGAGTTATTTTGTCTTATTTATTTTTTATTGTGATGTTTGGTCATGTTAGCATTTGCATATTTCTTATTCCAGGTTTCACTACATGTTTTTACCAGCCAACGCATTTGTCGTCTTTAGTTGTGGCTGCTCATGGAGCATTCTTAAGACTTAGGGGCAGATTTATGTTTCCTGGCGCATCCCTGCAAATCAGCAAGGATGCGCCAGGAATGATGCGTCACGCAAGTTTACCCTTGCGCCACACATGATGCGCCGCATTTACAATGCGGCGCATCATGGCGCAGGAATAAACAGATGCGTGACGCATCCGATGGCGTAAGGTTGGCGCAGTGCTTCAGTTGCGTCGCAAGCGCGACGCAACTCCAGCACTGTTCCAACCTACCCTATCCCTAACATGGTGCGTCAAGCCTTACGCCTGCTTCAAGCAGGCGCAGGGTTTTGGCGCATCAGCGTTGGGAAAGTGACTCAGTCAAATCTTATAGATTTGACTGAGTCACTTTTCAGGGGCGTTCCTGCGATGGAACGCCCCCCCCTCTGTCGACACGCCCACGTGAAACCTGACGCAGGTTTAACGTGGCGCAGGGCTTTACATCGTGACGCATCTCCATAGATGCGTCACGATGTAAATATGGCGCAACGTGGCGCAGGGTTTACACCGCCGCTGCGTCACAAAAGTGACGCAACGGCGGCGTAAAAGTGGCGCATCTCCAATATAGATCTGCCCCTTACTGTTTTGCCAGGAGATACACTAATTGCTAATGCACTGTAGGTTTGCGTTGCTGTTCTTGTTCTCTAATGTAATCATGGCTGGTATATAGGTCTACTACAGAGACAAGGATCCCGATAGGCATGCACCTTCTACCTCTCAATGATATTCTGCCCTTGACTTGTGCTAACTCTTGACATTCTGTAGTTTGGCAGCAGGTTGGTCACTAGCCTTCATGTAATTCATCTCCATGTGTGACATTTCACTTACATTCCACATCTACAAGTCGACCGCTTGACTCAGGTCGGCTCCCCAAAACTTGAATGCTATCTGCCAGCCAAAGCAGAAGGGCCGGATTCACATAGGAAAATTTATATGAGTAGATTTACACACATTTGAATCCACTTATATACCTAGGTGTAACTAACCACTTTTTTCTATTTATCTCCACTGAGGAGATAGAGCTCCCAAGACTACATTTATGGATGTAAAGTTACTATTAGTAAGTTGTCACCTGTTGATGGAGATCTCAGAAACTGTATCGATCTCCCTATGGGAGAGTTTAGGAAAATGTTATTGAGTTTTTGTTTAAAAAAAATATTTTAAAATATTCTATTGTAAATATAAATGTAACAATAATATTTAAAAAATGATATTAAACTTGAACTAATAAAAGGTTACAGCACATAAAATCTTTAAATTAATTGTGAATTATTTAATGAAATACATATAAATGTATTCATATAATTTTTAAATATTCATTTGTAAACACTACTAGTGTAAAAAAATTCCAACTAACAGTAACTGTTTACATTTTGTTAAATGTGTTGTAAACTCGGTTAGGAGTTCGTATGTAATTGATTTAAATACTTGTATATGTTTTAGGATAAGTTAAAACATTTAATTTAATTTTTGCACTTTTATAATTACGCATATTAATACATTTCAAAATGTAGTTTGTGAATCAGGCCCAGGAAATGTCAAAGGTCCCTCTCACCGGTTTCAAGGCTCCTCCCTCTCCATTTCTTCTCTATAATTGTACTCTAACCAGACCGACCGAAGTTCAATAAAGCCCTGGAGGTGCCCCTAGGCCGGTTTACACATATCTAGCCCCTCACTGACATCTGTTGTGGTCTCTTTCCTCTGCTCAGACCCCTTCCTTAATCTGAAGAAACCTCATGGCAGAATGAGCACACATAAAAGATGCTGAAAACATAAAGGAATAAAGAAGTCTTTTTTTCTCCTTACAGCTTCACCACTGCAAAGAAAGAGTCCTACGCGCACCCTTTCAGCCAGATCTCCTCCGAGTCCTGCGATGAGACCTGGAACTTCTTTAAAACCTGCACCCAACACAAGTGAGTGTGGACTGTGCAGGGTGATGATACCTCAGCAACCCTGGGTTGAATGGCTATGCAGGCTACCAGTATGCACATCACTAATCCACTACCAATGAGAATGGTGAACAGTTCATTCAGAAAGATGGCCTTTGTAGAATCAAGCATAGAGAACAATAATTGGGAAAGCCAGTTGGTTTGAAGTCTGTACTACAGCTTTTGACATTACCAATGCCTGTTTATGTACTGTGAAGCGAAGACAGATAAAAGCATCTAAAAAGTAGAGGGTAGAGACAACATGGGCTGCTTTCTTTTCCAAAGATTCCCTTTTTCAGATGCTTTGGTGAGCACCCACTCCGTAGGCCTATCAGGCACTCACAGAATGTAATATCAGAATGGACGTGGAAGGACAAACCTAAAGACGCAATAGTAAATTTTGACACCAATATACACCTGTGTACTGATCCAAGATGTTATTGGCTTTGCCACAAGCCAATGGTGAAGGCTCCAACGCAAGTCAGGGGCTAAAAGAGGCTCAGCCACAGCCCCATAAGCTAAGAATTCCATATGTGTGCGTTAAATGACTCAAGAGATAGACATGTCAAACCAAAGAAGAGAGTCACCCCCTCAGTTGTCATGTCTTGGGCAGGAGCCAGTATCCCTCGATCAGTCACATTGACATAGACAGCAGCTCTTCTGCTATCTGTGTCCATGTGCCCGTCAAGCTGCTGGGTTATTATGTAGGAGCTGAGGTACAAAGTATGAACCGGTGATGGAGACCAGAGGAAGCCTCATGCCAGTGTTGGATTCCCAATTAGTCGCATACAGTCTATGTATGTGTATGTCAAGGGGTAGCCTCCTACCGCAGGTCATAAGTAGGTACAGTAGGTAAGCAGGGAAGGATTTCTTGCACTCTGTTGATGGGGTGAGTCATTCTATTGTGTTTCTCAGAAGTCTTTTGCAGTAGTGGAGGCGAAGAGATGCTGGAAATGATTTTGAGCTAAAGATGCTGTTACTTGTAATCCAAGTCACGTTGACGGTTGGTTCTGGTTCCCACGCTTTCCTCCTCTTCCTCAGGATCGTCTATAAGACCGCGTACCGTCAGGGGGTGAAGCTGGATTACAGGAAGAGGTTCCGCTGCTGCCAAGGCTATTACGAGAGCGTAGATGTTTGTGTCCGTAAGTCTGTCTTCCATAAGCCTCATTGTTGTTTTGAGTTTGACTTTACTTTGTATAAACAACATCTGCATCAACATCTGCTTTTACTATCACACAATCAGCCCAGGATAAATGTTCCCCAGATCTCCTTTCCTATTTATGCTAACTATTCATAGATAGGTGAATATGCCAATACACTGGAAGACATAAGTACGCAAAACAGGAGCTATCATATGAATGTATGAACAAATGAGGAACTGCCTAGTGTGTGAATGCATGTGGGTGGGTTGCAGCATCTGTGCAACATGGTTCTTATTCTCAACAACATTTACCACTTCCAACACAGTTGACCATAACATGATTCTGATGTCAATGTCACAACTGTGTGCCCCCATATGACTTTTGGATATTATGTAGGTACAAATATGTATTGCATCAACAAAAAAATTATTTACAATACTTTATGAAATTAATATTCAAAATGGTAGACTATTATATCAATGTTCAATATCATAATACATGCTTAATCAAACGTCATCATCATTTTACCTTATTGACGTCAGCGGGTCAGGACTCAGAAATCAAACACACAAAAGTTAGTTGTGGCTGCATAAAAAATAAATAATTTTGTACTATATTACCAATCACAATTGCATATTACCTTATGATAATCAGTCAGCTACTCTCCTAATGTAAAATAGTCATATATCTAACGGTGCTTTAATCAGCACCCAATGTTCTGGTCTCTTGAATGATTCACCTCCTATGTTGAGGGCTCAGGTGTTCTGTTTTTTCTTTTAACTCTGGAGTGCCCTCATGGGACTGGTTGTGGGTCCCTTGCACTCCTCCCTCTACACCCACACCCTTGGAAAGGTTAGAACTTCCTGCAACTTCTTGCTACACTTATCACTGAGGCCACACTACTCTTTCCTGCTTCCCAGAACTCAACCCCTTATTTCTTCAGCTGCAGGTCACCAAAGTCCATCTGTCCTCTACAATGCGATAGCCCAAAACCGCCTCAACTATCCTTTCCCCCTTGCTCCATACTCCTCTCGCCATCTGCCAAGAATCTCAGAATCCAGTCAGATAACCAACTTGCTGTCATGCTAGCACACTCATGCCTGTTACCACCTTCTCAACATTTATGAAATCTGTCCCCAGTTCACCCTCCCCTCGGGTGAAACCTTGAAAAATGGCCTAATTCTGAGCAAACCAGGTTATTATTTCTGCTGACTCCACACTGTATCGCATGATGCTCCTTTCGCCCCTACACAAATAGTCCTTTCGTCTCTGAACAAAAGGGTTTTTTAGACTGTGGCAAAGGCCCGAGAGCCTGACAGTCCAGCAAAGGCCATGACTGCAGAACCCTTGGTGCAGGGCCGGCGCTGGGCATGGGCAGTGTAGGCAGCTGCCCAGGGTCCCGTAGTCAGCCCTCCAACTTGGGGACCACACCAATGCGACATAGTCAGACCACGGCATGAAAGGTGCCACCTTGCACGTACGCCACCTTAGGAGGCCCCCCTCCCCTGGCCTCACTGCTATGGTGTAGCAAGAGGAACCCGAAAGGAGGGGGCCCCCTGTCCCAGTTGCAAGAATACATATTCCTCAGGTTTGTCCTGCAATTAGGCCTCCTCCCCTCACCCACGCAGCGCCACAGCGGAAGGACTATTGCCCAACTCTTTAGCTCCCTGGCAGTATTAACCCTCTCTGGAGATAAGCAACCCTCACACCTTCAGCCCATGATGAGCTGTTAAGAGATGCTTGTAGGTGACTGAGAAGGAGAAGCTGCAGCTTCAGGGGCAGGGGCATCTATTCAGATGCAAACAGCCCTGATTTTGTCAGGTCTATGCAATTTAAAGGGGCCTCGTGCATTCTCTATCTGCCCAGGGCGCACAAAATACTAGAACCGGCCCTGCCTTGGTGGAGGAGTGCCCGCCATATCTAGAGATCCCTGCCTGCCTGGTAGGACTCTCTTTGCCTTCCGTGTATCTTTTGGTGAGGCAGATGCACTGCAGGCAGAGCAGGATGCCAAGGGGGCGCCATGATTCCCACACATCATCGCTAGGATTCCTGTACTTACTTTGAAGCACTCTGTCGCCGGAGTGCTGCCATCTCCATCCTCATCCCAAATTGGTCTCTAGCAACACCTACTGCTTAGCAAGCATTTTTGACCTGCACCTCCTATAGCACTACAGGGTTGGGTGCACTAAATCACTTATGGACCACCATGGACATTATTATGTAATCTGCTAAACATCCATTCTCACCCTATATCATTGCGTCGCCACAGTTCACTTCCATAATCAGTAGACCTGCTATTTATAGATCTATGCATTGGTATTTAAATAGTAGAAGCCTATATGGGATACAAGGGAGTTGTATATATGGGGAGAGACCGAATATGATTCAAGATCCTTATGTACATTTTATATGCATTCAATTACATACTTTTTTCTTAAAACTGCAATTGGTCTGGTAAATGTAAACATTCTATTGTCAGCTGGAAAATCATGTTTTTTCTCTTCTTGTGCTCCCCTTGATTCTCCACACCCAAATTCTCTCTAGTCTCTACTTCTTCATTTGTCTATTAGCAGTCCCTTAGCAAAGCAAGCGCTGTGCGCTACATGGGCAGAGCCCAGTGGTCCTCCCACGGGTCCGCATAGGGGTTTCTAGTCTTGGAAAGGGGTTAAGATGAAAAGATCTGGAACCACAGTATCCTTAATCAGAAATTCTGAATTCCCTGCTTCCCACACACAATCTTTTTGTATGGTTCGGTGGCAGTCGTTGACATAGTCTGGGGAGAAGGTGGCCTTGCCAATCCGTTAGGCACCTCCCAAGGGATGCTTAGAGGGTGACACCGGGGTAGGGGTAGAAGGTAAAGGTGACCAGCCAGCACTATAAGGTTGGACTGATTCTTGAGCTTCGCAGAAATGTACAGTAGCGTGCACTCGGACAAACCTGCTATGTGCCGCAAGGCAGGGTCAACCCACCAAGCGCTAAGCCGCAGATTTACTGAAGCTTTGAGATTAGGTCATACTAGGTGTCAGACTGTGGCACAAGCTGCGGTGATGCATCAACGTTAATATGCGAAAGCTATTTTATACTGAATGTTGACCTCCGCACTGTGCCCAAATCCTTTGCACCATCCTTATTGAAAAGTATGCAAAGGGGGTGGGGCATGACTTGGCGGGCCAAGCAAAAAGTTAGGTTTGGGCGCAGAGCCAGAGCTACTTAAATTATTGTGACCAGCTTTGCCCCACTTTACACCAACTAAAGCCAGATGCAAGGAAGTGGCCAAGCAGTGTATCACCTGATATACCTGCCTGTAACATGGTAGCTGTACCCTACACTGCTTCACATGTATGACCACTTTGTGTTGACTAGACCTAGGACCTTGTACTGGAGACACTGCAGGCTCAACATTGTGCCGAAGTGCAAGGCTTAGCATCATGCAGAGCAGTCATGTGGTGCCATTGATAGGCAACTCCTACTAAATCTGGTGCTGCACCATTAATTACATTTTGCGCAGATCAGCGTTGCACTTTATGATGTAGTGCTCCACTGCACTGAGGACATTGAATCGGGGACTGAGATGTAATGCCAGTGACTTATACGTTCTACACATGTACAAGTACCACAACAAAACATAATCTGACATGCATGGGACTTGCATGACGAAACTAGATTAACGGCTTCAGACCCGATTAACGGCTTCAGACCCACTTGTTTAGCAGTGCAGAGTCATTCATGATGGACGCTGACTATATCTTGGTAACAGAGGCTACATCTTGGCGATTCAGCTATAGGATTACTTCCTGACAGAATGGGGCCATTACAGTACTGTCAAGTGGGTTGTGTGATGGAACTATGCATGCGTTTATCAAGTGTGCCGGTTCCACGCAGTCTCAACTATGCAACTCTTAACCATGAATATGCCTTTACTACACATGCCTTTACAACGGATTATGTATTGTTAAGGCATGTATGGTAAAGACTTATCTGTGGTTAAGACTTGAGAGGTAAGTCTTAACCCCAGGACCCCTGCCCCCGCCCTGAGTCCTAAAACTACTCTCTCCCTCCTGAAAATCCCCCCTGAGCCCTAGAAACGTCCCTTCCCCAGTCCTAAAAACTACCCCGCTCGCCCCTAAGCACTAGAAACTACCCCGAGCCCTAAAAATGACCCGCCCTTCCCTAATCCCTAAAACTACCCTGACTCCACTGACCTCTAAAAACGACCAGCCCTCCCCTAACCCTAAAAACTACCCTGACCCCCCCTTGAGTCCCAAAAACTACCCTGCTCCCCAAAGCCCTAAAAATTATTAGGATCCCTGCCCACTGACCTGAGCCCTAAAACGGCCCCCAAGCCCCCTCCCTGACACTTAAATCGACCCCCCCTAGCCCTGAAAACTACCCCCGCCCTGTAAACTACCCCCCTAACCCTGAAAACGACCCTGGCTCCCCGCCCAGTGCCATTTACCTCACTGTGTAGTGTCCTCTCCCGGTCCTTCCTGCTGCTTGGCTCCTTCCTGCTTCCGCCAGCCAGCAGTTAGTAGCTAGATTGCGCACTACAATAACCACCCATATGCGTGGTTAAGGCATATGCATGGTTAAGGCAAGCATGGTAGCGCTTGCGTAGTCGGAACCGAGTGGCTGAGGCCGCGGTGTTTGGACTGTTTCCCTGCCAAGTGGCCCACAGAAATACCCCCAACCAACCCATTATTCTTTTCTTCTTTAAAAAAAAAAAAACAATGTATTCTGGGACATGTAGTTTCACGTTTAACATTGTATGTATGTATATTTTAAAACATCCCAACATGCAGTGTGCTGTGGACTATCCAGCCAGCGCCGGCTGTAGGTACACACATGACGAGGGCTCTTTGCAGCTGCCACTTCTTTATAGGCTTATTGGGCTGGGGCAGAAATTAACCGATGTGCCGCGCCACCAGACAGCAGACTAGGAGGAGCTAGCTGTTCGTGTACACAAACCTTGAGTAATTTTGACTTTGAACAAAGGCTTCCAGAAATAGACAGTACTTTGCAATGTTTTTTGCAGTTGTTTACTTCTTATAAATAGCTACTAAACGTCTCTGTGTTTCTCTACCCAGCACTTTCCCGCTGTTCTCCTGATACCTATCCCTTCATTTACTGCGCCTGCCACACTTCCTGATTTTCTGTAGTTTCCTGATTCCTGGCATTCTTTTCTTTCGCGTTTCTCTGGACCCTTGATTCATTGATGCCCATTCTGTCCTTTTCTCTTGTTCTCTCTTTATGTTGTGCCCAATATTCCTCCGCCGTTTCGCCTCTCTCCGCCTGCCCGCCCAGCCCGCTGCACCCAGGAGTGTGTTCACGGCAGATGCGTGGCTCCGGACAAGTGCCAGTGTGAAGCCGGTTGGAGCGGAGCGGACTGCTCCAGCGGTGAGTATTCATTGCTGCAGAAATGTTGTCGCTCAAGGCGCTTCTGATGATGCAGAAATGTAGCCCAGGCCTATCTGGAAATCTGTTCAAATGGGGGAATCACCATGCGGGCACCATGTACCACGAACATGCCAAAACCAACTACTCCACAACACAAAGAATACACAACCACATAACAGAAAAAAACATAAAAGAGCACAAAAAAAAAACAACAACAAGGAAGCACAAAGCACAACTTAACACAGTCACTTGTTTTATTATGTTCTGTTTGTGTCTTATTGTATCTTTTGGGATGCTGTTGTGTTTGTGTGTTGTACTGATGGTCTTGCACGAATCTAGCATTTTGTGGCATGCTGCATTGGTAAGCTGTGTTGTGTTTTTTCTGCTCTGGTGTTTTGTTGAGTTGTGTGAAAATGTTTTGCTGGGTGGCGTTGGTATGTTGTATTGTTGTGTTGTGTTGAGGTATCGAATTTTGTTATTGTGTTTATGTGTTTGGGTAGTGTTGTATTTGTGTGTTGCATGTTATTGGCCCTCGTCTTCAGCTTGGGCCACTGATTCTGGTCTTTAGCGGCCCCTGTGGCTATCTTCAGACTGCTATAAGCCCATATTACTAAGTGCTAAACAGGGTTCATTTTAGATTGCTCTATCTATTCAAATGGCCATTAACAGTAGAATTAGACACATCGACCTACATAAGTGCAATACTTTGCATTTAACATGCATTTGCAATATATGATTTTCCTGGGTATCATAAGCACAGGACCCCACATATTCTGCTTGTCTTTATTGTCTGTGGTTCTCATCACACACATTTCCTCTTCCTTTGTCTGATAATGCAAACGCCTTGGGGTCTAGGCTTACCTTCTGGATAACTCGTGAAGTGGCGGGGAAGGGTGCTTCTGTGGTTCATAATGACTTAGGGAGAGCTGTGGCTGGGTGCATCAGGGCTTCCATTGAATTTGATTCCTGCCCACAGCCATGGCGTAAGGACCAAAATAAATTACCGATTGTCCGCGCATTTGAAGCAGGCTGCTATGGCAAGGGGCTGCAAAGTACAGGCGGACAGTGGGGCAAAGTAGGACTCTGTCCCAATCCCCTTGCGAGCGGCCACTTGCTCCGGTCCCACTGCAGCTTCAGCCCCGCTTTCCCTTACAACCGAAGGCCTGCAGTTCACTGGGAGCTTGAATGAGCATAGAAGGAGGCAAGACCTGGCAGCACTGGTTGGTAGGACTGCCATGGGAAACACCCCAGTGCTCAGGCTCGTAGAAAGTGCTGTGGTGCTGTGCTTTTAGGTCTGGCTTGACAGCAAATCTACCTGCAGGCCCTCTTGTTAACAATTCTTTGAAATATACATGGAGTGGACCTAGGCTGCACCCAGAGTAGCACTCCCCTCTCACCTCATGCTATTGCCTATCTGGCATGTCATTCCATCTCCCGCAGGGTGCTTGCTTTGCAAAGCGTAAAGGACTATTTTACATCACAGCGGTACACTGGAATTTACACATTAAATTTGTCATCTCGTAGATGCAGTTAATTCTGAAAGTCACCATATGTTTCTCTGGTGTTTGTCAGTGTAGCAAGCTCTTCATTGTTTTAATCAGAACTTAAAATGTTAGCCGGACCTAGTGACTTTGCCAGTGCCTGTTTATATTAGGACATTCAGAGGAGGACCATCATATTGGGCCGGTGCTGTCGAGGGCTCTCGCTAAACCCACATCTCACCAATAATGTCAAAGCCTCATCCTTCGCTCGCCAGGCGGAATGATGTATCCTTAAAACATACCAGTGACTGGTTTATTTACAAAGGCTTAAAATGAATTACATAAACATAAGCCCACAATATTACAATCTTGGTCCATTCAGTTATAGACACGCAGAATAGATGTAGAGCTGCAGAGGGGGATTCGTCTGATTTTCAGAGATGACAAAGTCCAATAGCTGCACATGCCGGCACCCCCATTCTCTACAGGAGAGTTAGTAAAAAGCACTGTAGGTTTCAGCAGAATTTTTTAAAGTTCCCACACAGTAATTCGGTGATTTATTTATTATTAGAAACCAATGAAACTCTGACTTTCCTCCTGAAAGAGTGAAATGGCATTGGAATAGCAGTAGTCTATTACATTTGGCAATCACTCTCAATGGTCCATTACTTGCCCTTTCTTCGAAGCGGCCAATTTGACCTACTGTTCCTTCACGCAAATCCCTAATGTTATGGTGACCATTATGTCAATCTCATTACTTCAACCTATCGTGACGGCAACTCACTACATTTCACCCTAAAATTTAAAATATTCTGTAGCCCACAGTGCACACATCTACACTATCCCTAAACCTAACCATAATCCTAACAAATGCTACAAGTTTAATTGTATTACTATTAATCAAATAACATGAAGTGTAATAAAACTGAACAATACGCATGCCAAGATAGTTATACTATTCATTAAATAAACACATTTAATGGAATTAAAACGAAACCTATGCCTAACCTCATCCCTACCAAATAGTAAACCCTTAATTGTAAAATTATTCAAATTAAATGTAATTATATTAAATAAACAGGGGTTGTATACCATAACAATTGTGAAGCTAATAATCTAATCAACATTAATCTACTTCATTTAAGATAGTTCAAGTTAAATTACATACATTTCTCCTTTACCCAACCCTAATAAATTCTAAATCCATAATTAAATTAGCAATAATTAAACTAAATGAGAGTAAATTAAAATGAAATAGGACCTCCTAACTTTAAACATGTTAAATATTTAATTATAAAAATAGTAATTAAAGGAAAGGAATTTAAATAAACAAAAATAATAAAATAACATTTTAATTATTGATATGTTACATTAAATACATGTATTAGACTTAAGGAATTTAGACAACTCTAACCCTAATTTAAAGTAATTTTGTCGTTAATGTTAAATCACTCTTTTACTTACCTTTGAAGTGAAAGTAATTGCATGATTTAGACATGCACTCACAGTAATAGCATGAGTCAAAAAGATAGCAGAAAAGTAAAGGTAATTCAAAGTAATAATGTTGTACAATATACTCTCTTTCATTCAAGTATGTTCTTATGTGATTTTTTTCTCCACCCCGTTTTTGTACTTATGATTTGGTTCTATTATTAGATCCTTATGGGTCAGTGAAGTATTAGCCCAGACTTCTCGTTAGATGAAAAAATATGCGTGTAGGGCTAAATGGGAGTGGCATTTCAGACACTCCTAATACTTCTAACATTGCACACATACAGCGGGCGCACCCCACGCATGCTAAAGGTAAATCAAAGGCAAGCCAATGTGCACCCATCCACACCCAGCAGCGACATAATCAAAGATTCACTTAGAAAAATAAAAAATTTAATGAAACAACCACTAAATTAAATAGACGTATTATGCCATGTTCTTAATTTGCACTTGGCACCCAGTGAACTGCAGACGCATTGGAGTGCCAGCCTCTGCGATGTTAGGTTTACTATTAAGTACAAACACAATGTAAATGCCGCAGTAACTAACAATGAACTGGATTTACTATTTCTTACCAAAACCTGGCCAGTGCCAGTCTGTGGACCTAGGTTTGAAGGTCTTGTCCCACTTGAATCCAAAATACTAAAACCAGATTACCAGGAAAGAAAAAGAAGTAATGTTGCTGTAATTTATAAAAATACATTACACATATCAAATGTTCACATCCCCCACTTTAAGGAGCAGAAACACTTTTTAGGTCTCACCTACCAGACAGCACAAGCTGCTTAGTTGCAAAAGACCTATGGTGAACTTGCAATAGAATTAAAGACCACCTATTGCACACCATTGGCTGGCTTTATTGTCAATCTAAAATGCTTGCTTCCCAGTGGATGGTTTGCTTTCCTGTTCTTGTGTTTGTTCCTTCCCTGGACCATAGTCTCATTATGATCCTTTTGGTTGACTGACTTGCATCCTTCCACTGCTGATTTTTCCTTTTAATTCAGTACGACAAGAGAGAACGGAATGATTATGTTTTCTACTTCCCTCTCTAATGTGCTGCTCCCGATTCAGACACCTATCTACCCTGCTTTGGGTTGCTCTCCAATTTATCTCTAAGAGCTCAGAAACGGAGGTCTTTTTGCTATAGAATTGCTGAACCGCAGACTTTAAGGGTTGGTTTGCTATGTCTCCTGCAATCCACATTTTACATGAAAGCACACAAAGGCTTTTGAGGCACTGGAGAAAGAGTCATTAGATGCACTCACTCAGTAGGTGCCTGTGGCAGAAGGTGTAATTAGCATGACACTTCTCCTGTAGCCCACAAATCTACTCCCTGAGCTACTACAGAGGACAAACTGGATGAATCCTGTGGAAACTAAACTAAGCCTTGGCAAGCATTTCTCTTTACGTTCTGACACTCCCTTATTCTTTTTTCAAATCTGTTCAGAGTTTCCTGAGTGTAAAATATTTGAAAAATATATTATACCGTTTATAAAGATTGAAGGCAATGAGCTCAAGGTACGCTTTTAAATTACCTTAAGATATATGTTTAATTTTTTTCCAGTGTTTTGAAATGTTTTTATTTAATGTTTTTAAAAATAACAGTTTACAGACAAATATGGCAGAGCTGACAGTTTAGCACTCGCATTATGAAGGCAAGACCTATTCACTAGGCCAATGCTTGTCCCTTCTGTGACTAAAGTGGTTGTGATGGTTCAGCTACAAGCTGAGTTAAGTATTTAAGGTTTGTGATCTCACGTAA
This sequence comes from Triturus cristatus, assembly GCF_964204655.1. Classification (NCBI taxonomy): domain Eukaryota; kingdom Metazoa; phylum Chordata; class Amphibia; order Caudata; family Salamandridae; genus Triturus; species Triturus cristatus. The sequence continues at coordinate 163,674,104 of NC_140595.1, read as the reverse complement.
TGTTTTAAGTTGTGTGTTATTATGGTAGTCAGCCCAAATGATAAAATCACAGAAGACAGCTATTCAGAATCCGAATATCTTTATTTGGGTGCAAAGAGCTGTTTGCGCTTTGGACCACATGGCATCATGTAAGATTTAGTAAAATTGCTTTGTAGGTCCAAAGCATAGAGTCTACAAAGGTATGCACCAGCAGACACATTTCTTTTGGCGTTCATTCCATCCGCACTGCGTCGCCTGCATATAAAAGTGAGGGAAGCAGCATGCCTTTGATTTTAGAGACACCTGGGGTAATGGTGGTTAAAAAAGGGTGGAGCTCATTAATATATATAATGAATAAAACGTGTGCCAGCACACACACTTACCTCACTCCATGGGAAATGTCTATGTCATATAACACCTCTCCATGAGTGCTAATTCTGATCCTGGCTTTCATGCCCTTGTGCAAATATGCCAAAAAAGTGTACAAGTGCTAAATTCATCCCTCGGGAGAGAAGAATTTGCCATTAACTTCGAGTGGTTGACACAGTCAAATTCTGAGGTTAGGTCCATGAATGCCAAAAATAGGGGTGTTTGTTTGGCAACGTCCTATGACCAGGTTCAAATTTAGACTCTCCTTGATCATCCCTACATGCTTTCTGAACCCATACTGCCAGGGATATAAAATGGACTCATCCTGAATCCACTCCTTGATCCTATTATATAGGACCCTCCATAGAACTTTAATCGGTGTGTCAATTAATGGATTAGGCCTATAACAACCTGGTTGGGACCATTCACTTTTTTAAAATATGGGCACAGTAGATGTTGTCCAAGAATTAAGTACCAGGGTGGGGGCAAGATTATTGAAAAGATTCATTAGTAATGGGGCCCAGAACTCAGGGCTACATTTTATCAGGTCGATTGGGACACCGTCCTGACCAGGGGCCTTGCCGCGGACACTCTGATTAATGGCATCCTCAACTTCACACAGCGTTACCTAGATGCCTGTCTGGTTGTTAATATCCAGTCGAAAATCAGTGTCTGAGGGTGTAGCAACATATATTTCTGAAAAATGGGCCTCCCAGATCTCACTAGCAATGTGGCAGCTAATTGGATTCATAGATTGGTTTATTCTTCTCATTTCCAAGACAGCAGACCAGAAGGCTTTGTTGTCCTTCACAGATGCCAATCATAATAGTGAATCCCATTGCTTCACTATTACTTCCCTCCAGCGTTTAGAGGTGACCTCTTTGTATTGCTTACGTAGAGTAGTCACACTGAGGAGGCCCTGGGTTTTTCAGCAAGAGCCCAATACAGTGAGCAGTTTGCCACAGAGCAATCATGCTTAAACCACCTTGTTTTGTTGTGCATGGGTCAGAAGGGTTTTAAAAGGTTTTGAAATATATTTATATAAAGGTTATTAAAAGCTCCAACCACCTGATGTTTGACATCCTCTTCCGCTAGACAGGTCCCCAAGTTCTCCTAAATTATTCATTTGAAACATATTGCTGGTTCTTTCAAGTCTCCATACCAATCTAAGATTGTCTGTTGATGACTGGAGATGGCTAGCTCCACTATCCACCCTGAATTTCGCTTTTGGTGCTGTTAAGTGGGCTACTTTGATGGGGTTATGAACCCCAACATTTCAAGGAATTACTGTTCCATAACAAAATATATCTTTCAGGTTGAATGTGATAAAAAATGTAATCTAATGTTGAGGGACTTCCCCTGAAACTATAAGTAGGCAGAGCGGAATCGATTGTGCCTGCCACCTCCATTACAATATTTACGTTGAGAGAAGCAAGATAAGTCATCAGCTCCTGGTTTTTAGGGTCTATGCTCTCAGAAGGGCAGGTGTCATCACGGGGTAAATTGAGTTGCGGAAAAAGTCTCATGTTAAATTCTCCCACCAAACAGAGATCGGCTGAATGTCCCTTATTGGTAACTCTGTTTAACAACAGATTGATATAGTCAAATAAAGCTGGAAATTTAGTATTAGGGATATTAATAAAATCTTTATTATAAAAGTTCACTAAATACAGACTCGGGTCCCTCGTGAACCGTCCCAACTGGTAACTATTATTATAGTTCTCCATAGCCCGGGCACAACCACTGGTGACTACGTTTACAGAGACAGCTAAGCCTCCTGGAGTACAAGCAGATCGTGAGGGCATAGCCGGCACACTATGGCACTGGAAACCATCAATCTCTATAGGCTGAGTGTCCCAGGTTTCCTGGAGCATAACAATGTCATAACTCCTTATAACGGATTGCCATTCAGTTAGGCAGATCTAGGGGTGAAGTCCTGCCACATTCCAACTTAGTGTTCTCAACAAGGCAGCTCGTAAGTCTGAGGTTACACCAGAGGGAGGAGGGACACTGGATCGAAGCGGGGACACTGTGTTATACGATACTGTTTCCATGTGGATAAACTCTTTGCCTCCCAGTCATCCTGCATCAGCTAGGTCACTCAAGGCTGTTAACCTATTTGAACATACCAGTGGGGACCTATAATTTGGGAGAACACATAAATGGGGAGGGACTGGTGTTGGTTTGTAAAGATACCCTAACGGGAGTGGGGTGATCATGAACACAGCAAAGTGGCTATCCTCCTTCATCCTCAATATGTTTCTTACACATGATGGATTCCGAAAATGTATCACAATACAGTCCCCATCAATGTTTTTGCTTGACCATCCCACCATTGCCTAGTGCATCCAGTTTAAACCAGCGTGCATACTTCAGAAATGCTACTATGCAGGAAGCTCCATTTTGTAGCTAATAAAAATTGCACAAATGTTCGCTATCCCGTCCTCTGGGATCTATGCACGAGCTCCAATTTGAAGTCTCTAAGTACAGGTATGATGAAATAGGGAGGCAAAGCTTCCTCCATATCTAGCCCCAAACTCTGGAACATGCTCCCGGCGTCTTTGCACTCAGAACTCAACCTCCTGAGATTCAGCAAACGAATCATGACCTGGCTGTTTAGCTCTGATTCTAACTAGCATCTCTTTGTGTCTTGCATACTCCTTTCAGCGCCTAGAGACTCATACTTGAGTGTTGGTGAGCCACACAATTGGAGGCAGATAAATAAACAAACAACTAGCTAACTAAATAAATAAAATTGCTATTTCTCCAATGACCTCATGAATGAATAAATAGTGTACACTCATTACTGATGGTATGATCTTCCCAAAGAAAGGACAGAGGAAGGGAAAGAGAGGCTACAGGAGGTACATGAAAATGTCAAGCAAGAGCCAAGAATGCTAGGCAACATTAGTATGTAAGAATGCAAGTTAGCACCAAGGACAAATTACAGTGGGAATAGTAAAAAGTGTTGAGGTGCCATTTCTCTGAGTTCAAGTGTTCTATAAGGCAATTTGGCAGGGCCTGACGGGCTGGTCTGACAGGCCAGTGTGTGAGCCCGTTTTTTGGCTGTTTGTGGGCCTGTTTTAGGGTCTCCTACACTTTTGTACTGTCGGTGTATCTTATATAAAACAAACATTGCCTGTAGCAAGCTCAAATTCATGCGATCTTCCATACCCAGCAAAACACTTATGCAGCGTCTTTACAAGTTCAAAACTGCCCCAATTGGCAAACATGGGGCACTCTTTAGCTATCTAATTCATTAATGGGGCCACTTTTACTTTGGTGCCTGGATCTGTTTTCTGTACCAGTCCTACCTTGTAGTTGTTTGAACACTGACACACCAATCATGGCCACTTGAGATCACCTATCTCATACACACACATTACTTGGTTTGTGAGTGAAGATGATTATGGCTAGAATGCCGAAAGACAGGAGAGCACTTAAAAGAGGTGTCCTTTTAAAGTTGGCAGCCACCAGCAGATGAGAAAGAATACTTTTCAATGACCTCAGCTTACTTAGCTTCCATTTTGTATGCCTGCCCCATTCATTTTGTTTAAATGTTTAAGCTTGCTTGAACGATGTGTGATGCGGCTGCATGGGAGGGGTGTGGATTTCAGAGAAATGTTTGTGTTCTACTAAGTTCTTGAGAATGACCCACATGTACGTGAAATGCAGGACTTAGTTTCACTCACGAGCCCTTCTCTTTAGATGCTGTCGGGATGTCTAGTTTTTGCCCGCAATGTCTAGGTTCGAGGTGCATCAGTTTTTTTAATGCCGACCTATGCAACCAAGAATGTATAAAATACTTTTCTGTTGTGCAACGTGAGCAGAGTTACTGAGGACTCCTAGCTCAAGCTCAAATATCCACAATTGTGCCTTGAACTTGTGCACGTTCCTTTCGTTAGTAAATTATTCTTTTATAGAGAGGGCAGCTGAGAAGCTTTGACCTACCCAGCCATCATAAGGGCTACAAAATCCTGCTACAAAATTAATTTATATAAGGGATAAAGTACCCCTTGTCATACATTATAAGGCTATTGCAAGTCACCAAATAGTTCCATAACTATATAGAGGAACGAGGTTGAAGGCTGAGTTCTTTATAAGATTACTCTGAGGTGACTTGCAATATCCTTATCATGTACACCAGGGGATACTTTACCCCATATAATACATGGCCACACCATCACCTTTCCAACAAACCACTTAATACCTTAGTGGCTCTTTCATATGAAAGAGAAAGCATGTTTGCAAACATGAAAGATAAAAATAAAACCACTAGTACTAAATTAAACACACCAAGAACCAGTTAGATATTTGTTGTAAACAAGTATTCCAAACATTTCAATACAAATCACTTGGAAAAAAAACTTCAATAGCTCGGAACGTGTGGATACATAAAGGAAGATTCTAGCATTTCTCTAACTATCTAAGGAGTGCAAAAAACATAAACATGTTCTCTCTGCTAGAGCAGCAGAAACAAAAGTAAGGCTCTTTTGTTGCTTTAAACAGATGCTTCAGTTATGCTCTAAGACCTGACCTGCCTTTCACCTCGGCTGCTAGCTCTGGAAGCTAGCTCAGAATCGACTGTAATAACTTATAATAATCGTGTTCTGACCACTTTTCATTATAATAGGCAGCTAGGTGCATCACAAGTCGCCGATTATAAAGACATTTTAGACAGGCTTTTGTACAGGGATTACAGAATCCCATGTATTATATAATAAGGAAAAAGCATGCCTGCTCTGTTCATTAATGATGAAGCTAACACGGCTCCCCACAAGGTGGCTAAATACCGCGCTTTCTCTTGAGTATTTTTCAGTTTATGATTTGAAAAGCAGAGTTGGGGTCACAGCATTGTTTTGACCTGGGACTCACAAAAGCTTCTGGCAAGTCTCCTGTAAGAATCTTTTGATGTCACCCACTAGAAATGAATTATACATGACCTTGCACTACAGAGAAAATGAAGGGGTGAATGAGGTCACAGCGACTAAGGAAGGAGACTATGATGTCACTGCATGAGGGATTACGATAAGGCATCAGGGAAAGAGGAAAAAGTGGCTGTCATAGCAATAAAATAAATTGTAATTAATGAGGACTTTCATAGTGACTTTCTTAATTAGAATTGTGCAGAAAATACATATTTTAACTTAATGCACTCTAGACACCTGTGTGTTTAAGGTATTTACTGAAAGCTGCTTGAGAGCACTCATGCGTCTTGTCCTCCACAGTGTTATATGGAAACCCGGTATTTGTAAAGTGTAAACTAATCACCCATAAGGGTCTCAAGACGCTGGGGGCCGTCGGTAAGATTAAGCGAGCTATTGCCCAAAGTCACATGGTGCTGGGCTGAGCTGCCACCGGAGCCGGGGATCGAACCATGAGCCCCGTGCTCTGGAGTCAGCTGCCCTGGCCGCTGCGCCACACCTATGGTGAAAAGAACCATGGACTCAACAGCACTCAAACCTTGTAAATCCACAGCTGGAACACCACACGCCACTTCCTGTCCCTTAAGATTAAACAGGAAGCAGAGATAAGAAGAAGGACATATTATTGGATGGCAGGATAGGGGCACCTTGGTGGTAAACAAGTACCCCAAGACTAGAGGAACTAGAAGAGGTAAAGAAAGAAAGAAGAAACTAGCACAGCCCCTTTTTCTGTGTTATCTGTTCCTGAGCTTCCCATCAGTGCCTGACACTGTCTCGGGTGCTTAGAGAGGAGTTCAGTCTCCATTTTCCATTCTGAAGATACTGTCATCTGGGCACTTAATTTTGTATCAGTTTTGGGTCTAATTTGTGAAAAATAATTTAGGAGGAAGGGGACTGTATTTGCGTGATGTGCCTGTGTATGCATGGGCTGAGCGGGCATGCTGCTGAATGTGGAGTGGATGCTGTGAGAATGTGATGGCGCACAGCATGTTGTTGTCTGGATGCTGGGTGCATTCTGGGAGCTGTTTACAGTCGAAAGGAGAATGGAGCCCTAACAGGACCTGCCAGGCTGTGGTTGTAACCTGAAGGCCTAACATGAAATAATGGACTTACCTCTACCTGGCACCAGACACTTGTGTGTAGACCATGCCCCCATCTACAACAGAAAGCAAAAAAGAGAAATTACACATTGCTACTGACAGAGAATGTTTTACGCATGCACAGGTTGAGATTAAAGTGAGATAAAAAAACATAGAAGGGAGGGAGAAAGAACGGGGAAGATGAGAAAGAGAGAAAAAGAAGAGAGAGTGAAAGTGAGAGGAAATAGCTTGGAGGAAACGTGTGACTTACATAGCGAGGACACGGCCCGAGGTCAGAAGGCATGAGTGTTGACATTTCTTCACAGAATCAAAAGCACTGCGGACCGTGGGAATGTTGTGAGGAAAATACGCGTATTATTATCATGACCCGTAGAACAGGCGCCCTGGCAGGCCAGCACCATGTAACCCTATCAATATGCCTAGAAAGAATTCACAACATGCATTGCATTGACACATGGCGGCCCAGGCAGACCCCGTAACCCATATATGGTCAGGGACTGTCCAATCCCAGGCTGTGACTTACGCAAAGGTACCAGCGATGAGAATCATGCACTTCCTGCATGGCTGAGGTTCCTCGTCTCTGATTGGATGGGTGGCCTCGAGGGCTCGTGTTCCCACGCGCTGCAGATTCCCCTGGGAGCAACAGTTTTAGCCAGGCTGATGTCACAGCATAACAAACTAGAGCGTCATTGCTGGTGTGGGGCCTCGTGTAACTGCGCCAATTTATCAGGTCTTTAAGGCCCTGGGTAGAGAGAAATAGTGCAAAAGAGAATGGACTGACCTTAGTAGCCTATGGGTAGAAAGTTAACTAAAGGAGTGGTTGAATTGTGGCCCACAAGACATATTGCATTGATCCCTATGTCAGGTGCGTTTAATCCAGTGTTATTTATTTTATTAACCTGAGGAGGATGAGAACTTGAGTCACTGCCACCACAATTCTACACTCTGACCTGCAGGCAGGAAACACACATCTCCGCTGCATTTGTTTAGCCCACTGAGCTATATAGCACGGCCAAAGCACCCCTGTGTCAGTTAGCCAAATCTTATCACCTGCTGTACGTACAGGCAGATTAGAAACACAGCCTTACGACATGTTAAGGCATGCCTAGATTTTATTAAATACAAAAACAAAACCAACAATTGATGGCCAGAATGCAGAACAATGTCATACATTCCCCCCAGTACAGAGATCTGGGCCTAAATCCATCGTTTTTTGCTCAAAATGCCATTCCAGGTTGAACCCAGCCATATGCAAATCAGTCTTGATTCTGTGCCCAATGGGAACAGTCCAGCTGGAACTGCCAGGCCAGGTCCTCCTTGGACTGGAAACAAGCATCCTAGGACCGGCTTCGGGGTTTCACCCCTTTTCAGCCAGGATAGCTTGACTCCAGTGGCATGGAGAGCACAGGACCCACGTCTGGGCATACCCGTCCCACTCGAGGTGACAAATTGGCTTGGCAGTTTGGGCTGGGTTGTTCCCACAAGGAACAGGGTCAAGACTGATTTGCACAGGGCTGGGTCCAAACTGGGGTTGTGTTGTGTGGTGAGCAAAAGAATTATGGATTAAACCCAGATCCTTGTGACTGGGGGTGAATGTTTGCATTGTCCAGCATTCCGTCCATCAATTGTTTCTTTTGCATAGCTTTTATTAAAGGTTGGTCACACAATCTATGCATTAATACATTGAAAAACTGTTCAACAATCCATGATTGTTTTTATAGTTGATTTAAAAAATGGGTAATATAAATGTGTTTTACTTACGTCTGACTTAAAACGCTCAGCTAAATTTATTTTTTAGATAAAAATGTGTTTTATATAGTAGTTTGAGCACTTAATAAAATAACTCTGTTCCTTCTTAACACCTACAAATTACTCAGTTGACCAGGCTATGAAGGATTGAAAGCTCTGTTGGGCTTGGAAGGCTAGGACTACATGAGCGGGTAATCACAGGAGATTTTAGCTTTAAACCTTTAACTCAGTTTTGCGCAGGAATAATGTGGTGGCCTTGTAATTTTATCTTCCTGGAAGTATTGTTAAAAAAACAGGATCCTATTTTGTGTTTCATTTTTAGATAGTTTTCCTTGTTTTATTATTTTGTTTTGTTTGGTTAGAGGCCTGAGCAGGTGTCTTCACAGAAAAGTTGCTTCTGCTGTCATTGTGGTTAAAAAGCTGTGAGGGACTTGCCCAATGTCAATGCACACCCTTTAAGAATACTAGACACAAAGGGCTGTAGGTCCCTTCACATTTGGTGTGGGGAAATTCTTGGTTAAAGCCATTTAGAGGTGTGTGCTCTAGAGTGGGTCCCCTCAACTTTGTCTTCCTCACACCCATCACTCACAGTAGGCCCGACCTTTGGAGCGGGAAGTCGCAAGGAAGGCAGAGACAGACACACCATGAACCCTGTACATGTGTGTTTTTGTATTTTTATAGGCCTTAGACCACATCTAGTTAGAACAGAATCTCCCATAGCGTGATGAATATAACTTCGTCTTTATCGTACATTGTATTTTATCTCCACACACACTCTGATTCCACCTTAGTCAGGTAGAAAAATGGGGTAGGTAGTAAGAGATATTGATTGACCCTATCCTGATATATTATTACTCCTGTAGCTAGAGAACATGCCTGGGGGAATGATGATGTTGAAGTACGCCAACTAGGAAGGTAAGGGTTGTAGTCTCTTTAACAAAATGTTTTTTAAACACGGCTATCCCATATTTGTCGACTTGACACAGAATCCTCATGGCACACTTTTGTCCACCAAATCAGAGACTGGGGAAGAAGACTAGGCTAGCACACCTCCCTGAAGTCAACAAACCCATGCTGAACTAAGAGGTTGGATACTAATCAGAAAAACACACCGCTCCTTCTAACCTCCTGAGACAGATAGAATATCTTCTCAAAGAACTCTCACCCACATAAATCCTGTGGCATTATATGTGGCAAGATATATCTTCTCAAAGGACTCTCACCCACATAAATCCTGTGGCATTATATGTGGCAAGATATATCTTCTCAAAGGACTCTCACCCACATAAATCCTGTAGCATTATATGTGGCAAGATATATCTTCTCAAAGGACTCACACCCACATAAATCCTGTGGCATGCTTCATCACCGAGTCCTCAGATGGGAAAGACCAATACCTCCGGCTGGCTCAAGCTTACTTTTGGAGGGAGAACTTTGATGTCAATGTTAAGAGATCCTTACAGGTACTAGACTGAACGGGTGAGGCCTTGATGATAAAGCATGCCCCAGGGTTTATGGGGTTGAGAGTCCTTTGAAAAGATGTTATATCTGTTTCAGGTGGGTAGAAAGACCTGTGTGCTTTTAGTAGCCATATCTTTGTACAGACCTAATAAACCTATGAGCCACTTGTAAGAGAGAAGGAGATAATCATTAAGTGGCAGAATTCCACAATGTGAAAGTTGAAAACCAGGGATCAAGCCCGGTGGCGACCCCGTTTGACCAAATTGTGTTATCTGAGGCAATTGGCTCAGTTCACTCTTCCTCTTTCCACTTTAAAATTGAATTTTAGAGCACCTTCAAATCCATCAGTTCAAGATGTGCACTGCGCAAACACCTCTCTTGTATTTGGTTAATGACTAAATGAAGCTCTATCTCCATTAACAAACTAGGCCTCATTTAAGGTACACATGACACCTAACTTTCCTCTTGGTTCACAAATGGCATCGTCGGTCAGGGCGATGGAGATAGGGGTATGAATGTTTCTAAGTTCATGTTTAGAAACTATACTTTTAATAAATACCTCTGAATGTAGTGAAATACTTTAATGAACTAAAGAGAAATGTGTCCAGATGTTAGAGAAATACACTTTTTTGAATTCTTGAAAAATTTACCATGCCATTTGTTGCACGATTTACATGCTAAATATGCTGATGGCTTGCCTTGTGTTATGTAGGTATGTCTATAGAACGAACAAAATTCAAAGGCAGTGCAGTGCTGTACAGGGTCAAAACCAAGCATACAGTCAACTGCTGATAGTAGAAAGAGAGGGAGAGGTAGCTAATATGTGTAATATCACTGCATTGTGTTCTTTAAAAAGGTGTGTTATCAACCCTTTCTTAAATCAGAGCAGCATTAAGGCAGTCCTGCTGGATCTGGGGAGTTGTCCCAGATCTTGGCTGCATAGTTAAAAAAGGCCTACTGACCTGTTTTTTCTTAGTCTGCAGTCTGATGTTGCCGTGCCTGCAAGAGTGCCGCGAACCACCACAACTGGTGAGCTTGTTGGCAAGCTTTTCTGCAGGATAACAGGGGGTGCTGGGCACGATGGCTTTGTAAATGATACAGCTGTTTCTTTAGATGGTATGGGCCAGCAAGAGGAGCTGGTGGAATACCATCAGGATGGGGAGGTGTGCTAGTTTCTTCAGGCCCTGGATGAGACATGCTGCGGCATAGGATGCCCTAAGGTGTGCCAGGGAGAAGTCTGTGAGGCCATGGAGCAGGGTATTACCACAATCCAGATACAGGTATACAAGTGCTTGAGCAGCAGTTCTGAGGCTGCTTGCTGGAAATCACTTTCCTTAGAAGAGAGAGCTGGTACCAGGCCATCTTTGTCTTTTGTGTTATGGCTCTTAGGGCCAAGCCAGATCCTCTGCTCTCCCTATCATTTTGGTGGCTTGCCCATCATTAACTAGCAAATTTCAGTGGGGAACTACTCTGTGTGGTAAAGGGGGAAGTCCAGGTTATTAGCCACCAACTTAACAATAGTGTTTATCTTGTAGCATGTAAAGGCCACACATGGGGCCACGACTGCAACAACACCTGCAATTGCAAGAACGAGGGCGCCTGTGACTCCGTAACTGGGGCTTGCATGTGCCCGCCTGGCTTCAAGGACCTTTTGTGTGAGAAGCCTTGTGACCCTGGGTCCTACGGAGACAACTGCCAGCAGGACTGTGCATGCGAGAATGGAGCCACCTGCGACCCTAGCGATGGAGCGTGCCGCTGCCAGGAGGGATACACCGGGGCATAGTGAGTATGTTGCGGGTATTTGGTGGGTCATGTGTACCTTCAACAGTGCACCACCAATGGTCCACAGCATTAGCTAATTTTGACACCGCATTATTTAGCAACACAGGAAATAAAATATTTTAATGAAAGCTTATCTGTACATGAAAATTGTAATTTTATTGAGATAATTTCTCATATTTAAATCTTCACCATAAGGTTTTATAGCACATTCCAGGCTTCTTACCACACACAAATTCTCCGGAATCTGATTTAACTACTAATTCACTTTAATTGATCTACAAGCTGAGATCCAAGAGGCATGAACCTATTGAAAAATATATAAGAATTGATATATTTGAATAAGCCAAGTTCTATCATTGAAATTTAGTCTTCATTGGCTTATCAAGATTAGAAGGCGGATCATCTATCATGTTTACTGAACTAAATATCTGTTGGGATCCTAACTGTGATGAATAATCTTGTGAAAAATAAAACAAGTGTTTTTTTTTTTTAAATGGGCAATTCAAAATGACAATGTTGGTTGGAGAACTGGCTGTGTGTGGATACCTCTTCTTTTCTCTTCTCCAGTTGTGAGATCCGCTGCACGATAAAGGAGGATGGGTCTGGAGTCCGCTGTCCCGAGAGTTGTCCCTGTCAGCGTGGGGGAATCTGCACAAGAGAGCCAGGGCACTGCCTCTGCCCACCTGGATGGATGGTATGGGAGAGTTCAGGGGTCCAGTGGACATGCTTTGGGATGCCTAGAATCTACCAGAGGCTTTCACCATGGTAGGGGGGAGGGATTGAGGCTGAAATACTGAAAGTAAAGTTGTATGCTAGACTTGTCTGGACCAGGCACAACTTTAAATCCACTCAAAGTGAAAAGGGATCAAATTACTACCAAATTAGTAAAAATATCAATCTTAGAGGCTTGCAGTTTGCCTGAGAAGACTTCCACCTGTACTGCCAAATACAGGCAATGAAGAATACAAAGGAAGCTTAGTTTTGATGCCCTCTTGTGCCTCTTTCTTCCACCACCCCACACCTCACTCTCTGTAGCTCCTGAAGGCTCTTTTAAATTCCAGGTTTCTCCCTTTGTCACTGTTATCCTTCTTTCTCCCTTTTCTGATTTTCGCTGTATTGCTCTGGTTCAAAGTCTGATGATGAAAAATGAGTCCCACTACCCCAAAAATGACTGCCGGTGCCCACCATCTGCAGATTAAACACTGAATGCAGTATGAGATGAGTTACTCCTTTCAACTGAATCTGTTGCACGCACAGGTATCAATAGCTCATAAAGATATGGGGCCAGATGTACGAACAATTTTAGCATGCGCAAACGGGCTAGTGACCCGTTTGCTCATGCGAAAATTGTCATGGCCATGTACCAACACAATTTTGTGAGCCGCAACTGAATTGCGACTCGCAAAAAAGTGTTTAGAGGCTCGCTATTTGGAAGGGGCTTTCCCTTCCAAATGGCAAGTCTCAAAACCATGTAGTAATGTTTTGCGACTGCAATTGCGGTCTCGAGACACATGTGTTACTGAATTGTATCCTTCATCAGTAGAGATCAGAACAACAAATTACATCAGGGGTTGCTGAGAATGCTGCCACAGTCCTCACAGGTGTCAGTACCTCTCAGTGGCGCACAGGTGCATCTCCAAAAGCTCGCCAGCGGGCTGGCTCAAGGGAGCCTTTTTAAATAGCAGGGGGATGGGAGAGCACTGTCTCCCATCACAGCACAGTTCGCCCCTTAGCATTATGGTACATGCAGTACAATGTTTGTGCGTAATTGAGCTTTTGGAGATGCACCTGTGTGCCAGTGAGAGGTACTGGGACCTGAGATGACTATGGCAGGATTCTCAGCAACCCCTGATGTCATTTGTTTCTCTGATCACTACTGATGAAGGATAAAGTCCAGAAACACATGTCTAGAGATGAACAGCACTATCTGCACCAACTCTGGTGAAAAACCACAGATAATACTCAAGTAAGCACAAACATTGTTCTGCATTTACCATAATGCTAAGGGGCGAACTGTGCTGTGATGTGAGGCAGTGTGCTCCCGTCCCCCTGCAGTGCAAACAATGTATACATGCCACACGATTCAGGTATTTGGAAGCGATGCCCTAAACACCCCCCTTCCAAAGACTGAATTAGCATTTGGTTGGAAACCCAAATTGCGATTCTGTAACTTGTTACCAATTCGCAATTTGAGGTTTGGACATAAGAAAAAGCTTTTTTGCGATCTCAAACGGACCAATTCTGCTAATGAGGCTGTTTGCAAACACAGAAATACTTCATACATCTGGCCCCAACACTTTATCACTGTTTAACTGTATTTTCTCCTGAACCATGATGCCTTGATGCTCCCAAAGTCCAAGTAACTAAGGGAGTGAGGCGATTGCACTTCACAACTCACTAGCCCCCTCCCCACTCTTTAGCTATGGCCATAGTAATAACTGCTTCTGTTGATAGGGACAATAGTCTAGTGCGGGCATAGGCATCGATGGTAAATAATGATACAGGAAATGTTACCAATGTTATTAATATTAAGGTTTTATGATTAAGTAATGTTTTGTCATTAACTAATCAGATAAAATATACATTGGCTTTAATAAATGTAACTACGAGTGTTGTGCTGCAAGCAAAGCATCTCTGGAGTTGTTAGGAGACAGTGTTGGTGGGAGGGCAGTTACTAGATGTCTCCAGCCTTAAAGCCGCTTCATTCCATTTGCAGCAGTATCGCTGTAGTATTGTTTAATGAACTCTCTCCATAATATCCCAAAACATCTCCTTATACCCCCACAATTAATCCAATTTCTGACTGTCTCCCTCTTTTGCCACATCTTTTCCTCTTCTGCTGCTTCCTTGACTCATTGTTCTCTACGTGCAGCACAGATCCATACGATTATCTACCCACCTATTAGAATTGGTCCTCAGAGGTCAGATTATTTGAGGAAACTAACTTAGTCAAAAGGCGTCTACCCTACTTGCTGTTTCTTGTTACCATCTTATTCCCTCTCCTGGTCTATATATTCCATTTCTCCTGTTTCACTTCTTCTCTTGGAGGTTATCATGGGGCACCATAAAGAACTCAGGAAATGGGCACACAAGATAAAATACAAGCAGTAGCCAAAAGTCCCGTTACCCACATTGGTACTCACTGGAAGTCTCCCCACATTGAGCTAATTAGATGCATTTCTTAATTTGGCCTACCTTTGATTGCTGTGCAGTTGAAAGAACCAATCATAGCAACAGGTCTGATTGTATGGAAAACCACATGGCCCAACTGAAAGTCCATTCTCCAAAGAGCAGTGTTTGATTTAATTACCAAGAAAGACCTCTTGCTCTATTTTGGAAGCTACAATAATAGTTTAATTGACCATATTGTTCTTCATAACAGTATAGCATCCTGATCTCAAGGATTCAGTGAAGAAGAATAGCCTGAAAATGAAAAGCAGAGGATAAGCGGAATCTTAGTTAATTTGCTTGTTTGAGGGGTAATATTTAATAAGATATTTTCCTTTTCCTCTTCCTTTTCAAGGGCTCCATCTGCTCCTTCCCATGTCCTAGTGGGCACTTTGGCAGTGGATGCACAGAGGAATGCCTTTGCCACAACAAGGGAGTGTGTGAATCAGAAAACGGACAATGTCGCTGTGCGTTGGGATTCACGGGGGATCGGTGAGTAATAATATCCCACAATAAATATTGTAACATTACCATGCTGTAGGATCGACTGAGCACTGGTGAGCGATCACTTCTTGGAATGACAAATACAGTTCACAGAATGATTCTCTGGGACCGGTGTGCAGGTGAGCAGTTCTCAGGATGGACAGTGGTAAGGCACATCAGGATTCTCTAGGCACCGGTGAGCAGTCACTGCGTATGATGGACAATTTCTCAATATCCACGCCTATCCACCTCATGAAGAGTCCTTAATATTTTTAAAGTCAATTCTGCTGAATATGATCAGTGAGAAACTCATTTCCACACTTTTAGCTAAATTAGTAATACAGAACAGACATGGTAAAAGCTTAGAAGAGGGCTTATGGCTGGTTGCTGCTGCAGGACTAATTTTTAAAGTACATGCAGGTATGTTTCTTTAAGCAAGGCTAATCTCACCATGCAGAGTGCGACTGCCCAAAAAAAAAAAACCTCACTTCTTTGGTATACTCACGAAATTGCTTTTTTAACCTTTTCATGTCCTGCGTAGAAGAACCACATGCTATGGAATATTGCTGACAACAGCAGGGACCTAGATTCACCCTGACCACCCAGGACTTCCTATAGGCATTGGACAATGATGTTCAAGCAACAAAGCAGGCCGGCCTAATACAGGAAATGAGACAGAGCTCCGCCCCGGGAACATTACTGAAAGCTTCCAAAAGTTGAGCATGTGCAAACAGTGTTGCAATGAGTAACCGCTGTCAACGCCTACAGTTCAGATTTTCTGAGCTGCAACTTAAAGACTTGAAGAGAGGTAAAGGGAAGACCCAAAGGAGTGGGCATTGTTAATTCTTTTCTTAGAGGTTTCCCCATGAGGCCATGCTGTTGTATTATGCTAGTCACTGATCGTACTCCGGCCCATATTTGAAGACAGATCTTCAGTAATAATGAACGTATATGCTCCCTTTTAAAGGTGGTGGTAGTACCACGAATCTGGGAACTGTATCGCTGCAGGGGAAAATAGGTTATCCTAATATTACTACAAATGTAACTTTACATTGAAAATATTCCGCAAGTTCTTGTCCCATTTAATGAGTGTTGAGATAAAGCCAGATTTTTGTGGGGACAACAGGCAGGGATGTGTTTTTCAAGGATCTGGTATTTACCATAATTCGTTATGCGGTATAACTACTTTGCTCAAAATAGAAACATCATAGTAAATGTACAGAAACCCTCTTATCGCACATTTAAAATATTGCAGACATTTACCAAATTATACACACTAGACAATTACCTGGGCAGACTTTATGGCGGTCAAAGAGGATTTATAAACCAACTGTTTTGTATTGGACGACATAAGAGATTTCCCTTTGCTGCTTTTATTAGCTGTGGTGTTAGTCAAGGTTTATTTGATTTATGTAAAATTAAACATGTAATATACTTACTGATAGGCTTGGCATCTTTGGCGTGGGTTCCCCTGACTTTTTGCCTCTACCTCCTGTATTTTTGACGCTGTGCTGGATTTCGTTTTTGCTGGCTTAGATGCTTTGGGCACTTGCCACTGCTGATCAGTTTCAAAGTGCAAGTGCTCCATATGTAAATTGTTATTACAATTAGTTCTCCATGATTGGCATATCTGATTTACTGGTAAGACCCTAGTAAAGTGCACTGAGTGTGCCAGTGCCTGTAAATCATATGCTACTAGTGGGCCTGCAGCACTGATTGTGACACCCACATGAGTAGCCCTGAAAGGGCATCTCAGACCTGCCACTGCAGTATCTGCACGCAGTTTTAAAGTGCCATGGAGACCTGGCAAGTGCACCCACTTGCCAGGCCTTAACCTTCCTTTTTCTTACATGTAAGGCACCCCTATGGTAGGCCCAAGGTCCCCCATGGGCAGGGTGCAGTGTATGTGAAGTGTAGGACATGTACTGGTGTGTGTGACATGTCCTGATAGTGAAATACTGTGTATTTCCTTTTTCACTATTGAAAAGCTGTCTGCCCCATAGGATAACATGGGAGATACTTTGTATCATCTTACTCGTATACATTTCGATTGGGAAAAGATAAAGAAATAAAGTTTAGGCTCTCCGAACTCAGAATTTAATAACACATATTTTAGTGAATATGGTTGTTAAATTATGTGTTTGAAAATGCCACTTTTAGAAAGTAGCCATTTTCTTTTTTAACCATTCTGTGTGCCTCTGCCTGTTTGTGGATTGACTGTCTGGTTTTGGAGTGACAGGGGCTGGGGATGTGCATTCACTGTAGACATCCACTGGGGGGGATTGAGGTATTCCTGGTCCTTCTTGATGAATCAGAGCTGAGCTGAATGGGGTTTGGCTGCATTTAGAGTAGTGTGAGTAGTTTCCTTGCACCTGAATAGGACCTGTCTCCCTTGCACAATGCTCTTTCCACCCCCTGTGGTCATACTGTACCAGTGAGGACAGAACTGTTGTGGACTGGCCTCGGAGACCCTTGCACAAAGTAGAACAAAGACAACATGGGGTATAAGTAGTGGACCTTAAACTCCAGAACTTTAGATCACTACTGGACTCAAGAGGAACCTTTGCAATGAGAAGAGCTGGAGAGCTGTGAGGAGGAGTACTGACTCTTTGCTGTGTGCTGTTTGGGGTTGGCCTGCAGTTGCTGCTTCTGCCAAGGACAGAACAAATACTGGAACTTTGCTGTAAACCTACTTGAAGAAGAATCTCCAAGGGCCTGGGTGTGCTGGTCTCCTGTTCTGAAGTCTCAGGGACACAAGATTTCACCCCTAGGTCCCCTGAACTCCATTACTGAGAGTGCTGACCTGCCGGGAGGTGTCTATTTCAGTTTTGGGCCTCTAGAGGTTTTTCCTGCTGTTGTGAGCTGGAAGCAACTTGGAAGAAGCGAGAAAAGCAATCTCTGACGCAGTCAGCGCTGGTGCCGAGATGCCACAACCTGCACTGAGGCCAGGGGCACTGCTCGTGAAAGGCATGATGCACCACCCGCCCTGCACCGCAGCTCCGACGCCCTGCGACACTTGCTGACCAGTGCTCGCACCGACTCTGTCACTCCCAGGGCCCTTGTCAGCAGGCATCTGCAGCTCACACCACCCATGAGAGTACCAACATAACTACTGACCATCACACCCCTACAAGTGTGACAATTCAGACTATTTCAGGCCAACAAAAGCTTCAAGAATGTCTTGGTGGCAGGTATTGGTCATTTAAATTCATATTTAATTAATAAACAACTGTTAAACTCACCTCTAAATTAGACAGACAGCACCATCTTGTGGCAGACTGTCATAAGTGCTCGTGTTGACAATTTAATGCCGGTGCCGAACACCGGAAACCATCAGTTCAAATTAAGCACTGGCTACATTTTGTTAGATCACATTAGGTACTCATTTTTCAATCAGAATTCCTGTTGCCTCCCTTGTTTTTCAATACTGCTTGGTTCAAAGCTGTATTCATTTATAAGTCCTTCTTTTGTAGTATATTTTTACTTTTGCTGGAATTTAAATTGTCAGGTTTTTATTAAACACAATAATTTCGTATTTTTGCATTAAAGGGTTTCCAAATGAAATATATCTGTGTGATACCGAAGTTGTACTTTCAAGACTTTACTGTAGCAGGGGAAATCCTATTTTTGGTGTTTAAACAGGTTAATGAGATTAGTGCTTGTTTAAATTCGAAATATGCAGGTTTGCTCAGCCTTTCATCCATCTTTAGTTGATAAAATGAGTGCAGGTACACACTCTGTAAAACGGTTTCATGTTACCATTTTACCATTTTTTTAAAGTAGTGCTTTTATTAATAGTGTCATACAAATTACACATAATTATTAGTATTATTATTTCTGTTGTTAATGTTCAATAGCCTTGAAACTGTGGCCCAAACCACCTTCCAGACATAAAGTGATGTTCAGGAGGCACAGATTCTGGACAGAATGGGAAATTAAGCTGTCCATGTCACCTCCCAGTTACCCCTGAAAATAATATCATTTTGTCTGCGTATTTCACAAAATGCCTTTAAATGGCAACGCCTAACAACAACATTATATTTTTTATCTTTTAAAAATACTATTGCATAAATTAAAATTACCACAGAATGAAACTTTTGAAAACATACCTCTGAAGAAATACGTCAAAACCTACTTTTCATTTTTAACTTGTTAAAAAAAATTATCATTGCAGAAATATTTCAAGAAAATCCTAGACACTGCATTATTTTGTCGAATATTGACTTGCATTTTTACAATACATAAAAATATTAGGAGGGGGCGTAAGAGGCATAATTTGGTGTAGCGTAATCACACAGAATTACCTAAAAATTCTGAGAGGCTATGCAGAATTAAGCGAGAAGATTAATTCTGCATTTAGCACTATCTCTCAATGCAAAAATCACTCCTGGCATCCAAAATGGGCGCAGAAATGCACTTTGCACTAAGAAATAGTGCCAAATGCAACAGAACACGAATAGCATGAATGAGCTGCCGATTGCGCTCACTAAAAGAGGTCTTGAGGTAGGATATTCATGAAACTTAACTCTGGCATTTAGCACTACTTTCTTATATCAAAAGAACCCCCTCGCATCCAAAATGGGCATGAGAATGCATTTTGCACTATGAAATGTAGAATTTCCCCCAAGCTTACACCGATCATCGAGCGCTATTTTCTTACCACAAAATGCACTCTAGCATCCAAAGTGGACACAAGGATGCATTTTGCGTTAGGAAAGAGTGTTAAATGCAGCAGAACACAAAGAGCGAGTGTGAGAGGATGCTAAATGTGCTCTCACGGTAGGATTGTTCCCTCTCCCCGATTTACTTTTAACTACAGTGTAATCGCGTCATTATCAGTAATTCTGAATCAAAGAGTAATGCAGTATTATGGGATTTACTCAGATTATGCCAGCGTAATTAAAATTACACCCAGACACTAAAAATATAAGGACACTGCTGAAGCCACAGTGGTTTGCTTCCAACTTCGAAGTCATCTGCTAGCACCACACCAGGGGTCGCTCCACCTTTACATCCTTTTGACTGATAAAACAGAAGACTAAGTTGTGTAACAATAATAAATAGTACCAAAATGTTCCCAAAAATATTTCAGATTCTGGTATATACTAATTAAAATAGGAAGGAATCCCAGATATGTGCAGCGACAGTAATTACATCTAGATGAAAACACTAAGCAGGCTGACTTCAGCCAATCATGAATTGAACCTTCACCCGGAAATACTTTGTCAGATTCACAATGCTCAGATTGTTCAGACTGTGGAGGTATTTGACTGCAGCATGGACAAGAAATAGATGTTTGCTTGCTGCAGATTCTTTGGAGGACACTACTTGGTGATGCCTTCTTCCTAGGCTTGGTCCTTGCTCATCATTATGCCTTTACACTACTGCATATCATGCACAGCGATACACAGGATAAAGTGGCATATTTACCAACGATTCGAGAACTCCCGTTTCTAGTCAATGTATAGTAAGTAGACACTATGTTTGTCCTTGTGTTGCGCCATGGGGGCGCCCCGCAAATGTTTAGTGAACATACCCCCAAGTGTCAGGCAACCTATGTTGCTGATTACCCCAAATTGGCGGAGATGCTTATGCCATCCAGATCTGTTGGGACTTAAAGGAGGCAGTTTGCCATACCAACCTGAAGATCCTGTTCCCTTACGTTTAGGTCAATGGAAGACCTAAAGATATTTTTTAAGTAAGTAACTGATGAGATTTCTAAAGTTGTTCTTACAGCTGAAGGAGCAGCAAAGGATGTGTGCGCAGGAAGATTTTTAATTGTTTTTATCGATTAGTACTTAGCATCATATGGAAACCTTTACAGATGAAATGCCTCCAGTCCGTCAATTTGCTCTGTCCCTAACAACAAGAGCTTACATTAGGACCAGTAAATAGGCACTGCCACCTATTTCTGTTTTTATTCCTTCATCTCCCAATCAATCGTAGCCCATTTTCCGGATAACAATAGCTTCTTCCTAAATGCCTTTACGCCTATGCAGTATCCCAGCTTAGGACTTGATTACGATAGTGGCGGCGGTGGCGGTTCAACCCCCCGACAGCCCTTCGTTCTGACCGCTGTATAATGATACTGGTGATCTGACCCACTGCTGTCGGACGCAAGACCGTGCCTCTGCCTGGATCATAGATCCCGACTGTTCAGCGGTCGGATGAGTGTCTCAAAATGGCGGCGGTGCAGGCAGTCATAGCTGTTGGGATTACGATATCCCTTTCTGACAGCCTTTTCATGGCAGGGTTCCTGCCATGAAAAGGCTGTCGGAAAGAGATCAGGGAGCCCCACACAGGGCCCCCGGGGATTGGAGCCCAGAGTAAAACGTGCATAGGGGTACATGTGGTGTCCTCCTCTCCTGGCACTGTCGTGTGCGCGCTGTGTGCCATGCACAACATGGTGCATGGCACAAGGTGCACAGATATGTCAGAAGCGCTGCACGGCAGCAACATCTACTGAGGCCCTTTTCTATGGCTGCAGTATGCCCCCCACTGTGGTAACACTGACTTCCGATTGCCAACCCCGTGATCACATCAAAATATGGCGGTCAGACCACCCGCATGCTTGTTGGCGGTCTCCCGGCCGCCACAGTAGCGGCCGGCAGTCCGACAGCCCAACATTGAAACCAGGTCCTTAGGTATAAATTTGCAACTAGGAATGCACATCAATTCACTGCTTTCTTGCCTGATAACTCCTAAAGAAGAAGGTTTTTTTCATTACAAATATCCCATGGGTTAAAAGGTCTGGACTTTCAAGCTCTGTCAGTTAACCATCTTTTTGGGTTTTTTATACCAAAAAAGCTGTCCAATTTGCCAATTGTCACCTTTCAATTTCCCTTAAAAGTCTTGCAAATTGACTTTGTTATAATAATTATTCAAATGATTCTTGACCTAAAAAAGCTTGGAGATTTTCTGTTGATTAATCAAATCACTGCAAAACTGGTGATGTGTTTGTGTCTCTGGAGTAAAAAAAAGCAACAAGGAAGCAAAGAATATCCGTTCAGTTCTGCTATGAGCTGGCACAGATCGACCACCCTAAGGAAGATCCAAGTTTCCTCTATGAGAGTGGTTGCCAACTACACAAGACACTCATACACGTCTAACAGAACATACTCTGCAGAACTCTCTCCATACGCTGAGCAAACCACAGATATGCTCCAAAGCTATCACTATCAACAGTACTCGTCAAGAATACAGCCACAAAATACATCTAATAAAACACATTAGAGCGGCCTAACACTCCGCAAGCAGCCGACACAGCACAGACATGCCTTACAACTCTGAAGCTGCTTCTCATCAAAACACGTCATACATAGCATCAGACATAACTAGCAGTGGGCGAAGCATTAAGTCAAAGTGCAAAATCCACCCATGGAGAAATTTTGCTCGCAAAACCAATTTTCAATTTTAAGCGGAATTCCTCAACTTTCATGGTGTTTTCTGACTTTTCACCCTTTCCATCCCTACATTAAATGTCAAAATAACATGGGCCACCACAGACTGCCAAAATCTGTTAGTTTTACTTGGACATACAAAGCTGCAAAAAACAGGCAGTTCATTGAGCATTTTTTGTGTTTCCGATTTTGCAAAAAAAGAATTAAGTCACACATAAACACAGCATTTCAAATACATTTAATAAACCTTGTATATACTAAATGATTTACGATAACGAGGTTCCTAAGCACTAAACATTACAACATGTCATTCAAAACCACCTAATCAAAACACCCATCATAGATTGCACACAGATCTGATATCCCCTTATCCTGGCTATCACAAATGGCACCTTAGTCACATCTGCTGGATCGGAACTCGATGTTCAGATCATCTCTAATGACTCTATTATCCCTATATCTTCCATATGAAGTACAGGCCGCTACATGACAGTACAACAACCAGAAATGTCTCTTAACCCAGCAAAGTGATCGGTCTTCCTCCAATATCATACACCAACATCCTAAGAATTTCAAATTGCCTCCATAATATCCAGTAGGACACAATTGATCAATGAACTACAAGCCATAAAGTCACGCCACTGAGTCCCCTCCACAGAAAACTTTCAGACTCCAGTCTGAGAGGGAAAGACGAAAATGACCCAAACAGCATCCCAGACAACCGACACCACACAAAGAAAACTAAATACAGACAATGCCTATTAGAAATGTCAAAGCAAACACAAGGAGATGATGGACGGAGCGCTGAAACTTTTCAGACACTCACCCCCACTCACAGATCTGGGTTGAATCCATCATCGTTCTTTACTGGGGGTGAATGTATGACATTGTTCTACATCCTGTCCATCAATTGTTCTTTTTGCTTTTGTCACCCCAAGTGGGACGGGTATGTCCAGACATGGGTCCCGTGCTCTCCATGCCATTGGAGTCAAGCTATCCTGGCTGATGAGGGGTGAAACCCCGAAACCGGTCCTAGGATGCTTGTTTCCAGTCCAGGGAGGACCTGGCTTGGCAGTTCGGGCTGGACTGTTCCCATTGGGTGCAGGGTCAAGAGTGATTTGCATATGGTTGGGTTCAAACTGGAATTGCATGGGGAGCAAAAAAACAATGGTTTTAGGCACAGATCTCAACGTTTACCATGGAAAGTTTTCCCCGCAGGGAATTACAACACGGTTGCTACAACAACCGCGTTGTAACCACACATACCATTACTCCTCAAGTCGGAACAACGACTTGCGGAGGGGGCAGAAGGTGTTGGATTTAAAATCCAACACCTTCCCTACTGTCCGCACAGACTGGAGTTAGAATAGTAAATTATACTATTCCAACATCCAGCGCCCCCCTCCGCAAGTCGTTGTTACTTGTGGGGTGAGGGTATGCGTGGTTACAACGTGGGCGTTGTAATAACCACGTTGTAATTCCCTGCGGGGAAAAATAATGCATGAAAAAGAGGTATATTCGATCTCTGTACTAGGGTGAATGTATGACATTGTTCTGCATTCTGTCCATCATTTGTTCCTTTTTGCAATGGAAATGTCAGTCACATAACTGAACTTCTCTTTCTTTCCATTATTCTATGAAAAGATTCCAGTATTATGGAATTATTTTATTTTGTAGAAATATTTCAGGGGACCCTTCTAAAGGGATAGCCTAACTTCTACTGCAGGAAGAAACCTATGCGAGCAAGGAAACTTAGAAAAGTGTGGTCTAAGATCTCTTAGCTTTTATGAAGACATTTGTTTTCAAAGGTTTATGCTAACCAGAGACGTTTTAAGGTATGCACAAAGTGGCCTCTGGTCCAGGGCTGCAGCCTTTCAGGGGGCCCCCTAGTGGAACCCGCACTGTTCTGTAGAAACTTGCCCTGATGACCTTGAATAATTCTTAAACAGATTGTTTTAAATACCGTTTTCCTTTAATATATTTTGAATGTGAGCAATCTGTGAGTGTATTTTACAGACTTTTTGCAGAGAAATGTTGTGTTTTTGTTGCATTCAACAAATGCAATAATAAAAAAGTTGCTTTTAGAACAAAACAGGACCTCGCATATGAGAAATGGGAGGGTGTCACAGAGATTATTTGCAGTCATATTAGTGAGCTGCTGCTGTTTTACAACACTGAAGACACACCTCACTATTCTTGAATATTAGATGTAAACACATATAGAATTTGGATGAGGCGCCTGTGCATTGTCAGTGACCTGGCCAAAGAGGTCATGAAAGAACTGAAATTTGTCATAAATTCAAACTTTTTCCGAACAGGGGCCCCGAAAATACTTTGGCCCAGGGCCCCCCAAATCCTTAAGATGTCCCTGATGCTAAGCCTTTTTGGGGGGGAGTCTTGGCTTCTCCTGGACGCCGTCAGCGCTGCTTGTCTGGTTTCCATCCTGCAGCATGGGAACGCTGCAGTAATCACCGGATATCCGTAGAGGTGGGCCGCATTTGATTAAAAATGAAAACAAATCGAATTCTTTCTCTTCTGGACTCATTGCTCTTCCAACCCCCGGAGGGCAGGCTGCACCTCCATGCTCCCACTGCCTGCAGCCGCACCTGCAGGCAGGTCACGAGGTCACCAGCTGCAGACTCCCCTGGTGCAGCCTTCGGCCAAGAGACGCGCAGATTACAGGCCCGAGCGGCCTCTGGGGGCGCACTGCAACCGCGCAAAAATGTGACTGAGCTTTTTTATCAACCTTAGACTCCGCGCAGATAACACATCCCAGCATTCAGTGTCACATGGGTCAGACCGACCCACAACACGCGGGGCCTAAAACACACTGCGAAGCAGACCTCCGCAGGAACAGTGTTCAATAGCTCGGGGAGATGACTCAGTGGGGTCAGACAATGCTGCCGCAACTCCCAGCGCAATCTGGAGTTTGGGCTGTGTTTTCTAATACTACAATAACATGCTACTGTCAGAGACAAAGGGACGGAAAGCTTTACAGTGCTTTAGAGGGTGTGCAATTGTCGCAAATGATGCAGGTTCGGACCTACAAGGCCATTCATCCGATCTGGTGAAAGACCTTCTTGGGCCGTAGTACGCATTTTTATTGTTTGCGCCGGGCACACCGGGCGCAAACTATGAAAATGCGCCCTATTACAATGAATGCGCTGCCCCAGGGAAGCCGCAAACTCGCGCTGCCCTGGGGGCGGCGCATTCATGTGACTCCGTGTTTTCACGGTGCAGGCGGCCACTAGCCTGCACTTTTAAAGGGGATTACAGATCCCCGTGCAAACGAGTGCAGTCAGTGACTGCACCTGCCTGCAAGGGGATGTCTGGGGTTATGGACCCCCTTTTTCCCCACCAGACGGCTGCCCTCAGGGGACGTGCTCACGCTGCTTCACCTAGAAAGTGGCAGAGTGTGAGTGAACCCCTGAGAGCTTCTTTGCCTCTGCGCCTGAGTCTGTAATACGGCGCCAGCGCAGAAGCAAAGGACTCCCCTAATTTGCAAAGGGCACGCCCCTATGCAAATGAGGGAACGCCTCCTGAAGGTAGTGCTGGCGCTTTAATTATGCCAGCGCTATCATTATTTGAAGGGGACGCACAAGCGTCTGCGCCCCCTTCTGTTATACCAAAGTGCCCCAGGGGTGCGCAAAGCGGGCACAAATGCCTGCTGCGACCCCAGGGCACTTACTGTAATACTGCCCCACAACTCGCTATCTTTTTAAGTTGTGCGGTATTAGGGGTTCTTACCAGGGTACACGTCGGGGGTACATACCCAGGGGAAAAATAAACCTCTGCTCCTGCGCCTCAGTGATCCTCTGCTCTGCTCCTGGCAGTCCTTGAGCACAGGCGCCCAGACTCCAAGCCCAATCCAGACGCTGCTCTCAAGCTCTCACCCAGCATGAGAGAAGCATCGGGCTTAAACTGCCGACTTTGGTGCAGGAAACCAGGGTTCGAGCCAGGGGGTCGCGTCCACATCCTGTGATTCTGGCCAAATCACGTAATCTCCCCGTGCCTGAATGTGTAATGTAAATACGGTGCTCATGTAAAGCGCTCCAATACTTTCGGGCCGAGTTTGCGCTATATAAAATATGCACAAAAAAAAAAGGCTGAAGGGAACTGCGAGTCTATGCCTGTTCTCCACCCGGCTGTGCAACACAGCTCGGGTTGGAGAAATGTAAGCCTGCATGTCGGTTTGGCTGGCTTAAAACGGCTGGCCAAATTTACATGCGCTCTTACAGTGTGCACCACTCCTCCTCCTTGGCTGCTGCTGACCTATGATGGCCCCGCCCCGCCATAGACTCGGCGGACTCCACCGACTCGGCTGAGTCAGAGAAAAATAAAATGATAATAAAATAGTTTTATTCTCAGTTTGTGATTCATCTGCTGCCTTTCAGCAGTGTGGCGCCGCTCCTCCGCCAGGCTGTGCTGGTGAAATATCAAGCTTAGAGTGCCACTAGCAGTGAAATTTTTTACAACCGGGATATCCTCAAGGGTGAAAGTGCGCTTTTGCAAATACACCTAATATAACATAATGTAGATCAGCGCCAGACATTATGTAATTCAAGAAATATTTCAAGGCACTTGGAGTACGAAGTCATTGGGAAGACTGGCAATCAGACATGGTCACTCTTTCAAGGATTGAGATGAGTGGTTTTTCTATAATTAACAGTGGGGTGATTTCTTATTTCTGACGTTTATGTCTTGACGGGTCTCTTATCCATCTGTATATGCCAATAGCAATATAATAGCATGAGTATTAAGATTTAATGTTTATTGGTACATATTAAAATACACATTTGCTCCGAATGTGGATTACTATAAGATTATGGACTTATATGCTTGCAAGATCTGCTTAAGTCATTCTAGATAGGATATATATTTAATAATATATTTAATAACATATTTATAAATTTAATCTAGAGAAATTTCACTATTTAACTCTGAGTCTACGGTAAATCAAGTATTTCTATGTTTTCTAAATTTTGGCATGTACTTTAGATTTTGTTTCCTTCCAAAGATCTTTAACACCTTGCGATACAGGTAAGGTCTCTCTATCTTGGGGTGGTTTGCCCCTACATAGACCCCAACACTACAGCTAATGTTGCAGTGCGGGGATCATTTTCTCCCTGAGTGTTTGAGTGACCTGCAATTAATGTTGCTCAGGCTTTCTGATGCCCCAGAGATACACGTGCAATTGGTATCTTGCGGTCAAAAATAGATGTTCCAGACATGCAAACGAGGTCTGTTTCTCTCCTCTCAACAGTGGCAATTTACAAGTACCAGGCACATTATGTGACCTTTATTGTGCACTTTGCCTCATTTTTCAAATTCAAGAGGGCATTCTGTGACTTAGCCTATTCTGATCAAGAACAGGAGGCCTTGGTTGGCTGTTTCAAATATTAAGTAGCTTGCAGTATGGTTGTTCTTGAACTGAAGGATCTCTCCTGCCTCTGCAACCTCACCGCTTGATCAAGAAGCTGCAGTGTGGCAGAAAGATATATGTTCATACTGTCAGATTCACTGGTGCGTCACTACCTAGATTTACAACATACTGAGAACGATGTGTACTGGCAAGTGGTTGAGGCGGTGACCCTGGAAAACCATGGAGGAAACATCAACAACATATGGACCGCAGAAATTCTAAATGGAAGGATATGCTCAAGAGTACAAGTATTGGATCGAATGATGTGAACAAACTAAGACGGCTCCTAGTCATTTCCACTTGATTCTTGTATCTTTGATCTCATTCAGATCTTTAAGCAATTGTGATAGTGGTGCCTACGATACATGGCATTCATGCGCTTGTTCATACCTTACCTGGGCCTTTGATTGAACTATGATTAACTGGATATTTAATGTTACGGATTTGTGTATTTACACTGTAACAATGATGATTCGCTATCAGTAGAGAGCATTGGCTCTAGTTCAAACCCGACCTGATATTGATATAGGAATTATTCTCTTTAAAAATGTTCTCTCCTAAATTTTACATTTGGGATTTTTTCACCCAGTACGCATGCTGCAGATCGGCGCATATAAATTCTCCCTGCTTCCACGGACAGAGTAAATCTACAGTCACACACGCAGTCTCACATCATACGCTAGGGCCCATATCACTAGATTCACACTATTACTCTATCCACACTGAATATAGGAGAGAAAACTTTGACCAATCTGCATCTACAATGAGGTCAATGCGACCTTAATGATATTGCCTTGAGTCATGATCTTGAACATAAGAAATACATTTGAAATTCAATAAAAGACGACAAAGAATAATCATCCGACACTGTAATTCAAACAAATGCTTGTTTATCTAAAATTAATGCAAAAGGAAAGTCAATCATTAGCAAATCGTTATTCTCATAGTTACCTATTCTAGCTAAATGGGTCAGGACAGGTCTCTCGGTAAAGTCTCTCGAGCTGCCGTCCTCAGCATGAAGTCCAAACGCGATGACCGCAAGGAACGCGATGAATGTAAAGAGCGCAAAGAACATGAACCCTCTCTGGTCTAACATTTTTATAGGAAAAATAACAAATCAAAGTAACAAATAAATGTTGAATATCCGTTGAGCCACTGAGCAGAGCGAGCAGGAAAGGAAGTCTTTAGATACATTTAGAAAATCTCTGCTCAGGAAAAATCACAAAAATAAAAAGACGGAAGAAGGAAACTCGAGTTTACAAATGTTTCTTTCGACAAAAACTCTTCCTTGATATCTTAGCAGAGCCACCGCAGCATTGTCATTGTTCATTGTGACTTTATCCTTGTCCAAGGGCAGTTGGAAGCACGCCCAGAGCTGCTGTCCTCACGGAAACTTTTAATTCAGGCAGAGGCTGTGGTCAGGTGACTCTCGACCATGTTCAGTAAGGCCTCTCATCAAAATTCGATCACTCGAGCGCAGGCTGTAAAAGGCAGCCATCTTTATCTAGGCCAAAACGGACCATCTTAATTAAAAGAGACAAAAACAACGTTACCACATCATAATGATTGTACAGTGTTAAACCCCTCTAATACCCTTATGTGTATGTACTTATCTAGCCCTCTGCAACGCATTAAAGCATTAGTACACGTTATTTTAAACGCACAAAACACAAAACAAATAGCTTTTGTGAATAAACCGCACACTATTATTAAGCAACATAAATGCATCCCACGTATAGTTTCTCTCATTAGTAAATGTTGGTTAATCAAACAAAACAAACTATTAATTAGTAATTTCAAATTAGTAATATTATTCATAACATATAGACAAAACTGGAGCTTATAACTCGATAAATTTTCAACAGAAAACTCTGCTCCAGCACGCACACTATCTGGAATGCAGTGGTTGTAGTGAGGACATCTCTAGCTTGTAGGCACATAACCTATGGATGTGTGTAAAATGATAAACCATGGACTGTAAACTTTACATTTACAATTCCATGGGGCGGGTTGTGATGCCGATCTGATTAGTTTGATGTGTTAAGAGGGTTGTGATGGCAGGCGTCCATTGGTGGGGTGGAGGACACGAGATTCATTTCTAAGATGGGGGCGGCGTCAGCACTCGAGTCATTTTTGGACAGGCAAGAAGATAAGACAAGCAGCGCCTGCAGGGTCCTCCCTGGCTGCACTAGACTCGTTTTAGCAGGCACCGTAGATCGACACACGGGCATGCTACGGATGTAATTACAGTAGGTCCGTATTGACGTGGGTACTATTGAATGGGTCACAAATGTTGTATGAGGGATTATTTCTTGGCAGAGCGTATGTGCTTTTTTGTAACAAGATGGGTTTGGCCTGTTTTTTTTATAAGCAGCAATTGACATACATCATTAAGTAAGTTGCATGGGGTGAGTGAGAGTGCATATCTGCACGTATCCTTGACATGGTGTTCTCGTAGCACACACTATGGTTGATATATTGGTGGCGATCAATCACCGTGGTTGAGATAATAGCGGTATCTGATTTGAGGTAGTCACGATGTTTGCGTTACAGCATACATTCTCACGGGCAGGGTGTCCTATGGATACACACGATGGAAGATTGTATGTTGGACACCTCTAAAGATATTTGAGTATATTTGCGGGTCCACCTTGCTTCATGGGCATATATTGCATAAGTCACCTATGCTTTGTACATGGATTCCCCTAATGCATGTTTTTGCCCTGGTAAGTGTGAGACAGGCTCCTGCATGGGATATAGAACTTCAGAGGATTCTTGATATACTGCATCGTATGTTCGAGTATCAATCAACCACCTTGAGTATGAGCACATTTTGTGCATGATGTTTTGAGCACGGTCAATTTTAATATAGAGATATTGTACCTAGGTATGTGCTTGGAATTATAGATATAGTAGCATGGTAATCTTACATGATTCTTCCATGATGCTATGATAACCAGCATGGATTATTTTTACCCACGTGATGATGGCCATGGTTGACTGATGGGTAACTAGTAGTGGACTTGGGCCGCTGTATTTCTGAAGGTAGTTTATGTGTTTCAGGAGTCTCGGGTAACTTTGATTGGACACCGGTTATCCTTCAGCAGACAAATATTTGGCTGGCACCAGTGGAAGGTGCAGTTGGAGGAGGAGTTCTATGACTTATAGAGGGTGTGGTGGCCCTGACTAATGTCATTGCAGTTGAGCCTAGGACCCATATTGGTGGATGCGGCTGACACCCTACATATCACACTGCTTAATGATGTGTCATATAAGCATACATTCATGGCCGTTCTTGATAGCGACTGAGAAATAGATGATAGAGGCGGATTTTTGACAGGTTGGAAGATTTAACAGAGTCCTCAAGGACTGTATCCAAGAGGTGAGAAATTGCAGTCTAAACAGAAAAGAATTTGCCCATGAAAAGTTATTGAGTTATCTTATTACGCCACATAGTACTACTTGGTCGAGCTCAGGTAAGCTACTTAAGAGCCGCGAACCTTCTTCAAACATACATCCTTGGTGGTTGAAAAAACAGGCTGATGAGAAGGGAATTTTGAGAATGAACACAGTGAATGTAGGACAGAGAGTGGTTGAAAAGCAGGAGAAAATGAAAAGGAAATATGATGTGCATAAGATAGTGTGTTTACTTAATTTAAGAGTGGGTGAATGGGTTTGTATCCTGATACCCGGAATTATGATTTAAACCACATCTAAATTTGGCAAACCATTAAACATTTTCAAAATTAATCTATGTAGTGTAGCAACGCAGGATAGTAGAGTTTGGAATGTTATGTGTTTGGCTAAATTTGACAGAAGTGGTGCAAAAAAAGAACAGAGTTATGGAGCAGTGATTGATAAAACAAATGATTAATTCTTGGTTAAGATGGGGGAAAACACGGGTTGAAAAAACTCCTACCGAACAATCAGAATGTGTGTTTGTAGAAGATGTAATAAAAAGAAGTGCACCAGATGAGCTGATGAACTCAAGTTATGGTGAAAGAGCAAAGAATGAAACTAGTTCTGAGGCTTTGCGGGGCAAGATTGGAGGCAGAGTTAGGATGCATTCTATTAAACGCAAGGATTTTGTTTGAGTTTAAGCCATCTCATCCATTTGATTGAATTTATTGGGACAAAGTTGCTTTGTTCCTATTTTTTTTGTTTTTGTGTTTACGTAATGTATATTTGGTTGTTCTCTTAAGTAGTTGTTAAATTTACTCTTGATTAAAGAGGGGAAATGTTTTATATTCTCAATGGTTCCGCGAGCCATGGTCTTCTTTTACCACGTGCCAAACTGTTTTTTATTGCGCCTCATGATAAAAGGCCACCACGCTCTGCACTGTTTACAGTATCCCAGATTCATTTTCTATTGTGAAGACACTGTGTAATTAAAGCGATCTTACGTACTCCAAATAACTGACTACCATATAAAACCACTCAAATTACTAATTCACCACTAATCCTTTATGAGTTCCGGAGTAGCGTGCTACTCGCCGAAAAGGGCTTTAACACCCCATCAAGGGTAGCAAGCACTATATGAATGCAAACCTTTTTCCCTCTTCTATCCCTTCACTGTCCTTCTCAGTCCAAATACCTGACTAACATATCCATCACTCAAATCAATTTCATATTTCACTCTATTAATTCACCACTAATCCTTTATGGGTTTCGGAGTAGCATTCTACTCGCTGAAAAAGCGCTTTGACGCCTCATCAGGGGTAGAAAGTGCTATATAAATGCAATTACAATTGCTTACCAGATCAGGTTAATTGTTACAGGAGTCTTTGCAGTATAGCGATGAGTTTTAAAGTCAATAAGAGCAATTTAGCTTGTACACCATTCGGCCAAGCTTTGTTGTTTGTAAGCTTATATTTCACAATCTGGTGTCCATTTTCATTTGAGCAATATGCCTCAGTGTGGTGGCAGCTTCTTTGACAATCCTTCAAAATATGATCAGGGGATTATTCTCAGCATTAAGTTTGGCCCATATGGGCAATGGCCAGAGAACTTCTTTTGTATATTTCATCCCTTCATGTCTCTGTCTCGTGCAGGTGCCGGGAGGAGTGTCCTATTGGAAAATACGGCCAGGACTGCAGCGAGAAGTGTGACTGCGTCAACGGGGCACGCTGCTACCACATTAATGGCGCGTGCCTGTGTGAGGCTGGCTTCTACGGCTTCCGGTGTGAGGAACGCATGTGCCCCGATGGTCTTTATGGCCTTCAGTGTAACATGAAGTGCACTTGTGATCTTCATCACACGCAGAGGTAAGAAGCTGTGTGCCCTAGCATGTGCGTCCCTACAGACTGACTGGAATCTCGAGGAATAATACAGTCATCACCAGTAATTTAATAGAGTTCAAGAAAAGAGGGAGTTAACTTTAGGAAGGAAGTCAGCAACACTTGAGGGTTTTTGTGACCAAGGGTAAAAGGCTTGCTCCCACAGAGGAAGCCCCTCACATGTGAATCATTAATCAGGATGATTTTACAGGGTGATAAGTGCATTCTCAAACTCTCGTCACCCCTCGCCCATAGATAGCCAACGCCTCAGGAAGTACAAACAACCACCAGGCTTTTGCCTTTTCTTTAGCAAGAACAATATCTGCGTTCCAGTGTTTACAAGCTCAGCTTCTTCACTGTAACTAACGAAGGAGCCATAAAGTTCACCCACTGACCCCCAGCTGTTCAGTGATGGTTCAGACATTCACTGTTCGACACAGCATAGGTCAATCTACGCTTTGTTATGAAAAATATGTCAACTCCATCAACCCCTCTTCAATATATAGCTCTTATTCAATACTTATTTATATTTTTAGTTTTATAAAGTCCTTCTATATGGCTTTCAAGCCTTGTTAGAATTCACGTTGCAAATAGTTACAGTGGCTACAGCTTCCCAACTAGAGGTAGCTCTGCACGAGTGTTAGTACTGGATCAATGCCTGTGGCAAATCTATAGAACAAACACCGAGAAAGCTAGTAGGTTTGGCTTGCACTTTAGTTATAAGCGATACCTATTGATATTGCCAATTTGCGTTATGTTTTTGTGTTAGTGATACGAGCAGTTATGCTACTAGAATTGCCTGAATTGAGCTTGGGAAATCTGCTCAGAGATACTGCAGCCCCCCTTAATCTGAACAGGATCACACCTCTGTCACAGACGCATGTGCTGACAGTCAGGCAGTGGTTAATTTGTAAAAAAAAATAAGTGCCGGGGCTCTCATCAGGAGGCAGCTTGCACCAGCCTATTTCTCCTGTTAGTGCCGCTTAACCAATTGCTAACCATGAAAGTGGGGATAGGATGTGGTGTAATAGCCAGAGCTGCCGACTTTGGAGCTGGGGAAACAGCTTCAAGTCTTGGTGTCGGCTCAACATCCTGTGATTCTCGGCAAATCATTTAATCTCCCTGTAAATGAATGTGTCCTTAACTGGTGCTCATGAAAAGCGCCAGTGTTGATGATTAAGTGCCGGTAGTGAGCACCGGAAACCACCGGCTCAAATTAAGCACTGCAGTCAGGGCATCTTGGGGTAGGCAGGTGAGTACAGGTGGACAAAATGACGGACTGTGTTCAACGTCCCAGGGTCCCTGCTAGTCTCATCCTAAAATCAGTGTAAATGGAGATAGAAGCTAATGGTGCTGGGGAATATAATCATAGATTAGCAGACCTAATATAAAAAGAAATAACTGCCTTAGGAGCAGCCGGCTTCTTGGGTGAGCTTAGCAGGGCCAATGATGTCCCCGGCACAACTTCTCTGGCTCAGGCTCAGTGGTTAATACACCCAGTCACTTATGGACAGGGAAGGGCCAGTGCAGGGTGGTGGGAGAGTATTCCACGAACCCAGTGAGAAGGAGGGAAGCAGCAGTATCTTTCAGTCAGGAATGCACTGATCTCCTCATAGATAACAGCTCAAGATTCACCAATACGTCAATGAGACACAACTGTCCTTGAACGTCTCCTCTGCTTTAGACCTGGATGTCCAGCACCTACCTGAAGCCCAGCCCAAGACAGAATTCCTGCTCTTTGCCAAGAACAAAATACAGTACAAACTTGGCTCGATTACAGAAACCTTTGTGACTTCAAACCCCGGCTTTCGACAAATGACTAGTCACTTGGAATCACCCTGGACCCTCTTCCTCACCGTCAAAGCACACAATGCTTAAACAGAACAAAGACGGCCAGGTACCAGCATCTCTTCTAAAGAAAATCAAATCATTTCTTCTAGAAAGCAACTTCAGAACTTCCTAATACGCTTGCATCTGTATGAGATAATGCCCTACTTTGTGTCCTCCCAGACTCCACACTGGCGCCTTTTAGGGGCATCCCACCCACTCCAACACGTTTCATCCAGGGCCTGAAGAGATGTGATCACATCACTCAGATCCAGATGGCACTCCATTGGCTCCTCTTGCCAGCCCCTGCCATCTTCAAAACAAGCTACTTCCTTTACAAAGATAACAAGACCAGCACCCGTGCTTATCTCTTATCCTACTGACAAGCTTCCAATCTCTGGTTGTACTCAGCATACCAGAGCCAGGACACCATCAGACTGCAGAGCAATCAGTGGAAAAAGGAAAAAACAAGACAGCAGGCCATTTCCATCTGTGCACCCAGGATCTGGAACAGCACCCACATATACATCAGACTGCCCCAATGCTAGTACAATTTAGAAAAAAGAGTTGAAGACTCTCCTCTTTTATTAACTGTGCATCACAATTGCATTAACCATCCGCAACTTCCACTTCTCTTACTAGCTGACTGCATGCTTGCCTTTACCATGGACAATGCTCTGCTGCCTTTTGACTAGGTTTGTGCTATAGAAATATATACATACATACATACACTGCACATGCACTCAGCTGGGTTTTGGTGTGGTGAGTAGTGCTGCTGCTAAGGGCCAGGGTTGACAGCAAACCTGTAGTTTTGACTGCCAGTTATATGGGGCAATGAAGCCATTAGGGCTTCCAAAAGTATAATGATGCTCTTGGATAGCTCTGAGCCTGTTACATGGCACCATCGCTCTCTTCTGTACCATCTGCACCTCCTTCCTACAGAAGTGGTGGTTGGCACAAGCTCCTCGGGCTGCTTGCCCTTCCCGCCTGCTGCTCCCTGGAGGACATGTTTCAAGCATCTCAGATGAGAGGATTTCCCCCACAATGTAAAGGAGATTTCAGGGAAGAATGCAAGGCGATGGTTGGCGTTAACTGACATTTCATTGTAAGGGGAATCCATTCATGTATGATGGCCATGAGTTAAAAACATGAAATGGCAGCCAGCTAAGGTAAAGGGATTATCCTTGCAATGTAATTGCCTTTCCGAACCAGAACAATGTGCTAAGACACAGTCTGCCTTCAGTCTTGGTGAATACATAGTGCATATCCCCAAACTACCTTAGATGCTCATAAGAAATGCAAAATCTACCTAGTAAACACATAGTCATCACTGAAATGTCATGGGCTATTAGCAGAATGTTGCAGATTCCCCATCAACCCAGTGCCTAAAGAGGGCTCATCTAAACAAGTCAATGGCTAAAAGGGCCACCCAAAGAGAGTATGTTGTCTCTTGAGTGGTGTGTTGACATGTCATCTAGCAGACCACTAATCTGTTTGTAACCACAGCTAAAGCTATTTGGAGCCTGACCTAAGACAGGGCAGACACATGGTCAATGGTGAAAAGTGAAGGCAAAGGTTTGAGTCCATTCAATGCTCTGTGGGTGTATCTATTGGACACTACCATGGTGTGTCCTTAGTAAGGGGTAGAGCTAGCCCATAGAGTGTCATATGTTGGATGATTAGACGGGTTTCGAGGTTGGTTTGTCCAAAGAGTCTGGCTCATCACTTTTCCTGGGCTTTTGCTGGGGTCAGCCCTTCAGTCAAGAGAGAGTGTTTGGCCCTTCTGTCCTGAGTTTCTGGTTGATACCATATCCAAGAAGTCTGCTTTTAGCTTTTTCTTCAGAGGTTATCTGGTCTATGAAAGATTTGGCCAAGTTCTGTAAAGCTGAACACACTGTGCTTTCAGTGTCTTCCCACAATCCCTTCCTCTCTGTACGCTCTGTTGGTTAAAACAATGTGACATTGGTATCTTGTTGCCAAATTATCAAAGTAGCTGGGTCCATTTCAACAGAAAGCGCTACGGGTGGTACACATCCTTTGAATTTCATGTTTTCCAGCACGTGGAGGGATTTTCATGATCCTTACTTTTGAGAATGAGGTACAATTTAACTTAGTTTGTAGCACTAAATAATAAAGCATTATTATTATTAAGACGAATAATAATACTAATAACGTATATTGAGTTGTAAATATATATTTATGGTTTTTGTAAAGCAAAAACAAACGCCTGAAATTACCTGAGCACTAGATTAAACGCAGATCTCAATTTAACAGCTGGAAATGCAGAAATAAGCGCGATCCTAGTCAACGAAAAGATAGTTCTTGATCACCTTCCCAAATTTCAGTAATAGTCCTTCAGTTTAAATTTGGGATGGAAGGGCGTTCCGCAGTTTCGTAGCAACTACTGAGAAAGATTTTCCTCCCTGCGTTGATTTGTGAAAACTAGATGAATTTACTAACAGCGCCTGTTTTGATCTCAGATTGTGTGTCAGCCAGTAAAGAGAGGACAGCTTGTTAGAGGGTTATGGTTCCCAATGCACAGGTCGCTATGCACAATGCACAATGCTTTGAAATTGATTCTTGCTGATCCGGCAGCCAGTGGTGTATGTTCATGCACTCGAGATGGAATTGAATTTGCAGATATTTAATATGAGTCTGGCTGCTGCATTTTGAATCATTTGTAACTTTTTAATGGCTTTGGTTGGAGGTCCTAAAAAAAACAATAGTTCAATCTAGAAGAAATAAATGCAATTACAATATGAATCCTTTGCTGAACCAAAAACCTACGAATGATTCTCTTCAAAAGCCTCAGATCAGTTTGACCTCTAGATCATTTACACAATCAACAGGCATTGGGTTTTGTCCCAAAGAAGAACAGCAGAAAGCCGTGTGTTGAACAGTAGAATGGCGAAAAGGAGCAAGGGTTTCCATTTTTCTGACTTTCAGCGTTAAATGATTTTGTTCCAACCATTGACTGACCATGGCCAAGACGTTCTGTAGATCAGCGGCTTACTTCTCCAGCTCACCACCTACCACAAAAAGGATCTGGGTACAGGAGTCTGCCAGATGGAATCTGCTGGGCCAAAAGCATCAGATACAAGTTGAATAATAAAGGCAATACCACCGACCTGTGAGTGTATGTACAGTAGTAACAGCAACAGTAATCCTAATGATAATCAGAGACCACAGATTTTATTGCACTTAATTGTTAATTCTGCACATTCAGTGGTATACCTTTTGTTGACTTTACAAGTATCCGCAGTTGCATTGGTCCTGCTTGACTTTCAGCCTTTCCACTGAAAAATGGGATTAACATCTCCCTCCCTAGCTGCAATGTTTAGGCGCCTTCAACGAAACAGATATATATATTATAATTACAGTCAATCAAACCTATCTGTGACCCCTTCCACTAGGCGACTAATCAGAGCCTTGTAGTTCCACCTAGATTCTGAGAATCCCAAAAATAATACTGAAAGCTTTTTAAAAAAACAACATCCGCATTATGAAGTATAACATGAGGTATGTTACTATTAATCAGTGGTATTCATTTTTATTGGCCTCAGAACCATAAGAGGCCAAGACTTGTCACTTATTTAACATGACTGTTATCCATCCAGATGGTTTAAAAAAAGCAGCTTGGCTTAGAGAGATAAATGTAGTACCCCAAGAGAGAGAGAAATTAATTGCCCCAATACCACACCCTATCACTGAGAAGTCAGGTTTGAAGCTTATCACTTAAATGGCAAAGTAACCACATAATCTAAGTCTCCAGAGCAATGCAGTGCTAGTTTTGGGATGAAGGTATGCCAGCTGCATTCAGGCGTCCTACAAGTGTAACAGTACATAACGTAACATGCAGCCTCCCGCAACATACTAGTCAATAATTACATATTATGGTTTTTCTGCCTACCTCACTCCTATGTCTCTCCTCCTTCTGTTTTCTGCATCTCCACAGCTGCCACCCAATGTCCGGCGAGTGCACGTGCAAGGCAGGCTGGGCCGGGCTTCACTGCAATGAGACCTGCCCCCAGGGATACTTTGGTGCCGGCTGCCAGGAGCCCTGCCTCTGTCTGAATGGAGGCACCTGTGACAGCGAGACGGGGCTCTGCCACTGTGCCGCGGGGTACACGGTACGTAAATCACCTGGGTGGGGGATGGGTGCATGTCCCAAACACTGTGCTTGCAAGTCATGGACTAGAGCCTTAAATTCCTTAGACTTGCTTTTTGCAGTATTTCACCACAATATGGACCCCAGAATTTTCGTGGACAAAATATTGAGGTCCAAAATATTGTGAATGTAGGTTTATATGGGTAAGTATAGGTGTACGTTACTTAATTCCACATACATGTAGCTTGACGACGTATTTATCTCCACAGTACTCAGATGAGCAGTTAAGACTAGTAGACCTACACTTGCCTGTATGGACTTACTTCACAATATTTTGGCCGTTGATATTGTCTCCACCATATTCAGGTAGCAAGAAGTTTCTTTTGACGCAATCCATTATTTCATCACCGGAAAGACATGGATGAGACATTGATGCTTCCCTACATGCCGAGTAGTCTTTGAACACAACATGAGGGTGTACATGGAATATGAATTAAGGAAGTCCCTGTAGAAATAGCATCAAATTCAGTTAGCACATTGATAGCCATGCCCAAAACAGGGTTGAAACATATTGTTGCTTAGAACTGTCCCTTAATTGACTCAAAGATAAGTAAACAAAACAAGACCTCATCCAAAAAACCATTTGGACCACTACTTAGGCCCACATAAAAGTGTCCAAGTAAGGGGAGGCGCCCACTTCCCGAGACAACATTCTTATATCTTCTGCTGATAGGATGACGGGATCGGCCCTCCACCAATCCCAGTAAGTAATGTGTGTGTACGGTTTCATGTCGGCAGTGCTTGCCCTAGTGTGGTGGTCAGGTCTGCTCAAAATGCAACAGGGTGTGTAGACCTCACCGTGCTCCATCCACACAGTGGCAGTGGCCAGATAGGTCAGGGCTTGTAGGATTCATAACATGAGAACCATGGAACATAGCTATAGCAATGTTTATACTCTGAAGCAATATGAAATGGTAAAAAAGACATCATAGAGTGGGTTGCTAAGCATGCTAATTCTCTTATTCTTTCAAGGTCATTGGTGTAAACACCACATGCTTTTCTTACAGGGAGACCACTGCTCCAGTTACTGCCCGTCCGGCTCCTATGGGGTCAACTGCTCCATGCAGTGCCCCTGCAAGAACTTCCTGGCCTGCTCCCCTTTTGATGGGACCTGCATCTGCAAAGAAGGTACAGTAGGACCTGCTCTACGAAGGGTTCTGGTATATAGATATGAGTAAGAGGGATTTTACTGGTATGTGGTTAGCAATGTGCGAAAGTACGCTATGACACCCATTAGAGATAACCCACAAAATCCTCCTCACTTATGCAACACCAGTTACTTAGGAGCGCCTGAGGAGAGAGCTGCAGGGTTTGGGTTCAATTTCAGATTACAACACAAAGGATGAAGCTTAGCAAGTTTCCATTAGTGAGTAGCAATGCCTTAAATGTAGTTCCATCCATCTATTCATCCACCATCCACCTTTCCTTCATAGACGATTGATCATTTATCTATTCATATTACCTGTTATCTCAGTGCCGTGAAAACGCATATTTCATCGGAAGGACATCATATCCATGTATTATTTTTCAAAATTCACTGTTTTCATGAATTACGGATTTTGCGTAAAAGTACGTCAATTCCTCAGCATGATTCAATGTCAAACGTCAA
Organism: Triturus cristatus; assembly: GCF_964204655.1. Lineage (NCBI taxonomy): Eukaryota > Metazoa > Chordata > Amphibia > Caudata > Salamandridae > Triturus > Triturus cristatus. Next base: position 163,633,386 of record NC_140595.1, on the reverse strand, counting down.
TTAGACGTTCTTCTCTAAGCATAGTATTCTCAAAGTCAAAATACTTTATTTGATTTTAAATAAAAATCATAAAAGAGCAAGAACAATACATAGGTATAATAAAAACAGCCTAAGACATTAAATCTCTGAGGCACTTATGTATTTTGACAGGAATAAAGTGCATGGTAATCTCATTAATTCACTTTTATCGGTGAGCTTAGTGTGATGCACTTTAACTAGGAACAGTAAACTAAACATCAATATTTGGAAGGCGTAGCGTATAATTAACCTTTGAGTTCAAATTTTGAATAGACATCAAATTAGTGCTCATTCTAAAAGCCCACTCACTAGTCTTGTTTCCTTCAGCATTGTCTCGAGTTCATTTTATTGCATCTGGCACTTGTGTGGGAAGTTGTTGCCATCAGTGAAGATAAGCTTCTCCAAAGAGTAGCTCGTGAGCTACTGGTAACTGTCCAGCTACCTGTGAGCAGCTCTCCTGTGTGCAGCCCAGCTTATTAAATTAGAAAGCTTTTCCTTGGTTTCATTAATATATGTATACCAAAACTGAAAACTATCTATTCAAGATGAAAGTGTGTGTGTTTTCGGAAGGTTTTTCAGATGCTGATGTTTGGAGAAAAATGGCTGAATTTGCAAAATATATTTAAATCTGGTATTTGAGTGATACATCATAGAGCACTGGGGAAACGTATTGCTCATGTTATTACCTTGGTACCGGGTGCATTGCATCTATGGCTGTAATGTATTACCCACGTAGAGGATATCCAAATTGATAAATTCTTCTTCATATTACTGCTGGCAAACCTGTTTGATGCAATGAGGTGATCACTTCTGAAAATTTTGCATGGGGTGGCCACTATAGAAATATTGTCTGATATGGTCACAATTACAATACTAATAATATTAGTAGCTCTGGATGATTTTTTATTGAACATAAGTACCTTTTATACACAAAAGGTTGGAGACCCCTGGTGTAGACCTATAGTGCAGGGGCAGTCTTTGTTTGTGTGATACCACCTACTGCATGTGTGCATGGTTGTAAGATGTGTGGCTGTGTTGTGGACTTTAATCATAGGTAAAAAAAAGTTACGGTTCAGAGTAAGCTGCCCGTTATACAACAAAAAACTGAGAACAGAAGGAAAACACATTAGCCAAGCAGACCGAATACATTATAAAAATTGTCAAATTGGCTAGGAAAAAACCCCACCTACCGACTGGCATTAATAAACATGTTTCCATCCTTTTTGTAGATTTTAGAAAAAGGCAAATCGAATTAATTGGGCTCAAAATACTTTTTCTGTCCGAAAAAAATATAATTTTCGTGGCAGCTAACCCAAAGTTAACATGTAATATATAAAAGAAACGGTTTGTAATATTCATCAATGTATTTATTGCGTTCATTTAGATATAGCGCACACTGGAGGCTGTTTGAAAGGCCTTTAAAGGGTGGGGTTACAAAAGGTAAGTAGAAGGAGGGTGTTGAATTAACCCACCCGTGGATACCAAAGTACCAGAGTTACCAATCCCAGGGAATCCGGGTGCATAGGGCTGAAGTGGCGTTGGAAACTGCTGTCGTTCTCAGTGGGAGTCTTCAAAGAAATGCCACTGCTGGAAAGAAGAAAAGTGTCCGCTGGCACCCACACGTGGATTCTTGATGAAAGAAACCTGAAAGCAGAGGGGACAGAGTCTGGGTCACTCAGGAGTGACCAGGGGCTCTGTAGACGAATGCCCACCAATGTTGGGTGCTTCAGGTGTAAAGATGGAGACCACGACTCTACAGCTGCAGGGACCAGGAGACGTTGAGGATGACCAGGAGCTGGATACAAACTGTCCCACGAAGGATGTCGAGTGCTGAGGGGTCGTTGTCCGGTGGGAGCACCAGCAAGCCTTGGCAGCAGCAACCCATGAAGAAAGTCAAAGAAGGTTACGGTCTGGCCCAGTTTCGAATTCATCAGTAGGAGATCAGACCACAAGTATGCCAGGAGACTTGAGTCATCTGGGCTTTCCTGACTTTGAGGAAGTTACCCCCCTCCCCCACACCTAGGGATTAATAGTATAGTCCAATGATACTAGCTCAAGGTTCTGGTGAAAAGTGCAAGCCACTAAACCTTCAGCCTCATAGCTCATTACCATGTGATAGGAATCGCTTGAAGCAATATTGAACTATACAATACACAGTATCAAATCCCATACACATAAGGCGTCCATTCCTTCTGTCCTGTAACTGAGTATCACAACGGAATCAATCGACCGTGGGTTTCATGAACAGGTATTATGGAAGTAGGTCTATCAGGGAATTACAGAGGGGGCAAGGAGAGCGCTAGGGCAAATTTAAACAAAAATCAGTTATTCTAAATCATCTCTTTTTTTGTCATTGTGTAAGACATGCAGTTACCGGACCACTTGCTGGTACTCACTTCCTTGCTCTACTGCTGCGTCGCTATTCCTCGGTTGCCGCTGGCCTACTCTGTTCTTCGTAGTGTATTGAAAACACTCATCCTGACAACGGGCCCATAGCCAGCACTTTCTGACCTTATTTCATTGGCAGGAGCCTGCAGTAAACTCAGGTCTTCAGTAGTGCTCTGCATATCAGACACTCAGACATCAAATTGCTCCTAGCGTGTTATATTTAGAGGTTACTTGAACGTCTGACCATATGGAACCACTCTGCGGAGTGAACATTTAATGTTGGCATTAGATATGTAAGTTAAGGAATAGAGCTTAAATATTTTCTTCATGAATTTCACATCTAGAAGGCAGCAAAATGAGCGCAGTAATGTTGTGGTGTTGAAAATAGAAAGAATATAGATAATATGCAGAAGAAGGGCCTTCTCCCTGATGAGCTACATAAAATACGCCCCTAAAGTTCTTTATCAACTGGATTTATCCATCAAAAATGAAAGAGAGAGTGGAAGCAAATCTGACTAGGGAAAATAATGCTTTCCCATGTGTGAGAATAGACAAGCTCCAGAAACCACCCACATACATGAGTATCCCTTCTGAAGCCAGCAATGTCTACGATTGATGATCCACACCAAACCAACATACTTGTGGATACTCCCTCTTGTAAGCTGCCTAGATGGTTTACAATCTGCACAAATTTGCATGACCACACAGGCAGCTGCTCTTGCAAAATGATATACTGAACACTAATGGACAGTTGACAATTTGATAAGATACTCAAATTTCCTCATTGGCAAATCCAACTGTTTTGAATTCTCTCAAATATATTAAGTAGTCTCAATGTTCTCACATCCACTGACTTGTATTTTCTCCCTGTTTTCCACTTTAGGTTGGCAAAAAGGAGATTGTTCTATTCCCTGTCCCAAGGGAACCTGGGGCTCTGGATGTAATGGAACCTGCCAATGTGCCAATGGCGCTGCCTGCAGCCCGGTCAGCGGTCTGTGCGCCTGCACAGCTGGATGGCGTGGCGACAGATGCGACAAGCCGTGCCATGTAGGTTTTCTCTGAATATTCATTAGTGCTTTATTGGGTATTGGTGAACATTTCTATAATGCATACCATATCTGTGCATCATATAGATGTGAATTTACTCCTTAAGAAAGCTGCAGGAGACAGGTATTAGGGAATATACTTTTGAACACTGGTGCATACTTTATTATATTGTTCGTACGCTCCACTCAAACCGCTCACCAAAAGTACAGGCTCTGAAACATAACCTAGGCGGTTGGCATATTCAGCCTATTGAAATATGATATGGGGAATAGTTTATGCACCATGGGCCAAATTATGATACAGTCGGTGCATAGGTACAGGAGGGGCATGCAACTGTTTTTAACAAAATCAGAAACCTTTTCTCGTATCTGCAAATTAGTGCATGAGCTGCACTCATCTCAAATATGGTGTGGCAACCACAGCTCTGTGTTTCAGGGCTGTGCTGCTTGCAGCTCATGGTCTACCTCATACCATTCCTACGTTTGTGCATGCTCAGTGGAGCACGGCCACTTCCTGCATCTGCGCACAGTTTTATAATGGGTTCATAGTAAAGCCCCATGATGCACTACATGGAGCTCGGCCACTTCCTGCATCTGCGTACAGTTTTATAATGGGGTCATAGTAAAGCCCCATGATGCACTACATGTATGTAATGTTAAATTATATTTGTAAAGCGCCCAATCACCAACAGTCTCTAAGCGCTATGTAGGATGTCTGTAGGGTTTAACCCAATAACATTTGATCCAGTGGCTATTCTCAATCACATACCAAGCATAAAACACTTCTAACAAAAATCTCAGTCAAACAAGGGGAAAACAAATCAACAATCAATCATCCCTTCATCTCGCAGATCAACTGCCTTAAGCACAACCACACCAGCGACCCAAGAAGGCAAGACAAGCCTTCTAGTAAACCTAGATACCGCAGAGCCTTTAACAGCACTGAGCACACATCCCTGCACTGTCGTCTCTCAGAAGTATCAGGACTCCCAGACTCTCATCCTGCAGTCTGCCTCCTTCTCTACATTGGAGCAGATTGATTCACGGTCCTTGTTCTCCAGCTCCTATCAGGACCAGCGTAGAATCAACCAAAGGTCTCCACAGTAGTTTGTTGTGTTCAGCACCAACCTTTGCTGCTCCTTAAGATCATAGGCAACCATGAGTGACTCTACCACGTGTATTGAGATGACACAGGACTCCATCTATAAATCACAAGCAAACAAAATCAATTCCTGGTCCAATACAGTTGCCAGTCTGCCTTTTAATTCTGGATGGCTGGGAGTTCTTTGAAATTCAGTGAAAATTACTCCGAGCTATTGATCCTCAGTTCCATCCTCCAACCTCTCTCCTGCATTTAAAATCTTCCTTTAAATCCGGGTCAGCCTAACACTGCGAGCAGGAAGGTCAGTGGCCTAGAAGGTACTCTGGAGTCTGAGGAGACTTCTGACGCCCAGATTGGTCCTATGGAAAACATGTCGCCATGCTCCCTCCGATGCGTCATCGCCATCATTCTGTGCGAGTCCTTTATTGGTGAGAAGGACTAGCATCTAGGGCTTTAAGTGGGCAGGGTCTCACCGGTGCTAAGCACCGTCAATTTTTAGTTGTCGCCTGACCCAGCGCATGCGCTGGTCTAGCGAGACTTATTGAGAGGGCTCCAAAAAGTGCTACCAGGCCAGCCTAGAGCTACAGTGCATGTGCGCGGGCGCGCGCAGCGCTTTACCGCGATTACTTTCACTTTTGCGGCCGCTTGGCATAGCCAATAGGTCTCGCTTTTGAGACCTTATAAGTATTTAGTTATGCAGCTGTTGCATGGCTAAACACCTATAAGGTCCCAAAGGCGAGACCTATTGGCTATGCCAATGCTTGTTTAAAGGGGGCCTCGAAACGGGACTCTGTCGGGTTCTGCTTTGTGCACAGGCGGTCCCTTTTTTTACGGACTGCAGTGACAGCAGGCACATTGATGTGTGCGTGCTCCCACTGCTCGCTTCTCACTAGTGGAGAAGTTACGGCATGACGTCATACCAGGTGAGCATTGTAGGGGGAGGGAAATCCTTTAAAGAGATTCATTTTCTCTCTGGATTTCCCTTCTCTTTTTGGAACTTAGGATCAGAAACATCGTGGTGTCACCAGGGCTTTAAGTGGAAGCTTTTTCAATATTCTATACAAGCCATAGTTGCTGCTTATTTATCTTATGCAACTAACAACCATTGACAAAGCCAATAGTCCTGAATTGTTGTAGGTATAATGTTACTTGTTGTATCATATAGCTGGGTGCAATGATAGAAACAGCAAAACAAGTCGGGTGGCACACTATGCTAATGGGAGTCGTTAATAGTTCAATATTTTCATAGGGTCTCCTGAGTTTCAGCCATGATATAGCATTGCCTACATATATCAACAAGCATTTGCAATGCAATAGGTCTCGCATTTATACGAGTTTGAGCTATTGGCATTGTAAATGACAGTGCCTTTTATTTATGTTTTAAAAAAACCAAACTTAAATAAAAAGCATTGTCATTTACAATGCCAATAGCTCAAACTCGTATAAATGCGAAACCTATTGCATTGCAAATGCTTGTCTGACTGTTTGTGGGCGAGTGGGCCGGGTTTTACTGTGGATTCCCCGAATTTTACAACAAACATTGCCTGCACGATGCCGTCTCCCATGCCTTGTAAAGCACATACTTTGTTTACATTTCTTTATTGCCATTTTGGTCAAAAAGCACCACCGGTTGTAAAAAAAAAAAAAAAAATTGGCCCACAGCTCACGTGCAAAACAGGAGCGATTGTTAAGGCGGGCACTCGGGCAATGGGCGTGTATCGGAGATGCAGCCCTAAATTGCCTTTTGGCCAGTGTGGTGGCCGATTTGGGCTGTCTCAGATGCCGCCAATGGCCCAGTGGGGGGCTGGGCGGCCTTTCCCAGGCAGATGCGTTTCTATTGGGGGGGAAGGGGGAGGGGGGGGGGAGAGGGGTAATTCCTGCGCTCTCACTGAGCTCGGCACAAAAGCGTCTCTAATTTCCTCAGACACCGCGCTGCTGCTGTCGACGCCATCTCCACAGGCTAGTTAGCTGAGCGCATGCACAATGATAGGTGTGGGCAGCGCTGACAGAGCCCTGCAATTACCCAAGTTGTTGTTATTCGGCAAGACTTCTTTCTCATGCTACGCCCCCCTTCCAAACGTGGCTAATGACCTAAGATACGAGTGCACGGGTTTTAGCAGCAGGGACTTTCAGGTGGCTGCTTTTACTAGTTTTCTATGGAACGGGCTAGATAGAAGCTTCTGGAAATAGTGGTTTGGGATAATTACGAAAGTGAATAATTTCTGTTCACTTAAGCAACGTCTGGGTGCAGTCTTGTAGATTCATGTGTAATCAAAGCGAAATCAAAGTCCCTTGTGCGTTTCCTCAGACTGCGGTAGACTCCATAAGAGGTGTGATATTTAAATAAACTCGGAACAGGGGCGTGCAATTACGGCTCTGGTGAGAGGAGAGAACTGCGGGGGCAGGTTGATTGTTCTTATGTTTCCACCATTTGCAAAGACACTAAAGAGTTGTGGAGCCTGCCAGACATGTCATTGCACCGCATGTGAATCAGGGTCTGAAACCGTATAATTACGGTTGTGAAAGCTCGGAAATACAAAACGAGGCAATAATGCATTTGCCAGTGCTCTGCCCGGTCTATTCAGTTTAGGGTTTCATAGAGTATTACCTTCTATTAGAAGTCATGCGGTTCTAGACTTTAGATGTCACCATCAAACAATTGTTAGGGGAATTGGCACATTTCAAGAACAAGAACAACAAGCAGGAAGTGGGATAAGGGAGGGGGTAGGAGAGAGAGGCAATGCAGGCTGGCAAATGGTGAGCACTTTTCGCGGGCGGCCGTGCGGCCGCGAAAGTGAAAAAAAACGAATGCTTTCAGGCTGCCAAATGGTGCGCGCGCCCGGAGCACATGCACTGTAGTTGGCGGGCTGAAATGCACTCGTTTCCACTTCCAAAAGTCGCTTACTATAAGTCTCGCCAGAGCAACGCTAAAGCGCTATCTCAGGCGAGACCTAAAAATAAACAACGGAACTTGTAGAATTAAAGTAGGAAAATAAATGCTGTCAATATAACAACTCTGCCATCTACTGGTCAAATGGAAAATAACATCAAAAGAAGATTTAATTCATCCGATATAACACAACCAAATTAAAAAGAAAAGTGTCACAAAATTAATCACCCCTCTATATATCAATCTCCACAGATTAATCCCAAAGTAATTAAAGCTCCGCAGAATAAGCACATCAAACCTATTCCCCCCTAGGACATACAAAGACGCTCATCCGACAAAAACCTCAAGAAACAAGCACTGCTAAAGACAATAGATCTCATATTTTGGCTTTGCCAATATTTTTTTCCATTCCATCAGCAAAAAAGCATGCATTGGTAAAATGCATCAGGTTTCGCCTATGTTTTTAAAAAAAAAAAAATTTATTTGCACAAGAAAGTAGTAAGACAGCGATTATACATTCATAACACATGACATCATCTGAATTACACGTAATACTCGGTAATAACATTTATCTAATTAGTATACTATATTATAGCCAAAATACAGACAGATAAAGTGAATATTGAAAGTGCAACTTCTACCCAAAAAGATATAGACTAGCATACCGTGCTTAAATTAGAAACAGACAAGAGCTATTTTAAAGTATGTAATGGAAATAGCAGCAATTCGTAATTAAAATGCCATACCGAGCTAGCATTAAAGCCTTATGTACATCATGAAGACCTTCGGGTAATTAGCAGCAGTTCTTAAATAATTTGCTCAATACTTAGACCTTAAATAAAACAACCTGGAAGTATCATAACTCTTGTATTTGAAAAATAGAGAAGCATAAAACAGTTTAAAGTGCATAGTGCTAATAGCAGCAGCTCTTAAATAAAATATTATAAAAAAGCTATTAAAAAAAAGCTATTTAAAGTGCACAATGCAAAATAGCAGCAGTTGTTAAATAAAGTGCATAATATTAGAGCTCTATTTTAATCACCTTGCCCCTCTACTATCTCAAGCATAATACTAATATACATAATCTGACCCAGCTTATTTGGCTATGAGAAGATTGGAGACTCTGGAGTACCTTGCCTTTTATGATCCTTCTCCTTCCGTCTCAGCCTGCTCGAAGTACTCGCGCCAAATAGCTCTAAATCTTTTGGTTGCTCCTACCCGTCTCGCATAGGCCTCCTAAAACTTAAAAGTTCTGTTCATTTTATTAAGCCAATGGTCAATCCTTGGTTGTTTATCTGTTTTCCAATTTTGTAGGACTAGTGATCTTGGGACAGCTATGGCAATTAATATAAAATACTGTTGGTATTTAGTTAACCCTTTCACCTCTCCCGAAGTGCCGAATAAAACCAGCATAACTGATGGTTGGATACTCAGAGACAAAAATGAGGAGATCTTAACAAAAACCTCATCCCAAAAAAGTCGTAGCTTATTACATTCATAGAAAATATGTACCCATCCACCCTCATCCTGAGTATTACATCTAAAGCATTGGTTTGGGTTTGTTGGAAACATCTTATGCAATTTCAGGGGGGTATAATAGGCACGGCATCTAGATAAAAAATTCATCCTCTTGTAATTAGCCCCTCTAAGTGCTTTTTTTGCTAACTCGTTGAGTAGTTGCCATTCCCTTATATTGAACTTACAACCGGTCTCTGAATAGATTTTTTGAGGTTCTATTGTCAGAATCTCTTCTGAATGGGCCTTTTGATGCAATAGCCGGTACCAGCCTCCTATCCCCAACATTTTATTCACCATTTGCCTGGCGATTTGCTCTGGCATCTTATTCAATGTTACATAGTTGATTTAAAGAAAGTTAACTAACTGATAAAAGCTCAAAGGGGGGGGTTGTTAAAGAATTAGTTTGTAATCAGACGGTTTCCCAAGTTATTAATGTCTTGTGATTAAAGAAATTTCCGAGCCGACTAAAACCTAATTCTTGCCACTGTTGATAAAGGCCTCTAGATAATATGAGACCACCTACTGCACAGTCCTCTATAGGAGTAAAAGCATGAAATGATGGAATATCTCGTAATTTTAAAAAAAGCTGCATCCTTTCTACTAATGTTAAGATCACTTTGTATTTGGACCTTTTGGGCAATTTTGCCAGCCGTAAGAAATTCGGGAGCCTTATTGTACTCTCTTTCAGCATCTGCACCAATATAAAATTATCAAATATTGAATTTTCCGCACCCAATTGAGAAACAAATCTAGTAATGATGCTTGGTAATATGTTGGAAAATGTGGTAAAGCTAAGCCTCCTGAAGCTACATCCAATTGTAGTGTAGCAAATTTCACTCAGGGATGTTTGTTTTTACAGACAAATTTCCGAATTACTTGATCTAGTTCCTTAAAATAAGAACTCGGAATTTTCAGAGGAAGATTGCTAAAAAGAAACTAGAACAGTGGGAGTATCGACATCTTAATCATCGAGATCCGTCTTATTAATGATAGATTAAGCAGAGTCCATTTGTCCAATAAATTTTTCACCTTTGTGAACAGCTGACTAAAATCCTGTGTAACGTATATCCCCAAATATCTAATTTGATGCGGTGGTCTTATGGCGATGGATGCGGGAATATCCGCTGGAGTGGAGTTAAAAAAAAGGATTTTGGTTTTTGCTTGATTTACTTTATACCCCCCCACCTGCGTACATTTCTGTATTTCATCTAATGCATTTTGAACATTAGAATCCCCAGCCTTAAGATATAAAATAATATCATCTGCATAGAGTTTGACTTTTGCCATCCCCTCAATTGGAGGCAAAATCAACAAACTCTTCCGTATCTTAACAGCTAAAGGTTCAATAAATAAAGAAAACAAAAGGGGGGCTAGAGGACAACCTTGGCGTGTACCTCGCTTAATTTTTACCCTACCAGCCTCTTCTCCATTTACGACAACCTTGGCTTCCGCACAGCTATAAAGTTCCTTTATTTAACATTCGTAAAAAAAAAAGTGACGGAAACCCAAATGTATCCAAAATAAAGAATAAAGCACTCCAATCTACTAGATCAAAAGCCTTTTCGGCATCCATCATCATGATCACCGCATCCATCTTATTAGTGGAGAAATAGTCAATGGCTTGTGTAAAGAAATATGTGTTAACTGCCATCAATCGCCCTGTGATAAAACTATTTTGGTCCTCATGTACCACCTGTTGTACACATGGGACTATTCTTTTTGCCCAGCTCTTCATAAATATTTTGTAATCCGTATTTAATAGACTAATTGGGCGGTAAGAGTTGGGATCACAGGGATCTTTATCTTTTTTAAGAAAATTACTAGGACCGATTCCTTAAAACTTTTCAGGATCTCCAGACCCTCCTTTATCTCGTTAAACAATTTTCCCAGAAAAGGAAGGATTTCTTCCAGAAATGCCTTAAAAACCTCCACTGGGATTCCATCTGCACCGCTCACCTTAGCATTGGGTATACTTTTTAACACTGCTAAGATTTCTGTAGTCCCAATTACACTATTCAATATCTCAGAAGCATGTGAGGGTATCTGGGGTAACTCCAAAAATTCAAAATAGCCCATCAAATCTGCTACGTCTAACCCTGCGTTTCTGCATAGATTTGGTTAAAATGTGATAGAAATACCTCCAAAATAGCTTGTTTATCATCAGCTAGTATCCCAGTTGAGGGGAATCTCCCAATCTGTTGACTTTCTTCATAAAGTTTCTGTTGATAAACCCTACTCCTAGATATTTCTTCCAATAAAAAAAAATCCTTCAACTGTTCATTTACTTTAACTAATTCATGCTGATGAGTTCTAAAAGTGGACTCAGTAGTATTTTTTAAATCGAGATTTTGTCTTGCTTTCTCTACTTCTATCTGTAATTCTTGAATCTTTTCTTTGGTTATTTATTCTAGCCTTATATGATATTGTGTGACCTCAAAAGGTCACTTTAAATGCCTCCCATACCATGAACATGGATGCAGAATTTTCATTGCGCTGAAAAAACTCCTTTATAAATACTTTAGTTTCTATTATCCAGGTAGACTCTTGTAGTAAGGATTTATCGAATTGCAATCTAGGCCTGTTTTTCGGAGTAATTCTTATCCTTAATATAAATGAGACTAAAGAGTGGTCTGAAAAAGAGTTGGAAAGTATTTCTGTGAGCCTGTTTGCAAACAATTTATCTACTAAGGAAAAATCCAGACGGGATGCTAATCTAAATCTAGCTGAATAGCAGGTATACTGCTGAAGTCCGGGATGTCCCAACCTCCAGGGGTCTGATAAAGAAAAATCTTCTGTTAATCTACTTACTAATTTTGTGGTTTTGGGCTTTAACTGACGCTTTGCCCTATTTGATGTATCCAATACCCAAGTTTCGTCTATGTGATATATAATGTTTTTTTTGGTCTGTTTAGTTTTAATAATAAAAAGGTTAAATTAACAAGATAAATGTGTTACTACAAACACATGCATTTCTTGCAGAAGTTTAAGAGAAATTTGTGAGCTCTTCCAATGCTCCAGTTGAAATGAATAACAAATTCATGCATACCAATTGCGAGCATCGATTAAGGACAGTGCTCTGTTGTTTTTCTCCCGTTGTCCAACAGGATTTAGCATCACAGTAAATATTAAACCCAACAAACAAAGTGGACTTAAAACCCTGTTGTGTGGAATAAATATTTAGGTCTGGCAAAACACGCACACAGACCAATGTTCGTTTCGACTGGTAAACCACGCACCACTTGTTTCTTTCTAAGGTCACCTACAACAAATGGGTTCTGATGAGATTTCTTTCAAGTGGGTTTTTGACTACATGCCATTGATGGGCGTTCTTGAATAGTAAATAATTTACATATGCCTTTAATTGAAATGTTAATCACACTGTAATGGCTTTAATCAACCATATATAATAATATTTACTGTTATTATTATTAGTATTGACAAATCCATTTACCCCCAAAAAACCAGACATTTTCATTTCGCTGTCTAGTTTGTTTTGAATTTGTTTTGAATTTACACAGATCTTGCAATGCAGGTGTAATACGTCGGACATTACGTTGCATGCTCGTTTTGTACTCAAGCACTGAAAAGGAAGGCAGAAGAATAAACAGAGAAAATAGAATAACAAAAAAGATGAAGGCATGCCTTTCCATCTCGTGGCGACACGTTCAGACTGTGATGTTAGAACCAGTGCTGTCATAAATGAACATTCCCTGGCAAAAAACACACTCCAGCCCTATACTTGAAAAGGACAATAATTGTGTTATTCCAAACAAATGCATCTCTTGTGGAAGTTTAAGAGAAAATTGTGAGCTCTTCCAATGCTCCCATTGAAGTGAATATCAAAATCAGGCATTCCATTATTGCTGCTGTGTTTGCGTGCATCGTATAAGGACTGTGCTCTGTTGTTTTTCTCCTGTTGACCAACAGGATTTAACATCACAGTAAACATTAGATGAACAAATTAAGTGGACTTAAAACCCTGTTATGTGGAATCGATAGTTAGAGCTGGCAAAACACATGCACAGATCAATGTTCACTTCGATAAAAGCACCAGCTTCTGCAACTAAAGGGAGCACTAGAGTGGGTGCCTGCCTCAGCCCCTGGGGACTGGTGAGTGCTGTTGCAATCAGGGTTCAAGTCTCAGGGAGAGGCATACGATCCGGTGTTTCTGTGCAAATCACTTAATCTCTCTGTGCCTGTGAAGCCCTCCGATACATTCTTTGGGGTTCGCTCTATGTGTAAAGTAGCAAATCATTTGAGAAAACTTGCAAAACTAAAGCGAATGAACACAGTACTTGGGCCTCGGGACACTCATAAGAGCAAACACACAAGGAAGAACAGGAAATAGTATGCTACAGCCAATAGAAAGGGACGAAAAGTAAATGGCAAGCACATGGACCAATGAAAAGCTAGGGGGTGGGATGCAAGCCCCTTTTAAGATATATATTAACAATAGCTTTAAATAGCACAGCAGGGGCATAACACAGGCCCCCGCAGCCCCCGTGGTGCAGGGAGGGCCTGAGCTACAGGGGGCCTCAGCACAGTACTGAGGCCTGAGAGCTCCGGATTAAATCCGGAGCAGGGGCCCCCCTGTGTGCCTTGCAGGGGGTCTCCTTCAACTTATGTCACACCACTGAAGCACAGGTCAAGTGCTGTGTAGGTGAAACCTAAAAATGGGCATTGCCAGAGCTGCAAAGCATAGGCGAAAAAGAAAGCCAAAGTGTGATGAAGTGTATATGCTCTTGTGACACGAGACATGGACACATATGCGTCATAATGCTACGGCAGCCCAAGCTTGATTATGAACATGTGCACATGCATCACCAAGCATGCACAAGCATAAATCAATTGACTAAGTACACATTTTGACTTTTGGTCCCTGCATAATTACATATACACGTGCATGGGTCACAAAACATAAACACATACATCATGATGCAACAGCCTTGATTATTTTCTTTTTTTATTGTTCCACCATTGTGGACACCCACCTTGTGATGATAGATTTAAAAAGAAATTTCCCAGTAGCAAGTTACAGCCGCCGGGCTCTCCCAAAAGGAAACAGAGGAACTGGTCCGTAGAAGAGCAACACACAGAGGGAGAGGGCAGCAATGAGAAGGAGGTACAGCTTACAGGGGAGAGGAGGAGAGTGCAAGAAAACACATGCACTCCCAATGAAGTGCTGAAAGCACATAAAAAACGTTGTTTCCTGAATGTTAAATATGAAAGTATACAAGTCCTCCAATTAAAAAGGATGGTAAAGATGTGCTTATGGGAATGATAAATAAAGAAAGAACGTTATTGAATAAGAAGCAAGCAAATGAGAGTGACAAGAAAGACAACCAAAGATAGTTAATGGCCTGCCCCAAAATCCACTGTAAATAGTGGAGTTGTGCACACTAGGGCCCAGATTTCCTACGATTTTGCGTCAGGGTTGCGTCACTTTTGTGGCACACCCCGGACACAATATCATTTTTGGCATTTACTGCACCTCGCATATTCACTTAGCTTGGCTCTGCGTGGTTGGTAAATACAAGTAACGCAGCGCAAGGCACTGTCTTGTCTTCTTTTGCATCATGTAGGCATTACATGGATGGAGCAAACACTCATGTATTTTGACATGACCCCAGATTTACAAATACTTGTAATACTGGGTGTGACCCCAAATGGTAGGCATACCAAATTCCTCTTTCCATATGTGCTGCTCTCTGTGGCACACGTAGAAAGAGGAATATGCTGCAAGGATTCTTTTTTTGCAGGAAGGTCTTCCTTCCTGCACAAAAACAATCTTGCCTGTAAGACAGACACACTTCCACCATGGTTTAAGGGTGCCTGCACTGGTGCTAGGAAGCACAGAGGGCACCAGTGCAGAGTGTAGAAATGTTCCATATCTTTGTAAATATAGAGCAGTTCTGTTCACTCCCTTTCACGCAACGCAGCACAGAAAGTTCCCTAACTGCACCATGCTGCATGAAATAATAGTAAATGTGCCCGTAGGTCTTTTGACATCAGACACCTAAAGCTGTCTGTCGGTGAGACCTAACAATGTTGATGTTTCTCAGCCCACATACCTCTTCAAGGAACCCCAGTCCCCTGCATTTTCATACTGCTTATTTCAGGAGAACCTCAGGCCAAATAGGTTTTCAGAGCTGCTCTGTGCAAGGGCATTGATTAGTTTATTGAATCATTAACACTGAACATTAGCTAACCTAGTTCAAGAATAGAAAAGACGCTTCTTCTCTGTACCAAGTATTGCTATAACCCCTTCAAAACATTTTTATATCTTAGAACTCTTTCGCAGTGTGCACAAAGACAAGCCCTGTCAAATGAATTCAAATAAAATAAATCTGCCTTTTAATGTTTCATGTCAATATCAAATTCAAACTGGAGCACACTTCTCATTCAGTAATAAAAATGTGGATTTGTCTTCATGTTTTGCTTTTCTTGTAGAATGGCACATATGGACCTGGGTGCAGTGGTCAGTGTGACTGCCAGCATGCAGATGGCTGTGATCCGGTCACTGGTCAGTGCTACTGCCTGGAAGGGTGGACAGGTAAGCAGATGTGACCTGTCCTTCAGAGTTAAAGAGATGGGATCTTTTTTGCTTTTGCTCTGCCACTGACTGGTCCTTAGAATCGCACAAGGGTGCCTGCAGGGCACGGCTTTCAGTAGGCCGTTTGCTGCCGGTGCTCAGCATCAACTTCAAGAAATGATCTTGACACAGCTACCTGCTGGCCCCTCCTTTTATGTCTGACACCAAAGGAATAAAACACAGAGGGGCTAGAGAGTGATGGCAGCCACGGCCGGACTGGGAACATCAACCAGCCCTGGTCGATTACTGCTCGACCGGCCCCGGAAGCGGGGGGGGGGCTGTGGGTGCTATTAAGAAGCACTGCCGCAAAACTGGACCCCAGTAATAACCCCGGCCCCATTGCTACTAAACTACAAAACCGTCCCCCACCCCTCTGGCTTACTGGGGAAACGCCCGGTGCCCGCTACAGCCAGTCTGGCCCTGATGGTAAGGATCAGGGCCTGATGGTAAGGATGTGCATCTTAACTTGTGTGTAGAGAGCCACAGCAGTCATTTCTCATCTGCTGGCAATCCCATAACACCTTTTCGAAATTGCCATTATATTGTTGATAGCAAGTATCCTGCCATTACTACAGAGTGAGCTGCCAATGCTTTGTGGAATGAGGAGGAGGGCGGAGCACTCAGCACAGATGTCCTTTGCAACACCCGGCCCATTAGCAAGCAATATACTGTAGGTGTCAAACTTCTGTTGTCCCCATTACATGCAGGTCTTTGCATCATGTGCATCACCACTGTTGGACTTGGCCCTTTTTTTCCCTGAATTTTTTCGCTTTTCCCCCTAGCCTTTCTACTGACAAGGTGTGTCTGTACGGAAAATAATAAATGTTGTGCAATGGTGTACGTACCGTTATTTCCACCATTGTAGAAATGCACCTTTGTAAAATGGCACTTTTAAAATGGACGCCATGTTTGTCTGCTTGTGCCGACTGCCTGAGGTGGGTTGGCGGTCCAGTGTTTGAAGTGACAGGGTGCCCTACACCTCCCCCACAGTGACAGTTGGGACTGAAACTGCCAGGAACCTTCTAGAATGTTCTAGCCCTTGCTGGTAGGTGGGAGGAGGGGTGGATATATAGTGGAGCTGGGATGCCATGTGCTCAGGCTGAGTGTGGACCTGAATGAGAGGGGACACTCTGCCAGGAGGTACCGCCTCATGGGCCTGTGTGCTGGCCCCTGTGCCCAATTGTAACCCCTCTGCTGTCCACAGGGCCAGTGAGAGCCCACTGCTGGAGTATAGACTGCTGTACCAGGAGGAGTGCCATGTTATGGGGGATGACTGTTCCTAGGAACTGCGGCCCTGTTCTGATGAGTGCCCACTGACCGCTGATCTTGCCCAGTAGTACCTGATGCTCTCCTACCTAGCGCCTCGTGAGCGCTACAACTGTGCCCTACCTGCTGGCTCACGCCTGGAGAAGAGAGAGCGCATTATTGGGCTGGACTGTACTCCCAGGAGGTGAGGAGCGTGGTCTCTACTGTGATGTGTGGGACTGTGTTCTCCGGTAGAGCTGTTCTATTGAAGAGTACCGCGTGATTGCGCACTCTGGCTGATTTAAATGAAAGCGGGTGCCCACACCGCAACGTGGGGTTATTAAAAACAGCGGGAGCCCACCCCGCGTATTGCCGCCCTTTTGTGGTTTCAAAGTACAGCGGGTGCCTACCCTGCTTTATGCCTATTAAAGTAGCGGGAGCCCACCCCGCGGGTGTGCGCCCTTGTGCCTATTAAAATAAAGTGGGTGCCCACCCCGCAATGTGGTGCTTATTGACGTCAGCGGGAGCCCACCCCGCACTTCAAAACTGTCAAAATCACTGCAGCCGGCCCAAGTCCCGGCGCACCCGAAGCGGGTGCTGTAGATCACCGCCGCCGGCCCAGGGGCGCCGCGCGGGCTTCCCCGTGACGTCAGAGGAGCCGCGCTGAGATTGGCGCGGCGGGGGCGCCTGAGGGGAAGTCCCGCCCCGCAAGGAGGAGAGACGGGAAGCCAGCGGCCGCACACCCATGTGGGAGTCCCGGTCCCAGGGGAAGGGACCGGGTGAATATCAGAGGTCGGCCTGCCTGCGCGGGGCTCCCGTGTGGGAGGGAGAGCCCCGCAGTGCGTGCAACTGAAGCGCCGGAAGGAAACTGGAGCGGTAGCCCAACCCGGCGGTCCGTGCCCCCGCAGTCAGGGGCTGGCACCGAAGAAGTGCTGCTGTGCTCAGGGCTCCCAGGAGCTGAGGAGAGCCCCGCAGTGCCAGAGGAAGTCCGGCAATTGCGACTGGATTTGGGCTGGAGAAGAGTCCCGGCGTGCTGCCACTACCGTGAGGAGCCACCAGAAGAGATCGGGAGAATCCTGGCAGAGCAGGGGACGGTCGAGGTACATATCGGTGCCTGTCCCCTGCTGGAAGGAGTCCCAGTGAGTGGGGCCCTTTGGGGAGCTGGTGGTGGAGGAGGGGGGCAACGGGGCACATTGTCGTTGCCCGCCCCCGTTGGTCCTTCTAAGGGGACCCGAGTGGTTGCGCTGGTTTTCCCAGCTGCCCCACTTGGCAGGGGGCAGCTGCAACGTTGGGCCAATTTTTGATTTAGTAGCCCCGGAGTGGGGCTCACATCCCACACGCCAGTGCCCGCATTTGGTGCTAGTATTTTGCTGGGCTATACGGCGACGCCACAGTTGCGGGCTGCTGCACCGTGTTGGGCATTTTTATGTCCCTGAGCTCCAAGGGGGGTGCTCCAACGCGTGCCAGTGACTTGGTGACTTTATTCGGCACAACTGCCCCGTTGGACAGTGGGCGGTTACAATGCTTTGGCAGCTCTTAGTGGTAGAGTCCTTGAGTAGGGGCTCCCTCTCCCAGGCGCAGTGGCGCCAAAGACTGAACTGCGACATTTGAGGCAAGTAGTGTTGGTATGCCAAGGTGTCCCTGCTAACATGAGATATGCCTAATAATCCTGCATTGATGCCGAGGGAGACGCCTCATGATTTCTGTTTAATGCTTCCATGCCAATAAGGTTGATGCCTAATGTATTTCTCCTAATGCATTTATGCTAATAAGGTTTTTGGGTATGCCCACTGCTAGTGTTGTTTATGCAAATGTGTCTATGCTAATTGGGGTGGTGCCTATGTTCACAGGTTTGGTGCCCATGATTATGATTCATGCAGATGTTTAATGCCTAATGTCATGCCATGATGTTTTTATTGCAGGTTTGAGGCTAATGCGCTTTATGCCCACAGGGTATACCTAAGGCTATGAAGTTTATGCCTACAGTTACGTTTCGGCTGGTGTCATGCATAATGTGCCTGATCTAATGTGTCCTAGGCCTAATGGGAATACCTACTGTACGTTTCTATGCCTATGGGAATGCCAAGGGGTTTTAGATTCAGGTCTGCTCAACCAGTGATTTATGTGTATCAGGATACCCTGCTGAGTCCCTGATGTTGCCAGAAGGTACTGGCGGTTCTACCCTTATTGCTGGTGTGTTGCATTTATTCCACGTACTCTTGTGATGGTTCTGGCAGCAGCCCGATTGGCCCTGCCCTGTAAATAGTCCCCTCTGTATATGGCTACCTGGTGCCGGTTGGCATGGTGTTCACAACTGTGATTGCATCCTACTGTGCTTGATATAATACACAAGTTATTTTTAATGCAACCTGGTGTTGAGCATAGTATTTTGTACAGGAAGGGTACCCTTCCTGTACAAAACCTATGCTGGACTCACGCACACACCCTAGCGCTGCGGCACTAAGGTGTGTGCATGGCGGATAGCAGCTGTAATCAGCGCTGGCGCAAGGGAAAGGGGAGGAGATAGCCATATCTTTAAAGATATGGCGCTCTCCTGCTCCCTCCCTGTCGCGCATCGCAGCGCAGCCTCGCGCGCGGGGGGGGGGGCTGCACTGCGTTGCATGACTTTTTCATAAATCTCCCCCTAAGAGTGAACTGCCGGACACAAAATGTTCTCGCTCATGGTGTCCCATCTGTTGGACCTTCTGTCAGGAGGAGCCATTGAAAAGACCTTGGGATTACATTTTGAGGACAAAGCTTGTAGCTCCAAGCACTCTGATGACTGATGTGAGAACAAACCTTTTGGATCACCCGGAGCTTACCTACATGCCCTGGCCAGTTGTCTGTGGACCATCCGAGCAACTGCAGCAGATTTCAATAGCGCCTTGTTAAATGGGAGAAAGGTACAGAGGATCAAGGAGATACTCGAGGAGGGATTTAATACAGAGAGTAATGAGATTGGATATTCTGACCTTGATCTGTCAAGAGAACTAGTTAGAGATGGGAGGATTAATATAAACAAAGACGCAAAAAATATATCCTGGTCAAATTGAAATAGACTGTCTTTTCCTCTTTTTCAAAATTTTCAAAACGAAAAGGGCTGCAAACTAATGTATTAATACATATTGTATTTGAGGATAAGATTGCAAAACAGATTCTTGAGGCCATTCCAAATATTGTCATAGTCACTTTTACCCACTGTGGGCCATATGTACGGAAGGATCTAGCATTTCTTAACAGACCAAATCGCAATTTTGGTCAGTTAAGACATGCTAAATTGCCTTTCCATATGTACAAAGGCAGATAGGGAATCGCAAAATGCAAGCAATTACTACCTAGTGATTCTCTAAATAAGAAATTCCAAATAGGGATTTCCTGTTTGTGATTTCCAAAGCACATGTACAAAGCATTTCCTAAATGCGAAATTGGCATTTAAGAAATGCTGTTACCATCAACTCCAAGTCGATGGTAACAAGGTGCAATTAAAAGAAAATGCACCCAAGATACATTCTTCAAAGTGTTGTGTAGCACATTTTTGCGCTTTACATGTGCACCACTTTTTTGGGGGGTGCATCAAGGGTGCATCAAGGGGGACCTTAGACCCAAAGGCACTGTTGGTTTGGCATTTCCAAATTTGCGATTTCCTATTAGGTAATAGCTAATTTGAAAACGCAAAAGCATTCATATCTATGGTCCTTAAGGTCCATAGGAAAGAATGGTTTAGCATTTCATAAATAGCAATTTCCTAATAGCAATTCCTACTCTACAGGAATCGCTATTCGGGGATCTCCATTTTTGTAAATCCCATTTTGAATTTCCTAAATAGCGATTTCTTTGGAGTCGCTATTTAGGAAATGCAAAATGGAAATTTCATACATATGGCCCTTCATCACTAGGAGCTAGAAAGCAGGAAGGTAGGTGGTAGGTGCTCCTGTTCACTCAAACTAGAGTCCCTACTTAATATCTTCGTAGCGGGGAACGAGAGATTCAATTCCCTGTTGACAGAAAGGATTCGCATAAATAGAGGAAAATTAGACAAAGGTGGCTTTTGTAAACCCTCAATGAGTGATAGGGTCATAGTTGATGATTCCACAGAAAACGATATTCATGGGACTAGTAACCACGGTTCTGTTACCTTAAGTGCAAGGAACAATTTTGTCCCTGGGAGCAGTAAGTAAGGCAAACATCCACATGGGCTGTGCTCCCCCAGAAACAGTCACATATAGGTAGACTCTGCATGACTTGAGCACATGGCCAACCCCTATATAGAGGATAGGAGGATAAATCAGGGATACAAAAGGGCAGAGGAGATCCTTGTTATGAGCCAGCCTATGGGACATTTTTTCTAATAGGAGTAGCATGAATAGACAAGCGAGTGGTACGACTGATAGGACTGCTAGATGCAGAGTGAGTGAACATGGGGTCTTGCCCGGTGCTAATCTTATCCATATGGTAGGTGCCCCTAAACTTGGATCAGGAGATAATGAGAATCAGACCTCTCTTACAAATAAGGTCATGTATTGGATACGGTCTGCAAAGCAGTGTTATTCAGCGATTACAGTGGCGGTTCGCATAGGGCGTGCTGCGCGGCCGTGGGGTGGGGGAGGGGCAGGGTGGGGGTGGTAAACTCTGACATACGACGGAACGGAGGAAAGTAATTATTACTTTTGTCCGTTCTGTCGTATGTCTGAGTTTACTACCCCCTCACCCTGCCCCTCCCCCGCTCACCACCCCACAGCACGCCCTATGTGAGCCGCCACTGAGCAATTAGATCTGATGTACTAAACGTTACGAGTCTCTAATAATCTCTCTGGGAATGGTTACATAGAAGTTAGTGTTTCTGAGCCAGAGACCTGTAAAGGTCTTTAGTCACTTGCCATACCAATCCTGTCGCAAACTCAGAAATCCAATTTAAGTCTGTGATACCATCTCAGATTTTTGACAGAAGCAATAATGAAGAATGCTTTAGATGGCCCCATCAGTGCAAATGTGGTGTCTATCCAAGTCGCATACCTAGAGGCGGTAGTATGACTGCATGGTCGAGCCTCTGGCATAGTTAAAACAAGCCCCCACTTCATGATGGAGTCATCAAAAGAAGAAGATATAAAGGGCAAATATTTAAGAATAGCGTCTTGAAATATTGCTATCCTTATAAAAAAAACAAGAACCTAAGCTGGGTAACATTTATAAAATTGTTTGCTATCTGTGCATTGCAGCAGACCTAGTTAAAAGTCTCTATTTGCTTGGAAGGCTATGCAAATGATAGTATCAGAGCAAATACTGTGAATCAGGGTTGTCCTTCTGGGGCGTTAACGGTTAGGATAAAAGTAGACTTAGATTGTGTGGTAATATTTAAGGATTGTGGCACTAATGACATTCAAAGTTTAAGGGTAAAATTCCAAATGGGGAAAGAATTACTTTTCTATAATGTGTAAAAGAGAGGTGGTTGTTTGTGAAGGAATACCCCAGAATACAGCTTCTAATTAGACTCATTGAAGAACTTACTTAAAAGAACCAAAAAAATAATCCTGCCCCCATAGTGGGGGATTTTAACCTGGGTTTTGAACCAATGCCGATTGTTCAAGATATATTGAAAGAACAAGTTGAGATGTGGAGTATCCCTGATTATCCACTTAAGTCTGCTGGTACATTAGCACTCTTTGTAATGGCCGCATTGTACATATACACTACGACCAATGTTTAATAACGGAAAATGGCCTGGTCATATTGACTATGAGCCTGATTTAGAGTATGGCATCGAGGGTACTCCATCGTAACAGCGACGGGGTACCCTTTCTGGCTCACTGTTGGTTCGCCCACCCTCATTTTGAGACAGGCGGATCAAAAGTATTTCTATGATGGAGCCTACTCCAGCTCTCACCAGATAGTCTCCATCAACCACCTGACGGAGTACCAACTGTTGGAGATTAGTCACCTGACTGGCCACCCTATTTAGCGTGGGTGGTCGGATTGATTTTCTTTGCTGTCAAAAAGAATAATGATCCAGACACCATTATATGAACTCCTGTGGTGAGGGGGGCTTCCGTTTGACCTTTTTCAATTAAAAACTCCCTCTTAGGATTTGAAAAATGCTATTCATTGTGAAAAAGTGACGGAGGGTCATCATGTTTAAAGATCCATCCATCGAACCTTTAAAAATTGACAGCAATTGCAGAGAGGGCTGTTCCTGCCAATTTTTAGTTATCCACGATGCTGGTGACAACTCTATATTTGGTGGGCAGAGCTCCCTCAGGATGGCAGTGACTATGTCCTCCACCATCTCGGCAGAGCACCCTGAGCAATGATCGGAGTAAGATGTCCAAAGCAAGTAGAGCTTACAAACGGATCATAAGGGAAAAGAGTAAAATTGGAATGATTAACAATGATCATACTTTTTGAAAGCCACCAAGGATACATAAGCATTCTGGTATGGAATTGCTCTTAGGACCCAACAGCCGCCACTCTTCCTGAGGTTCACATACTTCCACATTTTTGGGTAAATCATTTTCAAGACATAAACAAGTAGACTTGAAATCAGCCTTTGACACAGTACTGGACTTGTGGAAAGTTATTTTCGAAGTTGGTGTCCCAAGCAACTTTCTCGCATTGATCATTTTTCTAATTGAAAATAACTTTGCTACTGTGATAAATGGCCCAGTATGGGAAACCGCTGCCGCATTCTAGAACAACAAGAGGTCAGGCAGGGGTTTGTATTGGCCCCAGTGGTATTCACTTGGTGCTTGAATTGGGTAGTGGAACATCTATACTCATGTAGTTCCAGTGCCTACTGAGGAAAGGGTAGGTATTCTTTTTATTTAATTTCCAAGTTTTTATTGAGATTTTTGCAAAGAAAATAATACAATCAATACACGTTGTTAAAGTTTTTACTGGCATTTAGAAGAACTAACAAAAATCATATCACAGTATGAGCACAGTCCACAGTATCAACGCTGTGCGTATCTAGGGCTGAACGCTAAGTATACACAGCAAACACACAAAATCCCCGTGACACAGCCAACTGCGAGGCATTCAGTACCAGTCCTGCCTCTCCTCCCCAGGACTCACATTCAATTGTCTGCCGCCACCCTCCAATTCAGGGGTCCATTAGGTGAATAAACGCTACCCGTATATCCTTGAACTTTGTGTGTTGATCCTGCAGTCTATACATACTTTTCGCATATGTAGCCAAGTTAAACAGTTCTGACTTCTATTTTGAGTGTGTGTGAACCCTTAATGATCGTCAGTGGCCCACAATACAGATCTTTGCTACAATCACAGCTGTGGACGTCCACCTTTTCCAGGGGGTGGCGGCTCTTCCACCTTTGACATATTGAGCAGAGGAGAGGAGAGAGAATGTAGCCTTACGGCTAGAGCTGCTGACTTTGGAGCTGGATAACCAGGTTCGAGTCTCTACATCAACTCAGCATCCTGTGATTCTGGGGAAATTGCGTAATCTACCCGTGCCTACCAAAAATGAATGTGTCCTTGTGCAACTTAACTGGTGCTCATGTAAAGCGCTCCAATACCTTCGGGTCGAGTTCGCGCTATATAAACCTGCAGAAAAAAAAGTGGGCTATCTACGCTGAGTCTATGAAAGGAATAGACTGGTACTGTGGCGTGTGCGCCTAATGTCCACCCAGTAATTGGACAAAGCCCTAGGATATGATACAGATCTCCATCTTGTTGCTCAAACCTCCAACACTTGTCATCTGTGGCAAGTCTAGCTCTCTTTATGGGGTCCAGTACCAGCTATGCAAAGTTTTAATGTAAGTACCTAAGTACCTTTCAGCCAGGCTTCCCTCGGTGAAAGATCATGGAAGTCCATGATCTCTCTCCAGTCCTCTGTCTCGAATTGTAAACCTAGCCGGTCCTGCCAGGAAAGAGTATGCATTACCGATCTCAAAGTCAGCAAGTGGACTAAAAAATCTAATAGCTTTTCACGCTCTATGAGAAGAAATGTCTAAAAATAAATGTGGCAAAGACTAAATGACTAAACCAATGCTTTTTAATCCTTCTAGACAGCACAGGAAGGCCATCAACTTGGAAAATGGGACAATAGAGTGGTTCCATGGATTTGACTATGTAGGCATCAGGATGGCAGACAGTTTTAACAGTACGAGTCATATTGTTAAAAATAGACCTTTTTATTCATGAAGCTAAAGTCCTGTTAGCCTCTGCAGCACATTCAGGGTCTCAGGTGGTTCCTCCACCTTTAAAGTTATGCAGAGCACAGGGCCAGACAACTTCACTTTATGGTGCAGAGCCATGGGAAATATATTCGAATGCCAAACAGCGAGAGTATCTGGGCATTACCCTTGAAGATAGAGTAGTGGTCAAATGGTGGTATGTGGTTTAAGGGAGAAATCTGCGATGGGGACAGTTGTATAATAAACCAATCAACCAACCAATGAGGGGGAGTTCATTCCAGGTCTTGGCCGCGATGTAGGAGAAGGGTCTTCTTCCCGTTCTAGCTCTCTGAATGCGAGGGGTTTCTTCCAGGGCGAGGTCGGCGGAGTGGAGGTTTTTCTTGGGGGTGTGGAAGGATATTCTGTTGTTGAGGTATTGTGGTCCGCTGTTGTGGTGGGATTTGTAGGCATGTATGAGCAGCTTGAAGGTCACTCTCTTTCCGACAGTGGAGGTCTCGTAGGTGCTGGGTGATGTGGCCTCTTCGTGGGATGCTGAGGACGAGTCTGGCTGCGACGTTCTGGACGGTCTGGAGTTTGTGGAGTCGAGATTTGTTGATTCCGGTGTAAAGGGCATTCTCGTAGTCCAGTCTGCTGGTTATGAGTGTGTGGGTGATGGTCATTCTGGATTAGGGGGGGGGGATCCACTTAAAGGTCTTGTGGATAGGTGTGGCTCACTGGTTAGAGGCGGCAGATCCGTAAGCAGAGAATTGGCCAGGGACCAGGGTTCAATTCCCGACGCGGCAGGGTCGTGGACCAGGGTCAAAACGGACTCGATAATTCTCGCCTCGGTACCTACTCTAACCAGGAACACACTCGGCAACTCTGGGCATTAGCTTGCCTCATCTCCACAACGGCCCCCCACATTCGCTGGGGATGCCTGGTTTCACCTTGGAGATACCCTGGAGGGACCATCTCACAGGGATAGCCAGGACGGGTTCCCCAGCAGTCTACAGCGCCAGGACGCCTCAGGGCAGCAGTGCGCTTTACAAGACACATACATTTACATTTAGTATGCGGAGGGTGTTGAAGCACGTGGATGATAAGGCGTTGATCTGTCGGTTCATGGTGAGGGAGGAGTTGAGTATGATGCTGAGGTTGCAGGTGTGGAAGGGTTGCCGGGTGTGGGGGAGCCACCAGGTGTCGTCCCAAGTGGAGGGGGTGGATCTGAGGACAAGGACTTATATCTTTTCTGAGTTGAGCTTCAGGCTACTGTTGCTCATCCAGGATATGATGTTCTTCATTCCATCCTGGAAGCTGTGTCTGGTGATGTCGGGGTCCTTGGTGAGGGAGAGGATATGCTGGGTGTTGTAGGCATAGTATAGTATGCTGAGTCCGTGTTTTTTGACGATGGTTGTGAGAGGGGCCATGGAGATGTTGAAGAGCGTGGGGCTGAGTGAGGATCCTTGGGGTACTCCGCATCTGGTGTCGCTGGGTTCGGAGAGGAAGGTCGAGAGACTTTTAAAGGTCAAAATGCTGCCCCTGCAATCCTGCAGACAACTAATGACTCATAAAAACAACAGTCAGTATTTTCGATCCTCGTCTCCCGTTTGCTGGCATGTTTTTCCAGATCGTCAGACATGTCATCACTCAGATATTCATACATCTAACTGATAGTGCATCAGGAATCACTCCCTATGACTTCCATCAAATCTGATTCAGCTTATCCACTCAATCCCCTTCTGTTTTCGGAAAGATGATCACGGATCTGATTATATTGAAAAAATGCACTCTTATCCAGCCCATAATCCTGCTGCAGTTCTTCAAATGATGCGATTATGTCTCCCATATAAAAATATCCTAGCCTCCTGAACCTCACTGCGTCCCACCTGAGAAAGCAGGGGTCCCGGAACAAAAGGGGAAGACAATGAGCTCCCCAGGATTGGGGTATAGTAGTTGACTTTCCCCAATCTGATTCTTTTCTTTATATTTGCCCAGATCTTAAAAGCTGCACTAAGGGTCTTGAATATAATATAATGTTTTTTTTTAAATATATTTTTATTGTTTCAGTTCTTTAAGAAACATTATTATCACATAACAATAAAAACAGATTGCACTTAGACCAGGCAAGTTTGTTCAGTTTTCTCATCTCTGGTGGCCATCCACATTCTAATTACATGGCAAACACATAGCTTCATCTATGACCCTTTTTGTATGTTGGAGTTGTGCTGGTTCCCCATCTCGCTCACTACCCTAGTGTCCTGAGTTCATCTGGTTTCTTTTAGTCCTGTGCCCCTGCCTTGGTGGTTAGATCTATACCATGTTTCCATTTGTGTAGTGTTGGAGTCTCCTGCATGCCCCAATATCGTGCTATGTCCTACTTCGATACTACCAAGCCCGGTGAGCTGAAAAGTAGTTTGGGTCTAGGAACATCCATGTCCCATGGGATTCCCAGAAGGATACATTTCGGGTCTGCTGGAAGGGGGATTCCCAGGATTGCATTTAGTTCTTTAATTATCTCGCCTTACTACACCCCTTTAAGGGGGCACGCCCATACCATGTGTAGGAAGTTACCTACGGCGGCTAGACAGCGCAAGCACTGGGCGGACTAGGCCTAGCCCATTTTATGTAGTTTTCTCTGTCGTAATAGGCCCGGTGAAGGATTTTAAACTGGATGAGGCGGAGTCTGCCTTTTACTGCGCCCTCACTGGGGTGCATCAGGGCCGCTTCCCAGTCTATCTCTTCCATTTCCCCCAGATCACCCTCCCACGTTTCTTTCAGTTTACCCAAGGTATCAGGCATATTGTTATTTATCTTATTGTAGGTGAAGGAGACTGCCTTTGTTGTAAGCTCTTCCTGTAGTATTCTCCCTTCAAGTAGCGGGTACTCTGTTAGCTCAGTTTCCCTTACATCCTCTGCTCCCTATGCATGCCGTAGTTGGGCATATTTAAGGAATTGGGAATTATGGAGTTTAAATTCAGCTTGGAGGGCAGGAAAGGATTTGAATTCACCCCTTACTATGATATCACCCATGCTTCGAAGCCCTGGAGCCCGCCCACCTCTTTCCACAATGGTGTGGCCCTAGTTTTATTGTGGGCCTAACCCAACACCCTAGTGGTCCTTTCCCACACTTCTATACTGACCCTTGTTATGGGAAGCAGCCTGTGTATCCCTTTTGCCCCATGCAGGTAGTGCATGAACATACGTGGTGTCATTGTTTCTCTTTCAAGTCTATAGGTGAGATGGTCCCATGTTGCATGTATCCAATTATATATGGGGTGAGGTGGGCCGCCCGATAATATACTTCGATGTCCGAAAGCGCTAGCCCCCATTGTATTAGTTATGTTGTGGTGACTTTAGGGCAATTCTTGGGTGTCTCTACAACCACAGCAGTGCACAAAGTTGAGAGTCTATTTCCCTGAATATCGTTCTAGGGAGAGGGTGATATGTATTTTGTAGCGCATATAGGAATTGGGCCAAGGAAATCATCTTAAACATGGACGCCCACCCCATTATGATGAGCGGTAGTTCTCTTCAGCTGTGTGCGTCCTGTTTAAAATTTGATAGTACCCGCAGGATGTTGTGTGAGCGACAGACAGCTGCATAGGGCGTAAGGAAGATCCCACGGTATTGAAATCCCTCCATAGCAATATGGAGGTCTCTGGATAGTGGCGGCCATTCCATTGTTTGATTCGGGCTATGTAGTATTGATTTGTGGCAGTTAACCTTATATCCGGAGAACCGACCATATTCCTCTAGGATTTGGAACACTGTGGGGATCGCAGTTTCTAGGTTTGTGGCAAACAGGAGAATATCGTCTGCGTAAAGTAATATTTTTCCTCCGTTTCATCATAGCAATATGGAGGTCTCTGGGTAGTTGCGGCCATTCCATTGTTTGATTCGGGCTATATAGTATTAATTTGTGGCAGTTAACCTTATATCCCGAGAACCAACCACATTCCTCTGGGATTTTGAACACAGTAGGGATCGTAGTTTCTAGGTTTGTGGCAAACAGGAGGATATCGTCTGCGTAAAGTGATATTTTTTATCTCTGTTTGATCGTCAGGTGTAGTCCTGAAGCCCCTTACCCATGAATGTTGTCTAATTACACATGCTAGGGGTTCGATTACGAGTGCGAACAGCAGTGGAGACGAGGGATATCCCTGCCTGGTCCCTCGGGATATCGGAAAATGCATGAGAGAACTTGCATTTGACTCGCTCCATTGCACTAGGTGCAGTATATATCAGGGACACCCATTTCCTGAATTTTGGTCCGAATTCGAATTTAACTAGAGTGGTGTCTAGGAAGGGCCAATGCACTGCATCAAAAGCTTTCTCTGTGTCTAGCGACAGGAAAGCATGTGGATTGCTGTGGCTCTTAACAGCCATAATCCAATTGTGTACTCTGCGGCAATTCCATTTAGTTGCCCGACCGGGCATAAAACCAGATTGGTCGCAATGGATAAAGGTCGTTACAACCTGCAAGAGTCCTGTGGCCTGGATTGTCACGAGGATTTTTACCTCCGTATTCAGCAGTGAGAAAGGGCGTTATGAGCCACACCTATCTCTGGGTTTATCCTTCTTATGAATAGTCACAATGGTAGCAGTCCATAGGTCTGCTGGGAGGATACCCTCTTCGTAGGCATCTTGATAGACACCCAAGAGGTGAGGGCTCAGTAGATCTTTACATTTTTTAAAGAGTTCAACGGGTAGTCCGTTTTGGCCCGGGGTTCTGCCGGGTCTCAAATGGGTCACAGCCTCTCCTACTTCCACCAGTGTCAGGTCTCGTCCAGTGCCTTCATGTCGCTCTCATCTATTCTGGGGACTGAGATGCCTGCAAGGTATTCGTCAATGTTGTCTGTGTTACTAAATGTTTTCCTGCCATAGAATTCTCCATAGTGTTTGGCGAATGCTGATATTATTTGTGCATCTGTGGAGAGAGTCACCCCCTGGTTGTCCACAATGGAGCCTACCCATCTGGCGTCTGTTTCCTTTTTGCTATGCCAAGCTGGCAATTTCCCAGCCTTGTCCCCTACTTTGTATAAACGGTGCAGTGTCGCTAGTCTCTGTTGCTTAGCCTCTTCTTGGGACAGTTCACGATATTCTAACTTGAGGGCTTCTAATTGTCGAGAAGTCAGCTAATCTGGCCTATCTATAACCCGCCTCTCTAGAGTGAGTAGCCGGCATTCCGTCTGTTCTATATTCTCCCTCTCTTTCTTTTCCCATGATATCCGGTTCTGCGCCCTGTCTCTTAGTACAGTTTTGTACGCCTCCCTCAATGTAACACCAGAGTCCACAGGTCCTTATTCTCCTGGAAGATTTCCGTGTTTGTCTGGAGGCCCGGTATGATCTTAATGTTTTGTTGGTCCCTTGCGTTCAGTTTCCATGTTGCCTGGGAGTCTCAGGTTCTAGTCCCCAACTGAACCTACAGGGGTGAGTGGTCCAACAACCCCCTCACAAGGTAGTCCGTCCGGCCAACCAGCCCTAGCTCACCCGAGGGGACAAAAAAATAGTCCAGCATAGAGTAAACATTTGGGCACCTGAGAAGTATGAATATTGTCTGGTGTTTGAATGCTGGGACCTCCATGTATCAGTGAGCCCGGGCATGACAGCGAAGCAAGTCAGTGGCGTGTCACCTTTGTTTCTGTCATGGTTTCCTGACCGGTCTGCCACAGTGCACATTACGTCGTTGAAGTCTCCCCCTACCATGTGGAAGGATGTGGGGCTCTCTAGGAGTAAGTCTGTCACTTTGAGGAGTACAGGATTGTAGTTGGGGTGTGCATATGCGCATACAGTTGTGGTATTGCGTCAGCCCCATGTGCCTGTTACACCTACAAACCTGCCACTCGGATCTACCCATCAGCGGGTTATTTAAAAAGAGGGTGATTTTTTTACAAGGATTGCAACTCCTCTAGATCCCGATGTGTAGCCAGCGTGTGCCAGTACTGTGTACATTGCTCTCCCAAGAAAGTTGCACTGTGTGCCCTGCAGGTGTGTTTCCTGAAGTAACACTACATCTGGGTGTATGCGCTTTATGTATTGGGCAATCAGTCCCCGCTTTATCCTATCTCTCATTCTGTTTAAGTTCCACGTTAGGACCAAAATGGTCCGTTCTCTTATTGGAGTGGACATGGGTGTATCAGTGATTGAAACAAAGTCTTTCCTGTGCGTGCCCAGTTCTGGATATGGGTCTTCCAGGTTTCAGGTGTAATATCCTCTGGCCTAGTGAAATCAACTTGAACTTCCATCATAACAATCCCATCTCCCCTCCCTTCCTCCCACCCCATCCCCTAACACTTTTCTCTACACTTGAACCCATGGCAATGCAACAACTATGTGTAGGAAAAGAGATAGAGGTATGTCACCCACCCCATACAAATTATACATAGAACTCCCTGTGAACTCCCACTACATATAGCTTAAGAAAAAATGTCAAAAAGGGTCCTTAGCGGACCTCACTGCTATTTTTGGTGCTGCAGCCGGGGGGGCAGGCTATACGTTCCTGTATAGTGCTTTGAAGTTTGCCGGTTTGTTCTATCACTCGTCTCCCATTTGCAGAGGTCGGCCAGTCTCTGCTCCACCCTCCAAAGCTAGTATCTCTGTGACCAAAGGATGCGTGCTGTCATCCCTGGAGGAGTCTCTCATTTCCTCTGAGTCCACATGTGTGTCTCACTGGCTGGACCTGTCCATCTCCTCGTCTTCTAAAATGTTGGTGCAAACCTTCCCTTTTGTTGGGTCACTAGTCCCTTTACTGGACCCACTGAGTAAATATGATGCCCCTTGGTCTGTTCTTCTCAATCTAGACTTGTTTCTTCTGTTCGTACGTGTCTTGTCTGCAGGTCTAACCCCAGGGGACCGCGGCAGTCTGTCGTCTCGGATTTGTTTACAGGGGGGTGTAAAATCGGTCTTTCCTCGATTCATGCTCATGCGTCCTCAGGTGTCTGAAAGAGGTGCGCTTTTCCTTTGTATATGACTTTTAATTTTTCTGGGAAGAGTAGCATGTATTGTACTTGCAGTGTCTGATGTTTTCCTTTCACTGAGTTGAAAGTCCTCCTCTGATGTTGTACATCTGGGCTGTAGCCTGAGAAAATCATAATCTTGAAGTTTTCATGTCTGATTTCTCCCAGACGGCGTGCTTCACTTAGGATCATGTCCCTGTCTAGGAAATTAAGGAGTTTCACTATGATTGGCCTTGAAGGGGCACTGGGTGGCGGTTTTGCACTCAGTGCTCTATGAGCCTGTTCAAGTACAAAGCAGGTAGAGAAGTGTTCAGCTGGGATAATGTTTTTCAGCCAAGTGGTTAAGAATACAGATAAGTCGGGTCCCTTGACCCTCTCTGGGATTCTCACGAATTGTAGTTTATTCCTGCGCGCCCTGTTTTCGGCATCATCAATGAGCCATTGCAATTCACTGTTTGAGCTGCGGAGTTCTATTATCTCTTTTTGTAGGACTTTGACACTATATTCCACTTCGTAGACTCGGTTCTCTGCCTCTGTCACACGTTTAGAGATGTTTTGAAGATCTTGTCTCAGTAATGTAACTTCAGAACGTACTTCTCCGATCCTACTCTTTAGCACTTCTCTAGAGGACTATATTGCGTGGAGTATAGTGGCCGCATCAGGTAGGGGCTGCATAGGGTCCTGCGGGGTCACTACTTTGGTGTATTTGTCCATCTTCCCCTGCCTAGGAGGTTTTGGGTCTTCGTCTTTTGTCATCTTGGGCAGGGGTCAGGGGCCATTGTATGTGGTGTGCTTGCGCACGTTCTCTCAGTGAGGGCTAGGTCTGCCAGTGCCCATGGTATTTCAGGGGTGTAAAGATCCTATGTGCTTATGGGACTTGGTCCAGGTTTTGTGTTATTGCAGTTTCTGTTCCAATCTGCTGCGGCGTGGAGGAAGAGGCAATTTCCATGTCCAGCACTGCTGTGGCTCTGTGACTGGGCACCATGTCACCCAGGGGTATCTCTGGGTTCTTAGTTCAGTAGAGGTATTTGCCACATGCGGGGAACTCAGGGTGTCATTTTCTGCCTTCTGGCCCCAGAAGTCCGCATGGTGGGTAAAGAAGGAGGTGAGGTGTTTCACCTTGCGTCCCCCCACTGGGGGGTCCTGGGGCCTCTTCTTCGTGCCCGATGGCACTCCCCGGGGTCATTCCTCTGCGTCGCCTCAGTCCTAGCAGCGTGACGCCTCCTGCCTGTGATGCTCGGGATCAACAGGGGGGGCAGCGGGCAGGTCTCCGGGACGCCTCCGTCCACCTCCGCAGGGTCTGGTGGTCTATTCAGCACCCTCTGGGGTTTTCTTCACTGCCACTCACTGGCCGCAGACAGGGGTCACTGTGGGCGTGTTGCAGGATTCCATCCAACGGATCCAATCGTCTGCCTGTGTAAGGAGGAGGGTGAGATGAGGCAGTACAAGGCAAATGCCAGCCGAGCAATGGCCCCCGAACCTCCAAGCTCGTTCACTGCGGCAAGCTGTCAGGGCCGCATGTCTGCCAGTTTGGGTGCCGGCATGTTGCACGGGGCCAGACACTACCCTGCCTCGCGGCCTTGGCGTTCGCGTCGTTAATGATGGCGTTTATCTGCTTGTGCCCCAACGGGCTGTTTGCCGGAGGGGGGATGTCCGTTACTCAGCTGTGCTCTGGCAGGATTATCTTCAGGATTTCGGGTCTGACCAGGAGCTCCCAGGAACACGACCTACCGAGCCATGTTCTAGGCCACGCCTCAAATTAATGTTCTTGAAATAACATGCTTCAATTATCTTTAAAAAGCCGCTTTCAGCATCCTTCCCACAAAGTAATTTGTATATAGGAGGGAAATTTCCCCCTGCACAACAACTTCCTGCACGCCCACCTGTTAGAGATTTCAAATATTGTAAGGCAGCAGCCCACTGGTAGAGTTTAAAATTGGGAACAGCCCAACAACCTCTTCCCTAGATAACATCAAGAATTTAAGAGTCCTTATAGCCTTAGCATACGACCAGATGAAGCTGGTAACCATATCCTCCATCATCTTAAACCATTGATTTTCTAACTCGAGAGGAATTGCTCTAAATAGATTCAGCACTTTCTTTAGGAATTTCTTCTTTATGACATTACAGCAACCGACAATAGACGTATGCAAGTTGTCTATCCTCTGGAAATCGCTTCTTGCTTTAAAAAGTATTGGGCTAAGTTAGATTTGACAATCTGCTCTAGGTCTGCCATAATACTAATTCCCAGATAGACTGCTTCTCTAACAGTGTGGCCATCAGCCGTGGCCCGTGCAGGTAAGAGCGATGGGGTGGTGGGGTAGGGTTGAGGGGGGGGGGGGTTTCGACAGATGATGACCAGGGAAAATTAAATATATACTTAATTTTTCCTGGTCATCGTCCGTCGGAATCCCCCCTCACCCGGCCCCACCGCCCACCACTCTTACCTGCACGGGCTGCGACTAGTGGTCATCAGCAATTTGTACTTATTTGCTAGCTACCACCTGCGTATTTGACTGGTTTCGAAAATAGCCTGACAGTTTCACAAATTTCAAGTGTTCTTTTCCTACTTCTCGCATATATTGCTGGATTGGGTGTCACTACTGTCATATCATCAGCATACGCCAAAATCATAGTACTCATACCATGGAATCACATAGGCTTAATTAAAGTATTAGACTCCAACCTCCTGATCAGAGGATCTATATAAAGGGCAAACAAAAAAGGGGAGCAAGGACACCCCTGTCTTTTCCCTCTCATAATTGCAGTAGGATCAGATTGTCCCTCCATTATATGAAGCCTAGCAATGGGATTATGTCAAGACTTTGGCAACAACTTCAACCATAGTGAGATGCAACGTAAAACCCTGCAACCCTTGGGCAAAACAAATTAAGTATCCGCGTTGGAGACGAAGGTGTTTGGCGCCCAAACTCCTGTTAAAACAATGCATAACAATAATAAGAAACTCAGGTGAGGGAAATGGCCGCGCAGATGAGCACAGACCCAAAGCAGGTTGGCGGTCTAGTGTTTCCCCTCACGCGACAGTTAGGAAGCTCAAGGTGCGCGTTCCACGAAGGAACTGCGCACTTCAACTGTAGTCTTCTGGGAGTGTGTAGCGTCTCCTTAAGGCGCAGAGCTCGTTTTAGTGTTTACCTCCAAAAATATAATTATCTCAATTTGTTGTTAGTATACGCATGCGCAACGTGGGAGTCAACTATCCTGACAAGAAAATACTGAAGAAAGAGAACCTTCATGTAGCGCTATTGACTTCATGTTCCAGTTAGCGGTATTTGTTTCCACCTTCCTTGAACACCTGAGGTACCATTTTTGTAGCGCTTCGTGTTCCAGATAACTGTGTTGTGGTTTCACCTTCACTGAACACCAGAGTTATTGTGACTGAAGATATGATCTAAAACTTACACAACCAGGAGCATATTGCCCATTGACTTAATTATACCAAAGTATTCAAGTTTAATTCGTACACCTTGGAGAATCTTAGTGGGTTCATAACTCATTCCCTGGATAAAATTACAGTTGACAGTTGGAATAACACGCTACTACATGTAGCGAAGGTAATTAGGAGGGGGCTTACTAAAATATATACAAATTCAGCGTTACTCAGTATAGGAATGTTATTTTAAAAGCTGTTGTTTTCCCCAAATACAGATGCCAAATAAAACCAAATAAAAAAAACAAAAGGGAGAAGCAACAGCCTGAGGTCTACAGGGTAAATTTAGTGTTGTGGTGTTATATCGAGTATTAAAAAAGTGTAGGTAGCATTTACATGTGTGTCTTTAAAATCCAGGTGCAGTAAGAAGATCTACCCAGTCCACAGTGTGAAGAACTATCAACTTCCGAGGCTGTCTCTCTTGTTTCTCATCCACTTCCCCTTTCCCCCCGCTTTAGTTGCTACCTTGAGCATTCTCGGGTGGTACCTGAGGTGGCGGGGCGTTGGGACCATCATCGGCTCCTGTGGATACTTGGTACTCTGACAGATTGAAGTGCCGTTAATCCACCTGAGTCAATATGGGTGAGGGTTTTGATTTAAAGGCCTTGGCTGGGGTGCTTGAAGGTTTACTGCACTCGGCTGACTAACAGGTTACTACTGTGAGGACGAGGACCAGGGATATTGAACTATATTTAGACCTTTGCGATATACACATTATACAGAATCGGGATTGTGACCCCTTGTTTTCCTCGTCCGGGAAGAGACCCCCACGTGGTCTGGAATTAGAACCACGTTCAAAAATACTATTGAAACAACAAAATAGCCTTGAGGAAGTCGTGGGATTACTTTCCCAATACGACGAAACACGTGTTGGCTGTGACTGTGATGTTCCACTTGAAAACGTCATGAAATAAAAGGAGAAGAAGATTTCGCGATTGATTTATTGATTCATTTGTACACTGTTTTACTCACAGACTATGAACGTCAGAATTTCCTAAATTTCACGTGTGCTGGGGATTTGAAAAAAACTGTCATTTAAGCTCTTGCTTGTTTGTAAAGTCTGTGGTTTCTTTACACCCTACAGCACCGTCATAGAAGTGAATCATAGATAATGAATGTGCACTTTCCTTGAGACGCCATAAAACCTATGACCCAGACCACATTTCTGTTAGAAAACGGTTTACAAAACTAATTGACTCAATCAGCTGATGAAAATCGGAGTCTTAGGGATGAGATTAGAAGGTCTCAACAGGAGACACACCAAATTAAATTGAAAATGGAAGAGTTCCTTGCTGGAACTACTCCACTACCAGGGTTAGAAGCAAACCGTAGGTCAGCGGCAGAGGTAGCCACACAAGTTATCCATTCGGTTGCTCCTATAGTACCTTTAGCTAATCCTGAAAGATTCAATGGGGATCCACACAAAGCACAGATATTTCTGACCCAGTGTTCCTTGCACTTTTTATGTAGATCGGTAGTCTTTAAGGAAGAGCAGGCAAAAGTTGAATTTGTGCTGTCCTACTTGAGTGGTGATGCTGCCGCCTGGTCAATGCCTTTGATCTCTCGAAATGACCCAGCCCTGTACAACTACGAGCTTTTTAAGAAGGAGTTTTTGAGAATTTTCGACAGGAGAACCGCCAACCAAGCTACGGACAACGAACTGCTGGATCTGAAGCAAGGGAGTCGTGACTTGGTAGCGTATATTGCACAATTTAACAAACTGATTGTGGAGACCAATTGGCCAGAGGATAAATGTTCAGCCTTATTCTATCGAGGTCTAAAGGATGAATTAAAGGACGCCCTAGCTCAAATACCCAAAAGACCTCAAGAAATATCGGAGTTGATAGATCTAGTTCTTCAAATCGATCACCGACTATATGAAAGACGTTCGGAAAAGAAGAAGGAGTTTCGGCCTTTTGTTCCTCGTTTGGATCGCATCAAGACAGACAGTAACAAGACTGATGCAGCTAGTGGAGAGGAACCTATGCAGATAGGGTCGATAAGAGGGCCTCTTACCAAGGAAGAGCGAGAAAAAAGGCGAACTAAAAATCTGTGCATGTATTGTGGAGATTCTGGACATTTTGTAAAAGACTGCCTCAAAAAGCCAAAGACCAACTTGGGGTTAAAAGACAGATCCCATCAGTAGAGGGAGTTGCCCTGGTGGGAAATAAAGAACACCAACAATTAGTTAATACTCTACAATCGGCAGCTCCGCATTTAATAGTCTCATTTACAATTAAATTCGGACACAAGGAAGTTCCTGGGGTGTCAGTCATGATCGATTCTGGGGCAACGGGAAATTTTTGTGACCTGAGCTATGCTAAAGAAATAGGAGTAAGAGCAATCAAAAAGAAGAATTTTGAAGTGGTCAAGGCAGTGGATGGTTCAAACCTCACTTCAGGCCCCATTACAGATGAAACAGAGACTTTAGAGTTAGTTGGGTTACAGAGTCATCGAGAATATATTAGATTCAACCTCATAGATGCTCCGCAATTTCAGCTAATACTTGGATTACCATGGTTGACTGAGCACTACCCCACTATTGACTGGGAAAGAAGAACAGTTAAAATGAACTCTGAGCATTGTATTAAGAATTGTTTCACAGGAACAAAAACCAGGTCAGAAGGAACTCCAGCTACAGAATTGGCTCGACTCACCAATTGCGTATGTGCCTTAAGAACACAAGAAATTCCAGTAGAATATCAAGATTTGGCCAGTGTATTCGACAAAAGAAATGCGGAGAAGCTTCCACCACATCGGGAATATGACTGCAAGATTGAGTTAGAGCCAGGAGCCACTTTGCCGTGTAGTCGTATCTACGCCCTGATTGAAGCAGAAAATGTCTATCTCAAGGAGTACTTCGACGAATATTTGAAGATCGGTTTTATCAGACCTTCCCAATCACCAGTGTCATCGCCGCTATGTTTTCGACCCAAAAAGGATGGGACTCTTCACACCTGTATAGATTACAGAGCGTTGAATCAGGTAACTGTGAAGAACCGATACCCGTTACCTCTTATATCACCACTTCTGGATCAGGTCAAAAGAGCTAAAGTTTTTACTAAGCTTGATTTACGTGGGGCATATCACTTGGTGAGAGGGGCCGAAGGTGATGAGTGGAAAACAGCCTTCAGGACTAAATATGGCCTTTTCGAGTATCAGGTGATGCCATATGGGCTAAGTAATGCTCCCGCGGCTTTTCAACATCTTGTAAATGATGTTCTTCGAGAATTTCTGGATCGTGTAGCAGTTGTTTATATTGATGACATTCTGATTTTCTCGAACAGCATGGAGGACCATGTAAAACATGTAAGAGCAGTATTACAAAGGTTATTAGAGAATCATCTATTTGTCAAGTTGGAAAAGTGTTCCTTTCATGTTGAGCGTGTGGAGTTCCTTGGTTTCATAATATCAGCTGAAGGAGTAGCTATGGATCCCGCAAAAGTGCAAGTCATTCAAGATTGGTCTTCACCCAAAAATGTGAAGGAAATACAAAGCTTCCTTGGCTTTGCCAATTTTTATCGAAGATTTATTCCTGATTTTTCTGCCAAGGTGTCCCCAATTACTCAACTTCTGAAGAAAGGGAAGAAATTTGATTGATCCAACGAGGCTGAAGAAGCGTTTCAATTCCTAAAAAAAACTTTCATTACAGCCCCAATTTTGATGCACCCAGACCTGGAGCAGGCCTTCTACGTGGAAACAGATGCGTCAGACTTCGCTACAGGAGGGATCCTGTCACAAAGGGACAAACTAACAGGACAACTTCATCCTGTGGCATTTAGATCAAGAAAACTGTCGGAACCGGAAATCAACTATTCAATTGCAGACAAAGAGCTGTTGGCTGTAAAAGAAGCCTTCCAGGATTGGCGACACTATCTATTGGGAGCCAAGCATTGCGTGACTGTATTCACAGATCACCGTAACTTACAGTTTTTAAAGTCAGCTAAAACACTTACACCACTGCAATTAAGATGGTCTTTGTACTTTTCAGATTTTAATTTCGTGATCACCTATAAACCTGGAGTGAAAAATGGGAAAGCAGATGCCTTATCCAGGATGAATGCGCCAGAAGAATTGAGAGTCACTAAGGTGGAACCTATCATCCCTTTGAACAAAATTGTAGGAGCTGTCCATCTAGAAGAATTTACCTAGGAAATCCGAGAGAATTGTCCAGACAGAGTTTGGAAAGATTGGGTCGGTGAGGACGACAGGAAAACGATAACAGGAGGTCTTCCGTATTATGATGGAAAATTGCATCTTCCCACTGAAGACTTGCAGACTAAAGCTGTGAAAGAATGTCATGATGATCGTTTAGCGGGCCACAAGGGTATTAAGAAAACTCTGGAGTTGATTGGAGGACATTTTTGGTGGCCTGGCATGGCGGCTCAGGTGGGACAGTACGTTTCAACTTGTGAAACTTGTATAAAAGGGAAGCCTAGTAGACAAGCCCCACAGGGGTTATTGCAACCCCTGCCTAATGCACCTTACCCTTAGCACACAGTGTCTTTAGATTTGATAGTAGATCTACCAGCTAGTCAGGGATATACAGTCATATTGGTGTTAGTGGATTCATTTTCCAAAATGGGCCATTTCATTCCGTTAAAGAAAATACCTACAGCCCCACAACTAGTTCAGATATTTAATCAACACATAGTTCGGGCACATGGAATTCCACAAATAATCATTTCAGATAGAGGAACCCAATTCATTTCTAAATTCTGGAAAACCTTTATGCACAGCTTAGGTATTGACACACGGTATTCCACCAGTTATCATCCTGAAACCGATGGTCAGACGGAGAGAGTCAATCAGGAGTTGGAACAATACCTGAGACTTTATTTGTTGGAACAGGATGGGAACTGGTCGGATCTCTTGTGGACTGCTGAGTTTTGCGTACAATAATGCAGTACATGACTCAACAGGGTATTCACCGTTCTATTTGAATTCAGGAAGACATCCAGATTTAATGGTCGGGAAACACGATGAGACAGTGCCAGCAGTCACTGTTATGGTGAGGGAGTTGACGAACTCATATAAAAAGGCTCAAGCAAATTTACTCAAGGCAAAAGAATCCTACAAAAGACAGGCAGATAAGAAGAGACGGGTGGGCACCAAGTTTGTGGTGGGAGATCAAGTCTGGTTGTCCACTAAACATTTGAGACTAAAAGGGAATAGAAAGTTTCAGCCCAGATTCCTCGGTCCTTTCAAGGTCCAAAAGATTATTAATCCAGTAGTGGTGAGGTTACAATTGCCCAAACAGTTAAAGATCCATCCAGCCTTTCATATATCATTGCTAAAAAAGAAGCCTCCCAATGCAAGACTGAAACCAAACCCAACCGCTGTTAGAGTTGAGTCAGGAGATGAATTTGAAGTTAGTAGAATTTTAGACTCAAAAATCTCCAGAAACAAATTGTACTACTTGGTCGATTGGAAAGGGTTTGGGCCAGAGGAGAGATCATGGGAGCCCTATTCAAATGTGCATGCACCCAAGCTAGTCAGGAATTTCCATAAGATCTATCCAACTAAACCAAAATTGGGGGAGCCCCTTTTGGAGGGAGGTACTGTCAAGACTTTGGCAACAACTTCAACCATAGCGAGATGCAACGTAAAACCCTGCAATCCTTGGGCAAAACAAATTAAGTATCCGCGTTGGAGACGAAGGTGTTTGGCGCCCAAACTCCTGTTAAAACAATGCATAACAATAATAAGAAACTCAGGTGAGGGAAATGGCCGCGCAGATGAGCACAGACCCAAAGCAGGTTGGCGGTCTAGTGTTTCCCCTCACGCGACAGTTAGGAAGCTCAAGGTGCGCGTTCCACGAAGGAACTGCGCACTTCAACTGTAGTCTTCTGGGAGTGTGTAGCGTCTCCTTAAGGCGCAGAGCTCATTTTAGTGTTTACCTCAAAAAATATAATTATCTCAATTTGTGGTTAGTATACGCATGCGCAACGTGGGAGTCAACTATCCTGACAAGAAAATACTGAAGAAAGAGAATCTTCGTGTAGCGCTATTAACTTCATGTTACAGTTAGCGGTATTTGTTTCCACCTTCCTTGAACACCTGAGGTAACATTTTTGTAGCGCTTCGTGTTCCAGATAACTATGTTGTGGTTTCACCTTCACTGAACACCAGAGTTATTGTGACTGAAGATATGATCTAAAACTTACACAACCAGGAGCATATTGCCGTTTGACTTAATTATACCAAAGTATTCAAGTTTAATTCGTACACCTTGGAGAATCTTAGTGGGTTCATAACTCATTCCCTGGATAAAATTACAGTTGACAGTTGGAATAACACGCTACTACATGTAGCGAAGGTAATTAGGAGGGGGCTTACTAAAATATATACAAATTCAGCGTTACTTAGTATAGGAATGTTATTTTAAAAGCTGTTGTTTTCCCCAAATACAGATGCCGAATAAAACCAAATAAAAAAAAACAAAAGGGAGAAGCAACAACCTGAGGTCTACAGGGTAAATTTAGTGTTGTGGTGTTATATCGAGTATTAAAAAAGTGTAGGTAGCATTTACATGTGTGTCTTTAAAATCCAGGTGCAGTAAGAAGATCTACCCAGTCCACAGTGTGAAGAACTATCAACTTCCGAGGCTGTCTCTTTTGTTTCTCATCCACTTCCCCTTTCCCCCCCACTTTAGTTGCTACCTTGAGCATTCTCGGGTGGTACCTGAGGTGGCGGGGCGTTGGGACCATCATCGGCTCCTGTGGATACTTGGTACTCTGACAGATTATGATAGACAGATTGAATCACATTGAATGAGCCCCCCATTCCATACACTTACTCCCTGCCCAAGTATAGACTCAGGCAACCCTGTTAAACGTTTTCTCTGCATCTAACGAGGCCAAAGCCATAGGTTTTTCAGAGATTGTTGATGCATCAAAAAGCATAATAATGTGACAGACATGATCTGTGGTTCCCTCTCCTGGGATAAAGCTGTCTTGCCAAGGAGAGACCAACTTGGCTATAACATTACAGACCACAGCCTTGCTGCTAAGACTTTGGAATACACCTTGGTGTCGCTGTAAAATTAATTTGATTTTTTCTATATGATCTGAGATCTTGTGGAGGCTCTCCTTTTTTTAGAAACACCGCCATGTTAGTCAGGGCCTAAGAGTCAGTTATTGTAGCCCTTTTTTTGTGCCTTTAGAAATAGCTCAACCAGATCATCTCCTAGAGTGGAAAAAAGGAACTTTGTAAAATTCTAATGGAAATATATCCACCCCAGCGGCTTTATCACAGGAGAGTTCCAAAAGAGCCACATAAATCTTATCTCGACTGAAAGGGGCATTTAAGAAACCCCTAACCTCAGGAGTGACTTTGGTTCCCAAGATTAATCTAAGATATTTTACCCTCATGTCATCATCGGTTGTCCCTTCTGCATGATACAATACATCATAGAAGTCTCAAAACACTTTGCGGATTCCCACGGAATCAGTGATCAAGTGACCCCCTTAACCTTTATTTCAGTGATCTCTCCATTTGTCATTTTCTGTCTGGTGCAAACCGCAAGCAGATAGCCGACCAGTCGCTAATTTCATAGCACTCTTTTTTGTTGAATAAATACTTTTCAGCTGCTTTATTAGCCAAGATACTGTTAATGGCTGATCTAGCCAGAGCAAGATTTTATTGGACCGCTACTAGATCATCTCCTCTTTCGACAGTGACAACAGGTTGAGCCTCAGCTTCTGCTAATTCCCCATATGGGCTTTTCAATTTCTGTGCTTGTGTCTTCTGGTGGTGCAGACTGAAGCTAGGTGTCTCCCCCCTAACCCCTGCCTTGAAGGCTTCCCAAACTGCCCTGGGAGGAGCACTGCCCCAATTACAATCTAGGAATTCTGGAATCCAAGGGGTTATGATCAGACATGACTCTTGGGTACTTCTCAATTAATATCCCCTGAACCAAACCGAGGGACGTAAAAAAAGTAGTCCAGGCGGAAGTGTTCCTTTTGGGGGCCAAGAAAAAAGTATATCCAGAGTCAGATGAATTATTTTTATGCCAGACATCTACCTGCCCATAATTACTCTTAAAATGCTGGAGCGCCCGAAAGACTCTAGGCTTATGGCCTGTATAGCAGTTATCTGCCATTTCGAGTAACGCAACAGGTTAGTTGATGTTCAAATCCACCATTGCTTTATCAGAGCCTGCCTGGTCAAAGAGATCTCTGAGGCCTGTCCCACCGGGGCGACACAGGCGGCATCGCCGAAGAAAAAAACTCTGTAATAGGAGGGCTTGTGGCCCTTACAGTCAGTTCACCACTGTTTGTGCTATTCAGCTCTGCCGCAGGTTGCACTTGGTGCTTTTAGTGCTTCTATGCCCGGTTTTCCTTTCCCCTCCATTCCCACTGCCATTCCAATCTTGCTTGGAGCGGGGCGGGCCAGAGGAATGCGGTGATGCTAATGTAGTTTTTAGCAATTCAGTCCCGAGTCAATTGAGCAGATTATGGCGGCACATCACTCTCGTGGGTGCTTGCGCTGTGAGCCACCTGGGTCTCAAAGGGCTGCGGTGTACTCTGAGCTCAATGTACCACAGTGTTCTTAGCCCACAGCAGACCGGTCAGGAAATTGCTGCCGTGATCACCACCCAAGTCTCAAACAGGTAGCATATTTGCTTCATTTATTTATTTATTTTATAAATTTATAAAGCGCGCAGCTACCCAACAGGGTCTCTCAGCACTGGACAAAGTGGAGGCAGAGTAACAGGCAACAGGCACGAATAGGAAGAAAAGCAGCTTTCTTGCTGCCGGGCAACAACTTACTTCTGGATGCCAATTACAATGCCAGCACATATCGTAGAGCCCACATATGCTCTCCCACATGCCTCACGCGTCTACATGGACCAGGAGCCGGAGCTGGAGTGGAGAAGCCGAGCATGACTACTCACACAAGTAACATCTTGCCTCGCTGATTTGACTTTGTTTCTAATGTACTTGCCACTTTATGTAGATGTATTTCTGAATTGTGCACAGCAAGTTTGTGAACCTTGTTTTATTGTTACATATAAAGTTTTATTTTTGTGTTTTGTGTTTTATCGGTATCCAACCGGAAATAAAAAAAAAATCATGATCAAATTATGGAAATGTTTAGAAAATAACAAAGTAACACTTACGCAACTGCTCTCATGTTGAAACTAAACTATAATCTTAGCTTTAATGCTACCATACCTAACCTTGCGTTTTAAGTCGTACAAATGATATGCTGCTGATGCCAACACACCCTCAGCTATTTGATGCTCTTGTAATGTCTTCATCTCGTTTGTCAGGTGTGC
Source organism: Triturus cristatus (assembly GCF_964204655.1). Lineage (NCBI taxonomy): Eukaryota > Metazoa > Chordata > Amphibia > Caudata > Salamandridae > Triturus > Triturus cristatus. The sequence goes on along the minus strand of NC_140595.1, from coordinate 163,588,774 downwards.
GATGTAACTTACCCTGTGAGGAGGACCGCTGGGGGCGGAACTGCAACATGTCCTGCGCTTGTAAGAATGGGGCAACGTGTTCACCGGAGGATGGGAGCTGTAACTGTGCCCCTGGCTTCCGAGGCCCAGCTTGTCAGCGCAGTAAGCAGCTAAAATAAAATTCATGTTTAAAGTGTGGCTCAAACAATTACATATGTTATTTTTGAGTGTTTTACTCCTTGTTACACGTTGTCACTGTTTTGAATGGGCCGGTACTCTCCGGTACTGAGTACCGGCACTTCTTAGATTTACCACTCTGAGTACCGGCACTTCTTAGATTTATCACTCTGAGTACCGGCACTTTTTAGATTTATCACTCTGAGTACCGGCACTTCTTAGATTTATCACTCTGAGTACCGGCACTTCTTAGATTTATCACTCTGAGTACCGGCACTTCTTAGAATTATCACTCTGAGTACCGGCACTTCTTAGATTTATCACTCTGAGTACCGGCACTTCTCTACTGCCGAGGAGAGTATCAGTACTCATGAAAGGGTAGGCTCATTGGCTGCGAGTGCTGGTGAGCATGAGTGGAATCTGTCTCTGACAGCCAACGTGCTGTTTCTGTAGCCCTGATCTGAGCCCCAGCTGAGCTAGTCAGCAGGGCTTATTTGCATAATGTCCAGTGTCCACCATCATGCTGTGTTTGGCAGAGCAGGGTTCATTTAGACCCTGTGCTGTTAATCTCATTCACACTATTGTGTGCATTTGTGCAAACACAAGAATCAAGGCAGTCTGCTGACAGCGCCGATTTATAAAAAGCCACGGGAGGTAAAAAGGCTTCAAATGGCTTTAATCATACCTGAGTGTTTTGTGTGTCTGCTTATGTCTGTGTGTTTGCCTGCATGTGTATTCCTGTTTTGTGTGAGAGAGAAGCAAGAGAAAGAGGGAGAGAATCGAAACACTCTCAGGAGGCATTTTAAAGAAAATGTGTGCATGTCTGCGCGACAGGTTCATAAATAACGTAAAAACAAGGGTTCGTAGGTGAGTTAGTGAAAGGCTGGATGGGTGAGTGAAACGATGGATCTATAAATGGATGGATTAATGAATGAAAGGATGAATGAGTGAAAGAATGAATGGATGAGTGAAAGCAAGGGTGGATGGATGGATAAAAGGGCAGATGGGTGGATAAGTGAAAGAATGCATGAACGAATGAAAGGGAGGGAGGATGGATGAAAGGGTGGATTGAAGGATGGCTGGATAAGTAGAAAGGGAGGACGGATGGATTGAAAGGGTGGTTGCAATGAAGAAGGTGAAATGGTTGATGGATGGATAAGCGCAAGCATTGATGGATGAGTGAAAGGGTGGATAAAAAGATGGATGAGTGAAAGGATGGATGGAGGATAGGTTTGGAGATGGCTGGATAGGTGTGGATATGGAAGGGTGAACAGACGGAATGGCGAAAAGCTAAATGATGGATGAAAGACCGAATACATGACAAAATGTAAAGGTTAAATGCAAGTAAATGGTAAGATGAAAGGATGAATGGTTAGATCGATGGGAGAGACAAGAGATCTCTTTTAGGGAGTTACTTCATTTACCTGGTGAAATAAGAGCTTTGTTTCGAAGTGCGGGCATTTTCGTTTTCTGACTACTCCCATGCTCAAACATATATAGTATTGTGCAAAACAGCAATTAACAGTATGACATTAAGAAAGGGCAACAATCACAAAACAAGGAAATGTTAAGATCTCTTCACGTATGGCTTTCATTTTGTGTAATGAGTTAACCTGTATTGTTTATATAAACACATGTATCAAGTGTTTTGGTATGTACTGCAACTATTATAGAAGTCATTAAGTATCATCATGTCTTGCCCTTAGCCCCACCCCTAGCCATGCCTTCTCGCCACACCTCTAGCTCATTTTAATGAGTACCTGCACTTATTTTTTCCCAATTAAAGCACTGCACGCAGTGTTTGTTGTCATTGAAGTGCCTTCGACACTTCTCTTTGATTGGGGAACGCAGAGTTGAATATTATGTGTGCCTGACATATGACTGGTCGCAGTCCAGTTTAACTGGCTTCTTTTGAATCCTACTGCTTTAAGTGGTGTTTGGCTCGTCCCTCACTTTGGTTGCCCAGTGGCTTGTGCAGGGTTTTACGAGTCCATTTTATTTCCTTTTTCTGAAGTATGTGAAATCGCATAGTATATTTTTGGGAAATTTCATATTATTTTGCAAAAATTACATGAAGGTTTAAGAAATTTGATTGCTGGTATCTTGGATGAAAATTAAGTACAAGGGCATGCCTTTAATTCAGAAGACTCCAGAGATGCTGGTGGGAGAAGAAAATGTATTGCAGCTGCAGTTTTACTGTTGCGGCAGGAGATTTTCTGCTTGAATCAGTCTTTCCAACTTTGGTAAGATTTCATTGCATTGCAAAAGAATTTGCCCGGCCTACTCTGAATACTTCTGCTTATGAATCTTACCAATTAACGAAGATGTATGAGTAAATTGGTTTAAAGGACACTTCATAACTATAACTTAAAATAGTAAATCAGGTAAATTTCAAAATATATATATATATATATTTATATCTGTCTCCAAACTCTTGTACATCCACCGAAAGTTAAACTCGAGCCCAGCTTCTTCAAGCATGAAAGTATTTATTTAAATAAACATGAAGCAAGCAAAACGCCCGACGCGTTTCGGTGCAGCCGCACCTTGGTCACGGGTCAAAGAAACATTTGTCCAATCACTAAACATATAGTGCAAATTTCATCAAAATAAATGTAGGACTACTTATCCACATGTCAAGGAAAAACTAATCTCCATTTTGGAATGGTTAAATGAAATGCATTTCTAGCAAAAATAACCACATCACTTCATGAAACTAAACAATAACTTGATCCATGAAGTGTTTAGTTGAACTGATCTACATCGCGTCGGGCGTTTTGCTTGCTTCATGTTTATTTAAATAAATACTTTCATGCTTGAAGAATCTGGGCTCGAGTTTAACTTTCGGTGGATGTATGAGAGTTTGGAGACGAGTATTAGAGGACGATGTTGGAGAAGGGGTGGAAAGGTTTCAAAATTGTAGGCAATCAGGAGATTTATGTTGCTATACAAGTGACCTGAGGAGACATCATTTATCTCTTTTTCCTGGTTGAATGACTTCCCGCACTGACATTCCATACCTGTGACCATGTCCATTCCCTGCCAGGCCCTTCTGAAGAAATTGTCAGTAAAGATATCTCTTTGTTTCAACTTTCACAAATACAATGAAGCATCATAAGGTTCTATAAATAAGAGTGTGGCTTGGTTCCTTAGTAATCTACCCACACTGAGTTTGTTGGGTTACTCATTGGCTTGATTAGACCTTCTCTAACCTCAAATACCTACTGTGAAATGACTTGGTCTTGGAATATGATGAAAATGTGATCCGTGTATTCTTTGTCCCCCTCATTCAGCTTGCCTGTTTGGCAGGTATGGTAAAAAATGTGCCGGGATTTGCAAGTGCTCCAACTTTTCAACCTGTGACCATGTGGACGGCTCGTGCGATTGCTTCCCTGGGTGGATTGGTAGTGACTGCTCTCAACGTAAGTTTCCAGTATAGCTTTTTATTTCATAACTTTAACGGGGGGTTCGGGGTAGCTTTAAATCAACCTTTCTTTAATGATATCACTGGAAATAATGTTTTATATGTACTTGGTGTTCTCATCTGCCCCTGAGAAAGATTTGAGTCAAAATGAAATCTGTGGAACCCGATGACATATAATATGAACCACAACAGCCTGTCCATTCACCTACGGATGGCAATACCAAATACTGAACTTGCGCCTCATAGTTTTCTCTCAGTTCCCATAGTTATTCCCTAGTCACGTCTGTGTATTTTCATTATATAGCACAATCCTAAATACAAAGCATGAAGTGATTTGCAAAAGATGTGGGCAGAATGTCTTCAAATGTTCCTATTTCGTTTGGGGCATATTTACCATTCAGTTGTGTTGCCCTTGCAAGGGGGTGCAAGGGTGACGAAAAGACAAAGTTAGATTTAACAAGCCATGCAAGGCCACCTTGTGTGGCCCAGGGTGGCTGGATGAATCTAGAGTAACGCAATGCAGCAAAAAGCGCTGCATTGTGTTACGCTGCCCCAGGGAAGCATTCCATGGGTGGGGCATGGTTGTTCCCTCTCATCCACCTATGGATTTTAGCACATTTCCAGATTTACCATTACCATTTCTGGAAGGCTTGGGAATGCGTCAATGGCTAAAACACATTAGAACAGCCAATAGCTCTAGCATAGGCAAGACCTATTGGCTTTGCCAATGCTTGTTAGGTCGGGCATTAGCCTTTCAGCCAGCCCTCTTCATCCAAAGGTCTGTTGTTGCTGTTGCAGGGTCATTCACATTTTTCTTCCACCCACTACACCATGCAGCATGGGACAATGGGTCAGCCCATTTCAGCCACTGGCTGACTTCTCTGTGACTGACGGCATTCTGGCCTCTCATAAGGGGCACATCCACATACAAAGTAGCCATCAAAGCCAGAACTACTGTGTCAGTGTGCTTTCTGAGGAAACAATTATTCTTGCCTTTTATGAAAAGGAGGGCCTGGCAGCTTCCCCATCAATAAAGGTTTGCATAAAAATGACAAAACAAGCACTAACAAGGCCAAAAGTCTGGCAGCCAACACCTAACGTATTGTCTTTGAAAATGCTTGTTATAGGTCTGGGATTAGCCAAGAATGTTTATTTTTAAAAACAAAAGTATATTACTCCTGCTTATTTACAAGGGCCTCAGTCAGCCCTCTTCATCCATTGGATGAAGGGCGCTGAAGCATCTGCTATAGTGTCATCACATTTTGCCTCCACCTGCCACAGCACACAGTATGGGACGCAGGGTCAGGCCACTTCAGCCATTGACCTGCCTGACTGTGAGTTACATCATCCTGCTTTCGCACCATGTACTCATCCACAGAATAAAAAATCCCCTTTCTGTGCTGGGACTACTGGTGCATGGAGTGATTTTACACTTCAAAACATTTATATATATCTTGGTTTCTAGACAGTGCTTGTTTGACTTTGACCAGAAACTGGCAGCTCTCATAAAATTCGTACCAGGCCTCTTGTGTGCCGCGTGGTCTTCATTAAAAAAAAGTTCACAATGAAAATAAGCACTGGTAAAGGCAAAAAGGTTGCCAGCCAACCCCAGACTTAAAGTTTTTGCCAATGCTTGTGTTTGTTAAATGCATACTATTAAAAAGATGCAGGCCTTTCTGTCCTTCTCTGCTGATTTTCTGTAAAGCCTGGGCTTTCCTTCTCTGCTGATATTCTGTAAAGTCTGGGCTTTGCCTTTGCATATATGTTGGTATTTCTCAAAATGCTTCTCTCCCTTCTCTTTTTTTTTTCACTTTTCTGTCTGCATTTTGTTTGACTTAACATCTCTGTTCAGATCACGCCTTACCAACCTCGTCGACACTTTTTGAGTCAATTTCATTACTTATATATCATGTTCAGATGTGTCCATTCTCAGACTCCCTTAATCTGATGGATTTGCTGAGTCTACACATGACAGCTCTTAACCTTTCTTCTGCGGGTCAAGGTCTTCTGAATAAATCCCGCCCCTTTTGTGCCCCATTCCATTAGTAGTCCTTGCCTCGTTATAACCTTAAAGTACGACTCTCTTCATCTCTTTCTGTTTTCAAAAATTGCTCAAGTGCAATCCCCTTAGACATGCTTGTCCTCACTAATATTCTTGCTAATGTTTTTTAAAATTATTTGTTATTTTTTAGGCTGCTCTACTTATGTTCACAATGTTCTTCCCATCCATGTTTTGTCCTGGCCTATCACTTTTTCAGATTAGTGCTTTGGATAAATCAATTTACAAATTCAATAAATGAATGCACACAATTTGACCTCTACGGGACCCAACTAAATCACTATTGCAAGGCGTGCACCACATCATCAATACACACGTTGCATCTGTACGGTATATGGTTGCGGGTATACATACTATTATACGTGCATTCTGGTATTTTCATTTGAAAACATATAAAACACAGAAGATATGGTGCGCTGTGCCTATATATATTATTTAGCAAAGCGCTAGAATTGGACTCACAACTTCTCAGCAATGGTTACTCTAAACTGAACAATCTGTAAGATGACCTCTGGGCTTGAGCAGCTCACTGGCTGTAGCCACTGAGCTCAATGGGTGTAAGCACTGAGCTCACTGGCTGTAGGCACTGAGCTCAATGGGTGTAAACACTGAGCTCAATGGGTGTAAGCACTGGGCTCAATGGCTGTAAGCACTGGGCTCACTGGCTGTAGGCACTGAGCTCAATGGGTGTAAGCACTGAGCTCACTGGCTGTAGGCACTGAGCTCACTGGCTGTAGGCACTGAGCTGAATGGGTGTAAGCACTGAGCTCAATGGGTGTAAGCACTGGGCTCACTGGCTGTAGGCACTGAGCTCAATGGGTGTAAGCACTGAGCTCAATGGGTGTAAGCACTGAGCGCCTGCACAGTGAGAGCAGCTTCTCTGGAATGCCGGAAATATTCGTTTGAGGATTTGCCATGGACGTCATCTCCAGGGGTGGCAACTGCGACCCTTGCATACCCCTTGCTACCCCTGGCACTGCTTTTGCGACCCCTGGCCTCAGAGGTGGCAAGATCAGTACCGGGAACACAGGGGCAGGTCTTCCTAATGGACGCGGGTTGGAGCTTCACTTGTCTGGCTTCTGTCAATTTATTTATTATACAAATAGTGACTAATAGTATTAATTATTAGTGTAATACAAAATGGAGTACATTATCTGGAATATGACCCTATCTGGAAGCTAAGGTAAGCAAAAAATGCTGTTAAATATAAGTTGTATGCATGTTTGCGGGTGAGAGTGTGTTTATGTGTGTGAGATTGTGTGAATGTGTTAGTGTGTGTAAGCATGTGTTTGTGAGTCAAAGTAAAGGTCAAATGGCAAGCAATGTCACTTCCGCTACCCCTGGCATTTTGGTGAATTGCGTCCATGGATTTGCCCGCCTACAGCGCCCAGTTTTGAAGGCGTTTATGGTAAGGAATTACTGGGTACTGAGGGAAGGAACAGGTGTGACATCCTTTGGTTTGCTGCTAAGGTGCTAGCACCCACCTTGCTGAGCTGATAGGCGACTGGAGTGTAGCAATGTTTTAAAAAAACATACTTCCTGCAGCATCAATGGTGGTGAAAAGGATGAAGCCCACGCGCTTCGCGAGTCACACTGTCTTCATTCACACACTGCAGGCTTATGTGTATCCTCTCAGTGTGGGGTGGGTGGAGAGACCACCATGGTTGATGCTGCTCACCCGTGGTGGAGGTGGGCCAGCGTTGTATCTCCAGTGCTTGTACAAGGACAGGGGCAGTGTGTGGGCAGCACCGCATACCTCAGAGTGCTGCAAAGCTGCCTGCCCACACTGCCCCTGCACTTCTACCACAAACCCAGGAGTTAGGAGCAAAGCAGTGTGTCAGGCCTGGCTCCCATCCATCAAACCAGTGTGCAGCCCCACGCTCCCGCGAAAAGGGAATGGGCCACAATGCAACCCACGACTAGGCCACGCAGACCCCCAGGGGCAAGTGGACCACAGGTTAGGAATCGCTAATCTAGAGAGATGATTTGTAATTATATTTGAAAAGGCTAGAAATGATGTTCGAGGTTCTTGCATAGTAATACTAATCCTGTTATTCTCATCTCTTCCAGCCTGTGAGCCGGGATTCTGGGGAGTGAATTGCGCTGACACCTGCCTCTGTCAAAATGGCGGCCATTGTAGTGCAGTGAACGGGGAGTGCACCTGCCAGCCAGGGTGGTCCGGCAGATACTGTGCTCAAGGTATAGTACATGGAGCTTTGCAACAGTTCTCCCTAACCTACTTCCATTGTGTAACGTATTCCAAGATCCATCCATAGCTGTCTCTTCCCATCTGTGTGTGTATATATATTACCTACTGGCGGTCGCCAGTAGGTAGTTATAGTTAGGACCTATTTTCCATAGGATATATATATATATATATATATAGACTCACACACACACACATCTATTAGTAAAGTGCATTTTTCTAACACCAAGGAGCTAATAATAGTGAGAGTTGTCCTAACGGCTAGGGCGGTCGACCCCGAATCTGGGGAACTGGGTTCAAGTCTCGGCAATGATGCTGAACATCCTGTGATTCTGGGCAAATCACTTCATCTCCCTGTGCCTAACAAAAAATGAATGTGTCCTCATGTAATGCAACTGGTGCTATGTAAAGCGCTCTGATACCCTATTCGGGTCAATTTCGCGCTATATAAAATTCTGTAAAAAAAAAAAAATACAGTGATCAGACTAATATGTATTTTTAGTTGAAAGCTTTCAATTTCAGGCGTCCTTTTTCTCAGGTGAAACAAAGCAGAATATATGGGTAACCTGTTTTGTCAAGTTGGGTCTTATCTGCCATGCTGCTGGGCTGTGATTTTGATATTTATATAAAGTAGTTCTGACCAATGACAGGTGCCCTGTTAGAACCAGAAATCTGAATGAGAAGGAACAACAGAGAATCTGTGCCTCTGTTTCCATGCATTAAAGGGCATCATTGTCAAATCCTGGAGCTGGTATGTCTGTTGAGTACCCTTCTTGATTGCCGAAGAAAAAGGTAACTCCCACAAAAACCCAGTGAGATGCGCCAAGAGTCTCTTTAAAAGGGTCCAGGTTATGTGGAAAAATCCAAAAAGGGGAAACAAAATCACCTTTGGCAGTCCTGTAGTTCTTGGCGAAAACAGCAGCAAGGCATCAAACCTCTCCTGTCACCAGGAAAGAAGGAAATAAAAGGCTGATTCAGGAGTAGAATCCAGAAGGTAAATGATCAATGTTGTAAAAAACAAATTCAGGTGCAAAGATTGCGACAGAAAATCAGGGAATGGAATGCGTAGCAATGTTTTTTCCTCTCAAAAAGCCTTCTTTAGAGCGGGAATTTCAGGCATCCAGTGGACGGACCACCATCTTGAGATGGGCTTTTATAAGATATGTTTCCGCCCCTTTCCATGAACGCATGGCATTTATTTGAGAATGGTGAAGCCCAAGTTTGACATCCTGCATGCTGTGGTGAATTCTGTAGTCCTATCTTCAACCCCGGCATGGTTTTTTACAAGACACAGTCACTCATGCAGTCAGATATTGTTTCTTGCAAGACAAGGTGACTTTATGAGCTTCAGATGTTACAAATGACACACTATTAACATGGTTTAAACCTTTTACCACTTTTGATGTCCAAGAATGAGATATGCTTTCGAACTCCAGACTCAGTTCTCAGGATCCTTCTCTAAATAGGATGGTGATAGATATTCTCTAAAAGATAATTATATTAAAAGTCAGCACCCTATGCTTCTCACTATAGACCTGGTATTTCATTGTGTTCAGAAATGATTATTTGAAATTGTATGATGTTGCACTGAAATCCAACAAATATTGAAAAACAGGTCTCTTATCCCAAATATCCTAAAAAGGGTTTAAGCAACTTCAAATCTTGATATAAAATATCTGTTTACTCCAAATGTACTAGAATCAAATGAACAATTACAAGACACAACTCGTAGTCCTTCCTGAGTTTAACTCTCTTGATTGCAAACCGGTTACTGGCGCAGTGTGTGGGCATAGCATTTCGCGCCTGTATAAATCACTAGTGGCCAATACACCAGACCCTTACTGACACTTAGGGCTAGATGGGAGGAGGATTTGAGTGGTCTGCAAGAAGTCAAATGGACAGAGGCGAAGATGGCCCGTATGGGCTGGTTATCTCCATGTGCCTGACCCAATTCCGAATTTTTCATTGAATCTGCTATTCCCCTGGAGCTCCTGGGCCGTAGTGTCTACGTTGTCGTCTCTCCCTGGGTTCCCTATATCATGTACTGCTGGAGCGCCTGTGGCAAGGAGGTACTGGATGGGGATTAATGACAGGATGTGGTGGGTGCTGCGTCTCAGGCCGGAGCTCGACCCTAAAGTTATGTTGCTGGGGATCATGGATGAATTGGGTGGGCCCCACACCACATGCACCCTCCTGGCTCTGTCATATCTGGTAGCCAAAGGTGTTCTGGCTTAGCACTGGAGGTATTAATCTGACCCCTCTTCCATGAGTAGTAGAGACGCATGGATTACTGTGCGGTAATGCAAACATTGGTGTACAAAGCACATGGGGTCTCCCTCAAGTATGACCACATATGGGTGCCACGGAAGGGTAATGTCGTTAGTACTGACTAAACGCTCCTTGGGGACATTGGAGATGCACCCCGCCCCACGGGCCGGCAGGGATCAATGGCCTGTGGCCCTCTATCATTTTTCAAGTGCCCTCTGCAGAGCCCAGAGTGTGCCTCTGTCAATGTACATTGTTGCTGCCCACCTGGAACACTGATAGTGTGCTGCTGTATGTCTTCTCTATTTATTCTCCTATGTGCAATAGTTTTGCCGCTAGGGCGACAAATGTGACTGCATTGTTGGTCTTTGTTTTTTGTTTTTCTGCTGCATATTGAAAATCAATAAAATATGTTATTAAAAAAACAGAATCAAATGAACATGTTGATAAATCATGAGGCATCCTGGAATATAAAAATTGTATGTGAAGTAGGTATCCATTCTCATTTGTGTGCGGGGCAAAATTGCTGTGCTACAACATACTGTCTGGGCATGTATGGATCTATTACAAAATCTCAACAATGGGTAATTAAAAACACATTATGTCATGATCCTTCTTTACTGTGGTCTCCCAAATGGTAATTTTCTAGGCATGGAATTTGACAAACTATGTTTATCCATGGTGGTCACGGATCCTCATGGTTTGACCATGTTTGTAACTCCTCATTTGACCCAGCTAACCACTACTATTTCAACATGCTGGGCCTTCGGATCAAATAACCCTGCAATTGGTATATGTGTTGGTCACAAAATAAACATCCATCTAGGCGGTGTTTCACAAAAATGTGCCTTCTTAGTAAGGAAATTCATGTGCTCTCCAAGCCTGTGCACTTACCTTCTTGGCTGACTGGCTAAATTATTTTCTGTTTTCAGCCTGCAGTCCAGGATTTTATGGGGATAGCTGTGCCAAGTCGTGCAAGTGCCAGAACGAGGCAGAGTGTGACCATGTGTCCGGGAAGTGCCTTTGTCAACCTGGATACCGCGGCATCATCTGCGAAGCCAGTAAGCAATCACACCCTCTATCAAGAGTACTGTTTCTATGCCAGGTAGTTTCTACTCACATTGATGGTCATGCCTCCATCAGTTCAGCCACCGTGCTAAACACTTGATCAGAGCAGTGCTAACTTATTTCTAGAATTCACACTAAAACACCTTTATAAGGAGGTTATCCAGATGAGCTGAATATAGCTGCCCATTTGTCGTTCCATCACGCCACTTTGTCTATCCTCAATCACACTTCCACACTTTATGTGGTAAACTGAGATGCATGCTATTTACATTACAGGAAAACTGAGGGGCATTGGCCATCATGGCTAAACGCCTCTCTCCGCCACTTCGGAAATGCAAGGCTGCACTATATTTACAACGATGTGGTGCAGCCTTGCGTTTCCCCCTGTGCTAGTGCTACACTTAGCAGTGTAGCGCCAACGCAGGCACCCCTGCACCATACTGCAAGGGTGTCTGCGTGCAGGGGAGGATTGTTTATGTACAGGAAGGTCCCCCTTCCTGCACATAAACAATCTTTAAATGCCATTTTGTCACTTCTATGTGTGCCGCTTAATGCAGCACACATAGAAGTCACAAAATGGATTTTTTTTAAAGATTGTTTATGAACATAAACAATCCAATGCATTTTGCTTTTTCCATGTGTGCTGCACAAGGCTGCACACGTGGAAAAAGCAAAAACAAGGAGAAATAATGCACTTCTCTTCGTTTTGCCAACTTAAGATCAGGATTTACCTGGTCTTAATTTTGGTGCTGCCTCCTATTTACGCCCACCGCAACACCCACTGCCCAGCCGTTTCACGCTAAGCATTGCGTGAAAGGGGGCCTTATTTACAAGGCAGCGGTAAGCCACGTAAATAAGGCAGTGCCCCTATCGCCACCACAGCGTCGTAAAAAGTGACGTTGTGGTGGCAAAAGGGGCTTTTACATATGCCCCTAAGTGTCAAAAACCATCCATGTATAAGATACGGATGATTTAAAACTTGACTAGCTCGTTATTATAATATGTAGGTCCTAAAATATATTATTCAAGTTTGTAATTAAGTTAATAAAATATGCCTGCATTTTTGTTCAAATTATATAAAATACCAACAATTTGTCATTCAGTGGAAATGCTGAACATCTGAATGCAAGTAATTTGATTTATGTTGTGACAACATGATTTCAGTGGAGTTGTTTTGTTATGCATTAGAGTGTCCAGCTAAAACCTTTGGACTCCACTGCCTGCACGCCTGTGATTGCCTTAATAATGCCACTTGTGACCACGTGACGGGAGGATGCCACTGTGCCGAAGGATGGGGGGGTGCTCAGTGTCAAAAAGGTGAGTAAATCAGCAAACAGTAAATCACAGGGTTATCATCTCTCTCTGCACATTTTTGGTTTCCTTTCTACTTAGTGCAGAGGAGTGAAGTCGGAATTTATTTTGAGAGAAGTATTTCAAGTTACCATGCCAAATGTTGATTAGGTCATGAGAATAAGTGATTTTGGAATGTTGGTCGACAGCAAATGAATATCTTTCTTAGTGTACATTTCTTTTTTCCTGGCATTTAATGCTGAGGAGCGAAGTTGAAAGTCATTTTGGCTCTAGTCTGTTTCAGGTCATCCCAAATGTTCATCATCTCATGAAGATGAGCGATTTTGGAATCTTGGTCGCCAATGCAATATGTTATATTGAACACCTGCATGTCTACAGTTGACATTTAAGTGAAAAGCCCTACATGCCTCACTTCAAAAAACAACTTCCTTAGCAGAGATGTCTCTTCTTCTCGCTACATTCAGGTGCCTCCTGGCAAGCAGACACCATACTGAAGCTCTCCTGCTGGGAAAAATGTATTTGAAGATCACTGTCAGGGGGCAGCAATTGTAAGTGCCTTAATGTACCAACCATCAAAGTCGCTACAATGGCCTGCCCCTGAAAATGACAGACAACACAAGAATTCTTTGGTCTTGCATTCCTCAGTGCACAGAAAGAAGAATTCTCGTACCTACTGGGCACAATAATGCAAATGGAGATGTACTACAATATGTACTATGCTATGCCGTATTTACAGCTGTATGTTGTTTCTTAGTATAAAATGAATAAAGATTATTCACCAAAAAAAAGAAAGAAGAATTCTCGTTATGCATGTAATTTCTCCTGCATTCCATCCTTTTTCCCGTCCGTGGCAAGCACATACAAAAATGGAAAAATTGCCCAGTTTTGCATCCACTTTCCGCAGATGGAAAAAAGGAAATTATGCCTACACACAAGCGACTTGCAAGAAACTGAAAAAGACAGAGTTTTGTAATATTTATTCAGAAAAATTATATGGGTATATGAATTATCGCCAATCTGAACAAGTGCTGCAGCTGGAACATTCACCCAAATTTCCGTCAGATATGTAAACTGCTAATGCTAGGGTTGTCAATGATCTAGCAATTTTTTGTTAGGATATATTACAGGTGTAATGCGCGGTTTGGGGCTTATTTACGAGCCCATTGCACCGCCAGTGCGCCACTTTTACTGATGCACCGGCAGCGCAATGGGCTTACCCATATTTACAAGGCAACGTAAAGTCACCCTGCGTGACTTTTTATGGCCTTGTAAATATGTTTCCATTTCACGCACAACTCTGCTTGAAAAGGGAGTTCCATGGGTGTTGCTGTGGATGTTACCATGCAACTAGACCCCTTCCCAGATTTACAACATTTTGCAATCCTGGGAATGCGTCAGAATCTTACTCCTCCCCAGGGGAGGCGTACGGAAGCGCAATTCTCCTTGTTTTTCATTCTGCAGCACGCATAGAAAGAGGAAAATGCCTTTAGTGATTGTTTTTGTGCAGGAATCTGTCCCTTCAGTGCAGGCACCCTTGCAAAATGATGCTAGGGTGTTTGTCCGCTGATGCAGTGGAGGAGAACAGGAATGCTCCGTATCTTGTAAGTACAGCGCATACCTGCCCTTTTATTTTGACGCACGAGGGCGCAGCAGGAAGGCTTGCTGTGCTGCCATGCATCAAAATATTGTAAAGGAGGCCCTTTGTTTTTAAAGTGCAGACTGTCAGCATAGCACTGGAGACAAAAAAGGCTCTCCAGGCAGATGTTACAACAAGCCATTTCAGAAGATATGCCTGCTCACTCAGATGTAGGTGAATTTGCTACATTTTAAATCAGTTTTTGTAGGGTGTACTGGAGGTTGGCTCAGTCTTATGGTAACTACATGATATGACATAGCTATGTAGTTGGATTCTTTGTCTAGCGGAAGAAATGTTTCCAAGCCGGAGCTCTTTCAGGTGTGTTTGCGTACATCTTTCCAAGGGAGGTATGTTCCCTTCGGTTGGATTGTTGACTCCAGGCAGCACTGTCTTGTTCCTATGCTAATGGACATACTACAGTGCTCTACCTTTCAACATGCGGCCAACCACAGGTGATCTTTGCTTGAGCTTGCTTTGGAACAAGTATTTGACTTAGAGGCCCTCCCTCTCACACAAGGTGAAAGGAGACCAGACTGACTCATTGTGAAATTAAGAAGACAAATTGGCTACAGCTCTGAGTATTCTCTTCACCAGTGAGTAGTCGGAGTTTACTCTGGAGTCTAACATATCTCCAGAGGAACAAGAAGGGATAAGACATTTCCTCAGGCCATCTAAGAAATGTTCCATTTAGCCTCACATCAGCTTCAAAGCATGGAGGCTGCGACATATAAGTGCAATATGGTCCAACCTAGGAAAAAACTGCACTACACTACTAGGACTCTTAAACCTGCATGCACCATGGCTTGATCCCCAGATGATAAAACAATACTCTTTGAAACAGTCATTAAACTGAATGAAATTAATCCTGGCTCACCAAAACGTACGGTGAGGGCTGGTATCCTCCCATACACAGGGATCTTAAAAAAAGAGCAATGCCTTACACCAAAACAGACAACACTTGATTAACTTTTTAAAATAATTGTCAAGGTAAACTTTTTATGCCATTTTGGTGCTAGGCAGCTGTGTTCTGCCATTTCCTATTGACAGTACTTATTTTTTAATCTTTTTAGAGTTAAGAAATGTCTTCATCTCTACTTCCTATGAGGCTGTAATTTTCCCGTTGATTTTTATGTTTAAAAAATATATATTTTCACACCATTCTGCAAGTAAATAGAAGTAACCTAGCGACTAAACACACTGATGTCATTTTGTTTTGATCAGATGTTTTTTTGCTTAGACTTTTGGTTTTAAGGGGGTCATCCCATGGAGGAGAGTTATTGGTGGATAGAAAAAGGGATACATTGACCCCTTAATATGTCCTTTGTGTTTTTGTCTTTAGAGAGCTTCTACCCAAGGGGGACCACATACATGGATTGTAAACTTTGCATGGACAAAACATGCTATTGCTGAAGGATCTTGCTTTAAAAATGATTGAAATTAATTAAAGAACAGGAGTTGCTTGTTCTCATTAGCCAATGAAAAATGGATAACCTGATAAAGAGGTGTCTTTGTGCCATCATTTGGAGAATCATTGTGGCAAGGAGTTACATTGATTATAGTACTTTGGTCTGTTTCCCTTGTGTCCTATGTCAAGTCAAGTGGGTTCATGAAACACCGACACTTGAAAAATGAAACAATTTTTAAGGTTGCAAGACTTGGGAGTGCTGGAACCGCATTCTTGGGATAATTCCTAATTTTGATGGGATTAAGATGTCAATTGTGGCCAGAAGCAGTAACAGATTATTAGCTTGGATTGGTTACAACAAGTTTCGGGATTTGTTGACATTGTTATTACCTGACAACATTTAAACTCTAATTACCAATCTGTTTACAAAGCACGATGGCTCATAGTTCTAGTCTTTTTAAAGCCCATAATGAGCTCGTTTTTAAAGAAGAATTGGAGAAACATGAGCAGAGCAGAAATTGTCATCGTTGGCTGACATTAATTCATCAATTACTTAAATCTGCTCATTTGAAGCATGTGCTCTAGGGTATTCATTTGGTATTATATATATATATACAAAATGACAACATCTTTCAATTCCTTACAGACCTGAGGCCAGAAAAACCATTTGTAATGGTCCCAGCAGCACCAGCAGCGTACGACTCTTTGGGCGCCATCGTTGGCATCATCGTTCTGGTAATTTTGGTGGTTGGACTCATTGCCATGTTTCTGGGCTACCGACACTGGCAGAAGGGCAAGGAGACCCGGAATCTCTCAGTGGCATACACGTCGGGTCGGGTGGTCAACTCAGAGTATGCCGTGCCAGGTGAGACGATTAAAGTGTGGAACTGTCCTGAGGTCTGGAACACAATACAATTCTGGGGCTGGCACAAACCCTTTCATTTTAGAACATAAAAGATCTTTGCAAAGGAAGCATGTTCAGGGAGCATAGCCAAGGCCGGTGGGGGATTACCATTCACTCTCCTTGGGTAGGCATCCCAGTTGAGGTATCCATCTTAAAAGGTGGGGTCGGACGGGCCTTTTCTTCCATCCAACCTTCTCTTGGCTAGCTGGAGCATTTGGAGGCAGATATGGAAAGCCCATGGCCGCTTCTGGTGTCTTTGTCACTCTAACCAGCTTTTAGAGATTAACTACGGCACGTACAGGGGAGCTTCAGAGAGAGAGAGAAACGGGGTGGGAGGGTGGAGAGAAAGAGTTGAGAGAAGAGAGAGAGAGAGAGGGAGAGAGAGAGAAAAGATTGATGGAAAAAGAGAGAATAACGAGACTGGAAGAAAGTAGGGCTGGTTGGAGCATTTTTGCCAGGGATGCCCTAATCCGTCCCTCTACAAGTTAGACATCTTTTCCATTTGAAAGCAGAACTAGTGATTTTTGGATAGAAATGTGTGTTTTTCCCAACCACCATCTTAGTTGAATTCCAGTTTCACTCTGTAGTTTTACCCTGTAGTTCCAATTTCTGTCGCCTGTTACTTTCGATTTTTGTGCATAATCTCTGCTTCTGTAATCCATCAGTGTAATTTGGATTAAGATCAGTGTATGACAGAAGTTAGTTGATTCACTTCACAAACTAACCCGTTAACATCAACTTTCTTTGATTAACTGTGTGACAATTTGGGGCAGTTGCAAAATTCCTAACTGATGTTTCTGATTAGTGCAAAGGAGCCCAAAAATATCACCCACCCCTATTTATAAGGTAATCAATGTGCAATTTGTAAAACATTTTTCTGTGTCGCTGTGCTGTACACTTCTCAATAAAATGGGCCCCAAAACATAAGCTCACCTCTGATTAGAATATAAATCCTCTCTGTAGCCCTTTACTTAACTGGTCATAACAGTTAGCAAAGTAGGTTAAAGAGGCCTTTGATGTTTTGTGGAATTGAAGCACAGTTTCAATGCATTTAAAGGTGTTTCGATGTACTTAACATACCTTTCAAAGAAGCGGTCAAAGAAGGTGAAAACTCTTTCCCTCCCAGTGGCTGATATATGAAGTCTAAGAACTGACAAAACCTTTCTCTGGATGACTTTGGTCGGTGCTCCACAGAGCAGGGGTGTAGCTTACATTGGTGCAGTAAGTGCAGTGGCACCGAGTCTCAGAGGCTCGAGTGCCCCCTGGACCTGACTTTTGCTATATTTGAGAGTTCAAACAATGGCGAGCGGATCCATTTGCAACCTCGCACTAGGGCGCAGACACAGTGGCTACGCCACTGCCACAGAGCTGACTTCATTTATGTTGTACAGTACTTCACTTCTGCTGCTTGAGCACTTCCATTCAATGTTAGAGGAAACCTTCTTCAGTTGGCCTCGGGCCTTTCCGCGTGGCCTGCCTCACCTCCTCTTCTGCATGTTCTTCGTTCCTGTTTTAAGGCCATTCCTCCTCTACAGTATTCTGCACTCTTCTCAGTTAACACCTTATCCTCCTTCACTATATATTATTTGTCCTCACCTTTTCCTACACAAGACAATACTTCCTCTACCACTTAATCAAAGTTATTTCATCGAAAAACCACACAGTCCCTTGCCCATGCCTTTTTTACCATTAACCTGTATTTATCTGCTCCAGCACGACTTGCTGCTGCGCTACAACTTATCACCCCTGTCCATGCAGTAAAGATTCATCTCCTAAAAACTACTGGATAATAATCTTGAAGACAGAGACACCTTTATTGTTAGACCCTTTTAACTAGAATTACTTCAATGAGGTGGACAAGCTCAGATGGTTCTGTACATTGTCTTTGGTTGTAGTGGAAAGTTGCAAGTCAACTATGGAATCAGGGCAACCTTATCCTGGCCATGGGACTTGTATCTTCATTAAATCAATCACACCTCCTTAATAAACTACTTGACACGTTGATGGTACTGCCAAAAATCTACAGTCTGTTCAGAGTCACTAGCACGTCTACAAATCTTCCCTACATCCTATAAGCCACCCACCCAATCTCTTGGATCACACTTAAAGATGGAACTGTTAAAGATAACTTTTCCATCCATGGATCCAATAAAAAAAATACCCTAGACATTTGCATTAGCTCTCAGGCATCATATGTATCTTTTTATCTCTGCTATAATACTCATATGGAGAACTTGGTGTTCATGCAGCCCCTGGGCGTGGTTAATATAAGTGATCCCACCTTATGCCAACTCTTTATGGAAATCAAACTTTCCCAATGGAATTTGGAGTGCCTCTTTCATCCTCTAAACGTACATGCATACAATAGTTTCTATTTTGAGTAAACAAAATAAAATCCTCAATGTTCCCCAATTAGTTTCACAGCAAATAATATGCATTATGCAATTCCTAAACATAACTAGTGTCACCAGAATTAACATATATTTTTTATTCTCTTTTCAGATGTTCCTCCCAGTTACATGCATTACTACTCCAACCCGAGTTACCATACTCTGTCACAGTGTGGTGGCGCTCCACCCCCTGTTCCCAACAACCAGGAGCGGGGGAACTCCGTCAAAGTAAGTTATTGTGTACATGTGGATTAACTAAATGGTCTCTTATCATGAAGATAAATGTGATGGACTTTTCAAGCTATGTCTTCTGATGGGTGTTGCCAGTGCCAGAGATAGATGTTTTGGTAAGGAGGCAATCTGGGCCTCAGATCACCAGTAATCTGTTGGCTGCGCAGCCAATGTATATGTACCTGGGCAGATTTTTCTGGTACTCCAAGTATGGTTCACCCTTGCTAGAAAGGGGCATTTGACTCATGCTGACGAGAAGGAGGGAAAGGAGATCAAAAGCAGCACAAATCACTGAAGATTTCATGAACACCTGAATATGAATATGAATATGAATTTGAATATGAATAAAGGCATTTATATAGCGCACAGCTACTCAAAAGAGTGTCCCGGCGTATCAAAGGCCCCTGGAGCAAACCCACTACACCAACTTCAATTGCAGAAGAGAAAAGAGAGAAAAGAAAAAACAAAAACCTAAGGGATACTCTCATTATTGATTAACAAGCAGAGTTTTGAGGAGCTTCCTAAAAGTACCTAAATCTGGCACCACTCTCAATGAAACGGGAAGCGCATTCCAGGCCTGAGCACTGAGGAACCCAAATGAGGATCCATTTGAATGGGTGCGAGAAATTCTAGGGACCGCTGCCAGATTCATTGAGGAGGATCTCAGAGTTCTAGAAGGAACCTAGTGGGCAATCCTTCTACAAAGGTACCTAGCACCCTTTCCATGAAAGGCCTTAAAGAATAACACCAGGGCCTTAAATCTGATTCTATTTTTTACTGGGAGCCAATGGAGCGCTCTGAGATGGGGGGACATATGAGTCCTAGCTTTAAGCCTGGGAACTTTCCACTTTCATTCCTTTAAGGCTTTAATCCTATGGTTCTGTGAATGTGGCATATAAACCTTAGAAATATTTGGTTTTTCTGGAAGGTATCACAGAAAAGTGGGGAATTGGAATAAGTCCCACTTGGGACGGCTTTAAATGGTACTTTTGGAATTAATACATTTCCAAGGTCGGCTTGTGCATTCATAATTTTCTCTAATCTCTTTAATGAAAAGTTAGACCTTGCCTCAGAGGTTTTATGATACAACTGAACAGGTAGTTGATATCTGTGTCATATTGCACCAAAAGCATTTACTGAAGTATAGTATTCTTTTATGTTTAAAAGCATATTAATTGAGACATTGCCTTTTTGCTTTGTACATAAGAACGTTAAAAGGCAAATAACAAGGAACTAACATTAGCCTGATTCACAAAACAGAAAGGTCTTGATGTTTGTGTATTAATAAGTGGACTGTTGTGCTGGAACTTTCAGCTGGAAATATAATTGTACTTTTCTATCTTAAAATTGTCGGAACAACTATTTTACATTAATACGTTAATAATTAGATTTGCAGATTAAGTGCCAGATTTGCGAACCTCCTTGCAGTCATTAAGACTACAGTATAGGGATTATGACCTCAGAAATATTTGTTGTTCATGTACAAAGCCCATTTTAGTAGTTGGTAACGTTTTAATGACACTTTTAAAATATAAAACTTTTTTTAAAGTAGCCTTCTTTCCTTTAAGCAACTTAAACTGCTTTTTCATAAAACAATCCTTTATTTAAAATCAATTACAGGCATGGTGTTCTGCTGACATTTTCAATTCACCATCCCCATGATTCTGACCAATCAGAACGAGTCACAATTTGAAACCAACCTAATTGATATTAATTAGTAGGTCAGATTGTGACCCACTCCAATTCCTTAGTTTACATATTGACATATTACTTAATAGCATGATTCACAAACTAGGTTTCTAGTTACAAATAGGAACCACCTTTTGCAACCAGAATAATAGGACATAAAATGGATTTACCATAAGGAAGAGAAGTAAACTCTACATTGAGCCAGATGTGATTGCATTCTATTGTCCGAATGCAGCCATGGGGAGATCACAGTTTGAAGGCTTGCAGGAAAGTTTACAAATGCCATAAAGTCAAATTTTGTCTGAGAGAAGTTATCAAGTTGACCTACAACTTTGAAGAGGGAGGGACTGAAGGTAAAGTAGCAGAATGATCCTCATGGCTAGTGAAAGTCTTGGAATGAAGGGAGGTGAAGAAAGGTGAAACAAGATTAACTGCAACCAAGAGAACAATTGAAGGAAAGAGAATGATGTGGTGCAGGAATGTGATTATGTATGGAGCATGTTGAGACTAGGTAAGGGAACACAATGTGAATTTGTTAAGAAGTTTCAAGGTTGTGAGGAAGAAGGAAGGAAGAGTGAGATACTGAGAAGTGATGGTGGAACAGTCAAGTCAATGGAAGGATTATGCATTTGGGTGAAGAATGAGGACAATTAGATGCTGTTTATACTTCATGCTCATTGGTGTATATTCAGTGCTATTATTGTATTGTCATTCACTTAGGGTCTGATTTAGAGTGTTGGCGAACAGGGTACTGTGTCAAAAGAGTGACAGATTCCCCATTCCCCAGACTCGGTTCCCCTGCTTGATTTAGAGTCTGGCAGAATCTCAGGCTTAATATGCAGAATAAAATTTACAACATCAGTGTAAACCTTCCTTTGGCACTCCACAAGAGCACAGGCCATCAGGGGTAAACCATCTGACCATCTCCCATATTTAGAGTGGACATTTGTATGGCTTATTTTTAATGTCTGTCACCACAGGCAATATCCTTGTGGTGCGAGTCAGTAAAGATAAAATAAACGACCCTCACACCATGGGAGAAAATTCCCATAGTATTGGGTCATTAGATTTCTTCTTCTCCAACATCAAACTCCAACTTTAGGAGTATATTTTTGTAAACGAAAAAACTTCTAAATATTTGGTGTAAGGATCCATCACCAAGGATGGCCGCAGACCAAACTTTTAAATTCTTAGTTTGAACCACCATGAATGTTGGTTCATACAAACCCAGAGAGTTTACTGCAGGACCAACAATTCTAAATTTGATAGGCAGAGTAAAGGCAAGATGGCAGACAAAATGTTATCTGCCATCTTGACTGCCTTTACTTTGTTTGCCCAAGTCCTATATGGGCCCTCTGCTTGTTGTCCTATGCATCTTGTATATCTCACATGCCCTCATGTTTCTCGTTACTATTTTATCATTTTTATATTTATGTAGTCCCTTTTATTGTTTACTATTTTATTTACTCTTACTGCTGTGGTGGGTGAATTGTCACTACTATTTTCCTTGCTATTACGTGAATGAGGACATGTTGTGATGTCAGTTATTGCTGGGTACAGAATTATACTATGTCATCTTAGAATTCTCTGCTATATTTTGTCCCAGAGTGGCTGTTGATTATTGCTTGCTGTGAGGACCGGAAGCTGGTGGTGCACCTAATGCACTTGAATACAAAGCGAGCATTATCTACACATTAGAGCATTTATCATTGTGTGTCATCACTCATGAACGAATCGGTCAAACCAATGCTCAATCCAGATAGTAATAACAAGAAGAAGGCCAAAAATGTATCTGTTTCAAGGTCATGCTGAGGTGGATTTTCTTTTCAGAGTAGGAAGTTAAAAATGTCTACGAAATGCTAATGAGGTAAATAAAAGACTGGGGAAGGGCAGTATGCAAAGAAGTGAAAAGGTCATTAGAGAAAGTTACCTAACACCACTTGCACCCAATAAATGGGCACACAGCTGTTAACCTAAAGTAATACTAAGTCCTTGAGACATATATGCAGTGTAAGGCTGTCTTTGATTTTCAATCTTAATTCCACTCTTCTACTCAACACAGAAGAAGAAAGTTGGTTTTAATGATAGAAGCATCTTTTACTATCTATAATGTGGCCTTTGGTACTGGTGCCAGCATCTTGAAAAATCTGTTTAAGTATGTACCTTAAAGAATTTTCACACATTTAAATGTGTCCTATATTTTTGGAATCATGGAATAAAATAATAGCAATTCTAGGAACTTGGAATGGTCCCTTTATCACATTGTATACAGATTGCCCCTGTTATGCTTTGGCGGTCTATTTGGACAAAAGAGGAACCTATACTCAACCGAGCAATAATACAGGATTGTTTAGACCTTGAACATATGCACAAAATACCTTGGCTTAGCTATGTGCGAACGCAGCTTGAACTAATGGGGAGAGTAGACTTTTTCTTAAAACCGCAACTTACTGCAGCCTTCCCAAAAGCTCATTTAAAGCAAGACCTCCGAACCCTACGAAGGGAGCAAGGGAATTTTAGGGAATGGGACAAGAGGAGGGAGGCAGAACATTTACCCCTAGTCACTACTGAAAGAGTTGAACCTTACCTTTTGTCCCCTTAAAGCCACACTAAAAGATTTTATCTTATCAGATTTAGGCTTAGCATCGCATATTTCCTGGTCTCTTACCCGAGCAAAGTATATTCTGATTCCTTTTTAGATCCTTGTCCATGTGATTGTAACTCAGCGCAGAATATAGTGCAATTTTTCTTCTTTTGCCAGCTATACTCCAAACCGTGGAAAGACTTTATTATTCCATTAATACGAGTAATAAATATTTGAAAATGTAGGCCAGCACTTCATTATCTCCAGCTGCTTAATACTGAATATATATACGAAATGGTCTATACATTTATTGCCAATGCTGTAAGAATAAGGAATATTGTAGGTAAATAAATATATTGTTCAGTTATTGACTATTCTTTGTAGAGGTTCTATCCTTCTATGGACCTTGTATCTTTTACTGTGCACTGATTGTTCTAGACAGGTTTACAATTGCAATTTTAATGAACTCACCCCAGTATATTTATCGAGAAATATTTATATGTGAAGATGCTATTGAGGTTGTATTTAACAGCTAATATAACTGGAATCTAATATCAATGTCGGCTTTTAAATGTGCTCTGCTTTATTGTTGCATAATTTGAAGAATGAACTTGATTAATTTATTGTCCTTGAGTTACTGACGAGTTTTTTTGATTTAGGCATAAGTAATTTTATGATTATAATTGGGCAAGGGAGATTGATCTGTTGATGATTTTTAAACAAATGTTTTATTCTTTTATGGTTTTTATTAATCAAATAAAGATTGATTGACTGATTGACTTATTGACTGAATAGCAATTCAAAGAAGTGAATACTTTTTGAATGGAACAAAATGCAGACTTTGCATTAAAGCATTGTTAAGGTTTAATAAACACTGATAGCCTTAAGTCTGTTTTTTTTTACCAAAGCAGTTCTGTGATGGATTCTGTATTTTAAACATTCATTTTTTGTATATTTTGGTTGAATTGAGTAATTGAAAGAAACTTGTTTAAAGAAATATATCTCAGGGGGGAAGATTAAATCCCTTGTTCTGCACAAAGCTCCTCTCTGAGCTTCAACTGTTACCTCGACATACACTTTCCCCAAATGTACACTGCACAAAGAATTAAATGAAGCCAAACAGGAACAAGCATTATTATAAATGCAATAAAAATATTTTGTTATAGCACTCAGTTCAAATACCAAAGGACACAGTACTTAATTTGTGCTGATGGGTTCCGGTGCTCCGCACCACCACTTAATTGGTTTCAGGTGCTCGGCACAGTACTTAATTGTCAACACTGCACTTATGGCAGTTTGCCACATGGTGGCGCTGCGCATCAAATTTAGAGATGAGCATAGTAATAATCAGTATTAATGAATGCAAAACACATTAAAAATTACTAATACCTGCCTCCCCAGCCATTCTTTTAGCTTTGGGGACCTGGAATGATCTGAACGTCGCACTTGCAGGCGAGAGAGATGGTTAGTAGTTGTTTTGGCAGCGATGACGGGCAATGGGTGGTGCAAGCTGCAGTGGCCACCTGGTCAGAGTCCTGGAACTTATTATTTTACAAATTAAGCACTGAAGTGACAGCTTCTAAGAGACTTGAGGGCTAATTTACAGTTTGGCGGGCTATACTCTGTTCTGCTAGTTCTGCAGATGGATGTAAGTTAGCTGCATCGGCAGATTACAGTCGTCAGGCTTAGCTTTCTCTGCCTCATAGGCAGATAGCTCTGCACAGTCAGAGAAGCTACCACCAAGACGGTTCCTCTGAAGGCACGGAAGCTTTGCTGTGGAGGTTTCATTTTTCAATGAACCAGCACTGCAAATCTTTTTGTTTAACAAAAACAACATACCAAAGTTAATGATATAGATGCACTTGGAGAATGTTCGCAGTGTGTGGGGGTCATTAATCCTCTTTTCTATTTGAGACCACAAGGCTTTTCCTGGCAGACCCAAACAGGAGAAATATTGCCAGAACTTTTGTCCTTAATAGGGCAGATGGTCTGATGTCCAGTGACTCACAGTCCAATGTCAATCGGGCCATCACTCGAACTTTTTGTTGGTGGAGCTTGCGGATGCTCCATTGAAAGAAACATGTGCAATTCCCTGACTCTACATATAGTAGGGGAACCACACGGTTAGCAGACAGGGTATCCACTGCCTTTGTTGCAAAGCATACTGTATACTAAACTCTAAATAATCCTTTCAAAACAAACACTATGAAAAGGTTTGGCAAAAGCTATAAAAGGGAAATTTGAATTGTTGTTCTTCACATTCCTGAATGGAATTTCATATTCTGTAATAAAACACATTAGTGACCCAGAAATGTAGTTAGTTTTCATTGATAACATCCATGTCAATGGTATTCAATTTCTTTCACAGATATATGATGTGAATATAATTGTTCTCATTATTGTAAGTCATATTTCTGTCTAAGAAACCTTAATACATATCTTTGTATTTAACTTAGCTGAGAAAGTAAATTACTTACAGCATTGCGTATTGTTGTTCTTGATAGTTCTCTAAAGGAATTTGAGAAGATCAAAGTAAAGCGTGCTTAAGGTAGTAGAGGAGGAGCTGTCAATGAGTCACTTCATAGATTTTATTCTAATGTAAGCAGTATTCCCTTGGATGTTCTGCTGTGTACCTTTTAGTATTTATTTATTTTGAAGATTTTATATAGCGCGAAGAAGACCCTTGCGAGTATCAGAGCGCTTTACAAGTCATATGTAGAAAACAAGATAAAGCACACATAGATATAGGTGAACCAGCTTATAAATGTACACATAAGCTAGCGCAAAAAAGAAAAGGACTATGGAGCACAAGAACAGAACTAGTAATAATATACAGTAAAAGGACAAGAGTTCACGTGAATTTAGCCATGAGGATTGCTTTCACTTCTTTTTTGAAGGAGGCAGTGGACGGGTTCATTCTTATTTCAATGGGCAAAGCGTTTCAGATCCTAGGAGCCATACCAGCGAAGGATCGGTTATAGGTTTTTTTTTGTCTTGTATTGTATGTGCAATACTGTGCTTCTTAGAATAATTTACCATATATCCCTCTGCCATGAGTAATATTTGTAAGATCTCCATTCCCATTGCTGATTTCAGTATGATCATCACATGGATCCTAATAGTCTTGCTCCTACTATGTTTTCTAGTCTGTAAAGTTCATGAATTCTAAGGTGTAGTTCCTCTAGCACAAACACATACTGGGCAATATATGTTTTTTCTAGAATGTGGAGCTTCATAACTCCCTCGTCACAAAAGAAATATTTCACTTGCCTGCGTATAATCCCCACAATTCTCCAAGTATAATATCTGATTACCTTTGATGGTTTAGGAGAGGATATATCAGTGGAGTCACAATTATGTTAGAAACGTGAAATAATAAAAGCTGGATGAATGATGTTGATAGGACAGTGAATTGTTACAAAATTGGGGCGCTGATGGATTATGCTAGAACGGACGCGGTGTAATATATTCTGGGCGAGCAAGGACTCTTACTGAAAGTCCCATTGAGGTCATTCATCAATATAGCACACAATTCCCTGGATTGTTGTCTAGCAATTCCATTCCAGTATATTACTTCATTTCTCACAGTCTAGTTTCTCACATTAATTCTAGTATAATACTTGTGTGTCCATCCATTCAGCATAATACTGTGCTCATGAGTTTAAAGTCTTTTCAAAACCTCCTGGTACAATATTTATGTTATGTTATGTTATGTTATTTGAACTTCTAGAGCGCACGGTTACCCTGGGGTGTCCTGGCACTGAGCACTACCTGCTGGTTATCAATATTCAGAGGTGTTACTGTGTGAAAAGCCAAGTTTTACAGAGGTTCTTAATGCGCCCAAAGGAAATATTCCAGATGGTGAAAGCAACTATCTTTAATTAAGATCCTTACAGCCGCTAGTCAATCTGATAGATAAAAAACACCCAACAGAAATTCCCTCTTTAGATTCTAACCCAGATGAAATTCCAAGGTCCACAAGGACTTTGGTGTAAGAGGAATCTAAATTAATGCATTAAAAGAACCCTAAACATAACAGGTATCATCTCACCAGTCTCTCAT
This sequence comes from Triturus cristatus, assembly GCF_964204655.1. Classification (NCBI taxonomy): domain Eukaryota; kingdom Metazoa; phylum Chordata; class Amphibia; order Caudata; family Salamandridae; genus Triturus; species Triturus cristatus. The sequence goes on along the minus strand of NC_140595.1, from coordinate 163,561,384 downwards.
AATATATTTTTTAGATCACCATACTCTGGTCTCCCATACCCAGCCTACAATAATTTTTGGTTCTCCACACTCTAATCTCCCGTGGTCCCACCAGTATATTACTTCACTACCCAGGTTCTAATCCCTCACATCCTCTCTGACCTAATGCTTAGTTCCCAGATATCATTTTGAGGCATCTCTTCTAGTATAACACATTCTTGCCTTCCATGCCCTCTTTTACTATAACACCTCAATTCAAGTGTACATAATAATTTATTACTTTCGTTCTATTAATCAGTGTTTTTTCTACGGAGAATAATCATGCCTTCTAGTAAGGATGGATAGAGGTATTGGAGTTAATGGCTCATATTTTATTTTGCAGAATCAGCTTTTCTCCAATATGAAGAATGTGGAGAGAGAGCGGATGGGTGCCTATGGACTAGACTGTAATGCGACGCTGCCTGCAGACTGGAAACACCAGGGGGCACCACTGAACCACAAAGATCTAGGCAAAGATCACATGACTTATTTCCAACTTTACTGTCAATTTCATGCTGGTAGACTGCGTTCAGAGCTCAATAGAATTAACGGTGCCAAAATGATCCACTGAGGCTGAGAAACATGTATTTTTCAGTGCACACTTTGGTGTATTGAACTGGACTTGCTTTTGTTTGACAGTGTTTCTGGTGCATATGGTGTGTCGTTTAGAAAAGTTTGCAAAAAGTTGTGAACCCAAAACCTCAGAACTAGCACATAGATAAAGGACATCACTTTCATCAGTTTGAACAGAACCAGCTCAATCTTTGCTGGTGCACACTAGATGCTGTGGGTTTTGTTTCCTTAATCTTTGCTGGTGCACACTAGATGCTGTGGGTTTTAATTCCTTAATCTTTGCTGGTGCACACTAGATGCTGTGGGTTTTGTTTCCTTAATCTTTGCGGGTGCACACTAGATGCTGTGGGTTTTGTTTCCTTAATCTTTGCTGGTGCACACTAGATGCTGTGGGTTTTGTTTCCTTAATCTTTGCGGGTGCACACTAGATGCTGTGGGTTTTGTTTCCTTAATCTTTGCGGGTGCACACTAGATGCTGTGGGTTTTGTTTCCTTAATCTTTGCTGGTGCACACTAGATGCTGTGGGTTTTGTTTCCTTAATCTTTGCGGGTGCACACTAGATGCTGTGGGTTTTGTTTCCTTAATCTTTGCTGGTGCACACTAGATGCCGTGGGTTTTGTTTTCTTAATCTTTGCTGGTGCATACTAGATGCTGTGGGTTTTGTTTCCTGAATTTCTCTCATTATTGTATTAAGAGTCGTTGAAAATGTCAATTGGCAGCCTCATATATAGAGAACTAAGTAACACAAATCCTTTTGTGAACTGCGTAGGCTCGCATCTTAAATGAAATGTTGAAATTATGTAAAATATTGTACAATTTATTACTTTGCTCCACCTCAATTTTGATGAATGCCTTAATCATTCGTTTCATGTTCGTGCTGCAGTGTTATACATCTAGCTTTCTATAGTACGCCCCTTCTGTGCCATACCTTCACCTCTGCCAGACCGACTTCTCTGCACTTTACCCTTTGCCCTGCCACGCTTCCCCTCCTGGTCATCACCCTCTTCTTGCATCACCACAGCCCTCTGTCCATTGACTCTCCCAGTCCCATGCACGGTTTCTTTTGGTCCCACTCCCTGTCGCCACCACGCCTGTCTGACACTGTCCACCTTGATTCCAGTCCTGCTGTTGTGCCCCTCCTCCTTCTCCCTCCCCATCACCTGCTGCTCTCATGACGTAAGAGCACTTTTACCTCCAGAAAATGAATTCATTGGTTAAAGAAACGCCACTGGCTGAAAATAAAGCCCAATGTGTTCTTGTTGCAGATCAAACAGGCCTAAACGTTTCTTCCCTGGTTTTTTTTGACAGGAGGAACCAGGGTGGACAGGCGTTACAGCTACAGCAACAGTACAGGAAAATATTACAATAAAGGTAAACAAGTATTTCTTAACTGATTGGTGCACACTGAACCACAAATATACAGTCACATCAAATATCCTACATGAAGATGCAGATATTATTCACAAAGATTTTCCCTGTCCCAAAATCCATGTAGATTGGATCAGTGCCAATCAATTTCCCACTGCATGACCTTTTCGTGGCACTTAACAGCAAATATGAGGATATTGACGATGCAGCTGTCAAGGCTGTCATTGTGGTCAAAGAGTGTGTGATGTCACTTCCAGTTCCCTCGTATTCTTTTGAATCAACATCAATGATTGTACCGCTGTAGTGAATGGGGGATATCCCCCTGATAATTCTATGAACAAAATGTCCAAGATCTGACAATCCTTTCACAGGTTGCTGGCCTAGTGTGCTGTTCCTTGAGTTGTGGGCAGAAGCACCTTCTCCAACCACATTGTAATTTTCATCTCATCTTGAATCTTGAATCAAATGAAGTTAAATATGGCATTAGTTGAGTTTAAAAATCAAATCAGTTCCACCTTTAGACAACCCGTTATTGAACTGATGTAACATAATGCAACAGTTGGATACCTAGAATCTCCTTCTTAGAAGGCAATGTTGGTAACTCCATTACATCCCAACCATCTGAAACTGAATCAGTTGGCGTCCATTTTCATTGTCCAAGAAAAAGGTATCCAAACTGAAGTCTTTGAACGCGCAGCTCTCTCAGTGAAAGCTTCAGGGAGTTGGTCACCAAAAACTTCTTTTGACCTGCATTGCTCATCATTCACTGCAGTATGGTTCATACCTCATGAATATTACAGAGTTTGAGAGTTAGAAGTACACAAGCGGACCTACTGGGTGTGATGCTGCCGCATGCAACGATCGACGTCGCAAGTGCCATTCACATGGGATTTGTTCAATAAATGGCTCGACTACTGACGGCGATGAGGTACAGAAGGTACAATTTAGACACCAAATGTACGATAATAATTAGATACTAACAGCAGCAAAATATGAGTCGAACACAACCAAACCCAGGGAGAGCATATGTGTCCCTGTATGGACATACGGATAAAAAAAATCTATAATCAGTATTTCCATCCTACTCAAAATTATTCAGTCTGCTGGATTGAGGAGTCACCAGGGCCATACACTTCTTATGAGATAGCAAGTCAAATTAATTGAATCCATTTATTGTTTTTTTGCTCTTCAAAGAGTACATCCGCTAAAACAATGTTGACTCAGTATTGCTGAGTGCAGATAATCAAGTTAGTGTCACATGGTTTGCACCTAGCCACTGGCTAGAGTAAAACTCCTGATCGCTTGTTTTATTGGATAGATTATTAATAGGACTCCCGATTTTATGGTATTTATATTTTTTACATTTCCGTCTGTATTTATCCATATTTTTTTTTCCCATTTTATCTGTATTGAGCCATATTTATTTTGTGTTTTGTGTATAAATGAAGTTGTAAAACTACATTTCCATATTCATTTAACCGCTAGGACACTCGCTCATACTTTGATGTCTGTCATGATTTAGGTATTTAAGCTAACAAGTATTACGTAACAATATATCCACTAAATATTAGCATTATACCGCTAACGTTTGTTGACATAAACTATTATTTAAAGAAATATCATCCCATGCTGCCCATCTGCTCAGCTATTAGGCTACAATTCATGAAAGACAGCTCTGAGAGTCACTTAAAAGGAGCACAATTTTCTGTATTAATCCACCCTAAAAAATAAATGCAGACAGAAAACACATTGTTTTCTGTCTGTATTTATCTGTAAAAATCCGTAAAAACGGAAAACAGGGAGCCTTAATTATTAAAGTCACTTCTATTCTGCTGTGGCAAATGTGGGGTTCCTCACTGCACCCCGAGGCAGTACCTAAGTGCACCTTGAGAAGCTCATTAGGCCTTCAGATCAGGAGCAAAAGGTGTTGGCTATCTGTATTGCCTATACTCACTAATACTGAGACACGATATGATCTTAGAAGAGGGACACATAAAATTATATAGTGTTGCTGCTGTTCAAAACTGAACAATCATTTCAAAAAAGTGAATTGTCAACCCCGGCACCCTTTTAACTTCAGTATTTCATTTTTGCCTGTTGTTTTCTAGAATACGTTAATGACATTGCCCTCAGCACCAGTGAATCCTCTCTGAACAGTGAGAACCCCTATGCCACCATCAAGGACCTCCCAATGCTGATGGGTAAGACGTCAGAGGGAAGCTACATGGAGATGAAGTCACCAGTGAGGCGAGAGATGTCCTACGCAGAGATCGCAATCTTGGAGCATCCCATGAAGAGCTCAATAGAACATAAAGAAGAAGGTATCACAGGGAGCTCAGTGGGCATGTGAGGAATGAATGAATGAATGAGAAAAAAGGAGTATCTGTCCATGCATAGGAGCCGCTTCACAGAGAAGTTATAAATGAGGTTTATTACTGTCAGATACTTAAGACTTTATCTGAATTCATTAAGGTCAGACCTGTACCGCAGGGAAATCGATGATTTTGTTACTTACTTTTGTGTACCATAACCATTAAGAGAATCTTCGTGAGCTGGGCTGCGTACTGTGAGTGAGCTGGGATGCGTACTGTGAGTGAGCTGGGCTGCGTACTGTGAGTGTGCTGGGCTGGGACAAACCAAGGGTTAAGGAAATCTCACCTCTGGCTCAGGAATGGGCACATATCTAAATACCCCTCCCCTCCTCCTAAATACTCTGGTTGCTTCCTGAGCACATTACTGTCCCTCAGGCGCAGCCCCTCCTCAACAACAGTGCACACATGTTCATCCAGACCGCTTCAAGGTCTCCTAGTATTGAACAGCCGCCGCCCCTCTCATTGGCTCTGCGTATCATCTTATGTCCCACAACCAGCACATATATCCGGCCATCAGACCAGGGACAAGCCCCCCCCCCTCAACCCACTCACAAGAGTTTCGAGACCCACATTGCTTCTCCACTTCCACTGTAAAACCCCAGCCCAGCACCTCTCTACACTGTCCTACGGTCACCCACACAAAACGCTTCACCATACAGATAGATAACAGCAATCAAAAACCTTTCCAGTCACCTCACACAGTCACCTCACACACCTCTATGCCCACAAAGGCGAGGTAATAGCACTCTTCAGTTACACACGTGGTATATGCTTGCTGTATGCATGACAACACCTTGTGGCCAATACTCAAACATGTTTAAAATCCATTTTAGAAACATAAATACCTAGGCGCTCACACATACAAATACCAGATTCCTGGCTCTGGCGCCAGTTGAAGGAAGAGGGCTTCATATGAATAGCTCACGGAGCATAACCTAGCCAAGCGATTAATGCCTAAAGACCACTCTGAGGACAAGTACCACCCACATGCCAAAGTGATGGGAAGTGCAACCCATGATCCATCAGATAATGGAAGTTTGCCTGTATTGCATGTTGCCTAAATCTTGGGAAAAGACCAGAGGTGGGAGGGTTAACTCTATTCTCACTGGCCCTTTAGAATGAAGCAAGAGTGGGCATGCAGGTCAATAATATCTCTATGATTCAAGTGGCACCAGATGCACCACATTTACACTTGTAGTACAAGAGTGAGAGGTTGTGATCTAACAGCTGGAGCGATCGATCTCAAATCTGGGGAACCGGGCTCAAGTCTCTGCAATGACGCTTAACATGCTGTGATTCTGGGCAAATCACTTAATCTCCCAGTGCCTAACAAAATTAATGTGTCCTTATGTAATGCAACTGGTGCTCATGGAAAAAGCTCTGATACCTAATACCTTCGGGTCAAGTTCACGCTATGTAAAACTCCGAAAACAAAGATTGCTATCCATAAAGAACAGACTAGTGTCCTTCTTTTACCAGGTACCTGAACTCAATACCATGCACAATGTCTATCCCTGATTGACTGAACATAGCCACTGGTGGTTGTGATGAGAATTCACTATTTGTTTGAACTATTGTCCTTGAACTGCTGACACAAGTTACCTTTACAGAGCCATCCAGCCACCTCAGTGCAAAGAGGACATAAGTTGACCATGTTCAGAGGTAGTATGTGTGATGTGATTCTAACCTCCGTGAATGAAAATGTACATGATGTGCATTCCTTGAAGCCAGGGGCAAGGATGCACTATGTGTCAGCAAACATGAGTCCAAATAATCCATCTGATCGGTACCTGCACTTCCTATACTGGGCATCTGTGGTATGCTTCAGAAAGCCATTTAGCGCCTTAAAATTATGGTTTACACTTCAATTTAGCTCTGTTTATGAATGATAGCCACCCTTGAACGTATACTCACCAGGTGTAAATGGTTTGACTGCTCTTTAAATGTTTAACCATGGCTGCATAGCATTATGCGGTAGTAAACCCCATGCACAGTGTGGTGAGTAGGTGGACAAGGCATGGCTTGCGTTATAAGTTTGAGAATGGCACAAACGTGTGCGTTTGTGGCATTCACATGCACCTCTCTAGCCCTTTACCATTCTGATGGTTGGGGTTTTACGTCGGCAAAAGGTTGGAGAAACTCCAGGTTTGTTGTCTGCCTGCAAAGATAATACAATGATTGGTTCTGCACCAAGCACTTAAACTCTGCTTCTAAAATGAGATATATTTTGCCAACAAGCATCACACTCATTGTCTCTGCTCTTTGGATGCCATCTTTAGAACATCACTGTGACCAAATGGCTTTACCAATCTTAAAATCATTAAAGTATAGTTGGGAGGAAGAGGGGGCTACTGAGTTAGGACCTTTACGTGGCCAAAATCCAGAATAGTGCAGTAAAATAAATCAATTCACAAAATAATAATAATCTATACATTCGGTGTTCATGCAACATCTTTTCCTTTTTCTGACCAATAGATGCGATGGACTGACAGAACCCAACAGGTTATGAGCGGTCACTGCAATTTGGAGGGCAAAACTCTACTGTTATATGTTAAACGATTTACACAAAATATAAAATCCCATAAACTGTCCAGCTTCATGCTAAAGTGTTGCCCCACTTGATTGCATCCTCGCTCTGAAACAATTGAACGCCTGGTTAGAAGGAGAACAAATAAGACGGACAGATTGAAGGACTGTGGGGCAAACGCAAATGCAGGCAGCCTGGTGTTACTGCTTTTATTGACGAGAGCATTAGGGATTTAGAAAAATATTGATGTTGTGATATCACGGCACACTTTGAAGGAACTTACCGTTGTTGTCTAACTTCATGCTTTCTCTTTTAATCAGCAGCCAGTTGTCATGGAGCAGACGGGGTCACCCGCAGTCCCGCTCCCAACCTCCCTTCCAACCACTATGACTCTCCCAAGAACAGCCACATTCCCTGCCACTATGACGTCCCTCCAGTACGGCATTATCCCCCATCTCCTCGTACCAAGCGGCTGGACCGGTGAGACCAACAATGGTACACGGGGTGTTTTCTGTGCGGTTGAAGGGGCAGGACTGGTACATCCCAGCAGAAGGACCTCCCTCCTGTGGAATAGAGGAGACCCCTTGCAGCTGCAGCTGAAGGTGGCACCTTCGGCGTGAATATCACCCTGCTCCTGGTGGCGTCTGTAGGCCTCAGAGCGCAGGTGTGCCATTCATCCTCCTTTGATGATCCACCGCTGTGACAATGCAAGAAGAGAACTCACTCCAGCAGGAGGACGCACTATCCCACCCCTGGAGGGTTTGGACGCGCAGTCATGGAACATGTTCTGCAGCATCTTCTAAACAGGAGCAACTTCCTTGTTGAAACCATGAAACAACAAAGATGTGAGATGTACATTTTAAAATGGTGAGGAAATAAGACTTTCTGTCAGTGGAGTTCCAACGTGCCCAAAACAGAATTTAACTGAGTACTTAGTCTTTCTTTATACTGACTGGGAAACATTTTGCAACATTTTCCCCGCACTGTGATGTTTTAGATGGATGACTGTGTTTAGTATATTGGAAAATGATTTCAAGTCACAGACTTTCTTTTCCCAGACAGTAGCATCACAAAGGTTGCTCAATGGAACTGACTTCCTGGTTGCCTGCTCTGTCGGATTCTGGACGTTGTGCTTTGATCAACTTTCTGTGATAAAACATTTTGAGGGTACAGCATTTGCCAAATGTACAATCCTTAGTTTATCCGCTACTATTTGATCACTATAAGGATTAGCAAGCGATCACTCGCTGAATTTGCACTTTACCAAGTTTCACTGATACCGAGGTGCTTGCCTGTCAGTGATCAGAAAGACAACAAACTCATGGATTTTGATTTCAGTAACATTGACTCAAGTTGATGTGATCTTTAGCTATGGGTTACTCTCTGTGATTCTCATATTCGCCCAGAAATTGAGAGTTACATGAGATGTCATTTGATTATAGGTCATTTATTCTGAGAAGAGAAATTGTGCCACATCGTTAGCACTTAGAAGGGAGGTTTATGTGAGAAAATAACAGTAAATACATCCCTATATGGCTACAGAATGCCAGAATGTATGTGAAATCACAAAGCAGAAATGTAACAGAAAAACGTGAGCACTTAGCCCCGCTGGTCCTTTTCCTCTGTGTGCCCATTCTATTTTCTTTGGTCTCCTAGGATTTATTTTTCTGACAAGGCCATAGATGCCGGACAGGTTTGTATAGACCAGTCACGTATCAATTTCATTATATAAAGTATTTTGGTCTTTTAAGTGATGACAAGATGCCTGATACATATATACATACCTATTATTATGAGGACCGGCAATTGACCGTAATGAAGTGTGTAATTACTATTCTAACTCCACATGTGATTTGATAGTAGGTTAGGTTATAAAGTGGACCGAGGCAAATCTAACTATGCTTTTACTTTTTTGATACACTCACTTGAAAGTACCTAAACACACTAAGGGGATGGGTCCGCACAAAGATAGTATTTGTCTGGTTCAGACAAGGTTAACCTATGGTATGAGGAGCCAGCTGGTCCCCACAGCATGGGTTATACATGCCCACACACTCATACACACCTACACACACACACTTTCTACCTCTCTCTCTTTCTCTCTCCTCTCTCGGAGCACCTCCATGGCTATCCTTAGTGGGGTAGGACAGTGAAACTGTGAGGTATTACAAACTTGATTATTACTGTTGGTTACTCAGGCCTTCTAAACATACAAACAATTACATTTTGAAAATGATCATTTCACTTTTGTGGAAAAAGTCTTATGTTAAAGGTGTTAAACTACCTAAAACTGAAACATGCTTAGAGAAATAGGCAGCCATTATCATGCCAGTTATATCACCCCTAACAAGGACCCTAACAGGACAGGGGAACAGTGCAGATTTTGAAATGTCACTCAAATTATGCCCCTGAGTTCAAGTGTTCTTTGAGGACCTGGTGGAAAGGGGAGAATAAGTTTCAGAAATCACATTACTCCTCCCAACCGATTTGGGCATTGCCGACGTGATCAAGCGGATATTACTTTTTGAGACCGGAATCTTTGACTAAAGAAGCCCCTACATGTAGATAGTGTTGAATATTTTGCCTGTACATTGCTGTAAAAAACACATTTTGTAAATTAAATTTACAAAGATATAGTGTGTATTTATAATGTCAGTTTTGTGTGTTCTGTATGCATAGTCAGACAAAATTGAGAGCGGTTGACTGATAGATCACAGTTTTGAGTCTTAGTTCCATTGATTGTAGAGAGAAGGCAAATATTCAGGTACAGCAGTATACGTATACAGTGATGACCAGAAGCATGTGGGTGGAAAGCATTCTTATCCTAATCATAGCTAAATCGATGTATCACCGTATATGGTTATCCCTTTACTCCATCAATTTTGTGAACAATAACTAGATAAAATAAGTATGGCTAGATGAAAAGAATGGTGGGAGAATGGTAAAAACTGTCGCACTTATCTGGTGGAAGATAACTAACCGATATACTCTATTCTATATCCTGTCTTCACCGTATGTGATCTAGGATGAACTTGGCAAGTCTGTGTGGGTCTATGCTGTCGAATATATTGGGAAACCACAAGGGTTCTGATGTGCTATTTGGGGCAATGCCGTGACTTTCTCCGTAGGAGCGAGGTTGTTAAAAACAATCTTATCGCTAAGTCACTTGTCTTCACTCCTCATTGTCCGTCTATCAGTCTGTATGGATTGAGTATTTAGCATATTCCTTCACTTCATTTTTGCATCAAGTCCCTTCCAAGCATATTTTGGGATTTTTGGTTCTGTTTTAAGACTGACTATCTACTTGAAAGAGTTAGGTGGGAAAATTAAATATTATGTAAATTGCACAATTACTGGACATAGATAACTGATCAAATAGGCTCATGCAGCAATGGAACTGAACAAATAAATAGATCTAACAAGGTCAGTCAGCAGCCAGATTACCCCCATTTTAAATGTTCTGGCCCCAGGAGATAGTACTGATATATCAGAAATGCTTTCGACCAACTCATGAAATAAGTGTCTTAGTAGTAAGTGATCTCTCGCCCCAGACATTCACAATCAGCCATACACCTCCTGAACTCAGTTTGAATTGCATTTTTATATATTTAATTTTGTCTGAAACTTACCAATTACTGAAAATACAAACATTTCACCACAAAATCAAAAAGTTATTTTTTTTTTATCAACAATCGCAGTCCCTCGCAAAGACAAGCTTGTCAATTTTACAATAAAGTACTTTTGTCATGAAGTGTCAGATTTTCATGTTTAGTCAACACAACTTTGGTCCCAAACTTTGACTAACAATTTTCAACATGCATTTACCTTCACTGCTGGCACATATCGACAGGTCCCACCTTTAAAAACAAGCATTGGCATAGCCAATAGGTCTCGCCTTTGCGACCTTATAAGTGTTTAGCCATGCAACAGTTACATAACTAAACACTTACAAGGTCCCAAAAGCGAGACCTATTGGCTATGCAAAGCGGCCGTGCGGCCGCGAAAGTAAAAGTGATCGCGATCACGATCAAACATCAAAGCGGCCGTGCGGCCGCGAAAATGAAAGTAATCACGGTAAAAGTGGTGCGCGCGCCCGCGCACATGCACTGTAGCTCCAGGCTGGCCTGGTAGCACTTTTTGGAGCCCTCTCAATAAGTCTCGCCAGACCAGCGCATGCGCTGGGTCAGGCGAGACCTAACAAATTATTACTATCATCAAATATCGGAGACGGACATTGTATGGAAGGAACTCTTACCTCCGTTATACTTGGGGCACCCAGAAATAAGTCCAGAATGGCTGCTAGATAAAGAAACAGCATGGATGAATGGCAGGACACAATCATGTAAAACCTCACAATATTTCAAGGATGGAGTGCCATTATGCCAGTGATAGCCTAGATGCCTAGATGTGTTGAACAATATCCACAATATGTCAAGGAGGAGGCACTGAGAGAAGTGGACAGACTGCAAGGGAAGAGTACTGATCAGAGAGGCCAAATGAGAGATGGGACTATTAGACAGAGCCAGAGCCTGGGAAACATTACAAGATACCCTGAAACACTCATCAGATGCCACAGGGACAGAACACCGGGGGAATCGTCAACACCGGGCACCCCACGTTCATCCTAGAGACTACTAGAGTTAGCAGTAGGAACGTAGATACATGAGGCCTGTAATATGCAAGGGGTGAACTGGACACGGGAGGATGGAAGTAAATGAGCATGGACAGAAGTGGATAATAGATTACTGTAAAGTGACACCACTGGGGGAAGGTGTCCCACCCTACCGAACCGCCACATTGAATACACCACAGGCAAGTGAAGGGGCAGGGGGTGCAGACTTACATTCCTAATGTAGAAACCTGAGGGTCGAGCTGACCGACACCAATGCGGCTATGAGCGGTGCGGAGGAAGGACAATGTTAGCGCAGTGATGCTATCTGCCTATGCTGTGATGTGTAGCATGTTAAGAAAATCAATAAAAATGTGTTTTTAAAAAAGGAGGAGGCACTGCACTGTTATATTAGTGACATCTACAAAGTCATCAAGAAGTCCCAGAATGTCAAGGGTGGGCCTCTGTTATGATGCCTATTTGTAGCCAGATTGTCACCAAGATTGTCCACACAATATTACAAATGGGCCACTATTTTGCTTGAGAAAGGTATAATGTCACCATGAAGGTGCACTTTAATTCAAGGATGGGTTACTGTTGCTCACAACTTGCCAACATGCAACTATCGATTATTAAACCAGAGATAACCAATTTGTCCTGGGGGAAAGACCGAAAAGTGATTTGATGGAATAGGCTCTGGCCGATAAACACTATATGAAGCAGTCTTGTGGAGATGACAAAGTGACAGAGGATCTTGAGACAATGGCAGAAATGTTGATGAAACTTTTAGATCCCCAAAACAACAGGCCAAATTAAGGGAGAGGAACCTGGTATTCCTTGATATATTAGTCATAGCGAAAGTGATAGGGGGAGAATTTGGATCCACTATATCTTTCCCTTTGATGAGTATATCCCCTGGCTGGCATTCCACTTTGTAAATTGTACACTGTATTCGCTAATTGCCTTGGAAGTGCTCTGATCTTGTTGAAATGGTATACCTGAGACAATAAAACAAACAAAATAACGTTTTTAAGAAACAAAACTTCAAAAGTATTTAAAAAAACAAGAAGTAATCAATTTGTTGTCCAGAATTACCCCACTACATCAAGTGGAGGTCACAATTCCGTCAGGGATCAACATTTGAGACAATGGGCCGCATGCATGAAAGTATCATTTTGCAATAACCAATTAGCGATTGTTTAGAAATCGCTATTTGGTAATCGCAAAATGCAATGCAATAAAACAGACAGGAAATAGCGATTCTCTTATTGCAATTGCTTAAGAATTGCAAACACAATAAGGGACTCGCTATTTGCAATTGCGACTCGATTCGTTCCTATGGGCCGGCCCATAGGTAAAAATGGTCTTGTATTACCTAAAATGCGATTATCTAATTGGTAATAGCAAATTAGGTAATGCAAAGGCAAGTGTGCCCGGGGGTCTAAGGCCCCCCGAGGCGCCCCTAGCTAAAAGAAGGTGTACATGTAAGGCAAACACATGCCATGGGACATGTGAGCCCTACATGGCACTTTCAAAAAATGCAGTTTTGTGCATTTTTCAAAGTATGCACATGGTTAACATCAACTTGAAGTTGATGTTAATTAGCGTTTCCTAAATGCACAGTTTGCATTTAGGAAAGGCTTCTTTCATGTGCACTAGGTAATCGCAAATTGCAATTCCCTATTTGCATTCTCAATTTAGAAAATAGCAAAAAATTGCGAATCAAAAAACCTTTCATACATTAGAAAAGGCCATTTTGCGATCGCAAATGGCCGATTTTTGCGAATCACACTGTTTGCACTGTTTAAAATAGCTTGATGCATGTGCCCCAATACGCCTAAGCCACAAATGCCAGGTTCAGCATTAAGCTAGCAGCACCCCTCCTCACTTGCCTCCCAGGGGGCAGTAGTAAGGCTGGCTCACTGATCCTTGGCTTCCCAAAGGGTCTTTCAACTTGCATCATCCTCAGTGCAGCCGTCAGTGAATGGCATGAGAAAGGAGCTGGGCACCAGAACCAAGCCATGCGCTGATAGGCTGCCTAGACTTAAGAGCCGGAAATCTACTTAGTGCCTGATTGACCCCTGAAAAGACCTGGCACTGCACTTAGTAGCTCCTGGGTTACATGGAAGGTGCCAGAGGCTGAAGGGCATGGAATGCATGGGGCAGGCCTGGGTAAGCTGGTGCAAAGAGGAAGAAGTAAGTTTTGAAGGCAAAGAGATGACAAATGAGGCCTCATTCTCTGTTGCTCCCATGTCATGCCCCCAGCTCCAGTTGTCTAACCCTTTGAACAGTACCACTAAAATTGAAGGTGGACCATGGGGGCTGCGCTGGGGGTTCTGCCGCTTATGATCAAAAGTACCTGGCTTGATTGTGGCACAATGGAAGGCATACAATATTAAATGCCTCATTCATCAGTGGAAGACCAACAGACCAGTCTATAATCCCTCTTCCCGTGCTGGTGGGCCTTCCATCAAACTGACTGGGGGAAAGCCGCCCGTGTTCCCAGTGGTGTTTCAGCCCCATAAATGGCTGATGTTAGGACCAGCGAAGATGTAAGTGTGGAAATGAGTGTGAAATACACCCAGAAATCCTCATGTTTTATTGGAATGTGTTGAAGGAGGTTTTCCAACTAAAAAGTCAAAGAGGAGATGAAAAGAAACAAAGTTGGAGATTATAACCACAGCGAATGTGTTAGCTTGAAAATTCCATCAGCAGAAATTCCACATGTGTAAGGTTAGGCATAAATATGAAAATATGCTTTTCGACAGAGTTATTGTGCGTAATCTGGGGTTTTATTTGAATCAAGCAAACACAAAGAGATGATGGACGGAGCGCTGAAACTTTTCAGACACTCACCCCCAGTCACAGATCTGGGTTGAATCCATCATCGTTCTGTAGCTCACTTCCCCACCAGTTGAGATCCAGCCATATGCAAATCAGACTTGACCCTGTGCCTCATGGGAACAGTCCAGCCCGAACTGCCAAGCCAGGTCCTCCCTGGACCGGAAACAAGCATCCTGGGACCGGTTTCAGGGTTACTGCCATCATTCAAATTTGACTATGACGAGTGATTGATTCCAACTGTGTCTTACAGGGTAAAGTTTGTGCAGTCAAGGATCGCCATGTGACAGTATATGTAACAATATTAATCAAAAAACAAAATGTGTGAACATTTTGTGAGTACTTCAGTATAAACAGAATATTTAAGATTTGTCTCCATGAAGTACGAACGTCTGAGTATGTTAACTGCAATGTTTCCGAGTAACTTGAAGATAGTCAGTGATTTTAAAGATGGTACCCCCAGTGCAACGGCATTATTGCGAAAAAGTTAAATAGTGAATAATAAAGCCCGTAATCGAAAGGTTATGTTAATAATGTCAGTTCTCTCACAGTGCCACAAGCCTAAAACATAATACATAATAGTACGAATTAAGAATTACGTACCGGCATATTAGGGCGAGGAAGTATCACTGTGTTCCATAAGAGATGCCAATTCCACACGGCTTTGAAAGTGAAGCTGTCACAACGGAGTTTAAATGAAAGAACAGAAATAGAAAAAGTCCATTCAAATTAAAGCATTATAAATGAATTATAATGAATTACCTTCCCTCCCTTCACCCCTACAAACCCAACAACCTGCACCTGAAATATAACTTTAAAAGAAATCCTATTTACACAATTTACATAATTAATTATCAATTACATAATTAATGTTAATTACAAATTATTAATTAATTAAATAAAATATACTTCCCACCCTTTACCCCTACAAACCCCACAGCCCACACCTAAACTTTAACTTAAAAAATAAATGAAGTACACACATTGAAAAGTGACCAATTTTCTTGCATTTCCAACACTCTTGTGCAATAGCAGGGCAATTTTTAAAAATTGAAACGTGTGAGGTAGACCCATATCTAACACATATTTGTTTGGTCGGACCCTATGAAAACCCTCTTCCTCAGTTAACATTTCCTGAAAAGCTTTACTGGTTTTTTACGAGAAACAGTCTGTTCCTGCGTGTTGACCTTTGCAACAGATGTTAGTGTATAAATGCCACCTAATTGTTTTGAATCCACTAATAAAGTTGGAGGTTATGGTATAGAGGTTTGAAAGCCTATTTAGGAGCTCTTGATGGTTTGAAGATTAAGCCTGATCGCAAATGTAATTTACTTTATTATTATGTATGTGTTGAAGGCCAAAATATTTTTGACCTTTTTCCTGAATTTGTAAGTGATGATGACTATGGTGAGGTTGAAGTTGTGGTCAAGCAGTTAGAAGCTAATTTTGAAGGGAAAGTGAATTTGGTGGTGCGTCGTCATATCTTCTCTCGTGTTCAAGCTCCTAATGAATCAATGGATTCCTATGTTACAGCCTTAAAAGAACTTGCTGCATATTGTGATTTTGAAAGCTTCACTTCACAGTTAATACGTAATCAAATTGTGGTGAGGTGTCACTCTAAGAAAATTCAAGACTTTTAGCTTGCAAGAATCCTCCACTAGATGAGACATTGGACATTGCCAAGAGTATAGAAACTTCATTAGAGAATTCAACCCAGATCTGTGACTGGGAGTGAGTGTCTGAAAAGTTTCAGTGCTCCCTCCATCATCTCCTTGTGTTTGCTTTGTTCATGGCACATGGGCCCTACATGGTCTCAAGCCCTTTCCTTTTGTGTTTTTTTTCAGTACACTTTTCTCAGAGGTCATTCTAAAAGCAAATATGATTTACTTTACTAATTTTTTACAAATTCTCTTCCTCGTAGGCTGTGATAAACATGTACTGTTTTTCATTGTAGATAAGTTTCAACCGTCGACCTGTCTCCATTGAATACTTTATCTTTAGCAATATAATAATACAGAGTTCCATAGTAGAGCATTTGTCAATTCCTTGTCGTCCTGATGCTTTACACAAGCATCACTGTCCCAGGAAACTGTCCGATAAATGCTCTATTTCCAGTGTCAAGCTTCCACTGTAGGAACTTAATGGAGTGAGTACTGGCAATATAATAAGAGCAATTGAGATGCATTTGCCTGTGAATTCTTTTATCATATCCATGACCCTATTTTTACTCCATTGTAGTACAGAAAAGTGCAAATATTTGTGATTTATAAATAAAATATGCTGGGGACACCGTTTTGCCTTGGACACTCTTCTGCCCTGAGCTCTCTTATCTGTCTTGCGCTGAAGCTTCACATACCGTAATTTTTCTTTCATGGGAGTAAAGTTTTAACCACTGCTTACTCGTACCTGTTCTGTACACGGTTAAGCTCCAGTACTCTGCTCCACTGAGAGTATAGATGTCCTGCTGAGAAGCGCTTGCGGTATTCACCCATGCCATCAGTGTTACACAATACCAGCTGAGAAGAGGGAATGGTCAGTTGAGACTCCGAGGGCACTGAATCCTTACCGTCACTGTTGAGACTACCAAGTACTACTCTTTTACTTCATATTTGGGTAGCACGAACCACACCCACAGCAGTGGTGTCACTTGCTGTGCCGAACTTAAGGCCTCATTTTGAGTTCGCAGATGGAAGTAAGTCCATCGAGATGACAGAGGGACTCTGCCCACCATATTTGGAGTTGTCCGCCACCCTGACAGACAACTCTGTACATCAACATTCATGTCGACGTAGGAAACGTTTGATGGACCGAACCATTAAGCACGACAGTCAGCCTTCAAACCTTTCCTAAGTTAAGGGGGAGTTTGTTTTTGAAACATAAAAGCTCATGGCACGCAAACCAAAGACGTTTACTCCCATGGTATGGGAGTCATGTTTTGCTTTTTACAGTCTCTCACTGAGAAGGTACTCCTGGGTTGATGAACCTCCGGTGTCCAAATACAGTGGACCGTCAGATAGCTTACTTCCAACGGCCCCTTCTCCCTGTGGCCATCGGAGGAAGATTACACAGATAGCGTAAGCTTACCTTAATTGACATAAACCTTGCAGCCTGCCTACTTCATAATCGGCAGGTGGACTGAGAGTGTGGTGGACAGTTGTGACGGAGTACCCTGTCTGCCAAACTCTAAAGCAGGGTGTCACATACTAACAAAAAAACAATTGAGGTAAAAGTGGTACAGCAGCGAAGACTACCAAGTATTAGTAACCCACTACTTCTTTTATCTTACTTAGCGTCTTTGGTTAGTACTAAAATATTTCCACAGCAGTGGCATCAACCAGCCTATGCAGTCAAGATAATATACGTATATCAGCTGAGTTACCAAGTGTTAGTAAACTCTTCCATTTATTTTATTTATTTTGCCTGATGTATCACAGACTGCACCCACAGTAGGGATGTCAAGGCACTCTACATAGTAACAGATAAACAATGACGATAGAAGCTGTATACAAATGGCAGATCAAAACAAGGAGAAACAGCCATGGTACAGGGAAAGGGTTAAAACGATGACATACCAGTGATTAATAAAAGCAGAGTTCACAATCAAAGATATTAAAAACACGCATTAAAGGATCTGTGAGTTGCATAGGTAGCTTTCATAAGGCACAGATCGACAAGTCGATGATGGGAGAGGTATAGGAACCATGACTGGTTTAGTGTAACCAGTCGATGAGTCTTGAGAAGCCTTCTGAAGCGATGAAGAGGAGGCGCAAGCTTCACATCGGTCAGTGTACGTTGTTTGGGTTTTGCATGGGAAGAACCAGTGCAGAGCACCCTTCTCCCTGAAGCAGGCAGCTTCGGTGTTTAAAACAATGGGGCAGATTTACAAGGAACTGACGCATCTGCATAGATGCGTCAGTTTCGGTGCACCAGTGCCAAATGTCGTTGCGCCACCATGGATGTTGCATTTACAATACAGTGCTCCATAGTGCAAGGATTAACAGATGCGTCAGAAATACTGACGCGTCCGTTGGCACAAAAGTGACATATTGTTGGAGTTGCTCATGAAAGTGACGCAACTCCAGCAATGCGCCACAATAGATGGACGAGTCCCATTCAAAAAGCCCTGCGTCATTCCTTATGCCTGGTCTGAGCAGGCGTCGGGATTTTGATGCAGTGAAGGCGTAGAGTGACGCAGTGAAATGTATGGCTTTTTGCGTGGGAACGCCTACCCTGCATACATTATACCTACTGCAGGTATAATGTGACGGTGGGCTTTACAACGTGACACATCTCCTTAGATGTGTCACGTTGCAAATTGGCCGCATTGTTTGCGCCGCTGTTCCGTCAAAAGAAGTGACTCAATGGAGGTGCAAATAGGCACAAGGGGCTTTTCCAATCAGTTGCATGTCAGAAGCATCTAGTCGGGTGCATGTGAGCACCAATGAGAAAATGCTTTTTTAACCCCTTCGCTGCGGCGCGAATTCCGCCGCAGCGCTGGGGGGGTGAGGGGCGAGCGCGGTGCCGCCATGCTCATGACGGAACCACGCCGTCATGAGTCATGGGCGAGCTGTGCTCATGACGGCGTGGTTCCGTCACGACTCCGCCCACTCTCTAATTCGCCCGCACAGGCGGGGAATTAGAGCCGCGTGGGAGGAACGGCCGCAGCATGACGGAACCACGCCGTCATGAGCGCACGCCGCCCGTGGCTCATGACGGCGTGGCTCCGTCATGAGCGCAGAAGGGGTTAAACAATGACTAGGAGACAGTATTTCTGTCAGAGGATATTGTGGTTACGATATTCTGGTATCATACATTTAATCCCTCCCATCCACCCTAACACTTTACTTTCTGTGTGAGGTGTTTGTGACAGTGGAGAGCTTCAGTAGATAATGTTAGCAGTCAGGCGCGCAACACCCATTGGACTCACAGGGCTTCAGCCCCCCCCGTCGTGTGTGGCAGCCCGGGATGAGACAGCTTCCCGGGCACACACACAGCCGCACCCGAGCATTTCACAGGTCTTTAAAAGACCATTTGCATGTTAATGAGGCCTCGCTGTTGCTTCACCCCTTCTAAGAGCCCCTGCAGCTCCACTCTGCCTATTGCTTAAAGTTCAGCCCCCCCCCGAAATTTTTGCTCAGCCCCCCCCGAAATTTTTGCTCAGCCCCCCCCGAAATGTGGCTCTAGTTGCGCCTCTGTTAGCAGTCGTACGCGTTCATCCTGATACCTGCACAATATTATACAAATCACCCCTACACAAACTTTTTACACAAGCCTTACACAAAGCAACCTATTGTACCTTTGTAGACAAACACTGCACCCGTCGAATGATACATACAATGATTGCTGTGACTGGGGGGCTAGGCTGCTGCACACTGAACATCTGCTGGGCTTTGTCCTGCCACAAACAACTTGAGAGAGGGGCCTGGTGAAGGACGCAGTCATTGGCCAGCGGCCGCCACGTGAATGAATGCGTCTGACAGGCGCGCGCCAGCCTGCATTGTGCAGGTGGCCGTGCAATCAAGCCTGCCTGCAGGGGCATTTATATAAACATTAATAATTCAAAGGGAAGATGCGCTTATAATTGTAGGGTGTGCTGTCAGTCCTGGGGAAGGCACCCATAGACAATGGGTGGTTCAACACTTACTTACAACCCTGGCTGCTCACAGACATCTCCCAGAGTACTGCGATAGGTGCTTTATTGACTGTTAAAAAGTGACGATTGAAGCATATGTAGCCGACAATGCCCGTTTGGCTAAGTCAGCCTGTGGTGCCTGCTCAGACAGACTTTCACAAATAATAGCGGCTCTGTGGCTCCCATAAAAATGAGATAATATGTCGAAACACCAATGACACTAAACGAGCTAATTTGGTATTTCCCCACTTTTATCCCAAATCGTTGCTCAGCACATGGTTGCATGACGTCACTCATGCATCCGCATCATCTCTTGGGCGGAATCAGGATCCGAATATATTTTTTCTGCTCAGAGACAATGAAGAGCGCAAGTCGAGGCGCTTCCTGGTTTCGAAGTTGCTCATTAATCAAAGGGCGTTAATTATAGATTCTCGCTGTAACAATAACATCATATTGGAACCTTCTTTGGAATGCTGGGCGTTCACTGAAGACAATGCACCAACAATGGCGGCCGATGGGGATCGACCTTTGACCCAAACTTGTCAGTGCTTCGTTTGTGTCTCTCCCCGCTTTAATTGTGCCATCCGTGATTGATGTCACAGATCCCAAGCAGACACCATCCAATAAAAGGTGATTGTTATGGGTTCAGGACTACTAAATAGATCTGTTATTTTCTTCTTCTCACAGGAAGACCCCTTAAAAGAGCACCACGCACACTTGTTGTATCCCCCCTCGTTGTAGACCCTTATCTACAGTTTGTCACTAACCTGTTTGCAACAATACAACAGACATGTTATGCTGTGTTTTGCGAAGCGCTGTGACACCTTCGGGTAAAGTCCGCGCGATATAAAAACGCATTGAAAAAAATAGCCTTATCTCTATAGCGCTTGGCCGTGGCTGTAGCACTATAAATCCGTAATGCCTTGGTGAGAACACTTCCCTTCCTTTGGGGTATCTTGCATCATGCCCTCTGTGTACACATCCGTCTCAGGCAGCGCCTCTCACCCAGCCACGGCCTCCTCCCTTGTCACTTCTGCCTGTCTTTAATCAGTAACCCAAGACCGCATTCTCCTGGCCTGGGCTTTGTTATGACGCCGACGAGCTGCTCCCTGTGAATGGTGAACAGAGGTGGTGAAAGGGCTTCAGTGCTCGGAGGGGGGTGATGGACACCGAACTCGAGCCGCCCCCTCTTCACCCCGCTTACCATAGCTATGGTCTCATTCCTGACTTCCACCCCAGGGAGGCGAGCTGGCGAGGACGTGAACACCCTGCTGCGGGGAGGGCAGGGGATACTCACCCAAAACCACTGTTCCGGGGTTGGGCTGGTGGTATGCTTCGAAGTTTGGGTGGTCCGCTTCAGCACAGGGAGATTTCAGTGGTAGCCACCGATCATGCACACGACAAAACTGATGCTAACATTCTTCAGCTTGGACTACACTGGGCAGAATGTCCTATAGAAAATAATTTTAAAAAACCTTATCAAAGTGCTCAGGAGAAGGATGTGTAGCGGCCCTGCTCCTCCGATCCAGATTTCACCACCTCTGGTCACACAACTTGGACATCAATGAGTTTGAGAAATTGACTAAAACCCTGGAATACAGAACTGCGTCGAACCACTAGAAGCCATGTGAATTTTCATCAATATAACAAGTTTTTGGATTGATACATTTTCATGTTCTCACAAATGAGCTTTTGTCTGGTGTGCAATTCGTCTTAACCACAATATTTCTGGAGATCTGTAAACCATGGACCGACTTTTGGGACTTTAAAAGGAATCATCTTAACTTCTTTGGGAGCAAAGCTTTTGATTGGTGAGTGATCATCGGCAGAGGGAAGGCATGGCCTCAGCAGCCAAGTGGCAAAGGTGAGCAAGGCAATATCTGCCTCATTGCTAGCTGTTATTAATGTAGGGAAATATGAATGTCTTGACTATTGGAGTCTATGATTGAGAAAACCGCTCAGACCAAAGCATACTGAAATGTCTGTTATTAAATAAACTTTGCTCATGCTTTTTACACAATCACACCATTAAAACAAAGTAGTCAATAAATTGAAAATTACTATGGACATTCGCATAGGGTCACTGAACCTAAAAAGTGCGGGATCGTGCTTTAGAATTTGAATACTCGTCTTTTCTTGATGACTTGAATATGGGGTGAAAGTCTACATAGAATGCTGAAGATGGACTACGTAGGGCGTAAATGCATATGTGCATAGTTTCCTCTGAGATGCACATTACATCGGACAATTTTTCCAAATTATTTACTCTACATAATTTCGAGTTTTTTTCAAATAGATGTGGCAGTGTGAGTTGTTTCACGTATCACTGCCGTTGTCCAAACTATTCCTATTTCAAATGAAGTACAGATTGTGGGTATTTTGGGGCTAATCAAATCTACAAGAGTTCAATAAATCTGATTATTCTGGTGGCAAAGCTGCTGAAAAGATCAGAAGTGGTTGAAGGTGGCGCACATCACACACGTGGGGCTTTTATAAGGAAATTGGGGGAAACTGCCAATATTTAATGACTTGAATACTTTCTTGATTGTGACAGCAGTTATCTTTGTTCAAGCTCAAAACAAACAGGCTAAGGGGGTTGTTTGTTTGCAAATCTTTTGCCTACATAGCCCGCGTCTCTGGAACTCACTCCCCAGTGCGTTACGTATGTGCCCTGACTTGCTTAAATTCAGAAAACTACTGAAAACAAAACTCTTTTAAAGTATGAATACCTAACTACTTTCTCGCTTCTTTTCGCTGTAAGCGCGGAGATACCCCTGCTGGGGTGAGTCCAGCACTTTATAAATCCCACCTGTATTCATTCATTCATTCATTCCTGCAATTTAGTGGAAGATACCACTGAAGTGGGTATCAGTACCACATCTGCCATGTATGCCTTTACCATCAACTCAAATCGAAGGTTGAATCGACTCAAACCAGGGGATCTACTCCGTCAAACTGTTATAGCGTGGACATTTTTTTTAAGTCCTGCGGTATTTACTAAGCACAGAAGTTATATTTGTAGATCCAGCAATGTGCAGACTGGATTGGGAGCACAATAAAAGGAAATGGATGAGTGACATTAACCCTTGCGGTCAGTGGCTGCACGCAGTGCTTTTAAACTGTCTATGCCTACAACTTTGCCAGTTCACTGTCCGGCTTCAGGAGTACCTTATGAAAGGTGCACATGATATTTCTGCTGGTATGGATCTATGCTTGTCAGTTACCAGTGCTCCACCATAGTATCAATACTTCAGTATGACTTGAGGAAGGTGGCCCCACAAATCATTGTGCAGAAAAGTCACTGCTAACACGACTCTGGAGTGGGCGAAAGTGTTTACTTTTACAAATTACAGCCTATTCTTTGCTGAGTGGTTTACCATTGTGGCCAATATAGGATATGCCTCGATACTGTTTTACAGGTATGCTGCTTCCACCCGTCAAAGAGCTGGTGTATCTTAGAATGAATAGTTTGTAATTGTGTAATAACTTGGGATGAGTTTACGAAGTTAGGATTTTGTTTTACATTGTTTCTAACAAATGTAATTGATGAATTTCAGCTTTTGGTTTGTTTGGGAATAGTGGAGTCTAGAAATGGATTCACAACCTTTTTGAACAATATGATGTTGTAAAAAGCATTTTTATAATCAGTTATAATATTTTCAAAAACGCATTTCAAAATTAAGGGCATCATTGTGAGTTTGGTGGGGGTAATGCATCTACCAAATAATGAACAGATGTACCACCGCCGATAGATCTAACAGGATTAGTGCTGCCGATTCGCCCTCATCCAAGATAAACTTTAGTTCATCAGTGGCCTTAATGAGGGCTGCCTCGGTGCTGTGTTTCGATCTGAACCCAACTTGAGTGGGATCGAGACAGTTATACTCTTTGATGAGCTGACTTAGCTGGGTATTCCTAATCTTTTTGATAATTTTGAAGGGAAAGGGGAGTCTGAAGACGGGACGATAATTAGCCGGATCTTCTGGGTCAAGAATAGGTTTTTTTAACATCGGGAGACTGGACGCCCTTTTCCAAGAAACGGGTAAGATACTGTGGCATCACAGCTTCCTAGCAACTATTACTATGGTTATGGCTGCTGTGTGTCCTCGAGTGTGTGTTCTAGATCTTAGAGAAGACAGTTACAGATAACGCATCGTGATGAGAAGATGTACCTGCTTGCTCTGCAATAAATATACTTCAATCTACTAATAATGACTGGAGCATCTTTACAATTTGGCAACTTCGGAAGGGATATGAATTTATGAAGAACCTACACGTTTTCATTTTCACTCCAGAGGAACTTTAATAAAAAAAATTAAAAAACGGAACACGCTTACACGAAAACAGTCAATTTAACAGTAATCGGTGGCGGTTTGAAACTTTGCAGAAACTTTAAACGGACATCTTCTTCCTTTTATAGTGGTAACTGTGAGTTTATTTGTCAAATAAATTAACTCTACGGTGATATGCACACCAGTTATAATTGTGCATACATTAACTCGTTTTAACCGATCTTACATTCAATTCTTGTTGTTACATACAGTCTTGACTTTTGATGCCTTATCGAATTTTGATGCCTTGAGTATATACTTACAATTCATTAGGCCTTATTGCAACATTTTACAGCCTAGTTATATAATAGTAATTTACACAGTGGAAGTACATTATATTTAGTATTGCATTCAAATCACATTTTGGAATGGCTACTCAGGGTAATGGTTTAGTCTCTCCCGTTCCATTTCTGGTTCGTCCTGGTGAATGTCGATTGAAATGGTTAGACTGGAAAGAATACTTTCTCAATTATTTATCCGCTCTAGAAGAGGAGAGTGAGGATGAATTTTCTGCATCCAGGAAAAAGAAAATGTTATTGTATAGTTAAGAACCTGAAGGTTCTAGAATTTATTATTATTAGATGGAAAAGAAAGCAAGATCTGGGGGTAATGTATTTTTGGAAGCTTTAGAAGATCTTGATGCACATTACCAACCTACTGTTTGTGTAGGAATCAACAGGTACACATTTTTTCAAAGGAAACAGCATAAATCAGAATCTGTTGAAGATAATGTCTTCTTTGAAGAAGTTATCTATTAATTGTGAATTTGGCAACTTGCATGATAGTTCATCAGAGATCAATTAGTTATGCATTCCAATAACGCAGCCATCCAAGAAAAACTTTGGGTTTGTGGAGACGCACCGTTGAATGAAATTATTGCCATAGTCAAGAAAGGAGAAATGTCAAAAAGTTGTGCACAAGTTGCACTTAAAAGTAATGAAGAGAGCAATGTTGTTAGTAAAGTTATTAGTAACATAAATGATAAAATAAATTGACAAACGGAATTACAAAGAAGTCAATAAGAAAAGTACTACTTTTAAAAGAAATTACCAAGATGAAAAACAACTTACATGTTACAGATGTGGGTACAAAGGACATAATACAAATGAAAAATAGTGTCCTGCCTTGAAATCCAGATGTGGTTATTGTGGTATTATGGGTCATTTTACAAAAGCCTGTAGAAGAAGAATTAAGAAAGGTAACAAAAAGTAGTGGGATGTATAGATGACAAAGTTGAAGAACAAGTTTAGAATGGAAACTCATCTAGTGATGACAGCATATTATGCATATATGACATAAATGATGATGAAAACATTGTATTAAATGTCAGTGGCTCAGGCAAGAAAAAAACAATTTGTGATATAAACATAGGTGGAGTTGATTTGCAAATCGTACCTGACTGAGGCTCACCGTACACTATTATACAACATAGTGTATGGGAAAGCAAATTTGCAAATGTTCTTGAGTTAAAATTAAAACCTTCTGTCATACAACCTGTAGGAAGCGCGGTATCCATAGGAAAAGGAAACACGGACCAGGAAGGTGAAGAAAGACGTGAAGTTTATTAGCACGTCTGCATACAACCAGTTCAAGCCTAGAATTACGTTTCAACCCCCAAACGCTCATACCCAACCTTCTACCATGTTTCAAAGCTAAACATTCCTTCCACAACACGAGTCAGTCACGAGCTGGAATGCAGAACTCCGCTCGTGACTACTCGTGACAAGTAAACACGTTCCCAACACACCTCCCCCCCTTAAAAAAAAACAACAAAAAAAACAATATAACAACAGTAAGAATAAACATCACAAATAATACTTTAAAATAGCTTACAAGATTAATTCATGACAAAGTCTTTGTACCTAGCAGGAAGGCGATGAGTGCGCCCAATTCTTGAATTATCAGAAACAGAACTGGAAGGAGATAAATCCTCATGGTCATTATTATGCTCCAAATCCAGAAATACATTACTGGTGTGATCATCTTGGTGAGTAGTAACACCCTTAAACAAGGAAACCCTGTTTAAATTCCAGACAGAGCCACCATCAACTCTGACAGCGTCTTAAATGTTTCAATTACCTTTCTTGGACATGACCAAATAGACAACCCTTTACTTACACCTTCTTTTTTCTTTATGCGAACCAAATCTCCTACCTTGATCACCTGTTTGGTTAATGAGCCCAATTTCCTTTCCATCTCACCTTTCATTTTAGCTTTGTATGATCCTACTCTTCGTTGCACTGCTTCATAATCCACTTTAAAAAAATCACTGAGCCCCTTTCTGTTCTTCTTCATCCACCAAGGAATTAAATTAGTGCTAGGTTTACGCCCTCTTAACAGTTCAAAAGGACTGACTAAGGTAACAGAGTTTGGAGAGGTCCTGTATGCTAACAACATGGATTGCAAAGCATTCTGCCAATTCAAACCACCCTTAACTGACAATTGAATAGCCTCTTTAACCACACGATTGAATCTCTCCACTTGACCATTCGCTTGAGGATGGAAAACAGCAATCTTATTGTGAGTAATCCCACATTTAATGAGAAAATCTTCCATTTCTTTGCTAATAAATTGTGGCCCATTGTCAGTTACAATTTCTTGAGGAATGCCTTCCCTACAAAATACTTCATCTAAGAATTCAATGACACTCTGAGAGGTAACTTCCTTTACCATTTTAACTTCCGGCCATTTGGAATAGTAGTCAATAAGTACTATTCCAAAAGCTTCGTGCTTAGGTAAAATATTGAAGGGACCAATGATATCTAACCCAAGTTTACACCAAGGACCAAGCGGAAATTCTACAGGATGAGGTTCAGGACGTAAAGCCACAGCTGACTTGTCACTGTTGGAGCAATAAACACACGAACGTACAAAATGATCAACTGATGCATCAATGCTTGGCCACCAAAAGGATTCCTTGACACGTCTCCTGGTAAATGAAATCCCTAAATGCCCTTCATGAGCGATTCCGAGAATTGTATTCCTGAGAGAAAAAGGAGGAATAATCTTGTCACCCCTCAACACCAAACCATTTTCGACAGCTAGTTCTTCTTGAACCTTAGAGAAACCCATCATATCTCCAGATAACTTCCTCTGATCAGGCCAACCTTGAAACACATACTTCTTGACATTAATTAACTCAGAATCTTTTTCCATTTCTTGCAAGCAAATGTTTTCTTGCAAACCAACATGTTTACCAAACACTAAGTTCATATCACCCATGGTAAACGCTACTTCACAATCATCATCTTTGATTTTGTCTGGTAATGCCGTGGGTGGAATTAATCTGGACATGCAATCAGCATGTACATTGGCTTTACCCTGGACATATTCAATTTGAAATTGGAAAGACTGTAATCTCGAAGCCAGTCTTGCAAGACGTGCAGACACAGTACGTCCACCACCTGGTGCCATTAAATAAACAAGCGGCTTATGATCGGTTTTAATGGTAAATTTAGTACCCCACAAAAAGGTTCTGAAATGTTCAGCTCCCCAAACACAAGCCAAAAGTTCCCTCTCTATAACTGAGTAATGTTTTTCTGCATCTCTCAAAGCTCTTGAAGCATATGCTACAACCCATTCTTTACCATTGCCTCTTTGTAAAAGAACACCACCTAACCCAGTACTGCTGGCATCCACCATGATAATACATTGTTTGCCACACATTAAAGGTTTAAGACACGGGGCTTTCACTATGAAATCCTTTAAATCTTGAAACGCTTTAGACATATCTGTGGTCCAAATGAATTTTGCATTTTTCTTTAATAAACACCTAAATGGGTCTACTTTAGGTGCAAAATCTGGTATGAATTTGGCAAAGAATTCTATGAGACCCAAAAAAGCTACAAGTTGTTCTTTAGACACAGGTGTGGGAGCATTTACAATACTCTCAATATGATTCCGTTTGGGTTTGATTCCATTTCCACTTATTGTATGTCCTAAATATTCTACTTCTTTTTCTTTGATCTTACATTTATCAAGACGAAGGGTCAGACCTTTTTGAGCCAAAGCAGCAATTACACTTATTAAATTTGAATCATGTTCCTCATTATTTTTACCATAAACAAGGATGTCATCCTGAAATGCTATCGCTCCATTTAATCCCTCCAAAGTATCTCTCATAAGTCTCTGAAACACTGATGCTGCGCTAGCAAGGCCAAAAGGCATGCGGCAATACCTGTAAAGCCCTTCGAGTGTGATGAAAGCGGTGATATTTTTAGATTCTTCAGAGAGGACCACTTGGTGATAAGCACTAGCTAAATCAATGCAGGAAAACACCTGAGCCCCTGCTAGGGTGGAAACCATCTCATGGAGATTAGGTAAAGGATGAGCATCCACCCAAATTGGGTTATTTACACTGCGAAGGTCCACACATAACCTAAGCTCACCTGAAGACTTAACCGAAATCACAATGGGAGAAACCCAAGGTGATGACTCAATAGGCTCAATAATGTTCTTACTACATAGCTCCGTGAGCATGTCCTTCAATTTGCCCCCGTAAGTGAGAGGAACATTTCTCACTCTGTGGCGCACAGGAACTACATTTTCTTGTAAACTGATGACATGTTCAAACCCTTTGTATCTTCCCAACTTTCCACTAAAAACCTCGGGAAAAGATCCTTTCAATCTATTTACAAATTGAGGATCTTGATTGTGATTAATACTGCAGGCATCTACTACGTAGACAGGGGGGTCAGCTCTGGGATCAATTTTAATTCCTAATTGGTGTTGGTGGGGCCATCCTAAAAGTGACAAACCTGATCTTGCTACATATACCTTCCCAAAAGTGTGACGACCGGAAAATGTTAAGTTTGTGCAAAAAAACCCAACCAGGTCAATTTTGTGTCCAGTATATCCACCAGGAGATACATCAGGTGGAGACAAAACCATTGTTGGCCAATTGTTACGAAAAATATTTAGCGAAATAATGGTGTACCAAGCACAAGAATCTACAAAAAATTCTAAATCAATGTCACCTACAGTAATGAAACATGAAGGAAACGTATTACCCTCACCCCCGTCACACATGTTAATAACCGTGTTGACTACATGCTCATTATCATCTCCTGGATCATCGTTATCATCATACATGTAATTGACTTTTCTAGGAATTGATTTACAAAATTTCCCAAAATGACCCTTCTTATTACATTTTGTACAAACTCTCCCTATGGCAGGACAATTCTTAAAATCAGCTAAGTGGCTGTCACTCCCACATCTGTAACAAAGTAGTGGATAAGTGTTTTTTTCGTATTTTTTACTTTTGGCTTTACCATCAACTTTTATCGGCTTGTCAGTCTTTTGTGGAAAATGTTTCCTTTGTTTATCGGAATCTTTAGTAACATTGAATACATCATTTTTGTCACTTCCTCTAATTTCTTTTACGAATTTTTCAGAATATTCAATTGATTTCGCAATATCAATAGCATTGTTTAATGACATGTCTGATGTGGTTCAAAGACGCTCCTGCACTTTCTTATTGTTTGTCCTCATTAAAATTTGATCTCGTAACACTTGTTCATAACAAATATGCTCAAAATCACAAGTGATAGCCAAAGATCTTAGAGCTGATACGAAATCTTCAATGGGTTCCTCATCTTTTTGCTTCCGTGAATAAAATATAAATCTTTCCATTACAATGGTTTTTTTTTTTCCGTATCGCAAGTTCAGTTGTGAAGATGCATAATCATACACGTTAATATTGCCAGGATTAATCAGTGCAGGTAAGCTTTTAAATTCTTTCAATGCAATCCCACCTAAACAGTGTTTCAAAAGCGAGAGTTTCCTCTCTGGTTCACATTCCTCACCCTCTAACACTTCTACATATGCTAAGAACACAGGTTCCCATATTTCCCAAGACATGGGAGGATCACCAGGAGCAGTTAGAAATGATGGAGGAGGAACAATGCCAGACATGGCGAAAAAAAAAAAATAATAATAATAATAATAATTAAAGAAAGAAAAAAAATATATAACAGCTATATTAAATAACGTTGTGACTGTATTAGCACAAACCAAAACAAGTCATATAAGAACAATTGGATCTAGGAGTAGTCACAATATGAATGACACACGGTGTGCGTGTCACCAAAATAGTAAATATTACCCTATAAGCTGCTTTCCATGTAAGCGAACCACAGTATGTATTCTTATTTACTGTTGCCAGGAAACGATGCAGAAGGATCGTCTAATGCGTCCTCATCAAAGAAATGTGTATACGAGTAGTTGCCAGGAAACAACTCCAATGCACATATATTGACGCGCTGCGTTAAAATCAGCGTGCGTCCTTGTACACAGGATGTGTACTCCGGTTGTTGCCAGGAAACAAGAGAGATCTCCCCTATGTATGTTGACGCGCTGCGCTCACGTCAGCATGCGTCCCTCATACGCTTCACAACGATGACAAAGTTTGCTCCTCCAGGATTCTAACCATGACGATGATGGCTTGCCGGTAGGATCCTTGAGCAGAAAGGTACAAGGAAAAACGTATAGAAGTAAGGGAATTGCTTTTCCGTCTTCCTTTCACGGTTCCCGGGTCCCTTAAATAAAAATAAAATCCTTCCGAATGAGATCGTAGCTTCCCAGGAGAAAAAAAAAAAATATATATTCCGGATTGGATTTAAATATGGTTCCACATCCCGCTCGTCGCCAGTGTAGGAAGCGCGGTATCCATAGGAAAAGGAAACACGGACCAGGAAGGTGAAGAAAGACGTGAAGTTTATTAGCACGTCTGCATACAACCAGTTCAAGCCTAGAATAACGTTTCAACCCCCAAACGCTCATACCCAACCTTCTACCATGTTTCAAAGCTAAACATTCCTTCCACAACACGAGTCAGTCACGAGCTGGAATGCAGAACTCCGCTCGTGACTACTCGTGACAAGTAAACACGTTCCCAACACAACCAGTAACCTTCACTGGTGAAAAGATACCTATGGTAGGTTATGTAGATCTTGAATTCAAGTTTAAAGACAGAAATGCTATGGGTAAATTATATGTTGCAGAAAAAGGACCATCTGTATTAGGATGGATTGATCAAGGAGAACTTGGAATCATCCTTAATCCTAAAATGGATGACCAAGTTATGCTTTTAACCAAACAGATGACAATCTTGTTAAGGATATTGTAAAACAGTTTCCCAGTGTCTTTTCTGGCAATGTGGGAAAACTGAGTGGTTTTGCACATAAAATTGTACTTAAAGACAATGCTGTACCAGTTTAGAATTGATGAATTATTAGCCAAAACCAAAGGGATTAAGTGGTTTTCGACAATAGACCTGACATCTGCACACCATCAAATTCAGTTACGCGACAGCAGCAGAAGCTTAACAGCTTTCATAACTCCTTTTGGATGTTATCATTTTGTACGTATGCCCTTCGGCTTAGCTTCTGCTGCTGCCGTGTTTCAATGATTAATGCGCAAATTGTTTAAAGGATTAAAAGGTATGACGTACTTCCAAGATGACATACTCATTATGGGTCACAACGAGCATGATGAAAGATTAAAGAATGTTCTTCGCATTTTATCGGAGAAAGGATTAACAGCCGAATTTAAAAAACGTAAATTCAGGATGAAATCTGTAAAGTACTTTGGACACGAAGTAAGTGGGGAAGGGATTTCTCCAAAAAAGAAGTTGATTGAAGTCATTGAAAATGCACCAGTACCCAAGTCAAAAGATGAGTTAAGGTCATTTCTTGGTATGGCTGAATTCTACTCTAAATTTGTATGGAATTTTGCCAAAAAGACTTACAACTTAAGACAATTACTTAAATTAAAAAAAGAGTTCACATGGAACAAAGAACTTGAAGAAGATTTCATGAAAATAAAAAATGATCTTATCTCAACTTTTCCTCTCCAAGCCTTTGACAACCTTGCACAAAGTATTATCACCACAGATGCGAGTGGAAAAGGTTTAGGAGCAGTTTTATCCCAAATTGACGACAGTGGGCAAGAAGTAACTATAGCCTTTGCTTCTCGATCATTATCCCCAACAGAGGAAAGATATTCTGTTATAGAGAAGTAAATGTTAGCTACAGTATGGTCGATGGAAAAATTCAGACAATTTGTGTGGGGCACTAAATTCATCCTACGTACTGATCATGAACCACTGCTTAAGGTTTTAACATCTGATGGTGTATTAAAGGCCACCCCAAGAATAGCCAAAATGAATTTAAAACTTGCATTTTATGTATGATGTCGAATATCTTCCTGGAAAGAGGAATCAAGTAGCAAACTACTTAATTAGATCTCCCTTACCATATGAATGTTTTGAGAAAAATGATTGGGAAGATTTTAATGTGGCAGTAGTATATGAGAATACAAATGCTATCTCCAAAGAGGAATGAAACAGTGAGTATGCACATGATGAATGTCTAAATAAAGAGGCAAACTTCATTACTCATGGTTAGCCCATAAAAAATAAAAGCCAAGGAGAATTGAGAGCTATGTGGGAAATACAAAGTGAACTATCTATTGACGATGCTGGTTTTATCTGCAGGGGAGAAAAAATTGTGGTTCCCACAATATTACGATCCAAAATTCTGGATTTAAATCATGAAGGTCATCTGGGCATCAGTAACTAAAGACCAGAGAAAACATTTTATATTGGTGGCCAGGCATGGACAGAGACATAGAGAAGTTTGTCAAACAATGCGCCATATGCCAAGATTCGGATAAAACTCAACGGGTACTCAGACCCACTCTTGGTACAAGACATATGACATCTTCCTGATCAGCCTTGGGAAAATCTTAGCATTGATTGGCTAGGTCCAATTGATGATGATAAAGGTAATCACAAACATGTTTTGGTAGTTATTGATGATTACTCTAAGTGGCCAGAAATAGAAATAACTGAAAATTTTGACACAAAGCAAGTCATCAAATTTTTAGAAAGTGTGTTTTTGCGTGAAGGAATTCCAAAGGTAATTCTAAGTGACAATGGACCACAATTTTCATCTGGAAAATATACACAATTTTAGGAGAGGAATGGCATTTGTGGGAAGAAAGCCCCAGTGTATCACCCGGCAGGGAATGGTATAGTGGAAAGGTTCAACAGAGTTATAATGGGCAGTGTACAGTAATCATTGTATGCTGGAAAAAAATGGGAAAAATAACTTTTTAGTACACTATGGGCTTGCAGGATTACACCCACTGGTACTGGTTACAGTCCTTTTAGAATCTTACAAGGGAGAGAACCAAAGATAATGTTGCTTGGAACACCATGAAGTCTTGTGGAAAATGGTCACTAGCTGTTGTTATATCAAATATAAGGAAAATGCATGAAACCTGTAAGGGTAACTTTGATAAATCACACAACACATGTGACGTTAAACTTAAGGCAGGTGATTGGGTCAAAGTAAAACTCAGTTCTAAAGTAAAAAAAGGACAAAGTAAATATTCTGCACCTTTACGTGTAGTAATACCTTTTTCCAAGTCTGCTGAATTGAGTGATGGGAACATTTGTACAGTGATGTAATTTAAAGAAAAGGTGCAGCAAAATTATCTTCTTCAATGAATTTGAGGTTGTGACCAAGATATTGATAATATTAATTCCCAATCTGTAAGGATTGCTCCCAGAGTTGATGTTCAACCTTCTTGTAAGGTTATGCAACCTTCTAGTAGCTCTGGAAGAATGACACGTGCTGGTAGAGCAATAAGATTACCAATGAGATATAGGAATGATGCTATGTAATTATTTTTTGTAAAGAAGGGGGGTAGAATATCTACCTTTATTTAGTATTTTGTGTCACACATTATTCTTGTATTCTGAAGTTGAACAAAACCATAATTACTTAGGTAGACTCTGTTAAGTAGCTTTTAGGATTGTAAATATTAGTTATATTGTTCTAGTTTGTTTTTATGATTAAAAGGGAGGAGATGGGGCATCACAGCTTCCTAGTAACTATTACTATGGTTACGGCTGCTGTGTGTCCTTGAGTGTGTTTTCTGGATCTTAGAGAAGACAGTTACAGATAAGGCATCGTGATGAGAAGATGTACCTGCTTGCTCTGCAATAAATATACTTCAATCTACTAATAATGACGGGAGCATCTTTACAGATACGTGAGATAAACATGGAATTAAAAATATCATTAAGTTTAGAGGCTATGGTATTTGAGATGGGCTTAAGCACTAAGGGAGGGCACGTTCATCTGGTGAGCCGGATTCGTTGGTCTGTACAAGTTCCTCTATTTGCACTATTGCGACTGCGGAGAAGGTGTCAAAGATGGCCAGTGGGAAGTTGCTATTGCTGGAGTGGGTAATTCAAAAAAAAAAATTATGTACGCATATTAATGATAGGCAATTAGAATATTGCATGATATATGTGGCTTTTGTGATGTATTTGTGCTTTATTCAGTAAGTATAAACCGCTTGAGTGTTGCTTTCTGCTAGATAAATACACACACATATGGATATTAATGAGGGAATAACATTTTATTAGTTATTTCTATGTGTTAATTGCGTTTTGTGTTTCTTTTGCTTAAGTTGACCATTTGGGCCTGCCACAAAATGGCTGCCTCCGGTTCCTAACTTGACTGTCAACGCTACACGAGGTTTTGGGTGAAGTGCGCCTGCGCTAACGCCAGCTACAGTGGCCTCGTCATGACCCTAACCAGATTGTACCCCCCAAGGTCGCCCTGTGAATCAAGCCAGCTTTTCGAAAGAACAATAAGACGCCTCTTAAAACCGGAACAAGCAAGACTGATGATCTAAGAGACATTAGTTCATGAGAACCCTGTCAGACGATCTTCGATTGTCCAATCAGAGGAGCTGGAAACCAAATATTTGTTACATTTTGTCAATGATTTTACTATAAATTATGGTAGAATAGAGAGGTTGGTGCTGGTTCGTTTTGGCTTTTCTCGATATCCTGATGTTATGCTGACGGAGAGGACGGTGACGCTGCAGGACAGCTGTTTCCCTGAATCTTTGACGGACTGAATTAATGCCCAAACTCCTGATGAACTGAAATCACTAAATTTGATGGGCATAGATTTGCGAGACTACCAGATTTGACTTAGAGGACGACAATTAGCCAGAATAGGTAAATATGATGATTGGCGACTTGAATAAATGAATGATTTAATTTGCATTAATTAGATAAAGATTGAATTGAGCCACTACATAATGAGTTGGGTTGTTTATTCATTGAAAAATTATTAATTTGAAGGTAAATTAGGGAATTGGAAATCAACCTAAACCAGCAACTAACTGATCCATCCCGTTTTATGAGAGGATTACTAAAAGTGAAGTTCAGGACCTAATGAGTATCAGAAGGTTGCGTAGATTTGTTGCTCATTAGGGAAAGAGGTAATTCCTTTCATGTCAGCGTTTGGAAGATAATCGCTTCCCGAGAAACAC
This sequence comes from Triturus cristatus, assembly GCF_964204655.1. Taxonomy (NCBI): domain Eukaryota; kingdom Metazoa; phylum Chordata; class Amphibia; order Caudata; family Salamandridae; genus Triturus; species Triturus cristatus. Next base: position 163,525,752 of record NC_140595.1, on the reverse strand, counting down.
AGATTGATGGTGAGTGAATGTTGGTATTATGGTGTTTCTGGGATGTGGTTATCTTCCAAACGCTGATATGAAAGGAAATACCTCTTTACCCCAATGAGCAATAATTCTACATAACTTTCGACTCATTAGGCCCTAGATTCCACCTTTGGCATTCCTCTCATAGATTGGCCATGGATCTGCTAGTTGCTGGTTTAGGTGAATTTCTGATCCTCTATTACTCTGAATTAATACATTTTATATGAATAAACAACCCAACTCGTTTGATAATTAATCAAATCAATCTTTATTTAAATAATGCAAATTAAATCATTCGTTTATTCAAGCCGCCAATCGTCATATTTACCTATTCTGGCTAATTGTCGTCATCGAAGTCAAAATGTAGGCATCCGTTCAGTCTGTCAAAGATTCAGGGACACAGCTGTCCTGCAGTGTCACCGTCCTCTCCGTCAGCATAACGTCAGGAAATTGGAAAGCCAAAAAGCGAGCGACTCCTGACCTCACTATTCTACCGTAATTTAGAGTAGGAAATCATTGTCAAAAGTTACAAATATTGGTTTCCGACTTCACTTATTGGACAATCAGAGATCGTCCAACAGGGTTCTCACGAAATAATGTCTCTTAGGTCATGACTCCTGCTTATTCCGGTTTCAAGAGGCATCTTATTGTTCTTCAGAGAAGCTGGCTTGCTTCCCGGGGCGACCTTGGTGGGTACAGTCTGGTTAGGGTCACGAAGAGGCCACTGTAACTTGTGTTGGCGCAGGCGCAATTCACCCAAAACCTCGTGCAATGGAGTTAGTCCCGTCGGATACAGGAGGCAGCCATCTTGTGGCAGGCCCAAATGGTCAACTTAAGCAAAAGAAACACAAAACGTAATTAATACATAGAAATGGCTAATAAAATGTTATTCCTTCGCTAATTCCCATATGTATGTGTATTTATCTAGCTAAAAGAAACACTCAAGCGGTTTATACTTACTGAATAAAGCACGAATCACAAATACATCACAAAAGCAACATATATCATGCAATGTTCTAATTTTCTATCATTAGTATGCGTACAGAATTTAGTTTACAAATTAATGGTGAGTGTTGTAGAGGAAGGGAAATCCTTTAAAGAGTAATTTTTGTAGTGTCGCGGTCTAGTGGAAGCGCACTACGTAGGCATGCAAATGCGTGTAGCGGCCATATTGGACGCTACTGCGCATGCGCGAGAACGCGCGAGGCGGATTAGAGCGATCGAAGCAGTATGCCCGGCGCTCTCTTGTGTTAAACGATATATAATCAATAAAAGAAGGTTGGAACCTCATCCTGACTACTTCTCTTCACTGGGGGAACCAAACAAACATTACAGTGGCGACGAGGGTGGGATGAATCAACCCTGAAGGACACCCAGAGGAGGAGAGACCCCCACCAGCAGGAGAGCCGGAGGGGACGACGCCCTACTGTAGCAGGTACACCAGGAGGTCACAGGAGAGACACCAGGACACCACGAGAGAGCGCGGCAGTGGCAGACGGAAGCCAGAGGGAGGCACGAGGAAAGCAAGGGTGCCGACCAGTCGCAAGGAAGCATAAGCAAGCAGACCGGAGCAAGACATAGAGGAGGCCCTGGCGGAATCAGGGAGGAACAGCGCAGAAGGCACTGAAGAGACCCGGACGACCCGAAGAAGAGGAGAAGGGACGGAAGCGCCAGGCAGTCCTAGAAAACAGGCAGGAGAGAACAGGGAGCGAGCCAAAATGTGCGCACAGGCGTCAGGACTAACGACACCAGTCCCGTTCCTACCAAGGCCAGGGGAGCCTCAAATGAATGGGAGGACTGGAGAGAATATTTCAAAAATTACCTCGAAGCATTGGAAGACGAGAATGAAGAGGCGTTTTCCAGCAGCCGGAGGAAGAGGATACTCTTACATAATCTGGGACCAGAAGGCATACGAGTATTCCAAAACTTAACACCGGTCACCCGACCAGCAGCAGACGATGATGTGTTCAAACACGCCATCGAAGACTTAGACAACCACTATCGCCCCACAGTATGCACATCTATCGACCGCCAAAATTTCCAGCAGAGGAAACATGAAGCGGGGGAAACGATAGACGACTACGTCGCAGCACTAAGGAAGCTAGCGATAACGTGTAAATTCGGAGCTCTACACGACGAATTTGAAAAGGACCAAATAGTAATGCACACAACAAGCAAGACGGTGCAGGATAAATTGTGGGCAAGTGGAGATGCGACGCTAAAAGACGTGATAGCCATCGTAAAAAGGGCAGAACTAACCAAGCGCTGCGCAGACGCAGCGAAGAGAGAACAAGTCCCGAGACCCACGATAAACAAGGTGGAGGACGCCGTCCAATATGGAAGAGGAAAACCGGCGCCAGGAGAAAACAAGGGAACGCACAAAGGGAAAGGAAAACCAGGACAAACGTGGAAACAAGACAAAGAAGGAACGTCGAAGTGCTACAGGTGTGGGAGCCCGAACCATGCAGCACATGACAAATGATGTCCCGCCTTCAGAGCAAAGTGCGCGTTCTGCGGCCTGGTAGGTCACTATGAGAAGGTGTGTTGAAGGAAGTGGAAACAGCGTGCAGTGAAATACGTGGCACAAGACCTAGGTGAGGAAGAAGAGGGTCAAGAGGAAGACAACGACGTCCTTTGCGTGGAAGACCAAGTGCTAGGCATTGACGGCAGAAGGTCTCGCAAACCCCAGTGCGACATTCACATCGGAGGAGTGGAAATCACTATAGTAGCGGATTCGGGGTCCCCATACACTATCGTCCAAAGATCAGTGTGGAATGCGAAATTTGAACCTAAAGTAGGCTCACATCTGGAACCTCCCGACATACGACCGGTCACATACAAGGGGGAACCTATCCCAATGGTAGGATTCCAAAGACTGCTCTTTCAATTCAAAGAACGCAACGTCCAGTGCAAATTGTACGTTGCAGAGAAAGGACCCTCGGTCCTAGGGTGGATGAACCAAGGAGAATTGGGAATGCAACTGAATCCGGGATGAGACACCCAAGTGTTAGTAACGTTGGAAGGAAAATGGTCTAAGGCAGCGGGACTGCGAATACCCGAAAATATTTGGTGACAAGATAGGGAAATTGGGAAAATTTACCCACAAAATTGTGCTCAAGGAGAATGCCCACCCTGTGACACACAAAGTGAGAAACATACCGATCACAGTGAGAGAGGCAGTGCAACAGGAGCTACACCGACTGGAGGAAGAAGGAATTATTGAACCCATCGACAGCGCGGAATGGTTGGCACCATTGGTGGTGGCCATGAAACCGACGGGCAAGGTGCGCTTATGTGTGGATCTCAGAGAACTCAATAAATGTATCGTGGTGGAGAAGTTCCCGCTACCACGCATAGAGGAAATGCTGGCACGAACAAAAGGAGTGAAATGGTTCTCCACCATCGATCTAAAGTCGGCGTATCACCAGGTAGTCCTGCACCCCACGAGTAAGAAACTGACGTCATTCATAACACCATTTGGGTGCTATCAGTTCTGCCGCATGCCCTTTGGTCTGGCATCAGCAGCAGCAATTTTTCAAAAGCTAATGGCCCGTCTGTTCAGAGACATAGAGGGAGTACAATACTTCCAAGATGACATCCTATTGATGGGGAAGGAACAAGAAGACCACGACGAGAAGCTGGATGCGGTACTTAGGATCCTAGAGGAAAACGGACTAACAGCAGAGTGGGAGAAGTGCCATTTTGGCATGTCATTAGTCACCTACCTGGGGCATGAAATCGGAGAAAAGGGAAGAACACCAAAAAAAGTGAACGTGACAGCCATCTGCGATGCTCCTCCGCCCACCACCAAGGAAGAAGTAAGATCCTTCCTAGGGATGGCGGAATACTACAGTAAGTTCGTCCAGCACTTTGCCACGAAAACGCACCACATGAGGCAGCTCACGAGGGAGAAAACAGCTTTTGCATGGACGGAAGACACACAAGAAGAGTTTGACACGGTTAAAATAGAAATCAGCCAGGCTATCCCGCTACAAGGGTGCGATCCCCTAGGAAAATCGATATTGATGACGGACGCCAGCGAAAAAGGGTTAGGGGCAGTGCTCATGCAAGAGAGACAAGACGGCATGAAGGAGACGATCAGCTTCGCGTCCAGGTCACTAACGAATTCAGAACAAAAGTTCAGCGTGATAGAGAAAGAGATGTTGGCCGCAGTATGGGCCATGGGGAAGTATCGCCAGTTCCTGTGGGGCACGAGATTCCTACTGAAAACGGACCACAAACCATTAGTGAAAGTACTAACGTCAAGCGGACATGCCAGCGCGACACCCCGCATAGCGAAAATGACATTGAAACTCTTGGAATATCGTTATGATGTGGAATACATACCAGGCTCAAGAAACAAGATAGCAGATTATCTCAGCAGAGCATCAGCAATGGAAAGTGCCACCAACGGCACAGAAGAAGATGATGTGATGGTAGCCTTGACAGAAGATCCGGAACGGGCAATAAGCAGACGAGAATGGAGGGACGCTTATGAAGCAGATAGAGACCTGGAAGAAATCAAGAAATGCATAGTTCAAGGGTGGCCCGATAGGAAACAACAGACGCCTCAACTTCGACAATTCTACGAGGTCAGGGATGAGTTGTCGGTGGGAAATGATGGAGTGTTTGTGTACCGAGGAAACAGAGGGGTCCCACCAGCGAATGTAATACCATATCTTTTGACAATAATACATGAAGGGCACCTGGGAATCGTGAAGACTAAAGCAAGAACCAAACAAACGTATTGGTGGCCAGGAATGGATCTACAGGTGGAGAGACATGTAAGAGACTGTGTGCAATGCCAAGGAGCTGACAAAATCCTGAAACCAATGAGACCTGCTCTAGGAAGGTTCACGAACCCCAGTAATCCCTGGGAAGAAGTGGCAGTGGACATCTTGGGGCCAGTACTCGACAACCAGGGAATCCCCAAGTACATATGTGTTATAAGGGACAAATACTCAGCCAGAGATACACATTCAAGAAGAAATGGACACTGACACAATACTCCGATTTCTCACAACGATATTCCTCAGGGAGGCATCCCCAGAGCCATAATTAGTGACAACGGACCCCAATTTACTTCGGACAAATGGACCAGATTTGCAGAGAGAAATGGCATTCTACTCAAACACACGTCGGTATATCACCCTGCCAGCAATGGTCAAGTAGAAAGGTTCAAGAGGGTGATAATGGGCTCCATACAGGCAGCCATCTCCAGAGGCAAAGACTGGGAAAAGGAATACAAAGCACGGTATGGGCCTACCGCATCACCCCCACTAGCACGGGGTACAGCCCGTTTCAAATTCTACGAGGAAGGCAACCCTTCACCAAAGACAATGTCGCATGGAAAGAGAAGACAATCACGAGCAAATGGTCTCCAGCAGTGGTGCAACACAACCTGGAGAAAGCACAGAGGATATATACAGAACATTACAACCGCAGAAAAAACGTGAAAGAGACAGCCTTAGAAAAAGGGGAGTGGGTCAGAGTAAAGTTGGCAGTACTCAAAAGAAAGGGAGACAGCAAATACTCCCCACCCCTAAGAGTGGAAGAGGTGTATGACCGAGCGGCGTTGCTCAGCGATGGAAATGTGTGGTCCCAGGACCGTATGGCCAAATGCAACAAAATCCTACAGTGGCCCCGCGAGGACAAGGAAGGAACGACATCGCCAGTGGACACGAGAAACAAAATAGAAACTCCTAATGGAGAGAATGAAGAGAGTGTTCCTGAAGACCTTAACAGCGAGAGGAAAGTACGAGAAGGACCAACAACGGAGGAAAGGACCAGGGAAGTGGGCGAGAATGAGACAGAGAAGGAAAAGGTACCCAAGAAGGAAGAAGGGGGAGCCCAGTCGTAGAAGGGGGCCGAGAAGGACACACTACCCCGGTAAGATGTACCCGAGTTGGTCGAGCGGTGGTGAGACCATCCAAGTTTAAAGACTATGAACTGTTATGTAATTAGTTTTGTGTGGTATAAAAGGGAGAGATATGTAGTGTCGCGGTCTAGTGGATGCGCACTACGTAGACACGCAAATGCGTGTAGCGGCCATATTGGACGCCAGCCGCGGCCCGTGGAGGGAGTTCCGTGGGGCGGTAAGGCAGGGCGGGGGAGGGGCAGGGTGGGGGTTTCTAAAAACCGGAATATGGATAATTGCAGGTAAGTAAACAATTAAATAAATAAAACGAATTTCGTAGCGCACGCTGCATCGCAAAATGCAGCGTGCGATATATAATCAATAAAAGAAGGTTGGAACCTCATCCTGACTACTTCTCTTCACTGGGGAACCAAACTAACATTACAATTTTCTTTCTGGATTTCCCTTCTCTTTTTGAAACTAAGGCGCAGCAACATTGTCATGGTTCACCAGGGCTTTAAGTGGAAGTTTTTTCTATATTATATAGAAGCCATAGTTGCTGCTTATTTGTCTTATGCAACTAGCAACCATAGATAAAGCCAAAACTCCTGACTTGTAGGTATGATGTGACTTGTATCATATGCAATACATAAATGCCCAATGCATAATGGCACGTTTGCTGCAAGCAGAAAGTAAAGTCAGACATCATCAAAGTCGCCATCTTTAAAGGCAAAAGTATAGACTACTGATAAACGTAATAACAACCAACATACTTCTGTTCGCAAATATTAAAAACGTTTTGCAGTTAAAAAAGCAATTAAATCAATCGTATGAAATCGAAAGTAAATACATACACTTAAAAATATGAAGACACTCGCTATTGAAGTTTTGCAATATAAATGTAATCCTGGGTCGTACTAATTCGAGCTTTCATACTTCTGCCCTTTCACGTACAACTAAGATTTGACTGTCGGCTACACTCCAATATGGCTGCGCCATTCCCTGTGAGTATCAGTCTACGGTCGTCGTAACATGTCAACACAAGCACTGTGCACACGGTCCTTCAACCTGATTGTTGCCCTGGTAACGGACGCCGCTATAACGCTGCTGAAGGAGCGGTGGTGGCGATATAGGCAGAATCCTGGTGAGGAATCCCAGGGGCAGACGGAGGATGGAGAAGGACAGCGGGTGGGGATAGATCCGGGGCAAGGGGTGGCATATATGTATAGAGGGAGGCGGGAGGTGAGCGATATAACCTGTCCTTTTTAAAGATATCCGTTGATTTTAAATAGAATGCGATTTTTATATAATTTGGTTAGTATTATTTGTGAGTAGTTCGGGGAGCATTGGAAACCCCTCGTAAACCACTCCGATTGCAGCGCAGCACAAGGGCTGCGTTGCTGACAAGAGCGAGCAATGAGTGCTCGACTAAGTTATGGCAGCAAACTTTTTTTGGGGGGGGGGGGGGGGTGCCCTCCTGCTGATTTGTGGCCTCTCCGCTGTATGTCCCATCTCCCCTAATGATTAAAGCGTCCCTTAGTAATCAACATACAAACAGCTTTTTATATAGCGCGAACTCGACCCGAAGGTATTGGAGTGCTTTACATGAGCACCGGTAACGTTACACAAGGACACATTCATTTTTTTATTTTTTTTTGCTAGGCTCAGGGAGATTACGTTATTTGCCCATAATCACAGGATGTGGCGGGGACCCCGAGGCTCGAACCTTGGTTTCCAGCACCAAAGTCGGCAGTTCTAGCTGTCAGAACACATCATGCTTGTATATATGGCAACTACTATTATGTAGCACATTTGCCCTCCATTTATATCATGTACATAAACCAATGGGACTAAAAGGCATCGTCTGTGCTGTACTTCGAGGGTCCATTTGAGTCCACAGTGGCAAGTGTGGTAGTCAGAGCTTTAAGTGGAAAGAAAAAACTAAAGTGTCTCTCAAAGGGGCGTGGCCAATGGACTGAAGGGCGTGGCTTAAAAATAAGCACGGTAAAAATCTGTGCTGAGCATAGTGTGCTGCCAGACTGGTATTTTGCTGCTTCTGTCATTGCATACAGATATATAATGCAAAAAGTAACATTACACCTACAACAAGCCAGGACTATTGGCTTTGCCAATGGTTGTTGGTTGTGTAAGATAAATAAGCAACGCCTATGTCTTCGTTGTATAGAATATTTAAAATATTTCAGTTCTGAAATGATGAAAAATCGATCACGAATTTCTTTGAAGTTACCTCAAAGGCAGTGAAGGGTGGTACTGCTGCAGTGTTAGAAAAAAGTTTCCATCGAGGGTGAGGGCAAAAATGGAGAGCCTGATAGAGACCCGTCTCAGATTCTGCTCTTTAGAACTGCCGGTGCTGAGCAATGGTAGGACCTGGCACACTTAAAGCCCTGGTGGTAGTGAAAACTTAATTCGTTTATAAAGCGGGCTGCAGCTGCATCTGGTTTCCTGTTACATTCCAGTTTGAACGTTTCTTAATCCCACCGTCCCTACACCAATCCCCAATATACTGCGTTGGGGAGAGGATGTGGTGTAATGGCCTGAGCTGCTGACCTTTGTGCTAAGGAACCAAGTTCCAGTTTCGGCGTCGCCTCAATATCCTGTGTTCTGGACAAATCACGTAATCTCCCCGTGCCTACCAAAAATGAATGTGTAACATAATTGGTGATCATGTAAAGCACTCTAATGCCTTCAGGTCGAGTTCGCACTATATAAAACTGCAAAAATAAAAATAAATAAGGGGCTGCAACTCACCTCTGTATTGCAGCGGACACAATAAGGGTATACCTCAGCTCGCAAGGCGCATTACTGAATCAGTTTCATATTCCTATTAATAGGAATTGGTAGAAGGGTGTTGAAACCAATAACCGCTGGTTTACCACTAAACTTGGGTTACAGTGTAAGGAATCTTCACAAGCTCCCATCGACATGCACTGGTTGCGCAGTTGGTACGTGCTGAAAAACCTTAACCAGCTATTGTGCATTCAGTAAGGCATGGCAGGTTGTCCGGAAGTCAAATTTCCAGGACAGTGACTTGACCCAAAGAGAAGGTGATGAAGATGGTGCAGAGTGCATCTGGCCCAAGGTAATCAAAGTTAAACCATATGGATGTCCATTTTCACAGGTCTAGTTCTGAATGATGGAATGCACACATTCCCATCTAATCAAGGAACACCGGAAGCAATCGCAAAAGTGTATACGCCATTAAACAGAACATTTCAGTAGTGCCACCATTATGTAACCATGGTTTCCTTATCATTTTGACTGAAAACCAACAAGTAGGGTTCCCTAATATGGGAGAGGGTGAAGAGCCGAACTGGTTTTTATAGATGAGGGAGTCACTGAGCCCAGTAATGTAACACAAAATTATATTGTAATTTTATTTAAATAGCGCTTACTTACCCTGATGAAGCATCACAGCGCTTTTCGGCGAATAGCATGGTATTCCAGAGCCCAAAAAGGATTAGTAGAGGATTAGTATAGGGAAATATGAGTTAATTTGAGCAGTGGACATGCAAGTCTGTTGATTAAATAGGATAATAGAGGGATGGAGAGAGAAGAGTCTACAAAGTGTTATTTGGGAGATCACAGTTCTGAGATGAGGTTTGGGATAAGTAAAGACGGAGGAGGTAAGAGTCTCTAGGAATGGATTAGGGAGATAATAGTAGGAAAATGAGGTTTGGGATAAGTCAAAAAAGGAATACAGGAGGGAAGAATTAAGAAAGGGTTGTTTGGGAGATCATAGTAGCAGAATGAGGTTTGAGGTGAGTCAGAGAGTGGAGGTGGAGGATATATTGAGGTAGGTATAGGGTGAGACATAGAATTGTGCAGAGAGAGTCAAAGTTCTTTTTTCCCTTCTTCTTCCATAGCAGGTGTTAAGTAATAATATACATAAGTACATAGTGAGAGTATACATGTACAAGAAATATAATCTATCGAGATTTAAAGTCGTATATTATAAACTCAGACTTTCTAATATTGCTGTACCTTAAGCTAATTTATTTTTGTGTTTTTTTATAACTTTTTAAAACATTTCATATTTTCCACAATGTTCAAATATTGAAGCATTTGTAGATAAACAATTATGATAATTCTTACATATTGTGATAGATAAATAAAACAGAGACCCATAAACATCTATTTAAATAACTTATATAAAAACTATGTAGTGATGTATGCATGTTAAGCATAGAATAATCTATCTATATATTTAACCATAAGTAATATATACATTTGTTAAGTAGACCTAAGGATATCTATCTATTTTAAAAAAACGTAATTATTACACATATTTGTGCAAATAAATGCTCATGTCTAGATACATACATATGATCAAATTATAAATGTTTATATACATAGGGATATGTTGTACATTAGTGTTTGAGTATGGTGGTTATGTAGGAAAGAACCAACTCTCGAGTAGTCTTCTGAAGATAAGATAGTTAACCATGGATCTTATGCTGGGGGGTAATGAATTCCATAGTTTGGGTGCTTGAACAGAGAAAGATGTACCATCTCTGTATTTTTTCATGTATAGTGGGAGTTTAAGGCGAGGTGCCAATCTGGAGCGGAGGTTTCTTTGATGAACGTATTTGGTGATTTTATTCCTGATGAAAAGTGGTCAGTTCCATGTATTGCTTTGTGGGTGATACAAAGCAGCTTTAAGGGGGATCTTCTGGGAACCAGTGACCAATGTAGAGCCCTCAAGGCAGAGGAGATGTAGGCTTGTGGCTTTATATGTAGGAGTAGTCTGGCAGCAGAGTTCTGATTCTGTTGTATTCGTCCCACAGTTGATAAAGATGATCCATGGTAGAGGCTATTGGCAGAATCCACTTTTGACAGTACAAGAGAGATAGCAGGCTGGATTTTGTGTGAAAATCCCAGGCGGGGAAGATGCATCACAGAAATTTAATAGTAATGAAGGTTGATCTTGCTAATTTCTCCACCTGGGCATTCATTGTTAACTTGGAGTCCATGGTAATTCCAAGATTTCTTACTTTCTTAGTACTTTAGGAGGTGGTCCCAGATCGTCGGGCCAGACACAGAGTGGGCCATCATTTGTCCAGTCGCCACATGTGAGTATTTCAGTTTTGGAATCATTCAGTTTAAGGTGACTCGATGTAATTTATGGATTGACGGATCTGAGGCAACTGAAGATTTTGGATTTTCAGTCTCTTTGTGGCTTTCCAGATTTAGGATTATTTGTGTGTCATCTCGATAGTTATAGTATGTGAGCTGAAATTCATTTATCATTGCTGGTAATGACTTCATGTAGATGTTGAAAAGCATGGTTGAGATGATAGAGCCTTGAGGGACACCTGCTTTTGTGAAGTACAGTTTAGATGAGAAAGGGGAAGTATAGATAACATTTGGTGTTTTTTGAAGGTAGTATGTGATCTAGTAGAGTACAGTACCCTCTATGCCGGCTTTGTAGAGTCTTTGAGTGTCATGGTCAACTGTGTCAAATGATGGGCCCCCCTGCAGAATGTTAAGAGGGGCTCCTGAGTCTTACATATCTCACAGATATTCATGAGCTGTGGACTGAATGGGGCCCCTTGAACCGCAGGGCCCTGTGTTACACTCTGACCTGCACTATAAAAGCCGACAGTTGAATTAGATTTTAAAAAGTTGAGTTTGAGTTTTTTTCTGAAAGCCAAGAAGTTGGGTGCACTGCATATGGACAAGGGTGAAGTGGGTCCCCACTGACCAGGTCCGGCAGCTAAGTGCTTCCAGACTGATTAGTTTCATCTCCCTTAATTATACCGTACATTCCTCCCTGTAAGATTTTTCCTTAAGAAAAACCTGATTGATTAAAGGATTGTTTTAATATAACTTAATTGGACACCTTGTCCCACATGTAAAGTTGGGTAACATCCGATGGGTAGAGTAGAGCTACATAAGAATCTTGTTTTTGCATCCACAAGGAGATTGTGTTATCTTAGTGGAACTGTGTGTTAGACTGGTAGTATTTTGTTTTCCTGTAGATGTGTGAACCCATAGACATCTGTGATTTGAAGGGAAGCCGATGTAAATGTTTGCACTTGTGCATGCTAAATGTAAATCAGACTGCAGCACTTTGAGCTTGTTGTAGCCTACATATTTGATAAGTAGATGGATCTCTGTATAATAATTATAATAATAATAATAATGATAATACTAAAGCAGATTTGTAGAGCCCATGGCTACTTCATTGAAGTGTCCCAGCGCTAGGACTGATCTTAAACAAAAACTACTCATATGGGTGGCTAATAACGTAGGGTGAAGAGGCAATTTTTTAACTGTTTCCTAAAGGATGCTTCAGATGATGCCTACCGGATTTTTAAAGGCAAAGTGTTCCAGATCTTTGGAGCAAGATAACTAAAAATGTGGCCTCCAACTCTGAGTTTATGAAATTTTGAGACTAGGACTAACCTAGCATCAGATGATCTTAAATCCTAACCTGAACATAAGGTTTAATAAAAGAGTGAACATACTATGGACCAAAATTTGACAGAGCCTTGTATCAATAGCAGAGATTTAAAGGCAATTTGCTTCTTAATTGGTAGTCAGTGGAGTTCTCTCAAACCAGCCCCAATGGAGGCGCGTCTAGGAAGTTTAAGCAACAGATGTGCAGCAGAATTTTGGAGTGCTGTAGTCTATTGAGTCTCCTTTGTGAGAGCCCAAGATAAAGGGCATTAGAATAATCCAGCCTAGAAATGGCCATGGTCTGAATGACAGTTTTCTGGGCCGATGAGGTAAAAATCCCAGAATCTTCTTAAGGACTTTTTAATATCCCAACACATTTTCCAGCTATAAGATTGCTTGGTGGTCAAACAACAAATTATGATCTAGCCAGAGGGCAACATTTTTAACTTCTTGTTTTAGTGATGGTGAAGTGCCCAGGCTAGCAGGCTCCATGCGGTGGACCAAATGTCAGGCTGGTTGTCTAAGATCAAAACCTTAGTCTTCTATCCATTTCACATTAGGCAATTATTGGCCATCCAATTTTCTACTTCCAGAAGACACAGACGCAACTGGAAGGCAATAATGCCTTTTCTACATCCAGGTGGAAGTTTAATACCTACCAATGGGTGAAGTGCAAGTGGAATGAAGGAAGGCGTCTTTTTGAATTTTTTTATTTGCTGGAATGTGGATTTGGCAACTGCCTTTAGGTTTGCAAGCCAAGCTTTCAATCTCATATGTCATACTGACTTCGGTGATAGTCAGTTTATGCCCTTTATTATCGGGAAAACTAGTCAAATGTCTTTGTAGATGCCAAAAGCTGAGGAATGGATGAGTAAACAGGTGCATCTAGGCTGAGGTGTATATCTCTAATGGCACCAATGTTTTGGATTTTGCTTTTAATGGGAAGCGTTCCTCAGAAAAGGTATTTCGGTTTAGCTAGAGTAAATTGTTTTGCAGCAAGTGAGGTGTCTCAGCAGCAGGATTTCTGTCACTGAGCTATTGATTTTTAGATTGTTGTGGACCTCAGGATCCAATCGTTTAGAGGCTGTTAGTGATATTTTCGAATTGATTGCTGTTTCCTTTGTTTTGCAATTACATGACCATTTTGGACCTTTAAGAGTGGAAGAGGAGGTTGGTGGTCTTAGCAGATCTGTAAGTACTTTTATGTCAATATTAAAAAAGAGAGGAGAGGAGAATGCAGAAATCCTTAGGCAATTCCACTATGAAGGACTGAATTACAATGTCTTCTAGAATGACATCTGGAAACATTCAAACCTTTTCAAATAGTGTTTTCAATAACATCTTTCAATAACATCTTCCTGGGAAAGTGAAAGGCCTTCCCAGGAACATTGTTTGTCACTTACCTTGATTTGGGATCATTTTCTTTCATTCTGGTGTGTTGAACAACATTTTGTGCTTTTGTGTCAATGGGAGAGAGGTATGATCACAAACCTTTTGATCCCTAGTCTGATGGTTTGACAAATATTCTGTGACACTAGACATCCACACAAGAGGCAGGGAGGGAAAGCAATTGGGTGGGGGTATGAGGCAGGGGAAGCAATTGGGTGCAGGTAGCAGGATCTATGCCCACAGAACATGCTGAAAAATCAAAGGTTTGTATTTTTGTGAATTCTCCTGGGAGAGCCAATGAGTTCCCATTTGAGGACCACGCTTTGTTAGCTAACCTGCTGGAACCAGTCCTGCTCTTTCTAACAACATACATAGTTTAATGTTATCTGCACAGACGTGCAGTTCATGCTGTTTTATGACATCTGCTTATTGTATTGTGTTGTACTGACGTTTGAATAGCGATTTCCCACCCATTAAAAATTAAAAGTGCAGTTCGGATGGATAGGTATGTAGCTACTCCATTTGTTATTCATAGTTCGCAAAGTATTGTTTTCTGGAGTGGCCTGTGTGGGAAGAATTTTGGAGTTATGTATGAGGGTTGGAGGTGTGTTCCAATAAATAAATTGTAGCTGTGGTAAAGTGTGGTGTGTAGTATTGAAACTTGTGAGCTGCACTTAATTACCTTATCAAGTTCACGTCATCTGACAACTGGGTGTGTTGATAGGAGAACAGGGGTAAGTTCACCAGGGATATGCAACAGTACTTCCCTAAGACCACTAAAGACACCACAGTAAGCAGTGTTGATGCAAACCAAGGATATTCCAGATGTCATAATAGAGGGTCTATAGTGTCTTACAGTAGTGAATATGGCACAACTCAAAAATAACCACTGACACCACTCTAGTAGTTCTGAAAGGTTCACTTCGTAGTGAAGAATGTGCAACCAAGTGATCAAATTAGAGACACACGAATAGTTGGCCGAAGGCGTCAACCAAGAAGTGGAGATGGCTAATCATGTATATCCATAAGTACTATGGCAATACATCTCAGCGGTCCATCTATGGCTGGAGATGGTGCAAAAATTGCTTTGCTACTAGAGATCATTGCATCCAATGGTGGCCATCACGTTTTTCATTGGACAAGAAAACTCGCCAAATAAACCCCTTCTTTGAGAATTGCTTAGTCTATTTTTAAGTCACTACTCACATCTACAGTCCCTTCAATCCACACCTACACCTGCGCTTCACAGACAGCACTGGGACTAAAGATCTCCAAAAAAGAGCCCCCTCGAGGGTGCCCTTTGGGCACTGCAACACTGGCCCGACGAGGAGCAAGCCCGATGATGTAGCATGACACCCACTTGGGTATGTGAGGGCCCTAGTTTCAAAAAGGAACCCCCCCTACCTTTGGCTCCTATATACCAGATCTGATACCCCCTTCCTTAGGAACTGCATACCATTAGTTGGTACAATTTATTTCGGAGCATGTATGCTGGTCTGTAATGCGCTCCTGGTCCCCCCTATTTTTGTGGAGATGGTGCAACCCAGGGCTAAAATCGGAGACAACAAAATAGTGGGTCTAAGAGTCCACTCCGAAGTAAAGATGGTGCAACAAAAGGATTTCCACAAACTTCAAAGTAGTGGGTCTCTTTTCCTCAATAATCACAAGCACAACACAATATCAGAGCCAAATAGTTGGCAAAGTGCTGCCAAATCAGTAGTACTGCCATTTACCTTATTAACATATACAGATACACAGTAGAAACACTCAACTAAAAGAAGCATAAACATAACTCACTCTCATGCAAAATGTTGCGTCATAAGAGACCACTCTTGATTTTGATTCCTATATAAATAGCAATATATTATAACTTAGCAATGAAAAACTGATCCACTGCCCACCCCAATAGGGAGGAACATGCCAACGTCCTTGTAAAAGCATACCCATACACGTGGAGAAGTGTGGCTCAATGATTAGAGCGGCAGACCCTGATGCAGAGGTCTAGCCCGGGACCAGGGTTCAATTCCCCGCCTCGGCGGGTCTTGGGCTCAAAAATTCCATGGACCTGATAATTCTCGCCTTGGTGCCATTCCAATCATGGAGTCCCACTCTGCAACTCTGGGCAATAGCTTGCTTAATCTTCACAACGGCCCCCACAACACTAAGGATGCCTGGCCTCCACCTTGGGGGTGCCCAGGAGTGGACGCCTCACAGGGAAAGCCAGGATGGGTTCCACAGCGGTATTTGTACAAGCGCCTTGAGACCCTTGTGGGTGAGTAGTGCGCTATACAAGTATCAATTTACATAGAACTAGGGAAAAATGTCCCTAGATTGAACTCATTTTTCAATTCACAATACATCACACAAATTGTTTTAAAGCTTCACAGTAAGCACATAGTCTGCTTACCACACACAAACAAGCATTAAAACAAGAAACGCTATAATGTGTTAGTTGATGATCCGCACAGAATAATACTCGGACGCAGAATGCACTGGCCACTCAGTAACAGTACAGAATGCACTACGAGTGGTCTCTTGTACAATTTCAAGAATAGTGATGTAAGGGATGACTGTGTTGAGCCCCAAAGTCACATACCAAGTTTGCAAAGACTCCTCTTCTGACTGGCAGTGTCCAGTTGTGGAGAGAGGATTCAAACCTCAGAGTATATCTATAGATGGCCATGTAGCTAGTCAAATAAAAATAATTAATGGTCTGTTGTGCTGAACGCATTTACAGTTTTTATCCTACTTCTCTTGATCCAAATAAGAATAACACCAGCTCCTATTTTTTGTATGCTGCTGAAGTTTGCCTATTCTTTAGTAAATGACTACATCAAATTAAAGATGGAAGGAGTTTTCCCAATGTATTTCTGGTACTCTGAGAAAAGTAACTATTAGATGTTTGGATTGGTAAAGCATGCTTCACAAGGATCACTATTAATCCCCCTTGTTGTAAAAGTAGGATTCCACTGCCAGGCTGCCCACTTTGCCCCTTCCTTGTGGGCAAAATCTGTTCAATACGAAAATCTAAATTGACACAGTAAAAGACTAAAGCACCAGCAATAGAAAGGGAGCATAATTGATGCAATGAATGTGGAGTTTGTTAAGAAGGAACATTGGACCAGAGGTGTGAATCCCATTACAAACCACAGATGTACCATTTGCACACAGAACGGTTTACGAATGGGAATGCAATTTCTGATGCGCCCCTTGTACTAAAAAACAATTGTCTAGTCAAAGAGGGTCACAAAACGACCTAGCTAATGAATGTTAGTTAGCCAGATCACAACCGTGACCTCCTATGACTGGCAGTGAAATGAGGACTGCAAGGGCAGTGGACATCCAACCCTAAATTCTTTATTTTCCAAATGGGAAGATAAAAACAAAAATAGCATGTCTCCATTAAAGGAACATGTGCTACTTAAAAACATTTTTATGCAGTTTGAGAAGACATCAGAGGGAGCACATACTGTCCAGCCACAATTACTGTCTCAGAAACAGGAGAGCGGCCCCACTACTTCAAGAAACAGGGTTCCTTATATAACTATGTATTAACAAAAAAGATCTCTTTAATGTCTGGACGATCAATTTGAGGAACGATGAATTAAAGGGAAAATAGTGTTGATATTTTTAATGGTTGATTCCTTCAAATTGACAAGTAGACAAATATATGTATGTATGTCTTGTTTGTTATATCTCTCTAGATATAATGTTTTTAAAAAGTATGCGCAATATAGCTCTTATTAAATATTTTTGATGACATGAATTTTTTTATATAATTGTATGAACTGTTTTTATTATATATTTTATTAAACAGATTTTATATAATTGCCTTTGGGTCCTGTTAAGATTGTTAGTGCTGAATATATGTTAGTGCAGATAGTGGAGTGTGAGTTATCTGATTGTCGAGTCCTCCAAGAGATCCTTTTTGTTAATACAGCCACAATTACTCCCATACCTTGGGGGTTGGTAACTGATGTTTTTTTTGCGATTGCAATTGCGGTCACAAACTATTGTTACACACCTTTCAGAATTGCAAATATGAGGGTAAGCTTTGCCATGCCTACTCCTATTGGTTGGTTGGAAAGAGTCAGAAAAGTTTTTGTTGAAAGATTTTCTGACTTGTAAAAAGGCTTTTGTACATTGTGAAAAGTTCTTTTCCAGCTTTACACCCAGTGCTTTTGTGAATCGAAGTGTCTGCACCTGCAAAGGGGCTTTAAACGTCTTGCCTTTATATCCCTGTGTGTCTGAAAGGACAAATCCTATTACCCACCCGTTATTTTTGTTTGCTCTGCTCAAATCATGATGGCTGATATGGAGCAGCGCCCTTTGTATATTCCAATAGCCTGCTCATGATCTCCTCCCCTTTACTTTTTTGACAGCCTCATTAGAAAAGCGAAGATGGGCAAAAAGTCAGAGAGGTCTGCAAAGGACAAAATCTCCATAGTCAGCAGCGAAGATGAAGCAAAGAGTGCAGGTAAAGCAAATGTCGCCTGCCTATTGGGCCATAATCTGGAAAAATGTTCTGGGCTACTCCTTCTATGCTCAGAAATTAAAGTAAATTTAGTAACTATCAGGTCTAGTTCATGTTTCTTTTTCTAATTTAAGGCAATCAGTATGTATGTTTTAATGTATCATTATTATATCACAGCACATCATTTTACACACCCTCCTTAATTGATATTTCCTGATAATCTCTCATGTTAATACCTGTCTACCCTGTCATACCTGTTGCAAAAATAATTGGATTATATCTACACCAAATCCTTAAACAAACGCTTAGTTGGATTACATTCATTTAATTGTTCCACAAATTAGTAAATGTCCAAAACTTCTTGAGTCCATAAATGTGGACTAAGACTTGAAAGAGCTCTCCAATGATGGGCTGTTAGTAGCCATGCAATTGTAATCAATAAAAGCCTCACTTAGACTTGATGCTTGGAGTATGGTCTAAGGGAATTAGTTGGGCTTGCCAGGACAGACTATTTCACAGGCCAATTTCACATACAAAGGATATCTTATCAAAAGTATATTTCTTGTTACTGGGACAATTGACAAACATGGGAACTCTGTCCAAGGCTTTCTCTTAACATCGTGGGCAGCGAGTTGTCATTCTCTGTTGTCATGTGTATATTTTGGTAGGTCTGACATAAAAATGAAACGAATTGCGATAATGTAATTTTAATTAGACTAGGGTAGTAAGAGTAAGCAATGTTCTAAGCGATACTATGAATTGTTCGACAATGATGATTGTGTCTGTCCATTTAGATGACTTATCTGCCCAGAGTGCTAAACCTTCATCTAATGATTGGGTCACTAGATAGAACATTGTGCTAGAAACCAGGTTACTTAGAATTACCAAGGCACAGTTATGTGGTAGAACCTCAGGGACTGATACTAGGTGGCTGCTTGTTATGTAGGTTCTAAGTTGCAAATATTTAAAATATTCTGTGTGAGGTATTTCAAATTCATAAACTATTTCTGTGAAGCTTTTGATTGTGTTTCTGTTATAAAGTTGGTGGATAACTTAAATGCTAGCTCCAGTCCATTGAATACTGTGGGGTACTACAGGCCTCTTTAAGTAACTGATTATTTCAAATGCGGTGATAGCCATGAAGAGTTTGAATTGTGTAGTATCTGCTGATCTGTGGCCATTCGGTTATGTGCACCTGAAGGACTTTAGATTTAACATGTTTAGAGTGTAGCTGCGGGTAGGCAACTCAGAATAAGTAGCCAAGTGAAGGAGTAGAGAAGTAAACAATAATATTTGAAAATATGCCAGTGATATATTTGATTAGTGTGGTCAATTTCTTGGCTTACGTCGCCCAGTAGTAGAAAGGAAAATTGGGGAGAACCCATCCTCCTGTATTCAGTGGCGGTTGTAGAAATCGATAGGCTCTCCTGGGTCTTTCATGCCCCAGATAATGACAGATATTAGTGCTTGCAGGAGAATGAAAAAATGCCTTATACAGAAACATTGAAAAGTTGGTAATGAGCGAAATAGATAAAGATATATAGGTAATAATATAATTTAGATGAGGGTGGCACGCCCTGTCATTGTAAGTGGGAGGCGTTCCCATTTATTCGGTAGTTGTATAGCTTGTATAGCTTGTTCAAACAATGGTGTGCAGTTTGTAAATTTAATCTCTTTAAATGCAGATATGAGCTAGACCCCTAGGTAGTTATTTGTTTCTGTCTAGGCTGCGTCACATATCAAAGCAGATTTAGGATTAGGCAATTGTGAATTGATATGAGGGGTGTTTCTTTTCCATATTGTTAAAGGTACCCTATGATTTTATTGCGAAAAAAATGAAACCTATTAGGCAGAAATTGTTCACCCTTTCCTTTTGTTGTTGTTACCTCTACAAAAAGTAAAATAGTGTGGTTCCAGAATCAAAAACAAGCATTTGCAATAAAATCTGTCTCGCCTTTGGGACCTTAGGTTTGGAGCACATTAGCCTGGATACTGAAACATCTACTGTTCTTTAACATAGAGGGAAAGTAAGCACCAAACTGTGTGACACCATTCTATAGCTCTGTTTTTAATATAAAAGCAGGGCTTTTGGTGGTCATATCACTGCAAATACAAGATTTGAAAATAATAGTATTGTCTACGGGTGCTCGTTGAAGACAATTTCTATGGACTGGAAACTAGAGAATTCTTAAAGTGAGTCTGGTGTTTTATCGACCTCTGCTGGTCGTTTTCTATCAAGAAAGCTAAATAGAGGCAGTTGCCAGAAATTGAAAAAAAAAGAAAGTCACTCAGCAGAAAGCAATTCTGGTATTTTACTGACCTCTGCAGGTCATTTTCTATCAATACAGTTAAATAGAGGCAGTTGAACAGAAAAGAAGTCTCTAAGCGGAAGCAGACAAGTCCTAGGGCTGATCCACAAAGTACATACACATATAAGTATATATTAAAGTATATACTAATGTATATATACTAAAGTATATACAAGAGGTCGTGAATGCTCGACCTAACAAGGATTGAGGCAGCACATAGAATTCGCTTTTGAAAAGATGTACAGAGAGCAACACTCACTCATTTTCATAATGTCCAGCTTCAAGTCTGTTGCCCACGTACACACCGCCAATGACAATCATCTACAGCCCTTTACAGCCGGGGACAGAGTGATGTGCGACACCGGAGCACAGGATTAGGTGCTCCAGGAGATTATAGAATGACGCCTGGTAGGGTTGGGGGCGATCTGCACTAGGGGAACACACACCATTGCACACCTGGGAGGACTTGGTGATGTGTGTCTTGAGAGTTCTGCGTGATGTGCCTCAGGCGACCACTCAAAATTGTGCTCCAGATGAGCAGTTGCTGATGCAACTCACAAGAGCACTGGGTGATGTGTCACACAGGACCACTGAGTGATGTGACTGACCAGAGCACTGGGTGTTGTGTCACATAGGACCACTGAGTGATGTGACTGACCAGAGCACTGGGTGTTGTGTCACATAGGACCACTGAGTGATGTGACTGACCAGAGCACTGGGTGATGTGTCACACAGAACCACTGAGTGATGTGACTGACTAGAGCACTGGCTGATGTGCCACACAGGACCACTGAGTGATGTGACTGACCAGAGCACTGGCCGATGTGCCACACAGGATCACTGAGTGATGTGGCTTGACTAGAGCACTGGGTGATGTGCCACACAGGACCACTGAGTGATGTGACTGACCAGAGCACTGGGTGTTGTGTCACATAGGACCACTGAGTGATGTGACTGACCAGAGCACTGGGTGTTGTGTCACATAGGACCACTGAGTGATGTGACTGACCAGAGCACTGGGTGTTGTGTCACTCAGGACCACTGAGTGATGTGACTGATCAGAGCACTGGCTGATGTTCCACACAGGACCACTGAGTGATGTGACTGACCAGAGCACTGGGTGTTGTGTCACATAGGACCACTGAGTGATGTGACTGACCAGAGCACTGGGTGTTGTGTCACATAGGACCACTGAGTGATGTGACTGACCAGAGCACTGGCCGATGTGCCACACAGGATCACTGAGTGATGTGGCTTGACTAGAGCACTGGCTGATGTGCCACACAGGACCACTGAGTGATGTGACTGACCAGAGCACTGGCTGATGTTCCACACAGGGCCACTGAGTGATGTGACTGACCAGAGCACTGGGTGTTGTGTCACATAGGACCACTGAGTGATGTGACTGACCAGAGCACTGGGTGTTGTGTCACATAGGACCACTGAGTGATGTGACTGACCAGAGCACTGGGTGTTGTGTCACATAGGACCACTGAGTGATGTGACAGACCAGAGCACTGGGTGTTGTGTCACATAGGACCACTGAGTGATGTGACTGACCAGAGCACTGGGTGTTGTGTCACTCAGGACCACTGAGTGATGTGACTGACCAGAGCACTGGCTGATGTTCCACACAGGACCACTGAGTGATGTGACTGACCAGAGCACTGGGTGTTGTGTCTGACGTGAACATGCAGACACCAATTACAAGTTTCACTGTACTGGAGTCACAACAGTTTCTGAAGGCTGGCATTGTTCATTCTGGTCGGTATTTGCACGTCTGCACCATGTAATTATACAATTTCATCCCCTTAATGGAAACTAACATGCTGCGCCCGGATTTGCTGGGACCGTTTCCACTTGTACAGCCCCTTTTTTCGGACCCGTTTCCAGACAGAAAATGAAAAAAAATACACACATTTCCTCTTTGCGGTGTTGGCAATTATGATTTGATAATTTATTGCTTTAAAGTGTTAGTACTCAACAAAGTGCTGCTACCCCAAACTTCAACTGCGGTGCATGTAACCAAGTCTCGACACAGCGAAATGATTGTCGACGTCCCCCCCCCCCCCACCCCCCCCCCCCAGGCCTCGAATCTCAAGCATACAAAGTCACTAACAACTTGTGTGGGATCCAGCCATTCACCTTTTCTTACCAACACCGCCCAGGGTCAATTACTAGACTCTATTAACTTGACCTGGAACTCAGACAAACTGGAACTCCAATTGAACCTGATAAATACTCCAGCCACATCCATAATCAGGCTAGAGTACAAGTTAGACGCTCTGCACCCAAGTGTGCAACTTGCTAATAAAACCAGGGAGAGAGTAAGTGGCTGCTCATGCCATCCAATAGTAAACAAATTAAGCACCCTCCTGCAGCTTTTATCAACCATGATAACAGACTGGAAACAGGCTTAACAAGGGCAGATTAAAACAGGCACACGAAGCACACATGAAGCTCCGACTGCCACAACAACTTCCTCTGGCATGAACGCAATAAGTTTGCAACCATCTTTATGCCTTCGACTCTCCTGGGCGCAACCCAATCAGACCGACTACGAGGACTCACCTCCGCCTTCATCCAAAACAGAAGCTCTCACAATCAGCAAGGGTGCACCAAGGACATTGGTGTCCAGCTTCAACCACATCAGGCATGACCCCCAAAACACAGCCATTCAGTTGCACAACCCAGCCAACTCAGCTATGGCCACCGAATGCCAACTGAGCACAATTCAGAACACAGCCGCTCAGTTGGTTAACTGGTCACTTTAGCTACTGTAGCCCCTACTTTCATTGAGAGCCAACCAAGAGCAATTCGAACTACAGCTTCCCAGTTGGGCAGTCTGCTACTTTAGCTACTGCTGCTTCCACAGCTACTGGCGAACTTTGGAATTCAATAACAACTGACTGTGATAATCAAAGTGCACCACCTCAGGCGGGCAACCTGTGGAGCAGACCTGTATCAAAACTGTTGGAAGTGCAGGCATCCATAGAAAAGAAAACACGGACCAGGAGGATGAAGTAGGACGTGAAGTTTAATACACGTCTGTATGCAATCAGTTCAAGTCAGGAATAACGTTACAACCACAAAGAGCTCATTCCCAACCTTCCACCATTTTTTGAAGCTAAACATTCTTCCCCACGACACGAGTCAGTCACGAGCTGGAACACAGAACTCCGCTCGTGACTGCTCATGACAACAACCACGTTCCCAACAAAAACGATCCAGGAAAAGAATGAAAAAGGCTCAAAAATAGTCATAAATCAACATCAACTAGTTTCACAAAAGCTGGCATCCCAAACTCAGACCCACTCTATAAGTGAAACATCAGGTAACATGTACCCCATCTTCCAGGGAATCCTAGCCCCAAACTAAATATATATACCTAACTAGAGGGGCCCTGGTCAGCCCTCTTCTTCCAATAGACTATTAAACTGTCATGTAGATGTTGACTCCTCCTGCCACGGCATACAGCATGGAGCAAAGGCTCAGCACAAGTTAGACACTGGCTGCCATGCCACATGAATGACAACATTTCTCCTTATCACATGTGTACATCCGCCTAAAAAGAAATGCACTTCAGTTCCAGGGTTGGTGGGCCAATATTTTTCGGTGCCAGTGCTGCTTTTCTGCTGTTCTTCATTGTTTTATTTTTAATTGTCATCTGTGTGTGTTGAAACTAGGGGCCATATGTAATAAACACTGGTCACAAAATACTGGTTGCAATTTGTGACCATTTCTTTCCAACCAGTGTGGTATTTTGTGAACCAACCTATGTACTTAGAGGTCGGTTCTCAAAAAACAATTGTAGAGTATTGCACTGTGACTTGACTCAAGAACTTTAATGAGGTAAGTCGTAAATTGCAACCCACTACCGTTTGCTGCCATCGTGGTGGTGATCACTTAGTATGATACAATTCTCTTTCAGTGAAATCACTGTATACAATGAATGTAACTAAAGAAACCAGCCATGCAGATAAGATAATCAACCAATCAATAAACTCATAGGAATTATTATATAGGTGAATAAATCTAGTGTTTGCATTTCTGATAGGAAAGGGTGCTTAGTTCCCCCAGTGAGGAAAGAAACACAGACAAAGATAGGTGAACCTGTGATGAACTACAGTATATGCAAAATTGTAGGTGTTGATGGGCCCAAGGCTTGATTGCATCTTTAAATTCTACTGAGTTTATGTGCTGTTGATTGTTGATGGCAATTCGTCCTCTATTGTAGTGTTGCGGTCTCTTTAGGTAAGCCAAATAAAAGGGACACCTAAGTGAAACATTATGATACCCACTATTATTGATCAGTATCCGTTATATGCTGCGAGTCTGGACAAAGGAGGGGGCATGAATACTATTGTTTGTTGTCCAGAGAATAAATCTAAAAAATATAAGGTATATCAGTATGGAATGTGCAGATGCTTGTCAGTTTGTAAATATGCCAAATTATGACATGGAGTCTCACTTAATGTATATATCCTAAAATTGACACCAACGTGGATAAAGTAAAATGTACTTACTCCAGGGTCTATGCAGGCAACCTAAATATATATGATCAGACACATGGGTCAGGAAAGAGTCTCTGTGCATGTATATCATGATACAGGAATCTAACTTAATTGGACTTACTCAGGAGTCATTTCATATGATAACTAAAAACAGTTTCTTATGCAGCGGAAGGGTATCTTGCTTTCCCTTGGCAGGACAAGTCAGCACGGTCCAAACTAAGAGCGCATGGTAGCGCAGGGCCACAAGTGTTTGACTCATATAGAAAAAGTGCACAATAGCACAAGACCACAAGTTTATCTTGCATGTTCTCAGTAGGCTGAGTCAGCATTGCCAAATCTGAGGAAGTGCCATAGCACAAGGCCACAAGTTTGTGGCTTACAAAGAAGGAGCGCACAATAGTGCATGGCCACCGTGTCCGTTATATGGAGCGCAGTCGGGGATCGAACCAAGAACCCTGTGCTCCGAAGTCAGCTGCCCTGGCCGCTGCACCACACCTCTCCACTCAGTATCATTATTAGTCAAACTGTCTACCTAAGATGCTATAACAAGTAGCACCTTCCCGCATTTAACAATCATCAGTCCTTCTTATAAAAATGGAACTTACCTTCAGATCAGTCTATTGAATGTTTATCCTGCTACTACCTTCTTTTTTCCAGCCTACTTCACCCCTTATTTACCACTCTATGCCACATTGAATGCTTTTCTAGCCCTACATACAGTCTCCTACTAGAACATTGTATTTACTACCTGCATACTTTACTATTCATTTGCATGTTCACCAAAACTACTACTTGCGTAGTTTTTTTTATTACCTCTAATGTAATTATTCTCCTACATTTTAATTTTCTACCCAACCAGTCGAAAGTCCAACTGAATTAATCTCCCCAACGTGACCCCAGATTTAATGCATCAACTGGCTTATTTTAAAACACAAGACTAAGAGCTGACAACTTCAACCATGTTTGAAAATACTAAAAAACAACAGGCTAACCACTAAACCAAGGTTTAACCGTAGTAGCATACTACTTATCTAATAGCGCTTCATTGTCTCATCAGAGCTATATAAATACAAATACAGCGCAATACAATACAATGAGCAAGGGCTGACTCTGTGTAGTGTTGTATACAACGCTGACTGTGGCAGACAACTGGAGTCCTCTGCAGCGAGACTGCAAAACAAGCCAGTTATAGTCTTGTACACACCCTCCATCTTATAGACCGAGTAAGGTGAGTATATGTAAATATATTTCTGATTTATTCACCAGATATAGATCTTGCTAGTAAATGTTTTGAAACATCTGCTTTAATGTTTTACTCCAAAAAAAGTGTATCCTTATCCTATGGTGTAGTATTGAGTGGATAATACTTAAGATTCAGTTTTAAAATGTATCCAACCATATGTTCAATTATGTTTTTTCTATAGCTTTAGCTACTGTTCCACAAGATAAGGCAAGACCACAGACAGCTGGTAAGAGAGAGAAAGGAAAGGTAGACAATTAGTTTTGTGTTCTTCTCGTCATAAATCTAGTAACAGGGCTTGATTCTAATTTAGAATCCCATTGAATTTCATAACCTGGACCACTGACATATTTTCTTCTATGCGGCAATGTTTTAATACTTTTTATTAATTATTTTCTGTGTGCTGCATTCGATGTCAAATTATCCTAATTGCCCAGTGAGTCGTGCTCTGCATCTGACATTCTGTTTGTTGAAACAACAATTACCTTATTACATTTCTAATGGTATGTTTTGGGAAACAGATAGAAATTTGTATGTATAGGTGTTAGTGGTGCTCCCTTGTTCGGTTCTATGTTAAACTTTTTTCAAATCTCTTTGTGTATTTTCCATTGAACCCACGATTAATAAATGTGAATGTGCTCTATCTTTTCTGTGTCTCTTCTGTCATCATATTAGTATTGGCACTTGTGTTTTGCTTTGATTTCTTTTTTTTACGTTCCTTGTTGCATTGATGAGATCTAGCCATTGACCACCCAGAGAAGAATCGCTACTGAAAGAATAAATAAAGTTACCTAATATTGGCAAACAAAGTTCCAGGTGCACCAGAAATTATGAATGCCATAAAGAGCAAATGATAAAAGTACTTTCTGTAATATATGAATAAAATATGATTAGGATAATTCAGACTTCTTAACTACTTATGAGGATAAAGCAGGTGTGTCGTGCAAGCAAAATTCTGTATTTCCTAGTTTGTCTAAGTTAACATAGAAATAGACTCTTCCTGAAAAGGAGCAGAGAGGCTTGAGCTGCCCAGCCACACGAACAAGATAATATGAACCTCAAATCCATGACTGTCTCCCCTTTGTCAGTGGAGTGCAGCTTGAGCCCTAGGTACATGAGCAAGCAAGGGATTCGTGTTTGGGCCTTCGGTGTAGGAGCAAGAAAGGGATTCGTTTTTGGGCCCTAGGTACAGGGAGCAAGCAAGGGATTCGTGTTTGGGCCCTAGGTACAGGGAGCAAGCAAGGGATTCGTGTTTGGGCCCTAGGTACAGGGAGCAAACAAGGGATTTGTGTTTGGGCCCTAGGTACAGGCAGCAAGGGATTCATGTTTGGGCCCTAGGTATAGGAGAAAGCAAGGGATTCATGTTTGGGCCCTAGGTACAGGGAGCAAGGGATTCGTGTTTGGGCCCTAGGTACAGGGAGCAGGGAAGGGATTCATGTTTGGGCCATAGGTACAGGAGCAAGCAGGGGATTCATGTTTGGGCCCTAGGTACAGGGAGCAAGCAAGTGATTCGTGTTTGGGGCCTAGGTACAGGAGCAAGCAAGACATTTGTGTATGGGCCCTAGGTACAGGAGCAAGCAGTGGATTCATGTTTGGGCCCTAGTTACAGGAGCAAGCAAGGGATTCATGTGTGGGCCCTAGGTATAGGCGCAAGCAAGGGATTCATGTTTGGGCGGTAGGTACAGGAAGCAAGCAAGAGATTCGTGTTTGGGCCCTAGGTACAGGAGCAAGCAAGGGATTTGTGTTTGAGCCCTGGGTACAAGGAGCAAGGAAGGGATTTGTGTGTGGGCCCTAGGTACAGGAGCAAGCACGTGATTCGTTCTTGGGGCCTAGGTACAGGAGCAAGCAAACGATTTGTGTTTGAGCCCTAGGTACAGGGAGCAAGGACGGGATTCGTGTGTGGACCATAGGTACAGTAGCAAGCAAGGGATTCATGTGTGGGCCCTAGGTACAGGAGCAAGCAAGGGATTAGTGTTTGGGCCCTAGATACAGTGAGGAAGCAAGGGATTTGTGTTCTGACATCTTCGGTCAATCATTGAGAACCTGCTAAACATTCCTAACAGGAGTTTCTGAACTACCTGTGACCATTATGTTCACTTACTCAGAGCAACAATCTATTATGGCTTGTAGTTAATTTGTTACATTACTGAAGGTTAAATTTAACATAAATCAAGTCCTTTGAGTTGCCAGCTAAATACATAAGGGCACTCTCTGGAGGTCATGATCTTCCCAGTCCACAATGTGCAATTGTCTCCTTTGTATTGATATCTCCAGGAAACAACTGTTTCTCCAAAGGTTTAACTCCCTGTGTGCAGGTAATGATTTTTCCTCAGTTTGTTATAATCTATGTAGTAGTGTGAGAGAAGCTGTTGAGGACTGTGCTCCCACATCTCTGCTGGTTCAATGATGCCCAGTGTCAAGTTGTATCTTTGCCAAATCAATAGCATAGAAGATGGTGAAACGCATGTCTGAAAGTAAAGGGAGGTCCAAGTTTGAAATTGTTCAGTCCATACTCCTGATGCTCGAGAGGGCAGTTATAGGCAAAGTATGGAACAATTTTGTTCTGAAGCTTTTTAAAAAACACACGCAATCAGGCTCTACTCCTAGATGTGGTGTTTTAGAATTGCAGCGTGACACACTGGCAGGACCCCAGGATAATACCTCCTTCTTTTCCTGATTGAAGGCTCACGGGATCGATAAAATGTGCCATCTACGAGCTCAGAATCCTATTTTGCATGTAGTTGGAGGATTGTTTTTGTAGCTATATTGGATATTGTCTTGTTAGCCCCTGTAATCAAAGTATAGGATTCTGAAATTGATACTTACAACTGCACAGAGCAAGTGGAGTGGTTTCACTGCTGGCTTTATGTGGTCATACCTCCTCTGAATCATGCCCAGTATGGCCCTGAAGTCACTGATGCCTCTTAAAGAATTTATTCAGGAGCCCAGTGTAAATGGTGTTATAGTAATCTAGTTGCTCCATACCCCAGGTTCACATCCCCGCCACCTAGCTTACATATCAGAGGACCAAAGGAGAATATGCATGAGTAGAGAAGGCTACATGTTAATGTCCCGGGCCACAGCATTGAATTGCGGCAAGGAGAGCTCTTTGTCAAACTCCTTCCTTACAGTAAGGTTGAGAAACGCTGTGAAGCTTCTTGAACGGTTCAGAAATGGTAGCCAAGCATTAGAATATGAGTCTGAGACCCATTCAAAAAGAGTAAGGTATGTTGCAATGTTGTCTTTTAGTGACCTGGTTTTGACATTGGAGTGGATTTGGGCAGCAACATCAAACAATGGAAAATCACCAGCTACTACTGTAGGAGCTGAGCCAGCTGGGGAACATAGATGTTGAATAGCAAATAGGAAATAGAGGATATGTGTGGCATTCCTCAAGGTGAGGGTGATGACATACCTAATGTTCCACAACAGGACAGTTGATTGCAGTTTATGACGTATCATGAAATCTATTTCAGGGCATTAGATACTGTTCCAGTACTTGAGGTTTCTCGTGAAGTTGCCTTGGTCCACAGTGTCATAGGGACCTAAGAGATTGAAAATTATTTGAGCTAAATTCTTATTTTCATTAAGGACAGCAGAAGTTTTTCTCAAGTAAGGGCTAGCTTAATTTTGTGGTCATGCGCGATATGGTTAGAATTGGTTACCTCTACCTCTGTAGTCGTCCTGTAACATGCATCTCAGTCCTGCACTAGCCCCTGTACCTCCAAGCCCACTGAGCTTGGCCTTTGGCCATATCCATTGGACTGTGGGTATACAGCCTAGACTATTGTGAAGGCTTAATCCAGATCACACATCTATTGTGACCCATGCAAACACAACCTAACAGAGCATGGTACAATTTCTGTTTTCTTTCTTTTTTTGAGGATGTGCAAAAAAAAAACATAATACAATTTAGAAAAAAAAGGTTGTGGTTTGAAATTCAGTTCTGTGAATCCAGGACTAGTTCTGTGAACCCCACAATGAAAACGGGCCTTTTATAGCTATGCATACTATATCGGCCTCTTTAGAACGCTATCCCCCATGCATCGTTGGTGTTATGCTTATGCTACCCGTACCATTGTTTTCTACGACACAGTCTTTGGTGCCTGTCATCCATTAGTGACCGCAGCAATAACAAAAAATGTCAGCTCTTTCAGCCATTCCAATGGTCATATTCACTGACCCTGCAACCGTCTGTGAACGAATTGTCCAGATGTACAATTGGTTAACACTTAGAAGGCGGCCCAACACACTATGTAATGCAAATGTCTCAAAACCAATTAACTGTTCAGATTTGCATCAAACCTTGAAAAACTGTTTTCTTAGTAATGGTTGAGGTTCAGCCACGTTTGAGGTAATTTAGTGCTTTTTGGTGAAGCAGAGAGCAAATATTCCCAAAGAAGCTTGGATAGGAAATGCAACTTTTGTTACCTGTTGGACTTGTTCTTCTCTGCATGGTCATCCACAAACGTTTCGCCTTCACCTCTTGTGTTTTCTGAATTTTGTTTTTGTTGGCTTTAGGACTCTGTACAGTTTACCAGTGCTAAAGAGCTTGTGCTCTCTCCTTTAAACATGGTAAAATTGGCTTAGACCCCTATTGATACATTTAGTGTACTTGTAAGTCCCTAGTAAAGTCGTTATACATGTACCCAGGGCCTGTAAATTAAATGCTATTGGAGGGCCTGCGGTACGTATTGTACCACCACTTAAGTAGCCCAATAAAACATGTCTCAGTGTTGCCATTGCAGCCTGGGTTCGGTTTTTAATGCCAAATTTAAACTGACAAAATATACCTTTGCCCGATCTAAGCTTTTCTTTTTTATACATTTAAGTCACCCCATGGTGGGTAGTAAACAGCCATAGGGCAGGGTTCCATATATTTAAAAAGCTAACCCTGTACTTTCAAGTTCTGCATGTCCTGGTAGTGAAACACTACCAGTATTCGTTTTTCACTTATGTGAGTCATAACTTTGCCATAGGATACCATTGGGTTGCCTTATAACATTTAATAGGCAATAACATTTGTTTGGGATCAGGTAGAAATATCATGTTTGCTGTCTAGAGAATTGTAATTTAAAATCCTCTTTAATGGTAAATTCGTATTTTAAGTCACAATTCTGAAAATGCCACTTTTAAAAAGTTTCTGTACTGGGGTGAATGTATGACATTGTCCTGCATTCTGTCCAGAAACTGTTGTTTTTGCATTTGTCACCCCGAGTGGGACGGGTATGCCCAGACGTGGGTCCCGTGCTCTCCATGCCACTGGAATCAAGCTATCCTGGCTGGAGAGG
Organism: Triturus cristatus; assembly: GCF_964204655.1. Lineage (NCBI taxonomy): Eukaryota > Metazoa > Chordata > Amphibia > Caudata > Salamandridae > Triturus > Triturus cristatus. The sequence goes on along the minus strand of NC_140595.1, from coordinate 163,494,243 downwards.
GGTGAAACCCCGAAACCAGTCCTAGGATGCTTGTTTCCAGTCCAGGGAGGACCTGGTTTGGCAGTTCGGGCTGCACTGTTCCCATGAGGCACAGGGTCAAGACTGATTTGCATATGGCTGGGTTCAAACTGGAATGGCATGGTCAGCAAAAAAACGATGGATTTAGGCTCAGATCTCTGTACTGGGGTGAATGTATGACATTGTCGTGCATTCTGTCCATCAACTGGTGTTTTTGTACTTTTAAAAAGTTAACATTTTCTTGTCCTACCCATTTGTTGACTGCAGCCTGTATCTGGGGTCACATGACTAGGTGTAGTTGGCATTTATGTATTCCTTCCAAACAGTAACAAAAAGGAGGACTAGGTTTTGGTAGGATGAAAGTGATGCAGCTGTGCTGAGCCCCACTTACCTTTATACGAGCTGCCTCAGCACTCAAAAAGGACTTCACACTAGCTTTTTGTCACCACTGGAACCAGGGCAGGGAGGAAGGATATTCCAGAATCATCTGTGAGGGAAAAATTCCTGAAGTCTTTCACTTCAAAACTGGTACCAGGTATAAAAATAGAATCCTCAGACCCGCTCTTCTGTACTCTCTTGGACCTATGGATACTACAGAAGAAGGACTGCCCTGCTGCCTGAGGCCTTTGTGTCTGAGAAAGAAGACTGGACCATTTACTTCATCCCAGGCTACCTGAACAGACCCCAAGGGTCAGATAACTGACATTCTGTTCAGAGCTACAGGGACAGAGCTAACTTCAGTGGCCTCCCTGCAACTGCACCGCTTACCAGCTGCAACTGGACCTGCAACTGGACCTGTAACTGGACCTGCCTGAGCCCTGCTAGCCTCTGTGAACGTGTGTCCCTGATCTCCAAGAGGCACCCCTCCAGGTTCTGGGCCCTTTAGTTGCCATCAGAGTGCTTATCTCTGAACACAAAGGAGAAATCCTGACATTTTGGGCTCTTCGGACTGATCAAGTGAGATCTTGTCACCCACAAATGCGAAACTCTGGTGAACCTGACTCTTCCCACAACCTACAGTGACCTCCAGCGGCGACCAGCATCGCGAGATCTGCACTTTGCGCTACAGCACGACAGACCGCGGTGACTGCCAACGGAAAGCAGGAGCATACAGAGATGACCATTCATAACACCAAACCTGATTTTCATGGTACAGAGGTGACCATCTGCGATGCGCTCCCTGCTCTTCGGGGTACCCCCCACTGCCAACTGGAGCCTTTGAGGAGGTAACGTTGTCAGCAGGACTAACCTGGTCCTTGTATCTGGCCCACGCCCCATCACAGTTGGCTTGAACTTGTGACGTTTCCCCTGTTCTGCCATGAACAGATAACCGCAACTATCACTTTGTGCTTCTAGTTGCTATACTTACCTAAATCTTTGAAAGTGCATATCTTCGGTTCTACTAATTGGATTTTTGTCATTTTTATATCAAAAAATGTATTGGATGTCACTCCGTTTTTCTGTGTTTCTGTGTTTTCACTTTGTTACTGTCGCTGCATAAATACTTTACACATCATCTCTAAGTTAAGCCTGGCTGCTTTTGTGCCAAGCTACCGTAAGGTTAAGCAAAGGTTAATTTACTGACTTATGTTGTTCATCCTGACTGTGGTTTCGTGTGAGCAGGGTTCACACTCCCCTCAACCAAAACCCCCCCCCAAAAAACTGTTTCCTACACTGACTTTTCTGTTATGATAGCAAAGTTCCTATGAACCTTACTTTGTGTTTTAACTTTTTTTCAGATGATTATCTGTGCACTGGAAGCTTTGAACAAGATTTTATTGAACTTTGTAACCGTGTTGGATATACGGAAATTCCAAAAGTCATAATCCGAGAACACACAGCTCTGGTACCAAACCTAGAGAAAGGAGGACGTGGTAAGAGAACTACGGCAAGCTTTTGGGACCCTTAACAAACCGTATCCAAAGCAAGTCCAGGATTGTACTCTGAATAATGAAATGTAGGAATGTTAAATTTAATATGAAGTTTAGCAAGAGAAACAAAAACATATATGTTTTGTTTGAGGCTTCCTAGCACCCTTCACATTGACGTGGAAATTGAGATGTATCTGGAAAAATCGAGCCTTTTCAAAATAAATTCAAAAAATTATTTACTGGAATAAAAAGCAGGAAATAACATAAAATATGGAAACGGTGAGGGTCCCAGAAGACAGCTTAACCAATTCCTTAGTGTGCCCCCAATTGTCTCTACCACTCACTCAATGCATATGTTTAGCGGTAAATGCAGAAAAGAAAATAGGCATCTGGGAAACTGACAGCATGTTTTCCCGCTTTCATTATCACAATTTTGCTCCCCAAATATTGCTTCTATTAAAATTTCTTTTTCCAGCCTTTCTGTGATTTGTTTATTATGTATTTATTTTTAATTTTATAGCACTTTTATCCAAATTGCTGAATTTGTTTATTGACATCCCTTATGCTGTTTTATGATATGTCTGCTTTAGTTCTGCAGAACATGTGCTTGCTATCTCTATGCCCTTATGTCGCCTATTCCTACTCACAGACCTGCCCACACATGGACAATGAAAACAAAATATATCGGGCCCAATGCGCAAACATATTACTGGGACTTACTCTTGGCTTATTGCTAAATTCACATTAATTCATGAGTAAACATGGAGTTGTCCCGTTATGCAGAGAGCAGCAACAATCTGCTTCCCCAACCATTCTTATTGCTAATGTTTTATTTTCCAACATGCCTTCCCCAAGCATGGACATAGGCTTTCACCTCCAATTGTAGATGGGGTTTCAGCTGTGAACCTTTCTACCTAGGATGGCTACGACAACTGTTTCAGCACTGGCCTGATATAGCGTTTGGTGAATGCCCCTGGTGTATCAATTTCACTCGTGGCAGAAATATTATTCTTACTGTATTTTTTTAAACAATTTTATAGGCGACCTGGTCGTCCAAAACATTTAAATTTTTAACTTCCACCCGTGATTTGAAAGTTACTGTTTGTATTAGAGGACCAATTGCCTGTTATTTTTCTTTTTGTTTTCGCTGGGATAGAGCCAATGTTTTTCATCTACTTTATGGTTTCAGTATCCTATACATTCTGATTGATGTTTAAAAAAGACACAAAGGGTCTTAATATGATGCGGCCCAGAAAGGCTCCGACAATTGGTCGGAGCCTTTCCAGGCCGCATCTTGGTTTAATTACCGACCGCAATGCTGGCGGTCATGAATTAAACCGGCCGGTCATTACGGCTGGCTTCCGATGGGCTCAAGGAGATCGTCGGCCAATCGGAAGCCAGGCCTTTCTGCCCTTGGGGTTACGATACTCAGTCTCCGGCAGGCTTTCCATGTCAGGCTTTTCAACATGGAAAGCCAACTTTACTCTTTACTCTTTCCCCTTCCCTACACCCTTCCCAACCCCCTTTTCCCCTGTCCCCTTTTCCTCTTATCCTTATTCTTTATTCTCCATAATTATTTTTTACCCTCCTACCTTCTCCTCCCCCTCCCCTTATCTCCCTCCCACCCAGGCTACTTCCCAGGCATCCTTACTATCGCCTTGTCCTGAAGAGATCCCACTATTCGTATGGGGATCGAAATGTCGTCGACCGTCGTCTCTAAACTCATTTCTTCACTATGTATTTGTCATTTGAGTATGAGATGTTGATCTGACTTTTACGTATTCTCACTTTTCACCAAAAGTCACCTTTTAAGTCACCAGCCTAGGTTAAGGAAATCGGCTGATTTCCCTTTTAGCCTCCGCACGGCTAGCTCACTTATTGTTGTGATTATTATGTTTTCTGAATTTTCATCCTTTAATATTATCTTTCATAAAATTGCATTGATTGCTCCCTTGTATTCCAGTTTCTCATTTTAGAAATTGTGATAATCTTTTTACCCTTCTTGCATGGGACCTCTGTTCCTTTAAAATGATGTTTAAAAAAGACACAAAGGGTCTTAATATGATCCGGCACAGAAAGGCTCCGACAATTGGTCGGAGCCTTTCCAGGCCGCATCTTGGTTTAATTACCGACCGCAATGCTGGCGGTCATAAATTAAACCGGCCGTTCATTACGGCTGGCTTCCGATGGGCTCAAGGAGATCGTCGGCCAATCGGAAGCAAGGCCTTTCTGCCCTTGGGGTTACGATACTCAGTCTCCGGCAGTCTTTCCATGTCAGGCTTTTCAACACGGAAAGCCTGTCGGAGAGCGAGTATGGGGGCCCCTAGCAGCACCGCCTTGCCTCTGCAGCCTCTGGTTGGTGGCCGAGGTAGCACCTATGGTGCCCCTCCTGTTCATCCCTGCACTGAGTGCCAGGCACCCTGAGGTGCCTCCCACACGGTGTGGGTTGAACACAGACTCCCATTCTTCTATGGGATCTTGTGTTATGGCCGGTTTACAGCCATAACACGAGCTCCCATAGGGGAATTGAAGTATGCAACCCAATAGTGTTCAGTCATCCAGTGAGTAAGCGGTCGCGACCGTTGATCTGAGGTCGGTCTATCCCGTTTTCGCGTCGGTGTTGGGTAGATTTGTTTCCGCTCAACTTCATAATCACCCCATAAATGTTGTCTTGAGCAGTGGCGTCTCCTCCGCAATGGCGGAGAAGCGTCGCCCAAATGGCTCAGAGCCAGCAGCTGAAAAATAAGACAATATTTTATTATCGTTTCATTTTTCAGCTGCTGGCGGAGCCAGCGTGTGTAGGGCGGGGCCATGCCATGGCAGTTGGGGCTGAGTAATGTGCACTGCTAAGTGCGCACGTCTGTTTGGCAGGCTGTCTTAGACCACCCTAACAGACATGCGCAGTTAGGTTTCTCCAACCCAGCTATATTGGACAGCTGGTGTGGAGAAACAGCACAGACTCCCTGAGCCTGAGCGAGCGTTAAACCAGCCCACTCAGGCCAATCACCGTGCTGCTCTCATGCTTGGTGATTGCCATGAGAGCAGCGCGGGGATTCAATGAGGAGTCTCTGATGCTGTCCCAGGGACTGCTGGGAGCAAGATGTAGAGGAGCACTGAGATGCGTGGTGGCCAGCAGCATCAGGTAAGTTGTATTATTTATTATTAAAACCCCCTGCCCCCTCCACACCCCCTGCCACTTTTTATGGATGTCGACCACCACTGTTCTTGAGGTAGGCAATTCCAAATGATTCATTTTTGAAAGAAAGGTGCATGTTTTAAATAAGTTTATCCCGCATCTGGTCGCGGGTGGAGATGTAAATTCTTGATACATTAATTGGAGATCATCATGAGAAAGGTCTAGGATAGCAGATAAGTAAAAAAAAAAAATCCTCAGCAGATTTTTTTTTTTTTTGCATGACACTGATAGGTCACCAAGAGCACCACATGCTCCCATAGAGACATGGACAGCACAGTGCACACAGAGATCTATGGTTAACTTATGTGGGGAAGAATAATTATGGATGTATTAATGTGGCAGAAACATTTCTTCCTTGTGTGTCACAATTGTCAAAGCTGCTTCCTGGATGCCCTGACATGAAAGATGATTTCACTAAGGCAGACTTCTGGGAGAAGAACAAGGTGCCCTGGGCACAGAATGGAAAGCCCAGAGAAGCCTTTCTCTAGGATAATAAATAATAATGCTTCTTTCTCAGGAGATCTCAATCAATCAATCATGGGTTTGTTAAGCGCAGCTACTTACCGGAAAGGGTCTTAAGGCTCCTCCCTCTCTTCCAAACCCCATGCACTTAGGGTGGCTGGGACCTGCTTTAGTTTAATTAAAACCTTGAAATTTCTTTTTGATCTTAGTCCTCTCTCAGCCAGGAAAACAGTTGCGGTGGCGCTGATACTTTCGCGCCTAGACCATTGTAACAGCCTCCTGGCAGGTGCCAACAAATCAACCCTGACGAGGCTACAGGTAGTGCAGCATGCAGCAGCCCGATTGGTCTTGAAACTTCCTTGTAGGGCTTCCGCCTCAGCAGCTCTGAAATCTCTTCACTGGCTTCTGCTACACAAGAGAATTTTATTCAAACTTCTTGTTACCACCTTTAGAGCTGCTCACCGACTGGGGCCATTATATCTTTCAACAAGATTCACACCATATACTACAACAAGGCTACTTAGATCTTCATCAGCAAACCTCCTCAAACCGCCGGGTTTCAAACTTAAAACGCGGGGAGGGAAATCTGCAGCCGTGTTAGGTGCAAAGGCCTGGAATCTAATGCCAAATAAATTGAGATCTATAGAACCTGAAATGCAGTTTAGGAAGGCCCTAAAGACCTGGATCTTTGAAGCATCAGATGAATTCTGTCAAGCCCTCATCTAGGTCTCTATACTCCACTGCTAAACTTGTCTCTGTCCGTATATGATACTGTTCCAGCAGGCTGTGCCTTATATTGAGAGCACCGGTCACTTAGCCATGTTTTGCTTAAAGGTGACACAACACGAATGTATATAGAAATGATCAGAGAGAGTGTTTGGAAAGGTGCAACTTTGCACTTGAGGTTCATTACATGTCTGCCTTGAGTGTGATACAGTGTGACGACTGAACGTTAAAAGGAATTGATGGGCAGCCTTTGGAGAGCATGCTTAGCTTGCCTAATATTTTCTTCTGCTCTTGGGATGATCTACATTTCACTAGAAATTGGTGTAGTCAATTTGTCTATATATTGGTGTTCTTGTTGTGTGTGCTACAGTTCACATTCATGGAGTTGGAGGCGGAATAGGATATTGAGCTACGATTGGAGACACTTTGGTAGACCAAGAAGAAGAGAGTTGCAATATTTGATGTGACGCAGACTGATGGGCTTTATCAGGGTGTTCCAATAGTTAGAGAGAAGGGGAGTAAGTACACTTCTGAAAACGTTAAGCATGTGGCCACTATGTTGATGTGTGTCTGGAAAAAGAATTTGTTGTTGAAGATGGTGCCAAGGCTACATATGGAGTTAGATATTATAGTAGTTCGGCATGAAGCCTATCTCCATGTCCTGAATTAGGGCACACTCTTGGAGAACAACCAATAAGAACTGTCCACTCAAGGGAAGAGCCAAAATAATGTGTAGTTAGGCAGCAATATATTATCCCAGAAGTAAGAATCAAGCTGTGAAGCGCTCGCAGAAAAATTTAATTGAAGAGGCGGTACTAGACGCTGACTTGTCCCATCTCCGAATTATGGCAGAGACTGGAACTATGAGAGAACACCCGGCACCCCGCCGGTCCCTGTGCTTCCTTTTTTTAATGCATGCCCAATTTTTTTTTTAAATTATTTCATTAAAACTTAATTATACCTACATTCCTACTTATTATTTTGAACCCGAGTTACTTGCTAACACCATGTCAAGACATAATATCTCTTTTAACCACATTTCTGTAATGAGTAAGAGCAATATTATAAAGCTATGAGGTCAACAAATTCAAGGAGTGTTGAACAAGAGAGAAATGGTTTATAAATTAGCAGGTAACAATTATACTGAGCTGGAAACGGGGTGCAGGAGGTCCAAGAGCCGTTTTTGTAACATCTGAAGATAAACAGAGTGAAAGATGTAATTGCTTTACCCTTCAAAAAAGGGAGTCATGAGGATAAGTATCTATACCATTGTAAGAGAGGATCTATGGTGAGATAGCGGTGCAAGGATTCATAGCCTTAGGGCCAGTGGTGTAACATAGGCCCCTGCAGCTCCCGTTGTGCGGGGGCCCCTTCAGCACAGTACCCAGGCCTGAGAGCTCCTGATGTCTCTTGATGAGAGACCCCTCCATGTAGTTTGCAGGGTGTTGGCTCAAGTTCCATTATGCTAGTGTCTTGGGCTGAGCTTGTGTCCATGTGGGCTAGAGCAGTAAATACTTGCTTTACGTTGCCCACAGAGTCACTCCTTGACAGGTTGCCACAGTGTCCTGAGCCATAGTCCCTCTATTAAAGGACTCTTTAGGAGTTAGTAGTGTTAGCTGCAGCGGTGAGTTTATGACACTGTAACCGAACCATCGCGGAAGGAGACCTTTGGCCTTGAAGTTGTTAGAGCACTGGTGCTCTACAATTGTGGGGATTTAGATGCAGCTGGTTACGACACAGGCCTCAATCAGGTGAAATGCTGAAGCCACAGTGCTTTCGAATGAACCTCCCAAAACAGCAGTCTGAATCTAATTGTGTAGGGTGTACTGGTGAGATGAACTATTATACCGTGAACCAGTAGCTAGGTGGAACCATGGTGTGGCTGCTAGTCCCCTGAAGGGACCTCTACTAAAGAGATCTTGGCTTCGTATTGGGTCCCCTAGCAGTATCCCTGGAAAGTACAATAGCCTGCATTCAGGTCTTGGCTAGATTATTCTGTCTCACAGTGGCCCAAAAAATGAGGTATACTGCCCCACACTTAATTCAAGGTTCCTATGGTTCACTTGTCTGTCATTGTTACCAGACTTGATGCTTTGGATAGACGTAACTGTATGACGTGCTATATACTACATCAAGGCCATGGTACAATATTGCCTAAGGGGTGAAGTGCGCTGACATGCTTCGGCACTAAGGCTGGGATTAATGAATTGATGCCTGTCTTTTCACAGTGTGGCTCCTTCTGGGAAGTAATCTCAGACCAAGCATGAGTTTTACCAGCTTCGTAAATCAGTGTAAGAACGGTAACTCATACCTATTCTTACTATTTGCTTACCCGCAGAGCCTCTTTCAGCTCTTTTCAGCTTAGCATAGTAGGGGGCACCTCCAGTCAAATAAACTGGCTGAGAAGAGCAACCGAGTAAGCTCCCATTGTTCTCTAAGATTTGTATCACAGCAAATCCTTGAACAAGTTCATGGCCTTGACGTTTGTTATGGATACTTAGAACAAGCAGATATATACAGACCTGATTTGCCCATATAGTTTCCTTCTCTGTAGTACAGGGCATCACACTGCTGCCAGGATCAGTGGTGGACTCAACCACCATACAGACAAGTCAGAGATCCTCAAACTCTTGTGTAATCATTCTGAAACCTCTCCAGACCCATGGTGGCATTACCTTGTTTGTTTGCAGCAAAATCAAACCACCGATGGAAGCGGTGTCATTACAGGTGTGTTGAAATAATGAAACTAGTTCTCTACTGCGGACAGTGTGACATTCTTCTCAAAAAGATCAGTCTCCATAGTGAAGGGGAAGTGATGAATCTTCAGCTGCATTAGCAAGATATCATTCAGTTTCCCTTTGATTGTAATAGATGCTAGCATGATGGGTGTAATGGGGACTGTGCTGTTGTGTTCCCACACATATCTAACCTTCCGCATGCTGTCCAACATCATTAAGAGCAAGAGATGCTGAACTGGTCGTGATTGTAAAATTATAAATGCTTTACTCACCCATACTGACTTGGATTGGAATTAAGTGGATCAACTCTTCTCTGCACATCTTTCAGTTGGTTAACCAGGTCAAAGATATAACCTATGCTCGGGACATATTTAGTTCAGGACAAGCTGAGCACATCTGCCTCCATTTCAACTTTTTTCCTGACGTGAGTGAATTGGCAACTGAGGATAATATACAGAACTGTGGGCATTTTAGCGTTTCCCTGCCAGATGGATTTTCTAAGTACATGGCCATTCCCACGGCCTAATGAATTCATCCTTTACTTTGCCACGTCTGGTGTCACTAAGCAAGTGGTGTTGCCTGTGAATCCAACATTGAGAACTCCAAGGTGTTGTACAAGAGAATCAACAAGGTGTAATCAAGTGTGGAAAGTAACATTTTGGTTTGACAAGGTCACCCTCCTCAAACCTGTAGGAATTCAGAGTAACTTACTCCTCATGCTGCAGTGTGTACTGACAGAGTTGTTTTAATGTAGTGACCACGACTGGGGCTTTGCTAAGCAAGGTGGATACTAAAAAGGAGGAGAGACTGCTGATGTTAATGTCTTATAAATACGAACAGGAGTTTATGAGTATAAAATGTTACGTTTCACCAGCTTGGCAGGCTCTTAAGATGTTATATCTATGTTTTATGGTGCTTGTTTTCTGGTCCAGAGTACCACAAACCACTCATGTCTTACAGATGGAAAGTAGGTGAGTTGATCAAGCGTTTTGTAAGGTAAAAAATGACTGTGGTTCATGCCCGTCTGTGATTTCTAACAGTCATTCTGAGTTACCGTACAGCTGTTTGGAATGGCCTTCTCTCTGAAGTACCAGGATGTAGGGCAGTTGTAGAAAAGCCATACAACATGGTTTACCTTTTCTCCTGGGCCTGGAAATTTAGAGGTATTTACATGTATTTTGATGTATGTGAGGGCAGGAGATTCAGGAACCAGATTGGCACCTTGAAGATGGCTGCCTGAATCTTCTTGTGTTTTCATATCTTCAGTGAATAGGAATGAGAAGTTAATGCATTTCTTAATGCTTTTCCATGGAGGTCTGATCAGCACTGGTCTTTACCTTTCTCTGGGGGTCCTTGAAAATCACCTTCATCTTAGTTGCATGGCCCCTCATGGAATACTACTAGATATATGTGTCAATAGCTATAGGGGGTGTATACATAAAGGAGACCCTTGATTGCCTATGATGACACTGTGCATAACTATGTAAAAAGTGGATAAGTAATATCTAGGGTTCACCCCCAGCACCACTTTTTCAATAGGGTGAAACTTAGAAAGTGGGTGATATGCATGCGGTCTATCATTCTCCGTAAAGTGTGCCTGCTCACTGATCCTGACGAGGGATATCTCTCAGCCTGAAAGCACTGTAGTATTTCCATCTTATGAATACACATGAAATTTAAGAATGTATGGACAAAAACATTTTCAGCACCATTCATTTTAATAGTATTTTTATATCGTTTTTTAGATGTTTTCTAAATTTTGCAATATGTTTTTGAAGTAGGTTTACCTTATAGTTTAGTCGTGTACCTGGACACATACACACTTTGAGTGCTTTAGTAAAGGAATAAGTGCACGTCATTGACTTTTACCTCAGAGTTTACTATTCCCAGAATTTGGGGAAATTGAGAATAGTGAATTGCGAACTCATTAACATCACCTGTGTTACAGGCAGCATACAATTTCTTCATCTCCTTTTATGTCCTTTCCTTTAATTTTCTCACATAATTTCATTTCGTCTCTTCTAGGTCTCACTAAACTCCTTGAACATATTGGGTTTAATCATGTTTCATCTTACTTGCGTCTCCACTTTCTTCTCTCCCTGTCCCAATGAGGGTAATATGCTTTTCATTGCACAGAAAGTACTCTGCTTCTGGTCACTAACTCTCTCACTTTTTTCATCTTTGATACTGTTAATTACTCAGTCCTAATATCTTTGTTCTCGGATGCGGGTATATACGTTACACCAATCCAAAATCTGACGTTTTGTTAATAAGTATCCTCATGTGGGGTATTGTTCATGGTAATCTCCACCTCCTTCCTCTTTCACCTTGCTGTCCTTCAGGATGTGTTACATCGCATGCCATTACAGCGCAAGTCGTTACAGCGACTTGTTGTAGGGGACACTGGAGTTTGAATAGTTAACTTACTATTCCATCTCCAGTGTGTGCAACAGTAGGTAAGGTGTTGGATTGAAAATCCAACAAATCCAACCCCTTCTGCCCCTACAGCAAGTAGTTGTAATGTCATGCGATGTATCAACATGTTGTTGTAACGACTTGCCTTGTAAACGCATGTGTTGTAAACGATACGTTGTAAACGTTGTTTATTGATTAGAACCAAGACATGTAGGTGTTTAAACTGTGTTTTTGTGTCTGCTGACCTAAGCAAGCCAGAGAAAACTGCATGGAACTCCAACTGGAAAATTAAGTATGTTCATCCATCTTTTGTGAAGTTACATAGCATACACTTTTCCTGTTCTTCAGATGAAACTGACTCAGTGTCGGAAAAGGATCCATTAGAAGCTTTGTCTAATGCATTGGAAAAGTTCACCTATTTCAAGCCTTCCATTCAGGTAGAAACCGAAAATGAAGATCCCAAATCAGCACGAGAGGTCTACATTCGAGGTGAGATCTCGGGCGCAAGCCTTCCCGTTGTTTGTTTTGGATTGGAGCATAGTCATAGCTCTTCATACCTTAGATGAGGCAGCTTTGTGCTGCTGATTTCATTGGTTGCTTGGGATGCTTTCATGAGTGTGTGGTTGGAAGACTATTGACTGTAGCGTGTCCTGTGTGGAGATGTTGGTTAAGGTGTATGAGGTCCAAAGGTGGTGAACATGCGTTGCAGTGCATGTGCATAAAATGTTGGGGAGAGTGTGAGAGTAGATGCAGGCACGCACAACTATTTATCGGTTTGTGTTGATGATAGTCTAAATCTTGTGTTTATCATGATAGGAGGAGCCATGTCTTTCAGAATGTTTTTTGGAACTCGAAGTTCTTGCCAATACTCCTTAAAAGAGCGGCCATTGAGATCCAAAATGTGTCTGTCTGACCAGAGAAGGAAGTTCCTCCATTAAGAATGCCATAATGTTAAACCCAATATTTAATTCATAATTGCTTATGTTGGACAGTTGAAAAATGTAAATAATCTAGTGCTCAGCCTGTGCTTTAGAAAACATAACCAGTCATTCCTTTTATCTAATAACCTGTTTATCAATGGTACCTAGGACCACAGGCTGCAGCAACACACAGCAGACAGTAACAATACAAGACCATATTTTCCACCAGTTCAGTCACACACCAGATGTACTTTTAAAGCATCCAAATGTGTCTGTTCTGCCTCCCTTATAGGTTTTATTCTAAAGGATAACTGCATTCTTGATGGAGCGGTTTGGTTTTACACCTCCACCAAAGACATAATTGGCACCAGATTACTAGATGTCATTTTAGATACCCTAGGCCTGGTTGCTGCTGTTAACAGCATTGGCGCTCTAATTCCATTAAACATAGTAGCCGCACTTTGACGCTAATGATCACATTTGCTTCAAAACTGAAAACTGTAGGGATACCTGGTAGAGCCTTCTTGCACATTCTGAGATTCCCCCCAGGATTCTGTGCTGTCACCTTGCCTTTTTAACATATATGTAGCTCCTCTAGGCTCCCTCATCCATACTCTGGGCCTTATATTCTGCACTTATGTAGAAGATATACAGCGGATTCTCCAGCTGAAGAGTAGTGCTTCATCGGCAGCCCTTCACATCAACATATAGATATCCGATCAAAACACTCTGTCCTACTCGGTCCTACGTCAAACTGGAGGATTGGCGCGCGGGAGTGTCAGCTATGATAGGATCTCGAGCAGTACTGTAAATGAGCCGGTACTTACAGGTACTGAGTACCTGCACTTCTTTATTTGAAACAGAGAGTGCCTGCACTTCTCAGCGGGGGTTCAGTACTTTCGATGAGAGCGTACCCGCACTTCTCAATTGCACAGAGGTACTCTTTCCAGTGAGTACGTACACTCCTGTAATTCCATTTCACTCACTGATCTCAGGTAGACTATCATAGCCCCCTGTACTTAGGACTGGCTTAAGATCTGCTAAAGCAGCTACGTAAAATCTATAATCATGCCGGTAGATTATTTGAAGGGAACCAAAATATGCATCAGTATCCCTTATTTTAAGGAGTCTCGCTTGGCTTACGAAAGAATTGCCCACTCTACTGGCTCTCTTTTGGCAGTTTTTCAGAAGCACCGAAGGTCTCATTTAAAGTTTGGCAGACGGGTTCCTCGTCATAAGTATGACAAATATCCCGTCCACTTTATTGCAAGCTTGTTATATTCTATGGCACTTGTAATAAGGCAGACCTGGTGTCCTTAGGGGACACTGAGACTTCAAAAGCCATATTTTAAGGGTTTTGTTCTAAAAATCAAAACCTGCAGGAGGAGTTTTCTCTGAGTTACTCCTCGCCTTTGGAACTCGCTCCTGGCAGAATTAAGATCCATACCTCATTTTGCAGTGTTTCAGGAACGGTTGACTATGTATCACTTACCCTGAGCCCATGTTCTCCCTGCCCTGGTCGGCTCTATTTGTAGATGTTGCGTTTTCAGACTGTATGCTTCATAAATACCTTGAAACCATTGGGTGATGAAGTCACATTCATTATTCACATAAAATAACTTTTATGTCATTTTAATAAGAATTCCTCTACATTCTTATTAGGCAGTGCTGAAGATGCAGATGCATCAACGAGGACAGTTAATACCTAGGGCTGATTTAGAGTTTGGCGGATAGGCTGCTGTGACAGAGTACCACATCCACAAAACTCTTCATCTGTCTGCACTGATAAGAGTCAAACAGACGACTCTCCATTGGCGGTGCACCCATTGGCTGCGTCAGCGACTCTGATGGTCTCATTGAGTGCTGGCTGTCGGAGTAAGGACATGAGACCCCCGCCCCCGTGCTATTTAGGGCAAACAGCCTAATGTCCCTTACCCTCAAGGAAAACCAGGCAGTAACAAACGGAAAAATAAAATCACTCCTATCCCCAGGTGCAAAACCTCTGGCTTGTGAGGTTCATCAGAGATTTGTTTTTAATATCATTCTCCTACTGTGGGAGTTTGTTTTTTAACAACAAAAAGTTTGTTGGCCAACCATCAAAACCAATGTCGGCCTTCCACCAAACGTTTGGTAACTTTATAGGAACCGACATGATATCCGCTGCCATCCCTGACGGACAGAGTAAGGACCACCATACTTTAAATCAGGCTGTTTATTACGTACAAGCTTTATTTGTGTCATAGTGTAAAGATGGCTTTGAAATAATACTTTCCCACTGAGGGCTAGTGTAAGAATGTCAGTGAGGCCTTGTTTTGGACCCCAAGACCCTCATTACAAGCAGCCTGGTTAAATCACAATATGTGCGTGAACAGCTGTTACCGCACAAGTAAAAAGACCCAACCATGGCAGATAAGGGAAGGGACAAACACAAGAAGAGGAAGTAAAACCCACACAAGTTAACAAATAAGAAGCAAGCAAATGAGAGTCAAAATAAATCCAATGACGGGTAATTAATGGGCGGGGACTAAGTCCACAGTAAGCTTACAATAGATCTTTTTTCAAACAGACTACATGTGCTGTCTAGTAGACGAGGCCTAAAAAGAAAAGTGCAAGTAGCCCTAGCAGGGATAACACAAACTATAGACAAGAAGGGCAGTTGCAAATGCTAATACCACAGCACTGTGACACATCTATCATTGTCTCCTAGTCTTGGGTGCTTTACAGCACTAATCACCATACCAGACAACTTCATCAGACACAGTGACTTCACAAACACAGTCATCCCATTAGGCCCAGCCGTCGCCCTAGCCAGTCTTGGGAAATAGTCTCCCATTGGCATATGTATCTCCATCATGTGGTATGTGAATACTTGTGTTTTAAATGGGATGCCTATTTTAGGCAGAGTCATCTCTATCTGGTACAGTCAACCCAAAATCAGGCACAATCTGCACAGGCAAGGTGACACGATCAGGCACATTGACCCCGTTGGGATCTACTCGCATGGCGTAGATCTGTAGTTCTTAGATCTGTAGTTAACTCTTCTGTTCTTTCTAAGCATCAGACGTTCACTGTACCTTTGAAGCTCCAGCCATGCATGTGGATCCTGTCGTGGTGGCCACCTCTCAGGTTCTGTCATCAAACCGTGCCAGACAGAAGAACAGGCAGGCAGACCGGGGTTTGAGACGGTCTTCTCAGTTTCCGTTCCAGCCAGTGCTCACTGCCACATCTCGTTTTCCCACCTTTAAATACCTGCACCTCTCCTTGCCCATGGAGGTTACCCGGTTTCCCCCAAAATCTGAGGCAGGGGCAGGTATAGGGATAGTAGGAGGGGATTCTAATGAATGAGGTTGTCAGAGCAAAGTCTCTCTGAAAGCTGAATGCTGTATGCTCAGCCCCATCTGGGCAACAGCCGAGTTATTCAGCAGAGGCTCACTTTCACTGATAAGGACATTGCAGGCCTGACACCAAACTGTGACTAACTGCACATGGACCAATCAAACCTTATGCCGTTAATCATACTATGTGTGTGACATAGGGTGTTCTGTCTTCAGTGTTAGTCGATACACAGCATATTGTCATATGTGATGTTAGTTGAACGAGAGCTTGTGTGTCCTTGTACAGACTACTGTATTCTTATGAGAAAGGGTGCCTCGCCTTCATCTGCGGGATCTTGCTATCAAAAGCCATTGGCTTCAGGACCAGCCTGAACAGACCTAGTGTCCCAGTCCTTCAACCAGCGAAAGGGTAATGTAGACAGCCAAGGAATTCAGAGGGGCTTGGAAGGCGAAACAGAAGACCTTCTCAGGCAGTGTGGTCCCTGAACAGATAGAAAAAGATAACTGGGCATGGGGCCTGCCCACATCCAAGGCTGTTCCTTACAATTGACATATCAGCAGGAGCACCACACCAGGACAGTGCAAACCCAGAGCTCACATACCACTCTGCAAGTCACAGTCCCTAGCCTACTACTGATTCTCCATGTGACCTGAGGAGGGCCACTTCTGATGAGAGGATAGCCCCCTCACCACCTATATGTGCCAGATTTAGGCTCGCCAACCATCCCACGTTTTGCAAGTATGCTTCAAACCAGGGCTCCTGCCCTGCTGTCCGCACAGAGGAATTGTGGGACACTGATTGTCCAGTTTTTGGTTCCTTGACACTTTAACCCTCTTAAAGACAAGCAACTATCACTCTTTCAGACCTTTATGAGCTGTTAAAGAGGTGCCTGTCTGAGGGCGGGAGGTACGAGTTGCCGCACAAGAGAGGTCCCAATGCAGCTTTAGGAGCATGTTCATCTATTGAGATGCAAATCAAAATCCAGTCACCTATCTATAAACCGCCTTGAATGTAGTAATGAATGCCATACTGGGCACCTCTCCTGGGAGTATGCCACTGATGTTTATTATCATTTGCCCAGGATCAAACAGTTAGTTAAATAGTATGACTGAGAATGCAGCACATTGCGACTGCAAAAGGTATAGATTTACCAGCATATTGCATTTTGGTGAATTTACCATGACACTAATGGATGGATCGAGCTTGCGATTTGGGAAGGAAATTGCTCCTATGCCTCTTACTACTTTGATAGGACCATTTTTCTGCTTTGTTTTAAAAAGAAGCACATTTTAATTTAAACAAATGCACTACTGTAAAACTAAGGGGTTGGGAACACTTTTTGTGTAATGGCTTTAGAGGAAAAAGTGGAGAAGAGATGGAAATAAAGCCATGGAGGAAGCAACTTCGCGGAGTTAAAAATGAATACTGACCTTTTGAGGGTGCTGGACACACCATTACGCCCTGTACTGGAAGATATTCCTCTTTGACTCTCACAGGATCCTGCCATTATGTGTTATCTCATCAGTAGTTTTCCAGGAGGTTGCAGGGTAACCACAAAGTTGAGCATGGGAAAGACATAGGACAATTCACATCGGATGACATGATGGAGAATTAAGATTGCACGTAATTAGCTTTTTCCTATATCTGATTTCTAGTAGATCCTTAGCCTAGTATTGTACGTCCTTTAAGCAGATGCATTTAATTTAAGGTTGTGCACTCCTCATGCAAAAGACTTCTGTGGTTACGGATGACACTGGTTTTTATAAAGCGTGCTAATACCAATGGCGTCTTGGCACTAGTATCAGTAGAACCATAATAGATACAGTGTGAAGGCGAAGGCATACAACCAACCCTGGGGTCCGGAGACTGAGAAATATTTTGACAAATTAGAAAGAAATTTTAGACCAAGTAGCTAAGATTTCAGTTCCTTCCTGAACTTCAAGAGGTTAGGCTGAGGTCTTAGGTAGTTGGGCAGGGAATTCCACCTTTTGGGGGCAGAGTTAGGAAAACTTCTTCCTCCCCAATGGGCTTTTTTTTTCCTGGGACAAGGACTCTCCTAGCATTGCCAGACCGTAGAGGACGAGAAGGAGGATACCATTTAAAAATGTCTTGCAGGAAGCGAGGGCAGACTCGGTGCCGAGCCTTATGGACCCGACATGTGGCCCTAAACTTTATTAGTGCCTTGATGGGGGGCCGATGCAGTTCTTTAATGGCTTGAGAGGCTGAACAGAAGTTTGGAAGATTCACCAGTAATCTGGCTGCCGCATTTTGAAGTGTCTGCAATTTATTGAGAAGTCGCGTTTGAGAGCCTACATATAAGGCATTGCAGTAGGCTATTTCGGAAATGACCAGAGCCAAGATGACTTTCTGAAATGCAACTGTGCTGTAAGAAGTTGTACTTGTACACAGTGTTACAAATAGACCATACTTTTATTTTTATTTCCAAAAGGCTGGAAAATTGATGAAAAAATGATGGGCGTGCTTGCAAAGTGTCTTCCATCTTTATGCAATCTGCAAGAGATCCGGTAAGTACATTGCTCATATCGCATATATTATGTCCACGGCACAAGTGATGTGCTTCACACTGTTGTACTTTACATTACCCAGTAATTGTCAGGGCATGACAATCTCATGAATGAATTCATTCACATGTAACAATTGGCTGGAAGATTTTGGGACGCCCTTTTGTTTCACTACTATGACTCTTGTAAGTATGCAAACAGTTTTCTTAAACTCTCATCAGGAGTGGCCCAGTTAATTGCAGTATGTGAGGTAGTTCCTGGTACTATCATAATATTAGAAGTTTAGCTGCTAACACTGCTGTCCACATGTTTTTACTCTGAAGGAATAGTTTTTTATTTGCATAATTACTTAAAATCATTACAAAGTTGCGGTACATTATCAAAATTATGCTAAAATACGTGTCTCACATTATTCTAATAAAGATATCTAATCGTGTATAAAAGTGTCAATTAAGCCACAGTAACAAACCGTTTCTAAAATGTGAGATACATTCTTAAATTCATTGGTTTGAAAATTGTATATCAGAAAAAATCTCTGTTCCTATCTGTACTTGAGAGAGTCACTTGGTACGTTGGGGATCTTGTGAGAACCAAGCGTTATTTTCCTGGTGGGGACTCTTCACCGCTCTTCTCCTTCTGTTACTCCAGGTGACACGCCAATTGCAACCAGACGAGCTTCCTCTGCCATATGTTCAATTAGGGCCCTTCGTCTGATATTTATGAGTTTGCCAAATTTGGCCAGGTCCGAGGTCTCCGTGCTGGACTGGAGCAGGGCCACTGCTCCCACACAGTTTCTGACCCCATGCCTTAAGAACATTGGTTTTACCAGTTTTCATCGGTGTTGCAATAGTGTGGGCAGCAACATAGTAGGTGTTCCAATGTTTCTGCTCTGTAATTGCACAGCCTGCACCTTAATATGTTGCTCAGTGATTTCCAGCCCGGATTCAGTTCTTTTATTGGCAGGGGGACTAGGCATGCCCATTGGATTTCTTCCAAGCACTTCTTTCCTAGGGCGCTGTTCATGTATGGTTGAGATTTGTGCGACTCATATGCTTTGGTTAAGCCGGTCAAACCTCTAATGGCCTTCAGTTTTTCTATACTTTCACTCTTAGATATTTGAGTGATGTGATTATTTAGCGCCCTCTTTATTGCAGGGTAATTTAGTTCTATCAACAAAAAGATTATGCTGTTCTTCTAGAGAGAGAGGCAGAACACAGAGAATTATGAACCAACCTGACCTGACAAGGTCAAGATTCGGAATCCATTATATTGGATTCTAATGCCCTCACACACCCTGTCGGGTGTCATGCTTCATCATCGTGCTGCTCCGGCGGTGCAATACCCGACAGGCTCCCTATAATAGGGGCACTTTAACGGAGCCGTCAGGTGAAGTGCGGGTGGGGGCCTCGTATGTGTAGATGTGTGTGAATGATAGAGGCCTCGTATGTGTAGATGTGTGTGAATGATAGAGGTGAATATAAAATAGGGTTGGGAGTACCTACGAAAACAATTTTAATCAAGGGGTCTCCTACCCTAAATAAAAGCTATAAGGCGCAAAAGCTGGAGTAATGTCTCAGGTTTGTGGCGCTCTTATTGGTAGTGGGAGCGCCACAAACCTGATGAGTTTCGTGGTAGGGCTGTGCAGTTTACCCTGAAGTTTGCACAGCGCATAGATGGTAGCTTGTATTCTGGCTTGCGTCTTGGCCAGGTACAAGATTGCCTTGCCTTTCTCATTCAGCCATACTCTAAGGTAGTGGTATGCTCTTTCTGTTGCTATGTTGTTACTGCCCAGTCTCCACTTTAGGCATGTTTCTACAGATGTTTGCCAAACACCATGACTTTTGTTTTACTGGAGTTGGCCACTAGCTCTTTCTCTTGATTGTAGCTGTTTAGATCATTCAACCCTCTTTGCAAGCCTACTCTGGTGTGGACGAGAATCACCAGGTCATCGGCATATTGGAGTATGTTTAGCCATTGTTGTCCGATTTTCGGCATTGCCAGGCTTGCTCCTTGCATAGCTTTCCCAAGTCTGCCGTATCGAGATTGAAAAGTGTGGGTGCTAAAACACAGCCCTGCTTTAGACCTATGTCAGTTGACAACTTATGTGTGACCGTGTCCCCCGCCAGTTTGATTCTCACCCAAGTATAGGTGATGACATAATTGCCTTCAGTAGTTTGCCAGGGATCTTCCAGCCGTACAATTTGTGCCATAGCTTGCTTTGGTTTACCCTATTGAAGGCTGCTGAATAGTCCACGAAGGATGCAAATACTGGCAGGTTTTTTTTTACTGATGTTTGCCATTAGAGCTAGGAACGAAAGAGCCAAAATGTTGTCTATCGTAGAGCAGCCTTTTCGAAAGCCAGTCTGGTAAAAAGGTAGTGTTTCATTGACCTCGATCCAGGTTGTTAGTTCCTGAAGCAAAGTACTGGCATATGCTTTACCTTCGGTGGGGGAACAACCTTTACAACGCAACTTTTACAACGCACTACACTTACAACGCAATTTTTACAACGCAACATCCACTACAACGCATTCCATTACATCGCATGACACTACTACGCATTTTTAAAAACTACCTTTACAACGCATTCCATTACATCGCATACTACCTTTACAACGCATACCATTACAACGCATAATATTACACTACACTATCCAACACTTACCCTACTGTTGCACCCCCTGGAGTTAGAATAGTAATTTTTACCCCTATACTATCCAACACTTACCCTACTGTTGCACCCCCTGGAGTTAGAATAGTAATTTTTACCCCTATACTATCCAACACTTACCCTACTGTTGCACCCCCTGGAGTTAGAATAGTAATTTTTACCCCTATACTATCCAACACTTACCCTACTGTTGCACCCCCTGGAGTTAGAATAGTAATTTTTACCCCTATACTATCCAACACTTACCCTACTGTTGCACCCCCTGGAGTTAGAATAGTAATTTTTACCCCTATACTATCCAACACTTACCCTACTGTTGCACCCCCTGGAGTAAGAATAGTAATTTTTACCCCTATACTATCCAATACTTACCTTAAATGCAATGTAATATTATGCGTTGTAATGGTATGTGTTGTAAAGGTAGTATGCGATGTAATGGAATGCGTTGTAAAGGTAGTTTTTAAAAATGCGTTGTAGTGTCATGCGATGTAATGGAATGCGTAGTAGTGGATGTTGCGTTGTAAAAATTGCGTTGTAAGTGCATGCGTTGTAAAAGTATGCGTTGTAACGTCATACATCCCCTTCGGTGTCTAACAAGGCAATAAGTCTGTCGTTTTTTGGATCAGATTTGCTTCCTTCTTGTGTATTAGCTGCAGTAGCGAGCTGCGCCATGCGTCTGGCCCATCTCCCAAGGCTCTGCATTCCGTATACAGAGGTGATAGCAACTCCGCCCATCCCTTGGGGTCTTGCTTGAACATTCCCCCGGTAGGCCATTCGGACCAGGGGCTCCGTCCCTTTTTATCCTTTTTATGACCTTTAAAAAAAATGTGGGTTCCTGCCCGCCTCGTCTGTCATATCTTCTTCCTCCACCTCAGCCCCTTACAATCTAGGAGATCCGGTGACGTTTTGGACTCCAGGATTCGTTGTATATATTTCTGCCGTATGGTCCAACAAGGCTTCGGCTGCAAATCCATTCCGCCTCTCCATTTTTGTGTGATCCATCTTGGCTATGTACTCCCAGAATTGCTTCTGTTTGTTCGGTTTACATAAATCGAATTAATTGATCCATTCCTTCTCCAATGACTGGCATTTTTCTTTCCATATTAAATGTTTGTGTTTCCACTGGGCTTCCTTGTAGACTCTCTCTGCCCCCGGAGAGCTACTTTTTTGATATTTCCGTCTCGCCTGTCTTAGGGTGCGAGTGCTGATCTTCAACCTTTTGTTGTATTTTCTGGTTTGATCTTGGTGCCCCTCCAATTTGGGTACTGTGTTCCGCTCCCCTTTCAGTAAGGCTGCCCGCAATTCATCAATCAAAGTTGCCCAGCTTCGGATGGCTGGGAAGGGATGCTTCTTATATCCCTTGAATGCTGATCCCACCTTCCATGCTTCCCCATTCGAGGCTGTGAAGTGGTTCCATCTGAACCTCTTCACTAATTTGTGCTCCTCCCACCCGCATGTACTGCTTATTGGCAACAATTCTTCATGGCAATCGCACTGGAGGTTAATTTCTGCGATAAGCATTGCGTGGTCACTTGTGTGGTGTTGGTGTATTTGAAAGTCCAGAATTTTGTTCGACATGCCTTTCCTGATGAAGGTGTAATCAATTGTGGTTAGATTATTGAAGGTTAAACAGTTTAAAACCTTGGGGCTGTGTTGCTCAGTCCAAGCCTGAACTGAGTTTAGGCTGTATGACCTTAGAAAGTTGTTAAATTCCCTTTCCACCGGTAAGCCATGATCGTTGTCCGGACTCAGGTGATGAAGGTTAAAGTCCCCAGTAATGATCACATCTAAGTAGGTGTATGCACAAAGTATTTCCTCTAAGGTTGCGATAGTCCGTTTGGTGTTTGCCAGTTTTGAAACTCCGTTATGGTTAAGATATACATTGATGGTTAGAAGTTATTTTCTGGATTTACCATCCCATAAGCCGTTCATCACAATGCATTGCGCTGTGTCAGTTGGACTCCCAATGTCTTCAATTGAGACCTCGGCTGAGTGTTTAACGTAAATTGAGAGGCCTGCCGAGGACCTACCATAGGTACAAAGTTTCCTTGCTGGCACATGGATGCCAGCAAAGCCATATAAATGGATGTCCTCTGTGGCCTATGTTTCCTGCAAGAAGAGAATGTCCCCCTCCCGGATCTTCTCCATAGGAGACGCGCTATTTCTTGTACTCACAATTCCTGCCATGTTCCATGTTATGAGCCCTTAGGCTTGTCTTGTGACCTATATTTGCTGATCCCTCAACATTTTTATGATCTGGAATTATAACGTTTGCCTTTTTTTGCACATTAGCGCTAGGAATACTGCTTGATGTGACCTCTGTGCAGGGTGTTAACTTTGCAGGGTGTCATTCTTGTCGGAGATCTGTGCCAGCCTCCGTCGGCTGGGTTTCTTTCAAGTACTTTCCTCTCCCTATAGCCCTTTTTAGGTCTCGCTGAGTCAGCGCGCATGTGTTGCTCGGAGAGACTTTAGTAGGTGAGTTTTCAAAGTGCTGCTGGCTGGCGACAAGCTTGCGTTCACGCAAGCGTGCACGCGCGAACCGTCAGCCTTCAGCAGCACTTTGAAAACTCACCTACTAAAGCATGTCTTGTAGCGTGTTTTCTTTACTTTTGGTATAATCGCGGCACCCGCGCTTTACTTTTAATGTTATAAGTAAAGCGTGGGTGCCGCGATTATACCAAAAGTAAAGAAATAGAAAACAACATCTATTTCTTTACTTTTGCTAAAATCATGGCACCTGCACTTTACATTTAACATTAAAAGTAAAGCGCGGGTGCCGCGATTATAGCAAAGGTAAAGAAATAGATGTTTTTTTCTCTTTCTTTACTTTTGGTATAATCGCGGCACCCGCGCTCTACTTTTAATGCTATAAGTAAAGCACGGGTGCCGCGATTATACCAAAAGTAAAGAAAAAGAAAAAAGCATCTATTTCTTTACTTTTGCTATAATCGCGGCACCCGCGCTTTACATTTAACATTAAAAGTAAAGCGTCGGTGCCGCGATGCTTGTTTCACCAGTGCTTCCTGTGCAGTCCCTTCCCGGGGTTCCTTGTTGTCAGAGCTGCTGATTTTACACTTTGTTTCTGGCTCACCTTGTCTGGGGTGGAATGAGGGAGGAGGGGTCATTCCAAAATATCACGGTTTGACTTCAGAATGGTGCAGTTGCTGTTTCTGGTAAACCCTACAGTGTCCGCGCTTGGAGCTATCAGTAGAGGGCGGCTTTTCTGGTTCGCATAGAAGCTTCATAGAGAATATAACAAGCTGACAAAACAAACCATGGGGCAAATTATCAAGCCAGGCGATAAAACTATCGCCGCTTTAGCGGCAGAAAACTGCCGCTAAAACGGCGATAATGGGCTTGATAATATGTTCTATGGAATTCCAATTGAAGCTCAGGTTAGATGTGAAGGACATCTAACATGGGCTTCAATTGGAATTCCATAGAGCATATTATCAATCCCATTATCGCCGTTTTAGCGGCAGTTTTCTTCCGCTAAAGCGGCGATAATTTTATTGCCTGTCTTGATAATATGCCCCTATGTCACTCGAAGCTTCTCTACAGGAGTAGATGAAACACCGTATAGTGCAGCATTTATGTGAAATCTTATTCTGTAGGCGATACAAATGAAAATTTGTGAAGAAATTATTTTATGCTTGTACATTTTTTAAAGGACTATTACATTTCTCATGATCTGTTTGTCATATTCAGTGTTTTGTTTGCAGTGTGAGGAATACATCCTACTGTAAAGTAAATAATGTGAATCTAAAAAGGGAAGCGATTTGCATCACCACTGCACGTAAAGTTATGTCACAAAATATAAATATCTGTCTTCTAATGCCTGGGCAGTGACAGGTGTATTAAAGCTGAGTTTCAAAATGATGCATCTTATGTGAAATATGAGCATGGACATGGTGTACAGCTTTTTTTTTTATAAGCACAGCTCTTGCCAGCGCAGGAGCGAGTTGGTGCTTGTCACCCTTCTAGCCGCCTCTCTCCCTGGAACCCAGCTGCCTCGTGGCACACTACGGCTCCCCTGCACACTTGTGGCCTGATGGAGGTGGGACAGAACTGAGCTCGGCGACTGTCGCACCGCCTCACCCATTCTTGAATTCCATTCCCCCCGCAGGCCTCCCTTCCCTCTTTGTTTCTTTTTAGGTCTCGACTGACCCAGCGCATGCGCTGGTGTGGCAAGACTTATTGAGAGGGCTCAAAAAAGTGCTACCAGGCCAGCCTAGAGCCACAGTGCATGTGCGCGGGCACGCACGCCGCGCTTTTCCGCCATTACTTTCACTTTTGCGGCCACGGCCGCTTTGCATAGCCAATAGGTCTCGCTTTTGGGACCTTAAAAGTATTTAGTTATGCAACTGTTGCATGGCTAAACACTTATAAGGTCCCAAAGGCGAGACCTATTGGCTATGCCAATGCTTGTTTTCTTTAATGTGAATGCAGCCTATTATAAAGAGAGAGCTCCAAGAGATTGATTTGTATCATAAAGTGCGCGGAGTGCAGTGGGACCAGCTGACTAACTCCATTGCTGTCTCTAAAGACAATCTCATCCAGACACTCTGTGCATAGAAAAAGCTGCCTCTGAATGCTTTCACTGCACCCTGTCACCTACTATGCTGTCACTGCACCCTGTCACCTGCTATGCTGTCACTGCACCCTGTCACCTGCTATGCTTTCACTGCACCCTGTCACCTGCTATGCTGTCACTGCACCCTGTCACCTGCTATGCTGTCACTGCACCCTGTCACCTGCTATGCTGTCACTGCACCCTGTCACCTGCTATGCTGTCACTGCACCCTGTCACCTGCTATGCTGTCACTGCACCCTGTCACCTGCTATGCTGTCACTGCACCCTGTTACCTGGTATGCTGTCACTGCACCCTGTCACCTACTATGCTGTCACTGCACCCTGTCACCTGCTATGCTGTCACTGCACCCTGTCACCTGCTATGCTGTCACTGCACCCTGTCACCTACTATGCTGTCACTGCACCCTGTCACCTGCTATGCTGTCACTGCACCCTGTCACCTGCTATGCTGTCACTGCACCCTGTCACCTGCTATGCTGTCACTGCACCCTGTCACCTGCTATGCTGTCACTGCACCCTGTTACCTGCTATGCTGTCACTGCACCCTGTCACCTGCTATGCTGTCACTGCACCCTGTCACCTGCTATGCTGTCACTGCACCCTGTTACCTGCTATGCTGTCACTGCACCCTGTCACCTGCTATGCTGTCACTGCACCCTGTCACCTGCTATGCTGTCACTGCACCCTGTTACCTGCTATGCTGTCACTGCACCCTGTCACCTGCTATGCTGTCACTGCACCCTGTCACCTGCTATGCTGTCACTGCACCCTGTTACCTGGTATGCTGTCACTGCACCCTGTCACCTGCTAACTCTCTCTCTGTCCCATCCACCTCCCTCTGCCCCTTTCATCGATGTCACATCCCTTTGACTCCGCTCTTAGCGCCTACACGTTCCAATAGGACAGTGGAGCGCTTACATATAATATTAAATGTTTTATATGTATTAAGTTGCTAACTATACAGAATGCATACAGTAATCAGGTAAGTGCTCGCCTGTGTGTGCTTTACCTATTATTTAATGCACTGGTGTAATTGCAATGCTGCAGGGTCACTTTACATGCACAAATTCTGTCTTTCCTCTTTCTTTTAAAGTACTAATCATACCACCCCTGCTTTCCACTCTTTACTCTCCATCCTCTTTCCTTCATATCTCTGTACATAGGTCAAATAAGCACTCCAGTGCAAAAAAAACCCAAGCATTGGCATAGCCAATAGGTCTCGCTTTTGGGACCTTATAAGTATTTAGTTATGCAGCACAATATCCTTGGTGCAACAAAATCAACCGTTGCATGGCTAAACACTTATAAGGTCCCAAAGGCGAGACCTATTGGCTATGCCAATGCTTGTTTTCCACTGACTTCAATTGCAAAGTTATGGAAGCTCGATGGCTTGTCTGCGGGATGCGTCCCTTTTAGGAAGCTTTGTGTCTTTGAACCGTTTCTGTGTTCGGTCTTGTGTGACCCGCACGTATGGGTACTTTTCGTTTTCTAATTCCCGGACCACAATGCCCCATTTTTCAAAATTAGACTTTTCTCCTAACACCATGTCAGCTTGGGTAGATGTCTTCCATATTTTTTGAGTATTTTCCATGGTGGGTTGCTGCTTGTTCACCTCAAAATGTATACTAAGGAGGTCATTGCTCGTTATTTGTGTTAACGAGGGGATGTGATAAAGCAACTTCAACATATTTCCCCTGTTGAGGGTGTCTGTCCTTTCACGTGACTTATACTGGGGACAGAATATAACTGTATGTGCCATTGATATATGAGACGTGCGGTTTTCCTCCAAGTGTTTGGCTGAGCTCCCTGTTTTTACTCTATAAATTGTGGCAGATAAAACCTGCCGAAATGTATCATGGCTAAAATGCCTGATAATGACCAGGTATGTGGATTTTGGTGTGTGAAATATTAAACCCGAATATCATTCACTTTTTTCTCGTACAAATTCCTAATTGGAAGTAATTTATGAGGTGCAATAAAATCCAATCCAATATCCCATATCAGGCTCAATAGGCCATTATTTCTCCGCCACAACTAGCGCCGTGATATCCCAGTGGGATGAATGTCGCGCTCTATAAATAAAACAAAAATAAAAAAATTATCACTTAATTCTTTTGATTACGAGTGTCTTCTTTTAATTACGAGTGTCCCGGTGCTGAATTCGATAATCAACCTACCCAAAAAAATCTGATACCAAGTTGTTTGAACTTATCAGTTGCAATAATTATTCCGTGTTCTGCCTGAAAAACGTGGCCCAACATGAAGGTTTTGTTGCTGAACTCTACAACATCTAACACTCTCACTATGTCCCGGGCATTTTTCTCTTGGTTAACATGGCTGGTTTGATCAGCTGAAATGTACCCATGGAAAATTGTGAAAGTGCAGTGTTTATCTCAAAACTCCTAATTTCTGGAGCTACCTTACATATCAGAATTGACTGGGGCCCTCGTCAACCAAGCCTAAGATTGTGAAGGATTCATTTCAACAGGCTGTGGCCAAGCATCATCGAAAAAGTTTCAACTTCTGCGGAATAACTTGTAGCTTTATTGTGATATTAATATAATCAATGAGGAAAGAGCAATCCCAGGGCTTCTTAACCATACTGAGGAAGGTCCACACACAGATCCACACCTTTTTTTCTAAGGAAGCCTGACTTGGGAATCCGGCTGTCTGTCCTACGCTTTGCTCTTAATAAAAAGATGGATGTGACCAGTCTGCAAAATGGGAACGGTGAGCACTGATCGCTTTTGCACATGAACACGTTTGGGGCCAGATGTACCACCCTATTTTGCATGCGCAAACGGGTTTGCGACCCGTTTGCGCATGCAAAATATCACAGGGCCATGTACAATTTCTAAATAGCGAGTCCCAATTTATTTGCGACTCGCTATCTACGAATTGCCAGTCTCTATTAGGAAGGGGCGTTCCCTTCCTAATACTGACCCCAAAGCCATGTATGAATGTTTTGCGACCAACTCGCAAATTACCACCCTCTTCAAGAGGGTGGTAATGCACCTGCAAAAATGAAGGGGTCCCCTTTCCCTTTGCAAATGCAGGGGTATCTTTTTTTTTAGGGGCAGAGCAGTGGTCCCAGGGACCACTGCCTGCCCTTAAAAAATGTAACGTTTCATTTTTTCTTTTTTAATGCATCCCGTTTTCCTTTATTGAAAAGCAGTCCCAGACATAGGCCATCATCCCTGGGAGGGCCAGCCATTCTCAATGGGGTTGCAAATTGCGAATGGCTCATTAATATTCATGAGCCTCGCATTTTGCGACCCCATTGGGAATTGCAATCAGTGTGTCTGACACTGTAGTACATTGTAAATTGCGCCTCGCAATTTGCGACCCGCAATCGAGTGCAAATTGCGGGGCGCAATTTACAAGGGTCGTACATCTGGCCCTTAATGTTTTGAAGACACCCCTCTTCAATCCCGTGCATACTTGTCCTCAGAAATATAAAGGTTTTGTCTCTCAGGATCTTGACTTATTCTTCCGAAGGCAGCGAGTGACGAGGCAACGGACCACCAAAGAATACCCTGTTTTATTTGACATTTCTAAGTGCTGTCAACGACAAGGGTTAGTCTTCCCCAATTTAACAGTGCTCAGTTTACCGACCTCTGAAAGATGGAAAGCTGAGTCAACCTTGCCGGGATTTGACCATCTCACCCGCAGGACCCTTCATGTTTCAGCCCCAGGTGACTACAGGCCATGAGATTGAAAATAAAGCACTAATGGCCCAATGTACAAATACTAATTCACAAACCAGAATGTGCAATTTCCATACTGCCTGGTCCGCCAAAAAGTATACAGTGTGACCTGTGACTAATAGGTTGCACCGCAAATTGTGCATTCATAGGAAATTTGTAAAATGTCCTGCCACGTGAATAATAATGATGCAAGTCACCCCTGTGAATGATTGTATCTCTGTCCAGGTATTGGCTTTCTCAAACAGAAAACATTTTTAAATAAAGGGACAGGCGATCCTTATAAGAAGTGCTTCCGGTTTAAGAACTCATCAGGAGAGTTTTCTTAAACTCCACCTGATGTGCAAGACTACCCCATTCCGATTCTCACAGTTTAGGCTGCCATACAGTCCGCGTTCAGTTTGCGAATCGTACACCACCCCCTTTGAGGTGTCCATATTTGATCATTGGTTAGCGACCGCCACCGTGGCTGCAAAGCATTGATACATCCCATTGCGACTCCCAAATTGGAGGGGAACCACCTTCTTGGCTTTCTCTATTTCTGATTCCTAATGGGTCGCAAAGATTTTTCTGAATTGGCAAGAATTTTCTGATTCATAAAAGGCGAAGACTGAGGTGTAGGCTTTGCGGCCTCAAAGAACTTTAGTACGAGACCCTAGATTTGGTAATATTTTTATTTCAAAATGTATCTTTTCTGTTGCACATCAAACAATTCCAATGCCTGAGAAGACATTGTTCTTTAATATTGTATTCTTACTTTTCTTATCATATCTGAATATCGAATCCCGCCTGCACACAGTATTCTTTTTATGTCAGAGACATGGCTGCATGATGAAGCCTTGGCTGCGATCAATCTAGCCCTTCCCCCGGAGTACGTGATTTATACACGTAATCGCAACTCGCGAGCTGGTGGTATTGCGGCCGCTGTTAAATCCTGTTATCCATGCTTATGGACGGTTCTGGATATAGCTGGCTGCGAAAGTGCCCATTTCCGTATTAGTCCGCATTTTACCTTTTCTGGACTACTCATTTACCGGCCACCAGGGCCGGATGCGGCTTTTAGATCTGCTCTTCCTGAAGCTGTTAGCGCTCTAGCCCTAAGGACTGCTAACTTTAGCATTATCGGTGATTTAAACCTTCATCTTGATGCTCTCCACTCTCCTGCGGCAAGTAGCATTCTTGCAAATCTGGAAGCCCTTCAGCTATCTCAGTTGGTTAAACATTGTACTCACACTGGTGGGCACATTCTAGATCCTTTTTTCACCAATCTATCTATGGTGAAAGTGATACCCCCCAGGCCTATGGCTTGGACTGATCATCACCTCATAGAACTACATCTTCGGATCGAGGATTCTCCCCTTAGAGTAGCCGCGCCCGCGTCTCTTAGACGCCCTTGGAAAAAAGTAAAGTTAGCCGATTTTCATCGGCTTCTTGGTCTACATCCTTTGGGCCCTGTTACGGATGCCGAGGCGGGCTATGATCACTTCTGCAGATGGTTGACGGGAGCCTTAGACTGCCTGATTCCTATGACTGAGAGTAAGCGCCGACCCGCCGGACCCAGTCCCTGGTATGATGACTCACTTCGGCTCCAAAGGAAATCTTGTAAACAAGCGGAAAGAGCCTGGCGTAAGTCATATCTGCCTGATAAAAAACTTTTGTATCTTGCCCGGATTAAAACATATCACAAGGCGGTCTGCAAAGCCTGTGCCGCCTACTTTTCTCGGGAAATTAATAGTAGCACTAATCCTACTAAATTAATATTTAAGGTGCTTAAGGATTTTACAGCTAGTAGAGCCCCAGTCGCTGATATTTGTTCGGCCACCCATTGCGAGGGCTTGGCAGCCTATTTCGTAGAAAAGGTAGAGGCCATTTACCGTTCTTTCGCTGGTTCATCTGTATCCCTGGAGAAACTGGTTTCCGGCCCGAAAACTACCATGTCTTTACACTCTTTTCCTAAGCTCTCGATGGAGGAATTTAATAAAATTGCGGTGAAAGTTAAATCAGGTTCTCCTATAGATCCTTTACGACCTGCTCAATTTAGAGAATCTGCGTCACTCTGCTTTCCACCGTTATGTGATCTGGTCAATCTATCTCTGATGTCTGGTTCTGTTCCTGGTAGTTGGAAACAAGCTCAGGTGATGCCTATTCTAAAAAAACCTGCCCTGGATCCTCTAAAATTTGAGAATTATCGCCCCATCTCTCTCCTTCCTTGGGTGGCAAAACTGACTGAGGCCCATTTCAACACTATTCTATGCAAGCATATCCATTCTGCTAATATTCTGGATCCTTCTCAGAATGGTTTCCGACCTGGCCATAGCACTGAGACTGCGCTTCTTTCTATGGTTGAGTACCTGCGAACCTTGGTGGACTCTGGTCAAACGGCGGCTTTAGTGCTTTTAGATCTTAGTGCCGCGTTCGACACCGTTTCCCACGCAATTCTACTACAGCGTTTGGTCGAGGTTGGTGTCGATCACGTGGCACTTGAATGGTTTCGATCGTTTCTATCTGGCCGCTCTTTCAGAGTCATTACCCCGCCCTACCAGTCTAAACCCCATTCTATTACACAGGGTGTCCCGCAGGGGTCTGCTCTCAGCCCCACACTTTTTAATATCTATGTCCAGCCGCTGGCTGCTGTCGTCAAGCGCTGTAACCTGACCATGGTGTCTTATGCTGACGACACGCAGCTAGCGGTTGCAATAAGTGGGGCGTCTGACCTAGAGGCCACTAGGTTTCGTGAGGGAATCAGGTCGGTGGCCGGCTGGTTGTCAGATAATTGCTTGCAACTGAACGCAAAACAAACCGAGGTGCTTATTGTCGGCAATCAGAGCCATATGTGGGGTGATCATTGGTGGCCATCTGAGCTTGGCCCTGCCCCTCTTCCCGCCTCTGAGGTAAAAAATCTAGGCATTTGGCTAGACTCCAAACTCAGTTTTGTTTCTCACACCAAGAAAATTGCGGCTATGTGCTTCGGGACTCTCTGTAGGCTTAGACCAATTCTCAAATTTTTCGATGCTCCTACCAGACAGCTTATTGTACAAGCCACTATCCTGTCTCGGTTGGACTACGCGAGCTCTCTTTTGCTTGGAGCTAATCAGGCCGAACTCTGTAGACTCCAACGAGTCCAAAATGCTGCCGCCAGGGCTCTGGTTGGCTTGCCGAGATTTTGCTCGGCAAAAAAATCCATTTATGGACTTCACTGGCTCCCTGTATCTCAGAGGATTAAGTTTAAATCTCTCTGTCTTGCATTTAAAATTCTGAAGCACTCTTCTCCTCTGATTTTGGAACATCTTATCTCGCCGTATGTACCATAGCGGTCCTTAAGATCTTCAGGACTTCATTTGGTTACTGTTCCACGCTTTAAAAAGGTTAGGGCTGGTGGCCGATCTTTTAGTGTGCTTGCTGCCAAGCTCTGGAACTCACTTCCTGCCCATATCCGGGCCATTGATGAACTCCTGACTTTCAGGAAGGCCATTAAGACCCTCCTGTTTTCTCCGGATGCCTAGTACTGCTATGGCCTGCTCATTGGCTTGCTTGTGTGCCGATCTCTTGTTCAAGAAGCGCCGGGACGCCCCTTTGCTGGGGCAGCTGTGCGCTATACAAATCCGGCTAACATAACATAACACAGTATCACATGACTGCCCCCAAGTCCTTCCTCTCCTCCTCTCCCTCCCCTTTTTTTCTTTCTTTCTTTTTTATTTATTATAACACCCAGGACATTTTCCAAAGGCGTGCATCTGGCAGTTCCACTTGTTTCACTTCGTCCAGTCCTATTTGATGAGAAGTCCATCTGCACAGCCTTGCCGTTTGCGCCGCGTGGGGGCCAGCTGAAACAGGAGACCGGCAGGTGGGAGGAGGACTACACTCCCCAGCGGTCCAGTGAGCTGCTGCACACCGCCTTCACTTCTCTAAGTTCTAGGAGGTGCCTACAAAAGCCTACAGGTATTCACGCAGCGCAGGATGCGCACAGGCGTGCCCGGGCCAAAGGCGGACCAGTCCATGCCCGTCAGAGCCCAGAAGAGGCTGGGCTGGGCCACCCCTCCAACTCCTATTTTCCGGGAACTGCTGAAATAAGGCTTGTGAACTGCATCAAGCATCTACTGGACCGAGAGGCATTGGAAAATGAGTAAGCGTGAAGCTACAGCGCAAACCACAGGGGATGTTATAGTAAATACTCTTGACTCTTTTCTAGTCAGGGCCGCAAGTGCGCTATCACATGAAATTGAGCTTACAGAGCGCCGGCTTTCATTAGAAGAAGGGAGAAGATCTGAGCCCCTCCTACCATCCAATTCCCTTTACCAGTCTCCACTGACAGAAGAGCCTAATCTTAGTGCCACCCCAAACTGGCCCGGAACTGTGACTTTGACCGTGCCTCCTCGAGTGGAGTCTCCAGGGTTCAATGGGTTGGAAATCATCCCAGTGGTTAAGAGGAAACGTATCACAGGGAAACAGAACTCTAGAACGAAAAGGAACACACGAGCGATCAAGCCTCCCCATGAGGCTTTAATAACGACAGTGCCTTCGACGGGGAAAAACTGTATGACGGGGACTAGTGAGGACATGATCTTAAAATTGGAACAGATGATACGCGGCCTAATTGAGCCTCTAAATTGTAGACTGGGGAAAATGGATGAAAAAATAGACCTTTTTATTAAAGGACGTTCTATTGTGACGTGCCCCACTCTGCCGCCTTCAGCGGAGGGCGTCCCAGTGGGGCCCACAGGGGGAAGTGAAAGAAACATAAGGCAGTCAATTCAGGCCAATATTCCAGTCACCACAACACCATCCATAACTCATCAGCACATCTCCCCTCCTCCACTTCTCCCACCGTGTAGAGTCACAATCAATAATGCACAACCACAAAACACCAGCCTACCCCAGGCTATTAAACCCATTACTTCAACAACGGAAGGCAGAGAAGGGGGGGTCAGGGAAAGTACTGCTTATTCCTTAATTTTGGCCAATTTTCCTCCGTTACACAGAGGTCAAAGGGAAAATCCGGACCAGCTAATGAACAAAGCTGTACACTGGTTTAATAACCACCTTAAAGGCCAAATGTCTTGGGGCTTCAATGCAGGAAAGCACATCATAATGGCCAGAAGGGTGGGATGGGTGAGCCCTTCTCCTAAGGATATCAATGGAGACTGCGTGGTCGTTAATTTTAACAACCAGTATGCTGTAAGAAGCATCCTGAGAACCCTCACAGACAATCCTCCTCTCTCTACGCAGATCTTTGCCTTCCCATTGGGGAAGTTTTATAGTGCTGTACCATCCCTGCACCCCCGAAGCGTGAGATTGCTTAAGAATTCCCTACGCCCCCCTTTCTTCCCATTACGAGAATTTCCTACTCCCCATAGAATAGCGCAGAGACTCAAGTTAGCCAACAGATTTGCCCCACTGTATGATCTAGAGGCCTGCGACTGACTACCTATGGGGGAATACACAGGTATCTCTACCACCATTAGCGAGCCTTCTCACAACGCCGTTGCACAGAATACTTGAGGCCCCGATAAAGCAATCTAGGGGGACACTAGTTAATAATCTATCAAATACAAATCGCCTTTTGAGCAACTCAGGTGCATCGCTCCCTCAGAACCAGACGGTCCAAAGTAAGAGGGGGATATACCGAAGCCACGTGCTACGTGGCAGGCCTTGCACCAAAGTTGGATAAGGCAGAGTGGATAGCCTTATGGCAGGATTGCAATATTATATGTCTTCAGGAGACATGGGGTGTGGACCCAATATTCATAAATGGCTAACGCCCATTCCAAACTAATGCAATCCCCTCTCTAGCAGGAAGACCTAAAGGGGCCCTAATAACTTTAATTTCAAATACGCTACCCATTAAAATGATAAAAACCGAAAACTCCTCCCCTTGCTTTCACTTTCTGGATTTTGAAGGAGGACGTCATCAGCAGTGCCTATTAATAAACGACTACAATCTTAACTTTGGGGCCAATATGGCGACAGTTATAGATACACTAGGTAAAGAACTCGAGAAATTCATAAGGTCCTTGTTGTGTAAAGCTCTCCATATTATATGGTTAGGTGATTTTAATTCTCAACCATGGCCCAACTCAATGGACATGGTTTGTGGTATGTTTCACAATTAGGGAGACCCACTAGTCCATTTCAAACACCATGAATATGGGAACACCTTAAATAGGTTTTTAGCTTCAAGGAATCTGTAAGTGTACAATAAA
Organism: Triturus cristatus; assembly: GCF_964204655.1. Taxonomy (NCBI): domain Eukaryota; kingdom Metazoa; phylum Chordata; class Amphibia; order Caudata; family Salamandridae; genus Triturus; species Triturus cristatus. Next base: position 163,458,870 of record NC_140595.1, on the reverse strand, counting down.
ATAGCAGCAGGAGGACTAGAAAAAACTTTTTTTTCGGGGTGCCTCTAACTCCACTTTACATTTTATAGTGGCATCCATTAACTGTCAGGACATCTCTATCACACAGACACTTTATTGTCAAATTTTAGTGATCACATAGCATTATTTCCTGAGCTTTCTGGCTTCGGAATCCTTCCTATACAAGCTGAGAGGGTACCAAAACCAATTTTGGCTAGGTTAAATAGATATCAGCTGAAATGGGAAAATATAGATAAAACCAAAGCCATCAAGAAAGCCATAACTAATAAGCTCACTCAGGTCATAAATTGTCTGCAGCAGGCTACTACTCCAGAAACTTTAATTCATGACTTTATAGAAATTACCCAGGAGATAAAATCAACCCTTTATCGGCGTACATCAAAAAGAGACAGACCAGATACACGATGGTTTGATGCAAACTGTACTCAGGCCTTAGATAACTTCTGTGGGGCTCTGAAAGTATCACGTAGAAATAAACCCCAAATTAAGGAATTACGAATGGTTTATAAGAGAGCCTGCAAAGACAAGAAGGTGAGCTAAAAGATGAGGCATGGGAAAACCTGGCTAAAGCCGCATCCCTTAATAACAGCAGGGACTTCTGGAAGGCAGTTAATGCTCCTTTCTTTAAGAAAGAGCAGGAGAAACATACTAGACAACCATGTGGATGAAGACGCATGGGTGTCGCGCTTTGAGGTTATATTCGGGGGCACGATTATCTACGAGACAAATTTAATATCCTTGCAGAGACCCCGTTAACTCTATAACCTTTAACCTGGAGAAAATAAGTCTTGCCCTGGCCAAATCCAGTCGTGTCAAAGCTCCAGGCCCAGACGGGGCCCCAATTGACTTGTTTTGAGAACATCAAGACTTATGGCCCCCATTGCTAACTAACCTATTTAACGCAATCGTTAAGACCGACCCACTTCCATCATGGAGAACAAGCATTATAGTGCCAATATATAAAAAAGGGGATAAATCAAACCCCCAGAACTATCGTTCCATCTCCCTTCTGGACTCTACTGCTAAACTTCTAGGGCGTGTCCTTCTTAACAGGCTAGAAGACTGGGGATCGGAAAACAACATCTTGATGTCGTCCCAATATGGATTCCAGAAGGGTAGAGGCACTATTGACCAATGTTTAAATTTAAACTTGATGATTTCCAAATACACTAGAGCTAAGAAAGGAAACATATATATGACCTTTATGGACCTTTTGGCAGCCTTCGACTGCGTAGTCCACTCCGAACTCAAGACAATTATGGCTGCGATGGGACAAAACTCCAGGTTGATCATCCTCATAAGACAAATGTATGTACAGGCGACCACAACAGTCCACTATGGAAGGGATAGGGAATGCACTAAACCCTTTAGGATAATGAGAGGAGTCAGGCAAGGCTGCGTCCTCACTCCATTTTTATTCTCACTTTATACAAATGGAGTGTAGGATGTCTTAAAATTATGTACTCCTGACGTGCCACAGTTTCCCTCAGGGCCGCTACCAATCCTGGCTTATGCGGACGATGCCGTCCTGGTAGCCAGGACAGGGGTAGCACTGCAATGCCTAATAGACACTTTTGTGGCCTTTATGTCCTCCATGGACCTCAAGGCCAATGAGTCAAAAACTTTCATTTTAGTTGCAGGACTACCCCCCCAAAAAAGCACACCATCGTTCCATATCGGAACCCGTAAATTGGCCGTTGTGGAGACATTCTCGTATCTAGGGGTTGTATTTGACTTTAGACAAGCCTGGTCAGACATGGTGGGTAGTAGGGTCCAAACAATGGAACACACTATGGCGGCAGTCGCTGGTTTTATTTAAAAATTAGGCTCAAGGCCCCTAACAACAATAAACAAGATTTATAATGCCAAAGTGATTTCGGCAGCCACCTATGGGGCAGGGGTTTTGGGGAACAGCACCAATCGACTCCTTACAGAAGTCAGAAAATAGGTTTCTCAAGAGGATAGCCTCACTCCCCTCCTCTTTTTCAAACCACATCACTCATCTAGAGCTGGATATGCCCTACGTGTCTGACCTGGTGAGGGTGACCCCGATCATGCTTTAGCATTCTATATGGAACTGGGATACAGTGGACCTTAATCAATCCCTCATATTACATTGTCTTACATTGGATAAAGCTCAAAAGATCCCCTGGTTGGAGTAGGTAAAATAACTTTGTACTCACTAGGACTCCCTGAACTGTATGCAAACCCTACCTTGTGCTCCAGGTTCCCTAAGAAAAAGCTAAAGGCACTAGTATTGACAAAATTAGCACACGAAAGGGACCAGTCCCATAAATTAGAAACAGCTGTAAGGACCTATCACTCGATTCCACGAGTGATAGATGGCGAATACTTTTATCTGGACTCAGTTAGGAACCTGCCGCATAGGTTTATTTTATTAAAGTTTCGTCTAAACTTAATCCCCCTAATGCTGGGTTTCCCCCCAAAATAGTATGCTCATAGCGGTTTGTCAAAATGTCCATGTGACAACCTATCATCCCAATCTGATCTCCATCTTCTCTTTTTTGCCATTTTTATAAGGACCAGAGACGCAGATATATTAAACCTCTCTTAAAGGGCCATGATTTTAAGCAGTGTCGCTTTGTCCTGTTTTATCTGAAGAAGATTCATGATCCTTTAGTATGTTTCTGTGTAGTCTCTTTTCTATGGGCCTGTGAGCGTAGGAGACACCTACTAGAATTGGAGACCCATGCTAACTGCTAGTTTTAAATATATTGAATATAGGATGAGGGGCTTTCTCATAATTTTTATGTGTGTATTTTCTAAAATGTTACCATGTTTATTGTATAAAGATCAGCCAATGAGTAGCGTAATCTGTACAGACTAATTTTACATTTTATTGCTTCGGGTCTGAATTTGTACATTGCACTGAGAAGAATGTCACTGTTTTAATCTTTTTTTAAAATGTTTACTTTGATGATCTATGTTTCAAAATTAGATTGAATAAAGTTATCGTATCGATACAGATGCACATAGCCAGGTACCAAATGCTCCTGTCGCTTCTTATGTCTGTTATATCGCATGCCATTATCCTCAGTATCTGTATGTACCACATTATTGTACACATTATGCAACTATCGGAGGTAGAATCTTTTTCTTCTCCTTCCTCATTTCCTCTGTGTTGTTTTTCATTATAAAAACCAATAAAATGTATTGAACACAATAAAAATATTGTACTCGAAGATGTGTGATTGTGCGAATTGAAGTTAACACATTGCCCTGTCTCCTTTTTCAGGCTGTGGAATGTCGCCCTCACCGATTTTACCTTTAGCATGTTAATTGGTGTCTTGCACCTTTGTACACGCCTGAAGTAAGTGCCTTTGAAGTACAGCAGCATAGAGCGCTACACGTTCCTCCACTCTCACAGTGTCTCGGAAGGAAGGTTGTGGGTTCAGCTTTCTTGACCCCAGTACGTTTCTTTTCGGTTGGATTTTTTTATACTAGTAATGACTGTCACTTCAATTTTAATTTTATTTCTTTTGAAAAGCCAATCCATAGCATTACGAAATCATACAGCCTTAATTGTGATAAAACTGGCCAATGTTTTATGCTAATCACTGTTTGGCGAACTTCTCTTGTGTAGATATAGCCATGGCTGCTTTGACGCGCTCCTCTTCACAGCTCACTTCACAGCTCATCTCCTTCTATGGCTGAGGCTTCAGTGAGACTTTCCCTTGAATTATTCCTGTTTGTTTGCACTGGGTCATGGCATCTGTTGTTTTGTATGGTCAAGTCGTTTCTGTAACTGATTTTGGTAGGTTGGTTGTTCATTTTGTATGCCTGTGCTTGCCTGCTTAGTTAGCTAGATGCACTACAACTCAAACTCACGGAATATTGCAGATAATAGGGAAAATTCACCAAGGCACTTTCGGCCCTAAATATATGTTTACAGTCGGAAATCAAAAGAAATCCTGTCAGGCGAAAATGGATTTACTGCATCATATTTCTCTGCCAAAAATTTGAAGAAATGCTCATGCAGTAACTCACTATCAGTCCGTGGGAAGTGGGTACCAAAATCCGTGGTTAGCTTTTAGAGATTATGAACACCCACAAATGTTTACATTTGTGGGCATTCACAAACTCTAATCCTAAAATGATTGGAGGTGTTCTCCATAAAGCGGCTGGAGTAACTCCCTTTCTTGAACAGGAAAGGTAGCAGCTGACTTTCAAACTTAGGGGAGAATTGGGAGAAGGGGTTTCTCAATGGAGAAAAAGAAAAGAAATGTCACTGGTTGCCATTTCCCCCAGTCTATGCCATGTAGAAATCCACACTGGGGAAACGGAATCCCAAGAGATTTGTCACATGGCATTCCTACAAGTAGCGCCTGGAAATCTGCCCCTAGCACTGCCTTCCATGTATCCTACTAGGAATGTCCGTGATTCCAATTTTGAGAATCTGCACCCATTTCGTAAAAGTACTTTTATTGGCTTAGATTAACTATTTGTTTTTAATGTTCCCACAGTCTCTGAGTATCTGTCTATTGTTTATTCAATAGGGTCTCAAGGTAGGAACACAAATCTTAGGTTTGAAGAGGAGGCTGCTAGAGAACCTTGTGGGCCCTAGTCAAACCCTCTACATTTGTTGTGCAGCTGTCTAATTGATTCCCATTTCACTGCAAGAAGCAGTCCTCGGTACAATGAGTCATTAGGTCTCGCCTGCGTTGCAGCGCATGCGCTGCTTGCTTGCGAGATCTATAGTTGTTGTCGTTGGTTTTCTGTCGGGTTTCTTTGGAAGCGGGGTTGGTGACCGCCCTGTCTCCCTTAGGCCCCGCCCACTCGCCTAGCGTTGCAGCGCATGTGCGCTGCGTCTCTTCGCGTTGTGTCCTTGTCTCCAGTACCCAAAAGTATAATATCATTATTTTACTGTTAAACTGACGTACATGCCAATAAAAAGGAGTTAGAGACAGGAGCACGGCACATTTATTGCAGCTCCGAGCCTCGCTTCACACATGGAATAAAGCCGTCTCCTTCAACTGCTACATATAACATCTTGAATCCGCACTTCATGGTAGCGTGTACTCATCACTTTTATTGGGAAGCTTTCTTATTTCTTTCATGCGAAAGAAGACCTCTTCATTTTATCAAGTATGTATTTACAGGGTGGGAGACAGCACTCCGGGGCCATGCCCCTCCACCACTTTGCGACTTTGGGAACGCCCCCTACCCTGTGTAATCCGTAGGTAGTACGCATCCAGCTTGGGAAGCTTTCTTATTTCTTTCATACGAAAGAAGACCTCTTCATTTTATCAAGTGTGCATTTTAACCCTAGTTTTATTCTGTTTCATTAGTCAGTAAAATCAGTAGTTTTGAAGTGCTTGCAAGGATATATATTTATCGGCTTATTTATTCTTTCTCTTTCTGGACAGAGAAGGGCGCCGTCGAAGATGAAATGGGCGAACCATGGATGGTAGAAAGGGAATGGGTCGATAGTGTGACACAAAGTAAAGGATTATGACCAGGGGCATAATCATATCATAACAGTTGCCGGCAAGATTACGGTAATGCTAAGATATCTGCATGCTGTGCACACATGACGCCATACTCAACGCATGCAGCGCCTACAGTTGCTGTATAAAATTAAGTGTGCCACACTAGCCCTAAAGTCAAGTGAGGGGCATAATCATTCAGTTGCCGGTAGGGTTACGGGGTATAAATACAGTGTTTAAAGTTCCAAATGTGCACATACACACACAGCACCACACTCACAACATGTGCAGCGCCAGCCGCACAAATAGTAGTGCTCTCTGCGGCAGCTAGCAGACAGCACAGTGGACCTCTCTCCAGTGCAGGACTTGAATGATTTCTGCATGGACCTGCTATTAATTTAGAGCATGATGAAAGGAGCGGTGGTTGGGCCGGAGCTGTCACTTTTCTAGAAAGTCAAAACCTTAATGTTCATTCAAACTGTGTACTACCTCTGTGTCTGCAAAGCCAGCACCAGCCACGTCACATGTTTGCAGAGAGAGTGCGGCTTTTAAATTACTCAAAATAACACGAAATAGACAAAATGAACACACTTCTCGTTTTGTTTAGAACAACTACATAATGTGTCTTAGCCTCACTCTCCTGAGGCTTGCCCAATGCCCGGTGCAGGCTGCGGCGGCTGGAGCAAATTTTTGTTGTTGTTGACCCCCCACTTCTTGGGGACATGCCTGGCATTTTTAGGACATACTGTGGCAAACAAGGGACTATCTGGCCGAACACTGCAGTCAATTCTGAACAAGCATTTGCAATGCAATGCAATAGGTCTCGCATTTACACAAGTTTGAGCTATTGACATTGCAAATAACAATGGCTTTTATTTTTGATTCGTTTTTAAAACATAAATAAAAGGCATTGTCATTTACAATACCGATAGCTTAAACTCTTGTAAATGCGAGACCTATTGCATTGCAAATGCTTTTTTTTGTTGTAAACATATGTTTACAGGTGAATATGGTGTCAATTACGCTTGCTGGCTAGCCACTGATGTTTACAAATATGCATTTGCTACTGCTTATTTGTATGCCACATCTGAGCCCAATCAGGCAGCAGTAAACTCCTTGCCAAGAGTGGGAAGTGGGAGGACCTATGGCTGGTTTTCCTGAAGAGTTTTTCAATACATTCAGAGTAGTGGGTTTGTGGGCGTTCACAAACTTCCCCACCCTTGAAATAGGCTGAAATGTGCTCAACCTTTGCCTGCAATAAATACTCTTCCAGGGTGAGATAAGAAACAGAAGGTTCTCCAAAGGGAGAAGAAATGTCTCCACTGGGATTTTTTTTTTGTTAATATAGAAAAACAATGAAATCATAAAAATGTGCTTCTGCAGAGTTGTACTATTGGCATAGTTCCCTCTTGGGAAATGGCAGTTCTGAAAAATGCCTCATAATATTCCCAGTAGTATGCTGGGAAAGCTGACTGGCACGGGTTTCCAGGTATACAGGTGCGTACTCAACGGACCCAACACGATTAGAGAATGTTACGGAGAAGATTTGAAGAAATCACCACCACACTATTGACTAACGTAAGGAAATAAGGACTTTAAGAATACACACAAATACTATATGGAAATTCTTCATCTGGACAATTGACGTTGGTCATTATAAGACCGAATTCAAAGCCCTGACGAAGTCTGCTATGATTGAAACAGCAATAGACGAAACACGTGATGGCAAAGGAGCGTGTCTAATATGATTGAATTAAAGACAACTGAAACCACGATCTCAGCTTGGGATTTCTGTGTGCTTGGAGGCATTCTTTTTCATACAGGTGGGAATGCTTAAGAAATAAAGACAATGAATGTCCTTTTCAGTTTCTTATTAACGTAATTCCTAGATTGAATCTCTGAGAACTTTGTCACTTAATTGGGGTCTGTTCATTAAAACTGTGTAGTCATTCGCACCCCATACTTTTATTGTAACTCCCTAGTGCTAGATCAAAAACAAATGAACAGAGCTTTTAGGTTCCTTCTTTTCTCTTATACTAGCTTCTTGTTCAATCCACTGCTCTGATCTGAAGGGTCAGAGGAAAATACAAATATGGAAAATACAAATATATTTAGATTAAGCCCTAGAGACCAGGCACAGACTCCACCGCCGTTAATCTTTTGTAAACAACTCTGTCCGCCATGACATGTTTTGGCCGATACAAATGGCGTTTCTCACACCACAGTAGCGGCGCCATTTTAGAAACATATATAGTGCCATATGACTTGTAGGGATAAAAAAAACTACATTGGACATTAAATCATACATGTTACTCTGCACAGAAAATGTCATTACAATTTAATTTTAATTAATAAGGCAAACATATTGTTAATAACTTATTTGTCAAACGGCGGTAATGCAAGTTATTAAAACAAACTTATCACGACAAACATATTCCTACAACCATTTAGTTTTTTATGGTATAATACCTGAGTTGTCCAACAGCTGTGATGCGAATTATTATAATGATGTACTTTAAATAATCAATTCTACTACATATGTCAATTGTGACAATGTTTTAATGCAGCAACGCTATTGATCAACATTAACAGGGCAATTTACCAATTACCAAACAAATGCCATTATGAGAACAATTTAAGTCAAACATATTACATGAGAAAATAAATATGGAATAAGGATTTTGACCTGGAAAGGCAACTGGGAAAAGAGACTATAGTTACTAAAAAATTGTGAGTCAGACGCTTTTTTAAGAGTGGAACAATACCACCGTTTTCCGTAATGTGGTACCTGGCCCTCCTCCAAAGATTGATTACAAACCGTTCGAAAGGTAGGGAACTCCTGTTTTGCCAGCAACTTCCATGCTTTATATAATGTATCCAGTGGAGGCTGTTTGCAATAAAAAGTGGTTGGACAGCGTGGGAGAAAATAATTTATGAAAAGTATTCACCTGCCACTGCCAGGGTCCAGCTTCTTGCACAAGTGCAGTCCATTGGGCCACACTGCACTGGCTCGCAAACTCCCCACCCAATCGAGACGTTGCTCTCATGCTATTACCCTGTTTATGTACGATAAGGGGAACCCATGGGTGATAAGGGACCTGGGGTGTGTATATTTATAAAGGAACAACGGTCCCTTACACAGAGTATACAGGCAAAGAGATAGACATAGCGATACACTGAATCCTATGTTTGGTATCCAAATGGATTTGTCATAAACATGTATTCTTGACATTTGTACTTGAATCATTGGTACTTCCAGTACACATTTCTTTCAGTACACACACATTACTAAACAGGCCTGCTCTATCTCCTAGGGCACAGTGAAGTAAAACACTATAGAGGGCATAATGCCAACATTTAGAAGCAAGAAAGAGGGACGTTGAAGGAAAATAAAATAATCGAAAAATCAGAGGAATTTGCATTAAATCAATTTCAGGGAGTAGAGAGCAAAAATAAAGCTGTATGTGGTGTAAAACATTGTGAGTCACCCTGCTGAGACAGGTGTGTTGGCATGTATGACATGGGTAGAAATAGTGCATGCAAATATTCTCCAAGCGCAGAAACACTTTGGCAATAGGGCCTGCATGCATAGGGGTGCTATTTGGCACTCTAAGTGGGATAAAAACATTTGAGAGGGTACGAAGAAGTGTAACTAGGAATATTTAATTAGGGGCGCTGCCTTAGTAATACAAAACACCCTGCATATATGATTATAATACGTTCATCAGCTTCATCCCAATTATTTTCAGGGAGAAGAGTGCAAGTACTCCGGAGGCCGGGCATACATCCCCCCCACCCTCCAAAAAAAAGTAACAGTGGGAAGCCACGGGCAATGGCCAATTGTCAAGGGAGCTGCAGGTCGAAAAAGTTTGGGAAACACTGGTTTAGGAATACAATTTTCATTAAAATTGCAAATACCTGCCTCCTCAGCCATTCCATTAGCTTTGGGGAGGGACCTGGAATAATCTAATCTGAACTGTCACTTTTACATGCCAGAGAGATGATTAGTAGCTGCTTTGGCAGAGATGACAAGGGCGATTGGTAGTGCAAGCTGCAGTGGTCTCCTGGTCAGAGCCCTGGCACTTAATATTTTACAAATTAAGCACTGCTTTGCCCATGCCTTAAACGTCTCTGCTCCCCAGAAGAATCCTACGCGGTATTCCGGATTGTCTGGGAAATGCCTCGTTTCTCAGTGCTCCAGTAACTCCACATTCACCGAGTGGCTCCTCGCAGCGGCCATTCTTAACCTCTGCCACTCGAGGTCACGGCTTCCATTCTCTCTGTCCCTCATCTTGGGTTCTTTTAAACCGGAAGCTAAACCTTTAAAGATAAAGATGCGAAGAAAAGCAGTCCATGCCCGCGCCTAGAGAAGGCGCTTTATGGATTGTGCGCTCTGTAACAGAGCACGCATTTCCGCAGCAGAATTTCTATTTGATGAGAGTTGCCAACTGCAAAAGCATGGTTTGGATAATTAACATATAATGAGAACAATAAAATGTGATTAATACATATGGCACTTAAAGTGGGGCACTCGTGGAAAGTAGTTCTTCTTAAACATGTAAAAAAATGAATTTTTAGTTGCCAGTCATCTGTTTTTTTTAACTGTCTTTTTACAAATAGTTCAGAGTGGAAGAGTGCATGGATGGATGGCAGAGTGGATGAATGGAAAGATGGATGGATGGATGGATGGCAGAATTGATGGGTGAATGGTGGTGAATGGATTGATGGCAGAGTGGATGAGTGGCTGGATGGTAGAGTAGATGGATGGTAGAGTGGATGGATGGCAGAGTGAAAGAGTGCATGGTGGATTGTAGAATGGATGGATGGATATATGAATGCATGGCAGAGTGGATGAATGGATGGCAGAATTGATGGATGAATGGCAGTGGATGGATTGATGACAGAGTGTATGAGTGGATGGATAGTAGAGTGTGTTAATGGCAGAATGAATGTGTGGATGGATGGTAGAGTGGAAGAGTGCATGGCTATATGGATGGATGGCAGAGTGGATGAATGGATGGATGGCAAAATTGATGGATGAATGGCAAAGGATGGATTGATGGCTCAGTGGATGGGTCGATGAATGGTAGAGTGGATCAGTGGATGATGGCACTGTGTAGGGATGGATAGATATATGGCATAGAGTCAAGTTGGATGGATAGCATAGTGGATTGATGGATAGTAGAGTGGATTGATGGCAGAGTGAATGGATCAATGGGCGGAGGAGTGGATGGATGGCAGAATGGGTGAATGGCAGAGCGTATGGATGGATGGATGGCAGAGTGTATGAATTGATGGGTTGAGAGCAGATTGGCTGGATGGATGGATAGTTGAATGAATGGATGGAATGAGGAAATATTGAATGATGAAAGAACGAATGAAGAACATAATATAAAGGGGAAATTGTTTATATCAGTAGGTGGATGGAAGTGTGAAAGAATTAATAGGTAGATGCATGGATAGAAGAGAAAAGGACGGTTTGGCTCACTTGCTTTGCTTGCTTGGCTGCATCATCACTTTAGTTCAAAGTGGGGCTATTTTAATTTTCTGGCTTGTCCCTTTGCACAGAGGTTTGCTATGCGGAGACCCTGAGGTGGGGAAGATGGTGGGAGCAGGACAGTCTCCTGGGCTGTTTGGGAGGGTCTTGAATCCCCACCTTTCTTTTAGAGGTGGGAACCTGCCTGAGCCTCCGGTGGACCAGAAACCCAGGTGGTTTTAGAACTGTTAATCCTGGGTTTGGTAACATAAAGTCAATCAAAACTAGCCAGACACGAAGCCCCACCTGGGTACCGGTCCAGCCCACCTGTAACGGGCCCTTGATGTACCTGAATATGTTTCACTGAAGTAAATCAACCTCCAACATTAAGATAATAACGCTGAATTTCTCCAAGAGGGCAAATTACAAAGTCACTGAAAACTTGAAACAAAGTCTCTTGTCTTTTTATTGACCTGTTACTCTTTACCCTTCTAGGACAGTGATGCTCGATGGAAATCCATTGGACCAACAGTCATATCACAAGCTGATCACGGAGGACATCACGTACGTACGTGAATGCAAAACCAGCCCATTGAGGCAACATCTTGGGACTTTTTCAACAAACTCTCAACACAGCAATTCATTTTTGGCCAGATGTTTAAGTAATCACAATATACTCTTCATATGCTTACTTGGCAGTCAGTACTTGAGTTAACACTGCTAGTGTTTCCTGCTTTCATTGAGTGTTTTGGGTGAATTCTGTTTGTGTTTATTGCAGTCCATGCATAGTATGGTTGACAGGCCTAAATTACATCATTATAAAAAGTTTGTTGCATAAAACACACCACAACGCAAATTATGTTAAGTTGATGATGAAACACATTGCAACAGGGACCGCATCAGGTGGTTCACTTGTGGTATAAGCGAGGCATTGGAGTGCATGACCACCCCTAAATTGCTCACTTGGGTTGAGTGGGATGGTGGGAGAGGCTTACTAAGACCGGTCTTTTCCTTTTTCAGGCTAGTGTGGTGTAATTATGTATTTATATTTTCATTAAGTGTGGTTTCTTGTGCCCAAAGTCTGGTTTCAGCATTAGCCGACTGGACCAGGGCGGTATCCCTAGTGGGGACACTGCCTGACCTTTTAGGAGTAGCCCACTGATTTCAAGTCTAGGAGTACTGGGCTTGGTCCTTCCGGACTCGGTAATTTCAGGCCTGGAAGCACCATACCTGGACCTGGGGTTGTTGCTTCTGGGCACCCGAGGAGTTGGTTACTGCACCGCGGGGGCGCATTTGCTAATGGCGGTCTCGCCAAGCCTCGATCAGTGCCTGCGGTGAGCTGGCGGTGGACCGGGCCCAGTTATGGGCGTGGAAGCTGGAACATCTGATGGAAAAGATTCAGGAGCATTGGGTCCTCAGGGGTTTTCTCTTACAGGCCCCACTTCCGATAAGTGCTGAATTTGGTGGGAAAGTAGTGGCTGAAATTAGAGATTCCGGCCACCCAGTTGGGCAAACCGCATTTTCCATTCAGAGGTCATTAGTGTGAATACAGAAGTAGGAAATGACGAAGATAAGCGGAAAAAAATGAAAAGCTGTTAAGACACACACTGACCAGCATTGGTCAAGTTACTTTTACGCTTAATTTTTAATCAGTACATGCATGCACTGCTATGTTATCTAAAACAGACATGTTTTTCATGTTGAATAATCAATGCTTTGGTTTCGTGTTTTAAATCCAAGTCAGCTAACAGCCTGCAGACAGTACCTCCAAAACTCAAACATCTACATGCACGAAGTGGCTTTCAAGGAGGTGCTTGTAAACATTGTAAAAATTGTTGAGGGCCCCTTGGTACTCCTTCACAATTACTAATCCTGATATGTTTTATTGTTCCGATATCATAATTCCTCCTACAGAATCGCAAATCTAGTGCTACGAAATAATCAAATTGATGACGAGGGAGCCAAGCTGATTGGACAGGCCATATCAAACCTGAAGCTGACCCACAAAAGTCTGGTTTCTTTAAATCTCAGCTTCAACCATATTGGCAATGACGGGGCAGGGTCAATTGCTGAGGTGAGAAACTAAAGTTTGTAAACAAAATATATATAGAGACAGAGGTCTGTGTATGCGTGAAGGTGAAGTGTGCATTGTCTTTGGTGCACACACTTCATCACAAACTTGGTGTTTAAACTTGTACTGTTTTGAAGCGTGTGTGAAATTTTACAGCACCTTTAAAGTCTGTATTTTCTAGGAGTGAAGTTCCCCTGCAGAAACTTTCTCTGAGAATGACATGATAGTATTAGACGACGTGTTTGTTGTATTCTGTGCAATATTATAGTCCCAAATCAATTATGAATCCCCAAGTAAACGAAAGAAGTAAGCCTCAACTGAGACAAACCCCCTCCCCACTTTCACTGGAAAAGTAAAGTAAATTGGAGCTGGAGTGATGAAGTAGACACAGTGAAGCCAGTATCTCATATAGATAGTATTTGTTTTTTTTATTTTTTCATTTGTAGGTTTTGATTTGTTCTATAGCTGCTCTTCAGCTGCCCTAGGGATGCGAGTCAGGGGGAGAGTGGGAAACAAGCGAACAGTGCTATCTAGAAGACCTGTGTCCTCTATGAGTGGTATGTGTATGGGGAATTAAAATGCAAACACAAGGATGCCTGGCTGAACAGGGCTGTTAGCCCTAAACCGGTCCGTCCCAGGATGCTTGCTTTCGGTCCAGGGAAGACATGGCCTGGCAGTTCGGGCTGGACTGTTCCCATGATGCACAGGGTCAAGACTGATTTGCATATGGCCATGTCTGAACTGGGGTGGCAAAGTGAGCTAAAGAACGATGATGGATTCAACCCAGATCTGTGATGGGGGTGAGTGTCTGAAAAGTTTAAGCGCTCCGTCCATCATCTCCTTGTGTTTGCTCTGAGGAATTAAAAAGGCATCGAAAGAGAAAAGAAAAAGGGTCAAGTCTGATTTGAGTGCTTTTGCAGGTGGAGGGAACGGTTGGTACTAAGCATCTGGCTGACCTTTCAAAAATGTGGTTGGGAGAGGTATTGAGGTTCTGGGGACCACGAACGGATGCACACCTACAACAAGCAGCACAAGAGAGGTGAGTATTGCTTTAGTACAGTGAGCAAGGATTCCTATATGGAGTGGAGATTTGCTGTGGAGGTAGCAGAGATGGTCCAATGCTCACTTCAATAAGCTGGATTGTGTTTACCAGAATACAGACGGTATTGTGTTATGGGTTAGCCAGGCACCTAACCAGAGCCCTTGCCTGAGAATTCTCTTGTGGGTGAGATCTCAGTTCCTTATGCGAGGTGGGTAAGCAAATCTGAATTAAAGTTCAGCTGTCTTAGTTTGACGATGAGGCTTGTGTACAAAGAAAACTCTGTTCGAGGAAGATGCCGGAGTTGAGTATAGCACAGGAAAAACTCACAATTATTGAATCTAATTGAAAAAACAAACATTTTGTGTCATTTGGCACCAGAGGTTCTGAAAATGGATACGTGGAAGTGGCTTTAAGGGCATTACTTTAAGTAAGGGATAAGAAAGGTGTATTGTTAGTTTTAATCGGTGGAGTAGGTGCAAGTGATGCATCTTTTCACATTTTTAATTTCTGATGTACTGTTCATTGTAATATTGGAACTTAATCGACTGCAAGGATTTTAAATAAAGCTTTTAGAGCACAAGGACCCAGATTCTTTATTCAAGATTATTTTCAAACACAACCCTTAATGGTGGGTCCCTTTTTTTATATCATAGTATAGAGCCTTTAGGTCAATATCCAAAGTCTTGGAAAGGGAGAATTATGTCCCGTATCCAGAAGAAGTATTCCAGAAGCATCTGATGACATTTTCAGTTAATGGGTTGGGTCGAGGGAGGTGGAATATGGTAAACACTTCTCGTGCACCTCAGAGACTGGTTATATAGGAAGGGTAGCTTCCTTTTGGAACAGGCTGGCACCCAGAAGGGTTGCTCAAGTCTCCCCCATCCCTTTTTGTTTGTTCCTACAGTGATTTTAGTTGTCTGCATATTGCCACTTGGATGAACATGCAGGAGTGGAAATATAGTGAACTGTTCTCTTGTAGGGGATTTCCGTGTATAGTCATTAGCACTTGAATAGTCCCGCCCACGGGCTGGGACCCCGGAGCACTCCCTTAGATACATCTTCTTAAGTGGAAATTTTTCACCTTTCTTCAGGAAGGCCTGCAAAGACACTTAAGAGCTAGAAAAGACAATAATGCAGCCCAACTAGGCTACACTGGCCACGACTTCATCCTGAACTGAAAAAAGATAGCCAGTAGACTTATTTAAAAAAAGATGTATGGACTCCCCTTCACAAAACTCCTTTTTTTCACGATAGAGATAACAGGATTGGACAGAGTAGCCCCATAGGGTGCCATTATATGTCTCAAAATAGAAGTTGTGCCTTTAAGACTCTCCAGAGACCACCAGTATCCCATGATGCACAGCCAGTGGCAGTTACTTCAGTTTTTCCGGCTCCTGTGTTAACAGGACCCTGGCGCATTGAGCTCTACCAATTTTGGTGTTTTTCATCAAAAATCTCTTCAGAATTTGAATTCTAACAGCTTCACTCAACGTCTTTGGTCTTTCTTCTCCACTTGCTGCCTTTTTCTGACAGGAATTCCACAGTTTTCAGTCAAAAATCCCATCCCTTTTTGATAAATGTCCTGACTGTGGAAGGAAAAAGGCTAAGTCTGACTCTCACAGAGTGTGTATTATTTGCCTGCCTGCTTCTCACATTCCTGATGCCTATTCCATCTGTAAAACCTTTTCCAGGCGCACCCTGCATGACAGGGAGAAAATTTGGCTTCAAGGAGTTGAAGAAAGAAGAAAACAGCAGGCCAAGACAACAGGTGGGACCTTAGAGCGAGGAGAGGATCAGTCCTCTACCAGGGCTCAGCCTATGGGGGCATTCCCAGAAGAAGAAGGACTAAAAAACTGCGCCGGTCTCGGCCGACGCCGAAGACTTTGACTCGAGAGCAGGTATAGCATGGACCTGTTCGCCGTCGACTCAGGGCTCTGGGTCGAAACAATGTTGGCATTCTACGTCGAGGAGAAAATCTTCAAAAGAGAGACCTCCTCGTTCGCCGTCGAGAAACCATACGCCGCGGAGGTCGCCATCGAGAACATTATCTCGTCATTCGGCGTCGACTCATCGTCGATCGCCGTCGAGAAGCCACCGGAAATCGCCGTAGAAAAGTCACCGACGGTCAACGTCTATCGACATTGAGTCTAAGTTCTAGGTCAAGACGACGTCGACAAGTAGGTCGACGTCGAGGGGGAAAGATGGATCGTCTTCAGAGTCTGTGTCTCCTTCCTCACTCCAGGCAGCTTGAAAAAAGAGGAGATTGATTTATACTTCGGATTCTGAATATTCACTGACATATTCCCCATCTAGGTCACCAGCTCCATCTTCTTCTCATCCACCAGATGATCCTCCTCCTCTGCCTCCTCCTCCTCCTCAACCTCCTCCTCCTCCTCGTCCACCTCCTCTGCCTCCTCCTCCGCCTCCTTCTCCACCTCCTCGGCCTACTACTCCTCGGCCCACGACGCCTCCAACTCCTGCATCTTGAAGACCAAGATCTAAGTCTTATGCGAGGGACTGTTCTCGCAGTCAGAGGCGTTCCTCAACTCGTTCACATCGATGACATCATGGTGAGCGATCTCGCTCCTGACACACCAGGGACACATCCTCCACGAGTAATGGAAGATATTTCCCTACATTATCAGATTCTCCTCCTTCTCAAAGGGTTTCACCTATTGATGACATTACTACTTTTCAAGAAGTTTTGGTGCGAGGAGCATTCAAACTGGACATCCCAATGTCCACACCAATTCCATCGACCTCTGTAATTTTTTAGACTCTCCAACAGAGACAAGCCTCTTGTCCCTTGCTTCCTCTGGTACCGGGCTTATTAGAACCGGCAATGGAACTTTTTCTAACTCCTTCTTCCATTAAATCAGCTCATTCCAGACTGCAGAAAAAGTACCATCCTCCAGAGCAGGATCCCACGTTCCTACGGACAGACCCAACTCCAGATTCTGTCATTGTGGTGGCAGCAAAAAAGCAGCATACTACGGCTCCAACATCCACAGTTCCACCTGATAAAGAGAGTCGTAAGATTGACTCAGTGGGGAGGAAGGTATGCAACACAGCAGCGACCTCTATGAAAGCTGCTAGTGCCACAGCCCTGCTGGGAAGATATGATCGGGCACTGTGGGAGTCTCTCCAGCAGTTTACAGATCACCTACCCAGAGACAAAAGGGAGGATTTTAATGAGATTCTTTTGGAAGGCCTTATGGTGTCTAACCAAGTCATTAGTGCAGTGGCAGACACATCCCTTTTATCTGCACATGGGTTTTGGCACGGGGTGGCACTCAGAAGGCATTCATGGCTTCGTCTAACTTCACTCAAGACTGAAGCACAACAACGTATCCTGAATCTGCCTTTTTCAGGAACAACTGTTTTCGGCGCTCATGCAGATGAGGAGATGGCCCGAATGAAAGCAGAGATGGAGACACTAAAGGCTGTTGGTCTTGAAAAACCTAAAGACCAACATAAATCTTTCCGCCCTTTTTCACGTAGATACTCGCAACAAAGGTTTCAAAGGTATCAGGGCCGACAAACCGGTACACAGCAGTTGTACCAACGATCTTACCAACATTTCCAAAAGCGACAACCAAGGGGAAGGTCAGGACAGCAACCTGCGCAAGGAAACAAGGCGCCTACTGGTTCCAAACCCTGAATCCTATCTTCCCCCTGTTCTGTTACCCACTCTGGTAGGGGGAAGCATTCAACATTTCTTGGGAGAGTGGTAAAAAATAACACAAGACAATTGGGTTCTGAATATTGTTCGCAATAGATACTCTCTACTTTTTATCAGCCCTCCACATCAATTCCTCCAGCACAGTCAAGACTCCAACTGTGCCAATTACAAATGGAAGCCAACATTCTCTTACAAAAACTGGCAATAGAACCTGTTCATCCTTTACAACGAGGAAATTCAAGATTCTTTCTTGTCAAAAAGAAGGACAAGAACGAGTTCAGACCTATTCTTGATTTACGAAAGGCAAACAAGTGGATTCGGAGAGAGAAGTTTTGAATGTTAGCGTTACACCAGATCTACCCTCAACTACATCAAGGGGATTGGTTATGCGCAATAGACCTCCAAGACGCATACTTTCACATTCCCATCTTAAGGAAGCATCGCAAGTTCCTGAGGTTCACAGTGGGGAACAACCACTATCAATACTGTGTACTTCCATTCAGCCTGAAGTCAGCTCCCAGGACCTTCTTCAAATGCATGGCAGTAATTGCTGCCCATCTGAGGAAGCACAAAGTGTTTGTCTACCCATACCTAGACGACTGGCTGATCAAGACATTTTCGCATCAGGAGGCTCAACTACACTTCAATTGGACATCCAACCTTCTCCTTTGTTTGAGTCTTCACATCAATCAAGCGAAGTCTATCTCAACTCCTGTAAAGTGCCTGCAATATCTGGGAGCATCCATCGATACTCGCAGGGCAAACGTGTATCCTTTGAAGGAAATATGTTTATCGATCCTTCAGAAGGCTCAGGCTCTCATGAAAATATCTTTCCCAATGGTGAGGAAGGTCTCTTCTCTTCTGGGCTCCATGGCATCTTGCATCTTCCTCACACTGAATGCATGTCTCCACATGAGAACCCTGCAAGAATGTCTGGAGGACCAATGGGACCAGCGAATAGGGGATTGAGAGGATAGCATTCAACTGTCACACATGCCTTCTGGTCCATCAAATGGTGGTGTTCACCCATCAATCTCTTATGAGGGATTCCCTTCCACAAGGAAATACCTATGCAAACCATAAAACGGATGCCTCTCTCCTAGAATGGGAAGCCCACTCAGATCACCTTCAGATCCAGGGCAAATGGTCACGAAAGGAATCCACTTACCATATCAATCTGCTGGAGTTATGAGCAGTTCATTTGGCTCTGAAAGCTTTTCAACCATCGTTCCGTGCCAGCTCCCTGCTTGTCCAGACGGACAATACAACAACAGTGTTCTACCTCAACAAGCAGGGAGGCTCGAGATCCAGACCATTATCTCGGGAAGCCCAGACCATCTGGAAGTGGCTCTTAGCCAGAAATCTGACCATAACAGCAACTCACCTCCCAGGTGTTCAAAATGCTCAGGCCGACGCTCTAAGCAGACTCTTTCAGGAAAATCACGGGTGGGCCTTAAACGACAACGTGGTTTGAGATATATTCAAAAGATGGGGTACTCCAGAGGTCGATTTGTTTGCCACCGCAGAAATCAACAATTGCCAAAACTTTGCCTTGAGGTTCTACCAACCTGGAACTCTGGGGAATGCCCTATGGGTAAACTGGTCAGGCAGATTTCTCTACGCCTTTCCTCCAATCCTCCTGATCCCGGCAGTCCTCATCAAGCTCTCACAATCACTGGCCAAGATGATTCTCATAGCCCTGGAGTGGGCACGTCAATGGTGGTTCACAGATCTTCTTCACCGGTCTATCCTTCACATCTCAGGCTGCCATGCAAAACGGACCTGCTAACGAAATTCGGGGGACAGATGGTGCATCCCATCCTCTCATCTTTGAATTTGGTAGCATAGCTCCTGAGTTAATGCAGTATGGACGATTGAACTTACCTCAGGACTGCATGGACATCCTTAAGGAAGCTAAGCACCCATCCACACGCTCCGCTTATGCGTATAAATGGAAGATATTCTGTTTCTGGTGTTCCTCGAAGAATGAGGATCCTACTTCTTGCCAGGAAGATGTCATCTTTCCCTACTTGCTCCATCTAGCCCAATCTGGCCTTCAACTTTCTTCCATTAAGGTTCACCTGGCAGCTCTGACTGCTTACAGGGAATGCCCTTCACAAACTGCCTTTTTTAGAATTCCTGTCATTAGAAATTTCTTGGAAGGTTTGGAGAAAGTTTTTCTTCCCATTAGAAGTCCTTCTCCTCCTTCTCGGGATATGTCCCTCTATACGCACTGCCAAAAGCACAAAAGTTCAAAAGAGACTTTTTTGGTAGTCAATAAAGTTATGATGGCTTCGAAATAAATGTATTCAAACAATTCTTTGTAAATCAAATCCTCATTGTATTCATGAGTTATGTGAAAACCTTTAGAATGCGTTGGATGGGTTATTCAAGGTTCATAGATACATCATTTGAATGAAACATCCCCAATGCATTTCGGGCAATGACCTTGCCCTTCGTCAGGTAATTTTCTAAAGAAAATGGAGCTAGACAATAATCAGGCGACCTGTTTTTAAAAAATATTAAAAATAAATTGCAAAACAACCCAATAGAAACCTTGGTGTTTAAATAGAAAAAAGTGTGTGTGTTTTAATAATCGTTCCAAAGTGCAACGAAAAACGGTGATCCGTTGGTAAAACATGTCCCTCGAAAGGGAAGTTGACCAAAGAGGAACGTGATGATTAGTCACATTATGCAGTGAACCAGGTTGAAATTTGGGTAATGAAATGAACGGTAATCTGACAGAGTGGTATTGTGCTGCCTAAGAAAGTACGAAAACTGTGAGCGTGTTCAAAAGCATTCAAGTTAGACGCGATAACAAGTGTCTGCCAGTGCATCGTACCGTGATGAAGTAATTCCGTGTTAGACACAATCCAAAAAAGTGATGAGAAAGACAGCGTGACTATACGAGATGCCGGGACTTAGTGAAACGCGGTGCCGTGAAGTAATAAGTGACTGTTAGTTGTTTACCTTGAGAAGAAGACAGTGTCGATCACATGTCTCCCGTGGTCATTGTGTTCATCAGTAACAACGCGGTCGTTAGTTTTAAAATGCGAGAGTGAATATTAGAAAGAGAAAACGGTATTGGATGGTGACATTGTTCTAACAGATCTATGGCGGACATCTTAGAAAGGCAAATAACGCATACTGGTATGAGAAAAACTGTCACAAAATAAAAACATGACAATGATAGAGTGCTTTATTGTGAAGTGATGTGAGAAATCAAGAAAAATAAAGCTTATGATTAAATGTGTAAACGTGAATGGTGAGAAAAAATGTAGTGGTTAAAAACAAATTGAGCGAATGACTGAGTGAAGTGTTTATGAATACGTGATTTACAAACTCTATCATCTTTCTCGACTAATGCAAGAACCCTTTGAACCCATTCATAAGGCTACCCTTGGGCATCTGTCTTGGAAGACAGCTTTTCTTATGGCTATCCCTTCCGCCCGCCGGGTCAGCGAAATCCAGGCACTTTGCTGTCAAGAACCTTACACAGTTTTCCATACATCTAAAGTGGTCATGGGGACTCATCCGAAATTCCTTCCTAAGGTAATTTCGGACTTCCATGTGAATCAAACTTTCCTTGCCCACATTTTTCCAGCATCCTTCTTCTCCAGCGGAGAGATCACTTAATTCCCTGGATGTTAGAAGGGTTTTGAAGTTTTATTTGGACAAAACTAAGGATCTTAGGAGATTAGATCAGTTATTTGTAAACTATGGCTCTATTTGTACAGTTCTAGCGATCTCCAAGCAGTCCATATGCAGATGGATTGTTTCCTGTATTCGACTCTGTTACCAGAAAGCCAACAAAACTCTTGTTAGTAAGCCTAGGGCTCACTCTACCAGAGGAAAAGCAGCTACTGCGGCCTTACTTCATAATATTCCCATTTCTGAGATTTGTAAGGCTGCTACCTCGAAGTCAGTCCATACATTTAGAAAACACTGCTGCCTGGACTCTGATGCTAAGGCAGATGCTCAAGTCGGACAGGCTTCCCTTCGGAACCTGTTTGCTTAAACCGGCATGTTAACTTTCTGTATCTTCCACCGCGAGTTTCTTGTAGGGATGGGCTTGCTAGTCTAGTCAAGTGCTTATGACTATACACAGAAATCCCCTACAAGAGAAGGAATAGTTTCTTACATATAACTCCAGTTCTCTTGTAGGGGTATTTCTGTGATAAGTCATAAGCATCCCTCCCTCCTCCTCGGTGAAATAGACAGACATATGCATAACTTAAAACAGGCATTCACTTCTCTACGCCTTCAAAAAGAACTGACGTAATTGCCACTGGCTGTGCATCATGGGATACTGGTGGTCTCTGGAGACTCTTAAAGTCATAGCTTCTATTTTGAGACACATAATGGCACCCTATTGGTCTACTCTTTCCAATCCTTTCATCTCTATCATGAAAAAAGGAGTTTTGTTAAGGGGCGTTTTCTCTGTGTATTAAACTCCATAAAAATTGTAAAATATAAGTTTACTGGCTATCTTTTTTAACTTCAGGATGAAGTCGTGGCCAGTGTAGCCTAGTTAGTTAGGCTGCATTACTGTCTTTTCTATCTTTTAAGTTTCTTTGCAGGCCTCCCTGAAGAAAGGCGAAAAAAATCCACTTAAGAAGATATATCTAAGGAAGTGCTCCGGGGTCCCAGCACATGGGCGGGACTATTCAAGTGCTTATGACTTATCACGGAAAGACCCCTACAGGAGAACTGGAGTTACAGGTAAGGAACTATTCCTTCCTTTGTATCTCCCCATTGTCTCAGTTAAAGCAGGTTGTGTTCTTGCCCCCTTTTTCACTCTTCACCTTGCAGGCATGCCACGGATTTTAAAATGGGGCATTTCACTTATAAACTGGAAGATTCACATCTCTGTGCCATATCGTATGGTGATGACATAGTCTTACTTGATGCAAAAGAAACAAATGATGGCTGGAATGCTGCAGAATGCATCCATTCACCCCCTGTCACAAAGATCTGGGTTTAATCCATTGTTCTTTTGCTCACCATTCCACCCCAGTTTGGACCCAGCCATATGCAAATGAGTCTTGACCCTGTTCTTCATGGGAACAGTCAAACCAAACCGCCAAGCCAGGTCCACCCTGGACCGGAAGCAAGCATCCTAGGACCGGCTTTGGGGTTTCACCCTTCATCAGCCAAGCTAGCTTGAAACCAGTGGCGCAGTGAGCACAGGACCCACATCTGGGCATACCCTTCCCACTTAGGGCGACAAATGCAAAAGAGAAAAAAGATGGACGTAATGCTGAACAATGCAAACATTCACCCCATCACAAAAATCTGGGTTTAATCCATCGTTCTTTTGCTCATCACACCACCCCAGTTTGGACCCAGCCATATGCAAATCAGTCTTGACCCTGTTCCTCATGGGACAATCCAGCCCGAACTGCCAAACCAGGTCCTTCCTGGACCAGAAACAAGCACCCTGGGACCAGTTTTAGAGCATCACCACTCATCAGCCAGGCTAGCTTGAAACCAGTGGCGCAGTGAGCATGGAACCCATATCTGGGCATACACTTCCCACTTAGGGTGACAAATGCAAAAGAAGCAAATGATATATAGAATGCTGAACAATGCAAACATTCACCCCCAGTCACAAACATCTGGGTTTAATCCATCGTTCTTTTGCTCAACATGCAACCCCAGTTTGGACCCAGCCATATGCAAATTAGTCTTGACCCTGTTCCTCATCGGAACTGTCCAGTCCGAACTGCCAAGCCAGGTCCTCCCTGGACCAGAAACAAGCATCCTGTCCATCAATTGTTCTTTTTGCATTTGTCAAAACGAGTGGGATGGGCATTCCCAGACATGGGCCCCGTGCTCTCCATGCCATTGGAGTTAAGCTAGCCTGGCTGATGAGGGGTGATACCCCGAAATTGGAACTAGGATGCTTGTTTCCAGTCCAGGGAGGACGTGGCCTGGTGGTTTGGGCTGGACTGTTCCTGTAGGGAGCAGGGTCAAGACTGATTTGCATATGGCTGAGTTCAAACTGTAATGGAATGAGGAGGAAAAAAACGATGAATTTAGGCCCAGATCCCTGTACTGGAGTGAATGTATGACATTGTTCTGCATTCTGTCCATCTATTGTTCTTTTTGCATTTGTCACCTCGAGTGGGACAGGTATGCCCAGACGTGGGTCCCGTGCCCTCCATGGCCCGGAGTCATGCTAGCCTGGCTGATGAGGGGTGAAAATCTGAAACCGGTCCTAGGGTGCGTGTTTCCAGTCCAGAGAGGACCTGGCCTGGCAGTTCGGGCTGGACTGTTCCCATAGGGAGCAGGGTCAAGACTGATTTGCATATGGCTGGGTCCAAACTGGAATGGCACGGGGAGCAAATAAACAATGGATTTAGGCCCAGATCTCCGTACTGGGGTGAATGTATAACATTGTTCTGCATTCCGTCCATCAAATTGTTCTTTTTGCATAGTCTTACTTGATATCACACCTATTGGTGACCAGTTTGTCCTGGGCAGACTACTCTACTACTATGACAGTTTTCTAGTGTTTTTGACCAAGAACATTTATTAATAATGGTATTTAGGAAGTCTTATGGAAGCGCTTCCTGGATGTTGGGGTTTTCCTCTGGATGTCATAGATTGTTATGGATGTTTGGTCTTCATCTTAACAATTTTAGGTGAAAGAACCTACTTGTTTCCAACAATTAGCAGCATCTAGTGTGGGGACCATTAGTGTCTTTAGTATACATTTTCTGTTTTTCTGTAATACGTCTTCTAAGGGTCTTTGTTTTTAGCCTCACGAGCAGTCTGATTTCATATCCCCAATGTAAAAGGAAAATTGGGTTTTAGTCCATGTTTTGTTGATTTTCTCACAAAAGAATGCTATTACATTGACACAAAGATGCTTATTTACACCTGGTATAATTTTACCACTTGTAGAGTGGGGACTTTCACTTTAGTGCCACCTTGCAGAGTTCTGCAGCAAAGCACTCGTAAATGACCCTGTTGAAAGCTTTGCAAGGTTTCTGGGGTATCTAGTTATCCCCTGAGTTAGTGCACTTCTAAGGGCTTGATCGATGGTCAATAACAGGACAGATATCATAAAATGTGTGGCTGTCCCATATGGCTCCCTCTAATATCCCCACCTCATTTTGACAGAGAGTATGAGGCTAGTACTTTTTAGGTCTTGCCTAGGCAGCGTATGCGCTTTCTCCTCGAGACCTGCTTTATCCAGAATACAGTCTTTAAGCTCTGCACATCTTTTTAATTGGCTCCTTTGACTGTTTGTCGTAAATGCTTGTTTTTCTTTGATTAATTGGGTTAGCAGTCCCTCCTTTTGTACTGTTGTAACACCCCCACTAGGACTGCCCGTTACATGTGATCTTACTCTGTAGGTTTTATTTACACTTTGTCTGCACTCTTTTTTTAAAATGACTTTTTCGTAGTTGCTGTTGCCACCACAACAGCAATGCACTACCCTGACCATAATGGATTGTAATGACTTTTCACCCACCCTATGGTTTCACTGCCTTCTCACGCCGCACAGCAGCTAACATTTTAGTTACAATCGCTTCTGTTCCTACACTTGGTAAGGAGCAGCAATCTCTTGCTTACACAACCAGAATGCATTTTCTTTTGTGTTGGCGCTGGCAAAAAAATACGTTTAGATGACGGAATGTTTTCTTTTGTTTTATTTCTTTTCCCTCTTTGGCTTTTGCATCCAAATGTGCTCAGATGTTGGGCTTTTGCAATAAAACAGGCTCACATTATGGCATATGTATTAATTTTTTTAATATAGATGACATTTTTATTATTCTTTAAGCTTTTGGAGCGAAATGTGCACAGCACTCGGCCTTGATTTATTTGATTTTGTTTAGCTTTCCGACGAATATGCTCACAGCAGTTAGTCTTTTTAGTTTATTTGTAACACCCATGCTCCAAAGAAGAGGCGGGGTCAAGACACAATCTGAGACCCTCACAAATTTCTGTAGGGACATCAGAAGCACGCTCCCAAAGAAGGCGGTACCCTTGAAAAGGCTTGCAAGGATGTGTCAGAGATCCCCTTGTAAAGAAAGCACACAGTGGGGGCTTCTTCCAGTGTACAATTTGTAAAAATATAAATGCCAGGGCCCTCATCAGGAGGCAACTGCAGCTTGCACCACCCATTGCCGCAGCCAAATTACAGTACCAACACAACTACTAACGATCACACTTCTATAAGTGTGATAATTCAAAATATTCCAGGCCCCCAAAGCTATAAGAATGGCTTGGGTGATTAGTCAATTCTAAAGTATATTCTATTAAATAACAACTCTTGTGATGAGTATTTCTGAATTAGGCAAACAGCACCACCATGTAGCACACTGTCATAAGTGCCGGTGTTGACAATTTAGTCCCGGTGCTGACAATAAAGTGCCGGTGCTGGGCACTGGAAACCACCTGCTCAAATTATGCACTGGCTGTTCCTTTAGTTTCTTAGCAGCTAAGCTGTGGAACTCTTTTTCTCTTCAGAGTAGAGTGGGAAAAAGCAAAACAATTTTTTTGCAAAAATCGGAAAACCTGGCTGTTCAGATCGGTTTAAATTGTGCTGTCTCACTAGTATACTGTTTTGTTCTGACCCTTGGGAGCAAGATCCTACCACTGGGACACTTTGGTGGAAGTAACTACGCACTCTATAAACTACATTATTATTATTATTAGGATTATAACATTATTGGTTGACCCTGGAAGAGAGGAGAAGGGAAATAAGAGAGATGCCCTGTGAGGACCTACCAACAGCCTCAGAAATTAGAGACTCCAAGGCATTCTGGGAAGTTATAAATTGGCCTTTTTTCTCAGAAGAAAAGCATCACAAAATATATTGTCACATTCCCTCAGAAAATTAGGTATCCCACTTTTCAAGGATTTGTTTACCAAGAAACATTTAACTCACCATCCTTAGAAGTATCTAATATTGTTTGGGATAGTTCACCTCTTTTTGCCTGTTTTATTCATTTAAGTGTATTATAAAGAGCCCCGCCGGTAAGGCCCTTAGCCCTGATGGGGTCCCCATAGATGTCCTTAGACAGACTCCAACATTTTGACCCGTTTTGCTTACAAATGTGTTTTGAGCTGGAATGAGAGATGAAATTCCTAGTTCCTGAATGAAATCCACCATTCTTCTCTTCTTCAAAAAAGGCGATAGAAGCCAACCAACATGCTACCGCCTGATCTCCCTTTTGGATTCCTCTGTTAAGATCTTGGGGGAGGGTGATCCTCCAAAAATTGTAACAATGGGTGGAGGAAAGTATTTTTGGCGCAGAAGTACAATATGGCTTCGGCCCAGGTCTGGGTACAGTTGAGTAGTCTCTGAACTTGCTCCTACTAACCGTTGAGTATGTTAAAGCTAGGGGGAGGTTCTTTACACCTGGCATTTATGGACCTCTCCAATGCTTTCGATCTGGTGGGTAGGGGAAAGCTATGGGATATGATGAGTGAGGCAGGGATTAATAATCCCCTGATTGAACTCCTCAAATGCCTACACTGGGGTACGATAGCAGAAGTCCGATACTTCCAAGATGGAGAATGCACTCCCATTTTTAAGTCTAACCGGAGGGGGGGGGGGGGGGGGTGGCAGACAGGGCTGTATACTACCCCTTTTTGTTTTATTTGTCTACTATATTAATTCCCTTGATTGAGTGCTGATGGCTAGAGGAAGCGATTCTCCCATGGTGGGTACCCGTCCTGTGCCAGTACTCTGTTATTCTCTGCACCGCCAGGCCACAGCTATTACTCGATTCCTTTAATGAATTTATGGGGGAACTCAAATTAAAGGTTAACCATCAGAAATCGAACATCATGATTTGCGGGTCAAAAGAAACAAGTTCCTAAAGGTTTAATATCAGTAAGACCCCCATTACAAAGGTTCTGAATTGTAATTATCTTGGTATCATGTTGAACCCTAACCTAAAGTGGGTCACGCTTTTAAATCAGAGGGTAGGGTTGGCAGGGTATGCTCAGACGTGAGTCCCTTGCTCACTTTGCCACTGGATTCAAGCAAGCCTGGCTGAAGACGGCTGTAATGCCAGAAACCGGTCCTAGGAAGCTTGTTTCCGGTCCAGAGAAGACATGGCTTGGCAGTTCGGGCTGGACTGTTCCCATGAGGCACAGGGTCAGACTGATTTGCATATGGCCATGTCTGAACTGGGGTGGCAGAGTGGGCTAAAGAACGGTGATGGATTAAACCCAGATCAGTTGACAGGGGGTGAGTGCTTGCAATGTTCAACACTCCGTCCATCATTTCCTTTGGTTTTTGTTTTAAACTAGCCACACCATCACAGTGGGGAGAAGGGATTTTATCGCTAGAATACCAGTCAGCAACCCTGCTGCAGGAATTGAATGTGGCCAAAGTCGCCTAGACCGAATCCTTGGAGTCCTTCCTTGATAAAAGCTGATCTTGTACCACCCAAAAAACGTTTCATACCGCGAATAATTGGTTTAATAGCTCATAATGAGTAAGTAAATGTAATGTTTTGGTAGAATGTGTTAGATATCAGTCTATTCCCTTACAGCCAATGTATTCATCCATGGTGGGAGCTCCATTGAACTCCCAGCTCCCAGTGAGTTAACTGTGGTGGAGGGAGAGAACATCCTTTCCACAAAATCTCATATCTGTTGAGTATTATATTGTTGATTAGAAATAAAAAGGCACTCTTGATTCTGAAGACTAGAACTTACATTGTTTAGGTTTTTATCACCTGCCTCACTCGGAAAATCATCCTTTTCAGTGCATTTATGTGTGCAATTATGACCCAAATGTTGGAGGCATGGAATGGAGACAGATTGTTGTAGTAGTTCCTGAGAAAAGAAGGCCGAGTTTCAACAACAATGGCTCCTTTGTTTGCTTATCGTCTGCCCTGTACTATTACAATGTGTTTTTACTACTTATCTACCACGGGTTCCTATAACAGGAATTTTAGACTACACATGAAACATGCAGTTTTTAGCTACAGCTGATCCTTTTCCTACTTATAATTTACCTTTCAATTTGTCTCTTCTTCTCTTAAATATTTTTTATTCAGATTTTACGACGGAATCGCTCTCTGTTATGGCTTGACCTGTCCCACAATCGGATCAAAGACGAGGGAGCAGTGAAGCTTGCAGAGGTCTGTGATAGAAAATATTTTGTGTATTTTAAATTTTGTTTTCCTCCTAATCACTCTTCTTTGGTCCTTATCTTGGTTTGGCCCACTATCGCTTATTTAGGTGTCTCTACATGAAAATAAATCTTATTGGTTGGTTTTCTGTGCTCCTCATGTTGTTGTTCTCAAGTGTTTCTATTGTATCTAAAACACATGGCAGGTTCTTAGATAGCAGGTGTTCAAAGGCACCCGTTCAAATGATTTCTTCCTGTTTCTACAGTTTGTCTCTGTAGATACCCTAAGTGCTGCAATAGATATTAACCTCAGACTCAATTAGCTCATGCAAACCAGTTGTGCGAACTGAGGTCCCCACATTGTAGTGCAAAACCAAATTGAGTATCTGGCCTTGCCCACCCACAATTTGAAGAGGCTTGTAATAAATATGTTCACCCAGAACATATTTGGCAGCAGTAGAAGGACAGGCCTGGAAGATGAGGAGCTTTCAGCCAAGGAACCCATAAGGAAAAGTACTCTTAGAAACACCTAACTTTTCTATAATTGAGAAGAGCGCTCCATTGCATACGCAGTCTTTGTTGTGGAAATAGTCAATGGTTGCTTTATATAATGATGCTAGCATGTTTTGTGAAGTTTGAGGCATGGATAGTTGGGAAACGTTTATGCTGTGGTGAACCTTAAATGCAAAGTAAACTTAAGTAGTGCCTGCTGTAATACAATAATGCGAGTGACCTTGCATATGGAGGAGCGTTCTAAGATGTCTTAATTACAACAAAAAAACGAGAAATTTCTGGTTATAGCTGTAGTACAGCTCTTATGATGGATACACCTTCCTGTAGGATCCTCAGATTATAAATATTCCCAATATGTCAGGCTGGATCAGAAAGCTTTTCACACAGCAACAGCTTTCTATCACCATCAGGAAGTAGCTGCCTACCCAGGATGTGACAACATTGGCTGATGTACCATCAGGGACTGCAGGTATTATTCATCGATCAAGCTACGGATATCACACTGTCATGATGAGCGATCATCTTAAAATTAGGCCTGGGCGGTGAACTTTGCTCCGTTTGTGGAGTTTGCAGAGTTTTCCACACTCCGCAAAGCATGTGGAGTTCCGAAAAACACGTTGAGAAACTGAGTTCTCATTGAAAAAGTTGATGATCGAATGACAGAAAAGAAGTAGCGCCCTCTTGTGCTGTGCATGGTGCCATTTGTACTGATTTTACTGCTTGGGACTAACACCCAGTGCTGAAAATCAACACAAATGGCATAACCGAACGCACTCTGCCACTTGCAGAATTCCACGTAGCGCAGCAGAATTTTTTTGTCACTTCGTGGAGTTTCACGAACTCCGCCCAGGACTACTTAAAATGCAGATCATTAATACCGACTGTCTTGAGTAAGCCTCAGGACTGTGCGCTGTGAGTGGGCGAAACGTGTTGGCTTCACTTGCCCATCAATCCGTCAAGTTCAGAAACAAATATTGAAGAAACGCACTGATACCACCAAGCTCTTGTTTTCTCCTTAAAATTATTTCTAATTGCTAATAATATGTGGGTTAGGGCCTTCACCCATGGGAATTGAAATGCAAACACATGGGAATATATGTTTGGCATCATGACTCGTATGGGACTTCCAGAGGTGTTCCTTTGCTGGATTTGTCTTTTGTATACAGACCCGATGACCCAGGTGCTAGTCAATTGACACACCTCTGAAGGGTTCCCTATAGGAAGAGGTACGTGACAGAGCTGCCCCCTGTCGCCAATGTTATTCTCTATAGCAGTGGAACTGCTGGCATGCGTCATCCAGAAACATCATGCAGCTTCTGACCTACA
This sequence comes from Triturus cristatus, assembly GCF_964204655.1. Lineage (NCBI taxonomy): Eukaryota > Metazoa > Chordata > Amphibia > Caudata > Salamandridae > Triturus > Triturus cristatus. Next base: position 163,428,191 of record NC_140595.1, on the reverse strand, counting down.
GTTTTGTCTGTGACCTTTAGGTATTTCCCTCTATGCAGAAGACATGGTACTGTATGTCAGGGATCCTCCCATGCATCTATCCCCAGTGATCTGGGAATAAATTAGTTTTGAACACTACTCTGGCTTATGCATTAATTGGTTATATGGCCGCTAACACCTAATACATCACGGTGCTCGTTTGAATTTCCACTAGTGTGAACACTGATCCTGTCAAATACGTAGGACTTTGGTTACATAGGATCCAGATTTGGTGATTCAATCTAACTATGGCAGAGCCCTTTTGCAGCTGGAGGACCAAGCTTCTAGATGGTCTAAGCTGCAGTTTTTATTAACGGACAGGATAGTACTCATAAAGGTGGAGATACCGGCCACATTTTTATATCTGTTTGTAAACATACACATTGACTTACCTTTGTATTCCTTTCAGAAACTTCGGACACTCTTGTTTACGATGGTAAGGGCAGGAAAGCAACCAAGAATTAGCTGGGACACACTCACTTTGCCATAAGCTAGCAGGGGTTTTAATGCACTGGACTTCCACCTGTATTATTTCTGCGCACAGGCCCATTTTTCTCATTATTGGTATCGAACACCAGTACATTTCACACATTACGATAGAACAGGATGATGACAACCAATTCCTGCTCTCTGCTATCCTGCCAATTAAAATGGAGGGGATAATACGTACAGAAATTAACACACTGCATTCCACCATGACGCTTGGCAGAAATTGGGAGGATGGGTGTTGGAGTTTCCGTTATACGCTCTGCCATTGTCTTCACAGCATCACCCTGAAATATCAGTTTCCTGGGAAGATAAAATGCTACAAGTATTCACCAAGGCGGGCCTGGAAACTACAGGTGATGTCTATCCTAACGGCAGCTTTGCTACTCTTGAGGATTTTACAAGCACACATGTGCACACTCCATTACTGATATCCATATACTATAGGCTCTGAAAGGCTTTGCGTGACCTTTCCCCATCAGTCCCCAGAGGCACCCCTGGGTCTTACTGCACTACAGGGGGAACAACCTTTACAACGCAACTTTTACAACGCACTACCATTACAACGAAACTATTACAACGCAAAATCTGTTACAACGCATGCCATTACAACGCAAGTCTTTACATCGACTTGCACTAGATGGCGTGCTAACATTAAAAATAGTGTAGTTTACTATCCAAACACCTTCCCTACTGCAACGTGGACTGGAGTTAGAATAGTAAATTACCCTTTTTTAATGTTAGCACGCCATCTACTGCAAGTCGATGTAAAGACTTGCGTTGTAAAGACTTGCGTTGTAACAGATTTTGCGTTGTAAAAAATGCGTTGTAACGGCATGCGTTGTAAAAGCATGCGTTTTAACGTCATACATCCGCACTACAGATATTACTCACAAGCACAAAGCGCAGAGACTTAATCACTAAATTATACAATGCGGCACAGAAGAATAGACCACAACCCAGTGACAAGGTGTTAGAGGGTTGGCAAGCCATACTTTCCATCCCATAGAAGAAGCTGATAGGAAGAGTTGCTGTGCCAAATTACAAACACTCACCTCTAACTATAATCTGAGAATAATACACTTTAAATTCTTGTACCAAATGTAGTATACTCCTGTTAAACTATGCAAGTTTGGGCTAAGGGATTATGCAAATTGTGTGCTAAGTGGGGAAGTGGAGGCTGATTCCTACACCTGGCCTGGCAGTGCACCAATGTCATGCAATTCTGGACTTATGTAACTGAGACTTTAACAGATATGGTATCACAACAAACAGCCTGTGACCCAGCAATGTGTCTACTAGGACTGGTTAAAGATCTCCAACCTGCTAATCAAAGATTTTCATCAGTGGCCCTCTTGTTGGCAAAGAGAAGGGTGGCGCTTCACTGGGGTGGTAGGGTTAAACCCACCAAGAAAAAATGGGATCTCATTTTCTGAATGATTTTGAATCATGGGTACTCCAGCTGGTTTGCATGAGCTAAACCTTATCTTTCTGTTCACTTTCTTGACCCATTCACTATCTGCAAGGAACTAGACCTCAGCAATTCCTTTATCTTGGAGGGGGACGTTTCTTGCACTGTTGTCCATGAGAGCTTTTGAAATGGTGCCCTTGAAAGAGATGGGCACAGAATTTTACTCCCTTTACTTTTTAGTCCTAAAAAGCATGGGGTCCCAGACCCATTCTGGACATTATACGCTTGTTCATCATCACAATAAGTTAAAAATTATCTCTACAAGTCAAGTCCTCCAAGCCATGAATGGTCATCTATGAGAAAGGGGATTATTAGTTGGGCTGAATGGTAGTTGACTACAGGTAATAATGGCACTATTCTCGTTAGTTCAAGTAAAGGTTCCAGAAATGTTTACTTGAGCTCAACCCCATTTAGAAGTAGCCAAACAATTAGAAAGTTGGACACACAACAAAATAAGAATTCCACTCCAATTTATAAAAATGGAGAACATTTTTGTGAACAAAATTACACTAAAATAACTAAAATCCAATAAGGGGCAATGGAGATATAGAGTTTGAAAGTTTTAAAAGAAAAATAGCGCAAAAATTACAAAGCGCCAACCGTGGGCTACTGTTCGTGCTAGACAGGGACAAAGGTAATGCTTAAGGCCAACCGCGATGGAGCGTGAATCGGATAAGAGGACCAGATTGGTCCCGGTCGCTGAGTTACCTTCAGACTTAGAATCTTTTATGGAGAAAAGTGTCTTCAAGGAGTCGTCGGTGGGGTAAGCTACAAGCTGGATCCAAAGCGAGGATTGATGACAGCAGGTTGCTGAAGCGTGAATGCCCAGGAAGGCCTCAATGTTGATTGGATGCTGCTCGGCATCAGTCCCGGCGAAGCCCTCTATGTTCAGACTTAGGAACGCTTCTGGGAATTGGATGTCATTCAGTGAAGCAACGCGGAAGTTAACCCAGACCGGCAAATAAATGCAGACAGCTCCAGCTTTAATGGCAACACCAGTCTCCTTCGGTTCTCCAGGAATCAAGTTTGCAAAAAAGTTTTAAAGTCCCACTTCTTGCAGTTTGGGGAAAGAAGGAATACACTCACCTAGCCAAGGGTCCAGGCCCTGAGCGGCACCACTTTGGGGTTAGGATTCCATCCAACCGAGGCCCTCAGCAGGACCCAGGGTAGGTTGAAACTGGTCAGTTGGGCTCCTTCAGAAAAGTGGGCTTCTTGCACATTTTGTGTCCCTGTAGCTTAACAAGAGGTTAGCCACCTGACCCTTGAAGTCCACTTCTTTGCCCTGGGCACAGTTTGGAACAGGTCCATCACTTAAGGTCTCAATAGCAGGTGCAGTCCTTCTTTTGTCTATCAGTGGTATTGCAGTGTTCTGAAGAAGGTACCCAGGGGTGCCACATATATGCCTGAAACTAGCCTATAGGTGGCGGTGACTCCTGGCCCCTCCCTAACCAACAGGTAAAAATGTTCCCAGGGGGAACCTTTTGTGTGCCCTACCGCAAATAATCCCAGAGTGCTCCTCTCTACCTAAATACAACATGGCAGAACCTTTAATCCTCTGTGCAGTGAGTGCTTCTGTGCCCAGCCTAGAGTTATGGCCAGGGAAATGAGAAAACCCTCCCCTGTTGTGGAAATGAGCTTTTCAATCAGCAAACCGGTGCAGGGGTCACCCTTCTCTGTCCATGGGTCCTAAGACCAACAAAATAGAGGTTGGCACTGAAGGTGGAATTCAAATAACAAGTTTGTTAATCACTCATGAGTGGGACTACGTCCACAAAGCACTCTCAAGTGCTGCCTGAGGTAGTACATTGAAGTCACAGAACACAGGCCTTATATACAGAGTTTGTTGCAGAGTAGGCATGTAGTTACAAATAGAAGGTACAGGCCTACACAGGAATAGTTATCGACAAACATGGGCAGATGGGAAATCACTTAGTCAGCAAAGTGGGAAGGGGAGCAGGAGTGCTTATGGCAGCACTGAGAGATTGACAGTTGAGTCTGAGACCAGGTGTTCTGGCAGCTACAAACCCTTTAGCATGCATATTGCTTTTATCGGAGTCAGGAAGTCAACTAAAATAGACAGCACAGGCAGGGAAAAAGACGAGCAGCAGGGATGGGAGAATTACAAAGCCAACAAAATGGATGCCATAACCAAGATGGCTCCAGCTCATGGTAACAGAAATAATTTCAGATTTAAACACTGTGGTCACTCAAAACTGGTTCATGGGGAAGCTCCATTCCAACTGGGATTGGTCCTGATTGGCTAGGTTGATAAAAGGGAGGCAGGCAAGGTGTGAGCATCATCTGTCAGTGACACAGTATATATCCTTTAAAGATATACAAGGAGTTGGGCACGGCCCCAGGGCATACTGTCAGCGAAAGGTCAAATTCTCTCCACACCCAAGACTGTTCTTTCAGCAATGGGACCCAATTCACAACTAATTAAGGAGCTATAGAGCTCATAGGTGATGTTGGCAGCTCAGGCAAATGGACATCTCAAGGCTGAACATATTTTTTTTAAAGTATCTTTTATACAATATTTATTACACATCTGACTTAACCAATGAATTGGATTTTGATAAATATTTGTAAAAGTCCATCAATTACCTTATTAGCTGGTTCCTAGGCAGCTATTACTTAAATAACCTTGAATAACGTATCCCAATACTTTCCTATGGAACTGCCAATCCTGCTACAGTTAAAATAGCTTTTAGGGTACTGTCAGGACATGTTTAACAGTAACCTTTTACATGTCTGTTGTAATCTCTCTTTTCTTCTCCTAGTTCTCTCCTCCGTGGTGTTCTTCCCTTTTCTTCCTCAGTGGTAGCTTCCCCCTTTCCCCCGCCCCTCCTCCCTCTTGGAACGTTCCGCCAGAGTTCACTTTGGAATGTTGACATGCTGTCAGTTGCGGAGAGTGGATGACAGAATAAAGACGCTTAAAGTTACCTGCGTAGTTTTCTCTTCATTATAACACTGGCGACGAATTGGCGAAGGGGGCCACTCCTGTCATCTCCCCTTTCAGTGCTCTCTCCTTTCTGCACCGGATTAAAATTCCATCGGGACACTGCCTGTGAGGAGGCATATTGGGGCAACTTCCTGCTCAGTTACGAGGTTTAAGGGAGTTCCTGACTGACTCCAGAGCACCGTGTATCCTAGAAACCTGCTACGGGGTATCTCCAGGGTGTCGGTGTGTTTTGTTCCTGTTTACAAGACCTATATGGCGGTCGTGTGATGTTGATGAAGCTATGCGGGGAACATCCAGTTGGGACTTAAAACGTGGAGATGCACTCTGAGGTACCCAGTCCCATTCACTGTGGGTGTGCGAGACATCACATCAGGAAGAGCCATTAAGTGAAGAGTGGTTCAGGTGGCCGCAAGTGTAGCACTGGAGAAATTGTGCTCCTCAAGTGCCCTCTCCTCCGGCCCAATTCTCCGTATAGAACTGTTGCTAAGTGTTCTTTCATCAAACCAACACAGGCCGTGTGGGGGCTTCATCTGTGGAAATTGCGGAGTGCCAGGAGTCAGCAACTGTCCTTGGTGAGATTAGAACTGAAATCTGTGGGCCAATCCCCCGTGAGGTGCGCTGCCGTCACACTCTTTCTCACGAGTCCGTGGGAAGCTGGTGTGGTGCTGCGTTCTGGGGTGGTCCTGCTCTGTAGTGGCTGTGGACTGTGTGCGCTCTGGTGCCGGTTCCTGTGCAGTTACCTGTTTTCTGCGGCTCTTACCTGTCCAGCGAGGCCCCTCATCGGCTGTCTTCTACGCTGCCTCCGCCTTGTAGTTTCCTGGTTCTCTGGACGCTGACGAGGCCGACTCCGCCTTACGCACTCCAGTGGGCGGCGTTTCTTCGCAGACGCTCCTTGCTGGGTCCCTGTGCACCGGGGTATGAGGCAGCATTTGGCGGCTTGAGGCAATCTGAGGAGAGTAGTGGACGCTGCGTCATGACTACAGCGGGCGGAGATCTTCGTTGGTTCCTCTGCCGCAGACCGGTGTTTCTCCTTTGGCCAAGTAAAATTTTATTATCTGCTGATTCTGGCTCCACAGCGAACATAGGCAATTGCAGCCTGCATGTGGTTGTTCGTGCTATTTTACTTATTTGCGCCTTCTGTTGGGGTACAGTACATCTTGCGGTGGAGACTGAGTGGGTTTCGTGCAGCCCTTTGTCGTTTTCACCTTAGCCAGCATTATCATCCAGTGTTCGTACTTCAATTTATAGCGCCACTATTGTACTTGTTACCTGATCATTTTCCTAGCTTAATTGTTGTTGTTCTTCTCTTGCTTCTATTTTCCTGCATTGTCCCTCCTCGTCTCTCTCTCTTTATTCCCCTTTTTCAATTCTTTTTCTCATTCCCTATTATATATCGCCCTCCTGTGGTGGTGCTTATTCTGTTCGTACTTACTCTTTCTACATTTCTTATATCCGTCTTTCATTGGTGTGTCCAAAAGTAATTACGACCATGCATGTGATGTGCCTCTGAGGGTGTATTATGCAATTTGGGGTACTGTGCATAGCTAGTTCTACATGTTTTATACGTCGAGGGTATTTAAGAAGTATTATAGTAATTGCGTATTGATTACAAGCCTTGTCCTCCTCATGCGTCAGGGTATTACAAAGTATAAGATTTAGTGTGTATTGCTTACAAGCCATGTCTTCCTCATGCTTCTGGTTAAGGTGTATTAGAGTATAGGGTATTCTACAGTTCCTGCTGTATTTGCTCACATTGTCCTCACATTTTGTTGGTTAAGCATTGAAATCATTTCTCCCTCCTCTCCAAGCCTGGTGTATGCTCCCTGCCTTTCACCTCTGTAATATCCAGGATTAGTGTTACCTTCCCTTCTGTGGAAAGTCCGGTTTGCCTGACGTGATAGCTTACTCCTCCCACTATGGCTGGACAAGCTATGAGCCAACCTCCTCCGTTCCTCAGTGAAATCGGGGAACCGGTAATTCACTGGAAGGAGTGGATAAATTTATTCGCCTCATACCTCATTGCCATAGGCGGCGAAAGGTATTCGCCAGTTCGTAAACAACACATATTGTTGCATAATTTAGGCATAAAAGGTAGGAAGATTTTTGACACATTACCTGAACCAGAACTAGAAGAGGACGAGTATGACACGGATGAGTTTAAAGTTACACTGTTAAAGTTAGAAACACATTTTGGTGACAGAGTAAACGTAGTGCTGGAGCGACATAAGTTTTTTAGCCGCATCCAAGGCAAGCAGGAATCAGTCACCAATTATATAGCAGCACTTAGAGGCCTGACACAACTATGTGACTTTGGCGAACTCACTGATTCTCTCATCAGGGACCAACTTGTCAGGTGCACAAACAATAGTCGAATCCAAGAAAAGCTCCTGGCAAAAAACCCGACCTTAAAAGATGCGGTTAGTATAGCAGCCTCTGTAGAACACACTGCTAGGTGTATCAAAGAGATGAAGACTCCCAATGAACTGATTGTCAATGTTCGCAATAGTAGTGATGCACAGGCCACTTCCTATGATAACGAGGTATTAAAAGTTAGACCTGGAGAGGTCAAAGACAACCATTCTGTCAGTGAAAAGGGTAGGTTGAAATGCTATAGATGTGGCAGCAGCAATCACCTTGCAAATGATGAATGTTGTACTGCCCGAAATGTCACGTGTGTAAAATGTAACAAGAAGGGGCACCTGGGTAGAGTGTGCAACAACAGTGAAAACTATCGAGTAAAATTAGTACACAGTGAAGGGGACTTGGCCCCAAAGTATGTTTTCCAGGTAAAAGTCAGGGACTGTCGTGTTTCCCCAAGTTCACAGGAGCAAATCAGTATACACAGGTCGGTTGAACATCTAAATGTTCCATCCTCGTGAATAATAAGCTTATAGATGTGTTGGCTGATTCGTGTGCCCCGGTAACCTTACTCAATATCGATGCCATAAATGACATGTTTGATACCTCCTGTCCCAGAATTCTGGAGCCGGACATTTCAGCTGTAGTGTATGCCAATGAGAACATTCCTTTAGTAGGGATGATGAGTGTGTGTATTAAATTCAAAGGAAGATCCACATGGGGCAAAGTATACATGGTAAGCAAAGGGTCTAATCTGTTGGGTTGGCATCATTAAAGAGAGCTGGGAATTTTACTCGACCCGAACAGTAAAGAACAAGTTCTCGTAGCTAAGGAGGTGGATGTAACCAGCAGGAATGTATACAATTCCTCAGACGTGTTCACTGGAAAAGGCCAAAGAGTAAATTGCATTGCCTGTGACATACCCCCCACGGGAGTGCACATAAGTTCGAAAAAAAGGGCCAATACCCTTGTAGAAGGGGGGGTGTCAGAGGTGGGTCATGCGGTATCGGGTTCTGATGTTGTTAATAGTTTGCCTGCAGAGAATGTTGGTAATCTGTCTGAGAATTCCACAGCAGTTCCAAAGACTCCATGGACTAAGTTGGCATTGGAGATAATCTGTCCCGTGGGACAATCAGGAGTTCCTAAAAGATTTTTTATTGTTCTTATGGATTCCACGTCTCACTGGATCAAATACAAGTGTGCCTCACGTGTCTCCACAACAATCCTTATTGACTTCTTAAGAGACTCTTTCGCTTGCGAAGGTGTGCCAGCTTGCATAGTCACCAACAATGATATCAAATTCTCATCCCATGAAATGAAGTCATTCCTTCGTGAGTTGGGCATCAAGCATGAGGAATCCACTGTATATGCCCAAGGAGACAATGAACCCATTCGGATGTCAATGCGTTGGATCAAAGATCTCATTCATCAAGCTTGTACCAGTAATAAGGATGTAGATAAGGTGTTAAGAGAAAGCATCTGGGCATATCACACCTCTTCTGGTTTGAGAACGAGGATTACCCCTTTTGCTTCCATCAGGGGAAGAGATCCGATTGCCAACTCTATAATCTCCTGATTTGTCCTTCAAGAAACTGTTTCGTAATCTGTATCTGGGGTTGTTCTCCTTTCTTTCATTGCGGGAATCCCTGCCTCCTGGTTGGGGGTTCTCACTCCTTGGGTTGTTAGCCCTGATACCCTCCGGTTTCCCTGACGCTCTCCTCTTCCCTTCTCTCCAGTTTTTCCCATGTTTTTTCCCTTTCCCTTCGTAGGGAGATGTGTTGTAATCTCTCTTTTCTTCTCCTAGTTCTCTCCTCCGTGGTGTTCTTCCCTTTTCTTCCTCAGTGGTAGCTTCCCCCTTTCCCCCGCCCCTCCTCCCTCTTGGAACGTTCCGCCAGAGTTCACTTTGGAATGTTGACATGCTGTCAGTTGCGGAGAGTGGATGACAGAATAAAGACGCTTAAAGTTACCTGCGTAGTTTTCTCTTCATTATAACAATGTCCTTCTTTTAAATATCATGCACCTTGTATTATGGGCATTTAAAATCTACTTGGAGGTGAATTTCTAATATTTAAAAAGAGAGTTTGGTTCTGTCAATGGGAGTTGTTTTGGGAGATTGAATTTGCTGTTTAAACCTGCACAGCTAGGTTACTGTTGGCAGGCATGCAGTCATGTTTTGCATTATGACTTTAATGGTGGCACAATATGTGCTGCAGTCCACTAATGGCATTAAACGTACAGGCCTAGGGTACGCTTTTTGTTGTAAAGCTTTATTTCGACATCCAGTGTCATAAAAGGGATAAAAGACATTTTATAAAAAAGATACAAGATAAGCATATTGAACAACAGCATACTAAAAATTATATATACAAGCAATCCATCCAGGTACATTGCTGCACCCACAGTGTCAAGTGCAGTTACCGGTTTTAGCTGATTGAAAAATTAGTACACATCATGTCAGTAAAAACATACATTTGATACATTAAAAACAGAGAGGGAGGAACAACATGATAATTCATCTTAAATAGGGTCAGGAAGCGAGTTGCAACCCCCTGCAGACCTATTCAAATGTTCCAGCCCTCCTTGAGATAGCAGCACATAAGGTTGAAAATAGAGGCAAAAAGTGTGCATGCGTAACGTATGATTTTAAAATTTTAAAGATCTGCCATGGAACCTTGCAACGGTTGCGTGTCAGCGTAGTTCGGCAGAGTGCTGTGCTATTCCTGTAAAGAACTTCTGTCTGATGAGCAATACATGACTAAGGAACTTTGCCACACAGCACGCAAAAAGAGGTCTTAGATCAGACCTAAGGATGCGCAGGGCAGCCAGATGGTCCCATGTACCCAGTTGCCGGCACAGTGGTTTAAGCCACTTAGACCTCAGAGTGTTATATGCTGTGCAAGCAAACAATAGGTGGGTAACACTTTCTAATGGGGCCCTGCAACATGAGCAGTGCTTTAGTGTTTGATTGCGTGGGTGCCATTTCGCTGTTGTCTCACAGACGGGAAGTGTGCCGAACCTGAAATGGATGCATAACATCCTATCCCGTGGGGCCTGAATAATATCTAAACAGGGCTCTAAGTGTATGGCCTGTTTATGAAGGTAAAATTCTGCCGTTAAACTACCTAAGTTCCATTTACAAGTTACTTGGTGTTCCACCCATTTCCAATAAAAACGTTTGAGCTCTTCTTTCGTTGGTGGTTCCTGCCTATCCCAATGCGCTTGGAGCCCCAAAGCTGACATAATTTTCCTAACACTGGAGATCCAGCCTATTTCCAGCCAGTGTCTAATTGTATCACCTCAGTAAGGGCTTCAGCATAGGGGAGGAGCTCTGAGGTCCGCCTGATGCGAGCCCAAAAGAGGAGCGGGCCCAACCTTGCTATGTCGCCAATCGATCGCCTGCCCATGTCGAGCATTAGAGGGGTTAGGGGCCATATTGGGGCAACATCACCAGGTCCCTGAGAAACTTGTGCTCAGATCTGCAGAGATCATGGGCATTCTCAAATCCCTATAGCTCGGCTCCATACAATGCTGCACAAACTGCTTTAGCATCATAAACCTGGAGGTCTGCTGTGTGAGAAGCGTTTGTGCCCCAACAATATCTTCACTATGTGGGGCTTCCATGACAGTTTATCAGAGAGTCAGTCACCAAGATAGTCAAAGGTGCCCATCCTTTCCAGAGGTATCTCATCAGGTAGCGGGTTGCTCTTGTAAGACTTATGGGGTTGAAGACCATAAATTTGGTTTTGAGGGTGTTGATAACCAACCCCCGGCCGTCCCAAAAGAATTGGAACCTATTGAGCAGTCGCTGCAAACCTGCTGGGGTCTTGTACAAACAGGAATGTCGGTACCTTGTCACACCCAAGGGTTAGTCCATCTGTTGGATCTTCTTGCAGAAAGTTGACCACCCCATTCATGTAAAGAGAGAATAGGGTGGGGGCCAAAACACAACCCTGCCGAACTCCCCTGTTGACTGTGATGCGTTCTGTCAGTTGTCCTTGCACTCCCCATCTGACCTGGGCGTAATTTCCTTCATGCAGACGGACCAGCAGGTTAAGGATAAATGGGGAGATGCCCATATCTTTAAGCTATTGTCAAAAAAGGAGGGGTTTAGCCCAAAGGATTAGAGGGTAGGTAGGGCTAGCTATACTATATAAGAAAAAAATTTACCTATGCCTCTGGTGACTTCAACACTTATTCGTATGAAGTAAGATAAACAAAAATTAATACGTTTATCCAAGCAATGATTTATGCCTTTTATTTATTTTATTTTTTAAATTAATATCTTTGATCACAAAAAGAACACATAATAAACTACACGAAATACCACATTGATATTTACACAATGAAAGTGAACAACGTGAAAAATGTGTTTTGACATACAATTATAAATAAACTCATAATAGTCAAACATTGAAACCATCAACTGCAATGTCACAAAAAACAATCATTATATAAACAATACGAAATGCAAAGTTGTCAAACAAATTGATAGATTGGACAACTAACACCCTTATATTTGGAATCAATCAAATCCCCTACATATCAGGGACACAAGGGAGTATATTTGTGATATTTAACCAAGAAGTTTGATTCCTTTGTCTGCCTTGTAATATTTAACCAAGGAGTTGAATTCCTTTATCTGCCGACGCGTTTCGAGTGCCAGTTAAATCAATTGCCGCACTCTCATCAGGGCTGGATTAATCTTTCTCACGAACAGACTGATTGTGACAAAAAAGGGAGGGATGAAAAAAAGAATTTGAATTTTTATTAAAAAAAGGGCGCTTCCCAAAGCCCTAATTGTTTTTCTGTCTGTACAAGTTGGTGGTCACATACCTGCATTATGCCGGTTGCATGTAACCATCAGCAATGTATAACACACAGTGGTTGCCAAACTGATTTTCAATATTGCGGGGCCAAGACGATTTTTAAACCGCAGATCTTTAATTCTGCAAGAGAAATGTTACACGCACATTCGCGGTGTCTGTTTAAATAAGTTTAAAACGTGACAACTAAGCAAGTTATTTACTCACTCAAGAAGGGGGGCCAAAAACGTGGTCCCACAGAGGAAGTGTTGTAACAAATAACAATCCTTCACTCTCTTTAAAAGTAGTTCGTGGCTGCAAGAGCAAACAAGTGTAAGAATTTGTAAAAATCGTTTTTTAGCTAAACTCACTTGAATTCAAATGCAAATTTTGCTCACCTAAAGAAGCTTCAAGCTCAAGATTTCAGGCTCAAGGTTTCAAATGGGATCTGTCTCCATTACTGCTAGCAGCTCGCCGAGCTGATTAGCACATCATGTGATGGTGCATCAGTGTCACATGATGCATTTCTGACCAATCACAAGAGGAGATGATCTAATTACATTTGTATTGACTTCTGGGAGATGTAGTTTATTGAAGTCATGTGTTTCAATCCAATTACCCAAGGTAAAAAGTTTTAATATCACAGGTCGGTTATATTTACAAACATATCGATATCGATCCCATTTATGCTTTATTAGAGAGATATAAGTCCAGAAGCTGACAACAGCACCATATATTTAATTACAGCTCATGAGTCTTCTAGATTCTGTTTAGCTCACTCATGCAGTTGAGGCCCTGGTTGATACTATCGAATTTCATAATTAAATGTGCCTCTTTCCGCAATAGAGCGGTCTCTATACATGTCGATTTTGAATCAATCCATGCAAGAACTGTCCAACGCAGTTCATTTTCGCTGTGTTAAACTGCTAGAAAGTGTTCTACCATAGGCGCTGTAAGGACTTTTCTCCTAATTCGAGATTTGTGCTGTGTAATTCTCACATTAATCTGTTGGCTTGTCTTTCCAATGTACAATTTATTGCAAGAGCATACCACTGCATAAACAACGTTCCTAGTCTTACAATTTGTGGAATTTTCATGTCTCCATTTTACTCCATTGTGTTCAAATACACTTCCTTCTATAGTAGCAGGGCAGGAAACGCAGTTACCACACTTATGGTGGCCACAAATGGGTTTTAGATTCCACTTGGTAATCAAGTCGCTCTTTGGTTTAGGGATGTAACTGTCTGCTCTTATTATCTGTTGGCCAATGCTGGGATTCTTACGCATGGCGAAAATGGGTTTAGCTAAAGGATGTTCCAAACTTTCAAGCAAATGCCAGTTCCTTAAGATGATTTGTCTAAATTTGTTAGTGTGGGCCCCATATGTTGTAACACATACGAGTTTGTCCATTTCTGTCTTTTCCTTTTTCTGTAACAAATTTTCCCTAGGGGTGAACCTTGCTCTTTATATGGAATGCTTAAGAAGTTTCTTAGGGTAACCCCTCTTTTCCATTTCCTTACAGAATGACATTGCATGGTCCTTAAACTCTGCCAGGTCTGTACAATTTCTCCTATTCCGCAATAGCTGCCCATAGGGGAGGTTCTCCTTTAGGCACTGTGGATGCGAACTTGTATAGTGAAGTGTAGTGTTCCTGTCTGTCTCTTTTTTGTAAAGGCTGGTTGTCAATTTTTGGTTCTGGGGACATACTGCAACATCAAGGAAAGTCATCCTTGTTTTACTGGACTCGATGGAAAATTTGATATCATTATGCCTTGAATTCAACCAGTCAAAAAAATGATTCAACTCGGTCTGGCTCCCCTGCCACAGGAGCCAGACGTCGTCAATATACCTCAGCCTTTGATGCATGTTGTTTTTAAATGGATTGTTGGTGTGTATGAATCTCTCTTTGTACTGGGCCATATACAGAACCGCCATTTCCGGCGCATATGGACAACCCATAGCAGTACCCTTAATCTGTATAAAAAATCACCGTCAAACTTAAAATAATTTTTTTCGAAGGGATATTTCAGCCAATGTCATGATAAATGATGTGGGGACCCTGTGTGGTCTCTCCCTCAAGTCCAAGTAAAGTTCCATCACTTGGAGTGCCTCATCTTGGGGGATTTGGGTATACAGCGATGTGACATCCAATGTCACCATTATCTGTATGTCATCATCAAATGTTATACCCTCCACTTTTGTGATGAAGTCTGATGTATCTCTGAGATAAGATTTAACACTGGGCAAGAATGGTTTAAGAAAAAAATCGATGTATTTAGAGACTGGCTCCAAAACAGAGTCACAGCCTGAAACTATCGGTCTACCTGGGGGCGTTTGGCTATTTTTATGTATTTTCGGTAGAAAATATAATACCGGAATTCTTGGTTGTTTTTTATTCAAAAATTGGAATTCTTTTGGACCCAGGAATCCTTCTTCTAAACCATTTTTCGTTATCTGTGCAATCTTGCCCTGTATTTCACGAGTGGGATCTTCTCTCACCCGTCTATACCACTCGTGATTCTCAACATGAAGTTTACCCTCATTCAGATACATGGTGCGGGGCCAGATCACCACTGCCCCGCCCTTATCCGCCTGCTTAATCACAATGGAGGGGTCTGCTTTTAGATCACGGATAGCTGTTAATTGGCCTCTACTAATGTTGTTTTGTACAAAGCCCTTAGTTTTTTCCAATTTAGCGATAGAGGATAACACTACTTGCTCAAAGGCATAGATTTGTTTTGGTATATTCTGAGTGGGAGTGAAGTTAGATTTCACTCTTAGGCCAGTCGTCTCTTGACTAGATGTCAGTTCAGTCCCGGCAAAATAGGATTTTAACCGGATCTTACGGCAAAAATCCAAAGCCTCTAGTTTTAACTTTGTAAAGTCGGTATGTCTCTTGGGGACAAATTTTAACCCTAGAGACAGAATCATTTCTTCGTCTTTTGTAAGTTGTTTACTTGACAGATTAACAATAGTTGAACTATCTAGTTTTTGTAGTACGTGCTGCGTGTTCGCATCTCCCAGGGCTGTTTGAATCGGACCCTTGACCCTCGGCCTCTGGCTAAAAAAGGCTTGTTGGGCGGCCCTTGCTTAGTAGAATTACCAGGCCTTGAATCGGGTGAAGAGTCAGAAGATGAAGTATCTGAGAAACCTATAAATCGATTTTTTGATCTACCTTGGAATGTGGTTAAAGCTCTTCTTGATTCTGCCAAAGTATAGAAATCTTCTTTTAGAAAGGGATAAACTTGTTCTAATTTGAATGCTTTTGAGTCCCTCTCGAATTGGGCAGTCTTCACATTGATTGTGTTGTCTTTGAAGGTTTGAATTTCCTTCTCTATCTTTTCTAGTAAGATCTTAGCTTCATCCACTGTTTGTTTATCTGAGATAGACTTAACCAGTTCCTCAATCTCTTTCTCTTCTTCGTTACACAGTCTCTGCGCAGTCTCAACGGTATGCACCATGAGATCTCGACTGCACGTAGTGTTCATACAACTAAAGCCTTTTTTGTATTCAGGGTCTTCGATAAAAATCACTGGAATATTTTTAACTTGGAGACCCCAGGGGATGGTACCCGCCCGCAGGTGCTGTAGAAGGAAGTAACCGTGGAGTTTGGTTCTTATGTGTTTTTTATGTAGACGAGTCAGTTTGTCAGCCTCATTTTGCTGTCTTGCTGAGGCACTTAATGAAAGGGCAGAGAACGGGGAAGAAGCTATTAGATTTTGGATATGGCTTTCCGTGAAGGACAGCGTGTCCTTTTCGGACATGATTTAGTAATGGACAAGTCCACTACATGCGACTTAATCGTTATTAGGTATAGGAATAGACACAAGATTTTGTCAATCCACACCCACTCGGGTAAAGACCCGCTCTTACTATTGTCAAAAAAGGAGGGGTTTAGCCCAAAGGATTAGAGGGTAGGTAGGGCTTGTTATACTATATAAGAATTTTTTTTACCTATGCCTCTGGTGACTTCAACACTTATTCGTATGAAGTAAGATAAACGAAAATTAATACGTTTATCCAAGCAATGATTTATGCCTTTTATTTATTTTATTTTTTAAATTAATATCTTTGATCACAAAAAGAACACATAATAAACTACACGAAATACCACATTGATATTTACACAATGAAAGTGAACAACGTGAAAAATGTGTTTTGACATACAATTATAAATAAACTCATAATAGTCAAACATTGAAACCATCAAATGCAATGTCACAAAAAACAATCATTATATAAACAATACGAAATGCAAAGTTGTCAAACAAATTGATAACTTTGCAACTTTGCATTTCGTATTGTTTATATAATGATTGTTTTTTGTGACATTGCATTTGATGGTTTCAATGTTTGACTATTATGAGTTTATTTATAATTGTATGTCGAAACACATTTTTCACGTTGTTCACTTTCATTGTGTAAATATCAATGTGGTATTTCGTGTAGTTTATTATGTGTTCTTTTTGTGATCAAAGATATTAATTTAAAAAATAAAATAAATAAAAGGCATAAATCATTGCTTGGATAAACGTATTAATTTTCGTTTATCTTACTTCATACGAATAAGTGTTGAAGTCACCAGAGGCATAGGTACATTTTTTTCTTATATAGTATAACTAGCCCTACCTACCCTCTAATCCTTTGGGCTAAACCCCTCCTTTTTTGACAATAGTAAGAGCGGGTCTTTACCCGAGTGGGTGTGGATTGACAAAATCTTGTGTCTATTCCTGTACCTAATAACGATTAAGTCGCATGTAGTGGACTTGTCCATTACTAAATCATGTCTGAAAAGGACACGCTGTCCTTCACGGAAAGCAATATCCAAAATCTAATAGCTTCTTCCCCGTTCTCTGCCCTTTCATTAAGTGCCTCAGCAAGACAGCAAAATGAGGCTGACAAACTGACTCGTCTACATAAAAAACACATAAGAACCGAACTCCACGGTTACTTCCTTCTACAGCACCTGCGGGCGGGTACCATCCCCTGGGGTCTCCAAGTTAAAAATATTCCGGTGATTTTTATCGAAGACCCTGAATACAAAAAAGGCTTTAGTTGTATAAACACTAAGTGCAGTCGAGATCTCATGGTGCATACCATTGAGACTGCGCAGAGACTGTGTAGCCAAGAAGAGAAAGAGATTGAGGAACTGGTTAAGTCTATCTCAGATAAACAAACAGTGGATGAAGCTAAGATCTTACTAGAAAAGATAGAGAAGGAAATTCAAACCTTCAAAGACAACACAATCAATGTGAAGACTGCCCAATTCGAGAGGGACTCAAAAGCATTCAAATTAGAACAAGTTTATCCCTTTCTAAAAGAAGATTTCTATACTTTGGCAGAATCAAGAAGAGCTTTAACCACATTCCAAGGTAGATCAAAAAATCGATTTATAGGTTTCTCAGATACTTCATCTTCTGACTCTTCACCCGATTCAAGGCCTGGTAATTCTACTAAGCAAGGGCCGCCCAACAAGCCTTTTTTAGCCAGAGGCCGAGGGTCAAGGGTCCGATTCAAACAGCCCTGGGAGATGCGAACACGCAGCACGTACTACAAAAACTAGATAATTCAACTATTGTTAATCTGTCAAGTAAACAACTTACAAAAGACGAAGAAATGATTCTGTCTCTAGGGTTAAAATTTGTCCCCAAGAGACATACCGACTTTACAAAGTTAAAACTAGAGGCTTTGGATTTTTGCCGTAAGATCCGGTTAAAATCCTATTTTGCCGGGACTGAACTGACATCTAGTCAAGAGACGACTGGCCTAAGAGTGAAATCTAACTTCACTCCCACTCAGAATATACCAAAACAAATCTATGCCTTTGAGCAAGTAGTGTTATCCTCTATCGCTAAATTGGAAAAAACTAAGGGCTTTGTACAAAACAACATTAGTAGAGGCCAATCAACAGCTATCCGTGATCTAAAAGCAGACCCCTCCATTGTGATTAAGCAGGCGGATAAGGGCGGGGCAGTGGTGATCTGGCCCCGCACCATGTATCTGAATGAGGGTAAACTTCATGTTGAGAATCACGAGTGGTATAGACGGGTGAGAGAAGATCCCACTCGTGAAATACAGGGCAAGATTGCACAGATAACGAAAAATGGTTTAGAAGAAGGATTCCTGGGTCCAAAAGAATTCCAATTTTTGAATAAAAAACAACCAAGAATTCCGGTATTATATTTTCTACCGAAAATACATAAAAATAGCCAAACGCCCCCAGGTAGACCGATAGTTTCAGGCTGTGACTCTGTTTTGGAGCCAGTCTCTAAATACATCGATTTTTTTCTTAAACCATTCTTGCCCAGTGTTAAATCTTATCTCAGAGATGCAACAGACTTCATCACAAAAGTGGAGGGTATAACATTTGATGATGACATACAGATAATGGTGACATTGGATGTCACATCGCTGTATACCCAAATCCCCCAAGATGAGGCACTCCAAGTTTTAGAACTTTACTTGGACTTGAGGGAGAGACCACACAGGGTCCCCACATCATTTATCATGACATTGGCTGAAATATCCCTTCGAAACAATTATTTTAAGTTTGACGGTGATTTTTTTATACAGATTAAGGGTACTGCTATGGGTTGGCCATATGCGCCGGAAATGGCGGTTCTGTATATGGCCCAGTACGAAGAGAGATTCATACACACCAACAATCCATTTAAAAACAACATGCATCAATGGCTGAGGTATATTGACGACGTCTGGCTCCTGTGGCAGGGGAGCCAGACCGAGTTGAATCATTTTTTTGACTGGTTGAATTCAAGGCATAATGATATCAAATTTTCCATCGAGTCCAGTAAAACAAGGATGACTTTCCTTGATGTTGCAGTATGTCCCCAGAACCGAAAATTGACAACCAGCCTTTACAAAAAAGAGACAGACAGGAACACTACACTTCACTATACAAGTTCGCATCCACAGTGCCTAAAGGAGAACCTCCCCTATGGCCAGCTATTGCGGATTAGGAGAAATTGTACAGACCTGGCAGAGTTTGAGGACCATGCAATGTCATTCTGTAAGGAAATGGAAAAGAGGGGTTACCCTAAGAAACTTCTTAAGCATTCCATAAAAAGAGCAAGGTTCACCCCTGGGGAAAATGTGTTACAGGAAAAGGAAAAGACAGAAATGGACAAACTCGTATGTGTTACAACATATGGGGCCCACACTAACAAATTTAGACAAATCATCTTAAGGAACTGGCATTTGCTTGAAAGTTTGGAACATCCTTTAGCTAAACCCATTTTCGCCATGCGTAAGAATCCCAGCATTGGACAACAGATAATAAGAGCAGACAGTTACATCCCTAAACCAAAGAGCGACTTGATTACCAAGTGGAATCTAAAACCCATTTGTGGCCACCATAAGTGTGGTAACTGCGTTTCCTGCCCTGCTACTATAGAAGGAAGTGTATTTGAACACAATGGAGTAAAATGGAGACATGAAAATTTCACAAATTGTAAGACTAGGAACGTTGTTTATGCAGTGGTATGCTCTTGCAATAAATTATACATTGGAAAGACAAGCCAACAGATTAATGTGAGAATTACACAGCACAAATCTCGAATTAGGAGAAAAGTCCTTACAGCGCCTATGGTAGAACACTTTCTAGCAGTTGAACACAGCGAAAATGAACTGCGTTGGACAGTTCTTGCATGGATTGATTCAAAATCGACATGTATAGAGACCGCTCTATTGCGGAAAGAGGCATATTTAATTATGAAATTCGATAGCATCAACCAGGGCCTCAACTGCATGAGTGAGCTAAACAGAATCTAGAAGACTCATGAGCTGTAATTAAATATATGGTGCTGTTGTCAGCTTCTCGACTTGTATCTCTCTAATAAAGCATAAATGGGATCGATATCGATATGTTTGTAAATATAACCGACCTGTGATATTAATTTTTTTTACCTTGGGTAATTGGATTGAAACACATGACTTCAATAAACTACATCTCCCAGAAGTCAATACAAATGTAATTAGATCATCTCCTCCTGTGATTGGTCAGAAATGCATCATGTGACACTGATGCACCATCACATGATGTGCTAATCAGCTCGGCGAGCTGCTAGCAGTAATGGAGACAGATCCCATTTGAAACCTTGAGCCTGAAATCTTGAGCTTGAAGCTTCTTTAGGTGAGCAAAATAGAGTTTGCATTTGAATTCAAGTGAATTTAGCTAAAAAACTTGTTTGCTCTTGCAGCCCGAACTACTTTTAAAGAGAGTGAAGGATCGTTATTTGTTACAACACTTCCTCTGTGGTACCACGTTTTTGGCCCCCCTTCTTGAGTGAGTAAATAACTTGTGCTTAGTTGTCACGTTTTAAACTTATTTAAACAGACACCGCGAATGTGCGTGTAACATTTCTCTTGCAGAATTAAAGATGTGCGGTTTAAAAATCGTCTTGGCCCCGCAATATTGAAAATCAGTTTGGCAACCACTGTGTGTTATACATTGCTGATGGTTACATGCAACCGGCATAATGCAGGTATGTGACCACCAACTTGTACAGACAGAAAAACAATTAGGGCTTTGGGAAGCGCCCTTTTTTTAATAAAAATTTTAAAAAAAATGTCATCCCTCCCTTTTTTGTCACAATCAGTCTGTTCGTGAGAAAGATTAATCCAGCCCTGATGAGAGTGCGGCAATTGATTTAACCGGCACTCGAAACGCGTCGGCAGATAAAGGAATTCAACTCCTTGGTTAAATATTGCAAGGCAGACAAAGGAATCTAACTTCTTGGTTAAATATCACAAATATACTCCCTTGTGTCCCTGATATGTAGGGGATTAGATTGATTCCAAATATAAGGGTGTTAGTTGTCCAATCTATCAATTTGTTTGACAACTTTGCATTTCGTATTGTTTATATAATGATTGTTTTTTGTGACATTGCATTTGATGGTTTCAATGTTTGACTATTATGAGTTTATTTATAATTGTATGTCAAAACACATTTTTCACGTTGTTCACTTTCATTGTGTAAATATCAATGTGGTATTTTGTGTAGTTTATTATGTGTTCTTTTTGTGATCAAAGATATTAATTTAAAAAATAAAATAAATAAAAGGCATAAATCATTGCTTGGATAAACATATCTTTAAGCGTTAGACACAATTTGCTCCAGGGGACCAGGTCAAAGGCAGTCTTTAGATCAATAAATGCCAGGTAGAGACTGCCCTTGCCGATCACCACTACTTTCCAGTAGATAAGTAACAAGCAAAACCCCTAGGTCGATTGTTCCCGTCCTTGGCCTAAAACCGGGCCTGGTACAGTAAAAGGATGGCATCATCATCTGCCCATAGCTGGATCCTCTGCAGGAAGACTCTGCCATAGACCTTCTGCAGAGCATCAATCAGACCAATGACCCTGTAGTTTGAGGGGTCATCTCTGGCACCTTTTTTATTAATCAGGACCACCTCTGCACCCTTCCAAGACCCAGGAACAGGAGCCCCGCTGGCTGTGGTGTTTGCCAAAAGAAGAATATACATCATGCCCAATTCGGGGTATATGCAAGAAATAGATCGCAAACCGCCTGGTCCTGCTGCCTTGGAAGGCACTACTCTGCCTATTGCAGCCTCTATCTCAGCTTGGTCAAAAAGCTCATCGCCACTGTGGGGCCCAAAGGGAGCGATGAGCTCCACAGGGGCATTGCCTCAGGTGTTGAGTAGAGGCCTCCAAAGTTGTCATGCCATTCCTGCCCCAAGTAACTAGAGTCCAGAATAACTTGGCATCCTTGGACGAGCTAGCCTTCTTGAGTTGCTGCCAGCAGTTTTCCTCCCACACTATCTTTGCCAGATGCAAAGCTGCTCTGTAGGACTTCCTGGCAGCTTTATTCAAGGGGCAGTTCTTGTCATTGATTGCTGCGGCTAAGAGTAGTCGTTTGCGTCTGCAATCTTTAGTGTACCATGAGTAGGGCCCTTTTGCTGGCATACTGAGCTTATTGTCCAAGTTAGGGGCTAAGAAGTATACTTCAAGTCTGTCCACAGTTCGAAAGTGGACCATAGGTACATCGGCCAACCCACTTGGGCTAGAGGCTGCAGCCTGGAGCTCAAGTGTGCCAGCAGCCAGGTCATCTCGTACACCTGCAATCTTAGATTCTTGCAGGGCTACCTTCCGCCATTTTAAAAACCTGTTACAATTTGAGGGGATGATCTCTCTGGTAGTGCCCAGGGTTAAGGTGCTCACTGGATGGTGAGGGGCTTCCCACAGAGGATTCATAGTTAAGCAGATGGGGTTGTGATCACTTTCTGTGGTAGTGCCCACGATCATGTTGATCAAGTCTCCCCAGAGCCTCACATCAAGGAGAATATCGTCATTGCGGGATGGGCAGCTGGCTCTATTGTACATATTTGCGCACTGTCTATCCGATGGCGTTCTACCGTTAGCTGCCCTCAGACCAAACTCTACAGTGAGGGCGTTGAGGTGGAGCGCCCGACTGCGTCAATCTTTTAACTGGGGAGAGGTTTAGTGGGGGGACAGCCCATTTAGTGTTATTGTCCTCGATTCCTAGCAGGTCTTCTTTATCCAGCAGCTCGAAGGTGCAGTTGAAATCTCCTGCTACCACTGCTCTAGCATGGGATGGGCAGATAGCTAAGCTCTCTTCCAGTGCTGAAATGATAGGTGAGGGTCTGCCCCCTTTAGTCCCCCTTGCATAGATATTAAACAGATTGATTGTGACTCCCCCCTTGGGCCCCCTAATGCTGATCCCCAGAATATCAGGGCTGGAGTTTGTGTGATAGGTAGTTCGACAGCCCAGGGCGATGTTCACCCAGATGATCAGTCCCCCTAACGGGCACCCTCTTCCTATGGTTGTTGCTGGTGAGCAAAAGCAGACAAAGCCTGTTTTATGTAGGGAGACCAGGCTCCAGGTCTCCTGGAAAATTCAGATGTCAAAACCCTCAATTAGGTCATTCTAATGGGGTATTGACATTTTACTGCTTAGCCCAGCCACATTCCACAATATTATCCTCAACTGTTGTGAGTTGCAGGACCATGTACAGGGTTACAAGTTGGAGTGCATTGGCTATGTGACACCTGTACAGGGGATAGGGAATTGAAACGTGTTGAAGGATCTTCTCCAAGCTCCTCGCTGGAGCTGATGGAGAGGCTGCTTGTTCCAGCTTCCCGCCAGGAGCTGTCTTCCTTTAATTGGGGCATGGTCTGCAGGGCCGAGGTGCTGGTAGAGCCAGTCATGCAGTTTGGGGAGGTGGTGTATAAACCAAGGTGCTGCAGAACTTCACTCTGTAGTCAATCGTTGGCCTCCAGTGAGGAGCCAGCCACTAGATGTGTAAGTAGGTGAGGGGCAGATTGTCTACCCAGGTCGTGAGTTGGGAAACGCTTGAACTGAATGGAAGAGGCATTAGTGGGACAGGTTCAAAATTCCAGGGCAATGCAGTTTTCTATACACAAAACAAGACCTGCCCTACAAAAGTGAACATAGTGAACTCACTTTCATCAGTATCCCTTGCAAATTCAAAGCTAATTAGTTTTGGTTTCTCATGAGCGGCCAACTTTTTGCCATGCAACAAACGGGTCTGATGTCACTCAATTCTTTAGAAAGACCTTTATCGTGTCTGTGTGTGTGTAAAGTGCTTCCCTGGTTATCCCCTTTCCTAAAAAATATATATATATAGGAAGGGAAAGGCAGATGGAACCATATACTTATGGTGTCCACTCAAGAACAACAGTAGTAGAAAAAGGTGTAAAGGGACTAGCAGTGCCTCACGGAAGTAACCCCATGGAGGATGCGCAGACAGGTGCTCGCCTGCTACCTCACGTTCTAATCATAAGCAACTGCCGCCCAGAAAGGAAAAAATGGGGATAAATCAAAAGCCTCTTCTCAATCCCATCAAATAGTGCTATTAGTGAAACTTAAATGCTAATTTGTATCTATGTTCAAAAATAACAGTGTCAACCCAGATAGGAGAGACGGGGTCTGATCAGAACCCACATCCGTCCAAGTTAAAACCGAGCGTGACTACACTAGCTGTATAACTCTTTATTCTGGGCTGTGTGTCTGCTCATTTAAAACCAACATGTTTCATTGCCTTAATATATTTGTGGCAATTTCATCAGGGCTAGGGTCGACTGGCCACACTGCACTTCTAGTTCAAACCAGTGAACTTTCTGTCTGCACCTGAGGAAGACACAATTTAAAAACACACAATCAGCTTTTTCAACCGCATTGCTCACATGGCTCTTTCATATATTTATGAAAGAGAATTTTATCTTCACCGATATGCTGTAAAGACCCGGTGCCTGCAACACCATAAATATTTACCATAAAGATTGCTCGTGTTTAGCATACCTCAACCTCTCTTCTAGATAGGTATATGCTATGTCCAAGTGTACTTGTCCACTTTGTCTGGTCACCCAATGGCCGCGGTTTTATGTCTCTGAAGGACACAAAAACACATCCAGTTATTACCCACATTCAGACTATGGCGGCAATAAACACTCTGCATATGGATCATGTGCCGCTTATGTTATTACTAGTGGGTGATTACTGCAGACTGCAGACTGCTGCTTGTAATTACAACCTGCTACAACTAACTCAGCTTGCATTTCATTCAGACCTTTCCTATATTTTATTGGCCCCCACTAGGTTCCTGTTTATGTAGCCTATTATTTTGAAGTTCGAAACCTGGTGTAGGCTGCCAACTCCAGGATCTTCGCAACTTGATATTCTGACTGCCAAGCTAATGCCACCGTGTAGCAGTGAGCAACCTTTCTTCGCTACCCAGCGATAGTCCGGCAGTTTCTATTTGGCTGGAAAGACGAGTCAATAGAGTTCTACTGTTACCCCAAAACGTGTGTTCACTCACCTCGTCAGCCCTCCGGTCTCGATAGTACTCGGCCTCAGTGGTGGAACACCTACTTACGTTTTAAATACACGCTGCGCGCCACTGCCGCGCATGCGTGGATGTGTATAACTGCATTGAAGTCTGCGGCAGCCATATTGTGTAAACTACCGTGGCTACCGACGGGGAACCCTTTATGCAGTGTCTCACTATTAAACAAAGTTCGATAAAGGCATATGCACCCGAATATCTTATCCGGGCACGATTATAGTCCTACAATGACTCAGAGTCATGAAGACTACTACGTATTGTTTGTTTTTTAATATTTTATTCATCAAAGAACCTGTTCAATTTTTAAGAGTCGAAAATTACCATAGCACGATTTTAATCCTACATTGACTCAGAATGGGGGCTACTGTGTCAATTTTTATATACTTAAGGAACTACTAAATTTTTTAGAGACCGAAATTTATGTTGGATAATAAATTATGCATGATTCTTTGCATTTGAGTGCATGAAAGGGATCTCATAAAGGGGGGCATGTTAGTAAATAGACTGCTAAGTCAATACCTTATGCCACTCAATATAATCATTTAGGCCCTGTTGGTCCACTTTTTCCTGGTAAATCCAGCGTGCCTCCTTCGTTATCAGTCTCGCTTCTATGTTGTATAGGTCTCCCATCACCCTCTCCAATACAACCCACTGAAGATCTTTTGGACTGTGTTTCGCCGTTATACAATGTTGTACCAGTTTCGTGGTTAATTTACCCAACTGTATGGTACTGAGATGTTCCTGCACTCTGATCTTCACTTTGCGTGTGGTGAGGCCGATATAGTGGAGTCCACAGGGACACGTAAGTCTGTAAATAACATTAAACGTGTTGCAGTTGCTGAACATGTTAAGATACCATGTTTTACCTCCTGATAGAATAACACTTTTTGTGGGTGTTGTGAGTTCGCATACTGTACACCCTCCACATTGATAGTGTCCTGACGGGATCCCTGTTTCTTTGGTCTCAAATTTAGGTCGTGAATGCACCAATCGATCTCGTAGAAGCGAAGCGGGGTTGGGGCATCATCATGGTGGGGGTGTTCAACAGGGACCAATGTTTTCTAATCACTTGTCTAACTTTTGTAGACAAGGGTCCGAAGGTGGTAACCACAGGAATGCAGTCCCCCTTGATCTTGGGTGTTCTGTCAAGTAGTGCAGCTCGAGGGGTATTTAAGGCTTTTTTTTAGTTTGTTTGATGACCTTAATCGGATACGAACGTTCTTCCAGTTTACGGGACAATGCCCCTGCTTGTTCAACATAGTCCTCGGTGGAAGAACAATTTCTGCGGTATCGCAAGAATTGCCCTACAGGCAAATTATCCCTGAGGGCCCTTGGGTGATAAGATCTGTAATGTAGGAGAGAATTCCTATCGGTGGATTTCTGATGGACATTGGTGGCAAGTTTGTGATTCACCGCCTTGATGTCTAAGTCCAAATAGGTGGCTGTTCTGCTTATTGTCCAGGTGAACTTAAGACACTCATCAAGGTTATTTAACCACTGGAGGAACCTATCTAGGTCAATCTCAGAGCCTGTCCAAATGCACAACACATTGTCAATATATCTCTTCCAGAGAACAATGTTCTCCTGGAAGAGATTGGTGGTGTGGAAGATGTAATTGGTCTCAAACTGACCCATGTAGATGCATGCCAGGCTCGGGGCAAAAGTAGCCCCCATTGAAGTCCCGGACACCTGCAAGTACAGTTGGTCCTGATAAACAAAGAAGTTTTGGGTCAGAGCTAGTTCAATACATTGTAGAACAAAAGTCTGGGGGACGTCATAGAACCATTCGCACTCCCCCAGGGCGCGTGCTGCTGCCACCAGAGTTGCTTCCTGGGGGATGCTGGTGTATAACGATTCTATGTCAATCGTCACCAGAAATTGATGTTCAGGATCAAACTCAATATCATCTAGGATTTTTAGAACGTCTGTAGTATCCTGTACATAGGAGGGCTGCGTAATGACACATTCCCTCAGAAAAAAATCAGAGTATTGGAATAATGGTTCCAAAACTGATTGAATCCCCGATACTATGGGGCGCCCCGGTGGGGGCCTCTGAGCTTTATGAATTTTTGGAACAATGCAAAAAGCAGGTACCCTCGGTTTGTCATTGATCAGAAAATCTGCTTCCTTTGCTGTTAACCATTTCTTATCCTTTGCCTCTGCGACCATGTTGTTGAGGGTCGTCTGTAAGTTTTTTGTGGGGTCTCTCATCAAGGGTTTGTAGTTATGGCGCACGTCTAATAGTCTGGCCACCTCAGTTTCGTAATCTATGGTGTTCAACACTACCACCGCGCCGCCCTTATCGGCAGGTTTAATGGTAATTTTGCGATTCTGCTGGAGGGAATGTACTGCTTGCCAGTCAGCCTGCGTCATATTACTGCGACTGTGGCCCTGTTGTTGTTCTTCCAGATTCGCAATATCCTGCATTACTTTTTGTTCGAAAACTAGGACCTCGGGGCCAATGGCGTGATTAGGTGGGCAGAATTGAGATGGACGGCGCAAATTGGTGGAAAATATAGAAGGGGCCTCTAATTCCTTCCCGTCGAAAAAAAATTTCAATTTAATTTTTCTTATTAGTCTGTATAGTTCCCCACGTAGCTTAAAGCTGTCATGTTTTGGGGTCGGGACATAACCCAAACCTTTGTTTAATACCCTATGTTCATCTGCTGTTAATGGGTATGCTGATAGGTTCACCACTATGTCATTCTCATTCCTAATTACAGGGGTGTTCTGCCCCTGCTGCGTGTGATTCTGGGAGAAAAATTCTGCCACGTTGGGTTGGTGTTGTGCCAAGCGCTTCCTCTGCCCCTGCCCCTGTGACTCGCCCCTCTCTGGTCTGGAGGGCGTTGTTCTAAAAAACTGCGCAGCATGACACCTAGATCTTCATTTGTCCTTTCTATAGTGTTAAATCTCACTCTCTGATTAGAGGTAGAAGTAGAAGTGGAAGCTTGTCCATTTCAATCATCCAGTTCACTGCTCGTGTTGTCAAACGTCCAGTTGTTAAAAGTACGTCTGCCCTGTCGTCGCCCACCCCTGGTCCCTCGTGTGTAAAGTGGTGGCTCTGAGGTATGTTGGTAGTGGCTATCCTCAACATAGGGAAATACCCATTCATGGCTAAATCTATCAAGGTTCCTTTTTAACCCTTTCATCTTTTGGTTCACCATATATATTTGATATTCCCCCCCATCATTTTGGATCGTGGTCAGCTGTTCTTTGATATCTTTTATGGTGGCATCTGCTTTTAAAGCAGTTTCAAGATCTAATATTTCTTTCAGCAGTTCTTCACTCAGTCTCTTGGCTGTATTGATAATTAGTACCAGCCAATCGCGGGTGCATTTGTTCGCTATGTAGCTCCAGTCCACCCGGAATCTCTTGTCCTCTAAAAAGATTTTGGGTTCTATGCGGACCAAGAGACTGGCCGGGGCTGCCCCTGCACGCAGATATTCAGTCATTAAGGCCCCGTGGAGCGCTATTCTAACCTGCCGTTTTTTGATGTTGGATAGTTTCTCCCATTCTTCCCTAGCTGAAGCAATTCCACTCAGGGGCGCGTTAGGGAGCAGTGATGGCCCTGCCAATATGGATGCTATATGTTCATCAGTAAATGCCAGGCAAAATTGGTCCATTTTCAATATTCCTGGTGTCTACAGGCAACTGGAATCAATCGCACAAACAGTTACTCATATAAAAAATAGTGATAATTAAAAATGCGGTGGGTAGATCACCTCCAATATAATGTGGAGACTCCCCAATGTGTGAAACCAATGTTTTATACAATTTTTCAAAAAAGCTCTCACGGCTAGGCTGCCGTTCTCATAACTGTCAACAATACGGAGCTTAGGGGGTAAATAGGCAGGTCGCCCCCCACTCATAGACTATACACAAAACAAGACCTGCCCCAATGAAGTTTTCTGCCAGGTCAACCCCTTTAAGGGTAAGCCCAATACAGTCAAGTGGCTGAGCGGGAGAAGTGCATCTTTGGGCCCTTATGATGTCGTCTCGGATTACTGAGCATCAGCCCCTGACGTGGCAGATCCAGTGGATCGCTTTGTTATTCAAAGAATCTTCGCCCTCATAGTCCTTCTCTTTATCGAGTTTGGGGACGTTGACCATTTAGATTTTTGTGGCATGTGATAAGTGTGTAGTGGCCGGATGGGTCGGCTGGTGTTGGCCACAGGAAGGCAGTTGCTGATCCTGAGACAAAAAAGTGAATCTAGTACTGTTAGGAGGTTCCTGCTCGGCCATTATATTGTAAGGGATATTTTGGGGTTTATTAGGATTATTATTAATGTTATTATTTGGGTTGGCAGTAGATTTAAGTAGAACATGATTAAGGACCGGGATAGCGGGGGGGCTGAGTGGGGCCATGAGAGATAGTGTCCCTACCATGGATGGTTGCCTCACATGTTGTGCAATGATTATAGAGGGGCTGCAAGTGAGTCCCTGGTGCAAGGGTGCCGCCCAGCTGACCATGCGAGCCGTTCAACAGTAATGATTTAACTAGGGTGGAGAGGCCTTCAATCATAGATCTCATGGACCCTATTTCTGCTCTAAGCATATCTATAAGTTGATCGGTACCCTGGGGCTCTGGGTCAGGTGCTGATGTAATCGCTGGGGTGGGAGCAAGAGGAGGCGGAAGTGAGACTTCCTTAGGGTCGTCGGACAGGTCCAGTAAAGGAGTGAACCTGTTTGAGCAGAGGATAGTGGGTCCTGGCTACAAGGTGTTATTACTAGAGGTATTGTGGGGGGTAGTGGAGGGTGAATAGGCCCTCGCAGTATCTAGTGGTGCCTCCTGGTTAAGTGAGAGGGCCCCTTTAAGGGATGTTTTCTGGAACATTGGTGGAATGGTAGGTGAGCGGCTTGGACCAGAAATACAGGGAGGGGATTGGCCAGGGGTGATGCACGTCGCAGCAGCTGGTTCTTCCTCAAGGATGCCCTCCCACTCACTAATGAGGGTGTCAATGCGGTCAAGGACGCAGTTGCTACCTGGATGTTTCAGCGTTTTCCTGACCTTTTTCCCTATCCCGACTAGGCCACCCCCGCCACCACCACTGTTGTCCTCCATGGATTTCCTCTTCCCATCCCTCTGGGCCACAGACAAAGTAGTGGTCAGTAAACGAGACAAATGTCCAGGGCTCAAATCAGTTTCAATGAGTCAATTACCATGAAGTTGCAAAGAATGTTGCAAAGAGTGTCTTAGCAGGCAGCCGGGCAACGTTAGCGGGCAGTCTCATTTAGCTTGCAGTCTGTAAGATCCAATCAGTTTCTGCACAGAGAAGGCAAGTAAGAGAAGAAAAAATTATTAAAGAAAAGGGAAGTGAACACAGTACCTTAGAAACAAGTGTCGTCCAGCAGAGCAATCCGAGGGCCAGATGAAAGGGTGGTAGCCCTGCCTTGCCCCTTCCTGGCAAATGACGAGCAAGTACAGGCCCACCAGTGGCCCGGGCTTTGCCCGGGCGCGTCCCACGATGCGGGAGCCCTGCACAGGATTTAAAGCACCTCCTGGTACAGGCGGAATGATGGTGGCAGCAACAAGCCGCAAAGCAGGCTGGATGGTGGAGTCCAGGCCCCCTCCGGAGATCCCTGGCCTCATCTCGACCTGAACAGGTGCTTTTTACCATACACTAGGGACGTATCGATAAGATAAGTATGCCAATTAGGAATATTGCCAATTTAAACATGCTTTAGGGGTCAGAGCGCATAAACTGGGGCCTAGTTAGCAGAATCTCATTGCACATAGTCTAAAAACCAGCCAGATTAGACCAAAAAAATGTAGGTGATCATGCAAAAGAGGTATTTTCGTACAGTGTCCGTATATCACCAGCATGCCTATATCCACCTGCCAATCCTTCCAGATCACAGGCATTTCCTCTGCTTCACAGTGGGGTCTCAGAACTACAACTCTGCAGGTTTACCATATGGTCTTGAGACCACTCTAAGTGAGTCTTTAGCGAAGTGCTGACTGTGGTGGCGGCCTCCCTCTGAAGGGTCAGGAGGACACATATTTCCATATGTGGACAATTGGTTTGTAAAAACGAGGTCCCCTGCACTGTCTATAATGTGCAAGAGCCCATCCTGACCAGACGTCATCATTGTGACCAGGATTAACCCCTACTATGGGATTGAACTTTATTCAAGGCATCCTGGACAAAACCAGCATGAGAACTTTTCTGTGCCGCAAGGGATCTCAGAGATTCACGTATGGTTGCGATGTTATATGGTGTGAAACTGATCAAATTCTGAAGGTCGTTCACCTGTTGGGCTTGATGGTCTCCAGGATCCTATTGGTGCTGCAAGTCAAATGGTGAAGGAGTCTCTTCACTGGCACCTCAGAAGACAGTTGCTCCAATGTCAGGGAGACTATTTGGCCATGTGGAATCTGCTGCTGTGTCCTACCAGACCTGAAATGGTGGATGTGCCCCTCCACCCTCAATAAGAGTAGCCCCACATTTGCGGGGTACCATTATTACAGACCCCTCATCACTCAGTAGGGCACTGTTAAGGGAATGATGATGGTGCAAGGCCCTTGGAATCAACAGAACTATGCATGCACATTAATGCTAGATTTGAGGATGTTTGTTGCGCCTTAAAGGCAACTCTTCCCTCCATCTTGGGGCACGTTGTGCAGGTTCTTTAGTACCACGCTACTACTGTCTATCACATTGAACGGCTTTGCAGCTCCCTCTCTTGGACCCTGTAATGCAAGCTTTAAATTTGAGGCAGTGTGCTTTACAATGGGTCATTTTCCCAATGGTGATCCATCCAGCGGGTACTCTATCCTCAGATGCTCTGTTCAAACACATTGCTTTTGAACAGTGTCAGTTTGAGGTCTTTTGCTGTGTCCAGAGGTTCATATTTCATCTTCTCTGCCTGAAAGTCAACAACTAAGTCAGTCTATGTAGGTTGCTGGGTTACGTCTGTTTCTAGGTGTGACTCAGCAGACTTAAACTCCTTCAAGGTTTACCTTTCTAATGTTCTGTACTTCGTGCTTTCCCTTTGGCAGCTTATACGGCGAAAGGATATTTGATTGCCCCCACTGCTTTTTATGCTTTCCTGACCAGCCTTTTCTATTCTATGATCGCCTCAGGCGAGGCAGTTGTTGAGGAGTCGATTGCATTTGTTTACACCTAAATTATTTGTTATTCTGCAGTGGGACTTATACCTCTTATTGACTTATATCATGGCATCACAATTTAAATTGATGTAAGTAGTTCTATTCTTCTTTTGATGCTCATAACTGGTTTCCTGCTGGCTGTTTCTAAGGCCCATAGGGCAGGTGAGTTGCAGGCCCTAGTTGGGGGCCCATCCACTATTTACTGTTTTCCTCTTTCTCTTTGTCTATCTTTCTGACCAAAGCGTGTGCCCACCTCCCATAGGGGCAGCTTAATCATTCGTACTTCCTCTTTTAATTCACCCTCCACACCTTTTCAAGGAAGAGGAGCAGCTACAAAGGCTGGGTCCTAGGCAAGCTGTCTCCTATCATGGAGGATATCAGTAAATCAGCGACCAAGTGTACTGATTCATATTGGGTCACTTTTTGCAGTAGGATTGGTTATTGTGTAGCTAAGAAGGGCCAAGCACCTGGCTCTTGTGAACAGTCTACAAGAGTCAAGACTGATTTCACAGATCTCACTGGGGCATCCCATAACACTTGCTGGACTCTACTTGGTTTTCCATGTATTGCTTTACCAAACTGTAATGCCTTGCAGGTCAAGCACAGTGATGGATACTTCACAAGGGCGTCACTGCATGATTTTCTTGGCTGAAGGGCACTACTGAGCCCTTCCTCCTGGTTGGTACTGCTTTGCGACTCCTTCGATAGGTGAGGAATTTGAAGGAAGAATTATTCAGAAGGAGAAGAAATGACTTCCCTTCAGTAATGAAGTTTCTGTTGGGCACTATATCTTCTCTCAGATTCCTCACTGCCCAACAACCTCCCATTCTGGGATAGCGCAGACATAATAATAAGACGGCAAGGTAAACTACTGTTATTCTACTGTTTTATTATAGGCCGTCATTAAGCTCCTCCCTGCAGGCTTTAGTTGATGATGAAAAAAGTAAAAGACTGATGACTGGGCACATCCAGGGTTGTGGTGCCATGATTAGAGGTTACACCCAGTGGTCCTGGCAGGCTGCTGATGGAGAAAGTGTTTTGTCTATTCAATCTGGCACTTGGAGATACTCATGAGGTGAGGAATCCACAGGGAGATATATTACTCACCGTAAATATTGCTATTAACTTTTTATGTATGTAACTTTATTCTGGTAGTATTAGAGCACTACAAACAACTGAAATCCAGATTAGCAGAAACAAAATGATTTTGGCCACAAGAAAGGAGATGTGGTGAGACTAACTAGAAATTAATTAATAGGCTCCTAAAGCTGCACTAGAGCAACTTCTACAGAGGAATGGGCTTGACTGTCAGCTTGATCATGCCTCGTATTCGTTTCTTTCTTACTGGAAGCATGAACTGAAAGTTATAATTAAAAAGAGATTATATGAGGCTGCGATGTCTGTGACGCTAGGAGCACGTACATCTAAGAAATTCTGTTCTGGAAATGTATTAAGGTTTCAGCTCTTAGGATGTCTATGAATTCATACCTGTTAATGAAGGACTGATTTACACAGGTTTAACATGACTAATTTTTTCTAAATTGATCTCCAAACTGACTAAAGCAGATGACAATAAGGATCTTTAAGGAAGTCTTTTCAGGATTTGAATAAACATAATTTGGACCAATCTTGACTTGACAACTCTACCGGCAACAATTGACATGCATTGATTGACAGACTGACTGTTATCTTAGCCCTGAAGAAGTCACCTCATTGTGAAAAAACATGTGTTGTCTGTTTCTGTGTTGAATATATACACTATGGATCGACAAACATTTGAATTCTGTCTTTCATTTGAACTAACAGTGACTAAGATAACCAAGACTGATAATTCAAATTACAGTATTTGAACTTCTCTTTAGAGTGCTTGGGTACTAAGTTATTTTATGCCTACATGGAGGTATTTTACACCAACATGTCTTAAGGCACCTATGGTAGTAAAATGCTATTGTACCATTACAGCACCACTTACATATGTTTAAAAAGTATCTTATATATTCCCTATATTGTCTGAATTGAGATGTGCAGTCTTTGAAACAACTACTACCTATCTTAAATTTGACTTTATATGGATTCATTTTGGTGCTTTTATCATTTGCATCTAGCTTCTATTTTAGGCATGCAAACGATTTGATCACTAAACTTTCATCAATTTTGTTAGCCGATATTATTGGGCTTAGACTGTGTTAACCAATCAGGTTTGCTAAAAATTAACTTGTGAACCACAGGTCATGATCCTAATGACTGAGGTATAATGCGACACAGGTATACAAAATATTAACCCTTCGAAACCTGGCTTATCAATTTTGTAATTATAGATATTAAATCAAGAAGAGAAAGGATTTAATCAACAGTCTCTCTCTCTCTCTTTCTCTCTCTCCCTCCCTCCCTCCCTCTCTCTCTCTCTCTCATGGAAACCATGGATGCTTCTTAAGTTTTCCTTGGAGAGCTGCTCCTTTATATGGAGCACTCCACAATAACATTTACTTTCTAAATCTGCTCACCTCAATTGTCTGTTTGTTTCAGCCGAGTTTTTAATCTTAGGATTAGCACAGTGTCATCCAACCCAGCTTGAAAAGTGACAAAGACTTTTGCTGTTTTTATAATAAAAATCATATACTTATTTCATGCTAGCATACTTTAAAAAAATCTACAAATTATTTGCAATAAATATATTTAACCAGAAAACAAAACCCACTCAGTATTTTCAGTTCTTAGAATACGAGTGGCATATGCGAGGGGTCTTATGCAAAATAAATTACAAATAGGAATTATCCAGGTATTCCTCAAGTTGTGATAAGTGGGAGAAAAGAACAAAAAATACTGTTCGAGGCATATGAGCTGCAGATTGTACACTTAGCATAGATCGCCATCTGGTGTTGGGCCCGGATGTTTGCAGTTTGTTTTTGTTCTTTGGACAGTCTTTGGAAGTCACGAGTTCGGTGACTCCTCCTTCGGTCCGTACTGCGCATGGGCTTCGGCTCCATCCTCAGATTGTTTTTTTCCGCCATCGGGCTCGGATGTGATACTTCGTGCTCCGGCTTCGAACTTCTACGGTTCCAGCCTCGACGGAAAATCCTCGTTCTTCGAGTTTCTTCATCATATCTTCATCTCTCGAAGCGGCACTTTTCTCCATTCCGTACATCGGCACCGGCCTTCGGGCCCTCCTCGACTCCGGTCCCGGCCGATGGAAAGGACTCCGTTCAAAAAGTGCCCAAAATGTGGGTCTAAATTTCCCCACACCGACCTCCATCAGGTGTGTAATCTTTGCCTCTCTCCAGAACACGAGGCCAGAGACTGCCCCGCCTGTAAGTCTTTTCGATCAAAAAAGACCATCCGGGATCGAAGAGCTCGACGCACCATGGCGCACTCATCGACCGCAGCTCCAACGGACATCTTCGGAGACGACGACGAAGCTTCGGGGCAACTACACACCGAGCAGGAGGACGACGTCGTCAGCGCTTCCGAGGCCGACGACTCCGACGTGGAGGACATCACACTGGCGCAGCGGGTTGTGAGTACTGTACCCCCTCCCACCCCCGCGCCCAAAACCAAAGAGACTCAGGTTACACCCTCGCCTGCAGGCCTGGGTAAAACCAAGCACACAGCTTCTATCACCCCACCTTCGGGCCCGGTGTCAAAGCCTCAAAAGTCTCACGGCAGCTCGGGCTCGAGCCAGCCGACGCCTGGTGCCGAAAAACACCATCCGGCACCGAAGAAAATAATACCCAGCTCGACTCCGAAGCCACCGGTGCCGAAACCTGGACTCTCGGTGCCGACCAAACACAAACACAAATCTGTCGGCACCGACACTCCGGCGCCGAAAACTCCTTCGACGCCGAAAAAACCGGAGGCCCCAAAAAATCATGGCGCACAGAAACCATCGAAACCCTCGGCTCCGAAATCATCGGCGCCAGCGGACGATTCGGCGCCACTGGCTCTGTTTACACCAGACCCTTTGCAAAAGACTCTATCTAAAGATCCAAAGACTGGGCTATTGACTTTAATTATCAAGAAAAGACGCCTTGACACTCCGGCTCCTCCTCCACCACCCAAACGGAAGGACTCTGCTACTTCTCCCCTCAGAGTGCCCTCCCCATTACCTCCTCCTCTGCCTCCTCCACCTCCTCCACCCCCTCCCCCTCCCAGGTCTCCGCCACCTTTACCTCATCACTCCCCGACCCCGTCCCCAGATCCGGATGACGGGGACCCGGATTATGACCCGGCGGACGCCCCAATGGACCGCACTCCACCGGGGACCCCAGACCCATGGGAAGACTACCACAACCCTGACATACCTGATATGCCTCAGGACGACCTATACCCATCCAGGCCGTCTCCTCCAGAGGACTCCTTAGGGTTTCATCACTTAGTGCAGAGAGCAGCACACTACCATGGGGTGGACATGCACAGCGAACCAGTGGAAGACGACTTCCTACTGGACACATTTGACATTCAGGACAAATCCACGTCTATTTTGTCCATGCTTAAAGGTGTCACCAAGCATGCTGCAGAGGTGTTCAGAGACCCTGTCAGGGCCAGGGTACTGAACCCTAGAATAGAAAAAAAGTACAAGGCGGCACCCACAGACCCTGCATACATTAAGGGCCCTGCTCCCCTAGATTCCCTAGTTGTCTCCACAGCTAGAAAGCGGGCTAACTCCCAGTCCTCCGGAGAAGACCCACCGCCAGACAAGGAATCGAAACTTTTAGACGCGTCTGGCAAACGCACCGCCTCCCAAGCTGCAAACATGTGGCGCATTGCAAATACACAAGCACTACTTGCGCGCTATGACAGAGCACACTACGACGAACTTGAGGCTCTTATGCAGCACCTCCCCGAAAAACACAAGCGCAAGGCTCATGACCTGATACAGGAGGGTAAACTAATTACAAACACCTCCATCAAGTGCGCCCTCGATGCAGCCGACACTGCTTCTAGAGCCATTAATACCAGTGTCCTGCTTCGTCGTCATGCCTGGCTCAGGATCTCAGGGTTCAAGCCTGAAGTCCAGGCTTCCATACTCAATCACCGTTTTGACCAACAAACTCTCTTTGGGCCAAAGGTGGACGAAGCGTTGGAAAAGATGAAAAAGGACACAGACACAGCAAAGTCTATGGGGGCACTCCAAACACAGGCCCCTAAACGTTCCTTTCGACGCTCATCCTTTCGTAGCACAGGCAGAGGCTTCTCCACCGATAGCGCCTCTACCTCCTACAAGTCCCCTCCTCAAAATACCTTTTCAAAGGGCAACCAAAGGGGTGGTTACAGAGGCAACAACAATAAGGGCAGGGGCAAAACTAACACCACCCGTTCTGCCACCCCGCCCGCACAATGACTTCCCTCCGCTCCCCCCAGACCATCCCACTCCGGTCGGGGGCAGACTACAAAACTTTATCCACGCATGGGAATCCATAACATCGGACAAATGGGTGACCCAAATTATTCGGTCAGGGTACTGTCTCGAGTTAACATCTACCCCACCCAATATCCCACCAAGGCACCATACAATGTCTCAAGAACATTCCACACTGCTCAAACAGGAGGTGCTCTCCCTCCTCCAAAAACACGCTATAGAGCAGCTCCCCGTCAATCAGCAAAATCTAGGGGTCTACTCTCTGTATTTCCTAATACCGAAGAAAGACGGGACCCTGAGGCCCATTCTGGACCTCCGGCCTCTAAATGCATACATACATTCAGACCATTTCCACATGGTCACCCTACAACAAGTCCTCCCGCTCCTCTGTCAGGGAGACTTTCTCACTACCTTGGATCTGAAAGACGCATACTTTCACATTCCAATACACCCTTCTCACAGGAAGTACCTCAGGTTCGTGGTGGACAATCAGCATTACCAATTCACGGTTCTCCCCTTCGGGGTTACCACCGCACCACGGGTGTTTACCAAATGCCTAGCGGTAGTAGCAGCACACCTCAGGCGTCAACATGTTCACGTCTTCCCTTACTTAGACGACTGGCTGATAAAAGCCGCGTCCTACCACCAATGTGTGCAACAT
The DNA here is from genome assembly GCF_964204655.1 of Triturus cristatus. Classification (NCBI taxonomy): domain Eukaryota; kingdom Metazoa; phylum Chordata; class Amphibia; order Caudata; family Salamandridae; genus Triturus; species Triturus cristatus. Next base: position 163,390,100 of record NC_140595.1, on the reverse strand, counting down.
ACAAACAGCACCATCCAGCTGCTCCACCAACTAGGCTTCACGGTGAACTACCAAAAGTCCCACCTTGTACCATCTCACACAAAGCAATATCTCGCGACCACCATAGACACCTCCAAAGGTATTGCCTATCCAAACTCAGCCAGGATCGCAAGCATACAAGCCTTGCACAAAACATTCCTTCCTCAACACTCTCTTCCAGCAAGAGTGTTTATGAAGCTCATAGGAATGATGGCGTCTTGCATTTTCATAGTGCCCCATGCAAGACTCCACATGCGTCCACTTCAAGAGTGCCTAGCACGACAGTGGAACCAGGCCCAGGGTCAGCTAACGGATCTGGTGTTGGTGGACGGCCGCACCCATCACTCTCTGCAGTGGTGGAACACCACAAACCTTTCCAAAGGGCGGCCGTTCCTGGACCCGGTTCCTCAGGTGATTCTAACAGCGGACGCATCGCTCTCCGGCTGGGGAGCGCACCTCCTACACCTCACAATGCAAGGTCTATGGACGCCACAGCAAAAATCGCTCCACATCAACCATCTGGCGCTCTTGGCGATCTTTCTAGCCCTAAAATATTTCCAAAAACAGATTTCGGGCAAAGCAGTCCTCATTCGCACAGACAACATGACTGCAATGTATTATATCCAAAAACAGGGGGGGACACACTCTCCCCAGCTCTCCCGCTTAGCCCAGAGCATATGGAGATGGGCAATTCCCCAAAACATCTTTCTCCTGGCACAGCACGTTCCAGGCGTACAAAACACCATGGCAGATCTGCTCAGCAGACAAACGCAACAACTACACGAATGGGAACTGCATCCACAAGTTCTTCACCCATTCTTCCAACAGTGGGGGCATCCTCACATAGACCTCTTCGCCACCCACGAAAACAAATAATGCCCAAGCTTCGCCGCCAGATACCCACACCCATTGTCCAAGGGCAATGCGATATGGATGAACTGGTCAGGCAGATTTGCATACGCCTTTCCACCTCTCCCACTAATTCCATTAGTGGTAAGGAAGCTACAACAGCACTCCCTCACACTCATTCTAGTAGCTCCGACGTGGGCCAGGCAGCCGTGGTACACCACACTACTACAACTATCAGTGGTACCACATCAAAAACTGCACCTGTCCCCATGCCTCCTAACCCAGAACCATGGAGAAATCAGGCACCCGGACCCAGCTCAGCTCAACCTTGCGATCTGGCTCCTGAAATCTTAGAATTTGGATACCTTAACCTTCCCCCTGATTGCATGAACATCATCATGGAAGCCAGACTCCTACCACTAGAGAATGCTATGCCGCAAAGTGGAAAAGATTTGTAATTTACTGCCGTAACAATACAATCAACCCTTTAGATGCATCCATACAGCACATCATATGCTATCTGCTCCATCTTCACAGGTGTAACCTGGCATATTCATCCATACGCCTACACCTAGCAGCGATCGCTGCTTATCTACAAAACAGACAGCATTTATCACTCTTTAGAGTGCCCGCTATTAAAGCCTTTATGGAAGGCCTTAAACGAGAAATTCCTCCCAGGGCACCACCTTCCCCTGTATGGAATCTAAATTTAGTTCTTACACGGCTAATGGGTCCGCCCTTCGAACCAATGCATAAACGTGAGCTACAGTTTCTGACCTGGAAAACAGCTTTTCTCGTAGCTATCACTTCCCTTAGAAGGGTTGGTGAAATACAAGCGTTCACTATACAGGAACCCTTCCTACAAATACATCACAGCAAGGTCATACTTCGTACAAATCCGAAGTTTCTGCCCAAGGTCATTTCCCGCTTCCATCTCAATCAATTGGTGGAATTACCTGTCTTCTTCTCGCAACCTCAATCGGTTGCAGTAAGGGCTTTACACACACTTGATGTTAAGAGGGCTTTGCTGTATTACATACAAAGAACGCAACCTTTCAGGAAGACTAAACAATTGTTCGTCTCCTTCTCTCCACCACATAAAGGCAACCCCATCTCTAAATCAGGGATAGCTAGGTGGATTGTAAAGTGCATACAAATTTGCTATCAAAAGGCAAAAAGAACATTATCTGTTCCACCTAAAGCCCACTCTACTAGAAAGTTAGGGGCTTCTATGGCTTTTCTAGGGAACATACCCTTAGATGACATCTGCAAAGCAGCCACATGGTCAACACCGCACACCTTCACAAAACATTACTGTGTAGATGTGCATTCCAAGCAGCAAGCTAGTGTGGGCCAGGCTGTACTAAAGACACTTTTTCAAACCACTGCAACGGATACCGGTGGTCGCCGCTAAGGTTGGGTACTGCTATATAATCTATGCTAAGTGTACAATCTGCAGCTCATATGCCTCGAACGGAATATGCTACTTACCAGTATGCATCTGTTCTTGGCATGTAGAGCTGCAGAGTTCTACACGCCCACCCGCCTCCCCGGCTACCTGTATCCGTTCCAGTCCATCTTATTTAGATACAACACACATGGGTTTCTCACTGTTATTACTACGCTCCATCATTTCCCTGTTAGCGAAAAACAATCTGAGGATGGAGCCGAAGCCCATGCGCAGTACGGACCGAAGGAGGAGTCACCGAACTCGTGACTTCCAAAGACTGTCCAAAGAACAAAAACAAACTGCAAACATCCGGGCCCAACACCAGATGGCGATCTATGCTAAGTGTACAACTCTGCAGCTCTACATGCCAAGAACAGATGCATACTGGTAAGTAGCATATTCCTTTTACACTCTAGACTTTATTTGAATACAGGGCAAAAACAGTCTTTAAGCATTGGTTAAGCAAATGCTATCCAAGCAGAGATGAAAAATGACAAAAGCCTTTCCCATTTTAGGCATATTATTGCAGCTTTGGTTTGGTGATATACCCAACTTGAAAGTCATGTTAACATAGAAAACATGCCAAAAGAAGGTAAAATGCTCAGCCTTTTTTAATGAAGCCAATTGAAAATGAATCAGTCGTGGCAAAGTTAACACCAACCTAAAATTGCTTACTAAAATCTAATAATAAAGAGGAAATGATGTACCTATTTCAATGCATTGTAAAAGTCTTCCAGATATGGATCATGTCCTACATGTGGCCAAAAGTTATGTCTATTAGCAGTTGACTGCTCATAGAGGATTTGGCACATGTGTACCTTGTTCAATTACTTGTAGTCCATAAAGTCTAAAATGCACTGTCACAATCATTGGGTGATGCCATCACTGGTCATCAATGATATAATTTGAAATGTCATCATTGATGTCACCAATAATGTCTTGTAGCATGTCATGAGTGTTGTAATATGTGAGGTCATAAGCAATGTGTAATTCGGTGCAAGTCAAAGCTCATTAAACTGTGTCGAGCGAATTTTTGTTTTGTAGCCATAACTGCACTCTAACTGTGATTTTTCTGTAAATATCTGAGGTGTTTTTCTTAAACAGATGTTGAAATTAAATTGGCTAGGTATCTTCAATATCACTGTAACTTTTAGTATTTTCAGTTACTTTCAGTTTAAAAAAAAACCGATATGTCAGGATCTTATTACCTGGACCGATCTGCATCATGGCATTCCCGAAAAGCAGGGGCAGCTCCTCCGTTTGAGTGGAGGAGTGCGCCCCTCAGGCCACAGGTGAAAAATAAAATGGTAATAAAGTTTATTTATTACCATTTTATTTTTCAGCAACCGACCCATCCTGAACTGAGTGACAATATGGGGTGGGGCCAGTGCTGCCAAGTGGCAGCAGGGAGCTCTGCACTTCAAAATGTGCATGTCTCTTTAGCCGGCCATTTTGCGACGGACAGGCAGACATGCGCATTTTAAATGTCTTCAACCCAGCTGTCTTGGACAGCTGGCTTAGAGAAAGTGCGGGCTTCCAGTGCTCTTGAGAACGCTGAGTGAGGCCGCTACAACCAATCCTGGCGATGGTCTCATGCTGGTGAGAGCAGTGGAAGGATTGGTTAGGGGAGTTGGCTCGGTCCTGTGGAAGAGAGACAGTTGGCGGAGGAGAACGTCATGTCACGCCTTAAGGTAAGTGTTTTATTTTTATAGGATTTTTTTGCGTCCCCCCCGACCCCCACCGCCCTCGATACATTGCAGACGTCACTGGTGACAAGGCCTTTAATACTCCACTGTTTGTGAGCGGGCGACCCCATTACACACAGCACAGACAGTCTAGCTGCCATGTGCTGTGGAGGTGAGTGAAGGGCCTGGACCACAACCAGGCTGCGCTCCCGTCTTTCCACAGACACCTGATCCCAAAGGCCTTGCCCAGAGGGAGTGGTGGTAGCGCCTGCCATGCCTGGGTGTGTTTGAACCCTTCTCCACACAGAAACGGAATTACAATATTTTGTAATCCCTCCCGAGTAAGTGTCACGTCCATGGCACCATGAGCCCAAGCAAGCTTCCTTGCACACGACGGCAATACCATGGCAGGGACGCTTCTCCAGTGGGCCTGTAGTTCTACCATGTACACACATATGGGGTCCTCGCTGGGTTTTGTGGATCATCTGCAGGCTAATGGTACATGTACCTCTAACTTTTTCTGGGTTTTAACTCCTTCATGCCCGCCTGAGCAACTTTTAAAAATGATAATTTATTACTCAAACTACTGAACAGATTTATTCCAAACCAATAAGAGCACAGTCCTAACATGGGGGCCAAGTTTGGTGTAATTCTGATCAGCCATTGTTTCTATAACAGTGAGCACTCGTTCCTGTGGGATTTAAAAATGAAATTTGTACTTTTAGTTCCTCTCCTCTCACTTTTTTATTGATTCTGATTGATGAATTTATGCAAAACTTTCCATAACAATCCAAACAGGTTGACATTTTTTCTATAGAAACTCAGACCTAACTATAACTACACTCTCACAGCCAGGGTAATACAAATAACTATCTATATGGATTTGCTTATGCCTTTAGCGCCGTTTGACAAATCTGCATGATAATTGGTAGGCAGAAAGCATGTTCAGCTGTATTCAAATTTGTGCTGATTCATAAAGGGTGACACATTTATGAGGGCTGATCCAAAACAATTCCATTTACTCATAACTGTGATACCCTTTCCTGAATTAATGTGAATCTAGTTAAATCTTTAGCATACTTGTTTTCTTCCCAGTCTGTCAAGTTTAATGCAGTTTAATCAATAGGGAGCAAATTTAAGGGGGTGGTGGGAGGTTACAAAATCTTTCATATGATAATAACTTTGGTACCTTAAGTTATCCCAGATCCGCACGAAACATGACAGAACCCTAATTATATTCAGCTTACTCTTTGTATATTGAGTTCCATGGAAATTCATCTAGGGTGGGCAGAGTTAAATAGAAGGGTCAGAAAGGGGTCTATTTGCAAATATGTGTCATGCAGGTTAAAGAATCAGCATGACATTTGAAAGGCTGTTAGAAAGCTCAGCCCAGTGATGGAATCTCAAGTTTCTGGCAGGTCTGATGAAAGGGCAACTTGAAACGGGGTCAAAAAGTCTTTTCTTTGCTAATATGTTTGGAGCCATACCATGGATTGAAATGACATTGGTCAGAAACTTATCATGGCTACCTTATTCTTAGTAGAAGGAATTTCATGCAAATCCAGTAATAAAAGTGAACAGTTACTGGAAGTGGTGGGGCACAAAAGTCTTTATTTACTAATAATATCCTTACCTGCTGCAGACTGCCAAAGCCAGATGTGCATGATCTACAAACATGCATAGTAGAGGTTAGCCCTCCACTTTTCAGAGAGGGATGCTGGCCTGTGGCATCTATTCACTAAAATCACAAAGCATCTGAATAATATTAAATGTTGATACCAGTGATTTTAGAAAATTCAAGTGGTCACCCCTGTGGTGGGCTAACAGTCTCAGTGAGGCTTTCATTTAATAGCAAAATTGATAGAATTTTGATAGATTCTCCCTATATCCCAGGGCTTTGTTTTAGCGAGTTGTGAAAATGTATGATGTATACGCGCGTGGGATCTAAGCTGGCAGGCCGTTGGATACAGTGCTGAAGCTTGAAGCTTATTGGGAAGCTAGAAACATCTCTGCATATACTATTGCAGGTGGTGATTTTAATACCACATTTAAACTCCTGGATAGAGAGAATGTGATGCTGGCCACAGATGAGGATGAAAGATGGGCTATTCCGCGACTTCACTTACCAATGGTCAAAAAGTAGACAGAGCCTGCTCTCCAGCTTAAAGCCCTTACACTAGTACATGGTTTTCTCCAGTTTTGGATCTTTCATAGATTCACATGCTTGAATCATCCCTGTCGTTGTAGTGGGTGTCCCACAGTATTCTTATAGTAGGAGTAGTAACATTACCATAGGCTACAATGCAATGAACAATCACTGCAATAGCCTATCCATTTTCTTATGTAAAAAGAACCAAACTTAAGTAGTAGTCAATCAGGTGACAGAACCCTGTAGAACACTCCCAAGAGAGGCTAGGTTCCTCAGATTTTCTACCGCACGTCACGAGAAAGGGAGTTTCCCCGAGCTCTTCTCAGTTTTCTTCTTCAATTTCCAGATTTTTACTCCAAATGTCGGATTCTTCAAATGAAGGTCCCTTCAGGTTGTGTGGAACATGCAGTAAGAAGAGGCTGCATGCTTCTCGGGAAACATCTAAAAGGAGAGAAAGATCTCATGAATCTCCTAGAGTTTCCAAGAAAAAGGCTTCTAAAAAGTCTTGTCAGGAAGATGCAGGCACGTCACTAAAAGGAAAGGATTCATTTCCTACTGAGGAGAAGAGCCATCTAACACATAAACATGAAAATCAGTCTTCAGAACCATCCATGAAGATTACAGTCTCCAGAAAGCTTATATCGTCGACTGCGTTATCATCTGGGTCTCCGCCGACACAAAAATCACCATCTGAGCGTATTTCACCTACCTCGTCGTCGAAGATCTCATCGTCGAAAACCACATCATTGACGACGGATACAACTATGCTGTTGACGATGGCCCTGCCGAATACGCTTCCAGCGACGACGAAGTTTTCAACACTGCCAACGACTTCCTCGTCGTCGACGCCTCCGACAACAACGATGATGACTTCCTCGTCGGCATCCTCGCCGTCGACGTTGGTTCCGTCGACGACCTCCTGCTCGTGGTCAACAACCGCCATGGCACAGACACCGCTGCCTTCGACAAAGCTGATGACGCTATATCCTACCCTGGTCGTAAGCGACGGTCAATGTTGCAACTAACGCTGTATATCCGTCGACGACGTTCTCGTCGACGACACTGTCAGCGAGGTGTTTTTTCCAGAACCTAGCAGTCGTCTCACCCTTATTACCTTCAACATTTTTGCAGGAATCTGATGATGATGGGATGTTTGGTCCTGCTCACAGTCCCTTTCAGCTTTATGATATGTATTTAGCACGATGATGAGGATGACTATGAAATTTACTATCAGCAGGAGTATCACCCTCTACATGCAAAAATTCAATACATGGAGCCTATTTGTGAGCCCACATGTGGCTTTGGTTCAGGACCCGCAAGACATGCTGCATGACTACAGCACTTGTTTTCCTTTAACAACTGCTCCTCCACCTCCGCCGCCACCACCAAGTGCACCTTTACCACTGGCTTCTCTTCCACGTAGGTCTGAGCCTTCTCCTACAGCTTCCCCGCTGAGGAACACTGTTTGGCCACAACAACAACATGACACTTCTGATGATGGAGAAATTGAGGAGTGTCAACATGAGAAAAATGGGGAAATAGGTGATGAATGGGAGGACTATGTTATTTCAATGCCTGCTTCTCCATCTCCTCAAACTGTGAATTCTCCACCAGAAGACATTGGCGGCTTCCACGCACTAATAGAAGAGTGGCTTCTCGTTTTCAATTGTCAATGACAGTCAAGCAGTCTGGCTGTATTCTTTATGATTTTAAGGATCTATCCAGAAAATATGTGAGAGCTGTACCCATTATAGATCACATCTGGGAGGAAGGTGTGAAGGTAATGAATACACCCGCCACGGTTATCCCGGTCTTGCCCAGGAATGACAAAAAATATAGAGCTCCTGATGATGCTCCAGCTTGTCTGGTAGGGTATCCTAAGCCAGATTCCGTAATCTCACAGGCTGCCCAGTGGAGATCAAGAAACCCTTTAGCGCCTATTACTGCACCACCTGGCAAGGAGGGAAGGTGCCTCAATAACATTGGCAGGAGGTTTACAACCACTTCAGGTACTATGATGCACGTGGCTTACCTCTCTAGCAACATTAGCAAGATACGACTTCCAAATGTGGTCTGATATCGCTCCTTATATGGACCTTCTTCCGGACGATAAAAGACTAGAAGCGAGAAAGATCCTTCTTGAGTGAGAAAGATCTGGAGCAGAAATGATTGATGCTTCTATGGATGTGGCTTCCTTTGCCTTTCCTCAGCTCGCTGGAGCGGCTGTCCTCAGGCATCAGGGTTGGCTGAAGGCAACAACGTTCTGCCCTGAGGTGCAAAGCAAAATTCTGGACATGCCGTTTTATGGTGAAACACTTTTTGACAAGCATATTGATAACGCCTTGCAGACTATTAAGACTGACACTGACACAGCTAAGGCTTTGGGCACGCTCTAATACAGAAAGACCCCCTTTCGTGGAGCACGTGGCAGAGGAGCCTATTCATTTCGAGATGGTTACCATAAATACCAGCCTCAGGCTTACACTGCTTTTCGTTCTTCCTACCAACATCAGCAACAATACCGTGCACTACCACAGGTTGTTTACTCCAGACAGCCCAGGCGGAAGCAACAAGGTCAATCCAGAGATGCTGTCAGAAAGCAGTGACGAGGCCTCATCGCCTGCTGCTCTTCCTTCAATTACTACATTCAAAAGAATTCCCCTCTCTCGTTGTCTAGGTCAATAGCAGAAAATAACAACAGACAAATGGGTCGTGGATATAATAAAATATGGTCATACCCTAGAGTTTAACACAGCACCACCTCCTCATCCGGCTCAAAATTCAATACCACCCCATCCTCAATTGCTAAAGAAGGAGGCATTGATCATGCTCCAAAAGGGAGCAATAGAATGTGTGCCAGGCTCTACGAGGGGAAGGGGTTTCTACTCCTGTTTCTTTCTGGTGAAGAAGAAGTCGGGAGAAAGGCATCCCATTCTAGATCTCAGAAAACTCAACAAATACCTGCAGAAAAAGTCCTTTTGCATGGTAACTCTCCAGGAGATATTACAGCTTCTGAACCATTTGGTTCAAATCAAAGTGCTTCCCTTTGGCCTCCGCTCAGCTCCTCGGGTTCTTACCAAGTGTCTTGCTCCTGTGGCAGCATTATTACGATTATAAGGCCAACAGATCTTCCCGTATCTCGACGATTGGTTTGTGAAGGCTCCTTCTTTTCATCAGGCCTCGGAGGCCATCTCCTTCTTCCTACAGCTCTTCCGCTCTCTAGCGCTGGCAGTCAGTGATCAAAAATCCATTCTCATAGCTTCACAGCAGATAACGTTTCTCTGAGCAACATTGGATACCCTCCAAAACAAGGTATTCTTATCTACAGAAAAACAGAACAGCATTCTATCTCTGGCTCACAATCTAGGCAAAAAAAAGTTCACTTCTGTCCGTCTCCTCAAATCCTTTCTCGGCATGATGTCTTTTGCCATCCTTATGGTTCCTCACGCACATCTAAGGATGAGACCCTTTCAAGAACAATTGGACAGACAATGGCTTCAGATAACAGGATCATTCAGGGATATCATTCGGATAACCCCGGTCATAAAAAATGCACTTCCTTGGTGGCAGTCCACCAACAATCTCTCTGTGGGGCTGTCATTCCTCTCTCCTCTTCCAGAGTTTGTTCTAACCACAGATGCGTCATTGGAAGGCTGGGGGGCTGCATCTTCAGGACCTCCAAATAAGTGGCAAATGGAATCTATCTTTGTCCAAAATGCATAGAAAGCTTCTGGAACTGAGAGCAATTTTCCTAGCCCCCCAGTTGTTTCTCCCAAGATAAGAGAATCCTCAGTCCTCCTCATTCGTACAGAAAATACCACCTGCATGTATTATCTCAACAAGCAGGAAGGAAAAGATCTCCAATCCTATCTCTGGAACCTCACAGGATCTGGGGATGGGTACTACCGCATCATATAACCATCAAGGCAGAGCATCTCCCAGGAGTAAAGAACAACCTGGCAGATACCTTGAGCAGAGTATGTCAAACAACATCACGAGTGGGAACTCAATATGCTGATTCTCGATTCCATTTTCCAGAAAACACCCTGCTTAGATTTATTTGCATCTCAAGGGAACCAAATATGCTGGTTCTTCGCTACCAGGGAACCTCAGAGAGGGTCATGGGGATTGCGTTTTTGATATGATGGTCAGGAATCTTTGCATACACGTTTCCCCCATGCCCTCTCATCTCCAAGGTTCTGATGAAAATAAAACGGGAACCGTGCCAGCTCATCCTCATTGCTCAACGTTGGCCCCACCTGCATTGGCTCACTGAGCTACTCCTGCTGTCACAATCCAAGCCTTATTGACTGCCAATGACAAAGACTCTGCAAACCATGAACAAGGGGCAAATCCTGCATCAGCACGGAGCTTCTCTTCAATTGCATGCCTGGAACCTGAGTTCAATGAGTTCAAAGATTTAGTTATTCCCACTGCTTAATTTGTAAAATTTGAAGTGCAGGTGCTCAAATCTTTGTCGGAGGCCACACCTACTTTTCTTTGGTTCCACCCAGTTCCTCCACTGGCTCCACCCACTTCCTCTATTAGCTCCACCCACATCCTCAACTGGCACTGTGAAACGTCAGATGAATTTCAGCAAGGGAGCCTGCCTTCCTCATAATAAGGTTTTGATAGGAGGTTCCCCTGCCCTGTGAACATTTTGAAAAAGATTAAATCAAAAGTGCATTTAAAGCACAATTTTGGAATAAACTAGATAAAATCACTAATGCTTTGATTAGGGACAATAATTCCAGTGCTCTATGTGCTGATTTGGGGAAAGGACAATACCGGGGTAGGGTATGCCCTTTTTAATAGTCCATGCCTGCCACCCGGCGAGTTCGTAGTGGGAAGCTGACCACTATGGTATGGGAACAGAATATGTTGTCCAAATATAATGCAGGTAAGGAAATGGACCCCTTGCTGATGCCGGCTTGATATAAAAAAAAAAATAACAGACATAGTTGATGTGCAGTGGGCCCCTCACACCTAGACCAGGTGTCAGTGCACTAGTAATGCCGGGTCTGGTGGCTTAGTGGACTAATGCGCCCACTATAGGGGCCTGTGTTTAACCACATGGCCACAGCTTCAAACCCCACTCCTTTCATCCTTCCAAGGTCGATAAAATGAGTACCATTGAGTTGGTAACAATAAACATCTGTTATTCCGCTCCAAGATGCTCTTGGGTGAGCTTGCGCTTTACAAATACACATGTTAAGTTATGTAACAGATGTGTCCCTGCTTACCGATCGTCAAGGTCCTCATTTTACCCGTCTTTTCCTCTCTCCTACATATCTTTATACCTCCACCCTCTCAGCTTCTTCCTCCTTTTCATTCTCTCTCCATTCTATCCTCTTTTTCCGTCTCTCTTCCCTCCTCTCTCTCTTACTAGGTTCTCATTCAGTTCGCGTTCAATATGACATCCTTATTTCTGGACCCATTCTCTTGGTCGTTCTTTGCCCCTTTTCCTTGTCTTTATCTTACTTCTGATCCCTCTCACCCAGTATCTCCTTTTTCCATTCAGTCATTTTTTCCGCTCCTCCTCTCGCTTCTATATTTCACCCCCTCATTTTCCTTCGTCTTTTTTCTTCTCTATTTTTCGTTTTTCCTCTGGTTCCATTTCCCCTGTAAATGAAATGTAAACACGGAACTAACAAGGCCACCGTCGCGCTGCGTTAAAAAAAGAAAATCGGAGCGGGAGGCCTTTAAAATAACTTCAGCCGGTGCAGGGCAGGATGGGCACACCTGACCCACCTCTATGTCCCGGTGCCTCTGCACCGGCCGCACCCCAGATAGTTAGGTGGGTCCCTGATTCTTTAAGGAAAAGACAGGGAATGTTTCCGTTTTTGAGGAACTTAACCTTCTTTTTCGAACGCTAAAAATCCCTGACTTTGATAGACTCTTGCTTTTTTTTTTTTTACAATGTCGCCAAAGATGGTTTTGGCTCCACAATTTCCACTGAGAATCATTCAGTGCCTCAAAGCTCACTAAAATGTAAGGGGGAACTACTAATTTAACCTTAATGGATGGAGTTATTAACCAAATGGAAATAACAATAATATACTTTTTTGCTTCCAGAGAGGCCTTGTGTGCTTTCATTCTATGTATGTGTCGATATTTTGACTGAAATAAAACACACGGAACCTTTTTTTCCAATTTTGTCAGTGTCCCTGCCTGCAAGCACATCTTGCACCCATGCCACTGCGTAGGACGGAAAGCTCCCACATTGCAGGGCACAGGTCAGGCTGAGCCTAGGCGCTGTAAATCCATGGCTAACCGCGTAAATTTGCTTAGCTTTCTGGTGCTACCAGTATTCTCGCACGCTTGTAGAAGACATTGTTAAATTAATGACAAGGAAACACGAGTGCACAACGTATGAAGGTGAGCTTTACATTAATGCACTGTGCAAATAAAATCATTTTTGAGTGCGCGAGAAAACTTTTAAAGCACAACACTACTTGGCGAGCATATGCTTACTTGTCACTCACTTAACACTGTTCTGTACACACGTGCGTGGAGACGAGCAGCACCCAGAAGAAACGCATCCCACGCAGATTGTCAAGGATTTACTGTACAGCGCCTAGAGACAGACTGGCTCAGAGGTGCGCCCGCAACACACTTCGCGAACTGGGCTGGCTGGGGAGTGAATGGATCGAATGGTGATGGGGATGGCTGGGACCGTGGACGGGCCGGCCAGGCGCCGGGGACCAATTGAGTGGACGTGGGTGGCCGTGGGACTCGGACTGGCTGGGACTCTCTCTGTGCACTGCTGGCTGCTGCTCAGCTAGCTGTCTGTGTCTGTCTGATTGATTAGGGCTTGCCTTAGGCCTTCCAGGAGGCCCTGTCTCACCTGGTCTAGCTGTTGCCACCCTGGCTAACTCAAGGCTCACAACGTCGCTCACAACGTCGTCCGGCCAGGTTAATTGAGCGGAGCCAGTGAGTGAACGCACGGCCGTTGCATTGAACGAACCTCAACCACCACCACTACCACGATGACTAGGTGCGGGTATGCTGGGGCGTAGCACTGAGACGAATGCGCGATTGCGCTTGCGCAATCAATCCTCCACAATAATCTTTAAAAATATGCGCAGCGCACAGACTCAACCCCGAGATCCAAAATCCAGCCCTGCCCAACAGTGTCCCGCCTACTGGGCCGGCGCCGGCACTGCAACATTTAGAGCCGCGAGCGAGCAGCCAGTCAGTAAGATGAAGAAGTGAAGTGACTACAGTGTCTCCGGAGTCCGACGAGATGTAACACTTGACAGTTCGTTCAACAGTAACACCGTCACTCACTGTCTGAGCCACTACCAAGTCCTGTAGCAACAGCGAAGCAAGTAATAATTACTTGTATTGAAATCAATTACGCGCACCAGCGTCAGTGTGTGTACTGTAGACCCGGCCCTGATAATTAGGTGCCGGTGCTAAACACCGGAAAGCACCGGCACAAATCAAGCACTGGTTATTCCTCAAGACTGTAGAGATATATTGTCCAGAGTTAGATTCGAGTCCAATGCTAAAACGTACAGACTAAAATGGAAACGTTTTTGTTCTTGGTGCCTTTGGAATAACATTCACCCTCTTCTGTCATCTCCAGAACAAATCTTGCCGTATCTAGTATCAATGGCAAAATCAGGCCTGGCGTATGCGTCCGTAAGGGTCCATCTCGCGGCCATCTCCCGATACAGACACACTTCCAATGCTTCTTCTCTTTGCTCTTCTCGCATCATCAGGCAGTTCCTGAAGTGATTATTCAGGACTTTTCCCCCAATTCGGCCTCCTTCGCCGTAATGGTGGCTTAATGTAGTCGTGTCTCAATTAATGAAACCGCCGTTTGAGCCAATTCACAAAATTGAGCTCAAGTTTCTCACCTGGAAAGTGGCATTGCTTCTCATGCTTACCTCTGCAAGGAAAGTGAGTAAAATTCAAGCCTTCGCCATAAAAGAGCATTACTTACGCTTTACAGAGGAGTATGATGAGAACAAAGCAAAACCAAAGGGGATGATGGACGGAGTGTTGAACATTGCAAGCACTCAACCCCAGTCAACTGATCTGGGTTTAATCCATCATCATTCTTTAGCTCACTCCGCCACCCCAGTTCAGACATATCCATATGCAAATCAGTCTGACCCTGTGCCTCATGAGAACAGTCCAGCCCGAACTGCAAAGCAATGTCTTCCCTGGACCGGAAACAAGCATCCTGGGAACGGTTTCTGGCTAATCAGCCGTCATCAGCCAGGCTAGCTTGAATCCAGTGGCAAAGTGAGCAAGGGACCCACGTCTTGGCATACCCTGCCAACTGAGCAAAAAAACAATGGATTTAGGCCCAGATCTCTGTACTGGGGTGAATGTATGACATTGTTCTGCATTCTGTCCATGAACTGTTGTTTTTGCATTTGTCACTCCGAGTGGGACGGGTATGCTCAGACGTGAGTCCCGTGCTCTCCATGCCACTGGACTCAAGCTATCCTGGCTGAAGAGGGGTGAAACCCTGAAACCGGTCCTAGGATGCTTGGTTCCAGCCCAGGGAGGACCTGGCTTGGCAGTTCGGGCTGGACTGTTCCCATGAGGCACAGGGTCAAGACTGATTTGCATATGGCTGAGTTCAAACTGGAATGGCATGGTGAGCAAAAAAACGATGGATTTCGGCCCAGATCTCTGTACTTGGGTGAATATATGATATTGTTCTGCATTCTGTCCATCAACTATTGTTTTTGCATTTGTCAACCCGAGTGGGACGGGGATGCTCAGACGTGAGTCCCGTGCTCTCCATGCCACTGGAATCAAGCTATCCTGGCTGAAGAGGGGTGAAACCCCGAAACCGGTCTTTGGATGCCTGGTTCCAGTCCAGGGAGGACCTGGCTTGGCAATTTGGGCTGGACTGTTCCCATGAGGCACAAGGTCAAGACCGATTTGCATATGGCTGGGTTCAAAATGGAATGGCATGGTGAGCAAAAAACGATGGATTTAGGCCCAGATCTCTGTACTGGGGTGAATGTATGACATTGTTCTGCATTCTCTCTATCAACTGTTTTTGCATTTGCCACCCCGAGTGGGACGGGTATGCTCAGACGTGAGTCCCGTGCTCTCCATCCCACTGGAATCAAGCTATCCTGGCTGAAGAGGGGTGAAACCCCGAAACAGGTCCTAGGATGCTTGGTTCCAGTCCAGGGAGGACCTGGCTTGGCAGTTCGGGCTGGACTGTTCCCATGAGGCACAGGGTCAAGACTGATTTGCATATGACTGGGTTCAAACTGGAATGGCAGGGTGAGCAAAAAAACGATGGATTTAGGCCCAGATCTCTGTACTGGGGTGAATGTATGACATTGTTCTGCATTCTGTCCATCAACTGTTGTTTTTGCATGATGAGAACAAACCCTAAGTTCATACAGAAGGTCCCATCTCAGTTTCACCTTAATGAACCTGTTATCCTGCCCACTTTTTTCCCACATCATTCTTCACCGGAGGCAAAATCTCTCCACTCTTTGGATGTCAAATGGTGCCTTAAGTTTTATTTGCAATGAAACACGCAGTTATGCAGAACGGATCAACTGCTAGTATCTTATGATCTTCTGTGACTGGGTTCTGCTGTCACAAAAAGAACCATTGCACGATGGATCGCTGTTACTATTCAGCGGTGTCATTCTAAGGCGGGTAAACCGCTTACGATAAAGGCCAAGGCTCATTCTACGAGAGCAGTTTCTTCTTGTGCTGGACCTTTCGCTGGAGTACCATTGGACAAGATTTGCTGTGCCGCTATATGGTAGAGTGGTCATACTTTCATGCCACATTATTGCCTGGATATGGCAATTTACAGAGAAGCAGCAGTGGGACAGGCAGTTCTACGTTATCTATTTCAATAAACTAAGCCTCTATTTTTAGAACTGTTTTTTCCTTCTTCATTCATGTGTTTTTACCATTATAAAGCTATGGTATGCTATTTTGCTTTCGCATGTTACATTGTTTATATGCTAGTAATTAACATATATTTTATACAATGTAGTTAAGTATATGCATGTATATTGTTACCCATCATCCTCTAAGGATATATATATATATTGGTTGTTTCTATGCACATTTGTCTATGCAACTGCTAGCTACTCGGATTCAAGCATGTGAATCTCTGAAAGATCCAATACTGGAGAAGAAAATGTGTTACTTACCTGTAACTACGATTCTCCAGTATTGGGATCTATCATAGATTCACATGTGACCCACCCTTCTCCCCTGAGAGGCTTCCCTTATTTCCTTAAGATAGAACATTTCCCACTTGTGCTTGAAAATCTGAGGACCCTAGCCTCTTTTGGGAGTGTTCGACAGGGTGCTGTTGCCTGATTGGCTACTACTTAAGATTTTTTTGTTTTTACAAAAGAAAATGGATAGGCTATTGCAGTGATTGTTCATTGTATTGTAGCCTATGGTAGTTTTACTACTGCTACTATAAGTATACCGTGGGACTCCCACTATGACGACGGGGATGATTCAAGCATGTGAATCTATGAAAGATACCAATACTGGAGAACCATAGTTATAGGTAAGAAACACATTTTCTTATCACATTGAATGGTAGAACACATTCTGACTGTGGAGGGGCGGCCACTTCTACAAACTCTACCATGAGAGATGCATTGATTACATCCTAATTGATTTAAGGCTATGGAAATTTATAGATGCCGTGTTTGTGGCAAGTAGGACTGAAAGTGATCATAACCCCCTATGTCTTTCCATGTCTTTTAATTAGGGGAAATTTAGCCCTGACCAGCACCTTTGTTGTGTTGCTAAGGATGTTCACCTAGCTAATAGCAAACAATATCTCAAGTGGAGGCAATTGGCAACAAGAGGATGTTTAATCCTCTATTGAGAACAAATTATTGTTTATCTTAGTTAAACAGGGATAATCCACAGGCCGTTATACATATCCACCTAAGCTTTTTTAAATCAGCTAATTACCCATTTTGTTGTGCTCAAAAACAATTGGAGAAGAGGGTAGAAACCCGTTTCTTGGTATAATGCTGAGTGGAGGAATTTAAAAACCAAATTTACAGTAGCAATAAAGAATAAAATATCAACAACGTTCACACTTTGTATAAGGCCTATAACAATGCCCAATTAGAAGCTAAACTGGATTAGGAAAAACATAGATGGGGCGGTCCTCTGTCTACTTGCCAAGAAAAAAATATGGCCAGAGTTTTGTCACTTGTCACAAGGGGAAGAGCTGAGGCAGCAGCCCAGCCTGCAAAGTCACATTTCGCTTGTGGTGTGGAACGAGTATTTCCAATCCCTGTATGATGATGGCCTGACACATAACACCAGAGATGGAGAGGTCTTTAACAATATAGATTGGACAGATCTTGTAGTGGCTTTTAATCTACAGGACGTAGAGCTTCCAATAGGTGCTACTGCACAGGGGAAGGCCCCTGGACCAGATGTTATTCCTGGGGATATTTATCTTTCTGATAAAGTAAAGTGGGCTGAGTATACCCAGCACACTTAAGGCGAGAAAGCAAAAGACACCCAATTGATGGACAGCTCTAAACTTGGTTGACATGGTGAGCAAATGAATGATAGATTAACCCAGATCTCTTTACTGGGGTGAATGTTTGATATGTTCCAAATTCTGTCCATCATTTGTGTACCTTTTGTTTTCTCCCCCTAAGTGTGCCCAGTATACCCACATGGGGGTCCCAGGCTCACTGTGTCACTGGATTCAAGCTAGCCTGGCTGATGTGGGGTGATACCTCCAAACCGGTTTCAGGATGCTAGTTTCTGATCCATGGAGGACCTGGCTTGGCAGTTCGGTCTGGACTGTTCTCATGAGGAGCAGGGTCAAGACTGATTTGCATATGGCTAGGTCTAAACTGGGGTGGCATGGTGAGTAAAAGAACGATGGATTCATTTAACCCAGGTTTCGTGACTGGGGGTGAAGGTTTGAATTGTTCCACATTCTGTCCATCATTTATGTGTTTTTGCTCAGGGACAAAATTAGCAATGTGTACCAGGTATTTTGTTTTCATTGTTTATATTGGAAAACGTTGCTTATCGGCAAAGGCCACTTATTGGTGGCCTTTGTCGATCTGAAGTATTTGATTTGATCAGGTCCCTCGCCAAAGCTGTGGCTGATACTTCGGCAGATGGGAATGCCTCTAAACATACTATCTGTTATTTTTCACCTACATGGAAACAACCATGCTAGCATTTGTTGGAGAGAACAGGGACAGCTCATGGACCCAATTCTGATCAGGAAGGGAGTCCGACAGGCTATGTTCTTGCCCTAACCTTGTTCTCCATTTACCTGAATGAAGTTGTGCACTTTCTCTCGGCAGTTCCATCTGACACACAATCATTGGCCAATGTGAAGGTACCCACTTTCCTATTCGCTGACGATACCCTCCTTGAGTCACAAACACCCAAAGAGCTGCAAACGTTGTTAACACCTTTTGAGGACTTTTGCTCAATAAGAGGTCTGGTGGTTAATGCAACCAAGACCAAATCTATGACATTAGAGCAACATAAATCACGTAGGGTGAAAATATTTCTGGTAGGGTAGTAACTGGAAAGGGTGGATGCCTTTTTGTATGCATGTCTTGGAAACACAGTATCGATAAAGCTACCCTTAAGCATAAACAGATGTCAGGTGCCTGTTTGAAGGAGTACCATGCTTTAAATAGCAAACCCATTGTGCCACCCCTTCAGATCTATGATTCCAAAGCTGTGGCTGCGGTATTATATGGTGCCGAAGTTTGGGGGTTTGCCAATCTGTCTGATATGAATAAACCCAGAGATAAGTTTACCAGAACCTTGGTGTCCCTTCACCCCAGTACACCCTCCCTCACCCTAATTCTCGACATGGCAAGTCCAGAATATCCAGGCTATGATACCGTTGTACCAGCCCCTATCATGGATTTCAGCGAAACAGACTCTGAGGCTCTTGGGCCTCGTAGCCTCTTGTATTCTGTTTGTAGCACATGCCCATTGGCATGTGCAGTCGCTGCAGTGGGACTTGAAGTTCCAATTGGCGCTGCACCAGAGCAATCTTTCTGACATGGTACAGATCTCAGTGGTAACTGCAAAAGATCTGCAGTGGTGGCTGATGAACTGCGATTGGGTCAATAGCAGACCCCTTTACCTTCCCCAACTAGAGCTGACTGTAGTGGCAGATGTGACACTCTTGGACTAGGGCGGCCACCTTGGAGAGGTGGAGATCAGAGGACTATGGTCTCCGGCGGAGTCTGGACCCTACATAAACTTGATGGAGCTTCAGGCGATTCAGTTGGCATTAAAGGCTTTTCTACCTTCCATCAAGGAAAGGCTAGTGCAGGTGTTCAAGGACAACATCACTGCCATGTGGTACTGCAACAAACAGTGCTGGGTAGGCGCAGTGGACTCTTTGCCAATAGACTGTCTGTCTTTAGACAGGGCTGGAACACCAGGGCCTTATGTGTGCTGATTGCATGCTGTGTGTTCTCTGTACTGAATGCACGCTGTACATGTTCTGTGTACTGACTAGATGCTGAACGTGTCCTGTGTGCTGATTTAATACTCTGTCTAATGTGTGCTGATTGCATGCTGTGTGTTCTCTGTACTGACTGTATGCTGTACTTGTTCTGTGTACAGACTGTATACTGTATGTGTGCTCTGTGCTGAATGCATGCTGTACATGTTCTCTGTACTGAATGCATGCTGTACATGTTCTGTGTGCTGATTGCATGCTGTGTGTTCTCTGTACTGAATGCATGATGTACATGCTCTGTGTACTGACTATGCTGCATGTGTTCTGTGGGCTGATTGCATGCTCTATGTCTTATGTGTGCTGATTACTTGATGTGCGTGTGCTCTGTGCTGAATGCATGCTGTATATGTTTTGTGTACTCACTGTATGCTGTACTTGTTCTGTGTGCTGATTGCATGCTGTGTGTTCTATGTATCGAATGCATGCTGTACATGTTCTGTGTACCGACTGTATGCTGTACGTGTTCTGTGTGCTGATTGCATGCTGTGTGTTCTCTGTACAGAATGCCTGCTGTACATGTTCTGTATACTGACTGTATG
Source organism: Triturus cristatus (assembly GCF_964204655.1). Lineage (NCBI taxonomy): Eukaryota > Metazoa > Chordata > Amphibia > Caudata > Salamandridae > Triturus > Triturus cristatus. The sequence continues at coordinate 163,369,906 of NC_140595.1, read as the reverse complement.
CTGTACATGTTCTGTGTGCTAATTGCATGCTGGGTGTTCTCTGCACTGAATGCATGCTGTACGTGTTCTGTGTGCTGATTACATGCTCTATGTCTTATGTGTGCTGATTTCGTGCTGTACGTGTGCTCTGTGCTGAATGCATGCTGGTCATGTTCTGTGTACTGACTGTATGCTGTACGTGTTCTGTATGCTGATTGCAGGCTGTCTTCTTTGGGCTTAATGCGTGCTGTGCTTCTACTCTGTGCCTAATGCATGCTGTACATGTTCTGTGTACTGACTGAATACTGTACGTGTTCTGTGTGCTGATTGCATGCTGTCTTCTGTGTGCTTATTGCATGCTGTACGTGTGCTCTGTGCTGAATGCATGCTGTATATGTTCTGTGTATTGACTGTATGCTGTACATGTTCTGTGTACTAACTGTGCTGTATGTGTTCTGTGTGCTGATTGCATGCTCTATGTCTTATGTGAGCTGATTGTGTGCTGTATGTGTGCTCTGTGCTGAATGCATGCTGTACATGTTCTGTGTTCTGACTATGCTGTACGTGTTATGATTGCATGCTGTACGCGCGCTCTGTGCTGAATGCATGGTGTACATGTCCTGTGTGCTGACTTCATGCTGTACATGTCCTATGTGCTGAATGCATGGTGTACATGTCCTGTGTGCTGAATGCATTGTGTACACGTCCTGTGTGCTGACTTCATGCTGTACATGCCCTGTGTGCTGACTGCATGCTGTACATGTTCTGTGAGCTGATTGGATGCTGTACCTCCTCTGTAAGGGAGGCCCTGTTTTATAAGTATTTATGTTGTCATTTTGAGATGCATGAGCAAACATAAAATGAAAGTTTATTAAAGTTTACCAGACACTTCAGGCTGCTAATACCCATATATCAGAGACACGTCAGCCGATGGCACTTATGGGTGCTGCCCACAGTAGGAATCAGAATAGTAATGCAAAAAAACGTTGATTGTTCTGTTAATTAAAACTTACAATGTAACACAATTTCATCACCAAATAAAGCATCATCAATAAAGGGCATCATAATAAAATACCTTTCACCATATAAAAACTAAATTATAATCACAGTGAACACAAGCTAGTTTAGCATGTTCTGCCATACATGTCAATTAAGTTAATTGTTTGAAATAAAATCTTAATACTCGTACAATTTAAGATCATCTTTTTACCCTATTTTCTCTCTCTTTTTTTAAACTCAATATAAATAGGCCTGCTACACACTGCAAGTACCACTGACAGTAGCCATTTCAACTCACGCTTTGCTAATTTGGACTCAGCAATAGACATGAATTCCCCCAAATTTCCACAAAATATCTAGTCCTTCCCTTGGAGACAGACTGTAACTGCTTGCTGACATGTTCGAATAGTGTTTCTATAAAAAAACTGTCTCAACAGTCATTTATGCTCTTCCATTAGGGCTGGGCACAGAAGACAATATGACAAATGTAGTCCTTGTAATAATTACAAAGACGTCATGATGTCTGTTTAGACAGTCTCCTCCAAGACAGTGAAATGAAACAAATTTGTAAATCTCTTAGCCGGAAGCGCAGCAGCTTTAATTTTGTTATTGATCCATTCAACCCTCCTAAACATGAGTCAAATTTTAAGGTGTATTATAGACCAATAACCATCCATGCATGAGGCTCTTTAGGATGATAAAGGAGCATTAAGGATGAAATATTTGTTCCTGTTCGATTCATAACTCTATTAAATGCAGTTTGGGAAAGGGATAAAGCCCAAATCTTTTCTGCCTTAAAATTGGATATGTGCAATTTAAAATATTCATGGGATGCAGTATTTCGAGGGTCACTTTTTACCTCCCCTCAATTGTACTGCGCGTAGATCTTGAATAATGCTTTAACTTATAACGGAATTTCAAATACGCTCCGAGAACACTTATGCACTGCCTCCTAAGGCCAAACTCCAAAACGAATTTAGGCTGGTGTAGCCTGCTGAGGTAAATTAAACAGGCAATGGTATGTTCCTACCATGACATTGTCTATCATGTTTAGCAGCCATTACTTGCAAAGGTGGCTGAAGAGATAGGCCTTTTAAAGAGTTCCGCAGAGAAGAGAATGCAACTACTGATGAATTATTTCTTCTTAAAATTGCAGTAGACTGATTCTTAAATGAGCCTCAGGAGTCAAAGATCACCCCCAAATATTTATACTTGGACACAGAGCCAAGAGCCGTCCCTTCTATATACAATGTTGGTAGTGAAGATATTCCCCTTAAGACAAGCATGGCTTTGGTTTTATTAAGATTAACTCTTAACCCATGATCCGCATTGTACTGAGCGTTGTATTACTGAAACGCTAAAGCCCAACCTTTGTATAGCTAATTAGCACAACATCATCAGCATATAGCATATGTGAAGCATTAAAACCAGCTGCTGTAGGTGAGTGTGAATTAACATTATTTAAAGCACAAGTAATTCCGGTGAGGTATAAGTTAAAAGTGGAGCCAGTACACAGCCTTGCTTTAGGCCATTTCTTGTTGAAATGTTTGGGGAGACCATTGTACCATTGCCCAACCTGACTCTTGTGTGTCTGTGTACAGTAATTGGATCGCTCTTAAGAGAAGAGGAGAAATTCCCCAAGTCAACAACTTTAACCATAAGATGTTTCTCTCCACTGCATCAAATGCTGAGCTAAAGTATACATAACACAGATGTAGCTTTACGGAGCAATGCCTTGCCTGTTCTATTATTTAAGCCAGAGTCTGAATGTTGGTATTTTTGCCAATTCGCTCAATAAACCCTGTCTGGTGCTTCGCCACCAGAGACTTGAACTCAGCCCAATCTGTTAATTCAGTTACTAGACATGTTGCTAAATATTTTGCTTTCCCATCCATTAGCGCAATCAACCTATGATTAGAAGGTAGGGAGGTTTAACCGGCTTTGTAAATTGGGGGCAATATTGACCCCCGTCAGCTGTCTGAAATTACTTGGTTATGGATGATATAATCAAATAACTGAACAGCTTATCTGCCCAGAATTGCGGATTCTGCTTGTAAAGCCACTGTGGAAGTCTGTTAGGGCCTGGGGCCCCACCCCTATCCCCATGGAGATTATTTTTTCCACTTCTCCGAATGAGATCCCTTTAATTCAGGATCCCCCCTCTAACTTTGGAATAACAGCTTTTTGGGTACCCTTTTTTTGTGTCCGCACCACCATACGTTTCTTCTAGATAAGTAGACCAGGAGGCTTGTGAGATAGTCGAGGTGGAAGGAAACGTCCTTGAACTAACTGGTTGATTCACCAACCTCCAAAATTCTCTAGTGCCATTTCGCTTGGAGGCAAAGAGGATTTTACTAGGGGTGGGCGGAATTTGCGGAATTAACCTTCGCAAATTATCGCGAAAATGTTTAAAATTATCGCAAACAAGCAGAAATATCGCGAAGATGCAGAAGTTTTTTTCCGGCATGTTCGCGAGATTTTCTGCATGGTTGCGGGTCGCCAACTTACCCATGTGGTTGCTTGCGGGCGCGGCCATCTTGTTTTGAGTTGTGGTGCATGATCGCGAGAAGAAAGACGTGATCGCGCGACGCATGACGTCACTGCGGGCGCGAACTGTCGCGAGACAGCGCAAATGGCTAAAAACAATACAACATCTCATGGAGAACGCGACCGGATCAAGAAAACTTGTCGGCGAACGCAGGGATTCAGGTAAGGCGATCGCGCGCGCGGGAGAATGTATTATTTTACAGCGCGAGCAAGAAACAAATTATCGCCAAGCTGCGGAAACCGGAATTTTTGACATTTTCGCGCTCTCCGCGGAACGCGAAAATGTCAAATTATCGCAATTTCCGCGAACGGAACGAAATTTTCGCCCAGGCCTAGATTTTACACCAATATCGGTCTGCTTCTGATTTTGCTGAGACCCATGCAGCTTTTTTATAGAGTGATCTTAATTTAGAGAGGATCTTGCTCTTTATGCACAAATTTGAATAATTTCGCCGCCCCCTCAAAGCGTGATTCTTCTTTTTTCTTGCTGTTATGAGTTGGGCTGATGTTTTTCTGTCTGGAGTCATACCGAGGCTATAGTGGTTTCCACTTTATGAACACCAGCTTGATTCTCCAATAAAAGCTTAGGAAATTGAACCCACTGTTCCAGAGGGTTTGTGGTTGATTCACATAATGTCTCCCATTGTAATCTGGGTTGATGTTCTACTATGATCAGAATAGGAAAAATAGCCCTCAGTTTCCCCAGCTCTACTCTGGCTCGACTATGGCGGCCTCACTTGATATGAAAGAAATCCTTCCATGAGTCCACTCTCTTATTATACCTGTGGGAGCAACCACAGGCATCATGAGGGAGGTCCTTTTTGTGGTATGCGGGGGAAGCTTGCATTGATAATGCGCATGTAGAGTTTGTTCTGAGAGGAAGCAAGCTTGCATGCTGATGCCCATATGGTACCAGTCTGTGAAGGGTGGGGAGGGGTAATTCTTCTACCTCTGCTGTTCTGAAGCTGTATATGTGGGGGAGGGCATACGTCACTATTCACTATGTGTTCATGCTGTAGATGTGCTGTAACAGAAAGAGAGGAAAGGTTTACTGTTCATGCTTATGTCATACTTGTTATTGGCAAATTGAAGTCTGGACTGCTAATTGTCCATGCTGTACCTGTCTTTGTTAATGAGTAAAGCAAGCACCCACGCTAATGCGGTATGTGAATCTAGCCCTTCTAATGCCCAGGGGGTACCTGCTTCATCTGTGTGTGGGAAAGCATCAGTGCTGATGCCAATGCCTTGTCTAATATGCAGGAGTGGACCTCTTCTGTGAGTAGGAAATTCTCTGAAGATGCTAATGCCGTACCCCTTTTCCTAGTGAGAAAGCTTGCACTGCTGATGCGCTAACTATGCCTGCTGCGTCAGTTAGGGAAGCTTGCATTTCTAAGGTTCTTGTGCTACATGATCTGTAAGGGAGGGTCACAAGTATTGCTGAAGCACCTCCTGCGCCTATTGTGTTAGTGAGTAGTGCCCACAGACAATTTTCCAGCTGTGTCTGTTGTGTTAATGAGGATGGAAGCATACACAGTTGATGCGATGAAGTTCTTGCTGTGTATGGGATGGAAGCTTTCTCTTTCAACCTTGATACTGCACCTTTGCTCTGGGAGAGTGGAGTTTGTACTGCTAATGCCCATTCTGTACCTGGTCTGGAAGGGAGAGAAGCTTGCACTGCTGATGGTCATGGAGTCCCTCTATGTGTATGTGAGGGAATCCTCCATTGTTGATGCTCATATAGTACATGTTCCTTGTATCCATCTGAAACATAATACAAATTATTTTCTATACAAAAGCCAAAATGGTTGTCTGGGCTTACATTTGTTATCTCTATGGGTCCGATTCTGGTCATCAGGGGGCCAGAGGTCAGTAAGGGTCAAGGTGGTAGGGTAGTTAATGCCAGGGGATCACGCCCATTCTCATGCCACTTTTTACTACTCTTCCTTTTCCTCGCTCCCTTAATGTCAAGTAGCGGTAACTATTAACATAATTGTCCAGTGTCACCAGTGACACTGGACAATTATGTTACTGGTGATTGTTACTGGAACCAAAATGTGTGCATGCTTTAATGAGCATATGTTTAAGTTCTGGTTAACTTGTGTCCTGATTCTCTGGTGAAAGAACTAGAATGAAGCAGAAGAGAGAGAACGAGAAAGAAAAAGAGAGTTTAAGTGTTGAAATAAATCAGTGATTGATAGGTTTATACTATTTTAGAAGTAATCATATAAACTTCTCTATTTCAGGTTCTAGGTCATTTTCCTCTCACCCACAAAGAAGTCGTGGAGCGGAGACAGCTTTTAATGGTAAAGGAGGCATTTAACATCTGCTTTACTATCGGTATTCAATTGGTTTACAGATATTGTTGCTAGATTCTGTGTCATCAGAAGATTTAGTTTGTGGTATGCACTTAGCAAAAAAAGTTAACATGTATCGGCAGCCTGTATTTAGTATGTGGTGGAATGATACAGATGCCATAAAATGGGTGATGCCCCATTCTGAAGATAACACCAGTGTGTAAACAGTACACCAGCTCAAGGTGCACAGCCTGCAATAGGCCCGTGGGCCACTGTAATTTTAACAATCTCATTTTTTTCTCCAATTTCATCCATGATAGCCCATGTCTATCAAAAAATAATCCAGTTCAGACAGAAGTATTCAGGTCTCCCAAAGATTTATTTGATGATTCCATAATACAAATTGCGTTGTAAGGGTCTTCCATGATCGTAAAACCCAATACATTTCGGGAAAGCTCCCTTCCTCGGGGGTAACTGCAATATAAACATTTCTTTAAGGTACCATCACAATACGCATCAGATAACTATTTTGCATCTCATCAGATAACAGTTATGTGCCACATTGTTAACAAAATGCTTAAAAAACGTTCCCATTATAATGTGCTCCTCCGACATATTATAACTATCGAAAAGCCCCTAATCAAACCAAAATATATTAAATCCTATTATTTGAACCTATAATCTCATCCTTTGCTCTCCTACATAGCTTCCCAATAATATAACCCCCTCGTAACTCATAAAACAACAACAAAAGACATTATTCCCAGTGACCCTGATACAGGAGATTTACCTCCCTCCGTGATAACCCCAGTTTTATTCGCTGAACCCTGGTGAGATACGGAGATCTGCCCTGCCGGACGGGGGACGTTGTTGGAGCCCTCCCTCACTGTCATCTTTGCAGCCGCTCCTCTGGCCCTCCACGCTGGGTGCAACCCCGCCGTTGCCGCTACACCATCCTGCGGCCTGGAAGCGGGGAACTACAGCTCCCAAGCGCCCTAGCGCCCCTTGACGCCACCTACGCGCCCGGAGGCGCACAAAAAGACCGCTGCTCCCTTGGGGGAGCGGGAAGTTTTATTCGCTGAACCCTGGTGAGATACGGAGATCTGCCCTGCCGGACGGGGGACGTTTTTGGAGCCCTCCCTCACTGTCATCTTTGCAGCCGCTCCTCTGGCCCTCCACGCTGGGTGCAACCCCGCCGTTGCCGGTACACCATCCTGCGGCCTGGAAGCGGGGGACTACAGCTCCCAAGCGCCCTAGCGCCCCTTGACGCCACCTACGCGCCCGGAGGCGCACAAAAAGACCGCTGCTCCCCCGCGTCGCGGGACGCGCGCGGGCGGGCGCCGGGCTAAGCCCGGGCAAAGGGCGGGCCGTCTGTGGCCGTCCGGGGCTGGTCGTGGCTGGGCTGGGGCCCCCTCTAAACAGTGAGCGCCGGTAAGTGGCCATATATTATACAATGAGTAAATGCGTGAGTTCCACATCTACCACCGCCTCTACTGCCCCTGTATTTGGAAGGATTGACACGCTCACCTCTTCATTTGAGAATATGTTGGAGGACGCTGTAAACAGGGTCAATAAAGAAATCGAGAATACTGAGAGGAGACTTTCCATGGGTTACATACCCCCACATCAACTATTGTCAGAGGGCTTATGTGAGAACGGGACTGTGACCCCAGTTCCATTATTCCCTACTGTAATAATTAATAAGCCAGCACACCCTGAAACCATTTTCGAGGCTCTCTCGATCACCGATGCTGTAATTACCATCCCTGACTCCCAGCAAAGCCCTAATGCTATAATTAACACTAACTCTGCAATAACATCAGAATAGACTATGGGGGAGAAAAGAAAGAGGGGTCCTGGTAAATCTACTAGAAGTAAGAGGAAACAGCTCCCCTGTAACAAACTTCAACCGACGCCAATGAGCATGTGGTCACGAGGTGCTGACGTCCCTGGTAGGGCACCTACTGACTGCACCGTGCATCCTGCAATCAGCACTCCCGATCTTACAACAGCGGAAACGGCTCGTATTTCCACTCTTACACAAACTGAGCTTGCACCAAGGGATGGTTTATATGTAAGTCCGAACGGAAACCTAATCGATACTATAGTGGACTCTACTTTCAATCGACTGAAGGATCTAATGGTAAACCAGTTTAATGTCATCTTCAAAAGATTTGATAGACTGGAAAGCATTATAAAAAATGAGGAAACAAAGAGAAAAGGGACTATGACTATAGAACAAACCAGAGGCGACAAGCTATTAAAAAACTTGGATGCTCTCCACAAAAGAATTACAGAGGGTATTAGCAACAGTGTTTCGTTTGGACCAACTAGTGTGTGTAAAGAATGCACTGGGGGGGTTAATTTAAATCCACCACCTACCAATCCCACACATAGTTCTGTGCCTAGTACGCTGCCATCACAAAAGGCACACACTATGAATAACCCTTCTGGCAATTTGGTACCCCCCCCTATTGCACCAACTGTAACACCCATGTTAGGTCCTGCAAAACTAGCCTCTGAGACAGCGAATAGACCTATCGTCACTCCTCAGGTTAACAAATGCACGGAAGTTACTCTTCAGTTGCCCCCAGAAGTCTGTCCTTACGCAATAATACTAGCTGGCGTACCCCCCCTTAGACATAATCAGACAGAGTCCTGGGACGAGCTCAAAAACAAATGTATGGACTGGTTATGTAAACACAAGGGTGTTGGGTGGGAGATCGCAAATGATATCCTAATGGTTCGCAGGGTGGCCTGGGTGGGACCCTCCACCAAACACATTATGGGCGATTGTATAGTCGTATCCTTAAGGTTTCCCTTATTGGCAAAATGGCTGTTGAACGCCCCATTTGATCCGTTCACTAGTCCTACAAATATCATTCTTGTACCATTGGGCTTCTTTTACAGACCTCGAGTAAGGTCATACAATAATATCACTCTGGTACCCCAGTTATCTAATAGGTTTAGCACCTTATCCGACCTGGAGAACCAGGATTGACCAATGTATAGTCCCATTACTATTGAAACACCACAATCGAACCCTCCGTATGACAATCCTGACATAGTTGAATGTAGCCCTATTGACAACCCCCAGGGATCACGGCAGGTAGAATCAGCATTAGCCACTCCTTTCGTGACCACTGCTTTTAAACTCCATGAACAAAACCTGAATATACTCAGCTGGAACATCGCAGGCCTAAAAGCAAAACTTACCTCAAATGAATGGGTTAATATGGTCAGTCGATTTGATATTTTGATGTTCCAAGAAACCTAGTGCACTAGTGGTCTATTACTTGAGGGATTTGCATGCCACAATAAAATTGCATCCACCCCTGAGTTTGGTAGACCAAGCGGGGGTTTATCTATATGGATAAAAATTACTGAAGGCAATAGCATAAAACCCATAGAGACTAATAACGATAATGTCCAGGCTTTGATTTATACGCATGGAATTACGGTTTGTCTAATACATTTTTATAATAACGATTTCATATCACTGCCCAACAAAAACTTTATTAGGCTATTTGAATTTATCGACAATTTAGTGCATGGAGAAAAATACGGTAAATTAGACGGTATTTGTCTGGGGGGAGACTTTAACGCCCACTTGTATAATAGTATAGATACACCTGCTATGAGTGGTGTCGGGAAAACCCCCTGTAGAAGAGGTGATGAACTGCACAATTATTTATCCATCCACGACTTAGTCGATGTAATGGTAAAAGTTTGTCACGACCCAGATAACCCCCCACTGCCTACCTACAGAGGCCGTGGCTGTTCATCCACTATTGACTACATTTTCATCTCAGCTTCCCTCGAAATATTTTTAGTGAAAGCCGAAGTTTTAGGTACTAGCTATAGTGATCATAACCCAATTCTTACTACTATTAGATTTTTAAATAAATTCAGGAAACGCAAAGAAATAGGGGCAAAAGATCTGACACTATCCATTGACAAGCTGAAAGTGATATGGAGAGGGATAGATAATAATGCTTTATTGGCCCGTATCATAAAATCCCACCACCCACTTATAGAGACGTGTCTGTCTAGTACTTGTCCTGGAATCGATATTATCCAGGCTTTCACTATGTTGTGCGCCGGAATAAAATTAGAAATCTCGAAACCAGTCACGACCCAGGGCAAGAACCCTAGATGGTTTGACGGCACCTGCTCTAGGGCAAATAGGGCCTTACGTGACGCATTAAAAGCTGAACCTAGGGATACGGCACTAGTCAAGCTCTTGAGAGAGCGCTATAAAAACGCAACCAAAATACGCGCGGAGGCGGTGCTAAAGGAACGGTGGGATTCCCTTGCCTGCGCTGCCGCTCTCAAAGACGTAACGGGGTTTTGGAGAGAGGTGAAAGCATTTAGATCCACAGGATCAAATATTACTCCCATAGGTTGCAATATACCGAGCAACGTATGGGAGGAGCATTTTTCAAAAATTTACTTAGCTGACACAGCAAGCACTGACAGTCTCCCCTCACCCTCCAACTTAACCATACTACTGTCCGAAGTCGAAGATGCCATACGCGAAAGTGCAGGGAATAAAGCCCCAGGCCCAGATGGTTTGTCAATCGATCTCATTAAATCTGAACCTGATCTCTGGTCCCCTCTTTTATGTAATGTTTTTAATAATTTGATTAACACTTCCATCCCAGAAACTTGGACCACAAGCATAATAGTACCCATTTTTAAGAAAGGGGACAGATCCAACCCTTGCTGCTATCGCCCAATATCCTTGATCGATAACACCTTGAAGATCTTGGGCCGGGTCGTTTTTAATAAAATCAGGAACTGGGCAGAAGAGGAACAAATCTTAAACTGTTGCCAATTGGGCTTTAGGAGCCACGTTGGCACTGTCGAACAGTGTTTAAATCTAAATCTTATATTGGGGAAATATACAGTAGCAAAAAAAGTACCCTTATATCTGGGTTTCATGGATTTAACTTCAGCGTTAGATTTTGTCAACCGTTCACGTCTATGGGAGATCCTTTTAAATTACGGGTTGGATGATGCACTTGTACACTTTTTGGCATATTTGCACAGAGACCTGAAAGCACGAGTGAGGATCAACAATGAAGGGGAGGTCTCCAGGGACATTTTAATTGGCAGAGGGGTCAGACAAGGGTGTGTCTTGGCCCCCCTGCTTTTTACGCTTTATATCAATGAATTGAATAACTCCCTGACCGAACTAACCAGTGACGTACCAAAAATTAATGGTCAACTGTACCCTGCACTTTTATATGTAGACGATGCGGTCCTCATGGGTCGCACACCTAAAACATTACGTATTTTAATCTCTGGTTTTGTATCTTTTATGGAAGAGTTGGGATTATGTACCAATTTTAACAAATCTTTTATAATGTCATGTGGACCCAAAAAATACTGCACAAAGAACATAAGGATTGGAACCGATCTCTTAAAAAGCACGAGCACTTTTCCTTATCTAGGCCTAGTTTTCTCTGACACGGGCTCATGGAAATCGCATGTAGCCAGAGGCAGAAACAAACTAGGCATGGCAATCAATTCTATAATCAGCCTGCGACAACCTAAAAAGGCAGACGTAGTGACCCCATTACTGCAGATCTACAGAACCCAGTGCCTGCCTACCGCGACCTATGGCTCCGAAGTTTGGGGGTTCGTGGACTGCAGTGGGATACAATTGGAAGAAAATAGATTTTGCAGAAGGTTACTTGGGGCACAAATTTCATCACCCACCTTCTTATGCCACAAAGAATTGAATCTACACTATGTAGAAGACTTTATTAAATCTCGTCCTGCCTTATTCTGGCTGAAGATATGGCGCAATCCCGCTGCCATCCTAACCCAACGAATTATAACAGATTGTCTGAGATGCGATAGGGGTAAATGTATACCATGGCTTAACGCTGTTTATAAAAGTCTAGCCAGTATACATCTAGAACACAGCTTTTCTCTCCCCTCTGCCGCCGAAAATATAATCTTAAGATCAGCAAGGGATGCCTTATATGACTTATATCGTACTAACAGAGTAAAGGCTGAGCTTAGTAAGCCATCCATCATCAGATATACGTCCATCCTGAGGACAGTAGGCACCAACCACTCAAAACCACAGGAGTATTTAAGGAAAAACATTGGGAGATGGAACAGGTGTTTGCTTTTCCGTCTTGGGGGACAACAGTGTGAAATATCTGCTCTGCTTCCCGATTGGTTTTAATAAAAATCTGGAGGAGACAGTTTGCCCATGTGGTGATGGCTGCAAACAAACCCTACCACATTTTTTGTTCTCCTGCAGATTTTATGTAAGGTACACTAAACAATATCTTATCCCCTATTTTAAGGCAAATGGGACGATTAATCATAATTCTGCATATGAAGAAATACTGCAACTGGGCAGCGAGGACATGATTTATCGTGTTAGCTCCTTTTTACTAGCAGCTGTTAAATCCCGAGCCTCTATGCTCACACTTTGAAAAATGCTACTAATATGCAAAACTCTTTTGATCATGGCTAGCTAAGACATGTTTATTCTGTTCAAAGATGGTTGCTACAAATTGTTCATTTGCATTACAATTATGTTTACGTGTCTGTTATTTTTGTACAGCAACGTTGAGGATAGTCTTATGGATTATTTAAGACACATTACTGCCCAATCGCAATTTATTAATATTGCATATACAGGGCTATTACAGTACCCAACAGTTCGTAATTTACGACCAACTTGTTATTTACACAGTCGGATGTTTACAAATTGCCTATTTTGCACAGTGCTCTAAATGTTTACATTTTGCGTCTTTGCACAGTAAGATTGTTGGTCATCGTATGAATCATTGGTCAAACCCACTCTTACTTTTAAATCGTACTTTTTAGCTATGCATAGGTTTCACGATATCCATTTTATAAACTTATCACATGCTCTTATTTTTTAATCATTTTTTCTTGCTCGAGAGAAGATTGTATGTTATATGTATATCAATAGTGATGTTGTACTTTTATGGATCATTACTTTATCCGAATAAAGATAAATTGATTGATTGATTGATTGATTGATTGATAACCCCAGAGATAACAAGCATTTTTTTTTTAGTTTAAAGAAATTTTATTGAATTAGTATGAAATATTACAATAAATACAGAAATAGGGGATACAATCTTAACTGTATAATCAGTTCAAAAATTTGAAAAAAAAATAGGGGAAAAGAAGAAAAGGGATGAGAGGAAAAGGGAACGTTAACGGTACTTATAAAATATTAGTCTTAGTATAACCACTTATATAAATAGTAATAACTGTTAAAATACATAATTAAGAACAATAGAACGTAAGCAAGGAAAAATAAGTGACAGTAACAACATTTCATGGAGGTTTAGGAACGTCTTCAATGCGGGGATTGTGGGTTTGTGTTATTTTTGCAGAAGTATCTAGAAAATGAGTAATAGGTGACCATAAGCATTCTCATTTTATAGCAAGGGATATGGGATGAACATATGCTCTATCCAACCTGTGGTTGTAACAAACCCCATTCCACCAGGCTTGATAAGAGATGTTAGCAATGTTTTTCCATGCACTAGGGATTTGTTGAAAAGCAACCACAAGAAGTAGATCTATAGTATGAAAAGTGTTTGGATATGATTCCCACGCAGAAGATACACTACCTAAAAATATGTTAACAAAAGTGAATGGTATCTGTGTATGAAAAATATTGTTAATTTGATTCCAAACTAGCATCCAGAAGATATGAACAAGAGGGCAAGTGAATAGCATGTTATGTAAATCAGCAGGGGATGAATTACAGGACCAACAAGATGGAGAGAGAGTAGGATTTATTTTGTGCGAGGACATAGGAGTTAGTAATAATCTATTATAGATATAAAATAAGGTTTGGTAGTATTAGCAACCCTAGAGGATTTCCTAATCTTAATCCAGATCTTGTTCCAGGTAGAAATAGATAGGGACAATTTGAGATCAGCCTCCCATAAAATTTCTACCTCAGTTTTATCTCGAATAATTGAAGAGGAGGAGAGATGTTTGTAGACTTGGGATGCAGATGGAGAAAGAGACAAGACCGAAAGAATGGTGGGAGGGGAACGTGAGGAAGGAGTATTGAGCGATAAATTATTGTATGTTGATTGGATCAGTGTAATCAGTGAGGTATATTTAGACAAGTATGAACTAGGCAAAGAAAAACTTGCTTGAGCAACGGAAAAAGATATACATGTATCCTTCTGGAAAAGTTGATGAACCCAGTGAAGACCTCTACTGTGCCAATCTTTCCAAAAAATGATTCTATGATCAATTTTAGGAAACTTATTATACCATAAGAAAAATTGCAGAAAACGATTTCTAGGAGAGAGGTGATCAGTAAATAAAGGTTGAAGGATTTTGCAACTATTATTGAAAATAGGAAGAGAAAGAGAAAGAGGATGATGAGTAAAAGATAAAAATTCTTGGAAGGAGAAAGGATGAAGAAATTGTTTCGCGAAACAGTCCACAATGGTAATACCAAATCCTCGTTATCTTCTTGAAGTAGAAAAGAAGTTTGTTTAAGAGAAAATGCAGTATGATAGGCTTGAAAATCTGGGAAATTAACACCTCCTAATTGTTTTGGTCTTTTAAGTTTGAGTAAGTTTGTGTCCTCATGTAATGCAACTGGTGCTATGTAGAGCGCTCTGATACCCGATTCGGGTCAAGTTCGCGCTATATAAAACTCGGGAAAAAAACCGACATACGAGGTTTCTTATTATTCCACAGACACTTCGATAGAGTCAAATAAATTATACATTGTACATAGTAAGAATGTTAAAAAAGAGTCTAGTATTATCAGAGAGATGTCTTTCTTTAATAAAACTTTCTTTCTTTCTTTTAAATCTTTATTTCGATTATGTAAATCATAAAAGAACATACAAATACATTGAAGTCACAAAGGTTTAATAAAACCACATTGTTCTCTTCCAATTAGTAGGGGGTAAAAATTTCTCTAGAACAGAAGCTAAAATTACTGCAAATATTTTATAGACCGAGTTAATTAGAGAGATGAGCCTATAGTTTTTACAAAGATTATGATCTTTACCTTCTTTGGGAAGAAGGCAAATCAAGGCTTCTTGAAGATGGCGAGAAAAATAAGAGTAAAATTCAATCGTAAAACCATCAGGTCCTGGGGCTTTACCTCTTTTAGGGGCTCGAACAGCAGAAATAATGTCTGATTCCCAAATATCATCCTCTAACACTGAGAAATCTAGATCGGGAGAAGGAGGATTAATAGAGGATAAGTATCGGAGTATAAGGTCCTGGGACACCGGGTTTTCAGGGGTATAGGGTTTGGAAAAATTGGGTAAATTCTGATAGAATATCTTCATTTTTGAAAACTAAATGGTTGTTAGAGGACAGGATAGAATTCATTTTGGTGTGTTCTTGTTTAACTTTGAGATAATTGGCTAAAAGTTTCCCCGCTTTGTTCTGACCCCCATAATATTTGGCTGAGGATTTGAGCATAAAAGAGTTAGCATTTTCAGTCGATATTTTGTTGAATTCGAACTTGGCTTTGATTAGTTGATCCAAGCAGGTTTTAGAATTTGTCTGGAAAAAGAGTGTTCTAATTGATTGATACGTGCCGGAAGTGATTGAAGAGTAAGTAAAGAGGATTTCTTTCGTTGGGATCCAAAGGAAATAATAAGGTCTCTGGAGGCTGCTTTAAAAGCATCGCAGACAATCTGTGGAGACATACCAGGAGTTTCAGGAGTGGTGATAAAAGATTCAAATTGTTGGGTAATATTGGAATCTAGTAGAAGGGAATTATTGAATCTCCATCTGCGAGTACAATGAAAAGGAGGAAGAAGATCGAGATCTAAAGAAACAGGGGCATGGTTGGAAATCAATATTGAACCAATATCTGAATGAATAATATGTTGTGCGAGTGCTTTTGAGGTGAATAGGTAATCTAAACGAGATTGGTAAGAGTGTACTGGAGAAAAGAAAGAATATTCTCGGAGTGTAGGATTACATAACCGCCAGGCATCTAATAGATATCTTTGTTGAATAGTGGATGTGAATTGAGAGTGCATAGGGGAGGGTATGAATCTAGAACGGGAGTGGCAGTCAATAATAGGGTCCATAACCAAATTACAATCCCCACCAACCAACAAATACTCATCATGAAAAGACATCAATTTAGATAATATTGTAGGCCAAAAAGCAACATCCGGGGCAGTAGGTGCATATAAGTTAGGAAAAGTCAAGGGAATATTATTTAATAACAATGACAGAGAAACCCATCTACCCGCATCATTAGAGTCCTGTGAAAGAACTTTTAAGTCAAGACGTTTATGACATAAAATGACTACACCATTACGATTACCTGTACCTGGAGAAGCAAAGACATGACCAACCCATTGTCGTTTAAGTTTAGCTATTCCTTTTTCTAAAACATGAATTTCTTGTAAAAACGCTATTTCACACTAAATTAGATAAATGAGAGAGTACCCGTTGACGTTTTATAGGAGAACCCAAACCTTTAACATTCCATGAAACAACTCTTAAAGTCATCTACAATAAACAATGTAATATAAATTAAATGCAAAGATAATGAAACAATTAAAATGTAGCAATAAGCTATATGTGATAATGATCAGCATAAAATTTGCAATATCACATTGACCAAGATGAAAAGTATTAAGGAGGAAATGAGTGGTTATGAAAAAAGAAAAAATGAGAGAAAGAGACATGAATAGTTGATAAGCAGGAGATGTAGAAAAATGAGAATAGGATAGAGAAAACATTAGCAAAGAAGAAGAGGTGAATGAAAATGGATAGGTAAGATAATGAGAGAGAGAGAGAGAGAAAAGAAATGTAATAAAAAAAACATATGTTAAACATTTTAGAAATATAAGAAACTATTGCAAAAAATATGAGCAAGGTGAAGGTGAAGAAGTCACTTAAGAAGGATGGTAGAACTAACCAGGTAAAAAGATGACACATATAGAGGAAGAGATAAATAATTGTGAAAATCAAGAGAAAAAGAGAAAATGACATAAGCTGGAAAAAGGGAAATAGTATAGAGAAGAAAAAGGAGCTTACAATTGAGAAAGAGTGATAACCTGAAAAAGGATAAGGAGAGTAGAGAAAGGAAAAGAAGACAATAACAACAAATAAAAAACATATACCTTAAACCCGTCAACATGATGATCAACAACAGAAAACATGAACAAGATGAGTTTGGTGAAGCCACACAAGGAAAAAGGCACAACTAACCAGGAAACTCGGGGTGGACCGGGGAGGGAGGACATCATCGAAGCGGACTAGGGATGAACAGAGAATATGCAAACAGGAAATACCGCACCTAATAAAAGAAGAAAATACAACACGTGAGCACAACATGAGTACAATGTATGGGGAAACAAGAAACTTCAGTAGACAAGTACATAGCAATATTGCTTGAAACAAAACAGCATATCAAGTGAATTACAACATAAAATCAAACATTAGCTTGTCGGGACAGTTCCATCTCCTCTTCTCTACATTGTTTCAAGAACCGTTGTAGCAATGCAGGATCTTCACAGTTTGTGGTCTTGTTCTTATAGGTCTCTTTAAAAAGACATGGGTGGAAGAGACCAAATCTCGCATTGAGATAACGAAGTGCTGGTCTCATATCCAGGAACTTCCTCCTTCGATCTGCTGTTTCTTTAGCGTAATCTTGAGCAAAAAAGAGATTGGAGCCTTGCCATGAAATGCGGCCTTTAAGCTTAGCTGCCTGCAAAACCTTGAATAAATCGGTATACTCCAAAAAGTATGATTACTCCTCTAGGTTTGGCTGAAGAGGCCGCCATGGTTGGAATGCGGCCTAAACGGTGTGTTCTTTGGATGTTTAGGGCAGGAGAATTAGGAAGACCAAGCACTTGTGGAAGAAAAGATTGGAAAAATGGAATGGCGCTTGAGCCTTCCAAGCCCTCTGCCAGACCATAAATGCGTAAATTATTATGCCTGTTCCGATTTTCCAAATTTTCCACATGCTTTTTGAGAAGTAGGGTTTCGGATTTCATCGAAGGAACTTGGTTTATCACAGCCTGAACAGATTGCGATTGATGTTCAATCTGCGTAACCCTACTCTCCATAGTGGACCATTTATCATCTAGAGCCTGGAGCCTTTTATTTGTTTCTTCCATATGAGGTCGAAGGGTTTGTATCTCCTCAAGCAATACATACATAGTATTTGGTGGAGGAGATGTAGTAGGAGAGGGAGGGTCTTTTTAAAACGATTTCCAGAAGTCAATATAGATGAAGTGGTTGTTTTAGGAGTCAGTTTGTTGGTGGAGAGCGGAATATTAGATGTTGTTCCCGATGATTCTCTGCTGGGAAGAGATGACGTATTCTCTGAATTCTCCATATTTCGGAAAGTACAGAGTAAGGATTGTAATCCGCCAAGGATGAGAATGGTAAAGAAGAACCAGTGAGTCAATGATCAGATTTTGTTCTCCCCATATAATTCTGAGCAGGGTGTAAGGATATCGAAACACCAGATCAGCAAACAAAAACAGTTAGCAAAAACACAAGGGGATATTGTTGTAGCAGTCAATAGGAAAAATCTCTGTTGAAGTGACAATAACAAATTCTGGAGAATAGACACTTCAAGTCCAGCAAAATAAAGAAAATCTGTGAATTCTATAAAAATTTAACCCCGCTATAGTTCAATCCCATTTGACCAAGGACTGCAGGGAAATTTATGAGGACCATCAAAGTCAGTTGGACACCAAAACGACACCAGAGGACATTTGAGAATGGTGACAAAAATAATCTTCCAAAAGCAGTGGTAAAATAATTTCACCGATCCACGCAACTTCCTCAGAGAACTCTCTCAACAGTGATAATTCCTTCACTTGATAATCCTCTGGTATATTATGAGGATGAGAAAATTTACCCCACTTATACTTTCTGAAAATTATATCTTACCGCTGTTCCTTACATAAGGGCTTTGTTTGTGCTCTGAGCGGTGAGAGGCACTGTTATTTTCTGCCTAGAGGCATTAATGACGAATAAATGAACAATTTAAACCCAGCGTCTACTTTCCACAGATGTTAAAAAAGGAGAGAGCGACCCCAGAGTCTGTGGCCAACAATACATGCCATGTGATTAATTTGTCACAATGGGCTGCGGGAGAAACGATTAAAGAATAGTTTTCATATTGCTCAGTAATAAACGTCAGCAAAACACGAGCCACCTCTTTGAAGAAAAACAAAATGGAGGTCGCGACTCCCGTGAGGGAGACGCTCCGGCCATTGAACAGGGGGAGAGACACTCACCCAGACAACGAAAGCGGCCAGGAAAGCAGCCAGAGCCCTTTATCATACGAAGTCATCCATCGGCATGTAGAGAAACGACAGGGATCCGCTGTAAAAGCCGCCACTCCATCCGAGCAGCTTCAGAGCTCCATCAGTCAGCGGCCATCTTCTAACAGCGTCAAGCCACGCCCCAGAGATAACAAGCATTAGATGATCGAACTTACATATTGTGCACCTTCAAACTGCACTAATCCGACATCCGGGTAAACCGGTATAACATTCTTGTATGTAACGTTTGTGCTAAAAGATTAAAATAGTCGCAGAAACGGCTTGCGCTCCAATCATGCTGCCGTGAAACCCACAGTACGCAGAATATATTTGCCAGTATGTGGCCACGCCAAATACCTCGTCAGTCAAACTGGTTTGAACCGCAATTTGACAGCCCTGCAATCAATGGATATCATGTGACCCTCATAGTGCACCGTTTTTCACCAAGAGGAATTAAACAACATCCAAACATTACCCCGTACTAACATAACAGTGAAAATTATTATGCCTCTACATGGAAACTCAATATTAAACAGAACTTTTGATGAAATGTACCCCAATTGTGCTGAAACATGCACGTGTTCAGCAAGTGTAAAAACAAACTAATTTATCACCACATTCTCAATATCAATGAAAAAGTGTCAGATGCTGAAGTGGTGACCATGAATTTAAAACAAAACCAGGAAATCATCTACAGCACTCTGACAAATTTGAATATTACGCCTGTCTTTCTGTCATTTTGTTATGTGGGGTGCAAACTAATTTAAGGACAGAATACAATATAATAACACATAAGTTGTAGAATGTACACCCTATTTTTTTCATAATTTTCATCTTTAACTTTAATTCTATAACGCTCTCAAGGCAAAAAGTTTTGGCGTGCAACCCTGATGCACGTTCTGGCCATGCATGCCAATATTATGAAGATAACTCCAGTGTGTAATCTACAAAACTCGTGTCCAACCTGCCCCATTTGGAAGTGGGGAAACTACTTTAGCAGCGACTCCACTGTAGGCTCAGAGAGCCAGATGTACGACTCTTCCATTTTGCGAGTCGCAAATTGCGTCATTTTCCGACTTGCAAAATAGAATGTACAACAGTGTCTCAGACACTGTTTGCAATTTCGAATGGGGTCGCAAATGGCCTGCCTTATCAATATTCATGAGGCTGGTCGCAATTTACGACCCATTGAGAATGGCCAACACTCGCAGGGATGGTGGCCTCCTGGGGTCAGCAGACCACCATCTCTGTGACTGCTTTTTAATTATTTTTTTTTTAAATGCAGCCATTTTTCCTTAAAGGAAAACAAATGCATTTAAAAAATAAAAATTAAATGTTTCAGTTTCATTTTTTAAGACCAGGCAGTGGTCCGTGGGACCATTATCTGCTCTTACAAAGTATTTTCGCATACATTCACAAAGGGGAAGGGGTCCCTGGGGACACATTCCTGTTTGCAAGTGGCTTACCACCTACTTTAAATCATTGTACATACCATTTGGACTCGCTATTAGGAAGGGACGCCCTTGGCACGCCCGTTCCTGATAGCGACTCGCAAACGCTATTTTGCGAGTCACCGACTCGCAAAATAGTGTTTGTACATACCATCGCTGTTTCTTGCTGTCGCAAACGGCCCAATTTCCCGTTTACGACCGCAAAAAACGGTTGGAAATTTGGCGCAGAGATCTCTGCCAGGCAGGTGGAAATAGCTAAATCTGACACGCAGTCATCTGCTGGCCAGCAGGACACACACCTGACTTAAAATGAAGCCCTTTATTTGTTAAACATTTGCGAACACTTTCAGAAAATTACCATTTCCAAGTAACTATTTCAAGAATGATTTTTACCATGTCAGTAACGAGCCTTTGGCTCACTGCTCAATGCAGAAAGGCCTAGATCTTTTCTCGGAGTCAGTGACTTCAAAAGAACATGTTGACTCACAGCTTTGCCACATACCACTATTTTATTCTTATTAGAAGTTCACATATTTGGCACACTCAAATTAAACATATGAACTTAAGCTTTATTTTTGAAGCGATAACATACACAATAAAAATGGCACTTGCATTTCCATGAAAGACACAGAGAGTGATGGGAGAAATCACTGAAAAAGTCGAAACCATTGCCAACTGCTCTGGGCAGCACCGCAACGCATCTTTTTGTTATCCACTATCCCATTCTAGACAGAGACCCGCATTATGCATTGCGATGACCACCATTTTCAAAGACTGGAGTTGGTATATTAAAAAAATAAACCTTCGTAAACTATGGATTTTATGCACTGTTAATGAAATGCCTGCTGATGGCATGTATGTAACCTGCAGATGACAGATGTGTAATCAATCTTTGTGTTGCTAATAGTCAATGCGCTGATATTGTGGGGGTGAATGGCCTCGAGGTACCTCATCACATGGTCCATAAATGCCAGTGTATATTTGGGTCCTCTGACAATACGTTTGAGGGGCAGAGGTTGAGGGAGGCCTGGATCCTTGTACCTGTGGCAGGTGAACACTGCCCGCAGATCCTCTGTATCGCAGCAGGGTTATGATCATCTTGCTCCCTTTCCATGTTATTCTTTGAATGGCTATGCACAGAGGTAAAACCTGCTGATGGAAGGGTTCTTGGAAATAATAGCTGATTCAGTGCTTCGCACTCCCCCTTCCCTTTGGAAATACTATGTTGACTGACTCTTCTTTTATCTCGAAGAAAGGTCCTGCCTGGTTTTTGGTCACGTTGAGAGGTCCTACCTGGTTTTTGGTCACGTTGAGAGGTATGGCATGTCATGCAGCTTCTGCCAATGTTGTATCCTCGTGTTTTACTACATGAAAGTGGATCCGATTGAGTCTCATTTGTTGTCCCTACACCCCACTTAGGTTAATGCATGCCCTTTCATCTTGGCTTCTCTCCTTTTTACAATGTTTTACGTTTTTCTAAGCTCATATTCGGGAGAAGTTCATTGTTGAACGGTGTAACAGCCCATCAAGCGCAAGGGACACGTACTTCCATCTGGACAAGTGTCTTTTGAAGACAGGTTTGGATTTGGGAGCTATCTATCCCTTATTATTTTAGACAGTATTTTTGCCATGACTCTCAGCTTATCAGGCCCTTCCAACCCGGCTGTGTCTAGCTGGGCAACTAGGGATAAGAACCTCTTCTAGTAGCAGCAGGCTCTTCCAACAATATGGTTGATGTACATTCCTGCCCCGTGCTTTTGTAATGGTTTTGTTGTCCTACCCGACAAGTACGAGCAATATGGCCACATTTGCCACACTCACAATATTTTGTTCCTTTCAAAGTCTTACTGGTATTCATTGAGGTATGGACCTTGTGGAGGTATCTTTCAGGAGGTGGTTTATACAATGACACTGGCTAGGATTCCTTTGCAAGGCTGTAGAGTGTCCCATGTCGTTACCCACTGATTGCAAATTGGGATGGCCCAGCTAGGCTTTTTCTAGGAACTCTGTGTGGGTCAGTTTCAGGTGTACGTGGTATTTTTGTATGTATTTCTATAGCACAAACGAAGCCAGCTGAGCGCTGCACAAGGTCAATGAAAAGCATAAAGGTAACTAGTGACAGAAGTACCTGGTTTGCGGATGGTTAATGCATTGTGATGTACTGTTCTTTTAAGAGGTGTGTCTTCAACTCTCCCCTAAATTCCAGCAGCCCTTGGGTGATCCTAATGGATCTGGGTAATGTTGTTCCAGATACTTTAGAAGAAAGACGTGGTACCAGACCATCTTTGTGTTTTCGGCCATGTGTTAATTCAGTGTGAGATTGGTGTTCATAATGGATCCCGGTGCATTGACATTTACTGAAAGTTGTGGTTCGAATATGTCAGGCATCATATCATTTATCTAGGTTTGCACTATTTCTTGTTTGTTGTTCTAGACAAATAAAAGGAATTTTGCATTGGTTCAAATGAGCTTCAGGTAGGTGCAGGACATACAGGTATGGACAACGCACCGGAGGTGTTTGAGGCATTGATTTCCTAGAGCATATAATACTTTCAAGAAGAGCTGTTTATCAACAGTATATTATATTGTATTGGGATTGCATTTCTATTGTGCTCACGTTCCCTGACAAGGTGTTTGGTGGATCTTGATGCTGTTATCTGTAAGTAGAGCACCAATTGTCTCCATGTAAAATTTGAAGATGGCCTGGTAGAGTAAGGAACCCATGTGATAGATATCTTTTGGGACCTGGAGGAGCCTGTGTTAACAAACTGGTGTTGCTTGGAAAGGTAGGATGAGAAGTGGAGGACATTGCCAGTGAATCCTGTTTGAGAAACCATGGTGCACGTGAAGGTGGGATAGTAAACTGTGTCGAAGGCAGGTAAGAGGTTCAGCAATATTGGTGGAGTCAGCACTGTGTAAGAGCAGGGAGTGGATTGAGTAATAACTGCAAATAAACCTCTGACATTTCAGAGATGGTGGAGGTAACTGGAAGTAAATAATTAATCATTTAGATCTTCAAGGCATTTTTAAATAAGTTACTTTTTTTAAATAAAATTGTTTACAAAAGTAATGCCACCAAAAAATAAAATGATACAGTAAATCTGATAGAGACCTGTTGCTGAAGATTTCTCACCTTAGAATTATCCCCAGGCTGAATCCAAAAATCTTTCGTCAGCAGTACCCCTGCGCTCTGGTAGGTGACTTTGCTCAGCTGTACAATGTATTGTCCGCGCCGAAAGTGATTAGCGTGGTGCCTATATAGGCACCACCCCAGCGCAGATCCAGAGAGAGCTACCCCCAGTCAATTTTTGACTGACCTTTTTGTCAAAGTCTTTTCGATATTTTTCACCTGATGTGGCAGGGCATCAACTAGGAAGGCCGGCTTCAAGCCCTGCGGTGCCCATCGAAGTTCCTCGTACTTAGTGATATATCACCCCCTCAAAATCAAACAAGTTCTCTGTAAGTGCCAATTCTGCACATTTCATGACGAAGTGTCTAGGGGTCAGTTTTGTGACTGGTTTCTGAAACCAATAGTAAAAACATCCAATTTCATACATGAGAGATAACAACGATGTCCTATGTCTTATTCAAGACATGGAACTTACTACCCCTGATGATAGGGTGATCACGATGGATATGGAATGATTGTATACAAGTATTCCCCAAAAATGCACTCTCAAAGTAGTGGAATACATTCAAGCAGGAAATTAGTATGACTTCCTGACCCTTAGACACTTCGTCATGGAAAGGGCGGAATTGGCTCTAACCGAGAACTTCTTTGATTTTGAGGGGGTGATATAGCACCAAGTATAAGGAATTTAGATGGGGAGTAAATACAGGGTGAATATCCTGAGCAGTTCATATCCACAATTATTGAGAACAGTCCATATTCGCAATCATCATGAAAGTCTTCTTCAGTTCTTTATTTTCTTTTAATGTAATTCAACAAAGGTGACGTTTCTAGCTATTCTAGCCAACACGTGTTTCATCTATTTGGGGTAAACCATGGACTTCTTCAGGGCAAATTCGAAAGGCCGTACATTTAAATCCAAAAGTAGTAACAACAAGAATTCAATATCGGCATGAGTGGCTCCAGATATAATGGGAAAATACAGAAAAACCGTGGCTGCTTATAAAAAGGAAGGATGGTATCATATGTTAGCTCTCAGTAACAAGCCACTGGCAAACAACACAGAATCTGGTCTGTATGTCCATCCACGTGGAGAGTAAACCACAAGAATGCCATCAAATCTCCCAGGAGTCGGTGAGGCAGCTTCCTCCATCTTCTGCCTGGGTACTGGTCTCCTACTGTGGTTGACAGCTCATTCTGGGGCCTGAGATGTGGAAACAGCCTGCTCCTTAGCTGGCCTGCTCCCTTTCGGCTGCATCTTCAAGCCTCTTGACCTCCTGGCAACCGCATTGAGCAAGCCACCAACCACACGTGTGAGCAGCCAAGCAGCTTCGCTAGTCCACAAAGGAACCATGGCCAGTCTACTACACAGGTAACGTGGGTCCGTGTCTTTTAACAAATAGATGAGGTCAGGCATTCTCGTCCCATAAAACAACCCGGTTATCTTTTTCTTTCTCTGTCCTTCCTCATGTTTCCAAGTACCCGGAGCCAGAGAGGAAGCTAACTCAGCACACTACGCAACCAACATCTTGCTCCCCGTGCCCACATTTTTAAATCAGTTTTGAACTTGTAAAGACATGCTGAAAAAGTGTTTAGTAAAGTATCTGCTTACTGCCGACAATGTTTGTCTTAATATCAGGAAAATCAATACAACCCACCAAACGATAAAACAGGCCCACAAACTGCCCAAAATCGGTCCAAAACACTTACTTGACCGAGCAGCCATTCGGACACTGCCCGATCGCCTGACAATCCAGTCCGAGCTTGAGGGGGAGAAGCACCCAAGGGAGAGCGCTGAAAAACACATGCACTCTTATGGTTGATTAGACACAAAGAAAATAGTAGATGACTAAAACTGAGCAGTGGAAGGATATAGGTCAGACAATCAGGATTGTAAAGAGGCTATGCTCCAGGGGTGGGACAAACATGAGAAGAGGAAGGCAAAGTATCATATAAACAGCAATAAAGCAAGTAAATGAGAGTGATAGAAATCAGCAGGAATGCATTCTGTTTCAGGCGTTCTTCCTTCTTGCTTCCAATCCAGAACCTTTCTTAGCTCTTGAAGTGAAACAGGTACCTCAGA
Source organism: Triturus cristatus (assembly GCF_964204655.1). Classification (NCBI taxonomy): domain Eukaryota; kingdom Metazoa; phylum Chordata; class Amphibia; order Caudata; family Salamandridae; genus Triturus; species Triturus cristatus. Next base: position 163,344,122 of record NC_140595.1, on the reverse strand, counting down.
CCTGCCCGCTATTCAGACGTCAAGCCCAGCAGACCTACTCACTCAAACAATTTAGTATCTCTGTGGTTTGTATGATCATAGGTTAGGCCTAGCCCCTATTTAGGTAGTTCCTACACATGGCATTTATTTGGTCTCTAGGTATTATATCCTGCACACCCTCCCTTCATAAACTCAGTATGTGTGTATATGAGGCTTCTCAAATTTCAGCTTCCAGACCACTAGCCGTCCAGAGTTGTCCCCTTCTCGAAACATCCTTCGTCCATGCTGAGTGTAGGTATATTTATCTAGCTCAGCCCAAGTATCCGCATTCTAGTGGTTCCTGTCTATTAGTTGCTGGCGTTTTTTAAGCATCTGGGAATACTTTACTCTGTAGATCTGCCAGCGATGTCTCAGTATCATGGACTGTGCTTTTCAACTGCCTTCACACCCCAGCAATTTGTGAGATGCACTGCCCCTAGAGGCCACCTTGTTTGCAGGCCCGGCTCCAGGATTTGGGGGCATATCAACAAGGGCTTTATCTCTGCTTTTTTGGCTTTAAAAGCCAAAAAAGCAGAGATAAAACTAGCACCCTATCAACAACAGGGTGCTAACATGCAAATTCGCATGTTAGCACCCTTTTACTCTACGCTTCCCCTTGCATCTCTAATGAGATGCAAAGGGGGCGTTCCAGAGTAAAATAATAGGAGAAATGTCGCTAAGCCACATTTCTCCTATTATCAAGAATATCGCTAACCCTGTTAGAGACAAACAAAGTAGCGCTAACCGGGTTAACGCTGCTTTTTTACGTCAGCCATGATATCCTATGGAAGGAGGATATCATGGCTAAGTTTGTCTGTCCCTATCAACAAGCTAACATGAGATTATCGCTGGGTTTCCAGCGATAATCTCACGTTAGCCACTTAGCGTGAGGATTTTTATCGCTATTGAGATAAGCGTTGCTAATAGCACGCTATCTCAGCGATAAAAATCAACGCTAGCCGGCGATAATTATCCTGGCGCTAAGTGCGCTTAGCGATAATTATCGCCGGTTGTTGTTGATATGCCCCATAGTATTTAGGATCTGGGTGGACCATGAAGAAGAATGGGTAGACCATAAAGATAAGTGGATTGTCCAGAGACTCCCAGGTGTCTGGGAGCTGGGTCTGTGCATGTTGGGTGGTCGTGTACGGGTGCGAGTTGCATACCATACCAATAGCAGGGTTCTTACTACTAGTTTTACCTGTGTATTTTTATGGGTTCAAACCCACAGGTTTGATCTCTTCTGCTCTCGCCACCTCATCCCCCTTTCTCTCTGTGTCACCCTCCTCTCTTCCTACTTCACCCTCCTTTCTCTCCACTTTACCTTGCTGTCCTGCTCACTTCTCTATCAACTTCCTCTCACTCCACTCTCTTCTCTCTTTGCATCATCCTACTCGCTCTCCATCTTAGCCACCTGTTTCCGTACATCCCGTCGCTTTCTCCACTTCTCTTTCATATGTCTCTCACCTCACCCGCCTCTCTTTGCACCTTATCCTACTTTTTCTCTCCTGACCTCGCGAACCTCTCACTGTGCATCAATTTACTCTGACTACCCTTCACCCTTCTATTTCCACCTCACTCTTCTCTCTCTACCTCACTCTCCTCTTTCTTCCTCACCCGTTTCTCTCTTCCTCGCCCTCCTCTCACTTTTTTCTATCTTTCAAACTTGCCCTCCTTCTCTCTCCATCACTATCCTCCTTTTGTTCTCACTACCTTCCCGCTTGCTTCAGCCTCCTCCTTATGACCCCTATCACCCTTCCATCTCTCTACTCCACCTTTGCTTCTCTCCACCTCACTCTAGGACCCAAGAGCAGCAGCACTGTCATCAGGGCCTAAGGAATTATGCAGCAGGGGAGGACCAAAGTATGCAGCAGGGTTGACTACATTCTACAGTGTAATGCAGGGTAGTATTACTTCATTATTTTGTCATTTTGTGCACATGTTAACACTGTGTGGAAAAAGGTTTCACCTCATTAGTGAGGAGTAAAACTATGTGAAGGGCCTTTCACTGTACAATAAAACATCACTGCATTTTTAGTAATATTGCATCCCTTTATAATGGTTGTTGCTAAAATCTCTAAATTTTGCTGCAGATGATGGATTATGTTGAAAATGTATCAAATCCATAATTATGCGGAAAACGCTGGAGAATCGCATAAATCCTGCAGTCCTGGCTATAATCCATTTCTGTCTATTCATTTGGCAAATGAGAGCAAATGTTGGGAGAGAATAAATTCAGTCACCGGTGCCCCAAAGTGGCATGTATGTTCCTTACATGACGTCCCCTCTGTTTATATCAAAGAGCTCCGCCTTCTGCAAGTGACTCGGGAGAATGAGAGCAGGCAGAGCAGCAGGAGAGGATGTGGCGTAATGGCCAAAGATGCCGACTTTGGCACTGATGAACCTGGTTCGTGTCTCGGTGTCGACTCAACATCCTGTCATTCTGGGCAAATCACATAATCTCCCTATGCCTGCCAAAAATGAATGTGTCCTTGCGTAGGGTGCTCATGTAAAGCGCTCAGATACCTTCTGGTCGAGTTTGCGCTATATAAATATGCACACAAAAAAAGCAGCAGCCCGTTGCCAGTGCTTTTCTTTAGATAAGTCACTTGACCTACGCATTCCCATTTTGTAACTATGTTGTATTAGTAAACTTGGCAAGTCTTTTCACTTAAGAGCCAAAACTTTGCCAATGTCAGAATTATTTTGCTTAAAATAGTGCCCTAAGCAGGGCCATTGGAAATATGTAATTCTGAGGCTACAGAGTCTTACACACAATCATTAATTTGCCACATCTGTCACATAATCCATCATCTTTTGCACAATTTGCAGATTTTAAGAGAAAAATTGTTTCTGCCTCAAACGGATCAAAAGTTAATAAAAGCACAGTGATACGTTTGATGCGTGTGTTTTGCAGTGGAGAGCTGACTGGTCACCTTTCAGTTGCCTAGTGCTGCACTTAAGGGCTAAACTGGTACCAACGAGGTGTAATCTTTGCCAAGACAGTGTTAACGTATACAAATAATGAAGTAATATTATCACAAAACGTGCCCCATTACAATGTGTGATTTGCCTTTTCTTGCCACATAATTCAGTCAATCCTGCCGCACAATTTGGTTTTCCAGAGCCCCATAATTCCAGTGATCCCAGGCAAATGTAAGGAATAGCATCACAGCAGAAAGAAAGTAAAACAAAGCACTACTAAGATGTATAAGCTGATTGTATGGGCATTTTCACTTACCTTTCTTGCAATGGCAATATCCTTCACACTGTTTCCAACAAAGTTGTTTTCATCTCTTAATCACTGTGTGACTGGAGCTTTTTACCTGCAGGGACCGCCGCTGCCTCCCAGTAGTTGGCCCACTATCTGTTAATTCATTTTTGCTTTTGAAAAACTACTTTGTATAATCGCTGGATGCTTCAGTTGCAAGTTCCCAGAGTGGTATGTTAGGCCTGGCATGCATGTGTGTCAGCGTATGTGCCAATGGAGAATGTTCAGATAGCAATAGATTTAAGAAAGCAAAGTTTCAAAAAATCGCAATGTCTTCTCGATTTCCCAAAACACAGTCTATTCTTCTGTGGGTATTCTGAACATAGGAATAGGACACGCAAACTTTATCAGCCAGATGGTGAAGCCCCACACATTCAGTCAAACTCAGTCATTCTGTTTACCAAGGCCGTCCCCATGCCAGGGATCACACAGTCATAGGTGGGGGGTTTCTCGAGCTGCCAGTTCAAACATATTTGAAATCCCCTGCCCAACTGAAGCTCGTGCCAATGAGGATGCCGCCCACATTATGCCTTCAATGTTCGGGGTGCGCGTGTTTGCAAGACAGATCTCACTTCCATCCAGGAGACCTAATACAATAACATGCCTGCCCTGCGGGTCCCTTACTAATTCTTGCAACTTAAGGGGATCCCCGCAGCTGCCCACATCAGTACCCCTCTGGAGTAATTGGCAGCAATCACATGCCCCTCCTTTTTTTCCCTTAATTTATCCACTTTAGCACTGCGAAAATGTGTCACTTGGAGCATAGTGATTTGACCCTTGTGACGCCTAAGGTAAGAATACGCTGAGAATCTCTTAGGGAACCCATTATGGCCCTGTACATTCCATGTTATCTTTGGTCTTTGCATTAATGCCTTAGTTTCGTGGGCTAATAGGTCCTCAAGCCCCTATCAGTTTGCGTACCCATTTCCTTAACCACGTGTGTGTGTTTTTTCATGATGGCTCCTGGGTGTGTCCAATCAAACAGTCTGAAGTGTTGAGAAAACATAACAATCAACCAAACATATAACCCTCTTTAGCCGATCCCACCCTAAAGAGAAACGCAAAACCACACAAAGTCGCACCTGCCCATATGTGCAACTCCAACAACATTTGGTGGGACAAGCAGAACAGTGGTACACCTCTCCGGGAAACGTCCTTTCGGACGAAGCCTGAATCACACTGTGCCGACAGAGCGCCGGCATTAGAACGAATGCGGCATTAGCACGCATTCGTTCAGCACGCAAGTCATGACAATGACTTGCTTTTAGGGCGGCGCATTGGTGGAATGGTGTTGGATATAAAGTCCAGCGTCTTTCCTACTGTTGCGCTGACTGGAGTTGGAATAGTAAATGAAACTATTCCAACATCGAACACCCCCTAAGGCAAGTTGTTAAAACGACTTGTGTGCTGAACAAAAGAGTCCTAAAGACTCGTTTGTTCAAAAGACGGCGTTCGGAATGCTTTAGATAAAAGCGCTGCATAAATAGCCGAAAATTATATTACTTGGATTAGTCAATTGTGGCCTTATAAATGAGATGTAGGTGGTATCACCAAAAGAACTGGGCAATCCCTACCCAGGAATCGATGGTCAAAGTTTGACTACAACCCGCTGAGAATGTAATGATTCCCTAATGGACTCATGGAAGCATGGAGGGTGCACTACACGAGGTGTGGAGGGACAAAACAAGTTTAAGCATTCACCTCATTTCACCTTGCCCTTGAGTCAGGTCACTTTATATTTCTGAAAGACAAACTCTTAATAAAACAAATTACTATGAATGGGATGTATGGGGGGTTTGCTGCTCAAGACACCTGCATACCGTAGTTATAGTAACAAATAGACATCTGTTATGAGAAATAGGCACTCATAGATTACACTAAATGAAAATGATCTGATCTGAAGGTTTTTCACTTCAAAATCGGATATATTTCAGTATTTTGGAGCATTAAAACATCTTTGATTGGAAATCTCAATTGGCAAGCATACTCGTATCTTGCCTATATCTACTGTGGCACATTGTTTGCAGTACTGACAATCCACAAAATGACTTATAAAAATCAGCATTTCCATTATTTTTTAAAAAAATTCTGTGTCAGGACCGGAAGCGAGTATTATGCTTCAATCAATCAATCAATCACTGCAATTGTAAAGCGCGCTACATACCCAAGAGGGTCTCAAGGCGCTGGGGAGGGGGGGGGGGGGGTGCTACTGGTCGAAGGCCAGCAGGTCCTGGGTCTGTCGTAGGATGGTGGGGAGAGTGTTCCAGGTCTTGGCGGCGAGGTAGGAGAAGGATCTGCCGCCGGCGGTGGTTTTTCGGATGCGGGGGATTGTGGCGAGGGCGAGGTTGGCTGAGCGGAGGCTTCGGGTGGGGGTGTGGAAGCGGAGTCGGTTGTTGAGGTAGGTGGGTCCGGTGTTGTGCAGTGCTTTGTGTGCGTGGATCAGGAGCTTGAAGGTGATCCTTTTGTTGACGGGGAGCCAGTGCAGGCCTCTCAGGTGGAGTGTGATGTGGCTGCGGCGGGGGACGTCGAGGATGAGCCGGGCCGAGGCGTTCTGGATGCGTTTGAGTCGTCTCATGAGCTTGTTTGTAGTTCCTGAGTAGAGGGCGTTCCCGTAGTCGAGTCTGTTGGTGATGAGGGCCTGGGTAACGTTTTTTCTCGTGTCGAGGGGGATCCATTTGAAGATCCTGCGGAGCATACGGAGGGTGTTGAAGCAGGACGCGGAGACGGCGTTGACTTGCCTGGTCATGGAGAGAGTGGAGTCGAGGATGACCCCCAGGTTGCGTGCGTGGTCTGTGGGTTCCAGGGCTGTGCCTAGTGACGTGGGCCACCAAGAGTCGTCCCAGGCTGATGGGGTGGGTCCGAGAATGAGGACCTCCGTCTTGTCTGAGTTCAGCTTCAGTCTGCTGTCCTTCATCCAGTCGGCTACGGCCTTCATTCCTCTGTGGAGGTTAGCTTTGGCGGTGTGGGGATCTTCGGTGAGGGATATGATCAGCTGGGTGTCGTCGGCGTAGGAGATGATGTTAAGGTTGTATTGTCGTGCGACATGGGCCATGTAGATATTGAACAGCGTCGGGCTGAGGGAGGATCCCTGTGGGACGCCGCAGATGATCTCGGTGGTTTTGGAGCGGAAGGCTGGGAGGCGGACGCTCTGGGTTCTGCCAGAGAGGAAGGATGTGGTCCAGGCCAGGGCCTTCTCTTGGATACCGGCGTCATGGAGGCGTGCTGATAGGGTGCGGTGGCAGACCGTGTCAAAGGCTGCTGATAGGTCCAGGAGGATGAGGGCGGCTGTTTCTCCTTTGTCCATCAGGGTCCGGATGTCGTCAGTGGCGGCGATGAGGGCCGTCTCGGTGCTGTGGTTGCTGCGAAAACCCGATTGGGAAGGGTCCAGGATGTTGTTAACTTCGAGGTAGTGGATCAGCTGTTTGTTGACAATCTTCTCGGTCACTTTTGCCAGGAAAGAGAGCAGGGAGATGGGCCGGAAGTTCTTGAGGTCCTTGGGGTCTGCCTTGGGCTTCTCAGAAGGGCGTTGATCTCGGCGTGCTTCCAGCTTTCTGGGAAGGTTGCTGTCTCGAAGGAACAGTTGATTGTTTTCCGGAGGTGGGGCGCGATGGTTGCGCTGGCTTTGTTGAAGACGTGGTGAGGGCAGGGGTCCGATGGGGATCCGGAGTGGATGGAGTTCATGGTTTTGATGGTGTCTTCGTCGCTGACGCTGGACCAGACGGTCAGGCGACTGGTGCGAGTGGTAGTCGCAGGGGTGGTGGACTCAGTGGTGGGTGCGGGGGGTCAGAGTTGAAGCTGTCGTGGATGTCGGTGATCTTGCGGTGGAAGAAGGTGGCCAGGGATTCGCACAGGTCTTGAGATGGCGGGATGTCGTTGGTGTTGGAGCTGGGGTTGGAGAGTTCTTTCACGATGCTGAAGAGCTCTTTGGTGTTGTGTGCGTTGTTGTCTAGGCGGTCCTTGAAGGCGGTCTTCTTGGTGGTCCTGATGAGTTGGTGGTGTCTGCGGGTGGCGCTCTGGAGGGCTGTGTGGTTGTCTGGTGTTCGGTTGTGGAGCCATTTCTTCTCCGGCCTCCGACAGGTGTGCTTGGAGATCCGGAGGTCCTCGGTGAACCAGGCGGCTTTCTTGTTGGTGTGGTTGGTTGTAGAGGTCTTGAGAGGGGCGAGGGTGTTGGCACAGTCGTTGATCCACTGTGTGAGGTTGGTCGCGGCGGTGTCTGGGTCGGTGGGTGGTCTCAGGGCGAGGGCGGTAGTCAGTTGGTCCTCGGTGACCTTGCCCCAGCAGCGGCGTGGTAGCTGTTGGGTGCGGTGGTGTGTGGTGGGTTTTCTGAAGGTGAAGTGGATGCATCTGTGGTCCGTCCAGTGTGGTTCGGTGGTGTGGTTGAAGGAGACGTAGGGGCTTGCGGAGAAGATGGGGTCGAGTGTGTGTCCAGCGGCGTGAGTAGGTGTCGTTACGAGCTGTTTGAGTCCGAGGTTGACGAGGTTGTCGATCAGGGCGGTGGAGTTGGCTTCGTCGTTGTTCTCGAGGTGGAAGTTCAGGTCCCCGAGGAGGATGTAGTCTGTGGAAACGAGGGCGTGGGTGCTGATGAGGTCGGCGATGGTGTCACTGAACTGTGGGCGGGGTCCGGGAGGTCTGTAGATGAGAGTTCCTCTGAGGGTGGTGTTGAGGTCGGTGTGAATCTGGAAGTGCATGTGCTCGGCGGTGGTGAGGGTGTCATCGGTGTTCGTTGAGATTTTGATGGAGTCTTTGTGGGTGATGGCGATTCCTCCTCCCACTCCGTTGGTGCGGTCTCTGCGGGAGATCTTGTAGCCCTGTGGGATGGCGATGTCTGGTGCTGAGGTGGCGTTTAGCCAGGTCTCCGTCAGGAAGGCGACGTCGGGGGCGGTGGAGTCTAGGAGGTCCCAGAGTTCGATGGCGTGCTTGCGAGCGGAACGGGTGTTGAGGAGGATGCAGCGGAGGTGGTTGGGTTCTCTGGCTGGTGGTGTGGAGGGTTGGATGCTGGTGAATCTGCAGTTCCGGCAGGTGAAAGGCCCCTGGGTGCGTTTCGGGGTGGCCCGGTAGCAGGGGTGGTCTCGTCTAGTGTTGAGTGCATGGAGGGTGCTTGTGTCGTAGTGCAGTCTGGCGTTGCGGGGGTGCGGGGTCCAGGGGTCCTGGCGCTGGGTGCGGTCCAGGCGCGGACTGTCGCAGACGGGCTTGCTTTAGGCGCGCCCGCTGTGCACGTCCACTACGCGGCCGCTTCGCGGCCTCCATATGAGGGCAGAGGGAGGGAGGAGCAGCTGGGAGGTGGGAGCGGGGTGGCCAATGGGAGTGAAGGGGGCGGGGCCGCAGGGGCTCAGCAGTGGGGGAAAACCCAGGGAAAACCCGGGGAAAAAACGTCAGGAAAAGACGGCGGGAGGGGGACAACAGAGCACAGGGGTACAGAAAGCAAAACACAGGGGCACAGAATGAAAAAAACAAAGTGGCACAGAAAGCCAAGCACAGGGGTACAGAATAAAAAAGGGAGCGAGCAGTCAGGCGGCAAAAGCGGCAACGGAGGTTCAACCCACAGCGGGCTGCGTGGCGGATGGGGGGAGCGACCTGCCTGGTGACAGGTTAACTCTCTTTGCTTTATTAACATAACAGCCTTTTTCAAAAACAACTTCTGTAACTTTGTTCTTGAAAGCGAAGAGCTAACAGTCCCATGAGTCTCTGGGAATGTACCACAAAAACCAGTTAATCATAGTGTAACAGTAGTCTATAATGGTAACCAATCAGGCTCCACTTGTGCCTGTAATGGTCCTTTCTCAGGTCTGATCCTCCTCTTTCTCCACTGCTCACCGCCTTCAGCTAAGTCATTTTTCTTCTCTTAATGTATTTTGTGGTACAAGTGTGTATTTCAACTAGCGCGCTGGGCTGAATGGCATTGTGTGTCGCATCGCACAGTGGTGAAATTGACCTGGTCGCGGAAGTGTTTTTCCACTCCTCCGCAACCGATATTGATGGTGCTGCGCTGCAGTGCGGTCCTCCTCTCGCCAGGTGGCGATTTGACTCCGATGTCTTTTACCCCCGCAACGCGTGATTCCTGTCAGTCACAAGACTGACAGAATTGACTCTTACCGGGAGAAGAGACTGCTAAGAACCTTGCCTGAAAAGAGACGCCCCTCTTGTGGGGTCTGTACTGCCCATATAACTAACTTACGTTTGATTATACATAAAGGCTGATGCCCTGTCTTCAGGGTCGCTATTGTGTGTAATAATTGAGGCCCCCCCCCCGGGGGCTGTATCGTAAAGGTGACCATACAGGTCACTGGAGGGAACACGCCCCCAAGCCTTTAACTCCTTCTATATTGTTAGCACCAGGGGGGCTGTTCCCAGAGCTTAGACTCATTTTCTGTGTGGCTCACCCCACTTTAAGAGTCTTGACTGTATCCTCAGTCCCCAATTTACAGCCATTGTCTGCCCTTATTCCCCTTCTGTAGGGTGTAGTACGCTAGTACCACCTATAACAATATATATATATTGTTTTCCCTGGGGTTAGGAATATCTTTTGGATTATCTACTTTGGGATGATGATTTTTATAATGCTGTGGATGCCTTTATCTACTGAGCGGTATTGGAAGAGGGCCTCGCTCAGTTCATTGCACGCAAGTGCGAAAAGAGACCCCAAACAGCGCCAGCCGTGCCAGACTTGTAGGAGGACGAGCCTTCTAATGAGGTGGCAGGGTCCTCCAGACCATGGCGTCCAGACCCCCCCCACAAGTCAGGTGCCAGGGTGACGTTACAGTCTGACATGCTGGACCCCGACCAGATTCTTCACCCAGTTGGCAGAATGGGTTCCATGTGACAAGGTGGCACAGTATGTGGTCAATCGCCTACACAGACCATTGGAGAAAGAGGCTTGTAGTAGCCTGAGAGCAGAGTGCCCTAGACCCTCTTTAGATGATAAAGTAGCCCAAACCCCTGACATAGACCCCAAGATGGCCATGTTCTTGGCCAAATTTATTAACAATCCTAAAAAGGAGATAGACCGGTCCTGGCGAGCTTGCCAGGACAAGCTATTGGACGCTATAGGCCCTGTAACCAAAATCCTACACATAACTGAGGATGCTAAGGCTTCGGGTGCCATATCTCCCCAGAGGCTCTTTCGGGATGGTGCAGAGGGCTGTTATCTTTTTGGGTAACGCCAACTGTGCACTGTCTACAAAGTGCAGATGATCATTACTGATCAAAGTGGACTCGCAACGTAGGGACCTCTCTGTCTCAGAGGCAGGAGTAGTGGCCCAAAGTGAACTCTTCAAGGAACCTTTTATTAAAGAACTCGGGAAGTTCGTGAACACGTTCACTTCTGTAGATAAGGCCCAAACTTCAATAAAGAAAGAGTTTCCCTCCCGGGTTTTCCAAGGGGCTATCTGTGGTACGGGCTACTCAGCCGGCGGTTTGCATCTCAACTCTACTCCAGAAGGCAAGGCTCCAGGCAAGTCTATGGTTACCAGGATCAATCCCGCTTCGCAAACTTTTACCCCACCAGGGGTCAGCAGTTCTGAGGACAAGATTCCAGAGGACAAGCCAACAACACCAATTCTGGTGAGTGTTCACCCTTCCTCTGGGGTTCAGGTGGGAGGAAGATTGGCATGTTTCACACGCACGTGGCGGGCTCTGACGACGGACGCCTGAGACCCACAAACAATTCAGGATTTCCAAATAGAGTTTTATGGTACCCCTATCAAGCATCCAGGCCACGTCCGATACAATTCTCATCAGCAGACACAGCCCTGATAGGTGCAGAGGTGGAAGCTTTACTGGCCAAGCGAGAGATTCGACGAATGGCCATTCACCCCCACGGTTTTGTCAGCAACATCTTTCTAGTGGACAAGGCTGATGGGGGGCCAACGCCCCGTAATAAACGTACAGAAGTTCAACGGATGGCTGTTATAGCAGCCTTTCAAAATGAAAGGCATTCACCTCCTGCAAGATGTCCTTCGACTATCAGATTGGATGGTACATCTCGATCTCAAGGACACGTACATGGTGATCCTGTGGTGCTAACAGGTGTTTGAATTTTCAAGCCTTCCCTTAGAACTGTCCCCCACTCCTTGGTGCTTCACCAAGGTTCTAAGACCGGGGGTGGAGCACCGCCAAACGTGCCCCATCCGTCTCATTGTTTATCTGGATGACATGCTCCTCATGTCCCAATGCCCTCATCCGCTCTCGCTCCACTTGCAAAACTGCAACAAACCTCCTAGAAAGTTTAAGGTTTGTGATAAACAAGGGGAAATCCCTCCTGGTTCCGTCTTAGACAGCGACCTTAGTGGGGTTTACAGGCACTAACTATGGTGCACATTGGCCAAACTACGTACTTCTTTGCATCAGATTGCCCACCTAGTAGGACTCCTGTCCTCAATCCAGGCCATTTTCCTGGGTCCCTTGCATTATTGGGCCTTACAATGGCTCAAGGCAGCACACCTTCGCAAGGGTCTTACTTACTCCCAGGCGGTCCCCCCAAATGGACAAGGTACGAGCAGAAATTCATGGTGGCTCTCGTATATGGAGGCATGGAATGGAAGAGCGATTTTCGAATCGGCCCCAGACCTTGTCATAGGCTCAGATGATAGCAGGACTGGATGGGGTCCTTGTTTTGGTGAGTTCTCGACAGGAGGGTGGTGGTCTACTGAAGAATAACCATTACACATCAACTGTTTGGAGCTTTTGGCCGACTTCTTTGCGGACAGATGTCGGACGAAGGACAGAGCCCAGTCATGTGTGCATCTCAGGATAGACAATGTGCCAGCTGTCAGATACATCAACCGTCTTGGAGTCATGCGTTCCAAGGTCCTCTCAGACCTAGTGACCAGCTTTCGGCAATATTGCCTGGAACATCATGTCTCGATGACAGCGGAATACCTACCAGGCCGGAAAAATCAGGTGGCAGACTGGCACTCCCACCACTTGCGGAACTCCAGCTTATGGAAACTCAAACCAGATGTGTTTGCGCAGTTGCAGAAGAGACATGGTCCGTTTTCAGTGGGCCTGTTTGCATCCCAGTTGGACCATCAATTTCCCTGGTTCTTCAGCTGGAGACTGAACACTCAGGCAGCCGCAACGGATGCTTTTCTACAGGATTGGGACACGGAGAAGGGTATGCCTTGCCTCCTTTCGCCATGATCACTCAAGCCTCGGCCTAAGTCAGATGACAGCGGGTGGAAGTGCTCATTATCACACCGATCTGGAGGTCTCAAGTGTGGTTTCCAGTTCTACTGGAATTTTCTTGGGATTCTCCAATCCAACTCCCCCAATTTCCTCATCTCCTTCTCAATCCAGAACAGATTCTCCATCAGTTTGTACAGGAGGGTTCTATAACCAGGATGCTTTGGTGGATTACAGGGGATGATGGTCGGTCCCTGGCCTTTCGTGCCAGGCTGCAGACCTGCTGTCCAAGGCCTGGGCAGACAGTACTGTCAAGAGGTAAAGGTCAACTTGGACCCAATGGACATGTTGGTGTCTGCTTCGGAGTTTGGATCCCGTGGTCGCTGCTGTAGCACAGGGATTGACTTTTTTAGCGGAATTAGCCACGGAAGGTTTGGCATATCGATCCATTAACACCTTCCACTCTGCAATATCTGCCGGTCACACTCCGTTGGATGGGGCTCTGGTGGGAGAACACCCTTTTGTATGCAGACTCCTTCGGGGAATTAGACTGTCCCTTCCGCCATCTCCAAGATACTCAGCTGTTTGGGACATCAACCAGGTTCTCAACCTATTACTGTCTTGGCACTCAAACAGGTTCCTGTCTTGCAAAGAGCTTTCTGCTAAACTGGTGATGCTGCTTTGCCTATGGGTATCTGATGTCCGAGCCCTTGATATAACAGGCAGCATTTCATCTCCTTCTGGGGTGTCATTCACAATTTCTAGACAAACCAAATCCAATACCAGAACTATTGAGTACCCAGCCTTTCCAGACTCCCCAAACTTGTGTGTGGTTCAGTGCCTGAAGGCGTACACACAAATGTCAGAGGAGTTTCGAACACCGGGTGAGAGACAACTCCTGATCACATTGAAGAAGCTGCATGCGGTCTCCTCCCCCACTATTGCATGGTGGGTGCGATGGGTCATGCAGGAAACAGGCATTGATCTGACCGCCTCTGGACTCACTCTGCCAGAGGACCCATGGCTTCTAAGGCTTTTCCCTGGGAGCAAGATTAGAGGATTTATCAAATTCGACTCTTAAGAGATTTTACTTCAAGCTGGTGCTGGAAATGGCTCATTTGGTGGTAAGCAAGCTTTGAACCAGCATAATCCCTGCCTCCGGTCCTGGCATAAAATGAAAATTGTTCCTAACTCTTGTGTAGTGAAGTTTCAATTCTATTAAGGGCACAGAGGCGAGTATTAACCCACCTAGCGAGAGGCTTTTCTCTTCCCGGAACCCGCCCCAAGGAGTAAGTACTAAGCCTCTATGATGATGTTCACATTTAATTTATATTCTTCAAGCATTTGTTGATAAAGTTCTTCATGAGGTAAATTTCTGTGGTTCATCATGATGTGACGATCCGGCCTGATCCATCTTTTTCGTTCCTAGGGTAGGATAGTACAAAACTGGACAAGTGAGGAAGTTGCTACGGCTTAACTCACATGAAGAAAGATGAGGATCAGAGTTGAGAAAGGACTGTTACAGGCACAAGAGGAGCCTGATTGGTTACTATTATGAACTATAGTTACACTATGATTGACTGTTTTTTGTGATAATTCTCAGAGACTCATGGGACTGTTAGTTCTTCGCTTTCAAGAAGAAAGTTAACAGAAGTTGTTTTTGAAAAAGGCTGCTATGTTAATAAAGCAGAGAGACATAAGCATAATCCTCGGCGTCGGTCCAGACATAGAATAATAAAACAAACAAATGGAATTGCTGATTTTTATTAGTCATTTCGTGGATTGTTAGTACTGCAAACAATGTGCCAGAGTAGAGATAGGGAAGATACAAGTATGCTTGCCGATTAAGATTTCCAGTCAAAGATGTTGTAATTCTCCAAATTACTGAAATATATCCGATTTTTGTTTTTAGGTCGAGCCTAGCGTTGCAGTGCATGCGCTGATCGTTTTGCGAGGCATGTTGTATTCAGCATAGCGTGGAAGCTTCTTGAAAGCTCCGCCCACTCTCCGCCCATCTTTTTCATTGGCTTAGGCCCTAAATGCTGCCTTCCGATTGGTTTTAGGCTTGTTAGTCCCTTCTCATGACAGCCATGTCCTCATTTGTATCCCTCCATGGTTACTGGCCCCTTTACGCCGAACACTATTTTCTCCACCCCCACAGTCCGTGACTTCTCGGCCCCCCTTCCCGTTCGTGACTTTTCGACCCCCCACTCCCGTGTCCAATGCAATAGGTCTCACGTAAATGCGACTCCTATTGCATTGCAAAGACTTGTTTACCATGGGACAAATCGCCTACACTACTCTATACGTATGGAGTGGAGTACTGTACCAACTGCTCTACCCATGGAGCTGTTCACGACTCGCTGCACTGCCCCTTCGGTGCTTTCAGGAATTTCTTACCGCCGCAGCTGGGCGACCTGTGCCCTCTGAGAGACATGCCGATGTCACCGTAAACATATAATTATCATGCAAAAGCTGCTATGTTAATAAAGCGAAGAGAGATAAGCATAGTCCTTGCCTCCGTGTCCTTAATCGGATTCAAACTTTCCTACACGAGAGTTAGGAACAATTTTCATTCTTCACATTTCCTTTTTTGGGAGGAAATCCACAGGGCTCCAGCTGGCTTGGTGGGAGCACATTCCCCAGCAAGTCCCTATGTCATGGCAGCCGGTCAGTATTTTCTTTTTTTTCTTTTTAGTGAAGAAATCACTAAAGCAAGAATTTACCTCTGTAACAGAAATAAGGAGGATGCCTTGAACCGTTGGGAGTTTTCTTTCTGAACATGATGTTCAGTGAGCATTTTCCCTGCATGGGTCCACATGCTTTACATGATGGTCTCTCTTAGGGAAAATCTACATTAGAAGACCTGTCACAACCGTACCTTCAGGGGTTCTGACCTGGCAGTCATGTGGCATAAGCCTTCCTGGACCATAGGCTTCCCTTGTGGGTGCCAGCCATAAAGCTAGTACTTCCCACCTCAAAAAAGAGGCAGGAAAAACTCATAATTGACAGTGTGGGAGCCCCAGCAGTTTGCAGCTAGGCTCCTGCTTTGCCAAACCCTAAAGGAGACCCATGGTGTTTTCTGAGTTGGTTAATAATAACAGGATTAGGGAGTGTAGAGGAAAAGCCCTGCACGGGCACTCGAGGTGGATACATCCTCCAATCAGAATAAGTTACCAAACATAAGGATACACCTCTTGAAGAAAACAAAAAAACCTGGGTTCAGAAAAACACTGGGGTGGTGGATTGTGCGTGTCCTACAGTGGTTGGACATACACTGAGTTGTTTAAATACCCCTCACACACCAAGAATGACCCATGGTGTCATGCTTCATCATAGGGGTCTTCCCGCCCGCTGCGGGACGGGGCGTGCTACGACCTGCGACTACGTGGGAGCACTGATGATAAAGTGCTATGTGTGATGCAAAAGGAGGGTCTGGGGTAAATGTAACTGTGAGTTAAAAAGGACCTGGCCCCTTAAGACAAAAAAACTTTAATATGTCGAGGGGGGCTGGTGCTGGTAAAAAGGTGGTGCGGAGATTCCCTACTTAATGTGTGGTTACTCCTAGTACGTAAACATGTTTCGATGCAAAAGCATCTTCATCAGGACAGGGCTAAGATCCCTCCTATGTGGAAAGCGTGTACTTAAGAAATAACTATAAACATAAGTGAAGATGCACATAATAATGCATAAATATACGATACCTAATAGTATACTTGTATATTCTGAAAAAGAAAAAAGGAAAGAAGAAAAAATGGACGTGTTTAGTGTCCCAGGAAATAAAAAAATTGTACCTGCAAATATAAGAGGTGCGCCACAAATGTGATCAAACGTGATCGTTAGCCATAGATCTAATATTGCAGGAAAAAGGTGCAGTGACCTGTAAAAAATAGAGACAGTACATGACACTACAGACAGACAACAAAAAACAAAAAACACACACTCTATAAATTGCGTGAACTATTCTCTAATGATCAAGATGGACACAGTGATAAAAAGAATCCATACTTCTGTGTATGTGAGGTTTATGCCTCATGAACCTTCAGAACGGGTGGAGAAATCAAGGAGCCTCAATGCTGAATGAAAAAGGAAACGGAAACGGAAAAGGAGATATAGCTGTTACCTCCAGAACGCTGCTCGTAATGTGAAAGGCTGCGTCGGCATACTCGAACGGCTGTGCCGTACTTACGTGCCCTTGTGCTGCTTCTAGCTCAATGTACGTCCATCCCGCGGTTCCGCTGATATGCGGGACATTGCCGGATGCGATCTTTTAAATTACGCCAGTAATTGCTAAATGTGGAGGCATTCGTTGCACCTGGGTCAATGTGGGGACTTCCGGGTAGAAACACACGGAAGACTAGAACGGGGATAACAACTCCTTCCGGAACGCCGGAAGTGAGGAAGAATTGTGAGCAATAATGGAAGACTGCGCTATCAAAAGATATACGAAGCAGAGTTTATCGTACGCTGAGAGATCTCAAGCGTTAACTTCCTAAGTTGAAGACGTGTGCACGCGCAGGAGATGAAACACGTGTCACCCCACTGTGCAGTATATTGGCCAGAGGGTATGTTCAAACATATGGTCAAAAACGGAGGTGGCGAGCAGCCATCCTAAAGTCTCCTGATACACAAAATGAATACAAAAATGAATACAAAAATAAGGGGCTATTCAAAGGAAATGGTCAGGACTAGGTCCTGAAAGATAATGTAAAAAACGGGGACATTCGCTCATAATGCCAGATGGGTTACACGAAGCCTCCTGTAATAGATAATGAATTTCATGAGTCCCAAGTGGAATAGTCAATGTTAAGTCTTAAAGATCTGTCTGTAAACCGGGTTGGTTACATGGAGAGATTAGAGGAACCTAACCCAGGAGTGCTATACATTGATTGGTGAAGAAATCACCAAAGGAGGTGTATTACTGGGGAGTGTGTGTGTAACACCGAAAAATAGATCATTACTGTTTCTGCTTCCAAAGATAGCACAAAAAAGGAGAGAGAGAGGTCCGACATGTGTCAGTTGACACATGTGGGGAAAAGATGGTACTAGGTCAGCTGTGACCACGGTATCTCATCATTCAGGCCCGTCAAGTGTGTGCCCAGACGGAACACCCAGCAATTGCTCGTTTTCAAAAAGCCCAGAATCGGTGTTCAATTGTTCTATGATTGTCCACCTGAGGTCGTCAACCCCATGATTCATAGTCAAGAAATGGGTTGCCATTTTTGTCGTACTCTTTTTGCAGCGAATGTTGCTCTTATGTTCGCCGATCCGTATCTTCACTTGCCTAGTGGTCATACCCACATATTCCATCTTACAGGGGCACGTAATGAGGTATACAACATTCTTGCTGTTGCAATTGGTGAATTTTCTTTGTTCCCAGGAAGTGCCGTTGGCGAAAGTGATGTGGATACTTTTTTTGGTGAGAGTGCATGTACTCCACATACCACATGGATGATGTCCTTTGATGGGTGGTAGTATGTTACTTGTAGTGTGTCGGGTAGGTAATAAAGGGGTCTGGTATGGACCAGCATGTCCCTCAGATTTTTGCCTCTCTTATGGGAAAACATAGGCTTAGGTAAGTTTAAGCCCCCACAGTTCAGGATCTTCCAATTCTTGTTGATGATTCTGGACACTTGGGTGCCGATTAGGATCCTGGAAAAAATTTCCCCAACCCAATTGAATCTGGACTTTTTTCCGTACAAATGGTAAAAGCGCCGTACAAACTGCCAAGTACGATTCGTATGGGAAAAAGTCCATACGAATCGCATTGGGAAAATTCCCCCACACGTCCTCGGGTCGGGAAAAGTCTCCGACACGTCCCCGGACATTTTTACGTACAAATGGGAAAACTGAAGTCCCAATGCGCAATTACGATCCGTCCCATCCGTCCGATTGTACAACTGCATGGAAAAAAGACCGTCCGGAGCGAACTCCCATAGCATCCATGGAGATGTCCAAACAAGTGCCCGGTACGCGCCGTACCCCCCCCCCCAGCCCCCCGTATGTACGGAGCGTACCCCCCAGCCCCCCATATTTACGGGGCGTACCCTGTACCCCCCAGCCCCCCGTATGTACGGAGCGTACCCCCCAGCCCCCCGTATGTACGGAGCGTACCCCTGTACCCCCCAGCCCCCCGTAAGTACGGAGCGTACCCCCCAGCCCCCCGTATGTACAGGGCATACCCCCCAGCCCCCCGTATGTACGGAGCATACCCCCCAGCCCCCCGTATGTACGGAGCGTACCCCTGTACCCCCCAGCCCCCCGTATTTACGGAGCGTACCCCCCAGCCCCCCGTATGTACAGGGCGTACCCCTGTACCCCCCAGCCCCCCGTATGTACAGGGCATACCCCCCAGCCCCCCGTATGTATGGAGCGTACCCCCCAGCCCCCCGTATGTACGGAGCGTACCCCTGTAACCCCCAGCCCCCCGTATGTACGGAGCATACCCCCCAGCCCCCCGTATGTACAGGGCGTACCCCTGTACCCCCCAGCCCCCCGTATGTACGGAGCGTACCCCTGTACCCCCCAGCCCCCCGGGGTACCCCCCAGCCCCCCGTATGTACGGAGCGTACCCCTGTACCCCCCAGCCCCCCGTATGTACGGAACGTACCCCCTGGGGGTCCGCACTGTACATACGGGGGGCTGGGGGGTACGCTCCGTACATACGGGGGCGGGGGGGGTACGGCACGTACCGGGCCCCCTAATCAGCTCGCATCGCCGCGTACTTAGCTTTTCCGGCACTTTTTGGGTGCCGTAAAAATATTCCCATCCGGACTGCAGTCGGTGCAAATCGTAATTGCTGGTATGTAAAAACATGCCTAACTCCGTCCGGACGTCACGTCTGCGGTGTCCCGGATCACATTTGTATGTATTTTTCTGTCGGTTGGTCTTTTTTCCGATCCGTACGGAAATGGTGTTTCCGTACGAATCGTAATTGCATGTTTGTAAAGTTTTACAACCCGGTACGAGTCGGACGGAGAAAACGCTCCAACCCACGGTTTGTACCGGGTTTTTCCAGGATCGTAATCGGCCCCTTGGTTGGAATGAGTGTTGTAGGTTGTGACACAAATGGGTCTGGTCTCTTGTTCTTGTCGGATATGGTCTTCTAAAAGAGAGTCCCTATTGTTGTTCCTTGCTCTTTTGAGTCCTTTTTTAACAATTGATTCCGGGTAATTCCGGTCTAGCAATTTCCTCTCCAAATCCTTTGCCTGGGCCCTGAAGTCTGTAAGTTCGGAACAGTTTCTCCATAAACGGAGGAACTGACCATATGGGAGATTATCCCGAAGGTGCCTGGGGTGAAAGCTATCATATAGCAGTAAGCAATTTTTTGCCGTCGGTTTAAAATGCGTGCTGGATTTCAATCTTCCTTCATCTGCGTAGATGTTGAGATCCAGGAGGGAAACATCCTTTACCACGCAACCATTACAACGCGGTATGGTTACATCGTGGTTTTAACAGCGCAAGTCGTTACACCGACTTGCACTGGAGGGCGCTGTAGGCTAAGGAATAATGTGAATTACTTTCCAACACCTTCCCTACTGTACGTAGACTGGAGTTGGAATAGTAATTCACACTATTCCTATGTCCGGCGCCCTCCAACGCAAGTCGATGTAACGACTTGCGTTGTTAAAACCGCGATGTAACATACCGCGTTGTAATGGTACGCGTTGTTACATCATACATCCGATCCAGGAACACCAGGTTACTGTTGGATGACGTATGTGTGAATTTGAGGAAGGTATTCTGTTCGTTCAGCCAGTTCATAAAAGTGGTCACTGATTCGGAGTCCCCCTTCCAAATTACTAAAACGTCATCAATGTAACGTTTCCACAGAATAATGTTGTTGTAAAATGGATTATGCCGGTTGAGTATTCTCTGAGATTCAAGGTGAGGAACATACAGACCTGCTAGACTCGGCGCAAAGGTACTCCCCATGCTGGTACCGTGTTTCTGTAGGTAATGGACATCCTGGTACATAAAGAAATTCTTCTTAAGGGCTAGGGTAATGCATTCCATTACCAAATTTCTGGGAGTATGGTAGTTCCAGGTGGTAGAAAAAAGGACCTCTTCTATAATATCCAAGGTCTCATCGTGCAGTAGGCTCGTATATAAGCTCTCCACATCTAATCCAATTAACAGATGTTGTGCGTAGTCGCAGGTCGTAGCACGCCCCGTCCCGCAGCGGGGCGGGAAGACTCCTATGATGAAGCATGACACCATGGGTCATTCTTGGTGTGTGAGGGGTATTTAAACAACTCAGTGTATGTCCAACCACTGTAGGACACGCACACTCCACCACCCCAGTGTTTTTCTGAACCCAGGTTTTTTTGTTTTCTTCAAGAGGTGGATCCTTATGTTTGGTAACTTATTCTGAGTGGAGGACGTATCCACCTCGAGTGCCCGTGCAGGGCTTTTCCTCTACACTCCCTAATCCTGTTATTATTAGCTATTTCGACAGCGCACAGCTGTGGGAGTTTTTCCTTCCCCTTTGGGGATATAAAGCCAGTGTGCTTTTCCTTCCAGTATTTTTATTAATATCTTTCTCACAGACTACATTAGATACTCACACACTCTTAACTACTCACATTTAGTCCTACTTTAATACACATAGACTTCCATTTGTTCACAAACATGGCTGAGTCTGCGGGTCTTATATTTGATGATGAAGAGGTTGACAGGATTCTAGCAGCTCTCAACCCCTATGAGGGTTTGAGTAATACAGACCATGGTCTTAATAGCTCAGACTGGGAGGAACTGGCCAACTTAAGGAGAACGCAGATAAAGACAGCTCTGCATGGTTTACTAATGACGGAGTACCTAAGGGCTAATATAGCACCAAGAGGCTTGATAGTTCGGAACGAGCCTTTTATTTTCCAGCATGACAAGACTTTCAAAAAAGACTGGTCGCTAATATCGTGGCACTGCACAAGGGACTGGCCAGTCCTTATCATCAAGACAGCCACTCGCCTCACCCAGGAATTGAAAATTGACATACAAAAAAAAAAAAAATCCGAGGTTCAGTTGAAAAGTTACCAATCAACTGCTGTCCTCAAAAAGAGGCTTGAGGAACTCAACCAAGAGATGAGTGAATACGAAATCTCACTTAAACAAAGCAAATATAAGAAACTGAAGAAAGACACTGCAGCTTTCAGCCATGAACGGGTGTACCCCTATATAAGGGATGATTATATCCAACGTAAAACAGGTAGTGACCATGAAACAGACAGCGATCTCTCTGACACGGCATCCAATGACTCCTACTCAATTAGAACGAGTAATCCAGGGACTCAGAGGGGCAGAGGTCAACAACACAGACCATACAGACCAAGAGGCAGGGGGATGGGGTGGCTATCAAGGGCCACCAATATACACCCCATATCCTTTTGGACCTCCACCAATGGGAGTACCATTCCAACATTGGAACCCCGCTCCACAAGATTATAACTATTACGGTCCACCTCCTCCTTTTTTAGGGATGCGCCAAGGGCCACCACGAGGAAGAAACCGGAGGGGCAACCAGGTCCATTGGAACAACGACCAAGAGGATTTGACAAGGGTATCCACACGGAGCATGACAGCAGCATCGAACCAACCATCAACCAGCAGAAAGGACAACTAGTGGTCAACCTTTCAACTGTTACCCTTACCCATCACCAAACGGTAGCTCTGGAAAAGGGACTGGGTTTCGTCCCCACCAACAGAGTAGATAAATTTAAACTCTGTTTGGAAATCAAAGAGTTTATACGCAAGCTCAAGTTAAGGGTTTTTTTCTCTGACAATATTACGGTCCCTAACCAGTCTTCTGATACGGGATTGAGACCAAAATCTACCTTCACTCCATTGGACTCTACTATACCCATCGAACTGTTAATTTTCGAGAAAGCTGTTATGGGAGATCTCAACAACACACTCCAGAAAGACTATAATACCTTCCAAAACATTACTAGATCTGAAAAAGAAGCTCTACTGCAATTGGCCAACAACATGGATATCACCATTAAGCCATTAGTCCAGGGTACCGACACCTATTTGAAAGATACCAAAGCAGTTTTACAACTCCTAGAAGATCTCACGTTTGATCCAGCACAACATCTGTTAATTGGATTAGATGTGGAGAGCTTGTATACGAGCCTACCGCACGATGAGACCTTGGATATTATAGAAGAGGTCCTTTATTCTACCACCTGGAACTACCATACTCCCAGAAATTTGGTAATTGAATGCATTACCCTAGCCCTTAAGAAGAATTTCTTTATCTACCAGGATGTCCATTACCTACAGAAACACGGTACCAGCATGGGGAGTACCTTTGCGCTGAGTCTAGCAGGTCTGTATGTTCATCACCTTGAATCTCAGAGAATACTCAACCAGCATAATCCATTTTACAACAACATTATTCTGTGGAAACGTTACATTGATGACGTTTTAGTAATTTGGAAGGGGGACTCCGAATCAGTGACCACTTTTATGAACTGGATGAACGAACAGAATACCTTCCTCAAATTCACACATACGTCATCCAACAGTAACCTGGTGTTCCTGGATCTCAACATCTACGCAGATGAAGGAAGATTGAAATCCAGCACGCCTTTTAAACCGACGGCAAAAAATTGCTTACTGCTATATGATAGCTTTCACCCCAGGCACCTTCGGGATGATCTCCCTTATGGTCAGTTCCTCCGTTTACGGAGAAACTGTTGCGAACTTACAGACTTCAGGGCCCAGGCAAAGGATTTGGAGAGGAAATTGCTAGACCGGAATTACCCGGAATCAATTGTTAAAAAAGGACTCAAAAGAGCAAGGAACAACAATAGGGACTCTCTTGTAGAAGACCATATCCGACAAGAACAAGAGACCAGACCCATTTGTGTCCCAACCTACAACACTCATTCCAACAAAGTGTCCAGAATCATCAACAAGAATTGGAAGATCCTGAACTGTGGGGGCTTAAACTTACCTAAGCCTATGTTCTCCCATAAGAGAGGCAAAAATCTGAGGGACATGCTGGTCCATACCAGACCACGTTTATTACCTACCCGACACACTACAAGTAACATACTACCACCCATCAAAGGACATCATCCATGTGGTATGTGCAGTACATGCACTCTCACCAAAAAAAGTATCCACATCACTTTCGCCAACGGCACTTCCTGGGAACAAAGAAAATTCACCAATTGCAACAGCAAGAATGTTGTATACCTCATTACGTCTCCCTGTAAGATGGAATATGTGGGTATGACCACTAGGCAAGTGAAGATACAGATCGGCGAACATAAGAGCAACGTTCGCTGCAAAAAGAGTACGACAAAAATGGCAACCCATTTCTTGACTATGAACCATGGGGTTGACGACCTCAGGTGGACAATCATAGAACAATTGAACCCCGATTCTGGGCTTTTTGAAAAAGAGCAACGCTGGGTGTTCCGTCTGGGCACACACTTGACGGGCCTGAATGATGAGATACCGTGGTCACAGCTGACCTAGTACCATCTTTTCCCCACATGTGTCAACTGACACATGTCGGACCTCTCTCTCTCCTTTTTTGTGCGATCTTTGGAAGCAGAAACAGTAATGATCTAGTTTTCGGTGTTACACACACACCCCCCAGTAATACACCTCCTTTGGTGATTTCTTCACCAATCAATGTATAGCACTCCTGGGTTAGGTTCCTCTAATCTCTCCATGTAACCAACCCGGTTTACAGACAGATCTTTAAGACTTAACATTGACTATTCCACTTGGGACTCATGAAATTCATTATCTATTACAGGAGGCTTCGTGTAACCCATCTGGCATTATGAGCGAATGTCCCCGTTTTTTACATTATCTTTCAGGACCTAGTCCTGACTATTTTCTTTGAATCGCCCCTTATTTATGTATTCATTTTTGTATTCATTTTGTGTATCAGGAGATTTTAGGATGGCTGCTCGCCACCTCCGTTTTTTACCATATGTTTGAACATACCCTCTGGCCAATATACTGCACAGTGGGGTGACACGTGTTTCATCTCCTGCGCATGCACACGTCTTCAACTTAGGAAGTTAACGCTTGAGATCTCTCAGCGTACGATAAACTCTGCTTCGTATATCTTTTGATAGCGCAGTCTTCCATTTTTGCTCACAATTATTCCTCACTTCCGGCGTTCCGGAAGGAGTTGTTTTCCCCGTTCTAGTCTTCCGTGTGTTTCTACCCGGAAGTCACCACATTGACCCAGGTGCAACGAGTGCCTCCACATTTAGCAATTACTGGCGTAATTTAAAAGAGCGCATCCGGCAATGTCCAGCATATCAGTGGAACCGCGGGATGGACGTACATTGAGCTAGAAGCAGCACAAGGGCACGTAAGTACGGTACAGCCGTTCGAGTATGCCGACGCAGCCTTTCACATTACGAGCAGCGTTCTGGAGGTAACAGCTATATCTCCTTTTCCGTTTCCTTTTTCATTCAGCATTGAGGCTCCTTGATTTCTCCACCCGTTCTCAACGTTCATGAGGCATAAACCTCACATACACATAAGTATGGATTCTTTTTATCACTGTGTCCATCTCGATCATTAGAGAATAGTTCACGCAATTTATAGAGTGTGTGTTTTTTGTTGTCTGTCTGTAGTGTCATGTACTGTCTCTATTTTTTACAGGTCACTGCACCTTTTCTATGGCTAACGATCACGTTTGGTCACATTTGTGGCGCACCTCTTATATTTGCAGGTACAATTTTTTTATTTCCTGGGACACTAAACACGTCCATTTTTTCTTCTTTCCTTTTTTCTTTTTCAGAATATACAAGTATACTATTAGGTATCGTATATTTATGCATTATTATGTGCATCTTCACTTATGTTTATAGTTATTTCATAAGTACACGCTTTCCACATAGGAGGGATCTTAGCCCTGTCCTGATGAAGATGCTTTTGCATCGAAACATGTTGACGTACTAGGAGTAACCACACATTAAGGTGCCAATTCCGATCCGGTAAAAAAATTCCCCGTCCGACTCGTATCCGGATTTTTTTCCGTCCGAATCGTCAAAGTAGCGTACAAACTGCCAAGTACGATTCGAACGGAAAAAAGTCCATACGAATCGCATTGGGAAGATTTCCCCACACGTCCTCGGGTCGGGAAAAGTCACCGACACGTCCCCGGGCGAGAAACCCACCGTGCGGAAAAATAAAGTCCGACTGCGCAAGTACGATCCCTCCCGTCCTCCCCATTTCACAACCGTACGCAAAAAACACCGTCCGAACCGAACTCCCATAGCAACCATGGAGACATGTGCCCGCATACGCGCCGAACACCCCACCACCCCCCGCCCGCGTATGTACGCCCCGAACCCCCACCCGTGTATGTACGCACCAAACACCCACCCGTGTATGTACGCCCCCGAACCCCCCCCAGCCGTGTATGTACGCACCGAACCACCAGCCGTGTATGTACGCCCCCGAACCCCCCCCAGCCGTGTATGTACGCACCGAACCACCAGCCGTGTATGTACGCACCTAACACCCACCCCAGCCGTGTATGTACGCACCGAACCACCAGCCGTGTATGTACGCACCAAACACCCACCCGTGTATGTACGCCCCCGAACCCCCCCCCAGCCGTGTATGTACGCACCGAACCACCAGCCGTGTATGTACGCCCCCGAACCCCCCCCAGCCGTGTATGTACGGACCGAACCACCAGCCGTGTATGTACGCACCAAACACCCACCCGTGTATGTACGCCCCCGAACCCCCCCCAGCCGTGTATGTACGCACCGAACCACCAGCCGTGTATGTACGCACCAAACACCCACCCGTGTATGTACGCCCCCGAACCCCCCCCCAGCCGTGTATGTACGCACCGAACCACCAGCCGTGTATGTACGCCCCCGAACCCCCCCCCAGCCGTGTATGTACGCACCGAACCACCAGCCGTGTATGTACGCACCAAACCCCCACCCCAGCCGTGTATGTACGCACCGAACCACCAGCCGTGTATGTACGCACCAAACACCCACCCGTGTATGTACGCCCCCGAATCCCCCCCCCAGCCGTGTATGTACGCACCGAACCACCAGCCGTGTATGTACGCACCAAACACCCACCCGTGTATGTACGCCCCCGAACCCCCCCCAGCCGTGTATGTACGCACCGAACCACCAGCCGTGTATGTACGCCCCCGAACCCCCCCCCAGCCGTGTATGTACGCACCGAACCACCAGCCGTGTATGTACGCACCAAACACCCACCCGTGTATGTACGCCCCCGAACCCCCCCCCAGCCGTGTATGTACGCACCGAACCACCAGCCGTGTATGTACGCCCCCGAACCCCCCCCAGCCGTGTATGTACGGACCGAACCACCAGCCGTGTATGTACGCACCAAACACCCACCCGTGTATGTACGCCCCCGAACCCCCCCCAGCCGTGTATGTACGCACCGAACCACCAGCCGTGTATGTACGCACCAAACACCCACCCGTGTATGTACGCCCCCGAACCCCCCCCCAGCCGTGTATGTACGCACCGAACCACCAGCCGTGTATGTACGCCCCCGAACCCCCCCCCAGCCGTGTATGTACGCACCGAACCACCAGCCGTGTATGTACGCACCAAACCCCCACCCCAGCCGTGTATGTACGCACCGAACCACCAGCCGTGTATGTACGCACCAAACACCCACCCGTGTATGTACGCCCCCGAATCCCCCCCCCAGCCGTGTATGTACGCACCTAACACCCACCCCAGCCGTGTATGTACGCACCGAACCACCAGCCGTGTATGTACGCACCAAACACCCACCCGTGTATGTACGCCCCCGAACCCCCCCCCAGCCGTGTATGTACGCACCGAACCACCAGCCGTGTATGTACGCCCCCGAACCCCCCCCAGCCGTGTATGTACGGACCGAACCACCAGCCGTGTATGTACGCCCCCGAACCCCCCCCCAGCCGTGTATGTACGCACCGAACCACCAGCCGTGTATGTACGCACCAAACCCCCACCCCAGCCGTGTATGTACGCACCGAACCACCAGCCGTGTATGTACGCACCAAACACCCACCCGTGTATGTACGCCCCCGAATCCCCCCCCCAGCCGTGTATGTACGCACCGAACCACCAGCCGTGTATGTACGCACCAAACACCCACCCGTGTATGTACGCCCCCGAACCCCCCCCAGCCGTGTATGTACGCACCGAACCACCAGCCGTGTATGTACGCCCCCGAACCCCCCCCCAGCCGTGTATGTACGCACCGAACCACCAGCCGTGTATGTACGCACCAAACACCCACCCGTGTATGTACGCCCCCGAACCCCCCCCCAGCCGTGTATGTACGCACCGAACCACCAGCCGTGTATGTACGCCCCCGAACCCCCCCCAGCCGTGTATGTACGGACCGAACCACCAGCCGTGTATGTACGCACCAAACACCCACCCGTGTATGTACGCCCCCGAACCCCCCCCAGCCGTGTATGTACGCACCGAACCACCAGCCGTGTATGTACGCACCAAACACCCACCCGTGTATGTACGCCCCCGAACCCCCCCCCAGCCGTGTATGTACGCACCGAACCACCAGCCGTGTATGTACGCCCCCGAACCCCCCCCCAGCCGTGTATGTACGCACCGAACCACCAGCCGTGTATGTACGCACCAAACCCCCACCCCAGCCGTGTATGTACGCACCGAACCACCAGCCGTGTATGTACGCACCAAACACCCACCCGTGTATGTACGCCCCCGAATCCCCCCCCCAGCCGTGTATGTACGCACCGAACCACCAGCCGTGTATGTACGCACCAAACACCCACCCGTGTATGTACGCCCCCGAACCCCCCCCAGCCGTGTATGTACGCACCGAACCACCAGCCGTGTATGTACGCCCCCGAACCCCCCCCCAGCCGTGTATGTACGCACCGAACCACCAGCCGTGTATGTACGCACCAAACCCCCACCCCAGCCGTGTATTTACGCACCTAACCACCACCCCACCAGGGAATGTACGGACCGCACCCCCACCAGTGCATGTACGGACCGTACTGACGCCAAAAAAACACGTACTGAACCCGGACAAACCATATTTACACAAGGAGAGTCAAGTAGAGTTTCCCCACACCACCAAACAGGCCCAACAACCCCACAAACATCACATACACTCACCTGCAACTGCCAAACTGCCAAACAGAGGCCCAAAACTCAATCACTCCTCATAACACACCCACACAAATTTCAAACACAGCCACACCCACAAATGGACCAATAAAAATGGACCACACACACAAACCATGAGCCTTTGCAACAGACCCACTGCTGCCAGAGCCCACAGACGACCCACACCACCATACTTGAACCTCACACTTGCATACCTTCACACAACCACCTACACAAACACCCCCTCATCACATTCACACACACACCTCCACTACCACACCCACACACCCACAGCCATCCACACCCACACCCCCACAACCACACCCCACGCCATGTCCACCACCAAGAATCCAAAGTTCACAAAGGAGGAGCTGGAGATCCTTGTCGACGAAATCCTCAGAGTCGAGCCACAGCTCTTTGGGACATTGGTCAGACAGACCAGCATATCCGAAAAAACCGCCATGTGGCAGAGGATCGTCGATTCTGTGAATGCTGTTGGGACAACCAGAAGGACCAGGCACGAGTGCCAATCCAGGTGGTACGATCTGCGGAGGACGGTCAAGAGGAAGATGACTGACAATCACAACCAGGGGAACATCACTGGAGGAGGGCCGCCCCCCAGACCGGTACTATACCATCCCTGGGAGGAGAAGGTGATGTCCACGCTGGCGGTGGAGGGACTACACGGACTGCCAGGACTCCCAGACCCTGGTGAGTACACAAACAACTCACCTCACATGGGGGGGATGCCATACACAATCAATCATGCATGCCACCCCCCCCAAGCCACCACCGGACACAACAACACTCCACAAACACACACATGCCACTGGCACCTCCATGCCCCATGCATCAATCAGGGCCATGCCAAGTCACAGGCCACACAAAACACCAACACAACACAGGATGTGGTCGATGCTGGGAGTGGGGGCAGCAAAACTAACATTGAGCAACTCACAAGCACACAACAATGCCCTCAGCCCATATGGCCCAGGGCACAGCCATACAAACTGTGTGTACCCACACAGTACTGTCTTGCCTGCAAATGATGGCTGCCATGCAGGATGCCATGGGTCTGAAGGCACAATTTGCACATAACAGCAGACAATGAAGATGCATCGCTCTGATAGAGTCTCAGCACACACCGCCACAGCAGCAGCCTACACTCAGACACACTGCCCAATGGGTGCCCGGAGAACAGGGACTAACTCACATGAACAAGCCAATGGCCATTCAAAGACCGGCTAACTGTGTGTGCCCAGGAAGCTGGCCTGAGGTGACAGAGAGTGACAAAGAGAGGGAGGGAGAGGGGGAATGAGAGGGAAGGAGACAGAGGGGGGACACAGGGAGACAGACAGAGGGAGGGAGTAGGGTGACAGAGGGAGACCGACAGAGGGAGGGAGGAGGGTGACAGAGGGAGGGAGGAAGGGAGACACAGGGAGACTAAATCACCCTTGGGTGGTGTGGCCATGTCCACTCGTCAGCCGGTGGACTGTGTGCATGCAGACCAGGTCTGGCAGTGCCTCAACCCCCCCTTCCGTAGATGAAGACCGGTCCATGTGTCAATCTGTGCACGAGTCCATCCGTGCTGCAGGCACAGACCTAACCACACACCCAGTATACCCACCCACCGTGTCGGTAAGAACCCTGTCACAAATGCTTCAGTCCCCTACCTGCAACATCAAATTGCCTTGCCAAAACACCATTTGGCCACGTACAGTGCAACACGTAAGGCGCCTCTGCATGGCTCGCTACGCCCGCACACCACACTGCTGACTGTGTACCCAAATAGATGCATCAACTAAGATTGTGTCTCACACATGCGTAAAGCCCTGACAGCTGTGGCCAAGGGACATAGCCATGCACAAGTGCACTGTGAGAGGAATGCAGGACAGATCCAACTACCCAGAGGAAGAGTGCCAAATCAGAAATGCATGCAACATGGATGCCACATGTGACACTGTTAACATTGTCTCTCTCACACACAGGTCAACGTCGACGAACACCCCCCAACACTGGGGGGGAAGTCACACAGGACCAGGCTCCGCGGGATGATGACCCCACCGCCAGCGATGACTCTCACCACTCCGTGGATGACCCAGACCAACCTGGCCCCTCTGGTGTCCAACCACCTGCAGCACCTGCGTCAGGTACAACTGTGCCAACCACCACCCCCATTCCTGCCACATCCCAGGAGACGTCCAGGAGCCCTGCCCGCACACGACCACCCAGCCAGTCTGCCCAGGAGGGACACGGTCCTCCGGGCACCCAGGAGGAGGCAGGCGGCAACGCAGATGCCATCCCTCAGGGGTCCCGGAGACCCGATGCACCCACAACGGCAGGCCAGGTGCACGTGGGCAGGGGTGGCGGGAGTGGAGGACGGCGGAGGCGCGAACCTGACCAGGCAGCTCAGGACCCGGTAGTGTCCCAGGTCAGCAACATCCTGGATACATACCGGCGTGACACCAGGGGCATGGACCAGATTGCGTCCACCCTCAATGACATCAAGGGGACCCTCCAGGAGATGAAGACCCTGCAGTCCCAGCAACATGCCTGTCAACTGCAACACCAAGGAAGGATGGAGGATAGACAGGCTGAGCTCGTGGCGGTGCAAACCCAAATGACCGGTGTACTCCGTCGGATTGCCGACAACATGGGCAACCCTCCCTGTGGCACCAGGCGAAGGCCATTACCAGACACAGGGAGGGATCAGGAGGAGGAGGATTCATCCGACGGAGCGTCACAGACATCGTCACGGACTGCTTCCGAGGGTCCCCGCAGGAAGGTGGGTCGTCCACGAAAAAGACTGTGAGAGTCAGCAGAACATCACCATCTCCCAGGTCACCTGGCCTGGCACCTGGCCCTCTGGCCCAATAGCAGCACATGACATTCTCTGCCACATGGACTTGCTGGTCACTGTCTGACCTATGTTGACGAAGACTGTGGCATGGACTCTGACATTTTGCTACGACAAGGATACCAACTCCCCCAGTGAACTCTGGATTCTACACTCCCGCTGTGCACCTCTTGTCATCCCCACAAACCCGTACCCCACCACAAATAAATGAATCACACTTACAAGATGATGCCGTGATTCTACATTATTACAATACATGTGTGTGTCGTACAGTCAAAGCATGCCTGATCTCAGAATTAACTCCAACCATCCAAACCGTGGGGTCGCAGTCTTGCCCAGGACACACATGGGTCCCAATGTCTCATCTGATACAGACATGGAGTACCAAACTCACCTGTGCTGGGCCCAACCAGCTGAGTGGTTCCCGCACAACTGTGGCAACAGACACATTCAGGGGAGCAACAGTCATGCGCAGAGGTCAGGGATCATGTGGAGTGACCTGGCTTGCCGCTCCCAGGTATGTCTAGACATGTGTCCCTACAATGTGCAGCATGCTTGCGTCAGGCGGATGTTGAGAATGGTGGCTAGGCCAAGGTTGGATGCATGGAGATGCCAGAATGCAGTTTAGGATCACTGTGCCACATGGTTGTGTTGGGGTTGTGGGCTGCATCATGAGTGTGGGCGTGGATCTAGAAGGTCATCCTGCAGCTGGCTGTGAAACATTCCCCCCATCCCGTTAGGACGTTGATGTGGCCTGGTTGCCCGACGCAGTAGCAGAGCTGTGCAGATGCACTCCGGATATGGACAAGTACCATGGGAGTCGTGAGGCACATGTCCGTAGACTGCAGGGTAGGATTCTACACAGATGTTGTAGTTTCCCTGGGGGATGGTCTCTCTTGCCTTGAGGTGGATGGAACTGTGCATCTTGTGCATAATACAGTTCCCACTCCCTGACAAACCCCTAGCATCTTGTCACTCTACACATAGACACATATGCACCACCTATGAAAACTATGCCAGACCTGCGGCACGCACAGTGGCAACAGGGCACCATTGACAGGGAAGAGGCACCTTGGAGACAGAGGGACAAATTTATTAGTCATGTGTGTTGGAATGACAATGATACTCTGTCAACACATACACAGGTCATGTGGATGTACATGTGGGAGCAACACTGGCACCCCCCATTGCAACACAGATGCTGGCATCCCATTGACCTGGCACACAAGTGACGGATAACAGCTAAACACCCCCTGCTGCCACGGAGAGGCCGCTATACACCATTGAGGCCCTGATGGGGCAATCACACACCATGTCAACCCGGTGCAACCTGTATGTTTCCGAGGCCAGTGTTACACACAATGATGGCCTCATCACAATCCCCAATCCCCTGCCACATGACAGTCACCAAGTCTGAGCATGGCTCCAGGTGAAGCCTGCCCCATGTCATGTTCCCCATGTAGGATCACCATGTATGCAAATGGAACACACATGAACCGGAGAAGTGCACACAGACTACAAACAATTCACACACCCAAAACGACGTGAGGCATCCCTTACCCTGAGGAGATTTCAACACTTGCCCGTGCATGTGACGCTGAATCAGCACATGTCGCTGTGTTCATGAGGAGTAGCAGGAGCACAACAATGCCACCAGCAGACAGCATGCACATGGACCTGTGGAAGAGAGACACACAAGGATTCAGCACAAAGGAGCACATCCGCAAGCATGTACTTAACACGTATCATGTTGTTAACATGACAGGTGACAATGATGACCCTCAGACAACATCCTTCCATTGCGCCATCACTTGAGTGACACTTCAATACACACCACTGACTCACTTGGCAGACATGCAGATGGACACACACATTGCAACACATGCCACACACGGCCCAATGCGTGCACACTCAGACACTGGAACTCACCACTAAGCAAAGAAGTTGCGTATGAGCCGACTCCGCATGTCCTCCACAGCCTCCTCCTCCTCCACATCACTTGCCCCGTCACCAAGCCCTTCATCCTCCACGGGTGGATGGTCCTGGTCATCTTGATCCAGTATGAGTGGAACAGCTTCCTCCACTGCCATGTTGTGCAGCATGCAGCAGACGATGATGATCTTGCACACCTTCACCGGGGCATATGGGAGTGCTCCGCCGGTCTTGTGGAGGCACCGGAATCGGCTCTTCAGAAGTCCAAACGTCCTCTCAATGACTCTCCTGGTCCGCCCATGTGCGTTGTTGTAGAGGTGCTCGGCAGCCGTGCTGGGGTTGCGGACAGGCGTCATCAGCCATGGCATGTTGGGATAGCCAGCGTCCCCTACAAGGAAACATCATGGACAGAAGTGTGTCAGCACAGGCAGTGAGATTGGAAGATGACGCCAAACACTGAACTGCCAGAGTCTACCCACCAACAATACATGCTCGCTCGTTCCGCAGCTGCAGCATCATTTCTGGCACCCTGCTACGCCTCATGATGAAGGCATCGTGTGCTGATCCTGGAAAGCGAACACAGACATGTGAAATCACCATGTTGGACAGACACACCACAAGGGCATTAATGGAGTGATAATGTTTGCGATTCCTATACACCACCTCCTGTGCCTGTGGTGGTACCAACGCAACATGTGTCCCATCTATGGACCCAATGACATGGGGCATCCCTCCCAGGGCATAGAACTCACGCTTGACATCTGTCAACTGCTCACGATTTGGGAATTTAATGTACTCATCCAGGTGAAACAACATGGCCTCTAAGAAATCATGCAGAACACGGCTGAACATCGTCTGGGACATGCCCCCGACATCAGCAATGGTATGTTGGAACGTACCCGTGGCAAGGAAATGTAGGGCTGCCATCACCTTCAACTTGGGTGTCAGTGCACTTGGATACCTGTGGCGCGGGAGGAGTTGTGCTTCCAGCCGGCCAGTCAACTCATCAATCAACCGTTGGCTGAATCTGTAGCGGCGTATACAGTCCCGTTCATGCAGGGCAGCAATGTCTGGCATACGTCGAGGGAGAGGCGGAGCCCTGCAGTGAAATGGAAGGAACACCTAAGAGTGAGCACTGTACAACAACATCGTCAATGCACTGAGCACATGTTACACAGCCAATACACATATGCCACGTTGTGAGTCAGGTCTGTGCCACAGTTCCTGGACACGAACGCCAGTCAGGTTACACTCCTACCAAGGGACAGCCACTAACGGAGGGGGGCAAGATCACGATGACATGGCATGAGACTAGCTGTGGGCCAGTGTAAGTGAACATGCACACGCATCACAGGATTCACAGACATCCACACATGTGCAGAAGTAGTATGCGTATGGTACAGACAGGTAGTTGGATGCGATATGCACTGGTCACATGTCATAGGAATAGGACAGGCCACACACATTGCCTTTGAGGAGTACATGTCGAGACAGAACATACATAGGGAGCATGTGGATATGTACTTGTGTTGATACTCCGTGTAGTTGGATACATACACACCTCATGGCAAATCACATATGTGGGCTGGTGTGCGGAACAGTGTGCCATGCCCATCGACACACAGACACATGTTGGCAGCAGCAACTGCTGACACATTGAATCACACACCTACAGCAAAATCATGGAAAGACATGCCACACACATGACATGGTTGCAGCATGCAACGCAGCCATACACGTGTCATATGTAATATTCCGTGTACCTGGCATCAGGGGACAGGTGCGGGTGTCCGTGACTGGGACATGCAAGTGACTCATGGCTCCACTAGTGTGTACGACATGCACACATGTCAAAGGAGTGCAGGGGATGTGTGGTACAATGCGCACCATCACACACGACATGTGTACACAGCTCATCGTACATGTGCTTTGCCCACACCTCAGGGGTAAAGTGCCACATCACATCCTGACACACCTGTGTCACACACAGGTGGTATTGCACAGACAATGCATTGGTGTCCACCCTTGGCAATACCTGTCCGCTCCATTCCTGTCTGTGTGCCGCCTGTCACCACTGACAGTTGTAATACGCACCGTACATACGCTCGGAGCGCGTGTATAGGGTCCCTGGGCCAATATTGCCGCTGGCGTATGCGTACGCCACAGTAGTACGGACTGTACACGCGCTTGTACGGTCCGGATCACAATATGGGCGCTGGCGTATGCGTACGCCACAGTAGTACGGACTGTACACGCGCTTGTACGGTCCGGATCACAATATGGGCGCTGGCGTATGCGTACGCCACAGTAGTACGGACTGTACACGCGCTTGTACGGTCCGGATCACAATATGGGCGCTGGCGTATGCGTACGCCACAGTAGTACGGCCTGTACACGCGCTTGTACGGTCCGTACTACTGTGGCGTACGCATACGCCAGCGCCCTTATTGTGATCCGGACCGTACAAGCGCGTGTACAGTCCGTACTACTGTGGCGTACGCATACGCCAGCGCCCATATTGTGATCCGGACCGTACAAGCGCGTGTACAGTCCGTACTACTGTGGCGTACGCATACGCCAGCGCCCATATTGTGATCCGGACCGTACAAGCGCGTGTACAGTCCGTACTACTGTGGCGTACGCATACGCCAGCGCCCATATTGTGATCCGGACCGTACAAGCGCATGTACGGTCGGTATCACTGCTTGTGGGGTGCCCTAGGGCGTGGAACGCACCGTACCTGTGTGTAAATGTATGAAAACACATAGGGGACACATGAGGGACAAGTATAAGGGCCTAAATGCCTGATGGTTGCCATGGAGACTGAGTTAAATTTTTGATTTTGAGCACCAGGTGCACAGCAGAAGTCAGTTTGAAAGAATCTACATTGTTGCAATGTGGATGTTGACTTGACATCATTATCAAAACTGAAACCATGCAAAGCCACACACTGGGGTAGGTTTGAAGGGATTGGATGAAACGTAGGATGCTAATGTGACTGACCAATCAATCTGTACTCCTATACATGAACAGGCCAGCCAGGCATATATAAGGCAGCCAGGTCCCATGAGAGAGCACTTGCCTGCACATCCATTCATCCATTACCACTGCTGCTGATAGTGATTCCTCTGGCACCATGTCCAGGACTGTGGAGAGGTCACAGCCATTCACCCAGGAGGAGAACCTTGCCCTGATAGATGTGATCCTCCCACAGTTCCAGAGCCTGTATGGTCGACCAGGGGTTCAGGTGAGTGCAGACTCCACTAGCTTAGACTGTGCCCCTTTTGTGTGACAGTGACTTCTGGCATTGTGTCCATGTGTGACAGACATGCACTGTTGTTTGGAGTGGGTCCCAGGGTGTGGAAGGCCTCATGTCACCCATGCAGAGCATGCTGTGTTTCCTGTGTGCACTCCTCACTTGCATAGTGCCTACTGTGACAATGAATGCAAGGTGCATGCCACATTCTGCCTGCATACTCCTCCTGGGGATGTTGTTTCCACAGTCCTGATGTGATCCTGTGTTCCCCCCAGTGTGACAGGTGTCAGTACCCATGGATGTGTGTTTGTTCAGTGTACCTGTGCTGTGAGTGTCCAAAGGCCGTGTTCGTCCCCTGCACATTGGTGTGTGTGTTAGTCCCCTGTCATGTGGGTGAGTGCATATGGGGAGTGTTGCACACAAGCAGCATGAGGGATGGATATGGCCTGGCCATCGGATGTGAGCAGGGAGCAGTGCTGTGTGCATGCCGTGCTGAGCCAGCCCCACACCTGTGACACCCCCGTCTACTGGCACATGGGCAGAGTGAGGTGTGTACCCGCAGTTGGCAATGCCATGTGATTGTCCTGTACCTGTGTGTGTCTGTGTACTCTGCTGAGGTAGCATCAGTGTGCTGGGGCAGGTGACTGCTGTGAGGTGCTGTACATAATCCTGGTGTAGCCTGTGAGGCACAGTGTGATCCCTGGTCAGTGAGTGTGTGGTACCCCTCATGCCACCCGTGTGCTTCCACTGGCACGTAGTGCATTTGGCCTTCCACAGTGGATAATGTCCCTATGACAAAGGTGCAATTAGTTGCATGCATACCATGGCCTGTTCATAATGAGGATTGTTCTATATGTGTGTCTCTGTGTCTTTGCTCATGTGGATTAATGTATTCTCTCTTTTGCATCCTCACAGGTAGGCGCCATTGCCAAGGGGGAGATCTGGAGGGAAGCCGTCAGTGCCGTGAGGGGTACAGAGGGTCGGAGGCGGAGCCTGTCTCAGGTGAGGAAACGCTGGCAGGACATCCGGTGCTGGACGAGGAGGATTGCACGGCTCCTGCTGGGGGACTCACCTGAGAGCCGTAAGAACCGTGGCCGCCGTCGTCTGACCCACATCCAGAAGCGTGTGCTGGCGGTGGTCTTCCCCGATATGGACAGGCGCCTACAGGAGAGGCAGCAGCAGGAAGGGGGTAGGTACATGTGTGTCAGTTGTGTGTCCCCAGCCAATGTAAGTGTGCAGTTGCATGGATACACTGCCAGGGTTTGATTGTGCAGTGCGTCAACTTCTCCACAAAGTAGCACAGTGCTGTTCTCACTCCCTCCCTTCCCCTCCTTGCAATGTGTTCCCTGGTCTGTCGCCACTCTTGCACAAGGTTATTTATGCAGGCAGTTCATGCAGGTGCCCTATGCTATCAGCATCATGTGTGGGGGTGATGTGCCACAGGTATGGGGACCTTGCGTGTGCCATGGCCAATTTCAGTCATTGTGGTGTCCATGTCACTTGGCACTGATTGTGAATCACGACATAGGGGTGTGTCTCCAAAATGTACAGCCTTCCAGCATGCATGTCCAATTGTGTGCCCTCTGACATGATGTGCCTGAGTGGGAGGCCTGCTAAGTGCAGGGACGGTTGCTTAATTTGCAGTCATGTCCATCCTGGACCATGGAGGAGTGTGGGCACTACTGTGCCCTGGGGCACCTCTTCCTAGGTATCATGTGCGTCATCCAACAATATGGCCATTCACTGTGTCTTTGCCATGGGTTGCGTAGGGTGGCATTGTACCCTGGGCTCAACTGTTAGGACCTACAGGTTGCTACATGTGTCCACTGTACAGGGGGACCCATTTTGCTTGTGCATACTCACAGTGGGCATTACCTGTGTGTGTTGTTGAGACAATCTGATGATGTTTGCCTGTCAATGATGTGTGGACATGGCCACCAGGGGCTGTGTGTTTACAGTCATGAATTAGTGGAGGCCATGTGTTTCCATCCCAGAGTAAGAGGTGTACATACTTTCTCCGTCTCAATGAGATTGTCTCAGGTGTGGGTGGTTTGTGCGTACAAGGCCTACATGTCAGAAGCTTCATCCTCCTTGCTGGGTTTAGCCTGTGTGTGATGTTTGACTGGACATACGCTCAAGGTGCAGTGACCCTGTCATGTGTGGCCTGGTTTCATGTATTGCCTTTGCAGCATGCGGCAAGAGTAAATGGATATGATTCATGCTCATCCCTTTTTGACGACGCAGTGTGGTGCAGGTGCTGTGCACATTTGTCCCCAGAGGCTGACTCCTCTCTAAAATTTCAGGTGCAGTGATTTGCTGTTGTGTCATGATCTCCATTGTGTCTCAGTGGCATGGTGGGTAGAAAAACTGTGTGTTCCATGGCCTACATGTGTACATTGTTTTGTAGGTGTTACTCCTGTTGCTTTTCAGGCTATGCAATGTGACCTATGTATATTTGACTCATGTGACATATGTGTACAGGTGTCTGATTTTCTCCTGTCTCTTCACCTTGCCCACAGCATCGCCGGGGGACACGGAAGGAGACACTAGCACGGACCGGGAGGAGAGATTGAGCACCAGTACCAGCAGTGCTGTCCTGTCTGGCACATGGAGTGGCACGGAGGCCGAAGGGAGTGAGGCGGAGGACCTGTTGACTGCCAACACAGACTATGACGCAGACGGGTCCGAGGCTGAGCTCCCAGAGGTGGCGGAGTCTGCCCCCCCAGCTGATGGCAGCCCTCCACATCCCCCCGCCACCTCAGGTTCCATCACCGGCCTCCCACATGCTCGTGGCCCTTCCCTCCGTGCTCGGTCCCCACATGTCTCCTTCCTGCCAGGCACCGCACCCCCTGCCCCTGTCACCACTGCTGCGGTGAGTGCGGAGTCTGTGGACATCCTGAGGCAGTTGCAGGTTGGTCAGACTGCGATGCTAAATGTCCTCCATGCCCACACCCAGGTGCTGACCCAGATGGAGGCATACATGGAGGGCATGTCGGCTGCGCAGTCTGACCAACGGCAGTTGCTGAGGTCCATAGACTCCACACTGACTGCAGCACTGGATCTCCTGCAGCGCTGCGTAACACCCCCTACCCCTGCCCCATCCCCAATTCCCACTCCCGTGCCTGTCCCACGCACATCCAGACGTCAGCGTGCACGCACCCCAACAGACACAGGCACCACACCACCAGGGAAGTCGAAGCGCACACCTCCTGTCACGCACACACAGGGTGAGGAAGGCACACCCACTGGGTCGGGGGGGAAACGTAGAACACGCAGCCACAGTGGGAGTCCGCATTCCACACAACCCACTCCCTCCAAATCCACTCCCCTTAGCTCTCCTGGCCAACAGTCAGTGACAGCATCATCCACTGCGAGTGTGCCCCCCAGCCCCAGGATGACACCACCCCGCAAGCGGTGGAGGCGGGACCCGGCCAGGGGAGTTGAGTCCCCCACCCTGTCCACACCCTCCCCCAGTGGCGCTGCGACCCATCCCTTTGCCCCCCCCCCCTCCTTGGGGCCTGTGGTTGGATTGGGTACGGGGGAGTCGCTGGGGGAACTTGCCGACGTGTGCAGCGCCATTCTGTCCTCCACCTTTGGCGCTGGCACCCCCCCTGTGGCAGATTCATCCCTCCCTGCACCCACAACACCTACCCTTTCCCCTCCTGTCCCTGCGGTGCCTGTTTCCACCCTCCCCCCTGATGCCCCCTCTTCTGTGGATGAA
The DNA here is from genome assembly GCF_964204655.1 of Triturus cristatus. Lineage (NCBI taxonomy): Eukaryota > Metazoa > Chordata > Amphibia > Caudata > Salamandridae > Triturus > Triturus cristatus. The sequence continues at coordinate 163,303,811 of NC_140595.1, read as the reverse complement.
ATGGACTTGTGAACTGTGCAGCCAAGCTAGGGGACACACGTCCCGATGTGTACCCCCCCCCCGGACATTGCTGCTGGGCTGGCCCATGGCCCTTGTACATAGTGGACATTTTCTCTGATATATTTTCCTGCTGAATAAAGCCTTTTCTTTTTGTTTTGCACACTGATGCTTTCCTGGACTTGCTGTTGGTGCTGGTGCTCCCTGCGTTGGGGTGGTGATAATGTGTTAGGGGTCTGTGAAATGTTGGAGTGTGCTGCTCATGGGGTGTACCCTGCCATCTGCGTGCCATCACAAAGGTCTCTGCAAATGGTATTTGGTCATGTTTGCTCTCACTGTATGGTGACATTGTCCCAAGGTGTGTTCCGTCCTCTGTGGCCCAGCCCATTTTTCCTGCAGGGTGTCTCCCAAATGCTGTGCTGTGCTGTGTCTACATTTCCTGGATGTGTGAGGGTTGCCTTTCAATATAGCCATGCTGGCTCAGCGATGTCTCCGCCTGCATCTGGGGTATCACCCTTGTAGGTCACTGAACTTGTTGATGGGGTATATTGTCCGATGTCTGGGCACTGCTGGGAGTGATAGGTACACACCCCTCCTGTGTCTGGGCACTGCTGGGAGTGATAGGCACACACCCCTCCTGTGTCTGGGCACTGCTGGGAGGACCCTGCACCCACCCCTCCTGTGTCTGGGCACTGCTGGGGGTGTTTTGCACACCCCATTCTTATAGCAGGTTCGGTGCGTACATGCACGGGTGGGGTGGGGGTTTGGTGCGTACATACACGGCTGGTGTGGTGGTTTGGTGCGTACATACACGGGTGGGCGTTTGGTGCGTACATACACGGGTGGTGGTTTGGTGCGTACATACACGGCTGGGGTGGTGGTTTGGTGCGTACATACACGGGTGGTGGTTCGGTGCGTACATACACGGCTGGGGGGGGGTTCGGGGGCGTACATACACGGGTGGGTGTTTGGTGCGTACATACACGGCTGGTGGTTCGGTGCGTACATACACGGCTGGGGGGGGGTTCGGGGGCGTACATACACGGCTGGTGGTTCGGTGCGTACATACACGGCTGGGGTGGGTGTTAGGTGCGTACATACACGGGTGGGGGTTCGGGGCGTACATACACGGCTGGGGGGGGTTCGGGGGCGTACATACACGGGTGGTGGTTCGGTGCGTACATACACGGCTGGGGTGGGTGTTAGGTGCGTACATACACGGGTGGGGGTTTGGTGCGTACATACACGGCTGGGGGGGGTTCGGGGGCGTACATACACGGGTGGTGGTTCGGTGCGTACATACACGGGTGGTGGTTCGGTGCGTACATACACGGCTGGGGTGGGGGTTTGGTGCGTACATACACGGGTGGGCGTTTGGTGCGTACATACACGGGTGGTGGTTTGGTGCGTACATACACGGCTGGGGTGGTGGTTTGGTGCGTACATACACGGGTGGTGGTTCGGTGCGTACATACACGGCTGGGGGGGGGTTTGGTGCGTACATACACGGGTGGTGGTTTGGTGCGTACATACACGGCTGGGGTGGTGGTTTGGTGCGTACATACACGGGTGGTGGTTCGGTGCGTACATACACGGCTGGGGGGGGGTTCGGTGCGTACATACACGGGTGGTGGTTCGGTGCGTACATACACGGCTGGGGTGGGGGTTTGGTGCGTACATACACGGCTGGTGTGGTGGTTTGGTGCGTACATACACGGGTGGTGGTTTGGTGCGTACATACACGGCTGGGGTGGGGGTTCGGTCCGTACATACACGGGTGGGGGTTCGGGGCGTACATACTCTGCTGGTGTGGTGGTTTGGTGCGTACATACACGGGTGGGCGTTTGGTGCGTACATACACGGGTGGTGGTTCGGTGCGTACATACACGGCTGGGGTGGGTGTTAGGTGCGTACATACACGGGTGGGGGTTCGGGGCGTACATACACGGCTGGGGGGGGTTCGGGGGCGTACATACACGGGTGGTGGTTCGGTGCGTACATACACGGCTGGGGTGGGTGTTAGGTGCGTACATACACGGGTGGGGGTTTGGTGCGTACATACACGGCTGGGGGGGGTTCGGGGGCGTACATACACGGGTGGTGGTTCGGTGCGTACATACACGGGTGGTGGTTCGGTGCGTACATACACGGCTGGGGTGGGGGTTTGGTGCGTACATACACGGGTGGGCGTTTGGTGCGTACATACACGGGTGGTGGTTTGGTGCGTACATACACGGCTGGGGTGGTGGTTTGGTGCGTACATACACGGGTGGTGGTTTGGTGCGTACATACACGGCTGGGGTGGGGGTTCGGTCCGTACATACACGGGTGGGGGTTCGGGGCGTACATACTCTGCTGGTGTGGTGGTTTGGTGCGTACATACACGGGTGGGCGTTTGGTGCGTACATACACGGGTGGTGGTTCGGTGCGTACATACACGGCTGGGGTGGGTGTTAGGTGCGTACATACACGGGTGGGGGTTCGGGGCGTACATACACGGCTGGGGGGGGTTCGGGGGCGTACATACACGGGTGGTGGTTCGGTGCGTACATACACGGCTGGGGTGGGTGTTAGGTGCGTACATACACGGGTGGGGGTTTGGTGCGTACATACACGGCTGGGGGGGGTTCGGGGGCGTACATACACGGGTGGTGGTTCGGTGCGTACATACACGGGTGGTGGTTCGGTGCGTACATACACGGCTGGGGTGGGGGTTTGGTGCGTACATACACGGGTGGGCGTTTGGTGCGTACATACACGGGTGGTGGTTTGGTGCGTACATACACGGCTGGGGTGGGTGTTAGGTGCGTACATACACGGGTGGGGGTTTGGTGCGTACATACACGGCTGGGGGGGGTTCGGGGGCGTACATACACGGGTGGTGGTTCGGTGCGTACATACACGGGTGGTGGTTCGGTGCGTACATACACGGCTGGGGTGGGGGTTTGGTGCGTACATACACGGCTGGTGGTTCGGTGCGTACATACACGGCTGGGGGGGGGTTCGGGGGCGTACATACACGGGTGGGCGTTTGGTGCGTACATACACGGGTGGTGGTTCGGTGCGTACATACACGGCTGGGGTGGGTGTTAGGTGCGTACATACACGGGTGGGGGTTTGGTGCGTACATACACGGCTGGGGGGGGGTTCGGGGGCGTACATACACGGCTGGTGGTTCGGTGCGTACATACACGGCTGGGGGGGGTTAGGGGGCGTACATACACGGGTGGTGGTTCGGTGCGTACATACACGGCTGGGGTGGGGGTTTGGTGCGTACATACACGGCTGGTGTGGTGGTTTGGTGCGTACATACACGGGTGGGGGTTTGGTGCGTACATACACGGCTGGGGGTTCGGGGCGTACATACCAGGGTGGGGTGGGGGTTCGGGGCGTACATGCACGGGTGGCGCTTGGGTGCGTACATACACGGGTGGGGGTTCGGGGCGTACATACCAGGGTGGGGTGGGGGTTCGGGGCGTACATACACGGGTGGCGCTTGGGTGCGTACATACACGGGTGGCGGTTCGGGGCGTACATACACGGGTGGGGGTTCGGGGCGTACATACACGAGTGGGGGTTCGGGGCGTACATGCACGGGTGGGGGTACGGGCCGTACTTCCACGGGTGGGGGTACGGTCCGTACATACCCCTGCCCACGCTCTGCGTGCCTGGGTACGGGCCGTACCCATGCCTTTGGTGTGTGGGTACGGTGCGTCCCACCATTGTTGCGGGCCGTGGGGTCCGCACCGTACACAGGCCTTGGGGGCGTGGCTACGGGTCGTACCACGCGTACCCCTACATGACCCCAGCAATGCTGGTACGAGCTGTACCAAGGCCTTTCTGACGTGGGTACGGGCCGTACCGCTATTGTTGGAGTGACGTAGGGGGACGCGTGGTACGTTCCGTACCCACGCTCTTGCGGCCTGGGTAGGGTACGTACCGGTTCGCGTGACCATCCACTTCCGTTGTGGCGGACGCTTGCGTTGCTGGCCTTGCCCCCACCCCCTGGAAGTGACCAGGCCCTGATGGTCAGGTATGTCCAGGCCATGTGTGATTTGGTACCATGTGTTGGTGTTGTGTGTCCTGCCCCTGCCCCCCCCTTTGCCCCTGGTTGTTGTGCTGACCTTCTGCGGCGTCTGCGTCGGTTCCTGTACGCCAGGTGGACTGCTAGGAGGGCAGGGATGGCACGTAGGTTCGGGTCCATGTCTGTTCGTCGCGTCCAGCTGCTCCTTGCGTGTGTCGTCCTGATTTCCCGGCAGTTTTTGGCAGCCGGTAAATATTTTCCGTGCGGGATGACGTCGGTTCGAATCGTACTTCCTGGTTCGTGAAACGTAGGCTGGATGCGTACCGACGTCACGTCGGCTCCTTTCAGGATCGGAATTGTGTTTAGTTTCTGTTCGGTCGGTGTTTTGTTCGAATCGTACGGAAATGGTGTTTCCGTATGATTCGTACTTGCATTTTCGGATGGATTTCGCACCGGGTACGAGTCGGACGGAAAAAAGGCTCCGTCCGACGGTTCGTACCCGGTTTTTACCGGATCGGAATTGGCACCTTAGTAGGGAATCTCCGCACCACCTTTTTACCAGCACCAGCCCCCCTCGACATATTAAAGTTTTTTTGTCTTAAGGGGCCAGGTCCTTTTTAACTCACAGTTACATTTACCCCAGACCCTCCTTTTGCATCACACATAGCACTTTATCATCAGTGCTCCCGCGTAGTCGCAGGCCGTAGCACGCCCCGTCCCGCAGCGGGGCGGGAAGACCCCTATGATGAAGCATGACACCATGGGTCATTCTTGGTGTGTGAGGGGTATTTAAACAACTCAGTGTATGTCCAACCATTGTAGGACACGCACACTCCACCACCCCAGCGTTTTTCTGAACCCAGGTTTTTTTGTTTTCTGAGTTGGGCCATTTAACTTTTAACATATTTGGAGCAGTGCTAAATTAGTAATTTTCTTTTTTTAAAGTACCATGGCACTTGTCATACGCCACTTCAGCTTGCAACACCCATGGCCCTTGCCATAGTTACCAATGACAGTACAGACACACGTACATCACACTCTTACGAGTGTGACAATTCAGACAATTCCAGGCCCTCAAAGCTATAAGAATGGCTTGGGTGGCAGCTATTAGTAATTTATTATGTTTATTAAATTCATAAATAACTTTTTTTGTGCTCATCTCTAAATAAGACAAATGGTGCCACCATGTGGCAGAATATTATAAGTGCTGGTGTTTGCAATTAAGTGCCAGTGTCAAGCAATGTAAACCACCGGCTCAAATTACGCACCGATTTGGAGGTGTTATCAAGTTACTGAGGAGTGTTTAGAGGGGAGAACAATTTATAATCAAGTGCAGTGTAAAGTTACCACCTATTGATGATAATTATTTCATGTTGGTTCAGCAGGTATCAGCAAAACCATTTGATCCGAAAACAGATCGACCTCAAAGCCACCTAAGTATCCCCGGGGCTGAAAAAGGACCACAGACCTTAAAACAAAGCAAGAGTACAGGCAAAAAGAAAGACAAGGTAACTATTTTTCCCGCCATAACATTTCCAACAGAAACGTTGTACAAAGGAAACTAACATGGTACATAGCACAGGTACACTGGTTCACATGGAGTCAAATTGATCAGTTATGGAGGATGGATAATTATGCCTATTATATGAATGCAGTTGGCCACACACAGGGGTTGGGTAAAGCCTGGCTGCCATGTCATGTTAACTCACTTAGAATGCACTTCAGCAGTGCGTAGCGGGGGTTGATTACAGGGCTTGGCTGAGGGCAATACTCAGTTCAAGGCCCCATTATGGACACAACCCACCTCGTTGGGCGAGTTTCAGCTGTACACAGTGGTGGTTGAGTGCTGGACGTGGTGTGAGGATAAAATACATTAGATGTGTCTCTGCAGGGTTACAGTGTGGAGTCATAAATTACCTCCACCTCAAAAGTGGCATACTGGTATTCGAGTTGTCAACAGCTGTTATAGCAAAGCACTATATCCCAATCATCACTGTAACCACTGTAAATTGCTCTACTGCGAGTCTTTCGCATTATCCCATGCAAGAAAGTGATTGTTTATGTCTTAGCACTGTTCATAAGGGAATCCCCTTAATGTGTTCGTATCAAGGCAAGTTCCACAATGTACTTTTATTTTGAGCCCCTTGGCTAGGACTGCATTGGTCATGTCTACTGGCCTTTACCTCATCTTGGACTGGTTGCAGTGGTGGAATTTTGCTAGGCTGTGAGCCACACCAGATCTATGTGGTCCTTTCACATGTTGTCCTGCTTTTGTAGCCTATGCAGAGGGACAATGGTGTCCAGCTGCAGATCTAGGAGATGTCATGCAGGTTCACCTGCTGTGAGGCCTCGTTTTAATTCTTGTACAACAAAGGCAAGCAGAGAGTCTGGACCCATGTAACGTTTGTGCCTGCCCATACGCCTGCCCATGCTTCCTGCTGTTCCCATGATGAGAGTTCTCGATATTGCTCATGGAATATTCCGTGTTGACCCTACAAGAGCGCCAAGGTTTCTCCAAACACTGGATACCATCTCCCTCCACCATCCTAGGGGTGTTAGGATGGAGCACCCAAGAGTCAGTGTGGAGACCTTGATCTTGATGACCATGAGGATGGCTTGCCCATTGGCACAAAAGTGGTGGAATGGGCAGTACCGTGGGCATTAAAAAGGGCAACCAGAGTCGGGCAAGGCAAGTAAAGGTCCATTAGAACCCATTGATTAGAATCTGTGTTCAAGAGTACATAAAGTCTATGCATTTGATTCTCCTTGAGCATTATGTCAATACCGCTGCACCGGCATAAGCTACAGGGCAAATAGATCTATTATCTGTGCCTGAGGAGGAAGAGCAAATGTATACAGTTCAATTTTATGAACCATATAATGAGCAACAGGAAATTAAAGGCACCTCTTCTTCAAGACTAATTTTAGGACAATGTCTGAGATGAGCATGAGAAAATGATCCCTGGGAAGATAGTGTGGCTACTAAAGATGTATTTGTCTTGAAGGCCGAGGCTAGCCAGCCAAGATGGCGGATGCACCCTAGTGAGGCTCCTAATCCTAGCTCCGTTATCCGCACCATAACATATGCCAACGGTGCCATCCACTCTCTAACCGGGCTTTATCAGCACTGGGCATCTATTGACTGTTAAACTACTGGCTATTAAGCGGCGGTGAACACCCCGGGGTGAGATATCGCCTGGATCCTGAGCCTGTGTGGGGAGCCGGCCTGCAGGCCGCTGTGGGCTGATGCCGCCAGAGACAGACGTAGGACTGTGCTGACCAGATGTAAGGCCAACATCTGGGCCCTTGGCTGGGACGACTGGCGACCTGGGAGGGCTAGTAAGCCTCAGAAGAGCCGAGAAGGGCAGAGTGGCAGTGGCATGTGAGTGCCCGGGGGTGCTGCCGGCGGCTGGGGTCCAGAGGCTGTGCTGGGCCCGTAAATGCACACGTGTGCCAGAGCAAAAGACACCGGGCTGCAACGCCTGCTGGAGCCCAAGACTAGCTACCATGCCTGCAGCAAACATGTGGATCACCGACGTGCCCATGTTAGACCTAGTGGAGCCTCGCCTGGACCTGGTGCTGCCTAACAGAACCACAAGGAGGTCGGCACCATTCGTGGAGCAGCACGGCTGAGGGCGGGCCTCCAGGGCACGGACATACTGTGTCGCTGCTGGACTGCCAGACATGAAGGAGGCTGCAGAGGGGGACTGGCTAGCCCCGCCCTCGGGATCATAGGTGGCGGTGCTGCCTGAACACTGCGGTGAGAGAAACCCGGGGGCTGTGTCAAGCCTGAGCTAGACTGCGTACCACAGCGAGAGTGCTGGGGCTCTCGTGCCTGGGGAAGCATCGTCACGCCACTGATACTGGACGGCAGCCGGCAGTCCCAGTGGTGGATGCCGTGCTTGGACCTGTGGGGCCCAGTGCATTAGCGGCATCTACTGTCTGGATTTCCTAAATGCAGAGGGTGCAACAGACTGTACTCAGGTAAGGAGGAAGTAGGGAGTAGAGTTGGTGGGGCTCGGGGGTCATAATGGGCCCAGACCTGACACGTGTGGACCATATACATGAGACCTGGGCAGGCGATGTTACTGGATGGGGCTACGCCCCTGTGAATGTGCGCATGATTAGAGGGGCCACCACTAATTGACCTTTACCACTATTGCTCGCTGTTGGTCCTGGCACGGACGGTGACGAGCACTGGGGCTCGGGTTCAGATCGGACCCAGGGCCCAGATGCAAAGTCTGGCTCACTGCCTGCTGCTGAGACACTGCACTGCAAGAAACTATAAACTTCTGAGCAACGGGGGTCAGGCAGCGGCTTCAGGCTGGGCCTGCCTTTCCTTGTCCTTTGATGATGTGGCACTCGGTGTGCGTGGCTCTGCACCTGTGTTGATTAACGGGGGCCGCCTAGCTGGTGTGCAACCGGGCAGAGGACGGGGGTTCTAGAGGGGCAGGGCCTGCTGGGCACAATGGACTGTGACACTTGCCCTCTCCTACGACTGGACATCTGGCGCAAAAATGGGCCGCCTAAATACGGGAACATCTGAGACACCGGCGCTTGCAATAACAGCGGTCCAGTTGGCGGGAGGTCAGAAGCTGCCAGAACCGGCAACCACTGTTACCCTCGACTCCAAGCTGGACACTGTTCTTCAGGCAGTGGAGACAGTAGGCTCCTCCCTCAAGCAAACACGTGCCTCCCTTGAGGGCCGCATTGACAAAATAACAGTGGACTTAACTCTGCTCCATGCTGATCATTGCAAGCTGGCTGACAAGGTGCGGGATGTTGAGCATGATATAACTGAGATCCACCCTGTCGCCCGTCCCATATCCGCAGACATGCAGGACCTCATGGCTTGTGTGCAATTGCTGGGAAGAAGAGCAGAAGACACAGAAGGCCACTTCAAAGGAAACAACATATGGGTAGTGGGACTGCCCGAAGGAGAGGAAGGAGCAGACGCATCGGCGTACACTGAAGCATGGCTGCCTGACCTACTGCCGGACGGTGCGCTCTCCTCCTTTGTGGTAGAGAGGGCCCATCGTGTACCGGTGTACCACTTGCTGCCGGGGGCAAACCCAAGACCCTTTCTCTTCCACTTACTTAACTACAGGGACTGGGGCTCTGTCCTTAGGGAAATACGCAAATTGGTAGAGGTGAAGGTGGACAATGCTACAGTGCTCTTCTTCCCTGACTACACCATGGGAGTGCAGAGGCAGAGAGGATCATTCCTGGCAGTTAAGCAGCGTCTCCGCACGCTGGGAATCAAATACTCCCTCTTCTTCCCGCCTAGACTCCGAGTAGTAGCTGATGGCAATGCACGATTCTTTGACACAGCAGAGGAAGCCTGGACCTGGTTAGAATCTAACCACCAAATATCGCAGACTGGGCATGGGGAGCCTGAACAGGCTGACCACCCATGTGGGACCAGCCGTAGAGGGAAGCACAGGCAGAATCGATGCCTCCCTTCAAAGCTACATGCCACCCTAAATCTAGAGCAAGTCATACAGAAGAGGCGGCAGGAGTTGCAAGCAGCTGCAACACTACACAAACATATAAGGAGGGAAGACCCAGACACATCCTCAGTACGCTCCGTAAGTGATGATGGCTCCTCTGCCACATGGCCATCTGGTGCGGAGTCCGGTTGGCTTCCAGAGGTAACCCCTCAAACGGCAGATGGCCTGATCATGAAGACACTTTGAGGCTCTGCAAGATCCTGGGGTGTCATACTGCAGGACTTTAAAAACAGCTGGCATCCAGACCAAGAGCTCCAAGCCCGCACAGTTGACATAGACAGTGTAGAGTAGTAGAGTAGCTGTCTTTAGATACCTTGTAGTACGGATATACCATCAACCAGCAGATTTACTCAAGGGAAATCTCATGCGGGCGATAACTCGCAGATGCTCTTCTGGCGTCGCCATGGGCCCCATAGCACTGCTTAAAATGGTGGTTTTGCCCCGGCTTCTGTACTTTTTCACTAATCTGCCACTATACATCCGCCCCCCTTCTCTTCCATTCCTTTGAACGTACCATGGCGGAAGTTCATCTAGAATGGGGCACGGTGCGGGGTTGCGCTGTCCAAACTGTGCTTGCCAGCTGGCCAGGGGGGACTTGCTGTGCCCAGTATGCAGCACTATTATCTTGCGGCGCAACTTCAGTGGGTAGCTAAATGGGTCAGTGGACTAAACGTTGAGGACATGGCCACGCTCTTGCCAGCATGGACACACTTGTTGGTCCTTGTGCTCTTTCACCCTGGGAGAAGAGAGGGGCGCCTCCACAAATGATGCCTGATAGCCTACAGGTGCTTTCATCGTAGCCTACGTCTCACCTGCCCTGCCGTCCCATAGCAGCCACACTGCCATTACTGGGTGGCCGCGTCACCTCCAAGGCGGAGCTCTCCGCCTGGCGGGAATCAGGCCTGCAGACTCTGGGCGATCTCAATCGGGATGGTCTATTGGCATCCTTCAATACCCTAGCAGAAGAAGATGGATTACAGTAGGGTCAGTTCCTTCACCACACCTCGCTGCCTGTGGCATTGCGGACTGTGTGGGGGGACGTGTCGTAGGAACCCACAATGCACCTCACAATCCAATATATCCATCTCATGGGCAGAGGGAGACACCTCACAAAAGACTTTGCCAGCTCATTGCATTTGCACACGGCGCATCCGTTCACGTCTCTCAGGCATCAGTGGGATACAGATCTGGCCCGCCCATGGACTGACTGTGAGTGGGCGGCCATACTGGAGGGGCCCACCCTTATCCCCAGAAATGCCTGATTTCATCTCATACAATTTACATAGTACAAAGAGCTTACCTGACCCCAGCTAGAATAAACGGGTATTTCAAGCGAACTGATGCCCACTGCCCTAGATGCGGTCTGGGGGACGAAGACCTCATTAATATGCTGTGGGGTAGCGCTGCCCTCGATGATTACTGGCAAAGTATCACTACCCACTTGGCTGACTGCACTGAGCGAACGGTGGCGTTCACTTGGGATGTGCGCCTTCTAGGACTCTTCCGCAGATCAACATGGCACAAAGCAACGTCCAGATTCATGGAGCTGAGGTTGCTTGCAGCTAAGCGCATAATCGTAAAGTGGGGGAACTGCTCGGAGCCTCCTCTTGCAATAGCCTGGTCACTCACACTAGTGGTCTGGCTGCAGGCCGAATACACCGCCCTACATCATGAAGACACTTTGGGGCTCCGCAAGATCCCGATAGCGGCCAGCTGGGGTGTCATACTGCAGAACTTTCAAAACAGCTGGCATCCAGACCAAGAGCTCCAGGCCCCACAGCTGACAAAGTAGCAGCGATGACGCACTAGCACCTACAGTGGGGATATTAGGTGGATGGACCATCAATTGCCTTTCCTTTTCCACCCCTCACGCATAACCCAGACGTATGAATCTCACTATGCATCACTGACGCTACCACCAAGTGGCATACACAGTCGCGGGGAAGCGACGAGGAGCGACAGAGACCTGAGTTGGGCAGCGGTTCACGTTGTTTTTACTTTAACCCCGATTACCCCCACATCCCCCCACATGCTAACCTTTCCGTAATACCACAAAAGCCAGCTACAACAACCAGCCCCCATATGCCGTGCGACACATGCCAACAGGAGCTCCTGCGGCACTCGTTTCGAGATGCACTAGAGGACACAAAATGCACTGTTGCATGAATTGTTGTAACTTGTGATGTGTACGTTATGGCATTTAAGCTGAGCCAATGCATGTATCTGAACGGCACTTCATGCATAAAACCAAACAGAGATTTGAACAAAAAAATATGTATCTGTCTTGACTACTGTTTTCGCCTCTGAAGTTTCTATCTGATAAACATAGAATATTGGCGGACTTTGGTTTGTCCATCCAGGTGAGTAGACAAAATATCGGAAATGTAATATCGATATACAGAAATATCGAAGTCAAAATATCGATGGAACAATATATCTCTGTCAACAATATCGACGTAAAAAATGTCGAGATTGTGATGTGTAGTAAAATATCGAGGTATAGTATATCGAAAGACATAATATCGTGTAGTAAAAATATCGAAAAAGTATAGTATTAAGTCACTTTGTGATTTGTAAAAAATTATTGTTTAGAAGTGTCAGCAAATGTTTATTTAAGTGTATTAAAAATAACAATTTTCTTTCTATTAATATAATTTTTTAAATTTTGATATATAATTTTAGGAGCGGGATGTTGGGTTTATAGGGGATAAGGGTGGGGAGTGTTTTAAAAAAATATATTTGAAATAAAATATTTTAATAAATTTTTGTAGAATTTAAATTTAAATTTTGAACAAAATTCAATTATTTAAAATTTAATTGTGAAAAAAAAATTTTTTAGTGGGATGTTGTGTATATAGGGGTTAAGGGTGGGGAGTATTTTGGAAATAAATATTATATTTAATATTTTAGGATATAATTATTTAACTATTATTAATATAATTTTTTAAATTTGGATATATAATTTTAGGAGCGGGATGTTGGGTTTATAGGGGATAAGGGTGGGGAGTGTTTTAAAAATATATATTAGAAATAAAATATTTTAATAAATATTTGTATAATTTGAATTTAAATTTTGAACAAAATAGTAATATTTAAATTTTAATAATGAAAAAAAATATTGTTAGTGGGATGTTGTGTATATAGGGGTTAAGGGTGGGGAGTGTTTTGGAAATAAATATTAAATTTAATATTTTAGGATATAAATTTAGAAATATTATATTTAAAAAAAAATAAAAAAATTCAAATGTGTTTTTAAATTTTAAATGTGAAAATTGTAATAATAAAATAAATGTAATCAGTGGGATTTTGGGGTTATAGGGGATAAGGGTGGGGAGTGTATTAGATATATATTTAATATTTAATATTTAATTAAAAAAAAAAAATTCAAATTTGGTATGAAAATTTAAAATTAAAAATTTTAGTAATAAAATTTAATAATTTATGATATAAATTTTGAAATATTATATTTAGAAATATAAACATTTCAAATTAGTTTTAAAATTTTAAATGTGAAAATTGTAATAAGAAAATAAATGTAATACGTGGGATTTTGGGGTTAAAGGGGATAAGGCTGGGGAGTGTTTTAGATATATATTTATTATTTAATATTGAATTCAAAAAAATTTAAATTTAAAATTTTGTATTAAAATTTACAATTAAACATTTTACTAATAAAATACATTTAATAAGTGGGATTTTGGGGTTATAGGGGATAAGGGTGGGGAGTGTTTTTGAGAAATATTTAATATTTTATAAAAAAAAAATAGAAATTTAATTTTTGGGTTTAAAAATTAAAATTAAATAAATTACTAATACAATAAATTTCATAAGTGGGAATTGGGGGTTATAGGGGATAAGGATGGGGAGTGCATTCAAAATATATGTAATATTTTATTTTTGAAAAATATAATGCAAAGTTCTAATTTCTTAATAAAAGTAAATTTTAATATTTTTAATAATAAAAAAAATTTCATAAGTGGTATTTTGGGGTTATAGGGGATAAGGGTGGGGAGTGTTTTATAAATATATCAAAATTTTATTATTCATAAAAAATTATTTCCATTTAGAAATGTTATTTTAATTAACATTTAACAATTTTAAGAAGATAATTCATTTAATAAGAGTGATGTAGGATTTATAGGGGATAAGGGTGGGTAGTGTTTACAAATTAGTAATTGTTTGAAAAAATCTAACATATATAGTAATCCTAATTCAATATAGATTGGAGTGGGAATAGTAAATTATTTATGGTCACTGTCCAGCACCTACTGTAATTTTTTATAGACTGGAGTGGGAATAGTAAATTATTTATGGTCACTGTCCAGCACCTACTCAAATGTATTATAGACTGGAGTGGGAATAGTAAATTATTTATGGTCAGTGTCCAGCACCTACTCTAATTTATTATAGACTGGAGTGGGAATAGTAAATTATTTATGGTCAGTGTCCAGCACATACTCTAATTTATTGTAGATTGGAGTGGGAATAGTAAATTTTTTATGGTTAGTGTCCAGCACCTACTCTAATTTATTATAGACTGGAGTGGGAATAGTAAATTAATTATGGTCAGTGTCCAGCACATACTCAAATTTATTATAGACTGGAGTGGGAATAGTAAATTAGTTATGGTCAGTGTACAGCACCTACTCTAATTTATTATAGACTGGAGTGGGAATAGTAAATTAGTTATGGTTAGTGTCCAGCACCTACTCTAATTTATTATAGACTGGAGTGGGAATAGTAAATTATTTATGGTCACTGTCCAGCACCTACTGTAATTTTTTATAGACTGGAGTGGGAATAGTAAATTATTTATGGTCACTGTCCAGCACCTACTCTAATTTATTATAGACTGGAGTGGGAATAGTAAATTATTTATGGTCACTGTCCAGCACCTACTGTAATTTTTTATAGACTGGAGTGGGAATAGTAAATTATTTATGGTCACTGTCCAGCACCTACTCTAATTTATTATAGACTGGAGTGGGAATAGTAAATTATTTATGGTCACTGTCCAGCACCTACTGTAATTTTTTATAGACTGGAGTGGGAATAGTAAATTATTTATGGTCACTGTCCAGCACCTACTCTAATTTATTATAGACTGGAGTGGGAATAGTAAATTAGTTATGGTCAGTGTCCAGCACCTACTCTAATTTATTATAGACTGGAGTGGGAATAGTAAATTATTTATGGTCACTGTCCAGCACCTACTCTAATTTTTTATAGACTGGAGTGGGAATAGTAAATTATTTATGGTCAGTGTCCAGCACATACTCTAATTTATTATAGACTGGAGTGGGAATAGTAAATTTTTTATGGTTAGTGTCCAGCACCTACTCTATTTTATTATAGACTGGAGTGGGAATAGTAAATTATTGATGGTCACTGTCCAGCACCTACTCTAATTTTTTATAGACTGGAGTGGGAATAGTAAATTATTTATGGTCAGTGTCCAGCACCTACTCTAATTTATTATAGACTGGAGTGGGAATAGTAAATTATTTATGGTTAGTGTCCAGCACCTACTCTAATTTATTATAGACTGGAGTGGGAATAGTAAATTATTTATGGTCACTGTCCAGCACCTACTCTAATTTTTTATATACTGGAGTGGGAATAGTCAATTATTTATGGTTAGTGTCCAGCACCTACTCTAATTTATTATAGACTGGAGTGGGAATAGTAAATTATTTATGGTCAGTGTCAAGCATCTACTTTTATTTATTATAGAGTGGAGTGGGAATAGTAAATTGTTTATGGTCAGTGTCCAGCAACTACTCTAATCTGTCTGGTATTTAATTTAATTAAATTACATTGATATAGTAGTTATAAAAATATATTTAAGTGAATATTATTTGTATTGTATTTTTATATATTGGATTTGTAGTAATTAATTCTATATTTATAGTTTAGGATAATATATACATGTAACCTTTTAATTTGATATGTTTGGAATATTTAATATTATTATTAGGAAAAATATATGAATATTTTGTATTGGAATAATGGGTAATGGCATTCTGTAATTTTATAATATTGATTGATTTGTAATTTTTTATAAAAGAATTATTCTATATGTTAAATATTCATAATAGAAGATTAATATTAATAATCAGAGAAACACAATTCATAAGACAAGAACATGGTTTTTATTGTAGTTTTTTAAATTTGTTATTGTTTATTCATTTGAGTAAGATCATTCAGAAATAGTATTATTTACATTGTAATTACATTCAAACATATTGAATATAGGTCAGAACAAATTTTATGTACATTAAGTATATTTTCAAACATTTTTAAGTAAATTATAAAGATTATTAATAATGTTGTACAATGTAGTGTTTTAAATTAAAATTAACATAGCAATAGGTTTTGTAAATCTTTATACAAAACTTTTAACAAATATTTTCATATATAAACATTTTAATATTTGTAGTACAAACATGTTATACCTTTTTTATTAATATTAATATGTAAAATATTAATATTAATTATTTTTACAATGTTTTCGAAACAAACATCTTTTTAACATAAATAAAATTTTAGCATTTATGCAAAAAAAAATTTAACAATTTTTCATACATTGTTCTGTAGTATTATCTTTTTAGAAATTATAATAATAAATATTTTAAATTTTAAAATATTTATTAATATAATTTTACAAATTAGGAACATTTGTTGACATTTTGTAGGTAAATTAAAAAAATAGGTATATTTTTACTAAATAATATAAAATATTTGTGTGTGAATTTACTGTTTTACCTGATTTATTTAGGGCTTTTTAGTATAGTTAAATGTTTTATTATGTTTTGGACACTCTATTTTGTAACCGGGTAATGTTGTTTTGGGTCATTTGGTTTGAAGGGAAGCTCGCGGTTGGGAGTTACTTCGCGTCGTGAAAGGTAAGGTTTGTTTTATGTGTTTTAGATGGTTTTAAATTTACTTTTGAGCCTAGTTAGATAATGTTTAGTGTAGCTGTACATATATTAGTTATATTTGGAAATGTTATGTGTTAGAGTTGCGTGTTGTGTTTTTACGTGTTTTTAACGATGTGTAGGCATGTTTCGAAAGTTAGGTTTAAGGTGTTTAATGTATATTTAGAAGTGTTTTAAATCTAGTATTATTGTTAGTACGTGTTTATGTGTTGTTTTATGTGGGTGGGAATGTCAGTTGCTTTGTTTTTACTATTTCTTTTCTAGGTTATTCGTTTCGGATGGACTCTTTTTTTTTTTTAAAGAAGTGTGTGTTCGTTTTATTGAACAATATGGTTTTTACACTACTTTAAATGTTTCGGTTTTCATGGATCGTTTTTTAATATTTTTAGCTATTTTCGGGTTTTTCATGGATTTTCGAAGGATATTTGGTGAATGGCTTATGGATTTAATCGCCAGTTGTATTTTTGCATTTTTTTTTGGGAACCTTTTTTTTAATGTTTGGATTGTGTAAGCAGGAAATGGATTTTTCAGACTTTGGAATAAACGTGGTAAGTTAATTTATTATTATTTCTTGTGGGTGGGTATTGTTTAATATTATTGTTCATTTTTATTTTATTACAAATATTATTAATGTGTGTTAATATATTTTTGACAATATGTATAAATATGTTACACACAGTAATTATTTTTGTAATAAGATACATATATTTTATGTGTTTGATATTATTGAAAATGGGTAATTAGTCATTTATTTGTATTTGTACTTTAAAGAAGTGTTTTAGCTATGATGTTTAGGTATTCTAGGCCTTTGGTAGTAGGGTACAATTTTACTTGTTGCTCTAGATATTTATACATTTGTTTAGTTTGTTTTGAGGTTTTTGGAGTTAGCTGAGTTATGGATTGTTCCATTCGGAACTCTTGATAACTCTGTTCTTTTTGTAGGCATGATATAAATCTTTCTAGTGTTGGTTTTGTTCTGCCTGTTGATTGTAGGAAGGCGTTATGCCATCCTTCAACTGCGTTATTAGTTTTGGATTCTCCATTTAAGGTGCTTCTGTATACGTTCCACCAGGGAATTAAGAATTTAGGGTTTCTTCTGTGGCCAGATCTATGTAGTCTGCCGACCCATGTATCTTCGAAATAGTCCAATAGTGAACTTAGTTTTTCTTCATTTTGTTTGTAGAAGGCGCTGTCTATTAAAATGTTGTAATGTTCTGTTACGTCTGTGTCAGGTACATAAGCTAGTGCTATGAGTTTTTTTATTTGATATGCAAAAGATGAATTAGTTGCATATTCAATGCTTAGGGCTGATTTTTGCATGTGTCTCCATAGGCATTGATTAAAATGATAGTAACAGCCTTGTATGGAGGTATGGGGGTGTGTTTTTAATATAGAATTAATCATTGCATGTTCAAAATCTAGGATTATTTTTTGTGGGGAAAAGTCATTTGTTTTTTGTTTTATTATATTTAATAGTTCAGTGTATGTGGAGTTATGTTTGTTTGGTAATAATGTGTAAATTAATGGTATATTGCAATTGTGATATATGACATGTATTGTATATAGTTGGAAAAATGGTTTGGGACATATGGTAAAAGTCCCATCCATCATCCAGTTATGTGATTCTTGTAGTTTACAGAGATTATTAGCTGTTCCAAATATTATTATTCTTTTGTCATTGTTTTTATTATCAAAAATGACAAATGGTTCTTTGTTGAAAGTTATACTTTGTTCTGGACTTAGAATAACTTCACTGTATGTGTGAGGAATTGGGGTTGAAGTAGTAGTGGTTTTTTTAGTACGTGCAATAGTTCTTTTGAGTGAAGTTACAGATGGCATTTGTGTAGTAGCAGTTTTAGGAATTTTGGGAAGCTGCTCTTTTAAAATTACACTGGTAGGTTTTTGAGAACTTGTGCTAGCTTCCTTTATAGTTTCTAAAGCAGATCTGACTTCGATTTCAGTAATGTTTGGTGGGTGGTTATGTTCTCTAGTGTATAGTACTGTTGTTTGTCGTGTTGTAGCACGCCCATAGCACTTATTAGAGTAGTATTTAGTGCATTTCCAGTTAACTTTTAAACCATACACTTTTTCCTGTGTGTAAGTGTACCCCATATAGCATAGTAACATTTTTCCCTTCTGGCTTGTTATGAATTCAGCTCCTTCAGTCATTTTGATGTAGCTTTATCTATGAAAAATATATATTATAGTTATTATATATGATGTTATATTAATTTTCAGTAGAAAAAAACAAGATTTAGTTACTATATACTTACAAAGTTGGTTTTGATGTGTTTGAGTAGAATGCTCCTGATTCTTTATTTGTGGGATTTTCCTCTAGTATTTTCTTTGTCTGGAAAAGAAAAGGAAATGTGTTGTAATAATTGTTTCTATATTTTTATAGGGAATGGTTAGGGGATTTGCAATTGGGATTTAATTAGGGTGGTATTTTAATCTATTAGTTGATTTTTGGTTGTGAAATACTTACTTTTTAGTTGTATCTTTTTTGGTGCTGTTCTGTATTTTCTTAGTTTCTTTTGGAGTTTCCTGTAGTGAAAACATGAAATAGAAAGAAGACATTAATTTATTTATAGTGTATGTATATTGTAATTACAATTTATTCTATTTGAGTCTTCATGAGAATAATATAGTTAACTTACTTTTGATAGTTTTAAACATTTCCTGTATGTTGATTTTCTTATATCTGTAGTTGCAATCCAGTCGATTTTCCTCTTCATTCAATTTCGTTTTTTTGGTTTTGGACTGTGAATGAAGTTGAACTTCTTTTTATAGTGCTTTGGATGTTGTAATATGTGTTTTATTGGTCAGTTTGAATTCGGAGTGTTTTTATTGGTTAGTTCGAATTTTTTTTTTTTTTTTCTGGTAGTTAGTTTCCTAATAAGGAAAACGCTAATTAGTGGTTTTGTGGTGTATTATTCTATATGTATTTTTCTAAACATTATATTATGTATTGGATGCATGAATTGATAAAGTATAATTTAATAATATAGTTGTTTAATGTAGGAATGTTGTTAATAATGTTTTAGTAAAGAGTTAATTATTTAAATCCATTTTTAAATGTAGTAAATATATAATTGTTTAATAATAATTTTGTGTAGAGATAAAAGACATTATTTGGTGTTTATGTAGTTTGATTTTAGGTTTTCATTAAATGTTATATAGTCGATATTAGTAAAATGGAGATATTTTAGTGGTCGATATTTTAGTTTACGATATTTTGTTATGAAGTATATGTATATTATTGAGCATCGATATTTTAGGATTTCGATATTTGTGTTGCCGATATTTTGTGTACCTATATTTATGTAGTTCGAAATTGTGTGTTCGATATTTTTGTAATGTTTTAAATAAGTATATGATGTCGATAATAATGTGATCGATTATTTTGTATCGATATATTTGTAGGTCGATTTTTTGTCTTTCGATATTGTGTCAGTGATTCGTCTATCCAGCCTTAATAAGATATTTATTTGCTTGGGATGCAGAACCTGAAAAATGGCCACATATGGAAGAAAGTACAGGTTTTGTTCAAGGATTGTACATTGATACCGTTAATACCCAGATACAAAATGTAAGGGGCCTGCTGATGCCCCTCTCTGTCTTAAATATGTACCATATGTTGTATCTTATAATACAAATGTAAAAAAAAGAATTAAACACTTGAAATGGGTTAATAACACCTACAGCTGCCTTGCTACATAAACCTGTAGGGAACAAATGCCAGTTTATAACAGCTTCTTACCATTTTGCAACACAAAATTCAAGCACACAACAATAAGGGCTCCAAAGAAAAATGTTTTCCCATTAATTATTATATCTCCATGATCAGTTGCCTATTGTGCTCTCTCTGGGAAGCAGTCAAAGATGCTCACCCTCCCCCCCAAACAGAAAAACAGCACCTTATTTAAAGCATTTCTTAAATTCATCTTTGTCAAGCTTATACTCTGAGCCAAGAAAAAACTCCCCTGCCCCCAGTGCATTTTACTAACTTTTTTGACTCACATGCATTTCTCCTTTGACAGAGAATATGTGAATGTGGCATATATTCTAAAGAGCCCCACAATGTAGGTAGCCCTCATAAGCCAGTTTGAGATGGGGTATTATTGATATTATATATTTTTTAAAGTGCATAGCTAGCACGCAGGGTTACCCAGCGCTAGACATATAGGTGCCAATTCCGATCCGGTAAAAAAATTCCCCGTCCGACTCGTATCCGGATTTTTTTCCGTCCGAATCGTCAAAGTAGCGTACAAACTGCCAAGTACGATTCGAACGGAAAAAAGTCCATACGAATCGCATTGGGAAGATTTCCCCACACGTCCTCGGGTCGGGAAAAGTCACCGACACGTCCCCGGGCGAGAAACCCACCGTGCGGAAAAATAAAGTCCGACTGCGCAAGTACGATCCCTCCCGTCCTCCCCATTTCACAACCGTACGCAAAAAACACCGTCCGAACCGAACTCCCATAGCAACCATGGAGACATGTGCCCGCATACGCGCCGAACACCCCACCACCCCCCGCCCGCGTATGTACGCCCCGAACCCCCACCCGTGTATGTACGCACCAAACACCCACCCGTGTATGTACGCCCCCGAACCCCCCCCAGCCGTGTATGTACGCACCGAACCACCAGCCGTGTATGTACGCCCCCGAACCCCCCCCAGCCGTGTATGTACGCACCGAACCACCAGCCGTGTATGTACGCACCTAACACCCACCCCAGCCGTGTATGTACGCACCGAACCACCAGCCGTGTATGTACGCACCAAACACCCACCCGTGTATGTACGCCCCCGAACCCCCCCCCAGCCGTGTATGTACGCACCGAACCACCAGCCGTGTATGTACGCCCCCGAACCCCCCCCAGCCGTGTATGTACGGACCGAACCACCAGCCGTGTATGTACGCACCAAACACCCACCCGTGTATGTACGCCCCCGAACCCCCCCCAGCCGTGTATGTACGCACCGAACCACCAGCCGTGTATGTACGCACCAAACACCCACCCGTGTATGTACGCCCCCGAACCCCCCCCCAGCCGTGTATGTACGCACCGAACCACCAGCCGTGTATGTACGCCCCCGAACCCCCCCCCAGCCGTGTATGTACGCACCGAACCACCAGCCGTGTATGTACGCACCAAACCCCCACCCCAGCCGTGTATGTACGCACCGAACCACCAGCCGTGTATGTACGCACCAAACACCCACCCGTGTATGTACGCCCCCGAATCCCCCCCCCAGCCGTGTATGTACGCACCGAACCACCAGCCGTGTATGTACGCACCAAACACCCACCCGTGTATGTACGCCCCCGAACCCCCCCCAGCCGTGTATGTACGCACCGAACCACCAGCCGTGTATGTACGCCCCCGAACCCCCCCCCAGCCGTGTATGTACGCACCGAACCACCAGCCGTGTATGTACGCACCAAACACCCACCCGTGTATGTACGCCCCCGAACCCCCCCCCAGCCGTGTATGTACGCACCGAACCACCAGCCGTGTATGTACGCCCCCGAACCCCCCCCAGCCGTGTATGTACGGACCGAACCACCAGCCGTGTATGTACGCACCAAACACCCACCCGTGTATGTACGCCCCCGAACCCCCCCCAGCCGTGTATGTACGCACCGAACCACCAGCCGTGTATGTACGCACCAAACACCCACCCGTGTATGTACGCCCCCGAACCCCCCCCCAGCCGTGTATGTACGCACCGAACCACCAGCCGTGTATGTACGCCCCCGAACCCCCCCCCAGCCGTGTATGTACGCACCGAACCACCAGCCGTGTATGTACGCACCAAACCCCCACCCCAGCCGTGTATGTACGCACCGAACCACCAGCCGTGTATGTACGCACCAAACACCCACCCGTGTATGTACGCCCCCGAATCCCCCCCCCAGCCGTGTATGTACGCACCGAACCACCAGCCGTGTATGTACGCACCAAACACCCACCCGTGTATGTACGCCCCCGAACCCCCCCCAGCCGTGTATGTACGCACCGAACCACCAGCCGTGTATGTACGCCCCCGAACCCCCCCCCAGCCGTGTATGTACGCACCGAACCACCAGCCGTGTATGTACGCACCAAACACCCACCCGTGTATGTACGCCCCCGAACCCCCCCCCAGCCGTGTATGTACGCACCGAACCACCAGCCGTGTATGTACGCCCCCGAACCCCCCCCAGCCGTGTATGTACGGACCGAACCACCAGCCGTGTATGTACGCACCAAACCCCCACCCCAGCCGTGTATGTACGCACCGAACCACCAGCCGTGTATGTACGCACCAAACACCCACCCGTGTATGTACGCCCCCGAATCCCCCCCCCAGCCGTGTATGTACGCACCGAACCACCAGCCGTGTATGTACGCCCCCGAACCCCCCCCCAGCCGTGTATGTACGCACCGAACCACCAGCCGTGTATGTACGCACCAAACCCCCACCCCAGCCGTGTATGTACGCACCGAACCACCAGCCGTGTATGTACGCACCAAACACCCACCCGTGTATGTACGCCCCCGAATCCCCCCCCCAGCCGTGTATGTACGCACCGAACCACCAGCCGTGTATGTACGCCCCCGAACCCCCCCCCAGCCGTGTATGTACGCACCGAACCACCAGCCGTGTATGTACGCACCAAACCCCCACCCCAGCCGTGTATGTACGCACCGAACCACCAGCCGTGTATGTACGCACCAAACACCCACCCGTGTATGTACGCCCCCGAACCCCCCCCAGCCGTGTATGTACGCACCGAACCACCAGCCGTGTATGTACGCACCAAACCCCCACCCCAGCCGTGTATGTACGCACCGAACCACCAGCCGTGTATGTACGCACCAAACACCCACCCGTGTATGTACGCCCCCGAACCCCCCCCCAGCCGTGTATGTACGCACCGAACCACCAGCCGTGTATGTACGCACCGAACCACCAGCCGTGTATGTACGCCCCCGAACCCCCCCCAGCCGTGTATGTACGCACCGAACCACCAGCCGTGTATGTACGCACCAAACCCCCACCCCAGCCGTGTATTTACGCACCTAACCACCACCCCACCAGGGAATGTACGGACCGCACCCCCACCAGTGCATGTACGGACCGTACTGACGCCAAAAAAACACGTACTGAACCCGGACAAACCATATTTACACAAGGAGAGTCAAGTAGAGTTTCCCCACACCACCAAACAGGCCCAACAACCCCACAAACATCACATACACTCACCTGCAACTGCCAAACTGCCAAACAGAGGCCCAAAACTCAATCACTCCTCATAACACACCCACACAAATTTCAAACACAGCCACACCCACAAATGGACCAATAAAAATGGACCACACACACAAACCATGAGCCTTTGCAACAGACCCACTGCTGCCAGAGCCCACAGACGACCCACACCACCATACTTGAACCTCACACTTGCATACCTTCACACAACCACCTACACAAACACCCCCTCATCACATTCACACACACACCTCCACTACCACACCCACACACCCACAGCCATCCACACCCACACCCCCACAACCACACCCCACGCCATGTCCACCACCAAGAATCCAAAGTTCACAAAGGAGGAGCTGGAGATCCTTGTCGACGAAATCCTCAGAGTCGAGCCACAGCTCTTTGGGACATTGGTCAGACAGACCAGCATATCCGAAAAAACCGCCATGTGGCAGAGGATCGTCGATTCTGTGAATGCTGTTGGGACAACCAGAAGGACCAGGCACGAGTGCCAATCCAGGTGGTACGATCTGCGGAGGACGGTCAAGAGGAAGATGACTGACAATCACAACCAGGGGAACATCACTGGAGGAGGGCCGCCCCCCAGACCGGTACTATACCATCCCTGGGAGGAGAAGGTGATGTCCACGCTGGCGGTGGAGGGACTACACGGACTGCCAGGACTCCCAGACCCTGGTGAGTACACAAACAACTCACCTCACATGGGGGGGATGCCATACACAATCAATCATGCATGCCACCCCCCCCAAGCCACCACCGGACACAACAACACTCCACAAACACACACATGCCACTGGCACCTCCATGCCCCATGCATCAATCAGGGCCATGCCAAGTCACAGGCCACACAAAACACCAACACAACACAGGATGTGGTCGATGCTGGGAGTGGGGGCAGCAAAACTAACATTGAGCAACTCACAAGCACACAACAATGCCCTCAGCCCATATGGCCCAGGGCACAGCCATACAAACTGTGTGTACCCACACAGTACTGTCTTGCCTGCAAATGATGGCTGCCATGCAGGATGCCATGGGTCTGAAGGCACAATTTGCACATAACAGCAGACAATGAAGATGCATCGCTCTGATAGAGTCTCAGCACACACCGCCACAGCAGCAGCCTACACTCAGACACACTGCCCAATGGGTGCCCGGAGAACAGGGACTAACTCACATGAACAAGCCAATGGCCATTCAAAGACCGGCTAACTGTGTGTGCCCAGGAAGCTGGCCTGAGGTGACAGAGAGTGACAAAGAGAGGGAGGGAGAGGGGGAATGAGAGGGAAGGAGACAGAGGGGGGACACAGGGAGACAGACAGAGGGAGGGAGTAGGGTGACAGAGGGAGACCGACAGAGGGAGGGAGGAGGGTGACAGAGGGAGGGAGGAAGGGAGACACAGGGAGACTAAATCACCCTTGGGTGGTGTGGCCATGTCCACTCGTCAGCCGGTGGACTGTGTGCATGCAGACCAGGTCTGGCAGTGCCTCAACCCCCCCTTCCGTAGATGAAGACCGGTCCATGTGTCAATCTGTGCACGAGTCCATCCGTGCTGCAGGCACAGACCTAACCACACACCCAGTATACCCACCCACCGTGTCGGTAAGAACCCTGTCACAAATGCTTCAGTCCCCTACCTGCAACATCAAATTGCCTTGCCAAAACACCATTTGGCCACGTACAGTGCAACACGTAAGGCGCCTCTGCATGGCTCGCTACGCCCGCACACCACACTGCTGACTGTGTACCCAAATAGATGCATCAACTAAGATTGTGTCTCACACATGCGTAAAGCCCTGACAGCTGTGGCCAAGGGACATAGCCATGCACAAGTGCACTGTGAGAGGAATGCAGGACAGATCCAACTACCCAGAGGAAGAGTGCCAAATCAGAAATGCATGCAACATGGATGCCACATGTGACACTGTTAACATTGTCTCTCTCACACACAGGTCAACGTCGACGAACACCCCCCAACACTGGGGGGGAAGTCACACAGGACCAGGCTCCGCGGGATGATGACCCCACCGCCAGCGATGACTCTCACCACTCCGTGGATGACCCAGACCAACCTGGCCCCTCTGGTGTCCAACCACCTGCAGCACCTGCGTCAGGTACAACTGTGCCAACCACCACCCCCATTCCTGCCACATCCCAGGAGACGTCCAGGAGCCCTGCCCGCACACGACCACCCAGCCAGTCTGCCCAGGAGGGACACGGTCCTCCGGGCACCCAGGAGGAGGCAGGCGGCAACGCAGATGCCATCCCTCAGGGGTCCCGGAGACCCGATGCACCCACAACGGCAGGCCAGGTGCACGTGGGCAGGGGTGGCGGGAGTGGAGGACGGCGGAGGCGCGAACCTGACCAGGCAGCTCAGGACCCGGTAGTGTCCCAGGTCAGCAACATCCTGGATACATACCGGCGTGACACCAGGGGCATGGACCAGATTGCGTCCACCCTCAATGACATCAAGGGGACCCTCCAGGAGATGAAGACCCTGCAGTCCCAGCAACATGCCTGTCAACTGCAACACCAAGGAAGGATGGAGGATAGACAGGCTGAGCTCGTGGCGGTGCAAACCCAAATGACCGGTGTACTCCGTCGGATTGCCGACAACATGGGCAACCCTCCCTGTGGCACCAGGCGAAGGCCATTACCAGACACAGGGAGGGATCAGGAGGAGGAGGATTCATCCGACGGAGCGTCACAGACATCGTCACGGACTGCTTCCGAGGGTCCCCGCAGGAAGGTGGGTCGTCCACGAAAAAGACTGTGAGAGTCAGCAGAACATCACCATCTCCCAGGTCACCTGGCCTGGCACCTGGCCCTCTGGCCCAATAGCAGCACATGACATTCTCTGCCACATGGACTTGCTGGTCACTGTCTGACCTATGTTGACGAAGACTGTGGCATGGACTCTGACATTTTGCTACGACAAGGATACCAACTCCCCCAGTGAACTCTGGATTCTACACTCCCGCTGTGCACCTCTTGTCATCCCCACAAACCCGTACCCCACCACAAATAAATGAATCACACTTACAAGATGATGCCGTGATTCTACATTATTACAATACATGTGTGTGTCGTACAGTCAAAGCATGCCTGATCTCAGAATTAACTCCAACCATCCAAACCGTGGGGTCGCAGTCTTGCCCAGGACACACATGGGTCCCAATGTCTCATCTGATACAGACATGGAGTACCAAACTCACCTGTGCTGGGCCCAACCAGCTGAGTGGTTCCCGCACAACTGTGGCAACAGACACATTCAGGGGAGCAACAGTCATGCGCAGAGGTCAGGGATCATGTGGAGTGACCTGGCTTGCCGCTCCCAGGTATGTCTAGACATGTGTCCCTACAATGTGCAGCATGCTTGCGTCAGGCGGATGTTGAGAATGGTGGCTAGGCCAAGGTTGGATGCATGGAGATGCCAGAATGCAGTTTAGGATCACTGTGCCACATGGTTGTGTTGGGGTTGTGGGCTGCATCATGAGTGTGGGCGTGGATCTAGAAGGTCATCCTGCAGCTGGCTGTGAAACATTCCCCCCATCCCGTTAGGACGTTGATGTGGCCTGGTTGCCCGACGCAGTAGCAGAGCTGTGCAGATGCACTCCGGATATGGACAAGTACCATGGGAGTCGTGAGGCACATGTCCGTAGACTGCAGGGTAGGATTCTACACAGATGTTGTAGTTTCCCTGGGGGATGGTCTCTCTTGCCTTGAGGTGGATGGAACTGTGCATCTTGTGCATAATACAGTTCCCACTCCCTGACAAACCCCTAGCATCTTGTCACTCTACACATAGACACATATGCACCACCTATGAAAACTATGCCAGACCTGCGGCACGCACAGTGGCAACAGGGCACCATTGACAGGGAAGAGGCACCTTGGAGACAGAGGGACAAATTTATTAGTCATGTGTGTTGGAATGACAATGATACTCTGTCAACACATACACAGGTCATGTGGATGTACATGTGGGAGCAACACTGGCACCCCCCATTGCAACACAGATGCTGGCATCCCATTGACCTGGCACACAAGTGACGGATAACAGCTAAACACCCCCTGCTGCCACGGAGAGGCCGCTATACACCATTGAGGCCCTGATGGGGCAATCACACACCATGTCAACCCGGTGCAACCTGTATGTTTCCGAGGCCAGTGTTACACACAATGATGGCCTCATCACAATCCCCAATCCCCTGCCACATGACAGTCACCAAGTCTGAGCATGGCTCCAGGTGAAGCCTGCCCCATGTCATGTTCCCCATGTAGGATCACCATGTATGCAAATGGAACACACATGAACCGGAGAAGTGCACACAGACTACAAACAATTCACACACCCAAAACGACGTGAGGCATCCCTTACCCTGAGGAGATTTCAACACTTGCCCGTGCATGTGACGCTGAATCAGCACATGTCGCTGTGTTCATGAGGAGTAGCAGGAGCACAACAATGCCACCAGCAGACAGCATGCACATGGACCTGTGGAAGAGAGACACACAAGGATTCAGCACAAAGGAGCACATCCGCAAGCATGTACTTAACACGTATCATGTTGTTAACATGACAGGTGACAATGATGACCCTCAGACAACATCCTTCCATTGCGCCATCACTTGAGTGACACTTCAATACACACCACTGACTCACTTGGCAGACATGCAGATGGACACACACATTGCAACACATGCCACACACGGCCCAATGCGTGCACACTCAGACACTGGAACTCACCACTAAGCAAAGAAGTTGCGTATGAGCCGACTCCGCATGTCCTCCACAGCCTCCTCCTCCTCCACATCACTTGCCCCGTCACCAAGCCCTTCATCCTCCACGGGTGGATGGTCCTGGTCATCTTGATCCAGTATGAGTGGAACAGCTTCCTCCACTGCCATGTTGTGCAGCATGCAGCAGACGATGATGATCTTGCACACCTTCACCGGGGCATATGGGAGTGCTCCGCCGGTCTTGTGGAGGCACCGGAATCGGCTCTTCAGAAGTCCAAACGTCCTCTCAATGACTCTCCTGGTCCGCCCATGTGCGTTGTTGTAGAGGTGCTCGGCAGCCGTGCTGGGGTTGCGGACAGGCGTCATCAGCCATGGCATGTTGGGATAGCCAGCGTCCCCTACAAGGAAACATCATGGACAGAAGTGTGTCAGCACAGGCAGTGAGATTGGAAGATGACGCCAAACACTGAACTGCCAGAGTCTACCCACCAACAATACATGCTCGCTCGTTCCGCAGCTGCAGCATCATTTCTGGCACCCTGCTACGCCTCATGATGAAGGCATCGTGTGCTGATCCTGGAAAGCGAACACAGACATGTGAAATCACCATGTTGGACAGACACACCACAAGGGCATTAATGGAGTGATAATGTTTGCGATTCCTATACACCACCTCCTGTGCCTGTGGTGGTACCAACGCAACATGTGTCCCATCTATGGACCCAATGACATGGGGCATCCCTCCCAGGGCATAGAACTCACGCTTGACATCTGTCAACTGCTCACGATTTGGGAATTTAATGTACTCATCCAGGTGAAACAACATGGCCTCTAAGAAATCATGCAGAACACGGCTGAACATCGTCTGGGACATGCCCCCGACATCAGCAATGGTATGTTGGAACGTACCCGTGGCAAGGAAATGTAGGGCTGCCATCACCTTCAACTTGGGTGTCAGTGCACTTGGATACCTGTGGCGCGGGAGGAGTTGTGCTTCCAGCCGGCCAGTCAACTCATCAATCAACCGTTGGCTGAATCTGTAGCGGCGTATACAGTCCCGTTCATGCAGGGCAGCAATGTCTGGCATACGTCGAGGGAGAGGCGGAGCCCTGCAGTGAAATGGAAGGAACACCTAAGAGTGAGCACTGTACAACAACATCGTCAATGCACTGAGCACATGTTACACAGCCAATACACATATGCCACGTTGTGAGTCAGGTCTGTGCCACAGTTCCTGGACACGAACGCCAGTCAGGTTACACTCCTACCAAGGGACAGCCACTAACGGAGGGGGGCAAGATCACGATGACATGGCATGAGACTAGCTGTGGGCCAGTGTAAGTGAACATGCACACGCATCACAGGATTCACAGACATCCACACATGTGCAGAAGTAGTATGCGTATGGTACAGACAGGTAGTTGGATGCGATATGCACTGGTCACATGTCATAGGAATAGGACAGGCCACACACATTGCCTTTGAGGAGTACATGTCGAGACAGAACATACATAGGGAGCATGTGGATATGTACTTGTGTTGATACTCCGTGTAGTTGGATACATACACACCTCATGGCAAATCACATATGTGGGCTGGTGTGCGGAACAGTGTGCCATGCCCATCGACACACAGACACATGTTGGCAGCAGCAACTGCTGACACATTGAATCACACACCTACAGCAAAATCATGGAAAGACATGCCACACACATGACATGGTTGCAGCATGCAACGCAGCCATACACGTGTCATATGTAATATTCCGTGTACCTGGCATCAGGGGACAGGTGCGGGTGTCCGTGACTGGGACATGCAAGTGACTCATGGCTCCACTAGTGTGTACGACATGCACACATGTCAAAGGAGTGCAGGGGATGTGTGGTACAATGCGCACCATCACACACGACATGTGTACACAGCTCATCGTACATGTGCTTTGCCCACACCTCAGGGGTAAAGTGCCACATCACATCCTGACACACCTGTGTCACACACAGGTGGTATTGCACAGACAATGCATTGGTGTCCACCCTTGGCAATACCTGTCCGCTCCATTCCTGTCTGTGTGCCGCCTGTCACCACTGACAGTTGTAATACGCACCGTACATACGCTCGGAGCGCGTGTATAGGGTCCCTGGGCCAATATTGCCGCTGGCGTATGCGTACGCCACAGTAGTACGGACTGTACACGCGCTTGTGCGGTCCGGATCACAATATGGGCGCTGGCGTATGCGTACGCCACAGTAGTACGGACTGTACACGCGCTTGTACGGTCCGGATCACAATATGGGCGCTGGCGTATGCGTACGCCACAGTAGTACGGACTGTACACGCGCTTGTACGGTCCGGATCACAATATGGGCGCTGGCGTATGCGTACGCCACAGTAGTACGGACTGTACACGCGCTTGTACGGTCCGGATCACAATATGGGCGCTGGCGTATGCGTACGCCACAGTAGTACGGACTGTACACGCGCTTGTACGGTCCGGATCACAATATGGGCGCTGGCGTATGCGTACGCCACAGTAGTACGGACTGTACACGCGCTTGTACGGTCCGGATCACAATATGGGCGCTGGCGTATGCGTACGCCACAGTAGTACGGACTGTACACGCGCTTGTACGGTCCGGATCACAATATGGGCGCTGGCGTATGCGTACGCCACAGTAGTACGGACTGTACACGCGCTTGTACGGTCCGTACTACTGTGGCGTACGCATACGCCAGCGCCCTTATTGTGATCCGGACCGTACAAGCGCGTGTACAGTCCGTACTACTGTGGCGTACGCATACGCCAGCGCCCATATTGTGATCCGGACCGTACAAGCGCGTGTACAGTCCGTACTACTGTGGCGTACGCATACGCCAGCGCCCATATTGTGATCCGGACCGTACAAGCGCGTGTACAGTCCGTACTACTGTGGCGTACGCATACGCCAGCGCCCATATTGTGATCCGGACCGTACAAGCGCATGTACGGTCGGTATCACTGCTTGTGGGGTGCCCTAGGGCGTGGAACGCACCGTACCTGTGTGTAAATGTATGAAAACACATAGGGGACACATGAGGGACAAGTATAAGGGCCTAAATGCCTGATGGTTGCCATGGAGACTGAGTTAAATTTTTGATTTTGAGCACCAGGTGCACAGCAGAAGTCAGTTTGAAAGAATCTACATTGTTGCAATGTGGATGTTGACTTGACATCATTATCAAAACTGAAACCATGCAAAGCCACACACTGGGGTAGGTTTGAAGGGATTGGATGAAACGTAGGATGCTAATGTGACTGACCAATCAATCTGTACTCCTATACATGAACAGGCCAGCCAGGCATATATAAGGCAGCCAGGTCCCATGAGAGAGCACTTGCCTGCACATCCATTCATCCATTACCACTGCTGCTGATAGTGATTCCTCTGGCACCATGTCCAGGACTGTGGAGAGGTCACAGCCATTCACCCAGGAGGAGAACCTTGCCCTGATAGATGTGATCCTCCCACAGTTCCAGAGCCTGTATGGTCGACCAGGGGTTCAGGTGAGTGCAGACTCCACTAGCTTAGACTGTGCCCCTTTTGTGTGACAGTGACTTCTGGCATTGTGTCCATGTGTGACAGACATGCACTGTTGTTTGGAGTGGGTCCCAGGGTGTGGAAGGCCTCATGTCACCCATGCAGAGCATGCTGTGTTTCCTGTGTGCACTCCTCACTTGCATAGTGCCTACTGTGACAATGAATGCAAGGTGCATGCCACATTCTGCCTGCATACTCCTCCTGGGGATGTTGTTTCCACAGTCCTGATGTGATCCTGTGTTCCCCCCAGTGTGACAGGTGTCAGTACCCATGGATGTGTGTTTGTTCAGTGTACCTGTGCTGTGAGTGTCCAAAGGCCGTGTTCGTCCCCTGCACATTGGTGTGTGTGTTAGTCCCCTGTCATGTGGGTGAGTGCATATGGGGAGTGTTGCACACAAGCAGCATGAGGGATGGATATGGCCTGGCCATCGGATGTGAGCAGGGAGCAGTGCTGTGTGCATGCCGTGCTGAGCCAGCCCCACACCTGTGACACCCCCGTCTACTGGCACATGGGCAGAGTGAGGTGTGTACCCGCAGTTGGCAATGCCATGTGATTGTCCTGTACCTGTGTGTGTCTGTGTACTCTGCTGAGGTAGCATCAGTGTGCTGGGGCAGGTGACTGCTGTGAGGTGCTGTACATAATCCTGGTGTAGCCTGTGAGGCACAGTGTGATCCCTGGTCAGTGAGTGTGTGGTACCCCTCATGCCACCCGTGTGCTTCCACTGGCACGTAGTGCATTTGGCCTTCCACAGTGGATAATGTCCCTATGACAAAGGTGCAATTAGTTGCATGCATACCATGGCCTGTTCATAATGAGGATTGTTCTATATGTGTGTCTCTGTGTCTTTGCTCATGTGGATTAATGTATTCTCTCTTTTGCATCCTCACAGGTAGGCGCCATTGCCAAGGGGGAGATCTGGAGGGAAGCCGTCAGTGCCGTGAGGGGTACAGAGGGTCGGAGGCGGAGCCTGTCTCAGGTGAGGAAACGCTGGCAGGACATCCGGTGCTGGACGAGGAGGATTGCACGGCTCCTGCTGGGGGACTCACCTGAGAGCCGTAAGAACCGTGGCCGCCGTCGTCTGACCCACATCCAGAAGCGTGTGCTGGCGGTGGTCTTCCCCGATATGGACAGGCGCCTACAGGAGAGGCAGCAGCAGGAAGGGGGTAGGTACATGTGTGTCAGGTGTGTGTCCCCAGCCAATGTAAGTGTGCAGTTGCATGGATACACTGCCAGGGTTTGATTGTGCAGTGCGTCAACTTCTCCACAAAGTAGCACAGTGCTGTTCTCACTCCCTCCCTTCCCCTCCTTGCAATGTGTTCCCTGGTCTGTCGCCACTCTTGCACACGGTTATTTAGGCAGGCAGTTCATGCAGGTGCCCTATGCTATCAGCATCATGTGTGGGGGTGATGTGCCACAGGTATGGGGACCTTGCGTGTGCCATGGCCAATTTCAGTCATTGTGGTGTCCATGTCACTTGGCACTGATTGTGAATCACGACATAGGGGTGTGTCTCCAAAATGTACAGCCTTCCAGCATGCATGTCCAATTGTGTGCCCTCTGACATGATGTGCCTGAGTGGGAGGCCTGCTAAGTGCAGGGACGGTTGCTTAATTTGCAGTCATGTCCATCCTGGACCATGGAGGAGTGTGGGCACTACTGTGCCCTGGGGCACCTCTTCCTAGGTATCATGTGCGTCATCCAACAATATGGCCATTCACTGTGTCTTTGCCATGGGTTGCGTAGGGTGGCATTGTACCCTGGGCTCAACTGTTAGGACCTACAGGTTGCTACATGTGTCCACTGTACAGGGGGACCCATTTTGCTTGTGCATACTCACAGTGGGCATTACCTGTGTGTGTTGTTGAGACAATCTGATGATGTTTGCCTGTCAATGATGTGTGGACATGGCCACCAGGGGCTGTGTGTTTACAGTCATGAATTAGTGGAGGCCATGTGTTTCCATCCCAGAGTAAGAGGTGTACATACTTTCTCCGTCTCAATGAGATTGTCTCAGGTGTGGGTGGTTTGTGCGTACAAGGCCTACATGTCAGAAGCTTCATCCTCCTTGCTGGGTTTAGCCTGTGTGTGATGTTTGACTGGACATACGCTCAAGGTGCAGTGACCCTGTCATGTGTGGCCTGGTTTCATGTATTGCCTTTGCAGCATGCGGCAAGAGTAAATGGATATGATTCATGCTCATCCCTTTTTGACGACGCAGTGTGGTGCAGGTGCTGTGCACATTTGTCCCCAGAGGCTGACTCCTCTCTAAAATTTCAGGTGCAGTGATTTGCTGTTGTGTCATGATCTCCATTGTGTCTCAGTGGCATGGTGGGTAGAAAAACTGTGTGTTCCATGGCCTACATGTGTACATTGTTTTGTAGGTGTTACTCCTGTTGCTTTTCAGGCTATGCAATGTGACCTATGTATATTTGACTCATGTGACATATGTGTACAGGTGTCTGATTTTCTCCTGTCTCTTCACCTTGCCCACAGCATCGCCGGGGGACACGGAAGGAGACACTAGCACGGACCGGGAGGAGAGATTGAGCACCAGTACCAGCAGTGCTGTCCTGTCTGGCACATGGAGTGGCACGGAGGCCGAAGGGAGTGAGGCGGAGGACCTGTTGACTGCCAACACAGACTATGACGCAGACGGGTCCGAGGCTGAGCTCCCAGAGGTGGCGGAGTCTGCCCCCCCAGCTGATGGCAGCCCTCCACATCCCCCCGCCACCTCAGGTTCCATCACCGGCCTCCCACATGCTCGTGGCCCTTCCCTCCGTGCTCGGTCCCCACATGTCTCCTTCCTGCCAGGCACCGCACCCCCTGCCCCTGTCACCACTGCTGCGGTGAGTGCGGAGTCTGTGGACATCCTGAGGCAGTTGCAGGTTGGTCAGACTGCGATGCTAAATGTCCTCCATGCCCACACCCAGGTGCTGACCCAGATGGAGGCATACATGGAGGGCATGTCGGCTGCGCAGTCTGACCAACGGCAGTTGCTGAGGTCCATAGACTCCACACTGACTGCAGCACTGGATCTCCTGCAGCGCTGCGTAACACCCCCTACCCCTGCCCCATCCCCAATTCCCACTCCCGTGCCTGTCCCACGCACATCCAGACGTCAGCGTGCACGCACCCCAACAGACACAGGCACCACACCACCAGGGAAGTCGAAGCGCACACCTCCTGTCACGCACACACAGGGTGAGGAAGGCACACCCACTGGGTCGGGGGGGAAACGTAGAACACGCAGCCACAGTGGGAGTCCGCATTCCACACAACCCACTCCCTCCAAATCCACTCCCCTTAGCTCTCCTGGCCAACAGTCAGTGACAGCATCATCCACTGCGAGTGTGCCCCCCAGCCCCAGGATGACACCACCCCGCAAGCGGTGGAGGCGGGACCCGGCCAGGGGAGTTGAGTCCCCCACCCTGTCCACACCCTCCCCCAGTGGCGCTGCGACCCATCCCTTTGCCCCCCCCCCCTCCTTGGGGCCTGTGGTTGGATTGGGTACGGGGGAGTCGCTGGGGGAACTTGCCGACGTGTGCAGCGCCATTCTGTCCTCCACCTTTGGCGCTGGCACCCCCCCTGTGGCAGATTCATCCCTCCCTGCACCCACAACACCTACCCTTTCCCCTCCTGTCCCTGCGGTGCCTGTTTCCACCCTCCCCCCTGATGCCCCCTCTTCTGTGGATGAAATGGACTTGTGAACTGTGCAGCCAAGCTAGGGGACACACGTCCCGATGTGTACCCCCCCCCCGGACATTGCTGCTGGGCTGGCCCATGGCCCTTGTACATAGTGGACATTTTCTCTGATATATTTTCCTGCTGAATAAAGCCTTTTCTTTTTGTTTTGCACACTGATGCTTTCCTGGACTTGCTGTTGGTGCTGGTGCTCCCTGCGTTGGGGTGGTGATAATGTGTTAGGGGTCTGTGAAATGTTGGAGTGTGCTGCTCATGGGGTGTACCCTGCCATCTGCGTGCCATCACAAAGGTCTCTGCAAATGGTATTTGGTCATGTTTGCTCTCACTGTATGGTGACATTGTCCCAAGGTGTGTTCCGTCCTCTGTGGCCCAGCCCATTTTTCCTGCAGGGTGTCTCCCAAATGCTGTGCTGTGCTGTGTCTACATTTCCTGGATGTGTGAGGGTTGCCTTTCAATATAGCCATGCTGGCTCAGCGATGTCTCCGCCTGCATCTGGGGTATCACCCTTGTAGGTCACTGAACTTGTTGATGGGGTATATTGTCCGATGTCTGGGCACTGCTGGGAGTGATAGGTACACACCCCTCCTGTGTCTGGGCACTGCTGGGAGTGATAGGCACACACCCCTCCTGTGTCTGGGCACTGCTGGGAGGACCCTGCACCCACCCCTCCTGTGTCTGGGCACTGCTGGGGGTGTTTTGCACACCCCATTCTTATAGCAGGTTCGGTGCGTACATGCACGGGTGGGGTGGGGGTTTGGTGCGTACATACACGGCTGGTGTGGTGGTTTGGTGCGTACATACACGGGTGGGCGTTTGGTGCGTACATACACGGGTGGTGGTTTGGTGCGTACATACACGGCTGGGGTGGTGGTTTGGTGCGTACATACACGGGTGGTGGTTCGGTGCGTACATACACGGCTGGGGGGGGGTTCGGGGGCGTACATACACGGGTGGGTGTTTGGTGCGTACATACACGGCTGGTGGTTCGGTGCGTACATACACGGCTGGGGGGGGGTTCGGGGGCGTACATACACGGCTGGTGGTTCGGTGCGTACATACACGGCTGGGGTGGGTGTTAGGTGCGTACATACACGGGTGGGGGTTCGGGGCGTACATACACGGCTGGGGGGGGTTCGGGGGCGTACATACACGGGTGGTGGTTCGGTGCGTACATACACGGCTGGGGTGGGTGTTAGGTGCGTACATACACGGGTGGGGGTTTGGTGCGTACATACACGGCTGGGGGGGGTTCGGGGGCGTACATACACGGGTGGTGGTTCGGTGCGTACATACACGGGTGGTGGTTCGGTGCGTACATACACGGCTGGGGTGGGGGTTTGGTGCGTACATACACGGGTGGGCGTTTGGTGCGTACATACACGGGTGGTGGTTTGGTGCGTACATACACGGCTGGGGTGGTGGTTTGGTGCGTACATACACGGGTGGTGGTTCGGTGCGTACATACACGGCTGGGGGGGGGTTTGGTGCGTACATACACGGGTGGTGGTTTGGTGCGTACATACACGGCTGGGGTGGTGGTTTGGTGCGTACATACACGGGTGGTGGTTCGGTGCGTACATACACGGCTGGGGGGGGGTTCGGTGCGTACATACACGGGTGGTGGTTCGGTGCGTACATACACGGCTGGGGTGGGGGTTTGGTGCGTACATACACGGCTGGTGTGGTGGTTTGGTGCGTACATACACGGGTGGTGGTTTGGTGCGTACATACACGGCTGGGGTGGGGGTTCGGTCCGTACATACACGGGTGGGGGTTCGGGGCGTACATACTCTGCTGGTGTGGTGGTTTGGTGCGTACATACACGGGTGGGCGTTTGGTGCGTACATACACGGGTGGTGGTTCGGTGCGTACATACACGGCTGGGGTGGGTGTTAGGTGCGTACATACACGGGTGGGGGTTCGGGGCGTACATACACGGCTGGGGGGGGTTCGGGGGCGTACATACACGGGTGGTGGTTCGGTGCGTACATACACGGCTGGGGTGGGTGTTAGGTGCGTACATACACGGGTGGGGGTTTGGTGCGTACATACACGGCTGGGGGGGGTTCGGGGGCGTACATACACGGGTGGTGGTTCGGTGCGTACATACACGGGTGGTGGTTCGGTGCGTACATACACGGCTGGGGTGGGGGTTTGGTGCGTACATACACGGGTGGGCGTTTGGTGCGTACATACACGGGTGGTGGTTTGGTGCGTACATACACGGCTGGGGTGGTGGTTTGGTGCGTACATACACGGGTGGTGGTTTGGTGCGTACATACACGGCTGGGGTGGGGGTTCGGTCCGTACATACACGGGTGGGGGTTCGGGGCGTACATACTCTGCTGGTGTGGTGGTTTGGTGCGTACATACACGGGTGGGCGTTTGGTGCGTACATACACGGGTGGTGGTTCGGTGCGTACATACACGGCTGGGGTGGGTGTTAGGTGCGTACATACACGGGTGGGGGTTCGGGGCGTACATACACGGCTGGGGTGGGGGTTTGGTGCGTACATACACGGGTGGGCGTTTGGTGCGTACATACACGGGTGGTGGTTTGGTGCGTACATACACGGCTGGGGTGGGGGTTCGGTCCGTACATACACGGGTGGGGGTTCGGGGCGTACATGCACGGGTGGCGCTTGGGTGCGTACATACACGGGTGGGGGTTCGGGGCGTACATACCAGGGTGGGGTGGGGGTTCGGGGCGTACATACACGGGTGGCGCTTGGGTGCGTACATACACGGGTGGCGGTTCGGGGCGTACATACACGGGTGGCGCTTGGGTGCGTACATACACGGGTGGGGGTACGGGCCGTACTTCCACGGGTGGGGGTACGGTCCGTACATACCCCTGCCCACGCTCTGCGTGCCTGGGTACGGGCCGTACCCATGCCTTTGGTGTGTGGGTACGGTGCGTCCCACCATTGTTGCGGGCCGTGGGGTCCGCACCGTACACAGGCCTTGGGGGCGTGGCTACGGGTCGTACCACGCGTACCCCTACATGACCCCAGCAATGCTGGTACGAGCTGTACCAAGGCCTTTCTGACGTGGGTACGGGCCGTACCGCTATTGTTGGAGTGACGTAGGGGGACGCGTGGTACGTTCCGTACCCACGCTCTTGCGGCCTGGGTAGGGTACGTACCGGTTCGCGTGACCATCCACTTCCGTTGTGGCGGACGCTTGCGTTGCTGGCCTTGCCCCCACCCCCTGGAAGTGACCAGGCCCTGATGGTCAGGTATGTCCAGGCCATGTGTGATTTGGTACCATGTGTTGGTGTTGTGTGTCCTGCCCCTGCCCCCCCCTTTGCCCCTGGTTGTTGTGCTGACCTTCTGCGGCGTCTGCGTCGGTTCCTGTACGCCAGGTGGACTGCTAGGAGGGCAGGGATGGCACGTAGGTTCGGGTCCATGTCTGTTCGTCGCGTCCAGCTGCTCCTTGCGTGTGTCGTCCTGATTTCCCGGCAGTTTTTGGCAGCCGGTAAATATTTTCCGTGCGGGATGACGTCGGTTCGAATCGTACTTCCTGGTTCGTGAAACGTAGGCTGGATGCGTACCGACGTCACGTCGGCTCCTTTCAGGATCGGAATTGTGTTTAGTTTCTGTTCGGTCGGTGTTTTGTTCGAATCGTACGGAAATGGTGTTTCCGTATGATTCGTACTTGCATTTTCGGATGGATTTCGCACCGGGTACGAGTCGGACGGAGAAAAGGCTCCGTCCGACGGTTCGTACCCGGTTTTTACCGGATCGGAATTGGCACCATAATGTAGGTGACTTAACCAGAAACAAGCAAGAGTTAGAAAAGCCATGTTTTTTTAAGGTTACGAAAGGTGGTCAAGGATTGGCAACTTCTTAGTGAGTCGGACAGCGTGTTTCAGAGCATGAAGCCCAGATAAGAAAACGAGTGACCACCCTGGCAGTTTTTGTATTAAATCTGGGGACCTTGCATAGGTTCTGGTTGCTTGAGTGAAGCAAACGGCTGGGATAATTGGATTTTAGTTGCTGCTGCATGCAGTGTGGGCCTGCTTTAGACGTGGCTTTATGCAAACTGTATGCGTTTTTCGACCAGTAGAGGTCACGAAAAAGGTTGGACATGGCTGGACATGGAGTATGATTGGGGAGATGAACTAGTAATCTGGTGCCTGAGTTCTGGATCACTTCTAGGCATTTAAGTGAGGTCTTGCCAGCCCCCAGGTAAAGAATGTTGAGGTAGTCTAACCTTGATAAAAAAATCAACGCCTGGATAACCGTGCACTTGTCAGAAAAGGGAAGCATCCAGATAATTTTCTTTAGCCGCTTTAGGACTGCATAACTGGCAGAGGCTAACTTGGAGATTTGTGTTCCAACCAGAAACCTAGGTTCTTTACCTTAGAAACCGGCACAGGAGGGGCTTAGAAGATATCAGGCAGTAGTGAGACCCACACAACTGGGGGTTCTTACCCACCACCATAACCTCGGTCTTATCACCATTTAACTACAAGGAGTTGCTGGTCATCCACGGGGAAACCTTTAGGAGACATGAGTTTAGGATGTCCATGCCTTGACCCTCAGCAGATAACAGGGAAAAGATGATCTGAGTGTTTTCAGCATAGGAAGATAAACAGAGGACACAGCCTTCAACGATGTCAGCTAGGGGACACACATAGATATTTTATAACATCAGTTTTAAAGCAGAGCTCTGGGGAACGCCAGAAAAAAATGAGACTGACAGCTAGGACCAGAATTGGTGGAGAAGACCTGAAAGGTCCGATACTACAGGAACGATGTCATCCAAGACAATGCTATATCCTCGAGACCCATGACCTCTAGTCTTTTTAGGAGTATTTTGTGAGACATGGTATCAAAAGCCTGGCTCAAGTCAAGCAGGATCAGTGCTGCCATGCCTCCTCTATCCAAGTGCAGTCTGATGTGCTCTGCAACTCCAAGCAGAGTGGATTCAGTGCTGTAACCAATCATGAATATAGACTGCGCCAAATGAAGAAGATCATGCAAATCCAGAACAGATTAGATTTGCTGGTTAACGTGCTTTCCCAAGATTTTAAAGAGCAGGGGGTGCAGCAAAATTGGCCTGTAGTTTGACCAATTAGCAGGGTCAAGACTGGGTTCCTTCAGCAGAGGCTGAATCATAGCATACTTCCACATACAGGGAATCCAACCCTCTTGCAATGAGGTCTGGATTGGGCCGGCATTAGTTCTCAATACTCTGCTAATTCTCTGTGGCAATACACAGCATCCTTAAGCCAATCATCAACTTGGGGGACCGAACGACGACCCCAATGCATCGCCACCCTCCGTTTACCCAATGGAAACCAAACGGAACCCAGTTTCTGTGGCAGAGAATTGACATCTTTAACATGTCCCAGTAATGCAGTCAGGGGAGTGTGCTCCAAGCACAAATCAGACATCTTGTCAATTGCATCCAGACTAGACTCCCAGTACTGTCGTATCCCAGGGAAATCCAATGCCAAATGGATAAAATTTGCGCAAGGGGTCAAACATCGGGCACACCATGCATCCTCACTGAGCCCCATCTAACACAGCCACTCCGGGGTTTGGTATAGTCTATGGATAAATTTAAAATGGATTAGCCGCAGCCTGTCATTTGGTGACAACACTGTTGCTTGCGTGCATCAGTACCTCCACCGCTCCTCCGAAATGGATTCCCCCAGCAGCGCATTCCACCCCAGACACGCCAATGCCACACGCACCAGAACTGTGCGCTGCATGTCAAAGTATAGTCTAGTTACCAGCTTGCGCAGGGAAGGATTACCTATGGAGCTCTCAAGACCCTACAGTGTGAGAGACGAACCTCTAAAGTATAGTCCCCTCCTCCGTCTCCCAGTGTATTTTGCGGCTCAATGAACAAACCATCCGGGAACGCTGACCCCATAGTGGTGAGTTGAAGCCGCCTCAATCTCTCCCACACACCTGCATCTCATGAGAAGGGCAGGGTGCCCAAGCAATGGAACTGAAGGGGCATAGCGTCCAAGCAAGATTGCCGACACAGTTTGTGCCACGCCCAGAGCATAGAGCCAATTGTGTCTATGCGTGCCTTTAAGAAAGTGGGTTTCTGTTGAAGTAACCCCCCCCTTTTTTTGCCTAATAGCTGATGCACTTTTCCTTGTTGTGCCCTGGGCTCTGCCAATCAGGTGCCCAGGGCCTGTCTTCCTTCCCTAAAAACTGCCTAACAGCCAAAACCCAAATTGGCAAACCCAGGCCACATGTCAGCCCCTGGTAAATGGTACCCTAGGTACCCAGGGCCTTGTGACCAGGGAAGGCCTCTAAGGGCTGCAGCACTCATTGTGCCACCCTTAGAGGCCCTGTACCCTAACACACACACACTGCTCTTGCAGGCTGAGTGTCTGGGTACAAGACAAAACAGAGTCGACATGGCGCACCTCCCTGTGTGCCATGCCCACAACCTACACTGCCCTGGCATACATCAGCCACCCCTCTAGCTGGGTGCCATATGCCAGTGGTGTGGGTACAGAGGCAGGAGCCCTGTGCCCCTTCAGTACCCAGGTCCATTCCTGGGTCCTGTAAGTGCAGTGCTGCCATCTAAGAGTACATGGTGCGGGGAGCTTGTCAAACACGAACTCCACAGCACCATAATGGCAGCACTGAAGACTGAGAAGTTTGGTATCAAACTGCTCAGCACATTAAATCCACACTGATGCCAGTGTGGGATTTAATGTACCAAGCACCACAGAGGGCATCTTAGAGAGGCCCCCTGAAACCTAAACCTACAATCCACGTCTGTTCTGAGGCTGCCTAGGCTGCCACACAGCAGACATGTTGCTGGACCCCTGGGTAGGAGAGCTCCTGCTCTCCTGGGTCTGCAACAATGCACTTCCTGGGCGAGGTGCTAAATCTCCTCGCCCAGGATGGGCAGGGGGAAGCTTCAAAGTCATGCCGCCTCTGTGAGCTTCCCCAGGCCACTGCAACCCCCCACTCTGACGGGAAGCTTGGCCGGAAACCCCAAATAAGGACAGGGGATGCGCCAGCCTGCCAACACCACCCCTCAGCTGGGGGAGGCGAGGTGAAGCACATCTCTGGGCTCTCGCCATCTTGAAGATGGGAAGCCCTACCCAATCAGGACTAGGCTACTGCCCCCATCCCACAGGAGAGAGGCAGGATAGGGGGTGTACCCACCCCAGGACAGGGAGCCATTGGTCCCTGCCCTTCACCTACCTGTAACACCCTAAATCTAGTATTTAGGGGCACCCTGAACCTTCCTTCCGAGTCCGGCACCCAAGGACCTCCCTCGACACTCCTGAAGAAGCCTGCAGCCTCAGAACCAGGTGCCTCCCCCCAACCGTGATCAACAGAGGGTAAGATTTCCCGACACCAAAAGGCACCACTGCACCCGGCGCCCCGCGGCCCCCTGTGCCCAATCCCGGGGTACCTAGCTATCCTTCAACTACCGAACTTACCTCTCGAAGTGGTGGTGGCACCTGAAGAATCTTCGTCCCCGAGCTTGCAGTCTTTTTCTAAACCGGAGATTTCCCATTGAAATCAAATGAGCGCCTGAATGCTCAAAAGCACCCTACACCCAGCCGCCCGAGTGGCCCTGACAGTGCAACCTCAACATCTATCTACTTCCCCACTTGCCCTGAGTAAGTGACCAGAAGCCCAGCTCCCACAGCCGCGTGACCTGCTAGTCAGCAACCACCAACCAAGGTCCCCCTACCACGCATAGGAAAACATTGGGCCTAACTCTCTACGTACCTGGCCGCCCTTGAGCCGCTGAGGGTGAACCAACTGTACCTACCTGACCCTGGGAGACCCCCGAGTCTATGCCCAAAACCTTAACTCTGCCAGTCGAGTACTTACCTTCAAACCGATAACTCAATTTTCTCCATAGGGTAACATTGACTGGCTTTTCCTGAAATTTCTTCAGTGTTGACTTTTCAAAACTTAAAATATTCACCAAAAATCAGCCGAGTAACGAAAACGAAAATACTCACCTGCACTTAGGTGAGCTCCCAGTGCTGGATCTTGGTGCCCCGCACTGACTCTGAAAAATACTTACAACTGTACTTACCAGTAACCCAATTTTCTCCCATAGGAAATCATTGACTGTTTTTCTGTGAAATTTCTTCTAAGTTTCAATTTCTGCAATCTTTAAATA
This sequence comes from Triturus cristatus, assembly GCF_964204655.1. Classification (NCBI taxonomy): domain Eukaryota; kingdom Metazoa; phylum Chordata; class Amphibia; order Caudata; family Salamandridae; genus Triturus; species Triturus cristatus. The sequence continues at coordinate 163,259,910 of NC_140595.1, read as the reverse complement.
TTCTTTAAAAATCGTATAATTTCTGAAAACTTAATTACTTACCTGTTTTGGATAAAGGTCCCAGTACTGAGTCTAGGCACCCAGTCCTGGATTACAAAAGTAACAAGAACATACTGTACCTGTAACTTGAATTTTCTGCCTTATGGAATCATTGACTGTTTTCTATGAAATATTTTGTGTCAACTTTTAAAATAGCAAAATATTGTCTAAAAATCACCACAGTAATTAAGTCGACTTTCATCACTTGATTCCAAGTACTGACCCAGGACTGAATCTAGGATCCAGTCCTGGAATTCCAAAAGTAATCCTAAAAGTAATCTGTGGCAAATAACTTGAAACTTCCATTGAACTCAATGCATTATTGTGTTTAAAATTGTGTTGCCTATTGCAACCACTTGTAACTTTCTACAAAAGTCAATTGCATAGTGCAAAAGTATTTATATAAAGCATCTCATTCTGAGAAAGTATATTTTAACACCTATTGTTGGTTCTAAGAGAGTAAGGTTATATCTAACTCTAGCCTCTGCCAAACCTCTGGGGACTGTGGACTCTGTACTCTGTACACACTGTACCTATTTGGGAACAGTATATACAGAACCACTTTCTCACAGTGCCCACGGCCGATGCTGCGCTCGGTACAAAACCTTATGTAGTGGATAAGGAGCTGCATGATCATGCTCGGGGGCGGTGTGTGCCATGATCTAGGTGGAGTATGGCCAATAGTATGCTAATTGTGTCTGTGCACAGTTAAAATACTGGTCCATCTTTGGAGTAAGAATTTCCCATACGATCCTAAGCTGCTTTCTGTCCAATGCCAGAGATACCAGGCTCGACTTAAGCCGTCACCGGAAGTCCCTGGTGAGCGGAAGAGGGAGGTGGATGAACAAATACAGGAAGTAGGGCAAAATTACTATTTTTGTAATGGCCAGCCTTCCCGCCGTAGAGAGAGGGAGGCGCGTCCAGCAAGGCACCTTGCTCTCTGCCACTCCATCAGGCGTCCATAATTCGCACTCCACCTCCCGGCTCAACCATACACCCAGACATCTAATTGGTTCCTGTAGCCATCTAAGGGGAAACTCAGATTCAAATTCCACTGTAGTCTCCGTAAGCGCAAAGATCACGGATATGGCCCAGTTAATGGAAACGCCGGACAGTCCACCAAATATAGTGAATTCTCTAATCAATAGATTTATATTCAGTGCTGGCTGTTTAACATATAGGGTGACATCGTCTGCATAGATGGAAACCATCACAGCATGATGAGTGAAAGCTAGGCCCCGATGAGCATTGTGTTGTCTAAGGCGTGCTGCGTGGGGCTCCATTGCGATAATAAATAATATCGGCGAGAGTGGAAAACCTTGCCTTTTTCCCCGAGGCACTTCGACCGGTGGAGAAACTAACCCGTTTATCCACAGTTGCCCCTTAGGATCATAATAGAGGAGGCCAATGAGTTGTAGGAATTTAGGGCAAAGCCCCAGATGCGCCAGCAGTGCAAACAAGTACCGCCATTCGAGAGAATCAAACGCATTAGTAGCGTCAAGGAAGATCACAGCTGCCTCTTGCGAAGGTTCTACGGAATAGAAAATTGCAAAAAAAGTATGCACATTGTGTGTGGTGGCTCTTCCTAGTACGAATCCAGTCTGTTCCGGCCGGACAATCAAAGGAAGAAGAGGAAGGAGTTGTGACGCAATCAACTTAGCCAGAATCTTATTATCCACATAAATCATGGATAAAGGCCTATACGATTTGCAGCACTGGTGGTCCTTATTCGGCTTCAAGATTGTAACTATGAGTGCCTCGCGGAGCGTCTGGGGAGCACACCCTACTCCAGGGATTCACAATACATGTTAATCAGGTGAGGTGCCAGAACAGTGGCAAACTCCTTAGAAAACAGAGCTGTTAGGTCATACAGGCCAGGTGCTTTGTCCCTGGGAGAGCCCGAATGACTTGTATAACCTCCTCTCCTGTGAAGTACGCATCCAAAAAACATCTGTTCCCCTCTTCGAGCCAGAGGAGCTCCATTGAGTCAAAAAAGACATCAAGATCAGGCAGGACCCGTGACTGTTGCATCGTGCAGAGAGAGGTATAGGAAGGATCATTTCCTTCTGAACAGCTTCCTGCCCGACCACCAACACCCCCTCATCAGTGCAAAGCTCAGCGATGTAGTCATTAGCCCAAGGTTTTGTAAGGAGACCCGCCAACTTTTTACTCGCCCAGTCCCCCTCCCCGTATAGCCGAGCTTGCGCCTCCTTACTCAAGTAGTGTGTTTCACGCATTGCAGCCTCCTCACATTTGTCATTCCTGTGCCGTATCTCACCCAAAGTCCATATTTAGCGCGTGGCGAAGTATTCGCATTCCAGAGCTTGAATTTCTTCTTCAAGATGTTTTAATTTCCCTCTAATCACCCTCAGCACACCCGCGTGTTTTGCTATACACCCCCCGTGAATCACCGGCTTGAAAGCCTCCCATAATGTAGAGGGGGAATCCACTGTACCCACATTGCTTTCAAAATACCCTATTATCACTGCACAGATAGCCTCCTGCAACACCTGATCTCTCAGGGCCCCTGGAGGCAACCGCCACATGAATGCTCTACCCGGGCTCTCAGGCACAGACAACGCAAGAGACAGTGGGGAGTGATCCTAAAGGGTTCTTGGCAAGTGAGACGTAGCGTGAGCCAAGGTCCTACATCCTTCTATACGAGCCAATAGTCTGTGTATGACCAAGTTGGACGCGTAGGCGTAACACACATGCCCTCCTGGTTGTTCTTGTGCCTACTCCTCCAAGTATCCACTAGCCCATTATCCACTATGATGGACTGAGTCAACCAATCTGTCCCATTGCAGATCTAAAACAGCATTGAAATCCCAGCCCCATATAACCGCACCGGGGCCCATCCCATCGACCAAGCGGCAGATCTCAGAAAAAAATTCAGGATCATCCACATTGGGTCCGTAAATTGACACTAACCGTAGTGGTCACCCCTCCAATGTGCCAGCCTGCAACACATACCTTTCCTGTTGGTCTCACTTGGCCACCTGTATGCACCAGTGCAAACCTTTTTTGATAAGAATGGCAATTCCCCCTAGCATAATTCGAATAGCAGGCTATGTGCCATTCACAAACCCAACCAGCTTGCATGCACACAGCAGAGTCTGCGCCATGCCGTCTCAGGTATGCCAAAACTAATCATGCTTTGCGTTCATAAATCAGACCCGCACGTTCCATGTGGTAGACCTGAGGGACGCCATAGGGCGGGGACAGAGGCCTAGGGGTACAAATCATGCATGCCACGCGTATCCTGCACCCTTCTCAAATCTGCAAAATAGTGTTGTGTAGCCAAAGAGAGTAAAGAGTTGAGAACAGAAAAAAGAGGGAGGAGAAGCAGATACAGCAATTCAAACATCCTCAACAACCACCACCCCGCACCCACTACGGCCCGCCAATCTGGCTGTATGCTAACCCCCCCACCCTCGCAATAGCCAACAGGGGCTGACCGAGTTGAACAACAGGAAAATCATCCTAATGGGGGAATCATCAGGAACCCAGCAATCCCAGCCTCAGGGGGCTGAGTGGCCGAACAGAAAGGCGGTCCGCCACCAGTGGCTGCCGACCAGAGCGGAGGCAGAGCCTCATCACAAACAGGCAAAAATCAGATGTCAGGGAAGCCCTGCAGATGGGCCACCCCAGCATTCCCAGCCGGGCTGGAGCTTAAAACAGACAATAACTTTGCAGTTCAAGGAGCAAAAGAAGCTGCAGGATCAGTCATTATCACTTGGCGGACCAGTTTCATCCCTGTTCTGGGCCGGCTTTAAGGTAATCTTAGTCGGGGGAGCCCTTTCACATATTTCGCAGCCTCTTTTGGGTCGGTGAAATAAACAGTCTTCCCAGCGAGGAAGATACAGAGTTTAGCCAGATAAAGCAGCGAGTATTTCGCATCAGGAAAGTAAAGCCAGTTATTAAGTAGAATAGTTCTCTGTGAATTGTTTAATGCACTGCTCTCTGTTATGACATCCCAAAAGGACTTCAGAACATGAAAACCCACTTGAAAAGTATTAGAGAGGCCAGTTCTGCTCTCTTCAGAGAAGTGTATACCTTGGGCATTTGTTAGGGATCAAGGGATTTCAGACTCTAACTCTAGAAATTAAGCCTTTTTAACTGAGCTGTTCTCGCTATGATGGCCAGACAGTCTGCATAGGTGTTTACATGTTAATATTCTCCTCTTACCTGCGGAATTATCCGGTACAAAAAAACTTGACACTCTTTCAGTAGCAATGTTATTATAGATAATAAAACTTCCTGTAGCTTCCCTTTTGTGCTGCCTCCTTCTCATCTCTTAGATTTTGTGTAATAGTTTGGTAATGGGTTTATGGTGCTATGATACAAGTATTTATCTTTTTGTCTTAGCTCTGTGGAGCGAAAACAAGAATCAAAACGGACATTATGGGTATGACGTATAGCAGCGGCAGTTTCTCTTCTTGGGTGAAAGACAACGCCTCACTTGCTGGCGCAACCCTAGAAACAGGATAATTAAATGGTCATTACCACTTCATTATTCTGTGTGCCACCATTCACCGCTGCTGGAGGGTGAGGGAGGTGGCAGAGCAGATTCCTGCAGATTGCAGGATGTCTCCCAGGGCTCAGTGCGCTTGTCAGACTGGCCGGCTGTCTACAGCCGACCTGTCTGACATGTGCACTTCAGACCCAGTAATCTGAGGGCTGAGAAACAGCTGGAGGATTGCTGGCGCAGGCCCCAAGCCTTAAATAGGCTCTGGGTTATCCTGCTCCAACCAATCCTGGAGCTGCAGCTCCACGATTGGTTGGATTCGAGCTGCAAAAGAAAGGAAGTCCTTCTATTTCCTTCCTGCTTCTCATCACCTCCATGATCGGCGGGTAGATCAGCACTGGACAGAGGGCCGGCAGCCAGAGCCGGACTGGCCATAGCCGGCTCCGGGCGTTTTCTCGGTGGGCCGGAAGAGTGGGGCCGGTTTTGGACCTGTGTGGGACGTTTTTTAGGTCTCGCCTGACCCAGCGCATGCGCTGGTCTGGCGAGACTTTTTAGTAAGGGCTTCAAAAAATGCTACCATGGCCGGCCTACAGCTTGCGTGCATGTGCGCGGGCGCGCGCTTGCGCTTATGAGCAGAGGCGTCATATGGCTTTCCTCGTCATGCTCATTAAGCGCATCGCTCGCCGCGCTTGATCGCTATCGCGATCACTTTCCCTTTCGCGGCCGCGCGGACTACTCTTTGCCTCTTATCCTCCTGTCTTTGCCATTTTCTTTCTTCTTGGCCTCTCTCTTTGACTACTCCTTTTTTTCAATTCCCTTTAATTTCTGTTTTATACATCTTTGTTATTGTTTCCATCCCTCTTTTCTGCCTTCTGTCGTTTATTCCTTCTGTCACCAGCACTCTTTCTCCAACCTGTTTCTTGTATATTTTCTCTATTATTTTAATTTATTGTGTTTCCTTTCTCCATATTACATTTCATCTTCTCCTTACAAATATTACCTTTCTCCCCTCACCTTTCATCTTTACTTTTTTCTTCTATCCTCGCTCTTTTTCTCCAGTTTTCAGCACTCTCGCCTGTCTCTCTTCTACCTTGTCCTTTCTTCTCCCATTTCCCCCCTTCGCGTTCTCTCGCCTTGCCGTTTTCTTTTCTCTCTCCCCACAACCCCCACCTCTCCCTTCACTCGCTCTCCCTCCTCTCATTCCCCACTCCCCACCCCTCCTTCACGCCCCTTTGGAGTGAGGGAAGCAGACGTTCCTTTGCCTGTATTCTGGCGTGGATTCTCCTGTCCCCCTCCCGCATTATATTCCATATTCAGAGGTAAGTGTCGCTCTGACTTGTTATATATTTATTCGGGGCTTCCGTGTGTGCTGAGGGTTTTATGTTCATTGCCTGCTGCGTAACGTCTGGCCATTGCTAGCACACTTCTAAAAAAAAAACAAAAAAACTGTGCTCTTGTAATGCTCCGCTCAGGGCAGAGTTTGCGGCCGGACGTTATTTTATTTATTGTTACACTATTTTTATGGCCCTGACAGACGTGCCAAATGGCAACAGAACGCTGTAACAAGCACTTCCTTGTGCCTCTCTCTGCAGCGCTGTAATTAACAGTAGGTAAAGTTGCAGCCTTGAAAGTAATGTGTTTGCCTCCCTGGGAAGGAGGAAAGGCAGAGCTGCATCTGCGGTGTGTCAATCTCGTGACCTGCTGGTTTTTCAAGAGCGCTGCAACAGACGCCTTAGCCCGCTAGGCTAGCGTGAGAATGTTTTAATCCCTGCTAGTTACTGTATGTATAATTTGGTGACACAGTTGTTAGAGCATACAGAAATTAATGTGTTGTTTTGTAAAAGCGCAGTAAGCAAACCGGATGTGTAAGAATGTAGGTTAAACATAATACGCTGAAACACACACCATGGACGTGTAAACATACTCACTTTTGTCTTCTGCGGACGCATGTGTTTAAGAGAATGGCAGGCGGAGTAGCTCTTGAAATGGTTACTTTTTTTGGGTTTACATTTCTGCAATTGTGAAAGTACGCAGAGTTGGCTTAGAATGTGAAACAGTGACCGCTGTCCTAGTATCCTGGAGGAGCTGATGAGTTAGAAGGCACCAGCGACATGTGTTCGCACCATCCAGTGGAGGGTGGGGGAGCAGGAGTGCCTTTCAAGGGCCTGCAGAGGCCGCAGGAGGAACAACAAGCATTGGCATAGCCAATAGGTCTCGCCTTTGGGACCTTATAAGTGTTTAGCCATGCAACAGTTCATGTTGTTGCATGAAGGATATTGTGCTGCATAACTAAATACTTATAAGGCCCCAAAGGCGAGACCTATTGGCTATACCAATGCTTGTATTACTGGTGGCCGGTTTTGCAGCAGTGCTGCAATATTGGCCACCTGTAACAAAAGCGCAGCAGCAGTGTTTCCCACCAGCACCCCCATCCCCCCGTCCAAATTAATTGCCAGGGCTTGTTTGCGGTCCCAGTCCGGCCCTGCCGGTGGCCAGCAGCATTTATGGTGAGTGCTCCATTGCCATTTATTAATGTTGCCGGCCACCACTGATGTTTAGTCTTAATGGACCCAATAGATAACATTCAGTGGTAACAGCTAGGTGGGTCTTTTGTGTGAGGCAATCCGGCACTGCCTGGTGCATATTTGTTTGTATGTTTACTGACAGTCTGATGCCTGGGGATATTTCAAAATATGAAGAATCATTAGGAAGGTAAAGTTGGTATGAAAAATCGATTACTAAAGGTAAGTACTTGGTCTTTTGTCGTGTGGTTCCCTCTATGCTTCCTGTGCAAATGGCCATATGTAAATAAATTGATGTAGTGTTGTTGGTCAATTCCAGAGTTCAGGTTTGTGCACTTATCTATAGTTTATTTTTTACCCTGCAAAAAGTGGAGACTGTGCTTAGGAAAATCAGTGTGCCACAAGAGAAAGTATAACTCTTCTGTTCAAAAAGGAATTTGATTTCTTCAAAAGTAGGAAAATAACATATTCCAAAATTTATGTCAGTGTTATCCCTTCACATACCCTTCCACTTGTCAAGTCAAGTCAAAATATCTGTATTCAGCACATATAAACAAAAACAAAATTATAAGACTAATAAATAAGAAATCTGAAATTACATAAGTTCAATTTATCGAATAGCAGCAACCCCCACCCTTGATGCACCCATGCCGATATGCCAATACAACAAATAAACAGGGAGCCAATGCCTTTTCTGAAAAAGGTTAGCACACAGTCTTAACCTTCTATAGATCCTCCTCGATCTTACAGCAGCTTTTAAGGAGGCACAAACCCCTTGACACACTTCATACGTTTTTAGTAGAAAGAGGTGAAACAATGCATCCTTACTCTTCCTAAAGTGTAAGGGGTCTATTATGATGTAGGGCGGATCGCCACCGCCAGCAAGGCGGTGGGGATCTGCCCTACATCATACCCCACTCGCCTCCCATTTCCCCCCACCATATTATGATGGCGGGGGGACCGAGGCAGACGGAAAGACCGTCCAATGCTTTTCCGCCTGGTCGACTGGGCGGAAAAGGGTTGCATATGGTGGCGGTGTCTGCTAGACACCGCCAGCCGTATTAGGATGCCAGCGGGAAGCAGCCTTTCCATTTCAGCGTTGCAGCCACAGAAAGGCATGCGGATTCCTGAGTTGGGGGCCCGTTGCGGGCCCCCTGGATGTTGAGGCTGTGGGGGGGGGGGGCACATGGCATTTGCATGGACTACGTGGCAGGCACCGCGGAGTGACTGCCACATTGTGCATGCAAATGCACACTGTGCAGCCACAGCATTGTGGCGGGCGGTGTTGTGAGCACCGCCCACCACAATGCTGGAAATTGAAGATGCCACCGCCAAGGTGGCAGTGGCATCCTAATTGCCGGTGCGGGACCGCCGCACCACTGGCAGCCGGTCCCAGCACCGCTAGGGTGGCGGGCGGACTGAAGTCCGCCCGCCATCCTAATCGGCCCCTAAGTGTTTTAAAATCTTTTTTTTCAAAGCTTTAAAATATAATCTGAAGAAGGTACAGAAAAACATAAAGCGCATCAAGTAATGCCCTGAATGATTGTCACAGGGACAGACTGTCTCTGAAGGCACCGCCTGTGTGCCTAACCCCGCAAAACTGAGAAGCCACACTACAGTGCCAGCCCTGAAATGGAGGAGACCCTTCCCACCGTGACAAGGGTAAGGTGAGATAAAAATAACATTTTTAGATTAATTGAAATCGTGATACAACTTAATTGTCTTTTTATTAGTTTCACTAACAAGTTTCTGGGAGTGGCAATAATCAAAAAGAACAATTTGGTCTTTTTCAAATCAGATTTCCTGATTCTGTGCGGGAACATTTTACAAATTAATAAGTTCAAGACGCCACAAATTTTTCATATTTAGGCACAACGGGATGACATATCCATTTTCTAAATCCAAGCACTCCATAATAATTTCCCTGTTTACCTGTGCCTCGCGGTTAGACAAAATGCTAATCCATAAGAAAAGTGGCACCAACTTGGCCAGGTCACTGATGCAAGAAAGTTTGTGTTCAGGATGAAATGCGAGCTCGAGGGCAGCAAGTACATTACCCGTCTACAGATACAGTACTAACACTTGTCATCAAACTACCGACATAGGATTCTGCCCCTAATTCCATATCTGTGTTGGTTTTCATTGAAACTCTGTCTTCTGGTACATGCTTTCAAATTCTATACAAATAGCAGACCATCAACACTTGGGTTAGGTTGCACAGAGTTAATATTTAATATATGTTATGGATTATGCGTAAGATCTAGTTGAAAATTATATTCTAAATATGTATTGTCCAGTGAGCATATTAAATCAGCAGACAAAATATATTTCAGGACAACGTTAAAAAGGATGAGAAACCAGGAACCGCGCATTCTGTTGTAGTGACTGGTCAGAGTACCCAATCGAAGAAGGAAGACCTAAAGGCAACAAAGAAACGTAAGTAGAAACAATATTTCTTTTTTTATACTTGCTCAACAGCACCAAAGCCATAAAAGAATGAAGCTGGACAAATGGCAGTCACTTGAACAACAAATGGATTCACAAACATGGAATCTTTAGTAGTGTTTAAAATTTGAACAGATAATATTGTGAGTAAAAAAGACTGTGGGGTTGTGCAAGTATGATAAAGGTTGAATGTAGTGTGCAGAAACCTGGAAGTGGAATTTGATGCAGTGTGTTAAGCTTAGAATTAACCAAGTTTCGTATTGAGTTGCTCTTGAAGAGAAAAATCAAATACATTTTCTCCTCAAGTCTTGTGGTGTTCTTGTGATGCAACAAACCACTAGTTCACTTTCTGTACAATATCACAAACATTCAGGAAAAGAGTAAGAGTTCTCAGACAAAGGTTTTTTTTCACATATTAACATGCTTGAAAATTCCCCAATGGTCTGGCTGGAAATCCGTGGTAGTCAAGCTTTGCACAACATTGTTTCAATCCATACAAGCAACATTGAAAACATCTATAGACTATGTGAGGGTTGATGAGACACAATGTTGAGTTGTAAATCTCAACTGGCAGAGATATCGAGTCACAAATATCGTGAGTGAGAAATATCGACTGCAAGAATATTGTGGTCAAGAATATTGCCTTAAGGTAAGTAATATCAATTTAAAAAATATAAATATATAGAAAGGCTTGGACATGTTCGAAGTGAACTGGCAGCGATATTGAGGCTTGAACGAATGAACCAACCAAGTTTTTAAAATGACAATGTTTTATGTAGATGCATTAAGTTTTTATATGCATAGGTCACCTCGGGGTTGTCAATTTAACTGGGTTTAATGCATCCATGTTGAATTCATGCCTATTTTAAGTATTTATTCATATATTTACATATTTATATGTTTATGAATACTTGAAAATGCGTCTTTGCACACATTGTGTCTCAATAGTGTCTCAATAGTGATGTATTATACAGTAACTTTGTGCTTGAGATGCTATAACGAGCCAAGTCTAAATACATTATTGATTTCTATGACTTTCATGCAATTCAGTCATGTGATCTTGCACTGTCACTTTAAATGGGTGAAAGCACTCCAATAGCGCATCATGTGATCAAGGCCACTTGCTGGCCGAAGCACGTAATGGCGGAGGTGCTGGGCGTTCTTTAAATAAAAAACAATAGCACCGAGCTTCTGGGTCTGCATTCGTCTTTATTCCACGTGAATTCTACGGGCGAAGCAAGGAGATATATATATATATATATATATTCACTGAAAAAAACATAGGTTTCAGGCCTGATATAGTTAGGAATTAGCATTTAAAAAACCTTAGAAATTCACTGAAAAATCAATAGGTTTTAGGGGTGTTATAGTTAGCTGGACATTTCACTCGAACAAAACCATTGAAATTCCTCCGATATAGTTAGTTGTACTAACTACATCTCGCGCGCCCGCAATCCACTGCTGATGATGTCACATATTACATCATTCATGACATGGTCAGTGACATCACTGATGACAGAGGAATATTTGCACGTTTCAAAAATGGACACTTAGAAAATTTTCTGCTGAAAACCACACAATAGATTCCTATGGAAGGAAATACAAGTTACTGGTAAGTACGCTTAGATTTACTTTTACACTAGTATAACCTTTCATCACTCACTGTAAAATACAGAGTGCCAGATTTAAAACCATTGACACACCAATACAAGTTTCTAAACACCCACTCAGTGATTCCTAGATCTATACACACATCTAATCACACATCTAATCACTTACCTATAGATTCACTCATTCATGCTGTCAATGATCAATAGAACACTATCAAATATACTTATACACCCATATGGACATTACACACCAGCACACATCCTAATCACTTATGAAGTCATCCTACTCACTTATGCAAAAAATGGATCATACTTATTTTTACTTAGCTATACACTTATAAAAACACCACTTTATCTATTCATATAGATAATAGCTCATACTTAGTGTGTTATAAAATCACTATTACAACTATACAGTTATCCATACAGTCACTCATACAATCACTGAGTCTTATGTATACTTATTTATATACAACAACTGACACATACACTGGCTTTTACTTTTCTAGTTTGTTGGACATGTACCATTGAGACATATATTTGCTCATCGCCACACCAATAAAGATATTCACTCACCCAAACAACTGTTATAACATGTAGTTTTAACTTCATATACCTACTGAATCAACTATTCACACATCTTTGAGCAGTCACACACCCCCACCGAACCACACACACATTCACTCTCCCATACAAATACTCAGTTAACTAATCAATAAATAATACAAATACTCAGTTAACTAATCAATAAATAATATAGACTTTCACGTAGCTAGTAACCAACTAGTGCAGCAGTTTACACAACAACTGACAAAGTGATACAGATATTCACACAGTTTAGTCACTATCCAATATATTTAGTGAGACACTATAAATTAGTCAAGTAAACAGTCAATCACACTGCTACTAAATCCTCCATCCAGATATTTATATTTATATATCCACTCATTCTTCAATGCAAATTGCTATATATGTAATACATATTTAAATAACGAACCAAACCACATTCACTGGATGATGTCATCAGTGATGTCATCAGTGATGTCATTTGAGATGTCATCAGTGATGTCACTGACCATGTCATGAATGATGTAATATGTGACATCATCAGCAGTGGATTGCGGGCGCGCGAGATGTAGTTAGTATAACTAACTATATCGGAGGAATTTCAATGGTTTTGTTCGAGTGAAATGTCCAGCTAACTATAACACCCCTAAAACCTATTGTTTTTTCAGTGAATTTCTAAGGTTTTTTAAATGCTAATTCCTAACTATATCAGGCCTGAAACCTATGGTTTTTTCATTGAATTTCAAAGGTTTTTTAAATGCTAATTCCTAACTATATCAGTCCCCAAACCTATGTTTTTTTCAGTGAATATATAAATATATATGCTCCACACTCGATTGGGATTGCCTCCAAATCAAAGGGCGCGTCGACGAAATAGACCTCCCAGTCACGGTCCAAATTAATTCACCACACTTTCGAAACAGAAAAGGTCGACGCCGTCTCTGTACGCAGAATAATTTTATTGCCAGCTGATAATGCTAGACGCATTTCGCCTGTCCTGCAGGCTTGTTCACTAGCAAGTCAATAAAGTTTTCTTTGCATTTTTAACTGTGTGTGTGAACCTGTCACGTGATAAACTACAGTTATAGAGTAAAAAGACAGACTGGTAGTTTAACACGAACATGCAGCGCATCCAAAATTTTACAATAATGCGGATTGTTTTTAACATTGTTTTCTAAATTCATGAAACTCCACTGCACAGATACAATATACAATTACAGCTTCAAATGCTGATTTGCATCGCTCGTGTCCTTTACAATAAATAAAACACTTTGCGCAAACCACGCTTAACTGGAATTCTGACCTTGGTGGTCTGACTTACAGCCTAAGCACAAAATTTACTGTGGTAATTCAGTTCTATCCACGCGGTAACATTTAATCAAGTATCTGATGGAATGGGTGAAATCCTTAAACATCAATCAGTAGAGTTACTGATAATATTACCATAACAATTCCCACAATTCTGCCCAAGTAGGCTAATCCAAATTCTTTTGGATCATAACTATTCTAAAAGCCTGCAAGCAAACATGTTCCACCTATACGGTACACTTCTTACATACTCAAACATCCGTCAAAAAAGTTCTCGTGTCGTAATGAAAAGTTAAAAACAACAGTTTCAGGAGGAACTTATAAGTGTGTGTGGAGGTCTTCTTCCATGTTAAGACCTTCTGGAATCTTGGTATTACATTTAATGATGTAACTATATATTCACTTAAAAAACCATAGGTTTCACACATGTTATAGTTAGGTGGATATTTCACTCGTAAAAAACCAATGAAATTCCCCAGTTATGGTTAGTTGAGATAACTATAACTCGCGCGCCAGCAATCCTCTGCTCATGACGTCACATATTACATCATTCATGACATGGTCAGTGGCATCACTCATTACATCACTGATGACATCATCCTTGTGATAGAGTGGCGGTCGCGCGAGTTATAGTTATCTCAACTAACTATAACGGGGGAATTTCATTGGTTTTTTACGAGTGAAATATCCACCTAACTATAACATGTGTGAAACCTATGGTTTTTTAAGTGAATTTGCAAGGTTTTTTAAATGCTAAGTTATGTATGATTTTTTGTATATATATATATATATATATATATATATGTGTATTTTTCAATAAACTACGTATTAAATTATTTAATTTTTTTATGGATTTTCACCGTGCGCGCACGGTGTGCGCACCCCCGCGATTTAAAAAAAAAAAATTGTAATGTTTTTTTCTGCCTTCGGGGTCCTTCAGGGACCCCCTGACCAAGGCTAGGGGGTCAGGAACTCTCTACCCTGCCCCCTTTTCACGTTCGCCACCTTCCTTTTCCACTCTTGCACTGAAAACAAACAAAATGGCGGACGACACTTCCTGATTTCGACCGATTCGAACGTTGACTGACATGTAACAACCAATCAGAATTACGCTCGTGCACGTTAGGGTGCTCACACGGTGCGCGCACGGTGCGCGGCTATAGATATGTATGTGCTTTTTAATGCAATTTTCTCTGGAACTACTGAACAGATTGACTCCATATATGCAAAAGGCACATCCCTGACCTGAGGACTACCTCTCTGCCAAATTTCAAGTAATTCTGTTCAGCAGTTCGGGCTGTACCTTCGACTAAAGGTCCTATGGGAAAATGCATGGGGAAAATGCGTTTTGGGACCCCCCTTTTTTCTCGGCCCCCGCGTGACGAATCCCCCCGAGACTTTCAGGGTAGGAGCTGAGCGGAGCGCCCCAGTAGTTTTGAAAATTTCACGAAGATTCGTCAACCGGCGCCAAAGTTATTCAAAACAGAATTTTGAGATTTCCTATGGAAACACGGTCCTAACTATAACTATCTACTGGCGACCGCCAGTAGATAATATAGATATCGATTTATAGATATATATATTTATAGAGAGAGAGAGAAAGATAGATTGATAGATAGATTTTTTTACAACAATATTTTTTATTCATTATTTTTGTACTTACCTGCTAAAGTGTAGTGAGTCGATATTTTTGTGGTCTATATTATTTCATCGATATTTTTTACATCAATGTTGTGTCAGTGAACCATGTGAGACTATTCACCCCATTATGTGACCAGAATGCTAGTAAATGAGGTTGATAGACACAGAACTCCCAGCAGAGGTTGAGCTGCTCAAGGTTTATATAGCAGTCAATGTGTCATCTTGGAATTCTTGGAGCATTGCCCCTCATCTTTTTTACTGTTTTGTATTCAACAATTGGTGTCCACCCTGCTCCTTATATGCATAAGGTAATCAGTGTGTGCCCCTTCTGTTCTGGTTGGCTCATCCATTTAGGTGTTTGTCATCTTCGGACACCCCTGCCAAGTCTATGGCTTCATTCAAGTCTTTATTTTGCGGTGAAGAAAAGTGTACCAAGATGATATTCACAAGACATGACTACTGTGTCTCCACCATTCTGGACATTCACCAGATGAAGGTCACATCTGTGAGAACTACTGCTCAAATACGTCAGTGAGAAGGAGGCGAGATTCCTACCCATCTTGAAGGTAATGTCACTTGGTGGAAATTCATCAAAATGTGCTCGTCCTGCTACGGCCAAATAGCTCAGGCTTGATATGTCTTATCCTTCTCAGAGACTTTTTTGACCTTGAACACGAAACCCACTGGGCCTGCTTCTATGGTGTGGTGAGACAGAGCTACGGTAAAGTCAAGACATCTAATATTTGGGTCATTTGTTAACATCCCCTGAGCCTATGACATCAAGAAAGCATCTTCAGCCATCAACAAAACCATCCAAGTCTACTTCAATTGTGACCACACAGGCAAGTCTTAGACAGTGAAGAAATCTTATAAGCTCTCTGACGTTTCATCTATGAAGCAACCTTCATCTATGACAAGATCCAATTTATCGATAAATTTACAGTTGACAACCACAAACAGTGTTCCTACCTTATTGTTAAGGCTTACTCAGATGATGACCACCTCAGTGAGCACCACTTAGTTGATGATCTCTGCATCTTTGTCTACAATAGCCCTGTCAATGGCATTCTGATGAAGGACACACCCATTTGACTACAATTTAGTCTGTGCCTTCTCAGTAGATGGCACCATTGCCTACAGTTGCGCCATAGAGAACTGGATTTCAAACAGTGCTTCAGAGTCTTTTGGCCTCTAGTGTTTCTTTAATGCTGACCATTCTCCTTACAAATTATGCCTGTGCTCTCCCCCCAGATCCTTCAAGATTCTGGTCACAAAGGTAAGTACCACATTGTTGCAGACAGTGAGGAGGAGATATCATCCATGATTCAGATGACTCACAGGATGACGACAACCAGCATAACGGAAGTCACCATGCAATTATCCCTCATTATTTAGACATTTACAGGATACGACCAAACAGTGCTTAATAGTTAAACAAAAATAAGTGCCAGGGCTCTCGCCAGGAGGCCACTGCAGCTTGCACCACACATTGCCCCTGTAATGCTGCCTTTGATAGTAAAAACACAACTACCAATCATCACATTCCTACAAGTGTGACACTTCGGACTATTTCATGCCCCCAAAGCTATAAGAATTGCTTGGGCGGTAGGTAATTGTAATTTTTTATGTATATTGAATTAATAATTACCTGTGTTGTGCCCAATTCTAAATTAGCCAAACACCACCACCTGTGGCAGACTGTCACATGCACTGGCGTTGACAATTAAATGCTGGTGCCCAGCACCGGAAACCATTGGCACAAATTAAGCACTGCCCCCAAAGTAGTTTTCACAGCCTCCAGTTCGGCAGTGTTTGCCCGAATTCCAGTTTCACATCGTCCTGCTTGAGTGCTAAGTACATTGGGCCAACAACAACCACCTGGCTTACAGCATGGCCCAGTGCTGTCATTATTCTCGTGAGACACCACACCAAATATGCCACAACACATCCCTGCTGGCTTAGCTACCTAAGAAACTCCTAGCAAATGAAGACTCCAAACCTTAAGGGAAAAGAAGCAGAACCAGACTATCTAAACACCAGTTCAGACAAAGGCCCTAGGGATAATCACTGGGAAGATGAAGTTGAGCCCAAACACAATTCAGTAGGAGGGATTCATATGGCCAGTAGTACTATTCTTCTGGCAATTCTTTTCCATACGACACCCAGACTCTATCTACACCGTTTCAATATATTGAATATTTTTGTAGAGTTCTATATAGCGCGAACTAGACCCGAGAAATCGGGTATCAGAGCGCTTTATATGAGTACCAGTTTCAATATATATGGACACATTCATTTTTTTTTTTTTTAGGCACGGGGAGATTAAGTCATTTGCCCAGAATCACAGGATGTTGAGCGTCGTTGCCGAGACTCGAACCCAGTTCCCCAGCTTCGAGGTCGACTGCTCTAGCCGTAAGGCTACATCCTCTCCCACAAAGATACAGAAGACTTTCTCAATAAAGAGTCAAGAGCTACTCTTCTTCAGCCAATAAGAACAAGGACCATGCTCCACGTACCTCACTCTTTGGAACACATGCTACATTTTCCTTCCATGTTTGCAAGGAGCAAGAGTCTGGACAACTAGATTGCCAAAGCCCTGTCCCCAGACAAACAAACCATGCAGTAAACACCCACCTAGATTGCTCCAAAGACTGGGACTCTTCCTAACCCAAGAAATCAATGCACAGCCTAGATCAACAGACTTGTTCCTCTGATATTGCATCTGTACAGTTATCCTCAGGGTCTAACCTTCATAAGAGAGAGGTGAATAACTAAAATCCTCAGCTCAGAACATAAGTGATTAAGAGCAGATCTCGGTGCACAAGTACAAAGCCATGCTGGGAACCATGCCTTCTTTCATGGCCCTTCATCAACGCCGTCTACTAATGAGCCTGATTCCGGTGCATCTGCATTTATACTGGAGATAGATTACTGGTCACTGGGATGACCAGTTCTCTGTATCTACCAAGACCGGACAGGTGGTAGTTTAGTTCCTAGCTGCTCCAAACTGAAAGTTTGCTTGTCTCAACATTCCATCTGATTGACAGACCATTCTGAAAGAATCAAAAACAGCCTCCACTACAGAAATATATAGCGTAAAATGGAAAATAGTGTGCATTTGGGCAATAGATCATAAGTTGGATCCTTAGCCATGCACCCATACCAGAGCCTGCCCTATTTTTTACATCTGGCAAAATCTGGTCAGAAATAGGCATCCATTTGGTTGCTGTTTCCGGTTGTCTCAAGATCATGTTTACTATGTGTCTATTCTCAACAAGACTAGTTAAGGAATTTATGAGATGCCTCTTTTGCACTTTTCCTCCTCTAGGAAAACAACCACCATTTGGTAGGCTTTAAATAAAAGTCATTACTGATTTCACTGAAAACATACAGAGGCCCCCAACCGGAGGCAAGCTTATTCTATCAAAGTGCTTGTAATTTCCCCTTCCCTCCAACTATGACACATTTCCCACCTCATATAATCTATTGTACATGACCAATCCCAGATAACATTAAAGACAGCAAGTTGTTATCTACAAATCTACAACTCACAC
This sequence comes from Triturus cristatus, assembly GCF_964204655.1. NCBI lineage: Eukaryota > Metazoa > Chordata > Amphibia > Caudata > Salamandridae > Triturus > Triturus cristatus. The sequence goes on along the minus strand of NC_140595.1, from coordinate 163,241,756 downwards.
AGCATTCACATACATTATGGACCCAAAGAGGACCATCTCACAACATGTATACACCTGGTAATGATAGCTATGGCAACATCATGGCTAACCCGTTCTGCCCTTGTAACATTATCGCTACCCTTCAGACACACTATTTAAGAGGGCATATACCACAATTTGTGCACCCATGAAAAGACCATTTACCAATCCTCTCTTCAATAGCACCTATGGAAGACAGTCATCGAGTTGGCATTACATGTACCAGTCCACACAGCCTCCATAGCTAAAATTTGAAAAATCAAAGCCCCTCCTACAGTGAACCCACGCTTTATGTCGAAGACGCCATCGTCCTTTCACCTGAATTAAAAGATCAGTCAACTGACTTCTTTCTGTGGCCTACCACTCTAGCTGAAAGAACCATACATTAGTTGGACATTAAACGTTGCATAGGGTTCTACATTGATAGAACAAAGTCGTTTAGAAATTCAGATTACCTCTTTGTTTCCTTTGGCAGTGCCACCAAAGGTTCTGGTTTGTCTCAGCAGGGCATAGTTCTCTGGATCTCAGCACGCATTGCTTTCCGCCACAGAAAATCTGAAAGACATCCCAGGGGGAATGTTTAAGTGCGTTCCACCAGAGTCATTGCAGAAACAATTTTGCTTTTAAAGGTTGCCGATTGCTGAGACGGCAAGAACACAAAATAGCAATCTACGCACATTTTTTATGAAGCATTACTACCTCTAAATATTCGGAAGTTGGCTACTACAATGCTTAGCGTAAATTATCAGTATATTTTAGGTGCAAATATATCGTCTCCTAACTTTATACACACTTCAACCTGCACATGGTTTTCTGTGAGGCTTGATCACATTTGTGTCCTTTGAGGTTAAATAGAGAAAATACTTTATATATAGGTGCAGAGTATTCTCTTTCCTGTGAGGTCTGCCATTTCACCTGTTCCTTTAACTAATTTGACAAGGCTTAATATTTGTATTGAAGAATTTTATGGTGGCTAATAATCCCTCCGCCGGGCCAGTTCTAGGATTTTTGGGGACCCGGGCCAAAAGGGAATGTGCAAGGCCCCTCTAAATTACTTACGTGACACCTTCAGGGCTCCTGAAGGTTCTGTGCAGACTCCTCCTGGGCTGCAGCTCCTCCTCTCAGCCACCTACAAGCACCTCTTTTACAGCTCCTATCGAACTGAAGGTGTGAGAATTGCTTGGGGGCTGAAAGTTAAAACCATGGGGCGCTTAAGTGCTGACAATGGGCGTCCCACAGTGTCTCTGAATGGGCAGCCAGGCAGGAGGCCTAATTGCAGGGCAAACCTGCAAAATGTGTCTCCTTGCATCTGGGACAAAAAGAAGTGTCACATTCCCCTAGGCATCCCCACACCATCCCCGAGAGGCACAGGGAAGGGGCCCCTCCCATGGACCCTAATTGCAAGTAGACACCTTTCTTTCAATTGGATCGATAGGGATACAAGAGGACCGGTGGTGTGGTGCGAGGCCCCATGCTGGTGAGCTGAGTGCAAGGTCCTGGGCTGCAGCCCACACTGCCCATGCCTAGAGCCGGCCCTGCCTTTCGTCTTGAGGAAGATCTCGCCAATTATGCATTGCAGCCAAAACATTGACGTACAAGCCACAGATTGTCTATGAAAGATTTATTGCTTTCAATCGTGATGCTTTGACAATGTGATTTATTGGTTTTTAATTGCATATAATAATTCACACTTCCTGCACTTGCCCGCTTCACCTTTGCACTCCTTTAAATATTTATATTGCCATCATTCAATATATTTAAGCAGAAATTAATACAATCATTTAATTCTTATCTGTTGCTTTTGCCATTGTTTTTCCGATTCCATTTGGACTCATAGTTACTCATAATTATTGGTGCTAAATATTTTTTCCTGAGGGAACATTGCTCTTTTTAGATTGTAGAATCATTATTCAAGCATGTGAATCTGTGAAAGATTCAATACTAGAAAAGGAAAAGTTACTTACTTGTAACTACAGGTCTCCAAATGTAATATCGTTCATCGATTCACATTTCAACCGCTCACCTCCTGGGTTATGAGGCTGTTTTTTAAGCATGGGCGGAAAAAACTCCTCTGTGCAACGCGAAGTTCTACGAGCCCACAGTGTATATTTATTAACAATTTCATGTTGTGGTAAACAACTTCAGAAACTCCTATTATAGCTGTAGTTCATAACATTGGACACTAGATGTCTCTGTTGGATCAAATACACACAATTTGATCTGTATAGGATTAAAGTTGGTGCCCACGAGAAGTGTAATCTTCTACAGTACACGCACATGATTTAATTATTAGAGTAACCTTCTGCTTATTCTGCAAATAGCGCCGAAATCGTAAAGCGCTACTCGCCAGTTTGTAAACCACTCTCTTTACTTGTGGTGTGATCAGGCAAAGTCAACAGGTCAAATGAAGGTCCCGTTTGAATTTGGGTATATTCATTTATTAATGGGTCCAGCTGCTCTAGTCTTTTTTCCCCTCAATATATTTAAATAAACACAGAGAAAATATTTCAGTTTACAAAAGAAATCTGCAAACTGCACTTTAATGAGGAGTCGGAATGCTCGCCGCCCTAGCTCATCGACCTCTGGAAGTCTGTGAAGCACAGTATTAGGATGAAACAGACTGACAGACATCGATCTGAGCGATGTTCCCCCTAAGTTTGGAGCAGACAGTGAGATAAATATGTGTGTCCAATGTCCATCAAACAAATGGCTCACCTTTCGTAGAACAATTAGCAGCCAGGGAGCACCAGCCCAGATGATCGGATGTGAGAGTGATTGCATTCTTACCTGTAGAGTACACTCACCATACCTGTAGAGTACACTCACCACCAGTCACTGGAAAGATCCACAAGGGGGTAGGTGTTATGTCTGCGAGTCGTGATCTTCTGCGACCTGGCCGAGGGTGATCGGGGATTGTTCAGGGACCGGGGGTACTGCAATAAAGACTCGGAGGCAGGAGTGCTGTACTTGTGGCTTTCGTGGTGGTACGCCCTAATGGCCTTACCACACGCGCCACCGTTTATTAGCCTAGGGTCACCTGACCCAACGTAGCGTGCCTGGCGTGCCTGTTGCGTCACAGGCACGACATAACATTCCTCCCCAACAAACAAAACATAAACAAATCACCATTGTGACGTTCAGCAGTCCAGGATAGTCTCTGTCAATTACTGATGCACATTATTCAACCATTATAGAACAAACTGGAATGTTCTTACGTGAAGTAGTCTCGCAACCTGCGAGTTGGCCCAGGGTTCCGGCGAAGTCGGTACTGGGAATTGCCACGCCACTCCTACTGGCTCTCCACGGCCCCAGCCTGCGAGTCGCCTCGACTATCAGTGGAACTGCAAGACTCCTCCACTGACGCATCAGCCACGGATCGTTCTGCCAGCATTGGGACTTGGTCAAAGGTGTCATTAGACCTTAGAACTGTTGGGGTGTCGGACCTTGAGTCTACATTCACATCGGTCACTCCAGGGGACGTGGGTGTGTCCTTCGGCATGTCGTCCGGGATCGCCGTTGAGGCTTGCTGGAATTTCTTGAAAAAAGATGCATTTCGTATTATGGTCTCTCTTCCTCTTCTCGCGATGATCCGGGTGCCCTTTACGTTGATAACAGTCCACGGGTTCTTTTCGTAGGGCAACCGAAACTTCCCACTGGTCACTCAATTTTTAAGTAACACCACGTCACCTCTTACGAACTCCACTGGCTGTGCCCGTCACCTTCGACTGATTTGGGTATGGGCCCTGGTGCGTTGCGCCTCCACTCGGACCTCATCCGGGGTCGCTGGACACCACTGTGGGTGGTGAGGAATGGAGTCAGTGATTACTCACCCTATGAGGAGATGTGCCGGGGCCACACCGGTGGTGGTATGGGGCGTCTGGCGATAGCTTCGTAGGAAGGTGAAGATTGCTAACTCCACTGATTGGTGTCTGTCATGAGCAATGCGTATCACCTTATTAAAAGTGCGCATGAACCTTTCTACCTCTCCATTCGCCCTGTGGACACCTCGGCGTGATTCGTCTGTGCTGTATACACAATGTTGTGAGATAGGCTGCTAACTCCTGCCCTTGGAAGGGAGGTCCGTTCTTAATTCCTGGATGAGGCCATGTGCCGCCATGATTTTTTCCAGTTTTGGAATGACCTCCGCGGCATTTGGGGAGACTATGATCTCGACCTCAGGGTACTTTGAGTGATCGTCAATGGCTATAAACATGTGCCTTCCATCCGGTAGGCTGCCGAAGTCCAGACTGACACATGACCAGGGCTTCTGGGGTCTCGGCTCTGCAATTATAGGAGCTGGGCAGGGAGCTTCTCCAGTTACCTGACACCACTGACAGGAGCAGACGGTAGCCTCCACAAATTCGTCCATGAGTGGGAACCATACCTTGGTCTGGAGCCGCAACTTGGTCTTGACCATGCCCTGGTGTCCTATGTGGGCTAGCTGGACCACTCCGGCCGTCAGAGCCGACTGTATCACTAGTCGGTGGCCCCTCATTAGGCATCCAGTGGAGTCCTCGGTGACCTCATCCCTAACACGGTTTAGACTGTCCATGATGCGCTGGGCCTCCACAGCGAGTATCTTCCACTCATCTTTCGCCCGATGCCAATTGCCTTGTCGCAGGGCTTTCTTGGCGCGTGGTAGGCAGTCATCCTTGCTCGTCTCCTCTTGCAAGTCTTCCATAGAAAGTGGGATGGGGCATGATTGGGCCGTAACACACCTGACATACTCTTCGGTATCGGCTGCATCCTCCTTTTCTTGATCGGTGGCCCCCTTGGGTGGCGTGACAAATAGTCTGCCGGGTTCTTGGATCCCGGTTGATACTCCATTCGGCAGTTATAGTTCTGTAACTGCAACATCCACTTTTCTATTCTGGGGGGGGTGGCTTGGTGGACATCCCGGAGAACAGGGCTACCAGAGGTTTCTGGTCGGTCGCCACAACAAAGGGTTTTCCGTACATGTAAAGGTGGAAATGACGGCACCCCCAGTGTATTGCAATGGCCTCATTCTCTATCTGGGAGTACAGTTGATCAGTGTCCGTGAGGGAACAGCTGGCGAAGGCCACTGGAGCCTAGTCTTCCTTGGGATGCCGCCGTTGGAGTAATACGGTCCCCAGCCTGGCCGGTCCAGTATCCACCGCAATCAGTGTCATCTTTCTGGGATCGAAGAATGCGAGTGTGCTCGCGTCCGAGAGAGCATCCTTGATGTCCCGAAAAGCCTTGGCTTGGTCTGCATCCCATTTCCAAGGGACGGAGTCTTTCGTGAGTTCCCTCAGGGGTTGGGTGAGTGTTCTGAGGTCTCAAATAAAGAGCCCACAATAGTTCACCATACCAAGGAAACTGCGGACCTCTGTGATATTGGTGGGGGCAAAGGCGTTCTTGGTGTTGCGGACTTTATCCGGGTCAGGATTGACTCCTTCCTCCAAGAATGTGTATCCAAAGAACTGTATCCTCCTTTTGAGAAACTCGCACTTCTCCCTGTGGAGGGTGAGTCCAGCATCACAACCTACGGAGCACCTGAGTCAGCCGTGAGTTATTTCAGTAATCGTCCTGGCATGGACCATGATGTCGTCGCTGACATTTATGACTCCTGGTATACCCGTAATCAGCTCCTGGATCACCTTTTGGAAGACTTCCGCCACGCTGGACACCCCGAAACTTAGGCGAGTGTACCTTCGGAGACCCACGTAAGTGGAAAAGGTGGTATATTGTGGGAAGCTTCATTTAGTACGAGCTGACGGTATCCAGACCTCAGGTCTAGTTTTAAGAACCAGCACACACTTGCCATTTCTCCAATCAGATCATCGATTGTGGACGCGATGTGTCTCTCTCTTTTAATGGCCGCGTTGGGCAGCCGCATGTCCACGCAGATCCTCACTGCTCCAGGTTGTTTAGGCTTTCGGCTGACTATGATTGGGGAGACCCATGGAGTGGGCCCCATCACCTTTTCAGTGATGCCTGCCATGTCTAATTTCTTTAGCTCCTCTTCCACTTGTGAGCGCAAGTGAAAAGCCATGCGCCGATGGCGCAAGGCTACTGGTTGCACAGTAGGGTCGATATGGAGATTCACTTCCTTGCCGTTGAACTCCCCAATCCCTTCGAATGTCATTGCAAATTCCTCCAGGATGTGTTGAACAGACTCCTGGTGTATGCCGAAGGCAAAGGCTACTACCCCCAGGTCTTCGGCAGCACGGCAACCCAATAGCATGCCTTGTTCATCTTCCGTGACATACACATTAGTGGTGATGAAGTGAGCGCCATGGGAGATGGGGGTCTTGAACCGGCCTCGTATCTCTAATGGTGTATCCTGGCTATAGGCAAAGACCGTAATGGAGGTGAGGTGTAGCACGGGGGGCAGAGTCCATCGTTTCATACAGTGCTGCAGCCATGATGTTGATCGTGGCACCTGTGTCCACCACCGCTGTGATGTCATGCGAGCCCACCTTGACGTGACATTGAGGCAGTCGTCGGGCTTTCCGAGTGGCAGTTCTGATCATGTGCACTTTGTGCACCACCCTCTCTTCTTCATCATCATCGTCCATGTCACTGGGCTCTCCACCACCTTCCTGGACTGCGTTCACTACTTGTCTGGGCTTTCGATATCGTTTCGACCTGCAGACCTTTTCGAAATGATTATACCGTCCACACCCTGAGCATTGCTTGCCCTTGGCCGGGCATTCCGCTGTTGTGTGGGGTGGTCCACCGCAGTATCCGCAGGTCTTCGCCTGTCCCGGAGATGCAGTTCCTGTTCTTCTTCCACCGCGGCGTTGGTTTCGTCGTGACGGCGTTTACCAGTTCCATCTTGACTGTGGCTTGGAGGGCAGCCTCCATGTGGGCTGCCCGGGCTTTCGACAGCTCCTTGGTGCGACCAAGCGTTAGTATGTCCACAAGATGTTTATCGGACTCCTCTAGGATCCTTTCGTGGAGTTTCGCTGACGCGCAACCTTGAATGATTTGCCCTCTTATCTCTTCCGCTTCGTGTCGGAATCCACATGTGGTTGCTAGGTTCTTAAGCCGGGCGTGGAATGTGTCAAGGGACCCCTCGGGAAGCTGGCACGCCTGCCAAAATATGAACCTTTCGTAGTCTTGGATAGCCATCGGTTCAAAGTATCCATTGAGAGCATTTATTAGTGTGTGGTGGGTCTTAGGCGTAGCTTTAGCAAGTGTCTTTGTTATGTTGTGAATGTCTTTGCCCCCTAGGTGCAGTAGCATGGCCCTCTTCTGGTCCTTATGGACCTTCGTAGCCTCAAAAAATATGAGTAGCCTTTCAACCCAGTCCTTCCATTTCGGCGCTAGGGCTGATGGTAAACCCTCTACCACGAAGGGTTCAATGGGGGGAATGGTGGACATGATGGTTCCTTGCTGCGGTTCCTGCTTGCGTGGTTCTGGCGCCTGGCGCTGTGGCACAATGAATCTCAATGGCGCAGTCATGCAGTGCTTTTCAGGCCTTGGGGAGATATCCCTTTGCTGCACTGGCTTGTGTTGGCTGGTTTGGGCAGGGGACAGGAACCTGTACGCTGTGTTAGGCTGCCTGTGTGTTGCCAGGGTTTAATGGGCTGCTTCCTCGTATCGTTTGCCCTGATTACTGGGTCTCCCAGAGCTACCGAATTCCTCCCAGGGTCAAAATGCAGTAGGGTGTGCTCATGGGGCACCGTGGCCACCAGAATCAGCAGGTGTGTGCACTCAGAGCCGGATGGACGCTCGTGACTTTCCCAGTGCGCGCCCCACCACCAATGCAGTCGCGCGCCCCCTCTGAGGCCTGTGCACGTGGCAGGGGACACGGCGCAGCATTGCGGCCACCACTCGCCGGGGGAAGCACTGAGAGCAGCACGTGCTGTCTGGCCTGCACAGCCGCTGCAGCGGGAGTCGAGTCCTCATTCCTGGGCAGGCAGCAGCTCACCAGGGTTGCAAATGCGCTGTGGCACGAGCGCCGCAGGTCCGGGCGACACCACTGCAGCCACCACGCAGTGCAGGGACGGGGCACATGAGGTACGCCCACCCTCGTCGCCAGCTGCTATGTCGGAGAGTCGTGATCTTCTGCGACCTCGCCGAGGGGGATCGGGGATTGTTCAGGGACCGGGGGCACTGCAATAAAGACTCGGAGGCAGGAGTGCTGTACTTGTGGCTCTCGTGATCGTACACCCTAATGGTCTTTCGCACACGCGTCACTGTTTATTAGTCTAGGGTCACCTGACCCAACGTAGCGTGCCTGGCGTGCCTGTTGCGTCACAGACACGACATAAAAGGAGGAATTTCTCTGCTTCCCTGGTGCTGACAAACTCCTGCACTGCATTCTTTCTTGGACCCAAGCTGTCTGCACACCATGGTCTGTAAGGGGCGAAGCGTTCCTTCAAAATGAGGCCTGATAGTGAAACACCTAGGCAAGCTACGTTCAAGCATATCGAAAAAGAGGCTTGAGAAGCAGGATTCAAATAATAAATGTGTCAGGATTCAGAACGAGGCTGCGTTTCAACACTCGTTCTGAATGCTGCCACATTTATTATTTGAATACTGCTTCGCAAGCTGCTTATGACAACTTGGAAGTCACTTGTCTAAGTGGTGTGTGTTCAGGGCCTGAGGTGGCGTGGTCCTAAACTCCAATATGCAGTGGCTTACGGAGTTTTTCTAGAATTCCACTCTCCAAGTGGAGTGCAGAGTGACAAAAGCTCAGTCAACTCTGCCGGTGCAACGGAGTTTACCACTCGCACTATTTTTTAGGTCTCGCATAGACAGCGCATGCGCTGTCGCAAGTCCTGTAGTAAACAGAATATGGAGGGTAATTTCTCTTGCCGCTTGCCATTAGTTAACTCTGGCATTGCTCTTCTTATCTGGCTTATCGTTGGCTGATGCTCTGATACGTCACTTCCATTTTTGTAGGAAGCAGCACAGACCAACTACAGTTTAATTACACTGCTGGCTGTTATCTTTTCATTTAGGGACAACTTATTTTTCTTTGATGCTTGCATTCCTAGAGGAAGTTTGCACACTGCGGCCGCTGGCACATCTGCCAGCTTCCTGCCCTCACCCGACGCCTTGCTCCACCGCACTCTATCCGGGACCGACGCTCCCGCGCTACTCAGGGACAGCTGCCGCTGCCTCATAGCCCCACCAGCGTTGCAGCTGCTGGCCATGGCGTGCTGTTCTAACTTGACCCACCATACTCCCACTGCCGGCTCCGGCATCCTGGGTGCCACTAACTGACCATCTGAAACTTGGAGCTCTCTTAGAAGCTGCACAAGCTGCATGCTTACTGAAGCACCAACATCAGCGCTGAACTTCGGGCAAGAAGCATACATGCCCTGCGAGCCGGAGGTTGAGTGCTAATCACAGTACAACGAACCCCAGAGCGAGTAGGAGCTGCGCCTGCCTGCCTCCCCTGCAGTCCATGCATGGCAGGCTCAGCTTTGTTGACAGCTGTTCTGGTCTTGTGTGGCGTAACGGATAGGGCGGCCAACTTTCACGCTAAGGAATGGGGTTCGTGTCTGGCGGGAGGCTCAAACATGCTGTCATTCTGTGTCCGTCTAGAATGCAACTGGTGCTCATTTAAATCACTGCTACCTTCAAGTGGAGTTTGCGCTATATAAAACCACAAAAAAATATTTGTGCAAGACTGTTTTTGGGGGGGGACTGCAAATTCAGTTTATTAATGCGCTTGTTCGTCCACTGGGAGCTGTGTATGTTGAGGCTCCCGCCGAAACTAAAGCCCGGTTTCCCAGCCTCAAAGAGGACTACTCCAGCTGTTACGCCACATCCTTTAACTTTGTCCACACTCTCCATACGAGTGTGTGCGTTTAAACTCTGTCTCCTCTTTTTTTATGTTTTATTTTGCACTTGAATATAGCGTGAACTCGACCTGAAGGTTTCGGAGTGCTTTACATGAGGAGCCAGTTGCGTTACAGATGGGCACATACATTTGTAGGTACGGAGAAAATAAGTGATTTGCCCATAATCAAAGGATGCGGTCCTGGCAAGACTCGTAACTGGTTTAAATAATAGGGTCTGTGCCGGGGGCGGGGACGGGAGGAAGGGGCTGCCGCTTCAGTCATGGCAAAAATACCATCTTTTACAAAAACGTTTTTGCGCTCTACAGTTAGTTTGCCCCTAGCTTGAATTTAGCGCAAATGTAAATTGGTTGATGGCTGCGCAAACTCGCTCGTAGTGGCAATTACTACTTGCGTCTTCACTTCAAAACATCATGACGTTCCTCTAATAAAGGTTGTTTCAATAAATATCCACTTTCTTATGCTTTGACACAGAACATGTTAACCTTGTTCTGGTAACATGTTGCAGTTTGAAAACATGCTGTGAAAATGCAATCTGTAGGAACCTGGGGTCACCAGGCCCTATAGGCGGTAACGTGGCGCGAGCCGGTCGGGCAACCAGAGGGCTATGTGTTAAGCAACCATACACCACACGCTTCCCATGGACTAGGGACACACACAATAAGGGACGCCACACCGTTGAAATTATGCAAATACTTCAAGTTTATCCAAGTAGGGCTGGTTAGATGCAGTTCAAGAGATAACAGTGTCATGCATGAGTTGTACTACAGACATTAAGCATATACAGGCCATACATGAGAGATGAATGCAGTTCCTAATCTAGACATGCGGTTCATGGGTATGGCTAGGCACGGGTGATTCTAGCGCTGCGCGCGTTAAGCAAGGTTTCTCTGAACGGGGCATCTAGCACAGAACAATACTCGTGAGGGGTGACACTGGATACTTCAACACGGAGCCTGTAGAACGAAGCGCTCCTTGTAATCAGTGACACGTACCCCTTTGAAGTAGAGCATGTAAACTAAGCGCTACTCGTAGTCACGGGCATGTGATACGTTCAGGCAAAACATATGAAGCAGTGCGCTTCTCGTAATCACAGGCATATAATACTTTCAGGCAAAACATATAAAGCAATGCGCTTCTCATAATCACGAGCATGTAATACTTTCAGGTAAAGCATATAAAGTAATGTGCTTCTCGTAATCACGGGCATGTAATACTTTCAGGCAAAATATATAAAGCAACGCTCTACTCTTAATCACTGGCATGTAATACTTTCAGGCAAAATATATAAAGCATCACGTTCATAGTCACTGGCTCCTGGGACGGTGAAACGGAGCAGGGGAAGTCAAGCGCCGCCCGTAATCCAGGCTAGTCAGTTTCTCTAGAGTGGAGCTTTCAGCGGAGAGCGCCACCAGACTCGAGGAGCAAGTCTCTGGGTGCCGGTGCAGTTCGTGAGGCACCGCGCTCAGTTACGCTGAAGTGGGCACACAGAAAGGATCCCTCGGCGGGGTCTCTCCGTCGCGCAGGCAAGGGGGGGGAACTCCCACGGAGGGGACGACCCGGGCCGGGTGCGGTAAGGTTCTCAGACCAGCAGGGGGCGCACCAAGGGGAATCCCGGCCTCCGGGCTTACCTCCGTCTCGGCGTCAGCAGGCGTCCGCCCTCACGACGATGGGGGAACTCGGCCCCGATCTTGCGCTTCTCCTCACACGGCTGCGACGGCAGCGGCGGGGCCCCGGGCTTCTCCTGGGCCTCGCGATACAGCAGGGCACTTCTCCAGGCCTCCAGGCCGCGGCGGTGAGTGCGCTGGCTTCGTCGTCGCAGGGGGGGGGGGCTCAAATTAAGGATGGGGGTGAAGTGCTCAGCGGAGCCCGCTGCCGGGGGTCCCAGACCAGGGCAGGGAGCGCGGGGGTCACAGCGCTAGTACCTGGTCGATCCCCGGTGGCTTGGCAATCGATTTAGTCAATAGTTCAATAGGTTAGCTTGGACACGCAGTCTCAGCTCTGGCATTCAAGGCTTACAGCTCGCTCTTGTCATGCAGTCTCAGTTCTTACAGTTAGGTTTCCATTCTCAGTTGTCAGATGAAGTCTTGTGGCGCAGATGTATCTGGCGCCCTTAAGGGGTTCTGTTACTGGGGGTAGGAATGGAGAGGGCGACTAGATCCTTCCTAGTCAGGCTGGCAGAGAGTCTCTGGGTCCTCCTACTACTGGGCAAGATCAGTGGGATTCACAGGGCACCTCACTCACTTAAGAGGCAGTACCTAAATCCTGTCACTCTCAGAGGCATAAGTCCCTGGCTAGGCCCTACCGCCTACACTCCTGGTGGATTCTTCCAGCTCTGCTTCACCCAATGGCCAACTCACCACAATAGTTTCCCTCCCACTCTTAAGTAGCCCTAGGTCAGGTGACCTCTAGCCAAGGCGGCAAAAGTAAAACCCCACCTCCCTTCTAGAAGGTTCCAGCACATTCCAGGAGCTTCCCCACTCTACCTATGGGACAAAAAGGCGGGCTGGTGTCGCAACATTGTTGTGGGTCCCAGCCAGCTCCTGGCAGCTAGGGTGCTACTATGAAAAACGACCACCCTGCAGTAGCAGGGGTCTGTGGCAGCCATCTTGGGAGAAGGGAGCACCTGCACCTTAACACTGATTGGCAATGAAAAGGCGCCCGGAGACCTATTCCAACATAAAAATGAGGGTGGAAAAAATGAGGCACGATACAAAAATAGACGGGGAGACCACCCTAGGGCTGACAGGTCCAACATGCGTCCCCCCCAGCCGAAAGAGGGGAGAGCTACCCAACCTCTAGGGAGTTCTCTTCACTAAGGCGGAAAAACCTGGAGAGACCGTCAGCATTGGCGTGGTCAACTCCGGGCCGATGTTCCACCCGAAAGTCCATACCCTGTAGGGAAATGGACCACCTCAACAACTTGGCTTTTTCGCCTCTCATCTGCATGAGCCAGCGAAGGGGGCGGTGGTCGGTCTGGATAAGGAAGTGAGTGCCAAAGAGGTATGGCCTCAACTTCTTCAGAGCCCATACCACCGCGAAGGCTTCTCTCTCAATGGTGCTCCATCGCCGTTCCCGAGAGAGGAGTCTTCGAGATATGAAGGCCACAGGTTGGTCTTGGCCCTCGGTGTTGAGTTGCGAGAGCACCGCACCTATGCCGTGCTCTGAGGCGTCTGTCTGTACAATAAATTCCTTGCTGAAATCGGGTGTTGCTAGTACTGGAGCTGTACACATCGCATTTTTCAGCGTATCAAAGGCTTCGTGGCATGCAGCTGTCCATATGACCTTGCGAGGTTGTTTCTTTGAGGTCAACTCCGTCAAGGGGGTCACGATGGTACCATAACCCTTGACGAACCGGCGGTAATACCCAGTGAGGCCGAGGAAAGCTCGGACCTCTGTTTGGGTCTTGGGGGGGCTCCCAAGCCAAGATGGTCTCAATTTTGGCCTGGAGGGGTTGCACCTTACCTCCGCCCACCAGGTGTCCTAGGTACACGACAGATCCCTGTCCAATCTGGCACTTGCTGGCTTTAATGGTTAAGCCAGCGCGTTGCAATGCCTGCAATACCTCCTGGAGGTGTTGCAGATGGTCCTCCCAGTTGCTACTGAAGACAGCTATGTCATCCAAGTAGGCTGCTGAGAAGGACTCCAGGCCAGATAGTACCTGATTCACTAACCGCTGGAATGTGGCCGGAGCATTTTTGAGCCCAAAGGGCATCACTCGAAATTGGTAGTGGCCCTCTGGGGTGGAGAACGCAGTCTTCTCCCGTGCTCCGTCGGCCATGGCAATCTGCCAATATCCGGATGTCAGGTCAATGGTGCTGAGGTACCGGGCTGCTCCCAGCCGGTCCACCAGCTCATCTGCACGTGGGATGGGGTGAGCATCTGTCTTCGTGACAGAGTTCAACCCCCGGTAGTCCACACAGAACCGAAGTTCTGGCGTCGTACCCGGTGGGGCCGCTTTCGGCACCAACACCACTGGACTAGCCCACGGGCTGCTGGAAGGTTCTATCACCCCCAGCTCCAGCATCTTTGCCACCTCACGCTGGATGCTATCCTTCACTCGGTCAGAGAGCCGGTAAGACTTGTTCTTCACCGGGGGGCTGTCCCCTGTGTCCACATCATGGGTACACCAATGAGTGATTCCAGGCGTGAGTGAGAACAACGAGGCGAACTGTCCCAGGACATGGCGACAGTCCCTCTGCTGCTATGGGGTCAAGGATGGGGAGAGGACTACACCTTCCACCGAACCATCATTCTCTTGCACCGCTAGAAGGTCAGGAAGAGCCTCACTCTCTTCCTCTTCACTCCCATCCGTCACCATAAGGAGAGCAAGCTCTGATCGCTCATGGTGCGGCTTCAGGCGGTTGACGTGGAGCACCCTGAGGGGCTGACGGGGGGTTTTCATATCGACTACGTACGTGGTCTGGCCTCGCCGCTCCACAATGTCGAACGGGCCAGTCCACCGGTCCTGGAGGGCACAAAGCTCCCCAGGTTCCATAACCCACACCTTCTGTCCAACGTCCAACTCGACCGTTCGAGCGTTCCGGTCATACCACTCCTTCATCACGGTCTGGCTAGCCTCCAGGTTCTCTGTGGCTGCCTTCCACAGCTTGGCCATCTGGCTGCAGAACGCCAGCATGTAGCTGACAATGTCTCGGGGAAGCTTCTGTGAAGTCTTCTCCCACCCCTCTTTCACTAAACTGAGGGGACCCCTAACGGGATGGCCATAGAGCAATTCAAACGGGCTGAACCCGACTCCCTTCTGCGGTACCTCCCGATAGGAGAATAACAAGCAGGGGAGGAGGACGTCCCACTTACGCCTCAAGCCCTCTGGAAGGCTTCGGATCATCCCCTTCAATGTCTTATTGAAGCGCTCTACAAGTCCGTTAGTCTGGGGGTGGTAAGGAGTGGAGAACCGGTAGGTCACTCCACACTCCTTCCACATGGCCTGCATGTAGGCCGACATGAAATTTGTGCCCCTGTCTGACACCACGACCTTCGGGAATTCCACTCGGGTAAAAATTCCCAACAGTGCCCGCGCCACCACCGGTGCAGTGATGGTCCTCAGAGGAATTGCCTCCGGGTACCTTGTGGCGTGGTCCACCAAAACCAAGATGAACCGGTGTCCCGCTGCGGTCGGAGGGTTCAATGGCCCAACAATATCGATACCGACCCTCTCAAAAGGGGTCCCGACCACGGGGAGCGGTTCCAACGGGACCTTCAACTTAGTCCCCGTCTTGCCACTAGCCTGACAAGACTTGCAGGTCTTGCAAAAGGTGTCTGAGGCAATCCTCATCCTGGGCCAATAAAAATGGGGGACTAACCGTGCAAAGGTTTTGTCCTGGCCCAGGTGTCCAGCTAAGGGTATCTCGTGCGCTAACTCCAGCAGGAAGGCCCGGTAACATTGGGGGACCACTATGGCCCTCGAAGATCCATGTACCGGCACCCTGGGCTCACTGTATAGGAGACCATCCTCCCAATACACGTGATAACCTCCCAGTTCCTGACTGGCCACTTGAGCTTCGGCCTGCCTCCGCATACCCTCAAGAGTGGGGCACGTCCTTTGTGCTTGACAAAATTCCTCCCGGGTAGGCCCTCCTTCCACTTGCCAGTCAGCAAGGGTCGGCAAGTCCTCCACAGGAACGACATCTACCTCCGCGGACTCCGGGGGCACCTCTGCGGCCTCCCCATCTGACTCACGGGGCATGTCCTCTACCACCTCCTTCTTCCCACGTTTGGGTTTGGGTTGGGCCCTGATTCCAGGCTCCAACTCCGGGTGAGTTCCATGCCGGGCAGCCATGGACCGCGTGCTCACGCAAGTCCACCCTGGTAATCCCAGCATCTCAGTGTGAGCGTGAAGCTCGACGTCCTTCCATTTGGTGTGCTCCAGGTCGTTCCCTAGCAAACACCCCACAGGCAAGGCAGGGCTCACAGCAACTCGCAGTAGGCCTTTGACTCCTCCCCACTCGAATGGAACACGAGCCACTGGATAGTGACTCAAACTGCCGTCAGCCAATACAGCTGGATGGAACTCCTCGGGGACTACTTGGTCTGGGGACACCAGCCGCCGCACGACAGTGGTCATGCTGGCCCCTGTGTCTCTCAGAGCTTCCACCTCCTCCCCATTAATTCTCACCCTCTGCTGATATTTAGCAGTGTTCGGGGGCAGGGACACTACAGGGACCACTTCTCTATCCCCGAGTGAAACCAGCGTCAGGCCTGTCCACTCCCCTTCCCTATCTAAGGGCAGCTCCACCCCAAGCACTATACTACTCACCCCGGGACTTTTCCCGCCCAATGGGGCTGGTGGTCGCTTGCGACACTTGGGATCTCCTCTGTAGTGTCCAATCTCCCCACACTCGTAGCACCGCACAATCCTTGGCTGCTGACTCCTGTCAGGGTAAGTGGGTCTTGTGGAATTGGACGGGGGTGGGGTTCCTACTCCCTTCCCAAACTTATTTTGGGGACCTTTCGAGAACTCCACCTTTTTATCTCCCCCCTCTTTCTTCTGGGGGAAACCCTGTCCGCCTTTCGAGCCATCTCCCCCGGGGCCCTTGTGAGACACCCGGGTGCTCACCCAAATATCTGCCTCCTCCGCAAGCTCTCGAGGATCCTTCAGCTTGCGGTCCACCAGATGTTGGCGCAGCTCCGGAAAGCTCTTATCCAAGAGGTGCTCCCTTAAAAAAAGATCGTACAACCCTTGGTAGTCCTGCACCTCGCTGCCACGCACCCAACCCTCTAGTGCCTTCCTCGCATAATCAAAAAAATCTACCCATGTCTGGGTGGACAGCTTATGGCTGCCACGAAACTTCTGCCTATACTTCTCGGGGTTCAGGCCAAACTTCTTTAACAAGGCCTCTTTCATGGGGGCGTACTTAACCTGATCCGCCTTGGCCAAATATAACAGGGTGTCCCTAACAGTGGGAGGTATATACCGGTAGAGACCACCTCCCCAGTTACTCTCGGGTACCCCATGGGCCGTTAAGGCTACCTCGTATGCCTCCAACCACTTCATGATGTCATCCCCTAATGTATAATTGGCTATGACTTCTTTGGGTAGGTAGAATTTTGGTTCTTGAGGTTCCCTGGGTATGCTGCCACCATTGTCTTTGTTAGACGCGTTCAATTGGAGGGCGCGTAGCTCCAGCTCTTTTAACTGAAGCTCGTGCGCCAGCTTCTTCTCCTCCATTGCCCATTTCTTATTCTCTCTTTCTTGTTCCAATCTGGCCCTTTCCCTTTCTTTCTCCTGCTCTAATTTGGCCAGCTCCCATTTTAATCGCCTCTCTTCCCTCCTGTCCTCGTACTCTTCTGGAGACGCGCTCCTCCTGGACCCTGTCCTACTACTGGCCCCAGAACGTCTTCCTGGGGGCACATTCTCAGACATGTCTACATTCAAGATGTCTAGGACTTCCTGGGCGCTCTCCCCCTGAGGTGCCTCTGGCGCTTCCTGTCCCTCATACCCTCTCCCTTCTGGGTGGGCTTCTACCCATGCCCTAATGGCGGTACGGAGTTCCGGCCCTTTTGCCTTCCGCATCCCGGGCACCCCCATCTCCTGCGCGAACTCCCTTAGTTGCTTCACGGTGTACCCCTCGAGGTCCGCTAGCCGGGATTCCATTCTGGCAGGTGGGGACCTAGACACTAAGGAGAAAATTCCTAGGGTGTAGGCAACAGTCAATAGCTAACCAGGCTTCTTGCACTCTCTACCTGGACAGTGGAACCAATAATCCAGCAACCAATGGTTTTTGAGCTCTGGAACAAAAAACGTAGGATAGGCGTTTAATTGTGGCGCCCTTCGCCTCACGGAAGGGTGCTGTATGGTCACAGGTCCCAAGGATCCCACCGCTGGCCAACAATGTAGGAACCTGGGGTCACCAGGCCCTATAGGCGGTAACGTGGCGCGAGCCGGTCGGGCAACCAGAGGGCTATGTGTTAAGCAACCATACACCACACGCTTCCCATGGACTAGGGACACACACAATAAGGGACGCCACACCGTTGAAATTATGCAAATACTTCAAGTTTATCCAAGTAGGGCTGGTTAGATGCAGTTCAAGAGATAACAGTGTCATGCATGAGTTGTACTACAGACATTAAGCATATACAGGCCATACATGAGAGATGAATGCAGTTCCTAATCTAGACATGCGGTTCATGGGTATGGCTAGACACGGGTGATTCTAGCGCTGCGCGCGTTAAGCAAGGTTTCTCTGAACGGGGCATCTAGCACAGAACAATACTCGTGAGGGGTGACACTGGATACTTCAACATGGAGCCTGTAGAACGAAGCGCTTCTTGTAATCAGTGACACGTACCCCTTTGAAGTAGAGCATGTAAACTAAGCGCTACTCGTAGTCACGGGCATGTAATACGTTCAGGCAAAACATATGAAGCAGTGCGATTCTCGTAATCACAGGCATATAATACTTTCAGGCAAAACATATAAAGCAATGCGCTTCTCGTAATCACGGGCATGTAATACTTTCAGGTAAAGCATATAAAGTAATGTGCTTCTCGTAATCACGGGCATGTAATACTTTCAGGCAAAATATATAAAGCAACGCTCTACTCTTAATCACTGGCATGTAATACTTTCAGGCAAAATATATAAAGCATCACGTTCATAGTCACTGGCTCCTGGGACGGTGAAACGGAGCAGGGGAAGTCAAGCGCTGCCCGTAATCCAGGCTAGTCAGTTTCTCTAGAGTGGAGCTTTCAGCGGAGAGCGCCACCAGACTCGAGGAGCAAGTCTCTGGGTGCCGGTGCAGTTCGTGAGGCACCGCGCTCAGTTACGCTGAAGTGGGCACACAGCAAGGATCCCTCGGCGGGGTCTCTCCGTCGCGCAGGCAAGGGGGGGGAACTCCCACGGAGGGGACGACCCGTGCCGGGTGCGGTGAGGTTCTCAGACCAGCAGGGGGCGCACCAAGGGGAATCCCGGCCTCCGGGCTTACCTCCGTCTCGGCGTCAGCAGGCGTCCGCCCTCACGACGATGGGGGAACTCGGCCCCGATCTTGCGCTTCTCCTCACACGGCTGCGACGGCAGCGGCGGGGCCCCGGGCTTCTCCTGGGCCTCGCGATACAGCAGGGCACTTCTCCAGGCCTCCAGGCCGCGGCGGTGAGTGCGCTGGCTTCGTCGTCGCAGGGGGGGGGCTCAAATTAAGGATGGGGGTAAAGTGCTCAGCGGAGCACGCTGCCGGGGGTCCCAGACCAGGGCAGGGAGCGCGGGGGTCACAGCGCTAGTACCTGGTCGATCCCCGGTGGCTTGGCAACCGATTTAGTCAATAGTTCAATAGGTTAGCTTGGACACGCACTCTCAGCTCTGGCATTCAAGGCTTACAGCTCGCTCTTGTCATGCAGTCTCAGTTAGGTTTCCATTCTCAGTTGTCAGATGAAGTCTTGTGGCGCAGATGTATCTGGCGCCCTTAAGGGGTTCTGTTACTGGGGGTAGGAATGGAGAGGGCGACTAGATCCTTCCTAGTCAGGCTGGCAGAGAGTCTCTGGGTCCTCCTACTACTGGGCAAGATCAGTGGGATTCACAGGGCACCTCACTCACTTAAGAGGCAGTACCTAAATCCTGTCACTCTCAGAGGCATAAGTCCCTGGCTAGGCCCTACCGCCTACACTCCTGGTGGATTCTTCCAGCTCTGCTTCACCCCAATGGCCAACTCACCATAATAGTTTCCCTCCCACGCTTAAGTAGCCCTAGGTCAGGTGACCTCTAGCCAAGGCGGCAAAAGTAAAACCCCACCTCCCTTCTAGAAGGTTCCAGCACATTCCAGGAGTTTCCCCACTCTACCTATGGGACAAAAAGGCGGGCTGGTGTCGTAACATTGTTGTGGGTCCCAGCCAGCTCCTGGCAGCTAGGGTGCTACTATGAAAAACGACCACCCTGCAGTAGCAGGGGTCTGTGGCAGCCATCTTGGGAGAAGGGAGCACCTGCACCTTAACACTGATTGGCAATGAAAAGGCGCCCGGAGACCTAGTCCAACATAAAAATGAGGGTGGAAAAAATGAGGCACGATACAAAAATAGAACATCATGGTGATTATCTATCGATTTTCGCAACAGCAAGACTCTGAGGGCTCCCAAGGGGCGGATCACACACACCTTAACATTTCAGTTAATTACCATGACACTGGGAAAACATTCAAGTCTAGAAAGATAGCTATGGCAAATGACAGCGGACTCACTATAGCTTGAAGAATGCAAGCACTGACAAAGCCAGTAGTTTTCCCTTTAGTATGCTTGTATTGTGAGGGGCTAGCATGTCACCATTTTAGAAAGGAAACTCCTGCTGTATCTGATAACTCATGCACTATTGCAGGAAAATGACGACATTTAGAGACGCTTGCTCCTCAGGTTGGAAGAAGCTGGACACTGAGCTAAATAGAATGCTAACATTATTAGCAGCTGTTTTATTTCTTTTCGGCATATATTGCGTTTAAATTCAAGCATCGGGAGATTTAGGTATGCGCATACGTTTTTGTCCTTATTTAAAGATCTCCAATTAATTTGTTGTTTGTATTAACATGCCCTGCAACACTCCAGCCCCATTCCGAGTAATGGTAGCAATGTAACAAGTGCCTTTTGTAGTGTCTGAAAGAATTACGACATAAAATATAGGCTTAAGAGCTGACGTAAAACTTATTGATCTAACTAGCTGATTATGTTGAGAACACATTCTTAAAAAGAATTGCCATTTTTCTTAAATTTTTCTCTGGTTTGCATAAGCACTATAGCACATTCATTCATAATAAGTGAGGGATACTGATAATGCAGATTGGATTTGTCTTAGTGGGTTGCATCAGAGAAGCGTTCACATTTGGTCTTCGATGATCCCCGGCTGCAGACTGGCAATCTTAAACTGAAAGCCCTCTTCGCCTCCCCGCTCAGCCCCCATTCCCAGAGCCCGGAACAACTGCTTTCCTTTCAGCTCAGCAGCAGTAGGCACTGCTCCAATTTGTACAATGGTATAGCATTGTCATGAGAGAATGCCTTTTGTTTTCTCGGAATGTTACAATGACAACAAGCATTTGCAGTGCAATTGGTCTCGCATTCACGCAAGTTTAAGCTATTAGCATTGTAAAGTACAATGCCTTTTATTTATGTTTTGGGTTTTAAAACTTAAATAAAAGGCATTGTGAATTACAATACTAATAGCTCAAACTCGCGTGAATGCGAGACCTATTGCATTGCAAATGCTTGTTTTCAGATGTTGCTTGACTAACTGTGAACATCTGAGCAACTGAGTCTTGGTAGGGAGTTGTAGCTCTGTGCACCTTTACCTTATTCTTTAGAGTTCGGACCTCATAATCAGGTGGATAATTGCATATATTGACTATGGCTGCTTTCAATGTGGTTTGAGGGCATTTGATACACTGTTGTATTAATATTGACTACCAGGACTTCTCTGCCTGACAATGGGGAATATTCAAGTATGTGAATCCATGCAAGAAACCAAGGGGCATATCATCAAGCGGCAACAATATTTATCGCTGGCTGCAATTAGCGTGTAAAATTTTAACGCCGACTATCACCGAAATCTATCTCCCGGTTAGCGCACTATTACCAACGCGTATCGCCGAGGCGATACAAATCCAGGCAAAAGCGGCGGAAAGAGTCAAAATCGCCGGAATTCCAGCAATAGAAAACCGCGTTAGGGAAAACGTTGTAGATAGGGAGACGTGGACTCAGCATAACAATCCACCTCCCATTATAGATCTGGCTTAGTAAGAAAAATAGCAGGCGTTACAAACCGGCGAAATACACGGTTAGCGCTGATTTTAATATCGCTATGCGTGTTAGCGATACACTTGTAAATAGAGAGAAGCTGGGTTTGCGATAATATCCCATGTCGTTTCACGGGCCACGCCTCCCTTGCATCTCATTAGCGATGCAAGGCGATGCGATGTTGAAGCCAGCGCTAATCCCATTAAACACGCGTTAGCGTGCTCTTATAAATAAAGCGATATTTTTATCGTCGCATTTCGGCTGAAAACAGACGCAAATGCAGCGATAAAAATATCGCTAGCCCTTGATAATATGCCCTCAAATTTGGAGTCATTTTTCATTAAGTCATATACGGACACTAAGACAGAGTACAAATAAGTTCCACACAGAATTGAGAAAAGGTAAGCGTGTCAGTCTCTGTTGAACAAACTAACACATCACCAAGTTTATAAACTAAACAAGAACCTGGGGCAGTTTGAAATGGATGGTATTTCACTCTACAAATATAGTAATGTTGTATGTTATATTTTCCTGCAGTTGATGTCTGAAGTGGTGGTTTCCATAGTGGTTATGGTGAAATGTCTGAATTTGTTGTCTGCTCTCATTTCCTGTACATTGGAGCTGGATTGGTTGTGTTCTCTGATTTTGGATGTGTCTCCTTGTAAGAGAGAGATGGATATGGTTTCCTCCTGCAGATGAGGGCTGGGATGATAGTCTCTGTGAATGTGGTGTCTTCCTATAGGTTGTGGGTTAAGTTGTATATCCTTTGATCTATTGTCCTCCCACAGGTAAGGAGCGGGTGGTTATCTCCTCTGGATGCTTTTGTACGTGAAGCTTGGTGTGGCCATCCAGGTCTAAATATTATTTCTTTAAACCACTTAGCTTGAAATACAGCCCTACTTTGATTTAACTCCACATATGGATAGTTCTGTTCTGAACTCTTCAAGAGCCCCATGGATTAGGCATGGTCTCATCCATCCTGTCACTCATGCCATCTAAGAACCTCAGCCATTGGCTAGAGGCTAAAGAAGAAACAAGGGTAAAGAGAAGGGAAGTGGGAGCATAAAGGGAAGAGAAAGTTTCAATCAACCCCTTGTGTGCATGAGCCTTTCTTACTCCTACTAACTTTTGTTCTCCCCAAAATCCTGAAGCAAATTTGTCCGAACTTTGCACCCTCAGTGCAATGCAGCATCCCTGACAACTTCTGAATGTATCGCACCTCTTGCTTGACCTTGAGAACAGATCTCAATGCAGCAGTCAGACCCAGGCAGGCCAAGAGTGCTGGCAGACAGGCCTTCCACCATTGGATTGGGAATTGATACAACCTTCCAAATAAACCCTGAGGAAGACTTCTTCCTCATACTTGATGTTGCCTTTTTCACACACGCCTATGCTTTCAGCAAAGTAAGAGGGTCTGCAGTCAGCAGTCTGCTAGCTCTTTCTCTTCTTCCATTTCTCTCATTAACTGTTGTCTTTGTTGCGAGAGCGTAAGTGGACCAGCAATTCCCTGCAAGAAACTGAAAGTGTTTCAGTATCCTGAGCCAATGGTATATGCTGTCTTATTAAAAAACAAGTAACATAACAAATCTATGTTTGTACATATGGACGGTGCCAGGGACTCTTACATGCTACTAAAGCAGAAGGGCTGATGGCTTTCAATGCTGTGTGGTAGGAGGAAGGGAGGGGGGATGAGGGGGAAACTCCCATGACATGCAGGCACTCTTGCTGGCTGCAGCAGAGACAGTGGGGAAGCGAGATCACTGAGCAACTCTTTCCTGACCACATTATCTCCCAGTGTAAACCATGAGGTAACACATTATTAGCCAAAGAAGATGAGAAGGCAACACACACTTGACTAATGCTTTGAGGAGCATTATAAAAACAAATGTTATGAAACAAAAGCACAGAATAGGGATTATAAAACCTAATCCCACAGAGCCTCCATTTAGAACAGTCAATTAAAAAAAAAATGTTTATTTGATTTTTACCAAGAGTCAGAATAATAAATAAAGTCACTTGCACATATAACATAGCTCCAATCAAGATTAAAAGTGAGATAAGAGAATTATGAGTTAGTTATACATCAGTCCAAGATGGGCAGATAAACGTATATTGGCTATGATCAAAGCCAATGGTCCCATATATCCTCTACTTTTTTAATTTATCGAGGACCCCAAACTTTAGCAATAGCGATTTCACATTCATAAAATTGACCAAAGATAGTCTGAAATTCAGACACCTTAGGGGATATGAGATCAAGCCATGCCCTAGCGACACAGAGGCGAGCACTAACAATTATAATCATGATTAATGCTCTCGGACTGGGAGCCAATCCATCTTTATTACTCAACATGATATCCTTATCACTCAGATTGGTTTGAATCCCAGTATGCACTGTGATCAATTCAGATAAGCTGTCCCAATAACCTTTGAGCTTAGGGCTGTTAATGAACATGTGTACTATCTGCTTCATATAGCTTGCATTTGGGACAGTATTAGCGTTCTGTAGTCCTGGCCGTACCCCATTTTGAAACACGCTCAGCCCGTTTTAAACGTTAAACTCCAGACAACGCAGTGGGAGTGTTGGAAACAGTGGATGTTGCATCAAATAAAATCTATAGGAGTAGCATAAGATTTACTTAAACGTATGGATGCTGATTACGTAAAGTGGGCTTGCAAAGTGTTGTTGTAAGACTTGTTCTGTGAGTGGGTTAGGCTGGTTGGTGTAACGAGGAAGAGCTGGGCCGCAGTACTTCAGCATGAGTAGGACATGTTTTAGCACTGGATCCGCAACCATATAAAATGCAGTGCCCTACAAGACAGCACCACAAAGTATCCTAATGGGAAACCATATAAACACTGCAACATTGGAACCACATTAACAAACCAACACAACAGGTCACAAGAATGAAAGAAGACAACCAAACATAAAAAGACACCACAATAACACAACCCTACAAAACAATGCAACCACACAACACTAAGCTGCTGTGCACCTAAACACAATAATGTAAACTAATACAAAACACAACACAATTGTATGTGTCGTGTTCTGTTGTATTTCATTGTTTTGTTCTGCATTTTTCTGTTGATCTTGTATGAGTTTGTTGTGTTGATGTATTTTTCTGGTATATAAGTATATTATGTATTTGTTGTGGTATTTTTCTTTTTGTTGTTGCAATTTTGTCTTGTGTGGGTGTGTTTTGATTTGCAGATTTTGTTTTTGCATGGTGGTGTTGCGATGTATTTCTGCTGTACTGTTGTGTTACTGCTTTGGGGTGTGATGATGTTGTACCTCAGTAGTGGTGCCTGCTTACAATCGCGCCGATGCTCTTCTCACAAGATACTGCGGCCACAGACCCTTGAACAGTTAAATGATAAAGGGGGTTTGCACCAAACACTGCGGTATGTACTACTGAGGACTCGTAATAACGTCGACCAATTCTTTTTTGAGTGTGTCATCTGGCCTGACCTGGGATGGTACAGCTATTTTTATGCAAATGAAATTGGAGCAGAAATACCTCTTCTGACATATCATCTTTTCACATCGCTCAGGTCTATTTTTAACACACCATTGACTCTGGTCAAAATGATGCCCCTAAAATGACATCTTTACGGAGAAAACCCCATGTCTACAGAGTTCCTCTGGAACGAATTTCATCTGCCTCAAAACTTTTTTGTGAGATTCAGGAGGATCAGAAAACACATCTGTTGCCTGTGGCCAACAACAGGGCTGGCAGGAACAGGAAGGAGGGAACCTCTGCTAGATGTTTTGGCCTTCTTCTGCCTGTCCCTGTCTGTGAAGTTCACACTCTCGCTGATCAGCTTCATAGCGCTATGAAACATACATCAAATAAATATTTTTCAAAGACTGTAAAGGGTTGTGTGCTGAACATTGCTACAAAAGGAAACTATTAAATAGCTTTGCCCGCAAATGCAGCACAAGAAAGAGAAACCTAGGAGCATATCAGCAAGGCGGCGCTATGAAATTATCGCCGCTTTTGCGTCCGTTTACGGGCGAAAAGCGGCGATAATTTCATCGCCTTATCAGCAAAGACACGCTTTCGCGTGTTTTGCTGATTTAGCGCCCCTTACAACAACGCCCAGCGTTGCATCTCTAATGAGATGCAAAGTGGGCGTTCCGTGCCAAAATAACTGGAGAAATGTCGCTAACCGACATTTCTCCAATTATCAAGCTGCACGCAAACAAGCAGATCGATAAGAAAAGTAGCGCTAACCACAGTTATCGCTACTTTCCTTACGCCTGCTTGTAATCTGACTTAGCCATGTAATCCAATGGGAGGTGGATTACATGGCTAAAACCACCCTGCCCTATCAGCAAGGTACCTCTGGTTGCAGTGCGATTATCGCTGGATTTCCAGCGATAATCACACTGTTTTCCAGCTAACGCATGGATTCCTATCGCTTGGGAGATAAGCATTGCTGATAGCACGCTATCTCCGCGATAGAATCCAGCGTTAGCCTGCGATAATTATCCTCGCGCTAAAAGCGCTGAGCGATAATTATCACAGGCCCTTGCTGATATGCCCCCTACTCTGTAAAGGCATGAAATCTGCTCCGATTTATAACAGTCTCATTAGCACACAAACAGACACAAAACACATCACTAGATTGTAATTTGGAAAATACATCATATTTTACACAAAGACCTGGGTCACCCCATATTAATTAATGCCTATTTTAAGGGTTCTCTTAGTTGTTGTCATAACCACTTTTTGTAGATCAGCCCACCTCTGAATATCACACATTTTATTTCTGCCCTGAAAATAGGAAATGTTTGAGTTCGGAAACGATGTACAATACAGTCCCAAATTCAGATGTCTGAAAACAGAACCAGATAAGGTTACTGTTCGCCTTGGTTTATGAATGTAGCATGCACTCTCTGGTGGTTCCTAGTGGGGCCACCATGTTTACTCCTGCCAAATTCTCCTGTTTAAACTAGCACTTCCCTTTTGAGTGGACCGTTATACTTGCCCGAGGAAGTCAAGGCATTCCCTTTCTGCCAGAGTCTTACCAACTCATATACATGGATGAGTGCAGCGCGGTAAGGACACGCAAGCATCCGCTGCTTACCTGAGTGTGTACACAAGTATGGAGGTTTATATTGGGATCGGGGCAGCTTGGATGTACAGGGGATTCAGGGGCATATCACATCAAAATTTGTCATAAAATGGCGGTTGACTTGCATTGTGTGTCCCAGAGAACTTTGCAAGTTAACTGCCATTCGGTATCAAGGGAGTTTAACAATGCATTAAGGTTTACCTTATGACCTGTCTCTTCCTATAAACTATCTCATGCATTAGAGTTATGCAAGTCAGGTTAGAGGTGTGACAAGTTTCTCCCAGCTCTCCTGGGTAGCTATTTCCAAAGATTGTGGGTATGCCCAATGACCTGCACATCTATTAACATCAATGTTCAATTTCTCTCAACCATGTTCGTGAAATGACAATATTTTAGTGTGCTCTCGTGGTGTTACAATACCCACCCACCAGGGTATGAATCCACTAGGACTGAGATCAGCCTAGAACAATATTCAACAAAAATACACCAAGGCACACCAAATGATTGTAACTATTATCCAATTCAACCTGTCAAGAATGAGTGTCCTTTTGTAGAAGTCCACAAAAAATGTTGAATCAGGTCCCTTTACTTTTGTTTTATTTCATTTCATTATATATATAAAACAGCAGCAGCCGACGTACGTTTCGCCCCCTTGGGCTTTCTCAAGGCTTTGGTTTAAAATACTGAATTCATTTCCATGTTTTCAAATTGTGAAGTTATAATTATATACACTCAGTTGTGATCATTCCGATAAAAAATATATGATATTAATCCGACTGGCAGTCATGTCAACTTCTGTTTAAAATGCGTTCAATTCGTCATGGTATGTGATGGACTATTTTTCTCTTTTATACAAGCAGGACCTGATTCAACATTTTTTGTGGACTTCTACAAAAGGACTCTCATTCTTGACGGGTTGAACTACATACCATGGAAAATTGGATAATAGTTACAATCATTTGGTGTGCCTTGGTGTATTTCTGTCTACTGGGTAGCTACTCTTTTCCAGTGTATTGTGTTACTCTTTGGCAGTACTTTTTACTGCCAGCGTGTCGGTCTCTACCATGCCATTGCAGTGGTGCAGTTCTTGCAGGTCTGGCTTCTTCAGATCTGCCCTTTTAAGCTAATCTTGTGGGTCTTGAATCAGTCGTCCTACAACTTGCAACGTATCTAGGACCAGCTCCATGGTTGATGTCTGTTCTACAGAAGCAGGAGACCTACCCTCAGGAACACATTGCAGACTCAAGCCCCTTCCCATCTTTAGACTCACCTTTGGTGTGTCCATGAGAGCCTCCAGTTTACAGGGGTGATTTAAATATGAAGGCATTTTGGGCGCCCTTTCAGTTACATTTTGTTTTTGCAAGTGAGATTTGATAGTGATTTTAGATGAAGTACCTTACCTGATCGCCATATAATGATATACACCACGAGTGAATCTAAGTTTAAATGACTATATTACCTTCTGAACAACCGTAAATACCCTGATGGTCAATCCTTGGGAAAAAAAGCATTGTATTATCTTATACAGGGAGCAGTGGAACTCAGTTTGGTGAGCAGAACACACCTCTCCCCTAATTTTCCCTCGCAACCCACTCCCCACAAATTTGCAGAGTTCTACCCCATCAAACACATATTTGTATCTGGGGCAGGGCGCATTATCATGCAAACCATTTGAAGTGGACCATGAATCTCTGCAGCCCTTTTTGTGTGCAACATTCATCCAGTGCAGACCTGTTTTAATGTTTGACATTATCCTTTTGAAGGCATTTGGCTTGCATGCAGTGTAAGAGTTCACCAATCTCACAGCAGTTTTTTGGAAGAGGTCAAAAGTTAGGTACAGGGTCTATGCCCCCAGGTGCCGTACCATGTACCATTTCTACCACTGACTTGGTGAGGGTATCCCCCAGGGACGCTCCTCTTGCCACAAGTAGGTCACTATTACTTTCCTAATAAAAGCGGGGAACATTTTTTTGCTCATGGTACCAAACAATGTTTCAGATGCTATTGGCACACGGTAGAGTAGGGATGTGAACTGCCTGGGGGCTGAGGGACCTTTGGGAACAAAACACTCTCCGGCTCCCATTACTCAGTGACAGCATTGTGTTGCATTGAATTTATTTCCTTGCATCAGCACCGAAATCACAAGCCATTGTTGCATTGAGCCAGTTTCTCCATCTGTGACTGATACTTCAGGCCATCTCACCAAGAGGTTGATTGAGCGCCAATAAAGTGACAAAGTGCCATGTTGCTCTGGTGACTCTGGAGACCTGCGCCATGGAGTTTAGCCCGATTCACCATTTGAACCATATATGTCTCGGTCATTGTGTGAGCAGGCAAGCCCACCTCCTGATAACCTCCTGTAGTTGCGGTGAGCTGCTGCATTGATAGTATAGGTAGTAGTTGAGAAAGAGCTGAAATCCCAGTCAGCATATAGTGAGCCGCACCACAAGAAAAGGCATAGTAGACTGGTCTTACCCTAGTGTTCTGGCATGCACTCTCACCCTTCTCCCCCTTAAGCATAAGAGGCATAGGCAAAAGCAGAACTGAGAAGAACTGACTACTCCTGAGTTCGTTTTGCGAACAGCCTTCCACAACAATCTGTTGATGGGTTGCATGACACCAGAAGCACCCTGTATTAAATAGTAGTGACCTGCCATCTTACCTTCCCATCCAGATCTTGTAGCTCCATATGTGATCCCTGCAGTTCTGGAGGATGGGGTTGAGCCCATCTGAGCCAGGAACATCCAACGAGCTCCAACTCTTCGATGGGATACTCCTAATGCATATCTGGAGCGAAGCTTGTAGCAACCTCTGAATCCTTAGAGCATGGGTGAAGAGTGCATTGTGGGAACCCTCCTTCAGATTCTACCTTACACATAAATCTTTTTAGCACCAAACAAGGGGGTCTTTTCAGTAGTGAGAACCTCTGTCAAACTCTGTTCAGGGGACAGCCACAGGGCAGACAGTGCTAGGGGCCCCAACAGTAGTAGCTGAGGTCGCTTGTCACCAGTGTCTTGGGGCCTGTCCTACTATGGCTGTTCAAATGGCCAATTGCAACCCTTTCTGCAGCTGACTCTTGGGGTAGTGACCGTGAGCTGTCACAGGCTTCTCAGGAAGGGAGTTCAGAACTCCTCAACCACACAGAAGACACAAGAATTTCACTGTTCAGCCTAATGTTTGTCTTTTTACAAAAAAAGGACTTCTTAAATCTTGCAGTGGCTACTGCCACCCAATTCAGTTCAGCAGATGTGGTAGTGATCCTGATCATGATAGTCTCTTGTGGTGTTTCACCCCCTCTTACTCCCTCTGTGCTGTCTTCCCCCGAGGTTGTACCTAGCCAAAGTTGCCCACCAGGAATTGTGGCAGATGCATGAACAAGGCTCAGGTGCAGAATGCTGCAGCTCCACAAGTCAAATGCTAAATCAGTTCACTCTGTTGCTTCGCTTCAAACTCAGAGATTCTCCAAGGTAATGTAAGCGCACTGTAGGCTGGGAAGTTTAGAGAAAAATAAATGCAGAAACCCATCCTGCATGGGTGCTCCACACTGAACAGCATTATGATTCAGTCCCGGGTGTTTTGGCTCAGAGCAGAGCTGAGCACCTCTTTTATGCAACTGCATTGTATAAAGCACATGCAGTTAGCTGGAATGTGTTCAAGTTAGTACATGAGCTACTGACAATCCTACTAAAACAAGCATTTGCAATGCAATAGGTCTCGCCTTTGGGACTTTATACTTTTTTAGCTATGAAGCACATTATCCTGGGTAAAGCAATTCTGGTATTTACTGACCTCTGCTGGTCGTTTGCTATCAAAACAGTTAGATGGAGGCAGTTGCTAGATAAAAAGTAATCCCCAAGCAAAAGCGGAAGCAGCCAAGTGCTGGGGCAGTGCTCCAAAGTCCACACAAAGTATATACAGCACATCTTCCAAACAGCGCAAGCACTGTCTAGGCTCGACCTAAAAAGGGAGAATTAGTTGCCTTTCTCTGTTTCTGTCTGCTGCCAATACATTACCTAGGAAACATTCGGGTTTTAATGCACACACTTAAGACTGCACGCCATCACGACATGGACCAAGTCGGAGACAAAGTCTGCTTTTTCAATCCTATTAGGCAGTAAAGTATTGAATTGGGCACACTTTTGTTTTATACAAGGTTGTATGGAATATCCACCTCATTCTTCTGAATTATTGAAGCAAATAAGTAGTCTATTTTTTTACAAGGCATTTCCTTTGTTTAGTCTGACTATTTAACTTAAATTTCTAATCAACTGGTGTTTTTCCAATGTAGCGGTTTCAAGCATAGATCCAAAGCCTGTCCGAGGGAGAGTGCTAAAATCTGCAAAAGAGAGGCGTCCACTTGCTCCAGAATCTGAGGTGAGGGACGGAGTACATTTTCAGCATAAGGTGTCACTTCTTGTGATTTTAGGTTACAATACCGGCAGGAAATATTGATTTGCCAAGATATTGTAGCCTAAATTTCAAGGACCAAAACATCATGAGGGTAAGTATAGATTTACATTGACGTCCCTTGAAAATGTATTTATACGTATTACATTAAGTGTATTGAACTTGTTCGTCAGTGTCATAGTATCTTCATTGATTCTCATACATTTTAGAATATATTCCTGCTGCGTGAGGGCATCCAGGAATACTTTTTCATTAATTCATCCTCTAGAGGGTGTACAAAATTTAAATTTCCAGAGTAAAAAAAGGCACGATCAAAATAGCCCATCAAGGCTTATTTCCCCAAAATATCCCACCTCCGCTAAAAATATTGTTACTAAACTACATTGCAACATGTTAATTCTTACTGCTATAAATTGTGTGCTGAATGAGGGTAAGAGAAAGCCTGATAGTCATTAATAATAATAATAATAATAATAAT
This sequence comes from Triturus cristatus, assembly GCF_964204655.1. Taxonomy (NCBI): domain Eukaryota; kingdom Metazoa; phylum Chordata; class Amphibia; order Caudata; family Salamandridae; genus Triturus; species Triturus cristatus. The sequence continues at coordinate 163,210,265 of NC_140595.1, read as the reverse complement.
AATAATAATAAATTGTCTTGTAAAGAGCCATGGTTAAACCAACCATTGTAACCATTCATTACGTAGGCACAGTAGAAACAAAGTTCACTTGTGGCTTTAAGAAGCCTGGTTGCCTATCAGTATCTATTTTCCAGCTTGTGAGAGTGGGACCTCAGAACAGTGGGTGTGGTTTTCACCTAATTTCCAAAGAGTTTTCATTCAGAAATCTTCTTTTACATACTTATTTCAGTGTTTTTCATCATTGGATAACGTTTTCTGGCTTTTTGGGCTTTTCCAGTGAGTTTTCCCTGTCACAATGCCTTCACTGTTTGTGAGGTACTAATCGTGTGGGAAGGAAAAAAGGATATGCAGACATTTCACCATGGGGCAAACACAGACTCACTGTTGATGAGGGTGTTTGCCCCGTGGTGATTACTGTCTTCATTTTATCACGGGGGATGCCCACCCCGTGCCCATCGCTCCCCTTGCCCACAGTCATGCCGCAACCTACAACTGCAGCACTTTTTAATTAGGTGCTGCAGTGCAGGTGGTGAAATGTCTGTCCGCAGGAATGATGCAGCACAAAGGCCACGTATACTGAAAAAATATATGGCTTTAAACTCCCATCAAGCCTGCCTCATCTACCTTTCAAATTTACATTCCACTGCTGCATATGTATTTGTATGAAAATGTTCCAAAATACTCTTAAAGATCATGAAAGCATCTCTCTGATTTTTAAACTTGAAGACCTGACGGGAAGGGAGGAGAAAACAAAAAGAAAGGGTTCTTCCGCCACTGGGACTAAGCTCTCAGACCCAGAGAATCTCTAAAGAACGAGATCGAAGAAAAAGATCTACTTCTGCCAGTCCTGTTGCCATTGATACCACTGGATTTCATTATGATCGTTGTCGGCTGAAGGTATGGCTAGAACATGTTCGCCGTAGGAAGTTGTATCTTTGTCGATGTCGAAGCACCACCACCATTTGTTGTCAATTAGAATCCTCGAGGTCTAAACACGTTTTACCACTGAGACAGGTATTGATGTTGAGACACTTGACGTTAAATTCCCTATACTTAACTGTACACATTGACTTTGAGAATGTCATTGTCTTCTGTAGCATAAGTGTTGTCGCCAAGGATAAGGCTCAGTATTTCCTCTACTCCAGATGCAGGACCAGCCTTTATCTTTCAGAATTCCAGCAGAGGGTTCACTGCAAACTCCTTGGAGACCTTTAAATCAGCAATCTCAGAAGGTGATAATCTTAAGACCTGCCTCAATGTCACCAGTCAGAAAAAGGTACCACTTTCTCCACTGCTTCCTCAGAAGACTGTTCCAGACAAAAATCATCCTCCGCAGAAGCATAGACTGGAAAAGCCTCCTTCATGACAATATCAACTGGATGGAACACACAGACATCCCATCTCCTATACCCCAACTTCCTTTGCTAGACAGCCAGCTGGAGTGTCTAACAAAGATGACGTCACCACGTTTCAACATATCATAGCTAGAGGTGTTTCAAATCTAAATCTTCTTCTAGAAGCTCCTCAGAAAGATGTCTGTGTAATTATGCAGACCCCACCCTGTCTCTAGATGCCTATACCATTGTTTCCTACAGTCCCTGGTCTCTTGGAGCTTCCATAAGCTATTTTTTTAAACTCCGGCAAAAACTAAGGCTACAACACCTCATCTATTCAAATATTTTTAAAGTACTGGCTTCGAGAACAGGATCCAGCCTTTCTTTTCCTTGAGCATAGGCCTGACTCAGTCGTCATTTAAGCAGTCAGGAACCGACACTCCTCAGCTCCAGAAACATGTTTTCCCTGACGGGGAAATAAAAAAAAAATGGACAGCAAAGGAAAAGGATCTGTGGTAATGCTGCCACTGCCCTCAAGGTTTCCAATTGTACTGCTGTACTTGGAAGGTACTATCGTACACCTTGGGAACATTTAGAAAATTTTGCAGAGAAGTTGTTTTCAAGAAATTCTAGCAACTGGGCATTTGTGAGGTTTATGGCACTCGTATAACTATTGCATATTGTGTTCAGATGGACAAAGCTTAAGGTTTGCGGTGCTCTCAAATTAATAAGATACACCCTACCCCCTTAATTGTCCTTTCTAAGACTGACTATCAACAGTTATACTTTTGGGGCACACACAATTTATATCATCATACACATTTCAATTAATTATATTTCGATAAACACAGAGATATTCTTGTCTTGACTTTTGGGTTTATTTTCTGGCTTTTTCTTCCTGCTGAAGAGATGCCTTTTAGCCAACACGTGTTTCGTCGTCTAGGGAAAGTATCCCTATGATTTCATAAAGGCTGTTGGTTGCGGAACTTGTTGGAGGTTGTCCTTCTTCTCGGCATGTTATTCAAAGCCAGGATAAATAATTAATATGCCAGTAGATGACACTGTTGTTTCATGATCTGAGCTTCCGCCACAATGAAACTGAATCACTGTGGTCTGTATTCAAGCATCTTTCCTATTATATTTTGGCAAGGGATTCCCAGAGCATGTGCAAAATCCTCAAAATCAGGAAGAAAATGATATCCCTCTGAGTATTATTCCAAAACCCGTGGAAGTGTAGTTCCTTAATGGGGAAGTCTTCTATTTAGGGACTGGACAGATCGGCTCCAGACTACATTGCCTGTTCAGACAAGAATATCTCTGTGTTTATTGAAATATAATTTATTGAAATGTATATGATGATATAATTCGTGTGTACCTCAAAAGTATACTTGTTTTCAAGAAAGGTGTTGACAGGAGTTTACTGAAGTTGTTTGGGAAGATCTTCTAGCAGATCATCAGTGCTTTCACAAACTCTCCTGAAGTAGCAATATCTGAATACTTTCATGGGATTACTCCAAGGAGACCTTGTCCATCTTCCCCATCTTCTGTTGGGAGATAGATGTTGTATTTCACAGCAAAAAAGTGCCGAAGCATAACAAGTGACATGTGGGTCTTATAATTGTTCATGATGGTTACTCGCTTTGCTTCAGAAATCTGCCACTATCTGTAAAATCGGCATCTACATAATCACACCAAGCTGATGTGTGTAAATACACAATTATGTTGCTATTGAAGAAAGCAAAAGAACCAGTTCCCAACACCAAAGGGGGGGATATTTATTCAAGGTATGCCATTAATCTGAAAGAGATGCCAAAAAATGTTTTCATGCCATCTTATAGCTGAAGATAGCTAGCAAATGTATCAGGTGAGCAAAATTCTGCATGCTAGTGCACATTAAATCTTCTCACATATGAGGACAAGAGACTGGTTGTTTGTATCTTTAGGATACCTACTATTCCAGCGTTGCAATTGAGCCAAGCACAGGACTTCATATGCAGCCACTACAGTAATATTTGTAAGATCAACGCAGAAGGAGAACCTCTGGTTCGACAAACTCAATTCTTTTTAACAGCGAGACAGTTTTTAGTCTCGTGGTGCAAAGCAAATAACCAAATCAGGGAGCTCCATTTCAATAAGGACTTCCTACACAGACAGTTGTAACAGATGCCTCTTACTTGAAAAATTGTCAGATCCAAATGACAGAAGGAACAGTGAATTTGACAGTGTTTTAGTAGAAACAATGCTTGTGCACCAGCAAGGAACTAGAATCCACTTCACAAAGAACCATAAGTCTGACATCCAAAAGCTTAAGGTAAGCTTCAGTTCTCTCAAATGCTGAGGTCTCTTGATTTTCAAGTAGCAATCAATAGAAAGATGAATGTTGGTACATCAGCCCTCTGAGGCCAAGGTGTAAATAAGGCAGAATACTTGAAAAGTCTTTTTCTGAGCAGATTTGTTTGATAAACCGTAGGTGAAGTCATGAGTGAGTGCAGTCTATCTATCAGCGATTACGGACCAGTAGCTAGGCCCTTGTCTATATTACAACAATGGAATGTTGTGAGCTCCATTGAAAACAATGGAGTGCTCTGGGCTTCTAATGGCCAGTAGAAGCCTGGAGCTCCAACATTCCAATGTTTCAGTCCCCTCTGGCTCCATGAGGCCTTTGTTTACAAATTAGAACAAACTGCCCTCAAGGGGTGGAACGTTCTAATAGCCATAGAGCGCTCCATAGCGGGCTCTACTGGCCATTAGAGACCCGCTCCAGCGTTTAGCGAGGGCCTTTAAAGCTGGAGCGGGCCTTTACTGGCCGGTAGAGCCCGCTACGGCTGGATCTAAGGCTATAATATAATCTAGCAGTATTGGGTAATGTATGGTACAAGATGTGGCTGCATCTAGAACTGTTTTGTTTTCCATCCAGAGGCCTCATTGGTCGCATTATGGGTTTTCACTGCCCTAAAATCCTTCACTCACTCACGTCTGATGCATCTTTACACTAAGAGACTGCCAGTGTCCCCTGAATAAATGAATAAAAAGTATAACGTGCAGCTGCTGCTTCATGAGAAGCATCCTGGCGCTAAAGGAACTCAAGAGTAAGAACTGTATCTAAAATTCCCGAAACAAAAAAGTCTTCAAATGAGTCTTAAACTGACCTTCACTGGGTGTGGTGCAGAGGTAAAGAGTTCCAAATACTAGGAGCTATAAAGATGAAAGATTTGCCTCCTGATTTTACTTTCCGTACTTTTGGAACACAAAGCAAATATTAGTTTCCAGAATGTAATTTCCTTAGAGGAGAGTATTTTAGTAACCTGTTCTGAATACACAATGGGCCATTTTTGTAATAAGCTATAAAGGCAATCAAACGTGTTTTTTAATTTAATTCTAGATTTGTTTGAAAGCCAGTGCAATTGCTTTAAACTTGACCTGATAGAGTGTCTTTATTGGAATGTTTAACACAAGTCGAGCAGCCGCATTCTGAACATGCCATCTGAATGTAATCAGTTCTTGAGAATCTCCCAGGTAGAGGGCATTGGTATTGTCTAATCTGGAAGCAATCAAGGCATGAACAGTCCCTTTCTGAGTGGCCAGAGGGAGGTATTTTAAAATCTTTTCAAAGATATTAGGGGACCAAAACAAGTGGCAACAAGTGGCATTGACTTGATGTTTCAGGTATAATGTTGTATCCAGTAGCACCCCAGGATTCATGGCAACTGGTGAGGGTGTTTGTGCTTGCCCTAAAGTTGTGGGAATATGTGGTGGACCCGTGGAATGCTAAGTTAATAGCCAATGAAGTAGCCCCAGGGCCAGTTCTCTGTGGGATGCGGAAGGGCACATGATAAATGATAAAGTTGGTATAAACTCCATTCTAAGTACATTTGTGACTCACTGCGATCAAGCTTCTCAGAAAACAATGATTTTCTAGTGGAAATACATTTAGACAGCAAGTGTGATAGACTCCAGATAGATCTGTCACCAAAAAACTGCTTTGGCAAATTTAAATTCTGGCCCTGAAGGGATACCCATTGATTTTTAGAATGTATAATTGGACCAGTTGGCACTGTGTCTCCTTAAGTTAGGTCTGTAAGTAAAGTAAATTCAAAATAATGCCTCCTCCTACAGCTGGAAATGAACCACAATCATGTTTCTAAAACCTGATAAAAATAATTGTGATTCCCATAAATTATTGAGTGTGGAGGATTTCACTTTTCAAAAAGTGAGAAAGTCCCAATCTGCGTTAGGGCTTAAAAGAAAGTGCAATGTTTTCTCCCAAAAACTGACAAAGATTCTTTCTGAAGTGGGATTTAGGAACTTTCTCAAACTTATTTACTTCCAGACTTTAATCGGGATAAATCCACTTGGTGTATCTGACCCGGGCTCCATCGCAGTCGATCTGAAATTGCACCTATGACCCTGTATACCACTTCCATAGACTACTACTGTCACTTAGTGCTTTTTGGCACTATTTTTTACTTAAAAATCTAAAATGTAATGTCGTCAGCTTCACTCTTTGTTTTTTTTTGTCTGTTTGTTGTAATTTTGTTTATTAAATGTTACTCTATTTTTTTTATTTGGGTTTGTAATATTATTGTTGATGTTTTGACTTCATTACTCTTTTGGTGTAGCATAAATACTTTACACATTGCCCTAAGTTTAGCCTGTCTGCATTGTACCATGGCTAACAAGGGGTTGAGCCCAGGTTAATATTGTGACTCTGAGGGTTTTCAATAACAAGGAGTGTTAATATTCCTTGAGGTGGACAGTCACCCACCGCAAAAAATAATCCACTTTCTTACATTCAGACCCAACTCCATTGACAGCTCTGGTAAGAAGTTCTGAAGCTCAAAGACAGGGACTTGTTTGAGAATTAATGTTGATAGTGTCTCTTTTCTTCCCATTCAAGTTCCTGCTCAGACACACCCTTAAATTGTAAACATTAAACATAGCATTTTCCTTTTCAGGCAACGGACACTACACCCCAGGACCCATTACTTGAGCCAGCTGAATACCGAGATGGACAGGTCTTCATGTCCGGGAACAAAGTCCTTATTAGCCTGAATCTCACAAGTAAGTTTGTCAGAACAAGGCACATGTTGGTAAGGTGCCTATATAGCAAAAAAGGAAACTGAATCAAACTCGAGTAGGTTTACTCCTTGTAAGCTATGCGGCGTCAATGTATCGCCTATTCAAGCATCAATCCAAACAGGTGTTAACATTCCGATACATTAGGTGTGAGGTGAGCGGGTGTAAACTGCTTACATTTGTGGTCTGCAAGGCACAAGCAGGAGGGAAGGCAGTGGGGTTTTGATGATTTCAAAGGCAATGGGTGTGTGACAATGAACAGAAGTGTTCTTGAGAGGACAACAGACATGTACCAATCTGCCACCTGTAAGGCTAACATGCACACCCATATGGTTCAGTATCTGTCTTCTCCCATCAAACAGGCCTTCAAGCAGAGAAGACAGTAATAAAATGCCCATTCTTTCAAAAGTAAGTTGAGGGGTGAATGGGCGGTAGAAAAGAATTGGAGTTTAGATCAGTTAGGGGAAGGTGGAGGATTTTATGTTTTTTAAATGATGTCTAGTGGCATTTGTTGGAAGTCTGTTTTTCCAACCAGATCAATTTCCCAGAAAGGCCTCCTTCTTGGTCACAACTGTATATGCCTTTAGTGAGCGAGATCTTGAGAACAAACAATAGAGCGCATAAAAAAGCCACCCAATGAAGCCGGGCTCTTGCTCCGCTGCAGCATCCTCGATTCGCCAGATTTTCTAGCTGTGGCAGCCTGTTGGATCCCGTTGTGTGGCCTAGTTGGTTACCTCTTTGTTGCTCCTACATTTCCAAGAGCCATAGTCGCATTAGGGCCAAGTAGAAGCAGTACAGGGTAGTGACGAGATAAGGCACGCTTGTAGTCTGTGGCAATGCTGAGTGAGGCAGGCTACTGAGTCAGACAAGGGAGCTGAGCAGACAGGACATCACTTACTGAGAATTGCAGAGAACAAAGTCGTAATAGGAGCATGGACGCTGGGCTGGGCTACTGTTGCATTGCTGGGTTAAGCTGGAGGTGTGTTACCATTGACTAGCCCAAATGGACAGGCCCTGCAAAGAGTTGGGCTATTTGATGCAGATAATTATACAGAACACTTGCTGTCTCAGACTTTACTACGCCTGTAGTGAATATTGTGCGCATCAATTCATGTCCTTGCAGGGTACTGATCGCACACCACATAGCATATAAAGATGCTGTGCTTCTTTTTGTGCACCGTATACAAGCTTTGGTTTCTCATAGAGACTTAAAACCACAGATTCCTCTCCATTTGAATATCCAGGTGTCAGACTGGATCCCAAAAATGTTGAGCAATACGTCTGCGTGCTGGTAGGTGGCATTGTGCTGCTCCACACTTACACTGTTGAGCTCTGGAAATGACGTGTAGGGCCTACATAGGCACCACTGTTGCACAGTGATTTCAGCTCCTTTCTTTCTGTGCCACCAGATGCAGACCAAGTGCTTGCTCACATCTGTCAGAGACGCGTCTATCTAAAAGAATAGAAGGATTTAAACCCTGTAAGGACTGTTGCAAACACATGGCTGTGACATTTCCTCATCTGGTTTGCCTAGGGCCAAGGCTCAACTCTAAGGCATGCAGTGATTGTGTGTTGATGAACCCAAAGGCCATACAAGACTGCGAGCAAAACTCTGTCGCCAAGCACTGGAAGACTCCATGACGAGACTGGTTCAAGTCGAATAGTTGGTCCAAGTCCAAAAGTCGGAGGAGTCATTCCTCAGGGCAGTCGACGTTGTGCTCCAGGTCTTCGGGTGAATGGAAGAAAAAATATCAAACTTCCAAGTGGACCTTGGCCCCTTCCTGCCACTTGCATACTCCTGAGAAGCTCAAGGGTATCAACATGCCTCTCGAGCTCGGCATTGATCGACTTTGGAACCTAACTCCACAACTTGTGTTGGCACAACAGGAGCTTCGGGGGCCATCTGTGGCTCTCAGACAGATCAAAGAGTTCTGCAATGCCATGCTTCGAGTCTTCAGATCCTTACCGACTCCTTCTGGCCTGCCTTTGGGCGTTAAGGAGCGAAAAGACCTTCCATATATGGTACTGCTGGCTGGTTCACCAATGGACCCAGTTGGGCCCTCCAAATCCACCACTGGTCCTCTTCCAGCTCCCATTCCGACACCGCCTCTGGTGCCATGCTCTATGCTGGCGCTGATGCCCACTCCAAGACTCTGGAGGATGAGGTGCCCAATGTGCTCTCTGACTCTGAGTCAGCGCCATTAGGACCTGGACCAAGGCCGTGTTCAGCTTCTATCAAGGCTTTGCTTCCCCCATTTGACTTGCCATCCCCACAAGAAAGGACTCATATGTAGCATATCGTATTTTGCATGGATTCAGGCAATGATTACAGGAGTGATGAGAATGGGCAACCATACAATGAGAAAAATTGGTATGATAACCTTCAAGAAGCTAGTGGCCTTGATACTTCCACTGAGTCGGATCTCCTCTCACCGTCTGGTCCTACCACTGAGGGAGCACTTCTCATGCCATGGTCATAGGTGGCCAAAGTTCTTGATCTCCAGCTGCCTACCTTAGTGGTCAAAGGCAATGATTAATGGAAGTGCTCCAGCCAGGACAAATATCTGCTGAGCAGCTCTTGGCCTTCCATGAGGCACGTACAGATACCTTTTTTGGGGCTTCGGCCAAACCTTGCTCTGGCCCCCTTCTCAATCAATCCCCACCGCCCTTTCCCTGGCAACCTTCATTTTTATACCCGCACCTTAACGACTTGGTGGTGCAGGCATCTACAAGTTGGACGAACCCAAACTTTCCGACTTATTCCCCAATAAGGAGTCCAAGCAAGTGGAAACCTTTGGGAAGAGGGTATTTTCATCTACCAGCTTGGCTCTCAGGTCTGTGAATGTCAGCTGCCTCATGGGCTATTATTCCCACACTCTTTGGGATTTGGTGGCTCAAGTCCTCCCAGGTGTCCCAGAAAAACCTCCAACCTGTTTTCACCTAAGCCATGCAGGACAGTTGTGATGCCTGGCAAGTGCATAAATTGCTGTGGCTTGGACACCACCGATTTCATTGGGCAATCTTTGGCATTACCGTTGCCATTCACCCCCACACCTGCCTGTGGTCGACTGGTTTCTTGGGCAATGTCCTGTTGTCCCTTGTAGACATACCCTTTGATGGGACTTTCGTGATTGGGGATGGAGAAGATTCCACTTTAGAGGGGATTGAGTTGAGTAGGGTCACTGCTTGCTCTCTAGGTTTATCAGGCCCGCCTCGCCAGCTACATGAGCCCAACCATACCTTTTGTTGCTTTGGCAGCAGTACCCTATACTGTCAGCTGATTCAGCCTCAGCATGGCGTACAGCAGTTTGGGGGCTGCTACACCCACTGCCCTCCAGTCAGTGAATGCAATTCTTAGTCCACTGGTGCCCCTCCTCTCATACCCCTTTTGCACACCCTACGTGGAGGACTGCTACCTAGTTGCAGGCAGGATCTGAGAATTCTTTCCGGGTTGACAAACCATCAAGTCACACAAGTGGGCCCTGCAGATAATCCAGGAGGGGTACACCTTATATTTCATTGCCATTCCGCTGCACCTCCGTCCTTCCACTGAGCAACTGACGGCAGACCATCTGTCTGCCTGCCTTATGGCAGAAAGTGCAGGACATTTTGGCCAAAGGGGTCTTCAAGAGAGTGCTGCACCAGAATCAGGTCGTAGTTGTTATTCCCGCTACTTTCTGGTGCCGAAGAAAGATGGAGGCCTTCACCCTATTTTAAACCTTTGCCCTCTCAATGCCTTCCTCCGTAAGGGGATGTTCAAGTAATCAAGACTCAGGTCTTGGCTACCCTCAACCCTAGAAACTGGATTGTGGCATTGGACCTGAAGGATGCCTGTTTCCATTTACCTGTCCTGCAAGCCCATCAGCACTACCTGTGGTCCAAGGTGGAACAGGAGCATTTACAATTTGCTGTATTCTCCTTTGGTCTCACCAGGGTCCATCTGGTGTTCACAAAAGTGATGGCAGTGGTAGCAGCATGCCTTTGGAGGTCAATCACAGGTTCCAGTCTTCCCCTACATCAAAGACTGGCTGCAGAAGGTGGGCTTGCTCCAGGCAGTCATCAACCACCTCCAGACTATGGTGAGACACCTGTCATCTTTGGGGTTCACTGTGTCAATGTGCTGAAGTCACACCTGACTGTTATCAGATGCTCCGTTCATCGTAGCCATTCTGGACATGATTCTGTTTCTTGCCTTTTCCCAGAAAGGAGAGTCGAGGACATTCAGGATATTAGCAAAAACAACAGTTGATGGACAGAATGCAGAACAATGTCATATATTCACCCCAGTACAGAGATCTGGGCTTAAATCCATCGTTTTTTTGCACACCATGCCGTTCCAGTTTGAACCCAGCCGTATGCAAATCAGTCTTGACCCTGTGCCTCATGGGTACAGTCCAGCCCGAACTGCCAAGCCAGGTCCTCCCTGGACTGGAAGCAAGCATCCTAGGACCGGTTTCAGGGTTTCACCTCTCTTCAGCCAGGATAGCTTGATTCCAGTGGCATGGAGAGCACGGAACCCACGTCTGGGCATACCCTTCCCACTCTGGGTGACAAAACCAAAACCAACAGTTGATGGACAGAATGCAGAACAATGTCATACATTCACCCCAGTACAGAGATCTGGGCCTAAATCCATCGTTTTTTTGCTCACCATGCCGTTCCAGTTTGAACCCAGCCATATGCAAATCAGTCTTGACCCTGTGCCTCATGGGTACAGTCCAGCCGGAACTGCTAAGCCAGGTCCTCCCTGCACTAGAAACAAGCATCCTAGGACCGGTTTCGGGGTTTCACCCCTCTTCAGCCAGGATAGCTTGATTCCAGTGGCATGGAGAGCACGGAACCCACATCTGGGCATACCCTTCCCACTCGGGGTGACAAAAGCAAAAACAACAGATGATGGACAGAATGCAGAACAAACCCCGAAACCGGTCCTAGGATGCTTGATTCCGGTCCAGGGAAGACATGGCTTGGCAGTTCGGGCTGGACTGTTCCCATGAGGCACAGGGTCAAGACTGATTTGCATATGGCCATGTCTGAACTGGTGTGGCGTGGTGAGCAAAATAACGATGGATTAAACCCAGATCTGTGACTGGGGGTGAATGTTCTGCCAATGTGCAACATTCCATCCATCATCCTGTGTGTTTTGCTGTTCACCCTATGTGGGAAGGGAATGCCCAGACGTGGGTCCCGTGCTCACTACGCCTCTGGAGTCAAGCTATCCTGTCTGAAGAGGGGTGAAACCCCGAAACCGGTCCTAGGATGCTTGATTCCGGTCCAGGGAAGACATGGCTTGGCAGTTCGGGCTGGACTGTTCCCATGAGGCACAGGGTCAAGACTGATTTGCATATGGCCATGTCTGAAGTGGGGTGGCGTGGTGAGCAAAATAACGATGGATTAAACCCAGATCTGTGACTGAGGGTGAATGTTTTGCCAATGTGCAACATTCCGTCCATCATCATGTGTGTTTTGCATTCAGGATATTAGCCCGATCATTAAGGCTCTGTCCTGGATTTTGTGAAGTTGACTCTGAGGCTAAGACTGATGGCCTCCTGCACCGTGGCGGTAAGTCACTCCAGGTGGCATATGCGGGCTCATCAGTGGGATCTTAAGTCTGGGCACCATATCAAGGGGATCTTGCCATTCATGTCCAGATCTCGGAGGACACTTCCAAAGATCTGCAGTGGTGGTTCCTGAACTGCGATTGGGTCAGCGCAGACCCTCTCCTTACCCCACCTAGAGTTGACAGTGGTGACCAATACATCCCTTCTGAGTTGGGACGGCCATCTGGTAGAAGTAGAGACCAGGAGCCTCTGGTCTCTGGTGAAGGCCCTGCTCCATATTTGTCTCCTGGAGCCACAGGTCATCCTCGTGGCGCTGAAAGCCTTCCTTCCATCCATCAAAGGGAGACCGGTGCAGATGCTTACGGACACCACTGCCATCTGGTATCCCAACAAGCAGAGCAGCGTGAGGTGGACCCTGTGCCAGGAGGCAATATGCCCCTGGAAAAGGATGGACCAGCAAAGTATGTTCCTGGTGGAGAGCCACCTGGTCTTTAAATGCAGGCCAGACTAAATCAGTCATCGATGCCTAGCGGATCATAAGTGGCAGTTATACCCAGTGGTGGTGCAAGGCCTGTTCTGCGAATGGGGAGAACATTGGCTCTATCTGTTTGCTACTGCCAAGAATGTACATTGTCAGCGGTTCTGTGTGTTGGAGTTTCCATGGCACCTCTCCCTAGGAGACTCATCGCTCCTAGTGTGGAACTTGGGACTCCTGTATGCCTTCCTACCGATACCATTCCTGCCCCAGGTTCTGAGGAGGATCAGGAACAACCGGGCCAAGTCATCCTAGTGGCCCTGTATTGGGCACAGAGAGTATAGTACCCTGAGCTCTAGTGCTTGAGCATGTCTCCCCCGATCAGGCTGCTATCATAACAACAGGACATTGTTCTGCACGAGGTCCTTCGCAGTCTCTACCTTCATGCATGGAGACTGAGCAGCAATAGCTAAACACCTTCTACCTTCCTCCAGAGGTGGTTGATGTCATCTTGGCTGCCATGCTTCCCTCGACAAAAACTGTGTACGCCTGTTGTTGTGACAAGTTTGTCATTTGATGTAGCACACACCATATTGACTCCTTTCAAGCTAAGTTATCTGAGGTTCTGTTGTTTGTTTTGGCTCTTACTCGGCAACACTTTGCTTTGGGCATAGTTAAGGGGTACCCTTCGACTCTTTCATCCTTTTTAGGTCTCGTTTAGGGCAGCTCTTGCGCTGTCTCTTCGAGACATGCAGTATTCAGTATATGTGTATTAAGCTCCACCTGTGTTCCGCCCATCTTTACAATTGGCTCCTCTTCCTTTTCTTTGTAAAGGATGGTTTTTGATTCGTCAATAAGCTTAGTAGTCCATCCTTAGTACCTCCTTGTCTCTCTTTGTAACCTCCCATGAGGACTGGCCCTCTTACTGTGGTGTTACACAGTATGTTTTATAGACTGTGGGCACTATTTTCTTAAATGGCTTTCTCCTATTTCACTCTCGACATGCTTAACTGCAATCTGAAACTGCTTGTTTACAATTTACTACTGACAGAGGCTTCCTCCCTCTCTTTGGCTCTCTCTCCTTGGCTGCCTCCTTCTCCCTCCTGCTTCATTAATCAATGCTGTCTGCAGTCTGCTGCTAGTTTTACATTGACCCCCCCAGCCCAGTTTTAATTAGTACCAACATCCCTCTCTCTGGTTGCTTGTTTAAATTGCCCTGCAGAAATGTGTGTAAACCACGTTAAATGTAGTTTTCACCACAGTCACCTTTTCTTTCTCAAAAACGAGAGTTTTGTAGCCATTTTGATGTTAAAAACAACTTCCACAAAGGGGCAGTGCGGCACTTTGCAAAGACCAAGATTACTTATGAAGTGCCCTCCCTCTTCCTATGTCTGCAGAGACAGTTTAGCAATGCAGTAAAGACACATTGTGGCCAAAACACGCTGTCTCTGTGGACATAGGACACATATTCACCCCACTGGATTTTCAGGTCGAGCCTGAGTCAGCAAGCATGCGCTGCACTGCTAGACTTGCTGTAGTACAGTATGGAAGAGAAGCGCTGCCCACTCTCTACCCATATTTTTCATTAGCTTGTGTCTTTGTCCTTCGTAAATGCTGGCTTCTGATTCAGTATTAGGCTTGGTACTCTCTCCTTAGTACCGCCTTGTCTTCATTTGTAACCACCCATGGTTACTGGCCCCTTTACTTCGGTTGTTACACGGTACGTGATATTTAGACTTGTAAGCACTATTTTCTTTATTGAGTTTCTCCTACTTCAGGCACAACGACGTGCTTTGCTAACATTCAGGTGCCGATCACAATCCGGTAAAAACCGGGTACGAACCGTCGGACGGAGCATATTCTCCGTCCGACGCGTACCCGGTCGTCAAAATATACAAACATGGAATTACGATTCGCACGGGTACACCATTACCGTACGAATCGTAAAAAAGACCGACCGAACAAAAAACACCTACCAATGCGATCCGGGAAAGCGCCGACCTGACGTCGGGACGCACGCAGCCAGCCATTCACGACCCAGGAATCACGATTCGCACCGACGTCACCCCGCACGGTCAATATTTTGCGGCACCCAAAAACTGCCGGGAAATCAGGACGACGCGATCAAGGACCACCAGTACGCGACGGACAGACGGCGACGCGAACAAGGAGGACCAGTACGTGACGGACACACAGGACGACGCCACCAAGGAGGACCCGTACGCGACAGGACGACGCGATCAAGGAGGACCCGTACGCGACAGGACGACGCGAGCAAGGAGTACCAGTACGCGACGGACAGACATGGACCCGAACCTACGAGTCATCCCTGCCCTCATAGCAGTACACCTCCTCTACAGGTTACGACGCAGACGCCGCAGAAGGTCAGAATAACTAAGGGAGGGGGGAAAGTGGGGTGGGGTGGGGGTGGCACGACCAGGGCAGGCCACAAAACAACCACATGAGTGACACACTACACATGGCCTGGACATACCTGACTCCCATGCCCTGGTCACCACGAGGGGGTGGGGGCGTGTCCTGATAATCCAGCGACCGCCACAACGGAAGTCCGTCACCACGCGAACCGGCAACACAACCAGACAGGTACGTCCCGTACCCACGCCTGAAGAGCGTGGGTACGAGTCGGACCACGCCCACACACGTCACCCCAACAATGGCGGGACGGATCGCACCCACGTGGCAAAGGCCTGGGTACGGGCCGCACAAACATCACATAGCGTGGGGACGGATATGTACGGACCCTACCCCCACCCCGTATGCAAGGAGCGTACCCCCCAGCCCAACAGTGCAAGTACGACCCGTACCCCCACCCGCGGACGTACGGAGCGTACCCCCAGCCCAACAGTGTAAGTACGACCCGTACCCCCACCCGCGGACGCACGGAGCGTACCCCCAGCCCAACAGTGTAAGTACGACCCGTACCCCCACCCGCGGACGTACGGAGCGTACCCCCAGCCCAACAGTGTAAGTACGACCCGTACCCCCACCCGCGGACGCACGGAGCGTACCCCCAGCCCAACAGTGTAAGTACGACCCGTACCCCCACACGCGGACGTACGGAGCGTACCCCCAGCCCAACAGTGTAAGTACGACCCGTACCCCCACCCGCGGACGCACGGAGCGTACCCCCAGCCCAACAGTGTAAGTACGACCCGTACCCCCACCCGCGGACGCACGGAGCGTACCCCCAGCCCAACAGTGTAAGTACGACCCGTACCCCCACCCGCGGACGTGCGGAGCGTACCCCCAGCCCAACAGTGTAAGTACGACCCGTACCCCCACCCGCGGACGCACAGAGCGTACCCCCAGCCCAACAGTGTAAGTACGACCCGTACCCCCACCCGCGGACGTACGGAGCGTACCCCCAGCCCAACAGTGTAAGTACGACCCGTACCCCCACCCGCGAATGCAAGGAGCGTACCCCCCACCCCAACAGTGTAAGTACGACCCGTACCCCCACCCGCGTATGCATGGAGCGTACCCCCCATGCCAACAGTGTAAGTACGACTCGAACCCCCACCCACGAATGCAAGGAGCGTACCCCCCTGCCCAACAGTGTAAGTACGACCCGTACCCACACCCGCGGACGTACGGAGCGTACCCCCACCACACCAGTGTCAGTAGACTCGTACCCTCACCTCCAATGCAGTGTGCGTAACCCCACCGTGTATGTGCCAAGCGCACATATCCAGAAATCGGAGGTGTGTGTGCAGAGTCCACCCAGCAGTGCCCTGAGACAGGAGTGGTGGGTGTGGAGTCCTCCCAGCAGTGCCCTGAGACAGGAGGGGTGGGTGCCCATCACTCCCAGCAGTGCCCTGACACAGGAGGGGTGGGTGCAGAGACCTCCCAGCAGTGCCCTGAGACAGGAGGGGTGGGTGTGGAGTCCTCCCAGCAGTGCCCTGACACAGGAGGGGTGGGTGCAGAGTCCTCCCAGCAGTGCCCTGACACAGGAGGGGTGGGTGCAGAGTCCTCCCAGCAGTGCCCTGACACAGGAGGGGTGGGTGCAGAGTCCTCCCAGCAGTGTCCAGACCCAGGAGGGGTGGGTGCAGAGTCCTCCCAGCAGTGCCCTGAGACAGGAGGGGTGTGTGCAGAGTCCTCCCAGCAGTGTCCAGACCCAGGAGGGGTGGGTGCAGAGTCCTCCCAGCAGTGCCCTGAGACAGGAGGGGTGGGTGCAGAGACCTCCCAGCAGTGCCCTGAGACAGGAGGGGTGGGTGGTGAGTCCTCCCAGCAGTGCCCAGAGACAGGAGGGGTGGGTGCAGAGTCCTCCCAGCAGTGCCCAGACACAGGAGGGGTGGGTGCAGAGACCTCCCAGCAGTGCCCTGAGACAGTAGGGGTGGGTGGTGAGTCCTCCCAGCAGTGCCCAGAGACAGGAGGGGTGGGTGCAGAGTCCTCCCAGCAGTGTCCACACCCAGGAGGGGTGGGTGGTGAGTCCTCCCAGCAGTGCCCAGAGACAGGAGGGGTGTGTGCAGAGTCCTCCCAGCAGTGTCCAGACCCAGGAGGGGTGGGTGCAGAGTCCTCCCAGCAGTGCCCAGAGACAGGAGGGGTGTGTGCAGAGTCCTCCCAGCAGTGTCCAGACCCAGGAGGGGTGGGTGCAGAGTCCTCCCAGCAGTGTCCACACCCAGGAGGGGTGTAACACATGTGTGTGATGCCACAATTACCCACATCCATACTGCCTACAAGGGAACATGTCCCCATGAACTCATGTCAACTGACTCCACACACAAGTACAGTGATCACCAAGGATGCCACGAATGTTGCAGGTGGAGACATGGCCATGCATGCATGGCCAAAGTAGAAGGGCTCCGTCACACACACAGCTCATGTACACACAGCTCTGCGCTAAACATTGGGAACACCCTGCAGGGAAGAAACTGGGTACACAGAGGAAGGAATACACCCTGGGACAATTGAACCATGCAGTAACTGCTGACATGACCTAAGGAAGTTAGCCAACACCTTGTGATGGCACACAGATCCTAGGGTGGCCCCAAAGAGCAGAACACTACTACAAATCCCACACACCCAAAGCCTTAAACACCACCCAAAACAATGTAGCAGCCCCACCAACACCAATACCACCATAGCAGGAGTGTGATAATGAAAAAAAAAATAAGCTTTATTCAGCATGAGCACAATGTCCGTGGATCAAAGGCAGTTCAAAGTCAACAAAGGCCATAGGGCAGTCAATTATTCCCAGCTGCATGGGGGACACAGTGGGATGTGTGTCCCCTACCTTGCCTGCACAGTCAAATGGCATCGTCTTCCATACTGGTGAGGGCATCAGGGGGGGGGGAAGCAACAGGCACCGCAGGGACATCAGGGCAAAGGGGCGGCGTTGTGGGTGCAGGGATGGAGGACTCAACCACAGGGGGTGTGTCATGGCCAAAGGCGGAGGCCAGGATGGCACTACACACCTTAGCAAGTTCCTCCAGGGAGTCCCCTGCACCCGAAGTGACCTCAGGCCCCAAGGAGGGGGGGGTTCAGAGGGATGGGTTGCAGCGCCACCGGGGGAGGGTGGAGACAGGGGGGGAGACTCAACCACCCTGACCGAGGACTTCCTTGACCGCTTGCGTGGTGGCGTAACTGTGGGGCTCAGGGACAGAGCGGCCATGAAGGAGTCCTTGGGGGAGATGTGGCCAGGAGAGCTGAGGGGAGGGGATTTGGAGGGAGTGGATTGTGTGGAATGCGGACTCCCACTCTGGCTGCGTGTCACACGTTTGCCCCCCGACCCAGTGGGTGTGCCTATCTCACCCTGTGTGTGCGTGTCAGGAGGAGTGCGGTGGACCTTCCCTGCTGGTGTGGTGCCTGTGTCTGTTGTGGTGGGTGCATGCCGACGTCTGGGTGTACGTGGGACAGGCATGGAAGTGGGAAGTGTGGATGGGGCAGGGGTAGGTGGGGGGAGGTCGCGCTGCAGGAGACCCACTGCTGCAGTCAGTGTGGAGTCTAGGGACCTCAGCAAGTTGCGTTGGTCAGCCTGCAAAGAATGAATGCCCTCCAAGAATGCCTCGATGTTGGTGAGGGTTTTCCCGTGGGAATGGAGGACATTCAGGATCGCAGCCTGACCAACCTGCATTTGCCGCTGGATGTCCATAGACTCAGCATTGGCGGCAGCAGTGGAGACAGGGGCAGGGGGTGCGGTGCCTGGCAGGAAGGAGACATGCGGTGACCGGGCACGCTGGGAAGGGACACGAGCAAGTGGGAGGCGGTTGGTGGGAACTGAGGGGGCGGTGGCAGGTGTTGTTCCACTGTCAGCTGCTGGTGCAGCCTCCGCCAACTCTGAGACATCCTCCTCGGACCTGTCAGCTTCGTAGTCTGATGTGCCAGTCGACAGGTCCTCGGCCACACTATCCTCCGCCTCTGTCCCACTCGATGTGCCAGCCCCGATGTCACGGCTGCCACTGGTGCTCGGTCCCTCCGCCTGGTCCGTGTCCATGTCTCCCTCTGTGTCCCCCGACGATGCTGTGGGCAGGGTGGAGAGACAGAAATTAATCAGACACCTGTACACATCTGTCACATGAGTCCAATCTACATAGTCAACATTGCATAGCCTGAAGAGGCAGATCCCTAACATCTGCAAAACAAGGTACCGATGTAGGGCATGAAACACAGTTGGTTGAGCCACCATGCCACTGAAATACCATGGAGAGCATGAGACAATAGCTGATGACAGGAAACGGAGTCTGACATAGCACCCAGGCCCTGGGGACAATCCTGCACTGCCTCTGCACCACACAGCGTTTGTGAAAATACCTATGACCAGGGACAATATCCATGAACTTGAGACACATGCTGCATAGGTAATGCTGCAAACATGCCCAACATAACTCGGTCACTGCACCTTGCGTGTGTGTCCAGTAACATCACACACTGTCCAGACCCAGCAATTAGGAATCAGGATTTGACACATAGGCATTGCCCGCCCCAAGCAACCCCCACACGATGCTAATTGCTGAGACACAGGTGGCACCAACATCTCATAGTCTGGGTGATAAACACAGTGGCAGGCAAAAGGCAAGATTGGACGCAAAACAGCAAAGGTGCGCCTGTACAAATAATGAGGTACCAGTGCCCATCCTCAGATGAGTATAACAAGACACACAGGCACTGGCAACTGTGAGTATGAAGAGGGACAATCAGGTCAGGCTGCACAGTGGACACCTGTACATAATAGCACGTCTATATACATGGTGACAGGGGACAATGGCACAGAGCACAACCTACGCTGTAGACAGTGAGAGTGTCCACGTTGATGATGACACAAACAACACTGAGGATAAGGTGCCCCAGGGGACAGTATTGGGCACGCAACTACATGCTACTGAATGGGAATGACTGCTACACACGTCACCATCCCTGCACTATGCGTAGCGCACACTCATGCACATCATGTCACAGGCCACTACATAGGACATGCGCGCTGTAAGGCATGACACATGAGAGACCAACTCCCATGTCTGGAGCCAGCATCAGTGCCAACTGACATGGAACCCACATGCAGTGAACTTGACAGTTCACAGGCAAGGTCCCACAACCTGTTACCCACCACCACCACCCATGATGCTACAGTCATTGTTCTCGTGGACAAAGCGCCAGCCTACATTACCTTGTGAAGGAGTGAATACACACAGACCAGGGAACACATTGCAAGGAGGGGAAGGGTGGCAGGGGCGCAGCGCTACACTTGGGCAAACTGGATGGGCACAGCACCTTTAAACCCTGCCAGTGAATTAATGCCACTGTGCCCTTACAAATGCCGGTGACACACAACAAACGCACATGTACCTACCCCCTTCCGCCTGCTGCATCGCCTGTAAGCGCCTCTCCAGGTCTGGAAAGACCACCGGCAGCACACGCCTGTGGAGGTGGGTCAGACGGCGGCGGCCGCGGTTCTTGTGGCTCTCAGGTGAGTCCCCCAGCAGGAGCCGTGCAATCCTCCGCGTCCAGCACCGGATATCCTGCCAGCGTTTCCTCACCTGGGACAGGCTCCGCCTCCGACCATCCACACGCCTCACGGCACTGACGGCGGTCAGCCAGATCTGCTCCTTGGCAGTGGCGCCTACCTGTGAGGAAGTACAAGTGACACCACATCAATACACCAGCCACATGTCACAGAGAGACATATGTGAACATAATAGCTGGTTACTACATGGCATGTAATGCAGCCAACGCATTGCACCTCTGTCATAGGGACATCATCCTCTGGTGAGGGAAAAGGCAGTACGTGCCATAGTGGGTACTCAGGTGGAATGATGGCAATGTCACAATCAATGATCAAGGCTCACACTGTGCATCACACCCACCCCTCCTGTCTCAGGGCACTGCTGGGAGGACTCTGCACACACACCTCCTGTCTCAGGGCACTGCTGGGAGGACTCTGCACACACCCCTCCTGTCTCAGGGCACTGCTGGGAGACATCAGGCACCCCCCCCCTGGTACCCCCCCGACAGTACATGGCATGTGTGTCACACCGGGTCACAATGCCTGAAGACACAGTCACAACATAGGGACAGTCTGTGGCAGTGGCCTATGCACTCACCTGATACCCTGGTCGCCCATACAGCATGGGGTACTGTGGGAGGATCACATCCAGCAGAGCCATGTTCTCCTCCAGGGTGAATGGCTGTGTCCTCTCCACAGCCCTTGACATGGTTCCAGGGAATCAGTAGCAGCAGCTTGGTCGACAAATGCAAAGATGTGCAGGCAAGTAATCCCTCATGGGACCTGGCTGCCTTATATGTGGCCTTCTGCCCAGTCTCATGCACAGGAGTACAGAGTGATTGGTCACTCACATTTGCATCCTATGTTTCCACCAATCCCTTCAAACCTAGCAGTCTGTGGGTTCTCTATCGGTTTCATTCTCCTGCATGATGTCAGCCCCACAAACACATTGCAACAAAGTAGAAGAATTCCAACTGACTTCTGCTGTGCACCTTCCAGAACAAAATCGAAATTTGAACCTGGTCGCCATGACAACCAGCATGCATGTAGGCCTTAATACTTGTCCCCTATGTAATTAGGAGAATCACACACAGGTACGGTGCGTTTCCGGGCCCTAGGGCACCCCAAATGCATGGCAACGGCCCGTACATGCATGCCTACGTTCAAAATCACTATGGGTCTGCACGCGTATGCGTACACGTAGTGGTACGGACCGTACACACGCATGTACGCTCACTATCACTATGGGTCTGCACGCGTATGCGTACACGTAGTGGTACGGACCGTACAAATGCCTGTACGCTCACTATCACTATGGTTCTGCACGCGTATGCGTACTCGTTGTGGTACGGACCGTACAAATGCCTGTACGCTCACTATCACTATGGGTCTGTGTACCCGTAGTGATAGTGAGCGTACATGCGAGTGTACGGTCCGTACCACTACGTGTACGCATACGCGTGCAGAACCATAGTGATAGTGAGCGTAGATGCGAGTGTACGGTCCGTACCACTACGTGTACGCATACGCGTGCAGAACCATAGTGATAGTGAGCGTACAGGCATTTGTACGGTCCGTACCACAACGAGTACGCATACGCGTGCAGAACCATAGTGATAGTGAGCGTACAGGCATTTGTACGGTCCGTACCACAACGAGTACGCATACGCGTGCAGAACCATAGTGAGAGGGCCGTACACTCACATGTACGCTCACTATCACTATGGGTCTGCACGCGTATGCGTACTCGTTGTGGTACGGACCGTACAAATGCCTGTACGCTCGCCATCACGATGGGTACACATACGGCAGCACTCCCACAGTGATTGGGGAACATACACAGGCCCTCTTAGCAGCAGTACGCCGGTTTGTACACATCACTGTGGTGATAGTCGACACACAGGTAGGAATAGGGCGGACATACTTGTCCATGGATGGACATACTTGTCCAGGAATGGACATCAAGGCATCGTCTGTGCATTACTACATGTGTGGGGCACAGGTGTGACAGGCTGTGATGTGGAACATGCCTCCTGAGTGGAGGAGGCACCAGATGTATGATGAGATGTGTACAGGTGTACTGTGTGAGGGTGCAATGTGTGCCAGGCATGCCCTTGACTCCTTTGACATGTGTGCATGTCGTACTGCGCACTTGGGGTGAGCGTCACTGGCATGGCACGGACACCAACACACGGAAGTGTCCCATGATGCCCGGTACAGGGGTCATGACACCTGACTTGTCACTACCCACAGTGCACAATGTGACTATGTCATTTATGTGTCCGGGATTTACATCAGGTTGATGTTGTAGCACCCTCAAAAGCTGCAGCCGTTGCAGCAACCAACATGTGTCTGTGTGTAGATTGTCATTGCACACTGTTCCGCACACCATGCCACATGTGGTATCTGATGTGAGGTGCACATGTATGCATGGGACACGGAGTAGCGTGACAAGGCCATGTCAGCATCCTCACAAGGAATGTGTGGTGAGTCATGACATGTGCACCTTCATGGCAAGGTGTGTGGGCAGGCCTAGTGTAATGTCATGTGACCTGTGGCTCCGGTGTTCCGCTACCAGTCTCTACAATCGGCATCCTACTTCTGCTGATGTGTGGGTGTATGTCACTTCTGTCTTGCGTCGGGCTGTTCACTTGCACTGGGACACAGCTATTCCCATGGCGTGGCATGGGGAGGTTCTCAATCACCGTGTGTAGCTGGGTCTTGGAAGGAGTGTCACCTTGCATCCATACGTGTCCTGGGCATGTAGCACATGCCTGACTCCCTATGTGGCATGTGTGTATTGGCAGATTTACATGTGCTCAGTAGACATGAGTTGTTCTCGTAGTGCACTCACTCTTCCTTGTCACTTCCAAATTACTGCAGAGCGCCTCCTGTTGCCCGAAGAATTCCAGACTTGGCCACCATGCAGGAGAATGACAGGATCCGGCTCTACCGCTTCACCCAACCGTTGATTCTGGAGCTGACGGCGAGACTGGCACCACACCTGCAACCGCAGCACAGGTATCCTACGGCACTGACACCCCAGCTGAAGGTAATGGCTGCCCTACATTTCCTTGCCACGGGTACCTTCCAATATACCATAGCTCATGTTGGTGGCATGTCCCAGAGCATGTTCAGCGGTGTGCTGCATGATTTCTTGGAGGCCATGTTGATTCACCTGGATGACTTCATCAAGTTCCCAACCCCTGAACAGATGACTGAGGTCAAACGTGGTTTCTATGCCCTGGGAGGGATGCCCCATGTCATTGGGTCCATAGATGGGACACATGTAGGTTTGGTACCACCACACGCACGGGAGGTGGCGTACCGCAATCGCAAGCACTACCACTCCATCAATGCCCTTGTGGTGTGTCTGTCCAACATGGTGATTTCACATGTCTGTGCTCGTTTTCCAGGATCAGCACACGATGCCTACATCATGAGGCGTAGCGGGATGCCTGATATGATGATGCAGCTGCGCAACGAACGTGCATGTGTTGTTGGTGGGTACAGTCTGTCTGTCCTGTATTCTGTTTGGCCGAGCAGCACTACCGCTTCGCCTGTTCTAACGATATCCATGTGCTTTCCATTTAGGGGACGCTGGCTATCCCAACATGCCTTGGCTGCTGACACCTCTCCGCAACCCCATCACGCCGGCCCAGCTCCGCTACAACACCGCCCATGGCCGGACAAGGCGAGTGATAGAGAGGACGTTTGGCATGCTGAAGAGCCGATTCCGGTGCCTCCACAAGACCGGCGGCGCACTCCCATATGCCCCGGCGAAGGTCTGCAAGATCTTCATGGTCTGCTGCATGCTGCACAACATGGCAGTTGAAAGAGCTGTGCCCCTCATCCTGGATCAAGGTGACGAGGACCATCCACCCGTGGAGGACGAAGGGCTTGGCAATGGGGCTAGTGATGTGGAGGATGTGGAGCCGCAAGAGGACATCCGGACTCGGCTCATACGCGACTTCTTTGCTTAGTGGTGAGTACCAGGGTCTGAGTGTGCACGCATTGGTCCCCGTGTGGCATGCGTTGTGATGTGTGTCTCCACCTGCATGTATGGCACGTGGGTCAGAGGTGTGTGTGGGTGTGTCACTGGAGTGATGGTGGCAGTGATGGTAGTATTTCCCCAGACATAATTGTGACCTAGCATGTTGTCATACATACATGTGTCGAGTACATGCACATGCAAGTGGCTGTGCTTCTTGTGGCTGACTTCTTGTGTGTCTCTCTTCCCCAGGTACCTGCGCATGCCGTTTGCTGGTTGCATTGTTGTGGCACTGCTATTCCTCATGGACATGGCATCGTGGGCTGACTCAGCGTTACAGGCACGGACACGTTTGGAAGTCTCCATGGGGTAAGGGATGCATCTGGGGTGTATTGGGTGTGGCAGTTGTTCACGATGTGTGCACACTGCCCCGGTCGGGGTTTGGGTCCTCTGCAGACATGTGGCATCCCCATGGGACACGACATGCAGCTGGGTACACCTGAATAGATGGGCTGCCTGGTTGTCAGTCATCAGTGATGGGATGGTGGATTGTGATGAAGGCATCAATGTGTGTGACACTGCCCTCGGACACATACGGTTAACATTGTCTTGACATGGCGTGGGACTTCCACATCAGCGGATGTATGGTGTATGGCAGGCTCTCCGTGAGCAGCTGTGGGTATTTAGCTATTATCCGACACTTGTGTGCCAGTTCCATGGCTATCACGCATTTGTGCTGCAGAAGGGGGGTGCCAGTGTTGGAGCCACATGTTACTCCACATGATGTGTTCATGTGTACTTCAAGTTGCCTCTGCAATCCCAAACACATGACTATTAAAGGTGTCCCTATGCCTCCAAGGTGCCTCTTCTCAGTCAATGCTGGTGTGTTGGCACGGTGCATCCTGCATGTCTGGCATGGTATTCCCTGATTGTGGCTATGTGTCAATGTGTCGAGTGGCAAGATGCAAGCTGTGTGTGTGTGCTGCGACTGTGTAATGGGCATGATGTCCATGACTGTGTGGGTATTGTGACATGTGCCATCCCCATGCATCCAACGTTGTCCATGACCCCATTCTCTGCATCCACCGGACTCAAGCTTGCAGGACATGGTTCTGCCACCTGTCTACACGTACCTGGGTGCCCCCCAGGACACGGGCCAGGATCCCTGACCTCTGCGCATGAGTGTTGCTGTACTCAATGTGTCTGTCAGCACGGTTGTTCGGCCACCCCCTCAGCTGGTTCTGACCATCACGGGTGTGTATGGTGCTCCATGTCTGTCTTGCCTAATACACTGTGACCCATGTGTCCTGTGCCAGACTCAGGCCCCAGGGTGTGGATGGTTGAAGACAAAAGATGACTCAGGCATGTTTAGACTTTACATGACACATGTTAGGTAATAATGCAACCAGCAGGCATCTACTCTTCATAGTGTGATTTATTATTGGGGGGGGGGACAAAGTGAGGGGCTTTCCGGGAGTTTGGAATCCAAAGTTCAGTAGGGGAGTTGGTGTCCTTGCCATTTGAAATCCTCAGAGTCCATGCCACAGTCTTTGTCAACATTGGTCAGCCAGTGACCAGCAGGGCCATGTGGCAGATAATGTCTCTTGATGCTGTGATGCTGTTGCTCCAGTGGGCCAGGTGCCAGGCCAGGTGTCCTGGGAGATGGTGATGTAGCAGCCACCCTCACGGTCCTTTCCGTGGACGACCCGGCTTCCTGCGGGGAACCTCAGCAGCAGGCCGTGACGACGTCTGGGATGCTCCGTCGGATGTTTCCTCCTCCTCCTCATGATCCCTCCCTGTGGGTGGTGATGTTCTCCGCCTTCTGGCACAGGGAGGGTCGGCCATGGTGTCGGCCATCCGACGGAGTTCAGCGTGAATCCCCTGGGACGCCGTCACTTGCTCAGCCTGTCTGTCCTCCATCCTCCGTTGGTGTAGCTGTAGACAGGCTATTAGCTCCGCATGTTGCTGGGCCTGCTGGACCTTGATCCCCTCGAGGACGGACACAACCTGGGCCATGCCCGTGGTGTCCTGCCGGTATGAGTCCAGGATGTTACGGACATGGGAAAATACCGGATCCCCAGCCAACTGGTCAGGCTCGCGCCTCCGCCGCTCTCCACTCCCACCACCCCTGCCCACTTGCGTCTGGCCTGCACTTGTGGGCACATGGGGTCTCCGGGACCCCTGAGGGGTGGCATTGGCGTTGTCGCCTGCCTCCTCCTGGGTGCCCGGGACACCGTGTCCCTCCTGGCGAGCCTGGCTGCATTGTGGTGTTGGGGCAGGGATCCTGGGTGTCTCCTGGGATGTGGCAGGAGTGGGGGTGGTGGTTGGCACGGTTGTACCTGACGCAGGTGCTGCAGGTGGTTGGACACCAGAGGGGCCAGGTCGGTCGGGGTCGTCCGCAGAGTGGTGAGAGTGGTCGCTGCCGGTGGGATCGGTCTCCTGCAGATCCGGGTCCTGTGAGTGTTCCCCCCCAGTGTTGGGGGGTGCAGCACGACGTTGACCTGTGTGTGAGAGAGACAATGTTACTTTTGATCCATGCAACATCCATGTTTCATCCGTTACAAAGTTGGCACATTTCCTCTTGGAATTAGGATCTGTCTTGCATTCCACTCACAGTGCACTTGTGCATGTGTGTGTCCCTTGGGCACCAATTTGGCCCCTTTAACTATGTGTGGCACAGTCTTACTTGCTGCGTCAAGTGTGACTGCAGTCAGCAGTGGAGTGTGCATGTGTGCCGAGCTATGCGTTTGCGCCTTCCTTGTAGCACTGTACATGTGCACATGGAGTGGATCCACACACTCATATGATGCAGGTGGCTGTCCTTGTGCTCGTGTACAGGTTGTAACATGGCCCTGCGTTTTGCCATGATGAAGAGGGGGGGTTCTGGCACTGGGCACCCTTGTCTACATGCACGCAGTCCACCTGCTGACGAGCAGACATTCCCACACACCAAAGGACTGATTTGCTCTCCCTGTGTCTCCCTCCTTCTCTGTCCCCCTCTCCCTCTTCCTCTCTGTCCCCCTCTCCCTCCCTCTGTGTCCCCCTCTCCCTCCCTCTGTGTCCCCCTCTCCCTCCCTCTGTGTCCCCCTCTCCCTCCCTCTGTGTGTCAGCCTCCTCCCTCTGTCCATCTTCCTGTGTCTCCCTCCCTCTGTGTCCCCCTCTCCCTCCCTCTGTGTGTCAGCCTCCTCCCTCTGTCCATCTTCCTGTGTCTCCCTCCCTCTGTGTCCCCCTCTCCCTCCCTCTGTGTGTCAGCCTCCTCCCTCTGTCCATCTTCCTGTGTCTCCCTCCCTCTCTGTCCCCCTCTCCCTCCCTCTCTGTCCCCCTCTCCCTCCCTCTCTGTCCCCCTCTCCCTCCCTCTGTGTGTCAGCCTCCTCCCTCTGTCCATCTTCCTGTGTCCCCCTCCCTCTCTGTCCCCCTCTCCCTCCCTCTCTGTCCCCCTCTCCCTCCCTCTGTGTGTCAGCCTCCTCCCTCTGTCCATCTTCCTGTGTCTCCCTCCCTCTCAGTCCCCCTCTCCCTCCCTCTGTGTCCCCCTCTCCCTCCCTCCGTGTGTCACCCTCTGTCACCTTGGCCCAGCTTCCTGGGCACACACTGTTAGCAGATCTTTGAGTGGCCCTTGGCCTGTTGATGTGAGTTTGTTTCTGATCTCCAGGCACCCATTTTGTCTGCTGTGTGTCTGTGCGCTGCTGCTGTGGTGGTGTGTGCTGCCACTCTTTCACACTGTTGGCTGTTCATTAGCTGCTGGCATGTGCAAAACAGTGCCTTCACCCCCATGTGTTGATGCAAGGCATCCGCCATTTGCTGGCAAGTCATTCCTGTGT
This sequence comes from Triturus cristatus, assembly GCF_964204655.1. Classification (NCBI taxonomy): domain Eukaryota; kingdom Metazoa; phylum Chordata; class Amphibia; order Caudata; family Salamandridae; genus Triturus; species Triturus cristatus. The sequence continues at coordinate 163,182,050 of NC_140595.1, read as the reverse complement.
TGGGACACAGTGTTTGTCTGGCTGTGACCTAGGCCATATGGGCAGAGGGCATTGTTGTCTGCTTTGGAGTCGCACTATGTGATTCTTGGTGCCCACACTCCCGCCATCCGGGTTACCGTGTCATGTGTTGTTGTCTTCTGTGGCCTGTGACTTGACATTGTCCAGCTGGGTGCATGGGGCATGGTGGCAGCAGTGGCATGTGCCTGCTCATGGAGTGTGGTTGAGTAATGCGATGGCTTGTGGTGTTTGCGTGCCTGTTATTAATTTTGGTTGTGGTTGCAGTTCCCCCCATGTGAGGTGCGTTGTTTGTGTACTCACCCGGGTCTCGGAGTCCTTCTACTCCTTCAACTGCCTCCACCGGCAGTATGGCCATCACCCTCTCCTCCCAGGGATGGTACTGTACGGGTCTGCGGGAGGGCCCTCCTCCGGTGGCGTTGGCCTGGTCGTGTTCCTCCTGTCTCTTGGCTCTGACCCTCCTCCGCAGATCGTACCACCTGTTCTGGCAATCCTGCTTGGTCCTCCTGGTGTCCGCAACAGCATTCACAGCATCGACGATGGTCTGCCACATGGCTGTTTTGGCTGCCTGGCTGGTGCTTCTGACCAATGTTCCAAAGATCTGTGGCTCGACTCTGAGGATTTGATCAACAAGGACCTCCAACTCTCGGTGACTGAACTTTGGATTCTTGGTAGTGGGCATGGTGAGGGGTGTGGGTGGGGATGGTGTGGGTGTGGGGGGTGTGTGGATGTTGGGGGGGGGTGTGGATGGTTGTGTGTGTGTGTGAATGTGATGAGAGGGTGTTTGTGAGGGTGGTCGTGTGAAGGTGTGCAAGTGTAAGATGTGGTGTCGCTTGTAGTCTGGTTCTGTGGTGTCTGGCAGCAGTGGGTCTGTTGCAAAGGCTCATGGTTTGTGTGTGTGGGCCCTTTTTATTGGTCCATGGGTGGGTGTGGCAGTGTTTGAATTTTGGGTGGGTGTGTTATAAGGAGTGGTGGTGTATTGGGCCTCTGTTTGTTTTTGACAGTTGCAGGTCAGTGATTGTGTTATTTTAGTGGTTGTTGGCCATGTTTAGTGGCTGTGTGCCTTTCGAATGGTGTATTGTTGAGTTGTTTTGTTTTGTCCTTGTTGTGTACGTGCGTTTTGAGCGTGTGTACGGTGTGTACATGGGCCATTTGGTTGTACGATTTGGTCCTTGTGTGTGGCTTTGTACGACTCGTACATGCGGTTGTGATGTTGGGGCATGGGGTGCGCTCCGTACTTAGGAGGTTGTGTTGGGGGTGCGCCAGGAACGTACTGGGGTGGGGGTACGACTGGAACGTACTGGGGTGTACATAGACGGTGGTGCGACACGTACAGGGGTGGGGGGGTGTACATTGACGGTGGTACGACACGTACAGGGGTGGGGGGGTGTACATTGACGGTGGTACGACACGTACAGGGGTGGGGGGGTGTACATTGACGGTGGTACGACACGTACTGGGGTGGCGGTACGACTGGAACGTACTGGGGTGTACATGGACGGTGGTACGACACGTACAGGGGTGGGGGGGTGTACATAGACGGTGGTACGACACGTACAGGGGTGGGGGGGTGTACATTGACGGTGGTACGACACGTACAGGGGTGGGGGGGTGTACATTGACGGTGGTACGACACGTACTGGGGTGGGGGTACGACTGGAACGTACTGGGGTGTAGGTAGACGGGGCTGTGACACGTACTGGGGTGGGGGTGTGGCTCGAACGTACTGGGGTGTAGGTACACGGGGGGTACGACACGTACTGGGGTGGGGGTGCGACTGGAACGTACTGGGGTGTACATGGACGGTGGTACGACACGTACAGGGGTGGGGGGGTGTACATAGACGGTGGTACGACACGTACAGGGGTGGGGGGGTGTACATTGACGGTGGTACGACACGTACAGGGGTGGGGGGTGTACATTGACGGTGGTACGACACGTACTGGGGTGGGGGTACGACTGGAACGTACTGGGGTGTAGGTAGACGGGGCTGTGACACGTACTGGGGTGGGGGTGTGGCTCGAACGTACTGGGGTGTAGGTACACGGGGGGTACGACACGTACTGGGGTGGGGGTGCGACTGGAACGTACTGGGGTGTACATAGACGGTGGTACGACACGTACAGGGGTGGGGGGGTTTACATTGACGGTGGTACGACACGTACTGGGGTGGGGGTACGACTGGAACGTACTGGGGTGTACCTAGACGGGTGGGGGTATACATATACGGGGGGTACGTGTCGGACGTACGGGGGCTGGGGGGAGTGTTGGGCGCGTATGCGGGCACATGTCTCCATGGTTGCTATTGGTGTTCGGTGCGGACGGTGTTTTTTCCATACGGTTGTAGGCTCGGACGCACGGGATGGATCGTGATTCCTCGGTCGGACTTGGATTTTTACGTTTGTAAGGTAAATCGTCCGAGGACGTGTCGGACACATTTTCCGACCCGAGGACGTGTGGGGAATGATTCCCGGTGCGGGTCGTATGGACTTTTTACCATGCGAATCGTGATTGCCAGTTCGTACGGCACTTGTACGATTCGTACGGTAAAAAGACCCGATACGAGTCGCACGGGGGAATTTTTTACCGGATCGTGATCGGCACCTATGTGTGCCATGCATTCTTTCACTTTTAAGCAGTTGGGACAATGGTATTGCAAAGATTTTTAGGTCTCGCTGGCGTTGCAGCGCAAAGCGCTGCCGCCAACGAGAACTATTGTTGCCCTGATGCCTCTCAAGGGAGACAGACCGGGGCACGCGCAGCGATCGGGGTCTGTGGACGCGCTTGCGCAGGCGCAGACGCACACACACAGGCACACGCGCGCGCACACACCCCGCCGCTGCCGACCCCCGCCCCCTCACCACATCCGCTAAATACTGCAGTGACAGCGCTGACCCGCCTTCCGTTCGCAACACCACTCAATAGCGAAACCCGTCCCCGGCCCCCAACTCACCCCTCAAAGTCTCCTCACCAGTACAGAAGCCTGCTGGGCACCGATTACTACTACGAGCGTCCTTTTTTCACCCGCCCGGTGAGTCCTTCCGCTCAGGCTTCGTAGCGAGGATGAAAGTGCCACTGCCTCCCTGCCTCTGCCCCTCCCCCCACAGCAAGCAGACACGTGACTGCTGAAAAGTGGGTGAAAGGTCGCACGCTGCAGACGGCTACTCTGTTGGTCAAGCACAAATCCAGAGGCCATTCAAAGGGACAATCCAGGCAGTGAAATACAGGTTGCACGCAGGTGAAGTAGGAATACCTGAAGGATAATCCATATGCCAGGCTTAAAGTCGCCAATGGCAGAGTACCATAAAAGTCAAGCATCCTATCACGAAGAAGATGCAGACGGGACAGGTGCTCGTGTGGCACAGAAACAGCAGCCATTCCGTAGTATGAAAAGTAAAAGCAGCACACCTGCCACCAGCGCCAGAAGCAGCGGAACACCTCCAAAGATGCTCGAGAAAATCGAATGAAAAAATGCCGGAATCACACCAAAAATAGTTTGGAAAGAGGTCACGAAGCCTGAGCCTACAAGTTTAAAAAAAAGAGCCAGGCCGGTCGTGGACGAGGCATTGAAAATAGTTTGGATCAAAGCTCCGAAATGTAGGGGGAGGTCAGTATTCAAAACCGCCTGTACCTCAGTGCGCGTATTAGCAACGTGAAGGACAAATGTTTCACGAGAGGAAGTCAATGGCACCTCTTTTTGGGACAATACAGCTCTTATTCTGCTCAACTTGTTGAACTCTGCTTTCAAGGTTGGAATCGAAGGCCAGATGGAAACATCCAGCCGCCCGTGCGGGGTTGAAAAGAGAACATTATTGCAGCAGACAACCCTCTGCGATACAGTTACTATATATGGGATTCCCACTAACATCCCGCAGCAAGCTTCATTATTCAAAATTAAATAACTACTGTTTGCAAGCAGCGTCAAAGAAGGCGTAATCACAGGCACTGGGACACCTCGTAGGACGCAGGCCAAAATCGGGGCTTGTACATTGCATGCACCGTGTAATTGAATGTGCCTACATACCAAGGAATGATCTGGTGTCGTGGTACATTCCTCACCCTTCAGATAAACCTCAGTTCCCTCCCTAGTACATCTATACGTAAAGGGGAGGGACCAAACCTCATGTATGAAAGCGGTGCCCAGCTGTTCATATCTACCCACAGCATAATGTTTCATACAAGACGTAAACTTAAGAAGTGCGAAAGGTAGAGTTATCAACCCGTATATAAGCCACGTGACTGAATTGATTTCCGCCACAGAGAAAGGTAACGGTTCTAATTTTTCAATATGTAATAATGAATATGTAGCATCTTTCATGGACATAAATCACTGCTTATCAGTAAGGTTAAAAGGAATGAATAACGATGTAGTGCTCAAATAGTCCCAAGGGACCCTCCCTGCCTTTAACGTCTGCAATGTCCATGCAAACTGCATAACAGAACGCAACTGGTTTTGACCATTATATAACACAGACATATCATCATGCACAATATCAACAACTGACGAAACAATATTATCTAATGTATAAATTCTGGAAGAGAGAGTGCTAATGCTGTTATCTATAACGGCTAAAACCTTTTCCATGTTTGCTTGGTCAATAGCTCTCAATCTTGAAGCCGCCTCAATTTGCGAAAATTTCCACACTTCGTTGTAAATAGCATACGCCCACCTTTTGGTTCTGCCACCCACAGGACCTTTAACAAAATAATTCAAATCTATTTTGTCATGTAACTTCGATAAATGAACTTTGACAGATGCTAAGGTGGAATGTCGCAGCCAGGATTGACATAACTTTCCCACAGAATATGTAGTTACAGTATGTGACGACTGAAACCGAGGGTCTACGCGTTCCAGAGGACTAAATACCCTTTTGATCAAAAATAAATTGTAAACTCAGGGAAAGTTCTGGATAGTAAACCATAATAAATTACTATTCTAACTCCAATCCAACATAAGTCAGGGAAAGTGCTGGATAGTAAACCATAATAAATTACTATTCTAACTCCAAACATAACATAACTCAGGGAAAGTGCTGGATAGTAAACCATAATAAATTACTATTCTAACTCCAATCCAACATAAGTCAGGGAAAGTTCTGGATAGTAAACCATAATAAATTACTATTCTAACTCCAATCCAACATAAGTCAGGGAAAGTGCTGGATAGTAAACCATAATAAATTACTATTCTAACTCCAAACATAACATAACTCAGGGAAAGTGCTGGATAGTAAACCATAATAAATTACTATTCTAACTCCAATCCAACATAAGTCAGGGAAAGTTCTGGATAGTAAACCATAATAAATTACTTTTCTAACTCCAATCCAACATAAGTCAGGGAAAGTGCTGGATAGTAAACCATAATAAATTACTATTCTAACTCCAAACATAACATAAGTCAGGGAAAGTGCTGGATAGTAAACCATAATAAGTTACTATTCTAACTCCAATCCAACATAAGTCAGGGAAAGTGCTGGATAGTAAACCATAATAAATTACTATTCTAACTCCAATCCAACATAAGTCAGGGAAAGTGCTGGATAGTAAACCATAATAAATTACTATTCTAACTCCAAACATAACATAACTCAGGGAAAATGCTGGATAGTAAACCATAACAAATTACTATTCTAACTCCAATCCAACATAAGTCAGGGAAAGTGCTGGATAGTAAACCATAATAAATTACTATTCTAACTCCAAACATAACATAAGTCATGGAAAGTGCTGGATAGTAAACCATAACATAAGTCAGGGAGAGTGCTGGATAGTAAACCATAATAAATGACTATTCTAACTCCAATCCAACATAAGTCATGGAAACTGCTGGATAGTAAACCATAATAAATTACTATTCTAACTCCAAACATAACATAACTCAGGGAAAGTGCTGGATAGTAAACCATAACAAATTACTATTCTAACTCCAATCCAACATAAGTCAGGGAAAGTGCTGGATAGTAAACCATAATAAATTACTATTCTAACTCCAAACATAACATAACTCAGGGAAAGTGCTGGATAGTAAACCATAATAAATTACTATTCTAACTCCAATCCAACATAAGTCAGGGAAAGAGCTGGATAGTAAACCATAATAAATTACTATTCTAACTCCAATCCAACATAAGTCAGGGAAAGTGCTGGATAGTAAACCATAATAAATTACTATTCTAACTCCAAACATAACATAACTCAGGGAAAGTGCTGGATAGTAAACTATAATAAATGGCTATTCTAACTCCAATCCAACATAAGTCAGGAAATGTGCAGGTTAGTAAACAATATAAATTTTTCTATCTAAATTATTTTTTAGACCCTATTCCCCTATAATACCAAAATAACGCTTCTTCAATATTAATTTAATATTTTTTATTAATATTAAAAAATAAATTTCGTGTAAAAATTTAAATTTGGATGTTAAATTTTGATTTCATGATAAATTTCTTATTTATTAATATTTTATACAATTTTTAAAGACTACATTTTTAAATTACTACCCACCCTAATCCCCTATAATACCAAAAACCCGCTCCTAAAATTTTTATTTGAAATTTTTAAATTTAATTACAAATTTAAATTCGTAAACAATTAGAAATTTAAAATTAAATTTTAAATTTCTTAATTATTTTCTAATTTGTTTATATTTTATAATAATTTACTATTCTAACTCCAATCCAACATAAATCAGGAAATGTGCAGGTTAGTAAACAATATAAATTTTTCTATCTAAATTTTTTTTTAGACCCTTTTCCCCTATAATACCAAAATAACGCTTCTTCAATATTAATGTAATATTTTTTATTAATATTAAAAAATAAATTTCGTGTAAAATTTTAAATTTCGATGTTAAAATTTGATTTCATTATAAATTTCTAATTTATTAATATTTTATACAATTTTTAAACACTACATTTTTAAATTACTACCCACCCTAATCCCCTATAATACCAAAAACCCGCTCCTAAAATTTTTATTTGAAATTATAAAATTTAATTACTAATTTAATTTCGTGAACAATTCAAAATTTCAAATTAAAATTTGGATTTCTTAAATATTTTCTAATTTGTTTATATTTTATAAATTTTTTAAAAACCAAATTTTAAATTACTACCCACCCTTATCCCCTATAATACCAATAACCCGCTACTAAAATTTTAACAATTCTTTTGTAGAAAATATTTTTTAACACATATTATTACTAGTAGGAGTTTTGTAAGTTTTTTAAAAACATAATACATATTTTTTTATAAATTTTATAACAACTTATATTTTTCTGTCGATATTATATAAAACGACATTTTGATCAACGATATTCTGTTCATCGATATTTTTTTATGACGATATTTTTGTCATTCTCACGAAACGATATTTTTTACAAAGATATTTTCTATTACGATATTTTTCACAGTCGATATTCTTACCACGATATTAATGCTAGTCGATATTTTCCCGTCGATATTCTATCTTTATACCACTTATCACATCCGATAAAATCCAATACCTTAGTTAATGAAATTTATATTGTGTGATAAATGGTACAGATTACAATTTTTCGTCTAAGAATGGTAAATAACATTAATCAAGCTCATAAGACACACTGCTGTGGGATGATAATAAAAATGCCCATTCCAATAGAACTCTCCATTTCTCTCCCCCTCCAAATATGCCAGCTCAGCACCACAACTATGCATAAAATCTCAGATTGGTCAACCCAGTGCAGTAACCAGGTAAGCAGACCATAATCATAAGAATACGATAAAGGGACCTGAAGACCTGTTCAAAGCTCCAGCATACTAAACAGCAAGAAACTGAGTATCCATCTCTCACGCTTCCGTATCCACTACACCGCTATACTCTGCGTCCCATAGCACGAATACCGCACCTCAGTGGTCATCATGCGCAAGATTGAAACACTTCCTACATAGGATCAAAACTGTGACAAAATCCTTTTGACCACACATGGGGTAATAAGCGCTATATAAATGCTGCAATACAATACCAGCTCAGGAATAAGTGCCAAAGAAAGAGCTGTTTGGAGAGTCACCTCTACACTTAAGATGAGTGACACTTCAGGACATATGTCAAGCTGCACTTTAGGCATCCATGCATACTTTTGCTGAATGCAGTCAGTAGTGCAGTTTGCTAGTGCGTCCGTCGACAATTTCTGGCTTGAAACATGATTATGATATTCACCTCCACTATTTGCAAGGTTGTTTCTATGGGAGTCTTTCAATATGCAGAAGTTATGTGTGGGTGTTTCCATGAGAAGGAAAAGTTGTTTACCTTTGGTAAGTATTGGTTGTGGCCCTCTCTGGTCGACAACTCCAAACATTTTGCCTTCACCCTCCTCTTTTGCTGAATTCATTTTTTTTTTGCTTCTGGATTCTGTGGACTTTACTACTGCTAACCAGTGCTAAAATGTGTCTGCTTTCTCCTTTGAACATGGTAACATTAGCTTACACCCAATTGGGCCATTTAATTTACTTTTAAGTCCCTAGCAAAGTGCTACCACTTGTAGCCTGGGCTTGTACATAAAATGCTACTAGTGAGCTTGGCAGTTCGGGCTGTACTGTTCTCATGAGGTACAGGGTCAAGACTGATTTGCATATAGCTGGGGCTGAACTGGGGTGGTGAAGTGAGCTAAAGAACGATGATGGATTGAACCCAGATCTGTGACCGGGGATGAGTGTCTGAAAAGTTTCAGCGCTCCATCCATTGTCTCCTTGTGTTCGCTTTATTCGCCCTAAGTTGGCTGGGTATGTCCAGATGTGAGCCCCTTGCTCACTTTGCCACTGGATTCAAGCTAGCCTGGCTAATGAGGGGTGTTACCCCAAACCGGTCCCAGGATGCTAGTATTAGGTTCAGGGAAGACCTGGCTTAGCAGTTCGGGCTGTACTGTTTCCATGAGGCACAGGGTCAAGACTGACTTGCATATAGCTGGGTCTAAACTGAGGAGGCGAAGTGAGCTAAAGAACTATGGTGGATTCAACCCAGATCTGTGACTGGGGGTGAGTGTCTGAAACGTTTCAGTGCTCCGTCCATCGTCTCCTTGTGTTTGACTAGTGAGCCTGCAGCACTTACTGTGCCATCAACTGAGGTAGCCTATTTAAACATGTCTCTGGCCTGCCGTGGCAGCCTGTGTGCAGTTTTAACCTGCTAATTTGACTTGGCAAAATAACTCCTTTGCTAAGCCTAAAACTCCTTCTCAATACATAGACGTTTGCTCTTGGATAGGCCTTAAACAGCCTATTGGTTTGGGCAGGATGCATTGTATTTAACAAGTTAGACATGTACTTCTAAGTTTTGCATGTCCTGGTAGTGAAAAACTCACAAATTCATTTTTTCGCTACTGTGAGGCCTACCTCTCCAATAGGATAACATGTGGTTACCTTACTACATTTAATAAAGATAACTTTTGTCTGGAAACAGGTAGAAATATTGTTTTTGGTGTCTAGGGAATTATAATTTAAAAACCTGTTTAATGGTAATGTTAGATTCCAAGTCCAATTTCTGAAAATGGTACATTAATAAAGTTTAGAAAAAAGTGATGGATGGAATGTTTGAATTAATCTCAGCCACTGTTAATTACTTGGAACCGCATCCCAATACATCGTTATTTTACATACCATGTAACCTCAGTTTAGACCCCTCCATATGCAAATTAGCCTTGACCCTACTACAATAGGAACAGTTCAGTTCGAACTGCTGCACCAGGTCCTCCCTGAACTGGATCACAAACAACCTAGGACCAATTTCACCCTAGTAAGGGCTCATCAGCCAGGGAAAGTGTGGTCCCAGTGACACAGTGTGCACGGAACCCATGTCTTGGCGTTCCCATCCTACTTAGGGCAACACACTAAAAACTCTGGTAACTGCACCAATACTTTCTGCTGTGTTCCTCCTTTTATACAATTGTGACCTTAGTGGTGAAAGCCTGCTTTAAAATGTTCTAAGCTGTAGGAGCAGATTAAGTTGATGACTTTACTGTTTTGTAAAACATGTTATAAATCAAACACATGAATGGTATTGAAACTGTATAAATCAGCTCTCCAAATTTACCATCTTATTTGTATATCCCTACCGGAAACCTCAGGGAACCAAATCACTGAGCACGGACTGAAAGCTTTCCTGGTGGCCATAGAAACACAGATCCAAGAAACAAAGCAGATTCCAGGAACAAAACTTTATAATGGACTTCTCCGATTGGCTATCTCAGTGAGTATTGTGCGAATATTGACCATTCAGTACTCTAAAAAACATGCTGACCTCTTGTCTGGTATATCTGTTGTACCTTAAGGCTCATTTAGTGTCTTGCTGTTTCCAAATTTTTTAAGGCATATTTAGACTAATAAAGTGCACATAGACTTATCTGTCAGTACACCTTAGCATCTTAGTATGAATGTAAAATGTCCTTGCAATCGTGAAGGAAAGTGGTGTACTCTTAAGGAAAGGTAGGCAAGGATTTTGCTGCATTTCTCTTTCCACGTTATTTCTCAGGAGCCGAACAAACATGTTACTGCAACATGTAGAGGCAGCATGTCCCATGCGTCTTTTAGAAAACTTCTAACACCACCATCCAAGAATGCTTCATGTACTTTAAAGCAACAGACAAGGGAAAGCGCTTCCTTTCATTCAATCTATCAATCACCGCATAGTCAGACTTTAAGATTCTTTCTTGTGTTCCAATCCTGAGAAAATATGAGTGTAAGAAAGAAGGATTTGCTTCTATGGTTACCCCCACTTTTTGCTTGATGTAATGCTGTTTCTGACTAGTCTGACTGGGATCCTGCTAATCAGGACCCCAGTCTCTCTACTTTTTCCACTAAATTGTTATGGTAAGTACTTAGGTACATCCCAGATTGGATACTGGGGTACCCTTATAAGTCCCTAGTATATGGTACTAAGTTACCCGGGGCATAGGTAACCCGTAAATGGTGTGAGAGGTATGATTCCAAGCACTGTAAAGGCTCTCTGTTAGGCCCTCAGTGCTCCTGGTACCAGCCTTCTAGACCCGGACAGCACAGCATAGCTGCTGCCAACCAGAGACACGATTCTGCCCTCCTGCTGCTGAGCCAAGCTTGAGCAGGGGAAGACAGAACAATAGGCATCCTGTCACAGGGAGGAGTGACCACCTCCCAGACAGGGTTTAGTGCATAGGGGAAGGGTGGGAGCGTTTGCCAGCACCACATAGTCTGCATGCAGGGCAGATTTGGTGGCCTCCTTGCATAGTCCAGCTCAAACCAGTTCAGGGAGCTGTTGGCTCCAGCTCTGACACGAAACTGGACAAAGGAGAGGGGATTATTTAATTTATTTATTTAATGGGTTTGTATAGCGCCTGAATCACACCTGAAGGGATATCTCTGCGCTTATGGACATTCAGGAGAAGGCTGGCGTGGCCGTAGTTCTAAAACAGAGCCGTTTTCAGAGACTTTCTAAACTGACAGTGCTCTGGACATTGCCTCAGCGCAATGGGAAGCTGATTCCAATAGCGGGGGGCAAGATGCGAAAAAGCTGTCCCACCGGTCCGTGACTTCTTGACCCAAGGAACCACCAGCAATGATTTGGGTCCAGAGCGAAGATCCCTTGATGGAGTATAGCTGTACAATTTCTCTGTAAGATAAGCTGGACCATTACCGTATACCGCTTTATGAACAATGCAGAAAACCTAAAACCTTATGCGTTTCCGCACCGGTAGCCAATGGAGCTGTTGGAGAAGCGTCTGGGAGGTTGTTCTGTAAGGGGCATTTAATACCAGTCGTGCCGCAGTGTTCTGGACTACCTGTAGACGGTCTAATGATGACTCGTTAGTAGTCCAGTCTGCTCAATACCAGGGCCAGAATTAGAGTTTTGCATGAGGAGTCTGGGAGGAAAGGAAAGACTCGTCTCAGTAGACTTAGCACAGGAAAGCAGGATCTGACAGTTTGGGTTACATGTTCCTTCATGTTCATGGCCTGCTCGATGCAAACCCCTAGATTTGTTACTACTGTCTAAGGGGGGGGGGCTATCCAGCTCTCCTGGCCACCATTGTGGTGACCACAGCATTAAAACCTCTCCAAAGAGCATAATTTCGGTCTTCTCGGCGTTTAGTTGTAAAAAATGATTTCGCATCCATTGAGAAATTGCTAACATGCCGGAGGTGAAGGTAGACCGAGCAGATAGGGTAGTCTTGTTAAATGAGAAGGTAAGCTGGGTGTCATCCGTGTATGATATTGGTGTGAACCCATAAGTCCTCAGGAGAGCGGCCAAGTATCCTCCCCCTTGTCCAGCTCCTCCTTAGGGAAAGACCCTTGTATCCTTTCTTTAGGGTATTTAAGGGCTTACCTGTGGGTGGGTCCCAGGATTCGTCGTGGGATATGATACAATTCAGACACCACTTCAACTTCCACCGCCTGGGCACTCTGGACTTTGCTCTGGGCATCAAGGCTGCAACCGGGAATACTCCTGCTGCTCCTAATCTCTTCGTCCTGCTCATCTGCTGCAACGTATGTGCCTGTGCTTCATACAGGAACCCGTCCAGGGCCTGTGGCCATCCAAGACACCTGAAGGAATTTTCCTTGAAGTGAAGGAGTCACTTCCCTGCATCTGCAGGCACTGCAACTAAGCTGACAGGTGTGCTGATCCTGGTCTCCTACGGACTCCGAAAAGCTCCACAACACAGGTGGTGGTTCTTCACATCCCTCGATGTCTGCCCTGCCCTCTCACCAAGTTTGAGGCCAGTATCCCTTGTCGGAGCAGCAGGAACCGAACCCCTGGGTGCAGCGTCAAATTGCAGTTGCAAAGGCTTGTTAGCTTCCTTCCACCAAGATCTTTGGGCTCCAAGTAGCCCCAACCTCAAGCATCTCCAGTGACCAGAATCTTCAACCACATCGCATTGATTGCACCGTGAGCATGCTTCTTTGGTAGCTGCTTGAGGTCCTCTTGCGATTCCAGTGCCTCCGGCCTGTGGGGCCTGTTGAGGGTCACATTTGATTTATTTTGGTCTACCCTGATTGCTCGGGGCCTGCCCTGACTACCCTGCTTGTGGTGAGTTTCCTGGACCTTGCTGGTCCCGACATTGCACCTTCTTCTACTCCTTCATTGGTTTCAGGTGCAAAGGCTTGTTGGTGCTCCCGCCGGACACCGACATCTCAACTCTTGACATCCGACGTGGAAAGCTCTGTATGGCTCCTTGTCGTCCACAGCATCACCTGGTCCACACAGCTGCAGGTTCAAGGTCACTGTCAGTTCTCCTGCAACACCCGACATCGGTGGGCATTCATCTTCTGTGCCTCCTGGTCACTCCTGAGTGGCATAAACTCTGTCGCCTCTGCTTGCAGGTACTTCACATCTTGAATGCACCTTTGGATTCCACCATTCTGAAGTCTACCATTGAGTTTGACAACGGTTTCCGGCGCCACTTCACACCTATGCACCTGGCTTTCCTGGTGCAGGTATCCTGGTTCCTAAGGTATCCACGGGTGGGGTGGCTCTCCAACCTCTTGTCTTCTACTGGGTTTCTTCAGGGTCCACTGGAAAAGGTCCTCTTTCTTTAAAATTGCAACCGTGACTCACACATTGATTTGTACGGCGAACACGGTCGTGTTCTTACACTGCACACAACCTCCATGGGGCTCCTAGATACTTACCTTGAGTGGTTCCTTGGGTCTCCGGCACTTCTACGTCCTCCGACTATTGTCTTGACGCGTTACTGTTGGATGACCTACAGAAAGCTAGTGGGTCAGGTGAACAGGACAGAGTGGGTGGGCCAGGGACAGAACATGGGACAGGAGGGAACCCCCTTGTTGACCTAAATTATGACCCTAACTAGAAGGAGTCTCATTACTCCCACCTGGAGAACTCAGATCCCCCAGAGGATAGTGCAGATGGCAGAGAGGGTCCCCCCAGAAGTGGGTCTCCCGTTGTTCCTCCTGGAAGGGTTCAGAGTAGACCAAGGAAGTATAGATCCTCCACTAGAGAATCTAATGCTTCAGGACATCCCATAGGGACCTCTATATCTAGTAAGAGGGATAACTCTTTTGATAGGGAGTAGCAACTGCTTGAACTTGAGAAAGCAAGACAGGCTCAGGCAAGATCAATTGACCCTTGACAAAGCGTCCCTAGAAATGCAGAAAGCTAGGAAGAAACTGGGACAAGAGTCCCATGGTGGCAGTAACCGTGTCCCTAGGGTTAGGTAAATGTCTTTTGACCATAGGAACCTGAAGAAGATAGTCCCTCCTTACCAGGAGGGGGGTGATATCCATAAATGGATCACTGCTTTGGAGAGGGCCTGTAAAGTTCAGAGGGTACCTCAAGAGCTGCGGGCAACTATCTTATGGCTATATTTTGCTAACCACTCCTACTACCACTGCCCCTAAGGCACAGGCTCCCCCTAGCACAAGTACAAGTGGTAGTACAGCAAACAAGGGATTATTGGGGTTAACCTTGGGTACTTCAATGGGTTCTGACTTAGTCAGAACACCAGCTCAGGCTGTGTTAGTCTGTGATGGTGGCATGAATCTTGCCACCTTACTAGTAAGTCCCACTAACTTGGGCAAGTACAGACAATAGCTTTTAATCAATGGAAAGGAAGCAATGGCTTATAGGAATACAGGGGTCTGTGTCACTTTGGTGACAAAGAAACGTGTATCCCATGAACAGGTCATACTTGGACAAGTGTACCATGTCACCAACTCTAGCAATGTCAGGACTGACCATTCCTTAGCAGTTGTGAATCTCAGCTGGGGAGGGGTAACTGGACCTAAGAGCGTTGTGGTATCTCCAGACCTAACTGTATATTGTTTGTTGAGCAATGATCTAGAAAGTTCAGCCTGGTCAGAAGTGGAGTTCGGGACTTATGCAGAGATGATGGGCATCTCTGCCAGTGTGTTTGCTGTCACCAGGGCTCAGGCCAAACAGCTTACCATGGAAAAAGCACTGGATCCTGAAAAAATGGACCAGGTGCTTCCCAAAACAAGGACCAGGAAGGGTAAGGAATTGCCCTCCTCACAAACTCTCAGTGAAGATCATTCTCCTGAGGGAGCTGATCTTAGCCCTAGTGAAGGAACCGTCCCAGAGGAACTTGGGTATGGCCAGGCAGAGTTCCTGGGGGCAGGGGTGCCTTAGGATCTATTGGGAGGATAGACTTCTATACTCTGAGGGTAGAGACCCCAAGCCTGGTGCCACCAGGAAGTTGGTAATTCCCCAGATGTTCAGAGATTGCCTATTCTCCCTGGCACATGATAGTCCTCTAGCAGGACACTTAGGTTAAAGAAAGACTTGGGACAGGCTTGTACCTCACTTTCACTGGCTCCATATGTCTGAGGTCACAAAGGAGTGTTGTCGCTCCTGTGCTACTTGCCAAGCCAGTGGTAAGTCAGGTGGCACCACAAAGCCCCCCTTGATTCTACTTCCAGTGGTTGGGGGTTCCATTTGAAAGGGTAGGGATTGACATTGTTGGTCCCAGAAAACCGCCAACTGCACCTGGACACAGTTATATCCTAGTGGTGGTGGACCATGCCACAAGGTACCCAGAAGCTAGTCCCCTTAGGACCACCACAGCTCCTGTGATGGCTAGGGCCCTCATGGGAATCTTTTCCAGAGTGGGCTTCCCTAAGGAGGTTTTAACTGACGGAGGTACCAACTTCATGTCTAGTTACATCACTGCAATATGGAAAGAGTGTGGAGTAAACTATAAGATTACCACACCCTACCATCCACAATGCAATGGGCTTGTTGAAAGGTTCAACAAGACCCTCAAGGGTATGATCATGGGACTCCCAGACAAGCTTAGGTGAAAATTGGATGTCTTACTGCCCTGCCTTCAGAGAGGTTCCTCAGAAGGGGGTTGGCTACATCCCATTTGAACATCTGTTTGGACATTCAGTTAGAGGTCCCTTGTGTCTAGTGAAGGAAGGTTGGGAGCAACCTCCCAAAACTCCTAAACAAGACATTATGGACTATGTCCTTGGCCTGCGTTCTCGCATGCCTGAGTACATGAAGAAGGCCAGCAAAAACGTGGAGGCCAGCCAAGAACTTCAGAAAGCTTGGCATGACCAAAAGACTGTCTTGATTGTTTACCAGCCAGGCCAGAAAGTGTGGGTGTTGGAGCCTGTGGCCCCAGCAGCTCTCCAAGACAAGTGGAATGGCCTGCACACCATCCTTGAACAAAAAGGTGAGGTCACCTACCCGGTGCACCTAGGTACTGCAAGAAGTCCCCATAGGTTACTTCATGTGAACTACCTGAAACCTTTTGTTGACAGGGCTGACATGGGCTTGCTCATGGCAACTGAATAGGGACAGGAGGAAGAGAGTGACCCTCTCCCTGATCTCCTCTCTCAGAACCCTGATCATGGCTCAGTAGATGGAGTAGCCTTAGGTGGCAACCTCACTGAGCAGTACTAAACTGATTGTAGGCCAGTCCTTCAACAGTATGGACACATGTTCTCCCTGACATCCGGTCAAACCACCTGGTGTACCCATGAAGTAGACACAGGTGACAGTCTGCCTGTCAAGAGTAAAATCTACAGGCAGCCTGACCATGTCAGGGATTGCATCAGGACAGAGGTTCAAAAGATGCTAGAATTGGGGGTCATTGGGCCATCAGATAGCCCTCAGCCAAGTTTCTGAGTACATTTGACCTGAAAGCTGGCAACTGACAAATCAGACTAGCTGCGGATGCCAAGCCAAAAACAGAGTTCTCAACCCCTAGTGGGCATTATCAATTTATTATGATGCTCTTTGGTTTGAACAATGCACCTGCCACATTTCAGAGGCTGGTGAACAAAGTCTTAACAAGTCTAGTAGCCTATAGTACAGCATATTTAGATGATATAGCTGTATTTAGCTCCACCTGGGAAGATCACCTGGTCCACCTCAGAAATGTACTGGAGGGCCTGCAAAAGGCAGGCCTCACTATCAAGGCCACTAAGTGCCAGATAGGGCAGAGCAAGGTTGTGTACTTGGGCCACCTCGTAGGTGGTGGCCAGGTTCAGCCATTGGAGAGTAAAATCCAGACCATTGTGGACTGGGTTGCTCCCACTACCTAGACTCAGGTCAGAGCTTTCTTGGGCCTCACTGGGTACTACAGAAGATCCGTGAAGGGGTATGGGTCCATTTTGACTCCCCTGAATGATCTGACATAAAAAAGAATGCCAGAGAAAGTTTAGTGGACAATAAGCTGTCAAAAGCCATTTGATGACCTGAAGTAGGCCATGTGCACTGCTCCCATCCTGCAAAGTCCTGACTACTCCAAAACTTTCATTGTCCAGACAGATGCATCTGAGATACGTGTAGGGGCTGTGTTATCACAACTTAATGCAGAGGGCCAGGATCAACCAGTATCTTTTATCAGCATAAGGTTGACCCCCAGGGAGAAACATTGGTCAGCCATTGAAAGGGAAGCCTTTGCTGTAGTCTAGGCCCTGAAGAAGTTGAGGCCATACCTGTTTGGCACTCACTTCATTGTTCAGACAGACCACAAGCCTCTCTTATGGCTTAAACAGATGCTTATGGCTTAAACATATGAAGGGTGAAAATCCCAAACTTTTGCGGTGGTCCATTTGCCATACAGGGGATGGACTATAAAGTGGAACATAGACCTGGGAGTAACCATGCCAATGCAGATGAACTCTCCAGATATTTCCACTCAGAAAATGAAGACTTAACTGGGCAAGGTTAGTCTCATCTCCTTGTGTTTGGGCAGGGGGTGTAGGAAAGTAGGATCTGCTTCTATGGTTACCCCCACTTTTTGCTAGATGTAATGCTGTTTCTGACTAGTCTGACTGGGATCCTGCTAATCAGAACCCCAGACTCTCTGCTTTCTCCTCTAAATTGTTATGGTAAGTGCTTAGGTACATCCCAGATTGGATACTGGGGTACCCTTGTAGGTCTTTAGTATATGGTGCTAATGTACCCAGGGCATAGGTACCCCAGAGGTTCCCCCATAGGCTGAAGCATGTATTATGCCACCTATGGGAGTCCATTCAAACTATCTCTACAGGCTTGCCATTGCAGCCTGTGTAAGCTGGTGCTAGCACCACTTACGAAAGATATAGGTTCCCCCATATCTAAGGTCACTGCACTTAAAACGTATAAGTCCCCCCAATAGCAGGCCTTTTAAATCCTGAAGGCAGGGTGCTTGTTTTTAAGTGTGAGGGTACCCCTGCATGGAGAACACCCCTACAGCCGTCAGAGTCCATTCTCTTGGGTTGTAAGTGAGACAGCCATATAACATATAGAGGGGCACCTCATAATTACGCGATGACCATCTTGAAACTGGCTGTAACGAACCCTGTTGTGTTTGGTATCAAACATGCTGGAATCATACCCCCACACCATAAACGGTGTGGGAGGTAGGATTCCAAGCACTGTAAAGGCCCTCTGTTAGGCCCTCAGTGCTCCCAGTACCTGTCTTCTAGACTCGGACAGCACAACATGGCTGCTGCCGACCAGAGACACCATTTTGCCCTCCTACTGCTGAGCCAAGCTCGAGCAGGGGAAGGCAGAACAATAGGCATCCTGTCACAGGGAGGTGTAGCCACCTCCCAGACAGGGTTTAGTGTATCGGGGGAGGGTGGTAGCGCTTGCCAGCGCTACAAAGTCTGCGTGCAGGGCACATTTGGTGCCCTCCATGCATAGTCCCGCTCAAACCAGTTCTAGGAGCCTTTGTCCCCCATTCTGGCGCGAAACTAGACAAAGGACAAGGGTGTATCCTCCCCCCTGTCCAGCCCCTCCGTAGGGAAATACCCCTGTATCGTCCCAACCCTTTCCTTAGGGTATTTAGGGGCTTACCTGTTGGTGGGTCCCACGATTCGTCGTGGGATATGATACAATTCAGACACCACTTCGACTTCGACAGCCTGGGCACTCTGGAGTCTGGACTCCGCTCTGGGCATCAAGGATGCAACCGGGAAGGCTCCTGCTTGCCTGATCTCTTCGCCCTGCTCGTCTGCTGCAACGTCCATGCCTGTGCTCCATACAGGAACCCGTCCAGGACCTGTGGATATCCAAGACACCTGAAGTAATCTCCCTTGAAGTGAAGGTGTCACTTCCCTGCATCTACAGGCACCGCAACTAAGCTGACCGGTCTGCTGATCGTGAGCTTCTACGGACTCTGAAAGGCTCAGCAACACAGATGGTGGTACTTCACATCCCTCAAGGCCTACCCTGCCCTCTCACCAAGTTTGAGGCCAGTATCACTCGTTGGAGCTGCAGGAACTGAACACCTGGGCACTGCGTTGACTTGCAGTTGCAAAGGCTTGTTGGCTTCCTTCCACCAAGATCTTCCTGCTTCAAGTAGCTCCAACCTCAAGCTTCTCCAGTGACCAGAATCTTCGACCACACCGCATTGCTTGCACCGTGGACCTGCTTCTTTGGCAGCTGCTTGAGGTCCTCTTGCGACTCCAGTGCCTCCAGCCTGTGGGTTCTGTCGAGGGTCACATTTGAATTCCTTTGGGCTCCCCTGATTGCTCGGGGCCTGCCCTGACTCCTCTGCTTGTGGTGAGTCTCCTGGACCTTGCTGGTCCTGGCATTGCACCTTCTTCTACTCCTTCATTGGTTGCAGTTGTCAAGGCTTATTGGTGCTCTCGCCAGACACAGACCCCTCAACTCTCGACATCCGACGTGGGACAGCTCGCATACGCTTCTGGTGTTCCACAGCACCGCCTAGTCCACACAGCTGCAGTTTCAAGGTTACGTCAGCTCTCATGCAACACCGGACATCGGTGGGCATTCGTCTTCCATGCCTCCTGGTCACTCAGAGTGGCATAGACTCTGTCCCCTCTGCTTGCAGGTTCTTCACATCTTGATTCCACCTTTGGGTTCCCCCAGACACTTTCACCTTCTCTAGCAGTGGCATCTTTCTGAAGTCTCCCATAGAGTTCGATGACAGTTTCCGACGCCACTTAACACCTTTGCACCCGGCTTCCCTGGTGCAGGTATCCTAGTTCCTAAGGTATCCACGGGTGGGGTGGCTCTCCAACCTCTTGTCTTCCATGGGGTTTCTTCAGGGTCCACTGGGAAGGGTCCTATTTCTTTAAAATTGCAACCCTCGACTTACACATTGTTTTATACGGAGAACGTGGTTGTGTTCCTACACTACACACGACCTCCATGGGGCTCCTAGATACTCACTCACCTTGTGTGGTTCATGAGACCCCAGCACTACTACGTCCTCTATTATCTTGACTCGAGTCATGGTATGCATACCACTATTTTAGTATATGGTTTGGTATCCCCCTGGGGACCACTGTGTATTCTGTGCTTCTTACCTGTTTCTATTGCAAAGTATTGTGTGCATTGTGTATATCTCTGGCTAGGAGATATTTGTATGTGTTAGTGAGTGTCTTTTAATAAATATATATTTTTATAAATACACTGTGTGGTTCTTTTTCACTTAATCTATACCTCTAAGATTGTGTTCTGGTGAAACAAGCTGTTTTACACTCCTTCTGGACAAAGCCTGAAGGCTGCTCTCCACAGCTACCACTTAGAGAGCTTTCTAAGGTAGTCTAAGACCACTAAAATCACCATAAGGGTTGCCTGGATCAGTGCAAGGTGTCCACTTACATAAGTGTACATTATATATAAGGGTGGGCGTAATGTGCGTAAAGGACCTACGTGGAGAGGCACGTAGATGGAACCGATCTCTGCATAGTTCCCTTACGCACATCCCACCTCCCGCCCGCAGTATTAAATACATAAAAAAATAAATGTTTAAATAACCTTACCTTATCGGCGGCGTCCCCGGGCATCAAACCTCTTCCAGCGCGTCTTCTTCTGAGAACTGTGCATGCGCGGGAGCCCGCGCATGCACATTCCTCAGCAGGAATGCGCATGTGCGGGCTCCCGCGTATGCGCAGTTCTCAGAAGAAGACGCGCTGGAAGAGGTTTGAAGCCCGGGGACGCCGCCGATCAGGTAAGGTTATTTAAACATTTATTTCTTTATGTATTTAATACTGCGGGCGGACAACTTCCGTTTTGCCCCAAGTGCGCAGAGATTTGCCCTGTTTCTCCGCCTATTATCGCGGAAGGCGGAAGGGCAAATCTCTGCATATTCCGTGGGCGGAACGGAGTTGTCCGCCCACCCTTAATTATATACTGAGCCTGCCTCTCTCTATGAGAGAATGTCATCCTTCAGAGTCCACTTCTCTTACTAAACACATCATCTGTACCACATCACATGAATATTAAACTATTTAGGTTTAAATTAGTTATTCTTAAACCCAACATTGTCATCTTCACCAAATGTTCTGGGGGGGGGGGAAAGGTATGTAATCCCTATTACATGGGTTCAAAGTTCAAAGCTAGCTGACCACCAGTGAGGCACCCATGTCACTGTTTTGAAGTAGATCTTCTTAAAAGTAGAGTCTGAAGACCAATCCATCGCATTGAGGATGACTCCAAATGGCCACCTAAGGAAAAGACTTTATATGCCATAGCTCCCCTGGTTGAATACAACCCAAATATGGATGGGTACATAACTGCCTCCCCCATTATACACTTTACCCATCATGCAATGGTAGGGAAGGAAGCAGGTTTAAAAGGCTTCCTTATGGCTATGAGCAATTGTGCCATACCTGCAGGTCATAACAAATCCGTCATAGGTTTGTAAGCTCTGAGACATCTCACCACACACAACTAGGGTTGCTGTAGAAAACCTGAATACTCTAGCACCCTGGTATGGTATTTTGTGTTCCGGTAAACTGTAAAGGATACTCCTGAAGTAAAAATGTTCACACAAATAACTAATGCATGTACATCGGATACCCTTTTACAAGATATAAGATATAGCTAATGCGCCAACTTACCAGTTACTTGTTTCTCTGATGGAAATTTGTTATCTTGCCATTACTCCAGTAATATAAGGACCATGGTTACATCCCACAATTTTGAATATCTGGGTTCTGCTGGCTTTGACAGTCTGACCCTCCCAGCAGCCTGCATACTAATGGATGTTCTCCTGCTCGAATGTTGTGGAAAGGGACATGACCCGCCAAAATAGCTGCTCATCAGATATAAAGTGTTTGGTAAGCCAGACCAGCTTCCGCCAGTTCTGATAAGAGATTCACACTACATCTTTCCCATTGGAATCAAAACCCCATCCCTGAAAGCTGTGTCGCCACCTGCGCCAAGCTTAGCTGTAGCAGCACCTTCCATTTCTCAAATAGGCCATCCAGTGTATAGAAAAAAGGAAGTTATCTTTGCCCAGCTCCACTTCACTAATTGTTACCACCAATATAGCCTTATTGCCCGCTGCAGAGAGCTTAATTGGCCCTGAACCAAAGATTTAGGAATGAGCTGCAGGTGAGGGCCCATAATGAGGGAGAGGGCCTTTAACAACTGATATAGCCCAAATCAGAAGTGCTATAAGGCTCTTACAACATTTAATCTACTGAGGGCAGAATGTTTTAAATTAAATACAGAGAAACAAAGAGTCAAAAATTGGAATGTTAGAGCAGAAGGTCTGAACCAGCTATTATTAGCCCTGACTCCCTCCATTGCCTTTCAAAGCAGCTTCCACTCAGTCATAAGTAATTTTGATGCTTTGAATCACAAAATGAAAAAATGCAGAAACAAGCATTCATCAAACAAATACACTAAAAGTGAAATATCTTATGCAATTCACAAACACTTAAAAAAATCGACTTTTTTTTAATGGAACGATTGGAGCTTTTCTAAATTCAGTTGAAGCCGCCCATCATTCATACTTTATTCTGTTTGATGCACTTGTGCTGCTCCCGCGACTCAATAAGAGGATACCAACTTAATTTTTAGCCCCGAATTTGAAATTCATTCTTATTTATATAACGTTTGAACAATTTAAATTTTGCATTTTGCCTTTTTTATCTTTTTCATTGACATACACTTTATTAATCAGTTACTATCATTTCATTTTGTAAATAGTCCCGGACCCCCCAAGAGGTACCCGGACCACAGGTTACGAACCGTTGGTCTATATGTCGCTTTGTTCGATGATGGCTCCTTGTGTTTTGAGGTGTAGTTCCACAATATCAAGTGGGTGGGCACTTTAAAAAATAAATCCCTATATTGAGAAAGGATGAGAGGGTTGTCATTTGTAGCTAAAAATAGGCAGACGGTTGAGTCTTTGTGCAGAGCTCTTCGGCCATTTAACATTTCACCTCATCCGCATTGCCATATTATGTAGTCCCCTGAAAAGTATTAGACACGTTGCTTTTCTAACTTTTTTTGCTCTAATTTTTGATGTTTTTGTTTTTATTCCATTTGGTATGAATAATTTTAGATGTCGTCGTAATTTGTTGATATGTGTCTATTAATTGGTTTTTTGTATATTGATATTTTTAATCTGTTTTAGGTCACCCATAACAAGCATAAATGATGACTGCTACTTATATTTTGTGATATCTTCACATCTGACAACACCTGAAATCAGAATAGAAATTATTTCAGAATGAGAATAAAATAGTACTCTTACCGCTTTGGGCTCGATACCGACTTTTCACAGTTACTGTTAGCTCATTGTATATGAATATGTTTTATAAGTGGTACCTCCATCATTTCAATTTCTGTACCCCCAAATCTTTTATCACATAATATGTCATTTTCCCAACCCCTCAAAAATACAGAGAATTGCAGCTGCAAATATTTTGTTCTTTTAGAATGGACTGCGTTATAGAGTGACCTAAGGGCCTTATTTAGAGTTTGCTGGACAGGCTACTCTTTCATAGCCACTATAGTATAAGTTGTTTGAAGCCTGTGGTACTTGTAATACGCAGATGGGATATCGGCCACGTTTTGATGGAGTCTCCCGTCCGCCAAACTCTAAATAAGGCCCTACATTTCTAATAATGCCTAGCTGTGCATTCAGACCTTTTCTGAACCTGAACATTTGATTTTACGTTTCAGAAAAATAACTTCCCTGAAAATAATGAAACCTTTCTAAAGATCCAGGAGCTGATGGCGCCCAGAGACCCGTTTTTGAAAACGTTTGCTGAGGAAGATCGTGCATCAACATCATAGGAAGATGATGGACTACTTGCTTCTTCTTCTCATGTTTTAGGAAAGACTGCAGAAGAATAGCCCAAGGCTTTTGCCAGTTTAAAGAAACAAATAAATGTTATCACCAAATGTGTCAGGTTAGCCTCATAGTATGCTAAATGAATTAAGTAAAGCACCTACACGCAGTGCAGTGGCCCTGGTCGTTGCAAGGAGTTCCGCACAATGCATGGGGATGTTTCACACCCACTTTATTGCTAGTGCATCAGTTGAATGGGATCTCACAAATAAACACTTACTGATTTGAGAAATACCTTTTAAGTGCTTAGAATAATATCAGTTGTGGCCGGCATGGCTGGCGGATGTGGAGGCGGGTTCAGGAGGGTTGCGGGGGGGGGGGGGCTTGGGGGTCACAATGGTCACAATTACAGGAGGGAGCACAACTTGGGGAAAAAAAATCACTTACCTTGCCGGCGCCAGGTCCCACGTCTCTGCTCCTGCTCTCCTGCTCCGACTTCAGGAACAGGAACCAGGCAGCCAGGCTCCCTCCCCTAAGCCAATCACAACGCTGCAATGCAGCGTTGTGATTGGTCTGAGCGCCGTGATATGGCTCTCAGGCAGGGGCTGGAGGGGTGGGCATGTTCTCCACGCAGGCTGTAATGCAGTCTGCACGGAGAAGTGGGAAAGTGCGCAATAAATGCTCACCAGCAATTCCTTATCACTGAGCTTTTTATTGGTCTTTCATTCCCACTTAGTGGTGGCCATGATGGGACCAACGATATAAAGTCATTGCAGTCACCCACAATCCTATAGTACTTCCAAACACCATCCTATTTATTTGTAGTATTTAATTGTCACAGGCAGGGTAAGTGTGGACAGTTGATCTCATTGGACCAAAACTGCCTTTCATGGTGTACAAACAATTTTAATGTAGAGTGGTATTTTCCAGAACATAGGGAAAGTTGGAAAGAACTAGGCCTAATATTCATGAACATATATCAGAAAAGGGCTCTTATCTCATTTATTTGTATATGTTGTACTGAAAGTGAAGTCATAAGAACATTAGAAAAATAAAATGAGTGTGCACCAAACAATGTAACCATTCTTCTGCAGATTCTTAAACCTACGAGGTGGAAATAACCCTAATTTGTTTTATATGACCAGCCAGAGCATTCTATGTGCCCAACGATATACCCAGATGTCATACAGTGTGACTGGATGTCCCAAGTCATGTGTGACAGCTTCACCTAGCTCTGCTTTTTAATGGATACTTCATCCTGCAGAGTCGTAGAGCCCTATTCAGAAGAGAAGAAAAAAGCAAAAGTACGGACAGAAATGTATGCCTCCACCTCAGCATATTTTTCCATTTCTCTTAGATTCTTCTAGCTGCAGATTCCTCACCTTTTGAATAATCCCCAGGCATCAGACTGAATCCGTAAACTTTTTAACTGTACCTCTATGAGCAGGTAGGTGGCGCCATGCGGGACTGCAATGAGGCTGTTATGCTCAGAAATGCCATGAATAGCCTATATAGGTGCCACTCCCTAGTACTTACATCAGTTCCTTTTGATCTGGAGCTACATCTCATCTCTGTGAGACCCCTTTTACCTATAATAAAACAGTGTGGAAGGGAAATGTCACCTCCCAGTACGACAGGTTTTAAACCTTGTAGGCACTGTCGCAAACAAATGTCTTTGACAGACCCACATCAGGTTTGCCTGTAGTTGCTGGGGTTCAGTCACGACTCTGAAGCCTACCATGATTGTTCATCAATGAATCAAAAGGCCATATGAGACTACATCGCCGAGCACCAGAAGGCTCTGTGAGAAGACCGTTCCAAATCAAAAGTTCAATCCAGTCCCATTTCAGATCCAGAAGTTGCAGGAGACATTCCAGGTGTCGGTCTTCATCTCGATCAAAGTCAATGAAAAAAAGAACAAGAAATCTAAGCGCGAGTCTGCCCCTTCCCACAATTCTCACTCTCCTAAGACAGCGTAGGGTCAGCGCCATTCTTCTCAATCATGTTTCTAAAGTCAGTTTACACCGGAGCCTACACCACAGCATGTTCTGGCACAACCAGAGTTTCCAAGGTTGTCTGCATCTCCAAAACAGATCGAAGAGTTCTGCAAGGCAATGCTCCAGGTTATCGGATCCTTGCTGACTTCCTCTGGTGCACCTAAGGTCCCCATGGAGGCGAAAGGTCTTCCATATAGAATACCACTGGCAGGTTTACCCTCTGTGCTGGTTGGACCCTCCGACACCCTTCAGGGCCCCCTCTGGCTTAAGCTCTGACTCTACTTCCGGCGCCAAGGTCCGCGCCAGTCTCTGAAACTTCGATGGCGACTCCATTGACACTGGAAGACAAAGTACCTATTGTACTTTCTGACCCCAAGGCCACGCCCAGACTCTCTTGAGGCACTGCTTCTTCCACCCAAGCCTACACAACATATACTCTGCATTCCCTGTTTGGCACAGATTTGGACAATGTTCATGAATCTGGAAATGAGATTTGCCAGCTGTTCAATGGAAGAGAATTTGTACGACAAGTTACAATAGGCTAATAGCCTTGATACTTCCCCTGAATCAGAGTTCCTCTTACTCCCTGGTCATGCTACTGAGAAGAGTGCACAACCACCATCACCCTGTCTTGGATAACTCTGCATTTTTAACTCCACACCCCTCACCTGAAATTTTGGTGGTGCAGGCGGCTCAAGCAAGACTAACCCAAACACCTTTCCAGCTACCCCCCCCCCAATAGGGAATCAAAATGGGTAGATTTTTTCAGAGAGTCTTCTCATCCACTAGTTTGGTGCTTCGATGTGTAAATGCCAAATGCCTGCTCGTGCACTATTGCCATGAACTTTGGGATTCAATACCTTCATGTACTTCCAGGTGTTAATGAATATCTCTGGCCTGTCATTGCCTAGGCTGTACAGGACAGTCGTGAGGCAGGCAGGTTCACAATTCATTGTGGTTTAGACACCACCAATTCCATAGGGTGAGCCATGGCACCATTGTCGCTATGCACTACCACACTTCACTGCGGGCCACAAGTTTTCCAGGCTATGTCCAGTGTCCCTCATGGACATGCTGCTCAATGGGACTCGCCTACTTTAGGACAAGGCAGACTCCGCTCTCAAGCAGTTCAAGGAGAGCAAAGCCCCACCTGGTCAGCCATATCAGCCCTACCGCTTCTTTTGCTGTTTTGGCAAGGCTGCCCCATTACACCAGCCATTTCACCCTCCACAACCAAACATCTGAAGCATGCCCTTAGAACACAGCCACCCCTTGAGGGGCAGGCTCTGACAATTCTTGCTGGGTTAACAAACCATAACATTGGACAGGTGACTCCTGATAATTGTTTGGCAGGGATATTCCCTACCTTAAATTCTCTTGCTGCCCCACCTTACACCGCCCCCCACCCCAATGACTGACCAAGGTCCATGTCTCCATTTTGCAGCAGCAAGTACAAGCTCTTTTGGCCAAAGCGGCTATCAAGAGGGTGCATACGCCAGAAGTAGGCCATGGTTGTTATTCTCGCTACTTTCTGATGCCCAAGAAGGATGGTGGCCTTTGTCCTATTTGAGACCTCTGCCCTTTCAACACCTTCTTTCGGAAGGAGCAATTCAAAATACTCACACTTTTCAAGGTCTTGTTGGCTCTCGACCCTATGGACGAGATAATGTTGTTAGACATGCAGGGCGCCTATTTCCATATACCTGTCCTGTAGGCCCATCGCTGCTACCTGCGCTTCATGGTAGGACAGGGGCATTTTCTTTTTTTTTAAATTCTACTGTATTACTTTTTTTTCCATGAAATACAGCTAAAGAGAACACTGCATGATGTGAAAGAAAGTCCAACTTCATCACTGGATTACTAACATAATACAAATGGTTATATATTATGTCTAAGTTCGGTAAGCATGGATGTGGCCTAGTGTTTGACTCACGAATGTCTCCCTGGTGGAGGGATGGCCTGCGGGACTTGGTGCTCCTCCTTTTACTCACCAGTGCCCCTTAGGTGTTCACCAACGCAATGACGGTAGTGGCAGCAAAACTTTGGAGGTCAACGATACCAGTCTTCACCTACTTTGACTGGCTTTGAAGGTGGGCTCGCCCCAGGCAGTCCTCAACCAGCCTAGACTATTGAGAAACGCCTGTCATCTTTGAGATTCACTGTCAACGAACCAATGTCACACCTGACTCCTTCTCCTTCGCTGAGTAAGAGACAAAATATATAACATAACGCCAGATAACTTGGCTTGAAGAGGGTCAATCTGGCATATGCTGCATGAAATCACACATTTATCCCAATGACAGATGAATACACATTTGTCAAAAGATGCCTGGCTGCCAAGATGACATCAACCACCTTCGCAGGAAGGTTGATGGGGTTCAGCTATCACCACTTAATCTCCGTACCTGAAGGCTGTGATTGTGAATGGTCAGGTGCAGAACCCTGCTCTGTTGTGAGGACAGGAGGTCCTTCCAGAGTGATAGCCTGATTAGAGGACAAATGCTCAAGACCAGATGTTCTGGATAGCATACCCTCCGTACCCACAGGGATGACTTGGACCTGGTTGTTACTGATCTTTTGCAGGACTCAGGCAGGAGTGGTATCAGCAGACATGCGCACAGGCGTCCTGAGTTCCCCTCTAGGTGGAATATGATGCCTTGTGAAAGATGTTTTGGAAACTAAACTCACAGAGCTGGTGACATTGTGCAATCTCAGCAGTGGCGAATAGATTGAGCCATGGTTCTATCCATTTGTGGATGAGACCTTGCACTGAAGTACTGGGTATTTTAGACCCAGCGGTGCAGGGGCACACACCCTATGACTTCTGGGTTTCACCCTGTTCCGGACCTACAGAAACACAGAGTCTTCTGGGTGAAGTCAAAGAATCGTTTATTGGCTGCAGACCAATGACAGGTATCCTAGAAGTACAACAGCGTGTATGTTCTCAGGAGACTGCTGAAAATCATAGGAACGGGCTTCTCCTTAAGTACAAAATATCATGCTCCAGGCACACATTCCTTGGTTTTACGATATGGCCATTATAAGTATACATTACAAACGAAAAAGCAGAGTCATGATGACCATCCCACATTCCAGTTCGGCCAGCCCACAATGATTTACACAGTAAGGTTCAGATCCCACATTTGATGTCAATAGACCCCCCAATAAACATGAGCATCTCCTGTTTTGGGAAACAAGTCATAAAGCAGGAACAAGCAGGTGTGGAAGAGATTAGCCGGGGGATTGTATAGAATGAAAGGGTTTTATGACGGGTCAAGCCCTGATGCTAATCACAGGTGGACGGAGGAAGGGGAGCTCGTGAGACCGGTTTGACCCGGGGCAGCAGAGCCAGCTGCCCAGGTCACAGAGATGTCAGAGGGAAAGCCCATGTACTGTGAGGCCCGTATTTACTCCATTATAGCCTATGTGAGGGCAATGACAAGATGGCCACCGCTTCCAAAATGGAACCCGCGTAGTGAAGCAGAATAGCGTGTACACAGTGCATTTATAGCTAGAACGATATATAAAGCACTCGTACATGCCGCATTTACCATTTGCGGTTTGCTAATACCAAAATAGACAGGGGTAGGGCCCTGTCCCCTACGCGGTGGCAGAAATTAAAGTACGACAGACCCTCCTTTTGCCCTTACATAGGCAATCACTATACTCATCTTAATCCGAGTCTAGGTCAATGTTCGCAAAGTCATGGAGATGTTGCTGTAGCATCATCCTATTACTTAGCTCGTCCCTCGATACAGGTTTCCTTACACATAAGGTAGCACAGAGGCCACATATCGTAGGAGCACACTGTATGCACAGACAGAACAGGAAAAGAATGGCTAAGATCATTACAATGACCATCAGAACTTTCCAACCCCAGGCAGATATCAATTCCCAGAACCACCCCACTAGTGACCAATCTCCCTTATCCACGTGTATGGATTCAGATATTTTATGGAGTTTGGAGATGGCTTGATACACTGTTGGAGCGTTATCTGGTATGAAAATGCAGCAACTGGATTGAATAACCTTGCATACCCCACCGCGGTCTGCAAGAATAACATCTAGAACCATGCGGTTCTGCAAAGTCATAAGGCGATCCGCTTGGAGCTCAGCTGTCAGATTACTAAGGGCACCGGCCGTTACATTAACAGTGGATTCAACCACACGTGTCAGCTGTCTCAGGTTCCTACTATTGACCATAGGTCCCCAAAACGGCAGGAAACCCAAGAAGAAGTCTCCCGCTTCCTGACCGGCAGTATCCTCCTTACTAATCACGCCTCTCACAACTCTGGTCTTGTGGTAATCAGAGACAGCAGTAAATGTAGGCGGTAGCAGATTTGCAATATAACATGTGCCCGAGAAATCAGGGGGCAGCCATGTATATGCTCGGTCATTACAGATGAAATATGTGCCCTTAGCAGCCAAAAACGCAGGGGAAAACTGTGACGGGAAGGTGTACGTTTCAGTACAGTCACTTCTTCCCAGTTGAGCTCTAGGATTCTGACCATTACCCTGTAAGCAGAACCGACCCATGTGGGGTACGACCCAGATTGGAGATGAGATTTTTCGCTGTCTTTCACCCAGACTAATACTATACCCCGTCGCGTTCCATCCTACATAAGGTCTCAACTCTTCCTTGGGAATGGATGAGTATGCATCGATATCCCTACTCATATCGGCAACTCCTTTCATCAAAGCCTTATTATTGGTGATGGGTCTGATGGAACGCGGTTGGCGAGGGGAATATGTATCTAGAGCATAGAGAAACATAGTCTGGAATGCCCATGACGATCCATTGTAACTGTATGGCAGCACCAAATAAGGAATACCTTTGTTAATGGTATGTGGCATTAACCCACACACCCAGCAATTGGTCGTATTCATTACTAGTTGGTGCTGGTGCAAGAGCTGGATAAATGAGTTATTTACAAACTCTGATCGTCTGCTCTGTTCGTGCTCAGGCAAAGGGTGAAAAGAGTGAGAGGAGGCAGTAGAAAGAGGTATAGGCTGTTCAGTGGGTGCAATGGGCTTTTGAGCGGAGAAAAACACAAATCCTACAATAAACATGACTATACTACACAGTGTAAAAAGGCACAGAAATACAAAACATTTACTTTTCATAATTTTACATATCCTTGCTTTAAAGTTCATTTCCTCAACGGGTCCCTCCATCTTGAAAAACTCCATCCTCTAAACGGGCCGCTCGCGGCGGATGAGTTTCTTCTGCTAAGGAGTACGCCTGTCAGTCCAGGGAAACGCCCTAGACCAACCAGAACCGTCGACCTAGCGTCTTCGGCCTGTACCCCAAAGTCTTGGCACCGCGACCCTGCGGCAGAACCCGGATGGTGGTTCGAAAAACAAAAATCAAGAAAGTCCTTCAGATGGGAGAGCAAAAAATGTCAAAAAGAGGAAATAGTAAGGAAATCTTTATTGGTCCATGGGCCTAGGTCTCAAATTATAGCGAAGACGGCCAGGTGCTGTTTGGTCTTGGAACAAAAGTTCAGGCTCTGTGGTGTCCAGTCGATTGGATGGTGGCACAGCTTCCTGCAGAATATTGTCACTCTCTTGGTCTGAAACTGTGTCTTTCAGGCGTGCGTCACTGAATGGTACAAAACGAGGCACAGTGTCTGTCTCAGAGTCGGCGATACCCTCCTGGACCCACTGGTCATATGGCAGAGGCAAGGGGACTACTTTGCAGTGGGTACCATGGATCCAGTGCTTCTTCCCTTTCACTCGCACTGCTGATCTTGTCGAAAGAAGAACCAGATGAGGGCCGATCCAGCGAGGCTCGTCGTTGCTCTTGCGCTGGAAATTTCGGACTAGCACCCACGTACCAGGGTTGATAGGGTGTCCAGGAGTTTCAGAGGCTTGAGGGAGAGTGTCATGTACCTGTTGGTGCAAAACACGCAGTTTAACAGTCAAATCATACAGGTAATTGAGCAGTACTGGATGCTCTATCTCACTGAACTTCGTGGGCCTCGGTACACCCCATATGTTGGCCGGGCGACCAAAGACGACCTCGTAAGGGCTAAGTCCCACTCGTGAGTGCACGGTCATTCTGGTGGACAGGAGTGCTAGGGGCAGAGCGTCAGGCCATTTAAGACCGGTGCTCGCCTGGATTTTGGCCAGCTTGAGCTTTAAGGCTCCATTGTAGCGTTCTACTAGTCCAGCTGATTGGGGGTGATTTGCAGCGTGGAATTTCTGCTGAATACCTAAACCTTCACATACATTCTTCATCACTTTACCCACAAACTCACTTCCATTATCACACCACACCATTCTCGGCATCCCAAACCTAGGGAAAAATTCCTTCACAAGGGCTTTGGCTGTGGATAGGGCAGTGTTATCTTTCAGAGGGTAAGCCTCTATCCATTTTGAGAAAGCACAAACAACCACCAATACATATTTCAGGTTGTTGCATCTTTCCATGTGAATAAAGTCCAGCTGCAAAACTTCAAATGGACATGATGGGGGTGCAAAGTGACCAGCTGGAGTTGGGGTTCCCCTACCAGGGTTGTACTTCAAACATACCATGCAGTTCTTGACCACATTCTCTGCACACTTGGGAATCCCAACATTCTGCCATACTGGAGCCAACAATTTGCATATACCTTTCGTACTGATATGTGCCATTCCATGTGCCATAGTAACCACTGGGAACACATATGCATCAGGCAACAACCATCGCCTATGTTCTGTCAGATCAATCCAACAACCATTCTCATCCAACTTACCCATACTTTCTCTCCACTTGCTTAACTCTTCCTCTGTGGCTTCAGCTTGAAGCGACTTCACACTCTCTATTGTGTTTTCACACATTCCCACATCATCAACCCATCTTGCGGGGCCTGCAACATACATTCTAGTCTTTACATTCTGTGCTGTTTCCTTTGCGGCCTCATCAGCAAACGCATTCCCACGTCCAACATCATCTGTGACTTTTCTGTGCGCACTGCATTTCATGATCGCAATTTGCAACGGTAGGGTCAGTGACTCAAGGAGATCATTCACCAACTTGCCATTCCGAATTTTAGCTCCATGTGACGTCAGGAACCCACGCTCTTTCCACAAACGCCCAAAATTATGAGCCACGCCAAAGGCGTACTGGCTATCTGTGTATATATTCACTCTCATTCCTTCAGATAACACACATGCTCTCGTGAGGGCGATTAATTCTGCTGCTTGGGCCGAATTATGTGGCACTCGTGCAGTTTCCACGACCGTGTGTAAAGTCGTGATAGCATATGCAGCAGTCGTGTCACCATTAGGGAGTTTAAAACACGAACCATCCACCCATAAAGTACCATCACACTCAGTCAGGGGAGTATCTTTTAGATCTACTCTCCCTTTCGTCTCTTCTTCTGTTCTGAACAGACAGTCATGTTGCTCAATCTCATCTGAGTCTGCTGGAATCGGCAATAACGTAGCTGGATTCAGCGTATTACATCTCTTTATGTGTATGTGATTCGCTAACAGTGTAAGCTCGTAACCTGATAATCGCGCACTAGTCAAGTGTTGTGTCTTGGTCCTATTTAATAATGTGTCTACAGCATGTGGAACCATAACGATCAATGTGTTGTCCATTACTAAACCAGCAGATTGTCGGATAGACATTGCTGCAGCAGCTGTCGCTCTCAGACAGCTTGGCAATGCCCTCGCTACAGGGTCCAAAGTTGATGAGAAATATGCGCATGGGCGCGGTCTGTCGCCAAAAGGCTGTGTTAACACTGACAACGCACATCCATCTTTCTCGTGAACATACAATGTAAAAGGCTTACTATAGTCAGGAGTACCCAACACAGGTGCTGAACATAATGCATTACGCAATTCCACAAAACTTTTCTGGCACTCTTCAGACCATGGGATAGGATTCGGTGTGTCTTTACATGTTAATGCTAACAAAGGTTTTGCCAACAAGGAAAACAAGGAAAAATTAGGGATCCAATGTCTACAGTATGAAGTGATGCCCAAGAAAGCACGTACTTCTCTCTGTGTTTTTGGCACACTCAACTGTGCAATGGCTTGAATTCTTTCTGGGGTCAGTTTCCTTCCCTCCTTCGATAAGAGATGACCTAAGTAGGTCACTTCTTGTCGACAATATTGCAGCTTAGAGAGAGACACCTTGTGATGGAAAGCAGATAAATGGCGCAACAATGACAATGTGGCTTCTTTACAGATCTCTTCAGTATCCGCAGCGATTAGTAAATCGTCCACGTACTGAATCAGGATAGCGCCACTAGGTAAAACAAGTGCATCAAGCTGCGCTTTCAAAGCTTGACTATATATTGATGGACTTTCACAGTAGCCCTGGGGAGCGCGTTTGAAGCGGAAGCTTCGGCCTCCCAGACTAAAACCAAAAATGTCTCTGCTCTCCTCTGCAATTGGGATGCTAAAGAAAGCATTCTTTAAATCAATCACTGAAAACCATGCAGCAGAGGCTGGAATCATCGTTAACAAGGCAGTTATATCAGGGACAACCGGAAACTGTGGCACAACAATCTTATTAACCTCTCTAAGATCAATCACAAATCTGTAAACAGGTGGCTGTGAAGGGTCCGTTCGTTTTAAGACAGGTAAAATCGGACTATTGCAAACGTTGCCTCTTGTCTCTTCAATCACACCCTTATTAATCAAGTCGCCGACAATGTCTAACAATGCTTTCTGGCCCTCACTAGAGATTTTGTACTGGGGAATACGTGGCAGTCTGACATTAGCCTTTAAAGTCACTACGTATGGCGGTATCTCCAAGAGGCCCACATCATTGGGACCAGTAGCCCAAAGGGCATCCGGAAGGGATGACAATTCAGGCGGCATTGTGTTTTTAGACAAGTACATTGGGGAAATCACTTTCTTGCCTAATGTAAGTTGTACTCCTGAAGGAGAACAATACAGTGTAGCGTGCAATCTTTTCAACAAATCTAATCCCAGTAAATTCTCACCACAACCTGTTGTTAGGATCAGAGGTGCTTTCAGCTCGCAAGACCCAACAGAAAGTGACATGGGACTAGAAATCGGGTTCCTAACTGGGGCGCCAGAAAAACCTACTGAAACATTTATATCGCCAGACAAAGGTGCGCCAGGGAGTTTTGAATGCATGATTGAACTCTTTGCAGCACCAGTGTCTAGCAGAAAAGGCTCCGTTACATTTGCTGTAGTCACCTCAACATACGGTCCACTCTGATCCACTGGCACTGAAACAACTCCCTCTCTCTGTCTACGGCTGTCCTAGTAATCATTATTTTCTGCATCACCGTCCTCTGCATAATAATCATTATTATAGTACTGTGCCGTACTACTAGTCGCGTTAGCTTGCTGATCAAAGCTATTAATGGTATTTTGAGGCGGCAGAGGACGCGCGTTCTGGGGAGCATTTCCACGCCCTCTGCCTCTAGGAGCTTGCTGACCACCCCTACCTCTTGCGCCATACACATTACCGTTCCGCTGCATTAGTTTAGGGCAACTATATTTAAAATGACCTTCCTCTTTGCAGTATGAACATTGATTGGGACCTACAGGGACACGTGGTTGGTAATACCCATTCATTTGCTGATTGTTTTGAAACTGTTGGGGTTGGTGATAGACACCTTGGGGTTGCCTATAATTATTCTGACCTCCACGTGGCGGATAAGCCTGTTGTAAAAGGACCTTTGTCTTGAGTTCCTTCGTTTTCTTCTCTGTTCTATCTTTCTCGTCTTTATCTCTATTTTCATAATACTGTGCAGTAGCCAGTATTTGCGCTGAAGAGGAAACAGCCCAAGAACTCTCTGAGTCTTTCAACTTTTTACACAGGTCAGGAAGTAGATTCTGCACAAACTTATCCACAAATAACCGTTGGCCACCCTCAGTACTCATATCCTGCCCACTGTGGTCAATAAACGTTTCTTCAAACCTAGTAAAGAAGTCTGACACTGTCTCATCTTTTTTTTGCTTGCATGCAGATAACTTGTCCCAGTTTACGCGCATCGCAGGCATTATTGTCTTCATATACGTGATAATTCTACCAGGCAGTTCAGCTACTAAAGGTTCTGGTTTCGCACCACCAGTTTGTCTAGCATCAGCAGCAACAATGTTAGCCCATGTGTCTCCTAGTTCTGCATCGTGATCGGCATTACGAATTGATCCCCATAGAGGTTGTGGAACAACATTACCAAACAACATGTCTATGTCGGCCAGATTCATAATGCATGACCCTGCCGTCTGTGACAACTCTTTATAATAACCTACTGGGTTTTTACGGGGATCAGGTAAGGACTGCTTAAGCGCTAACACCTCAGAGCGCTTCCATGGAACATGCACCCAAATACGCTGGAAATGCGCTGCCACAGCGGGGTTACCACCGGCAGCTGCAACCGCTTCCTTCCATACCGGGGGAACTTCCCTCATAGGGTATTGTCGCGCTTTTACCTTTTTCCCCACAAGGACATCAGGTTCAAACAATGACTGTTGACAATCATCATTCCTGAAGGACAATACAACCGCAACTGCTTTATCTACCTCACGATCCACAATTATACCAGTCCCAAAATCAAACCTCACTCTACACAATTCCTGCGGGCTCGGATTTTTACCACTATCTTCCAATTCTTCACAGAGAATTTCACACATTTTCTCAAACACATATCTCTGTTTCGGGGCATCCCACTGATGGAAGACATTAACCACCGACTCCACATCATACAATGAAGGGAAAACAATCCATCTGCGCGCCATGCGATCTATTACCTTTTTCTCATCAGGGTTAGGCAACTGACTACGCAGTTGCTTACGCTGTAAGCCAGGGGTCGCACCAGACGAATCAAAGAGAGGCGACATTAACGTAGTAACCACATTAGCTAAACGCTGTCGCGCCGAAGGAGAATTTGAAGCGAAAACAGGGGGAAAAACAGAGGGAAGGAAAGAGGATGTAGAAACAGGCACTGAAGTAGCGCAAGGAATAGTGTCAGAAGAGGCAGCTGCAGAAGTAGGCAAAGTCACAGGGAGCGTGGGGGCAGTCGGGAACACAGCTGGCGTTTGTGGCAAGGCTTGCAGTATATTCACTGGAGGTGGCATATTCACAAGCTGGGGAGGCGCCATGGCATTTTGAGCATACGGGGGTGGCGAACTCAACAAATGTGACATCAGGGGATCTTTCTCCTTCTCTTCGGACTCATTCTGCTTAGAGTGTGGTAAAGCTGGGTAACATTTGTCGATACCTAACTTGCGCTGCCTATGCAATTGCTCATTCATTTGCTCCTCCTCATTGTCTTTAAATTGTACAGCTGCTTGTATTACTGTCATACCTTTCTCTCTTTTATTCTTCTTTGCTAACTTAATTTCCTTCTGTTTGGCTTCCTTTCGCCATAAGCGGAAAGAGTCAAACATCGCCGGCCGGGCTTTCTTCTTAAACAATTTAATTTCCAAATTATCTAAAATATCTGTATCGAAACTACCATTTTGGGGCCATTTTAGAACACCGTCTTTCCTGGTGTAGTGGATCCATACTTCGTTATATGCAATGGGGCCTACACCATGTTTTACATAGAGCTCATAAGTTGGAGTTCCAACCGGAGGAACCGGACATGATTCCTCTAGCTGGAAATCTTTTCCACAACCCAAACAGAATAATCTACCAAATATTCCAGAACCAGGCATCTTTGCTCACTAGTCTAGATCCAAACGTCAAAGGATTATCGAGTACGATATTCTCGTGAATACACGAGTCCTCTGGCTTTGGGGTTTGCAAACTCCAAATGACCAAATTACCAAATCAAACGATCCCTAAGGATACCAAAACAAATGGGAGACGCTCCACTTATACTTAACTGAATATTGCTGATCGATGACGTCACCAGAAGACTCTCTCGATTGTTTCGCTCTCTCAAACTCGTCAAGGGTCCAAAACAGGTCGATTAATCAGGGCAGCAGTCCTTCGTAGCCGTCGGGACGCGGAGAACCTCGCAGAAAAGACTTTCGGACCACGTCGACATGCAGGGGTCGATGAAGTGGCGGCCTTCCTCCGGAATTTCCACACGAAGCTCCTCACGAACCTCTGGCTTGGACTGGTACCGCTGAAATCGTCCCGAGTTGGGCGCCAAACTGAAGTACTGGGTATTTTAGACCCAGCGGTGCAGGGGCACACACCCTATGACTTCTGGGTTTCACCCTGTTCTGGACCTACAGAAACACAGAGTCTTCTGGGTGAAGTCAAAGAATCATTTATTGGCTGCAGACCAATGACAGGTATCCTAGAAGTACAACAGCGTGTATGTTCTCAGGAGACTGCTGAAAATCATAGGAACGGGCTTCTCCTTAAGTACAAAATATCATGCTCCAGGCACACATTCCTTGGTTTACGATATGGCCATTAT
The DNA here is from genome assembly GCF_964204655.1 of Triturus cristatus. Lineage (NCBI taxonomy): Eukaryota > Metazoa > Chordata > Amphibia > Caudata > Salamandridae > Triturus > Triturus cristatus. Next base: position 163,143,711 of record NC_140595.1, on the reverse strand, counting down.
AAGTATACATTACAAACGAAAAAGCAGAGTCATGATGACCATCCCACATTCCAGTTCGGCCAGCCCACAATGATTTACACAGTAAGGTTCAGATCCCACATTTGATGTCAATAGACCCCCCAATAAACATGAGCATCTCCTGTTTTGGGAAACAAGTCATAAAGCAGGAACAAGCAGGTGTGGAAGAGATTAGCCGGGGGATTGTATAGAATGAAAGGGTTTTATGACGGGTCAAGCCCTGATGCTAATCACAGGTGGACGGAGGAAGGGGAGCTCGTGAGACCGGTTTGACCCGGGGCAGCAGAGCCAGCTGCCCAGGTCACAGAGAAGTCAGAGGGAAAGCCCATGTACTGTGAGGCCCGTATTTACTCCATTATAGCCTATGTGAGGGCAATGACAAGATGGCCACCGCTTCCAAAATGGAACCCGCGTAGTGAAGCAGAATAGCGTGTACACAGTGCATTTATAGCTAGAACGATATATAAAGCACTCGTACATGCCGCATTTACCATTTGCGGTTTGCTAATACCAAAATAGACAGGGGTAGGGCCCTGTCCCCTACGCGGTGGCAGAAATTAAAGTACGACAGCACCACCTCCAAGTATAACTGCCACTTGTGATCCACTTGTAGTTGATGGCTGAGCTCGTCCACCCTGGTCACTGCCACTGCTCTACCCCTGTGCAGCTCCACTGGTAAGGGTCTACCCTTGAGCCCGAGCTCCTCACCAGGTAGGTGTTCGAGACCCTCCTCCACCCACAGGTTCCTGCCTGTGCCTCATCCCTGGTGGTCTAGCTCTGCTGCTATTCCGCTCCGTTCTTTGTCCTCTGTCTTCTCTTTTGCCTTTTTGCTCTTCTGCCTCTCTTTCTCTTTTGCATCTTTTGCCACTTTACCATTTTCTCGCTTTTCCTCTTTTACCTCTTTTACCTCTTTGTCTCTCTTTCTCTCATTCTCTTTTGCCTCCTTTGCCACATTTTTCTTTTTTTCTCTCTAGCCTCTTTTTCCTTGTTTTCCAACCTCTTCCCGTGTTTCCCACCACTGCTGCCCCTACACCCCCCCAGTGTGTCGCTCCCGCCTCCCAGCTGATCACCCTCCCCAACCCCTACTTAATGGCAACAGTTGTGCGGCTGTGCAGCGGATGCGCCGGCGTGCCCTTCTGCGATCCAACTGCCACCGGCACCAGGAACCCTGGTCCTCTGACCCCCTCACTGCTATGACCCCAGTACCCTCCACGCTCTCAACCCCGGATGCAACAACAACTGCCAGCTCTCAACACCAAGCAACACCCAAGGCCCGATCTCCTTCCGACACTGCTACCACACCTTCACCCACCTCCAGACCCCAGCAACAGCCCACAGCCCACTGGAAGCCACCGCACACAAACCACTGAACTGCATCCTCCTCAACGTGTGCTCCCTGCACAGACATGCCATAGAAATCTGGGACTTCCTCAACACTCACACGCCCAACGTCACATTCCTCACAGAGACCTGGACAAACGCCAGCTCCGCACCTGACATCGCAACCAACATTCCCGACGGATACAAGATCCTGAGGGAAGATCTTGAGAAAAGACGCCCCCTTCGCCTAACAACCACCGACTCGGATGACACCTTGCCCCCCCATGGAACACATCTACTTCCAGATCTGGACCAACCCCAGAACGACGCTCCACGAAACCCTTGTCTACAGACCACCTGGCCCCCACGCTCCATTCACCAACGTCATCAGTGACTTTATCGCATCCCACACCCTCGCCTCCGCCGACTACATACTACTCGGAGATCTGAACTTCCACCTGGACAACCACAACGAACTTAACTCCATTGCCCTCCTAGAAAACCTCACCAACATAGGACTGAAACAACTTGTCTTTGCCCCCACTCACACAGCAGGACACACACTCGACCCTGTCTTCCCAGGAGGAAACAGCATCTTCTTCAGCCACACCACGGAAATCCTCTAGACTGACCACCATGGAATCCACTTCTCTTTCAGAAAACCCACTGCACACAGGCATGCATGCCACCTTCCACACAAAAACGTGAACAAAGTCTCAGAAGAACACCTCACCTCCGCCCTCACCTGCACTCCACCCCCAACTATGACAGACGCCAACACCGTGGAAAGCAACCTCCACCAATGGATCGCCAACTGCCCGACACACTCGCCCCCCTCCAGAGACTACAGGATGACACAACAAGAAAGCAAACTGGTTCACCACGGCACTCCTAGACTCCAATTGCTCCTGCTGACAACTGGAAAAGACGTGGAAAAACACCAAAACTCCAGAAACACGCACCACCTTCAAAACAACACCATGGCTTACCACCAGATCATCAAATCCACAAAGAAGAAATTCCTCCAATACAGAATCCTCTCTAACGCTCACAACTCCAAGGAACTCTACTCCATCATACAGGAATTTGCCAAACCCAACAGCGAGACAACAGACGTCCCACCCTCCCAAGAACTCTGCATCAGACTCAGCTCTTTCTTCTACCTCAAAATCAAAAAACTATATGATAACTTTGATGACCAAGACCTCTTCACCGCCTCAACACCCACCCCCAGCAATACCACCCAACAGACCCTACTCACTTGGACCCCACTCACGACAGAAAACACTCTAAAGGTCATGAAGAGCATCCCCTCCAGTGCACCTTCAGTCCCCTGCCTGCCACACATCTTCCATAAGGCTGCCACAGCCATTGAAACCAGAGCAACGTCGAACCATCAACTGCTCCCTCGGGACGGCTGCATTACCTGACAATTGGAAGCATGCCAAAGTCAACCCCCTCCTGAATAAACCCTCAGCAGATCCGACGAACCTCAAGAACTTTAGGCCCATCTCGCTGCTTCCTTTCACAGCCAAGGTCATCGAAAAGGCAGTCAATACCCAGCTAGCATACTTCGTCGAAGCCCACAACATCCTAGACAACATCCTCTCCGGATTCCGCAGCAGCCACAGCAACGAGACCGCCCTCCTCGCCGCCATAGATGACGTCTGCACCCTCCTCGACCAAGGCCAAACGGCAGCTCTCATCCTCCTGTGCCTAACAGCAGCCTTCGGCACTGTCTCACACCACACACTAGCCACCAGACTCCACTACGCCAGCATCCAAGGAAGAGTCCTAGACTGGATACACTCATTCCACATGGGCAGAACACAGAGAATAAGACTCCCACCCTTCCTCTCAGAACTGACGGAGACCAGATGTGGAGTTCCCCAAGGATCATCCCTCAGCCTCACCCTCTTCAACGTCTACATGGCCTCCCTTGCAACCACTGTCAGAAAGCACAAGCTTAACATTGTCTCCTACGCCTATGATACCCAACTCATCCTCTCCCTCAACAAGGAACCCGATGTCACCAATCCCAACTTCCAAGAAGGGATGACAGCCGTTGCTACCTGAATGAAGAACAGCTGCCTGAAACTCAACTCAGAGAAAATAGGGGTCCTCATCCTTGGCTCCACCCCCTCTGAACGGGATGACACCTGGTGTCTCCCCACCCTCAGAGACCCACCTACCCCGACAGACCATGCATGTAACCTTGGTATCATACTGGACTCATTGCTCAGTATAAATCTCCAGATCAACTCTGTCTCCTCTGCATGTTTCAACACCCTCTGGATACTATGGAAAACAATCAAATGGATACCCCCCCCCCCCCCGACTCCAAGAAAACGGTCACTCACACCCTCATCACCAGCAGACTAGACTACGGCAATGCTATGCTGGAATTAACAAAAAAACTCCTCTGCAAACTCCAGACCGTCCAGAACGCCACAGCCAAACTAATCCTCGATATCCCAAAATGAAAACACATCATCCAACCCCTCCGCGACCTCCACTTGCTCCCTATCGAAAGAAGAATACCTTTCAAGCTGCTCACACATACCTACAAGGCTCTCCACAACATCAGACCACAGTACCTCAACAACAGCCTCTCCTTCCATACCCCCAAGAGAAACCTCTGCTCAGCCGGCTTCACCCTAGCCACCATCCCACGCTTCTACAGGAACAGATCGGGAGGAAGGTCCTTCCCCTACCTCGCAACCAAGACCTGGAACGACCTCCTCCTTCACCTCTAGCAAAGTCCGACACTGCACCAATTCAGGAAAGACCTCAAGACCTTGCTCTTCGAATGACCCTAACAGAGCTGCATACACCCCCCACATCGCATTGAGACCCTAATGAGTGAGTAGTGCACTCTACAATCCCTGATTGATTGATTGATTAATTGATTGATTGTTTGATTGGTATTCAAAGATCCTATCAGGTGGTTCACCACCAGGAAGATCCCTCGATGGTCCAGCCCTTTACAGATATATAGTGCCTGCTGAAACAGGATCGAGGATGCTACACAACTTGCTTGTTGCAATACAACATTGCAGTGGTGTTGTCAGTAAGCACCTGCACCAGCCTACCTTTGCTGGATGGAAGGAAGGAAGGTTTTCAATGCCAAACAGGTGGCTGAAGCTCCATTAGGTTGATATAGAGCTGGACCTCTGCCAGAGACCAGATGCCTCTGATTGCCACATGTCCCTGAAGGTCACCAGAACCCAGAAACAGTGCATCAGTCACTGCTGTCAGCTTTGGGTGGGGTAGGGAGAGTTGTCTGCCGCTGACCCAATAGTGGTCCAGCAACCAGCCCTGCAGATCTTTCGCAATCTAATCCGAAATCTGGACGTGGTCTGAGAGGTTCCGCTGATGTTCAGATCCCACTACAAAGCCTGCATATGCCACCAGGTGCATTTGACCAGCAGGATGCAGGAGGTGATCAGTCTCAGTAGCCTCATAGTAGACCTTACTGAAATCCAGAACAGAGGCTGCATGTCCTACACTCTCCCTTCTGGGGGAAAGGCAAGAAACCATATCATGTACAAATGGCTCAGATGAAGATGAGCTTCTGAGGAGGAGTCAAGTGTGACTTTGACATGTTGATATTAAACTCCAAAGATCACAAGAGGTGTGTTGTAGTCTGGAGTTGGTTGATGACTGCCTGGGTGAGCCCGCCTTCAGCAGCCAGTCATCGATATAGGGAGGAGTGGAACCCCTGACCTCCCAAGGTGCACTGCAACCATAGCCATCACTTTGATGAAAACCCAAGGGGGTACTGGTGAGACTTAAAATGTTCCTGTCCCACCCTGAACCACAGGCTTCACAATTGGATTCCCTGGTCAGATATATGAAAATAGGTGTTCTGCAGGTCAATCATCACCATCCTGTCTGCTCAGTCAAGGGTGTCCAAGACCCAAGGACACAAGGAGTAGATTTACTCACATGAGCACCTTGGATCTCCTCCCCCACGAGGCCATGCTCATGCCCGCCCGCCTCTCCTCGTAAGCACACGATAATTAATTGTCGAAAGAAACTGCCACAGGATGCTCTGTTCATTCCTGGTTTATTCCTGGTTCCAGTGAGCTTACATTTTTGTGCCAAGTTGCCCCTAAAACTGTCCGCTGCTGCTCATTGTGGCTGCCAGGAGTTCTTAACCGCTGAACTGTAAACTCTTCTAACCTGCTGCTTCCAAAATATTGATTTAGATGCTGTTGGGCACTGTTGGACGCTGCCAGCACTACTTTCCTCACTGCTGTCACTGCAGCCGGCCAGCTCGCAGAGGCGGGAAGGTACGGGTGTACAGTCGGGCAGCCAAAGGTGAGTGTGGCGTGAGGTGTGCAGGTACAGATTTGGTGTTTTGGTGTGCAGTCACCTTCTTTTCTTCCCTCTTGGTGAGCCCTACTTGCGGGGGCCATCGTAAGAGCTGCAGGGAAAGTTGGGAGCATTCTGCATCAGTACCAGGCAGGAAGGAGCAAACAGTGTCCTTTGTTCATTTTCTAAACATACCCCTAATTTCATATTCTCCTGCACTGCCAGAACTATTGGGACTATTAGAACTATTGGAGACTTACAACTCTTGTCTCCGATAACTAGTAGGGTCTAGGCAAGAGGGCATTATTGGACATTGATGGATACTATTGGCTGGGGGTGTCTGGATGGCTGCATGTGTGGTGGAGGCGGCGGTCCTTAAGAGGAGGTAAGTGGATTCTCTAGGACTTCAGCGATCTCTGCATTCACTGCCACTACTGCTGCTGCCTTTTGACTGCCCATTGACTGCCATTGTGATTTCTTTTCACTACAGCATTACACCGGTCATATTGCCACACCAACTTTCATACTAGCTTTTACATCAGCTTTTATACCAGTTTCTACACCAGCCTTGAGACTTTTGGTATCACTACTCCTCCATGCTATCCTTTGCCCCTCAAAGATCCGGCACATAGGCCCTCTGTGTGCCGGGAAAAGAAGGGGGGCAGAAAGGTGATCACCATCCTATACACCGCAGCCTACACCTCCTGCAGCTACCCTTGAGGTATGGGGGGTCTTTGGGGATGTTGGGGGGCCAGATTGAAGGTTGGATATGGATCCTGACACAGCGAGGGCCCCTGATCATACAATACTAGAACATTTTCAAAGGGGCCTCCTTTACGTCTTTACATTTCTACATACATTTGCATAGAAACAAGAGGTATGGGAAAAAAGCTACGTACTGGCTCTCCTCCATCCCATATTATTACCACTATGGACGCTTTGCTGCAGCGTGCTGTGGGGATCATTAATAAGGAGATTGAGTTGGCTAAATGTCACCTTGCCCCCTCATCCTCCATATCGCCACCCCTGGGGACTCTTACCACTCAGGTTCGAGGGTCTAGGGAGAGGCCTCCTCCCCTAGTTGCAGAGGTCATGGAGGTTTTGGAGGACATGGAGGGACATTTACCAGCACTATGTCTGCATCTATGGAAGACATTACTTTTCAACCTCGGCACCAGAAGGCGCCCTTCCCGCTAGAGCCTGAAGTTATGGTAGGAACAATTAAGAGCTGTGAGGGGGTTCAAGAAAGGAAGAGTTTGGAGATGGGCAGTAAATCCAAACCCAAACGGGCCAAGGGAAATACCAGGGCAAATATTACCCAACCTACAGCTCCTGTATCATCTAGTGGTAGTACGCCTAGGGAAAAGAATAAATTGAGACGATTGATGGACTCCCTGTATGATACATTTATTGTGCTCTGGATGCTAAATCGGAACCAATTTGTGCTTGCCTAGGTGCTATGGAACTAGCATTGACAAGTTTTATTAAGCCAGCACCCAGCACAGGCTTACAGGGGCCGACATCACACCCATCACACTCATTATCTGTGCCAAATACCACTAACATGCTGTTTCTGATCAGATAGAGGGGAGTGCTATGAGGGAGCCAAGTGAACAGGCTGAATATCTGCCAATTATACCCCATAACTGACAGGCCACTAACGAGAGGGTTATGTACGACTCAGGAATGACAGCAGTAGCTGGTACCATAAACAGGATAGAAGCAGTGGGGGGTTATACATAGCCCAGAAGAACTGGAGCAAACCATTGTGACAAGAATTTTCTCGTTAAACACTATTTCATCCAACCGGCCACCAGAAGCTACCCCTTATGTTATAATACTGGGTAATGTCCCTCCTCTCAAAGCCGGTTCTACTAAACGTTTTAGTCAATTGAAGAACAAGGGCATGTACTGGTTGGATTCTAACTCAATGGTGGGGGTCCTGTGGGAGGGTGGATTAACATGCTCCAAAGAGTAAACTGGATAGGTAAAGAAACCAAATCCCTGGAGGGAGACTGTGTTATAATGCATTTTAATAGGCCATCAATGGCAGGGAGAATTCTCGTCTCACTTAATGGTGACCGATCCTCCAACCACATTCGGGCTCTACCATTAGGTTTCTTTTATAGAGCCCAGCTTATGGCACAGACCCCTCAATTAACCCATTGGCTGTTCCCCAGGCACCCCGCCCCAGTCAGAGGGGGTTTTTATCTAGCCCTGAGACTTTTGGACCTTTTTAATAGGTATACCCCCTTGTCTTATCTTGACGATTGTGACTGACTGGAAGGTCATAACGAAATGGAATTGGTAAGGGATAAGAAGGGCCTAAATGCACAACCTAAGGGGACTCCCCTGAACATTATAGGAAATAACCTAATCATTTCACAGGCCAGACACCCCTTTTTGACCCATATGAGAACCAGTTTAATTTTAATAACCAGAATTTCGCTGGTTTGAAAACAACTTGTGAGATTTTGTCAGATGTGACCAATGTGGATGGTCGGAGTCCCCCACGCCCCCACACAGTGTGGGTACTAAAGTAGAAATTAGGACCTGGAACATCGCAGGTATTGAAAATAAAATAGGCAATAAGGAATGAATAGACGTAATTAAAACATCCCACTTGATTGTTTGCAGGAAACCTGGCACACTTGTGACTTTTACTTAGATGGGTATTCGAAGACCTTTAGCACACCAGCTACCCCTCCAGCCATGGATGAACCAAGGGGGTCTAGCTTAACTAATTTCTACCACCTCCCCTTTAACAGTGCAAAAGAGTCTCCTCAATTCATCATTCTACCAGATAGTTAATCTCCAGGCCACTGAGAAAGCCAATTTCATTTTGATCAATTTTTATAATAATGTTTTTGACAACACGAGAAATACAGTTGTTGATGATCTGGGGAGAGAATTGGAATCCTGTGAGAGCAATGTTTCAGATAGCTGCATTTATATATGGGTTGGGGATTTTAATATAGAAACCTGTGATAAGCCCACTAGGAAGATATGTGGTTTACAAACATTCATGGGGGTAAACAAAACTAATTTCCCACAGAATCTATAAGGCGAGGCCCTTAATGAGCTGATCTTCAAATGTATTTTGGAGTTCATGGAACATACACCGGAGAGTGAGGGAAAATGGATATCCTCTTTTCAGGGGAACCGCTCTGGTTCTTCTATAAACCACATCCTGATCTCTGTAGAAGGACTTGGATTAACGGATTCTTCTAACATTGTCCCAGGTTTTTTTAGCAATCATCATCCTTTGTTGATATCACTTAATATTAAAACACATAGTACAAATGGCATTAGCCTCAGGTGGATAAAGGTCAAGAAAGCCTTCATTCCCTTCCCAGAAATAGGGAAGAGATTCTAATCCTCCGACTTGCTTACAAGCAGGCACTAAGGAAAAGAAAGGCAGAGCTGTAGGAGGAAACATGGGCACAATTGCAACAGGCAATGGAACACAAGCGATGTTACCCTTTACTGGAAAACTATAAACCAGCCCTTTTTAAAGGATTCATCAGTCCCCCGGTTTGAGTCATTAGTCCAACAGGCCAACTGGCTAGGTCATTATGGTTACATTTTTAACCAAGAAAACCAAGACCTGGACGCCACCCCTGGAGCAATATGCTTTGTAAGACAATCACACCTAAAACCCTCAGTCTAAAAGAGGTTACTACCTGCTTGAGAACATTTGCTGCTACGAAGGTACCTGGCTCAGATGGGGTACCAATCAACACATTTATTTCACTTATTAATTTATGGGCCCCTATACTGATGCAAGTATGCAATGCGGCAGCCAAAGGATATGTGCCCACTTCCTGGACAGAATGCATAATAGTCCCTAGTTTATATAATAGTTTAAAAGGGGAAGGGGGGATGAAAGGTGTTACCAACCAATATCTCTGCTTGATTCCTCTGTCAAACTAATGGGAAGAGTCCTATTGGAAAGGTTAGAATCCTGGGTGATAGATAATCAGATGCTAACAGATGCCCAATATGGCTTTAGAAGGGATTTGGGCACCATGGAACAATGTATTAACCTCCATCTCCTCTCCAGCAAATACACCATGGTGAAAGAGGGCCACATCTATTTATGCTCTGCTGATTTAAGCAGCGCATTTGATCTGGTAAATCACGCCCAGCTGTGGCAGACACTGGGTAAGATGGGGGCATCCATTGAAATCGTTAACTTTTTGTCATAGTTATATGCACAGCTAACATCAAGGGTATGCTACGGATCTAGGGTAGAAGTCACATCATGGTTTAAAATAACCAGAGGAGTTCGGCAAGGCTGCGTCCTTGTGCCCCTGTTATTCTCATTGTATATTAACGGGGTAGATTCGTTTTTGCAAAAAACAAATACAGACACTGCAAAAGTTGGTCACCGTTTAACACCAGTGCTCCTGTACGCTGATGATGCGGTCCTGATATCTAGAACTGGTAATGGTCTCCAGCATCTAATAGAGGGTTTCACCGCATACATGGAGGACGACCAGTAGGATCCCCTTCTGAACCTGTGGGGCACGAAGGCGCTCCTTCTGGGACAGACAACGCTAATATGAGGTGCATGGCCTCATAAAATTGGTGGAGTTGGGTGGGGTCACTCTGGCTCCCGGATACTTGGGGAGGCGTGGCAGTCTTGATATCTAGAACTGGCAATGGTCTCCAGCATCTAATAGAGGGTTTCACTGCATACATGGAGGATGACCAGTAGGGTCGCCTTCTGAACCTGTGGGGCCCGGAGCCGCTCCTTCCGGGACAGGTGACGCCAATAGGCGGTGCATGGCCTCATAAATTTGTGGAGTTGGGTGGGGTCATGGCGCAGGCTCAACCATGGAGCCTGACCTTGAGGGTCGACGCGCCCTCGTCTCTTCTGATGACTTACTGACAGGGCGAAGGCAAAGTCTTCTGGGACTTATCGGGGTGGGATGACTTCGACAGCGATGAATATCTATGGCTCTGCAACCGAATCATTTCTACCAGTATCAAGAATGTCACGGTGTCGCACATTGGGTAGCAAGGAGATTGAGGGATTGCTCTCTCAAGGCATTGGGGTCCATGGCATGACAATCGACGTGAGGCTTGCCATAGTGGTCACGCTGAATACACCAGAGACATATGACATTTTTGGTTACCAGAGCCATAGGGCTTGTCTCCAGCCTTCCTTGTAAGCATCCCTGTACAACAGGAGACAATGTCTCAGATTTTCGACAAAAGGATTGAAGAAAGGTCGGTCAAAAGTGATTGGGTGTAGCTCTTCTCCGGACCTGTGCTGACTGACGCAGTAAGAAAAAAACTAACGTTAGCATACTGGGGTTGTGCCTATATAGGCACCAGGCATGTCACTTCCAGTGAGTATGACAGCACGCAGAGCTGAATAACACCACCTACCTGCACGCTGGGGTACTGCTCATGAAAAATGTATGGATCCTGTCTGACACCTGGGGATAATTTTAAGCTAAGGAATCTGTGGCTAGAATTTCTCTATCAGATCAGTTGCATTTCCTTTCACTAAGCATCCAAGCACCTCCACTCACAGAACTTCTACTCGCATACATCTCACGCATATTCAGAACCATGAGGACGGGAATTTTCTTACATCGCTCCTAAAGCATGGAACAGCCCCCCACTTCACATCAGAGCCTCCTCTTCTCTTCTTGAATTTTGCAAGAAGATGAAGACCTGTCTTTTCAATTAACCAACCTACCCTACAGAGGGCTATACACATACACCTGCTCAGAGCCAGAATAACCTTGCGGGTGATAGCATGCTTTATTAATGCATGTACCATGACATTGATTTCGTAAGTGAGATCAAGAAGCATGGTGATGCCCTTGCACCTTCTCAGGAGTATGTGAGTTGCAGGAAGGGGCAGAGTATCATTTGGATTTTTTATGGGATCAGAACCGACCCTTAGAGTAGGACTGGTTGTTGTGGAGTCTTGCGGTGCTAGTTGAAAGAGTTTCACCTTGCAGTCTCATATGGCCTTCAGAGTCATTGACACACAGTCACTGCAAGCCTTAGACCCAGGCACCGCAGGCAAACTTGATGGATATTTGTCACAGTCATTTGTTTACGACAGTCCTTACAAGGTTAAAAAAGCTGCTATTTTGGGAGGTGACATTCCCCTTGCACACTTAATTTTAGAATTTCTGAGGTAAACAGGTCTCTTGAGAGACAAGAGGTAGCTCTGCATCCATGTCTGGTGGCATGAAAACAAAGGAACTGATGTCAGCACGCTGGAGTTACACCTATGTAGGCCCGCACGTAATTTCCAGAGTATAACAGTGGCAGTGTTGAACTGCCTGGTTACACCTACAGGCATGCAGAGGTGCTGCTCAAACGTTTCAGGATCCAGTCTGACACCTGGGGCAAATTCAAAGGGCTTCCACAGCCGACCTCTCTACAGCCTTCAACATCATATTCCACCACACGCTAATATTGATCACCTCCTCCCTTAAGGGAAGAACACAGAGGGTATGCCTACCACCTTCCATCTTCGAACCCAAGGATATTGTCTGTGGTGTCAGCCAGGGCTCATCCCTCAGCTCCACATTCTTCAATGCATATATCAATCAATCAAAACATTTATAGAGTGCGCTACTCACCCGTGCGGGTCTCAAGGCGCTAATGGGGGGGTGGTCTGCTGCTACTGAATAGCCAGGTCTTGAGGTGTTTCCTGAAGGTGAGGTGGTCCTGAGTCAGTCGCAGGTGGGCTGGGAGGGTGTTCCACGTCTTGGCAGCCAGGTAGGGGAATGATCTTCCTCCGGTGGTGGTTCTGCGGATCCGTGGGATGGTGGCCAGGGCGAGGCTGATGGAGCGGAGCGGGCGGGATGGTGTGTAGAACGTGAGGCGGTTGTTGAAGTATTCGGGGCCCATGTCATGGAGCGCTTTGTGTGCGTGGGTGAGGAGCCTGAACGTGATTCTCTTGTTGACGGGGAGCCAGTGCAGGTCTCTCAGGTGGGGGGAGATGTGGCTGTGGCGGGAGATGTCAAGGATGAGTCGTGCGGATGCGTTCTGTATGCGCTGGAGTCTTTTCTGCAGTTTGGCCGGGGTTCCGGCGTAGAGGGAGTTCCCGTAGTCTAGTCGGCTGGTGACGAGGGCCTGGGTGACCGTCTTCCTGGTTCCGGTGGGGACCCACCGGAAGATCTTTCGGAACATGCGCAGGGTGTTGAAGCATGTGGAAGAGATGACGTTGACTTGCTTGGTCATCATGAGGGAGGAGTCCAGGATGAATCCCAGGTTGCGTGCATGGTCCGTGGGTGTCGGTGCGGTGCCCAGCGCTGTGGGCCACCAGGAGTCGTCCCAGGCAGATGGGGAAGGACCTAGGATGAGGACTTCCGTTTTGTCTGAGTTCAGTTTCAGCCGGCTGAGCTTCATCCAATCCGCGATGTCTCTCATTCCTTCCTGGAAGTTGGTTTTGGAGGTAGCGGGGTCTTTGGTGAGGGAGAGTATCAGCTGGGTGTCGTCGGCGTAGGAGATGATGTTGATGTTGTGTTTGCGTGCGATGGCGGCGAGGGGGCTCATGTAGATATTGAAGAGGGTGGGGCTCAGCGAGGATCCCTGTGGTACGCCGCAGATGATCTTGGTGGCCGCGGAGCGGAAGGGGGGAGGCGGACTCATTGGGTTCTGTCGGAGAGGAACGAGGCGATCCAGTCTAGGGCCTTTCCCTGGATCCCAACGTTGCGGAGGCGGATGATTAGGGCGCGGTGGCAGACGGTATCGAATGTGGCCGAGAGGTCTAGGAGGATGAGAGCGGCCGTTTCCCCGTTGTCGAGCCGGGTCCTGATGTCATCGGTGGCTGCGATGAGGGCGGTCTCGGTGCTGTGATTGGCTCGGAAACTGGACTGGGATGGGTCGAGGGAGCCGTTTGTCTCGAGGAATGCAGTCAGCTGTTTGTTGACGGTCTTCTCGATGACTTTTGTGGGGAAGGGGAGAAGAGAGATGGGGCGGAAGTTCTTGAGGTCTTTAGGGTCCGCTGTGGGTTTCTTCAGTAGGGCGTTGATTTCTGCGTGCTTCCAGCTCTCTGGGAAGGTGGTGGATGTGAAGGAGTTGTTAATGACGTTCCAGAGTTGGGGTGCGATGATGGTGTCGGCTTTGTTGAAGATGTGGTGAGGGCATGGGTCGGAGGGCATATATGACCACACGGGCCAGCACTGTCAGATCCCATGGTCTCAACATAATATCCTACGCAGGCGACGCCCAACTCATCCTCTCACTCACCAATGTCCCTACCACCACCAGGACCAACTTCCACAGATGCCTGACAAGCGTCATCAACTGGATGGAGAACAACTGCATGAAGCTGAACGTGAACTAGACGGAAGTTCTGATCTTCTGCAACAATAGTAACCCATGGAACGACTCTTGGTAGGCATCAGAATTAGGACCCGCACCCACTCCAGCCAACCATGCCAGAAACCTCAGAGCCATCATTGATAACAAGCTCACCATGAAATCACAGCTCAACAGCGTCGCCTCTGCCTGCTTCTTCACTCTGTGCATGCTGCATAAGATCTTCAAATGGCTACTCCTGCACGCGAGGTGCACTGTGACTCGGGCCCTCGTCACCAGTCAACTGCACTATGGCAACGCTCTCTATGTACGAATTAAAGCTCACCTCCTACAGAGACTTCAAACCATACAGAATGCCACAGCTAAACTTATCCTCGACCTCCCACGATGAACCCACATCAGACCCTACCTCCTCTTTCAGAAGAGATGGCAATTCAACCTGCTGACCCACACACACAAGGCTCCACACAACCAAGGACCCGCTTACATTAACTACTGCCTGAACTTCCACCAACCATCGCGAAGACTAAGCTTCGCCCCTCTATAACTTGCCCACATTCTCCTCATCTGCTGAAGCAGAAGTGGAGAGTGCTCCATCTCCTACATCTCAGGAAAGACCTAGAACAGCCTCCCCACACTGTTCCGGACCATCACCTAACTTCCATAATTCCGAACAGCCCTCAAGATCTGGCTGTTTGAATGAGCCTTCTGGAACCTCCAAGCGACTGGATACCCTATCGGGTGATTAGAAGCACTTTATAAATCCTGATTGGTTGATTGATTGAAAGGGTGAGGAATCTGCAGTTAGAAGTCACTGTCAGAAATAAAGGGCATTCCTTCATCTTGTGTCAGCATATATATACCACAGAGAGTGAGGATCTGGCATTTGGTTGAGAATTCATTAGTGATATCAACAAGGACAGCATATAAAAATGCCTTCGTGAAATTTGTAGCTAGCAAAGCTTTACAGAGGGGTACGTCTGAGACTGAGCAGGAAACTGGGAGAAATGTGATATTATATTAGGACCATGATCGAGAGATGTATGACAGCAGTAACCATAGCAGGAATGTTATCAGAAATCATCTTTTATGCAAAGTATTTTTGGAGCTATGAGCCCTCTGGTAACAAATCCAGGAGGAGAATCTTAGCAATATGAACAAAAGAAAAAAAGTGTTGTATGATTGCCTAGAAGTCCTATTACAATGACCCTCCTAACTAGAATGTTGGGTAGTCCGCAGACCATATGCATATCAAATACTGATTTGAGACAGTTTAGATTGTGTATGTTGTGGTTGTTTTTGAATGTGGTACGAGTTTCTGAGCTTCTAGGGGAAGGGGTAGAAATGGCAATTGTTCCTATGAGGTGCAATTGCTGGGGTGTGTTTAAGATAATCAAAGAAGGATCAAAAGGCAGATGGGTAGTAACACAAGCAGCAGAAGGAATCCTGTAGTTTGAGCTGTAGGAGGAAAACTGTACCTGAGTCGTCCTGATGTGCATTTCCTGAACTGTGTTTGTGGGGGGTGGGGATTGGGACGAAGTCTAGGTATATTTTTGTCATGCAACTGGTCCGAAGCTGTTGGCTTATCAGTTGCTAGCAGTGCTGCAGATGTCACTGAAGGTATTGGATATGTAGCCTGAGCAGATCAGCACTCATTCATTTTGAATCGGGGTATCTACAGAAGTCATTAGGGCGGGGTTTCCTAAGGAAAGGATAAAAAAAGCTAGGAATATGGTCCTTAAATTGTTGACAGTTGTTCAATAATGTCTAATGTTGTCTTGTTTTTGTTTTATTGTCAGTTTAGTTGGAGGGCCTTGGGCTACAGTTGTGACAATTTGGATTATTGGGCACTCACTAGTTTGTCGGACTCCAAAAAAGGCAGAGAAATACCCCTTCAGGAAGTATTTGGGTTTACGCACATGTGGTTTTTGAGTCAAACAATGAAATATCATTGTCACAAATGAACACTACGACATTATCTGTTTTCAGACTTCTAGCAGGCCTTTTAACAAAATGTATTTTTATCCTGTTGATATACCTTTCCACTATATGACTAGCTTATCTACTCCAATACAATGGGACACATTTATATCGTTATGGATAATATTTCCTCTCCTTTGTAGCAGTTGTTCTATACAAAGGGATTTTTGGTTAATTTTTTTCAATTTATTCCAATTAGGAAAATCTCACTGTATGTGCCCTCAAGAATCCTCTTGGATTACTACTAGATTCCTTGTTTGACCTACTCTTGGGGTTGTACTAGAATGAGAAGTGCATACACAAAGAATTGTATTCGGATAAAATAAAAAAAAACACACTTGATTTACCAGTTCCATTTTCATCCTACTAGTATAATTATCCTTTCCAATTGAACAAGTTACTTAACTTCAGTAAACCCATATCTGATAGAGACTCTATCTGGTCACAGATTCCTTACTTTAGTATTATCCCCAGGCGTCAGACTGGATCTGGAAATTTTTCTTGATCAGTACTACCCCTGCACGCCGGTAGATTGGGTTGTTCAGCTCCACGTCGCGTCGTCGGCCATGATGCAAGTGTCGTGCCCGGTACCTATATAGGCACCACCCCAGCATGCTGACGTCAGTTACTTTTTGCAACTTTCCACGCAAGAAGCGCAGAGCCACAAAGTACACTGACCACTGGTGTGGAATACTAGGGTCCTGTCCTTAGAAATTCGTTCACAGAACAGAGAGGATGGGTGGCTTGGTAAGAATCTGCAGCTAGATAGAGTCTCTACCAGATAAGGCACTACCAAAGGTAAGTAATTTATTCATCTGATAGAGCTTTCT
This sequence comes from Triturus cristatus, assembly GCF_964204655.1. Lineage (NCBI taxonomy): Eukaryota > Metazoa > Chordata > Amphibia > Caudata > Salamandridae > Triturus > Triturus cristatus. The sequence continues at coordinate 163,126,945 of NC_140595.1, read as the reverse complement.
AGCCACAGATTCCTTATACTGAAATAGATACTCAAGCAATACCTCCCCATAGGTGGGTCTGCAGACCAATTTCACACGAGGACCGAAGGGTAAATACCCACGCCTATAGACCTGACTATGCAGGCAGTAATGCTTGGTAAGCATGTGCAGAGAAGCCCATGTTGTTGCCTGGCAGATGTCGAGGACCAGAACTCTGCATTCAAATGCAGTGACTGCAGCTTTAGCTCTGGTGGAATGAGCACGCAAACTCTCAGGGGGTTGCTTCTTAGCTAATTCAGAGCAGATTTTGATACAGAGCATGATCCAGCATGAAAGGGTCCTCTTCTGTACAGCCCATCCATTCTTCAGTCCAACATACTCCATGAAGAGTCGGGGGTCCTCCTGGAACTCTTGCATGCGGTCAAGGTAGAACAACAATACTTTTTTGCATCCAGGCAGTGAAGTTGCTCCTCTTTCTTGGAGGGTTGAGGTGGAGCATAAAAACTAGGCAGAGTGATGGATTAGCCTACGTTAAAGGGAGAGACCACTTTAGGTAGAAAAGAAGCTCTCGTACGAAGCATCAGTTTGTCTGGGTAGATGTTCAGATAAGGAGGATTGGATGACAATGCCTGAAGTTCACTGACCCTCCGGGCAGATGTTATAGCCACGAGAAAGGCTGTCTTGATAGCAAGGAGTCTGAGTGCACAATTGTGCTGGGGCTCAAAGAGAAAGTGATGACGAGATTGAGGTCCCACTGGGGCATAATAAAAGGAGAAGGTGGAAACAAATGTTGTAAACCTTTGAGAAAACACTTTACAATAGGGGATTTGAAAAGGGAGGGCTGGTCAGACATCCATTGAAATAGCAGAAATATAGCTCTTGAGTGTGCCCAAAGCAGAGCCCTGCTGGGCAAGAGAGAATGAAAAGAAGAACCTGAAGAAGAGGGGCAAAAATGGGGTTGATCTGTCTTTCTGTACCCCATACCACAAATTTTCCCCAATGGCAGGTGTATACCGCCTTGGTGGATAGATGCCTGGCTGCTGAGATAACGTATCAGAATTTGGGCTGAAGGTCAAAAGCTGTCAACTGTCCCCCTTCAATCGCCACTCAAGAAGGCAGAGCACTGACAGGTTCAAATGGAGAACCCTTCCCTTATGCTGCCACAGAAGATCCTCCCAAAGGGGCAGCCTAATAGACTGGTCGGAGGACTGAAGGCCATGCTCAACAGCTCAGGATACTAGACTGTCCATGGCCAGTCTGGAGCCACAAGGATGCCTTAGGCCTGGTCGTTCCTGATCTTCTTGAGAACTCTGGGCAAGAGTACTATGCGCTGAAAGCATTCTGATCTCTCCAAGATGACCTCCCCATCCCAGGAGCGACACATCTGTCACTTCTGAGAGATCTGGTTGGGGAAGGGAGATGGTTCTCCCTCTGACCCAATCACAGTTTGTTAACCACCACTGCAAATCTTTTGCAGTTCCTTCTGAGATCTGAACCATGTCGGAGAGATTCCCCAGATGTTGCACCCACTGGAACTGCAGGTCCCACTGCAGAGCCCACATATGTAATCGGGCATTTTTGAAAAGCAGGATCCAAGACATCATGAGGCCTCAGAGACAGTCTAACTGAAAACCAGGATGGAGGGTTAAATATCGATATCATAGCCTGAATGTCCTGGACTCGTTGTTCGGGAGGATAGGCCCGAAACTGCACCGTGACCAGAACAGCTCCTATAAAAGGGAACATCTGGCAGGGAGTCAGGTGTGACCCCAGGAAATGGAAGAGACCCGCTGTAGTTTGGAGGTGGGAGATGACAACCTGGGGGCGAGCTGGTCTTCAACAGCCAGTCATTGAGCTAGGGGAAGACAGGCACCCCTGATCCTCGCAGAAGAGCTGCAACCACCACCATCAACTTGATGAACACCTGAAGGGCGCTGGCAAGGCCAAAGGGAAGCATGGCGAATTGAAAATGCTAATCGCCTACCATGAACCGAATGTAACAACTGTGGACGGACAGGAAGGGAATGTAAAAATATGCATTTTGCAAGTCCAATGCAGCTATCCAGGCTCCTGCGTCCAGGGCAGAGAGAACCTGAGCAAGAATGAGGATTAAGAACTTCCCCTTCTTGAGGAAGAAATTGAGAGAGAACAGGTTGAGGATAGGCTAAAGACATCCGTCCTTTTTGGTCTTCAGAAAGTAGTGGGAATAGAAGTTAAGACTTACTTCTGGCATCAAAACTCTCTCTATGGCTCCCTTGGCCAAGAGAGCCGCTACTTTCTTGTGGAGAAGAAATAGATGGCCCTTTGTCAGCCCATAGTAAGTAAGTGGCATGGAGGGAGGGGCAGTCTCGAAGGGGAGGGAGTAACCCCCTTGGATGATCTGCAACACCATTTTGTCCGATGTTATAGACTACCAGTGGGGCAGGTGATTGCAGATTATGCCCCCCACTGGTTGCCCCTGATGGCAAGAGGGCAGGCTATAAGGCTGGAAGGTTGCGTGCCGCAGCAACTGAGCAGTAAAGATGTTGCTGGAAGGTCCTTCCGTGGCTACGAAAGGAGCAAAAGGTGGATTGAGGGTGAAAAGAGGTCATGGAAAGGCCCAAGGACCTGGCCTTAGCCCTGCTGTCCTTAAACTGCTACAGTGCAGAATCCATCTTGTCTCCAAAGAGACAGGAGCCATCAAAAGGCATGTCCATAAGTGATGTTTGGACAAACCCGGAAAAATCAGTAGTTCTCAACTAGGATTGGCGCCATAAGGCCACTTTCAATGAAACCTCTCTATCCAGTGAGTTAGTAGTGTCCAGTCCACATCTAATGGTGAACTTAGCTGCATCCCTCTCATCGGCAACAGCTTTGGAGACCACGGCTTGGGTCTCCTCCAGATCGGTTGGGAGCACCTGCGCAACCGTATCCCACAGAGCATGGGAATAGCGGCCCAAAAGGAATGCAGTGTTCATTCACGGACCACAATGCCAGGCTGGTAGAAGAATTTTTTTATTTTGCCTAAGTTGTCCAGCCTCTTGGATTACTGATCCGTTGGTTGGGAATGCTCCAAGATTCATGTGGTAATTGGAGGCTTGGACCACCAAGCTCTATAAATGTGTATTCATTCATTCATTCCTGTGTTGGGCTTGGAGCAGGTCCCAAGCAGGACATCAGTAAGTGCTTTGTTAAACATTCACAGCTGAAGCACTTCCATCCAGATGTTAGTCTTGACTGCCACTAAGGGCAAGATAAGGTCGAGGACCTTGGCAGCCCTCCTCACAACCACGCAAATGAAGCTCCTTCCTCCTCCTTGGCCACAGTAGGGGGAGAAAGCATGACAGTATCTGAATAAATATCCTTTCCTCTGGTGTCCACCAAATCCCCACACCAGTCCATGTTGGTATCATATTGCTGGTATTCTTCAGGGTCCTGTGCAGAGGCAGTTTCTCTTCCAGGTCGTAGGAGTATTGACTCCCTACTGAGTACGGCCAGCCATGAGCATAACATTTTAAAATTACAGATTAAGTCTGTCCTCTTTAAAGGACTAGGCTTAGTTGTTTTGGCAGACGTTGTGCCAGGGCAGGGCCAATTAAGATGCTTGGCAATGGCAGCCAGCTGAGGTCCAGTGCGCATGTGGAGTTGGACAGGGTTCTGACTGTGTCCAAACCGACATGAGCACTTTGGATCCCTCAAACCCATTCTCGGTTATGAAGTCTGGGAAACACTGTCTCTGTTGGAGCGCTGGTCTCACCTGCTCACACCAACCCTGACATTGCTCTCATGCTTATTCTACTTGAAAATGCATAAGAGCAAACTCAGGATTGGTTGTGGGGAGGTTAGTCTGTTTCCGAGGTCCCCGAGCATGGCCGCAGTGTGAGGGCTGAATGATTAAAGAACATAACCAATCACCGTTTAGCTTTATTATCAATCCACATAGTGATTGTTTATGTATATTTAAGGGTGACGCAATGCTTTCCCCTCATGCACAGCGCCAATGACGACAGTATGCATGCTAGACAATTGAAACCGGAAACGACGAGATCCATCTGAGAGTTTTAACAGTGGACTGAGAGAGTTATTTGTATCGCTCCAAGTCGTGTCTCATGCGTGCATTAGTAACTCATTTTGTGAGGTCATCTCTGGTTTTACTACTTTTCGCAACATTCCCAGCACAGGTTTTGTAATCTCTGCATGCCTCCGAGTCCGCTCCCTGTAAATGCGAGAGTAGTGTGTACATGATGTACAGCACTGCGGGTAACTATTATCATGTGATGACGTCATTACCATGCCTCCATATTGACGTGTACCACCCTCCGAGCAGGCGGCGCCTTGAAGTGGGAGTTCTGTGCGCTCATATACACCGGGGCAGGAGAGCCCCGAATACTGAGTATTTCCTCCCGTTCCTCTTTCTGAATTAGAAAAGTAATTGTTGTGTATCAGTCATTCCACCTCCACTGGGAGTTTCTAGTCCAACAAACGAGAGGTCCTGTGAACGCAATAGGGGGGAAGAAACCAAAACTCGATGGAAGCTTCAGTACTGAACTTGGCTCGGTTTCCCAGGCTAGGAACACGCATACATATTGGTCATAATCAAGTTTGCGTCGGTTCACCTCAGGCTGTTTCATGGCTTGAAGTGAGCAGGGCCGAATTTAAGACTCGAGCTCTCTGCCACTGCCCTGGGAGACGAAGATCTGGGGTTGCGTGATTTTACCCCCTTAGACAGGGCTGAATTGGTGCTTTCTGCTGGAACTTTAAAGACGTGTATTGATTTTGGCTGAAAATGTTGTAGAATTTGTGACGTCTTTTAGCACAACAACATACACGAAACAACATAACACAACTTAAACAGAACAGTGCACAACATTATGTGACAATAGAACGTACGGTAACTGCACTGTAACATGATATTGTAAAAATGCAACACAGAAGTCCAGAAGTACAAACCATACAGAAGACATCGCTATGACAAAAAAATGTGCATAACAATATGCATAAAAATTATTGTTGCAAATGGCCACCATCAGAAAATTGCTTACATGCTGCGTTGGTAAAAGGTATTTGCACCAAGCACGAATTTTGCACCAAGGACACAAAACTCACCCACTGGGCCTCCTCAATATATGGAGCCCCTTCATCCACCTTCCAACTGCCCTCCCTCTACATTCTCTGCTCGGCAGACCCCTCCAATCGCTCTACCGAAACCTTGCCCCCCCCACCTCCCCCCACCGGGCACCTTCCTGGGTAGCCATGTACTCAACCTATCAGTCTCAGCTCCGCTTCACCTACTAATCCCCATTCTGCAGGTCTCATCCGCAAACCGATCACCCCTCTCCCTCTGCATGCGGATTCCCTTCCCACTAGGGACCCATCCCTGTATGCGCTACTCATCAGTCGCCACTGTCTACTGGCACTGGCACTCCTAGACATCTAGCGTCAGTTTCTCACAGCACTCCTGGGCATCCCTGTGTACACCCCTTTTCCACCATACCCCTATCTACTCGGATGCACCCACTACCTGAGTGCTAACCCTGGTTTGCATCCTTTCCTGTCCAGCCTCATCCAAACCAACCCTACCCCGCCCTGCCCTTATCTTTACCGCTGCCTCCTGAAATCTCCAGATTTGTACTTTTTCACCTCCCACAACTCTATGCTGCAGTCGGCCTCTGCCTACTCATGGTCCAATCTTTGCAATCTGTCATTTTCCTCACACTGGCAGCGGGCATGCTCAATACCTGAACCCTTCCAAGATAACTCATTCTTCATCTGCACATTTTGCCAGATCCAACTGAAGGAGCAACAGCGCCCTCTAGCTGTAATTCTCTCTATCAGCGTGTTTTGCTTCATCTGACCACTCCCCAACAAGGATTACCCTTTTCCTGCTCTGGCAGCAGTTCATGTGTTATGTTGAGATATTCAGTTACTTGCATAGATCGTGTACCAAAAGCTTGCCGCACTTCAGAATAATGATTGGCATTTTACTGGCATCATTTGATAATTCAATATAATTCATAAGCATGTTGATTTTGTGCAATGAAGCAAAAGGTTCCCCAAATTACTTGCTTTATCATGATTTTTCTTGTAATGCATACTCTGTGTATGTGCCCTTGTTGGTATATGAATGCACTTTGGCACCTAAATAATCTAGTCTTCCAATGTTCCACTGCTAAAATTGCTAAATAGTGATTTCAGATACTAAGCTCCAGGCCTTTACTATGGATGAGACATTTTTGTTTATGAGGGAGAGTTTGGTGATGTTAATCCTTGTGGGTCAACACTGCTGTTTATGCACAAGGATGTTTTTTTTAATCTCCTTCCACCTTTCTTAGCCCCCCAGTGTTCCCCCAGCCCACGATAAACACTCGCCAAACTTTCTTGATCTATTTAAGTCTGTGCATGTTGTCTAGCAACATGAAGTATGTATTTTTGTGTGTGTAATTATTTTAATATTACCCAATTATATAGCACAGAGAAATGTGTTATTTATATAAGGCTTCATAGCAATTTTTTGCTGTTTGAAAGCACTATAAATAAAAATGTACTGGTCCGCAATTTATTTACCTTGGAAAGCTGGAAAGCCACATCAGCCTCGCCAGGGTTGAATTTACAACCTGGTGATCACTGCATGTTTCAGCAACGAGCATTCAACTCAGCGAGCCATGTTCTCAGCTAACTTAATACTACAAAGACAGCTGAGGTGGCTAATGCACTAGTTGTAGAGATTGGTATACAATCTTCGGCCACTGGTTTAAATCATAAAATAGTTCAGTGGGTTAATGTTACAGTTGCAGAGCACTGCTTATAAAGTGTAAGTTACAATTTGCATTTTATGTAGGGTAGCTCAGTGGATTAATATATATGCAGATATCTTTATTGTTCTTGCACTTGTTGTTAATTGCATGAGTAAGGTGCGGCTCACAAATTACAATCCTGGTACAGTACTTCAGTGAGTTAGCACGATGAACACATCTACTTGTAGATTCCTCACCTTTTGAATACATTCCTAAAGCAGTCCTCCTACCAGAAGTGGATGCATGTCTGTTTTTACCAAAAAATCCCGCAGAACAGAATGTGTGAAGTGTCCATCCCTTCTCACTTTGGAATAAAAGCAATAATGTTTAGCAAAAGGGTGAAGAAAGAGCAGGTCACTCTTTACAGGTAATGGTTACTGGTACACTGCTAGAAAGGCAGAAATAGATGACTTTGCTCTAGTAGAACAAGCATTAATACCTTCTGGATGTTCCTTGTGCGCCATGGCATAGCAGATAAGGGTGCAAAGGATAATCCATCTGGAGGTAGTTGGTTTGTGGATTGCTTGCCTTTTATTTTTGCAATGTAATCTATGCGCAGTTGATTGTCCAGTCCGAACTCTGGAGTTCTATCTTTGTAGAAGATTACAGCTGTCTTGAGGTTGAGGTGATGAAGTCTTTTCTCCTATTTAGTAGAGTGTGAAGAAGGATAAAACATGGAGAGAGTGATAGACTGACCTTAGTGGAATGAAGTAACCACCTTTTGTAGGGAAGCAGCTGTGGTTCTCATCACCAACTTGTCAGGGAAAAAAGAAGGAGAATGGAGGTTTCACACTTGAGGTTTGGGGTTCACCAACTCTTATTGCTGAAGTGACCGCCACTAAGAAAATCATCTTGGAAGTAGCAACTGTAAGGGGCAGCTGTGAAGAGGTTCAAATGATTAACACATAGGAAATGTAAGGACTAAGTTCAGGTCCCGCTGATCCTGATGCAAGCGATGAAGGAAGCTGAAGATTCTTTAAGGATGCTGTGGATGCGACTGTGGTCTTCCTGAAAGGATTTCTCAGTCCACAAAGGTGATGAGGGGGATCCTGGTTGCAGGGTCGATATCCCCATGTTTAATTAAGTTTTTTGACTTTTATTATGGCTCTATTTTCGTTTTGTTATGTTCTTCCATTAAATATAAAAACCCAAATAACTAAACAAGAATGTAAACAAAAAAAACCTATTCTTTTCAAAACAAATTTAAATGGTTTATAATAGGGATAAGAGTATATCTTGTTTGTTTTGTACCTGAGTGAGAGCGAGTGAATGTGTGAAAGTGATTCAGAGGGCGTGTGAAAGTGTGTGAATGTGAGTGAGTGAAAGTGAAGACAGGTGAGTGAGAAAGTGTGATTATGCGCAGGGAGTGTTGACCAATTGTGCTTGGTCAGATGGGAGAATCTAGACTGTTACATATCTAAGTACTGTCGATCACAGCACTTGTCATTGGTTGGACTACGTTCTATTAGTACTCTTTAGCTATTTTCAAGCAATAAATTGCTATTTTACACAAAGCTTATTGAATATTCAATGAAAATAAAATACCATTCGCATTAATTGTGATACAAGAGTTGAGTCAAACAGGTATGGATATAAAAAGTGTTTTTTCTTGTGGTATGATTAATGCAACTTGCCACATTTATTGTTAAGCTCTCACTTTGGTTTCCAGCCACTTATGCAAACTTACAATGTGGACACCTCCAACTCACACAAAGAACTTTGAGAGCCATTGTGGGCGCTAGTGGTGATGACCATTTTTATTGTTATTATTACAAGCTGGGGAAACAAATACTTTAAAGAAAAATGCACACAAGTACATATTTGCATTTTTTTTTTAAAAGGAAAAAGTAGTACTTTTCCACTGCCACAAGTTTTTCCTTGCCTGGAAAATAAAATAGTGCATTTTGTACAGAATATACTGCAATCTCTCTCATGAGGGTGTCTGGGAGGAGAAGCAGGTCTTCCAGAAGGATCCGTCCCTCTTTTTTCCCAGCCCCCTTGGTTGGAGTGTGGGGTGTAAGTGGGAACAAGTCCTCAGGAAATACATTTCATGTCGATTTTGTTGACTCGAAGAGTAGGGGCGTAGGAATGATACCTAATGTCCAACAGCAAACAGCATGCTGGGCAGGCAGAAAACACTTTTCAAGAAGCTAAAAAAATGCTGTGAGTGCCACTTTTTTTTTTTTTAACTAGGTATATAACTATAATAATTTATATTTATTAAGCTAACATTCGTTTTTCAGAAAACAAAAAATCCAGTTTTTATGAGTCTTTCCTCTCCTTTCTCCAAAGCAATGTTGCAGTTTCATTCCCATTTTAGTCCCTACATTAAGGCATATTTTGTAGCCACGCCTCCCCACAGCTGCTGGTCCTGATCCACATTCTATTTGGTGGGGCTGGAGGGGGTTGAGGGCACGAAAGGAGTATGATGTGTTGGGGAAAGACTGAGGCCAAGCCTGCCTCTGTGTGCTCTTCTTTCAAATCCCACGGTGGAATTCGCCAATGCAGAAGAATCTTCTACACTCTCTGTAAGACCTGGAGGAGAGTAATTAAACAGTGTTAAATACTTGGTCTTTGATGCAGTAACTCACATTTTTGTTACCCAACACAGTCTTAAGGCAGAATCTGATAGGTCAGTCACAAGCTCTCCATCTTTATGGTGAGCAGCCGATGTGAGCCCATATCCTCTATAGGTAGGTTTTAATCTACAGTATCTAAACAAATCCACAGGAAGAATATTATCAGACAGCAAATTGCCCATTTTACACTTGGTGTCAGGTCATGTTCTTACAATGACTGCCAATGATTATGAGATGGTCAAGCCTTAAAGCTGGTATATCCCTCATTTACACCGCACAATCCAGTGTAAACTGTTTCACCAATGCAAGGAAGAGTCGCCCTAATGTCAAAATACACATCTTATAACAACAAGGGGTTAAACTGGGGTCCAGATGGAACACAAGAGCCTATCAGCTGCCAAATACCCTTGGGACTCAACCACAGCCCAACGCCATTGATGCCCTTTGCAGCAGTGGTTCCCTTCTTCCCAATCTGGCTTCAGAAATCTTGGTTGGAAGTCCTAACCCTTGTATATCTTAGGAGGAGGGGCTTCGGGATACTGGCAACCCTTCACAAAAATAGCCCTTCTCTGCCATGGCATTTTTACTGATTCAAATGTAAGAGGTGCGCCTACTGATGCTCATTGTATCCCTGTTATTTTCAGAACTAAATGTAGTCTTGGAAGTGCTTGGTCATCTGCAAATGTTCATAGCTACCATTTCCTGTATCACTCCACACTGCAAATGTTACTAAGCTACCTCTAAATATGGTTTTTAAATGAAATATGAAATTTCGAAGAAGTCCAATACAATATTATAACTATGTTTCAACCACAGCTTCTAATCATAGCATTTTGACTTAAGGTTTTCAACTATTGGAAATTTGAATTCTGGAACTTGACAAATTACTTTCAATAACGCTCTTCCTGGTAGATATTCTACCTAACCACAGATCCCTTATGTTTTGAATATTCCCTAGACATCAGACTGGATCTGGGATTTTTCAAGCAGTGTACCTGAGCACTTGTCGGTGGCATTGTGCGGCTCCGCACCGACGTTGCTCTGCTCTAGAAATGAGGTGCACAGCCACATATAGGCACCACTCGCAAGCAATGACATCAGTTGCTTTCTAGGCTGCCAGTGCCCCAGATGGAGAGCAGCACAGCAAATTGGTTTCGACCAGTGTGCAGACCTCTAGAGTTAGGACCTTTCAAAAAGGCAAAGAGTCCAGTTCACAGAACCCAAAAAGATGGAAGGGCTGGTGAGGAACCTGCGGTCAGATAGAGGATCTACCAGAAAGAGCGTTTCAGAAGGTAATTAAGTTGTTCTTCTGCTAGATACTTCTAACTGCAGCTTTTCTCATCTTATGAATAGATGCCACAGCAATAATTACAAGAGGTGGATTAGTAAACTGGCTCATACCAAAATGTCATGCATAGCCGACCAGGTAAAGTGCCCATCTTGATGGAGCTGGCTTCCCAGATGATGGTGCTTTATGAATGTATAGAGTGATGAGTACATAGTAGCTTGGCAGGTGTCCCGAACTGAGACTTCACAAGCCAACAAAGTTGTAGCAGCCTTGGCTCTGGTGAAGTGAGCTCGCCAGCCTTCTGGAGGTTGCTGCTTGGCCACTGCATAGCAGATTTTGATAGAGAGAACAATCCAGCAAGAAATGGTTACCTTCTCCACTGCCTTGCCCTTCTTTGCTTCAGACCTGATCGGATGTATGACGTTACAACGCATGCTTTTACACCGCATGCCGTTACAACGCATTTTTTACACCGCAAGATCTGTTACAACGCCAGCCTTTACAACGCATGCTTTTACAACGACGTACACTAGATGGAGTGCTGACATTAGAAATGTATAATTTACTATTCTAACTCCAGTCCACGTTGCAGTAGGGAAGGTGTTTGGATAGTAAAACTACACTATTTCTAATGTTAGCACGCCATCTAGTGCATTTCGTTGTAATAGCATGCGTTGTAATGGCATGCGTTGTAACAGATTTCGCGTTGTAATAGTTTCGTTGTAATGGTAGTGCGGTGTAAAAGTTGCGTTGTAAAGGTTGTTCACCGACCTGATCATCTACACTATGTTCTCTGGTGTGATTGTTGTAAAAACAATTATAATCCAGCCATGGATGTTTTCTACCCCCGTAGAAGGGTGAAGTGGAACAAAAAAAATCTAAGAGGGTGAACATTAGCTCAACATGAAAATGAGTTACTATTTTAAGCTGAAAGAAGAACCAGGTTCTCAGAACCAGTTTAGCTTGGAAAAACCTAGTATACAGCAGGTTGATGGAGAGGGCCTGTAGCTTACTCACCTGCAGCGCCGATATAATGATTAAGAGAAAAATTGTATTGAGGATGATAAAGCGTAGAGGAAAACTGTGCAGCATTGTGAAAGGCTGAACATCAGGAACATTAGACCCAAATAAAGCCCTACTTGGACATAATGAACAGACATCGGAAAAAAATGTTCAAACCTTTCAGAAAAAGCAATGACACAGGTGATTTACACAAGGAAGGCCGATCCGGCTACCAATAAAAAGGGGGGAAAAAAGTACCATGTAAATGTGGCAAGTCCGTGCTGGACTAGTAACAACACAAAAGCAGCACTTCGGAAAACTTGGCATGAAGTGGATTAATCTGTCAGACACTACACCAAACAACAAATTTGTCCCTACAGCAGGTGTATACTAATTTCGTCGAGCACTGCCTGTCTGAAAAGATGACATCGAAAACCCCAGGAGGGAGATAAAAAGCAGTCAATTGCTTGCACTCAATCTCCAAGCGTGGAGGTGGAGATTCTGCCTCCCTGGGTTTAGGACCCTGCTCTGCTGCTGCCACAGATAATCCTCCTAAAGTGGCAGCTTGATCAGAGGACTGATGCCCATCTTATAGAACAGATATGGCAACTGGCTTTTGTTGTGGCAGCCTGTACAGGGCCATCTCATCTTATTGGCTTAAACCTTTTGACTGAGTTAGTCAGACTTGAAGTTCAGAGATCCTGCCAGGTGGTACGCCACCAAAAATATCCCCTGGTGTTCCTGCCACTTCCAGAGGAGTTGTTCCTTCTGGCACAGGGTCCACGACCCTATACGGCCCTGTTTGCTGCAATACCACATAGCGGTGGCGTTGTCGGTGAGCACTCACCAGCCTTCCCTTTAAAAATAGTAGGAAGGCATTCAATGCCATGTGAAAGTCCCTCAGCTCCAGAAGGTTGATGTGGAGCCAGGCCTCTGCTGGAGGCCAGATGTCTTTGATCAGCAACTCTCCCAAGTGGCCACCTCCTCCCAAAAGCAATGCATCAGTCACCAATATTAGCCCTGGGTGGAAGTGGGAGACAGATCTGCTGCTGACCCAATTGAGGTCTAGTACCACCACTGCAAGTCTTTTGCAGTCTCCTTCAAGCTCTGGATACGATCAGAGAGCTCCCTCTGAGACTATGCACGCTGGGACTTCAGATCCAGCTGCAGAGCCTGCATACGCCACCTGGCACAGCAGGATTAACTAGCAGGATGTAGGAGGCCTTCAGTCTTAGCAGGCTCAAAGTCATCATCACTGAGATCCAGTCAGATCTAAAACAGAGCGAGAATAGCCTAAATATCCTGGACTCTCTGTTCCGTTTGGAAAGCACAAAACTGCACCATACTCAGAATAGCTCTTTTAAAAGGAAGCATTTGTGCAGGAGTCAGGTGTGATTTTGGTATGCTGATAGAGAACCACAGTGAAGCAGAGCAGGTACGCCGTAGTCTGGAGGTGAGTGATCACCGCTTAGAGAGAGCCCACTTTCAGCAGCCAGTCCTTGAGGTAGGTAGAAGACTGGAACCACTGACCTCTAAAGATGTGCTGTAACCACCACCATCACTTTTGTGAACACTTGAGGGCTACTGTTGAGGTCAAAGGGGAGCACAGCAAACTGAGAATGTTCCTGCCACAATGGCAACTGCTGCAGACACCACCTGTGGACCTGCAGGAAGGGGATGTGGAAATAAGCGCCCTGCAGGTCTAGCGCTACCATCTAGACTTCAGAATCAAGGACAGAAAAAATCTGGACCTGGGTGAGCATCTTGAAGAAATGTTTTTATTCGTTTTTATTGCAGTTTTTTCATGCAGTGTATAACAAAACAGGCATCTAACATTTTACAATAGGTTATAAAAGACCGGCTTGAAACAAATTATTAGGGTGATCACAGTCACAGCTGTTCCTCCCATGGACCACGTGAGTGGTATATGATTGGTAGGATATGTGAGCTTGGGGGGTATTCAAGTCTCGTCTTGCAGCATGCAAAACCGTTCCATGGTGAACTGAGTTAGTGTGTTGTTGCGGGGTTTGGGGGCGGGGTGTTGCATGCACTTTCTACCCGTTGGTGTGAGCGCACCATGTCCCTACTGTCTTTAAAGCATTCAAGGGATGAGTCTGCTGTCTCACTAAAAAGACTAGAGCCAGTGAAAGGCATGTCCACTATTGTACAATGGATGTCAATGGATAAGCCTGTGGACCGCATCTATAAGTACCTCCTGAGAGCCACACTGGTGCCAATTGGTGGTGTCCAAGCCAAATTGGATGGTAAACCTTGCCACAAGGCAACTATCACAGTTTCCATAAATGATGGCACGCAAGTTGTCAAGGACACCAGTTAAGATTGGGGCGAGTGTCCCAAAGGACTTAGGTATACTGCCCCAAGATGCAGATGTGCTTGATGGAACATAGTGGCAAACTAGTTGACAAAAACATGCACTTTCCAAAGGTTTCAATGCACTTCAATTTCTTGTCTGGTGCTGAAGGTACAGAGTGTATTTGGGTTAATAGTGGATTGTTTTTCGTACCTCGTGGGGAACAAGATGTATCCTGTGGGTATGGTATATGAATAGTAATATTGTAAATGATGGTGCTTAAGGATTAAAACATCTTAGCACCCAAGGTGTAATCAACAAATAGGGTCATGGGACCCCCAACTGTATACATTATTAATGCAATCTGAAACCCAAGCACTCATATGGTATTGCAACAATAGGAAATCCAAACTGTAAGGATATTGTTTATATGGAAATGCAGCTTATTAGCACAATGGAATATTCTTCGATACATTCCAGTTTTATAGTTTCTTGCTTCACAAAGACCGCCAACACGTGTTTCATCACTTTGTGACTTCAAGGCTTGATGTGGTAAAGAAGCAACTCAAAGATATGTGTAGCCAGGTCCGAAAAAAGTTCTGTAGCAAAGTGCACGTGGAAAAAAACCTCCCTCACGATCTGTATTCCAGTCCAGACTCAGTCTTAGGTCCTGAATAGTTTTAAACAAGCTCCTAGGTTAGGTATTTCTACCGTTCCACCGTGACAGGTATGCCCACAGGAAATGTAGTCACATCCAGCAAATATCCCTATTAGAAGTGTAGTGTGAGCATTCAACGTCATCGTTGGTCAGGTGTGGTAAAGAATCACGGACTACATGTCGAGTGAATAATTCCTAGAAAATTGAACGATGTTCTAAATTAGTAGGTACAGAAAAGGAGTTTATAGTAATCTCTTACCTGATCTGGTCTACCTTGCGCCTGTGGAAGTGGTTTCCGATTGCATTAATATTGTATTTGGGTTAAACTTGCTCGCAGAGATTTGCACAACTAGGTTCTCAGGTGTGCTGAGTCAAGCAATCTGAATCACCAGTCGCTAGTCTATGGCGTGCTATTTGTCTGTCCACCACAGGTCCAGAGCAGGGCTTTACACCAGCTCCAAGAAGGATGTTGCTGAATGGAAGTCGGGGCTCAACATTTCTTTGCTGCGGCTAAAGTACATCAGTGAGGACATTAGTCTTCTTCGCAATTGTGAGTAACTGGAAGTTGAGAACCTGCCCTCTGTATGACCATTTCGAAGGAGGAACTTTCTTCCCCGGCAGGACCTGTGGCAAGACCAGGCCAGTGTCTGTTGAGGTGTCCAGGCCTCTGGTCTTCATACCTATTATCATCAGTATATGGTCAAGCAAATTAATACCCAACATCATATGCATTGCTATCAGAGTCAGTTCCAAAGAGAGTGGGGAGACTATGGATCCCATCTTGAGGCAAGACCAAAGTATTGGAGTCTTAAATTTGCACAAATATTGAGACCAAAGTAGATAAGGGAGTGGCCTAATCGGAGAAGAAGCGGCGCGGTATCGGAGTCGGAAACCACAATATGTTTCACCTCATCATCCGATGGCGATGTTCCAAAGTCTCGCATGTGGTGTGGCACCAGTACCAGAGTTGGCATCAAACCAGGTGCAGGGTCTGTGGTGGGTCCAATGGGTCCAGCTGGCACAGAGGACGGATCCACTGGCCAGGTTCCAGATACGACCTAAGACAAAGGTTGCAATTGGCTCTGAAGGAGTTGAGGTCAAGGAGTGAGACTGGGAGGCAGGTTGACGCCCTTGCACCTTTTCTAGAGTTCAAAAGTGGCATGAACGAGCAGAGTTCTGCTTGGACTTCTATCTTTTTTCTTCCACTTACCCAAAGATTTTGGCCACAATGATGATTGGCCATGGGAGCGATGTTGGGAGCCGGACCTTCCCTTTGACCAATCACAGTGAGGAGTCTTTCATTGATTAGCAACTCAGAGCTTTGTCTCACAGTCCCGGATGGCCTTAGGATTCATCAAGTCACATTCGCTGTAGGCCTTCGAGTCATGTTCCGACCCAGGCAGCACAGGCAAACATGATGAGGATATCTCACAGACATTTCCTGTGACAGACCCTATAAGGTTTAACCCCTGTAGTTTTGGGAGGTGAAATCTTTCCTTGCACTTTGGATTTTTTAAGGTATTTTCAAATAGATGATTTGTAGCACCAGATACACATCTGGTGAAGCTTAAAGAAAGGAAATTATGTCTATGCGCCTGAATGCCACCTATATGTAGCTGTGCATGTCACTTCCAGAGCAGAGCGACGTTGGAGTGGAGTCACATGATGCTACCTATTGGTGCACAGAGGTACTGCTTGAAAATTTCGGCATCCAGTCTGGGGAATATTCAATAGGTGAGAAACCTGTTATTAGAAGTATCTATCAGAAGACAATTTCTTGACCACTTTGAGATGGCTGGGTTCTGGGATTTACGAATGGCTACATTGACAGACAGTATTACATCATCAGTCCCACAAATTTGATTAAAGTAAAAAAAATATTTACGATTAATGTGAATAATTTGTTTCACTCATGGGTAAAATGAGCTGGACTGAATGGGGAAGTGTAACACTGGGATTGGATGTAATTTTATTTATCAGAGTTACACAGCAAGGGCATGTGTGCATTTTCAAAAAGAAAGCACAAGTAAGAAGTAGTTGTAAGGTTTACGTCAAATTGGGAGACTTCTCATTCCACAAAAGATAGCCAAAAGAGTATACTTGACATCCATAAAGTAATAAAATCAAATGAACACAGATTATACTCTAATAATTATTAATTGTGCCAAGCTGGAGCAATGGTGTAAATCTGTTTTGCAAAGGATGCATCCAATAACTAGTAAGACAAATTCAGCAGGTAATGGTCGGATTCTCTTATTTTGGCAAATATAAGGTCTGATAATGAACAAGTTACCTTCCCTCAGTAATGCTTTTACTGGTGCAGAGACACCACAGATTCCTCACCTTTAGAATATCTCCAGGAGCCACACTAGATCCAAAAGATTTCTCAGCATAGCCTCCTCAGGCCAGTATATAGCATCATGCAGCTCCACGTCGACTCCACTCAATGCATGAAGTGACAGCTTGAGACAAAAATGCCCTTCCTGGTTGACGCGGCTGGCAAAGCAGTAGTATATCATTAACATGTGCCCTGATGCCCACATTGCAGCAAGACGATAATCCAGGACAGGCACTCCACATACCAATGCAGTGTTAGCACCCTTGACCCTGATGGTAGAGGCCCTCAACTCTTCTTAAGGCTGCTTCTTGGCTATCATGTAGCAGATCTTCATACAGAGGCCTATCCACTGGGACAAAGTCCTTTTCAGGGCTACTTTGCCTTTCTTTGCCTTCATAACTTCAGATAGAACTGATCATCCACCAATGGTCTTCGGTACGATCAATGTAAAAGCAAAGTACTCTTTTGGAGTCCAGACGATGGAGTCCCTCTTCTTTTGTGGGGTGAGGTGGGGCAAAGAACGTCAGAAGAATGATGAACTCTCTAATGTAAAAGAAAGTCACAATTTTTAATAGAAAGCTCTAGACACCAGTTTGTCCAGGCAAGAAGGTGATGTAGAGCTGCTTGACTGATCAAGCTTGAAGCTCACTTATGCTGCAAGCTGGGATTGTCGCAATGAGAAAGACAGTCTTCAGGGTCAAGAGACATAGTAGATAGCTGTGCAAAAAAAGGTAGACATATAAGGAAGTAAGGATCAAATTAAGGTCCCACTGTGGCAACACAAAGAAATTAGGGGAAAACAGATGGGCCAAACCTTTGAGAAATCGCATTGCAACAGGTGAACGGAACAATGATGGTTGGTCCAATAAATACAAAAAAGCCGAAAGGGAAGACAGATAATCTTTTACGGTGCCCACTGCAAGTCCTTGCTGGGCCAAAGATAAAATGAACAGCAATCCATCCAACATTTTGTCCAGCCGTTGGTCACACTGGAGGAACCACCCCAGGCCACAAATTACTTTCCGTCTCCCGCATACAAAGACTTTGTACAACAATCTAGCTGCAGCAATCACTCCCACTACATCTCAAGGAAGAGCAAACCTTGTCAACTGGTGCAGTTTATTCTCCACACAAAGAGGTGTAGATTGCCTGGGTGCTGCAACAGAAGATTCTCTTGAGCAGCAGATTGATTGAAGGGTAGATGCTCGAGCCCAAAATCTATAGGTACCACACTCTCCTGGTTCAATCCAGGGTCACTAAGATGACTTGGGCTAGTCGTTCCTGATCTTGATCAGAACTCAAGGTATAAAAGGTAGCAGCGGGAAGGCAAACAGGAGTGATGTGCTCCACTCTAGGCAGACTCCGTTTCGTGCAGAGTCTTTTTGGGAACTCCAGTTTGCAAAAATGCTGACATTGCACATTCTCTGCAACGATAAATAGATCCAACTAAGGTTCTCCCCATTGCTGGACACTGCCATGAGCCACCTGTGGGTGTAACTGCCATTTGTGTTTCACTAGGCGTCGCTGACTGAGTACATCTGCCCTGAGGTGCAGGGCCTTCTGGCGCAGATTCCAGTACCCCACCCTGCCCTGCTTCTTGCAATACTGTGAAGACCTGAACCAACCAACCTTAACGGACATCACCTCTGGGTGGGATAGGGACAGGGTTTGCTGCTGGTCCAATTGTGGTGGAGCAGCCACCACTGATCCTCTGCAGTCTCCTCTGAAACTGGGAAGGAAACTATTAAGGCGCCCTTGGTGCTGGGCCCATTGAGACCTCAGATCCAACTGTAGAGCACCCATGTGCCATCTGGCATGGTTGACAAACAGGATGCAGTGCCACGTCATCACCTTCATGAATACCAAAGGGGCACCGGAGAGGCCGAATGGGATCATGGTAAACTGAAAATGCTTGTGACCCACCCTGAACTGCAGATAGTGCCATGGGCCTGCAGGACCAAGACAAGGGAAATAGGCACCCTGCAGGTCTAACACTACCAATCAGTCTCCTGCATACAGGGCACATAGAACCTAGGCCAGCGCAAGCATCTTGGATTTGTCTTTCTGCAGGAAGAAATTGAGAGTTTAAGATCTAACATATGGCAAAAGCATCTGCCATTTTTTGCACTAGGAAATAACACCCAGTTCTGATCTCCAAGGCCGGGGCACTCTTTATAGTTCCTTTATCCAAAGAGCCTGAACTTCCTGCAACCAAAATGGACAAATGGCTTTTTGAGAGCTGCTCTGACAGCCACCATCCACAAGTACTGAAGTACTGAAGGAGAACTTACCCTCTGACAATTCTTAAGAATCAGATGAAGCCATTCTAACATCTCTAGGTAAGATAAACAGGCATCAGAGTTGTCTAAAAAGCCTACTACTTGTAAATAACCATACAATATTGTAAAGAAACGCAAAAAAGAGAACATAATAGCAATCGCCAACATCTCTGAAATTCATCCTATACCACATAATCAAAAAATAGCGTGTCAAAACTTTCTGGTGAAAAATAAACAAATACATTGGAAGATTCTCAATACAGTGGCAAGAATTGGCAGTTTCTCCTGTTTTCTTTCAAATGAGAGAAAAGCTGTGGGAATTTGCTAGTGCCCACAAGAGCAGGTACACAGAACCAGGCTAAAGCTACAACAACATTATGGTGAGTTCCAAATGCAATCGGACACCATCCCGGTGGCAGATGAGCCGCATCCCCTTTCACTTATGTTACTAAATCTATTGATCTAAGATTAGACAAGACATTTCAAATCACATCACATACCAATGGTAACACGGACAATGTGATCTATATTATCATATGCCCTGCAGACTTTGCTA
The DNA here is from genome assembly GCF_964204655.1 of Triturus cristatus. NCBI lineage: Eukaryota > Metazoa > Chordata > Amphibia > Caudata > Salamandridae > Triturus > Triturus cristatus. The sequence goes on along the minus strand of NC_140595.1, from coordinate 163,107,182 downwards.
CATAGGTATGACATCTAGAGAGATCCGCATTCACATCGGAGAGCATCCAGATCCGGGCCGACCCCCTACAACAGTGCCTTCCCCATTTCTGGTCCCATTTCAACCTAAGCCGTCACTGGCGCCCCTTGAAGAGGAACCTATTCTCCTCTCTGACTCCGAGACAATGACGCTCGACGTCAACACCAGTGATTTTCCGGGCCCAGTCTGATGCCTGGGGAATATTCTATGGTGGGGAATCTGTGGTTAGAAGTCTGTATAAGAAACTGGAGGCTAAAAAATAGGTTGGTATCCTCAATTTGTTTCGTTAGAGCAGCCTCAGCACAGCAAACAGTAGTGTGACCTCACTGAAGCACTAAGCAACAAAAAGCAAGGCTCCATCTTTAGCACAGAAGATAAAGCGATATAAGAGAGCATAGCATGCCACTTTGCATTTTAAAAATAAAATCACATTTTGAAAAGCTCCAACCTTCCCATTAAAATCTCGTTTGTTGTTTGTGCATTAATGAAACTATTTCATAATATTTGTATTGTTTTTAAAAGTACACTTCTTTTTGTATTTTTGGGTTTCACATGTTTTGGTGGGGGTCCTTTGGGTTCCAATGGTCATTCATTGAGAACCCACAGAAGTCAAAAGTCAAGTACCGCTGATCTAGTGTGAGGAGTGCTCCTCCTGCCTGTGTCTTTAGTTGCTGAATAGGGCAGAATAATAAATTGGATTAAAAGAAAAGATTAAACTATTTTAGGGTAAAGTGTGGCTTGTTTGCATTACCACCTTGATCTTGTGAAGTTGAAGGTATAGTTTTCGAATGGTTAGTCTCTGTAGTTCACTTACTCACTATGAATATGACGCGATTGCTATGGAATGCTTTAAGCACAACTCATTTCATTACAGTCTGTGAAGCGCAGTAGAGGTGAATCTGTTCCTGTAATGCCAGAACTTTCTTCTGAATGAGAAAAGCTGTTGCTCTGGGTGTATCTAGCTCCTTCCAAGAAAAATCTTGTTCTGCGATGGATTGGGGGTCTGGGATTCTTTCATACTGACTGTAAAACTCAGTGAAAATCAGATGTAAATAGCCTGGTTAGTGGCATTCTAGCTTTGTTGGAATGAGTTCCCTTTTATCAGCCAGACGTCCAAGCAAAGGTAAACATATATCATTTGCAATTTCATGCTGACTATCCCAAAAGGTATTCAGAATAATAATGAATGTTCCCATCACAAACCAAGATAATTGCTATGGTACTTTTTTACTAGAATGTGGAAGTTGGCATAATTGAGGCCTACTGTTGCCATTGAGTCTTCTTTGAACATTGGCATAGCCTCTTTTAAGTTGCCAATTCGAAAATTCAATTTCTGACAAATCTGTTTAGGATTCTTTGCTCCAATTTTGGTCTTAAGGTGAGATATTGTTTGGGTATGAGGAAATAAACCTGATAAATTACCTTTGTTGTTCCTCTTTGGTACCTTTTCTATAGCTCATTTATTTAACATTTCTTCGACTTCTTTTTGAAAAACCTTGGTTTTCTTTTGTATAATTTTATTTTGGTAGTATACTAACCTATTAGCTATGGCTTTCTCTTCCTGTACCAAAATTGGGGTATATTTTTAAATTATCTGGCAGGTGTTGAATCAACTGTTCCTCCACTGAGCTGCTGCTCTTTCCATCTTCCACCAAACAACATCCAGATGCTTGCTGTCCTTGATGAGGTTGGAAGGGTCAAGGGGGCGGCTACGGATACTAGAGTGTTCGATCTTTGAAATATTGGTGAGAAGAAGAGTATGATGGTAAATTGTGCTTGACATATGCTGGGTCTCAAGCGGATGGCTTATATTTTTTTCTACCCTCAGCGTTGCTACCTTAGAAGAGACTGGTTCTTCCAATATCTCCCTACCCTACTAAATCACTCTATGTGAGACTGGCAAGTACTGTTTTTTCCTCTGTAGAAGTAATGTTACCAGAAGAAAACAGGATTCTTCATGTTTTAGCTGCACCTTGTAAGGTGTGAGATGATCTCCTGATAGGGCATGGGACATTCCTAAGTCATCACATAGGGATGCTGTAGAGGGGAAGTCTGCTTCAATTTCCTGCTAAATATGCTTTTGAAAGAGCAGTTTTGTGTCTTCGTAATAATGATTCTGTGCTTCCTCCTGTTGTTCTTAATGTGGTGCAGGAGATGCTAGCAGGATGCAGCTTCCCCTTCCTCATCTAACTGCTCTCTGAGTTTTTGTGTCCTGTCTTGGAAGTTCTTTTTTCGTTTGAGCTCTGCATGTGCATCTGTCAAACATTTTTCTTTTGTATTGTATTGTATTGTATTGTATTGAGGTTTTATAGAGCGCATAGCTGCCCCAGCAAAGGGGTGTCCCAGCTCTAGACGGCATAAAGAATGAGGACTGCAGAAAAGAGCAAACCCTAGATTGGAGGGAAAAGGTGCATTTTAATAGCCTTATGAAATTTCAGATAGTTCTTCAGACAAGAAGATTTCGCAGATGTGTGCTGGGAGTGAATTCCAGAGTTTGGCCGTCAGGAGGCGAAAGGACCGTTCACCTGCACGCGCCTTCCTCACCAGAGGAATAATCGCCAGGTGCTGGCTCATAGATCGAAGGTGGGGAGTAGGAGTGTAAGATGAAATCAGTTTGGCCAGGATACTTGGTGAAGAGAAATTCATAATTTTAAAGGCAATGCAGAGGGACTTGAACTTGATGCGCCTAGCCACCGGCAGCCAATAGAGTCGGCGAATAGCGTTGGACGTGGGACACATTCTAGGAAGGCCCAAGAGAGTTCTAGCAGCCGCATTTTGAACCCTCTGGAGATGTAGAATTTCAGCCTTGTTAGCCCCCAGGTACAGAGAACTGGCATACTCTAGCCGAGACATAATGGCAGCCTGGATGATCAGCTGGCGGGTGGAAGGGTCAAAAAACCCTAACAGCGGTTTTAGCCCCCGCAGGAGACCAAAACAGGTGCCCAAGACTTTTTTAGTGTGGACCTGGAAAGTGAGGGCCGAATCTACCCATACACCCAGATTTTTTAACACCTGTTTGGGGGTGGGTGCACATCCCAAAGACGTGGCCACCAGGGTTCGCTCCACATCTCAGGATCTTTCCCCATCAGCAAGATCTCAGATTTGCTGGCGTTGAGCTGGAGACAGTTAGCAGACAACCACTCGGCGACAGCTGCGAGATCGCTCTGGAACATAAGTGCGTCCTGCCCTCATTCCCTTCGAATTGAGGTATTGTTTTCACTTTTTGACATTGATAGCTGATGCCTTGGATTCAATGTCACCCATCAGTAAATTTTTCACCCATCAGTACATTTTTCTTTCTAAGAAGAAATGGAATGTCCTTCTCTGTAGCACTCCCTGATCTTGATCATCTTTTGATTTTGAGTAAGCCCGGTCGGGTAACTACACTCCTCCAGCGTAGTTTACGTAGTTTTGCCTACTCCGCGTTCCGTTGCAAAAGCATAGCTTAGGCAAAACTACGATTCCATGGCGGGGCATAGTTAGCCGGCCTCTCCAACCCCCTCGCTGTCCTTCTTCTCTGATAACCCCTACGTTGTATGTCTTGCGAGTGCGCATGCGCACAACATACAATGTAGGGGTTATCTAAGAAGGACGACGAGGATGAGGAAGGAGAGCGGCCATGGCGAAAAGGAGGCAGCCACAGCAAGTAAGTGCCTTTTTTATTACTTTATAATTACTTTGGGAGGGGGGAGGGCACAGAGCAGAGTGAAGTTCCACGGAGTTGTTTTTCAACTCCACGGAACGTCACGTAGAGGCACTACGCCAGCTCTGCCCACCATTAATTTTGAGTCCAATTTTGAAGGTTTGTTGGCACTGGTATCTTTTTACTTCAACCCAATGCATCGAGTGAGGTTTCCAGCCCTATAATCTTTGACCAAGACAAGCTCCTGCAAATGCAGGAATGTGTTTCAACTGAATAAAATCATTGAAAATAATTATTTGACTACATTCCTCCATACAGCAAGAAAGACAGTGGCCTTTGCATTAATCACATCCAGACTGGATTATTGCAATAGTCTATATGCAGGTGCCATTAAACAGATTTTTCAGAATCTGGTCCTAAGCCCTTCATTGGTTGCCAATACATAAGAGTATTTTGTTTAAAATTCTCTTGTTCACTTTTAGAGCTATAGAGTATTTGGGCCAAAATATCTGGTTTCCATATTCATCCATTACACTACCTCTCGAACCTTGAGATCCTCATGTGCCAATTTTCTCACCCCTCCTAACTTTAGGTGTAAGTCCAGGGGTGGCAAATCTCTCGCTGTCCTGGGGGCCAGGCCTGGAATCAACTCCATAGACAACTGAGATTTATTGACTCTGAACCTCTTTTTACGAAACCTCTGAAAACCTGGTTCCTCACGGCCTCTGATTCATTGTGCCACGCACTTATTTGGTCATAACATGTTCTTCTCTTATTCCTGCTGTTATTGACTCTGCCTTTGTCTTCTCAGCACCAGGAGGCTTTTTTGGGAGCGACAGATGTGCTTTACAAATGCAATATTCATTCATTCATCTTTTTCAGTGCCTAGAGGATTTTTTTCGGGGTCAACTTGATAAACTTGTTGTTTGTCAACGTAGATTCTTCAACATCAGAATAGTACCTTTCTTCCTGAACCTCTTCTGTCTCTGATTATGGCATAGCCCTTGTCCTGTGGCATCCATAAATACGTTTAGGAAGTATTCCTTGACATGTGAGATAGTGTTATGTGCACAGTGTTCCATTTCTCTAGCCTTTAGAGTTTGTGGTTGAAAAAAGGTTTGAAACCCTTCAGTCTTATAGTTTTTAGCATAAATTGTACACCTTATGTGGGTCTTTCCGAGCCAACTTCTGGTGGTCCTATGGTAGATCAAAGGAAAGGAAATATTACATTACCCTGTAACCAACTAATCGTCCAATGCAGTGCTATAGATTTACATTCTCTGCAAAGTCCTGCCATCTAGAGTTGAGCGCTGATGATCGCAAATTATTTTTGTTCGAAGTTGTTTTCTACTAACAAAACCTATTGTGCCTCCACCTTTAGTCCAACATGCGCCAGATCAAAGACTCAACTTTAAGTTGTTTTTCACTCAGCGGGTGAGTAGTGTAACCGGAGTGTGGTGTCAAGGACAGAGTAGTAAATGCTGCCCAATCCCCTTCGGGGGGGAAGGTGGGCACATGTGAAACAGTCTGCTGGGCCCGTACTTTGATCTTGAAAGCGCTGGGAGGCCTGCTGTGGGGGGGGGGGGGGGGGGGACAGGGGGGTCCTGATGCTGTTGATACACCATGTCCCTGGGATATCCCGAAAAGAGTGAAACTGTTGGGTGATTGCCACACTGCTGCTGAAAGGCTAAGAGCATGCCATGGCTTGGCTCTCTGTAAAACTCTCTAGGGAAGAATCTGCCTTTTCAGCAAACAAGGAGGAACCTTTGAAGGGCATGTCCATTAGGGGTGACTGAACGTCCCCAGAGAAGCCTGTGAGTCTCATCCATTTTACCAAATTTGTTCCAATAACCCTTTCTAGACAACCAGTGTGTGGGCGCGTGACAAACTTGGCTATATCCCTGCCATCTTGAATGGTTTAGGCCAAGTAATGCGCATTTACTTACCAAAGTATGACTTTCCATGCAAACTGACCAGGTGTTTCCACGTAGAACTATAATACATAAACTAGTTATAATACATGTATAAACAGTGTTTAACCTCATCTGTTCAATATGATTATGCAATATTTTTAAATGTAAATAATATGCTTATTTCTCTATTAACATTTTTACAACTACATTTCAGTTATTTGTATGCCCAGTCACTAGAATCTGTCAGATACATGCGATGGGTATGATCAATTTCTAGTGACATTAACGATAATCTGTGATCTTGTACATTTTATTACAATGCATGGTGGAATTTTACTGTAGACGTGACCTGTTCTTCAATGATATATGTAGGTGCAGGGCTTTAAGTGGGACGTGGCCAATGTAATTAAAGGGCGTGGATTAAAAACACCTAAGCTAAAAATCTGTGTTTAACATAGTTTGCAGCCCGACTTGTATTTGCTGTTTCTGTCATTGCATCCAGATATGTAATACAACAAGTAACATCATACCTACAAAAATCAGGACTATTGGCTTTGTCAATGGTTGTTAATTGCATAAGACAAATAAGCAGCAACTATGGCTTGTATATAATATTGAAATGCTTCCACTTAAAGCCCTGGTGACACCACGACAATTTTGCTTCTCCTGAGTTTCAAAAAGAGAAAGGAAATCAAGAGAAAATTACTCTCTTTAGAGGATTTCCCTTCCCCTACAACACTCACCTGGCATGACGTCATGCCGTAACTTCTCCACTAGTGAGAAGTGAGCAGTACGAGCACGCGCACATTATGTGCCTGCTGTCACTGCAGTCCGGGACAAAACGGACCGCTTGTGCTAGGGCACAAAACAGAGCCCAATAGAGACCCATTCTGAGCCCCCCCTTTAAAAAACTGCCGGTGCTAAGCACCGGCGAGACCCGGCCCACTTAAAGCCTTGCGTAGTTTTCTTTTGGAATTTGGAAACCAACTATTACACCTATCTGTTATGGCCACCATGGTTTATACGTTTCAGGGGACAACAACGGAGGGTGCCCATTTTCTATTTGTTTGCCTTTCAATTTCCGCCCTACATACAAATAGGATGGGTTCATGGCAGGTTCGTCTCTTCTGGAAGCACGCGGAGGATCCGGCCAGGTAAGATGCAGAATCGCTACTTTGTCGCCTTTCGTATCTTTACATTGGTAGTCATGTAAAAGTATCGTACTTGCTTTCCTTTCTATCCATTTCACGAGTATGCTTTGGGGTTTTATGTATTGTTAACTACCACAAACTTTTCGACATACAATTGGAAGCACGTATGAGGTGTTTGGGATCCGTACTCATGTTCCATTTGGTACTAGTGTTTTAACTGTCAAAAACATTTTATAAGTTTATTGAAGATATTTTGGTTTGGCTTCCTCTATGGACATAGCGTACAAACATTTTGATGTAGGGGACATTATGGTGTGTTTTTAGTTTTCTGATAGGAGCTTACTATGGAATCCTTACACATTTGGATGTTTCATTTAAGACTCAGACTTAGGTAAGACTTTGCCACTGGTATGTGTAACTTTTGAGTCATGCTGCTTCAATCGCTTCGAATCCTGGAGTAACACAATTGATAGTGTGATACCATGTAATAAGGTCTTTGGGATCGGTGCATTGGCATTGTTATTGGACAGATGAGACTTGTATTTTGTTTCATCATGGGGTTTAATTGTTTGCTGACTACCCTTGACATGAAGTCACCAGTGACTTATGACCTTTTTTTCTCAATGAATTACTATATGCTCAGATGGAATAGACGTTTAAAATTATTATTTTCGTCTCATTCCACCATAGATCTGTTTCTCTTGCTAATACACAAGCGAGACGTGTACCTAGTGATCTCTCATTACAGTTGACTACAATACGACGCCAAAGGTTCACTCAATGTTGTCTTTTTGAATATGTGCGTGACATATTTGGTCGACCTCTACACTTTTCGGGTTATGTAGCGTCATTCATGTATACATTATGTTGAATTTTATTAATCAGGCCTATTTTATTTTACTAGCTCGGGAACATTCAATGAAACACTACCTGGGGCATTTTAGCCACATTGAGCCTTTAATAAAGCTCTCTTGACACATTTCGTGGAAATATTTTAATATTGAATATTATCTACTGCTCCAAATGCTGATCCAATTCATTATGATGTAAAGTTACATAGGGATCCGCATTAAGATTTGAGACAATTTTTATGCTCTGATTTATGACCTGGTCATTCTTCTTCTTTTTACAACAGTTGTTTTAGATATGCCAGAATTCGATGGGGAGATTTTCCCCTTAATTTACACACTACAGACCATTAAAGACACTTCAGGGCCGGAATATACATGCTCTTTTACTGCTTTCTTCCCTTTTAAGGTTGGTCAGATTAATCACCATATCTTTTCTTCGATACCTCATCTCCTTCTGGTACAGATGAGTTTGGAACTCACTTTACAATCTTTATGGAGATTGACCTATTCACACTTTATTTTATATCATGGGTGCTGTCCTTAAATTTACCTTCTGTTCTTCACAGATTATTGCCATTTTCGATTCACACTTACTTTCAACGTTTTTGCTTGTCTCTGCTTTTATCTTTTTTTGTTACAGCTCACCAACTTCTCCTATTACTTCTCACATCTATAATATCTTATCCCTTATATCTTATGATTGTTCTTAATTTCATTTTAATTGCTATGAATTTCACAGCCTTGATAAAGTCACGCAGTGACGAAACATGTGTTGGCTATTTTTTGAAGTAGGAATCTGTATACAAGCGGATTGTACAGAAGAACACACAATTGTATAATATGTTAATAAATTGTTTCTTCATTCAATACAATTTCCTGACTGTGTGGGTCTTACACTGTTATGACATTGTATGAGTGCTAGGGTTTCTCATTTTACTAATGATTTAGACCTATGAAGCTGTTAAGTCTTGTAGAACTTCTGGTAAGATCCCACCAACCATGTATCAGAATGAGTGAGTGTAACGACCAAGGAGCCAGCTGGAGTTGACTCACCTCAGGTAAAGGCTGGCCAAGGAGAAGATTCTTCTTCCAAACATTTCCATGTGTTTGGACTCTTTCAGGAGCAGTTGGCGGAAAGGCATTAGGGTTGACTCAGCTGTTGGATAATTTCATCGCCAGACTCTCAGAAGCTGGGTACTGGGTTAAGAAAGCAGGTTCGCCTGGTGCTGGGCTATGGTGACGTCCGACCTGCCAATTGACCAGGGGGCCAGAACATGCTTTGTCCATGTGCCAATGAGCGTATCAGTGTGGGCCTCATTGAAAGGTACAAGAGGTTTGGTCAGTGCCTGGCCAAGCAGAAGGACCTCAGCTAGTACGTTGGTTTTAAATTCCATAGTTAAAGGTTGCACTTACTTCCATTGCTGGTCCAGGAAAGGAACCAACCCAGCATTGGGTGAGTTAATCAGCCCACTAGCATCTTGCAGATCCAAATACCAATTATATTCAGCATAAAGTGAGTGAGGCAACCTATTCCCCATCCCATCCATTTGTATTGCTGTATTGCTGGCTCTGGTCGGTGTCAGAGCCAAATCTTTGGTGTTGTGACTAGGTGCGACTGTACAGTAGTGGAATCATGTCTAAAGGGGGAACAGCCATTACAACGCGGTTTTTACCACGCAGTGCAGTTACATCGCATGCGTTACAACGCATGCGATGTTACAACGCTATGCCATTACAACTCAAGTCTTTACATCGACTTGCGCTAGATGGCGTGCTAACATTACAAATAGTGTAGTTTACTATCCCAACACCTTCCCTACTGTTAAGTGGACTGGAGTTGGAATAGTAAATTACACTTTTTTAATGTTAGCACGCCATCTAGCGCAAGTCGATGTAAAGACTTGCGTTGTAATGGCATAGCGTTGTAACGCATGCGATGTAACTGCACGCGTTGTAAAAACGCGCGTTGTAATGTCATACATCCTGTCTAAAGGATTGAGTATTGGCTGTATCGCATCAGTATACGGGTGTAGTATTGGTTGAGACAACATTGGCTGAAGTCGAATACCACAAAAAAGTTGTGGCTCCTCTAGCAGCAGCAGTGCCAGCATTAATGTCCAAACCCAGATTTTGGCACCAGCCAAAAGTTGGCACCAAAGATGGTGTGGAACCCAAAGTGTGATTAAGAGGCACAGATGGCACTGAGGCCTGATCCACTAGTGGTATCTTGATTGGAGGATTGTTAGGGTCCGATGGAGTGGCCTCTCAAAAGGTTCCAACCTGCTGTGATGTCACTGATTGGCTCGTGAACTAGGTGTGCATTGGGACAAAAGTTGGAATCAGATGCTCATTGGAATGGGAGCGAGACCTAGAGGCAAGGTGGCACCTTTCCACTTTCCCACCTTCCCCAGGGAATGAAAATGGTGTGAAGGGGCCGAGTCATGCTTGTAACTGTGTTTCTTTTTGATTTTTCCCAAAGACTTCGACCGTTAAGATCTGCAGTGGGAACCACTTAAGGAGCTTGCTCGCACTCGTCTTCAACCTGGAGTGGGAGCTGCTGAAGTCTTGTGGTGTTTTGCTATGTAGAGGTTTGCATTCTTGCATGGCTTTTGGATTGATCTGGGCACAGTCATTTCAGGCCTTGGACTTATGCACTGAACCTAAGCATCAGAGGCATACCTTGGGGTGGATGTATCACAGACATCTGTTAGCGACTGTCCTTACAAGGCTCAAGCCTGTAGTCTTAGTGGGTGACCACTGGTACACTGGAAGAATTTAGTGAAAATTGTAAGAAAAAATATTTTCACGGAGTGAAGAAGAAGAGCAAAGCTTCAGATCCGTGTCTGAAGGGGCAGTTGTAAAGGAGCTGACATCAGCACACATGCGTGGTGCTTATGTGTAGCTCCGTTCATCACTACTAAAGTTGGAGTTTATGTGGATTGCTCATACCACCTATTGGTGAGCAGGGGAACTCTTTTTTGAGTTTTCCGGATACAGTCTGGGGCTTTAGAATAGACACAAGTTTGGGAATCTGTAGTAAGTATCCACTAGAATCCAAAATTATTTGTCAACAAATTAAGCTTTCTAATTATGGTTATGTTCTTAGTCCTGCTTATGAAGACATGGTTGTACTGACGTGTTTGAGTGCTGGATCTCTTAGCACCACCCACGCTTTTCCAATTAATATCTCAAAGAATCCAATCAAATAACTAAACATTCTGTAGCCTATCAATTGACATCTTATGATCTGATGGCTTTGAAAAGCAGTGAACAGTGAAGTAACTAGTCTTTTCTTAGTAAATTTTTATAATAATGATTTTAGCTCACTACCTAATATACATTTTAGGAACGTTTTTAATTTTATCACCACCCTGGAGGCCAGGGATGATTTTAATGATACCTCCGGCCTTGTATTGGGTGGCGATTTTAATGCGAAATTAAACGGTGACTATCCAACTCCTAAGGATTGTAATTCAGGCTTGGGGCGCCAAAGGGGTGTGGAATTAACTATTCTCTTGAGTACACACAATTTGGAGAATGTTATGAACCGCTTTCCCACTGTCCCCCTAGTGCCAACATTCAGAGGTAGAGATTGTTCTTCAATCATTGATTACATTTTTATATCCCCTGGCCTGACAGACCGTATCAGTGAGGCCAAGGTAATTCCAATGTCCCAAGGGGACCATAACCCTATCAAGATCAGTTTAAAGATTATCCATCGACCGGTTTACAATAAGGAATGTGGCGCTAGGAATCTTTCCTTAAGCTCAAACAATCTCAGATTAAAATGGAGGGGTATTAATGTGATGACGACTGTACAGACCTTGATTAGAGACAATTTTGCTCTTTTCCTCTCATGTTTGTCCGATTTAAGTCCCAATACTGGGGTAGTAGATGATTTTGTCAAGATCTGCTCAGCCCTCCGCACACAGCTCATGATTCCTTTGCGCGCCTTGACGGATGACCAGGGATGGTTTGATCATGAGTGTTCCCTGGCCAACAGCGAATTGCGACTAGCCATATCTGCTAGCCCGAGGGATCTGACTGATGTAAAAAACGCTAGGTCACGATATAAATTAGCCATTAGGAGAAGGAAGGAGGAGATTCTCGAGGAGCGCTGGGAGGTGCTAGTACAAACTGCTGCCCGTGGTAGGGGAGATATTTTTTGGGCCGCGGTCAAAGACCTGCGCTGCGCGGGACAGGTCGCGACCCCAATAGATTGTACCATCCCTGGAGCTGCATGGGTGGACCACTTTTCTAAGATCTACGCGGTCCCACCTTCTGCGGCGGCCACCCCAATGTTTAACAGCCCCCCACGGGCTGATATATCACTATCTGAGGTAATGGAGGCCATCGCACAGAGCGCGGGGAATAAAGCCCCTGGCCCTGATGGCCTCCCAATTGACATTATTAAGACCCACCCTGATTTATGGGCCCCACTCCTATTGAATGTTTTTAAGAATTTACATTTTACCTCTTTACCACCTCCAACCTGGACATCTAGCATCATAGTGCCTATTTTTAAGAAGGGTGACCGCTCACAACCATCATGCTACAGGCCTATCTCCCTCATTGACAACACTCTAAAGATTTTAGGGAGAGTACTGTATAATAAAATCCTGTTATGGGCCGAGGGCAACCATATTTTAGAGAGTTGTCAGCTGGGCTTCCGCAATAAAGTGGGAACTGCGGAGCAATGCCTTAATCTGAACCTTATTTTTGGCAAGTACACCGTAGCACGTAATTGCCCAATTTATTTGGCCTTCATGGACTTATCCACCGCCTTTGACCTTGTCAATAGGTCATTACTCTGGAAGGCCTTAATAGTATATGGTTTGGATGAATCGCTGGTACATTTTTTGGCCTATTTGCATAGGGATTTGAAGGCCTGTGTTAGGATTGGCACCGGGGGTGAGGTTTCTGAGCCTGTTACAGTCAATAGAGGGGTCAGACAGGGATGTGTCCTAGCCCCTCTTTTATTTATAATATACATTAACGGCCTACACAAATATTTGGTCTCCTTAACCGGCGATGTCCCGCTTATAAAAGATAACCATCTCCCCGCACTGCTATATGCAGACGATGCGGTTCTTATGGGACGCACCCCAAACGCATTACGTATATTGGTGAATGGCTTTGTTGCACATATGGATTCCCTAGATCTGAAGACCAATTTCAAAAAGTCTTTTGTAATGTCTTGCGGCCCGAAGAGGCATCATATTGGCAGCATAGTAGTGGGGGCAGAAAGATTGGGGTCAACTGGCAGTTTCCCGTATTTGGGAGTGGTCTTTGCTGCGAACAACTCCTGGAGTGGGCACATTGCCCACGCCAGGAGTAAGTTCTCAAAGTCCATTAATTCCATTTTGAGCCTCCCCCGCCCAAAATTGACCGGGGCATTGCCTGCTATCTTAAAAATATACAAAACTCAATGCGTCCCAGTTGCTACTTATGGTGCTGAGGTTTGGGGCACTGCCAGTTGCTCTGATATAACTACCGAGGAACACAGATTTTGTAGGAAACTTCTCTGTGTTCCCATTACTTCCCCACATTTTATATGCCATAGGGAATTGGGTTTGCATTTTATAGGGGATTTTATTCGTGCCCGTCCAGCCCTCTTTTGGCTGTCGATCTGGAAAAATCCCGCCGCTAAATTGACTAGGGATATCATTGAGGATTGTCTCCGCTGCGATAGGGGCATGACCATTCCCTGGCTATCAGGGGTGCATAGTATTCTTCGCAGCGTGACCCTTGAAGACATTTTCTTGAAACCCTCTACCACTAAGCACCCCACTAAATGTGAACTCAAAAAAGCACTTTATATGTTATTTGATGCCGAAAGGGTAGCAAGGGAGTCCTTGAAATCTAGTGTTTCTGGTTACCTAGCCTGTAATTTTATAATGTATCCCACACCCAGATATTTATCTCTTCCATTGAGCCATTGGGAGCGAGGCCTTATATTTCGCCTTAGGGCAGGCACCATTAAACATGCACTTAGCTTCCCTTTATGGAATTTTAATGCCCAATCAGTTGAGCCATGCCCTTGTGACTCCCAGAGTAGGCAAACAACTCTACATTTTTTATTCTTTTGCAAATTTTATATGAAGTATATTAAATGGTTTTTAACTCCGTATTTTAAAAAATCAAAACCAATTAGCCTGGAACTTGCATTTTCAATGATTTTGTCCCTGGATGATGATGAACTTGTCTTTCGTGTGAGCTCTTTTTTAAAAACTGCGGTTCGTGCCAGGTCTACAATGTCTTAAAGTTTAGACGGACTATCCCCCATGTGTAAACAGTATTTTATCTTATTGTATGATTTTATAATTGTTTCTTTTGCACTTTTATGGATTGTCAATAATCCGAATAAAGTTTTCATTGATTGATTGATTGATTGAAGTAACAGTTTTTTCCTAAAAGTGAGAAAGAGGCTGTCATACTAAACCAATGTCATTTACCAATTCCTAAAATGATATTTATTTTTGTTGGGAGGCAAATAAGTAATCTGGAACCCAATATATTACTATTTTATGAACTCTTTTAAGAAGACGTTCTCAGGACACCTTTTGGTTTGAAGTTGTGCTGACAATGGAAGTGACTTTTATATTTAGGTCTTTGTTAAAAATGGAAGGTTCTAGTAAAGATCAAAGTGTCTATGGTCAAGCTTTAAATATCCTAAAAAAACACAAAGATGTCTAATGTTATTTTTGCTGTTCTATAGAAATAATTCCATTTGGTTTCAATGTAGAGTAAATACAGATGTCTTCTTACCATCCTCAGCTACTGACTCTGACTGCAAGTCTCTCGTGAAGGAAGTACTGCATTCCACGTTGGGACTGTGAATGTGTGCCCTCTGTGTGTTTGGTTCCTTCCCTGTGTCATTGACAAACGGACTGTCCTCCGAAGCGGCGCCTCTACAAGACGTCAGTAACTCCATGTGTGATGCTGCCATTTCCTACAATGGTCAAATAGAAAAGGTCACGACAAAGAATGCAACATGATTTGAATAAAGACAATGTTAGACATTTACAGGATATTTAGTACAACTGCACTATTAGAAGAAAACAAATTAATTTGAAATGGGGAATGTTGGGAAGGGTGGTTTATTGTACAAGTTTAACACCGCTTAATTCCCACCAACCCTTACTTTCCAAGAACTGTTAATCTAGCACAGGTTCTCTCTATTTCTCAAATTATAAGGGGCAATGGAAGTAACTGTCCTCTGAAAAGGGGAGTGAATGGAAGTCCCAGTGAGGATGCAACTTTTTGATGCGGGTTTACAAAGGAGGAGCTGCTGTGTTACATCTGCTATGTAACTTTATTATCTGGTCTTGTATAATCCCGGCCCCCTGATATACCTCTGTTAAAAAGACTTTGTCCAAGATTTTTATTTTTTATTTGTGTTTTTGGATCATTGGAGAAGTAATTTAGCTTTGATAGACTTTGCTGATCCAGGCTAAATTTTTTAAAAATGGCAGATATGTTGCACTGATGATGCAATATTTCATGAACTATGAGACCTGTATACTTCATTTTGATATCAAAGCATAGGCTTTGGGGGTCAAGTAGTCTTATAGAGACAGAAAAAAACTCCTCAGAGCAGCCATTCTGCCATTTCCCAGAATGGCTGCTATAACAGTGGAAGAAGAGACATATATAGGTATAAAACAAAAAAGAATGGTGTTTAATCCTTTTATGTAGACACCAAACAATGTTTATGGTCTGAATATGAAAAACATTATTTTTATCACTCCCGTTTTAGACACATTTTCATAATTCACTTTATTTATTTGTTTCAGCTATCGCTTGTGGGGCATTAGCAGAATGTTAAACATTTGAGAAGAGCATTCCGACAGGGACATCTTTTTATAGCACAGATATTGTAAGAACATGTATTTGTGCGTTCTGTGGGTAATGACTTTAGAAGTTTGTAGGTTTTAGCACCCCATCAATATCTTCCCAACCAAATTCACACAGATCTTTCACAACATATGCATGATCCAAAATATTTACACATCTTCTCATCAAGTCGAACACTCTTAATGTGTCTATGCACAGAATATGACATTGATGCAAGGTCACTTAGCGGGACTGATCTCTTGAACTCACTGTACTAAAGATCATCAAATGTGTGACAGTCAGAACTCGCTTTCCACACACATAAAAGGTATGTTTCTACGTCTTTAAAATTCACAGTCTTCTTCTGTCTGAGAAAATCCTTTTTGAAACTTCACAGATTTAGCAGTTAAACTCCAAGCTTTGTTCCAATTTTGCTCATAGTATAATCACCCGTAAGAATATGTGCCTTGATAAGAACACTGGCTTTCCCAGGGTCACATTTCTTGTACAGAATAATAAGTGGGATTAAGTGTCTTTTCTCGACTGTTCCATACCATATCCATAACTCTGACAATCCTTGAATTGTGTCCAATACAATTATAGTTTTGATCCATGTTCCAGAACATCTAGTAGACGTAGTTTTATAAAGTTATTCACATATTGTTTTGTCACAAAGTTGTGTAGTCGCACAGGCTCAGTCCTTCCGAAGTGGTTTCCTTGCTGCTGCATGAAATGAAGAAGGCTGTCAACATGTTAAAACGTTCCCCTCTCTTTCCCAGGAGTTTGTGATGAGAAACAGTTTCACAGTGGTCCATTCATTTTGCATTTGACATCTTTCTGGAAACATTGCAAATAGAAAGGACTTCATGGTAAACTAGCTGCCATTGAGCAACATAGACACTTTTATGTGCCTGACCAACGATTCCGTTGGAGCTTTACTGTGGTCTATTTGTAGTGTGTAGTACGGCAGATTTACATACTATGCACACTCCTGCCATCTAGTATAGGGCCCAGACTGTGCACGTTGCTTTTCCACGAGAAAGATTTATGATCGGCATTGTACATCATCTTTCCTCCCCCTTGGGGTATTGCACATGTTCTATGGCTCCTTTTTAAATCAGGTTCTTTCCCCATGCCATATAGGGAGGTAGTATATACTCTGCTAAGTTAGCTTTGCTGTATACCATGCTGTATGTGTGTGTATATTTGTCTCCATCTAATACCTGCAAGGGAGGTGGGAGGGTCGCACGAATCTGCAGCAGTACATGCTACAAAAGATGAATACATGGTAAGTAACATACTCCATTCGTAGCATATGTTGACTGCAGATACACATGAGATGATGCATTTGCTGGAAATAATGTTCGAAGGACTGTTGGTCCAACCAGAGCATGTTGTCTTGCTCATACAGCCACACAAGAGTGTAAAAGTGTGCAGGTTTATCCATGTTGCTGGTTTGCAGATGTCAATGCGAAGGATATTCCCTATATATGCCATTGTGGCTCCTTTTACCCTTGTTGAATGAGCCCTTGGCATGGTTGTTAATGCTCATTTTGCTTTGGCATAGCAAATTAGCATGCATTATTATCCTTATTGCTATTCCTGGTTTTGAGATAGCATTACCTTTATGTAGATTTGAGAGATACAAACAGTTGTTGTGTTTTAATGAATGATTTTGTGCGTTCCAAATAGTACAGAAGTGCACATTTAACATCAAGTGTGTGGAAAGCAGGTTCTGCTGCAGTTTCTGGTTTTGGAAAGAATACTGGTAACTCTAAAATTTGATTTAAATGAAAAGGTGATATAAATTTTGGTAGGAACTTTGAGTTTGTGCCTAAATGCACTTTATCTGGGAACACTTGAAAATAGGGTCTTCATTAGTGAGCGCATGTATTTCTCTGACCCTTCCTAGGGAGGTTCTCGCTACAAGGAAAGCTCTCTTCGATGTTAAGAAATGTATTTTGCAGTTATGAAGTGGCTAAAATGGCGGCCCCATGTTTCTACATTAATCACCCATGCAGTACAGGAATTTTATTTGTTTATAAAACGGGAGCATGAACAATACTCCATGATTTTTCACTGCTAACGTGAAACACTATTATTGCTGTATACTCGTGGGCACCACCCTTTAATTTCGTGAATATTCACGGAGCAGGCATAATTTTTTTCAGTTTGAGTTGCAGGTTTCTGCCTGACACTCTTTCAGTGAAGGATTTCCTATTAGTTAATGTGATTGTAATTTGTCATATACATGAAACATAGTCCGTTTCTATATTCAGATGGTAACCAAGCTCCTTTCATGCTCCATTTATTTAGATGTTGAATTTTCCACTGGTGAAGGGCCCCCATGAGCCCGAAGTGCATTGGTACCAATCAACAGAGACTCAAAGTTTGCTATAAATTGGAAATGCATGTTTCTTTTGGAACCAATATGAGATTTAATTTGCAAAAAAATAATTATGAAGAAGAATAAATTCAATAAAGGCAACCTGCATGTTTGAATGATTTGAATTGGATTACTCCTCCCTATGGAGCCATTGCTATGCACTAAGGGGACGCCACACCTGGGGTGATGCTTTACGACTTCATATGAGCACCCCAGTCCATGAGTAATTAGTCAGTTGTGATTGTCACTTGCAGGATTGGGTCCTTGAAGGCTCTTCCTTGCAGTATGTTTTATGTGGTCCGCTATTGTAGTGATTGATGGACCTTGGCTGAAACAAACGCTAGATCGTCCATGTTGCCCTCTGGTTCTATGACCCCTTTTAGCAATAACACCTTTACTTCTTTCTTCAGCAGATGTAGATGCTGTGGATTTAGTATGTGTCTTTATGGTGGGATAGTTGGTGGCCGTTGGGTTAGTGCTAGGCAATTCCCAGGCCTGACAATTTGTTGTACCCATATTGGTCTGATAATATATCTAGCCACAACTGGTGAAATTGTTGCAGCCTTCCCTTGACTGGTATTTCGTAATTGGGAGAAGTGTGGGTTAGTCACCGTTTTGGTGTAGAAGCCCCCTTATTTGGTGTGCCTCTACCTTTACCTTTGTTTTTGAATCCACCTCAATACTAGCCACAGTTTTGCTGGTGGTACTGTTATTGCTGGCGTTGATATGAGGTGTTGTCACTGGTAGAAGGCTTTGCGGCCCCTCTACCTTGGTCATGCAGAAAGGGCTGCTGCTTCTGAGGCATTGTTTACAAGGCACCCATTGATTTGGGGGTATCTGTGTCTTTTTTTATTTTTTCCAAGCTGCCTATCTACTGCTGGGCTAACAAGATTTTCCCTGTCAAAAGTGACATTCAGAATGTGTTGTTGTATTTCTGGTTTGAAGCCTGAGATGCATAACCGCTATGCAGTATGATGGAGGAATTGATGCACCTCGCAGCAGTGTCTGCCCTGTCTAGCGCACATTTGATTGTGACATTAGATATTTGCCTGCCCTCGTTTACTAAATCTTCTCCTCGCTTTTTATATTCGTCTGGGAGATGTTGTATGAGTTGATGCATCTCATCCCAGGTTGCTCCATTATAATTGTCTGTTATAACGGGAGAGTAGCCCCGCCGAGTTTGTAAACTCCCAATTTTTATTTATTTTTTACATTTATTTTACAGAGTTTTATACAGCTCAAACTTGACCCGAATCGGGTATCAGAGCGCTTACATAGCACCAATTGCATTACATTTTTGTTAGGCATGGGGAGATTAAGTGCTGTGCCCAGAATCACAGGATGTTCATCGTCATTGCCGAAGCTCGGACCCAGTTCCCCAGATTCAAGGTTGACCGCCCTAGCCGTTAGGCCAACTCCTCTCCCCAATGGTTGGCATGTCCTGCTCCCACCCTTTTCCCTACAACTTCTATCCTCTTGCTTTCTTTGTCTGGAGGAGGCACATCTCCAGTGCCCTGTGCTGCAGCTCTTTTGCTGGTGGTTGTGACGACTAGGGAGTCTGCAGGGGGTGGCCCTGATGGATACAGGATCAGTTGGTGACAGTCTGTATTTCTTCTCAATGCAAGGTGTTATGACTTTAGTTTAGACTGGGTCTTTGAAGAAGTCTGTGGATACGTTCAGTATGGATCCTATCAGGGGCAGGTATCGCACCATGTGCTCAGTGCGCAAAAGTTTCTTAACCAAGAAATACATTTGCTACTCAATGGTGTACATTGGGAACTTGTGGTACTCTGAATGACAGTGTGATATGAGGAGGTGTCATCTGGTGGTGATGGGTTTTTTGGTACTGGTGGTTCCATGTGTGCGTCAGAGAGAACCACGTCATAGTCATGCCATGGGCCTGAGGTGTGGTGGGTGTCTTGTGTACCCTGTGAATCTATCTTGGCTCTCCCCCTCTTCCTCTTCTTATCGAGAGGGTTATTGTGTTTGTGAGGAACCTGGTGAGCTAAAAGTCATTGGGCTTGTGGCCATGTGTTCTGATGCCTTTTTTGGTAGAGGCAGTGGCAGACCCTCCTCTTGTGCATGTCTTTTGCCAGTCTCTTTAAGTTGTTGCTGCATTGTGTTGCAGTCCTTCAAAATCTATGCTCTGTTCCTCAGTCAGCATACAAGATTGTATCTTTTGTTTCTTTGGAGCCGATGGAGTGTCCTCAGAAACTGTGTGTGTCTTTAAAACCTCAGATGTATGGCTGTTCTTCTGACCCAAAGTGTGGCCATGGTGTTTTCTTTCCTTGGAGCCGAGGGCTGCTTGGATTCCAAGATGCTCGATCCTAAGCATTTCTTCGGATCTAATGTTTTGATGTGGGGTTAAAGTTTGTTTGAAAGCTATCGGTGCCGATGTCTGTCAGTGCTGACTTGTGTTTCAGTGCTGATGTAGTGCTGAAGTCGTTCCCATGATGTGGCCTTGTCACCGATCAAGAATGTTCTTGTCCCTTCTTGACTACGAGGGCTGTGGCACGCCGTTGCATGGTGGACATGTGTGCAACATCTTCTTAGCACATGGTGGTTCAACAGTACTCATGGTACATGATGTTGTCTTGGTCCTCAGTACCAGCACAGGAATCAGGGACTGCGATGTGGGCCCCTTGACCTGTACCGGAGTTTTTTCATCACAGGAGTACGAAGCGGAGGGGATATAATTGGGGCTGGCGATGATGACTCCACCTTCTGTTGTTGCACTGGCCTTGATGTTTTCCTCAAATTCATGCACGAACTCTGCCTTGGCTGCCAGGTCCTCGGCCTTATGTGCCAGGAGATGATCCCTTCGGGCCTGAAGTGTCTTTTTTGTTTTTGAACAATGTGCAGGCTGCGCACTCGTGTTCTTTGTGCTCTGAGGATAAGCACAGATTACACGCTTTGTGAGTGTCGGAATGTGCATGCTTGGCCCTGCACCAAGGGCACTGTCGGAAAAGGCCTTTCTTTGTCTCCATCACCTGGAGACGGACAATCTCGACAAGTGTGTGACTCTCACCAGCTACTTGCTTACCGGCATCTCGGATCCGTTGGATGTTGTTCACTGGATTTTTGATTGAGGCTCCCTTTTCTGTAGGCCGCATAGGTGTCATGGGTTTCCTTCCGACAGCCAGTATCGTAATATGGCGGTCAGGCAGAAACCTCTGATGTCAGGCAGAAAACCTCAGACGAGCTGTCAGATGGCTTTCCGTTGGACATCACAATGAGGCCCTAAGTGTTTTTATGTCACTTTCTTACTGAAAGCATTTTTCTTTTATGAAAAAATGCCATCCTTTCATCAAACGTCAATGCTGTGGCTGAAAAACATAGAGAAAGTGCCTTGTGATGAACGATCTCCTTCCTGACAAGCATGAATTATGAGTCAATATTTCCATTTAAGTATTCAAGGCCAGATTTAAGATCAGGGTACACAGTAAACAGGAATGCCTTAGTCACCCCTAAGGAAGATGTAGAGGTGACTTTATGAATGGCTTCCCTACCCTCTGAGGTATATGATGTGGAGGACGGGTATGGAGGCCATCTGCCTGCCATAGAGCTACTCAACATCAAAAAACATCTGCCCGCAATGACAAACTCAAGAGTATTCAAGAGCTTATTCTCCAAATCTCTTCCGTTTTATATGTTATATGCTATAAGACTTGCCATCATTACCTTGTCTTACACTGACTACACAATGTACACCACCTAATGCTGCAACACCTTCACATAACCTCTATCTCAGTCAGCAGTCAGTGCTAGGTCTCAAAAACCTGTGCAACTAGTGGTTCCAGGTGTGACTAAAACACTTTGGGCCATATGTAGGTACCTCAATACCGGTCGGTAACGGCCGAAAATCGGTAAATATCCCGTTACCGACCGGTATTGAGGCACTTGAGATGTAGGTGGCTGCTTTTCTGGATTCGGTATTTACCGAATCGGAATTTAAAGAAATCGGTAAAATACCGATTCGGTAAATTACCGAATCCAGAAATGCTATGTAGGGGGCACTCAAGTGAGTGCATTATTGGTGTCTGGATTCGTTATTTACCACCAACTACAAGTTGATGGTAAATGACGAATTCCTTTCAAAAAGCATTTTTGTGCTATTTGAAAAGTGCCATGTGGCAGACATACATGCCCTTAGGGCATGTATGTGCGCCACATATGCACACATGCACGAATCAGGGGTGCAACAGGGTGTCAATGTGACACCCTGCCACCCATGATAATGCCTCCCCTATTACCAATTCGGTATTTACCGAATCAGTAATAGTAACTGGCTTCCCATTCATTCCTATGGGCCTCCAGGCCCATAGGAATGAATGGGAAGGGATGCATTATTACCGATTCGGTAAATACCGATTCATATATACCGATATTTACCGAATCGGTAATAATTACCGATTATTTACCTACATACTATTTACCGATTCATAAATACCGAATCGGTACAATTCGGTATTTATGAATCGGTAAATAGTATGTTACCTACATATGGCCCTTTGTTTTACAATGCCTGAGTGTACAGCTCCTCCTGTAACTTCATCTAAGATATCTCCGACTGTCCATTTCCACTGTTCCCTCAGCACTACAGACATCTGTATATATTATATAATGCACTACACTGAGCAACCCTACTCTTTAAAGGGATCACACAAGCCAAAGACACCACACTCCTTAAGAGTTCTCACACCTCAACCCTTTTGTATTCTTTCAGGGTCTCGTTAAATCAAGACTTTGTCATTTTTGCCAAAAGATAACCTACACTTAGGCCTTTCATGAGGATTTCTCCTTTTGAGAACACTAGCACCTTCCATGAGGTGCTTATCACAGGTGTGCAAACATGAACATTGCAGTATCAATACTACCGTCTAGCACTGCATTGTTCTTCAGAACACTCCATCATAGGAATTCTTCTCATCAAATAATGCCTTTGGTACAAGGTTATCCTGAACTTCCTAGCGATTCTTTTGCTTGCATGAGGTTCTGTGAAATCTGCAGGAGCATGTTCGCAGACACATTATAAATCTCTAGAGCAGGACCCTTCCTTTTCCTAGCATTGTATTAGCTACAAAGAAGAGTCACACTACTGCTCCTGTCTCTAATGTTCTAGCAGAGAAGGGTAGTAAGTAGTCAGATTACGTGGGTCACAAACTATGCAGCACGTCTCCCCAACAATACTTAAACCCATTTGTGACTTGATAAACGTCCATGCCCAACATTAAATAGCAAGTGTGCAGAGCATGTGATCTACAGTAGCAAACATTACAAACCATGAGATTCCCTCCATCCACCCCTCCAAAGAAAATCATGCAACACTGTGCTGAAGGTGGCCACTGTTCTAACAAAATAATAAAGTATTTCTGATCTCTGAACTATATGGACATGGATAATTGTACCGGCCAGCCAAGGACCTTGTGAAGCTCATACGGTTGATTCCAAATGGTGTTTTTAAAATTGGTTACTATGCAAATTAATGTTGAGAATTGGTATGTTCATGCAGAGTGTTTGTGCAAGATGTAATAAATAAACATTTAAAAAAAATACTAAAGGATAATAGTTCCAAATGTGTTCTTATTAAGCTGATCATCAAACCAATGTCTGATACACCAGGTTCCATGCCAGAGGCTTAACCCGCCACT
Source organism: Triturus cristatus (assembly GCF_964204655.1). Lineage (NCBI taxonomy): Eukaryota > Metazoa > Chordata > Amphibia > Caudata > Salamandridae > Triturus > Triturus cristatus. The sequence continues at coordinate 163,083,733 of NC_140595.1, read as the reverse complement.
GAAGAGCGGCAACTGTGATTCTCATCTGTGTAATTTTATGGCAAGGCACGGAGACCGATATTACGCATATCTTCCTTATTGCCAACTCACAGCAGCAACTTGAACAAACACTTAGAACTTAGAATACAAATCTTTTAACATTCTACATCATATATAATCCCAAGTCAGTCAGCCATCTTCTTTCTTTGTTGCTGCTCACTACTAAAATAAGCACATGTGATTCCACCTCAACAGTAATTGTCATGAGAATGTATGAGCAGGATGTAATTAGAGTCTGAACAAAACAGTTGAAGAGTGTGTGTTCAGTGTGTGATGGGTTCACTTTAGGAGAGGTGAACAGGGATTTTTATTAAGGCATGTAGGGTGTGTTTTAAAAAAACGCGATTGATTACAGTTAAAACGGGAACATACAGCGGTTTTGGGAGTGTTTAAAATTACTGCCTAAGTTTTTTGACTAGAGGTGTTTAGGAGAAAGTTGACTACTGTCAGGGCAGTAGCAGTGGTCAGGCATTGTGTCTTTTGAATGGGCCAAACGTTGCTTGATTAAGGCGTGTGGCGGTGCCTTCCATAGGGACGGACTCGACCTGGATCACGAGTGGCACAGCGCATGGCACGGCCAAGTGCAAGCGTGCTCGGATGAATGCCGGTGCGGCACGCAGGATTAGAGGGTTTGAACAGCTTTGTAGTTGCTCTTTGATCATCCCAGAATTTTTGAGAGGGAAAATATAAGAAATGGAGCGGCGCTTACCTGCGTGGTGTCTGATGGAGTGGAGCGCGATTGTGGCTGGACCAAATCTAGTTATAGGCAGCTGCCGTAGGAGCGTCAGAGGACATAGGTTGCCATTTTGGATTGGGACAGTCTGGCCCTTCATAAGGAGGGGCCAGGCAGTCATATTTAGGGATAGTTTAGGAGCATTTTTTTGTCAGATTCAGCTTGGTGATAAGAGAAGCAGAAGTACTCTGGTAGTTGAAGTACAGAGATATTTTGGTAGAGGGCTATACATTATGTTGAAGGAACGATTTTGGATTCCTCTGGAAATTTTAGACTGGTGAGATATGTTCTGTCAGAATGGAAGGTAATGGTGCCTCAGAAATGAGCATTGAGGATAAGGTCCAGGAATGTGTCAGGTTGTTTCAACCTTGGCAACCCAATTAGGGAAATAAATAGATGATTGTATGGAAAGGTTGGAAGGGAAATTTGGGAGCAGGAATGAGAACAAGCAGATCCGGTCAGTTGGAGGCCACGGATAAGGTGGCTGGTGTGAGTGGTATTTGTAAAGTGACTCAGAAAAAGAAGTATCTGCAAAAAGAGAAAGGCTTAAAGACAAAAGGAAAGTACAGTTCGAGAGAAAGTTAGAGGACAACTCAGTTGGAGTTGAGTGAGAAGGCTATGAAGGCCAGTAAGAGGGATCACAGAGTGGTGGCCTGTGATGACTCCTCCAGCAGGGAGGTGTAGTAAAGTAGGAGCTGCTTCTGATGGTTACCCCCACTTTTTCCTTGATGTTACACTGTCTTTGACTAGTATGACAGGAATCATGCTAATCAGGACCCCAGCCTATCTGCTTTCTCCCTAAAATGTTATGACATGTACTTAGGCACACTCCAGATTGGATACTGGGGTACCCTTGTCAGTCCCTAGTATATGGTACCCATGTACCCAGTACATATGTACCCCAGAGGCCTCCCATGGGCTGAAGAATGTATTATTCCACCCATGAGAGGCCATGCAAAATGGAACTTCTGGTCTGCTGTTGCAGCCTGTGTAAGATGGTGCATGCACCACTTACTTTAGATATAGGTTTACTATATCTATAGGTCACTGCACTTAAACCCTGTAAGTCACCCCTCTAGCAGGTCTTAATAATCCTGAAGGCAGTGCTGGGCTTTACATGAGAGGAGGCCCCCATGTCGTGTTAGGTATCAAACACCTTGGAATCATACCTCCACACCAGCATCCGGTGTGGGAGGTATGATTCCACCCTTCTGAAGCAAGCTTTGTGGGGTCCCTGGTCTTCCTGGTACCAGCCTTTTAGACCAAGACAGCACAAAATGGTTGTTCACAACCAGAGACACATTTCTGCCCTCCTGCTGCTGAGCCAAGCTCGAGCAGAGGAAGGCAGCACAATAGGCATCCTGTCACAGGGAGGTGTGACCACCTCCCAGGCAGGAATTAGTGTACTGGGGCTAGGTGGGTGCACTTCCAAAGTGCATGAAAATCTGCAGCTGGGGCACACTTGGTGTCCCTGTGCATTGTCCAGTTCAAACCAGTCCTGGGAGCCGTTGACTCCACCTCTGGGGCGAAACTGGACAAAAGACAGGGGAGTATCCTCACCATTGTCCCCTGAATCTGTCCAACCCTCTCCTGTGGATACAAAAGGGCTGACCTGGCTGTAGGACCCTAGAATCGACATGGACATGATTCTGAACAAGAAACCACTGACGTTTGATCGTTTGAGCACTCTGGACTTGGCTGGACTTCGACTGGGCCGACTTCATCTCCTTCTCCGGCCAACGCATCGTCTGTGCCCGTGCACCATACAGGCTCCTTGTAGGACTTGTGGAGCATCATGGACAACTGAAGTATCCCCCTTGGGGTGAAGGAGTCACTCCCTTGCATTCGCAGACACTGTATCGCAACTGACCGCTTTGCTGATCCTGAGCTCCTGCAGACTCAGAAGGCTCCAGCAAAACAGGAGGTGGGTTCCTATGTTCCTTGAGGTCAAGTTGCTCTCTCACCAAGTCTGAGGGTAGTATTCCTCGTGGCGACTGAATAACCTGAGCCCCTGTGCACCGCATACCTTTGCAAGTGCATATGCTTGTTGGCATTCCCCAACTAAGTGCATTGGGCTATCAATAGCCCCAACCTCTGCGCACATTTCGTACAAAGGACTTTGGCCTCCTCGCACTCTGTGCCCTGCAAGCTGTTTCTTTGTGAAACTGCTTCAAGTCCCCTCGCGACTCCAGTGCTTTCGACCTGTGGGCCCATTTGAAGGACAACACTGCTTTTCTTGGGCTCCCCTGGTTTCTCCAGGCCTGTCTAACTCCCCTTGCTGTGGTGAGTCCCCTGGTCCTTGCTGGGGCAGACCGTAACCTTCTTTGACCTTCGTGGGTTGCCGCTGCCAAGGCTTGTTGGTGCTCCCGCCGGACACCAACCCCTCAGCACTTCCATCCTTCATGGGACAGCTCGTATCCGGCTCCTGGTTGTCCTCGACATCTCCTGGTCCCTGCAGCTGTAGACTCAAGGTCTACATCTTCACACCTGAATCACCCGACATCGGTGGGCATTCGTCTACCGAGCCCCTGGTCTCTCCTGAGTGACCCAGACTCTGTCCCCTCTGCTTTCAGGTTCCTTCCATCAAGAATCCACCTGTGGGTTCCACCGGACACTTTTCTTCTGTCCAGCAGTGGCATTTCTTTGAAGACTCCCATTGAGAACGAAGGCGGTTTCTGACGCCACCTTGACCCTATGCACCCGGCTTCCCTGGGATAGGTAACTCTGGTACTTTGGTATCCACGGGTGGGGTGGCTCTTCAACCTTCTATGTTCCAAAGGGTTTCTTCGTAATCCACTGGGAAGGGTCCTTAAACCTTAAAATTGCAACCGCGACTCTCCCATAGAATTGTACGTAGCACGCTGCAGTGTTCTCACACTGCACCCGTCCTCTGTGGGGTCCCTTCTTACCCACCTTAGGTGGTTTCTTGGGGACCCAGCGATTCTACATCCTCTAAACACTGTCTTGACTGTCCTGACTCAAGTCGTGGTTCTTATACCACTATTTTAGTATATAGTTTGGTCTCCCCCTGGAGCCCACTGTGTATTAGTAATGCTTACTATTGTTTCTGTGCTACAGTATTGTGTGCTTTGTGTTTATCTGTGTGTAGCAGATACTGTGAGGTATTTAAGGTGTGTTATAATAATAAATCCATATTTTTATAACTACTGTGTGGTTCTCCTTTCATTTGACCATTACAATAAGATTGCATTCTGGTAAAACAAGCTACTTAACATTCTTTCAAGACTAAGCCTGAGGCTGCTCTCCACAGCTACCACTTGGATAGCTTTCTAAGGTTATCTTTGACCTCTTACATCACCATAAGGGTTGCTTGGACTGGTTCAATGTGCTCACTTTAATTAGTGGACATCATATACCAGGCCAACCTCTCACAGGGGGGCATTGTCATTTTGTGTTCATCTGATTTAGGAGACAAGGAGGATGAGGACTAGAAAGGGAAAGAGTAAAAAAAAGAGAAAGTGGAAAATAAACAGGTGGAGCAGGTACAGGATCCCTTGACGGATTATATGTTTGACCCTCATTTTATACAGCATCCATTATCCTGTCAGTAGGTTCCAGCACAGCATGTGGCAGAATATATGGAGTTCTGGATTAGGCAGGGGATGCCTAAATACTTCACTCTGAATGTCCAAGGCCATCTCTGGCCAATCTTTATTGTTGATGACGGAGCTAGATTTTAAGATATTAAAGTTCTTGAACAAATCAGGGAGAGATCCCAGATGAAGTCTAGAAAGGAGATTAAAAGGATGTCATGATCCCCTTTGGGGTGTATTTGGGCTCATAACAAAGATGTTTGACATGTATGAGGAGGCATATTTACAGGAGACTGGTGTGGATGTTTTGGAGTTGCGACAGATGGTACAGCGAGCAGTGTGTTTGTTGGGAAACACAAATGCAGAACTGTGTGCAGAGCATAGGAAACATCTCTTGATGAAAATGTATCCAAATTTAGTGGAGCTAGCAAGTAAGGAGATGGGTCAGGAGGCAGGCTAAAGACCTACTTTTGGTGAAAAGTTTGTGAAGGAGATGGCAAAGTATGCCATTGCATTCAATTCCCTACAGAAGGCGCAGAAGGATATTAGAACAGTTTTTGGTGGGCTGGGAGAATGCAGGGTTGATTCCCCAGCCGTCATTTTGGGATTACACAGGCGTCATTCTGGCGTGAATTTAGACCCAGCGGATATTAATCAACAGGATATCAGACAGCAGGATTCTATCCCCAGGGGTCAAGATAAATATTTACAGGAGACAGCATGACAAGACAACAAGGTATGTTTGGTAAAAGACACTTTGTGTATCCCGGTACAGTTGGGTGGCAGACTCACCCATTTTTTTAGAGAGATGGTAGGAAATAATGGCAGATCAATGGGTGTTAGAAAGAGTGCAGGGGTATTGGATAGACTGTAGAAATTCCTGTGCAGGAAAGATGGCAGAGGCCCCTAAGATTTTCTAAAACAGAAGAGAGTATGTAGATCAGAAAGTAAAGGAGCTTGCTAACAAGAGAGCTGGGAACTTTAATGATTGGGTTTGTCCAACTTATTTCTGGTCGAAAAGAAGGACAAGGGCATGAGGCCGGTCATAAATTTGAAGGAGTTGACGGACTGGGTACAGCATAATCACTTCAAGATGGAAGGGATTCATTTGCTGAGAGAGCTCTTGAGAAAGGGATACTGGTGGGGGCGTGGCTTGGATGGCAGTTGAGATGGCCGCCTGATTCCGTCGCTCCGTCGGTCCGGGGGAAAACGCTGCCCTTCCCGTGCCCTGTGGCTGAGTGTTCGCGCCTCAGGCTGTGCGTGTCCCACCATGTGAGAAGCCGGGCACAAGAGGAGCCCTCTGATACCAGCGGTGGTCCCTGCACAGGCGACTTTCAGGACGATCTTGCTTCGCGGCGCGAAGCGGGGAAAAAACAAGATGGCGCCTTCCCGATAGTCCGTACGGGATGTTCTCGATCGACAGGGCCGTGGTCTCTCTACAAGTACCCTGCAAGTATCCATTATCTACTGACTGCTAATTGTCACTGTTGGCGCCTTGCTGGCATTGTTTAATCAGCGCCTTTGCTGTTCCTGCGAGCTGGCTGTCACTGCATCGACATGCCTGACCTCAAGATGGCGGCGGTGACGGCGATGCGGAGAGTTCCCAGGCGCAATTAGCTTAACTAATTTAACCAGCGCTACTCATGCAAAGTCTACCAAAGAGATGGTTATCCACAAACTGTCAGCGCGACCCTGGATCCAACCCAATTCAAGTCACGGTCCGGTCTGAGTCTGGCTAGTCTCTCCCAGATAGCAGGGCGCAATCATCAGAGTTTGATCTCCACTGATCCCTGTCCTGGTCCCATGGAGTTCTGATGCAATCTAGGGGTGGGGACTCACGGAGAGAAGGAATCGTGCATCAAACTCGGCCACGCTGAGCCCTGTGCGCTCCGGGGGTGATTCAGCGGAGGGTAGGTTTGGGCCACTAGGCTGGGAGCGGCTTTGGTCCTGTAGCTGCATGTATCTGTCCACCTTATTATAACTCTTGATGCCACTGTGACTTTGCCACACGGCCTTTTGGCGACTAACCCCCTCACACCTCTGTGATTGGACGGCAGGCTGCAAAAGTTGTGGCCATTTGGTCTGCTGGTTTTTCGCATACCATGCAATCTTCATAAGTCTATGCAGTCATCCTCTCTTGCCAAGCTCGGCGCTGTTGGTAGTCACTAGTCAATATTGTGAGCCGTGTGTAAAAACCAGCTACTTATCCAACTGTTACCACGTCCTCCAAAATGGCTGATCGCGAATCTAAGCTGGTACACAAGAGAAACAAAGGTGATCCTTCACAGTCAGACTCACCTATCAAACTGAAACCAGATATCAATAGCACTTTGGAGCTAATTCTGAAAAAGCTGGCTGATGTCCATGAGTTGGCCAAGTCGACCAAGCAAACTACTGATACTATACTACTGGAGATAACGGCCATCAGAGCAGACATGAATGCTGTGAATAACAGACTTTCCGTTGCTGAACAGAGGATCAGTGATGTTGAGGACATCGTTTCCAAGTCAAGTAAGGAGACAAAAGCCTTGTCGAATATGTTCTCTATGCTCTTAAGACAGATGGCCGAGTTGGAAGACCGTAATCGTAGGGGCAACATCCGAATTCTTGGTGTTCCGGAGGGTTCAGAGGATCCTCTGGGCTCCTGTTTAGCCTTTCTGGAGGACTGGATTCCTAAGTTCACTGGCGTATCGTTCGATCAGCCTTTCGAACTGGACAAAGCACACAGAATCCCTTCATTCAAATCCTCATCTCGGCAGGGGGTCCGCCCAATCATTTGTAAACCTCTGCGTTTCCGCCATGTAGAAGCAATACTTGCCCACGCCAGGAAAAATCACCATCTCATCTGGAAGGGTAACAAAATCATCTTTACCCAAGACTTTTCGAAGCCTACTGTGGATACTCGTAGGGGGTTCCTAAGTCTAAGAGACAAAATGAGGTCCAGGGGTATCCTGTTCTCCTTTGTCGGTCCTGCTAGGTTCAAGATCACCGAGGGGGGGAAACACCTCTTTTTCAACGACCCCGGAGCCCTTGCGTCCTATCTAGAAGGCCCCCCTACTCAGGTCATGGACTCATCACAACTTTTGGCCAGCAAGAGAAAATCCTCACCAGGCCCGGTGTAGCACATGTACTGATTCCTCTGCTCTTCTTGTTATTGTCCTGTTCAATGGTTCCGATGCGTCGTATTGGCTCATTTGGTATTTGTGTCCTGTGGGTTGTACGGATCTTTATTTGTTTGATTTGCCACTCGGAGATGTCGACAGTTACTTGTATTCGAACTGCATTCTTTACCGAAGGTTCCTTGAGAGTTGGGTACTGGGAAGGTATGTTTGTGTATATGTTCTGACCATGTTGTTTCCCCTGGGGTGCGGGTGGACGCTTCTGTCGTCGCACCTCCCACATGCTAAGCTTTGAGGTAGGGGTGGGGTGGGTGGGTGTGGGGGGGGATTGGGTTGAGAGCGCCCACGTTTATATAACCATTTTTATGGTTCTCACAGTTGCTTCCTCATTTGCTCTCCTTCTACTTTTCCGCCTTCTCTTTTCTTTCCTCTTCTCCTTCTGCTTGTCTCTTCTCTCTATCTGGCGTCTCCTACTCTCTGGACATGTCAAGTGGCCTATGTACCGTATGCTATGTTCGGGATGGGATTGTCCGGTTTCCAGGTGTATAATACAGTTGCGGATGTATGTTTATATTGCCGCCCACATTGGGCCTGCTCTGTGGTCTTTAGAATTTTCGTATTTGTCCTTATGTCACGACCCATATTTGTTGAGTTCACCATCTAGAAACATTACTCATGACCATTGACAAACAAGGGGTCCTTTTGAGCGACCTGAAGATAGCCTCTCTAAATGTCAAAGGCCTTAACCACCCTGTGAAAAGACGTAAGGTCTTGGAGTACTTAGCCAAAACCAAAAGCGACATAGTGCTGCTACAGGAGACTAAACTTTCCGAAGTAGACAATAATCTTGTTAAAGGTAACTGGATTTCGCAATTGGCATGCTCACCGGCAGTTAAGAAGAAACGAGGGGTCATAACCTTGATCTCGAGATCTGCTAATATCACGCTAGAATCCTCCCAACACGACGATGAGGGCCGTTTTCTGCTCACCCACTTGAGGAGAGGCGAAGACGTAATACATGTGATCAATATTTATGGGCCCAACACAGATGTCCCCACCTTTTGGTCTAGCGTCTCTGACAAGCTAGATAGTATCCCTCGGGAAGATTTAATAATAATGGCAGGGGACTTCAATCTTCCCCTGGACCCGATAATTGACAGACAGTCCAATTGCCAATACCATCCTACAAGCTCACACGCTGAGCTCGCCACTATTTGCTCTAAATTTAACCTCAAAGATCCCTAAAGACTCCAACACCCGGACTCAAGGGATTACACTTTTTATTCGGCCCCTCACAATTCATACACTAGGATTGATTATATCCTTGTCTCTGGTGCATACACCAGCCTCATTGAGTCCTCTGATATTGCTCCAAGATTGATTTCCGACCACTCTTGCATCTCTCTTACCTTAACCGGAAGCCACAGGGAACAAACTCCCAAACGGTGGCGGTTTAACAATGATGTCCTATCGGACCCTGAAGATAAAAAGAAGATTGCGGAGGCCATTTCAGAATACCTTGGCCATAACAAGGTGTCTGGTACTAATGTAAACACACACTGGGACGCATTGAAGGCCACTATACGGGGGCTAATCATTGCGATAAAAACAAAAATAAATAAACGTATGAACCAGGGACTTCTTCAATTAGAACGGGAAATTAGAGACCTAGAGACCGCCCATATTGCCTCATTAAATGATTCTACTCTATTATTGACTCTGACACAGAAGAAGTATGAATACAATAAGATATTGAGTGAACGAGCAGGGGTGTGGATTAATACATTTAAAGCTTTGAATCTTTGCGAGGCCAACAAGGCGGGGAAACTTTTGGCTTCATATCTTAAACATAGACAAAACCAACACGTTATCTCTTCAATCAAGGACGCTAATAACCTAACCCACACAACACACAAGGCCATTCTCAATACTTTCAAACAATTCTATCAGGACCTATACTCAAATAATCAGATTTTTGACACTGAAAAGTGCTCTGCTTTTCTCCGTGATCTTAATTTGCCACAACTCTCAGAAGACGACTCTGCCATGCTAGCTATGGAAATCAACAGCTCGGAAATAGATAAGACGGTCAGGTCCTTGAAGGAAAACAAAGCTCCAGGGCCGGACGGCTTTACGGCATCCTTCTATAAGTCTTTCTTAACCCAATTAGGCCCTGCTATGAAACAGGTTTTTAATCACATTGCTGTTACTGGACACACACCCGACTCCATGACTGAAGCTAACATTGTAGTTATCCCCAAGGAAGGGAAGGACCCTGTTCTCCCAAAAAATTATAGGCCCATCTCGCTTATAAATGTTGACTGCAAAATATATGCCAAAATTCTCGCGGTCAGACTCAATTTGGTCCTTCATAAATTAATAAGCAATTCCCAGGTGGGGTTCCTCCGTAACCGGTTATCTAATGATAACACACGACTGTTATGCCACGTATTAGAAAACGCTGCAACCAAGGCTGTACCCTCGATTGCCATCACATTAGATGCCGAGAAGGCCTTCGACAGAGTCTCTTGGTCGTTCTTGGAACGTTGCCTGCATTCCTTTAGCTTGGGTAAGGACTTTATTAAAATGGTTATGTCACTTTACCTAAAACCGACTGGACGTATAGCTGTCAATGGGGCTCTTTCGGAACCCTTCCCCCTATATCAGGGTACCAGGCAGGGATGCCCTCTGTCTCCATCACTTTTCCTCCTGGCGCTGGAACCCCTTCTTCAGGCTATCAAACTCAACGGGGACATTGCGGGTGTGGATATCAACGGTATCCGTGTCAAACTGGCCGCGTATGCGGATGACATTTTGATAGTTACAGAGCGCCCAGATTCCTCCATTACTGCCCTAATGGAGACGATTGCAGAGTATTCTCTGCACTCTGGGTACAAACTTAACAGAGATAAGTCGGAAGTTAAACCACTAAACGTGTTTTGTACTAGCGAAATACTGGGGGACTCTGGGTTAACATGGCAGTCGAGCTTTATTAAATACTTGGGGATTGAATTTGGTAATAATATTATGGACACCCTGTATCAAAATGAAAAGGTACTCCTACAAAAAATTAAGACACTCTTGGATGCCTGGTCCCCTAAATTCATCACGTGGAGGGGGAGAATTGAAACTATCAAGATGATGGTTACTCCTTTAGTTAATTATCTCATAAGTATGCTGCCATTGCTACTGACTGACTCCTTTCACCATAAATTAGATTCTCTTTTAACATCCTTTCTGTGGCGTGGTAAAAAAGCCAGAATCAGCATCCGAAAATTGAGGCTTGACAAGACAATGGGCGGCGTTAACCTGGCTGACTTTCGTCTATCACAATATGCCTTTCTAGCGAGGCAGGGTCTGCTCTGGGTCTCTCCTCCTGATCACTATATACCAGTGTGGCTGGAAGTGGAAGGGGCTCTTCTCCAGAACATACGTCCTCTGTCAGTTCTCACGGCCAACCTCCTTGTCGCCATCCACTCCAGATCCATCTTTAGGAATACTAAATTGGCTCTCTTAAAATTAGATAGGTCCTTGGATGTTGGTATGAGGGGATCCAATATGGAATCACTTTGGCTAAACTCCAAGTTCCTTTATAATGGTAAGCCTTTACTCCTTGACTCTTGGTGTAAAAGAGGTATCTTTTTTCCCCACCAATTGGTTAATGATACATACCCTTTGACGTTCAGTGAACTTCAATCTCGTTTCCACTTGGCTGATATCGAATTCTATAGTTTCCTGAAGGTGAGGGCTGCCATTACGAAATCCAGAGTGTCTCCCAGCTCCCCATCGCTACCCAAGTTTGTGGCAAAACTTAATAGGCTTGGTCATCAAGTCTCACAAATTTATCAACTTCTGCGCCCCAAATCCTCCAAGCTTAACTCTAAGGTGGTAGATTACTGGAAGGGACTTTCTGATAATCAGCTAACCGAAGATTCTTGGCCCCAGCTATGGAGATCAGTTACACGTAATAAGATTTCCCCAGTCCTCTCCCAAACGAAATTTTGGCTATTACACAAAGCCTTTTGGACACCGGCTAGGCTGTTTTCCATGGGGATTCGGGAGGATGATGTGTGTTGGAATTGTAAGCAAGACAAAGGGGATTTGGCTCACCTTATTCTGCACTGCCCTGTTGTGAAACCCTTCTGGGATAAGGTCTATTTGTTTTTGTCTAATTTATTTAACTGTATTCTTCCTAGGTCCCTATCGTCCGTGGTAACTGCTTTTTTACAGGTGGATTTGCAGTCGGAGGGGGATCGTGCTCTCCTTGATCTACTGTTGATTTCTGCAGTTAAAATGATACTCACCAATTGGAAGGATACTAGCAAGGTCTCTTACAAGTGTTGGATGAACTGGGTCATACACCTCAGGGGAGCAGACAATATTGTTCTACAACATTCACCTTGGAAATCCTCCACGAGGAACATATGGTCTACCCTGGACGATTATTTTGCTTCTCACAAGCCGCCATGATTTCACTTTCTGGAAGAAACTTCCCATGTGGTCATCACACCCACGGTCACTGACATGGTCGGATATTTGTTGCTGTATTATGTTATATTATTAAGAAGCTCGAGGCGCCGGATAACTCTCTCTTCTCTTTTCTCTCCCCCCTTTCTGTCTCTCCTTTCACTTTCTTCCCTTTCTTCTTTCTTCCTCTCTTTCTTCGGGAGTTGGGGACTAAGGGGCGACTTCACTGGCAAGGGGTTCGTCTAATGATGGCATTTGTCTGCTGACCCGGTGATGCACCGTCAAATGTACTTCGGGGCTTTTGGTCCTGACACCAGCTCCTGTTCTGTTTTTGGCATAACATTTCTCAATAAAGATATTTTGAAATGTGAGAAAGGGATACTGGTTAACACATCTAGATTTGAAGGATGCTTACTTGACTGTTCCAGTTGCCAGGAACCAGAGAGATTTTTTGAGATTCCATTGGAAGGAGATAATGTGGAGGTTAAAGAGTCTTCCATTTAGTTTGACCAGGTGATGGGGCCAATACTGACTTTGCTGCGGATGAGGGGGGTCTGTTGATAGTATATTTGGACGACATCTTAATTATGGCAGAAAGTAAGGAGTTAACACAGGAGCATACGGGGCTAGCAGTGCACTGTTGGAGGATCTGGGTTTTGTAGTGAACAAACAGAAATCATGTCTGTAACTAGCACTGGGGATGGTGTTTTTGGGGTTTCAGATTTGGACACTGGAATAAATGGTGAGGTTACCCGTGGAGAAGGCGAAGATGATTTGTAAGAGAAGGTTGATGTGCGAATGGATAACTTTGCATCAGATTGCCAGAATTCTAGGGCTGCTGTCAGCATCTATGCAGGCAGTTTTTCCAGCCCATTGCATTATCGAACTCTACAGAGATTGAAGGCCAGAGAGTACAGGTAGATGTGAAGACAAAAGGAGAGCAGGAGTGGTGGCTGGGAAATTTGGAAACTTGGAATGGAAGGGCCATATTTGGTGACATTCAGAAGGTGGTTATGGAGTTGGATGCTAGTCTGTAGGGCTAGGGAGCAAGGTGTGGCTCATTAGCAATAAGGGGGAAGTGGACAGTTCAGGAGAAGGCAATGCACATCAATTATTTGGAGTTGTTGGCAGTGTCCTTTGTGTTCAAGACGTTTGTCAGAAACCAGGTGAAATGTTATGCATTATTAAAAATGGACAATATTTCTGTGGATGGGTACATCAAGAAGTTGGGGGGACCATGGTCAAAGACTTTAGTGGATTTAACAAGTGACTTTTGGCATTTTTGACTGAGCAAGGACATTATGGTACAGGCTCAGTATATACCAGGGATGAGCAAAATAATAGCAGATTCAAACTCTAGGAAGTTGAAGGATTTCAGTGATTGGATGCTGAACAAGAGGGTGTTTGGGGCACTCAGGAACAGATGGGGACCGTTAATGGTGGATTTTTTGACAAACAGGGTGAATGCTCAAATGCACAAGTTCTACAGTTGGAGGCTGGATCCAGAGACAGAGGATGCATCTCTGCAGCACTGGGGAAGGGCTCGCAGTTATGCTTTCCCGCCATTTGCAGTGATACAGAAATTGCTATTGAAAGTGAGAACAGAGCGAGTGGAAATAGTGTTGATAGCTGCTTTTTGCCGCCTCCGGTTTGGTATCCAGACATCATGAAACTGTTGATAGATGGTCCAGTTCTTTTGCCGGAGTTCGCAGATCTGTTATTGAATGTGATGGGAGAGAGGCACTAGTTAGTTGTGCAGGGACAGTTGAGGCTGATGAGATGGTTGAATTTTGGGAGAGTTTGGCAGGTTTCAGGATTAGTGGCAGAAGCTTCCAAACTCATCAAGGAATCCTGGTCACTAGGAACATCTAAGGCATTCATTTTGGCATTGAAGAGATGGGTGTGTTAGTGTATTCTGCGGAATTTGGATCCCATATCAGCATTTGTGTTGGAGGTGGTTAATTCTTTGCCAGAGGTTTTCCTTTAGGGGACTTAGTACAGTTCAGTAAATAGAAGTAGGTCAGAGAATTCAGCAGGCCATGATTTGGTGAATAGTGTACCAGTGGGGCAGCATGATGTGGTGAACAGGTTGTTGAGGAGTGTGCGGTTGAGGACACCTCTAGGCCCGCAGTATTCATCTTTGTGGAATGTAGATCTTGTTTTGAGAGAGAGTTGTGTAGTTGGACAGAGAACACTTTTTGGGATTTAATAACTCTGTCATTCAAGTTAGTCATGCTTCTTTGCCTGATTTCGCTTAGAAGAGTGTCATATTTTAAGGTGCTGGAGATAACATCGTGAAAATATTTACCAGGAGGAGTATGTTTCAATATCAGGAAGAGGACTAAGACTATGTTGCAGACTTTTTGTTGTAGTCCAGACTTTTTTTTATAGAATGCTTTGAGTAGTGAGATCCTTGCATGAATATGAGAGACGAACATAGAGTTTGGGAAGTAACGGGGAGATGAAGTTGATAATTTCTTTTAGGTATCGTTACAAGGCTGTATCCGCCCCTACGTTAGCACAATTGGTTAAGGAAGCAATAAAAAGGGCAGGAATAGTTCTTGCAAGGTCTGTAGAACATTCTGCAAGAGGGGCTATGGCTCCAAGGCTTTAGTGACAGGAGTTGGATTGACTAGTATTTGAGCTGCACTGGATTGGTCAACGGAATCTGTGTTTACATTTTTTTATTTTTAACCATGGAAGGTGTTATGAGGAATATTAAGGCATGGCTTTAAACATGCATAATATTGGCCTCCGTGCCTTGACATAAAATTCACATTTTCCACAGCAGGGGTAGGTAGAATATTATGATTTTATTAAAGACACACAGGCTGATATTATTTCACCCTGTGTTAAGCCTACCCTATAATACATTTTATGTGTTTTCAGGAGAAGGTAACTACAGGAAGTAAATAAGGAAGCCGGAGGAGTGTTGGAAGAGGTTTTATCCACTACAGGATGTTCAAGCCTGAAGATGGTTAATGTTCTTAATGCTGCCAGCAAAAGAAGGCAGATGGCTGCCTGACTTGGGATTATATATAGAGCAGAATGTTAAAATATTTGTATTCTAAGTTCTAAGTGTTTGTTCAAGTTGCTGCTGTGAGTTGGCAACAAGGAAGATATGAATAATATTGGCCTCCGTGTCTTTAATAAAATCATGATTTTTTACCCACCCCTGCTGAGGAAAATCTGAATTATGCAGCAGGTAGGTGGCAATTTCTAAAAAAAAACTATGAACTTCCCAAGGAAAGTTGCAAGGGAGTCTACTGCTGGAGATGTCTGGTGTCAGGAGAGGGTTGGATCACAGATATGCACCTGAAGATCGGTGTCGGTTGAAGTGCGTATGGGTTACCATTGAAATACATTTGTTATTCGTGTAAAATAGAATGAAGGTTTTCTTAAAAATGCAATCCAGTAGGTAAATTTGATGTTCTCGCCTTGTGGGGTGGAGGTTATAGAGAAGTGTTTTGAACAGGATGCTTCTATTGTCAGTCTATGGGATTGTGATTTCATAATGGATTGTAATGATGATATTTTAAAGACTGACATGACTGAAGACTTTTCCAAGGTTGTCCAAAATACAATATTGTGTTTCTTACTGTAAGTTTTCATATATCACAAACTTAATTGAAAGAGTCTGCACAACTAGTACCATCATGTGTAGAAGACAACTAATTTTAAAGTGCTTTAAAAGCCAATGAACATTCAAACTTTTACATAACTTAGATTTGTTCTTATGCTGAGCATAGAGCAGCTGAGTGTTCTCAAAAATCTACCTCTAGCATTCTAAACATACTGCTGCTAGATGGCATACCAATTTTAAAATCATGAAAATAAGTATGTTTACGTTGGCTTTATGGCAATTTGGTTAACGGTGTCTTAGATGACAGGCAATCAGTCGCTATACAATCCTATTTTGCATATCAGACACTCTCACCTTCAGTGTGTTAAGCTTCAGTGTAAGCTGGTCTATCGTCTTGAAGATCATGTCCAAGTCACGAATTGCAAGGCTGGAGGCTGGCGATTCTGCAGAAGTAGCAACCTCTGTGCTTCCGAATTGAGGTCTGGGTTCACTGAAGTTGATGTGACTGATTGTCTGTGCACTCAAGGTGCTAGGACCAGCCCTACTTTCAGTCCTGTCGGTCTGACAGGTTCTCCCTACAGGTGCTATGTGGTCATCGTCTGTAGAGGAAACAAGGGGTTAGCCGGCAGTGCTAAATAAAAAATATTTTCCTGCGTTATGCAGAGAAAAAATAAATATGTGCATCAGTTACGTGGTTTTGTCACATGCTGTCTATTAAAATCCGAATTATAATATTCTGCACTCACACCATCAGATATAGTAGTACTTACAATGTCTTGCCACCCAGAGCAAATATTTCTCCAGACTATCACTACCTCTTAAACATCATTTTTTAAGGAGAATACCTTCATGATAAAACACGTTAAATTAGCAAGCAGAGAATTCTAGCAACATTCATAACAGCATAAACCTCCTCTCTATTGCATACTGCAGAACAGTTTCCAAGCTCATAATATTTCCTGATGACACTACCTGAACTCCATGCTAGAAGGCCTATCTGATCCCCAGTGGCTGCTATGAAAAACGATACGAGAAGAGTGGAGTTGCTAATGGCTAAAGTGAGTTAAAATGACATTTCTTCAATCAGATGAGAGAGACAATGATAACTTTGGAAATGAACTGCATCATTGAAATCATTTTAGTGAGGTCACCAGGTTGCAATGGATAACAATGTGAAAAGGTGTGGCATAAGGTAACAACCCCACAGCAAGAAGTTCTGAACCATTTCAATAAGATGCTGCTACAATTCTGTGAGAATAGGGTAAAGCACCCTGTGCAGGACTGATTTAAGAAAGCTACCAGTCACATCAAGTTCCCATATCCATGGATAGTTGACAAATCCCATGAATCCTGACCTGGTACAGCAAGAAATCGAAGGGCGGCAGGCCACAAACAGACTAAGAAAGCTCCTCACTATTGTACAAAATTGGCAACCATGCTCTATGAACCACTGTGCCCTCACTCTTGAAAAAAGTTGTATCAAAGCAATCACCGCAAGCGAATCTAGGTAAAGTAGTCAGAATTCCAAACCCCACTGGAGGCGCATTTACAACAAAAATTACACCAGTCATAAATTATTTCAATGACTAAACATTAAATGTATCTCATTGAAACAATAAAAGCACTTTTCAAAAGCTTGAATCACAGCCACAAGATTCAAGGTCAGGAAACTAATGCAACATGTCATCAAATTGCACCAAACATTATCTTAACAGCAAGGTATATTTGAGTGCATGATTGAAGAGGAATGGTCCAAAGTAGTTGAGAAGTCAAGGGCTGAGGGGTAGGCAACACATAAAAACACTGTTAAATGTAGCTGAAGGGCACTATCAGTTTTTCACAGGGTCTCCTATCCACTGCTTCAAGATAGTAGAAGAACCTGGCATTTTAAGTCTTAATGAGTATTCAATATAAATCTTTATTCAGTAAATAAAATCCCCATAAAAGAATACAGATCAGAGATGATAAAATCAAATTCATTGGTAAAAAAAAACAGACAATAAGATTACTCACAAGAACACAA
The DNA here is from genome assembly GCF_964204655.1 of Triturus cristatus. Taxonomy (NCBI): domain Eukaryota; kingdom Metazoa; phylum Chordata; class Amphibia; order Caudata; family Salamandridae; genus Triturus; species Triturus cristatus. The sequence goes on along the minus strand of NC_140595.1, from coordinate 163,066,215 downwards.
AATATATAAAAGTTAATCCAGTGTCGTTTTTCTGGATGCCCAGACAGCTTGTAAAAAAGATAAAACAGTAAAGGTCACGTGCTCCGTAGGGAGCATCTGAAGGTAGAATGGGGAAGAGGAGTTGACCTAACGGCTAGGGTGCTTGACTTCGGACCTGGGGAACTGGGTTCGAGTCTCGGTAATGACGCTGAACATCCTGTGATTCTGGGCAAATCGCTTAATCTCCCCGTGCCTAACAAAGAATGAATGTGTGTCCTAATGTAACGTAACTGGTGCTATGTAAAGCGCTCTGATACCTGATTGGATTCGGGTCAAGTTCGCGCTATATAAAACTCTGCAAAAAAAATGCAGGCCTGACTTGTTTAAACTGCTGTGATTTCAGCAAGGGGATTAAGAAATGCTTCCTAGGCCAGCTGAAATAGGAGCAAAACATTATAAAATGGAGCAGGTCCTGTGAAGACACAGTGTTACAACCGCAGGGAGCACTTACCTCAGGCCGTACCCACCCACACGGGGAAGCCTAAAAATGGTGCGGATGATTAAACCTAAACCTCACCAATAAAAACCTACCATGCTGTGAGCGAGCCAAGCCCAAGTATGGCTCCATCCCTTGTACAGTTTTTAAAAGAATGTGGCCCCTAACCAATGGCTTCTGAAGATCCAAACCTTCTCTCTCTGATCAGGAGCGTTCCAGGAAAAATCTTTTAACATTCCCCAAATCGTGGGCGGAAAGAGAAATCTGATATATTAAGGTATCAGGCATGCCTAGAATAAAAAAGGACAACTTAACATAAGCAATCCAAGGTATACTAGTTGCCCTGTCCAGAGACAGACAGTCCTCAAGGATCAACCAGCTTAGCTTCAGCTCCACCCTGCTCCAGATCTTAATCCATCACTGGAGAGGGCTTAACCCCTTCGGTGCTCATGACGGAATGGTTCTGTCATGAGCACAAGTGCTCCTGTGCTCATGACGGAACGATTCCGTCATGAGGACAGAGGCACACAATTCCTCTGCTGCAAACAGCAGGGGGTTTGCCATTTTTTGGGGGGCCTCGGGAGGTGTGGAAGAGCTTGAGGGATCCACGCAGGCCATACCTCGCTGGACTTCCCTGGGTGTCTAGTTTTCAGACATGTGTGGGTTTGGTAGTTTCCCAAGATGAACGCCGAGCCCGGGGTCAAAAACCCAGGTGACCCACCCTTGCAAAACCAGGCTCTTTTGTGATAGGTCATTTTGATGTCTCCTCAATAGGTTTTAGGCCCTTGCCTGTCACGGGTACTTGACCCACCCACACGGGTGAGGTATCATTTTTATCAGGAGACCTGGGGGAATGCTGAGTGGTAGGAAGTTTGTGGATCCACGTAGATTGCAGAACTTTCCCACACAGAAATGTGAGAAAAAAGTGATTTTTTCAGGTAAATTTGAAGTTTGCAGGGGATTCTGGGTATGAAAACAGTGAGTGACCCACACAAGCCATACCGCGCTGGACTCTCCCGGCTGTTTAGTTTTCAGAATTGTGTGGGTTTGGTAGGTTTCCCAAGATGGTCGCTGAGCCCGGGGCCAAAAACCCAGGTGACTCCCTTGGCAAAACCAGGTTGTTTTGTGATAGGTCATTTTGATGTCTCCTCAATACATTTTGGGCCCTTGCCTGTCGTGGGTACTTGACCCACCCACACAAGGGAGGTACCATTTTTATCAGGAGACCTAGGGGAACGCTGGGTGGTAGGAAATTTGTGTCAGCCCAGTGAGTCTACAACTTTCCCACACAGAAACTTGAGAATAAAGTGATTTTTTCATCAAAATTTGAGGTTTGCAGGGAATTCTGGGTAGAGAAACATTGGGGGATCCACACAAGCCATACCTTCCTTGACTCCCCCGGTCTCTAGCTTTCAGAAATGTGTGGGTTTGGTAGGTTTCCCAGATGGCCGCCAAGCCCGGGACCAAAAACTCATGTGACCCCCCTTGCACAACCAGGTCATTTTTGGATACATAGGAGGCATCTACCTTTTTGGTCCCGGGGTCGGCAGCCATCTAGAGTAACCTACCAAACCCAAACATTTCTGAAAACTAGACACCCGGGGGAGTCTAGCAAGGTATCGCTTTCGTGGGGCCCCCAACATTTCCCTACCCAGAATCCCCTGCAAACCTAAAATTAAGCTGAAAAAAATCACTTTTTTCTCAAATTTCTGTGTGGGATAGTTCTGGAATCTGCATGGATCCACAAATTTCCTTCTACACAGCATTCCCCCAGGTCTCCCGATAAAAATGGTACCTCACTTGTGTATGTGGGTCAAGTACCCGTGACAGGCAATGGCCCAAAATGTATTGAGGAGACATCAAAATGACCTATCACAAAACTACCTGGTTTTGCAATGTGGGGTCACCTGGGTTTTTGGCCTTAGACTCGGCGGCCATCTCTGAAGACTTTGGAAAATGCAGGGTGGGTGGAATTTTGTAGATCCACGCAGATTCGAGAACCTTCCACCACAGAAATGTGAGGAAAATGTGTTTTTTTTTTACAGATTTTGAGGTCTGCAAGGGATTCTGGGTACCAGAACCTGGTGAGAGCCAACAAGTCACCCCATCCTGGATTCCCGCTGGGTGTCTAGTTTTAAAAAATGTATAGGTTTGCTAGGTTTCCCTAGGTGCTGGCAGAACTAGGGTTCAGAACCTACAGCTAGGCACTTTGCAAAAAAAAGGGACAGTTTTCACTGTGAAAATGTGGTGTGTCCACGTTGGGTTTTGGGCCATTTCCTGTCGCGGGCACTAGGCCTACCACCACAAGTGAGGTGCCATTTTTCTTGGAAGACTTTGGGGAATGCGGGGTGGGTGGAATTTTGTGGATCCACGCAGATTCCAGATCTTTCCACCACAGAAACGGAGTTAAATGTGTTTTTTGGACACATTTTGAGGTTTGCAAGGGATTCTATGTAACAGAACCTGGTGAGAGCCAGACAAGCCACCCAATCCTGGATTCTCCTGGGTGTCTAATTTTCAAAAATGTATAGGTTTGCTAGGTTTCCCTAGGTGCTGGCAAAGCTAGAGTTCAAAATCTACAGCTAGACACTTTGCAAATAAAGGGTCAGTTTTCACAGTGAAAATGTGGTGTGTCCACATTGCATATTGGGCCGTTTCCTGTTGCGGGCACTAGGCCTACCCACACAAGTGAGGTACCCTTTTTCTCGGAAGACTTTGGGGAATGTGGGGTGCATGGAATTTCGTGGATCCACTCAGATTCTAGAACTTTCAACCACAGAAATGTGAGGAAAATGTGTTTCTTTTGACAACTTTTGAGGTTTGCAAGGGATTCTGGGTAACAGAACCTGGTGAGAGGCAGACAAGTCACCCCATCCTGGATTCCCCTGGGTATCTAGTTTTCAAAAATGTAGAGATTTGCTAGGTTTCCCTAGGTGCCAGCAGAGCTATGGTTCAAAATCTACATCTAGGCACTTTACAAAAAAAGGGTCTGTTTTCACTGTAAAAATAAAGTGTGTCCACATTGCGTTTTGAGTCGTTTCCTGTCGTGTGCACTAGGCCTACGCACACAAGTGAGGTACAATTTTTATCGGGAGACGTAGAGTAACACAGAATTGTAGAGAAAATGTTATTACCTATTGACTTTCGATGCATTTCTGCCTTCCAAATGAAATACAATGTGTAAAAAGAACTCACTTTTAAGAATGTCCTATAATTCTCATGCTAGTATGGGTACTCACAATTTCGGAAATGTGCAAATATCTAATGTTTCTAAACTCTATAGTTTGTTCCAATTTCAGAAATACATAGGTGTCTTTCATACAGATTTTTCCATGTATATTTTTTTCTAAATTAATTGCTATATACCCTGTACATAACAAAAAACCATTGCAAGACGCTGCTCAGTTATTGGCTCTGGGTTCGTCAGATTCTTGGTGAACCTACAAGTCCTATATATTACCACAACCAGACCGGTCCAGCGGATGTAACAGTATATTGCTTTCAAACAGCTGTCATAATTAGAAGAAGTTACAGGTGAAAACGTTGACACAAATGGCTGTTTTTTTCAACTAAGTTTCAATTTTTCCTATATTCAACTGTTAGTTTCTATAAAGAAACCTTAAAGGATCTACACAAATGACCCCTTGCTGAATTCAGAATTTTGTCTACCTTTCTAAAATGTATAGTTTTCTAGGATCCATTATTGCTTTCATACCCATTTCTACCATTAACTGGAAGAAGGTTGAAAGCACAAGCAAAAAGCAAAAATAGGATATGTCCCAGTAAAATGCCAAAACTGTGTAGAAAATGTTGGTTTTCTGACAAAAGTCTGTCAGTCCATAGAAGCTGGGGAAATGGTTATTTCATCCCCACAAACCCTTTGTTGATACCATTTGCAGGAAAAAAAAAGATGGTTTCATTTGCAGCACTTTTTTCCCATTTCCCCCCAAAAAAACTAACTTTTGCTGCATTTGGGCTAATTTCTGGGTCCCCTCCAGGGGAATACACAAACCCTGGGTACCTTTAGAATCCCCATGATGTTGGAAGAAAGGGAGGCAAATTTGGTGTGGATACCTTATGTGGTTAAAAAGTTACAGAAGCCTAAGTGCCAACTACCCCAAATAGCCAAAAAAAGGCTTAGCACGGGGGGGGGGGGGGGGAGCCTAGCAGTGAAGGGGTGAAGGAGATCATGTCCGAGACATAATCGAGACCTAGTTCTGCATGCACTTAATGAGTATTCAGTCGCTCTACATAGTAGGAAATCTGTTGGTGATTATGAAGACAATGGAGATGGTGCTTGCCAAGTTAGTGAGGAAAAAAATATCCCAAAAGTGTAAACTCAAAAATAAATATTCCAGAAGATCGTTTACACACCATCACTCTCCTTCATCTTAAAGCCCTCTGGTTCGTATTTTTACTCCAGAACTAAAGCACAATTATTAAACGAAGGAAAATACATTTTTCCTGAAGAATACACACAATGTTTGTGTCAATACCTCCAAGCAAGAACAAGTCATAATTTAATGCTGTGGGATCCACTGATGGAAATCTGCTAGTTGCATAATGGGAAGTGATATTGAGTGAGTCACAGTGCTATGGATACAGTAATCATAATAGGCTTCATCCACTTTGTTGACATTCAGTTTCATTCACTCAACTCAATCGTAAACAGGATAAGGTAGTTCTAGTGCTGACCTTAATTTTGTTCGAACAGACTACCTTGCATCCTTTCCAACTCTCATGACCAGAAAATGAGAATGTGATTACCAGCTAAGTTAGCTTCGCCTCCCACATTCTTCAGTTCGATTTCTGATTGGCAGCTGTCTGGCAATGGAATGATGATATTATTGCCCACCATCTCAGCTGTGCAGAAAACACCACAAAGGAAAATGGAAGGGGGTTTGTGGGTTTGCAGAGATAGAGAGACAATATGAACAAAAGTGAGAGGAAAAAAGACAAACAAAAAAAAAGATTAAGAAAGGAGTCAGATCAAAACATAAATTGAATTTTAATCACCTAAAAGTTGGTTAGTAGCCAATTTCCAATGATTTGCCAAGATGGAACGTTTTTACAAAAGAGAGAGAATGACAAAATAGAGACCCAAAGCCTAAAAACACCATATTTGTGAAGTTAACTAGGATTGCCTACAGCTCTATTACATTACAGCACCATGGAATTCAATATAAATAGAACTTTCTCCTCGTATAAAAAAAGAGGCACACACAATATAGAATGTGGTTAAATTACAACTTAAAAGCTTCACCAATAGGAAGAAATTTTCGATGGTATTTTATGCGGACATATATTGAAAGGGGTGCCACTTCCATCAACAACCAATGAGACACTAGATCATTTGTCTGAATCACTTGCAATGCTTATCTGCCATCTTCAACATCACACCAAGGAATTTTCCTTTAATTTTCCTTACTCCTAACTGTGCAGGTCTTGCTGTGGGCATCAGCTGATGGGTCATGTGTGTCTCAGAAAGTCAGTAAGGTATTTACATGTGAATGTTTTATTTTTCATGAGCGATAGTCATGTACTTCACTACTACTGTGCTGTGCTTGGGTGGATGGATAAATGGAGCAATGGCTGTGCTGTGTATTCCTGCACTGCTGCGGCCTGACGTTTCCCTATCCTCTGTGTATAAGGAGACATGGGATGCTAGTGCAAATAATGATCCCATTAACTGTATAGAAGGAAGTGTTTACTGCTGCATCTCTGCTCTACAATCTGTATTTGTGAGGAAAATTTGGCTAATTTAATTTCCTGCAACCATCTGGTGCATTAAAGGATAAGGGCCCTGCTGCTACCTGTCGCTGTAAGGAAGAGTGCACTACTGCTGCCTGTGCTGTGCCTGTTATGTGTGTGCCTGTGCTATATGGAGTGTGTGTAAATCCAGTAAAACATCACTTCCTTTCCTCGACCTTCGTCTGTACCCGAAGGAGTGAGGAATTTGCTCAGAACTATACAGGAAACAGCTTCCATCCACGCTCCTTTAGGAACAGTATGCAAGTGGGACAAATCTTAAGGAAAAGGAGGAACTGCTCTGACGTTGCAAACTTTAAAGAACACGGGGAGACGCTCAGCACCCATTTGTCCCAGGGATCGTACCCTGAAGAACTCATACACAAAGTGGCCAAAAGGGCCAGAAATAACAATAGAGAGGCCTAAATGCCCCATGGACAGGCTTGTTTGTGTCAGTGCCTGCAGTCACTTCATCAATACAATCAAAAGGGCCATAACTGAGAACTGATCTGTCCTTAATACAGGGGACAAATTATATCAGCAAAGTGTCCAGAATCACACTGTCCAGATCTGCTTCCTGACATGAAGCTACTTTACTTTTCTGCCCTATCATCACCAATTGCAGTGAATTGAAGCACTTGTTCACTCTGTTTAAATTACACACACAGTTCTTCACTAGGTTGATCCTGCATTTCTGTCCAAGGATATAAATGTTGTACTTATCGCTCTCATTACTGAAAACCTCCTCCAAGTCCCACATCAACATTACAAAGACAAATGCACACACGGGCAAACTGATAAATCATCTGCACTCGTCCATCAGAAGGCCTGGTTGTTTAAAGCATAAGCATCCAGTCAACTGTCCCACAGCGTGTTTGTTTGGTGACAGCCATGAATCCAGGAGGAATTACTGTGTTCAAGAAATATATTTAATATACCATGCTGTAACAGCAAGAACATGTTTGCATTCTTAGCTAGAAGGTAAACTATAGGGTCAGCAAAGCATTTGGGGAACTTTTTTTTTCCAGTAAAGTAGAGTCTAAACCACAAAAGCAGGAACTATTTTCAAACATGCTTATATCTCTGTACAGTGTGCAGTTGCTACAAACAGGTCTCTGGATGAGAGGGGATCAATCATTAATAACAACTCTTATCCATTTTAGAACATTGGAATGTTGAGCGCTCCATAGAAAACAATGGTATGCTCTGGGCTTCCAATGGCAGATAGAAGCTCAGAGCATCAACATTCCAATGTTTGTTCACAGCAACAGCTGTAAACAAAGGCCTGTCAGAGCCCGAGGGGATTTCAACCCCCTTGGGCTCTGTGAGGCCTTTACAAATTAGAACATGCTCTCTAGGGGCAGAACATTCTAAGAGCCTTAGAGCTCTCCGTTGCGGGCTCTACCGGCCATTAAAGGGCCGCTCCATTGTTAAAAGCCCGGTGCTGGAGCGGGCCTTTAATGGCCGGTAGAGCGCACTATGGTGGGCTTCGAGGCTATAATGGAAGGAATCGATAACCCTAAGAGTTAACATGATGACTCTATCCTCTGCAGAGTAAGCCCTTCACAACGGCTGCCAGCCAAAGTAAGCCTTTTTGAAAAAATATCAAGCAGCAAACTCTAGGCATAAAGTTAATCAAAATGTGACTGTTATTATTCTAGCTCACTATCTGATCTGATGAGTTAGCTTGTGAAAACCTCCCAGCTGCATTGTCACAGTCATCTCAGACTGAAGTTGATCAAAGAAACAGTTTTGATTGTGTGATTACACGTTACCAATATAGGGACCCCTTAAATAGATTGTTCCATCTCCCAAAATAAACGACCAAGCAAAAATTAATATGCAACATTTAATAGCAAAAACCAGTTTGGAAGGAAAACGTATAGAGCATTACTATTTTTGATCCAAAATCATAAAAGTTATCATTGGGAATAAGCCCGTAAAATAAACAATAAAATATATTTACAATGAAACACATTGAAATCAGCATTCATAATTAAAATGCAAATAACTATACCAGCATTTGAATCATCCTAATTCATTTAGCACAGTAATAATAATGTAAATACAGCACAGTAAAACATTCAGATGTAAGTTGTATTTAAAATCAATGAACCGATAAACCGATACATAGAGGCAAATTATGTCATCCAGTTCATAATAGCAGTGCATCCAGTTGGCCAAAGATTTAAAAGGAGGAAGAGTGTCCCGTCATACTAGTAAGCATGGTTCATGAGAAGAGCAGTTTCAAATGTATACATACATCAATAGCACAGGGATTCAAGTCCTAGCTGGATTATATAATGGGTAGCTACCCAGGCTTAATGCCCTAGTAGCCCAATGTGTAGCATCTCCTCTTATGTGTCTAGTTGCTAAAAGATAACTCATTACCCTAGGGATACTGATGTCAGTTCTTAGAATCCGATAGGCAACAGTAAAATGTCTCGTGCCCAAAGTAGTACACATTGACCTAATCCAGGACCTTCTAGATTTTACATAAAGTGGATAGAAAAACAATACATATTCAACATCCTCAATGCTGTCAGTGCAGATCATGCAGTTCTACGATTTAGAGTCACCTAAGTCCCATTTATACGTAAATGTATTCACCTGTAAGGTGCCATGTCTCGATTTCATTAACAAAGTATGGGCTAGCTGTGAAACAAAAGCGTCCATAGAAGGCACTAAAGAGGGGACATGTTTAACGTCCAGGAACCAATCAGTCAGCCCACCTGACTTCACATTACAGTGATATGACTTAGTCACATAGGTCTAATATTTCTCCTTAACAATTGACTTGGAGTTAGGTTTAAATAGTAAAGGGTCCGACCAGTACATGCCCAAGCAACTTCACATTGCTGAGCCAGGAGAAAGTAATGCAATTCCCTATGCTAACAATCTCCTCAAGTGCAGGCCTCTAGGTAGTCAGTTCAGAGGAGGACGTAGTGGCCTTATTTTTCTATGTCCTCGATTTTTTTAAGTAGTATCTCAAAATACAAGGGTAATGTAGGTGTATTGCTGGGTAAAGTAAATAAGGTTTTTATAAGACAGTTTTCTATGGTGGTCAGCCCCTTAATGTCTTCCATCCCCCATAGTTCAGCTCCATATAGGCTACTGACTGTGCCTTGGCCCTCTAAATTTCTACGACTAAGGACACTGATTTTAGTGCAGTGGCTTTGTAACATTTGGTAATACAGGTCGATCCATGAGTCAACGAAAGCTCAGATTTCAATAATTGGGTTTTCCAATTAGTTGATTTGTCAAACCTCACCCCTAGATAGTCAAATTGATTAACCTGCTGGAGCTTGGCTCTGCACATATAAAAAAACACTAATATGGGATTTGTGTGGGTTTAGAGACAGGATCTTGGTTTTGGAAGCATTAACTTCCATGCCTCTAGATTCGCAGTACTCTGAGAAACTATTCAGCATGTTCTGCATCCCCAAGGGCATTCAAGAGAGCAGGACATTATCATCCACAAATAATAAAGCGGGTGTTGGCCAACCCCCTATCCTGGGGCAGGCACGGATGCATATTGAAAAGTGGTCCATCAGGTCATTAATATAAAGGGAGAATAGTGTTGGGACGAGAGCGCAACCCTGACGCACTCCAAGTGTGGTGGGTATGTGTTCAGTGAGCTCCCCATCGGTCGCCCATCTCACCTGTGCATGAGTCCCCTCATGTAGTCTCTTCAGGATGTTCAGCAAGCAAGGATCAATGCCCAATCTGGATAGGGCGAGACACAAACTACATCTCGGGACCAGGTCAGACATTGCCCTTAGCTCTGCAAAAGTGATGTAAAGATGGTCTTTAGAAAGGGCCAGATATTTCCATCCTATTAGATTCAAGTAAAAGGCCTGGTCAATTGTGCTCGCCTTTGGGCGAAAACCTGCTTGGAAGGGAGAAAGAATCATTCTTTCATCCGGCCAATCTTGTAGCCTAGATCAGATTTGATGGCAGAAAACATTTTGCAGGTTATCAGTCAGGTCTGTAGTTACTTGGGGAGGTTCGGTCGCCCTTCTTATAGATAGGTGATTATTTCTGCAGCTAACCATGAAGGGAGGATGCTAAAGCCCTCCAGGATTTTACTCAAGAGGGCACTAATGTAGGGGCCCCAGACTGTGGATCATGGTTGCTTAAAAAATTAGAAACCCAGTATCAAGAACACCAAGCGAAATTTTACTTTACCTTCGCTCACAACTTTAATGCTGCCTCGTCCATGTGAACACTGCTCCTCCAAGAACACCTGTGCTTCCAGTGGTTCAGACTCCAGGTGCTGGCTGATTCTCCCTTGCTGATGGCACTGTTGCCATTCCAAACCGGTAATTTTCATGTCTCCGAAGCTAAGGCAATCTATAATATCTATAGGAGCCATGACGCTCCCATCTCCAGTCTCCAACTGTGTAGCCCGATGGACTGTTGCAGTGTCACATGAGTGCCCCTTCCCTCCAACCAGGGAGGGTGTGGGGGTCAGGTCATCCTCAGGTGCGAGTTTCAAATCCCTTTCAAAGTCACTATCATTGTGCGGTGAAATGTTCTGCAGAATCAAATGCCGTAGGATCATAACTGTAAGAAAAATGGACCATGTAAGTTTTTCACCAACTTTCAAACACACGTTAAAGATATTATTCCCTTTTACATCAATGCTACTTATAAATACTTGATAAAAATTAGGTTTAGATCATATGAATTGTCCGACATGATTAAGTGAACATGAAGTAGTATATACACCAGTGACACACGATGGATACAGTTTCTGATAGCATAACACTGTCACTAGAGATTGCAAAGAAGGAACAAGAAATTTGGAACCTCATTTGGGAAGTCTATTTGCATATCTATATCATGAAATCCATCAGCGAGGCTTGCACAATTAGAAAAAAAAGACTGGGATTCTCAGGGTTAGTGGTATTTGCGGTGAACAAGGCTCGAGCAACTGAAGACTGACTTACCCTTTAGGTACTTTGGAGAACTAAATGTGTCCTCAAGTTTATAGTTTTTTCACTATACTTTCAAGACACAAATGGTGTGGATAACTGATATACAGGTTTAAAAATTGTCAAACTGATTGACGTTTTTACTTCGGGAACTACTTTAATAAATAAATATTTTCTTCTAAGCTATTAGTTCATAGGGTACTGCTGCCCCAAAGTGTTTTACATTAACTATACAATATCTGAAACGTGTAAATTCAGTCTAGTTGAGGGAGAACTGAAGCACAAAGTGAGAGCACTTAGCTTTCACAGACACTGAGAAACAAAGGTAGGTTATTTAGGGTAGGAGAAGGACTCTACACTTTCCAATAGGCTGATAGAATCTACGCCAATGGACCTTGGTTAAAAAAAAGAAGAAAAAACGAGGTTGAAATTACTAATTTAGTTATGTCTGGCATGTGCTGACATGAGGAGACCATTGAAGGCAAAAAAACTAGGTGTACTATCAGTAAGTCACTCTGCTGTCTCTATGCAGTGTTACATACTTTCATAATTTAGCCATTTTTATATAGTTTTATATTAAATGGATTGGGATGTTTGATTGAGTGAAGTGGAATGGAGCACTACACAATATGTTTAACAAACGCAAAATAGTCTTTCTGTTGTAATTGCACGGTGTTTCATATCGAACTCTGTAAGTAAATATTTAGAAGCACTTGCACACTGCGGAGGTCAACAGCCCAAGGCAATCATATGGTCAGAAATAATCAATGAGCTCCTTGAGAAAGACAGAAAATGACAAAATGAAGAAGCCCTGAGACAACATTCTCCTTGAGCTCCACTAGACCACAATCAAGGAAAATGTATTTAAAAAATCAAAATGCTGATGGGCACCACACAGTCTATAATGATAGGCAATCAATTTTGCGAATTATTCAATTCATGTATTTTATCTTTTTCACATGCATGCCCATTGACCCTTTTAAGACTCACAACTGATTTGAAATGACCACATTATTTTAATTTGCCCATAAATGTAATGAGTTCTTTAAAGTTTCTGTTTCATGTGTTTCATATCCACATGCAGACACTCCTAGATGTGTATTCTGCACTATATAGATATAACACTAAGCCCAAAACATAATTGTGTAATAGTCTCCTGATTTTAAAAAAAACATGTTTCAAAAGATTGTGACCATATTAAACATTATATAATGCTCTGTAGATATAAGGTTTGGACTAGTAAAAAACATCCTCCCAATTGTATATTCAACAAAGGTTAATGTCTTCTATGACTTTCTTAAGTGAAGACACATTTTTTTCAATTCCCAAAGATCCATTCTCCCTCGCAAGTCAATGAAGTCGATGATATTATTTCACTCGCCACTCTATAGAAGTTAACATTTTTTATCAGAGGAAAATCCAGACAATACCTAAGATAAGTGATATACCAAACATGTTTTCTGAAATTATGTCATATAAACAAGTTACTTACGTCTGGTAACACTCATTCTGGTGGAGGCTCTATAACTGCAAATTCCTCAACTTTTGAAAACTCCCCCATTTGCCAGATTGGATCTGGACAATCATCAGAAATAAAAATGCGTGCTGGCAGGTGGCGCAAGAATCTCCGCGGTGTCGTCATTCCGCAACAGATGTGCATGCATATATACATGTTACCAAAGAGTGCTGGCATCAGTTGTTTTTTTGATGCATCATTGCCCACATACATCGACTTAATCAGATTGGTTTTGACCAGTGTGCAGACTCCTAAACTGGGATCTTTTTACATAAAGAGACCAGTTCATGGAACAGGAAAGTGGGAGGGTAATTGAGAAATCTGCAGTTAGATAGCGTCTATACCAAAAAAAAGCATTACCAGAGGTAAGCTACTTCTTATTTGAATAGAGAATTTTAACGAGAGATTCCTCACCTTTTGACTAGATACCTAAGCAATTCCTCCTAAGTGTTGAGTTCCACAACTGACCAAGCTTTAAAAAACAAAAGTAAGGACCAAGAGGTCAAAGTGCCCTTACTGGCAGACCTGATTGCATAGGCAACATGTCTTGTGAACATATGCTGTTACACTCAAATGGCAACCTGACAAATATCGAATACTGGCACCCTATGTGCCAACATGCAGGATGTACGATCTACTGTGAGATGGTCAGTTTCTGCAGAGCCTTGCCTTTCTTTGCTCCAGTGAACCTAGTAAACGGCTGATCATTCACACGTAGTTCTTTGGTGTGAACACCGTAGAAGCGTAGTACCATTTTTAGATCTCACCGTTGATGGTTCTCCTCCTCTTAAGGGAGATGAGGTGGAACAAAGAAAGCCAGAAGAGTAATATTCTTAGCAGCACGAAAGGGAGTCTGCAAAGTCAGCTTGTGTGCATAGAATGTGTTGTAGGGCAGGTTAGCAGAAAGAGCCTGCAACTCGTGGATCAGCAGCCCCAATGATATAGCGACATGAAAGGCTGTCTTGATGTTATTGAGCCTAATAGGACAACTGTGTTACAGCTCAAATGGGGCTGAGGAATGTGAGAACCAAACATAAATCCCATTGGGCACAACAAACACAAAAGGGTTGAACATATGTTGTGACCATTTAATGAAAGGCATTAAAATTAGATATTTAAATAATGATGGCTGATCCGCCACCTGTAAGAAGGCTGAAAGTGCCAACAGGTCTCATTTATCAGTGTGCAAAGCAAGGCCTTGACTTCGGAAACTGATGGCACAAACAACAGAACTTTGGACAGTTTGTCATGGATTGGGTCTATCTGTTTAGTAGGGCACAAGACCACACACATATCCCAACGCCAGGGGCATACAGCTTTAGTTGAGGGATGCATGGCTGCCAAGATGACATTCATGACTTCAAAGAACTCAACTGTCACTGCTCAATTTCAAAACATGGAGGTGTAGATTACAATTTTGGGTAGAGAACCCTGCCCTCTGGCTACAACAGGAGATCCTCCTGAAGAGGCAGCCTGATAGAGGGATACATGCTCAAGCCCAGGAGTTTGGGCTACCATTCTTTCTATACCCAATCAGGACACACTAGGACGACTTAGGTCCAGTCGATCCTGACCTGCTAAATAATTCAGGGCAGGAGAGGTATCATCAGGAAAGTGTACAGGTGTCCCGAACTCCATTATATATGGACTTATCTCCCAGCAAGAAAATCTAACATGCAAAAGTGCTGACATGCATTTTCTGCAGTGGTGAAAACATCAAGCCAGTTCTCTCCCCACTTGCAGAAAAGAATATAGGGGCAGCTCTGGATGTAATGGCCAATCATGATCTGCAAGCCTTAGCGTCATATTTAATTTGCTCTGATGTTCAAGGAACCTGTCAAGTTGTGTGTCACCAGAAAAATCCCTTGGTGAACTTGCCATGTCTAGAGATGAAAAGCCTCCTCGCACAAGTTTCATGACCCCCCCTAGCCCTGCTTGTTGTAGCACCACATGGCAGTGGTTTGGTCTGTAAGCACAGGCATTGGCTTCCCATTGATGGAGGGTAGGAAGGCTTTCAGCAGCAAGAGTGTGGCTTTCAGCTCCAGAAGGTTGTATGGAACTGGTCCCCCGCTGGAGAGCAGATGCCTCTAATCTCCGCCTCTCTGGGATGGCCTCCCCAACAAAGAACCGAGGCATCAGTCAACATTGTGAGATCTGGGTAGGGAAAGTAGAGAGGTCTGCTGCCGACCCCATCAAGGTTCCTCAGCCATCACTCACGATCTTTTGCTTTCGCCTCCAAATTCTAGACAAAATCAGAAAGGTCTCACTGGTTCTGAGTCTACAGGGACTTCAGATCTCTCATATCCCATTTGGTGTGATTAACCAGCAAGATGAAGGAGGTTATCAGTCCCAGCAGGCTCAGAGTCATCCTCGCTGTGATACAGGACAGAGGTTAAACATTAGGATCATAGCCCAAAATGTCCTGGACTCTCCTCTCCGAGGCTAGGCACTAAACAACACCTTGCTCAGAATGGCTCCGATGACGGAGAGCTTCATCGAAGGACTAAGGTGTGACTCAGGCACACCTAAGTTGTCAGGAGATTCGCCATAGTCAGGAGGAGGTTGATGTCTGTCTGGGGCAAACCCCCATTCAGGAACCAGTTGTCGAGGTAGAGGAAGACCTTGAAGGAAGTAGTGGAAATAACAACCACGGCCAACTTGTGTAACCAGTACCCTCTTTATGGCTCCTTTGACCGAAAGACCCTCGACTTACAGCTGCAAAAGCGACAGGCAGTTCTCCGTCAGCCAAGCTGTGGTCCTGCTATCTTTGAACCACTCCAAGGCCCAGGCTGCTTTTTCTCTAAAAGTCAGAAGCCGTAAACCGGCATGTCCATAAGACTGGCCTGTATGTCCCCTGAAAAGCCAGTTAACTGTATCCAGGCTTGCCTGCGATTGGCCACTCCAGTGCTAATAGCCCTACCAAGGGGATCAGTTGTATCCAGTTCACAGCGGATGGTGCACATGGCAGTATCACAACCATCTTGCATTTTCTGTGAATCAAAGTCCCAGGCTTCTCGCAGGACCATGGACATCATAGGGGCCGTGGAATCCCAAGGAGCGTGAGAGCAGCAGCCTAACATGCAGCTGGCTTTCACTGAGCAAAGGGACAAACTTATAGAGGAAAAAAATACTTACCATAGGTCTCTATCCTTTTCAATTCCCTGTCATGGGGAGTAGTGGGAAATGAGTTTGAGTGAAGTCTACTGGCTGAATACTGCACCACAGTGCTCTCTGGACTAAGGCACTGGGTGAGGAAAGCTGGATTACCTGGAGGTGGGTGATGGTGTCTTCCAAACTGGAGATGCACAGGTGGACCTGAGCAGAGTTTGGCCCAGGTACCTAGTAGTTTTTCAGTGATAGCCTAATTTAATGGGCGCAGATCTTAACTGTCCAGGTAGCACCACCCCCCTCAGAACATTGGCATTTAACTTCCTGAGAGTGAAGTTGAAGATCAAGAATCTTCCTCTGCCCTTCGCATAAACATAGTAACGGAGGCACTGCCATTCTTAGCAGGACCTGGTATGGAGGAGAACTAGTCCAGTGCCTGGGGAATTATCCAGACCCCTGCCATCTGTGAGATCTTCATACTAGTTATACTCTGGGTAAAGCAGGGTAATCTCATCCCCAGCATTATAGTCCCAATTATGGGAGTCAATGACAAATGACTCATGATGGACATGCGGCCTTCCAGCAGGTTGGGGCACTGGCGTAACGAAAGTTGAGGGGCCCCCCTTCAATGTACATGAAGCGGCCCCCACTCCGTATTTAATATGGAGCTCTCAGGCCTGAGTACGGTGCTGAGGGGGCCCCCTGCTGCTCTCGGCCCCCCGCACTCCGGGAGCCTGTATTACGCCCCTGGGTTGGGGCACTCTGTTGCAAGAAGAAGAGAGGTAAAGAGGTTGAGGCCTCGGCCGAGGTAGGGACAGTGCCGTCTCAGGGTCACTCAGCACTATTGGTTAGAATTCGTAGTCTAAGGTTGTGTTCTGGTGTAGTCTGTGGTGTCGTGGAGGGAACTGGTACTAAAGGCGGTCCAGAGCCCTGAGCAGATACAGAGGGCCTAAGGGACACAGTGGGATGATCCGTCTGGGGAAACCTGGTTGGGAGGGCCCTCGGCTCCTTAGGGCCCACAGGTGACTTACAGTGAGCTATTAATGTGGCAAAAAAAGCATCATGGCTTTGCAAAGTCCTTGATTTGCTGCAGCGTTGCCAATGTCCCTAGAAATTCCAGTTACCTAAAAGCAAGGCTCAGAATCGACACTGAAATAGAGTGAATTTGGGATAGCAACCCGGAGGCACAATAACGCCCTCATGCCTTCTCTGTAAATCAAGTGTGGCTGGAGAGGACCAAGTCATGCATGGATTTCTTGGGCTTCTTCTTGGTATTGCCCAAGGATCTCAATCGTGAAGATGACCTGTGTTAGACCTGGTACCATTGGCGTGAGTCTCCCTTCCATTTTTTACTGATTGCCTCCTCTGTTTTTGATATATTTTTCTGGTTTAGATGCTTTGGGCACTATGCCACTGCTATTCAGTGCCACAGTGCAAGTGCTCTCTATGCTAAATTGATGTATTGATTAGTGACTCCATGATTGGGTTATTTGATTTACTTGTCAGACCCTAGTACAGTGCACTTCTGTGCCCGGGGCTTGTAAATCAAATGCTGCTGGTGAGCTTGCAGCACTGATTGCACCACTCACAGAAGCAGCTTGTAAAGTATGTCTCAGGCCTGCCATCGCAGTGCCTGTGTGCAGCCTCTGACTGCCATGTCGACTTGGCAAGTGCACCCACTTGCCAGTCCCTAAACCTTCCCTTTTCTTCATATTAGACACCCCTAAGGAAGGCCCAAGGGCAGGGTGCATTGTAAGTAAAAGGTAGGACATGCCCTGATATGTGTGGCATGGCCTAATAGTGAATTACAGCCATTTTCGTTTTTCACTATTGCAAGGCTACCTGTTCCCCATAGGCCAGAATAGGCAGTTTGATTATAACATCCTATAATCCTAACTGACCCATGGAACATGGTAGACATTTGAGTTTAGTATGCCGGAACTCAGAATGATAAAATACATCTTTTAGTGAAGTTGGTTTTAACATTCTGTGTTTGAAAATCCCACTTTTAGAAAGTAGGTATTTTCTTGCCTAACTGTCCAAGCCTGCCTCTGCTAGGTTGTGTATTTTGTGTCTGGTTTTGTGAGTGACAGAGGCTGGGGGATTCCAGAAGACAGGGTGAGTCAGCTACAGGCTGAATATACCTATCTGCATGTAGAGTGGTGGGAGGAGATGCACCTGGGCCTAAATAGGGCTGTGCCTGCCTTGCACAATGCTGGCTCCACCTCCTGTGGTGCGTCTGATGTCCCTGGCCCACACTGTCAAAGGAAAGAAGGGGTCCTGTAAACAAAGTGCTCCAGGACTGCACAGAACTTGTTTGGACCAGGCAAAGGCCCCTCTGCCTTCAGAGGACAAAGGATTTATGGGTATAAATACTGGTGCCCAGACCCCAAGACTTTAGATAATTTCTAGAACAACAAAACAAACCTCTGCCAAGGAGAATCACCAAAGGAAGCTGTAGGAGTTGGCCTTCCCACTGCCAGTGTGCTGTGTTGCTGGGTTGGCCCACAGCGGTGTCTACAGTGCCAACGAGAGGAGAAGGAACTTTTCAAGAACTTTCATCATCTTGCAGATTATTACTCCAAGGGCTTGATTTGAGCTTGCCTCCTGACCGAAGTCTCAGGGATACCAGACTTCACCCCTTCTGTTTGTCTGCATCTGGAACTTGCTGTTCTAGCTGCTACAGAAGGAATTTTGCAACACCGATGCCGGCGAGCGACGCCGTCTTCTGCATCGAAGTCATGATCGCTGCTCCGACTTGCAACGTAGACCTGACGCCGGCCGCCGTGCCACATCGACACCAGTGAACGACATCATGAGCCTGCCATAGCTGTGAGTGCTGCTCCGACTTGCGACCCCGGCCCGACGCCTGCTGCTGTGCCGCATCGACTCCGAAGCCGACATCATCGCAGAGCCGATTGTTGACGTGGGTAGTCAAGAGTCCATCAACATCGTGACATCGTACAGAACCGTAGTTTCAGCGCCATGGTGATGTCACCTCCTCTCCGGTCAGGAACCGATGCCTCCCCTGCCTGCGCAAGCATCCAGGTCCCGACGCATCATCTCCCTCGAAGCAAGTAACCAACACATCCCCTGCCTGCGCTAGCATCCAGGTCCTGACGCATCATCTCCCCCGAAGCAAGTAACCGACGCCGTAGCGCCAACGACGCTGCAGCTCCCCGACGCCGTGAGATGTCTTTGGTTTTGCTGTTTCAAGGTACTGTTCTCTGTGGGTCTGTTTTGACTCCGGGCCTGACGCCGCGTACATTGCGGTCGGCGCCATACTTTGGGATTTCTTTGACTTTGAAGTCGTGATAACTCCAGTTGGGGACTGTTGCTAAAGACTGCTTTTAAGTGAATAACCTATTTTTGAACTATTTCTACCATCTTGAAGAATTATTATTGATTAGGGTATTGTGGATTTTTGTCGTTTATGGTCTTGTGATACGTTTATATAAAGAATACTTTTTTTTATAATACAACCTGTGTTGTGTACATCTGTGTTGTTGTCACTGTATTACTGTATGTGTTCACAAATGCTTTACACACTGCCTCTGAGATAAGCCTTTCTGCTCGTGCCAAGCTACCAAGGGGGTGAGCAGGAGTTATCCAGTAGTGTAATCCCCTTTCCCTGACTTAGAAGCAAGGGTCCCTACTTGGTCAAAGGTACCTACCTCTGCCAACTAGATACCCCCAGTTCTGACAACCTGTCACAGGAGTGACCTTGGGAGCGGGACAAGGCCTTACCTGTGACCTCAACTGATCCCAACACATGGTTTTGAGGTGCTTCGCCACAAAACGTTTCACTTCTCAGTCTTGAATGGTCTTGGAATGCATCAAGGCACAGTCACTGCAGGTCTTGGAATTGTGGTAAGACCCCAGGCACCCTAGGCAAACCATATATGGGTCAGTGACAGACACTTTTTTGGAACATTCCCCACAGGGTTTAAAGCATGTAAATTTGGTAGGTAACGTATACGCTACCACACCGGTTTTTAAGAAAAATCCTTGAGGAAGTGTCTCGATGAGATGAGAGGTTGCTCTGGATCTCTGTCAGTTAGCGGAGAAAAAAAGGAACTGATATCAGCTCACTTGAGTAGTGCCTAAATATAGGATCACACACATCACATCCAGAACGGCATAGGCACGGAGCCCCCAGCCAGCGCCACCTGCCAGCGCATGTGTACTGCAAAAGATTTTCCGGATCCAGTCTAATGCCTGGGGAGTATTCAAAAGGTGAGGAATCTATGGTTAGAAGTCTCTATCAGAAAAGTACATTTATGGACAAAGAGCAGCTAACGCACCATGTCTTTGCAAAGTCCTTATTTTGCTGCAGCATTGCCAATGTCCCTAGGAATTCTGGTTACTAAGAGCAAGGATCAGAATGTACTCTGAAATAGAGTGACTTCGGGACAGATACCCGGAGGCACAATGATACCCTCATGCTATCTCTGGAAATTAAGTGTGGCTGGGGTAGACCAAGTCATGCTTGGATTTCTTGTGCTTCTTTGTTTTGCCCAAGGATCTCAATCATGATGATGACCTGTCACAGGAGTGAGCTTGGGAGCGGGAGCAGGCCCTACCTGTGACCTCAACTGATCCCAGCACATGGTCTTGAGGTGCTTTGCCATGAAAAGCTTCAAGGCACAGTCACTGCAGGTCTTGTAATTGTGGTAAGGCCCCGGCACCACAGGCAAACCACATATGGGTCAGTCACAGACACTTGATTATTTCAGTCGAGTCCTTTTTGGATAAATAACTTTCAAACAAAATATGTTCTTATAACTTGAATGATCTCTAAGGTTGCAAACTGGCAATAACCTGAGAAATTGCAATCAAGACAAACTGCAGTAATGATAACAACTATATTTAGTATACAACCAAGCTGCTATATTATGCTGCTGTACGGACTGCCAACTTTAAATGAAAGACTCTCTTTTATTTCCTTAAAGGCTGTCAGATGATCAATCAAGAAAACCACTTTGGTCGGATATTATCAGATAAGCAAACGGAAAATGATTTTTGTGTTGAGAAGCACTTGTATGATTTGGCCTTCTACTATGAAGATCGCTGCCTTTTTCATTATGCATTTAATTCATACCACTATTTCCAACTAGAGCCTTTTTCTTTCTTAGCACGTACTGGAGTGGAATTTCTGTCAGGTGTATAGGCTTTAGCAGCTCCTGAAAGGGGCAGAAAAAGTACAGAGTACAAAATGGCTGCAGTTATTATCCTGAACCCCACTAAGCCTACCCAGGGGGTCACTGAGTGTTTAGAAAATGAAATAATATTAGCATATTGATAACATCTGTATTCATAAAAATGAAAATGTAAAACCTAAAATGTTCTGTAAATATCAAGGTATTTAAAATTGATGGTTAAGTTGGAATCCATAGATTGAATTGTGGGAGCAGTGCAACTGAAGCAAACTGTATCTATTTTAGATGATTGGTGGCTCAACTGAAGCACAAAAAGAGAGCATGCATTAGGAGCAAAAAAAGTGTTAAGTTGGAGATTAGCATATTGCTTTGTCTTTGAGAAATAAAACGAACAACTTTCCACTTAAAATTTTTGATTTTCGCATATTTCAAAATTAAGGATCGAACTGTAGAACCTCAAATAATAATTATTTACAATAATGTATTGAAATGCTGAAAACTTTTCAGTTCTGGTCTGGCAACAGAAAAGCAGCAAAAGAATGAAGCCAAAACCTAATACACACGTGCAGAAATTTGGCCATGTGGTTCATTGAAGTCGCCATACCACCCCGGAAGTGATAGAGTGGAGCCGCACCTAAGCACCACCCCTTTGTGCTGATATCAGTTTGTTGTTGTTTATTTTCCATGTCCTTAGATGTTGAGCATCAACAACTGTTGGTACAAATGTGCTGAATTCTAAGTTGGGACCTTTTCAAATTTTAAAATTAAGCCACTCCACAGAACAGCACTGGCGGGAGAGCATTGAGGAATCTGCAGTTATTTAAAGTCTCCACTAGAAAGAGCATTATCAAAGGAAAGTGTCTTGTTCTTCTGATGGATACTTCTAATCACAAAATTCCTTATATTAGAATAGATGGCAAAGCAGTACCTCCCCAGGCGTAGGGTATGTGGAGTGGACTCAGACCAAAAATCTTGGAAAGCAAGGCAGGTAAAATGCCTTCCCACGAGAACTGGCTGTCAAGGCAGTAATGCTGTGTGAAGGTAGGCAATGATGCCCATGATGTGGCCTGATAGATGTCAAGGACAGGTACTCTACGAGCTAATGCAGTGGTAGAAGCCTTAGTTCTGGTAGAATGCGCTGTCAGAATTTCTAGGGGCTGCATCTTGTCCCGTACATTGCAGATCATGATGTAGCGGACTATCTACATCAACAGGGTCCTCTTCCACACAAAAAGCTGATCGTTCATATGGTGTTCTTTGGTACAATCAATATAAAATCTTAAGGTGCCCTTCCAGTCCAGTTGATGCAACCTCTCCTCCTTTTTGGACAGGGTGAGGAGGAGTAAAGAGTGCTGGCAAAGTGATAGACTGCCTAATGTGAGAGGAAGTGACCATTGGTGGCAAGTATGCTGCCCGGGTACACAGCATCAACTTGTTTAGAAAATATGTGGTGTACGGCAGTTGCACTGAAAGCACCTGGGACCCTATTATGTAAAGGGTGCACTCTCCCTGTTTGGGTCCGGTGCACCTGTTTTAAGATGCGCCAAGCGCAAACAGGGAAAGTTGTCCCTATTACATGGAATGTGCTGCCCCCATGAAAGCCGCAAACTCACACTTTATGTGTGCCAGCACTATTGGTTTACAGAAGGGGCCTCACAAGCGCTCGCGACCCCTTCTGTAATGCCAAAGTGCACCAGGGGCAAGCAAAACAGGCGCAAACGCCCATACCGCCCCCGGGATGCCTTCTGTTATACATCCCCTGGAGCTCACTCACATGACGAGCTGTTGTAATCACATTGATGAAGACAGTCTTCAGAGTGAGGAGATGCAGTAAGCAACTATACATTAACCCGAAAGACTTACACTTGGGAAATTTCAAGACAACGTTAAGGTCCCACTGAGGCACCACAAACGACTTTGGAAAGAACTTGTGTCAAACCTTGAATAAATCCCCAGACAAAAGGTGATTTAAACAAGGACAGTTGACCAAGTAAATGTAGAAAGGCACAATATGTTTAATTGCGCCACCTCGAAGTCTTTGTTGGTTCAAATATAAAAATAAACAAAAGGACATCCAACAGGATTTCTTGTAAGAGATCAGTCTTACAAGCCCCACACCAGGCCACAAAGTTATCCCAGTGCCCGGCATAGAAGGACTTTGTGGAAGTTCACCTGGTGTAAAGGATGACATCCACCACTTCAAGTGAGAGATCAAATGCAGTCAGTTGCTGCCTTTCAATCTCCATGCATGTAGGTGTAGATGATCCTGCCATGTGCTGCGAAAAAACAACCTCACAAAGCGGTATCCTGATCAGAAGACGTGCTCATGCCCAGATGTTCTGGGTACTACACTCTCCTGGCCCAAGTCAGAGCCACTAGGATTACTTGTGTTTGGTTGTTTTTGATCTTTATAGAACTCAAGGCAGGAGAGGGAGGGGGTAGAATGCGTAGGTGTTTCTCTCGTGTTTCATTAAATCCAGAATGCATTTCCTAACTAGTGATCTCAGAGAAACTGTAACTTACAAAACTTTCAACAATTTGCATTCTTGGTGGTGACCAAAAGATCTAGCTTGTGTTGTCCCCCCAGTCTGCAGTTGCTCTCTGCCTCCTTGAAATGAAGACTCCACTTGTGCCATCTACTCAGGCGTCTGCTCTGGCAGTCAAGGACCCTGCCAGGTGTTCACAATTAGGGAAATGTCTGGTGCTCCAACCAACCACAGAGGTGCAAAGCATCCTGGAACAAGACCCAGGACCCAACTCGGCCATGCTTGTTGCAATTCCACATGGTAGTGATGTTGTCCGTGAGAATCTGCACCAGCCTCAACTTGATGTATGGTAGGAAGGCATTGAGAGCTATGTGAATGGTCCTCAACTCCAATAAATCGATGTGGAGCCAGGCTTTTGTAGGAGACGAGAGTCCTCTGATCCCCATCTCCACTTGATGACCTTCCCAGCCGTGGCAGGGATGTGTCAGTCACTTCTGAGTAGGGGAAGGGAAAGGCACCTGCTGCTGGACCAATTGCATTTGAGTATCTACCACTGAAGATCGTGAGCAGTCTCCTTCAAGAACTGCCATATTTTTTTGATGCAGGGCCCACTGTTTATTCAGATACCATTGCAGAGCCCGTATGTCACCCTGCATAGCTGACAAGAAAGATGACGTAGGCTAAGAAGCCAAGAAGTCTCAGAGCTGCTATAACTTTGACCCAGGATAGAGGCTGAAACATCAAGATATTAGCTCAAATATCCTGGTCTCATTGCAGCAAAGAGAATGCTTCAAACTGCACAAATAGCTCAAATGAATGGAAGGCTTTGTGAAGGAGCTATGTATGACTTTGACTTGTTGATAGTTATCGCCAACAATTTCAGGCGGTATGCAGTTCTCTAAAGGTGGTCTACATCTAACTGTGGCAAGCCTGCCTTCAACAGTCTTCATCAGCCAGTCATTGAGGTAGGGGAGGATTTGTAACCCTGACCTCCAGAGCTGAGCAGCAACCACCACCATTGCTTTTGTGAACACCTGAGGGGCAAAGGTGAGGCCAAAGAGAAACACAGCAAACTGAAAATGCTCCTGGCCTATTCTCAACCTCATGTCGGTGCATTTCATGTTAATGCCCATGTTGGATCTAGACTGTGATGTCATAAATTGAAACCAAAATGGCCACCAAAATCACATCAGAAATGCTAAAATTCAAATCTGTTATAAATTAGATGTATATATTCATACTTATTGACATGTATCAACATCCATTCAAATGTGTTAATATGTTCCATTCTTTTCTTTTTATTTTCAGCGTGTCTTCTGTAGTACCTGAAAATTAGTTCCATTCCGAAGCAATACCTTATTGCAACACCCACAACCAGTGGTCATGCTGTGCAGCAAAATGATGTTCTTGCAACAAATTGGTTCATCTCTGTTTTTTGTCAGAAAAGCACTTCAGAAAAAAGTAGTAGCCCAGCAAATGCTAAATCTGAACATTTATGGGTCTGGATATAGTGTTTAAGACTATAACCTGAAGAAATGTAAAAATTGGAATGCGTACCCATCAATATTGAACTAGGACTGCTTAATGAAGGTTTTGGTTTTTAGCAGACGTTAAGGACTACCAATGCAGTATGACATACATTGTCTTTTAACAAGTGCGACAATCTAAAGCTGCAACGGGCTCAGAAAAGAAAACATAGTGAGGCAGATCTATATGGTAGCTCAGTTTAAGCATGTTTGGCAATTCCAGTCCTGAATAAAATTCCTGGAAGAAAAGCATGTTTCTTTTGCAGCGCATCAGATACATATATAATGCATAAAGCTAAAACAGGTGATGTGGATGATAGTGTTCTTCAGAGTGCGCAGTTCGTTCAAGATACAGCACTTATTGCAAAATTGGCTATGGGTGATATGCATGCACAGGATACTGAATCCCATCATGAATGTTTAGTTGGACTCTATAACAGAGCACACAGTGAACGAAAAATTAAAAAAGAATCACCCAGTGAGACCTCAGTTAAAGGAATAACTCTAGCTGAGCTTGCATCTTATCTGAAAGATTCCAGAGAAGGAGATGTTAAAGCAATTTTCAAACTCTGTGACTTACTAAACCTTTACACAAGCAAAGTAAAGCAGCTTGATTCTACTGAAGGTAAGGTTAACTTGACAAGACTGAAAGAGAGACTGCTCGGAAATACAAGAGGTTTGAAGGCATACAATGAAGGCAGAGCTGTCCTGTTAGCTTTCGAAGATGACGTAGGGTCCGCATTAGTATTTGCCTGTAGCAAGGCAGGTTCTGATACTGTAAATATTGCTAATGCAGGAAACGTTATTAGAAGGGACATGTTGCAGAAATCTGAAACCTTTAACCTCTTCGCTGCGGCGCAAATTCCGCCGCAGCGCTACCGCAGTGCTGACAATCCAATTGCGGGCGTGGTCATGACGTCTCCCGGCCGTCGTCCGCACACGCCCATCGTGACTCATGACGGCCGGGAGACGTCATGAGCATGGAAGAGGTTAAATGAAACGTTTGGATGTGATTGTAGAAACCAATCAGTTACGGAATGGCTTCTTGTCCTTGTTAAAATGTTACTCCAATGAGCCATGGCACAGTACTCAATTGAGAGAGTGTGGTGGATAGCGCTTGAAAAAAGCATGTCTGGTCAATGCTTGAGGCATAAATAGATCCCAAAAGGATAGGTGGATCGTCCAGGCGCCCCTTCACAAGAACACATCTGTTATCCGGGTCTAGCATAGTATCTTCTGAAACAAACAGGATCCTAGGCCTAAATCATAACAACACCCCTCGGGCATAGCTGGCACAGATGGTGGCAAACACTTGACCACACCAGTGTCACTGTAGACTGACGCGCTCCGTGCGTATAAGATGGGTTTCCTGTAACAGCGCTATAAGTGTCAAGTGATGTTTTAAGTTGGCTTAGACTGACATATGCATGCCCCTCACCTTCCACTTGAGCACATTAAAGTGGGCCAGAGGTGGTATGGTATGTCATCCATTCTCCAGACTCCGCATACATGGCAATGAGAGTGCAGTGGCAAGTGTTGAGCAGAGAGACAATATGCAATGAAATGTTGAGTCAGAAGGGCTGCGGGTCAGTACAAACAAATGCTGTAACAAAAATACTAAAAGAGCAGAGGCACAAAATGTTTCCGCCCAAACGAGTAAAGAAATAAACTCAGCAAAAGTTAATTATTTGGAGAACTGATGGGGAAGAGCGAAGCAGCCAGTGGAAAGACACCCAACATAGCATAAATGGATGATTGGGATCCCATGCATGGCCACACCTGCAGTACCAGTCGGCTGCAACAGACAGAATTACAGCAACCAACACCCAGGTCCCAGTCAGGTAACAGTCCTCAGGTATCAACCCACACCCCTGAAAAACAAATACAAGTGTGATATACAACTTGTGGGACAGGCAGGCCACAACATGCATTATAACCATGAAAACATTGTCAGGTGACAGCAGATAATTACGTGACGCATCAAATAATGTCATCAGATGTCTGCGTTGTCACCTGCGGTAGGGCTGAGGAGTCTGCCCCGGGGGCCATAGGGTCGGGTAGCTCTAATCGCTGAATGGCTTGACAGAGTCGTCTTCTGACCCCAAGTGCCTGCCACGCTCGCCTATTTCCATCGCGTTCTGTAAAACCTTCCGTCATTCCTGTAGAACTTGCTCCAAGTTCAGCACAGCCTTTACCCGAGAATACCACTGTATTCAGTGTCTTCTGTTAATGCGACATCTTACTGTCTTGTCTCCTCGCTCCGAGGTGTGCATCTCAGCCAGTCCCATGTATCTTCAGGGGAGAAAAAAAAAATGTTCCCCCTGTTGCAATCCTCAGACCCGCTGGAAAGAGGAGAGCATAATGAATGTCAAGTTCACGCATTTGACATTTAAGTGCACAAAAGGAGCTACGTTGTCTCCACAGTGTAAACCGCAAAAATTATTCTTTTGGCAATTTCCACTGTGATCTCCCGCAGTTTACATGTTTCACGCAAAATAGTGTCACAATCTCAAAAATTTGGCATATAAAACAGGAAAGGTCCGGGATTTAAGCCTGACAATGTTCCAGGACATGGTTATGTAATGTTAATATAACTTATAACAAATCACCCGGGAGAGGAATCTTGGTGCAAAGTAACAGGCTGATTAAGACTGAAATAACACTGTTTTTAAAAGTTTCCTGAAGTTAAAAAAACTTCACATTGGCCAAGCAACTGATAACCAGTGCCTGGACTAATGTCTTCCTCTCTGAGTGCAAAAGGAGAGGGGAAATTCTCCATAACAAGTGAAAATATGAACCAGTAGTGGCTGCAACCTGCTCTTTCATGGTAAGTGCCTGGTCTAGGAGAACGCCTAAGTGCTTTACACTGTGCCCTTCCTCCACTGTGAAGTACTGTGAGAGAGTGTTCAGGAGCAGCAGCCGCCACTGCCATTGTTCCACATACCCAACAGCATCTGATCTCTCCGTCCTCTCCGCTAGACCCACCACTTGTACATCGTTGCGGCGTGAATTGCCCTCAGCTTCCTCTGCTCGCTCCACACGTTCCGAAAGCTGTCGTGTCGAGGAGTCCATGTCACTGCTGAAGTCGAAGTGGTAGACCTTCACCCAAAAGGGTGAAGGTCTACCACTTCGACTTCAGCAGTGTGAACCCTCTCAGAAAGTTTGCGGTGATCTGCGTGTAGCAGCATGAGGTCTGTTGTCACCTCATCCACCTTACTCTCCAGTGACGTCCTGGTAGAGTCCAACACAGTGCCGATCTTCTCAATAGCAGCAAGTACAGAGTCCAGTTTGTCAGTGATAGAGAGCGGGGGTGCGGCATCCTCGGGCAAGCCAGTGTTATCCAGCAGTGGATTTGGCTCAGTGGGGGACTTAGAAGTCGCACCATGAGTTATTGTGCGTGTGGGGCCCATGGCACTATTGTGTGATCTGGCAGGTCACCACCATGTCACTGCATCATCCAGGACCCGCTTTCTAATCTCAGTGAGAGGAGGAGAATGGCAGCACAGACAGCCCCAAAACCCTAGTGTCTCAGCATGGGTAAGCAGGTATAGGATTCAGTCAAGTAATACAGGGGTGAGCATTAGGTCAAACGGCTGTTCAACCCCTTCTGAGGGGGTTCCAGATGAGTGCCGCGGACACAACCTAGTGGGCAGCTATTTGGCAGTGCCATAGAGGAGGCCTGGCTGCCTGTGCCCCGAAATGCTCTAGACATGGCAGCACGAGCAGCTCTGTCCATATATTGGAGAGATAGTCCCCGATGTTATAGCTGGTAGATTAAGAGTCATAGGCAACAGTAGGAGGCAATGCTAGGCACTTAACAGTGAGTGCACTGCCTCAGTGACAGGCAGCCACAAGCAGGTCCACTTGTAATATGCAGGCGCACATGTAAAGAGGGCACTAGGCCAGCCGATGGGCGGTTGTGGGTCAATTCTTAGTGTGTGATCCCATAGGGCCAAGGGCTCACAGTTGTTCAAGGCCCAGTTTACACCAACAGTGAGACATTTAAGGCACACTCAGCATCTACGCAGCAGCGTCAAGGCACATGGGGGCTACCAGCCCCCTCAGCTGCACTAACACAAACTCAACTGCCTCCAAATGCGCTGTGCTGTCAGCCAGAGGGCGTATTTACTATGGCAACTCGTGGCAGGGAAGTTCCCGACCCACCCGACAGATATGCACCTAGGTCCCGGGCAGGGCCGCGGCTCAGGGGGCAGCACCTAAATCCCCTCATGCAGATTACACCTCGATGGGTCTCTCAACTTGATGTTTGGCCAAAGGTGCATCTGCCCCGTGATGCGCCACGTCTTCTCCGCCCGCTTCTTCTCAGCCACACTGCCTGCGTCGCCTGTGTCTCTCGAGGCCGCCAGGCAGGTCACGCTATTAGAGAAGATTCATGTGGCGCATTCCGGCCTCTGCTTTCACAGCCGGTCTCAGATTGCCTTTTTTCATAGTCCCGGACGTTTCTGTGCCAGGACTGCTGTGTTGGTGGTGACACCTCAAGGGCTGCAGCCTCAAGTCCGGTCCTCCGTGTACAGTCGCCTCAGACCTATGCCCCCACCTCACATAGCAACAGGCACGGCCCCAGAGGACATGGCAGTGTCGGGGTCTGGGTAGACAGTTCCTGGCTTGAGGATTGTGGGTTCCCGGCAGCAGGAATGCCGGAAGATTGGGGTGAATAGCTGAGTTCGTTCAGAGGGCAACTGCCATGATGGCTGCCTTAGCCACACCCCGCTTAGTAAATAACCTCATAATGATGATACCATCTAAATAATAATGAATAATATTGTCAAAGAGGCCTTTCCACTGGCACTAAAGGTATTTGACAACAGTGGCTATGTTCATGATACTGGACTGCTTCAACTGGTGGCTGCTGCGCCGAAAGTGGTATAGGAGGCAGTTGGGGTAAACCAGAAGAAGTGCAGATGTTCAAAAAGCAGGTAAGAGAATGCCAACCCAACACGTGCTGATGATCTGGCTTCATTTACATGGCTTTTGGAATGGAGTTCTGAAACATGTCTGATATTTGACGGATAGCTCTATCTGGATTTTATCTTCATGTATTATTGTGTCTGAAAACCAATGCACTACATATATATGAAGAACCTCTGAAGGATTTTGTTTTTGTAGGCATGACTTTTACTTGCCGGGCAAACAAAATAAAAAACAAAAAATAGCACTACAGTAGGTAGGTGGTTTCACATTGAAGACCATAAGTGCTGAAGCTACCCCACCCCACCCACCACCTCCATTTTTGATTTTGGGGCTTAAACCACCAATTATTTTCCCCATAAATGATATCCAGGCACAATCTACATCCTTGATTGCCATGTCCTCAGGATTCTCAAGGCAACCAGTTTTTTTAAGTCCCTTGGAGGATACCTAGAAAGCAACAGTCATTTGGGTAGGTCAAAACCTCCAACAATGTCAGGAGGTTCACCGTTGTCTGAAGCTCCTCTACAAGTCACTGTGGCAAGCCCACCTTCAACAGCCAGTCATCAATGATAGGACAAAAAATCTTCAAAGAGTAGAGGCAACAACTGCCATCCCTTTCAGGAACACTTGATGGCCGCTGGCAAGACTCAAGGGAGCCCGGCAGATTGAAAATGCTCCTGGCAAACCTTGAACTGCAGGTAACATCTATGGAACATTTGTGGAACTCCAGGACAGGAACATGAGAATAATCATCCTGCAGGACCAAGGTAACCATCTAGTTGCCTGGATCCAGGGCATACAGAACATGGGCCAGTGAGGGCATTTTTTCACTTTGTCCTCCGTAGGAAGGCAGTCAGAGGGCAAAGATCCAAAATAGGATGAAGGCCTCCATCCTTTTTCAGCATGAGGAAATAGAAGGAGTAGCAACCCTTCCTTATTCCAAGATCGGCACCCTCTCTATGGCTCTTTTGGGCAGTAGGGCCTGGACCTCCTGCAGCAAGAAGAATAAGTGCTCCTTTTGAAAGCCGCTCTGATTTGGGAGGAAGAGGAGATGGGTCAGGAAAGAATGGACGGGCATAGCCCTGCTGGACAATCTGGAGGAAGAATCTGTTGGATGTAACGGCCGCCACCCAGGAAGAAAATGCCTGAGTCTGCCTCTCACACTGTGGCTGAGTGCCACTAAAGGCAATCTAAACTAGCTTGGAGGCTAATTCCACAGGAGTGGAGGCCTGACGGGAACAATGGTGACTTGCATGTTGTTTGTTTAATCCCCGACCATGAAAGATGTGGGGTGACTGCTGCGGTGTCTATACAGCAGCCCTCTGGACTAGCCTTTGGAGTGTCAGCCTACTGCTCAAACTGTTGGGCAGGGGCTGAAAGACATGGGGTGCACCATTGTAATGCTTTTTTGAAAGCATTGGAGGGCAGAATCAGCCTTTTTGTAAAGAGATGGTTCTAATGAAAAGGTATATCTATTAGAGATGCATTGTCTCCAGAAAAGGCAGTGGATTACATCCATGTGTGGCAGTAAAGCCCCACAATAGTGCCTACAGCACTCCTCGATTAGTCAGCAGTATCCAGGCCTGCCCTGAAGTTATATTGTGTGCATCCTGGCCGTCTTCAAAGGTTTGAGCCAAAGAGTCCCCAAATTCCGCTGGCAAGATCACACTGGCCCCATCCCAAAAGAGTGTGCGTATAATGGCTTAATAGGTAAAATGCATTGACTGAACTCAACGGCAAGCTGGAGGAAAAGGACATCTGATTACAGAACTTCTCTATCCTTTTAGGCTCCCTATCTGGAGAGGTTCTGGGGATGCATTAGGGTTAGCTTTGCTGGTAGAAGCTTGAACCATTAAACTCTCCGGAGTTGGGTGCAGCATAAGAAAATCTGGGTTGCCTTTCTCTGGTCTGTGGTGACTGGCCACCTGCCTATTCACAGGTGGGCAAGAGTAAGGCCCCATCCATGTACCCATAAGGGTATCAATCAGGGATTTGGAAATTTAAATGGAAGTAAGGTCTCAGAAGAGATTGACAGAGGATGCAAAACCTCAGTAAGTGCATTTGTCTTGACTTCAATTGAAGGCAGCTTTAGGTCCGGGACCTCAGCTGCACGTCTAATCAATACAACCAATGATTCACCCTCCTCAACATCATTGTGTGGGGGTAAATCATCCTCATCATCACCATCGTCATTATCAGGTTGATCAGAATATGAGTCAAAAATGTGAAAAGGCCTCTGAAGAAGACCTTGTGGAAGAGGAAGTGTTTTGACTGAATCAGAGCATTCTGAGTCCAGGTGCTATGGAGTGAAGTCAGGGGAGACCTTGGTCGGTTCAAAGTGGATTCAGCTCGAGGTCGGGCACTGGAATCAGCAGTTGCTTGACCACCAGCACTGGTGATGGTGGGCCAATGTCAATGAAGAAGGAACCAGCAAAGATTTTGCAGCTGGAATGGAAGTCAGCACTAGTTTGTGCAGAACCTAGATGGGTTCGAGGGGCACAGATGGCGCGGATTATGGATCACTTTAACTTCTTATGCTTCTTCTTAGATTTAGTTTTGGATTTACTTGATGACCTCACCTGTGAACTGGATCTGTCACAGGAGTGGCCTCTACAGCAGGAATGAGTCTGTGCCCTCTACTTGGAGCAGGAGCAGAACTTATGAGTAGTCTGTCACTTATTTTTGGTGTTTGGCAACACAGAGCTTTCACTTCACGGTCCTGGACTGCCTTCGGGTGAATGAAATAATATTCTTCGCATGACTTTGGAGTCTTACCCTGAGCCCAAAGACCAGAGGCGCACCTTTTGCGGGTCCATCTTCAACACCTGTTCCGGCAGTCATGACACAGTTTGAACCCTCTAGTCCTCGGTGGGGACACCACTCCTTTAGACACATGAAAGGAGTTTTGCAAGAATGTGTCAACCAAAGAAAATAGAGTGAAGCTGTAGATCCACATTCCAAGGCATTGAAAGAAAGAACAGACATTGCACATAGGGTGGCATCTATATGTGGCTCCACTCCATCATTAACTGCACGGGACAAGATCAACACAGAGCTGCACAACGCCATTTAACAGCACACCACAGCATTGCTTTGAAAACTTTCAGATCCAGTCTAGTGCCTAGAGAATAGTCTAATGGTGAGGAATCTGCAGTTAAAAGTATCATTCAGAATTGATGTGCTTTAAAGATTCTTTATGCAACAGAACTCACCTAGAGGGACTTCTTCCTTGCTTGATACAGTGCAGTTTTCGGCAGAGATATTGGGTGGGACGACAGAATCCTGCAGGACCACACTACAATGAGAGAAATATAATCAAAGTTAATGAGATTCATACACTTTTCCTTACCTAGAGAACTCTTCAAACAAAAATAGGCTCAGGTAAAATTTTATATATTAAAGAGTTTGGAACAAGTCGCAAACTGAAGCCTTGAAGCCACAAACAAAAAATAAACAGAAGTGATCACTTGACAAGAAGGTCATAATGTGGCAGAGGATGCACAGAGGCTACCCTAAATTTCAATTGTACTTGTTCCTTTTTTCCACAGTTAAACAATAAAGAATCCAATCAACATGCAATAAGGAATTTGCTACTTACTTTTTTATAAGTATCTGTTTGTACCCTGTAGTGCTGTAGATTACCACGCTCTGCATAATCCTGCCATCTAGTGTTGAGCATGGACGTTTACAACTTGTTTTTCTTTGAAGACGTCTTTTGAATCACAAGGTACAGGTACGCCTCCTTTAGTTGGTACTGTGCAAGGGCATCAGCTCCATAGTTAGATTGTGGTCTTCACAGCGTGTTAGCGTAAAGATGGAGCGTTAGGACAGGAAAGAGTAATGACTAATCAAGAAGGTGTATACAAAGAGTTAAAATAAATATACATCTGCAGCAACCAAGAGCTTCTGGGGAGGTGGGGAGGCACATGTGAATCTACAGCACTTCATGCTAGGAACTGATGCTTACAAGTTAAACAATATGTATTCTCTTAGCTGTTAGTAGTATGTGTGGCTGTAGATACACATGCTCTGTATAGGCTGTAAAGCCGAACTCCTCTAAGTGGTGGCTAGTGGGAGGATGTTGCAGAGGACTGAGACACAGTTCTAAGGGCAGCTTGGCCAACTCTTGCAGGTTGGCATGCAAAAACATCCTCACAGTAGGGCATAGTGAATGTGAGCGGGTTGTATCATGCAGCTGCTTAACATATCTCAGCTACGGGAATGCTTCAAAGGAAAGCAATAGTGGGTCCTTTTTTTGCAAGTAGTATATCGTCTGGGCAGAGCAGGGAAATTGTTCCAATCCTTAATGTAGCAGTTTTGAAAACATTTGACAACCCATTCAGCTATTCCCGCCTTTGAAAGAGCCTGACCTTTTTGTGGCTTGGTGAAAGCAATATAAAGTTGTTGAGTTTTGTAAAAGGGCTTGGTTCTATCAATGTGATACATGAGGGCACACTTGACATCAAGGGTGTGAAGGGCCCTCTCTGCCACAGATTCTGGCTGTGTGAAGAAGCATGGGAGCTCAATGGTTTGAATGAGTTCGAATGGGGAAACCACTTTCAAAAGGAAATTGAGTTTGGTTCTAAGGACAATCCTATCTTTCTAACCCAGAAAGAAAGGCTCTTCTAGGGTCTGCAATTAGTTAACATGCCTTAAACGTGATAGCAACAACGAAAGCAACTTTTCAGGAAAGGAATTGTAATGGGCACAATTGTAGAGGTTCAACAGGAGAGCCCATGATTCTGGTAAGGACAATGTTAACGTTCCACACCTAGTCTTTGGGTAACCTGGGTGGAGTAACTTGCTTGAGTCCATCCATAAAAGCCTTGATGACAGGGATTCTGAATAATGGTAAGTGTTTCCTGTTCTTCATATAAGTTTCAATGACATCTAAGTGAAGGCGTATGGAAGTACAGGAGAGACTTGATTGCTGTAGATGACGCAGGTAGCAGAGAATATATAGAACTGCAGGTTTAAGCAGATAATTTGCTTGGGAATGCAGTAACAGAAAAATCTCTTCCACTTCGCAGTGTAGCAGGCCTGCATGGTGGGTCTGCAAGCTTCTTGGAGGATAGACATGCACTCTTGAGGAAGATTAAAATAGCCAAACGTTAGGACCCTCAGGAGCCAGATCACTAGATTGAGTTGCCTGGGGTTGGGGTTTCTGTTTGTGCCTTGTCTCTGGGTGAGAAGTTCCGGCCTGTTGGGGGGCTTCTCATGGGAAATCACAGACATCTCCTGAAGGGACAAGAACCATGGTTTTTACCAGGACCGGACCGAGAACACAAAGCAGCCCCGGCAGCTCTATCGGACCGGCCCCTGGTTGGGTCAGGGTATGGCGAGGGTGCTAGTGTGAAGCGCTGCTGCTTAATGAAACCAATGCAAAACTGGCCCCTGGTAACAAAAACACCCACCACCGCTCCAAAACTAGCCCCCTCCCACTAGGAAAAAAACCTGATGCCTGCTACAGCCAGTTCGTCCCTGGTTGTCATGCCCAAGTTGGAGCCACCAGGATGAGATTGAGGGGTGTTTGCAGGAGCTTCGGAACATGTACAGAGCTGAGGAAGAGCACAAAAAGCAGAAAATATGTCTCCTGTTGACTGCAAATAATTATAGAATGAACAAACATAGCTTATTTGATGGTATTTTGTTTTATCTAAATGTTTTTACGAAACCGTCAACATTGCATATATATTCTTTGTTGGTTTTATCTCACAAATATACTTACATCACAAGTGCACCATTAATCACTTTTAGGCTGTCCGGTTTTAGGTTTAAACCTATAATAACTGATAAAACCCCACTGAAAGAGAAATAGCCCTCACCAGTGAAAACATATAAACACTGACAAAACACCTGCACAACCACAAACTAAATGCCATTCAAAGAAAGGAAAAAGGGAGTGAAAGAGTCCTTTTTTTCCTTCCTGAAGGGGCCAATTTAATGTAACTTTGTTATACAAGCTAGCAGTAAGAAAGTCTGGGCTAACATTATTCTGCTTGAGTTTTGTTGTTTAGGGATGCCACTAAAATATTGTTTCTTCTTCCTTTTGTTTTTTCCAGTTCTGTGGTCTTTGGTCTCAAGATGCAGAGTTTAGAAGCATGTTTTAGGTGTTGTTTAATTATTTTAAAAACTGTAGAGAATCAGGAAATATCAAAATCATATTTGATTCTTTCACTGATAGGTAAATGGCTGGTTTCATAAGAATCTTTTCCAATATGTGTTATCACATTTACCCACAGAGAATGGATAAAAACCCTTAATACATCAGCCCCCAGTTTCTAGTGAGTCAGTATTGATAGTAGGCAAATTGCCAACACCTCAGGCTTTAAACATTCAATGCAAGGTATAGTGACAAGTATATGTGAAAAGAGCGCTATCACCAAGCATCTGGGATAGTGGTTAAAACATGACACAAGACTTTTGGAAACATGGAACGCCGTGTCACTTAGAATGCGCTGCAAAAAAGGTTATTTCCAAGTTCAACAAAGATTGGAGTGATATTGTTTGTATTTGCAGTGATTCAGCTATGTATATGAAAAAGTTGTGTCACGACCTGTCAAAATTGATGCCTGAGCTGAAGTGCTTCCCTGTAAGAGATCCTTGCCACTTGTTAGATGGTATGCTGAAAGCATCTTAACAATCTTCAGAGTCAATGAGGAATTCTAATGACTTTTTAGTCCATTCTGGTGCACTGTTTTCTTATGCACAGGACCTAAAATGCAAATATTTATTATTTCGTGCTTTGTGTGGCATCAACGAAAGAGTCATCCCATCTGTCCCCCTTAGCTGATGGTTCTCAGTCCAAGGGGCTATGAATCCTACATTATCCATGTGGCAACCGTTTACAGAATTTTTGCTGAGTGATGATGCCAAAGGCAAGAAATGTGAGGATCTTTGGTCACATATTGATAGTGATGTGAAAAAAACTACACTCTACTGCATTCTTAGATTTTTACAGGAAAACATCACTGCTGTAGTGAACATAATACAAACTAGAGTCTGAAAACACCCTTGTCTGTTCAGCATAATTGGTGTAGATGTGAAACATCTCCTTGAGATAAGGCTGGGCAACACCTTTAGTGACTTAGGCGCTGCAACATGTTTGTGTTAGAGTTCTTGCCACTTGGTAAGTAAAGCAATGATGAAGAGCAATTCAGGAACTTTTATTTTGCAATGTATGAGAAATGGCTTGCAATGATGCATAGAAATGTTCTTCACCACCAATGGCATTTGAAGTCAATGAAACCTCACAGTGGTACTCTGTTCTAGATCCCTTCTGTAAAGGGGAATTTCCTCAGTAGTTTCAAAGGTGCTGCTTCATTTTTGACCCCTTCATTAACTCTGAGAGCATAAGGCCCAGATCAGCGAAATGCTGCAGAACCTGCCCTGAGAATTGCAATCTTCAAGTGAACCAGTATTGGCATGGAAAGCTATGTCAGTGGCCAAAGTTAACAAATTGTGTACTGGCTGTTTTGGCGTTGCCCATCTCAAGTGCCAATGTTGAGAGGGCCTTTTCACAGAAGTTTACATGGGAAGGAAAGAGCGCGCACCCATGACCAAAGACTCACTGAAGAAGTATTGTATGGTGTACTACAATAAGTTTAATTTGCAAAAATCTATTTGGACCTCATATACACTATACTTACACTGTCTATATACTATGTGCTATCAGTGCAGAAAGCAAGCAATAATGAAGGCAACATTTTCCATAAACACTGGAAAAACACTGTTTCTGTAGTTTTTAATGGCCCAAAAATGTGTAACCACTGATAACCACTGTTTTTTAAAGGTATTGAAATCACCTGAAAACACTGAAAAAACCCCACCAGAATTGACCAAAAATAGAAACTGAAAACAGGAAAGCCTAATCACTTTTGTTACTATTCACGTGCACTGTTCCGTATTTTGTAGCACCCACCTTCTCTTTTATTATATTACCACTTTTATTTCAAAACAGTAGGGTACATGTGTACCAATATTACTAAATGTCTTGTTAGTTCTTTCAAATTGTGTATTGCCAAGAGAGCATGGGCTAAGAGCTCCCTCTGATATTTGGCGGCTACCAGTGCAAGGCATTTTGTGAATTCTCAAGGGGCATTAGTGACCATTCTTAGACAGCTTTTTTCCACGCGGCGGGTGAGGATGGAATGGACCAGAGAGAAACAAAAGAAGATGACCATACAAAGAGAAAGAAGGAAAGGCATCTGCAACAATCTAAGGTTTCTGGGGAGGAAGGGTGGGCACATGTGAATCTACAGCACCACATGCAATAAGCAGATACTTTTAGGGTAAATAACGTTTTCTGCTTGATGCATGTGAAGCTGTAGACACACATGCTGTGCATATACAGTAAAGTAGTTTTCCCATAAGTAATGGCTAGCTTGGGTATGTTACAGAGGACTAGAACTGTGTATGTAATACAGCTTAGCCACTGTTAGCTTCTTGGTGAGCTAGGACATTCACACAGTAGTGCTTAGCGATATGTGTGGATGGT
The DNA here is from genome assembly GCF_964204655.1 of Triturus cristatus. Taxonomy (NCBI): domain Eukaryota; kingdom Metazoa; phylum Chordata; class Amphibia; order Caudata; family Salamandridae; genus Triturus; species Triturus cristatus. The sequence continues at coordinate 163,027,831 of NC_140595.1, read as the reverse complement.
GGAGTGGACCAAGTAGCTGCTTTACATACGTCAGCTATGGGAATGTTATCAAGGAAAGCCAAAAAGCCCCTTTCTTTGCAGGCAGAGTGGTGCCTGGGTGGGCCAGGCAAATGCCTCTTGGCTTTATCATAACAAGTATGAATGCATTTGACCAGTTACCTGGTTATGCCAGCTTTGGAGAGGGTATGGCCTTTGTTTGGTTTTGTGAATGAGACAAAGAGCTGTTGTGTTTTGGGAAAGAGCTTTGTCCTGTCAATGAAATACATTAAGACCCTCTTGACATGAAGTGTGTGGAGGGCCCTTTCTGTAGCGGAGTCTTGTGTGGGAAGAAGACCAGGAGTTCAATGGTTTGGTTAAGGTGGAAAGAAGATACCACCTTAGGCAGACATTTTCTATTTGTCCCTAGCATTGTGCACCTGAAAGAAAGGTTCCAGGAGGGTAAGAGCTTGAAGCTCACTTACACACCTGAGAGAGGTTATGGCCACTAAAAAAAACACCTTCAGATAAAAAACTGCAGGGGGCACAAATGAAGAGGTTCAAAAGGAGGGCCCAAGAGTTGTGTGAGAACAATGTTGAGGTTCCAAACAGGGGGTGGGGGTACCCTGAGTAGAATTACTCATTTAAGTCTATTGATGAAGTAATTGATGACTGGAACCTTGAAAAGTGAAGTGTGTTCCCTATTTTGAAGGTAGGCTGTCATGGATAAGTGTAGGCACAGCCTGACATCTGCAGATGAAGCAGACAGCAGACTATATCTTGTACTGCTGGCTTGAATGTGTTTAGGGAGGCAGTAGAGGATACATCTTTTCCATTCAGCACCATAGAAGACCACTGTTCTGGGTCTGCAGACTTCCTTTAAGATGGTCATACAATCAGGAAGCAGATTGAGGTAGCCAAGTTCTAGGACTTCAGAAGCCAAATCGCAAGGGTGAGCTGCATGGGATTTGGGTGCTAGACTGTGCCCTGGTTCTGAGTGAGAATGTCTAGCCGCTTGGGCAGCTTCTTGTAGGGCACTAGGTTGAGACAGGTTTAGAAGGGTGGTGAACCAGGGTTGCCTGGCCAACATTAGAGGACTAGGTAGAGAGTGAGGGATGACTGATGAAGCATCCAAAATATGAACGGGAGAAGTGGGAGAAGCGGGAAAGCGTAGGCAAATGTTCCTGACCAGTTCATCCATGAGTGCATTGTCCATGGACTGTGGGTGTGGGGAACCTGAAAGTAGAGTTTGGGTATTTGACGTTTTCAGTGGTGGCAAAGAGGTCTACGATGGGGAATCCCCAACCACAGAAGTACAGTAGTAGGGCTTGCGGTGGCGTTCCCACTGGTGGACTTGTTGCCACATCCTGCTGAGCAGGTTTGCAAAGTCATTGCCCACTTCAGCCACTAAATGGACCCTGAGTTGGAGTGCCAAATGACCTGTGCTGATGTTGGCAGCTGTTGTGAATGTGTGCTGCCCTGTTTTTGGAGGTAACACATGGCGGTCATGTTGTTTGTGCGGATGATTACTACCTTGAATTGAATGTGGGTGAAAAATGCTTTGAGAGGTAACTGGATGCGCAGAATCTCCAAGTAGTTGATGTGGAAACCCAGTTGTTGGGGTGTCTACACATCTTGGGATGCTCAAATCCAGTAAATGTGCCCTCCACCTGGTGAAGGAAGGGTCCGTTGTTGTGGTCACTTGCTGACCTGGTTCGAGAAAGGGCTGGTCCTGCAACAGATTATTGCTGTTCCACCACTGCAGAGAGCAGAGAGCGATGGGTGCTGGCCCAAATCAACACCAGATCTTCACTGTGACCCTCCGCTTGTGACCATTGTGCAGCTCGGCACTCTTGCAGTGGGCCCATGTGTAGTCTCACATGGGGGCCTATGGCAATACAGGAGGCCATCATTTCAAGGAGACACATGCTTGTCCTAACTATTATTTGGTGACATGGATGAAAAAGGGGCGACTGGAAAGCTTGGATCCCTACTTGGCTAGTGTATTATTTACCAGGGACTGAGTTGAGAACTGCTCACAGGAAGCATGCAAGATGTCCATAATGGTCTGGGTTTGTGCCAAACACTGTTCTTTGCGCTCTTGATCGGCCAATTGTCCAAAGGTCCTCCTAAGATGAGTAACAACCATGGTAAGGCCGGGGTACCCCAAAGGGCAATACTTTGAACTGAAAACCACAAACCACAAATGGGCGGTGAACAGGGAGGATTAGAATGTGAAAGTAGGAATCCTTCAGGTCTAGTGACCTCATGAAGTCGCCTTTTTGTAGGAGAGGGATGACATCTTGGAGTATGACCATATGGAAGTGCTCTAAGAGGATTTATTTGTTGAGGAGACTGAGGTCGAGTACAGGCCTGAGTGTCTTGTCATTTTTGGGAATTAGGGAGTACAGCGAATACACCTCTTAGCCAAGCAAATGTGGTAGTAGAGGCTTCCCACCATGAGAGAATCCCCTGCACTCTTTCCCGGACAGGAGAATTGTGATGGGGAAGAAAGAGAGAGTCACTGCTTGAAAGCGGCAGCTCCATTAGCCACACCACCCTTTCCTCTGCTCCAGGAGTTTTTACCCCTTCCCTGGAAAAACTTTGTTATGGGGTCTGTTGTGCCGTTACCTGTAGTAGGAGGTAGACACCTCTGGGTATGTGACTTTTTAACACCCTCTACACTGGGGCCTCCAAAAGGAACCCCAAAGAGAAAATGTGTGGATAGCCTCTATAGCCGTGTCTGTATCCGTGATGTGGGCTACAGTTAAAAAGTGCTCACTCCTTCAGTAATTATAGTGCCAAACGTGTTTCGGGCAGCACTCTGTCTTTTATCACTGGCAATACATCAAAGTCCTGGCAGCCATAAAGGAACAAAGCTAAATATTGTTTAAGGAACTACTTTGACCATGAGGCATTGAGGCACGTAGCCCACTGTGGCGGGTCTAAGCAGTATTTAACTTTGCTCCTTTATTACTGCCAGGACGTTGATGTATTGCCAGTGATCAAGGGCAGAGTGCTGCCCGAAACGCGTTTGGCGCTATAATTACTGAAGGAGTGTGCACGTTTTAACTGCAGCCCACATCAATAAAAGGAGTAAACTTCTGTGTGTGTTGCCGTTTTCACATGGGCAATCTTTGTTTGATGGATTTATAAGTGGTGCGCCTCACCGCGAAAACGCCCCGCGGCATGGAAGCGGACCAGCGGTGCCTGGAAGTCGGGAGCCACTTGGGCACGGAGGCCCAATGTTGTGGGATGGATTATTGCCAGTAAAATTGATGTTTTCCCCCCAAAGTAACCTACTGGGGTAAGAGATTGTAAATATGGGGTAAGAGATTGTAAATATTCAAACACTTGAGCATCCACTGTGATGAACTTTTAAGGAACTACTTTGACCATGAGGCATTGAGGGACGTAGCCCACTGGGACGAGTCTAAGCAGTATTTAACTTTGTTCCTTTATGGCTGCCAGGACTTTGATGTATTGCCAGTGATCAAGGGCAGAGTGCTGCCCGAAACGTGTTTGGCGCTATAATTACTGAAGGAGTGAGCACGTTTTAACTGCAGTCCACATCAATAAAAGGAGTAAACTTCTGTGTGTGTTGGTGTTTTCACATGGGCAATTTTTGTTTCATGGATATATATTACCTACTGGTGGTCGCCAGTAGGTAGTTATAGTTAGGACCTATTATCCATAGGAAATCAGGAACATTCTATTTGGAATAACTTGGGCGCCGGTTGACGAATCTTCACGAAATTTTCAAAACTGGTGGGGCGCTCTGGTCCGCTCCTATCCTGAAAGTCTCGGGGTGATTCGTAAAGAGGGGGCCGAGAAAAAAGGGGTCCCAAAACGTGTTTTCCCCATACAATTTTCCATAGGAACCTTTAATCGCAGCCACAGCCCGAACTGCTGAACGGAATTACACCAAATTTGGCAAAACGATAGCCCTTGGTTCAGAGTCGTGCCTTTCAGTTAAATGGTGTAAATCCGTTCAGTAGTTCCTGAGATAATCAAAAATTAAAATCATATATATATCTGGGCTGAGCCTAACCACACATCTCATCATGAGATCTGATTGGCTGTCAGCGCTTCATCCAAGAAGTGTTGGCAGCCATCTTGGGACCAATATACATGATAGCACCTCATTAAAAACCATTGCAGTTAATAGAAGGTTTTAAGACTTTAGTTACATTGTAAATCATTTGTTGATGGTACCATACTCATTTTAGGAATTGTGTGTTCTAAGGTGATTTTACCATGTGAAAAAGCCTTCTGCTGGGATATCATCAATCATGTTTGAGAGAAAACTATTTTCTCATGCTTTTCCCACAGAGGTTTGGAAGGTGATCTATAAGCTAAACTGAGAGCATATTCTCTGTAAATTCACATTATCTTTCTCAGTCATGTGAGAATGAAGTCTGACATTCTCAGTAAAACGTACACCCAACAAGGGCAGAGACTGTCAATTGATTCCTTTGTGTTCTACTGCAGCTTCCCAGAGTGTTCTAAAGAACAAGTAGAGCGCTTACAGTCCTACTTATGACAAACGTATGGCACACCTGAAGCCACCTAGATTGGAATAAAGTGGTAACTCTTAAAACATTTAATTTAAAAAGGAACAAAATGAGGGGGGTCATTTTGCCATAGAAAGTATGATTAGTGCTGCAGAAAGAAGAATTAGGGCACATTTTGAGTGACTTCTCAAATTCTCTTCTATTTCATTAAAACATTCTGACATGCAGACTGAAACATACACTTTCAATGCCAGCACCAGACTTCCCTGGTGGGCAGTATCTTTACTGCAGTGATCTAATGAGCAACTAGAGTGCTAACATTCGGAATTTATGGCAAATGTGTGACACATCTGAATGCCTTTTCGATGGAATCAAAGTAAAAAATTGAAAGTATTCCTACTGAGGAGACTGTAGTAAATGAGGAAATTAGGAAACTTCATAACAAATAAGTCTCCCAAGATGGCCACCAGAGAGCCCAAATGTAGCACAAATATCACCCAGATGTAGCCCAAGTATAGCCCAATGACAGAATGTCCCAGAGTGTTCTAAAGAACAACTAGAGCGCTAATAGTCTTACTTATGACAAAAGTATGGCACACCTTAAGCCATCTTGATTGGAATAAAGTGGTAACACTTAAAACATTTAATTTGCAAAGGAACAAAATGAGGGGGCTCATTTTGCCATAGAAATTATGATTAGTGCTGCAGAAAGAAAAAATAGGGCACATTTTGACATTGACATGCAGACTGAAACATGCACTTTGAATACCAGCAGCAGACTTCCCTGGTGAGCAGTTGCTTTGCTACAGTGATCTAATGAGCAACTAGAGTACTACCATTCAGAATTTATGGCAAATGTGTGACACATCTGAATGCCTTCTTGATGGAACCAAAGTAAACAAGCATTGAAAATCCAATAGGTCTCGCCCTTGTTTAAGTTAAAGGAATTCTGTTTGTAATTAGGTGGCTCTTTGGATGCTTGTTTCCAGTCCAGAGAGGACCTGGCTTGGCAGTTCGGGCTGGACTGTTTCCATGAGGCACAGGGTCAAGACTGATTTGCATATGGCTGGGTTCAAACTGGAACAGCACGGTGAGCAAAAAAATGATGGATTTAGGCCCAGATCTCTGTACTGGGGTGAATGTATGCCATTGTTCTGCATTCTGTCCATCTACTGTTGTTTTTGCATTAGTCAATCAGTGTAAGTCAGTGTCAATCAGTCAATGTCAGTCAGTCAGTATCAGTCAGTCAGTGTCAGCTAGAGCAGCTCTGCTGACCTGGTTCTCTGGCTCTACAGCAGGTCTGCTGACCTGGTTCTCTGGCTCTAGAGCAGCTCTGCTGACCTGGTTTCTCTGGCTCTACAGTAGGTCTGCTGACCTGGTTCTCTCCCTCTAAAGCAGCTCTGCTGGCCTGGTTTCTCTGGCTCTACAGCAGGTCTGCTGACCTGGTTCTCTGTCTCTAGAGCAGCTCTGCTGACCTAGTTCTTAGGCTACAGAGCAGCTCTGCTGATCTGGTTCTCTGGTTCTACAACAGCTCTGCTGACCTGGTTCTCTGGCTCTAAAGCAGCTTTGCTGACCCGGTTCTATGGCTCTAAAGCAGTTCTGCTGACATGGTTCTCTGGCTCTAGAGCAGCTCTGCTGACCTGGTTCCTTCCCTCTAGAGCAGTTCTGCTGACCTGGTTCTCTCCCTCTAAAGCAGCTCTGCTGACCTGGTTTCTCTGGCTCTACAGCAGGTCTGCTGACCTGGTTCTCTGGCTCTAGAGCACTTCTGCTGACCTAGTTCTGAGGCTACAGAGCGGCTCTGCTGATCTGGTTCTCTGGTTCTACAACAGCTCTGCTGACCTGGTTCTGTGGCACTAAAGTAGCTCTGCTGACCTGGTTCTCTGCCTCTAGAGCAGCTCTGCTGACCTGGTTCTCTGGCTCTAAAGCAGCTCTGCTGGCCTGGTTCTCTGGCTCTAAAGCAGCTCTGCTGGGCTGGTTCTCTCCCTCTAAATCAGCTCTGCTGACCTGGTTCTCTCCCTCTAAAGCAGCTCTGCAGACCTGGTTTCTCTGGCTCTACAGCAGGTCTGCTGACCTGGTTCTCTGGCTCTAGAGCACCTCTGCCGACCTAGTTCTTAGGCTACAGAGCAGCTCTGCTGATCTGGTTCTCTGGTTCTACAACAGCTCTGCTGACCTGGTTCTCTGGCTCTAAAGCAGCTCTGCTGACCCGGTTCTATGGCTCTAAAGCAGTTCTGCTGACATGGTTCTCTGGCTCTAGAGCAGCTCTGCTGACCTGGTTCTCTCCCTCTAGAGCAGCTCTGCTGACCTGGTTCTCTCCCTCTAAAGCAGCTCTACTGACCAGGTTTCTCTGGCTCTACAGCAGCTCTGCTGACCTGGTTCTCTGGCTCTAAAGCAGCTCTGCTGACCTGGTTATCTGGCTCTAGACCAGCTCTGCTGACCTGGTTCTCTGGCTCTAAAACAGCTCTGCTGACCTGGTTCTCTGGTTGTAAAGCAACTCTGCTGGCCTGTTTCTCTGGCTCTAAAGCAGCTCTGCTGGCCTGGTTCTCTGGCTCTAAAGCAGCTCTACTGACGTGGTTCTCTCCCTCAAAAGCAGCTCTGCTGACCTGGTCTCTCTGGCTCTACAAGCATCTCTGTTGACCTGGTTCTCTGGCTCTAGAGCAGCTCTGCTGACCTAGTTCTTAGGCTCTAGAGCAGCTCTGCTGACCTGGTTCTCGGGCTCTACAACAGCTCTGCTGACCTGGTTCTCTGGCTCTAAAGCAGCTCTGCTGACCCGGTACTATGGCTCTGGAGCAGCTCTGCTGACCTGGTTCTCTGCCTCTAAAGCAGCTGTGCTGACCTGGTTCTATGGCTCTAAAGCAGCTCTGCTGACCTGGTTCTCTGGCTCTAGAGCAGCTATGCTGAACTGGTTCTCTGGCTCTAAAGCAGATCTGCTGACCTGGTTCTCTCCCTCTAAAGAGCTCTGCTGACCTGGTTCTCTGGCTCTAAAGCAGTTCTGCTGACCTGGTTCTCTGCCTCTAGAGCAGCTCTGCTGACCTGGTTCTATGGCTCTAAAGCAGCTCTGCTGACCTGGTTCTCTGGCTCTAGAGCAGCTCTGCTGACCTGGTTCTCTGGCTCTAAAGCAGTTCTGCTAACCTGGTTCTCACCCTCTAAAGCAGCTCTGCTGACCTGGTTTCTCTGGCTCTACAGCAGCTCTGATGACCTGGTTCTCGGCCTCTAGAGCAGCTCTGCTGACCTGGGTCTTTGGCTCTAGAGCAGCTCTGCTGACCTGGGTCTCTGGTTCTAGAACAGCTCTGCTGACCTGCTTCTTTGGCTCTAGAGCAGCTCTGCTGACCTGGTTCTCTGGCTCTAAAGCAGCTCTGCTGACCTGATTCTCTCTCTCTAAAGCAGCTCTGCTGACCTGGTTCTCTTGCTCTAGAGCAGCTCTGCTGACCTAGCTCTCTGGCTCTAAAGCAGCTGTACTGACCTGGCTCTCTCCCTCTAAAGAGCTCTGCTGACCTGGTTCTCTGGCTCTAAAGCAGTTCTGCTGACCTGGTTCTCTGCCTCTAGAGCAGCTCTGCTGACCTGGTTCTATGGCTTCAAAGCAGCTCTGCTGACCTGGTTCTCTGGCTGTAGAGCAGCTCTGCTGACCTGGTTCTCTGGCTCTAAAGCAGTTCTGCTGACCTGGTTCTCTCCCTCTAAAGCAGCTCTGCTGACCTTGTTTCTCTGGCTCTACAGCAGCTCTGCTGACCTGGTTCTCGGCCTCTAGAGCAGCTCTGCTGACCTGGGTCTCTGGCTCTAGAGGAGCTCTGCTGACCTGGGTCTCTGGTTCTAGAGCAGCTCTGCTGACCTGCTTCTCAGGCTCTAGAGAAGCTCTGCTGACCTGGTTCTCTGGCTCTACAATGGCTCTGCTGACCTGGTTTCTCTGGCTCTACAGCAGCTCTGCTGACCTGGTTCTCTGCTCTCATGATGCATGCACCCGACTTCGCAAAAATATATTTAAAAATAATATGTTTATTATAAGTACAAATATATTATTTTTATGAATATCTTAGATAATCTCTTGCCCTAATATGTATATTAAAGACACATACATATCATTTTGCAACATAACATTTTTTTGCGGGAGTCGCGACCCCATCGCGCCCCAACACGTATATGACGTCACGCGGAACCCATCACCGCGCAAGCATCTCGTACCGTAATACGCATGTGTCGCGAATGCGCGGGAGCAGGAGTCACAGACTGGTCGCATACCAATCGCGCACATCACGTATGATGTAGCTGAAAAACATGCAGCCGTAGCACACCGTACGCGGATCCTTCACGACTTTTCTAAAATGGCGGCTAGAATCCGCGCACCCACCGTGATGTGTACGCTTTGAGTGTGCGACTCTAAAAAAAAAGGGAAGAATCATTTTTTTTAAAGAAAATAATATAAATACATTAAAATAAAAAATGAAAACAGAAAAATTAATCAATATTTCAGTTTGATTTAAAAAAAAAAAAATTGTGCAATTTTCAGAAAAATATATGTTATTTAATGAATAAAATATTTATAAATAAACAGTTAAAAAACGGTAGAAAATCAGTACAAAAAATAGCTATAACTACTATCACAATTAAAAATTAGCATTTATAAAACCTTTGAAGTTCACTGAAAAAAAACACAGGATTCAGAGACGTTATAGTTAGAAATCAGCATTTAAAAAAGCTTTGAAATTCACTGAAAAAAACCATAGGTTTCAGAGACGTTATAGTTAGAAATTAGCATTTAAAAAACCTTAGAAATTCACAGAAAAAAAAAACATAGGTTTCAGGGGTGTTATAGTTAGCTGGCCATTTCACTTGTACAAAACCATAGAAATTCCTCTGTTATAGTTAGTTCTGCTAACTATAACTCGCGCGCCCGCAATGCACTGCTGATGATGTCACATATTGCATCATTCAAGACATGGTCAGTGACATCGCTGATGACATCACAGATGACATCTCAAATGACATCAGTTAGTCTGTGGAAGCGCGCTCTATTAGACAGTGGGTGTCGAGGTTGGACTGGCCCTCGTGTAATAATTCAACCACCAAAGTATCCAAAAGGATTCACCGCATATCGGGAGAATGCTCAATTTTAGACTTTTAATTGCAAACTTGCAAATTACACCACTTCCACCACAAGAATAGGCGGACCGTGGCAAATTGTATGTTGCTATGAAAGGACCGCCTGTGTTAGGTTAGTTTGACCATGGAAATGTTCACATTGTGCTTGATCCTAATAGCAGAGAGCACGTGTTGGTGATTGATAAAGGAGTGCACATGGTCAATAATATGCTCAAATGATTTCCAAAGGTTTTTAGTGGAAGGTTGGGGCATTTAAAAGGATTTGAGAGCAGAATTGTTTTGAAGGATGATGCTAGACCTAAGGTCCACAAGGTAAGGAACAATCCTTTCATGGTTAGGGATGAAGTCTCTGAAGAGCTGGAGAAGCTGGTTTCTTTGGGGTCATTGAACCAATAGAAGCCTCTGATTGGGTTGCCCCATTAGTAGTGGCTAGACCAAGCAATGTCAAAAATTGTTGTGTGTTGACTTATGCCATCTGAACAACAATATAAGTGTGGATCAATTCTGCCAAGAATTAATGAAATGGTAACTTGTGTCAGAGGTGCCAAGTGGTTTTCCACCATTGACCTATTGTCAGCAGGCCACCAAATTTCTTTAGCTCAGGATTTCAGAAATGTTCATCTTTTGTTACCCCTGATGGGTGTTTCCAAGTTAAGCGAATGCCATTTTGCCAAGCATTAGCGGCTGCAGTCTTTCAATGATTAATGTTTCATTTTTTGGGAAGGAAAAGGTGTAAAGGTTTTCTAAGATTATATTTCTGTTTTTGGTCCAACCAGGTAAGAATAAGATAACAGGTTGATGAAGGCATTACAAATTCTGGAATCCAAGGGTTTTACAGTAGAATTTTCAAAGTGCCTGATAGTGGCATGCCTGCTGTCAGATAATAATGGAGTGGGAAATATAAGAAGGATAACGTTTTACATGCAGATATGACTTACTTGGGTGATGGTTGGCCAAGGAAAGAGGGTATAGATCAATCTCTGAAACCATTCTGGGAGATAAGGTCTGACTTGACTGTTGAAAGTGGGACAATTTTGAGAGAACATGAAACTCCATTACAAGCTTGGTTATCAGTTTGGAGCATGAGGAGCATTCTGGAATTACTAGAACAAGTCTTTTGTGAAGAAGATGTTTTGGTGACCAGGTATGGATCTTGTGGTGGAAAGATATGTAAGAGAGTGCTACAATTGTGTTTTGGCTCTTACATCTTTACAGACTTTAACACCACCTATGAGTATATGTTTGATTCCAGAGCATCTGTGGGAATCAGTGGCATTGTAGGACCCTTCTGAGAATCCTCAGAAGTATGTGTTGGTTTTAATTGACTTCTTTTCCCGATGGCCTTCCGTGAAGGTGGTAAAAAAGGCAGATACGGATGCAGTTTGTGAATTCCTGGATCATATTTTTACATCCGAAGGCATTTTTGCCACCATTTTCAGTGGCAATGGGATGAAATTGTCTCCAATAAAACTAAGCTTTATTTTGAAAGCACTGGTGTGAAACATAAGACCACTGCACTAAACAATTCCAGTGGCAATGGTATGGTAGACAGATTTAACTGTGTGATCAAAGATATCATACAGTTAGCTATGGCAAGTAATGAGGATGGGATTACTCACCTGGGTAAAATGGTTTGGGCTTGCAGAGTTACTAATAATCGATCGACCTGAGTATCTCAATTTATGATGAGAGGTAGGAGTCCTAGGACCAAGTTTACACCTGGATGGGTATTTCATATAGGTGTGGAATAGTGGTCTGTTGAAGGAGTGTGGGGAAAAATAAGAGAGAGTCATGATAAAAGTAAGTTGTATTAAGATACTGAGAGGTTAAAAATGGGTGAAGGTTAAAGTGGGTGACTGGGTTCTGATTAAGAAACCAGGTTTTGTACCTAAAGGGGATTGTCGGTTTATGAACTGGAGGGCGTTTTTGAAGTAGTGTGTAATTGAGTGTGGTTGCCTAATGGTAAAGTATGGAATCTTAATCGAGTGGCTGTGGACCCAAATGAGATATGGAAGAGTGTTCATGTGGAGTCACATAACTTTGATGCTGACTTGTTGGAGGATTTTGAGATGATGGAAAGATGATCGGCAATGAAAGGGAACACGAGGTACCTGCAGGTTCGGATATTTTGGAGGTGAGCAGTGAGGGTGTGATGACTGAAGAGAGGGAAGTAGTGTTGGAAGAAGCTAATGGTGGGAGTGCTGAGAAGTCTGGAGTCACTTCTAGGACTAGTAATGAGAACATGAATACACATGATGGTGGACATGATGTTGACTAAATAATTAGGAATCTTTCAAAATGTTTAGAAGATTATGCACATGGTAATATATATATTGCATTTTGTGATTTATTTTGGTTTTTCTTATTTTTATTTAGGTTGTAGTGTTATTATCTTTGATGTGTGTGTTTTCGTTTCCAACTTGAAGTTAATCAATTTTGATGTGTTTTTTTATATATGTCTTTGTTTTTTATAATAAAGAGGGGGATGTGTTGTGGACTTGTTGGTAAGGTCATCAATGCGTGGAACCTGCAATGTAGTGAGGGTTTTGTGATTATGCACAGAACACTGAAGAGACAACGATGGGGTAATGGTGGAAAGGAACATTGGTGATTTTGCCTGCTGCAATCTATACTTCAGGCTGCTCACAAAATAAAGTATTTCACTTCTCCGAGTTGTGGATCTTCCTTGCAATAATACCTCCCACCACAGCAAAAGAGCCAACAAGCATTTTGGAAATCTATGTATAGTCCATCATAAGTACAGTTAGAAGGAAACAAACAGTCTGCCTCATCATCTCCATCATGTGGAACATCCTGAGGGTCGCCTATGCCATCTATATTTGGCCAAATAATGTCTCAAATCTCAGAAATACAGATGCCAAGACGAATGCACTTCCGAAGACGGTCTTCTAACTTAACTGCCAATGCCTTGGTAAGCTCATAAAGAGACATTGGCTGAGATCTAGCTGAGTTCAGTTGCATACCAGAGGTCAGTGTCATGGTTGGACATAGAATCTGTGACAATGAAGCTGGAGCCGGGGAGGGGGAAGGCGCTGGCCTCCAGCAATTAAGTGAAGGTGTGGTTCAGCGCTGGTGAGGGCACATACAGAGGTCTAATGGGGTTAATTGGTGCTGGAGCAGGGGCTTTAAGCAGAGGTCTGACTTGCTTCCCTGCAGATTCAGGGGCCAAAGAGTACTCCAGGAGAATCTTGAATTCTCCAGAGAGGCTGCAGCATCTGTAAGAATGTAGGTTTCTGTTGCAGTAACCCCCCCCCCCCCCCTTTGTTGCCTGATAACTGATGCACTTTTCCTTGTTGTGCCCTGGGCTCCAGCAAATCAGGTGCCCAGGGCCTGTGTTCCTTCCCTAAAAACTGCCTAACAGCCAAAACCCAATTGGCATCTCTGCTCACCTGTCAGCCCCTGGTAAATGGTACCCTAGGTGCCCAGGGCCTTGTGACCAGAGAAGGCCCCTAAGGGCAGCAGCACTTATTGTGCCACCCTTAGAGGCCCTGTACCCTGACACACACACACACACTGCCTTTGCAGGCTGAGTGTCTGGGTGCAGAAGAAAACAAAGAGTCGACATGGCACACATCCCTCTGTGCCATGCCCACAACACACACTGCCCTGGCCTACCTCAGTCACCCCTCTAGCTGGGTGCCCTATGCCAGAGGTGTGGGCACAGGTGCATGAGCCCTGTGCCGCTACAGTACCCAGGTCCATTTCTGGGAACTGTAAGTGCAGTGCTGCCATTAATAGTATATGGTGCTGGTAGGTCGTCAATATGAGCTCCACAGCACCATGATGGCTACACTGAAGACTGAGAAGTTTGGTTCCAAACTTCTCAGCAGAGTAAACCCACACTGATGCCAGTGTGGGATTTACTGTAAGATGCACGACAGAGGGCATCTTAGAGATGCCCCCTGAACCTAACCTACAATCCACATCTTGTCTGAGGGGCTGCCTAGGCTGCCACACAGCAGACAGGTTGCTGGACCGCTGGGTAGAGGGCCATCTGCTCTCCTGGGGCTGCAACAATGCACATCCTGGGTGAGGTGCAAAGTCTCCTCCCCCAGGATGGGCAGGGGAAGCTTCAAAGGCATTCTGCCTTTGTGAGCTTCTCCAGGCCACTTGCTGTACCCAGCAACTGGCCCCTACCGGTTCTCAACCCCCTCTCTGGCGGGAAGACTGGCCGGAAACCCCAAGGAAGGACAGGGGGTGTGCCAGCCTCTGCCAACCCTACCCCTCAGGTGGGGGAGGCGAGGTGAAGCACATCCCCGGGCACTTGCCATCTTGAAGATGGGGAGCCCTGCCCAATCAGGACTATGCCACTGCCCCCTCCCACAGGAGATTGGCAGGATAGGGGGTGTATCCACCCCAGGGCAGGGACCCAGTGGTCCCTGCCCTTTCCCTACCTGTAACACCCCTAAATTTAGTATTTAGGGGCACCCTGAACCTTCCTTCCTCAGATCACGATTAAACAACAAGCAAGAAGATCAAGAAACCAGAAGACGCGCCGCGCAGCTGCTAACAAAAGGACAACATCAACTGACTTGGCCCCAGCCCTACCGTCCTGTTGATCCTTGAACCTGCTCCTGTGGAACTCCGGAGCCTTCAGTGGTCAGCAACATCAAAAACCCCGGAGGACCTGACCACCTTGAGACTCTACCAAGACTGGGACTCCCACGAGCAGTGACTCTGGTCAAAGCAAATTGCTAACCCCTGGCATCAGCCCGGAACACTCTGCATCCACCAAGCCTGGCCTGTGCCGGAGTGAACAAAGACCCTGGGGACGTCCCCCCGACGACTGTGAGCCCGAATCTGGCGCCAAAGGACGCTCCTGACAACGCCTGCAGCCTCAGAACCAGATACCCCCCCAACCGCGCTCAACAGAGGGCAAGATTTATTTCCCGACATCAAAAGGCACCCCTGCACCCGGTGCCCTGAGGCCCCCTGTGTCCAACTCCTGGGTACCTACCCATCCTCCAACTACCCAACTTACCTCTCGAAGTGGTGGTGGCACCTGAAGAGTCTTCCTCCCCGAGCTTGCAGCCATTGTTCAACCTGGCGCTTTCCCACTGAAATCCATTGAGCGCCCGAAGGCTCAAAAGCACCCTGCACCCAGCTGTCCGAGTGGCCCTGGCAGTGTAACTTCTACCCCTACCTACTTCCCCATTTGCCCTGAGCAAGTGACCAGGAGCCCAGCTCCCACAGCCACGTGGCCTGCTAGTCAGCAGCCACCAACCAAGGCCCCCCTGCCTCCCATAGGATAACATTGGGCCTAACTCACTCTGCACCCGGCTGCCCCTGTGCTTCTGAGGGTGTAACAACTGTACTTACCTAACCCTGGGAGACCCCTGAGTCTGTGCCCAGAACCTTAACTCTGCCAGTCGAGTACTTACCCAAAGGCCGATAACTCACTTTTCTTCCATAGGGTAACATTGACTGGTTTTCTCTGAAATTTCTTCTAAGTGTGGAGTTTCTAAACTTTAAAATATTCACCTAAAATCAACCGAGTAACGAAAACGGAAATACTCACCTTCTATTAGGAGATATACCAGTGCTGGATCTTGGTGCCCAGCACTGACCCTGAAAAGTACTCACACCCGTACTTACCTCTAACTCAATTTTCTCCCGTAGGAAATCATTGACTGTTTTTCTGTGAAATTTCTTCTGTCGATTTTTGCAAACTACAAATATTCTTTAAAAATCGTACCAACTGTGAAAACGTAATTACTTACCTGTTGTAGATAGATGTTCCAATACTGAGCCTAGGAGCCCCGCACTGGATTACAAAAGTAACGAGAACATACTTTACCTGTAACTTGAATTTTCTTCCATAGGGAACCATTGACTGTTTTTCTATGAAATTTCTTCTAAGTGTCGATTTTGTAAACTTATGAATATTCCTTAAAAATCGCCTGTATAACTTAAACGCAGTTTCTCAACTGCTTACAGGTGGTACACTAGTGCTGGATCTAGGATCCAACACTGACCTAGAAAAAGTAACCATAACCCCACTTACCTGCTAAGTGAATTTCCTTCCATAGGATAACATTGGTAATTTGATCAGAAAAAGTTTCTAAGTGTCAACTTTTAAAATAGCAAAATATTGCTTAAAAATCACAGCAGTAACTAAAACGAATTTACTCACTTGTTTCCAAGAACTGTCCCAGGACTGAATCTAGTATCCAGTCCTGGAGTTAGAAAAGTAATCTTGAAAGTAATCATTTGCATATAACTTAAAATTCCCATTGAGCTCAATGTATTATTGTGTTTAAAATTGTGTTGCCTATTGCAACAAACTGTAACTATTACCTGCACAAGTCAATTGCCTATTGCAAAGCCAAAGTATTTAACTAAAGCATCTCATTCTGAGAAAGTATATTTTGATAACTATTGTTGGTTCTAACATAAAACAACCATTTTTTTTTATACAAACCATTGACCTAGAGTTCAGTTCTTGAGTGTGTGAGACCATTTGCTGACTAGGAGTGTACGACAAATGCTTT
This sequence comes from Triturus cristatus, assembly GCF_964204655.1. Taxonomy (NCBI): domain Eukaryota; kingdom Metazoa; phylum Chordata; class Amphibia; order Caudata; family Salamandridae; genus Triturus; species Triturus cristatus. The sequence goes on along the minus strand of NC_140595.1, from coordinate 163,011,738 downwards.
ACACTGTCCTCTGATACTGCCTTACTGCTCGACCAAGCTACCACTTTAGAGAGTAAGGTTATATCTAACTTTAGCCTCTGCCAAACCTCTGGGGATTGTGGACTCTGTGCACACTGTACCTATTTGAGAACAGAATATACAGAGCCACTTTCTCACAGCATCTCCCTCCTAAAAGGCCTCCACCTGCTGCGGAGACTAGGATTGTCAGGAAATTTCTGAGCGCATGGGCTCTATCTGTGGAACAGGGCTGAAGTCTGCCATGAGGAATGTGGGGAGGCCTACTATCTGCACTTCTTGTGTTCTTGTGTTTACAATGAGATTTCTAACAGCCTTGCACTAGACTTACCAGAGGATGGAGAACTCGACTTATAGCAGTACAAGCAGTACAATTTTTTGGGCTCTGTGCCATACAATGTTGTCATACGCTCTCTAAAGGCCTACAGACTCATAAGAGAGCATTTGTTCAATAACTTTGAATCTTGCCTACATCCAAGACACTGAGAACAGATGTCATGTGGGTCTGTGCCAGACAATTTGCTTTCTGTAGGCGCGGGACTGATTGAAACATGCAGCCCTAGATCCCTTGCAAAACATCTTTAAAATAATTAGTTTTTAAAAGTAGGTAAGACACTGACGAAGTTCACTAGTGAAGTTCTGGATCACCTTCAAAGAATGAGGAAATAAAGGAGTCGATGTTTATGAGCAAGACTTCTTCACATATATGGCTTCCTGCCAACAATTGTGGAGGAGCAACAAAGCTCAGGCAAAGTCTGATGGCGCCACCTATCGCCGCATCGGAGCAATTGCTAAAAACGTTTCTAGATTCAGACTGATACCTTCGGGCATTCAAAAGGCAAGCAGTTAGAATCATCCATCAGAATCTAGAGTGTCAAAATGAATGTGGGTAAGGAGCAATGCCCACCTCATCACCTCAAATTACTCAAACAGAGAGGCAGATTCAAGTCCTTAAGATTTGGAATACCCTAAACTCAAATCTGAGAACTGAATCAAACCACATGCTGTTTCAAAAACATCTGAAAACCTTTTATACCATTACCTGCTTTTGTAGTAAACAAGTCACAACTAAAGAATATCGGACACGGTTATAGCTCACTTATCTGATAAAAACTACCCTAAAAGAGGATTGTGTCAAGAAGACTTTCAACACTTTAAAGCAACTGACAGAAGACATACAACGCTTTATAAAATTCCCAAATAAATAAATATTGTGGCTAAAATAGATGCACAAGGCCAGCATGTAACGCACCTTATACATTCATCTTGCAATACATAAATCTCCCATATACTGACAGTCTGTTCTAGGAGAATAGATAGGATCTTAAACCCTAATTTCAAAGTTACCTGATAATCTACTGTCTTCTCGCCTTCTGTCCATTACGAAGCAGTGACCTCTCATTCATAAACTGTGATTTCAGTTAAAGCCTAAGACAGTTGCATGGGTTTAGAAAGCCTATGGGCTCCTCTCTTTCAAAAGTGTGTCACCCAGGCAGGTGAAAGCTTTAGCAATAAAGCAAAAGCAGGACACACACAGAATAGACTCCCATGATGTTACGAATCGCAATCACTATAGTGGTGACTAGGCGTACGTTGATGTAAATAACACCAAGGGCCTTATTACGAGTACTGGGGTCCATAGGACAGCTGCACTCACGGTGGTGGTCCGACCACCACCACACTGCAGGCCCGCCCACAGTATTATGAGTGTGGAGGTCGTAGCGCCACAGGACCGATATATCCGCCTGGGAATTCAGGATCCCGCGGCTGTCGTGTAGCGGTCAGGAGCTGGAATATGCTGCAGCACCACCGGCATATTCTGAGTTGCCTATTCACCACCCTTTTTAAGGCGATGAGCCTATCATGGAAAGGGGGCCCTAACAGAGTCCCCATGCTGCCTCTGGGGGGGCATGCAGGGGGGCGCATGTTGTGTCCCCCCGAGAATTGCATCCCTGTCCCTGTATGGTATGGCAAGCATGCAGGCGCTGTCAAGGTGGCGGGCTGTATGTTATGCTCTCCCATGATCATAACAGCCCACCGACAGGAGAACACCGCAGCGCCGGCCGCCATTGATTACAATTGTAATCCAGCAGGCAGGCGCACCACAGCTTTGGCTGTTCTCCTGCGAGCAGTGCCTCAGGAGGACCGCCAAACTCGTAATAAGGCCTTAAATGATAGAGAGACCAGCAATATGATCATGTAGGAATATTTTTTTCCCCACTTATTAGTGTAGGCCGAAAGCACTGAGTCAGCGTAAGTGAAGCATCCAAGGGCCAGATGTACGACCCTTTTTTGCGCTCGTGAACGGGAGATTGGCCCGTTTGAGACTGCAAAAAAGGGTCATGGCATGTACCAACGCTATTTTGCGAGTCACTGACTCGCAAAATAGCGTTTACGACTCTCGCTATTAGGAAGGTGCGTCCCTTCCTAATACTGAGACTCACTGCCATGTACCATTGTAGGTGAACCACTCTGTGAGTGTGTAAGAAAATACTTTTTAAGAACAGGCAGTGGTCCCAGGGACCCCTGCCTGCCCTTAAAAAATGAAACTGAAAAGTTTCATTTTTCTTTTTTAAATGCATCCCGTTTTCCTTTATGGAAAACGGGCTGCATTTAAAAAAGAGAAAAAACTGATTTATTTGCAAAGCAGTCCCAGACATGGTGGTCTGCTGACCCAACAGGCCACCATCCCTGGGAGTGTAAGCCATTCCCAATGGGGACGCAAATTGCGCTTGCCTCATGAATATTAACGAGGCATGCCATTTGCAACCCCATTGGGAATCGCAAACAGTGTCTGAGACACTGTTGTACATTCACTTTTGTGAGTCGCAATTCAACGCAATTTGCGACTCGCAAAAGTGAATGGTCGTACATCTGGCCCCAAACCTCTAAAATAGCATAGTTCCGCAATTAGATTTTTGCTGATTTTTCTAGGGCACCGGTTGAAGTACCTAAACAATGTGAGACAGTGCACGTAACTCGTGATCCTTAAAACATTGTTCAGTCTAGAATTTATTTCAACCAGCTAACTTAGCATTATTCACCTGACAGGAGGAGGCGTGTGATGGACCAATTCCTGCTCTCGGCCACAGGAGGGCCTAATTGCACCTTTCACTGCTTCTTCAATTTGATTTTTCCACCTTTAAATGAAGAAATAAGTCCATAGAAATAGGCATCAGGCAAGGTAAATTATCAAATTAAAACATCAATGTCTGACTGACAACAAGAAAACGAGGGAGAAGGGTTCTCTTACAGAAAGCCAGAAAAGGAGCAACAAGACTGGTAGTTCTGTTATACAGCATAGTGAGGTGAGAAGAGGAAATAAACCGAAAAAACACAGAAAACACTCTGCTTGCACCAAGATACGTTTTTAACACATACATTTTCAACATGAAGGCTATTCAGAGCTGCTGTCTCGTTAGAAGTGATTCCTGGTTTAGTGAGTGACTAATTAAAGAATTACACACAAGTGTGCACACGTGATTTCTTTTTTAGCTCAATGTGGGCATTTGGCGTTTTTAAATTTTATTTTGATCTTCAGTAAAGCGCTGTCAAATATTCTAAAATGTCCTTAAATCGATATGTACAAGCCCCTATTGCCATGGTAACCTCACTTTTTGTGATGTTTCTGTGGCAATAGGAGCTTTGCCTTATTTACAAGACAGCGTTAAGCCACCTAATGTGGCTTAACGCTGTCCTGCTAATAAGACCCCTTTTCATGCTCTGCTCAGTGTGAAAAGGGTGGGCAGTGGGTGTAGCAGTGGGCGTTTCACAGCAACACCCATTGTTTTCAACACTGCCTCCTAATTACAAGGGCAGCGTAAATAAGAGGCAGCGCCAAAATTAAGACCAGGAAAAACCTGGCCTTAAGTTGGTGAAACAAGGAAAAATGCTTTATTTTTGCTTTTTCCATGTGTGCTGCCTTGTGCAACACACATAGAAAAAGCAAAATGCCTTGGATTGTTTATGTGGAGGAAGGTGACCCTTCCTGCAAATAAACAATTCTAAAAAAAAAATTACATTTTGTAACAGCACACATAGAACTCACAAAATGGCATTTCAGGATTGTTTATGTGCAGGAAGGGACACCTTCCTATACATAAACAATCTTCCCCTTCACGCAGACACCCTTGCACTATAGTGCAAGGGTGCCTGCGTTGGTGCTACACTGCTAAGTGTAGCGCCAGCACAGGCGGAAATGTATGGCTGCACCATATCCTTGTAAATATGGTGCAGCCACGCTTTTCTGAAGTGAGGGAGTGAGGCGTTAAGCCATGACAGCTAATGCCTCCCTCTCAGCTACATCCTTGTACATATGCCCCTAAGCAGCATATGTTCAAGGATCAGTGGCGGCTCCTTGAGGGAGTGCTGCGGGGCAGTGGGGCGGGGTGGGGAGGGGAAGGGTGGGGGTGTTGTAAACTCCGGCATACGGCCGAACGGAGTTAAGTAAATAAATAAATACAACTAATTACATTGTGTGTGCTGCAACGCCAATCAGAGATGCAGCGCGAGCAATGTAATTCGTTTTATTTATTTACTTAACTCCGTTCGGCCATATGCCGGAGTTTACTACCCCCCCACCCTGGCCCTCTTCTGCCCCGCCCCGCCTCACCGCCCCGCAGTACTCCCTTGAGGAACCGCCACTGACAAGGACTTAACTGCGGTATCCTCAGTCTTTTGACGTTAGAGCCACTTTTTTTTATCACGGTATTTACAAGTTGCCGCTAACTGCAGTTCATGCCACACTTCTGGTATAAACGTGCATTTTTAAGATCGCCACTTCTGTTAGGAAGTTAAGGAAAATGATATTCAAAGTGGGTGTTCCTGTACAAAAACGTTTTTAAGAACAGAAAATAGCCGGTCTTAAAATTGGTGCAAACATTTGGGGCCTCCTTTCAGAAGGTTTTGGTGCTGGACAGCACCGCAAGGAATGTTGCTGCGCTGCCCTGCACTGCGACAAAACTAAAGGGCAGAAATGTGCTCCAACAATAAAATAGGGCGCATTCCTTGGCCTCATCCATGAAAAGTGACGCAGCGACAAAACAGTGTTGCAATACTTTTCACTGCGCTCTTCTTGCAACACCATGGATGCTCTGTATTCACTGTACTTCACTCCAAAACGCAATTAATGACCGATACATTAGGAATCCTGACGTATCTGTCAGAGCTAAAGTCACTCTTTGCTGCAGTTGTGTCACATGCATGATGCAACTCCAGCAATGCATGGGGCCAGCCTATCCCTGTGGCATTGCGTGGCCCTTACGTCAGCTGTGAGGCAGGCATAAGGTTCTGATGCAGTGGCGTCCTAGAAATGTCACAGCGAAAACTGATGGATTACACTACGCCAATCCTATGAGGCTTGGTTGCGTGGGTACGCCCACCTAGCATACATCATGACTGGTGCAGGTATAATGTGGCACAGGGCTTCACAGGGTCATGTATGTGCCTAGATACGTCACTTTGTAAATACAGGGGGACGTGGTGCAAAATTAATGCTGCAAGTACGTCAAGAAAATGACGCACAGGCAGCTTTAAACTGTGGGAAGGGGCTCATGAATAAGTCCCCTTGTATTTTTCCCCTACATTGACGCACAATGGCTGCCATGCTCCAATGCTAGCACCCTTGCTCTACGGTGTTGCGGAGTTGATTGATGTTGCGCAGGAAGGGACACCTACCTCCACAAAACCAATCAATCCAGGGGATTTCTTCTTCTTCTGTGTGGTGTGCGTTGACGGTAGATTGGAAGGTTGTGTGAGTTTTAGGAGTATTGTTGTGGGTCCATTTCTTCTCGAGACGTCTGCAGGTGCATCTGGACTACTGAGTTAACCAGTTGGCCTTCTTGGAGTGCTGTTTGCCTAGTCTTTGCTTGAGGGGTGCCAGTGTGTTGGTGCAGGCGGTGATCCATCTGTGTATGTTGTACGCTGCGATGTAGCCGTTTGTAAGTGTTGGCGGAGTGGTGGTCCTGGGGGAGTTGACGAGAAGTTATTGGTGTCCTAGATCCAGCTGCGACGGCTGGGGTGCGATGATGGCGGTGGTGTTTGGTGGGCATGTTGAAGGCGTGATGTATACAATGATGGTCGTTCAGGAGAGTTCGGTGGTGTGACTGCAGTTGAAGTTCTTGCTGGCGGAGAAGACGCGCTCGAGCGTGTGTTCGGCTATGTGGGTTGGTGTGGTGACGAGCTGCTCGAGTCCGATGTTGGCGAGGTTCCCCAAGAGGGGGGTGGTGTTCTGCTCACTGGAGTTATCAAGGTTGAACTTGAGGTCTCCTAGTAGGATTTAGCCAGTGGATGGGAAAGCGTGGGGTGCAATGAGGTCTATAATGGCATCGTTGAATATCGGTTCATGTCCCAGTAGTTGTAGACGAGGGTGCAGGGAGGGTGGCGTTGGGGTTGGTCCAGATCTGGAAGTGGAGGTGTCCCATGGTCACCGTTGAGTCATTAGAGTGCGTGATCAGTCGGGGTGAGCTTTTGTAGACAATGGCAATGCAATGACTCATCCTAGACAGTCGCGGTGGTCCTTGCGGCTGACTTTGTAGCTTTCAGGGATGGCGATGTCTGGTCCAGAGCAGAGGTTGCTCCAGGTTTCCGTTAAGCAGGCGATGGCTGAAGAGGTGACGATGAGGAGGTCCCAGGTGTCTGTGGCCTATTTGTGGAGGGACCGCATGTTAAGGAGAATGCAGTTGAGCCGGTCGGGTGCGCTGTTGGTCAGCTGTGCGGCAAGAGGTGCTGGTGGGCTGATGTGGCAGGAGCTGCGTTTACAGTTTCAGCAGAAACAGGGTGCAGGGGTATTCTTTGGTGATGCTAGATGGCAGGCGGAGTGGCATCCAGGTTGAGGGCGAGGAGGGTGCTGGCATTGTAGCGGTGGAGTGTCCGAGAGGCAGGGTCCCTGGTGCTGGGCTCAGCAGAGGGGTGGAGAGATGCAGATGGGCTTGCCTTTGGCTTCCCTTCAGCTCACCAGTGGCACGGCCACAGTGCATGACTGCACAGCATCCGCCATTAAGTAGTACGCCCTCTCTGCATACATCATGCCTGATACAGGTATATTGGGCACAGGGCTTCACAAGGTCACGCATATGCCTGAATGCATCACTTTGTAAATACGGCGCAACGTGGTACAAAATTAATGCTGCAAGTACGTCAAGAAAATGACGCACCGGTGGCTTTAAACTGTCTGTATTTTCCCCCTATATTGACGAACAATGGCTGCCAGGCGCCAAAGCAGGCCCCCTCGGGCTATGGTGTTGCAGAGTTGATTGATGTTGTGCAGGAACGGACACCTACCTGCACAAAACCTATCAATCCAGGAGATTTCCTCTTCCTCTGTGTGGTGTGCTTTGGTAGTGAATTTGAAGGTTGTGTGAGTTTCAAGGGTATTGTTGTTGCTCCATCTCTTCTCAAGACGTCTGCAGGTGCGTCTGGACTAGTGGAGGGCGGGAGTTAACCAGCTGCCCTTCTTGGAGTGTTGTTTGCCTCGTCTTTAATTGAGGGGTACCAGGGTGTCGGTGCAGTTGGAGATCCATCGGTGGATGTTGCATGCTGAGGTGTTGTCGTCTGTAGACGTTGGTGGAGCGGTGGTGCTGAGTGAGTTGACGAGAAGTTCTTTAGTGACCTTGATCCAGATGTGACGAGTGGGGGGGCGATAATTGCGGGGGTGTAAGGTGGGCATGGTGAAGTCGTGATGTATACAATGATGGTTGGTCCAGGAGATTTCGGTGGTGTGGCTGTAGTTGAAGTTCCCGCTGGCAGAGAAGACGGGCTTGAGTGTGTGCCCGGCTATGTGGGTTGGTGCAGTGACTAGCAGCTTGAGTCCGATGTTGGCAAGATTCCCCAGGAGGGGGGTGGTGTTCTTGTCAATGGGGTTATCAAGGTTGAATTTGAGGTCTCCTAGTAGGAAGTAGTCAGTGGATGGGAGAGCCTGGGGTGCAATGAGGTCTACAATGGAATAGTTGAATGTGGGTTCATGGCACGGGCAGCTTGTAGACGAGGGTGCCGCGGAGGTTGGGGTTAAAGTTGGTCCGGATCGGGAAGTGGAACTGGAAGTGATGGTGTTCAATGTTCACCGTTGGGTCATTAGAGTTGGGCTGATTAACGTAAGTTTTTTGCCCGCAAATTGGCCTTTCGGCAGTCTTCACCCGCTAACGTCAGAATTTGTATTGCCTTCACACTAGTGTTAGCAGCAGTTTTCACTGTGGCTACCTGAAACTACCACCATGTAGCGACATATTGTAAATACATCGCTAACGGGGCAATAGTTTTCGGAGATGGGCCGCATTAAGATTACTGTCGCTAACCACCACTAACCCTAGTTAGCGGCAGTTCTTGTACATATACCCCTAAAATTCTCAAGCAGGAGCCTATTAACTACAGGTTCAGTGATGTTGGACCACTAGATAGCCAGACAAGGGTGTGCCATGCTTAGGGGGCTCATCCGTTATAATGCTACTTAGCATATCATTAATCAAAGTTGATAATACAATCCAGGTTTCCAGGTTTCTCCTGGATTCGACTTTTACCATTGAGAAGGCCGTCTCCCATGCAAACACCCACCACTCAACAATAACAGTAAAAACAACCACCTGTATATAATCTGCACTATCCAGTGGCAGTACTTCATAGTTTAGGTAACTGTGCGTCATTGGTAAAGTTATTCCCACCAGAACATTGAACAACAAGACAGAAACACAAACTTCTCAGGCCACACCATCAGAAACAATATGATGGGGCTCGAGATTCATGCTTCAAGGAAAGACAACAAGTGAGGCCTTCTCCTTCAATGCGTGAACACTCATTTACATTTATCTTTACTAGAGATTGAGCCCTCACTCCCTCTTTGGAAGAAATGGAGAACCATGTTTTTTGCCCCAAGACGTCACTTCGTTTTACTGAACCTACTTCCACCAGGTCAGAGTTTGTACAAATGTTTGCATCTGTCTGTTAACCCCAAAATCGAAATTCCCAAGACAATTTTTGTAACCAACCAAATTTTGCTTCTGTATCCTTCTTGTGTTATAAACATGCATGACTGCTCCTCTGTTGAAAGCCCACGCTATGAAAAATTGCGCCAATAAAACAAATATTTATCAGCAAACATTCATCGTATGCATACCAGAAGGCAGCCGACAATACACAAAGCCTGTTCAAAAACACCTAAAAAGTCTGAAACATGAATTAAAAAACATTAAATACAGATTATAAGAACCACTAGTTCTATCCTTCACACAAATGGTACTTTTGATTTGTTCCATTAAATTCATAAATATTAACAATTAAGCAAGAAAGTGCAACATAAAATGGCCTTTCACATTATTCCCTAAGTTGCCAAATCCAACGAAATTCAAGAGGTGTGACAAAAGCAAAACAAATTAGAGAAAGAAATGACCTCATTCAGAAAAGAAGTAACAGGAGCAATGGGACAGCTTGACTGATTGTGGGAGGATAAAATGAGATTATGAAAACTATATAAGCAAATATGTACTGATCTGTAACAATAGTTTTGAAACTAGACAACTTTTGTAGATTCACATGATACGCATTATTCCAACATAGAATTACTGGGTCCATAATTGTTACCCCATCTTTGGCATTGACCAGTAGGTGGCTAATACCATCCCTTTATGATGTTACATGTAAGCATGCAATTCACCAGTGCATATGCTTCTATCGCTCATAGGCATACCTTAATTGAAGCATAAGCCAGATTTCATGTGGGTACTTGGACGCAACGCGAAGTCTTTGCATTTTCTATATTCTTTGTAGCCAACTGGTTTATCTGTAGCACTCCCCATTTTTGGAAGATTCTTTGTAACTCTCCCTGATCTAGTTCCCACTCCTTCACGATACCTTCTGTCTACCTAATCTGTCTGCATCTATGTTTTGCTGCCCCAGCATTCATATCGCTGTCAGTGATATCTTTCTTTGGAGTGTCAATTTTCAGATCCCCTGTGCAAGTTTGGATAGCACACATCTCGGGAGGCTCTCCAGGCACCCCCGCCTTCATGCACCCCCAATTTGATGAGTAAGAATATTGCTGTAGGGTTGTCTTTTTGGATCTGTACTACTATCGGTCTGATATGTTTGTGAAAGTCCTTCAAGTCAAAGAAGTCTGTTATGAGTTTTAACATTTTTATGAGTTTTTAAGCTCCCTGTGGGTTCCATTGGCCCCAAATCTTTTGGTTATTCTGTATGCACCCCACCGAGTATAGGATGAGCCTGTTGTGATAGTCACTGAGAGAACTGGTTGTTTGTTTGGTCTGCCTATTGTGATGTTTTCTGCTATCCATTACTGTATTTACTTTTACACTAGATTCTCCACTGATAGTAACCATTGGCTCACCAGCCATTCTTGGATGGGTCTCCCATGGAGTTTAGCAGATGGGAGTCATTTAATGCTTGAAACCATCATTTTCACCAATTTCATGTCCTCTCTCTCAGACAGTCTCTTCCAGTAGCGACAAACCTGCTATGTCAATGACTTCTCTCTCTTTTGAATCAGACATGCTTTTATCGCAACTGGGTCTGCTCCAGCTATACTAATTCTCCATAAGGAGCCGTGAGGATGTCTCATTGTTCACTTAAAATCCCAGTATGTCCACTACTTCCATTAGTATTTGTATACTATTCTGGAGGTTGCGAGTGTGCCTTTTACCATCCAATCGTCTCGGTAGGGGTACACTTCTATCTCCTGCTTTCTCAAGAGAGCTGCTACTTCTGCAAGACATTTTATAAACACACTTGGTGCTAACTTTAAACTAAAGGGTAAAACTCTGAATTAGTAGAGTGAATTGTGTACCACCAACCTGGGGGATTACTTGTGCTTGGAGTTCCTCCGTGTGTACAAATATGTGCCCCTTGAGGTCGATGGTTGCTATGTAATCCTCTTCTTTTAGCAATGGGATGACTTCCTACAGTGAAGTTGTCTTGAAATGTTGTGTCTGATGAATTTCTCCGGTAATCTCAGGTCTATTATGAGTCTCAATATCAAATTTTGTTTCTGGATGAGGAAGCAGAGGGAGTACAGTCATTTATTCCTCTTTTGGTACCTGCACTGCTGCGTCCTTCTGTATGAGGTTCAGTATTCCTGTTTTAACAGTGTCATTTCCTCTCCTTTGCAAGACCCCCTGATAAGCTTGACAGCTAATGTTATAATTTCTAACTCTAGGCAGTAACTGAGTTTTAAAATGTTGAGCACTCATTTGTGATAGGTGATGTTCCTCCATTCCTGGAGGAAACCTCCAAGTCTACTCCCTCAGTGTTTGATGCAGAGGGCTTGTCCTTGTGAGTCACTTGCTGTCTGTGGCTGATCCTCTTCTGGTCTGCCACCAACAAAGGCCGTGGCTCTGAAGGAGTGACTCCGCTGCAATGGGTATGGCCACGGAGTACTACACACCCACCTTGGGTGCACTGTGGTGGCTGTGGAATGGGCAGGAAATTCCCTCTTTCAATTGCTCTCCTGGTAGGAGGAGTGCCTCTACTGTTAGACCGCCTGAATTGTAGGGGCCCCACTGCCTTTTCCATATGACTGTATTTCTTTATCTGCTGGAGAGAGTCGTCCACTGCAGCTCCGTGCGGCTTTCCCCTGTAAAAGGCGTACCTATAAAAGAAACTTGGACTTCTTGTTTAAAGCCAGATACTCTTAGTAAGGCACGCATTCTTAGTGTAGTGTCCATGCACATGGGTCTGCTGGTTGCCTGAGCAGCTTTAAGGACTGCTAGCAGACGGTGTTTAAGATTGTCTTTCCTGCTTGTGTTATTGTCCGGCTCTCTTCTTGTATTGTACCGGGACATGTTGCATCAGTCCATCCTTCTCCTACTGTTGATAGCAATAATATGAGTGGTGCGTCACTGTGTGTGCCTCATATTTCTTTCTTCCATTCCAAACAGCTTATCATCCCTGTGCTGCTGGAGCATTGGCCCCTTTCCTCGCTGTAGAGTCCGTGAGCTCATTGCTGGTTGTCCACTGAATCATGGCCAGAGGGTTTATATTTCTACTCTACCCTTGGGGTAATACTTTAGAGGAAGCGGACTCGTTGAATGCTTCTTTCCTCTGCTCCATGATTCTAGGGAGCAGGGGCAGGAACTGATTGTTCTTCTGTGACACAAGATTCAGCAGGACGTAGCACTCCAGAGCCTGTTCCTTTTCCAGCTGTACTTTTAAGTGTCTCCTCTCCTTTAAATGGCAGCATTGTACACAATAAAGTCGTCCTGATGGGTTGGCAGAGGAAGGATGGAGTCTGGCCTGTACTCAGGACAGTCGGTGTCTAAGTCCTTTCATGTCTCCTCATCCCCTTGGGATGCCTCAAAGATGAGTTGGTCATATCACTCATCCTCATCATAAAACTCCCCCTGCTCTTCCACTGCGGATTCTGAAACATGCTGGGGGTCTGGGGCTGCTTGGCTCTCCTCTTCTATCCTAATTCATGTTTTGGTTAAATGGTTTGTCAGTGAGACCAAAGTGCAGGCTATGGCAGGTGCTAACCTGCAGCAACCCTCATCATTGTCATATCTCAAATTACTGGGGAACCACCTTTACAACGCAACTTTTACAACGCTATGCTATTACAACGCATTTTTTACAACGCAAAAACTTTTACAACGCATGCTTTTACAACGCGTGCCATTATATGGTAAGTACTGTTACAACGCATATACCTTTACAACGCATTATGTGAAAATGCCTTTACAACGCATTCATTTACAATGCATGGCTTTACAACGCAAGATGTTATATGGTAAGTACTTTTACAACGCATATACTATTACAACGCATTTTTTTTTCTTTGTGTTTCCATTTAAAAAAATATTTCTCTTGTTTAATTATTTTTAAAAAAGCATTTGTAATTTGACTAAAGTTATTTGTTTTTCAAAATATTAATACTAGAGTATTTTGTCTAGTAGAAATGTTTGAATGGATAGTAGTTAAATTAATACTTGAGTATTTTAATTATTTATAATAAAGCAATATTAATTTTTAAAAAGTGAGTAGTTAATTAAAATATTAAGACTTGAGTATTTTGTCTAGTAGTAATGTTTGGTTGGATAGCAGTTAAATTAATACTTGAGTATTTTAATATTTATACTTGGCCATTTAGTTTAGTAGGAATGTTTTGTTGGATAGTTAAAAAACTAAAAGATTTTTAAAATATTAAAAGTTGATACTTAATAATTACCAAATTTAAGAGTTGAGTATTTTTCAAAATTGAATGTGTTTTTAAAAAAAAATAATGGAGTATTTAATATTATTATTTAAATAAATATGAGTGAGTACCTAATTTAAAATACTAGAGTATTTTTATCACATATGAAAAGACTAGAGTATTTATAAGTCCAAAAGACAGTGCCCTTTTTTAAAGTAATGGAAGAGTATTTTTGGTTTAATTATTAAAAAAATAATATAATTTTATTTTTTAAATTAAAAAAAATACTATAAAAATTAAAAGAGTAATATATTTACAAATTTATCATTAATAAAATTTTAAAATTAGAAAAAACATTTATAACTTACTTTTTGTAATAAATTCCCATGCTTTTCCATTTTAGTCTATGAGCGTCTTTGTCCTTCATTTATTTTGGCAGCCTTAGAATATACAACCCGCGGAACAAGAAAAGAAGGTACAGAAAGTGAAGTAAGAGAAAGTTTTGAAGGGAAAAGACAATAGAGTCAAGGTAAGGAACATATTTAGTTAATTTACATTTATTTAATTACAATATTGGTGTTTAAAAAAATTAGTTTAAAATAATGACAGTAAACAATTTTTGATTTCACATTTTTATTTGTTTTAAAACTCATGAAAAAAATAAGCATATTTTTCATAAATTTTTCAAAGTAAGTTTGATTTTTATTACAAAATATATATATTTTATTTACATATATTAACATTTATTTACAGTAGAATTTAAAAAAGTAGTCCGCCATAAATTGAGATGCACGCGATGACGTAAGGACGTGAGCGTCGACGTAATGCGCCATTTTGCAGAGCATCGGAGGAGGAAGCAGCAGGAAGCTGATCTGCGTCCAGGTAGGAAATGTTTTCAGTTGATATTATAGATTAAACATTTAAAAGGGATACATATATAGTAAGGAAAGAATAAGGGGAGGTTGCTGGAAAACTAATAGATGTCTTAAATGTTGTTAAACATGTCCACATTAATGTCATTAATACATGACTATGTCGGGTCGCTTAAAGTAAGTTAGTTATTTAAAAAAAGTATGTAACTCTTACAAAATTAAAAGTTACTGTTCAGACAGTTGATTTGTTTATTTACGAAGTAAAAAACGTACTGTCGATCTTCATTTCTAAGTTCAAAAATTGAGCGTACTTGTAAATTTTGTAAATGTAAAATTGAAATACAAATGATGATTCAGCTGCAAAGTGCATTTCGGAATATGGTTTGATTTGTATATTATACATCTGTTTGAAATTTGGTGATTGGTTTTGACGGTATTTAAATTGGATTTTTTCGGAAATTTGAAAAATGGAGTTCCGATAATGAAAAGTGGTTCAAATTCGATGGAACAGTTAATTTGTACTAATTGGTTTATTTTGGTGGAAATGAAGATTTGTTTTAAATAATAAAAAAAACCCGACTTGTTTGTTTGAAAAAATTTTTAGAAAAAAAAAATTTGTATGCCAATTGCATTTTAAAAATTACTATAATTTACATCAAAGCAGGAAAGTAAGTACATTCATTGTTTTAAAAAGAAAGAATGTTAGAAAGATTTTCCAGGTAGTCTATAGCCACACACAACGAAAACTGTTGCAGAATTGCCAATAGTCTCTCAGACATTTCCCTTGTTTTGACTGTTACTCGTGGGTTTAGACTACCTGCGAGTGTTTGTGCTATTCTCATTTCTTGGAAACTTTGCTCCTTCTTCAAAGTTTCCAAAAATGAGTAGAAGTTAGGATGTGGTTTTCCAATTGTATGATTGAAGGAGTTATGCCACCCCTCAATGGCATTGTTTGTTTTGGCCTCTCCCTCTAAACAACTCGTGTAGCAGTTCCACCACTCCACATGGAATCGTGGCTTCCTCCTGCGACCCGATCTGCTTAGGTGTCCAATCCATGTGTCCTCAAAATAATTTAGAATGGGTGCCAATTTTTCCTCGTTACTCGTATAATAAACAGATTCTATAATTGCAGTGTAGTACTCGTCCACACTATCGGGAGGAACAAAACAAAGTGCAGTTAATTTTTTAAGTTCAAACTGTAGTTTGCTATCCCGAGAATATTCTGCAACTAGGGATGTTTTCTGTAGTTTACGCCAAAATGCCTGCGAAAAATGGAAGAAACATCCCTGAATTTGGGTATCCGTGTACGTTTTAGTGATCACATTGATCATGCTCAATTCGAAATCAATAATTATTTTACGAGGACTTGCAGAGGTTTTGCTTTTAATCACTGATAAAAGTTCAGTGTATGTTGCAGAAGTCTTATCAGGAAGCAAACTATACACTAAGGGAATTACACTATTGTTAATTTTAGCATGTATAGTGTAAATTTGAGTGAAAGGATGGGGTGTACTTTTAAACGTCCCATCCATCATCCAAATTTCACTACTTTCTAACTTAGCAAGGTTACGTGGGGTACTAAAAATTAGAATACGTTTCTGAGGGTTTTCGTTGTCATGCAGAAGGAAAGGTTCATCAGAAAAAGAAATAGAAAGATCATGAGGAATTCTAATGTCAGAGAATGTATGTGGTGTAGACAATTGAATATTACTTGCCTGCTTTTGTCTCTGAATAATTCTTCTCAAATTGGGTATTATAGGCATGTTACTAGCAACATGACTGGGGACATGCTGTGCAACCTCCCTTAAAATTGATCCTGTAGAATCATTGGAGGTGCTTGCAATTGCTTTCATCTCATTTATTGTCTCTCTGATTTCTACATCCATTGCAGAGGCAGAGTGGTTATGTTCAGTGGTTTTCACAACCAAATTATCAACAGTAACCGCTCTGCCACTGCAATGGGTAGTGTAGTATTGCACGCACCTCCAATGATTTCTAGTTAAACTTATTCTTTCCTTACTATATATGTATCCACCATGGTTTAACAAATTTTTGCCCTTCCTGGATTTAAGGTAGTTGGCTGCTCCAAGGCTAGACATTATCTGAAAAAATGAGAAAAGTTAAAAAAATTAGCATGATATAATTTACGATTTTTTAACAACATAACTTTTACTCTATCCATTATTTTGCCTACTAATGCACATTCATGGAGTAAGAATAGTAAATTGTTACCCCTACACTATCCAACACTTTCCCTAGTGATGCACCTTCCTGGAGTTAGATTAGTAAATTGATACCCCTACACTATCCAACACTTTCCCTACTGCTGCACCTTCCTGGAGTTAGAATAGTAAATTGATACCCCTACACTTTCCAACATTTTCCCTACTGATGCACCTTCCTGGAGTTAGAATAGTAAATTGATACCCCTACACTATCCAACACTTTCCCTACTGATGCACCTTCCTGGAGTTAGAATAGTAAATTGATACCCCTACACTATCCAACACTTTCCCTACTGCTGCACCTTCCTGGAGTTAGAATAGTAAATTGATACCCCTACACTATCCAACATTTTCCCTACTGATGCACCTTCCTGGAGTTAGAATAGTAAATTGATACCCCTACACTATCCAACACTTTCCCTACTGATGCACCTTCCTGGAGTTAGAATAGTAAATTGATACCCCTACACTATCCAACACTTTCCCTACTGCTGCACCTTCCTGGAGTTAGAATAGTAAATTGATACCCCTACACTATCCAACATTTTCCCTACTGATGCACCTTCCTGGAGTTAGAATAGTAAATTGATACCCCTACACTATCCAACACTATCCCTACTGATGCACCTTCCTGGAGTTAGAATAGTAAATTGATACCCCTACACTATCCAACACTTTCCCTACTGCTGCACCTTCCTGGAGTTAGAATAGTAAATTGATACCCCTACACTATCCAACACTTTCCCTACTGATTCACCTTCCTGGAGTTAGAATAGTAAATTGATACCCCTACACTATCCAACACTTTCCCTACTGATGCACCTTCCTGGAGTTAGAATAGTAAATTGATATCCCTACACTATCCAACACTTTCCCTACTGATGCACCTTCCTGGAGTTAGAATAGTAATTTGATACCCCTACACTATCCAACACTTTCCCTACTGCTGCACCTTCCTGGAGTTAGAATAGTAAATTGATACCCCTACACTATCCAACATTTTCCCTACTGATGCACCTTCCTGGAGTTAGAATAGTAAATTGATACCCCTACACTATCCAACACTTTCCCTACTGCTGCACCTTCCTGGAGTTAGAATAGTAAATTGATACCCCTACACTATCCAACACTTTCCCTACTGATGCACCTTCCTGGAGTTAGAATAGTAAATTGATACCCCTACACTATCCAACACTTTCCCTACTGATGCACCTTCCTGGAGTTAGAATAGTAAATTGATACCCCTACACTATCCAACACTTTCCCTACTGCTGCACCTTCCTGGAGTTAGAATAGTAAATTGATACCCCTACACTATCCAACACTTTCCCTACTGATTCACCTTCCTGGAGTTAGAATAGTAAATTGATACCCCTACACTATCCAACACTTTCCCTACTGATTCACCTTCCTGGAGTTAGAATAGTAAATTGATACCCCTACACTATCCAACACTTTCCCTACTGATGCACCTTCCTGGAGTTAGAATAGTAAATTGATACCCCTACACTATCCAACACTTTCCCTACTGCTGCACCTTCCTGGATTTTGAATAGTTAATTGTTACCTCTAAAGCATGGTACATTTTAAAATCTGCTGCACCTTACAATGTTGCTTGAAATTACCTTTTTCTTTCGAAATTGCTTTTCTTGCTGACTCTTGTTCAGTGGTATTGGTGTGTAGGCTTGTGTAGACACTTACAAGGTGATTTGTTGTGGAATCGAAAAATAAATGTCTGGAAAAGTGAAAAAAAAAAAAATTTGGAAACAGAACGATGTTGAGAAATGTGTTTTTTAAAAATTTCCTTTAAAAATCGCACATGTGATATAATTTGCAGCACATAACAATTTCCGTAATGCTAAACCATCCTTTAGACATGAAATATAATTCTGAAATGGGGAAATGTAATCATAACTGCATTGATTTTTTTTGGAAAACTTTAGCAATGCGATAGTTAGTGTAGTATTTTTAAGGTTAAGAATCCGTGCTGAAAATATATACCTTGTTTCGTAGAACTCGCTTTTCTGGATGAGGTGGCTGAAGATGATTTCCTTTGTTGGCTCAAGATTTTAGTTGTGATTTAAAGTTGTTTTCTTTGGGAAAAAAAAAAGAGGAAAAAAAATAATTAACGGTGGTTACAAATGTTGAAACTGAGTATCTTTAAAATTATACTGACATACAAAATAACTAGTACTACATGACACTGTCCTAATCAATGCACCTTACTGCAGTAGAAATAGAGATATGTATCCCTACACTACACAGAAATATCCCTAATGTTGCTCCTTCCTAGAGTAGAAATAGTATATTGTTTCTCTAAACTATCCATTAGTTTTCAAATTAGGTCCGTTAGAGGAGGAATAATTGCAAAAGGAAGGATTAATAATGTATAGTATTAAAAAAATGGAAAAGGTTACATACCTTTTCCAGTGGTTTTTTTGTTATCGTCCCTTTAACCTGATGCTTGTAGGAGGTTGAAATTTTTAGGGGGAAAAGATGTTCACTGGTGGAAAAAAAAAAAAAAATAATTGTTCCTTTGTCAACGTTGGTTAGAAAAAAAAAAAAAAAAAAAACACTTATGTAATATGAAAAAGGATTATGAGTAACAATTGGTGAGAGTAAACATACTACACATTTGATGCATTTTTCAACTAAAACATAACAGGTAATTTCGAAACTATTACTAAATTAGTAAAATGCAGAACATTCATGGACTTAGAATACAAATATTTGCCCTAGTAATATGAAACGCTTTTGCAGATGTGGTAACTAACTGAAGTCTTATTAGAAATTGTTACTCCAGCATCATGGTAATTTTTCGTTTATTATGTGGTGAGATTGAGTAATAAAAAAAAAACACCTTTGCCAAACATGACTTTAGGAAATTTTTAAAAATAAATTTTACAAGTAAAACCATTACACATAAATAACATTTACCTGAACAATTGAGTTTGTCAATCGTTAACGTGGTGAGGATGCCAAAATAGGTGCAGCTATTGTGGAATGTCAAAATCTTCCGATTTTCTGGTTGTGGAAAATAAAAAACTTGTTTTAATTTTGAGTTTAATTTTGTTGATAATATATTGGAAACATTACATTTGTAAAGTTTTTATTATTAATTAAAATTATATTTTTTGTGGGTTATGAAAATATATTTTTCTAAAAACTAACGTTTAGAAATATATTAATAACTTACTAGTAGTTGTTCTGCTGTTATGCTTTCACGAGTGAATTCTGTGCTCTCTCTGAGGAGGTCGCAGTGCAGGTGACAGAGGGTCAGCTTATTACGTCTGCTCTCTCTGCTAGTTGATAATCAACTGAGTGCAAAATGGTGTCTCCCTTGTATTTATAAGTTTTACTCTGTGTCACTATTAATTTTTTAAAAAACTGCGTTCGATGTGTTTTTTTTAATGCTTTGTTTTACTGTGGAAAATGATAATTTAAAAATGCTTTTTAACAAATATTGTTTTCATTCATTTGCTCCGTTTTGGCATCCATTTTGGAACATGTCTTTTGGTATTGTTTACATAGAAACTGTGTTAGGACAAGTTTTACAAGTGAGATGGGTAAAATGGCGCCTATGTGTATGTGTGTTATGTTTCAGTTTGTTTACTTACTTTGCGATCTAATCATGTTAAAAATGTGTTTGTTATGTTATTTATTGTTTCGTTATTTTTTAAAAGCTTAGTAATGTGTGAATACGGATTTTTTTGGGGAATTTTGAGTATTAATTTTAATACTCGAGTATTAATTTTAATACCAGAGTATTAATTTGGTAATGCGTTTCAAACGATTTACGTACAGTTCTTCTCCACGTTTTAATACACTTCCCCACCCTAAAACCCCTAATTTCCCTGCATCCCGTGCCAGATTTTATTGTACTTTTAATTTAAAAAAAAAAAAATCGCGTTGTAATGGTATGCGTTGTAATATACTTCGTTGTAACAGCTCTTTTCAGTATTTAAATAGGTTTGGCATTGTAAGAGAATTCTTTGTAAAGTAATGCGTTGTAGTAGTACTAGCGTTGTAAAAAATGCGTTGTAAAGGTAAGCGTTGTAATAGCATGCGTTGTAACGTCATACATCCCAAATTACTGTGCACCAATGTACAATACTCCACAAACATGAGCGTGAATCAAGAACTGTATGATCAGTGTAGTGTGCTGATGGTTTTAGACACTTTAAGGGCCTTTAAAGAATTGTGGTCTCCAGAGAACGCAGGTACTAAACTGAATACTCACCTATGGCAAAAACCAGCTTCAAAAGTAAAATATGCCAAACTAGGATGCAAGAAGGATTTTAAAAAAAAGGAAAAGAACAGTCACAGAAATAAGAAAAGTCGAATTTTCTTTTTAAAGTGATTGATGAGCTGTGATCCTAGAACAGACCAACTGGGTTGTGTTAAAGATGCTGGCAATGCTTTGTAAAGGAAATAAGCCAATAACTATTTATTTTCTCTCCAAAGCATTACAAATGTATCCAGACATATGCGGGATCCCCAGTGGTAATACAAGCATGTTTCTAATGGTTATTCCTCAAAATGTTCAGACAAGATCCAAATACTGCGGAAATGACTGCTGGTAACATTAGTACTGGACCATTATCCGTAGAAGAGTAGCAGTGAGGACTCTACACAGGTTGTCTGGAGAAAGCAACAGTCTCAGAGATCAGAACTTCTTTGAGACTTCTCCCTCAGGCTACCCCTACAGAAAACAGCTAGGCTGCGACATTGCAAGCTGTTCCAGCCTGCATGAGGATACACTGACTATATTCACCAGGGGACTTTGTTTGAAGCCTCTTCAAAATATGGCCCTTAGGAGAGAGTCCTGTTGCTTCCCTTTTAGCTTATTAAGGTGTCAGCTGAAATTCTTACCTGTTTCTCTCCAGTGAAGTGAGGGCCACAAGCTCGTAGATCTCGGGTCCAAGCTCGGATGTGGAAACGATTAAAAGGGCTCGCTCATCTGAAAAGAAAATTAAGAGTATACCAGAAACCACCATGGCAGAAACAGAAAGTTAACATGCACAACAATGACGGAATTCCTAATTATTTATATTCCAACTTGCTACACATCAAGACAATAGTTTGCATAAGTAACAGTTGTGAAAACTATTGAAAGTAACTTTTAAAGGTAGCCCTGATTTAAAGAGCAAAAGGAAGAAATAATATTGGATACTTGCTGAATCCTCTTCTCAGCAGATGGGAAAGTTAACAAATTCCTAATTACAGTCAAACTCATATTTTTACAATGTTTCACTGTACATAAAACACCGATGCCCTCCAGGCTGAAGTATCTAATTTTATAGAGCAAATGCCGAAAGCCTTCGAAGCAAATGACAAAAGGCAGAGGGGACCCTAGTCAGTGAAATAAAAATGAAATATTTTTTCCCCCAAATGCAGTCATCATATTCTATCTAAATGAGGCTCATTTACGAATTCATTCATTTAATGCAATCACTCATGTAACCAGCATTTTCTTTACACAATTTTATCGCACGCAAGTACATGGAAAATGAAGAAAACTGAGACAAAAATACTCTTTACGGGAATCAGATCCATCCTTCTCGAAAACGAGAACATCATACAAGTGAAAATACATATATTCCATCACAGCAGGCTACGTATATATCAGGGCCCAGCTGAGGGTCATCATCCTGTTACAACATTCATGCATCTTCAACCACTCACGAACACACAATGCGAACAACCCTATACATGGCAAGGAGCAGGCCAGAGTGCACAAACATACTGCAGAAACAGGTCTCTGAATTAAAATATTTCTAACTGCTATGCCACAGAGTATGTCAGTGATGTGGTTTCAGGAGTATTTCTTCCTGAAAGCTGATGTGCAATATATACTGAGTGAATGCATCAGGGCATTTAATGCTCACATTCAGAACAATACTAATTGAGACCTAATTACACAAAGGTTTCCAGCTTGGTATAATTAAACGCAAGCATAGAAGCGTTGAGGTAGCGGCCAAACCAATTTGCTTTTTTGAAGTCAGATTCTTAGACACTGTGCGCCTCATTTACGAGGAGCTAGCGCCGCAGCCGCATCACTTTATTTGATACAGTGGCAGCGCAATCCGTATTGCCACCCTGCGCCATATCTACAAACTGATGCATTGGGTCCAGCGCATCAGTTTGAAGAGCCCTGCGTCGCATAATACCTGCGCCAGGTATAATGTATGCAGGGTAGGTGTTCCCATGCAAAAAAGCCACATAGAAATGGCGAGGTGAAATTTACAACTTTTCACTGCATTACTCAATGACTTAACTGCGTCAAAATCCTTACGACTGCTCAGACCAGGAGTAAGGATTGATGCAGGTCTTTTGCAATGGGTCTCGCCTATGTGTTCTGACTGATTGCTGGAGTTGTGTCAGTTTTACAACCATCTCTCAAAATGTGTCACTTTTGTGCCATCAGATGTGTCAGAATTACTGACGCATCTGTTAAATCCTTGCGCCATGGAGCCCTGTATTGTAAATGCAGCCCATCCATGGTGTTGGAAGGACATTTGGCGCAGGAGCAATGAAACTGACACATCAATGCCAATGTGTCAGTTTCCTGTAAATGAGGCCCTGTATCGTTGGTACACAATTAAGATGTGCCAATCCCTTTACTGTGGGCAGTAATTGGGTTGAGGACAGAAGGTTCCACTATACAGGGTCGATGACTTTACTAATCATAACTGACGACTTCAACACAATACTCTTATTCTGTACAATTTTGGGGATTTGTCAAAAGAGGAGGGACACAACCTAGACAAGAATGTAAAACAGCTGCACCAAAGGTAACCATATCCGTGAAACTATATTGCTGGTAAGTTGCTTGGCAGAGAATGTGAAGACTCCAAAAATTCTTCTGAAATCAAAGTTGTCCACTTTTTAACAGAATAGAGATTAGTAACACCAACCACCTTGATATGTCATCCATCAAGATTCCACATGGTTCCAGCTTAACCTATATGCACTGCCTAGAGTGGATGTTAAGTTTCGAAAAACTAAATGTATAGTTATTTTTTTCCCAGATCCTGTAACTTTAGTCATCAGTAGTCGGGGATTTTTTAGTAAAAGGTCAGGCAAGGCCATCTAAGATGAAAATCTGAAACAACATTCAGTTAAAAAGTGGGAAAAGTGGAGGAGCCTAGCGCGGGACCAAGATGGCTGCGTGAGCACAGAGCTCCCACGACCCTCGTTCTCTCCGGCAACTATCCTGAAAAGAATCCTGTGTCAAATATCCGGAATATTGGAGATGAACCATTGCTGAGGCGAACGTCGTTGTCCGGACTGAAATCGTACACCGGAGACCGAAGTTGTGACAAGTGGAAGTTCGCGGTCTACCCCCGGGAGATGCCCGGGTCTCGCGTTGGCATGGGCCCGGACACTAATTGAACAACAGCGGCCGTGTGTGGTGCAGACCATCGGATGGGGGCTGTTTTCACTTTCACTTTCGTTTTCCTCTACAACTGCGTGCCTCGGCCCGAGAGTGTCTTGGGCAACAGTCGCCTGTAGCTCGGCCTGCACATGCCTGGGCCTAAATCGGGGTCCCGGATCCAGCGGACCTCGTGTCAATTGTGTGGCTGAGTGGTCTGTCTTTGACGCTGACAGTTCCGGAGTTGAGGATGTCGGCCAAATCGGAAGCCGAAAAACAGAAGCCCAAGAATACCAGGCGGGGGGGCTACACTCAAACGAACAATATGGATCGCTATGCCCAGCAAAAGGGATCGCCAAGCGGACCGGGGAAGCCACAGGAAGTACCGAGAGATGGTTCGGTCCCCGAACCGGAATTGACACTGCAAGACATCATGGGCGCCATTGAGGGGATGAAGTCCTCTATTGGGCAACAGTTCGAGACCCTGGCACACAAAGTGGATACTATCTCAGTTGATGTTAACTTGCTTCGTGCAGACCTGGGGAAAACTAATGAGAGAGTTAAATCATTGGACCTAAAAACCTCTAGCCTCACGGGGGACGTCTCTGATCTGCAAATAGAGGTCCGTACGCTGAGGACTACTAATGACCTCTTTGCCCGCAAGATGGAGGATTTTGAAGGCCGGGCGCTGCACAATAATGTGCGCATTGTTGGCGTTCCGGAGAAATCGGAGGAGCAATCAGCGGACTTGTTTGTCGAGGACTTGGTGGTTAATCATCTGGCGCCTAAGGGCCTCAGCAAGTTCTTTGCAGTCGAGCGGGCCCACCGAGTCCCAGGTGGGAGGCCCAAGGTGGGGGCCCCCCCGAGACCGATTATCGCCAGGATCTTCAATTTCAGGGACCGCGACGCCATTCTACAGGCGTCACGAGTGTCCGGACCAGTCACTTTCCAGAACACTGCAGTGAGTTTTTATCCTGACTTCACCCAGGCTGTGCAGAAGCAACGGCAGAGTTTCCTGGGGGTTAAGAGGAGGCTACGTGAGATGGGTCTGAAGTATGCCATGCTCTTCCCAGCCAAGTTGCGCGTCGAGTACGAAGAGCGAACCTTTTTCTTTGACTTGCCGGACGTGGTTGGGGAATGGCTCGACACATTGCCTCAGCGGCGGACTAGTGGGGATCATGCTGGCGGAGCAGAAGGTGGTCATGTCGCACAAGAGTGAGGATTCCGGTGATTGAACATTCTGACTAAGCTCAGGACAGTGGTTCGCTGATTTTTGTTTTCTTTGCTGGCTATTGTCAGGGGGTGGCGGGGGTACATTGGGAACTCTTTCCTCCTACGGGGTTTCTTCTTGTAGATTAGTTTTTGCTAGGGCGACAGGCACACTGCAAGTTGGGGGGGCTTTTTAGGCTTACGCAGGGGTGCAGGGTGGGGGGTGGTATGGGTCTGTTGGGGTGGTTGTTGTTGTTTTTCTCTTTGCAAGGTATCGCAATGCAAGTCTTTTTCGCTCGTGTGCTGCTCTCTGGAGGGGGGGCGGGGGTCTCTTGCCATTTCGTGAGGGGGGGTAGGGGTTTGAATATACTTAGTTGGAATGTTAATGGCTTGGGGGATCGTATTAAGCGGGGGATTGTATTGTAATTTCTGAAGAGGTGCTCTCCTGACATAGTCTTGCTGCAGGAGACGCACCTGATAGGCAATATGTGTCATGCTCTAAATAGAAAGGGTTATAAATTTGTTGCACACTCTGAGTTTTCCTCGGGATCTCGGGGGGCTGGAATACTTGTTAGGACCTCGCTGCCGTTTGAGATTGATTCTACCACTGTCGATGAGAGGGGGTGCTTTGTGGCTGTTGCTGGGAGGTGGGAGGGCAGGACACTGGTTTTGGTTTCTGTTTATGTCCCTCCTGGCCTGCAGACCGCCACATTTGCTGACTTGGGGAGGGCTATGCTGGATCTCCCCGAGGGCGTGTTGTTGGTGGGTGGTGACTTTAATGCAGTTGGTTCCGGATTACTAGACAGACATCCGCCAAGGGACCCCGGGGGGGCGCAGAGATGGCTCCCAGATTTTATTGATACACTAGGTCTGGTTGACTGCTGGAGGCTGCTGCATCCCGCTCAGCGGCAGTACACTTTTCACTCTGGGGCACACGGTAGCCTCTCTAGAATAGATGATGTTCTCACCTTGGCTGCCCAAGCTTCATTGGTGTCCGAGGCTAGGCACATGGCTAGGGGCATCTCCGATCATTCGCCGGTGTGGATTTGTATGGATTTTGGCCGGGGAGCGGCAGGTAGGGTGGCTCCGATTAACCCCTGGTATTTCCTTGACCCTAGGACTCGTAGCGCGTTGCTGAAAGCGGTCGATCTCTACTTTTTGGAGAATCTTGGCTCGGTTACCTCCGCGGTGTCTTTGTGGGAAGCGTTTAAAACGGTACTGAGAGGGGAGGCCCTCTCCTTGATAGCGGATGTCAAACGTCGGAGAGATGCGGAGGTGGCGCAGATCAAGGCTGAGATAGCGGTATTAGAGACAGTCCTGGAAGATGAGGTTACGGCGGAAACACTGCATAAGCTGAGATTAAAACAGTCTGAATATAAAGCACTGGTGACAAATGCGGCCAAGGTTCTTAGCAGGGAACAACAAGGGCAATTGTATGATGTAGGGGACAAGGCTGGGAAATTAATAGCGTGGTTAGACAGAAAAGACCGAGTGAATAGAGTTGTGCCAGAAATAGTGACAGTCGGCGGGGATATTGTCACCGAACCCGACGGGATAGTCCAGTGTTTCGCGGACCACTTCCGCATGGTCTATACGTCCGTGTCGGACAAGCCGGAGGAAGACTTGCATGAACTGCTGTGAGATATTGCCCTGCCTTGTCTCTCTGACATAGACAGGGAAGACCTTGATGGTAACATCACCGCGGATGAGGTTGCAGTTGCTATCCGCTCGCTACACCCGGGCAAGGCCTCGGGCCCGAATGGCTTACCGATCGAGTTGTATAAACTCAGGCCGGATAAGATTGCTCCGCATTTGCGAGATATGTTTGTAGAGGCGCGGGAGAATGGGTGTCTCCCATTTGACCAACGTCTGGCGACAATAGTGGTTATACACAAAGATGGCAAGCCCAGGAACAGATGTGGCTCGTATAGGCCGATCTCACTACTCAACGCTGAGCCAAAAATGCTCGCCAAACTGTTGGCTAACCGTTTGATCAGGGTCATTGGGGACTTGTTATTTTCGTGAGGTGGAGAGTCTCCAGCGCTCGCTGTTATGGGACGGTCGACCGCGTATAGCTATTGCAAAGTTGACCCTTCCATGGTATGACGGGGGGATTGCACTCCCTGACATCAGAAGATATTATTGGGCTACCCAGTTGGGAGCGATTAACCACGGTGTTTATGGTCCGGCGTTGAACCGTGGGTTTGCTATGAATCGGTGGTTGTTGCGCGGGGGTAATTATCTTAGGGCGCTGTATTCCAAATCACTGGATGGGTCCCTCACGGGGCCCAACCAAGATGGCAGTGCATGTGTGGAAGGCGGTTACAAATTCGTTGGGCTGGAAGGACAGGCTTACCCAGGCTACTCCGCTTTTCGAATCCGATATATTGGGGAAATTATGGCCCCAGCTGAGAACTAGCGCATGTTTATTATATGCTCTGCCTTGCTTGTGTTTTTTATTTTCGGTTTACTTTAAAACTAAACCTTTGTTACTCCTGATCTATAGCTATGGACCTTCTTACGTATTGTTCTCATCGTGCTGCCGGACCTCCGGGATGTCGGCTGAATAGCTGTGTACCATGTTGACATACATAAAGGTTTTAAAAAAAAAAAAAAAAAAGTGGGAAAAGTGTAAAGAACAATCATACCCTTAAGAACACATCATGTCTCATCAACACAGAGCACAAATATAGCCAAGCCATTCAACAGAAGTGTCACAGTTATTTCCAAACATTAGTTATATAGTTCATTATGGCAAAGTGGCTTAAGCTGCCTCTCGCTGATGAGGCCAATAAGGCCTGTGACTGCTTGTGAGACCATTCAGAGGTGACCTTTTGTAGTACTTCGGACTGGATTTTCTTCTTTGAGGTGGCACCAAGGCTGATTTGCAAAATCAGAACGTACACTGTCGGAGCAGCAACAATGACTGCTTTCTGAGGAAACCACCAAATTAAGTATCCAAAGGACATACTTCACCCCTCTCACCCTCAATGACCTATCAAACTGTCTCTCCTCTTTCAAACCACTCCGTACCAAGATGGCGTCATCCCCACAGTCAATACTGAAATCCATCTCCAATAATACATCAAAGCCTTTGATGAGCACAATCATCACCTTCCTCTTTCAAGGCACCAATCTGGGCATTCTCAAGACCAGTCATCTCACTTTTGAAGTTCAACTTTGACTGAAATCCCTTCACCAACTAACACATAATCACACAACTTCCATGCCTTTGAATGACCCCCAATAACCAAGCCATTCTCCAATTACACAAGTGGATCAAGCATGCCTTTAACAAGACACCTGTCAAGGGTTAACTTATACCGTGCAGTACAGAGACATAAACCATCTAGGTGCTTAAAAATGTCCTCCACTTTCAGGTTAGCAACAAAGCAATCCCTGTTCTTCACCCTCTATGGTGCATTTAACACTACTCATCATCAAACCTAAAGCAGTGTCTTCCAGTTTGTCCAGATGAAGGCCTCCAGGTGAGCTCACACTCCAGCGACCAACAGCACACCTGATGGTTCCATGCCATCAACAGTCACCTTCTGCCTCTAGATAAAACAACTTATCACACTCTTATCACATTTCATTACATCAGCTTGTAAGAAGGTTTAAGCTGACAGCAATGAGGGGTGATCTGGTGATGCAATGCGGTACAGGTCCCAGTGCTATACTTTTCACTGCAGTCCAAAGCTATATGAAGATGAGCTGAAAACAAGAAGCATCGTTTCAGGTTTCATAATTGTTGTAATCTAGACAAATGGTTTATTCCTTGTCTTCCCCTTTCCACCTGTTTCCCCCCTTTTTTCCTTCTTCCTATTGTTCTACCCATTCCATAGAAAGCACAGATGCCAGTGTAAAGAGGTTAGGTGCATCCCTTACACAGGTGGTCGAAGGTAAAGAGAGGATAACTGCTTTTGCATCTAGAACATTAAAAGAGTCTGAACGTAATGATTCTACTATAAAAAAAGAGGCTCTAGTCTGTTATTGGGCAATCAATATCTTAAAATTCTACCTGTGGGGAATACCTTTTGTTTTGAAAACAAACCTACTTCCTATGTTCTCTACCAAATGTATTGAGAAGGCTGCTCCTCGTATTTCCAAATGGGTACTAGGGTTGCAAGGGTTTAACTTCAACATTGTGTTTGTACCAGGTAGCAATAATCAAATTGCTGTTTGTCTCTCCAGGCTTCCCATCACAAGTGAAGATTCCCAGGGCAGCCCACCTGAGGAAGCTATCATATCCATTCACATTCCAGCAATTAAAAAAGAAGAATGGGAGAAGTGTGAAGAGGAGGATGATATCCTCGTGTCTCTTATAGATAGGATTATCATGGGTTGGCCCAAGAAAACTTCACGAATTAACGGCAATGCTCCGGCATTACTGGAATGTGCAAGATGAGCTCTCTATCATCAATAATAAAAAGTATAGATGTAACAAGATTGATATTCCCAAGGGCATTCAAGAACTCATTATAGAGATAGCACATGAAGGCCATCGAGGTAGGAGTATGACCAAAGGAAAAATCCGTATTGATTATTGGTTTTCCTGCATTGACACTATGGTGGAGAAGACCATGAAAGAATATTTTGCTTGCAGCTCCAGCGACAAAACTAGAGTTGCACGTAAGACTCCTCTCCTTCCTATGGAAGTACCTTCAAAGCCCGGGAACAAATTGGGCCTTGACATCCTAAGACCATTAAATATTCTTGACAATTCCCAGAGATTCATGTTTGTGCTACTAGACTGGCATTCCCATTGGATAGCTACTAAGTCAGTCACTACCATTAACACTTCATCTCTTATTGAGTTCTTAAAAGAGACATTTTCAAAAGAAGGTATAGCCAGCATAGTGGTCTCTGATCATGGGGTACAGTTTACTTCCAATGAAATGACATGTTTTATGGAGAATTTGTGCAATACGCATGTTAAATCCCCCCTTTATTGCCCAAAGGCCAATGGGTTAGTAGAAAGGGCGAACAGAATGATTAAAGACACCATTCAGTTGGCCCTCACCTCACGTGAACCCATTGATAAAGCTTTGAGTAAAATGTTATGGTCATATCTTATCTCTACCAATGCAATCTCAGGAGTATCTCCATTTGTTTTTCTTAAAGGGAGAAATCCAGGCTCCAAGTTGACTCCCAGTTGGCTTAATGGAGGTTGCTCAGTTTGGGTGGACAGAAGCTATGTCATGTACAAGATTTGTGGTCACTAAGATGATTATAAAACTAGATATGACCAAAAATGGGGTACTGTCATTAGAGATTGGAAAGAAGGTCAATGGGTCAAAATCAAGGGACCTAACTCTAATCGTTCAATGATGTCTTCGTTCTCTAAGCCTGTGAGAATCAAGCGTGTAAATCGTAACTCTTTCGTTTTAGAGGACGGACGTACATGGAGTATGGACAATGTGGATCGTTGTCAGGATGTGTTAATTCCTTCCTCAGTGTTGGACTCACAAGAAACTAAGAATGTCAGAGTTTGTCTTCCTCCTTGTTGGCGGCAAGCAGATTATGAAATGAATACCTACTTCATCATTAATATTTGTATTCCTGTGCTCCCCTTCTTGATTTTCCTCTCCTATATTCCTTTGGGGTTTTGTTGAAGAGTATTGTTTCTATCAATAAAGGGAGATGTGTGGTAATCTAGGCAAATTGTTTTTAACTCGTTCTCTCCTCTTCCCCTGTTTCCCCCCTTTTCCTTCCTCCGATTGTTCTACATATTCCATAGAACGTTCAGTTGAAGCTCACGTTAGAATGTTGGTGTGAGCTACCTGAAAAGTCGGATGTGTGAGGATCTCTTTTCCACCTCCACTTGCCTTGGAGGAGGAGGAGTTATTACAACAATAATCTTCCTGAAAATATCAATTGCCCCCGAAGCTGAGCCACCTGAAAATAGAGTTTTGCTTTATTCCAAATGTAAAGAGTGCAGATGCAAGTATGGCTCCCAACTGTAAAGCTAGACAAAATCCCACCACAAATTGAGGGCAACAACAAATCACTCAGCTTCAGCCCTAAAAGCAACCTCACCCGTAAGACCAAAATACCTAGGAAGATTCTGATACCCTGATAGCAGCTCTCATGTCTACACAGAATGAAAACATATCTTCAGGAAAGTAGCGCCAGAAATGCAGTTCCACACTAACTCCCTCTCACCTGCACAAAGTTAAAGTCCTGCTTACTGGCACCCCAGATGCCTCTTTGGTGCCAGTGAAATGGCCCTTTAGGTAGTAGCCTGAATTAAAGGACTGAGAAATTAAAACTGGTACAATCCCAAAGCTCCATGAACTCCGCTTGTTAATACTGCCCACCTGCAATCTCTTCCAGCTAGATATATTCGTGACAGAAAAACAAAAGACTTAGACACCCATAGAAACATGTCCAGCATTGTCAATGCCAAATAAGAGAGTAAGAAATACAAAAAAGGTATGACCAAAAAGACAAGCCTTCTGCTGGTACTCACTAAGAATCTGGAAAAACATCCCATCAACACTTATCACAATCTCTCCTCCACCTCTATAGAACAAATGCCTCAGTTACAAGCAGCAACACAGTCTATATGCCCTGTGCAGGATATCATCTGAAAAGTGAACCCTCCACTGTTACTACCAGGCCCCAGGAAGATGTATAAGCTCTCCAACTTCAAATTGTAAGTAATTCCTTCAAGTGTAGATTTGTGCTATATAATTACTATACATAACTACATGGGTATTGATGTATTTAAGTTTTTTCGTAATACACAGGATACCATGTAAATGGTAACTGAAAGTGCAAGGGCATAGCAAATAGTAGGCATGTAAGCAGATCATAATGCTTTGAATGTTCTCTGGTAATCAGCTAAAATATTCCATGGATCTGAAACATAATGTATTCTTCAATGATGAGCTCAAGTCATGGGAAACCACATTGCACTAGAAGGTTATATGGAAAAGTCTTAAAACAAGACCAGCTGGAAATTAATCAGTCTTGGAATGCTGACCTAATAATGACAGGTATGTGTTGTGACCAGGACGCAGTGTGGAAAACGTCTGTACTTCAAATTTGAAAAGCCCAAGGCTCATGAGAAAAGTGGGGTTTTCAGAATGTTTCTAAGTGTAAAGATATGTTCTGCAAGTTTTAAGGAAGTAGGTAAGGAGTTCCAGACAAACAAGATACTCTCTGTATCCGCAGATTCCCTGTGAATATCCACAGGCAACAGCCTGGATCTGGAGAATGTAAATAGCTGGCAGGTAGCATGTTGTGGCTCTGCAGTCTTTGTACCACCCCAGAAGTGACAGGGCTGCATATAGGTGCCACTCCTCCATGTTGGCACCAGTTTTTTCACTCTTTCCTTTTCCGCACCCTCAGATGCAGCACATAGAACAATTATTGGAGCCACTGTGCTGATCTCTTATTTGAAAGTTTTTACTTAAGTTTCCTGTTCTGCCACTCCAGGAAGAATGAGGAAGACACAGGTCACTTCACTGAGGATCGACTGTTGGCAAGTTGCCACAATATCCCGCCTCCTCTGTTCCTATGCGGCAGAACAGGAAACTTAAGTGAGGCTTAGGTTCAAAGAAAGCCTATTTAGCTTTCCGACAAAGTGAATTGGAATGAAGACACATGAGTAATAGACTTACTGGTCTAGGACCACAAAAAAAACAACAGTTAGGGACCCATTGAATCTTGATTTTGGTCCTGACAAAAGCCCAGACCCTGACGGGCAACACAGGATGAAACTTGTTGACAAACGATTTGTGATGTGAAGGACAATTTGCACGTCCTTTGAATGTCACCACTTCACCTTTTAATCTTACCGCTGTATACTTCACCTTCATTAACTAATTGTTCTCAAACACGGGAGGTAATTTTAGTAACAACACCACACAGATCCCACCAATACTTTTCCTCGGATGGAGGCGGTAATCACCTAGGGAACCAAGTACCTAGGTGTGAAACCCAATGGTGACACCACCCAACAACAGACCATAGAGGTGATAACTTAACACCACCAGTGACTAAGATTAGTTAAGGGTTTTGGGTCAATTCTGAATAATTCCAGACCCCGTCTAACCTACAGGGCTCACTCTCCTTTGATCATGGATGTATTATGTATAGCATGTGAAATTATCACACATGATTAGCCTACACAAACAGTATCGGTAAGAGAAAAGGGATCTTCAACCTCAGTCTTGAGGAAAGTCACACAACCTTGTTAGATGACTGTTATTGGCTGAAACATGTCGAACTTAGATGTTGGAGTGCATTGCATACTCTAAAGGCATATTTTTACATTTTTAACCTTGCCAAAGGTAGTCTAAAAAAAGCAAAGTACCAGAAGAATAGGAAAAACTTACAGACAATTTTAACCTGAGATCCTGCTGTACCTTCAAAAAAGAGCTTCGCTAGTCAACAGCGTTGAGTCCACCCAAACACATTAGGGTTTTTGAGTGAGGACCCAAAGACGAAGCATGCCACCAGTGGTACAGGTTAGTGAGGGTCGTTTTATAAAACCAACCAGGTATCCTCTACCTCATTCTGATGTAAAAGAGGGACTAGAGAGGTACAGTCACAAGAGCTCTCTCCAATGACTTTGGTTGTAGCAGTGCTGATCAGAACTGTGAGCACTGAACAGGAAGATAATATCACAAAAACAAGAGCCTTTGTAAGGACAAAACAACAGAAGACTGAGGCCAATCTCAAGCACCTGGAAGATTAGTACAGATGAAGAATACTTTTGAGGTATGTTAGAGCATAACCATGAAGAAATTTGTAGACTAAGGCCTGGGTTTTGAATTGCTATCTCCTCAATTTCGAGCCATAGGAGTACTATAATGGTGGTTGTAATATGGTGTTCTGTTTTAGCCAGAGTCTCTTTTGGTCCTGAAGAAGGTGATATAAATGTATAGGTTGTCACCGAAACGTACGTAGACCATTCATCACACTTCTAGGAGTCCTATTCAAGAACTAAATGAAAAGAATACCCAACTAAGAATTAATCTGATGGATCTGTGAAATGTCAAAATTGTGCTCTTCAACAAATGTGACAAACAGAATTTATGAGCAGGACTCCCTTTTCAGAAGTGGTTTTTATTGTGACTTTTTGTTTGTGCTGGAATGATTGTTGGTTTGCATGAGTATAATGAAAGGTGAGTTTGGAAGGATGATGGTGTTCTATATATTGTCTCTGGGGGATATTACAATTTGCCTCTAAATCAATAGAAGCCATTAATGGGCTTTCTGTAAATTGAAATTACATTATGACACTGACGTATGTGTAAATGTTTTTGTGAACTTTATATAAATTATATCTTTAAAAAGTTTATGATATTATAAGAAAAGAAAAAATATTTTTGATAAATAAACAAAAGGAAAAAAGAAAAACTTTGTGTGCAGTGAGAATTTATGTTTAAGGGGAAATGTTTGGTTAGAGTGACTACCTAGGTAAAAATTAGATAGCCCAGTTGAGAGGTTTCTCCGTTTTTGTTTTTGTTTTAGCCAGAGTATGAGCCATGCATAAAAAGTCTGGATTTTGGTGTTTGTACAGGTCGTTGCAGTATGCAGGCAGGATAAGACCATAGCTAGAATAAGGCAATTCTTTCAGGTGAAAGTAGAAGAGTTCTTCTGTGCAGATGTTAGAGGTGATGAAACACATCTTTGATGACAATATTCACTTGGTGTGAGATGTTGGGCAACACTTACTGATTAAGATCCTTATCAGTAGTATAGGTAGGGTAGCCTTGGGGTCCGACGAAGAAAGTAGTGATATAAAGATGTTTTTGGCTCCTGAGATAAAGGCAGTTGTGTTTCCTCCAAATCTGGATTTACTGCAATCAGTATGCTGCTTGCAGAAGATTTTTCTTTCGGTTTGATTTGGGCCTGCGTCTCCTCTGAATACTTGTGGTGTCAGACACTATGATCTTTAAGCATATGGGACATCATCAATGACAAGCCTCGTATCGCAGGATCTCTTTGGGTCTGGGTGTGCCACAGCCCCACTTTGCTGTGATAAAGAATTTTTGCCACAAGAAAGAGTTTGCAGGCTTATTTACATCAGTAGATTTGCAGAACGCGTTATATTATGTCATTGTAACTGTCTTTGTATATTCACTTATAATATCGTTGATAGTTTGGGCAGATAACACTCAATAAATGTTTTTATTTAAAAAAAAACAAAAAAACAACAACATTGATGAGGCTCGGAGAAAGTGCAGGTCCTTGTGGGACTCCACAAGAAAAGTTGGTGGTATCAGAGAAGAAAATGCAGTTTGACTTCATAAATCCAGTATTTTTCAAGAAAAGATCTACATAAGGCAAGTCTATTTCACATAAATTATACTCAGTTAATTTGTGACCACTGATTATCAATAATTTGCACCAGGTAACGCACCATTTAGAGCACAGGCATGACAACTATTTCTGGCATTGAACAGTCCTTCTCTGATGATAAAGTGGGCAATTTCAGTACAATGATGAGGGCAGACGTCAGAATGACAGACATCCAAGAAAATATTGTTCACAGGTCTCTACGCCCATCTTCTGCATATAACATAACTGCCCCTAAATTTAAAAGATCAAAATGTGGAGGCAGAAGCTTTGTTACCTGTGAGTCCAAACTCTGGAACACTCTTCCCACCGACCTAAAGAAAATCACAGGACTGCTTCCCTCCAGGAAAGACCTGAAAACATGGCTTTTTAATCAATAGGTCTTTCATTACCTTAAATCCCTTTTACTGCTTTTTAGGTTCTTCCTTCAGTTGGCTCAGCACCTAGACACCCCTGGTCATGAGCGCACTTTATAAATTCTCATTTCATTTCTTTACAAGGCGTGTTGCCAGGTGTCTTGCGAGAATTACCTCAATGGGGTAGACTGGAGACAACCTCAGGTTGAGTGTCTTTTTTATGATAGGATGTGTCAGATTTTGAGAGACTTCTCAAAGAGCGAGTGAAGATTTGACAATTTTGGTAGTTATTAATAGTGCAGTGATGCCTATGATGCAAATTTTACTTTATAAATATAAGCTGACAAGCCTCTTTCATAAAAGATTATCTGACTCAGATTCTTTGGTGGTAGTGTGGGTTTAAAGTAAAAAAAAGAGGTTGGAGAATGGCATTTATAGAAACATTTGAGGCACTATGGTGGCTCTAAGGGTGTCAATGTAGTTTTTAAAGACATTAAACAGATTATGCACACCTCTTTAATGGGTAGATGCAAGCGTAATGAGTCTATCATGACTCAAAGATCCTTATCAGCCTACACCAATTCTTTTGATGACTTTTTGTCCTCAATAGTCCACATCTGGAAGCGGATCATCTCAGCATTAAGGATAACACCCTATGGCTCATCCCTGTGAGTAGTGGGAAAGTTAGGAAAAAAGAGCAGACTGGGCACCACCTGGAGTAATCCCTAAAAGTTAAAAATAATTGAGGCATTTCATCAATAATTTGTATGTGTTTTTCATCAAAAGCACTTAGTCATGAGGGTGGACTGCCTTAGAGAATATGATTGAGGTGTCCCTGGTTTTGTTGCTGTGCTGGATCTGCTCCTTGTTCACGCATAGAAGACAAGATGTCAGCCTGGCACCTTACTGATCAGAAGTCTGCCAACTCATCTGTGGAGAGCCTGAAGGTTCATTGCTCTGTCCCACCGTCTTCAACACACGCACGATCCCTCTGTCCAATGCCATCTGCGAAAACGACATGAACATCCTCTCCTATCCGACAACACACAACTTATACTTTCCCTCAGAAGATTTCCAACACAAGAAACAAGTTCACCACCTGCATGACTGAAGCTGATAACTGGATGAAAGGCAACAGTCTAAAACTCAACACAGACAAGACAGAAGAAGTGTTCTTCGGCAAGAACACTTCACCATGACACTGCAACTGGTGGGCAGCCAAACTCTAACCCAATACCCACGCCACGAACCTCAGAATCATCATCAGTAACAGACTGGATATGACCACACAAGTCAATGTTGTCACTGTAGCCTACATCCACACCCTGAAGATGCTGAGGAGGATGTATGACGTTACAACGCATACATTTACATCGCGGTACATTACATTGCAGTTTTTACAACGCAAGTCGTTACAACGACTTGCGTTGGAGGGCGCTGGACTTAGGAGCAGTATAATTTACTATTCCAACTCCAGTCTACGTACAGTAGGGAAGGTGTTGGATAGTAAATTATACTATTCCTTGTCCTAGAGCGCCATCTAGCGCAAGTCGTTGTAACGACTTGCGTTGTAAAAACCGCGATGTAATGGCATCGCAATGTAATCCCCGCGTTGTAAACGATGTTTCCCTGCTGAGGAAGGCCTTCAAATAGATCCCAAGCAACAATAGAAAGAACATCACTCACGCTCAAGTAATCAGCAAGTTGGACTTAAGGAACACCCTCTATGCCGGAATCACCAAGCAACTCACCAGAAGACTACAACCCCTCAGAACTCTGTAACCAGACTCATCTTCAACCTCCCACACAGAGCTTACATTACATCACACAACACCTCAAAGAGCTCCATTGGGTACCAAAACAAAAACGCCCTAATTTCAAACACCTCACACTCACATGCAAGTCACTACACAACTTAGGCCTCAAACTACCAGAACAGTTGCATCTCTTTCCACCAACAACCCAGAAACCTCCACTCTGCATGATTCCTACCTGCACACATCCAACACTTACACAGAACAAGATCAGGAAGATTGGCGTTCTCTTACATCGCTCCTAAAGTATAGAACAAGCTCCCATCCCACATCAGAGACCCCTTCTCTCTTTTTGATTTCAGCAAGAAGCGGACATCCTGACTTTTCAATTAGCCAACCTACCATAAGCAGGGATAGGCACACACATCTGCTCAGCGCCGGGATACCCTCGTGGGTGATAGTGTGTCTACAAATACAGATAGCATACGAAGAAGGGTGTTGACCTGTCTTTAAATGATCTCTATTCATCCTTACAAACACAAAGAACGTCTTCGGAATTAAGCACTGGTAACATTATGCCTGTATGCACACAAAATATCTTGCTGACCTTCCATGTACATCACAGAGGAACTGTTGCAATTGCTATTGGAAGAAACTGGGAATATGGGATCACTAATTGCTTAAAAATTGATTTTTGTGAGTAGGTTTCCATTGTTACAAATTGTGCTTATATATTTCTGTCCTGAAACAGGTTTCTGTTTTGCCTTAGGTTTATATAGACTTTATCCATAAAACCCAGGATTCCTGTACAAATATATATTCACCAGTAGGCCTGCATCTAATTGCGAGGAATAACACTCTTTACAACGCATGCGTTTACAATGCAAGATGTTCAAACAACCGGTTGTTACATCGCATGGCATTACAACGCAAGCCATTACAACAACTTGCGGTGGAGGGGGGCGCTGGAATTTGGAATAGTATACTTTACAATTCCAACTCCAGTGTGTGCAACAGTAGGGAAGGTGTTGGATTGAAAATCCAACTATTCCTACACCTTCCGCCCCCTACCGCCAGTCGTTGTAACAACTTGAGTTGTAAAGGCATGCGATGTAACAAAGCACCATTGTAACGACTTGCATTGTAAACCCTTTCAGATTCAGAGCCTACACATGAGACAGTAGAATTGTGTTTAACATTTAGACATCCAGTCTCCGGTAGGGATGTCAGGTTTAACTACCTCCCATCCGAAATCTCCAATGAACCTATCGCACATCATGCGGTGCCTTGTGAGAATTCAAATGAAATCTGTGGGGGAAGCCCTTGTTTTTCAGGTAAGCAGGTTTTATGCCCAGAGCCTGTATACAAGTATGAAAACTAGTCCTTTCAGGCTTCCTCTTTTAGGAAAGGATTTATTTGAGGCACACAACTTTGATTCGCTTATTATTACTTAGGTATTTCTGGAACGACATAAAAAAAGCAGTAACTTTATTTCCTGTTACCTTTTTTTAAATGTATTAACATTTTAACGGAAAACACTTGCACTGTATGATACTGCTTAATCCTAGCTGAAATAGGAACATGATTTACTCAAAACTGCTTGTGTCACTGAAATCTACCCAGGCTCTTAAGATTTCGTTTTTTACTATTCTGGTTATTCACAAGTTGCTGTATCACACTGTGGAATATTTCAATAGTCTCCAGTATCCCTTGTGTACTGTAAAAGGACCCAGATGAGGAACTGCATCGAATTAAGTTCTTTTTTTACTGCAGTTATGGTATTTTGATTGGCTATTTGTCACTGCTATAAAATGTTGATATATTGCAGACTCAAAAGTCTCTCATTTGTGTCCATAGGCTCTTCTCCCTTTCGTCTTCTATCTAAAATCCTGTTCCTGGAGTATGTAGCAGAGTAATGAGTTACCCACTATCAGAAACACTCTTTCGCATCCTTGTGAATGCCCAGGTGGCAGACTGGATCCGAAGATTATTTTCCAAAATAATTCCCTGGCATGCCACTAGGTGGCATTGAGCAGCTTCACATCGGGTCCATCCTACCCCAGAAGTGATATCGGGCCACAATATAATCAACACCTCTGCACGTCAACATCAGTTTCCTTCTCATATCTGCCCGAGCTGTGGGAAGTGGAGCCCTAGTAATTAGATTGTGCCAGTGTGCTGATCTCTAATTGACATTTTTTAGTATCAGTCAAATTAGTCCATCCCACAAAACTTAGAGGGAGGGAGGGTCGAGGAGGAATCTATGGTTAGATAGAGTATGCACCAGAAAGAGAATTACAAAAGATAAGTAACTTGTTCTTCTGATGGACACGTCTAACCACAAATGCCTCACTTGGTGAATACATACCGGAGTAGTACCTCGCTAAGTGATGGATCTGTGGATGGTTCGGACCAAGAAATTATGCAGGAATGAACAGGCAAAGTGCCCTTCTCGCCGTACCTGGTAATCAAGTTGTACTTTTTGAACGTGTGAACCGACGCCCATGTCACAACCTGCCAGATGTCCAAGAATCATGGTAGCAGCTTTGGCCGAAATAGACCAGAAGCTGTTTCTTAGCCAGACCATAGAAGATCTTTATACAAAGAACAATCCGTCTGGAAATAGTCTGTTTCTGCACTGAGCTTCCCTTTACTGCCCCTGAGAAACCTACAAAGAGCTGATCATCCACCTGGTGATATTTAGTGCAAACAACATAGAAACTCAGAGCTCTTTCCGGGTCTGGGCCATGGAGTCTTGCTCCTCTTCCTTGGATAGATGAGGAAGAGCGAAGAATATCAGCAGGGATAGACTTCTCAATGTGGAAGGCTTTACAGCCTTTGGGAGGAATGCTGCCTTGGTCTATCACACTAACTTGTACGGAAAGATGGTAATGTATGGTTGCTGGACAGAAAGTACTGGCACTTACTCATTCG
This sequence comes from Triturus cristatus, assembly GCF_964204655.1. NCBI lineage: Eukaryota > Metazoa > Chordata > Amphibia > Caudata > Salamandridae > Triturus > Triturus cristatus. The sequence goes on along the minus strand of NC_140595.1, from coordinate 162,971,552 downwards.
ATGCCCTGACATGAGTGCAATGAGAAACACTTTTTTAATTATGAGTAACTTTTGAGGAGAATTTTGCTTCTGCTCGAATGGGGTTCAAATCCAGTGTGAGAACCAGATTGAGGTCCAGCTGGGGCATCACAAAGGATTTTGGTGGGAACATATATATATTTTTTTTTGGGGAGTTTTTTTATAGCGGGAACTAGACCCGAAGGTATCAGAGCACTTTACATGAGCACCAGTTGCATTACAGACTGACACATTAATTTTTTGTCAGGCACAGGGAGATTAAGTGATTTGCCTAGAATCACAGGATGTTGAGCATCCCCGCCGAGACTTGAACACGGTTCCCCAGCTTTGAGGTTGACTGCCCTAGCCGTTAGGCCACATCCTCTCATACGAATCAGCTCTTTAAAAAAAATGCATCACAGGTGATTTAAACAAAGATGGATGAGCAGGAAATCATTAAAAAGCCAACAAATACCCTTCAACTGTTGCCACAGCAAACCCTTACTGGGCTAGAGACGTGGAGAAAATAAGAATATCCAATAACTGCGCATGTAATGGTTGGATGTGGTGGAAAGACTGGAAAGCAGCAAGCTTCTCCTATTGTCCTGCATGAAAGATGCACGTCACCTCTGAGTGTAGCCACCATTCGTGATTGACTAGCTAATGCTGGATGAATTAATCCTTGCAGGCATTTAAAGATCGTGCCAGATGCCCTAATGAACCAGCAGGTTCCACTGGCACAGGACACACAACCCCACACCGCACCGCTTGTTGGAGTAAAACTTGTCAGTAGTGTTGTCTACAAGAACCTGTACCCATTCCCCCCGATGGATAGGAAGAAGGCTTTTAGAACTAAGCAAATCGCCCGCAACTCCAGAAGGTAGATGTGGAGGGAAGGTGGGTTTCAGCTTAAAACCATTCCTCTGACCTCCACCTTTCTTAGATGAACACCAGAGGGGAACCATAAAGCTGATGGGGAGCACCGGGAACTGAAAGTGCTTGTGCTCCACATGGAACTGCTGGTAACGTCTATAGACTACAGGATGGGGATGTGAAAATATGCGTTCTAGAGGTCCAGTCACCTTCATCCATGCCAGGCAATACCTGGGCCATAGTGAGCAGCTTGTGCTTGTCCTTTTTAAGCAAGAAGTTCAGATGGTGGAGATCTAGAATAGGATGAAGTCCTTCATCCTTCGTTGGCAGTAGAAAGTAACAGTAGCTACCAACCCTGATGCCGCCACACTTTGTATAGCTCCCCTCCTCAAGAGAACTTAAACGTCTATTTAGAATGGACAAGTGGTCCTCTGGAAGTCGCTGTGGTGCACTTGGCATGTTTGGAGAAGTGGAAACAAAGGGTGGCACATAGCAATGTTGAACAATTCAGAGCACTCATCTGTCCGATGGATGTCATGACTTATGTGGGTCCAACTGGGTGACTATGCCCTGCTGAGGGAAAACTAACATGGTTTTTGAAGCGGCTGCGGGGCAGGGGTATTGGGTAGTTCATTGGCCCTGGATGCTGTTGACCAGAATCCCAAACTCTGCATCGAAACGTTTGGGTGGTCTGCTGATGTGGAGGCAAGGTCTGGCGTGGCCTCTTCTAGAAGTGTCTTCAGAAAACTTGAAAGGGTCATTGGGAAAACTACTGTGGGAGTGGTGCTCAGCCGAGAGAGCGCACTGTTACCTTGCTCACTTTAAAGCACTCAAATGCGGAGTTCAATTTGGCTCCAAAGAGATGAGTGCCATCAAAGGGCATGTCCATCACTCAAGAATCCTGTAGAATGTATACAAGCGTGCTGTGGAAGCACAATCCCAGTGCTGGAATAAAATGCTCCTACTCAGACAAATAGTCTGTAGTGCCCCGACTTAGCCAAATTATGTACTTCACTGAGACTTACCCATCCTGAATGTGTTTTTGGAGGTTTACACAAAGGTCATATCTGACCGCTGGCAAGATATTGCCCACCATGTCCCATAAAGCATCCAAATAATGCCCCAAGAGGCAATTTGAATGTATGAACCTGAGGGCAAGGCTGGTGGGTGCGCATGCGCTTTCCAAATGCTTCCTTGCGCTTCATCTTTTTTTTGGTGGAATGGCTAGGATCACATTTTGGTTCCCCCAATTAGTGGCGGCATGAACAATGAGCCTTTCAAGGTGCCCAAAAGCGTGTCCGTCAGAGGTTCATTAAAGGTGGAGGAGAGGTTGAGCTGAGACCTACCCTGGCTGCAGTACCTTCATGAGTATACTAGTTTTTTCCTTTACTGAGGGAAGCTAGATTCAAGTACTTTTGCTCATCGTATTACCATGCCACTAAGGTACACTCCACTGTAAGGGGGCAGGGGGAGAATTTTGATCAGTGTCAGGCAAAGTATTGAAGCCACTTGCCTCTTGCAGGTCAAGAAACTGGTTTTAATCATCAGGAAATTGATAGGTCATCATCATCTTGTTCCTCTTGCTTTTAAAATCTGTAATAAAGAAGAAGTGTATTGGAATCAGATTGTGGTCGAGTCAAAGGTCGAGGAAGGTGCAACTTCAAGCGAGGTCACGTCTGTTTCACTTTTGAGTCTGAAAGAACTCTGGGCTCTTCCTCCACCTTTGGTGGTGTCGCTGTTGATGTATTAGGCTTAGGTTTTGATGCTGTATGGTGAGTCGAAGCAGGAGTTGGCCCCGGAGTTGGGCCGGCCCAGGAATGGGGCCAACAGGCACAGTCAGGGTCAGGAACGAATCTGCCAGTGATATTCCAACTGATCAGAACCATGGGGCACAAAGGTGCTCCATATCCATAGGGATCCGGTGAGGTACCAAAACTGAACCAGCATGGCATCTTTGATAGTCAGGATCTGCTGTGTCCTAGACAAGGGACTCAGGACATCAGGTTGGATAAGAACATGTGCCAGGATCAGTTTTCAGGTGGGAGACCGAAAGTGTGACTATGAGGTACTGTGGCATCCATACAACGTCTCCTGAGGAGAGTGACAGGAAAAAGGGGAGCTGTCTTTCAACTTCTTGCAGTTCTTTTCCTTGGACTTATCTACACACTTGGAGTGCAATGACGGCCTCTATCCGGAAAGGCCTCAGGAAGGAAAATACATCTGCATTCTCAATTGTGATCAGGACTGGGCCTTCCAAGCCTTTCTGCAATCCTAAGCGATGGAGAGCTTGGCCTCGTCGTTCCAGGAAGCATTGGGTTCATCTGAGCCCAGTTGTCGCACGATTTCGAGTCATGCCAGGAGCCTAGACACCGAAGACAGAAATTGCGAGCATCTGTCACTGACATCTGTTTGTGCCAATAATTGCAAAGTTTAAAACTTGTTGTTTTGGTGGACAGACATGTCATTTGCAAACAACTTTGTCAGGTGACAGAAATCGAGGAAACAAGCAGTGGATCCATATAATAGGGCACGGAAAGAAAGCAGCAGACACCAACACATACTGGTGGCGGTAATATGGCGGCGCCGATGCCACTTCCTGGGAAGAGGGAACCCCGCTTGAAGCCACATGACACCACCTCTGGCAGGGGAGGGAATGGCTGAGAAAAAATCTTCTGATCCAGTTTATACCAGGGGATAGTCACAGGGTAAGGAATTTGTGGTTAGAAGTACCCATCAGAATGTGGGTGATTCAGGAAGATTCAAGTTTGAGTGACAAAGAGGTTCTATACTAGAGGTTTGCAAAGTCTTCCTCAATGCTTCTTGCCACCCATTCTTGTACTTTGTGGTAATGTTGGAGTTTCGGTTTGCCTCTCATGCTATTCATTATGTACATGAACCCAGCAGACTATGCTTAATGCTGCTTCTGGACTGGAGATCTAGTCTGGTAAGTTAATGCATCATAACTGTTGTCATGTGTGTCACGAGCTAAGAAGCCAAAGTGGCTCTTTTTAGAGACATATAAAAAGCATGAAGTGGGCTTATCACTCAGCCCCAGGAAGGTTGCTTTGCCATTTTCCAAATTATGCTGCCTCTTATTCCAAAAATCATTCATGCATTCAAGGTTGGAAAGTGGTGTTCCAGCTTCCTTCAAGCACAGAAACATCTCACCTATGCTCACCAAGATAAATAATTCCACAGATTAATAGTTGGCATTCCCATTGTGAATAAAACACTGAAGAAACCATTTAAAGGTCAGCATCAGGCACACCATGATGCCTTTCAGCTGCTGAACAGGATGTAACGAGGCTTCGCATAGGACATGGCTCTGAGGCCACCCTGGTCAAGGTGATAGAAAGTCTCCTGACAACAACAATGTTGTAAATTTCAGTCTGATCGTGGTGTTGCTAATGTTAACTGTACATAGCGTACTTTAATAAATACATGAAACAATACGCATACTGTATAAGATGAGGTTCGCAGTACTTGAGACTCGCTACCGTGAGCCTACTTATACAGATCCGTATGCTCCCTAGATGTACTCCACTCATGGAGGCTTCACGTCTATGGGGTCCAAGAAACTGTATACACAATATGGGGAACAATTAGGAAGTAACTAACAGGGTTAAGGGAATGTGAGAAAGCAGTTGATTAATTTCCCACCAGTTTCCGTAAACTAACGGACCATGAAATATACTTATAGACAGTGTGGCAGATCATGACCAATTGTAGGAGCTGTAGATGTAATAGTGCAGGTATGGATTGCGGTTCACTGACAAAACATCGAAACCCAAAATATCCCCATACCACAATATCGAGCCATAAATATCGATGTCAAAAATATCGACATCCTATATTTATAAAGGTAAGTACAAAAATATCTAGAAGAAAATACAGATGACATAAATATAGATGTCAAAAATATCTTTCTATATAACATAGAAAATATTAAATATATTAAATAATAAACTTAATATTAAAAAGATTTCATTTACATTTGAAAAAATAACAAATGTACATAACATAAAAAAGTTAAACACACATATGTAATAATTATTATATATGTTTACTGTTAAACAATAAACTATTAATGTAAATGTATTTCATAATTTCAAAAATATATAAAAATGTAACAAATAAATATATATATACATATACCAATAACATAAACTTTATGTTAAAAAACATTCTATCAATAATTAAAACATTAAACTATTTAAAAATATTTAAACTCAAATTTCAAAACTCCAGTCAATGCAACAGTGGAGAAAGTGTTGGATAGTGGAGGGGTAAAAATTAGTATTCCCACTGTAGCCAGTGCAACAGTAGGGAAAGTGTTGGATAGCGGAGGGATACAATGTACTAGTCTCACTCCAGTCAGTGCAACAGTAGGGAAAGTGTTGGATACCGGAGGGGTAACAATTACTATTCCCACCCCAGTCAGCGCAACAGTAGGGAAAGTGTTGGATAGCTCAGTGATACAATGTACTAGTCTCACTCCAGTCAGTGCAACAGTAGGGAAAGTGTTGGATAGCTGAGGGGTAAAAATTACTATACCCACTTCAGTGAGTGTATCAGTAGGGAAAGTGTTGGGTAGCGGAGGGGTAAAAATTAATATTCGCACTCCAGTCAGTGCAACAGTAGAGAAAGTATTGGATAGCGGGGAGGTAAAAATTACTATTCCCACTCCAGTGAGTGTAACAGTAGGGAAAGTGTTGGATAGCAGAGAGGTAAAAAATACTATTCCCACTCCAGTGAGTGTAAAAGTAGGGAACGTGTTGGATATCGGAGAGGTAAAAATTACTCTTTCCACTCCAGTTAGTGCAACAGTAGGGAAAGTGTTGGTTGGAGAAGGGGTAAAAAATTACTATTCTCACTTTAGTGAGTGTAACAGTAGGGAAAGTGTTGGATAGCGGAGGGTTAAAAATTACTATTCCCACTCCAGTGAGTGTAACAGTAGTGAAAGTGTTGGATTGCTGAGGGATAAAAATGACTATTTCCAATACAGTCAATAAAAAATGAAAAATAAAACTAGTTATTAATTAATTACAAATAAATTACTTCCCACCCGCTACCCCTATAAACCACACAACCTGGACCTAAAATTAAATACACAATTTCCATATTTAATTTTCAATTAATTAATTAATAATAATTAACATCATCAGAATAATTATTTAACAATAAATTACTTCCCACACTTTACCCCTATAAACCTCAAAACCCGCACCTACAATTAATTACACAATTTCCATATTTTATTTTCAATTAATAAATGATAATTAACAACAAATTAATAATTAATTAAAAATAAATTACTTCCCACAGATAACACTATAAAATCTCAATTAAATAAATATTAATAAGTAAAAAAGTATCATTAATTTATTATAAATAAATCACTTCTCACTCTTTTTAATCGAATAAAGCTTGATTTGATTTGATTTACTTCTCACCCAATTCTCCTATAAACACACAAACCGCTACAGAACTAAAAAACACAACATTTAATAAAAAAAGTATAACTCCAATAAATTTAACAGATATATTAAAATACATAAACAATGCTTATACGAAAAAACACATCACGAACATTTAAATATATATAATAAAATACATAACAATAATAAAAAATCGATATTTTAAATGACTATATTTTTGTAAATGATATGCTTCACATCTATATTTTTAAAAACTATATTTCTTACCTTCAAATCGATATTCTTGACCACAAAATTCTTCCTGTCGATATTTCTCACTGACAATATTTAGGACTTGATATTTCTGCAGTTCGAAATGTCCAACTCGACATTTTGTCTGCACACCATGGATTGCTTGATCTTCAGCGACCTCAACATTGGGACTAGCAAATTCTTCCTAGTCCTTTTATATAGCTTGCTAAAAAAAGAAAAAGTGCCACTCCGATTGAGCAGTGATCAAGTTACAAAGACACGTTATAAGGTCCTGATCACATCTGGCTGTAGAGCATTAAGCAACCAAGAAGTATGATAGTCGAAGGCGGAAACTAACTAAATAATGGTGAGAGAAGGTGTCCTAACGGCTAGGGCGGTCGACCTCGAATCTGGGGAACCAGGTTCGAGTCTCGGCAATTACACTGAACATCCTGTGATTCTGGGCAAATCGCTTAATCTCCCCGTGCATAACATAAAATGAATGTGTCCTCATGTAACACAACTGCTGCTATGTAAAGCTCTCAGATACCCAATACCGGGTCAAGTTTGCGCTATAAAAACCTCAGCAAAAAAAAAAAAAAAATATGGCTCCATAAGTCTAGTTGTTACTAGCATGCTAGATGTTTTAAGTTAACGTTTACCAAGCACCACTTTCCCTCTCTCTCTCATAATATGAGCCATCCATTTTTATTGTACCAGGGTTTTGATGGCTCTAGTAATGTTCATGGGGTAATTAAAAAGGTCAGGCTTTCCTGTCTTAGTCAGTTGTGTTTTTACATATTTCAGCCAGTCGATGCTCCCTGACTTGTCTACCTTCAGGCAATAATTGATTACGGCCTTGGTTAGTGCCGCTTCAGGGCGACACCAAACTGAGTTCCAAAGCATTATTGGGGCTAGCATAATAAGATCTTTTACTTGATCAAGGCGGAGTTCTTCATGACAAATGGATGCCGGTACAGATCTGGATAAGCATAAGAGTTTCCGTACAAATTTATTTTCGGCAACCTGTAGTAGGGAAGGCTCATATATTCCTTATATCCCTGCTCCATTGGTGGCTGTTGAGACACATCAAGCCTTAAATATGTTAAGCAGCATGCCCATCGGGGAGGTTCTGAGTTTCTTTGCAAACTTATGGATTGGGCCCACATTTTGTTCAAACTGAGAGCATCTAACTCAGGCCATGTTTTTCCAATTACATCCCTTATCAAAGGGTAACCCTCAATACATAAATGAACTCACTGTTTCAAGTCTAGTGCCCTGGATGTAAAATGGTCTTGTTTTCCTTTTGGAAGGGCCGCATATCATAGTAAAGGACTTTATTTTGTTGGTTTTTAGTCCTAGGGATCCCATATATACTACAAATCCCTCCAGCAACCTCTGGAGACCCATGGTTGTTCTCGACATAAGGACACAGTCATCAGAGTACATTAGTACGGGAATGGCTCTGGTCCCTGCTCTTGGAGGATCCGCTGCAATTTCTCCTTAGAGTTTCTCCAGATTATTGATGAATATACTGAAAAGGAAAGGGGCAAGGACGTAACCTTGGCGCACTCCCTTCCTGATTTTAAAGAAGGGAGTGCACTCACTGTTATCACCGTACCTGACACGTCCCTCCACGTCCTCATGTAATTTACTTAGGATGTGCACTAACCCCGCCTCCACGCCCAGGTCCAGCAATTTGACCCAAAGTTTGCCTCTATCAACATTGTCAAATGCTGAGCTTAGGTCCATGAAGGCGAGGTATATTGGTTCTTTTTTGGACGTACATATTTACAGTGAATAAAGATGAGATTAAGGCATTGGTCTATTGTTCCCAGTCCCCTCCTAAACCTAAACTGGACTGGTGTCAAAATCTTGTTGTCCGTTGCCCAGTTCTCCAGACGCTCCAAGATTATCCTCCCCAACACTTTCACTGTACTGTCTATGAGAGAGATTGGGCGATAACATTTTGAAGATTGGAACTATAATAGCAATAGACCAGGACTTGAGGGGCCCACACAGGATGGCGCTATTTAAAATATTACCTAGAATGGGTGCCGACAGCTCAGTATTGTTCTTAAACAAATCGATTGGCACCCAGTTTGGCCCAGGTGCTTTATTATTTGGGCATCTTGCAAAAGCTGGCGCGACTTCATCTAGTTTGATGGGATACTGATAGTTTCCTAATCCTCTATCCATATTCGGATTGATCGTCAGTTTCCCATGATTATAATGATGAGGGTCGTTAAAGACCTGGCTAAAGTGAGTCACCCAGGTGAGGTAGGATGGGTAAGTCTGTGTTGCACTTGTGATTGTGTGCAAAGTACAGAGTTGACAACTTTCCAGAACATGGTTGTATCTTTCTCAAGGCTAGCCCTCTTCAACTGCTCCCATGCCTCCAACCTAAGACTCACTTCACTAGCATGGCCTTGTACATACGTCTACAGGAGCGGATGATCTTCAAACCCCAGGGTGAGACTTTGAGCGCTTCCTTAAACTATGTATGTCCCTGGTACTGTGTCCATCTAACCATTTCTTGGCCTTGTTCGGACGTTTAGGAGGTTTTGCTGTTAATAACTCTGATATACGCCCACACATTTCTAAATATGCCTCAAGTACTCTTGATGAGGGGATATCACAGCCTAGGCAGACATCGATTTCACTCTCACAACTTCCCAGTAGCTGTCTTAGGAGCTCCCCTGAGTCCACCTCCATCCACCTGTGCCTAAATCCCTGGTTTTTAGAGTAGCCAACACTGGGCGTAGGCTGTATGAGTGCACAATATGGTAAGCCCAGTTTTAGGTGGATAACTTGTGGGTTATGGTCGCTCATTTTGGTGGGAAGGATGCGTAGTCTGTAATGTTGTCTCTGATCTCTGTTGAGATGGCGATAAAATCAATTAGGCTCCCGGACCCTCTCCCCGTAAAGGAAACCTGTCTGTCACTTGGGCTGCTCAACAAGTCAACGGTTGGCAATAAGTTGTATGTTAACAGGAGGGTATTGAAAGCAGAGCCGCATGGACTTTGGGGAAAGCGTGTGAAGTCAGGAGAGTGAGCCCCCTAATGACCACAAACAAGGTAAATAGTAATTTGGCACAACCTCAGGTCAAAATCGCCCCCCACAGAATAGAAAAATCTCCCGAAATACTTTAATTTACTTTGTTGAGCACAGATCCCGGGTAATCTATAACGGTACAGTCATTTGCATTTAAATTGTTGTGATAAAAATGTATCAGAATCATCAAAGGCAATTTCCCCAACTTAATACCTATGATCTGAAAAAAGAGTGAATCAGTAACTGTATCCGTTATTTTACAAGAAAGAGCTGATTCATTAAAGTTAATAAACCTCAGCTGTTGTGGCCATGTGGAGCTGGGACCGCAGAAGATGAAATTGCATGAAACCCATTCAAAGATATATGATCGCAAGCCAAGGTAAGCATATGATTTGATAGTCACACATCATGGCTAACCATTCTGGATCTTGGAGCTTGTGTGCAATTCCAGGTATATTCCAAAATAGGACCTTTGAATCCCACCCTTTGTTAGCTGTTTCCATTGCTAAATTAACTGTGCGCTGCGGTATGTGAGGACTGGAAACATGGTGGACAGCTGCTGCAGCAATGGATTCTATGACAATGGGATTGGGCAGAGCATGAGTATTAGGCGGATCAACAGTGATTGCCCTGCTTGCATGGTTCGTGCCAGGAGTAGTGGGTCTCTGTCAATCAACATCAGCCAGGGGAGAGAAACGATTTTAAATTGGGAGCAAGCATGTGGTGGATTGTTGACTAGGATACAAAGGACTCTCCATGTCCGAGTGTGGGTGCTTCTCAGTATTAGGTCTATAAAAGAAACTCAGTGGCACTGCTTTCACAAGTTGATGGTGGGTATCATAAGAAAGTCTGCGCAGGACAAGGCCCATTATCCTGGCATTAATAAAGACAATGATGCAGTCGCCCTGCTACCCTTTTGGCATAGTGCCTACCCATTGTACTCTTCGGACAGTGATGATGTTGTTTGAGGCGGAATTACTGCTCATATCTCCCATGGAGGTACATAGCCAATGGATGACCTTGTTTTTTAAGGTGAGCTTCCATCTCCTGCTGGCCATTTGTCAGAGTGGGTACGTTTTTTAAGACAATAACCTGAGGGGATGCCTCTGGTGTTAATTGGATAATACGGAGAGCAGAAATGTGAGGAGCAGATGAACTATGGGACTGACGATTTGCACGAGGTGTTGGTTTTGGATTGAGCTCTGGCAACTGTGGTAACTTGTCTTTGTCAAATGTATCGGGCAAGTAAACATTTTGGGGGAGGACTGTTTTTTATTTATTTATTGCCCAATTGAGTCGTTGGGCCGACCACACCAGGTACGTCGAAAGTTACAGGTTCGCAAATAGGGCTTTCCTTACTGTGAGAACAGAACACCCCCCCTTTTGAATTGTCCTTAACTTTGGCATTCAGATCGATTAACTGGTCTTCTATGTCCTTCAATGACAATTCAATTGTCCATAAGGCTGTGAGTACAGGGTTTAGAAATTTGTCACATATGTTCTCCATTACATCTGTCTGCCCCTCCGATTCACCGACTGGAATCATATGTGATATAGCTATGTTGCGTTTGTCAGCCTCATGAAGATTTCCAACCAGTGTTTCACCACCATCTGGTATAATTTCTTAAAGCCCAATTTGGATTGTTTTTTGGGGGGGGGCTTTTCTTTTTGCCAGTTGAGGAAGCCTTACAGGTTGGCTTTGGGGATGTCACCACTAAGGAATCCTGAGTGATAGCCAGAGTGCCATTATACACACACCGATTGTTTGCTCCGTTGCCAAATACCCCATAGGGAATAGTAACCTGCTCTTTGTTAATGGTTGGTCTGCATGGTAAACTATGTGTAAAGGTACTGTTATCCCAGGGAGAGGCTATCTCCATAGAGCTGCGTGTACTAGCTGTCGATAGGACTTTTTGTTGTTGCGTCCATTCTCTCTTCTACCAACCCCCATGGCATCAGTAAAAAGGCATGCAAAGGAATTGGTAGCGTGTCTTCTCTTACTTGAGGTGCTATGTGCAAAAAATACTTTGAATTTCCTCTCCCCTATTGCAGCAATACGCCGGCTCCAAATCTCCCTCAAATTATAGTCTTTCGGTCTTTCAAAGTCGTGTTTTTGTGGGTACAGGGTTCAAGTAGAGAACTAGGGGTGTCGGGGTGGCCCAGCCCAGCTTCTGTTGGCCGCTGACGGGCACAGACGAGCCCGCTCTTGGCCCAGTCTTTGCCCAGGTACGTGCCCGGGCGCATCCTGTGCAGCGGAAATCCACTGTGCAATTAAGTGCCTACGGGCACGATGACTGTATGGCCGTAGGTGTTACAGGCTCGCTGGGGCTTGTGGTCCTGCCTCCCTGCTGGCACAACACTCTGGCACTATGGGAAGCCCACTGTACAATTAAGCGCCTCCGGGTGCGATGATGGTACGGCTATAGGTGTGCCAGGCTCCCTGGGGCTTGTGGACCTCCCCCACTGCTGGCTCAACACTCCTGCGCTGCAGGAAGCCCACTGTGCAATTAAGCACCTCTGGGTGAGATGATGGTATGGCCGTTGGTGTGCCAGGCTCCCTGAGGATTGTGGTCCTGCCCTTCTACTGGCTCAACACTCCTGTGCTGCAGGAAGCCCACTGTGCAACTAAGCGCTTCCAGACGCGATGACGGTATGGCCATAGGTGTGCCGGGATCCCTGGGTCTTGTGGTCCTGCCCCGCTGCCGGCTTAACACTCATGCGCTGCGGGAAGCCCACTGAACAATTAAGCACCTCTGGGCACGATGACAGTATGGCCATAGGTGTGCCGGGATCCTTGGTCCTTGTGGTCCTGCTCTCCTGCTGGCTCAACACTCCTGCGCTGCGGGAAGCCAACTGTGCAATTAAGTGCTCCCAGGTGCGATGACTGTATGGCCGTAGGTGTGCCAGGCTCCCTGGGGCTTGTGGTCCTGCCCCCCTGCTGGATCAACACTCCTGCGCTGCAGGAAGCCCACTGTGCAATTAAGCACCTCTGGGTGCGATGATGGTATGGCCATAGGGGTCCCTGGCTCCCTGGGGCTTATGGTCCTGCCTTCCTGCTGACTCAACACTCCTGTACTGCAGGACGCCCACTGTGCAATTAAGCACTTCCAGGAGCAATGACGGTATGGCCGTAGGTGTACCGAGCTCCCTGGGGCTTGTGGTCCTTCCCCCCTGCTGGCTCAACACTCCTGCGCTGTGAGAAGCCTACTGCGCAATTAAGCGACTCCAGGCGAGATGATGGTTCAGCTGTAGGTGTGCCAGGCTCCCTGGGGCTTGTGGCCATGCCCCCCTGCTGGCTCAACACTCCTGCGCTGCGGGAAGCCAACTGTGAAATTAAGCTCCTTCAGGCGCAATGACGGTGTACTTTTAACATAGTGCACAGGCCATGGGTCTGGTTAGCAGAGCACAGTCAGAGTTAGAAAACTAGCACCTGGTGGTCAAAATGGAGACAAACAGTGGGGCACACTACAAACAGGTCCTGATTTCTCACAATCGTCCTTCCTAGTTTTCTGGTCTCAGTCACTAAAGATGGGCTATAATGACAAACCCATTGCAAATCACCCTTTATTTAACACAGAAAAAAAATAGGAATGCATCGAAGGCATGGAGCCTTTAATGTAGAGAGCTTTTTGTTTCTCTTTTTGATTTTATTGTATGCATGTTTAATGTGTTAACACACTAAACCAAGACCTTTTGGCTGTGTCAATGATAGTTAGCTCATGACGTTGAGCTGACGACAGTGGATGAAAGGCTGGGCGTGTCTTTTTGTATGTGTGTGTGGATGTCAGACACTGTAGACAAGAGTTCTGAATGCCCAACATACCTGTAGCCACAGCACGGACAAGCACAGAGTTCAGTTTTATAACAGGGCTAGTGGCGGATGGACCCAGAGCTGGTTTACTGCGGCACTTGAGAATAAGTTTTCCACCCTGTTTCTGCAGCAGCACTAAAATATTCTCCAGTAGCAACACATGCACATCTAAAGATGGAGAAACAATGTAGACACAGAGACAAAACAATAGTTTGTTATCAGATCTGGAATTATAAAAGAGAAAATCTGGAACAATACAGATATGTACATTTACTTTGATTGGCTATTTCTGTAGCACACACAACAATCAATCATATCTTTAATTCAAATGAATATGTATGCCTTCAAGAAATGTAGATGTTCACTTTGAAAGGAAAGAGTGACAGGGAAAAAAGCCTTCATCAACATGAGAGGTATATGCAGGGCAGGCATGATAAAGAAAGGATGTTCACTTTGAGAGAGAAAAGCCAATTTCTTCCTAGTTAAAAGGATTTGAGATTGTGTACACACAGACCTTGTACACAGACGTTCTGAGTAAAAGAAAAAGTCCAAGATCCTGTATAAATGGAAGGTGACTTGCAACACATATTGAAAGGGTTAGCTACAAAAGCAAAGTGACCTTGCTCTTTGTACCTGAAGATATTTTGTTGTGTGTAAGTGTGTGCTCTTCTCCATATTTATCTTGGCTTTGATTAGCTTGCATGGTTTCTTTCAAACAGTAAGAGAAGGTGAGTGTTGTGTAGGATCTCCTTCAGATATCACATCTCATCACTTCTTCCTCAGTCCTACTGCATCATGCACAAGCTCATTTAGACTTCCCACTGACTTCCTCATGGTTTCAGTTATGATTTGCTTCACAGTTTGTCACTGTAAAATCCTAGGACAGAACAAATGAATTGAACTCCCCACATAAAGTGTTTTTGGTGTCCATGAATCGAAGTCAGCCATCAGGAAACCGTTAAGAGAAACAGTAGCTCACTTAAACCTCTCACAATCCAGTAATGGATCAGAGGACAAAATGACTCTTAGATTCCTGTTTTCAACCAAGCCTTTGATAACAGTGACCACCACATTTATTGAATAGAAGACCTGGTGTATGAGAGAAGGGAACTGTGTCCAAGAGGTGTATAGTGATTCCTCTCTGCCAAACTCAATATGTCTATGAATCTAAAGTTTGTGAAAGAACAGAAATCGCTGATAATAGTTAGATTTGATGGGGAACGTTTTGGCATAAGTGCCACCAATGATTGTGTGAAGACTGCTAGTCAGTAATTGTTAGCAGTTCAGGGGCAGAGGTCTGATGAATTTGCTTATAATCTATAAGCAACATAGGTGACAAGAGTACTAGCACTGCTGTGAAGGGGAGCAAGGACCTTTTTGAGACAGACTGGAGAAAAGCTGAAGGAATATGAAGAGTCTCTCACTGCAGTCTTCATGGAAGGGAGGCATTTTGAATGTCAGCAGCCTTCATCAGGACATACCTTCAGAGGAAGAGGAACAGTAGTACACATCTTGGGGTACTTAAGTATTGAACTATTGTTTACATTAATATTTCTATGTAACCTATTTTGATTTATGTTTGCAACAATACTATTGACTAGAAGGAAAATGTTACTTACCTTGTAAGCATATGTTCGTAGCATGTAGTGCTGTGGATTTACATGCTTTGCATACTACTGCCATCTAGTGTTGGGCTCTTCCTGTTGCAACTTGTTTTTCTTTGAACAAATATTTCAGTCATGATGTCTCAGTGAGGTCTCCTACTCCAGTAGTGACACGCAAAGGCACCAACTCCATTGGTAGATTGGTTTCCACACAGTGAGTCAGAGTAGGTATGGAGTAGTGAGTAGGATAAGACAGTGGCCATGTGTGTAGCATAAATTATCAAGCAGATTGAAGATATTTGTAGCAAACACTGGCTTCTCAGGAGGCAGGTGGGTGCAAGTGAATCTACAGCAATACATTTGATGAACCGATGCTTAGGGAAAGGAACAAAATCAGTTTGTAGCATTTGTGGCTGTGGATACACATGCTCTGCATGGACTGTAAAGCATTACTTCCCTATGTGATGGCTAGCGAGTGAATGGGGCAGAAGTCTGAAACAAAGTCTTTATGACAGTCTGTCCTATTGTAATCTGAACCCTTGCCTCACTGTCCATATAGCAATGCTTTCTTAAGATGCATGGATTGAACCAGGTAACAGTCTTACAGATGTCCGCTATGGGTATGTTTTCAAGTGAGGCATGGGGAGGGCAGGTATGTTTCTTTTGGCTTTAAGGCAACAGGTCTAGATACAATTAACAATCCACCAAGCTATCTGTGGCTTAGAAATGGGATAGCATTTACAAAGGAGAGCAAATGCAAAAACAAATCTATTAGGTTTTGCAAAAATACTTTGTCCTATCTATATAATACATGAGAGCACACTTGACATCAAGTGTGTGAAGGGCTCTCTCTGGTACAGAGAAACGCTGGGGTAAAAAGACCGGAAATTCAATTGTCTGATTAACATGGAAGGGGGAGGCCACTCTATGAAGGAACTTATAGTTGGTTCTAAGGACCACCCTGTCATTGTGTACCTGGACAAAAAGCAGAAGTAGTGAGAGGAGGAATTATAGTTAACTTACACTGCTTAGTGAAGTTATAGCTACTAAAAAGGCGACCTTTGACGAAAGAAACAGGAAAATACAAGAATGCAGTGGTTTAAAGGGCAGTCCATTATTTTGGTGATCAGGCTAGTGCAGGTGGAACTCTAGGTGGGATGACACATTTAAGCCGCTCCATGAAGGCTTTTATAATAGGGATTTTGAATAGAACGTGTTCACTGTTCTGTATTTATGCAGCAATAGTAGCTTGGTGTAAGGCAGCAAAGAGGTCTATATCTGAGGTCCCACCATTGCCGATTAGTGAGTAGGACTGGTGGGTGGAGTTCCCACTCATGGTCTTGTAGCTGCGTCCACATGAGCAGGACTGTAAAATCATCATCCACTGCTAGAGGAACTCCGCCAGGAGATACACTAGGCAATCGCCTGATGCCAAATTCTCTGAGATAATGCTGACAGTTGAGGAAAGTGTGATCTGCCTTGTTTTTCAGTTAAATATTTTCATGTTATTGGTTCACAACAGGACCACCTTGCCCTGAATGTCTGGGAGAAAAGCTTTGAGGGTTAGATGTATGGAGAAAAGTTCCACATGTTTTATGTGGGAGCTTGATGAGGCAGACACAGATTATGGACTGTCAAGTTGTTCATATGCACCTACGACCTGGCAAGAGATGAGTCTGTGGTAATCGATTCAATAGTCTTTATTTCGACAATACGTGTCATAAAGGCATTGGTACATAAAATACAGTATACAGTATAAAAAAATAAAACAATGAGTTAAGATATCTTATAAACATGTGCAGGTAATTATAAAAGTCAGCTTATCCTGATACCTTAAGAGACATATACATAACATGAAAGCAGCAACAAGGTAATTGAGGATGGATAAAAACGTTAAAATCATTGGGCAAAGCCAGAACTCAAGGGTAGCATACTAGTATCACATCAAGGAATGGGCGTTTGTCCAAGTTCAATGATTTTCAATCAAAAGTTGTGATCTTATAGACCACATCCATCTCAGGGAATTGGCTACCAGAATTGCGTAACGGGGTGATAGATCAGTCTGCAAAATTCTCAGGGCGACGCTACTTTGTCAAGTGCCCAGATTCTTGCAAGTCTGTGTGAGCCATACTTTACGTGGGCCTGTGTAGGCAGGGCAGACAAACAGGACATGGGGATAGGTTTCAGCATGTTCTCTGTAAGTGGGCCATTTGTTGTCACCCGTAGTGGCCCATTTGGCAGTGAGGGGCTTTAGTGGAAGGGCACCTACTCTAAATTGGATGTACAATTTACGATCAAAGGGTTTTAGGATTATGTCCCAGTAGTGCTCGAAGCTTGGCCTAGATATAAATGTTAAAAATCTCCCAGTCAACGTTGTGCAATTGCTTACTCTGATAGTATTTTGTCCAACCATTTCCCAGTATCTTTCCTTGATTATTTCTCTTGATGGGAACTGGGTGCTTGATGGATTTTCACACAGATTTAACAATCCCATAATAGCCAGGATGCCTTTGATGTCACATAGCCAGCCAATTTTGTGGAAGTGATCCACCTCAATGACATCCCTAAGACCATCAGCAAATGTAGCAAATTCTGGGGTACACCAGATTCTGAGCCAGTATAAGACGGGACGTAGCCTGGCTATGTCTACCTGTGCTTTCCTACCTAAGTCATTCAACAAAGGTAGCACAGGAGTGTTTTGTGGTAGGCTGGTGATTATACAAAGGATTCTGTTTTCTGCTGTGGTTATATGGGTTCATTTCCAAGACCCCCAATTCCAACCCATATAGGACCAAGCTCACTACTTTTGTGTTATAAATCTGCCACACTGGGCTTCGTCATAGATGTTTCAAATTCGTTATTAAGGGCAACGGTTAATTGGCGATGTTTCAGTGCCATGATATCAATATGGCAAAACCAAAGAGGATGATGGACAGAGTGTTGAGCATTGAAAGCACTCACCCCCAGTCAACTGATCTGGGTTTAATCCATCATCATTCTTTAGCTCACTCCGCAACCCCAGTTCAGACATGGCCATATGCAAATCAGTCTGACCTTGTGCCTCATGGGAACAATCCATCCCAAACTGCCAAGCCATGTCTTCCCTGGACCGGAAACAAGCATCCTGGGACCGGTTTCGGGTTCATAACCCTCATCAGCCAGGCTATCTTGAATCCAGTGGCAAAGTAAGCAAGGGTCCCACGTCTGGGCATATCCTGCCAACTTAGGGCAAACAAAGCAAAACCAAAGGGGATGATGGATGAAGATCTCTGTAGTGGAGTGAATGTATGCTATTGTTCTGCATTCTGTCCATCAACTGTTGTTTTTGCATTTGTCAACCCAAGTGGGACGGGTATGTCTAGATGTGGGTCCCGTGCTCTCCATGCCACTGGAATCAAGCTATCCTAGCTGAAGAGGGGTGAAACCCCAAAACGGGTCCTAGGATGCTTGTTTCCAGTCCAGGGAGTACCTGGCTTGGCAGTTTGGGCTGGACTGTTCCCATGAGGCATAGGGTCAAGACTGAATTGCATATGGCTGGGTTCAAACTGGAATGGCATGGTGAGCAAAAAAGCGATGGATTTAGGCCCAGATCTCTGTACTGGGGTGAATGTATGACATTGTTCTGCATTCTGTCCATCAACTGTTGTTTTTGCATGATATCAATATGGGGCATCCATCTCATTTTGTCTCCATGGTAATTCCTAAATAAGAAAATGCATATACCTGGTCTAGGGTTACCCCATCCAGAGTGATTCTGCCCCTAAATGTTCTGTGCTGTTTGAAAGTCATAAATTTGGTTTGAGCTGCATTGATTTGTAGCCCTTGTAGAGCGCAGAAGTCTTCAAAGCGTAACAATGCACGCTGTAAACCACTAGGGGTTTTTGAGATGGTAAGCGTGTTGTTGGCAAACATTAAAATTGGGATCTTTTTCCTGCTAAAACCTGGGCATCAGTAGGAACAGTGGCTAAAAATGTGGCTACTCCATTAATAAAAAGGGAGAATAATGTGGATGCCATCACACACCCTTGGCGCACTCCCCTTCTGTTACGTTCCCCTGAGAGCCCCAGTGGATTTGTGCAGAAATATTCTTGTGGAGTCAGACAATAAGGGAGAGCAAGTCCATGGGCAAACCCAACTCCTGTAACACCACCCAGAGTTTATTGCGTGAAACCAGGTCGAAAGCTGACTTAAGGTCAACAAAGGCAGCGTACATAAAGCCCTTGCCAAGGACTAAAGTCCGCCAGTATATTAGGATAAATCAGAAGACTTGATCTATTGTGCTAGTGTGTGCACGAAAGCCCACCTGGGGGGGTTAAGATATCATTGGCATCCATCCACCCTTGGACCTTTGCCAGGACAAGGCGGGCTACCACCTTTTGGAGGGTGTCAATTAGGCTTATTGGCCTGTAATTTTCTGGCAAAGACCTGTTGCCCTTCTTATATACTGGAATGATCTCCACCCCGCCAGGAGTCCAGGATGGGGGTACCATGGGCAATGGCATTTGTCAATAACAATATGTACCTGCCCCAATTGACCTTGTTGTGCAAAAAGACGTCGGCAGGAGTACTGTCGATGCCTGGAGCTCGCCCCCAGTGATGGCGCTGAGGGCTGATCTTACATCAGCTAGAACAAAAACTGGTCAGTTAAATAGGGGTGGGTGGTGAAGGGCTCACTTTCCTCTACATCATTATTATTTACCCAAGAGTCTGGATCTACATGGTTTTGTGGGGAAAAAGAGTCTTCACTCCTACCCCATTTTACCAGTTTCCAAAAATGTTGGATATTATTCCTGCTGCATGCTAATTAGGTCTTAGCATTTTCCTGCATCTTCTTATAGGTTTTCCTCGTGTTCTGTATTCTGCATGAGTCGCTTGACCTAATGGCCTCCCCTAAAAGTCTGCGGGCTTGCTTGCATTCTTTGTTAAACCAATGGTGCTGGGGCTTTGTGCGGTTCTTCTCAGCACTATAGGGTCTTTGAAAATGTGATCTCATTTTATCAAGTAATGTATTATGTATCGGTATTATGACATTAATTGACTGGGAATTAAGGAGGGAAACCTCCATCTCTGCAACCACGTTCTTGGCATCCCTGGCAATAGTGGACAACATGTCAGTTTTTTCCAAAATCTTAGATCATTTTACCCGCGCATGTCACTGGAGGTTAATAAATCTCTGGTGGTTAACAAATTGTCATAGTATGTTAGTTCACATAGCTTGGTGAATTGGAACACAGAACACAATGGATTATGATCACGCTCCACTTGGTCGGAGACAACTATGTCCTCAAGGGCATGTCATAGTTTTAGGTCGATTAGAAGATAATCAATACAGCTTGAGTGATGGCCGTTGTTAAATGTATTGGCACCCTGCCTATCGGAATTGGTTCTGCCATTGGCTGTCCTTATGCCTTTTTCTAGCTTAAAGTGTGTGGTAATTGTCAACTAAGGCACCTGGTCTGCGAAGGGCCTGCCATAAAACAGATTGTTGGTGTCACATCACTGCAGCAAGAAATGGATGTTGGCATTTATTAACACTAGTTTCCCCCAATGGCCCTCAGCTTGTGGCCATTGTGACAAGAGGCTCTCGTGAAGTAGATGCATATGAAGCCTTGCATAAGCAACTATAGCTATGCATGAGGGCATTATACCTGGGATGTGCGTCACTATTTGCACTGTGAAAAGAGTGGGTGAACAAGAGGAAGTAGCTGTCGAAACGCAGTCACCCTTTGCCCACTTGGGTAGGGTTTATCAGAGGCTGCACTGAGGATTGACCCAAGCAAGGGCTGGGCCAGAAATGGTTGGAGGTAGGACTTGGTGGTGTAGACTGTAAAACCTAATTTGTGTAGTAGAGTGATCGCAGCTTGAAAATAGAGGCTTCCCTGGAGGGAGTGCCTCTGCCTCGACCTTTGGAGTTGTTACCCCTGAAGGTGCCTGTGCATAACCCCTGCCTCCCGGTTTGTGGTAGGTCTGCTGCTAGCATTGGTGTGACTGTGTGGAGTCAGTAGAAATTGCCTTGGACCTGCCCATTGTCTGTTGCAGAAAGGAGCTATGGCTGAAGGAACTTGAAGGGCAACCATGGCCTTAGCAGTGTCAGTGTCCTTCTTCATCTTTTTCAACATCTCACCTTCCTTGGGACTGTAAAGGTGTTCTCCTGCAAAGGGCAGACTAATCAGATGTTTTTAAATCTCACTTTTGAAGCCGGAGACATGCATCCAAGAGTGGCGGCAGAGGATCACTGAGGTGTTCAGCTCACTGGCAGCTTTATCTGCCGAATCTAACGTACACTGTATGGCAAAGTTAGATATGGCCTTCCCATCCTCCACAATCTCTTCTCCCCTCTTCCGGTACTTGTCAGGGTGATGATGGAGAAAGGCCACAACCTCTTACCATTGGACCCTGTCATGGCAAATCAGGAAGCCTACCCAATTAGCAACAGGGACACTCTCATGGTCAGGATACCAGAGTGGGTCCACGTTGTAGTCCTCGTGAGGATCATCCGTAGGGTGAAGGTAGAGTGGCTCACCAAAGTCCTCTGCTGAAAAGTTGTGAGTAAGGCTACCTGAATAGGACTACACTTACCACTGAGGAGAAATCGAAAGAGGTGAGGCGGGGCACGTGAATGTGTTGATGGCAGTGGTAGAGGAGGAGGTGATAAAAGAGGTAGTGGAGGAGGAGGGGTAAGGGCAGTGTCCTTAGGTCTCTTGTGAAGCACTGATTGGAGAGAAGAGTCTGGGCCTGGATTATTCTTGAAGCAGAGTCTTCACTATTTGGGCAATTTCTTCCCAGCAACAGAGATCTTTCCTGCGCAGGAGTGAATAATGATCCGATGCTGACTTTCAACATGCCTCTACTCTGAGTCAGCTGTCTCTGCAATGGGACAGTTAGAGACAGGTTCGGGAAATTCAATACATGACTGAACCCAATGGCATAAAAAATGAATCTAATAATGGTTCAGTGCACATACGTGTTTACTACCAGAGGAGATGTTGCAGAAACCGCGGGACTCCAAAAACTTTTTCGAAGAAAGTAAGTTGCAACCATCAACCCCAACACTAGAAGGCAGGTGTATAGGTGCATGTCGAGCTTGAAAGTCAACTGACACAACATTTACACACACACACAGAAATATATATGTATAGGGAAAGAAACTGGGGTGGGTGGTAAACTCCGCTCTGCTGGTGTCTAGCAGAAGTCCCAGCATCCTAGCCCCAGAATCAACAAGTTGCTTACCCAATCAGCACTCAGATCCCGTTGAGCTGAGCCAATGCCGGCGATGAAGAGGGGTCAAACTTTCTTCTCATGATGTTTGCTTTTCCCCCTCACTTTGCTGCAAGCCCCACCTTTCTGTTTTCCCACACCATCAAAAACCCACGCGGGTCTGTTGGACCTGCAACCCGTGCTCCGCACTGTGGCTTGGGACTGACTACTTTCCCACAGCAGCCATAGCCTAGCGCTGAGCCCCCCGCAGGCGCACGTTAAGACCAGGACAGGCCATCTGGGGCCTGTGGGGGAAGGGGTGGTGCAGTCTGTGTGACGGGTTCTTGTGTCTTCCACAGCTCTAGAGAAGCCAGTGAAGCTTGAAGGAAAAAAAGGCAGGGGAAGTGGATATCGGTGGCGAAGGTGGTAGCTCTGAGTATCTGCAGTATGGCGGTGGTGGCGCACAGGTGGGAGAGGTACAAGCCCTGCACCTTCCCCTGGTCCCTTTTTGCTGTCTCTGCAACCGTTAACGGATGCAGAGACAATCGCTCCTGGCCACCGTGCCGTTCAAATGATAATTCCGAAGATGCTCTACACATATGTGTCTTAGGATTTTATTGTCGACTTCTTACCAGAAAACGAATACATAGCGTGTCTATAACTTGGAGCCCTGAAGAAGTCCCTATTGGGACGAAACGCGTTTGCAAAAAGAATTGGCTAAAAGAACTGTGAATATTGGATTTTGATCAATTTTATATGTTCATCACAATAAAGAAATTAAGGAAATGAGAACACGCCTTGGCATATTCTTCTGATTGTTATAAATATTCAGTGTCTGAACAGCCTTTAAATATCCACACGATTGATGGGTGTGGATTCCATATTCTTGCTAACTATAACTCACCCCATGCACAGTGTTGTCATTATTCATGTCATTCAGATGTTGCAGAGATGCTGTTTTTGCCCACATGTTTTTATTTTAACTTTTTTGTAGGAAGTGGGACAGAGCCCCCTAATTCTAAAATGACTGTCACTACATCCTCATTGATGTGGTGTCAGCCAGTCAGATCTTATCTGAAGATCTGTTGGCTTTGCAAATCCTGAGTGGCATGAAATATACACCACTTTTGAACCTTCATTTTACAGTAACATATGGAAATTTTACACTAACTCACAAAAAGCACACATTTTGGACCAAGATCTATGTTTCTCCCAAATTTGGGGCAATTACGTTCACCCGTTTTGACTGTAACTATGTCTAATTTTCCTATGGAAAAATGAATGGGGAAATTGTATTTTGGGATCTCCACCCTTTTTTTCGGCCTGACTTAACAGGTCACCCTGAGATGTTCCAGAAAGGAGCTGAGGTGGAAGAACCTGGTTTTCGAAGTTTTGTGAAGATTTCTATGGAATCCTGGCCTAATATAAATGGTAACAGTGGTCTGAGAGATGAGAAGCGTACATACCAACAGTTTTGTCCTTTTTTATCCTCCATTTTAAGGGTCCCTCATGGATCAATCGCCTCATGGTTAAATCAAGGTTCTATTATAAAAAAATGGACGTCAATCAATTTCAATCAATAATATTGAAAATTAAGCTACAAAATCAGTCAAGTGTCCAAAGAGGCCAAAAACGTTTACCTTGAACTCTGCGACCAGAGGGTTATTTCTGATCTTTTCTAGTGCAGTGGTGTCAAGCCGCTTCTGATACATCTTAACCCGGTGCTGGTTCTCAGTTTGCTTCACTTTGTCTTTCACGTACTTCAGAATTGCCTGACATTGGTCCCTACATCTGCACAGTTTGTCTTTCTCTGAGCTGCCACCTGCAGGACAAAGCAGGACATCTTTTAGGTTTTTCACCACTTAAAAGCATGAGGTTTGGCAGAAGCACTGAAGTTCGCCAAGGACTTTCTCAGGACTCAACCCATTACTGAGAAGCAACCAAGAAAGAAGCAGAGATTACATTCAACACACATACATTGAAGGCCATGCATACCTTGGACATAAACTGTAATACAGCTTTTCTGGGCAGGCAGCAACAAACATACAATATAAGCTCATTCTGAAAGACTTGTGAATACAGTGCAATGTGGTAATTGTATTACTCAACTGTAGTCTGTGCCTTGATACAGGGCTGTGTGAAAAATTTCAGGCCTAGACACAACTATGTCAAAATCAACATAAATTCACACCAGTAGCAGACTTCAATAGTTAAATAAGAGTCAGTAAGATGTTCTTACCAAGCTACATCACCACCCTTTATCCTTCGAACATTCTAAAGTAACATTGGTCCACTTTCTTACCCATGACTGCTCTTTACATTTCACTAAGTTTTACTGATGTAAATGTGTATGCATGTTATAATATTTTACGACCACCAAGAACTCTAGGAGTTGTTTCAGATTCTATTCCCCTTCAGAGCATTGGGTAAAGGACTATAACAAAATGATTCAAAAAAAGCCATCCTGTGATAATCATGTATAATAGTCCTGGTGGTCTACGAGGTAAGCTTGTGTAGATATGTGTAGACCTTTTTGTAAAAACCAATCAAGTGCAAACGACTTGGCAGGCGACTGAGGGAGAAGAGGAAAATCACTGAATGTGTGTTCTTTCTTGCATGGTTAAGTGGCCACATTATGTATTACAGTGGCAGAAGCCCAAGAGAATTCATGGCCTTGCCTACCCAGCACACCGTGTTCAACACACCCAAATCCAGAATTCTCCATCGTAGAGTGTTTTCAGCAAGGATGGATAAGGTTAAACTAGCACATTTCAAAAGGACACTTAAGCCACTTAAGATTTGATTTAAGGAACGCAGGCCAGACAGCTGACAAGATTTCAGATGGTGATCCTTGCAGTCACCATCTCACTTATGTAAAAGTTAGTTGTCACACGCCATTTCAGATACTTAAACTTTAATGCTAGTAGCAAAACATCTTTAGGTTTATTTAAATCAGAATTTCATGAAAAAGAAGCAAAAGTGAAAAAAATATGTATTTCCACAAGCTGCACCAAGACGGGAAAGGACTTATGAGCTTTGAGCATCAGCTGCTCAAGCTCATAAAACTTACAAGTATAACTTAACACTAATGGACTGATGTAGAGTTTGGCAGAAAAGTTACGCTTGCACAAAGGCGATCAAGTACTCTCTCCACCAAACTGAAGGTCCACCACCTGATATACCAACGAGTGGACCTTAAGCATGGCAGCGACAGAGACTTCTTCATCTCCATCGCTGACATACTATTCTGCATGCTCGCCCAAAGGGACAGTAAAACACATTTAAATAACACCCATATCATAGGTCAGGGTCATTGTTTTTTTTCAAAAACAAAATCTTGCTTTGGGACTTTCTTTTTGGAAAAAAAAAAGAAGCATCTTAAAAGTTTGACGAATCGTACCATCATTTGGATGGTATTTTAAGTCAAACTTTTAATACACGAACCACCGTGCAGTGCTTCCTGACAATGTTTAGAGCTGTGCACAGCGCTAGAGGACAACTCTAAATTTGGCAGGCAGCGAACCCTCGGTATGGCCAGAGGGAAGTACTCTGCCATACTGATGGACTTACCTCCGCTCGCCAAACTCTAAATTAGCTTTGACATCCAGTTAGGATAGGGTAACCTACTGGCAAGCTTGACATAATTGGGCTACTTTGGAACCAATAGAATCCTCTGAAATGTTTACTCATTTACAAAATAATTACACATTTTTTTATTAAATAAAACTTTATTGGTTTATTGTAGCACATGGAAAAGACATCACATAGGATCTTACAATAAGCATCATGTCATTTTACCTTACGCAGTTTCCGTAAACATGCGTAAAAACACATAGGACATAAATATATATACTGCAGCTTAAGTCAGACCCATTGCGGGTCCGTGAAAGAACAGAACAATGCCTTTACAAAAACTGTCTATGTAATACAATCTTTAGTGCAGGAGACCATCAAACTCTGTCATTCCTGCAAGGCAATAATACTATAAGAAAAATGGCAATCCACGTGTCATGTTATCCCCTAAAGCCAATACACAACAAATGAAACTACTCAAAACTCTCCCCATCCGGTTTTGTGTTATATCTCTACCGAAAACATAATAAGGAATCAAGGTGGATAGTCCATACATGTCCGTGGTGCATCCAACTAGTATCCAGTGTTGCCTCTACTCTGTTTTGAAATCCCTAGGGTGTAAGCAATACCATGTGTCCCCAATCCCCAAATGCAATCACTCCCAGAGGCTCCCTCAGGACAGCCAACATAGCCAAACAGCATCATACATTATCTTCAAGTTTATCATCTTTACAAACATGTCTCATCCGCACCACCTCCGCAATCGCCCATTGACAAATCTCTTTCATCCACGTCACTTATGTGGGGGGTGTCAGACTGAGCCATATAACGGTTATGCACAATTTTACCAGCACCAACCCAAGGAGGACAAACTTCCTGCTCAATTTCTTTTTGGTAGGAGAGGGAATCAGTCCCACCAACACTTGAGGGATCACCATCAGCGTGTCCCACCCCAAAGCCCTATTCAAGTTGTTTAATATTTCTTCTCAGTAGGAGGACAATGATGAGCAAGCCCATACCATATGTAGAAAATCAGCCATCTGAGACCCACATCATGCGCAGCCAGCTGGTTGAGTATCGTAGGTATTATGCAATAGTTGTGGAGTAAGATAAGTCTGCTGTACAAAATTATATTGCAGCAGTCTAAAGTGTACATTGGAGCTGACTGTCCGTACCCCTCGTAGACCTTCACCCAATCTTTAGCTGATAAGGGTTCCCCCATTATAGCCTCCCACTTGGTCTGGAGATGCAGCACCACCTGTGGCAGATCGACACTTAGGGCCGTGTATACGTGTGAAATTAGCCCACGGCCCTGCGCCATTTCAAGCAGTGTAATCAAGGTATTGGACCAGGGTGGTTCATCAGGGAAGGGTGGCCATACTTCCTGGGACGTGCTGCAGATTTTCGTATACTGGAGGTATTGACCTGAACCCAGGAAAAAAGCTTCAATGACTTCCTCCCTCATAATGAAGCACTGTCCAGGATATAGATCTCCCATAGTTTCGCAACCCCCATCCTTCCATTCCGACAACTTGTTAGCAGACCTGCACTGTTCACAGAGGCATATTCAGAGCATATGTGGCAGCCAGAGAACCCTACGGGCCACTCCCTCCCACATCCCCGCTAACTGTCTGATAACATAAGAAAAGGTGTAGGGGAACCACAAGCCAGACAACAGGAGGATCGGCAAGGGTCCCCCTTTATGTGTGCCCGGCAGAAGCCTCACATACTGCATTGCTCGATTGAGATGTTTTGGGTCTCAAAATTTTTTTTTCTCAGTTTCTGTTTGATAAGGTCCAGCATGCTTGGAAGACTCTCCTGTGGGGTACCAACCATCCTGAGTATTTATTTATATAACGTTTTATATTGTGCTGACATGACCCAGGCGAGTATCAGAGTGCTTTACAGATGATCAAGGACACAAAGAGCTGAGCCAGTAGGTCAGTAACATCAACAGTGATAAGCAAGATACTGGAGTAGAAAGAGGAACAAAGTATCATGCCATTGTAAAAGGAAATAGATTAGCATATATGAGCAACAAACAAATATTGCTGTTGAGAACAGTCATAGACATAGTCAAAGTCATAAGATCAATACATTGTATGGTTGAGAACCATATTTGTCTGGCCCACGTGGGAGCTACCAGGATGAGAGTGAGGGATGTTTGTAGTAGCATCCTCAACATGTATGGAATGAGCTTGAGAGGAGGAACCGTGTAGTCAAATTTCCCTAACTAGTTAATCCACAAGGCATTGTCCAAGGGATGTGGAATCCTTCGAGGCAAAGCTTTGGCAGTCTGCACTTTTTGTAATTGGCAAATAGGTCTATTTGTTGAAATTGTCATCGTTGATCGTAAGGAAGTAGGATTTGAGGGTGGAGTGCCCTCTCGTGAACTTGCTGATGATTCCTGTTTAGCAGGTCCGCAAAGTCATCCACTCCCAGAAGTTAGCCCACTGGGTGGTGTGTCTGATGGTGAATTCACCAATTCCAATTTGTTTACTTCAGTACTGACAGTTGCAGAGAGTGAGTGTCTCTCCTGTTCTGTAGATAATGCATGGCAGCAATAAGTTGTTTTTGATGAGTACCATCCTGCCCCAAATGTTCTGAAAGAAGGATCCGAGGGGTAGGTAGATGGCTAGAAGTTTGAGGTAGTTGATGTGAAACCCCTGCTATTGGGATGACCAGTGACACTGATCTGCCATGGTGTCGAGGATTCACCCCCAGGCAGAGTGTGAGGCATCCGTATTGGGCTCTGGCAGGTGGGTTCTACAGAGGCCCTGCCATTGCAGCAAACTGATGTTGTTCCACCACTGCAGGAAACGATGAGTAGTGGCCCTTAACAGCACTAGAATTTGTAGATTAACCTCCCCTTTTGAACATTGTGTCGAGAGACACTACAGAAATAGGTGCATGTGAAATCTGGCACAGGGAACTATGGCTATGCAAAAAAACATCATTCCCAAGAGATGCACTGCTATTTTGATTGACAATTTGACCATAAAAGAGACAATATCTGCTGGAAAGCGAGCATTCTTTGAAGGTTGAGGTAAGCCTTGCCAGTGACTGCATTTCTAATTGAGCAGAAGAAGGGATAAACTTGCAGAGGCTAGAGGTGGGACTTGGTTGCATTAACTGTAAATCCCAACCTGTGAAGGAGGGATATGGCAGCCTGAGTGTATGCTAGGGACTGCTGTTTGTCCGCAGTCTTGATCAGGCAATAATCTACATAGGGGAAGATATGTGTGCCTCCCCTTCTGAGGTGGGTGGCTACAAACGCTAGGCATTTTGTAAAAACCCTTTGAGCTGTGGTAACCCTATAGGGTAGCTCATTTACTACTAGTGTTGTCTACTTACCATGAAACGAAAGTAGCACAAATGAGCTCAATGGATATGTGAAAGCAGGCATCCTTCAGTTCCAGAGTAGTCATGAAATCGCCCTGCTGCAGCAGTAGGATAACATCCTGAAGATCAGTCATGGAAATGTTCTTATAGGATGCAACTGCTGAGGGGATTAAGATCGAGGATTGGCTTTTTAGATCCATCCAGTTTCAGGATTAGAGAGTTCAGGAAGTGTTCCCTTTTACCCAGGTGGTAAAAGGGCACCGCTTGTATGACCCCTTTAAATAGGAGCACTTGTACTTCCCTCCTCTTGGAGAAGGTAGAGGTCTTCTGTGCTTAGGGGTATGTGCAGAGAGTAAAATGTTTGGAAGAGTTGAACAGAGTTCTAGTCAATACTTACAACTCATTGATCTGAGGTGCTTTCTTCCCAACAAGTTAAAACCTACTGTAGCTTTCACCTGAAAGGTGTGGTGTGATCAGGGTAATAAGTGTTAAGAAATGCTTTGTAGTGGGGACTCATTTATTGGGCGTACCATTAACCCTGTCACTGTTAAAGTTGTACTGCAAGAATAACGTGTTTCTGCTACCTGCTGCTGATGATATCATTGGGGCTATGTAAAAATAGTAGCTAGATAGAAGTGTTTAAAATGTGTTTACTCCACTTCCAACTGTTCCTATGTGTATGACAGAGAGAAAACACACTGGTCAGTTGAGTCATTTGTCCACAACTGCCAGAATCATCACACAACCTATCCAAAGGGGAGTCCTTACTCTACTTAAAGAGAACTCTCACCCACTAGGAATTTTCTGTGTTATACGTCATCATGGAGTCCTCATCCAGACATCTTTTGTGTCTGGGTGGGCTCAACCTTGTGAGCTGTTGCTAATCCAATGGTTGGATCTCAGAATGTAAAATTGCCTCGTGGTCCTTCAGCTTAATTTGAATTAATTACAGGGCACCCAGGTAAAGTTAAAACGCACGCAATGTTGATGAAGAAAATAAGAGTTACAATGCATCTAAAATGGGGTCAACGTGTTCCATCTACTGATTTAAGCCCCATGGGTCATGTGGCTTTCATCAGGACCGAAGATGAGACCCCTAGAGTCTTTCTTGAGATAATTTACTCTCTTAGCATGTAATCATTGGAGCTTAATAATCCTGCAAACTCAAATTCATTCAAGCATGCAAAACATACAAACTATTAGGCTACATAGATCCATTTAGTCTCTGTGGTTTACGAATAGAAAAGAAATAAAGAGACAGCATTAGTCATGATCATAACCATAAATTGGCCATACCATGAACATGACACCATTTGTGAGCAATCCAAACTCAAACATTAGCCACAAAGGCCATCCTAACTGTTAACACAATCACTCATGTTCCTGTGTAAATAGTTCTCAAAATTAGGACTGGTAGAGATTGTCATACTTGAGAGACAGTCTTCCTGTGCCCAATAGGACTTTTAGAGGTGGGCGGACCCTGTCGTCACACACTAGATAGCGAGGAAAGAAGATATTGTCAAATAAAGCCCCCTGCTTTCCACAGCGTATGCTATGCAATTTCATGTGCTCACTCTGTCCCTGCACTTACATTATCAAGGGTCAACATCCAGTCGTGCACCTATTTGGTCCTCTAAATCTTGCGTGTTAGTGTGGTGTACAGGGGCTGGCTGTTTTAGATCCCGCAGCCCTCCCACTGTTATGCTGCGTTTATATGTGATCCCGCCGCTTTCTGCTTGGATGTCAATCTAGATGAGAAGCATGTTATGGATACAGAAAAGTCGTCATAGGAATCAAATCTTGCAAAGACTTTTGTTAGGACATACCTTGTTTCCCCTCGTTATTTGTACTATTGTGGACTGGTCTGCATCAAATTATTGATGACATGCAGATCATAGTTTTGAAATGGGCTGCGTCCAGCCAGCCCCCTAAACGAGATTATAGTGTGCACTCATGTGAGGAAGCAGATCAGAGTGGAAATCATACACAGATATATCATATACATATATGATCTTGGTCTTAGTGTGTAAATAGCCTGGTTATTTCTTCATTGTCATTAAGTCTGGTCAATTCAAGTCATGGTCTAGCTAGTTGTTGAATGCTATCAACAAGATATCGTCATTCAGCCTGTTAATCTACTGTGTTGTCAGGTGATAAAGCCAGTATTGTTTCTTATCAAAGAGTATCTGTTCCACCTTTTTATTTGCGTCATCTAATTGCTCCAAAATGATCGTTTTATGGTGCTTCGCTGTGTGGCCTGTCGAGATTTATTGGCTACTCATTTTTGTCATGTTTCTCCTACCTCAAATATTGTTACTGTTCTCACAAATCTGGATCCTGGTTTTTCAGCTCATCATACTGACATACCTCATGTGGCATGAACAAGTAATCATGTAGATCATGTAGAGAGAGTTATGGTTGGTTTGTCTCAGCAGGACCCATGGTTTTGTCATTCCAATCTCAATGGTTTTTGTCTGGGTTGTGAGGTGACATACACTACACGATTAGGTAGGGTGTACATAAAGCAGTCCTTGAAATTAGTGCCCCTTTTGTGCGCAAACATGGATTTTATGAAATGCATATTCCCTGTATTGAGTATGTACCAGTTCTTGATGATGACCTTTTTGACATAATTTGATGCCACATTGTATGTGGTCACATAGATAAGCATTCAATGTTTCCTCCTGGGGTAAACTGGCTTTCAATGTCTTGGCTCAACAAAAGATTGTTGTTTGGGTCAAGTTACATCTTCAAGAGGACCTTTCGTGTCAAATATATGGAATTTTTCTGTATAACAGGTCTCAGGAATGAGTCTCTGAAGTGTGATAAAGGTTTCAAAATGGAAGTTATAAGAATAGGTTACTTACCTTAGCTAATGCTCTTTCTGGTAGGGACTCCACCTAACCACAGATTCCTCACTTTTGAATATTCCCCAGGCATCAGACTGGATGCTAAACTTTTTCAATGTATCTCTGCATGCCAGAAGATGGTGCAGTGTGGCACCACTCTGACAACGTTCCGCTCCGGAAGTGATGTGTGGAGACTATATAGGCGCCATT
The DNA here is from genome assembly GCF_964204655.1 of Triturus cristatus. Classification (NCBI taxonomy): domain Eukaryota; kingdom Metazoa; phylum Chordata; class Amphibia; order Caudata; family Salamandridae; genus Triturus; species Triturus cristatus. The sequence goes on along the minus strand of NC_140595.1, from coordinate 162,939,373 downwards.
TCTGCGTGCTGATGTCAGTTGCTTTTGAGACTGTCCATGCACCCAGACATAGAGCCCTAAAGGCAAACTGATACACCAGTGTGCGAATTCCTATATTTTAGATCGTAATAAAGAGTTGAGTAGAATCACAGAATGAAGTGGATGGAAAGGATTTAAAGAATCTGCAGCTATATACAGTCTCTGCCAAAAAGAGCGATACCAAAGTTAAGAAACTTGTTCGTTTGATAGAGACTTCTGGCTGCATATTCCTCACATTCTGGGGGGACTCTGCACACACCCCTCCTGTGTCTGAGCACTGCTGGTAGTGATAGGCACCCACCCCTCCTGTGTCTGGGCACTGCTGGGAGAACTCTGCACACACCCCTCCTGCGTCTGGGCACTGCTGGGAGGACTCTGCACCCACCCCTCCTGCGTGTGGCCATGTGCGCTCCATACATACACTGTTGGGGTGGGGGTACGCTCCATACATACGCGGGTGAGGGTACGGTCCGTACATACACTGTTGGGGTGGGGGTACGCTCCATACATACGCGGGTGAGTGTACGGGCCGTACATACACTGTTGGGGTGGGGGTACGCTCCATACATACGCGGGTGTGGGTACGGTCCATTCATACATGGGTGGGGGTACGGTCCATTCATACACGGGTGAGGGTACGGTCCGTACATACACTGTTGGGCTGGGGGTACGGTCCGTACATACACTGTTGGGGTGGGGGTACGGTCCGTACATACATGGGTGGGGGTACGGTCTGTACATACACTGTTGGGGTGGGGAACGCTCCATACATATGCGGGTGTGGGTACGGGCCGTACATACACTGTTGGGGTGGGGGTACGCTCCATACATACGCGGGTGTGGGTACGGTCCATTCATACACGGGTGTGGGTACGGTCCATTCATACACGGGTGGGGGTACGGTCCATTCATACACGGGTGGGGGTACGGTCCGTACATACACTGTTGGGGTGGGGGTACGCTCCATACATACGCGGGTGTGGGTACGGTCCGTACGTACCCGTGCCCACGCTGTGGAGTGCTTGTGCGGCCCGTACCCAGACCTTTGGCACATGGGTACAGGCCGTACCGCCATTGTTGGGGTGACGTGGGTGTGGGCGTGGTACGACTCGTACCCACGCTCTTAAGGCGTGGGTACGGTACGTACCTGTATTGTTGTGTTGCCGGTTCGCGTCGTCGCCAACTTCCGTTGTGGCGGACGCTGGCGTTGCTGGACACGCCCCCACCCCCTCGAAGTGACCAGGGCTTGGAGGTCAGGTATGTCCAGGCCATGTGTGCTGTGTGACTTGGGTGGGGGTTTTGTGTCCTGCCCCTGCCCCCCCCCCTTTGCCCCTGGGTGTTGTTCTGACCTTCTGCGGCGTCTGCGTCGGTACCTGTAGAGGAGGTCGACTGCTATGAGGGCCGGGATGACACGTAGGTTCGGGTCCATGTCTGTCCGTCGCGTACAGGTGCTCCTTGTGCGCGTCGTCCTGATTTCCCGGCAGTTTTTGGCTGCCGGAAAATATTCTCCGCGCGGGATGACGTCGGTGCGAATCGTACTTCCTGGTTTGTGGAACGCAGGCTGCATGCGTCCCGACGTCACGTCGGCGCTTTTCCGGATGTCATTAGTGTGTATATTTTCGTCGGTTGGTGTTTTGTACGATTCGTACGGAAATAGTGTTTCCGTGCGAATCGTAGTTTCATGTTTGTAAAGTTTTGCAACCGGGTACGAGTCGGACGGAGAATACGCTCCGACCGACGGTTCGTACCCGGTTTCTCCAGGATCGTAATCGGCACCTTAGTCACTATGAAGAAACACATAGAGAATGTGAGTCGAGAGAACAAGATGAATGCTGACAAGGAAAGGAAGACTTTGAATAAAAGTAAAAAACAAACACTACATTTTTTCACGAAGAATAAAATATGCCAGAAACATTAGTAAAGAGGGCATTATGCACAAGTGTGTAATGATGACAGATAAAACAGAGTAGAGACAGACAGTGAAGGAGTTAAGAAAATAATTCTTCAGGTGAGTAAAGTAAATGAAGTGAATAGAGAGGTTGATGGTGGCTGATGGGCACAACTGAATATGAAGTAAAGATTGCAGGAAATACGGTCACAGTATTAATTGACTCCCCATACATGCTGATCAGCGATACAAATTGAGAAAACATATCAGTGATAATTGCTATCCCTGGACTTTACCTAAGGTAACTATGGCGGCCTCAAAATTGATCCATTGGGAGATAGAGATGATATATGATAATGATAGAGAAACAGTGTGAAAATGTAGGCTGCCAAGCAACAGGATAATTTATTAGAATGTAGGTATCAGGGATATATAGGGATTGCACTGAATCCAATTTCTCCAGAACAAGTCATATTGATAGCAAAGCTAGAAGATGGGAACATTATTAAAATACCGTTTGGATGTTATGTTCTGCCACCAACAGAGGAAAGAACTGATCCACAGGACAATCATGTGCTGCTAAGGGCAAACATAAGTGGCTTGGTGGCAGACGGCTGTGTTCTGGGAGGTTTGCTGCCCCTGAGGACCTGAATCTCAATCCTGATACTGAAAGGCCAGGGGTGTCTTTTGTGGGGGCAGTGGTCCTGTATGTTGCATGTATCCCAACACCTAGTGAGGCCTCAAAAAGGGCACAGATATTGGGGATTCTGCCTCGCAGGCACAGAAAGGCACTAGGAGTGCACTGTGGCTCTGCTTTCTTTAAAGCACTCCAATGAGGCGTCAACCTTCTCGATTAACAGGTGAGACTGATCAAAAGGCATACCCAGAAGTGATGCCTGGATGTCACCAGAAAAGCCATTGTTCAACATCCATGCTTAGCGCCAGAGCACCATACTAGTCTTGATTGCTCTGCCTAAGCAATCAGCAGTGTGCACTTCTGATCTAATGATGTATTTGACTGCATCCTGGTAATCTTATATCGTTTGCGTCAGGTTGGCAAGAAAATCCCCTAGGACTGTTGGCAAGATCTTAGTGACCATGTTCTATACTACATAGGAATACCTAAACGGCTGGCGTTGGCTAACGGCAGAGCTAAGATGACTCAGAAGAACATTTGTTTCCAGAATGCCACCACTCATTGTGACTCTTTATCTATATGGACCAAAAGAAATAAGTAGGAGTTAACGCTGCTATTAGATGCCTGAATTATCAGGCTCTCATGTGTAAGGAGTTGTGTCAGGAAAGCAGGATAACCTGAAGCAGTTCTATGGTGTGGCTGGATCACTGACGAAATATCGAGAAGAAGAATATCGCATTGCCAAAATATCGAAGGAAAAATATAGAATGCCAAAATATCGAAGCCCTATCTCCAAACAGGTAAGTACAAAAATATAGAATCCTAAATATCGTTGTTAAAAATATGGTTAGTCACAATATCGAATTTTTTTAAATGTCATACATATAATTCACTGAAACATACTTAAAAATACTTAAATTACTTTAAAATTAATAAATAATTAATGTAAGTAAAAAACAAATAATAATACATATATATTAACGTAATATTTATTTTAAAAAAGCAATATTTTTTGCGTAGGATAGCGGGAGGGTAAAATTTACTATTCCCACTCCAAAGAGTGCAACAGTAGGGAAAGCGTTGGATAGCGTAGAGGTAAAAATTCCTATTCCCACTCCAGAGAGTGCAACAGTAGGGAAAGCATTGGATAGCGTAGGGGTAAAATTACTATTCCCACTCCAAAGAGTGCAACAGTAGGGAAAGCGTTGGATAGCGTAGGGGTAAAAATTAATATTCCCACTCCAGTGAGTGCAACTGTAGGGTAAGCGTTGGATAGCGTAGGGGTTAAAATTACTATTCCCACTCCAGAGAGTGCAACAGTAGGGAAAGCGTTGGATAGCAGGAGGGTAAAAATTACTATTCCCACTCCAAAGAGTGCAACAGTAGGGAAAGCGTTGGATAGCGTAGGGGTAAAAATTACTATTCCCACTCCAGAGAGTGCAACAGTAGGGAAAGCGTTGGATAGCGGGAGGGTAAAATTTACTATTCCAACTCCAGGGAGTGCAACTCTAGGGTAAGCGTTGGAAACCGTAGGGGTAAAAATTATTATTCCCCCTCCAGTGAGTGCAATAGTAGGGAAAGCGTTGGATAGCGTAGGGGTAAACATTACTATTCCCACTCCAGTGAGTGCAATAGTAGGGAAAATAATAATTTAATATTTTATTAAAAATAAATAAATTATTAATATCAAATAAAAATATTAAAATTAATTACCAATCACACAATATTTAATAATTAATTTATTATAAATTCCAATGTTTTTTGTATTAATAACCTATTAATAATTAATTAACAACCAATTAATTTTCAATACCAAAAATTAATAAATAAAATTAATACCAATTAATAATTATTTAAGAATAAATTAATTAGCAATATACAAAAATTATTTCAATAATTAATTATTTACAATTAAATTAATTCCCACCATATTCCCCTATAAATCCACAACCCGCTACAAATAATAAATTAATACAATTAACATAATTATCAATTAAACAATTAATACTAATTAATTACCAAGTAATACTAATTATTTACCAATTAATAATTAATCAACAACAAATTAATTTTCAATACCAATTAATAATTACCTAATAACAATTAAATTACTTCCCACCCTATTCCCCTATAAACCCACAACCCGCTACAGAAGTAAAATGCAAAATTAAATTAAAAATAATTAATAATTCCTAAAAATTATTATTTAATGTACTGTAATTAAATTACTTCCCACCATAATCCCCTATAAACCCACAACCGGTTACGGAATTAAATTACACAAAAATTAAATAACATAAAATTCATTACTTTAAAAATATTCAAACATACATTCCAAAATTTATACATACTTTTAACACATATACTAACACTTAAAACACTATAAAAAAATCGATATTTTTAACAACTATATTATGACTGTCGATATTACTTACTTCTATATTATTTAAATCGATATTTTATTTCTTACCTGACTTTCGATATTCTTCACCACTATATTTTGGCAATTCGATATTCTGTCCATTCTATATTAAAAACTCGATATTCTGTCCTATCGATATTTTGAATTCGATATTATGTCTGTTTACCGGTGTGGCTACCTGCCTTTTCTCAGGTGGGGAAGGGAAAGGCTTAGCCTAGGTACCCATTAGAATGGTTGTCACTAAATAATAACCAGTGCATGGAGCAAAGCCTGTCCAGGTGGTAGAAGATCTGTGAGGACATTGACATTTACTTCAATTGCTGGTATCCCAAAGACTTGGTTTTCTGCTGCGCATCTGATGACCACAGCAAAGGAGGCTGTTTCTTCCATTGAGGTGGCTGGGTAAGAACCGAACCAAGTTTCAGGGGAAGTGCCCAACCCACTGGATTCTTTTAGGTTAAAGTAGAAATTGTCATCATAGCGTGGGAGTAATTCATCCCCATCATCTTCAAAAGCTTGTTGACTTTGGTAAGAGTGTGATCCAAGGAGGTTTTGTAGCGCTGAAGGACAGCTCCTAGGTAAACGCAATACTTTGTCAGAGCCTGAATATACTGGGACTGGGTCCATCAAAACTGTTCTGGGGCTTGACTTTGGTTGAGACTAATTCGGTTCATAGCCAGACAGGACAATATGAATGGTGTTGAACGTAGGGCCAGCATCGACATGGCAGGCACCAGTATAGATCTTGGAGTCAGATATGAAGTCAGCTCAGGAGGTGGAGCTGAAACTGAAACAGGCTCCGTAGGCACAGATGGCACTGAGGAAGGATTCGCCAGTGGTAACCCAAATGAAGACCAATGTGGATCGATGGGGCCCAAAGGTATGCCACCTGGAGCTGGAAAGGTCCCAAAAGATTTGTAACATGGCTTAATTGAAAGCCTTGAACTGTTGCAACTTTGTTAACGACACAGAAATTCAGGGTGAACCGTACACAGCTGCAGAATCTACTCCTCTACAGTGGGAATAGGTGTCACTTTGACGTACTCATGACTTTTCAGGAAGAGAGTACTGACACCCACATGAAGTTCCTGGGCTTCCGTTTTGGACTTACTTGAAGACTTGGAGCTCAACAATGACATTTTCCTGGAACAGCCCTGAGAACAGGAAGAGGTCTGCACTCACGACTCCAAACAGTAGGGGTGGGACCTGGGAGTGACAGACACTAAGGGGAGTGGTAGTGCACTCCCATCACTGCACATGACGGGTTGGCTGGCTGGCTATCTCATGCCGGCCAAACGGTCATGCACAGTGAAAGCTCTCTCCAACCCAGCAACGCAGCTGGGTTGGAGAGAGCAGGTACAGACTCACAGTCTGTCATGGAGAGCAACTCAAGGGTGCTCAGGCCAATCCTGAAGCTGCTCTCGTGCGTGAGAGCAGCTTCAGAGTTGCCCACAGTGCATTCTGGGAGTCTGTGCCTTCCCCCAGTGAAGAGGAGCAGAATAGTGCGATGGGAACAGCTGGAACGCAGAAGAATGGAAAGGGGATGGCTGTCGACAATTTTTTTTTATTTCGGCCATGAAACCTTATACCACCCTACCTCCTTTGACCCCCCACCACTCCCCACCTTCCTCGCCACTCATCAAGCACACAGGCCGCTACTAACAGCTTGGCTTCATGTTCCTTGACAGTCTTCGGATTCTTGAGTAAGTCATATTACAGTGATTCACACAAAACTCATTAATACCAAAATAATGAGAGAGGAGCATAATAGTCCAAAACCCTCAATGGGTCCATGGGGACAAATGATCAGGTCTACAATGAGGACTAACGGTACACTGTACACTGTTATTGTGGTCTCTGATCACAGAGACTTTGTTGGAAAGCTAATCCTTGGTCTCCATGGCCCCATTGAGGTTTTGAAATATCCTGTTCCACTCATGGGTATCTGTCTTATATCCATGTGTGTAGCTGTGTTTAGCTTTACACAGTGGGGTTTATCACACTCTACATGCTGTAAGACGCAGCCTGTCCCATTGTTTATCATTCAGTCAGTCAGTAATTCTTTATTCGGTGGTTAAAAACCATCATAAAAGAGTACACATTATATACAATTAAAATATTATTAAATCATCATGCAAGAACATTGACTGAATCTACATACATAAAAAAAATTCCTTGTTCACAGTGAGTCCGCCTTGATAGCTTAATGGGAATAACGGGTAGAGAATCCTGCAGGGTTCACAAATGGATCTCACCTCTGGTTACCCTTAATCTTAGTGCAAATTTCAAGAAACTTATGACAGAACACAGTGCTAACGGGTCACTAGCCCTTTGTAGGAAGGTCAGTGCCTCTTTGGCTCTGGTAAACCTGGCCTTTTTTAAAATTTCCTTTAAAAATCTTCGTCTTGGTATTGCATAAAGAGGACATACGAGTACAAAATGAAGGGTGTCCTGCGGAGACCTGTTGTCGCAGCCGCAGGCACCCTTCTGCTCAATTGAATGACTAAAACCAGCTGGGTCAGCTAACAAATGTGATAAAAAATTGAGCCTAAAACGTGACATTAAAAACCTTTCTTGAGCATTATACATCACACAAAGATACGGTTCCATCCCTTCAGTGGTTTCAAGCCTGCTATAAGCACTCACTGATCGTTTGACCCCTTCCACTGTAGTTCTAACAGACGATCTATGATCCAGAAAAATTCTCTTGAGTTTAAGCTTATCCTGTAGTGTGATCGCTGAAGAGTTTGAGTAAAACTCCTTACAGCCCATATTTTCCAGGCTAGTTTTAACATAGTTAAGCCATGGGATATTCAGGCTTTTATCTCTTCCTAAGCAATCTTTTAGGATCTGCCTACTCAACGCAGCTTCAGGGTTTGTCCAGGTTTTGAGCCAGGCCAGAATTGGTCTAAATTTTATCATATCCTCTATGTAGGGTCTTCCTAATTCTCTGTGCACTATGACAGCTGGGGTGCAATTAGGAACTTTCAATATTGAGCGAAAAAATTTATTTTCCTCCATTTGCAGTGAGTCAAGATTTATAAAACCCCACACTTCTGAGCCGTACATGGCTTTGGAACAGCACATTGAGCCATAAAGGTTCATTGTTTGTTCCGGACACCATCGGCCAATTCTCCTCCCGTAACCTGCTATGGCTCCAGTTGAGGCCACCAATTTGCCACACCTTTCCTGTACCAGAGGGGCAAATTTCAGTGACTCATCGAAGAGCAAGCCTAGGTACGAGAAAGATTGCACCCTTTCTAGTGTGTGATTTCCAATTCTATATGGGAAGCTGGTCCGTGGTTTGTGACCTGCTGTCATTACATAAGATTTTTTTAAATTGACAGACAGATCTAGCACGTCCATGAATTTGACAAACCCATCAATTAGAATCTGCAAGCTTTTGGGGGTTCGCGCCAGGAGAACCGCATCGTCTGCGTACAGCAGCACCAGGATGTTGCGTGTCCCCACCCTTGGGCAATCTGTTTTTAAAATGGACAGGGACTGTTCTAAATTGTTGATGTATAACGAGAATAAGAAAGGAGCAAGTATGCAACCCTGCCTCACACCGCTTGTGCATCTAAAAGAATCAGTCAACCCCCCCTTCCTTATTGTAACGTACTCTGGCAGAGGTCTCTCTATGCAGTTCTCTCAGAGTACAGATTAGACCTGGGTCAATTCCCAGGTGATTCATCATCGCCCAAAGCTTGTTCCTATTAACATGGTCGAATGCAGCAGCCAGGTCCATAAACCCCAGGTAAATGGCTTAGTTGCTGGTTTTAATGTACTTTGCGACTAGCATATAGAGGTTTAAGCATTGGTCACTGGTAGACCTTCCGGTCCTAAAACCATACTGAACGTCCGAGATGATATTGTTATCCTCGGCCCATTCAGTCAGGCGATTCAGTATTGCTCTTCCTAGGATTTTAGCTGTGACATCTATCAGAGAGATTGGACGATAACATTGGGGGTTATCTCTGTTGCCCTTTTTAAAAATAGGTACTATAATAGCCGACGACCAGGAGCGGGGCAGACCGACCATAATGGCCGCATTTATGACTCTGGTTAAAATAGGGGCCGATAACTCCACATTACTCAAAAACAGGTCCGGGGAGGTCCCATCTGGGCCCGGGGCTTTATTTTTAGTTAGTCCCTCAATGCCCAAGACAATTTCTTCTAGGGTAAACTCCAGTGACTGTCCCAGCGAAACCACCCCCATCTCCTCTGTCCAGTCTTCCTCCCCATGGTTGTACAGGCCCTCAAAGTGGGCTGTCCATTGTTCCGGCAGGATGTTTGTGCCAACCTCAGGGGCGTTGTTATCTTGAAAACAAGGGGTATTATTAGTCTCCAAAATTCCGTGATATCCCTTTTTTCGGAGGCCTCCCTCAAGGCCACCCACGCTTCCCCCTGCAGTGCTGCTTTCCTTCTTTTCAGCTCCTTCCTGTATTTTAGTCTACACGTGATGACTTTTACTGAGTCCCTGGGTTTACTACTAAGGGCTTTTTTTAACTCCCTCAAGGCTCGTGTGCAGTCCCCATCAAACCATCTCGGTGTATTCGAGTTGGTTTTCTTTGGGGCCTTGGTCCACAATAGCCCCTCCACCAGGCTAGTTATTTGGCCAAATGCGTTTGTTAAACGAGCCCCTACGACAGAGAGATCTAAACACTCCTCAATGTGTGATTTACCTTTTTCCATTAAGGACCGGTAAAATCTTTCCCCGTCTAATTTCGCTCACCTGAGTCTTCTACCTTGATCCGTAGCTCTCTCGGTGATGCCCCCAACTGGGTTGGTCTTTTGTTTCGCCAGGTACAAAAACTCCAATACCAAGGGCTTGTGATCACTGAAGGGGCTCCACTCAATTCCTACTTCAGTGATCCGGTTCTTTAAACATCTAGAAGCAAGAATATAATCTATGTAGGAAGAGCACCCTCTCCCTTTAAAAGTGGGGGGGAGTGTGCCATCTGGCCCCAGTGGTATCATGTCAACCGTGTGTTCCAGATCATGAGATTGAAGGAGCTTTCCCAGGTCTGTACCACTCGATGAGTGACTAAAATGGGGACCTTTTTTCACTGGGCATTGTGACCAATTCACATTAATCGGAAACAACAGGGGGCATAAGTGGCAATTCAAATCACCCACTACTAGTATCAATGGGGCCAGGGCCCCGTTAGCGGGCGCGAGCTCTTGGCTCAGTCTGGAATCTAGTTCCCCCAGAATTGGAATATCATCTCCTGGAAGGCCCGTATTATACACGTTAAACAACACGAGCCTTAACCCTTTACTCCTGAACCTCAGAGCCTGGATGTTCCATGAGAACCAGTCCACACTGGACCATTTGCCTTGTATTTTTAAATCTACATACATGGACAATCCTCCCTTGGCTCTGCCTGAAATGGTTTTCTGTGCTGGGGTAAAAGAAAATTTGTATCCAGCCATATGAAAGTGGGTGTTGTCCGTTACCCAGGTTTCTTGCAAGCAAATTATGTGGAAATGGGCCATGTATTGCCGCCAGTCCTCATTGTCAAATTTACTTGCAAGACCTGCTATGTTCCAAGAGATAGTTCTCACTCCCTCTTCCACTATGTTATCAGTCCCTAGCCCAGTCATACCTTGAGAGATATTAACCAACCCATCTTGGTTCCTAGCAAGTGGACTCTGCAATTCCCTATCCTACAGTGTTGAAACTGGGGCTATAGCTCCTGTCCCTAAGATTACTTGCGGGCGTCCCTTAGCGATGGAGTTAGAGGCTTCCGGAGTCTTTACTAGGCTCCTGCACCTGCCCTCCCCTAATGTTGACTGTCAATCCTCTTTGACCAAAAATTGTGTGAGTGGTGTTCCCCCTCTGTTTTTCGAGCCTCCCCCAATCAGTGCATCCAGGTCAAGATTCTTATATTCCGTCTCGGCCTGCTTTTCCGGGGTGTATGGGGCGATTAGTCAGTCAGTCTCCTCTAGGGACCTTAATGGGCTGAACCTATTTACCCAACATGGGTGCCCCCTTCCCAAATCCCTGCCATTCCTCGTGTACAATTTGGGGTCCTGTTTGAGTTCAAGTTTAATCCCTCCCAACTTCTCCATGTGTTATACTGTCCCTCGTGGGTTTCATGCTGCCTTAGGTAAAAATAGCTAAGTGACAGAGGCCTTATACCGCTCACACGCCTAAGTGTCCCCTGTCTGAGGATATGCTCAACAACCCCCCTGTCCCTAAAGTTAGCAATAATACAATTGCCTTCAATGTTTTTGGGTCTGGTTCCTAACCAGTTCACTCTTCTAACCAGAAGGTTTTCCCCATCTTAGTTATCTGCTAATGGTCTATTTTGGGTCAACCAATGAATGAGTTTATTTTTTAGCTCCTGATGTGTTTCTCTCTGTTCGTGTTTTAATTCGGGGACCCCAGCAAAAACTACCACAAGCGGGCAAGACTCAGGTGGTAAATTTACAGTGGGTAGAGCCTTAGTGGAGGTTATTGTAGTAGCCCTCTCAACATTGTGTACTGTTCTTCCATTGGGATCAGCAGAGAGTTGGGAACGCTTATCCGATTGTTGCACACCTAGACCATTAATTGTGTGTAAACCTCTATCACTTGGGTTAGTGAGCTTGTCCACTTGTAACTGGGGAACCGGGACTTTGTGGGTCTGTGCAGTTATTATTTGTGCGTGCCTTGTATTACTAATATTCCTCTCCCTTTGGGGCACTAAGTTAGAGTCTAAGGTACTAATGGAATTACTTGATTCCCCTACTAACGGCTTCATCTGATTTACAATAAAAGTTTCTAAATGAGCTTGTAAATCTGACGTGATTTGGGTCAACCATATTGGTGGGTCTACTTGAATAGCATAGTTAGTTCCTCCCACCCTGTGAGTAGAAACAACATTGGGGTAGAGCGAGCAGTACAGATAGCTGATCAAGTAGACCCACCAATATGGTTGACCCAAATCACGTCAGATTTACAAGCTCATTTAGAAACTTTTATTGTAAATCAGATGAAGCCGTTGGCAAGCAGGTTGGATAAAATCCTGAGTGAACTAAAAAATAGGGAGAAAAAAGGCAGCTTAGTAGGGGAATCAAGTAATTCCATTAGTACCTTAGACTCTAACTTAGTGCCCCAAAGGGAGAGGAATATTAGTAATACAAGGCACGCACAAATAATAACTGCACAGACCCACAAAGTCCCGGTTCCCCAGTTACAAGTGGACAAGCTCACTAACCCAAGTGATAGAGGATTACACACAATTAATGGTCTAGGTGTGCAACAATCGGATAAGCGTTCCCAACGGCGGCGATTGGAACTGCCTGGTGTCGCTCCCCCTGCCTCCGGTGTCAGCGTTCGTGCAGAGAAGGTAATCCCGCGCTGCGGGAGGCTGCTAGGGGCTTTATGCGCCTGCGGGCGCTCTTTGGCTGCGTCACAGCAGCGACCGGCTAGGGCGTCTGGGTGATGGAGTTCCCTCGATGTCCATTGCCCTCATGGCGGCGATTGGAACTGCCTGGTGTCGCTCCTCCTGCCTCCGGTGTCAGCGTTCGTGCAGAGAAGGTAATCCCGTGCTGCGGGAGGCTGCTAGGGGCTTTATGCGCCTGCGGGCGCTCTTTGGCCGCGTCACAGCGGCGACCGGCTAGGGCATCTGGGTGATGGAGTTCCCTCGATGTCTGTTGCCCTCACGGCGGCGATTGGAACTGCCTGGTGTCGCTCCCCCTGCCTCCGGTGTCAGCGTTCATGCAGAGAAGGTAATCCCGCGCTGCGGGAGGCTGCTAGGGGCTTTATGCGCCTGCGGGCGCTCTTTGGCCGCGACACAGCGGCGACCGGCTAGGGCGTCTGGGTGATGGAGTTCCCTCGATGTCCGTTGCCCTCACGGCGGTGATTCGAACTGCCTGGTGTCGCTCCCCCTGCCTCCGGTGTCAGCGTTCGTGCAGAGAAGGTAATAGTCCCCCAAGCAACCCCAAGACCTGAAGAGAGCCTTGTACTCTATGAAGAGTTGAAAAGTTGTCAATATCTTACAAAGTGCTCATACTTTCATGATGCACTTGTAAACAGGCATCTAAAGGCCTGCTTTAATGGACTAACCAATATGCCAACATACCTTTGAACTTTTGTACAATGCCTGTTCATGATTTTGGTTTTTTTCACATGAAGGTCACTTTGACCTACGCCTTTAGAGTACCTTCTTGAAGATAACATTTATGTCTTGACTGAACCACTTCTCATAACTGGAGCTTGTTGTTTGTATGTACTTTTATGTTTTGAAAATCATATTAATCACTGTAATTTTTGCTGTTCCTTATCCATTATTTTGGTATAAATAAGTTCTGTGTGAACTGCTGTGATACGATTTATGTTGATTACCCAGGTTCACATAGACATTTGTGTTGCTCTTGTTTGAGAAGAATATAAGTAGTTTGCATTCATAACGGCACATTCCTAACATGACTTGAAGTTGCGACCCAAACACCAGAGACACACCTCATGGGTATTTGCCACAGACCTCTGTTTGAGGCAGTCCCTACAAGGTAGAAACTTTGTACTTTTAGCATGGGCCATGATCCCCTGCACAGTAGAAAGGAACAATTTTAGAGAAAAACTTGGAAACCCAGGAGAAAAAAATTGGGAGCTACCTGCAGGGCCCATGTGTGAAGGTGTGGAAAGACATCAGGTGTGCAAGAGTGGTGCTTTGACGCAGCTTTGATTGTTACTTCTGGGGCAGAATGAGGTTGATGTGGAGACAAATGGAGCCACCTGCTGGTGTCGGGGCTATGCTGTAAAATCTTCCGGATCCAGTTGGTGCATGGGGGTGTATTCACAAGGTGAGGAATCTGTGGTTAGAAGTATACACCGGAAAGGTATACATCAGATGGTGAGTCTTCATCTAGAGTAGTGGGCGTGGAGACAATAAATCCCCCTGGAAATGGTGCAGCTCCATTAGACTTGGGAGGAGAAATCAGTGTTCCAGAGAGGATTTGAATGCAAATGGGCAGAGAAACCTTCAAAGAAAATGGGTATAGAAGTAGACAATGGTGATGCATAGGATCAGGGAATGTTACAGAGGTAGCCAATGGTGATACACAGGAGCACAGAAAATGTAATGTGGACATGAAATACGAGCAATAGTGAGACAGCGATTGGAAAACCAACGCTTTGTGACACCTGGAGATCTCTATTGCTGAGCTGCATGCCCTGGTATGTAGGTCTTGGTGAAAGAATAACTAGGTAAAGTTTAATTTAACGTCAGTTGAACCCTGGATGGCTATCTTTTCCATGAGGGAGTAATGTACTTTACAAAGGAAAGGAACTGGCTACTAGGGTTGATATGACTCAAATCGTTTTGGAATACAAACACATCTGCTATACTGAATATTCACTACTGTGAAAACTTGTGATACAAGGTTGGTTTGAAACAGCTATTTCCCATATGGAATGAATGTTTGATAAACTAAACGACCAAGTTGCGGCATTGGAGGACAAATTGAACAATATCAGGGAAAAAGTGAATACTTATGAGAAAATGAACTGAAACTAATGAAGCTCAAGTGCTTGCTTGATTTGAGAATGATAAGTAATTTATTGGATCGAAAATTGATAACTTTAACTGTAATTATTAACAAATTCTAAAGATTTAAATCAGTATGGGCTAGTGAGGTAAGATGAAGAATGTCCAATCTTGAAATTGTGTGTTACGCATACAATGGACAACATGGAGAGGATTTATAAAGCGATGTAGCAAAGCACACTGTGACTTCTGTACACCAAATTACTCTATTTTCGAGACTGAACCCTGAAAAAGTAAATAAAAGAACGAGTTTGAATGGGATCTAAATATTATTAATACTTTAAGAATTACAAGAAGTTGTAGCCACAACAATTGGGGCTCCTGTAGAAGAAAATGAGTACATGGCCTAGGCTCCATAAAAATGTATTGAAAATAATATCTGGGCAAGATCATGTGTCATCATAGGACTGTTGAATTGTGCTGAGGTACATGTTATAGGGTCATCGTCTAACATGAATAGTGATCTGAGGTACTTACCTTTGGGTAAAAATAAAAGAGTTAAACAAATTATTGCATCTTCTGTTTTAGAGATGTTTGGACGGATATTTCAATATTAATCACTGCTGTTTGCCTAATTGTTTTAAAGTGTAATCCGAATTTGGATTCCAGTGGTGATGCAGCTCTTACTAAAAAGGCTGTAATGCAGCACTCAAAAATCCACCTGTGTTTCAGGCAGTGGTTATGTCATGTTTGTTTTATTATGCACAATTTGTAATAAAGTTTGCAAAGCAAGACAGCCATTTTGGAATTCTTAAATGTAGGCAGCACTTATGACAACATTACCCTGGAGGCCTGGTAAAGGGCAGGTGGCTGTGGAAGCGAGAATGACTGCATCTGTGGTTAAGTTGACTGATTAAGTATTAAAGCAATGGGGGGTGTGGTTACGCGGCGGAGCGCAATGGCAGCTGATCGTTAGAGCTCCGTAGTCTCCTGCTCGATCCCACCTATCCGGCCACTAATCCGGTACGTCCGAGGTGGGAATCGGACATCAGAGGGTGCGCGGAGTGCGAGGCTGTGAGAGTGGAGCCTGTACGTGCACTCCACGCTGAAATAGTCTTATCGACGATATCTGGCCTGCAGCAAGCTGAACGCCGGGACCTCGAGTGCAGCGAGGCGTGCAGAGCGTAACTGCGTCAACGGCGGAAGCCAAGGCCTGGCCCCGAATAAATCACCCCCAAGCACCCCCGAAAAGCAACGAGTCATCACACCATCCGCAGTTAGGAGGGGCCGCTGGCAGAGCTGCGGGTCATCGGTGCTCCACCGGTGGAAGTGACATCAGCGCTACTGATCGGTGAGCTGGCACGGAGGGGGGGAAGAACACAGCGCTAAGATCGGCGGGGGTGTGTTGACCCTGGGCCAGGCGCGGCGGGAGCTTCTCTCCCCTCCCCCCCTGCATCCTCCGGTACTATTCCAGGAGCGGCGGTGACCTCTGGGAAAGACGTGGCGTGGACACTCCTCCAGTTGATGCTCGCCCATAGAAGTGCGGCTGGACTCTCTATAACTGCTGGGGCCCCCACAGGATACTCCATAACATACTCGGTGGGGGGGTACTGCATGAGTACCGCCTGCAATACCACCATCCAGAAAGTGGGATTATCGGACGCTCGGGAACCCCCAACTCTACCTGGATATTATTACACCCCACAGCAGTGCTTAACCTACAGGGCCACAACACAGGGTGAATACGTCCCCGTCCCTCATAAGATACCCCGCTGTGCGGGACAGCACTGCACCAAGATAATAAACATGGCATCCACACGAGGCCTCAAGGCAGCACAGTCCAATCGATGGGACAAATACGCATATTCAAAAGAGAGCATACCGAGCCTTCACCCAAACAGAAGAATACTGGGGAGCAAGGGAGTCCCAGCAAAGAACCTACCCATAAGGATGTCATGGCGGCGATAGCTGAGATCAAAACCTCCCTTGAACACAAAATGGACGCCATAACTCTGGTTACTGACAGGGCCAAGGTATTGGGGAGGGAGAAACTCGGGAAACTTTACGATCTGGGGGATAAAGCTGGGAAATTGATAGCCTGGCTTGATAAACGGGAATGGGCAAGTTGTTGGTCCCGGTTCTCCAGGACACTAACAAGGCCAACATAACAGACCCTCAGGAAATTGCAAATCAATTCGCTGAACATTTCACAGCGGTGTATAAGGCAGTAACTCCCTACTCCGAAGAAGACTCAGCCGAATTATTGAAGGACATAACATTGCCCACCCTCTCCTTGACTGAAAGACAACTATTGGATATCTCCTTGACTACGAATGAGGTAGCGCAAGCAATTCGATCACTCAATTCATGGAAGGCCTCTGGCCCTAATGGGATCCCCATCGAATTATATAAACTTAACCCTGATAAATTGGCTCCCCACCTTAAAGTCATGTTTGAAGAGAGCAGGGAGAAAGGGGAGTTACAGATAGATCAACGAATATCTAATATTGTAACTATCCATAAGACAGGCAAACCCAAAACGGACTGTACTTCGTATCGGCCTATCTCCCTCCTTAACGCTGAACCTAAAATTCTTGCAAAAGTACTGGATAATCGTCTCATAAAAATTATATCCAATCTCGTAAACCCTGATCAGTCTGGTTTTATTCCACATCGGAACACAGCTCTGCACCTGCGCCGAGTCCATGGGTTTTAGGCAGGGCGGGCACTATAATGGAACCGGCTATTTTGGTTTCCTTGGACGCCACTATGGCATTCGATACGATCGAATGGCCCTATCTTCTTGCGGTGCTCCAGAAACTGGGGTTTGGCCCGGAATTCATTTGGTGGGTGCGCCTCCTTTACTCGGCGCCATTGGCGCGAGTCGTGGTTAATAATAAACAGTCAGATACATTTGCCTTGAGCCGCGGCACACGTCAGGGATGCCCACTCTCCCCCCTTCTATTTGCCTTGGCGTTAGAACCACTGGCAGGCTGGATCTGACGAGACCTGGTGATCCACGGGTTTCGCTGGTCACCAGATTGGGAAGACCGCATCTCGCTCTACGCGGATGACATACTACTCTACCTGACCGACCCCAAAAAATCTCTTATCGCCAGAGTGGACATATTGGCAGTATTTGGGAGGTATTCAGGGTTCACGATTAATTGGACCAAGTCCCGTTTACATGACCTACATGGGGGCATACCAGCCCTACCCCGTAATTGTCCGCTTCAAGTCAGTACCACAGGATTTAAATATTTGGGGGTATTCATATTCTTAGACCCCATACTCCGTTACGATAACAATCTGCTTCCCCCTCTATTACGACTAAAACGAGAAATAGCCAGTTGGAAATCTCTCCCTCTCTCCCTCCTGGGTAAAGAGGCCCTTTTCAAAATGATGTCCCTCCCCCGTTTCCTTTACGCCCTACAAAATTTGCTTGATCTTGTCTCTCCGACCTATTTTAAAGAAATCGAAAGCCTCCAGAGGGAGTTATTGTGGAGTGGAACACCACGCATAGCCCTGCAGAAACTTACCTTAAAATGGTATGATGGAGGCATTAGCCTCCCCGACAGTAAAAAATACTTTTGGGTGGCTTATCTAGCTGCAATTAATCACGGCACCTACGGTGGCCCTGATGATCCGGGCTACCGAATGGACAAGTGGCTTCTTCCGGGGGGGAACTATAATAGGTCGCTATACTCGAAGCCTAGCCGACCTCCCTTGACAGGCCCTACTGGACATTCGATAAGCGTATGGCATGCTGTGCAGAAGTCCCTCGGTTGGGAGGGTAAATTGACTTTGGCCACCCCCCTATGGGACTCTGCACAATTGGGGAACCTGTGGACAACAAAGGGGTTTGACAAGTGGAACATGATTGACATCTAACGAATTAAAGACCTGTGGGAGAAATGAAAACATTTGCAGCCCTTCAAAGCCAACACGAACTGGCAGACTCGGAGCGTTTTCATTACACACAGGTGTGTCATGCCCTAACGCTCGGTCCTCCCACATGGTACCTCCCCTCCAGAATCCTCCCCATTGGAGGATAGAATATTGGACAGCTACCTCCCAGAGAAGACCATTTCATTGATCTATAATAAACTAATATATAACATGGATGACCCCCTTTCCCTGCTAAGGCAAAAATGGGTAGCGGACGGAATTGAGATGGATGATGAGGAGTGGCAGGAGGCCGTGTCTTCCCCCGGGTATTTGCGATTCCAGCAAGACTATGACTAGTGCAGCTCAAAATCCTGCATAGGGTATATATGACAGGGCCGTGAATGATACAAATAGGAAGAGCAGAAACAGGGGAATGTCGTAGGCGTTGTGGACACACGGGTACCTTTATGCACATCATCTGGGAATGCACACACATTCAGTCCTACTGGAAGTAGATACATGAAGTAATGGGGGCGGTCCTTGCGGTTCCTATCCACCCGGAAGCACGTAGATGTTTACTGAACATATGGGAACCAACCGATCTAAACGCATACCAGGCACAATGGGCCACCCTGGGGTTCATGCTGGCAAAAAGGAACATCGCCCAGGCCTGGGGTCGGTGGGACCACCTACACTAGCAGATTGGAAGTCAAGTATGGACTGGTCCATGTTCTGTGAAAAGACAGTATATGCTGCTCGTGGCCGCCCAAAAAAGTGGTCCCGAATTTGGAGGCCTTAGAACTCGTACCGGGGGACATCTGTGCTCCCCCTCAGCAACTTGCCTTAGACGACCTGCTTTCACTATGATCTCTCCTTACTGTGTGTATTGTGAATGATTATTGCTGTATTCTGTCAATATTGCAATTGGTGATATGATCGCTTGTATGCCAATGACCGTTAATAAAAAGATTTACACAAAAAAAAGTATTAAAGCAATGTTTGAATTGTTGGTTGAAATAATGCTGGGAAAGCAGACCAACCAGTAGGTACAGAAATAGCAGAAATTTAAATCCCATAGGCAGGTCAAAGTCTCAGTAGGGTTCTAGCTGCAGCTGAAACAAGGGCTTGGTCGAAACTATAAATGAGGTAGGCGACTGACTGCTTTACAGAAAAAGGGGTTGAATGAAGAATCCAGAATATGTTCTTAACTATCATCAGGAAAGACCATAGTGCCTGCCTAAGGTTTATCCATAGAATTCTTCCACTGTATGAATTAGGGAAAGATTGGAAAGGTTCTTACCTTTTATGACCACAATTTCATGACTGAATAAACTAAATTTGTGTATTTGCAGGAGAAGGACCAGTAAGGCTAAACTTAGCCAACCGTTCTTGACCTCTATACAGATCTTACAGATGTGCTCTAGTTTCCTGTCATACCCATCTCCTTTCCAAACACTATATAGGACCTGACTTGGTCAGCCCTTCTTATTCTCTACAGGGGCCTCACCGATGCACAGAAAGCCTAGTTTCATGCAATACTCAATCTATTTTGGAGGGGAAGCCACTGTAACCTGTGCGCAGCTGTTGATCTACCCTCTGCCTTAACCTTTGTTATCACTACAATAGCAGATTGATTTTGGTAAAGATTGAAGACAGTATCATAATTGCTGAAGTATTTGACCCAGTTTACAAAAACCAAAACGCAAAGGGAAATATTCTCACCAAATTGTTAGTTTAACAAGCATCTCAGAAGATCACATCATAAGAACCTTGCCAGAGCTGGCTCCATTTCGAAGATCTTGGAAGATAAATTCACCCTGAGCATCTCCTTTTCTATTAGACGTGGTCCAATAGGAAAGTTGGGTTAGATCAGCTTAATGCAAGAGGAGGTCACAGCACTCTTCAAAAGGACCTCAATTGCCAATTCAATACAAAATAAAACGGAGACCAGTTTCCGATCTTCCAGAAGCAATCAAAATACTGGCAACTGTAGTCCTTTATGAAATACAATATCACATTGACCCAACTAGCTGATCAGATGCCAATGCTTTGGGCATTAAAATGTTCCACAGCACAGAAAAAACATTGAATGGTATGAGGGAAAGTTACTACAGATCTGAGACTCAGGAAATATATCAGTTCCATTTCTAGAAATAGGCAAGTTGTCTTTGGTAAGTGTATCATATACTAGTTAATAAAAATAGAAAGAAATGAGTGGGGTTATGAGACACAAGCATAACCTTGCTGAAATCATTACTATAAGAAACCACGCAACATATCAAGCCATGTCACAATTTTCCAAAAAAAGAATACCATCTGATTTACTGCAAGCCTCTGTGCTCTTCCTGATCCCGCAATATGTTACTACTAGCTGGGGTGACCACAGCACTTCAATATGTTCCCAACATACAGACTCGGACAAAACCTAGGATCTTGCACTCCCATTCAATTAGTAGACAAATAATCTGACAGAAGTGGAGTACAGGGTGCCATTCAAAGGAGGCGTGGCTTTGCAAACCAAATTGAAAGGAGATGGACTGAATAAAACCTTAAACGCAAGTGAGTTCTTAGATTAGGTCTTTAATACCTCCACTTGGTAATCAATAAGGGCCACCATAGTGACAAAAATCATTATTGCATGCCACACCTTCAAGTAATGGTTAGGGATGCATGAACAATAAGTCAATGAAATAACAAAAAGGCTGGAGGCTGTAATGTTTATTAAAATACTGGACTGTTGAGACCTCCATTGATGACAATGTAGTAGCTCCGGGCTTATAATGGCTGATATAAGCCTTCTGCTCCAACATTGCAATGTTTGTCTTTATGTTTCTCTCTTTTCAATTTAGAACATTCTATCCTTAGAGGGTAGAATGTTCGAATGACCTTAAAGCCCTTCTGCCTCAAGCTATACCAGTTGGTAAAGGCTGTAAATTGGGATCAGAGCCTTTGACAACTGGTTCAAGAGCGGGCTATAAGGCTTTACTCTCCTTTGACCTGTACAAAGGGAGGGAAATAAACATAGTTTTTGCAAAGCAACAGTAATAGTAATTCTGTACCACTCGTCCAATCTAAAGCTATGAAAATAGGCCACATTTAGAAAGGAATTCTGTGATTGGTACTTAGGATTTCCTGAGTAAACACTATGGTAACCATACCATCTGTGTGCTTGATTATGTTATCCAGCAGAAATGGATACTTTGTCAGGTGCTTCATCTCTGAGGCAATGAGGTCTTTGACCTGAAGTTGTCGACAGTAAGGGCCGGCTTTTCCTTGCTGTAGTAAAGAAACAACATTTATTGAGACAATGCATATAAAATGACTACAATACACAGTTAGATAAGTTATACTACACATCACACAAAGCATTACCCTCAAGACCCCCAAAGGACATTTCTCTCCTCCAAGTGATGGAGCAAGATAAGGGAACTAAGCCTTGACAAAAGGACTGATGGGTGGAAAATTCTTGTTATCATTCAGCAATGGTTTGTTTTAGGCATTGCTACCCATTGAGAACTCATTTAAATTAGGGTTACTACCAAAGACTGAAGCTCAGCAACTTTGACAGCTGAGGAAAGAGGAACTAAAAGCTGAAGAAAACAGTTTCAGTTGATTGGAGCTCCATGACAAAAAGTCCCTCTCAAGAGCATAACTGACTTTAAGGAATATGTTATGATAAGAATGTTTCCTGAAAATTGTCACCACTGGTACCTGCCACCAAAAGCAAACTCAAATCTGCAGCTAATTTCACATACTGGAAAGAGGATAATCTGACAGATTGAGATCGGAAACCTGGATCTTTGCAGAATTGAACGGTTGCTGTGGGTGCACTCAAACAGGTTTATAAGACATCTTGGAGACAATGCAGGCACAGGCAAATTGATTACTTGAGAAACACGATCAACTGCTTTAAGGAATTAGGGAGATGTAAAGGCAAAGTCACAACCTTTAGGTGAAAAAAGAGAGAGTAGAGACCATAGTCCAGGAATAGAATTCACAATGAGACGCTGTTAACTTCCATAGGCAGATGAAAATATATGTGCCTGGTCAACATAATATTATCAGAGAACCAGAGCTGCCAGCCTTGCATTAGGGCATTTAGGAACATTTGCCCCGATCTGAGATGCCTATATAAACAAATAACCACCAGAATTACAGAGGAGAAAGAAAAACCACCTCAAGCAGTTGACAAAACTGGGGGGGGGGGGGGTCGGGCGCTGGAGAGCCCATGGCAAGATGGCCACACCTTGGTGCA
Organism: Triturus cristatus; assembly: GCF_964204655.1. NCBI lineage: Eukaryota > Metazoa > Chordata > Amphibia > Caudata > Salamandridae > Triturus > Triturus cristatus. The sequence continues at coordinate 162,916,789 of NC_140595.1, read as the reverse complement.
GCTCAGCCCACTGGGTTCGGGAAACCCACCATAAATCTGGGCATCCTCCCCTGAATTGTAAAAAATATATCTTCTCGCTGGCCTGAATCACCTGGTGGTGTCTACAGAGGATAATCTTGCTGGGAAGTGCGACATGAAACTGAGAGATGGAGTAGAGATCGGCACGGCTGGGCCAGGAGGTCAGGATCAGTGCTTGGGCCGTGGTGGCTCCTGGATCACCTCGTTGTAACAGGAGACTGAGGCCAGATACACAGTGTGGAGCCTGCTGGTAGCCTTGTGAAGCAGAGCGGACATCAAGAACTACAGTGGAGGTAATGGGGACCAGGCCGGGGTGCCTCCCTCCAGTGTGAGGCGGCGAGGGATGAGGCAGCCTCCGCGGGTCGCATATGCAAATTGAGGCCGAGGCACCAGCCTAGCAGAAGTGGATGCTGCAAAGGATCCTCACTTGCCATGCTCTCATACAGGTGGTGGTGTGAGCGCAGACATTTCTGGGAAGGAGAGGCATCCAGTTGTGGAGTCTGCTGGTAGCCTCATGAAGCAGACAGGACACTAAGAACTACAGCGGAGTTGAGTTGTCCTGTCGCTGGCCTGAACCACCTGGTGAGGTCTATGGAAAATAATCTTGTGGGGCAGTGCGGCACGAAACTGAGAGGTGGAGGAGAAATCAACATGGCCGGGCCGGGAGTTCAGGATCAACACCTGGGCCACCGCAACTCTCGGATCACCTCACCTCATCAGAACAGGAGACTAAGGCCAGCAAAACGGTTTGGAGCCTGCCGGTAGCCTCGTGAAGTGGAGTGGTGGACACCAAGAACTACAGCGGAGGTAAGCGGGACCGGACTGGCAGTGCCTCTCCCCTGGTGTGCCTCAGCAGTGGGGGTCAAGGTGGCCTCACAGGCCGCACATGCAAATTGAGGTCACGGCTCAGCCTAGCAGAAGCGGATGCCTCAAAGGATCCTCACTGGCCATGCTGATATATGGCACTGGAAGGACAGGCATCCGGTGTGGACATGGGGAGCAGTGGATTCTAACCACAGGAAGCCACAAGCAGTGGAAAACAGCACGACGTGGTCGTCGCCTGTACATGTGGTGAATACATGCTGAGTGGTATGTGACGACTGGAGAAGGCCGCCACACATGCTGCAGAAAACCCCTATTCTATTGGTCAGTTCCCCATAATAGATGGCTAAACCCCGTTCCGAAGGGGAAAATAATGTGGTAAACGAGGACACCCACTGAGTTGTGCTGTGCTACAACAAACATTGGTGCTTGAGACAGGAGCGTCAGAGGCCTTCAGTTACCTGCTACACTATCTGACTGTTTCTGAATATGGGGGCCCAGAAAAGAGAGTTGAAGAGCATCAATAGTGTGACTAAGGACTAGTGCAATTCTGGAGCAGTGCAGTGAGTTCTCCCACATCTCGCCTTCCCGCCTGGGCGATCCTGGCGTCATTTGCGATTTCCAGCTGACACTAACCACAGGTACCACGACTGCGGGTTGGGTGAGGTGTGTGCGTCACTGCCGCAGATGCATAGGATTGCGTTCTGTTGAGGCCACGCTGCACCGGCAGCTGCCTACGTTAGGAAGCTGACGATCGTGAGTGCTCACAATGGGGAAGACGGACAAGAGGAAGGCAAGACAAGAGGCTCAGTGAAACAGCCCCCAGATACTGGTTCAGAGGGGGGTCAGCCCACCTGGCCAGCAGAAGGAAACAGTTTAGAAGCAACACTCCTGGCCATGCAAAGCAGCCTGTAATCTATTGATAGGAAGATTGACACACTGAGAAGACGTATCAACAACATAGCAGCAAAAATCGACAGGCAGTCATCATGTTTTGCAGAAACTAATAAGAGAATATCTAAGGTCGAGGCAAGATTCAAACTGTGAGCTCAAAAGCCTGAATATGAAGGGCGTCCTGGCAGTTATTCAAGCAAAAAACGAGGACTTGGAAGCGCACTCTTGCTGCAATAATTTACACATAATTGGGGTCCCAGAATCTACAAATGCCGGAAAAATGGAAACCTATATTAAGGGCATGCTATCGACAATATGTGGTGCCCAGAACTTATCCTAAATGCTGGTGGTAGAACGAGCACACCGTGAACTCATGACGCTGCCTCCGCCTGGTACTCCCCTGCATCACATCATAGTGAAGCTTTTGAATTCTCGTGATATGGATGGCGTCCTCTGGCTGGCTTGAGGAAAGGGGAAAGTCGAATACCAAGGAAACAAATTCACTTTCTTTCCTGATTTCTAGTTGGCTAGGAGAGAGGTTCGACCAATCAAGAACTAGCTACAAAAAGAGGACATTTCGTATTCCATGTTGAACTCAGCACGCCTATGTGTGGAACAACAAGGTCAGCAGAAAAACTTCACAATGTCTAAAGCGGCCAAGGAATACCTGAATATGCTCTTACCTGGTAAACATGCCCGGAGCACAACGGATGCAGATGACGGAGAAATGTAACCGACTTGACTAAGCACTAGGCCTCACCAGGAGCTACTTATAGACGCTCAGCGACTGCCCCCAGCCATAGCTGTGGCCATTACTGGCCTGGGGATCGTGACAACGTTAAAGCTGAGGACATATCCAAGCCAATTTGATTTTTTTTTTTTTATTCCTTTTTTGTTTTACCCTTTTTTCTCAATATACACATTGTATTACATATCATACATTTGTACATTTGTACATTTTCCAATCAATTTTTTTAACATCCATAATTTTACATTGTCTGGTTTGAGATTTAAACAATACAAAAATAACATAAAGCACAAAAAAAAAAAAAAAAAAGGAACTTGATAGAACCTATATTTCATATTATATTACATTATCCTGCAATGCCATACTCTCTTTCCATTTCGCTATTGGTTCCCAAATTTTAAACCCTAGCCTTCTTCCCCTTTTCCCCTTACGTGCATATATTGCTTTCTCAAGGTTGTAGCTAGCTAATAAATTTGCCAGCCATATTTGCATTCCCGGGGGTATCTTATCTAACCATGCTCTTGCTATTGTCAGTCTCAAAACTGCGGTGGCCATAAACATAAATTCCTTGTGTTCAGGTCCGTCCTGATTGTCTCTCCCGAACAGAATCCTCATAGGTGACAATTTTATTCGTATACCAAGTGTATTACCAAGAAAATCTTCTACATTTTTAATCAAGGTATACAGCTGGGGGCAGGTAGCAAACATATGAATTATATCTGCGTCCCCTGCATTACATCGGGGGCAGGTGGTGCCAGTGGAGCCTCCCCACTTAGCTATTCTAGCGGGGGTGTGATACAATGAAAATAGAGTCTTGTAGTGCTGCGATTGCAGGGGACCCGAACACAAAATATTACAACTCATGTCCAAGGATTCTTGAAAGCTTCCAGGCTCCCCCCCCAGTTTTCTACCCACTTATTACTAACTTTTTCCATATCATCTATCTTCCCTTTTGCTAGACATGCATAGAAGGATCTAATTGTACAGTCCCCTCCTATTTTTATTTTCTCCAGTACTTCATTACTGTTAAACCCCACGCTACCACCCTGCTTACGACAAAGAAAACTCCTTACCTGTAGGTATTTAAAGAAGTCCTTTCTCTCAATACCATACTTGAGGGTGAGGTCTACAAACTGGACTATCCCCTCCTCGTCCATTAAATCTCCAATCTGTGCTATCCCTTTTTGAGTCCATCTCGCCATTGTCGAATCAGCAAATACTTCTGCAGGGAAGGATTTATTCTTATAAAGCCTGACATATCTATTATATCTTCCCAGTCCCATTTTTTTTAGGAAGGCATTCCAAATCCTATATGCTGCCACTACAGTCTTGAATCTGGTCCTTTTATGGTATCCAAACTCAACTCTGTTTAAGAAGTTATTTTCTGCCTCTGCCCCCAACACTATAGAGTAGACTTCCGTGGACATGGTCGTAACCCCTGTGTCGAGTCCCCCACCCCCAATTAGCCCCTGCATATACTGTAATGCTGCAGCCATTTGATATAGCCTAAAATCAGGGGCCCCCCATCCCCCTCTTTCTCTTGGGAGAGTCATATACCTGTAGGCCCGCCTGGTTTTCCCATGCGCCCAGATAAACCTGTTCAGTACTCTCTCTTGCAGATTAAACCACTTAACTTCAAAAACCAAGGGGATAGAGCGAAAGAAATATAAAAATTTGGGCAAGATCAACATTTTAATCACGTTAGTACACCCCATAAGAGAGAGATGTAAATTGTTCATCCTCTCCAGGTCTCTCTTCACCTTATCGAACAGAGGGGTCAAATTCATTTCTACAATCTTATCCAGGTCCGCCATTAATGACACCCCTAAATACACTGCTGAATTAACCACCCTATCATCATTACATATAGTATACCTGTTTTTTATAATCTGCGTTTTTAATCTGTTTAGACTATACCCCGATATCTGTCCAAACACCTGGGCCTCTATCTCAACCTCTTTTATAGCTAGAGTGGGGTTCGGGGTTAGAATAGCTACATCGTCTGCATAGGCTAAGGTCTTCACTGTGCAGCTGTTTACCCTCATTGGTGGTATCTCTTGATTAGCTTCGAGTCGTCGCAGTAGCGGTTCGAGATATAGCGCAAAAAGGAGGGGAGAGGAGGGACATCCCTGCCTGGTCCCCCTAGCAATTTTTACTGTATCTGACAGCCCTCCATTCACTCTAATTCTCGCTGTTGGGATGCTGTAGAGTACCCGTATAGCTTTTAAAAAAGGTTCCCCCATCCCACACCACCTCATGACCTGCCAAAGGTAATCCTAGGAGACCCTGTCGAATGCCTTCTCAGCGTCTAGGAAAAGTGCTGCGACAGGATCCCCTAGGATACCTGCAGAGTCGAACATAGTAACAACGGTCCTAACGTGCTGCGTTGTCCCTTTTCCAGGAATAAATCCATGCTGTATGGGGGTTACCAGCTGCTCGGTGATCCCTGCCAGCCTCTTTGCTAAGATTTTAGAATATATTTTAATATCAGAATTCATTAATGTAATTGGTCTGTATGACCCTGGTACTTCTGGCGGCTTCCCCTTTTTCAAAATTACAATTATATCAGCCCCTCCCCATGATTCCGGACTGGATTCCCCTAATTGCGCTTGTTGCATTATTAGGAACATATCTGCCAAAAGCACATTTTTAAATATTTGGTAGAATTCAAGCGGAATTTGGTCTGGCCCTGCTGCTTTACCAGCTGGTAAACTACCGAGGGCCTCATTAAGTTCTTCCAACTGTAGGGGTCCATCTAATATCTCCCTATCTTCTTCGGACATTATCGGTGGAGAAGTATTTCTCAAGTATTTTTCAACCTCTAGTAAGCTCACTGGGTCCTCTGGGGTATACAGATCTGCGTAGAACTTTCTAAACACTTCCCTTATTAGATTAGGATCCATAACCATGTTCCCATATGCATCCCTAATTTCTTTTATTCCCGCTGCAGCTGCTCTCTGCCTGGTTCTAATTGCCAGCACTCGCCCCACCTTCTCGCTAAGTTCATACGTCTTTTCCTTCTTTGTCAGGAAATTATCTGCAGCTTGCCTAGCCAACCCTTCCACCGCTTCAGCTTTTAGAGCTATAATTTTAAGCAGGTATTCTTCTAAGGGTAGATTTTGTGCTATGGCCCTACTTAAATTTCCTTCCTCTCTTAATAGTCTCTGCCCAACCTGCTCACTCTTATCTCTTTCTCTCTTTTGTCTTCCCAAAACAAAACCAAGCCAATTTGAGATGGACAGCTTTGATCCTGTGAACCCGGCTACCTTCGTACACCTGGAGGGAGAGGATACCTGGCGAATCCCCGTGACGGAGCACCCCAGATAGCACATGGTGCTGCAATTTATTTTGGTTTCGAGTATAAAGCCAATGCTGAAACTGTGTATGTTCATTGTTTTTGGGGTTAGGATTGCGGAAGTGGGAGGGGGAAGAATGTTGGGATGTTCGAATCTTGTATAACCACACAAAACATACATTGTTCTCCATGATACGCATAAAGGACAGCATAGAAGCCTTGCACCATTCCCATTTCAGCGAGATGACTACATGGCAGCACGCAGGAGATAGCATACATTTCATTACATGGAATGTACGTGGCCTCAATAATCCCCGTAAGGTTAGGCTAGTGCTCCGGTTTCTAGATAGTCATAATATACACATGGCTACATTGCAGCAAACATGTTTGGATAGGCGCTCAGACTGCACTATAGGTGCCCGTTGGACATCGTGCTAGCTAGCCTCCTCTTATTCTACATACTCAAGGGGGGGTCCTACTTTTAGTTAAGCACATGGCTCCCTTCACGCTCACGACTCATTATGCGGATAGGGCCGGCTATTAATTGCCCATTGGATGATAGCTGTCACTGCTGTCACATTAGTTAACATCTACGCACCTAACATATTGCAACCACTTGGAGACTGATACTGTACACTACACTGGGTATCTCAATACATACCTAACCCTGCAGAAGATTGCTCCGCAATCACCAACAGGCATGGTAAGCAGGCAGCTATGGTGATCCGGAGTGGCATGGAAGAATATGGGATGGTTACTGCCTGGCGACTATGATACCCTACATAGAAGGAGGGCACATTTGTGTCCTTTGTACATGGCATGTGGTCCAGATTAGACTATCGGCTTATATCTACTGAGGTCTGCAGTGGGTAGAAGATCTACGCCACTTACCTAAGATTTTATCGGACCATTCAGCAGTCCTAATGCGGCTGAAGTTGGCGCATGTAACTCCCACACCGTTCACTTGGCTTTTCTCCCAGCGGCATTCCTAGATGCGGCATTCAAAGAGGAGGTGTGGAAAGCAATTGTAGAGTAATTTGCATTAAATATCAGCTCATTATCAAGCCGGAGCTCTCTGTGGGAAGCCTTTAAAGTAACAATACACAGGATATATATAGGCACTCAAGCGTGGGTACTGAAAACAATTTGCAAACAGTAAAAAACACTAAATATAAGCTTAATTCCCTGGAGAGGGAATATGAACACCAGCCAAAAGAGGCCATATTGGCTTCTGTTAGGGAACACCTGATCAAATTTGAGACCCTTACTGACCAAGAGATGCAATTTATTTTTAAGCGTCAATTCACACAGGCGTATGTTGAAGGAGGGAGGCCTGAACACATCCTTTCGCAAAAACTGAAGGCACACAAAGGCCCTGACCCCATTGTCCACTTGGTGATCGATAATGGTATCACACTCTACTCCAACTCAGATATACTGGAGGAGTTCAGATTTTATGCTATATGAGCATCGCTGATCGAGCTTGGCCATCATTTCGAGGAGGTTACACTGGTGTGTCTTTCACCAGGGGAGAGAAAAAGCCTAGTTCAGCCAGTGACAGTGGAAGACTTCAGAGAAACCATACATGCTCTCTGGAATGGTAAGGCCCCAGGTATAGATGGGATTGTGGCAGGGGTGCTCTATAAGGAGTATGCCAAACTGCTAGCTCCGCAGCTAAATCCAATGTACTTTAGTCACACACTATCGTCCTCTCTGCGAGAAGTACTGATAGTGACGTTACTAAACCAGACAAGGCTCCGGAGCGGTACAAATCTTATAGGCCACTAACTCTCATTAATATAAATGCCAACATTTTTGCCAAGGTGATTAGAGTGTGCCTACAGCCCCTGTATCGCAGTTCGTGCTGCCAGATCAGTCTGTCTTTATAACGGCTCGGTCAACGACACACAACCTACGCACTATCTTTGCATTGTTACAAGAAGTGGTACCCACCTTGCAGGCGGCGGTTCTATTAAATGCAGCCAAAGCCATTGATTCTATCGCATGGACATAGATGTTTGTGGTATTAGGCCGCATATGGATACCAGAGGCATTCTTAAAATGGATTCGCTTTTATATGAGTGCTCAACAGCACGGGTGCATGTCAATGGTCACACATCACATGCTTTTAGTGTCTGTAGGAGGACGTGGCAGGGTTGCCTCCTGTCGCCGATGCTATTCGTGCTTACCATACAGCTGCTTGCCTTCATTATTTGGCAGAAACACGCCCTTGCTGCCCTTAGATTTCATCTACGACCCTTGAACATCTCACTATATACGGACGATATGATGCTGTACATTAGTGAACCGTCTGCATATCTGGCCCTGTTAAATAGAGAGTACATGCAATATGAGTACTACTCTGGTGGTCTGTGTATCAACTGGATGAAATCCATAGTCCTCCCGCTAACAGCTTTTATGCAACGCTGCAAAATTGGGTTCCAGCTGGAGTGGGAGACAGGCCCTGTCAAATATTTAGGGGTATGGGCGCACAGAGAGCCTAAAATAGTGATGTGTGAGAAATATGGCAAGGCAATGTCCAGATTGGAAGATTGAGTTGCGTGCTGGACAACCCTCCCGCTCTCCCTGGCGGATAGACTAGCTGTCATAAAACTGGTGGTACTGCCACAGTTTCCATATCTGTTTATTAACATTCCCTGTTGATCACACTGGTATGGGCTGGCAAGAAGCCAAGGATCAGGTGGGAGGTCCTCGCCCTCCCATACCTGGACAGAGGATTCTGTGCCCTAGATTTTAAGCTTTATAATTTGTGTGCACAGACACATTTTACACACTTCTGGTATACGGCACATGATTTCACACCTCATGCAGCGAACAAACATGATGGCGCTCTGAACCCACTCAGGGTTATCCTGCCACACAAGCAAAATAGGATTCCCCAAAATGAGATAAACATGTTACACACTACATTGATGGCTTGGCACGCTCTGTCTAGGAGAGCTGGGAAGAATCAGTTGGATGCCCCTGCAGTGCCCCTACAACACCATCCAGACATAACTGTGACACAGGAGGATGGATTGCTCCAGATGTTATAGGAGGAGGGACTACGCACTATGGCGATTTGTACATGAATGGTAACTTCCTAACACTACCCAATGAGACAGCTCTGTGGGCAAACACCCCATTATTTGTCTTCCTATATTACCAACTTTGAGCAGCTATATGCGTGCACAATCCACACTTTCCCAGTGAATCTCCTACGCTCATGACACTACAGGTACTGCTCACCAGTGCGACGTGAAAACACATTATTACTAAACTATATGCTGCAGCACAGAAGGATGGTACACAGGGAAGTTGCAAAGTAATGGCAAAATGGAATGCGGTGTTACCACAGCTTATGGGGGAAGAGGATTTGAGGTTTTGCAGTGGGCAATTAAGCACCCTTACCTCAAATTGTAATTTGAGGATGATTCAGTTGAAGATCTTGCACCAAATGTATTATACCCTGATGCAGTTATATAGGTATGGGTCAAAGGGCGACTAGAACTGTGTACGCTGCAGAGCCAAATAGGCAGACTTTATAAATCTGCGTGGTCATTTCCACGAGTGAGGTAATACTGGGTTCAAGTCACAGATACACTAACTGATATGATTGGAGCGAGGTTGGAGTGCAAACCGTCGATCTGCCTCCTAGGACTGCTGAGCGACTTCCGGTCACTAAATCGGAAACTCTTGTCAGTAAGATTATTACTAGCAAACTTTAGAGTGGCATTTCTTCAGGGGAGTAAATCTAACCCTACAAAAGTGTATTGGTTGCCTGACATGGCACAATGTAAGACACAACTGGAACTGTATGCTGAGGAGCAGCCAATTAAGTCAAGGCCAAAATACTATTAGAGGCCAGTGATGGCTTATTTACAGTCCAACATTGGGAATGGTGGGTAGGGTGATGAACGAGAAACAAGCATGTACGGATACTACAGATCTGTGTCATATTTGAAATTATCATTTGCATTAAGAATGTTCGTGATGGTACACTTGTAACTTCACTATCTACAAAACAGGGTGTGAAAGAAGGACCATATTAGACTTGTAAATGACAATGTGTTGGATACTACTTGTAGTATGACATTTGTTGATTTTATATGTTATGCTTACTTTGATGAAAATGATAATACATTTTTATTTTTTTAAACAGTTGACAAGACTGACTACTTTTGAGACGACAAAACTAAACTCATTCTGGATTCATGCCATCAAAATGTGTGGTTAAGGTGATGGAAACAAGTTGAACATATTGGAATTTTGCTATTTAATTTATGACTCTCATAGACGGAGTGGTGAGGCCAGTTTTGCCTCTTTATGGCGTTTAAGTGTTTTACCTAAAATATAAATTCACTTTGCAGTTCAAACCACAACTCTTTATTTAAAAATCCTGTTCTGAACAGGTATTTACATATTGATGTTTAAAAACAATGCCCTTAGACATCAAAGGAAACTGTGTAACAGTAGACATGCCAAGTTTGGAGAATTTGCATGAACAAGTTTATTTTAATGTTCCCAAGCTGAAGGAAAGTAATACTGTCTGCATGTTTATTTACATTAAGAATTAGATTTAATGATTAAGAAGATTGTACAGACGCAAGGTTGAAAAAATCAATAAACTTGAGTCTTTACCATGTTACCAGTTCCCAAAATATGGACAGAGACTCTACGGATACCCTAGTTTAATGGTTCTTAACCTGAGATCCAGAGACCAGTGGAGGTCTGCGAAGCCTAATTATTCACCCTGTGACTACTCAGAACATTTAACATTATTAACAGATTAATACAGTGTGTATAAATAAATATGCAAAATGTAAAACTGAACATTTTCAAATGTTCAGTAAAAGTGACGGAATTTGAAATTGGAGGTTAAAAATTATGTAGGTGTCCACAGTTTGATTCACAGGAGCAGTGGAAATGCGTCAAAAAGAACATAGTATGGAAGATGGATGATCTCAGTTAAATTTAGAAAAGTCCAAACTATGCCAGTAAAATTAAATGTTTTATTTGTTTTTATATTTGTTGTGAATTAAATACAATATTATGGCATTTGTGTATTGGTTAGATGAATTGTTCTGTATTTTTGTGTAGTAATTTGGCGTTCACACCATCAAAATTGTTTATAACAGGGTTCAAGGCTTCCAGTAATGACTCAGTGGGGTTCCCCAGGTCCAGTAAATTGTTAAGTGGGGGTTCACAAAAGTCAAAAGGTTAAGACCACTGCCCTAGTTCAAGAACCACATCCAGAAGCTTCATTCTTTAGCTACTGAGGCAACCGGCAGCTCTAGTCCTGTTCCTTTTTATTTGATGTTTGAGGCACTTCGTGCTTACGCCTTCATAACTTTTTTCTACAACATGGATCCAAGCCAAATTTTTTTTGCCACATTATGAGAATTCAAAAGATATCTAGGTTGTGTATGATCCCCATATCTAAACTAAGAAAATAACCAAAAGAAAGATTGCTTTTTTGTTAATGGGAAAAACTGGGAGAACAGTGCTTTGCCAGGAAGCATATGAGTTTTCTTATAAAAATGGCATCAAAAGGTTTGCTCTGCTAAGAACCCTATCTTTCCAGCTTTCAGGTTTGACAAAAATCATTTTTAAACACAGTTTTTGCATTTTACTAAGAAGCAGTCAATTTTTCCTATTTTCCTTTTGTGGTTTCTACTTACTTGACGTGCTTGATGGAAACAGATTGAAACCCATGTGTGAACATATAAAACTACATTTCTGAAAAGTAGACACAATTTGGAATTCAGCAAGAGGTAAATTTACCTAGATTGCTCAAGCTTTTCCTGAAGAAACGTATTGTTAAAATAAAAGAAAATGTAAAAAAAAACAAGGGAAGTAACAGAAATAGGTGATCATTCATCTTCATTTATTTACCCCAAAGGCTGAGTTGGAAAACTAATACAACTTTCCATTCACAAGAATATACAGTATTGTTTGGTTGTCCAAAAACACACAATTCCCTGGTCTGATGTGTCAGCTGCAGTTTTTAAAGAGTTTTCATTGTGTATGAGCTATGCTTCAATTAACATGCTAAACTCTAATGAATGAAAAATGGGTATGAAATAAACCTATACATTTTTTTAAATGTGCACAACATACTGAGTTTACAATTAGTGGTAATTTACATAACTTTGAATTTGAGGTTACCTATATTATCAAATGATTAAGACAGCATTACACAAAATGTATTCTTTCTTGTTTACTGGCTGATATTTAGCAGCCAAAAATTGAAGATTAATTCAGGTGATAATAATTTATGCTGTACTATTTCCAGATAAAATCAATACCACACATGCGTGAGTGGGCCTATTTCCAGTGACAGTAAATACCCAAAAAACCAATGTGGAAAATACCATTTTTGCCAAGAAATGCATCCCATTTTGGGGATGTGGGTAGCACAGTGGTCGGGGTTTGGCCGCACCCAGGCAAACCTACTACACCCAGACATTTCCGAAAGCTAGACACCAAGGGAAGCCAGGGTGGTGTGACTTGAGTGGATATTATTACTCTTTCCTACCAGGAATGCCCAGCAAACAAAAAAAATGGATAAAATGACACATTTTCCTCACATTTCTTTGAGGGAAATTTCCATAATCTGCTAGGAGGTACAACATTTCTACCACCGAGGGCTCCCACACTACAACCTATAAAAAAATGTTAGCCCGCTTGTGTGCTCTCAACCACTGTGCTCCAGCATGCCCTAGGTGTACAATTAATATCTAATTATGTATGTACTATTGACTGCGCTGCGTCTTTGTCTTTTCAAACAAGTGTATTTGCTTAAACCTCCGCCCATCGTCCCACACGTTCCATAGACATCCTCTGACTTCCAAGTATGTGTGTTGTATATACACTGCCAGAGAGGAGGACGGCTTACATGTGACTCTCTCAAATATATTACCGCTGGAGAACTGTAATTGTAGCACAGAACTTTGTTCCAGTATTGTATCGTTCATTGATTTTCCAGCTCATCAGTTACAGTACAAAGCAGTGCACTGTAAACAAAAGAACACTGAAATGTCTCACTTACAGTCAGCTACAGAACCAAAGTGCTGCTTAATAAATCTAAAATGAACCTAGTAGAAGGTTAAACAAAGTTACAGCAGCTGAAACTTGGACAAATGTCAGCAGCATCAATATAATGCTCTAAAAAGAGCACATTTCACTTTGAGGACTCTTGTCATAAAACATGCAGAAAAGATTATGGTAATAGCCTCCTGGAGCAGTTCTGAAGCATTTTCGGCTTATTGGCAGAATTGTGGTCACCCAAAATGAAGATAGTCAGGTATGTAAAAATATCACAATTGCATGGATCTATGAAGGATCTAAAGATGTAAAAGTATGCGTCAAAGAGAAACCTTACATGTATTTTGGACCTCAAATACTAAAGTAAACAGAAGGCCTCCAGGATATAATTACTTCTTATCTTACACAAAGACCTTACCAACCCTGAACAAACTTAATTGATTCAAACAGATATTCTGGTGGGAAGGACAGGGACTATGAGCAGAAAGACATACCTGCATGAATAGGTTAAATCGGGGATCCTCCTGTTGTTTGGTTTTGATTAACTCAAGGGCATTAAACCGATAACAGTAAAACTTTGCAGCTTCCTGCTTTATCTCCTCTCCAGCAGACCCATCAAACTAGATAGATAAAAAAAAGCCATTAACCAGAAATTCAGCAAATGCTCAAAGCTTTCATTTTTTTTGTTTTTAGTCCTCACATATGACAGTAGGTGGGAGGTACATTTCGAGAGCCACCAGGTGAAATTAAAACATCTGAGGGTTTTGACATCCTTCGTTTTAGCCTCCTTCACACAACTTTTAGACAGTTTATGGGAGCCACTGCTCAACTCCTCCTATGTTGAAGTTTGTCTTTAATCCTTAGACTATCATCAATTAATTAACCAATTCTCTTGAGTTATTAAACTCCCACATTTTTATCCTCTATTTTGTACCATTTACACATTCCATACTGCCAATGTGTTTTGCTGAATCAACCCAATCCGTGTAAGTAGGTAAAGTTTTGGAAATCCATTTACTACAGATTTCCCTGCATGCTATAATTATTAGCATAAAAAGTAACTGAGATTGTAGCTTACCCGTCTTTGGTCAGACCCTCCCAACTTCTAAAATCCTGGAAATAACTAATGGGAGGCTTACCTCTATATCTTTTCTCAATATTTCTGTTAACGCCTTATCTAGTTCATGCCAGAAGATTTGAGTACCAGGACACTGCCATAGAAGATGGACATCATCTGCATTCTACAAGGCACATTTTGAGCAGCATCTCTTTTTCTGACCTCCCAGCTTCGAGAGTTGTTTTGGAGACCAAGAGACCCTGTACATGGTGAACAAATGGTTTCTCCTTAGGGGTGCTTATCTCACCATTGATCATAATGTAGACATAGATAGTAGCCATAGTGGTCGAATTTCTGACGACGGCAGGTCCGCTTTCCATATCTCCTCTGGCAAAGTGGGAGGGCCATCTTCACCTTATACCAGGATCCAGCACCACTTGGCTACTTCCTTTCTATGTATCTGAATACTTTGTAGTTCCTCCTACCATTCTGTTCTAAACCCTATATTAAGTCGTCCTTGAGCCAGCTGGCTAGTTCATAGTATTTCAACCTAAAGAGCCTTTTGTTGGTACTTTTGGATATAACGTCCCAAGTGCTCAGGAAGCGCTCTTCAAACAGCTGGCCCCATCTTTCTATTCCTGCAATCCGTATTGAGGAAGCTAGGACATCTTGTTAGTATGGAGAGGAGATTTCCAATTTGGAGACATATTGCTGTAGTTAGGGATTCCCAAGATTCTTCTGACCTGGGTCCACACTTTACATGACATACTTAGCACTCTGAATCTAACCTTATTAAAGTATTTGGGGTGCCCAAATTTAGAAAGAAAGAAATTACCTTCATCGGGGAGATCTTTGTTAGTGCTCGATAACGCAGGATTACATGTTGATAACTATTTCTTAGTAGAAGTTGTGCATTCTTCAGGTGAAAAGCCCAATAGTATAGCTGAAAGTTCGGGAATGCTATGCCACCTTATATCTTCTTTGTGTGCAGCTTTTTCCAAGCAATTCTAACCGTTTTAATTTGCCCATATAAAACTACTTAGTTCCCCATGAATATTTTTAAACCATTCTGTTTTGAAATGTAAGGGGAGTGTGTTAAAAATAAAAGTGAATTTTGAGAGATCATAATTTTAATTAAATTAGTTTTCCCATGATACAAAAAGTAAGGTATGCCCATAGATGCAGGAGATTCTTGGTTTCCAACATGAGCCTACTAAAGTTTGTGTGCCATTTTATCACGGTCTTTCACCACACGTACTCCTCGGTACCTAATTTCTGTCTTTACTAATGGGTTATCCATTGGACCATTCAAGCTCATGATTTCAGTTTTTTCCTCGTTGACTAGATAGACTGAAACTCTCCCAAAGTTGTTTAATAGGCTTAATATTGTGGGGAAGGATGTCTTAAAATCCTGTACGTAAATTATAAGGCCATCTGCATATAACTCTCTATTTTTAACCCAGTCATGATATTGAAAGGGTAGAATTTCCTGTTCTCCCCTAATCCTTAAACCAAGGGCTCAATATAAAGATTAAACAGTAGAGGAGACAATGGGCAATACTTGTTGAGTGCCTCTTCCTATTTGGAATTGGGCAGTAAGAGAACCTTTGACCAATATCCTAGCTGTTGGAGTGTTATAAATAGATCGAATTGCTTCCAGAAAATTTTCACCTAAACCATTTTGCTTGATGCATTCATATAAAAATAGCCAACTAACTCTATCAAAGGCCTTAGCAGCATCTACCGTTATGATGGTCAGTGGAACATTTGTTACTGTGGCCACATCTATTGCGCTCACCAAATCATTGGTGAGCTTGTAGAGCTGTCTGTGTTTCATAAAGCCCTTTTAGTTTTCTGGACAATATTTCCTATTACTTTGTCCAATCTCTTAGTATTTGTGTCTGTATCTTTTAATCGTTATTAAGCAATGATATTGGTCTATGCGATTCACATTTAAAAAAAGATTTCCTAGGCTTTAAGATTATTGCTATTGTCACTTCATAACTTCAAAACAGGGCTGAGTTCCTCTTTTAAGGCCTTTTATAGCTCATTTAGAATGCCATCAGGGCCTGCACCTTTCCCTTTTTTAACCCTCTAAGAATTTCTATCTACTTCTAGTGTAGTAATTTCTTGATTAAGATAGAGCTGTTTGTCCTGATCTGACCTAGGAAGAGTGTCCTCCTTTAACCAACTCTCTATTTCTTCTTTTAGTGCTGTTGAATTGTCGGTATGTAAATTTCAGAAAAAAACCGCAAACATCCTCCCAATATCAGAGTCCTCTGAACATCATTCTCTGGTGCTGTTAATTTCTACTTCCTCAATCATATTTCTAGCGCTTTTTTGCCATGTCCTCCAAGCCAGAATTTTCCCAAAACTTTCCCCGTATTTATAATGTGCTAACTTTCTGGCATTCCACCTACTCTGCACCACTCCGTCTAGATATTCTGCCAAACAAACCCTTACAGTCTTTGAAGTTATCTTGAAGGTTTACTTTTACACGGGCGTCCTTACAACTTGCCAGCTGTTTATGAATTACTCCTATTCACAGCTTTTACTCTCTAACCTTATTGTTACTTTCTTTCCTTCTATGTGAAGCATAACTAATCAGTCTCCCTCGAATAAAGACTTTATAAGCATCCTATATAACATGAAAGGTGTTTTCATTTAGATCAAACAACAGTAGCTCTTTTCAGAGTGTTTATAATCTCCTGCTCTCCTAATAATGCTTTATCAAAGGTCCATTTGGACGGAATTGAGGCACTTGAGAGAGAGAGTTCCAGTCTAACCACAGCATGATCTGAGAGATGCTCTGGTTGATGGATTATCTTTCTTATCCTATTCCCTAACTTCATATCTATAATAAAAGTCTATTCTTTAGGCATGGCCATATTTCTTGTTCTGATAGGTATATTCTTTCCTCATACCCGCCCTCTGTGGCCAAACATCTATTAAACCCAGATTTTTCGTCAAATGGTGTGCACACTCTCTCATCTATGGTGAGTTGACCAATGGCCTAGTGGTAGATGTATCTAGAACTTGGTCTAGTAGTGTACTAAAATCTCTGCCAACAACTATGTAGTTCCTTATATCAGCTAGGTGTTTGTACAGCTTCCTAAGCGGGGTTGGGTCATCTACATAAGGATCATAGTACCCAAAAAATTAATAGTTTATGCTGTAAATTTTGACATTAACGATTAGCCTTCTTCTCCCAGGATCTGCTATGAACAGGGATGGTTCTAGGATTTTCTGAGCCCCGGGCAGAAAGGGAATGTGCAAGGCCCCTCTAATTTACATAAATGAGACCTTTAGGGCTCCGAAAGCTGCTTTGTGCAGACTCCTCCTGGGCCGCAGCGACTCCTCTCAGTCACCCACAGGCACCTCTTTTACAGCTCCTATCGAGCTGAAGGTGTGAGAATTGCTTGGGGGCTGAAAGTTAAAACCATGGGGCGCTTAAGTGCTGACAATGGGCGTCTCGCAGTGTCTCTGAATGGGCAGCCGGGCAGGAGGCCTAATTGCAGGACAAACCTGCAAAATGTGTCTCCTTGCAAATGGAACAAGAGGAAGTGTTCCCAGAGGCAGCTCCTCCACTAGGGCGGAGGAACATCACCCCACTGCTTTCTCGCAGTGCGAGAAGCAGAGATAAAAAATTCTAAAACTACCATTTTATGCTTCTGCTTCTCGCACTGTGAGAAAGCAGAAGGGTTTGGTTGGGGGCGGGCAGGTGGGCGTATCTGCTCTAGGGCAGGGGAGGAGTGGCTTGCCCACTACTGAAGGCGCTGACTGGTTGGTCGGCCATCTGGGGCCGACCAAATCAGTCATGCGCACTCTGGCTTTTCTACTTGTAGGTAGCATGCAGCCTACATGGAGAAAATAGCCTCCCCATAGGCGCTTGGCTGGGCGCTGTGCCGACCAATCGCGATGCTGCCATTGAAGTGTTGTGATTGGCTTAGGGGAGGGGAGGAAGGTTGCCTGCTTCCTGTTCCTGCCGGAGTCAGGAAAGCAGGAGCAGACTGAGCAGTGAAGACGTGGGACCTGGGAAAGGTATGTTTTAATTTTTTTAAATTATAATTTTACCCCCCCACGTGACCCCCCTTTCCTTTGTGACCACTTGCCCATCCCCCCACCCCACGCCTGCCCCCCACCCATGAGCCATGCCGGCAGTGACTGAGTGTCCCCCTCCCAAGGGCCTCCCCATACCATCCCTGAGAGGCCCTCCTGTAAACCCAATTCCAAAGAGACACCTTTCTTTCAGTTGGATCGGCAGGGGCACAAGTAGATTCTTCCCACACTGCCCATGCCTAGAGCCAGCCCTGGCTATGAAGCTCTCCAACCTGTCTTGTGCAGAGTTTTTTTAAAAAATCACCACCCTTTTCACATTACAAGATTGATTGGTGCAAGCACATTTTTTATACCATTTATGTCTCTTTAAAATTTCCCCCCATTCTTCTTGACGTAAGTCTGTTTCCTGGAGTATTTTAATGTCATTATCAGAAAGCTTCAGAATACCCTTACAAAATGTATGCTCCAGGTTAATACCCTTATGTTATGAACCTTCCTTTCTTCCTTTATCATTTCCCTGATAATTCGAGCCTAACCTTTCCCAATCCATCTCAGAATCCCTGTCATAAATGAGGACTACAATTTGTTGTTTTTGGTTTTTTCCCACAGGCTCACCACCCTGTGCTTAGTAAAACTACTATCTGCCCTAACCACGTGTGACCCCCGCCCCTAGCTTGCCCCTGCCCAACCCCACTGGGGAACACTCCCTGTATCCAAAAAAAGTATAGTACTTCATACCACTTGGGCTTCTACTCTCCTGTTTATTTTCTATTTATTTTGCTGCATTTTTATCTGGTCTATTAGAACGTCAACCTCCGAATTCCTTTATATTGTGCATCTTGTTGTTCCACATGACTCTTAATGTCATTTGGAATTTTCAACTACAGATTTGCACTCGGCAACTTCAGGTCCTGAATGTGTTTCCCTAACTCCCATTGCCGATTTTGAAGAACTTTTGCTATATCCGATCTTATAGAGAAGGACCAATCATTTTTTAAAGCTTTTGCTTTCAAAGTTTCTGTAGGAATTAGCTCTTTTATTGCATAAGTACAGAAGTTTATTAACATTTTAGTGTATTTCTCTCTGTTTGGGCTTCTTTTAAATTGATCCTAATGCACCACTCTGTGTGTCCTGCTCGAGGTCTGTGATGTCTACCATTTTAGTCTCAAGCTTTTCACAGGCTTCCTGTCTGTTAGTCTATTTGCGCTCTGAAAACTGCAAGTTTGGCTTTAATCTCTTTCGAAGGTGTTAGTAGTAAGGAGCCCTTATCTATTTAATCTATGTTTTTGGGTGTTCCCATCTTCTCTTCGTGAGGGGTCAATTGAAATTTCCTCTACGGAATTATCCCCCAGTGGGATCCTGAGAGAGAACCTGAAATCGATCTAAATGAGAGAGACCTGGCCCACCTACCGGAGTAGGCTGAGTAAGTGGGTTAAATTACTTGGGTCCATATTTTGCATAATTGCAGGGCAGATCGATTTAGTTGGATTGGCCTGTGTTTGAAAATCTTTTTTAAAGTGAGATCTTAAAGACAGTGTGATTTTGATTTTCCCTCCTGGTGCGGCTGCGGTATCTCTAATAACTTTGTGATCTTTCTGTTTCCCTGGCTGGAACAGAACCTGTTCTGGAATAGACACAGAGAGAGATTTTGTGGAAGTGGCAATGGGGGTGGGGGGATAAATAATCACCCTGCTGTGCTGCTGATCATCAAACCCTCTCCCTTTACTGTGCAACAAACCTGGGCCTAGCCAAGCATTTCTTAATGTATTTCTATTTTTACCTGCGGCTCCTATGGCATCCAGATCTGTGTATTTTGTAGAGACCTGGAGCTCTTTTATTTTTACTTGTGTTCTTCCCTGCGGCAGCAGAGCATTCAACGCATACTAGGAGGAGGGACTGTCAATTTGCCCATTGTGAGAAGCTGCCCTGGTATATGATGTCCATTAATGTAAGTGGGCACCTTGCACCAGTCCAGACAACCCTTATGATGATTTAGGATGTCTCAGATAATCTTAGAAAGCTATCCAAGTGGTAGCTGTGGAGAGCATCCCTCAGGCTTAGTCTTGAAGGAGTGTAAAGCAGCTTGTTTTACCAGAGTGCAATCTTATAGTATAGATTAAATGAAAAGGAACCACACAAAGTATGTATAAAAAGAAGTATTTATTATAGAACACTCTCTAGTACCTTACAGTATCTCCTACACAGATATAGACACAAAGCACACAATATAAAAGCAAAGAAATCACAGTAAATAGCACTAATACACAGTGGGCCCCGGGGGGACCAAACCATGTACTAAGAAAGTGGTATAAGAACCACGACTCGAGTCAGGACAATGTCGAGAGGACGTAGAATTGCTGAGGACCCACAGAACCACCCAAGGTAAGCAGATAGGGACCCCACGGAGAGCGTGTGCAGTGTGAGAACACAACCTCGTGCTCTATACAAGTCTATGTGCAAGTCGCGGTTGGAATTTTAAATATTAGGGACCCTTCCCAGTGGAACCTGAAGAAACCCTGTGAAGGACAGAAGGTTGGAGAGCCACCCCACCCGTTGATACTATGGTACCCAAGTTGCCTATCCTAGGGAAGCTGGGTGCATAGGTGTGAAGGGGCGTCGGAAACCGCCGTTAAACTCAATGGAGGACTTCAGGAAAGTGCCGCTACTGGAAGAAGAGAAAGTGTCTAGAGGAATTCAAATGTGGATTCTTGATGAGAAGTACCAGAAAGCAGAGGGAACAGAGTCTATGTCACTCAGGGGTGTCCAGGAGACTTGGAAGACGAATGCCCTCCAATGTCGGGTGCTTCAGGAAGAATGATGGTGACCTTGACTCTGCAGCTGCGAGGACCAGGCAATGCTGAGGACAACCAGGACCCACATAAGAGCTGTCCCTCATAGCATGTCGAGTGCTAAGGGTCCAGAGTCCGGCGAGAACACCAACAAGCCTTGGCAAATGCAACCTATGCAGGAAATCAAGAAGGTGCACAATTGGGACCAGCAAGGCCTAGGAGACTCACCACAAGCAGGGGCGTCAGGGCAGACCCTGAGCACTCAGGCGAGCCCACTGAAAACAAAGCTGACCCTCAATTGGACCCACAGGCCGGAGGCACAAGAGTCGCGAGAAGACCTCGAGCAGTTCACCAAAAGGAGCAGACCACAGTGCCCACGAGGCAGTGCGGCTGAAGATCTTGGTGCAAGAAGTTGCCGAAGGTTAGGGTTACTTCGTGCCCAATGCACTTTTCGCAAAGTTGCCAACAAGCACAGCGGTTCAGTTAATGCAGCCCCCACGAGGGATTCTGACCTCATACTTGGTGAGAGGGCAGCTTGGGCCTCGGGAGACGTAGATATCTCCCACCTGTGTTGTTGAACCCTTCGGAGTCTGCAGGAGCTCGGGATCAGCAGACCGGTCAGCAGTGCTGAGGTGCCTGCGAATGCAGGGAAGTGACTCCTTCACTTCAAGGGAGATTATCTTCAAATGTCTTGGATGCTCCACAGGTCCTGCATGGATCCTGTATGGTGCACTGGCACAGACGATGCAGCAGACTGAAAGGGAGATGAAGTCAGGCCCAAACGAAGTCCAGAAGTCCAGAGTGCCCAGACAGTAGAAGTGCAGTGGTTTCAGTTCTGAATCTTCTCCACAACAAATCTAGGGGCCTACACCCAGGTAAGCCCTAAAGTACCCTAAGGAGAGGGTTGGTAAGATTGAGGGGACCCTCCCAGGGGAGGTTGTGGACAGGGCGGATGTTACACCCATGTCCTTTGTCCATTTCCGCACCAGCGTGGGAGCCAACGGTTGCCAGGACCGGTTTGAACTCGACAATGCATAGGGACACCAAATGTGCCCCTCATGCAGTCTTTCAGTCACTGGCAAGCACACCCACTCAGCCCTAATACACTGAATCCTGTCTGGGAGGTGGTCACACCTCCCTGTGACAGGATGCCTATTGTTCTTTCGTCCCCTGCATGAGCTTGGCTCAGCAGCAGGAGGGCAGAAATGTGTCTCTCATCGGCAGCAACCACTTTGTGCTGTTCGGGACTAGAAGGCTGGTACCAGGAACACTGAGAGCCTAACGGAGGGCTCTCTCAGTGCTTGTAATCATACCTCCCACACCGTTTATGGTGTGGGGGTATGATTCCAACATGTTTTATACCAAACATGTTAGGATTTGTTGCGGCCGTTTTCGAGATGGTCATCGTGCGATCACACGATGCCCCTCTATATAATGCATGGCTGCTTCAGTGACAACCTGGGAGAATGGACTCTGTAGGCTGCAGGGGTGTCCTGCTCATGCATGGGCACCCTCTCACTTAACACCAAGCACCCTGCCCTCAGGATTGTGAAGGGCTACTGGAAGGGTGCATTATAGGTTTTAAGTGCAGTGACCCTTAGATATAGTATGTATGTATACGATTTGTAAAGCACCAGAATGGCCCCCGAAGGGGTATCTCCACGCTGCAGAAAAAGGGAATGCCAGGTCAGAGTAATTAGTATCAGATCAGTTCTGTCTTTAGGAGTTTCTTAAAGAGAAGGAGATTGGTGCACTTACGTAGCTCAAAGGGCAAAGAGTTCCAATATTTTGGAGCCAAGTAGGCAAAAGGTTTGCCCCCAGTTTGAAGTTTTCTGAAGCAGCGGACAACAAGTAGAACCTTTTCCCTCTGAACGCAGAAATCTGCCAGGAAGGTAGAGCTTCATTTTTTCCACCAGATAGCTTGGGCTTCTGCCATGAAGTGCCTTGTGGAATAAGCAGCAAATTTTGAACTTAATTCTCTGGCGGATGGGAAGCCAGTGAAGCTGCTTTAGCAATGGCCTAGAAGATGTTCTGGGAGGCATATTTAGAGTGAGGTGAGCTGCTGTATTCTGAATAACCTGCAATCTATATAGAAGTGATTCATTGGCCAAAGCATGGAGAGCGTTACAGTAATCGAGATGGCTCCTAACCAAGGCCTGAATCAGGGTTCTGTGTACTGATAAAGGAAGCATCTGGAACACTCTACGGAGCAGACTCAGCATGTGGTAGCAGGTACCTGAGGTGGCCATGACTCGGTCTCTCATAGATAGAGAGTGATACAGTTGGACTCCCAGGTTTTTAGCCATAAGCTTCGGGATAGGAGCTGTTCCCAGCCCGGCGGGCCACCTGTCAGGGGACCAATTCTTCTGAGCAGTGCCAAACAGCAAAATCTCAGTTTTGGCAGCATTCAGCTGGAGGAAATTATCTGTCATCCAACCAGCTATTGCTCGCCTGCCCTCAGCAAAAAGACGTTTGGTTGAGTCTTTATTATTATCGAAAGATAAGAGCAGTTGGGTATCGTCTGCATAGGAATGGCGAGTAAACCCATGTTCTCTGATGATTTTTGCATGGGGGCCACATGCACATTAAACAGGGTGGGGCTAAGGCAGGAGCCCTGGGGTACCCCTTTGGTGAGCTTCAGGGTGCGAGAATAAAAGGGACCCAGGTTAACAGTTTGAGTGCGGTGGTCCAATATAGTTTCAGTGCACTGGTTCTATATTGTAAACATATATCTTTCGTAAGTGGGGCATGCACCAGCTTACACAGGCTGCAATGGCAGGCCTGTAGTTCAATTTTGAATGGTCTCTCATGGGTGGCATAATACATTTAGCAACCCATGGGAGACCTCTCGGGTACCTATGCCCTGGGTACATGAGTACCATATATTAGGGACTGACAAGAGTACCTCAGTATCCAATCTGGGATGCACAAAAGTACTGAACACAACAGTTTAAGGAGAAAGCAGATAGACTGGGGTCCTGATTAGCAGGATCCCAGACAGACTAGTCAAAAACAGTATCACATCAAACAAAAAGTGGGGGTAACCATATGAAGCAGATCCTACTTTCCCACACCCATACCATCTCATTATTCCACAGCTCAGAGATAAGTGGAATTAATTTAATGCTATCACCACATTATGGTATTATGTGCCGGAGATGCAGGAGCTCCTGGCCTGCGAACTAGCTGGCTGCAATGTTCCGCCTCCTTTACTTCTTCTTCTATCATGCTTAAAGCTTTCTGCCCATCCAAGTGTTCTAGTGGATTCAATTCTATGGAAGTGTTAACCAAGTATATTCTTCTAAAAAACAAATGTAACTAAACAGATCAAGGGTTCATGTCTGACAATATAAAAATCAAACTACATATCACAATTACTTTGTATGTGCTTTTAGGTGCAATGTAAAAACGAAACATACACATCCAGCACCCTAATGCAGAATTGATACAAATACAGCAAGTGCAAACATTGTGCATGTTAGATAGAAGTGTAATGTAAATGCTCAATGTAAATTAAGCACAACTGGAATACAAATAAAGTTTTGGGCTCATTATGCAATATCACAAATATATCTGGCAACTGGTCTTAAATGTGTGCAAACTAATTTAAAGTCTAACTCAAAATGAGTAAAGGCTACAAAACAAAGATGCATAAAAAGCATTTGAAATCCAAGGTAGAGAGAACTATCACCTCCCCTGCCCACACACCATGTTTGCATCTCAGACATCTGAGGAATCCAGATATCTAGCCCATTACTGGAGGTCAACTGAGCTTGATCTCCCAAACAAAAGTTGAATGCATCTTTGTAAACATATCCAAATAAAAATGCAAGTTGCTAAAATGAGGAATGACAACAACAAAGTGACAACATTGATCTGCAAATCAATTTTGACCACAAAATAATTAGAAACATACACTTTGGAATTTTAGAATTTTGGGGGGGGGCGCTAGGTGGTGCCAGACCAAGATGGCCGCACCGTAGCGAGGCTCTGGGAGCCTGGTCTGAATATCCGATAATTATCCGCAATTCGCACAGTCCCCGTGCGATAAGACGATACGCCTGAGTAAAGTGGAGGACCCGCCACCCTCGGTGCAAGTTGCAGCCCAATCGGACGTGGAGCGGAGACGTGGTGGCTCTTGCGGATTGGCTGGGAGCTGGACGGCTGGTCTCCCTGGAGCGGCGGGCCGGGTGCAGGCGCTAAGTGAGCCCGGGGCGCCCACGAGGACCGAGGCCGCGGATCACCGGAGGCGGTCGAGGAGCGCGGCGCGTTGGCCAGCTGCGCGCGGTGCTGCTCCGGCCCCGCCTGCCTCTCGCCTGAACAACACGTCCGGAGGCCTGGTTGGTCGTGTGGGGTGCCGCGCTAGGCCTGGAGAGCTCTGCCGGCTTCTCTCTGGATTCCCTCATGCGCCATAGCGTCACGGGGACGCTCCCCGCGTGTGGAGTCTTCTGGACCTTTGGGGGAAGCTTGAGGACTATCCAGAGGATCCCGTCTGTCATCGGAGGGGGTGAGTGCCATGCTGATGTGGATTTAGGGGGTGCATCTTTGCCCACGTTTTGCTACTTAGTACTTATAGGCACACCCCCTCCCCCCCGCACCAGGGCACTGAGTACCGCTGGCCATATGTCCCGGACCCTCTACAACATATAGGCAGCATCTCTAGAGCCACTACACGGCTCCGGGCGCTCCCCCTCTCCGGAGCACCTCTTAACTCTGATAGCACGCTTGGAGGCACCGTAAAACCCTGGGTGAACCCCATCACGGCGTCTGCGGACCTGTTGGCGCACCCCTCCCCTTCCCTGGGGCTATTCGTGACTCTGGAGGCACATCTCGAGGTGCTACACGCTCCGTACGTCCCCCCGTGGCCGCTGCGTCGCTTGGGCCGCCCCCCCTTCGCTGCACGGACAATTGCATCGCCCAGAGATTGAGGGAGTGAGACGCAGTGTCAGTCACTGGGCCTCTGGCACTCGGGAGGCGGACCGCGGGACTGGCGGGAGGCTGCCTTGCACGGCCACACCGTGGATCGCTGGCCCTGGCGGGGGCTTGGGGTGCGGAGTGAGGCCTGCTCCCCTCTCGTTTGGACGCCGACTTACCCCCATAGTTTCCGGAGGGGCGACGGGGAGCGGCCTGCGGTGACTTCCTTGGCCCCGCGGCGACGGGAGTCCTGCGTCAACAGCTATACTACGCGGCTCGGGAGGGAGAAGGCCATCAAACAACGGGCAGTGACCACGATACATCAGATACCCGGACGAGCCGGCGCGGGCCACCGGGATGGGGAAATCGGACGGGCGGCAACAACGGCTCCACTTTGAAACTAAGAAAGGGGGCACCCGCTCGGCGGCGGAGGAGCCCCCCGAGCAGGGGCAGGAGCGGCCGACCAGCCAGGCAGCAAGTCCGGACGATGAAGTCAAAGAGATGCTGAAAATGCTGCAGCAGAGTATGAATGGGCTATCGGGGAAAATGGACGCGATGCATAACAGGCTTGACTTTCTCGTCTTAAAGGTCGATAAACACGATGAACAGCTGAAAGAAGTTGAGCAGCGCATTTCTTATAACGAGGACCGCACAGGTACTATGGGCAAACAACTAACGCAGATGGACCGCCTCCTGAAAGCAATAGCGGCAAAGAACGAGGACTTGGAGGCCCGTAGCAGCCGGAACAATATACGCCTTACCGGGATTCCTGAGAGTGCCAATACCGGACGGATGGAAGACTATGTAGAGAGACTCCTCATAATGACGTTTGGCGCGGAGGCCTTCTCGTCCCATCTGATTGTGGAGAGAGCCAATAGATCGCTTGGCCCTCGGCCGCCGCCGGGCGGGCCGCCTCTGCCTATTGTGGCACGCATACTCAATTATAGAGACCGGGACGTTGCTTTGAGGAGGGCGAGAGAGCAGCAACATTTGCAATTTGAGGGCACTGCGTTCTCCATATTCCCGGACTTCACCATGGCAGTTCAGGAGGCTAGACAGAAATTTGTAACTGTCAAACAAAAACTGCGCAAAGCCAGCATTGAATACGCCCTACTGTATCCCGCGAAGTTGCGCATCAAGCACCAGGAGCGCGCGATCCTGTGCACAAATCCTCAACAGGCGGAAGAGTTCCTTAAGACCCTGCGGCGCCGCTCACCGAGCCATGCCGCGGATACTGACGACTCGCGTCCCCCTTCGCCTGCAACTGAAATGCGGGGAGGAGAGTGACCATCTGCACACCCATGCATAAGAATTGCCTCCGCTGCCGGAATGGCAGTGGCACAGAGACCTGAGGTGAGAGGGAGATGAGGGGGTGGCACTGAGGACTCATGTCTGGACACGATTGGACTGCCACTCTGCATGGTATGCGGGCGGGGGGCATCGGAGTACAGTCCCTCAGAACAAAGGTATGGGATGGTCCTCTGGCGCTACCCAAATATGAATTCGATGAGCTAAGGGGAATGTGCGAGTATTGGGTTATAGCCAGGTCCCCTCCCAACACTCCCTCTCTGGGCTCCTGCCTTGGTGGCGGGTTGTAGACCACCATAGTGGAGGGGTGAAGGGAGGGATATCTGGGTCCACAGGCGCCCCCGCCATGGGCAGTCCCCTACAGGGTTGGAATGTTATGGTTGTACAGTTGACCCACAGGTTGCGGTCGTCAGGGAGTTGGGAGGAGGGGGGGAATATTGTTGCCGGCACAGTTGGGGTGCTGTTGTGGGAGGGTAGGGGCGGAGTACATGGGTTGTTAACATGTTGGGGGGGGCGGGACGGAATCAGCAACTGCTCAGTCGACTACAGCTGTAGTCACATTCTGAAGACATGGTACCTTTACACGTGGGATGGGGCCGGCGCTAGGAGTTGGACCCCTGTGTGTCAACCCACGGCGCACGCACATTGCGGTACACACGTGCCCCACGCGCTGACTAAATTGAAATTACTGACCTGGAATGTTAGAGGGCTAGGGGACCCCCGTAAGAGGTGCCAGATTCTTTCATACCTCGATAGGCACAACATTGGTATAGCGCTCCTACAGGAAACACACATGGACCCTAGGGGCAATCCGACATTTGGGAGCTAATGGGCCTCTGATCGAGTGTTCTCATCATACTCCACATGCGCCAGGGGCACAGTGATACTCGTAAAACGTAACACTCCGTTTATATGTGCGGGAATGAAGGGAGGTAGGGATGGGAGGAGCTGTATGCTGTGGGGCACGTTGGGTACGCAGTCGTTTGTGATGGTGAGCTGCTACGGTCCCAACACAGACGACCCCGATTTTTTACACTCACACTGGGGACAGATCACAGAAGTGGGAGCCACACATGTACTATGGGCTGGAGATTTTAACACGGTTAGCGACCCCCAGACGTACAGGTCCAGCGCGCTACCGCACCACTACACTCGTAGTCAGGCTGCGATGGCTGGGCTCCTCACACACGAGGGACTTACTGACCTCTGGCGACACACTCACCCGGTGGTGAGGGAGGGTACAGGCCTGGTCAAGGCTGGATTACTGGCTGGGTTCTAGGGGGATGTGCCACTGGGTCTGCGCGGTGGACCACCTTGCACGCACGTTCTCTGATCATACCCCAGTGTGTCTTACATTGGAGATACCGAACCTGATTGCTAGTCCCAAAAGCCGGCGACTGGTCCCTGAGGCACTCCTTGATGAAGTTTTTAAATCTGAGCTAGAGGAGGAGATCGTGGACTTCTTAGCCCGCAACAAGGGGACGGTAGCACTAGCGGGCACGCTATGGGAGACCTTCAAGGTCACAATCAGAAGCACCTGTAGGACAAAGAGCTTCGGGGTCTTGAGAGACATACGTCGGCGTCTACGCCTGCTCGAAGGTCAACTTAAAATACTGGAGGCTGATGTCTGGCGAGAGGACTCGGGTGAGGGGAGAGCTAAATTGCGTGACACAATCTCTCACTATATTTCCACGGCTGAGCGAGAGGCAAGGTTTAGAGGGAAATATGTAACCGCCAGACGCTATGGAGAGGGAGGCAGGCCAGGGCGCGCACTAGCCCGCGATATCAGACGACCACGGTACACCAACTATGTGCTGGAAATAGAGGATGCGCATGGGGATAGACACAGAAATGGCCTTGAGATATTGAGTACATTCAAGACATTCTACGAATCGCTGTACACGTCAAAAGGGGTGAACACGACGGATTTTTTGGCCTTCTTTGGGGATATCACCTTAGGGTATCTTAGTGGGAGGCAACGGGAGTTTTTAGCTGCCCCATTTACGCTGGATGAGATTCGGGAAGCAATTGCCCAGTTAGCGTCCGGGAAGGCGCCCGGGTCTGACGGTCTTCCGGTAGACTTCTACAAATTATATACAGACCAGCTCGCACCGGTGTTGCTGGAGGTATACTCGGAGGCGCTGGAGGCGCAGATATTGCCTGCCACAATGAGGGAGGCCCATATCATATCTTTGTTGAAACCCGGGAAGCCCCCTCATCAGTGCGACTCCTATAGGCCTCTATTGTTAATCAACGTGGACGTCAAAATTTTAACTAAAATGATAGCGAATCGACTTAATCTCCTCATGGATAAGCTGGTGTTGCCGGACCAGGCAGGATTTATCCCTGGGAGAGCAACGTCTCATAATTTGCGTACTCTCTTCTCTATCATGCATCAGGTGGCCCCGCACCTCCCCCTGGCTGCTATTTTCTTAGACGCCACTAAGGCGTTCGATTCGCTTGAGTGGGACTATCTGCATGCGGTCTTACGCAACATGGGGTTCCCGGTGGGTTTCTCCGCTTTGATTAGACTGCTGTACAACGCACCAGTGGCTAAGGTACTGATAAACGGCCACACCTCTGACGCCATACCACTCTCCCGAGGTACCAGACAGGGGTGTCCGTTGTTATTCGCACTGGCTATGGAACCATTGGCGGCGCGGGTGCGGCAGTATCATCGGGACAAGGCGCTCAGCTGCCCCTTACGTCTCATCCTCATTTCGCTATACGCGGACGACGTGACTCTATATGTAAAAGACCCACAGAATAACTTAAATCCGCTTCTGAGAGAGTTTGTGAGGTTTGGGGGGCTCTCGGGTATCCACATCAACTTGGCTAATCCCAGATCTTCCCCCTTACCCCAGCCGTGTCGCGGTTTCACACAGACTTCCCATTGGAGTGGTGCGACTCCACTGTAAAATACCTAGGGGTGCAAGTCTCTGCTGATCGGGAGGAACTCATGAGAGACAACTATGGCCGGGCGATAGAGGCACTGAAAGACACTATCACAAGGTGGATCGCCCTGCCCCTGTCCATTGCGGACAGAATATCCCTGATCAAAATGGTAATTCTACCAAAAATGCTTTACTATTTCACAAATATCCCATACCATCCGGGGAAAGTCTTTTTCGCTACCCTGCGCACTGAACTCCTGCGGCTGGTGTGGGGAGGGAAGCAGGCCCGTATCAGGTGGGACGTTCTGGCTCGTTCATATGCGGCAGGAGGCCTTGACCTACCTAAATTTGAATTGTATTATCAGTGCGCCCAGGCACATTACGTGCACTACTGGACGAGCGGCCCGTGATACACAGCGCATGTGGCTACGGAGCACTGGCTCGCTGACCCCGTACCGCTGGCTGGGGCTTTGTGGAGACACATCTCCTATCGCAAACGCAGTCCCGATACTGTTGAGTGCACGGGGCGCGCCTGGGAGTGGATTGTGAAGCAGACAGATGCACCTATGCTGTACTCTCCGCTGCTCCCGCTGGTGTACCACCCCCGCATGCCTCTTTTGCAGGAGGGAGTTTTCATCAAAATGAAGCAACATAGGGGTCTCAATACGTGGGGGGACCTGTATAAAGATGGCAGATTCATCACGCTGCAACAGCTCTGTGATGACCCTCCTCCCACCACAATGGACACCTTCCTGTACATCAGGCTCCGAGCTGGAGTTCAGGCCATTACACCGGATTATCCGCTACAACCGACGGCATCTCCCCAGTTACATGCAGTGCTACGGGCCACGACCGCTTCTCACTTGGTGTCGACCCTATACCGATCGATATACACGGGGACGGAATACGCGCAGTGTGCCGCGTGCAGTAGATGGGAGGAGGAGCTGGGACAACCCTTAACTGATCGGGACTGGCTGTTCAGCTGTAAACAGACAGAGCAGGTGGCTGTTAGCAGCAGGCTCCGTGTCACGCATTATAAGTTCCTCCAGCGCTACTACTATACCCCCGTGAAGCTTCATCGGTTTGGGCTTCGGGAGGACACTAGATGCGACAGATGTAGGGCCGAGGGGGCGGGAATGTTGCATCTGGCATGGGCGTGCCCCTCTGTGCACGCCTTCTGGACCTTGGTGTTTGACGCGGTGGGGAAAATGATTGCCACCCCCCTGCCGCCGACCCCACAAATGGGTATCTTGGGATGCACGGAGAGCATCCCGGCTCCTCATAGAAAATTCGGCTCTTTTTGTCTTCTCCTGGCCAAGCGTAAAGTGGCCTGCAGATGGGGGAGAGGGCGTGCCCCCAAGTTCAAGAGCTGGCTGGAGGATCTGATACGCTGGCAGGAAGAACTCACTCTCTATGCTGACCTCTTGCCGACCGTCTCCAGACCTAGAGACATATGGGACCCTCTAAGGAGGTACCTTCTTCAAACTCCTCAGACACCGGATAACGCCACTGCCCCCACGTCCTGAATAGGTCCAGTGCTGGGGACGCCTGAGGCTCGGCGCGGGGGAGGGGTGCGGGATCCTTACCGCCGGGACTCTGCTGCGCTTACGGACTGCTGCCGCTCCCATGGGTTCCCCTGGATACTGTAATGTGTAATTGACATGGATATGTGTGTGCCGAGTGGTGCCTATTCCGGAGCACGAGCCGCGGGGCGGCTGCTGCCCTCTCTCGTCACCGGGGACCTACATGACTACAGGTCGGCGGGGGCCATAACCCTGCATGGGAATCGTAGCTGTACTCCTTTTTTTGTTTTCTGGTGGGTACACTGTGGGGCCAATGATTGTGCTGAGCTGAATTTCATATTGCCTTAGCGTTGTTATGATTATGTGTTCTGACGCGGCCGGCCCTGATGGGTTGTAGGCGGCTTGCTGTGTGTTAACTGCAGAATGTCATACTCTATGCCTAATGTGCACTGCTGATGGCCTCGTCGGGGTTGTAGGCGAAAGATGGCTGTGTCAGACTTGTGTTCTTCAATAAAGGTTTTGGAAGAAAAAAAAAGGAATTTTAGAATTTTGAAATCTGAGTTCTTTGCATACTGTTAATTCATTTTTGCAAACTGTTAACAAAGAGAGTTGTAATTCCCTTATTCAACCCTTGGTTTCCAAACCAATACTGCTCCCCATCTTTTCCCCAAGGTTCCAGTAGGCAGAGTCTGCCAGGGAGGAAGCTAATGGGCATCTTGCCCATGGCCTGCCAGGGATCTGGATTGAGGCTATCATGACAACATCAGTGGTAGAGAGGGGGTAAGTCTGAACTTCCTTTCAGCTCAGCCCACTCTTCAACAGCCTCTTAACATCGTATTTACCTGGGCAAATGATGATTATTCATGATTTATCAATGGTCCGCTACAGGTTACTATTGTTTGAATGCATGATTGGCCACACATCTGACTGGGTGCAAAACTACAGGCATTAAAAGATTTGATTCCTGCAGTACCTGCATGGGTAGTGAGTGACACTATTCTGAAATAATGTATTCCTAATGTGGACATTAGCTGTCTTTTCCAAAATATCTGTAGTGTTCATTGATTTAGCAGAAATATCTTCTCATACACACATAGAACACATTAGATGTGAAAGTGTATTCCTTCCTTGGGCTGGTAAGAAGGGGTTTGATCTCAAAAAGTAATCAACTATGACATTGCTGAACTATGAAATTGTGCAACCTCAACAATGTGCTTCTTTACATGATTTAAGTTACCAGAACAGGGGAATGAGGATTACAACTTATCTTGATTTATTTACAATTGATGTCAGCAACATTTTACAAATACATATCACAGAGACATAGTGAAAAACAAGTAGATAAAGTAAATTTCTCCACAAAGTTGTTCTTTGCATTAAACAACAATCCTCCATTTTAGTTTGTTCTTTCTTTGCTGTCACTAACTGCTTCTTGAGTACAGTTTTGGAGGGCTTCTGGACATCTTATCAGGAATTTGAGTATCACTAAACTCTTGAAACTAATATTTTCAACTCGCTGGTGTATAGGTATCAGAGTGATAATATATCTAGATAAAATGAATATTCATGTCCTAGGATGCGAAGAAACTGAAAGACCTTACACCTGCTGTACAAGTATAACCCATGATTTTCCATCAATTCAAAGAGTAAGATATGACCCCAGGACAAGAGAAGGAATTTCTACTATTCAGGATAAACTCGATCAAGACTACTTTGAACAAAAATAACTGACATTAATTTTTGTCCTGAATTTACAAAAGGCCTAATAAGTCGGCCTTTCTTCCATACACAACAATTCCCAGAGCTCTGGCTAAGACAGGGCTCATATAAGGACCCATAAAGTGCCAGTGGTACAGACATGGCCTCTATTCAAGTTGACCAGAGGGATTTCAATCTCTTATGGGACTCCCCCTTTTTCCACTGGAGTAATTTATTACCAAATGATCCAAAAGATCAGCTACGTTTGAAAAAAGTCAAGGTCAGACCTTTGCGTATTATCCAAATTTGCATGTAGTCCACTGGCTGAAAGAGTGTTTGCCGTTTACCATACTATTGAGATCCCAGGCATGCCAGCATATGTTGACTGCTCTGAAAAATTATTTGCCCATAATTCATTACACACCTTATGAAGGTGATGATGTGGGCGACTCAAAAGGTCCAAATAGACATCTTTTAATCTAGGGACTATGAACAACGGGGGCCAATTGAACATCTAGGCATTTTTCTCAGGTGCTAAATTGAAGCACATCCCTAAAACAGGAGATTATTTAGGGAGTCCGGGTTTAAGATGCTTTATTTCAAACCGACTTATGAGACAACATTGTTGGTGGTAAATACGCATTAAAGGTGGTGCAATTCTTAGGTCAGAGATCAGGCAGAAGAAAGATAAAACAGAAAGTCAGTCCCATTGGCATGGATTTACAATACTAATTAATGATCCATCAACAATATATTAAGAAAGAGGAATACTAGCATAGATTTATTAAGGTGAATCTCACTCCTTGAGCCAGGCATTAGGATGGAGACCTTTGTGGAGGACAGGGCTGATAATGGATTTATGTTGCTTTTTCAAATGTTTCCTGAGAAATTAATGTGTACAGCAGTCAGATGCAGACACACTTTTCTATACTTTACAGTATTGACTTGGAATACAAGCTTTGACTAATACTAGCAAGGTACGCATCTATGCATTAAATATTGTTGAGTGGATGACTTATTTAGCTTATGCATGTATGCATGAAATCAGGCTTTAGCGTTAACATGCATTTTTGTTTTTGGTTGTGTGCGCACAATTGACAAGTCTTCGGCTCACGATGCTTCCACTAAAACAGGACATTTCCATTCCTGCTGAATGTTCACAGCTGATGTGCTGCAAAGGCTTCTCCATTATTTCTGGCTTAGTATAGCACCCACAAGCTTCCAAGCAAATTCTGAGCAATCAGGTCCCCAACTTCCCCATAGAGATACCAAAGATGGAGCAACATAAAACTGACCTAACTTTGAGAAGGGCAGATAAAAACTGGTTTCTAGGAGAGAGACTGACAGATGGGACAGTGAAATTAAGCCCTTTTGGTTTCAATTTATGCAGGGTTACATGGCTCAGCAGCAAGATACTCTATAATATTAGAATCCCACATAGCAGTTAAGGAATTTTAGATTCAATTGTTATGGATATGCACAGAACAATGTTTGAGGAGTATCTGATATTCTGGCCTACCCTCAACGATATGGCTATAACCGAGTGAGTTGAGAGTGACCATAACCCATTGATTTCTACATTCGAAGTTGTGAAACTAAACGAGGCAACAAACCCCTCCAATTTGACATGCACTAGAGATTTCTTAACCTCCAATGATATGCGACGAGTCAAATGTCCAAGATGGCGGAAAAACAGGCATATTGTCTAATATTACCAGGGATGTTGAGCACGCAACAGTAGAAATGGAGGTGCACCTGCGTAATACACAGGCACCTGATGCCATAACAACTATCCATAATAAATTATTTGGTAAAATGCTAACCTATTTCCTCAGATCCTTTAGAGCTAAGTATAATAGCGTTAAGATACTGCATCTATGGTTCAATAAAGAATGCAAGCAAGCTCTCAAATCTCTAGTAGAGGCCATCAGATTGAAAAATGTAAGCAGTATCCAGAAAGCTAGGAAAAGCTATAGGAAAGCGCAGGACAGTGCTAAAAAGGAATGGGACGAAAACAGATGGCAAAACCTTAAATTGGCGTGCACAAGAAATAACCTCCAACGTTGTTGGAACTTAGTGAAATGGGGTAAGGGTGGACATTCACTACCACCGCAAAATCATGTAGCCCCAGACTCTTGGGTTAAACACTTTGCCAAACAATATGCCAACAATGACGAATATGAAGGTGAGTCTATTACCATTTATGTGTACCCAGCTGACCTGGTTTTCGAGTTTGTAGAAGTAAGAGCTGACCTTAGTGGAATTACAAGGGGGAGAGCTCCTGGCATTTTCAGTATCCCAGCTGATGTCTTTTCACACAGTGAGGATAACTGGGCCAGGTACATCATGTTGCTAGCAAAATCTATTGCTCAAGGTGCTCCCATCCCTGATTAATGGAGCGGTGCGAAGATCATACCAATACATAAAAAGGGCGATAGGTCTCTGCCAGGTAACCATAGGCCCATAAGCCTAATCGATTGAATTCAAAAGGTGGTAACCCACCTCATCCTGGCAAAGATTCAGAGTGGATTGATATTAATGATAAGCTAACCCCCTTCCAGGCCTGTTTTCGTGCAAATATCAGTACAATAGACCAAGGGGTATTTTCACAAGAACGTGTGATAACTACCGCAAGAGTAGCGTAACGCAACTTTCAATTTTGCAGCCCATTGCGGGAAAATAACCCAGTGACAACTTGGGGTTCACAACAAGGCGGTAGCATGCGATAGTCTGCCAAAACCGCGTACAATGTCTGCGATAAAACCACCTCGATGTAGATAAAAACACAAACTACAACGCTAAAAAACCTGCAATGGGTCAAAGCACAATAAGGAAATCAGCGATAAGCAGCGCAAGGCCTGTAAAACACACCTGGCAGGTGGGAAAAATCTCCATAAAAGCAGAAAAAACACCCACACACAAACTGACCTACACCCAAGCACCATGGAGGCAGCTGGAGCAGGCGCAGAGGACGAGCGCAACCCCACAAGCACCCCAGACGACCAGCCTGGGACCTCGGGGACACGGAAGGGCAAGGACAAGAAGACGAGGAAGACGAAGTTCAGTCCGCAGGCGAACAGGATCATAGTTAGGGAGATGATGGAACACCATCAACAACTCTTTGTCACCTCCAATGTATCACTGGGCACCAAAACTGCAATATGGCAGGACATCGTGGACAAGGTGAATGCCGTAGGGGAGCACAAGAGGACAATTGACGAGGTCAAGAGGCGATGGAATGACATCAATCGGCGGACCAAGGAGAGACTCTCCGCCAACCAGAAGGCAGCAATGCAGACCGGAGGTGGGATCCAGCGCCACAGCTCGAGCTGGATGACATGGAGGAGCTGGTGTTGACAGTCATCAGTGTGGATACTGTGGCCGGAGTCGGGGGACCAGACACTGCTCGACAGAACACAACACAACCACAACAGGGTGAGTGACCACCAGGTACTGGGGGGATGGGTAGAGGTGGGCACAATGGCACTCATGCACAATCAAGCAGAGCACAGTGCACACCCACAATTACTCTGGGTCATCGCCCAGATCTACAGACTGTCACAATGTACAAAGCCATGCTGTCTGAATGTCAACCTGCAAAAAGCGTCTACATACATGTGGACACATTGTAATACACCACCTCCCCTTCACATTGTAGTGGCACCATCAACACCTCCTGCAGAGCAGTCCCAGCCGCTCTTCACGGATGACGAGGAGGACAACGCCAGCATTGACACCCAAATCATCCAAGACATCATTAACCTCATCCGTCACTTACCTCCAGGCTCAGGGCAGCCCAGCTACATCGATGTGACCACACCCACCACCCAATCCACCCAGCAGGAGGCACCCACTGCCCCAGCACCCTCGCAAGACCTCCAGGAACAACACATGGCCTTCCAACGCCATGTGCTGGAGTGCCAGATAGAGACGGCTGAGCAGGTATGGGTGGGCTTGGGCATCATGGCTGCCAAACTGGACACCATCCTTGGGTGTCTATGTCCACCCCATGGTCTCCTATGAGTCCTGCCTGACATCGCTGGAGTCATGACGCGGAGAGAAGAATAGCTGTCCGCTCAGAGTGGCTCCAGCGATGCCAGCCGTGAGCTTGCACACATACGGAGGCTCATGGAGGACAAGGCGCAGATGAAGGCGGAAAGGATGGCAGCCACCGCTCCACATCATCGAAATGTAGCTGGGATTTATCATGCCCTACAGACCTCCACCATGGCAGTGCCGCCACAAGGCATGGCACGGATGAATGCTGCTGCCCCCACACCATCCACATCCCCGCCCCCTGGTGTGTCAGTGCCTCACAGTGTGGCAGCTGGATCCACTCAGGCCCCTGATGTGTCAGTGGCACACAGTGCAGCAGCCGGATCCACTCAGGCCCCTGATGTGTCAGTGGCACACAGTGCCTCAGCCGATCCTGCAAAACCCACAGGTGGGGCAGGGTACACACCCGGGGACAAGGACGTGGATGGGGCTGTGGCCAGAAGGACCAGGCACTAGCATTCATTGCCGCCACCTGACCTGTTTCTGTTTGGTGCCGCACATGGCCTCATGACCTTCCACTGACCCACGATACACTCCGATGCACTCACCTTGGACAGTGACATGGACTGCCACTTACGGATTGATGACCAATGACACGGCGACAAGGCTGCGGACTGTACCCTTCCCTTCTGCAGGACTTGTCATCCCCAGATGGACTCTGGCTGGCCCTCGACGGGCCCATATTGTGTAGAGTACTGGGCATTGCCCTAACCTGCTCCAGCTGCATAACTGCACTGGATGTGTAATAAACTGCTGTGTCATGTCTTTCATCAGTCATGTATGCATGTGTGGATGAATGTGGGGACAGTGATTTCCCTTGCACCAATGATGCTCATCCTGTGGGATGCCAGCCAGAGGGTGCTACATTGCATTTTGTGTACCGGTTGCCGTTGACACTACAACAGGGACACACGCATCACTCACTTCCTTGTACGGACATGGACTGAACCACGCCCAGAGCCCACGTGTCATTGTGGCAAGCCTTTGCTGGTCCGGCGTACGGTAGGCCAGACCATACCGCTTACGCTCAGAGGGGGCCCCTCATTGCTCCCCGTTGCAGGCGAACTCGCTGGTGGTGTGCAGGTCACTGGTCTAGTTGTCAGCATGTCACAGCCACTCCCTGAGGGCAGGCTTGTACGCACACCACACTCATCCGGCACAGGCGTCATAGGCCATGTGACTCCGCCAACATAAGGGGCAGACGACGACACATTCTCCTCTGCCCATGGTGACTGGATGACGGACGCCATGGTTCCCAATCATGAAGGGCACAAGAGTTTTGTTGCGCACAGGGTTAGTGGGAACCCAGGCCTGCATATGGCACGGGCCGACCACCATGTGGGGCTGACTGCGGTTGCACAGGGTTAGTGGCAACCCACGCCTGCGTATAGGAATGGGCCGAACACCACATGGCGCTGACTGGGGTTGCACCGGGTTAGTCACACCCAGCGCATTGCGGACGGCACAGGCCCCCCGCAATGGGACAGAGACTTTGGGTGCACTGAGTCAGTGGCACCTTAAGCTGCTGAGCGGGTGGGCACCCTGCGATGATGTCCTGTCCCGGCGGTCCGGGCAACTCAAGTTTCGTGTGCCCTGCTGGACCGCAGTGTAGGCCAGAGCCAGCGGGTAACGTGGGCCTACCGCCACGTGGCCTCGCTTCCGGGTCACAGATTTAGTGGCACCCATTGGGCTGATCGGGTGTGCAAAAGGCACACAATTGATGCACATAATGCTAAACAAATCAAAACTGAGAGGGTGTGCAGCCTGCGATGCTGCCGGGTGCACTGGTATGTCCTCTGCCATGGAGTATTCAAACGGGAGACCTGGTGGCCTGCGGAGCGTGGCTGCATGGTGTGGAGGGTGCCATGTCCGCGGGCCCCGGACTTGTGGCTTGCAGTGGCACGTGGTGGGACATCCGGTCTACACGCCGGTGGCGGAAGGTGAGCAGTGAGCCCTGGGTGTGCATGGGCGGGCATGCTCCGTGGGCGGCGGGCGCCTTTGTGATGCCTCTGCCTGGTTGTGCATGGGCGGGCAGGCGCTGTTGTCTTGTGCAAGTGTGTATACTGTGCCAGCCATGTATCTGGACTCTGTTTCGGATGACGGCTCTGACTCAGATGTGTGTCCTGGTGTACTGCTATATATACTGGCACGTGGTTGGAGACACACCAGTGGCAGCTGGTGAGCAGTGTGGCCTGGGTGCGCAGGGGCGTCTCTCTCTCTCTCTCTCTCCCTATCTTCTTCTCTCTCTCTCTCTCTCTCTCCCTCTCTTCTTCTCTCTCTCTCTCCCCTTCTCTTCTTCTTTCTCTCTCTCTCTCTCCCCTCTCATCTTCTTCTCTCTCTCTGCCCCTCTCTTTTTCTCTCTCTCCCCTTCTCTTCCTCTCTCTCCCCTTCGCTCTCTCTCTGTCTTTTGATGTGCTTAGGACACACCTTCTCATCTTAGGGATGTCATTGAGGCTGACCACTTTCATAAAATTGGCTCGCTACATGACATCAAAATGTTTTGATCAGCATGGCAAACCTATGGGAAAACCACTCAGTTTAACACTGAAGCAGAAATTAAGGAATGCTATTGGGAAAAGGTTGGGCAAAATATTATCAGAACAAACAACAGCACTACCCTGACAGGGAGATTTTTAACATTCAAACCCAGGCCAAGCCTTGAGCTCTATTGGGACACAATTTCAAATCCCCTTGACCGGAAACTTTATTTTCAATTCAGAGCGGTATCCCTCCCATTAAATTCTTTCACTTCTAACTGGCCCTTATCTGTCCACAATAAATGCCCCTATTGTATTGAGAATGTCGAAACCTACCACCACGTGCTGTTTGTCTGTCCTGCCTATGTACGCCCTCACAAGACAAGGCTCTCTCAGATCTAGAACCTAGGTACCAGACATAGCAATGTTGCCCTGAGAATGTTGTGTACAGATCCCTCTCCTAGCTATGCAATTCTTTTTGCTAAGTTTTTAAGATAGATGTGGACCATAAGATCGAAAATGCTGTCTCCTTTAGCAAAACAACAAGAAACAATACTGGAACCTAACTGAAAACAGTGAGCTCGTTTCAACCACACTGTGGAATTTGTTGTGCTCCACAATGTGGAACCAGTATATTATCCCTGTGCATCGGTTCTGGTCTGTTATCTTAATGTTTTTATGCTTATTTATATTCTTAGCAGTTTTTATGACATGCATTTTCCTCTCATTGTATTATGAAGATTCGATGTCTAACCCTTATTTCACATTTATGAACGATATTTTATCTCCTATTTTAATTCTTATATATCTTAATCTTATGTCACAATGCTTTTATGACATGTATTTTCAAAATAAAGCTGATTGATTGATTGCTTAATGTCTCATATTCAGTCTCATACCATTTTTAATTGCCGAAGTTTTTATTATAATGATAAGCCTTTTTTTATTATTTTCAGAATAATAGCTCATAATACTAATCATTACACAGTGTTTGTAAGGCACTTAAAGGGAACCATTTCTCTATCACCTGCTCCTCACCTAGGTCTAAATTCAGATTGGTAATGATGCTGCAACACATCATATCTGTGACTAGTTTTGGAAACTCTTGAGAACTTTTTTAGTAATGACAATGCAGAAAACTCAAGTTCTCCAGACTCCAGCATCGAAATGTGAGAGTCATCATAACTGGAGAGTAGTGGCAGTCTGCAGTAAAATAGGATTATAGAAGAAACCCATCTGGAGCAAACAGGATGTTTTTTAACGGAAGTGTCCCTTTAACGTTCATTGATAACATCAACAACTCAAAGCACCTACCTGTTAATCCCTCTAACCCCATCTAAAACTACAAAATATTTCAAATGTTGAACCACATGAAAACAATTAGTAGTCACTGGTCAAACAGATCTCAAGTTTACCATTTGAAAATAAACAATATTCTGGTGTCACAATGTGTAAAAGAATAGCATATAGAAGCAAGAGTTGATTTGGTTCAGTGTTTTTGAAAGAGTCCCAGATTAGACAATATCTAATAGCCTCTGATTCTATATATGTTATGTTTTTGATAAATTTAAGCCCGTTGATTGAAAGATCAGACTAAACAATCCTTTTTAAATCATTATATTCTCTCTTATTTATGCTAGACTTCAAAGACACACATTATATTTAAAATGTTTGAGCCCACAGAATGAAATGAAACACATACAAAAGTAAGAGATGAAAGTAGAGAAATGAACTAAGGAAATTGCAGTAAAGTCCTATGTTCATTGATGTCCTGTAGGTTACAAAGAGTCAGCCTTAAGCATTATGATAGAAACTAGTGTGAGTGCAATAAAGCAAGAGCTATGGTTCACACATGCTGAGATAGAAGGAAAATACTTTTCTTTTGAAGCAAATCCATAGGCACATTAGAGCTATCACAGCGTGGACACGTGATATACATTAGTGGGGGGCACACCATTGTTTGTTGCATGCTCTGCTATAGGCTGCTTGAAATATCGCACTAGAATGTCTAGAAATCTCTAAACACTGTGCTCCATATTCAATGTTTGGCTGCCCACACCAGGTGCCAGCAAAGAGATCTCGTCTAGCACTTAGGATGACACTGAAATGATGGGGAATATAGGTGCTTTCTTTTACTGTGTTAAATGTAATCTGAGAATCTATAACACCAGTAATAAGGTACTTACTCCAACAGCTCGTGCCCCATCAGGGAAGGCTTTCAATGTCCATATGACAGCCACATCTGTATTCCTTTCAGGTTTTATTGTCCTGTCCTGTCCACATTTCAGGGTAAGGGTGGTGGGTGGGTGGATTAGTTCCAGGGGTTTTGTGTTGTTCTATGTCCTTTCCTCTTCTCTCTCTCGCTCTCCTCCCCTCTCTCTCATCCTCCACTATATGTCGAAGATCTACAAGAAGTCCGTCCTTTCAAACCAGTTCTCCGTACAGCTGTTCAGGGAACTTTTTTATCAAGCAACTGCAGGTTCTAATATTTCAATGCATGTCCATACCTCATCTTAGTACTACCCGTACATCATATGCAATATATGCCTGTTGCAGTTATGCCTCAACGTCACTGCATCACCCACACATTTCTCTACATACAACATCATACCCTTCAGGTTAATCATACACATACAGGTAAAATATTGTGTACTCTCCTTATCATAACAGAGTCCCTATCCTCTCATGGACATACAGTTCTCATTTCCTCGCTCCCCTACATCACCATATATATAGCTGCACCACTACACACTAACAGATGACTGACCATAGAATCATCTCACTAAACACTAAAGTACTCTCACACCCAGTAAAGCAAAAGAAGCAAATGCCTGAATAAACGCCTTGACTCAATTGAATCAGATATTTTAACCCTAATGGAATCCATCAGACACTCCACTGGCTCTATGGATTGCCCTATGTTGCGTAAATTACAATATGAATATAATCAAATACTAAGCAAAAGGCCAACAAGAGATCCTAAAGGTTTTTCTTAAATTGTATTCCGATCCATACACTCCAACTGCAACAATCAACCCGGAGGAACGCGTCTCACACCTGAAATCTTGGACACTACTACTAGCCTCTTCAGAAGACAGACTCCTTCTCAATGCCCCAATCACTGCAGAGGAAATTTGCTCTGATATTCAGTCTTTCACATCAGGTCAGGCTCCGGGTCGGGTTGGGTTTTCTGTGAAGTTCTATGAACTTTCCCTGATCTTCTAGCTGATCCACGCCTTGCCCTCTTTACATCACATATCTATAAGTTACTTGCACCCCCTAGAGTACACCTCCTCAACAATTTGAAAAATAGGTGGTCCCCGTACATCCCAGAAGACCAAACATCACATTTTTCGGAAGCTACCTGGAATAGAATCTGGTACTCCCCTTTTCTGGCTAAATTTACACTTTCAATCGTGCAGTCTAGATTTTGGGTGATACACAAAACATACTGGACTCCATCCACATTGCATCATTTAGGTATCCTACAATCAGATAATTGCTGGCACTGTGAGGATTCCCACAGCTCACATGAGCATATGTTTTTCACATGTTAAATGGTTCAACCCCTCTGGACCAAAATTTACCAGACAATTTATAGCATCTTTAAGATTCCGCTCACACCATCCTTCCTAACTTTGACTTTAGGTCTTGTGGCACATCCACTTGACACTGGTCTCCCTGCACATGACTTACAGCTATTAGATCTAATGCTTGCCCTGGGCTCCAAAATAATACCCTCAGAGTAGAAATCCACCATCAGAAATCCCCTTTAGCAAATCGTGGGATACTATCTGTGCCACCAGGAGAGCGGACAACATAATATACAAGAAACTACATAACACATCATACTTGTGCTGCCTATGGAATGCACTTGATTTATACCTACAGAAAGTGGATCGTCGTAGCCCCAACATTCTTCCCTCTCTCACAATTCCACTCCCCCACCACGACTGAACGAAACCATCAGTATACACTTAGTAGACCTGCCTTCTCTGCAGACCCTGATGACTTTGCACCCTCTCTACACTCTTTCTCTCTAACTTCACCCTCATCTTTTCTCATGCTATTCTC
Source organism: Triturus cristatus (assembly GCF_964204655.1). NCBI lineage: Eukaryota > Metazoa > Chordata > Amphibia > Caudata > Salamandridae > Triturus > Triturus cristatus. The sequence continues at coordinate 162,873,116 of NC_140595.1, read as the reverse complement.
CCTCTTTCCTTTACTACTTTGTCTGCTCATACATATTGAGCACAGTTGGAGACCTCAACTATCAACTAATTTGGATATTCCACACTCAGCTCCCTTCTAACTTCAGAAATGCTCTCAATGTACCTCTCATTTTCGCATCATGTTTGACAAATGATATACAAACAGCCAATATTGTAAGCCTGGGCAGAGTGCAAAAAAAACCTCCGTCACACTACGCCGTTTGCAGTGAATTTTACCACCAGGTGTCTGTCCGCACTGTGCAATCTTTGCAAACGGCACCATGCACAGTGCAAGCGGGTGCTGCTTTGTTTCTGCCGCTCGGGTAGATTTTTTACTTGAGCAGCAGCTTTCACAACACGAATGGACGGTTTCTCAATACAAGCAGTCATGAGCATACACGACCACTCGCCATGAGAAATCTGGCCACCCGTGTTGAGAAATCTCGCCGGGAGGTTGATTTTCCACACTTGCGGTCGCCACCTTGACGCTGACGATCATGAATGAGGAAAAATCTTGCTGGGAGGTGGATTTTCCTCGCTCGACAACTTGACATTGATAAATGAGTAGTTTGGGAAACTTTGCAAATATCGAAAGCTGAGTAAAGTTCACCGCCCAGACTTACAATATTGCTCCATTATAATTACTTAGACTCTACGACAAATGCTTATATATGTGGTCATATGAAGTTACACAACGTACCCTGTAGTGTTGCTTCACTATCTGTTCTGTAACTGCTTATTTTATATTCAATAACACTTTTGAACAAAAAGAAATGTAATCTGAGTTTTCATGGATAGTGCACCATGAATAATATGTATTGTTGGACTCAGCCAATGGCAACTGTGAGAATCTCAATGCTAGTTTGGCCCTCCCCAGATGACAGATAATTATATTCTGCCCTTCTGTTGACAGGCACTACACTGGATAAAATTAAAATCTTAGAGACTTCTGTCCAACTACCAGTAATAAATATTCCCCATCGTGTCTCTACAGCTTGTCAGATGTAATCTGTGAAGATGTGTAAGTGTTAAAAGTGTTCTTCTTGTGTACCACTACTACTTAAAGATGTTAAACTCCAAAGACTGTAGCTCCTTTCCCATATGGGTCAAACAGACAACGCTGCACATTTCTGTACCACTAGGCCTCTACCATGTATTAACTAAAGGGTCCCCCAATTACTTGGTCTAAGATGGTGCTGTGTTTTTTATTTCACAATCTCCATTTTTCCCATGGCTATTTTTCTGCATTGATCCCTACTATAGAGTGGCAGGCTATGGTTTCCCTTAGGACCTCAACCAAAGTGTGTCATCAAAGGAACTGAGGTTTAAATCTTTCAGCAGCACCTGGACCAAACGTCAACTATATTAACAGTCATCTAAGGCTCCAATGAGCAAATGATACAAGTAACTTCAATCTTTTGCACACAGTCACAACACATATTATGACCAGCATTGTCGGACTCAAGAGGTGAGAACTTCTTACAATCAACAGGAATAAAACCCTCTCAAATGAATACATACCCTGGATAGCAGGAGGTCACCGATCTCTGGGATGGTTGGTCCTTCTTCTTTTAGCTTCTTCATGGACTCTGCCAGAGAATCTGATATAAGTGATAGTGATGAGAGGAGAAATTTGGGGTAGGATACAGACAGAGAGTAGTCAGAGATTTATTTTGGCAGCAGCAAGCTCTTTGAAATAACTCATTTTCATGTTTATCAAATTACCATTGTTGGGAAAGAGCTAAGTATATTTGTCTCCCATTGCATTCAACGTCTGCAAAGACTAAAGTGATCAAAAGGCAAAGTTCAACAAATGCAGCTGTGGGGGTTTATTTAAATTCAACACCAAGACCCACGTTACCACAAGCCAGCCCACAATGATAAAATCAAGTTCTGAGGTAATATGGTTTTCTATGTGTAACCTCGAATGGTCACTTCATCATTTATTGCAGACACACTTTTTACTGGCACTCAAAATTTGGACAACACAACCACTATCATCATTGCAATATGCTGGCCAACATTGGATGTTCAGATAGTTTACAAGACGTGCTTACATCTGCCTCAATTCAATCACATGAAGCAACCAGCCTGCATGTTAGGAAACATTAATCATCCTTGGCAGCGTCTGTTAAACTAGAAGATCAAGTTACTTCCCTTCAGAAAGGCTCTTTCTAACCATTGATTTCTCACTTTTATAATACCCCCGGGCGCCAGACTGAACACTACATTTTTAAACAGTGATTGTTTAAGCACGCTGGTAAGTGGCTCCGTCGGACTCCACAAAGGCCTCGCTGAGTTCCAAAAGTGCTGGTACAGGGCCATATATATATAAGGTGCTTCACCAGCATGCTAACATCAGTTTTGTCTTTTAGTCTTGGCTACCCTTGGACTTCGATGTCATGACAAATCTGAGGTGACAGTGTGCCAAAACAAACTTGGATGCTTTTAAAATGCACAGTAGTCCTGTCCAAAGATGGTAAAACAGGAAGGGCAGTGCAGAATCTGCGGTTGGATAGAGTATGAGGGTGGCCATTTGGCAGTGAAGAATAAGATCTAAAGGCAACCTGATAAGGTGAAAGCCCGTATAAGGAAGGAAGTCTCCAAAACACTGTCGGTAAGGGAAATTGAATCCTCAAGCAGTCCTTGGCCCAGCATGGTGGTACTGGTCCCCAAGGCTGCCCCTCCAGGTACCACCCCTGAACTCAGGTTCTGCGTGGATTACCCAAGGCTCAATGCTGTCAATAAGACTGATGCACACCCCATCCCCTGAGCTGACAAGCTCATTGATCAGTTAAGGGCAGCTAAATTCCTCAGCAAGTGTGATATAACATCTGGGTACTGGCAGATCACAGTAACTAAGGGGGCCAAAGACAGGTCTGCGTTCTCTTCCCCAGAAGGCCACTTCTAGTTTCTGGTAATGCCCTTCAGGTTGAAGAATGCCTATGCCACCTTCCAGAAGTTGATCAACCAGGTCCTGGCTGGGTTGGAGAACTTCTGTGAAGTCTACCTAGATGACACTTCAGTCTTCAGTTCTAGCTGGGATTGCCACCCGTGCCACCTCAGAGAAGTGCTTCAGGCTCTACAGAGAGCAAGCCTGACTATCAATATTGGTAAGTGCCAGATAGGACATGGGTTTAGTGGTCTGCTGGGGACACAAAGTTGGAGGAGACAAGGTACATGCTCCTCCGGGCAACACATTCAGAACCATGGGAACCCCCTTTCTCCCTCTCCGAAGACCCACACAGAGGTAAAGGTTTTTCAGAGCCTGACCAGGTATAACAAGAGATTTGCCAGGAGGTGCAGCGCCATTGTGGCTCCCTTGACTGAGCTGACTTCTAAGAAGCAGTCCTGACAGCTGATCTGGACGGAGGAGTGCCAGACGGCTTTTGACACCCTGGAAAAAGCCACATGCACAACATGCGTGCTCATGCCCCCGGAGTTATACCAGGAGTTCATTGTGCAGACAGATGTCTCAGAGTATGGCATAGGGGCCATGCTCTCACAGCTAAACAAAGAGTTCCTAGATCAACCAATAGCCTTCATTTGTAGGAGGCTCCTTCCAAGGGAACAGAGGTGGAGCGCAATAGAAAGGGAAGTATTTTCAGTTGTCTGGGCACTGAAAAAGTTGAGACCATACCTGTTTAGGGTTCACTTCTAGATTCAGACCAACCACAGACCCCTCAGATGGCTAATGCAGATGAGGGGTGAGATCTCCCAAACTGTTGAGGTAGTCCATCATCTTACTGGGAACAGTCTATACTGTGGAGCATTGGCCTGGAACTGACCACACCAACGCTGATGGCATCTTCAGGTTCTCTTGCCATAGCGGTGAGAATGTCCAGAAGGGTGGGTAGTTCTACCTGCTTTCAGCCAGGGGGAGTGCACATGTTGGATCTGACATCCTTGGTGTGGTTTTCCCTCAACTTTTTGCCCTCCAGTCTCGAGTTTTGCTGACTTCATTGTTGTTGGCTTTAGGACTCTGCACACTTTACCACTGATAACAAGTGCTAAAGTGCTTGTGTTCTCTCCTTTAATTATGGTAACATTATCATACACCCAATTGGCATATTTAATTCACTTGCAAGTCCTTGGTAAAGTGGCATGGCATGTAACTGGGATCTGCAAATTAAATAGTACTAGTGGCCCAGCAGCTCTCACTGTGCCATTCACTTAAGTAGCCCTTTAAACATGTGTCAGGCCTGCCATAGGTGCATTTTCACAGTTTTAAACTGCCATTTTGACCTGGCAAAATAAATCTTTTGCCAGGCCTAAACCATCCTTTTTTTAAAAAAAGTCCATCCCTAGGGGGCAAGGTGCAGTGTATTTAATAAGTTGGACATGCACTTTTTAAGTTTTACATGTCCTGGTAGTGAAAAATTCTTACAGTTGTTTTTCACTGCTGCAAGGCCTGCCTCTCCCATTAGATAACATTGGGTTAACTTATTACATTTAATAAGTTATAGCTTTCAATTAGGAGTAGGGTAGGCAGGAAGTTCGATGTAGGATATTATGTGAGAAAGTCAGGGCCCCCTGGTGCTGGTCATTGGTGCAGAACTGATGGTCCTGAACATGATTTAGCCCTAGTCCCTAAGCAGATATGCACGAGGCCCTCATTAAATGGTAATTGAGGTTCTGTAGGCACTTGGCCAGGATTGAGTACCTCCATCAGAAAGTCAGTCTTCACATCCATGGTAGGGAGTTGTGGGTCTTATACTTCTGCTGCCCTACGCATAACAGTGAATGAGGTGCTTTCTTCAGTAGTAAGACTGGGATGAGAAACAAGACCAGTATCTTGGAAAGTATTGAGGTCACTGGCATCTTGTAATTCTTCATACCAATTTCCTTTACATATTGGATAACAAAATAATTCCCTTATTCAAAAAACTCACTGTTTGAATCAGTGCTGTGAAGATTGTGTAAAGTTTGAGCCCTATTCTTGTGGTAAGGAAAAAGTATCAGAATCTGAAGGAGGTACTGATTTCTCTGGGAGATTCTCTGTAGATTCTAACACATTCTCAAATGAATTGTCCAATCTACCTGCAGTTTGTATGTCCGTCTACAATCCAGCATCAGTATAGCGAGAAACAGCAGGTTGCCCTCTCCTCTTCATCATCGCTGCCATGTGATGTGCACTGAAGTCCTTAAACTGTGACTGAACAGGGCCTTCACCCTCCTATGGTCCTGGCACCAAGAGAGACAGGGGATTGCGTTCCAAAGTTTGGGGCTGTAGTTTGGTGAATTTGTAACATGATATAGGTCTGGCCCAGGCCACATCATCTCCAGATCCATCATAGGAGTCTCTGGAGATTTGAATTGGCGTTGTTGCAGGTGAGACTGGCATGGCCCCAGGAGTCAGAGAGGAGCCATAGGGCAGCACCAACAGGGAACCTGAAGTTGGCCCAGAAGGGTCAACTGGCTCCGGGGCAAGACCTGGCGGCAGAAGTATGACTAGAGGCCCTTTGCAGCACCATGAGGTCTGAAGGAATTCCAAAGGGAGCTGGAATCGATTTGAAGATTTACTGAATGGCTTTTTAAAGGCCTCAATCTGTTGCTTGGTCAACAGCGGCCTGGAAAACTCTGGGTACGTTGGGCCAGCCTCAGGACGTGCTTGGAGGCAGAAGATGTCAGCAAGTCGTGCCTGTGGAGTGTCAACTATGCAGTTTCTCATCTGAGCTCGAGCAGAAAGAGGAAGCGGTATCCCACTTGGCCTTCTTGCATTTGTAACAAGACCTCGGATTACCAAAGGACATGGTTTGGGGTAAATATTTGGCTTGGGAGTGGCCTAGCGATTTGGTGCTGGAACATTTCTGAGACTACTATCAAGATTGGGAACATTGCTTCAAGTGTGACCTCCTCCTGTATTCTGTACTGTAGCGTTTCATGTCTTCCTCCCTGATCACAGTCAGATAGTTCAGGGAGCGCTGTCACTTGACTCACAATCATGACCAGCTCTGAAACACCACAAGCCAATTTATGCTAATCAAAATCTACATATACTTTCTGCAGTTTGGAATGGTTTGAAACCTGATGTTTTGAAGAAGGGGCATTTTCCATGGCATGCTATGGTCATTGAATTTTGGGGTCAGTACAACGATGAAGCGTGCCTCCTGCGGGTGAGCGGAAGAAACTGTTGTTTGATGATCAGTGCCTAGGATTATTCTAAAGGGAAAGTGCAGTTGAAAGTTTCCATCAGAAATCACCAAATTCTCTGCCTGGAATTATCAACCATCCACAAAACCATAAGCCTGGTCTGAATTTATCGTCACCTTTTCTTTGCAACCCAGATAACTTCTGATTTAACCAAAAGCTTCTTTTTACAAAATGTATTATTGTGTAATCTCCATTCAGTTTATACAGTAACAACACACTCAACTCACTGCTGAAATTACTACCCTTTGCTGTGTAATCCAAGAGGTGTAATATTCAGGATCAAGGTGAACAATGTGTTCAGCTGCCCCAACAGTACAATAGGCAGGTGCCAATCATTTGCAACTGTATTGTAACCAAGCCTGCAACCCAACTTTGCCCCACAATCACTGTACAATATGAACTGAATTATGCCAAGTATAGATATTAAAGGTTGTCAATAAATAATGATAGTAATATGTATCAATCCCCCTGCAGCCACTTACTGTGTATTTCAATCAACACGGGGAAATTAAGGAAAAAGAGCATCAACTCGTCCTGAGACCGAATGTTCTCGTTCTTCATAGGCTGGTAGAAGATGAGATCAAGCATTCCAAGGAACCTTGAGTAAGACATCTCAGTTATAAACAACTCTGCAACAAAATAAAAAAAGATCAGGATTGTGCATATCTAGTAAGAGACAATGGGAATCTAAATATAGGAATGACAAATCCAGAATGCAATTCACCTTTTATTATGGCAATGTAAAACCACCTGAACCCATGCATTTTAACTGAATAGGCGGCTTGTCCAGGATCACACATTTAAAATGGTCAAAAATCAACCACTACCCAAAAGATTACTTAAATTCAAAATAACTGCAAATATGTCCTTTGTCCTAAATCATTAGACCATTCTTTGTTTTTTGTCTCAGTTATGCACAGATTAGGAAAAAGTGACTTATACCCCAAGCCGGATTTTATCATTTAGGCGACCAGCAGATGCTCTCCAAGTTCTTAGATCAGGTTCTATAAAATGGTTAGTGTTTGCTGTATCACGGTACCTTTTATATACTTGGAGCATTAGGTCTAAGTTGTTAACCACAAGTAAAGCAAAGGACAACACAGGCCTTGGCATAGTATGTTAATAACACTATGACTTTTTTGATAATGTTTCTTTTTCTCTTTTAATGTTAACTCGCCCAACAATTCTATTCTCTTTTTATTTTAAATTTTTATGTATTTTATATGACTATGGGGCATATTGACAAGCCAGGCGATAAAATTATCGACGCTTTAGCGGCAGAAAACTGCCGCTAAAACGGCGATAATGGGCTTGATAATATGCTCTATGGAATTCCAATTGAAACCCATTGTTAGATGTGAAGGACATCTAACCTGAGGTTCAATTGGAATTCCATAGAGCATATTATCAAGCCCATTATCGCCGTTTTAGCGGCAGTTTTCTGCCGTTAAAGCGGAGATAATTTTATCGCCTGGCTTGGTAATATGCCCCTATAATTCACCTAGATTGTATTTTATCAAGTAAGATTGTGGTTTATACATTTTGTGAATGATCTCTATTTGATCGAATAAAGAATATCTATCTAACTGCAAATAAGTATTTCTCAGAAACTGCAAAAAATTCAACAAACTCTACTTCTATAAATTTACACAAAGCATTAACAGAAAAGGCTCTGGCAAAATCAAAAGTAAGGTTTGTCTGCCAGTCTTTTGGCTTCGCTGATGCTTGTTTTGTCATGTTTTTGAAAAAATATATTGTTCGTCAGCTGCTGGTGCCTCACCAATAGCACAAAAAAATTAGCTAAAAACAAAAATATACTTTTGTATCAAAAAGCACATCTTGCCATTGTAGACCCTGGCTCTAAAGGGAACTACTTTGTGCGGCGATGTGCTTCTTGTTAAAGAGCAGAATACAGTCATGCACACTAAAGATGGCTCATAGCTCAAGTGGGACGATGCACTGCCCTATTCTGTAGTGGGAGTAAGAAAAATGGGAGTGACACAACAACAGAAGAATGGATTAAGAGGGCTGGCTGATAGCCTCAAAGTAAGATGGGTGTTTATATTCACTGAAAAAAACAAAGTTTAAAGTTACTATATAGTTAGGTGAAATGTTCAGTAACAACGTAATGTTTTCAACAAAAAAAAAGCACAGAAATTCACCAGTTTTACTTATTGTAAGTAACTATAACTCACACCCTGACTATGCACAGTTTTCTGATCAATAATTTCATTGCAAATATTGCAGTGATATTATCAGTGATGTCATGGAAGAAGTCATGAGTGATGTAATACTTGGGATAATTGGCAGTGCATGGAGTGGGCATGAGTTACAGTTAACTTAGGGCACGAGTCATAGCTACTTGAGATAACTACAACTGGTGAATATCTGTGGCTAATATAGTTTAAAACATAATGTTGTTACTGAACATTTCACATAACTATAACGTTACTTTAACCTTTGTTTTTTTTAATGAACTTCAAGTTTTTATTTAACGTAAAGTAATATTTCCTTACCATATGTAGAGCCAAACCAATGCCATGCATGGCACTGGCTGCAGGGCCTGGCTTGTGGCCACTACCTGTGGCCAACCCCTCACAGGCAGCTAACCCCACGCCTTTGGCAATGCATGGCAGGGGATGGGGGGGGGGGGGTTGACCACAGGCCAGGTGCAAAGGGCCCCAGCGGGCAACTTCTACAGACAAGCAAACCCCTCCCCTGCATTAGCACACAACACCCACTCTAAATGTAAAGCAGATCTATCATCTTTCTCCAGAAATTACCAATAAGTGATGTTATAGGTTGGTACAGGGTGAGAAGTAAATTAAGTATAATAAATTAATACTTTAAAAAAAATATATTAATGATGTAATTGCTAATTAATTATGGAAATTGAGTGTGTTTTTTAAAGTTATGTTTTCGTTGCGGGTTGTCCAGTTTGTAGGGGTATAGGGTAGAAGGTTAATTACGTAATAAGCAATTAATTATTATGATTTTTCAATTAGTTAATTGATAAATACTTATGTAAATTGTGCAATTATTAAATGGTGTTCGTTTTATTTTAGGTGCAGGTTGTTTGGTGTATAGGGCCATAGGGTGAGAAGTTAATTAAGTAATAATTTATTAATTATTTAATTATTTAATTGATAATTAATGATGAAAAATGCATAATTATATTTTAGGTGTGGTTTGTTGGGTTTGTGTGGTTATAAGGTGGGAAGTTAATTAAGTAAATATGAAATTTTAATTAGTAAATCATTGTAATTAAAATGTGTAATTTATTTATAATTATGTGAATTATTTAATAAATATATTTTCATGACATATAACATACACAAATTCCCTACTGTTGCACAGATTGAAGTGCGAATAGTAAATTTTACTCCTCCTGAGTCCAAAGCTTTCCCTACTGTTGCACTGACTGGAGTGAGAACAGTACATTTTACCCCCTGAGTCCAACGATTTCCCTACTGTTGCCTCGACTGTAGTGGGACTTGTTAATTTAATCGCTCCTGAGTCGAATGCTTTCCCTACTGTTGCACCAACTAGATTTGACCTGCTGCAAGGCCACTTCCTCCTTCACAAAGCAGTAACAACGGCATTTCGAAAAACACTAGAACATAGGTCTGACAGAACCACAACCCCATTGGTCCTGCAATTGCATGCATTGTGGCATCTTTGGGCACCTAGAGGGCAGTAACAGTCCTTTATAGAGCAAAACGGGAAGATAAACTCCTACCACTCGACACACTGAGCAACAAATGGGAGAGTGACCTGGGGATTCCCATTCTCGAAGTCGACTAGGCTAAAATACTAGAATGCATAATTGATTAATTTCTATGTTCTCAACATGGCCTATCTCACCCCTGACCACATCAATAGGTATTTTAATGTAAACTACGCAGCATGCCCAAGATGTGGAGAGATAGGAGCGGATTTCCTGCACATGCCATGGCAATGGCCGAATCTGCAGCATTTCTGGGTGGAGGTTTCGAAAACCACTGCAGAGGTATTGGAAAAGGTGCCTTTTCGCCGAGCCACAGTCTGTTAGGCTGGTTCCCCCACACATCCAAAACTAAGATCACAAGTAGATTCCAAGATCTAGCATTTGTAGTGGCAAAGAGGGAAATCGCCAGAAACTGGAATTCACCCGGGTCCCTCGAGCAACTTTCTGTAGAAAGAAACTGGAGAGATGGGCTAGCTATGAAGGAGAGGTCCTGTTGTGAGATGCTTGGAGGAGCATAGGCGCGCTGGACACAGTCGGAGCCTGGGAGGCACTAGTGGATTGTTTAAAGAATCCAGATTCCCAGTCACAGGTATTGCCTGCATCCCCATGCAGTTCCCTTGCCCCCTATCTTCACAAGCTGGAATGGTGAATGCATGAGCTCATGTAGGAATCAGGGCACACACCCCGACTGGAAATAATGTTTTCTATAAAGATAATGGTACCATAATCTGCATAGAAAACAATATTTTTGTGATCAATGTATATGACACAATAATTTGTTAGCACGATATTTATGGTTATATTTTCTGTCAGTGAACCCTCAGGGACCTCATCACCAAATTCCAATAAAAAGGGGAAGGGAATGTGCAACACCCCTTTCCGAGCATTATTAGGACCTGCGGATTCCATGCCAAATATAATCAAAAGGGCGGAGTGGTGCAGCACTTCCCCCATACCTGACCCTTCATGGGCCCTGGGAAACCCCTCCCCAAGCCTTGTTAGACTCTGAGGAACCTATCCCCTGGAGATAAATTACATAATTAAGTGGAGGTTAGCATGTGGCCCGCCTCTCAGAGGGAGGGGGCATTGTTCCCTACCAGAGAGTGCAGCTGTATTCTGCTTGCTCCCTCTGGGAGGGAGCAATATAATTTATTTTTCCTGCTGGCCGGGGTGCAAGCAGCGAAACAGAACACACACCTGCCCACAGCTGGTGGGAGCCCCTTTAAATCTCCTGCCTGCTGGGAGCAGACTTACATGCTTGCCCCCCCAAGCAGTAAAAAACATGTGTTACCCCACTCACAGCAGTGCAGGCAGGAAACTACTGTGTCCCGGGGTGGGTTTCCCAGGGTAAGGGGAGAGGGGGGTCCCTCTGGTCCCATCCCACAGGGCTTAATAAGGCCTACCCCCTTGTATATATTTTTTCTCATGAACAGGAGACTAAGTTCCTGAGTCCTGTAATGGCTTCCAGCAACTTTTTTCTCATGCAGCTAGCAGCCAATCGGAGCGCCTGCTCCCATAGGAGTGGATTGGCCCGTGCAGAAATAATCTCCCAGGGGTAGTCGGAATGCTCTATTTTTTAGAATTGGGTTTGATGGACTCTAGCTAGCATCCCTCAAACCCAACTATCCAGATATACAAATATTTTTAAACCTTAATATCTTAAAAACTAATGAACAGATATGCACCAAATTGCAAAAAGCATAATCTGCGAACCAAGACCTAGCTTCCTGTGAAATTCGGTCTAATTCCTTTCAGCTGTTTTTGCGGTAGCACTAGCTAAAGAAGTATATGTAAAATGCATGGGGATTTTGCATTTTGGGACCTCCCTTTTTTTCTCGGCTTCACTTGACAGATCACTCCAAAACTTTCCATCCACAAACTAGGCAAAAACAATAGGACTTTTTGGGAGATTCGTCAAATGGCACCAAAGTTATTAGCAACACAAAAAACATTTTTTATGGAAATGCTGACCTAACTATAACTGCCCTGTGGCGACTGTCACTGGGTAAAATATCAATACATAAATAAATAATAGAAAAAGATCAATGTAAAAGTTTAAGGCTCTTTTGTGGTCCAGTCGATGAAGTCTCTCCACCTCTTTGAAGTGGTCAAGTGGATTAAAGATGGGAGTAAAATGGAGTCACAAACTTGGTTTTCAAAACTAGTTTGTCCGCAAAACAGTTGGCACGTTGGCTACACCAGGAGAGCTTTTAGCTCACTCACAAGATAAGCTGAAGCGACCGCAGGGAGTTGGATAGTTTTGAGAGTCAGACGAGGCACAGAGTAGCTATGCATTAGCTTGAAGATGGTGCATATGAGGAGCATCAGGACCAAATAGAGATTTCACTGTGGTATCACGGCTGGACTGGATGAACCAGGCTTCAGGGGTTTCCCAGGGAGGCTGGAAGGGTGAGGGTGCCAGTTTTGGTACTGGGGGCCCCTTTTTGTAGCAGTGCAGTATTTTTCAAAGCACCTATTGCAGAGTTCCTTGTATATCCAGCAGTTTTCAGGAAACAAGAAAAGTGTCAAGATAACGCAGGTGATTAATGTACCTGCTGGAGAGAGATAGGAGTTTTGTCCAGTGGCAGTTTTGACTCATCTAAGGTAGCGCAGAGGTTTAATATGTCTGCTGCAAAGGACGTGTACCATGCAGATCACAGAACAGTATTGTATGTGCATAGCTGAGTGGGTTACTTCTTTTGTGACAGGGACCTTTTTGCTACTGTTCATTTCATAAATTATAATCACAGTCTAGCACAGTGAGCTATGAAGTCTAATAAAAGAGCTACATGCAAACTATATGGTACAGGTTGGAAAGTTATATGTATATTTGTACGTCTTTCATTAGCCTAATGTTGCTAAAAGGGTTTGTTTGAATAGAAATAAATTCTTATTAGTAAAGCCAACGCTAGCCACTGTGTTCTGTTCTGTATCCAGGGTTTGTGCTTTTCTACGCCAAGCACTGTTAAAAAATGTCTACCAGCATGGGTGACATGCGAATCCTACACCTTGTATGTACCTTTGTCTTTGTAACATTTCCTATACACTGATTTACACACATATTACTCATTGTCTCTGTATTTGTGTGTGATGTAAAGTGCTCCAACACCCTACAGCGGTTTTGGAGGCGCTATAAAACAAATGAAATAAATGTGAGAGAGGGGCTATGGAGAGATGAGAGGCACTGTTGGAGGGTGATGGTGAGGGGATCAGTGAAGAGCATCCAACAACGATTGTTGTATCCTGGTGCACTGTAAGGTAATTATTTACACCGCTTTAAAAGCTAATACAATTGATTAGATAATGAAAAACGTGTTTTAGAATGCTCCATTTTTGTCAACATTTTCTTGGGGGGAGAAACCCCCCAAACCTTTCTTGTAGTGATTAGGCTCATTCGATGCACTCACTATGCACTCTACGGGGACATTTGGCAGAGCTTATTGGGCTCACAGTCCGATGCAGTTTGGCTTTGGAAACTGTCTGGGAATAAAAAGCATCACAAGATGTGACCTAAATAATGGCGGTTGGTCAGGAAAACACAAAAAGTCGGAAAGGGCCAACTAATCTATGAGTCACTGGCAAGAATTATTCTGGGCCAAAGAAAAACAAACAATAAAACATCCAACAATTTGGCTAGAAAAAGTACTATTTTGCAGACACATTTCATAAGCGGATGCCTGGCAGCAAGGATGACATTCACAACCTTAGCTGGCAGATCGAATGTAGGAAACATCTGCTGTTCAATTTCTGCACATGGAAGTGTAGATTGTTCAGGTTTGGGTGCAGAATTCCCTGCTGCCGCGACAGAAGAGCCTCCCAAAGTGTATCCCAATCAGAGAACGGATACTCATGCTCAGAAGTATTGTGCAATACGGCGCAACTAGGATGACTTGGGATAGGTTGTTTCTGAGCTTCTTCAGAACTCGAGGAAAGAAAGGCAGTGGCAGACCGGTGTACAGGAGTCCGTGCTCCATTTTAGCCTGCATGCATATCCTAGAGACAGCATTCTTGAGTAACTCCAATGCGCAGCAGAAGTTTTGACACTGCGTTTTCACGGTGGTGCCAGAGTTCTCTTCCACGGTCAAATGTCCTTTTCCACCACAGAGTGCAACCACCATTCGTGATGCACCAGGCAGCCACAGATCTACTGGTCAACCTGCCAGCAGGTTCATGATCCGGGAAATGCTCCAGACATACAGAGCCTCTCCGCACAGGACCGAGGACCCCACTCTGTCCTTCTTATTGTAGTACCAAATGGCGGCGGTGTTGTCCATGAGAACCTGCACCAGCCTAGCCCTGATGAAAGGCATTCAGTGCCTTATGTGGAGCTCTATTTGCGCAAGAGACCAGAGTCCTCTGATTTCCATCTCTACCAGGTGGCCTCCCCAAGACAGCAGTGACACATCCCTCACTACAGTCAGGTCTTGGTGGAAAAGGGAAAGGGATCTGCCACCGGTAAGGCTGTGGTCATATAGCCACCACTGAAGACCTTTTGTGGTCAACTCAGAAACCTGGATGCTATCTGTCAGGTACGCTTGGTGCTGGACCCACGAGACTTCAGATCCCACTGTCGAGGTTTCCTTGGTACTGAACTGACCGAGATTTCAGATCCCACTGTACAGCCCGCATATGCACCTGGCAAAGTGGATAAGCAGGAGCTGCTCTAACATGGCATCCAGGACTGAGGCTGAAACATCAGGATCACAGCTTGAATGTCCTAGACTTGTTGCAACAGAGGGAATCTCCTTCAAACTCCTGATCCACGCACACAAGTCACTCCACAAGACCGACCAAGCCTACCTCAACAGTCGACTCTCCTTTTACGTTCCCAACCGTCACCTCCGCTCCGCCGACCTCTCCCTGGCCACCGCTCCGTGCATCCAGAGAACCACCACCGGAGGCAGATCCTTCTCCCACCGCGCCGCCAAGATCTGGAACACCCTTCCTCTCAACCTATACAGACCCAAGACCTGCTGAACTTCAGGAGACGACTCAAGACCTGGCTATTCGACCAGTAGCGACAACCCCCCCTCCTCTCCCTCAGCACCTTGAGACCCTCGCGGGTAAGTAGTGCGCTTTACAAATCTTGTGAATGATTGATTGATTGATTGAACTACACTGAGTACAGAATAACTTCTTTAAAAGGAAGCTTCTGTGCAGGAGTACAGTGTGACTTCCGCTCATTGTTGGCACCCTGTCAATCGCATCTTGGGTAACCCTGGGCATAGAGGGTGTAGCAGGGCTACGAGGAGGTCCACAGAGTTGCAAACAAACTCCGTTGAGCTCCGCTACGCCGCCCGCCTCCACCTCCCTATTAAGAAGTACGTTTAAAGGAATTAAAAATAAACTTAAAACCACTTACCTCTTCACTGCAGCCTCCCTGGGCTGCCCTCCTCCTCTTCCGTGCCGTACCAGTAATGCTTATAAAAACTGCACATGCACGCGTGCAGGAGCATGCGCATTTCTCACAAGAAATGCGCATGCGTAGGCACGCGCATGCATAGTTTTGTCAAGCATTACCGGTATGGCGAGGAAGAGGAGGAGGGCAGCCCGGGGACGCTGCAGTAAAGAGGTGAGTGATTTTAAGTTTATTTTTAATTCCTGTAAACTTACTTCTTAATAGGGGAGCGGAGGCGGGGCCTGGCCAACTCCGCTCCGCTGAGGAATGTGAGGAGATTTGCCTTCTCTGCATTCTCCGCGGAACGCAGAGAAGGCAAATCTCCGCACACTCTGCTGGCGGAGTGGAAGTCTCCACCTGGGGTAATCTTGGGACAGCAGAGCTCACTCCTCTATCGATTAAATGGAGAGATGCTTCTCTGAGACCATCACTAAGACAGACAGAAGCTGTGGTGGACACCAAAGAAATGGGAGAATAAAGCTCTTCTGGGCAAACTGGAGTATGCTGGAGTACCCATCTGTCATATGTAATGGACTGGGAGAAAATTTCAAATCTTGCTTGCCACAAGGTGGTTGTGTGCCTCTAATGGCTAACCAAAGAGGCTTGAAGGGTCATGATGCACAGGGGAGGGGGACTTGGAAAACCAGTGCCACTGGTGACCTGCACATGACCAACTCCCCCAAGTCCCCGGCCACAATAGAGCTGCGGGGACTGGAGCAGGGGTGGGGGACCTGGGGCAGTCTGTATCCCAACCCTGAAAGTAGTCCCAGAATGATAAAAACTGATGAATGTAGGTGCTGAAAGCCCTAAAGAGAGTGCTGTTGCCGGGCTTTACTTGAAAATTTCCAGGGTGGAATAAGGTTTTTCACCAAAAAGAATGGATTAATTTAAAGGCATATCCATGAAGGATTCCTGCACATCTCTAGAAAAGCATGCAGATCACATTTGCGTGTGGCAACAAAGCACCACTCTATTGCTGACTGCTTGCCCTACACATTTGGTAATATCCAGGCCAGGTGGAATGAAGTATTTGACCGCATCCTGTCCACCCAGAATAGTTTAAGGCAAATAGCCCCTGAAATCTTTGCTTGCCACGTCCCAGGCAACATGATTAGAGTGGGCAAGTAGACAACTGACATTGACAGACTATTATAAATGGGGGTCTCTAATTGGCAGAGGTATGCACCTTTGTCCAAGTAGGGACCCTTTGCTCTAGTCAGCACTTAATTGTCAACACAGGAGCTTGGCAGTCTGCCGCAAGGTGGCGCTGTGAGGCTAATTTAGAGACTATCACAACAACAGTTAATTATTAGTTCAACATACATTAAAAATGACTATTACGTGCCACCCAAGCCATTCTTATAGCTTTGGGGCCTGAAATAGTCTGAACTGTCACACTTGTAGTAGCGTGATGGTTAGTAGTTGTGTTGTTACTGCCATTGGCAGCGCTGGCAGGGGCAGGGTGCGGTGCACCCTGCAGTGGCCTCTTGACGAGAGCCATGGCACCTATTTTATTTATTTATTTTGCAAATTAAGCACTGGCATCACTATTCATCGCCTCAACAGGCTGTAAATGCAAGGTGACCATTACTTATGTCTGTACCATCAGAGCTCATTCGTCTGCATGCGCATAGGCATGCAGAGGATCACAGCGCACAAGAGGTGTGTACACAGCATTTGTGCTCGCCCACATTTTGAAGATTCTAGATTAAATTGTCCCAGTCACACTGCATCCTTATGCCAGCTTCCAGCTCTGCTGTGCCGATACAATGTTGCAATTTCAGCCTAAAGAGGTACAGTGTGTGAGTGTTGCCATTATGCTGCAACATCATGCAAAGATTCTGCAACACCCTTTCCATGAAATTCGGCCTTCCTAGCAAAGCATGAGCTGCAGATATAATGAAAGAACTCTTCTCCACTGAGTGCAGCAAAGGTGCAGAAGCGCCTGTTGTTTGGGGTTTGGGGTAAGCCAGGAAGCACCGTGTTAAATATGCCCTGAAAAAACGTGCAACAATTCGGACAAATGTCACCTAGAAGTATCCAGCACAGATGTCCTCAAAGGGCATCAGGTCCAGAAAATGAGAGCTCAGAGGCTCAGGCAACAGTAACCAAATCAGTGCCTGCCACATCCTTTCAGAAGAGAAGAGACATTGTACCCCTTTGCCACGAGGGAAAGTGTGAGATGCCTTTTGCTCCAGATCATGGGCGCCTCGATGGAAAAGGCCTGCTGTGTGCAGTAAGCGCGCATGCCAATAGGCCCGACTCAGGAGGGAGACTCAGGGTTTTTGAAGTCGAAAATGGCTTTATTTTAGGTGTCACCCACCTGAAACTGTCTCTGCTTCAATTGAAATCAATATGAAAAATCCATTCCCCCAAGGTTTTTTTTTCCACAAAATCTTCCAGTCTCCTGTTCTAAAACGATGGCATGTGTAAGAAAGCATGTTTACTTGGTCAGCTAACAAAAACCATTTAAAAAATAAATATATGCTATAAAAACTAAAAGTGACAACACACTGACAAAGAAACAATAAATATGAATGAATACCGATGAAATACAAGGTAAAGGGCTGGATTTCCGATTCTTTGAGTGATCAGCCCAGGTGTGTGCTAAAAGAGAATAAAAGCTTCTTTAGGTGATCCCATCCGATATGTGAAAAGTGTCAGTAATGTTTCCTGCAGGGGCTACTTAATCATTTCGGGGAGTTGAGGCCTGTGTGGCCTAATCTATCAAGATCCTAGTTTTACTGCTCAGCTGTGTGTGCCATTTGAAGATTGAATTACAACTTGTAGAATGCACAGGTAGTTGAGTAATTTCCTTCCAACGGGCACCTATAAGGGACATAGGCACAGAATGTGTAGAACTGTTTCATCTTTACATCCAGAGGTGACACTTTGTGGTGCTGCATGTTTAATTCCAATAACATGTCAAATCTTTGGGTGGAAAATCTCTCAATCTGGGTGAAAGTCGTTTTTATGTAATGTATGTTGAAAAAATATTTTGTAAATATTGCTGTCTGGTAAATTGGTTCGTCATAAGATTTTACTGTCATCCAGACATAACCCTTTTTGATAATTGATCATTGTCTTGCATGAATGAGTCTTTTGCTCCTTTCTTTACGAATCCTTTAAGCGAAGCTTAGGGCATTGCCATGTCCCACAGGTGTTTAAGATTAAGGGTGGGCACAGATTCTGCCAGGTACTGTCTCCATGAGTTCCATTCTTACTGGCTGGCAGTTTCTGCCCATACCAATTGCCCCTAGTTTCGATAAAGGCTCCTTGATAAGCAAGGACCTACTTTACTAGCCCAAACTCTAGACGGATCTGTCCCTAAGATGTGCTCAGCCGCAGGTAAAAAAGACGCCTACATGTTTTTGAGTGTAAAATGTCCAGATTCCTTGTGTCTCTCCCTCTCAGTAATTCAGACCTATTACACAGTGTTGGCATGAGGTGGGTGCTGATGACAATTAGGATTGGCTCTAGGGAGGGAGCCTTCAGTTTGTTATATAAGGACATTAAAGCATTTATAGAACCCATATGAAGGATAAAGTAGCATCGCAAATGAATATTTTTTATTTCCCTTTGATTTATAGTTTCCACAGAGATCACAACTTTTGTTTTCTTTTAGTCTATTTCCAGGCCATATTTTCCCGTGTAACAAGCTATGGCTGTTAACAATCTTTGTTGCTGAATTGCTGTCTTACTTAACAGGACAGTGTCATATGCAGACTGGTTAGATGCGACTAGCCTGTTGGCCAGACGCGAAATATGAGAGTTCACACAGTAACCTTCCTGCCTTTTCATCCTGTTCATAGTGACATTTGTGAAGATGGAGGACAAGCTCTTTGCTCTCCTTCCTATAGATTTAATTGATGTTGAATTTTACTTTAATAACATCCTTAGGTTCGCAGGAGCACATATGATGAATGAATGAATTAATTAAAGTTTTATTGCTCGATTGCTTAAAATCATTTTCAATATTCCAAAGATAGTGCAATCGTATATATACCCATGGTGTATATTGCCATATATTTAAGAAAAACAGTAAAATATATATTCCCATTAAAAACACCACTTGAGAACCAGCAGTTGAAAGTTGTATGCAGTTCCTAGTCATAAAACAAGAAGTAAAATACTAATAGCAGTTCTTCCTTTTGTTCAATATGCCAATTGTGTCCTAGCTAAAAACCCTAGGCATTGGAGTGCTATTGTGCTTGTTATAGCATGTTAAGGTGCGTATTATAGCCGCCTGAGGACATATCCGCCTCCTAGGTCACTCAAGCTTTGTGATTAGTTGCTTAGAGTTTGTTTGTTCAGGCCACAGTCAAGTCATCACGCCCTTGTTGCCCGGACAACCGGGCACACACCTCTGCCATGTATTTCCCAAATGTACCTAATTCAGACATTGAGGTGCTAGAAAACAATGCTGATACTGTTTCTGTGCATGTCTGGGCCCCATTTGACAGAAGCATGCTTTTTTTTATTACCTTACGAAGTAGTAGTAGCAGGCCTGGGCAGCAACAAACCAGATGGAGCCGGAACTCCTCCCTATTCATACAAAGTCTGCATTTGGTTATATGTGCCAACGATTTCATACCGGGATGTAGCTCATTTGTTGGCAGGGCTACCAGCCTGGCCCATTGGATGTCTTTTAGGCACTTCCTTGCCAGTGCTTGGTTCAGATATGGTTGTGTTCTATTTTACTTATATGACGAAGTTTGTCTGCTTCCCGTGATAATTGATGGGTTTTGTTATCATAGCATTGATAATTGCAGTGTAGTTCATCCCTTCAAAAAAACAGTTTTCCATTGCAAAGCAAAGTACCGTCATAGTTTTTTTGTATGTAGCTGTTCCACGGATTGGCCATTCCTTTGTATATTGGTTTAAGCTAATTTTTAAGCATCCTGTGGGTGCTTGAAGGACTTGGTAATAATGTTTTGCCTGTGTTCCCAAAGATTCATAGTTTTGCTGGACAAGGCCAAACTCTAGGCGGATAGACTATTGCAGGTATATTTAGGTATATTTAGGTGACTTAAAGATATGTTTGTACACCTGACACTGGGATTTTTAAAGCAAACTGTCCATTGGACCAGGGAACGCTTATTGTGCATAGCCTTCTATCGGCAGTATTTTAAATTGTATAACCCTCCTGATTTGCACTGTCGTTTGACTGCACAGCTTCCCCTGAAGTTTGGACAAAGCATAGATTGTTGATTGAGCCTTGAACTTCATTCTTTGTTGGTGTGAAGTTGCCTGCCCAGTATCACTGAGCCAAGCCCCAAGGTAGATATATGTTCTTGTGGTGGTAATTATCTGAGAGCCCAGTATCCATCTGAGTAAAGCCTTTTTTTGCGTAATGTCCAAAAGCCAACACCAAGGTCTTGTTTGGGTTAAAAATCAATTCATTGCTTTCAGTCTAGATGCTAAGAGCATCCAGTCCCCTTTGTGGTCCAATTTTGGTGTGATCCAATATTACCAAGTCGTCTGCGTACTGTAATAAGTGAACTCTGTTTGGGCCAATTTTGGGGATTACGAGATTTGCATTTTGACAAATCTTCCCCAAATATGCGGTATAAAAATTGAATAGTGTTGAGGCATGGACAAAGCCCTGTTTTAGGCCTCGTCAGTGTAGTATTTCTTTTAGATTGTTTCTCCTGTCAATTTAATGCTTTGCCACGTTTTGCTATATAGGGAAATGACTGCATTCTAGAGGCCTTCTGGGATGTTCTATTTCCTTAGCTTGTTCTATGGCTTGTTGTGGGAGACCCCATAAATCGCTACCGAGTAGTCGGCAAAGCAGCCGAACACTGGCTTTATGTTTTTGATGTTTACTTGCTGGGCTATGTAGTCCAGTGCAACTATGTTATCCATTTTTGATCCGCCTTTGCAGAACCCAGTTTGGTATAGGGAAAGTACCTCTTTTTCCTCGATCCATCTGTTCAGTTCTGATAATAGGGTACTAGCATACGCTTTTCCTTCTATATGTAGAAAGGCGATCATTCTGTAATTTTTTGATCCGTATTGCAACCCTTCTTGAATATTGGCTGTAGCAGAGAGCCTCGCCATGACTCTGGGACATCAGCTTGAAACCTGCCTTCTGGTGGATAGAACTTCTCCCCAATATACCCAGTCCTCCTTGAATATTCCACCCAGGAGTCCCTTTGGGCCAGGTGCCACATCCCTTCTTATCTTTTTTATTATCTCCCTGATGACTAGTGCTTCTTGATCTGTCCTTCCTTCTTCTACCTGAGGGGTGCAATCGCTATCTACTCCATCACCCAAAGGTTCTTTCATGTTAGCCTGTTGAGACCAGGCTTGGTTATCTGTATATATCTTGGATATGTGGCTTTTGCCATAGCTCAGAAGCGACGGAGTTTCGTCCGTTCAGTTTGTCATTTTCTAGACAAGCAAGTATTCCCAAAATTGCTTGTGTTTGTTGTTCTTAGATAACTTCGATCCATTCCTCCTCAAAGTGCTTCTGTTTTAGTTTCCATATGAGACGTTTTTGATCCAAGTGAAATTCTCTCCACCTTTGCTTAGAGTGTGATGTACCAGTTTTTTGATTAATCCTTTTTGCCCATCTCAGCTTGCATTTGGACTGCCTTAGTGTTTTGTTGTATTGCAAGTTTTGCCTTGTTATTATACCTTGCTTTGGTGTGCTTTTCCTTGCTTCTCCCTGGAGAACTGTTTGTAAGGCAGGTATCCAGTTTTTCCAGTTTGTGATGGTATGTATGGGAGTTGTGAGATTGTCTCTACTTTCTTTTGCATTCTACCATCCTGTTAGCTTGACTGTGTTTTGTTCGTTCCACCTGATCCTTCGGATTAATGAATATTCTTCATTTCCTCTTGTGTGACTGAGGCATCGAGTTTGTTCACGCTGTTTGCGCTGTAACCCTAGTTTCACTTGGAGCATTGCGTGGTCATTTATTTCATACTGATTCAGTGCAAAGTGTTCCATATGTTGAATAAGGTTACTACTAACAGAAATATAATCAATTGATGTGCAATTGTTGCACAAAAAATATTTGGCAAGCTCAGTAGTTGGCTTTTGGTGAGTGCCTCTGCAGAAGCAAATTTGTAAGCTGTTACATGTTTTTGTCTGAAGGTGTGTGACACCCTTTTCTGCTTCAGTCTGCCCCCAGGTGATGGAGGTTGAAGTCCATGGTGATCACTGTGGCTGTAGATGGATGCATGCACAAAATCTCCTCAAGTCTAAAAATCACAGTTCCGGTTAACTCCAGCTTTGCATGTCTCTGGACATTGAGATACATACTGATTATTAACACTGAAATTCTTCCTTCCTTGCCCTCGTTGTTTTCCACTGCGAGCACCTGCAGCATATCCAAATCTGCCTTAATTATTTTTTCATTGAAGTCTTTTGCATGTTTTATGTATATGGGAGATTGCGCCAGATGGTCTGCCATAAAGCTGCATTTTCGTCGCTGGTATGTGAAAGCCTGAAACGCTTTCCGTATGTACAGCACTGGTTGCCCAGGCTTCTTGTAGGCAGACAATATCCCCCTCTTCAGCGTTTTATAGCAGATTCACAGTTTATTACTTTTTGAATGCCGGTGACATTACAAGATGTAAATGTATTGCCTGACAATTTGGATTTGGTAGTTCTCTGTTCACTCCCCCCTATGTGAGTTGTTAAGGCGGTATCCTGTGGCACTGAGTGCACCTCATTGGGGTGGGGTTAGGAGTGGGTATTGTCTTTGCCTGCCTTGATACAAGTTGGGTGATGATGTTCCCCCCTTTCAATTCCTTGCTGTGCCTTAGGCATTACTATTCTTCTCTGGGTTGGGTCTTCCTGGGATCTGAATAGTATACTCAGATTTCTGAATTTCTGAGAAGACTGAGTCTTTGGGGCCCCTCTCAGTAGACCTTGCGGTATCTCTCTGCGGTTGTGGAGTTCTCTTGGAGGGTTCATTAGCCATGCTAACATGTGAGGGTATTTTTCCTGCTTCACTTCTTGGGCCAAGATACAGTCTTCAAAACTTTCTTTTTCCAGAACAACTTTTGTACAAATGAAATTGTTCCGTGTGACCATAGTGTCTTCTTGTCTGTTGTTTTTATTTCTTGTTTCACACTGGACACTAACCAGGTCTTCACTTGTTATTCTCGATAGTGAGGGTATGTGTTGGAATAGCCTCAATAGGTTTGCCCCTTTTGAGTGTGTCTTGCCTGCTCCTTCACCTGAACTACGGTTGAAATCCAACTTTCATGGATTTGTTTTCTTTGGCATAGTGTGTTCCCTTTTGTCTAACTGTCTGTGAATGTATAGTTCTTTGCTGGGCATTCTCAATCGATTGACGCTGAGTAGGGATTTTGTCCTGCATATCTGCTGTTATTTGATGTCTTGGAGTGAGGAGCTCTTCATGGTTATCAGGATGCTCTTTTGGGCAGCCATCACCCTACTCTGTCAATTGGCAGCTTTTTTAAGTCTGCCTGTGACTGAGGCTGTATGGTGTTACCACCTGTGGTGGTGCCGTCTATTAGTAAATTTGCTCCCTGTGATTCGGAACTTCCAGGTTCCTTGAGCTACTTTTGAATTTTTGTAAATATTGGGTACGGTTTTCTGTTTCCTAGCTCCTCCACCTCTGGAGTTAACTGCGCTTCCAGCTGGGATGAGGCATGGGGGTGCTGTTCCCAGCTCCTTCTGACGTGTGTCTTCTTTTGAGTCTTCTGCTTTTTCCTTAGTCTTTTTTTTCACGCGCCTTGTCAGTTTTTTGATTTTGTCTTGTATGCAGATGCTGTGGCTTTCCTGACTCCTGTCTTTATGGGTATTAATATTGTTGTCTGTCATGGTGAGTCGGGGCACTTTGATCATTCAGATGTTGGGTAGTCCGCTCCTGTATCCTATTCCCCTACACCTACTAAAGACTGCACTGATGGTTGGGGTCTAGTACCCCCTTCAATTGAGTCAAGTCTTACTTTGTCATTCTCTGTGTTTTGGGGGCATGGCGGAATAAGGTTCCTCAGGTCCTTTATCATTGTTAGTAGGATTTTGGGTAGAGCTGCTAGTTTTTTAAAATTATATTTGTGTAATGGCACTCCCTAGCTGTGATCCACTTCTCAATATTGTCAAGCTTAGCTGAGATTTTTACTATCGATATGGCTGTTGGTTGAATTATGTCCTTTTGAGTCTTTAATTTATGTGTTTGCCAGGTGAGTGTATTATTAGCCAGCATAAGAGTTGTGTTTATTGATGACAATAGCTTATCTTGGTCTTTGGTGAGATCAAAGCTTGAAGCAAGATTGGCATGCAGGAGGTTGTCATATGACTTTTCTGAGCTAGAGGAGCTTAGACTGGGTCCTTGCTGGTATGCCTTTGCCCCTGGTACCAGAAGGGGTGGATCCAGGCCCTCAGGGTCACTTGCCCTTTTGGTTGCTGAGCAGTGATCCAGCTGGCACCCCTCTTTATCCTTAGCGTATACCTCAACCTCTACCATTATAGGTTCCTTCATTTTCTGTTGCAGGCTTTTGTTCTCTGGGACTGCTGGCCGAGGATCATTCCACTCTCTGACATTCCCTCTCTTGGGCGAGTATATTGGAAATTGAAATAGAAGATAACTCAATTAATGATGTTATGATAGGTTTGGAGATTGCGCTCAACTTTCCTTTTGCTATGTTATTTTGAATTACAATGCTGGTGGTTGGATTCTCCGATGCATCCATGGCTAATATGAGAGGAGCTGCAGAGGATCCGCTGTCGAGCTGGGTGGGGGATGCCCACCAGTGAGGTTGTAGATGCCCTTAGATAATTTGGGGAAGTAGTCAATAAGTGTCTTGAGCTTGTGCCCCTGTTTTTCCTCCATTTCTTCCTCTGGCTTGTTGTTTATGCATTGTATTGGCATGCCTGGGGCTTTATACTCTCCTGACCCTTCCATGTGCATATTGACCTTTATTAGAGGGCATCAAGTTAGCTAAGGCAGCCACATTTTCCATTGCCATGCAATTTTGGTTTCTTATTTGATGCTTCTGCTAATTCACCTTCACCATTGCCACTGATCTCCTTTGTAGAAAAACCCTGTGGGCAATATTCCAACCCTCCATGAAATAGAGGCTCTGTCTTGTCTTTGAAGCAATGTACGCACTCCTAATGTATCCTTACTGCTCATTGAAGTTTGTGGGAGTGGAGCTCCTGCACTCTTGAGGGAATTTTAATGTAATAGCGGCTTGAAGGATCATTCACAAACACTTTTAGACCACCTTTAATTTGTTGGACGTGGCTGGGGGCTTCCTTGAAGTTTGTGGCCATGAAGCCTGTGGCCTGTTCCTGGCATTCAGTGCTGTAGGTGGTGGTCTGGTTAATAACTGTTAAGATCCTGATTTTTGTTTATGTTAATGGTCCTATTGATGAACAATTAATTAATAGTTGCTGTTTTCTGTTTGATGGACCATCCTTGCTTCTTTCTTCTCCACGGGTAGTGCTTGGTTAAGCTTCCCCATTTAGCCCACTCTGGACCACTAGATTAAATCACGGGTGTGTTGGGACACACTTCTGTAAGCTTCTGTAGACTTTGACCAAGAGTTGAGTAGATTGAGTTGGCTGTTAAGAGGATGTTGATGGCTGCTAAGTTGGCAGTCACACCGCCGATTGAGAGCAGGAGCTCACCCCTAGCCGCAAGCCGCACCCAACCTAGCCAGGCCGCTTCTGCAACCAGAAGGCTCAACCTGGTAACCTGGGGCAGTGTTTCTAACTCCACTGTCTCTCCCGTCTCACTGCAGTAGTACCTGGCAGCGCTAAAGATGATTATAGATGATTGTAATACTGTTGGAGTTGAACTGTAATTATATTTCCCCCTTTTTTTCAGGCCTGAATGAGAGCAATTAGATTTCTTAATGACTGATCACTTTTCTGGTACTCAGATGCTCCAATGCTTTTTGACAGCCCATCTATGGCTGCACCCACATGAAGCAGCTGTCCCAGCTATCCGCTTGTTTTTCTGAGGATTTTCCTGCTTGGTTGCTCAACGGGGGAGCTGTTTTTGTTGTTTTTTTTTTCACTTATAGTGCCGCTCCTGCTCCTAGTTTATAATGCCCCGGAGGGAAGGGCACAGTGGAGCAGTGCTACAGCCTGCTTGGTCCATTTGGTGGTGGTTGGCAGTGCAGAGCTTGATACGCCCCACGCTGACTGCACTAATGGCGGACATGACAGCGATTGAGGCTCCCAACCCCTGCTCTCACTGTACTTTGGCAGTGGTGGCACCCTTGGTGGCTTAAAGGGATTGGGGACCCTTCACAATCTGTGCCGATAGTGCTGGTGCCGATGGCAGTGGAGGGCTGAGAACAGCCGGGCTTGCTGGAAGCTGCTGCCGCTTTTGAAGCCGACGGAGCTGCATATGCTTCCGTGCTTTGCATATGTCTGATGTCACAGCACAGTGTTCATTAGGACATTTTTTTCTCGCAACTGCCACATTCCGCATTAGGAAATTAGGAAATTAGGATACATCATAACTCAAACCTTTTTTTCCCTTTCCCTTTACGAGCTCGGCGTGTTTCCAGCTCTCTGGGAAGGTGGCGGATGCGAAGGAGCTGTTGATGATGTTCCGGAGTTGGGGTGCGATGATGGAGTCGGCTTTGTTGAAGATGTGGTGTGGGCAGGGGTCGGTTGGGGAGCCGGAGTGGATGGTGTTCATCGTGTGGGTGGTATCTTCGGTGCTGACCGTCGTCCAGGTGGGGAGGGTGGTGGTGGGGGGCGCCGGATCGGTGGTAGGGTGCGCGGTCTGTGCGCCGAAACTGTTGTGTATGTCGGCAATCTTGTGGTGAAAGAACGAGGCGAGTGAGTCGCAGAGTTCCTGCGAGGGTGTGATGTCGTTGTTGCAGGCGCTGGGGCTGGAGAGCTCTTTGACGATGCTGAAGAGTTCCTTGCTGTTGTGGGAGTTGTTGTCCAGTCGTTCTTTGAATGTGGTCCTTTTGGTGGTGCGGATCAGTTGGTGGTGTTTGCGGGTGGCGTTCTTGAGGGCTGTCATGTTTTCTGTAGTCTGGTCGTGGCGCCAGGCTTTCTCGAGGGTACGGCAGGATTTCTTGGAGTTTTTGAGGTCGTTGGTGAACCAGGAGGCTTTCTTGCTGCCGTGTCTGCTGGGGGGTTCTTCAGTGGTGCGAGGTCATCGGCGCAGTTGGTGAGCAACTGTGTAAGGTTGCGGGCTGCTTCGTTGGGGCCCGTCGTGTTGGTGGGGGGGTTCTGGCTGAGGGAGGTGGTGAGCTGGTCGGCGGTGATCCTGCTCCAGCTTCTGCGGGGAACCTGTTGAGGGTGGTTGTGGGTCGTGGTTCTCCTGAAGTTTAAGTGGACGCAGCTGTGGTCTGTCCAGTGCAGTCTGGTGGAGTGGCTGAAGGAGATGTGCTTGCTGGAGGAGAAGATGGGGTCAAGCGTGTGGCCGGCGATGTGGGTGGGGGTGTTCACCAGTTGCTTGAGTCCGAGGTTGGCGAGGTTGTCCAGCAGGGTGGCGGTGTTGCTGTCATTGTTGTTCTCCAGGTGGAAGTTGAGGTCTCCTAGGAGGATGTAGTCTGAGGAGGTAAGGGCATGCGGGCTGACGAAGTCTGCAATGGCTTCGCTGAATTGTGTGCGTGGTCCCGGGGGTCTGTAGATGAGGGTGCCTCTGAGGGTGGTCTTGGGGTCGGTGTGTATCTGGAAGTGAAGGTTTTCGGCGGCGGTGAGGGTGTCGGCGGAGTTGGTCGTGATTCAGATGGTGTTTCTGTGGACGATGGCGATGCCTCCTCCGGCTTGGTTGACGCGGTCCTTCCGGGTGATCTTGTAGCCATCCGGGATGGCTATGGCGATGTCGGGAGCTGAGGAGGCGTTCATCCATGTTTCTGTGAGGAAGGCGACGTCTGGTGATGTTGTGTCGAGAAGGTTCCAGAGTTCGACGGCGTGCCTGTGGATGGAGCGGGTGTTGAGCAAGATGCACTTGAGGTGGTCGTTGCTGGAGCCTGGCTTGGTGGGTGCGGTGCAGGATCAGGTGCAGGTGAAGTTGCAGGCGTGGCAGGTGAATGCTCCGTGGGTGCATTTCGGGTTGGCTTGGTAGCAGGCTGTCTGTCGGCTGGTGTTGAGTGCGTGGAAGGTGGCGGCGTCGTATCTCTGTCGGGTTGGCTGGCTCCGGCGGGGTCCAGGGGTTCTGGCGCTGGGCGCGGTCAAGGCGTGGACGGGCGTAGACGGGCTTGCCTTTGGCGCGCAATCAGCGCACCCGCTGCACGTGGCCGCTGCGTGTACGCGTGGTCCCCGCCATATATGGCGAAGTGGGAGGGAGGAGCAGCTGGGAGGCGGGAGCGGGGCGGCGAATGGGGAGCGGGTGCCAAGAGAAGGGGGCGGGGCCGCAGGAGAGCAGCGATGGGGAGCATAAGGGGGGGTGGAAAGAGCGGGAAGACGGAGCGGGAGAGTGAGGGCAAGCCTGGGCAAGCCTGGGCAAGCCTGGAGAGCAAGGAACTTAAGGAGAGGTGGCAGCAAGAGAGGCCAAGAAGGCAGCAGCATCAGAATCTGGGCACACGGGGGCCGTGCGGAGTGGAGTGACCGGGTCAAGGGTTACCCAGTGCTCCTATTTGCCGACGATGCGGTGTTAATGTCTAGAAGCGCAGTCATTAAAAGCTGACCAATGTTTTGTCAGATTTATGGAGCACAAAGACTTAACCTGTCTAAGACCTATACCATGGTTTGTGGAAGTGGTAGAGCCAAAAATAAATCACATTGTGATAGGAGTCATAAATTATTAGAAGTTAGGAATTTTTTCTATCTGGGCGTACCCATTTCACGTTCTAGCTCCTGGAACTCACATCTAGCATTAGCTAAATAAAAATGTGCCAGATCCATCGAGGCCTTGCTTAGGTGTGCGAGAAAAGTTGGTAATAAACCTATTTGTGAAATGCTCCAACTCTATAGGAGTAAATGTATCCCAATATCCACATATGGAGCAACCCTTTGGGTAGTGAGGGGGCATACAATGCTTCAAAAACTCAGGTAAACTCCTTTTTGGCTAGGCTTCTTGCTGTACTGTGCATTATACCTAACATAATTACTCATAGAGAATTAGGTGTAAACTTTATGGAGGATACAATTGACTTGAGTGTGATAACTGGTTGTTACAATATTTGGAGTAAACCAGGCACAACATTCTCAAGTGAAATTATTAATGATTGTCTTGCCTTTGAGCATTGCAAACAATTTCAATGGCTGGTTCATGTTAATAGGTTAATAAAGAAAGTTGATGCAGACCTACGAATTGAAAATCGAGCAAATATTTTAAAGTTTCGTAAGAAAGAAATAAAAGCTATCCTCATGAATAAGCAAGTAGCCGAGAGATATCAAGGTAAGGCAGAAAGTCTCAGTAACCAACTATCTCAAAGGGCCTATAAAATCCATGTTGCAGGGATATATTGTGACAATAACCGACATACTAAAAAAATTCTACCTTACCCGGCTCAGATTAGGTATTGTACATCGTCTCGTAGCTATCCCAAAAAGAGATGTGTGGTCCAATAGACTCCATAGATGCCTGTGCGATGGAGCATCAGTACAGCCCTGCAGTGCACTTTATATTATTTTGAGGATTTAAAAGTGCAATTAGGAAATGTTTTCTGCATCCAGTTTTACAATCTAAGAATTTTATAATATACCAGGAAGCATTTAAGTTTTTATTCAGTTTTGAGTCCAACCATAGTTTCCTTGCTGCTTTACTGTTCCTTAGGGGCGCTATAAAAGAAAGGAAAATACTTTACTTGGACGATAAACTGGTATATGAACATGATTAGTTTATTGGTATAAACTCTGTTTTTGTATTTTTTTCTATAACGTGACTACCTTGTTTTTATTTAGTGATTTTAACTTTGGACTTCATCTATGATGGAAGTAATTTTGATAAACGTATTTAACAATCTACGCTTTATGATTATCAAAAGATGAAATCAAATTAAGCTGATTTGACTTTTACTTTGAGTGTTAGGGGTTTTTGAGATAGGAAAGAGGAATGGCCTCACTTTCAAAAGAATTATGCGCATGTCCACAGTTGATTGGCACAACCTTCCTACAACAGTTATTATTCCATGTTTCAGTCTTGTCTGTATAAAAGATATAAAATATATGCATGAATTATCTATTGGACAGAAATTGTTAAACTGTTGAAATTGCCAATAAGAAAGCAACAAGAATATTCCCTGCATGAACTTATTTGCTTTACATGTTGGACCATCTTTTCAGTAAGATCAGTGTGTCTACTGGGGTGTGTTTTTGTCGTGTAATATGATGTGTGAGTGAACAAGTGCGGTTTTGAATGTTTGTGTAACTGTTTGGCTACAATTTGTCATTTTATCTCTTTCAATATCTATTTATGTAATTTTGATATCTTTGTATATTATTGATTTGTATGATAAAAGGTAGGGTATATATCCCCAAACAATTTGCCAAATGATATATTGATTGATTTTCTCTTTATTTGCACACTTTGTTACACCTTGTGGTGATTGGGTAACTAATTTTCCTTTTCTTGATCTTTGACATTAAGCTTATGGATAACATTATTTTCAGGCAGTGGGGATGTGTTTCATCAGAAAAATTATGCACCAGAAATGAAAGAATATTTTGGGTCTTCATTGTTGGATTCGCCCCCCCTCTGGCATGGTATTCCTGATTAGTAAAGTATGATATTTTTGTGGTTGAACAGTATTTACAGCTCCAATAGCAGTGCTAATTGATTTTACTTCTTTTACCAAGATATCCAACCTCTTTGGTAGCGTTCCCAGGTAATTTCTAGTGGTACAACAACTGCATGGTAGTGGGGGTGTTTCTGTCTCTTTTTTTGCTCAATGATCATCTCATTTAGGCGTTCTAATTCTGGGCCAGATGTAAGACCATTCTCAGCAGTCGCAAATGGGAAATCAGCCCGTTTGTGACTGCTAAAAATGGTTGTAGCATGTACCAAACCTATTTTGCGAGTCAGAAACCTGTTACCGACTCGCTAAATAGGTTTTGTAAGTCGCTATTAGGAAGGGGTGTGCCAAGGGTCTCACGGGCCACTGCCTGCTCTTAAACATTTCATTTTTATTTTTTAAATGCATCAAGCTGCATTTAAAAAAAAAAACTAGTTTGTTGAAAAAGCAGTCACGGACATGGTGGTCTGCTGACCACAGTAGGACACCATCCCTGTGATTGCTGGCCATTCCCAATGAGTCACAAAATGTGACCTGCTTCATGAATATTATTCAGGCAGGTTCTTTGTGACCCATTTGGGAATTGCGAACAGTGTCTCAGACACTGTTGTACATCAGTGTTTGCAAAAAATGCAAATTATGAGTCGCAAACACTAAGGGTCGTACAGCTGGCTCACTATGTCTTCTCCGGCTATGTAGGTTGCCATTGTATGTAATAAGTCAATTTGTACTCCAAGTTTGTCCAACTGAAAGTTGAGTGATTTACCAGTTGCATCGAGAGCCTTAAGATGTGGGCCCATACATGAGATGTAGTGTGATTACTTAAAAAATCTATGGAATTTGAATTCTTAACTCTAATAGGTGATGAAGCGACTAAAGCCATGATCGGCTATTCATGAGTTTAAGATGAATCAGCTGACGATGATGGATGATCCTCTAATGCCAGAAATAATGATACATATGCAATATTTAATCTTTTGTCATTTATTTTCTTTTATCTTTTTGCAGCTACTATTCTACCCTTCCAGATCCTAAGTCCAAGCCTCCGGTCTGACTGCTCGCTTTAATCCTGAATCCAAAGTTGTCAATCCTGCATAGAGTGATGATGCTGTATAAGTGATTTTGTTTTAGATCATGGGTACGTGGATGGAAAAGGCCTGCTATATAATGTAATTACAACAAACAAATGATGGACGGAATGTTGACAATGCAGACATTCTCCCCCAGTCAAGAGATCTGGGTTAAATCCATCGTTCTTTTGCCCACTACACCACCCCAGTTCAGACATGGCCATATGCAAATCAGTCTTGACCCTGTGCCTCATGGGAACAGTCCAGCCCGAACTGCCAAGCCATGTCTTCCCTGGACCGGAATCAAGCATCCTAGGACCGGTTTCTGGCTATCAGCCGTCATCAGCCAGGATAGCTTGACTCCAGTGGCGTAGTGAGCACGGGACCCACGTCTGGGCATACCCATCCCACTTAGGGCGAAAAGCGTTACAACAAACAAATGATGGACGGAATGTTGACAATGCAGACATTCTCCCCCAGTCAAGAGATCTGGGTTAAATCCATCGTTCTTTTGCCCACTACACCACCCCAGTTCAGACATGGCCATATGCAAATCAGTCTTGACCCTGTGCCTCATGGGAACAGTCCAGCCCGAACTGCCAAGCCATGTCTTCCCTGGACCGGAATCAAGCATCCTAGGACCGGTTTCTGGCTATCAGCCGTCATCAGCCAGGATAGCTTGACTCCAGTGGCGTAGTGAGCACGGGACCCACGTCTGGGCATACCCATCCCACTTAGGGCGAAAAGCGTTACAACAAACAAATGATGGACGGAATGTTGACAATGCAGACATTCTCCCCCAGTCAAGAGATCTGGGTTAAATCCATCGTTCTTTTGCCCACTACACCACCCCAGTTCAGACATGGCCATATGCAAATCAGTCTTGACCCTGTGCCTCATGGGAACAGTCCAGCCCGAACTGCCAAGCCATGTCTTCCCTGGACCGGAATCAAGCATCCTAGGACCGGTTTCTGGCTATCAGCCGTCATCAGCCAGGATAGCTTGACTCCAGTGGCGTAGTGAGCACGGGACCCACGTCTGGGCATACCCATCCCACTTAGGGCGAAAAGCGTTACAACAAACAAATGATGGACGGAATGTTGACAATGCAGACATTCTCCCCCAGTCAAGAGATCTGGGTTAAATCCATCGTTCTTTTGCCCACTACACCACCCCAGTTCAGACATGGCCATATGCAAATCAGTCTTGACCCTGTGCCTCATGGGAACAGTCCAGCCCGAACTGCCAAGCCATGTCTTCCCTGGACCGGAATCAAGCATCCTAGGACCGGTTTCTGGCTATCAGCCGTCATCAGCCAGGATAGCTTGACTCCAGTGGCGTAGTGAGCACGGGACCCACGTCTGGGCATACCCATCCCACTTAGGGCGAAAAGCGTTACAACAAACAAATGATGGACGGAATGTTGACAATGCAGACATTCTCCCCCAGTCAAGAGATCTGGGTTAAATCCATCGTTCTTTTGCCCACTACACCACCCCAGTTCAGACATGGCCATATGCAAATCAGTCTTGACCCTGTGCCTCATGGGAACAGTCCAGCCCGAACTGCCAAGCCATGTCTTCCCTGGACCGGAATCAAGCATCCTACGACCGGTTTCTGGCTATCAGCCGTCATCAGCCAGTATAGCTTGACTCCAGTGGCGTAGTGAGCACGGGACCCACGTCTGGGCATACCCATCCCACTTAGGGCGAAAAGCGTTACAACAAACAAATGATGGACGGAATGTTGACAATGCAGACATTCTCCCCCAGTCAAGAGATCTGGGTTAAATCCATCGTTCTTTTGCCCACTACACCACCCCAGTTCAGACATGGCCATATGCAAATCAGTCTTGACCCTGTGCCTCATGGGAACAGTCCAGCCCGAACTGCCAAGCCATGTCTTCCCTGGACCGGAATCAAGCATCCTAGGACCGGTTTCTGGCTATCAGCCGTCATCAGCCAGGATAGCTTGACTCCAGTGGCGTAGTGAGCACGGGACCCACGTCTGGGCATACCCATCCCACTTAGGGCGAAAAGCGTTACAACAAACAAATGATGGACGGAATGTTGACAATGCAGACATTCTCCCCCAGTCAAGAGATCTGGGTTAAATCCATCGTTCTTTTGCCCACTACACCACCCCAGTTCAGACATGGCCATATGCAAATCAGTCTTGACCCTGTGCCTCATGGGAACAGTCCAGCCCGAACTGCCAAGCCATGTCTTCCCTGGACCGGAATCAAGCATCCTAGGACCGGTTTCTGGCTATCAGCCGTCATCAGCCAGGATAGCTTGACTCCAGTGGCGTAGTGAGCACGGGACCCACGTCTGGGCATACCCATCCCACTTAGGGCGAAAAGCGTTACAACAAACAAATGATGGACGGAATGTTGACAATGCAGACATTCTCCCCCAGTCAAGAGATCTGGGTTAAATCCATCGTTCTTTTGCCCACTACACCATCCCAGTTCAGACATGGCCATATGCAAATCAGTCTTGACCCTGTGCCTCATGGGAACAGTCCAGCCCGAACTGCCAAGCCATGTCTTCCCTGGACCGGAATCAAGCATCCTAGGACCGGTTTCTGGCTATCAGCCGTCATCAGCCAGGATAGCTTGACTCCAGTGGCGTAGTGAGCACGGGACCCACGTCTGGGCATACCCATCCCACTTAGGGCGAAAAGCGTTACAACAAACAAATGATGGACGGAATGTTGACAATGCAGACATTCTCCCCCAGTCAAGAGATCTGGGTTAAATCCATCGTTCTTTTGCCCACTACACCACCCCAGTTCAGACATGGCCATATGCAAATCAGTCTTGACCCTGTGCCTCATGGGAACAGTCCAGCCCGAACTGCCAAGCCATGTCTTCCCTGGACCGGAATCAAGCATCCTAGGACTGGTTTCTGGCTATCAGCCGTCATCAGCCAGGATAGCTTGACTCCAGTGGCGTAGTGAGCACGGGACCCACGTCTGGGCATACCCATCCCACTTAGGGCGAAAAGCGTTACAACAAACAAATGATGGACGGAATGTTGACAATGCAGACATTCTCCCCCAGTCAAGAGATCTGGGTTAAATCCATCGTTCTTTTGCCCACTACACCACCCCAGTTCAGACATGGCCATATGCAAATCAGTCTTGACCCTGTGCCTCATGGGAACAGTCCAGCCCGAACTGCCAAGCCATGTCTTCCCTGGACCGGAATCAAGCATCCTAGGACCGGTTTCTGGCTATCAGCCGTCATCAGCCAGGATAGCTTGACTCCAGTGGCGTAGTGAGCACGGGACCCACGTCTGGGCATACCCATCCCACTTAGGGCGAAAAGCGTTACAACAAACAAATGATGGACGGAATGTTGACAATGCAGACATTCTCCCCCAGTCAAGAGATCTGGGTTAAATCCATCGTTCTTTTGCCCACTACACCACCCCAGTTCAGACATGGCCATATGCAAATCAGTCTTGACCCTGTGCCTCATGGGAACAGTCCAGCCCGAACTGCCAAGCCATGTCTTCCCTGGACCGGAATCAAGCATCCTAGGACCGGTTTCTGGCTATCAGCCGTCATCAGCCAGGATAGCTTGACTCCAGTGGCGTAGTGAGCACGGGACCCACGTCTGGGCATACCCATCCCACTTAGGGCGAAAAGCGTTACAACAAACAAATGATGGACGGAATGTTGACAATGCAGACATTCTCCCCCAGTCAAGAGATCTGGGTTAAATCCATCGTTCTTTTGCCCACTACACCACCCCAGTTCAGACATGGCCATATGCAAATCAGTCTTGACCCTGTGCCTCATGGGAACAGTCCAGCCCGAACTGCCAAGCCATGTCTTCCCTGGACCGGAATCAAGCATCCTAGGACCGGTTTCTGGCTATCAGCCGTCATCAGCCAGGATAGCTTGACTCCAGTGGCGTAGTGAGCACGGGACCCACGTCTGGGCATACCCATCCCACTTAGGGCGAAAAGCGTTACAACAAACAAATGATGGACGGAATGTTGACAATGCAGACATTCTCCCCCAGTCAAGAGATCTGGGTTAAATCCATCGTTCTTTTGCCCACTACACCACCCCAGTTCAGACATGGCCATATGCAAATCAGTCTTGACCCTGTGCCTCATGGGAACAGTCCAGCCCGAACTGCCAAGCCATGTCTTCCCTGGACCGGAATCAAGCATCCTAGGACCGGTTTCTGGCTATCAGCCGTCATCAGCCAGGATAGCTTGACTCCAGTGGCGTAGTGAGCACGGGACCCACGTCTGGGCATACCCATCCCACTTAGGGCAAAAAGCGTTACAACAAACAAATGATGGACGGAATGTTGACAATGCAGACATTCTCCCCCAGTCAAGAGATCTGGGTTAAATCCATCGTTCTTTTGCCCACTACACCATCCCAGTTCAGACATGGCCATATGCAAATCAGTCTTGACCCTGTGCCTCATGGGAACAGTCCAGCCCGAACTGCCAAGCCATGTCTTCCCTGGACCGGAATCAAGCATCCTAGGACCGGTTTCTGGCTATCAGCCGTCATCAGCCAGGATAGCTTGACTCCAGTGGCGTAGTGAGCACGGGACCCACGTCTGGGCATACCCATCCCACTTAGGGCAAAAAGCGTTACAACAAACAAATGATGGACGGAATGTTGACAATGCAGACATTCTCCCCCAGTCAAGAGATCTGGGTTAAATCCATCGTTCTTTTGCCCACTACACCACCCCAGTTCAGACATGGCCATATGCAAATCAGTCTTGACCCTGTGCCTCATGGGAACAGTCCAGCCCGAACTGCCAAGCCATGTCTTCCCTGGACCGGAATCAAGCATCCTAGGACCGGTTTCTGGCTATCAGCCGTCATCAGCCAGGATAGCTTGACTCCAGTGGCGTAGTGAGCATGGGACCCACGTCTGGGCATACCCATCCCACTTAGGGCGAAAAGCGTTACAACAAACAAATGATGGACGGAATGTTGACAATGCAGACATTCTCCCCCAGTCAAGAGATCTGGGTTAAATCCATCGTTCTTTTGCCCACTACACCACCCCAGTTCAGACATGGCCATATGCAAATCAGTCTTGACCCTGTGCCTCATGGGAACAGTCCAGCCCGAACTGCCAAGCCATGTCTTCCCTGGACCGGAATCAAGCATCCTAGGACCGGTTTCTGGCTATCAGCCGTCATCAGCCAGGATAGCTTGACTCCAGTGGCGTGGTGAGCACGGGACCCACGTCTGGGCATACCCATCCCACTTAGGGCGAAAAGCGTTACAACAAACAAATGATGGACGGAATGTTGACAATGCAGACATTCTCCCCCAGTCAAGAGATCTGGGTTAAATCCATCGTTCTTTTGCCCACTACACCACCCCAGTTCAGACATGGCCATATGCAAATCAGTCTTGACCCTGTGCCTCATGGGAACAGTCCAGCCCGAACTGCCAAGCCATGTCTTCCCTGGACCGGAATCAAGCATCCTAGGACCGGTTTCTGGCTATCAGCCGTCATCAGCCAGGATAGCTTGACTCCAGTGGCGTAGTGAGCACGGGACCCACGTCTGGGCATACCCATCCCACTTAGGGCGAAAAGCGTTACAACAAACAAATGATGGACGGAATGTTGACAATGCAGACATTCTCCCCCAGTCAAGAGATCTGGGTTAAATCCATCGTTCTTTTGCCCACTACACCACCCCAGTTCAGACATGGCCATATGCAAATCAGTCTTGACCCTGTGCCTCATGGGAACAGTCCAGCCCGAACTGCCAAGCCATGTCTTCCCTGGACCGGAATCAAGCATCCTAGGACCGGTTTCTGGCTATCAGCCGTCATCAGCCAGGATAGCTTGACTCCAGTGGCGTAGTGAGCACGGGACCCACGTCTGGGCATACCCATCCCACTTAGGGCGAAAAGCGTTACAACAAACAAATGATGGACGGAATGTTGACAATGCAGACATTCTCCCCCAGTCAAGAGATCTGGGTTAAATCCATCGTTCTTTTGCCCACTACACCACCCCAGTTCAGACATGGCCATATGCAAATCAGTCTTGACCCTGTGCCTCATGGGAACAGTCCAGCCCGAACTGCCAAGCCATGTCTTCCCTGGACCGGAATCAAGCATCCTAGGACCGGTTTCTGGCTATCAGCCGTCATCAGCCAGGATAGCTTGACTCCAGTGGCGTAGTGAGCACGGGACCCACGTCTGGGCATACCCATCCCACTTAGGGCGAAAAGCGTTACAACAAACAAATGATGGACGGAATGTTGACAATGCAGACATTCTCCCCCAGTCAAGAGATCTGGGTTAAATCCATCGTTCTTTTGCCCACTACACCACCCCAGTTCAGACATGGCCATATGCAAATCAGTCTTGACCCTGTGCCTCATGGGAACAGTCCAGCCCGAACTGCCAAGCCATGTCTTCCCTGGACCGGAATCAAGCATCCTAGGACCGGTTTCTGGCTATCAGCCGTCATCAGCCAGGATAGCTTGACTCCAGTGGCGTAGTGAGCACGGGACCCACGTCTGGGCATACCCATCCCACTTAGGGCGAAAAGCGTTACAACAAACAAATGATGGACGGAATGTTGACAATGCAGACATTCTCCCCCAGTCAAGAGATCTGGGTTAAATCCATCGTTCTTTTGCCCACTACACCACCCCAGTTCAGACATGGCCATATGCAAATCAGTCTTGACCCTGTGCCTCATGGGAACAGTCCAGCCCGAACTGCCAAGCCATGTCTTCCCTGGACCGGAATCAAGCATCCTAGGACCGGTTTCTGGCTATCAGCCGTCATCAGCCAGTATAGCTTGACTCCAGTGGCGTAGTGAGCACGGGACCCACGTCTGGGCATACCCATCCCACTTAGGGCGAAAAGCGTTACAACAAACAAATGATGGACGGAATGTTGACAATGCAGACATTCTCCCCCAGTCAAGAGATCTGGGTTAAATCCATCGTTCTTTTGCCCACTACACCACCCCAGTTCAGACATGGCCATATGCAAATCAGTCTTGACCCTGTGCCTCATGGGAACAGTCCAGCCCGAACTGCCAAGCCATGTCTTCCCTGGACCGGAATCAAGCATCCTAGGACCGGTTTCTGGCTATCAGCCGTCATCAGCCAGGATAGCTTGACTCCAGTGGCGTAGTGAGCACGGGACCCACGTCTGGGCATACCCATCCCACTTAGGGCGAAAAGCGTTACAACAAACAAATGATGGACGGAATGTTGACAATGCAGACATTCTCCCCCAGTCAAGAGATCTGGGTTAAATCCATCGTTCTTTTGCCCACTACACCACCCCAGTTCAGACATGGCCATATGCAAATCAGTCTTGACCCTGTGCCTCATGGGAACAGTCCAGCCCGAACTGCCAAGCCATGTCTTCCCTGGACCGGAATCAAGCATCCTAGGACCGGTTTCTGGCTATCAGCCGTCATCAGCCAGGATAGCTTGACTCCAGTGGCGTAGTGAGCACGGGACCCACGTCTGGGCATACCCATCCCACTTAGGGCGAAAAGCGTTACAACAAACAAATGATGGACGGAATGTTGACAATGCAGACATTCTCCCCCAGTCAAGAGATCTGGGTTAAATCCATCGTTCTTTTGCCCACTACACCATCCCAGTTCAGACATGGCCATATGCAAATCAGTCTTGACCCTGTGCCTCATGGGAACAGTCCAGCCCGAACTGCCAAGCCATGTCTTCCCTGGACCGGAATCAAGCATCCTAGGACCGGTTTCTGGCTATCAGCCGTCATCAGCCAGGATAGCTTGACTCCAGTGGCGTAGTGAGCACGGGACCCACGTCTGGGCATACCCATCCCACTTAGGGCGAAAAGCGTTACAACAAACAAATGATGGACGGAATGTTGACAATGCAGACATTCTCCC
Organism: Triturus cristatus; assembly: GCF_964204655.1. Taxonomy (NCBI): domain Eukaryota; kingdom Metazoa; phylum Chordata; class Amphibia; order Caudata; family Salamandridae; genus Triturus; species Triturus cristatus. The sequence goes on along the minus strand of NC_140595.1, from coordinate 162,833,228 downwards.
CCAGTCAAGAGATCTGGGTTAAATCCATCGTTCTTTTGCCCACTACACCACCCCAGTTCAGACATGGCCATATGCAAATCAGTCTTGACCCTGTGCCTCATGGGAACAGTCCAGCCCGAACTGCCAAGCCATGTCTTCCCTGGACCGGAATCAAGCATCCTAGGACCGGTTTCTGGCTATCAGCCGTCATCAGCCAGGATAGCTTGACTCCAGTGGCGTAGTGAGCACGGGACCCACGTCTGGGCATACCCATCCCACTTAGGGCGAAAAGCGTTACAACAAACAAATGATGGACGGAATGTTGACAATGCAGACATTCTCCCCCAGTCAAGAGATCTGGGTTAAATCCATCGTTCTTTTGCCCACTACACCACCCCAGTTCAGACATGGCCATATGCAAATCAGTCTTGACCCTGTGCCTCATGGGAACAGTCCAGCCCGAACTGCCAAGCCATGTCTTCCCTGGACCGGAATCAAGCATCCTAGGACCGGTTTCTGGCTATCAGCCGTCATCAGCCAGGATAGCTTGACTCCAGTGGCGTAGTGAGCACGGGACCCACGTCTGGGCATACCCATCCCACTTAGGGCGAAAAGCGTTACAACAAACAAATGATGGACGGAATGTTGACAATGCAGACATTCTCCCCCAGTCAAGAGATCTGGGTTAAATCCATCGTTCTTTTGCCCACTACACCACCCCAGTTCAGACATGGCCATATGCAAATCAGTCTTGACCCTGTGCCTCATGGGAACAGTCCAGCCCGAACTGCCAAGCCATGTCTTCCCTGGACCGGAATCAAGCATCCTAGGACCGGTTTCTGGCTATCAGCCGTCATCAGCCAGGATAGCTTGACTCCAGTGGCGTAGTGAGCACGGGACCCACGTCTGGGCATACCCATCCCACTTAGGGCGAAAAGCGTTACAACAAACAAATGATGGACGGAATGTTGACAATGCAGACATTCTCCCCCAGTCAAGAGATCTGGGTTAAATCCATCGTTCTTTTGCCCACTACACCACCCCAGTTCAGACATGGCCATATGCAAATCAGTCTTGACCCTGTGCCTCATGGGAACAGTCCAGCCCGAACTGCCAAGCCATGTCTTCCCTGGACCGGAATCAAGCATCCTAGGACCGGTTTCTGGCTATCAGCCGTCATCAGCCAGGATAGCTTGACTCCAGTGGCGTAGTGAGCACGGGACCCACGTCTGGGCATACCCATCCCACTTAGGGCGAAAAGCGTTACAACAAACAAATGATGGACGGAATGTTGACAATGCAGACATTCTCCCCCAGTCAAGAGATCTGGGTTAAATCCATCGTTCTTTTGCCCACTACACCACCCCAGTTCAGACATGGCCATATGCAAATCAGTCTTGACCCTGTGCCTCATGGGAACAGTCCAGCCCGAACTGCCAAGCCATGTCTTCCCTGGACCGGAATCAAGCATCCTAGGACCGGTTTCTGGCTATCAGCCGTCATCAGCCAGGATAGCTTGACTCCAGTGGCGTAGTGAGCACGGGACCCACGTCTGGGCATACCCATCCCACTTAGGGCAAAAAGCGTTACAACAAACAAATGATGGACGGAATGTTGACAATGCAGACATTCTCCCCCAGTCAAGAGATCTGGGTTAAATCCATCGTTCTTTTGCCCACTACACCATCCCAGTTCAGACATGGCCATATGCAAATCAGTCTTGACCCTGTGCCTCATGGGAACAGTCCAGCCCGAACTGCCAAGCCATGTCTTCCCTGGACCGGAATCAAGCATCCTAGGACCGGTTTCTGGCTATCAGCCGTCATCAGCCAGGATAGCTTGACTCCAGTGGCGTAGTGAGCACGGGACCCACGTCTGGGCATACCCATCCCACTTAGGGCAAAAAGCGTTACAACAAACAAATGATGGACGGAATGTTGACAATGCAGACATTCTCCCCCAGTCAAGAGATCTGGGTTAAATCCATCGTTCTTTTGCCCACTACACCACCCCAGTTCAGACATGGCCATATGCAAATCAGTCTTGACCCTGTGCCTCATGGGAACAGTCCAGCCCGAACTGCCAAGCCATGTCTTCCCTGGACCGGAATCAAGCATCCTAGGACCGGTTTCTGGCTATCAGCCGTCATCAGCCAGGATAGCTTGACTCCAGTGGCGTAGTGAGCACGGGACCCACGTCTGGGCATACCCATCCCACTTAGGGCGAAAAGCGTTACAACAAACAAATGATGGACGGAATGTTGACAATGCAGACATTCTCCCCCAGTCAAGAGATCTGGGTTAAATCCATCGTTCTTTTGCCCACTACACCACCCCAGTTCAGACATGGCCATATGCAAATCAGTCTTGACCCTGTGCCTCATGGGAACAGTCCAGCCCGAACTGCCAAGCCATGTCTTCCCTGGACCGGAATCAAGCATCCTAGGACCGGTTTCTGGCTATCAGCCGTCATCAGCCAGGATAGCTTGACTCCAGTGGCGTAGTGAGCACGGGACCCACGTCTGGGCATACCCATCCCACTTAGGGCGAAAAGCGTTACAACAAACAAATGATGGACGGAATGTTGACAATGCAGACATTCTCCCCCAGTCAAGAGATCTGGGTTAAATCCATCGTTCTTTTGCCCACTACACCACCCCAGTTCAGACATGGCCATATGCAAATCAGTCTTGACCCTGTGCCTCATGGGAACAGTCCAGCCCGAACTGCCAAGCCATGTCTTCCCTGGACCGGAATCAAGCATCCTAGGACCGGTTTCTGGCTATCAGCCGTCATCAGCCAGGATAGCTTGACTCCAGTGGCGTAGTGAGCACGGGACCCACGTCTGGGCATACCCATCCCACTTAGGGCGAAAAGCGTTACAACAAACAAATGATGGACGGAATGTTGACAATGCAGACATTCTCCCCCAGTCAAGAGATCTGGGTTAAATCCATCGTTCTTTTGCCCACTACACCACCCCAGTTCAGACATGGCCATATGCAAATCAGTCTTGACCCTGTGCCTCATGGGAACAGTCCAGCCCGAACTGCCAAGCCATGTCTTCCCTGGACCGGAATCAAGCATCCTAGGACCGGTTTCTGGCTATCAGCCGTCATCAGCCAGGATAGCTTGACTCCAGTGGCGTAGTGAGCACGGGACCCACGTCTGGGCATACCCATCCCACTTAGGGCGAAAAGCGTTACAACAAACAAATGATGGACGGAATGTTGACAATGCAGACATTCTCCCCCAGTCAAGAGATCTGGGTTAAATCCATCGTTCTTTTGCCCACTACACCACCCCAGTTCAGACATGGCCATATGCAAATCAGTCTTGACCCTGTGCCTCATGGGAACAGTCCAGCCCGAACTGCCAAGCCATGTCTTCCCTGGACCGGAATCAAGCATCCTAGGACCGGTTTCTGGCTATCAGCCGTCATCAGCCAGGATAGCTTGACTCCAGTGGCGTAGTGAGCACGGGACCCACGTCTGGGCATACCCATCCCACTTAGGGCGAAAAGCGTTACAACAAACAAATGATGGACGGAATGTTGACAATGCAGACATTCTCCCCCAGTCAAGAGATCTGGGTTAAATCCATCGTTCTTTTGCCCACTACACCACCCCAGTTCAGACATGGCCATATGCAAATCAGTCTTGACCCTGTGCCTCATGGGAACAGTCCAGCCCGAACTGCCAAGCCATGTCTTCCCTGGACCGGAATCAAGCATCCTAGGACCGGTTTCTGGCTATCAGCCGTCATCAGCCAGGATAGCTTGACTCCAGTGGCGTAGTGAGCACGGGACCCACGTCTGGGCATACCCATCCCACTTAGGGCGAAAAGCGTTACAACAAACAAATGATGGACGGAATGTTGACAATGCAGACATTCTCCCCCAGTCAAGAGATCTGGGTTAAATCCATCGTTCTTTTGCCCACTACACCACCCCAGTTCAGACATGGCCATATGCAAATCAGTCTTGACCCTGTGCCTCATGGGAACAGTCCAGCCCGAACTGCCAAGCCATGTCTTCCCTGGACCGGAATCAAGCATCCTAGGACCGGTTTCTGGCTATCAGCCGTCATCAGCCAGGATAGCTTGACTCCAGTGGCGTAGTGAGCACGGGACCCACGTCTGGGCATACCCATCCCACTTAGGGCGAAAAGCGTTACAACAAACAAATGATGGACGGAATGTTGACAATGCAGACATTCTCCCCCCCAGTTCAGACATGGCCATATGCAAATCAGTCTTGACCCTGTGCCTCATGGGAGTCAAGCTATCCTGCTATCCTGCTATCCTGGCTGATGACGGCTGATAGCCAGAAACCGGTCCTAGGATGCTTGATTCCGGTCCAGGGAAGACATGGCTTGGCAGTTCGGGCTGGACTGTTCCCATGAGGCACAGGGTCAAGACTGATTTGCATATGGCCATGTCTAAACTGGGGTGGTGTAGTGGGCAAAAGAACGATGGATTTAACCCAGATCTCTTGACTGGGGGAGAATGTATGCATTGTCAGCATTCCGTCCATCATTTGTTTGTTGTAACGCTTTTCGCCCTTAGTGGGATGGGTATTCCCAGACGTGGGACCCGTGCTCACTACACCACAGGAGTCAAGCTATCCTGGCTGATGACGGCTGATAGCCAGAAACCGGTCCTAGGATGCTTGATTCCGGTCCAGGGAAGACATGGCTTGGCAGTTCGGGCTGGACTGTTCCCATGAGGCACAGGGTCAAGACTGATTTGCATATGGCCATGTCTAAACTGGGTTGGTGTAGTGGGCAAAAGAACGATGGATTTAACCCAGATCTCTTGACTGGGGGAGAATGTATGCATTGTCAGCATTCCGTCCATCATTTGTTTGTTGTAATGCTATATAATGTAAGGCATAATACATGGAAGGGAAACAGCCATCATATCGCATGCGTTACAACGCATGCGATTACAACGTGGTCATTACAACAACCCCGTTGTTACATCTCAGTACTATTACAACGCAAGTCGTAACAATGACTTACTCTAGGGGGTGCTCTAAACTAAGGGATATAATAATTGGATGTATGACGTTACAACGCACACTTTTACAACGCATGCACTTACAACGCATTTTTTACAACGCATAATCCATTACAACGCATGACATTACAACGCATGACACTACAACGCATTTTTAAAAAATACCTTTACAACGCATTTCCATTACAACGCATACTACCTTTACAACGCATACCATTACAACGCATAATATTAAATTGCATTTAAGGTAAGTATTAGATAGTATAGGGGTTAAAATTACTTTTCTAACTCTAGGGGGTGCAACAGTAGGGTAAGTGTTGGATAGTATAGGGGTTAAAATTACTATTCTAACTCCAGGGGGTGCAACAGGAGGGTAAGTGTTGGATAGTATAGGGGTAAAAATTACTATTCTAACTCCAGGGGGTGCAACAGTAGGGTAAGTGTTGGATAGTATAGGGGTAAAAATTACTATTCTAACTCCAGGGGGTGCAACAGTAGGGTAAGTGTTGGATAGTATAGGGGTAAAAATTACTATTCTAACTCCAGGGGGTGCAACAGTAGGGTAAGTGTTGGATAGTATAGGGGTAAAAATTACTATTCTAACTCCAGGGGGTGCAACAGTAGGGTAAGTGTTGGATAGTATAGGGGTAAAAATTACTATTCTAACTCCAGGGGGTGCAACAGTAGGGTAAGTGTTGGATAGTATAGGGGTAAAAATTACTATTCTAACTCCAGGGGGTGCAACAGTAGGGTAAGTGTTGGATAGTATAGGGGTAAAAATTACTATTCTAACTCCAGGGGGTGCAACAGTAGAGTAAGTGTTGGATAGTATAGGGGTAAAAATTACTATTCTAACTCCAGGGGGTGCAACAGTAGGGTAAGTGTTGGATAGTATAGGGGTAAAAATTACTATTCTAACTCCAGGGGGTGCAACAGTAGGGTAAGTGTTGGATAGTGTAGTGTAATATTATGCGTTGTAATGGTATGCGTTGTAATGGTAGTATGCGTTGTAATGGAATGCGTTGTAAAGGTAGTTTTTAAAAATGCGTTGTAGTGTCATGCGTTGTAATGTCATGCGTTGTAAAGGATTATGCGTTGTAAAAAATGCGTTGTAAAGGTAGTGCGTTGTAAAAGTTGCATTGTAAAGGTTGTTCCCCATAATAATTTACTATTCCAACACCTTCCCCACTTTTGCACACACTGGAGTTGGAATAGTAAATTATACTATTCCTAAGTCCAGCACGCCCCCTAGAGCAAGTCGTTGTAACGACTTGCGTTGTAATGGTACTGCGATGTAACAACACAGTCATTGTAACAACCGTGTTTTAATAACATACGCTGTAAACGCATGCAATGTAAACACCTACATTCTAAATGGAAGCCTGCATTACAAGAGGAAAAGGGTGTTTCTTATAATCTTCTTATGCATAGCTCTCATTGAGAGTGAGATACTGAATGCTGGATTAAAAATATGGGAATTCACTACGACAATGTCACAGCAATGTGAAACAAAAGCTATTAGTAGGTAAGGAGTTCCATTCTCTGGCTGTGGAAACCAAGAAAGCTTTCTTGCCCCAAGTAGGCGTCCTCACCTTGGACTGAAAACGGAAAGGTGCCGCTGGACAGAAAAGTGTGACAGGGACCATAAGGATAGAATTTATTGGCTAAAAAATCAGGTGCTTGGACATGAGCACATTTATGCATAATGACTATGGCCTTGATGAAATTACAACAAATTCAACTGGCAGCCAATGAAGAGAATAAGGAATAGGTGAAATGTGATCTTGAGCGAGGAGTGGCAAATTGACCTGGCTACAGCATTTTCGATGAATTGGAGCCCTTGGATTCATTTTTTGAAAGGGCATAATTTAGATATGATTGAATAAATGTGGTAATAACTAGTTTATGGGATGAGCTATGGATAAAGGGGAGCATTCTTTTGAGGTATTTAATGAGCCAGATACAGGTTTTAGACCAGTGCTTTCCAAACATTTTAGAACTATGACCCAGCTTCTAGAACAACAAACATTCGCAAACCATCTAGCTTTAATGAACATGAGGTGGATGATTTTCAAAACAACAAAAGCATTGTGTGGTAGCGCATGGTAATTTACAAACAGCACATTTTCCATTGAAATGGACACTAAATTTGCACTACTTACAGTTTTAATGATAAAACTATATGGCACGCAAAAGATAATGAGTGGAAATCATGTTTCAATGAATCTATATCAATTGCGCATCACAGAGAAAAGTGTCTTGATTTGTTTCAGTACCATTACAAATGTGAATGAAGGAATGAATGAAATGAATGAATGAAATGAAATTAATGAATGACATTTTTTATTGTTCAGTTAGTAAAAACTTACAGTAAAAACATCTTAATACAAATTTTTTAACAATTCATAAAATAAAGCCTCTTTATGCAGTTTCCTTACCTTTCATACATAACCAATCCCAAGCCCTTATTTAAAAAACACATAATTAAAAGTACAGTTCCTCAATTCATAAATACTAAAAAACCTCTTCATTGATCACTATTAATCAATTTACTCTCTGCTATTTCTATAAACCTCAAATACCTGCCAGTGAATTGTAAACCTTGTCCCTGCAGGCTGGCAATGACTGCTTGTCGACATGATCGTATCAATTGACTATTAAAATCCTGCCTCAGCAGCCTCCTACGTTCCACTAATACCCCGGACATCTACAGATGATATGACAAATATCTTCTCTATTATAGTTACAGCGGCGACACATCCTATTACCACTCGGCTTTTTCCACATTGGGGTGACCCCACGGAATAGGCTATTGTCCAACCGGAGACACAAAAAATGTTAAATTGGCCCTTTGGCTATTTAGACCCCCTAGATAGCTCTGAGCTTTTAGCATACCATATGAAGCAATCACTGTCCATGCATGAGCTCTTTTAGCCAAAACTGCTTTATCCAGCATCAAGGACATTTTTTTGCTACACCCATTTATCTCTTTGTTAAATGCCACTTGTGAAAGGGGTAAAGCTCATAATTGTTCCACCTTGAACCGTATCTATAGCCAATTTGAGGTAATCGTTGGCCTGCTTATGTTTATTGTCACTTATCGCCTCCCAAATCACTGTCATCATCGTTGCGTTATTATCCTGTCTCAGTTTTTGGCAAAATTTCAAATATGCCCCATAACTGTTCAGGTTCTGTCGTCTAAGGCCAAATTCAAGTCGAATTTGGGCTGGTGATGACTGCTGAGGGAGATGAAACAAGCGACAATAGGTACCTGTCACCAACTTGTCTATAATATTATCAGCACGTCCTCTAAAAGTCTGTACACCATATGTCAGAGAAGGAACGTGTTTTACTGATATTACTTCTAGTAATGGTTTGAGGGAAAGGCCTTTTAAGTTGTCCTTTAGGGTT